>NC_057361.1:10819377-15709377 GCF_016509475.1 Prionailurus bengalensis
CACTCCTGTCCTTAGATAGCCTTTCCTCTTTTTTGAAAAACTAGAACGGCTAGAGGTCGTGGCCCAGGAGGAGGCACCCAGCTTTTGGAAATAGCCACCGAAATCTAGTCCGACTGTGATTCTAGCATTTAGCTTATTAACCTTCCGAGCCTCGGGTTCTTGCCCATAAGATGCGAATAATCCCTCGTGCCCAGTGCCTGGTGCTATATAGCAGACCAGAATTAGTACACATTAACCTGATTTGTATCACAGTCATTGTCAGCGACACCTGGCCTGTTAGCATCGCAGGGGGACTCATGAACAACCGAGCAAAACCCACTGGGGTAATTTGGAAAACCACGGCAAGAACCCTAAAAGGGGAATAATTTGTCCCGGAATTTTCACTTCTGGGAATTAATTCCGAGGCAAAACAGACGTTAAGCCAGATGTTCATTACAGAATTATTTTTAAAAGTGAAAACCAAACAACTATAAATACCTTAATAAGAGGAGATACCTCAGTCAGTGAGACTCTACCTGTGGCGAGGATGTTATTACCACGTTATTCCTGTACCACAGAAGAATGGCACAGTATGGAAGATTAACGAATAGGTACCGGATGCCTACTATGTGTGAGGTATTATTCTACATCTGCGCGGTCCATCGAAGTCACTAGACACACGTGGCTGTTGAGAGCTTGCAATGTGGTAGTCTGAACTGGGGTATGCCATAAGGGTAGATCACAGTGGATTTTGAAGATTTATTATGAGACAAAGAATGTAGAATATCTCATTTTACTACTAATAACATGTTAGGGAAGGACTGTTGAGATAAAAGGAGGTTAAAATTAATTGCACCTTTGTTTTTTTACTTTGTTAATGTGACTGCTAGAACGTTTAAAATTATTTATTTATTTATTTTTGAGAGAGAGAGAACGCGAGCAGGGGAAGGGCAGAGAGAGAGAGGGAGACAGAGAATGCCAAGCAGGAGCTAGACGCGGGGCTCAAGCTCAAAACGGTGCGATCTTGACCTGAGAGAAAATCAAGAGTCCGAGGATTTACCGAGGGGGTCACCCGGGCGCCCCACTGCTAGAACATTTGAAATGATCTGTGTCCTATGCGTCATATGTTTATATATTTCTATTGAACAATGGTATTCTATTTACCAGATATACAGTGGTGAACAAGACAGGTTTTGACCTCATAAAAGTAACACTATTGAGTGGGGTATAGACAATAAACAGATAAATAATGTCATTGTGTATCTCAGTTCAGTGACAAGCATAAAGCAGGGTAAGGGCCAGAAAGGGTGTATATATTGAGGGGAGTTATTTTAGATGGGATTCTTCCTTCCCCTGTTAGAAAATGGATGTGGGAGGAATGAGGTGTGTATAGATAGAATGGGAAGGGGGATGGCAGGAGGGTGGTGTCTTCTGGGCAAAGTCAGATATGGATCGAGGCTGATAGATCGGTTGGGCCTGCTGGAATCTCTGCCTTAGGGAAGAAGCCACATGGGGACAGGAAGAAAAGAGAGAGGAGGGGTAAGATACCGGAGAGAAAGAGCTCAGGGGGCCCCTGGGAAGGGCAGAACAGAGCAGGCCCCCAGTGGGCAAGTCTCGGGCAGGTAGTGGAGAAGTAGGACCACATATGCTATAGCGCTGGGGGGGGTGTGAGTATGTTTACATAATGAGTAGATTGTGCTACTAAATAGGATAGTACTTTGGCTGCTGCCACAGAGACCCAGAAGGACACTCTTGAAAGTGTATTTCTGTCTCTCTGGGTGTGAGGTGTTCGGAGCAGTAAGGGAGACGCATGGGACCAGGGATTCCAATTTCACCTATCTTGGAGCGCCCCACTCCCTGGTTTGTTGCCTTGGCCCACATGGCCCAGTTCCCACTGTGCCTCTCTTCCAGCCAGTAGGAAGGAGGGGAGGGGAAGCTGGGGCAGCCCCCTTCCTTCTAAGGTAGGGTTTTCTGCCTGCGCGCAATTCCTATTTGGGGCTGGACAGCTCTGTGTTCTTTTTTGAGGCTCTCTTGAGCATTGTAGGATTCTAGTAACATCCTTGGCCTTTACCCACTAGATGACAGTAGCATCCCCCAGTAGGACAACCAAGAATGTCTCCAGATGTTGTCAAATGTCCCCTGGAGGGCAAAGTCACCCTTGGATGAGAACCCTTGCTTTAAGTGTCCTACTACCTGGAGGGTACTCACAACACTTCCGCTCGAATCTCACTGATGGCCAGAAATTCATCATCCAGCCATCCTGAGGGCAAAGGCGTCTTGGAATTGTCTGCTGGCCAGGTGTCCAGCTAAAAGTTCGCGAAAGGAGGCAACAAGTTGCTAGAAGATTCTCCTGCCCCCGTGTTGCCACAGAGGATGGAAACCCCAAGCTGACTGAAGACACGACCCTGTTGTTTTCATCTTCCAGACTGAGTTTTAGTCATTCTTCATGAAAAAAAACCCAAAAAACAAAAAACGTTTATTTATTTTTGAGAGAGAGAGTATGTGCGAGGTGGAGGAGGGGCAGAGAGAGGGAGACAGAGGGTCCAAAGCAGGCCTTGCACTGACAGCAGAAAGCCCGATGCAGGGCTCAGACTCACGAACCGTGAGATCGTGACCCGAGCTGAAGTCAGACGCTTAATTGGCTGAGACACCCAGGCGCCCCTAGTCATTATTCATTTTTTTTTAAGTTTATTTTGAAGAGAGAGGCAGAGAGACAGAGGGGGGCGGAGGAGCAGAGAGAGAGGGAGAGAGAAAATCCCAAGCAGGCTCTATGCTGTCAGTGCAGAGCCTCACGGGGGGTTCGCTCTCACGAACTGTAAATCACCTGTGCCGAAATCAAAAGGGACGCTTAACCAACCGAGCCACCCAGGAGCCCCAGTCATCATTCATTTAAATTCACTTGCATAAAAATATTGGTGGTGGGAAACACCGCGTACCTAAAAAGTGAGGCTCTGATTTGAAAAGGATGGGCAGTGTTACCCCAGAGGGCTGACCAGGGAGAGAGACGATTCTGAAATGCAGACGGCGGGTTGGATTTTTCCCTTGTGTTAGAGCGCCATCTGGGGGAATTCTATAAATCCTACCATTCTTCACCTTCTTGCCTGAGATGGTCTTTGGGTGTAAACCTCAACTTATAAATAATCCGTAAGTGGATTTTAGCAAAACTTTAAGGGTCCTTGCAGACGAGGAGCTCTTTAAATTGGGGTTTCTCACCCTCGGCACTACTGACATTTGGGGCCGGATCATCCTTCCCTGGGGGCTCTGTCCCGTGTCCTGTCCCGTGTCCTGTGTACCATACCACGACGTTGACCAGCCTCCCTGGCTTCCACCCACTGGGTGCCCGCAGCAACCCCATCCCTCCCCTCTCCGTTGGGGAGATTGAAGGCTGCCAGGAGGCCGGGGAAGTGGATGTGGAGTTTCTTTAAATCCCCCACAGCGAGGGAATCTACAGAGGCCTTTGCCTAAAGCCGGAAGTAGCACAGAATAGTCCCGGACTGTGCTACCGGGGGTGGTGGGGTGGGGCGAATTCCCCACCCCCCCCCCGGGGATGAACGGGTGTGGATGATCGCGGTAGGTGTGGGAAGCCGTGGCTAATCTTCTGGGGGCTTTTGGATCTCCCCAGCCCTGGTACCCCTCTGCTGCCTGAGTGTTGTGGAGAAGCTGGTGAGGAGCCAGTCCCCTTGCCTGGGTCCCCTGAGCGGTGCTGAGGCACCTGCCACAACAGTTCTGAGTTCCTACCCGGGAGCTGCATGAAGGAAGGCCACCTGAACATGTTTCTAAATGTTTATTTACCTTTTGAAAGATATTGAGAGACAGACTGCGAGCGGGCAGGGGCAGAGAGAGGGAGACCCAGAACCCGAAGCAGGTTCCAGGCTCTAAGCTGTCAGCGCAGAGCTCACCAAGGGGATGGAACTCACAAACCGGGAGATCATGACCTGAGCCGGGGTCAGAAGCTCAACCGACTGAGCCACCCAGGCGCCCCAAGCAAGGTCAATTTTGATGTGAACTGTTGGGGTCCAGGAGCGAATGGTCAAGAAAGAAGTCCTGAGACGACTTCAGTGCAAAAAAGGTGGTTTTTATTAAAGCACGGGAACAGGACCCGTGGGCAGAAAGAGCTGCACTGGGGTTGTGAAGAGCGACTGATTATATACTTTTAAGTTGGGAGGGGGTTCTGGAGGGTCTAAGTCTCTAAGGAACTTGGGAGCAAGGTTTCCAGAACCTTCGAGGGGCTAGCTGCTGTTAGGAAAAGGCCATTTATTACTAAAACCTCAGTCATGTGACCCTTCAGATGTATATCGGGGGCCATATGCTTGGAGGATGATTGCTAACATATTATCTTGGGGGGTGGAGATAAAGGAAGTTTCCAAAGGAATTTTTATAAGTTCAAGGAGATTTACAGGATCCTGGAGGCCGGGCATATGTCAAGCTAAGGTTGCCTTTCGCCTCTAGCAAAGTATTCACACGGAGACAGCTGAGCTCCTAGAGGAAGGTCACTCTGCTTGTCTCAAGGACTTGTCGACGGGCTGCAAGTTGGAAGGAAATTTCATTTTTTCTGCATTTCTTTTGCCTCTGTTCTCCACATCAAGTTTCCCCAGGAGCATTGCCTCGTGGCGGCTCCAGGCCCCCCTGAGGGCCGCTGCTACACTTTCCGATCTCGTTCAGCTTTGCCCCCCCCCCCCAACCTGGACCGTCCCCCCTCCCCCCTCCCCCCGCGACAAAAATGCAAATGACCAGGGCGGGTGTCCTTCCTTGGAAATGCAGCGCCCTCTGAACTCCACACTCACCTCGCCTCTTGTTTTAGAGCCAGAGGGATCTCGGCTTCTCTTTGGCCCAGCCCATGCTCGTGTTCTCCGGATCCAATTCCGCGTCCTGGCGGGCACCTCGCTCCCTCGATAATGGACGTCTTCTTCCATCCAAACGTTTTCCTTCCCCAGCCCCTTCCTTCCCCATTAGCATCGGCCTTGCTCAGGCGCTCCAATCCTTACAGTCGTTTTGGTTGATTTTTCACCTCTCTGTCCTTACTGTTCTTTCTCCTTCTCTTTTTGGTCCTGCTTCTGTAAAAAGTGGGCCACGTAGATTTCCTTGCCTTCCTTCCACCGAACCCCTTGCTGTTTCTCTGCCAGCAGTCCGTTAAACACCCCCACCCTTGCCCCCCCCCCCCCCAGGCTCTCTGCTGACTTCTCCCTATCTGCTACCTACTGTTATTTGGCCTCTGCAATATCCGATACTATGGCCCATGTCCTTTCTCTCTCTTTTTTTACAGTTGCCACACTCTACCTCCCCAAACTGCAGAGTAATACACGGTTAGTGCACAGAGCAAAACACAAGAAGACATCCACAAATCTCGGAAGACACATGCACTTAAGCACCAAGGAAAACACCAAGAATCCCTCCCAACACCATTCCTTTAAAAGAACCGCTCTTTATAATTAGTGTATCTCCTCCCACTTTTGTTTTACGCTAATAATTTTACACACACACACACACACACACACTCTCTTTTTCTTATATATGCGCTCAGAAAGAGAGCCGGCTCTGTGATGGAGTTGACGGAGGAGGGTGCTTATGGAGAGATGACCTTGGTTGGCACCAACACCCAGGAAAGGGAAAGGGAGTAGGATTGGGTAGAACAGGGTTTCTCAGCTGGAGTACACTGACGTTCTGGACCAGGCGATACTGGACCCCACAGGCGTCTCGGGAGCTAGAACGGCCCTTCAAAAGGTAGCATACTACATGGGAATAAACACTGCTTCAGTGAAATGAAACGAAGTGGGACAATAATTGCGGTTATTTGGATATTTGCAAGCTTAAATACTGTAACGGAAGGGTTCATTACGCATTTTCTTGAGATGTGGGAAACTCCAAAAAGATGAACCCATATTTACATTTTTGTATTTAACTATGAGTACTTTTTTGAGAAGTCACAAGAGTCAGTATCAGCTGATAATACAGTACTGAGCTAATCTTTTTAACAGTGTTTTGAATCTTCGGTAGATGAGATTCTTGAATAGTAATGTAGAAAGAGGTTTAGGGGACTGGTGTGAGACAGAGCCAACTAATTATGAAATGGTACTCAGAATTCAAGTAACGACAAAGTTTTGCTTAAATAGGATTATAAAAAGCACTATGTTCTGTCTGTGCAGAGCTCCGCAAAAACAGTACCCACCTTCATCCAGCAGAGGGCACAGCTGGGTAGAGTTGGTGATGGAGATACTTTAGAAAGTGACCAGGGAAGTGCGGGAATCTCACCGCCAGACACTATAGTGACATATGTCATCGCATGTACCTGAGTGGAGCTGTACATCTAAGGTTCAACAAGGTGTTGTCTGTAGACTGCATCCCCAACCTGATTCTTCCCCGTTTTAAAAAAGTTGAATCTTCAACAAGCTTGGGGTTAGGTGAGTCTCTAAGTAATACTGTTAATTTCAGCTGGCTAAAATCCTTTGAGCCCACCAAGGTGTAAGGGTTTTTTTTAGAGCATAATTCCACGTATGGCATGTTTTCAGTTCTCACGAGATGTCATGACACGGAGGTAAAGGACACCCGCCTATACTGTACAGTATTCGCCTTATAGGTTATGGGGGAAAAAATCAGGTTAATAGCGCCCCACCCCCAATATTTTCAGATTTTGCTTGGCATGGATACCGTACACCCGGAGCTCGTGTGCTGGAATGGGCACATCGGCTCTAGGGGACGAAGACCTGGCTTTGTCCCTTGCTGCTTGTGTGGCCTGGGTCAAGTGACTAGTCCCCAGAGCCTATCTTCATCTGTTCATAAGGAACAATAATGCCCGCTGGGCCCTTTTCACAGATGGGTGATGTGTGCTCAGGTGTAAGAGCCGCGGACACGCGCTCCTCGCTAGCACGGGGTCATCTTTGCCATAATACAAGAGACACCGGCACCACAGCCGCCGTCACCAAAATGTCCACCAGATGGCAGCAAAAGGCTCCTGCTTTCTCTGTGAAGAACAGATTTCTGGGTTCTGGGGCAATTAAAACAATTTTTTTAATATGTTTATTTGTGAGAGGGAAAGGGTGAGCGGGGGAGAGGTAGGGA
Source organism: Prionailurus bengalensis (assembly GCF_016509475.1). Lineage (NCBI taxonomy): Eukaryota > Metazoa > Chordata > Mammalia > Carnivora > Felidae > Prionailurus > Prionailurus bengalensis. The sequence goes on from NC_057361.1 coordinate 10,826,413, forward strand.
GAGGGGGAACAGAGAATCTGAAGCTGTCAGCAGTAAGCCCCAATGTCAGCAGCGAGACCAATGCGGGGTCAAACTCACAAACCCTGAGATCATGACCTGAGCTGAAGTCGGGGGCTCCACCCACCGAGCCCCCCAGGGGCCCTGCGTTCTTGGGCAGTTTGGAGAGGTGGGAGGAAGCGGGCTCCAAGTGGGGGGCTAGGTTGAGGCTAATCTGGGGGAGGAAGGTCTTGATAAGCGGTAAGACCACCTGTAAAGCAAGTCACGGTTCAGATACAGGTCTTACTTTAGATAGATTTCGAATTCCATTTTGGGGAATTTATCCTCTGATAGTAATTCAGAACTGTAAAAGAACACAATAGCTATCTACGTCTACCTATATAGATACAGATGTTTATTACAACATTGTGTTAAAAAACAAAATTCAACCGAGTGAATTTAAAGACGTGGGGGCGCCTGGCTGGCTCAGTCAGTAGAGCATCAGGATCTCGAAATTCAAGCCCCGAGTTGGATGTAGGGTTTATATTAAAAAAAAAAAAAAGATATAATTGGCTTTATTAAGTGATTCCCGAAGGAAGCAGTATCCCAGCTAACAAGTACCTAGAGAGATACCCCAGGAGGTATACGGAATGCGAGGTTTTTACAGGAAGGGTGGGCGGGGGGGCTAAAGTGATTAGCAAAAGAAAAGCAAGGATTGTTACTTCTTGTTTCGGTGGGGGAAGGGAATAGGAGTGTTTTTATCATGCAGATGACCCCACTAGTGCCAATCAGGACAAGTCAATCTGACTCCAAGCGTCGCACTGCCGCAGAGGATGAAACTAACTGAGACTGGGTTTGCTGTTGTTGGGGGGGTGGGGTGGGGTGGGGTGGGGGCAAGTGGCTCCATTTTGGTCTTCTTGTTTCTTTCTTTTTCTGGTAAAGCACTCATCATTGAAGTATTTTTATTTTAGGCCCGAAGAGCCAGCATTAAGGTAGCTCTCTTGGGTATCTGCAATTGCGGTAGGTATTCTGGATGACCCGTTCAAGGAAGGTCACTTAATCTAGCTTGCTGAAGCCTGTACCTTCGGGTGCTGACACACTGGCGGCGCGTATTGAGGCCGTGTTTCGGGATCAGACCCGGGGCGGGGTGGGGGTGGGGTTTGAGCAGAAGCGGCAAGAACGAGAACCCTGGCCCAATTTCCTCCGAGGGCTCCAGTAGAGCTCCTGGTGTTGCATCTTCCTGTCTCGGTTGCAACAAGGCAAAAGGAAAGAGCTTTCTTTCTTTTCTTTCTTTTCTTCCTTCCTTCCTTCCTTCCTTCCTTCCTTCCTTCCTTCCTTCCTTCCTTCCTTTATTGCTTATGGATAATTAGTAAAATTGGAAGCCATTTAGAATCATGGAATATGGCATGCCACCTGCCATGGCAGCCATCAAAATGAAAATTAGGAATATTACCTAGGTGCATGGGAAGTAAGTCTGATGAATGATAAGTAAAGTTAAAGCCGAATGAATTATGTTAATAACTAGGTCAACATCCAGAGCATAGGTGGCTGGGAAAAAACTCTGTCTCTCTGTGTGTGTCTCTCTCCTTCGGGAATCATATTATCACTGTTATAGTGATATTTGCAGAACATGACACTTCTAAAGAGATTTTCATGCTTTGTTTGAAAGACGGGAATGCCTAATGTATCCAGCAGGTTAGGGAAGACCTGGCCTATTTAAATGACTTCGGGATCCGATTTTCTTTTTTCTGTTACAGGTTTTGTTTTTTGTTTTTTGTTTTTTTAACTGCTTAAAAAGTAAAAGATCTTTTTTCCCCTCCCTGAACTTTACGCATTGAAACACAAAAACAGTAGCAAAACTATTTTGTCTAGAAATCTTTCTAAAATGTATCACATACTTCCTGCCTTCTCCAACAGTTTGCTGAGCATACCTTGTTCCAGTCTTTTTATCTCAGGCTTCCCGGTGGATGTCAATTTCTCTCCTATGCGGGAATCCAGTGGTCACGTATGGGGTGTTTGCCTCTCTGTGGCATGATCCCATCTCTGAGTTTTGATTCCTTGATTCCTGTTTGTATAGGTTTTCTTTTCTTTTTGTTCTTTGGTCTTTTTCTCTCTTGCAGTCTATCAGATGTCATTTTCATAGCTGCCAGTGTCCCAGCCTTTGGCAACTCTCCTTTCCTAACCTCCCAACACACGTGCTGTTTCAAGTGCTTTGCCAGAAAATCACACAATAGAGCTTACTAGAACTATGTGCAGAGAACTCCAAAGGGCTTTCCTCTTTATGAAGTGTTTGGACAGTGGAGACTTGGCCATTATCTATTTTAGTTGCTTGGAGGTATTTTGGCTTATTTCTTCACTCTTGGCTGTTTCCTGGCTACGATGAGGTCTCCAGGAAATGACCTATGCACCAGGGACATGCCGCAGCAGGGAAAATAAAACACTGGCTCTCAAAAAAAAAAAAAAAAAAAAGAAAGCCAAAAAACAAAAAAGCATCGCAATAGTAGATCCTGTCAACGCCAAGAAATCAATGGAAACTGAGAGCAGAGCCAAGCAGTCAATAGCCATCAAAAATCCCATGCTTGCACCATACTTCTTCTGGGTCACTCTGTCCTTCCACCCGCAGACTTCATCAGTACTAGAGAAATGATTAGAAGGTCCATACTGTTTATTGCTTACCGTGTTCACCTTCAGTTTACAAAGGAGCACTGGAATGACAAAAAGCAGAAGTTACACAAAATAGAGAATAATAATTAAAAAAAAAATTTTTTTTTAACGTTTATTTATTTTTGAGACAGAGACAGAGCACAAACAGGGGAGAGTCAGAGGGAGAGGGAGACACAGAATCTGAAACAGGCTCCAGGCTCTGAGCTGTCAGCACAGAGCCTGACGCGGGGCTTGAACTCACGGACCGCGAGATCGTGACCTGAGCCGAAGTCGGACGCTTAACCGACTGAGCCACCCAGGCGCCCCTAGAGAATAATAATTTATGTGATTGAAGGATCTTTCCCCTAGACACCCAATAAATAGCACACATTTTGGACATAAAAGGCATATATGTATATATATGTATATATATATATATATATATATATATATATATGTTTACTTTTGTATTTTGAGAGAGAGAGAGCATGAGCATGAGTAGGAAGGGGAGGGGCAGACAGAGGGAGAGAGACAATCCCAAGCAGACTGTGCCATCAGTGCAGAGCCTGATGCAGGGCTCGAACTTACGAACTGTGAGATCGTGACCTGAGCCGAAACCAAGAGTCGGATGCTTAACCAACTGAGCCACCTAGGTGCTCCTACAGGGCATATTTTTAACATATAAAGCAGGTTGCCAGATGCCACGAAGACTCAAAAAGAGTAGGCATTGATGCTCCCTATGCTTTGTTTGTTTGCAAAGAGTTAACTGTAGGAGTGGACCGTGTGTGCAATTAAAATCAAAATGTCATTAAATGACACATAGCTCTCTGGGAATATATGCGTTATATGAATTCAGATATTTCTGCTATCCAGGGTCAGTGTAGACTACATCTACAGTGTAGACTCATCCTTTGAAGAGAGTTTCTGCCATAATTTATTGAATTCCACCCTGCTCTTGGAAGTATTTATGCACTCCCGGGGCCTGGGAAAACTCGTGACCCTTCCAAGCCTTCTCTTCCTTCCACAAAATACCCAACAAAATTGGCAATAACCACAAAACAAAATAAGCAAACCCATTCCCTAGTCTTCAGAGTAGGGGTTGAAAGATAACTTGTAATTGAACGTAAATTTTGGTTTCTTTTGCTTAATTCTGATGAATCTTATGAATTCCATGGATCAATGTGTAAGGAGTGACTTACACTTAGATCAGGGAGTGAGAAGTGACCCTCTCCTAAGAATCAATGCAAATGGCTGGGCAAAGTTTTGTTCAATGTCATTACAAATGATCATCAGTACTAGAGAAATGATTAGAAGGTCCACACTGTTTTTATTGCTTACCATGTGCAGGTGTAGACTGTCTAAGGAATGAAAGGGAGGATACTCGGTGTGAATAGCAGTGTTGTGTCTACATTGGGTAAGATGTGCTGGTCGTTGTCCTAGAAAGCAAGTTGGGAAAATGGTCATCTTTTCCATAGTTTGAAGGTGAGATTATAAAAATCTACAGTGTCCTGCTGTTCTCTGAATAAATCCCATATTAGAAATGCATTTGTTGCATTTGAGCCCGTGAATTCTGGATTGTTCATGGTGGTAGAGACAAGATTAACGTGTAGAAAAATCACCTAATCAAAAATACTGGAATAATCCAAAAGAGAGTGTTTAGAGCCCTGAAACCACTCCAAACCACATTGTACCCAATAATGAAAAAAATTTCTTCCATTACAGTTTTACAGTCTTGTGAACAACTATGAAATAACTCATAGCATTTCCAACTTTTTTGTTCATTTTCTACTGGAAACGATGATGGGAAACAAGATGGCCAAAAAGTTAGGAACTAGGGAATGCTTTCCGTTCTGGCTGGAGAATGCAATGAACCTCTACAAATCTGACGATCAATGAATGTTGATAATAATATATGTACTCAATTTATTAGGTAACTGTTTGGTTTTCTATTAGGTTAAACAAATGCAATCAATTTACATAATTCATAAGACCCATAGAAATAACTTACTAGTTGAATAATTTATAGCAGTGGTTCTTAGTTTTGGATTCATACTAGCAGCACTTGGAGAGCTTTTAAAAAACCCTAAGCCCAGACCACATCTTGGACCAATTAAATTAGAATCTCTTGTGGCTGGGACTCAGCTATCAGTACTTTTTCAGCTCAGTACGTGATTACATAATTTGGGAAACACTGCTTTACAGAATATCTCTGTTTACTCTTAGGTAAGCTTAAGTACATTAGGCACTCTTTCTTTACCCATCTTTACCCGTCTCTTATTAGCCTTTAAGGACTGTTTCTGTTTCTTTTGCTTTAAACAAAAGCAAATCAGTCCAAAAGAATAAGGGTATTTGTTCTCATTTCTTCTTCCTGTCTTCTTCTCTGCTCTTGGATTTTCTGATGGTCACTGCTCGGGCATTGCTTTTGACATCTAATGGGTCGAGGTCAACAGTGTTGTTAAACATTCTACAGTGCACGTGACAGCCTTCAGTAGTATCTGGCCTGATCCACAGAGTGAGGCTCTGGGGTCTGACTGCCTGTATTCCAATTCTTGTTCCTCCCCTTCCTAGCTGTGAAACCTTTAGCCCTTACTGTTCCTGCCTGAATCCACCTGAAAACGTAAATATGATTAACACTCACCTTGGAGCTGATACGAGCTTTAAACGGATGGGCTAATAATGCAAAGAGAGCACGAACACAGTGTCCAGTAGCCAATTGCCACTGAAATATGTCTCTTTCTGTGTTGAGCCATTCATGCCTTCTTGTCAGGGTCCTTGACATCATTTGCTTGACCCTGCTCTTGACGGTCTCGGCATTATTATTTCATAATTTGGTGGCAGGAGGGGAAAAGCGTTTGCAGGGTGGAGTTGTCTTCGAGCAGGCACCTGCTTTGGGCTCCAAGTGGACACGTTACTACTACCTTGACACTTGTGTTGGGTAGAATGTCCAAATAAATAAGCTTGTATTGTGTCCAAAAAAGAGAAAAAAAGTCAAAGGTATTCTTGTAAGTGCTGATTCTAAGAGGGCTAATGCCAGGGAACACAGTTTAGTAATAAACTTCATAGTTATTATTGTCTAAAAATTTTTTAATGTTTATTCATTTTGAGAGAGAGAGAGAGAGACAGAGTGGGGGAGTGGGGGAGGGGCAGAGAGAGAGAGAGAGAGAGAGGGAGACACAGAATCCGAAGCAGGCTCCAGGCTCCAAGCTGTCAGCACAGAGCCCGACGTGGGGCTCGAACTCACGAACTGTGAGATCATGACCTGAGCCGAAGTCAGATGCCCAATCGACTGAGCCACCCAGGTGCTAGTTATTATTAATAAGAGGCAGAGAGCTACAGGAGTCAAACCCAGCAAAGAGCTCTGTGCAGTAAATAGACTGGCAAATCATTGCTACAGAAGGGAGTCAAGGTTATAGGTGAGAATGAAACTTGTTAGGGAGGGTATGGGGAGGAGAGACAAGGGACTCAGGATATAACCCAAGACATATCCACTCAGCTAATGATTCTTGTAGACCTACTCTGTGTTTGCCAGTCGCCTTTTTTTTTCAAGCTTCTTTATTTTTGAGGGGGAGAGAGGGAGAGAGAGAGAGAGAGAGAGAGAGAGAGAGCGCACAAATTGGGGACAGGCAGAGAGAGAAAGGGAGACACAGAAGCTGAATCAGGCTCCAGGCTCTGAGCTGTCAGCATAGAGCCCGGCGTGGGGCACGAGCTGTGAGATCATGACCTAAGCTGAAGTCAGATGCTTAACCAACTGAACGACCCAGGAGCCCGTGCCAGTCGCCTTTCTAATCTATTCTACTACCTTTGACTTTTAGGGAGAGTTGTCTTCTCTTCCCTCAGTGCCTGTCCCCAAATGTTGTAAGCCTTTACTTTACTGCAGACAACATGGAGTGCTTACAAAACTAGCTTGCAAATCTCTGCCCTGGCTCCTCTCCACTAATTGGATTCATTTTTATTTTTGTTATTATAATTACATGATCACGTTGCAAAATATTTTAAAATTTGAATGTTTTCCTTTCTGCGTCTGCTTTTCTCTCGTCACAGTGTTCACATAACTAGATGTGTTCTTTATAGCAACTTACTGAGATACAATTCATGCACCATGCAATTCACCCAAAGTATACAATTTTTTTTTACGTTTATTTATTTTGAGAGAGTACAAGTGGGGAAGAGGCAGAGAGAGAGAGAGAAAGAGAGAGAGAGAATCCTAAGTAGGCTCCGTGCTGTCAGCACAGAGCCCAATGCAGGGTGTGAACCCATGAACCATGAGAACATGACCTGAGCCAAAGTCGGACACTTATTCGACTAAGCCACCCAGGCGCTGCTCAGTGGTTGTTAGTATAGTTACTGAGTTGTGAAACTGTCAGCACAATAAATTTTTTTTAAGTTTTTTTTTAAGTTTATTTACTTATTTTGAGGGAGAGAGAGAGAGAGAGAGAACGAGCGAGTATGAGTGAACAGGGGAGGGGCAGAGAGGAGAGAGAGAATCCAAGCAGGCTCAGCACTGTCAGTGCAGAGCCCGACGTGGGGCTCGATCCCACGACCCATGGGATCATGACCTGAGCCAAAGTCAAGAGTCAGACGCTTAACCAACTGAGCCACCCAGGTGCCCCCAGCACAATATATTTTAAAGCATTTCCATCATCCCCAAAGAACCCCCCTTTCCCATTGGCAGTCATGCCCAATCCTCCTAGCCCTAGAGATTTTCTATCTCTTATAGATGTGCCCATCCTGGACATTTCATATACACGGATTGACTCAACGTGTGGTCTTTTGTGACTGGCTTCTTTCATTTTGCCTAATGTTTTCAAGGCTTATCCACACTGTGGTTGCTAGAAGTACTTCAGTCCTTTTTATGGCCCAACCACATCCCATTGCAGGTCCAACCATGGGTATGCCTCCTTTTGTTCAGCGGGTCATCAAGGAAGCACGTTTGGGTGGTCGCCGCCCTTTGGCTATTGTGAACAGTGCTGTTAAGAACATTCACATACAAGTATTTGAAGGACTGGTTTGAATTCCCTCGGGTATAAGCCTGGGAGTGGAATTGCTGGGTCACGTGGTAAGTCCGTGTTTAACCTTTTGAGGACCTGCCCAAATGCTTTCTAAAGTGGCTGTGCCTATTTCCCTCCCTGTCAGTCTTTTCCATTGTAGTCATTCTCGGGGTAGGAAGTGGCCTACCGTTCTGGTGTTGATTATATATTGTTCTTTAAAAATGTTATGTGATATGCATTCTCTCGGTCACTATCCCTCATAATCAACATTTCAATTGGCTTCAAAATATTCTTTCAAATGGCTATATTGTAATTTGCTAGACCATTCTTCTATCTGGGGACATTTAGCTTGTTTGCCAAATTTTTCCCATTATAGATTTCCCTGCATACCGATTTTCTAATGTTGGGATTATTTTCTTCAGCTACTTACAAGATCCATTTTTGAAGTCTTTCTTTATCCGTGAAGAATGTATAAAGGAATATGCAACTGGAAAATCTTGTGTGATGGAGGAAAGATTCTATCATGGATTAATATTTATCTTCAAAAGTTTAAACTGGCATAAAGCTCCCACTAAAGAGAAGGGTTCTGGGGCGCCTGGGTGGCTCAGTCGGTTAAGGGTCTGACTTTGGCTCGGGTTATGATCTCGCCGTTCCCAAGTTCGAGCCCCACGTCCGTCTCTGTGCTGACAGCTCAGAGCCCGGAGCCTGCTTCGGAGTCTGTGACTCCCTCTCTCTCTGTCTCTCCCTTGCTCATGCTCTGACTCTCTCTCTCTCTCAAAAATAAATAAACATTAAAAAAGTTACGAAAAAAACAAAGAGAAGGGTTCCAACCACGAAGTGAACACTAGTTGGGCCTACCTCCTCTATCTTTGAGCAGTGATGGAAAGGTCTTCTCTGATTTCCACTTGAACAGAACTCCCAATGCTCACTATTGAGCTGGCACGCTTCAATTTATTATTGCCTAAAAATAGATTTGGTTACTGTATAAAAAACAGGAAATCAAAGCAAAAAGAAGGAAGGAAAATCTCTTTTACCTGGAAATAATCACTGCCTCTTTCTCTAGGGCCCCTGGGTAAAAACCACCTTAACAAACACTGGGGCCCCTGAGCTCTGAAAACGTGGGCTTTCTTCAAGAAAATCGCCTCAGAGAGAAGACACCTGTTTCTATTTTCTTTGGTCTTTTGGGTAGTTTATATGTATTTAAGAGCCAAATTCATACAAATATGTGGAAGACCGTTTCAGTGGGCCCTTCCAACTACTTCAGAACATTGATTTAAAATCAGAGTGACAGGAGTGCCTGGCTGGCTCAGTCGGTAGAGCAGGCAACTCTTAATCTCGGGGTCGTGAGTTCGAGCCCCGTGTTGGGTGTAACGACTGCTTAAAGATAAAATCTTAAAAAAAACTTGGAGTGACACTAATTCCCAATGCATTAATTAGACAGCTTGCAGGGTCCATCTGTTAATTTCAATAATTTTCCTACGTTCTACTTTACCACATTTGTACGCAAAGATGTGCCATTGAACTAGTTTGATTGTCACAAAAGGGATTTCTTTGGACTGTCGAAACACAGACCTTTAAAAAAAAAATCTTTGAATGTTGGGGCACCTGGGTGGCTCAGTCGGTTGGGCGACCGACTTTGGCTCAGGTCATGATCTCGCGGTCTGTGAGTTCGAGCCCCACATCAGGCTCTGTGCTGATGGCTCAGAGCCTGCAGCCTGCCTCGGATTCTGTGTCTCCCCCTCTCTCTGCCCCTCCCCTGCTCGTGTTCTGTCTCTGTCTCTCTCTCTCAAAAATAAACATTGAAAATTTAAAAAAATCTTTGAATGTCAAATTATGAATATAGAAATACTTGCATACATCTATCATTCACATCCAAACCTTTTTTGAGCACTTACTGTGCATAAGGCAAGATGCTGGGACGCTGGTCTCCATTATGGGTTGGATGCCAGGGAAAAAGACTCATCTTGAGGCAGAAAGGTCGCATCAGGAACAGAAAAGGGTCCATTGCATAGGGATTCTCTGAGGATTTTCCAGATGCCAGCTTTATTTCAGTTTCCTGTTTTAGAAAGCAGAGGTGAAAACCCAAACATGATGGAGGCAGGGAGGACCCAGGGGATGTTTGATCAGTAAGAGAGCAGGTGTGGAGGTGCCTTGTTTGCAGTGCTGGGGGGGGGGTGAGCGGGAAGCCTGTCAGTGGGCCCCAAGTGCACGAGAGAGGTACATTTACCTCACTGCGCAATTGTGCCCCTGTCCCTACAGGGTGCCCAATGCCCCGGAGGCGAATGTTTGCAAAGCTGTGTTCCCTTGAAATCTCTTAGGCCTCCTCAGAAAAATACAAATAGCTTGACCCCGAGCCTCTAGACTGTGACTCAGTTGGTGGGCGGGGAGCCTGGAAATCTGTATTTCGACAAAGCATCCCAGGGCAATGCTCAGGGACAGCCGGTCTGGGGAATCCGTACCGTGCAGTGGCTCTCCATATGCCAGTGCTGCCTTATGACGGGGACGCACGTCAGGATCCGCTGTCGACTATGAACAGTGCTGAGGCCCCGCTCCCGGTCCTAGGGACTCTGATGTCACTGGTCTTCGGTGGGCCTGAGCATCCGGATCTTTTCCAAGCTCCCAGGTGATCGCAAAGGGGAGCTGAGTTGCACTGGCTGAAAGGTGTTCAATCTCGATGAATCATCTGTCTTGCGGTCAAAGCTCGACGTGAAGAAATGGGGGCCCTTTGAACCGATTCCGAGAATTCAAGAGAATTGAGAGCTCAGAAGAAAGTGCTTTACCCTTCAAGCAGGGAGGGGAAGCAGGAGCAGGAAACACGAGCACTCTTTAAAAACCTGCAGCTTCTGTAAGGTTCACAAGGTGGCCAGTGCCTTGACTATGAAAGGAGGCCTTTGTTCCCGGAGGATAAGTGGTCTCAACAGTCGTTCAGGGCCAGTGGAAATATGGGAAGAGCCACAGGTAACAGAGAAACTAGGCTGTTTTCACAGACTCCGTACTTGCAACTGCTTGTCGCCACTCGTCCTCCGTGTTTCTTCTCATTTACAAATAGCACAGCAGGAGGCAGTCCAAGAGAAGAAGAACGACAAGGGCCTGTGACTATCTCCAGCGGTGGCACCGAGGCAAGAGAGCAGAGTCTGGGAACTGTACAGCATGTGCAGAACTTTCTGGAATGACTGGACTGTTCTCTATCTGCACGGCATAGCACAATAGCCAGCAGCCACAAGAGCTTCCGAGCACTTAAAATGTGGCCAGCGAGGGGCGCCTGGGGTGGCTCAGTCCGTTAAGTGTCTTCCGCTCAAGTCATGATGTCACGGCTCATGAGTTCGAGCCCTACATCCGGCTCTCTGCTGTCAGCAGAGGCCACTTCAGATGCTCTGTCCTCCTCTCTCTCTCTCTCTGCCCCTCCCCCTCTCGCTTGCATGCTCTCTCAAAAATACATAAGCATTAAAAATATGAAAACAAATATGGCCAGCGAGAGGAAGGAACTGAAATTTTAATTTTATTCAATGCGAATTAAGTCCAGTTTAAATTTAAGTAGCAACATAAGGCTAATGGCTTCCGTATTGGACAGTGCAGCTGTAGGGAATGAGTTGTGAGCTGTCACTACCTGCTTCACCGGGGGCAAATTTTAAGACTTCTTAGAGCCTTGGTTTCCTCATCTGTATTTCTTGTTTGCCAGAATTCCTTAGAGACAGAACTCCCTTTGGAAAATACCTTCACGGTATCATGAAAGTAAAGGCCTCAGAGAAGGGTCTGGAAAGGAAATGCAGGATACAGTCCAGGCCAATCATTTTCTATAAGAACGTGGGGGAAGTCCGTCATTTATTGTTGGCCCTGTGGGAAGGAGTAAGGGAGAAGGGGAAAGAGGAGCCAGTAAGACTTGGGCTCAGGTCATGATCTTAAGGTTCGTGAGTTCAAGTCCTGCCTCAGGATCTTTGCTGTCAGCACAGAGCCTGCTTCAGATCCTCTGTACCTTGCTCTCTCTCTGCCCCTCCCCCGTTCATGCTCACAAACACGTGCGCGCGCTCTCTCTCTCTTTCTCTCAAAAAAGTAAATATTTAAAAAAAAATAAAAGGACTCCAGGAACAGGGAGAGCTGTTATTAGTTCCAACTTATTTCTCTTACTGTGCTGTTCACCTAATCTATCTTTCTAAATCTTTGGTAAAATTTGCTGTAAACACAAATGGCTGAGTTGGATGTGTGTGTGTGTGTGTGTGTGTGTGTGTGTATGTGTTCGCGTGTGAATTAAGTAGAGGGATGGGCCTGGTGTTCTGTGTAGAAGTGAATGGAAGAAAGAAAGATGTAAATACAGAAAACAAACTGAGGGTGGATGGGGGGGCGATGGGGGAGAGGGAAAATGGGTGATGGGCATTGAGGAGGGCAGTTGTTGGGATGAGCACGGGGTGTTGTATGGAAACCAATTTGACAATAAAGTACATTAAAAAAAAAGAAAGATGGAAGGATCAGACAGTTACGAAGCAAAACTCATTCAGCTAAAACAGGAGCTCAGAGGCAGGGGAAACTGAGAAAGTAGGCTCTTAAGGAAGGGCTCAAAATCATGGGGCTAGCTAGCATTGCTTTGTCACGAAATGGAGGTTTACACCAAGCTTATGCAGATCTCAAAAGGAAGGGTCATCCCGGCTAATACTTGTAGTGTATGTAAACTGGGGATAAGAATACCTACTTGAACGGGCTTCAAGTTGTATTCCAAAGCTGTAATCATCAAGACAGTACGGTACTGGCACAAAAACAGACACTCAGATCAATGGAACAGAATGGAGAACCCAGAAATGGACCCACTAACCTATGGCCAACTCATCTTTGACAAAGCAGGAAAGAATATCCAACGCAATAAAGACAGTCTCTTTGGCAAATGGTGCTGGGAAAACTGGCCAGCGACATGCAGAAGAATGAACCTGGACCACTTTCTTACCCCATATACAAAAATAAACTCAAAATGGATGAACGACCTAAAGGTAAGACAGGAAGCCATCAAAGTCCTTGAGGAGAAAGCAGGCAAAAACCTCTTTGATCGTGCCACAGCAACTTCTTACTCAACACGTCTCTGGAGGCAAGGGAAACAAAAGCAAAAATGAACTACTGGGACCTCATCAAACTAAAAACTTTCTGCACAGCGAAGGAATCAGCAAAACTAAAAGGTAACTGATGGCATGGGAGAAGATATTTGCAAATGACATATCAGATAAAGGGTTAGTATCCAAAGTCTATAAAGAACTTATCAAACTCAACACCCCAAAAACAAATAGTCCAGTGAAGAAATGGGCAAAAGACATGAATAGACACTTCTCCAAAGAAGACATCCAGATGGCCAACTGACACATGGAAAAATGCTCAACATCACTCATCAGCAGGGAAATACAAATCAAAACCACAATGAGATACCACCTCACACCTGTCAGAAGGGCTAACATTCACAACTCAGGCAACAACAGATGTTGGCGAGGATGCGGAGAAAGAGGATCTCTTGTGCACTGCTGGTGGGAATGCAAACTGGTGCAGCCACTCTGGAAAACAGTGTGGAGGTTCCTCAAAAAGTTAAAAATAGAACTACCCTATGACCCAGCAATGGCACTACTAGGTATTTATCCGAGGGATACAGGTGTGCTGTTTCGAAGGGGCACATGCACCTTAATGTTTATAGCAGCACTATCCACAATAGCCAAAGTATGGAAAGAGCCCAAATGGCCATCGATGGATGAATGGATAAAGAAAATGTGGTATATATATACAATGGAGTATTACTCGGCGATCAAAAAGAATGAAATCTTGCCATTTGCAACTATGTGGATGGAACTGGAGGGTATTATGCTAAGTGAAATGAGTCAGAGAAAGACAAATGTCATATGACTTCACTCATCTGAGGACTTTAAGAGACAAAACAGATGAACATAAGGGAAGGGAAGCAAAAATGATATAAAAACAGGGAGGGGGACAAAACAGAAGAGACTCATAAATATGGAGAACAAACTGAGGGTTGCGGGAGGGGTGGTGGGAGGGGGGATGGGCTAAATGGGGAAGGGGCACTAAGGAAGCTACTTCTGAAATCATTGTTGCACTAGATGCTAACTATCTTAGATGTAAATTTAAAAAATTAAAAAATAAATTAAAAAAAAAACCTTGAAGGACTGTGGTGAAGGGACAAGATAATGCACGTAAAGTGTTTAGTTTGGTGCATGGCACACAGCGAGAGCTTACTCAGGGATTGTCAAGCTTCTGTTTCATATTTTTAAAAGAGGGGCGCCTGGGTGGCTCAGTTGGTTAAGGGTCCGACTTCTGCTCAGGTCCTGATCTCGCGGTTCGTGGGTTTGAGACCCCCATCGGGCTTTGCGCTGACGGTGCGGGGCCTGCTTGGGATTCCCTCTCTGTCTCTCTCCCTCTCTCTCTGCTCCTCCCTTACTCGAGTGTTCTCTCTCTCTCAAAAATAAACTTAAAAAAAATACGCTTTTTCTCTTTAAAGAAAATTAAGGGAGACGCCACGTAAAGCTCTGGGTGCATAGCAAGCGTCCCTTAAATGCCACACGCGTCTTCCAGCTTGAGCCACAATCACCTCAGATGTTTTCTCTGCCTCGTAGCTCATGTGGGCGTACCTCAGTGGCAGCTTCCATCTAGTTTTACCTATCTGGGGGTCTGGTTCATCCACTCAGCTGTCCTTGCCTCTCCCCTTGTGGCCTTCATCTTCAATCGTCTTTCTTTTTCCTGCTTTTCCAATGTCACTAATTGCCTATTAAGTACACGCTGACTTTGGCTGAAATATGTTATTTGCACCTTAAAAAAAATCTTCTTGGTGTCACCTTGGGCCCTGTTGCTGAGTACTTATAGATCATTCTGGTACATAGGAATCAAACCTCTTCCTGAGGACAGGCAGGGAAAATTCTGAGAATTATAGAGAACTTTGACTATAGTTTCTGAAAACCTCAGACAGTACAGGTTGCTCTAGTGGTCACCAGACAGATGGTTTTCTTTGCAGATGATGTGATAACTTAAAGTTGGAAGATTCAAATGAAAAGCGTTAACAAGGGGGGCGCCTGGGTGGCTCAGTCGGTTAAGCCTCCGACTTCCGGCTCAGGTCTTGATCTCACAGTTCGTGGGTCCGAGCCCTGCATCGGGCTCTGTGCTGACAGCTCAGCGCCTGGAGCCTGCTTCTAATCCTGTGTTGCCCTCTCTCTCTCTGCCTCTCCCCAGCTTGCTCGCGCACGTACTCTCTCTCTCAAAAATAAATAAAACATTAAAAAAAATTAAAAAAAAAGCGTTAACAAGGGGCACTTGGGTGACTCAGTTGGGTTAAGCATCCGACTCTTGGTTTCGGCTCAGGTCACGCTCTCACGGTTCGTGAGTTCGAGCCCGGTGTCTGCGCTGTCAGCGCGAAGCCCACTTGAGACTCCCTGCCCCTCCCCTTCACGCTCTGTCTCTCTCAAAATAAATAAATAAACTGAAAGAAGAAAAATAAAAGTATTCACAAAACACCATCGCCACCTCATCTGCAATTCCGCCACCTCGCCTCTGGGTGGCGGTGTGTCCAGTCCCAGGTACTCCAGGGCACCTGGGGCGAACTGGAAGTGTGTTGATGGAGATCAAGATCAACATGCCTTCCGTCCCTCAAAATCGCTTTCTTATTAAGACGGCTTAGTGTAAGTACCAGGGCATAAGGGATCAGATTTATTCCTTGAATTTTCAGCCAGCATTTTTATCCAAGAGGTGGAGAACTGCAGGGATCCTCACAGGTCCTGGTGCCGAGCCCTTAACGATCGGAGGCCCGGAGAATCTTGCGTTTTCCAGGACACTTAGAGCGTTCCTGCCGGGGCTCGGGCGTCCTGAGTAAAGACAACTGCGGCTCCGCTTCCGAAACCCCGACAGCAGAATGACAATCCAGGAAAAGCTGTCCTCCACGTTCTGCTGTCTCAAGAGAAACCCCGTTTTGTACCCCTTTCATTTCTGCCCTTTACTCTCCATGGTGAATAATCAACACAGGCATAAACTAGAGAAAAGACGCTTTCTCTTCCAGGAGATGGAATTGCCTAGAAAACTCTGGAATTAAAAAAAAAAAAAAACACCCTAAATATAAATCTTGTCAGACCTGATAACTAATGCTTGAAATTTTTATCTACTCTCAGTGGGGACAGCTACAAAGCCTGCATTAGGAAAAGCTTCCCACTTTGCCTCTGCAGAGGGAGGGTGTTTATCAGTCAGTATTATATATGGAAAGTGCCCCACGGACTTAGCACAGCCCGTCGAGCTCTCTTGTTTTACTGTGTTTGTAAATCAGAGCGTGTTTGAAATATAAACGGCTGGTGAGCCCTGATGTGTGGTGAAGGGTTTCTCTGCGTGTCAACTTTCTTTCCCTACACCTTTCCCTAGAGCTCCCACGAGGAAAATACTAGTGCACCCAGGGGGCACGTGCGGAGAAAGGGCCAATCTTGCAAAGGTGCACTGAGCATTTGTTAATTTATTTTCTGAGGGGCAAGTCCTTTTTTAGAACCAGTGTCACCGTTTTTGAATATCCCTACGGTTGGTATATCAGTTAAGGTACAGCTAGAAGAGGGGCCAGGCAAGTTGTTTAAACTCTGTCGAGTGGGATAGTTCGTGAAGTTCTGAATTTTCACCATAGGTTACCTAATAATACTTTCTCACCACCTCCGTGGTGTGGGAAACCAGGCGTTGGGATCTTACAAGAAAGCTGAAGTTATGTCTTTTGGCAGTTTCCACTATTCAGACACGAATCCCGTGAGGTTTATTTTTATTTTTATTTTTTTTATTTATTTTATTTTTTTTTTCAACGTTTATTTATTTTTTGGGGGACAGAGAGAGACAGAGCATGAACGGGGGAGGGGCAGAGAGAGAGGGAGACACAGAATCGGAAGCAGACTCCAGGATCCGAGCCATCAGCCCAGAGCCTGACGCGGGGCTCGAACTCACAGACCGCGAGATCGTGACCTGGCTGAAGTCAGACGCTTAACCGACTGCGCCACCCAGGCGCCCCACGTGAGGTTTATTTTTAAAAAATGATGTTTGAGGGGCGCCTGGGTGGCTCATTCGGCTAGGTGTCCAACTCTTGGTTTCAGCTCAGATCGTGATCTCACAGTTCGTGAGTTTGAGCCCTACATCAGGCTCCACGCTATCAGCCTGGAGCCTGCTTGGAATTTTCTCTCTCCCTCTCTCTCCGCCCCTCCCCTGCTCCCTTTCTCTGTCTCTAAGTTTAAATAAACTTAAAAAAACTTAAAAACTTATGCTCGAATCTGAGAAATTAGGTTGTAGAAGAAGATGCTAATGATGAAGGAAAATGTTCAAGCTAAATTGTTAGGTGGACAAAGCGAGTGACCAAACAGTATGTGCAAAGGATTTCCAGTTTTAGTGATGGTGAACAGCTTGGGTTGGACTACCCCCCCCCCCCCCCCACTCCGCGACCCCCCTGAATATATACGTCGTAAACCTCTGACGAAATACTAACAAAACTATTTGAAGGCACTAGAAAATGACAAAAAGGCGGCAGAAACAGGATTTGACTCTTGAAAGAAGGGAACTGCACCGGGTAAGATCCGAGTTTATGCAGCGCTTCCTCGGAAGGCGTTCTCCAGTCAGTGCTAAAACTCAAACAGAAACCCGAAGTCATATTGGCCGGAGGTGTCAGAAGATCGAATTGGGAGATGCAGGAGTGGCTGGAGTTTGAGTGGTAAAAAGTCCAGAAAGGAGGGAGTCACAAAGGTGGCTGCATAGAATCTCCCGTTGAGTCCTATATATTCATCTCAGGTATGCATACGTGTCTGGGTACAATCTCCCCTACATCTTAGGCTGATCCCTGAATTGAACTTGCACCAAGGAGTATCCAAGGATACCAGTGGAAGGCAACAGCTAAAAGGCTGAAACACGTGGGCAGAGATTTAAACTCCTGCCCACAACAGGGGAGACAGAGTTTGCAGTTTGAGTCCTGCCTAGGTATAGAGGTTTGGCAAGTACTTTGGGATTTCCACTGAAATTCCAGAAAAAGCCCATGCCTAGGGTTCTAACACTTTGCCACAGGACTGAGAGATCAATTCTAAGACTAAGGACAAATCAAAACAGATCCTCCCTTGACAAAGTGTAAAACCAAGCCTCCACAAACTCCAGGTTATCAGTCAGTGATTTAATAACCCGGTAAAACAAAACCCAACAATATTTCATAAAGGATAACAGAGTCCAGATTCTTTAAAACATACCATCCATAATGTCTAATATACAATAAAAATCTCAAGATGTGTAAAAAACTGAAACGTGTGACCTAAGAGCACTGGAGATGAGAAATATTTGCTTAAGTGTAAAAGACTCTTTGTTTTTAAACCTCATTTCCTTAAATATAATAGCCTCTTTAAGGCAAAACCAATATTTTATTTTGGCATGAATGATACAAATAGGTATAATAATGAAATGATAAGAAGGGAGAGGGTAATAGAGTCATTCTGTTACAAGCTTCTTACATTTTAGGTGAAGCAGTATAATGTTAAATCTACATAGTTTCTTGTAAGTTCAGGGTACATAGTGTAATGTTCAGACAAACTAGGAAAAGAAATACGAACTAGGAAAAGAAATGCAAACTAGATATAGATAAAAAGTCGATAGAGGAATGAAAATGGAATAGAAGAACAACAGATGATTACATAGAAAGCAAGAGAGTAGAAACAGAGGGAGAATGACAGAAAATGGGACAAATAAAAACAAATAGTATTTTAGAATCTACCTAGAAGAATAAGAAAATAGAGAATGACCAAGAAAAACAAAACCCTTGTTCTACCTGATATCAAAACGATAAAACTAGCGAGTGTAGGAGAAGATAGGCCAATGGAAATAGGCCCATGAACAGAGGAAGATTTGGTATTTAATAAAAATGGTATTTTTACTTGGTGGTGGTGGTAAGGAACCTACGGGTAACATACTCATTGCCGAAAGGCTGGACACTTCCCCCAAAGATTGGAAAGAAAGCAAGGATATGTGGTCTCACAACTTCTACTCAACGCTATATCATCTTTGTTTGCAGATGACATGATCATATTAAGCTAATCCAATGGGAGAAAAGATAACCTTTGCAACAAATGTTCCGGGAACAACTGGATATCCATATGGAAAAAAGATTAACCGCAGCTCAAAATTGACCCACAGGATACAAAATTCAGATTGGAAGGGGTACGTGCACCCCAATGTTTATGGCAGCATTATCAACATTAGCCACGCGATGGAGAGAGCCCAGATGTCCACTGATGAATGGATAAAGCAGATGTGGTATATATACACGATGGAATATTACTCAGCCATAAAAACGAATGAAATCTTGCCATTTGCAATGACGTGGATGGAGCTACAGAGCATTATGGTAAGCGGAGTACGTCATTCGGAGAAGACAAATACCATATGAGTTCACTCATATGTGGGATTTAAGAAACAAAATAGATGGACGTGTGGGAAGGGAGGGAAAAAAAGAGACAGGGAAACAAACCATGAGAAGCTCTTAAAGATGGAGAACAAACTGAGGGTTGATGGAAGGAGGTGGGTGGGGGATGGGCTAGATGGGTGACGGGCATTAAGGAGGGCACTTGTGATGAGCACTGGGTGTTGTACGTAAGTGATGAATCACTGAATTCTACTCCTGAAACCAATATTGCACTGTATGTTAACTAATTGGAATTTAAATAATTTGAAACAAACCAACCAATAAAAAAAATTGACCCACAGCCTCCACACAATTCGGATCCAAATCCCAACAGGGTTTTCGGTAGAAATGGACAAGCTCATTTGAAAATTTACATGTTAATGCAAAAGACCTAGAATTATCCAAACATTCTCGAGAGAGAGAATCCAAAACAGAGGACTTTACCTTGCTTTGAAACTTGCTTGTTACGGGTGAGGTTCCATGAGGAAAGTGCTCCGAGAATGTGTCACCTTGGCCTGCAGGGGCTTTGTTGCAGTCCGTTCTCAGGAACACCGCTGGTTAAGAGGGGTGAAAGGGGTATGATTAGGCTGAGGCAGAAGTGGGACAGTGAGGGGGCTGCGACGGACACTTCCGTCGATTTCTCAGGGAACCCCACAACTGAGACAGCCCTTCAGAGCTGACCTGCTTTGAGGTAAGGGAGGCCTGGCTTTTCTACCCTCAACTGGACTGCTCGCTCGCCACCAGCTTCCCCTGAGGAGGGACCATAACCTCGGGTGAGTCACCCTTCAGCTGAGGGCCATCAGCCCTCAGAGCGTCTACTACAACGCATCCTCTGAGCCACTTTGGTGACCTCGCATCTGATAATAACTTCTGGGAATGGCTTCTTTCTCTACAAGTCTGGCGGTTCTCTTTTCCTGCAAAAACTTCCTGGAGGCAAGTCAGCTATTCTTGAGGCCACGACTGTTACTCACCATCTCTCTCCTCTAGTGCCCACCTTACATTCTACCCACCCTTGGCTCTCAACAGGGGGTAAACAACGTGGGACAGCCACAGAATGGAATACTCCTATATGCATGTGGTGGAAAACGGCTAAGTAGTAACAGTGGGTTAACTATTTCTACCTGCAACGATGCGAGCGAATCTCAAGGACATTCGGTTGTGGGATTCCATTTCTACGAACTTCAAGAACGGGCAAAACTAATCTACGGTGACAGAAATCAGAACAGTGCTTGCCTGTGGGAGGGTGGGGATTGACTGGAAGGAGCCATAGGAATCCTTCTGGGAGAGATGGAGGTATTCTACTCCTTGATTTGGGTGGAGGTTACATGGATGTATACAGTCCTCAGAATGCATCCAGTTGTACTGTAAGGCACACACAAAAATGCTAACCGTGTTGGAATTGAGTGAGTTTGTTTTCTTATTTGCTATCCTTGTGTTTTCCAAGTTTTCCCCAATGAACATGCTCTTTTTGAAATAACTAGAATTTACTTTATTTAAAAAAATTTTAAAGTTTATTTATTTTGAGAGAGAGAGAGAGAGAGAGAGAGAGAGAGAGAGAGAGAGAGAGAGAGAATTCCAATCAGGCTTCATACCATCAGTGCAGAGCTGGATTCCGGGCTCCAATTAACAAACTGCAAAATCATGACCTGAGCCAAAATCAAGAGTCAGACGCTTAACTGACTGAGCCACCCAAGCACCCCTAGAATTAATTAATTATTTACTTAATTGTTCATATATTTTTGGGGACAGAAACAGAGTGTGAGCAGGGGAGGGGCAGAGAAAGTTAGATACAGAATTCGAAGCAGGCTTCAGGCTCTGAGATGTCAGCACGGAGCCCAATGCAGGGCTTGAACCCACGAACCGTGAGATCATGACCTGAGCTGAAGTCAGATGCTTAACCAACGGAGCCACCCAGGCACCGCCCCCCCCCTCCCCCCCGCCACCAGAATATATTTTTAAGAAATATATTGTTTTATTGTTTGAGGTGATGGATTGTTTTCCTTCTTCTTTTTCTCCCCTAATTTGGCCACTTACAAATTGATGTCTACACAAGGTTACATTTTCCTTGGATATAGTTAATGTTGTAACATTTGTATTAGCCTGTTGCTTACAGAAGATTTCAAAATTCTAGCAAATCATAGATTTTGTATGGCAGGAGAGTAACTTGAAAAATCAGCTGCTCCAGAAGATTAGTACTCAGGTACAGAAGATCAGTACTCAGTACTTAGTACTCAGGAGGGGTGGTTATTTAGGTTATGAATATATATATGTATGTATGTTTTTCTGGTATATCTTTAGGTATAGAAATATTTCCTTAAGCCAGCCTCTTTCAATGCTTTATTATCTTGATGAATAATTGCTTAGAAGATCCTTTTGAGGCATGTAAAAGCCAGAGTGAATTCTATTATATTGAGGACTAATGAGATCATCGATTTCTAGAATGTTCTTCCACCTAACTGATCCTACTGCTCCATCATTGATATTTCTATAGTTTGCTTTTTCTATTATCTATCATGAAATTAAAGAGCTGTTTGTATGTGTGAAACTCACTTTTCTTTAAAGACAAATTCCTTTTATTATTTAAGAAATTTTTAGCATGAAAGAGCATCAGCTCCAATAATGATGCGATGTCTTTAGTTCAGAATAAAGTCATTATATGCATCCATGCCTTCTTCTATCAAGTAGACTGTCATTTACATATTAAGAGAGGAAATACTTTGTCAAGAAACTTGTATAAATATCTTAATTAAAAAAAAATTTTTTTTAACGTTTATTTATTTTTGAAACAGAGAGAGACAAAGCATGAACGGGGGAGGGTCAGAGAGAGGGAGACACAGAATCCGAAACAGGATTCTCTGAGCTGTCAGCACAGAGCCTGACGCGGGGCTCGAACTCACCGACCGTGAGATCATGACCTGAGCCGAAGTCGGCCGCCTAACCGACTGAGCCACCCAGACGCCCCTAATTTTTTTTTTAATGTTTATTTACTTTGAGAGAGACAGCACGAGCCGGGGAGAGGACAGAGAGAGAGAGAGAGAGAGAGAGAGACAGAGAGAGACAGAATCCAAAGCAGGCTCCAGGTTCCGAGCTGTCAGCACAGAGCCCAGTGGGGGCCTTGAACTCACAAGCCGTGAGATCGTGACCTGAGCCAAAGTCAGATGCTTAATCGACTGAGCCACCCAGGTGCTCCGAAATATCTCTTAAAAATAACTTACTGTCAAGTTAGCTAATAAACAGTGTATACAGTGTAGCCTTAGCTTTGGGAGTAGATTCCTGTGATTCATCTCTTACATACAACACCCAGTGCTCATCCCGACAAGTACTCTCCTCAATGCCCACCACCCATTTTCCCCGCACCCCCCAGTCCCCCACCCCCATCAACCCTCAGTTTGTTCTCTGTATTTAAGCGTCTCTTATGTTTTGCCTCCCTCTCTGTTTGTAACTTATTTTTTCTTCCCTTTCCCCATGGACTTCTGTTATGTTTCTCAAGTTCCACATATGAGCAAAAACATATGGTATCTGTCCTGACTGACTTATTTCACTTAGCATAATACAAATATCTTAAATTTGTATAAGGACCAGGTGTTTACACATAGAGAGTCATGCCTTTGTATCATATATGAGTCAACGATTACCGCTCCCTTCCCCTTTCCTTCATCCCTTTCTCTCCTTCCTTTCTTCTCTCACCTCCTAATCCCTTTCTTCTCCCCTAATCTATTCCACATGCCTGCTGTGCTCTAGCATTTGAGAGGTAATTCCAAGGGAAAGTTGGAGATGTTCAGAAATGCTAACTGGGACTCAGAATTTCTTCTACTCTGGGAATGGCCTCTCTTCTTACTGATTGTTTCGCGTGCGTTGTGTGTCTGCTTGTGAGAGACAATCTGTTTGCCTAATCGTGAGAACACTTCCCTTTGATTCTGTTTTTGGCCTGCTCAGCCCTTCCTTGCATTACTGTTTTGCTTTACACTAACCAAAATTGATAGCTATTGATAAAATCAATATCTGATTTTATGAGTATTTTCGCACATAAAGCGCTCCTTGGTTATGCCTATAATTGGTAGAGTGCTTGTGGAATCATTTTTACATTTAGTTGGCTGTTCTCGACTTACTTTTAAGTAGTTTTTTTGTGTGTGCAAAACAGCTCCTCAATAGTCTGATGAGAAGACCGTACGTCAGTTTAAAAGTATAGTCACATTCCTGGGTCTGCACTGACAAGGAGGAAGTTTCGTAAGGAAAACGTATAGACCACAAAGTAGACTCTCAATATTCAGTCAAGTCTGGGAACAAATAAGGGCAATACAAACATGATGACTTTCACTTAATTCAATCACTTGTTACTTTGATTCTATTTAATTTGATCAAAAACCCATGAAACCAAATCATTTGTAATAAGGGCAACACAACTCCTCCTCTTTTATTTTGATAGATGCTAATTACTGCAGGCAGGAGCTATGGAGTAATTCAATTACCGGCTGTAATAATGTTGTCATTTAATTAATAATGCATGCCTCATATCTGAGTGAGAGAGAAGAGTGCGAAGGTTTTGGAGAACTGACTGCGACGACAACAAAATGTAATTCAGATACACCCGATGAAAATTCCAAGAACTATTGCCAAGGGTAACGGACTTCCGCAGCCTATAGGGAATGGAGATGTTAGACCATGGCCAAATGCTTGGTAAAAAGACTATTCCTCAGTGAAAGAAAGTAGGAGGCATTTTGCAACAGTTGTTAATAGCAAGGTTGCCAATCACTACAAATGGAGATGTAATAGATAATAATAATAGTACTGATGAGAGCAAACATATGTAGTGCTAATTAGATGTCTGGCAATTTCTTAACACCTTATAGATACTCACTCCTTTAATCTTTATGACTTCTTCCTTCACCTTCCCATAATGGAAAGGTGTTGTGTCAGCTTAGATTCCCTTAGAAGACTCTTGAGAAAAGAATTTGAATGCAAGTCTATTGAATGCAATAGACCTCCTCTATTTGGGAGGTTAGAGAAACTCTAGTAATGAGTGGGGAAGCGAGGCAGGAATGGAAAGGCAGACAATAAAGGGTTAATGACTACCACTAATGGTAACTGGTGAAATTTACGGCGCTGATATAAGACCACACCTGAATTATCTCAGCTAAAGGGCAAGGGAACTGGGATATTTTTTTTTTTTTGACAGGGAGAGAGAGCACCCAAGTGGGAGAGGGGCAGAGGGACAGGGATAGAATCTTAAGCAAGCTCCACGCTCAGCGTGGAGCCTGACATGGGGCCTGATTCCACAACCCTGAGATCATGACCTGAGTGGAAATCAAGAGTCACACATTTAACCAACTGAGCCACCCAGGCACCCCTGGGGTATTTTTATATACCAGTTCACATCAGTCATTTGTTGAGACCTGCTCCCAGGAGGAATTAATTCCATAGAACTTCTAGCCTGACAACAGGTGGCCAAGGCAACTACAATGCCAGAGAGAGCTTTTAGGCAACAAGATGGAGGGGATGACTATGAAGTTGGGCTGCAGGCACTGAAGTGGTAAATGTTATAGGCCCTAACAGCAGTTACTGCAGTCCTTCATAATGTATAAAATTAAAAAAAGCAGGATATGAAACCAAATGCATACGACAACTTCATTTTTGCAAACCCACTCTACATACGTATGCACGCACACTTACAAATATGGAGAACCTACCACTGGGTTGCTGTGGTTCTTTTCCCTCCTGGATGAGCTCTGGATCCCATCCTCTTATATCTTGTTGAGCACTTCACTCCTTGAACATCTGTCTGCTCCCCTCCCCCTGCCCAACTTCCCTGTCACATGTAATAGTGACCTTCTTCCACTGAAATGCTCACATCTGATACACATATACTCTACTAGTGCTCATCTTTTCCCTTGGGGGAGATGTGTATCCTGACCGGAGATTGAAAACACACTGCTAAGTCTGGATTTCAACAGTTTAACTAAGAGATGCCTAAGTGTGGTTTTCTTTCTATTTATTCTGCTTGGGGTTCACTGAGCTTCTTGAATCTGTGGATTAGTATCTTTCATTGGTTTCCTTGCTACCGGAGACATTCTTAGCCGTTATTGCTTTGCTTTGAACATCAGTTCTGTATCATTCTCTTTATCTCCTTTCTTCCTAGGAGTCCTATTATGCTTGTATTGGGCCTAGTCTCCATGTCCCATATGGCTGTTATGCTCTCTTTTTGTATTTTCTTTTTTTTTAAGTAGGCTCCACACCTAGCATGGAGCCCAATGCGTGGCCTGAACTCACAACTCTGAGATCAAGAGCTGAGCTGAGATTCAAGAGTCAGACACTTCACTGACTGAGCCATCCAGGTTCCCCACATATTTTCTATCTTTTTTACACTTTTCATCAATTTGCATATATCTACTCATTTGTCTTCCTCTGTTCAGTTGTATCTAATCTAATATTAAACCCATTTAGGTGTAGATATTTTCTTTTTCAGAGGGACTTTTAGAACTTGTTGCTTTTCATTTTGGATTCCAGGTATCTGCTGAAAATTTTCATCTGTTCCTATATTAATTGTTTTAAGAATCTTTTAATTGTAACTATTTTAAGATTTTAATATCATAAATCATGATATGAAACCCTACTGTTTAAATTGCTTGTTTTATTTCTCTTGTTTTTTGGTCAATTATTCTTGCTTTGAATTTTTAGGATGGCCTATAATTTTTTAGTGGACACTGGACATTGTGGGAAAAATTATAGAGGCTCTGAATGATATTGTCCTCTTCTAAAGAGGGTTAACTTTTCTTTTGGCAGTCAAACAAAGGGCCAGTGGCTCACCTTGATCCTATTGAGCCTTGGCTTTTAGGTTTTGTGAGGGATGATCTATTTCAGTCTTCCCTTAATCCTACAGCATATTTGTATGTGTGGATGCATGGCCTAGGGCGTTTATTAAGGCCCCTCTACCTTAGTAAAGTTGGAGTTACCATGGTCTTCTTAGCACCCTGTGGTTGCTGTGACCTCTGCCTAACTTGTTATTCTGTCAGCTGCTATTTTCTTTTTTCTTTTTTATTAAAAAAAATTTTTTTTAACGTTTATTTATTTTTGAGACACAGAGAGACAGAGCATGAACAGGGGAGGGTCAGAGAGAGGGAGACACAGAATCGGAAGCAGGCTCCAGGCTCCGAGCTGTCAGCACAGAGCCCGACGCGGGGCTCGAACTCACGGACCGTGAGATCGTGACCTGGGCCGAAGTCGGCCGCTTAACCGACTGAGCCACCCAGGCACCCCTCAGCTGCTGTTTTCTTTCTTTTTTTTTTTTCAACGTTTATTTATTTTTGGGACAGAGAGAGACAGAGCATGAACAGGGGAGGGGCAGAGAGAGAGAGAGGGAGACACAGAATCGGAAACAGGCTCCAGGCTCTGAGCCATCAGCCCAGAGCCCGACACGGGGCTCGAACTCCCGGACCGCGAGATCGTGACCTGGCTGAAGTCGGACGCTTAACCGACTGCGCCACCCAGGTGCCCCTCAGCTGCTGTTTCCTGATGGGTTTCCTGGGGCCTCACCCTGTGCCCAGACAGCTTAGAAGGCATCTGGTCACTTGAGGGGAAATTTTATGCAGATTTTGGGGCTCAGAGTTTCTCTGGGATGTTGCCCTTCAAGTTCCAGCCATTTTGACAGCTCTCAACTGTGCCCTCCATCTCCTCAGCTCAGTAACGCAGTGCTGTCTGTTTGGGCCATGAGTGTGAACTGCTCTCTGAGAAAATCTGGGGTGAATGTAGAGCTAGCTTACCTTTTGTATCCCTCTTTTCTCAAAGCTTCTAGCCATGCTTGGCTTGCCTGCATTGATGTTCTGCAGTGCCTTCAAATAGGTGTTTTCTATATGTTGTTTGACATTTATAATTCTTTCTTTCTCTCTCTCTCTTCTTCTTTCTCTTTCCCTCTCACTTTCTCTTTCCCTTTTCTTTTCTTTTTTCTTCCTTTCTTTTCTTTTCTTAATTTTCTTTTCTTTCCTCCCTCCCTCTTTACTCCCCTCCCCTCTCCTCCCCTCCCCTCTCCTCTCCTTATTTCTTTCAATTCAAGTTAGTTAACATACAATGTAGTATTGGTTTCAGGAATAGAACCCAGTGATTCATCACTTGCATATAACACCCAGTGCTCATCCCAACAAGTGCTCTCCTTAATGTCCATCACCTATTTAGCTCATCTTCCCACCCACCTCCCCTCTAGCAACCCTCAGCTTGTTCTCTGTATTTTTTAAATATTTATTTTTGAGCAGAGAGAGAGGGGTACAGAGAATCTGAAGCAGGCTCCCCACTGTCAGCATAGAGCCTGAGTGGGGCTGAAACCCACAAACCACAAGATCATCACCTGAGCCAAAACCAAGAGTCAGACACTTAACTGACTGAGCCACCCTGGTGCTCATGTTCTCTGTATTTAAGAGTCTCTTATGGTTTGCCTCCTTCTCTGTTTTTATTTTATATTCCTTCCTTTCCTCTATGTTCATCTATTTTGTTTCCTAAATTCCACATATGAGTGAAATCATATGTCATCTGTCTCCCTCTGACTTATTTCACTTAGCATAATACACTGTAGCTCCATCCACGTTGTTGCAAATGGCAAGATTTCATTCTTTTTGATCACTGAGTAATATTCCAGTGTATATATACACCACATATTCTTTATCCATTCATCAGTTGATGGACATTTGGGTTCTTTCCATAATTTGGCTATTGTTAATAAACTGTTATAAACATTGGGGTGCATGTGCCCCTTCGAATCGGCATTTTTTTAATCCTTTGGATAAATACCTAGCAGTGTAATTACTGGGTCATAGGGTAGTTCTATTTTTAATTTTTTGAGGAAACTTCATACTGTTTTCCAGAGTGGCTGCAACAGTTGGCATTCCCACCAGCAGTGCAAAAGGGTTCCCCTCTCTCCACATCTTCGCCAACATCTCTCATTGCCTGGGTTGTTATTTTTAGCTGTTCTGATAGGTGTGAGGTGGTGTCCCATTGTGGTTTTGGTTTGTATATCGCTGATGGTGAATGATGTGGAACATCTTTTAACGTGTCTGTTAGCCATCTGGATGTCTTCTTTGGAAAAGTGTCTATTCATGTCTTCTGCCCATTTCTTTACTGGGTTGTTTGTTTTTTGGGTGTTGAGTTTGACAATTCTTTATAGACTTTGGATACTAACCCTTTATCTGGTATGTCATTTGCAAATATCTTCTCCCATTCTGTTGGTTGCCTTTTAGTTTTGCTGATTGTTTCCTTCACTGTGCAGAAGCTTTTTATTTTGATGAGGTCCCAATAGTTCATTTTTGCTTTTGTTTCCCTTGCCTCTGGAGACATGTTGAGTAAGAAGTTGCTGCGGCCAAGGTCAAAGAGGTTTTTGCATGCTTTCTCCTCAAGGATTTTGATGGCTTCCTGTCTTACATTGAGGTCTTTCATCCATTTTGAGTTTATTTTTGTGCATGGTGTAAGAAAGTGGTCAGGTTGATTTTTCTGTAAGTTGCTGTCCAGTTCCCCAGCACCACTTGCTGAAGAGACCGTCTTTATTCCATTAGATATTCTTTCCTGCTTTGTCAAAGATTGGTTGGCCATACGTTTGTGGGTTCATTTCTGGGTTCTCTATTCTGTTCCATTGATCTGAGTGTCTGTTTTTGTGCCATTTTTTAGTTTTTAAGTAATCTCTACACCCAGCATGGGGCTTGAACCTACAACCTTGAGATCAAGAGTTGCACTCTCTGCTGACTGAGCCAGCCAGGCACCCCTGCTTCTTAACTTTTATCACGATATGTATTTTAATTTGTTTATTCACTTTTTTGTGCCTGTTACCCTCTGAATGAGTGTGCTGGAAAAATTTTATCCATGGAACTCTTACTCATGGGCTATCTCTTAATGGGTTGTGGAGGACGGTAAGGGAGTGTGACAAGTGGACAAGGGAGGGGCAGCAAAGAATCTGCCTACTTTGCCAGAGCTGAGGTTGGTGAGAGGGGTTGCTAGGACTTCCAGGGCATGGGCTGTAGGATGTTGGCATGGGTGTCTATGAGCTGACAAACTAGTTCCTGGAGTTCCTTCCTAATATGAACATACAATTCATCTGTACTCTTCTTAGGGACATGGAGGTAGAAACCATTATTCCCACTGCCCAAGGGGCTCACACAGGGACAGGATTTGAATCCAACCAAATCTCTTTAACTTCAGAGCTAATGGTCTTTTTCCTATACCTTCAGATCACACATTTTGGTGGGTAACATATGTTTCTGATTCTCTAGGTCTAAGCTGAACTCAGCCACCTGCTTTTGGTGATTTGGATATTAGTTGTCCAGTGGATGTCACTGGGAGTCTCCTGTTATGGAAGTAAATGAAATTTGAGGATCAAAGACCTTCTTAATAGCCTCTAATGAAAATAGACCATTATCATTAAGAGCAAAAGAGCAAGGCACATAGATATAAAAAGGGAAGGAAGAAATGGATTTGCATTTGCTTTAGCGTGCAGAGAAAACCTTTAGATGATACACAGAAACTAATACCATGGGAGGGGAATGGGTGCAGAGGGACATGGTGAGAAGAGGTCTTTGGCCGTATGGCCTTTTGTAACTTTCAATTTTGTCTCTTGAAAATTTAATATGTATGCAAAAAAATTAAATGGAAAACATCCATGTACTAGTGATGCCGATATAAATGATTAACATTCTTGGCCTTGGACTATCTGTCTGTTGTCTTATCACCCTTATGTGTCAGGCTCTTCTTGCCAAGAAGCCAGTTTTGGGCACACCATGTGGACATTGCGGACAAATTTCCCATAGGCATACACGGAAATTAGAATTATAATGACAATATATATATTAAATTTAGCTACCCAGTGGATTACATAGGGTTTCTGACTGTCCAGACCTTGTATCGTACCGTTCCTATGGGATTACGTGTTCCAAGTTTCCTAAAATATGGACTTCTTAAATGAACATAACACAGCTTTCGTGAATTGTCGTCATTTAGGTAAAACATACCTATGACTAATTAAAAAAAAAACAACGTTTTGTTCAGCATTTTCACCTTCATGTGGATAGAGCTGCTAACTTTTGGTGTCGAAAAGGGAAAAGTCAGGCTTTAGTTTTAAAAGAGAAAACTGACTTTCTGGATGATGACAGAAGTGAGGAGTGTTAAGACATAATTCTGTAATTCAAGCAGACTCTTAGGAATCAAAGAGATTCTTTGATGATCCAATTGCCTACTTAAAAGAGAGGATTTTTTCCCCCTCTTCTGTTCTCTCTAGGATAACTGGTATTATTCCTCTGACTAAAACGTGGCTTTCAAGAGAAAGAAAGCATGCACTATGCCTTTGCACTTAGTGCATTTTTCTCCTGTGGAGTTTCTTTCACTTACTCCATTAGAGCAAGATAAGTGATTCTGCTCCTTAGTGTCACATATGGTCATGTCTAAGTGAGGCTTGATGTTTAGCTTAAGAATATTTTGGCTTAAAGGCAGCAAATGAGGTCTTCAGCTTCTTTAAATCGTAGGGAGCACCACACGACTGCCTGAATAGCACTGGAAACAGTATACTGATGACGGGGCACTTCTCTGTCTCAAGAGCCCTGCTAATTGAAGATGTGTCACACCTCCCCTTAATTTAAGCATTCTGCTTTGCAAATGAGGACTGCTCTTTTACATTCGTGCTTGTTCCTTCCAAGCACATCCTGCGTGCTGGCTGTGCTCCACAGCAAGGAAGGTACAGGGACCGTTTCGGGGGATGACGCACCTAGCACGTGGCTGGTACATGGCAGTCCTTGATGCGCGACATTATGATCCAAACACAGTAAAAGGAAGATACGTTTGAACTCAGGTTCCCCAGAAGCAGACCCGGACACGAGAATTTGAGAGCAAGGGATTTCCCAAGGAAGTGTTCCCCAGAGGAGGGAAGTGCTCCCCAGAGGAGGGAAGTGTTCTGGAGAGGAGGGTGGGGGATAGGGAACTCAGCCTCAGCCTAATCCTTGGGAGCTCTGGCGGAGGAATGAGCCTCGGAGACTATAAGCCTCCAGCCTCCGGGCTCCCAGGCCCCGCAGGCCTTAAAGGGAGGGAGCTAGGCTTGCAGACTCCCATACTCGGGGAAGGAAGCGAACTCCCAGACACTTGTGCTCTCAGTCCCAGCGGGTGAAGTGGTTACAGAGGTTGGGCGCGGTGCTCCGAGCAAAGTCGTAGCACCAGCCTTCAGAAGCAAAGTCCATAGAAGCCAGGCGAAGGATGCACAGAACCTACAAAAGAGACCCGAGGGGGGGGGGCAGGGAGGGCACCCGCCAGGTCTGCTGAAAGGTCAAGGGAGAGCCTGCCTCGTGGGTATGCGCCGGGTGCAACCGGGATTGCACTTGATACTGGGATTCAGTGCGCTTGGGATTCAATGCGCTCCAGTCACCGTCTTGAACTTCTTCCTTTGATCTATTGTATGTTTTGTAGGTGAAGTCCGAGGGGACAAGGGAACACGCGCAGCCCCTCCTTCCACCACCTGATGCCTCCCTGGGCCCGGTTCTCAGGCACTGGTGTAGCTGCTGCGACCCCGGTGCCCTGTGCCCCCCGTGGCCTTCCCTACCCCTCCTTGCCCCGCAGCTGTCGCTGCCCTCTGCTTGGGCGGCCGCTGTTGTGAGGGTGCGGGCTGCGGTGGGCAGGGGAGGCCAGGGTTTCGTAGCTGCTGTCCCACCTCCAGAGGGCCTGGCAGGGTGGGGTAGGAGGGTGGGGCGACGTGGGGGTGGGTTTGGGGAGGCCTGGGACATCTCTGGGTGAAGGCTGACAGCTGTCTTCACCACGCAGGACCCGGCAGGGGGAGAAGGGCACACCCTCTCCGGCTGTGACCTGAGTGCCCAGTGTACCCTGGCACGGAGCCTTTCACCCCTTGGGGGCACTGCCCATCCACTGTGGACTGTGGAGTGCCAGTCCCGTGGGAAGGGGAGACTGACTGACCCGTCGGCCGGTGGCGGGCAAGAGGAATCGTGGGGGTACTCATGAGGTGAGTGCGGACCCTGACAGGTGACCAGGGCCTCATGAGTACCCCCAGAGTGTGGAAGTCAAGAGCAAATACCACCCCAGGTGGAGACAGACTCTGTAAAGAAAGGAAAACTTTCTGTATGTTAATAAGTTTAAGAGCACTTTTCCCTGTTGTTTTGTTTTGTTTTGTTTCGTTTTACATTTTCCTTTTGCATTGAGCTCTGCCAATTAGATAGCCAGCCTGGGTCAAGGTAAGATAATCTAAAAAAAAAAAAAAAACCCATTAATTTAAATTCTAGTTAGTTAACATACAGTACAATATTGGTTTCAGGGAGAGAATTCAATGATTCGTCAGGAGGTAAGGTCATTTTTAATAGAGAGGCATTTGTAGCAGGTCAGAACAGGAGGAAACATTTTAATGCCCACCTCAGGAAAAGTAATAATTTAAGAAAATTCAAAATGAATTACCATTTATTAAGCTTTTATATGCCATTCATTGTACAAATTACCTTATTTATCGCTTTAAGCTTAACAAAAACCCTGCAGGCCATAGATGATAAAGCCAGCTCTCAGAAGTGTTCCATTTGCCCCAAAGCACAAATGGATGGAGACTCAAATAAGGCCGACTGCAGAGCTCTTAACTTCTATGCCAGCGCTCTCCAATAGAAATACAATGTGAGCCATGCCTAATTTTAAATGTTCTAGCAGTTACATTGAAAAGATAACCCTCAGCAAAGTAGGTTTAGAGAGAAGACACCTCAAGAGAATAAAGGCCAACTATGAAAACCCCCCAGCAAACATCATACTCATTGGAAAGAACTGGCTACAGCAATCAGACAACAAAAAGAAAAAAAAGGCATCCAAGTCGGTGAGGAAGAAGTCAAACTTCCACAATTTGCAGATGACATGAGATTCTATAGAGAAAACCCTAAAGATTCCACCAAAAATCTACTAGAACTGATGCGTGAATTCAGTAAAGTCACAGGATATAAGATCAATGTGCAGAAACCTGCTACAATTCTATACACTAATAATGAAGTAGCAGAAAGAGAAATTAAGAAAACAGTCTTGCTTCAATTGCACCAAAAAGAATAAGATACCTAACCAAAGAGGTAAAAGATCTGTACTCTGGAAACTATAAAACACTGATGGAAGAAAGTGAATACAACACAAAGAAATGGAAAGAAAATTCCATGCTCACGGACTGGAAGAACAGATACTGTTAAAATGTTTATACTCTCCCAAACAATCGACACACTTAATGCATTCCCTACTAAAATACCAATAGCATTTTTCACAGAACTAGAACAAAAAAACCCTACCATTTATATGGAACCACAGAAGACCCCCAAACTGCCAAAGTAATTTTGAAGGACAAAAGCAAAGCTGGAGGTCTCGCAATTCTAGATTTCAAGCTAAATCACAGAGCCGTAGTGATCAAAACGTTATGGTCCTGGCATGTAAAATAGACACAGAGATCAATGGAATAGAATAGAAAACCCAGAAATAAAGCCACAACTATATGATCATCTAAACTTTGACAAAGCAGGAAAGATTATCCAATGGGAAAAAGACAGTCTCTTCTTTTTTTTTAAATATATGAAATTTATTGTCAAATTGGTTTCCATACAACACCCAGTGCTCATCCCAAAAGATGCCCTCCTCAATACCCATCACCCACCCACCCCTCCCTCCCACCCCCCATCAGCCCTCAGTTTGTTCTCAGTTTTTAAGAGTCTCTTATGCTTTGGCTCTCTTCCACTCTAACCTCTCTTTTTTTTATTTTTTATTTTTTTTCCTGCCCCTCCCCCATGGGTTTCTGTTAAGTTTCTCAGGATCCACATAAGAGTGAAAACACATGGTATCTGTCTTTCTTCGTATGACTTATTTCACTTAGCGTAACACTCTCCATTTCCATCCACGTTGCTACAAAAGGCCAGATTTCATTCTTTCTCATTGCCACGTAGTACTCCATTGTGTATATAAACCACAATTTCTTTATCCATTCATCAGTTGATGGACATTTCGGCTCTTTCCATCATTTGGCTATTGTTGAGAGTGCTGCTATAAACATTGGGGTACAAGTGGCCCTATACATCAGTACTCCTGTATCCCTTGGGTAAATTCCTAGCAGTGCTATTGCTGGGTCATAGGGTAGGTCTATTTTTAATTTTTTGAGGAACCTCCACACTGTTTTCCAGAGTGGCTGCACCAGTTTGCATTCCCACCAACAGTGCAAGAGGGTTCCCGTTTCTCCACATCCTTGCCAGCATCTATAGTCTCCTGATTTGTTCATTCTAGCCACTCTGACCGGCATGAGGTGATATCTGAGTGTGGTTTTGATTTGTATTTCCCTGATGAGGAGTGACATAGAGCATCTTTTCATGTGCCTGTTGGCCATCCGGATTTCTTCTTTAGAGAAGTGTCTATTCATGTTTTCTGCCCATTTCTTCACTGGATTATTTGTTTTTCGGGTGTGGAGTTTGGTGAATTCGTTATAGATTTTGGATACTAGCTCTTTGTCCGATATGTCATTTGCAAATATCTTTTCCCATTCTGTTGGTTGCCTTTTCGTTTTGCAACCAAAGTTTTGTTGATTGTTTCCTTTGCTGTGCAGAAGCTTTTTGTCTTCATGAGGTCCCAATAGTTCATTTTTGCTTTTAATTCCCTTGCCTTTGGGGATGTGTCAAGTAAGAAATTGCTATGGCTGAGGTCAGAGAGGTCTTTTCCTGCTTTGTCCTCTAGGGTTTTGATGGTTTCCTGTCTCACATTCAGGTCCTTTATCCATTTTGAGTTTATTTTTGTGAATGGTGTGAGAAAGTGGTCTAGTTTCAACCTTCTGCATGTTGCTGTCCAGTTTTCCCAGCACCATTTGTTAAAGAGACAAGACAGTCTCTTCAACAGTGTTGGGAAAACTGGTCAGCTACATGCAAAAGAACGAAGCTGCACCATTTTCTTATACCATGCATAAAAATAAATTCAAAATGGATTCAAGACCTAAAGGCAAAACCTGAAACCATAAAAATCCCAGAAGAGAACAGAGGCAGTACGTTCTCTGACACTGACTGTAGCAGCATTTTTCTAGATATGTCTCCTGAGGCAAAGGAAATAAAAGCCAAAATGAACTATTGAGACGACATTAAAAGAAAAAACTTCTGCACGGTGAAGGAAACTATCAACAAAACTAAAAAGCAACCTATAGAATGGGAGAAGATATTTGCAAATGACATATTGGACAAAGGGTTAGTATCCAAAAATATAAAGAACTTACACAACTCCACACTCCCGAAACAAATAATCCAATTAAAAATGGGCAGAAGACATGAATAGACGGTTCTCCAAAGGAAACAGAGATGGCCAACAGACGCATGAAAAGATGTTCAACATCACTCATCAGCAGGGAAATGCAAACCAGAACCACAATGAGATATTGCCTCACACCTGTCAGAATGGCTAAAATCAAAAACACATGTTACAACAAGTACTGGCAAGGATATGGAAAAATGGAACCCTCTTGCACTGTTAGCAGGAATGCAAACTGGTGCAGCCACTGTGGAGGTTACTCAAAAATTAAAAATAGAATTACCCTATGATCCAGAAATTTCACTACTAGATATTTGTCCCCAAATACAAAAACACGATTCAAAGAGATACATGCACCCCGATATTTACAGCAGCGTTATTTACAATAGCCAAGTTACGGAAACAGCCCAAATGTCCATCGATAGATGAATGGATAAAGAAGATGTGGTATATATACACGATGGAATATTATTCAGCCATAAAAAACAATGAACTCCTGCCACTTGCAATGACATGGATGGAGCTAGAGAGTATAATGCTAAGCAAAATAAGTCAGAGAAAGACAAGTACTATGATTTCACTCATATGTGAAATTAAACAAACAAAACAACAAGCAAAGGAAAAAAAATAAGAATGAGACAAACCAAGTAACAGACTCTGAACTACAGAGAACAAACTGATGGTTCCTAGAGGGGTGGGGAGTGAGGAAATGGGTAAAACAGGTAATGGGGATCAAGGAGTGCACCTGTTGTGATAAGCACAGGGTGCTAACGTATGGAAGTGTTGAATCACTATATTGTACACCTCAAACTGATATAACATTGTATGTCACCTATACTGTAATCACAATAAATAAAAAAGTGAAGATAAACAAGTGAAATTAATTTTGATAATCCATTGCATTTAACCCAACATGTTTAAGATATTGTCATTTCCAAATGTAAGTATTATAAAAATGAGAACTCATTTTTTTTTCATATGAAACCCTCAAAATCTAGGGGGTATTTTACACTCAAAGCACAACTCAGTTTGCATACTAAATTTTTATTTGATGTGCTTATTTCACATTTAGATTTTATAAAACCTAGAGTTGAAAACAGATTCACATATGCAAGATGTTCCAAGCATACTTAAAAGCTTTCCAGTAACCGAATCAAGCATTTATTTTTGTATTTAAATTTAAAATTAATTAAAGTGATACAACATGAAAAATTAAATTCCTCCAGTGCTCTAGGCATATTTCAAGTAGTCAACAGTCATATGTAGACAGTTGGACAGCACAGCTCAAAGATACATGGAGGCAGTGAGAGGCAGCTGTGGGAAGCTTTCTAGCAAGGGTCTTGAGACAGACTGGTAAAGAGTCAAGGGACAGGAAGTGAGGCAAGAGGAAGGGGACCAGGAGGCAGCACCAGCATCTTCTCAGGTGCAGAGCCAAAGCATGTTACTGTCTTTCCAATAAATATTTATTGAGTGCCAACTATGCATTAGGCACTGTTCTGGTATAGAAGTCACAGGACCTGTCCTTGCCCTTGATTTCATGTTTGTGGTGTATGTGGCCAGGGCCTGGCTGGAAGATAGATTGTAAACACGTCTATTAGATGCCTGTAGCTGCTGTAACAAAGTACCACCAATTGGGCAGCTTAGAACAACAGAAACCCAATTTCTCACGGTTCTAGGGGCTAGAAGTCCTAAATCAATGTGTTGGCAGGCTCATGGTCCCTCAGAAAGGCTCTAGGGAAGGATCCTTCCTTAACCTCTTTCTAGTCTCTTAGTCTCAGGTGCTCACTGATTTATGGCAACCTAACTCCAATCTCTGCCTCTGTCTTCATGTGGCCATCCTCTCTCTCTTTGTGTTTGGGTCTATGTCTAGATTTCCCTCTTCTTACAAGGACACCAGTCCTATTGGATTAAGGGTCCACAGTACTCCAGCACCATTCACAGGTATTTTGGGTTAAGACTTCAACTTATCTTTTGTGTGTGTGTGTGTGTGTGTATGGGCAGGGATACAATTAAACCCATAGCAACATGTAATCCTGTAAAAATAAATTCAATATTTTCAGAAAATGCTTCAGTGAAAATAAGGCAGGGCAATGGGATTAAGAATGATGGGTAAGGAGTAGGCTGGTAAATTTCGCAGGAGGAGGCATAAGCTGAAGGGATAAAGGAGAGACATACCAACTGTTTGCCAGCTAGGCCAAATGTACCCAAGGAAGCTCTGGGGAGTCAGGTATTCCCTGTTGTCTCTGAGTACCCACCACTGTTACTCTGTTGCCCTTTCTCCAGCTCCTTGTTGAAACTTGTGAGTTAAGAATCACCACAAACAAGGATGAACTTGTCAGCCAACGTTTTATCCCCACTACATGCACAATAACCCAAGAACAACTGTGAAGGTGGGCAAGACAACTTGACCCCAAGCCCAGTTCTAAGAGAGTTGGTCAAGTAGGCATAGGCCTGGATTGCCAATAAATGTTATCAATGCCCACACCATCATGGTGTCACCACTCAGGCATCTTCTCTTCCTGTTTCTTTGACTGGAACTTGATTTTATTCACCTCTACAGCCGTACACTCTGGTTCAAGTCCCCATTGGACCAAGTCTGGAATCATAATGAGATGTCCATGGAAAGGAAAGGGAGCACAATACCACACTCTGAATATAACTCTTGAATTAATTCTGTTGTGACTCTGCAGTTAAATTATTCTCTACAGCAATATCGGCACAAGATAATTGAAAACATTATCATAAAAACAGAAACTTCCCTTCTTCAAAAACAAAAACAAATTTCAAAACCCCAATCACCTAACCAACCAACCAACCAACCAACCAACCAACCAAACCACAAACTCTTGCCTTCCTCCTCATTTCTAAAGTTAGAGCCCTAATTTTCACCATAAACAAACATCAATTCCAGGTGGACTAAGACTTAAACAGGAAAAGTAAAACTTTACTAGAAAAACAGGTAAAGGGTCCCAACACGAGGTTCTGATGTGTATGTGTATGTGGTTTTTTTTCCCACACCACCAAGCAATTCTTGGGCCCAGCTAGTGTCCATGCCCCCTCCAGGTACACCAGTCTGCCCCCCACATCCATGAATTCACCAGCCTGGACACTCTCTGAACTTCTCCCCTTTGGGTTTTTCTAGAGGTCTTATTACATAGCGATGTTTGATTAGATCATTGGCCATTGGTGATTGAACACAACCTTCAGCCCCTGGAGGTCAGGGAGGGGGACTGAAAGTTCCAACCTCATCACATAGTTGCTTCTCCTGGCAATCAGCCCCCATTTGTAGGTGCTTTCCAAAAGTCAACTCACTAACGTAATAAACAAAGGGCACTTTTGTTTCTCTCATCACTAGGAAATTCCTAGGGAATTCCTAGGAGGTCTGTGCCAGAAACGAGGAGAAAGACCAAATATATATTGCTTATTATAAATCACAATATCATAACAGGAAAATATATCTTCATCTTGACATGAAATCTCCCTTAAAGCATGGCAGCAAAGTGAGAAACATTAAAACACTGAGAGATTTGGGGGCGCCTGGGTGGCTCAGTCAGTTGAGCATCCGACTTTGACTCAGGTCATGATCTTGTGATTTGTGAGTTTGAGCCCTGCATTGGGATCACTGCTGTAGATGTAGAGCCTGCTTTGGATCCTCTGTGACCCTCTCTCTCTTCCCTTCCCCCGCTTATGCTCTCTCTCTCAAAAATAAATAAACATTTAAAAAAATTGAGAGATTTGACTTCACTAACCACACTAAAAAACCTTACAGGTGGCCCAAAATACCACAAGTTAAAAGACAAATAGTAACCCACGAAAATGTATGCAACACATATGACGGAAAAAAATATGGGATGGGGTATTCGCCATCATGTAAAGGTCTTACAAATCAATAAAACAAACTGCCCGATAGAAAAATGGGCAAAAGATGGGCATAAAGAATTGGTTATTTTTTTTTTAATTCTTTGATGTTTATTTTTACTTTTGAGAGAGAGAGAGAATGAGAGAGAGAGAGAGAGAGAGAGACAAAGCACGAGCAGGGAAGGGACAGAGAGAGAGGGAGACACAAAATCTGAGGCAGGCTCCAGGCTCTGAACTGTCAGCACAGAGCCCGACGCGGGGCTCAAACCACAGAACCACGAGATCATGACGTGAGCTGAAGTCGGAACCTTAACTGACTGAGCCACCCAGGTGCCCCAAGAATTGATTCTTAAAAGCAGTTCAAATGGCCAGTGCACGTGTGGATATATGCTCAACTTTGTTAATAATGAAAGAATGCAAATTAAAATAACAAGATATAAATTTTGACTTACTGGTTGGTAAAGACCAAAAAGATTGGCAATGCCCAGGATTGTGATGGTCTGAAGAAGGGGCCCTCACACATGAGTGGTGGAAATCTAAATTCTACAAACTTAGGGGTGGGCAATGTGGCAACATGCATCACAGTGACTAACAGGCGTATCTCTTGCCCAAGAAATTCCACTTCTAGAAATCTACCTTGACAACATAATCAAGCAAGTGAGCAGAGACATTGGTAGTTGTATCACAACACTGTCACGGTGGAAAAAAAAAAAAAAGGAAACAACTTAAGTGCCCAACACTAGGGAATTGGGTAACTGAATGATGATCTATTTGTGCAATGGCATCTCATGCGCCCATTAATAAGGATAAAATAAATGTGTAGACATGAAAATATGCTCATGATATATTAGATTTAAAAATTGAGTCTTGGAATATTGACTACAGTAGGATCCTAATTTTGTTTTAAAAGATGGTCTGAAAATGTCTAGTTAACAGGAATTGCCTCTAGAGAATGAAATTAGGGAAGACAGTATCGTTTCTTTCAAGGCAGTGGAAGGCAGTGTTTCAGAGCCAGGCTTCTAGGGTCAGACTGTGGGGTTCCAATTCTGCCTCTGCTATTTACTAGTTTTCCATCCTTAGGCCTGTTTCTTAATCTCTTTCAGCTTCTGTTTTTTTCATCTTTTAA
Source organism: Prionailurus bengalensis (assembly GCF_016509475.1). Classification (NCBI taxonomy): domain Eukaryota; kingdom Metazoa; phylum Chordata; class Mammalia; order Carnivora; family Felidae; genus Prionailurus; species Prionailurus bengalensis. Next base: position 10,866,668 of record NC_057361.1, read on the forward strand.
ATTGGGCACAGACACAGTGTCTAGCTCGCAGGGTTGTTGTGAGGCTTCAGACACGTATGGGTTGGTTGGTTCATTTGAGCGTAGTGTTAGCAAATGGCCAGGGCCTAATACATTTTAGCTATTGTTATGCCATTTTCTACATGCTTTGAATTTTACAACAAACATCTATCGCTTTCACAGTAAAAAAGCAATACATACACAAGGTGGCCAAAAAGTGGAAACGTAGGCAAATAGGCAGATAAAATGGCTTATTGATATTATATCATAATAAACCAGCAGCTGTGATTCCTGACTTTGTGATCACCCTGTATATTGACTTTGTTCCTAGTTTTTAAAACAAATGAGGTAAAATTCACATAACATAAACCATTTTAAAGTGAACAATTCAGTGGCATTTAGTATAAGCACAGTATTGGGTGCATCTCATTCCCAAATACCTCCGTCATCCCGGAAGGAAAGCCTGTAGGTGTTAAGAAGTCACTCCTCAGTCTCTTCTCCCCCCTGCCCTTGGGAATCACCAGTCTGTGTTTTGTCTTTAAAAAAAAATTTTTTTTAACGTTTATTTATTTTTGAGACAGAGAGAGACAGAGCATGAACGGGGGAGGGTCAGAGAGAGATGGAGACACAGAATCTGAAACAGGCTCCAGGCTCTGAGCCATCAGCACAGAGCCTGACGCGGGGCTTGAACTCACGAACCGTGAGATCATGACCTGAGCCGAAGTCGGACGCTTAACCGACTGAGCCACCCAGGCGCCCCCTGTGTTTTGTCTTTACGGATTTACCTTTTCTGGCTATTTTATATAAATGGAGTCATACAACACATGTCTGGCTTCTTGCACTCGGCATCATGTTTTCGAGGTCTATCCATGTTGTAGCAGGTGTCAGAACTCCATTCCTTTCCATAGCTGAATAATACTCCATTGTAGGAATGTACTACCCATTGTTTATCCACGCATTTGTTGATGGACATTTGGGCTGTTTCCACTTTTTGGCTGTTGTGAACCGTGTTTCCATGAACATCCATATGCAAGTGCTTTTTTCATTGCCTCTTTCTTTCTTCTTTTTTTTTTAATGTTTATTTATTTTGAAAGAGAGAGAGAGCATATGCGCACGCATGCACGCACAAGTGCACATGTGTGGTTGGGGGAGGGGGAGAGGCAGAGAGAGAAGGAGAGAGAGAGACTCGGGGCTCGAGCCCAGGGACTGTGAGATCATGACCTGGGGCAAAACCAGGAGTCAGACGCTTACCCACTGAGTCACCCAGATGCCCCTTGAGTTCCTCTTTTAATTCTTTTGGATATATACCTACTGATGGAGTTGCTCGGTCATACAGTAATTCCATGTTTAACTTTTGGAGGAAATGCCAAACTGTTTCCCCCAGCAGCTGAACCACTTTGCCTCCCCATCAGCAATGCATAAAGGTTCTGATTTTTCCACACTCTTTCCAACGCTTGTTATTTGCCCTTTATATTTATGTTTATGTATATATTTATATTCGAGTTAGTTAACATACCGTGTAGCCTTGGCTTCAGGAGCAGAACCCAATGACCCACCTCTCACATATGACACCCGGTGCTAGCAGTCCTAGTGGGTGAGAAGTGATATGTCTTTGTGGTTTTGATTTGCATTTCCCTAATGACTGATGATGCTGAGCGTCTTTTCAGGTGCTTGGTGGCTGCTTGTGTATCTCCTCAGGAGAAAGGTCTGTTTAAGTCCTTTACTCATTTTTTTTTTCAGTTGGGTTGCCTTTTTGTTGTTGAGTTGTATGAGTTCTTTATATATTCTGGATGTGTATTTGCTTTTGAATATTCATCCTTTGAGGATTCAACTCAGATCCTCCAAGAAGCCTAACTTCCCCAGCTAGAATTTTATTTCTCCATAATCAGAGAACATGCAACAAAGACCGTCTGTGGCCCATGAAGCCTAAAATATTGACTATCTCGCTCAAGGGCAGGGATTGTTCTCGGCAGAGCCTTAAACGCTCAAAACGATGGCCCTTGGTTGCTGAAAAATCTCGCGTTTTGCATTTAATGTAAAGTGAAGTAATACATTTTGGAAAAAAATTCTTTCCCAAATGATTACGACCAAAAGAATCCCGACCTTCACATTTATTGACTTGAAAACTTTACTTGTACGGCATGTCTGAACACCTTCTGTTCTGGTAAAGAAGGATACATGAAGAGTGCCTATAATTTTGTCCACCAGATGTTGTGGCTGCGCTCTTAGGAAGTGATTTGAAAAACAATTTAGACGCTTCGAAACCCAGGAGTCCGAAGTACAGCGTGAGTCGGGCGGCATCATACATACCGCTTGGTCGGTTGCTGTTCTCCTCTGCTGCTGCGGAAACACAAGATTATTGGCACGAAGTGTCACTCAGTTTACCGCTCAGGAACCACAGCCAGATCCAGATCGCAAAGGCCCGTAAATGTCCTGGCTGTTCCCTGAAGAGGTTTCTGACTGACTGAAGAAATGTGCTTTAAAAATGACGCATCTATTTCAGAGATCCCTGAAGGTGGACATCTCCACGTTGCTATTTTCACCTTGGCCTAGGCCTCCGCATACGGGAGCAATAGCACCTTGTCCCTCACTTGGCTGTTTTGCCCTTGATTTTTCGCTGTCCCAGCTGAAGGCTTTCTGTGGCCTTGACCATCAGATTGAATGGAGGTGCTGATTACAGCCGGCGGAGGGACATTAAAGGCTGTGACTCCATTAGCCGCCGGTCTCCTGTGTGAATGGCTGGGATCTGGATTCGGTTCGAATTACAAGCAGACAGGAGTCAGTGAGGTGAAAACAGGAGAGAGATAGGAGTCTGTCTCTACAGTCAGTAGGCCGTACCTGCGGGGGCCTGTACTAGCAGGGAGCCGGAACCCCATATCCTGGACGCAATCAGCAAACTCTTTGTCTAAAGGGCCAGATAAAGAAATGTTTCCAGCTTGCAAGCTAACGCCGCCATTGCCTAGACAAGAGAAAGAAACAGCACAGCTCTGCTTCAGTAAAACTTGATGTACACCAGCCGGCCGAGGGCTAGATCTGGCCGATCCAGGTCTACACGACCAGTCTGAGCTGGCACGCTTTGGAGCATTTCTGTGTTCACAACCCACCCAAGGAAGGTGGAGAGACGCAAGAAGGTACGCAAGAGAGACGCTGTTCACGCGGAGCACGTTTCCGTTAAGATTCTGCTAACACGTCTGTCTGGGGACAGGGCTAAAGTCATGGCTAATGTGGGACTGATGATCCAGGGACTGCCGGACACATTTTTTGTAGCCGACTTCCCCGGAAGAATCGAGAATCGACTGTTATCTGGAGGCCTAAAGTAAATGGGGAGACAATCTTTCCCAAGACGGGGTGGGCCCTCCACCCTTTTTCTCTCGTGATTTGTTTGGTTCTCATCTTGTTTTTTTTCTTGTTAAACTTGATGTCAGTGATCTGGGCGTAGTTTCTGTGTAGATTATTCACTCATACGCTGGGTTTTTTTCTTTCCGAACGTAAATACTCCCCAGACGGTCTTTAAGAACTTCTGAGAAGGGCTTGGAATAATAGCGTGGGATGGTGTTTGGCACGCATTTTAACACTAACAGATGTGCAAGGGTGTGCCGAAAATGACAACAGCTGACACGGTGCTCAGCCAGTACAAGAAAGGACAGACAGATAAACGGGGTGGCGTAGAAATGCCCCCCATATTTACTCTCGTGTCAGGTCCCACTTTTGCCCTTATTTAGACACCAGTGTTTACAAAGGAAAAAAAGATTCTTCACAAATCAGTGGGGGAAGGGGTGGATTAAGTAATAAATGATGATGGAAAAATTGAAGTCAGAAAAAATAATTTGGAAAGAAAACAGCTTAGGACTTTGCCTCACACTATACACTGAGTAGGTACCACATGATATGAAGAGTTAAACGTAAGATATACAGTATAATAAAATGCAGGAGAAAATTTAGTTGACTATTCTTTTTTTTTTTTTTTTTTTACTTGACTATTGAAAGGATCTCTGGGTAGGAAATGACCTTCCATGCATACAGCAAAGGGAGAGACCAAAATGGAAGTGTGGATAGATTTATAAATTTACAGCAATCGGTACTCTATACCTGTATTTAATCTACCATCATTTTATAACATTTAAAATCATCTCTACAATGGAAACTATAAAAATGGAATGAAAAGGTCAACAAATGAGGAAAATATTTGCCAAGAGTAAGAAGAGTTAATATGCCCGGTATATAAAGAACCTATATGACTTTTAAAAAACAAACAGTATTTCCGTAACAGGAAAAGGACACACCCCAGAAACAATTGTCCAGGCTTCACTGATAATCAGAGAAATGCATAGGAAAACGTACTGGTTTTCACCCATCAAATTAGCAAAAGTTAAAAAGTGATAACACTTGGGACACCTGGGTGGCTCAGTCAGTTAAGCATCTAGCTCTGGACTCGGGTCATGATCTCACAGTTCATGAGTTCGAGCCCCCCGTTGGGCTCCGTGATGATTGGTGGACTCTGCTGGGGATTCTCTCTCTCCCTCTCTCTGCCCCTCCCCCCTTCTTTCAAAAATAAATAAGTCAACATTAAAAAAAGTGATAACAGTCAAGGCTGGCATGGGTAGAGTAAGACAGACACTTTCAGACACTTGCCTTTTCTATAAAGTAATTTAGTAGTGTGCATTCAGAGCCTGATAATCATATTCCCTAGCCTAGTTGGTGGGGTCTAGGAATTTATCAGAAATCCATCCAGGGGCACCTGGGTGGCTCAGCTGGTTGAACATCTGACTCTTGATTTCGGCTCAGGTCACCATCTCAGGGTTGTGGGATAGAGCCCTGCAGGAGCCTGCTTAAGATTGTCTCTCTCTAGGGGCGCCTGGGTGGCTCAGTCGGTTAAGCGTCTGACTTCGGCACAGGTCATGATCTCGCGGTCCGGGAGTTCGAGCCCCGCGTGGGGCTCTGTGCTGACTGCTCAGAGCCTGGAGCCTGTTTCGGATTCTGTGTCTCCCTCTCTCTCTGACCCTCCCCCGTTCATGTTCTGTCTCTCCCTATCTCAAAAATAAATAAACGTTAAAAAAAAAAAAAAAAGATTGCCTCTCTCTGGGGCACCTGGGTGGCTCGGTTGGTTGAGCGTCCCACTTCAGCTCAGCTCGGGATTTCATGGTTTGTGGGTTCGAGCCCTGCATCGGGCTCTATGCTGACAGCTCAAGAGCCTGGATCCTGCTTCGGATTCTGTGTCTCCCTCTCTCTCTGCCCCTTCCCCATTGGCACTCTGTCTCTCAAAAATGAATGAACGTTAAAAAAAAAAAAAAGATTTTCTCTCTATCCCTCTGCCCCTCTCCCTCCGCTTGCATGCACTGTGTCTTTCTCTAAAAAGAAAGAAAGAAAGAAAGAAAAGAAAGAAAGAAAGAAATTCAAAGGAAATGATCAGAAATTTGACAAAGATTTGTTTCTCTAAATGCCTAATATAACTTTTTTTTTTAATTGGGGAGAAAAACATGGGTTGGCAAACGATGGCCTATGGGCCCACGACCTGGTGCAGCCTGTAAGCAAAGAATATATATATATATATATATATATATATATATATATATATATATTTATGCTGCTTTCGTGTTTTAGCAGCAGACTTGAGTCATTGGAATGAGGCGGAAAGGCCCGCAAAGCCTCAAATATTTGCTATCTGGCGCTTTTTGGAATTCTTTTGCCAACTGCTGGTATAATAAATAAAGGAATGCTCATATGATATAATATTTGTAGCCACCGAAATGATATTTGCAATTAATTTTTAGTAACATGAGAAAATACTCGTAACATCTTGTTAAGTGAAAAAATCTGGAATAGAGCTATTTATACTAGAGTTTCACAAGGAATATTCTGTTGGCTAATAATAGAATTCATATATTGAAAAATATGGGTTTAAAAACTTCTGCGGGGCCTCTCCTGGATTTTACTATGTTACTTTGCAGAGTGAGTCTCTAAGAGGGAGAAATGGCATGCTATGTTCCCCGATGTTTTGATCACGAATTCCAATGTTTCATGGAACATAATTTTGGAAATGCTGATTTATATATAATGGTTTCCATTGTTCTGAAAGATATTTTATGGTCACATGGGCATGCACACACAAGATAAAAATGAGTCAAAATGGTGCCTATGTTTGTCTCTCAGCGATAGGATTATAGATCATTTTGGGGGGTTGTATTTTTATACATTTTCTAGAACAAGCATGAATTAATCTTTTGATCAAAAAAAATGTTAATAAGAACAGAATATGGACTGATGTCTGTTAAGGGAAGAAGATTCTGGAATCAAAGTAGAACCTGTGAGTAAATTAGAAACATGTAGACTATTGGATCCAAGCAGCAGAATTTCAAGTCACGTGCATTTACCCAGTCTGTTTTTTTCACCTGCTCCTTTTCCTGTCTGTGCATTTATGTCTATGTATTTAGGTAGATATAATTTAAAGTAACTGTCTAGATCACTTAGGACAGGTTTCATATTTTATTTATTTATTTAATGTTTTATTTATTTTGAGAGAGTGAGCGAGCGAGCTGGGGAGGGGCGGAGAGAGAGGGAGACAGAGGATCAGAAGCAGACCCCATGCCAACAGCAGAGCCCGACGCAGGGCTCGAACCCAAGAGTTGTGAGATCATGACCTGAGCCGAAGTCGGACACTTAACCAACTGAGCCGCCCAGGTGCCCCAGGGTTCATATTTTAATAGAAAAGTTAATTTTTTTTTTTGCCTCCAAGTAAGTGAGAATCATCATTTTCTCCCAAACTGGGAGGAAATTTCTTTGTTTCTTTTTCTTTTCCTTCCTTCCTCCTTCCCTTCGTTCCCTCCTTCCCTTCCCCCCCACCCCTCTCCCTCCTTCCCTTCCTCTTTCTTTCTTTCTTCCTTCCTTCCTTCCTTCCTTCCTTCCTTCCTTGTAAACTCTATCCCCAACGTGGGGCTGGAATTCACGACTCCAAGATCAAGAGTTGCACACTCTACCCACTAAGCCAGCCAGATGCACCCCCCCACCACCTTTTTTTCAAATAAAAGACTAGCTTCATTTTTTAAAATAAACCTTTTATTTTGGAATCATTTTATATTTACATAAAAGATGCCAAGATAGTATAGAGAGTTCCTGAACAACCTTCATCAGCTTCCCTTGATGTTGATATCCTCTGTAACTGGTGCATTTGTCCACACTGCAGAATTAACACTGGTATGTTTCCGTCAGCGTTTTGCTGATCTTCTTTTTCTGTTCCAGGATCCAGTCCAGGAAACAACACTGCATTTAGCGAACTGGTTTCTTTCTTTCTCCCCCCCAGCTGCTTTGAGCTGGTTTCTTTTAATTCACTAAAAACTTTCAAGAATGAGCTCCATTTCAATTTTGTGATTTATCAAGCCCTAAATATAGGTGAAGTATGTGGCACTTCCTTTAAGTGGGCAGCTGTCATCCAGGAGATAGAGTGTGAAAATTCTTTGTAAATTTGAAAGCTCGATATGCAGAGCAGAGGCCACATCTTACCTGGCATTTTCAGATTTTGTGTGGCCTCTGCTCTGCATATCGAGCTTTCAAATTTACAAAGAATTTTTACAAATACCTCCTTCTGTCATCCCAATCAGTCCATAGACTCTTGTGCTCAGAAGGTCCCTCTGTTGGTTTAATGCTCTAGTGTGACTTTTTTGTTTGTTTGTTTGTTTTTTTAATTCTTCACCATTTATGAACAAGGGACCCTGCATTTTCCTTTCCCACCGGTCCCTGCAGACAGGATCAGTTTAGTTTAGTAAATTTTGTGCTTTCTGACTTAGAGCTTACTCTTCCATCTCCTACCCTACAATTTCCATCAATCTTGGGATCTATGGCTTGAACCCTGTGGTTCTTTCCCTGAATTTCCTCAAACTTTCCCTTTCTGGCTCTGTATCAATGCCTTAGCATTTTTGTATGTACTTTTTTTTTTTTTTGCCTCAGCAACTTTGATTTCTGTTTTAAAAAATAAATCAGTCTGAAACCTTGCTTACCTGTGGGCCAAAGTGCTCTGGTAATTTATGTTCATCATAATTTCCTACTGGTGGCTACTGCCTCAGCAGCTATGCACATTATAGTTATTAAACAGGTTTAAAATAAAATAAAAATGGCTCTATTTTGTTTCCGAGGTTGGTTAATTCACTCCTGCTGTTGTCAGGCCTGAACTATGAATTATAACTCTTTTCCCGTAGGGGAGATATTAGTTTCTCTGCAGATATGGACGCATTTGGCCAAGCAGTTTGATTTTAAAATCAGGGAGCTCTGATAGTCAAAGTAATGCTCAGTGGCCTGGATGGCAGATCCCCCGTTATTCGTGTTGGTCCAGAAAGCACTCCATAAAATCATTCTGTGGCTCTTGAGAGAGATGGGCACCTCACCCCTGGCTTTGGATCACCGACAGAAATAGTGGTTTTGTCTGGGAGCAAAGGTCTGGGTTGGTCTATTCTGCTTTAATTTTAGCTCTGTCAGGGTCTGGTTATGCAGACACTGGCTGTCCAAGAGAGTCGTATCATGGTCATGCTCACTTTTAATTTAAAGGATCAACCAACAAGAATTTAGGAGAGCAAGGGTGAGAGAGACAAGGAGAAAGAGTACAAGTTTAAAAATATTTCTGGATGGAAAAATGTGTAAGAAAAAACCCAAAAGACAAGATAGAGTCAAATATGCACAACATATATGGTAGGCAAAACCTTCATACCTCTAATTTTCCAAGAACTACCACAAACCGATCGGAAAAGCGACACACTGGAAACTTTCTAGAAACTAAATGCCATGACTAATAAATGAATGAAAGGGGGCTAACCTCATCAACATTCAAAGGAATGTGGGTTTGAAGACCAATTCTCACTTGCCCAGTTGCAAACAATCAAAGGTCGAGGACGTTCAGTACTGGCGACAATCTGGGAAAACAGACGTTTGGGTATTTCTATGGGGAAGCCAATGTAGAACCTTTAGGGAAAGCTGTCTTCTTATATTTGTAAGAATGAAACCATGAATACGCCTTTGGTCCAGCACTCCCAGCTATGGGGACCCATCCTCCTGGATTAAACACACCGCGGCAGAAGCCAGGCAGCTTTTTCTTGTAGTGATAAAACTGGAAACAAGGTAGCTGTTCCTCAGCAGAAATACGGCTGAATGAATTGTGCAAATTCTTACTCTGAGTGATTGCCAGGAAAACGAATCACAGCTTTATATATTGACTTAGATGGCAGTGATACGTTACTAAGGAAGGGGGGGGGAACAATCTTCTGGAAAAAAATAGAGTAGGCTGTAAGTTTGGTAGAAAGAAAAATAGACCTTCTCTCTTACCTGCATGTGTTTGTATACCAGCATCATGAGAGATGGAGTAGAATATTCCCTGAGTTATTATTACTGGATATCTCGGAGGCTTGACTGGATTGGGGGAATAGAGGATGTGTGGTAAGGACTTAGCCCTCTATCTATTACAGTCAACATTTTAAATGAATAGACTATGTCATTATTGTGTTTCAATTACAAATGTACAAATGCTTATTATAAAGCAATGCAAAATAGCATTACGTTTTTCTTTTCAAGTTTTTAGAAATTTATTTTGTGAGACACAGAGACAGCGTGAGTGGGGGAGGGGCAGAGAGACAGGGAGACACAGAATCCGAAGCAGGCTCCTCCAGGCTTCGAGGTGTCAGCACAGGGCCCGATGCGGGTCCCGAACCCATGAACCGTGAGATCATGACCTGAGCTGAAGTCAGATGCTTAACTGACTGAGCCACCCAGGCGCCCCTATTTTTTTTTTTAAAGAAAAAAATGTTGTCAATATTTGAATGTCTACTTGTGTCATCTTTGTGTGTGTGTGTACTTAGGCATCTCTCTATGTATTGGCATCATAAACACATGTAGTTCAGAGTTTTGCTTTAGTCACTTAACTGTACATTTCCCATGGCATTTTTTCAAGTTTATTTAGTTATTTTGAGAGAGAGAGTGAGAGAGAGCAAGCATGGGAGGGGCAGAGAGAGAGAGAGAGAGAGAGAGACAGAGACTCCCAAGCAGGCTCCCCACTGTCAGCACAGAGCCTAATGCGGGGCTAGAACTCATGAACCGTGAGATCGTGACTTGTGCTGAAATCAAGAGTCAGACGTTCAACGCACTGAGCCACCCAGGTGCCCCTCCCATGGTATTTTAAGATCCTCTGTATTACATATATATTTTTAGTATTATAGTTTCTAATGTCTGAATGTTATTTAAGTGAAGTATAATTTTCTCAACTATTCCCCTAATGTTAGGCATATGATAGTTTTAGTTTTCTGCTATTATGGTTCTTGCCGCATGAACACCTTTATGCTTATGATTTTAATTCTGTTGATTAATTAAAAAATATGTTCTCTAATATATGATTATGATTTAGATTACATAGGAATATTTATTGCTCTTGTTACACATTGCCTTGGCTATAAAATTTTGCATCAGATATTTGAATTGAGATTCACTGCAATCCCTTTCTGTCTGTGGGCAAACCTTCTAAAGGCAGATCTGAAAATAATTTGCAAAATGTTGCTTTTCTCTGCATTTTACTGATAACCCATCATAAGGGCACACATTACCACTTGTTTATTACAGGTACAAATTTAAAATATATCAAAATGCCTATAATAGCTGAAAGGATCTTTCAAGAACAATTTAACAGCATTGTTGAAAATAATGACAGTAATTTTCATTTATCTGATACTCAACTGGCTCACTCCACTTTCTTCTTTAGAATGATGCATTTATACAGAATTTCTTAGGCTGCTTCACTACCAGTTCTGTACACATCGTTTATGGAACTGTTTGCACCTGCCCGAATTACAACAGTTTCTTGGCGGAAATCAGAGAGAAGAACGAAGGCTCCGTATCGCCCATGTTTCCACAAATCCCATTTCCTGTTTTTCTGACCTATCCTTTATTGTAGGTTCTCGTTGGTATTTAGGAAGGGGTTTCATAAGCAGCAGCAGGCTCTTCTCTATTGATATCCATGGGATTGAGGACTTGGGCCTCTCTGATCTTTTTGTCTCTTATAAATGATTCGACTATACCCATGAGTCATGGATGTGCATTGGTTGACTGTTCTAGTAGCTTTGGGGCTTACCAAGTAGGTTTGGACCTTGTCCTTTTTCTCTTCAAGACGGAATTCCTACCATGGACATCTAATAATATTAGAGATATTTTTGCCTCCTCTTTGTAAGCAATATCAGCCAGCCCAGGCCAGCCACTGTCTTTTTGAGTTTCGTTGGTCATGAACTAGGAGCTCTAACTGATCATTTTCATTTAATTAGGTCTTTTGTTTGGGATTAAATGGCTCACAGGGCTTCATGTTTTATCACTTCTCAAACAACATCAAAATATCATCCATAAATTACCTGCCACACTACCTTCTCCTTTCTGATGGAGAACATAAGACACTTGTGGTGGTAAAGATGTCTGTTTTAAACTCCAGCGACAGATGGTGCCATTTGAACTCAACAGAAGTAGAGAAGAAATGGAACGCAAACCACTCGCATAGTTAGAAACTACTTAACTGATGGTCTGCAAACTCAGATGGGACACATTGCTTCATACGTGATATACCTCAAATGGAAATGCTTGAAGGTATTTACCATTCACTTTCTGCTACTTTCTTTTTCTGCACACAAAGTAAGTTTCTGTTATTTAATCATCAGCTACCTCTGCCCTCCTCCTCCTCCTCATCAAACATCCTCACTAGGAATTGGCCATGGGATTGGTATTATGTTAAGCAAGTTAAATGGATGTGGCTCCTACCTCTGTGACTTACATTCTACAAATAACACTTCACAGGGTTATCACAGTGGAAGACAAATAAAAACACCCGGAATAATGTCATAAAAAAATGTTACACCAGCTGTTCCTCCTACTGCTGTGTTTTGTGTGTGTGTGTGTGTGTGTGTGCGCGCAATTACATACAGTAAAATGTTCTAATCTATAGTGGACAGTTCAATGAGTTTTGACAATACGTACGCCTATGTGACCAACACCCCAATCAAGATAGAGAATCTTCCATCACTTCAGAAAGTTCCTTTGTAGCCCTTCCCTATTCATTCTCCTTTCCACCAGGCAACCTCTGTTCTGATTTTTATCTCGATAGATTAGTGTTGCCTGTTTTAGAGCTTCCTATACATGGAATCACAGGGTATATACTCTTTGGCCTCTGGTTTCCTTTACTCAGTTTAATGATTTTGAGATTCATCCATGTTGATACATGCATTCGCAGCTCATTCTTCTTAATTGTTGAGTTGTGTTTCATAGTATAGCTCTACCATGATGTTTTCCCCCATTCTCCTGTTGATGGATACTTGGTCCATTTGAAGTGTTGGGCTATCATGAATAAAGCTGCAATGAACATTCTTGATAGGGTGTTTTTGAGGACATACGCTTTTAGTTTTCTTTGTTTGGTCCCCGGGAATGGAACTGCTGGGTCATGTGGTAGTTTTATGTTTAGCTTTATTAAGAAACTTCCATACAGATATATTGTTTCACATTCGCTCTAGCAATGCATGAAGAGTTCCCTTTGCTCTTAATCCTTGCCAACATGAGTTTGGTATTGTTAGTTTTTAATTTTTAGATTTTTAATTTACATTTAAAATTTTAGCCATTCTAATGAATATGTAGCAGTCTCTCATTGTGGTTCTCATTTGTATTTAGGTGGTAACTAACAGTGCTGAGCATCTCTTCTTGTTTTCATTGTCCATTAATGTATCTTCTTTTTTGATATGTCCAAATCTTTTGCTTCCTTTTCATTCAATTGTTTGTCTTTTTTGTAATTAATTTGTAGGACCTCTTTGCAAATTCTGGATACAAGTTGGATAGACACATACATAGGTACATAGATAAATTCTTCTCCAAGTCTGTGGCTTGAATTTTCATTTTCTTAATGGTATCCTTTGATCAGTAAAACTTCTAAATTTGTATGAAGTCCCATTTATCATTTTTTTAATTTTAAGGATGGAGGCTTTTGCACTCTAAGAAATCTCTGCCTATTTTTCTAGTAGCTTTATTGTTAAGCTTTTACATTCAGGTCTGCAATCCACCTTGAGGTATGGTGTGAGGTAAGGGTCAAAGTTCGTCTTTTAAAATATAGATATCCACGTGTTCCAGTGCCAGCTGTTGAAATACTTTCCTTCCCCAATGTGGATCTTCTGGAATCTTTGTCAAAGTCATTTGGCCGTAAGTGTGTCCATTTTTCTTCTCTTTATGGTATTTTTTTGATATATTTGTGGATCATATGCCAAAACCCACTGTATTGATTGTTGTAACTTTAGAGTAACTCTTGAAGGCAGGAATGTAAGTCCTCTAGTTTTTTTCTTTTTAAAGGAATTTTGGTCCTTTGTATTTCTAGATAAAGTTTGGAATCAACATTCAATTTCTACAAAATAACCCCAACAACTAGCTGGGCCTTTTTCCCATTTTCATATTAACCCTTGACCCATGACACTATGAAGCTTTCATTATGTTAAACAGTCTCAGTTTCTGAAAAGCAAATGCTTTAGAAACTAAAGTCTTATTCTATGAGCGTGTCTTCCAAGCACAAATTATTACTGCAAAATCAAGTTTTGCCTTTCTGCCTTGTACAAGAATTCAGGAAGACTTCAAAGGCAGATGTGGGCTGATTGCTGTCATTTGAACATTAGGAAATGCCAACCCAGAGGAAGCCAGACATGCTTATCAACATAGTGTGAAGCTGAATGCTGTCACTCTGTGAAATCGCTTGGAGGCCAAAGTAGATTGTAAGAAAACAAAAAAACATATCCGAAAGTAAGACAGTTTCTGGTGTAAAGAGGACACTCTGATGATCTAGAAGGTGGCATATTAAAACTTCAGATGATTATTTGATGGAAAATGCAAAATTAAAACAAATTTCCCAGGCTTTGCAGATCCTTAATAACCTGTCCTAAGATGTCAGTGTGAGAACCTCAGATACAACGTTTTTGGCCATCGTGTTTTCCTGCTTGCTACCCAGTTGGCGTATCAATTAATATTGCTAGAGTTTGAATATATGTGTTTTATCATCTTCTGAATGACTGCTTACTCACAGTAATGGAAGGGGCTATGGAATATTCAGGGGGACACACAGGCCACTGAATAATTTGGGTCCAATAAAACACAGAGGGAATAATTTTAGGACAAGGATCCATTTATTCAAGTACTCATGTACTTGCTATGTATTCTGAACCATGCCAGGTGTTGGGTATGGGGCAATGAAAAAAAAAACAGTGTTTCTCTTTCACAAAGCTTACAATGTATTTGGGAGGGGCATGTAATCAGCATGCAAATAAACATAAAAACACAATTATGAACATGCAAGGGAGGACATGATCAGAACAGGATGAGAGAGAAAATCACTTAGGCTAGGATTAGGGAGGGCCTCTGTGAGGAGTGACCGTATTACCCAGGGCAAAGGAGGATCTCATGAATGAAAGGCAACCCTCTGCCCCCAGAGAACCCCCTGATCATAGGAAGTGGGGTTAAGGTGGGAAGCTTTGGGGAGCTAATTTCCAAAATAGACTTTTGATTGTTAGAGGTGGTCTTGTGGAAGACAGTGGGAGAGAAGGAAGAGGTGCATAGATCAATAAGGTTAAGAAAATGGAGCTAAAAGGCAAGGAGATGATTGGTATGTAAGTTTTAGGGAACAGGCAGAAGATGGAGGCAACTTACTTGGTAAAGTTCTTGGACAAAGTATCAGATAGTGCTCAGTGCATAGGAGGTTCATTCAAATGGATGGAAAAATTTCCAAGCCAATGAAAAAGTGTAATGTTAGAGGATCTTATTTTTCCTTAGCTTCACCTCTCTGAAAATTTCATTGTTAGCAATGCTTTTCTTTTTTTTTTTTTTTTTTTAAATTTTTTTTCAACGTTTATTTATTTTTGGGACAGAGAGAGACAGAGCATGAACGGGGGAGGGGCAGAGAGAGAGGGAGACACAGAATCGGAAACAGGCTCCAGGCTCTGAGCCATCAGTCCAGAGCCTGACGTGGGGCTCGAACTCACAGACCGCGAGATCGTGACCTGGCTGAAGTCGGACGCTTAACCGACTGCGCCACCCAGGCGCCCCAGCAATGCTTTTCAAAAAGATCCACTCAAGTTCTACTCAGATCTATTGATGCTATGGGTCCTGGGGGAACTATTTATGGATGAGATATTCTTTTACAAGATCATTTTTGAATCAGTATGGAAATAAATTCCTTTGGGTAGAGACCAATAAATGTCCCATGGGGTGCCAACTTTTTCTGAATATATTAGAATGGTGGTCACATTTTCCAGTGGTGGTCATATGTTCTGTGCACATTATTTTCAGTTGGGGCCACTCTTTTGTGAGTCACAGGCTTCATCTTTGAAAATGAGAATAATTATACCTAGCAATGAAAATATGGTGACCTCTTGAAAATATCACCTTGAGTAGTTATAATACTTCTCATGCCATAAACATCATTCATTATTAATTCAGCCATGAAACTAAATGTAATTGAAATAGTGAAATAGCCCATGGGTCTTGTAAGATCAGTTTTAAACACTGGTGATCATAGGGAGAAATGTAATGACCCAATAAACTCCATGTGCAGGATTTTCTTGAGGTGCATATATTATTTGCATCATTTTGTCTTTCAGGTTCTCCTACTCATCTGTCTAGCTGCTATTGCATAAAGAGAGTATATCATAGCATCTGGAGTTCTGACAGACAGCATCGGAGAGCATCTGACAGACACTAGGAGAATAAGTTTTTATTTAAGAGTATTTTGTTGCCCCCATGGGTCTGATATATTTTCCCTTCAGATGTAGTTAATATTCTTACCAACTGTAACCCTGTGCTGTGGAATATGAATTGCTAGATTGTGAACTGCACCCAGGATGATCGAAAAGACATGAATATGAATTGAAATAGTTAATCAGTCACGATGTAGATGAAGTTCTTTAGCAGTGAAAAACCACAACATGGAGAGATCAAATGTCAACAAGCTATGTGGTCGACTCGGAACTCTTCAGGATACTATCGAACTTTCTGAGTCTAGGCATGCCCACAGCTGAAGCTAATATTCCTCGGTGGAATGAGACATGTTGGTGGAATGAGACCCCTTGGTTCCCTTGTGAACTACAGGTTAGCTTCAGGCAAACTTTGCAAAGCCTTGTCTTCAACCCAATTACCCTTACTTGAAAAAAGACAGAAAAAAAAAAGGTGACCTAAAAACTGGGCGTGGTTTCAACGAATGCCTAAAATGCTACCTATTTCTCAAATTCTGAGCTCCTGTCAAATATATGAAATTAGTAGCTCCTGTTTCTCAAAATTTTACAATTGTCACATTTGTTTCCTTTCCCATCGGAGTGAAGGGTCAGATTCTGTTTTTCCAAAGGGGTAGAGGAAGCTGGTAATGGCGATAGCATATCCCACCCTTTGGCTAACTAACTGTAAAGGCCTTCCAATGGAGTCATTATGGCGGGCACAGTTTTCTCGCTGACCCGGAAGTGAGGGTTTGAACGGAACCATTAACACTGGATGTTTTCTTGTTCTTAAAAAGACAACTCTTCTTGGGGCGCCTGGGTGGCGCAGTCGGTTAAGCATCCGACTTCAGCCAGGTCACGATCTCGCACTCCGTGAGTTCGAGCCCCGCGTCAGGCTCTGGGCTGATGGCTCGGAGCCTGGAGCCTGTTTCCGATTCTGTGTCTCCCTCTCTCTCTGCCCCTCCCCCGTTCATGCTCTGTCTCTCTCTGTCCCAAAAATAAATAAAAACGTTGAAAAAAAATTAAAAAAAAAGACAACTCTTCCTAAGACTTTTGGATGACCATATCATTTATCACTTAACTATTTTTAGATTTTTGTTCTCCAAGTTCTTGCTCCACCCCTACTTACTGTTCATGAAACCACTTGATAAAAACGCAAACGTCAATCTTTTTTTTTTTTTTTAAATGTAATTTTAGAAGCTGCGGGTAACTTGGTGTAATCGAACCCTAGGGGGCATGGAGGAACGAGTTGATAAAAGAAAAGGTGATAAAAGAAAGATTTTATTCAAGCCTCTGCAACGGTGATGTCATTTGTAGTGGAATGTAGGAGATATTGATAGGGTAAAATGCTTTTAAATAATGTCACAGTTTCTTCCAGACAACATAAAGTCTAGAAAACATTCCATTTCTCAGCTGAAGTCACGAATATCGGGGCTTCTCCCATCTGAACAGCACAGAGGAGAAGGAATCCACGAGTCCTCTGAATTGGTGGCAAGCAAGAGATCGTTCCTTCTACTGTTTAGGTACTACCCAGCATTCACCTTGGAAGAGCGGTTCCACGCCTGGGGAACTGTAAACTAGTGTGAGGGAGCCTTGAACTGAAAGCACATAGGAGAGCGGAATGTGGAAGTCACCTCTTACTTCTCGAGAGCACAGCGGATAGTTGTTTTGGGCCTGTTCAGTAGATGGTTGGGCACCCTCACAGGGCATACGGCACCGATGCCATCCCTAGAGTCTGGGCATGATCATGTGGCCCAGGTCTGGCCGGTGAGAGCCTTGTGCAGGACTCTGGGAAACCTTTCAGGAAAGAAGCTTTCTTCTCCACTGGTCTTGTTAAAGTAGCAGAGGGAAGATCCGGAGAAGACCACCCACCAGAAAGCAAAGCCCAGCGATGATGACCTTACGATAGCTGGTGACCTGGGACACGCAGCCTAGCCTCTAAACACCTCTATATGCCCGAGGAGCACACACGAAACACAAATGGAAAAAGAGAAAAGGAAAGAGAAGGAAAGAGTAGAAGACCGTTTACTAGTGGCTGTGAGACCTGGGCGAGTTTGTCTGGAGAATAATGATACCCACCCTGCAGGCTGTTCTGAGGGTTAGACGAAACGGGGAACCTGCCGGCCGACTGTAAGTAGATGGGTGGCCACCTGAAGATCTATCTGAAGGGATCTAAGTTATTTCAGGTTTAAACTCAGCCCCTGGAACAACCCATTCTGCTAAACTTGGTCATCCTCTTCTGCAAAATGAGAGGCCCACACTCGGTCACCCCCAAGGCGTCATTCAGTTCTGACATTGGCCGCACGCTTCTGCCCTGGGTGAACTCCAGTGTACGCACGAATGATTCAGATGCAATGACCGCAGATGCCCGCCAGAGATCGCTGTAGGATATGGTTGACTCTTCGCTTCCACTGGCTTGTTAGGAATGCAAGCAGCCAGCACAGGAGACTGTGGAACACCACCCACAGCCACCAGTGCTGGCCCCGGGGCAGGTCACGTGCCACACCATCCCTTTCCTTGTAACGCGGAGCTAACAATACCTTTCGCTTCCTTGTTGCCCAGTCATGCACCATGTAACACATATAATCTTTAATTCATTATAGGATCCTCCTTCCAAGTATATAGTTCAGGTAGACATTTCTTGTCTCTGAAGAAGAGGATTGGATTTAATTATTGGAAACTAAAAATCATGCATGTCGGATGAAAAGGTGAGCTAAAACACAAGCATTTCAGCAGGAGTTTGGCCTGTTTCTCTCTCCTCTGTTCTGCTATGTGCTGTCAGCTCAAAGCTACTACTGCCTAAGAAGATGCCCCACCTTCTGCTGAGAGACTATTCTGGAAGCACCAGTGGTTCCCCCACAACTTGGAATTTCACTGACCATGTGAGCTGTAGCCTTAGGCATGGGGGTCTAGGGGAGATGGTGGACATACCAGTCTGAGTATGTGTATATCTATGTTGTTCCTTTCCCCACTGAATATCAATTCTATTCTTTTTTAAAATCTTTATTTATTTTTGAGAGAGAGAGAGAGAGAGAGCGAGCAAGCAGGGAAGGAACAGAGAGAGGGAGACACAGAATCTGAAGCAGGCTCCAGGCTCCAAGCTATCAGCACAGAGCCCAACATGGGGCTCGAACCCATGAACTGTGAGATCATGACCTGAGCTGAAGTCGGACGCTTAACTGACTGAGCCACCCAGGCACTCCCACATCAATTCTATTCTTATTTAAATAGTTTCTTTTGCTTGATGGGTGTGAAAGAGACTGTAATGCTCACTAAATCACCATGTTCACCCTCAACTTCTCATACTCCCTTGAAGCTAGGCTTGAACATGTCCTTAGTCCTGGCCAATGAGCTCTGATTGGAAGTGACATGTGTCACTCCTGGACAAAGCAATCAAGAATCTGTGTGTCATATCCATCTATTTAATCACATGCTACTTTGACCTTTTAAACCATGTGTTCCAGCTGTAGAGCCACAAAATGGAGGAAGGTGGGCTGAACATGATTATGCAATAAACATTTCTGCATGAAGTCACTGAGATTCCAGGGTTTATTTGTTATTGCAGCAGGGCTTATCCTAACCTGACTAACAGCATGGGAATGTGAACACATAAAGGAGAAGGAGATGAGCTTTATTCAGAAGCTAACTGCGGTCTCTGGCATTTCAATTCTTAATTATTATTACTTTTGGTGATTGATAAATTTGTAAGCAGTGATGAGAGGAACCCTCCTATGTCAGGGAAAGTGCCAATATCTGGAAAGCCTATTTTTGGGTTCTGGGAGAACCTGGAAATCACCATATGGACATTCTAATGCACCAAAGATAAGATACATTGGAATAAAACATGTGCATGAATCTTGAACCAATGGTCCTATGGAGAAATACCCCTGAAGGTTCGTAAAGGATGTAGCTCTTACACGAAGGAAGCCTGACCACTCATAAAATTAGTGGAGGTGCCATGACTTTCTGCCATGTTCTGGAGAGCAAGATTTCAGTGTCTTTTCAAAAACGCAGAGATTCTTATTCTCTCTGCCTGAGCCAAAATTGCACACTATCCTAATTTTAAGATGAAAAGAACTTCGAATAATATTTTCTCAAACAGATTTAGTTTTGATGTCTTTTGATTCCAAGTTCTAAATCAAAGGAAAAGAATTTTTAGTTTGGTGGTTATGACCCTAATGGAATCCTCCCCCCACAAGGGACTGATAAGGAAATATTTAATTAAAAATTCTTTTCTTACCATAACATTTCCAGTGTACATCATTAAAGCTTACTGGTGATTAAGGATTTTTATGGTTAGTCACAGGTAAGAGAATTTACTTTCTGCACAGTACAGCTTGGTTCAGCTTTATTTACTGATGGGTTCGGTTTTAACCTTGCTGCCTCTTTTCCTATTCCTATTTCTGCCATTTTATGAACTCGGGTGCTAGAATACTCTTCAGCAGCCCATGTCTTCTCACAGGACCTCGGGCTTGTCTTTCTGCCTTAGGGTTCAGTTTGAAAGTGAGTTATCTCTTCAAGGTCTCTCCTTTTCTTCAATAAGGAGAAGATTCCTCAAGGATGCACAGCTACTCTTCATGTGAGGCTATTACAGACTTCCTTCGAATCCAGACATTCAGCTCCAGGCTTCCCAAGTGACAATGCTTGGTAACTTGAGAGGGGTGCCATTCTACCAAGTCCCCTGGTAACCTTCCTTTCAGGTGTCATAGATGTATTATTGCTGCCTTGGGGCACCAGCAGGCATTGTTTCTAGACGATAGTCCTCTTCCACACATTATGTAGTATGGAACAACTGTGAGAGTCTCACCTCTCGTTTGCTTAAATTTTAATACTTTAAGTTAGGATCTTATGATTAACTACTAAAATAAATTTCAAAAGCCAATGAAATTGGCTCAGCTCAACCATCCATTTCCCAGAGAAGACTTCTCTGCTCTGAACATTGTCGTAATTTTACAATGGGTGCTTATTTAATTAGTCTCTCTCTCTCTCCCCACCCTCTGGGCTATAACTTCCAAGTTTATGTTAGTTTTTGCCCATAAATGTATCCTTGGCTCAGTGGCTGATGATAGATAGATGTGTTGAATGGATAAATTAATAAATGAAGAAGGTCAAGGTCAGTACATGAGGAAAGTATTGAGAGGAAGTTTAGGCATGTAAGAATAATAGATGTGTGAACTGGAGTTACATGAAGTGAGGGACTAGGTGTTTCTCCTTCCTTTGACGTTCTCTATTCCTCTCCTTTTATCCATATCCTCCCCTTCCCTTCCCTTCCCTCCTTTCTTTCCCCTCTCCCCTTCTCCTACATCTCATTCTTTTGCTTGTCTATCCCACTTTACCCTGACTGTGCCATTTTCTCATTGATAGGAATTGTAACAGAGGAATCACAGGTTGGAACAGGAATCACAGGTTGGAACAGGAAGATGAGAAGTGAAGTGAGCTGTGCAAAGAAGTAAGGTCTTATAACGCAGTCCTGAGTAGCGTACAGGAAGTTGAGGCAAAAGTTTTCTAGACTAGGAAGCATGCTGCTGCCCTGTTACAAGGGTAATTGGGGACAACTGTCCTGCTATGTACATTCAACCATATATCCATTTAACCAACATTCAGAAGAACACTTTAGCTATCTGAGAATAGGCTGAGTGTTGGAGACACTCAGTTAAGGAGACAGGACTCCTGATATCAAAGAGCCTACTGTTGAGCATCACGGTACTCAAAGTGTTGTCCAGGTTAGGGAACTAAATGTGAGACATAAAACCATAAAACTCATACAAGAAGGCATTGTCAGTAATATCTTGGACATAAACCTTCACAATATTTTTCTAGATATCTCCTTGGGCAAGGGAAACAAATGCAAAAATAAACTATTGGTACTATACCAAAGTAATAAGCTCTTGCACAGCAAAGGAAACCATCAACTAAACAAAAAGGCAACCTACTGAATGGAGGAAGATATTTGCAAGTGATATATCCAGTAAAGGATTAATATCCAAAATTTATTAAAAAACTTACACTACTGAAAACCAAAAAAAAAAAATCCATGAAAACTAAATAATCTGATTAAAAATGGGCAGAGGACCTGAATAGACATTTTCCCAAAGACATAAGGATGGCCAACAGACACATGAAAAGATGCTCAACATCACTGATCATCAGGGAAATGCAAATTAAAACCACAGTGAGATATCACCTTATACCTGTCAGAATGGCTAAAATAAACACACAAGAGACACGCCTGGGTGGCTCAGTCAGTTAAGCATCCGACTCTTGATCTCAACTCAGCTCACGATCTTATGGTTCATGAGTTCAAGTTCCGGGTTGGGCTCTGTGCTGATGGCTCAAAACCTGCTTGGGATTCTGTCTTGCCCTCTCTCTCTGCCCCTCCCCTGCTTGTGCTTGCTCGGTCCCTCTCTCTCTCAAAATAAATAAATAAACATTTAAAAATGATAAAAAGAAAAACACAAGAAACAATAAGTGTTGGCGAGGATGTGGAGAAAAGGGAATCCTTGTGTACTGTGGGTTTAAATGTATATTGGTGCAGCCACCGTGGAGGACAGTATGGAGGTTCCTCAAAATATTAAAACTAGAATTACCATATGATCCCGTAATTCTACTACTGGGTACTTATCCAAAGAAAACAAAAACACTAATTTGAAAAGATATATGCACCTTTATGTTCATTGCAGCATTACTTACAGTAATCAAGATATGAAAGCAACCTAACTGCCCACTGATAGATGGATGGATAAAGAAGATGTGGTGTGTATATACACAATGGAATATTACTCAGCCATAAAAAGGGAAATCTTGGTATTTGCAACAACCTGGATGGACCCAAAGGGTGTTATGTGAAGGGAGATAAGTCTGACAGGGAAAGGCAAGTATCATGTGATTTCACTTATATATGGAATCTAAAAAACAAAACAAATGAACAAACAGAGAAACCAGAAATGGAACAAAAAATACAGAGAACAAACTTCATGGTTGCAGAGGGGATGGGATGGGGGGGGCAGGAAAATAGGTAAAGGGCATTAAGGGGTACAAAATTCCAGTTATAAAGTAAGCAAGTCACGAGGATGAAAAGGACAGCATAGGGAATACAGCAATAACATTGTAATAACATTGTATGGTGACAGATGGTAACCATACTTATCAGGGTGAGCATAGTATAATGTATAGAGTTGTCAAATCACTATGTTGTACACCTGAAATGAATACAACATTGCGTGTCAACTCAACGTCGATAAAAAACAAAACGGAACATGGCACAAAAACAGACACATAGACCAATGGAATAGAATAGAAACCCCAGAACTAGACCCACAAACGTATGGCCAACTCATCTTTGACAAAGCAGGAAAGAACATCCAATGGAAAAAAGACAGCCTCTTTAACAAATGGTGCTGGGAGAACTGGACAGCAACATGCAGAAGGTTGAAACTAGACCACTTTCTCACACCATTCACAAAAATAAACTCAAAATGGATAAAGGACCTAAATGTGAGACAGGAAACCATCAAAACCTTAGAGGAGAAAGCAGGAAAAGACCTCTCTGACCTCAGCCGTAGCAATCTCTTACTCGACACATCCCCAAAGGCAAGGGAATTAAAAGCAAAAGTGAATTACTGGGACCTTATGAAGATAAAAAGTTTCTGCACAGCAAAGGAAACAACCAACAAAACTAAAAGGCAACCAACAGAATGGGAAAAGATATTCGCAAATGACATATCGGACAAAGGGCTAGTATCCAAAATCTATGAAGAGCTCACCAAACTCCACACCCGAAAAACAAATAACCCAGTGAAGAAATGGGCAGAAAACATGAATAGACACTTCTCTAAAGAAGACATCCGGATGGCCAACAGGCACATGAAAAGATGTTCAGCGTCGCTCCTTATCAGGGAAATACAAATCAAAACCACACTCAGGTATCACCTCACGCCAGTCAGAGTGGCCAAAATGAACAAATCAGGAGACTATAGATGCTGGAGAGGATGTGGAGAAACGGGAACCCTCTTGCACTGTTGGTGGGAATGCAAACTGGTGCAGCCGCTCTGGAAAGCAGTGTGGAGGTTCCTCAGAAAATTAAAAATAGACCTACCCTATGACCCAGCAATAGCACTGCTAGGAATTTATCCAAGGGATACAGGAGTACTGATGCATAGGGCCACTTGTACCCCAATGTTCATAGCAGCACCTTCAACAATAGCCAAATTATGGAAAGAGCCTAAATGTCCATCAACTGATGAATGGATAAAGAAATTGTGGTTTATATATACAATGGAATATTACATGGCAATGAGAAAAAATGAAATATGGCCTTTTGTAGCAACGTGGATGGAACTGGAGAGTGTGATGCTAAGTGAAATAAGCCATACAGAGAAAGACAGATACCATATGGTTTCACTCTTATGTGGATCCTGAGAAACTTATCAGGAACCCATGGGGGAGGGGAAGGAAAAAAAAAAAAGAGGTTAGAATGGGAGACAGCCAAAGCATAAGAGACTGTTAAAAACTGAGAACAAACTGAGGGTTGATGGGGGGTGGGAGGGAGGAGAGGGTGGGTGATGGGTATTGAGGAGGGCACCTTTTGGGATGAGCACTGGGTGTTGTATGGAAACCAATTTGTCAATAAATTTCATAAAAAAAAAAAACCAAAACAAAACGGAACAGAGTATGGTTCATGAACTGGCGGCATCAAGGTTACCCAGGAATTTGTCGGAAATGTAGAATCCTAGCCCCCACCAAGATGTACTGGTGAGGATTTTCATTTCAACTAGATGCCCAGGTCATCTGTAGGCCTATTAAAATTTCAGAAGCACCCGGTGAGAAAGCACAGACAAGTAAAAAGCCGCGGACAACAGGTGAGGAGGTGTCAGACTGGTTGTAAACACAGTGGTGTGGGATTGCATGGAACACCATCTGGCTTTCGTGTGCTGACGGGAGGGGATGTGAACAGGGAGGTCAGGAAATGGCAAATGAATGGGAATTTGAAAAGAGAAGGCAAAAGCAAAGGCCCGTGGGTGCGCAGAAGCAGGCCCCATCCAGTGAAGTGCATGTTTTTCAACCTGGATAAAACTAGAACCGGCTGAGAAATGACAAGAGATGAGGTCCAACGCATGGGTGGAAGCAGGTCACGAAAGGTTAACTGTGTCCTCCTAACAAGGATGGACATTGAAGAGTCATCGATTATTCTAGTTTGTGCTGCTGGGAAGTCATTCTGAGAGGGACAGGAACAGGACTAAAACTACACTAGTAACACTTGTGGAGGGTGTGTTATATACCAGGTTCTATACCAAGCGGTTCAAATGCCTTGTTTCACTTAAGCCTTCCAACAGGCCTACAAGGCAGGTGTTATGACAACTCCCGGGGCTACAGGGGATGGACCCTCTGCATCTGAGTTGGAGAGGGTAGTGCAAGTGATGAGGTTCCCTTGGCGCTGCTCCAGAAAGGGACAAAATAAAGTTGCCTTGTGCTTGGAGTTTGAGTGTCCATGTTATGGTATCTCAAGGGTGACAGATCTGGAGAAGAGGGGATGAGAGCCAACATTTCTCGTGTCCTTTGTTTCCTGCTTTCTGTTAAAATTCCATTTTGTTTGAAGAAGGATCTCTTCTGCCTCCTCCCATAGGTTATGCACCATCAGCCAGCTTAACACAGACACCCCAGGCAATTGGAGGTGCTCTGTGGGCTACCTTGAAAGCGAATTCCCTGAATAAACAGTTTAGTCAAAAAACACCAGGTGCTCAACCTCACAATCCATAAAGTCAAACCTAACTTTTGCATCCTGTGGAGAACCATCTTTTGCCAGGGCTGGCAGTAGCCAGAATTGGGAGGCAGGGTACCTCTGTCTTCGACCTCTCCCCTGCCCCTTCCTTTTTGAAAACTGTCAGAGTTGGTTGGATTTCTCTGCCTCATCAAAACACACCTGGCTTGTGTCCATTTCCTTCGGGTCCTATCCTTCCCTAAGAAAATGTGTCATGATGTATCAATTAACTAGATATTGATCCTTCGGAAGGTGTTAGCCCTTCAACAATAGTATATCCCCAAGATAAGAGATGCCTGGTGTTTAGAATGATGATAATGTGGAGTATAGTAATCAGGAGTAGAGAATGTTGTCTGCTTTGGGATGCCTTCTCTCCCTTTCCGATGACGTCCCCCCATCTGTTACATGAGTGAAGATGGACAAGAAAAGAGAAAAATATCTCTTTGCTTAAATGTTCTCAAGCGTTCTTTCCCTTGGCTTTGCTGTTTCTCTGGCCAACACCACCTGACCTTCTAGGTTGTCCATGTGACATGCTTCCCAGTGGCTGGGCTTTCTCCATAGGCATCAATGTTTTCTCTGAAAGGTTCTATACAGGGTTACTTCACGATACATTTCCTGATGTGTCCATCTGACCCCAACACTTTCTCTTCCATTTCCCCTTAAATTATTGCCACGGGTGGTGCATTCCACAGCCACGTGCTGTTGGCTCTTCTCAAATAACTTTGAGATGCACTTTGGTTGAACGAACAACAAAGAACAAAACAAAATAGTGTGTCATACGGCTAAAGGTTAAGACACATACTTTTGTACATTGCTGATACTTGTACAAATCGGTACAGCCCTTTTGGAGAACACTTTGGCAATAAATATAACAATCTTAAAATTTTCAGATTGTTTTAGAATCTGAAGTTCAATGAAAATATTTTTTTACTGTTTATTTTTTTGAGAGGGAGAGAGACAGAGTGTGAATGGGGAGGAGCAGAGAGAGCAGGAGACACAGAATCTGAAGCAGGCTAGAACCCGACGTGGGGCTTGAGCTCGTGAGCTGTGAGATCATGACCTGAGCCGAAGTCAGGCACTCAACTGACTGAGCCACCCAGGTGCCCGTCTGCAGTTCTATTATTAAAATAAAAGAGGAGGCAAATCAATCTGAATCTATACAAAGAAATACCTACAAGGATGCTCACTGAAGTACCTATTTTGTGAAAGCTTGGAATCTACTAAAAATATCCAATGAAAGGAGACTGGTTAAATAAATGATAAAATGCTGTGTAACTACTGAACATAACTTTGTAGAAACATACTTTATAGTGTGTAAAAGTGTTCAAAAAAAGTGGCTTACAGAAAAGCATAATGACACGATCTCATTTTGTAAAAGAACTCTACAGGTAAGTATTCATTCAAGAAAAAGAAGGAAACGAGGGCATCTGGGTGGCTCAGTCGGTTGAGCGTCTGACCTCGGCTCATGTCATGATCTCATGGTTTATGGGTTTGAGCCCCAGTCGGGCTCTGTGCTGGCAGTGCAGAGCCTGCTTGGGATTCTCTCTCCTCGCTCTCTGATCCTCCTCCACTTGCGCTTGCTCTCTCTCTCAAAAGAAATCAATAAACTTAAAAGAAAGGAAGCAATTTGCTTCAAAATGTCAACTGACATGTAGAGGAGTGAAGGGCTAAGGGCGAGGGAAAGAGGATGATACTTTCTCTTCGTTGGTTTCTAATCTTCTGTAGTTTCTACAATGCATGTGTACTCCATTCGTGTCAGAAAAGTAAACAGTAAGGATCACAGAAAAATGGCAAAAAGAATTAAATATAGAAAAGTGATATAAAAATAAAAATAAATGTAATGCCCGAAATGTATGCCATAGCACCCTGTGAGAGATGGGCCTCTCATTTAAGAAGGTCCGTTCTCTCAAGAGAATGAGAAGACGAGCCACAGACTGGGAGAGAATATTCGCCAAAGACATCTCTGATAATGGACTGCTGTCCAAAATACACAAGGAACTCTTGTAATTCAACAATAAGAATGTTGGAACATTCAAAATCCGCAACACTGACAATATCAAATGCTGACAGAGAGGCGGTGCTACAAGAACTGTTAAGCATTGCTGGTGAAGAAAAATGGTACAGCCGCTTTAGAAGACAGTTTGGCAGATTTTGTGTTTTTGTTTTTTTGTGTTTTTACAAAACTAAACATACTCTTACTATGTGATCCAGCAATCCTGCTGCTTGGCATTTACCCAAATGAGTTGAAGACTTAGGCCCACACAGGGACCTGCACATGAGAGTTTATAGTAGTTCTATTCCTAACTGCAAAACTCGGAAGCAACCAAGATGGCCTCCAGTAGGCGAATGGATACATAAATTGTGGTCCATCCAGACAGTGGAATATTATTCAGCACTAAAAAGCAATGTGCTATCGAGCACGAAAAGACACGGTGGAAACTTGAGTACATATTGCTAAGAGAAAGACAACAATCTGAAAAACCTACACACTATACGATTCCAACTATATGACACTCTGGAAAAGGCAGAACTATGGAGATAGTAAAAAGATCAACAACTGCCAGGGGTAGTGGGGAGAGGGATGAATAGGCAGGACACAGTGGGTGTTCAGGGCAATAAAACTACTGTGTGATATTATAATGGCAGACACATGTCATCATACATTTGGTGAAACCCATAGAATGTACAACATCATGAGTGAACCCTAATGTAAACTATGGATTCTGGGGGATAATGACGTCTCAGTGTAGGTTTTAACAAGTGTGCAACCCTGGTGGGGATGTTGATAGCCAGGGAGGCTGAGCACATGTCTGTGGAGGCAGGGAGATATGGGAAATCGCTGTATTTTCTGTTCACTTTTGCTGTGGACTCCAAACTGCTTTAAAAAAAAATTCTGTTTTAAAGAAAGAGAGAGATGTGCCCTGTATCCCAACTTGAGCCAAAGTAAAGACCCTTCACAGTTTAGAGGAAATGTATGTAACAGACCCTGCTCCTG
Source organism: Prionailurus bengalensis (assembly GCF_016509475.1). NCBI lineage: Eukaryota > Metazoa > Chordata > Mammalia > Carnivora > Felidae > Prionailurus > Prionailurus bengalensis. The sequence continues at coordinate 10,895,154 of NC_057361.1, forward strand.
AGTCTTGAAAGAATTTTCTTTTCTGACTTCTCCTAATAGAGGATAAAGTGCTATGTGTGATAAAAAACAAATAAACACCCCTCAGACATAAAAAAATCAATATGAACCACTTTTTATCAACTCCCTTGATATTGCCTGATGGCCTAATACCAAAGCTCAGTTCAGTAAGTCCAAGACTAGGAAGAGTCAAAATAAAAGGGATAAGGAACACAATTGTCTGATGATCTGGTTTCTACAAGAACAATGTCGAATCGAGTAGATAGCAGAATGTGCTGGAAGTGATCTATAGATATTATTTCTTAAAATTTAGGGATAAAGTTGCCTGTTGTGGAACTTGGGTATTTGCCTGGAAAGAAATCCATTCAGATCCTACTGGTGATAGGCAGACCCACCCAGGGTCACCTGTGGGCCAGCAAGTCTTTCCTCAGAAAGTTCTTCTGGGTTGGCATCCAATATGTGGTTGGTGTGGGAGAGCTTGGATGTTTTATCTTTTCTCAAAGTCCAACTTTTCTCTTTTCCTTCCCCCACTCACCTACCCAGCCTCATTACCACCTCTTTTCTGTTTCTCTCTTCCTCCTTCTTGTATGCCCCTCTCTCCTCTTCCCTTTCTCTCCCCCAGCCGTGGAGCTCACTCCCCCTGTCAGCATGTGGCAGGCCTTGCCTTCTCCACACATAAGGGAGAGTTCAATTATAGAAGAAGAAAAAAAGCATATTGAGCAAAGATTAGCTTCCTGGGCAGTGCAGATTAAGGAAATTAATTATAAAGATGAGACTGTTTTCTTTCATTTCCTTTTGACAGCCTGAGAACGGCTCACTGGGAAGTGACCAGTATCTGACGTGTCTGAAAACCGCTGCTCTTCTGTTCGTGGACAATGATTCCTTTTCTCTTGCAGCTTTCTTTTGAGTGAGCTTGTAGGACAGGCCTGGGACTTACAATGTCCTTAAGGTTGCCTGATGTTTTCCTTGTGGCATTTTCCCCAGTCCTGCCACACTCACACCACAAGGAGCTTTTTACATGACTCCACAGCTGGTAACACCCTTGAAGGAAGAGGTTCAATGTTCTGTCCTCATTAATTGCCCCCAACTGAGCTACACCCTGAAGAGACCAAAGACTCTCTACATATCTTTTAGAGTTCTATGAAGATAAAAGGAGTACCTGGAAACATTAAAAAATGTGTTACACAGCCAAGGAGATGTTAAAATAAAGGGAACGTAACACCGTGCTATGATTCTTAGTTGGTTATCATGTGTTGGGATTTATAAATGAAAACAGGCAATGATGCATATTTAATCGCTTCAGAAAGATCGAATGTGTCGGTGTGGTTGGGCAACAGATAGTGCTGAGGTTATAGGATAACACATCATAAGCATGAGTTTTCCCTTCTGTATGTGAACCGATAAAGAATTCTCCAGAACTGTTTTGTGTACCACAGTAGAGCTCTGGCTGCCTCTGTTCAGCCTGAGGAGAAGTACATATAAGAAAAAGTAAATATAAATGAGGAAACCCAGGGCCAAATTTTTTTGTGCACAGAGTTATCTAGTTCATTGGTAGGTTTTCAGGTGCTCGTCCTGACGATCCTGAGAGGAATATATCATAAATAAAATAGGAGGAGGAATTTGAAAAAAAAAAAAAGAAGAAGACAAGAGGTGGTTTGCTTTACGCGAGGAGAATTGTGAATTGTTTATGGCTGGTGAGGAGGCTCATGCTATCTAAACCCAGAAGCTAACTGGTTTCTGTTTTTAACAGCTTTATTGAGGTGTACTTTACACACCGTGAAATTTACCCATCTTCAGTGTATAATTCAATGACTTTTAGTAAATTTATAGAGTAGGCGTCACCACAACCCAGTTTCCAGACATTTCCATCAACAGCAAACTATAGCCTGATTTTGTAAATCCAGTTTTATTGGAACACAGCCATGCCCTCATTCACATCCTGTCCAGGGCCTCTTTCCCTCTACAGTGAAGCTGGGTTGGGTAGTTGCAACAGAAGACTTATGGCCTGCAAAGCTTAAAATATTTACTAACTGGCCTTTTACTAGAAAGGCTTTCTGACTTGTGCTTTAAAGGGAAACATGAAAAACTGAAAACAGTGAAAACTGCCCAGTGTGATGCAACGTGCCTTACTTAGATGAAACCTGCTTTATTTTTAGACACGAATTCCAAGATCCACTGGGCCCATTTTTACATGATATGCCTCTCTCAGCCTCAATTTTCTTCATCTGTAAAAGAGGGACAATCTGTATCTCATAGGGCTATTGTAAATATGAAGTTTAGATGGCACATGTAAAATACATTTAGCATAGGGCAGGGTATGGGATAAGTATTCAGTAAATCACTCTCTGCAACCCCAGATGGCAGTGTTTATTTTGTTGCTCAGCTAGAGAGAGAAAGTGGAATCATTTTGTAAAATTGACTTTTCAAAGCAAAGTGTGGACATCTCAGGGAAAGCTGCAGGCTTCTGAAATACTTTGGAAGAGTATTCTAATCTTTCTTCCATGCCTCTGTCGAGGAGGGCAGGGTGGGGACAGTTGCACCAGTGTGTGCCTAGAAATCCTCCTTGCTCTATGTGTAGGGCAGGGGTCGTTGCTCTCCTCCACTGGGGAAGCCCCACGTGTGGGTGCAGAGAGGCCAGCTGGGTGTTCTCCAGTTATCCAGGGCTTGGCTTCTGTAGCATGACATTGGGGCTTGTGATCAAATGGTCAGAAAAAACCATGAATGAGATCTGGAGATCATCTGGCTGAGCTCTTAATTTCTACAAAATTCACGTGGTCTTAGGAGATAAGAACAACATGAAAAGAATCAAGTTCAAAGGTTTTTTTTGAGTTAGACGGAAAATGAATGTATATGTCTGATGAGCCAAAGAAAGGCGAAATTAAATCAAGTGAGGCAATCATCTTGGTGGGGGGTGACAGAGTCTAATCTGGCTTGAAAATCTGACTCACATCAAAAGGATGCTATGTCCCATCCCATTTGATAGTTTTGAAGATGCTGTTACAAAGAATAAGTAGGGCCTGGTAAGTTCCATCAGTGTCATGGTCAAACATCAGTCATGTTCTGGCCAACCCCCAAGTTATAAGGGATACCAACCCCCAAATTGTGTGGGATGACATAATGGGTTAGCAGCTTTAACCCCAAGAAAACTTAGAATTAACGATAGATGTGTTTCAGATAATCAGAGCATGTAATCGAGTAATTAATTTAGATTTGTGCTAAGTTGAAATTTTACTAAATTTATAAGCTGAATTAGAATACTTAAAGTACTTAAGTATTGTCCTATTTATAAGTTTATTACATTTATAAACATTACTGAAGAGCTTGAAATTTTTGTTGGTGAAGTCAGACAATTGTAGCTTTTTTTAAAAAAATGAAATACATTAAATTCGTAAATTTAGTTAAAAATGCTTAAAACATTTAATTAAATTAGAAATGGGACTGACATTATTAAAGTTATTCCTCAACTTTGGTAGCCTTATCCATAGAACAAAATTTTAAGCTTTTAAAAACTTAAGGATGGTCAACTTCGACAAAGCAAGAAAGAGTATCCGATGGAAAAAAAGACAGTCTCTTCAACAAATGGTGTTGGGAAAACTGGACAGTGACCTGCAGAAGAATGAAACTGGGCCACTTTCTTACACCAGACACAAAAATAAACTCAAAATGGATGAAAGACCTAAATGTGAGACAGGAAACCATCAAAATCCTAGAAGAGAATACAGGCAGCAACCTCTTTGAGCTCGGCCATAGCAACTTCTTACTAGATATGTTGCTAGAGGCAAGGGAGACAAAAGCAAAATGAACTACTGGGACCTCATCAAGGTAAAAGCTTCTGCACAGAGAAGGAAACAATCAACAAAATTAAAAGACAGCCTATGGAATAGGAGAAGATACTTGCAAATGACATATATGATAAAGGGTTAATATCCAAAATCTAAAAAGAACTTATCAAACTCAACAGCACCCAAAACAAATAATCTGGTGAAGAAATGGGCAGAAGACATGAATAGACGTTTTTCCAAAGAAGACATCCAGATGGCTAACAGACACATGAAAAGATGCTCCACATCACTCATCATCAGGGAAATGCAATTCAAAACTACAATGAGATAATGAGATATCATATCACACCTGTCAGACTGGCTAACATTAACAACACAAGAAACAACAAGTGTTGGCGAGGATGCAGAGAAAGAAGAACCTGGTACAGCCACTGTGTAAAACAGTGTGTAAACAGTATGGAGTTTCCTCAAAAAGTTAAAAATAGTACTACCCTATGATCTCACAATTGCACTACTAGGTATTTACCCAAAGAATACAAAAATACAGATTTTAAGGGGCACATGCACCCTGATGTTTATAGCAGCATTATCAACGATAGCCAACCTACAGAAAGAGCCCAAATGTCCATGACTAATGAATGGATAAAGAAGATGTGACAATGGAATATTACTCGGCCATCAAAAAGAATGAAATCTTGACATTTGCAACGATGTGGATGGAGCTAGAGTGCATTATGCTAAGTGAAATAAGTCAGTCAAAGAAAGACAAATACCATATGATTTCCCTCATATGTGGAATTTAAGAAACAAAACAGATGAACATATGGGAGGGGGAAAAGAGAGAGAGAGAGAGAGAGAGACAGAGAGAGAAACATACCATAAGAAACTCTTAACGATAGGGAAGAAACTGGGGGGTTGATGCAGGGAGGTGGGTGGGGGATGGGCTAGATGGGTGACGGGCATTAAGGAGGGCACTTGTGATGAGCACTGGGTGTTGTATGTAAGTGATGAACCCCTGAATTCTACTCCTGAAACCAATATTGCACCATATGTTAATTAACTAGAATTTAAATAAAAACTTGAAAAAAATACAGTATATCTCTCAAAGGTAATGACATTTTAAAAAATGTTTACTTATTCTATTTTGAGAGAGAGAGAGAGAGAGAGCGAGCAAGCGCACACTCAAGTAGGGGAAGGGCAGAGAGAGGGGGAGAGAGAATCTCAAGCAGGCTCTGTGCTGTCAGCACAGAGCCCGATGTAGGGCTCGAACTCAAGAACTATGAGACCATGACCTGAGCCAAAACCAAAAGTCAGACACTTAACCTATCCAGGTGCCCCAAGGTAATGACATTTTTAAAAAATGTTTTTTATTTATTTCTGAGAGAGAGACAGAGTGCAAGCAGGGGAGGGGCAGAGAGAGAGGGGGACACAGAATCTGAAACAGGCTCCAGGTTCCGAGCTGTCGGTACAGAGCCCGATGTGGGGTTCAAACCCACGAACCATGAGATCACGACCTGAGCTAAAGTCAGACGCTCAGCTGTCTGAGCCACCCAGGTGCCCCAAGGTAATGACATTTTTAACATAATGTGCAATACTATTACCATTTGTAAAATTTTTTCAGCCATTTCAAAAAAAACCTTAAGGAATTAGATTTTTGAATTTGTAATTTAAATACATTGAATGTTGAGTTTTAAAACACACACACACACACACACACACAGAGGGGTGCCTGGGTGGCTCAGTTGGTTAAGTGTCTGACTACAGCTCAGGTCATGGTCTCGCACTCCATGAGTTCGAGCCCTGCGTTGGGCTCTGTGCTGACAGCTCAGAGCCTGGAGCCTGCTTTGAATTCTGTGTCTCCCTCTCTCTCTGCCCCTTCCCCACTCGCACTCCATCTCTCCCTCTCTCTCAAAAATAAATAAGCATTAAAATTAAAAAAACCACAGACGGGGCGCCTGGGTGGCGCAGTCGGTTAAGCGTCCGACTTCAGCCAGGTCATGATCTCGCGGTCCGGGAGTTCGAGCCCCGCGTCAGGCTCTGGGCTGATGGCTCGGAGCCTGGAGCCTGTTTCCGATTCTGTGTCTCCCTCTCTCTCTGCCCCTCCCCCGTTCATGCTCTGTCTCTCTCTGTCCCAAAAATAAATAAACGTTGAAAAAAAAAATTAAAAAAAAAAAACCACAGACACACACCGAACCCCAAACTACTCTTCTCTGTATGAAAACAACCTTAAGGATGGATGCACACACACACACACACACACACACACACACACACAGTCCACAAAAATAGGTGACTGGATGGATATAAGTAGAGAGTACTGACAGAAAGAGTGAGTTTTCTTCTGCACTGAGCTGCACTGGTGGGAAGGTGGGGACCATGCCCCCCGCAAGTCCCCAACGTGGAGAAGTTAAAGATGGCTGCACATTCTTTGAAATTTCTTCCAAGAGGTGGGGTTTATGTCTCTCTGAATCTGGGTGGCTCTGTAACTGCTTGACCCACGTTTAGTAAGGCTGAATATGCTTCTACTGAAGCCCCAGCAATGCTGCCACCTTTAGGTGTATATCACAGGGAGATTCCCTTACCTGTGAGTGAGGAGACATACTCAAGGATGTCCATAGGTGCAGAAGCAACTGACCCGTTCTGCACGGAGGAATGGATACACACGCTCATGCAAAGGAATGCTCATCATGGTGGAAAGGAATAAACTTGAGTTATACACATCAACACAGACACATCTTACACACATAAAGCTACAGACACATCTTACAGGCAGAAAACTAAGGGGACATAGCCAAATGTAGGATGGGGTTTCTCAAAATTTTTTCCTTTATTGCTGCCCCAAAGAGTCTTTTTAGACATTTATTCCTAATTCCACCCCCCCAAGAACCAATTATTATTCCAGTTGAGAACGCATGATGTAGAGGAATGCACAAAGTATGATACTATTTATGGAACATTTAAAAGGAGGCACGGGGTGCCTGGGTGGCTCCCTCGGTTAAGCACCGACTTTGGCTTGGGTCATGATCTCACAGTTTGCGGGTTCGAGCCCCTCGTTGGGCTCTGTGCTGACAGCTTGGAGTCTGGAACCTGCTTCGGATTCTGGGTCTCCCTCTCTCTCTGCCTCTCCCCTCCTCGTGCTGTCTCTGTCTCTCAAAAATAAACATTAAAATTTTTTTAATTTTTTCAACGTTTATTTATTTTTGGGACAGAGAGAGACAGAGCATGAACAGGGGAGGGGCAGAGAGAGAGGGAGACACAGAATCGGAAACAGGCTCCAGGCTCTGAGCCATCAGCCCAGAGCCTGACGCGGGGCTCGAACTCCCGGACCGCGAGACCATGACCTGGCCGAAGTCGGACGCTCAACCGACTGCACCACCCAGGCGCCCCTTAAAAATTTTTTTAAAGTATGCACAGCAGTTGTGGTTTGCTTGCCAGTACATACATATGTGGTAAAGACATACTTATTTTGAGAGACAGAGAGAGAGAGAGGGAGCATGAACAGGGAAGAAGCAGAAAGAGGCAGAAAGGGAGGGAGGGAGGGAGGGAGAGAGAAGAGAGAGGGAGGGAGAGAGAAGAGAGAGGGAGGGAGAGAGAAGAGAGAGGGAGGGAGAGAGAGAATCCCAAGCAGGCTCCTTGCTGTCAGCGCCGAGCCCAACATGGGGCTTGATCTCATGAACTGTGAGATCACGACCTGAGCCGGAATCAAGAGGTGGTCACTTAATCGACTGAGCCACCCAGGTGCTTCCCTACCTATTAGTTGTTACCAGCTTTCCCCTACCTGAAAATTTCTCCAGAGCTTACACTAAAAACCTCGTGAAAGATAATAAATTTAGTGGGCTGCAGTCACCACATAATGTGATAAATACAATCAAGAGTCACTACTGCCTTTTTAAAAATTTGACTAGGAGTAACATGTACTGGGGGAGGGGCGGGAATCAGTGGGCATGTAGCATCTTAACAGAAACTTGTGGAAGATAGCAACGCACATCAGAAGAAAGCAAATCCCACAGGTGTGGGGCATGGAACACACACCACAGAGATTGTAATTTTTTAATTAGGTTCACGAAGTGGCCTTCTTGGAAGATGCATCTGTATGTTTAGTTTCTCCTGTGTTCAGCACGTGGAATATATCCCACATGGCTGGTGGCTTCTCTGACTCCCATGGCCTGAGCCGCCCTCACCTCTTAATTATATTACACTCCATCTGAAGGCGAGCTCTGTGCAATTCCTAAAAACCCCAAAGTTTTAGCTCACTTTGTTACATTGGGTATTTTAGGCTTTTGCTTATTAAAATATTTTCCACATCTACAGGCCTACGTATACATCTTTATGTATACATAATATAAACAGAAATATATGAACGCCCATTTCTACAGCATTTGTCTTCATAATAAGACCCAGCAGGAATAAACAGCTTTGGTCTGTGCACATTGAGTATATCAGATTTTGCATATTTTATTCTATTGTGCGATAAAGAAATGCATTGTAACGGAGCAGTGTAATTTCTTTCATAAGTGATGCAGTACTTTAATATGTAACCACATAAGAGGCTCCCTCTCCCAAGCTACTACTGAATGAATGGCTGTAACAATTCTTAGAGATGAAGTCTGGCAACACGTCGCTATCATAACTTATTTCCAGATGAGTCTTTAGTTATAATTCCTGTAATTCTACAAAGGATAAGAAAGGGAGCTAGGGCAGTTTATAAGGACAACATTTTCTCTTTTTTTTTTCTCGAAGTATAATTAACATACAGTATGATATTAGTTTCAGGTGTACAACATAATGATTCAACAATTCTGTACATTACTCAGTGCTCATCACAATAAGCGTCCTGTTGATCTCCTTCTAAAGGGAACATTTATGGATAATGTCCCAAGGGAAGGTGTGCCTTTCTTTGTGCCAGGGATTGAGGTGAGCTTTGCACTCACCCTTTATCCTTCCCAAGCTTCTGGGTGATGGAGACTATAAACAAAGTACCCAAATGATGTCAGCATGAATGGCTGGATGCAAGTCTCTTAACTCTCAAATACAGGGTTCTCTGGAACGAAATACACTTTAGAGAGATGCCTGGCGTGGAACTTCCTGCTTTCTCTTTGAGCCCAGACACCTCTATTTGCCTGTTGGAAGAGTGGAGTCTGCAGGGCAGTCTTTATGTCCACCCCCCCCACATTACTTCAGGGGGGTACACGCCTGCCTCGCTTACAGAGTGGCTGGTAGGACACATTGAGAGAGAAGGCAAGGAAACGCCACTTGAGCTCAAGAAGAGCAAAGGCAGAATGTGCCCAAGTGGACTGTGGCCCTTAAAGCTCCATAACCCTATCGATTGAGAAAAATAGTACCCGATGAATAGCCTAGACTCTAACCAATGGGCAGAGACTGTAGATGTTCCCACTGACCCTTGGTCATCAGGTAGAGAGGTGTGGAGGCCCCTTCTTGTATGGAAACATAAGGGGGTGTGTTGATGCAGAGGGGTGGTGTAAACATTCCTGTTTCACCCAACGTGGATTCGCTAGCCCCGACCAGGAGAAGGTCATCCATTGGACTGGGGCCTCTGAAGTATGCTGTTCAAGTAAATGTGGCAGCCGAGGGTAGAGGTTAACATTTACTGAGTGTCTACTATGTTCCAATAATTCTATATACTTATCAAATTTCACTGTCCTGTCATTTCAGGCTCACAGTAATCAGCTGGAGTTACATCGCACACGGAGGTCAGGGTCTAAAATTAGCCGGGAAGTTCCTCTGGTCAAAATGATTCATGAAGATCCCTTAGGAAAAGTGCCACACTGGCTGGCAAGAGATTTACTTTCTCTTAGTAAGCCCAACACAGCCGCATTTTTCACCAGCTTTGGAACAGAATTCTGAGTTTTGCTTTTCAGTTGAGCATGGGGTAAAAATGTTGTCTGTTTAGGGAATACAATGTTCATGAAATATGCATCTTTAAAAACTACAGCTATATTTAGCTAGTGAGATGCTTATACTATATAAGAGGCAGTAAAAACAGGGACCAAATGAGGGTGCATCCATACATGGATGATTCTTACCTCATACTTGTGCTGGAGCTTGTACTTTTTGAGTGAAAAAGGGAGCAGAATGGTATTTCCTTCTCTTTTTGGGTAATTTAAAAAATTTGAGTATAGGTGACACACAATGTCACAATAGTTTCGAGGTGTGCAGCATGGTGGTTTGACACCTCTATATGTTATGCTGTGCTCACAAGTGTAGTCACCATCTGTCACCAGACAGCGCTATTACACTATCATTGACTCTACTCCTTATCCTGTGCCTTTTATTCTCGTGACTTATTCATTCTATAACTGGAAGCCTGTATCTCCCACTCTCCCTCCCCCATTTTACCCAACACTCCAGCCCCCACCCCCTGGCAACCATCAGTTTGTTCTCTGTATTTTTAGGCATGATTCTGCTTTTTGGTTGTTTATTAATTTTTTTCTAGGTTCCACATACGAGTGAAGTCATGTGGTATTTGTCTTTCTTGATCTGACTTATTTCACTTAGCATGGTACTCTCTAGGTTCATTCAAATGGTCTCAAATGACACAATCTCATCTTTTTTTTTTATGGCTGTATCATATTCTGTTCTGTATACACACACACACACAGACACAACACATCTTCCTTATCCATTTATCTATGGATAGACTTACGTTGCTTTCACATCTTGACTATTGTAAAAAAATGCTGCAATAAACATAAAGGTACATAGATCTTTTCAAATTAGGGTTTTTGTTTTCTCTGGGTAAATATCCAATAGTGGAATTATTGGATCATATGATATTTTTATTTTTAATTTTTGAGGAGCCTCCATACTGTTTTCCACAGTGGCTGTACTAATTTACATTCCAACCAACATTGTATCAGGGTTTCCTTTTCTCGACATCCTTGCCAACACTTGTTATGTCTTGTCTTTTTGATTTTAGCCACTCTAACAGATGTAAGGTGATAATCTCATTGCAGATTTGATGTGCATTTCCCTGATGATGAGTGATGTTAAGCATCTTTTCATGCGTCTGTTAGCCATCTGGATGTCTTCTTTGGGAAAATGTCTATTCAGGTCCTCTGCCCATTTTTAAATCATATTGTTTTTTGGTACTGAATTATAGAAGTTCTTTATATATTTTGGATATTAATCCTTTGTTGGATATATCATTTGCAAATATTTTCTCTCAGTCAGTTGCCTTTTTGTTTTGTTGATGGTTTCCTTCACTGTACAGAAGCTTTTTATTTTAATGTAGTTCCAGTAGTTTATATTTGCTTTTGTTTCTCTTGCCTCAGGGGACATATCTAAGAAAATGTTTCTAAGGCCAATGCCAGAGAAATTATGGTCTGTGCTCTGTTCTAGGATTTTTATGCTTTCAGGTCTCACATTTAGGTCTTTAATCATTTTTTTAAAGCTTTTTTTTTTTTTAAAGTTTATTTGTTTTGGGAGGAACAGAGACAGCAGGGGAGGGGCAGAGAGAGAGGGAGAGAGAGAGAATCCCAAGCAGGCTCCACGCTGCCAGCTATGGAGCCTGATGTGGGGCTCGAACTCATGAATGGTGAGATCACAACCTGAGCTGAAACCAAGAGTTGGATGCTTACCTGACTGAGCCACCCATGTGCACTTAGGGCTTTAATCATTTTGAGTTTGTTTTTGTGTGTAGTGTGAAAAAGTGGTCCAGTTTTATGTTTTTTACATGTGGCTGTCCAGTTTTTCCAGCATCACTTATTAAAGAGACTGTCCTTTCCCCATTGTGTATTCTTGCCTCCTTTGTCATAGGCTAATTAACCGTATAATCATAGGTTTATTTCTGGGCTCTCTAGTCTGTTCCATTAATCTACATGTCTATTTTTGTGCCAGTACCACACTGTTTTGATTACTACAGCTTTGTAGTAGGTCTTGAAATTTGGAATTGTGACACTCCCAGCTTTGTTTTTCTTTTTCAAGATTGCTTTGGCTATGTGGGGTCTTTTGTGGTCCAATGTAGATTGAGTATTTGTTGTTCTAGTTCTGTGACAAATGCTGTTGGTACTTTGACAGAGATTGCCTTGAATCTATAGATTGCTTTGGGTAAGGCGGACATTTCAACAATATAATTTTTCCAATCCATTCCTTCTCTCTTAATTTTGTTTTTTGCCAAGATTACATAATTGAATGTATCTGGTTGTGCATATAATGAGACTGCATTATAATGGTGTATTAGGTTAGCCTAGGCCATGCTGGGCAACAACATCCTGAAGTCTCAGTGGTTGAGCCCAACAAAGGCGTATTTCCCACTCACATGAAGTCTGAGAGGAGACAGTGACTCAAGGCGGCCATCCTCCTTTTGAAGACTCAGCAATGGACACTGTTTCCATCTTGTGTCTTTGCTGTCTCATCTTGTAGCCCCTGCAGTCACGTCTCTAGAGAAGAGAGCTGAAAGGTCGTCTATTGGCTCTTAAATGTTTTGACCCAGAAGTGACACACATCACATGCTCACAGTTAACTGGACAGATCTAGGTACATAGTCTTGTTCAACTTTAAAGGGCCTGGGAAATATGGGGGTGCACATGAATATGCAGAGAGCAGTAAATGTCTCTGCCACAGGTCGTGAATTTAATGAGTGATTCTGTGCATGGCTTTGTTCTAAGCACTTTATATGCATGATTTAATTTAATCTATGAGACAAGTAGGATTTTTATCTGTATTTGAAGTTGTGAAACAGAAAGCTGGAGTCACTAAATGATTAATCTAAATTTACCCAGTTAATAAACAACAGGGCCAGGATGTGAACCCACCTTGATTTACATCGGAGCCCCTAATCCAGGTACTTGTCTTGTCATTGAGTCACACTTCAGCACTCTCGTAAGACTTTAAAACTGTTGGTTGGGCCTATGACTGAATATTCATTGTAGTTTATACTAAACTAAAGGGTTTGATTTGTGTATGATTGGGGCATGCTATGTAGTCCGGAGAGTTTTTCCCCAAGTATTTCTTTTGGATGTATATATAACATATATTCTGCCCTCTCTTTAAAAAAAGTGTATCCTCGTCTATAATTTCCTCTTTCCTCCCCTGAAATGTCTTCTTTTCTCCTCTCACACTTAATTCACAACTTTGTTCTTATATAGGCATTAAAAATCTGCCCACGTTTACTTGAAAGCTGACAAATATCCCTATGGGCCAGGGCTGGAAGTGGTACATATCACTTCTTCCCACAATCCATAGACCAGAACTAAGGCATCTAGCCACACCTGGCTGCAAGGGAAGCTGGGAAATGTAGTCTAGCTGTGGGCTCAAGAAGAGGAGACGGGTTTGGTGAATACCTTGACAATCTCTGCCACAACCAATATGAACATTAAGCTAGCATCTTCATAGAGGGCTCAGTTTATGCCCCTGATTAGGAGCAAGGAATCAGGATTACGAGCCAGGGGCCAGGAGAACCATAATACTTCACGTCAGCCTCAAGTGGGGGCATGGCCTGAGGCAGGGAACACTAAAATCTTGATACACACAGACTGTGATTCCTTGGTGTTAATCCAGTGGCCTTCTGGGAAGACAGGGGCTCCTAGAATTCTGAGGCAGTGAACAGATTAATTGATCTGGAACTTTGGGGAATTCTATATTGTTTTTTGAGACCTTATTTGAGACTTTGCTACATTTTCTTATGCTATGAACATCATCTTTTGATAGTGTCCCGAGATTATATAGTAATGGATAGGCATCAGACACGGGATATATTGTAATCAAAGAAAGGATGACAGCCTGGAGACTCACACATTCAGATCCCTACAAGGTCCAGAGGCTAAGCACAGCAGACAGTACCAAGATCTACTTGTTAAGAATGGTGGACCTCAGTCAAATGGATATGGTCAACTCTAAGGGGTCTGGGAAGTGCAGTTTAACTGTATGCCAAACTGAATATGGTGTGGAGAACAATGAGCTAGTTTCTCCCACGGTGAGAAAGAAGTGATCTAATTTGTTGAAGTCATTGTCATTCCTAGCCTCTGTCCCCAACTGAAGTTACATCCATTTTAGTATTGAACAGTTTTGTCTTATATATCAGTATAACAAAATTGCCAAGAAGTATACAAAGATAAATTCTATAAACAAAGATAAATAATCTCTATAAAATTCAACATACTACCTGTTTATGTATGCACGTGGGTCTGTAAATGGGGAGATAATAGTCCAAGAGAGATAGGGCGAGCAGGGGAGGGGCAGAGAGAGAGGGAGACATAGAATCCCAAGCGGGCTCCAGGCTCTGAGCTCTCAGCACAGAGCCTGACGCGGGGCTTGAACTCATGAACCGCAAGATAACGACCTGGGCTGAAGTTGGAAGCTCAACGGACTGAGCCACCTAGGTGTCCTGAGATGGACTTTTTTTTTTTTTAACCCATGTGTTTCTATACTGTTTATTATTTTTTTTACAAAAGGAATATATTTATGTTTATAGTAAATAAATTTGAAATAAAAAAGAGCTCATATACAGTCTTGGTTAAGGCCTCTTTTATTTTTACTTTTTAAATGTTTACTTATTGAGAGAGAGAGAGAGAGAGAGAGAGAGAGAGAGAGAATCCCAAGCAGGCTCCACACTGTCAGTGCACAGCCCAATGCAGGGCTCAATCTCACGAACCATGAGATCATGATCTGAGCCGAAATCAGGAGTTGGAGGCTTAACAGACTGAGCCACCCAGATGCCTCAAGGCCTCTTTTAAATAACCTATGTAATTCTGAACTCCAAAACTTATGAAGTTTAAGAACCTTCGAGAGTTCACACACAGCCCAGAAAATAAATGCCTAGATGTAAAAAACAAGAATGGCAGTGAAAGTGAGGGACTCGGAGAAGATAAAGAGAAATAAGGAAGTGGATATTAGATAAATGACAGCTTGTCTACATCGAGTGAGGACAATCAAAGGGAAGAGTGGCTTAACGTGCAAGATTAAGGAGTTAGGTTAGTCATAAGCCAGATCTTTTTTCACGTTCTTGCTTGTAAAAAATTGGGCTGGGCTATAACAGGAGGGTGTGGAATTTCATTTCCTAAGGGCTAGCGTGAAGAAAGAAGGAATACTGTTATATTCCTCAAGTTGGATAGAATTTCATCACCTTTGACTCTCGTGGGCACGGTTATTCGAGGTAAAACACACTGAAAGACTGTTTCTGTTTCCTATTTATCTGGGAGTTTTTGTCTTGGCTTGCACCGTTAGGAGAGAACTAGATAGTGTGTGTTTCGGGAGAGAGGGCAGGTTGGCGGAACGTTGCGCCCAGGAGGATGTGCCAGGCTGAGGCAGCACAGAGCTGTCATCCGTTAAGCAGGGCTAAGATATAGATTTTCACCATTGATTACACTTTGTTCTGTATTCTTTTATGTTCACATTCCCCGCCCCCGCTTCTTAACTTTTCAGCTTCCTTAGGAGAAATATTTTGCTTATTAAGGATGGTATGAATAAATATTTAATCATCATCCCCTTATTATACTGCCTATAATGCTGGCAGAGCATTTTCTAACTTGATAAATGTGTTAAATTTACTTGTAAATTAAGGATATTCGTATTACAGATGGGTGTGTCACGAAAGGAATAAAATCTATGCTTAATACCATAAAGTCTTATAGGATACTTATGGTGAGCGAGCCTTCCTTTTTTTTCTTTTTTCTTTTTCCTTTTTTTTTTTTGAGGTATTCGCAATTTTCAGATTTAGTGTTCACAATTTTAGAGCACCGAAGGGCAAAAACAGACTGGGATAAATGAGCAAAGTGATGTGAACTCATTTGCTGGCTGCTGTTCAACCTTTTTCTTCTTCAAACACCTTGAGACACTCCCCCCCCCCTCCCAAGATCGGGGGTAAGGGAGAATCAGACAGAGGGATCAGGTGGCAACAGGAATTTCAGACTCCTTAATAACACCCCCGTTCATGTCCGGAGATCTTATATTTTGATAAAATTTAGGAGAAAAGTTTGGAATCCAATAATTTTCATTTTATAGGCTCTCTGCTTTGGTTTTTACCTCTGATCTGCTTAAGCGGTGCACTCCTCCAACAATTTATTGCCTTTTAAGGCTGTGAATTCGGAGGGCTGACAGTAAATCTGGATGAGCTCTAATATGCCCTGTGCCAACTGTAATTTAGCCGGTCCTTTGAGAGCACAAGTTTTTATTACCATAAATCTTCTGCTTCCAGGCGTCTCCCTGCTGACAACGTTGTCCAATTTTGGATCCCGACGTCTTCATTTCAAAAGCCCGAAAATGAAACCGCAAAGGTCAGGTTTCATTGTGATTGTGGGCCACGGGGAGAAAAAGACCGCATTCCTCAGGATCGAGCGGCCACCCACCGCTTGCTTTGGCGAGCACAGGGCTTGGGCAAAATGTCACCATGCAATTCAGGTGAATGATTACACCTGGCACTCGGAGCATCAGGAAATATTTGGTCATATTTCAGTGTCTGACTCTGTCACCACACAAGGAGAGAAAGGTTTTCCAGAAGACTCTGATTTAGCATACATGGACACTGCAAACTTCCTACTTTTGGAATGTCCTTTTCTCCTTCTTTATATAACTGATGGCTCCCAACTTTCCGATCTTATCTCAAGCAGCACAACTTGACGCGGCTGACCTTTCAGCACCTCGCAGGTACCGGCGAAACAGGGATAACAATGCTTCCTACATCAAAGAGTCATTGGGAAGATTAAATGAGTTAGCGTGTGCCATATACTTACGGGGGCCCCTGGCATGAAGTAAATGCTCAGCCACGGACAGCTATTATTATGACCTCGATGACTACCACGGCCAAGGCTGCCTGTGCGAGACACTCTGTGCGATTCACTGCCATTTTCTTGTGTCATTCCCGCGGCAGCCCTGTGAGGTCAGCACTACTGACATTTCTGTCTGGCAGTGGAGGAAACTGAAGTGAGAAGGGTAACTTGTTCAAGGTCCCAGGCCAAGTCAATGCCACATCCAGATTTTGCATCCAAGCACTCAGACCCCCGAGCCCGCGCTCATTAGCAAAGCCATGGTGACAAAGCCATGAAGCGGATGCTGTCACTGTCCTGCACATAGCCCATCACTCTTAACTGCTTCATGGCACACCGGCCTGACTTCTAACTCCCAGTGCCTACATTTTGTCACTCGAGGACTCTCTCTGACCTCCGAATCCTGCTTTACCACTCAGGCGGAAGACCGAAGGTGTCAGGGAATCAACATCCCTGGAGCAGTCCTCAGCTAATGACTGCTGTGGATTTGTGGGTAGATACCCTGGCTCCCTTGCCTCAGGGATAACTGAGACGTACCCTCCCTGACTCTGCATCTGTTATTATCTTCCTTCTGCTCCCCGACTCACTTCCTCACCTCCTATTGTTTCCTCCACCTCCTGATAACTTACACTCGAACCTTGTCCCCAAGTCTGCTTCCGGGGGGGGAACCCGACTAAGATCATGTCTTGCGACACAAGTGTTCTGTGATTCTAAAGGTATTGAAAGTGGAGAAGAGCGAAGGAGTGGCCGGACTCAGACAGAAGGAAGTAGGTGTACCACAAAGCGATGGGTCCTGTGAAGACGCGGCAAGGTTTCTTAACCCAGTTTCTTAACTGCTGACATTTGGGGGCCAGATGTGACTTAGGGGGCTGTCCTGGGCATTGTAGGAGGTTGATCAGCATCCACCACGCATCCCTAGTTAGGACAACCCAAATTGTCTCCAGATATTGCAGATGTCCCCTTTGGTGGTGGTGGTGGGTGTGTGTGTGTGTGTGTGTGTGTGTGTGTGTGTGTGTGCAAAGTCACTCCCAGTTGAGAAACATTGAGTTAGAGAAATGAGACTGTCCTTTTGTGTTTGATTGACATACTGACTCAGCAGGTATTAATTCAAGAGAATTATAATGATATTAACATTATTGAGTTCCCACATGTGAGGCATTTTACCTGCTGCTCTACATGCCATGTCTCCTTTGGTCCTCACAGCAATTTTTTTTTTTTTTTGCCTCCGTAGTGAGGAAAACAAGGCTTAAGGAGAGTGAGTGATTTGCCCAGTGTCATAAAACAAGGAAAAGATGGACCCAGAGTTCAAATCCAGGTCTGTCAGGCTGCAAGCTTATGCCCCTTCAACTAAGATTCATTCATTTATTCATGAGTGCCTCAAACAGACGTGCTATTTATTGAGCACATGCTGGGTATCAGGGATGGGGCGTTAATAGAGAATGCTAGAAATCTAGTGCTCAGCTTGGTACCTGGCAGAGTTGTGGCTCAAGATATATTTCTTACGCCAAAATCAACAAAATCAAATGACACGAAATGTGTGTGTGGGGGGTTAATCTGAAAAAATGAAATCACTTTTTTGGACATCATTTTGTTAGCATATGTGTTCTAAATTTCAAAAACCTTACAAATCAACTCTTGGAACATAACCTATTCAAAATCCGAGGAGCAACTGCATATAGTTTGGAAAATTCATTTTTCTCCTTATCCCTTGGATTTGAAAAATAAAGACTTTACTTTGTAAACCATATGCGATTATGATTTTAGTGGGTGTAATGATTTTTGGAGGGACTCATGGGAACACGAGTTCTGATGTTTTCAGAACACCATTTCATTTCTATTTGACTTAGACAATTAGCAAGAGGACCTTAGCTGCTTAGCAGATCATCGTTTCACCTAAGTTTCTCAGGACTGGAAATTAGATCGTGGTTTCCAAGGTAATGGAAACCCAACATGTTTTGCCCTCTGGTGTTATCAGAAGTATAAAATGGGATTCTACCTGTCTTAGTTTTTGCTTAGGTCTTAAAGACTCTTAATATAAAATAAAAAGATGTTAAGTACTCTCACATTCTAATGTTCCAACCTGAGGTGCTGGATTGACACACATAGAATTTTGGACCGTTAGCTCAATATCAACTCAAGTATGTCAGAAGATTGATGCTTGAGAGGCCAGGAGGGTGGGTGAGTGAGTGAGTGCGAGGGAGAGGGAGGGAGGGAGGGAGAGAGAGAAAGTTCTTTGGATTCTGTAGTTGTGTGACATTTCCTCTTTTTTCCTCCCATGACGGAGGTGAAGTTGGATGCTTACCCTCACTTCAAGTCAGTGAGAGGGGCTTCTTGGCACCTCTTAGAGACAGCTTGCTCCATGTGTCTTCTGTATTCAGGGAGCATGCAGAGATTGGAGCCAGACCCATGATGAAAGAAAGAGTATAAGCAAGGGAATAACTAAATGAAGTAGCCAGTATTAGTTTCCTAAACTGGGTGACTTAAAAGAATATAAATCTATTCTTTCATAGCTCTGGACGCTAGAGGTCAGAGATCAAGATGTTAGCAATGCCATGCTCCATCTGAAGATTTGGGCAATCTTCCTTTTTTGCCTCTTCCAGCAGTTAAGTATAGTCACCATGCTATACATTAGATCATCAGAACTTATTCATCTTATAACTGAAAGTTTGTTTCCTTTGACGAACATTTCCCCCTTCCTGCCACTCTCCAGCCCCTAGTAACCATCATTCTACTCTCTGTTTCTCTAAGTTCAGCCATTTCTTAAGCTTCCACATGTAAGTGAGAACATACGATATTGGTATGCCTGACTTATTTCACTTAGCATAACGACTTCAAGGTCCAACCACGTTGCTGCAAAAGGCAGCATTTCCTTCTCGTTTAATGCACATATGATATTCTGTTGTATATGTTTTCTTTATCCAGGCATCTGTTGATGGACACTCAGGTTGTTTCCATGTCTTGGCTATTGTAAATAATGTTGCAATGAACATGGGGATATATATAGATATTTGAGACGGTGATTTCATTTCCTTCGGGTATATACCCAGAAGTAGAATTGCTAGATCATATATAGTTCTACTTTTAACTTTCTGAGGGACCTCCATACTATTTTCCACAGTGGCTGCACCAGTTTGCATTCCTGCCAACAGCGCACAGGGGTTTCCTTTTCTCCACATCCTCACCAACACTTGTTTCTTGTCTTTTGGACAATAGCCATTCTGACACGTGTAAGGTGATCTCTCATTGTGGTTTTGATTTGCATGTCTCTGATGATGAGTGATGTTGAGCACTTTTGCATGTGCCTGTTGGCCATTTGAATGTCTTCTTTGTAAAAATGTCTATTCAAGTCTTCTGCTCATTTTTTAAGTTGGCTTATTGATTTATCTTTGCTATTGACTTGAATGGGTTCCTTATATATTTTGGACATCAGATAGGTGATTTGCAAATACTTTCTCACATTCCATAGGCTGCCTTTTCGTTTTGTTGATTGTTTCCTTTTCTGTGCAGAAACTTTTTAGTTTGATGTAGTTCCACTAGTTTAACTTTTGTTGCCTGTGCTTCTGGTGTTATAGCTGAAAGAATAATCATTAAGAGTGATGTCAAGGAGCTTCTTCCTCATGTTTTCTTCCAGAAGTGTTATGGCGTCAGGACTTACATTTAAGTGTTTAACCCATTTCGAGTTAGTATTTTTGAGTGGTATAAGATAGGGGTCTGATTTCATTCTTTTGTATGTGAATATCCAGTTTCCCCAACACCATTTACCCTTTCCCTCATTGTGGATTCTTGACCTCCTTGTCAAGTATTAGTTGACTATATATGCATGGATTTTTTTCTGGGCTCTTGATTCTGTTCCATTGGTCAATATGTCTGTTTTTATGCTAATACCATACTGTTTTGCTTACTACTGCTTTGAAATAAACTTTGAAATCAGGAAGTGTGATGCTTCCAGCTTTGTTCTTTCTCAGGATTGCTTTGGCTATTTGGGGTCTTTTGTGGTTCCACACACATTTTAGGATCAGTTTTTCTATTTTTTGTGAAATGTCATTGGAATTTTGACAGGGATTACATTGAATCTATATATGGCTTTGGGTAGTATGGACATGTTAACAACATTAATTCTTCTGATCTATGAATATGAAATATCTTTCATTTATGTCTTCTTTAATTTCTTTCATCAATATCTTATAATTTTCAGTGTAGTGATCTTTCACCTCCTTGGTTATACGTATTCCTAAATATTTTACTTTTTTGATGCTATTTTAAATGGGACTACTTTATTTCTTTTTCAGATAGTTCATTGTTTAGTGTATAGATACACATTGATTTTTGTGTGTTGATTTTGTATCCTGCAACTTTACTAAATTCCTTTATTGGTCATATCAGTTTTCAGTGGAATCTTTAGGGTTTTATGGAGATAAGATCAGATCATCTACAGAGAAAATTTTGCTTCTTCCTTCCTGATTTGGATGCCTTTTATTTTTTGTGTTGCCTAAGGGCTCTGTCTAGGATTTCAGCACAATGTTGAATAAGAGTAGTGAGAGTGGGCATTCTTGCCTTGTTCCTGTTCTTAGCACAAAACCTTTCAACCTTTCCTCACTGAGTATGATGCTAGCTGTGGTCTTGCCATATATGGCCTTTATTAGGCCTATTAGTCTTTATTAGGCTGTGGTCTTTAGCTAGCTGTGGTCTTGCCATATAGGGCCTTTATTAGACCTATTATGTTGAGGTACATTCCTTCAGTACCCAATTTGTTGAGTTTTTATCATGAAAGGATGTTGAATTTTGTCAAATGCTTTTTCTGCATCTATTGAGACCAGTGGCTACATCCCTTTTTTCTCTAGCTTTATTGAGATATAATTGACATATGATTTTGCATAAGCGTAAGACATACAGCAGAGTTATTTTATGTATGTACAGATTGCAAAATGATTACCGCATTAAGGTTAACCAACACATCCGTCATCTCATATCATTCTAGGGTTTTTTTTTGTTTTTTGTTTTTTCGTTTTTTTGCGTGTGTGGTGAAAATTTAAAATCTACTCTCTTAGCAACTTTCAAATATACAATGCAGTATTGTTACTGCAGTCACCATGCTTTACTTATTACACAACATATTCATCTTACAAGTGGAAGTTTGTACCCTTTGATTACCTTCACTCGTTTCCTCTATCCCCCACTTCTCACCCCTGGAAACCACTAATTTGTTCTCTTTTGCTATGAGCTTGAGTGTTTTTAGATTCCACATATAAGTGAGACCATGTTGTCACAAATGGCACCTACTTTTCTCACAAGCTCCCAGATGATGCCCATGCTCCTGGTGTGGGGACCCTACTCTAAGTCCTAAGGTTTTGAGCTCTCTGCTAAATATTGCGAACGTGCCTCTTTTTTTGAGAGGAGGAGATTCACAGTTTCCAGCATTCCCAAGCAGCCTGTGACATGAAAAACGTCAAGAACCACTGCCTCAAAAAAATTAAGGTATAACCAGCTGAGTGAAGAAGTTTGTATGAGATTTGAAAATACAAATTTGAAAAGAGGCTAAGATAGATACCCACGGTCAAGGCCCATAGGAGTGTCTTAATTTGTGGGAAGGAATAAGGCTGTGCTCTTCAATGTTCCCTTTCTCTTGAGGGTGGGGAAAGGGGAGAGGTGTTCTTTATTTCTGTGGCTCATGTGGAGCTCAGTGCCTCAGTGTTGCTTCTTGGGCCCTACAGGATTTTCGGGTTTCTCTGCTGCTTCCCCCCCATTTTCAGAGTTGGTATAAGGAGATGGAAATGAAACAAAACACAAACCTTTTGGGCCATAATGGCCACCAGGAGTTGCTTTAAAATGCAGAGTCTCAGGCCTCAATCTAGAGCCTAGGAATCTCCATATTTCAAAATTACCTCACATGACTTTGATGTGGTCCTCCCCAGCCATGTTTTGAGAAACCCTGACCTGTTATTTTCCGAGTGTTATGCCGGCTTGAAGAAAACAAATTAAATCTCTAGGTGCATCACAAATCTAATTTCTCAGCTACCTGTGGTTATGAAAGCTAGGCATCTCTCTTTTCTTATTACACTTCCAGCTAGGGTCATTTCCTCCTAAGATTCTAACTCCCCTGTGCCCTCAGGTTAAGTCAGAGCATTTCTCCTCATTTGGCTTCCCAAGTGCCGGGAAGAACTACTGTGCCATGTTTTGTAACCTCTTCCCCGTACCCTGGAGGTGTGCCATCTCAGCGGTGGACCTAGTACTTTCTCTTTGCAACATGCTTTCTAGACTCAGTAAACTTTATAAAGTGCTTCATGAGCTATTTGGACCCGAGGCATTGCATAAAGAGATTATGCGAACAGAGTGGCATCGGGCGTTGCAGGCAGGTGGCGAGAAATTTCCTCTCCTCCCCTCCTACCTGCCCCGGCCCTGGGAAGAATTTGAGCGCAGATCTGTTGGGAAGCCTTTGCGGAGAAAGGCTGAGCTGTTAGAAGAGTAAAGTTGATAACATAAGCTGGTAACACCTGCAGACTGGAGAAAGCGTCAGGGGAGGCGATAGATTGAGATGCTGGATGTTATGCTTTCAGGAGGAAAATCTATCAGCTGAGGATATAATAATACAACCATTTACTGAGCATCTACTATAGGTCAGGCACCAAACTAGGCATCTGCTTATATACCTTTTCTTATTCCACATTGATCACAATGTTGTGAGGAAAGGTGTTTTTAATCTCCGTGCCACAAAAAGGGAAACCGAGGCTCAGGGCCATGGGGTGAATTCGCTCACTATAATACAATTATTAAGTCGAAAATCTAGGGTTCAAAACCGTGTTCCTTAACCACAACCATCATCTTGCCACTATACAGCTCTGCATCTATTAATAGCCGGGAGGTAAGTGGAAAGAAAGGAGAGAGGTGACAAGGGGCATATAAGACTGATACTGTGATGAACACCAATCCCTTTCTGGCTTATCTTTCTATGCCAAGTTTTGGGATATTATTGCTATTACACAAACACTACTTCTTTTATGTTGTGCATGAAAAATATTTCCATTTCTGCTGGAGCAAAAATATCATTTCAGAAATAAGGAGATGAGGATAAGATTTTGAAAATGATAACTCAATAGATTTTTTTTTTATTTCTTTGTAGGTGTTGTTCCTCTGCCACTATCTTATGAGTCATAAGGTTTATGGCCAGGGAAATAATGGGAGGAATCAAAGATCATACACATGAAAGGAGGAAATGAAGGAGAGATGCTTCTATTCCACTGGGACAGGAAGTTCTTTTGGCTCTGGGAGGGAGACCCAAGGAAGGACAAAGAAGTTTAAGAGATCAGATTCTAGTGTCCTTACTTCTTCCCATGCTAATGGCTCAATACCAAGAGGTGAAAAATTCCACACAGTTTGATAGGTGATGACCCAAAGAGGGGGGCTCAGGTCCTAGCTCATGTATAAGACTCTGAGAAGAAAACTCACAAGGCACTCCCCAGGCACACAATACTCATAGAATGTTCTGGAAGACAACCTAGGTTTTATTGAGTTCATCTGTTTGAAAAATGCCATAGACTTCTGATCTAATTGCTTTAGAGAGTTTTTAGTTTAGTTTTGTTAGTACAAAGGGGTCTCTTTACCAACTGTATTTTGGAAACACATACATGATTTCTTTCTTACTCTTCTTTGTTTTAGTAGCATAGCACAATGAGTCAGATTTCATAAAAGGTCAGAAAAATGTGACATCTTCTATGGATGCTGAAACTTGAGAGTCCTTACATGCCAAAGGGTAGTATTGGCTCATCACTGCCTGCTCCCATTCCTGACGATACAGCATGGATATGAGCCATGCCATTGACACTTTGTGTTCCTGGTAGTTACACAGAAATATAGGGCAGACAGAGATGGCAGTGCCTCCTAGGGATTAAGGGCTTCTTTTTTTTTCTTCTTAAGTTTGTTTGTTTATTTATTATTTATTTAGAGAGAAGGGGAGGGGCAGAGAGAGGGGGGAGAAACCCAAGCAGACTCTGTGCCGTCAACGTGCAGCCTGATGTGGGGCTCAACCTCATGAACCATGAGATTATGACCAGAGCTGAAATCAAGAGTTGGACGCTTACCCGACTGGGCCACCCAGGCGCCCCAAGGGCTTTTTAAATTCACTTCGTCTCTCATGTACATGGCTTGATCTTATTTCAAGGAAATGGTGTAGAATATTGCAACTGTTGGATGTACTGTAAACAGATAGTGACTCAAGCATGTCTGAGGCTGCCTGATTTTATTATGGTGGCTCCTTGATATCATTACTGTGTTCTGGCTATTGGCCTTGGATGCTTGGTGAATTGATTGCAAGGACAGTTCAATTTGTTCATGGCTGCCAGTATCTATGTCCTTTAGGAGTGCCATGCCACATCTGGGATTAGCCTTTTTGACTTGTTTTAGCCAAAGAGACAGTAGTGTCTGTGACATGAGCAAAGACTTGAAAAGCAGTGCTGGTGCATCGGGGCTTGTCCTTTTAGTGCTCTTGGAATCTTGCCAGCAAGCCCAGGCTAGCCTACCGGGGGAGGAGACACCATGTGGAAAAAAACTGATAGTCAGCACCGAGTCAGCTTGGCAGGTGGTTACTGCTACATGTGTAAGTCCCAACCAAGGTCAACATGGTAGCTCAAATCAGCAGCACCAGCCAGTTTAACCCACTCTAAATTGATGACACACAGAATCATGAGATCAATACACAGCTGTGCCTTTAAGCCACTGCATGGCTAGGTGGTTTCTTATGCAACTGAATTAATATAGATACTAAGAACATGATTTAGTTAGTCTACTCAGAAGTATTTGGGGTTGGGGGGACGACCTCACAAAGGACAGATGCATTAAACAATGCAAATTTATTAATATACTAAGAAGCAAGACTGATAGGTAGACAGGATGATTATCTGTGCATTTTTTCCTTTTGGAGAATTTTCATGGGAGTCTGAATGATTCTCAAAAGGCAGCCTTGGTAGCAAAAATATCAGCCTCCAGGAGGCAACTGCTTGGTCTGAGAGCTGGCTTTCTGCATCCATGTCCACTCTCATTGTACAGTAGATTTACAAAGGAGAGAGGGAGAGGATGAGTGAGAGAGAGATCTCTCATGTCCAGGTGTGATAAGAGTCTCGTCTTCCCTGGAGAGGCCATAGTTACATATACAGATTTTCCCACTTTGGGCTCCCCTTTCCTAGAAGCCATGAGACCTGCACCAAATGTGCCTCTTTGAAGTCACACCCAGGTCACTTTGCTTACGCTTGGAAATTATGACCTCTTATAAATCAGCTTTTATTATAGGTTAGTTCTATGGCATCTTATGTTTAAGGTTTTCAATCCTATGTATTTTAATGTTTATGGGAAGAATGGATGGAATTGAGATGGACAGTTGATGGCGAGGCTACGATAGTCAAGAGGCTACCGCAGGGGTCCAGACACGGGAAATGATTATTAAGATTAAGCTGTTGGCTGTGCAGATGGAGAGAAATAGATGGACTTGAGAGAGTTTGGAGGCAGGGCAGTCAGGACTGGATGAAAGTGGGGTAAAAGGGAGGAATCAAGGGTGATGCTGGGTTTTAGGAGGGAGCAGTTTGTCGATACCATTTGCCATATGAGGGAAATATCTTTATCTTTGTCTTTCATTCTATGGAAAAACAGGGGCTCAGAGGCGTTAATCAGGATGACTTGGGCACAGTTCTGGCACCACTAAGCCCTGAGTAAATGTCAGGTTTTATTTTCATTGCCTAGTCACACAGCTAGTCTGACTCCAAAGTCTATACACTCCAAATGAGTGTTTCTTAAAGTTTAATGTGCTTACAAATCACCTGGCTATCTTGTAAAAAAGTAGATTCTGATTAAGCAGGCCTAGAGTGGGCCTTTCAATTCTTTATTTTTCATATGGTTCCAAGTGGTGCCAATTCTGCTGGTCCACCCACTATTCCTTGAGTTACAGGGAATGGGAACATGAGATTGAATAATAGTAATGATGTCACCTCGGCAGCAATAATAGCTGAACACTTACAGAGTGTGGGCAAAGTCTGACCCATAGCTATCTGAGTTTGTCTTTGGGGTTTCAATTCGAAACTGTTGATGCAAGTGGTTGGGCTGGCTCTTGGAATAGAGGAGGTACACTATGAAGAAGTCCCATGGTAAGAGACTGGGACACTCAAAATAGGTACTGAGCAGTTTCCTTTAATTTTGTGTATCCAAAGCCACGGCCTGTAGCCTTTTTGGCAAAACTGAAATATTCCAACAAGAATGAACCTTAGTCTTCCAAGAAGAAACAGAATCGTTTTCTTTGGAGCAAGGTATAGCAGAACTTTTCTGGGCATCCCAACAGAGACCTAGGGCAGCCTTGTGTAGAATGCCCTTGAAATGTAAGTGACGGAACCACATTTGACATTCTTTAATACATAAAGACTCACCCCTCTTTAAGAAGCTATCTCCAGGAGTTGACAGAACATAAAGACCTAAAGAAGCTATCGCAGGCTGTCAGAAAATATCCAACTACATTAGTACAGGATCAGTTCGCTTGCTCAACAATTTAACCCAGTATGCTGTTGACAGATTTCTTAAGCAGTTCCATCAAACTGCATGCAACCTGACAGCATTTTTAAGTACTAAGCCCACATTTTTGTCAAAGAAAAACATTTTAAGCTGATTTCTCTCTGGGGAGGGGGGGTGGGTGTCAAGGTGTAAAATAGCTTTCATGGGCTGTCAGATGAATCATGGTGAGTTAGCATCAGAAGTGATTTTGATCACCAAACTTTAGGGCTGGAAAAAATTTAGAATCCATGGAAGTCACAGAATCTCAGAGCTGGTGGGAACTGAGCAGAGCTTCTCATGATGCAGTGGAGAAACGTGGGACTCCAAGAGGTGAAATGACTTGAAGTCATACAGCTAAGTGACACTACTAATTGACTTGACACGCATCACTTTGTTAAACTCTAAGAATTGGAATCTCACAGAGCCCACATTTCCCATGGAGAGATTTATTAAAGCACTTGGGGAACAGGGAAAAATGGGACCTCCACATACAGACCATCTCCTGTCCTTGAAAAATAAAAGAGATTTAAAAGTATTCCACATTCCACAAATAGGAGACTCCTGACATTATCTCCCTCTTGGCAGGAGAATTTAAATCAGATGAAAAAATTTCTTCTTCCTTCTGAAGGTTGACACGAGCTAAGAGATGATCATGAGATAGAAGGGAAGATGGTCCTTACTTGATAAGGGCTCCTACCTGAAGGGTTTTTTTTTTAGGGATGACAGAGGTATGTTCCATATGTTAATTATATAGGATAATGATTTAATTTCTGTGCCTTTGATTTTCTCTGATTTTGGTTCTGTTTTTCCTAAGTTTTACAGTAAAATTCCTATATAAAAATATTGAGTCCTCTTTTACATGCCCTAAGGGGAGAAGGGTATTGGTTTACACCTAGGACCCTCACTTGCAGGATTCAAGCACAACACCCAGCATGCCACTCAAGGTCATTAATGATCTGATTCCTGCCCTGCCGACATCCATCTACTATTTAGCCATGGGAAACCATATTTCTTCTCAAAATGCATCTTCCTTTTCCCTAACTCTGTATCTTTGCATTTTCTCTTCAATCTGCCTGGAATATCCAAGACCCCTTCCCTTCTACCCTGTGAACGTTTGCTCATCCAACTGGACCAGGTCAGTGTCTTCTCCTCTGTGAAGGCATCTGTAGGGTCTATAGTCAGAAGCAGTGGTTGTTTCTTCCTGCTATTTATAGCATTCTGATCTTACTCTAACCACAAGGTCTCATACATTTACATGTATGTCTCTCCACAGTGATGGGCAGGCCCAGTCTGCTTACCGAGTCACCTGGAGAGCTCCAGAAACACTACTACGTCTCAGTCTTGCCCCTAGAAATTCTGGTTTGCAAGGTGTAGGGTGGGTTGAGGGCACTGGTATTCATGCTGAAGCTCCCCCAGGTGATTCGAATGTGCAGCCAGCAGTAAGGAATATTGTGATTAGAAGGTCAGCTCTTTGCAGAGACTAGGCTTGTGGTGTTTTTCATTATCCCTCCCTACTAAGTGCCCAGACAGTGCCTGCACTGGAACTTGAGTGAACCCAGAAAGTGAAGCCAGTCAAAGTAGCCTCCTCTCAACACATAGTTGCTTACTTTGTTGAATTATCCATATTTTCAGAGGGGATTTCAGGGCGCTGGGGGGAGACACGTACACAAACATCACAAAGAGGGAAATGGGGCCAACATTTGTGTGTTCAAGTGATATGATTGGCATCCACATATACTATTTAAAAAATAAGCCCACAAGGAAGCTGTCTAGAGAATCATCTGTTTGCCACTTAAGGAGGGCAGAAGTGAGAGAAGGTGGGGTTGAGGTTTGTTGTTGGGGGTGATGTCCAGGTAGGTGGAAAAGTGCTTTGGCAAGGCAGTAGAGAGCAGCATACACACGAATGAATGCCAAAGCTGTACGGGCTGGGTCCAACTCCCAGCAACATCGCTTACCGGTTCTGTGATCTTGTTCATGGCACTTCACCTGTCTGTCCTCATTTTCCCCATCTGCAAAATGGGAAGGTTATATTATTACCGGTAACTGGCTTCCTAGGATTACTATCATGATTCAATAAGTTAATGTACATGAAGCACCTAAAACATGTCCGGTGCCTAATAAACTCCCAGTGAACGGCAGCTCTTTTTATTATTATGGTTGTTGTTGTTATTGTTCCTCTAATTTCTTGGGGAGGCGGAGCTTTTGCTGGAGCCGGAAGCGGATGCAGTGAAGCCAGTTACCCAGCTTCTATCTACCCAGAAATAGATAAATGAGTCTTATTGCTGTCCTCTGCTGTTTGTCCAAGATCCTTGGTCTAATGTGTTAGAAGGAGTGATGCCTTTTATCTTTAAAGTATAAATGAAAAAGTGTTTGGGAGATGCCTTGGGGTACCTTGTCCATTCAACTAGAGAATGACCAATGATGGCACTCAGCTTTTCAAAGGGAAGCCTCAAGTGCCTCTTTAAACACAATTGGCTTGGGGCCTTTGGCCCAGAATATCATTGCTTCCCTACAGTCCTGCTGGGGGGCAAGTTAAGGTTTAAAGACTTATATGTATGTCTTTTTCTATCAATTGTTTTTCTTAGGCAATGCTGAGAACATAGCACAGATTTCTGTTACAGTCATTTCCTTCAGAAATGATAGTGATTCACAGGAAATATATTTTATGACATTCTCTCTGAACCTTTTACATGACTTTAGAAGAGAATTAACCCTTTGGCCACCTCCTGTTCTATCTAATGGAGAACGCAGCCATCAACTACACAGCCAGACAGCAATCTCCATACTTTGGGTTCAATCTCCACATGAAAAGCACATTTGCAATTGACAAGCCTAATTTAATTCAGTAGGAAAACAAAAATATTTTATAGATTTAATATTTTGGCCTAGGAATCCCTCAGAATGTGGCTGTATTTGGAGACAGGACCTTTTTAGAAAACATTGTTTTTAATGTTTATTTTTGAGAGAGAGAGAGAGACACAGAGTATGAGCAGAGGAGGGGCAGAGAGAGAGAGAAAGACCCAGAATCCGAAGCAGGCTCCAGGCTCGGAGCCGTCAGCACAGAGCCCAAAGCGGGGCTCGAACCCACGAACCGTGAGATCATGACCTGAGCCTCAATGGGAGGCTTAACTGACTGAGCCACCCAGGCTCCCCTGGAGACAAGACCTTTAAAGGGGTAAATTAAAATGAGTAACATTAGGATCGGTCCTAATCCAGTCTGACTGGTGTTTTTCAAAGAAAAGGAAACTGGGACACTGAGAGACATCAGGGACGAACACCCACAGGACAACCATGTGGAGAGGCTGCAAGGGGTCGTCACCTGCAAGCCAAGGAGAGAGGCCTCAGCTGAAACCAACTCTGTCAGCACCTGGATTTGGTATTTCTAGTCTCCGGAAGTGCAAGGAAAATAAATTTCTATGGTTGAGGCCACCCAGTCTGCGGAATTTTGTTATGACAGCCCTAGTGAACTAATACACTCCCATTTCGCCAGTTTTGATCCCAAGGTCCAGCACTATTCTGGTCTGTTCTTTCCGGAAGGATGTGGCTGGCAACGGGCATGGTGGTGACAACTCTTTTGTCCGCATCTGGGTGACCCAGCCTCGAGGACAGAGCATCATTTACACAAACAGGTCACATCCCACAGGTCACATCCGGTCTCGGCCTCTAACAGGGCTGATCTCTCTCGTAATGTTGCCCCCTCTTCGCCATGACTATTAAATCAGATCAACAGCTTATTTCCCATTGGTTCACTTTCCGTAGACTCCACTTGAGAGAACTCAGGCTGTAATTACTGTTGCTTAACGGCTTTATCTTGCTTAAGACGACAAATTTTAGCAATGCTGGGAAGTAAATCATTTTTGTGACCACATTATGCTGACTAATACAACATAATCTCAAATTAATGTATTCAAAAGAGTACATTCCTAGCCCAAGCGTAGTCAGCATGTTTGCAGTTTTCCTGCACTTTCTCCAACAGTTTTCCTGTTCCCAAAGTGAGATAATCAAAGCATCCATTAGGACTTTTCCATGATTCCTGAAGCTAAATATGCAACATATTCTTGAGAAGATTCCCCATAAATTAGCTGATGCTTGTTTTCTTTTCCTCAACTTCCATGGAGAAATGATGAAACGTGGCTATTATAATAACAACACTGGGGATGATAGATAACAAGCATTGAGCATTTCTATCGGTGGGACATTGTATCTTGTATCGCCTCATTCATTACTTCAAAAATAATTTTATGAATTAGTTGCTATTAATATCTTCATTTTGCAGGTAAGGAAATGGAAATATAGAAAGGTTACCAAAACTGTCTCACTATAGAACTTTACAGAATAAAGGACCACATTTACAGTGTTTTATCCCCTGTCTGTATTGCTGTCAGTTTTTAATACGTTTTATTTTTAACAACAAAAAGTACTTACAAAATCTGTACACATCTGGGCAACAGTGTGATGCAGTGAGAAGGTTGTCTTAAAATATTGGCTCTACTCTTTCTTTTTTTTTTGAGACAGAGACAGCACGAGTCGGGGAGGGGTGGAGAGAGAGGGAGAGAGAGAGAATCCTAAGCAGGCTCTGCACTCAGGAGGGCAGAGCCTGAGGAGGGGCTCAAATTCCCAAAACTGTGAGATTGTGACCTGTGCTGAAACCAAAAGTCAGATGCTTAACTGACTGAGCCACCTAGGCGCCCCTAAATATTAGCTCTACTCTTGACAGACTCTCTGACCTTGGGAAAAATTACTGACCTTAGCTAAGCAACAGTAGATTCAACTATCAATGAGGTTCTTATATCCCTCAAAGTAGGTAAGTGGACATATTGTGTAGACATATATATTGGCTTCTCTTGGGTAGATACCTAGGAATGGAAGTACTGGGGTGCATGGTAAATTTATGTGTCACTTTTTAAAATACTACCAAGTTATTTTCCAAAATGGCAGTGTTATTTTACATTCCTATCAGCAGCGCATGAGAGTTCCTGTTTCTTCACCCTTCTTGTCTGTTGTATTGATGACAGCTGTTCCAGCCATTGTAGGGAGTATGCAGTGGTATCTCATTGTGGTTTGAACCGAATTTGCATTTCCCTAGTGACCAATGTTGAGCATCTTTTCACGTGCTTCGTATTCATGTGTATATTGTCTTCAGTAACAAGTCCATTCAGATCTCTTGCCAATGTTTTAGTTGGGTTGTTTGTCTCATTATCAACTTGTAAGGGTTCTTTGTAGACTCTGGAGAAAAGTCTGCTGGACTTCTTTTACATTAGTTCTGAACATCAAGTGCACCATGCAATGCAGAATGTCTAATAAATATTTGACAAGAATCATTCTTATGATGCTATTCAATTCAGTTTAGCTGAACAGATTTTTATTGAGTAATGACTATGCGGTAGGCGTATTCCAGGCACTGGAGATTCAGTAAGAGAACATGACAAGACCAAATCTCTGCTCTCAGAGAAGTGAGGAGTCGTGATTAATGGTCACATAGCTATCGGGTAGAAAAGAGTGGAATTTGTGCCAGCCAGCCTACACACTGTCTACAGCCTAGGCACAAGTGTTGTCAAATATACCAAACTTTTGTCCGAGAATCTGATTCCCAACGTGACTCAAATCTTTTTGATCACCATTTGTTATCAGAAAGCCTTGATTCCAGGAGTTATCTATATTTAAAAGTGAAAACTTGCATGGGGGCACCTGGGTGGCTCAGCTGGTCAAGCATCCAACTCTTGATTTCGGCTCAGGTCATGATCTCACAGTTTGTGAGATGGAGCCCCGCGTGGTGATCTGTGCTGACAGGGCGGAGTCTGCTTGGGATTCTTTCTCTCTCTCTCTCTCTGCTCCTCCCCTGCTTGCTCTCTCTCTCTCAAAATAAATAAATAAACTAAAAAAAAAACTGACATAGAGTATAACTTTACTTATTTAGGTTAATCCTATAGAATATGTTATTTTTATATATGCCATATATATGCAACCATGTATTTTCATCCAAAGGCTTAACCTCCACCAGAAACTTACTAGCTGGGTCCTAGTTTCTCTTTCTCCAACACAACACTCCCCTTTTCTCTTTTTCCATATTGTTGGCCTAAAACCCCCTACTCAGAAGTTCTGGGGACCAACCTCAGCAGATCTATAGGTAGGCAATTTTATTTTTTTTTTAATTTTTTTTTCAACGTTTATTTATTTTTGGGACAGAGAGAGACAGAGCATGAACGGGGGAGGGGCAGAGAGAGAGGGAGACACAGAATCGGAAACAGGCTCCAGGCTCTGAGCCATCAGCCCAGAGCCCGACGCGGGGCTCGAACTCCCGGACCGCGAGATCGTGACCTGGCTGAAGTCGGACGCTTAACCGACTGCGCCACCCAGGCGCCCCGGCAATTTTATACCATATCTTTAGGAAGTAGGCTACTAAAAGATCCATGGGGTTGGTTGCCTTGATGTCCAGAGAGTTTTCTCTGAGATGGCAGAGGTCAAGAAACCTCTGGTTACAACATCTCCCCGGCCTGCCCTTCTAGTAGCGGCCTCAGCAGCCATTTCTGGGGATGGTGGCTGCCTGCCTGTCTGTTCACAGCAGCTTCCAGGCACACCTCCTGGCGGAGGCAGCTCTCCCAGGGGCAGTTTCCCACTGCTTCTGTTGCCTGCTCTCCGGAGTTCTACCCTTCAGGACCACTTCTGGTTACTCTGTCTCCACAGAAAGTTCTCCACTGAGCCTTCTGCGCTTTCAAAATGTGCTTTACACAGGGCTGGTTTTAGGATGAGGGCTGGCAGTCACATCCTGGGTGGCCACAAATGGAGCTGTTCCCTCTGGCTATGCTGTGAACTTTCTGCTTTTTTCCTGCTCAAATCCTCCCAGGAGGATACAGACCAGGTGGGGAGGCAGCACCCTGATGGAATTGAGGGCACAGAATCGGGGACCGGGTGTCAGACCTGTAATCCAAGGCAGGCTCTGCCTTTTCCTAACTGTATGATCTCGGGCAAGTGACTGAATCCTTGTAGGCCTCAGTTTCCTTAGCTATAAAATAGGGGGATAAGGTTTCCTATCTCATGGGTTACTTTGAGGATTAAATGAAAAGCACTCGGTATTTGGCACATTATAAGAAACCAGTACATATTAGCTACTATGATATTATCCGATGCCGAATAAATGTTGCTTGAGTAACGAAACTATGGAAGCGACTTGCAAACGGCTCTAAATTCTTCAGATAGGGTTTAAGGACATCTTAGGAAACTGGCAGAAGAAACGACTGCTTGTTCCTTCCAGAACACTGTCGTGTGTTTCCTCCCACCTTTCCCACTGGGATGGCTGGCCGCTTTTCCTCCCTCCTTCACCCCAGGGAACAGCTCAGCTTTCAGATCTAAGCCCGAAGTCGTAGCACGCATGCTTTCTCCGTGTGGATTTCCCCAATACTGTTTTGCCTGTATTGCAATATAGCAATTGTCTGTCTTCTTTACCAGACTTAGAATGCTTGAAAGACAGAGGCACCTGGATGCCTCACACTTGGTTGAGTGTCCGACTTGGGCTCAGGTCACGATCGCGTGGTTCATGAGTTCGAGCCTCACATCGGGCTTGCCTGCTTCGGATCCTCTGTCCCCCTCTCTCTGCCCCTCCTCTGCTTACGCGCTGCCAAATATATATAATGCTCGAGAGATATGATTTTGCCTTATTTATCTAAACATTTCATTACAACATATACTGAATATAGAAAGTTATTTATGAGGTATTTTCTTTTCTTTTTTCACGTCCTATGTCTTAAAAGTCTTGTGTGTATTTTACATTTCCAGCACATCTCAATTTGGATTAGCCATATTTCAAGGGCTCCATTGATACATGTAGCTAATAGATGCTGGGTTGGACAGCACAGTCCTCAATGCTCCATCTTCAATATTCTCCTGGCCTTTGTGCTTACCAGTTATAGCACTTAAAACAGACTATGTTACAAATGATCTGTTCGTGTGTCTGTTTCCTATGAGCATTTCTAGGCTGAGGGTTTTGTCTTATTTGTCTTTGCATCCCCATTCCCTGATGTAGTGCTTACCAGATGGTAAGTTCCCAACAAATACTTATCCGATGAATATTATAGATACCATTTATTGGCCAACTACTAAATGCCTGGGGCTTTCTACCTGATATTTCATTTAACCATTGCAAAACCTTGACTGGTCATTCCCAGTTGCAGAAAATACAAAGGAGAACCCAGAAATTTTAAGAGACTTCCTAAAAGTTAGAAAGTTTTAAGCAGCAGAGCTGGGATTGAACCCTTCTGGCTCGAAAATTGGAACATGGGGGGCGCCTGGGTGGCTCAGTTGGTTGAGTGACTGACTCTTGGTTTGCCTCAGTTCATGATCTCATGGTTCATGTGTTTGAGCCCCAACTCAGGCTCTGCACTGATATGTGAAGTTGGTTTGGGCTCAGGTCATGATCTCATGGTTCATGTGTTTGAGCCCCAGCTCAGGCTCTGCGCTGACATGTGAAGCCTGCTTGGGATTCTCTCTCCCTCTCTCTCTGCACGTCCCCAGCTTGTGTACATGTGTGCGTGCTCTCTCTCTCTTTCTCAAAAAAAAAAAAAAAAAAAAAAAAGAAACTTTAAAATTGGAACATGTCTCTCATCAGTGCATGTGGGTTCCATCCCAGCTTCACTTCTAATTGGATGACCTTTGGCTTTACATTGAACCCCCTGAGCCTCGGATTCCTATTTGTGAAATGAAAGCTAACGTCTAGGGTCTCTTTTAGTTTAGGATGCTGCAATGATAACTTCTTACATATAATCAAGTCAATTTTTCTCCCCATCGAAGTTGTTTCCCAGAGAATAAAATATCTCCCAAATTAGGCATACTTATGTCACTTGGTTACCTCCAAATAGTGACTATATATTCACTTGATTTTATTGTAAGAACTGTGAATAAACATTAAATTGTTATGAATGGAATTCTTTTCCCTTTTCACCCTGCCTGAAAAAGTAAAGGTTGTTGTATTATCGTTCTTACTCGCTTCTAATGCTTTAACACTCGTTTCCCTATTTAATTAATTTGAAGAACTCTAATGAACTTTGTGAGGCTATTGTCTAATTTTAACAAGGGAAACACTTGCTTCTCCCTGAATATCCTCTCCCCAGTTCTTGCAATCTACCCTTCACTAGCAAACATTTATAAACCAAGCTCAGGGGCACTAAAGAAGCCTTTACGTTGAAACAAAATCAAGTGGGAAAATCTCCCCAAGTCCCTTCTAGCCTTAACTTCACACGAGTTTTTCCTACAAATTGGGTAATAATGGCTTTACATATTCAAATGTTTTTTGAAAGTGGAACTCAAGACAGATGATGATGGGGAACGTAATTGCACTCCATATAGCTCTAGAGCAGGGGCTGGCAAACAGCCTGTGAGCAAACTCCAACTTGCTGCTTGCTGGTGTTTATAAATAAAGTTTTATTTGGCATGGCACACAGCCATGCTCAGTTATTTATGCATTGTCTACTGTTCAGGGGCTATCGATGGCTGCTCAAGTTGAAAATATTTATTATCTGGTCCTTTATAGAAAAAGTTTATTTACTTCTGTTTGGAGCACATTGCTTTGGTTTGCTAAATATCTTCCGGAGCAGACTCCACCATGAGGTACATCAAGATTCTGAAGTGGCCTCTTTCTCCAGGGGGAGTTCAGGCAAAGCCCAGCTGGAATCCAAGTTTGGCAAAAGTCTGAGAAGAAGAAATAGACTCTGGATTTACATTGCTGGCTGATGAAGTTCCTTCGTGGTGGTTGAGATGCAGATGGGAAACAATGCGCTCGCAGTTGTTAGGAGGGGTTTTAATTCTAGAAGTTTCTTTTTTTTTTTTTTTAATTTTTTTTTCAACGTTTATTTATTTTTGCGACAGAGAGAGACAGAGCATGAACGGGGGAGGGGCAGAGAGAGAGGGAGACACAGAATCGGAAACAGGCTCCAGGCTCTGAGCCATCAGCCCAGAGCCTGACGCGGGGCTCGAACTCTCGGACCGCGAGATCGTGACCTGGCTGAAGTCGGACGCTTAACCGACTGCGCCACCCAGGCGCCCCTAGAAGTTTCTAATTAACATTGTTGTGACTTTACTAGGTAAGGAAAGTAATTTTTCTCTGCCTCCTTGTCTTTAGTTATAATATATGACTGATGATAGTACATACCTCCTAGGGCTGTATGAATCCTAAATGAATCAATACACACAAAGGACTTAGGACAGAAGCTGGCACTGAAAACAGTAGGAACCATGATTACGTAGCTATTTCAAAGGAAGCAAAGCATACCAAGAAAATGTTTCCCCCCTGAAGTTACTCTAGATTCCAATTTAGAGGATGAATGAAATCAGTCACCACAAAGACTACATCCATTTTCCTTGTCATGTAGAATCCTGTGGTGACATCACACCAGAAAACAAATTTATATGAGAGAAAATTAATTACATTTGGCAGGGACTTTTATTTGTTTATTATTAAAACATGTTCTGATGATGCTGTAGCTACCATAGCCAGAGGGAAGTAATATACAAACCAAAGCAAATCAGCAAATTTGAACATTATTTTCTGAATATGATATATATTAGGGAGTGAATGCTGTTTGACAGATACCAAGTCTTGGGGGCTCCAAGGGAGGCATCCATCATCCTGCAGAACAAAATAAAACTATAAAATGGGGGAAAACGTGGCTATTTACTCTAAGTGTCATCAGTGCTAGTTACTATTTTGGCTTGAAGGAAATAGCAGCTGTTGTTTGTGCCCTACCCACATTCCCTCAGCGCTGATGTATATGTGACGGCTTGAGTTCAACTGCCAGCACCTGTGATCTTTCAAGGATCTCTCTAGCCACCAAATCCTTTCTGTCCACCCACATACAGTAGGCCTGACATGCCAGATAATCGACACTCTCTGGGTGCAGCCCTCAACCAATATCTAGTGGGAATTGGTGGACAGATAACCCAGGTCTCTTGCCCCTTGGATATGAGGTTTGTAAGGAGTGTGTTTTACACTGGCCCCCAGAGATTTCCAGTGGGATTAAACTCTAGTTTTCCAAAGTAGTAACCTGCCTCACCACAGTCCCTTCCTTGGCTTTCTTCCCTATCCCATCTCACTTCCCTATGCCCCTCAAATGTTCCCTGAGATTACCTCCAAAATACATTTCTTGGGGCACCTGGGTGGCTCAGTTGAGTGTCTGACTCTTGATTTTGGCTCGGGTCATGATCTCATGGTTCGTGGGTTTATGCCCCACACTAAGTTCAGCACTGATGTCACAGAGCCTGCTTGGGGTTCTCTCTCTCCTTCTCTCTGCCCCTCCCCTGCTCACATGCATGCACGTTCACTCTCTCTCAAAAATAAATGAATAAACATTAAAAAATACATTTCTTGTATTTGAGTTCTTATCTCAGAGTCAGCTTCTGAAGAAACTGATGTGAAGATAAGGTGAATGCCTCTTGTATGGTTTTGAACTGGACCTTATTGGTGCATTTCCCTTTATTAATCACAGAAGAACCCACAAGCACATAATTAAATTGGTTAACTACGTAGTGACCAACCGTTTTTACCAAAAAACTCCAACTGATTTCCATACAACAATCAGTTGGATCAATTTTCACAAGATAAGTGTAACTGAAGCCACAATGTGGTAGATATACAGTTTAGGCTCACTTAGGAAAAGACTTTGAAAGATCTTAAACCTTTTCCTAAGTTCAGAAAGTGAATCATAAACTTGTTGAGGTATATAAAGAAATATATATTTGTTCCAGTATCCGAAACTATTTACTTTCTGTAAAATTTATCCTAACTTTCTATGTTGGCTATTATCAGCTTGTTTTCATTTTTGCAAACAAAACAGAACAGCCACATATTTACAGCTGTAGAAACATATTGATGAGGGATTCTTAAATCTCAGTCTGTTGATAGCAATGATTAACAGTTGGGCTTTGGGGGGGATCAATGAAATCTCTGGAACTGCCTACAAAATGGGACCATGTACTTTTTTTTTTCTACTGAAGAAAGTTCCCTGAACTTGCATTAGATTCTCAAAGGTGTCTATGATCCAAAATACATGGGAGAGGCCAACCACATTAACGATACAAGAATTGATTAGCAAGAACCTTTAAATGCATCCTCAAAGAAACCTTTGACAATATTAAAGCATAGAAGATTAAAGACTCTGGTTCTGATCATGGCACAATTATGGCTACCTGATTTACCCTTCTATCATAAACAACCATCAAACTAGACAAAATAAACGAAGCAACTGATTTAAGTCAGTAGGCAAAACAGCGTTTTGATCTTTGAGAGGAGATACACAAGGTAGGCTCCATATTTACTCCACTTTCTGCTTTGGTGAACTTTCTAGACTACAGCCAGAGGTGTACCCAAACAGTACCCAAACAGAATAGCAGTCTTGCTCTGCTTAGATCCAGATTGCTGAGTTGGCCGGAATTTACTGTGGAGAGGGACCTGGGCAGAACAGGAGTTTCACACATCTGCACAGGTGACTCCTTGAATCTTTGGTCAAATACAAGCTGTACAGGCATAGGGCAAACTCTATGAGGTCTAGCAGAGAACAGCTGCAGGGAATATGGAAGATAAAAGAGACACAGGTGGTTCAATTGGCAAAAATGAAGAGATTTTGCTTAATACTTTGGTCATTTAGTTGAGACCCTAGGAAGACCATGCCTAGGGAGAGGGCACTATAGTCCTAGAGGAAAGGCTCTAAAGCCAAGCTTCAAAAAGTTCGAGCTGATCTACCAAAACTTATCTGCCAGCCAAAATAAAATCCAACACTCTTTCTAGCAAGACAACCAAATCCAGGCCTAAACAAAACAAAACAAAACAAAACAAAACAAAACAAAACAAAACCCCACAACATTCAAGATGCCAAGTATAAATTTTAAAAAAGTTACAATATGTGTGAATGAACAGAGAAATCTGAAATATAAGCAGGAGACAAATTCAGAGATCACACAGGTACTGGAATTAGTGGGTAAGGGTTAGAAAATAGCTATTAACAATATAAATATTAAGGAAAAATGACCACAGTGAGAGAACATGTGGGGAATCTGTTTATAGATAAAACTATAATAAATGAAATGAAATGAAACAGGAACAGCAGATGTACAAGATCTGAAATTAAAATTTTACTGGAAGGGTTTAACAGCAGATTGGACACTGGAGAAGAAAAAAAAATCAATGCTTTTGTAAACATTGCAGTAGAAACTATCAAAGTTGAAGGACCAAAAGAAAAATAAAACCCAAAAGTAAAACACCTGTTGTACAATACCAG
The DNA here is from genome assembly GCF_016509475.1 of Prionailurus bengalensis. Lineage (NCBI taxonomy): Eukaryota > Metazoa > Chordata > Mammalia > Carnivora > Felidae > Prionailurus > Prionailurus bengalensis. Next base: position 10,935,441 of record NC_057361.1, read on the forward strand.
GGGGTATAACAATAAGTAGTTTCGATTAAAAAAAAAGAGAGAGAGAGAGAGAAGAGAGAGTCATTGGGGCAGAACATATATTTGAGGAAATAATTGCCCCCCATATTTCAAACCTGTTGAAAAATATCAACTCACAAATCCAAGGAGCTCAAAATGTCTTAAGATAAACACAAAGAAAAGTGTATCCAGGCAACATCTATCTATTTATTAAAAAAATGTTTGTTTATATATTTTGAGAGAGAGCGAGTGCAGGCAGGGGAGGGCCATAGTGAGAGGGAGAGAGAGAATCCCAAGCAGGCTCCATGCTGAGCCTGGATGGATGTGGGGGATGTGGGGGGTGGTAGGGGTAGGCAATTGCAGGATGTGAGATAATGACTTAAGCCAAAATCATGAGTATGAGCCACCCAGGTGCCCGCAGGCAAATTTTAATCACAATTCTGAGGACCAAAGATAAGGAGCAAACTTAAAAATCAGCCAGAGATAAAAGACACATTACACACATGGGAACAATAATAAAAGCAATGACTGATACCTTATCACAGAGGATGCAAGGCAGAGACAACGGAATGACATTATAAAGTGTCAAAAACCAAAACTTTTAACTGAAAATTTAATATCCAGAGATACTTTACTTTATGAAAGAACAAAACATAAGAATGTTTCCAGATAATGAAAGTTAAAACAGTTCATGATAGTAGACCTGCACTATAAAAATTCTTAAAGCTAAAAAGAAACGAAGTACAGATAAACATTCAAATCCACCTAAAGTGATGAGGAGTGGCAGAAATGAAAAATATGTTAGTAAATATGAAACACTTTAAAAAATTATTAATGTATTTAAAAGATAATTGGTTACTTAGGGTAAAAATACTAGTATATATTTCATGGACTGGAAGAATCAATATTGCGAAGATTTTACTTCTCCCTAATTTTATCTATATAATCAGTGCAATCCCAGTCAAAATCCTAGCAGGTTTCTATCTAAGAATTGCCAAGTTGACTCTAAAATATGTATTCAAATGTAAAAGATCGGGTTTGGTCAAAGGATCTTTAAAAAGAGCAACAAATTTGGAGGATTCGCATTTCCTGATTCTAAGAATTACTACAAGTCAACAGTAATCAAGAGACTGTGGTATTAATAGGCATAAAAACAAAAATCAATGGATCAGATCACAGAGTTCATGAACGGAACCACACTTTATGGTCAAATGACTTTTGGCAAAGGTATTTCAAAGGGGGAAAGAATGGTCTTTTCAACACATGGTTCTGGAAAAATTGGTTATCCATGTGAGAAGAAATAACATTTGACTACTATATCACACCACATACTATATCATATCATACACCACGATAGCATATAACATAAAGTTAATTCAAGATAGATCACAGACTCAAACATAAAAGTTAAAGCAGTAGAGCTTCTAGAATAAAATAGCATCAGAATATATCTGTGATGTTGGGATAGGCAAAGATTTCTCAGGACACAAAAAGCACAAACCCTAACAGAAAAGAAGTTCTTTTCTTCTTCAACAAGAAGAAGTCAGTCAACAAACTTATAACCTCCTTCAACAAACATATAACCTCCTGTTTATCTGGAGACAATGTTTAGAAAATGAATAGACAAGCCATAGACTGGGGAAATATATTTACAGAGCACCTATCGGATAAAATACTAACATCCAAGATCTACAAAGAGCTCTTATAACTGAAAAATAAGAAGACGAACAATGAAATAATAACGGGCTAAAGATTTAAACAGACAATTCACACACAAAAAAGATATTCAAGTGGCCAATAAGCATATGAAAACTTGATCCACATCTTTAGTTATCAGGAAAATACAAATTACATCCATGTTGAAGTAAAATGTGTACCTACCCTATGACCCAGAAATTCTGGTTGTAGGTATCTACTCAAAAGAAATGAAAATGCGTTCACAAAATAACTTGTTCAAGAATGTTCATAGCAGCTTTATTCACGATAGCTTTAAGTAGAAACAACCAAATGTTCATCAACAGGAGAATGGATTAAAAAATTGTATTTTATTTGCACAACAGACTACTAATCAAGTGTAAAGAGGAATGATACGCACAAGGGTGAATATCAAAAACACCTCAAGTTGCTAATATGCTGGTAACCTGGGAAGGGGAGAATGGGGCAGAGATAATGGAAGGAAAGGAAAATTAATGCAGCAATATTTCCCTGACAGCTGTGAGCTTAGGCACTGCTACAGCCAAAACTGTGCTTGGCCATAGAGAATATTAATCAGGTTTAGCTTTTCACCAGCTTAGCGCTGAAAGGGCCATGGTGATTAACGGGACTAATTAAGCCAGCCCCAAGGGCAATGTCTGCATGTAAATATAACAGGATTATTCTTTATGCCTCTCTAATATGTCACCTTATATTACCATTGTGAAATGTTTGGGGCATTTAACCTAATCACTTGTCTAGACTTGTCTTCAAGATAGACAGGCTTTTCAGATTTTATTGTTATTCTTACCCAAAACAGAAAAATCAGATTTAGTCCAGGTAGAGGCAAAAGCAAAAGGGAAAATGTTCCTACAATTTGGTCTCAAAAGAGCCCAGGAAACATGTGATAGGTACCACTGTTGTGAATCCAAAGCCTGTCAGGAAAGTTCACAAAATAATGCCTTTCACTTCCCACTATTCTGAAACCTTCTACCATGTTTTCAAAATATCTATTAAGCCAAGCCCCTGTATTTTTGCAACGGAAATGGTTCATAACAAACTTTTAGATATCATAAAGAAACATCATCAAAATTCCATGTAGAATAAGCTTCTACCATGAGGTTTCAGTTGCTCTATTAACTGGAAGTCAAGAAAGGCTTTCTGGATGGTGGACCTCTATGGTGATGTAAGTACAGGGGTGAGTGAGGTCGGGGAGAAGAAATGTAACGAAAACATGCCAACATTGATAGTGATATGAGTATAAACGCTACTTTTAAAATCCTTTCATTGTGAAACAAAATACATATATGGATAACCACACAAAACAAATGCGTATCTTAGTGTGTTGTTACAAGGAAAACACAATCCTAACTCCTAACTGGGTCAAGAAATAGAAGTTTGCCAGTCGCCTCTTGGAACTCCTCTTCAACACTCTTTTCCTTCAAAAGTAATCACTATCCTTATCATTTTTCTTTTCTTGAGGGGGGTGGTGAGAGGGAGAGAGAGAGAGAGAGAGAGAGAGAGAGAGAGACAGACAGACAGACAGAAGGGGGAGAGAATCTTAAGTAGGCTCCTTGCCCAGCATGGAGCCAGTCTCACAGGGCTCAGTCTCACAAGCCCGAGATCATGATCTGAGCTGAAATCAAGAGTCAGATGCTTAACTGACTTAGCCACCCAGGTGCCTCTATCCTTACTTCTTATAGGAATCCTTCCTTGCAAATATTTGTGGTTTTATTAACCAACTGGGCATGCCTAGAAACTATAGCTTAGTCTTGCCTATTAAAAAAAAAATATATATATACACACACATATATACACATATATATATACATTTAAATTTATTATTATTTTTTTTTCAACGTTTATTTATTTTTGGGACAGAGAGAGACAGAGCATGAACGGGGGAGGGGCAGAGAGAGAGGGAGACACAGAATCGGAAACAGGCTCCAGGCTCTGAGCCATCAGCCCCGAGCCTGACACGGGGCTCGAACTGCGGGACCGCGAGATCGTGACCTGGCTGAAGTCGGACGCTTAACCGACTGCGCCACCCAGGCGCCACACATTTAAATTTTTTAAATGTTTATTATTTTTGAGAGAGAGAGAGAGAGAGACAGACAGAATGTGAGTGGGGGATGGTGAGGGGCAGAGAGAGAGAGAGAGCCAGAGTCCTAAGCAGGCTCCAGGTTCTGAGCTGTCAGCATAGAGCCCGATACAGGGCTCAAAACCATGAACCATGAGATCATGACCTGAGCCGAAGTCAGATGCCTACCCGACTGAGCCAACCAGGTTCCCCCCCAAAAGATATATTTTTAGAGTCTCTTCTATTATACAGGTCCCCCCTCAGTCCCCTTCTTTTCCTACAATTTGCCTCTTTTGACATCGAGAATTTCACACATTCTGGGTTTTGCTGGGATGGTACACTTGTGGTATAGGTCAATGTTTCTCTGCCCATTATATTTCCTACAAACTGGCAGGTGGTTCCAGAAGTTCGATCAGATTCAGGTTGAATCCCTTGACAGAGCCAGGGAGGATGCTGTGTTCTTTCTTTTGGAGACACATTGTTTTCTGTGTTAGGATGTTAGTAGCTGTAGTTTCTCAATGGATGGATACGTTAATTTCAATGAGGTTGCAACATGGTGCTATTCTGTTGTTCATTTTTCATTTATTATTTTGAATACTTTTACAAAGACATACTTATCATCTACTCTTTGGTTACCCGGTGGTACAATTCATATGGGAACGGCAGGATAGATGCTTGATGCTTTTCCTTCATTTACACAATTTCAAGGCAATGAGTTGGCTCACTGTCATCCTCATCATTCAAAGGTGACAGATCACATTTGTAAAAATACTATTACATGGCCATGGATTTATAGATATTTGATGGGTTTAAATTAGTTGCATTTATTACGACTCAAATTGTCACATCTTTGGTAGTGGGAAGCTTCCTCAAGTTAGCTCCTGAAGCCTTTTGACTTGACCCTTGTAGTCTTTGGTAGATGTCTAAAATATTCCCAAATCATTGTTACATTTCTAGTTGCAGACCTGTAGTCATCTACTTCTCCAGATGGCCATGATTTCTTTTAGTGAGAAATATTTCAGGCCCATATGGGCCCTATTGCTCTTGGATTGGTTATTATTTCCTCAGTGGACAGGGCTAGGAAATACATGTATCTGTGCCATTTTTTTTTAAGTTTTTATTTCAATTCCAGTTAGTTAACACACAGTGTAATGCTCGCTTCAGGTGTCAATGTAGTGATTCAACACTTCTAAATTTTTTTTTTTTCAACGTTTATTTATTTTTGGGACAGAGAGAGACAGAGCATGAACGGGGGAGGGGCAGAGAGAGGGAGACAAAGAACCGGAAACAGGCTCCAGGCTCTGAGCCATCAGCCCAGAGCCTGACGCGGGGCTCGAACTCACGGACCGGGAGATCGTGACCTGGCTGAAGTCGGACGCTTAACCGACTGCGCCACCCAGGCACCCCTCAAGTTTTTTTTTTTTAATGTTTATTTATTGTTGATAGAGAGAAAGACAGAGCATGAGCAGGGGAGGGTCAGAGAGAGAGAGGGAGACACAGAATCGGAAACAGGCTCCAGGCTCTGAGCCATCAGCCCAGAGCCTGACACGGGGCTCGAACTCACGGACTGCGAGATCGTGACCTGGCTGAAGTCGGACGCTTAACCGACTGCGCCACCCAGGTGCCCCGCAACACTTCTATATAATACTTGGTGCTCATTACAAATGCATTCCTTAATCTCCATCACCTATTTAACGTACTTCCCCACCCTCCTCCCTTCTAATAACCATTAGTTTGTTCTCTCTAGTTGACAGTCTGTTTCTTGGTTTGCCTGTCTTTTTCCCCCCTTTGCTCATGTGTTTTGTTTCTTAAATTCCACATATGAGTGAAAGTATATGGTGTTTGTCTTGTTCTGACTGACTTACCTCACTTAGCATAATACTCTTTAGCTCCATCCATGTTAATGCAAATGGCAAGATATTATTCTTTTTTACGGCTGAGTAATATTCCATTGTATGTATATACCACATCTTTGTTGCCCATTCATCAGTCGATGGGCACTGGGCTATCTCCATAATTTGGCTATTGTGGATAATGCTTCTATAAACATCAAGGTGCAGGTATCCCTTTGAGTTAGTATTTCTATATTCTTTGGGTAAATACCTAGTAGTATAATTGCTGGATTGTAGGATAGTTCTATTTTTAACTTTGTGAGGAACCTCCATACTGTTTTCTAGAGTGGCTGCACCAGTTTGCATTCCCACCCACAGCATTTTTCACAGAGCTAGAACAAACAATCCTAAATTTGTATGGAGCCACAAAAGATCACAAATAGCCAAAGCAACCTTGAGAAAGAAAAGCAAAGCTGGAGGCGTCACAATTCTGGACTTCAAGTTATATTACAAAGCTGTAGTCATCAAAACAGTATGGTATTGGCACAAACATGGACACATAGATCAATAGAACAGAATAGAAAAACCCATATTTATACGGTCAATTTATTTTTGACAAAGCAGGAAAGAATATCCAGTAAGAAAAAGATAGTCTCTTCAACAAATAATGTTGGGAAAACTAGACAGCAACATGCAAAAGAATGAAACTGGACCACTTTCTTACACCATACACAAAACTCAAAATGGATGAAAGTCCTAAATGTGAGACAGGAAACCATTAAAATCCTAGAGAACACAGGCAGTAACCTCTTTGACATTGGCTGTAGCAACTTCTTTCTAGATATGTTTCCTGAGGCAAGGGAAACAAAAGCAAAAATAAACTATTGGGACTTCATCAAAATAAAAAATTTCTGCACATTGAAGGAAGCAATCAACAAAACTAAAGGCAACCTATGGAATAGGAGAAGATATTTGCAAATGGCAAATCTGGTCATGGGTTAGTGTACAAAATATATAAAGAACTTATAAAACTCATCACCCCAAACATGATTAATCCAACTGAAAAGGGACAGAAGACACAGACATTTTTCCAAAGGAGACATACAGATGGCCAATAGACATATGAAAAGATACTCTTCATCACTGATCATCAGGGAAATAGAAATCAAAACTACAATGAGATATCACCTCACACCTGTCAGAACGGCTAAAATTAACAACATAGGAAACAAGAGGTGTTGGCAAGGATGTGGAGAAAGAGGAACCCTCTTGCTCTATGTAGTTTTTTAAAAAATAAAAATACTTGATCTCATCTTACTGATATTTTTATTTCAATTTCAGGAATATAGTCTTTTTTTTTTTTAACCTGTCCCATATTACATCTTGTCTCTTTTCTTTTACCCAGAGAATTTTGGACATAGGAAATTATAGAATAGAATGTCCCATAATTTCTTTACCCCACATCTCATGCACAAAAGCCTCAAAATAACAATACTAACACTCAACCTCCAACAGTTAAACAGTTTTTGCCTATGTTTTTCTCCTTGCTCCCTCTCTTCATTTTAAATAGTTGAACGATATGCATATTATCTGAGCATACAGATGTTACACACAATGCTCTCTTTCTTCTAAATGCCAGTTAGTCTTCATTGTACCGGTAACTATATACCCAAGGCTCATCTGCAGTCCTTACATCAATATCTTTCTAGTTCTTTAGATTATCTGAAGTTTGGTGTTTAGATTTCTCAGGCAGGCTCATAGGGACAATATTCTGCATTCTTGCTTGTTGATAACAGTTTTTGCCCTTTATAGTGGAAAGTCAATTTTGCTTGATGTAAAATTCTTGCTCACATATTTCCTCAAGAATATGAAATATATCACATCGTTTTCTTCTGACTTAAAGCTTTGATGTTGAAATATATAATAACAAGCTAATTTTTTCATTATAACTCACAAGCTATTTTTGCTTACATGACCAAAAGTATTTAAAAATTTCTATTTAAAGTCTAGTAATGTTGTTAAATTGCCTGGGTATTGGTCAACTGTTCTGGGTCAGTCTTCTCAGATAAGTAGTGTGCTCTTGTAGTATGTAGTTTTGAAACTTCAAGATTTTTTAAAATAATTTTTGAGAGAGAGGGAGAGAGAGAGAGAGTGACAGAGCATGAGCGGGGGAGTGGCAGAGAGAGAGGGAGACACAGAATCCAAAGCAGGCTCCAGGCTCTGAGCTGTCAGCACAGAGCCCAATGTGGGGCCTGAACCCACCAACAGTGAGATCATAACCTGAGCTGAAGTCGGACGCTTAACCAACTGAGCCACTCAGGCAACCTGTAGATTTGAAACTTTAAAACGGTACCATCATAGTAAAGTTTTCTTAAATAATATTTGTAGCATTTATTCTTTTCGTTTGTTAAGTTTTTTTTCTTCAGGGGTGCTACAATCCATTAATGTTAAATGTTCTTTGCCTATCTTTAATATCTGACACTTCCTCTCAAATCCTTTTTATCTCTTTATTCATTTTTTGCAACCATTTTTTCTTGCTGTTCACCTTCTATTTTATCTGCAGTGTTGTGAATGAATCAACATTCTTGATTTCTTTCTGATTTAGCCTTTATATTTGAAATGAAATATTCTGTTATTTTAAATTCCTCATTGAATCGGAACTTTATTTCTGTGTTTTTCTAATTTTTTCATGTGTTTTATCTTTGTTTTTAAATGCCTTTCTGTCATTATGAATCAGAAGGTTCTGACCTGTTCTGTGGGTATGTCTTGTCTAGCATCATTACATTTTCTGTAGCGATATTATTGTGCTCCTTGTTCTTTTTCTTAATTTTTTAATGGCATTTCTTACCTTTTATGGCATTTGGGTTTGGTACCTTCTGATTGCTTATCTTTATGTGAAATTAATTGTCTTGAATCAAAAGATCAGGAGAAGGTGGGGCTCCAGATGGCATTTCTGGCTTCACAGAGCTCCCTGTGTATCGGTTCTACCTGGTGTTCAAGAACATGGTAGTTGCTCTTTGTGATTTCTTGGTTCTGTTCCTCTCCTCACTTTTAACTGGACCCTGTCTTTCCTGAATCTCTGTTGCCCCCATCCTGCGCACTGGTCATTTCATTCCTAGCAGTTCGTCTAAATTGCGGTACCTTGTTATGGAAAAGATTCGGGGCCTGGCACTTGGGGGAGTCCACGGGGTCTTAGCTGCTCCAGCCCCTTTGGTGCTCTCAGCCATGGTGGTCCTCATTTCCTACGGGAGTGGGCAAACCTCTGTAGTTTCAGCTGATGTTCCCAATTCCATTTGCCCCACTTTCAGGGGACCACCTTGGCTAGTTTGGGCTTTCTTTGGTCCTTCAAAGAACAATGCTTCTTTCTGTTTTCTCCCCTAAGTCAGTACCAAGCAGGTCTCCAAAGTTACTGGTGATTTTCCCCCGCACCTGCTTATAGTTTTAGATTCTTTTGGATAGCTTATCAGTTAGTTTGTTTGAAAATATTGTCAATGAATTTTCTATTTTTCTCTATTATTCTGTCATTTTTATTTTATTTTTTAAGTTTATTCATTTATTTTGAGAGAGAGAGAGAGAGAGAGAGAGAGAGAGAGAGAGAATGAGAGAGAATGAGAATGAACACAAGCAGGGGAGGGGCAGAGGGAGGGACAGAGAATCCAAGCAGGCTCCATGCTGTCAGTGCAGAGCCCGACATGGGGCTTGAAACCACAAACTGTGAGATCATGACCTGAGGTGAAATCAAGAGTCAGATGCTGAACCAACTAAGCCACCCAGGCACCCCTATTCTGTCATTTTTAATGTGAGAAGTCTGTAAAGATTCAGGAATGATGTCACTGCCATGATGGCCATCTCCTCAGATTTTTTTTACTCTTTCAAGTATTAGTTTTTAAGACTTCTTAAAGAGTGAAAATGCTTTCTCTTTTTAATACTACCAGCAAACATTTTTCTGGTGTCATATCATAAGGCAATTTTACCACTAGACCAACATTTACGTCTCAAGTTGATTATAAAGTTGAATTTCTGTCATATTACTCAACCCACCATATGTGGAAAAGTGCAAGCTTCCTGAGAGGGACTTATGGGATGGCTAGATACCAATTACAGACTCAGTGTGTCTATGATTTAGCAGTAAGACCCAAGTGATGCCTTCAAGTAGAATCTTGAGGGATCAAGGTCAGTGGGTATGTGGTAGTGATTGTGAGGGAGTTGGGGGGCATATAGTTTAAGAGGGTACCAAATGCTTGGATACTATGAGTATTGTCACTGAAATTGATTTCATCTGTAAAATTTGGATGAAAATGTACTGAAGCCTTGGAAGGGGATTTCAGCAGTTTTTGGGCATTCAGTAGTGGTTTCCAGGGTTATAAAAATTGTCTCTTAAAAAAAAAAGTTGCCTCTTAGGCAATATTCTCTCTCTCAGCAGGGAGAAATATCACTGAATTTACAGAAAAAGTGCTTCCTCAGGTTCCCCTAGGTGAACTATGCAGTTTGCTATTCTGTGTTGGCCCCTGGGTCTGTGTGATTACACTAATATATTGTATTCAACTCTGCTGCTTTCAAAATTTAAATAAGACATTTTATTTTATTCATTTATTGAGAAAAATGTACAGGGAAGTATTAAGAGATAACTCATTTCCCTTTTATTTCTTGTTTATTTTGAAGGCATGATAAAAGGGCCTTAGTTACCCGAAGGTTGCCAAATGGCTGATCAAATAAAATCCCATGCAGAATGAGTTTTTAAGACATAAAAATCTGAACATGCAGACTTTTAGATTTTGCCCTTGCATTTAAAATTTCTCTCAGAAGGCAACACTAAAAACCCGACTGTGACTTTAGGTAAGTTATTTGATGTCTTTGGGCTTGTTTTTCTTTATCAACTGATAAGATACATTGAGATATTTTCAAAGTTCCTTCTCTCCTACTTTGTCATCACTAATGATCTTGTTAAAATCTATTAAAAAGAAACAGCCACATCGTCATTTAACTTCACATTAAGGCTTTAGCCCATATGCCGTTTTGAAGTATTCAACAAATGTCCCAAGCTTTGGGGGTATAAATGGAGTTTGGATGGTCACAGAGAGATCCATTCTGGTTTAAGATATTTGAACTACAAAATGTAGTCATACTTGTGTTTTCCTTCAAGTACCCTTTAAAAGCCTGAACGGATCTTTTGCCTCCTCAGGTTTCTTCATGGTGTTCTTTTTTTAAAAATTTATTTATTTTTAGAGAGAGAGAGAGAGAGAGACAGAAAGAGCGCATGGGCATGAGCAGGGTAGGGGCAGAGAGAGAGGGAGAGAGAAAGAATCCCAAGCAGGCTCTGTACTGTGAGCACGGAGGCACATGCAGGGCTTGAAAAACCCTGAGATCATGACCTGAGCCAAAATCAAGAGTCAGGCCCTTAACTGACTGAGCCCCCCGGGCGCCCCCATGGTGTTCTCTGTCAAACCGAACTTTAACATGTTGACATAATCAAAGTAATCAAAGTTTTGCGTGATACGCTACGCTGTTGTTTTAAGAAGCTCTTTCCCTCGCATGCATCACAAAGATATTCGCCTACATTATCTTCTATTATTTCATATTTCATTAAGCTGAAGCTCCCATTTTTATATGATACATAGTACAAATACAGCATTATATTTCTCTGTATAATAAGCCAGTTTTCCCTGAGGCCACACAAAGAGCAGTCCTTTTCTCCATTAGTTTCTGGTGTACTTTCGGATACTACGGTTTCAAACATTTGTGGGCCTGTCTCTAGAGTTTCTATTTGGTTCCACTGGTCTATCTGCTTATTTTTTTGGCCAATGTCTTACTGTATTTTTTACTATGGGATTATGGATATCTTAAATCTTAGCTAGGCTAAGTCCTACTCTTTGTTCTTCTTTTTCAGAGTTAAATAGCTTTTTGTGCATATTTTGGCTCTCATATAAATTTCAAAATAGTTTTATCAAGTTCCTTTAAAAATCTGGACAATTTAGATAAAAAATTACATTGAGTTTGTAGATTAATTCGGGAAGAAATGACTTCATATTTTCTAGTTAATTATCATTGTTATAGGAAAATATTGAGTTTTCTAAGTTGGTCTTTAACTGGTGGTCTTGGTGAGACCTCATTTTTTCCTCCATCTTTATTCAAGTATGATTGACAAATACAAACTGTATATATTTAAGGGGCTCTTGGGTGGCTCAATCAGTTAAGCGTCCAACTTCAGCTCCGGTCATGATCTCAACAGTTTGTGAGATCAAGCCCTGCATGTTCACTGACAGCTCAAATCCTGCTTCAGATCCTCTGTCTCCCTCTCTCTCTCTGTCCCTCTCCTGCTCACATGTTCTCTCTCTCTCTCTCTCTCAAAAATAAATGAACATAAAAAAACTGCATATATTTAAGATGTACAATGTGGTATCTTGATATACTTTGTATAATGATTACCACGATCAACTAATTTTCATATCTATCACCTCACATAGTTACCATTTTTGTGTGTGTGGTGAGAACACTTAAGATCCACTCTGTGAGTGAATTTAGAGCATACATTAATAACTATAATTACAATGCTGTACCCTAGATGTCTAGAACTTCTTCATCTTATAATGGAAGGTTTGTGCCCTTCAGTTAACATGTCCCCATCTTCTCTATCCCATAGCCCCTGGCAACCATACAAGTGATATCCTCCCAGATTTGTATTCTGTGTCTGGCTCATTTCACTTAGCATAACGTCCTCCATGTTCACCAATGTTGTCAGAAATGTCAGGATTTCCTTCTTTTTAAAAGCTGAGTAACACATCACAATTTCTTCATCCATTCATCCATTGACAGATACTTAGGTTGTTTCCATATCTTGCCTTGTGAATAATGCTGCAAAGAACATGGGGGTGCAGATATCTCTTGGAAATATTGATTTCATTTCCTTTGGATAAGTACCTAGAAGTGAGATTGTTGGATCACGTGGTAGTTCCATTTTAAATTTTTTGAGAAACCTCCCTGTTTTCCACAGCACCTGTACAAATTTACGTTCCCATCAACAGTGAACAAGGGTTCTCTTTCTCTATGTCCTCACCAACACTTATTGTCCCTTGTCTGTTTTGATCATGGCCATTCTAACAGGTCTGAGGTGATAGTTCATTGTGGTCTTGATTTGCATTTCCCTGATGATTAGTGAGCATTTTTTCATATCCCTGGTTGGCCATTGGTGTATCTTCTTTGGAGAAATTTCCCTGGGCTTTCATTTTTTTATTTTAGAGACAGAGTGTGTGTGAGCAGGGAGGGGGAGAGAGGGAAGGGAGAGGGAGAGGGAGAGGGAGAGGGAGAGGGAGAGGGAGAGGGAGAGGGAGAGAGAGAGAGAGAGAGAGAGAGAGAAAATGAATCTTAAGCAGGCTCCACGCTCAGTGCAGACCCAGACACAGGGTTCAATCTCACAACAGTGAGATCATGACCTGAGCTGAAGTCAAGAGTCAGATGCTCAACTGACTGAGCCACCCAGGTGCCCCTCCCTGGGCTTTTAACTTTAGGAGGGTTTATTTATTTCTGGTTTATCCTTACTATCGAATGTGGCCCTTTGACGTCACAACTGCAAAACCTGTAATGTTCATCAGAATCTCCCCTTCTTTGGCAGTCCCCGATTCCAATTTTTGTCTACCTAACACCCAAGGCTCTTTAAAAATCTCTGCTCAGTTTTTCAGCCTTTCAGCCATCACGTTTGAATTGAAAATTGGCCCTAGTAGAAATTGAAGCTTCAAATGCCAGGCTCATTTCTCTTGAGTTTTTCTTCTGTCTCGACTCCAGGACTTGCCGTTCTTTACTTTCTCTGTAGCTCTCCCATGACTTGAAGGAACTATTTAAATGTTTGTTCAGTATTTTAGTTGTCCTCAGTGGGAGGGTAGGCCCTAAACGACCTAGTTTATTTTTGCTAGAAACAAAACTTGACAAACCACTTTTAATGAACCCTATATCCTGCTCCTCTACCAGGCAACTTCTGCTGAGAATTCGATAGTAAACTCTTACAAAGAAGCAGCACAAGAATGAGGCAGTCCCCTCCAGCTCTGAGGGTTTCTAGGGCATGGGGGGGGGGGGTGGAGGAATGACTATTAAGGACAGCAGAGTTACCTGTACCTATTTTACATGAACATTTTTCTTAACATTTTTTCAATTTTAAGAGACAGAGCGTGAGCAGGGGAGGGGCTGAGCGAGAGGGAGACACAGAATCCGAAGCAGGCTCCAGGCTCTGAGCTGTTGGCACAAAGCCTGATGTGGGGCTTGAACTCACGAACCGTGAGATCATGACCTGAGCTGAAGTTAGACACTGAACCGACTGAGCCACCCAGGGGCCCCACTTGAACTTAAAAAAATTTTTTTGTAATAATTTCAGATTTACAGAAAAGCTTTGAAGATAAGCACAATATAGCTTCACCCATGTATCTTATCCCGCTTCCCCTGATACAATCATCTAACATAATCATGGTACATTTGTCAAATCTACGAAATGAACATTGGTCCAATATGGTTAATCTAAACTACACACATTATTCATATTTAACCAGTTTATCCACTCATGTTATTTTTTTTCTGTTCTACTATCCAATCTTAGGTGCCACATTGACATTTATTTGTCATATCCCCTGATCTGTGAGAATTTCTCAGACTTTCCTTGTTTTTTATGATGGACAGTTTTGAAGAGTACTCATCATACACTTAGTAGAATATCCCTCAGTTTGTGTATCTGATGTGTTTTCAAAATTCAGGTGGGGTTATGGGTTTTGGGGAAAAATACCACAGAGACAGATTTCCATTCTCACTCTGTCATATCAGGGATATGTGGTGTAATTGTGGCTTCTTACTGATGATGTTAACCTTGTTCACTTGGTTAAGGAGGTGTCTGTCACATCTCTCCACTGTAGACTTACTGTTTTTCCCTTTGCAACCTACACCTGTTTTATTAGCTGTTTACCACAGAAGGGCTTCTTTGCTCTCTGGATATCACCCTCACAGACCCGCGGCAGCCTGGATTTCTCTAGTTGTGGGACAGGCAATAATGGCCTCGAGGTAATGTGAAGAAATAAAAACAACAGGAGAACTTGAAAGCTGTCCTCGAACCCACCTTCCATCGCTACAGCCTTTGCCTTCCACCCCGGGAAGCTACCTTCTCATTACCCCACTGGGTTAGGACACACTTGCCCTCAGCCCCTCAAGGCATCTAAAAGTTTTCATAATTTTACTTCTTCAGTTGATGGTTTCTTGCTTTTGCAGGAGGTGGTTTGTCAGCCTGTCAAAAACCAGAAGCCACCCTTAGGTAATTTTCACAACCCTATGGAATTCTATAGTAGTGATGGCTCAATTTTCCAGCCAAAGAAACTGAGGCTAAGAGAGGCTAAGGGATCTGCTCAATGGCAGAGAGCTACTCATTGCAGAGTTCAAATTCATACCCAAAGCTCTGGATTCTAACCATTGTGATATACTACCTGTCGGTCACACAGCAACTTGAACAGTGCATATGCAAAACCATGCCCTCCCTTTTCATGCAGAACCGTTGTCCTTGCGTGAAGCTGGAACACCAAGCTCAGCTTTGTTCCCTTGGGCTGGGATACTTTATAGGAGACCCTGTCCTCTTATGTGAAGAGCCCTGGTAAAGTCAACCCTCCAGACACACGCAGCCCCATCTGAATCTACTGGATCTTTATGGCTCGGGCTCTCACATGAGAACCCCAAGACACTTGTTGAAACTGGCCCTTCATCTCTACTGCTGAGTATCTCTCTTGAACAGTGTGCCAAGGTCCTCTGCAGACAAGTAGTTCTCTGGCAGTAGTTCAAGATAGCCCCAGAGGAAATTTATCCTGTAAATATTTATTCAATGCCTATTGGTAAAGGGCCAGGTTGGGTGCTGGATGAGAAGGAGTGTAATTTTGAGAGAAAGAAAGATGCCAAAGACACAACTGTCAACTTCCTGGAGTTTAAAAAAATTGGCATTATAGTGAAAAAGTGTGTATTTCTATCTCCATGTCCATCCCTGTGTCTATTTCTATTTCTCCACACATATGCACATGTGTGTGCACATGCACGCGCGCACACACACACACACACACACACAAGTGGTTGCAAGCTTTTCCATTGCTTTAGAAGTCAGAGAAACATTTTGTGCACCTGGGAAGAGAAAAAAATAACTAAAAAATGTAATTCTGTGGCCAAACTACATGCCTTGTCATCCTTAGAGAAGTTTCCAGGGTTAGGAAGATACAGAGTTATGTTTTCAAAAACTTAATGCTTTTTTCTACCCATACACTTGATGGCAGATCTTGCTTCACTTTCCTTATGTCTTTGATGATAACAATTTCCTCTTAGAAACATGTTTAATTTTTCCTGTTCCATATGTCATCCCTGTGCAAAATCATCTTGTTGACTCATTCTGATATGATATGGACAGGAAACCCAGTGACTGCTTTTTGGTCTCCAGAGCATAATTAGAAGAAAATTCCTTTGAACCTCTTCCATGAAAGAATATAAAGTTTGCTTAAAAAAATGGACATACCTCTTATTAATTGTTACTGTGGGTCTTCCAGATACATGCATTTTAATTTAGATTTTTTTAAAACCATCTACAGATAAATAACTATTTTCTTTTCCAGCTAGGTAGAATCAATGCTAGGGGCAACTTAGAAACAGACTGTGGCTTTTGCGACATTTCCTGGCAATTTTTGGCCATAATGACCGTTCCACTGTACCAGTTCTAACAAAGGATGAAATGTTGCTAGAGAAATGTTTTCTTCTCCCTTTACATATTCTTAACAATTCATTTGACTTCTGCTCCACAAACATATTGCAATTTTTTAAAATGAGAGTGCATAACCTAATGGTTTGAAAAGTCCTTGAGTCCTGGTGAACTGAAGCTTAATTTTAATAGTTTCTTTGGTTTTCATTTATGTATGTATGGATGTTATTTATAGGTATACATATATATGTGTATGTATACACAACTTAGTATCAAAAGTTAGGAAAAAAGCTTGATTAAGAATATGTTTACCCTATTTTTAATGTCAAACTACCCATATCAATAAGATCGTAATATCAGATTTTATGTGGTAAATCTTGTGCTGGAGTCGGAAAGGTGTGGTTAACCCCAAGATCTACATTAACTATGTATTTTGGTTAATTAAGGTAACACTTTAATGTTAATTTCAATGTAACCGAATACAAATTACTATTTTAAATCTATGGGAGCACTTCAGAATATGTGTATAAACCCAATGGAAGGATCATTTGCCCAGATCAGCCAGATCAATCCAACAATCTGCCAATTAAATGGACCGGCTATATTGAGGACTCTATTCCTTAAATGGTTTCATCTCCTTGTTGGGATATATCATAAATATGCAACAGAGATAGTGCAGTAAAGTGAAAGTACACCAGATAAACTCAGGAGACTTTGATACTAATCCCTGGTCTGTCACCAACAGTAATCACGAAACATAAATGTCTATCGTCTTACTAATATTAAAGCACATCTATACATATTGTATCATTTGATATCAACACCCAGGGAAGCAGATATTCTTACTATCACTTCTTTCTTTTTAGAGCATTTTGGCTATACTTATGTAGATCCTGAAACTCAGGAGTTCAAAGGTCCTTGGCCAAGGTGACTTAGTACCAGGAATGTTTGGCATTTCAATCTAAGCCTCCGGGTTTTAGAATTCTCATCTGCAAAATGAAAATTGGATGTTCCCTAAGTCTCTTTCAGTTAAAAAAAAGGGGCTCCCTAGAAGTTATGTTTTCTAGATGGAAAAAGTGTATTAACAAACCAAACTATAGGACATCACCAGAAAGCATGCTGATTTTTGTCTCCCAGTCATTTCATGATTTATTTAGTGGGGGAAATGCCACTTCTGATCCTGGACAAAAACTCAGTCTTGGGACTGTTTTGTCCACTTTCAGGGAAAAAAAAGGCCAATAGTTTTTTTTAAGTTACCAGCACAGATCCAGTTCAGAATTTAGAATGCCATGGTCTTATTATATTAAATAGTCATAACTTGAAGTTAAAATGTCTTCTCCCCTATCTGGAGGCCCTCTATAGGAGAGAAGCCAGGGAAGCAGGGCACGGTGCCTTCCCTTCTCCCCCATCTCCCTGACCATAGTTCTGACAAGACCAGAGCCACAAAAATGGAGGGGAGTCCAGAGGTATGAGACTGTTATAAGCTGCCTGTGTGAATTCTGGGTGTGAGTCCTTCAGGGGCCCTCACTGGGAATATCTGATGGCACTTCTGATATGGAGTGGCAGCTCCCCTTCAGCAGCTGACCCTTCAGGGGCCCACTTTATGAGAACTCCTTCTGCTGTGGTCATAGCTCCCCTCCACACCAATCCCTTGGGTGGGATTTTAAATGCCAGAAGGTCTCCCACCTGGTCCATGGAAAACACTCATCCATTTTCTGCCTTAATAGATCAGTTCCAACCCAATCACCTGTCCTTTACTCCAGTCTTCAGAGCCCATCTCTGCTTTGAGGTTTTACAGGTGGGAGTCAGAGATCTGGCCAATGTGTCCCTTTAACACTAGTGAACAGTGTCAAAACCCTCTGACTAGAAATGAAGGACAGGCATACCACACACTGCTTGGGATGATGGGGTTAACAATCCAGTTCTGTCCAAAGAAATTTTCCTCAAAAATTCTAAATCTTATCTTTATTGATATGCTATATCCTCAATAAAGATGATTAGGCACCCCTAATCATCAAGGGGTGCCTAGGTGGCTCAGTTGGTTAAGCGTCTAACTCTTGATTTCAGCTCAGGACATGATCTCACAGTTCATGAGTTCAAGCCCCGTGTCAGGCTCTGCCCTGACAGCCCGGAGCCTGCTTAGGATTCTCTCTTTCCCTCTCTCTCTGCCCCTGCCCCTACTCATGCTCTCTCTTTCTCTCAAAGTAAATGAACATGAAGAAAATATGGTCATCTAATTGTTTCTCAAGAAATAGTTTTGACATTTTTGTTCTCATTGGAATTCAGTATTTATTATTTTCACATATCAGCCAAAAGCCAAAATGGAGACAGAAAGTGCTCCATTGTTAATATTCCCCATGAACATATAGAGAGGCTAGTAAAAGTTTACATCTAAGCATGGCTAGTCCACACTGGCTGTAACACAGCCAACCTAATCACTTTGGCCATTATGTTAATGATCACACCAAATGAATGATAGGTTTTATTTGTGGTTGACTAAGTTGGCTGTGTCACAGGTTTGTTAGTAGAAAAAATATTTTTAATTTTCTCCTCTTGTCAAAGGAATGGAAGGACAAAATGGCAAAGAAGCATTCCATTAAGTTTCTTTTCAGCTACATTGAGATATGATTGACAGAATTTTAAGGTACACAAGTGTAATGATATGATCCATATATATATATTACAAAATGATTACCACATTAAAGTTAGTTAACATATCCATCACTTCACATAATCACCCTTGTGTGTGTGTGAGAACATTTACAATCTACTCTCTTAGCAACTTTCAATTATACAATAGAGTTTTGTTAACTATAGTCACCATGCTATACCGTTCGATCCTTGGAACCTAATTCAATTTATAACAGAATTTTGTACCCTTTGGCCAACATCTCACCCTCCATGCCCCCCAGTCCCTGATAACTACCACTGTTCTCTGTATTTCTGTGATTTAGGCTTTTTAAAGATTTCACATATATGTGGAATAACTTCCAGTTATAAGATGAATAAGTTCTGGAGATTTCATGTACAGCAGGGTGACTCTAGTTAATAATACTGAAGTATATACTTGAAACCTACTAAGAAAGTAGATCTCACCATGGAAACAAAAATGGTAATTATGTGAGATGACAGAGATGTTAACTAACTTTATTGTGGTCATCATGACACAACATACACATGTATCCAACCATTACTTTGTATACCTTGAACTTACTTGAATGTTATATGTCAATTATATCTTAATAAAGCTGGGGGAAGAAGTGAAACTTTACTTCCCAGCCTTCTTATTCCTAACCCATTGAGCACTCAGAGCAGGTAGCATTAGGTGGTCTAAGACTTTGAAGATGAATCTGTCTGCTAGAAGAGCTTCAATTCCAAGCTTGTGAATAGTTTCTGTCATGTAGGGCTTTTCAGTATCCCATGTGGTATGTTATGGGCTATATAAATGCAAATTTCATTTCATTTAGGAAGGAAATGAGCCACACTAAATGGACATAGATACAACTCTAGAATTAAAAGGAAGGTGGATTCTTTCTGTCAGCAGGGCCAAAACAATACTCCATACCAAATGCATCTTTTTTAGAAGTCTTAGCAGTTAAAAGGAACATGAGAGCTTGGATGAAAACAGAAACAGAATGAATTCTCTGTTCCATTTCATTGCTTTACTACTCAGCACCTATAAGGCAGAACTCACCGTGTTGGTTTTCTCTGGTGATTTCTGATTCTGTACGACTACTGGGCTCAAATGAGTTTCTTTTGACCGAATTCTAATAATTAATTCTAATAATGGAAGGCAAATTGCTGCACCATTGTTTGATAGAGCCTTTCTATTGTTTGGCTGACAACGAACAACCGAGGAACAATGTTTCCTAGATAGAAAAGAGAGAGATCAGGCAAACTGTGTGCCAGAGGACACATATACAAATATTATATCTTTCTTCTCTGTGGCAGAAATTCCTTATTGGCATAGCAGAAAAATCTTGTTGCTTTATGAAAAATAATAACTGCAGGTTGGCTTTGTTTAGCAAACACATCTTAGTTTGCTCAAGCATTGGAGTACAGAAAAGAAATATGGAGTTCCAGCAAGAAAGCTGACAAGGTTAGCCTCAAACTAAACTTAGAAATGAGGACTACATTAAAATGAAAAAAAAAATTAAGCATTCAGTTGAGTTCAAAAGGAAAAATGAGATTCATGCTCAGTTGCCAAAACCAAAAAAGGAATGTAAATTTAGAGTGGAATTTTATGAGAAAAAGATCAGAAGGATTTGAGGGCAATGGACCAGATACAGGCTCTAGTGGGATAGAGTCAGAGGTGGATTAAAGACAGCCACAAATTGTTTGTCACACTTTCCATGAAGATGTAGAAATCCCATTTGTACCTAGACTGATCTCGACCAATCAAATGAGAGAGAAAGGGTGCTGTGTAATATTCAAGGCCATGACTTAAGAGATCTAGAGCTTCCACCTTTCTCCTCTGTGAATGCTCCCTCTTGAAACCCAGCTGCTTTGAGTGGTCATAGGGAGGAGCACCGATGCCTCCTATCCAAAAGCCCAACTGAGCCCCCAGTCAACAGCTACCACCAACTTCCAGCAATCGCAGTGAGCCATCTTGACTATTTCATCTCCAGTAAATCCTCCAGATGACTTCTAGCTAATACTCAGATGGAATAGAAAAAGTACCTAGTTGAGTTCAGTTGACCTATGGACTCATGAGAGATAAGGATAGGTTGTTTTTGTTTTAAGGCAGTAAGTTTCCGAGTAGTTTGTTACACAGCGATAGGTAACCAAGCCAGGGCTTGAGATATTAATATCCACGTAATAACTGAATGTATGGCCATCAGCCTATATGATGCAGAGGGGAGACGCATAAGACCTCTGCATAAGCATGGGACGTGGAAGTGTTGTTCTCTTGGTAGAAGACACCCTGCCCACCATCCCACATGTGCACCAGGAAGCTGGCCTTTCTTGTTTTTATTAGGAGGTAGATGAAAAAACATTCTTGCATAAAAAGCAAAGCCTCAGGCCAACATTATGCCTGGGTGTGGAGGCTAAATTTACACTACTCACTTTGTGCAAGGGTTTCTCCAAGCTGTTAATATAAAAATTGACCAAGAATGGATGAGTCTTCTTGAGTACTTTAATAGAAACAATTTAAAACTGTTCTGTTGCAACAACTCTAAAATTTAAGGTGGCTGTGACACTTATCAGAGTGGGAGAATCCTGATGAAGATGATCTCACAGTAAAAATTTATCAACCATGTGAAGAAATGATTTACTTTGAGAAAAAGTCAAAAGATACAAACCACATAAGTATTCGCAAATATAGAGCTTAGGATAACAAATCCACCTGAAGAATATTTTTGAAAACTGCATTTAAAAATAATTCAGAGGGAAGAGGAAGAATAAAAACTAAACTCAAAGGGGCACCTGGGTGGTTCAGTTGGTTAAGGGTCCGACTTCGGCTCAGGTCATGATCTCCTGGTTTGTGAGTTCAAGCCCCATGTAGGGCTCTGTGCTGACAGCTTAGAGCCTGGAGCCTGCTTCAGATTCTGTGTCTCCCTCTCTCTCTGCCCCTCCCCCACTCACACTCTGTCTGTCTCTGTCTCTAAACTAAATGAACACTAAAAAAAATAACTAAACTCAAAGAATAAACAAGATAGTTTTTAAATAGCACATGCCCTTGAAAAAGAGCCAAATGCAGTGGCAAGAAATCAATGAATTAAAAAAATATTGCAAGTTTTAAACAGTAGATTTGGCTTGACTGAAGAAGGAATTAGTGAACTGGAAGACAGATTGGAAAAAATAGCACGAAACATGAAGTGATAAAGAGTTAAAAAAAATTTGAAAGAGATTAAGAGGCATGGACAATAACAGGAAAAGTTCTAACATATATCTAGTAGGGTTCCAGAAAGAAAGGTGAGAAGTAATGGTAGAGAAGGAATAACTGAAGGGACATTAAGAATGTTACTAAGGGTCTGCTTATCACATTTACATTTGTTGTCTAAATAATTATCAACATAGAGGGATGAGATTAACTGTTGTCCTCATTTTTAGTTGAGGAAAGTGAAACTGTGAAAAGCTGTATGACCCAGCACGTTCTTTTCCCTCTAGAGTAGTGTCTGTGCATGCCCCTGTTCCCCCATGCTTGATTCTCCCCATTTTTCCATCCCACTCACACTGCTCTTTAGCCAAGGTTCCAGTGAGTTTGTGGTCAAATCCAGTGGGCTGTACTTGCCTGTTCTACGTTAATGATATGTCAGGCCCTCAACCTTGTCAACTGCCACAAATAATACTGTTTAATATAAAAATGGGAGATTTGAATGGAAAAATTTGATGGAAGGAGGGGCCACTCAAGCATCATTAATGAATACTGTAATCCCTTTTGTAGAAGCCCTTCTCTTCTAAGGGCAAATGCTTCTACTGATGCACAGAACAAATTCTTGATCCACCTCCATTCCAGAGTAAACGAAAGGTTTTTTAACCAGCTTCCTGAAATCAAGATTTTATATTTTAAGGAAAGTGACATTTCCTATGTATGATTGGAAGCATAACATTATAAATGCAACTAGCATTTAGGCTATAAAGAATATCTTCCTTCTGCATCATTCTGAATTTACCAAAACTGTCAGAGAAGACTCCAGTAAGGGTAAGCAAGAAAAGTGGTAGATTGGGTCCAAGTTTATTTCTTTCCATTTTACAAGATATGCATAAAAGTATGAGAAAGTGAGTTTCAGGGAATAACTGAAGCATAAAGATGAGAACTTTCCAACCCTCAAAAGAAACAGGTTTATCCTTGGTACTGATCTTAGCCCTTACAGCAGAAATCCTGGGGGAACTGAGGTCTGCTAGAAAGTTATCACATTTTGTAATAACCAAGAGTCTGGCTATAAGCAGAGCTCACTTTTCTCTTGTACTGGACAGGACAAAGGTGGTTGAAGATGAGGTAGGGAAGGCCGATCCTCTTCCACCTAAGTGGTGGCCCCACCCTACCACTGTCCCTAGTCCACATATGGTAGTGGCTAAAGCTTAAATATCTACATTCTCTGTTACTCTCTGATCTTACCCATCTTCCTGTTATTCCTGAGAGAGTAAGTTCTATGATCCTTGTCCCAAAAACAGAAAGGGCTATTTCTGATTTTCATTCTGAGAACTGCCCACTCTCCTGATTTTCTCTCTTCTCTCCATTCCTGTCAATCTATTTTTTATCTCCCATCAACTTCTCTTTCTTCATCTACCACTTCCCCTTCTCAGATTTCCTGTACTCAGCTATAGCTTTGCTTTGCCCCACACACAAGTCACTCGCTAGTTGCTTGACTACCTTCTATTTCCATTTTGTATTTCAACTGGAATTTTTTCCTAAGGGCCTTTCCTCACTGAATAATTATAGCCCCTAACTTTGGGAAGAGTTATAAAGGTAAAGTTTTTATTTAAAAACATTAAAAAATTATTTTAGGTGGATAGAGAGAGCACCTGAGCAGGGAAGAAGGGCAGAGGGAGGGCGAGAGAGAATCCCAAGCAGGCTCCACACTCAGTGAGCACCACGGAGCCCAATATGGGGCTTGATACCATGATCATGACCTGGGCCAAAATCAAGAGTCAGATGCTCAACTGACTGAGCCACCCAGGTGCCCCTAAAAACATTTTTAATAGTAAGTTGGCGATTTGGAACTCAGACCACTTGTTACAGGGCAACACTATTGTAACTGATGGTTATGTGTCACACCAACCACAGAAGTATCTTGAATCCATACTGTATAAAGAATACGCCATAGTTCTAGCAACTGGGAAGTGTGGAACAGGAAGAAAGTGGGAAAGGAAGAGAATTCCCTCTTATTCCTGGTCTGAAGTCATTCCTAGAGAAATTTTCGCTACTGGTGTAGCTTGTTATTGACCTCTTGTCAAACTCTCCTTCTGCATCCTTCCTAGCTTCTCTCTCCCAACCTGCTGGATTCTTCTGCTGTCCAAAGTTCTATTTTGTGGAGTAACAAGAGCTAAAATTTTCCTGTTCTCCAGAGTAGTCAGATTCAGAATTATTTTCTTTTACTCCTTCCCACCTTAATCAAGACATTCATGCTCTCAGTCTGTTGAATTTCAACTAAGCTTTAGGGGATGAAGGCAGAGGGATAAAGTAGCTTATGTGGAGACTCTACTATGTTTGGAGAACTTTAATAAATATTATCTTATTAATCCTCAACAACCGCACTATAAACATGGTATTTTTGAACCCAGTTTACAGATGGGGCGACTAAGATTCAGAGGACCGAGCTCACTTTCTTTATTAGTTACCTATTGCTATGTAGTAAAAAATTCACCCAATATTTAGTGACTTAAAACAATTCGCATTTGTGATCTCACCATTTCTGTGGGTCAGGAATCTGGGTGCAGCTTAATTGGGTTTTGTACTTCAGGGTCCGTCACAGGCTACAATCAAGGCATTGGCTGGTCTGGAATCATCTTAAGACTCAACTAAGGAAGGATATAGTCCAAGCTCATGTGGTTGTTGGCAGAATTCAGTTCCTCATGGGTTGTTGAGCCGAGGGCCTCAGTCTATGGCTATGTGTTGGGTGGAGGCTGCCCTCATTTCCTTAACATATGGCCTTCTCCAATGTGGCAGCTTGGTTTGTCAAAACCTGCAAGCCGAGGTGATAGAATCAAAGAGTAAACCCCAAGTCACAATCTCTTGTAACCTAGTCATATAAATGACATCCCGTCAGCTTTGCTACATCTTACTTGTTAGAAGCAAGTCACTATTTGCATACACTCAAGGGGAGGGGATTGCACAGGGCTTGAATACTGCAGGTTGGGATCATTAAGACCCTACAGCTGATAGGAAGAAAATGATATTTAAACCTAGTCTGTTAGTGTCTAACTCTGTGTCCTTTTCACTCAATGAGGTGGCAATCTGACTGAGCTGACTCACATTGATGAAGAGGAAAAAATTTGGGGCTTTTCCAGATGATCCTTTCAAGGTGCTCTCTCAATGGGATGTAAGATTGGGACTTAATGATAGTAATAATGGGACCAGGTTCTGGAGAACTCTGGTGTACTTAGACATGAGCTGAAATTTCCTGTGGTGTGAACCCTGGAGTCAGAGTGGATGAGCAGGGGGTGTGTCCTGGTGCTGGTGAAGGGGGGGGAAAAGCTGTGTGTAGCATGCGGAGAAAAGAGAGGCAGGGAAGACAGGGATAATTGCACTGGATACCCAAGATGGTAGCATACTTTTTTTTTTTAACGTTTATTTATTTTTGAGACAGAGAGAGACAGAGCATGAATGCGGGAGGGTCAGAGAGAGAGAGGGAGACACAGAATCTGAAACAGGCTCCAGGCTCTGTACTGTCAGCACTGAGCCCAACACGGGGCTGAACTCACGGACCGCGAGATCACGACCTGAGCCGAAGTCGGACGCTCAACCGACTGAGCCACCCAGGTGCCCCAGTAGCATACTTTAGAATCTAGTAAAGTGCTTTTATTTGCTAACACAATTGATCAGCACATAGAAAAGCACTAATTGCATAGGTTCTTAATCAGGTAACCAGACGCATAGCAAGATACTCTAAGATATTATGGAGGTAGCGACTGCAGGAAGCAACAGGGTGATATGACAATCTTGGTTTTAAACATGAGGAAACTGAGAGCCAGAGAGCTTATCCAGGAAATGATGTAATTTAATAACAGAGCTGGTAAAACTGTGTTCTGATGTGATGAATGAAGTATCTTGCCCTGCATATAAATGAGTAAATAAGTGTAAGCAAGCCTTCCTCCCTTTGCCTGTGAAGAGAGGAAGTATGTTTGGCTAAGTAAGGAGAATGGTGGCAGAGAAGGTGGATGCCTTACTACCAAGGGTATGGATCTGGTTGCTGATGAAGAACTTTCATTAATCCAGAGATGCCCATGGCTGCTGCTGAACTGAAAGGGATCTGAGCAGAAGCCAGGGGCCTGTCCCATCTGACTGTTACGGTGTGGTTCAGTCACAGCAACTCTTCCCTGTCTCCTTTTTCTGGGATTCACCTGGGCTGATGTGGTTCATAACACGTGATCATTAGGGCCACACCTGCATGCATTTAGTGCCATCCCTCTTCCAAGGTCACAGGATGACTATGAGGTAAATCGGAGTTTGAACCCAGGTCTCATGATGCCAAACAGTTTGCTCCTTCCTCTACACCTAACAGTTAATTGAGCATTGGGAAAAGGCAGATGCACAATGACCTGAATATGGAAGAGACTAGAAGCAGTGGCCCAGAATAGGGAAGGGAGGAAAGTGCTAAGAGTGTAAAAACAAACAAACAAACAAAAAACAACCAGGGAACATTCGTTGAGTACTTTTTGTTTTCTGGGCATCCTGCTAAGCATTTTACATGTATTTTCGCACTTAATCCTTTCAACAACCTTGTAAGGTACATTCTGTTATTATTATTGCTATTTGACAGATGAGCAATCTGAGACTCAGGTAGATTAAAATGTCTTGTTTAAGGTCCAGAGCTGAGAAGTAATGGAACTGGGATTCAAATCTCGTTATCTTTGTCTTCATCTTTTGATCCTGAGTTACCTCTGGAGCCTCTTCTTCCACCAGAGCCCAACTCAAAGAAAACACCTGGACACTAGCTTACTTGCTTTAGAATTTAGTAGAGGCCTGCTGGGCCTCTTGTTTGAATTCATTTTAAAGGCTAATGAAATGTCAACCATAACATCATATTGGTGTCCAATTGGAATTTGTACCTTAGATAATAAAACATGGAGCTAAGAAATCTTGTACCTCACAGCTTATATACCTGGGGAATGTTGGGGAACATAATTTCCAAAGGAAGAGGTTTTAGCTAAAAGATTTATTAAGCTGGATCTTTCACAGTCCAATGGAAGCTTTATCAGTTGCTTGGCAACTGGTTTTTGAGACAGTGCAACTTGATCCAACTGACAAGCAAAAAAAAAAAAAAAAAAAAAAAAAAAAGAAAAGAAAAGAAAAGAAAAGAAAGGCTAAAGCAACTTCGTTATCATATAAACTCATTCTTGTCTAAGAGCTGAATCTAGATTCTGGATCATTTGTCTTCCAGTGACTTCTGTATCTATCTACTAAAATTACTAGTTCCCTAGGTAATATCTATGCCTATGGTTTGTAGCAAAATGCTAGCATAACATCTGTGAAGTTCTTTTTGCAAATAAATGTTGTGAACTTTTTCAAAGCCCTGGGTAAGTGTGGTTTCTCTTCAGGGAATATAAATCTTAAATTTCTACTCTGAGAAATACAAGAAGATCACAGTTGACGGGGGGTGGGGGGAATCTGAATTCTTAGTGACCTTCCATCCATGACTACCTTGAATCAGATACAGTTTTAGTTGTTTTTTCTAGGAGCTGCTACATCTGAAAACAGTAAAGACAAACTTCTCTTCCCTCCTCACTATGCACCTGTCATACATGCCCACTAAATATACCTAGGTCAAGTCCAGGTATTCCATCAAGGCTGGGCAGCATGCAAATGTTTTACTTACAAGGAGCTCCAGTGGTAACAGAGCTGAGGTATGGTAAATAGGTCTGAGAGTCACAACCTTCTAAGAATATCTTTGGCTTTTGCATCGCCTTCTACCTGAGATTTAAGAGCTTCTAAGTAGTAGAGCCAAGACTTGAACCCAAATGTATGAACTCAGGATCATACTGTTTCCACTTTACAATGATAGAACCTCTTCTTCCTCAACTGTTAAGGACACTACTGTTGCTTTTTTTTTTTTTTGGTTTAAAACAAGAGAAATTTATTTTCTAACGGTTCTAGAGGCTAGAAATCTGAATCAAGATGTCAGCAGGGCCATCCTTCCTTTGAAACCTGTAGGGCAGAATTCTTTGCCTTTTCCCAGCTTCTGGTGTTTTGCCTGCAATCTAAGAACATTACTGTCATTTTGATGAAGTTTTATGCCCTGGGATCACCTCTGCCATCACATGGGAAATCACCGTAAAACATCCAAGTGCTGGCTCCTTACAATGGTCTAAGAGTTTTGCTATAAAGCATATACTTGGACTCAACCTATAAAGGCCGTTGATGGCATCACATCAACCTCTAGCTTTATGAATGCTAAAGCAAGAGAAACTTCTAGTGACCGCTCATATTCACTATCATTTCAATGGTGTGTGTGTGTTCACTGTCATGGGTATATGTGTGTGCATGTTTATGTAATTGTGAAATTAGCAAATACAATTATGATTTTTAGTATGAATCACAGACATAGTGATTGTGGAATTAACTCTATTAATTTTTTGTGTGGGGGTCGTCTTATAAAAAAGTAATATATACAATATATTAGATAGGTTTGGAGTCCGTTTACCTATTTAGGGTGTTAAAACCCATTTTTTTTCATTTTTGGAATTTATTTGTTTATTATTTATTTAATTCCAGTATAGTTAACATGCAGAAATCTATTAACTTCGGGTGTAAAATATAGTGATTCGACAATTCTATACATTACTCAGTGTTCATCATGATAAATATACTCTTAATTCCCATCACCTATTTCACCCATACCCCCCCCACCTCCCTTCTAGCAACCATCAGCTTGTTTTCTATAGTTAGAGTCTGTTTTTTGCGCATATATATATATATATATATATTTTTTTTTTTTTGAGAGAGTGCAAGTGGGGGAGGAGCAGAGAGAGAGAGAGGGGTACAGAGGATCCAAAGTGGGCTCTGCACTGACAGGGTGACAGCAGTGAACCTGATGCAGGGCTGGAACTCATGAACTGTGAGATCATGACTTGAGCCAAAGTCCAACACTCAACCAATGGAGCCACTCAGGCATCCCTCTTTTATTCTTTGTTCATTTGTTTTGTTTCTAAAGGGTCAGTATCCAAAATATATAAATAACTTATACAACTCAACATCAAAAAACCAAATAATCCAATTAAAAAATGAGAAGGTATAAACAGGTATTTCTCCAAAGAAGACATACAGATGACCAACAGACACATGAAAAGATGCTCAACATTGTTAATCATCAGGAAAATGCAAATCAAAACCACAATGAGATATCACCTCGCACATGCCAGAATGGCTAAAATAAAAAACACAAGAAACAAGTGTTCGCAAGGATGCTGAGAAAAAGGAACCCAGGTGTACTGTTGGTGGGAATGCAAACTGGTGCAGCCACTGTGGAAGACAGTAGGGAGGTTCTTCCAAAAATTAAAAATAGAATTACCGTATAATCCAATCACTCCACTACTGGGTGTTTACCCAAAGAATATGAAAACACTAATTTGAAAAGATGCATGCACCCCTAGTTTATAGCAGCATTATTTACAATCACCAGATTATGGAAGCAGCCCAAGCATCCACTGATGGATGAATGTGGTATAAAGAAATGTGGTATATACGTAAAATGGAATATTACTCAGCCACAAGAAGAATGAAATCTTGCCAGTTGTAACGATGTGGATGGACCTAAAGAGTACAATGCTAAGTGAACTGAGTCAGAGAATAACAAATACCATATGATTTCATTCATATGTAGAATTTAAGAAGCAAAACAAAGAAAAAAAAAGACAAACAAAAACCAGACTCTTTACTATAGAGAACAAACTGGTGGTTGCCAGAGGGGAGGCGGGTGGGAAGATGGATGAAATAGGGGAAGGGGATTAAGAGTACACTTATGGAGAATGAAAAAAGCCCCAAATAGTATTGCTGTTAAAAAAAGAACAAAATCAAACCAAAACAAAAAAAGAGTACACTTATGGTGATGAGCAGTGAGTAACATATAAAATTCTTGAATCACTATATTGTACACCTGAAACTAATACAAAACTGTATGTTAATTATACTGGAATTAAAAAAAATAAAGAATGACAACAAATTGAAACACATAAACCTAATTATATGTCAGGGTAATGTCACAAGCATATAGAAATAGGAATAACCTCAAATGACTTTAAAGCACAGTGTATTGATTGTATGTCTCTAGCGGGGTATCTCCCGAGGACAGCAAAAACCACAAAGAAATCTTAAACTGTACTGTGACCTTACTGCTAGTAGTAAAATTATTATTGGTGTTTTTGTAATTACTATGGGTATATTTTATTTTATTTTTTATTTTTTTAAATTTATTTATTTATTTTTTAGTAATCTCTATATCTAATGTGGGGCTCAAACTCACGACCCCAAGATCAAGAGTTGCAAGCTCTTCCGACTGAGCCAGCCAGGTGCCCCTCTGTGGGTATATTTTAGATAACGCAAATAAGTAATTATGTTGCTGCCATCAGAAATCAAGATTTTCGGTATTTTTGAGGATGTGAAGGAAAGGGAACACTTGTGCACTGCTGGTGGGAATGCAAATTAGTACAGCCACTGTGGAAAACAATATGGAGGGTTTTCAAAAATTTAATAATTTTTTTAATGTTTATTTATTCTTGAGTGAGACAGAGACAGGGCACAAGCAGGAGAGGGGCATAGAGAGACAGGGAGACACAGAATCTGAAGCAGCCTTGAGGCTCCGAGCTGTCAGCACAGAGCCCGTTGTGGGGCTCAAACCCATGAACTGTGAGATCATGACCTGAGCTGAAGTCAGACACTTAACCAACTGAGCCACCCAGGTGCCCCTTAAAAATTTAAAATAGAACCACTACATGATCCGGCAATCCCATGTCTAGGTCCTTTCAAAGTCGAGTGGATAAAGAAAATGTGATATGTGATATATATATATATATATATATATATATATATATATATATATATATAATGGAATATTATTCAGCCATAGAAAGGAGGAAATCCTGCCATCTGTGATAACATGGATGAACCTGGATGACATAATGCTAAGTGAACTAAGCAAGACACAGAAGAATAAATATCACATGATCTTTCTTATATATATAGAATGGTGGTTGCAGGGACTGGCGGAAGGGGGAAATGGAGCGAAGGTGGTCAAAGGGTACAAACTTTCAGTTGTGCAAGATGGATAAGTTCTAGAGATCTAACGTACAGCATGGTGACAGGAGTCAAGACTGTACTGTATATTTGAAATTTGCTAGGAAGATATATCTTAATTTAAAGCTTCCCATTGCATACACAAATGGTAATTATGTAGAGGTGATGGATATGTTAATTAGCATGACTGTGGTGATCTTTACACAATGTATCCATATATCAAAACATCAAGCTGTACACTGTAGCTATATACAGTTTTTTAAAAGTTATTTATTTATCTATTTATTTAGAGAGGGAGGGAGGGAGGGGCAGAGAGAGGGAGGGAGAGAGAATCTCGAGCACCGTGAGATCATGACTTGAGCCAAAATCAGGAGTCAGATGCTTAACCGACTGAGCCACCCAGGCACCTCAACTATATATGATTTTTATAAGCGAATATAGCTCAATCAAGCTGGTAAAAATAAAGAAGTCAATATTTTCAGTGTGCAAAAGATACAAGTATAAAATGAAAGTAAAAACCTTATCATCTTACATGTGAATAGGAAAATATAATATGAACTTATTACTTTTTACTGTCATAAAATGTTTTCCCAAATCTTCTCACTGAAAAGGTCTTAAATTAATGACAACCTTGTAGCAATAAGTCCTTTTATGGCCCAATTTATGTTGTAAAGATACAACTCCTTGATAAAAAGAACCAAGGTTCCTTGGAGAAATGACAGATCCGACGTCTGGAGCAAGCCTTGGGAGAAATGAAGCTGAAATTCTCTTCGTATGAGAAGGCAGACGATGCTATAGAACACTCTGCTGAGTATGTCAAAAGGATAATGGGAGTCAGAAAATTATTATCTCTGTAGGTTGCACACGTTGCCAAAATTGATAAATAAAATATCAGAGTCAAGCTTTTATTCTTATTTTCTTGTGTGAACGGTATGTGAAGGTAAACAATAGTTCCTGAAGGGAAGTTCCCTTTCATAGAACAATTCTAGGAAATAAATACGGAACAGAATTAGAAAATCATTATTTTTGCAACCATCAAAGAAATAATGAAGGTAGCCAATGACCATTAATAAATACCAAACCATTGACTAAAAGCTTCCTAACTTCATAATGATGGATTGAGCTGATAGCCTAGGAATCCAGTGATCATTCTCACATCATTGAAAATGGGACAGAGATTGGGTGCCTTCTTTTATTTAAAAAATTTTTTAAATGTTTATTTATTATTGAGATAGAGACAGAGTGCGAGTGGAGGATGGGTAGAGAGAGAGGGAGACACAGAATCCAAAGCAGGCTCTAGGAATGAAGCGGAAACTCTCTTCGTATGAGAGAGCCCGACATGGGGCTTGAACTCATAAACTGTGAGATCATGACCTGAGCCAAAGTCGGACGCTTAACCGACTGAGCCACCCAGGTGCCCTGATTGGGTGCCTTATTATAAGATACAATAGGATATTCACAGCACTGAGTTATTCTCAAAGAAAAAAATTGAACCTGAATTGAACTGAGCCTCAAGGTCTGTCTGCCAGTTTACGGAAGATATTGGCAAAGAGAGAAACGAGTTAAATGATACCATGAGGAAGTAATAAAAATCCCAACCATACTCCATTCTTCAAGACAAATAACCAAGTTTATCCAACAAGTTTGTATCACGAGAACTAAAAAATAAATAGGTATAGATGGTCCTCAACTTACAATGGTTTGATTTACACTTTTTTGACTTTATGGTGGTGTGAAAGTGATATGCATTCAGTAGAAACGTTACTTCAAATTTTGAATTTGAATCTATTCCCAGGCTAGTAATATGAGGTACGATCCTCTCTCATGATGCTGGACAGGGGAGAGAGCTGTAGCTCCCAGTCAGCCACACAATCACAAGGGTCAACAACTGATACACTGACAACTGTTCTATACCCATACAACCAGGCTGTTTTTCACTTTCAGTACAGTATTCAATTAATTACATGAGAGTCAAAACTCTATTATAAAATAGGTTTTGTGTTAGATGATTTTGCTCAGCTGTCGGGTAACAGGAGTGTTCTGAGCATGTTTAAGGTAGGCTAGGCTAAGCTATGATGTTCAGTAGGGTAGGTGTATTAAATGCATTTTGACTTTTTGATATTTTCAACTTACAAGGGGTTTATCAAGATGTTATCCCATTGTAAGTCAAGGAAGACCTGTAATAGAATTAATAGAAACTAGAGAGCCATAATCAGATGTGATGAGTGGAACTTGGGTGTGTATAATGAACTTGGGTGTGTATAAATGAAACAAAGATGGCAAAATGTTGATTCTTTGTTGAATCTGAGTGATGAGAACAGGAGAGTTTATTATATATATTTTTCTTCTTGTGGGTGTTTGAAGGCATCTACTATCAAAAGTTTTCAGAAATTGCCCAAAACTCAAATCAATTATTTTGCAGCATTTTTCAATGATGTAAACACTTTAATAATGGTAAAGGCATTGCGATTTCATAATGAAATGCATATTTGATGCTTCAGCTAATTCGAAGTTACCAAGATTTTATTTACTGTGATAAAAATCCTAGCCTAATTTTTCCTTTGATTTTCAACAGAAAATGACTGGATTGGCAACTTTTGATTTTATTTTCCGCCAACAGGAGACAAGAGGTGAGAAACAAACAAGAATCCTTTTGCAATGTTCTGTAATCCTCGACCTCCTTCTATTTTAATAAAACCTGGTTTGCTTGTCAGTTTAACATTTTATTAAAGATCAAACTGCAGTTTGTAATAAGTAAATTCTAGAAATGTGGGTAATAGAAGTTTCATTTGAGGGCAAATATAGCTGTTTAAAAATAATTATCAGAGGAAGTAAAATCCTTCTTTGGTATTGGCATTATTCCATTATTTATACATTTTACTTTTAAGTAAATATCTTGCTTTATTTTTATATGTCTTATTTCCCCTTCTCTATATTTTTCTCCTCATGACCTCTTTTTCTGATGAACTCTTTGCTCATATCTTAAGGATTGGTTGAAATGTTACCCTACGATCCTCTCGATTAATAATAATAATGCTGTACATTAAGCACTCACTAATAGGGCCATGTGTGTTATGATGGCTTTACACATAAAAACGCATCCAGTCTTCCCTATAAGCCAATGAAATGGGTGCGATTTTGTACCTACTTACAAGCTGAAGCCCAGAGACATGTATAGACATTTCTCCAAAGAAGACATCCAGATGGCCAACAGACACATGAAAAGATGCTCATCATTACTTTTCATCAGGGAAATGCAAATCAGAACTACAATGAGCTATCCCCTCACACCTGTCAGAATGGCTAAAATCAATAATACAAGAAACAACAGGTGTTGGTGAGGAAATGGAGAAAAAGCAACCCTCTTGCACTGTCAGCGGGAATGTAAACTGGTGTAGCCACTCTGGAAAACATGGAGGTTCCTCAAAAAAGTTAAAAATAGAACTACCCTACAATTTAGCAATTGCACTACTGGGTATTTACCCAAAGAATATAAGAACACTAATTCAAAGAGATACATGCACCCCTGTATTTACAGAAACATTATTTACAATAGCCAAGATATGGTCAAGTGTCCATTGACTGATGAATGAAAAAAGAATACTGGTATATATATACAATGGAATATTATTCAGCCATAAAAAAGAATGAAATCTTGCCATTTGCAATGACATGGATGAATCTAGAGAGTATAATGCTAAGTGAAATAAGTCAGAGAAAGACAGGTACCATATGATCTCACTCATATGTGGAATTTAAGAAACAAAACTGGGGCCCCTGGGTGGTTAAATGTCTGACTCTTTGTTTCAGCTTAGGTCATGATCTCACAGTTTACAAGTTCGAGACCCGCATCGGGCTCTGTGCTGGCGGTGTGCAACCTGCTTGGGATTCTCTCTTTTCCTCTCTCTGCCCCTTCAATGCGCTCTCTCTCTCTCTCAAAATAAATAAAGTTAAAGAAAAAGAAACAAAATAAACAAGGGAAAAAAATAGAGAGGGAGAGGGGCGCCTGGGTGGCGCAGTCGGTTAAGCGTCCGACTTCAGCCAGGTCACGATCTCGCGGTCCGTGAGTTCGAGCCCCGCGTTGGGCTCTGGGCTGATGGCTCGGAGCCTGGAGCCTGTTTCCGATTCTGTGTCTCCCTCTCTCTCTGCCCCTTCCCCGTTCATGCTCTGTCTCTCTCTGTCCCAAAAATAAATAAACGTTGAAAAAAAAATTTAAAATAGAGAGGGAGAGGCAAACCAAGAAACAGACTCTTAACTATAGAGAACAAACTGATGCTTACCAGAAGGGAGGTGAGTGGGGAGATGGGGGAAGTAGGTGATGGGGATTAAGGAGTGCACTTGTGATGAGTACAGGGTGATGTATGGAATTGTTGAGTCACTATATTGTACACCTGGAACTCATATTACACTGTATGGTAACTAACCGGAATTAAAAATAAAAACTAAAAAAATTACATGTAGTTAGGTCATACTTACATAAATGTCAACTTTACTTTGGGTATCCAATAATGACCTACCTGTACTTCCTTCTCTTACAAAAAGGCACCAACAGAGTAGGGAGTGAGATGTGGAGAAGAGAAATAATTACTACATTCAGTGTTACATGAACTTTCATTGTTTACAAGTGAGGATAGTCATTCATGAGCAAAAAACACTGTCATCAGCTTCCTCAGTCATGAGCCTTCCCCCAAATGTATCTTCTAGTTTATGAGAATGGGCTATTTCATTTTGTATTCTACATCTTTACAATAATTTTGAAACCTATTTCAGAATTTAAAGATAGGATAATTCAGTTTTTCAATCGATTGCACACTATGGTTAAATCACTCCAGTGTCCAAGGGCCTACCACTTTATTTCTTAAAACCAATTAGCAAGTATAATTAAACCATAGGGGAAATTGTGTGTCTGACACCATTTAACATCTCCTTCTGAAAGGATGCCATTAATTGTCCATATCCTTTTATCTGAGTCCTATTTATCACAGGGACATCCTCAGGGTGAACCTTGGGGACTGTTTTCCTGGAACACTAGGAAGATTTAAAATCTTCAGTGGTCATTATATTGTAAACTGTTTTATGATTTGGTCATTTAGGACAACACGTGTCAGCTCCTTGACCCCAGGAGATAGCTTGAGTGTCAGAATGAACATCTGAATTATTTAATTACATCAGCCTTTGAGGTGCTGTCTTTGAGAATGGAGCCAGGTTCATGAATGACTGTTGTTTTAAAGATGGAGGTAGATGGGGAGCCTGGGTGGCTCAGTTGGTTGAGTGTCTGACTTCAGCTCAGGTCATGATCTCACACTCCCTGAGTTTGAGCCCCACATCGGGCTCTGTGCTGACAGCTCAGAGCCTGGAGCCTGCTTCAGATTCTGTGTCTCCCTCTCTCTCTGCCCCTCCCCTGCTCAGGCTGTCTCAAAAATAAATAAAAACATTAAAAACAATTTTAAAAAAAGGTGGAGGTGGAATTTATCTACCATATGTGTCCACAAGTTTGTCTACTGATCAGAAGGCAGAAAGTTGTCCTTAGGTCTGCTGACATTTGTAATTTATGCCACACAATGTTAAAACATCATTATTATTTTCAGTATGTATTTACAAAACATTTTCACTTATAAAATATGGACAAGTCAAAGGAAGATTTTAAATCAGCTATAACCCCATCCTTTTGTTGACGTTTTACTAGTAATCATTCCTATTTTTTTCCCCCTTGGAGACAAATTTATTTTTACTAAAAATGAGATGTATTTCAATAAATAGTTCAAAAGTTTAGAATAAAGGAGAATCCAAACCAACACAGTACGTAACTTGCTTCAAAAAGTGTTTATATAGTAAGAACTTCTTCTCATGCTGCTAAATGTTTAAACTATAGCCTTATTTTTAGTGATGGCATAGCATTTTGTTGTACAGATATAACAATTTACATAATCCAATTTACTATTTTTGGAAATTAGTTTTTCTCCCCCTTTAAGTACTGCAGGATATACTTTTTTTGTAGCCAAATATTTGCACATATCCATAACTATTTCACTGAACAAATTTCTTAAAAGTGGAATTCCTGAAATGAAAGGCTCTATTTTTTAATCCAAAAAAGTCTATCCATTTGGCCTGTTTTCTTTTCCAAGTAGTTTAAAAATACCTGAACATTAGGTCTCACTGTTTTGTAAAAAGACCGCTTTTATTTATCACCTGACTTCAACTCATGTCAAGGAGTTCTGTTGTTGGCTGAGTGACAGCTGCAACAGGGATGACTTAAATTTTCATTGCTCCCAGCATTTTCTCACTCTTTCATTTTGTTTTACATACATGTCTTATGTATGATCATGTATCCTGGTTTGCCTTGGACAGCTACAGTTTATGTGTATTGTTCCAGCATAATTATTCATAGCACCCCATTTCACCCTCAACATTGTTCCAATTTAGGTGGTCATGATGTGAATGTGAGAGAATGTGTTTGGAGCTTTAGAAACGAGCATGAGAAGTACTTAGAGCTCACTAGGTTGAAGATGAATAAGGAGCAATGAAATCATCATTATCCACCCATGATACCACTTGAAAATTCTAGTTTCCAAAAGAAAATCAAGAAATGCTTGAAGTGGATGAACCATAATAGTAGGGGTTACCAACATTGGTGCTAGAAGCTGCATTTATTGAAAAGTTAAGAATTCTTTGACTTGGAGGGTACCTTAAGTCCCTGACTGATGACATTCATAGGTTTTCCCTAGAAAGGGCGTAATTGTTGGTAGTCAGGTCATGGCTTACCAAAGAGGTAGTCTTAGAGGAACTCGTGTCCTCTGGCAGGGTGAGTTAGCTTGAGAAACTGGAAAGAGAGGAAGGTGGTTCTGGGCTCTACTGCCTACTTGCACATTTTCCTCAAGTCCATTCTGCTATTTATTTCACAGTTACCAGCATTACTTCCTGAATGATGTTTATACTCTTCTTTTGAATTTCCAAGGACATAATTCTGGGCACATAGTAATTGCTTATTAAATGTTGTATGTTATAAATAAAGAGAATAATGAAGACTGTGGTAGAATGCATGAACCATGACATTTGGTACCCAGATGTTTAATTTCAGGCTTCTTCTCATCAACTTTATTTTTTTTTCAAAGCAAATTATTTACCGCCTTCTATAGCTGTTTCTTCTAAAGAACATTTTGAACAGAGCTTAAAGGAACACATCGCTAAAGCCCTGGATTTTCTAGGAAGGTCCAATTACTTCTACAGTGCTTTGCAGTTACAACAGCTCTCTTTTATTTGGAGGAGTATGTTTTCATGAAGAAGCAGGTGGCAAGCAGAATTCTCCATCTTCACTAATGAGAAAGACATTGCTACACAGTTATGGCAGATAACTCAGCAGTGAAATCTCTCTAGTTACCTACCCAGCCATCTGCCATTAACTTGTTACATCTCATAAGCAGAGATTTGGTATTTTCTTTAATGTGATTCTTACTCTGGCTATGACCAAATAATAAAGTAGAATACTGATCAACCTAGTGATTTTGGTTATCATGACATTTAAATCATAATCTATGGTACAACTCAATTAATTGTACAGCCACTAGTCAACAAATAGATGAAAAAAATCACTTTGAAAGTTTGTACTCAGAGGTGCCTCACTCGCTCAGTTGGTAGAGCATGTGACTCTTGATCTCAGGGTCATGGGTTTGAGCACCATGTTGGGCATAGAGCTTACTTAATAAAAATAGAATCTTGAAAAAAAAGAGAAAGTTTGTAAGTAGTTTTGCAGTTTTCAATTATGCTTCCTCATACCTTGCCTTTTTTGAAAATATAAACGTTCTACTTCCCTTTTTAAAAATCTAGAATAAAATATAATGAATAATCAAGATTAAACAAAAACGTGCTGGGCAAAACCCTCACCCTTCTTTAAGTGAGCAAACATCTGTGGTTCATGTCTGCAGAGATTGTAAATCTATTCTTACACAATTGAACTGGCAAGCCAATGATGTCCTCTGGATTATATATATATATATATATATATATATATATATATATAGTATATAGTATATCTATCTATCTATCCACTATATATATAGAGGGAGACACACAAGCAGGCTCTGCTGTCAGCACATAGCCAGATGTGGAGCTCGAACCCACAAACCGTGAGATCACGACATGAGCCGAGATCAAGAGTGGGTTGCTAAAGTGACTGGGCCACCCAGGTGCCCCTCCTCTGGACCTCATCTTTAATTAGCTTTAGCCCTAAGTTTGGATGCTTTATTTAAAACATTAAAGTAAGTCTTAGAAAAACACAGACAGTATTCCTACTATCAAGTGTTTTAACAACAGATTTTAACTATTTAATGGAATTTTTCATAGGTCTCAATCGGGTATACATACAAAACAACTTTATTCTTTTCTCCGTTTGTTCAGTGGACTAAGTTTTCTTCTGAAAGGAGATCTCAGAGCAGGTTCCATAATGCTTCCAGTTACTCTCATGTGACAACAGCCCTCCAGTCGTCATAAGAATAATCTTATTTTAATAATTGATATTTCCATTCCAAGCTCTAACTTTTCTCTGGCTTACTTCAGATCTAAACAGCTGGGGGTTGGAGTGGGCTGGGAGAGGGTAGAGATATGATTTGGGAGGATTCAGGATTCTTTCTTGATCACTGCCATCTCCTCCTCTTTCCCTCTCAGTTGGCTGGTCTTAGTTTTGAACCCTCTAGCATAAGGAAAGGAGCCAGGGGGTAGAAAGGGTCTCAAATGACTGGTATTATTGTGATCTCCTATTTATATTTACCAGGATTGGCAAGCAGTTAAAACTGACTTTTGGTGCCCTTCAGAATTTTTCGAGATTTCCCAATGGGAACATCTGATACTGTTGAGTGTAGTATCCCCTTTGACTGGCTGCTGAAGAACATTCTCCACAACTTCTTCATCCCAAAATACATCTCCAACCTCTTTCTGCTCAGATCACATTGATCTTTATCAGGAAGACTTCTCAGGCAATTTTCCTTTTAAAATAAAAAAAATTACCTTCCATTTTCAGAGCCCACATCTTGCCCAAAGGATGGACAGAGTGACTCTCTCCTACAGCAGGTGGATGTGCATGGCTCTCAACACTGCCCTCTGCTGCCAGGGGCTGCTTCCATCAGCCCCTTTCCTGGTGTGAGTCGGTGTGAGTCAGACCCTAGTCTACTGTGTCCTTGATTGCCAAATGATACCATGGTGGGGTCACCATTTTCACAGGCTATAATCTGAATAGTGACCCCTGC
Organism: Prionailurus bengalensis; assembly: GCF_016509475.1. NCBI lineage: Eukaryota > Metazoa > Chordata > Mammalia > Carnivora > Felidae > Prionailurus > Prionailurus bengalensis. The sequence continues at coordinate 10,975,873 of NC_057361.1, forward strand.
AAGTATGCAATGCATATCAAGCCTTCTGAGTTGTTCTCTTAATCTGACTCACTAGGCTTGAAGTAAACTGGGAAATATCCCTCTCCCTTTCCCTAGAGTGGAAGGAGGGAGGGAAAACACCACAGGATTCCAATAATACTCTCCAAAGAGAATTTCCCTCTGGCTTCATTAATTCCAACCCTTTCACATCATCTTGATATGCTCAGATGCTCTTGCCTCCCAGGCTGGAGTTTATTTTTTTGCATTTTTAATAGAAGAATGGGGACAAACAAATTATGCTATATTCACACAGTGGGCTATTTCTCAGCAACAAAACAAGCACAGCACACACAAAACAAAACCAACCCCCCCCCCCCATAGTGGATACACAAAAAAACACAGATGAATCTTAAAAACATTATTTTGAATAATAGAAGCAAGGCAAGAAGTTTATAAATTATATTAAACCATTTATACAAAGTTCTAAGCCAGGCAAAATTAGGCATTTTTTGTTAGAAATCAGAACAGTGGTTGCCCTAGGTTGGGAGGGAGGATTGACTGGGGATGGATGGTCCCATCACTGAGATGATAGAAATGTTCTATGCCTGGATTTGGATGATGGTTATCTGGATATATACATTTATCAGAACATATCCAATCTGATATGTGCTTACATTGTATGTAAATTATACCTCAACTTAAAAGAACTTAGATTTTACTGGATAGATTTTGTAGAATATTGGCATGAGGAACACTGAAGCCAATTAAACAAAGAACACCCTACATTCTCCTTCACTCTCAAAAATTTACCTTGCACATTTAGCTCAGCATTTCAGCACATCAAGATGGTTTAGAAATTGTATTCTCTTTTTGCTTTTTGTTGTCTTCCAACATTATTCTGTCTTCTCTGTCTTCATCTGTATCATCAATATAAATGCTAAAAATCTTCCCCTCCCAGGTAGAGACCAGGCTGTTGTAACAAATATCTGCAAGTTGTTCTCCTTAATAAGCTATGCTCCTATCTAAGCTTATTAACCCATAATGAATGAGTCATCTCTATGAATGTCACAAAACACTTTATCAAAATACACTGTTGACTTCAACATGCACTGTATTTCCATGCTTCCTCCAATTTACTGAATTGTCAATGTTTTCAAGATGTATTATCTTTCTTAAACTAAAATACGTAAAATTGAGCCAACATATCTTTTAAAACCATTTCTGATATTTTCAATATCACAGATTCCTTTTATGTGCCTTATCTTTTTTCATTGTATTTTATTTTTTACAAGTATATACTATAGAGAACACTTGAAAGGCTATAGCCCCTTGCCCTTTATAGATGATATTAGATAAAATGAAAAATGCCTCAAAGCTTCCAGCAATATGGCAGACTGAGCTGATAAGGAAAAGCAAATAGACAGAGATGCTGGACAAAATGTAGCAAGCTTTTTCAATACAGCTAAACTTGAAAGAAAATAAAGAAAATCCCCTGGTACTAGAAATGAAGAGGAAACAACACCAGAAAACTAGGCAGAAGCTGATGCAATGGAGGCTCAGGTGGATATCAGTTCCAGGGGTCTAGAGGTTGGGTTTTGATGCCTACACAGGAACAGAAGATATGTGCTTGAACCTGCACATTTAAGGAAGTTAGAATCAAGCTCCATAAATAAAGCTACAGAGCCCTAAAAGCCTGTTCCAATAATGCAAACTGAATAGCTTCTTCTCCTTGAGGAAGATACAAAGAACATTCCTATCTGCCTGGGGATGTTGTAAAAATAAAAGAGTTGTCTGCGAGACTAAAAACATCATGAAGATAGTACCCAAAGCCATCAACAGATTCAATACAAACCCTGTCAAAATTCCAAAGGCATTTTTTGCAAAAATAGAAAAAGCAATCTTAAAATGTGTAAGAAACAACAAAAACCCCACAATAGCCAACACAATCCTGGTAATGAAGAACAAAGCTGGAGGCATCACACTTCCTGATTTCAAAGTTTATCATAAAGCTACAGATATCAAAAAAGTATGGTAGTGGCATAAAAAAGGACACATGGGCCAATGGAACACAATCAAGAGCACAGAAATAAACCTACACATATCTGTCAGCTGATATTTGACAAGAGACCCAAGGATACACAATATGAAAAGGAGCCTCCTCAATGGTGTTGGGAAACTAAATATTCACATGCAAAAAAAATAAAATTGGACCCCTATCTTATACCACTCACAAAAATTAACTCAAAATGTGAATTATAGACTTACACATAAGATCTGATACCATAAAACTCCTAGAAGAAAATATAGGGAAGAAGCTCCTTAGCACTGGTCTTGGAAATAAATTTGGAAATAGGACATCAAAAGCACAAAAAACAAAAGAAAAAGTAAACAAGTGGGACTACATCAAACTAAAAATATTCTGCACAGAAGAAACCATCAACAAAATGAAGAGGCAATATATGGAATGGAAGAAAATATTTGCAAACCATATACTGGATAAGGGGTTAATATTCAAAATGTAAATTACTCCTATGACTCAATAAAAAAACCCAAACAATTCAGCGAAAAAATGGGCAGATGAACGGAATTCTGTCATTTTTTCAAAGAAGACATTCAAAAGGCCAACAGGTATGTGAAAATATGGTCAACATCACTAGTCATCAGGGAAATGCAAACCAAACCAGAATGAAATATCACCTTACACTTGTTAGAATGAACTATCATCATCAAGAATGCAAGAGATAACAAGTGTTGTTGAGGATGTGGAGAAAAGAGAATTTTGTGCACTGTTGGTGGGAATGAAAATTGGTTTAGCCACTAAAGAAAACAGTATGGAGGTTCCCTAAAAAATTAAAAATAGAACTACCTTATAATCTAGCAATTCCACTTCTGGGTATATATCCAAAGGAAATGAAAACAGGTTATTGAAGAGATATATGTACTCCCATGTTTATTGCAGCATTATTCACAATAGTCCACATATGGAAACAACCTAAGTGTTTGTCAACAGATGAATGGATACAGAAGATATAGTGTGTGTGTGTGCATGTGTGCGTGTGTGCATGTGTGCAAATACACACACACAATGGAAGATTACTCAGCCAAGAGAAAGAAGGACATCCTGCCATTTGCAACAACATGGATGGACCTTGAGAGAATTATGCTAAATGAGGTAAGTCAGACAGAAAAAAGACAATTACTGTATGATATGACTTATCTGTGGAATATAAAAATTCCTAACTCGTAAAAACAGAGAGAATGGTGACTCCAGGGGCTGAGTATGGAGGAACTGGGGAGATGTTCAAGGGTACAAACTTGCAACTAGTAGATAAATAAGCCCTCAAGACTGAATACACAATATAGTGATTACAGAGAACAATATTGTATTATAAACTTCAAAGTTGCTAAAAGACTAGATCTTAATTGTTCCCACCACAAAAAAGAACTGATAATTATGTGATGTGATAGGCTTGAATCTTGGCTAACACTATGGTGGTAACTGATATATGTATCAAATCAACATGTTGTATCCCTTAAATTTTCACAATATGCCAGTTATATCTCAATGAAAAAATCATGGAGAATGGGTTCTGAATTGATATTATCTGCATGGTCTAGAAAACTCAAGCTGAGAAGTTAAAATAAAACAATTTAAATGAGATGAATAAAAACCACTGTTTCAGTGGGGGGAAAGCTTGTTCCAAAATCCAGAGCAATATAGGATTTCCCCCTCCCCCCAACTCTATGGCCTCCCCCAAATAGATGAACTCACAACAAAAATTGCACACAATTATGGTTCTAGCAATGCAATGATCCTGCTAATGGGAAAACTATGCTATGAAATGCTGGCCAAACTATAACAAACATTAAGTGCATACTACACACACACACACGCACACACACACACACACACACACAGACAGAGAGAGAGAAATAAATCTGCAAAGGGAAAAAGAGGTGGCTGTTAACAAGAAATCAAATTATGGTCTGAAGTTACCAATTCCTTAGGGTGAATGGAATGAGGTTATCAGTCAGTATCATCAAGGATTGGATTTTAATATATAGAAACAGGCAATGAAACTTTGGTTTCAGATGAAGAAGAAATTTTAAATCACATATTCTGAATAAACTCAAGAATTTTAAGACTTATACCCTTAATTTACTGACTTGTTGTTGGCATGAATCGCCATTCTAAATCCCTATGCTTTATCCAATATTGCAGTAGCTAGATGCTTGAGAACAACATTCATGAGAATCGCCTGTAAAAAGAATTTTGGCTTAGATTTGGCCAGTGGTGCAGAATTATGAAAGAGCTGAGGAAGGAAGAGAAGCTGACATTGTTGTTCCTCCCCTGTTGGTCATGAACAGATGTGTGAGCTGCAGCTGTAAAGTTTTACAGTGGCCTCTTGGCATAATACTATGAACCACCCTCCAAGGTTATGCAAAAGCTGTGAGCCTCTGAGGTGTCTTTTAAAGTGATTGACTTGGATGATTGCACTAACTTCCTACTCCTCTGGAAGCCAGTGGTGAAATGGAGTCTTCTTTGAACTACAAACTTCAAAAACCTCTGATGGTTTATATTTGCACTTATATCCATAATTCCTGCAAGAAATACCCAGACTGGATCCTGCTCAACAGACTTAAAGGATGGATAAGAAAAAACATCTTTCGAGTGGAGCAGGTAGACGTCAAAGGAAGCTTGTATGTGTTGGCTTGGGCTCTGGGTGGGGAAAAGTCTCCTATGAAAATTTTTCATAATTGACCTGCCCCTCAAACAGATGGTCCAAGAAATGCAAAGCCAAAGAAATAAAACAAAAGTAATAAGAAAGAAGTGAAACTTTCAGTGAACCTGGAAGAAGCATAGAGAAATCTACTCTGAAGGGATGTACCCTCAGTCTTGGCTACATAGTTTCTTACATATATGACCCATTGAACTTGACCTCACAACTCAAAATTAGGAAGCTCGCAGGATAACAATCCATCATAAGTAAGAACCCATACTTATCATCAGGTATAATCACAGCAGGATTATACTCCCAAGATTTTTAGATAATGGAACCATTTCACTAAAATAATAAAATATGTTTGGAATTAAAGACATAAAAAAGAAAATTAAAGCCAACTGTGAAAAATTACAGGCAGATTTGAAAAATAACCAAACGGATTTTGGAAAGGAACAAAATAAAACACGCTTGCTAGTTTTAGCTTTAAAGATTAGATGGCGCTGAAGAGAGAACTAGCAAACTAGAAAACAGCTCCAAAATGAAGCACAGAGTTAAAGATACAGAAACAGGAAAAGAATTAAGAGACAAGGAGGGTAGGGGAGGAGCCAAGATGGAGGAACAGCATGGAAGTTTTTTTTTTACGTCGTGTCCATGAAATACAGCTAGATCAACACTAAACCACCCTGAACACTTAGAAAACTGATTTGAGGATTAACACAACAATCTGCACAACTTGAACCACAGAACTCAGAAAGTATGCAGTGCAGAGAGGTGAACTGGGGAAAAGAGAAGACGTGGAAGGCAGGGGGCTGTTTTTGCTTGTGGAGAGAGGATGAGATGGGGGAGAGTACAGGAAAAGCACCCTCCCCCCCCCAGAAGTAGCTGGAGAGAAAGTAGAAAAGTAGAAACAGCTGCAGGGACTGAAAAGGGAGAAAGGAGAGGGTTTAAATTCCACTAAGACTCAACAAACAGGGGGATCACAAAGTCTGAAACTCCACAGCTTGATAACTGGCAGTGCTCTGGTGCTCCCCAGGAGCAGAGTGAAGTCCAGAGGGTCCTCAGGCCACACGGGGAGAGGTAGTTCCCTTGCTGGGAGGACATTTGGTAGAGGCGGTGTGGCCACCCCACAGGTAAAGGCCTCAGTGTACCCCAGAGAACAACCACATTCGATGGTGCTAGAACAAGGTCGTTAAGGATGAAGCCTGGTACCAGATGCGTGTTGTGATTTTCCACAATCTCTGAAACACTCCTGCTACATGATTGTGTGAACTTTTTCTGGGGCAGGCTGGCACCCAGCCACAATCTCTGGGTATCAGCAGCAGCATGATCCCACATATGTTCCTGGGTGTGGCCTGCACCCAGCCATTGCTCAGTGAGACCCTCCTGCAGAGGGTCAGAATGGATCCAAGCCACAGTCACTCAGAAGTGAGGGGCGGGGAAACACAGCTGCATCTGAGATAAAACTCAGGATGGAGGTGCTGCCTGGCAACCTGACAACTTGGTCACAGACAATGTAAAAGTGGGCAGTGGATGGAAGCTGGAGACAAAGGATGGGTACGTGATTGCTCACTGGGGAGAACAGAGTTCCAATACTAGAGATTGGGTAGCTGGGTGATGCCATTTTCACCCCTCCTGCGCATGCACCTACACACCTACAAGCACCACAACAATCTACCCCAGTTACCTAAGCAGCACCATCTGCTGCTGGAGAATGGAGCCATTGCACTAAGCCCCGCCAAACTGGGCCAACCTTGTCTCTCTGCCTGCTTAGTTTACGGACTATCAAGTGCTTCAGAGTTTGAAAATGATGTAATTTCCATTGTATTTCAGTCTGTTTGCTGGTCCATCTATTCAATTTTCTTTATTTTTCTTTTTTCATTTCTTTTTCTTGAATACAGAAAAAGAAAAAAACTTATTTTGTGTTTTCATTTTTTATTAAAGATATTTTTCTTTAATTTTTTTCTAGTATATATTTTTATTTTGTAAATTTTTTTTCAATATATGAAGTTTATTGTCAAATTGGTTTCCATACAACACCCAGTGCTCATCCCATTAGGTGCCCTCCTCAATACCCATCACCCACCCCCCATCAATCCTCAGTTTGTTCTCAGTTTTTAAGACTATCTTATGCTTTGGCTCTCTTCTACTCTAACCTTTTTTTTTTCCTTCCCCTCCCCCATGGGTTTCTGTTAAGTTTCTCAGGATCCACATAAGAGTGAAACCATATGGTATCTGTCTTTCTCTGTATGGCTTATTTCACTTAGCATAACACTCTCCAGTTCCATCCATGTTGCTACACAGGGCCAGATTTCATTCTTTCTCATTGCCACGTAGTACTCCATTGTGTATATAAACCACAATTTCTTTATCCATTCATCAGTTGATGGACATTTCGGCTCTTTCCATAATTTGGCTATTGTTGAGAGTGCTGCTATAAACATTGGGGTACAAGTGCCCCTATGCATCAGTACTCCTGTATCCCTTGGATAAATTCCTAGCAGTGCTATTGCTGGGTCATAGGGTAGGTCTATTTTTAATTTTCTGAGGAACCTCCACACTGTTTTCCAGAGTGGCTGCACAAATTTGCATTCCCACCAACAGTGCAAGAGGGTTCCCGTTTCTCCACATCCTCGCCAGCATCTATGGTCTCCTGATTTGTTCATTTTGGCCACTCTGACTGGCGTGAGGTGATATCTGAGTGTGGTTTTGGTTTGTATTTCCCTGATGAGGAGCGACGTTGAGCATCTTTTCATGTGCCTGTTGGCCATCTGGATGTCTTCTTTAGAGAAGTGTCTATTCATGTTTTCTGCCCATTTCTTCACTGGGTTATTTGTTTCTCGGGTGTGGAGTTTGGTGAGTTCTTTATAGATTTTGGATACTAGCCCTTTGTCCGATATGTCATTTGCAAATATCTTTTCCCATTCTGTTAGTTGCCTTTTAGTTTTGTTAGTTGTTTCCTTTGCTGTGCAGAAGCTTTTTATCTTCATAAGGTCCCAGTAGTTCATTTTTGCTTTTAATTCCCTTGCCTTTGGGGATGTGTTAAGTAAGAAATTGCTACGGCTGAGGTCAGAGAGGTCTTTTCCTGCTTTGTCCTCTAGGGTTTTGATGGTTTCCTGTCTCACATTCAGTTCCTTTATCCATTTTGAGTTTATTTTTGTGAATGGTGTGAGAAAGTGGTCTAGTTTCAATCTTCTGCATGTTGCTGTCCAGTTCTCCCAGCACCATTTGTTAAAGAGACTGTCTTTTTTCCATTGGATATTCTTTCCTGCTTTGTCAAAGATTAGTTGGCCATACTTTTGTGGGTCTAGTTCTGGGGTTTCTATTCTATTCCATTGGTCTATGTGTCTGTTTTTGTGCCAATACCATGCTGTCTTGATGATGACAGCTTTGTAGTAGAGGCTAAAGTCTGGGATTGTGATGCCTCCTGCTTTGGTCTTCTTCTTCAAAATTACTTTGGCTATTCGGGGCCTTTTGTGGTTCCATATGAATTTTAGGATTGCTTGTTCTAGTTTCAAGAAGAATGCTGGTGCAATTTTGATTGGGATTGCATTGAATGTGTAGATAGCTTTGGGTAGTATTGACATTTTGACAATATTTATTCTTCCAATCCATGAGCATGGAATGTTTTTCCATTTCTTTATATCTTCTTCAATTTCCTTCATAAGCTTTCTATAGTTTTCTGCATACAGATCTTACATGTTTGGTTAGATTTATTCCTAGGTATTTTATGCTTCTTGGTGCAATTGTGAATGGGATCAGTTTATTTGTCTTTCTGTTGCTTCATTATTAGTGTACAAGAATGCAACTGATTTCTGTACATTGATTTTGTATCCTGCAACTTTGCTAAATTCATGTGTCAGTTCTAGCAGACTTCTGGTGGAGTCTATCGGATTTTCCATGTATAATATCATGTCATCTGCAAAAAGCGACAGCTTGACTTCATCTTTGCTAATTTTGATGCCTTTGATTTCCTTTTGTTGTCTGATTGCTGATGCTAGAATTCCAACACGATGTTAAACAACAGTGGTGAGAGTGGACATCCCTGTCGTGTTCCTGATCTCAGGGAAAAAGCTCTCAGTTTTTCCCCATTGAGGATGATGTTAGCTGTGGGCTTTTCATAAATGGCTTTTATGATGTTTAAGTATGTTCCTTCTATTCCGACTTTCTACAGGGTTTTTATTAAGAAAGGTTGCTGAATTTTGTCAAAGGCCTTTTCTGCATCAATTGACAGGATCATATGGTTCTTATCTTTTCTTTTATTAATGTGATGTATCACATTGATTGAATTGTGAATGTTGAACCAGCCCTGCATCCCAGGAATGAATCCCACTTGATCATGATAGATAATTCTTTTTATATGCTGTTGAATTCGATTTGCTAGTATCTTATTGAGAATTTTTGCATCCATATTCATTAGGGATATTGGCCTGTAGTTCTCTTTTTTTACTGGGTCTCTGTCTGGTTTAGGAATCAAAGTAATACTGGCTTCATAGAATGAGTCTGGAAGTTTTCCTTCCCTTTCTATTTTTTGGAATAGCTTGAGAAGGATAGGTATTATCTCTACTTTAAACGTCTGGTAGAACTCCCCTGGGAAGCCATCTGGTCCTGGACTCTTATTTGTTGGGAGATTTTTGATGACTGATTCAACTTCTTCGCTGGTTATGGGTCTGTTCAAGCTTTCTATTTCCTCCTGAGTTTTGGAAGTGTGTGGGTGTTTAGGAATTTGTCCATTTCTTCCAGGTTGTCCAGTTTGTTGGCATATAATTTTTCATAGTATTCCCTGATAATTGCTTGTATCTCTGAGGGATTGGTCATAATAATTCCATTTTCACTCATGATTTTATCTATTTGGGTCATCTCCCTTTTCTTTTTGAGAAGCCTGGCTAGACGTTTGTCAATTTTGTTTATTTTTCCAAAAAAACAACTCTTGGTTTCGTTGATCTGCTCTACAGTTTTTTTAGATTCTATATTGTTTATTTCTGCTCTGATCTTTATTATTTCTCTTCTTCTGCTGGATTTAGGCTGTATTTGCTGTTCTGCTTCTATTTCCTTTAGGTGTGCTGTTCGATTTTGTATTTGGGATTTTTCTTGTTTCTTGAGATAGGCCTGGATTGCAATGTATTTTCCTCTCAGGACTGCCTTCACTGCATCCCAAAGCGTTTGGATTGTTGTTTTCTCATTTTCATTTGTTTCCATATATTTTTTAATTTCTTCTCTAATTGCCTGGTTGACCCATTCGTTCTTTAGTAGGGTCTTCTTTAACCTCCATGCTTTTGGAGGTTTTCCAGACTTTTTCCTGTGGTTTATTTCAAGCTTCATAGCATTGTGGTCTGAAAGTATGCATGGTATTATTTCAATTCTTGTATACTTATGAAGGGCTGTTGTGTGACCCAGTATGTGATCTCTCTTGGAGAATGTTCCATGTGCACTCGAGAAGAAAGTATATTCTGTTGCTTTGGGATGCAGAGTTCTAAATATATCTGTCAAGTCCATCTGATCCAATGTATCATTCAGGGCCCTTGTTTCTTTATTGACCGTGTGTCTAGATGATCTATCCATTTCTGTAAGTGGAGTGTTAAAGTCCCCTGCAATTACTACATTCTTATCAATAAGGTTGCTTATGTTTGTGAGAAATTGTTTTATGTATTTGGGGGCTCCCGTATTCAGTGCATAGACATTTATAATTGTTAGCTCTTCCTGATGGATAGACCCTGTAATTATTATTTAATGCCCTTCTTCATCTCTTTAAAAAAATTTTTTTTTAACGTTTATTTATTTTTGAGACAGAGAGAGACAGAGCATGAACGGGGGAGGGTCACAGAGAGAGGGAGACACAGAATCTGAAACAGGATCCAGGCTTTGAGCTGTCAGCACAGAGCCCGATGCGGGGCTCGAACCCATGGACCGTGAGATCATGACCTGAGCCAAAGTCGGACACTTAACCGACCAAGCCACCCAGGAGCCCCCCTTCTTCATTTCTTGTTACAGCCTTTAATTTAAAGTCTAGTTTGTCTGATATAAGTATGGCTACTCCAGCTTTCTTTTGACTTCCAGTGGCATGATAAATAGTTCTCCATCCCCTCACTCTCAATCTGAAGGTGTCCTCAGGTCTAAAATGAGTCTCTTGCAGACAGCAAATAGATGGGTCTTGTTTTTTTATCCATTCTGATACCCTATGTCTTTTGGTTGGCACATTTAGTCCATTTACATTCAGTGTTCTTATAGAAAGATATGGGTTTAGAGTCATTGTGATGTCCGTAGGTTTCATGCTTGTAGCGATGTCTCTGGTACTTTGTCTCACAGGATCCCCCTTAGGATCTCTTGTAGGGCTGGTTTAGTGGTGACGAATTCCTTCAGTTTTTGTTTGGGAAGACCTTTCTCTCTCTCTTTCTATTCTAAATGACAGACTTGCTGGATAAAGGATTCTCGGCTGCATATTTTTTCTGTTCATCACATTGAAGATCTCCTGCCATTCCTTTCTGGCCTGCCAAGTTTCAGTAGAGAGATCAGTCACGAGTCTTATAGGTCTCCCTTTATATGTTAGAGAACGTTTATCTCTAGCTGCTTTCAGAATTTTCTCTTTATCCTTGTATTTTGCCAGTTTCACTATGATATGTCGTGCAGAAGATCGATTCAAGCTACGTGTGAAGGGAGTTCTCTGTGCCTCTTGGATTTCAATGCCTTTTTCCTTCCCCAGATCCGGGAAGTTTCAGCTATTATTTCTTCAAGTACACCTTCAGCACCTTTCCCTCTCTTTTCCTCCTCTGGAATACCAATTATGCGTATATTATTTCTCTTTAGTGCATCACTTAGTTCTCTAATTTTTCCCTCATACTCCTGGATTTTTTTATCTCTCTTTTTCTCAGCTTCTTCTTTTTCCATAATTTTATCTTCTAGTTCACCTATTCTCTCCTCTGCCTCTTCAATCCGAGCTGTAGTTGTCTCCATTTCATTTTGCAACTTGTTGATAGCATGTTTTAGCTCCTCCTGGCTGTTCCTTAGTCCCTTGATCTCTGTAGCAAGAGATTCTCTGCTGTCCTTTATACTGTTTTCAAGTCCAGCGATTAATTTTATGACTATTATCCTAAATTAACTTTCTGTTATATTGTTTAAATCATTTTTGATCAGTTCGTTAGCTGTTGTTATTTCCTGGACGTTTTTCTGAGGGGAATTCTTCCATTTCGTCATTTTGGATAGTCCCTGGAGTGGTGTGGGACTGTGGGGCACTTCCCCTGTGCTGTCTTGAATAACTTGCGTTGGTGGGCGGGGCCGCAGTCAGACCTGATGTCTGTCCCCAGCCCACCACTGGGGCCACAGTCAGACTGGTCTGTGCCTTCTCTTCCCCTCTCCTAGGGGCGGGATTCACTGTGGGGTGGTGTGGCCCATCTGGACTACTTGCACAGTGCCAGGCTTGTGGTGCTGGGGATCTGGCATATTAGCTGGGGTGGATCGGCAAGGTGCACAGGGGCAGGAGGGGCAGGCTCGGCTCACTTTTCCTTCAGAGATCCGCTTCGGGAGGGGCCCTGCGGCACCAGGAGGGAGTCAGACCCGCTGGAGGGATGGATCCGCAGAAGCACAGCGTTGGGTGTTTGCACGGTGCAAGCAAGTTCCCTAGCAGGAACTGGTCCCCTTTGGGATTTTGGCTGGGGGATGGGCGAGGGAGATGGCGCTGGCGAGAATATTTGTTCTCCGCCAAACTGACCTCTGTGGTCTGACTTCAACAACTCTCCATCCTGTTGTCCTCCAGCCCTCCGGTTCTCTGAACAGAGCTGTTAGCTTATAACCTTCCAGATGTCAAGTACCGCTTGCTGTCGGAACACACTCCATCTGGCCCCTCTGCTTTTGCAAGCCAGACTCGGGGGCTCTGCTTGGCCATCGGGTCGCCCCTCTGCCCCGGCTCCCTCCCACCAGTCCGTGTAGCGCACACTGCCTTGCCGCCCTTCCTACCCTCTTCTGTGGTCCTCTCGTCTGCACTTGGCTCCAGAGACTCCATTCTGCTAGTCTTCTGGCGGTTTTCTGGGTTATTTAGGCAGGTGTAGGTGGAATCTAAGTGATCAGCAGGACGCACGGTGAGCCCAGCATCCTCCTACGCCGCCATCTTCCCAGGATCCCCCAATTTTTCAAATTCTATTTTGCTTCCATCATTTCATTTTATTCTATTTCATTGTATTCATTTTTTCAAATTTTCAAACATTTTCTTCCCGCCCCCCCTTTTTTTCCTAATCTATCAAGCTCCTTTCAACAACCAGACCAAAACACACCTAGGATCTAGCATCATTTATTTGATTTTTTTGAGTGTGTATATTGTTTTAAATTTTTTAATTTTAAATTTTTTGCCTTATTAAATCCTTTTCTTCCTTCAAAATGATGAAATGAAGGAATTCAACCCAAAAGAGCAGGAAGAAATGACAGCCAGGGACTTAACACAGATACAAGTAAGATATCTGAACCAGAATTTAGAATCACGATAGTAAGAATACTAGCTGGGGCCAAAAATAGATTAGAATCCCTTTCTGCAGAGATAAAAGAAGTAAAAGCTAGTCAGGATGAAATAAAAAATGCTATAACTGAGCTGCAATCTTGAATGAATGCCACAGTGGCAAGGATGGATGAGGCAGAGCAGAGAATCAGAGATAAAGAATACAAACTTATGGAGACTAATGAAGCAGAAAAAAAGAGGGAGACTAAGGCAAAAGAGCACAATTTAAGAATTAGAGAAATCAGTGACTCATTAAAAAGGAACAACATCACAATCATAGAGGTCCCAGAAGATGAAGAGAGAGAAAAAGGGGTAGAAGGTCATGTGAGCAAATCATAGTGGAAAACTTTCCTAACCTGGGGAAAGACATAGACATCAAAATCCAGGAAGTACAAAGGACTCCCATAAGATTCAACAAAAACCGACCACCAACAAGGCATATCATAGTCAAATTCACAAAATACTCAGGCAAGGAGAGAATCATGAAAGCAGCAAGGGAAAAAAAAGTCATTAACATACAAGGGAAGACGGATCAGATTTGCAGCAGACCTATCCACAGAAACCTGGCAGGGCAGAAAGGAGTGGCAGGATATATTCAATGTTCTGAATCGAAAAAATATGCAGCCAAAAATTCTTTATTCAGCAATACTATCATTCAAAATAGAAGGAAAGATTAAAAGTTTCCCAGAAAAACAAAATTAAAGGAGTTCGTGACCACTAAACCAGCCCTGCAAGAAATTTTAAGGGGGACTCTCTGAGGGGAGAAGAGATGAAAAAAAAAAGAGAGAGACAAGGAGGGTAGAATGAGAAGACTCAACATATATCCAGTTGAATTCTCAAAGGAGGAAATGTGAGTCAATTTTTTTCTTTTTTAAATTTATTTTTTAAAAATTCAAGTTAGTTAACATAGAATGTAGTATTGGTTTCAAGAGTAAAATGCAGTGATTCGTCAAAAGAGTCAATTCTTCAGGCAATAATAGCTGAGATTATTTTATAATTGATGAAGGAATTAATCCCCAGATTTCAGAAGCATAAGTGTTTCAAAAAGAATTGAGAAAACTAAAAGTCAAAACAAGAAACAAGCAAACAAAACCAAAGGTACACTTAGACATACCATTGTGGAACTCCAGGCCACCAAAGACAAGGAGATAATTTTTCAGGCAACCAATAAGAAAAGATGGGGCTTATCCCTTAGCAGTTATATGATTTAATCTCAGATAAGTCCACAGCTGATATCAGAATTCAAGAAGTCACAATTTTACTCACTTTATCGTCCTTTTAATATTTTTGATTAGTCACTGTAAAGCCACTATTGGTGAGCTGCCCATACCCCCCTGCCACTCACCATTCCTATGGACTCAAAAGTTTCCAAGTACAAGTGTGCATGACCCTTTTCCTGAGGACCATCTCTGTCAAGCAGGAGAGCAGGCTGAGAGTTCTGGGGAGGGGATGTAGCTGTCAGCAAACGACATGAGAAATATTCTATCTCCCGTGTCCCTCATTTTATGTAACCCTGATGCATGTAAGTAATCTCACAGAGTTCCCCAGGGTGACTGTGCTTCAGTACCCTAGAATGGTAACTTGCTCTATAATGTACCCTGCATTGGCTTCCTCCCTTCCTCTGATTCTCCACTGGTGTTTCCTGGGACGATGTCTCACACAAACTATGTGCATTCACATCCCTGTGTCAGGGTCAGCTTTGGGGGAACCCAACTTAAGGCAGACACAAAAAATACAATTTTGATCCCACAATTTTAAATAAAAAGACCTTTTTTTGGAAAGGGAATATTGTTCTTCATTTTCAAACCTCTCAATTCGGAATGACCAAATGGTTGGCCATGTCTGGGTGAGACATACATGAGGCAGGAAGGACACAGTTCATTAAGCCTCTTCTTGGTGGTTTCTCAACAAATCCTGAGTGATGAGGCTCTGACTCCAGCCTATGAAAATCATACTCCCTTGATCTTTCTGAAAACTTAATTTTGAAATGATACTCCCAGGAAGTTGAAAAATACTACAGAGAAGTTCTATGCACCCTTCATCCAGCTTCTTACAATGGTAACATCTTATATACCTTATAGTATAATATAAAAACCAGGAGACTGGCATTAGTACTGCCTATAGAGATTATTCAGACTTTGCCAGTTTCTGTGTGCACTCATTTGCACGCACACATGTGTATGTGCATGTGTAGCTCTATGCAATTTTATCACATGTGTAGGTTCATGTAATCACCACCACCATCAGGATACAGAACTGTTCCATTACCACAAAGGAGCTTCCTTGTGCTACTCATTTAGAGGCATACCCACCCCCATCCCTGTCCCTCACCCCTGGCAACCACTAATCTGTTTCCCATCTATATATTATTTAATGTATAACCTTCAGACTTGTGTAAGAAGAAAAGTTTTAATCTCTTACAGAGACAAAGGAGAATAACAGGCAGTTTTTCCATGTCAACAGGACTTTCAGACTTGATTTTAAATAAATTCCCTGACACTTTTGATACAGTAAAGTGTTTCTAAGAGTGTCCTTTGTATGGGTACAAACAATCCTACTTCAAGGGAAATACATGTTCATTTCAAAATTGTGCTTTAAATATTTATGAAACTGATATGGCCTGCTGTACTAGGTTGGGATACAAAGCAAGAGTATTTCTCATGATATTTTTTATTTGTATTAACTGGCTCTTAGCCCTGAAAGCTCCTATTTGCAAGAATGTGTTTCTTCCATTCATATGGTCTGCCTTGATAATTCTAAGAACTTTAGTGTTGGTTGCTTGGCCCAAGGGCCTCAGTTCTTACTACTATTACCTTGAACAAAGAACAATGGAATCCTTTTGTATTATTGTAGTTTTGGCCCAAGAGTCCCCAGCTCTTCCATTGGTGCTGTTTCTTGCTGATAGTCAAGCAGTTGGATGCAGACCTCCTCTGCTTTGATGACAAGATGAAACACACACTGACTGCCACTGTTGGAGTGGAAGCATCTTTGGGTACAGTTGGGAAAGAGGAAGTCTCTATAAACCCAAAGAATTTTCTAGATCTCAAGGCATTCCAGCATCTGCCATATACTGGGACTGGGATCGGCCTTCCTTTTAACCTTCAAGAATGCCAGCTTATCTGTGTTCAAGAAGCTCCATTCCTGGCTTTCTAGCTGCTTCCTGAGGGAGCTGAAGTCCTCAACTGTGCTACCCCATGAGCAAAGTAAAGTGGGAGAGAGAGAAAGAAGATGCCAAGCATAGTATGGGAAACTTAAACATAACCCCAATAACTCACCACCTCCTGTCTTTTTGAGTGCTAATGTCCTTGTCCCTAACCTTAACCCTAACCTACCCCAACAAGGTTTGTCCATTTCTGCAGAGATGACTGGGTATTTTAATACTTTATGGCTTGGCAACAATCACAGCTTTAAAAAAATAATTTCTAAGATCTGGATTTTTTTCATCGTAACCAGAACCACTTTGCTATGTTCAAAAGTAAACAAGTTTTAGGACAACCATCCCTACGGGGTGCCTTGGTGGCCCAACTGGTTAAGTGTCAGACTCTTGGTTTCGGCTCACGTCATGATCTCAGGGTGGTTTTTGATGTCGAGCCCCATGTCTTGGGATTCTCTCTCTCTCTCCCTCTCTTCCCCTCCCCACTTGCCCATGCAAGTGTGCACAGTGCACGTAATCTCTCTCTCTAAATAAATAAACTTTAAAAAAGAACAACCAACTCTGAAACTGACTCTAGGACTTTAGTTATACAGTTCTATTACTGCCATGCATAATTTCAATGGACAATTATAATAAATGATAATTTATTCCAATAGATGCATTCCAGTAAAAATCCACCTAAACAGAGGTTGAGTTCTGATGCACCAATTACAGAGCTTAGTGAACCACGCTGTGCACCCCTCTCTCTTTCCAGCAGCCTGTGTAGTTCCTGGCTCTAGGAAAGAGCAAGACAGAAATGGAGATCGCATTCTAAAATGACAAGACAGGCAAAAACCAAATAATTTTACGCACAGTAGGAACGGAGGGGAAAGGGGGGAGTTACGGCGTAGGGTGACTAGAGGTGTGAATTTCTTTAGCTAAGAAAACCAGAGAAGACTCTGAAAGCAGCCATAAAAAATCCTGAGAAAGAGAGTGTATGCTTCATTAGGGTAGGGGTTCCCGTGCATTTAGTTCACACAAGCTAGGACAGTGCCTGACACATCTAAGACATATTTGTGAACTGAATTAATAGGGATTTCAGGCAGAGGGGGCAGCAAGTACAAAGGCCCTGAGCCAGAGAGAAGGTCACTGTGGCTGGAAAAGAGTGAATGAAGAGAGTCCAAGGAGATGACCCTGAAGGTGCACATAGGAGGTCAACTTTTGCATGCTGACTTCAGAGGTGGATGGGAAGCGTGACTTGGGAGGGCTCACCAGATGTCCAGGATCAGCCCTGCCATATGAGATTCTTCAGATTGTAGGCATCCCGGTGTAACTCTGCCCTGCCTGGAACCAGTGGAATTGGAGGGCGCCCAGGTCATGAGCAGCTCAGGATCAGGAGTAAGGCTGGGATGTGTGGGTGACACCCAGGAGCGAATCAAGTAAAAGGATCTGAAAATGCAGGAATAGGGAGGGACTGAGAAAAGCAGCCCCAAACGATCAGTTACAAGGACGGCTAGAATAACTGATTGCATTGGAGAACCAATCAGTCATAGGCATGGTGTTGGCATGGCCTTCCTCATTACAGCTCAAGAGTCAAAATCTGTTTTCAAATAGACTCACATGATGCCTGTTTTTGGTCTTGCCTTGATCTCCTTAGGAAAAAACCACCTGGGCTCATTGTTCAAAATGAGTCTCTTTCAGGAGAAAGTTAATATAATCTTAAGAAGTTTTTTTGTTACATAACTTTAAAGGCTTTCTTTCAGAAATGAATAAATATGCTCATAGAAAGCAGCTCTGCTGTGAAATAAAAAGAAAAATTGAGCAAAACATGACTTTAAAAATATAGCTTTGAAAAGTGTTCAGATTTTCACTATTTTCCAAATAGTTGTATTTATTTTTCTGCTAGTATTTTATGTTGCTTTCCCCTCTAAGTCCAGGATTTGCCTAGATAGATTCTATTATTTTCAAATTCATAGATATGTAGGAAATGCTACATTTATAAATGGTGAAAACCCAGCTGGAAGCCACAAAATTGTGATGGTAGTTAAGCAGAAAACATGATCACTGAAAAAAAATGGCCAAATAAACAAAGACGCTCCGGCTGTATCATTCTCATTTGCTTCGTATTTTCTTCAGCTTTGACAGGCTCATATAATAACCATCCTGTTCACCGCAGAATGAAAATAAATTCCGTTTAATTAGTATTTATTGTACTCTGTGCCTTGTGGCACAGCTCCAGTTTAGTAATATGCAAGCAGAGAGTGGTGGGAGTTGGCTTATAGCACCTCTCTTTGGCTTACGAGGAGGAAGCAGCATAGAGTGGGGATGCGAGACGGGGTAGGTTGCAGAAATGGTTCCATTTCTTCTTCCCCAGTGCAGGCTCTTTGCCATGCAACTCTGCGGTACCTCCTACTCTGACTCTGGGCCAGGCTAACAGTATGGTGGCAGTATGGTCATTCTGAACCTAGGCCTTTAGGGGCCTTGAGTGTTTGTGCTCATCCTCTGATGTTGCTGCATTATTATGGCCTGTGGCAGGTGGGATGATGGTTGTCCAACGATGTTGATACTAATGCCTGGAACCTGAGAATATGGTACTTTATACGATAAAGGAGACTTTGAAGATACAATTATGTTAGGGAATCTTAAGATGGACAGGTTATTATGGATGATCTGGGTGGGCCCAACTTAATCCCCTGAGTCCTTAGAAGTTCTTTCCTAGTCAGTCAGTGGGAGACGTGACTATGGAAGAACTGTCAGAGACGTGCTGATTTTGTAAGAGGAAGGGGGCCACAGACCAAGGAACATGGGTGACATCTAGAATCCAGAAAAGGCAGGGAAATAGATTCTCTCCCAGAGCCTCCAGAAAGAAATACAGCCCTGCCAATGTTTTGATTTTAGCCCAGTGAGACCTGTGTCAGACCTGTGACCTCCAGAACTGGAAGATAAGAAATATGCACTGTTTAAGCCATAACTTTTTGATAACTGATCACAGCAGCAATAGAAAATTATGCATGGCCATAGATAACTGATACAAGTGAAAAAAACAGATTTTCTCTATCTTCTGGTTTATATCATCTGTTTTGTATGGTTCAGTCCATATTATAGAATATTCAGCCAATTCAATTTCACCTTCCCATTGAGGCTGTCTTCCTGCTTATCCTTCTTCCCCAATTGTGGTTGGATGGGGAGGTGTGCAGCTCTTCTAGCATTGGGAATAGGTGTTGGGAAGCCCAGCTGTTTCTTTTGTAGGGGTGGCCTAGTTCCTGGGTGGATGTTGCTATACCCTCTGGGGTGTGCTTGCTGTGGTTCTGGTACTGGCTGCCCTTTCACATCCACTGCTGAAGTCCATGGCTTGCAGACCCTGTGGTCTGTCTTCTCCCCTGTTTCCCGAGCCCCACCTTGATTCTCTCTGGCTCTGTGTGCCTTTCAAAGTTTGACTCACTCTTCCCTGCATCTATTACCTGGGTGGCCTTTTCTGTATCCCTCAGATACTAGGCCACTTTCACCTCCATAGGTCCCTGCCATGGCAAGTTCCCCAGTAGATTATCAGTTCATTCTGGTAGCATGTGGAGACTTCCAGATCCATTCCACATATGGGAAGTTGGGGGTAACACAAGAGTGTCACATCAGGACCATTCAGTGAAGTGTCCTTCCTTCCCACATGCCTGCCATCTCAGGAGTTCCCAAGTCGTAGCGCACCCCCAAGCCCCTCCACTTTCAACTTCTCATACCATGTAGCAGGCCACTCCACTGCAGGATTCAACCCAGAGCAGGGAAGCCAAGGTACATATTCTCACGCTTTCCTTCCTCTTGTCCTCCTCCTTCTCCCCCACATCCTCCCCAGGGCAGAAGGAGTGGACTCCTTCTTCTTGTTCAAGAGGGATTCCCTATGCATCCCAGTTTCCTCCTAAATAAGGCAGTATTTTCCCTTCCCTAGTCACTGAGTTTGTAATTGCAAATGAGATGCAGGGAGATAAGCAGTGTGGCTAAAAATGCAAGACCAAAAAATACATTTCCTGTTACATGCCAGGCACTAAGTTAGGTACTTCAATGTGAAGTAGAGAACTATTCACAAAGAGACTTCTGTTAAGACAAGAATGTGTGTGTGTGTGTGTGTGTGTGTGTGTGTGTGTGTGCATGTGTGCGTTTGCATAAGGCTGTGAAAGAATAAATATAGGCAGTTTTGTCTACTGTAACAAAAAGAAAATTATTTACACAATGTTTTTGAGTATATTAAAGAACAGAAATTTTTGAGAATGGCATATAAAACTGGGTGATGGATCTACTGAATCTGAGTCTGCCAAAAAAATTGTTCTACCAATAGATAACTGTGGTCAAGATTGTGAACTATTATAGCACTGCATTTGGTTTTGGAGCTTAAGGCAAATCATTTGTACTAAAGCCAGGAATGAGATGAATGGAGAAGTCCTTGCTAAGTTGTGATTCTTATAATAGTAGTCCTTTTTGTGCCCAGTAACATCAGATTTAAGGCTTTGATTTGATGCACTTATTCATAACTTGGGATCTGATAAAAATGGAGAGTAACTGTTTTGACTTGTTGGACAAAGTCCCAAAGTCGGAGTCTCAGCTTCATCCTGGTACTCGTTTTAAAAAATTACACATTAAAAATCTGATGTGGAATAAAGGACCACAAATGAGTAATAGCCAATGTGGCACGTGTAAGAGCGCTTTGCAAATGGCAGCGTGCCGACCTGGGTTGGGTTCTTTGGGAGAGACCCTGAGACAAGGATTCCTGTACGTGCTATTTTTTTTAATGTTTATTTATTTTTGAGACAGAGAGAGACAGAACATGAGGAGGGGAGGGGCAGAGAGAGAGGGAGACACAGAATCCGAAGCAGGCTCCAGGCTCCGAGCTGTCAGTGCAG
Source organism: Prionailurus bengalensis (assembly GCF_016509475.1). Taxonomy (NCBI): domain Eukaryota; kingdom Metazoa; phylum Chordata; class Mammalia; order Carnivora; family Felidae; genus Prionailurus; species Prionailurus bengalensis. The sequence continues at coordinate 10,997,074 of NC_057361.1, forward strand.
AACCCGACGCGGGGCTCCAACTCACGGACCATGAGATCATGACCTGAGCCAAATTTGGAAGCTCAACAGACTGAGCCACCCAGGCGCCCCTGTACTTGCTGTCTATTAAGGCTGTGCTCCTAGGAAAGACTGGTCAGGGGGTGGGAGAAGCAGGGCAGGGAAAAAAGGATGTAATGGAAGCTTGTTGTCTTGGGCATAGTTCCCCAAAAGTTAGCTTCCGTATGATCCTGCAGGGGAGATTTGGGGTAGAAGTTAGGCTTCAGATTTTGTCTACACTAGGAGGAAAGAAGCTAGGCTTCCATGCTGTGGCATCATTCAGTCATTGGTTCAGGGCTGCCAGGAAAAGAGGGAGCAGGTGTGTGGGGGCCACCAACCTCTGGAACTCCACAGTATAGACTGCAGCTCCAGTTACCTGTGGGGTGACTTCGGAAGAGATTCACAGGTGCAGGTATCAGAAACAAAGATGACAGTAACCAGAGGCGGCGGCATGAACACGGCACAAGGGATCAGGGGGCATCTAGATGGAGCACGGCGGGTGTTCACCCCATGCGTCAGCTAAACTAGCGTGAGGTCATACGATGAAAAAAGACTCAGCTTCCCCAACACATTCTTTCTGTTTCCTGAGGCTTTTGTGACCGTCACTAACATCAGTTCAGTAACAGTTGATCTACAGTTGTGAGGCTGCTCAAATTTCAAGTTACTGTCCCATCTTTCTCCAATCCAAGAGTAGACATCTGCTAGGTCCAGAGCTAAGCTTTCACTAGCAAGCTCAAATAGTTTTCACTTCAGGAATCCTGGTTTCCCAAATTCATCTGTCATCTTGACAGAAGACCAAGGACATCCCTTTCACTGTCCTTCCAATGGCGATGGGCCACCAGTTTGGGCTCCTCTACCTGGCTTCTGAGGCCCTCTATCATCTGACCCATTTTTTCTTATCCAAATCCGTGCCCCGCATCCCTCTTTCCAGACCCTCCCACCAGGCTGACTCTCGACTGTCTGCATCCCCATAACATGCTCGTATCTGCTTTGTTCCTTTATCCTGGCTACTTCCACCGCCTGGGTGCCTCTTTTCTTTTCTTTCATCTCTGCAAATTCCCTTCACTGCTCCAAGTTCAGCCTAAGTCCCTCCTCCCCGATCAGCCCAATCTGAACAACTCCAGGTCATGTGTTGTCACCCTTCTTTGAATTTTTATGAATATTTAAGTTGTCACAAGAGCATTTTATGTGCCTTTATATTGGGCTTTATTGGTTTGCTATGAAAGTGTTCTGTGAACGATGCCTTTAGAATTACTGGAAAAGTTTACAAAATACTGGTGCTGGTGTTCCACAAGACCAATTCTATCAGAATCCCTGCGAACGGAGCCCTCTATATGATTTTTAAAGAACCTGACTGCTACTAATGTACAGCCAGAGTGGAAAATTCGCTTTGAGATACAATGAATCGAATCACTGTTTTAAGTACTCACCTCCAGAAAACAGATTCATATATTGTGGCTACAGGAAATATCTGACACTGGAAAGAGCTTCCCATGAGCATATGGTGTCACTCCGGTCACGGTTTCCCTACTCAGGATGACTAAACTGTGCTCAGGGTTCACACGATGACAAGGTCAGCTAGAGCTCTGCAGGGAAGAGCAGTCAGTTGGAGCCATTTTGCACCGTTCTACACAAGCCCTGCGTCATCCTTAGCTAAAAAAAAATACAACAGAAAATAAGGAGGGAACACCCATCTATCTCGCTAACTTCAGATCCCTGGGTTCAGCTTTTCAAGTCTCATTTCTGCTATCAACAGCTCACAGTGGCACTACAGATTTTATTTCCATTGTGTTCCCTAGAAGAAAAGTCTTTACGAATTTCCAACAGAAAGAAATTTAATACAAGGAATGAGTTACTTATGGAACTATTGGGAGGGTTAGAGGGATCAGAATCAGGAGGCTGGCTCTAGGCTGACTTCAAGGTCATACGCCAGCATGACCACAACGCACAGACCAGGAAACTACCGCAGTGACTGTGAAATTCAGCAGCATCGTACCCGCTGGGTCATATTTTTATGCCCAGAGAACATGGAAAAGAACAGCCTCTATCTCCTTCCCGCTTTCCATGTCTCCTGTGAGTATATAGAGCTGGCAGAACCTGTCACATCTGGAAGACTAGTGTCAAGGGAGCTCGGTAAACATAGGTTTTAGACTTCCAACCTTTTAAAAACTGCGGGCATCTATGGAAGCTGAATGCCAGAAGACAGTATCTTGCATACATTCCTGAGCAATCCCATGCATCAACAACCATACAGCTTTGGGTAAAAAATAGCAATGTTTCATATCAATAGTGTTGCCTGGCGTCTGGGTTACAAAGATGAAAAAGACCCAGATCTTGAGATAGGTAAGCGCCTTTAGAGGAGTGGTTATATCTTAGGCTCCATCTGTGGTCACAGCTCCCCAGAGGGTTTGTCTTGTCAGGCCTTTTTTTCTTTTTCTTTTCTAAGTTTATTTATTTACTTTGAGAGACAGAGAGTGCAAGCAGGGGAGGGGCAGAGAGAGAGAGAGAGGGGAACAGAGGATCTGAAGCAGGCTGCATGCCGACAGTGGAGAGCTGGATGCAGGGCTCGAACTCACGAACCAAGAGATGGTGATCTGAGCCGAAACCAAGAGTCACACACTCAACCGACTGAGCCACCCAGGCACCCCGAAGCCTGTCTTAAATTAGGTGAACTCACGTCAGTTGTGTGTGCCTGGGCTCACTGCTTCACCTCCCCAGGTAAAATTAGTGCATGAAAAAATGGCATTCCTGATGGCAGCAGCTAAGTGCTGCTTTTCCAAAGACAACTCCAAGTTTAGGAGAAATTTTAAAGACAGAAATGAATGGTTCAATGTGAGGAGCTTTGCAAGTTTTCAGTTTGTTGTACATACAGAACCCTTAGTAAAAGGTTTTATGTTTTATTGTTTAGACAGAAACAGTGCGACCAGATGACGGTTTGAAATGTCAGTGCCAATATATAATAATATACCCTGAGAAGTTGAGTTTGGCCCTTATCTGTGTGTCTTATATTTATTTTGCCTCAAACTGAGATTTAAACATCAGTGGAAATTTTCCATTTAAGGGAGCTGTAATATTTTGGGCAAATTAATAACTTCTGTGAACCCTAACCTCTACAAGTAAGGAACATCACACATTTGTTAGAAGCGAATAAAGGAAATATCTCTCAAATCTCTCCACTGACATTCTCCTAACAGTAGAGAGAGTGTAAGGTACCCACAGAAAATTCAAACTTGGGGGAAATCTTTTGTTTTACCATAAAATGCCAAGTGAATTCTATCTATGAACCCACATTATATTCATTACAATTTTATTAGAAATATCTTAGGTATTTTTCATCAGGTAAAACTGACTTTTTAGGAGGATGTACAGTTTTATCCCATGGCTTCCAGTAGGTTCTAGCATGTTCTCTTGAGAACCAAGTTTACAACGGGAAATGTTTCACCAGTGTCTGCACATAGAAGGCCCCTAACAACACTTGGATGAATTCTGAAGGCGTTTTCCAACATAGGGAATTTAGAATATAAACACATCGAAGAATAGGTAGCAATTTCTAAATTTTGCAGGTTACTGTTTTTGTCCTGTTGTTATGACTTTGCCAGAGAATTTTCCTCCTTTTGGATATGCTGAAGGGTGCTCAATTCCGCTTTTTCTATCCTATCCTGTTACAGATACTGAACGTTTTTACCCAGGGAGGTCTTTGTCTAGCCCCTAATTAGTCCAGAACAAGACTGCTTTTATGTCTTTATATTAGGAGTCGTATCCTCAGCGGCTGGTGGAGTCTGGGAATGGTCCTGCGGCAGGACAATTTTCCTGATTAACAGACTGTTCCGCTGGGGGTGCAGCACGGGAGCACAAACCAAACGTCATTTAGACTGCAGACATGTCCCTCCTTTTCTGCTCTCCTTGTGCTGACGCGCCTACTATGCTTGCACACCTTCATTACTTGGCTCATGAGAGTCCCTTGACCTGCAAAAGTTCATTTTTTCCTTTGGACCTGGAAAAATTCTCCTTCTCGTGTAGGACAAACTTCAAATGGCGTCCTAAGTTTTCCCTTCCTGGATGCCTGCTGCTACACCTACCATCCCCTTTCCATTTCCTTCCAAGCAAGGTGTCCTAAGATCTGATATGTATCTCTGTTTTAGCATTTGTCACATCACGTTGGTAGTTGTTACATGTTGTCTGTCTCCAATGCTGGCTGGCCTGTGAGCTTCACAGGAGAGGGAGACCTATCTTAGCTCTTACGGCATTCCCAATGCTTGCAAATGTTGAGTGAAGGCAGAAGGAAGGAAGTAACAAATAGCAGGCTCGATCATACACAAAAGCACAATCCGAATGACTGAAATACATCAGCACCGCTGAGCCTGCTTTCCTTCCTTCTGAAATATTTGTGAAAACGATACCAAGAACCGACACAAGTCTTTACATAAAGGTACTTCATTTGCAAATGAAACATAGAAGGCATTGGCTTAGTACCTTAAATCTGCTTTACTAGGAGAGTTCTTTCTGAATAAAACATATTAGAAAGATGACCACAATCCCCCCTCCCCGCCCCGCATCTGTTATAAATTGTGAAGGCAGTCTGCATATCTGAAAACTCACTAACATACAGCTTGGGTTTGTGAACTGGCATTGTATCTATGCTGTCATTTAATTATTTTGAAGTTAGTGGATTAGTTAATGGTTAACAATTAAGCGAGAATGATGCACAAGCCACCTTTTCCAAAATTAAGTTTAATATTTCATAACTATTTCACAGATTATTTATGTGAATAAAAGTCTCATGGAACCTTCTTTCTCAAGAAAGTAAAAAAAAAAAACACTTCCATTTTTAATTTAGCACTGAGATTGCTGTTTCTTTGTCATAGTAATTATGGGCCTTCCTGCCAGGGCCCCATTTTTTGCTTCTCCCTTATAACATGGTCATGGTTGAATAGCTTTAATCAGGCACCAATTAGCCCCAAATCTATAACTCATTTAAGTCTGGGTCTTTGGTGGTTGTGCTTTCTCCTTTCAAACTGGGAGGGAAATGTTAGGAAAGTTTGAGCAAATGATCTCAATCCCTGATGAATAGTTTGTAGAGAGATATTTCTGTAACCTGCCCAATAAACTGGTTATCATATTAAACTCATTTTTAGCAGCTTATATTCACTTAAGCATTGCTCCAGATGGTGGCTGTCAAAATGTTTTTTATAATTAGCATCAGTAAACTTCTCCTGGGCCTTTAAAATTCACTGCAAATCACGTGTTGTCTATAATCATAATAAGATTGGAAATGTTATTAATATCCTCCTCAGGATTCTGCCACACCAGTTTCTGTAAAACTACATGGATCAACACAGCCAACTCTTTTCTGCTGTTGCTGTCTCAAAGGCTGTTAAATGGTGAATGTGACTATATCTAGATGCTGTTAAAATTAAATATAAAATGGAGACCGGACTCGAGAATTCCCTGAGCAGACAAAACCATTTAAGCCACATAAGCAAAACCAAATCTAGCTTATTTCGCGAACATAAATGAAACTTAGCTTAGCTTATTTCTTGCAAATGCCTCTGACAATCATAAAATAAAGTCATCTTCCTAAAAATGGTATGTGATAATCACTTGTAACCAATCCCCTGCCATCTGGAAACCCCCGCTGTAATAGCCAATCATTGTAAAGATTAAATAACTTCCTCATTTTTGTTTTATAAGCCAGCCTGTAACTTCATGCCCCTGAACTTCATACCAGTTCTTATTTTTGGAGGCTCTCAGTTCGTGAGCTCTTCTTACGTGCACAATAAACACTTCCTAAGTACTATTTATTGATTTAGCGGTTTTAACTTTGCTATGTCTGGTTTTTTGACCATCTACAAATTGATCTGATCATTTTCACGGAGTTGGCCGATCAACTAACTCTGACATATAAACACCTGCCGAAGCATTTGTTTAGCCAAGCACACAAACCGTTCGGTTCACATTAACGTTTTCTAGAAACCAAGATTTGGATCACACCGTATCACACTGAATTGGGTGTCTCAGTTGTTGTATTCATCAGGTCTCTTTTGGTTGCAAGTGACGGAACCCCTATTTGAGCCATTTCATGACGAGGAAGCCCGATTGGAACAGCAGCGGGCTGTTAGTAACAAAAGTTAGTAGCCAAAGCTTCGGAGGTGTACCGGCCAGTCCTAGGGATGACTGGGCCAGGGACTCACCTGCACGCTGTCTTAGTTTCTGTTTTTCCTGCTCTGTGGAGAGGCCAGGAAGGGAGTGTGAGAAGCAGGACAGGAAGCTGTAGAAGCCAAAGAAGGACGCGCTTCCAAGCCTGGTCCCAGCTTCAGCCTAATCCTGCAGGGTGGCTCCGAAATATACATTAGAACTCAGAGTTTGCTCCAACTGGAGGCAAGGGAGCTTGGTTTTCAGATGCCTGCACCAGTCAGCCATTGACTGAGTGCCGCCCCCCGGGGAAATGTAACCCCAGGCACTTCTGGCTCCACAGGACAGGTCCAAGCAGCTCTAGTAGCCAAAAGGATGGCGTCTTTAAAAGAGTCACAGGTGTGGACCATCAGAAGCAAAGCACAGAGACGTGCTAGTGATCCAAAAGTTGGTTCCTGATAGGCACAGGTGTAGACCATCCGAAGCAAAAGCACACAGAAGCCGAGGGAGGGCTGCACACAAACGGTTAAAGGGATTCTTAGAGGGATCTGGGCAGGATGCTGATAATGTCCACTAACGAACACTGTGGAGATTATTTTGTGTCTTTTATCTTGACTTGTTGGCTTTTCCTTTGCCCCAAGACACCAGCTTCTTTCATGACTGAGGGAACATGGATGGGTGCCAGCTGCTCTTAAGTATCATATCCTGTAGCTTTTACTACCAAATTGGGAGGTTTGTACTTAGTGCCAGCTAGAAAAGTCAGGTACTGTTCTGGTTTGGGTCAAGTGCTTACTTTCGAACCGATCAGCTCTAGCCTTGGGGACAGGGTGATATAAAAACATGGTGAGCTGCATTTGATGTAAAGGAAGAGACAGTTCCTAAGAAGGGCTGTGATGTTACTGGAAGAAGGTAAATATGCAAGAGACAAAAGAACGTTGGGTTGGAGGATGGGCTTGTCATGGCCAGCATAATGTGTTTATTCCCTGAAGGACTTGTAATTGCTCTACATAGACATCCAGTTGAAGGTTATGTCCTTGCTATAGCTGGGGGTTCCAGGTGGCAGTCTTCGGCACAAAAGTAAAAATGAAAAAAGAGATTGTAGATTGTTTTGAAAAAAAAAATCTCAAAAGGGCATCCTATTGGGACAGATATAAATATGAATTCATATTAATTTAGCATAGGTATTACCTGAACACAAATTCAGTGCTCAGTAATTTATTCCATTGGATCCTTATGCATGGACTTCCCCGTTAAATACAAAAGGTATTTCAAATGTAGGAAATATACAGCTAGAAGGGAATTGGACCATTTAGACCATCTAAATTTATCTTTTCGCCTGATTTCTCTTTGTGAGTCTACGAGTGCTTAATAACTGTTTAATCTGAGTAGAGTTCCACCACTAGTATCTCAGAGGTGAGATACCTACTCTTATTTTTCCAGTTTAAAAAGATGCCATCTTTGCTCATTTAACATCCTTTTCAACCTATATCCTCACTTCTGTTTATCAAGCAGTTTTAGTGTAACGTGCTTCAATATTAGCACAGACTTGCATGAATATTTCAGGGTGCCGAGGAACAGCGTTGTTATCAAGCATCAGCAGCTGCTGTTTATTGGTGATAAATGAGTTTTTTTCCATTGAGGGCAATTTCTCTGGTCTTTTGTCTATTATCTAGGTAGAAATGAAGGATATAATATATCCTTAAAGTGGTATTCACGCAGTTCTCCAGTTAATGAAGCACTGAGGGGAGGGGAGGTGGAGAGACACACAGAGAGCTAGAGAGAGGGCAAAGAGAGACACACATGCACAGAGAGGGAGAGACAGAGGCAAAGATACACACACACACACACACACACACACACACACACATGGAGGTATAGAAAGAGAGAAGTGCAGAGAGATGGGGAGAGCACAAAGCAGAGGCAGACTCTGATAACACTGTGGATCTCTGCTGTGCATCTATCTCCAGGGTTTTGCTGTGCCATACTTTGTAAAGAAATATTGGGGTGCCTGGGTGGCTCAGTCGGTTAAGCGGCCGACTTCGGCTCAGGTCATGATCTCACAGTCAGTGAGTTCAAGCCCCGCGTTGGGCTCTGTGCTGACAACTCAGAGACTGGAGCCTGTTTCAGATTCTGTGTCTCCCTCTCTCTGACCCTCCCCCGTTCATGCTCTGTCTCTCTCTGTCTCAAAAATAAATAAATGTTAAAAAAAAAAAGAAATATTATCTGACAGGGCAAAGTAGTGAATCGTTAGTATTTATGCTGAACAAGTTTCCAGCCCTGTATTTCATAGTAAGATGGGTGCTTCTGCTGCTGCTTGGAGTTAGTCTCCCCGGTAGTGACAGCAGAGGTGAACTCAGTGAGTAAATTCATGCCTATATGTTGGCAGAGGCATCGCCGTGTTTACCACTGTCGAACATGGAGTTGAGGGAATTAAGTGGAAAAAGTTCATCTGCTTGGGCATTTGGATACACTGTGTGCAGGGCAGAAAGTCTTAGCCTATTGAAGGACTAAGTTTAGGGAAGATAGAGTAGTATGAAAGCTGGCTGCTAGGAGGTATTCTAGGATTTTAGGTCTTATTTAAGGAATAGCGCTAATTCAGATCAATTCAACACACGCTCCTTGAGCATGTACTGTATGCCAGACATCATGCTACATGCTAGGGATTCCAAGGTAGATCATAGTTCCTGCTTTCAGCAATGTTAATAGGTTATTGCAAGTCATCGCGGTGCATACTGTGGTAGGACCGAGCTCACAATGCCATGGAAATACAAAAGAGGGCTAGCTCATGCCTTCTGGGTGTTGAATGTAGTCGAGGAACGTTTGTAGTTCAAATTATAGTAAACATGGGGAGGTTGACTGGTCAGGATGGGCTACAAGATGAGTTGCCTGGCCTGAAGGATAGGTCCTGTGTGGTTATGCTTAGTTGTTATCCTTAATGCTGGTCAAAGGGATGCTTATTCTTAGTGGGTATCATTTACGTGGGTTCATATGGTTATCCTAATGCTGGTGAATATAATGTTTATCCTGAAAACACTGGCCAACAGTAGTTATCTTTAACACTGGTCAACATAAAATGCTTATCTTTGGGGCGCCTGGGTGGCTCAGTCGGTTAAGCGGCCGACTTCGGCTCAGGTCATGATCTCGTGGTCTGTGGGTTTGAGCCCCGCGTTGGGCTCTGTGCTGACAGTTCAGAGCCTGGAGCCTGTTTCAGATTCTGTGTCTCCCTCTCTCTGACCCTCCCCTGTTCATGCTCTGTCTCTCTCTGTCTCAAAAATAAATAAACGTTAAAAAAAATTAAAAAAAATGCTTATCTTTATTCTAAATTCTGGTCAGAAATGGTTATCCTTAGTGGTGGTGAACAATGGTTATCATTAATACTGATCAACAATAGTTATCTTTTTTAAATTTTTAATGTTTATTATTTATTATTGAGAGAGAGAGAGAGTGAGAGGGCACACAAACAGGGGAGGATTAGAGAGAGACGGAGACACAGAATCTGAAGTAGGCTTTAGGCTCGAAGCTGTCAGCACAGAGCCCAATGCGGGGCTCGAAATCATGAACCATGAGATCATGACCTGAGCCGAACTCGGATGCTTAACCAACTGAGCCATCCAGGTGCCCCAACAACAGTTATCCTTAATGCCTATCCTTAATGATTTTATTTAATCATGGTCAACAACAATTTATGGCTTTTTCTACTTTCTGGTCACATGATAGGTATGCATTTCCTGGCTCCCTTATAGATGGGTGGTCTCATAACTAGTTCTGGCCAAGGCATTATGACTAGAGGTGATGTGCTTCACTTTCAGACCAGAGGAACATTTAATCCCTGGAGTGAGTATCTCCAGAGCTCTCCTTCCCTCTTGGACACTGACTAGCAGCATTTGGGGTGGGGGTTCCTACATTGCCATGAATATGATGAGCAGAGCAGCCCTGTAGCCGTGCAGTACACGATGCGGAAATAAACACGCCAAGATTACACTGTATGTTAACTAACTTGAAGCCGCTGACATGTGAGTGTTCTTTGTTCCTGAAGCAGAATATAACCTATCTTGACTGACCTGGGCACAATGGCTCTCAGCCCTATGTGCACATTGGACTCACCAAGGGAGTTTTGAGATGATGTGACTATCCCTGTTTCGCTGCAATTCAGTTGGAATAGAATCCATAGGTCTGAGTCCTGGGTATCATTTTTTTAAATGGACTTTTAATGGATTTTTAAAATAACTCAAATGGGGCGCCTGGGTGGCTCAGTTGGTTGGGCATCAACTTCTGCTCAGGTCATGATCTCGGGGTTCATGGGTTTGAGCCCCATGTCGGCGGGCTCTGTGCTGACAGCTCAGAGCCTGGAGCCTGCTTGGATCCTGTGTCTCCTCTCTCTCTCTGCCCCTCCCCTGCTCACGTTTTCTCTCTCTCTCTCTCTCTTTCTCTCAAAAATAAAAATAAACATAAAAAATTTAAAAAAACTCAAATAATGAGTGGCTAGAATGTAAACTTCACAAGGGAATACGATCTGGCAAATGGCAGACACAAGGTAAATAGTTGTTAAATGCATTATTATTAAGTGAATAAATGCAATCATGCTTAATTAATTTTCTTACACCAGGGTCTGCATCCTGCTCCCTATGCCATCTGCTCAAACCAATACCATGACCCAGGGTCCTCTTCTAAAACGATGCTTTGCCCTGGTCATTTCACCTGCCTTCTCCCTGGATTTCTGCATGTGTATCATCCCTCCACGGTTCTGAGCCTTGTTTATATTGAGGGCCACATTTTTAAAAAGTTGCTCTCTTTTGTCCCATTGTTACATCTCCCATCATCCCATTCATCTTGACTGCTAGTCCGTCTCTGATCACAGGTGTGAAAAAGGAAAAGAAAATGATACTTGTAACAGTCTTCAATGCCTAGCTGAGTACTTCCCCTTCCATCACACCTTTTCCCAGGCTTCCCAAATCACAGTGAACTTGGAGTTTACAGAATTCCCAAAGAACATTTTGTAACCTGAACTAATCACCTCGACACTTGGGTTGCGTTTGTGTCTGGATGTGTGGATAAGTTCATTGAAAAATTAAGAGTTCCCTAGTAATTACTGTATATCCTTCATAGTGCTTAGCAGTAGAGTTGATATTCAATACTTTATTTTTACTCAATAAATACTTGACTGGTTACATGTATTCAAGTATTATATTAAATATATGATACTTGACTGACAGATTGAATGAATAGGAGAATACATTACATGTGTATGTATGTATATATGTACACATGTATATGCTTTTATTACGTTCGTCAATTGGAAATTTATGGTTTATATCAAGACCACAATTACAGTGAAATGATTCTAAATCTTGAAGCTTGTGTTAGAATATTTAATCACTTATAAAAATTAAGAGTTTCCAAATTCACACATCCATCATATTCTGTAGCATCTCACCATAACTGTTGGTTATGAATTTTAAGCAATTCTCCTAGCAAGACTAATGCCTGAAGTGTCAGACATAATCAAATATTGCCTAGTTGCATAACTCTGCTAAACACTTACAGGAAAAAGCTGCAGGTGAAGTTCTATTAGAGAATGGTTAGTGTTAATGAATTTTCCACCAGAAATATAAGTGCATAAATCTGGCCCACAGCCAATCACCTCCTTCATTCCAGTAAAGAATATTGAGCTCTAAACCAAGTAAGGGGAACTGTATAAGATCATTGGTTTTAAGATCTTTCTTAAAACCTATTTTTGCCATTTAATATAGCAGTTTTGCTAATATATTTTTAATTTTTAAAAATATCATCTTTTTGGGGCACCTGGGTGGCTCAGTTGGTTGACCATCTGACTTCGGCTCAGGTCATGATTTCACGGTTCACGGGTTCGAGCCCCACGTCGGGCTCTGTGCTGACGGCTCAGAGCCTGGACCCTGCTTCCGATTCTGTGTCTCCCTCTCTTTGCCCCTCCCCCATTTGCGCTCTGCCTCTCTCACTCTCAAAAATGAATAAATGTTAAAAAAATTTTTTTAAATCATCTTTTTGAATAAATTATAAACTTTTTGAGAGAAAAAATGGTAAACTTCTTGTGAGCAAGGATAGAAACATCTTGGTCGTGTAGAACAATACTTTAAATAAGAATCATGTTCATTAATTCTTTCTTGATCTGATCATTTAAGTTGAATTAAATAATTAAATATGGTTGAATGTGCATGCAGCATTGATTATACATCGTCTATTATAAAATAGAGTTTCATTAAATCAGGTTGTATTTTCTTGTATTGTGGACTTCTTTAGCAGTCTGGTGAAATCCCCTTCTCAGCATCAATGTTTTTAAATGCATAAAATGCAGAGAATTTGATGGTATCAAGTTTGTGGTTATCTTCAGTTCTGTCCGTGGATCAGATGGACTTCCAGAATCCCTGCACTGGGAGTATGAAAGTCCAATAAAGTGTATAGATCATAACTGTAAATAACAGTTGCCACGGGTGTACACATTCCTTGGGAAATTCCATGTAATTCACTTGTGATAAAAATCTTAGAGTGGAATCAGCTTTTCCAAAAGTGTCAATAATATTAACAACTTCATGTTATGTAATATACATGTTTTGACATAAGTAAATGAGAGCATGACCAATGAATAAATGATTTGCACAGATTTTTAATGGGAAAAGGACAAGTCACCATTGATATTCCTCCCTGAAGACACAGTCTTTTTATGTGTCACACACAAAATCGACAGAAAAGATAAAGATGTATGTGTAACTACTGATACATAATTGATATTTTTATTATATGGGGTTTCTATTTTGTCTTTGTGTTTGAAAAGATTCCCTGGTAACTCAGTGGGTATATTGGCAAGACTCAAACAAACAACTGATAATAACCAGTTACAATTCATGACTGCTAGATTAGTGAGCCATTATTTATAGTAATCATCTATTAACAGTATAGGGCATGATATTCATATGGCTATGTATGCGTGTGTATACACACACACACACACACACAGGTACGCATGCACTGCAGGCAATGTTGCATAACAGAATGAAGTTGGGTTTGAAATCAGATGGATATGGTTTTGAATCCTGTCTCTTCCACTTAGTACTTTTGTGACCTTAGGGGCCTCCCTTTCTCCCTTCTTTCCTCTTTTACTTCATTCAGAAGTATTCAGAAATATTAGCTGGGCATGCCATGAGTAAACAGACTTATGTGAAGGCTGTCTCTCTAAGTCCCCATCTCTTCATACTTAAAACAGGGAGCACCTAGTTTATAAGATTGAGGGGAGGAATGTAATGAGAGTACAAAATGAGAAACATTTTATGGAATTTTGGACACATCATAGGTGCTCTAATTTCATCACATATCCAACAGGACCTATGAGTGCTTGGGGCTCTCCAAGGAAAACCTTTATGGAAAAAAGAGTCGTTAAAAGGAAATTGGGAGGGTGAAACTGGAAGAAGGTGGTCAAAAGGCACAAACTTCCAGTTATAAGATAAATACGTACTAGAGATGAACTTTATGACGTGCTGACTGCAGCTAACACTGCTGCGTGATATGCAGGAAAGTTGTGAAGAGAGTAAATCTTAAGAGTTCTCATCACAAGGAGAAATTTTTTCTCCTTGTTTTTCTTTCTTTTTTCCTTCTTTTTATTGTGTCTATGTGAGAAGCTGCGTGTTAGCTGAACCTACTGTGGTAATTATGTGACAATATATGTAAATCAAACCGTCATGCCATATGCTTTAAACTTATACAGTGATGTAGGTCACTTGTATCTCAATAAAATTGGAAAAAAATTAAATATAATGATATATATGTAAAAAAGAAATTGGATGCAATATGAAAGGGTTTTCTCATCAGATCGTGGTATCTTTCGATTGCATTGATCTAGCAAGAGAGCTCAGAGCCTACTCACTCGACACTTGCATCCTTGCTATAGCTGATAAAGCTCACTAGAACTAGGAAGATGTGACTAACACTCATTTAAAATGCTGAAGGCTAATATAAACAATACATATCAAAAATATAAGTCTAGACCAAGGGTTCCCAAACTTAAGCATGAACACCACATGATTGTTGGGCCACATTCCCAGAGTTTCTGTTTTTGCCCAGACGTTTTTATTTCTAACACGTCCTAGGTAGTGCCAATCTGCTTTTCCATACTTTGAGAACCACACTTTGAGGCCTAGACTTTTGCCTTACTACAAATAGCAGTGTAATGGAAGGTCTATTGGTGTTCAGAGCCTTATGGTTTGCCCGGGGACATGGAACATCACTTGAGAACTCGCATTTTAAAAGGAATGAAGAAGAAAGACAGGAAGTATGGTAGACAGAATAATGGCCCCCCAATACGTCCGTGTCCTAATCTCTGGAATCTATAAATATGTCTCATATGACAAAAGGGACTTTGTAGATGTGATTAATTTAAGGATCTTGACATGGGAATATTATCACGGATTATCTGGGTGGGCCCAGCATAATCACAAGGATTCTTATGAGGGAAAGAGAGAGACAGGGAAGGAGATATGATTACAGAAGCAGAGAAGGAGAAAAGCATGCAACAATGAAGAAGAACAGATTGGAGTGAATGTGAGGAAGGGGCCATGACCTAAGGAATACAGTAACTTCCAGACACTGGGAAAGCAAAGAAAACAAATTTTCCCCTAGACCCTCTAAAAGAAATGCAGCCCTATTGACACCTTAGTATGACCCCGCTGGGGTCCATTTCCAACTTCTAGAGATGATAACTTTGTGTTTTTTAACCAACTAAGTTTATGGTAATTTGTTAGAGCATCAGTAGGAAACACATGCAGCGAGTAAGAGACAACCTAACTCCATACTCCATTTATCTAGTCAAGAGATGATTATCAGTGCTTTGGAGTGCAGTGATTTATTCTCTCCTTTAAGGAAGTTGGAAAAAACAGTTTAAAAAATGAAGTTTCTAGGCATGGGTCTATAGATATGGTATCAGCAGCCACTCCATTCAACAGTAACCCTCCTCCGCATCTTTACTTCCTTCATTTCTGTACCAAGTCGGCTGACCCTAGGCTCTTGGTTCAAGTGCAGCCATATAAGTCTCAATATCAAATCAAGTCTGCTCTGATACACCAATAGGAACTTCATGTGTGTTGGTTGGTCTTATCAAACCAGAAAGATAGACTAAACCCAAATGTATCATGAATAGTCAGCCAAAGAAATTGAATAAACTGTTCTTGGTGAAGTTGACAGAGACTTCTCCCCCCATTCTCAAATGAATATTGTACAGATTGTCATGAAAACTAAGGAAAAACAAATGTACATACATTCCTCATTGGCTCACTATAATGTGTCTGGACAACTGGACCGGTGAAATGCATGTTTTCATAATTTTTGTATGGTATCCACATCCTTCATATTTACAAACATTAGTAGGTATTCCCTTCTTTTAGCAAATGAGCATTCTTACAGTTCACATTTATGAAACAGACGAATTAGGACATTGCCTCAATACTAAGGCATAAGATCCCTCACTTATATTTTTATGGTTTTGAAATAATTATATGCAATCAATGGGATATTCATTTTTCTCCCAAAAAGCTGTTATTGACCCAATGGTAATTTTTACAACTCATGGGGTCCTAGTCAAACAGAAATACAGGAGTGCTATCATTATTTTTTTGCTTGGCAAAAAAATTTACAGTAAGTTTTGAACATGCATTTAGAATTTCCTGTGAGCATTTAGAACAGAACTAAACTAATAAAATACATATGTGGATTTTCAATATTCATAGCAAAGATACACTTTACTAACATTTGAAAGCTTTCTTGGGTCATAGAATTGTTGAAGATGGTCTGGAGGTCTTTACTTCAGGGGCCATTGCTGATCTAGAATGACAAACGTGTCTGCAGTCAAGAGCACACATTGGAATCTGAGTGAATTCCTTATGGAGACAGGGTTTTTATTTAGGGGCTGGGAGTGTTGCTTGTAAAACAGGAGGAAAAAAAAATATATTTTATTGTATATTGTATATTGATTGGTTTCTCTCTGTCAGGATAATTAAGAACAAATGACTTCATTAAGTTTTGTGAGTCTGCAATCTTCATGTGGTATATAGCCACACCAACAGTTGAGAGTAGATAAGAATTATCCAAATTCCTCAGATTAAATTTTGGGGGGATTAAAGAATGGGATTCATTGCTTTCAGTATTAAGATTTGAGGACGTAACTTTGGTGGGGCTCTTGCATTTAACAGGATGTAGTGTGGTGTGGTATAATGTGTTCTACCTGTCATTTGACAGCAGCTGCCATTGTGTCTATTCTAAGGATTAGGGTAAATCAACGTTATGTATTCACTTTATTATTACTTGTTCAAGTGTGGGTGATAGCCTATGAAAATTGATCTAATATTCCCTATTTTGTGTCTTGTCCTAATGCAGCATAGAGGAGTTCTCATTTAGTATTGTAAGAAAGAGAAAAAGAAATTTCACTAAAATTAGTAGGTAAATTGGTGATACTCTTAATTTAGAGATAACATTATTTTCACCATTACTCTCATTTGCCATTTATTTCAATTGGTATAGTAATTTAGGCCAACAAGTAATTTATATTAAATGAATGTTTGTTGACAGAATGATTCCTATAAAAACGTATTTGTTAGAATTGTTCCTCATCGGAGATTTATCCATACACATATGTTCTTTATGGATATGCATTTGGCCTGAAAGGCTCATGAAGGCAAGACTGTGAATGTGAATTGGGATTTTGAAAAATTTAATTTTGCTTCTCATTATTTTCCTTTGAATGGCTTTACAATTATTTTCTCTAATTACATGAATGACACTTTAAATTTTAAAGCTTCATTCCTTGCCCCTCTGTGTTGATGTTCATGCCTCCTTTCATGAGACCTATATTTTACTTCTATTTCCAAAATTTCTGTCTTTATTGGTAAGCCTATTACAGATCCATTCTGACACAAAGATATTTTCATTTTCCACTGTAGCATCAGCATCAACACCTAACACTTAATGTCCCTTGGTTGTCAGATTTTTTGAGAACCATAATTAACTGGATGTATGCATCATTGATGTTTACATGCAACAGATGGCTTAGCTGGGAGAGGTAGATAAATTTAGCTTCTGTTGGGCATGTATGAGTAATATACTGGAAGGAAAAATGTGTAGAAAAAAATGACTTGAATTTTCCTGTATTCCGAGAGTTTTGTACATTCAGCTCTGGAGAGCTGTATCTTTTTATAAAATCGAAGTTCCTTGAAGGTAGAGGTCTGGTGAATGTTTGTCTTATTATTCATTGTAGTTAGAATAGTTGCTAGCTTCTCAATAGATGGTTGCTGGCAGCTAAATGAATGAGGGACTGAGTGAATGAATGAACAAATGAATGACACTGGGGAGCATTAACAAGAGCCAGTTATGTCACAGTTTATAAAATACTTCCATATGCATTTTATTTGAACTTCATGACAAATTCATGTGGTAGCAATTATTGTCCCCATTTTATAGCGAAGAAAGCAAAGTTCAGAAAAGTACAGTGACTTATCCACATTTCTTAGCTGGTAAATGGTAAAGGCAGAACTTAACCAGAACTTCTGGCTCCAAATTCTCTACACCTTTGGTTACACCCTGCCATGTCCTATTATCTATGTTCAATCTAAATTTGGGTGTCTAGGAGGACAATGTAAGGATTTCTGGTGGTATATTGGTGGGGTTGCAAATTTTCTTGAGGGACTAACTTAGGTCTCCATTTATTTATGAGAGAGGAGACCCAATGATCTCTGACCTTGGAGAAATACACCTGACTCCTGTGAAGGTGGCAAGCTTCCAACATAGAAACCAGAAGCTAGCTAGTATCTATCTATCTATCTATCTATCTATCTATCTATCATCTATCTATCTATCTATCTATTATCTTTCTGAGGTAACTGACAAATAAAATTGTAAGATATTTAGATTGTACAACATGATGATTTGATATATGTATAAATGGTGAAAGGATTCACCCCATCAACTCCAGGCAGGTAGAGCCATATCTCTGGAAAATAAAAAATCATTTCTAACCATCTTCCCAGATTAACTGTAAACACTAAGGAGGCAGGAACACCACTGATCTTTTCCATGACCTTTTACTCAATGCTTAACACAGTTTCTAAAACATAGTAGTTCCTCCATACCCTACCCCTACCCTACCCCTGAACTCTTAACCCCAAGCCCTAACCCTAAACTGAACCCTCTGGAGAGATCTCTGGACTTCAGGATACCAGGCACATACCCTCACCCTAGTCCTAGCCCTAGTCCTCACCCTGGTCTTAACCCTAACCCCAACCCTAGAACTGAGAAAAAAAAGATGTGTGAGATATATATATATATATCTCCACACACAATGGAGTATTACTCAGCCATAAAAAGAGTGAATCTTGCCATCTGTGTTGACATAGATGGAGCTAGAGAATATTATGCTAAGTGAAATAAGTCAGAGAAAGACAAATACCATATCATTTCATTCATATGTGGAATTTAAGAAACAAAACAAATGAGCAAAGGGAAAAAAGAGAGAGAGGCAAACCAAGAAACAGACTCTTAACTATAGAGAACAAACTGATGGTTACCAAAGGGGAGGTGGGTTAAATAAGTGATGGGGATTAAAGAGTGCGCTTGTCAGGATGAGCACTAGGTGATGTATGGCATTTTTGAATCACTATATTGTACACCTGAAAACAATATAACATTGTATGGGAACTAACTGGAATTTAAATAAAAACTTAAAAAACATAGTAGTTCCTCAATAAAAATACTTATCCTTCACTTTTTGACTTCAAATTGTACCCCAAAACTTGACTGCAAAGTAAGAAGTCATTAAATAATAAAATATTTCCATTAATATTAATGGAGGGGAGTGCCTGGGTGGCTCAGTTTGTTGAGCATTGGACTCTTGATTTTGGGTCAGGTCATGATCCCAGGGACATGGGATCGAGCCCTGTGTCAGGCTCCACACTGAGCATGGAGCCTGCTTGGATTCTCTCTCTCTCTCTCTCTCTCTCTCTCTCTCTCTCTCTCTCCCTCTTCCCTTCTCTCCCACTCACATGCTCTCTCTTTCTAAAATAAAATTTAAAAATATACATATATTAATGGGAAAGGTTATGCTGCATCCCATCCCAACCCGAGACCCCTCACTAATTTTTTACAGGGAGAAAAATATTTCAATTGAACAATGAAAATAAGCTTTTATAAATAATAAACACAACCTGAAAGTAAACGTATACTATTTGACATGAAACATAACAAAAGTTTATTACACTTGACAGAGGCGGAAGAAAAGTCTTGAGAGGGGGTGGGGGTAGTGGAGAAGAGGTAACAGGGAAACATTCCTTACAGAGAATATTTTTCTTTCAGCCTAGTTTTATCCACTAATTTTCCAACCTTTTGGGAGATTATGATTATTTTGCACTTACACTGGCCTTTTAAATATTACAGCACAGAAAACCATTTATAGGTCAAAATAAAGGCTAATTTATGAGAGGAGTTTGAAACATGTAGAAATATTTTATGCACCCAACAGCTTGAAGATCTAGAAACAATTTCTGTTGCTGGTTATCTTAACCCAAAGCAAAGCATTTGTGTTTATTCTAACACGTCACACAATTCAAATATGTTCCATAAGATTTTCTCTAAGAAATTATTGTTTCAAGTAAATCATGGAATGTGTCTTTTTCTCAAGTGGTCAGGTTGGTATATTATTTCTTCCGTGTATTTATTTAGTGCTTTGTGAGTGAAAACAAAAAAAGAATTATTTCCAAAGTAGAATAACTTTCTAAGAACCCCTAGGAAAACAACTATTAACTGACAATCGCTATGTAAAGTAAGTCTCTGTATTTGATGAGTGATCAATGAACAAACTAGAAACTCTCAATGGACTTGGATGGTGCTGACCTCTGTTGATGAACACACTCTGTCAAAAAGTTACTAACTTTGCTTTTGTTGGAACAAAGCCCAAAACCAGTTGATCTGCTGCTTAAAGAGGGAAATGAGGGCACGGTAGGGAGAAGGGTTGGCTCCAAAGACCCCCACAGCCTCATCTTTCCCCCCTCAGGTCCCATCTGTCTACCCAGATGCCTTTCTCCTTGCTTCCTTGCACCCCTGTGATTCATAGCATTTTTAGTTTTGAAAGTCTCAAAAACGGTTTGAAAAGGCAACTTGAATTTCAAATCTTAGAGATACTTAAAAAAATCTTCCTAATGTTGTTAAAAAATGCACTCAACTCTTCAATTAGAATTTAAAGGTAGATAGATACTCCGGTAGGATTTTTAGTCGAGAACTATTTTTACTTTATGCAATAATTACTAGTTTAAGTATCTTTTCTCCCAGGGTACATGTGACTCCTCATGGAGAGACCTTATTCTTTTTCACTACATTATCTCCTGTGCTTCCCGTATATAAGGCACTCGTGTCTCCTGAAAATATGAATGCAATAGATGCCACACTGAGAGACTGAAAGAAGGCTACTCTAAAGATCTCCCACATATATGCTCATAAAGTCATGCACTTCTATGCATGGTGATTTCCCAAAGAAGAATCCGAGTATGTGGCCAGTAGCCTAGATTATCTGGTTGACATGGATGCTAAAATTAATGTTAGACTTTTGGTTGTGATCATAGCCCACTGTCTGAAGTATTGTGACTCTAAGATACATTCCATAGCTGTGGTTATCTGTATCCTATCTAATGCAGTGATTTTGCAATCTCTGCGTTTGTACATATGTACTCTGCAACTCTCCCTGGAATTTCATGTAGATATATTTGATTTTAGGATCCCCTACCTTTGCTTCGGGTGGTTACTGACCATCCTGGGGTTCTGGCACATTTGTCATCTGGGGTTATTCTTTAATATAGCATGTGATAAGTTGACCTTTAGTTTTTAATTCTTTGTGGCATTGAAATTGACCCAATTATATCCCTTGCTTCAATTCTTACCCATTTATTAGTTTCCATCCTGTAATACAGAAATTGGACAGTCCATGTAATAACTTAAAAATTCTTAGGAATCTTAAATTAGTAATATGCAAACCTCAAGATATGCATTCTTAGGTGTTACTTTAATGTTGGGAAGTTGTAGAACATGTTCAATGATCATGTTTGTTTTGTTTTTAATAAGAAAAAGTTGGTTTTATTACACAAATGATAATGGAGTATATGAACAAATGATGGAGGATCTGGACTTACCACAGTCTTCAAGAAACAGAAAGATATGCTGAAATCTAAATAAAAATGAAACATCCTTTGGTATTTGGAAAGGAAGATAGAGTTCCAGAGATTGTTTCCCTCATCAAATGAGAGCTAATAAGAACTGATGAGTGAGACAGGTGGTAGAATTAACTAGGCCAACCATCCAATCATACAAGCTGACACAAATCACTTGAATGTATTTTTCAGGCTGAAAACATGGACTCTGAAACCCATCAAAATAAATTTTACAGATGGTTTGACAAAATGTCATCATGTAGGATGCAAATCATTTATTTTCTGTACTCTTTTAATACATATTTGTTTTTTGTTTTATTTTTCAAGTTCCATCCTAAAGGTTTCTTTTCGCTTATAACTCTGCTAATAGGGGTTATAAAAATGAATTTATCTTATGTATTGCATGATAGTGCCTGAAAAAATACACATATACACACACCCATGCTTTTTCCCCTGTTAGAAAGAACATGTATTCATGAAATTGTATTTTAAAGTGTTTTTGATATTGTAATGTCTTAATGACAGGTTTTAAGGATTCCCTCTCCTGGAGTGAGAAGGGAAATGAGAGGGTGTTGGTTATACTTTAACATTGCTGATCTAATCTAGACCATTGTCCTTCCCTGCAGTTAGGGTATGATAACGTTCTTGACTGGTCTCATATGTTACCAGGGAGAAGGTTAAGTACTGTCCTTAGAAGGATCAAATATCTCACCGAATCACATAGTAGTTACAACCCAGATGAACCTAGACTGAATTAGGCACAGCCTGGTCAATTGTCCCACCAGACAGAGTTGGGCAGCCTATTTCCCCAGATACGAGACGGTGATCGATTCCCATGGCACCATGTGAGTAGAGTTTTCAACACACGTCATCTTGGGAGAAGGGTATCATTATCCTCTCGCACAGGGACTCGAGACATTCAGTGACTTGTTCAAGGTTGGTTGCTGTATCAGCAAGGAATGGAACTGGTGTACTGGGAGCTGTTTAACAATTGGGTCTCCAAGGGAAAATGAAAAATTTCTGAATTGTAGTAAATTCTCCCACGATGGTCTATTTTAAGCTACCAATATGATGTCACTGTGCGCAGAATTGGGAGGTGATGCACTTCAAGCATACACAAAATAGTAAAATAATTAGGAAGTGATGAGTTTGAGTATTACCTTTGCTTTGGTAATTTATTTCATTGCGAGTTTGTATAATTTAATTTTTAATAGCTAATGTTTGGCCACTGGCTTGCAAAATCTTTAAATATTTAACAATTGGCTCTCACAAGCCAGTACACACTGGCTTCAACACACTACTGCCTGATATCTGCATGCAGACGAGGGATTATGAATATCAGCATTTTAAAGATTTCATGTTAAGTCTACAACTTACTCACTCCTTGTTACTTCTCATCTGTTTCTGTGGTATAATAGGAACCCTTGGATGGCCAAAAAAAAAAAAAAAAAAAAGGAGAATGTGAGCTTCTTTTTGAAACTCTATGAAGGAGAAAATTTGGAAAACTGAGCCAGGCTTTGAAGCCAGGGCTGGAGAGAGGAACTAGGCAGGAACTGGGAGCTACCTCACAATGAGGAAGGAAGTTTAGAGCCTGAAGCAACCAGCAAGAAGGACTTGTGGTCCTGGAGTGATTCCCAGAATAATTTTTGTCACTGCCAATCACCAATGTGTTTTTCCTAGACAACTCACAGAAATATATGCTGTTTTTATTTTAGTGCTATAAATTGCTACAGGCCTATTAAAACTTTACTTCCTCTTTTCCCACTTCCCTAGATGACTCAGAATTTTTGATTTCCACGATGTAAGATCATTTGAGCTTCATTTCTGGATCACACCCAGCTCTTCTCTCTAGCATACAACTCTTCCCTGATACAGGTTCTGAATCCTCAGCTGCCTATAACAGGGTGGCCCTAAACCTCAATTCGGCCACAACAACCTCTTCATACTTTTCCCAAGCAAGCCGAGCCCTCCTGACTTTCTGAGTTGGGCAGGCTAATTGTGTTGGTGGCCCACTGTTCACACTTAAAACTTCTGAGTCCATATTTGACTTTTCTTCTTTACCTCAGGGGCCAAGTCCAGTCCATTCTATCACTGAAAAGTCTTCCTAATATATCTCTTTACATCTAAGGAACTTTTTCTTTCTTTTATCTAAGTTTTTCCCCACAGCTTTTATTGGGATATAATTGACATACAACATTGCATAAGGTTAAAATGTGCAACGTGTTGATTTGATACACTTATATATTTCCAAATGATTACCACCACAGCATTAGCTAACACCTCCATCACATCACATAATTTGTTTTGTGCTGAGAACATTTAAGATCTACTTTCTTAGCAAGATTCAAGTATATAATATAGTATTATTAACTATAACTGCCATGCTGTGCTTTGGATCCCCAGAACATATTCATCTTATAACTGGTAGTTTGTACCCTTTGACCAACATCTCCTGATCCCCCAGACCCCTGGTCCACAGCCCCAGGTAATCACCATTCTATTCTGTTTCTATGAGTTTGGTTTTTTTAGATTCCGTGTATCTGATATCCTACAGTATTTGTCTTTCTCTCTCTGACTTATGTCACTTAGGTGACTTATGTCACCTCTTCTATGGAACTCTTTCTTTCCATGCAACTGCCCCACACTTTTGTGTCTTATAATTGCACACTGCAATAATTTCCCCTCTTATCTCTTTACTTCTGATTCCTCCACTCTGCTCAGTTTTTCAGGTTTATCTTCCTCAAGTGTCTACCTAAAAGCTGCCATTGCCTCCTGAATCTAGCCCAGATGTCTTCTTCTGGCTTCACAGTCTTAAATTCCAACTGTCATTGTTTTCTGAGTATTCCCTTGCCTTCTCCAACTCCCAACTTTTACCCATTCAGCTATTTCTTCTTGGAATTACCTTTTCATCAGTTATATCACTTTTTTCCTGACCTCAGCTTTCCATCCAGATTTCATCCTTCCTCTCTGCAAACCTTCGTGGAAATATTTGTTCTTCTTTCATAGCACCCAGCACCTTCTGCCTTTTATAAGTCATTTGTGTAATTATTTTAAACTTCCTACTAGAAAAGAAAGACCACATCTTAAGTTTATTTTTGCATATCTGTAGCGCTCAGAATAGAGACATTTGCTGACTGATTAAGATGAGCAGTCAGCCGTATTTTAGAGGGTTTCTTCCAGACTAACTTTGTTAGGGCCATGAGGGGGAAAAATGCTGTGGAATGTCAACTGTCATGGTGGGGAATACCAACATCACAATAATGTAACAGTATTGATAGTTATAATTTACAAGTGTCTGCTCTGTTGTCAGATCCCTGCTAAGTGATATATCTATCTTCTGATTCCTCCTAGTCACCAAGGGATACATTATATATGAGTAAACTGCACCTCGAAGAAGCAAGGTGACCTTTGCTAGAATTTCAACTCAGGACTTCCTTTAACTGAAGCTCATATTTGTCTAGTCTCTATTTGGGAAGGTGGTCACTACAAGCACATGCATGTCTGAGAACAGGAGGATAACCCCACCACTCTCTTTGTGGCCTCTGACAATCCCCTGTCAATTCTTCTGTACAAACATTTAAAATTTGTCTCAATTTCACACCATATAGCACTTGATTTCAAGGATGGTATACTTCTGACTTCCTACTGTGCAAGGCCTAAAACCCATTGTGTATGTCTAAGGTTGGTTCTTCTGGCTTGACCCTTTTCATATCCTATTTCATATGTACATGGTATTGGCATCACCTCAGAGAAAATTCTTTATACTCTGAAGTGTGATAAAAGATAAATGTTAAAGGGCAAGAGATGTGTAAATATCAAATATAATAGTCAAGTTGCCCTCCACGTGAAAAATTCTATTGGGGTGAAGAACATGGATAAGTATCTATAAATAAAATTCCAAAGTGTGACACCAAAAGGTATCTTTCAGGGGATGTCTTACTAGATAGTAGACCACTGGATAACCAGCTTTTGGGTTAGAAGAGGGCATTGGGGCTCAAATCACAGCACTTCCCACTGTTGACTACTGAGCAGCATGAATTTATGTTCAAGAGGGTTTGAGATCATGTAGAAGTTAAGAGCTCTAAATTTTCTATTTATTTATGTATCATACTTTATAAACAGTATGATATAAGAGAAAAGGGGCTTTGGGATTAGGCAGGATTTGCTTCCTGGCTCTACCCCCAGTCACCTAGCCTCTCTGAACCTGTGTTTCTTCACGGATAAAATGAAGCTAACACTACTTACCTCAAGGCACTGTTGCCAAAATAATGAAATCTACAACCATTGTCTATGGATGTGAAACTTAGTGGCTTAAAAAAAACAATCACTATTGTTATTCACAAACCTAATGTTAGTTGAATGGTTCTGTTGATCTGGACCAGGCCTGGCTGATGTTGGCTGGGCTCACTCGTACACCTGCCATCAGCTGGCAGGATAGCTGGGGCAGGCTGGTCTAGGATGGCCTCACTCACATGTCTAGTGGCTGGCCAGCTGTTGGTTGAGATAAGAGAGCTGACCCAGCCACATGCTTCTCATCACCCAGGATGCTAGCTTGAGTCTGTTTACGTGTAGGCTGAGTAGGGTTCCTTGAGTGCTAGCCAGAGCAAGTGACAAGGCCAACCCAGATTCAAAGGTGGGATGGATAGACTCCACTTCTTGATGAGAGGAGCTGCAAAATCACATCTTAAAGGGATATGGTTATGGGATATAGTATGGAAATTGTGGCCATCTGTGAAGTCTATTACATGACAACTTTGAGAAATTGTCAGTATTTAAAAAACAGCACATGCATTCTTTTTCACACAGCAATAGCATTCCTAGATATATACCTAAAGGATGCATTCATATGAGCTTGAAATATATGTACTGGAATGTTCATAGCAGTCCCATTCATAATAGCCACAAACTGTAAATGACCCAAATGCCCATTAGCTTGCCTATTTAGAATAGATAAATACACTGTAGTATATTCACACCATGGAATACTATGTGCAATGAAACTGAACAAACTACAACTATATGCAATAATATGGATGAATCTCACAAGCATGATTCTGAAAGAAAAAAAAAGACAGACACAGACAAGTACTTATTTTCTGGTTCCATGTATATAAACTTCAAAAACAGGCAAAATCAATATATTCTGTTAGAAAACATGATAGTGGTTACCTTTGGGATAAAAGGATTGAAAATGGGCACAAGGCAGAGGGGGGACCTTAAGGGTGCTGGTCATGTTCTCTTCCTTCCTTCCTTCCTTCCTTCCTTCCTTCCTTCCTTCCTTTCTTTCTGAAAGTAAGCTCTATACCCAATGTGGGGCTTGAACCTATGACCCCAAGATCAAGAGTTGTATGCTCTACTGACTGAGCCAGCCAGGTGCCCCCATGTTCTGTTTCTTGATATGGCTGCTGATTCAGTGTGTTCAGTTTGCAAAAATGTATTGAGATATACTCTCATCAATTAAGTACTGTTTTGTATGCATATTTTACATCAGTTAAAAAGTTTATTAAAAATGGCGTATTTGAAAATACCTATTCACAGCTGCCTCTCACATATCTTTCCTCATCACTTTCCCAAAATTTTGCTGTGGCAAAAATTATCTCCCCAATCCAGAGGCATACAACAATGAAGGTTTCTTTCTTGCTTTTGATGCATGTTCATTAAAGTTAGCCAGGAATTTTGCTCTGCTTTCCTCTCAGCCTGGGACCAACGTCAATCTGGAATGCTGCATATCAGTCGGTTAAGTGTCCGACTTCAGCCAGGTCACGATCTCGCAGTCCGTGAGTTCGAGCCCCGCATCGGGCTCTGGGCTGATGGCTCAGAGCCTGGAGCCTGCTTCCGATTCTGTGTCTCCCTCTCTCTCTGCCCCTCCCCCGTTCATGCTCTGTCTCTCTCTGTCTCAAAAATAAATAAACGTTGGAATGCTGCATATCATCATGGTATATAGGGATAGAAAACATAACAAAGCACAAGCTTACTCTTAAACTTCCACTTGAAAGTGATATATCTCATTGTTGCTCACATTTCACTGACCAAAGCTAGTCATGAGGCCATACCTAACTTCAGGTGGATAGCAAAGTTCAAAACTATCATGTACTCAGGAGACAGAGTTAGACTACTGGGGAACAATCTTTTTTTTTTTAATGTTTATGTTTGAGAGAGGCAGAGAGAGAGAGGGAGACAGAAGATCCCAAGCAGGCTCTGCGCTGTCAGCAAAGAGCCCAGTGCAGGGCTTGAACTCACAAACTGCGAGATCATGACCTGAGCAGAAGTTGGATGCTTAACCAACTGAGCCACCTGGGCACCCCTGACTATTGGGGAAGAATCTTAATGATTACCATATATTGTCAAATTGCAGGTCTCAAAATAGCTTTCTTTAATTCTTGGTCAGAGAGTATACCTTGATTCCTATGCTAACTACCAAAAATATATCTTGATCATCACAAGAAGGAATGACTGAGAACTTGAATACGAATTAGCATAAATCTACCCTGGTATTATTCACAAGATGTTAGAGCTGGAAGAGACCTTCCATGGCGTCTAGTTCAATCCCCTTATATTAAAGTTAGAGAAACTAACTCAGAAATGACCTGCTTCAAGTCAAAGAGCTATTTATGATAAAACCAGAACTCGAGTTGAGTTTAATGTTTTAATTCAAAGTGTCAAAGTTCAGCCTTGTATGTAATGGAAAGAAGCTGCATATTACAATAATATTCCAAGCATTTACAACTTTGGCCAATTCCAGTCTTTGTTCATTCAATAAATATTTATTCAGCACTTACAGGCAATGACTTAGATACTACAGGAAGTAAAAGATGAGAGAGCGACAGAATCTATACGTAAAGAGGCAGAATCTGATATAATCAACTAAGTAATGGGGTAAGTATGGTAAGAGTTACAAAGGGAATAGCAAAGATCATTTTTGCTCTCTACAAGATTAATTGTTAATGATAGCTGGTCAAGAATTGATATGTTGGGGCGCCTGGGTGGCGCAGTCGGTTAAGCGTCCGACTTCAGCCAGGTCACGATCTCGTGGTCTGTGAGTTCGAGCCCCGCGTCAGGCTCTGGGCTGATGGCTCAGAGCCTGGAGCCTGTTTCTGATTCTGTGTCTCCCTCTCTCTCTGCCCCTCCCCCATTCATGCTCTCTCTCTGTCCCAAAAATAAATAAAAAAATGAAAAAAAAATTTATTATAAAAAAAAAAGAATTGATATGCAACCATCAACTTTGACAAGAATGCCAAGAATACACAATGGTAAAAGGACAGCCTTTTCAACAAATGGTGCTGGGAAAACTGGATATCACATACAAAAAAATAACATTGGACCCTTAACTTACACCATACACAACAATTAACTCAAAATGGATTGAGGGCTTAAATGTAACACCTGAAATATACAACCCCTAGGAGAAAACATAGGGGAAAAGCTTCATGACACTGGCCTTGGCAATGATTTCATGGATATGACACCAAAAGCACAGGCAACAAAAACAAAAACAAAAATAAAACCGTGGGACTACATCAAACTAAAAACTTCTGCACAGCAAAGGAAACAATCAACAGAGTGAAAAGTTAACCTACAAGATGAGGCTCGATCTCACAAACCATGAGTTCATGACCTGAGCAGAAATCAAGAGTTGGACAATTAACCTAATGAGCCAGCCAGGTGCCCTGATTATTCTGGATTTTTCAAGATGGTTATATCATCTACAAATTAGGATCAGTTATCTCTTCATTTCTCATTCTCATACCTCCTTTATTTCCTTTTCCTAGTATTATTTCATTGGGTAGCCCCCCTCCCCCCATTAAATATTCATTGACAGTAAGGGGTTTGAACAGGGTTGCCAGTCTTTTCCTTGACTTTAATGGCTAATTCTTAAGATTTTACCAATAAATATGGTGTAATATAGGCGTTTTTAGAAGACTTTACTTTTGTTGTTAATGAAGGTCTTTTTTCTTTCAAGTTTTCTAAGAATTTCACCTTGAATAGGTGTTGAATTTTATCAAGTATTTTCTTTTTGTTTTTACTGAGACAGCCAAAAGACTCTTCTCATGTAGGTTGTTTACATGGTAGATTATATCAATGTATTTTTCTGTTTTATCAATTTTGTATTCCAAATATAAACAAGCTCTACTAAATTTGGTGTATTCATTTTAAAAACTGCTGTTGGATTTCATTTACTAATATTTTATTCAGAATTCTTTTTAAAAATATACATGCATCTGTAATTCCTTTTTCTTGTACTGTTCTTGACTGTTTTTTTAAATTTCGTAAATGTTTATTTTTGAGAGAGGGAGAGAGAGTGCAAGCAGGGAAGGGGCAGAGAAAGAGGGTGAGACAGGATTCAAAGTGGGCTCTGTGCTGACAGCAGAGAGCCCAATGAGGGGCTTGAACTCATGAATTGCGAGATCATGACCTGAGCCGGAGTGAGATGCTCAACCGAGTGCCCCTGCTGGTTTTGATATTAAGTTTATACTAATTTTATAAATGAGTTTAACAGTTTTCTCTTCTTACAGGTATCTGAAACAGTATAAATGTGTGTGTGTGTCACACACACACACACACACACACACACACACACATATATACACATACACACTGGTTGGAAAATTTTTATGGGCCAGTCCATTGACCAGAACTCAAACCCAATGACTGTCCACGTCTAATCACTCTGGGAAACAGAGTCCAGCTGTGTGGCCAGTAAAAAAGGAAAAACACAGATATTGATTAGCACTAGTAGTCTGCTATAGTTTATATTGTTCTAGAAAATTTCCATTGCATCTACATTTTTAAATTCATTGGCGTAAATTTATTCATCAAATTCTTTATGATTTGTATAAATTTCTATTTATCTTTGGTTATGTGATTATAATAGTGTTTATTATCATAGCCTCCATTTATCAGTCTTGCTGGTAGTTATTAATTTCTTTTTTAAAGCTAGGTTTTTGTTTTGTTGAATCTTTCTATTGTTTCTATTGTCCGAATTTCTGTGCTATCATTGTCATTTTTTTCCTTTTATTTTCTTGCTTTATTCTTGCTCTATTGTTTACTTTCTAGTTTCTTGAGTTTTCCCATTGATTTTCCATCCTTGATGCTTTAAAAAAGTTCTCTCTCTCTCTTTTTTTCATAAATCCCACCACACTCTTTCCCCATTTGTATCACCAGTGGTACTAAAGAAAGTTCTCAACCTGTCATACCAGGGATTTATCTTGCCTAACGCAAGGCAGACATACCGGGGGTAATCTGTGGTAGCAACAATAGTAAGAGACCTGTGGTTCTCAGACAACCTTACTGTACCCTAATTCTAGAACTTTATCAGTATAGACAGCTAGAACAGCAAAATTCAAACCAGAAATTAGTAGTAGCCCAAAGCACACAATCTTAATTCCATCACAAATTTCCTTTTACCTACGCAATAGGAACATGACCCAAGGCACTCAGTTCTTAGCTATTATTTCTTCTTGTTATCCATTAACACAAAACGACTGCATACCTATGTCTCACTCATATTTCAGTTTCTTTGTTTCTGACTCAGTTTTGCATATAGCGTGTCCACATCCACAGACATTTAGAAGGGTTTGAGTTGTTTTGCCAAATCACAAGATACAAAAACAACACATTTGAGAACAACGCTAGTTGTAGAAATATACAACAAATGTGCTGAATCATTACCCACAGAAAAAGGTAGGACAGTTGAAAGATGTAGCACAATATGGAATTAGTCTTGTAGGGATTAATGGGGGAGAGAAGCTGGGAGACAAGAATGTGTACATTGGCCAAGAGTCTGTGGGAATGAATTCCTAGTTTGGAGTTGTGGGTGCTTTGTGAGATCCTTGGCAGTAGAGGACATGGTCTTACTCACATTTGCATTAATCCATCGTGGTCTTGGCTCTTAGAAGATTCTCTGAGTGTGTGTGTGTGTGTGTGTGTGTGTGTGTGAGAGTGTGGCTGATTGAAAAAAATCAGAACTGAGGAAAAGGAAAGATCGGTGTGGTCGACTCTGCAATATACATGGTGAGAACTTTGCAATTGTAAAACTGGAGGGAGTTATACATGTCAGACTGAAAGACAATCTAGGAATAGTAGGGTCCAGCCCCTTATTTCACAAGTGAGGAGACTGCAGCTCCTAAATATAAAGGATGGTTCTCATCATACCAGGAATATAATGATTAGAATTGATAATCATACGGGAATTCAGGCCTTTGGGGCCATTTGGTGGTTATAGTAACTTTGTATACATCCAGATTCGATGTATATTTGGAAAGCTTACTCTAGGTCAGGAGCTGGTGAATGATGGCCTGTGAGCCAAATCCAACTGGACACTTGTTTTTGTAAATAAAGTTTTATTGGAACAGAGCCATGACCATACATATTGTCTATGGCTGCTTTTACACAACAACGGCAGAGTTGAATAGTGCCATACACTGTATGGACCACAAAGACTAAAATATTTACTCTTTTGTCCTTTACTGAAAAGGTTTGCTGACCCTGTTCCAGGTACTTGTATTATCAAAGGTATCTTTTATTCCACAGCTGATCTAGGGGGCCCGTCTTTATTGCTTTCCTGGAGCTAAAATTAATTTGACAATTGAGTATAACTTAAAGAGTGACACAACGTGTTTGTTATTTCTGAGACATAAAGGCGTCGAGGGAATAGTTAAGAGCCCCCAAAGTAACTGTTCACAAAAACACATTCTTTCACGGATTGGGGCTTGTGGGTTTTCCTCTGGGTTAGAGAGATGGATGTCG
This sequence comes from Prionailurus bengalensis, assembly GCF_016509475.1. NCBI lineage: Eukaryota > Metazoa > Chordata > Mammalia > Carnivora > Felidae > Prionailurus > Prionailurus bengalensis. Next base: position 11,029,194 of record NC_057361.1, read on the forward strand.
GGAAATGGGCTGAACCAGTAAAAGTCATTCTGAAAGTAATTTCCAGCGATCCTGTAACATTTAGAGTTCATTTCCTCAAGAGCAACATTGCCTCGGTGCATCTTTACACACTGCTCACTCAGCCAGATCGCCCTTTTGAAAGGCACTGGAATTTTCCCTTCTTAACACAACCCTCAGCAGCTGGAGAAGTGGAGCTTGTTATGGGTGAGGGCTCGCTGGAAGGTTTCCACGTAACCCAGTGGCAGGCATGCCGCTTGGAGGAAAGAGGACAGGAAGCTCAAGACCACAGCCAGTTTAAAATGCTGCCTCATTAGTGGCAATTAGCACTCAGTCATGCCTGGGAGATCGTCCCCATAAAGCAGGTCAAATCAATTACTGCCTGCCTCTTAGACAAAGGAGGAGGCTCTTGCTGATCGCTGTGCTAGTTCTGAGACCAGGAACAGTTTTGACTACATTTTAAAACCTTCCCCCCAGAGGAGGGCTTCCCTCTTTTCTTCTGCTCTGTGTGCACAAAGAAATACAGCTCCTGTCAAAAAAGGCCCGTCAGCGTCTTCGAGGTTTTGGTTGCAGGAGAATTGGGGCCAACTTCAAGGATGTTGGAAACTTTTCACTCTGTGACTGGATGCAGGGACCTGGAGGGGTTTGCTCCTGGTGAGAGAGACTAAAAGAGAATGAAATTCACACGTGACGCGGATGCTAATTCCTCTCCGTGACACACATATAAACCAGCTCTAAAGAAAATCAAAGAATTGATCGTGTCCCTGCTAGTGGCTAAACTGGAGATAGTGTTTTTGTCTTTTTAGGAGTGATGGAGAAGGGTCAACCAAGGTATTTTATGAACTTCTGGGAAAAAAGAAATGTAAATGCTGGACAGGGCCCTCGTGTGGATTCTTAGTCGCTGGGTGTGCCCAGAGGCACTTTGCGTCCTGCACTGCCAGAGCCCAGAGAAGAGCAAGGCAGATTCCTTGGGAAAGAGCTGGAGACTTCTCCTTTTTTGTGTAACATTTTGTGTCAATAGCGGTTTGGGTAATTTTCAGTTGGTGTTCACAGTAAGGCGCTCTCAATTAATATGACTTTGCATTTATATAGTTCATTTTATCTGATGCTAAACACATTTTACAAGTGCCAGGAGCTGCTATTCTGTAGAGTGGCCTTGTCCTAGATAATAGAAAGCTTTTCTCCTTACCCGCCCTTGGCCGTGGATGAAGAAAACTCCCTCGGCCCCTCCCCAAACACCCCTCAGAGGCTTCATTAGCCGTAATCAGTGGGGTCGGTTGTGGCACAGTGGCAAGCTCAAGGGCAGAGACCCTCCGAGGCGTGGGTGGGGTTCTGCATCCGCCTTCTGGGTCTCATCACACCAAACGTCCTCCAAAAAACATACCATCCCAGAAAAAACCCCAGTGTTCTGGCTATGCTGAGCGTTATGGCGCATCCTTTCTTCTGGACCAGATTGCTGTACTCTTAAGCAGGAACCTTTCTCTGATTTAGCCTTTTCTATGTTTGGCCAGTGTTCCCAGGATGGAGGACCTAGGCTGCCAGCCTAGGTCAGGACTTGGGGCAGCCAAGAGACCAGAGGAGTTCTTACGGCTCCAGTTCGCCATAAGTCATGGAGGCTTCCACGGGAAGGAGAACAGAAACTGAGACAGGCAAGGTATAGAGTGGTGGGCTAGGAGCTGTGGTCAGGAGTCCAGTCACTTAAGCCAAGACACCGACATCCAGAATGCAGTGGCATGAAAATGACTCTGAGCTTTTCAACAAGGCTACCCAAGTGAAGACCTCCTAGCATGGACAGGGCTGGACGCACTTCCCCATTGCACCTGCACATGGCCCTGTGTTTGCTTCCACCGCTGTCCTGTCAACACCCCTGGCAACTTTAATACTCACATCGTTAACCTGTTTATCCACACCGCATTTCACTTATCTGCCCGTCACATATTCTGAGGGTCCCACTGTGTTCCAGGCACAAGCTCTGAGCCGAGGACTCAAGGATGAAGACACAGGGCTCCTGCACTTGAAGGCCATCAGAGGGGACGAGATGGCTGAGCGAGTAACCAGGGAAATAACGCCAGCTGCTCTTTTCGGCACCTTCACTTCCCTTCCACTGCAGTCATTCCCAAGTGTATTCCCAATTTGAGCTCAGGCCCATATACAGGGCCTTGAATCCATACTTCACCTCCTGAGACCCTGATGTCTTTATCAGCCATATCTCTAACTCTCTCTCACCGACCCTCCAACTTCATGCTGGCATTTGTTCGCGCCCCGTTATTTTTCATCACTGGCTTGGACTTTGCTTGTCCTTTACCCATTTCACTCTGGGTGCACCCTTTTAATACTCCTTTCTTGATCTTTAGAATTTCTTTTGTCCTTGAACTTACATGGACTTCGTCAGGTCAATTCAAGCCCCTGGGTTCCATTTGTATTTGCTTTCTTCACTCATGTGCAGTGGTCATTGGGGTGGATAAAGTCATGAAAATGTATTGGCTGAGACTGCTTCAGATCCATCCTCTGTGGCCTCTGCCTGGCCCTTGCAGTGACTCTGCTGTTCTTTTATTTATATTTCCTTTCTTGCTTTTGCAGACATTCTCTCCACCTCTCAAAGCCTCAGTATCACTCCTGAGACAGAGTGCTCTCTCACTCTGAGCAGACAAACTTCTCTCTTCTGGTTTGTAGAATATCTAGAAGACTCAGGTGAACTTTCTAACTCCCCCTCTTTCAGGTCATTATATCCTCGCTACTTTGAATTTATATTTCTCACCTCTTTTGTCTCAAGAACTCATCTCATCCTTTCAAGGCTAACTCTTGCATGTGGGTTCAATGAAAGAAAATTTCATAATCAAATACTTTTTGGAAGTCCAGTATATTACACTTCTCTTTTATGTGGTACATTAGCATGCTTAGAACTTAGAGTAGTTGTGCAGTAATAAAAAATGTTTGACTTTGTTTAAACCAATGTTTATTATTAACTGTAGAACACTTTCTCCAAGCAATGTGCATTAGATAATCTGGGCAACTCATTTTGGAAAACATCACTTGAACATCTGGAAGGTTGAGAACTTGTTTTAAGAATTTTTTCATCCTATCTCCCAGTATAAACCCCTTTCTTATGCCCTTGTGTTTTTTGTTTTTGTTTGTCTGTTTCATTTTTGTGTTTTTGTGGGTGTGTGGGGTTTTTTTTTTGCAAATAATTGATATTCAGTAAATGTTTGCTAAATGAGGAAATGAACAAATCTAGCTAACTCGATAATGAGTATTTCTTGAGTAATTACCATGTTCTAGGCACTGGAGATATAATGATGAATAAGACACAAAATCTCTTATCCCCAAAGAGCTTCCATTTTAGTGGAGGAAGCCAATTATAGATAGATGAATATAGACAGATGAATAGTGTCAGGTAATGAGATATGAGATACGAGAAATGAGATACTATTTCTGATGGAAGTGGGTTATCAAGAAAGATCTCTGTATGGTGGTAACATTTGAACCAAGGCTTGAATAAAGTGAAGGAGTGAGATATTGACATATTTATAGAAGGAGGAATTCAGACAGAGGAAAAAGCAATTGTGTTTGTTTTTAAAATATGTCTACCAATTCTTTGATAAGCTCCCTTCAAGGGTTGGAAATTACTACCCATCTCCATGAGTATGGGCTAACCTAGTAATCTATTCCTTACAAAAAGTATATGGCAGAAGTGACAGTGTGTGCTTTTTTGGAGACTAGGTCATAAATGACATTGCAGCCTCCTGGACTTTTCTCTTAGATCACATGCTCTGGAGAAAGCCAACTGCCATATTGTAAGGACACTCAAGCAGCCCGATGTTTATAGTTCTTCCCTTCTCATCTGGCTTGATTTACCTATAATCCTGAACAAATCAAGATTATTCAGTCCTTCCAAACTCCACTTGGTTGGCACAATCTGTTGTGTTGAGCCTACTTCAGCCTGTGAAATAAAATCAGCCAAAATCCAAAGTCCTTTCAGAGCTAAAGAGATAAATCTATGTGGTGTTGGCAGAATCTGAATTGAAGGGTAAGCAAACAGCAGCAAGGGATTATAAATCCCTGCTTGCTTCAACTATAAACCAATCTGTCCACAGCAAGAAAGCATTTAATAAAGGGTTTCATTGTACTGGAGGAAATGGAAAATTATACTCCATGAGTGAATGGTCTGCCAGCAACAGCCTGGAACCAGCAGCATAGATGCATTTTAATAGTTTAAAAAAATCAATAACTTCAGTCTTTTTAATTAAATTGCTATAAGGGGGAAGAACACTTAATTTCAGCTTCTGTTCCTTCAGAAAATGTTCTCCACGAAGAACTAGTATAAGCATATTTGGATTCTTCCCAGACAACATACATATGTATTTTTCATTGTGTTAGTGGGCTGAATTCTGTTTTTGGTGCCCTAGAAACAAAATTGAGAATAAATAGGAAAAAAAATCACAAAATGGAAGCCTACCTAGACAGCATCTGTGACATCATAAATCCCAACATGGGCACTAAGGAAAGGATGGGGGAAAAAAAATCAAGGTTTCAAAAGCAAACACAGCAATCCTGTTCCAATTCTAAGCAAGAGCAGGCAAGAATTGGCCAATGTCCAATCTGGAGAAGGCACCTAGAGATTTTTAATATATTGGTGAGAGCAGTGGGTATTTTCAGGGATCAAATGCTAGCGTGGTGCTTCTAAAAATATCCTTAATGCAATGGAAGTCACCTCTTCAGTTACTCTATTTTAATTAGATTCTCTCCTCTGATTATTTCCTATTTGTGCTGCTTTCTTCTTATTTTTCTCATCCTCTTGCTGTCCTGGGGGCTCTTCTACGTTATCGCAGGCGGTGATGCTCAGTGGTACTGACAGGCTGCCAGGCCGATGCTGCTCCTCTCCCCTGGAGCCCAGCTTACACCAGACCCCTGCTCTGATTCATGATCTAGAAGATTCCCTCTGCTCAGGTATGACAGAATTTACCCTGCACAGATGCTGGCCACAGCTTAAAGACCCCCACCTTCCTTATTTTCCATCACTTATTTTCTCAAGCCATAGACCTGAATGTCAATATAAAACCTTCAAACTTAAACACACACACACACACACACACACACACACACACACACACACACCTTCTTTATCTTACATCTGAGCAAGATCAATTTAAAAGTCACCTTGCCATGCTATGGGTGATGAAATAGTGTACATGGTGGGAAGCCATCCCTTTCTCAACTGCTATGCAAAGTGATATGACTCTGTCACATGTGGTGTGAGAAGCCCAGGAAGCTACGCAGGTTCAACGTGTTTGGTAAGTAACTCAGAAGTACTCTAGCAGTTTTATATAAAATCAAATTGTGTCGTAGATGAGCTGAGGAACATGGGCTGAGTATGTATCTAGCTATATATAAAGCTGCGGCATCATCAACCAGAAATAGCACATAGGACATGGCAGCTAACCCTTGCCTCTACCTCAGCACTGTTCATTCTGGAAGATGCGCTTAATCTCACAAAAGGCAGGGCCAATTCTCTTGTCTTATTTTACTATTTTAGGCCCAGTCTTCCCAGCCTAAAAGCCCATAAGTAGGCTCACAGGAAAAGCCCCAAGATGAACAGATCACAAAATGAGTCCTAGAAATAATGCTCATAGAAATGAAAACTGTGGCTTGGAAAAGAGTAGCCTTATAACAATATGGGGGAGTTTATTTTTCTCACCCCACAAGTATAAAAGGAAAGCTGTTTGAATGGTCATGAGGAATTGGGTCATGCAATGGACAGCCCCTCTGAGGGTGTCCACCCTTGGTGGCAGGAGGAGGGCCCTGTTTGCCAGAAAAGTTCACCTCTTGGCAAATGGTCAGAAGAGGCCTGTGCTGGCCTGACATTTCCTTCTGTCCTTGACCTTCTGCAGCTCCCATAGTTTTGCCTATTGGGGTTGAGTTGGGATCCATCTGTTGCTTTTGTATGTCCTTTGAAAAAATTATTATTTATAGCATTAACAAGGAATATTCTTTTGTGATGAAATTTGGATTTTCTTCACCAGCACTTCTCTGTCAGTGCCTCAGTGCCTCCTAGTCACTTTCCTAGGAAACTCCCAAAGAGAGAGACCATGTACCTCTTCCTTGGTGACTCTCCCAAAGAGAGTGATCTGGGTGAGAGGTCACCATCCTAGCTAATTGCCCTTGAGGTTTGTCAAAATCTGGATTAGATAGACTTGGAAAGGAGTGATAGGGTGGACTCTCTCTGACTGAAATATTGGCAACTATCAGTCAGGACTGATGCAACAGAAAGGAAAAGGCTCACCTTCCCAAAGCACAGATTAATGGAAGGGAATTGAACTGCCATGGAAGATTTCTTTTTTTAATTAAGAGAAGAAAGCATACGTTTGGGAACAGGATCATACTTGCAAAAGTCAGAGGAAGAAGGAAATATGAAAAGTATTGGCCCTTCCAAGAAATCGTACATGATAAAATTCTGAACATGCCATCTGATACAGATCTATTTTAGATACCTTCTGTGATTCTGTGGTAGGTAATTGGCTCTGTAGCCAACCTCGCCATTGCTAAAACACATGTGCCTCTCTCCTTCCTCCATACCCCCAACAAACCCCATGAAACACATTCCATTGAGAGCAGTGATTAGGGGGACCAACTTGTTCTGGAGAGCAGTGCCTTGAACATCCCTGGTTTTAGCACTGAAAGTCTCAGACCCCAGGAAACCCCTCAGTCCTAGGCAAACCAGGATGGTTGGTCCCTTATTTGGCTGCTCAACAGAATCAGCTGGGGAGCACTGAAAGATCTTGATGTTCATGCCTCACTCCAGACCAACTGCATCAGAAACTCTGGGGGTAGGACCTGGGCAATTCCAGTGTGCAGTCAAGGTCGAGGACCAGAAGCTGAGACCTTGTGCTAACTTTCTGTGCTGAAGCCAGAGCCTCCAAAGGTAAAATGACATAGATATAGTTCAGTTTCATATCTTATTTGTGATAATGGCGCCTGTATTTTCACTAGATTAAATGTATCAGATGCATTTCCTTAGTCCTTGAGACTGAAGACCATTTTGCATGACAAAGCCATCCCTTGAAGGAACACTGATTGTAAAAATGGGTAATTCTCTCTGAGCAAAATTTGTACAGAACTTTGGAATGCTACCCTCCCATCCTGGTCTCATTTTCTTTTGGCTCATTGAGATAGGAGATTAGAAGGAGCTATTTGAGGGGTGCCTGGGCAGCTCAGTCGGTTGAGCGTCTGACTTCATAATCAGGTCATGATCTCATGGTTTGTGAGTTCGAGCCCCGTGTCGGGCTCTGTGCTGACAGTTCAGAGCCTGGAGCCTGCTTCAGATTCTGTGTCTCCCTCTCTCTCTGCTCCTCCCCCGCTCACACTCTGTCTCTGTCTCTCTCTCTCAAAACTAAATAAACAATTTAAAAAAATTAAAAAAAAAGAAGGAGCTATTTGGAGCTTCTCATTTTGAGTATTGGTCACCATTTGTGGGGGTCTTAGTGGCCTACTGACTTTCTCATCTTTGGGACCATCACCAGGAAACATGTCACTTACCCCAGTTGGGCCACCTCAGTTTCTTAGGGCTTGGTCACCTGTACTTATTCTGAAAAGTCTCCAAAAGAAGATAATGATATAATTTTTTTCTTTGTTTTTAAATTTTATTTATTTTTGGGAGAGAGCGAGAGAGAGCACAGTGGGGCAGGACAGAAAGGGAGGGGGAACAGAAGATCTGAAGTAGGCTCTGAGCTGACAGCAGTGAGCCTGACACGGGGCTCAAACTCACACACCATGAGACCATGACCTGAGCCAAAATCAGATGCTCAACCAACTGAGCCACCCAGGTGCCCCATGATATAATTTTTCTTCATGCAAGGAGGAGGACAGGTGTGTAGGTGTCCTCAACAGCTCTACATTCATTACCTTCCCTGGCTTTTAAGGATGACCTAGGTCTTTTAGGAATAAAGGTAATCTGGAAAACACACTCATCATAAAAGGCTAAGATTCTCAAGGGTTGACATCCTGGGGCCATTTGCATATGGAGGGCAGTGCTTTCCATTCATTTGTATAACACAAAATTGAGGCTTTTTGTGCCAGGCCCTATGCCATTGACTGCAAATACACTGGTAAACAAGGCATTGTATGGTCCCTGACTGCATGGGAGTGGCATTCTGATGTACCTTTCATTACAAAAAAGGATTGAATTATTAATCTCAGAATTTCAAGCATTTATAGAGAAAGTTTTGAATCATCTTGGATTTCCTTGTATCATCATATACAGGATACCAAATACTCTGCTGGCAGAAAGCTTGGCCCTATAGTTCTCTTTTTTGCACAATCTGAGTGATGTTTATATAAATGTTTTTGTGCACACACACACACACACACAATTGTGTTGGAATATTACTTAAATTGCAGGCTAAATACTTACTGAAAGCTTATTACAAAGCAAGTACTACTTGAACAGACAAGGGAAAATGACTTTTAAGACAAAGAACATCTTGTTTAAAAAATTACTACCAACACCTTCAGCTCTCATTCTCTTGTTTTTCTGTCACTCAGGTATGTAGCTGAGCCTGTAGAAAGAAGAATCATAGAGGCCCCTGCCTATATTTGCTTTCACTAGAGCCTTAAGGCATTGAACCTCTGGTGTTCAGCACACTCCAGGCAGTTTGACTCAAGAGACGGTTAATAAGTTTTTGAAGAAAACAAATCTTAGCAGGCTACAGAAGGGGAAAAATGAGAGACAATGAGTGCAGCATCACTGGAGTGGCGTTGGTGGACCAAGGGCGGGCTGCGCCCCATTGTACCCAGGCATGGATTAACACTTTGAAGAGTCACTCATGTTTATCATTTAGTAGGATTATTGCCTGACATTTCAAGACTCCCTCTATTGCATAAATTGTATTGTTTCCTTCTTCCCCGTGCCTTATTTGTTTTTCTTAATCTTTGAGAAGATGAAGTTTTACTAAATACATTTTTTTATGTTGTACTTGGTTTTAACTCTCAGCATGAATGCTATCTAAAATCATGCACTTAAGATAGATTATATTGTGTTACTAAGGAGAAAATTTTTTAATAAAACAGGAATCATTTGGGAGAATGAAAACAATCTTGAGGTAGTTGTAGAACCTTAATAATTTCATTTGTGTACTTTTATTTATCTGTTATCATCTATCAGTCAGTTTATTTCCTTTAGCATATATATCTTTATGCTTAGTATAACCAGGAATTATGTCAGATGAATAACCTTCTTCTCTGGTCTTCATTGTTATATAGCCCGGTCTTAGACCTAATAATTACCAGATGTGTTTTTCGTGATGGTGACTTAAAGGCAGTTCCTGACATGTAGGATGCACACAGTAGTAGGTGATGACAACTTAAGGACTCTTTTCTAAAGTCAGCAAAAGCAGTGCTGCCTGGGACAGCTCTTATATGTCCCTCTGGATAGTGGAGCTCAGTGACACCATGAGAGCTAATTAGCCACTCTAGGCAAGCCCCTCACCAAGTGTGTTTTAAGGGATGGATGAATAATACTCCCTCCTATTTATTTATTTACAGAGTGTGCACATGCATGTGCAAGGGAGGGGCAGAGATAGACAGAAGGCGAGAGAGAATCCCAAGCAGGTCCTGTGCTGTCAGCACGGAGCCCAACAATGGGTTTAATTTCATGAACGCTGAGACCATGACCCTAGCTGAAATCAAGAGTCGGATGTCCAACCAACTAAGCCACCCAGATGCTGCCTCCCTCCCATGTCTAAAAGAACTTACAATCCAGATGGAGGAGACAAATGCATAGTAGAGGGGACAGGTATGGCCCCAAGCACACTTAGCCAGGTGAGTCTTAATGATGCAGAGGGACGTACTTGGGATCTTGGAAGCTGAGTAGGGGATAGATACGTGCAGAGGAACTGTAAAGCATTCTAATCTGAGCACATGGTTGCCATGGAAAGCTTGAGAACCAGAATTTCCCCTGGGCCCTGTGGCTGACAACATAACAACTGGCACCAGGCCACACTGTAATATCAGACACCTGCTCCTCCTCCCCGTCGAGGTCAGCAAACTTCTTCAAGATAAGAGGCCAGAGAGTCAGTATTTCTGGCTTTGTGGAGCATGTAGTCTCTGTTGCAACTACCTAAATCTGCTGCATTAGTGAAAGCAGCAATAGACAATATGTAAACGGATGGGCATGGCTGTATTCCAATAAAACTTTATGTACAAAAACAGGTGGCAAGCTAGATTTGCACTGTGGACTTTCATTTGCTGACCCCTATTCTATTCTGCAAATCTACTATTCAATTGTCCCCCTTTTCCTTTGTATTCTATGGTAATAAAGCAGCCATATTCTAAATGGAAATGTAACAAGAAATGAAAACCAAATAGCCCATATAAGTCAGCTTGGAAGATGAATGTTAGAGAACAAATCATGAACCAAACAGAATCCATAGATGAGCTTGTCCCTTTCTTGTTCACTTGTCCCTTTCTTGGCTCTAACTCCATCTTAACAAACTCCAGTTTCCAGATTACTTACAATGATGAAATGATTTTGGGCTTGGTGAATGGATAGAAGTTGTCTGACTTACCCATGTTCTGTCTGAGCCTCATCTTATGGGCAAGTCCGAGCTAGGGGGGAATTCCCTTAGAGTCACCAAATTGCATCTCTGCAGCATATGCTATTGTAAACATGCAGTGAATTCTTATTCATTAATTCCCAGCAAGAGTAGAAGAAGCATTTCCTTAGAAGTCATGATCTATATTATGTACAGTGACATAGCCCATTCTTTTATATAGTGCGTAAACAAGATGTTATTAATGATATGTAGGTAGATTATGTTAGAGAGAGCATAATATCTTCAGATTTAACATTCTATTTCCCACACAACAGTATGAATCCATCAATCCTTATGGAATACAAGGTACAATGATACTTTCTGATTCCTAAGCCCTTAATAGACCATAGTTCTTTCACACACAGGAGATAGAAATAGCACCAATGATATTAACAGAGACAGTTTACTATAAATAATATTCTCAGGCACTGGAAAACTAAAAGGGCAAAAAGGGAGCATGTATCATGGAGGTAGCAACTGTGGGAAGTACTATCACCACAATGGCCCAGCAAAAAGAAGAAGAAGAAGAAGAAGAAGAAGAAGAAGAAGAAGAAGAAGAAGAAGAAAGAGGAACAGAAGGAGGAAGAAGGAGAAGAAAGAGGAGGAGGACAATGAGAAGGAGGAAGAGAAGAGGTTGACATTATTGAAACTTGGAAGCTTGAAGGAGGGGGCCCACAGAAGTGGGACTCAGGCCTCCTCCTGGGAGATAGATGGCAACGCCTGGTTGGTGTTGGGGTCTCTGAGCTCAAAGAAGGAGCATGTGGAGCTGGGGCCTAGACCTCTAGCAAAAGTACTCCAGTGAGCGATAGCTCCAAGATTACACTATGAGGCTGGTTCTGAGAATGTCAGCCAAACTCCAAAGTAGAATCAACTGGTGCTACTGGTAGGACAGAGAAGCATCACTAGGATGATGCTGACAGAAGTAAAAGCAAACAGGAAGGAGCAATTCCCTTTCTCCTCTTCTGGGCTTGAAACGTTCCTCTGGTATCTCCTATTGGCAAAGCCCAACAAAGCCGCTGGTAAGCTCAAATGCATTTGCAGAGTCCCAGCCCCAGCATTACAGAGCTGAAAATGGAAGGGTGAGTTTGGGGCTGAGAGTCAAGGCCTTACAACTGCTTTGCCCTTTAAGAGCATGCTTCTGAAAAGTTGCATGTGAATAAAATTTTATTTAATGGAAGAATTTTTTTTTTAGAGAGAGAGTGTGAGTTGGGGAGAGGGGCAGAGGGAGAGAGAGAGAGAATCTTAAGCAGGCTCCATGCTCAGCACGGAGCCCAATGTCATGATCGTGGGATCATGACCTGAGCTGAAATCAAGAGTCAGTCACTCAAATGACCAAGCCACCCAGGCTCCCCAAATGGAATAAATTTTTTTCACCAGCTGTCAATGATTTCAACAGCTGCCTTATCCATATTCTGAAAAAAAGCAAAGCAAAGCTGCAGACACTTGATTGCTAGTCATTTTGAGTTTTCTACATCTCTCCTTTCTTTAGACCAGAGGACGGCAACCTTTTTCTGTAAAGAGCCAGATAGTAAATATTTTCAGCTCTGTGGGGCCATATGGTCTCTGTCACACTACTCAACTATGCATTTGTTGTGTGAAATCAGATATAGACAATACATGGAAATGGCTGTGTTTCAATAAAACTTTATTAACAAAAACAAGTTGCCAGTAGGATTTGGCCTTCTCTTGCTCTAGTGCACAATTTAGATTAATCCCGGAAAGCTTTAAAAATACCTATGACTAATTCCAACTGCCAGAGACTATTATTCCACTGGTTTGAATGGGACCTGGGCATTAGTATGGTTTAAAAGCTCCCTAAGTGATTTGAATGTGCAACCAGAGCTGAGAACCACAGCCTTAGACTCCCTGTAATCCTTTAATCAAGTGATCAATCATCAATAATTCTTAAATGCCCTAAGGGGATTCACTATTTGAAGGAACCCAGAGGTGATTTTTTTCATGAAAATTTTTTAGAATCCCAGCAACATCAAATCCTCATTTATCTTTCATGAATTCAGATTTCCATGTATTAATTTTTAAAAAGTAGGAAGCAAGTGTATATATACAAAGAGGGCACTTATGCATTTTTTGGTTTGGTGTAACAAGATCTATAACAAGACACTGGTGTCTTATTCATCTTTGTGTTTCTGGCATGCAGTGAATGGTCAAAAAATATTTGTTGATGGACTAGATAAACAAGGGCATGAAGAAAGGAAGGAAGGCATTACCTTAGAAATCTTAATCATCATTCAATGGAGATTATGCCAAGCCTTAAGTGACAACTGCTATAAGGCCACCATTGAAAATCTGTCATGGATATAATAGCATTTACTGATGTACATAGATTCATTTATTTCAGGATACTGGTAAAAACCAAGTTACATGACACTCTTATGACATGGCAAGACCCAATGGCCACTTCATTTCCTTAGGTCACACTTGTAAAAGTCTCACTATTTTTATTTACAGTCTCACATGTAGAGTCCTCAAAAATGCAACAGTGTTTTGGATGGTGTTAGACTTTCCATGGCAATGTGTTTATGATATCCCTAGTGTTATTAGAAAGGGAAAAGGGGGAGATATAAATACTTAAGATGGTAATATTGTTTCCCTTTGTCTTATTGGACTGCTCCAGGCACCAAGACTGATGGCTTGGATAAAATGGGGAATAATGGCTATGACTGCAGTAGGGATTATATCGGAAGTCATTTAGAAATCAGCACTGCCAGGGGCACCTAGGTGGCTCAATCAGTTAAGCCTCCAACTCTTGATTTCGGCTCAGGTCATGATCTCATGGTTGTGGTACTGAGCTGGGGACAGAGCCTGCTTGCGATTCTCTCTCTCCCACTCTCTCAAAATAAAAAATAAACTTAAAAAAAAAAGAAATTAGCACTGCCAAAGCTTTATAGTGTAAGGCTTCCCTATTACCTTAAATTGAATCCCTTAATTACCAACAAGCCCCCCTCTTTTGGAAACGCTCAGCTATTTAGTCCCTCTTTTAAATAACAGGATTTTAAAGTATTTTGAATAGTTTAGACATTTTAAAATTGAAGTCAAAAGTGGAAACACGCCATTATAACTTGTTAATGTATCAAGTAAGAAATTGCTGCGGCTGAGGGTCAGAGAGGTTTTTTCCTGCTTTCTCCTCTAGGGTTTTGATGGTTTCCTGTCTCACATTCAGGTCTTTCATCCATTTTGAGTTTATCTTTGTGAATGGTGTAAGAAAGTGGTCTAGTTTCATTCTTCTGCATGTTGCTATCCTGTTCTCCCAGCACCATTTGTTAAAGAGACTGTCTTTTTTTCCACTGGATATTCTTTCTTGCTTTGCCAAAGATTAGTTGGCCATACTTTTGTGGGTCCAATTCTGGAGTCTCTATTCTATTCCATTGGTCTATGTGTCTGTTTTTGTGCCAATACCATGCTGTCTTGATGATTACAGCTTTTGTAGTAGGGGCTAAAGTCTGGGTTTGTGATGCTTCCCGCTTTGGTCTTCTTCAATATTACTTTGGCTATTTGGGGTTTTTTGTGGTTCCATACAAATTTTAGGATTGCTTATTCTAGCTTCGAGAACAATGCTGGTGCAATTTTGATTGGGATTGCATTGAATGTGTAGGTTGCTTTGGGTAGCATTGACATTTTAACAATATTTATTCTTCCAATCCATGAGAATGGAATGTTTTTCCATTTCTTTGTATCTTCTTCAGTTTCCATCATAAGCTTTATATTGTTACTTGATACATCTCCAAAGGCAAGGGAATTAAAAGCAAAAATGAACTATTGGGACCTCATGAAGACAAAAAGCTTCTGCACTGCAAAGGAAACAATCAACAAAACTAAAAGGCAACCGATGGAATGGGAAAAGATATTTGCAAATGACATATCGGACAAAGGGCTAGTATCCAAAATCTATAAAGAACTCACCAAACTCCACACCTGAAAAACAAATAATCCAGTGAAGAAATGGGCAGACAACATGAATAGACACTCCTCTAAAGAAGACATCCAGATGGCCAACAGGCACATGAAAAGATGCTCAACGTCACTCCCCATCAGGGAAATACAAATCAAAACCATACTCAGATATCACCTCACGCCAGTCAGAGTGGCCAAAATGAACAAATCAGGAGACTATAGCTGCTGGCGAGGCTGTGGAGAAATAGGAACCCTCTTGCACTGTTGATGGGAATGCAAACTGGTGCAGCCACTCTGGAAAACAGTGTGGAGGTTCCTCAAAAAGTTAAAAGTAGACCTACCCTATGACCCAGCAATAGCACTGCTAGGAATTTACCCAAGGGATACAGGAGTGCTGATGCATAGGGGAACCTGTACCCCCATGTTTATAGCAGCACTTTCAACAATAGCCAAATTATGGAAAGAGCCTAAATGTCCATCAACTGATGAATGGATAAAGAAGTTGTGGTTTATATATACAATGGAATACTACTTGGCAATGAGAAATAATGAAACGTGGCCTTTTGTAGCAGCGTGGATGGAACTGGAGAGTGTTATGCTAAGTGAAATAAGTCATACAGAGAAAGACAGATATCATATGTTTTCACTCGTATGTGGATCCTGAGAAACTTAACAGAAGACCATGGGGGAGGGGAAGGGGAAAAAACAGTTAGGGAGGGAGCCAAACCATAAGAGACTCTTAAAAACAGAATAAACTGAGGGGGTGGGAGGGAGGGGAAAGTGGGTGATGGGCATTGAGGAGGGCACCTGTTGGGATGAGCACTGGGTGTTGTATGGAAACCAATTTGAGAATATATTTCATATTAAAAAAATATGTTTGGAGAGAATTGGCAAAAAATAACTTGCTAATGTATTTTCCCCATTAAAATGATTCTGTAGGTATTATCAGACCATAGAACAGCTGCCAAATAAGATGCCAACTTCTATGAATATTGTATGTTTTACATATACATTTGCACAGCTAAGTAAGGGCTCCTAGTGACATTTTTTATTCTTTTGTGGGATTTCCAGACTTCCATTCTCTTAGCCAGTTCTGACATTGGAGAGTTAAAGGTGTGTAACTTACTACACACTACTCATCTGTTCTCAGCCTTGATTTAACATTGTTAACACCTGGGGAGCTTGGACAATCACTGGTGATGAGGTACCACCCACAGATGATTTAACTGGTCTAGGGGGTCTGTTGGTAAGTTCTCCCAGATAATTAAAAAACTTTTTTTAAAACTTTATTCACCTTTGAGAGACAGAGCACAAGTAGAGGAGGGGCAGAGAGAAAGGGAGACAGACTCTGAAGCAGGCTCCAGGCTCCAAGCTGTCAGCACAGAGCCCCACACGGGGCTCAAACCCACAAACCGTGAGATCATGACCAGAGTCAAAGTCAGCCACTTAACCAACTGAGCCACCCAGGCAACCTGTTTTCACCGCTTAATTCTAATGTGTAGTCAATGCTAAGAACTTTTATGTTATGTCATGTGCTGATAACCTGTTTTTCTAATTCAAACTATTTTGTTCCCCATCCCCTCCATATCAAAGGTCTTTCTGGGACTGGGACCTTGTCTTTTCTGAAGACCAGAGAACTATCTTTGTGTGGCCTTGTAGCGAGGCTGCTTACTTGCTTGTTGACCTTTATTCTATCTGCTTACAATTTGAGTTTGAGCTCTTTGCGGAGACTTTGCTAGGCCTTCCTATTACAATGCACATTTATTATTTTGCCTATTATCAGCACACACAGGCTTTCACACTCTGCCTCCCAGCCCTTGCCTACCTTCCCAGCGCCCTTTGCACCCCAGAGGACAGATCTCATTTATTCGAAGCATCTGCCTTTCTCAGCCTATCTCATTACGTTGCAGTTTCCTGGGCTGTAGCTGATTGTGTCCAAAGATATGGAAAACCATACATAATTTACATAAGCCTATATATTTCATATAAAAATACTTTTGCTCAAAGAACTCAGGTATGTGTAAAAGATGTCAGAATTCTTAAGTCTCTTCAAGTCACATGGTTTGAAAAAGAAGTAAAGTTTTCTTCAAGTTCTTTAGAAAGAAAGGGAATTCACTTGAAAGAAATAGACAAGAGTCAGTTTTAAACCAAAGCAATCAGAAATATTATAAAGAAATTTATTTTATTGACCTCTTTCTTTTCTTTACTCTCCATTCCTGTAGTGGTGACAAGGCTATCTATCTAACAAGTTCAACAAACTCTGTTTTATTTTCTTCTTCCTGGGAAGACAGGAAGACTCATTTCCCTGGCTTCCTCATACTTGAGACCACAAAATTGGGTTCTGTCCACTGGGTTGTTGGTGAGAGCTGTCTAAGCCATTCCCAAACCAAGTCTCTAAAAGCATCTACCCAGTTGTTCAGTCTTCTCTTCTGCTGCTGTACCCTTGGAGGCCAGATGCAGCTATAAGATGATAGAGTCTCTACCATCATGTATCCCTATAGATGACAAGACCCTCTTTGACCACCTACATTGGACTTTTAATGAGAGAGAAATATACCTTGGTTGAACCATTGTGTGTTTTGGTCACCATACAATAACCTATCTATGCAATTAATACATTTCATTTCTATTTTTTTCTCATTTTTTGCTTCAAGATATAATTGAGAGAAAAGTGCAAAGTTTGATGTAGAACCACTTGCTGAAGACAAGTGATCAAAATCTTTTATCATGGCAGGAAGACAGTAATAATCTATGAAGTATTTTCATTACCATAGGAATTTATTGTATTTATTTCTAATATTTCTACAGTAAATGAGTAAATATTTATAATATTTCTACAGTAAATAGTAAATGGCCTATTTTATGCCATACACACATATAGCAAATTCTTACTAATACAAATTCACACAGAACAGAAATCTGTTTCATGTAGGTTTCCATACATCCGTAGTGTCATGAGGCCCCAAGATGTAAGTTGCTACAATATCAATCACACCCTTCTTGAAAATTTTTTTTTGGTTCCTAGGACACCACCTACTTCTGGTTTTCCTCCAATCTCAATATCTATTCATTGTGAGTCTCTTTTACTGGTTTCTTCTTGTCTCCTTGAACTCTGAAGGTCTTGCTGCCCCAGGCCACAGTCCTTGGATTTGTTCTTTTTTTTTTTTTTTACATAAAATCCTCACTTAATTTTCTAAATTATTTTCATGGCTATAAATACTATATATACATCAAGAACTCCAAAATTCATATTTCTAGTTTTGATTCTCCCCTGAACTTTAGATTTGTATAGATAGCTGACTTCTTGACATCTCCATTTGGATGTCTAACAGACATGTCAAATTTGGCATAAGCAAAACTGAACTCATGATTTCTCCTGGAAACCTACTCCTCCTAAAATTTTTCTTGTTTCAGTAAAAGGCAATTCATTTTACCAGGTGCTCAGACTAAAATTTTGGGAGTCATCTTTGACTTCTCGCTCATCTCACACATTTCCAGACTGACTGTATGGAGAAGAGCCTCCTTGACCATTGACAGTGGAATCAGTTACACTCTGTCAACAAATACAGAATCCAGCTACTTATTTCTCCACTGTTTTCACTATATTCTCTGTTCAGATTATTGCCTTCTAACTGCATTACCATAATCTATTCTCAACACAGAAGCTAGAGTAATCTTACTAAAATGTAAGTCAAGGCATGTTATTTCTTTGGTAAAATCCTTCGGCTGGCTTCCTACCACACTTTTTTTTTTTTAGCTTTTTTTTTAAGTTTATTTATTTTTGAGACAGAGAGAGACAGAGCATGAACGGGGGAGGGGCAGAGAGAGAGGGAGACACAGAATCTGAAACAGGCTCCAGGCTCCGAGCGGTCAGCACAGAGCCCGACGCGGGGCTCGAACTCACGGACTGCGAGATCATGACCTGAGCTGAAGTCAGATGCTTAACCGACTGAGCCACCCAGGCGCCCCCCTACCACACTCTTAATAAAAGCCAAAGTCTTTATAATGGCATACAAAGTGTTAAAGGATGGATCCTACATTGCCTCTCTGACATTCTTTCTTACAGCTCTTTCCCTGGAATCAAGTCAGCCTGGTTGGTCTCCTTCCTGTTCTTTGAACAAACCAGGCATCTTCCCAACCCAAGGCCTTGAAAGGGAAGTCTTGCCATTGTTCTTCATGGAACAATTTTTCCGCCAGATATTCACATACCTTCTCTTTCATCTCCTTTGGGAGTTTGTTGACGTGTTACTTTTACAGGGAAGTCTTTCCTGACTAGCCCATTAAAAAATGTACCCCCAGGGGTGCCTGGGTGGCTCAGTCGGTTGACTGTCCGACTTCGGCTCAAGTCATGATCTCATGGCTCGTGGGTTCCAGCCCCGCATCGGGCTCTGTGCTGACAGCTTGGAGCCTGGAGCCTGCTTCAGATTCTGTGTCTCCCTCTCTCTCTGCCCCTCCCCCTCTCATGCTTGCTCTCTTCTCTCTCTCAAAAATAAATAAACATTCCAAAAAAAATTTTTTTTTAAATGTACCCCCAAACCCAGCCTTCTTAAAAAAAAATCTTTTTAATGTCTTTACTTTCGAGACACACACACACACACACACACACACACACACAGAATCCGAAGCAGGCTCCAGGCTCTGAGCTGTCAGCACAGAACCCGATTCAGGGCTTGAACCCACGAACTGTGAGATCATGACCTGAGCTGAAGTTAGACACTCAACCAACTGAGCCACCCAGGGGCCCCAAACCTAGCCCTCTTTATCTTCCCTCTATTCTTTAAATTTCTCCACATCACTATTCACCATCCAACACTTACATTTGTAGTACTTATTTACCTCCAGTAAAATACAAACTCTGTGATTATTAAGATTTTTGTATATGTTCTTTACTATTATATTGCCAGCACCTAGAGTAGTGCCTGGCACAAATTAAGTGATAAATGATTATTAAATGAATAAATGAATAATGAAAGGAAGAAATGATGAAATGGATTTTCCTCCAGGATTTAAGTGGCACTGGCCTTAAACCATTTCAGAAAGATGCTTAAAATATTATTGCAGGGTGGCCACTCATTTAGTGGATTCCAATTAAATCCCGTTACTAACAGGATATACATGCTGATGTTACAGCTTTCATTGTGTGTGAGTTATTTATATCTGACCTGCTGAGGTTTAAAGAGATTTCTATTCCTTGCTCAGTGAAGATGGATAAACTAATTATAATGCTTCATATGATCATATTATCCAGGGTCTAGTGAAAAAAAAAGAAATCATACTCAGTACTTCAACTAAAGACACTTAAGGCAGAGAACTAATTCCACGGTATTGGAGGTTAGACAGAATGAAAGGGAACATGGAGGTCATCTAGTGATTATATGTGAAGGGAGGAGTTGCTACTCCTGGGGTTGTGGGAATACAATAAAGAGACAGAGATTACCAGAATTAAGAATCTTGGAAAGTATATGACCCAGTAATTCCACTTTTAGATATATACCCAAGAGAAATGGACACATAAGTCTACACAAATGTTCATAGTACAAATATTCATAATAGCAAAAAAGTTGTTTGTTTGTTTGTTTGTTTTGCTATTGCACCCAGTTGTGCCTGGGTATCTCAGTTGGTTAAGCATCCAACTGTTGATTTTGGCTCAGGTCATGATCTCACGGTTGGTGAGATCGAGCCCCACATTGGGCTCTGTGCTGACAGCATGGAGCCTGCTTGGGATTCTCTCTCTACCTCTCTTGTTGCCCCTCCCCCACTCTCTCTCTCTTAAAATAAATAAACATTTATAAAAAAAGTAGAAGCAACCCAAATGTCTACCGACTGATGAAGAGCTGAACAAAAGGTGGTATATTCATACAATGGAATACTATTCAGCCATAAGGAATGAAACACATGCTACAACATGGGTGAATTTAAAAAAAAATTATGCTAAGGGAAGGAAACCAGTCACAAAAGGCTGTAAGTGGTACAAATTCGTTTATATGGAATGTCCAAAGTTGGCAAATCCATAGGTGCAGTAAGTAGAGTAATGGTTGCCTAGGGCTGGAGGAGATGTGGAAAATGACCACTCATAGATATTGGGTTTCTTTTTGGGATGGTGAAAATGTTCTAATTTTAATGTGTTTTTTTTATTTTTAAAGTAGGCTCCTC
Organism: Prionailurus bengalensis; assembly: GCF_016509475.1. Lineage (NCBI taxonomy): Eukaryota > Metazoa > Chordata > Mammalia > Carnivora > Felidae > Prionailurus > Prionailurus bengalensis. The sequence continues at coordinate 11,049,842 of NC_057361.1, forward strand.
ACCCAATGTGAGGCTTGAACTCAAGACCCTGAGATCAAGAGTCACATGCTCTACTGGCCGAGACGACCAGGTGTCCGGAAAATGTTCTAAAATCAGATTGTGCTGATGGTTGCGCAACCCCGTGAATATACAAAAAGCCACTGAAATGTATACTTTACATGGGCACATTTAATGGTATGTGAATTATATCCTGATAAAGCTGTTAAAAAAAAAAAGAAACTGGGAAGAGAGGCTCTGTGGATCAGACCACTGATGAAGGGCCCAATCTGACTGCTTCTGGTACCTCTGAGGTAACATGATAAAGCTGGTTTGGGGATAGAAATAAAAGTTGGAGGCTGGAACCAATGCCACTGCTGTGATAAAGGTCTATTGCTGTTGAGATGACACAGAAATAGCAAGGAGAAAGGTGTTCTTTGGTTTTTTTTTTTCTCTTCCAGCCTTTTCATCTCTGTCTAGCTCCCCCTACCATCTGAACTTCACGGGACGCCGTTGGCAAAGGAGAAATGTAGTTTGCTGAGATCCAGTCCCAAAGCAGAGTAGAAGCGGGTGTATTGGAGGTATCAATGGCATAATAAGTGACAGAATGCAGACCCATGGTATCGCAGGATCTAAACACACTCTTGCACATATTTTAAATTTTATTAAACTAAAGCCACACATTTATTATTGTGCCTAACAATACACAATGATCCCTTGCATAAACAAAGATGCTCTCATATTCTCTTCAAAAAGGGGGGAGACTAAGCCCCCACTATCATGATAGTCATCTGCGGTTGGCAGTCACTATTTCTCTTTTTGGATAATTTTATCCCTCCTTGAGTTTAGTCACAATCACACTTGAATATTCTGGAAGCTAAAGGCTAAACTATGACAATTTTTGCAATTTCTAAACGAGTCTAAAATTACCTCAAAGTAAAAGAAAGACTAAATGTTGTAGTTAACTTCAACATGAACAATACTTACATAAAAAAAGGAGGAGAGAGGAAAAAAGGAATTGGTATCATGTACACACACATCCATGCATACACACACATGTGCACACACACAGCAGGAGGCAAGGAAGAAAATACAACCGAAGCCTTCATTTATATAACCTAAGACTATAACCATCCGCAATGCCATCACTGATACTTATAACAGCCTTTTTCTGGTAGCCATTTCATGTTCCCTTTTTTCCTGGGGCAGCCAGTTGCTATTCTATTCTTTTACCTGGTTGAGTGGTTCTGCCTTTTCTTCTTCTTCTCCTTCTTCTTCTCCTTCTTCTTTTTTGCAGGGGCCAGGGGAGGGTTAATGCTGCTACCATTAACTTTTACTCTTGGACATTAAAAGTACCAGAAAGATTCCCAGAGAATCCCTTGGATTCCAACATAATCTACTCTAACTCCACTGAGCAGCAGCAACTCAATCTCCCCTTGGTAATCCAGATCAATTGTCTCAACCAGGATAGGTCTTCACCCTTCTTCGACTTTGGATTTGGGGGCACCAGGAGTACAAAATGGCCAGTGCCAGTCTCAACTACCAATTTAATGAAATCATGGCCATGTTCCCTGCTTGGAACTAGTCCTCTAAACCAGCAGAACCCAAGGAATGGGTTTTAAATGAAATATTTTGTGAGTAGGATATTAGGTGTAATGGTGAAAGGAACCACTCCCAGTTCCTTCCTTTGATTCTTGGTCCCATGATTTCTGCCTATGGGAACTAGACACAGATATTTGTTGCTAATTCAAAGCATACTCTGCCTCCTGTGAAATAGTTGCCAATCTTTTTTTGTTTTGCTTATCTCCCAACTGGTCATAACTAAACCTTTGGTCAGGCTTTCCTTTCTTCTATTGGACCAGCTGCTTCTGGATGATGAAGTACATGGTAAGATCAGTGAATTCCATGGGCATGCAGTCATTGCCACACATTTTTCCCTGTGAACTGAGCTTCTGGTCAGAAGCAATGATCTCTGGGCCATCGTGGTGGTGAATAAAGCATTCTGTGTGTGCACAGAAGGCAAATCAATATCCAGAAATCATGTTGCTCAAGCAAAGAGAGCACACTGCTCGGTGGGTTGCAAAAGGGATTCAGTGTTAATTAACCTGCCAGCAGGTGGCTGGTGTGTCCCTGGGGAGAATGTTACCATATTAGAGACTTAGTGTTGGTTTCTGCTATTAGTAGTTTAGGCACTCAGCAGTGACAGTTGCTGGATCAGCTGGATCAAGAAGAGCTAGCTTACAGGAAGAAGGAACTCCCCCTTTCCTCCTCCTGCTGGTCAACCTTTCTCTAGTGCCTCCTATTGGCAAACCCACACAGGAAGCTAACTGGTAAAGGAGAAAGGTAGGTCAACTGAGTCCCCGCCACAGCTTCATGAAGCAGAAAAAAGACTGGTGGATATCGTTGTGAGAGACAATAGCTTAATAACCATTCATATTTGGTAAATGTAACTCTCCCCTTCCTTGGCAGAAGACACAGCATGGTGAGGTTGAACCTTTTCGATTTGAACCGAGAATCATGAAGGCATGAGAGAATGAGCACGAGCTTTGTTGCCAAATCTCCACTCTACCACAGAACAGTTATGTGGGAAGTCGGGCAAATCACCTGATTCCTCGGAGTCTCTGTTTTCCCATCCGTGAACGGGTAATAAAAACTATCTCATAGACCTGTTGTGAAAATTACATGAAATATGTGAGGTAATATCTGTCAAAGCACTTACTGCTCAATCAATATTGTTTCCTATCCCCCATATGCTCCCAGTTTGAATCTATGGTCACTAATCTCGAGTATGGAATTACTCATCACGTTTCAGCAGCAGTTCTCAACAGGAGTGATTTTGCCCTCCTCCCCCCCCCCCCCACCAGGGTTCACTTGGAAATGTCTAGAGAGATTTTTGGTTGTCACAACTAGAGTAGGGGTAATAATGGCACCTAGTGGGTAGAGGCCAGGGATGCTGCAAACATCCTACAATGTACAACCCTCCACAACAACAACACACATCAGCCTTCACACGTCAGTAGGGCTGAGGTTGGGAAACTCTGCCCTACAGCCAGGGCCACTATGATCATTATACGCTAATGCCACTTTGTCAGATGGGAAGCCCAAATGGGAGTAACTGCAAAAGTGGCTGAACTGAATTAATGGACTCCTTGCCACATTGCCTTGATTTAGCTCCAAGCCTTGCTCCCAAATGGGTTCATAATGGCGCTTTTAGATTATATTGCAATGGAAGAGCGCGAGAGCACTTAGGGAAGATAAACAGCGGCCAAACTGGCCACAGACGAGCCATCTTTCTTTCTAAATTTATAGCAGTCTGTTATTTTGCTTCATGGAGCAGGGGATGAGCCAGCCACATAATCTCTTCCCCAGGTTAAACAATAGTGACATCTAGGACAGCTTCAGTAGCAGCACTGGCCGCTATGCTAAACACTTCCCATGCATTATCTCATTTTGCTTTTCTTCAGAGGTTCTACTTTTTGGTTTTTCTTTCACACTCAGCCATCCTATCAGAGCAGACCAAAGTGTTAACCCTTTAAATGGTACTGCAAGGACATTCACAGGGCCCAGGCATTAACTGTCCAAAATGGTAAGTGCTACTGTTGGTGGGAATGTAAACTGGGGCAGCCACTGTGGAAACCAGTATGGAGGCTCCTCAAAAAGTTAACAATAGAACTACCCTACGATCCAGTAATTGTGCTGCTATTTACCCCCAAAATACAAAAGCACTAATACAAAGGGATATGTGTACCCCCTATGTTTATAGCACCATTATTTACAACAGCCAAAGTATGGAAACAGCTCAAGTGTCCATCGATGGGTGATTGGATAAAGACGATGTGATATACATATGCAATGGAATATTAATCAGCCATAAAAAACAATGAAATCTTGCCATTTACAAAGACATGGATGGAGCTAGGGAGTATAATGGTAAGTGACATAAGTCGGTCCTCTTAAATGGAACTTAAGAAACAAAACAAACAAGCAAAGGGGAAAAGAAAAGAGACAGACAAGCCAAGAGACTCTTAACGATTGAGAACAAACTGATGGTCACCAGAGGGGAGGTGGGTGGGGGGGATGGGTGAAATAGGTGATGGGGACTAAGGAGGGCACTTGCTGTGATGAGCACCGGGTAATGCATGGAACTGTTGAATCACAATGTTGTACACCTGAAACTAATACAACACTATATGTTAACGATACTGGAATTAAAATTAAAAAAAAAACACCCAAATGGTAAGTGCTATGTACGCATTATGCTTTTAGCATTCTCCTTCCCTGAGAGACAAACTAGCTGAAGAGACAAATAAATCAATGACTTTCAGACAGTTTGATGCAAGGGATGTCTACATATAACTCAGTGGAAAAACAAAGATCTCACAATTTTCAATGTAGGAAATTATTTTGCACTTGTCTTTTGCCTTCAAGATTACAATAAACCAAAAGAAAATAACATCACAAATCTTGCAGAGGAAGGCTCAAAGCATGGTGATTTTTGTGTAAGATGAAGAAATTTTCCATAAATTTTGATCACTAAATATTTGGCTTTGTTTTTTTTTTTTTTTCTTTTTTTTTTTAAAAAATTTTTTTTTTCAACGTTTATTTATTTTTGGGACAGAGAGAGACAGAGCATGAATGGGGGAGGGGCAGAGAGAGAGGGAGACACAGAATTGGAAACAGGCTCCAGGCTCTGAGCCATCAGCCCAGAGCCCGACGCGGGGCTCGAACTCACGGAGTGCGAGATCGTGACCTGGCTGAAGTCGGACGCTTAACCGACTGCGCCACCCAGGCGCCCCATTGGCTTTGTTAATCAATAACAAAAGACTATTTCTGAAAGCGTGACGTGACAGGTCTCTTCCTTGAGGACAACAAAATTCAGAATCAAATTCTAGGAGAGTGGCAACTCACACGTACATGTTCTTGGGTTTGCTGTTAATGATTTTCCATGTTAAAGAAATGCTTATCCAGTGCTGGGAAAAGCCCTTGGTTGGAGTCAGACAGATCTTTTATGACTTTAGGTGAGCTACAGACTTTTAAGAGACTCAATAAAATGCAGATAACGAGACTTACTTTACAGAGTCTTTAAGATTATGGAAAGAACAAAGGCAGTGTGCTTAGTATATAGTTGATGCCTTAAAATATTATTTGCACTCTCCTTCTGCAGCATTAAAATGGCATTTCTAAGAGATCAAGGTAAACAGCACTAAGTAATAAGACGTATCAACATCATAAAACCCTCAATTTGATATCCTCTTGCCAAAAACACATAACTTCACTCCAGCTATTAGAAATATCAGACAAACCCTAAATGAGGGATGTTCCTCAAAATAACTGCTCAGTACTTTTCAAAAGTTTCAAGGTCATAAAAGGGAAAAACCAAGAAACGGTTACAGATTGGAGGAGACCAAGGGGGAAATAAAAACTACACACAGAGTGGGATCTTGGCTAAAATCCTGAAATAGAAAAGGTACGTTAGGGTAATAACTTGTGCAACTTGAATAAGTTCTGCAGTTTGGTTAAAAATATGCTAATGTTAATTTTCTGTTCTTGATGATTGTGCTATGGTGTGATATAAACATCAGGAAGAGTGGGCGAGGGATCCATGGGGACTTTGTCTTATTTCTGAACTTTTATGTAAGTCTGTAATTAGTTCAGAGTAAAAGAAGGTAGATCCAATAATTTGTTGGAGTTAAATAAATACATTTATAACTTGTGTTACTTATGTGTTAATTGTATTATATTAATTGTGAAGAAGTTTCAAAAACACTTTTTTTCTTCCCTAACGACTAAACTCACATTCTTTTTCACACACTCACATACACATATATACAAGTGCACATATGTTTGCAGGACAATTTGGAAATATATACCAAATGCTGTAAAATATGCATACATTTTGACTCTGCTACTCCACAGCTAGAAATTCATCCCAAGGAGATCATACTACTCTTTTATAATAGGTGCTCAATAAATATTAGCTAAATAACTGAATGGATTGAAGTATATAAATAAATATGGCTTTCACATGGTCATTTATCACAATAGAGAGAAGAATACAGCCTCAATCTATGTCAAAAAGGAATTGATTAAATAATGGTAGCCTCCGTACAATGGAATAGCTTTTAATTGTTAAAAATGTTGATGTAGAGATTTATTGACATGGGAAGATGCTTAGAATATATTGTTAATTGAAAAAAATTCAGGTTACAAAATAACTTCAGTTTTTTTAAGAAAAATATACTTTTTATATATAAAAGCATATATATCCAAATGTTTTCAGCGATTGTCTCTGGACGACAGAGTTTTGCATGTATAAATAACTATGTTAAGATGAAAGTTTCAAGTCAGACAAGAAATTACAACAGAAATTACAATAGATATGAAAGTGCCAAATCAGTCAGCACAAGCATCATAAAAGTGATTTGAAAGGAAATGAGTCCAAGATCTTGTTCTAGGACTCCTGAATCCCTCATCCCTGTCAAGGCTATAAAAAGGCATCAGAGAGAGGACTTAGTCAAGGAGATAGTAAAAGAAATTTCTCTGCAGAGGACTGCTGCTGAGCTATGGGGTGTCGTTGCATTTAGAGGTGGTCTGGGAAGGGGCTGCCTTCTAGTCCCACCCTAGGCAGGGGGCCATGGGGCAAAGCACCAAGAGAGTCTGAAATGCATCACCTGCTGTTGGGAGATCCAGGGACTCTTGTCTGAGAAAGCTTCACAAGCCTGAGGACTGAAGTCAGACTCCTGCCCAAGCAATGAAAATGAGGGTTCAGGAAGGGCCAAGAATCAACTTCATTTCCAGAGCCAAGAGGGGGCTTCTGTATGTGGATGGCCTGAATTTCCAGTTTGTGGATATCACATATGCAACTAGGAGTCTTCTCTGGGGAGTGGAGGGAGGGAGCAGAGGCAACAGAGGTGTGCCGTGAAATATCCAAGGTCTAAGGGAGAAATCAAAAGGAACTCAGTACAGAGTAGACCAGCAGGCAAACGCGGAACAGGACCTCACATGTCCCAGGAGACAGCTGTAATCATCTTTGAAGATCGCAAGCACAACAAACAACATCTTCTGCTGTTATAAGATCACATACAAGCATCCTCCCCTTCCCCTCCCCGCTCCTCACATCCAGCTAGTCTAAAGGAGTCATAGGATGTAGTGTAGCCAGTGGGGATTACAATGTGCATTTATGCAAAGAGTGACAACAGGCCAAAACTCAAATGGAATAACAGAATTTTGCAAAAGATCACAATGAAATTGAGGCCCCAGTTAGGAGCTTGGGTGTTCAAGTGTTTGTGGGCCTTTTTCTTGTCAATTATCTCGGGTTATGTCAGTGCTAAAGACAGTGTGAAATGGGATGCTCCATATCTTCAGGAAAGAATGGGCATAGCATCTATCCGGGAGCAGCGAAGGTTTAGTGGGGACGTATGACAGGTACTGAAAGGGAGGCTAAAAGCCATTTGCACTTTTTTCCTGAGAACAGAGTAGACAAGTATGAATCACAGAGGAAGTTCATATTCTACTAGAGAGAGATCTAGGAAGATATATACAAATAATTTAAATATATGGATTAGTTTTTCACCCATACTGTGCTCATTGGAGAAGATAAAAGCATTGGAATTTAATCATTGAGGAGGTGACACGTTTATTTTGGGAAACATGGCAATTCTTTTGTTGAGACTACCCTCCTTTTTCTTCTCCCCTAATTCCCTTTTGGCTGTCTCCACTACATTTTGACTGTATTTTCATGATGATTATGCTCCAATCAGCTTGACATTCCTTCAACAGCTGTACTAATTTCCATCCATAAAACTCAATCCACTGCTGTTCCAAGCAGAGCATGCCCATGCTTGTGCTGGACCACCGATGCCTCCCGGGAAGATTCAATATGTACCTCCTAGATCATGGGCTAACTCATTTGAACTGGGCTTTTATCTTTGTTGAGGAAGAAAATGACAACCATATTTCTTTAGAGGCATGCTGTCACTTTAAACATAGGAAATGCAAGTCCACTAACTTCTTTCAACAAAAAGATGGAAAATCCTCATACTACTTTCCCTCCCCACATCCAGTTCAAGCACCGGAAGGCTGTGGTCAGAAAGCAGGAAACTCCACTCAACTCCCAACTGATTGCTGGATTAACATGAATAGACACTACCTTCCTTCTATGGAAGGTGGCGACTGATGCCCACTGCCCAGGGATTACTTCCATACAGAAGGATAGTCTCGTTTACAGCCCCCTCAACACACACACACACACACACACACACACACACACACCTGTTCCCACCATTAAGTTCTGTGATTATCAAGTGTTCATTGCATTTGCTTTTAAACCTATTTGTGCCACTTTTCTTTGTCATAGCAATTACACAATTTACTAAGGAAGAAAACTGCTATTTTAAGATTGGGTGCTTTGGCAAAACACTTGTAAAGGCAAGTTTTTCAAACAGTGCTGTCAAAAATTGTGTGTGTGGGGGGAGCACAACTATAAAAGATCGGGGAGGTTTGTAAAAACTGGAAGCATTCTGCACCTTGAATAAATTTCCAAGCAGCAGCTTCAAATTCTCAATCCTCTTAAGACTAAACTGAACTATAAACTTTAGTCTGGGGAGCCTCGGTGACTCAGTCGGTTAAGCATCCGACTTTGGCTCAGGTCACAATCTCCCAGTTCATGAGCTTGAGCCCCGCGAGCTGACAGCTCAGAGCCTGGAGCCCTGCTTCAAATTCTGTGTCTCCCTCTCTCTCTGCCCCTCCCCTGCTTGCACGCACTCTCTCTTTCAAAAATAAATAAGTCTTAAAAAATTTTTTTAAAGAAAAGAAACTTTAGTCCAAGCGCTAAGGAAGGCCACCTGAAATCTAATTGGCACACTTTTGCTAAAATAAAAAGTCATGGAACTAGAGTGTATTATGTTAAGTGAAATAAGTCAGCAGAGGAAGACAAATACCATATGATTTCACTTATATGTGAAATTCAAGAAACAAAACAGATGAATGAACATAGGGGAAGGGAAGGGAAAATAAGATAAGAACAGAGAGGGAGGCAAACCATAAGAGACTTAATTATAGAGAACAAACTGAGGGTTGCTGGCAGGGAGGTGGGTGGGGGATAGGCTAGATGTGTGATGGGTATTAAAGAGGCAGTTGTTGGGATAAGCACTGAGTGTCGTTAAGTGATGAATCGCTGAATTCTACTCCTGAAACCAATACTCCACTCTATGTTAACTAATTTGAATTGAAATAAAAACTAGGATGAAAAATAAATAAGTACATTAAAAGTCATGGTTCTATATGGAAAGAACTGGTAAGGAAATATATATTGATCTGTTATTAAAGTAGTTTACTAAAAATAAGTATTATTACTTTGATGATTCCTGACTTTAACTGACTTTTTCAATGTAACCACCAACTAATTGGAGAAATTCTACCCTATGACCAAGAGCAGGGGTTAGCAAACCACAGCCCCAGGGTCAAATCCAACCCACTTCCGGTTTCCAGAGGACCCGGGAGCTAAGAATATTTTTACATTCCTAAATGGTTGAAAAATACTACAAGAAAAATATTTTGAGATATATGAAATTACATAAAACTCACACTTCTGTGTCTGTTAATAAAGTTTTAATGGAACCCGGACACGCCCATTCTGTTGAGTAGTGCCTATGACTGCTTTCCAGCCACAATGGCAGAGCAGAGTCATTGCACCAGAGGCATTATGAACATGTTGACTATCTGGTGTTTACAGAAGTTTGCCGACCTCTGTCCTGGGGCATTATTGAGCACTTTGTTCTTTACTTCCCTCCTGTTTGTTCGGGGTGTGGCAGGAGGCGCCTGCACCCCACAAGGCTGTCCGGATTACTGCTGCCTTTCTGTGCTCTAGGATTCACACCATGACAAAACATTCTTCTTGGCGATCAGACATTTTTCTGTGTCGGAACCAAGTGAAAAGAATCAAGAGTGACCTTTTAATGGACGTTATTTACTCACAGGAAGGCTTTATTTAAGTACAGACAACTCCGAGTTCATCTTTTCTCTTCTGCTTCCTTTGGGCCAGGTTGTCTGAAAGAACAAAGCAATTCTTTTGCTTTGTTTCTATTCTGAAGGAATGATGTAGGTGAACGACCTGGAGAAAATTGATTTTTTTTTTCTGCTTGTGCATCTTGGTTTGATTTTCCTTTTGGAGTTGACAGATAATCCTCTTTTCTGATTTACTGGAAAATACTGGTATTCAGAGTTAGGCATTGGACAGCCAAATATATGATTTAAAAGGGGAAAAAATAAAAATAAAAACCACATCGATTTCTCCCTTTTTTGGCAGGAAGCAATCAGAGGCAAAAGACAAAACAGGGAGGGTCTAGAATTGCAAGCTTTTTTTGTTCTGAGGCAAAGCAATACCTTATTGACGATTAAAAAGTGTTCCAGGGGACTTCATTATTGTTCTGGTGGAAGAGGGCTAAGATAATATAGGGTGATAAGCGTCTGGCGTAACTGGAACTTTTGACTGAGGAACCGGGGTACAACATGGAGCTGTCTTAGATTGCATTCCCTAGAAACAGAGCCCAAGCCACGGAGTGTGATGTAAAAGAACGCTGAGAGGAAAAGTCCGTAAAGGAGTGGAGAAAGCAGCAGAAGGAAGGGGAGAGAGATTCAGCAAGAATGTGGCTTCAGGGGAAGTGTAGCCTCTGCTTGAAACTTTGGGGAGCTTTGGAGCCTGAATAGTACCTTGGGGTCTGCTCCGCCCTGGTCATCAGGACAGTCCTGAGGCATCTCCGGTGGGGCAGTGAAACCCCCAGGCACCCCCAGCAAGGCCACTCCAGCTGCCAAGGGGAAGGTTCTACAGCTGGAGAGGGCTGCAAAGGCGTGAGCGGCGACCTTCAAAGCAGCAGGTCAAATGAGCCAGGGGACCCACGCCCATCACACAACTCTTGGAAAGAGTAAACAATTCTGAACCCTCTCAGCCTCACTAGGAAGTTACAGGTGATCGGGGGCGAATCTTCACCTGAAGGAGAGAGCCAGCGAGGTGCTTTTATTTTATCATACAACGGACCAGACCCCGGAGAGGGGAACAAGAGCCTTCCAACGAAGATTGAAGGGTTCATTATTATGTGGGACTGAACACTGATTGGAGACTGTGTTCTGAGATTTAAAGTGACCACAGACTTTGTATTACAGAGGACTAAATGGAAGAGTAATTGCATTTCCCAGTTTGAATCCTGGGGCAAGGGAAAATCGAGCCCTACCTGGGGGAATTTAAAGAGGGCAATGGGGGGGGGGGGCGGTGCCTGCGTGGCTCAGTCGGTTGAGAGTCTCACTCGATTTCCGCTCGTGTTATGATCCCAGGGTTGTGGGATTGAAAGCCGCGTGGGGCAGTGGGAGACAAAAACATGTACTTGCTTTGTGGCAGCTTCCTGCCAGTCTTGTGGAAACAAGGTATCACCATATGTGGAAGACAAATTATCAATTTAAAATGTGAGGGCTGGAATTTTATCTAGAATTGATCAGAACGTTCAAATCCAAGGAAAATGATTTTTCATGTTTTTTAAAAATTTGTGTCTTAGAATCCTCTTTTGATTTTAAAACATCAAATTTAGAGATACATAGGTAGAGAGAGGCATAAGGAAGTGCCACTGGCAGTTTTCCATTTCCCGGTTTTGATCTTCAGTGGGCTCCAAGAGATACACCAGTGTCCTAGTAAACTTCTGCTTGGCTGGCTTAAATGGGCTTCTGACACTTAAACCCCAAAACTTTGTCTTGTTACATGGAGGGTCTTAGAAGTGGTGATCTAGTTCTATGTGGGCTAGAGGAAGGGAAGGAGAAGAGTTTAAGGATTTGGCCTGAAGCTTTGTTTTCAGGGCAATCACGCTATTTTTAGTTTATCTTTGCCTATGGTGGCTTTGGGGGTGGGCGATTAATGGAAATAATGGAAGTCCTCAGGGTACTTCTCAAGCCATCCTTGGGAGGTCGTCATCGAATAAGAGACCCCGAAATTCAAATCAATCGCCAAAGATCACATGGTGGCCAAGTGGCGAGGCTTGGAAGCCGAGCCTGTCTGCCTCCAGGGAGGGTCCTTTACTCCTTCCCAGCATGGCGGAAAAGACCCAGCCTTGGGGCGGAGTCAGTTTGAATGCACCTGCCCTGTGCATCGAACATGCATCTGCCGTGTGCATCGAATGAAGCTTTTGTTTGGGAAGATTTGAAAGGCTTTGGAGGAAGGTTATTTGTTTCTGTTCATGTAATGCAATTAGCCTGTTGAATGTGAGATGAGAATGAAATGTTTTTCTCGGCTCAGTCTATCCATTTTAGAAAGAGAACCAAATCTACCGATGCTGACACTAATGTGCGTGGGGGAGCTCACCAGAAATGAAAACACTAATTTATCTCAGTCTAGTTAGTACTTTGGTTCTTTCCTTCCCTCGGAGTGTAAATTGCTAAGAACGTGAGACTATGTCCTGAATGGAGGTTTGTTATCATGTTGCTTAATTAAATAACATTCTCCAAGGCATGGAAGTGTTATTATTTCCTCCCTTTCTTATGCCCATTAGTTGACATCCTCACATTTATTTATAAAACAGGGTAGGTTTTTCTTCCTCTTACTGCTGCTGCCAGCATGGTAGATATTTCTTGTTCTTTGATTTTCACCATATTGGAACAGATTTTCATTAAACTTTATGGCAATTACTTGTATAACATTTACAGGACTCATCTTTTCTCTATAGATGGCAAAATTCTCAACTTGGGCAATTTTCTCTGGAAGAGATTTTGATCATGTAATTTAAAAATTCTATAAAATGAAAAGAAAGGAAATTATTATAAAGGCTTTTTTTTAAACCAAGCAGCTGGTTTCATTATCATTTTTCCTCCTGAGTATATGTTGAGGCAAATAGTAAGCTTTTGCATTGAAGAAAGTAATAGTTTTATGTACAAGGCTCATCAGAGAAACTAAGAGTAATAGCATCACTATCATGGGCATATTCCACTTGAGATTAATTTCTTTGGACAAATTCAACATCAAAATCTTGGGCAATGAAATCCCTTCTATTAAGTTTCTTATAAAGCATCAAAGTTATTTTTTTCAACGTAGAAAATCCAAAAATAATACTTAATAATAGTAGTAAGTATGTCTGACCCTGTGCCAAGTGTTTTACGTGCACTATTCCATTTTTTATTTATATATTTAAAACCACTTAATTGAGATATAATTGACATGTCAAAAGCCGTATTTAATGCATACAACTCGATGAGTTTGGGGTCAAGTACACACTTAGAAAGTCGTCATCACCATCAAGGACATAAACATATCCATCACTTCCCAAAGTTTTTTCCTGTGCCAATTATTATTATTACTATTACTATTATTATTATTATTTTGACATGTACTATTCTAATGTCTATTTAATCTAAAAATCCCTATGATTTAGGTATTATTATTAATATTTCTATTTTACAGTTGAGGGAACTGAAGCTTGCAGGTTGCTCTAAGTCTCATGCCTTTTAATAGACAGAAATGGGATTTCAACTTTTACCTGGTATGAGAGGGGATTCTAGGGAGTTAAATTTGGAACCAGAAACCTTTCCTATGGTGTTATCCAATTAGAGAGTGGGCTAAAAGGGGATAGGCAAAGAACCAGTTCAAGTTGCTTTATTTGGGAGAGGCTCTACAAGTGCCAATAATTTAATGAGAGAGAAGTTCTCGAGGTTAAATTTTTCTAATCCAGAAATAGGTTACAAATGGTAACATCATGCGTATTGCCATTTTTGGGCCTTTGTCCTAGCTGTTCCTCTGCCTGAATATTTTTTTTCTTCATTTATATTGATATGTTTATTCTCTTCTTTTTTTCTCTGCATTTCCTTTCTTTTTTTCTTTAAAGTATTTTAATCCAAGTTAGTCAATATATAGTGTTATATTAGTTTCAGGTGTATAATTCAGTGATTCAACACTTCCCTACAAGGCCTGCTCATCACAGATGCTCCCCTTAACCTATTCCCCCCTCTCCCTCCCCCCTCCCCTCTGGGAACCATCAGTGCGTTCTCTATAGCTTCCTTCTCTCTCTCTTTTTTCCTTTGCTCGTCTGTTTTGTTTCTTAAATTCCACATATGAGTGAAATCATATGGTACTCGTCTTTCTCTGACTGACCTATTTTGCCTAGCATTATACTTCAGTTCCATCCATGTCATTGCAAGTGTCTGCCTGAATATTCTCATCTAAGTTATCAACATGGCAAACGCCTTTACCTCCTTGAAGTCTTTGCTCAAATGTCAACCTCTGAATGGGCCTAACCTGACTCCCCTATTTAAAATTAGAAGCCCCAAGCCCCAAAACTTCTGAACCCGCTTTGCTTTGTTTTCAAGTAGTGCTTCTCACCTTTTAACACACTACCTAATTGACTTAACTATTGTCTACTGTTTATATCTACCTTTCTCAACTGGAATATAAAAGAGATCCAAAAAAAGAGATCTTGGTCTATTTCATTCACTGATGGACCCCAAATTTTTAATCTTTTTACTGTTTATTAATTTTTGAGAGAGAGAGAGAGAGAGAGAGAGAGAGAGAGAGAGAGCAGGGGAGGGACAGAGAGACAGGGAGACATAGAATCCGAAGCAGGCTCCAGGCTCTGAGCTGTCAGCACAGAGCCTGATGCGGAGCTTGAAACCACAAACTGTGAGATCGTGACCTGAGCCAAAGTCGGATGCTCAACTGACTGAGCCACCCAGGCACCCCTGGACCCCAAGTTTTTAGAACTGTACCTGGCATACAGTAGATACTCAATAAACTTAGTTTGATGAGTAAACCAGGAAGACATCTTCCCAGGAATTATAAACAAGCAATTGAGAAATTGAGATATCATGGAGGTCAAGCTCACAGCTTTCATAAATGTCAAAGCAGAAAGTCTTTTCTTGGTTGAATTCTCTGTCACACACACACACACACACACACACACACACCCTCCCGTGCAAGGTAAGGCCATCAGAGTATTTTAGAGGTAGCAATTCATTTTAAAGAGATCACATTTACATTTCTCTGGGAAAATGAACACAAAAGTCTTTTTCTCTGCTCTTTAACAAAACTGTAAGATGCTCAGTTGCTCTAGTAATCCCTGTTAGCCTACACACCAAATGACCAAAGTGGGGAAGGATGAGCAACAAAGAACTAGAAATGGTCTTCTTATCAGGAAATCCTGCTCACTGTGAAATGACCGGCTCTTCCAGAGCAAAGAGTAATTTCTTTCACTCTCAGAACGGCTCTCTCAGCCAACGTCATTGATTATACCTAATGCACAATACACAGCATCTAATAAAGACATCTGGGAGGTAAATGGATTATAGGAAGGTGTTAAGAGCTTGTAAGTAAAGTAAACCCAAGAGCTTTGGGGCAGAAGGTGAAAGACAGATGGAGGAAAGGTTAGAAGGGGAACAGGGATCATTCCAAACCAGACTTGGAGATTACCATGAGCAGAAAGTGAAAAAATAGGGGGCACCTGGGTGGCTCAGTCAGTTGAGCGTCCGACTTCAGCTCGGGTCATGATCTCACAGTCTGTGGGTTGGAAGCCCGTGTCGGGCTCTGTGCTGACAGCTCGGAGCCTGGAGCCTGCTTCGGATTCTGTCTCCCTCTCTCTCTGCCCCTCCCCTGCTCATGTTCTGTCTCTCTCTGTCACAAAAAATAAATAAATAAAAACATTAAAAAAAAGAAAGTGAAAAAATAGGGCACCACTTACGAGTACCTGCAACAGGTCTTTGAAAGTCAACCACTTAGAACAGGGATTGACAAACTATAGCCCTTTGGCCAAATCTGGCTTGCCTTTTGTATGGTCTACAAGCTAAGAATGGTTTTATATATATATTTTTAATTTTTTTAAACATTTATTTATTTTTGAGACAGAGAGAGACAGAGCATGAACGGGGGAGGGGCAGAGAGAGAGGGAGACACAGAATCAGAAACAGGCTCCAGGCTCTGAGCCATCAGCCCAGAGCCCGACGCGGGGCTCGAACTCATGGACCGCGAGATCGTGACCTGGCTGAAGTCGGACGCTTAGCCGACTGCGCCACCCAGGCGCCCCGAATGGTTTTATATTTTTAAGTGGTTAACAAACAAAAGAAAGTTAATATTTTGTAACACCTAAAAATTATATGAAATTCAAATTTCAGTGTCCATGAGAAAAGCTTTGTTGGAACATAGTCATACTCTGTTTCCATATTGTCTATGGCTACTTTTGTGTTACACTGATAGAGTATTTGTGACAGAGACAGTATAGACCACAGAGTGTAAAAGACTTATGATCTGCCCCTTCCAGAAAATGTTTGCCTGCTCCTGACATAGAACTTCAATTACTTTGCTATGTTTTTGTATTAGAGATGCAGTAGGGTTTCTTTCCTACAGATACTTTTTCTTAATAAATCTTCCAACAATATGTTTATTATATTGTTACAATATATCTTATACTTTTTCTAATTTTGCTGCTGCAGAGCCTTGTAGGTTGCACATCATCTGAGAGCCATGTATCTGGCACCGAGTAACAAGCATTGTTCATTAATTTAAGTAAGATTCCAATCTTATTGAGTTTTCCTTCAAATTGTTTTCAATTTAATAAAATCAAACTGTACCTAATAGAGAATTAAATTCTGTATTTGACTCAAATGTCACAGTCGACAATCTCATCCAGACTTTCATTAGGGTGTGCTAGGGTTTTTTTTTCCTAAGCCAGCAAGGGTATATCTGCAATAAGAGTCTTCTGAATGGCTCTGAATTTTTTGGATTGCTGCTGTGTGGTGGGGTGGGGGTGGGGGTGGGGGTGGGGTGGGGGTGGAAATCGTGGGCTCCATTCTGAGGCTACAACAATCAAAAGATCTTAGCCTTTTTTTTTAATTTAATTTTTTTTTAATTTACATCCAAATTAGTTAGCATATAGTGCAACAATGATTTCAGGAGTAGATTCCTTAGTGCCCCTTACCATTTAGCCCTTCCCCCCTCCCACACCCCATCCAGTAACCCTCAGTTTGTTCTCAATGAGTCTCTTCTGTTTTGTCCCCCTCCCTGTTTGTATATTATTTTTGTTTCCCTTCCCTTATGTTCATCTGTTTTGTCTCTTAAAGTCCTCATATGAGTGAAGTCATATGATTTTTGTCTTTCTCTGACTAATTTCACTTAGCATAATACCCACCAGTTCCATCCACAAAGTTGGCAAGCTTTCATTCTTTTTGATTGCCGAGGAATATTCCATTATATATATATATATATATATATATATATATATATATACACCACATCTTCTTTATCCATTCATCCATTGATGGACATTTGGGCTCTTTCCATACTTTGGCTATTGCTGATAGTGCTGCTATAAACATGGGGATGCATGTGTCCCTTCTAAACAGCACACCTGTATCCTGTGGATAAGTGCCTAGTAGTGCCATTGCTGGGTCGTAGGGTAGTTCTATTTTTAGTTTTTTGAGGAACCTCCATCCTGTTTTCCAAAGTGGCTGCACCAGCTTGCATTACCACCAACAATGCAAAAGAGATCCTCTTTCTCTGCATCCTCGCCAACATCTGTTGTTGCCTGAGTTGTTAATGTGAGCCATTCTGACAGGTGTGAGGTGATATCTCATTGTGGTTTTGATTTGTATTTCCCTGATGATGAGTGATGTGGAGCATTTTTTCATGTGTCAGTTGGCCGTCTGGATGTCTTCTTTGGAGAAGTGTCTATTCATGTCTTTTGCCCATTTCTTCACTGGATTACTTGTTTTTTGGCTGTTGAGTTTGATAAGTTCTTTATAGATTTTGGATACTAACCCTTTATCTGATTTGTCGTTTGCAACTATCTTCTCCCGTTCTGTCGGTTGCCTTTTAGTTCTGCTGATGGTTTTCTTTGCTGTGCAGAAGTTTTTGCTTATTTTGATGAGGTCCCAGTAGTTCATTTTTGCTTTTGTTTCCTTGCCTCTGGAGACGTGTTGAGTAAGAAGTTGCTGTGGCTGAGGTCAAAGAGGTTTTTGCCTGCTTTCCCCTCGAGGATTTTGATGGCTTCCTGTCTTACATTGAGGTCCTTCATCCATCTTGAGTTTATTTTTGTGTATGGTGTAAGAAAGTGGTCCAGGTTCATTCTTCTACATGTCACTGTCCAGTTTTCCCAGCACCACTTGCTGAAAAGACTGTCTTTATTCCATTGGATAGTCTTTCCTCTGTTAAAGATTAGTTGGCCATACATTTGTGGGTCCATTTCTGGGTTCTCTATTCTGTTCCATTGATCTGAGTGTCTGTTCTTGTGCCAGTACCATACTGTCTTTATGATTACAGCTTTGTAGTATAGCTTGAAGTCTGGGATTGTGATGCCTCCTGCTTTGTTTTTCTTTTTCAAGATTGCTTTGGCTATTCGGGGTCTTTTCTGGTTCCATACAAATTTTAGGATTATTTGTTCCAGCTCTGTGAAGAATGCTGGTGTCACTTTGATAGGGATCGTGTTGAATATGTAGATTGCTTTGGGTAGTATCGACATTTCAACAATATTTGTTCTTCCTATCCAGGAGCATGGAATCTTTTTCCATTTTTTTGTGTCTTCTTCAATTTCTTTCACAAGCTTTCTATAGTTTTCAGTGTATAGATTTTTCACCTCTTTGGTTAGATTTATTCCTAGGTATTTTATGGTTTTTGGTGCAACTGCAAATGGGATCAATTCCTTGACTTCTCTTTCTGTCGCTTCATTGTTGGTAAAAGATCTTAGCCTTATGTGTAGCCATCAGTGCACGTGCATGTCTCCCCCCTCTACCAGCTTGTGAGGACAAATACAGTCTTATTCATATTAACAACAGATACAGATCCATTAATATTAATACCAAATTCCCCTTAGCTCCCAGCTTCCATCTGCTTATACAGAAGTGCTAGTGCCTTGCAAATGTCCCCTCCCCAGGCATTTTGGGGATCCTCAGGGCTGCTTTGCAGGTGCCTGTTTATGAGACTCAGTCCTGGCTCGCTGTGGCTGCCAGCCAGTGGGGGTCTCTGTGCATGCAGGTCCTAAACCTCCCAGGAGGGCTGGGCACTGGTGTCATTGCAGCAGCCAGAGCTTCCCCTGCCACCTCAGTGTGGCTGAGCTGGAGGTGTGCTGCCCCTGTGGAACATTCCCCCCTGCCCCCGGCTCCGCTCCCCAAGCCACTCTGGTGTGACAGCCATGTGCAGGTGTGCGTCGCCGCTGCTCCCGGGAGAGGGAGGTGCAGCTGCTTGGATCACTTAATGTCGGCATCCAAACAGCGCCCTTCAAGGTGAAAAGGAGACTCGGTCTGGGGCTGTCCCACAGCTGGGCTGCTTGGGAACGAAAGTGCCACAAGATGTGGGGAACCCACAGGTCCCACTCCCATGCCCACTCACCCTCATGCTCATGACCTTTCTGCTCTCCTTAGGTCATCATACCACAAGCGTGGTGACTTCCCACAAAAGCCAACCTGACCATCTCCTCGCACCATCAGGCCACACTATGGAGTTTGGCTGGTGGCTCCCGAGCTCATCTCTGCCGTGGTAAACTCACTCCCGGGGACTGGGCAGCCCTCCCTGCGATCCAGCCTTCTTTGGGGCCTCACCAGCGTGTTGAGCTTATCTACACATATCTCAACTTCTGTTGTGCTCAGGGTTAAATGTACTTTACCTCCACCTCCCAGTCCCCAAGTAAGTATGCAGAAACAAACAAATGTGTGTGTGTGCCTGTGTGTGTGTGTGTCTGGTCTAGCACACTTCGAAATCTGACCCAGCCAGGGATCCCTTCTACAGAATATCAAAAGATTCTTTTGTGAACAGAAGGTTTGATTATGGTCTACTGTAGAGAAATATTATACCTATCTTTTTATGTGGACTCACATAAAAAGAAAATTATGTGGTTAATAGATGCTTTTGTGATGATTTTGATAGATGCTTTTGAATGCATGAAAAAAATGCTTTTTTCATTTGATTAGGTATGTTTTCAATTTTTATTCATTCACTTAAAAATATTTGTTTTGCATCTACTATGAGCCAGGCATGGGAACAATGTGGACACACAAGGGCTCCCTTTCCTGGTGGATCTCATATCCTAGTGGGTGAGTGATAAACAAGAGATGAAATGCA
The DNA here is from genome assembly GCF_016509475.1 of Prionailurus bengalensis. NCBI lineage: Eukaryota > Metazoa > Chordata > Mammalia > Carnivora > Felidae > Prionailurus > Prionailurus bengalensis. Next base: position 11,069,886 of record NC_057361.1, read on the forward strand.
TGTATTATTTTCAAGTCATGACCATTTTCATAAGGCAAATGAAAGCAGGGTAAGAGGACAGAGAGTGACAGTGGGGGAACGCTACAGTAGAGAGACATCATGGAGAGAGAAGGCCTCTAGGAGGATGGAACTCTGAAGCTAAGACCTGAAGGAAATGAGGGAATGAGCTTCCTGCCACTCTTGGAGGAAATGTGCAGAAGAAAGGCATGTGCAAAGGCCCTGGGAGTAGGTTAAGAGGGAGGATGGGCAGAGCTCCTAGGCTAGCACAGATGGGCATTCCTTTAGGTCAACCTTCAACCTAATCACACTCTCCTCCCTCTTTCCCTTTGGGAAAGTTTAAGCATGCTGCCTGAAGCTAATGCAAAAGACACCCCCCCAACAATAAAAATCCACCACTTATGAAGATCTACTATGTTCCAGAGATTTTTACATAGGCCATTGACAAAATTTAAAATGATCCTGGGAGGCAGCCATTTTTATCCACACTGCAGATTAATCATGTGACCTGCCCAAGACCACACAGCTAGTAAGTAAGTGGTGGAACTCCAAAGCCTGGGCTATTTCCATCATTTATGAAGTTCTCAGTCTTCTCCAATCCCAGCCTCTTTCATCATATTTACTATCTTGCACTGGATGGCTTCTGAGCCTCAAATGAAGACCCATTTGGGAGGAACAAAGAGAATGGAAAAGGAAGGCTGTTGGGGCAGGGAGCTGGGTAGGTCTCAGCTGATCCTATTGCTTCCACCAACATTTGGAGGCTTCTTCCCAGGTTCTGACAGTGAACGCACTGTGGGAAGTCTCTCTGGAAGTAGGGGAAGCTCATCTGTGTCACCGGCCTGTTGGTATCCTGGAGTTAAGGGCCTGAGACTAAGCATCTCATGGCCTACAAAGAGGATTTCCCTGGAGCGGGCAAGTTATGATAGAGGAGAGCCTGTGCACTTACAGATCCCACGGGCTTTCTGCCTCTACTGATCAGGTTCTCTGTGTCACCTGTTCGGCCACACCCTCAGAGCGTTTACGGCAGTCACTAGCCAAGAGTGTTCCATCTATCGTAGTGAGTCCACCAGTACGAGCGAACTCAGTGTCTTGAGCTTGGACCAGAAGCTCTTCCCTACAGGCAGAGGGGTGCATCTCCCACAAGGAGTACCCTAGACACAGCTGGAGGATGGGACTTTTTCTTCCAGAATCTCTGCAGGGAGATTTTATGGTTGTGCATGTCTGGACGGACTCCTCAGGGATTATGGTTGGATGGAATCCAATATTCCCTTTTGTAAACCCAGCTTACACGGGTGGGGAGCACATTCCCTAGTGCCTGCCTGAGGATAGGAAGCTGTTTTGTATTTGTGAAATACCAGTCATGCTTTTGATGTCTCTCAAGTCATTTGCCTCCAAATGGGAATCCTAATTAGTTATGTACTCATTATTCAATGAATGTAATTGTTCACAAATCCAATCGTCTATTCATTACTCCTTTCATTCTTTTGCCCTTTGGGCCATCTCATTCAATTATCTAATCCAGAGAATGTAATGTAATAGTTCTCATCATCCGCACATGACCACACATAGCAGTATTAGAAATAAAAAACCACTTCATATGTGTGAAGATGAGTACAAGGCTAGAGTAACTGCTGTGACAAACCATCCCCAAATGTTAGCAGGTCAATGTAGTTAAAATGAGTGAGTCACTTACGTTAGAGAGGGTCATGTGTCCTCTCACTCAGACGGCTCCCCTGGAAGGTTGCTGTCTAGTTGCTGACTCAGGAACCCAGACTCCTGCCCAGTTGTGGCTCCATCTTCCTCTAAAGTCCTTGGAGTCCTCTCTACTCAACCAGCTAATGGAGAAAGAAAAGGAAAGGCCACATGCATGAGGATTGTGGAGGGTCTGCAAGGGGGCTTCTATCCCTTTGTCTCACATTCTTTTGGTCCAGACTTAATCATTTGGCTACATCACAGGCTGGAAAAACACAGCCTAGCTGGCTATCCTAGAGCAAAAGAAAGTGATTTGGTGAACAGCTGGCCATCCACTGTGAATCCATGGTCTCTAAAATCAACTAGGATCCTGCCTGCCCAGTATCCTATGTTACCCCAGCCAGCTCTTTCTACTTTATCAGTTATTTCAAAATTTACTGTTTCCCGAATTTCTGCCTCTACCACAACTCCCACTATTATTTTTTAAAGATTTTTTTTTGTCTTAAGGAATCTCTACATCCCACGTGGGGCTCGAACCAACAACCCTGAGATCAAGAGTCACATGCTCTACCAATGGAGCCAGCCAGGTGCCCCTCCCGTTATTCTTTTTGAAATAAAAGATTTCAGACATATGAAAAAGGATAAAGAACAAAGTTCACTGTATATCTACCACCCACATAGGAGACAAAATATTGCAAAGACAGTTGAAGTTTTCTGTCTATCTATGATTCTTTCTCAGGAGGCGACCTTGTCTCCTATTAAACAAAGAAAATAGGAGCTCACAGTATCATAACTCCCTCAATATTCTGCCACCAACAATACAAACATCCCTGCTTCCATCACCATTTCTTCTTGTTTTCTGTTGCCACAGGAGAAGGATGTCTCCCCTCTCCTTCATCTACTCCTTCCTCTTGCTCTCTCCCTCCTCCATTACTAGCGACCTCACTCTCTCACCCTATGTCTCCGTGTGTTCAGTTTCTTCCTTCTCATCAGCATTTAACGATTTTTAACTCTCTTCCAACTTACTTAAAATACGAAAGCAAAACCTCACAGCACTAGCTGACTTTGTATTTCCTTCTAGGCTCACTCTCCTCTTCATGAAAATTCTTTCTGAAATGGCTGTCCACTCACACTTTAAGCCACTGTAATCTGATTCCATCCCACTGCTCTGGGGAACCAATTCTATCCTAGGCCATTATGAGCATTCACTCAGACCAATGGATATTTCTCAGTCTTTATCCTCTTTCACCTCCCAGCACATTTGACCCCCCTGGATCTATCTCCCTTTCCTTCTTGAAACACTCCCTTTCCCTGGTTTCCCTAGAACTATGTTTTGCTTGGTCTCTTATTACTGTCCAGATCTTAGTACATTTGTCCTCTATATTACCTTAAGTGACAATATTTCTTAAATGTTTTCTTCCTAGACCATCTTCTCTTTTCCTCTTATGGATTTTTCTTTAGTAATTCATTTCACTTTGTATTTTCCTTTTTTTCTTCCACATGTCATTTTCTACTGAATCCTTGTCAGCCCTAGGCCCAAATCTCTCTCACCAAAACCAACCAACTAAACAGAAAATGAACAACACCATCAACAACAAAGATCTGTCTATAAACCCTTGCTATAACATCCACCTACTTTGCTATCACTTCTTGGCCAAAATTCTTGATAATTATCTACAAACGTCCCTCCACTTCCTCACCTCCCACATTTCCTCAGCTCATTCTAACATCCTGGATTCTGCTCTCATCACTTCATCATGGTGGCTCTTGAGAAGGTTGTTGGTAACCTTTATATTGCTAAACCCAGTGGTTGTTTTTAGCCATCTTTCCCCTGACTTCTTAGTGGCCTAAATCCTATAGATGAGTGTTTGGATTCTGACACCACACTTTCCCTTCCACCTCTTTGACTACTCCATCTATGCTATTCTGTGGACTCATCTCAAAATATCTGTCTTTTAAATACTGAGTTTTTCAAGCCTTGGTCTTAGGCCTTTTTTCCCTTCAAAGTTTCCCTGCCCTTGACTTTAGTTACTATTTATATCTTGATGACCCACAAGTTTATTAAATGTCAGGTCAGATCTTCCTTCTGAGCTCCAAACCTGTGTATACAATGTTCTCCTTCACGTTGCCACTTCGATATTTTAAAGACTTCTCCAATTCAGTATTTCCAAAACTGGTGTCTTGCATTTTTCTCTTTAAACCTTGTCCTAGCTCTCCGGTGTTTCCTGTTTTAGTGAATGGCATTATCATCTATTCAGATACAGAAACAATTCCCACAAAATTACTTTCAATAATTTCTCCTCCATTTCTCCCTCTAATTCATCCTATTGTCAGTTTTGCCTCTCAAATATTTTCAAATCTCTCTCTTCCTATCCACATCTACTATAACTTCTCTCTATATATCTTGTAACACTTTCCTTCTCTCCCTATGATCCTAACACAGTGACTCTAGAGGCCTTTAATCTAGGCCTACTGCTTCTGTCCCCTTTTCTGGAACATTCTCTTTTTCTACTTTGTCTCTCCCTACTGACCTTGGAAACTCCTCTCCTAATTTTTATCTCAGCTTAAGCATCCTTTTTTTTTTCAGGGAACTATCCCTTGATTCCTCGGACTGGATCAAGTTTCTTTGTTATATACTCTTATGGTTTACTGTTTATCTTTCTTTCACAGTACTTAAGACAGTATATTTATATTTGTGTGATTATTTGACCAAGGTTGAATCTTCTTCACTAGATTACATAGCCTAGTCTGTATTGCTAACCTCCATATTCTTGGCATATAGTACAGCACATGACACATATTTTAGGTGCTCAGTAAATGACTGAGTGGTTTCAAGTATTGACTATAGGCTAAGAATTGCCAAAACTATCTCCAACCCAAGTTTCTTTCCTGAGCTTCAGATCTATATAACTAACTCTTTACTGGGGATCTCTGATCGGAATCTTACTGGCATTGCAAACTTAACAAACCCCAAACTGTGCTTTTTCCACCCCCATCCAAACCTCATTCTTCTTCTGAGTTTCTATCTCAGAGAATGATTCCCCCCAACCTTTCATTTGCCCAATTGAACACCAGGCATCAGCTCTGGACTTTCTGTCTCCCTCATCTTTCATTTTTGATAAAGCACCAACTCCTCCTCATTCTGTCTTTCAATTGTGCTTCCAATCTGTTCATTTCTACCCAACCTCATGGTCCCTATTCTAATTCAGGATATTATCAACTCTACTCTGGATCACTATAAATGTCACTTTACTGGTCTCCCTCCTTCTAGTGTGTGTTCCTCCTAGCCATCAACCTTTATATACAGTAATATATCTAAAATGAAAATCTGACCATACCTCTACTTTAAACTCCTAGATAGTTCCCCATCACTCAAAAAGGCTTATAAAACTCTGAAGGAGCCAGTTTTTGCTTGGCTCTCCATCCTCCTCTTTTATTTCTCTCCATACTTCATCTTCTATCCATGCTAGATCACTTCCAGTTTATTGAATGGGCCCTGCTCTCTTTATCTTCATATTTTCTGTATTAGCAAGTTACTGCTGCATAACAAATTATTCCAAAGCACAATGTCTTATAGCAACAATAATTTATTACTTCCCATGGGCCTGTCGGTCAGCTGCGTAATTCCTCTGATTTGGGCGAGATTCATTCACCTCCATTGGACAAACTCATTTGTCTTTGCTCATTTAGCAGGTCAGCTGGGACCTGGCTGGTCTAGAATGATCTAGCATGGCCTTATCGGGCTCTTTTCCACATGGTCTCTCATCCTTCAGGAGGAAAGCCCTGGTTTATTCTCATGGTGATAGCAGAGTTAGAAAGAAAGAAAGAAAGAAGAGAAAGAAAGAAAGAAAGAAAGAAAGAAAGAAAGAAAACATGCAAGGCCTCCTGATGCCTACACATGAAACTGACATGTAATCATTTCTGTTGCATTCTATTAGCCAAAGCAAGTCACAAGATGATCCCAGATTTAACAGATCAGAAATAGACTCCACCACTTGGAAGAGTTGCAAACCTATATTGCAAAGGGCTGAGTACATAAATGGGTGGAGAATCTGGGCTATTTTTGCAGTCAGTCTAGCACATCTTTTACATTCATTTTGAAGAGAACACCTGTACCTCAGCCCTTCTCTTTAATAACTCATAATTATCTTTCTAGTCTCAATTTAGATGTCACTTCTGGGAAGCTTTTCTAGATTTCTCTAGATGCCTCTCCTTTGGACCTCATCATTATAGCACGTGCATAAAATACCTGATTATCTGATTCTCCAGTTAGAACATAAGTTCTTAAAGACAGAGACTGTGTCTTATTTGGTCACCTCCTTGCACAATGCCTGGCAACAGCAGGGGCTGTTATAGGTAAATTTGAATTTAAAATGCACAATAAAAATCAAGCAAGCAAGATCTCAATAAGTAAATTTAAATGTGAAATGCACAATAAAATCAATCAATATCAACATGTGCTTCCCTGCCACTTAAATCTCTGTTTTGGAATAACACAGCAGCAAATATGGTCACCAACTTGGCTTTCTCCCTGTCTTTTCCTTTCTTTTTTTCTTCTTCGGTAGAGGCAGGGGAGCAGGATTTGAACTTTACTGTGTGATTCTACTCATGCGGAGTGGCCACGAAAATACAATATCAACACAAGAACAATGGGCACGAATCTACCTTATTTTCTTGTATTTCTTTTGAGCCCCTTGCCCCCCCTTTTTTTATGGCCCTGTTCTCTACTCATCACCCGTATGGTAAGAAGCCTTGCACTGCTTTATCTATAAATTGCTTTTTCTCAGGGCTCAGTGATTCTCATCGCTAGTCTCCTCCATGTCTCACAACAGAGCTAAATCTGGTATTCACGGTGCCGTCTCTAGAGCAGTGAGGCACAAGATGACTCCAACTTCCTTCACTCAGCTGGCTTCCTTGTTGCCATCTTATCACATTCACTTCCAAGTTGTTACTGCCTTTTCTTAATCGCCTCCTTCACTTTTTAATTGACTTTCCTCTTGCTGTAGCTGCTTCCTCCCCCACACCTTGCCTCCCCCCTACAGATTCTCAAGTGCTGCTGTACTGTCCTCTTGAGACATGGGAACCAACAGTTTCTAGTCACATTTCTTTTGCATTCCCATCCACATATTTTGTTCTCTTGCCAATTATCACTGTTTTAAGTATCCGAGCGGACCAGAAATGCTAACCCCCTCCCCTACGTAATTCATTTCAATAGCAAATTGTGATGACATGGGCAGTTCTCTCTTTCACTATTTTAAGCCCATGAGGGTTAATATCATCCTCTGCCAATATGTATCCACTCCTGTGGCTCCCATCTTTGCCACTGTAACACATTTTCTTGACCTTTCAAAAATTGCCCCTGAGGTTAACTACCATTTCTCACAAAAGAGAAGATTAGTAATGACAACAACCCACGGAAAAAGTATTACTCAGCAACTCCCAACAAAGAACACTAGTCAACTAGGGCTCTGATTCAGCAAGATCAGCCTTATATTCTCAAAGTGACAGGATGAACTCTAAATGAGCCACTATTCCCAGCAGTAGGAGGTTCAGTATTCACAAGTTATGCCAAAGTAGCACCATTTACCTTTTTGACAAGTTTATAAGACTAGGACTTCAGTAAGATATTTGGCAAAGTTTCCTTGGCAGTCTTGAGAACTGTGAGGAGGAATAGAGGTAGGATGATTCTGTGGCTGCATGATTATGTGGATGGAAAATCATTCCTACCCATAGAAAGTTGATTAATGGGGATGGAATTTTTTTTTTAATAAAGGGCTGGGTAGTAATTAGTTAGGCTTTGTGAGCTGAACTACTCAAGTCTGCCACTATAGCCGAAGAGCAGCCCTAGACAATATATAGAAAAAAATGTGCAGGGCTGTTTTGCAATAAAACCTTATTTATAAAACGGGCATGGGTTGGATTTGGCCCATGGCCACAGTTTGTTGACCCCTGTCTTTGGGTCTAAGCTACCAAGGGGCAGGACTATCTCTTGCAAGTTTTAGTGACCCATACAGCAGAAAAATTCAAAACCTTCAATCTGCAACTGGACTGTCGTCTTTAATTACTCAACCCCATTGCACTCAGTTAGTGTTCACACCTGCTGATGCACCCATGTTCACACACAGGTGCGCAGTCACCACAGAAAGGTTTTCTTTTATTCTAGTTAATATCAGATATCCTCAGAGAGAAAAGAAGCAGTGAGTCCTATTACTACAGAAATCAGTGCAGATTAAGAATTAATCTACACATAGATGAGCTCACAAAGGACATAAGAAAACATTAGCAGTTGATTGGAAATTAATGCTAAAATGCTAAATGAAGTTCTTAGATTGAAGCAGGTACATCACACTTGAATTGTTAATATGGCAATTAGCTCAGCCACCTACAAAGTGCTTGTTAATAAGTACTTCATAAAGACTTCTGTTAAATGAGAGCACACAGCAGGTTTATAAAATGTAAGTTTATATGGTCTTGAAAAATGTATTCAATATGTTTCTTTTTAAAAAGTCTAGTCATGGGGACTTCTTGAAAGAGTTCATGCAGTAGCGAAATTTCAAATATTCTGTCCTTTCTGAAACTAAAGCCTGATAAGCTACAAAATGGTTCTCAAAGTGTGGTCTGCAACTAGCAGCATTGGCATCACCAGGAAATCTGTTAGAGATGTCAATTCTTTTTTTAAATTTATTTCTATTCTTTTTTTTTTTAAGAGAGAGAGAGCGAGAGAGCGAGAGCATGCACACAAGTGAGGGAGGTGCAGAGGGAGAGACAGAATCCCAAGCAAGCTCCATGCTGGGCTCAATCCCATGACCCTGGGATCATGACCTGAGCTGAAACCAAGAGTCAGATGCTTAACTGACTGATCCACCCAGGTGCACCGAGATGTCAATTCTTGGGCTTCACCCCAGACTTCCTGAATGAGACACTCTGGAGTGGGGGCCAGAAATCTGTTTTGATAAGTGCTTCTAATAATTCTGATGTGGCTCAAGTTTGAGAACTACTGCTTTATAACACTGAGGATTAATTGCAAGTAAGGTTGAGCTGTGTGTCCTACTGTGTGCGTGGGGCAGTGAGTCCTACTTTGTGTTTGCATTTGCATTACTTGGGGTACTTCATAAATACTGTCCTACCCAGAGATTATGATTTAATTGGTCGGGGATATGCCTTGAAATGTTAAAAAAAATTCCCAGGTGAGGGAGGCCTGGGTGGCTTAGTCGGTTGGGCATCTAACTTTGGCTCAGGTCGTGATCTCACAGTTCATGGGTTTGAGCCCTGCATCGGGCTCTGTGCTGACAGCTCAGAGCCTGGGGCTTGCTTCAGATTCTGTGTCCCCCTCTCTGTGTGCCCCACCCCCGCTTGCAGTCTGTCTCTCTGTGTCTCAAAATAAGTAAACATTAAAAAAATTTTTAAAAACCCAAACATTAAAAAAATTCCCAGATAATTCTTACCTGTAGACATGTTTAGTAAACACTAGAGTAGAAGAAGCCATACGCCAGTGCAAATATGGCAGAAAAAACTGTCTTGATGGTATGGAGGATGAATATCTACTTCTTAGTTTCCTTCAGGAAACTAACCCTTCAGGTTGGATTTGGCTCTATTTTGGTTAAAAAATAGTTTGTTTGCTGTATTTGTCTTTGGGAAATTCCTAGGGTCTTTGCATCAGCTTACACATGATCTTTGTGATGTTGAAAAGAGTGGCATATAATTGTATGGATAGATCTATTCTTGTTTTGCATACATTAAAATATAGTTTCTTATGCTCAATATCAATAATCATCAGGGAAATACACATTAATACCACAATGAGATATCACTTGACACCTGTCATAATGGCTAAAACCAAAACCACAAGAAATAACAAGTGTTGGCAAGGATGTGCAGAATAAGGAACCCCCATGCACTGCCCGTGGGAATGTAAATTGGTGCAGTCACAGTACGAAAAATATGGAGGTTCCTCATAAAGTTAAAAATAGAAATGCCATATGATCCAGTAATTCTACCACTGAGTATTTAACTAAAGAATATGAAAACACTAATTCAAAAAGATAAATGCACTCCTATGTTTATTGAAGTGTTATTTGCAACAGCCCAGATATGGAAGCAACCCAAGTGTCCACTCATAGATTAATGGATAAAGAAGATGTGGTATATACATACAACTGAGTATTATTCAGCCATAAGAAAGAATGAAATTTGCCATTTGCAGCACCATGGACAGAGCTAGACAGTATTATGCTTAGTGAAGTAAGTCAGTCAGAGAAAGACAAGTACTGTATGGTTTCACTCATATGTGGATTCAAGAAGCAAAACAAATGAACAGACAACAAAAAAGAGAGAAAAACAAAAAGAGATTCTTACATACAGAGAACAAACTGGTGGGTGCCAGAGGGGAGAAGTGGGGGGATGGGTGAAATAGGTGATGGGGATTAAAAAGCACACTTATCATGATGAGCCCTGAGAAGTGTACAGAATTGTTGAATCATTATATTGTACACTTGAAACTAATATAACACTGTATATTAATTATACTTAAATAAAAAACAAAAACAATAGTTTCTTCTATCCTTAAAATATCTACACACACACACACACACACACACACACACGCATGCACAGTTATCAGTTAGCTGGAAGTCAATGGTGGCATGTACACCATGCCCTTTGCATTAGTAAATGAAATCCTATGAATGAGGAGATGGTCTAGTTCTAAAGATAATGGGTATGAAGTAAACCAAAAATAAAGAACAAAACCAGAAACAGAAATTTCAAGAACTTAAAGATTTAAAACTACTACAACAAAATAACTAGTAAAATCAGCAAGTGTAGGACATCCAAAAATAATGATAATGTCAATTAGGCACATAGGATATGACCAATATTGTTTCCAGGCTGTACGTTACTTACTAGACAAACAAAAATAAAATAAGTGAATTTAGGGGTCAACTCCAGAAGCAAATAATAAGAAATACAAACCAAAGGAAAGCAGAAGAAATTCATTAATAAATATAGAAAGACAATAATAAATGAAAATACAGAAAAGATAGCATGTTTTCCTTAAAAATGAGAAAAAATAGATGAACCATTAACTGGTCTAGTGAAGAAAAAAAGATGAAACTCAGCAAACATAATTAGGAATAAAATAGGAAGAAATAGAAAAGACTTACATAAATACTGTACATATTTCTAAGCTAATCCTTTTTAAAATTTGGATAAAATGGAAAAATTCCTAGGACGACACAGTTTTTATGAAGATGATCCGGAAGGGAGTAAAATACTTAAATAGATCAATAACTATAGGAGAAATTGAAAGAAAAAAGTGGTTTTTTAAATCTCAAGTTTCAGATATTCCTAAACTATTGAGACAGTTGCAGGGAATAGAGAAAAAAAGGACCATTTCATCTTTTTACAAAGCCAGAAACTAGAGTAAAGCCAACAAGCATATCTGAGAGCACAGGGGGGGAGATTGTGATTTCACAAGGACTTTGCAAAATGGCTCTAAGAAAAACTAAATTTTATTGGCTCAAGTGTGAGGCCAGGAAAAGACTTTGAGCCTTCTGGACCTTTCCATCATTCAAGAATGAATGGCCTGGGGGAATAAATTATTTCCCTGATTCTAAATTTCTATCACCTGTAAAACCATCCGTTTAATTATACACATTTTAGGGATAAAACAAAATACATTTAATGTACGTAAAACAAGAAAACATGCATTCATCTATTTATATACCATTTTCTCTTCGTTACCACAAGACTGCATCTAAGCCTTCTCCACACTGCAAAGTCTAAAAATTCCTGGGGCTCATTTCCAGCTGTTGCACTGACACACAGCACATAGTGATGGGCTGCTTTTCAAAGTCTGAGCTGCCAGACTTGACCTCTCCACCAGCTTTAGGATGACAATCTGTTTGGTGGACTAAGAACTCCAAGGCTGTGCCTGAATTTCTTATTTGGTTAAACCCTAGTTTCATTTTTTTTTTTCAATCAAATCATGCATTTGATTGAAGAGATTCAGCTTCCTCTGAAAGCCAGCCAGAAGCTTTAGGCTAATAGCTTTTTGGTGCCTGGGTGATAGTCCCCTGTCGCATGTGTATGAGCTACACCAACCATGCCTGGATTTCAGAATCCTGTAGTTCCTTCTGAAATTTCTTATTTCTACTGCCTTTGATGGCATGTTCTGGTATTTCACAGGAAATCTTATATTTGCACAATGATACCTCTTTCGACTGCAACACAAGAGTGAGACATTTTCTTTTTTTAATGTTTATCCGTCTATTTTGATAGAGAGCAAGCAAGCATTAGTGGGGGAGGAGAAACAGAGAGAGAGAGAGAGAGAGAGAAAGAGAGAGAGAGAGAGAAAATTCTAAGCAGGTCAATGCAGAGCCTGACGTGGGGCTCAGACCCACGAACCGTGAGATCGTGACCTGAGCCAAAATCAGGAGTTGGACACTTAACTGACTGAACCACCCAGGTGCCCCAAGAGTGGCACATTTTAAAAAACCATGTTAAAAGACAATTAAGGTACCTACTACCAAATCTTGGGCATTTTACAATAAAACCATCCTCCCATAAAAAGAACTAGGGCTCTTTGGACCAAGATTTGGTTCTAGGGCTGGGGCAGGAAATATGCAAGACAAGTCTGGAGCATCTTGTAGTGTCAGAAATAAAGTGCTAAAAGACCCCCACAATGTAGGGGGTATATCAAGGGATGCAAGAGTCAACTGAAAGAGCTCCAAATAGATAAAGCTGGAACAATTTGAGCAATAAAATAAAGTAGAATCGCATTATAATCCCAAGTATAGGATAAATATCCATGAGTTCATAGTGACATAAATCAATGATTTAATAACTAACTAGAGGAAAAGCAAATAATTTATGCAGATACTCTGCCCTCAGTGAGGTGATCAAGGTTAACCTCATCATGTTAAGTCATTTTGATAGTGCGAAAATTAATAAAGGGAAATCTCACTAAGGTGGACTGAGGATGCTAGAAGGGTAGGTTGGTAGGGGGAACTATACCACTCAATGTCAATTACAGGAAGAACTGTCAATTCCAAACCCCTGACAGAAGAATCTCATCAATTATGGGCCCCAACAGGGAAAGATGTACACCAGATCTCCTACAGGAAACCAACCACCCCTGCAACTCAGCCAATGAGAAACCGTCATCACCTTAAACTCTTGCTTTTCTTCCAGAGACTTTTGTTGAAAACAGCCCCTCCCAATTTCTCCTCCTCCATAACATCATGTTTGTTGGACTTAATGATGGCTTTGCTGTAGCTTGCTTACCCTGGATTTCAAGTCTCCGCTATGCCCAAATGAACCTGTTTTTGCTGGTAAAATAGGAGCAGTTTTATTTTTAAGGTTCACAACAACATGTGTGATATATTTAGAATGACACTTTACCTCTGTGGTCTTCCTTCTTAAAACTCTTAACCCTAATCTATTCATGAGACAAACATCAGACAAATTCCAATAGAGGGACACTCTACAAAATAGCTGACAAGTTCTCCTCAATACTGTCAAGATCCTCAAAAGCGAGGACATTCTGAGCCAAGAAGAGTCTAAAGAGACATGACAAATAAATGCAATGTGGTATCCTGGATGAGCTTCTGGAAAAGAAAAGGGACATTAGGAAAAAACTAAGGAAATCTGATAGGGACTTTAGTTAGTAATGGTGTATCAATATTGGTTCATTAATTGTGACAAATGTATCAAACCAATGTAAGATGCCAATAAAAGGGGAAACGGGGTATATGGAACTCTCTGTATTCAACTTTTCTTTAAATGTAAAGCTATTCTAAAATAAAAAGTTGATTTGAGAAACAATCCAGGATGTAGATGTAAGTCTAAATTCAAGTATGTGTAGCCCTTTCAAAGCAAAGATCTCAAAGGAAATGGCAATCGGATGAACAGAGTCCTTTAATACATGTCCCAATTCAAATACTCAGGCCCTGACAACTCACTCAGCATTTACCTCTTTTCTAACACGATTTTTGAAAGTGCATGTTGATTTCACAGATATTAAAATTCGCAAAACAATTCCCTTAGAATGAGGGATACTTCTTTTTGTACTCATTAAGTTTAATTATTATTGATAATGGAAAAATAGTTTTTCCTATTGTTTCCAATGCTGTGAGCTCCTGGGTCCCATTTGCCTGTCTCCTCAGCACCTCACAACCCAGGCATTTGACTGTATTTGAAACATGCCAGGTTGGATGCATAATGGCATCAATTTATTGAGTGATAAGAGTGCCCGGCTCTGTTAACCAGGGGAATCACAAAAATGGAGAGGGAGTAATGAAGGGCACACACTCACCAACTCACACACACACTGTTTTTTAGGGCCCTTTATTCATGTGAGTAAACTCTTGCAGGCGTGTTCTTTAAGATGACACATGCTGATGTCAAATTGATGTTCTTATGGCTGTTCATTTGAGTTATTTTCATGTTCGACAAAATGATATTTGAGAACTATTTCACCAAAAGCATTTGCATTATATGTTTAAATAAAACACAGTGGGTGGAACCAAACAATCCAGAAACTTTACATTTCCTTGAAGACTTATTTGGAGAACAGTCACCAAATATCTGCTATGCATGTTGGAGGAAGTGCAGTTTCTGGAGACGATGATTCTAAACAACAGATAAGACGGAGAAGACTTTAGAATCTTGTGGCCAAATGGAGTGTCGTTAAATGATCACAGAAGGCTTTCCTCTTTTCTTGCAAGTTTTCTCTTTCGGTGATCCCATTTCCAGATATGCACTTGGATCCTCCCTGTTAACCCTTCCAGAAGCCCATGGTCCATCTGGACACTTCCTTTTGTGCATTTCAACAGCAAATTAATCACAACATCTTGCGCATCCTAAACCAAAAGCATCTCTTGAATTTGCCTACACTCTTGAATCTTGCCCCTTTTGTCCGAGCTACCACTCTTCTCTAATGGTTTCCTTTCTTTGACTCTTACTCCTTCTGATCCACTGCCACCCAGGAGCCAAATGTGAATTTGATGATGTCATTCTAGATGACTTCCTGTTGTTCTTGTCATAAAGCTTAGAAACCTCATGAAGCTTCTCCTCTGTAGTGAACACCACAGCACAGTGCCTGGACCCTGGATCCTAGGATCTAGGCATCATCCCCCTGTTGGCTGCTGAGGGCTTACAGCTGTCTCTCCTGGGGAATCGCCCTTAACCAGGGGCAATTATCATCTGATGACTGGTCAAGGGTGGGTGAGGCCCCTTGCCTCAATTTCAGACCACACTGATGGGCCATCCTGGCTCCCCATGTTGTCTGCTGAGTCCTCTGCTACAACTACACTGAGGTTCAAATTCCCCTTCTGCTCAGTCTTGCTTCACCCCACCTCCTTTAGAGATGTTGTTTCTTAGTTCACACCCTCACAAAACCCTCTGTAACTCAAATCTCCACCTGAGAGGCTATTTCTCAGGAACCCGGTTTAAGACACCACCACCTCTTTTGCCTCTTTTCTTTCTTTCTCTCTCTCCACGGAATGCATTATCTGCCCCATCTCTGTGGCAACCTGGATTTCCGTCCTGCATCTGCACCAATTGCCAGAAGCAAGGCTCGTCATTTGACATGTTTATTCTTCCATGAAAGGAGAAGGCTTTTGTAGATCAGAAATTCTCAAACTTTAAGATGCCTACGAATCACATTGTGTTTGCTAAAAATGCACGTTTGGATTTTCTGAGATTCCGCATTTCTGATATCAGCTCCCAGGTGATCCCAGATGCAGTCTGTGGACCACGCTCCAGCATTAAGATTCTAGAAACTCTCTTAGATTCTTTGCATCTGTACTGGTTTGATAGCAGCACAGCATTTGGGATCAAAGATTCCGAAGTTGTACACAATTGGCTCTAAGTCCCCACTCAGCCTTCCCCAGCTGTGTGGCCTTGATCAAGGTGTTCTGTCCAGGTTTCCATTCCCCCATTTATAAAATGGGAGGAAATAGTGCCAGCTCCTAGGAATTAGTGTGGAGACTGGATGACAAAACAGGCAGATCACTTACCACAGTGCCTGGCACACAGCCCTCAAAAGTTGTCAGCTTCAGATAACTGCAAACCAGCATTCCATGTGGGAACATGAAGAGTGTTGTTGTTATGGGTCAGTCACTCGAGCCACATCCAGACACTCAGATGGGCCCTGATGGTAGATTCACCTCTGAAGTCTAAGTGGTACAGAGCCGCAGAGAGGGAAGTAGAACAGAACTGACTGTTCAGGTGCAGAGAGACGAAGCTTCATCAAACAGAAGAGCAAAAGCTAGGAAGGGAGATGGCATTCTTTCTGGAATTTTCCATGTTGTTTCACAGGTAAAGAAAGGCACCTAAGTCCCCAGCTGCTGGCTGTCCTGTGGTTCCTGGGCCAGATGACCTGGGAAGTGGGGAGCGGAATCCTCACAGAAGCAGAAGAGAACCTGTCATGTTAGTCCTCTCTTCTGCCCTTCGTGCTCAGTAACCTGTCCCAGAATACGCCCCTAAGACTCATGCTGGATTTAATCCTAGGAAGTATATGTATGATCAAAAAAAGCCAATAGTCCCCAGAGACAGCAAAAAAGGATTCCACAGCCTGAACATGTTACCTTTGATTCAGAGCAAAGGAGCTCTATCAACAGGAAACACTGTTGTTTCCTCTCAGTAGGGGTGGCTGAGTGTAGCAGCTGTTGTATGAGCCAGCGTGCTGACAAAGGGGACAAAGGGACACATCTTGGAGCTGTGCAAGACAGACAGGCAAAGAGCAAATGTCATTCATTCCATTTCAGCCAAGAGCAAGTGCAGATGGACCGGAGAGGCACGGACGGCCATACTCGAGGCAGCAAAGTCAGGGGTGGGGGCCTGGGAGGTGGGGAGGGAGTGGGTAGGAAGCCAGCCAGGAAAAGTGCTGCACCCGTAAGTCCTTTGTGGTCCCCAACATAAGCAAACACACTGTCAGAGGAGGGGCAAAGCTAAGGCCTTTTACTCAAAGGCTGGGAGTAAAATCATTCTGGTTTTAACTGGCAAAAGGAACTTGACATAGAGAAGACACGTTTTGCAAAAGCCCTAAAACACTTCTCAAAACACAAAGGGAAAAGGAACATGAAAGTTAATTTATCTAGTTGTAACTCAGTCCTGCTTGCTTTTTTAACAAATTCAGTCAATATTAATGTTTTAGTCATCTACTAAGAGCAGTGTGTGCACAGTTCTAAATGACTGAAGTTTTCCTATACTCACAACTCATTCATTCCTTCATTCAACTTCTTCTCTAGCTTCCTTTGCTGTTACATGTGGCTGAAGGACGGGGTTCTCAACAGCGAAGGGATATACTCCAAGTCTGGCCCATAAACCCTCTCTCCCACAGCCCTTGTTCTTTTTCTTCATTTGACTGCAGAACAGAGAAGATCTGGAGGATCTTCTGGAAGACTGACCGACAAGACAGGAGAGTGAGCCCTTGAATGATTGAATGAGTAGAGCACCAATGCTCAGCGGGTTCCACGGCCCCATTATACACGTGAGAAATCAACATTTGTTGCACTGATCCATTTACATTTTAGTGCTATATGCTCCCACAGTGAATCTACCCAGACTAACAGGTGTGCATAAGGCAGTGAGGGCACAGACAATGAGTTACCTTAGTCCCAGGGAATCTGGAAAGGCACCGCAGATGTGAAAACACTCAATGGAGTGGAAGGAGGACTAGAAGTTTGATGAACAGGCAAGGGAGAAGGGAAGAGAATTCTGGGGGCAGGCAAGAAGAAATGAGACAGAAGACATCACTGAAGAGAACGGGTTATTTGGGAGACTGTTTTAGTGTGCTTGGAGTGACAGACGGCAGGGGAGACTTGGGAAACTGCAGACAAGTGAGGGGCAAGGGTGAGCAAGTGACGTTGTGGGCCAAATCCAGCCTGCTGCTTGCTTTTGTATAGCCCATAGACTAACAATGGTTTTCACATGTTTAAATCGTTGGGAAAAAAAATCAAAAGAATGATATGCTGTGACACATGAAAACTATATGAAATTCAAATTTCAGGGCTGATAAACTAAGTTTTATTGGAATACAGCCTTGCTCATTCATGTAGGTATTGTCTATGGCTGTTTTTACACTAAAATGGCAAATGGCGGAGATGAATAGTTGTGACAGCGACCATATGGCCCACCGAGCCTGAAATATTCACTATCTATCTCTACAGAAAAACTTTGCCAACCTCCAATTTAAAGTCTGGACTTTATCATGTGTGACAGACTACATTATGATTCCCATTCTTTACTTTTCCTTGAATCCATACTCTGTCACGTGACTTTGAATTTCATACCATGGAGTGGACTATATTTTTCTGCTTTATTGATGTGGTCTAGGTCAATGCTACTTGCTTTGGTCAGTGGAACATGGGAGAAAGTTCTAAGCCCTGGCAATAATAGAAATCATGTTTCTGCTGTTCCTTCTTGTACTTCTCTCATTGTCACTGGAAGGACACAGCCCTCAAAGCACAAGAATGAAAGGACTGTGGAGCAGAGCTACCACAACTAAACTCTGGCCCAAATCTGAAGCGGAGTCATTCCAGCCAATTCTCAGACCTATTAGAGCATTAATAAATGTTTCTTGTTGTATGCCAATGGGCTTTGGAATCGTTTGTTAAGCAGCAATAGCCGATTGATACATCATGTAGCTGTTGTGGAGAGAAAGTTACTAGGTGCAAGCCTAGACACACTTCCTTATAACTAAATGTTAAGGAATATTAGCAAGTTAAGGTTGCTAAGGCCTAAGGCTAAAGCTGTTTTTTAGTGATCATATAGAAGCCTGGTATGAAAGCAAAATTATTGTGAATTTAGGCAGAAAACTCTTGGCTCTTCTTTTTTTGAGATCTGAATAAGGCCTCTGACATCCCTCCTCCAAAGTTAATTGGTCCTATATTTGCATAGAATTTTTCCTTTTCTTCCCTTTACTGCTGCTTATATTTGTTTTGGCATACCCCTGCTATGTCCTCAATGGCTCTGTATTAGGGATATGGCCCTCTCCATGACCTGACCTGTATAATTTTAGAGCTTGAAAATCTCTAATTCATCTATCCCAGAAAATTCTAGAATATGAGTTATTCTATGAAATGCCTAAGAAAGGAGACGAGGCAAAACACCAAAAGTGTCCCTTCCAGGTTTCTTGGCTAATGCCTATGTGGGTTGTCATGGTGACTCGAAAGTGATGGAGAAGAGAGAGGAGATTGGAGAAGATACTGTCATGTTGGGACCTATAGAGCCTTTGTGAACATTTGCTTCTTGGAAATTAACTCAGAAAATTACATCATTCACTAATTTGGTTTCCTGATTATCACAAGATAAATGAAATCCTTTCAAGACTCTATAAACTGGAGGGGCACCTGGGTGGCTCAGTCAGTTAAACATCTGACTCTTGATTTCAGCTCAGGTCATGATCTCACAGTTTGTGAGTTCAAGGCTCGCATCAGGCTCTGCACAATCAGTGCTTGGGATTCTCTCTTTTCTTCCCTCTTACTCTCCTTCTCTCTCTGCCCCTCCTCAGATTGTGCTTTCTCTCTCTTTCTCAAAATAAATAAATAAACTAAAAAAAAAGAGTCTATAAACGGGAATTTCTTCTTTCTCTTATCCCAGAGTCCAAGGGGCCATGGCTAGGAGAAGAAGCATCCTGAACATGGTAACATTAAAGTTTAAGCTTTTGAAATTTGCTTATCTATTTATTATGTTGAAGTCTCTCACTTGTTCCTTGCAGTTGCCACCTGCCGTCTCACCACCAAAATTAGGCAAATAAGATAGGCACAAAGCCTCAGTCACCCCCAAAACAATTAAATCACAGTCTCTAGGGGATGAGATGCAGGCACCAATATCTTTTGAAGCTCCTGGGTGATTCCAACAAGCAGATAAGTTTGACAACCAGAGTTCGAAGCCTTGTGCTTAGTAAAACAGTGTTCTACTCATCACAGGGGCACAAAGGGGACGTTTTGGCCAGATAACTACATGTATCAGGATATTTTCAGTTTCAGAATAACAGAAATCCTGACTCAAAGCAGTTCACAGTATTAAGACCACTGATAATGTCATGCAAATGGAAAGTTCAATAGCAGGATTCTTTTTGTCTCTCCACGCTGCCATCCATGGTGTCATCACAGGTGGTTCTAAGGTTCTAAGAAGCAGCTGCAACTATATGCTTTCTCTTCAGGTTCAACCCAAGAGAGAAAGCTTTCTTTCCCTCAACTGGTAGACAGTATCTGTCCTTTGCCTTGGTTGGATCACCCCCCATCCACAATATTAACCAATTGTCTTCCTCTAGTTATAAGGTCACTAATCCCACAACAAGGGCATCACCTTCATGACCTACTCTAAACCTAATTCCCTCACAAGGGTCCCCACATCCAACTATTATCACATGGGGAGTTATGGCATCAACATATACATTTTTGGGACATGGGTGGGCACAAACATTCAGCCCATAACACTCGCTATCTGGCCAGGAAACTCTCTTGTATTGATTGGCTTAGAGCCAGTTTACAACTTATCCCTGAACCAATTACTGCCAGAAAGCATTGCTGGCCCATAATAGGATATGAATGAGCCCCATTAGGAAGGAAGAAGTATGGAATAGGTACTGGTTAGGCAATAAACAAATATCCATTGAAGAGTAGAGACAAAGCAGAAGATGTTTTAGATTATTTTTTGGCTCTTCCATGTAGGAGAATAGAATTGGGTTTCTCCTAGGAAGAGGAAGCCCTTCTACACTTTTTTTCCCCAAGTCATAAGCCACGCAGAGAGATGATAAGCATTGCCAAAGTCTGATCACTCCTAAAGTTTTGGATTTCTTTCACCTTCTTAACCATTTTGGAAGAGGGGAGCAACATGGGTGTTTTCCACCCAGTCAGTCAAAATGTACCAAGGAGTCAGGAACTCCTCACTCATGAGCCCAAAAAAGTAGACTCTATTTCCTTATCTTAAAAGCAATGGCTACTCTTTACCCTGTTGGGAAGATACCCAGTTGTCCTCTGAATGTCCTTAGCAACCCCCAAGCCTCAGTAGAAGATGGCAGCTATTCTTCTTGTTTGATTAGACTAGCTCTCTGAGGAGTATGAAATCCAAAACCACTAGAGATTAGTCTCTTGGTTGAGGTAATCTCCAGTCAAAATGCAAATACTCTTTGTATTTGTCAAGGAAATCATTAATATCTATAAATCCTTTAGTGCTAACTGATAGATCAGAGAAAATCAATCCAATTGTCTCCTAAGAGTATTAAAGAGAAGGACTGGTTTTCAACCTTAGCTGCACATTAGGATTTCCACCAGATCAATTAAATCAGAATCTCTGAGAGAGACTCTGGTATCAATCTTTTCAAGCTTTAATAGGATTCCAATGTTTAGCTTAGACGGAGACTTGGTCTTGATGAGGGCTTTTGTGAGGCCTTGGCCCAGTGAAGCAACTGGAAGGCTTTGGGAGCTGGAGAGGAGAGTAGGTGGAGGTGAAAGTGAGATAGAAGCAAAGGGAGGGACAGTGGTGGATTTGGTAGGGTACCAAAAACAATCTATATCAAAAGAGCAAAAATCTCCATCTTCATCATTCAGCCTTGTTCTATTCATAGTCTGTATCTGAAGAAATGATATGCCCAATGCCCTGAGATTCTGCATTTCTACCAACCACTGAGGTTATGTTGCTGCTGATTTGTAGAGGAAATCTGAGTAACAATTATGCAGTATATTATAGGATGCTACCATTTCTCCTGCTCTAGAGGTACAGCCTAATTTTCTCCTATTAACTTATAAATCAAATAAGATATTAAAGTTCAGTACATTTCCTGTTTATTAAAGGTTGAACATGACCAGATGACACATTTACTTTGTGGGGGAGGAAAACTATGTTTCCTCTACTCATCTTACGTTCTCATCTGGGTCTCTCTAACAAAGGATCGGATTAACAAGAGAAAAGCATACACATTGATTTAATATAATCTTTACATGGCATAGGAACCTTCATAAAGCAATGAAAATCTAAAGAAATGGTTAGATTCCCCTCAGTGCCCCTCCCTCCGCAGAGATGGGGATGCTCCTTCCTTCCAGGTATAGGGAGGGTACCTCTCACATGAAGAGGTAATGACCTGTCCCGCTATCTAGCCAGACATGACCATCTACAATGAATTTCCACAGTTCCATTTGCACCATCTAAGTCACGCTTCACTGTTCATTCAGCCTCTCTAATTCAGTAACGTGGAGTTCTGAATGTTCATATATACAGAGATTGGAGCTCTGAAGTTAAGAAAGAACAGCCAGGGACACAATAAAATAAAGAAACTCTTTTAGAAGGTTGTCACATGTCCCCTTGGAACAAATGATCCATGCAATAAAAAGAAATGGGGTGCGGGTAGCATAGATTGAGGTCAAGTACCTTAAAGGCTCCAATAAAAGGAAAATACATCTGTAGAAAGCCGAATTAACCAGAAAGTTAACAGCAGGACTTGTAGTTTGCCTAGCAAAATGGACATACTGAATTAAACATTAACATCAAATTGATCCAGAGCTGGTGATGTAATGCTGAAATAAATAAGTTTTACATAAATCATATTCTTCTTAAGAAGGTTGGCTTCCTATTGCCATAGGCATTTTAGTCCAACTATCCTGTCTGGATCAAAAGGAACATTCACCTTTTTTTTTTTTTTTTTAGGTAGCACTGAAGAAGTTTCAGATTTCTCCAAGGGCCATTTATAACCATAAGCGCAGGTTAGCATTGCCTCCTTATTCAAAGACTATAATCTGAATTTGAATTGGATTTCAATAAAGCAGAATTTGGAGTGCAAATAGGAAAGTAATTAAGGTAACAAAAAAAGATGTAAAAGTCTATGATTCTCTGAATGCATCCTAAAACCTCTTTGATTTGAAGAACACCCCTAACTGGAGCCTATGCAGAATAAGTTGTGCTAATACAAAAGCAAAAAAGGAACTGGTTTTTGAAAAAATACTGTAGTCCTTTAATATTCTTTCAAATTAGCATGCTGTTAATGCACAAATCTTTGCCATTAAATGAGAGGATAAAAGCAATGCACCCATACTTATTCCAGAGAAACTTTTCCTGTGTGGATCAGCTCTCTTAGTCAATAAGCAGGGAATGCGGTAACACCGTAAGATAGCTGTGGGGTAACTGCTAACAGGATTTGGCCTCGCAACCTTTAAACGCATAAAGAAGACGTGATCTGCTGTCTCACTGTTCACAACTATTCATTCCCTCGCTTCTTTGTAAGAGGACCCCTCTGCCACACTGATTCCGGACTTGGCCACATAACTTACCTTGCCCAATGAAATATGAGGCAATGTGACGTAGACGAAGTTCAAACAAAAGATTTAAATATGGCTGGGTGGTTTGGCTGAACCTCTTGCTCTTCCTTTCTGCAGATCCTAACTTAAGTGTTCCTTAAGTCTGTGTGCTAGAACAAGAAGACAAAGCAAAGCAGAGCCAATCAGAGCTGAGCAAAGCCACAGTCCATACAATTGACCCATAGCTGGCTTATTACTTCCAATGTGCAACATGAGTCAGAAATAAATGTTTATGACCATAAACCACGAACTTTTGGAGTTTGGGGGGACTGTTTATAACCGCAAGCAAAACTGACTAAGATAGAGATTGGTGTATGGAAAGGGCATGCTGCCACAACACTCTCTTCCTCCCCTCCGTTTTCTCTCTCTCTCTCTGTGCGCGCGCGCGCGCGCACACACACACACACACACACACCACATATATCTGAATGGCATGTGTGTGTTGTTTTAATTTTATTGGTTTAATTACCTTGTTCAGAAACAATTTAAAAACGTTTTCTTATTATCTGTAAGAAATAAACATTTATGAGGAGAATACAGGATAACGTCGTGGATCTGCAATGATCATGTCTATGTTTGAAAACTGGCTCCTATAAAATAGGGACTGTCAACAAACAAACGAACAAACAAAAACAAACGTACCCCACAGGCCCCAAACGGAGTCGTTTGTGCTAGGCCAAGTCACCAAACTGGGGCTTAATACCTAACCTAATTGCAGTTGCAACCTTCCTTAGGAATGTAGTTTTAACTGGTCAGTCAGGAATCTTCTGGTCAGCATCAATGTGGTAATCTGTCACATGGACCCTTTCCATCCTCAAAGAAAGATGAAGTAATCGACCTAAGAAGGCCCCCTGCCCTTTACCCCAAGGGAAGGTGGCCTTGCCTGGACCAGTCCTTTCTTTTCTTTTGCTAATAACATCCTTGCCCCACCTTCCTTTCTATAAAAACCTTCCATTTCATACAACTCTTCAGAGCTCCCCATTACTGGCTAGATGGGATGCTGCCCAACTCATAAATCACTTAATAAAGCCAATTAAATCTTCAAATTTACACAGTTAACTTGTTCATTAATAGGATAACAGTTTTTACATCATAAGATTTTTACGCATATAAAACAAGCTTAGTCACTGAAGTCCTTATAAGAATTCCTGGCTGTTACAGAGTACGCAATACAAGACCTATTCATATGTTATGTTTTTGAATATTTATAACATTATGATAAAAATGTGTAGGGGTTCAGAATGAGTAGCCCCGAGATGTGCCACTTTGATATGCAGATTATTTCAAGCCAAAACAAGGCCCAAAAATACTCAGGAAAAAGCTTTGACATTCCCTCTAACAGTGTGAAAGAATTTAGGTAGAAGACCTGCTCCAGGAAGAGAGCCATCACCATCAATAACCACATTATGATATGAACTAGGTACAGTAGACAGGGAGGAATTTAGCAAGGCCTGTTTGATGAAATTCTTCTCTATGTTCCATTGTTTCTGGAAGGCTCAGCAAACATTTGTTTATCAAACACTTACTCTTTGCATTCTTCCTGTGAATTGTCTTCCTTCCCTTTGGAGCCCCAGACCTCTGAGCCCTTTGACATATATACCTTATTTTGCTTCACTGTCTTTGGAATCACAAGTTTATGTAAATTCCCCATAGCTATGTAATTAAATTTGATTGTCTCCTGTTAGTCTGTCTCATGTCAATGTGATTGTTAGGCCAGCCAGAAGAATTTTGGAGGGTAGAGGAAAACTTTTCCTCCCCAATGAATGTAAGTTAATACTGGAAGTCTGTAAGAATATTTTTCCTTTTATAAAGGTTGAACATCTCTCCGGCTAAAAAATGAAACTTTTAAGCTTGTCCTCAGCAGCTGAGTTTGGCATGTGGCTGAAGGTGAAAAGAGATGATTTTAGGAACTGATGGAAGACAGGCAGTGCTGCAGAACAGTGTGTGTGTGTGTGTGTGTGTGTGTGTGTGTGTGTGTATGAAAGATAAAGAAGTCATAAGTGTGTGCCCACTGAGCATATGTGACTGGCAGGTCAGATGTTATAAATATTAATGCAATGGGTAAGGCAAAAGGAGGACTTAATGCTAGCAGGAAAGCAAAAAGAGCACTCAGAAACAAGAACAGTGACTGGCATAAAATGGGACTCCATGACGCAAGACTTCTTTCCTTCCCTTTCCTTCCCTTCCCTTCCCTTCCCTTCCCTTCCCTTCCCTTCCCTTCCCTTCCCTCCCCTCCCCTCCCCTCCCCTCCCCTCCCCTCCCCTCTCCTCTCCTTTCCTTTCCTTTCCAGTTTTTACTTAAATTCCAGTTAGCATGGAGTGTATTATTAGTTCAGGTGTACAATTTACTGATTCAACACTTTCATACAACACCTGGTGCTCATCACAAGTACACTCCTTAATTCCCATCACCTGTTTCACCCATCCCCCCACCCACCTCCCCTCTGATAGCCATCAGTTCTCTGTAGTTAAGAGTCTGTTTCTTGGTTTGCTTCTCTCTTTTTTCCCCTATGATCCTCTGGTTTCCTTCTTCTTTTTAAATTTTTTTTTTTAGTTTAGAGAGAGAAAGAGATAGCATGAGAGGGGGAGAGGGGCAGAAGAAGAAAGAGACAGAATCTTAAGCAGACTCCATGCTTGGCATGGAGCCCCACTCAGAGCTCGATCCCATGACCCTAAGCTGAAATCAAGAATTGGATGGTGAACCAAATGAGCCACCCAGGTGCCCCTGTTTTGCTTCTTAAATTGCACACGTGAGTGCAGTAATATGGTATTTGTCTTTCTCTGATTGACTTGCTTTGCACAATACTGTCTAGCTCCATCCATGTCATTGCAAATGGCAAGTTTTCATTCTTTTTGATGGCTGAGTAATATTTCATTGTGTGTGTGTGTGTGTATATATATATATATACCACATCTTCTTTACTCATTCACCAGCTGATGGACATGTGGGCTCTTTCCGTAATCTGGCTATTGTAGCTAATGCTGGTATCAACATCAGGATGCATGTATCTCTTTGAATTACTACCTTTGTATTTGGGGGTAAATACCTAGTAGTGTAATTGCTAGATCATAAGGTAGTTCTATGTTTAACTTTTTGAGGAAACTCCATACTGTTTTCCAGAGTGGCTATGCCAGTTTGCATTCCCACCAACAGTGCAGGAGGGTTCCTTTTTCTTCACATCCTCGCCAACACCTGTGGTTTCTTGTGTTGTTGATTTTTAGCCATTCTGACAGGTGTGAGGTGATATCTCATTGTAGTTTTGATTTGTATTTCCCTGATGATGAGTGACGTTGAGCAAGTTTTCATATGTCTGTTGGCCATCTATATGTCTTCTTTGGAAAAGTCTATTCAGGGCAAGACCTCTTTTCTACATTACATAACTATCTATCTCCTCCAACTAAAGTCATCATTCCTAGTCAACTGAACATGACCTGCCTTTGGGTTTGCTCTCCACAATGAGATAACTCAAGCTCACGTGACTTAAACTGCAAGTATATTTATCCCCTATTACATTGCAATGTCAGGATTTTTATTTAAAAATTTTTTTTTAAATTTTTAAATTTATTTTTGAGAGACAGAGAGAGACAAAACACGAGCAGGGGAGGGGCAGAGAAAGAGGGAGACACTGAATCTGAAGCAGGCTCCAGGTCCCAGCTGTCAGCACAGAGCCCCATGCGGGGCTTGAACCCACAAACTGTGAGATCATGACCTGAGCTGAAGTCAGACGTTCAACCGACTGAGCCACCCAGGCACCCCTGTGATGTCAGGATTATGTGATATTTGATGTCAACTCACCCTAACACCAGAATTCATATTACTCTTCCAGAAATCTTTCATGAGGATGTGACAAATGATTAATGTTCTGACTTATTTATAATAACATTATTTGAAGTCTTACCTATAGTAGCATAACAAAGGAAACACTGTAACGATGAAGGAAGGGTTAACTGAATTATAGACCATTCATATTCTGAGATATTATGCAGATGTTTAAATTCCTGTTTTCAAAGTCCATTAAATGACAAAGAAATATATGATTATAATATATGTTTTTTGTTATAAGATTACAGAATGACTTTCACAATATCCTGATTTTATTAAAATTTATATATATGCATTGACACAAAGTGAAAACTCAAAGGAAAAATATCAAAAAATAAGTGTTCATTGTATCTAGTATTGGATTTATGAGGCACTTGCACTATCTTCTTACTTCTGTTATGGATTTCAAATGTTCTTTAATAAGCACATATCGCCTTAATAAGCCAAACAAATATACTGTCGCTAAATCAATTTTATTTCTTTAATGGGTTTTTAAACAATTTAAATTTTTATTGACAATTCATGTCAAAAACTGTTCAGTTAGGAAGTTGTGCTTTGGGACAACATTTCACAGGGTGATTTCCAGGGTACGGTTTCAAAAGATACAGAGCTGAATGGAGTTACAGCTGCCACAGCCCATTCACAGCTAATGACTTGTAATGTGAGCAAGGAAAAAGTGTTTGTTCCTATGAACCACTAAATGAGGGGCAGTTTGTTACTGCAAGAGAGTTATGTCAGATGATAATCCATAAAAGTTTCATGACCTTGTTAGTTTTTCTCTTTATTATGAATTTTCTCCTAATCAGACTCACATAATGTTAGACTAAAACACTTTGGGGAATCATCTTTCTCACCTTCCCATTTTTCAGATGAGTAAACTGAGGCTCAAACATGTAAAGCAACTAACCTAAAGACAGAGTGGTTTAATTATAAAACCAGGATGGAATTGTTTTTTGTCTAGGGCTGCCTCACTGTTTTTTTTTTATTTAAAAAATTTTTTTAAATTATTTATTTATTTTTGAAGGAAAGAGAGACAGAGCGTGAGTCGGGGAGGGGCAGAGAGAGAGGGCAACACAGAATCCAAAATGGGCTCCAGGCTCTGAGCTGTCAGCGCAGAGCCTGACACAGGGCTCAAACTCACAAACCATGAGATCATGACCTGAGCTGAAGTCGGTTGCTTAACCGACTGAGCCACCCAGGTGTCCCACCCCTCACTGTTTCTCTAGTGGATGAGACAACTGAGAATTTATTGGGAAGATCTTGTGTGTTGGTGCCCCAACCATTGTCTACCTAGGTCCTTTTTTGTTTGTTTGTTTGTTTGTTTTTTTAAATTGTGTTACTGAAGAACACAATTCCTGGCCCCTCTAATGTAGATTATAGGTCCAAACATAAAAGCTGTACACAACCTATATATGTAAAATTTTTGGAACTTATTAAAACTTACTAAAGGACACCTAAACAAATATTTATGGTCAGAAAATCCAAACAATGTAAATATACCACTTCTCTCCAAATTGGCCTATAGAATCAATGCGAGTTCACTGAAAATCCCAATAGATTTATCCTTTAGAATTCGAAGGTTTATATGGACAAGAGTCAAACCTGTCTATATATTCATGAAGAAAAACAGCATGGGCTTATTTACTCTGGGGGAATATCATTATTTAATAAAGCCAAAGTAAGACAATTAGGACAGTGAAGAATTTATACTGGGATAGAACAAATAAAGCAACAAAACAGGAATGTCTAGAAACATATACAAAGACAACATTCCAAATCAGTGGAGAATAGATGGGCTTCTCAATAAATAGTGGTCTGACAATTACTCAATCTATAAAGAAAAAAAAAACCCTTTGGTTCCTAATCACAGATTATCCACACAATCAGTTCTACATAATTTGGAAACTTAAGTGAGGAAAGCAAAACTTTAAAAATTCTTTAAAAAAAAATAGGAGACCATATTTACAAGTTAGGGATAGAAAATAATTTTATAAACTACATACAAAGGTATGAGCTATTAATGAAACTATTGATAAATATGACTTCATTCAAAAAATTAACAACTCTTAGTAATCAAAATATGCTATAAAGAAATGGAAAAAGTAAGCCACAAACTGGGAGAACATATTTGCAATTTAGATGGCCAAAAAGAATTAGTATCTAAAATACACTAAGAAATTATAGTGAAATCTTGCCATTTGCAACTATGTGGATGGAACTGGAGGGTATTATGCTAATTAGTCAGAGAAAGACAAAAATCATATGACTTCACTCATATGAGGACTTTAAGAGACAAAACAGATGAACATAAGGAAGGGAAACAAAAATAATATAAAAACAGGGAGGAGGACAAAACAGAAGAGACTCATAAGTATGGAGACCAAACTAAGGGTTATTGGAGGGGTTGTGGGAGGGGGAATGGGCTAAATGGGTAAGGGGCACTAGGGTATCTACTCCTGAAATCACTGTTGCACTATATGCTAACTAATTTGGATTTAAATTAAACAAAAAAATTAAAAATAAAACAAGTTAAAATAAAAAAAAAAGAAATTATAGGGGTCCCTGGGTGGTTCAGTCAGTTAAGCATCTGACTTTGGCTCAGGTCAGGATCTCACAGCTTGTGAGTTCAAGCCCCACATTGGGCTCTGTGCTGACAGCTGGGAGCGTGGAGCCTGCTTCAGATTCTGTGTCACTCTTTCTCTCTGCCCCGCCCCCCCCCCCCCCCCCCGCCCAACAAATTTATATGTTGAAGTAATCCAGTGTGACTGTGTTTGGAGTAACAGAAGTAATTAAGGTTAAATAAATTATAAGCGTGAGGCCCTAATCTGGTAAAATTAGGGTCTTTATAAAAAGATGCATGGAGAGCTCTCTCTCTCTCTCTCTCATTCTCTCCCTGCTCCCCCCACCCCCCACCAGGTGAGGACACAGTGACAAGGTGGCTATATGCAAGCCAGGAAGAGAGTCCTCGCTAGAACCCTGATCTTGCACTTGAAGCCCCCAGAACCATGAGAAAATAAAGTTGTGCTGTTTGAGCCACCCAGCGTGTGGTATTTTGTTCTGGCACTCAAGCTAAGACAACCAGATGGGCAAAGCATTTTAAAGTCTGACAATACCAACTGGTATACACATGAGTGAGGAGAAATCTTATAGATTCCTAGTGGAATCAGCACTTTGAAAAACTTTGGCACTGCTCAGTAATTTTAAAGACAATCTAATCTATAACCCAGATATTCTACTTCTTGCTATTACCCTAAACAATCTCTTCTATGGGCACACTGGAAACAAAATCTTCTTAGCTGCCTTTTTTCAATAGAAGAAAACACAAAGCAAACAAAAACTAACAACAGCAACGACAGCGGGAAAAATAATATAAATGCCTGTTATAGGATAATGGTTAAGAACATTCTGAAAGAATAATAGCAGTGAAAATTAACTAGCTAGTACTAAATTCATCAAAATGTGTTAATCACAGAAACATAACACTGAATAAAAAGCAAATTGCATGGGTGCTGGGTGGCTCAGTCGGTTAAGTGTCCAACTCTTGATTTTGGCTCAGGTCATGATCTTACAGTTCGTGAAATCAAGACCCATATCGGGCTGTGCCCTTACATCCTGGAGCTTACTTGGGATTCTCTCTCTCCCTCTCTTTCTGCCCCTCTCCTTTTTGTGCAAGTGCA
The DNA here is from genome assembly GCF_016509475.1 of Prionailurus bengalensis. Classification (NCBI taxonomy): domain Eukaryota; kingdom Metazoa; phylum Chordata; class Mammalia; order Carnivora; family Felidae; genus Prionailurus; species Prionailurus bengalensis. The sequence continues at coordinate 11,100,373 of NC_057361.1, forward strand.
TGCTCTCTCTCTCTCTCAAAATAAATAAATAAACTAAAAAAAGCCGCAAATTGCAGAAGAACACCATTTATAAGAATTAAAAAAACAGTTTAACTAAACCATTTGCATCTTAAGAATGCATATGTATGTCCATATGTGCCACAAAACTCTTAAAGAGAAACAACATAATAATAACAAACACTAGATATGCAGAATGACTACTTTGGAGCGATAAGGGAGAAGGAATCAAGAAAGGACAGAAAGAGGCATTCAGATTTTGGCAACATTAAGTTTTTCGGCTTGGTGACTGGTACACAGGAGCTTATTTGATTAATATTTTATACTATATACATATTGATTTATATTCACCAAATATTTTATAATAAGTGACAAGATTAAAATTATTGACATGTGTATTTTGGCAATTAAATGTGATTTTCTTAATTAATGGGTACGTGTTCTTAAGTACTGCTAGACCACACTGTGTAAGTAAAGAAACAAGGTACATGACTCATGACAGGATTTGAATCTGACTAATTGGAATTAATTGCTGAGAGGCACCCTGTGAACGGTTCAATTTTATCATTAAGTTCAGGGAATGAGAATCCACCATGAAGAATCAATGAAACAACATCTCAAAATGTACCTTGCCTGATTATTCAATGATTATGTTTAGCTTCAATTAATTATGAAAATTAAGGAGTTCTTACTGTACTGGTAGCATTAACTCATTACATTAATTTGCTAACAAAAAAATTAGCCGGTGACCTGAACAGGGAACGCCTTTCTTGTGATATGTTAGCAGTTGAAAAGATACCATATGTTTTCACTCTTATATGGATCCTGAGAAACTTAACAGAAGACCATGGGGGAGAGGAAGGGGGAAAAATTTACGGAGAGGGAAGGAGGCAAACCAGAAGAGATTCTTAAAAACTGAGAACAAACTGAGGGTTGATGGGGGGTGGGAGGGAGGGGAGGGTGGGTGATGGCTATTGAGGAGGGCACCTGTTGGGATGAGCACTGGGTGTTGTATGGAAACCAATGTGACAATAAATTTCATATTAAAAAAATGATTTTCAGAAAAAGGTAAAATCATGGCTCCCATACAGCCATTAAAATGGAAGAAAAAAAAGAAAGAAAAGATGCCTCTTTTGAAGGGACAGATGTGTAGACTCGTTTTGTAAAATGAGTCATCTTTCTATTAAGTGATTTCATATCAGCTAATGTTATACAATAATAAATATTATATAATATAAAATACATTAAACCTGCAGGGAAAAAAGTAATGAGGAGTTGGTTTCAAAATTAAGGAGTCTCCCCTTCCTTAATAAAATCCTTAGAAATGATAGAAAAGATAGGAGATAAATTGATGAGTGCATAATTAATCACAAAACTAAAAAGAGGAACCTTGGCAAGCCAGAAACTCTGAGAAAGTTCTGAAAGATAGAAAACCAAGGGGATTATATTGGAAAAGGAAACAACAGGCCCAAATACTTGGAATCGAACACCTGTATCAAATGGAGAGAACAACACCACGAATTCCGCATTCCTGGATGTCCCTGAAACCAGCGGTACAAAGGGTCAGCTCCTGTGTGCTGGTTAGTGAGACACAGCAGCAAGGTTAGTCAGGGTTATTCTTGCATGAGCTGGGCCCCACGTTAGCAAAGGGGAATGGCTGTCCTTCTCCTGTGGGAGCAATGAGCAAGGGATATTGAGTCAAAGAATGAAGGAGCACTCCCAAGAGGGACAGGAAACCAATCATAGAAGACAAGCTGCTGCTGTTCAGTGCTGGGCTGCTCACCCGTCCGCCCTCTAGTTTGACTAAAATGCACTGAAAATATAACCTGATGTGAAATGTTAGGATCTGGGGGTGAACTGGGTGTTGTATGTAGCGATGAACCACGGGAACCTACCCCAAAAACCAAGAGCAACAGTTTACACCATGTATGTTAGCCAATTTGACAATAAATTATATTAAAAAAAAAAGAATCCTTGAGGTGTCTTTGGTGCAAAAAAGGTGGTTTTATTAAAGCACAGGGACAGGACCCGTGGGCAGAAAGAGCTGCACTGGGGTTGTGAGGAGTGACTGGTTATATACTCTTCAGCTGGGAGGGGGTTAGAGATAGCATAAGTCTCTAAGGAATTTGGAAGCAAGGCTTCCAGGACCTTGAGAGGCTAGCTGCTGTTGAGATAAGGTCATTTATTAGTGTCTAGTAAAACCTCAATCACGAGACCCTTCAGATGTATATCAGTGAGGGCATATGCTTGGAGTATGATTGTCAATATATATCTTGGGGGGTAGAGATAAAGGAAGTTTCCAAAGGGATTTTTATAAGTTCAAGGAGATTTACAGGATCCTGGAGGTCGGGCATATGTCAAGCTAAGGTTGCCTTTTGCCTCTAGCAAAGTATTCACATGAAGACAGTTAAACTCCTGGAGGAAGGTCACTCTGCCTGTCTTAAGTACATGTCAATGGGCTGCAAGTTGTAAGGAAATTTAATATTTTTTACACTTCTTTTGCCTTTGCTGTCTACATCATCGTTCACTGTAGCATCTCTTGTCTAACAAGAGATCTTGATGACAAAGTTGAGTATACAAGCCCAAATGTCGTATATTTAATGAAAGCCAATTATGAAAGGGAGACAACAAACCCAGCACATGAAAGAATTTACATCCAAGGAAATGGAATAAGAAGAGTAAAAAGGATTTGTACCTATGCAGAGGAACAGAATGTCATCAAAAAGTACTAAATTGCAATCTTAGATATTAAAAATAATAATTATAAAATAAAAATCTCAACAGAAGGACTATATAGCAGTTCCAGAAATTTCAATTATCCTTAAATATTTTTAGAGAGAGACAACAGATATAATGCAAGTACAATTCAATATGTGAGAAGTTTCCAAGGGCAAATCAAGAACAGTCTACAGATTAAATGGCCCAACCAATTGCTGAGCAAAATGAATTGAACAATACTCTCCCTCTGCACACGTGCATGCACACACACACACACACACACACACACACTCACACACATACCCCATGTGCATGTACACATTTAGTCATATCATAATGAATTTTTAGGACATCAGCAATGAAGAGAAAATCCTGGATGATTGAGTAGATCAAAAAATACATGAAAGTATAAAAATGATATTGATACTGACAGAGCAAGCATAAGGCAAGCTGACACCCCACAAATGCCTCCCCCACCAAGTGGGATATGTGTGATATTCTTCAGGGACTTCCTGGCTGCCCAAGGACAAAGGAAAGGAACGAAAACCAATGGTTAACTGAGAGAGATCACGGTCATGTAGGACATGAGTCTCCCTCAGTTTACAAATGTCTTAGTAAATTACAAGAAAAAGGCAATCTTATCAATAGCCTAACTTCTAGAAACCCATAGACTCAGTTTCCTGGAGCCCTAACATCACAGTTAGATGATAGGAGCAGACCCTTTGTACCGCTGTACTCCCACCTGTCTGGTCTTGCTAATGCCTTACTAGAGGGAAAACCACCTTAGCTGGACAATAGTGAGGCCTCAGGTATCTTGTGAGTCTTCTTTAACATAGGAAAGTTCTTTTGGAAACTGCCCTTTTGTCTTTACCTCCCCCAACTCCATAGTCTGTAATCAGTCCCTCCTCACAACCCCAGCACAGCTCTTTCTGCCTATGGGTTGTGTCCCCGTGCTTTAATAAAATCACCCTTTTGCACCAAAGATGTCTTCAAGAATTCTTCTTGGCTGTCAACTCTGAACCTCACCTCTCCAAAACCCCATCAATATGAGAATAAACATTAGAAATTGTGGGATCACAGTAATTGAGCAGTATCTTCAAAGTGCAGAGTAAAAGAGTCATTTTCACATTAGAAATTTCCATCAAGTTAAAATATCAGTGGCATGTGACAGCAAAAATAATATTGTGACTCAGAAACACTACAGAAACTAATCCACTCTGAAACAATTAATAAAAAATGTATTCGAGCAAGAAGAAAAATGAATACGGGGGAGATAGTGTGGTTCGAAAGACAATGCTAAGCAGAAAAATTAGTGAGACTTCTCGTTAAGTCAAAATAAGCATTAATGATAGATTTCAAAAACATATTCCATAACACATCTCCACATCAAGGGGATGACAGAAGATAAATCTGAGCATGCTAATTCTTTTGGCTTATTCAGGGAAGGATATGTTACACTGATTTCCTTTAGGTCAGAGTAGGGCCAATAAAACTCAAACCAGCAAAGAGCCAGAAAGAAAAAGAGTATCAAAAAAGTATATAGTAAAAAAAAAATGGCCATAGTATAGAATAGATCTGAATATATTAGTATTGAAAACAAATGTGTCTACAAACTACGATCCAGATAAATAAACACATGACTAAAACAGATCAGGCACAATGCCACACAACGAAAGGACTTGAAAACTAAAATAAGAAACACAGAGTAGAGTTCTGTTCAGGCAATGGCAGGATCACTTATAACCAACTAGGAGTCCCATAGATAACAATTAAAACCTGGAAATACATATTTTAAGAAAAACTGCTTTGGAAGTATGGTGAGTAAAAGAAGCAGGAGGAAACTAGACAGAAATTGACCTTTGAAAGAAAACTGCACTGGGTTAAATTTGCATTTATATGCCTTTTTGCCCAAGGGCACTTTCAGCAGTCTCCAGCACAAAGCCACAGTCTCATCTGCTCAGGGAATTGGAGTTCTGAGCTTCTAGAGTAGTGGGAAAGTGAGGGGCCTGGTCTAGGGGAGGGGGCCGAAGAAGGGGGGGAGTGAAACCTGCATATTAACTCCACCCAAATCCTGTGAACTGCACATGTGTGAGTGAGATCCCAAGATTCCCATGAAAAGCCAAGATCTGAGTAGGCTCAGTCCTGCTGACCACCAAGAGAGTTTTGTATTTGAGTCCAGTCAAATTAATTGCCTACTAGAATGAAAATCGTCCCTTTTCAGTGGAAGGTGATATAATCTATAGTCTCTACTATATTTTTTTTCTAAATTTTGTGAATTATTTTCACTCATTTATCTAAGAAGCTCACTGAACCCAAGAGAGGATGAGTACAAAGAAAACCATACCCAGGCACATCATATTCAAACTGCTGAAAACCAAAGATAAAAAGAAAATCTTGAAGGCAGTCAAAGACAAATGATACATGTAATACACTGCAATGATTCAAATGACTGATCTCTCATCAGAAATAGAGGCTAGAAGACATAGAATTGAAATCTTTAAAGCGATAAAAAAAAGTCAGTGCAGAATTCTATTTAAATATCCTTTTAAAATGAAAGCTATTTTCCCTTCCTTCCTGCCTGCCTTCCTTCTTGCCTTCCTTCTTTCCTGCCTTCCTGCCTGCCTGTCTTCCTTAATTGGAACCCATAGAGGTGAGAAGGACAATCATGTGGAGGAGGTGTGGTGCCCAGAGTGTGATGTCAGACCTTGAGTAAGTTAAGAAAATTGTCCTGGGGGGAGCAGAGGTTTTGAGGGGAGGATTGGTTATATGCCAGAGAACTGATCCTATAAGTAAATACATTGAAATAACTGCAGCCAGGTTTCTCACTTTTGGATAAAGGAGGTATTAATATAGAGGGGGAAATTTAGGCTGTACTTTATTGTATTGGAATTGGTGTGTGTGAATTCAAATATATATAATCAGTAGAAATAAGCACGTGTAGTAGCTACATCTTGGGTTTTTTTTTTAATTTTTTCTTTTTTTTCAACGTTTATTTATTTTTTTGGGACAGAGAGAGACAGAGCATGAACGGGGGAGGGGCAGAGAGAGAGGGAGACACAGAATCAGAAACAGGCTCCAGGCTCTGAGCCATCAGCCCTGAGCCTGACGCGGGGCTTGAACTCACGGACCGCGAGATCGTGACCTGGCTGAAGTCGGATGCTTAACCGACTGTGCCACCCAGGTGCCCCTACATCTTGGTTTTAAAATACAGTTCTCTGATAAAATGAACCAGGACTCCTTAGAGAAAAGGCTGGATGAAGGTCAGGACAGGAAAATACAAGATTAGCTTGAAATACCTCATTCATCAGGAAGTAACAAGTGCTTAAAACATTTATGGGATATTCCAAAAGGATATAGGTATCAGTTTGAGGATGCTCCTACCAGTCAAATCTAGAATAATTTGAGCATCAAGATAAATGAAGAGATTAATGGATGGCTGATGGAATAAACTAAGAGTCCACAAGTCTATACTACTGGAAAACACTAAATGGATAAATAAATGATGGGGAAGAAAAAAACCTCTTCCTTACAGAAAAATGCCAACCAATAAATACAGAATGATGGAGTTACAAAATCATCAGTGGATGTTTAAACTGATGGTGAACATGTGACAAGGAAGAGTATCTACCCCAAATTACTCATAATTATAAAGAAGAAAAGTAACTTCACAGTTCAGAGCCTGGGAGATTCCACCTTATTCAAGGTTAAAGTTAACACCATCTATACTGGGGAAAACTATCCTCATGTGCCTTCTGATATCATACACCACGTAAGCGGTGTTCCTGCTGATAAAGAATAACCTGGAATTTACTCACAAGAAACATCATGAGGGGCATTCTCCAAGATCATTGGCTTGTATCTTCAATAATATCAGGAGTAAAAAGGGACAAAGAGGGGATACAGAGAACTGGAAAAAGTGTTGCTACTGTGCCTTTATACAATGACAAAAAGCTGGGAAAACTGTAAATTCATGAGTTTCTTCAGCCATTGGAAAGCTGAGTTTTTAGAGCAATGGTTGACCCAATAGCCATGAAGAGGCAGGCACTTTTAGGGCCAATAAGAAGCAAGCCCCGATTTATCTGGGGTAGACCCAACCACACACCAGTAAGAAGAGTTCAACCAGGAGAGTTTGCAAATTTGCAGAGGTTTTGTGGGCACTGATGACAGAGTGTGAAGTGTCTAGAGACTGCATAATGTGGGGAGTCCAAACCCTCTTCAAGATTTTTCTCCACACCCTACCCCCAGGTGCACACACAATAGATTAGAGAAAGCATTAAGAAGATGTCCTTTGTGGAGCAGGTGGGGAGAGGGGACAACAGCAGCTGAGGGAGGGGCCCAGACCCTTGTCCTCTCTCTCTGTTTTCAATGGAATGAGATCCTGTCTTAGAAGTTATAGAACTGCCACTGAAGTTCACTTAGATCTTTTATGGGGAAACGTGTATTGAAGCAAAATATCACACAGAAAAATGCATGACTAAGATACAACTTCAGGCATTTTCTTAAGATAAACACACCTGTGTATGCAGCAGCCACATTGAAAACAAACGCAGAACATTATCCAAAAGACTCGCAGAATCCTGCACCCCCATGACAGTCCCAGCTGCTTTTCTCCAGATATAACGACTGTCCTGACTTTTAACACCATAGATTCGTTCTGCTGACTTTTGAACTTTATATAAATGGAATTATGCTGCATGGATGTGCAGTTAGTTTTAGCATGCCAGGAAAAGAAAGATAATAGACCATAAAATAAGCTTCAAATGCCAAATCCTTATTAACAATGTCTCTTGGGTCAGGTAGTAGTAGACAATCAGCCAAAGACATCAGTGATTACTAGAAAAGTGGGTCATGTCTGTGTAGACAGCTCTGTTTTCAAACTTAATGATTTAAATTTATAGCTGGAATCCTCATTAGAGAGTGTATTCCCATTAAAAAGTAACTTGAAAAGCTTGGAGAAGTTGTGATACACTTGCTAATGTTTAGCTGTTATAAATGTTGAAGGAGAAGCTGGGGACTTAGTGGAGGCACAGAAAAGAAGGGCACAGAAAAAGAAGCTGGTAACTGCAAAATACCAGCATAGGAGTGTCCACACCTGCCAGGCTGAGAAGAGTGGTCCTTTAGGGCATCGTTTTCCATTCTCAGCTTATGAAGCTTTCCACCCATCTTCCCTGTAGTAGGTACCAGTGTTGGTGAGGAACACGATAGGGTTGCGTTTCCTGCCTCCTTGAGGCAGCCACGTAACTTGCTTCAGCCAACAAAATGTGATCAGAAGTAATCTGTGCCATTTCTAGCTGCCAGATTTAAAAGCCAGTGATTTGCCATCGTCCCGTCTCTGCTGTAGTGATTACAAAGTAAGTGCTCAGCGAGCACCATGAGCAGAGACCGCTGCTGACCCGTGTTACTCATATGCCATAAGTGAGAAATAATTTTTGGATGTATTAAGCCATGAGGGTTTTAGGCTGTTAATGCAGCATAACCGAGCCCAGGCTTACGGAGTATGGGTTTCCATTTCTTTCTTGAGGCAATTAAAAAATCAAATCATTATATGAATTTTTTCTCTGAAAGAGAAGTATTTGAGATTGCCTGAGTTTATAATGACGGTTGTAAATGATATTTTTACGTAGGACAATTAATGGAAAGTATATGGGCACACTCAATAGTGACTCAAATTAATCACTTACCTATAAAGCTCCCAAGGAGCTTATTGGCATTATAAAGTTTCAAACTCTTTCTATTCTCAATTAAATATAATTTACTTTAATTTAATGACAGACTGATGGGAAAGGCAGGCTGTTGTTGAAACACCGGTCAGTGGGGGAACAGAAGGGACCACACGCAGCTCTATGAGAGAGCCTGAAGATGGCCTCTGTCGGAGCCATGAGTTGCATCCATTTGGTCCAAATTCTCAATTTGCACATGAAGATTATTCTAGGATGCCCAAAGACAGTGTGAAAAATTAAGTGGTGAAAATTACACAACTGTGACTTTTCATTCATTGAGAATGAAGACCATCCATCCACACCTGCTAAGCATTGTTTGCACGCTTGCAATTGTGAAGCCTGGTGGCCGCCTCTGCTGGTTGTCACTTAGCAACAAGCCTCCGAGTCATACAAATAAGCACAGTGGGTGTTGAGATACGGAATGCAAGAATTCTAAATATCAGGCCATCAAAATGATTCTTACCTATTGTACACACCCTAACAGGTTGTTGAGTATTAATCTATGCTTTGTCTATTCAATCACCCAAATATTCATGTCACTTTTGAATTTAATGTGTTAGTAAATTATACATTTTTCTTTAAAAATTAATTTAAAATACATCAAATGCCTGTATCACCCATAAGCAGTGAAAAGTAAAATTTGTCTTTAAGAATTATGATCATTACTATATTTTAACTAAACTTTATATTAAATTATTTGACAGTATAACGATCTTAAGTAAACTGTATGTGATCATTTTTCCTTAAAACTATTTCTTCAGAGGTGCCTGGGTGGCTCAGATGGTTAAGAGGCCGACTTCGGCTTTGGTCATGATCTCACGGTTTGTGGGTTTGAGCCCCATGCCGGGCTCTGTGTTGACAACTCAGAACCTGGAGTCTGCTTCGGATTCTGTGTCTCCCTCTCTCTCTGCCCCACCCCTGCTCACAGTCTGTCTGTCTCTCTCTCAAAAATAAACATTAAAAAAAGTAAAAATAAAACAAACAACCCCCCCCAAAATGATTTCTTTACCTCTTACCAGGCAAAAATGCCTAAGTGATTTAGAAAATGTCCCAAAGAGGTTTATGGGATTATTATATATTTTTATGGGAGAGGACCAGAAGTCAAGTAAGGTTTGTAAACAGTGTTTCAAGAAATCACTATTATTTTTATGAATATATTTCTAGAGTTGAAAATTCCATTAAATCAGTTGTCATATAATATTAACCCCTCCTAACAATTATAAAGCCATTTGCTGGCAAACAAATCGCTTTACGTACTTTCTCATCTAATTGTTCTCAACAATTATCCACTTTGAACAAGAAAAAAGGCGGGAGGGTTGAAGAGTTAAAGGGACTTGCCTAAAGTTAGCAGTCTATTTAGTGTGGGATCTAGGATGAGCCTTCTATGAACTACTCACTCCACTAAACTAGGATCAGGGGTAAGTATACTCAAAAGTATTAATAAGGACGTAAATTGTATAAGAAAAATTAAAGAAGCCAAACATGTTTGGTCGAAAGAGAGAAGAAAAAAAAAAGAAGACTAAAGATTGCAAGATGAAGGGTGATGACTATAAGATTTCCAGTAGTTTCAGGGGGTAAAGGAAGCTTATTTTTATAAATCGTCTTCTCACGCAGAGGAAAATAATCATAACGTCCATTTTTTGAACATCTTATATAAGCCAGGAGTCACAAATAGATCAGCTCATTTCCATTTTGCAATACTTCTCAGATTGGGGTTTATCACTTCTATTTTAAAGACAGAGAAACTATGATGTGAGAGAGAGAGGGGCGGGCTGGGGGGGGGGAAGAGCCAGTAAATGCAGGAGCCAGGGAGAAAAATTGTTCTATATATTTCTACTGAAAACCCAACACAGCCACTGTGATCTATCGGACACGTGAAAATAACATAAATTACAGCAAGACACCGAGAAGATGAAGGGTTTTGCTGCTGCTTTTGTTGTTCTTGTTTTATTTTGTTGGTTTGTTTTAAAATTTCTGAGCTTCCAGACGAAAATCGCTGATTTGGGTGTGCTCCGACTAAGGCAGTCTTGGAAGTTCTAGTTGTAGCCTTGTTTGTGTGGGAAGACTCAGCCATGTCGCAGAACATTTTGAGATCACGTGCCTCAATGTTTTGCATTTCCCACATCCCTGGAGACTCCGTTTTCTTTAGTTTCAGCTTGGTCTTCTCTTTACGGAGCTGACGCCACACCAGGAAAGAAGCCTTCCTGGGGACGCACAGTTTGTATTTCAGACAACGTCACCGTTTTGAAGCCAAAGCAGGGGAACAATTTTTTTTTCTCTGCTTTGGGCATTAAAAATGCTGTTACTTAATCAATCCCCTGACAATGTAAGTGAATACACTGAGAAAGCTTTCTGGCCCTCAAAAGATCCCCATACACATTAGTACTCAGTCTGTGTATTTTCCACACACAGATATTTTTACTTTATTATGAATATATGTGCAGACTCAACATACAAGAGTCCCTAATCGGCAAATGCTGTATAGTCTCGGTCCTCTAAAAGAGTGGTTGCTAACCAATTTGAAGTTGCAAAGGACTAATGTAATTTGATTTGATGACATCATTCTTTTCTCCTGAAAATGCCTTATAGTTTTATATATTAAAGCTAACCTTACTTTCTGGATTTCTTGTTTCTCAAGATAATTGGAGGTATCCTGTGGTACCAGAAAGCCAGGGTGGTAAGCACAAAAGAAGGTGCAAAAATTAAATTCTGGGATGTACTCAGTTAGCCAACAGGGCATGAAGTTGAACATAAGGTTTGTCTTACCTCCTGGAGGTGATGGGGGATGGGCAGGAACAAACTGTCCCCAGGGGGGGCCCTTCTGATGGAGAAAACTAGAAACCTGAAGGTCCAGAGCAAAACTGAGTTGCAAGGCAGGGATCATGACCAGGTATCACAGACAAGAAGAGGGTGTGGGAGAGGGTGGCTCAGCATAACTCACCAAATGGCTTGCCTGCCATCTTGGCTGGCCTTTGTTTAATCAGCCTAGTAGTCCATGTGGCATTTCTCTGGGGTACCTTAAAAATCCCATGTGGTCCCTGACACATAAATTATAAGTTAATGATGCTCTGCAGTGAACTTGAAACTTCTTTGGCAACAGAAAGTGCTGTCCCTGGCCATGACATAAATAAAGCAGACTGATGGCAATAGATTCAAAAGCAGAAAGGAAGAGATTGGTGGCAGTGAAGCAGGGGAGAATTGAGGGAGTGTGCTGGGTACTGCAGGGAAGGGGTAAAGTGGAAGAGATAAAAAATAAGGCAACTAAGGGGGATGGTTGACATGGAACAGAGGCTGCCCCACGAAGGATACCTACCAGCTAGCGTTTCCTCCCATGTCTCCTCAGAACGAGGGCCTGATGAACAAGGGGGTATTCTTCGGAGGAAGGTGAGGAGCATTGCCGAGATAGACACCTATTGGGAGGTTGAAGAGGCTGCCGAGATAGACGCTTATTGGGAGGTAAAATAATACAAAGTCTCCCCAAGTCTTCCTCCCCCAGCCTGGTGCTGGCCCTATCACTAGAGAGAATGTCTTTCATTCACAGGCTCTGTGCTGTTTCTGGAAGTCACTTAATCTCCTTAAGCCTTAGCTTGTATACCTGTAAACTTTGAAGACAACAGTCCTTGCTTTATGTATTTCATGGATACGCAAATAAATAACATATGGTAAAACCACTTGGCTAATTGTCAAGTTCCTGAAAATGAGTTATTAGTTAACTATTATAAGATGCTCCTTGGGGGCATGAGTAACATGCTCCCCAAGAACTCAGAAAGAATGTATCTCAATGAGCATTAATCTAGTAACACACACACACACACACACACACACACACACACACACACACAAACTCACACGCAGAGAACATGCAGCAGTCAAGCTAGGGGTGAACCCGCATCTGAAATGTCAGATCTTAGAGTTCGACACACAATTTCAATTGCAGGGACCTGACTACACAGAGGCTGAGTGGGAAAATGAGTGTAATTTAGGGACCAGAAACCTAATCCACTGTAATTCAACCTGTTTGGAGACAGGTTGTGGACATAGGATCATCAGGTTTGATCACAGTGCTTCTCAAACATTTTTAAATGACCAGTATTTTAAAAATGCAATAGGACAGAATAAACTAGAAAATATCTGAGGGCATCCTGTGTTGCAAGGGTGAAAATGTCTACCCCTGGCCTCCAGCACCTTTCTCTCTGCTTCGGCATATGCTGTCATGGACCATAAAGTTTAGGCTGCTTCTCCTGACTCCGTGCTCATCTGACAAATTCCTGACAACTACTGGTTTTTGCATGAAGCTTCCCTGTGGGGAGAGAATGTTCGAATCTGCCACAGCCAGACTTCCAGTGGTATTTGGCTTTATGGGTCAGTTTCAGGGAACATGAATGGTGTGAGTCTTCCCTTAAGGTGGGGATACTTTCAGTGTGGGGAATAAAAAGCAAGTTTCTCAGCCTTGGCTGGGATGAATTCATCAGCTTAAATGACACAGTGGGAAACCTTTTAGTGAAACATGAATTTCTCTGGTGACCTCCAACCTTGACCATCTCCTTAACCAGCTGTCTCTGGAATGCCTGGGGCTGAGAAGGGCTCCCAGAACACAGGATACTCAATATTCAAACTGAGACAGTGCCTGGAAAAACCAGCATTATGTGATCACTCTACCAGCACCATTTTGTTTGAACTGCAGCAGTGATCCTGGCCCAGTTGTCAGGAAGAAGTAGTGATGTGAGGGGGAGGAGGAAAAAGGAGACACTTTCTGCCCACAGGTGGGGACACATGGGCACACAGAATGGGGGACCCAGCAGCTTCCCAGGGAAAAGGCTTCTGTGGCCTACGGCCCTCCATCAAGATCACTCGATTGAGGTTGTATTTCTTCATATCCTTGCAGAATTTCCGTTTCTCATTCTCCCAACTATTCTGGAGTCTTCGACCACATATCTGCCCAGGCACTGGTGCAAATAATTGGGAACAGGACCAACACACTGAGGCTCAGGCTAGCCTGGACGAATCGAAGGTCAGTGTCATGAGCAAGGTGCCCTCGTAGCAGTCCCAAACTTCAGACCTACCCAAAACCTATTTCTTTGCTCGTTACCCACAATTTGGTCTCATATTTATATTGTTCCACCCTATTGTTTTATTCCAGGATATTACCATCCTTTCACTCAGAGTCTGCAACCCTGTAGAGTATAACTCACGTCAGTTTTGACAAACCTCATCCTAGCCCTGGAGCAGACACTCCACAAAGAGTCACTCTATCTATGCTGTAGATCTCACTCTGCCTCAAGCTCTGGTGTTTTTTATTTTTTATTTTTTTTGAGGGGGTGGTGGTGGATACAAACATGATGTTTATTGGTCTTAAGAAGGCAAGTCAGAGGAAACTATCTTTTCATAAAAGGTTTATACATATTTCCTGTCAAGTCCAAAGGTCAGAGCGACAACTGTGCCACAGGGACAGTAAAACCTTGGATTGTAAGTAACTTGTTCTACAAGTGTGCTGCAAGATGAGTAAACATTTATAATAAATTTTAACTTGAGAAGCGAATGATATCTCACAATACAAGCAGGATGTGACACTGAACATCACATGATCACAACTGAGCCAATGGTCCTTCTCTCTCTCTCTCTCTCTCTCACTGCAAGATTGTGGGTGATCATCTCCCATGCTGAAATGCTCAGTCTCAGGCCACAGTGTTCAGCAGAAATCAGTGATTTTTCAGAACGTTGGAAGGTGCCCACAACTGGCACTAGTGCATTTTTTGTTCCTTCAGAGCACCTGTGGACAGTCCTTTGCTTTTCCAGACAAGAGTAAGCTTGGGAATGTTCTGCTTCATTCTAGGTCAGGCTGCCTGCAGATACAGACCCTTTCCTCTGCTGCCTTATTGCCAGTTACATTAACTACAGACTATGACAAGAGTTGATTAATACTGTACTGTAGTCAACATCCTTGTGAGCGTATACAATGGCCCCCATGCAGAAAAAGGTTGAAAAGAAAGGCGGTAAGAAGAAGGATATGATTGTGGTGGAAGTTAAGAAGGAAATCATCGAGAAGTATGAACGAGGTGTAAGAGTGGCTGAAATTGCAAGATTTTATAAGAAGTCTATGTCAACCATTCGCACACTATTAAAGAAGAAAAAAGGGGGCTAGATGCAGCCAAAGGAGTCATGAGAATATCAAAGCAACAGCCACGTGTTCTGGAAGATGTAGAAAAGTCGTTTCTGGTTTGTATAAATGAGAAGCGACTAGCAGGTGACGCTGTGACCGAGAACTGTATCTGCGAGAAGGCAAAGGCCTTGTACACCGACCTCATAAGTAAACTGACAGGTATGTCAAGAGAAAAGGAAGAAGGCTTCCAGGCAAGCAGGGGATGGTTTGAAAACTTTAAGAGGGGAAGTATCATCATAGTGCTGTGAGGCATGCAGAGGCCGTGAGTTCGGACGCTAAGGCAGCTGAGGCATTCGCTATGGAGTTCCAGAAGCTCATGGCTTCCAAGTGTTACCTGTTGGAGCAAGTTTTTAACTGCAACGGGATGGGGCTTTTTTTGGAAAAAGATGCCAAAGAGGACCTATGTTACAGAAGAAGAGAAAGCAACGCCTGGTCACAAGCCCATGAAAGACCATCTCACCCTCTTGTTTTGTGCTAATGTAAGCAGGGATTTTAAAATGAAGCCCCCACTTGTCTATCATTCTGAGAATCCACGGGCCTTCAAGAAATGCAAGGTGCAGAAGAGCCAGTTAAACGTTATGTGGAGGTCCAACACCAAGGCTTGGGTGACTTGTATCTTGTTCCTTAAGTGGATCAACGAGGCCTTTGGTCCTGCAGTGAAGAAATCCCTTTTAGGAAAGAGTCTGCCACTCAAAGCCTTGCTGCTTATGGATAATGCTCCTGTTTATCATCCAGGCTTTGAGGACCACTTCCTAGAGGAATTTGAGTTTTTAAGGTCAAGTTCCTTCCTCCCAACACCACTCCAGTCCTTCAGTCCATGGATCAGCAGGTCATTTTGAACTTTTAAAAGCTTTACCCCAAAGCACTATTTCAGCAATGCTTTGAGGCCACCAAAGGAACGCCTCAAAGAACAAATCTTCCCCTCCAAGAGTTTTGGAAAGATCATTTTGACATCGTGAACTGCCTCAGATCATGGATAAAGCCAGGGGTGGGTCACCAAGAGAACCCTCAATTCTGCTCAGAGAAAACTGGCCTGAATGTGTTCTTGGGCATGACGTAGAGGGGCTTGCTCATGAACAGGAGCTGCCAGTTGTCACTAAAAGTGTGTCCTTGGGGAAGGCCAGGGGCCTGGAGGTGAACAAGGACGACATTCAGGAGCTGGTGGAGGAACATGGCCAGGAGCTGACCACTGACGAACTGACGGATCTGCATTGAGAGCTACAGCAAGAGGTTACGGTGGAGATCTCATCTGCAGAGGAGGAGGGGAAAAAGGCAGAGGAATCCCTCACTTCAAGCAAGATTAGGGAGTGTGTGAAATGTGGGAAGCAGTGCGAAATTGTGTAGAAAAGCACCACCCGAATAAGGCTGCAGCAGTGTGAGCAAGGAATCTCTTTCACGACAATGCATTGTCACATTTCTGAGAAATCCTCAAAAGGAGGCAAAAGCAAGCGTCATTGGATAAGTTCTTTGTTAAAGTTGCACGAAAAGAAAAAGATTCCATTGAGCCAATAGATAGCAGTGATTCCATTAGTGAGAGTGAAAGTTGTCCTACACAATAACCCTCCTCTCTCTTGTCTCCCTCACACCAGCCACAAAGGTTTTCAAAGGTAAGTGCAGGTTGATTTATTTTTCTATTTTGTATTTTCTTTGTTATTTTGTGTTATATGACAGTGTTGTGATCATTTTTATATGAATATTTTGGGGTTATGGAACGAATCATCTGAGTTTCCGTTATTACTTATGGGGAAATTTGATTTGATATACAAGTGCTTTGGATTATACAAGCATGTTTCTGGAATGAATTATGCTTGCAAACCAAGGTTTTACTGTATTTTTTTCATAGTTCTATCTCCTTTTAGTGAGATTTGTACATAATAAGTTCCCAGACACTAAGTATACAGTTGCATAAGACTGACAAAGCTTTACAACTTTGTTAACTATCATTTAATGAAGATATAGGAAACATTTTCATGAATGATTATAAGTGTAGCCATTGGTTTTGTTTTGAAAGGTACTCTTTTAAATTTTGAAATAATTGCATATTTACATGCAGTTTTAAGAAATAATGCAGAGAAATCCTGTGTACCTTTTATATACCCTTTGCTCAGTTTCTCCCTCTAGTAACATCTTGCAAAACTGCAGTGCAATATGGCAACCAAGATATTGACATCGATATAGTCAAGATACAAAAGATACAAGATACAAAATTTCTGTCAGCACAAGGATTTCTCCTATTGAACTTTTATAGAGATACCTACTTACCTCCCTCAATCCTTGGCAACCACTAATTTATTCTCCATTGCTCGAATTTTGTCATTTTAAGAAAGTTGTATAAATAAAATCACATGGTATGAAACCTTTGGGGGATTGGCTTCTTTCACTCCGCATAATTCTCTGGTGATATATCCATTTTGTTGCAGGTGTCAATGCTTCCTTCCTTGTTATTGCTCAGCAGCATTCCTCTAACCAGCTTTTATATCTTAGGCAAGCCACTCTGCTTCTCTTGACTTTACTTTCTCATCTGTAAAGTGAGGGAGTTGGACTGAACGACTCTAACATTTTGTTTCCATTGTGAAATTTTTATTTTACGGGTTCTCATCTCCCCTTAGTTATTGTTTTATGATTGTAAAACAGCTCACGCTCTTCTCTTGTCCAATCTGCTCACAGGCTAAAGGCAGAAATAACAAGCCCGGTAGGAGAGGAGGTTAGGGCAGGAAGTGGGAGCAGTGAGCTGATCATGTGTGATTACATTTTCTCCTGAATTTTATATGTAATGAATGACTATTGGGGTAGCCATGGGTTTGAGTTACGGCACCCTTTCCTTTCTCCTAGCACCAAAATTAGCTTCATTACCTGTCTTAGGCTATTTGATTTTTGGCCTAGACTGAAAATCTGGTGGGCCAAGTACAAGGTTGAGGTCATAGCTAAAGGAAACCCTCAAAACAATCTAAATTGTTAAAGTTTTTGACATTTGCCAGAAGCCATCAAAATAAAAGTCTACAGCTTTGCAAATCACGTTCCAGTTTAGCAATTATTCATTCTGTATGGGGTTCTGGCTGGTGCTGTGGTGGAGTGAAATATAAGCCCTAATAGACTGCCATGAATAATGGAGATCCATATTTACATTTGAGAAGAAGCGAAGCAGCACTAGGTTGATAATAACCATCCTTCCATCATTTCTACCGGAAAATTGGGGGCCTTCCCTACTGTGCCTCCCTAGCACTTATATATTCAGGGAAAGGTAACTGCATAATACCTCTTAGATCCTGTCTCCATGTGTTCTTTCTGGAAAAAGTTCAGCCCATATACAGCTCTGAGACCTGAACTTCCATCTTAACTTATGCAGCTGATCATCAGAACTGGGTTGATAATTCTGTATCATTAATTATCTGTGCTTTCACTCGGCTTCTCAATAGAGAGCTCCCCCCACCCCAGTTGCCTAAGACTCCATATGTCATTTATTTTTCTTGTGTCAATTTTCTGTTTTCAGATGAAAATACCTCAGAGAAGTGACTCTCGACTCCGGCTCTGCAACTCCCCAGGACATCTCCAATTATCTCAAGAGGTGTCACAACATTCTTCCCAAACAAAATTCTAATTAATTCATTAATGAAAAATAGGAATTTTGGAGACAGTCAGAGAGGAGGGAGGACTTTGAGTTGTCACAAAATCTAGCAATGGCAGAGCAATCTATTCCCAGGAGACTGGGAGTTGTTGGGAATGACAGACTCTTACCTCTCAAACTCCATGGTGAAGCCCCATGACCTTCCTGCTTGCAGTGAACATATGCCCTCTAAGGATGAGTGGCAGCTCTACAGGAAAAAGCTGCAAGCAGTACTGAAGGAACCCAGACAATTGGAGATTCGAACTGAACTGCCTAATGAGAAATGACTTAGTTTTTCAAATCCAGGCGGTGCTGTACTTTCAAGTGAGCTGGACATTGTTTGGAATTATCCATAGAAACAATGTCACAAATGATGACTGGTTTCTTGGGAGACCAAGGATCCTCAGAAGCTAAACTAATGGTATTAGTGTGAATTCTGGAAAGCTGCGTGGGTCCGGAGGAGTCCATGCACTCAGAGGGGAGATGCAAGAGAGGGACTTACAAAATTTTTCTTTCAGAGAAATATTTAAAATGGTTGGAGTTTGTCTTTGATGCTCTTCCATCATCACTTACTTGCCTTTCTCTCTAGGTCCCTGTGTCTTGGTGAAACTTCCAGCCCATCTTCAGCAGCCTATTCAAGACTGTCCTACCTGGTTCCCAAATGTTCGGTCAATTCGATGGTTTGTAAAGCAAAGTCGTTCCTTGGGGAATTCTGGCCACCCTGCAAGGCTTTAAGATTGCCCACCATTTTACAGGTGCTCCACTTCCATTCTCAGCTTTCTGCTCCTAATTCCCACTTGAATGTCTGCCATCTCAAACTCCACATGTGCAAAACTGGGCTCCTGATCTCTTTCCCAATACCTTCTCCTACCGCATCTCAGATAATAGTAACTTAATACATCCAGTTTCTGAGGCCAACAGTCTTGGTGTTACTGTTGATTCTTCTTTCTCTCACACCTCACATCCCATCCTTCAGGAAATCTAACCACTTTGACCTGTGAACTGCTACTTTGGTAGAATCTCCACCATCTCCTGCCAGATTCTTGTAATTGCTTCCAGTAGTCTAACTGATCTCCCTTTTTCTACCATTGCCTCTGTACACTCATTTCCCAATAGAACTGCCACAGCGATCCTGCCAAATGTAAGCAAGTTCACATCATTGCGTTGCTCACAATTCTCCAAGGTTTTGCCATTTCACACAGGATAAAAATGGAAGTCCTTACAGTATATTACAAGACCCCAGATGGCACCCAACCATTCCACAACTGACTCATTCTCTTATTTTTCTCCTTACTGCCTCCTCCACCCCTTGACCTCACTGTGGATCACTGGTGTTCCCTCAACACACAAGACCAGCTCCTATCTTGCTCCCTCTACCTTGTCTCAGTATTCTCAAGGCTTGCTCTCTACCAACTTCCAGGTCTTCTTGACAAGCCTATTCTAAAGACTGTTCATCAATAGATGAGTGAATAAAGAAGTGGGGGAACTTCCTTACACCATACACAAAAACAAATTCAAAATGGCTTGAAAGACCTAAATGTGAGACAGGAAACCATCAAAATCCTACAGGGGAAAACAGGCAGCAACCTCTTTGACTTTGGCCACAGCAACTTCTTGCTTGACATCTTGAAGGCAAGGCAAAAAGAAGCAAAAATGAACTATTGGGACCTCATCAAGATAAAAAGCTCCTGGACAGCAAAGGAAACAATCAACAAAACTAAAAGGCAACTGACAGAATGAGAGAAGATAGTTGCAAATGACATATCAGATAAAGGGCTAGTATCCAAAATCTATAAAGAACTTACCAAACTCAACACCCAAAAAACAAATAGTCTAGTGAAGAAATGGGCAGAAGACATGGATAGACACTTTTCCAAAGAAGACATCTAGATGGCAAACAGACACATGAAAAGATGCTCAACAATGCTCATCATCAGGGAAATACAAATCAAAACCACAATGAGATACCACCGGTCAGAGAGGCTAAAATTAACAACTCAGGGAACAGATATTGGCAAGGATGTGGAAAAAGGGGAACCCTGTTGCACTGTTGCTGGGAATGCAAGATGGTACAGTCACTTAAAAATAGAATTAGCCTACAATCCAGCAATTGTACTACTAGGAATTTATCCAAAGGATAAAGGAGTGCTGATTCAAAGGGGCACATGCACCCCAATGTTTATAGCAGCACTATCAACAGTTGCCAAATTATGGAAAGAGCCCAAATGTCCATCAGCTGATGGGTTAGGACACATATATACATACAGTGGAATACTACTCAGAAATGAAAAAGAATGGAATCTTGCCATTTGCAACAACGTGGATGGAACTGGAGGGTATTATGCTAAGTGAAATAAGTCACTCAGAGAAAGACAGACATCGCATTATTTCCCTCATAGGTAGAATTTGAAAAATTTAACAGATGATCATAGGGGAAGGGAAGGAGAAATAAAATAAAAGCAGAAAGGGAGGCAACCCATAAGAGCCTCTTAAATACAGAGAACAAACTGAGGGCTGATGGGGTGGGGAAAATAGGTGATGGTCATTAAGGAGGGCACTTGTTGGGATGAGCACTGGGTGTTATATGTAAGTGATGAATGACTGGATTCTACTCCTGAAGCCAAGACTATACTGTATATTAACTGAGAATAAAAATAAGTGGGGGATATGTATATATAACATAGATATTTATATATATATGATGGAGTATTAATAAGTCATAAAAAGAACGAGATCTAGCCACTTATGACAACATGGATGGACCCAGAGAATATTATGCTAAGTGAAATAAGTCAGTCTGTGAAAGACAAATATCACATGATTTCACTTATATGTGGAGTTTAAAAAACAAAACAAATGAACAAACACACAAAAAATAGAAGCAGCTTCATAAATACAGAGAACAAACTGGTGGTCGCTAGAGGGGAAGTGGGCAGGGGGTGAGGGAAATAGGTGAAGGGGATTAAGAGGTATACACTTCAAGTCATACAATAAGTCACAGAGATGAAAAGTACAACATAGGGAATAAAGTCAATAGTATTGCAAAGAAATATGGTGACAGATAGTGACTACACTTAACTGTGATGAGCACTGAGTAATGTATATAGTTGTCATATCAATATGTTGTATACCTGAAACTAATATAACACTGTATGTAAACTATACTTCAATTAAAAAAATAAATAAAACACACTGTCAGGGCTCAACCCTGACCTTGTAATATTATTCAACGCCCTTATAAAATCTCCGCTGGCATACATGAAATTATGAAAGGCCATTTCACACCTTCATTAATAAACGTTGCAATTACATTCTAAAAATACAGTCATGTTTACCAATTAATTTTAATGGATCAGGTCACAGGTAAGCATTCGCTATGCAATATGTTGCTGATTAAAGCCAGAACATTATTAGCATACGGTGAAGTAAATCATCTTGTAGATCGAAGAGAATATTTTAACTCTTAATTTGTTACATTTGACATCAATCATTCTTAGAAGTTTGCTTCCCATGACTTAACTTGTATAGTTTGAAACCATAACAAGTACAAATTTACCACAATGTGTTTGGTCCCAAATATTCTCCACTTACAGATCTCTTCCATTTTTCAGGCCCACGCCTCTTGTTTTATTCTATATAGGGAGCATCAGAATGGGCTAGTCACATCTCAGCTTCTAAATGGCTGTGTGACTTTGGACACACCCCTGTTCTTTCTGCATCAATTGCCTCAATGGGAACAGGAAAACTACGATGATTCTCTCATTTCCTCTTTCATGGTATGTCCTTCATCACAGACACACACAAACTTTTCTCTCTCTCTCTCTCTCTCTCTCTCTCTCTCTCTCTCTCTCTCTCTCTCTCACACACACACACACACACACACACACACACAATTACTTAAAACTTTTTAAAATTTTAGATTCACATAAGAGTTGCAAGATAGCACAGAGTGTTCCTGTATACCCCTCACCCAGCTTCCTCTAATGTTAACATCTCACACAGCCATGGAACACACATAAAAACTAACAAATATTCATCTTATTTGAAATCACCTTGCATTTCATTTTTCCACTTCTAAAACTTTGCTTCTCTCATTTCTGCTTCACGGGATACCTCTGCACTATGAGCAGTTATCCATCTTTGCACCGGCAGTTATCACAGATCACTCCAAGCCTTCTTCTATTGCATTCTCCCAGACCTCAGCACTACGTGGGAGCTCCTATACTTGTTTGACATTATTGATTCTTATGCCTCATCTTTCCTATGGCATTAGAACCTCTTAGCAAGAAAGGACTATATCCGGGGTCCCAAGATGATGGAATAGAACAGAGCCTTCCCATGTACCCCACATTGCCCCTCGCCCTTGTGGCCATCTTGGACTGTTACATAAACAAATTATAAACTGTTACTGTGTGAAACCTCTAAGGTCTGGGGTTTATTAGAGTATTTAACACTAAATAAAGTATCATAGAACAAATTAGGTAGAAAGTCACTGTGAAAAGTACATAGTTCTTACAATTAGAATGTCCAAATGGATTGTAACGTTGATGGTAAATCAATAAATAATTTTTTCTGATGTTTACCTGCTATCAGAAGGTTATATGGGTTGTTTTCTGCAGTATGGTTGGTATGCATTGGTTTTTCACTTGGAAAGCGAAAAACAGGATGAATTTATGGGTTTATCGGAGATCAAAACTGTATGAGCTGGGTCTCAACCTCCTTAGGCCTATGTTCTAGGTAGCTTTCTGCTATCACTACACCCTAGATCTCACGAGGGCTTTTGTAGCCTCTTTGCCATTTGATTCCCATAATCCTGGGAGGCGGACAGGATAAGAAATGTTAATCCAACTTCTCAGATAAATAATTCAGGGCTCAGAGAGGTTACCTGAATTGCCCAAGGTGAGAGAACAGGTGGTGACAATCTTCCAGGTTTTCAAGTCCCCAGATCCTCTAGGCCTCCACCTTGCAATTTGGGGCTGCAGCATTACAAAACGATTTCTATTTCCCTCAGTACAAAATACAACTGGTCATCTTTGGGGTGTTATTTGTGCTATTCTGACTCCAATGCCATTGATTTCACTTTCAGCCACTGTCATTTCCCTGATATGAGTATTTCTCTCCCTCCTTTTCTCTTTCCCTCCTTCCACATTTTGGAAGTTACTTAAAATTTTGAATATAGAGTTACCATATGACCCAACAATTCCACTCCTAAACATATATTCAAGAAAATCGAAAACGTGTGTTCGCACAAAAACTTGTACACAGATGTTTATAGTAGCATTATTCATAATAATCTCAAAGTAGAAACAACCCACATGCCCATCCATTTGAATTATGAACAAATAAACAAAATGTGGCACATCCATACAATGGAATATTACTCGGCAGTAAAAAAAGAATGAAATGCCAATGCGTGCTACAACAGGGGTGAATCTTGAAGCATTATGCAACAAGAAAGAAGTCAGACAGAAAAGGCCATGCATTATATGATTCCATTAACATGAAATGTCCAGAATTAGCAAATCCATAGAGACAGAAAGTACATTAGTAGTTGCCCTGGGCTAGGGGGAAGGAAGGAATGGAGAGTAAGTGCTAATGAGTCCACAGTTTCTTTTTGATATTGTGGAATTAGACAGTAGAGATAGTTGAATAATCCTGTGAATATACTAACCCCACTCAGTTGTATACTTTAAACAGGTGAATTTTATGGTAGGTAAATTATATAATAATTTTTAAAAAGGCAAAAGAAAAGTCTTACCTGGCTAACACCTATTTGCAATTTACTATTCCACACATGCACCAACTCCTTCAAAAAGGCTTCCCTCCTCTCAGCCTCATGTGCTCTCATAACTTCTGTGGAATTAATGTTACCACAGGGCATTGTGATGACACATGTTTTTGCTTTGCTCTTTCAGATTTTGAGCTCTGTGATGCAGGATTTATTTTTCAAAGTTTTTTTTAATGTTTATTTATTTTTGAGAAAGAGACAGACAGAGCATGAATGGGGGAGGGGCAGAGAGAGAGGGAGACACAGAATCCGAAGCAGGTTCCAGGCTCTGAGCTGTCAACACAGAGCCCGACGAGGGGCTTGAAATCATGAACTTTGAGGGGTGCCTGGGTGGCTCAGTCGGTTAAGCAGCTGACTTCGGCTCAGGTCACGATCTCATGGTTTATAAGTTCAGGCCTTGCGATGGGCTATGTGCCAACAGCTCAGAGCCTGGAGCTTGCTTCAGATTCTGTGTCTCCCTCTCTCTCCGGCCCTCCCTTATTCATGCTCTCTCTCTCTCTCTCTCAAAAATAAATAAACATTAAAAAAAAGAAAAAAGAAATCATGAACTGTGAGATCATGACCTGAGCTGGAGTCGGACGCTCAACCAACTGAGCCACCCAGGTGCCCTATATTTTAAAAAGTGCTTTTATTTATTTTATCTATCTACCTACCTATCTATCTATCTATCTATCTATCTATCTATTTTTATTAAAAAAACTTGTTTTTATTTTAGAGAGTGTGCAAGTGCGGGAGAGGGGCATAGGGAGACAGAGAGAGAGAGAGAGAGAGAGAGAGAGAGAGAGAGAGAATCTTAAGCGGGTTCCATGCTCAGTGCAGAGCCCAATGTGGAGCTCAAACCCACGATCTTGGGATCATGACCTGCGCTGAAATCAAGAGTTTGATGCTTAACCAACTGAGCCACTCAGGTGCTCCTCTATTTGTTTTTATAAACTAGGCTCCACACTTAATACGGAGTTTGAACTCATGACCCTGAGAGCTAGAGTTGCAGGCTCTATCGACTGAGCCAGCCAGGCATCCCTTTATTTACCTTCACTAAAAAAAAAAAAAAAATGAAACAGCGCTTTTAAATTTCCCACAATGTATGGAAAAGGAAATTTTGTTAGCGATTACTAATGATATTTCAATATTATCCAAGAACCTAGGCATATGAAATTGATTCCTTGATATTTGCTGAGTCCTGTTTTGTGGCACTTTTTGGTAAAGTTTTGTAAATGCTCCACATACATTAAACAAAATGCACATTCCCTAAATTCTCTACAGTGGATTGCATTTTAAACAGTATTACTCAAAATTTCTACTTTCTACAATTCTCTAATCTGCTTGATTTACCAATTATTGAGGAAAATGTGTCAAAATATTCCACTGTGATTGTGAAATTTAACATTTTTTCTTATAAGTTTTTCACTTTTTACTTTACATATTTTGGACACAGATTTTTAGGTGTTTATAGGTTGAGAATTGCTATGTCATTTGTTGAAGTTTCTTTTTAGTATTATGAAATATTTCTCTTTAAACCTAATGATATTAATTTTCTTAAAGTCATATTTTGATTAATATTGATATATAGCTTTATTGTCTTTGTTTAGGTTGCATTTGCCTGGTATATTTCTATTTTTCTACTGGCTATGCATATAAAGTAGACTTTATTATTTTTATTTATTTATTTTTAAAAATTTTTCTAAACTTTATTCATTTTTGAGAGAGCCAGAGAGACAGAGCCTGAGTGGGGGAGGGGTAGAGAGAGAGGGTGACACAGAATCCGAAGCAGGCTCCAGGCTCTGAGCTGTCAGCACAGAGTTCAACATGGGACTCACACCCACAAACAGTGAACTCATGACCTGAGCCGAAGTCGGACACTTGACCAACTGAGTCTAGGTGCCCTTAGACTTTAAAAATTCAAATTGACAATCTCTGCTTTTACCTAGTAAATTTAGTGTTTTTGTATTTTTTGTGATTATTAATGCATTTAGATTTATTCAAACTATCTTATTTTGTGCTTTATATTTTACTTTTTCTTTGCATGCTTTTTCTCTGTTTTTGTTTATATTAGATTGTTCAGGTTTCTTTTTTCTTTTTATCTTTCAGAGAGAGGGTACCAGCTGGGGAGAGGGGCAGAAGGTGGGGAAGAGAGAGAGAGAATGAGAGAGAGAGAGAGAGAGAGAGAGAGAGAGAGAATCTCAAGTAGGCTCCATGCTCAGCACAGAGCCTGATGTGGGGTTCAATCCCACGACTATGGGGTCATGACCTGAGCCAAAATCAAGAATCAGATGCTCAACCAACTAAGCCACCCAGGTGCCCTGGGTTTCTTTATTTTTTTTAACCACCTTTTACTACTTTGGAAATATCTCTAATATATAATAGTTGTTAATAGTTTTTAGTATTTAACTGGTATATGTTAACTTAATATTATTAAAATTACTATTTTTATTTTCCTTCTAAATAATATAATGGACTAAGGCTGCTTAAATCATATGCAGCCTTATCCTTTAACTTCCATTTACATATTATTGTCTAGGATTTAAAGTATAATATGCTTTTGCTATTTCCCAAATCATTCCATTCTGATTACTGTTTTGTTAGAGTGAATATGTTCATATTGTTTCACCAATGTCTTTTGGAATCACCATTACTTTTTCTATGCCACTCATTCCTTCTGTGTTCAATTTCTGCCTTATAGAAATTTTTAAAAATTCTTTTTCGGGGGCACCTGGGTGACCTAGTCAGTTAAGCATCAGACTCTTAATTTCGACCCAGGTCATGATCTCAGAGTCATCAGATCCAGCCCCATGTCGGGCTCTGTGCTGGGGGTGGAGCCTGCTTGGGATTCTCTCTCTCTCTCCCTCTCCCTCTGCCCTCCCTTTTTTTCTGAGTAAAAGCCTGAAAAATGACCAATTGTCTTTTAAGTTGGCAGTTTTCTCTCAATTGTTGTATAGCTTTCGTTGGTACTAGAAGTCTACCGACAGATTATTATTGCTTTTTATTTCAGGGGTCTTATTTCTGGTTGATTATAAGATGTTCCCAAAGGCTTTGGTTTTCTGCAGTTTCTCGATTATTTATCCAGGTGAAGTTAATTTCATTTATTCTGCTTATAACCTGAAGGAGCAGGGCTCTTGAATTTGGGTGATCATGGTTTTCATCAATTAAAGAGTCCATACAATTTTCTCTTTGAATATTGTCTGTCCTGTGTATCATTTCAAAAATTTCTGTTGAGTATGTTGTTCTTGCCTATTCTATTCTCTGTTTTTCTTAACTTTGCTCTTATGTCGTTCATTTCTTTAGCTTTCTATGGTGCATTCTGGGTAATTTTCTCAGACCCAAATTCTAGTCAATTAATTTTCTCTTCAGCTATTTCTAAT
Organism: Prionailurus bengalensis; assembly: GCF_016509475.1. Lineage (NCBI taxonomy): Eukaryota > Metazoa > Chordata > Mammalia > Carnivora > Felidae > Prionailurus > Prionailurus bengalensis. The sequence continues at coordinate 11,127,719 of NC_057361.1, forward strand.
AGAATTTTTGACCTGTCCACTGACTTAATTTAAGTGACTCCATATTTCATTTCTAGACATTCTTTTATCCTCAAATTTTCCCTATCAGTTTTTACTCGTATCTGTTCCTTAGAATCCATTCCTTCTTTTATGCTATTTATACCTACTAATTTCATATTCCGTTTCAGAATGTCATTTCATTTTTCTGAATGAGTTACAGGAATAAAAAAATGAAATACTGATATGTGCTATAGCATGGATGAATCTTAAAGCATTATGCTAAGTTAAAGAGGTCAGACACAAAACACCATGCATTATATGATCCATTTATATGAAGTGTCCAGAATTAGAAAACCCTTAGAGACAGAAAGTAGATGAGTGGTTGGGTTATGGAAACATTTATCAAGATGAATTTTGTGTTTGGTTTCCTGGGTGTTCTTGGTTCAAGTTGGTGTACAAATATGAACTCCACATCTGTGATAGTGAGGCCCAGAAGCGAAAACTCTCAGATGACAGCACCTTTTTTCAAGACCAGCCTAAGAAAGATGATGACTCAAAGTTTCTTCTTGTATCTATCTGCTGATGGGTGGATTTTTATCTGTTTCACCCTTTCATCGAGGCGACAGCCCTTCAAGATCTTCCTTTCAACTTCTCACCTCATTCAGGCTCAGGACAACAGTTTTGTCCCTACTGAGGCATTAGAACCCAAGCCTGAAAATGACTGAGTCATATCAATGCCACCAGGCAGTCACACTGCAGGCTCACTTGCTGGCTTCTCTGGGATTTAGTTCCTTCATTTCCGTCATCTGTATTTATGACCACATACTTAAACTACTTTTTCTTTTCAGAATGTCCAGATAGTTTCAGCAAGATTTTTTTCCTGCTATCTTAGGCTACCATGTTGTTGGAACCAGAAGTTTGTAATAACTTCATAACTGGATTCCTTACATCCAATCTCACAATTCGCAGATCTACTTTTTACAATTACAGCCAGAGAGATTAGTTTGAAATGCAAATGTTACTCCCTGACTTAAAAATGTGTCATGGCCTGGGGCGCCTGGGTGGCGCAGTTGGTTAAGCGTCCGACTTCAGCCAGGTCACGATCTCGCGGTCCGTGAGTTCGAGCCCCGCGTCGGGCTCTGGGCTGATGGCTCAGAGCCTGGAGCCTGTTTCCGATTCTGTGTCTCCCTCTCTCTCTGCCCCTCGCCCATTCATGCTCTGTCTCTCTCTGTCCCAAAAATAAATAAACGTTGAAAAAAAAATTTATAAAAAAAAATGTGTCATGGCCTTAAGGAAAAAGACCAACTCCTTGGCATGACTACATGGTTCCCCATGACATGAATCACACCTATCTCTCAAATCTCACCCTTAGCACTCCTGACCTCATTTTCTATGTGTTGGTGTTTAAAGAACTGTTTCGATGCAAATGGGTCATGTTTTCTTCTACCTCAGAGCATTCACATAAGATGTTCTTTCTGCATAACCCTTCCCCACTTTTAGCATTTCTAATTCTTCTTGTTCCTTCTGGTTTCTGCTTAAATGCCACTGCCTCCAAAAAGCTTTCACTATGTACACCCTGTTGGCAGGTGCACTTCTCGCTCTATAATATCCTTAATCTTGTAATTATTGTTCAAGATCTGTCTTTCTGTCTTGGTGCTAAGCTTCCTAAGAAGTGAGACTGTCTATCTTGTTCACTGCTTTCGGTCTAGCAATTAATCTAGTGCCTGGCATATGGTAAGGCCTTCATAAATCTTTGTGAACCAACAAATGAACAGATTAAGCACTCCATTTGTGTATGGAGCCCCTGACTGAAGCTTTGCTTGACACCGGATTGCTGCCATCAGTTTTTGAGAAGAGAACAACTCTTTAAAGAAGTTTCTTTTTTATGGGGCGCCTGGGTGGCTCAGTCAGTTAAGTGTCCGACTTCAGCTCAGGTCATGATCTCACAGTCCGTGAGTTTGAGCCCTGCGTCGGGCTCTGTGCTGACAGCTCGGAGCCTGGAGCCTGCTTCAGATTCTGTGTCTCCCTCTGTCTCTGCCCCTCCCCTGTTCATGCTCTGTCTCTCTCTGTATCAAAAATAAATAAACATTAAAAAATTAAAAAAGAAGTTTCTTTTTTTAAAAAATATATGGTGTATTGGGAGAATTCTGATTCTTGAGAAGCGAAGGCCAAAGTGAGGTAGAAACCCAAACTCCTCTCTCAATTCAGTCTCGTGCAAAGAAGGCTCTGACCTGAACAGGCCAGAAGGGAGAAAGACAGGCATGGTTTACAAAACTTGAGCGCAGGCATAGTAATGAGATTCAATCAATGAGAATGCTTGGATGAGACAAAGGAATCTTTAAAAGGTGAGCAAGAATAATTTTCTATTTCTTCTGGATCAGTGACCCCCAGTGGGACTTAGAAAAGGCTTAGGACACACGTTGTCATGTTATCGAAGAGCAGGCCATCTTGTCATCAAGTGCAGAGTAAGCTTGGAATCACTGGGCTATGAATCAATAATACAATTTAGATTTCATCACCATCATGTCAAGATACTCCTTACATTGCCATCTTCAAAACCATTTATTTTAAGAATCGGGTACTCATTGACTAGAAGACGAGAATTTGTAATTGTGTCTGATACATTTTTATGACCACATGAAACTTGATTCTATTTTCTTTTAACTTTTAAGGTTAATCATTCACTGCTTTTGCAGATAACATCCTTTCTGGCTAATATTCATTTTTTGCTGCAGGACACAGAGGCAAGCCTCTTTTTAAAGCTTTCCTTCTATGTCAAGATAGAGGATGAACAATTACTTCCAAAATGTGGGTGGCCTTTGCTTCTTTTCTTTCATCATCCTCTTCTCATTCATTTTTTATTTATTGGTGGAGGCAGAATGAGAGGGAATTGAAAGAATGAGATGTTTTCTTTTCAGGGTCTACTAATTATCCTTTCCATCAACTCTATCAGGAAGATAAAAAAACAAAGCCAAAAAGTAATTTTAAAAGATAAAAATAAATCACAAACATTTGAAAAATGATTCTTTTTAACTTCTGAAAGAAGTCCTGATACACCAGTCTTTGATATAAAAATATGACCATTTAAAAAGCTCTTTGTAGATATATCTATTACTACTATGGGAAATAGATGTTGTTAGAAAATTTAAAAAGTCTCTATTAGTGGGAGAGAATAGGTTATGAAAAGTAATTCCCATGGCAGTGATGATATCTAAATTGTCTCCCAATATCTCGTCAAATATTGACTAAATTTTCTACTTATTTAATGTGCCTGAAATTCTGATACTGAAGATTCAAGTAGCTTATCGAAGCTATCTTTTGAGCATTCCAATTCCTTTGGAAGGATTAAGGAATCATTTTCATGTTAGTGTGAATTAGTTCAATCAGACTGCTTTCGTATTATCTCAATTTCACTGAATGACTCAGAAATTCAGAGTTGTGATGGGGAAGGGACAGGAGATTGGGGACAGCATGAAGATACAGATCTCCTTAAGAGAGGGTCAAAAAAGACAATATAAGACTCATAAAGACAGTTGGGAAAGTGAAAGTAAAAGGGGATTTTCTTCTTCCTCCTAACACCCAAATTAATCCAGTATTCAGGCATATACTATTAATATTAGGGTCTGGCTAAATCATGGTTTATACAGTCTTTTAGCGCTACCTGTATGACCTAGTTGTCATTTAAATATACTTATTGGAAAAGATATTCTGAGCTCAGAAAGATTCCTTGAGATTCAAATCTTGATGTCTAATCACATTTTTGATATTATAGATTGTTCCTATGTTGCTATGTGCATCATATCACATCACTTTGGAATATAAATTTTGAGGCCAGATACAGTAAGAACCCAGATGCTTAATTATAAGTTATTCCTTCTTTGAATTTGTAAAAAAAAAAAAAAATCTTAACATATCCACTCTTTGTTTGGTTGGGGAGAGAAAAACCTCTCTCCAGTACTTTTCCAGACTAATGCTTATTTTTGGAGAGTAAGCTGTTAGAGTCTACTGACATTTATAAGGAAGAAAGCGAAAAATCCTCATTTTTTTCAGTTCTCAAGTTGTCACCTATCAGGAACATTGCCAAGAACAAAAAAATAAGTTATAAAAATAGCTCTGAGTGACCAAAGTACGAATATCCCCTGCTCTTTACTCATAGGAAAGCTACTAGGACTAATTTCAACTCTTATTTACTTTTACTTTACATACACTTCCAGTAAGCTAAATTGTCTGGTCTCCATGTCCAAAATAGTCTGGAGGCAGTGAATTAAGGGGTGTATGGGAAGAGGTCCTTATGTAACTTCATGGAGCATTACAGGTGACATAATACTTTTAAGATAATTTATCTTTATTTATTTATTTAATTTTCCTTAAAATACCTTCTGAAGCTTATCTTTCTTGAGTGCACACTCTTTTCCAACCTTAGGGCTGAGCATTTTATATATTAATTATATCTCACTCAATTTTATGAGTTAGGAATTACTATCTGCACACATTCTTTTCCACTTTCTTTCCCTTCACCCTCATAGCACTAAGTGGTTAGGGATATTATATTCACTGAATTCATATAATATTTGAAGGATAAGGCTATAATTCAAATAGCACGAAGGGTATCATCCTAGGAAAATCTGCTATCGTGATTATTGTTTTGAATCACCGCTTGTTGAAAAGGTGGAGGTAAAGGCAAACCATAAGAGACTCTTAAAGACAGAGAACAAACTGAGGGTTGCTGGAGGGGAGGTGGGGGGGGGGATGGGCTAAATGGGATGATGGGCATTAAGGAGGGCACTTGTTGGGATGAGCACTGGGTGTCATATGTAAGTGATGAATCACTAAATTCTACTCCTGAAACCAATACTACACTACATGTTAACTAACTAGAATTTAAATTAAAATTTGAAGAAAAAAAAAGAGAGAATGTATCTTTATCCTGGCCATGCCACCTCCTCTCCTATTGCACCCCACCATTTCCTTGGCAGATGGTTTTGGCCTCTCATTAGAGAAGGGTCCAGGACACGGGCAGGTTTCCTGCTTATCCCACAGTAGCGGCTAGTCAGCACCTTGTGCTTGCACAGGCTGCTCTACCCTCCAACTCACACAGAACTTAGACAAGCCTGTAAGTGTATGTATGTGCATGTATAATATTTTCTCATATTCACTAGTAATCAAGGAAATGCAAATTAAAATCGGTTCATATTACTTATAATAAGAATATATTGATGCTAGGAGTATAAATTTGTACAAAAATTTAGAGATTAACTTGGCAATACCTAATGTTACGTCTGTCCTTTTACCCAGAAATTCTATGCATTAGGTCTATGTGTTAGGATTAACTCTCACACATACAGACAGAAATACAACACTACCATTGGAAGCAATTTTAGGATAGAAAAATTAGGAAGAATCCAAATGTTCATCATCAAGAAAGAGAATCTTTCCATTATTACTTATCTATGCAATAGAATAATATACAGCAATGAAAAAAGATCCACTGGCCCAGAGCTGCATGTATCTACACGGATGAAAATCCAAGTTTAATACTGAATAAGGAAAGCAAGTTTCATAAGGAGACAAACAGTATACCATTTATATGAAGTTTAAAACACTAAGTACTATTCAAAGATACATACAAAATAAAACTCCAAAGAAATTCTCCAAATTCTAAGCTGTGATTACCTTTGAAGAGCATTACTTTTTATCAGAGAGGTATCAGCAAGAAGCATTAATTCTTTTCATAATATATCATTTTTAAAAATTGGCTGAGATGTACAAATGTAGATGTTATAAATATATGTCAATAATTTTTTGTATGACTGAAATATTTCTATATAAATTAAAAATATATAAAATTAGGGGCACCTGGCTGGCTCATTCAGTAGAGCCTACGACTCTTGATCTTGGAGTTGTGAATTTGAGTCCCGCACTGAGTGTGGAGATTATTTTACATATTACAATTATATAAAACATTGGTTACTACTAAGTCACAAAAACTCACACCAAAGCCAAAATTCCCTTCAACGAATACCATCAAGATGACAATAGAGTTGTGTTTCCCAAAAATTCAATTACTTGCTAACCTCAGCTAATAGAAAACAAGCTGAATTTCAGGAAGTGGAAAGATGCACATATTCAGACACAAATGGGTACACACACCCACACACCCACACACACACGCATAGACGCTTACCTGCACACTTGTTAGTAGCCAAGGTAGAAACATTCATGTATGAAAGGCATGTATATTGTACTTTGAAAAATACCATAAGTATGCATTTTCATGGCTATAATAAGTGACAGGCAGCTTCAGGAAAGAGGACAAAATAATACATTGTCCAGAAACAAACTTCAAAAGCTCAGGAGTACAGGGTGATTTACTGTAGGACCAAATGCTTATGATAATAACATTATTATAGCAATTGCTTTTATTGTCAATAAATCCATTAATTTTCTGTCCATCCTTTTATTCCCTTAACAGTACACTTCTAGAAGCTAAACCATCAATAACATACCCCCCTTTCTCATGCAGATGCATTGATTAGTCCTAAGGGGGCTAATAAAGAGGGGCACAGAGGGAATGCCACTCTGAACAGTGTATTTGATTTCATGTCCTTTCTGCCTATGTGAGCAGGGAGAAATGGCTAGAAGGCAAAGCCCACTGTCTTGGCGCTATGACTATTTGTTCTGTTACTTCGGCGCCAGCTGAAGCCTTCCACTAACAGCTCTATTTTAGGATGTATCACTGACAAAACTGGTAGTTGTGAGTTTTTATTTGTATGTTTGAGCTTTATAAATAGCCCTCAAAAATGCCATACTAGTTGATTTATTTCATTAGTTAAAAGCCAGATATCAAAGGGAGAATCCCTGACGAGAGGTGGGAGTGGATGAGAGAGTAGTGCTGGTTTGAATTTTAATGAACACAGCCCATAGAATATAAGTTGATTTTATCCATTACTACTCGAAAAAGAAAACCCCAAAGGCATATATGTAAATTTTTGTCGTGTCTCTACAGTGTTTGGAAAGACCATTCATTCATTTACGGAGTAAGGGGTTAGGCTTGCACAAATTAGTCATTTTTGGAGAAAGAGGTGAATGGGCCCAGTGGTGTTGTACCTGAGGCCCAGCTAGAATCTGTCCCTTTTTGTAAGAAGGTGACCCCGGAGGAGCCTAAGCAATATGGTAGAGAAGACAGTCTTCCCTGGGGGTCAAATATGGTGCTACTTGGATGAGGTGCTGCTTGGCTGATGGACTGGTTACCACCTGCCTGTGGTAGACTTGGGCAGACATTGGACTTCTATAAATGTAATGCCTGCTCCACTCTGCAGATACTCCAGAAATTTCTGGAGTACTGATATTCCAGAAATTTGATACTCCAAAAATTTGTGATGCTCCAGAAATTTCTACCTGGTCCCCTATTTATTAATAGACCAAAACAACAAGACCCTGCAAAAATGTGCATTATACACAAGGTAATTCAGGGATCTGCTTTAGGAAAATTAGTAAGTGGATGCAACCAAGGTTTCCCTACAGTTACCTACTGACATGACCATCATTGGTAAATACAAAATAGTCAATATCCCAGATCTCAGTGCATAGTCTGTCAAATGTATCAGGGAACTCAGTTAAAACGAGGCTAAGCTTGATGATATCTGGACAGAGAGCCATTATCCCCTTGTGGAAATAGGGTATACAAATTCCAAGTCATTACAGCCAAGGTAAGGCAGTTTCCTGTTAAAAGATAGGAAGGGGGAAACATTGAATACTGCAGGGCTAAGAAAGCAGTCTCCATGTTTTTGTCCTTGACATTTACCCTTCCATTCTTTGCCCTTTTCATAGCTCTCCTCTCAAGACAATTCTCCCATTGTCTCCCTTCTTTTTTCTATCATGGAAGAATGTGATCTCATAAAATAATTGAAAACAAGTGCTTTGGTGAATCACTTTGTGATGATGGCCATAAATTTCAAGAAGTATTTATCTTTGCAGGCTGACATTTAAATTTTAAGAGATATATCACCATCCAAGAGAAGAAACACACCTACTACATTTATTGTATGTGCTGCTACGATATGGTACTGGTGAAGAGATTTCCTTTTCTTCCACAAAACATAGACCACACTATTGACCATATAAAGAGGCAAGTTAAAACTGTGTTACTAAAAGTTGAGTTTTCAGAATATCTCAAGTGTTCACTTCAAAAAGTACACATTCTTCTTTGATTGCTAAAACTTTGCAGTTTTTATGTATCAGTAATCTTACAGTTACATTTCCCTAAGACTTTTACTTTATTATCAACTTAGCAGGCGCCAGGCCAACTTGACATCAAAAGCCTTCTCACATGGTAAGGTGGTAATTCTGGGGGAAGATGAGGACAGGGTATGCGGAGACTCTCTGTACTCTCTTTGCAAGTGTTCTGTGAATCAAAAGCCATTTCCAAACAGAATGCTTTCTTCTCTGTTGTTTTTGTTTCTAAAGCCTTCTCAGGTGAATTTGTTCACCTGTCGGTGTCTTATCATTGGACCGAATTTTCCATCTGAACTGTATTAGTTTCCTTTTTTTCATTCTTCCTTTCTGAGACAGCAGGTATGTGCCAGATTACAGTCAAATATGTGCACCTTTTATGTCAAAAATTCTGGTGAGAGGTTCTTTTTTTCCATTAAGAAGAGAAAGATGGCAACTCCTTTTAAGCCTTGAGAGCATAGGACAGTGCTGCTTCTTGAGGTATGTGTGCAAAAAGCATTTCTCATCTTCCCTGCCCATTGAGCCACAAGCTCAAACTTCAGATGGTATCATCAGATAGAAATTGTTTTATTAAAAGTATGGATTTCTCCAAATCCTTTTATTTTTATCAGGGAAAAAACTGAAGCAGAAAGAGTACTCAAATAATTTAGGCATACGTGCAAATCAGGCATATACCTTCCAATCAGGTTTCCGTTTTGGAAATAGAATTACAGAAAGCAAAACTTAGCATAAATGCGTGACTTTCAGGTCTTCTTGAGATGCTATCCATAAACAGATAATGGGGTGCTCGCTTTGACAGCGCATATCCTAACATTGGAACGATACAGAGAAGATTAGCAAGGCCCCTGCGCAAGGATAGAAGGCAGATTTGGGAAGTGTTTTATGTCCTTTAAAATTATACTCATTTCTTTGTTTTAATAAAGTTACCCTTGCATATAAAAAAAGCAGATACTGGGATGCAGATCCTCTCAGACCTTTGATATGCATAGTATCTGTTACTACTTGGGTGAAAAAAAAAAGACATATGAAAACAGGCCTGGAATTGACCTATCTTTCCTTCTTTTTTCCCTCTGTGATAGTCATCTTGTTAGACACATGTACCACTCATTTAGGGAAAGGGCCATTTTACTATGGCTGCTGAAAGTTACATAATGTGCTCCTAGGAAGCACCAATATATTTGGAACCCTCTTTTTTAAAAATTATTTAAAGGGGCACCTGGGTGGCTCTGTTGACAGCACAGAGCCTGGAGCCTGCTTTGGATTCTGTGTCTCCCTCTCTCTCTGTCCCTCCCAGACTTGTGCTTTGTCTTTTTCTCTCTCAAAAATAAATAAACATTAAAAAATTGTTTATTTATTTTTGACAGACAGAGCACACACACCAGCACACACAAGTGGGAGAGGGATAGAAAGAGAGAGGGAGACAAGGATCCCAAGCAGGCTCTGCACTGACTACAGATAGCTCGATGCAGGGCTTGAACCCACAAACTGCGGGATCATGACCTGAGCCGAAGTTGGATGCTTAACCAACTGAGCCACCCAGGTGCCCTGGAACCCTCTTTTATAAAGCTACACCTTGCACTGGGAATTGGAAGGCAGTTTATTTTCTCTTTGGCCAGAAGGCTCAACTAGCCCTTTCCAGGTAGTCTCCCCTTGGGTAATCTTCCTAGCAATACCTCAGCAAGAAGACAGTATATTCCTTTTTACTTTGGACAAGCTACAATTCATGTTGCTAAGCAGACTGAGGATGGTCTTGTAAGGCTGTTCATAGTTGAGCTCTCTATTCTGGGTGCTCCTTCAGTAGCTTCTACTCGTGGGGTTACCTTAAGGTTTCTCTTCAACTTGAAAGGCTGTCAGGTTCTAGGTTTGTGGGATTTTTCTACCAACTTCTGACATCTGGAGTGCGCGGGCTACGCCCAGAGACAAGTAGATGACCTCTTTGAGACCTCTAATCACTTCTTGTTTGTCTTGATAGGCCAAAGTTATTGGCAGCTTAAGGTGGGGTGGACACGTGGAATCTCAAATCTCCCATTGTCACTGGGCAACTTATTGGGCCTTTTGTCATCTATAAAATAAAGGTCATAATTCTTACCTCATAGAGATTTTGTGAGAGTTTAACATGATTTTATATCTACATAGATATAGGTATATAAAACCCTCTTCCAAGTGCTCCATATCTTCGTTGTTTTTTAAGTTTTTGCTTAAATTCCAGTTGATATATAGTGTAATATTAGTTTCAGGTGTACAATATGGTGATTCAACACTTGCATACATCACCTGGTGCTCATCACAAGTGCCTTCCTTGATCCCCATTGTCTATTTCACCAATCCCCCCACCTACCTCCCGTCTAGTAACCATCAGTTTGTTCTCTACATTTCTTGGTTTGCCTCTCTCTCTTTTCTCCCTTTTGCTTGTTTGTTTTCTTTCTTAAATTCCACATATGAGTGAAATCATATGGTACTTGTCTTTCTCTGACTGACTTATTTTGCTTAGCATGATACTCTCTGGCTCCATCCACTCCTGGCAAATGGCAGGATTTCATTCTTTTTTTAGGGCTGAGTAATATTCTATTATGTAGATATACCACATCTTCTTTATCCATCTATGGGTTGATAATTATAATCCATAATTTGGCTATTGTTGATAACGCTGCTATAAACATTGGGGGGCATGTATCCTTTTGAATTAGTGTTTTTGTACCCTGTGGGTAAATACCTAGTAGTGCAATTGCTGGATCATGGGTTAGTCCTATTTTTAACTTTTTGAGGAACCTCCATACTGTTTTCCAGAGTTGGTAGTGGTGGCTCCTCTTGGTCCCTTTAGAGGGCAGCCCCAAGTAGTATCCCTGAGGAGCAATCAAATTTGACCCATTGTGTGGCATATTTCTGCCCAGAAGTGTCACTTTTTAGCAATAAGTGGAAAGTCTTTCAGAGGGCCTAGTGGAACAAGACTGGATGATACTAGGAGGTGTTTGTCTAAAGCTGATACTCCATCTGCTGCGTCTTGAAGCCTAGTCCCACTGTGACCCAAGAGAGCCCACCAAGCAGGCAATGATAGTTGTTGCTTCCTCCATAGTGTTGAACTTTGTACCAGAGAAACTAGGCAAAGATTCCTGGGCTGAGAGTCACAGAATTCGAACTGAATCACAGATATTCTCTCTTCACTCAAGCCCACAGTCCAAACTAATGACGCCATTTTGTTTTTGCATAAGCACATTCCCTATTACAGATTGTTTAGTCTCCTGCGCTGTTCTGTTCAACCCTGTCTGCTCTTTCTTTCATTGCTTCTTACTTTAATTCTACTGACCTTTCAAACTTTAGCTTAAAACCCATCTGTTCCACCAAACCTCTCTAGATCACTCATTTCGGCCTGAGATATATCTCTTCTTTGAATTGCTGTTGGTATAGTCATGCATTAGCATGTGATTATCATCATCCTCTCAAAGAGCCATTTAAAAATGTCATTGTTATTTAATGAGAAACATGTGTCAGGTTTATTTTCTCAAAAAACATAGTGAACCTTTGAGAGAATACATTGTACTTTTTTTGTGTCTGCCATAATGCCCACAAAAAATATCTTAGTGGATAGGATATTTTCATTTGCATAATGGCTTCTTCAAATACCTGCAAACCATCAACTCTCAAAGATTTCTGCTACTGGAGAAGGTCAAGTGTATATGAATAATCCAACATGTGAATTATTCGAAAATCATTTATATTGAGTTTTACAAGATATCAGTGGCAGCTACATTCTTTCCCTAATAAATGATTTATAAAAAAATAATAATAACATCAACACTGACTAGGACATTATATGTTTCATAGCTTAGTTCAAACTAATAATGATCCATCCATATTCTCTGAGCACCTATAACAGAAGGGGAGAAGATGAAGCCCCATCAAGAAGTGGTTACAAGGAAAGACCAGAGATTCTAGTTTCCTTGGTATTGCACATGGTACTCGCAAGCATATTGGTCTACACCCCTGCATTTGTCACATTTGACTTGTGTTTCCCACTGATAATAGTTGCTAAGTGATTGAGAGCAGCACCCAGTCTACACTCACATTCTGCTTCTCCCATTTCCTAGCTGTGTGATTGTGGACAACTTACTTAACCTCTCTGTACTTGAGGACACTCCTGAACAAAATAGGAATAAGAACAGTGCATATTTCATAGGGTTTCTTGTATAGGAAGGACCCAGATGATATATGTAAAATTCTTAGCACAATGTCTCAAATGTTAAAGAGAGAATGAGCAAGGGCAAGTACGCAAGACAGGAAGAGAGTCACCAGAAGTTTTACTTTCTTCCTTTATTCTCCTAGAATCCAAAGTGTAAAGAATACCAGAGAGGGAGGAGTAGCTAACTGTAAAGGTAACCCAAGCCACGTTCTTCTCTTGGAAGAGAGTGATGGGAAATAAAAGCAGTGCAAAAAGAGCTACTCGTAAATGGGTACAAATTTTCCAAGGGTAAGCCATTCCTGCAGGGACAGGGGCTGTTAGCTATTGGAGGCTACATGTAAACAACATGGAGTGGTTCAACCAATAACAAATGCTTGACTTCCAGAGGTTTCCAGAGGGTGGACTTTGTGCCTAACTTGATTTATAAGCCAACTGATGATACCATCGAATTCCTGCTATGATGTTGGCCTGGTGACCCAAAGAACATTTAAGAGCTCAAGGTTTTGGATGGGAGATGGGACACAGGTGCAAACATAATTGCAGCTTGGAGTAGAAGGTATGTGAATAAAAAATGAACAAGAGTTCTGGCTATCATATAAAAAGTGCCAAATCAGGGCTGCAGAAAGAAAATATCATCACCACATGTTGGGCTCTGTGCTGACAATGAGCAGCCTCCTTGAGATTCTCTCCCCACCCTCTCTCTTTCTCTCTCTGCCCCTCCCCAACTCATGCATGCTCACTCTAAATTAAATAAATAAATATTAAAAAAAGGAAGATATCACCAAGGTCACTGAGAGAGAACTGCCCAGTGAAGGGGTGATTTAAGCCAAAGATTGAAGCTTGAGTAGAAGGTTAATTTATGCATGCCATAGCCATGTGTAATGATAAAAAACACTCTTGCCTCAAATAGGCCTAAGCTTAAAAGCCAGGTTTCAGGGGCACATGCACCCCAATGTTTATAGCAGCACTATCAACAATAGCCAAAGTATGGGAAGAGCCCAAATGTCCATCGATGGATGAATGGATAAAGAAGATGTGGTACATATACATAAATGGAATATTACTCAGCATTCAGAAAGAATGAAATCTTGCCATTTGCAACTACGTGGATGGAACTAGAGGGAAATTTGTCAGTCAGAGAAAGACAAATATCATATGACTTCGCTCATATGAGGACTTTAAGAGACAAAACAGATGAACATAAGGGAAGGGAAGCAAGAATAATATAAAAACAGGGAGGGGGACAAAACATAAGAGACTCTCAAATATGGAGAACAAACAGAGGGTTACGGGAGGGGCTGTGGGACAGAGGAAGGGCTAAATGGATAAGGGGCATTAAGGAATCTACTCCTGAAATCATTGTTGTGCTATATGCTAACTAACTTGGATGTAAATTTAAAAAATAAATAAATAAAAAAGCTAGGTTCCATTCTTCATGAGTGGCATTTACTAAATAACACATACTTTCAAGACTATTGTGGGAATATTTGTTAGAGTCTTAGAGTATTTTTTTTTATGCTGCTGCTGCCTTAAGCACTGGTAGACACAGCTGTTCCACATTTCCTCTCTGAGTCTGCGTAGCAGTGGTAAACATCTGCAGGGGTTTCTGTGCTCACCTCTCTAGAAATACCATAATGAAAGGACACAGCCCCAATTCAGAGTATCCAGAAGCCCATGACAGAAGCAGTGGAACAAGCTGAAGCCAGCAGTGACAGCAAACTTCAAGGACAGTGTCAAGGTCCTTGGAAGGGCTGATCTATGCTGAACAATAAATCCAAGACACTTTGCCTTTATCTTCCCTTCCTCTTTCTCCATCAGTTATTTTCCCCCCTCCTTCTCTTCAAGGTGCAATATGGACCTCAAGTGCTTTGCTCTTCCCATCAATGGATAAAGGCTGATCAAACTCCTTAACACTAAAGTTTAAGGCATTTATGAAGTCACTCTCCCCATAGATATAGGTGTTTAAAATATTTCAAGGGATGGGAAATGTTTAATTTAAAGCATGCATGTCTGAGAGTAGGAGTTTGGGTATTAGCAATCAGTCAACAAATGAGGTTGAGAGTGGGGTGGTTATTACCAGAACTTACAGAATTCATTTGAAAAAAATTCATATGGAGAAAAGCATGGTGGAAGGAAAAGGCGCTTGCATTTAGAATTAGGGGAACTACCTTAAAATCTCAACTCTGGCACTTTTTAGTTATTGATCCTTGTCAAGTAATTTTACTTCCCTGTTCTCATTTTCTCAAATGAGTAATGAGAGTGATAACCCTCACCTTATACAGGATGTTCCGAGGCTTAGACAAGCACTTCTCAAATTGAATGTGTCCACAAACCACTTGAGCATCTTGTTAGAATACAGATTCTGAGTCAGGAATTCTGGAAAGGGCCCAAGATTCTGCATTTCAAAAGAACTCTCAGATGGTGCCAATGCTGCTGATCCAAGGACCACATTTCGAGTAGCAAGAGGCTGTTGGATAATGTAATTAATGATAAAGTGGGCTTTCTTCCCAGATAGTTAGGTGAGAAGAGATCATTTCTCACCCTTGGCTTGCTACCAGTTACAAAAATAAAGTCAAGTTGAGGCTGGGGAAATGCAGAGAAGAAAAAATTGCCATCAGAGTTTGGGGAGGAAGCTACTGCTTCATCAGAAAGGTTGAAGATTGTAGTTTTTCATCTTGAAAGGAGCTGCTCAGAAATGGCCTGGCCGGAGCTACCGGAGGGGAGGTCAATGGTGGTGTGAGTTTTTCTCCTCTCCGAGCCAAGCAGTGGCTGCCTGTGTTTCCTAAAGAAGGCTGTCTAGTTCCAGTGCTGCCTTTAGTTGCTGTTCATTTGCTCCTTTTTCACTTGGTTGTAAACATGATTGATGTTTATTTTAAGGAAAATAATCTCTAAGTTTCTGTGTTCTCACATTTCATCTTCTTTCTATAAATATGAGTGAGCTACAGTTCTAAAAGTTTGCTTCATAAATAATCTCTTCTTAGAATTGTTTCTGCTCTACACTTCATCCTTTCTCTCTAGTCTCCCCTGTCTTGTTTGTCCTGCTAATGACAGAAAAATTGACTTTCTTGAGGAACTTGGTCCAGTATCAACTGCAGCCACATCATGAACATTCTCTCATTTACGGACTCAATTATCCTTTGGTTGTAAAACAGTGTGTTTCTACACCTGGGATTAAAACCAGCCTCTTGACCTAGAGTTAGTCCATTTTAATCAGCTGGGAGAGCATAACCATTCCATCCCAGGCAATATGACATCCCGAAGTCTATGCACACATTGCTGAGAAACACTTGTATAGCGCGATGTAGGGTGCTAGTCATGCACAAGACATTGCAGAGAAGATAATGAGAGCAATCAAAAAGGAAATCCAAATTTCCCTCTAGCAGGATGGAGAGGAGAATGTGCTGGAGGTAAAGAGGGGGAGGTGGGAGAAGCTGGCCCAAAGTTCATTTGCCTAGGTGGGCAGACAAATGGGTGTCTTGTGTGCAAAGTGAGGTAGGTTTAGTGAGTCTGTAAAATGAATTAAACCATTACCACCATCAACATACTTGTCACTACTGTTTCCCTGTGGCCCTTGGTAATCCCTCTTCCTGCCCTTCCCATCACATCCCCCATTCCCAGGAAATAACTGTTTTGCTTTCTGTCACTATAGATTAGTTGGCATTTTATAGAATTTTATATCAATAGAGTCCAATAGTATGTACTTTTTTAAGGTTTATTTATACTTGAGAGAGGGGGAGGGAGAGAGAGAGAGAGAGAGAGAGAGAGAGAGAAGAGAGAGCATGTGAGCAGGGAAGGGGCAGAGAGAGAGAGAGAGATGGAGACAGAATCTGAAGCAGGTTCCAGGCTCTGAGCTATCAGCAAGCACACAGCCCAATGCAGGGCTTGAACTCACCAACTGCGAGATCATGACCTGAGCCGAAGTCGGCCGCTCAACCAACTGAGCCACTCAGGTGCCCCAATATGTAC
This sequence comes from Prionailurus bengalensis, assembly GCF_016509475.1. NCBI lineage: Eukaryota > Metazoa > Chordata > Mammalia > Carnivora > Felidae > Prionailurus > Prionailurus bengalensis. The sequence goes on from NC_057361.1 coordinate 11,144,073, forward strand.
TTTTTTTTTTCAATATATGAAGTTTATTGTCAAATTGGTTTCCATACAACACCCAGTGCTCATCCCAAAAGGTGCCCTCAATACCCATCACCCACCCTCCCCTCCCTCCCACCCCTCATCAACCCTCAGTTTGTTCTTAGTTTTTAAGAGTCTCTTATACTTTGGCTCTCTTCCACTCTAACCTATTTTTTTTTCCTTCCCCTTGTACTTTTTTTTTGGTTGACTTCTTTCACTCTGCATAATTGTGATTCATCCATGCTGTTGTGTGTTCATTCTTTTTATTGCTGAGTAATATTCCAATATAAGGGTATATCATAGGTTGTTTATACATTAACCTGTTGATAGGCATTTGGGTTGATTCCAGGTTTTGGCTATTACAAATAATGCTTTGATGGTAGTCTTTGTATAGGTATATACTTTCTTTTTTATTGGATAAATACCTAGGAGCAGAATGGTCAAATCATAGGGTAGGTGTTTAACTTTTTAAGAAATTGTCACAAACTGTTCTCCAAAGTGGCTGTAGCATTTTACATTCCCAGCAGCAGGGTATGAAAATTCCTGTTTCTCCATATCCTTGCAAACACTTGACATGCTCAGTCTTTGATATTTGGGACACTGAATGAGTGTAGTAGTATCTCACCGTGGTTTTAATTTTCATTTTCCTAATGACAAATGATATTGAGCACATTTTTATTGCTTATTTGTCATCTGTGTGAAGTGTTTTCTTTCATGAAGTATCTGTTCAATCTTTTGCCTATTTTATATTGAGATATTTACTTTTTATTAAGTTTGGGAGTTATAAAATATATTTTGGGTACAATTTTTTTTAATTAGAGAAAGGGTTTGTAAATACAGAGGTAGCACTTCATGGGATTCATAGGTGAATAAGAGGTAGACGCTGCTCATAGGAGCTCACATTTCAATGAAGAGGTCAGGACAATAAACAGTAATCACTGAAGACTATGAGAGTTACAATCAAGACCTTTGCAGTGGGCCATGGCAGTGTAGAGGAGAGTATGATAAATTTCACCCTGAGAGAGCTTGGAAAGATCTCCCAGACGAGGGGAACTTAAAGCTGTGTTTTGAAATGTGAAGAGTTAGGTTAAGTGATGAACATCTATAAAAGAACATTCTAGACAGAGAATCTCTGCAAAGGCAGGAAGGTGGGTTTGGGAATCATGGGTTCCGGATGACCAGAGGGAACAAGGGAGGATGAAAAACAGTAAGGCAAGGAAGGCTGAGACTAGCTTGTCAGACTGTGGAAAGTTTTGTAGATTAGGCCTAAGAATCTGTGCATCTTCAAAGCAATAGGGAGTCTGATAAACGGTTTTAAGCATCAGGGTAAAATGGTCAGATTTGCATTTTAAGAGAATATCCTGCAGTGATAGTGAAGGGTTAGAGCATAATGAATACAGAAAGACTGACAAGAGCCTAAGCAAAGCAGTGATAGCAGGGAAATAGAGAGGAGGGAACAGACTCTCAAAATATTTAAGAGGACTGGTAGCTGTTGGTTAAGGTTTAGATGTTATGAGTGAGGGAGATGGTGGTATATAGGATGGCTCCAAGATTCTGGTTGAAATAATGGAATGATTTTGGCACACACTCATTATGTCCAGGAATGTATGAATTGGAACAGGATACACGGGGAGTCGTAAGAGCTCAGCTTGTATCATTGATTGATTTATTCGGCACATTTTTACTGAGTGTCTTCCATAGGTTAGGAACTGGGAATCTGATGGAGATCAAAGTAGATACCATGATAGCCTTCACAGAGTAAAAAGTCTGGTAGGGAAGAGAGAAAAGTGGATAATCTTATAAATGTGTAATTTACAACAACTGGCTCTGAATTGCTTAAGGTAAAACTAAAGGGTTTTCGGATAGTGCACTCAGGTACATCTCAGGCTCAAGAAACACTACCTTGAATAAGTAAAGTTTAAGAGTAAATGTGAAGTAACTAGGCTGAAGAAGATCAGAGAATAGTGCTTCAAATAGAAAGCACGAGGCAGGTTAAATACCGTAGGCAGAGGTTTCCAATATGCAGAGAGAAACATGCACCCAGAAACAAAGACTCAGATGGAGAAGTTATCAATCCATGGGGGCAAGTAAAACCATAGCAGAGAATGAGAATTTTGAGAAAGGGTTTGTAGGATGAGGAAAGTGTAAGACTGATACTTGACTGGTGGCATATCAATATTTAAAGTGCAGGCAGAGTAGGAGAACAAGTCAGCTAAAGAACAAGGAGGAACAGACAAGCATCTGAGAAGAGAAGAGAAATGAAGCCAAGAAAGGGGAAATTCATTGCCACTAGTACCCAATGGGTGGAAATGACTCTTCCGGTTTATGTAATTCTCCTTGCCTCACCCTGTATAGAACCCTTTGCATGGTATTAACTGGTTCCGTTGATTGTCTTTTGCCAGGCTGAACCAGGTCCCTGCCTCATTATTTTCAAGGAAGGCATGCACATAAAGAAAAATATTTTTTATATTGGTTCTAAACATTCTCCAGGGAACTTGTTTTAGCATTTTCCCCTTTGCCTGTCATTCTGAAGAGTGATTGATAATTGTGGATTCATGAAATCACTTTCCAGCATATTTTAAATGTAATTACATTTCAAATTGTGTGCTTTGTGAAATGAGTCAGAATAACATAGCCATTTCTTCTCTTCTGGAAAGAGAAATCAAGACTCAGAAAAGGTCTTCCCACCCTGTAATAATGGCATGCATCCGTACATGAACAAGAATGTTTGTTAGGCAGGCTTGCCACAAGGCTCAAACTAACTACCCAGAGAAAAATTATGACCCTTCTCCCTGCCTCCGTGCTTCTATGAGTTGGTGGTTCAAAGTCTAATCCATCATCTTCTATGTAGTTAACTCCAATATTATAGACCTCGATTCATTTCCTTTCTGTTGATAACAATCATTTCCTAAGGAATGTACCATGCTATGTACCATGCACTGGGCTACACATTACTGAACAATACATGGTCTTGCTTATCTTCAATCAATTTTGTGAGGTAAATTTATGACACCCATATTATAGAGGAGGAGGCTGAGTCTTAGAGCTGCTAAATGTTTTGCCAGATCTGTTGAACTCTAATATCTTAAACAAATAAAGATCATTTTGTCAGTCAGGATATGCCCAGTTAGGCTGCACTGACAAACAACCCCCATCTCTTACTAACACGTTTGTTTCTCACTCTCATACGGCATGTGCATCATAGGTCAGTTCTGTTAAATGTCCCCTTACCCCATGACCCAAGCTATCAAGGATGTCACAAACTTGAAAGTTGTTGGTTGTCAAGGTAGAGGGAAAGGGCTCTGGATGGTTTTGTACCAGCAATTAAATGCTTCCATTCACAGCTCATCTGCCAGAGCTACTCACTTGGTCCCACCTACCCACCAACATTCAGAAAATGCAATGTGACTTAGGATTTGGAAGGCAGAAGAGTACAGAGCTGCGCTAATGACCACACAAAGTTATAGAGGTCCTATGTATTAGATTTGTGCACCCACTTCAATGCTTGCATTCCAGGTTGTAACTGACAAAGACGTTAAAATTGTATTGCAAAATCAAAACCAAAATGGGATAGCACTTTTAAATCCACTAGGATGGCTATAATCAAAAAGACAGAAAATAATAAGTGTTGCTGAGGATGCAGAGAAATTTGAATCCTCATGCATTGCTGGTGAGAACATAAAATGGTCCAGCCGCTTTGGAGAAAAGTCAGGCAATTCCTTAAAGTGCTGAATGTGGAGTTACCATAGGATTTAGCAATTCTCCTCTAGGCATATACACAAGAGAAATGAACACATATGTCCACACAAAAACTTGTACACTGATGTTCATAGCAGCATTATTCAGAATAGCCAAAAGTGGAAATAATCCAAGTGTCCATCATCACCTGAATAATGGATAAACAAATGTGGTATATCTATACAATGGAATATTGCTTAAAAATTTAAAAAAACCCAAAAGAATGCAGGACTGATACATGCTACAACTTGCACAACCCTTGCAAACATTATGCTCAGTGAAAGAATCCAGTCACAAAAGATCACAAACTGGATTAATTCATTTATATAAAATATCTAAAACAGGCAAGTCCACGGATATAGAAAGATTCGCTGTTACCTAAGGCAGAGGGCGTTGGGAGGAAATGAGGAAATTGTAGCATGTATCAGTACTCAGTGTCTGGCTGTTAAGGAGAACTGACACTGAAGTCATGATACTGTTCCCAGAAGAGATCCATTAGGAACGGTAACATCTGGCTTGAGGGAAGTACCTCTCAACCAAGCATCCTGCAGACTGATGAAAAACTTTTATCAGGAAAAACTGGGTTTAAATGTGAGACGGGAAGAAAGGAGCTGAGATATGCTTATGGTCACTAACCCAAGGAGGCACATCTCAAAGGGGAAAAATAACATTGAAAATCTTGTTATTACTTTAAGCTAGGATGAGTTTCTTATGTGTAGAAACTCATCTCTGTATTCTGGATTTTTGAAACTCATCTCCTGAAAAAGTGTTATGAACTTGAAGCTATGTGATTTGAGCTTCCCCACATTTTTTAATGGCATACAGAAGTTGGGTCTCAGAAATAATTTTCTAGGTGAGCTAGATACATTCCATGTGGAAATCAAAGGATTTAATTAAGATGAAACTGTCAATGATAAAAATTAGCAAAATGATTACTTTGTAAAAATTCTATTCAAGAGATGTGCATGTAACCTGGTGAAATACAGTGCTAAGAATGTCTGAGGAGCTGCAAACTATATTCATAATTATGTCCAAGATGAGACATGGTCTCTAAGCATACTTACTGATTTGAAATTGTCTCAAGACAATGCAACCAAAATATTTAGCAACTGATACTTGCAGAAAATTTTGTTTAAGAAAAGATGACCTTCTTGGGACAGAACCAACTGAGATAAAGAACAAGACACTGGCACAAAGCCCAGATCTCAAATCTTGGGATAAGATCAAGTCCTTTTTCCTGTCTGGAACATTTAGAATTGTGACTTGAAACTGTAAGAGGTGAATGGGTGTGGGGGAGAGCCTGTGGGTAAGGGCTTCTGTCTCTACCCCCACCTTTTCTTTCTTTTCCCATTTTTTTTAGGGTACACAATTTATTTGTTTAAGTTAAAGTTAGCTAACATACAGTGTAGGAAAAGTTTCAGGAGTAGAACCCAGTGATTCATCACATATGTGCTCATCCCAATGAGTGCCCTCCTTAATGCCCATCACCCATTTGGTGCAGCCCTCCACCCATGTCCCCTCCAGCAACCCTCAGTTTGTTCTCTGTATTTAAGAGTCTCTTGGGGCACCTGGGTGGCTCGGTCAGTTAAGCATCTGACTTTGACTCAGGTCATGATCTCATGGCTTGTGAATTCGAGCCCCATGTTGGGCTCTATGTTGGCAGCTCAGAGCCTGGAGCCTGCTTCAGATTCTGTGTCTTCCTCTCTCTCTGCCCCTCCCCTGCCTGTGCGTTCTCTCTCTCTCTCTCTCTCAAAAATAAAAATAAACATTAAAAATTAAAAAAAAAGAGTCTCATGGTTTGCCTCTACCTCTACCTTTTCAATGAGAGGTGATTCAAAATTGGGGAAGTTCTCCAAGAGAACTTTGGCTAAGTGAAATTTGATTTAAAAATACTTGGAAAGAAAAGTTCTCTAGCTTCCTTAGACAAATTAAGAAAGATCCTGGGAGAGGGGAAGGCAAATAGGAAATACAGCTCAAATAAGAATTTTTTGAGGATACCGGATCCCTCAAAGGGAAGTGGGATGAAGCCCTTCTGCAAGATAGACTGAAGATAGAACCTTCATCCCAACCTCCAGCAGAGCAGTGGCGATTAACAGTTGTAATACCTCAGGATACGCGTGAGTGAAGCCACATGGCTCTCGGGTATTGGTATTGCCCTTACCTAAATCCATATGCTAATTAATCATGTAGTATGAAAATCTCTTACCATATCCCAAGCAAGTAGGCATCCAACAGTTAAATTATTGCCGATCCTACGGGTGCCTGGGTAGCTCAGTCAGTTGAGCGTCCGACTCAGGTCATGATCTCACAGTTCATGAGTTCCAACCAGGCATCGGGCTCTGTGCTGACAGCTCAGAGCCTGGAGCCTGCTTCAGATTCTGTGTCTCCCTCGCTCTCTGCCCCTCCCCCACTCACACTCTGTCTCTGTCTCTCAAAAATAAATAAACATTAAAAAATTACTGTGGATCCTAAATTCTGAAACACATAGACTACCAAACTATTAAAAATAAATTACTTGCTTCTGGCTTCTTCTAGATCTAAGTAGGACTCTCAACATGCAACAGTCCTGTTTAGATTTGGGCAAAGTTATATCTCCCATTTGGAGATCTTATTATGCCCTATTCAGCAAGTTCTCTAGAAGAAAGTGACTGATTATTCCTTGTCCATAGTAATTATACACTGAATTAAACATTAGAGGGGCTAAAATCCCTGCAAAATGTTGAATAATTGCATCAAAATATTCTATAGCGACAATTTGCTAAATTCTCATATTTGTTTTATGTGTGGATTAAAACTTTTGGAATATGTCCAAAGATGTTGGGGGAATTGATTGTACAGGGATTTTGGGATATTTAAATGTAATGTGATTACAGAATTACAGAGGAAATGTGCCATAATCCAAATGAGCTCGTGTTTTCTGAGTTCGCTCTTGTAAAATTTAGACAATCCATAGAAAGTATTCTACCTGAACTCTTGGGATTAAGTTTTATATGTGTCTCAAATTTCTCAATATCAATTTGGTTGTATTTTCTACCACTTTTAGTTGGTTTTTGAAAAGGTGGTACGACACTGAGATAAATAATTTCAATATACTCTGTATCAGTTATCTATTGCCATAATAATGCTACACAATGAACAAAAAAGTCAGTAGCATAAAACATTAAGTGTTTATTGTTTATACATCTGGAGTGGTTGGTAAAAGTGGATCTCCCATTCTTGGCTAGGCTCACTCACTGGATATTGCTCACTGTTGGTTGATTTTGGCTAGCTGTGGCTAGGTAAATGGGGAGACTCATATTTGCTTAATGTATCTTTCATTCTCCCGGGTATGTTTTATGGCAGAGATGCACGGAAGAGAGCAGAAACATACAAGGCTTCTAGAGAATTAGGATCAAAACTGGCACACTATTACCTTCACCACATTCTAGTGGCTAAAGCATGTCACGAGACCAAGTCAGACACAAAAGATGGAAAAATACCTTCCACTCCTTCGGTGACAGAAATTGCAAAGTCAGTGGTAAAGGATATGGACACAAAAAGGGAAATGCAAGTGAAAAACTGGGACTCTTGACAGAATCAATCTGCTCAATGTATATAAACACAAAGGCCTTTAAAAAGTTGTAGTTCAATATTAAGGTCCTCAAGAAAAATACTAAATTATGACACTATGACCCATAACAATGAAAAGTTAGAGAGCTTTAGTAAAAACCTTAAAGGTTTATAATTATCTGTATTGACCAATTCCATGCTACTGCTGGCAGATTTATGGGAATCTAGCTGAATTACTGGGTAGCCTGTGTCTCCGTATTCTTTGGTGTTCTCTTAGAAGGATATTCGGATTTTGGTTTTTTTTTGGACAACTGGTGATGACAGGTATAGACAAGGGAGATCATTCAGACTAAGGGATAGCAAACTTTTTTTTTTTAAGGGCCAGATAATGAACAGTTCAGGTTTTTTGGGCCAGGTAGTCTCATCACAACTATTCAACTCTGCCCTTTCGGTACAAGAGCAGCCATAGACCACATGTAAACAAATGTGCTTGGCTGCAATTCGATAAAGTTTTATTTAAAAAATCAGGCAATGAGCCAGATCTGGCTGATGGGCTGTAGGTTGCTGACCCCTGATCTAGACTTTCATACTTGATGCCAACTCCATGATGCCTGAGCAAAAGAGAAAGAAGAGAAAATAAAGACTTCTAAATTGAGAGCAACAGTGTAAATCAAAAGCATTGTCTGTAGTTGTAAAATGTGGCAGGGTACGCCAGAAGTTCCTGGAAGGGATAAATAAAATGGATTAATGAATTCTCATACCAGGGAAAGGGAAAAAAGATAGCTGAATACTTGAACTTTGGAGAAAAAGTACTTTTTCTGCCTTATGTCAGTGGTTTGAAGCTCCTGTGTCATGTTGCTCTGCTTTGAGTTTCCTTGTAAAATAATACAATGTACTCTCTCTGGTACCCAGGTGTCCATCTCTTTGGGCCAAGAGGACTGAAAATGAACCCAGAATATCTTATTGAGGATATATTTTTTAAATGTGTGGAGATGATGACCCTTAAAAGGGTCCCTCTCAGGCATGCTGTGACAAATTGGACATCAAAAAGTAAGCAATGATTACACTAAATTGGGATCAGCTGAGCCTGCGGATGGCATTAAGTCCAGATTGACACTCACAAAAGGCAAACAACAAAATATGTACTAAAGAGAATATTCCTATTGCCTACCAACTTGAGTTACTCATCAGAACAGGAAGAGGGTGGGGGACAAATAATTCAAGTGGTGAGGTAATGTCGACCACTTTAGTTTGTTTAATGGATATAATACTTCCCTTTCTTCGGGTGGTTTGAGAATTTTTTTTATGCCTCTCATGTGAGCTACAAATTAGCATATTCCCATTAGTCATGTCATCTCTCCATGGATGTCTCAGACATAAATCCAAAACTGAGCCATCAAATTATGACACACACATACACGTACACATAAATATTGCTCTTCCAGAGTTTCATATCTCTAGAAATGAGCCACCATCCACCCAAGTGAGCTAGCTACACTCCATGTTCAACTGATTTGTGTCCCGTGTACTTTTCTACTTACACGTCTCTCAACTTTATCTTCACTCCATGTATACCACCAACCTGGTTCAAGCTGTGATTTTTTTGGTGACACAGACTACTGTGATGGCTTCCTAACTGGTCCCCTCCCTGAAGTTTGGCTTCCCTCCAGCACATTCTCCATTCTCCAGTGACATACACACAAATGTGGTCATATCAGCATTGTTTAAAACCCTTTGAAGCTTTCTAAATCCTTCATAACCAAGGCCCTATGCCTAAACTTGGCTCATGAAGCCTTCGATGATCTAGCTGCAGCCTGCCTGTTGTGCCTCACCTTTCCACTTTGCCCACTCTGCTCAGCCTTTCTGAGCTGTCTTGGGTGCACCAATGCTTCTATGTTCTCACACTTACTGTTGTCTCCCCACACCCATGTGTCCACACTAACCTTTTTTCAACCTCCAACCCCTGCTTCCCTCCTCTACTCTCCTTCTCTTCAGAGGGGCTTTTCTGTCTTACCAATATCATTGCATTACTCAAGAAGGTAGAGGCTGCTCCTCATTCCCACCACTCTTGGCACATAACAGATATTCCACAGATAACAGTTGAGCAGGTAAATTACTACTTAATTTACACCACTATATGTGACTTTGGTAGGAGCTGTCAAATTACTTTCAGAGAAAAGAGAGGCTCAGCATCCTTTATTCTCAGGGAAATACAAATTAAAACTACAATGAGATATCACCTCACACCTGTTAGAATGGCTAAAGTCAACAACACAAGAAACCACAGGTGTTGGCAAGGATGTGGAGAAAGGGGAACACTCTTGCACTGTTGCTGGGAATGCAAACTGGGGCAGCCTCTCTGGAAAACAATACGGAGTTTCCTCAAAAAATTAAACATAGAACTATCGTATGATCCAGCAATTGCCCTACTAGGTATTTATGCAAAGAATACAAAAATACTAATTCAAAGTATTACATGCACCCTGATGTTTATAGCAGCATTATCTACAATGGCTGGAAACAGCCCAAGTGTCCATCGACTGATGAATGGATAAAGAAGATGTGGTGTATATACAGAATGGAATATTACTCAGCCATCAAAAAGAATGAAATCTTGCCATTTGCAATGACCTGGTTGGAGCTAGAAAGTATTATGTTAAGTGAAATAAGTCAGAGAAACAAATGCCACATGATTTCACTCATATGTGGAATTTAAGAAACAAAACAAACAAGCAAAGGGGGGAAAAAGACAGGGAGAGGCAAACCAATAAACAGGCTCTTAATTACTGAGAACAAACTGATGGTTACTAGAAGGGAAGTGGGTGGGGGATGGGTTAAATAGGTGATGGGGATTAAGGAGTGAACTTGTTGTAATGAGCACCAAGTGATGTACGGAAGTGTTGAATCACTATATTGTGCACCAGAAACTAATATCACACTATATGTTAACTAACTGGAGTTTAAATAAAAACAAAAAAAATTCTTTCAGAGAGAGATACAGGGGAAAACTACATCTTTCGCTAGACTATAATGTTATTAATGTCAGAGTCCATAATTTTCTTTTTTTAAATGTTTGTTTATTTTTGAGAGAGAGAAAGAGAGACAAACAGAGAGAGAACATGAACAAGTGGGGGAGGGGCAGAGAGAGAGGGAGACGGAGGATCTGAAGAGGGCTCTGTGCTGACAGCAGAGAGCCTGACATGGGGCTCCAACTCATGAACCGTGAGATCATGACCTGAGCTGAAGTTGGACGCTTAACCAACTGAGCCACTCAGGCTCCCTGAGTCCATAATTTTCTTAATTTTATGTCTCCATAAAGCCTCATATGAGACCATGCGATGAATGAATGAATGAATGATTTATTATCACAAATTCCCAAATTCATAACTTAGTTCCAAATGAGCAATGACTCCATATCTATTTTTCTTTCTCTTTTTCTGACCAACTTTCTAACTCTGGAAGGTTGTATACATTTCTACTAATTTGGAACTATAAACAAATAGTTATTTCCATTAGGTTCAAAAGCTATATATTTTTTTCATTTACAGTCTGATGGGATTTATGAAGATATTGATTTTTTTTAACTTCTTTGTTTCTTGTCAAAAACCACAGACATTCTTTCATTGTGTAAGTTAAAGTACAAATGAAAGATACGGTCTGCCAGCCAGTGGAAAATCAACTCTATATTAGCCATACAGTGAAGTAGAATGATAAAAAAGACAATGCACAAAACCAGTTTTCAGAAAAGCCACACTCAAGTCCTGTCTCCATCACCTCTATGATATTTAGCTGTATGGCAAACTTATGAAACCAGAATCCCTAAAATATCAGCTTAATGAGAGCAAGTATTTTGTTTATCAATGTAGAACAGTACACCCAGAACAGTGCATTGCACAACAGAGTTATTGCCCAAGAACTATTTGTTTAATGAATGAAAAACGAAGCTTTCAGCCATATAGCTCTTTTTAGGTTCAAGTTGCTATAAAATGAGGTTATATTAACAATTCTGACAATTTCAAAAAGTATTGGGACAGGCCAAACGGTATGTTTGTCAAGACTTTCAATCTAGAGATAACTGTACAAGTTTAAGGTGCTGTTATTGATGGTTGTGTGGTTTCCCTCTAATGCCTCTAATCTGATCATCTAATTTTACTGGATTGTTTGTCTCATCACATATAAGGGTTTATGTCCTATGACTACAGTAAATGATTAGTGTTCTTTCATTCTAAGTGCATTATAAGTTTGAAATAAGATATAAGATGACAGATATTGACAGTAACACTCATAATTTGAAAACAGTTGGTTTAGGAAAAAAAATAATTTTGACAGAGTGGCAAATTCCAGGGAGCAAGATTTCACATGGGAGAATTTCAAAGACAACAAGGACACATTTGTATAATTAACATGCATATAAAACTTTACAATTTTTGAACGTTTTATATACATTATCCTATTTAATTTTGCAGTAGACCTCTTGTACATAGATGCTATTATTTCTATTTCACAGATGAGGACACTGAGGCACAAAGAGAAAAAATAAATTGTCCAAATTCACACTCTGGTAAGTCATGGAACCTGCCCTTAAAGCTGGATTTTCTGCCCCCAAATCCTTTGCTAATTACATCACATCATTGTGAAGAGCTTAGGCCAAAAGAGGAAGTTGGAGGGCAGTCTCCAATACTGCTGACACCAACTGTAAGTTTCAGGGGGTTCCCCAAAGTACCCTCAGTTTCAATAATTCACCACAACTCACAGAACTCACTGAAAGCTATCATACTCATGGCTATGGTTTATTATAGGGAAAGGATACATATTAAAACCAGTCAATGGAAGAGGTGCATAGAGCAGAGGCCGGGAAGCTTCCAAACACAAAACTTCCATTGTCCTCTCCCTGTGGAGTCAGGATATGTTAGTTTCCAGGTATCAATATGTGAAAATACACGTGGGAGTACTGCCAACTAGGGAAGCCAGCTCAAACCTCAAACTTTGAAGTTTTTATTGAGACTTCATTATGTAAGCATGATTGGGCAATTGATTGCCCACATGGTTGATCTCAGTCTCTAGGTCAACTGATACCATATGACCCAAAGCCCACACCCTATGTCACAATGTCAATCTTTCTGGCATGGCCAGCTCCCACCTCAAGACTGTATGGGTATGGCCAGCCTCCACGCTCTATCACTTGTTAGACTATTCAGTATGAATAGTCAAGGCACCCAGGCAAACAATGACACTCCTATTAGGCATTACAAGAGCCCAGAGATTACCTCCCAGAAAGAGGACTAAGGGCAGACCTTCATTTTGGGCCATGCCAAATTCTTTACCTCACAACCATGTTGGGAAAAGAGTATGCCTAGAATAGAAAGATGTAGAAGATGAACAGCTGACAAATGCACATGTATATACATGTATGTCAATATGGCTTGTTGGAATCAAAATTTGAATCTTGATTTGGTTTTGGGGTTACACTCTCCTCTGGCCAGATCAAATGAATTGGGAAATGTGAGAAGTCCTAGATGAAAAAGATGATACCATTGCCAGGGTTCAGATATAGCCCTCGTAGCTTAGAAGCAGAGGCACAACTGTGGGAAGTGATAAAAGCATGAAGCCCATTGTTTGAAGAGAAAAGTCTGCTTGGTTTATGGGGTTTTTTTTAGGAGCTCTTAGTTGTTTTCAGTTTAAAAAATTGGTATCCATTATGAGACCAGCAACAGTCAATTCCCGGGGCTTTTTGCTAAAATTAGTTTTGATACCTTAAAGAATATTGATGACATTTTACAGTAGAACAGCCTAACAGATCCAAAATAAAAGGTTTCCAAAAAAGACTTTATCCTTTAGCTTTATCAAGAGGCCAAAAAGAAATAAAAATGAGTTCTGCTATTAGACGTAAAGGCTCCAGTCATTTCTATTTATACAACTGCCTAGCTTTATCTAGCATAAAATAAAATAGAAGGAAGCAACACCATATATCTGAGTGAACTGGGTGGTGCATACTAATTCTTTTTGGCTTATAACTTATTTTCCTTTGGTGTAATTTTTAACCATTCAAGTAGATGATGACTGTCTCTGGTGTCTGGAAACCCCAAGCTATCATTTCCCATGCCCTCTTTCCAATCCACTCCCTTTAGAAACCCCCTTTTTAGCACCCTAAAAATCTAACACATCTGTTTCTTGGATTTCTCTGGGAGGGAGGCAGATCTATGGTTACCAGGGTGAATTAGTTTCATATATTACTCCTCTTCCCAAGAGCATTTGCAATTAAGCGAACATCATGGGGATGAAATTTTCTAATTATGTTTCCCATACTGGGTTTATTAGTTAAGACAGGCAAAGCCCTGCCACAAAAACAGACCTCCAAATTTCAGTTCATTGATACAGTAAAGGCAGATACCTCACTTAGGGCACAAATTCACGTGGGTCGGGGGCTTCCTTTGCCTGTGTTTCTTCCAAGTGCAGACTCAGGGACTAGTGACTTTTATTTTGCAACTCTGACATCTTGGCAACCTTTGCCTCTAGCTGTGTGGACCTAAGAGTAAGAAAGGATGACACAGGTAACCTGCTCTTAATTTCCTGGGACTGGATGTGACACAACACTTCTACTCAAGCTGCATTGGCCAGGATTAGTCACAGAGAAGCATGTCAGCTGGAAAAGGTAGAAAGCAAACTGAGATATGTTTGGGGGGCAGAGGGAATTTTAGGGATCTACAATATATCCTAGCAGAGAATTACCCACTCCACCAATAGATGACTCTCAAGTGAGCTGAGAATTGTGCTGGGTTGTGGGTGTGTGCACACACACACGCACACACAATGTGGTTATTACCTTGAAGAACATCACAGTTGAGTGAGGGAGGTGGACAGGTGAACTCCTAACTATGATGTAGTATGACATTTTTAGTAACATACACACACACACACACATACACACACACGTTACATTTGTACAATGTGTAACTCTTTAAGATTGCAGTGTGAAGGTGAAAATTAGGGAGAGCTTTACAAGGGAAATAACCCCAACACAGCTGTTGAGGGAATTTTGCAGGCCAAGAATGAGGAAGAATAGACCTGGAAGAAGAGCTGACAATGTTAATTCCCAGGTCGGGTGTAGTAGGACGGGAGGCTGGAGAGCTGGGCTGGGGTCAGCCTTTGGGGGTTCTTCCTTTCAACCACACTGAGGTACTTAGGGTCCTGTGGGCAAATGGAACCACAGAAGGGTTCTTGACAGGGAGACGATTGGTGTCTATGCTACTCCTGAAAGCTTAAAATATTCCTAACCATCATTGAGCCTTCGCCATGAGCCAAGCACAAAGCGGAGCATTTTGTGGACATAACCTTGTTTCATCCTGTCAGAAACCTTATGAGGTAGCGTTATTGTTGCCATTTCCAGATAAGGAAACTTAAGAAACAGAGAAGGCCACTAATTTGCTGACATACAGCTAGCATGTGATAAAACCAGTATTAAAACCCAGGCAAGGAGCACCTGGGTGGCTCAGTCAGTTAAGTTCAGGTCATGATCTCATGGTTCTGCATGGGGCTCTGTGCTGACAGCTCAGAGCCTGGAGCCTCCTTCAGATTCTGTGTCTCTCTCTCTCTCTCTCTGCCCCTACCCTACTCACGCTCTGTCTGTCTGTCTGTCTCTCTCTCTCAAACATTAAAAAAATTTAAAAACCCAGACAATATGATGCTGGAATCAGAGCCTTTTATCTAGACCAGAGCTGTGCAAAAGAAATATAATGTAAATTATATTTATATTATGTTGTATGTAAAGATATGAATTATGTATTAAGAAAATTTACATTTTCTAGTAGTCACATGAAAAAAGTAAAAAAAAGGTGAAATTAATTTTGATAATTTTTCATTTAATCCAGTATAGCCAAAATATTGTTAATCTCAAACTGTAATCAATATCAAACATTGTTAATTCGTTATTTTCCATAATTTTTTCACACAATGTCTTTGAAATCTGTTGTTTTACACTTGACAGCACATCTCCATACAGACTAGCCACCTTCCAAATATTCAGGAGTCACATTTGGCAAGTGGCTACTGTATTGGACAGCACTAACCTTGAAAGATGATTTCTGTGGTTTTATTCTGTGAAGTATCTTACTTTTGAAGCACAACAATTTAGCTAAAGGGTACTAAGAAGCCATAAAACTCAATGTCTGGTCTCTGTTTTCAGGTGGTTTGTTTGTAATCACACACACAGATCACAGATTACACAAACATACATTAAACAGCTCAATTTTAGATGAATTTCCCCTATCAAAACTTATTCTAAAATTCTTCTTTCCTCCTCAGGGCAGTATTCACTAGTAATTATTCTTCGAATCCTAAATTAGCACATCTGGCATGGAGAAGTGTCATGGTTCATTGTCATGACTATAAACGACAGATGGACTATTCAAATGCCACATGCAGAAGAGACCATGATCTGTACAGTATCTAGAAAATTTTCTCTTCCAAGTTTGATTTCCTCAGAGTGATGGTCGGTGTTTTATACATGCCCAACTCGTTTTGAATGCCAATGTGGAAATTCTAGCAATTTCAATTAGGGTCAGCTTGTTGCACTCATGGGAGTAACATCAAACATGGATAATTGAGTTTCCCAAACAGGGGATGACCTCACTGTTTGCCCTTCACAAATACACGTGGTCATTTAGTCTATTTAACTAAACTGCTACCTAAATGTGTCTTGTGGGAAAGAAGAATTTATCTAACGCCATCGAATAGTCTCTCTCAAGGCCTCTCCCCCATCCCAGACTTCTTTGTGCCCCTTATATACCTTTATTGAAAACCTATCCATCTGCCATTCTCATGCCAACCAAGATAACTCAGACTGTGTTTTAAAGTGCACAATACATGTGATAAATCTGTCTGTGGGAAAAAGTTGCGGTGGTGGTTTATATCGCCAACGAAGTAAATTTTATCTCTTTCAAAAATCTACAATTTAATAGACTTTTTGGAGTCTCTATGACTAAAGAATTGTCCTGGGTATTGGAAGATGACTATCTACTGAGATGGGCAATCACAATACAATATGTGTTTTTTAGAAAGATACCATTGGAGGCATTGTAGGAAACAAAATGAAGATGGAGATCATCTGGGCAGCTTCAAGACATGGTTCATGTTTCAGATGGGTCATGAAAAGTTAAACTTCTTGACTTTCAAGCCTCACCCACTATTAGTAGAAAGGCATTTTCAATAAAAAAGGAGACCATGTCAGTGATTTTTTTTTTTTACGCTGTGTATTCTCAAGACTTGAAGAAAGATTATAAAATAGATTTGGAAATTACTGCCACCCCTAGTTAAGACAATAAACAAATTGAAGATCTCTTGTTTTCAGTATCTAGTATAATCATAAACATGTTGCCCTAAGGGTAAGAAAAAAGAATGGAATTTTTAAAAATTCCAATGCCTGTGTCCCACTCAAGTGCAATTACATCAGAATCTCTGAGTGTGAAAACCACTGATTTCTCTTAGGTGCTTGATACAAATCTGGATATTTAATGAGCAATGAGTTATGATTGGCGATAATCTATACACAGTGTTGCACACAGATTATCTAATTGGTTCAAGTCTTCCCTTCCCTATGTACATACTTTGTAGACAAACGACTTATCAAGGAAAAGTTCACAATTCCAGTGGATCTCCACATGGAATTCTTTCTTTTCCATGATGATAATGTGAGATCACCATTGTGACCAAAAAAAAAAAAATCTATTCTCAGGGAATTAGCAGGCTTATTATTTTTTTTGAACCAAGCCTTTTGTGAAAATTACACTTGCACAATATATTTATATTTGATTACTTTAAAAAGTAGCATCAGATTAAAATCTATCAAGTGAAATTAACATACCAGAAAAATGTACCATGGCTTTCTTGTGGTTCCTCATATCCCTTGCTACTCTGCCTGACATCTCCGAGAAACATGTGTATCAGTTTAAGAAGCATAGGGAGCAAAGAGGTTTGACTCAAAATGATCAGACTTGAGATTTAAACAGTTCTACCACTAATTATTGAAGTGACCTTCGTAAATAACTTGACTTTTCTGGATATATGCACACACACAAACACATACATATTAAATGATATTGGGGGGGTCGCCTGGTGGCTCAGTCGGTTAAGCATCCGACTCTTGATTTTGGCTCAGGTCCTGACCTTACAGTTTGTGGGTTTGAGACCCAGGCTGGGCTCTGTGCTGACAGTCTGGAGCCTGCTTGGGATTCTCTCTCTCCCTTTCTCTCTCGGCCCCTACCCTGCGCTCTCCCTGTTTCTCTCTCAAAATAAATAAATCAATCAACTTTAAAAAATATTTGCGGGACCTTTCATACTAAAAACATTAAAAAATTTTGTATGATCTTATAAAAGACTGGAAGTCAGAGTCTTATATAGGCATTAAAGAGTTGACACACAAAAAATCCACGAACAAGAGGGTGTGTGTGATGTGTGTGCATGTTGTTTTGTTTTTTCATTCTTTGGGAATCCATTACGTAGAGATGTAAATTCACTCAAGGTTTAGATATCTTATATTCCTTCTCTTAGATCACCTTTAAAGCTTATATGTTTTTTCGGTAGAGTTGACACGCAATGTTACATTAGTTTCAGGTGTACAACACAGTGATGCAACATCTCATTATGTTGTGCTGTGTTCACCACAAAAAAAAAAACTTCCATTTTTATTTATTTGCTGATTAGTTGGTTTTTAAAATGGATGCACTGAACAATTTCCCCACATTGTGTTGTGAGTATGTGTTTCTGCATACAAGCTATCCCAAAATACGTGTGGCTTAGAACAGCATCGGTGTGTTACTTCTCACAAATCTGTGGGTTGACTGGGCAGTTCTACTGCCCTAATGAGAGTGTACAGCTTGTGGCTCTGCCTGCATGGCTTGGCCTTTCTCTTCACATGGTCTTTCATGTCGGCTTCTCCATTACGGTCTCAGGCTTCTGGGAAGGCAAAACCCAACGCACACGCATGTATCAAGCCTCCACTTGAATTGCATTTGTTGAAGTTCTACTGGCCAAAGGGAGGCACATGGCCAAGTCCAGAATCCAAGTGGGAGAGGATTACCCAGGGCAACACTTCTTGGTGAGATCGATTATTTAACAATCTACCACAACCTCTCATCCATTTGACGAAAGTGGGAGACACTGTTTGCCTTGGGGAATGCTGTGAAGGCATTTTCTCTAAAAAAAAAAACTCCCTTTGGATACATGCACTTGATGTTTATAGCAGCACTATCAACAATAGTCAAATTATGCAAAGAGCCCAAATGTCCATTGACTGATTAATGGATAAAGAAGATGCGGTATATACATACAATGGAATAGTACTCAGTGGTCAAAAAGAATGAAATCTTGCCATTTGCAGCAATGTGGATGGAGGTAGAGAGTATTATGCTGAGCAAAATAAGTCAGTCAGAGAAAGACAAATACCATATGATTTCACTCATGTGGAATTTAAGAAAAAAACCAACCAACATGAGGGAAAAAAGAGGCAAACCAAAAAACAGACTCTTAACTACAGAGAACAAACTGATGGTCACCAGAGGGGAGGTGGGTGGGGTGATGGGTGAAAGAGGTGACGGGGACTAAGGAGGGCACTGGCTGTGATGAGCACCGGGCATTGTATCGAAGTGTTGAATCACTAAATTCTACACTTGAAACTAATATTATACTGTATGTCAACTAACTGGAATTGAAATACAAACTGAAAAAAAAATCTCCCTTTGTTGTGTTACCAGAGAAACCATATTCAGAGTTTCATTGCATTGGACCAAGGCAGGCGTTCTCACCTAGAGTTTGTTTCAGAACTACTGTGGTATTTTCTCAAAAGACAGATACCTGGCTCCCTACCAGAGCAAACGAATCCAGTCACTCTATCATTGGTTTTGATGTACGTCCGTCCTGGTTAAGGCTGACTGAGTTCCATTTTCAGTAACGATGGATTGGCTTGTGGGAGACCAAACCAAATGGGAAACGCCAGTTTCTGAGGTGCAAGGCCAGTTCGTCAGTGGTGAGAGCTGGACCGGAAGGTAACTCACTGAGGTTTCAGATTCCTCCTGTTCAGGTCCTGCAGACGTGGTGTGGCTCTCCACTGTGGAAGGTGGGAGATATTGTCAACGCTAGTTTTGTGCTCCAGTCTCTCAGCCCAACCTGACAGTTTCATTTTGATATTCTGTCACCAAAAATTTAAATGA
Source organism: Prionailurus bengalensis (assembly GCF_016509475.1). Classification (NCBI taxonomy): domain Eukaryota; kingdom Metazoa; phylum Chordata; class Mammalia; order Carnivora; family Felidae; genus Prionailurus; species Prionailurus bengalensis. The sequence continues at coordinate 11,163,578 of NC_057361.1, forward strand.
CTAATCCTTAGGAAGGTAGCTATTCCTTTATATTGTATTTAAGGTAAGTACCACCAGGGGAATAAAAACAGTTACTGGTCAATGTGGTTAGGGCTTACTCTTGTTGAAGATGGCTAATATTATAGCTTAGCACATAATGTATTTAATTTATTCATTTAAAGTAAATAAAATGCTTTAAGGGAACAAAACTAATGAAATACTCATTGGTGATTAGGGAGAAGTAATACCAAATTAAAAAAAAAATTTTTAGGGTTTATTCATTTTTTAGAGACAGAGCATGAGTGGGGGAGGAGTAGAGAGAGAGGGAGACACAGAATCCGAAGCAGGCTCCAGGCTCTGAGCTGTCAGCAGAGAGCCTGATGTGGGGCTCGAACCCACGAACTGTGAGATCATGACCTGAGCTAAAGTCGGACACTCAGCTGACAGCCATCCAGGCACCCCAAAGTAATACCAACTTTAACAGCAGACTTAACTGTGGTATTAACTTGTTGGTCTTCGAAAGTTGGATAAAGCAACGTATTATGGGCTTTTTCTTACTGTTTCTCTTGCCAACCCGGGCCTCTGCGGTCTTGGAGCAGGAGGCTGGCTTCCTCCTGTCCCTCTGCTAGCTGTGTATTCAGTACATACCCTCTCGCCGTTCAGGGGAGAGAACTTGCCTGCCCTTCTAACCCCCTTCTGTCCTTTCCTCCAGTTGGCAAAGGCCAGGAGGAAAATAGCAGGCCTCGTTGTGACTTTCCAAGTCCCAGGCTGAGAAAGTAATTTACGCAAACCATCTCTTCTTTTCTTCAAAGAAGCTTACATTGGCATGCACGATTGTTATAAATGCTGACTTCAATCACGTGCTTAGGGTTATCCATTAACCATTCAAACAGGCACCTGGCTCCTTTTGAAACCTTTTTAAAGGGCTACACCCTCTTTTTATTTTTGGACGCTGCCTTTGAAATTCATTTAAAAATAACGGTTTCCAAACGAGCAGGTAAAGGCACTGTTGAATGCACTGCATGATGCAATCGGAGATAGGAAAGGCTGAGAGGGCTTCTTGAACTCGCACTACTCAGTCATCAGGCAGATCACATAGACGTTTGTTGAGCAGAGAAACCGCACTGATTTGATTCGTAAGACTGGACCTATAATTCTGGCTCTATCGTTATATTTGAAGTAGTGAACATGTAATTTTACCACGGAGGATTTATCTTCTGCATGGCAAAAATGGGGTAGTGGCAGACTAGTTTATTTTGAAAGTGATCACTAGGTCTAATAGTTGATGATCGTGAGCACTTTGCACTTTTGTTGATATTGACTAGATTCAGGGTCCCGTTTGAGGTCATAAAGATTTTGATGAACTCTTCATCAGCATTTGGGGTCTAAATTTATTTTAAGAAAATGCTATGCAAATGTTTTTTAAAAAATAAGGAGATTGAAGACTGTTCTTATGTAGTAGGAATCTTATATTGAATGCATTAATAATTTGCAGACGTTTGTTCTTGGAACCTAATCTGTGAACCTCTATGGGATTATATATTCTCCAGAGGCTCTCGTATAAATGACCATGATTGGATAGTTAGGAACTTAACGCGTTGATTCATGACCAGACCAGGTCGGTTAGCAAATTATACGTAGCTGTATTCTCTAAGGCAACTGCAACCCTTTTGCTATCCACTAAAGCATTCTAAATGCAGAAGATTGGAACAATCACTAAAAGGATGCCATTTGAAAATGTTCCCGGGACTGGGCAGCTCAAACTTTAACATACACAGACCACCTGGGAATCTTGTTAAAATGCAAGTCCTGAGTCAGTAGGGCTGCGATGGGGACTGAGACCCTGCATTTATAGCACGTTCCCAGCTAAAGTCAATGCTGCTGGTCCACGGAGAGCCCTTTGAGCAGCAAGGCACTAAGGGACCGGATAAAATGTGTGATGATTTTGTATCAGTTATAAGTCAGTTTGCCCATTATAGAGACAGAGAGCTTCCAAAACACAGTACCTGAGCTAACATGAGAAAGATCTCTTTCCAAATGGCACATCAATAGAATGGCATGTTTCAACTTGAAATATTCATGACTTGTCTTCCTCTTGTTGCTTTCAAGCGTTTTGACATTTACTTAAGTAATTACTGTCACTTTCAAATGGCGGCCCATATTTTTGTCCTTTGTAAATCCTCCTATGTTATTATTCATGCCTTTGTTCCGTTTCCACTCTTGGAAGCTGCCTTTATCGGGTTTGCCAGGTGGATTCTGCACATATCCGGAATTAATCTCCATGGCCCATCAGAGTGTAGCCAACTTCATTTAATCAAGGGAAGAAACAGGGAGGGAGACAGTGACTGGGAGGAGAGATTGGGAACCTGATGACCACGGCAGCTTATCCTGATCAGACAAAACAAAAAAGCCACTTTCTGCTCACGTCCTCTTAGAAGTAGCAATGCCAGAATCTTAATGTGTTTTGCTAAAGCCACTGCAGAGTTATCTTCCAGACATACAGATTGACATGTTAGCTTCATGCAGTCTTTGTTTCCCAAGATTATCTATATTACAAAATATTTCAGATCTGACAAATTGTCTTCTCCTTGCGAGTCCATTTGGGAGCTGAGTTGCGGGAGACATTTAAAGTAAAAGAGAAGAGACATGTGCTCCTAATTGTGCTAAAATGTCTAAATATATTATTAATCCTCTAAGCCTATTTAGTGTATTTAACACATAGCCAGTTATGCATGAATCTCATATGAATGGCTGATTTTTTTTTATTAAAGGAAAAAGTCATTTTCTGATTAAGAGGCGCGTCCTCTTTTAATGAAAATTCTTTTGGTTCTGCTATACAAAACATAAATCATCAAAGCTCTTCTCCATAATGGCTGTAAATATTTTGTACTTGAGCACTTTTAAAATAAAAGTTGAAGTCATTTTAGAGTCGATCAATTAGTCTTTGCCAAGGTTAAGTACATTTGGGGATTAGCATGCTATTGCATAATACAGTGAGCTGGCAGAATAGAAAGTAATCAGCCAAGTTTAAAGTGCTCATAGATTCTTTATTTTCTGGAGACCTTGAGGCAGGCAATTAACAAATACTTTATATTTTAATTTTTCAGGTAAAGAAATCCAGAAGGGGTTAACTAACTTAATCCAAGATCTGAGGGAGTCAGATGGACAGTGGAGAAGCTACTGTTTTATGGTATCTCTCCCTGTAGCAGCTTAATTTGGGGGACAATTATATTGAAAAAAAATGACCTCTTGATAATTTTTCTTTACTACTGATAATACATATTGTTTTTTTTTCTCCTGGCAGGCATTATGCCTCCTTATTTCCCCCAAGAGACAAAAGAACAATCCTTACAGTCAGTTTTTTGTTTTGTAGCTCAATACTGCTGATTCTCAGTACCCACATGCAATAGGCTGTTAAACACCTCCCACCCCATTGTGTAAGTGGCAGAATCACACACACACACACACACACACACACACACACACACACACACCCTTTGCAACCAGGACTTTCATATTCTGCCAGACTTCATTTGGAATCCTCCAGGTTGTCTGTGTGACATCAATGAGTGTGCCTGTTGGGGAGAGAGGGTTCTTTGTGGGGTGTGCTGACGTCTTGCTATGAAATGACTTCAGTGCTGATGCTTCGACTCCTCCCTTTGGGACCATGAATCTATCCTGAAACACATCTGCAGGAGAAAAAATAGCTCACAGTTTCATTTACTCAGGTGCAGCCGTTTTTGGCAGCCTCTGGGCCACTTGAGGTGAGGTCTGCCACCTGCATGTTTGTGAACATCACAGAGCAGAGCGAGGACACAGGGCTACTGCTCAAGCTGCCCTTTGCTGGGCTCATTTCCATGCTTCTTTGACAGTTACTCTTTTGAGTCCTCCTTTCCATATAACCTCTCAGCTCTTGAAATGGCTGAAATTGAATAGGTTTACTTTATTTAATGTGATGGATGCTATTCAGAATTGCTTATACATGGTTAATCATCTTTCCCCTTGACTCAGATCATCATGTGAGATGTTTTATTTTCATTTCAGAGTGATCTCACATTGGAGATTTGCCACCACCAGTTGGTCAAGTGGTCAATGATCCGTAAAGCGTCATGATTTACTAAGGAAGCTTGCTATTTACATGGACCTTTAACACAATACTGCAAAGGGTAGGAGGTGTGGAGCAAGGAGGCATTATATTATCTCTTTGCTCCGTGATGCCTCTCTGTGGTGAGCATATTAATACTGGGGAAAATTATATTGGAAAAAATGATCTCTTTAGAATTATTCCTTAATACTAATTCCAATACCAGTGAATAATACCTGATATTAGAAAGAGAACTCGGGGTGCCTGGGTGGCTCAGTTGGTTGAGTACCTGACTCTTGATTTCAGCTCAGGTCATGATCTTACACTATGTGGGATTGAGCCCTGCATCGGGCGCCATGCTCACAGCAGGGGGCCTGCTTGGGGTTCCCTCTCTGCCTTTCTCTCTGCCCCTCCCCTGCTTGCACTCTCTCTCAGAATAAATATCTAAAGAAAAAAAAAAGAAAGAAAACTCATTCATTTTATGATCATCGTCTATATCACTAATGAGGAACGTTTTTATCTTTTCCATCAGAGATTGAGGATTTTATAAGATGAGGCCTGAGGTGGGAATAATAAACTTAAGTGTCTATTCCATATATGGAATGATGCCTTCTGGTCCACATTATACCCTTGAAATGGTACTGATAGCATCACTTCAAAACTAGATGACTAGAATTATAGTCCAAATTGTCATTTATTTTCTTTACGATCCTATTTAAGAACTTTTTGCTAGTATCCTAGGTTTTCTTCCTTGCTCTACTTTTACATTTCTATCTACATTCTATCTAAATTAATTTTTATGTATGGTGTGGGGTAGTGGTCAAGAGTCATTGTTTTTTCCATTTGGATATTTAAATAATCCAGGACCATTTATTAACAAGATCCTTTCTCCTATTGTACTAAAGAATCAATTTCGTCATAAATCATATGACTCTATATTGGTGGGTCTGTTTCTGGACTCCATTTTGTTCCAATGGCTCATTTGTCTGTCCTTGCACCAATACCACATGGCCTTAAGTGCTTTAGCTTTACATATGTCTTGATATCTAGTATGTCCTTCAGCTCTGTTCTTGAAGACTGGCATGGATAAACAAACTGGACAACTCAGAATAAATGGATAAGTTCCTAGAAACATACAATCTTCCAAAACTGGATCAGGAAGAAATGGCAAATCTGAAAAGATTGATTATAAGTAATGAAATTGAAATTCAGTAATTTAAAAACTACCAGAAAATAGAAGTCTAGGACCAGATGGATTTACAAGTGAATCCTACCAGACATTTAAAGAAGAGTTAACACCCATTCTTCTCAAAGTATTCCAAAAAATAAAAGAAGGAAGAAAGCTTCCAAACATTCTATGAAGCCAGCATTACCAGACACCAAAACCGGACAAAGACACCACAAAAAAATGAAAACTACAGGCCAATATCCCTGATGAACATAGAGGCAAAAAATCCCCAACAAAATAGTAGCAAACTGCATGCAACAATACATTAAAAAGATTATTCACCACCATCAGGTGGGATTTATTCCAGAGATGCAAGGATGGCTCGATATTCACAAATCAATCAATGTCATATACCACATCAACAAGATGAAGGATAGAAATCATAGGATCATCTCAATAGATGCAGAAAAAGCATATGACAAGATTCAGCATCCCCATGATAAACGCTCTCAGTGCAGTAGCGATAGAGGGAATATACCTCCACGTAATGAAGGCCACTTATGAAAAACCCACAACTAACATCATACTCAATGGTGACAAAACTGAGAGCTTTTTCTCTAAGGTCAGGAATAAGACAAGGATGTCTATTCTTACCACTTTTATTCAACATAGTACTGGAAGTCCTAACCACAGCAATCAGATAAGAGAAAGAAATAAGGGGTATCCATAGTGGTAAAGAAGAAGTTAAACTGTCACTATTTGCAGACAACATGATACCAAACATAGGAAATCCTGAAAACTCCACCCAAAAACTATTAGAAGTAACAAATAAATTTAGTAAAGTGGCAGGATAGAAAATTAATACCCACAAATCAGTAGTGTTTCTATACACTAATAATGAAGTACCAGAAAGAGAAATTAAATAAACAATACCATTTACAATTGCACCAAAAAGAATAAAATACCTAGGAATAAACTTAGCCAAGGAGGTGAAAGATCTGTGCTCCAAAAACTATGAAACAATGATGAAAGAAATGTAAGATGACACAAATGAATGGAAAGATATTCCATGCTCATGGATTGGAAAAATTAATATTATTAAAATGTTCATATTACCCAAAGCAATCTATAGATTCATTGCAATCAAAATGCCAACAGCATTTCTCACAAAACTAGAACAAATAATACTAAAATTTGCATGGAACCACAGAAGACCTCAAATAGCTAAAGCAATCCTGAGAAAGAAGAAAAAAGCTAAAGGTATCACAATACCAGATTTCATGATACACTGCAAAGCTGTAGTAATCAAATCAATATGGTACTGGCTAAAAAACAGACACATAGATCAATGGAACAGATTAGAGACCCCAGAAATAAACCCACACTTATAGGCCAATTAATCTATGACAAAGGACACGAGAATATACAGTGGAAAAAATAAAGTCTTTTCCATAAATGATACTGGGAAAACTGGACACCTACATGTAAAAGAATGAAACTGGACTGCTTTCTAACACCATACATAAAAATAAATTCAAAATGGATTAAAGACCTACATGTAAGACCTGAAGCCACAAAAATCTGAGGAGAGACACAGATAGTAATTTCAAATTATCCCTAATTTCGACAATATATACTCATTATGGAAAATGTAGACAATATAGCTATATGAAAATAATGTTTCTAGACAGAGCCACTAATAACATTTCTCTCTATATACACACCTATGTACACACATGTGGGCGGGAGAGGGGGAGGGAGAGAGGGCGAGAGAGAATCCCAATCAGCCTCTGTGCTGTTAGCACAGAGCCCTACGTGGGGCTCGATCCCACAAACTGTGAGATCATGACCTAAGCCGAAATCAAGAGTCGGAAGCTTAACCAGCTGAGCCACCCAGACAAGTCCATGCGCACAATTTTAAACCAAAACATAAAAGTGTTTTACATGTTGTTTCTTCACCTATTTTTCACTTTATAATATATACTGAATATTAACATTTCCCTGATTCTTAATAGTTCTTCCACAATATTATTGTTTTTAAATTTTTAGAAGTTTATTTATTTTTGAGAGAGAGAGATTGAGAGAGTATGAGAAGGGGAGGGGGAGAGAAAGAGAGAGAGAGAGAGAGAGAGAGAGAGAGAGAGAGAGAGAGTTCGAAGCAGGTTCCACACTGCCAGCACAGAGCTCGACCTGGGGCTTGAACTCATGAACCATGAGATCATGACCCAAGCCAAAATCAAGAGTCAGATACTTAACTGACTGAGCCATACAGGGACCCCCTACAATATTATTTTAATGGGTAAATTCTATTCTGTTGTGCAATTATATAATAATTTACTCAGTCCCCACGTGGTGCATATTTAGGCTGTTTCAATTTCTTCCCTTGTGAACATAATTTTAGCAAATACCCATATAGCCATAGATTTTCAAAGCTCTGTGATTCCCGCCCCCCTTTGGATAAATTCCTAGAAGTAGATTCGCTAGATCAAATGATATGCAAATACAAATGAAGTCTTTTCATATACATTGCCAAATGGCCTGTTCTTGATTTACTTTAATACTTATATGTTGCTTTTCATTTATAAGCAATGTGCCCCATGAGCTTATTCTGTCTTTTATTCACTTCCTATGATCTCTGGAGCCCCTGAGGGACATGGGACATAAAGAGCTGTGTTTGTGTTACCTGCTGGTGTCTGCCTGGCTGGGTTTCCTCTTTACAGGGAGACCCCTAAAACCACCCTTTAAGCCTCATTGTGGTCCTTTGGGAAAGAGCCAGCTGAAGTTTCAAATATCTCAAGTCAGGGGCCATGTCAGCCATAGGTCAAAGGGCCCATTGCTGGCCTTTCATTTTTAGAGGCTGGTCAAACTACACGCCAATGGCAGACTTCTGGTCTATTCCTGAGAACCAGCTTTTTTACTGAGTGTATTTCACACATGGTAATGTTCTCACAATATGTACTACACAGACGTTGCTAAAAAATCGCTTGTGGGGGCCACATATAACAGTTACTATAGATTTAAAAGGGAATATGAATACATTATGGTCATGGCCATCTTCTCATTATTGTTCCTAGAAAAGTACATTGCTCATAGTGGGCAGTCAGTAAACATCTGTTGAAAATGGAGTGAATAAGTGAATGAATGTTGTCTTATAAAAGAGTTTACGTGTGGTTGTAGTACTTTAGATTCTAGCCATGGCTGGGGCAGAGCCATGTTCTTCTTGAGTCTCACCTAAGTCTGCAAGAAGATATGAGTAGAGCCAGAAAAGTGAGTCAGAAAGAGTAAGACTAACCATTATTACAAATATCACAGTTTGGTCAATTAGTTGTGAATAGCGTGAGTGGGATGGTCCAATTAGGACTGGAAAGTTTAAATAATAATGATAATAATAATAACTCTCATTGTATCTGAAACTTTTGGTATTTACCTAGGGGATCAGATTGGCAACAAATCTTGTATGACAGGAAATAAGACTAGGCCCATCAGGGGGGATCAAAAATCTCTTTGGAACCCTGCCTCATCTCTCTCTCTCTCTCTTTCTCTCCCTTTCTCTCCCTTTCTCTCTCTCTCTCTCTCTCTCTCTCTCTCTCTCTCTCTCTCACACACACACACACACACACACACCACTTTGATGCTATGCAGACGATGTTAATTATTTGGCTTAAAATTTTTTTTTAACATTATTTCTGAGAGAGAGAAAGACAGAGCATGAGTAGGGGAGGGGCAGAGAGAGAGGGAGACACAGAATCCGAAGCAGGCTCCAGGCTCTAAGCTATCAGCACAGAGCCTGATGTGGGGCTCAAACTCACAAACCGCGAGATCATGACTTGAGCCAAAGTTGGACGCTTAACCGACTGAGCCACCCAGGTGCCCAATTCTTTTTTAGAAAAGAATCTGTATTCATCAGCTATTGTTGCATCACAAATTACCCCAAAATTTAGTGGCTTGAAACAGTATATATTTATTATCTCACCATTTCTGAAGGTCAGGAATCCACATATGGCTGAATCCACATAGGATCCATTGTTCCAGGGTCTCTCCCAAGGCCACTGTCATATCAAGGCTTAACTTAGAAGGATTTACTTCTAAGCTCACTCATGAGGTTGTTGGATCCATGTTGGATGGATGACTTCAGTTTCTCATTGTCTGTTGGTCAGAGGCCTCCCTCCCTCAATTCCTTGCCAACTGGCCTCTCCACAGGGCATCTCCAAGTATTACATCTGGCTTCATTATAGTGATCACATGAAAAGTCAAGAGAGAGGGCAAGAAGGAAGGAAGTCACAGTGATTTGGAAGTTTTGTTACTTTAATAGAGGAAGTAATATCCCATTGCTTTTGCAGTATTCAATTTTTAAAACAACTTGCTGTAAGTGGTCTAGGCCACACTCAAAGGGAGTAGGTTATACATGGACATGAATACCAGGAGGTGGGGATCCTTGGGGCCATCTTAGAAGTTTGCCTACCACAGAACACAGGATGGGGAGTGAGAATATCTTCATAGGTACCCATCTGTTCATCCATCTCTCTCTGTCTCTCCCTCCCTCCCTACCTTGGCATCTCTATCAAGATTCTACTAGTTAGACAGCTCTTGGGTAATATCTGCAGCCTAGATTGGCTTTATAGATTTTTATCTCCTCAAAACTGATTATTCATTCCACTATTTCCTCATCCTCTGTCCTCCATTGGTAACACCTTGTTTCGTATCAGGTTGAGAATGATGCGATGGCATCATTATTATCAGCAGTGATGAGACCAACAAACTTCTACTGGACTCTATGTAAGGACCATGCAAGAACCACAAGGATGTTAAGTTCACCCATTCATTTTTTTAGATTTAATGAGCATTTATTGAGTCTCCTCTAGCTACTCTATGCAAAGCACTTCAGAGATATGAAGATGAATGTCTCATTAAATGTCTGTCTGGTTCAAGTCATTAAAATGGATCCAGAGCCCATGTGTATGGGGACATGTTAGACTTGTCTCATGAAAGAGGAGGTACTGCCCAGTTTGGTCCCCCTACACCAGTCCTTCCCTCAACAGCTGTCCATTGTAATGCTGCTGGGCTGACCTCCACAGGCTGCGTTGGAACCATGAGGGTAAACCCATGCTGTCAACACAGCCAGCTAGAACACTGAGTCTCTTTTTTTTTTTTAAATTTTTTTTTCAACGTTTATTTATTTTTGGGACAGAGAGAGACAGAGCATGAACGGGGGAGGGGCAGAGAGAGAGGGAGACACAGAATCAGAAACAGGCTTCAGGCTCCGAGCCATCAGCCCAGAGCCTGACGCGGGGCTCGAACTCACGGACCGCGAGATCGTGACCTGGCTGAAGTCGGACGCTTAACCGACTGCGCCACCCAGGCGCCCCGAACACTGAGTCTCAAAGTGTGGTGCTGGACCACCGGCATCAGCATCATCTGGGAAGCTGTTAAAGATGCATACTGTCAGGCTCCACCCCTGACACCAAATCAAAATTTCTAAGGGTGGGGCTCAACAATCTGTATTTTTTTTAAATGTTTGTTTTTGAGAGAGAGAGAGAGAGAGAGAGAGAGAGAGAGAGAGAGAGAGAATGAGCAGGAGAAAGGCAGAGAGAGGGACACACAGAATCTGAAGCAGGCTCCAGGATCTGAGATGTCAGCAAAGAGCCTGACATGGGGCTCAAACTCACAAGCCGTGACATCATGACTGGAGCTGAAGTTGGATGCTTAACCAACTGAGTCTCCCAGGCACCCCAACAATCTGTGTTTTGAGAAGCTTTCCAGGTAATTCAGACTGAGGGCTACTGACCCAGAAGATCCCTTGCTCTTACTTTATAGTAAATAGGTTTCCCCCCACCAAGTCCCAGAGATTACTCGGATCCACATTCCAAGGTGGGTTGAGCCCCACAGCCCTCTAAAAATTCTGACTTGGAATTCACCCTTTCTTCCATTGTCTCTCAGCTGCCTCCTGCTTCTCCATCTTTTCCCCTTCTGCCTTCTATGTACCCTGCTGTATTCCTGTACAAGCACTCTTGCTCTGGTCTTTAAGTCACTGCTAAATAAAATTCAAGAAGTTAGCCATCTCACTATGGAGACAGACGTGCACATAATCAAAGCATGGTCAGAATGATATAAGTCCTAGTAATGATCGAGGTGGAGATAAATGCCAGCAGAATCCAGGGGAAAGATTATTTTGTTGCAGCTGGGAGGATAGGAGAAGGTGTTCCAGAAGAGATAGGACTTGATCAGAGCTTTGGAGGGTGAGAAGCATTTTAATAGAATGAGAAATGGGGGAATTAGTGTTTTGACATATACTTGAAGTGACGTGCAGAGTTGTCTGCTTAGATGTAAAACTGCAGGTACAGCCACTGGAATTACGGCTTTTCCCAACTTGTAGCATTATCTGTTTTAGCCTGGATTCGTTCTGATTTGCCTCAGCCTCCTTTGGTCTAGAATTTTCTCTCCTCATCTCATAAATATACTGAATTTTCTCCTTCATGGGATTAGTGTCTTATAAACAAGTTGGAGCAGGCACGTTTGTAGCTAATGGAGACAATTTGAGAGTTAATAGCCTGGGCAAAGCGTAAATAGTTAAGATCATATGGAAGCAATTTTGCCTTGGTCTTAGTCCAGTAACTCATCATGGCAGGTTTATACATCTATGGGTCTGGGTGATGACTTGAGGAGTTTGATTGGAGAGGGGAGTGGGTGGTTAAGAAACGTTTTTAATTTCCAAAAGAAGGGAAAGAGTCCAGAGGAAATACACATGCATTACTGATCTTGTTTTACTTAGATTTAGAATGTCATGATGGATTACAATGATTCTCGAGAAGGGAAGATTTTGCCCCCAAAGGGGACACCTAACTATATCTGAAGACATTTTTGGTTGTCACAATGGAGTAGGGGGAGCTACTGGCATCTAGTAGATAGAGGTCAGGGATGTGGCTAAACATCCTACCATGCATAGGACAGCTCTCCCCCCAACAGCAAAGAATTATCCAACCCAAACTGTCAATAGTGCTGACGTTGAGAAGCCGTGGATTAAAAGTACATTCACCACTTATCAGATTGGCTGAAATAAAATACAGTGACACACCAAGCACTGGCAAGGACGTGGAGAAGCCAAACAGAATCACACGTGCACTGCTGGTGGGAAGGTATAATGGTATAGCCACTCAAGAAAACAGTTTGGTAGTTTCCTATAAAACCAAACCCGCAATCACTGTGACCCAGCAATTGCACTCTTGGGCATTTAATCAAGCAAAATGGAAATTTATGTTCCCACAAAAACTAGTACACAAATATTCAAAACAGCTCTATTCATAATAACCCCAAACCGGAAACAACACAGATGTCCTTCCACGAGTGAATGGGGAAAACCAACTCTGCTACATCCATAACACAGAATATTCCTCAGCAGTAAAAACAAGAGACTACTGATACATGCAACTTGGATGAATCTCCTGAGAATTATGTTGAATGCAAAAAGCAAACCCTGAAAGGTTACATACTGTATGATTCCATTTATGTAACATTCTTGACATGAAGGAATTATAGAAATGGAAAACAGATTAGTGGCTGCTAGGGGTTAAGGACAGGGGAGCGGGGGAGCAGGTAGGAGGTAGGTGTGCTTTTAAAAGGGCAATACAGAGGGTTTTGTGATGGAACTGTTCAGGATCTTGGCTGTAGTGGTGGATAGGCACCACGTGATGAACTTTCTCTTTCTAGTGCGTGTGCGCATGTGCTTATGTGTGTGTGCGTGTGCGCATTTGCTTATGTGTGTGTGCGTGCATGCACACACACACACACTAGTACAAGTAAAACTAGGGAAATCTAAAGCTGGGTGGACTGTATCAATGTCAATATCCTCACTGTACTACACTTTTGCAAGATGTTATTATTGAATGAAATTCAGTAAAATGTACCTACACACTATCTTTGTATTATTTCCTACAAGTGCATTTGATATCATGATCTGAAAATAAAAAGTTGAACAAAGAGCTAATTTAGGTCCACAGACTTTGAGAACATTAATGGTTTATCTTGCACCATTTTTCAGTAGATGATAACTTTTTCTTTTTTGTGTGCAGGTCTATTGTGATTTTTGTCTTTCCTCCAATTGGGTATGAGGCTTCAAGGTAAGACAAAGCCTACTCACCCTTACTGATAATTTGCCAGTGTCACTAGATATGAAGATTATAGTGATCCCCATCCACCTGACCACTGTCCCTCCTAACTACACGTTTCACTAGGCTAAGAAACATACCCTGCGCCATCAATACAAATACGACACTTGAAATAAGGCCATCCTTTAATAAACTGGAACTCATCTCCAATATACTATGATTCACAGAGCTAAGAGGAATAATTTAAAACATAAGCTCATCAGAGATTATAAATATAAAGGAGTGACATTTAAAGAATACTGACATTTTCAAAACAGCTCTTTCATTCCAAGTTTTATTTATTCAACATTCTTAATTAATATGTTTCTAATTAGAACTCCATAGATATTACCCATGTAAATGTTGAGGCTAATGTGTTTGTTCTTGTGTTAACTTGCCTGCTAAGAATCTGGCTTTGTTCCTTCTGTTCAGGATGAACAGTGATTTGCCAAACCAGTTCCATGTTGCAGTGATGCTGATAGCTTTCCTTGTAAATCAGAGCCACTATCGTATCTCTAGTACTAATGAGAATTCAGAATGACAGATCAAAGACATAAAACCTGCTTTGTAAAATGAAGGATACTGCTATTTCTGAGACTGTGGAAGGCAGAAAGCAATAGGTGAGGGTGAGGTTAGGTCTTTGAACTCCCTTCTGTTTGATTTATTTGACAAATAGAAGACAATCATAGTCTACATCTTAGGATGAGATAGAACCAGTGTCAGCATGATTTTAGAGAAATATCTGGAAAATCACATAGGACGATGATATTGTGTGCCTATAAAGAGTGAAAGAGACTTTCTGTTGAATTACTGAGCAATATGGTAATTTAAGAAATTATCCTGCAAAAGTTTTTGAGGATAAAATCGGAATAATTAAGGCTCAAAAATGCACTGTGTGACTAAATGTGATGTCTGTTTTGGGGTGCCTGGCTGGCTTAGTCGATTCAGCATGTGACTTCAGCTCAGGTCATGATCTCCCAGTATGTGAGTTTGAGCCCCACGTCAGACTCTCTGCTGTCAGTGAGGAGCCCACTTCAGATCCTCTGTCTGCCCCTCTCCCACTTGTGCTGTCTCTCTCAAAAATAAAGAAACCTTTATTAAAAAAATACCACACAAAAAATAAATGTGATGTCTATTTTTACCAATGTTTTTGACAACTGAATGTTTCTTATTGCCCAGGAAGATGTTGAAAAGTCATTTGATAGGAATCATTGTCTTGATTTTGTTTAAAAAAATTTTTTTAATGTTTATTTATTTTTGAGAGAGATACAGAGAGCGAGCAGGGGAGGGGCAGAGAGAGAGGGAGACACAGAATCTGAAGCAGGCTCCAGGCTCTGAGCTGTCAGCACAGAGCCCCACTGGAGGCTTGAACTCAGGAACTGCAAAATCATGACCTGAGCTGAAGTCAGACGCTTAACTGACAGAGCCACCCAGGTGCCCCTGTCTTGATTATATTTATATATATATATTTCTTTTAAAGAACAGTTTATTTCTTTTCAACGTTTATTTATTTTTGGGACAGAGAGAGACAGAGCATGAACGGGGGAGGGGCAGAGAGAGAGGGAGACACAGAATCGGAAACAGGCTCTAGGCTCTGAGCCATCAGCCCTGAGCCTGACGTGGGGCTCGAACTCACGGACCGCGAGATCGTGACCTGGCTGAAGTCGGATGCTTAACCGACTGCGCCACCCAGGCGCCCCTGTCTTGATTATATTTTTAATGAAAATGTCTCTATTTTACTATTTAGTAAGAAGTTTGCTCTTGGTCCTTGATAAAGTTAAAGACACACTTGTTTTTTTGGTTTTTTTTTTTTTTGAGAGAGCGAGCGAGAGCATGTGTGTGCAAATGGGGGAGGGGCAGAGAGAGAGGGAGAGAGAAAATCCCAACTAGGCTCTGCACTGACAGTGAGGGGCTCAAACTCACGGACAGTGAGATTAAGCCAAAGTCAAGGGTCGGACACTTAACCGACACTTGGGGCACCACGAGCCCCAAGACACACGTGTTTTCACCAGGTATTAATAGTTTTATCATGAATTTCTGTTTAATTTTAGCACAGAAACCTATTAAGAGGTTATGTGGCTTTTTCCTCTTTAATCGTGTAAATTGTTTCCTGATGTTGAGTTACGCTTGTATTTCTTATGTGTGGTATATTGTTCTTTTAAAATCCACATAATATTCAGTTTGCTAATATTTGCAGTATATTCATAAGTGAGATTGGTCAATAATTTTCTTATCTAAATAGCATGTCCTTATCTGATTAGCACGGCAGAGTTAGCTTAGTCTCTCAGAACTAAGTTGGGACCTTTATCTTTTCTTTAGCTTTGGAATAGTTTAAATAGAACAGTATTATCTTTTCCTTAAAGATAGCATAGTTCTGCTCCACAGAACTACAAGGTCATAATGGCTTTTGTGGGGGAAGGGAGAATTTTGACAATTAAAAAAAAATTCTTTTACAGTCTGTCTTTTTAATTCTATTTGGCTCAGATTTAATAATTTTTACTTTCTTTGAAAAATGTCCCAGTCATGTATATTTTCAAAGAAATTGGCATATAACTGTAATTCTCTTGCATGATGTTCAATGCCTCAGGCAAAGCATAATTTGAAAAGACTTAACTGTACCAGCTATCGTATCAAAAAAAAAAAATCTGGATTTAGGAAGACTGATATCCTGTCCTAGGTGTGGGGAAAATTAGGTCCCAGTCTCTCAAGGATCCTCTAGTTTCAATAAGGCTTGCTTTAAACATAGTGAGAACTGGCAGCTTCCTGCGTGATGTGTATCAAAGGGGGACCAAGAGCCTCTTTGTCCCCACTACTACTTCTTGGCCACAATAATGAGAAATTCCACCACTTAATTGCTACTTTAGGTTAGACTTTGGAGGCCCCAGATAAAGCAAAAATATGCTCTATTGAAGGAGTGGCATATTCTTCATTTTACCTGATCACAAGTTTGTGCAGCACTAACAGATCCCTGGACATCCTGCTTAGATGTCTACCCCTAGGTTTCAGATTCAAATACAAGTGGACCCAAGTGCTTGCCCCTGAAAAAATATTATTAATGCTTATTGCTTGATTCCAATCTTTATATTCGAGATGTTATTCCGTGCCAGGCAACCTACACCTAATTTCTGCCTCAGATTTGCTTGCCTGTGTGATTCTGGATGTTTAATCCTGGATTGCGATCTTTGGTTAACTAAGACATCATCCCTCAGAAGGAAAAATCATAATCGGCACACTAGACGCAGACTTGAGGGCGCACGGATGTCCACTGACCACAGATGAGCAAACCAAAAGTTAATTAACAATTAAGTAATTAACAGCCAAATAACACGGCCATCAACCTGCATGGAACCAACAGCTTGGAAACTTAGTTATTCATTACCCGGGAAATCCGCATTGACTAAGATGCAACTTCAAGGCTTCTTGGCACCCATCTACTTCCTTATTAGAAATGGAGAGGATGGTTAGGACTGCCTAATAGTATACCTAATGAAACTAAGAAGTTGTTGTTTCTTAATTCTAAAAATGGAGTCTGGGGATCCCACTACATAGGGTATATAGCTAAGAGTCCGTAGGCTGAAATTCAGCTCACCATGTTGCATTGTCTCCATCTGCTCTAAGATTGAGCATAATAAATATTGATCCCTTTACCTCACAGGGATTTTTTTCACGATGTAATGAGCTGCTTGTGTAAAGCTCCTTAGAGAAAGCTACTGTTAAGATACAGCACTTCAAAATGGTTGGAAAAAGAAATCGATCACGGCCTTATCAAATAAGATTAGTAGACAGTCACATACACCACCTCTTAGTAGCTTGAGGAAAATCACACTGTTTTTTTTTTGGTTTTGTTTAAATCAAGGAAGCATTAAAGACTTGATTCCCCTTTCCCCATTAGTCCCCAGAAGATAGCTGCAGGGAAATCACAAAGTGGAAATGCCCGGATAGAATAAAGCCAGGGACTGATTACATCTCTGCTGTGCATGCTAATGCCTCACCCAGGATGGTTCTACATGGGGAAATGAGAGGGTTGCATTTATTCCATCCACACCCCTCTATAGCTCTGATTGATGCTGAGCTGTGCTGCCCAGCTTCAGCTGTCAGTTCCTAGAGGGAAAGAAGGCTGCCTGTTAGCTTACTTTCTATCAAAGTCACATTGACTAAAATAGTCACGTGGGCTATATTTTGATGTTCTCTTTCAAGTGGTTCAGAAAGTAGCCAGGTTTGTTTCTATTTCACAAAATTAAAAAAAGCTCACACACCAAAGACATTAGCTTTGGTGTATATTTCAGAGCAAAATAGAGTGTTTAAATGCAGAAGGAGTAGGCAAATAAAAAGAATTCTTTCCACCTTCTGCCCCACAAATTAAATCCTTGCTTCGTAACATACCCTAGACCAGTGTATTTTTTGACTTTAAAGTGCACACAAACTCATGAGGATATGTTAAAATGCAGAGTATGGGGGCACCTGGGTGGCTCAGTCCATTAAGAATCCGACTTCGGCTCAGGTCATGATCTCACGGTTTGTGAGTTCGATCCCTGCTTTGGGCTCTGTGCTGACAGCTCGGAGCCTGGAGCCTGCTTCGGATTCTGTGTCTCTGTCTCTGTCTGCCCTTCCCCCACTCTCTCTCTCTCTCTCTCAAAAGTAAATATTTAAAAATTAAAAACAATAAAAATAAAAAATAAATTTAAAAATGCAGAGTATGACTCAGTAGACCCTGGGTGGGACCTGAGATTCCGCATTTCTAAGCAATTCTCATAGTGATAGCCAGACTGCTAGTCCACAGACCACAGTATGAGGAGTGGAACTATATTGTCACACAGAGGTGCTATTTTACCATTTTTTTAAAGTTTATTTATTTATTCTGAAAGAGAGAAAGACACAGAGAGAGACAGAGGGAGAGAGAGCTGGGGAGGGGCAGAGAGAGAGGGAGAGAGAGAATCCCAAGCAGGCTCTGCGCTGTCAGTGCAGAGTCTGGTGTGGGACTCGATCCCACAACTCTGAGATCATGACCTGAGCCGAAATCAAGAGTCGGGCACTTAACCCGGCACCCTTATTTTTTTTTTTAATGTCTTAGAATATAAGAAAAAAAGAAGAAATAAAGGAAAAAGAGAAAGTAACCAGGCAATGAAGGCACTATGAGAAGGCCTCAATTTTCAGACAATAAGTGAACAAGCAATAATGTACCATTAAGCAGAAGCCTTGAAATTGGAGGTGTGGTGATGTGAGGGCCCTGCGTGTTGAGTCAGTTAAGCTGTGCACTATAAAAAAAAAAAACTAGGACTCATGGATATAAGCAGCAACTGTTCTGAACATGTATTCCATTTAGTTCTCAGATGGATAGAGATTTTCACTCTCTCATGATTCCTCAGGTAATGAGAAAAAAGTCCTGAAGTGTGACATAAATGGCCATCAGGAGGCATTAGCATTCAAAGACAAAAAAAAAAAAATCCTTTACTTCAAGGTTATTGAAGGGGAAAGGAGCATTTCAAATTAGCAGGTATGGGAAGAGCAAACGGTGAGGCAGAATTTTCCTTCTTAAGTGGGTCAGGTGATGAACTATTCAAGTCTTTATAATCATGCAAATGTTCTAAGGCATGAGGGTGTATCACAGTGTTCGGTGGACTTGAATCTTGCAGGAAAATGTCAGAAGGAATCTTCCCTGCTCTGCTTCCTTGAGGTGAGGAAAGGACTGGTGGATGGACTATGTGAGGAGAAATTAGCACCTCTTCATCTTTTATTAATGGTGTTGAACTTGGGTGTAATAAAAATGAGCACTAGGCGGGGAGTCAGAATATCTGAGTTGGACGTTGGACAACAGCTCTCTGAATAAGTTTTCTTCTTGAGAGGATTAATCCAGAATAGCATTTTCCAGAAGTGTTCCAGAATGTTCATTGGAGTTATCTAGAAAATTGCTATCTGTGGTTGAAGGAGGTTGGCAGATATTGGGTTATACACACCTAAGTATCTTTCATTGGACGCAATCTTGAGTTCTTTATGTGGAGCCTCTGAATATGGAGAGCAGTATTTTCCAAACTTACTTCATTGTGGAACCCTTTTTGCAAGGACTGTCTCAAAAGATTAATGTTCCATGGAACTTACTCTGGGAAATGTAGATGCCTTTTAAGGCTACTTTCACTTTAAGCACAGTATCATCCAAATACCAAAGTTAAGTCAAGACTATCCACAAATCTACCTACTTAAAAAACTTAAATTAAAAAAACAAATGAAGTTAATACTATTTTTAATTTCTTGCTCTTTTAGTTGGATAAAATGTTTTTAAAAATAAACTCTTGATCTAATTTCAAAGTCAATGCACTTTTAGTGTAGAATTTGATTTCAAAAATAGAAAAGAGCACAAAATTTACATTTATTAAGAGAGCCACAACCGTTAATATTTTCATGGAGATCCTCCTAGAATTCAAAGTATTTCCTAAATTTACTATTATTTTTTTTTTAAATATTTTTTTTTCAACGTTTATTTATTTTTGGGACAGAGAGAGACAGAGCATGAACGGGGGAGGGGCAGAGAGAGAGGGAGACACAGAATCGGAAACAGGCTCCAGGCTCTGAGCCATCAGCCCAGAGCCTGACGCGGGGCTCGAACTCACAGACCGCAAGATGGTGACCTGGCTGAAGTCGGACGCTTAACCGACTGCGCCACCCAGGCGCCCCCCTAAATTTACTATTATTTTTATCCTTAAGTCAAATGTTTAATCTCCCATTTAGCAGGTCTCATATTCCAGTTTGCATATGGCCCATTTTTTATAAGGGCCTTCAAACATAAAATTTTTCTGATACAAGATGGAATATTGAAGCTTAAAAATATTCTAAAATGAAAGAAAGTAAATTCTGCAAAGCAGAAAATTAGCTTCATTTTACAGTGAGGTAAATTATTCTTATTATAATGTTCTAAGGCTGAATTCTTGTTATTCCTGAATATTTCCCAACAGTGGCATATCATTCATTTGTATATTTATACCCTACCTTATTATAAACATAATTTATGACGACTCTCTAAGTGTCTTTAAACTGACTCCAAGAATTAAAATCCATTGGCTCTAAGATATTGCAAACCCATAGCATCTTAAATATCTCAGGGTCGGAGACGATGACCTTCATTTCATAGGCTCATCAGAATAGCAGAATTAATCATAATACCTGAATAATAGTTTTCACAATGCGTGCTTTTATTGAAAAGGCTAGAACAAATTCTAGGAGATTTTGTTTATAACCCTGCCTATAAAGATGAGGGATACACAAAATGACCTCTGGGGCGGCCTTCCAACTTGTTATGATTCCTTCCATTAGAAAAACAAGTTTTTCAAGTAAGAAGTAATGGTGATTCTTGTCCCCTTAAAATGTGTTTTTCACCCATAAAATTGTGCAGTCAGTGTTTTCTGAGGAGCCTACCTTACAAAGTCACATTATTGATATTTAAGGGGAAAATCACAGGTTTTTTTTCTGGCTGGAGAGGAGTTTTATTGACTTTCTATGGTTAAGGGACAACAAGAAGGTTAAGGGACAACTGCAGGTATTTTGACTGTAAATGCCAAAGTATATTTTCCCTTAACTCTTTAAAAAAATAACAATGAATCTAAGAATTAGAGATAGTAATAGTTCAGATGGTTTGCCATCGGCTGAGAACCCCAGATGGCTTAAGGATGAATGATCAGGCTCTCATCCTAAGAATTTTTATTTTTAATAATTGATGACAAGTATATATTCCTGCCACTGTTCTTCACTTAATTACTTTTCTTTTTGATCAAGCACATTAATGAAAAGAGACCTAATAAATCATGTGCGCAAACAGTAAAGCACTTAATTAACATGTGTTTCCCTGATTGATGGTGATAGAAAACCACCGTAGTGCTGGGTAGGCTCACAAGGGCACCTTCAACCGATATGGTATCTTGAACAAACATGAGGCTGAGAGCATAACACATGAACTCTATTCTCATTTAAGAACTAGTCATGACAACCACAGATCACAATGTTGTTACAATCCTCTTTCTCCTGTTTGGCTGAGAGGCTCTGTGTTCCTGGCTTGGGGGCTGTAAACACTACGTGGGAAACATAAACTGACAAATGCTAGGGTAGACTATTTCTAATACTAACAGCCAGCATTTATTGAATACTTACTGTGTTCCGGGGCCTCTGCTGTGTGTTTTAAAAGACTGTCTTACCTCTTCAACAATGCGCTTGGCTAGTGATCATTACTATCTTCACTTTATAAGGAAAATCCTGATACATATACGTGGTAAGCCAAAGCGGGGTGCCCGGGTGACTCAGTCGGTTAAGCGTCCGACTTCGGCTCAGGTCATGATCTCGCAGTCCGTGGGTTCGAGCCCCGTGTCGGGCTCTGTGCTGACAGCTCAGAGCCTGGTGCCTGCTTCGGACTCTGTGTCCCCTTCTCTCTCTCTGCCCCTCCCCCACTTGTGCTCTGTCTCTATCTTTCAAAAATAAATAAATGTTAAAAACATTAAAAAAAAAAAGATGGTAAGCCATGGTCCAAGCTGCTCAGCCAATAGGTAAGGTCATCCGGTCAGATTTACCCCATAGCCCCATTTGATTGGCTGGAAGATGTTCTCCCATGTGTTTCTAGCTAATTTGAAATTCTGTGGGAGAGCCACAAATTACTACAGGTATCTCCAGAATGGGATGGCCAGAAAACAAACAAGGCTTGAGATACTGGGTTTTATACACACACGATGAAAAAGTAGATCATACTGCATGATTAAAACACGGTAACCTCTTAATTTCAGTTGTGTGTAATGTGGTTTTGCTGCTTTAATATGGCCTTTTGTAGCAACGCGGATGGAACTGGAGAGTATTATGCTAAGTGAAGTAAGTCCTACAGAGAAAGACAGATACCATATGTTTTCACTCTTACGTGGATCCTGAGAAACTTGACAGAAGACCATGGGGGAGGGGAAGGAAAAAAAAAAGTTAGGGAGGGAGCCAAATCATAAGAGACTGAAAAACTGAGACTAAACTGGGGGTTGATGGGGGGTGGGAGGGAAGGGAAAGTGGGTGATGGGCATGGTGGAGGGCACCTGTGGGGATGAGCACTGGGTGTTGTATGGAAACCAATTTGACAATCAGTTTCATAAAAAAATAAAAAAATAAAATGAGAAGCAACGGACGCCAATAAATAAATCCCTCTTCTCTCTACCTCCCTCAGGAGCGGACACGGCCTACCTCACTTTAATCAGAGGTTTCCCCAGGATGGATGAACAAATCAGCTTCACCATTTAAACAGGTCGCCTATGTTCCCAAATCACCTTCCAGCTCTGCAATCGAGTGTGCCGATGGCTTAACAACACTTCCCATCCCCTTCTGAGGATCCCTGGCTGGCCAGTCTGTTGCCGAAAGATTTTCACGAACACCTTCATCATCCCCTGCTCCCAGATCCTTCCCCAGAATACTGGGGATGGTAGGATACAGAAACCTTTCACAATCCTGCATAGCATCTCTTATGAATGGTCGCTAGGTACATCTGGGTAAATGAGACAAGTAAGCATGGTTCCGAACTCACAGACATGCAGATGAGGAAAGGGACTGACTCATTCTCTGTGCCATCACACCTCAAACTTGAGGACCTCTGGCCACGTGCAGTGTTTGTATGTCAGGGGAGACGAAGGGAGGGTTAATATCTCAGTTCTGCTAAGTACTCACATACGAGAAGGCAGAGAGCGGAGACCCAGCAGCTGAAGTGAACCAGGGAATCACAGAGGAAACTCAGGACCGAGAACATTTCCTTTGGACCAGAGAGCATCAGGTGTTTCCTAGAATCAGAAAAAAATAAGTTCTAATAGACGAAAGACCAGAGAAGAAATTTTTAAAAGAATGGAGGGAAATTAGCAGAGATTAGTGTAGAGAATTATTCCTCCCTGCCTGACCCTTTCCTTGCCAAAAGACTCCACAGCAACAATTGGAAGATTTTTTCTTCCCCATGGGAACACACATTTAATTTCATTATAAAACCAAGGAGGGGGCGCCTGGGTGGCTCAGTCAGTTAAGCGTCCGACTTCGGCTCAGGTCATGATCTTGTGGTTGGTGAGTTTGAGCCCCGCGGCAGGCTCTGTGCTGACAGCTAGGAGCCTGGAGCCTGCTTCAGATTCTGCGTCCCCCTCTCTCTCTGCCCCTCCCCTGCTCGTGCTCTGTTTCTGTCTCTCAAAAATAAATAAATATTAAAAAAAAAACGTTAAAATCAAGAGAAAGGAAAGATCGACCTTACATATGGAGTGCGAAGTACTTCTGTGTAAAGGACAATCAGGGTCTGGTTTAAAAAGCAAAACAATTGGACAACAGCTCCCCATGACTTGTTCTATAGGTATAAAGTTTCAGTTACACAAGATGAGTAAGTTCTAGAGATCTGCTGTGCAACATGGTACCTATAGTTAACACAGTGTTATGCACTTAAGAATATCTTAAGACGGTATATCTCCCGTGAAGTGTTCTTACCACATATACACGGGTATACCCATATGTCCGAACTTACCAAACTGTATACATTAAACATGTATATTTGTTTTGTGTATCAATTATACCTCAATAAAGCTCTCAAAAAAAAAAAAAAGAAAAGAAATCCAAGTCATCCTCTAATGAATTGAGATGCTTACAAAGTAAAATTCCATTACTTCAGTGGGTTGTTTTTTTTTTTTTTGGAAAGGTAGTGAGGACAAAGATCCCTTTAGGAATCTGATGAAGTTTGTGAACCCTCTCCAAAGATAAAAGCACATACATTCAGACACATGAATTGTTGCATGTAATCCCGGTGCCATACATCCCAGCTGTGACCTGTCCATGGAGCCCATTAAAGAACACCAGCGCTGCCGACCGTTCTCGGTGTTGTTTCTGGTTTCTTCCCTTCCCCAATAGGTATACAAGGTGCTGCCCTTGTGCTGTGGGCATCTCTGTGTCTTGTCAGCTTCTATGTAGCCAATTCATCTTTCATTCCACAGTGGTCCGCTCCCGCTTCAGAATGACAAACCAGCCTGCTCAGACTTCATTTCTGCACACGGGGAGCTGTGCGGGGATACAATTTTCCTTTTTCCATGATCAGTACAGGTATCTGTTACTGTCATGAAAGGAAATTCTTTCAGATTCTAAGAGGAAAAGGAAAACTTTCCAAATGGAAGAAAATATGGAAGAGACATTGCAATGTCTTCCGTTCACATTTGATGGCATGATAAGAAGTAGAGAATGGGGGGAACTGGTCACTGGACCTTGTCTGGCCATATCCTGCTGCTCTGTCATGTAGGAACACATTTGAAGAATGGTTTTGCACAAGATCCAGATTGGTAATGGAATACTGAAAGAATTTTATCTTCTCAGTATGAATGTTTTTCCTTAATAAAAATGGCCCAAAGCCACCCTTAGACCTAAGAGGCTGTGTGTGTACAATGACTACCAGAATTACAACAGTCAATTGGGAATTTGGGTGATGCTATACAATTCATTATGCATTGACTACGATCTTATCATTAGATCACCCCAGCTCACCAGGGTCTTCTCAAGTCATTTCGGTCTCTCACGTATGGTCAGATAATCAAATCCACCCACTATACAAGCCTGAGATTTGTTGGTGGCTGTAGTGTGGCCTGAGGTACATTATACCTCAGGCTGCCTTGTGTAATGGTGCAGCTTGAGCCCGACAGATTGTTGGGCTTGGGGGGCTTGAGTCAACACTGAACTCCAACCAGAGAGCTTACGAAGTGTCTCATTAGCCTTCATTACATACCCAAATAGTCAAACCTTAGTGGCTTAAAACAATAACCTTTTTTTTTTTTTTTTGCTTATGATTATCATAGGCTGACAATCTGGGTTGGGCTCAGCTGGTTGGTTCTTCTAAGTTTGACTAATCTCGGCTAGCTTGCTTTTTCATCTGTGGCCAGCTGATGGGCAGGCTAGAGCTGGTTGCTTTAGGATGGCCTCAGCTGGGCTGGCTGGGATGACTGAGACACTTTACAGACTCCCATCAACTATCGGGCTAGCCAAGGCTTGTCTCCATGTTAATAAAGGTTACTGAGAGCAGCATGAGGACAAACCCCAAAGTAGAAGCCCTTTCCAAGTCTCTGCTTGCATCATGTTTGCTGATGTCTTATTGGCCAAATCAAGTCTTAACAACAGTCCAGAATTAGTATGGGAGTGCAGTACAAAAGAGTACAGATAAGAGAGAAGAACTTATGGCCCTTGTGATAATCTACAACACAGAGCTATGGCACTGGCTTGCACCTACATTAGCGTGGAGGAAGGGGCGACTATTTCTAGATATGTCTTTAGGTTTTGTCTTTTCCTAATTCATTTTCTCAGAGTGAGCACCTCTTTTGACAATTAAAAAAGGTACCATATATGCTAGCAGAGGCTCTAGATTGCCCCAATATATGTTTTGTTTGACTAACTAGATGTACATGGCAAATAATATCCCCAGGGATATTTCACCCTTTTCCTTTTTTGCAGACTTTCCAAACCAGGCAGGCTCAATCATAAAGACTGTCTCTTAAAATTCTTTATGTCTTTCACATCTCCAAAGGCAAGGGAATTAAAAGCAAAAATGAACTATTGGGACCTCATCAAGATAAAAAGCTTCTGCACTGCAAAGGAAACAATCAACAAAACTAAAAGGCAATCGGCAGAATGGGAAAAGATATTTGCAAATGACATATTGGATAAAGGGCTAGTATCCAAAATCTATAAAGAACTCATAGGGGTGCCTGGGTGGCTCAGTTGGTTAAGCATCCGACTTCGGCTCAGGTCGTGATCTCACGGTTTGTAAGTTGGAGCCCCACGTCCGGCTCTGTGCTGACAGCTCAGAGCCTGGAGCCTGCTTTGGATCTGTGTCTCCCTCTCTCTGCCCTGTTCATGCCCTGTCTGTCTGTCTCTCAAAAATGAATAGACATTAAAAAATTTTTTTAAAAATAAAGAATTCACCAAATTCCACACCGGAAAAACAATCCAGTGAAGAAATGGGCAGAAGACATAAATAGACACTTTTCTAAAGAAGACATCCAGATGGCCAATAGGCACATGAAAAGATGCTCAACATCACTCCTCATCAGGAAAATACAAATTAAAACCACACTGAGATACCACCTCACGCTGGTCAGAGTGGCTAAAATGAACAAATCAGGAGACTATAGATGTTGGCAAGGATGTGGAGAAACGGGAACCCTGTTCCACTTTTTGTGGGAATGCAAACTGGTGCAGCCGCTCTGGAAAACAGTGTGGAGGTTCCTCAAAAAATTAAAAATAGATCTACCCTATGACCCAGGAATAGCACTGCTAGGAATTGACCCAAGGGACACTGGAGTGTTGATGCAAGGGGCACTTGTACCCCAATGTTTATAGCAGCACTTTCAACAATAGCCAAATTGTGGAAAGAGCCTAAATGTCCATCAACTGATGAATGGATAAAGAAATTGTGGTTTATATACACAATGGAATACTATGTGGCAATGAGAAAGAATGAAATCTGGCCTTTTGTAGCAACGTGGATGGAACTGGAGAGTGTTATGCTAAGTGAAATAAGTCATACAGAGAAAGACAGATACCATATGTTTTCACTCCTATGTGGATCCTGAGAAACTTAACAGAAGACCATGGGGGAGGGGAAGGAAAAAAAAGAGGTTAGAGAGGGAGGGAGCCAAAACATAAGAGACTCTTAAATACTGAGAACAAACTGAGGGTGGATGGAGGGTGGGGGAGAGGGGAAAGTGGGTGATGGGCATTGAGGAGGGCACCTGTTGGGATGAGCACTGGGTGTTGTATGGAAGCCAATTAGACAATAAATTACATTTAATAAAAAATATTTTTTGTATGTCTTTAAGGGAAGGATCCATGTCCACTTCAATGTTATAAACTCCACAGTGTTTAGCTTAGCCTTAATTTGGGCTCAAAAATATTTAATCTGAATTGTGAAATTTTTAGCATTAATATCAGTTACAATATATGCCCTACACACGGGGTACTCAAACTGGGTCTGCCGATCACCTGCATCTGAATCACCTGCAGCACCTGTTAGCATGCAGATTCCTGGGCCCCACCTCAGGAATCTCTGCTTGGGGCCTGGAAATTTATCTTTAACACACCTGCCTACTGCCTATGTACATGAAAACTTAAGAATCGCTGTCTCAGACAAGTGGAGTTTACGATGTTTGACCTCTATACAAGGTAATAAATAATTTTTACATTCTAATTCCACACACACATACATTTATATACACAGAGACAGATGACTGAAAAAAAGATTTTGAGGTGAAAATACCCTAAGTACAATAGATCTTTTCTAATCTATTTAAGTTTCCTAAATGCTGATCAGTGACTCAGATATATTTCATAACCCAATAATGTGTGATGAGCTGCCTTTTGAAAAATGCAGCTCTAGGGAATATGCCCAGAGTACATTTATTTGAACATTTTTGTTTCTTCTCCCATGTATACACACCAAATATATAATGCTCTTTTTTCTACATTTAATAGATGCCTCTTGGGTCACCTGGGTGGCTCAGTTAAGCGGCTGACTTCAGCTCAGGTCACGATCTCACGGTTCGTGGGTTCGAGCCCCGCTGACAGCTCAGAGCCTGGAGCCTGATTTGGATTCTGTTTCCCTCTCTCTCTGCCCCTCTTCTGCTCTCTCTCTCTCTCTCTCTCTCTATCTGAAAAATAAACATAAAAAAAAATAAATGCCTCTTAGTATCCATTCCCCTGTACCAGTGGTTCTCAAATTTGGGCATGCATCAGAATCACTTTGTGTACTCTCAAATCCCAACTTTCTGAGCCCCACCCGAAGAGTTTCTGATTCAACAAGACTTAGGAGAAGCCAAAAATGTGCATTTCTAACAACTTTCCAGACTGATCCTTCTCAAGGGACCAACTTTGAGAACCACTGCCCTATATATTCCAGTCTCTTTTATTTGCTCCGCAAACCGTTAAGAAATCCCCAAGTTTCCCGACTGATTTTTATTACCGTTTTCTAACTGCACTTGCACCATTTCTTGATTGTTTTTTTTTTATTACTGCTTTCCAGCTACATTTGCTTCAGCTGCTTTCCTCTCACTCAGACTTAGCTTGCATTGGGTAATGAACATATTGAGTTCAGCTGGCATTTCCCTAAAGCCTGCCAAATGCACTCCAACCATTGTCTTGCTGGCATGTCTCCTGACCATGATTCGAAGCTGTTCTTTTCATTCCCCTGTTTCTTCAGAATGCGCTAAGGTGGCTCAAGTCCCAGGCTAGTGGTGCTGTTTGTTCTGTAAAGTAAGATTACTGTTGTCTCCAAGATAGCAGATCAGCCCCTCGAGGATGTCATTCTGATGTTATTCATCATTTCTTCCTCCAAGGGCCTGCTAGGTCTCAGTCTGAGTCTACTGGCCTGTGTTTATTATTGTGCCTCATGCTATTGGAAATTCACCACCACAAGCGTAGGGTGAAACATTTTTGGAAATTTTATATGTTTGGCGGGAAGTGGACAAAACAGCGTTATTCGAGTGCCTTCTCTCCTCTCAGTGCATAAATGTGGCTTTTGTTCTAGCCATTCTATCGAGTTTGTTTTGGCCATGGAAAAAGAAGGGGGATGCAGACAAGTCTAGATCCCCCCTCCCCAATTCTGTATTGCCCATGGTAAGAATGGACCAGCTTTGAATGTTTTAAAATGGGGGGTAGGGGACTCATTCCTCTCCAAGAACCCTGCCTTCTGACCCCACTGTAGGGAACCGTCCTCTCTTGGTATGATAAGCTGATTAACGCCCATGTCATGAATGCTTCAAGGAATAGATATTTGGGAATCTGATTTCATCACGTGTTTTCCCTCCCTCATTTGTCACCCAGCTAGTCTTCAGGGCCAGAATGGTGCTATGGTACTAACCAGTGACCCGAACACCTCCCTGTAAAATTCCCAAGGTAAAAATTCTCTCTCCTGTATCCTGTGATCTGTTTATCTGGGGAGTGGGCTTTGAGCAGATTTTAACTTCTTTTCTTAGAAAAATTTGGACTCTGTGCCCAGGTCTATCTGAGGCCCATTTCCATTAAAGGTAGGATGACTTTTCATCTAAGTCAAAATACAAATCATGTTATTTTCCTGGATTCTGTCCTATGTGCTTCTTCCTTTAATTCTAATTTGCATCCTTTCTCTGTAATAAACCATAACAACAAGGGTAAAAAAATGACAAATCATGGTCTTTAATTTTCAAAAAAGACATTTAACCTCTCCATAGTCATCTGAAAGGAAAGGCAAATGGGTCTCATTTCATTTGACAAAATGCATACATGCCAGATATGCACTGGAAAGCTTATTTTTGAAATGATATGCAGCTTTGGCCAAAATCATGCTTGGGAAGGATGTCCTAGATTGCGCACCAGTCATTCTAGGATCTCTTACTTGTAGTCTTGTGCTAAGTGATAGATCCCCTAATAGTAAGGCATTCAGTGATATCTTGGCTGCAGCAGAATTCTTCTTCAGGACCCACCCAAAAGGCAAGAGCAGTCCCTCTGGCAACCATTTTCTGTGATATGGCCTTGGCTTCCTATGCACAGTTGATTGCCCCAGACTTGAATGTGTGACCTAGACCGTACAAAAGAGAGGACCTTCTCTGAACATTTGGAATCAGGACTGATATTCCAGGTTCCATCGGGACTGCTTATTTAAAAGGAAGCAATATAGGGGCGCCTGGGTGGCGCAGTCGGTTAAGCGTCCGACTTCAGCCAGGTCACGATCTCGCGGTCCGGGAGTTCGAGCCCCGCGTCAGGCTCTGGGCTGATGGCTCGGAGCCTGGAGCCTGTTTCCGATTCTGTGTCTCCCTCTCTCTCTGCCCCTCCCCCGTTCATACTCTGTCTCTCTCTGTCCCAAAAATAAATAAACGTTGAAAAAAAAATTTAAAAAAAAAAAAAAGGAAGCAATATAAACCCATGAGTGGTGGTGTGATCCTGTTTTTTTACCATGTCGATTGCAGAGCAGAGAGGCCCAGAAGGAGGAGAGAGAGACAGAAATTTAGAGAAGAAGAGAAAGAAATGAAGGCAACTTATAGAGTGACACAGAGATAGAAATGGAAGAGTGCAGTTGGGATTCTAAGCCCTCATTCTCATCTATTCACAAAGCCTTGGGGATCTATGTTAATACATCTTAATGATAAGACGTGACTTTTTTGCTTCTACTAGTTTGGGTCCCTTGAGTCAATTTCTGTTATATGCAGTCAAAGGAGTTGTAAATAGGACTAATTCTTTCTCTGAACTACTGTCTAATGTTATCTCTCAGCTTATATCAGAATCTTTACATAAAAGACGTGTGAATGTTACTTCTGAGCGTATATAATGTTACATTTTCTCCATGAAAATGTTTAACTCCTTGGAAGTCATCTGACACATGTTTTTGAGCACCTGCTACGTGGCCAACTTCATAAGACCTGGTTGTTAACAACATGGCAATTTCTCCTATTAGGTGGTGAGAGTTTTATAATTGATAATGTTTCCCTAATTATCTTGGCTTCTAGAAAACTCCTAGCTAAATTTACATGCCAGTTATGGTGACTATTTCATTATTTTATTACTGTTAAGCTTCTAGTCTTACTTTCTTTATATGATTCCTGACCACAGTTCAAATTCCTTTTTACTAGCCTCGGTTCACATGTTTGTGCATTTTTACTTTCAGTTGACTCCAATGCTTTGGTGAGAAGGTGGGGCACAGAGTATTTGGAATTCATACTAATGAAATTTGGTTCTGTTTGGGTCAGTCCTTGGAATGGAGAGGGTATTAACTCAGGCATAGAGTCATGAGATGGCCATGTTTACTGCCATATGGATGAGGGAGGAGAGAGTACCAGTCGAGACAGAGAAAGAGAGAGAGAGACAGAACAAGAGTGAGAGAAGACAGAAGTAGGCATGCAGGAAAACAAAGAGGCCAAGTGGAGAATGGAGAGCTAAACTGGGCTTGCGACATTCATGTTTATTCTTTCATTTATCCTCCAAAGACTTATTGGCTAAGCTTAGAAGGAAGCATGCATGCTAAGTGCTGAAATTCAGAGACAGAGTTTCATCTTCGTTTTTACATCATTACCAAGGGATCACCTTTTAAAACCTTCTTTGACTGAATCGGGTTTAATATCGCCGATCCTGGATGTTTTTTCTTTTTCCAGACTCGTTTGCAACGGGCCTTCTGGCTTTATTTCTGATCTATATTGCAGGAATCCACTTTTCACCCAGTGGCCTAATCAATGCCCTGGTTGGCCTCTCCCAGTCTTCACTAAGCCTGAGGTATTTCCCACACACCCCAAAGCCAGGAATAAGTCAGTATCAGGCCTGCACCCGATGGTTTATCTCACTGAGGTCAATGACGAGTCACGAGACAGAGATGAGGACTGGATATTGGCAGTGGCAACGGCATGCAAGCTAGCAATTTAGAGTGAAAATCCAGCTGCCCATCCCTCCAGCTCTTTCACATTTTAACAATGGATGTTTGCTGGCTGGGGACGTGAGGCCTGTGCAGAAAGAAAGACTGGAAGATAGAAAATCACCCAATCTCCATGACTAAAATTAGAGCTTTGTTCTCCTCTTCACCAGATACTCTGATATGTTGATCTGGAGAGATTTTCCTTCACTGTGTGAATGTAAATGAATTCCGTGAGATGCACAAAATACACTTATTATTTCAGAGCCTGAAGAGTGATTACAATGTATAACAAAACAACAACAACAACAATAACAACAACACACACACACACACACACACATACACACTCTTAGGGATGAAATTTTCTAATTCAATGAAATTTGGTCCTATTTAGAAGTAATGTTTTAGCCCACTCTCACATCTAAGGATGCAACATAAATATTGCTTTGGAAAGCTGCAGGGAAAAACAATCAACTAAATGTTTCTATTTTATAGAATTGGATACAATTAAAATGCTTATATGACACATAATAGCAAACAGGACTAACCGTTGGGTTTAATTATGCATTGTAGATTTTTTTAGAATGTGCTTTAACTCCCAACTGGCATTCTAAAATCTGAAAGTAAACTTCCTGTGATAGCAAATGGAAGGAATTCCAGAATTTGACGAAGGCTTTCTTGATGTCTTATCAGTGATCACAAAGAACACAGATGCTCAGTGAACAGAATTATGCATTGATTTGGGTAAGGAATGCCTTGCAGTGTGCCTGGCTACAGTCGGCTCTGTATCGGGAGTAGATGTATGTATAGTACGTGTAAGGAATTAGGCGAGATATTTCACTTCTAGGCAACATCATCCCACTATTTCTTTCATCTCTGGGAATGCTCTAATCCATCCACAAGAATGTTCAGAATCACGTTCTGCAAATTCTCATGTCTGTACCATGCAGGGTGGGGCTGCAGAGTGAGGGGTAGAGGAGCTTTCATCTAAACCAAAATCGTCTCACCAAATTTGGTTCACACCAACTCTGGTTACAGCGCAATTGCCAGAAGTTTCCTTTCAAACGTTCTCGGAAACACTCAGCGGGATGGTAAAGACAATACAGGGAAAAGGCAGTACTGGACCACAGAAGAGCTCATTGATAAAGGGATGTCTCTAATTATAAATATTATATTCATAAGTATAAAACCCAGAACATCTCAGCCAACCATCCTAAAATTTAAGGTTCTAATACTGAGCGTGCCAACAGCAGAGAGGGTTTTTTTTTTTTATCACCACCACCACCATCATCATCATCTCCATCATCATCATGAGGCATTTTTCTTGTAACGTGCCAGGCAGAGAGTTAAGCATTTTCCTCTAATAGGTAATGTAATCCTCATACATACCCTATAAGGGAGATATTATTCTCCTTTTACAGGGGAACAAACTAAGTCTTAGAGCAGCTAAATATATAGCACCAAAGTCCAAATTCTGCTATCCAGCCATTTATTTGCCAGTAGAGAGACAGCAATCCTAAGTGCTCGTGATTTGGTATTCTTTTTTAAGATCACACGTTTAAAGCCTGAAGCATGCAATAAACATTTGCTAGACTGAAGGACAACCATCTTCCCATGTGAAGCATGAAAGAGATCTGAACGTGCGTTAAAGATCCCCTTGCCATTACCTGACTACTCAGGAAGCAGCTATTTTCATGTTATCATGACTTCTGCTTTCCAAACATGTAAAGTGGTGCACAGACACACCAGGGCACAAAAGAAAAAGCTCTCTCTTTTCACCCACGCTTTGTTACTACAGAAAGCAGCACAGCCGATTTTCCCATCTAGACATCAAAATGGCAGAACAACACGGAGGTTGTGACACAGATTCTGGAGCAGAATCTGGATTCTTCCAGATCCTGGCTGTTCCACTTGCTACCTGTGTGACTCGAGGAAGTCACTTAATGTGACTCTACCTCAATTTAATTGTCTACAAAATGGGGATAAAAATATCCTCCTTCATAGGGTTCTAGTAAAGATTAAATGTGATCCTACAGGTAACACACTCAGAACTATGTGATAAATGTTAACTTGTGTTATTACCTGACTATGGTGTTCATCACCTATTCACTACTAAACTGTCCCCTAGAGGTGATCATTGGGCTTTTGCTGTCTCTACAATGATTGGCATCTAACTCCGTCTCCCCATGATATCAAACTCCCTAGTGGCGGGTGCCCGCTTCCAGTTGCCCAGCACAATTGCCTTTTTACGTGTAAGAACTCCATATTGCCTTACTGCATTACAAAAGTATGGGTGACAGAAAAGACCTTTTATTTTATACCTTCGTCTATCTTTATGCTACTTTTACAAATTTCAAAAGCTGGAGTCATGACAGTATAAAAATAGCTGCTATACTTGACTAATGAAGCAGATGTTAAAGTATCTTCAAATCACATTAAAGCATCTCTTACATAGTTTGCATTACCTAAAAGGAAGGGTTTTGCTTCGACCCAGGCAATGTTTGCTGCTGGTTTGTGCCTTGAAGTTTCTTTTTTTATCTTAGAAAGAACACCAAGTCAAGAACACTTAATGTTCCTGACCTTGTATAAGCAATTAACCCAACTGGATATATAGTCAAATTTGGGCATAAGCTTATGAGTCCTTAGGGATACGAGTGAAGTTAGGTAAGGAAGCAGAGTGGCACAGAGAGATGCAGTTTTTGGCCAAATGTTTTGATTAATCATCCATTATAAACCCAAGAAAGGAGAAAGAATAATTTCCTTAGCAACCACACAGATTAATTTGGTGTTGCTAATGTTAACCTGAAAAACAAGTGCCTGGTACTATCTTTGCGCACTGAGATGTATGGAGAGACACTGTGTCATGTTGGTGATGGGGCCTGTCATCCCTGGAAGTCACATGGTCAATAAGGTCATATTAAGCCATCCATCGAAAAGGGCTGATGGAATTAAAACAGCATTTGGAAAGTATTTCACTGGTCAGCAGCAGCAGAAAATAATGGTCATCTCGGTAAATACCTAAGCTTTCTTCCAAAGGGCTCAAAGGTTCTATTTATACTCAGATAACATAGAAATCTCAAAGCTCTCTACTGTAAACATTCACCCCCAGGCTCAAGCTAAAATAGCACTTGGTCTTAAAAAAATTTGTGCTCTTGGAAGCCACATCACTATAGCTACTCTTGTTTACTCTGATTATTCCTTAAGATGGGCAACACTGTTGGTACCTATCAGTTACCTACGAATCAAGCCTTATAGACATCGCTCTTTCTTTTTTTAAATTTTCTTTAATGTTTATTTTTGAGAGAGAGAGGCAGAGAGAGCATGAGGAGGGGAGGGGCAGAGAGAGGGAGACACACAATCCGAAGTAGGCTCCAGGCTCCAAGCTAGCAGCACAGAGCCCGATGCAGGGCTCGAACCCACGAACAGTGAGATCATGACCTGAGCCGAAGTCGGACGCTTAACTGACGGAGCCACCCAGGCGCCCCCAGACATCACTCTTTCATCTCCACTATGTTACCAAGCAAGTATCACCCGGGGTCACCACTTGAGTATGAGGGTATCTCCAACTTTGAGGAACTATAGTATATTACAACATGAACTTGGTTGTCCTGTATATACATGCCCCATGAAGGAGAGAGAGGGACAATTTATTAAATACATAGACATACCATGTTGCAAGCCAGTACTAAGCACTATGTATGTATGTGTACTTTACATAGATTTCACATAGGTGATATGTACATTACATACGTACTGTAAACTACATAATCTATCATTACAGTTGCTCAGTCAAAACTCTTAATGTATCATTCTTGATACCTCTTCTCTTCTGATGCCTCTCTTCTCTTACTCCTCACAATGGATTCACAAGGAAATGTTATCAGCCTTATCTTCATAAGATACCTGCAATCTGATCACATGTCACCACCTCTACTGCCACTGCTCTGGTCCCATCTGCCACCTTCTCTCACCCGGATTGTTGCACTGGCTTTATAACTGGTCTCCCTGCTTCCACTCTTGCCTCAAAAAAGCCTATTCCAATTAAGCTCCAGAGTGATCCTTTGACAACATAAGGTGGGTCAGGTTGCTCCTCTGCTGAGAACCTTCCAATAGCTTCCAGTTCACTCCATGATCTGTCCCACCTAGTACCTCTTGGACTTCATTTCCTGCTCATCTGCATGCCTCATTCTGTTTTGAGTTTTATGTAAATAGAAGCGCAGATTAGTTATTTTTGTGTGTCTGCTCCTTTCTTTCAACATTACAGTATTTAAGAGATAGTGGTATTGTCCCAGAGCTAGACAAACAGACTAATAGCACAAAAGGGAAGGTCTGGAGTTGTGCCCACATGTACATGAGAGAGATGAAAAGATACATGAAAAAATTAAAAGAGATAAAGATACATGAAAAGACAGGGACTAGAATTGGCCCACATACACAAGAATTGGCATGGGAGATTGGTGAGTAAATAACCCACCTATTCAACAACTAACACTGGAATGAATAGTTACTGCTATGGAAAGAAATGAACTTGTATCTCCATTTTCTATCACAAACAAAATCAATTATAGGTAGATACAAGACTCAAAGGCAAAGAGAAAACTAAAACTTAAAAAAGAAAATACAGGTTAAAAGCATCACAACTTCCAGGAGGGGAGGATTTCTTTAAAAAGGTGACAAATAGGGGGGCCTGGGTGGCTCAGTTGGTTAAGCGTCTGACTTTGGCTCAGGTCATGATCTCACGGTTGATGAGTTTGAGCCCTGCATCGGGCTCTGTGCTGACAGCTCAGAGCCTGGATCCTGCTTCATATTCTGGGTCTCCCTCTCTCTCTGCCCCTCCCCTGCTTGCACTCTGTCTCTCCCCCTCTCTCTCAAAAATAAATTAAAAACATTAAAAAATTGGGGTGCCTGGGTGACTCAGTCAGTTACGTGTCTCCTCCCTGCTCCTCCCCCTGTCATGTTCATGTGCACTCTCTCTCAAAAATAAATGTTAAAATAATTTTAAAAATTTTTTAATTAAA
Source organism: Prionailurus bengalensis (assembly GCF_016509475.1). Lineage (NCBI taxonomy): Eukaryota > Metazoa > Chordata > Mammalia > Carnivora > Felidae > Prionailurus > Prionailurus bengalensis. The sequence continues at coordinate 11,200,347 of NC_057361.1, forward strand.
AAAATAAAAAGGTGACAAAGGCACAAGCAAAGGAAATACATGTTAAATTTAAGTACATTATAATTAAGAATTCATGTTCAATAAATAGACCATAAACGGTAAGAGACAAGCCACAACTAGGGAGAAGGGATTTGTAGTACACATGACTGGCAAGGGACTAATATCCAGAATATAAAGAAAATCCCACAAATCAATGAAAAAAAGAAAAAAACAAACAGGCATTTCAAAAGAAAGGATATATGAATAAAAATCTCCCTGATCCCATCAATAATCTGGGGATGCTAATTAAGAATGCAATGAGATGGTATTTTATGCCTATTAGATAAACAAAAACTAAAATATCTGACACAGATGATTATTGCTAGAATGTGAAGAACCAAACACTTCTTGAGCTATTAGTGAGTATATAAATTGGTTCCACCACTTTGAAAAACAACTTCTCATTACCTTGTAAACTAGAAATATGTCTACTCTTATTACCCAGCAGTTTGACTCCCAGGTGTGCTTCCCAGGCCTGTACTCTAGAGAGACTGTTTTTTTTAATACTTTATTTTTAAGCAATCTCTACACCCAACATGGGACTCAAACCCACAACCCCAAGTCAAAAGTCGCACGCTCCACCATTGGAGCCATCCAGGCACCCCCTAGAGAGACTCTTTCTTATCTGACCCTAGAAATACGTGAAATATATTCTAGGTACAGTGTAATAGCAAGAAAATAGAAACAACACTATTACCATTGACTGGAGAATGGATGAAAAAACTATAGTATATTAATACACTGGAGCAGGGCACAAAACAACACCTATCTGTACTTCCATTTAAATAAAATGTGTTAGAGTATATAAGCAATGAATCACGGGAATCTACCCCACATTGTACACGCTGTATGTGAGCCAACTTGACAAAAAAATGTATTAAAAAATAAATAATCCCTTGGGTAAATTCCTAGCAGTGCTATTGCTGGGTCATAGGGTAGGTCTATTTTTAATTTTTTGAGGAACCTCCACACTGTTTTCCAGAGCAGCTGCACCAGTTTGCATTCCCACCAACAGTACAAGAGGGTTCCCGTTTCTCCACATCCTCGCCAGCATCTATAGTCTCCTGATTTGTTCATTTCAGCCACTCTGACTGGCGTGAGGTGATATCTCAGTGTGTACCCCAATGTTTATAGCAGCGCTTTCAACAATAACCAAATTATGGAAAGAGCCTAAATGTCCATCAATTGATGAGTGGATAAAGAAGTTGTAGTTTATATACACAATGGAATACTACTTGGCAATGAGAAAGAATGAAATCTGGCCCTTTGTAGCAATGTGGATGGAACTGGAGAGTGTTATGCTAAGTGAAATAAGTCATATAGAGAAAGACAGATACCATGTGTTTTCACTCTTATGTGGATCCTGAGAAACTTGACAGAAGACCATGGGGGAGGGGAAGGAAAAAAAAAGTTAGGGAGGGAGCCAAATCATAAGAGACTGAAAAACTGAGACTAAACTGGGGGTTGATGGGGGGTGGGAGGGCGGGGAGGGTGGGTGATGGGCATTGAGGAGGGCACCTGTTGGGATGAGCACTGGGTGTTGTATGGAAACCAACTTGACAATCAGTTTCATAAAAAAATAAATAAAAATAAATAAATAAATAAATAAAAAGTGTTAGCATATTAACAAGAGCAGTGAAAATGAAATATATGTGTCAATAATGGGTGACTGCTAAATCTAATGCTGAGTAAAAAAGCAAGTCACTGAAAAATGCACACCGTATAATTCTGCTCATAAAATGTCCTAAAACATGTGAAGTGAAATAAAATTTTGTTTAGAAATGCCTAAAATTCTGATAAAAACATATAGCCAAGTAAAGGAATGATGAAGACAAAATTCAGGATAGTAGTTACCTCTGGGGAGGGTGTGCTACAAAAGGGTTCAGGCAGGGGCACTTGGGGAACTTCAGAGGTTTGGGTAATGTTCTCTTTCTTAGGAAGGGCTGGAGGGTGCATGGATTATCTGATTATTATTTAAACCATATATTCTATATACTCTTTTATGCCTATGATATATTTAATAAAAATATAGTACCCATGAGTTCTAGAACTGTGCTTTCCAATATGATAGTCCTTAGACACGTGTGACTATTTCAAATAAAATTATTTAAAATTAAATAAGATTAAACATTCAATTCCTCAGTCACACTGTCACGGTTCAAAAGCTCAATAACCACATGTGACTGCTGGCTACCATATTGGATATTGCAGATTATTGGCCAGCACTGTTCTAGAACATTTTTATCTCCTTAGTGTTAGATACTGTTTTTATCCACTTTTTATAAAATCAGGCAATTCATTGGCTTTCTGCAGAAAAAAAAATCTCTATAATTCTGTCAATAACAGCAATAGGAGATGAAGAAAAGATTTACTTCCTATGGATTCTGTTGAACCTCTTGGTTAAAGAAAATTCCATTAACAAATTTGTCAGACTTCATATTCCAGTTCACTTAACTCATCAAATGGCAGCATGAGCCTGATTACTATTCTGCTTCAGGAAGTCAAAGACAGTTTCCATGCAGCTTCTTGTACCAACAAGGTTGTGAGCAGAATTTCATCTGCCAAAAAATTTCATTGTGTGAAGATTTCCAAAGCCATATATCCTCCAAGATAGAATTCATAAGTGGAAAATGGTCTTCTAGAATGAGAGCCATAGGTACTATAGAGAAAAGAGACCTTTGCGTTCTTCCCACCTGTTTTCTAGGGCCTCCCCGAAGCAGGTGTTGCTAATCTGCATGGTTCAGATTCTGGTATTCTAGTGTGTGTTTCACCCTATGCATTAGGAGGGTCAAATACATGGGTGTATTTCTGTTTCCCTTGCCTTCATGGGGCAGAATCTGGCCTTGGGGTCTGGGCGTCCTTCCCTTCTTTTCTATCTCCCCCACACTTGGATGTTCTAAACCCTGGCCTCAAATTCCTAATACAGTTTCTGTAAGGGTGGTAAAGTCTTGAAAGTGGGGTTTGGAATTAGGGGAGGGAAGAACACTCCCTCTGCACTTGGGTCTAAGCCATGGATTCTTATCTAGTTGCCTAGAAAGCTCTGTATTGGAGTATTAGGCACAAGCTCCCTGGGGGGGTGGGGAGGGGAGATGCTTTTCTTCCCTTGCCATTGTCCACTGTGGGCACAGTGACTTTGGGGACTTCAAGGAGAAGGGAGGGGCCGAACCAAAATCAGATTCAGTGACACTTTATCCTTTGCTCAAAATTCCATTTAATGGCACTTGAAGCCCCAAAGTCAGCCCCAGAGATCCTAGATGAGGATACTTGTGATTCAGAGTTGAATGCAGAGTTAGAAGAGTAGCGGTCATGGGCCTGCTAGCAGCCCACAGCCCTCCTTAAACAGGGGTTTGTCTCACCTTGGGGGTGGTCATCATCCCATCCACACCAGGTGTGGTACAGCAGGAGGCATCGAGTTTCCCTCTGTCCTCACTCAGGGCACTTAGAACATGCCTGTCCATCCTGGCAAAGTTACATCTGAAAGCCACGGATGTTTGCCTGGTCTGCAGTCCTGAATCCCTAAAGAGAAGAGCCATCTTTAAAAACACCATTTTAACAGCTAAACATTACTTGTAAAGAAAACTCCTTTCATCTGGTTGCTCTACTAACACAGTTTGTTGACCCCAAAACAACGAGTGCCCCTAAATTCATCACATTCACAGCAGTAACAAGAATTATCCCCAAACAATTCCCCTTTTACCAAAGTAATCATAATTCCAGACTCAGCAAAGAGGTTGACTTCCTTCTGTTTTACTAATAAGTCTAGGTTTGTTTTCTTTCCCCCATTACTTCTTTTGTATTTATTCATTCGTTTATTTGATAACATTCATTGTCTAAGTCACTGGTTTCAAATCTGTGCATTGTGGCCACTCAGGAATTCTAGGTGTTATGCAAAGGGACCCTTTGTTCCCACTGCGCACCAAGAACTGGCTGCATAATGAATACAAATAGGTCTTCCTATATATGGACTACCTTTTTTCAAATGTCTGCAGGTGTTGCCATTAATAAAATACAAAATCGTTTAAAAGAGTTTCTGAAACGATAGTCATTTTTTTTGGCCCTGGTATAAAACACTTTTCTCAACCAACGGATCCTAGAAACGTAGGTAAAGTTATATGATGATCTGGAGATGTTTCTGATTGTATAAAGAGGTCTTCAAACTCCCGGTGTTGGGAAATTCTGGTCTAAGTCACGCAGAGTTGCGTTCTCTGTCACTGCGAATTAACATCTGCCAACAGACTACGTCAGAATATTGCAGGAGCAGAACCTGGGACGGAAACCTGGGATGTTAACAAAGGAAAATGAACAAACTCCTCTTTTTGAAACATCCTAGAATACTGCTATTCTTTCCAAACATAAGGAAATAATAGCACCGAGAGGGAGCATGGATGAAAATTCCAGGGATCCCAGGCATCTAGCCATCCAGTCTCACCCAAGCATTCCGTTGTCCTGCTCCTGTCTTTCTGGGTGTTCCTGGAAGGAGGCAGTGCCCAGTTAACCCCTTAGCACCCTCACCTTTCAAACAACCCTCTGCTTCTTTTCAGGCTATCCATCTGCCTGGGATTCAAGCTGTAGGAAGACAGGTAGCCAACGACGATTCCTGCAAGGCCCACATGTGCTATGCACCAGGTACCTCTGCAGTTCTGGTTAAATAGCCAACGTTAGCTTCTCTTCAATCAGGTGCAGTTGGAATCTGGGGGGCAGCGCAGGGACAAAAACCGGTGACGCACTTGGGCTCCCAGGCCCAGGCTCCACAGATACGATGTGATGACTAAGTCACTTCTGGTGAATTTTTCCACAGATTCATTGGAAAAGTAGTTAAAAGTATTATGTGATATGTATCTTTTGCTGAAAGTATGAACAGCAGGGACACACAATTGTCCTAAAATAAATTCCTTTTGTGTAACAATCGCCTTTAGCTCAGTTCCATGTCCACACTTTGTACCTCGGAATTTGGCTCATCAGCTTGCAAAATGCACATTCTGGCTAATAACTGGGAGCAGAAGGGGTGAATCAGAGAATATTCATGACTGGATAAAACAAAGAGACCATGAAAATCCTGTGCCCCTGATGCTAAATCAGTAGTATCAGCTTCCTGTGGAAAACAACATACCTCGATAAGCGGTGGGGAGACTGTAGAGAAGTGGAAGGAGAGTGTGGAGGGAAAGAATCAAATGTCATCACCGTCCATTGCCTCCATCGGTTCTGGTGGACATTTTATAAGGCCAGTTTACATGCTTCCAAATTGGCATAATGATGGCCAGCTTCAGCACAAGGCACACACTCTGCACATAATAAGTACCCGATAAATATTTATTAACAGCATCTGACCAATTGGAGACCAATTTAGAAGACTGCTTCTGTCCTCTCTGCCGGTTTTCCTCTACTTGATTTCAGCTCTCAGAATTCCTTTAATGAGGTTCGAGACCAAGATTATAGTCGGAAATACTATAAAACCTGCACGTTTTGCCCTGGTATTATGCTCAGAAAACACTATCTTTCCTAGGGGAATACACCACAAATAGCTTTGCCTGTTTCTTCCTCAGGTTTTCTGAACATTCGTTTTTAAAACATTAATTGTAAGAAAAATTAAAAACTGCCCTCATTTAAAAATTACTTTATTGCGCGCATTTCCTCTGAAGAGGTTCAACAATAGGGCTGTAGTTTTACCTACGGTTCATAATAATATTTTACCAGCTGTGCTTGTCAAAGGAGGGCCACACACTCTCCTGGAAGCAGGCGATCTTGTTCAGTGCTATCACTGGAGCCATTTTAGTTCTTCCTTGTTTAGGTTTGGGGAAGTTGGGTCCTAAAAGACTAATAAATCAACACTCGGTACAACTCTGAGAATATTAGGAGAGGCATCTCATTTCCTCTTCCCAACTTCTAGTATAAATTCCTAATCGGTGGTTCTTAAACTTTTGAATGCGTAAGAATCCCTTGGAAAGCGTGTTAAGGTACAGATTCCTGTGCCCACCCCCTGAGCTCTGGTTTAGACTAAGGGGTCGCCGGAGCATCGGAATTTCTAACAAGCTCCCAAGTGACTCTCAGGCTGCCGGTCTGCAGGCCACACTTTGGAGGAGCACTATTCTAATGACCTGGATGAGTTAATGAAGCCATTTAAAATGCCCAGAAATAGGATGTGTTGAGACCGGCTCCAGTTTGACAAATATGTTGTCATAGCTGATCACCATGACTCATGCCTTCCAGTTCTGTTGTTAAGGCAGCCTGAGAAGTGTGCGTATGTTAGGGGTAGCCTGGGTCTCTACTTTGGGAACTCCTGGGTCAAATGACATTTGAGGTCATTCCAGTAAACCTGTGGAAAAGGGAGAGAGCCCCCAAGCAGATCCACTTACCTTCTATGACAGTTTCAAACGCCAGAGCCCAAGGGCAATCGGTGAACTTGTCTCCTTGGGAAAGTGAAATGGGTGGACAGAAAACAAATCACACAAGTTCTTCTGCACACTTGAATTTTGTAGGAGCTTCTCATGCAGAATAGCAGGCTCTCAACAAACCAGGAGGCATGGTTCAAAGGAGAAGTGGTGTCCTTGAGTGTCGTCGAGATGCTTTTGTATCTTCTGAGGGATATACTAAAAATCAGTCCAAAGGTATTGAGTCTTCCTCTGTCTGGCTTATTTCACTTAGCATAATATCCCCTAAGTCCATCCATGTTATCACAGACAGCAAGATTTTATTCTTTTTATGACCAAGTAACAGTCCATTATGTATCACATCTTCTTTATCCATTCATCCATCGATGGACACTTAGGCTGCTTCCATGTCTTGGCTATTATAAATAGTACTGCTATGAACATTGGGGTGCATATATCTTTCTGAATTACTGTTTTTGTTGCCTTCATTTTTTTTGAGGAACCTCCATACTGTTTTCCACAGTGGCCGCACCAATTTACATTCCCACAAACAGTGCACATGCTTCCAAATTGGCATAATGATGGCCAGCTTCAGCACAAGGCACACACTCTGTTGTGCACGAAGGTTCCCTTTTCTTCACATCCTGGTCAACACTTGTTATCGCTCGCCTTTTTGATATTAGCTATTCTGACAGGTGTGAGGTGATATCTCACCGTGATTTTGATGTGCATTTCCCTGATGATTAGAGATATCGAGCATCTTTTCATACCATATGATTTCACTTTCATGTGGAATCTAAAAAACAAAATAAGCAAACAACCACAACAACAACAAAAAAGAGAGAAACAGGCTTATAAGTGCCAAGAACAAACTGGTGGTTGCCAAAGGGGAGGGGGCTGGAATACGGGCAAAATGGGTGAAGGGGATCAAGGGGTACCCACTCAGAGTTATAAAATAAATAAGTCATAAGGCTGAAAAATACAACATAGGGAATATAGTCAATAATATTGTAATACACGAATAGTGAGCATTTTGTAATGTATAGGATGTTGAATCACTGTGTTGTACACCTGAAACTAATTTTTTTAATGTTTTTTTTTATTGTTGAGAGAGAGACAGAGACAGAGACAGAGTGCGAGCAGGGCAGGGGCAGAGAGAGAGGGAGACACAGAATCCGAAGCAGGGTCCAGGCTCTGAGATGTCAAAACAGAGCCCAACATGGGGCTCGAACCCATGAAACATGAGATCATGACCTGAGCCAAAGTCAGACACTTAACTGACTGAGCCACCCAGGTGCCCCTGAAACTAATTTAATATTATATGTCAATAATACTTCAATGAAAAATTTTAAATGTTGAAAAAAAAAAGGTATTGAGGACTAAACACCCTAGACACAACATGTAAAGTAACTGTCTAAGGTATGTCAAGATCCTTAGTCGCCGGGGAAATGTAAATTAAAACTCCAATAAGATATCACCACACAGCTATGAGAACGGCTTCTACGGTAACCTGACAACACCACATGCTGGTGAGGGTGCTGAGCAAATGGAGCTCTCGTACAATCCTGATGAGAACTCAAAATGGGCCAGTCATTCTGGAAAACAATTAAGCAGTTGAAGGTAAACAAAACACCAAAATACATGAACATTCCTAAGTGATCATCTGAGAGATGTGAAAACTTAACGTTCATACACAAAGCCATCCGTGAAGGTGTACAGAAGCCTTAGAGTGAAAGGAATGCCTTTCAACAGGTGAAGGAATGAACCAATTGTGATCCACACGATGGAATGCTACTAATAATGGAAAGCAATAAACTAAGTCTAAACGAACAACATAGATGAATCCCAAATACATTGTGCCAAATGAGAGAAACCTGTCCAAAAGAGATTGCATCCTGCCTAATTGACTTGTAAGACATTTAGAGAAAGTAAAATTATGGCGTGATTAGTGGTTTGTCGGGGAAAAAGGTGGGCAACGGGTTGACCAGAAGGGAGCAGCAGGCGGGGATTTGGGGGGACTTTTGCAGTGTAATCCAGAGGGTGGTGGTGGTTACGTGACTCCGTGCATTTGTCGAAACTCACAGAACTTTACACCAAGACAAAAGGGAATTTTGCTGTATGTAAACTGAAAAACATATGAAATAAAAACAATACCTGCTCAGGCTGCACAGACACATACTCTAAGACACACCCATTCTACTTTTTCCTTTATGTCTGAAAGAAATGCACCTGTTTGTTCACTAAAACACATGCATGAAAACGCAGGAATACTATTCTCAATAGTCCAATTCTAAAAACTACTGAAATGTCCGTCATAATAGAACAGATAAATAAAGTGTGCTATGTCAATACAATGGGATGTGCATGGGAAGTAGTAAATTGCAACTACACAGAATAATGCAGTCTCCTCTCATAAACATAATGTTTAATTTTAAGAAGCCAAATATAAAAGTGTATGCACAAGATGATTTCACTTATATGAAATTCAAAAGCAGGCAGAAACTAATTAAGGTGTTAGAAGTCAGAGTAGCATTTACCCTTGGTGGTCCGATGACTGAGAGGGGAAAGAGAGGTCCCGCTGGGGTCTTGGTAATGTTCTATTTTTGATCTGGGTGCTGTTGAGAGGGGTGTGTTCTGTTTTGGAAAATTTATTGGACTGTAACCTTATGCAACTTTAGCACGCTTTATGTATGTTATACTTCCACATGGATTTTTTTCCTGGGGACTCAGTTTTGTAAAGGAGCTCCAGCCTCAAAAATAACTGCAACCATTGTGTTGCACAACAAAGAGCAGATCTTGAATGGCATGAGGTTGGTGGGTTGACCGGTAAACTTTTTGCTGGATTTTTTTTTTCTAAATTGAATGGAGTCCATCTTGTTCTAGTTAAAGAAGCTGGTGGGCATGTGACATTTCCCACCCCTCGCTACATTTGAGAAAGCTGTTCTATGTTTTTCCATGACTGTATGGTTTCCCAGAACTCAGCACGCTCACTGCTAAAGCCGGGAAAGTCCTGGGCAAACCAGATCAGAAGTGGAAGAGACACCCCCCGTTCCCCATCCTGCTTCTTTTTAGAAAAGAGCAAATCTTCAGAGTCATGTGTCATTGGAGCCATTGCCCTTTGGAAATCACCTGCCCCCACAGAAGCACCCAGATGGGTTTCACGGGGAAACAGAATGGAATTTCCTACAGTTCCTATATTTGAAGAAAACGACTGTGGGTCAGGGCAGCATTTAGAAATTCCCAGTGTTCCAAGGGCGAGGGCCATCATAGCACCTGGCCTTTAATCAAACCTCTGTGTGATCCCTCCTTTCATCTTCTGCGCTCGGCGCAGGGACCTGGTTTCCCGTGTCACCTCAGCTGGCTGCAGTTTCAAGAGCGGTTTCAGGACAAGTGATTAACTGAGTTTCTTTCAAAGTCCTTGCTGGTGGATCAGATTTAGCCAAGGCAATCGTGTCTCCATACAGTGAGTTCCCTAGTGCCCAGACACAAGGCACAAATGGCACAGTAGCCCCGGAGAATTTTCAGTGTAAGATGGTTTCTCTCTCTAGGGTTGTAGCTTTTGATGTTTTTCTTTTATACTTGGTGAACACCACTTAAAAATATTCAGTGTAAGATAATCAAAACTTGTCCCCTTAAGAAAGGACCAAGGCATGGTTCCTTTTTTTTTTTTAATAGGAGGTATCTTTGCCTTATTTAATAATCATGCTTTTTGCACTTGTGATTAACAAATGGCCTCAGCATGGAGGAACAGACCAAGTGACGGGGTTCTCCAAACGCTACAGAAGCTTACAATGCAGGCCCTTTTGCTTTTTAACGTGGTATTAACTGTCCGCCAAAGGAACACATCTACACGTCTATTTTTAGTGGATAATACAGAGTCCTACTCTAGCTTCTAGAAAAGCTACCATGATTGGTATGAGAATTAGAAAAGGGGAAGGGAGAGAGAAGAGACAGCGAGAGCGAGAACAAGGAAATGTTATTGATAACAAGTTTATGGAACAGAGTACTTATGAAATTTCTGATTATATATGTGTATATATATAACATATATATATACACATATATATGTGTATATATATAACATATATATATACATATATATGTGTATATATATATTATATATATATACACATAGAGAGAGACAGAGACAGAGAGACAGAGAGAGAAAATGAGAGAGATGTAGATATATGACCATATATGTCTATCTGTATATTTACACCTCTATTATCCTTACAATGTATACATGATATATACATATGTGTGTACATATATCCTTATTTAATCCTCTCAACAACCTTTGAGTGTGTTATCTGCTTTATAGAGAGAATCTAAGATTGAGAGAGATGAAGCAGTTTGTCTTAAGTACGCACAGAAAACAGAAGAGAAAGGATTTGAATCTCGTTCTGCTTGAGGCCTGGTGCTACCCAGGGGCTTCATGACCACTGTTGGCCGGGGAAATAAAACAGTCTGTTTTTACAAAGGAGGACTCGAGCTGGGGGTTTTCAGGATAATTTTGTTTCAGATCACCCAAGAGAACTATGAAAAAAACCATTTCAAAGGCAGAAGTTTGTGAGCCTTTAGGTGCACAGCTATGACGAATCCCATGTATCTGGGGAAGAGGAAATACAGCAGCACAAGGTAAATGCAAGGTCTGCATAGGGCAATTGTCAGGGGGAGAAATGGATGCTCAGGTTGCAGGGGAGAGAGACATTCTTGAACCCTAGATGAGGCATGTTGTCTCAGGTGACCCCAAATTCTACCTCAGCATCAAGGGAGGTGACTGAAACCCAAATGAAGCCATTTTTATAATCTGTTCATGGTTCCATACACCTTGTGCCCTGAGTCTCAACTCCTTGAGGTGACAGACTTCTCTAAATAAGATGAGCCAAATTAGTGCTGAGTAAATCCCACATATGTGGATTCACCTCAGACGTCATAGTCGGATTGTCTGTGAACATTCTGATACGTTTTTCCTCCATTTCCAATGCATTTGTCATTACTCTCTGTCCTTGAAATAACTGTATAAACACAGTTATCTCAGCTGTAAGGCAAGCAGAGAGACTGACATTACTATATTTGCTTATAATCTTGGAAATCGGTGATTTAGCCGGTCCTGCTTTCTGACATCGTCTTCATGGTAGCACCAAATTATTATGAATCCAGTGTATTTCCCATGTGCATTTATTCTGAGGAATTCAAACTGTTTTCTGGAGAGAGAGAGCAAGAACTAGGGAGAGGGGCAGAAGGGGGGGCAGAAAGAGGGAGGGAGAGAGAGAGAGAGGTTGAGGACTTCATCCAAGGCTCCATGCTCAATGCAGAGCCCATCACGGGCCTAAGTCCCACGACCCTGAGATCATGATCTGAGCTGAAATCAAGAGTCAGACGCTTAGCTGACCGCACCCTCCAGGGCGCCCTGTTTCCTGGATTCATGATTAATCCTCACAATAAGCGCCAGAGGGATGCGCTGGCACATGTCAGGCCCATTTTACAGATAGAGGATTTGAGCGGCTTAATAAAAGACATGCCATTCACACCCTCAAAGGAATCAGACTCCAGCTCAGCCGTGACCCTGGACCTGCTGGTTCCCAGCTATTGCTTTCCTTATTAAGGAACGTGGCTTCTCTAGCTTCTACTCTGGTTCTGGTCTTCTGCTGGTTACTAGGCAACTTGACTATCACAGCCTGGGTGCAAAACACCAGAGCATCAAAGTCCTAGAAAAATGAGGCAAATCTTCTCACTGTATGCATGTGAAGTATAGCCGAGCATCACGCCATTCCAGCCAGCGTTAAACAGGGCAAAACAAAAAGCTTTGAAGGGCGACCAAACACTATGCGTCTGATGGATTGGGTTAATTTTAGGCAGATAATTATTATAGGTGTCTTAGAGCACAGAAGAGGAAAATAAAGCACAGCTGCTTGCTCTACAGAGCTCAGAGCCCAAGGCACTCAAATAAATACTTGTACCACATGAAAAGATGATGTAAGGGGGATGATGAGGGGTCAAGACAGAAGAGAGAAATCATCGGATAACCAGGGCGACTTGATCTTAGCTTCTCTGAGCTAAGTAGTAGCATGGTGATTTCAAAACAGGAAAGCAAAAAAGGTGAAGGCAGAGAGGGCAAATTACCCCAGCTACTTATTTCTGAAACATACAAAAGGATTCCTCATAGAGTTAGGGAAGGAGAACAGGCTCTGTGCAGTTGTTTATAATTCTCAGAGCGCAGGTCCACGTGGGCCTGGGTATGTGCAATGGGTTCTGTTCTTGAGGACAGAGAAGGGTGTGAGATGTGGTCCCTGGCTTTGCAAACAAGAACAGAGCCGCATGCCTCCTGCACAGCCCTCAGATGGAGTGAGGGAGGCAGGCTGGGCCTCCAGCTTCCCACCAGGCCTGCGATGTGTTCTGGGAGCATTTTCATTCCATTCTGTTTAATGGGGGGGGGGGGGGGCGCATTTTGGCCAGACCTAAAAAGTAAGAAGTTCAAGTTTTCTTCGTTTTTAAAAGCGTCGCTACTATTACTAACAATTGTGTGGGGTCAATCGATCCCTGAGATATAGTCCACACCCTGCCCCGCATGCTCCCTTCCCCCACCTGCCATCAACCTCACAGCTAGGCAGAACTCTGTCAAAATGAGTCCCTTCAGAACCCTCTGATTCCATGTGGTTCTGCTCTGGGAGGCGGTCTTACCCAGCAATATCATCCTGATGGGCTAAGGGATTACAGGTCAAGTATAGCTCTAATGTCAACACTAGCCAACAGCTTATGCTCTCTCAGGGAAGAAGGTGCTGCTGGTTTCATTTCTTCAGAGTTGTAGCTAATGCAATAAGCCTTGAAAAGAATTTCTGTAAATATTGGAAGAAGGTCATATTATCCTGATTTGCACATGATATGATGCTTTCTTAGAAAACCTAATAGGTGCAATTAAAAAGTAAATTACTGGATCACAAGTAAAATAGTTTAGTAATGTACCAGTTACCAGGAAAAATACTTTAAAAATCCATTCATTTACTAGTAGAAACCAGACAGAAATGGAACCATGGGGGGAAATACCACACACACATCCTATTAGTAATGGAGACAAAAACTACAAAATAGGAAAAAATTTAACAAAAAAGTATAAGATTTGAGAGAGATACATTTTACCGAGGGACATAAAACACGACCCAAATAAATGTAGAGACATATCATGCTCCTAGATAGAAAGTCTTAATGTAATAAATATGTTAATCAATTTCAAATAAATAAATTGCACGTAATTTCCATCAGAAACACAACAGACTTTCTTTTTAAATAGAAAACAATGGCTTAAGAAAATATAAGAAAGCAGAGTATGCAAAATTGCCAAAAATGGTTTTGAAAAGCTGGAAAATAAGGAGAGATTTATCCTCTCTGCTAGTAAAATTAAAAACTATTGTGTTCCAAAATCTTCGTCGCAGCGTCTGCTTCTGGGGAACCCACTATGACACAGTTATGATTGGTCTGTCACTCAACCGCATTTTAATGGGGATGTCAGAATTCAATGACAACAGTGAGCTTTTTATACAGATAAAAGAATATAAAAAGTAAGTGGGTTTAATGTTTTTAAAGCTGCACATTATGGCCAGTTGGGTCTCAGGTGGGCTATGGATCCAGAAAGCAGTCCTCCTGATCCCTTTCCCATTGTCTCATGCCTTTCAGGTTTGCTATTAAAACATTTGCCTTCGTGACCTGGTCCTCTTCCTTGGCTGGATCATTTGGCTTGCTTCTCATCCAGCATGACTCCTCCCTGTCTTACTTGTAATTCTGTTACTTGGCACCCCTCCCAGTGCTTTGTTCTGGCTTGGCCACCTTTATGCTCCACTTGGCTTTGGCCCAAGATCCAGCATTTTTCTCCCTTGCTCCATCCTTGTAGGCAGTTCCAGAATTCCAGATTTAGTCAGGGCTCATTTGCAATTGTACTACTCGCTCCTTGAAGAACACTGTATCCAGTGGACTATGAGAAGTGGCTACCCTCCGAATGGTTTAGAGTCCGGGGCCAGGCATTGAGACCGTAGTTGTATTAGTTTGCGAGGGCTGCCATAACAAAGGACCACACACAGCCCAAGTGGCTTACACAACAGAAATCTATTTCCATACAGTTCTGAAAGCCAGAAGGCTAAGATCAAGGTGTTAGCACGGTTGGCTTCTCCTGAGGGCCTCTGTTCTTGACTTGTAGACGGTCATCTCCTTCCCGTGTCTTCACGCTGTCTTTCCTTTGTGCACGTCAGTGTCCTGATCTCCTCTTCTTATAAGGACACAAGTCATTCTGGACTATGGCCAACCCTAATGATCTCATTCAACTTTAATTACCTCTTTAAAAACCCTGTCTCCAATACACTCACGTTCTGAGGTACTGTGGGGGACGACTTCACCATACGAATTTTGTGGGGGCACAATTCAGCTCACAACAATGGTCAAATACCTGGGTTCAAATATGTATTCACCTCATTGTAGCTGAGAGACTTTGAGCAACTTCTTTCACTTCTTTGGGCTTCCGTAAAATGAAGAAAGTAAGTGTCTGCCTCACAGGACTGGTGTGAGGATTAAATAAAATAATATATGTAAAGTGCCTGATTCACAGTAAGCACTCAGTAAAAGCTGTTTTTGGTTTCTTTGAGGCCCCAACACCAACACTGAATTCAATGCAAATGCACATACAATTTTGCAGACATAAAAACATGCAAATGCGAGGTTTTTATTCAGTTGCTTATTTGCCCAACAAGTATTTGTTGAGCACATACACTATATAGTCGATACTCATTATTTGCAGTAGTGATGTTCTATAAGGGTCACCGTGAACACTGAATTAGCGAATATTGAAACATTGCTCCTAGGGAAAATACAGGGTTAGGCTTCTGAGAGTCTCTGACCACAACATTTTTGCTAACTAACCAATACATAACTTAGTCTTATGTATATTTTGGTTTCAATGTATATTGTTGGTTCCTTAATATTGGCCTCATTGACAACCTCATTATAACTCATGCCTGAACAAAGCTTACCTAACCCATGCATTTTCTCCATAAAGCACATCACCACCTTCTTGTATTTGGCAACACTAGACAGCACCTCAGCATTATACTTGGAGGCCATTGTAAATTTCGAAATCACCAATGAAAAGCACAAAAAGTGTAAGAAGGTGGCGCTAAGTTGGCTGGGAAATGTACGCTTGTTTATAGTGTGAGAGCTAAAAACAAGTAGGTGAAACTCTGTCTTATTTAACCTCAGCTGGAAGCATACATGTGCTTTGGGAGACTAAAAATTTTTTGGTGCCTTTCACATGCCCACAAATGACCATGAGAGTTCTGTGGGTATTGATTTGGGGGTGACAAATCAATGTTAGTGAATTTCCAAACATGGAACTTGCAAACAATGAGGATTAACTGTAGGTCAGGCTCTGTATTAGGTTCTAGGGCACACTTCAAGAACAAGGCAGATTCTTCAGTGATGCTTACGGTATAGCAGGGGACAGAATGTTAGGGAGACTCAAAGTCTTTGCAGGAATGTTCAGATTCTTTGACTCCTCTGGGAAGGAAGAGGATTCTAAGCATCTGAGCATTTGCTGAATGATGAGTATCTCTTTCCAGAGGGTGCCATAATCAGGGTAAGACCTTACTGAGGTCCAAGCTGAGTTATGTAGTGTGTCACCATTTTCTTGTGTGTCCTGTGTCCCCAGGAAATGCTCGTACTTGACTAACATGGGATTTACATTCTCCCTCCGACTCAAACAGTTCCTGGCTGCAACACTTTCCCTCTCTAGTGTGGCTGTGGCTCACCTCCTTTTGGTGCTCTCTGCAATGCCAACAGCCCACATTCTGCAAGGAGGCAGCATGGGGGGCAGTGGACACATCTCTGATCTGGGATTCACATGGCCTTGTTCTACTCCCCATTCTGCCTCTGAGCTTTAAGACAGGGATTCTAGACTTTGGCTGTGTATGAGAATCACCTGGAGTGGGGGTTAAAAAAACATCAAAGCCAGGCTCCATCTCTGGCCAATCAGATGGGCTCTGGAGGTGGGACACAGGGAGCCCTATTATCTAAAGCTCCCAGATGGATTTCATGTGCAGCCAAGGTGGAGAACCACTACTTTGACTGCCCTGAGTCTCACTTTCCTCATCTGTAGAAAAAGATATCAGTATCTGATGAGTCCCAAGATAACATGCTCTGAGCTACAATCCTAAATTCTATTTTAAAATTACCAGGGTACTTCCCTGTCCAGTCCTTCTTCCACTGATGTACCTACTATAGGAAAGATGTTGACTAACAGAATTTCTTTCCCATAGCATGTTTACAACATCATTGATGTCTGTCCCCCCATTTGTAAGTTTGGAAGGAAGTAAAGTGATTTTTCCCCTCCAAACAAACAAAAAACAAAAGAGACAAAAATATAACTCACTATTTACTAAATGGAAAGAAAAGCACCATAATCTTTCACATACTAGCTGAACTTGAATCCTCCATGGCATGAATTTCACTGCCATCTCATGTCTGTAATCACATCCCTTGAGCACTTAGGTCTGAGTGCCTTCGCTGCAGCTGGAGAGAGCAGGACATACACAGGGTTTAACCAACCCATTTTTTTTTCTGTTTGTTTTTGAAAAAGAACATGTCTGGAACTCTGGAAAATAGTTCAGATCAGAATCTACGAAGTAAGCCTAGAATAGATTTGAGTGGGCAGATGAGCAGAGCAGAGGCCACAAGGCTCTCCCCACAGGCCAAATGCTGAGTGAAGTAACAGGAACACTTTGGCAGAGTTCTCCTCAAATGAGACACTAAAATTCCACACTTGAGTTCCTTAACAAAACCCTCCTTGGATGATAGGCAGCAAATCTTCTGAAGGTAAAACTAAGTGGTAAGAATAATTTAGATATACTGATCAGCAGTGGTCTAAAGATACCCTTTCTAGCTGTTGGGAAAATTGAGTTTTAAAAAGTTATTCCCTGCTAATTTGATAGGTCTGGATACTCAGTTCATAGACTGCATGGAAGACAAGACATACAGTTGACCTCCACCAACCCAAAGGTGATGCTTTTCAAAACTGTCAGTAGTGAGGAGAAAAGATGACAGAAAGAAACTCTGACAAAAATCTGAATTTTGTGTCTAGGAACTTCCAGAAGTTTGGCAGGACTGAGCTGAAAAGTCGCCAGCAGTTATTACAATTCACATGGAGGGCAAGTGACACTCAGTGAAAACAACTACATGTGATCGGATCTCAGAAGGGGAAAAATGAGGGGTAGATGGAGTGTGCTGTCCATGGTGGAAAAAAAAACCCCAAACAGAAAGAATGCTTCTATACAGGTATGAATTGGAAACCATGGGATCATCTCAAAGATCAGGCTCCAAAGGTTGAAGGACTCTGAGAATCTAAAGTGATACAGAAGGTTACTCAGGATTCCAGCAACAAAGACAGAGTGGTTAGTAAGGAAAGATCTGGAGATTAGGGCTTCCTTATTGAGTGACCAACTGTCCTGGTTGGTGTGGGACTCTCAAAATTCTGCACCCAGGGCAACCTCTCAGACCTGGGAAAACAGAGATGGCAGGTTACCCTATGGCTATATAATCCTGAGCCAAGACCAGACATTTTTCTGAGTAAGAGGAGGCTTATTCTAAAGATTACAAAAGGATACAGCTTATTGAGGGAAAATGCCAAAGAAGGGCTAGGGAATCAAGAATGCTCCTTATAGCCACCATACCTAGCCATGGGATCTTCTAAATGTCCTTTCATCACTTGAGACTTCAGTTTCTTTGTGTACGAAATGATCTGCTATTAGAGCAATGACTTTCAATCATTTTTATTTTCCCCTTTGAAAAGCAGCAGACTCCTTTCTTCAGATGAAATCTTACCCAGAAAGGAATACATACACGAGATAAAGCAGAGCCACTGGGTTGAAGGCAGGTGGGGAGACCTATAATCCTAACCACTCTGCTGTACACTCAAGCTTCCCCCACTCTGTGCCCAGGCAGCCTCTGAGGCATCTGCACCAAACCTATACAGCTCTTAAGAACAGACTTTTAAAACCACCAGCTGGATGATCTTCAAGTTCTCTCTGGGTCAGAAATCCCATGATGCCTTGGCCATCTGCAACATTATCACTGTTCTTCAGAACTGGATTAGCTGCCCCTATTTTCAGAGTCCTGGCCTCAATATCTCTCCCTCTCTCCAACACACATACTACTCAGAACACAGTCAGGGGACCAGTGTGGTTGGGTTTCGCTTATCCTCAAAGTCAAAAGGATGCAGTGGAAACATACTGAAATGATCATGCCTGGGTTATGGGTGACTGATTTCTGGTAGTGTGTGCATGTATATGTGTTTTCATGCATTTTCTACAATTTGGATGTAATACTTATTTGATCTTGAGCCAAACCCAGGGGCTTGGACATTATTTGGCCTCGTTGACTCCATTTGACCTACCACTCCCCCTGTTCAGAGACTCTTTCTCTTGGCTCCTCCCTTTTGCCTTGCATCCCTGCTTTGACACTGCACTTTTTTCCAGTTTCTCCTATGTAATTTTCCACCTTGCATTTATTCCTCCTACTTTAGCTTCCAGTGTGAATTTCTACCATTAGCTTTAATGCCTGTTGCTCCCAGGGGACAGTTGACCCAGCCCTAAGGTGCCACACTGTTTCCTGTGCATCTTCCTAGGAGCTAATTCCCTGGCTAAGTCTTCTCTCCCTGAACATAGCTTAGTAATCATCCTGTGCCCAACTCCTGGCCTTGGTGTGTGTAGGGGGATCTGCTCCCAGTTCTGTTGACCTCACAGGATGTGCTTTCTTATGAAGAGAATGTTGTAATAAAGAGGAGACAAGTCCTTTAATTTGATGACCCTGGATGGTCTCATAGTCATTTGGTCTCCCTCAAGATAAAGACCCTCCAACTGAGCCTGAAACTATGACAAAGGATATGTTCCTCCCTTTACCATGTATGGCAAAGCTTTATGGATATTAATGACCCTATCACCTTAAAAGGATCAGGACCACTGAGTTATAGTGAGACCCAGACAGTACATCAGAAGGTGATGGAAGAATCAGGTGACTGCTGTTAATAAAGAACATCTTTGGTTGCTTTAGGAAAAAGGAATGCTTAATCAAAGCAAAACCCTTTATTCCAGTTTTTTATTGGGGTAGTTGCTTACAAGGAACACTCCATGGGGCAGCAGCTAACCCAGTTTCAACCATTCCTATCTTCAATTACCTAGTACCTGACTTGTGCCTGACCTGGTTCTCCTGGTCTTTTGCTTTCAGCATTAATTTATGACCTCGGACTATCAGATCTGATTCTTCCTGATGTCATTCTTCTGTCAATAACCTTGCACATTACAAACTATCCAACCTTGCTACTTACTGCTCCTTAAGAAAAGATGGTGGTGGATAAATGTGAGTCAGGTAGAAACATTCCACCACTGATTTATTTCGTGACTTTCAGCTGATTACCTGAACTCTCTCAACCTCATTTTTTCATCTGCAAAACAAGAAAGGATTGCCTCACAGGACTGTTGTAAAGACTAAATGATGACATTTGTAAAATATTTGGCATAATATCTCCCCCCTTAAAAGGTAATGACTATTGGAACAGGGCTACTCAGAGTATGCTTCATGGACCAATGCTAATTGTTCAATACTGGTCTATGATGAAGAAAAAAAAAAGGTACAGAAATTGAGAGTTACCATTTAGAAAATTTTAGACTGGTAATTTTCTTAAAACAACAACAACAACAACAACAACAACAACAACAAACTAGTCCTTTCCCAAAGATAGAGAAACACTGCTATAAATGGAATGGGCCCTAGTTGGGAAATGTCTGATGTACAGTTTAGCATGTAAGAAATATTACACGAGCTCTCCCTTTTCTGCTGGCCAATTACCTTTGGTTTTGTTAATCCTTGAAAGTTCTCCAATCACATCATCACATTCATGAAAGACCTCCTTCCCTTTTCTGCTCATCTGTTGGTGTCTGTTAAGGAAACACAAATTAACGTTAACATTTGTTCAAAACATAACTCAGAAAATCTGTTTCAAAAGCATGCAGGACGCATTCCAAAACCAACTGGCATTTCTGATTTGTTACCCGTGCCATTTCCCAAAGCTGTCAGTGGATAATTAAAAGTCAGAGGGGAAATTTCATTCTTTTCATGTTAAGGTATAGTGGCTATAGTAGAAAGAAAACATTAACATTTTCAGGGGAGGAGGGGAAGAGCGCTTCATTAAATCTAAAGAAAACAATCAATTCTAGGCGTATGCTGTGGTCACTTTATCCATTAGCTTCAGGACAAGAGCGGCATTTGGAGCAGTCTTTTCAAGGCATTGGCACCAGGCCATTCCTGAAGCACACAGTCATTATGGAGACATTTAATTAGTGCATTTTGCATGATTGCCTATGGACACAGGAGGGGCAATGTGGCATCTAGCCCTTTTAGGGTCAATTGATGGCTGGAGAGAAGGCCAGCCTACAAAGTCATGATAAATTCTATGAGGTTAGGAAGTTCATATTACTTCCATTTTTAACATCTCACATGCCCAGAATGGGGCCTGGAACACAGTAGACACTCAAAATAATATTTGCTGAATGAATAAATGACTTCGAAGTCACCCAAATTAGAATACCTCTAGAAACCTTGCTCCATTGCTGGTTCAGTCCAGCATGCCTGGTCCCAGTAAATGATGAACCAGAATTCAAACACAGAGCTGTCCAACTCCAGAGTTCAATGCGCATTCTACTACAGCATGTTGCAGAGATGACACCAGAAACAAATGCCATGCCCTGCATAACTGGGGTGGCTCCAGAATGCCCGACCTGGGCCACCCCCTCCCCAGACTCCATGGGGTGGAGTTACCCCTCACTTCTCTCACGCTTCTCTAAATACAGACACAGATGGTGCCTCTTAAGCTTACTACCAGGAAAATAAAATTGGACTCTTCTCCTGTGGGCAAATAAGTCCTCCCTCTCTCTATCATCATCTGCGGAATGTGTTCTGGCCATGTCTTAAAGAACCCAAGCTGGCCTTGGGGGTACAAAAAGAGACATTGCTGTAATAGATTGAAGTATAAAGCCAAAATGGAATCTGACTCTAAAAATCCATTCCAGTCTCATCTTTATCTTTCTTGAACCAACAGCCTTGGGTATTATATGACCCCTGAGCCTCCTTCACTTGATTTTTTTTAATACAATAAAACAACTAACAATAGTGTTTAGTTTAAGTAAATGTGATAGCACTTTCCAAGTAAATTGACCTCCTTTCTTTCATCAGCCAAAACAATTTTAAGATGAGCTTTGTATTGTGCCCTGAAGGATGCAAAATTCATACTATTATATTCAGAGAGCAAAGAACTTTCAGACTCATAAACTCAGAGTCCTTTGATTTGTCATCAATAATCTAATTTAGTGGCTTTATACAGGAGGGCTTGGGACTTAAAGGGTTATAAGAATTGTATCCAGGAGAAATATAGGGATGAAGGCATTGGTTAAAATGGAAAGTAAATAAGGAAGGCTCAAAAGGAGGAGAAGCAAATCAAGAAATAATGAATTTAAAATTTCAAATCCAGCTCCCAGCTAAAGCCTCTTCCTGGACTAAAAGCTATGAGAAGTATGAAGAATGGATTTCTGTGTCATCTTTAGGTGAAATATGCCTTACACTTAACTAAATAATTATATGTGAATTTAACAAAGTACAAAGTCATGATAGAGCAGAGCAAATATGCACTAAAGGTGATATGGAAGAAGAGAAAATAATGTTCAATCACAACTTGCAAAACAGGAAGGTGAAAAATAATAGAAGAGGGGGTTAAAGGACAGAGAGGAGTTTGGACATGATCTCATGAGAAACGGTGGCTTGTATGGGAAGGGGTCCTAGGTTTGTATGGGAAGAGAGGGTGTGCTCGAATGGTTTAATTGAAGAGGGTCTACTAAAGGGACTATTTACAGAGGTCTGTGGTCAGAATTAAAGGAAGCAAACTAGGAATGGTAAAATACCCAAGAGCCAACAACAACAGGAAGCTGTTACCATCCTGGGCCTGAAGTTTCAAGAGTAGAGACATTACTGAAAACTGAGAAGAGCTGTAGCAGTAAGAGAGCACAACCTTCCAGGAACTGTGGCCGTTCTGTCTGTCTATATCCTTTAATTGATATAAGTGATACATTTTTCTTGGTTTGTATTTTTGTGTTATAATTTCAGTTTTTAGTGTTTCTTTCCCTGTATTTTCTTTTTTTGGTGCTACGAAAGTTAAATTTGAAACATCTATCCATTTTTTAAAAATTGAGGTATAAATGACATACAACATTCTATTAGTTTCAAATGTTCAGCATAATAATCCAGTATTTGTATACATTGAGGAACGATCACCACAATAAGTCTAGTTAACATCTGTCACCATACATAGCTATAAAGAATTCCTTTCTTGTGATAAGAACTTTTAAGATCTATTCTCTTAGCAATTTTCAAATATGCAATACAGTATTATTAACTATA
The DNA here is from genome assembly GCF_016509475.1 of Prionailurus bengalensis. Taxonomy (NCBI): domain Eukaryota; kingdom Metazoa; phylum Chordata; class Mammalia; order Carnivora; family Felidae; genus Prionailurus; species Prionailurus bengalensis. The sequence goes on from NC_057361.1 coordinate 11,223,236, forward strand.
GTCATCATGTTGTACATTACATCATCATGACTTATTTATTTTATAATTAGCAGTTTGTACCTTTCAACTCTCTTCAACCCATTTTGCCCATTCCCCACCCCTTGCCCCTGGCAACCACCAATCTGTTCTCTGTATCTATGAGCTTTATTTTTAACTTTACATATAAGTGAGATAATACAGTACTTGTCCTTTTCTGTTTGACTTACTTCATTAGTGTAATGCCCTTAGGGTCCATCAGTGTTGTCACAAATAGGAAGATTTTATTCTTTTTTATGGCTGAATAATAGTCCACTGAATATTTTCTATCCATTTAAAAATTGAGATACCATTCTCACATCATAAAATTCACCCTTTTCATATGTACAATTAAATAGTCTTAGTATATTTGCAAAATTTTTCAACCACCACCATCGAAGTCAAGAACATTTTTATCACCCACCAAAACCCCATATTCATTAGCAATCACTCCCCATTTTCCTCTCCCTCAAGTCACTAAAAACCACCAATCTATTTTGTATCTCTTTGAATTTGGCTTTCAACAGAAGAACAAAACCACTACCAAATTTCTGCTTAGCTGGGAGGGAGTTGATGAAATAAATACTCCAACTTCTCCTTCCCTCCCAACCCTGATCTCCTGCTGGTCCCTCCTACTTGGTGAAATAAACTGGAAGCCAAATGTCAATAAAGCCTCAGTTGTGCAGCCCATTGACGTCAGCCTCCAGAGGCATAAAGCAGGATGAAGGGAGGAGAGGGAATCTGGAGGGACATACAGGGAAAGAGAATGTATTGACAGAACTGGAAAGTAGAGGGAGTATGCAATCCTGGTGCAAGGACCTGGACTCCATGGTGAAAAAATACACTCCTGGGAATAATGGGTCTAATTAACATAGCAGAATCAAGGGGTCTGAAGTTCACAGTAAGATTGTTTTCAATGTCCTTATGTAACAAAAGATTAATCATGGCATCTTTTCATTTTAATTTTTAAGTGGCTTCTGGAGACCCAAGAAAATGATTCATCATCCATTATTCATATTTCATTTTCATTCTTATCTGTATCATTGTGACTTTGTATACATGACATTGAGAATTGCATCCATCCTTTATGGTACCCTATAAATAAATATAAAAGCTTATTTCCTATTATATGATGGGAGCCTGTACAACTAGATTTGTCTAGTATTTACTTAAAAACTGATTTAGTTTTGCAGTATAATTTGGCCTTATCTTCAAGGCATTACAGGCCATAACAAAAATAGTTTTCCTTAAAAGGAGAAAGATGAATGGTTACTCAATTGTTTCAGTCTCTTGAGTTGATTACATTTCTTGGTGCACTGGTCAAGAAGCAAACAAAACTCGATATTTTCCAGAGTCAGTCTTACGGTTACATTAAATTATCTTTAGCTACCTTTAACATTTTTTCCCTGACGAGACCTTTCCTTTATGTCAACTGAATTCTCCCCACCTCATATTTAGCAATTTATCCAAGTCATGTGGCATGACTATTAAACATACTTTTTATTATTAAAATTAGTAACTTAATATTTGAATTAGGTTTTCTTTCCAGAAGCTCATGTGATTGCCAATCTGAAAAATAATAGGATCTTGTTTTCTTCATCCACATATATTTTGCATATATTATTCATTACCATTGAAAATTACATTTCTCTTTTTTCTATTTTCCTAACTCAATGTGAATGTTGAATACAAATAATAATCCTCTTCTTAGAATTAAGGAAATGAGTAAGGAGGCTATTACATAAATAGTTTCATGTGATTGTGATAATGAAAGCATTTATTCAAGAATAACAACTTACATTTATTGGAGTCCTTGAAGTTTATATAGCCCTGTAACCCATGTCATTGGATCCTTGCTACAATCAGGAGTGGTAGACAGGGAAGATGAAATTATCTCCCGTTTTACTGAAGGGAAAACTAAAGTTCACAGAATTAGTAATTTGCCTAAGATTGTAGAACTAGTAAGTAAGGGTGCCAGAACTTGAATATACATCTTCTAAAATTTCAAATAATATCATGTGCCACAGATGCATAAGCCTGGGGGGGAGGGAGTAGGTTTATGACAGACCCACATGTTTTTAAAAAATATCTGTTGATGGAGATTCTACCCATTTCTTCTTTGCCTGGTCCAACAGCCAACCATCTGGCAAAAATTCCCATCATTTATATATCCTAGACCCATGGCCCCCATATGGTTGTCCTGAAAGGAAATAATGAAAGGTAATATGCTGGTTTGGCATATTTTAGAAAATGGACTTTATATTCTTGAAGGCAACAATTAAATTGTCCTTTCATGTTCTCATATAAAGTGAACTAATCCCAACATCTTGGTCTCTGAGAACCTGGAGTTGGGGGTGGGGAGAGGGAGACAGAGAGAGAATGCCTTTGATTCTCAAGTTGAAAGTATTAATTCTATTTAACTTTTTTTTTTTAGCATTTAAAAACTTGTCAGGATGACCCTCTAGCCTTCTACTCCTTCTATTATTCTCTTTGCTCATCTTCACCTTCCTTGATTTTTCTTTTTGCTCTATCCTAATGTGGTATCATAGTGTAGCTTTAATCAGATTGATCTGGGTACTATTCCTGGTTCTCAGTAGTAAGATTTTATTTTTTGCCTTACAACCTACTTTTGCCTGAAATTAATATACACTATTACCTGTTCTTGTTTACCTATTTGTGTAGCAATTACTATGTTCACTTTTTCTTTCATCTTACACCTTCCTTCTGGAGTCACTTTCTTTTTTCCTGAAATAGTCTTTCACTCTAAGTTTTATTTTTCTTTTATTCCTTTCCAGATGTTTCATTGTTAGTAAACATGCTCAGTTTTGTTTGTCTGGAAATATATTAATTTCACTTTTGTTTTTTTAACAATTTGCAGATATATAATTCTATGTTGACAGTTATATTCCCTTAGTATACTGAAAAATTCATTTCATCATCTTCTTTTCCTTTTATTATTGCTAAGAATTCAGCTGTCCATCTAATTATTGTCACTTAATATTTTTTAAAATTGATTTATGACTAATCTCAAGGTCTTTTCCTTGCTCTTTAGTATCTTTAGTTTTACTTTAAGTACAATTTATTTAGGTGTGGTAATCTTTCCATGTATTTTTCTTGGATATCATCACAGTTTCTAATTCTGATGATTCAGGTTTTTCATCAATTCTGAAAAATTTTAGCCATTGCCTTTTCAAAAATCACTGCTCCTAAGATCTATTATTTCTTTGAAACTCCTACTTGACATGTATTAGATCTTCATTCACTATCTTCCATGTATCTTCTCTTTCATGTTTTCAAATTCTTTGCTTCTTTGTGCTGTTTTCTAGATAACACTTTTGGCCTATCTTCCACTTCAATAGTTATCTCATAACTTAAATCTAAAAGAATATTTAAAGGGCTCATTGGCTTTTAAGTATAAATTATAATTTTCATTTCCTGATATTCTACTTTGCTCTTTTAGAGTCACTTATTTCTTACTCACTTTTTGATTCTGTAATCATTAAACATAATTAATACTTTTATTCTAAGTCTGATAATTCTAATATCTGAAGTGTTTGAGTGTCTTACTCTATTTCTAATTGCTTCTCCTGGATCTTACTTATGCATACCTTGTTTTGTCATATATTCTGTGATTTGTGTTTGCAAATCATATCCAGTATAACTTTAGCTGAAGGCAAACTTTAACATGTGTATTGGAATTTGTTTCCTCCAAGCAGATTAGCATTGCTTCAACCAGAGATACTTGAAGTCGCCAACTTAGAACAACTTTAAATAAATTCTTGGTTTGAGCTGTTTGGATTATAGAGTTAGGATCACAATCCTATATGATATTTTCCCATGGTTACAAACTCTCAGATACGTTTAAGCTCCATTTAAAGTCAAGTTTTTGATAGGCAAATGTTTCTGTGCTATCTCTCCTTTTGAATGGCTTGGACAGAGAGTCTCCAAATAGACTATCTACTTGCTGGGCTCAAGGCTTTCTATCTTAGTCTCCCTGCCTGCTCCACACCCCACCCCACCCAAGCTGCCATTAGAATTGAAGCTATTAGTCTTGAGGATCAAAAGATATTCCAGAGTAGCTCCTGTCTTCAGCATTTGAATTTTATGCTCTTGTTTTGGATCTCTGAGAGTTTTTTTTAATGTTTATTTATTGAGAGAGTGAGAGAGAAAGAGAGAGAGAGCACATGAAAGTGGGGAGGGGCAGAGAGAGGGGGAGAGGAAGAGAATCCTAAGCAGGCTCCATGAAATCAGCATAGAGCCCGATGTGGGCCTAGAGCTCATGAACTGTGAGATTATGACCTGAGCTGAAATCAAGAGTTGGATGCTTAACTGACTGAGCCACCCAGGTGCCCCTCTGAGAATTTGTTTTAGTTCATGGCCAGTTCGACGTTGCCTTTAAAAACACATTTTATCCACAAACTGTAGGTGTTTTATATTGAGAAGTTTTTTAGTCTATCTAATCTTATTTATTGCTTGAATTAGAAGATAACGCAGCACTCTGCAAATATTAATACCAGTAATCCTTTGACGTGGCTGTTGTAGTTAATCCTCAAAGACTATTGCCCAATGAACCATACTTTCTAGTATCCACACCCTAGAGAAGTCTCCTTCCATACAGAAATGAGCTGGCCATGTGTAAACACTAAAATGCAGCAGGAGTGACACAACATGACTTCTAAGCCTATGTCATAAGAATCCTTGCAGCAGCATCTTCCTTGTTATCTTGGAATTGGAATGCTCACTGTTGGGACATACCTTTCATAACCCAGGCACCAAAGTGGAAGAAACCCAAGCCTCAAGGAAAGGACATGAGTAGGTCTTTTGGTTAACCATTCTAGCCAAGTTCCCATCCAGTATCCAACAGCCAATATCAAATACCAATCATGTGAGGAAGCCATCTTGGAAGACTGACCCAACTGAGTCCTCAGACAACTAACTTAAGCCTGAGCTTCCATATAATATCTTGAGAGATTCCAAAGAAGAATGTCCAGATGAACCCATTCAACCTATGGAACCTTGAGAGATAGTAATAAATTGTTCTTTTAAATTTTTTTTAATGTTTATTTTTGAGACAGAGAGAGAGAGAGCATGAACAGGGGAGGGTCAGAGAGAGAGGGAGACACAGAATCTGAAACAGGCTCCAGGCTCTGAGCTGTCAGCACAGAGCCCGACATGGGGCTTGAACTCACCGACCGCGAGATCATGACCTGAGCCGAAGTCGGACGCTTCGTCTCCCTCTCTCTCTGCCCCTAACCCACTGGCATTCTGTCTCTGTCTCTCTCAAAAATAAATAAACACGAAAAAAATTTAAATGTGAATGACATTTTAAAAACCTTAGAAGATAATATAGGAACACATCTTCGTAATATCAATACTGATACTTACAAGACAAAGATAGCAAAAATTATAAGGGAAAAATTAATGACTTTCATCATATTGCTAACATCAAGAAAATGAAAAGGCACAAACTGGGAAAAGATATTTGTGAAACATACAACTAGCAAAGGACTGCTATATAAAATAGTTTTTACACATAAATAAAGAAAAGGAAACAGACTAATTGAAGAGTTTTCAAAAGAAATGTATTTCACAGATAAAACACAAATGGTCAGCAAACATATTGAAATGTCACTCAAGTCATTAGTAGTTAGATAAATGCAAACTAAAACCACAATGAGATGCTAATTAACATTCTCTGGATTGGCCAAAATTAAGAAGTCTGACAGCGTCAACTGTTAGTGAGGATATAAAGAAACTATAACTTTTCTACACTATAGTGAGAGTGTAAATTACAACACTGTAGGAAACAATTTGGCATCACCTAATGAAATTGAAGCTGTGCATACCTTAGGACTCAATAATTCTTCCTCTAAATATGCATTTTTTATGTACGGCAGAAGAAATGCATAATAATATTATGCAAGTATTATTTATCATAGCAAAAAATCTGGAAACAACCCAAAAGCCTATCAGCAGTAGAATGGATGGATACATTGTGGAATGCACACAGAATGGAGCAATGTAATGTGAAAATGAATGAATTCTTACTATGTGTAATAACATAATATTGACCAAACAAAGCAAGCCACAGAAGAATACAATCTCATTCAATTTAGGTACAGTTGAAAACATGAGAAATTAAATAATGTGTGTGTGCATCTATGTGGGTTAGAATAATGAATCAAAGTAAGAAAATGATAACAAAATAATCAGGATAGAAGTTAACCTAAGAGATGGGATATTCCATGTATATATTTTTATAAGTAAGTATTATTCCTTAATATGCCATTTTCAAAAAGCAGTGAATATGTCAATTAGCAGTGGAATTGATCAGAAATGGAGTATAAACAAAAGAAGTCTGAGAGATAAACCAAATCCAATCCAAGGAATGAGTAATGAGAACAGAGAATATAAATATTCAGTTTCACAAATGAATATTATGAAGCTAGAGAGGGCTCTATCGGTCCATCTGAGACAGTTTCTACTCAAGGTTTTCACATTTCAACTATACAGTCAGATCCTATTTGTCTAGCTTCATGTTTATCATGCAGCCTTCCCAGGCAGTGTATACTCAAGAAGCTTATACACTGCTCAACCTACGTGGGTTACTTGGCAGCTCGACAGCTATATTTTCATTCTGGTTTATATATCAGACTCTGGGGTATTATAGAGTTAGTATGTCACATCCCTGATTAGTAACGTATTTGGGGCACTGATGAGATTAATTTTGTGAAACTGCCAAGCTAAAAACCAGAGTTTCGGCTGTGAAGAGTATATAGGTGAATGCCACACTTTGAAGCTCTTGAGTGTCAGAAAGCTGATCTCCTCAGATGATACCCTGACCTAGAGCCCCACTTCTATAATATTTATTTTTATTATCCTCACATATAGATAGATTAGAGGGCAGAAAGAATGTCTTATATTACTTTACCTCATCTTCATAGAAGTATTATAGTAGTTTGTATACAGTAAATGCTCAATTATTATTTGTTGACTGGATGATTGGAAGGATTGTTGATTACATATGCACTATCCCATTAATATCTATGCTATACTTGACAATAATAAAAATGTCATCATTGAATATAATGAACAGAACTACACTTCAACTACCAAGTGATAGCTTACCTGCAGATGTAAAACTATTACTATTGTTCAAGTTAAAATAATTCACTTTTTCAGGGCACTTGGGTGGCTTAGTTGGTTGAGTATCTGGCTCTTGATCCTGGCTCAGGTCATGATCTCACAGTTTATGAATTCAAGCCCTGTGTCAGGCTCTGTGGTGACAGAGCTTGGGATTCTCTCTTTCCCTCTCTCTCTGCCCCTCTCCTGCTCACACACAGTCTCTCTCTCAAAACAAATAAATAGGGGCGCCTGGGTGGCTCAGTCGGTTGAGCGTCTGACTTCAGCTCCGGTCATGATCTCACGGTTTGTGAGTTCGAGTCCTGTGTCAGGCTCTGTGCTGACAGCTCAGGGCCTGGAGCTTACTTCAGATTCTATGTCTCCCTCTCTCTGCTCTTCCCTCCCGCCCCTCTCAAAAATAAACATTAAAAATTAAAAAATAAATAAATAACCTTAAAAAATAAAATAAAATAATTCACTTTTTCAAACTCAGCTTCTTTTCAGCCTTCTGTGAACCAAGAGGCATTTCATGGGGAGGGGGTATAAACATTAATAAAATCAATAACAAAAACTTTAAAATCTGAGAACTCTTCAAAAGACATTTTCAGCAAGGGTATCATGATAATGAAGGTGATGTTGAAGCAGTCTTCGGGTCAGTCGTAAAAGCCTAGGAGATTCTAAGACAACTGATACGGTCAATCTTATTGTTATTCATTATTTTCATTTTTAGAATTGTAGCAAAGGAGGAACCTTCTAATACATTCAAGTGAGATTACATTTGATTTATCTTCCAAATTATTGTTTGCCCACTTGATGTTTATGAAAAGAAATGCCGCATTTCTCACATTAGCCAACAGAGAAGTAATCACTTGTATGAATCATCGCTGGAAATAGAAATTGTTTCAAGTGCTGGACACATTTGTGGTCTGTGAACACTGAACACTAATAAGCAGGAGAGCTCCAATCCGAAAATGATTTTTCTGACTTCGAAGTAATTTAATCCAGAAATGCTCTGGACAGACATTGAATTGTCTGCATGGAACCTGGAAGAGCAGTGATTTCACATTAAGACTTCATGGCCTTGAAGCTTGCCTCTCTGCATGCTGAGCATCTTTATTCAGTCCACAAGATAAAGAAGAGAGAAGCAAACTGGATTTCTAAAAATGAAAGAGAATAAATGCAGAGCAAATCAGCTCTTTAGGCATCCTTGCTCTGTGGACAATACTGGCCATTGAAAACAGCTATAAATTCATTAGCACTAGTGCTTCTGGCAGCCGGCACAAATCAACATGCGGGAACCATGCTTCGTTTCTCACCTTCCTTTTTAGATTCTTGAACTCCTAGCAACTTATTTAATCCAACAGAGTGAGCTCTATAGTGGACCTTTCATTTCTAATACAACGATTGCAAGGGGATAAAGGAACATACGGGCCAGTGAGTGGCCATGAAAGTTGAGAGCCATTTGTTGAGCCTGCAGTGGTTACTTGGCAATCCCAGATTTAAGAGACAGACTTTCTACCTGATCCCTGAGATGTTATATATAATCAAAGAATGGAAATCACTAATCACTAATCTCACAAACCACATGATTTAACAAATACCATAATGAACATGCACGTCAGAGGGCTTTCTCACCCAGAAATTCATTCTGATCTAGGGCACTATAGTGAGAGAAGGGTCTGTTTGAAGTAAGAAAACGTCTCTTAAAATTCATAAAGTGCATTCTATCAAGATGAAATTGACTTTATTGTTCTCTGTGAGGAAGCATCCTCAAGAAACTGAAGATTTGGTAAAACAAATTCTCGCCCTGTCTAATTTGCCTGAAATCTCTGCATCTTGGTTGGTGTCAACTGTAAATTAATAAGCCCTTTCTTAATCCATACTTCATCTTTTCAAGTGGAGAAAAAAAATGCCCATATTTGGGGAGGATCATCTCTCTGCAGCAAGACCCATAAGAGTTTACAAGGAGATCGGATGTTGGATATTGATATATTGGACATCTTTGAACTCTTTCCCTAAGGAAAGACCTTTCAGACTCTTAATAATGGGCTTTTCATTTGTCATTTGTGGGTAATTGGATCCCAATATAATGGAGACTAAAATGCCCTCAAGAAAGTGTCACTTACTACAATGGAATCATAAACACAGTGATTAAAAAATAGTTTAAAAATAGGTAGGTAAAAATAGGTAAAAATATAGTAGGTTTTCAGTGACTTGAAAAATAAGAGCAGTCATACATATGATGAGAAATAAATCTGCTCACTTGGGTAGTAAATACAGAAAGTATGACTTTGTCACTTAATAATCATGTGGACGTGGGAAAATTGATCAACTTACATGAACTTTAGATTCCTCATTGGAAAAAAATGGTGATTAATCATTGTTCTGCCTATCACATAGTATGAGTATTTTGAAAAGTGTAAAGCATTGTATATGTTAGAGGTTTATCAACATTAGTAAATGATACTGATGTTTATAACACATCTCTATTTGTTTATATCTATATAGAAATTTTTAATATGTAGCATCATAGAGACCAAACATTGTATACTGATGTTTATGACATTATGGGATGAGTCAGAATCTTCTCTTTTCTCTGATAAGAAGAGTACAAAATGAAGGTGCCACATGCCTAGTTGTAATTTAATGATTTAGAAGCATAAGTACATTCAACTTCAGGATTCCACTGCATTGCAAATAAAACCTTTTCTAAGCTCCTGAGACTTACTGTGCTTGAAAGTGGAACTGTCCAAGGGATAAAGTCAAAACATGAATTTTAGCAGTCCATAGATGCTATGAACTGAGATTAAGAGCCTAAAACACATCCTTAGCTATGGTTTTATATGACTTTCAAGAATATTCCATGTAGAAGTATTTTATATAGCAATATTGTCATCTGTGTTTTTACATATTATGAAAAAGAGGTTCAGTGGGATTAAACGGCATGCCCAAGGTCACATAATTGATCAGTGTTAGAGTTGGAACCTGAATCAAGGACATCAGATTCCTAGGCTCTTATGTGTATTTTCATCTCAAGCTATAGACTCATGAGCCACTGAGCTTAGTTTCCTTTCAAATAATCATATTTCTTCATTTTTTAATTCCCTGGCAAGTAATTTTTGACAGAACTATACATATTTAAGCATATTGTTTTCTTTAAGCATACTTCTGGGTGCATTTAAAAAATTATATCCTAATCACCATCAAAACCATTGTGATTATTGTCATCAGTGAATGTATGAGGATACAATGATAGCCTAAAACAGATGCTGTCCCTGTCCATTACAAGGCTCGTTATTTAGGCAATTAGTCTTAGATATGTATACATGCAATGGTGATAAACTCTTTGAATCAGAGTTGCTGAGTACTAAGGAAGACTGTAATAGGAAGAGTTGATAGGTCAGGGAAAGCCTCCTTGAAGAAATAACATTTGAGCAGAGATTTGAAAAATAAGTTGATATTAACAAGACAAAGTGGGAGGCATAGGCATTCCTTGGGATTAAGCAATACGGCAAGCATGAGGGACTAAAAAGATGCCAATATGATTATAGGGGAAGAAATGAGATGAGTAGAGGAGGAGATGAAGGACAATGTAGGGATGGGCCAGACCATGTGGAACTTTTAGGTAATGTTAAGTAGTTTTTTTGTTCTACCCAAAGATCAATGGAAAGTCATAGTGTTAATCAGGATGTGTGATATAATCAGATTTTTATTTTTAAACAACCACTCTGGCTAGAGTGTATAGAATGAGGTGGTGGGAGGATCAGCTGTTTGTCCAGATAGACTAGTAAGGTAACTATTGCTACAATGCAAAGAAGAGATAAAGAATACTCAACTGGGGTTGTGGATGTTGAGATGGAGAGAAGTGGACAATTTGGGAAACATTTGAGAGATTAAATCAATAGGGCTTGATAAAGAACTAAATATGGTGGGTGATGGAGAGGGAGTCTTAGAGATTATGCATTGGCTTTTGGTTGGCAACAGTGAAACAGGCACAGTAGAATAGGCATGAATTTGGAGAAAGTATTAAAAGTTTGTTTTTGACATGAAGAGTTTGAGAAGCCTTTGAGACATCCAGTAGGAATTGTTTAGGAAGCAGTTGGATATACAGGTCTGGACAGAAATATATATTTGCATGTCATCTGTATAAAAGGATCATGGAAGGTATGGATGTGCATAATATTGTCTAAAAGAGTGTAGTATGAGAAGAAGAAAGAACCTAGAATATAGTCTTTAGGAATTGTAACTTTTAGAAGCCAGGCAAAGTAGGATATTCCTGCCAAAAAGACAGAATAGGAGACAAGCTAGGAGTGCACTGTATCCAAAAGTCAAGGGAGGAAGGTATTTCAAGAGAGCAGAATGGTGGTTGCTAGTGACAGAAGAAAAGGGGATATAGGTAGCTGCTAATCAATGGGTATAAAGCTACAGTGATGCAAGATGAGTAAGTTCTAGAGATCCACTGTAAAATATTTTGCCTAGAGTTAACAATACTGTATTGCATACTTAAAAATCTGTTGAGAGAATACATCTTACGTTATACATTGTTACCACAATTAAATAAAAATAATTTTAAAGAAAGAAGGGAAAAGAGACCAATAATGTTAAGGGCCATGGAAATGTCAAGATGACAACAGAAAAATATCCTTTCAGCCTTAGTTACAAGGAACTCATTGGAAGACTTAGTGAGAGCTGTTTCTGTGGATTGACAGAGATGGAATCCAAATTGAAAAGAGTGGAAGAGTAAAACGAGGAGGCTAGACTAGATTTTCTTTAAAGTCCCTTCCAACTTTAAAATAGTAAATGCTGTGATTTCACGCTGCTGGCCAGAGCCTCTCTTTGCCACATGTTTCCCTACTCACCCTACTCCTGGTTAATAAAAAAGACTCTGCTGTTGAAAGAAATGACTTGCAAAGACTGTATTACTTTAAGCATCATTACAACCTCAAACAAACTTGGGACAAATCATTCTATTCTACTTGGACATATATATTTTTTCTTTTGAAAAGAATCTTGAGCACAAAAATTCTTACATGATTTTTCCATAGCATCAATTCAAGAGATATATTTCCAAGAGCTGGTTTTATTTTTCGGGTCAGGACTGCAGGGATGAAATCAAGTCTAGAGTTTCCATGTGGATGAATTTGGAAGTGAACAGATTCAAAGCTGCAGTCCAGGGATGTCTCACACTACACTATACTATTTTCCTTTTAAATTGAATCACCTTTTCTGGGCTTTGGGAGCTAAAAGAACACATCCAAAGAATTGATTTTGTATGTAAGCAGAATGCTTGGGCACTGCTGCTTTTCATCTAAAGAGGAGTTCCTATATTCTCACTGTCTTGGTAGGACGGAAATCTGATAAACAGTTGCATAGACCATTGCTACTCAAAGTGGGGTCAGTGGACCAGCGGCATCAACCTCAGCTAGGAATTTGTTAGAAATGCAGAATTTCGGGCACCACCTCAGACCTACTGGATCAGGATATGCAGTTTAACAGGATCCTCAGGTGATTTATATTAACATTAAAAGGTGAAAAGAACTTGTAATTTTTTTTCTCAGAATCTACTTTTTAAAAATAGAGAATCCTTTGCTATTCTGCTATGATATTTAAATTGATCCAAGGGAAGATTAGTCATTTATGGACTGAAAACTAATCATATTATTTTGTTTTAAAATTAAGACCTGCACTCGAGTGCCAAGGTGACTCATAAGGTATATTTTACAGGCAAAAAGGAGGTTACTCACCCAACTCATGGCAGAACATGTATTTTTCATTTCCCCTTGCCAGAGGCTGCTAATTACTTGCACTGAACTATTTACCCCTCTTCTTTTATTAATAATATTTGTGGGGCACCTGGGTGGCTCAGTCACTTAAGCATCCCACTCTTGATTTTGGCTCAGATCATGATCTCATGGGTTCATGGTATTGAGCCCTCCATGGATTTCTGTGCTGACAGCGTTTAGCCTGCTTGGGATTCTCTCTCTCCCTCTCCCTCAGCCCCTCCGCTACTCTCTCTCTCTCTCTCTCTCTCTCTCTCAAAATAAATAAATAAACATTAAAAAATAATATTTGTAAAATTACTTTGAAATAGCATACCTGTCATGCTTTTTGTACAGGATTTATAAACTTTCATCATTTTCTCTTTAGCCAGTTTAGGAGAACACCTACACTTTCTTGCATGGCCCTTCCTGGTGATTAACATCTGGAATGGACATATGAAAACTCAACCCCTCAGTCTCTCCCTTCCTTCCTCTGTTTCTTACCTGAAGCCTTACTCTAACCTTTAATCAGGACAGAAAAAAGATTGCTACTGCCCCCTGCTGGCCTATTGTATTTTTCCTCCTCTTCAAATCGACTTGAACAGGATGCCCAAGGATTTTGAGCCACGGAAGAAAGCTCAGCGGAAGGGGCTTTCCCTAGTAGAGATGTAGAGATCCTTTGGGAACAGGCGGCTAAAATCAAACGAAAACACTCAGGGGGCGAGGAAGGCATAAAAGGCTTCTAAATTAAATTATCGATCCTCACGAACCTTTTTCTGCACATAGACTTCTCAATGCCAAGGAAATGTCCCCTCCTCTTCAGCACAGGACTCCTCTTTTGCCTCTAGGTTCCACTGACAAGGAATGAACTACCACTCCCCTATTATAATTTCAGTACTCCAGATTCTGTTTTCTGTCTCCCCCAATTTCCTTTTCCCACAGCTAGACCGTATTCCCTTTTCTTTTCTGCTTCAAACTCCCGTCCCACCCACCCACCTACAGACTCGCATTTCCAGGGGATCAGACCCTAACCTCCTTCACCCTCCCTATCTACCCTGACCTCTGTCCGCCCGATTGTCGTCGCACCCCCCCCCCCCTTAGCACCCTTTCGCTGAACAGCGACTCACTCTTTGCCTTTGAACATCTGGCTTGTCCCCTCTTGAATGCTCTCCCCGACCCCCCGCCCCAAGCGACTGAAAAACGAAACATGCGCACTTCAGAGCTAGGAGCTGTCCGAGTGCTGAAATTTATAGGCTGGGTAAGATCACGTCTCCGTCTCTTTCTGTAGCTCTCATTCCAGCACAGGATCTCAGCAATTTTGCCCTCTTCCCCCCTGCCCATTCCAGCGCGCAGAGTCCTTTCTTCTCTCTCATTTACAACTTCTTTTAAAAAGAGAACATTTTCTAGAGAAAAGCGATTTGCTAAACAGAAAGGACATAAAACAAAAGCCACAGCAACCCGACTTCCAGCATGGCATTGTCACCAGCCCCCTTTGCATGGTGATGCGATTAAGGTAGCAGCATTTTTATTATTCGGAAAAGCAGCTGGGGAATCCATCAGTTCTAAGGCTTTGTCTTTCCTTGGTTAACTGATGGTCCTGAGCCCCGATTTGACCTGACCATGATGCCTAGGACTGGCACTTTTTGTTTTTCCTCAGCAAACTGTACAAGCCCAAATCTCTTTTTGATTTCCAAGGAAACTAGATTCCTGCCAGATTTCGAATCTGGACAATAAATAGATACTTTGTCCTAGCTTCTCTCTGGAATCTTTTCGGGAATATTTTCCAGAAGCATCACAGAAACAGGAATGAACCGGCAGCTAGTGAACATTTTGACAGCCTTGTTTGCATTTTTCTTAGAGACAAACCACTTCAGGTAGGTGAAACGACTTTGCATGCTGATATTTTCCCCATGAAAACTGTTTTAAAGAGAATGTGTCATACAATTTTTATCTATTTTTCTATGCCCTGGACCATATTATTTTAATTTTATAGAGGAGAATTAGATTTCTTTTGTTCTTTTAAAAGGCGTAATTATGGGGGGAGGGTAGTAAATTTTCACAAAGGCAAGTTTTATGATGCATAACCCCACTCTATGCATTTCAGCACGTTTTCACAGCCAATGTGATATTAAGGCAGTCTAATGAGTTGCATGCTCTTTACATTTCTATATAATAATGATTTTTTTTTGCTGTCAAATTCTTCTTAAAGTCATTTAAAATGATTATTGGATGCAATGCTTTTCATGTGGTGGAAGTGATTGGATTAATTTGCCAGGAGCATGCTCATTTTATATAAAATATAAAAGAACCCTAATTCTTAGTCAACTTGAAACTTGTATTTCAGCAACTAGATGCATACTACGAGCACTACAATTCAGGAAATTTCTTGAAACATCAAAAATATTTAAAATCTCATTTTACCACTATATTCCACTGTTTGGTATATTTGGAAGTTGAATGCCTACCAAAATTTAATTAGTATCACATCTTTGTATTTATCTATACATGAGAAATGGACTATGCATAATTAAAACAAGTGGGAAATTATTATTTGCATGCTTGCATTTTCTACCTAGTTTATAAATTACCAAATCAATTGATACTTCACAATATCAGATAATTATCACTAAGTGAAAGAGCCATCCTAATGGCAGAGGTTCTAAGACAGCGTAGAGATTAGAGATGTTCATACAACAAAGTGTAGGAGTCTTCATTTATTTTCACCGAATTTTATGGTATTTTTTCACAGAACCAAGAGAAATGGAACATATAGTGATAATTCTATGAGTACTGGGAAAACCCACTATGTTCCTTTCAGGTTCACACCTACTATGATTAAGAAAAATTGTATGCTGGGTTTCATTAGAATCATCATCACCATCATCATCATCATCATCACCTTCATTACCACCACTATCACCATCGTAATCAAATAATATTTGATTAATCAGATGAATCTACATATGGGAATGTGAGTATTTTTAGATGACTCTATCAATTTTAACTCCTGCCAAATGTTTAAATCCTCCTTGCATTTAATACTTTGTATTTTATACTACTTCTTTGAAAAAGTGGCAAAAATGTGTTTTCTCAGTGATAGAATTAATTAGATTATTTGTTAAACTATTAAAACAGAGCTTGTAGAATATTATGCTTTAGGGAAGAAATAGACATTCAGTCAGCCACTATGTAATGTGAAAGAATTCATTTCACTACGAACCAAATAGGTTCTTTTTATAAGCCCTTTAAGGAAATTAAAAACATGAGAAATTTTCCAATCAACATTTAGTGTTTTTGATAATGCAGAAGACAAAATGATTTAGAAGTTCTTTTTCATGAATACTTTACTGGAGAGTCAACAATTTAAACACTAATATATAAATAACACCTGATAAAATAATAGAAGTACAGACACACATATTGTTGACCTATTTTAGAATGAAGATAAATGTCCAAGTGAAGCTTTTCTTTTAGACAATGCATAGAAAATTATTAGTAGTTGATAGCTGGAATAGAATCCAGCAGGTGAGAAAATAAGCAATGGAATAATTAGTTCACTGTTTACTTTGTTCTACTCATATTATTATATACTTCTAATAAAAAGTAGAAGACTTATATTAAGGGCTGAAATGCTGGAAGAATTGTTTGAAAGTCATGGAATGATTTTAAGACAATCACATTTTATAAATTACCATCTTCATTTCATTATCATCATCTTTATTTCTCTGATGACTCTAGAAAGAAATAGCTTTAATATATGTCCATGAAATCTACAACATAAGCTATGCATGTTATATCATCTTAAACATCTTTATAGCTACAGTTTGGACATCTGGGAGATAGGAGTCAGGATTTATAACTCTCATCATTTAAAGTTAACTTTACAGAATGTACAAGTTCAGAAGCTGACCAAAGAGTCTATAATTCTCTTTTTCTTCTTACAAACATATCGAACACATTAACAAAACATGATGTCAAACATTCTGTGAGCATTAGTTCTCAGGCGATGGTAGTGGAATTGTTGCTAAAACAAATTAATGATGTGTTTAGGACGGCTTTCTGCAAAGACCATGACTCCAGGTCTGGAAAACAACCTTCACAGACCCTATCGCCTTCAGATTTCTTGGACAAATTAATGGGAAGGACATCAGGATATGATGCAAGAATCAGGCCCAATTTTAAAGGTAGGTTCCATTTAAATTTATGTTAAGCCTGTGGGAAATCTAGATGTTTGAATAATATGAAATAAGTATTAAGGACTTTTTATTATAAAATGGAAACAAGTATAGTAGTCATTTCCCTTTGGCATTCTTTTGACCTAGCCAACATTTAATACCTTAAATTTTACAGGTTGTTTGCCACCTTTGAAAACTTCCCTCATTTTTATTCCATTCCACAAAGAAAACTAATGTCAGAGATTATTGCTACATTCCCTATTTTAAGTGGGAGTGTGAGTGGAAATGAATACAAGAGCAAATGATGGATTTGACTTGTATGAGTGTCTACCAGGATTCATACAAGATTCAAGGATTGTTCAGGATCTTTGGTTTTTATTTTGAATACCTACTCCCAAAGTGAAATTTAAATCTCAATATAAAACATGCCATTTTACACACTGTCAGGCCTCTCTCATTTTTCAACATTGTAACAAGAGGCTCTAATTGAATACATCAGAAATTTTTGGTTTCCTCTTGTTTAAACATTTTAAGTGTTTATTTGAAATTGTTTATCTGAAATTAACAAAAATCATAGAATTGTAAAGTGCACATGTCAAAGATGGTGGATCCTTTCTTTGTTTAATTAGAAACAAACCAAAAAGTTTGATGTTTTTATTTGTTTAACATTATAAACATGTAATTAATCATCTGTAGAAATTACTTCTTATCTGTTTATTTTTATTCTAAATAAGAACCAGTTATAATAAATGAATTATTCCTGATGCTTTAACTTTCAAATACATATGTTAAGAGTCTCTTGTGTTTTGTCCCCCTCCCTGTTTTTATATTATTTTTGTTTCCCTTCCCTTTAAATGACAATTGAATTTTATCTTGTAATTTGACATA
This sequence comes from Prionailurus bengalensis, assembly GCF_016509475.1. Taxonomy (NCBI): domain Eukaryota; kingdom Metazoa; phylum Chordata; class Mammalia; order Carnivora; family Felidae; genus Prionailurus; species Prionailurus bengalensis. Next base: position 11,241,195 of record NC_057361.1, read on the forward strand.
ATGCATTGTGGAGTGTTTATATTTTATAAAAGAAGAATCTTATAATATTCATGCATTGTTTTCGTTTTGCTTATTAGCAGTTTAATTAGATTGCTTTCCTTGAGTTTTGATTAATTTTATTATTGGAAAATATGAGCATGAAAACTAAATTCTAAATCATTTCTTCTTTAAATGCTACACCTCTGAATATACCCAGCTGAGTGCACATTTCATAAACAGATATGTCAGAATTTTGACAAAACAAATGTTTCTGATTTTAATAGTATTTCCAAAAGCAAAAACAGAACTAAGTTCAAAGCTTGATTCTGCTAAAAACAATTTTCATGCTCATCTCATTTCATACTAATTTTGTGGTCATTGCTTTGCAAGTCAATATTTGAAATAAAATCCTCTGAGTAACAAGTTGAGAATGAGCTTTCAATGGGACTTCTCATTCATAAATTTATTCATTTAGTCATTCAATAACTTTTGAGTCTGAACTATATGGGAAATATTAACTACTGCATGCTTTGAAAAGTTGAGAGACGAAACAGGTTTGGGAGCTACTGTCAAAAATTTTAGAGGGGAGAGCAGATGTTACATGAATAGTTAAATACAAGAGTATATAATATTAGACAGAAATAGTTAAGGAGTTAATAGTTAAGTAACATTAGGAAGTACAGATAAAATGCTACAGGATTCCAACAAATGAAAACATGATTTCCTATTAAGCTACTCATGAAAAGGTTCATAGAGAAGGTCCAGAGATAGAAAATTGTTTCAAGTTTATGAGCATTATGCTTAATAGCAGCACTTATTCATTATTTTCTAAAAGTAACTTTCCAAAAGGGGAGAGAAGTGAAGAGAGTAATAAAACAAATGCCCATGTTGCCATTGCTACTTCAAATGACCATATAGAATGAGCAATCACTTTCACACAGCTTTTTTTCTAGTCCTTCTGGGGATGTTACTCTTTGGAAATGATATTTCTCATGATTCTCAAGGATAAATAAATGGAGAGAATATCAAGTATAGCAAATCATGGCCATGTTTTTGAGATCTTTCCACTACTTAAAGACCTGAGCACAGGATGTTTTAAAGACTTATAAAAGGGAAATGGGGTAGATATCCTTTAAGACTCTTAACATTAATGGACTTCATGGAGTTTTGCCTCCCTCTCCCTTTAACTCTTCACCTCAAGGAACCCTGATCCTCTTTCATAAATTTTATTTACATGAACCATTTATATCAGATTAATTACCTAACAGCTCCCACAATTCTCTTTACTCTGAGAATCTTGGCTCTTCCTGGATGTAAAACATTCCCCATTATTTTAGACTAAAATAATTTTCACTCCTTGTGTTCCCATGAAACTTTATATGTCTAATATGGTTCTTTGCATATTTATGTTTTATCAACCCACCCCACAATGCATCTGAGAGGGCAAGAATGTACTATATACAACACACACACACACACACACACACACACACACACACACACACACATCGCATAGGGAAAAGAAGTCATCCTTTTCTCCAGAATGAGAAAATAAGGACTGATAAAGAAAGGAAAATATAGATCAATTATGAAGATTGGTGCTTACAATTAGATGTAGTAGAAGTTGAGGGTGGAAACTTTTGAGGGACCAACCAGGGGTCACAATGGCTAGTAAAGATGATCTTAGCTGAGCTGAGGAGAAAGACATAAAGAGATAATAGGGAACTTGTTAAATGAGGAGGCTAGGAAGAACATTATAGTACTTACTGTAACTTACTGTAGTTGATTAGCAATGTACGAATGAGAAATGTTCTATAGTAGGTAGAAATGAAGGGTAATTAGGAAATGTGACTGTATCTAGAATAGTGACAGGCACCCTGTAAATGCTAAAAAATAAATTGGCTATGATAACAATAAACATGGTGATGAACATGATGTTGAAAACAACAATAATAGTAATTAATAAGATGACAGAAGGGCAAGATTTGACCATAAAAATAAAAACAAGAGCAAAATATGGGTTTTTGAGGTAAAGGGAATGGCTTTTCTAGATGTCCTATTAAATATTAGCTCTTCTCTGTTTTCCTTGCTGCCATACATTGGCAAGGGAAAAGGAAATGCATATGCATAATTTTTCTTATTGGATGGAATTTTTCCTGCATGCTTTTAAGTCAATAAAATATTTCATGTCTATTCCATATCCTTGATGGGCTCTGAAAGATGTCACAATGGGCATATATACAAGAAGGAAAATGGACGTAAGCTAGAAAAGGGGACCAGAAATGAATCAGACTTAGGCTCTATAATTGAGAGCCATTCTTAGAAACTATGGGGGGAAATAGCTTTTCTGATGTGTTGAAGCACAAGTGTATAAACAAAGTCATGAGTCAGTGTTGCCAATTGCATTCCAACTATAAGATCCATAGAGACCTGGGTCAGATCTTGTCAAAACATAAATTTTCAAAATCTTCAGTTCAGATAAAAACACAAGCTATATTCATTCACAATTACCTGGTTCTGAAACCATGGTAAATATTGATTCTATGTCAACAGAGGGGCCACTTTCCCCACTTGGGTGATTTGTCTCATTGTCAGTTGATTTATCATGGTGTTATTCCATCATCCTATCAGATATTCCTTTGTCAGTATTATTGTATGTTGAAAATGCCACTTTAAACATTAAGCTTTTAAGGAATCCAAATGAAATGCTCAAGCCTGGGCAAAATGCATTAGTTCCGATTCTGTCTCTTTGAAACAAAGCTTTTATCTATTTTAATGAAATTTTCTTTGAAAATAAAATTAACTTAGAGATATATCCTAAGTTGCATCCCAATGTAAATAAATAACATTTCACTATAGCATTCATTTTGGAAGAAGATCTGGGATAGATAATGCCAGGAGATAATTATTCACTCCACTTCTTTGTGCATGCCATGCACACTAATTTTTTTCTAAGTCTGGGAGACCTAAATTTGAAAGTGCGATGTGTGACATTAAAACCTACATTTGCATGCAATATGGTTTCCTTCATTTTCTAAGGAGTTATCAGCTCAAGAGGTGTTTCGGATACAAGTAGAAATAGATCCACTTCCAAAAAATTAGAGGTTCAGGTTTCTCCCCTTGGAAATTCTATTGTATGTAGCCAAGTGGAGCTCAAGCTCAAATGTGCTTACCAATCCCTGTAGGGGGTAGCTTGAGCACAAATGTCCAGCAGGGACATTTGGAAAGGGTGATTCTCTCAGTTAGTGAGAATGCAGTCCCAGTGTGATCGTTTCTTTGATCATCCTGGTAGATGTGGGGCATCAGATGTTACTGTGGATTCTGAGAAAAAGATTAGAATTCTTGCAAGTGTCAGAAGTATGTGACTCAAGTGCAGGAAGTTGCAGAAGCCTTCAGGCACCTGAAAGGGTACAGCCATTTTAGAACAAGACAATAGGAGATAAAAGGGAAAAGGGATTACTGAAATGAAAGGCTGCAGATAACAATGGGAAATTTATGTATGACAGTTTTGTTCAGAAATGATGCTGATGAAGATTCTGTAAAAAAAATTAACGTTTATTTTTGAGAGAGACAGAGTGCTAGCAGGGTAGGGGCAGACAGAGAGGGAGACACAGAATGCGAAGTAGGCTCCAGGCTCCACATTGTCAGCACAGAGCCCGATGCGGGGCTTGAACTCAACGAGCTGTGAGATCATGACCTGAGCCGAAGTCGGTCACTCAACCGACTGAGCCACCCAGGTGCCCCAAGATTTTTGAACATCTGAAATCCATTGACTGTGTCACAATTTAGCTTTTCTGGACTGTATGGACACCAACCAACACTTTTGTATATACTACGCTGCTACAATGGGCCTACAAGGTGCTTGCCAGGATTTGAGGTGACATCAGGAAGGAGGCATGTACAACACTCTAATAGATTCTGGAAAAGTATATGTTTTCCTTTCCATGGTGACAGAGTAGTATGGTGGAGAGAGTCCTAGACTTGGATCCAGAAAATTCACATTCATGTCCTTTTTGAGAAAGGTGTCTTCACTTCTCCATGCCTCAGGTTTTCTTCTGCCTTTGCCCATTTCATTTGAGTCCTTCTGAGCATCATATGAGATCATGCATCTGAATGATTTGTCTTTAACTATTATGTTTATTGAAAACAATTTGAATTATTATTACTAGTCCCTCATTTCTCTTTTGTAACTGATACTGATGCTGTATCGCCAAAGCTAACCCTTTATGGCTATTGGGACCTTATTGTTACTTGATTTTTGTTAATAGACACACACAAAAAAGTCAGAGAAGTTCTAGTACCTTAGAGTGCTACTGCACTAATCAGAGCATAGATGTCATGAGTCTCAGTTGGCTCTCCTTTTATTATATTGGTGGGAAGATTTCCAACTTGAAAGGGCTAGTTCACATTCCTAAATATGAAACAAAGAGGGAGCCATTTGTGGGAAGGAATTATCTTTATACATTCAAATCCCATCCCTGATTATTTTCTTGGACTCATTTTTTTACAAGAACCAAGTAAAAGAAAGAACCAACTTTACTTGGCCCTAGAAAGAAGGACCCCGGGTTTAACTGGAGATATATGACTGTCATTTCTTATGTATTTTCTTGTCCACTTACTGTAGTTGCAAGGGTCACTGCACAAGCATGCAGAATTGATTTCTTATTTTAGAATGAGTATTTTAAAGAGAACATTTGGTCTCTACAACATGGCAGGTTAAGAGCACTGGAAATGGAAGCCCATAATTTAGTTGTTGAGAATGTACTGTATTGCTCCTTGGTTGATTCTGGGTAACTTCATATCCTTAATTTTCATTATTGAAAGAGCCTAAGCATGTTATCCTGAATTATATAGTGCTTGCTGTCCATCTTGAAGGACAATTCAGTCCATTTTGCTGTTAACCCGAGACTTCATTTTTTAAAAAAAAGATAACAGCATAGATATCAGGGTATCTTGGTCCTTAATGATTAGACATTAAAGTGTGTCCAGTTAGGGGCACCTGGGTGGCTCAGTCAGTTGAGCGTCTGACTTCAGTTCGGGTCATGATGTCACAGTCTGTGAGTTCAAGCCCCGCATCGGGCTCTGTGCTGACAGCTCAGAGCCTGGAGCCTGCTTCGGATTCTGTGTCCCTCCCTCTCTCTGCCCCTCCCCGGCTCATGCTCTGTCTCTCTCTGTCTCAAAAATAAATAAAAACATTAAAAAAAAATAAAGTGTGTCCAGTTAGGGCTATCAAGTTTAGAGTGAGGAAAAAATAATCATTAGTTTGTTCCTGGTGGTGCTGAATATGTTTCGTGGTGTGGGATCAGACATGTTTAGAATAGGTTCTTAAAAATGGAAATATAGTTGATCAATCCTCATAACACCAAGGTCTTCGGAAATGTTTTGGGTACTCTTTGTGGTTAACACCTAAGAGGCTGTCCTGACTGGGGCATGCAGCATTTGCTCATTGACTTATTTCTTGAGAGGGCTACTTTGGACACTTGTGACTGACTGCAGACATTGTTTGTCACATGAAATGCACTGAAGGAAGGACCTGCACAAAGGAATAGGTCTCTAAGTGGTATTCTTAAGTGAGAAAGACATTTAAAAATGAAGCCACTGGGGGTCGCCTGGGTGGCTCAGTCGGTTGAGCATCCGACTTCGGCTCAGGTCATGATCTCGCGGTCCATGGGTTTGAGCCCCGTGCCGGGCTCTGTGCTGACAGCCCGGAGCCTGGAGCCTGCTTCCAATCCTGTGTCTCCCTCTCTCTCTGCCCCTCCCCCACTCTTACTTTGTCTCACTCTGTCTCTCAAAAATAAATAAATGTAAAAAAAATTAAAAAAAAGATGAAGCCATTGGGTTACCCTCTTGGAGTATAGTCTAGCTGGCCAAACAAGTATGGTCATGGGGCAAGTACATGTAATGGTTTTACATCTTTATACTGGAGTCTAAACACACAGTTCATTTCTTTGTTCCTATAATAAATAGTGAGTAATTACTCTGAGCCAGGTGCCACATTACTTGCTAAGTATAAGATGGTAAACCAAAATCCAACGTTTAAGTGTCAGTCCTCACTTTACTAAAAACTGGAATATAATTTGTAAACTGAATGCTGCAGGACCTTTGTAGGAAAGAAATGGCACACTCCAATGGGGCTTGAGAAGGTTTGGAAAACCAGTCCTGAAAGGAGACTGTAGTACTCTGGGACTATCAACAACAGACCTGAAGAGGCAAGGGAGGGAGTGGTTACCAGAACCTAGACAACGTGGCTATATAGACAGGCCACTTAATGAGATCTGTAGAGCAATGTAGTCACTCTATGCTGTCCTAGCAGGGAGAAAGCTACAAAATAAATATTCTGATCTTACTTTCCTCCTGTATTCCATTTTCTTATTGGAGCCTCTCATTGGCCAAATCCAACTAGAAGTTAGAGGGTAAGGGAGCTCAAAGATGCATACCTGAAAGGTCAGCTTCCCAAGGTACAGAGAAGAACAGAAAAGAGAAGACAGTGTCTCTGGAAAGAAATGGAAGATAATCAGCACAAAGCCAATGTGCAAGCAAAGTCATCCCTCAACCTTCCAGTGGTGGAGCAGATATCTCCAAAACTGATAATCAGTTCAGAAAGTCTGCCCTGATCAGCCTTGGGAAAGAAGGGAAGTGAGAAAGGGATGTCATTTGGATATATTATCCCAAGAGTAAATGATACCTCTAAAAGCACAGAAGAGAGAGGAAGATAATGTAAACTGATAGTTCTGTCTCCCAAACTGACAACTGAAAGAGGCACATTGTGCGTGTGTGTGTGCATGGCTCGCGCGTGCACGGGGGCAGGGGGGCCAAGAGGGGGGCGGAGAGAGAAAGCTTTCTGTGCAGTATATGAATATAATCAATATGCCTTCCCGTCTATCTAATATGTTTATATGTTTGCCAATACTATATTGTTGTGCTTTGCCCCATGGTCATCCCTTCCAGGCTCCTCATACCGGGATGTGTTGCGGGCTTAGATTTGAGCATAAGACTTAATGCCGAGTCTCTTTGGGGCAGCATTTCTGAGACACTTTCTTTCCAGCCATGCTCTTGTGTCCTGCATAGAGCCGAAGAGTGGTAGACGAAGAAAAGATTGGGTGGAGGTTAGAAGAGTGTGAAGACCAGGAGTAGAGTAGTGTGTGTTTCAAGGAAATGGTGAGGCCTGTTTCCCACTCCTTGGCTGGTTTGATTACCGCACCTGAAACACAGTTATCACGGCAATTTTGCTACTTTAGGAAAACCTCAGAACCACTTTACCACATAATTTTTCTTTCATTTTTAAAACCCAAGTGTATAGAGAAGATAATATAATCTATCTTTTTCTGATTTATTTACATTTAAATACTGCAAGATGTTGATTTCTAAGAACCACTTCATGTCTAACAAGGCAGTTGAGATTTCTTTTATCAGGCTTTCTCCTACAAAAAGCATTCTATGCCCCCAAAATATATTCAGAAAACAAGGAGTCTGTTTATTCAGCTTTGAACCTCAAACTCTCTGAAAATTGAATGATACACACATTTGGAAAACGGCACTATAGCAACTCAAGCTAAATGATGTGATTCAGAATAATTTATAAATATAATGTGCAATGCTCACAGTGGAATTCTTACAGTCTACTTTTTCCTTTGAGTTAACTCTGGTTTTAGTACTTGAACGTTGCATAAAGTATGTGAAGCCAAAGGATTGAGGATTTAGTACTAAATCAAATGAGCAACCAACCAGATGTGTTTCTCTAACCACGAGTTTCAGAACACCTGCCTCAGGGTCACCTGAGAGTCCTGTTAAAAGGGCACATACCTGGCCCCACGTTTCTCCAGGCTTACCTCTTCAGAACTGCTGAGTGATGGGATCTTAAAATACTCACTTGAACAAATTCATAACACCTTACAGCTTATAGGGCTAGAATGAGAAAATTTTGCCCCTGTATCTGAAGGATAATACCTTCCTTGTATTGTCCCCAAGATACCACGTGCCAGGAATTGCCTTACCAAATAAAGGGGGGGGGGATCCCACAAGAGAAAAAAAAATCTAAACAGAGACTCATGAGACCTGATTTTTTCACCTAACCTTTCTGGGATTCATTTTTGTCATCTCCAAAAATAAAGGATTTGGACCAAGATGTCTATGTCACTTCCAACTTTGATAGTCCCTTGCCTTTATATTCTAAATTAAAACTCTAGGGTATGTCATTTTATAAATTATTAATTCACCCACAGAAGAGCTTGGATATATCCACTTTTCCTAGAGAACAGGTCTTTCTGCTGAGAAATAGTAATTATGTCCAGATATTTTTTGCAGTTGCCCCTGTCTCATTTTAACTCCCAATATTTCAAGGATGGCCATTATCCAATGGGAAGACTCTGGAAACTTATGAGGGGATTACTGAAGAAATGAGGCATTTATGATTTTGTCTTGCTTTTGGTCTGGAGGTGGCAAATTCATGCACAGAGGCTGCTTCTGGGAAAAGTACCACCATGTTTCTTTAGTTCAGCATCTGGCCAAAGATGTTTCTCAAAACACTAGTCCCATGAAATATTCTCAGATAAGAGGTTTAAAATGTAAAATAAGAATGGGATAGTCTACAAAACATCCTCTGAGAGAGCCCCAGTAGTCATTAGCATATTAAAAAGTTTCAAGAAAACCTGAAGTAAAAATACACAAATAAATGTTTTTAAAACTTTTTTTTTTCCACAGGGGCTTATCCTATGCTTATTTGATCATGAATTTCTTAAATGAGTAACATTCTGAGGGACCAGTGTTTCATAGAATACACTTTGGAAAATGTGGTCTTGGTAAAATCCATAGTTTAAAAAATTTTTTTATATTTATTTATTTTTGAGAAAGAGAATGAACATGGGAGGGGGAAGGGCAGAGAGAGGTGGACAGAGAATCTGAAGTGGGCTCCATGCTGGCAGCACAGAGCCCAAGTTGGAGCTCGAACTCATGAACTATGAGATCATGGCTTAACCAACTGAGCCACCCAGGTGCCCCTAAATTCCATAAATCTAAATGAAATCTTTTGCCATGAAAATAGATGATGATGATGATGGAAAACCTATGATGCTCTGATAGATAATATCCATAAGAGTGAGAAGGCTCCTGCATTCAGTAAACTTGGCTTTCATTTTGATACATGGTCAACATGAGCATCCTGATGCCACAAGAGAATTACTCTACAAGTTAAAATATTATTGCAGGCTATTTATCTCCTGTTTCATTTACATGAATAAATGAGCAAACAGTGGTGTTTTGAAAAAACAAACATTAAAGACAAAAGAAAAGACATTAGTCAATACAGCAAAATACTTCAATTGGATGATCATCTTCTATTTTAGTCTTTATGTTTCCTGAATGCTGAATGACAAATACACATCCAAACAAGTGACCTTTAACCTTGAACTAAAGACATTTCTCCAGCAGGCTAGGACAAAGTTTCAGGCCCGTATGAAGAGTTTCCTTTTGGATTGCCATTGTCTCTTTCAGGCAGTTTTCCAAGATGGATAAATTTTATGGTTGTACGATTTCCATTCGGCTGGTGGTTTAGAATTTTTTTCCCATCACGTCCTTGAAATGAAATTTTTCAAATTTGAATCCATTCTTTTTTTTTTTTTTTAAATTTTTTTTTCCAACGTTTTTATTTATTTTTGGGACAGAGAGAGACAGAGCATGAACGGGGGAGGGGCAGAGAGAGAGGGAGACACAGAATCGGAAACAGGCTCCAGGCTCCGAGCCATCAGCCCAGAGCCTGACGCGGGGCTCGAACTCACGGACCGCGAGATCGTGACCTGGCTGAAGTTGGACGCTTAACCAACTGCGCCACCCAGGTGCCCCAAATTTGAATCCATTCTTAAAAACCCCACATTTAAAAACATTGAAATTATACAATATTTATCCTAGCTAACTTGTGTAGGTTTAAGATTAAGGTCTTCATTTATTAGCACTAAAATATATTCTAAGTGGGTCTTCTCAAAATTAATTATGTTTCATACTTAGATATATAAATTCCCAGGAAAAACTATTGAAAATTGTTTTCAATAAAGGTGGATGTGGGGAGAAATGTATTTGACATAATTACTAAATGTCTTGGGAAAAATATATATGTGTGTGTGTGTGTGTGTGTGTGTGTGTGTGTATCTTTTTTTAAAAATTTTTTTTTAACGTTTATTTATTTTGAGACAGAGAGAGACAGAGCATGAACGGGGGAGGGGCAGAGAGAGAGGGAGGCACAGAACCAGAAGCAGGCTCCAGGCTCTGAGCCATCAGCCCAGAGCCCGACGCGGGGCTCGAACTCATGGAACGTGAGATCGTGACCTGAGCTGAAGTCCGACGCTCAACCGACTGAGCCACCCAGGCGCCCCATAATCTTATTATATAATATAATAAAGATTATATACATATAATCTTATATATATAATCTTTATTACTAGTTATTCTCCCATGCTTTCTCTGAGAGAGTTTGTCAAATAACCAAGTATGATTTTTTTCTTTCTGTTTCTTACTCCAGGATCTTAGGGAAATACGAGAACAAAGTAGAGAGTGAGGAAATATTAAAACTACCTTAGATTTAATCAATGACTTCTGATCCATGCCATTGATTTCATACAGTAGATGAAGATACATTGATGACAGAGCAACTACACATTCTGTATGAGACTAGTCCTTTATTTGAAACATTGCTTCAAGGTATCTACACTGATGGCATCAGTGTAACTGACATTTCACTGTACGACCCACAGATAATGGAATACCAATTTTTAAGCTTTTCTGGTGATTGAGGGTTGGCAGCCTTAGACATACTGGACCTCAAGGAGGAAGTGAGTGAAGACTAACTATAATGAAATTACTTAGCATATACACAGTTTGCTTACTCTGTCTTCAAATTTTGTTTCATATAGCCTGATGCCTGACTCAAATTCCTTGTTATCATTTGCTTCTGATGTCACTGCTGATTCTCCATTTCTAGGAGGTGGACAGTGGCATTAGGGGACTAGGGACTAGGGGGACTAGGGACCATTAGGGGACAAGGAGATGGCTTTGCTGAATCCTTAGCTATAGAAGTCAGGGAATACAAACAAGAAGATAACATTTTCTCCAGAATTTTGAGATTTGCTTTCAAAACAAAGTACATAATATCTTCCCAAAATATAAAAATTTAAGAAGAGATCATGGCTCTTTGAAAGGAAGTGTCACATAGGCCCAATGCCATGTCTTGTGAGTAGGAAAACTGGCACCAAAATTTCCATGTTTTTCAGGAGGAGTTTTGATAGATAAAATGCCACTCTGCTTCCTCTCTCTAAAATTTGAGATCATAGCTTCTTATCAGCAAAGTTGCTATACTATTCAGTATTTATTTTCTCTGGAATATCCTGTTTCATTTTCTGGGGTTGGTGACCACTCTGTGACCAGTAGCATACTTGACCTAGTGCTTACCAAATGAATCCTATATTACCAGGCTGATTTTCTCCAGCTCTCCAAAAATAGGAGGAATTACCCACAGTCTGGGATATGTGTTACATTTATTTCCCCCAAGCACCTACCTACATTTCCAATATTCATATTTGTTTATTGGGCACATATGCCTCATTTAAGCTCATCCTTTATTCAAATCTTCTGAACAAATATTCCCACTTAAAACCCAGCAGGTGGCTTCCTGTTCCATAGATCTCCTGATGCCAACCAAGTTTTTAAAATGCTGGGCTTTCAGCAAAGTGTATGAATTTGTGACTTGGGGCAAATATCCTAACTCCCCTTAAAAAAAAGGATTTCCTCAGCAAGAGAACACACTTAAGGAAAAAATTCCACATTTCTACTTGTCAAACAGACTCTGCAAATAGCATAATTACACGCAGATTTTTTTTATTTCCTGCCTACTTTTGAAACTGGGTTTGCATAGGGCCCTTGGGTGAAGAGTCTTCCATAGCACCCACTCACCCCAACTGAATTCTTTGAAGAGGTGTCAATGTATAGTTAACAGCAATATAGCTTGGGTGAAGGAATGTTTGTGGAGCTCAGTGAAAATAGATCGACACACGACGTTTCCATGACTGAATTATGAGTCCTTTGTCATGAGACCTTTCTCATTCCTCTATACATGAAAAGAACATAGATATTCTATAAGAATCTGGAACCAGGTGCTAACAATATGTGCCACAGTAAACTGTGCATATGTAAAGTCTCATGTGAGTAGCTATCCCTCAGTGTCGAACTATTCATATAAATGTCAGAATAAATTATCTGCTTCAGCGATAGAGCAAAACAGTTGAGGGTACTAACAAAAGGTGCCCATCGGTGACATCGCACAATATGCCATATAAATTGCAGAATGACACCTTTGAAAAAAAATTTGTTTACTGCCGAGGGGTAATGTGGCAGGTGCAAAGAAGGCAAAGAAATATAGAATGGATAATAAATAGATTCTAAAGGCAAGCTAAGATCAGAAATAAACTCCTATACTTTTTTTAGAAAACTCATAGTGCAGCTGCTCTGGGGTGTCTGATTGGCGATATCTTTATCTGAATGCACAGGAAAAGCAAGCTGAGCTGTCACCCAAGAGAGTGCAGAGCTCAAAATACTAGTATCCTCGATGTTCTAGGCCTCTCATGACTCTAGAAATTCTCCTGGGACTTATCACTTCCTTATACACCTGCACATGGCTTACAAGGATCTTTGTGGTTAGATTTTTGACTACTCTATCTGAGGTTAGATTTCTGAGAGGCAGACCCTGTGTGCGAGTAATTTACTAAGGACAAGTGAGCAGGAGAGACATATAAGAGGGTGATATGAAAATCAGGAAAGAACGGAGGAGAAACCCAGTATGGGCATGATCTCAGGCAAAGTTCAATAGAAGGTGGGTTCGACCTGATCGCCAGAGTTTCAGGGGAAACTCTTCAGTGTAAGCTGTACCCCAGTGTTTTCCTGAGTAGAGGCAAGAGAGCTGGCTCTTCATACTCCCCTCTGTCAATCATTGAGTAAAGACTGCCCTCAGGGTGTATGTAAGTGAGTGGAGAGAGTAAATTTCCCAGATGTTTCTATGTATCTCTTTTCATGTGGGCAAAAGGACCTCCAGTAGCCCCAGAACAGTCCTCTGTGACAGGCCACATGTTCTGACTACTGGAAGCAAAAGCACACTGAGGTGAGAGGCTGAAAATGATAAATGGGATCCAAGGAACCTGGGGGAGAATCAATACTGTCCATTTCAATGTGACCATTCTACATCTCCAGCCATGCCCTCCCACTCTGTTCCAGCCTCAGTGCCCTAGTTCCTGTTCCTCAAACCTTTTATTTGTGGTGTTTTGCCACTTTGATTTCCCTTCACTCTGCCTGCCTTTCCAGCCGCCTAATACCTACTCATCCTACAGACCTCAGCGTCAATATCATGTCCTCCAGTCTCTTGTGATTGGCTGCTTCTCTGTCTCTTTCCCTCTAAACTAGTTCAAGAAGGCCAGAGATTGGGCTTATGTCATTCCCCACTGTACCTCCAACATCTGACAGTAGGTGGGTAGCCAATAAACATTTATCAAATGGATAGAAAAACTTACAATACCAATCTTATTCCTAGAAAAAAAAAAGCTTTATTCTTAGAATCTATACTAAAACAAAGTTGGACATGAACAACTGAATTAAAATTAAAAATTACTATCTGGTAATATTTGTGATTCTTTAAAAATGCACAAGGGGCACCTGGGTGGCTCAGTGGGTTGAGCATCCGACTTCGGCTCAGGTCATGATCTCATTGAGTTTGAGCCCCGCATCAGGCTCTGTGCTGACAGCTCGGAGCCTGGAGCCTGCTTGGGATTCTGTGTCACCCTCTCTCTCTGCCCCTCCCCTGCTCACACTGTCTCTGTCTTTGTCTCTCTCCAAAATAAACATTAAAAAATGCATGAAGTTTCCCCACACGTATTATCTCATTTGACTCCTTATGTATTCCTCAGAATCAAAAACAGCTGGAATTTTGTTTACCATTCTTATTATTTAGGGGGAAGAAAAAGTCATTTTGCTGTCAGACAGGACTTAGGCCAACACTACCTTCCCAGATACATAAAACCTAGGATGGAGAAGAATGTAGGTCATGATTTAAAGAGTGAAGACAAAAACCCTCGATCTGCAATCCTTCATTGAATGTATTTTTAATATAACTGCCCCCCTTTCTATTACGGGGTGAGTCTAATTTAGCTTTGAACTCCCAGATTTTTGTGCTCTTTGTAGGAGCTTAATAAATGTTCAATGTTGAGTGAGGAGATTCATTCACATATAGATACATATCAAATATTTGTTGTGCATATGGCACTGTGCTAGGCACCAAGTAGAGGAGAATTAAAAGGGAAATTGTTAATTTACCAGCATTCTAACCTCCAACTTTCCTATCCCACCTCCTTCTACTTTACCACTATTCCAGGGCTAACATCCTATGTATAAAAAGCTGTATTTTCCATGCCCAGTTCTGCACAGGGATGTATGGTAGCAGCAAACGTACCCAAATAGGATTCACTGGCCTGAGGCAACTTTCCTACTCAGTGCCTGCAGTGTTTAGTAAATAAAACCAATGTGCCCAAATGATACTCATTGTGAATACTGGTTATACCTGAATTACCAGTAAGTTCCAACTGCTAAAGCAATATCAGATTCTCTTCATGGTTATAGCCCTTAACCCCTTCCAACCAGTGAGCCTGTGATTGATTCTCCTCTAAAATTCTCCTTTTGAGCCTCATCTTCCAGCTTCATCCAAAATAGAAGAGTGGCTTTCAAGGTATAGGATTCTCCCAGATTATGAGGCAGCGGACAAAAACTTTTCATAGAGCCTGAGAAGCCCAACTTAGGCACTTACTACTAATGATGATCTTTATATTTCTTTGGAGAGCCCTTTATATGCTAGAGGTCAAACTACAGAAGAGAAACAAAAACTAGCTCTAGGCTCCATAAAAGAGGTGATTGTTTGAATTGGGTCTTATGAGATGAGTAGGTACTCTATGAATGAAAAAGAGAATTTCAGTTAGGGAAGTCTCTATGTCTGGGGAGAAAACGGCTAGCTTGGAGGATAACAAAAGATGAGTGTACCTAGAGGAAGTAAAAGGAGGTGAGTCATAGAAGATAAGGCTAGAAAATAAAGTTAGGGCCAGAGTGTTAAGGAGATTATTAACACGTTGAAATTTAACCATAGGTAACAGGAAGGCAATGAAGGTTTTTAAGTAGAGAAGGGGCATAACTAAATGTGGTTTCTAGGAAGATAACTCAAAATACCTTTCAAATGATACGCTAGAATGGTGGAGAACCAGGGTGCCATGACAATCACCCACAAGAGAGAAATAGTGAAGCTTTAGGCTTAGACAGTGGCAATGGTATTAGAGAGCAGGAGCCAGATTAACAAGATAAATTTAAGGCCAAATTGCATTAGACAAGATGTGGAGGGTACAACAGAAAGGGTAGTGTTTGATGCAAGGTTCCAGTTCAGGCAATGAGCAGTTGGTGATTTTGTTTACCCAAAGAGGAGATATAAGGGGAAGAAGATGCTGAGGGAGGAAGATAATAAGTTCAGCTTTGGGCACGTGTTTGAGATGACCACTACAAATCCATGCAGACATGTCTAACCTGCAATTGAAAATGTTAATTTGAAGCCAAAAAGATATGTCAGGGCTACAAATGTAAGAATGGGATTCATCAGAATGTGATAGTATCAACTAAGATCACTCAGTGCAGAAGTGTAGAAAGAGTAGTGAAGAGGACTAAGAATAGGACGTCCATGTACATGAACATTGAGGGAGTAGGGGGAAGGGAAGGAGGACTCAACAAAGAGTACTGAGAAGGAGTGGTTAGAAAATCTGGCAAAGAACCAGGAAAAGATGTATGTAGTCACTGATGTTAAAGGAAGAGAGAGTTTCATGGATGAGGAAATCAATCATGCCAAGTGCAGCAGGAACGTTGAGTAGAAAGAGGCAAGGAAGGAGACCACTGGATTTTGTCAGTGGGACATTTTTGACCTTAGCAGGGGCAATCTCTCTAAAAAAAGGGTGACAAAAGCTTAGATTGTATTTGGTTGTAGAGTGAATGAAATTTTACAAAGTGGAAAAAAGTTAATGTGTAAACTTTTCATTTAAAGGAGTAATGCCAGGGATGGGGCATCTGGGTGGCTCAGTCGGTTAAGCATCTGACTTGATTTTGGCCCAGGTCATAATCTCATGGTTCGTGGGTTTGACACGTGGCTCGTGCTGACAGTGCAGAGCCTGCTTGGGATTCTCTCTCTCCCTCCCTCCCCCTCTCTCTCTCTGCCCCTCCCCTGCTCATGTTTGTACATGCTCTCTCTCTCTCAAAAATAAATTTAAAAAACTTTTAAAAAATTCATACAAAAATAAAAGATAAAAGACTAATGCCAGGAAGAAAAAGGGAGTTCACATATTAGCTTACAGAGTTTGAGAGAAGGAAGGCTTTTGTTTTGTTTTGTTTTGATATTAAGATGAAAAGAATGCATTTATGAAATAAGGGAAAGGTAGATTGAAAATACAAGAGAGATAGAAGGTAACTGACGAAGCAGAGATTATCTTTGCACTCAAGGAGAAATATCACTTCCTTACTCCGATAGTAAGTTTTACTGGTGGACAGGATGGTAGTCAGGGTAAGTTCACATCCAAAGGCCTCTATTTTCTTGGTGAAGTCATACTCTATCACCTCACACAGAGGGGTCACTGCCATCAGCATGGGCTGGTCCTGAGTATAGTCACCAATAAGCTGGAAAAGAGCACCAGACTCTTGATGCTTTGACTGATGGCCCTCTTTACTATCAGGACAATCCACCCAGACATTCAGGAAGCATTTTTAAAATTTAAATAAATCATAAAAACAGATTTTTCTACTAAAAGTACACTTGTTAGTAGGATTACTGAGTAGGGAGATTTTATATATATATAAAGTAAAGAGAGAGAGTGCATACATAAACAGGGGATGGGCAGAGGGGGAGGGGAGGGAGAATCTAAGGCAGGCTCCATGCTTAGTGTGAACCGAACACAAAGTTCAGTCCAACGACCGTGGGATCATGACCTGACCCAAAATCAAGAGTCAGATGCTCAACAGACTGAGCCACCTAGGTGCCCCCCAAATCTGTTTTAAACATAACACCCAGAAGATAAAGCCAGAAGGTAATATGTGCAATACTCAGACAAAAAATGAAGGAACTAAAGAGGTTCAGTGTCCAAGATATCCATCATTTGCCTTGGCCAACCCTTTATCCCTCACTGCATCTATCTATATATTTCACACTATTTTCATTGTAGAGACCCAGAAAGAGTTAATAATAAAGGTAGTAGTTGACGTTACTTGAGTCCTTACCATGTGTCAAGCATTCCTGTAAGCACTTTGCATATTCATTCATTTAATCCTTCCAATACCCTTATAGACAAGTATATACATGGTATTATTAGCCCTATTTTACAGATAAGGAAACTGAAAAGCAGAGCATGGTAGGACACAGAGCTAACTCTCAATCCCATGTAGTGTGGCATGAGTCTACCCTACTCCCATTAGTGGGATAGTAAAGGCCTAGAAGATTGGTGTTGTTGTACACCAAGTTCATGAGTTAGACCTGTATCCATTTCTTAATTGTAGAGCCACGCTTGGGCCTGTGAGTCTGGAAGGCTGCAGGAGATTTGCCTCAGAATCTGTTTATTATTCAACTTTGTATCTTCAGATTCGAGCACATTAATCCTTCATAAATATTTGAGGAATAATTAAATGAATGAGCAAAGTTGATCTCTCTCCAATCAACCAACAGCTTTCTGCTCGGAATACGTTGGAACTGGCCTGCAGCTTGTGGGGGTGGGGAGGCAGTTAGTGGGTGAGGGAAGGAGAAGAGATTCAGTCACGGCTTCTTCACAGGTTACACGCTCTGTGATTTGGTGCCTGACTAATGGCATTTTGTAGTCATGTTTTTACATCTTCTTTCAGTGCAAATTCGTGATGTGTTTCAATATATCACAGAAAAATGCTGACTATGACATACCACAAGCATCTGGCATTTTCTGTAGTCTGAGAGTCTACTTTCTAGTGCAGTTTACTCTCTGGGCTCTGAGAATGTTTTCATTTAATAATCTCAATCATTTGGACACAGTGGGAACAAATGCTAAGTCTGGGACCTGAAGTCTGCAATTTGATTCTCTTTATCATAACTTTCCAACATAGATGATGAGCCCAAGCTTGCAAAGATAACAGGGGAAGGAAGGTTTTAAGTACCGCTTGCTGGAGTAGTGTTCTTTAAGACCTAAGGAGACTGCTCTCTGAAATAATGTATGTGGTCTCTTCTTACACAGAAGGGGCGCTGACTGCTTAAGTACAAAGTCAACTTTACTTTGAGGCCAGGTAAAAATCAATCACAACACACTTTGGAGAAACACTTATGATGTGCCTAACTTATAGGTACTCCGAGGACTTATTGAAAGCAGTAATAGGACAGTAACGGTCCTTCAGAAAATGTGTCATCTTGGTGAACAAATGAAATAAAGAGACATAAAACAAGTCTGAGCTACAGAAGCCAATTCTTCTCTATATAAACATGCAGCTACATGTGGAATTACATCATGGCAACTCGGAGTTCTGAATAAGGGAGTTCATGATGGCTGAAGTATAAGGAAGAGGTAGAAAATGAGGGAGGACTTGAACTATAGGCGGGGTTTGCAGAGACAATGTGTGCCTCATGGCGTGTCAGGCAACATGTTAAATGTGTCGCATGCAGGATCTTGTTGATTCCCTACAAAATGGATAAACACTACTGTTACCAATTCCCTTTTGCCAGATCCAGAAGCTAACGTTCAGAATCCTTACAGCTGGCACAGCTGTGAGAGGCAGAACAGCTGGTTACGTTCAGGCTGTGGAGCATTGGAGCCCACAGACCTACCCACGGCCCCGTTCTTATGGTAGCCTAAGCAGACTGCCAGGGTCTGTGTTTGCAAATGAATAACACATCTGACTGGAAGGGAGCTTTGGAAGAGGTGTGCGTGAACGCAGTGTAATCCCCAGAATGAAGACTCTTTTTAGGAAGATTCTTGCTTTTTAACTTGAGGGACTTTCTACCTCCATTACCTGAGAGTTTGGGAATGGGGTCATTTCTCATCAGAGGATTCTTTTCTACAGCACTGCTATCCTGTGTTTGGCACAACACACAAAATTAGAGCCCATTAAAAGCTTCAACAAAACTTGTCTCTAGTGTGCACGGATTAGGAGTACAAACTCCACTGTATTTCTTTAGCAAATCATCCAGACTCTCATGTCTTCAAATTCTAACCATCTCAAGGTCCCAAAGTGATTTTCCTGCTTGCTGTCATGAGCTCACATATGTCTAATGGGAGAATGACATCCTCCAATTCAAGTGTGAACTTAATTGTGGTGCATAAGAGGAGGCCCCTTAACTTATTCATTCGTGGAGGGGCAGCTCCACTTGGCTTAATATCAGAGATCCTATCACAGTGAGATGGAGGTGGAAATATATGATATGATAAAATCTAGACATAGGACAGTTTCTCTACAACTTTAAACAATCTCAAACAATGCAAAATTTGGAGGCCTTTGAATTTCAAGAACAATAATGCAGGGTCCATCTTCGATTTCTGATTATGTGTTGGCTAATAATATGTACATTTATAAAACAGAGCCATATCTTTCCCATCCTGTATGTAAAGAAATACATCAGCCTCCCTACAAAGAATCTCTCCTTTCCTTTCCTTTTCTCCTTGCCCATGCACGATTCATTGTCTCCTCTTTGACATTCTCTTACAATGTTAGTCTTACCATCACATTATATTACAGTTAGTCTGATTTACATCTTTTTAAAAAAAATTTTACTGTTTATTTATTTTTGAGAGAGAAAGTGAAGGGCGGGGAGGGGCAGAGAGAGAGGGAGACACAGAATCAGAAGCAGGCTCCAGGCTCTGAGCTGTCAGCACAGAGCCTGATGTGGGGCTTGAACTCACGAACTGTCAGATCATGACCTGAGCCAAAGTTGGATGCTTAACTAAATGAGCCACCCAAGCATCTATTCATCTTTGTGCCATGACAGATTGACTTAATTGGATGCAAGGATAGAGTGCATTTTGGTATTCCCAGCAACTTATAGGCACCACTGTAAGTGCCCAGCCCATATCACCAATCCCTGATCTCTTCAATGCACCATCTGACTTCCAACTGCCAACACTTGGATTTCTTTGCTTGAAGGCTTTCTCTGACCTAAGCCACTTTGCCCACCCTGTGGCAGACCAGAAGTGCAGATGAATTAATGCCCCCTGAGAATACTCTCATTCAATGACTGATGGGAGTTGATGTAAAATACCCTAGTTCCTTCTTCCCCTGGGAAGTATAGCTCAGAAGAATGTGCCTTCCAGAGTTGTTCATGGAATAAAGCTTCATTTGCCCTCAAAGAATAATGGACTTGCTAAAGTACCTTTTCTTAGTTTCTTTCCCTACCCTGTCTCTCTTCTCCACCTCCCAACTGGTGTATCATTCACCTCTTTAATAAGCTACTTTCACCTGAGTCCTTGACTCAAGGATAACCCAAATGAAGTAATCACCCAATATACAGAAGTCTAATGAATGTCCTTTTAATGAAACTTAATTACAAAGATACAGAGTGTAGCATGACATTAGAGGTATAAAAGCACGATGCTACATAAGTGCTAGGGGCCTATTAGTCAAATTTGAGCACATGTAAACACAACAAACATCATGATTTCAGGGTTTCCCTCTGCAGTAGTGAAGCGGCTGTCCTAGTTGTTAGTAGAGAAGAGTGCATGTCAGGAACTCTGGCTTCTATTTTTAGATCTCTTGCTGACATAGAAAACCTCTGTTTCCTAATAGTACAATGGTGACCTTCCTACCCTTGGAGAAATGGTGCAGAATGCCTAATGAGAAAATAGTCCCTTATTTGTGGAAGCCACAGGGGAAAAGAGGAGGGAAATGAAAACTTAGGTACTATATATTGGCAGGCATGGTGCTCTAAGACTTCCTTTGGCAGCCAAACCGCAAGAGCTGGGTTGCCCAGCAGTGCAATGGCCTTGAACAGAATTTAGGTCTCCAAGCTTCCAAAGCCCGGTTCTGAGTCTAACATTTCCAAAGGGTAATCATTTCTTCTTTTTTTAAGCCTTGCATTAAAAAATAATTTTTTTAAATGTAAAATCATGACTCTCATGCAGATACAAAATGAATACATGTTAAAGATTTTATTCGACTCATTAATCAATGAGGGAACCAGACCAGACAGGCGTATAAGCAGCTCAAAAGAAAATCCAAAGAACAGACACATTAATAGATCAAGAACATTGAAATGAATGTGCAAATAGTGGCAAAACTACCCTCTTCCACATTGGGGCAGGGCAATCACTTGAACTTCTACAGGACAGAACAGGACAGAATTTATGTGTCTCTAAGCAAAATATATGTTGCTATCAGTTATACAATTTATAGAATTGTAAAATAGCTCCTGCAGAATCAGAATCAGATAACATGAAAGGGTGTACTATTGGCAATGCATAGTTCCCACTGAAACACATTTCCCCTTGCCCCCACCTCATGATTCTCCAATTTCCTAGTACCTGTTTATACTGTTAAAATCCAGGTCTTTTTCTTAATACTGTGAGTAGGGATGAGCAATTAAATGTAGAACAGAGATGGGGTGCCTGGGTGGCTCAGTTGTTGAGCGTCCGACTTTGGCTCAGGTCATGATCTCATGGCTCATGAGTTCAAGCCCCACATCAGGCTCTGTGCTGATGGCTCAGAGACTGGAGCCTGCTTCAGATTCTGTGTCTCCCTGTCTCTCTGCCCCTCCCCACTCACACTAGATCTGTCTCTCTCTCAAAATGAGTAAACATTAAAAAAAAAATTTAAATGTAGAACAGAGATATGGTGCTTGAGAAGAGCACATCTAGTTTTAAAATAAAGGGAAAAAACTTAAGGTTTAGATGGAAGATCCTTCCTTGATAGGGGAAGGAGGTGGTGAGAGAAACGAAATAGGTGGCATTGCCCACACACAGTCACATTCAATCCCCGCAATGGACCCAAAAGCTAGGTGAAGATATTTCTTCTTTTATAGATGAGGAGCCCAGAGTGATTCAATAGCTTACAGAGGGTTACATAAATAGTACATAGCAGAGCCAGGATTTAAATCCCTTTCTTCTAGCTCTGAAGTTTATGATTTTCCTCGCATTATTTCATGCTGCCCTGGTGAGAGATGATGTCAGGAGGGAGGGAAACAGTCAAGAAGTTTCCCAACTCCCACCTCAGACAGGACAGCTCATCAGGCCAGTTTACAGTGTTGCTCATTGGTGACTATCAAGTTTTTGTCATAATTTTCTCATTCTGCTGAGTGTTCTAGAAACATAGCAAACAGGATTTGCTTCTGAGTTCACAGAGTGAGGTGAGGCAATTGATTTAAATGAACAACCTTTTGAATGAACTACCCTTTGAAGCTGAATGGATGGAGGCCAATTGATGGGGTTAAAATGCCTCGGATTGAAAGCTGTTCTGAAATGAAACGGAAACACACAGATTTCTTGGGACACCATTGGCATTTCCTTGCACTAAAAGGCTTATATTCTGATCAATAACATTCATTGAGCATTTGTGGAATGCTTACTATGTGCTCACTACTATACTAAATGCTTTGGAAAACATTACAGTGAATCAGACCTGAACCACATCCTTTCCAGAGCATACTAGAAATAACTAGACACATGTGACAAATTGACAATAATACAACATGGTAAGGGTTATGGGGCTATGGAAATGCCAAGAAAGATGATATTCAAGTGGGGAGAATCATGGAGAAATTCACTGAGTATGTATCATTTGAACTAGACTTTGAAGCATGAGATTTGAACATGGGAATATGTATGTATATGTGGGTAGACTGCACCTACTGATTCCATTATTATAAACCTAAATGCAGCATAGTTCCTTCTTTAAAAATTATTAATGAAAAAAAAATCTATCTTCAACTTGTCAGGACCTAACAAGTTGATCAACCTGCTATTCACTTTGCAAAGTACTAAAGGATCCAATTAACATGAGAGAAAGTTGTCTTTAATTCTATTTTTGTTACTTCCTAAAATCAATGGAAGTTATCATTTGGGTTCATGAGAAATTCTCAGGTCTTTTCATTTCAAAGCTAATTCCAAATGGCATTTAAAATTGACTTCTTCTAAAGCTAAATAGGCCTTTATTTATTATCCACCCTAATCCCAAGGTAGCAAGAATCTCATATTTTTCAGCAATTCTCCATCTGATGACATTTTATTATAGCATAAATAGAAATATATGTAGATTACACTTACAAATTACTCCCAAAAGAAGGTCTATATCCAGTCTCTGCAATCTTTAAAATAGTAAATGAACCTTGTCACCATAGGCAAAGGGCCCTAAATCTTCCAGAACACTTCACTTTAGGTCACTATAGGAACCTTCACTTAGGAACCTTCACTTTAAGGTCACTATAGTCCTACAATAAACAAAAACGCAGCAGTTCACTTGGATTAGAAAGAGGTTTAACAAATGTGCCCTCTGTGTGATGTTTGCTTAGGCGCACACTTTTTGTTCCACCTGACATTTCTTGCAGGATGACTCAAGGGCTTTTCAGCAAATAGTTTCTGACTTGTCCTTAATGCCTGATTTTCTTATATTTAGTCCCACAATTCACCATCTAATAGTAAATGATAATTAGAAGAAGACCAAATATATGCCAGGTACATACGGGTATGCAATAAATGTTTGCTGATTTAATGCATGACTGAAGATTTATAGGATGGAAATGCACAGAATTCAGTAAATTCCTGCAAGGAGGCACCAAATTTAATTTCCTGAACCCAACAAAGGCGTAAAAGTTTCATGACCATGCTTATGAGAAAGTCACATGACCAAAAATATTTTAATATGACCCTAACATATGTTTGGCTAAGCAAAATAATCTGAAGCTCATTTCATTACATTATTATAAATAAACACGTAATCCTTATTGAAAAACCTTTCCACTCATCCTGCCGTTAAAAAAATGTTTATTTATTTTTGAGAGAGAAAGAGAGACAGAGAGCGTGTGCATGAGCGGGGTAAAGGGCCGAGAGAGAGGGGGACAGAGAATCCGAAGCTGGCTCTGAGCTGTCAGCACAGAGCCCAGTTTGTGGCTGGAATCAAGGAACTGTGAGATTAGGACCTGAGCCGAAGTCAGAAACTCAAGTGACTGAGTCACCCAGGCGCCCCTCATCCTGCCGTTTTTGCCATCTTTTTGTAATTTACTGGTTCTCGGAGTACCTGGGTGGCTCAGTCGGTTAAGCGTCCAACTTCAGCTCAGGTCATGATCTCTCAGTTCGTGAGTTCGAGCCCCACATGGGGCTCTGTGCGGACAGCTTAGAGCCTGGAGCCTGCTTCTGATTCTGTGTCTCCCTCTCTTTCTGCCCCTTTCCGGGTCTCTCTCTGCCTCTTAAGAATAAATAAACATAACAAAAAAAATAACTTACTGGTTCTCAACCAGGGGTGATTTTTTTTCTCCCAGGGGATATTTGGCAGTTCATGGACATGTTTTTGGTTGTTACAATAGGGACCATGAAGGTTGGGAAGCTACTGGCATCTAATAAGCACGGACCAAGCGTGCTGCTCAACATCCCACGATACACAGGACAAGCTCCCACAACACAGAACAATCTGGCCCCAAGTGCCAATAATCCCAAGGCAGAGAAACCCTAATTTAAATAAAGAATCTGGCAGCAATGATCTCAAAGCCACAGTGCTATGTGGTTGTCCAAACAAAAAGATTGTTTATGCATAACTCCTGGAAACAAGAGTTATAAAACATGGTTGGATCCTGCTAAAAAGTTCTATAGAGCTGAGAAAAAAAAAACAGAGCTTACAGAGAGAAGAGAAAGAAAATTGGACGAGATGGACATTATTTCAGTAAAGATGAGCCCAGAAAACGTTGGGAGATCTAAGTTGAAGTCTCAACATTTCAGTTTACTCTATATTGAAATGGGTCTAATGACACACCTCCTGCATAGGCATATTTTGACAATCCAATGAACTTGTAATAATGATACTGATGATAACTGATTGAGCAACTATTATGTGTTTTCCATACATTAGCACTAATTCTCACAATTAACATCATGGCAAGTATCATTATTCCCATTCCACACAATATATAACAGACTCAAAGAGTTTCTGTACTGTTTAAAGTTCACAGGTGGTAATAGGTAGAGCTAGTGGTAAAAACAAGATAGACTAGGAGTCACCACACTTCAAAAATATCTGCGTAGTATGACCCAAAGTCCAGGTTTCCACAGGACATTCCTGGTTTATGCTGGGTGTTTCTGTATAGTTATCAACAGCACCTACTTTCGGTTTAAAAATTAATCATCCTATATTAGATAATGGCTCCCGTCTTATCCCTTGTCTTTAAATCACAGAGATACCACAGCGTGCAAAAATAGAAACTTGCCGACATTCTCAAAGCCCTCTGACATGGATCTGAGCTACGTGCACACCTTTCTATTCACTCATCCTTGTGCGACAGTGGTTGACAACTGGTAGCCGTTAGTGGGAAGGACTCACAGAAGCTGCCATTTGGTTCCCTATATTTAAGCTACTTTAGGTGCTAATTAATTGCTTTGTCTGGCAATTTCATCATTTTATCAACATGGCTGGCCCAAAGCAAAGGGTTTGCTGGACTGTCTCATAAGCTGCAGCAGTCAGTAAATGGCCAACTTTTTTATTTCTCTAAATATGTTGCCCTTAGCACAGACCTGGATGTCAGCAACCAAACTAAATGTAGCAGGACTGGTAAAACCATTTTGACCATGTGCTGAACGGAAGAATCAACGGTATATGATTTATTCGTGGTGAATTATCAAGGTGAAAATAACGCAATGGGTTACTTAGTTTATGTGGTCATTTATAATTACAATCATGACATTTAAAAAAGCCTTCTCCATTCTTTCAGTTTAGATGCCTCAAATCACCCCTCATAAAGGGAGTACCACCATGAAAAGCCATTCCTTCCCCTTACAATCCTCCCATCCTCCAAGGCTCTCTCTTTCATGAGCATCAAAGTACCATGCAACACAGGAAGCCATCCTAAGGAACACCGCTTCTCCATGTTTGAAAAGGAGGCTCTGACCCTTAACTATACATCTTCTTGCTTCCTCTGTGTGCTTTTCATTTTCTCTTTTTATCTCTTGAACCAATGGCATGAATCTTTCTGCTAGACAAAAATCTTATTCCGAAGTAAACTTCATTTCTGTATAAATCAAGCACATATATTTAATATTCCATTCCCATCCAAGGGTCCTACACTAAAGTACTGTGGTACTTAATGACACATTAAATTATTTACTAGGAATAAAATGCAAAATGAAAATGCCATTCTTGCCTATTTGTGACAAGAGAGAAAAAAGTAACATTTTCATCTTGGAACTCAAAGGCTGCCTGCCCTCTGCTCTTAAATCTCTCTCCTTAAAATGATGTTGGAAAATAACATACTTGGGGCAAACCTAACGAATAGTGGCTCTTGTTTTGGTATTATACCAAATCTCCTATTCTTTCCTACCATTTATTTTTAAGACCTTTGCTGCAGCTTTTGTTTAAATTTTTTTCCAACTTGAGATATAAGACACATATAACATTGTGTAAGTTTAAGGTGTACAATGTGTTGATGTATACACTTAAATATTGCAAAATAATTATTGTTGTAGTGTTAATATTACAAGATGATTACATAACTACCATTTCTTTTCTGTGGTGAGAACATTTAAGAGCTACTCACTTAGCAACTTTCAAATATATAATACAGTATTGTTAACTATAGTTAC
The DNA here is from genome assembly GCF_016509475.1 of Prionailurus bengalensis. Taxonomy (NCBI): domain Eukaryota; kingdom Metazoa; phylum Chordata; class Mammalia; order Carnivora; family Felidae; genus Prionailurus; species Prionailurus bengalensis. Next base: position 11,267,999 of record NC_057361.1, read on the forward strand.
CACGCTGTGCATTATATCCCTAGAATTTATTCATCCTATGACTGGAAGTTTGTATCTTTTGACCAACATCTCCCCATTTCTCTTACCCACAGCCCCTGGTAACTAGCACTCTACTCTCTGCTCCTGTGAGTTTGGCTTTTTTAGTTTCTACAAATAAGTGATATTATACAATATTTGTCTCTACTGTTTATTTTTTAAATAGAATCCATCATGCAGCTTTTTTTTGTTTATTTATTTATCTATTTAGAGAGAGGCAGAAATAGAAAGCACATGTGGGAGCGGCAGAGAGAGAGAGAGAGAGAGAGAAAGAGAATCCCAAGCAGGCTCCACAGTGGCAGCACAGAGCCTGACATGGGGCTCTAATTCACAAACCATGAGATCATGACCTGAGCCAAACCCACAAGTTGGATCTTAACTGACTGAGCCACCCAGGTGCCCCTATCATGAAGCTTTAAAAAATATATGTATGCTTAACTTAGAAAGCTTTGGTCAATATGGAGATTATCTATCTATCTATCTATCTATCTATCAATCAAATCTATCTATCTATAGGTTTGTATTAATATAGTCACTACGAATAATAGGTAAAATTTTCATTACCATGGTAGAAGTTATAAAAATTGGTTCTAGGTTTTAAATATGCAAGATACAGAATATATTAAATATAATGACTGAGTCAAATACACTAAGTATTTGTTGTCCATATTATCTGGCCTAGTCCTATATTACTTCCATACTGCCTCCTAGCTCTTAGACTAACATAGTAGTCTAACTCAAACTTAATGGTTTAGTTAGTGCAGCTGGCCCAAAGGACACCATTATGGAAAGATCATGGAATTCCAGAACAATTTCTGTTGTTCACTAACCTCCTCCTCTGAAAATAGAGCAGGGCTCAACAAACGTGGCCCTTGCATGGAACAAATCTAATCCCCTACTTGTTTTGTAAATAAAGTTTTACTGGAACACAACCACACCCATTTGCTTACATACTGTCTATGGCTACTTGCACTACAAAGACAGAATGGAGTCTGTGTGACAGAGACTTTGTGGCTCACAGAGCCTAAAATATTTACCATCTGGCCCTTTACAAAAAGAATGTTGCTGACCCATAAGAGAACTCATCCAGGAATTAATACATTTATCAAATCTGATTACAAGCAGGGTTTTTTCACTTGTATCCCTGAGTTATATCTCTAGACTACAGTATCATTCCATACATTTAATCTTAGACAGGGGCTCCTGGGTGGCTCAGTCAACTGAGCATTCTACTTGGGCTCAGGTCACGATCTCATAGTTTGTGGGTTCGAGCCCTGCATCTGGCTTTCTGCTGCCAGGGCAGAGTCCGCTTCGGATCCTCTGGCCCCCTTTATCTCTGCACCTCCACCACTCGTTCCCTCTCTCAAAAATAAATAAACATTTGAAAAAAAATTTAGTCTTAGACAAGTAGCCAAGAAAGATTCAGCTGATCTTTACTGACTCTTTGTTGCTCCTCCATTACCTCTCTATCCCAGGCACTTATCTTGCAGCCCCCAATAAAACATTCCCTCCTTGGCAGGAGCACAGAATTTTATTATAGCCCTACAATTGCCTTTAGTTTTAGTCATAGTTTTATTATTACCATCTAACATATTTATTGTTCAACAAGAAATTGTTAATGGAATTACTAAAAGAAAAATGTGGATCAGCGTTTCCAGAACTATGTTTTGCAGAATGCTTGCCATTTTTGAAATATGCTTCATTAAAAGGATAGTCTATTTAAAAAAACAAAAAAATCTCCCACGGTCAAATAAATTTGGAAAACAACAACACACACTATGTTCTCCTTCAGGGGCACCATAATCTACAACAGTTTATTAAAGTTTTGGGGAGGAGGAGGCTGGCGGTAACGAAACAGTAGAGTAGGCATCTCCAAGCTCTTGTCCCCCCACAGAAACAGCAAAAAGTAAGTAGAAACTGTCAGAACTAACTTTGTCAGAGTTAACTCTAGAAAACAGTCAAAAGCTTTCAGTAACCAAGAGACTGCTGAAGTAAGAAAAAGCCAACTTCAAATGGTAGGAAAGTTTTGTGGTGTTTTTTTTGCCCTTGCCCCATTCCCTCCCCAACACTGGTTTTGGCTTTGAATTAGTGGCAACCTGCATTCTCAGCATGGAACCCTGGTCCTTAGTTCTGGAGGGGGCAGAACAAGCATTATTCACAAATTATTTTGTCTGTCTATTCTAACCAATGTGTGCTACCAGATGGACTAATATACAAAGCTCTTGCATTAGTTTGCTAGGGTTGCCACAACAAAATAGCACAGAGATTTGCTTTCTCACGGTTCTGGAGGCAATAAGTCTAAGACTGGGTGTCAGCAGGATTGGTTTCCCGAGGACTATCTTCCTGGCTTGCAGATGGCCACCTTCTTACCCATCCTCACAGAGGTCTTTCCTCTGTGCACACACATCTCTGGCGTCTCTCTTCTCTTTTCACAAGGACACAATTTATATTAGATTAGGACCTACTCTCACGACCTTATTTAACCTTAATTACCTCTTTAAAGATCTTTCCAAATACAGTTACGTTCTGAGGTACTGGGGGTTAGCGCTTCAACATATGATTTGGGGAAGGGGTCAGACACAATTCAACCCATAACAGTTCCTATCCCTGTTCCACCTAACTTGGAACTCAGGATGGAAAAAACAGCAAGTATTGATCAAAAACACTACAAAAAACCCACTAAAAACCTGCAGATGCCTGGGGCAAAAGATGACAGCTGAAACATACAATGAGCCATCTAAGGCTGAGAGCAAAAGCTGAGGAAATTTTCTTAGGGAAATTAGGAAATTCAAATCAGCCATGTATGCCGGGGAATTTTGAAAGCAACATGCATTCTCAGGGCAAGATGCATCCTCAGAAAAGACCTGAGAAGATCCTAAATTTCACATTGGGCTGATCTGTAGATTCAGTTCAAGTCTGGCTAGGTATTGAAGGAATGTCCGAACACAGAAAAAATCTGCAGTGTGGGAAAGGTGTGTTTCATCTGTTTGTTTCGTAGGTTGCTGATTTGTTAGCTCTTGGTATTCAAGGAAATCTCTGTCAAAACCCTCACTGAACACAAGTTGAGGAACAGAGACTACAATGGCCACACATGAGAAGGAATATACTCTTTGCAAAAAAAGTTTGGGAAACTCAATAAACAGATGACCTACTGTATCCTTCAACAATCAAAACATTCAGCAAACTCTGAGGAAGGGAAAGAATCTGATCTCCAGAACAATCACATTATAATATTCAAGCATCCAATTATCAACAAAAATTACAAAGCATATAAAGTAACAGGAAAATATATTCCATTCAAAGGAACAAAATAAATTAACAGAAATTGTCACTGAGCAAGTCCAGACATTAATAGACAAAGCCTTTAAAATAGCTGTCTTAATATGCTTAAAGGCCTAAAGGAAAACAAAAACAAAGAATGAAACGAAATCAGAAAAGTGATATATGAATGAGACTATCAATAAAGAGATAGAAATTATAAAAAGGAACCAAACAAATTCTGAAGCTGAAAAGTAGAGTAACAGAAATGGAGAATTCACTAGAGAATTTCAAAATTAGATTTAAGCAGGAAGAAGAAAGAATCAGTAAACTTGAAGATGGGGCAATTGAATTACCAAGTCTGAAGAGCATAAAGAAAAAAGAATGAAGAAAACTGAATTGATGCTCCACCCAACAACAGCAGAATATACATTTTTCTCAAGTGCATCAATGGGATACCAAAACTGGACCACCATATACATTATAGGAGTTCAAGAAGGAGAAGAGAGGGGCACTCAGTCGGTTGAGTATCTGACTTGGGCTCAGGTCATAATCTCACAGTTCGTGGGCTTGAGCCCTGTGTTGGGCTCTGTGCTGACAGCTCAGCCTGGAGCCTGCTTCAAATTCTGTGTCTCCCCCTTTCTCTGCCCCTCCCCTGTTCACACTTGGTGTCTCTCTCTCTCTCTCTCTCTCTCAAAAGTAAATAAAACTAAAAAAAAAAGAAGAGAAAAAGGAAAAGGTGGGAAGAATATTTGAATAGAATATTTAAAGAAATAATGGGTCCTCAAATTTGATGAAAACATAGATCTACAAATACAAAAACCTCAATGAACTCCAAGTAGGAAAACCCAAAGAGACCCACACTGAGAACACTTATAATCAAACTGTTGAAAGCCAAAGACAATGGGAGGATTTTTAAAACAGCACGAGAAAACCCATTACTTATATGGGATTCCCCAATAAGAATATCAACTTATTTCTCAGTGAAACCTTGGAGTCTAGAAAGCAATGGAATGATATATTTTATGTGTTGGGAGGAAAAAAATCAATGTAAATGAGAGCTTGGGAGCTTTTATCCAGCAAAATTTTCTTTCACAAATGAAGAAGAAATAAAGACATTTTCAGATGAACAAAAGCTATGAGAGTTCATTACAACCAGACCTACCTTCCAAGAAATGATAAACAGAGTCTTTTATGAAATGAAATGAAAGAACACTAGACAGTAACTCAAAACCTAATGAAGAAATAAAAATTGCTGGTAAAGGTAAATACATGGACAAATATAAAACAGTATTATGGTAGTTTGGGTTTGTAACTCCACTTCTTAATTCCTCCAGGATTTAAGAGACAAATGCATTTAAAAGTTGTTAATCTATGCTATTGGGCACATAATGAATAAAGATGTAATTTGTGACAACTGCACATAAAAGGAGGAAGATATATCTGTATAGGAGTAGAGTTTCTGTACGTTATTGAAGTTAAGTTGGTATCAATTCAAACTAAGTTGCTATAAATTTACAGTGTTAAATGTTATCCCCATGGTAACCACAAAGAAAATATTTAAAAAGTATACAAAAAAGAAATAAAAGAGAATCAAAATAATTCACTGCAAAAAAGTTAACTGAACACAAAAGAGGGTAGTAATAGAGGAAATGAAAGACAAAAAAGCTGTAAGATACATAGATATCAAATACCAAATGGCAGATGTAAGTCATTCTTTATCAGTAATTACTTTTAATGCAAATTAACTAAACTCCCCAATCAAAAGACATAGCCGGTAAGAATGGATAAAATATGATGTAACTATATGCTATCTACAAGAGACTCACTTTAGATCCAAAGACACAAGTCAGAAGGTAGAAAAAGATTATTCTATGCAAACAGTAACCAAAAGAGAACTGAGGTGGCTATACTAACATCAGACAAAATACAATATTAGTAAAAATCTCTTAAAACAAAGAATTGCAGTATATATTGATAAAAGGATCAAATCATCAAGATGATATAACAATTCTAAAAGTATGTGCACCAAATACCAGAGCCCCAAAATACATGAAGCAAACATTGACAGAAACAATGGGAGAAATAACACTTCTACAATAACATTTGGAGACTTTAATACACCATTTTCAATAATGGATAGAGCATCTACACAGAGCTCAGTACGGAAAATAAGTATGTGAACAACACTATAAATCAACTAGATCTAACAAACATATATAGAGTGCCCCACCCAACAACAGTAGACTATACATTCTTCTCAAGTGCACATGGAACATTCTCCAGGATAGAGCATATATTGAACCACAAAATAATTCTTAATGAATTTTAAAAGATTAAAATCATAAAAAGTATCTCTTCCAACCACAGTAGAATGAAGCTAAAAATCAATAATAAAAGGAAACCCAGAAAATTCACAAATATTTGGAAATTAACACACTCTTATACAACCAATGGGTCAAAGAAGAAATCACAAGGGAAATTAGAAATGAATGAAAACAAACTTATGGGATGCAGTGAAGACAGTACTCAGAGGGAAATTTATAAAACAAGTGCCTGCATTAAAAAAGAAGATCTTTTTTTAAAAAATTTCTTAATGTTTACTTATTTTTTTGAGAGAGAGAGAGTGTGTGTGAGCAGGGGAGGGGCAGAGAGAGAGGGAGACACAGAATCTGAAGCAGGGTCCAGGCTCTGAGCTGCCAGCACAGAGCCCAACACGGGGCTCGAACCCATGAACCATGAGATCATGACCTGAGCTGAAGTCGGACACTTAACTGACTGAGCCACTCAGGCACCCCAAAAAGCAGAAAGATCTTAAATAAATAACATAATATTATATTCTGAAGAACTAGAAAAAGAAGAGAAAAACTAAACCTAAGACTCTCCAAAAAAGTAAATAATAAAGATTAGAATCGGAAAAAAAAAAAAATAGAAAAGTCTTTAGAGAATCAACAAAACCAAAAGTTGATTCTTTTAAAAGATCAACAAAAATTACAGACCTTTATGTAGACTGACAAAGAAAAAAGAGAGAAAACTCCAATAACTAAAATCAGAAATAAAAGTGGGGGCATTACAACTGACCTTTCAGAAATAAAAAAAAATTATAAGATTATTAACAAATCAGATAACCTAGATGAAATGGACAAACACCTAGAAACACAAAAATTACCTAAGATGCTGAAGATGAAATAGAAAATCTCAACAGACCTATCACAAGTAAAGAGATTGGACGAATAATCAAAAATCTTCCAACAAAGAAAACTTCAGGACCAGATGGGTTCACTGGTGAATTCTTCCAAACATTTAAAGAAAAATTAACACCAATACTTCTCAAATTCTTCCAAGAAATAAAAAAGAACACATTCAAACTCATTCTATGAGGTCAACATTACCCTGAAATCAAAGCCAGACAGAGACACCACAAGAAAATCACAGACCAATTTCCTTTATGAATACAGATGCAGAAATCCTCAAAAAAATATTAGCAAAACAAATTCAATAGTTTGTATTGAAGAGTCGGGTGTTAATTTGTTCTGTTCTTTTTAGATTCCACATACAAGTGAAATCATATGGTATTTGTCTTTCTCTGCCCTATTTCACTTAGCATAATACACAACCAGATTTCCACAATGCAAAAGGATGAAGTTGGACCTCTATCTCACACCATATACAAAAATTATCTCAAAATGAATCAACAGCCTAAATATAAGCGCTGAAACCATTAAACTTTTAAAAGAAAACATAGGGGCAAACCTTCATGACCATGGATTTGGTCATTGATCTTTTTGATGACACTAAAACATAAGCAACAAAAGAAAAAAAATAGGTAAACTGGATTTCATCAAAACCAAAAACTGTTGTGCATCAAAGTACATTATCAAAGAAGAGTAAACCTACTAAGAGAAACTATTTGCAAATCATATATCTGATCGGGCTTAATATCCACAATATATAAAGAACTCTTATAATTCAACAACAGAAAGACAACCTACCCAATACAAAAATGGGCAAAGGACCTGAATAGACTTTTCTCCAAAATGATAGCCAATAATCACAAGAAAAAATGTTCAATGTCATTAGTCATTAGGGAAATGAAAATCAAAACCACAATAAGATACCCCCTCATACCTACTAGAATGACTACAGTCAAAACATGGAAAATACGTATTGGTGAAGATGTGGAGAAATTGGAATACTCAAAAATTACTTGTGGCAATTTAAAATAGTGTAGCCACTGTAGAAAACAGTATGGCAGTTCCTTAAAAATTAAACATAGAATTAGCATGTGACCCCTAATTCCACTCCTGGGTATACATCCACGAAGGTTGAAAGTAGGAACTCAAACATTTCATTGCAGCATTACTCCCAACAGCCAAAGGGTGAAGAAATCCAAGTTTCTATTAACAGATGAATAAACAAAATGTAGTATATATATACAATGATTATTTAGTCATAAAAAGGAAAGAAGTTCTGATACATGCTACAACATGGATGAACATTGAAAACATTATGCTAAGTGAAAGAAGCCAGATACAAAGGATACATATTGTATGATTCCATTTATATGAAATACCTTGAGTAAACAAATTCATAGAGACAGAAAGTAGATTAGAAGTTACCAGGGGCTTGAGGGAGAGGAGAATGGGGAGTTACTGCTTAATGGTTACAAAGTTTCTGTTTGAAGTGATGGAAAAACTTTGGAAATAGATAGTGGTTAGTGGTTCCACAACTTTGGAGAAACTTATATTAAAGAAACTTGCCTAATTGATTCAACAGTGTTTTCCAAACTTGTCCTAACTTTAGTGGTTTTATTAATGGACTACAGTTGACATTTCAAGGGACATTCTTGAAAGACTGAAACAAAGTACAAGTGATTATAATTTTGAAAGGGAGACAGAATTATCTGAAGGAACATATCTCTCTTGTTAAAGTGCAAAACTGCCTCCTCCGGACCCAAATGGGCCTGGAGAGTCTGCGTTTCTAACAAGCTCCCAGGTGGTGCTGATTTTGCGGAGCTTCCAACTGCAGTCTGAGTAGCTGCCCTCTTACAGCCAATTTGGTCAACTGATCCAAAAGTGAAGATGTTAATAGGTGATAATTGTAGCATAATTGTAGTTTTACTTGGGTTACCAAGACAAATGCCTTACTCCAAAGAAGATAATCCGAGAGAGCAGTATATAGCAAAAAAGGGGACTTGTATAGGATGGGGCTTGTCATCTTTGTGCCAGGGATCAGGGAAGGGAGCCTTTCTTCCAAAAAGTTTTAAAGTATTTGAAATCTATTTACCATATAAAAATCTACCTCCATTTATACGTGAATTACATACTAAAGTTATGGCAAGAACAGTCTCTCATAAGAATAAGGCAAAACAATTCAATGCAATCCCTATAAAAATGCCAACAACATTTTTCACAAAACTGGAACAAATAATACTGAAATTGGTATGGAGCCACAAAAGACCCCAAATAGCCAAAGTGATCTTGAAAAAGAAAAGCAAAGCTACAGGTATCACAATCCCACATTACAAGGTAATCTGGGATTACAAAACTGTGGTCATCAAAACAGCATGGTACTGCCACAAAAAAGAGATACTTAGATCAATGGAACAGAATAGAGCCCAGAAATAAACCCACACTTACATGGTCAATTAATATATGACAAAGGAGGCAAGAACATACAACGAGGAAAAGATGGTTTCTTCAATAAATAGTGCTGGGCAAACCAGACAGCTACATGCAAAATAATGAAACTGGACCACTTTCTAATACCATATACAAAAATAGACTCAAAATGGGTTAAAGACCTGTGAGAACCGAAATCATAAAAATCCTAGAAGAGGACACAGGTAGTAATTTCTCTGACATTAGCTGTAGCAACATTTTCCTAAATATGTCTCTTAAGGCAATGCAAACAAAAGCAAAAATAAACTATTGGGACCACATCAAAATAAAAAGCTTTTGCACAATGAAGGAAACCATTGATAAAACAAGAAGGCAACCTACTGAATGGGAGAAGATATTTGAGAATGATATGTCCAATAAGGGGTTAAAATGCATAATATATAAATAATTTATGCAACTCAACACCATAAAAACAAACAGCCCAATTAAAAAATGGGCAGAGGACCTGAAAAGACATTTGTCCAAAGAAGACATCCAGACAGCCAACAGACACACGAAACGGTGCTCAACGTCACTAATCATCAGAGAAATGCATATCGAAACCACAATGAAATATTACCTTCCATCTGTGAGAATGAATAAAATCAAAAAGACAAGAAATAACAAGTGTTGGTGAAGATGTGGAAAAAAAGGAACCCTCACATGCCATTGGCAGGAAAGCAAATTGATACAGTCACTGTACCAAGGCTCCTCAAAAACTTAAAAACAGAATTACCATAAGATCCAATAATTCCACTACTGACTATTTACCCAAAGAAAACAAAAAACATTAATTTGAAAGGATATATGCACTCCTATGTTTATGGCAGCATTATTTACAATAGCCAAGATACAGGAGCAACTTAAGAGTCCATCAATAGATGAATGGATAAGGAAGATGTTGTACACACGCACACACACACACACACACACACCCAGAAATATCATGCAAAATAAAAAGATGAAACTGTGCAGTTTGCCACAACATGGATGGACCTAGAGGGTATTATACTCAGTGAAATAAGTCAGACTGAGAAAGACAAATACTACATGATTTCACTTATATGTGAATGAATGAACAAAATGAATAAACAAAAAAATGAATAAACAAAGAAAAAGCAGAATCATTCCTGTAAACACAGAGAACAAACTGACGGCTGCCAGAGGGGGTGGGGGGACAGGCAAAACTTCCAGTTGTGAAATGAATAAGTCATGGGAATAAGAGGCACAGCATAAGGAATATAGTCAATGATACTGTAATAACAATGTAGGCTGATGGATGGTAGCTACACTTGTGGTAAGCATAGCATCATGTTTAAACCTGTCAAATCACTATGTTGTACTCCTGAAACCAATATAACATTGTGTGTCAACTACACTCAAATAAAAAAAAAAGAATAAGGCAAAAAAGAAAGAAAAGAGTGAGAAAGAAAGGGAAGCAGGGAGGGAGAGAGGGGAGATGGGAGAGAGGAGACGATGTTTGGAAAGAAGGAAGGGATAACAGTGATATGAGAGATTAGGTGTCTACATAATTCTTTTTCCTATTGAATTCTCATCCAATTCACATTGGAATATCGTAACTTTGCTGATAAAACCAATTACATGAGGTTAACTAGTGTTAACTATTTCTTTCTACAGTTCACAGAATAATCATTCACTTATGATCACATCTAAGGATGTGTCCTTGTTAATTAGAACACCTTAGTGGATTATTGGGCTAAAATACAGATGAAAGGTTGTATGGACACATATCAGGATAACAAAATGAAAAACAATTCTAACATCTAACCCAAAGAATTTTCAGGCCGTAGTCCTAGTAGCTTTTATCAGAAAGATAATTTCAGGGGCCTCAGGCATTTTACTCCTGCAGTTAAGAAAAGTGTCCATAAGTTAGGCAACTTCTGCCTCTTACAAACTCTGTGACCTTGGGAAAATTAATTAATTACCTCTGTGTCTCAGCTTCCTCATCTATAAAGTGGGGGACATGGTAGCACGTAATGACTGAAGAATGAAATAAGGCACTCACTGGCGCACAGCAGGGTTTTAATATGTATCAACTCTTGTTACATGCATGTACTAACCCTGCATCCAAAAAAATTGCTTTTTCTTCTTTCCAAAATTTTATATCCGGATGCAAATGAAACTTGAGAAAATACCCAAGATTGAAGAGGTCAGAAGTAAAGGATCAAATTGTCCCAGAAATATCCCACAAACCAGTGGCAAACACCATGGTTGGCAGGTCAGGAGGAAGCGAGGTTATTGTGTAAGGAATGCGGTGCAGCAAAGGGGCTGAATGTTTAGGTGTTTGGGATGAGAATGATAAGGCATGGAGTGTCAGCCTTTCTACTTACTGTGGCATGACTTTAAGCAAGTTGCTTAATCTCTCTATCCCCCGGTTTCCTCATCTGAAAACATTTACTGGTGCAGTAAAACAATTCCTCTTTTGAGAAGATTAAAGTAGATAATTTTTAAAATGTGCTTAGTACAGCTTGTTAATATGTGGTAGCTTAAAAAATATTTTGAGTTCTAGCAATACACTCACACCGCCATTTACTTGGAAGGATAAAAATAAGTGTATGATGGTATGACCCAGCATCCTAAATGCCTGTAAGCCAACTGGGGAGGCCAATTGGGGAGGCCAGGATAATGTACAGTAGAAGACATGTCTCTTTCCTGTTTCTTTACCCCCCCCCATCATTCATTTTCTTATCTATCTTGCATATAAAAATTCATGAAAGCTTCCCATCCTGAATTGGGCTATTTACAATGAAATATTTTATTGTGAAGAGAAGAAAAAAAGTGAACATATACAATGTCTCACAGCTTGCCTCTACCTTGTCTAAATGTATTTCTTATTAGCAGAAAAGTATATTTGCTATGGAATAGAACTTTATCATCAAGGAAGAGACTCATTTTTGTTCTGTTTTCAGTAACCAAATGAGAAGCAAAGTCAAATAGAGTAGAAAGTGACCCTGGGGAAGAAGTCATCTTGGCAGATGTTGAAATAAGAGGGGGAAGGAATGAATTAAAAGACTTGGAATATCTCAAAGATGCAGGCTGAAAAATATTTTGATAATATGATGGTGCCTGTGATTCCATACCTACAAACATTTAAAAAAATAAACACAATCGTTTTCCATTAAGAACAGAAAAGTTAGTTATGTTAAAGAAAAAAACTTAACACATCTCTTTTACCAAAAGTTCTTGCCTGGAGACTTAAGTTCACTGTTTAACCTAAGTTTCCTTTCCTCAAAGGAAAGGGCTGGAGAACCCTCTGACTTGTCGAGTTTAAACACACGGTACCCAAGCGCCACCATGGTTGAGTTTTACCACCACCCTTAGAGGGAGGCCTCAGTCACTTAGATCCTCATGGCATGTTGAGTATAGAGCCAACCAGGGTGTAGCTTGAACTAGGTTACATAGACCTTGTTAAGTAAAGGGAGAGAATCTTCTAGCGATAGAAGGCTCATGGCAGTGTATTCTTAACCCAGAATTAAGGGGTAACTACGTGAGGGCAATAAACATATCTCCCAGAAAAACATGAAACTGGAAATAATTAGACAGGGATATCTATCATCGAAGGGCAAAGAATCTGTGGCCATATCCCCCTGAACATATCTGTTGTCATCTGATCTCAGATGCTAAGCAGAAAAGGGCCTGAGTAGGGCTTGGGTTGGGGAGACCAAGGGCGAGATCAAGAAAGCTAGCCTCTGGGTCTCTGGAGAAAAAACTGGACTCTCTTTTGAAAGCATATCTAGGATTAATAGCCCTTGCTTTACAATCCAGGCATTAAGTGACATTTCTGTGTTTATTTCTTAAAATCAGCCAATTTTCTTTATTTTTGTATTTTTGTACATCATTTTTCATTGGGGATCAGAGGATATACAGAATGAATGGGCTAAATTCAAAGGTGTCAAGAGAATCAAATTAGACCCACTGATTTAAAGGGTATCCTGGAAAAGGAGGTGGATGGATAAAGGCCATCCACCCAAAAGGCTATTTTGATAGCAACTAGTGACAATGAATTCAGTTTAATAGTCTCCAGCTTATATTTTCTAAATCCCAAACTCTGCTGGGTAAGTTATCATTGCTTAACTGTCCTTATTCGAAACACTAGTGGGAATGTTATCACTCTGAACCTCTGGGTACAACATTTTTGATTTTGGTTTTTGGCTTTTTTTTTTTTTTTTTTTTTTTTTGCAATCTCACCATCATTTTTAGTTTACGTTTCTAGTCATTTGCACAGATGTTGACGGAGCTGTATTCTTGCTTCAATGTCTATTGCAATATTCTTATTGCATTCTGCAGGTCCTCCAGTAAACGTTACTTGCAATATTTTTATCAACAGTTTTGGATCGGTCACAGAAACTACCATGGTAAGTGCCACAATGCCACTGGCAAGAGACAAACGTGACTTGATTATGCCATGAACACAACCTGTCAAATTTTCTATTTATTGTTCAACTTGCAGGGCCTCCTGTAAATGTTACCTGCAACATATTTATCAACAGCTTTGGGTCAATAGCAGAAACTACAATGGTGAGTGGGACTGAGCATTGAAGCCATCGTGTGAAGGAATGGGATACAGGATCGAAGAAGCACTGTTTTATATGTGTGAGACACTTACTGAATGCCAATTTCCAAGTTCACTCACCTCTATAAAGCGATTATTTGTACACTGTCACTTTAGAAAGTCATTAGTCAAGTGTTCATTACTTAAAATTCAATAATATTTTATCTATCATGCCAGAGAAATTTTTAAAACACTTGATGTTTGGCTCGACTTAGGTACAATTATCAGTAATAAGCATCATGTATCATTAAAGATATTTAAATATTTATATCTCTAATGTTTCAGAAATACAAATTTCAAAGTTTAGGGGGTATTTTTTTTATAGCCAGTCTTTTTCATATAATCAAAGTTTTAACATAGTCAAGCCTCGGATATGCAACATTAAAGATACATGCCAAGGGGCTGACCTTACACTAAATACACACAGGTGTGCGCACACACATGATCTTGTTGCAAAAGAAAGTAGCCCCGAGTCCATAGCAAACGCATCATATGCGTGGCTCCCCCTCAAAAAAAAACCCCAATAAACATAAAACTAATTATAAGCTCATCATCATGTATGTACAAGTATGTTCCATGTACATGAAAAAGATTTCAGATACTACAAAATCCACCAATAATTCTTATAAATTTCATGGTGATGGTGTTGCTGTGACACAGCCTATGAGATCAAGAGCCTTACAGTGCTAGGTGATAGTGTGGAAGTTGACTTTTGGGTGAAATTTTTTCTTGGTCCTCGCACAGTTTATTTTAAGTCCTCAATCAATTGGCAGGTTCTAATTTTCATGACTACGTAAAGTAGCCATATTACTGGATGAAGTCAAAATAAAATATGGTTGAACTTGACTAAGTACTTTGATGGCTGATGTCCTAGAAACACTCAAGTGAAATAATGAGCATAATGCCATTGGGAAGTAAAAAATAGTGTTCCCTTGTCTTTATGAATTTTCTCTTTCAGGCTACTAGGATTGTGTTTAACAAATTACTGTACTTTTTGGTGTCCTCAATGCTAGAAAAAAGTAATTTACCTTTTAGCATTCCTTCTCACTGGCAAAATTAGACATAATGCAACTCCACTACCCATTTTAACATTACTGACACAGCACTGTCCAGAAATGAGCCTTCTGGTGCTTTGACAGGAGGTAGTGCATTAAGAATTTTACTCAATATAATTTTGATAGGGTTATTAAATGACTCACAAGAAAATGTAAACATGGAAGGACTAAGCCAAGCTCTAGGCTTGGCATTCAGTTTTTGTCTCTCCCCTCTTGGTTTTATCCTGATAACAGAGGGGCAAATCTTCCAGCAGCCCAAATCACTGTCACCCGCTTTACACGATGGCATTCAATGACGATATTTGCACGACCTAATGCTGATTGCATTAATTAGAATCCTAAGTTGCTTTGATTAAACTCCTCATTGCATTTACCCTCAATCAAAAATGTAAATGTGCACCTTTCCAATGTTTATTAATGCAAGAAAAAGCTAAACATTTAAGGAGATAAAAACGGAAACTATGGATATCCTTGTTTTCCTGTGTGTTTAATAGTTACTGAAGGTGTTTAATAAATGGGCTGCTTAGGTGTTTCCTGGCTACTTATTAAGGTGTCCTTTGTCATGTTTCCTGTGAGAAACGTTGGAAATCATTGCTCAAGTGTAAAATGAACAGCCTGCCTATCTTGCCGTATTATATAGACTGTATCGCATGGTCAGAAGAATAGTGGATATTGTGTTTCTTTTATTTCTTAGCTTTTGATGTAATGACAAACTTCATTTGGCTTTGAAAAGGGATCTTTTATTTTCTTCAGTTAAAGCTTTTGTGTGAAACTAAAATGAATATTTTTTTTGAAACTCTATCGTGCTTAATAAATCCTCATGCCACGTAGGGTAGGAACTGGCAAACTTTTTTCTGTAGAAGACCAGACAGTAAATACTTAAGACTTCAAGGGTCTGACAGTCTCTGTCACAACTACTCCATTCTGCCCTTTTGGCATGAAAGTAACCATAAACAATAGTAAGCAAATGGGTGTGGCTGTACGCCAAAAAACTTTACTTACAGAAATAGGCTCCACCTTGAAAGAAAGGGTCTATCCTCCCAGACCCCTCGGGTCCTACCTGGGAATCTACCTGACGCACATGGAATATCATGGCAGCCCAAGCTTCCCTTGCAAAAATCTTGAGATTCTATCGCCCATAAATTTACCCACACTTTCACAAAGTTTGACTAAAAGAAAATTGGACAAAAAAAAAAATGAAACAGAACCAGATTTTTCTCTGAACTGTCTTTAGTAGGAGTCAGAATACCAGACCCTTAGTCTTTATGCACAATAACGTGTGTGGTCACTGAAGACACTGCTTAGAGCTATATGGAAGCAAAAATCATTTTTGCTTTACCTATGTTTTCTGGGATGAATTTTTCCAAGAGTGCCTCAGAATTTTGAGTTTCTAAACATGTTGATTTTCCTCTCTTCCCTCATGCCCCACTCTCACTCCATAACCCTGGTCGCATTACTGAAGGATTTAGCTGAGTATTTGATTTGTTTCTAAATAAGAGGCAATGTCATCTCATTAAACTATTGTTGGCACTACCTGCCCACAAAGTATAGGCTCCCTTAGAGACCCAATACTGCCTCTCATCCCTTTGATATGTTAGTGTTGAAGATGCAGTTGTCTTATTCTAAGGAATGCTTTTTTATGAATCATTATGATGATATACATTATTCCAAAATACACATTTTTCTTTGTTAAGTCATAGGGATCTGTGGCTGGTCATTGCCCACCAACCTTGCGTTAAAAGAATTCAGTGGAACAATTTTTTTGTGGTTCCGAGAAAGGTTATATTTTGTCTTGAGAATGTCAGTTTACCATTTCCTTTTCTTCCTTTCCCCCTTTTCTTTAGCTGCTGATGGCAAGAGAATTTAGAGGAGAGGGAATACATTTGTAACGCCTGCTTTCCTCATATAAAGACATACTTTAGGAATATCAGTAATGTCAGTAAAGGTCACAAGTATTTGCGCGCCACCGGCATGCAGCTCTCCCCAAGACTGGCCATCAGAAAATGAAGAGATAGTCTCCTCAAAGGATGTGATTTGGACCTGTGTGTGCTGGAACACTACCCATGCCACAGTAGCAGATCCTGACTCCCTCCTCATTTAACACTTGAGGTGGGGGAGAAAGAGCTGGAAGGGTCTAAAATGTGTTCACTCAGACTGTATCTCCAGAATAGGAGTCCAGCTCCCCCAAACTTGGCCCCAAGAGATAAGTTCCACATGCTCTGCCGGTTACTGCTGCAGGGTGAAGAGTTGTTTTATCTCAGATCTGAGATCATGTTCCTGAGGAACTGGATGAGTGGTAGACAGCCCCTTAGGAGGATGCCCGCTGTGCTGTAACTGCTGAAATGACACCGTGGGTTCCCTTTCATTTTGTAGCTGCATACGCAATTCAGGAGGAGATGCTAACATATCAGGAATAGCAGGTAGCTACGTTTCTTATTTCTGACTTAAGGAAGCACCAAGAGTCTACCCCAAGGCTGGCATTTTGTTAAACTGAGATACAAGGTGACCTTGGTCTCTCACACTGCAACGTTAAAGCCTGAATCCATCATAAAACAACTGCACCCACCCCCATAATTTCCAACTCAAGGCTAACTTCCCGTATCAAAGCTAGCACAGACTGAGGAGGATGAAACTTTACTGCAGTGTAGCCACAGGTTAAAACCAAAGTGCCACAAAGGCACTGTGGGGAGTCAACAAAGCATAGCCTTCTTGTTGATAACTTTATAATGTAACTAGATTGAAAAATGTGTATGTATGCAAATAAAAGAGAGCAAGAGTAAGGTTTAATAAGAGTGTATATGAGACATAGTGGTAATCTCTGTGTACAAATGCTAGACCAAATAGTACCAAAATAATTCAATTTAAGGAAACCATCTGTGGCATTAGGAAAAGTGAAACTTTAGAAATACTAAACTTGATGTGAGATAATAGTATGGAATGTAGGTACTTGTATTTGTGTTAAGAATATAATAAAGATTATATGACTTACACGTAGCATTTGAAAAAAATATGTATTTACTCTTATATACATTTTTTAATTTGAATGTTTCCATGACCTAATTTAATACCCAGTCAGTCATAGGAAAACAAATTTTAATACAAGGAAATATGACATTTATTTGACATAGAATAGGTCTCTGGAGAAAGAAGGCAGGAAAAGAAAATTCAGTCTGCATTTAAGCATGTCTCTCAATATTTATTCCCCCTTTAATATTTCATTAAACCTAGAAGCAGACATAAAGACAAAGACAAACTACAGAAGAATATAACTATCTCCTGTGGTTTATAATATCATGAGAAAATAAACTTAGCTCTACATAAACAGAGATGATGCATGGATAAATCACATGTGTCAAGTTTCTACCCTGTATCGAAAATCATAGTAAAGTGAAAGAGTTACAGAGGTCAAAGCCTCAGAAAATCTTTTCTTCGGATACCTATGTCTCTAGTTCCTTGAGCATCCTTTTCTATTCTTAAAGGTTTTAAGGGCAGCTGTTTATTTTAAAATAGTGTATATCATCATAAATAAAATAATCAAAAATTTAAATTCCCATACATTTATATAAACAACAAATACTTCCAAAAGACCTAATAAAAGTCTTATTTCATATAATTCCTGTCATTGTGGCACACACTGTATTTTTCCTCTAAGTTTTCTACTTGTCCTTGCTTACAAATAGGAGGATTCGTTTATTTTAAATGAACTGTTAGACATTTAATGGTTCTATTGTGATGTGATAGATTTAGTACTCTCTTTCAAGTTCTGACATTGGGTGAATATGTTTTATTATTTTCTATATACAAACTTCAAAGTAGGAAACCAGGAAATACTGGAGAAGAATACTCATGGGAAAGACTTTAAAAAAAGATGTACATTAGCTGTGAAAATTTATACTGAATTTTTTTAAAGGTCAATGTTTTCATATTGTATGTCACTAATGTAATATTCTCTAGAGTCTCTCGATACACAGCTTTAAATCATTCTCAGGCTCAATGGAGGATTGCAGTGATGTTCTCTTGGTGATTTTTCTGCCCAATACTGTCTACCTGGCTTCTCATGGCCTTGCCCATCCTAAGATTGCTTTCTGAGGGGCCCTAATTGTCTTCCCTATGGTCCAAGATATTTAACCCATTCACCTCTATTATTTCTAGCTGTCATTACTTCTCATATTAGAGTTTCTCTACCTCCAGAGCTGTCTGAGGGAAGAGATTCTCTTCTCTCCTACTTCCTACTGAAACACACTCACAGACACCTGCTCCCCTCCCCAAATCTGTTAAGGATAACTGGCTCTCACTATAAGGGATATAACAGGGGTGGATGTCAAACACTGGAGAAGCTGCATTTTCCCCCCTCAGGAAACCTTAATGAAAGCTCACAGTTGATGTATCTAGTGTATACTTTATATGTAAGTTGGATTATTGTATTTTCAATAGCCCCATTTTTGATTCTCCACATATCACACATTCCCACTCTTTAGTCACACAAAATTCCAAAGCTTCTGGCAACTCCTGTTGCCAATGAAACACTGAACTGGTAATCTCTTTCCAGTTACAATCCTCTGGTCCCTTTGAACAATTCCAAAAATATGTGATGGGGACAACTTTGAGGTGCTGCCATTCTCTTGATTCAAGCACAGGAGGAGTCAGCGAGCAAACAGGACGGGATGGAAGCCTGACTGGGCCCACAACAGTGCCCTCTTAGGTTTGAGAATTTGCCATCCATGCTTGGTAAAATCCCAAATAAAAGTCAGCTGATAAAATTTTCCAAGTTAGAAAGTTTGCATGTTGTATAGTGGAGAACCTTAAGGTTATTCCTTCTAATATTTCAGCCTTTCCAAATAAGCTGGGTTTTGATGACTGATTTTCAGAAATTAGTAACTATTTGATTACTAGCATTCTTTAAGCCTATACTGGGCACTATTTCCGAGACCTGCCGCCTCCAAAATACTGTATCAGCTTGATAATTAGGATGGCTGTATTTGAAAAAATATCATAGGAATTTGGATAGCTTAGTAATAGGTAGAAGGGACTGGATTGAAGCTCTTTTCCATATACCGTAATCTTTACAACTTAGTATGTTTTTCTTCTTTTGGTCCTAAGGGAATAAACCAAAACTGACCATCCTGAGGTGGTATCCACTGTACCTGGTAGAGTAACCAACTATCCCAGTTTTGTCTGGGACTGAGTAGATCCCATGAATGTGGTACTTTGGGGAATAAAACTGGGAGGTTCTCAGGCAAACCGGGACAAGTTGGTTACCATTAGAGTAAAATAAACAGTGACCAAAAATCCAAGCACCAAAGATGTGGGGATGGAGCAAATGGCGAAAAAAGGAAAAGGAAAGAGAGCAAGAAGGAATGAGTATATATCATCTTAAATGACCCTAAGTGTCAAGAGTGGACAACTATTAGCTCTGAATCATAGTCCCACATGGCTATGGAACACCATTAAAGCCTCTTTTGGGGTCTGCTCTACCAAGCAAAGCAACCATTTCCATGAACCAAAAGATCTTTGAGTAGAAATTCCCAGGAGAGAAGTCACTGCCCCAAGCTGATTTACTGGCAAGGAAGTATACTCCCGGATCAAGTGGGAATGACAGGGTGTACCTGAGTCTCTCACAGGGAGGAGCACCTTTGTCAGAAGGTGTTCAGACTAGGAAAAATGAAAAAGATCTCTGTATTGATGAAGTTTCAAGTCAACAACTGTAGCTACAACCCATTCAGAGAAATGAGAAAATAAGAATGTTAAAAGTAAGTAGCATGATGGAATTATCTTGTCAACACGAAGCATCTCAGTATTTATATAGATGGATGTAAAAATATTGTCCCATCATGTCAAAGTTTTATGATAAGATTTCCACTACCAAAAGTACAGAGTGGGTTTCCTTCTGCCCAGAGCATCTGAGCAGAATGAGAATAGAGATCATGTCGTTCCTGATTTGGAAAAGGAATCAGTTTTGACAATCTGCCATCACAGACTGACTTCTGTACTCATGGTTACCTTTCTCTGTGGAAAAATCAGCTTGAGTTGGTATTATTTCCTCTCAGAATGAATAATTTAAACATGAAAAAATTCAACGAAGTCAACCTATTCCATTAGTGTTCTGGTTTGGTTGAGTCTTCTTCCTTTCTCCCCTCTGTTTCCCCTCCTAATAGAACTGAGTAGTTTATTTTGACCAAGAATGTTGGCTATACACAGCCTGGTTCATATAGACACCAATACTGCACAAAATCAGGGGGAGGGATGAGGGGGAAGTGTAGATGGACCTCTTATGCAAGACTGGGTGATAAGTAACTCTTATACATGGGGTTTCTATAGGACTACCGAGTGAATATTTTTCTGAGACAACAGTGGAATGATTCACGGCTGGCATATAGCGAGTATCCTGATGATTCCCTGGACTTGGACCCATCCATGCTGGACTCCATTTGGAAACCAGATTTATTCTTTGCCAATGAGAAGGGTGCCAACTTCCATGATGTCACCACTGACAACAAATTGCTTCGAATTTCAAAAAATGGCAAAGTACTCTACAGTATCAGGTAAGCTTCCATTGGCTGCACCTATCTACTTCTCCATTTTCCTTCTGGCCTAGAGCTGTCTGATTCTGGAGGGCAACATGCATATAAATATTTGAATTTTGTGGTCAATTGGTTATCATCTGAATCTTAAAACTGGTGAGAATACCAGAGATTCCTATGGTCTCAGAAGTGTGATTCTCCACAACAAAAATATATTTGGTAGGATGGTGGGTAGATATCATGTAAATACCTGTATATGTGTATTTTTGATTGCTTCAGTAAAAGGAGTACAAGCCTTTAGTTCAATTAATCATTGAGAATAATGTACAAATTCTCCACTTCAAGTAGTTTTGCCATTCTATAACATGTAACCACACATACAAAAACATTCAATGGCTCAGCATGGTCAGTGACAGTATACTTTGGGCTGGGTGAGTGAAAAACTGGTCCTAATCTCAGATCTGCCTCTAACTAATCACGTGACCTTGATCTCTTAACTTCTCTTGGGCTTGAGCTTGGGAGTAGCAAATTCTGAGATTCATTTTTGCTTTTACATTCAAATACAATCTTCTCCAGAATCTTTATCACCCCAAACTCAAAATAGTATCTTTCTTTTCTGAACACTAGTAACAGTTTCTCTGTGAATCTGTAAGGCTCTTATTTCTTCCTACCTCATGCTTTGGCTATTTTTGTGTATGAATTTAGGATAAGAATAGATCTTTTGAATCATACAATCTAGAATCAAATACAAATTTTGCCACTTACTAAGCTACATAACCTGTAGCCCTCAGTTACCTAATTATAAAACGGGAAACACTAAATTTATCTCTAAGTATTCTTGTAAGAATGAATGATGTAGAGGAGAGGTCAGCAAATATTTCCTGTAAGGGTCTAGACAGTAAGTATTTCAGTTTGTAGACCAGACTGTCTCAACTCTGGCACAACCACTCAACTCTACCATTGTAGCACAAAAGCAGCCAGAGACAATACTCAAACAATTGAGTATTCCTGTGTTTCAATAAAATTTTATTTATAAAAACAGATGGTAGACTAGATTCGGCCGCCTGGTTGTAATTTGCCAATCCCTGATATATTGTATATAAAAATACTTGACACAGTACCTGACACAGAGTATGTGTTCAATAAATGCAATGGTGGCTGCCTGTATTTTAAAGTTAACATTCTTTCTAAATAGTAAGCTCTTTAAAGCCAAGATATTTGGATTTTGCGCCTTTTGTAACTCCTCCCAAAGGTCCAAGATGGTGTATTGTATATGGGAGATATTTAATACATTAAACAAGCAGTGATGTTTTAAAGATCCTTTATAGAATTCCCCCTTTCTCTCCAATCTTATTATAAAGAAAATGGACAGCTATCCTTGCAAATAATTTTCAAGTCTGTAGACTTACCACCATCAAAAAACTCATTTCACAACTCTATATAAAATTTAAGTCTGTACTGTATATTCCATTCTTAACCTAGTAATTTCACAGTTTGCTAATGGCTGACAGACCCAATGTCTTGTGGAATGAAAGAGGCTGCTCATTTGTAACAACTGGCAAAGTCACTGCTTACATGAAGAACCAGGAAACATCCTCTGCTTTATTTTTAAGGAACTTACTTTTATTTTTATTTTTCTAAAGATTTTAAGGAAACACACAATACTTTACATGGTGATGTGTTTGGTGTAAGATGCAGTATTGGGCACAATCTAAGTCGATGTGACCTGATGAAATGGGACATATGTAGAGCGTGGTGCTATGGAGGAGAGTTATAAAAAGCAGCACAGGGTTATCAGCTGCTCCAGCTAGCCCTCTGGGCCTTGAGTGGCATGTGCTCTAGTAAATACCTGGCATCATGCACTACAGAAATAAAACTAGGGTTTTTTTCTGTTCTGTGAAGGCCTTTCCATTCTAGAACCATGAAGAAGATGTTTCCCAGACCTAGATCCAGAGGCAATTCTTCTATCTTTCGTTCCCAGCGTAGCATATTACAAGCTCTGAAATATCCTCACAATTGTTTTGGATTGGTAGAGTTTGTCCTGTGGCAGGCTGGCTTAGACTTTGCCTTCATTGTGGGTGTTCTATGAAATCAGAGGAAAGATCCTTGGTGTAGAACTGGGCATGTCATTTTAGAGAAACACGGCTCTTGGCAGATTTGAACTACAGGAATCTAATTATTTGCCTGGAAGGATTTTCAATGAGCCAGACACTGTGCTGGGCCTAGAGATCCAGAGCTGAATAAGATATGATCCCTGCCCTGGAAAGGCTCCAGTCTAACAAGGCAGGCAGATAGAAGATAAATTAAGTAATAGGAATAAATGAGGAACAAGGAAAAGAAAAGAGGCTCTAACTTTGCAAATGAATGTGATTCAAATATTGTTAGAATTTGGGGACTGACACCTATACACTTGTTTACTTGAGTCACTGGACTCAATTTAACTAGAGGTCCAACTCAAGTTTAAGGCCCTGCGGGTGACAGTTTCTGATGTTTTAAAGGTGCTGGAAAGATCCCTGCTGATGTTTCATCAGGAAGGATTTTCCCTCTACTCAGGCTTACAATGCAAATACCCCTGGAAGAGGGAATCCATTGACCTAAATTCACACTAACCTGTAAGGAGCTGGAAGGAAATTTTCTTTCTGATAGTACATTTAATGTCTATGAAGAATAATGATAATGAGAAAATTGGATGCCTGAGATGAGAAATCAGGATGAAGAGAGTTAAGAAAGATACAAGGAAGGGATACAACGGAAGTACCAAAAATAACATGAATTGTCTCTACCCTACACATTTAAATAATTACTTAAACATTGGTTCACATTAAAAAAATAATGTTCTGTGCTGATGCTTTACATTTACATTTTCTGAAACCTAAAACAAATTGATGATAGCATTTCATCTATGAACAATCCCATGCTTCCTTAGCTTTGTAGCTTCCCACATGGAAACCAAAGTCTAAGTTTTTGATAGCCAAACAAAACCCAAAGAGAACTATGCAGTCCATTGATGTCATAACGAGCAAGATCACACTTCCCAAGAAGTTTCCCAAAAGGCAGCAGTTTAAAAAAGAGGGGATAGTAGACCATAACTCCACAAGTGTCCTGCAGATTCAAACACTTGAAGTTTTTTGGTAAGAACCAAGTGAATCTTGTATATACTTATTTTTATTCTAATGTTTATTTGTTTATTCTTGGGGTGGGGGAGGAGAGAGGAGAGAGGAGAGGGGAGGGAGGGAGGGAGGGAGAGAGAGAGGGAGAGGGAGAGCGAGAGAGGGTGAGAGAGAGATTGATTGAGAGAATCCCAAGCAGGCTCTACGCTGTCAGCACAGATCCCAACGCAGGGCTCGATCTCATGATCCATGAGATCATGACCTGAGCTGAAGTCAAGTTGGATACCTAACCAACTGAGCCAACCAGGGGCTCCACAAACAAATTTTTTAAATAGGAACTAAAAGTCTTAGTTCCTTGTTAGAAAATTTCTATCCAGTGTTGCAAGACACAGTCTTTACTGGTGAAAAAGTGTCAAATCTATTTTTGTATGCTTCTCTTCTGATTTTTTCTTTAATATTCACTTCCCTAATATGTTTGATCTTACTCCGTTTTCTTTTTAAGTCTTTTTGTTGATCCACTCCATTATGTATTGATCATCCCTGACCAAAGTGTAAACAAAGATACACATCCTGCTTTGTACATTCTTTTCAGAGATAGTCAAATTCTAAATTCATGTTACTTGAAAAGGCCTGAATCCATAGTGGAATAGTGAGGTGAGCCTTGAGTATTGTATATATTATTGCTCAAACAATATCTGTTGAATTGAATGTAATGAATTGCAGTGGAAGTCAGGGCACCATGGCATAGGGTATGCAATACGAAAGAAAAAAGGAGAGGGTGAGTATTTTTGGAGAAGAGCATCTTGTCTCACTTGTCCACAATGTCGTTGCTAATATTTATTTTCTTCCTTTACTTCCCATTGCTTCTGAAAATTTTCTGCCAGTATTCTGACTTTTATAGCACCATAGGCGTATTTTTTTTTAATTTGAAGGAATTGCAAAATATCTAATCCAACACCCTGTTTTACCAATGAGGAAGTGAATTCTTCCAGCAAGTTAGGTGAGGTAAAATAATGGAGCCCATAAATAGGAAAGCTAGGACAAGAATCAAAGCTCTTCAGTTTTATATAGCATATGTAGCTTATATAGCATATCTACTTTCTGAAAAATTTTGCTATCCCAGGGACCAAAGGGCTGAATAGACGCATTAAAGTCATTAAGTCAACTTCCCTACCTTCAGGCAACCTGTTGAGAACTCATTCTCATTTTAAAGACCTTTAGAAAAGGAGACTTCATATTCTCTCTTTGGATCCTATAATAAGTTAGTCTAGCATTGTACAGAAACTCTTCCTTATATAACTTAAATCACAGTTGTTACATCTTAAATCAGTAGCTTTTCCCTACATTTGTTAACATTATAAACAAATGGCTACCATTTTTGGAAGAATGGAGGGAATTGCCTCACTGTTTTTACTTTCATACATTTTTGTCCCACTAGAGTTAGTAGACATCTGCTTGGTCACCAACACTATGTTGCTGATTTGATTTTACAGTATGTTCCACTCTAGCCCCAAGATGTTCTTCATCTCCCAGTTTTCATTTTGCTGTACTCTGAAACTTATGATGTTGAATGCTGTCTTGGCTATTTCTGATACTATAGTAGACAAGGGTTTTAGAGTAAAACACCCCTGGGCTTGAGTCTCTGGCCTCAGAACCTGCTGTATGACCTAGGGAGATTTGTTACTCTCTGAACTTCTATTTTTTTCAGCTTTGAAAAAGATGATTTTGGTTAAGAACGTTAGTAGAATACAATATATATTATATGGATACAGGTCAAAAGTGGCATTGCCATATACTCTAGGGCTCTTGGTATTTTCTTATAATTAATGATAGTGTTTTTTGTTCCAGCCTCTAAGACAAAGAGTTAAATGATCAAGATAACTCCCTACAAATTCCAGACAAGGATGGGATGGACCTACTCCTGGAATGTGACCCTATAGAGTAGGG
Organism: Prionailurus bengalensis; assembly: GCF_016509475.1. Lineage (NCBI taxonomy): Eukaryota > Metazoa > Chordata > Mammalia > Carnivora > Felidae > Prionailurus > Prionailurus bengalensis. Next base: position 11,294,159 of record NC_057361.1, read on the forward strand.
TTCTTAACCTGAGGGCTAGGTGAAAACTCCAGGGGGTCCCTGAATCTCCCTAAAGTGTATACATGTTTCATGTATTGGGGTATTCAGCTTTTTTGTTTGTTTCTTTAGAGGAAATGGTCCTTATCGTTCTTAAGGAAGCTACCATCTTCCAACTGTTATTTTTGCTTTTATATTTATTGCATGCCTCCAGAATTGGTATATCTGAGGCAAAGTTGGTAAGGAAATATTGTTTGCCTTCAGCGTCTTCTTATTGGACTGACCAGGTACCTATGGGCTTTATGCTACCCTCCAGAGACTCCTCCAAACCATAAATAATTATGGGATTGCTCCTCCACAACAGTACCCCTTATCACCAAGATATCTGTTCCCCTCATCGTCAAATGTTATCTGACCTGAAACTCATTCTTTTATGGCACTGGAGGTGATTTGCTTGTTAGTCAAGTGTTATCTGACCTGAGGGGCGCCTGGGTGGCGCAGTCGGTTAAGCGTCCGACTTCAGCCAGGTCACGATCTCGCGGTCCGTGAGTTCGAGCCCCGCGTCGGGCTCTGGGCTGATGGCTCAGAGCCTGGAGCCTGTTTCCGATTCTGTGTCTCCCTCTCTCTCTGCCCCTCCCCCGTTCATGCTCTGTCTCTCTCTGTCCCAAAAATAAATAAACATTGAAAAAAAAAATTAAAAAAAAAAGTGTTATCTGACCTGAAACTCATTCTTTTATGGTACTGGAGATGATTTGCTTGTTAATCTCTCTTGATTCGATTCATAATTCTAGGTGTGAATGATTCAGTGTTCCACCTTCCCAGTAGTACTTGAGTTGTAATAGAGAACTCTTGGCGATTGACATGCCTCTCCCTCTGATGATAAAGGCACCACTGACAGTAGGTGGAGTGTAGATTTCTAGACAGACATCCAACGGTGTTCTGCAAATAATCCTATCTAATGACCAACTCTACCCACACATATAAAAGGCCAACTTTTCTCACATAACCTCCTATCCTTGACTCAGCCTGCAGCTTGATGCAAGAACTTCAGAAGATTCTAACTTTAGTTACAGGATGATTTTTATGGCATAGGAGAAAAGAAAATTCTCTATTTAGATGTCAGAGCTGGAAATAAAATGCACAGTGAACTAAGACCTGCCTAAATGTTACCAATGGTGATACTTTTATTATCTTACTCTCAATTTTGATGAGGCACATAAGCCCATATTTCCTGTTAGAAGACAGCTATGAAAGCTGTGATTTCTTTGTGCATATGTGGACCGTGTTTATCTTTATATCCTATAATCCAGGCAAAATTACATTCTCATTTTCCAATTCTGTGCCCAAATCCTCATTACTTTTGTGACTTGACTTAATGCAGTAATTAATGACTGTAACATAAGCGCCCACATCAGAATTAAGCAGCAAGTTTTTAGAGAAGTGCTGGTAAATGCCATGGAAACCACAAGGATTCCATTCTTCCTAGAGGCAAGCTAGGTTGGGAGGTTGGGAAGCAGTGGCATACACAAACACTGGTTGATTCATCAGGAGCTAAGCAATAAAAAGAAGGTATTTCTGGAGAGTGGCTCTCGAAAAAGGCAACATTGAGGGTAGAAGTATTAGAGTCTAGAAAGTGTGTTCTGTATATGACAGACTCTCTTAAAGTGCTGGAAAGCTCTGTCAAGCTCCTGACTGGGTTCAGAAATACACATATACTTAAGGGCATAATATTGGTTCAAACGCAACAGAGTAAGGATTCTACCCTTGTTTGAAGGAAAAGAGGGGGTTGTGCAATGAAATACATGGCAACCAGTAGATCTTACTCCTGTTGGAGGTAACTTTCCACTTCATTAACATTCATCAGAGTTTGCTCTGAAGGTGATGGTGCAAAGAATAGAACACTGAGAAGGTAGCTCAGGGCATCAGGAACTCTACACTTCTTTGCATCATTTACTGTACCCTCCAGGCTCATGGAACTGCCTCTCTAACCCCATCAGTCATTCGGAGTCTTAGTTTCCTTGTCCATAACATGAGATTGAACTAGAAAAGATTAGATAAAATCTGAGGCTCCTTGGAGCTCTAGCATACATATATAACTCAAAATGATCTCCTTCCCAAACCACAAAATTCCCTCAGGATGAAGAAATAAGAGTGAGTCCTTTGTGTCCCTTGGGGCTTGGGAGTAAGCAAAAGAGGATTCTGAAGTTTAAGGTGCCTCTCTCAAACTACTTTTGGATCTTTGAATCTTTCTCTCACAAACTGAATATTCAACTCCTGAGAAGAGGAACCTGATTTTGGAGTGAGGCAGGGAAGAATGGACTACGTGTAGTTTAAGAGGCAGCCTAATATGCAGTATGTAGTTTACACAATGACAAATACTCAATACCAAACTCCCTATTGAGAAATTTCACGATCGCAAATTAGATCATTTATACCCTCTGATTCACTCAGCAGGAGTATCCATGAGATATTATTTTAGAATGTATTCAAGAATTATGGGTTTATATACTTTTAGACAATTATACAAAGATGGTAGGCTGGGACAATTATTAACTACATATGTAGGCTAAAGGAAATTACCCGGTATATTTGAGCCAGTGGAGTTGAAGGGTAGATCTGCTATTACTCATTACCTGAATTATCTTGTGGCAGGAAGCCAAAGGAAATTCAGAGGTCCTAGTGAGTCTGTTCAACTTATGTTTATGTGGGCTCCTGCCTGGTCCATAGTGCTGTCTTTGAAAGCCTCCCTGGATGGCATTAATCCCAAAATAAAAACATATAATATCACCAGGGCTCCTATGAGACATATGAATTACTTGAGCACATTCTCAAAGCACATAATCCAAAGGAAAGGCAGGCCATTTTAAAATGGGAAAAAAATTATACATCCTCAAAGTTCAGTAGTCTCTCCAACAAGTCTATCCTTGCTTGTGGCATTTAAAATTACAAACCAATGTCTGTACTGAAGAAGATACAACATTTATCACTGGACAGTCATTGAAAGACAGTTAAGGATATATTGAATTATAAAGTTCTACACATGACACACACTCGGAGCGAGGCCATCCCATATCTGATTGATCATTTCTTCCAAAGGACAGTAAAACAAACGCTTTATTTGATGTTTCATTTTAGTAGGGATTACACAGAATGCTATGGGGGTGGGGAAGACATCAGTTCTGAGATTTAGGAAGACTTGGATTCAAACTCAATCTTACTAGGTGACCAGGAGAAGTCATTTAACCTTTCTTCGATCTGCAATTTTTCTCAGTTCCAGATTCATACTAAATGTGCAATGGATATCATAATAACCCCAAGTTGGCTATGGGATAAAGGGGAAGAATAGGGGGAAGACAGCTCTCCCCATTCTCCCTAACCCACACCCATGGACATTTCCTTATTCAGTGCCCATTAACACTCAGGCTCCACTCACCTTCCATACTTAGTTTCAAGCAGATGGATCCCCTCCCTGCCTTGGGTTTCCTCCTGTTGGGAGACCTTTAGCTCATGACAGAAGGGATAGTTGCATTTTCTTTCAGATAAGGCTCAGATCTCCTCTTTATCTGCCAGTTAAAAGTAAATTGAGGAACTGTGCTGGATTTCAAAGTGTTATCTGGTCAACGATGGAGCATCCTACCATCTGACCAGGGCTCCGTTCTCTCTCCAACCTTTCCCACCAGAAACAGCGGCCAGTACTCTCTACCACTGACCACAATAGAACTCTTAATGAAGTAAAATACCAACAAGGTAACACAATTTTTCTCTCAGATGTTAGCAGATACAAAGCAACTTTGGTTATCTTCAAACCATATCTGCAGTTCACAAGCATTTGTTCTCTTTTGCCAAAAGTAAAATAATCCCAAACAAAATGTTAAGAAAATTACTATACAGTACTTTTAGATATATAGTGACCATGGACATGTCAGTTCTCATTATTCTCATGTGCAGACCTAATAACATTTTGTCTTCATGAATATTTGGGTATATAAATAAATTCTAGATATGAAATGGTTTTGAAATTTAACATGTAACTAAAATGTGAACAGTATTAGTTGAGTCTTCGATACTTTGAGTTCTTCTTTCCAGTGGTGTCCAATTTAGCCTTCTCCTATTCAACACCTTCAAAACATTTTTGTTCAGGAAATATCAAAGCATTTGGAAAAGTTTTAGCCACAGATTTATCAGCTGCTCTCCAAGTTGAATCCAATCCATATTTGGACTTAATTAACATGGGCTAACCATATGTGTGCACATTTTCTGAAAGGACCAGGCACAGATGGGAACAGATATTGTATTTCTGTCCTTCTCAGCTAGTATTGCTCAATGCATATGGGTATTTTCTGATGCCTTTATAATGTTTGGTAAACATGGACCTTCCTAGTCAGCCACTGGCATTTTCGTTAGGGGAAAGGAGAACTGCTGATGAACCAGCAGTGATGCAATTTATCTCCTCCAAACCCCAAGGTCAACGGGGAAAAACAGGTCCTCTTCTTTTTTTTTTTTTTTTTTGAAATTGACTAAGAGGATAGAGTCTAATTGTACTGCTTAGAACCAATGTGGGGTTTACGTTCTGCCCTAACATTATTGAAAAACGATTGATCTCTGGTGCCCTAGCCACACTATTCTGAGCCGTGTTTTCCATCCAGTTTCATCCTTCCATTTAATAGTCTCAGTATCAAAGTCTGCTCTAGGGGATATCGGTAGGGAATGTGAGAATCCATCAGCTCAAATATGTAAAGGAGGAAATGACTAACGGTCTTTAAAACATCATTCTTTCACCAGGATTGCATCTTAATAGTCATGGGAGCCTCTCACTAAATGTCTATTATATGTAGCAGCTAAGAGAAGGTAGCAGCTAAGAGCAAGGATATGCATTGGGAACTTTCTTGAACTCCTAATAATTTACACACCACGAATTTGCAATCCTTACTTATGTGGAAGGCCTTCCTCCATACAGCCACACCTGTGCTTGCCCACAGATTAGGTGAATAGCTCAGGGCTGGAGTGAGCAGGACCCTCGCCTACGCTTTTTATGATGCATGAGTTCAAGGCAGCCATTTAATTACAAAGCTTTCAAAAGATGAGTTTAAAAATTTCATTCCTTGCCTGCCTTGCCAAAGTTGGACCAATTATTTTTGTTCTCCATAGATCAAGATCCTTTTGTGGGTACCACGGGTTTTGATTCAGGAGCATCAAATGATTACTAGAAATCCAACTTCCCTTATACACCCAAAGGGCCCGCTCAGGATCTAGGTCTGTAAGGGTATGTCATCTGTTCTACCCAATCAGTGTGAGCACTTATCTAGGCCCCGAGGGAGTAATTAAAAGACTTCTGCTTAATTCAGTTCAGGTATGTCTCACTGACATAGTCTGGAAAGATTCTTTAAATGGATGTTTGGAAACAATTTTAAAAAGTTGAAGAATAAATGCAAACTCTTGGGATATATTCCATTAAAAGAATATATATATAGAAATAACAAATTGATAATATTAAACTAAAATCTCCTTCAAGAGAGAAACTGTTATTTCAAGTGTCTGATATGCACAGTGCCCAATAAACACTTGTCAAAAACTGCTGAATGGATGTGCTAGATTACAACCCAGGTGGAATTCTGTAACACTAATTCCTTCTCCCTATGGACCTGGTGCTTGTCCTCCTCTGTGCTGTCCTTCCTGACAAGTACCATGAGCTTCTCAAAATTTATAGCGGAGGTTCATCCAATGCATGTTACAGCCACCTCCCCAACTTCCTTTGAAATTTCTCAGTGGCTCATTTTCTAGTCCAGAGACCAGGGACAGTGGTGCCCCGACACACTGCCACTGCCCTGACTACCTTTGCATGTTCATGTGTTTTAATAGGCATGGATTTGGTTTCCTCTCTGCTGCACATGGAAACTGTCCTCATACCCTGCTTGGCATCTATCCCAGTTTCCTGGACACACCCACCATATTCTTGGTTGCCAGCAGACTAAGCTTGGTTTCACTGTCTTGGCTTGACCAGCATGCCTCTCTATTGTGACTGAGGATCACAATTCACACCTCTTGTCTCACAGCCCCTGGTACAGTCACACAGAACCCTACTTGAGCCTAATTGTCCTGCCCTGGTATCAAGTAGAAAGTAGTATTTCCCAAAAAGAGTGTTAGCATTACTGAAAAATTTAAGACCCCTTTCTCAATCCCCTTTCCTATTTCCCTTTCAAAAATTTTCTCCTTTTAATCTATCATGGTGACAGTAATTAGAGTCATCCGGTGGGACATGCTAAAGTGGTGCTTCTTAAAATTTGCTCCAGGACACCAGCATCAGTATTATGTGGGGTGCTTATCAAGAGGGCCAGAGAACTTGCATTCATATGCCCTTCAGATGACACTTATGCCCACCAGGGTTTAAAACCCACAATGATAAAGGTTTCTTAATCAGACAACCAGCCTGGCAGTGTCTTTAAATCCACTAACTCCCTAACTCTTCCCTTCCCTCTCTCCATCTGTGGGTTGTATTAATGATGCACTTTAAAAAAATTTTTTTTCAACGTTTATTTATTTTTGGGACAGAGAGAGACAGAGAATGAATGGGGGAGGGGCAGAGAGAGAGGGATACACAGAATTGGAAACAGGCTCCAGCCTCTGAGCCATCAGCCCAGAGCCTGACGCGGGGCTCAAACTCACAGACTGCGAGATCGTGACCTGGCTGAAGTCGGACGCTTAACCGACTGCGCCACCCAGGCGCCCCAATGATGCACTTTTAACTTGACTTCTAACTTGCCCCCAGGCTAATTTCACTTAAGGTCTAGGTGGCTGAAGATGACACACTTGTTTGATACTTGATGTATCCTATCAAATCTCCCTGGCATTAGAATGTCACATGGTTCAGATATTTCAAAGTACAACTCAGAGGAGAGATTCAACAAACCTACATTATATCATAAGGCTGTGCTTATGTTCTTGGGGGAAAGAGTGGATTGTGTTCTAGGATGTTGGATGACAAAGTCCAATGGGGGGAGTAAATATCTCACCTATATACCTGGATTGCCAGAAAGTTCCTATTTTAAGCAGCATTATTACTTGCACTGAAAGTTTTCACTATATTCAAGAGTGTAGGGGCACCTGAGTGGCTCAGTAGGTTAGGTGTCCAACTCTTGATCTCAGCTCAGGTCTTGATCTCAGGGTCATGAGTTCAAGCCCCACAGTTGGTCCGAGCTGGGTGTGAAGCCTATTTAAAAACAAAAAAGGGTGCAAATTGGCTTATAAGAGGAAATCCTGTAAGCTGGTCACCTTCACTTACAGTTTAGAATCATAAAAATTTTGAGCAGGATAGGGCTGTGGGTAGGTGGAGAATGAGGCCAGAAACTTAGTCAAGGTCAAATTTTTTTTTTTATGGGTAAACTACGTCTACCACCCAGGTCCCTTCTACACTGTGAGGCTTCTACTCTGTGAAGCTACCATGGGAGGCTAGAGGAGTTCTTAAAAGAACAGGTCATGAGAAGTCTGCATTTCTGAAGAAAAATGGAAGAGGTACTCCTGCTTTCCTTAGAAAGCAACTAAAGTGTCTATAATCCACTCTCCTGACTTCACAGACAAAAGAGGATGAGAAATTAGTAAGAATTTTTCCTGAGGAGAAAATGTAGTAGAGTGGAAAATAATAAATGGATCTGACACCAGTTAAAGTTTGGTTCAAATCTAACTTGGGTCACTTAAATAAAGGTTTTGCGACTTTGGGAAAATGGCTTAATCTCTAAGCTTCACTCTGCCTAGCTCAAAAACAGAGAGAATGCTGTCTGCCTTGCATGAGAGTATTCCATAACTGTAAACCAGTAAGAGTGCTTGGCCTACAGCAGGCGCTCAGAGAATTATGATTGTTAAGAGCATCACTGTCCTCACTAGATTTCTTTAAACGTTGTTTACTTATTTTGAGAGAGAGTGAGAGAAAGAGAGCATGAGTGAGCAGGGTACAGGCAGAGAGAGAGGGAGACAGAATTCCAAGTAGGCTCCATGCTGCCAGCACAAAGCCCAAAGCGGGCTCGAACACATGAACTGTGAGATCATACCCTGAGCTGAAATCAGGAGTTGGACTCTCAACCAACTGATCCACCCAGGCACCCTGTCATCACTAAATTTTTATTTTTCCTTATTAAGTATTTTAATGCAAAAAAACACCCCACCACAGGTCTTACCCCTCTGCTGGGTTTTGTGGTGTGCTACATAGAGGGTGCTCAACATAGTCCCTAACAGAGGAATGATAGCAATATACCAGAGACTCCCTTGCTTATCCTGAAAAACACAAAGCATACCCTTGTCCATCCTCTCCAAGAAAGACATACGACTGTAACCATTAGAATCAACTCTACCAAAATAGTACATTGGTAATCTTTGCTTCAGGTAAGCAGATCACTCATTAAAATTTGTATTTCTACCTGAACACTCGTTTCCTCTTCAAATGGCTTTTTTTCCCCTCAAGAATCTCTCCCTAGGAATGAACTCCCAAGTCTGACACTGAGTTTCTTATGAACCAGTAGTTGCTTCATGAATCAAGGAGCTTTCCAATGAAAAGTTAAGTGATTAATTTGCATCTGTCTAGCAATGTGAGAAAAGTCTGCCATGGACCCAGCTCTCTGTCCAAGGCTCAAGGACAGGTGGCCTGAGCTTCCTAACTTTCCCTCAGCTTGATTTGCCTTATTTCTACTGAGAACCTGCTAGCAACTTACAGAAGGGGCAAGCAAGCTTTGCCAGCTTCCTCTATCTTTTAATTTGGCAATACTCTCTGGGCTCTAATGACCGGGTTCCTCTCTTCTAAATCCGTAGTCCTTTCCCATTTCCACAGAAAAGCCTGGATTTCTCCCATAGGACTTTAGGATGCTGACTCATCCATTTGGTCAACAAATATTTATTGAATGTCTGCCCCATGCCAGGCATCATTTTACATGGTAAATAACACAGTCCCAGGCTCTGTGGATCATGCACTGCAATACGCGAGAAATACATGGAAAGCTAGCTGAAACACTTTACAAGGTCTGCATCTGTTAGTCATTTAAACTTTTAGTAAGGTGTAAACCCAAGAGCTAGTCTTATGGGCAAAGTGAACTAAACAGGAGAGGGAAGGGAAGTGAGGTTTTTGGGAGACTCACTTCCTGTGTTTCATTTTATTTATTTTTTTGCCTTTAAAATGAAAATGTTTGCTCAGCCTTCTTACGCTCAGGAAAGTAACCGGGCCCCTGCTAAAGGAACTTTACTCTCTACCTTGTGCAAACAGGAGCATGGGTGCCCTGAAAGCATGTATGTCAACCACAGTGACAGTGGGGGAATGTGTGATAATGCTTCAGGAAATGAGTTCTTCAACAAAAATCAAATGGAAGATGGGTGGCCTCAGCTCAGTGCCTTCAGGTGCAACGGCCTTAATATTTCACATCATGGAGAAGAGGCGAGCATATCTGATATGCTGTAGGCAGTGTCTGCCAGCAAAAAGTCCAAGTTTCAATTAAAATATTTAATTCTGTAAGACCCACCAAAAATAGATGGAGAGCCAGAGTAAAGAAGATAAAAATTGTTCACGTTTCAGGATAATGTTGTATGTGTCAGTCTTATTTGGTGCCATTTCTACAATTCAGTAGAGATGAACAGAATAATATCAAGCTCATCCCCCTTCCCACAAAACTCACATTTTTAAAAATAAAAAATAGCTTAAAAATAAATGTAGTGGTAGTTCCTTTTGAAGGTTCTTGACAGGGAAGACAACACGAGGGAATGTTCTGGGGTGATGGATATATGCTAAATCTGGATCTGGGTGCTTTTTAAAGAGGTGGATAGAGATGTAAAAAGTCATCATGCTGTAACTTAGGATTTGTATGTTTTCACTGTGTTTAACGTATACTTCAATGAAAAAGAAAAAAATAAGTAAAGGGCAAGTCTGAATTTTAGGCTTGCAGATGTGTGGTAAATGAGACATCATAAATTATGGGCTCTGTGACCCATGAAGGGATTGATTACGTCTTTACAAAGGCTTCCCATTTGCTCAGCTAATGACATGATTCAGCAAACTATTAGCCGTTAACTTTTCTCCTTGTATTGGTGCCCATTGGGTTCCAATATAAAACCTATCTGGAAAGGAAATTAGAAAAACAAATGAGGAAGAAGAAGAATACCCACTGAGTCCTCAGCTGAGGCAAAGCTCACAGACAGTTTCAGGCTTGTTGGGAATTTCTCAGTGGGGTTCTCCAGTTTTGACCCTAAGAATTCTGGGTCCCTGTAGGATTGTGAGATCTTCCGCAAAGGCAAAAATCATCGTGTGTGAGGCCACTTCTCCCTAAATGTAAAAAGTTCACTTCACAATAAAAACATTTTCAGCAAGCCTATGATTAAAAATATTATATAATTTCACCCATATGTGGAATTGAAGAAGCAAAACAGATGAACATAGGGGAAGGGAGGGAAAAATAAGATAAAAATAGAGAGGGAGGCAAACCATAAGACTCTTGTTTTTACTGTTTATTTTTGAGAGAGAGAGAGAGAGAGAGAAAGCAAGGGAGGGGCAGAGAGAGAGGAAGACACAGAATCTTAAGCAGGCTCCAGGTTCCCAGCTGTCAGCACAGAGCCCCATGCGGGGCTCAAACTTGTGAACCACATGATGTGTATTTATTTTTGAGAGAGAGAGAGAGTGCACGTGTGTGCACACATGCACAAGGAAGGGAGGGGCAGAGAGAGAAGGAGACAAGAGAATTGGAACCAGGATCCAGGCTCTGTGCTGTCAGCAGGAGCCCAATGTGGGGCTCAAACCCACCAACCAGGAGATCATGACCTGAGCTGAAGTTGGACTAAAGACTGAGCCACCCAGGCTCTTAAATACAGGGAACAAACTGAGAGTTGCTGGAGGGGAGAAGGGTGGGGTGATGGGCTAAATTGGTGATGGGCATTAAGGAGGGAGCTTGCTGGGATGAGCACTGGGTGTTATGTGTAAGTGATGAATCACTAAATTCCACTCCTGAAACCATTATTACACTACATGTTACCTAACTTGGATTTAAATAAAATTTGTAGGGGCGTCTGGGTGGCTCAGTCGGTTAAGCGTCCGACTTTGGCTCATGTCATGATCTCACAGTTGGTGGGTTCAAGCCCCACATGGGGCTCTATACTGACAGTTTGGAGCCTGGAGCCTGCTTCAGATTCTGTGTCTCCCTCTCTCTCTGTCCCTCCCCCACTAGCACTCTGTCTCTCAAAACTAAATCGAAATGGTAAAAAATTTAAAAAAATAAAATAATAAAAAAAGCATTTTTATGTATTAAAATAAATAAACTTAAAAAAAGAATATTAAAATTGAGTTGTTTCCAATAGCAGATGAAATACAGTTGAATTGCATGCTGCATATTTTGTAAAGCTGTATTCATTTCCACTATTATTTTTTTTAATTTCTCAAAAGTAAACTTTTCAAAATCGTGACGAAATTTCCAGAGTTTCTGGTTTTGATTCACTTAAATTATGCACATGCCCCCTCATTATTTCTGTATGATGAACCTATTTTTGTTTGACAAAAATATTCCCGTTTAAAAAGTAGGAGAAAATAAATAGATTCTCATCGTGTTAGTAACAAAACCTGTATCTGTAGATCCTGTTGAGGTCTTTTCCCCCTTAATAAAGGGTCAGATTTTAAACAGTTTTTGATTACTAGAAATTTTCATTTTGATTCTTTTACTCTGCCCTTAAACAGTTTACATCATTAATCTCAATAATATTGTGTTTTCCAAAAATAAAGTCTTCATGACATGAAAAAAATCTAAATATCTGTATTTACATTTATATCTATATCTCTAAATGAACTCCATGATTGACAAAACTTATTTTTCTTGTATAAAATGTTATTTTTAAGTCCTTTGTTTACAACTCAAAACAATTCTTTTTTCCCTTAGAAACACAGTTTTTGTGTTCTCAGAATAGCACACAGAAGCTAGGTAATTTGTTTAGCAATGAAGGTGAAATACTGTATGTTTATGGCAAAAGTTTAATAAGAATACAACAAATCAAGGGATCACTGGATAAAACAGAATTTTATAATTTTGCCTTCCTGCTATTGTTTGAAAACAGGCATGTTTAATTATACTTGTCAACACAGATAATGCAGAATAAAGAGTAAAAACAAAATATGAATCATCCCACCAAACACAAATACTTTTTAAGACAGCATCGTGTTTCTTCCCCAAATTGAAAATATTTTTACATAATTGGGATTACAATACACTCCATGGTGTCTTGCTTTTCCCAATCATTGTAGCATTTTAACAATTTTGAAGATTGTCAGCACTTAATCTCACTTCGAATCCCAGACATTTTCTTGCTTTAACATAAGCATGCCATTACTTTTTGCTTTGTGTTGGCTTGCATGGAATGGACAAAATGAAGCAGAGAAAGGAAAGAGAAGAGAACCAGAAAAGGAGAGCAAGCATGAGCATGACAGTTGAGGAGAGTTCAGGTAATAGGGCACGCATCAGAGGGTTCTATGCATATAAAAGATATTTGGGAGAAAATGAACAGAACTTGGAGCACTGAAGTTTAGAATAACAGGCACGCTAATATTAGAGCTAAATGGGAATAAGCATCATTTTACCCTACCCCATCGACTGATAAGGAGATGAATGTTTCAGTTTAAGGTCTTGCTTAGGGGACAGAGATAGTTTGAGGCAATACTGGGAAGGGAACCCAGATCTGCTGATTCTCAATCTTAATTTCCTTCCTTACACTTCTGAGGTACTGAAAAATTGAAGAGCTACAGGTGTGCACCATGTAGTTAGTCCTTGAGGACTAAACAAGGAAATGGTGGAAAAGAGAGAGCAGCTCAATCAACACCTTGATACAAGGCATGGTCAGAGCTGGCCGGAGCTCTGAAAAGTTAAGGGAAGAGGAAAGGAGGAGCAGAGTAGCCTTTCTTGGGTGCAGAGAGGTGAAGACCACCATCCTTAAATGGTTTTTTCAGCTCAAGCATTATTGGCTCCAGATTTGTCAAAATTTTAGAATAAGTACGGCGATATATTGTTAACCTATCCAAGGGCATTAGCAAAAGAAGAGGTAAGCATGTGCCCGTTTGATGGAAGGAGAGCCAATGCTTATCACAACCAATTGTGTTTATCACATCATTGATTGTCCTTGGAGCAAAGTCCACGTGTCCAAAGTATAACTCTAAAATAGTATGAACTTTATGTCTATTGGACATCAGTGTGACCAAGAGCCCATTGTTCTCATTACACTATTTCTCAGGTGCTCTTATTGATTCTAGAACACACTTGAGATCACTGAGGTGGGAAGATGGGAAATAGAGAGTAAGGGGTTATAATGAAATTCTACAATATTCTCAAAATTTACCAATGACTACTTGTTCATTTGAAAAACAGAAAGCATTGCTCTGAAAGCTTAGATTTCATTCTTTAGATCAGTGTCACTTTGCTTAATGCCAAATGTATTTTCGGTTTGTTCCTCAAGAATCAGACCTCACTGATCTAAAACTTGTTTTTAATTTTTTTCTTTGCTAAGACTCACCTTGACCCTATCCTGTCCCATGGACTTGAAGAATTTTCCAATGGATGTCCAGACGTGTACAATGCAGCTGGAGAGTTGTAAGTCCCTACTGTTGAAATGACTGCCTGCTTGTTTTAACCCATGACCTGGTTCTTTTAATGTGTCATTAAGAAGAAAGGACCCATGAGACTCATTCTCTACCCATTACCAACTCCCAAGGCCCTAATGGGAGGAGTAGCAAGTGTGTGCGCAAGTCTCATACACAGACAATCTTTCAAAATAAAAGGCCAAATAACTCACCCTTCCTCAAAAAACAAACCTGATTTAGTAACTTTTATTTGAAATAAAAATGTGTCCTGGGAAAATTAAGATTATTAGTCATTCACTCTCTAAAATGAATCACTCTCTAATCAGAAAATTGTTTCTTTCTATCTTATGCTCATGAAGACCATCACCCCAAAGGAACTGTGGCAGGAAGGGATACCTGATTTGAGGGCAAGATACAGGGACCTTCACCAGAGGAGGGTAGAAGAACGGGGGGCTAGAGATGATATGGAAGAAATGGCATTTCCCTTAGATGGGCAGTGGATTCACAAAGGCATGGGGAAGGAAACAGAGAAATGCTATCTACTTTGTCCCCTTTATGCCCTACCCTGATGTCACTGAAATTTTTGACATGTGCCATAAGTCGCTGATGCCTCCAAGGTAATAAGATCTTTAGGCAAGAGACATGAAATGTTTTTATGGCTTGCTCTGTCACTTTCTCTGTTTGTAAAATGCAGAGAATAACAAGTGCTACTGACCTACAGGGATGTTAGGAGATTTAATGAGGCAAGGGCAAGGAAATACTTTTAACTTCTTGGTGTAGACAAATAATAAAGATAAAAAGACATGTCAACTATTATTAAAAAAAGAGGCAGTCACAGGGTTTCCTCCTGATCACTTCAAATCACTGTAGATTTCCCTTGAAATTCCCTACAGAAATAAACAAAATAATGAAATGTCTTTGTTTTAAGAAGTTAGCGGGGATAAAATGAGAATTTTTGATTTACAATAGGCTTTATGTATTTATTTTTTTTCCCTATTGTCCCTTCTCCTGAGAAGAAAGTTGAGAAAAACATTTTCTTATATAATGGTTCCTTTCTTGTGTCTTCTCTACTGGTCCAAACTCTCCCCTGCCTCACCCCAACACTTATTTTCTCTGTAAAACAGCAACCATAGCTGTCATCTGAGGCTTCTCCAAGATTTAAAAAGCTCCAATTAGTAAATATGTTTGGTTCTTGCAGGGCCCTGGAAGTAACGAAATCAAAGAAGCAGCGGTGTGTTTACCTCTGACTTTGAATGTATAGGGTGGGAATTATTCCTCACTTTTTTACCCTCATGTTACTTCCTCCCTCCTTCCCCCTCTCTTTGACTCCTCTTTCTGTCCCAGTGTGGGACTTCAGGATGGCTGACAACAATTATTATTGTGGTGGCCAGTAAGAAGCTTGCCAGATAAAGATGTGGGGCTACAAGGATACAAGGCTATAAGCTTCTTGCAGTTGTTGGAGACACCCAAGAAGCACTCTTACAGGGTAGCAGTGCAAGAGACAGGGTTGGCCATTCTCTTAATGGAACATCAATGCTTGCACAGGGTTCTCTTTGTAATTCCTTGACGTCCATGCTTTCCTTTTTGGCTTTGAATAGAAAAGGTGGTCCAAAGAAAGAGGAAAGTAGATTCCAGTTAACTTTGCCATTGATTTCTGGGTGGCTTTGGTGAGTCACTATCTTGCAGTCAACAAGAATAAGAATCTATAAACTTAATAAATATGCTGAAGCTATTGGCCAGCCAAGACCTCACATAATATCTCTTGTGCTACTCACTCTCATTTTAGAATTCAAATATCACAAACAAAGTGGGAAGGGAGAGAAATGATACCTGAAGGTATATCAGCCTTCATTTCTGAGGTGTGAAAAGGTCCAGGAGCAGTTAACAGATAGTGACCTAGTTAGCAGGAGCTTAGAAACTAAGAGCTAACTTTGGTTTAATAAACTGATAACAATCTTACTGTGGCTGGTTCAAAAGTCACATAACAATAGGACCTTACATATTGGAGAATCTGTTTTACTTCCTATGAATCATTGTGATGAGTGGGCCCATTTAGCAAGATACTAGCACACATGGATATTCTTGATTTGCGTTATTCTACAGCATTCCCCACTTGGTAAAATAACATAAGATTGAACATAAAGACTTTAAGATACGCTTTCTGAAAATAAAGCTAATATACCCTAGAAGAGGGGCCACACTTGCAATGGGAGTGTTTTAGGCAGCCCTGTGATGAATTCATTCTCATCTAAAAAAAAGAAGAAGAAGAAGAAGAAGAAGAAGAAGAAGAAGAAGAAGAAGAAGAAGAAGAAGAATGCTTTTCATTTAAAATACTAAGCCTGGTGCCAAGAATTGGATTGTCTTACTGGGTTGTCAGGTCTTTCAAGTAAAGACAATCTTCAAAGGATTTTTATGTTTATTTACTTGTTTGTTCTTCAGAAAGATTTAGTAAATAAAGAGGGTAGAAGAAAATGGACTTCATAGATTCCATCCTCCCATTACACAGAAAAAAATCATTCAGAAATAGTTTACTGTCTTCAATATCTTTGGGTCCAATGACATGTAGTTGTCATGATGATTATAGCTCTTTTATTAAAAATGCTCTTGGGGTGCCTGGGTGGCTCAGTCAGTTGAATGTCCAACTGTGGCTCAGGTAATGATCTCACAGTTCATGATTTCAAGCCCCACATTGGGCTCGATGCTGTCTGCACAGAGCCTGCTTCAGATCCTCTGTCCCCATCTCTCTTTCTGCCCCTCCCCTGCTCATGTGCTCTCTCTCTCAAAAATGAATAAAAATTTATTTTTTTTAAATGCTCTTGAATTGACTGAGCATGTGTCTGCTTTAGATGGCTTCCTTGCTTGTTTTTTACATAGCTAGACTTTCGAGCTTTCTTGAAAGATGCATTCAGTTTTTCACTATGATTTGTTTACTCCAGTTGGGTACACGATGAATGACCTGATATTTGAGTGGTTAAGCGATGGTCCAGTTCAAGTTGCTGAAGGACTGACCCTGCCTCAGTTTATTTTGAAAGAAGAGAAGGAACTTGGCTACTGCACAAAGCACTACAACACTGGTAAGTTTCCTTTCAGCTGCTAAACCCAAGCGGACTCCATCTGTAGCGTGGAAGATCCATCATATCACCTTAATTGCTAGCTCTTTAGCAAGAAAGTGGAGGTACAAGGCACAGACCTGGGCTTGGCTCAAAACCCCCTCTAGAGATAGATGCTTATACCCTCTGGAATAAGTCAGTGGGCAAAATAGGTAATTCCTCCAAAATGGAGACAGAAGGAAACAGATTTGGGAATCTTTTGCTGTTCTCTTACTGACCATTTGCTGTCAAATGAATCTGAGGAAATGTGTACAAGACCTTGTGCGTAGTGCAGGAAAAGCATAAATTCTGGCCCATCCCTGGCATCCACTCTTGACATTGGATCCTCAGGTCAGTTTGTACTCTTTGACTTAGTGGGAGAGGAATAACCACCTAGGTCTCTGTAAACTCAGGAATACGGTTGCTGTGCTCTCCAGTCCTGGACAGGAATAGGAATTTGGATGAAAATCAGCTGGCAGGAATTCAGCTGGCTCTAAGGTCATGCACTGTCAGTAGTGTTGATAGACACACAGGGCCAGGGGAGAATGGGAGATCATGCCTGCCCAGTAAAGCTGATGGCTTTTCCTATGGATGTCCCAGTCTTTGGTTCTACACAGGCTGATCATGGAGAGACAAGCTAGACAGGATGGCTTGTTCAGTGACGGCCCCAGGTCTCTTGCTGAATAGAATGTTCGTGAACACTTATTCCTGTAGTCAATGGTGCTTCTAATGAAGTGACCAAAATCTGATTCCAAAGTGTTTTTCCTGACCAAGAGGAATCCAACCCTATCTCCTGTAATTTGTGTGGACTAAGCCAAATTACCTTCCAAGGTTCTGACTCCAAACCAATTAAAGAAGAAGAAAAGTGGCGAGGGGCAGGAGCTTCTGTCTCTTAATAGTATGTCCAAAGTTTTAAAACCTTTGTATGCACCCTTTTTTATAAGTAATATACCACTGTAAACAGATTGTAGGAATATTCTAAATGTCCTCAAGCAATTACCCAGAAAGCTAGGAAACTGTTACAATGAGTAGATTATATGCACGGCATATACAAATGTACATTTTTCTCTTACTATGGCTAGCACAAAGACAGATACACAGTTATCCAAATACTTTGAGAGCTCCATGTGAACTTTACCATTTTCAACTGTTACATATTATATGCTATACATTTTATGCCATACATATATACTGTAGGTTATATGCTATATATTTTATGCCATGCATATATACTGCAGGTTATATATTATATATTATAACTTCACAAAATGTGAGTATTTCTTCTGGTCAGTTTCTGAAAGTCTTGTAAATTCTGAAACTCTAAATAATCAAGCTACAACAAGCACAGAGTTAGAAAGTTAAATATGTCACATGGTCTGGGTCCAATGACTCTTTAGATCACTCATTCTCCCCACTGTTACTTCATTACTGGTTGATTTGAAAAAGAGTTGAATTGGTTATGCACAGTGGGCATTTTATGCAATCTTCTAAATCTACCTGTAATACTCTTAAAAAGAAAGCAACAGTGGGAGGCTGGAATGAGAAAGATAAATTCGAATTGCATTTTCAATAATTATTTCCTGCTTCCAGGAAAGTTTACCTGCATCGAGGTTAAATTTCACCTGGAACGCCAGATGGGGTATTATTTGATCCAGATGTACATCCCCAGTCTGTTGATAGTCATTTTGTCCTGGGTCTCCTTTTGGATAAACATGGATGCAGCCCCTGCTAGGGTCGCACTGGGCATCACCACTGTCTTGACGATGACCACCCAGAGTTCAGGTTCCAGGGCATCTCTGCCAAAGGTAAGAAATCTCACTTGACAAGTGACCAGGGGTGGGAGGGCAGGTGTCAAAGGTCTTGTGGGCTGGCAGATTTTGTGAGGACAGAAATGCTTGCCATCCTGTGGTATTATGGGAGGTGTAACACAATAAGAGAACGGAGAGCTGAGTTTGAGAGAATTAGAGCTCTGAGGACCTAGGGGAAATTCCTATTCAGATCAGTTAGGGGAGATGGGGAATAAGGGTTGACAGAGAAGAGGAATGAGTGGAGGCAGAAACATGGCTCAGGAATTATGTCTAAGAAGCCCTTGAGTGATTGTGACCTCATGCTGTTCATGAGCCATGAAGCTTGCAGGAATCAGTAAGACTGAGGCAACTTATGCTGTATTGTCCAGTATTTACTGGTGAGGCTATGGTGATTCATATGCTCAGTGAAGTCATGTACAGTAATAAACGTTTGAATGAAGCTCCTGGAAATTTACATAGAAACGCCATACTAGGGGCGCCTGGGTGGCGCAGTCAGTTAAGCGTCCGACTTCAGCCAGGTCACGATCTCACGGTCCGTGAGTTCGAGCCCCGCGTCAGGCTCTGGGCTGATGGCTGGGAGCCTGGAGCCTGTTTCCGATTCTGTGTCTCCCTCTCTCTCTGACCCTCCCCCGTTCATGCTCTGTCTCTCTCTGTCCCAAAAATAAAATAAAACGTTGAAAAAAAAATAAAAAAAAAGAAACGCCATACTAATGAGTATATATGAGAAATAAATGTAAATATTAGAGTGCAGCAGATCAGATACGTGAATCTATACAGCCATTATGGATTGTTACCTGAAGTGCCACAAAATGTCTATGTAACAATCCATAATGGCTGTATAATTTATTTTTATATAAGGGCAGGCCCTCTATATTTGTAAATATTCCTTAAGCAAGTGAGGATAAATATCCTGTTTGTGAAACGTCCCAGCACCCCAGAAGTGTGCCTATGTGGGTTTCCTTTTCACTGACTACATTGAGCCGCGGTCTTCAATTTTCTAGGAGTGTGAGTTCAATTTAGTATTCACTGTACACTGTCTTATACTGGTTGAGCCGTCTGTCCAAAACCTAGTTCCAGAAAATAATTGAGATATAATCGCCTGTCTTTGCTGACTTGAGCTTAAGTTCAGCTGCGCTGCATTTGACATGAGATATGTTAGATCATGTTCCGCATTATCTCCTGCGTTAGAAGACAAGATAGCTTGTGCAAGAGGTGGGGCTGTAACGGAGATGGACTGAATACCGGGGAAACGGTCATAGCAACTTTCCAAGTTCTATGCCTCCAAAGACAAATATAGGATTTGCATGCTAATGGAGAGAGGGATAGATCTATCCCTAGTACTGTTTAATTGTCTAGAATGACAAATAGTACAAAATACTTGTGTTGTATTTTTATTGAAATACAGATATCAGAAACACTAACAGCTTCTTTTGCAGCTATGTAATCGCAAATCAATTTTACCTAACAAAAATTCTAATCCACTGCGTGCCCCATCCCAAACAGGTTCATTTGCTTATTCCTTGTTAGTTGTTAGTTATAGCCATCACTGCATAACACGCCACTGAACCCCAGGATGCACACAACATATAGTTTAGAATTTAATAGATAGCTAAAGTACTGGTGACAAATTGTAAGCAGATAATGTCAAAATGTAAGACATTTATTGCCTCCAAATTATCACTGCTGTGAAAAAGAACTAGTCCTTTATTTCCAGAATGGGAGCATGAGTTTTTATAAATTTGTTACTCATTCTTATTAGCTATTATGATTCTACATCAATGGTCAAAACTATTGCTAAGCAAATGGTCACTGATTAGTGATCTTTGTATGTAGAGGCAATTAGGAACTCAGATAAACCAGAAGATGGTATAATCCAAAATCATTTTCTACACGGCTCTGAACTTGTAGTGGTTCTCCCTTTGCCATAAGCAGGTTCATCTTCCTACGTGTATTTTTCTTAGGCTATTATTAAACATGGTTGGATCGCAACTGACTGTGGCGAGATGTGACTCATATAGATGACAGACAGTGAGAAAGGAAAATGGGATAAAAAGTGAGTTCTGGAAAATAAAGAATTGACCATATACTTATTTATACACACACACACACACACACACACACACACACACACACACACACACTCATTTTGATTTATAAACACTGCAGTCCCCAAGCAGATGTCCCACTATGTTGACTGCTGACTGTACATTGCCTAAAGCAATGCCCTTTACACACTAGGCATAAACCTTGCACTTTAAAAGACATGCTTATTATAAAAAAACATAGAAAATATCATCCAGTAAATAACTGTTGTTAAGACTTTGGCATATTTCCCTTTAGCCTTTTTTCTACAGACATTTGTAGACAAACCCACACTCATGCACACACTGAAAACTGGATCAAACTTTTAAGACAGTTATATATCATCCGCTATTTCCATAGCATTAAAAATCTATCATGAACTTAATTTGCCATGACTTAATAGTCTATCTGGCATATTCATCATACTTATTTTACTATCTTGGATATTGAGGATTTTATTGCTGGCTTTTCTAAGTGTAATCATGATAAATATATTTGTTTATGAAGGCTTGTGTCTATGTTCTTGAAGACATGTGCATACATTTTTAAATTTTATTTTGCAATGGAAAAAAGAAGAAGAAATTGAACATTATTAGAGCAAAGGAGGTACAATCTGTAGGAAGATGCCCAATATCTTCTATTCAGGCAAAAACTTTGTCTTGTTCATCATGTTAACTTCAGCACCTAGAACAGTGTGTGACTTACAATAGATGAACGATAAATCCTCATTGAGTAGATAAAGAAATTACTGAACAGCCATGTTCCCCCATATAAAACCATGCAGAAGACAGACTAAAAACAGAACCTATGAGTAAATTTTTTGTTTACAGAAAATATTAAAGTCCTAATATATGGAACAATCTCCTAAAATATGACATACACTATAGAGGAATGACTATGTCTTCCTTTCCAGAAGTTCTCAAGTAGACTTTGGGAAGAATATATCCACAAATACATATTTTGAAATACAGGCAGGCCTCCTGGATCTAAATCTTAAAGCCTTCATTTCACTCGACCTGTCTAAGCCTGTTTCCTCATTTCTAAAGTGAGAATAACCTTTTCTACCCCTTTCAAAAACTGAACTAGGATGAGATGAGGCATTATTTATAGAAATTGTTTAGCCCAGTTTTTGTACATGGTAGGCACTCAAATCATTCTGCTCATTGTTACTGCTCCCAGTCCATAATATAATAGAAAAGACTGTTCCATGGGATGGGAGGATATATTAGAAGACTCATAAAGGGCCTTATGAGTAGAAGATACTATGTTCTTTGGATGGCCCATTATTTGGTTATAATCATGCTGCCAATGAGATGAGCCGAAGTTTGTTATGTGTGTGTGTGTGTGTGTGTGTGTGTGTGTGTATACACCCATGGATGTGTTTTTCATAGGTAGGCAATTTATTAAATGGGTTAAGCTCTAGAGGGTCTGAATAAGCAATGACTTTGTTTTTCTACAATCACTGCCATTAAACATCCTCAGTTGGTTCCGTTTTCCCTGTCCCTGGAGGACTTCAGAAAGATCCCATAGATTCTCGGTAATTACATGCCATGCCATTAGACCCAGAATGAACAAACATGTGTTTTACAATTTAATAGACAGCTGAAGTATTGGTGATAAATACTTGAGCACAGTCCATTATCCGATTTCTAAACAATCAGCTAGTTTGAATAAAACTTCAGTCTCACAACCAATTCAATGCTCTTTCCCTCCCTTGTCCCCAGCCCAGGCCTCACATTTGGCTTGAAGATGTGCAGTGAGGTGGGAATGTTGCTTGCTTCTCCACTGTTGAGGGCTGAGGGAAAGAATGGATGGAAGAAAGTTATACGTGATTGACACTATTTGGTTCTAACTCTTGCCTTCTCTAGTGGCAAGCCTCCATCCAAATGCTGGCTTTCTTGTCAGGTGAACTTGAGTTCCTTGGTAATTCCAGGGGCACTTGCACACTACACCATTCCTAGATGAATAATGCAATTTCTGACTGGTGTCATAATCTCTTATCTATCACCTCCTAGCAGCTTATCCCATAAAACATCTTACTCTCAGGGTTTCCTTACTCACAAAGATAGCCTTCCTGGTTGACATGTTTTCAAGATGGTTCACATCTATCTTCCACGCCATGTATTTGGCGCACCAAGAACATGTGTTTGTTGCCTTGCTAAATAGTGGAAATGTAACTTAACTATTGACCATTCCACTTCCACCCCACCATTTTGGGGATTCCAGCTAGTCCACTGCCTTCAGAATTTATCCAGGTAAGAAACAAGTAGTGATGCTCCTGTTTGCATACAAACCCCAAACTACTGAGGACACATGACAGGTTCTCCTACTGACACTTTTACTCTCTGATCCAGGAGCAACCTGTTGGAATTTCATCAGCTCAGCAGATACAAGACACGTGCAGGAGATGCCTGTCTCTTCCCTTGCAGGGGTGGGGGTGAACCACATTCTCCCCATTTTTAGGAGAATAGAGAAAATGCCACAGCCCTGTCAATACCCATGAATTCCAATACTTCAATTAATTCTTTTCAAATGTCTAGTCTTCTGTAATAATCCAGGATGTTGGGTGCAATGGTCTCTAGATAGCATTTGCTTTGTTCTAGCAAGTCCTGTATCCTTCATGCGCATGTGTAGTCTCCCTTCAGAATAAGGATTTAGTCGAAATTCTGTGACAATATCTCATTCCTATACTGTCACACTTATATATAAACATACTTAATTTTAGAGCTTTATACCTATGAGGGCAAGGACTTCATTGATGTTGTCCTTGTTAACATACCTAACACTTAGCACAACGTCTCGCTCAGTAAAGTAGTAGTAGGTGCTCAGTAAAGAGTGGGTTAGTGAATGAATAAACGCTATTAAAAAGACTTATGGTCAAGTGGTATTCCAGGCGTTATTTAATTGGTGATTCATCGTCCATTCATTTATTCAACTGACATTTATTGAATGTTTTCAATGTGCTAGGAGCTAGGTAAATCAAAGATAAATAAAACATAGGCCCTGCCCCAGGGGGTTGTCATCTAGTATGCCAGATACAGAAACTTGAAATGGTGACTATTAAACGATGTGGAATATAAGGACATCCAGGGGGATGCCAAACCTATTAAATGAAGGAGGGAGAAGTAGAGGGGGAGGGAAAGCTTGGAGGAGGAGAGCCAGAGAAGGAGGGAGAGAAGGAGTAGTGTTGGGAAAATGGCCTGAAGGAGGGAGCCTGAGCTGAATCTATGTAGCATATTAAATAGGTAAAGTAGGAGGTGGTAAAGGTTATTCCAGGCAATGAGGACTTCCTACTCATAATATTTGGGCTACACTCATAACATAAGCTTTTCTAGAAGACGCTCTGGGCAGGTTTCCAACATGTTTCACAAATTTTAAACACATTTCAAGTAAGAAACTTGTGTTTATTGATTCCAAGTTAATTTCCTGCTTTCCTGCCAACCAAAGCTTTTTGTGGTTTTTGTTTTGTTTGGTCTGGTTTTGTTTGGTTTGATTTGGTTTTCAAAAGTTCAATCTCTTCCCTAAATACAGGAAAATGAAATACCAGCATGATATCTGTTTCATAGGTGCCTTCCCATTTGAAGCTGTAAAATTGTTGTTTTTTAAAAATATACATCTCTGCCAACCTCCAAGAAGCTGTTCTGCTGGTAATGTTCTATTTGGAGCATAAAACCCCTAATGGTAGACTAAAGGCTGGGTGTATTGTTGTCTTTCCAGCCCATGGGAAAATATCAGGATAAAGTGAATAGAAGCCTGTGGGACATCAGGCAGGCTTCGAGCGTGGCCAAACAGGGTTAAACAATTATTTTCCTTTACTCTGTGTTTTCGATTATTTCTGAATGATTTGCTGCCACTCCTAAGTGTGTCTTGAGTCCCCATTTGTAGCTGCAGCCCAGAGACTGTAGAGGGGAGAGCTAGCATTGGTAGGGGACAGTTGGGATGATGCAGTGTGCAGGTGACTCTGACAGATCGATAACCATCTCCTTTAAAGCAGGGATCCAGAGGTATTATCTTTGGCCATCATTAACTGAGGTGCCCTATTTCCTATATAAGCAAATTTCCCCCTTACTTTTTGGCCATCTGGTCAACTAAGACCAGCTGGACCATTTCAAGCAGCTGCCAAACCCGGGACAGCTTGGAATTTAAAACAAAAGAGGCTTACTATGTTTGGTCTTGCTTTATTTCCCATGAGAATGTTTCTAGCTAGAGGCTTCAGTAAGAGAAACTATGAAAGCAGTAAGGCTGATACCTACAGAAGTTTTGAAATAAGAATTTATCTGAATGTCTGTTTTAACTCTAAAAATCAAAGATGATTGCTCCTTGAATCGAGTACATCCACAGCTCATTGGAATGAATTTGCTAGGTCAGATTGGTATTTCTGGAAGACGGTGGGAATAATTTTGTCTTGTAAAATCCGGATTTTATTTACTTTTTGGATAAAAGGTTGAAAAGTAAGAAAGCCAAGCTTTGGTAAATTGATCTGCAGGCCTGCTTGCTTTAGCCAGATGTCTGCATGTATGGGAGACTTTATAAACTTTCCCTGTTGATATTCCCCAAGCCACAGCAAACTGAAGAGTTGTTGATGTAGTGAGTGTGTGATAAAAATATGCAGAGAGATGACGTATGTGAATTCTCTTGGGACAGAGCTGCAGCACCACTGGCACTCTAGTTCCAGAATGTTGTTGGCAGCCTTTATGGGGAAGCTGATGGTGGGAGAAGCTACCCAGGCTGTGCTTCTGCTCAAGTCCTGGTGAGACTCATAAATCTTTTTGGGATAGCATCTTGAGGTTCAGGATTATAGTTTTTTTATTTTAATTCCAGCATAGTTAACATACAGTCTTATATTAGTTTCAAGTGTGCACTATAGTGATTCAACCATTGTTCATCACAGGTGCACTCCTTAATCCCCAATCACCTACTTCACCCAGCCCCCAACCCACCTCCCCTCTGGGACCCATCAGGTTGTTCTCTATAGTTAAGAGTCTGTTTCTTGCTTTGTCTCTTTCTTTCCTTTGCTCACTTGTTTTGTGTATTAAATTCCACATGGGTGAAATCATATGGTATTTGTCTTTCTCTGACTGACTTATTTTGCTTAGCATTATACTGTCTAGCTCTATCCATGTTCTCTCAAATGGCAATATTTCCTTCTTTCTATGGCTGAATAATATTCCATTGTGTATATATACCACAACCTCTTTATCCATTCATCTACCGATGGACACCTGGGCTTCTTCCATATCTTGGCTATTGTAAATAATGCTGCAATAAACATAGGGGTAAATGTATCCCTTTGTATTACTGTTTTTGTATTTTTCAGGTAAATACCCAGTAGCATGATTACTGGATCATAGGGTAGTTCTATTTTTAACTTTTTTGAGATCTCTCAAAAAGTTAAAGACAGGATTATTTTGAACTCTCTCTTTCCATTTCACTAAAATGGGTAACTATCTGGGTCATATAGCCTAAATGTCTTTGGTTCTTAGAAATGCCACACAGTGAGGTAAAAATGAACTATTATGGCATAGGTACTACAAAAAGAAAGAGAACTTTTAAGAAGACTGATGTATCCATAAAATAGATTACAACCCAGTAAAGTAAAGCAATGGGGTATAGTTTTTACAAAAATGGCTGTAATGATTCTCCTCTCTCTATCCATATGCTTTGGGTAGTAGCCCCTTCCCACATTAGATGTCAACTTGACTACGTGACTTGCCTTGGCCTATGGGACAATGGCAAATGTGACACAAGCAGAGACTTTAAAAATGCTTGCCTATTGTAGCTAGCTTTCTCTTGCTAATCCTGGGATCCTATAAATACTACCAAGGGAACAAAGCCGGGCTACCCTATTGAATGACGAGAGACACATGGCCTGGTTATCTCAATTACCAAGATGACAGCCAGCTGACCACCATTTCCTTGCTCACTGGTCTAGGTACACTGGCCTCCTGCAGCTTCTTGAACATGCCAGGGACATGCTGTCATCTTTGGACCTTTGCAATGACTCTTCTCTGGGCTTGGAATGCTCTGACCCCAGATATTTACCTGATATGCTTTTCTACCTTTTCCAAGTCTTTATTCAAATCCTGCCTTCTCAATAAAGCCTGTTCTGGCCTTTATCATCTCACCCATGCCCTCATCAATACCTTGACCCAACTCTTCAGTTTGTTTTTTGTTTTCTCACCATACTTTGTTACCTTATAGCAACACTCTTACCTATATCAAACTCGATTATGAATTAAACTTATTGTACATTGCCTGTTTCCCTTCGCTGGGCTATGAACTCCCTGAAGGCAAAGATCTTTATCTGGCTTGCTCCCTAAAACAGCACCTAGCCTATAGTATATGCTCAGTAAATGTTTGTTGATTGAATGAATGAACGAATATATACCTCTCTAAAGTCTAGTCGTTGTGAAAGATCCATCAAAACTTTCTCTAGGATATAGAACAAATAAAAGGAGCCCACATGGCCAGGGGCCCATCTTTCCTTAATTGGCTGGCTGTTCATTACCACAGAGAATCCTGGCTGCCTACATTATGTTACTGTCACATAATTACATTATTATAAAGTTTCACTTCTCTGATTGTACCAAATAGCATTATGTTCCTTTTTCTTTGATAGCTATTTCTTATAGAGAAATCTAACCAAAGAAATAATAATAAAACAGCAATGGTTTAGATGACGAGAGAACACCCAGACAGGTGATTTTTATCTAAGTTTTGCTTCCTCAGCACTGTCACAACTAATTTGGAAGTTTCTCGGCATGCCAATGAGAGTGTCCATCTCCCCTTCTTGCTCCTTCAGTTTGTTCGGATGCAAGCATATTCTCTGAATTCTCATGGAGGCATCTAGGGCTCCGTTCTTCTGCCATAGGAGCCCAGTCAGCAGGAAATACTCCCCTTTCCTTACCTATTGAAAACCAAGTGGATTTGTGTTTTTCTCTGATTTTAATGTCATCAAAGACTATTTGCGCATTGAAACCTAAGGACTGCTGTGGACTGCGTCGAGGACTTGAGAGGCCATGAGCTCCAATCTGAAGCA
Source organism: Prionailurus bengalensis (assembly GCF_016509475.1). Lineage (NCBI taxonomy): Eukaryota > Metazoa > Chordata > Mammalia > Carnivora > Felidae > Prionailurus > Prionailurus bengalensis. Next base: position 11,321,732 of record NC_057361.1, read on the forward strand.
AACTGCATATGCCTAAAGCAAATCATGTTTCATCCCTGCCCCCCAAAAAAGGGTAACTGCAGTTGCTTTCCAAAAACGACTGTGCCTTAATGAAGTCAGAATATCAAAATATTTTCCAAACTACACATGAATTGATCTTCTAAAATCTTAAACGTTAGTGTTGTTAGAAGAAAGGGCCTCAGCAGTCCTATTAGGGATATGAAAACTGAGGACTATGAAGGTGAGTTCACTTCTCATTTTTTAGGATCTGCTTGAAGTGGATGCCACTTCTTACACGAAGCCCTCATGGGTCTCCATAAAATGTTAATGGCCTGTTTTCCTTGCCTCTATGGAACTTTGTGCTTTATAGCAATCACTGCATTTTGGGCTAGTGGCTTAGTGACCAGGGCCCATGTGTACTTGCCCTAAGTTCTTGTAAACCCCTAGTATTGTTCAACTCTGCACAACTCAGGTGACTTACAAAGAACCCCTCAGTAGTTATAGTTGAAATACTGTAAGAAGACTGTGTTCAACAATTCCTGGTGTTCGGGGATCACAGTGTGAATGACTGCTGGAGCTTAACTGGCCTGAGAAGAAAAAATCACTGAAGTAGGGGATCTCAGACTGTGCTGCACTTTAGAATCAGCTGAGGAGATTTTCAAGCTCTCCCAGACTTCACCACAGACAAATTAAACCAAACTATCTGTCAGTAGGATCGAGGCATCAGGATCGAAAAAAAAATTTTTTAATGTGTAGCCAGGGCTGAGGCTGTGGCTCCAAATTTTAGTGTCTGGGGAAATGTTTTCAGTGTTGATCATGTACCAGAATATATATTCACTTAACCGTCACAACAACACTCTGGATTAGCTACTATTATCATCCTCATTTTGGAGATGATGGTACTAAGGCACAGAGGAGTTAAATAGCTGGCTCAAGTTCACACAGACCTAGACCTTGAACCTAGGCAGTCTGACCCTGAGGTGGTATGACGAATCACTATGCCACAGCATCTGGCCTCATTCTTGAGTTCCTTCTTTACGCCTGCTGCCAGGCTAAACCCTCTACGTACGTTCTCACTGCAAACAGATGATGCAAGTGCTACTTTGCATCATCACTTAACAGGTAGGGAAACTGAAACGTGATGTGGTTGAGCAATTTGTCCACAGTCATTTTTCTAGCAAGTGAAGAAACAAGATTCAAACCTCAGGTCAATTCAAATCCTCCTACAGGAAGAACTAAGAATTTTAAGTTCCATCACGCTGTCCGTACTATGCTAATTACAGGTGGAAGCTTTTGAGTGGGAGATAAGTTATTTTCCAGCCTCTGAAATCCCTCTGTTTGGCTATGCATATTGTATTCACTGTGTATTATATGCAGTTGGCATCTCTGTTCATCATTCTGATGAAGAGACAATGCTTGTCTGATTGCCCTCTTTCATATTATGAAGAACTTATAATGGTTCCTGAGACTTCCATTACACGTTCCTCCTCAGCAGACTTTCCAACTGAACTCAGTTGCTGTTTATAGCTTCTATCGGCTGTAGCCATTTTAACCATCATTTTCATCAGCTCACATGAGTGATTACGTTAAAAGCCCAACCAGGTATGAGCCATTATCTATCATTTAATGTCAACTAAAAAGTTGAGCAAAAGCAGATCGGATGATCATCAACAATAAAATGGTTAAGTTGATGGTGGCCTATTCATGCAATGAAATGACAGATACAGAAATGTAAGAATGCAGTCACACATAAAAACAGAGATGGGTATCTCAAGTCTAAGGTTGAAAAAACAAGTTAACAAACATACCCACAAAAAATTCACAGGCGAAACAAATCTATGGTGTTTGAACTAGAGTTATGGTTGGATTTGGGAGGTAGAGAGGAATTAGAGATGGGGAGGGACCACGAGGATTGAGCTCCAGGGGTCAAGCAATGTTCTACTTCTTGACCAGGGTGGTTACATGGGCATGTGCATTTCATGGTGATTCACTGAACTGTACAGTCGTGATCCTGGTACTTTTTTGTTTCCAATATAAATGGCACATTTTGTTGATAAAAAGATGAATAAAGGTGGTTTGGTAAAGCAAAGAAATACAGGTTCTCCAAATGAGCTTACAAGAACATTTTGGCACAGAGCCATTCCTTTTTCTTGTTTTTAATTTTCTTTTTGGTCCTGGTAGTTTTAAAGAATTTTGTAACAGAATTTTTAAAAACCCAGATTGCACCAATAACGAATAAACGATAGAGAATATTCATACACGTTAGGCAACTTCCTCTTTCTTTTTCAGAATAAAAATAACAAAAGCTGGTATTTTTTGACTCTGGGTCCCAAACTTGTGATTGAGTGCTTTTCCTTCATTTATTATTTAAACCTCTTCACAATCCTATAAGCTACATATTATGGGTCCCATTTTCTAGATAAATACATAAAAACTCAAGGTTATACAAGTAATAAGTGCCAAAGGCAGAATTCAAACTTAATTGGATCCTAAATATTCCTTTCTTACTATGCCACTTTCCTCATTTTATAGTCACTAATATCCCTTCAGCCTTTAGAATGGATGTCCTTTACGACTGTGTGGTTCATGTGCTTGATGGTCGATTGATGAGTCTCAAAGGATTCGGTAACCTAGAGATTCCTTCCATATTCTTAACATAAGGTGCACAGTGTTGAGTGATTGTAGTGAATTTTTCATCCAGCTTTGACTTGCCCCTGCAACAGGCTGACCCTTCCTCTTGCTTTCCACTGCTGTTTCCTGCCCATTTGCCAAACAATCCTTTCTTATGGAAAGGGAAATTAACAGCTTCCAGTCACTGGAGAAAATCTGAAGATCCAAGACATTATACAAATTGATACCTAATAATGTTTCTTGCGCTATGTAACCTTAATTAAAAGATTATTTAAAAAAAAGGAATGAACATTTTTGTAATTGGCTCATATAGAAGACCATTTCCCTTTACCCATAAATTTGTTGGTTCCAAACCATATGCATGGGTTTCTCTTTTTGTGGGACTCTAGAGAAAGTATGGTCTGCAAATATGGAAATACGTTATAGGACTAGTCTTTAGTCGTTCCTTTTTTTTTTAAATATTCATAGTATATCCTATATTCTAAGACACACTTTTTCCTGTTTTCACAGCTCTGAGTTTGAGTTGCCACTTAAAAGTGAAGGCAAATCAGAGTTTAATCAGAAAGGTTTTTCTTTCTTAGTGGTATGTAAAATCAGGGCACATCTTACAATTACTGGCATCTTGGATTTAGTGAACTATTATACAGAACTTCTTCTAGAGCCAGCCACTATACTTGGCACTGGGCATATGGAAGTGACTAAAACATACATGCACTCAGCCTTCAGAGAGCTTGCATTGCACTGGAGTGCCAAATATTGAGCATATGATTAGCTAATGATACTGCAATAGGCCTATGGATGATCAGGTTTTCTAATTTGGTTGTGGGAACTCAGCCCTGTTGCGAACTCCAAATACTCTTTCCTCTAGTCCTTTCTGGCTGTCCTTTCTCTGGCCTCAGTTACTTTCCTCACAGGTAGGCACTTATTAGTACTTTGCTGACTGCTCCAGAGGAACCTTCTTCAGACCTCTAGAGTCTCCCCCTCTGTCTCTCTCAGTAATTGTCTCCATGCTGGCATTCTCTCCCGTGAACTCTAGGCTCTGTGGACACTATGTCTTCATGCCCTCCATGCCTCTATGCCCTTCAGCTCCATGTCTCTTGGCATCATGACCTGAAAACTCTCTCAAAACTAAACTGGAGCAATAGCGGGACTGACTGCATTTCTCTTCTATCTTCCAGGGATCCTTGTCCTTTTTTGCTTAATGTCTAAGTGCCTGGAAATCCATTTTTTCCCCATGTTTTGTGCAGATTTTTTAGTGATTCAGGACGGAAGGTAAATCTGGTTCCTGTTATTCCCTCTTGACGTTAAGTGGAAGTCAGTGCTATGGTTTTGAGTCCTTGGTTTAGTTTTAAAATCTGACATGGGATGTAAATAAACTGAATGCGACCATTTAGGCAATTGAAATAATTACCAGAAGCGGCAGTAGCTTGTAATGCTAAGAGTACAGTTGTTCTAATCAATGAAGACTGCATTTATTAAACACACGGTCTATGAACTCTAAGACCGAGAACAAATGTTTTGTAAAGAAATTAATCATTGGTATGTATGGGCATGAATATTAATATCCTAATGGGAAAATTGGTTTTGCTCTACAAAATGTTTCATCAAAAGATGTGCTTCAAAGTGGTATATTCCAACATATTTAGGCTTATAGTGGACTGATTATCCTTAACTTTGTTTATAACACACTCTGGACTTCTTTGGGAAGAAGGGACCGTACCTCCCATTCGGCAACTCCTCTCCACGAGTCAGTTTCTCTTAATGGTTCCCATTTGCCCCCATGGAAGCAGTCACTTATTTACTTCATTTAGGTTTAATGCAATTCACTAAATATTCAAGGTACACCTGCTATGTTAGGCATTAAGTAGGTCAAAGAGACGGTAAGATAGTCCCTGCCCTTGAGGAATTTATGATCTAGTACAAGAGTCAGCAAATATTGTCTGCAAAGGGACAGTCACAGACCATATGTAAACAAATGTGTAGCTATGTTCCAATAAAACCCCTGACCTAATTAATAGGAAGAGGCAGAGAAGTACACGGAACTATATATATATATATATATATATATATATATATATACACACACACACACACACACACACATATATCAAAGATGACCAAAACCAAGTGCTATGGGATGTCAAAGAAGGGAGACTCATATCTTACTATCAGGTTTATAAAAACAGTGAGGGATTTCATGGAGACAGCAATATTTGAGCTGATGTATTAAGATTAGACAGAATCATCATAAGCAGAAATGACAGGAGACCTGAAATAAGTACTAGAGATGAGTAAGCCCTGAAGATCTGGGGGGCAAAAGAAGTCTTATTTAGCTAGAATGTTGATCGTACTCAGGAGTGAGGTAGAGAAAGAAGGAAATGTAAGGCCTTTGGGGTACCCCCCCCCCCCGCCCCCGACAGAAATAGCTTCCTCTTCCAGACCGGCTAAGCTCCTGTCCTTGGGCCTTTATCTCATTCTGCCTTATAGTATGGTTATGTTTGCACTTCTCTTTATTCCTCTGCGAGACAATCTTCACCTTTAGGGCAATGATTATACATCGCTCCTCTTTGAATCTCCACTGTTTCGAGCCAGAGATGAGACCCAGCAGCAGGGCAAAGAAATTTGTGGGATTAATAAATGAAAACATCTACTTCAGCTCACACCATTTGGGTTTACTAACTAGACGCTGAGGCCCCGCAGAACCATTTTAAAGACGAGCTGACTCCCAGGGAGTAGAAATGTTCGCCCGTTACAACAGTGGCACCTTTATTTTTCAACACGAGTTTTGGTTAAGAGACCATGCAGGTGTGCATAGGTTAATTCCCTTCATTCCTCCACCACGGACATGTGACTGTAATTAGCAGCCACTTGAAATACAGCTTCCAGGTTGCAATTCGCCACATTCTATTTCAAGGGGGAAAATCCATATAGATAAGTACTGGGGTTTTATTTTTTAATCAAAAGGTTAATTAAGTGAATTAATCTTTATGTTTGAATACATTTTTCTGTGAAATTTGGAATAAATAATTTAAATGGGTTAAAATCAAGTCAGTGTAGTATTAAAATGAATAATAAAGCTTAGGAAATGAGTATAAATCTTATGTGTCCCATTAATTATGCATCAGCAGACAAAATTGCCTACGGCAAGTTTAACCTGAGAAGACAGGAAAGCTGATAAAGATTCTCAAATCCTCCTGCAATTGCTACGGCGTCTCCGTAGCAGTTATTTGGTAAAATGCACAGTGTTTCACAAAGATGTACTTTTCGAGCAGTTCTTTAAAGAGAAACACCAAGCAGTTAGCATTGAAATGAACCTTCTGAATTGCGATGTGAGTAAATAACTGCAGAATTATAAATCGGCTTTATCATGTCCATGGAGAAAATGAAGAAAGACAGCAAAAATGGAATCTGACTACACACATGGGGTTGAGAGAAGAGGCCCAGGTCCATTTAATGAAGATTTCCTAGGAGCAAATGGTGACACTATCCGTCAGCAGGATCTGTTTACGTAACACCTGTGTGTCTGAGACTATTTAGGTGGTAGCTTCTGAGGGGGAACCTTCTTTTGCTAGTAAATATCACCAAATAAGCAAAGAAGAGAAATAGGAGGGCCGAAATCTGTGTCACTATTCGGAATTAAACGACTGTGTAATAAGGATATAATGTACACATCAAAATATGAGAACGCAAGACAATTTCTGTCACGGTCTTTGAAGGCCTCCAGAGAAGTGTTAATCTGTTCTTTATGTGAAATTAATTAGGTCATGTGAGATGTGTGTCTCATGTTATCGCTATTAGAAACAACTCCTAAGGAGGAGTTCTGAGTATATGTCTCCCAGCCCCAAATCATAGGGTTCAAATGTATTGCAGTTGGTACTGAGAGCAAAGAGATACTCCCCCTTGTGCCCAGGTAGAATCACTGCTCCTGGTATTCCCTGGCTATACTGAAATTGGGCAGATGGACATGGGGACACACACACACACACACACACACACACACGATAAGGATATGTCAAAAGGATATAGGAGCCAAATGATTGAGTTCCCAGTGGCCAAAGCTGAAACAATTTAAACGAAATGAAATAGTACTAGATTATAACCCATATTATACAATAAATATCCATGAGTCCACACTGACATAAATAAATGAACAGAAATAGTTGTGGGATAGTAGATAAATCTCCCATGCAGAAGGATTCCAAATAATTTATGGAAATATTCTGCTGTCAAGGAGATAGAGCATAATCCCCCCACTTTTATTTATTGATTTCTTATTTTTTTTAAAAAAAAGTTTATTTACTTGGAGAGAAAAAGCACGAGTTGGGAAGGGGCAGAGAGAGAGAATCCCAAGCAGGCTGTGCTCTGTCAGCACAGAGCCTGACATGGGGCTCTAACCCACAAACCACGAGATCATGCCATGAGCTGTGAAGTCGGATGCCTAACTGAGCCACGCAGGCGTCCCATTAATTCCCCACTCCTTAACTGTAGGGTGTGTACAGTGACATTATTCCCAAGAGGACAGTACAGAAAGGAGAAATAAAGTAACTTTACAGTACAGAAACCAGACAAACACTACCTAAGCCAGATGATCAAAATCAACATCAACAGTGATAGGTCAGGTAGACAGCATGTAACCTTGATATGATGTGATAAGAAGGGAAATTTACCTCTGTAGTCTTCCTCCCCGAAATACATAACGCTGGCCTAATCATGAGAAAAACAACAGACAGTTTGAATTGAGGGGCATTCTACAAAATACCTAAAGAATACTTCTCACAACTGTCAAGGTCACCAAAAACAAGAGAAATCTGAGAAACTGTCAACATCCAAAAGAAGCCTATGGAGAGACAGAAACTAAATGTAATATGGTATCCTGGATGGGATCCTTGAACAACAACAAAAAAAATACCAGACCAAAGAAAAATGTTAACATTAGGAAAACCTGGTATAGGTTATATGGAAATTCCCTGTGCTATCTTTGCAACTTTCTATGAATCTAAACTTCTTAAAATTTACTTTAAAAAGTATTACCTATTTTAAAGCAACTGAAATGTCTTATAGAATCTAAGAATTGATGTGTCCCTGGGCATCCAAACTGGACTGGAGAGAGGGAAAGAACTAGGGGAATCCTCTTTCTCTCTCTCTAAATAAGAGACCTAGTTCATTCTATTCTCTCTCACTCTTGTCTCTTATCCACACAAGGTAGCAAGCCTGGCTATGGACAGTGCCAGAATGTTCATGTTGCATGCCACGTGCCTGAAGAGGAACTGTTCTCTTTCTGGCCCAATGCCAAATTCCCAGAGGAAAGGATTGTCTACTCTGGGACAGGAGTTCCCCTCTATTTCCATCAACTGTCATAGGCAGGGTTGAGGAAAGGACTCCGATTAGCCTACTTAGGTTGCCTTGTTCGCCCTGGACAAATCAGTCGCCATCAAGGGAACAGTGATATGTGTGAACATGGCTGCCCAGAGACCCTCTTCTGGAAGGGGGTAGAGGAGGATCAGGAAGGGGAGGAGGAAGAGAGTTTTTCTCAGGGTGGAGAGGACAAGGTAGCTCCTGTCCAGTAAAGTGAGGTCTAATAAAGCTCCTAAGATTGAGGGGGAAAGATCAGACTTAATATAAAACATAAATACTTAGCACTTCTGAAAACATACAAGTCCAAAATCCCTTATCTATACTTCTGAAATCCCCAAAGCTCTGAAAACCGAAAGATTTTCCATAGCTCATTTGGCAGCAAACCTGTCCTGAACTGACGGGAGGCTAATTATACGTTCTACATATCCCATTTAGTGTGAATATTCATACCGTTTGCCAAAGAAATATTAATGTGTTTGATTACAGGGCCTTCCCCAAGCCCCAGGAGTAAGTAATATGTAATCAATTGTACATGTTACAGTATCACGTTAATAAAATCTGAAATACTCTGAATTACAGGGCTTAAATGTTCCCATGGGCTTCATATAAAGGATACATACATAATGGTACATATATTGAAGAACATGAATGTCAATTTCTATGTAGCTCTGAAAATAAGAGCCTCAAAAATAAAAACCATACAAGAGAACAAATTTAAAAACTTGAACACAGTGACAGAAAAAAATACACAATATCTTTGCTAGTTTTGGAGAATAACCTCTAATAATAATAATATCGTGTTTTTACATAATATTTAGTTTTCAAATCCCTCTTCTGTTTTTTTGTTAATCACCAAAACAAGTCTTGGACATAAGCAGGGTAAATACTATTATTGCCTTTTATGGATAAGATAGGGGCAGCTAGAGAAGATTTTACTAGAGAAAGGGCAGGGTCTCAGTTACATGTCTCCTAACTACTAATCCAATGACCTTGAACTCTGGCACTTTGTGTCTCAAATGGAAAGGGGTTATTGAATTGGAATTTTGAGCATGTAGGTAAAAGCATAGCAAAGCTACTTAATATGTGCTTTCTTTGATGTTCTGAGGACTATGAAAAGGAAAGTTTGCCAAGGATCCTGGGGAAGGTGGAAGTGAGACAGCTCCCTGCAGGATAAAACATCCAGGATTCATATTCCTTGGACTTGAATCCCTTATCAGCTGTAAGTGCCCTTGGTCAAACCAGCTTTTATAATTCGCTACCTCTTAAGGCTGCTGTGGGGTCTTACATGACACATTCCACAAGTAAATTCTTGCATTGTGTATTCCATAAAAGGTAGTTCTCTTCTCTTCTTCAAACTCCTGCCTGTCTTTCTTAGGAAGTCACCCAAACTTTGTTTCCCAGGTGACTCTAAATGGGAATCACATCCCCAGGGCTGAGAAATAGGACACTGCAGACATGCAGAAATATAACATACACCTCATGAAGGCAGAGACCCATTGTGTACCCAGCACGGCACAGAGCTTGGTATGAAGTAGGTGCTCGATACGCATTTATGGAATGAATAATTAAAAGAAGATTAGGAATTTTCCATTGGAGAAAATCCCACATCAGAAGGAAGGAAATCCTCAACATTTCATTAGTTAAATGAGGTGATTTAACACTCTTAGAAGAAATTCCCTCCTGTGTTGGAATTATTTATGGTTTTCTCTATTCAATGACAATGCTTTTCTATTCCAATGTCAGTATGGGAACCCCAGGGACAGTCGTTAAAGCCAGCTCTTCCGTTCTGGGCCCTGTGCCTCTGTTTTCTACTCGTCAAATGCTGCCCATCATTAGCAATTCGGACCTATGTTGCCTTTGTAAGATTCTAAATTCCTAAAAAATGCCTGAAAACCCCACAAAAAGAACTGAAATCCAACTAAACTTGAGAGTTTAATGTATTTAAATAGCTCCCCATTTGTTTGTTTGCTATATTTGCTCTTTTTATTATTTTTGCTTGGAAGGTGCCTACAATTATATGATAAAATCCTCACTGAAAAAAAATAATCAACAAGTATATTGTTTGCACCATAAGGAAAGGAATATCATGCAAGTGAAAAAGAAAGGGAAAAAAGCCAAAATGTTCTGTTCAATAAAACTTTCCCAGGCACAAATCTTTTCCTTAGAGGAAAAATATACACACATTAAAATGCACAAAATGCCCTAACGTTAAGGGTGCATCCCCCCAAATTTTTACGTGTATGGTATATATATCTCAGATCAAGATATAGAATGTTTCTAGTACTCCCAGAAAGTTTATTTATTTGAGAGAGAGACAGAGAGAGAGCGAGCGCGCACACAGGAGGGGCTGAGAGAGAGGGGGAGACAGAGAATCCCAAGCAGGCTCCGCACCACCAGTGCAAAGCCCGATGCGAGGCTCGAACTCATGCTGTGAGATTGTGACCTGAGCCAAAGTTGGATGCTTAACCAACTGAGTCACCCAGGCACCTTCAGTACCCCCAGAAAGTTTATTTCTCCATCACAGTCAACACCTACCCCCAGAGAAAACCATTGTTCTGATGTATTAAACTGTTGACTAGTTTTGCCTCTTCTTGTATTTCAGATAAATGGAATTTTATAATATGTATCTTATGACTAGCTTCTTCCACAGAACTGGATGTCTGTGGGATGTATCCATGTTGTTTGTATAGCTATAATTCGTGCCTTTTTGTTGAGCATTCTCCTGCTGATGGGTATTGCTTCTAGGTTTTAGTCTACTATGTGTTAAACCTGCTGTGAACATGGGACACATAACTTTGGATGAACCTATACACTCATTTGAGAATCTATCTATGAGAGGAATTGCTGGGCCCCAGGGTATGAATATGCTTGGCTCCAGTATATATTGGCAGTTTTCCCAAGGGGATGAAAAAACGTACACTTCCCTACCAATGTATGAGGGTTCCAGTGGCTCCATATCTGTGTCAACAATGTCAGTCTGTTTCATTTTGGCCATTCAGATGGTATTTAGAGGTAGCTCATTACAGTTTTAACTTGCATGCCCCTAATGAGCAATGATGATGAACATCTTTTCCTAAATTTAGTAGTGGCTATTTAGTTCTCTTCTTTTGTGGAGTGTTTGTTCCAAGTTTTTGCCCATTATGTTATTACCCAAGCACAATTTTTTATTTGAACTCTATTATCTGAATACTGTATGTTGAGTTCTACATAATTTCAGTAAATCAATCTAATGAGGTTTTTCAGGGGCAATAATTTTTGCCTGTTTAGAAGTTCTCTGTCATGCTTTCCAAAACAGTTGATTTCAAAATAATTTTTTTTCAAGTGCAAAATTCTATATGATAGGATTCCTATCCTGCATATATGACCAGAAGTGAGATACCATCCCACAGTTTAGTGGTTCAAAGCATAGACTCTGAGGCCAACATATGTGGGTTCAAGCCACGTGATGTTGGTGATATGTACATGCCTCTGATACCTGATCTGTGTAATGGGGATCATGACAGGACTTGCCTGCCTCATAGTCCTGTGGAGAGCACTGGGATTAACCTACATAAAACTCTTAGAGTGATGTGTAGCATAGAGCAATCCCTCAAGAAGTAATGTTTATTGATAACATTACTTAGGGTGCCAGATTAGGCCCTCATCGTGTCTGTCTAATCAAGAGAAGATTAGAAAATTACCCAGTACATTGGGGAAGCATTCACACATGGATCTGGACCACTCAAACAACAAACTGGGGGATTGGGTGTGAATCTTGAGACCTGGCTGTTTGAAATGATCACGTAAGCCTGTTGAAAATGTTCTTTCTGATCCATTTGGTTTTGAGGACCTAGCGTATGCTTAATAGCTCCACCAGGGCCTGAGTTAGGAGGGCCCAGGCCCAATTATACATATTCATGACTTGTAAATTGTTCAGTCCAGTTCTGAACAGGAACTAAAAGATGTAGGGAAAAAAAATAGCAGCTCCCCTTCTAGGCAGCCCAAGACAGAGGAACACTTTAAATTTTTTTTCAACGTTTATTTATTTTTGGGACAGAGAGAGACAGAGCATGAATGGGGGAGGGGCAGAGAGAGAGGGAGACACAGAATCGGAAACAGGCTCCAGGCTCTGAGCCATCAGCCCAGAGCCTGACGCGGGGCTCGAACTCATGGACCGTGAGATCGTGACCTGGCTGAAGTCGGACGCTTAACCGACTGCGCCACCCAGGCGCCCCAGGAACACTTTAATTAAAATGGGAACTTGGGTTTCATAAGAATCATTTTGTAAAATCTATAATGCACTCATATAAAGGTTATATATTCAAGGACATCCAAGTGTCCAGAAAGCACAAGTCAAATGTGGCAGGGGAGAAACTGCCTAAGTAAGAGCACTGACTCTTCCATCAGTAACTTAAAGGGGGGCATGGGCTTTTCCTCTCATTAAGTCCATCTGCCTAGGCTAGGTGCTTGGCAGTTCTTCTACTAATGAGATTCTGTTCTTCCTAATACTGGAAAAAATAAGTCTTCACCTCTATCCTTTTACATGTGCCAGCGTCATGTCAGAAACAATTTTTCAGGGAAGAGACCTTCCAAGGCACAACCAGGTATGATCATTCAGTCACCCAGCTCCTCTAGTCATTTCATGCAATGAGGACAGAGGACAGTGCTGACTATCCTTCTTCCACTGAATCATTACATTCAGAAAGGAATCACACCCTTGCTTATCTGATGCCATCAGGATGCTAGCTTCCCAAACATGCTCATGTAAGCATGTTCAATGATTTGCACTTGGTCATTTTTTTTTTTTGCACAATTTGTCAAGTTACAGCTACATGGCTTTCTTGCTATTAATATGTCCAACAAGCAGCTATTTTCATTTTGCTTGTTGTTTTTAAACTATTTCATGGATTTTAAGAAAATGATTCTTGAGAATTATTTGGCTCAGAGGAAAGGCAGTCCTGGATCCTTTTAATATGTTTATTGTGGGGTGCCTGGATGGCTCTGTAGGCTAGGTATCCGGCTCTTGATTTCAGCTCAGGTTCAGATCTTAAGGTTCATGAATTCAAGCCCCACATCAGGCTCTGTGCTGACAGTGCGGAGCCTGCTTGGGGTTCTCTCTCTCCTTCTTTCTCTGCCTCCCCTTCCCCGCATCAAGCTTTCTCATGAATTCAAGCCCCACATCAGGCTCTGTGCTGACAGTGCGGAGCCTGCTTGGGGTTCTCTCTCTCCTTCTTTCTCTGCCTCCCCTTCCCCACATCAAGCTTTCTCTCAAAATAAATACACTTTAAACTACAAAAAAATGTTTATTGACCTGGTATGGTAGGCAGAATGCTAAAAATGCCCTTTTCCCCCAGAATCTTTGAATGTGATGAGATATCACTGCTGTGTTTGTGTTATGTTGTATGGCATAATTGACCTTAACGTAGGGAGATGATCTGGGTGCAACAAATCTAATCTCATGAGTCCTTAAAAGCAGAAAGATTTCTCTGACTGGTTGCAGAAGGGGAAGTTAGAGAGATTTGGAGCACAAGGGAGATTCTACTCGAGCTTGAAGACAGAGGAGGCCACAAGAGTGTAAGTAGCCTTAAGGAGCTGAGAGAGGTCTCTGGATGACAGTGATCAAGGAAATAGGTATTTAAGCCTATAACTACAAGGAACTGAATTCTGCTTCTAATAAAAATGAGCTTGAAAGAGGATTCCAGGCTCCAGATGAGAACACACCTGGCTGAAATCTTGACTTGAGCTTTGTGAGATCCTATGCACAGAACACAACTATTCTGAGCCAGACTTTGAACCTGTAGAAATGAGCTAATAAATGGGTGTTTTATTAGATTTTTTTTAAAAAAATTTAAATTTATTCTTGAGAGAGAGAGAGAGAGAGAGAACAGAGCATGAGTAGGGAAGGGGCAGAGAGAGAGAGGGAGACACAGAATCTGAAGCAGGCTCCAGGTTCTGAGCTGTCAGCACAGAGCCCAACGCAGGACTAGAACTCATGAACCTTGAAATCATGATCTGAGCCGAAGTTGGTTGCTTAACCGACTGAGCCACCGAGGTGCCCCAAAATGGATGTTGTTTTAAGCCACTAAAGTTATGGTCATATGTTACACGAAAGAAAACCAACCCACTTGGTTTCTGCTCTTTGCATTCTTTTAAATGGCCAAGCAACAGATGAGGATTGAATAGAGAAAATTAAAAGGCTTGTGAAATACCCAGGGATTAACTCAGATTATTAGACATTATGGGGTCACTTCAAGAAGAAAAGGCTCCAATTGACCCCATCTGACAGTAATTACCACAATATAATTGGGGTAAGGAAAAGAATATTACGCAAGAGAGTTGACCAGGTGCTGGGTTTGACAATCATTTTTCCTCCAATTTGAATCATACCAGGACTGTCATTTTGTTTTTTGTGCTTCCCTTTCCTCTCTGACTTAGAAGGACTCATTCTCATTCCTGTAGCAATATGGCCAGGGTCAGGAATGCCACGACAGCTCCATGAATGAAATAGGAAAATGCTGACATTATCATTATCACAAAATCCATTATTAAAGCATACACAGCATAGGTGTGACAAGGTGTTAGAAAAGTGGAAGGTGCCAAGTGGTAATAAAAATAATTGCCAAAATTATAAGAAAGTATGATATGTTGATTCAGGAATCTTGGAAAAGAAAGAAGATAGGAGTATGGGTCCTGTGTGTACCTAACACAGAGCTAAAGTAAGAAGCTGTTAAGGGAAAGATACATTTATTTATCCATCCCTACAGTTCCTAGGAACAGCTCTGAAGTCCCTTTACTCTGGTGTGGACCATGGTGTGGACCATTCCCATTGGAATGCTTCCCCAAATGTGTCACCATCTTGTTGCATTTTCTCTGTATTCCTGCCATCCTTCACCCTTCTTCTATAGCCTTTCCAGTTCTTATGAGATTTTTTTCAGAAAGATTCCCCATGATACTGTCCAAATGACATTCCTCTTTCTGAATCCAGAGTCCTCTCCTCACCACAGCTCACATCCCTTGCTCTGATAGAAAACAAGTTTAGAAAGACTAGATAATCAAATAAAAAAATGAAGTAGAATTTTCTTAGGAATAGAGAAATTGAGAGTCATGGATTTTAATAAACTAATGGGGCAATCTAGATATTTGGAAAATCCTTCTTTCAAATAATAGTCCAAGCTTTCTAAAAACTAGAGAACTAATTGTAGAAAGAAACAGATTCAAAGCCTGCTAGTTTAAGCAAGGAAAAGAAGTATGCTATTCCCTACAGCCAAAATCTCAAAAGGAAAAGCCCAGGGCATCAAATCTGGGTAATTTATTTTATTATCCTAACTTACAGTGTTTCTTTTGCTGATAGGATTTCAGAAGATGGATTTATCTTTTTAATTAGTATGATTTAAAAAAAAAACTAGAAGTCTCCTTGGTCTGCCAAACAATAAATTTTATTTCCTGCCTAAGTGAGTGGTTCTAAATTGCTTAAAGTATTGCTCTATCCTTAAACATTCCTACTCATCAAATTAAATGCTGATTTGAAGGAAAGGAATGAACAGGAGAGGATAATTCAGCTCAGTATTGGCTCTCGGCTTTATAGTTTCATAAAAGCAATTCCTTTCTTGTTTATCCTATACCTTTCTAGTGCTAACCTCTGGTACCAATCATAGCACTTCAGTGAGCACTGTAAATACTGTTCATTGTACAATCTTCAAAACGTATTCATGCCTCAGCTTTCATCTTCAAGTGAAGTAGAATTTTGGTGGTGGCATAAATAAAAATGGCCTGAACAACTTTCATATATGGCATTAATGAGACATACTGATTTTATGTAACTGATATCACTTTCCTGATCCATAGTAATGACATAGGTATGTAAAGGTGAATGGCAAATTCTATGCTCACTTTGCTCATGGTTTGATTACTTGGCTTGGGCAGATGAAAGATAATTGCAAGGTGGATAATGTACATTTTCCTTGATTTGAGCCACAGACCCTCTTTACCTACAGATCAAAGTGTCTAATAAATAGTCTCCCTTTCCTTGCACTAATGAAGGTGAATAGTTAATTGATGCCTTTATTTTTCTCTTCTTCACTCCTAATGGCCAGATGTGCTTCTTATTCTTATTGGGTTATATTTTCCAGTCTCTTCCTCAGGGATGGGAATTAAATTATACTTTTACCAAGAGAAAACTAAAAAAAATATGGAGAAATGACTGTAAACTCTATTTTTTGGTCTTTTCTTCTTTGAATCCATAATTAGATACTCTGCACAAATACATGTGCAAATAGCAGAGTCATTTTTCAAAGCAAAATACTTTGAACATACATCCAAACAAAACACAGCTCTCAGTACATTATCTTGCCTCTTTGTAATTAACCTACAAGAAAGACTAGAACAAGAACTCATCACAGATTTTGGAGCAAAGTCCACCTGGGGCTTGCCAGACCTGGTGCAATGTTAGATGTCTGGTCTTCCCACAGAGTGAGAGAGATGTGCTTTGAAAAGTAATTAAAGGGCTTTAATTTCTTGGGTGAATTAAAACTGCCCCTTTGCTTGCCTGTTCCGTTGTTTGTATTCCTTGTACAATAACTCCACTGATCCTCTGTGAGTTGAAAAGTACCACAAATCTAGTCTATGCAAAAATAGCTTCTCCATCTTCCAAACCAAATTTAAGACTATATACTATTAAAGCCATCCCTCTGGCATGAGTGGAGACAAATGGAGAGTGATCCAGAAGACCATGATTAAATAATTAGAGAGGAGAATTCCAGTAACCTAAGAAATAAAAATAGCCAATGAGTTGCATGCTTATTATGCATCAAGCACTGCACTAAAAGTGATTTATACACATCCTATATGGTGATACAACCCTATGTACAACCCTATATGTATACAACCCCATATGGTGAAGTTACTGTTATTATATGTAGATGAAGAAACTCAGGCTACCAACTTAGATTATGTGGCCAGTGATTGGCAGAGACAAGATTAGTGCCTGGACAGTTAAGTCTGAAGCCATGTGTTTTATGGCTCTGTTCTAGGTTCCCTCAGTTCACTTAATTGGCATTCTGGACTTACATTAACTGCTTAGTTGGTACTGGGCACTGTAATGAATTCTTTATGTGATTAACTCATTTAATCAAATAACAAATGAGGTAGAGGCTCTCAGTAGCCCATTTTACACTTTTACAAACTGAGGCAAGAGAAGTTCAATAGCATGCAATCATTAGAAAGGAAGTAAGGTAGAGCGCTGGAATTTGAATTCAGAAAATCTTGTACCCGAGACTGTGCTTTTAACTGTGGCCTCTTATGTCCCTAAATAACTAACTTGAACATTCTCCATGAGAGAGAGTTGGGCAAGTAAACTTAATCTGGAGAGTCTGACTCTGTCTCAGACCAAAGGCCTTAGAAGAAGATGATTGGGATGTGCAGGTGGTCATGTGACAGAGAAGACTGAGAGTGATGTAGTCCAGAGGGGAAGGTTTAGCAAAGGTGGGGAGGGCCCATCAGCAGAGGAAGGTGGTAAGCTGTTTCGCCTAGGGAGGCAAGACCCTTTGCTGGTGTTGAAAACAGGAAGTGATTGTTTACTCTGGACTTCAGCTTTCATATCCTGCTATCTGTATCCCTGAGACCTCATAAAATACAGTGATGGCCACTTTTCGGCCAGGTTTTCACAACTGCAAAAACCTAAGAAAATAAGCAAAATAAGTCATTGCAACTCTTCACATCAGCTATAGAAAACCTGACATGAGGAAGTATGAACAGATGTGGGCAATGGACAGGGCGATCCAAAAGCATAGAATTTAACAAAACAAAATGCAGTGAGCAACAAGAAGGTTGTTTTCTGGGCTTACCCTGGCCACAGAGAGACTTAGGAGTCAAGGACCATCTTGAGGAAATACCAAAAATACACCTCAATCATTTCTCCCAAACACATTGGTCTTCAACTGTGAGACTGAACAATGCATGGATTCAAGCTAAAGGTTGATTTCAATAATGACTATAATCGTTTATATTTGCATAGTGTGTTAAATTTACAAGTGATTTTCCCATTATTAAGTTTCCAGAGCAGCCTTCAAATGTAGGCAGTATTAGATCTCCTTTGCAAAGGAGATAGTTAAGGGCCAATCCCCACTGTCAGTGCCTGACAGAACTAGAGTTGAAATCCGGATTTCATGACTCCTGGTCTGAGGATATAGGAGGCTGAAAAGACCAATTTGGAGAGATGAGCAACAGAGGAGCAAGGGGAACCTACTAACAGAGGAGAGCGTGCCATAGCCAGAAGACAGATGTTAAAGAGAAAAATGGTATAAATTTAAGGACAAACACCAGTTATTTTATGGTAAGATGGATGGAGGTTGTGGTTATATACAGGAAGGAGCACTCATATCCAACTGGTCACATATCTGGTCAGATTATGGGAGGTACACAGAAGTGTTGGTTTTTGAGATGGGTAGGATATTCTCAAGCAGAAATGGGGCGGAGAGAATGGTCAGGTGGAAGAGACAAGTTGAATGAATGTAAAAAAGCAGAAATCAATGGCATAAATGAGGAACAATGAACCGCCCTGTTCAGGTGCTGCACTGGCTATGTGAAAGGGTTTTGCAGAAAACAAAGCCATGGGGAGGGATGGATAACACCATGGCCACTTCTGAATGCCAAGCTACAGTTTGATCTTAATTCTTAACTACCATCATAGGCTTTGGAGACGCAATAATAATTTATAACATCGAGGTAACACACTGCCAGCCTCATGGGTTTCTTGTGAGATTTTCTTTTTTTAAGTATATTCTCTTATTTTTGAGAGGGAGGGAGGGAGAAAGAGAGAGAGAAAGACAGCGCGAGCGAACACATGCACCTGAGCACACGCAAGAGCACGCGAGTGGGGGAGGGGCAGAGAGAGAGGGAGAGAACCCCAAGCAGGCTCTGATGACATGGGGCTCAATCCCAGGAACCATAAGGTCATGAACTGAGCCAAAATCAAGAGTCCAATGCTTAATTGACTGAGCCACCCAGGCTCCCCCTTGTGAGATTTTAATGAAATGTTGATGCAAAAGTGCTCTATAAAAATATATTTAAGTATTATTATATGATTGCATTCACTCATTCATTCATTTCACAAGTATTATTTGAGGGCCTTTTACATATCAGGCATGGTCTAAGCATTTGGTGTTCATAAATGAAGACTCATCACTATGCACTGAAGCTCACAGTCTAGCAGGGAAAGTGAACATTTTAATAAATAATTACAATTAAGTACATATGGTGCTGTGAAAGTACAGAAGGAAGATTTGATGAACTCTTCCTGGAAGAGTCACAGGGGAAATGAATCTTGGACAACTGAATCCTGAATAACCACAAATCTAAATGTAGGCGCTAAGATTATTAAATGAGAAGCCATAGGAGAAAATCTCTGAGATACCGGAGTAGACAAAGTTTTCTCAAATCACAAAAAGCACAAACCATAAAAGAAAAACAAAATGCTAACGGGGACCTTATTAAATGTGAAATGACATTTAAGTAAATGAAAAAGCAAGCCATAAACTGGGAGACAAATATTTGCAAGACATATAACTGAGCAGAAAGCTTATATCCAAAATATAAAAAAGGCTCTTATAGGTCAATAATAACAAGAGAAACAACCTAATAAAACAATGGGCCAAAAAGTCTCAACAGATACTACAAATAAGATCTATAAATGGCCAGTAAAGACAAGACAGCATCATTAGTCATTAAGGTAATGCAAAATAGAATCACAACAAGACAATATTATATACCCAATGGAATGGTTAGGTTAAAAAGACTGATCATACTTAATTTTGGTGAGAATGTGGAGCATTTGAAATCCTCTGTATTTCTGGTAGGAATCCAAAATGTCAAAGCACATTTTAAGATAGTACAGCAGCGTCTTATAAAACTAAAGAGACGCTTACCATAAAACACAACAATCCCACTCCGAGGTGTTTACCCAGAAGAAATTAAAACATATGTCCACACAGACTTGTATATAAATGTTCATAGTATTATTCACAATATTCTAAAACTGAACACAACCCAAATGTTCATCAATAGCTGAATGAATAAGCACACTGTAGTGTATCTGTGCCATGAACTTTTAGAGTAGAAGAAGTGCTGGTCCTTATTTATCTGTAGAACTAAAATGAAATTAAGGCTATCAAGAAGAAAGCACAGTACCTAATGGCTGTACGCTTTGGCAACGCGGATAAAGCACAGCTAGCAAAAATTAGAGAACAATGAGAATCGGCTCACTCCTAATAATTTAAAAATATTTAGACAAACTTAGGGATGCCTGGGTGACTCAGTCGATTAAGCGTCTGACTCTTGATCTCGGCTTGGGTCATGTCAAGGTTCACGGGATCAAGCCCAGCATCGGGCTCCATGCTGTCAGCAGAGCCTACTTCGAGCTCTCTCTCCTCTCTGCCCCTCCCTGGCTCGTGCGCTTTCTCTCTCTCTCAAAATAAATAAACTTAAAAAATATTTAGGCAACCTTAAGTCAACTTTATTTATGTATGCTTGGAGATTAACTTTTAAAGTAAATCAAGTCCAAGATGCAATATGTCATCTGTCTCCCTAATTTAAGTTTTCTCTGACCTGCCTAATCTGATTCCCCAGATTTCCTCCCATCTACTTCCCTCATCAGGAATATGTGGATTTTGATCACTTACATGAAAAAGAAGAGGTAAAAAATGTTAGATGGAAAAAGTGATTTCCTAGAAGTAGATCTTTAAAACTTCATTGTTATGAATTAGGTTAGTTGACAAATATATAATGATTGTTCAACACGAGAATCTAGGGAAGCCAAATAAAACACCAACTTACAGGTTCATGTACAACATAATATTCCAACCCAGTAGTACTGTATTGCATAAATTAAAGCATAATAGGAATATTTTAGTTTCTGATTATCACAGGACTATTGCACTAATCACCTTCGAGAACTAATAAAACATTGATGCAAGGAAAACAAAATCCAAACACACCATAATGACTACAGGAAAATCTCTGATGATATATTATTATATATAATAAATGACAATTTTGAAAGCTTTCTAAAACTGGGTTTTAATCATGTTTGTCTCCATTAAGCCTCTAAGTTAATTAAATAGGCAAACCAACTTGAGACAAGGAAATTGATTTTCTGCATAGAACACTCTCAACAGAGTAGCAGACATAAGAAGAGGTTCAATTTTTCTTCCTGGTGTGCAAATTAAGCTTCGTTAAAAAAAAAATTAACAAAATCCCTGTTCCCTTGTTCCCTTCTGTTCTTTTGTTCTTTAGTGACATGTTAATCGAGTAAATATGGCAGGAAGGGAAAATACATCTGAATGTTCCTTGTACCTTTCACCTCTGGGAAAACAAAGAAGTCTCCTGTCTCATTAGAGAGGGCCTCCAACCACTCCTGCCAGCCTCCTCCTGAAGGAGCCTGGGCACTGAGACCCAAAGAGTGGATCCCAACTCTGTTCTACCCACCAAGGAATTCTAGTAGCAATCTGTTCAGCATGGACCCAGAAAGGAAAACATAGCTTGTGCGTCACTTTTTTTTTATTACTATAATAAAGACAGTCTACTCCTTTGCTTTCCATTGCATTGCAATCTCACCTCCACCCCAAAGGCCTCAAGTGCACAAGGGTTTCATCTGCATTTGCATCTCCGAAAGAGAAATCCGGAGGACCAACATTTGCCTGTATTTGTAAGGCGAGAGGGAGCTTATCTGTGTCATCCCAGGTTGAATCTTTGACATGGTATTTTACTTAGTGACTTCATCAATGTCTATTTATAATCTGGAATAAGTAAATGGAGGGCTCTCTGCTCTATTGCTTAACTAATAATCAAAAGAAGATCCTTTCGGGTCACCTGGGTGGCTCAGTTGGTTGAGCATCTGACTTTGGCTCAGGTCATGATCTCACGGTTCATGAGTTTGAGACCTGCATCGGGCTCTGTGCTGACAGCTCAGAGCCTGGAGCCTGCTTCGGATTCTGTGTCTCCCTCTCTCTCTGCCCCTCCCCTGTTTACACTCTGTCTCTCTCTCAAAAAGTCAATAAATATTAAAAAAAAAAGAAGAAGAAGAAGAAGATCCTCCTGTGGAACGTGGATGCTGAGAGGTGCATTCTCGGATGGAAGGTAGAATTTTTCCTATACTCTTTTGCTCATTATCTTTTGCTCATTATATAATGATATCAGTAACACTATATTCCAGGAGACATGTGTCAACAGTTCAACTATGATAGCATAGCATTCACTGTAGAGCATGCCTTCTCTGAAGTCATCGCAGGCGAATATGAATATATTCTTTATTCTTCTGTTGAATTTGAAGAATAGCAAGACCTTAATCATTTCTGAAAGTGGTATTACTGTTTCATGAGGGGAGAATTGGCTACTAAATGAAGTTCAAGCAAGAGCTTTTAAATAATTCCAGAGAACTGTTTTTCCCACATTTTGTAATTCTAAACCAGTGGATAGGGTGCAATGTGCTTTCTTACATGTAAGGATCCGAGTGTTGGGAGATTTCAAAGTAAAATTATGCCTGATGTTGTAATATAAATTCTATTATAATATTCAAAAATATGCAACATATTAAAATATAAATTTGTTTTATATTATAATATCTATGACCCAATTATAGCTTAACTCCATGTTATTGTATTCAGACATCCCACAGTAAAATTGGGTGTACTGAAATGTAAAGCTCCAAAAAAACCAACCTAACTTGGAACTCAGGGACTAACTTTACTTAGAGCACTTTCTCAAGGCTGTCACTTAGGCATGGCTTCGCTTGCCTGAGCAGAAATCGAGCCAGGGATCACTGGACATAAATGAGAACAGAGAGTCATCCTGATGTCCTGGAGGTAGGAGAGAAACACTGCTCTCTTCTCCCTCTGAGTTTTCTTTCCACACATAGACAGCATGTGGGCGTTTCTATCCCTGAAGCATTTTTAGTCCTGGAAATCAGCACCCATCTCTGGTGAACTTCCACTTGAACTCAGGGCTATAAGGATGCAGTACTCTGGATTATCCAGGTACTCCAAAATGGAGGAGAGGGAGGGCTGTCTGGATGGAAACAAGTAAGCCAGGCAGGTCTGATCCCCACACGGAGCGGGGGCTCTCTGCACAGTGGGGATCCTCTAGAGAAGAAAGCAAGTGCTTCCTTGGGTAAATCCCAGCATCCTGAGGTTTCATTGCGGAAATAGGAGAAACTAGGTAAAAACAAACCAGGTGAGATGAGAGCCAATCTGGGTTGTGTGGAGCAGCTGTGGGGCAGGGAGCTGAGGGACTGCCAAGGTTATCTATTACTCTCGCAGCGGTGGGTTCCCCTTCTTCCTCCTGTAATCTAGGCAACGACACCTGGACTGGGCCTCACTCACCTTTTTCTGGCCACCCCTGATTTACTTCCTGCTGTCGACCTGGAAAGGTGATGACCAGATCAGATTCTCATGAGAAATCTGTTATTCTTGGTGAAAATAATCCGAACCGAAGGTTCCTGTCTAAAACTGCTCCTGACTCTTCGACCGCCACTCTTCCCTAGAGGAATCTGAAGTAGGCTTCTGTAGCTGCACATTTGAATCCGTTCCATTCTCAGAATCAGTCCAGAAGGAGGTTTCTGTAGCTTAGTATTTATTTTCAGTTCTTAGGATATGTTCTTAATTGCCTCCCTCGGCATCTTCCCAGTTCTTGTTGGCTGTATTTTATACTGGGCTCAGCTGCTTGCGTTTCTACATTGTTGTTTTTCATTTTTTCCCCAAATATAATGGAACCTCACTATGAAATGTGGGCTCTATGCCATGGATCCATCTGTGTTACAACATGGCACTCGGCACATTTATTTCATAACTATATATAGACTATTTTCTAACACCGATCACTTTTGTACCTGGGAACCTGCATACTGTAGTCGAGGACCGGCTGTATCAGTGTCATCTGGAGCTTGTTAGAAATGTAAAATCTCAGGCCCTGTCCCAAACCTACTGCATTACAATCTGCCATCTAACAAGATCTCTAGGTGATTCACATGCACATTATAATTTGAGACACACTGGACTACAGCAGTGGTTTTTGAAGCAAGGGCTGTACATTAGTCACATGGAGAACTTAAAACAACCAAAGTTAGGTCAGACTCCTAGAGATTCTAATTGGTTTGATATGGGGCCCTGATAAGGGTATTACTTTTAGCTTTCACATTTATTTTAAAGAGTAACCACAGATCAGAAACGCTACTTCTCTAGAATGAGCAATATTAGGTAAAATGTGGGTCTTTTTAGCTGTACAGGTTGTATATTCAGTGTTAGGCTGGACGATCCTTGAAGGCCAAATCCATCTCTTGTATTTTTTGTGTCCTCCAAATTGCCCTTTGAACAGTACTTAGCATATGGTGGTTACTCACATGTTCATGGGTGATCGGGAACATAAGCAGGAGAGAGAGGACTAGGGTTCACGTCCTAGTTCTACAAGACATGACGTCTTTGACCTTGAGCAGACCACTGAACTTGTTAGGAAGTCCATTTCTTTGTCAGTCAAATGTGAATGACTTCCTATTCTAGTAGTTAGCCATTCATTCAACAAATATTTAGGAGCATCTATTCTGTGCCAGGTACTGTTCCAAGCACTGATGATGCAACAGTAAATAACCAAGACAGGAAAAGTCTTGTCCTCATGGAACTTGTATTGTAATGTGCCATCAATAACAAACAGGCAAATAGAAATACAGAGAGTAGAGACACAGGTAGTAATCAGTACTAAGAAGAAAAACAGCACAGTAAAGTGATGGACAGTGGTAAATTATGTGAGGAGAGCAACATAGCTGGGTGATCAGAGAAGAGGTCTGTAAGAGGGGACATCTGAACAGAGACTTGAATGATGGAAGAAGCAAGCCAGGTGAACTCAGGCAGAGAACCTGCAAGAATAAAATCCCTGAGGCAGAAACAAGCTAGGAGTAGTCAGGGTAGACATAGGCAACGATTCTTTGTAGACGTTGCTAGTCTATGGCTTAAAGGATCAGCTAGATTTATGTCAGTCTTGGAACTATCAAAGCGTTAGTGCATTTGGGGGAAACATAAATTACCTGAAGGTAAAAATATCTAATATTTGGGGCAGCATAAAATAACAAAAACCAGAGCATTACCATCACTGGCTTCTTCATTTCTCAATATACTAGTACTTTACTTGAGAATCTGCCGGACTGTGCTTCCCAAACACAAGCACAGATAATATTTACCATTCTAGACAGTGCCTCGAGTTCCGGGGATTTACTCCTGGCTCTCTTGTGTGATGAAAAGGTCCAGCTGGGCACACTCCTGCTTCTGTCTCTTCTTCTCAGAGCTCTAGTGAACTGCTCAGAAAACCATGATCAGGAGAAAGCCAGGCCTCTGGCGCTGGCTTCCAGAGTGCTGGAGCTTAGCTCTGATTCCAGACTGTGAGAGTCTCTGGTTCCAGATAAGCAGATCATCATTATTTTGTTGCTGTCTTGCTTCTTGAACCACCTTTTTTTTTTCACCAGATGTCATGGTTTTATTTCTACTGTTCACCACCAAAGTCCATCTAGGGTTCAGAGATCTGTGTTCCGACTTTCAGAGTCTTCACTGCAAATCTTGAAGTTGGAATATAAGCCCCCAAGGAAACAACTCTTGATGATGATGATTGGTGATAATGATGATTAATATATTCCTGAGAGGTCTCCTCTTTTTCACATGATATTTAGCTCTAGTAAGTGCAGATTAAATATTCATAATAAGAATATTGACTAGCACAAGATAATTTGATTTACTCTGTCTTCAAGTACACTACATGTGTTATCAGATTTGATCCCCATGATCTCCTTATGCACTAGTTATCGTCAATTTCATTCCCAGGAACCTGAGCCACATAGAGATTAAGCAACTTGTCCAAAGGCATACAAAAAGTGACCAAAACAGGCTTCAAACTCCAGATTTTCTGGTTCCACAGCATGAGCTCATATAGCTTACCTGCTGGATAACCAGCTACTTATCTTACAAAAGAGTCTACTGTCTACGTAGCTTTCGCTTATCTCCCCATCATCGGGTATAAATACTATAGCAAAAACTCTAGCATTACAATGTTAAGTTCTTATTCTGTGTCAGGCTCTGTGTTTAGTGCTGTACTTATGTAACCCTTATAAAATTAGGCTGCCTCCTGGCCAGGCAGTAAAATGGTTTTATTCCAAGCCCTACACTGTAAAATTAAATTGTAGTTTTTATTCTTAATTGTATTCTAAAATTTCCAGAAGGAGAATTACATTCATAACACAGAGTAATACTTCTTAGAATCCTTCTCTCCCTCTCCCTCACCAGTTCTCTAGCTTACAAAGCAGTGCATGAAGGCTGCCTCCAATCCCATTTCTTCGAAACTTCTGAAACTCTCTCCCTAAAACCCATCCTGGCATAGGCTTTCTTCCCTCTCTCCCTTCCTCCCAACTCCCCCTTCTTTCCAAATCCACTTTTTTCTCTCTCTAGAGAAGCTCTGTATCTTTTCTAGTATAAATCAGTCTACTATGTTTTAGGCTTCTTCCACCTTGGCTTCAATTCTCCATGGCCAATAGGATGGGTGCTCAATCAACTGACCTCACTGTAGAGGTAGCGGCCTTAGCAGCAAAGGAACCTTTTTATTACAAGGAAAAAAAAAAGAAGGCAATGGCCATCCATGTGTTTATATTTTGCCCTTGTCATACACACTTCCTCAATTTACTATCACCACTCTAAGGTGGGTTTAAATCTTTGCCATTTTTCCATCCCTTCACTTTCAGTCTGTGTCTTTTTTTAAAAAAATGTTATTTTAGAGAATTAGAGTGAGTGGGGTAGGGGCAGAGAGAGAGGGAAACAGACAATCTGAAGCAGGATCCGTGCTGTCACCACATAGACCAACCCTGGGCTTGAACCCACAAACTCTGAGATCATGACTTGAGCTGAAGTCACATGCTCAACTGACTGAGCCACCCAGACACCCCTTGGTCTGTGTCTTTAGGTCTTAAGTGAGTCTTTGGTAGGCAGCATATAGCTGGGTCTTGTTTTTTTGTTTTTTGTTTTTTTGTCTATCCAGTCACCCTATGTCTTTTTTTTCTTTTGTCTTAGTATAGTTGACACACAATGTTACATTAGTTTTAGGTGTACAACTTAGTGATTTGACACGTTTATACATTATGCTATGTTTGTCACCAGTAAAGCTATCATCTGTCCCATTACATCACTATTACGACGCCACTGACTGTATTCCTTAGGCTCTGCTTTTCATTCCCATGAACTACTCATCCCATAACTGGAGGCCTGTATCTCCCTCTCCCCTTCACCCCTCTTGCCCAACCACCAGGTCCCTACCCTGGTAACCATCAGTTTGCTCTCAGTATTTACAGTTCTGATTCTGCTTTTTGTTTACTCATTTTTTAAGATTCCATTTATGAGTGAATTATATGGTATTTATTTTTCTTAGTCCGACTTATTTCACTTAGCATAATACCCTCAAGGTCCATCCATGTTGTCTCAAATGGCACAATCTCATCCTTTTTGTGGGTATGTAATGTTCCAGTGTTGTGTGTGCATGTGTGTATGTATAAAACACATCTTCCTTACCCATTCATCTATTGATGGACACTTAGGTTGCTTCCATGTCTTGCCTATTGTAAATAATGCTGCAATAAACACAGGGGTGCATATATATTTTTGAGTTAGTGTTTTCATTTTCCCTGAGTAAACACCCAATAGTGGAATTACTGGATCATATGGTACATATATTTTTAATTTTTTGAGGAGTCTCCATACTGTTTTCCACAGTGGCTGCACCAGTTTATACCAATTTACATTCCCACCAACAGTGCACAAGGGTTCCTTTTTCTTGCATCCTTGCCAATGCTTGTTTCTTGTCTTCTTGATTTTAGCCATTCTAACAGGCATGAGTTGGTATCTTACTGTGGTTTTGATTTGCATTTCCCTGATGATTAGTAATGTTGAGCATCTTTTCATGTGTCTATGGCCAACTGCAGGTCTTCTTTGGGAAAATGTCTATTCAGGTCCTCTGCCCATTTTTTAGTCAGATTTTTTTTTTGGTGGGGGTGTTGAGTTGTAGGAGTTTTTATGCATTTCTTATATTAACCCCTTACCAGACATATCATTTGCAAATATCTTCTCCCATTTGGTAGGCTTTCTGTTTTGTTGATGGTTTCCTTCTCTGTGTAAAAGCTTTTTATTTTGATATAGTTCCAATAATTTTTGCTTTTGTTTCCCTTTCCTTAAGAGACATCTATAGAAAAATGTTGTTATGTCAGAGAAATTACTATGTTCTCTTCCAGGAGTTTTATGGTTTCGGGTCTCACATTTAGGTTTGTAGTCCATTTTGAGTTTATTTTTGTGAATGGTGTTAGAAAGTAGTCCAGTTTTCCCAGCACCAGTCATTGAAAATTCTTTTCCTTGAGGTGCCTGGGTGGCTCAGTCGTTTAAGCATCCTTTGGCTCTGGTCGGGCCATGGTCTCACATTTGGTGGTTCCAGCCCCACATCACAGAGCCTGCTTTGGATCCTGTTTCCCTCTCTCTCTGCACCTCCCCTGCTCACACACACACTCTTTTTCTCTCCCCCTCTCTCAAAAATAAACATGTAAAAAAAGGAAAAAAAAGTCTTTTCCTCATTGTATATATTCTTTCCTCCCTTGTTGATTAGTTGACCATATATATGTGGGTTTCTTTCTGAGCTCTCTATCCTGTTCCATTGATATGTGTCTATTTTTGTCCCAGTACCATACTGTTTTGATTACTACAGGTTTGTAGTAGATCTTGAAATCTGGTATTGTGATTTAGCTTTCTTCTTCTTTCTCAGGATTGCTTTGGCTATTCAGGGTCTTTTGTGGTTCCATACACATTTTGGTATTATTTGTTCTAGTTCTGTGTGAAATGCCATTGGTATTTTCATAGGGACTGCAATGAATCTTTACATTTCTCTGGGTGATATGGACACTTTAACAATATTTATTCTTCCAATCCATGAGCATGGAATATCTTTCCATTTGTTTGTGTCATCTTCAATTTCTTTCATCAGTGTTTTACAGTTTTCAGAGCAGGCCTTTCACTGCTTTGGTTAAGTTTATTCCTAGGTATTTTATTACTTTTGATGCGAATGTAGATGCTGTTTTTTTTAATTTCTCTTTCTGCAATTTCATTGTTAGTGTATAGAAATGCTACCAAATGCTGGGTATTAATTTTGTATCCTATCACTTTATCGAATTCATTTATTACTACTATTCTAGTAGTTTTTTGGTGGAATCTTTAGAATTTTCTATATATAGTATCATATTGTCTGCAAATAATGACAGTTTTTGCCACTTTAAGATGGAAAAAAGGAGGTGTAATTCATTCACCCAATCTGATAGTGTAAATAAATACAGATCCAGAATTTGAATCCAGTCTGAATAGATAAAAGCCCCGAAGCTTAGCCAGACCAGACACTGGGTACATGGCCTAAGCCCTTCAATCTCCCTTAAGGGCTCCAGTGGCCTCTAAAACAGAGGTCAGCAAGTTGTGGCCTATGGGCCAAATCCAGCTATCTGTTTTTATAAATAAAGTTCTATTGGAATGTAGGCACTGTCATTCATTTACATAGTTTCTACAGCTGATTTTGCACTACAAAGGCAGAATTGAGTAGCTGTGACAGAGAATGCAAAATCTAAAATAATTACTAACTATATGACCCTTTGCAGAAAATGTTTGCTGACCCCTGCTCTAAAAGAACACCTTATAGCACATCTAACAGTTAGCTGGAGATAGGCCAATTCACCACAAATACTTTTAAGGTAATTTGATAACTTGATAAATTTGTTAAATATGGTAAATTGGTCATTCAATGAATTTATTTGTTGCAAATTGGATTCTGGCCAATGTTTTCACTTGGTAAATTCATTCAAGAAGTATTTATGGAGTATCTACTATATGCCAGATTCTCTTGGGATTTATTAGTGAACAAGACTGCCCCCCCATGCTTTTATACATTACATTGCAGCAAGAGGAGACAGATAATAAATAATATATATAGTAAGTAAGTAAATTATACAGTATTTTAGAAGGAGAGATATTCTGTGGGATTTAAAAAAAGCTGATGGGAGACTGAGTGTACAAATGGAAGGATACAATTTTAAATAGTGTTGGCAGAGTAGACTTTTCCTCAACACTTCTCGTCATTGAGAAGAGGATATTGAGCAAAGACTGAATGAAATGAGGAGAAAAGAACATAGGAATCTAGGAAAGAGCATTCCAGGCACAGGGACCAGTCAGTGTGAAGACTCTCAGGTGAGAACAAAGAGGACAGTGTGTCTGAAGTAGAGAATAAAGGGGAAATTAGTAGATGCGGTCAAAGTAACTATGATGGATGGTACCATGTAGGTCCTTGCTAAACCACTGCAAGCATTTCAGCTGATGTTCTAAGTGAAATATGGGCAACGGAACTTTTTAAACCGGGAAGAAATGTGATACAATTCATGTTTTCAAAAGTTTACTGCAGCTACTTTGTTGATGAGAGATTCTGGGAGAACAAGGGAGCAGGAATACTACTAGTTGGGAGGCTACTGTAGTCATTCAAATGAGAGATGGTGGAGAGTGAGACCAGTGGCTTGCAGTGGAGACAAGAAATGGCTGCATTCTGCTAGATGTATATTGAAATAGAGCTAACAGAACTTCCTGATGGATTGGATATGGGATTTAAATGGGAAAAAAGTAGTTAAATTTTTTAGCATAGCAACTAGGATGGAGTTACCAAGTAATATGGCCATGGGAAAGATTTCAGAGCAGGTTAGTATAGATGTCCATTACACATCAAAGTAGAGTTACTGAGTTAACATTACATACTCAAGTGTGGAGTTAATAGAAGGTTCTAGCTAGAGATGCAAATTTCATTGATTATATATAGTATAGATTAACATACTAGACTATATATTCTTTGATGGCAGGACCCTTTCTCATTCATCTTTTTATCTCTAGCCCTTAATACGGTACCAGGAGCACAAGGGATAACACTGCATTTTACTGATATTCAAAGATGCTACGTGAATGAATGAATAAGTAAATGGACAAATACTTTAATGAGACCAACTTATACACTTTGAGAAAGGAATATTTTCCTTCTGTGGAAAAGGGAAGACCTCAAATTATTTTCTTTACCTTTAATAGTATCTAGGAAGCAATGCTCAAGTGGGTACCACAGTAAAAGATCACATATGACCTTCAACCTTGGCAGTATGCAGTCATTACCATCATTTTACTTGTATGAAGACAATAAATGCATTAGAAATCCTAATTCTTGTTATTCTTGATATGAAAGAATGGCTCGGTTGATCAAAGAAGAGTTGTTAATTTCTGAACAAGCTGGATGATCAGAGAAATTGAATTCCAAAGAAAAAGGGCAGGAAAATTCATCCATCTGGGAAAAATTCTGTAGTTGAAAACTATGCCAAGAGAAATATAATAAACTCTAGAAAGTAGATAATTTTGCTAAAACTAAATTAAAAAAATTTTTTTTATTTATTTAAATTCAAGTTAGTTAACATATAATGTAGTATTGGTTTCAGGAGCAGAATTTAGTGATTTATCACTTACGTATAACACCAGTGTTCATCTCCACAAGTGCCCTCCTTAATGCCCATCACCTGCTTAGCCCATACCCCCATCCACCTCCCCTCCAGCAGCCCTCGGTTTGTTCTTTAAGAGTCCCAGGGGAGCCTGGGTGGGTCAGTCGGTTAAGGGTTAAGCATCTGACTTCGGCTCAGGTCATGATCTTGCGGTTTGTGAGTTCGAGCCCCGCATCGGGCTCTGTGCTGTCAGTGTGGAGTCCGCTTCCCATCCTCTGTCTCCCTCTCTCTCTGCCCCACCTCAGCTCATGATCCCTATCTCAAAAATAAACACTAAAAAAAAAAGCCCCTTATATAAGATAAAAACAGAGAGGGAAGCTAAAGCTTAATTTTAAAATAGATTTGTCAATATCATCCAGTCTAAGAATTCAGTATATTTTCACAAATCACCTAATTTTTTTATCTGAATAAGATCTCAAGCCTATGATTTATTAAAACTTGCAACTCTACCTAGATAAATGTGATACTAATATGAATATTTTATCACTTTTAATTTCCAGATTACATTTTGACAAAGGGGGTGGAATAGTTACGTGGATAGAACTGAAATGCGAAGACATCTGGGATTTATTATTTCTCCGAATACTCCCTAGTTTGTCACTATAATTCTTTTTGTTGACTTGTGATAAATGAAGATGAATTACACATTCTAAGATCTGTCTCTTTAAAATTCATGAAGAACAAAACACACACTCATGTATACACCACACACACACACACACACACACACACACAAAGACTTATTAATGAAAACTCATGATCAATAAGACAGTTTTACTTAAAGGGGTAGGTATGACTTGATTTCATATTTTTCACATTAACTTCAGGTTCTATATTACTACACAGAAAGATGAGCAACACAATTCACTTAAGCTAACTCAGTTTGAAAAACTGTATTTCAGATATAAATGATAAAAAAAATAGAGAAATGATCCTGGTAAGAATTCCAGGGCCGAAACAAAATGTATATGAATGTTCAGGCTTTAGAGGTTGAGTTGCACGTGATCTATAAAAATGTTTATTTCATTTTATGAACAGGCAATACATTTACATAAATGCCCATATAAGGGACTAAAAATAAGTCTTCCCTGACGACATCTTCCACAGGCCCACTTCCTAGGTTTGTATCCCTCTCAACAAGTAAACATTTCACATATTTCTCAGGAACACATTACAGTTAAAAATTTAATCTATAAAAGATTAAAACTGAAATGGTATCGAGACTTCTGATGCAAGTACATGGAATGTCTTTTGATTACTAAATTAACTTTTGTGTTCCTGCCTATTTCCTAAGTGTATTTATAGACATTTATTCTTTTTCTATTGCTATGGCGAATAAGTTATTTTATTACACCCATATATGAATAAAAGGTTTTGATTCCTATATATTAATTTTGTACTTTACTACCTTAGTGAATGCTTTTACCACTTGTAGACTTTTCAGTTCATTCTCTTGAGTTTTCCAGGTAGATTGTTATATCATTCACAAGTAGTTTATTACCATCTCCTTTCTAACTTTTATACTCCTAGTGAAGTTCTTTTGCCTAATTGCCTTAATGTCTATTTCTAGTACAATATTGCATGATAATGGCAATGTGGGCACACCTGCTTTGTTCCTGACACTAGTTGTAATTCTACTAGTGTCTCCCCCGTTAAACATAGTTCTGGCTTTTGCATACATAGTTTCCAAATTAATATTATTGACTATTTTATCAAGAATATATGTTAAATTGTACAAATATCTGTTTAGCATATCAGAAGATGACCTTATAATTTCTCAAGTTAGATTCCAGGCCCAGATGGCTTCCTACAGGATTTCTGATATACCTTGAAAGAGAATAATTCTAATCTGTTTTGTCTACTCCAGAACCTCATGTATGAAAAAGAAACTTCTAAGTCATAAAGCAAACAGTGATACAAAATTCTCCAATTCCACACACACACACATACACACACACACACACACACACACACACACACACACACCAACTATAGACAAGACTTACTTAGAAAAATGGATGTAATAAGTCCATGTGGCAAACAATTCAGCAAGGCATTAAAAAATAAGTTATAACCAAATGGGATTTATTAAAGAATGCACTGATAAGTTGCTATAAGAAAATCTATTGCTAAAGTACTTGATATTAATTTATGTAAGGAGAGAAATCATGGTATCTATATGCTGAAAAAAGGGAGCCCTTGAACAAATGTCTCTATTTCTTCTAGGAAAATGGTCTACTTAGATTTTTATTTTTATTTTATTTTTTAGACAGGCGGGGGGTGGTGAGGGGCAGAGGGAGAGAGAATCTTAAGCAGTTTCCATGCGCAGCACAGAGCTTGATGCGGGGCTTGATCTCACAATCGTGAGATCAGGACCTGAGCTGAAATCAAGAGTCAATCACTTAACCAACTGAGCCACCCAGGTACCCCAGGTCTACTTAGATTTTTAAAATATTTCTTCTGGAATCAGTTTCAGTAAATCATATTTTTCTACTAATCATCCATTTCATCCAGGTTTCAAAATATGTTTAAGTTGAATAAAGTAGTCTCTTAGTGGTCTTAATTTTCTTTTTTAGTTTTTTTTTTGCTGTTATAACCAAATAAAATAAGAAATTCTATTTTCTCTTTCTTGATTGGTCTAGCAAGCACTTTATCTTGTTTTAGTATTTAAAAAGCTGGTTTTTCATTGTAATTATTTTTCAAATAATTTCCTTTTCCTCATTAATTCCTGCTTATCAAAGACAACTTTTAATTACTTCCTTCTACTTTCCTTTAGTCTATTTTGTTTACTGATACAATATTAAACATAAATATCATTCTGAGTACTGCCCTAGATAAGCCTTATAAATTACAATACATATTTTCTTACTATTTTCTAGACACTATGCAGTTTCAATTTATATTTCCTCCATGGTTTAAGGATTAAGAGAAATACATTTTACCCCAAAAAGAAAGGTCTTCTTATTTTCTGGATTTCATTGTTCTTGTTTTTGTTGCTTATTTCTAGTTTTGCCATATTATGAAAAAATGCTTGCTGTACTATTTGAATTTCTGAAATTTGTCAAGATTATCTTTGCAGTCTAGTACATGACGGATTTTTGTGAACATTCTATGGGAAAGAAGGCATATTCTTTATTTAGAGAGTTCAGAAAACGTCAGATCTTCCTCATTAATTATGTTATTAGGTCTTCCATTCATGCTTGCTTCGACTCACCAGACATTTCCTCTGACACGGGTTTTCAAACCATGCACACCCTAAGCCCAGATGGGCTCCTTACTTTTCTGTTCATCTAGCACCTATACTTCTAGCTATTTTCACAATTCTTAGCCTGTATCTAACCGCTTATTTACTCATCAACACATCTAAGGTCCTCAAAAACAGGGAGCGTGTGTTGTACACTGTTATATCCTCAAGACCTGACAGCCCTTGGTTCCTAGAAGATCCTCAGAATCATTTGTTGAATGAACGGATGAGTATCTCCATAGCTTTCCCGTTAGAATTCTCTTAGAGAAGATGACTAGGGAGAGAGAGCGAGATACTGGGAAGAAAATATTAAGGATAGACTGAAGGTGTCTGGCA
This sequence comes from Prionailurus bengalensis, assembly GCF_016509475.1. Lineage (NCBI taxonomy): Eukaryota > Metazoa > Chordata > Mammalia > Carnivora > Felidae > Prionailurus > Prionailurus bengalensis. Next base: position 11,356,873 of record NC_057361.1, read on the forward strand.
AGTATGTAACACTCTAAACAAGTCCTATGATTCCCAATCAGACATTAGCAGCATCCACTATTGGTACACAGATGTGGTCAGTAGCACGCTATCAGCCCAACTACCTCAGAAAAAATGGCACAGTGGCCAGTGTTCATCACCGGCATTTTCTATTCGTATTCTTTAGTCAGCCTTGATGAAGTCACTAATCTCATATGACTGATCTAGTTCCAACATTCTGAAACCTCCTCAGTCCTTTTTTCCCTTCTGCAATGTAAATTCCAGCCAATTAGGCCAGTCTCAGTTAAGTACTGATTTTATTAAAGTAATCGGCAATGAGTTGTAATTGACTCTATAACTTAGTTTTTCAGGACATATGTTCATCCCCAAATGGGAGCCTGCTAATCCAAGTACATCTTGAGTTAGTTGCTGTTTATCTCTTCTGAATGACACCTCCACATCCATGCATAATTATGCTTTCAGAATGCATGGAATCAGCATAGTTTAAAGCAGGCAGCCATACACAATCTTGCCCTTTTCATTTCCTCTTCTCATCTAAAAAATGAGGGAATTCAGTGAGCTCATCTAGAAAGTTGTCTCAGCTCTAAAATTCTATGATTGGTGTTCTGTCATCTAATCTTGGCAAATTACTCTAAATAACCTCAGTCACCACTGGAGAATTAGTAAGGACAAGCAAGGCAAATATTGAACTTGATAAATCCTCAAATTGGGGGAGGGGTAGTACAGTTAGTCCCTGACTATCCACACGACTGGGGCATGGTACGAATATCTGAACAGTGAATAACACAAAAATCTGTTTGTTATCAGTGAGCAAAGACAAAAGAATAAGGAAGAGTCTAAGACACCATTTGGGCCAAACCCTTTCCATATAGGCATAAATCCCCTGGAAAAGGGTATTGTAGGAAGCATTCTGATTAATCAAATATTTCAATTAAGTGTTAGAAAGACTTAGAGTACAATAAAAATATTCCAAGTGTTAAAACTAGGATGAGTATGTGATGTCGCAGTGGAAATAAGACTGGACCAAGAATCATGCTCCAGGCCTGGCTTTGCTCTTGACTGGCTCTTTGATATCAGGGAGATCTCTCAAGTTCTCTGACCTCAGTATCTGTACAACTATGGTAGGAGGAGATAGAATAAATTATATATTGAAGTATTTTTGAAAGATCAATGTATGCTATTTAAATGCATAATAATAATTGTTCATGGTGATAATATGCTTCAGAATATTAGAGAAAACTGGGCAAAATTACATGAATTTAGTACTTTCATAATATTGCTCTGAAATGCCTGCAATATTACCATGAGTCATAATATTGGAAGAAGCTCAACAAAAGCTTATGGAAAAGATCAAATTCAATTATGAATTATAGGACCATCAATGAATCTCTAAAGAGCATTTGAGCAAGTATACAGTTTGCATCCTGTTTATCTAAATTCCACAAGAATAATTTTGCCTGGTTTTCTAAAAATAAACAGTTGGGGATTTAAAGGTAAAACTGAGCCATTTCAGGCCAAAGGGTAATTCTAAAACAAGAATAGTGGCAGGAAAATTAGCCACTCACATGGATTTCAAGATCCAGCTGTTGACCAAAATCTCACAAGTACTTCCATCCGGGAAGAAGTCACACGAGATGGACTCCCACATTTAATTTTAATGAAGATCCTAAATTGGATGAAACTATTAATTAATCTAACTAATTTGCAGTACTCAAGGCGTTGACTCTGATGGCAGGATGGGAGTACAAGAGGTCAGCTCCACCGTGATGATCAGAGTTAACATGTTTGAGCGTTTACAAAGTACCAGGCCCCAGTGTAAGCACTACTCCCTTATTTCATGTGTATCTCAATTGTTATAGCAAACCTAAGAGATCAGCTTCATTCTTGTCTCCATTTTTCAGCTGAGATATCTGAGGCACAGAGTGATTAAGTACCTTATCCAAAGTATACAGGTAGAAAGATGCAAGGCCTGATTTAGACCCTCAAAGTCAAACACTGGCGCAAATGGGTTTTACCACCATGCCAACAAAGCACTGATAGAATGCATGGCCATCATCTACTGAACAGTTTAGAAGGATTTGTTGACTGACTGCCAGAAATATGCAGCTCATTTTGGGACCCTATATCTGTATACACAATACCAACAAGAAGTTGAGATGAGAATTGAAGTGATCCCAGAAAAAAAAAACAACAACCCTTAACATGGAATGTTTGAGTATGAATTATCTAGTTTTACTTTCTATGTTGATCAAAACATAGAGAAAATTTATTAACTCAGACTACCCTGGATAGTGTTTAGCTTGAATTACAATATATGATTAGATCAGGAATTTATGACAAAATTCTTTTCTGTTAAGGGCTAGATAGTAAATATGTTAGACATTCTGAGCTGTAAGAGCTGTTGCAACCACTCAACTCTACCATTAGAAGTAGTAACTCGAGAGCCACACACAGTATGCAAATGAATGGATATGGCTGCATTCTAATTAAACTTTATTTACAAAGGAAAACAGCAGAACAGATGTAACCCATGGGCAGTAGTCTGCTGACCTTTGGACTTCAGCAAAGGCAAATGGATTCTGAATAGCTATTTTATATATGTTCAAGCAGGGAGCTTACTTGAATGAATAGATTTAAAATGAATGTATTCACTTCTTGTTCTCTTACACTGATTAATTATATCCTTCCAGATACCCTGGGTATTATTTTTAACTAAACTTTCCTCTTTAAAAAGTCCAAAATTAACAATAAAATCTTACCAAATTCTGCCTTTGTGAGGCCCAAAGTAAAGAACTTATCTCTCTCCCTTTCCTTCATCTCTTTTCCTTCCTGCTCTTTCCTAAAGACACCATGTATTAGGTAACTACCACTACGTAACAGATTACTCCCCATACCCTCCACACTTAGCAGCTTAAACAACAACATTTTAATCTTTACTTTCTATGGATCAGGAATCCAGGCAAAACTTAGCTGGGACATCTGTTTCAGGGTCTCTCAGGAGGCTAAAATCAAGGTGTCGACTAGGACTGCAGTCTCACATGAAGGCCCAACTAGAGAAGGATCCAATTCCAAGACAACTCACGTGGTTGGTGGCAGGAGTCAGTTCCTCCCGGGCTGTTGGACAGAGGCCTCAGTTCCTCACTGACTGTTGGCTGACTGCCACCTTCAGTTCCTTGCCAGGGAGCCCTCTCCACCAAGGCAAGCACATGAAAAGAGCCAGAGAGAGCATGCCAGCAAGAAAGAAAGTTCAAGCAAGATGGAAGTCTTTTATAACCTAATTGTGAAAGTGACATCCCATCACTTTTGCCATATTTGTTAGAAGCAAGTTTCTAGGTCCAGCTCATAGTCAAGAGGAAGCGTTATAATACCAGGAGGCAAGAATCATTTTAGAAGGATGCCTACACACTATTAAAACTAAGTCTCCACTGTTTTTTTTACCGTAATGTTCGCATTTTAAAATTGATGTCCTGTCAACAGGAGTAATCTGTACCTTTATAATATGCACATCCTTATAGGCTCAGAATATAGCTGTGACTCAGTCTCCCTAACAAACATCATACCTAGCATGGAACAGACTGTTTCTGCAAATAAGGTGCTCTCGTGATTTCCCTAACCCCAAGAGCGTTGGTATATGCCAAATAACTCTTGCATGTTATTAGGTAGAAAATATTAGTTTCTGTTATAGCTACACAATTCTGATTTGATCAGTTCAAAACTAGCTATGTAGAACGAAAAGGGAAGTGATAGGTGTTAAATGATATGGGTAATATAGATCCAAAATTGATTTGATACTTCTCCAGATTGGTTTTTGAACCACGCTGACACCCCACTCTTATTGATGATGAGAAAACCGGCTAGATATTGAGCTTTTGCCAATAAGAAAGGAATTTTCAGGAGGAGGTGTGGTTCATTTGCCATCCTGGTTCTAAATGGTGCCTGATATGGCAGGCATCGTATTTGTGTCAGGTTACCCTGATCTAATTTTAGGTTGGGGCCATTTGTTTCAGTAAACTGTGGACCTTGTAACAAGTATTTGGATGCTGAGAGTTCATTTGGGAGGTGGTCTCAGGAAGGACAAGTGAGGAGTAGGGAGCATAAACAAGGAAAGGAGAAAAGACAATAAAGCAGATTACTGAGTTGGTTACCCATGGAGAGCAACTGGGGTTCAGCCCTGGTGGGGGTCCCCTGAAAAACCACACAGAGTTTTCACTGGACTTGTCCCACCAATAATGGGAAATCTGGGGTCTTCATCTACCAACTCAACACCCATTCCTCCGCGGTTGAGGGCTACCCCTGAGGAGTGTTCTAGGCTTCCTTGTATGCAAGTAGAAGTTATTTAAGTGCCAGAAAAATCTCTCAGGCAGAAAAGCAGAGAGGTTCAGGGGCTTGAGGTAAGTTGCTGACCATTTACAGGAGACGTTCCCACTGAATTTGGAGGTGAATTCAGTGCATCTGCTCCACACGTCTTAGACATGTAAATATTGTCCATCACCGCAATCTGTTTCTAAGCAAGGGATTCACCATTTTAGGCAAGTTCTGCACGGCACAAAAGAGCTCAACGAATATGCATGATTGGATGACACTGAAGGTGGTAAGACAGCAGAGCAGAGGGTTGCTACCTTGAGACTGGAAACCCATCCTCCTATTGACTTGGTTTTCTCTCTCCTCACTTTCTCTTTCCCGTGGGCCACAGAATTATAGAATAGCAGAAACCGTAAAGATGATCCTCTAAGCCTTTTCTATTTCCAAGAAGGAATCTGAGGCCCAGGAAGGTGAAATGATATGGTCAAAGCCAGACAGTGGCAAAGCCAAAACGCACATACCCGGCAGCTTCTCACTGCTCTCTCCATCACAGCCCCGCTGCCTCCTCTTTTTTTATATATATAATCCTACAGGATTGATTTCCACCAAGGGACTGAGATTGACCATAACTCTCTGAAGCAGATATATACAACTGATGTATTACAAACTGGTGTGCTCAATGAGTTCTACCAAAATCTTTTCACATTTACAATTTATTGTTTTTACTAGTCTGTACATTTCCATATTGAAATATAATAATAATGCTCCCTGATGGCAGGGACTTTTATTTCTTCAAAGAGCTTGCACATCTATTTTTGTCATTTTATTCAAGAGGCTGTAGGATTTCTTTTTAATTACCAACAGACTCCTGCAGGCTAGTATCTATTGCAAATAAGTATCTAATTATTAGCGGTGATTTGTGCTTCTGGCTTTTGTGGTGAGGAGAAAGGCATGGAGCTGACTTGCATTGAAATGCTGCGAAGCTACAGGAAATAGATACAGTGGAGGCCAGCTCTTTGGTAATTTACAGTAACAAAAAGTGAGATCACTAGCCCAGCCAGTAGCTTTTGTATAGTTAATTCTCAACCTCTCGTTGACCTGGAGCTCCTTTTCTTGTTTTCTCCTCCCCACATGTAAGCTGGAAGTTGACGGGGGCCTGGAATTTTTCCATTTCAGTTTTACATCGAATGGCATGAAACACTAGGTAGCTGATTGGCTTCAGGAGCTTTAGATGAGCACGCACCAGGCACTCATGTGCCCAGAGTCTCAAGCCAAGAAGGGAAGGTTTCTGTCAAGGTTCTATCATGGAGACATCCTCACTGGCCTGCTGCCTCCACTGTGAGCTCACATTCAAGTACAAAGCCAACGCTAAACCAGGCCAGAAGTCAGGAGTTGGGTGGTGAACTTCTCACCTAGCACCGACTCTGCCATTCAGGTACCATCTCACACTATGTCCTCACCTGTGAAACAGTTTTTTGTCCCTCCAGCAAAAGGACACTTGTTCTTATTCCCAGGATGTAGCATCCCAGTGCTCAAAGGATTTAAGTGGGCAAGCCCAGCACAGGGAGAAGTCTCTTTGTACCCTGAAGTCATCAAAAGATTCTAGGCTTCTCTATAATAGCAGGTTGAACCGGGCCCCTCAGACCGCCACCATTTTGTAGCCCAGAACCACCCATTCCCCAGCTATCTTACTTACAGATCATCTCAGAAGTTGGCCTCAGTCAGGGGTATACCATCATGATTGTGGTGGGAGGGTGAAAAAGCCTGCACACATTCAGCACCGGCCTACCCACTCACTCCAAGGTTCTGAGTTTCAGAAATGGTCAGCCTGAGAATTTTGGCCAATGCTGCCTTTCTAATCTGACCTCCTCATCCTACTCTAGGGAGCACTGCCAACTTGGAAATCATAAGCCACCAAGCCCAGTCTACGAGGTAGGGATGCCTCAGCTTTTCCATACTCCTTCCCCCATCAAGCCTCCTCCCTGGGAAACAAGATAGAAAGCAGGAGAAAATCTTTATCATCACTATAAGTCACAGCCATCATTTCAAGGCCTTTCACTCAGCCTTAGTCCAAAGGACAAGAATAGACAGGGTTTTCTTTGTTTTAAATTTTTATTTTGTGGCGGAGGGAGAGGGAGAGAGAGAGAGAGAATCTGTTGGCACAGAGCCTGATGTGGGGCTCGACCTCATGAACCGCGAGATCATGAGCAGAAACCAAGAGCCAGACAGTTACCCGACTGAGCCACACAGGTGCCCCAAGGACTGTTTTATTTAACTGCTCCTCCTTCTCCTTCCTTGCTCACAAGTATGAAATTTGAAGCTGGGTGGGGTGGGTAAGGGAAATAAAGAAGTGGAAACAGCACTAACTGCTGACTGAGAAAGCAAATCACAACCAGGGTGGTTAGCTTTCGTCTTTAAACATTTATTTTCATAGTATCTCTGCGGCTGCGAGCGTGACTGTGCTGCCATTTCTTACTCGCCCGGCCCACTGTGGGCACTTTTTCAGCTCTCTTCCACATCAGATGTTGTCATCCGGTGAAATCATCATCCGGGAGTAATTCTCCTGATTCACTCCCCAGAGAGGGAGGCTCCCACAGGGGTCAGTGAGCATGGAGAAAGCCAGGTGGAGTTGAGGCGCAGTCCAACCACACTTCTGCTGCGTGATCTCGGCAGTTGATGAGTAAACTCAAGTTTTCTTATACTTAGAGTTGAGGGAACTCCTGGAGTCCTGGTGTTGCAAGCTCTTTGTTGATGGTGGCAGGGGTTTGTTGTTTGTAACAGCATCTATCAGCTCTCTTGACCTCCGTCACGACACATCCATTGTGCTCACTGCAATGACGTTCTGTTTCATGTGAACTTAGCTGATGTGAATTTGAAATAGGGCCACGTAAAAATACTAATGAAGTCTTCATGCACGCACGGAACATGAAATACAACAAATTCTCCTTTACATTCATTCCTCCAGGGAAAATTGCCTTGAATTATGCAAGTTTTGAATTACATGATGTCTTCAGGAGCTCATCCCTGGCAAACCAATGTGACTGAGGGTCTGCAATCTGCCAAATGAGCGTTAAGATTTACATAAAGTGTCTCATTCAATCCTCCAGTGATCCTATGACACTGGAATCCTTGAGCCCTTACTTCAATAGGAGGAAACTGAGGTCTTTCGTTTTTTATTTAAAAAAAATTTTACATATCTTTGAGTGAGAGAACGAGGGAGAGAGCGTGCAAACAAGTGGGGGAGCAGCAAAAAGAGAAGGAGACACAGAATCCGAAGCAGGCTCCAGGCTCTGAGCTGTCAGCACAGGGCCCGATGCGGGGCCTGAGTCCATGACCCGTGAGATCATGACCTGAGCCAAAGTCGGACACTCAACCAACTGAGCCACCCAGGCGCCCCAAGGAAACTGAGGTTTTAAAAGGTTAAGTAATTCCCCCAAGTTCATTGGCTGTTCAGCAAGAATTCAAATCCTGAATTGGCCTGGCTGTTTCTTTTCTTTCTTGCTTTTCCATCTTCATATTCTCCCCCAATCTCTCTCTCTCTCCCTACCCCACCCCCACAGTGACCACACAAATATCTGTTAAGTGGAGGATCATCTCATTATCCCCCCAAAAGCTGGTGGTTGTCTTTCTTATACTGAGATAATCCAATTGGCTCTTTTCTTCATTGGGGTTGTTTTTTACACTATTGGGCAATTTGCTACTGACTCCCACTCCCTTCTCATTTCTGCCCTTCTTTGAGAATATACTGCACTTGTTTCATCACTGAGGGTGCAGCTGCAGAAAACTGACTCTGGGAGAAATGAGTATTTCTGCCCTCGAGCTGAGAATGTAAGGAGGCAAGTGCAAACAAAAGCACAGGGACGATGACACCCCCTCACCTGGCTTCCTCCCCTTCCTCCAGATGCCACTCCCTCCTCACCTTGGCATCCTCCCCAGATGCCTACATTTGCAGAAGGCTGAGAGACTCGGAGGTGCCTTCCTGCAGGGTGTCCCTTCGGTGCCTCTAACAGTGGATATCATCTAATACTCCTTGTATATTCTGGGGCTTCCATGTCTACCCTTCTCTCAGCCTCTCCATCCACAACAACTTATGCAGGAAGTTGGCCTGCTTTGGCCAGCTACTTTGAACTGTTTCTCTGAGCACCATAAGGGAGAGAAACTGACTCACCTTTGGAAATGATATCAGCTCTCTAGGCCTGTGTGCCACCCAACGCGCTAACTGGTCCCTGAAGGTTGTTCAGGTCCTGTCCTTAGGAAAGTTTTGTGATTTAAGGAGTACCATTCGTAACTAGTTGCCTCCTGCGGATACCAGGCTTGGAGGCACTGCCACCCAATGGCTGTTTCTACAAACAGCACATTCACAAGAGTTTACTCCATATTTTACCCAGAACCCAACAAGAGCATGAGACATGGAGAGAAAATGGGGTGGGGTGGTGACGCTGGGATGGGCCAGGTGCTCAATGCTGCCATCATCCCTCTCTGCCAAGGAAATCTGATTTTCCTGGCATTCAACGGCAGAGGTGAGCTCTTTAATCGGGCCATAAAAATGGCAACTTGGCAGCGAAGTTATAAAGATAAAATTGTATAACACCATGAATCTTTGGTACTAGGATTAATTTGAATGCCTATATTTTTTCTGATGATATTTTTATATGACTGAATATAGGTAAGAGTCAAGACAGAATATCAAAGCCAAAATTCTCATTTCCACTATTGTTGATTACTAGCTGTATCAGATGTGGACATGCATTTAATAAAATTATTTTCTCCCCCATAAAATGGGGATGGAGAGGGTGGTGGTATACTTCACGGCACTGAATAAAAGACAAGTTCATTGGCATTACCAAAGGCTTCTCTTCCTTGTAATGAAAGCACAAGTCAGGCTACTGTGACCAACAGGTAGCCTCCATTTCAACAGCTGCATTAACCAGGGTTAATTAAAAATCTGCTTTCTAAATTAGATAAGAAGAAACTGTACTGTACAGAGCAGAAAAGCTTCTTTTCTGGTTTAGCAAGTTTGTATGTATAGTTTGCGAATAAACATTGACTCAAGCAGGTGGCTGTGGGAGACCATTCAACTTAAAGAAAGAAAAATATCTTAGTATTTTCAGATTGCTCTAGGAGTCCATTTTGTCTCTTTTCTTTTAAAGAAATACTACTTGGCTGATCGTAGTCATCTTTTCTCTCCTGTAGAGAGCTTCTTTCCTCCATATGTGTTCATAACTAGCCCTCCTTGGTTGTCTGCCGGAGAAATGTCACAGCTTTCTGAGGTCAGCCCAGAAGCTGAGAATGTGGATATGTTTTTGTTGACAAATTGTCAGATGAGCGTGACTTGCCCACAGAGGATGGAGAGGGCATCCAAGCTGTAAGGACAGTAAGGCAATCCTCATACAATGATGATTCACTCCTCTGTGCTGAGGCTAAACCCTGGGTAGAAAATGGCCCCACTCCTAAACAACCAGCCTCATGACAGGGAATATGGTGATGTTTTTGAAAATGAACAAAACAAATTATGGGACTAAAGTAAATGAGTTCATGGCTTGATTTTGCATTTTGAAACTGATCTGAGGATATAATAAAAAAATTAACTCAAAAAATTCCAAGACAGTGTTGAAAAGAACATTGAGGCAAAATACATCAAAGAAAGGTCAATACAATGTCAAAACAAGTGAGCCATGAGGTAAACTCCACCATCTAACTGATGTGTTCAAATGTCAGATAAACGTTTACTTAGTGCCATGAAAACCTAACCTACTTGACTGGCTCTATCTTTTCACCAGATAGATTTGCCAACTACATAAATTGTGAAGTCATGAGAATAATACATATTCTTCTTTCCCTTAGTGCAAATAAAGAGTAATCTGGGTATCATCACCTATAAAGACCAAAGCTAATTTTTTTTCAGTTTGTGTTGTCCTTGTTTTATTCTGGTAGCTAATCCTTCATATAAAGCATGGATTGTGAAAGGAATTTGAATTTATATACAGCTTGGATAACTCATCCATCAACAGAAAGTATGGGGCACTTACTATATGCTCAAAGGCTTGTCCTGGGTGGCGTAGATACAAAAGACATTACTGGGTCTTTATCCTCCAGTATCATATACTTTAGTTGGGTAGATAAAACGTGCATACATGAAGCAAAGACTAAACCGTATGATCTTATTAACCTTAAGTGTATAACAAAAATTCTAAAGATGGGCAAAAACACTGTTGACTACAATAGGCAGAAAAAGAATCACCCTGGAAATGGAATTTGAGCTACTCCTTGAGGAATTATCTGGAAATAAACAAGTAGAGGAATAGCAGGAAGAATTTCTATGCTGGGAGAAATATATAGACTAGGTGTTCTCAACCTTAACACTATTAACATTGGGGGCTGCATAATTCTTGGTTATGGGGATGGCCTTTGGTTTAAGTTTATTTACTTTTTAGAGGGACGGTGTGTGAGCAGGGGGGAGGGGCAGAAAGAGAGAGAAAGAGAGAGAGACAGAGAGAGACACAGAATCCCAAGGAGGCTCTCAACTATCAGTGCAAAGCCCGATACGGGGCTCAAACTCACGCGGCGAGATCATGACCTGAGCAGAAATCAAGAGTCAGATGCTTAACCGACTGAGCCACCCAGGTGCCCCATGGATATGGTCCTATGCATTGCTGGGCATTTACAGCAGTTTTCTGGGCCTCTGTCCACTAGAAGCCAGTGGCAAAACCGCACTCTCCAGTGGGGAGAACCAAAAACATCTTTGGACATTGCCAAATGTCTTCTCAGAACAACATCACCCCCAGTTGAGAACCAATGGACTAGATATAAATACCTGGGTTTTGGGAGTTTTTGCTTTCTCCATCACAGAGTTTATCAACCTCAGAGTTATTGACATTTTGTGTTGGATAATTCTTCATTGTGGGGGTTACCCTGTACATTCTAGGACATCTAGCAGCATTTCTGACCTCAACCTTCGAGACACCAGTAGCACCTCCCCCTGGTTGTGACAACCCAAAATATCTCCAGACATTGCCACATGCCCCCCTGGGGTGCAAAATCACACCCATTTATGAACCACTGGGATTCTCAGTAGGAATGGACTTGGCTCCCTCAGGTGTAAGCAGAATTGCTTAAACAAAGTACAAGGTTCACGTTAGGAAAGAGTGGAATAAGATTGATTAACTAAGGTGGACACATGCTGTGCGAGATCTTGGATACTAGAGCCTGTAATAGGCAGCCTCGGCAGTTCTTAAGCAGATGTGTTGCAAAATGAAATTGGCGTTTTAAATTTAATCTTGCAGAAGCAAAAGGATAAAGTGCCATGGGGAAGAACTGAATACAGGGAGGGGGGCTCTGTCAGCAAGTTATAATAACCAGGTTTAAGTGTTGATGGCCAGGGTTGTACTGACATCTTTAAAACAGAGAGAAAAGGGTAAACCCAAGGGTGCTTTGCAGAAAGAAATGGTGACCTTTTACAACAGATTGAATACTAGAGACTAAGGCAAGGAAAGAACCAATGGTGAAACTCTGTAAGCTAGTGGGAAGAAAGATTCAAATGAGATGAAAGGGAAGGAGGGGCATTTAATGAGTTTGATTTTGCAAACACTAACTGCAGGCATTTTAGAATTAACACAGGAACGAGAGGTGAGAGGTCAGGACTGAAAGCTGGATTTGGGAGTGTTGGAAAAACAAAACACTTAAATCTCTGTGGCGCAATACAATGAAAGTTTGTTTCTCAAACTATGCTCCACTGTAGAATGGGTGGCCCTGGGTCTCCTAGAGGCCCCAAAGTGGCATATATCACTACTGCCCACTTTCCACTGGGGATCCTACTGGACTGGCAAATCTTATCTTACTGGTGTCCCAAGAAAAGGAAATGGAATTCATAAGAACTTGGCATGTGGTGGGCCAGATTTGATCCATAGGCCATAATTTGCTGTTCCCTGACATATGGGAATGATGCTTCCTGGCGCAGTGTGAACAGGGTCCTCTAAAGTGTAATTTGGGAAGTATCAATATACACCTTAATTATCCTTGGATCTTCTTCCCCACCTCCCACCAGCACCTATAACAGAGCCTTCCACGTAGTAGGCCCTCAATATTTATTTTTCTGAATTAAATATGCTTGGAAAGATACCAACTCAGTGAGTCATAATAGCATTTTGAGAACTTAATTACCTTTGAAAACTATTTTTTGCAAGATTGTACTAAAGTAGCTCAGGAAGCAATCATGTAAGCCCAAGAATCATAAAAAGAATGTGACAGGGGAAGATGTGAGCTAACAACATCTAGGGATGAGCAGTCAAAGAGAGAGAATCTGACATCAGAGCTGGGTAAAAGCAACAAAAAGGCATTTCAATCCTCAGAGGTCAGCACCGAGGGACATCACATCATATGTAATAGATGTCTCACAACACCTTCTAAATCCGTGTGAATAATGCATTTATTTAATGCCGGCACTTCAATGTTGGAAAGATGTTCATGATTTGGAGGAGACTCAGAGGCTAACCAAAATGATTAAGAGACTGAAAGGACTCATTTATGAGCAGCTATAAAAGAAGCCAAATACGTGCTTGGCCTGCTGGTGGCCGGAACGAGACAGGAAAAAGGTTTACAAATTACTAAATGCTATAAACACCAGGAAGGGGAGGAATGATGGTCAGCTCTATTGGACTTAGCTCTTGGTACGGACATATCTCAGGCACTGACAAATTCCTCTCATTATTGGGTCTTAAAACATTTACGGGCCTTCTGAATAATATATAACTGGGGAATGCTGTGATTGGTAATGTTCTATTATTACAAGGGAACAGGATTGCTCCAGAAGAGAAAATACAAGACAAATGATTGCTTATTAAGGGTAGAAACATTCCAGGCATGCTAAGTGTGCTGAGAGAATTAAAATGCACTAACGGTCCACTCCTAGAAATATCCAATACATGCAACTATGGGTAATGTTATACAGCACAAAACTGCTGAAATTTAATACAAAGATGGAAAGATGGCCAGATAATTTCTTCATTCCTTTTGTCATTCAATCATTGATTTCTCCATCCATCCCACGTATGTAATGCTTACTCATTATTTGCCAGGTCCTGTGCTGGTGATACAAAGATTAATAATACACAGAGCCTGTCCAAAAAAAAGTTTATGGTCCAGTGGTGGGGTCGGAAGTTCATGGAGTGAGAAGGAACAGACAGGCTCAACAGAGGATGATGAGAGAGCAAAGAAAAGTGGATGATGAGAGAGCAAAGAAAAGTGGCTCCTAATCCAGATAGGAGAAAGTAGGAATGTTGGGGAGGCTTCCCAGGTAAGCCGGCATCTGAGTCAAGTCCTGAAGGATTCTGAGGAGTCTGTAAATCAGAAAGAATGGGAATAGGCATCCTAGGTGGGAAGGGTTATAGATTCAAATCCTAGAGATGACAAAGCGCTGGACCATTTTGTCACACTGTATGTGGGATTGACCAGTAGTTCAGGTTGACGGAGACAAATAGTGTAAAGCAGGCGGTAACCTTAAAATAATCATTGGAGGGGCGCCTGGGTGGCTCAGTCAGTAAGCGTCAGACTCTTGATTTTGGCTCAGGTCATGATCTCACAGTTGTGAGACTGAGCCCAGTGTCAGACTGGGGTGTAGCCTGCTTGGGATTCTCTTTCTCCTGCTCCCTCTGCCCCTCTCCCACTAGCATGCACATGTACGCCCTTTCAAAAAAATTATAATAATAATTGGAATATATTAGAATTGTGGGTGATTTTTATTTTCCTTGATTTTTCTGTCTCTTCCAAAATTGCTCCGTTAACAAAGTCACACCTTTATGTAGACAAATAATTGTAAACATTTATATAGCACTTCTTCTGTGCCAGATACTATTCTAAGCACTTTGCATATATTAAGTGATTTTATCCACATAACTCTGAGATAACTACTATTGTCCCTATTATACCGATGAGGACAGGAGGCAGAAAGAGGTTAAACAATTTGACAAAGTTATAAAGCCTCTGTTTTTACATCGGCTGTGTTGCTACTAACTTTAAGTTAGAAGTCTATTTTCATATCATTTACTTCCATAATCCCACTTTAAAAATTGATCTGATAAAGAATCAGAGATACAGCCAAATATTTTGGGAGAAGAATGTTCATAGCCTCAAAATTTACCATAGCGGGGCGCCTGGGTGGCGCAGTCGGTTAAGCGTCCGACTTCAGCCAGGTCACGATCTCGCAGTCCGTGAGTTCGAGCCCCGCATCAGGCCCTGGGCTGATGGCTCAGAGCCTGGAGCCTGTTTCCGATTCTGTGTCTCCCTCTCTCTCTGCCCCTCCCCCGTTCATGCTCTGTCTCTCTCTGTCCCAAAAATAAATAAACGTTGAAAAAAAAAATAAGTAAAATAAAGTCTGCTTCCACATGTATCATCTCCTTTCGTGGCCAATAAACCCAATAACGATCTTGTATCTGTAACAAAAACGTAATGTCAAAATGACTTTACATTTAAAAAAAAAATTTACCATAGCAAAAAAATAGAACTATAAATCACCTATATGTCCTATAATACAGAATGATTAATCATGGTATGAACTATTATGCAAGCACACTTTAGAAGAAAGTTAAATGAACTATCAACAATAGCCAAAGTATGGAAAGAGCCCAAATGTCCATTGATGGATGAATGGATAAAGAGATGTGGTATATATATATATATATATATATATATATATATATATATATATATACAGAATGGAGTATTCTTCGGCAATCAAAAAGAATGAGATCTGGCCATTTACAACTACATGGATGGAACTGGAGGGTATTATGCTAAGTGAAATTAGTCAGTCAGAGAAAGACAAAAATCCTAGGACTTCACTCATATGAGGACTTTAAGAGACAAAACAGATGAACCTAAGGTAAGGGAAACAAAAATAATATAAAAACAGGGAGGAGGACAAAACAGAAGAGACTCATAAATATGGAGAACAAACTGAGGGTTACTGGAGAGGGTGTGGGAGGGGGGATGGGCTAAATGGGTAAGGGGCATTAAGGAATCTACTCCTGAAATCATTGTTTCACTATATGCTAACTAATTTGGATGTAAATTTTTAAAAATAAAAAATAAAAGTAAAAAAAAAAAGAAGAAAGTTAAATGATGTAAGAAATGCTCACTAAAAAGGACAAAGAGAAATGTAAGATACAAACTGCACTGGCATAATCCTAGTAGTGTGTTTGTGTGTGTGTGGAAAGGAAATCCACTAGTCATACTGGGATTCAATTCCAATCTTTTTTCTTTTTTTAAAGTTTATTTCTTTTGAGAGAAACAGAGACTGCAGGAGTGGGGGAGGGGCAGAGAGAGGGAGAGAGAGAGAATCCCACACAGGCTCCATACTGCCAGTGCAGAGCCTGATGCAGGGCTCAAACTCATGAAACCATGAGATCATGACCGGAGCGGAAACCAAGAGTCAGACACTTAACTGACTGAACCACCCAGGCGTACCTCCAATTCCAATCTTAGTTCTTTCCTTTAATTCGCTTTGCGACCCTGGGTAATAATTTAACCTCTCTGTATTCCAGTTTCCTCATCAGAAAATGGGGGTAAGGGGTGCCTGGGTGGCTCAGTTGGTTAAGGTCCGACTTCGGCTCAAGTCATGATCTCACTCACTGCTTGTGAGTTCAAGCCCCGTGTCGGGCTCTGTGCTGACAGCTCAGAGCCTGGATGGAGCCTGCT
The DNA here is from genome assembly GCF_016509475.1 of Prionailurus bengalensis. Lineage (NCBI taxonomy): Eukaryota > Metazoa > Chordata > Mammalia > Carnivora > Felidae > Prionailurus > Prionailurus bengalensis. The sequence goes on from NC_057361.1 coordinate 11,372,866, forward strand.
TTGGATTCTGTGTCTCCCTCTCTCTCTGTCTTTCCCCAGCTCACACTGTGACTCTCTCAAAAGTAAACATAAAGAAAAAGGAAACGGGGGTAATATAGTTGTTTTAGTGGCTACAAAATTAATACAGGTAAAACGCTTACAATATAGGCTGGTAAATACTCAGTGTCCGTATTAAAAAAATTGGAAACGCTATTTAAAAACTAAAGCTACACATTCAATGGTACACATTCAGCCAGCAGTTTGATAAGACTTTGTAGTCTGGGGTCTAATAGGTTACACCATCTAGTTATTTTTTAAAAATAATTGGAAGTGAGATAAAGGGCACTTTCCATTCCAAGTAAAAACTATTTGCTTTCAGAATCTGCTTTCTCAAATTTTAAGATATACTAAACACCCGACCAACCAATGAAGTGTTTTAAAGTTTCCTTTTTAACCAGATATTGTCCTAAGACTAGAGCCCTGATGTTTTATTTGGGTTGAATATTCTTGAATTGTGACAGTTTTAAACTATTTAGAAATGTGCTTTCATGTCAGGATCAATCGAGGGATGGAAATTACAAACTGGTTTTTGAAGGGCCCAAAGCCATACATAGCCTATTTCTCATCAAGGTTTTGGAATTACCTTAATTATACTAGTTTTTAAATATTAAGAAAAAAATAGAAGGAAATAAGCAATTTCAAAAGTTTGTTTTTTCTTTTTTTTTCATTAAGCAAATTCTTGTGGTGCTCTTCAGAGCTGGTCTCAGGGATGAGGTGACCGAAGCAGATGGGCTATACTGAGAGCGAAGGAACAAGGGCCTGGGGCCAGGGGCATGTCACTTTCACTGCTTGGCCCAGAATCTGCAAAGTGGAACGGAAAATGCTTAAGCACTCTCTTTAAAACAATTTTTTTTAATGTTTATTTTTGAGAGAGAGAGAGACAGACAGAGACAGAGAGACAGTAAGCAAGTAGGGGAAGGGCAGAGAGAGAGGGAAACATAGAATCCAAAGCAGGCTCCAGGCTCTGAGCTGTCAGCACAGTCTGACGTGGGGCTTGAACCCACGAACCGTGAGATCATGACCTGAGCTGAAGTCGGACTTGAGCCACTCAGGCGCCCCTTAAGCACTCTGTTAAGGAAAGGACAGAAAATCCTTGATGAAGAAAAATGAGGTATTCTGCCTCTCACAACATTAGGAACTTGATTACCCCACAAGTTTTCACGGTGGCCCCCCTCCTCTCTCTCTTTCAGGTCTCCTATGTCAAAGCGATTGACATCTGGATGGCGGTGTGCCTTCTGTTTGTGTTTGCTGCCTTATTGGAATATGCAGCAGTGAACTTTGTCTCCAGGCAACACAAGGAGTTCCTGCGGCTCCGGAGAAGACAGAAGAGGCAGAATAAGGTACAGTTGACCCTTGGCGCAGACAAAGTCAGGTAGAGCTTGAGGTAGTTAGCCAGGCAGTGTCATTCAGAAAATAGAATACATAATGAGCAAGAAGCTAAGGTTAATTTTTGTCCTGATTTGCCCTACTCTACTGAATTATTGCTCTAGTGAGTCCTTTAAAATGAGGGCAGGGTTGTCACATTTAGCAAATAAAAACACAGGACATGCAGTTAAACCTGAATTTTAGATAAACAAATAGCATTTGGTGTATATATGCCCCAAATACTACATCAGAGATACTTGTATTAATAAACTGTTTATCTGCATTTAAGATTTCACTGGGGGCCCTGTGTTTGATCTGGCAACTCTAATTGGAGATGCTCAATTTGACAAAATTGCTTTAAAATCCTGTTGTTTTAAATATTAATAATTTGTGTGTATGTGACTTTGGGGACATAGCTGCCTTGACTTTTTCTTCAATTGCTCTGGTTTCATGTAAATAAGGCCCCGACCCACGTTGGGCACATCTTGATAAATCCAATCAAACTGACCTCGTTGTCTCGACTTAAACTTTAACGCATGAACCCAAATTTTACACTTTATCCAGAGGTTTGCGGTTTCAAATATATGGCTCAAAATCATTAGCTCTAGTGGTTCCCAAAGTTGCTGGTACAGTAGAGGTGTAGTAGAGGGACATGAGAATAGCCTGGAGGGGAGGGGGTCTTTCAAAAATCCCAAACCGTGGTCACACCCCATACCAATTAAATCCCAGTCTTGGGATGGGGCACAGGAGTCAGGATTTCTGAAACTCCCCCCAGGTCATTTCAGTGTGTGGAAACGTTGGAGAAGCGTCACTCTGGTTTATAATCTAATTTCATACAGGACACCAGAAGGCTCGTGCTTATTTTGTGTGTCACATTCTGGGAGAGAAACATGCCCCTTGCTATGGAGAATGCTAGTGCCCATATAATCGCTAGAGAACTGAATTTTAACTGGAGTTAAAATTTTACATACAGGATATGAGAGAGAGTTTTCAAAACCTGTTCCCCTCAAATTTGAGAAATTAAACCTGCTATTAAACCAAAAAACGTTTCAGTGTCAATCTTAAGGCTTCCAAATACCCAGATTCAAAGCTAAACATTTGTTGTAACTTAGATGTTGGTCACGTTGAGGAGTTTGTATGTGTACGAGCTCAGAGAATCCTGACCTCATCTACCAAAACCTTTCCTCCACATACTTTGGACTGGTATCTGGCTGGTTGCCCCATTTCTCTTCTTTACCTCTTAGGAATAGTTTGTCCTACCACAGCCCAGAGAAACACACCCACATATGCTCTTGCTCTATGTTGTTGAACACCAAGCCTTTCTCAATTTTCTCCTCTTCATCTCCGCGTGGATGATAACCATTTCTTCAACTTCACCTACAGGAGTCTAGCACAAAGTGGCACTTGCGCCACCCAGGAAATTACTGGAATGTGAGGATTCAGCCCATAAACTGTATTCCCAGAATTCCCTGGCTTAGCATAGTAGATGGCCACTGACCGCATAGTCTCCTAGAGCAGAGATGGAAAATGGGTTTCATCATGCTTCCCAATTCTGAATAACTGGTAGGACCGCCTTGGAACGCCATGTGGAAGATTCTTAGGCTGTATCTGTAGCTTCCCTCATCATCAGAATCACGTGGAACACTTGTTAAAAGTACAAGTTCTTGCACAGATTCCCAAACCTATGAATCACAGTCTGCAAGGGGAGGTCACTACAAATTAGTACTTTTTACAAGAGGCCCAAGTGAGTCATATTACGAGAAGTCTGCAGAAACCTGGGCAGTACAAGAGCAGGTAGGAGAAAATAAGAACAATGAAGTAGTAGAAAATGTAGTTGGAGGACTGGGTGATTTCAGATTCATATAGGACTTTGCAGGCCAGTCATTAAGGAATGGATTTTATTTGAACTGACTGCAATGCGGGAATTAGTTTCAACATAGCAAATGTCCGCCTATCAAGTGGATAGTCCATGGGGTCAAGAGTAGCAGCTGCAGGGGCGCCTGGGTGGCACAGTCGGTTAAGCGTCCGACTTCAGCCAGGTCACGATCTCGCTGTCCGGGAGTTCGAGCCCCGCGTCACGCTCTGGGCTGATGGCTCAGAGCCTGGAGCCTGTTTCCGATTCTGTGTCTCCCTCTCTCTCTGCCCTTCCCCCGTTCATGCTTTGTCTCTCTCTGTCCCAAAAATAAATAAATGTTGAAAAAAAAATTTTTTTTGAAAAAAAAAAAAAAGAGTAGCAGCTGCAGATCAGTTAGGAGGCTATTAGGGAAATCTTCCAATCCATGAGCATAGAAGGTCTTCCCATTTCTTTGCGTCATCTTTAATTTCTTTCATCAGTGTTTCACAGTTTTCAGAGTACAGACCTTCTACCTCTTTGGTGAGGTATATTACTCGGTATCTTATTATTTTGGGTGTAGCTGTAAATGGGATCATTGGCTTTATTTCTCTTCCTGCCGCTCCATTATTGGTGTATAGGAATGCAACAGATTTCGGTACATGGATTATGTATCCTGCAACTTTACTGAATTCATTTAACACTTCTAACAATTTTTTTGATGGAGTCTTTTGGGGTTTCTATATATAGTATCCTGTCATCTGCAAATAGTGTAAGTTTTACTTCTTCCTTACCCATTGGGATGCCTTTTATTTCTTTTTATTGTCTGAGTGTTGTGGCTAGGACTTCCAGTAGTGTGCTAAATAAAAGTGGTAAGAGTGGACATCCTTGTCTTGCTCCTGAACTTAGGGGGAAAGCTCTCAGTTCTTCCTCATTGAGGATGATGTTTGCTGGGGGTTTTCAGAGATGGCATTTATTATGTTGTAGCATGTTCCCTCTAAAACTACTTTGTTGAGGGTCTTTTTTATCATGAAATGCAAGTTGTACTTTGTCAAATGCTTTTTCTGCGTCTGTTGAAATGATCATATGGGTCTTATCTTTTCTCTTATTGATGTATCATGCTGATTTACTTGCAAATATTGAACCACACTTGCATCCCCAAATTAATTCTCATTTGACTGTGGTGAATGATTTTTTTTTTTTTAATGGATTCCGTTTGCTAGTATTTTGTTGAGAAGTTTTACATCCATGTTCATCAGGGATATTGGCCTGTAGTTCTCTTTTTTAGTGGTGTCTATCTGCTTTTGGTAACAAGGTAATGCTGGCCTCATAGAGTGAATTTGGAAGTTTTGCTTTCTTTTCTAGTTTTTGGAATATTTGAGAAGAATAGGTATTCAACAATGTAAGAAACAATAGGTGTTTCAAGGCTGTTGAAAAAAAGGAACACTTGTGCGCTGTTGGTGGGACTGCAAACTGGTGCAGCCACTGTGGAAAACAGTATGGAGTTTCCTCAAAAAGTCAAAAATAGGGGCACCTGAGTGGCTCAGTCGGTTGAGCGTCTGACTTCAGCTCAGGTCATGATCTCCCGGTTCCTGGGTTCGAGCCCCGCGTCTGGCTCTGGGCTGACAGCTCACAGCCTGGAGCCTGTTTCAGATCCTGTGTCTCCCTCTATCTCTCTGCCCCTCCCCTGCTCTAGCAGTTTCTCTCTCTCTCTCTCTCTCTCTCTCTCTCTCTCTCTGAAAAATAAACAAAAATTAAAAAAGAGAAAGGAAGACAGCAAGATAGTATGGGCACTGCAAAAAGGAGCAAGAAGGACATCTGAAATGGCTGATAGTGGTGGGCATTAAGGGAAGACTCCTTAGAGATGCCAGCTGGCATTGGTTTTCACTGCTTTGTCTTAAAAAAATTGAGAAATCCAAGTTTATGTGTTTTGCCTGGAGATGTTGACTTTGACTATGCATCTCAAAATGGCCATTCAAAATATGAAGCTTAATGAACAAACTGAAGATTTTAGAGGGAGGTGGGGGACAAAACAGATCATGTTTGGACCTTTGCAGTCAAGGCTCTGATTTTCATTGACAATTAAATTTGGGGCGGGGGAGGGGGAAAGAGGAGACATTTCCAATTATGTATCCCTTAGGAAATGGCATCTTTTTCTCTAAGGCAGCACTTTAAGTCTTTTAAATCTAAGCCATGGTAAGAAAAAAGTGGTAACAAGAGCTACCACTGATTGAGGGCTTACTATATACCAGGCACTGTTTTAGGCACTTTTCCATATAGTAATTGATTTAATCCCCACAACAGCTAGGGGCCTGGTGTGCTCATACAGCCCAGCTTACGGTGCAAAGTCCTGGTTTTGCCTGGTTTCCTGATAGTAACTTAGCATTTGTTATGGATTATTCATTTTAAACAATTTATTAATAGTTGCATTAAAATAAATTGAAATGGGTTTGGTTGACTTCCACTTTATACAGCCGGTTTCTGTCATGGTGTAATCTTCTGGGGGGGGGCGGGGGAGGGCGATATACGTGTTCAGTGGACAAGTTCTCACTTTAACATGTAGTAAAATCTTAAAAATAGCCATCACTATTCCTGGCTTCTGTTTTTGACCCTTACCAGAAGCAATGTCATATCACTTTCTTTCCAGGATAGCTCAAAGGGAGCTTGCTGTTATCAAAATGAAGTGCCTGGGACACAAGAGACTGGAGAGAAAGGGTTCTTTCTTTTGGCCTCTGTCAGTACTGGGACACTGCCATCCTGCTGGCCACTTGGTCCGTAACATGGCACAAAAAATCCGTGACACTAGTAGGCCACCACTTGGTGGGAACACACGGTCTGATGGACAAAAAACAAAAAAGACGCGGAGCAGTCTTGCTGTTGGGCTTCTGAATATTCACAATTGAACGCTTTGGTCATTTTTTGCAGGATAACTTTATTGTTTGATAATGCATTTTTGTTTTGTAATACTTCACATTACAGGCTGAATTGTTTGTTAGCGCTATCTTCCACTATCCAAATTGTCCTTGTTTGGATAAATTACATGGTCATGCTGTCAAAGATGAAGGCAGTATTCTTATCTTCATCTTACAGATGAGAAAACTAAAGCAAAGGGAGTTTCGGGAAAATGCCCAAAGCTACACACACAGGCAGTCCGGCTCCAGAGTCCCTGACCTCAACCGCTGTTGCCGAATTCACATTTTATATCTTACATTATGATCCAGCATCTTTGAGACACACACATACTTGAAACAAACAACTCTAATGCACTCTAATAGTCTATTCTGCTTTAAAAAAATTTTTTTAATGTTTATTTTTGAGAGAGACAGAACGTGAGTAGGAGGGGCAGAGAGAGAAGGAGACACGGAACCTGAAGCAGGCTCCGAGCTGTCAGCACAGAGCCTGACGCAGGGCTCAAACTCACAGACCGTGAGATCATGACCAGAGCCAAAGTTGGATGCTTAACCGGCTGAGCCACCCAGGCGCCCCTGTCCTGTTTTTGAAATGCAGACGTGGTTAGGGTAAGGCGAGTGGGGTGAGCACACCAGTCAGTACAGGGTCAGATCCTGTTATTTAAAATGTTGATGTATTGTTCACCTTGGATTTTTTGCATTAACAATGAATTTTTTTTTAATACTGCATGAAAATATTGATTGGGAGAAGTGAGGTTCTGGCACACCTTACATTTTGCACCTGAGGCCTTACCTTGCCCTAGTTCTGGACCAGGTAGTCCTGAACTACTCAATTTTCACAGACCCTAATAGGTTGTGGCCCGAGTTAAAACAAAAACACCATTTTTAAATGCTCAATATTCCCAATGAAAAAAGTCAGCTCTTTAATTTCCCAGTGGGTACCCTACCTCTCCAACATAATACAGGTTATTTAGAGCATATAAGAAAAACAAGAGTGAATCACTTTCCAAAGTGACATTAGCATTAAGATTTATTCCAGGAACGTATGTATTGAGAGAACCGTGAGATGACATTTACTCGCATGGGAAGAATACCTGGTGTTTACTAAATGATCCAGTTTTAAAATGGGGTCACTTTCAAGGAGGAGCCAGGTACTTTGTGACTAGGTGTGTTTGCTTAGATTATCTTTTCTCCATCTCGAAAAGCAGTCAATTTTATCAAAGCAGAGTTTCCTGGAAACAATCGAGCCCAGATCGTCAAGGGACACAACTTGCAAATCCCTATGCTGGGGCCAACCCGGGTCTATTAGAAGCTGACGCCCCAGGTCTACCGGCTAAAATCCTATCGTTATGTTACCTCCTGAGCTCCAGTAAGTTTTCATGACATGTGATGTTTCTAACAACTTCCCCACAAGAACTTTAAAGCCTCACCTGACTTTCTCCCTTCCACCCCTCTTTCTTTTTCATATCTGGCCACACCACACCTGACTTTTTGGCATCAGGCCTGATTTCAGTTATTTCCAGTTGCCCACAGAGCCCTGATTTATTTTATTATACTTTCAGAGACCAAACAGAAATGGTGGCTGCTTGAGAACATCAGTATGCTTGAGAACATGGCCACCTAATAAGCGGCCTTTGTTTTTAAAGTTTTTATTTTAATTCCAGTTAGCCAACATAGAATTATATCAGTTTCAGGTGTACAATATAGTGATTCAACACTTCTATACTACACCCTGTGCTCACCATGATAAGCTGCCTTTTAAAAGGAATGTTAACACACTATTTAGACTTCAACCTCCCAGGAAGAAAATACGGGGCTTCAACCTGATTAGACAACAGGGTGAAATGTGAGGGCCTGATCAAAAGGTCTCAGATGACAGTAAGTTGGCAAAGTAAAAATTCAGTACTCATTTTGTTGTGATTCTCTCCCTCCTCTTTATCTATACTTTAACTCTTAGCTACACTGCTAATTCCTCAAAAGATCATGTCCTGATCCTATAGGGCTGATATCATCCCACTATTCCAAGTACATATAGTACCCAATTTGTTCCTTTTCATAACAGGTGTCACTTTCTACCCACTGTTGTCCATGTTTTATAGAAGATTGGAAAGATATTGGGAGATATTACTTATGACACCTTACCTAGAAATACCTGAATCTTGCTCTCAACCAATCATCTTCTCCTTGACTTACTGAGTGGAAATAAACCTACAAGGGCAATAAACTATTTTTTATCCGGGCTTTGGCCTCGAATCTGAATGCAATGCCCCCAGGAGGGAAACAACGTAGCTGAAGCCCTTGTCCCTTCACTCAGTCGGTCCAGAAACCCTGCACTATTTCCTTCCCACTGTTCCAAAGGCCTGAGATTTTCCCATTCCAATGGGACACGAGGCCCCCACTGGTGAAGGCCAGAAGACAAGGACCCAGAGCAAATGGTCACCTTGGAGTGGCTTATCTAAAACCCATGGGGTCTTCAAATGGCCACGGTGACACTCTTCCTCATTAGGGGTAAAAATCTCCTTCCTCTCTTCCTTGAGACATCCCTTCAAACACTTAAGGATGGTGAGTTGGCAGCTCTTCTCAAATCTTCTGAGCTAAACAGACCTAGTCCTTCCTGTAATGTGGCTTAAAGCCCCTCAGCACACTGATCACCCTTTTCTGGTTTGCTAGTGAGCACCTTGAAGTAGGAGTCACAGAATCTGAAATAGAGCCCGGGGCAGGACCAGCACGTAACACAAAGGAGCAGTACTGTCCCCTCTTTAGCTGCAGTTTTCAATAGAGTATTAAATTACAATAGTGCTTTTAAGTAGTCTATTCTATTATTGGCTCAGTTTGACCTAATGCTAATGCTTCTTAATTTCCCAAGTCTTTTTTCCCCCTATTGTTAATATGAATAGCTATCAAGTTATCTCCCCTTAAGTGCTTGCCTTTTTCTTTTTTTAAAATTTTTTTAAGTGTATTTACTTTTGAGAAAGAGAGAGACAGAGTGCAAGCAGGGGAGGAGCAGAGAGAGAAGGAGACACAGAATCCAAGCAGGCGCCAGGCTCTGAGCTGTCAGCACACAGCCTGATACGGGGCTCGAACCCACCAACCGCAAGATCATGACCTGAGCCGAAGTCGGACACTTAACCGACTGACTGAACCACCCAAGCGCCCTTGACTTTTTTTCTAATGTAAACAAACAACTTCAGATTTATTGTTATAAATTTCACTTCATTGAATTTGGCCCATTTTCTAGATGATATTAATCTTTTTGATAATGATTTAATCATCTGGAAAATTAGCTACCACTTTTAGCTTTGTAACATTGACAAGTAGTGTCAACACTCTTCAGCCAAAGGCCACAAGAAAGAAGGCTGTAGTTAAACAAGGTGGGTTTACTCTGCAGTGAGGGAACACACACACCAGGGGAAGCAGGGGGTGAGGGGTCCTCTGTAAATGGGGCGATTTGGGAGGAAAGTCTAAGGGAGTAGGGATTTGCTCTAGGTTGGATACTGTCAGAAAACAGGGGAAATTCTATAATTCAGTGGGGATATCAATAACTTCTACCTGTAGAAGGGCAGACTCATGTGAGGATAAAACTGGTAAAGACACAGCAGTCACTCACTTCAACCAAGAGCGGGATGATTAGTATTTTGTGGGGAGCATAGGGGCTTTGTTTTTGTTTGTGCTTAGACCAAGTTAGGAAGTGGTCTTGTTTTGTCTGATTTTGTCATGGTCACAGAGTAGCCTCGTCCGAGGTGGGTATCCTAGGAGATAGATTCAAGTTTTGGAGTTGCAGATTTTACCTCCTAAGATGGCCTCAGCTGCCAACATTCAAATGGAGGCACTGTAATTTACCAGTCCTGTGACCTTGGCGGGTTACTTAAACACAAAAACTTCTCTGTGGCTCAGTTTTCTCATCTGTGAAATAGAGTTAATAGTGTTCACCTCATAGGACTGTGGTGAGAATAAAGGGGGTTCCCGCGAGTAAAGCTCATAAAATAAAAACGCTGGCACGTGGTAAATTCTATGTTTAGTGATCATTTTGATAGCCACTTTCTCCACCACGACGTACCAGACTCTGGGTCATAAAGTTTTTGTTCAATTTACTGGGGAACATGTTCTACAGATCAAAATCCAGCATCTTCAAGTAGCCACAATAGGCTGCCTACATTTTCCGTCCCCCATTTTCATCCCTCTTGTCTTTCTTCCACAATGGAAAGTTCGATTGCACAGCAGATGTGATCTCCGTACAGCTATTTTTATAATCAGAGTATTGAAATAATGAGTGCTTCTTCTAACAAGAGAAGTGGAAAGAATTAGGAGCAAGCTGAATTCTTCCATTTTATCTCAAACTGATACAGGTTGTAGCTAAACTCCCTCCTAAGTGCAAGGGCACTTTTTCCAAAAGTAGAGAACCCATTAAGAACCTTCTAACCAGGGTGCCTGGGTGGTTAAGTTGATTAAGCACCCAACTCTTGATTTTGGCTCAGGTCATGATCTCAGGTAATGATCTCCTGGTAAGTGAGTTTCTTCTGAGCAACCCCCCACCTCAAAATAAACTTAAAAAAAAAAAAGCCTTCTAACCCAGTAAGAATGTAAATGGGAGTTTGAAAGGTCACTATTGAAATGCAGATGTTTATACCACTAAACCTAATCAAATACACAAATCTAAGCAAATGAGTCCACTGACCTATAAGTAGAATAGGATCCACCTTTGAGAATCTTGCTCAAGGTCTGTCATCTTTTTCTCTTCCCCTCCAAAGGCTGAGTAGTGGTTCTCAGCCTGAGCAATTTTGCCCCCCAAGGGGCAGTAGAGGCCAGGATGCTGTTAAACATCCTTACAGTGTACAAGATAGCCCCCCCCCACCAGAAAATGAAAAATTATCTAGCCCCGAATGTTGATAGTGCCATGGTAGAAGAAACCCTGGTTTAGAACATTCCTAAGACTGTTTCGTATCGAGAAGTATATCCTAATTTTTTGTTTCTTATTTGCAAGGGAGACATGGTTTACATACATCTGCCCACTCAGTCAAGGGAGTACTTTCGGTTCTGCTAACCTCAGAGTCTATTCCTCCATGGTTCGTATGTAGGCAGGGCTCACTGGGCGATGGCCAATGCTTTCCCTTACATTAGAAAAAGGCAAATTCTATCCAGCAGCCTACCATTGACATTTTGATTTATTCAAATACCCCACGAGTATGAAAGAAAACACCATCTGATTGGCTACATTAAAACATAAATCACATGGATCCACACAGCCTCTGATGCTACGCACGGCTTCATACAGGAAGTGAGACAGGGCCCTTATCTGGGAAATATTAGGTTCACACCCTGAATATCCAAATTCTGGGCGATGAAGATGCTTGCATGTGGGCAGGAAAAAATTAAGTTCTTTATCACACCTATTTAGAGAATGCTCAGTGGTGTGAACAGTCACAATGAAAGCTTATTTTTGAGATTACCGGACCAACAGGCACACACAATGATGTTGAGTGTTAGGGAGCGCGGTAGGTGTTAAAGAGACCAACAATTTCAACCATTCTAGAAAGAATCTACGAGGAACTCGTAAACTGGCTCAGTTACTAAAACCGTGAGTAGGCATATAAGAATCTTCACCACTTGGACCAGTGATAGGCACAGGGATTGAGACTAACCAGTAACCAACACACTCGCCCGTTTGCAGATGGGACTGAGTAGTTCGCAGACTGCCGCTGGAGTATGGGCTACCTGCTGATCTGCTCTAGATCAGTCCCGCTCGAACTCTGGTTTGCGTGAGGATCCCCTGCCGGCCTAGGTAACAGAGGCTCCTGGAAGCCAGCTCCAAGCTGGACTTAGCCGGTCAGAGCTTGGGACATTTCTAACACGGCGTTCAGTAATGAAGATGCTGGGATCACTTCACACCCTTGTTACTAGTGTGTCCATAGTCATGTCAAAGACACTAACCCCAGTGATTCCCTGTTGAAAAACTAGCCATTAAAAGATTGACAGGAAATATTTCATGAAGACATTTTAGCCTGGAAATCCCTACAGGTCTCTCCCTTTTCCTTGTCCTTGAGAAGGAAACTCCAGGGTCTTAGCTTTTAGCTTTTTTTCTTTTTCTTTCAAGAATACAGGGAAGCAGTACATGTGCTCTTTTGTCCTTTAGCATTTGCCCCGATATTGTGCCACGTGTTTGTACAAGGTGTTTAAAGAGGATTTTGTAGATCATTAATTAAGGTAACAACTGCTTCCTTAGCAAGCAGGATGTTGAAGAGGTTGTAACTGCTTCCCCAGGGAGCTAGAACGCACGTTCGTTCTTTGTCTTAGGTTGAGGAGTTTAGATGCAGCTTTAACAGGCCTGTGTGGATTCGGAGTTCGGACTTAATTGTGAAAGCCAGCAAGAATAAATAAATGTCACGGTAGTTTGCAATTCCCATACACCACCAGGCTAGAGAGCTGGTACTTGTCAGGGACACAGAGGCCTGAAATGTTTTTGAGGTGTTTTTCTTCCAACCTTGTTCCATTTTGCTAGGTATTATGACAGACTTATTTTAAGGCTTTCAATATGGAATTCTCCTTTGCAAGATGCAAAAAGTGATGTGCAGAAGAAGCCTTACAAATGAAATGCCTATCTTTTTAGTATCTCCAATTCTTTTTTTCCATCTCAGACTATTTACCGTTATCTCCATTTTCTTTACGTTCCTTCCTACTATGTCCTGTTTCTCTGTCTTGGATTTTCTTTGTCATTTTCTTTCCCTCACTCTCAACGTCATCTCTTCAGAGTATCTCATTTTATTCATTCATTTACTCATTCGGTGTAAACGTGTCACACGCCTACTACAAGCCATCCACAGAGTCCAGCAGATTCTGCCCTGGGGATGCTCACAGCCCAGGGAGAGCTAGACTGATAAGCAGACACACCTTCCGTGTACATATGACAGGTATTGTGATAGAGGCCAGAGGACTGCTATGGGAACACACTGGGGGTGGCTCTGTGGTAAACACTGTCAATGCTCCACCCATTTTTCCCATGGCACTCCTGCTTTCTATATACAATGATGGCTTCCTACTATAAGCTTCACTCTGTCATGGCGTGGAGAAGACGGGTCTTTGGCCCCAGAAGCATGCTCAACTTCTGCAGGGCATGCTGGAAATACTGAGACCTTACTCCAGGAAAAACTCTCTGCCAACAATAGTTGGGGGCTGGAGATAAATATCCCACCTTCCTTGTCCCTCTGAGGTATGTTCTATACTGGCTCCCAGTGGGATTGAGCCCATCACCCACACTCTAACCTGATTACCAATGCCCCTTAAATTGATATGGTTTCTTTTCCTGCCTCACTTTCCCACTCCCTACTGGTGCCTCTTGAGATCACCTCCCAAATAAACTACATGCACTCAAATCCTTGTCTCAGGGCCTTCTAGAAAAAGCCAGCTAAGACAAACACCAAACCAACGCCTGTGCTCCCTCAGAGATAAGTAACAAGACAAGAGCCTGGACAGCTGAGCAGGTCCTAGGCAAGGAAAGACTCTGCACCATGCTAAGAAGGCTGGGCTTCCTCTCAAGGCAATGGGGAGACAAAAATACGGCTCCTGTGAAGGTCCAAGAGGGGATAGCAATGGCTATATAACATAAAAAGGAGATGAGTAAGAACGAAAGGACACTTTATATATAAATGAAAACGTGACCAATACAGGAGTTACCACTTTTTTTTTGCAATAAAAGTTACCTCAGGTCTGTAAACATCAATTATACTTTATATTTCTAGAATCATCAAACTTAGCTGCAGCTCCAGTTTTGCAGATAGACCCTTTTGAGAGATTTGCTACACAAAATTTTAAAAGGGAATTCAATGTTAAAATGAGAAGAAAAACTTGTATCGACTAGTCTCCTTTTTTTTGTTTTGTTTTGATTTTTGAGAGAGAGAGGAGGAGGGAGGGAGCACGCATATGTGAAGAGGAGGGGCAGAGGGAAAGAGACAATCCCAAGCAGGCTCCATGCCCAGAGAGGAGCCCAAATGGGGGCTCAGTCTCACAACTGTGAGATCATGACGTGAGCTGAAATCAAGAGTCAGATGCTTAGCCAACCAAGCCACCCAGGTGCCCCAACTAGTCTCCCTTTTGCCTTGTCTGTGTTTTGTTGGCTAGGATGGACAGACTCGCAGACAAATGGTTTCAATACAGAATGCTATGTGCTACAGGCAAGGTTCAAGTGCAAGATTCGGTGAGGACCAAGGATACAGCAGGTCCTCCACTTCGTAGTACCTGGGAAGTGACCACTCGTTTGGTCCTGACGTAGGAGTAGGAGTTGGACAGGCGAAAAGGGGCTAAAGAGGTTGTTCTGGCTGAGGGAACAGTTATGCGAAGGTCATCATAAAGAGATGGACCCAGCAGAATGCTGGGGACATGGGGCCTGTGAGAGAGGAAGACTTCAGCTGCTCCGGACGTGGGAACCACCAAAAGGTTTTACAGATGCAGTAATCAGATTGGGCTGTAGAAATCGCACTCCCCATAAAAGCATCAGATCGGAACGAGGCACAAGATCAGGAAAATATTTACTTTGGCATTTCTATTTAAACATGCTTTTAACTGTATAATTAGTCCACACCTACCTGAAAGCCCCTCCCTAGATGAATAGATTATGAATACACAGTAGTTAATCCTTTTGTAATTTTGCTGGAATTACTTTTCCAAATCTAGGATACATACTATAACCTTAGCAAAGCTCTCCTTCAACAAGTATAAATACGGAAAGGTCTTTGTGGTTTGAATTATTTGCATTAAGAAATGCTTCTCGTTGTTGCTGTCTTATCACCACAAACTTAGTGGCTTAATCCAAGACAAACTTAGGATCTACAATTCCGGAGGTCACAAGTCCAGTATGGGCCTCACTGGGCAAAAGCAGAAGGCATTGGCAAGGCTGCATTGCTTCTGGAGGCTTGTGGGGGGTTTTTCGATCTGGAAGGCGATCAAGGAAAAAGACATGGCCGCGCAAGGAAGTACCACACGACAAGGTGTATGGGCTGAGCTCGGCGGGGTGGCATCGGGGCGGGGGAAAGTCACTTACCGCATGAGATGGTCTGGTGGCTTATAGCAAGGAGCTGTCACCCAGAAGGGAAGAGGGCAAAGGGACTCCCAAGGGAGAGATGGCTTATCAGTATAGGTGATGTCATTCAGCAGCACTCGGAAGTGTCCTTGTCAGAGAGCTTCAAAAGGCAGCGGCAGCTGAGGGTCTTAAAATCACAAGGCTCTATGTTATCACTGGTCAGCAGATGCTGAACATGGTTTCATGAGTTATGCAAAGCAGGCAGGCTTTAGATGGCTAAAAATCTGCTTGTTTGGGCCACTTTAAAGGGTTGCCTGGGTGGCTCAGTCAGTTAAGCGTCCAACTTCGGCTCAGGTCATGATCCCACATACGGCAGGTTTGAGCCCCGCGTCGGGCTCTGTACCGACAGCTCAGAGCCTGAAGTCTGCTTCAGATTCTGTGTCTCCGTCTCTCTCTGCCCCTCCCCAGCTCATGCTCTGTCTCTCTCTCTCTCTCAAAAATAAATATTAAAAAAATTTTTTAAGTTATTCAATGTGTAACATGTGAGATGTCATCAGGCTTTTGAGCCAACAGGTCCCAGCTCGCAGTGAAGAAATAAACAACCCAGGGGCCAATACATCGTGGCCCACTTTGTCTCAATTATATAACACAGTTCTAGGGAAGAATCAGATTCTTGCCTTTTCCAACTTCTAAAGGCCACCCACGTTCCTTGACTTACAACCCCCTTTCTTCAAAGCTAACAATGTTGTCTCTTTCTAACCTTCCCTCCACACTCCCGTCTCCCTCTGACCACAGCTGAGAAAGGTCCGCCACTTTTAAGAGCCATGTGATTAGATTAAGTTCACCTGTATAACCTAGGGCTTTCCCTCCATGTCTAATTCCTTCACTTAATCACACCTGCAAACTCCCTCTGTCCTCTAAAGTAACATATTTGCAGTTACACAGACATCTTTGGTAGCCATCATTCTGACCACCACACAGAGCAACGGTTTCCCAGGACTGTCTGAGCGTGTCCGCAGGCCACTCTGGTATATTCCATCCATGCTCGAGGCAGTTTGGAAGTGCCAGGAGGTGAATGCCCCAGGAGTGGTGCTGAACCAGTGAGAGCTGGGGCTTGGTGGCTCAATACCGAGCCTCCTCACTCCTCGGTAGGTTCAAGTCTGAGTCACTCAGAGGTTTGAACTCATTTGCCAACAGTAATGCGCTGAAGATTCACTCAGCCTTCCTTGACTTTCCTCGTTTCTGTGTCCCGCTTCCCTCCTCCCTCACCTCACTTCGGGTACCGCCTGGCAAATAAACTGCTTGCCCAAAAATCCTTGTGTCAGTGTTGTATTGGATATTGGAGACCACAAAAGCAAAGTACAGTGCAGTGCCTTTTGGGCCAGGAGCCCGACGACAATTACAGTCCCCTTTAACTGCACCCTCTGCCTCCTCACCAAATGCCAAACAGACCCTAGAATACATTTTGTGCCCAAGGTGTGGAAACAGAGGGCTAGGGATCTAGAAGGAGCAACGAATGGCATCCCTGAAACCAGAAGAGTAGTTTCTCCAAATTACAGAAAAACAGTTGCATTGCATCTGTCGTACTTGGCAGTTGGCATTGAGATAATATTTGGTGCTACTGGGTTTTCCAAGTAACCTGACAGGTGTCATAATACAATTCTCTCTCTTATGTCCCCGAAATGAAGCCTGTGCCTTCAGCTCTACTATTATCTCACAAAGGCTGTGATGGCAGGGATCCTCGTATCCAGCTCTTAGTTGCTGTGAAATCCTCCTTGGGGATGCAAGCCAAAGGTACCTCACCATCACTGGGCTCTTGTAAGGAGATCAAACAGAACGAGAGAGAAGTCTGGTGCTTCCCTAATCACAGTTTCGTCTTCCATCAATTATTATTCTTATTTGTAACAAGTTCATTTGGGGACAAAACACCGAAGCTGGAGTTCTTTCCCACCTGAGTGAAGAATGATCAGAAGCAGGCGTGGCCATTTAGAAAACAAATGCTCCGGCCTCTGTGCAGAAGCGGGCATACAGAAATCGGTCTCGTTTTCGCTGTCTGCGCCCTGCGCCGCTGGACAAACCCTACACTTCGTTTATTCAACAGATATTTTTTAGACTGCTTGCTTTGTACAGAGTTCTGTTGTAGATCAGGGGAAGTGAGGAGATGAAAACTGCCTGAAACCTGTTTCCGTGCAGCTTTCCAGATCCATAGGAAGAAAAATGAAGTGCAAATTTGTTCTACTATGGGGCGGAGAATGCGAAGAACCATACTAGAGTTCTAGTCGGAGTGGTGGCAATCCCTAGGAAGGGAAACACTTCCAGGTGACGAGCAGGGGCTAATCTCCAGGAGGACCTGGCGTCCAAGGCACTTCATTGCGTCTTGGAATGTTAACCGTCAATTATTCTAACCTCATCTGGTTATTGCCAGATAAATAAAACAGAATGAACTGATTAAACGGGCAATGAAAATTCTGCTCTATGAGGTGGCAATCAAGGCTCCCGGGAACGCGGCCTCGGCCTCCCTTGCCGATCTTGCCCCAGGGGACACTTGGCAATGTCTGCAGGCATTCTTGGGTCTTCACGACTTGGGGGCGGGGAGGCGGGAGATTGTGTGAGCTCCTGGCGGTGAGTGGGTAGAGGCCACTGATGCTGCTAAACGTCCTACAGGGTACAGGACAAGGCACCCACAGCAAACAATGATCCGGCACAAATGGCAACAGTATCAAGGCTGAGAAACCCTGATCAAAGGGACAGAGACACGCTGTACTCACAGAGGACTGTGGTTTTCAGAGAGAGAGAAAAAAAAAGTTTAGCTTCAGGACTGCAACGTGGTTATGAACAATGCTATCACTCCTGTCAGGAGTAATTAGGCTAGCATAACCCAAAAGATTATACAGCCAGAGAAACCTTTCAATTAGGAATTTCCTCTTTAGTAAGTTAGCTCTTTATGTAAGCTTCTTTTATGTACACCAGATAGTAAAAAACAGATGCAAGATATGGTTCTTTGCACTGGGAAGAGGGGTATGAGTTTTTGGAGGCATATAATTTAATTGCTTCTGAAGACGCTGACGTGGGTGTGAACACTAGAAGGTTAAGTTACCAAATGTTCCCACTTGATTTCACTCTGCTGCTGGATGTATTCAAGAGCAACAAAAGTCACACCAGAAATGAGCCCTCCTATCTTCTAGAGACAAGGTAATCCACTGGAGCAAACTTCACAAGCCTGGCCAGACGTGATCGTCAGCCGGGAGCTTTTTAAGCTCTCCAGGCCCAGACCAGTTAAGTTAGCACCTTTGCGGAGTGGAAAACAAATGAAGCCATCTTGATTTTTTAAAGACTTCTCAGGTGATTTCAATGTGCAGCCAGGTTTGAGAACCAGTGCTGTAGAGCTTTGCTTTTTAGGGTGTCACCCGCTGACCACCAGCACCAGCGTCCCCTGGAGCTTGTTAGAGACGCAGACTCTTGGGCTCTACCTGAGACCTACCAGAATCAGAATCTGCATCATAACAGGATCCCCGGGATTGGAGGGGGGGGGCCAACAGCACACTGAAACTTGAGAAGTGCTGCTCTAGAACATACTGCAAATAGTCAATTTGAAACATGTACACATATTGCGGGGGGCCGGGGTGGCTCAGTCAGTTGAGTGTCCGACTTCGGCTCAGGTCATGATCTTGCGGTTCCTGAGTTCGAGCCCTGCGTCGGGCTCACTGCTATCAGCCTGTCAGTGCAGATTTTGCTTCAGATCCTCTGTCCCCCTCTTCCTGCCCCCCAAAATATACACATATTTTAATACATACAATCTAAAACAAGGCACACTATGAAGGCATGGGACAGTGCCCCAAAGCTCTAAATAAAATTAATTTTCACTTGATGAGAAATGTTAAATTCATCACTATGGCTGCTTAGGTTTTTCAGAAAATCTTATCTATTTTAATTATGAAAGATCGTAATCATATAGAATAATCACATGTTGTGCTTTTTTTTACATGCGTGTCTTCTTAAGAGTAGCACTAGCTGTCCAGTGGCCTGAGATTATCATTCTGGCATTGGGAACCAAATGAGAACCCCACGCAACACCTTTTCCTATAACTGAAAAGGTGCCCTCTCAGCTCTATGTTCATATACACAAGCAGGAGACAAGATGAAATGCCATCCAATAGAATCCATGCCAAGCTAAAGAGTTTCACCTTAGTTAACAACACTGACCTGTGCTCACATGTATCGTGGTAAAACAGTTGTTCTAAATAGTCATATGACTTTATTCCAGGAAGCACAAAATGCTTCAAATTAAAGTAGTCTGGCGGTGATATTTTCGTAGAGAGTTTAGGAGACTTGTTAAAAGTTGGACAGCCAACTCCTGGCTGCCAGACCCTAGATGTCGTAATTCATCATTGAATCGTCAAATGCTCTTTCACACTTCCTGTCTTTTAGGACAGATTGATAAAAGGGACAAAAAAAACTTGTAAAAATCTCTGTCATAAAGCCAGCTTTCTTCATCCCAGCCAAATATCCTGTCAACATGTTTCATTAGAGCACCCTTTTCTGGAATAATTCTGCCATGTGAATTTCTGTCCTCTTAAAATATATATATATATATACCTTTTTTGCTTCAAATCATACAGAGAAAGAGGTGAGAGAGAAGCGGGTGTAGTGAAATGAGCTGCTGTCAGGAGTCCTGCTGGCTGAATTCAGATCCTGGCTGGTACTATATTTGCTGTGTGATTTGGAGTGAGCCATGGTCAAATCACTCTGGGTCTTAGTTTCCTCGTCCGTAAAAAGGGTCTAATAAAGCCCTTTGTCATGGAATTACTATTAGAAGTAAACAAGAGTATGCATGTAAACGACAGTGCCTTGCATACAGCCAGCAGTCACCAAATATTTCCTTTCTCTTCCCTTCACCTGTTTTCTTTAAAAAAAAAAAAAAACTCTCAGGAAGGGGCACCTGGGTGGCTCCGTTGGTTAAGCCTCCGACTTTGGCTCAGGTGATGATCTCGTGGTCTGTGAGTTCGAGCCCCGCATCGGGCTCTGTGCTGACAGCTCAGAGCTTGGAGCCTGCTTTGGATTCTGTGTCTCCTCTCTCTGCTCCTTCCCATTCTCATGCTCTGTCTCTCAATAATAAATAAACATTTAAAAAAAATAAAAACCCTCAGGAAAATGTCATCAGAAATCTAAACATCAGGGGCTGTTCATTATTCATCTTTTAATCCAATGAGCCTGTCACGTTGTCCCATAGACAGTACGTTACACACTGTAAACTTAGATAGCTACGTCTTCTTAAGAATCCAGGCCACTAGCGTCTAACTTCTAGCCCAACTCACAAATCTATGGGAAAAGGAACAGACAGCTACCTGGAATAGAATGAGCTCTTTTTTTTTATTTAAAAAAATTTTTTTTCAACGTTTATTTATTTTTGGGACAGAGAGAGACAGAGCATGAACGGGGGAGGGGCAGAGAGAGAGGGAGACACAGAATCGGAAACAGGCTCCAGGCTCTGAGCCATCAGCCCAGAGCCTGACGCGGGGCTTGAACTCACGGACCTCGAGATCGTGACCTGGCTGAAGTCGGACGCTTAACCGACTGCACCACCCAGGTGCCCCTAGAATGAGCTCTTTATGTAAACTTATCTTCTCCTTTTCATGGAAAATGTCCTCTGACTCTTTAAAATGATCCTATGTATTATTTTGATTAATTGCCTACTGTTTAGTGCACAAAAGACTCACAACTGTATTATTAAAAGCCAACTTCAGGGCGCCTGAGTGGCTCAGTCGGTTGAGCGTCCGACTTCGGCTCAGGTCATGATCTCACAGCTCGTGAGTTCGAGCCCCGCGTCGGGGTCTGTGCTGACAGCTCAGAGCCTGGAGCCTGCTTCAGATTCTGTGTCTCCCTCTCTCTCTGTCCCTCCCCCCTCCTGCTCTGTCTCTCTCCTTCAAAAATAAATAAACATTAAAAAAAAATTAAAAAGCCAACCTAATAAAAGCAAGCATTTAGGATAGAATACAAAAAAAAGGTGTGGGGCTACTGCTAAACAGGTGAAAAAGCAGGAGGAAAGAGCCTCCTGCAGAGAGCTAGAATTGGAGCTAAGGATGGAAGTTTGAACTGTAATTCAGCAGGCAGACAAAAGTCAAAGAAAACCACTGGACAGAAAGAAGAGGACATGGAAAGGCCCAGAGATGTGGAAAAGCTTGGGCCACTGAGGGAACAGAGAGTTTCCCAAACACAGGATATGGAATGAGAAATGATGGAAAGTGAAAGTCGAGGGGCATCTGGGTGGCTCAGACCGTTAAGCGTCTGACTTCAGCTCAGGTCATGATCTCGTGGTTCCTGAGTTTGAGCCCCGCGCAGGGGGGCAGGGGATGGGGGGGCTGACAGTGCAGAGCCTGCTTCGAATCCTCTGTCTCCCTCCCTCTCTGCCCCTGCCCTCTCAAAAATAAATAAACATTAAAAAAGAAACAGAAAACGAAACTCGAACTCCATCGGGGCCTGATTATAAAGAGCCTGGCGTACAGGTCACGATCTCGCGGTCCGTGAGTTCGAGCCCCGCGTCGGGCTCTGGGCTAATGGCTCGGAGCCTGGAGCCTGTTTCCAATTCTGTGTCTCCCTCTCTCTCTGCCCCTCCCCCGTTCATGCTCTGTCTCTCTCTGTCCCAAAAATAAATAAACGTTGAAAGAGCCTGGCAATCTCTGCCAACAGAGTCTGCATCTCTATCCTGGAGGAAAGCAACTTGGATAAGCACACAAGTGAATTCAGAAACCTTGAACACTGGATCTCATGCCTCATAACAGAGGGTTCTTCTCCCGAGAAGCTCCGAGAGGCTCCCGAAGACCTGAAGCATTACTGCTACCTTATTGCAAAAATCAACCAAAAGCCGGGTACACATAGAACCTAGGACTCATCAGGAAGTCTCAGGGCCAAGCACAACACCTGCTACATAGCAGGCCACCTCTCAGATTTCCTGTGAAGTCCCAGCACCTTCTTAAGCATGACGGATTATGGCTGCAATGAGTTTCAACGGAACAGCTGACTCTTTGTCAAGACTCTCCTAGGTATTTACTTAGAAGTCTCTCTCTTAGATTTCCCCATGACTACCACAGGCCTATCATATGTTAGACGCTCAGTAAATATTTGACGAATGAGAACTGACAGTGAAGAAGCCAATTAAGACCATTAAATGCAGTACTTTTCAAACCGTGGTATGATGGACTTGTGGGTCGTGAAGCCAGTTCAGTAGCTCAACAGCAGCTTTTTTGAAAAATAAACACTGGGAGAAAATTAGAAAATATCGGCATGCATCCCGTTTTGGGAAAGCAAATACGACTTTGTGAAACTTTGGTTTCCGTTAGATAAACTAACGTGTGTGGGAGTCTCTGTGTGTGTGCGTGTCCCGGATGTCATTGGAAAATATGTGTCCTACTTTGGGTCATGGCAATAAGGTGCTTCCAGCCTGTCTCAGGCCAAGCGGACAAGTTCACCAGAACTTCTGTGGTGTAAACCTTCACAGATACACGGAGGAATCCGTCACAGGCCCAGCAGCTGGGGTCTGACGGCAGGGACAGGAGGTGGCCCTTGCACTAACTACCGCACCGCACCCAAACTCCCAGAGCCCCCATGCCTGCCTTACCAGCCCACACCTACGCCCTACCTGAGGACTGGGATGCCCATGACCCTGTGGGCTCATCATGCGGTAACCTGTGCCTGCAGCTTGAGAGCTGAGTCCTCCTCAGTTGGGTGTGACATCTGCCTTAGAAGGAGGCCCAAGCTGAGGGGAGAAAAGGTGCCTACCCAGAACTTAAGTCTATTTTCCATGAAAATATATCTTCTTATAACCACACAAGGTTTACTCTTTGCCTTTGATTAGGACTTTTGTACTGACATCTTTGAAAAGGAAAGGGACAAGGACGCATATTCGACATAGCTTCAATCACTTTATTAACCGGAAACTCAACTGGTTAACAATTAGATCAACAGAGAGCGATATTATTTTCAAATTGGGCCCAATCTCTGTCTTCTGTGTTTGTTGCAATCAATCTTCCCTCCGGGCCTACAGACAAGTTTCTGTCTGAAATCTTAAATCTGGTAACCATAGTAATGAAGCAGAGGGAAGGGGAGATCATGGAGATACACTACAGATACTCCAGGGGGGGGGGGCACCTTATTTTACCTATTATTTTCCATTTTTCTTTCTTCTATTTTTTTCTTTCTTTCTTTTCTTTTCTTTTTTTTGTAAGAGTTGCTTGCCAGAAGCTAGAGTCAAAGTGCTAGTGAGCAAACAGTTGCAGGGAAGGGAGAAGAGAGCTAGGGCAGAGATGATCTGCAAAACTAAATAATAATCCAGAATAATGGAGCAGAGATTGTGTTTCTGGTTCACTTCCCTGCTTTGCATGTCCTTGGGAGAAGCGCCACGCAAGTGCCTCCTGACGGTTTACGGTGCTCACATGCTTCGGGAACTGCTAATTTTACAATAGAACCTACGGTCCATATTCATTTGAGAAGACCCAGCTTATCGGGATCAAATTCAGAAGGGAATCATGACTGGCCAGAGAAAGCAGGTTTATAGTTTTGCAGAAAATAGGTCTGTTCTGCAGCTGTGGAAAATGAAGTGCTGTCCCACCGAGGTCTCTTTCCTCAGGCTAGGCCTCACTGCCCCTCTGTCAAAAGCGCCTAATGCTTCTCCAGGTCACACCTGGGTGATTTCATCATGACGTCTCTTCAAAGTTGAGAGGAAGGGATCAAGGGCAAGATCATAGAACCAATCCTATTGATTGAGCCCTCAGCTCTGGAGTTTTACTTAGCTCCCTGCAGCAACAACCAGCTCACCAAACCTTGACGCCCAATAGCACTGACTCCTCTCCCTCTGAGCTCCTTTCAGCAGAAATTGAGCACAGGTTGGGAAGAGAAGAAGGAAAGAGGTGGCTACTTGGAAGGGTGATATTACTGCTTGCAGCCTCTAGGCGGTCAAAAGGGAATAAAGGTAGGACTCCAGGAACATGGTGTGTTGACCTCCAAAAATACATCCATTCAGTGCCTAATTCTTTATGTAATGTGAGGTTATACGTTACTATTTGGGGGCTTATTTCATATTCTGTTTTACATATGCTATATTAGAATCTTCAAAATTCCAATTTTGAATTAGAAGGGGCTTGCTGCTTAAATGAAACCCTTAGAAATAATAAAATAAAATATTTTGCAAGTCAAAGATAACTGAAAGAGAAAATACACCCGAAACAAACCGTTCCTGCGGGGTTGATTATAATAGAGAAGGGTTTCTCAAAATGGATCAGAATGGCTAGAAACTTCCAGGAGATCAAGGACGGTCATAGCAGGGCACAGCCTATTAAATATATCTTAACTGCACATGGGTCAGCATCTTCAATGTGTCTTCCTCTTCTAGGCTTCTTATAAGCCTCAGCAATTTTCATACACGATCACAGACTACCACAGTTAGTACGTACATAAATGGTCACCTAGTTGCTTACCCACACGTTACCTCTATACCCAACATCTCCAACAAATGATTAAACACTTGAATACCTTTAGCAACAAGGAAGTCATTACCTTCCAAGTTGTTGTGCTCCATGTTCAGTCACACAGTTGTTGAAAGTGAGTTTTAACTTCCTTCCACAAATGAGTTGAATTCTGTCCCCTGTAATGTCAACCAATTGTCTCTAATTAGCAATCTTGGAGCTATTAACATAAGCCAGACTCATCTGTTTCTAAGGTTAGCCTCTCTCTGTTCCTTCTATGGTTCCTCAAGTGGTGTGCTTTCAGGGACATCAGCGCCTTGCACCTTACCCTGCCCTCAAGGCTATCCTGTTTGTATGTCTTACCCTTCTTCCTATCCAATGACCCAAGGACAACAGTCCATAAGCTGGGATATCAATGAAATTCTCTCTTTCTTTTTTTAACATTTATTTATTTTTTGAGACAGAGAGAGACAGAGCATAAACGGGGGAGGGTCAGAGAGAGGGGGAGACACAGAATCTGAAACAGGCTCCAGGCTCTGAGGGGTCAGCACGGAGCCCGACACGGGGCTCGAATTCATGGACCACGAGATCATGACCTGAGCCGAAGTCGGACGCTTAACCGACTGAGCCACCCAGGCGTCCCTGAAATTCTCTCTTTCAAGAATTTGAATGAAGAGTACTCTGATTAGATGATAGTAAGGACTTGAGTTGACAAGGTTCCCACAGGGTTGAGGCTGGGTTGGCCCAGCTGAAACATGCATAAGTATGCATAAGCTGAAAAGAGAAAAGCAGAAATGGGAGAGAAGAACAGCCATGCAAGTTTGAGAATAATGGCATTTCCTGACTTGCTCACTGGAGTTCCTGGGCTGGGGAGACCTGCTCACACCATCGTCAATATCCTCATCATGCCTCTCATCTATTGAATAGTTTTGTATACCAGGCACTGCTATAAGCCCTTAATGTGCACTATCACACTGAATCCTTTCTAAAACCCTGTAAGGAAGATGTCATTATTTCTCTTTTACTGCAGAGGAGACTGAAGCATGTAGAGGACTGAGTGACTTACCCAGCTCCCACACTGGTTAGTGGCAGAGCCAAAATTTGAAATCAGGAGTTCTGGATCCAGAAGTCAGGCTTCTTACCTTTACAGGGCACTGCTTCCCTGTCCTTGGAGATTCATGAGATTTTCTTACAATATTTTGTATAGTAATTTCTTAAAGAAATTCCCCATTTATTTAAGCAACTGTGAAGTAGGTTTCTGTCTTTCTTAACAAATCCTCCCCGATTAAAATACAGGAAGATTAAAAGATACTAACTCCTGGCCAAATGGCACAGACAGGTGCCTTTGAGCTGCTCTGTAGTTGCACTAAAAAGTAGGCTCAGTTAACAAAATGAGGCTGCCTTTACATCAATCGCTTTTCTGTAACATATCTGTAATACTCTTATGTATCTTCCAGAGGCAGTGCGTTTCAAGGTGCTATTAGACAAACAATGCCATCTAACTTCCCTTTAGTTATTCCAGCCTAACATTACCCCTTCTACAGTATGCTATTGGTCTGTACATTCCTTTACCACAGCAGATATCACATTATATTGGAATCATTTGTGTGTATCAGTGTTTCCCAACCTCGGCACTACGGAAATCTGAAGCTAGATAATTCATGCTTTGCTGTGGGGGAGTGTCCTGTGCATTGTAGGATGTTCAGCAGTATCCTGGCCTCTACCCTCTAGATGCCAATAGCATCGTCTCCCCCATTATGACAACTAAAAAATGTCTCCAGACATTGCCCATATCCCCTAGTGGGTGGAATCACTCTTGGTTGAGAACCACTGGTCCACATGTTCTAACACTCCCCCACCCCAAACAATCCCACACTGACCTCAAGGGCAGGACTCGGTCTCTTTTATCCTTACTTCTTTTCAATGTTTGGTGCATTATAATGCTTAATAAATCTTAATTGAATAAAACTATAGTAACTTGCATTCAAATGGTGTTTTGTACTTATAAGCCTGGAGTCCCTGTATATCTGTATCTGGATTTGGTCACGAAAACAGAGACACTAATATACTACCAGAACAAGGGGTTTAATATAGATATTAGGGTTTATATGAATATGAGAGTAACTACAGGAATGAAGGTCTAGAAGGCTATGGCCAGAAAAAAAGGACTTGAACCTGAAGCTCTGGGTCGAAAAGAAGGTATTCACAGGGAAATCTGAGAAGCCACCATATCCAGCCTAGAAAGTGAGATCATAAAATGCGGGCCCACAGAAACATCTGTTATTCCACAACATCTAACAAAGCAGCCTCATCTGACATCCTCAGACTTCCAAAAATAATAGCCTCTGCCTCCCTTCCACTTTTGAAATTTCTCAGATTCCTCTCACGGAGAAACCTTAACCTGGAGCCAATCAAGAAGGGAATTCTGGGAAGTGTAGTTTTCACCAGCTGTAGGCAGGCTCTTGTACAGGAATAGCAATGCCAGGTAAACAAAGATAATCCCATAGAGTAATCGCTTTTTGGAACTAAGTGTATATATGGAGAGAAAGGGGGAAAGAGAGAGAGAGAGAGAGAGAGAGAGAGAGAGAGAGAGAGAGAGGACAGGAGGGAGGGAAAGAGGGACTGGAGCACATAAATGGTCTGGAGAATTTGGCAGAGTCACAATCATCCAAGTGAGAAAGCAAGTAAATGCTTGATGTGATTTTGTGGCTGCTGCTGTTCTTGTTTTTCTTTTGGCAGAGGGCTCATCCTCTGATCACCCGTCCCTTTCAGGCTGTGCTCTGTAGACAGTTTCAATGTTCACTTTGTTTGCACCCTGAACAGATGGCAAACTATGTTAATAATCGAACAGCTCATACTCCAGATGGAGGATGTTCCCCTTCATGCTTCTTAGATTTTCGGGTGTCTTCTGAGCATTCTAGCTAGACCAGAATTGACAGAGACTACGAGGAAAGAATTTCCAGACACAAGGCACGGCCTTGCTCTTGAGGAATCGAAACATCACCAGCATGTTATCGATTTCTGAACCACTCTCTAGGACTACAGCTGACATTAAGTAAAAATATTTCTGCTTTATAGATATTGACCCAAAGATCAAACAATTACTTTTAAATAATGGACTTCCAGTCCATTAAAAGTATGGTGCTGTAGGTGAGGTGTGGTCCAAAGTAGAGTGAAGTATGTATTGCACTTTAGAAAATTAGACTCAAAATATACATCGAAAAGACATATACCTCAGCGACTGTATGGCCCATGGAGTCTCAACCTTTTCACAGAAAAGGTCTGCTGACACCTGGGCTAGAAGACGAGCAGCAGGAGTTAAGGTCTGAGAGGTAACGGGGACATTGCAAGGACTTGTCTTTTACTGAGTGAGGTGAGACCCACTGGAGAGTTTTGAACTGATGAAGATCTGACTTGACTCACATTTTCACAGGATCCCTCTAGTTGCTGCACTGAGAATAGATATTATTGTTGGGAGAGAGGGTCTGCAAGCCAGGGGACCAGGAAGAAGACTATTAAAATAATTCTGGTGGGAACAGTTCTGATGAGCCACCATTGGGTGGCTCAGACCAGAATGTAGCATTGGGGGGAGTAAAAGGTGACTACGTTCTGGTTTGGAGATTGGGCTGACTGGGCTTGCTGGTCCTAGGTGTGTTGCATAGCCCCCTGCAGGTGCAAGGGAAGCTAGAAAATGCAGTCTCCCCATGTGCGCATGTGTGGCCGGCTAAAACAGGGTCTCTTAAGTTGGGGTGATTTTGCAGTGTGTGGCGATGTCCAGGGACATTTTCTCATCGTCACAACTTGGAAGGAAGGGTGCTACTTGCATCTCGTGGGTAGCAGCCAGGGCTGCTGCGAAATATCCTAAAATACACAACACAGCTCCCTACCACAAGTAATTACCTGGTCCTAAGTGTCAATAGTGCTGTAGTTAAAAAGTCCTGAGGTAA
Organism: Prionailurus bengalensis; assembly: GCF_016509475.1. Lineage (NCBI taxonomy): Eukaryota > Metazoa > Chordata > Mammalia > Carnivora > Felidae > Prionailurus > Prionailurus bengalensis. The sequence continues at coordinate 11,401,425 of NC_057361.1, forward strand.
AGAGGATCCACCACTGGAAATCTTAGAAAAATGGGTTTTTGTGGATAACTGGGAGTCTTAGCCCAATGCCATCCCTGGGTCCCAACCCCTGGCAAGGCATTTGTAGGCTGTGGCAACATCAGTTCTGGAATCCCAGCTCATAGCACAGCTGAGTTCCGTTTGTCCTCCTTGCCCACTATTTCTCCGTTGTTACTGGAGGTGAGCTTTGTCCTGAATAAGAGGCCCAGGGGGCTTTTGTTTTCATATGGAGACTTGTAAACCAAGTCATGTGACCGAGGCAATGAAGGAGACTTTGTGTAAGGGTGGCTAAGTGATACGCAGGACCACAGTGCAGGTGGTGATTTAAGAGATCTGTGAAAAAAATGTTCCATTAATTAGAATTTCATAAGATAAAACCGATGTTTGGTGAGGACAACAGATCTACAGGAATTTCATTCTCTTCACCAACCCAAATGGATGGCATGTCAGTTCAAATACCCTTAATATTATGCAAATACTCCTTAGTCTTTTGCTATGGGAAATAACTGATAAGGTCTAATTTATTTGATGAAATATTTGCATATATCTAATATATACTGTCTTTTCATTTGCCTAGCATTATTTTGACTTCCAAATAGATGGATAAATGAAAAATGTTTCTTTGTATTTTGGCATGTTTGTCTATGCCATTTATTTTCTTTGCAAGTAAGTATACAGTTTTTGCTAAGATTGTTCATGAGTTTGATCTAAATTTATGTATTTTCACACTATCTGGGCTGCTCACTAGTTTAATGGTGGGCCAAAAAAATGGACAGTGTTTCAAATATAGACCACAAATACCTCTGTTATATTTATTTATTTATTTATTTATTTGAGAAGGAGAAAGCACAAGGGGGGGGTGAGGGGCAGAGGGAGAGAGAGAGAGAGAGAGAGAGAATCTTAAGAATCTGAAGCTCCGGGGCGCCTGGGTGGCACAGTCAGTTAAGCGTCCGACTTCAGCCAGGTCACCATCTCGCGGTCCGTGAGTTCGAGCCCCGCGTCGGGCTCTGTGCTGACAGCTCGGAGCCCAGAGCCTGTTTCAGATTCTGTGTCTCCCTCTCTCTCTGCCCCTCCCCCGTTCATGCTCTGTCTCTCTCTGTCCCACAAATAAATAAACGTTGAAAAAAAAATTTTTTTTAAAAAATAAAAAAAAAAAAGAATCTGAAGCTCCACGCTCAGCCTGGAGCCCAACACGGGGCTTGATCCCACGACCCTGGGATCATGACCTGAGCCAAAATCAAGAGTCGGCCACAAGGCTATTGAGTCTGTAGTGAGAGGGATAGGGATGAAAGTTCTTTGAGGAATATCGACCCAGAGGCTGCAGAAAGGACTGCAACTGGCAAAGAGAGGGAGATCAACTAAGAGACGATCACTAGCCCCTTCTCTCCCCCGGGGAACATATCCTTTCTGAACCTTTACTCAGAATCAAGAGGATCACCACAAGCACAGTTACTGAATAACTGTCACAGGACTAGCACCGTACCGGGGGATGGGGTTACAGAGGTGACTTTGCATACTCTCAGGAGTTCACCCTCTAGTGACTGAAGACAATAGTGGAAATCAGCTATCAAAATCCAGAGTTTCTGACTACCTATTCTTTAACATAATTGGGAAGCAAAAATTTTTAAATAATAAAAAGGAAAATTGGAAATGTATTCTAAAAAGCAATAGGTAGCTAAACAGTCTTTTCCAGATTAGGGCAATCATAGATGATTTGCACATTGCCCTGTATATGTCAGCTACATTACCATGGATACCCTCACCAATTCTGGAGACTTGAGGCACATCTGACCACCAATAAATCTTTGTATGTATCTCAAGCATATGTCTTATATTATTCTCTATACACCCCGCAAAAAAAACCCAAAAAACAAACAAAAAAAAAACAAACCAAGGTCTTATTCATCTTTTGGTTCCCATGGTTCTCAAAATAAAGCCCCAAACAGGCAGTGTGGTTTGCAAGGCCCTACATGACCCAGCCCCTGGTCACTTCTGACACCTTGTCTCACTCCACTTTGCCCCTGCATTCCAGGAGCCTTCCTGGCCCTCTCCATTGCAGCAAACCCTCCCATGTGAGACATCTCTCAACTCTGCCTTCACGTCTTTAATGCCTTTGATTTTTCAAGTCTCTAACAAAATGTCACTTTCTCAGGGAAAAGCTTCTCCTATCTGCCAGATTAGGTCAGGTCCCCCATTAATAAGCTCGCATAGTACCCTGTACCTATCCTTCAGAGCCCTTATCATAGTTTCTAATTATGTATTCCTGTGATTATTTTATTTACATTTGTCTACATCAAGATTGTGAGCTCCCTGAAGAAAAGAATTTGATCTGTTTTGCTTACCACTGGGTCCCTCGCAAATGGCACAGTGCCTGGCATCTCCTTAGGCATTTTCTGTCTGACTACTCAATCTAAAACATCCTCTCTGCCACTCATCTCTCCTAAATCTCTTACCTTGATTGTTTTTCTTCAAAAATCATATATCCGTGTGTGTGTGTGTGTGTGTGTGTGTGTGTGTGTGTGTGAGTGTCTGGGAATATCTTGTATGTGTGTATACATATATGTATATATGTATATGTAGGATAATGTGTTTGTGCGTGTGCATACGTCATTTCTTTCCTTGTTACTGCCTGTTTTCCCCAATAGAATGTAAACTCCAAAAAACCCAAAACTTCACCTTCTTGTTTACTGCTCTAGTCCCACCACACACCCAGCACATAACAGGTCCTCAATGAATATTTGTTGGAAATACAAATTCACGAATGGCAAGTGCTCAAAAAATGAATACCAGAAGGTTCCTTGTGCAAAAATTAATATAGCAATATGATGCACTGAAAAGAGATGCTCCAATGATAAGTTTTCTTCTGGAAAAATTGCTATGGACTGTCTGCCAGAAGGACACTTTGACAGTTTTAATTCATTTTACCACAACTCATTAATCAACAAAGGGTCATATTTGGTTTACTTTAAATTTGTTGTTCTGCCAAGTTCAGTCAGAGTCTTCATCCATAATCTTAAATGAAGCTATTGGGGGTTTGATAGGGAAAAATTCATAAAACTCAAAGACTTCCAGAGTCCTTGGAATCAGACAGTTAGGGGATCAGAAAGACTTGGATTTGAATCTCAGCTTCAACATTAGTAATATAATTTGGGGAAGTCACGTGACTTTCCCCAGTCTCGGTTTCTCCTGAAAGCATGTGATTTCCATGGTCAGTTTGGTGATAGGACTGACTGTGGTTTTAAGTGCTTAGTACATAGTTATAATCAAAAAATTATACTTATTTATTATTCATATTGATCCCCAAGTCTCTGTGGCACAAAGGAGGAAACTGAGGCTGCAAGACTTGAGAATTTCTCAAGGCCATCCCTGCCACCCAAGTCCAGGTAATAGAAATCAGCAGGCCTTACAGCTAAACATTATCCAACCTTCATTTTCTCAGGGGACTTTTTTGGTGAACACCTGCTGGGTTTTGGACTCACAGTGTTTTCTAAGGAGGGCCAGAGACTCCATTATGTCCCCGTATTGATCGAGGCTTACTACATACAACCTTCAGTTCCAACTGAGCCCTTTCCTGTTCCAAAAGAAGAGAGCCTTGGTCCAATCAAAGAATCTGGGTGAGAAATGTGATGGAAAGAACTTTCCCCTACACCAGTTTTTAGGAATCCTTTTCTTTCCTCCTTTCTAGAGTATAAGAGAAAAATTGGAACCATGAGCTCCACTAAAATCTTTCATTTTATAAATGCCATGTCCTTTAATTATATCGAAATCATTCGCTTCTGACGAACAATTCGCTACATTGCAATTCTGGTGAGCTTTAGGTCCAATTTCACATCTAGACAGGAGGTATTACAGACACAGAAATGAGTAAACTTTACAGTAAGTAAAAGTGAGGCCTGAATTAAATAAAATAATAAATCTCAAATGAGTTGCATGGTGCCATGGCAGTGCTTCATGCGGCAGGACAGGACTTAAGGAGATTTTCTAGGAGTGGGATATAGAAATTGAACATATTGAAGCTTGGGATGATTCATTTTCTGTGCGAATTTAATCAGTGCATAACCAAAGAGAGTGAGCTAGAAGTATTTACTGTTCAAAGTTACTGAAGATGGTGGGTCAGCAGCAATACTTAACTAATCGGTTTCCTGGCTAATTAGAAGTGGAGAATATCTGAGTAAGATTCTTTCCTTACTGGGAAGATCTGATTCTCCCTGTGAATATGTTCAACTGAGCTGTGCCTACAGATTGCTCTTTATTTTAGCGTCAGCTTATCCCTGACTCAAGCTCATCTCCTTCTTACCCTCATATAGGAATCCTGCCACATTACCGTAACATTTTATGCTGAACCTGTTATAAAGGCAATTAGTCATTCATTATAACACAGAAACTCAAATTGTTGCAATTATGTTTTCTGAATCAAAACCATGCCGTTTGATGTGGAGAATTTAAGGTTCTGTATTTAAAATGCGTCGGATGAGTCATAACGGTGAATAAGAAGACCCTTAGACTAGCATTCATATCTCCTGCATATGAAAAATTAAATGGATAACTCCTACCTACGACAAATTTATTTTTTGCGATGGAGGATTTTAAAGAATGGATTTAATTAGCTGTAACTATGCTCACAAGCATAATTGGAAGTACCGCTGAATGAATGAGGAAAGTATTTTTAAGAGCAGAAAAAAACCCTCTTAAAATTCCCTTTTGTTCATTACGCAACAAACGTTTATTAAGCACCCACGGTTTGTTGGGCACCGGACAACATAATGAGAACCCAAGCTGGCATCATTCTACTCTAGCTCTGGTCTTTCATCGGATGAGTTCATCTCTTCAGCTGTCCATTCACAGTATGTGAGGCAAGACTATAGAAACTAAATGAATGAGTCAGTCTGAAAAGAAACATGGATGTGGGTATTTAGGTTTGCTTTCGTTCTGCGTGCTAAAGCAGTTTACTAGCTAACCACCTTTCCTGTTGCTTCAGGGATCCAGGAATTTAAAAAGAATCTTATCTCACGTAGGCAGTGAACTATATGCTTAATCGTGAGTTTCTAAATGTTTATAGAGGTGAGAACAGCAATTTGCAAGATTCTACAGATATGGAAAGGAAAAACAGCACAGTAAATTTAGGCAGATAAGGGGAAATGTACTTTGAGGAATAGTTTCCATTATGAAAAGTAATTTTAGACTTAATAATATAGAATAATTTCTGCATTTTAGAGCTGGACCTTAGAACTCATCGAGGTCACTGGTTTCCAACCTTCTGCATCAGGGTCACTGGATTTTAAATCGCCCTAGAGATTCTAATTCATTTGATCTGGAAGGAGTTAGGAGGCGAGGCAGGCATGCATATACTTGTAAAAGTTCCCCAACGGTCAAAGCTGAGGCCCATAAATCTAGTCCAGCCTTGATATTTTTGGTATGAGATCCCTGAGGCCTTTAAAAAATAAAGAGCTTGCTTAAGATCAACAGCAGCTTACAACCCTTGGAGCCTGAGCTAGAACCCAAATATCCAAATTCCTAGTCTGTATCTCTCTTTACTAAACCAACTGACACAGTTTCTACTTCTCTCACTCAGTAGTTGAGATCTAATTGCCAGTTGGTAATAGAAAGTCAAGACCGCCTATAACCCATGTGACTCCTAAGTCCCCTCCCTCTAATGACCTGTGTGCTTCCTTTCTTGCTAAGGACTGAATAAGTCTTCTGATAGCACTGCAATGCTTAATATATCTATTTATTCCATATTTAAAAATACCTTTTTAAATACTTCATTTAGAACTTCATTCTTTATTTTTTTATGTTTATTTATTTGTTTTGAGGGGAGGGGCAGGGAGAAAGGAAGAGAGAGAATCCCAAGCAGGCTCTGCACTAAGAGCGGGAACTCTATCCCACAAACTGTGAGATCGCGACCTGAGCCGAAATCAAGAGTTAGACGCTCAACCGACTGAGCCACCCAGGCGCCTCTACCATTCACATTTTAAGGCAAAGAAAACAGATTCAATATTTGAATCTGAGTCCAATTAAAGTCTTCATTATTGAGCTTATATAGATAGCTGGGCACATGAAAGTACTCTAATGTCAGGCTCAGTTTTCTTAGCCAGTTACCTTATATGATAACGCCTTGAGGTTGAACACTTCCAGTGGGTTCTGAAAGTTCCATGCAAGTAGGGCTCTTATCCAACTTCATCAACTGTTTCTGAGTGCCTAGCAAAATGCCCACCATAGACTCAACACTCAATAATTCATTGTTGCATGAGAAATTCCTTAATACATTTTGTTAAGAAATAAGACAGAGTATCTTGAACCAACTTGTATAGGACAATCCCATATAAATAAAAGTACTGAGATTATTTTATAAAGGTAGTTTTACAGTTACTTTATTCTAAGAGCTCTAGTCTGATTTTCCTGATAAAAATTTGTCCTTGCTGTACCACTTGAATTACAGTTGGGCTCTCATTCATATCATGTTAAAAGTACTTCACTCAGGGGCCATCTGAGTAGCTCAGTCGGTTAAGCATCTGACTCTTGGTTTCAGTTCAGGTCATGATCTCATGGTTTGTGAATTCGAGCCCCACGTAGGGCTCTGCACTGACAGTGTGGAGCCTGCTCGGGATTCTCTCCTTTCTTCCTCTCCTTCCTTCTCTCTCTCTGTCGCTCTCTCAAAATAAATAAATAAACATTCAGTATATCTTTTATATGTGGCTTAAGGCACAACTAATGTGCAATACAAACTCATGAAATAAAATTAATACCAAGTTCTCTTGTGTTTTGGGAAACATAACCATTGTTATTATCTGGCAAAACAAAAAGTGCAGTGCCTTTGGTGATTCCCAGGGGTTGTACAATATTGTGGAAGGCAGTGAACTAGTTTCCAAAGAAGATTCAATCAATGGTTATTTAGAACTAAACTTTTATTAAGTAGGTCATTTCAATTCCACTCTTTCGACTCCACCATTTTGACCCAACCACACACCAAGATTCCATACGTTTGACTCTACTAAGGCTATCTGCACTTTACCCTGAGGTTATACTTTTTCAGTCTTTTATCTAATTCACGTTGAAATAATCAACACAAAATACCACTGACATCTGCTAAAATGACCCGTGTTTAAATATGGTAGAGATAACTAACAAAAGAATCAATGATAAAAATTCACACTAGAAAACAAGTGTTGGTGAGGATATGGAGAAAAGGGAACCCTCAGGCACTGTTGGTGGGAATGCAAACTGGTGTAGCCGCTCTAGAAAACAGTATGGAAGTTCCTCAAAAAGTTAAAAATAGAACTACCCTACAATCCAGCAATCACACTACGATGTACCCAAAGAATACAAAAACACTAATTCTTAGGGATACATTCACCTCTATATTTATGGCAGCATTATTTACAACAGCTAAATTATGGAAGCAGCCCAAGTGTCCATCGATTGATGAATGCATAAAGAAGATGTTGTGTACACACACACACACAATGGAGTATTACTCAGCCGTAAAAAAGAACGAAAGCTTGCCATTTGCAACGACATGGATGGAGCTAGAAAGTACAATGCTAAGTGAAAAAGTCAGTCGGAGAAAGACAAATACCATATAATTTCACTCATATGTGGAATTTAAGAAACAAAACAAATGAGCAAAGGGAAGACAGAGAGAGAGAGAGAGAATCAGATCAAGAAACAGACTCTTAACTGTAGAGAACAAACTGATGGTTCCCAGAGGAGGTATGAGGGGGATAGGTGAAATAGGTGATACAGATTAAGGAGTACACTTATCGTGATGAGCAATGAATAATGTATAGAATTGCTGAATCACTGTATTGCACACCTGAAACTAATGTATACTAACAATATTAGAAAATAAAACAATTTTAAAAATTGGATCACCTAAAAAAAATCGACACCAGAAAAATCAGTCATGGTCAAAATATTCAACACCACATAGTGGATGTTTAATCTCTGATATATAACTGAGATCAACTAGAAGACCAGGGGGAAACAGGTATGCATATAAGGGGTTAATATTAGATCTAATATTAACCTTAAAGCCAATGTTAATGGAAGGAACTAGGCTGTGAATGGGCCACAAAACTAGAAGTTCCTAGCTTAGGGCCAGGTACACAGCAGGGATTCAGTAAATGATTTTTTGAATGAGTGAATGAAGCGTGAATGAGTAAATGAACAAATGGTGCTCTACATGAAGTATAAAATTGGGATTTGGAGACTTGGCTTTAAAATAGTTCATTCAGGGGCGCCTGGGTGGCTCAGTCGGTTAAGCGTCCAACTTCGGCTCAGGACATGATCTCACTGTTTGTGAGTTCGAGCCCCGTGTTGGACTCTGTGCTGACGGCTCAGAGCCTGGAGCCTGCTTCGGATTCTGTGTCTCCCTCTCTCTCTGCCCCTCCCCCACTTGTGTTCTGTCTCTCTCTGTCTCGCAAAAATGAATAAATGTAAAAAAAATTTTTAAATAGTTCATTCAAAGTTATGGATTAATAAACCAGATTTGGGGAAAGTCAGTGCTGAATATAATGTGTTTCTGTTTGTTAATTAATTAAAATGACCACAAAGTCATGATTCTTACTCTTAATCTCTCAGCCTGAAATTTAATGAACTGTATCTGTTCCATGAATAATTGAGTTGAACTTGAAAGAGAATTCCACATTCCCAAAGCCTCCCACACTACCAGTTAACTGTGATTTATCCTTTTACTTCTGAAGAATTTTAAGCATCTTCCATCTGATTTGACTGACAACCAATCTGTGCTTCCTCTGTCTTTATTCTCCCAGGAAGAAGATGTTACTCGTGAAAGTCGTTTTAATTTCAGTGGTTATGGGATGGGTCACTGCCTCCAAGTGAAAGATGGAACAGCTGTCAAGGCCACACCTGCCAACCCGCTCCCACAACCCCCAAAAGATGCAGATGCCATCAAGAAGAAGTTTGTGGACCGGGCAAAAAGGATTGACACGATATCTCGAGCTGCCTTCCCATTGGCCTTCCTCATTTTCAACATCTTTTACTGGATCACATACAAGATCATTCGGCATGAAGATGTCCACAAGAAATAGATGTGCCCTTCGGACCCTGGACTTTCTTGCCTAATTGTTGTGCTTGTAAATACACAGTGAAATTGTCTTTCTATCACTTTGACAGAGGAGATTACTAAGGGAGGGGGGGAGGGAAGATCATGAGGGCAGGTTTCCTGGCACGTACATGAATAAAGATAAGTTATCTGGGCAATGACAGAAAATGTTTGCACAAAATTAAGGTGTTGCAGAATCACGTGAGCATAATTCCCTTCATAGTCTTTAGCATTGTTATTTCAGGTGATGTATTAATTAGACAGGATATGCAAGGTCAAGTGCTTGAGAGCTATTTGGTTTGGTTTTGACTAATTCTGGTACTGAAAAGTTAGCTTAAAACACACACACACACACACAGAAGGAAAATGCTTACCATCTGACCATAGTGACTAGCCTATAGTGAGTTGAGGACCAAACTTTTTCAGGAAAATGCTGCCTCGTTTTTAAAACAAGTACCCTGAGCTACGTTCTTTACGGTGTCTGTAATTAGTGTTTCACCTGAGAAATCCTTTTGTGGGTTGTAAATTATTTCTATTTATTGAGAAAACAACAACAAAAAATAAGCACCAACCACAAAGAACAGATTTCTACTTTACTGTCCGTGTAGGTGTGCAATTTAATATTATTTTTTGTTCCTCAGTGTAATTTGGGGGTTTAAACTGTGTATTGTGTAATTGATTTGATAGTATACCCTCTTAAAAATAGATGCCCATCTTATTTTAGATCCCAATCAGCACACTGTATTTTTTTTGCTTTGACTATATTGACATGCGACTTTAACTGCTCAAGTGTCACTTAGCCATTGCAGCCTCTCGGCCACAGTATTTATGGAGATGGTATGTCCTGAACGGTGTAGCTCATATTAGCTTGAACTTTCCATTTCTGCTCTCATTGTAGGTGTAACTACTAGTCCTAATGTCAAACGACCATGATTTCTACTGTCAATCCAAGTGAATATCGTTTTAAATATCCTTAATTAACTTACAGAATTTTAAAATTGTACTGTGATTTTCATAACCCGTTGCCTTTTTGGTACCAGAGCTACGTGGTTTGAATCCTGGCTACATGTTTTAAGTAAGAAAACAAATAAAAGACGTATTTTTGCTTACTCAGATAAAAGACAACCTGTAAAAATATAATGAGAAACTTAAATTTTACATGTGCTGTAAAAGGGATTATTAAAAAATATTTGTTCAATTTCAATAAAGCTAAGTGTGCCACAAAACTTCCCTAAGAGTCTTTCAATTTTTGCACTACAATGTAGATAATTTACATGACAATGGTAACCTGCATTTTTGTTTCTGGTCTTCCTTGTGAGTTTAAAGCACTTATAGCTATTACACTATGTTCTAATTTAATAGGAGCTTATAGTGTCCCCAAGAAGAAAGAAAAAAGAAGTCATTCCCATTGTAGAAACAGAGAAATGGGGATGTGGAACTATTGGTAGTCACTGTGAGCAGAATCTAGTATTGGATACTTCATATGAGATATGAGAAAGTTCCAAAGAGCACTGAGGAATCATGAAATCTCAAAGTGGAAAGAAATTTAAAAGAACAACCTGTGCACTTAGCCATTCTGATTTTGTCAGGAATGGAGGTCCATGATGAAAAAACAATTCTGAAAACCTCAGTGAAGTCCATGTAATTCACCTTGACCCTTGCAGACTTTCCTTAACCAAAGATATCCATCAGAATACTTTCAAGAAGTAGATTCATAAGTAGATGTTTATGGCCTTTTAAACCTCTTCAAATATTGAACCATTTACACAGAGAGGAATATTGCAGAATGGCTAACAGGAGGAATTCGGGAGATAGGGAGACTAGCTTGGCCACCTATCAACAGTGTGATCTTGGGTAGGTTGACCTGACTTTTCTGAGTAGCTCCTGTTTCATAGAGTTTTAAGAGGAAAAACTGAGAAAAATACAAGTAAAGCCATTATCTCAGTGTCTAACACAGTAAATCCTCAATAACTAAGAGGTAACAATAATTATTATTGTCATGAATAGTATTAACTTGTCCACTGAGCAAGAAGCTTCACAATTCCTCACTTTGGCAAGGTTAATGCTATGTTTTGTATCATTCCTAAAACATTATTTCTGTCTTATTGTTCATTCCTTTCCAAAAAAACAAGGCAAAGTCTTTGATGGGTCTCATTTCTCTTCCTCCCACTGAAAATAGTAAATTGAGGCTAAAATGCTTCCCAAACATGGGCCTGACTCCCTAAGAATTCTAGGAAGAGCCCTGATATTGCACATGGAGCCATGAGGAGGCACCTTGGGAGATAATCCTAAGCTAAATGATCATGTCTAATCTATGTATGTACCATATAATTTTGGGGGGGTGGTCCCCACATCAGACAATTTTAAAAAGACTCACCTCTAAACATATCTGCCACCCATTCAAGCAGGCAAAAACATACTGGATGGCAAGAGGGATTCTTGGCTCTTCTCTGATTCTAGTCTATGTTCAGTGGAAAGAATTCTTTGGTGCACTGATTTGAGTTATAGAAATAAGATAAAATCTCAGAGAAAAGATTTTGAGAGCTGCATACTCTGGCAAAATAGATAATTCCCCTGTAATGTTATTGGAGATTTTATTTAGGACATTTTTTTTTCACAATGGTATTTGAAGGAAAATAGTTCAAGAGTAAAATCATGGTGGGGTACCTGGGTGGCTCAGTCAGTTAAGCATCCAACTCTTGGTTTCAGCTCAGGTCATGATCTCACAGTTCATGAGTTCAAGTCCCCCACCAGGCTCTGTGCTGACAGTGTGGAAGGGCAGAGAGAGAGAATCCCAAGCAGGCTCCACACTGTCAGTTTTCCCCAAACCGAAGGTAGTGTGTATGTGAAGCTTTTAGACCATGAGCCAGCATTTAGAGAGCACGTTATCGCCTTGGCACAAATGGTTCGTAAATAGGTGAATGTGTCTTCAAAGAGGAGAGCAAAGCTCCAGGGTGCTCTTTTGAAGTATGTACCATACTGGCCTTCTTCTGGTAGGACCCAGGGCTGGTCATGGAATGGACAGCTTGGTAAGTCCTCATGTAGACTGAAGCCTCGTGAGAAGCTCCAGGTCCCTAAAAATAACAGAATCAAGAGCTAGGAGACCCTTCATCTGCAAGGATCAGAACTAACAAGACATCATCAAATTCAATGGATAATCATTTCCTGAGCAACCCCTGCTTTCTGAGAAAGATAGAGAGGCAGGAGAGTGAGAAAGGGAAAAGAATCAAAGGAAGATAGTAGTCAGAAAGTTCCTTTGAAGGCATGAATCAGATCACGACCCTGTGATTTAAGTCTCCAATGGCTTTCCATCTTAGAGAATAAGCCAGAATCTTCATTGTGGCCACGTGATCTGACCTTCCTACCTCTCCCATCACCCTCTCCTATCCCCTCTCCCTCCAGGCATACTAACCAGTGCTTAAACATGTCAACCACACTTCTACTTCAGAGCTTTGCATTTACTGTTTCCTCTGCCTGGCCACCCTCTTTCCTTAGACCAGGAGTTGCTGAAGTTTTTGAGGCCAGATAGTCAATCATTCAGGTTTTGGAAACCATACAATCTCTGCTGCTACTATTCAACTCTGCTATTGTGGTATGAAAGCAGTCATAGACAATATGTAAACAAATGAGTGTTGCTGTGTTCCAATAAAACTTTATTTACAAAAGCAAGTGGTAGGGCAGATTTGTCCCATGGGCAGTAACTTACAACACTTGCTCTAGATACATACATACATACTTACTCCCTCATTTAATTCAGGCCTCAGCTCAAATGTCTTCTTATCAGAGAAGCCTTCTTTGACCACCCTATATAAACTAGTACTCTCCAACCATTTTACTCTATTTCTTATTCATGCCTTATGTTTTGCATAGCATTTGTCACTTCCCAATCGATGTTTTCATGTGTTTACTGGCATGTGCACACATAGACGCACACACATACATACCTTGAAGGACAGCTAGCTTCATGTGAGAAAGTAGAAACATAGGTTCATTGTTATATTCTCAGATTCTAGATCTGTGCCTGGCACTTAGTAGGTGTTCAATCAATATAGTATTTATTTGATGAATATTGAAAAGTTAATACTTATAAGAAGTTAATTAAATGTTTGCATGGCAGGCTTGGAGATAGAAGTAAGCAACCTACTACTAGCCAGTTAGAGAAAAATTGCTGTCAAAACTCAAGCAGGTTTGGGGTTTATAACAATGAAGAAATTACATTAGATTAGCATTTTCCAACGTGTATTCTGAAAAACCCTATTTCTACAGATACTTAAGGGTCTGGGACATTAGACGTCCTGCCTGGATTGAGTTTTTAGTTTCCCATTGACTTTTATCAGAAGATGTGGGCCTTGTAAGACATGGGGTTTCTGAGAGATACCCCGGGGGATTGAAGGCAGTTCAAACATATTTCCCTTTACCTCCATTATGTAGTAATAATGCAATTTCCCCTTGATAGTCAGGATCAGTCACCCCAGCTAGTACAGTAGTCCCCTTCTTTGTCTGCTGGCTCCCTGGCAGGAGGAACACAAAGTGCTAGGTAGCAGCCTCAACTTCCAGTTCCATTGTTGTGTCACGTAGAGGAAGCAGAGAGGCACATATTCCAGAAAATGTTGTAGATTCGAAGCTTTGTATCTAAATATTCTTAAAGCATAGTTTTCAAAAAGATAAAATCATGACTCTCAGGCAAATATAAAGTTAACATGCCGAATATTATATTAAACGTGTGAATTGATAAAAAACGGTAAAATGTTAAACCCAAGGCAAAGGGCATTTGAGAATGAAGTTTTTATGAGCACTGTGAGAAGTTTCCAGAGTTAGAAACAAAACTGTTTGATGTCCAACAGGGCTATAGCCAGTAACCATTGGGATTATTTCTTCTTTAGACAGAAATTATTTGCACTTCTACTGGACAAAATTCTACAAATTCACTTGTGCCTCTACAGAGTAGTAAAATAGACCAGACGAGACAATGTCAAGCCCAGAACTGTACTGAAAGAGCACCTGTGACCTCTTTTTGCCTATTTCAAGTTTCAGATCATTTTTTGGACAGACGATCACAATTCAGATTTAATGCTTAACTGTTATTAGACTATGAATATCATATTTTAACAGGACCAGGACCCAGAGTGTAAAAGTGACATGCTCTGTATCCCACAGCATGCCAGTGTAACTTGGGGCTCAGAAACCCAAATCTCGTGAATTCTATCCTGGCTCCTTTCTAAGTACTCCCATGAGCTCTTTTCCAGGTATCCCTGATAGAGAAAGTTATAAAGGGCAGTTTCTCTCCTTCATATTACTCTACTTCCATGTGATTATTTGCCTATTCTTCTAGAAGGCAGGTGGCATGGTTGTCAAGGCATAGTTTGTAGAATCAGATCTGAGTTCAAATGAAAGGTGTCCTTGGGCAAAGCTTTAATGCCCGACAAAGAAAGATACTGTAAAATAGGACATAATGATATCTACCTCATACAATTGTAGGTAAGTATTAAATTGAATGAGTTATCTGCCAATTGATGGGTAATACATAAGTGTTAGTTCTCATTTCCTCTCCTGCCCATTTAATTCATGTTTTATTTCACTAATGATGCCATCACCTACAAACGGAGTCTATTCTTGTATGATCTACTGTAACTATTGTAATTTTAAACTATCATCTAAACATCAAAAGGTCTAAAAGTGAAAAGTAAATACAAGAGGACCGGATCGAGAGCCAGTCTGAACAAACTTCTTTGTTAGAAACAAAGGGACAATAAAGTTTTCATTGTTTTACTTTGACCTAATACAGAAAGGAAAACATTTTCTTGATTTAAGCGTTGAAAAACTTTAAGTTGGCATGACCAGAGCCAGTGGGAGGAAGTGATTAGGAGGACTTTTACTGTATATAACTAACACATGTGCAGGACCAGTACAGTTTACAAATTGCTTGCACATAAATTCTGCCAGATTATCCTGTGGTCATAGGAATTGTGGCCTTGGGCAAGTTTCTCTCATAGCCTCAGTTCATTCTCCTGTAACATAATGGGGAGGGATAATGGTTTCCCATTAGAAAGCCTGGCAAGGAGTACGCTGTCAGTGCACGATAATCATCACCACACTGTCATCATCATTTTATGGATAAGGAAACAAACTTAGCACAGCTAAGGGATTGGTTACTGTCACAGAGGGAAATCCAGCCATCAGGTACTAGGCTATGTGACTCCAGGCAATGTCTACAGAATGAAGATAATGATATTTGCTCCACCACCTACCCACCTTTCAAGGCTACTGTAAAAATAAAATAAAAACCACAAATGTCAAAGATATCTAAAAACTATTTTATCAAAGAGGAAAGTGGGGCACAGAGAGGTAAAGTAACTTGAAGAGGACACATAGCTTATAAAATTTCACAGTCAAGATTCAAACTCAAGCAGTCTTTCTATGCAATCCATGCTCTTAGTCACCACAGTATATTGCTTATTCAATACAAAATATTATCATGATGGATATACATTTATATATAATTATATATATACAACTATGATGTTACATATATAAAATACACATTTGGTACATTTACTTTTAGTAGATTTTATCATATCATTTAAATTATTCATTTCCTGGGGCACCTGGGTGGCTCAGTCCGTTAAGCATCTGACTTCAGCTCAGGTCATGATCTCACGGTCTGTGAGTTCGAGCCCCATGTCGGGCTCTATGCTGACAGCTCGGAGCCTGGAGCCTGCTTCGGATTCTGTGTCTCCCTCTCTCTCTGCCCCTCTCCCTCTCATGCTCTGTCTCTCTCTCTCTCAAAAATAAATGAACATTTAAAAAAATTTAATTGCTCATTTCCTTATCCATATCCCCTCCAAGATCTTCAAGGGCACGATATTAGTTTCCTAGGGCCATTGTCACAAATAATCACAAACTGGTGGCTTAAAACAACAGAAGTGTATTCTCTCACAGTTCTGGTGGCTGGGAACATGAAATCAAGGTGTCAACAGGGCCATGCTTCCTCTTAAAGCCCTAGGGAAGCATTTGCCTCTTCCTGGCTTCTGGTGGTGGCTGGCAGTCCTGGGCTTTCCTTGGCTTCTAGCGCCACCACTCCAATCTCTGCCTCCATCTATCTCTCTGTGACCTTCTTCCTTCTGTGTGTCCCTCTCAAAAATCTCCCTCTCCTTACAAGGACACTTTTTAAGACCAATCGTCGTCCAGTATGACCTCATCTTCACTAATAATATCTGTAAAGATCCTAATTCCAAGTAAGGTCACATTCTGAGGTTCCAAGTGGACACGAATTTGGGGGGAACCATAGTCAACACAGTAAAGGCACCAATCGCATCTAATTTGTTAAAGCCTCCCAGGCCCCTGGCTCAGGGTAAGGTACCTACAGATTCAGCTAAATACAGCTTAGTGGTTGGCCATGCAGGTGCTGTGATGAGATTGCCCGGGATCAAATCTTAGTTCTGCCTTTACTAGCAGTGAGCTTTTGGGCAAAGGTTCCAAATTCTCCATGCACTGATATCTTAGTGTGGAAATAGTACCTGTTTTACGAAGTTCTAATGAGATTTAAATTAGTCAGTTTACGTCAGGTGCTTAGAACAATCATTAGCCCATAATAAGTGTTCAACAAATACTATTAGCATCATTTTGGGACAACACAATTAATGACTGTTAAATAAAATAATGAAAGCAAGAAGTGTCAGAAAGCACTGAAAACAGCTTACATTCAAGCTGTTAATATTAGGAAATATTTTCACATCAGCCCTTTTTCTGTGCAGTCTTCTCAGAGCATCAGTGAACATTCCATTTAAAAGAGAAGGGCTGCGGAAGCAAAGGTAAAAAGGAAAAGCTTGCCTTTCCTTCTCCCTCAGGGGAAAATTTTTCAAAAGAACCGTGGAGAAGTAGTGTTATTTCTAAGAGACCATGTTAGGGAAATGGAATTGCTTTTCTGAAAGAAAGTAGAAGATTAATACCTGGAGGGTCTCAAATGTAATTATGGGATTGATCTCAGGAAAGCCTCGGATGGATCTAATTTCTTTTCTTTTTTGCTCACGAGTATCATTAAAATGGGCTCATGCGTAAGGGCCTGCAGACTGCAAATATCTGAACATCACACATCAAAACAGGCAAAAAGGTCTTGTGAATGGATCCTGGGAGGCATCAAGGTAACATTCAACATGTGCTCTCATTAGTCCCCTCTTTCAGAAATTTTCTTCATGGCTCTGGGCACTGACTGAGCAAGCCGTTAATGAAGTGGCAAGGCAACACTCGGGGTGCAAATCAACCCAGAAGTACTCCATGCAGTCTGTGGGTTGACGGAGGGGGCAAGAGGACCCCAAACCCCAGACTAAAAATGAATTGAGGCTGATTTTATGTTTCTCTCCAGGCCTCATGAGGAGACGACTTTTTTTTGATTCCCGCTGTTTTACCTGCTCAGCTCCTTTCCCTTCCAAGCTGTTCAGAATCCTGTAACAACACTGCCCTTTCCCTGGTGGCTGGACGAACACACAACCCACTGTTTGGCTGAAAGCCCCTGAATGCCTCCAAACGCAATAAAAGCTTTGAGACTTATGACTGGGGACTCTGGATTTTTAAGAAACAGTCTTAACAACAACTCATATTAGAGGTACTTCAGGGCAGTTGAGGGGGAGCAAGCTGGAGATGTGTTTGAGACCTTTGGGGCATCTCCGATTCTATGGTTATGTTTTTATGAAATCATTCAGTCAAAAATCTTAGCATTCCACATCCTCCTTCACAGAGAAACTACACCAGCTGCAGATAGTTTAAAATGGGTGGTTCTTATTCTGGAATGGGAATGAGAAAAGAGGCTGGAAAGAAAAGCGGGGATGAAAAGATAAATTCACACGCTTGCTTTAAGGATCTTGGGATTTCTCCTGTAAGTAATGATATACCATTACAAGCTTTCAAGCAGGGGAGAGACAGAATTGATTCTGCATTTCAGAACATAATTCCAGCTACGGAGCATAGAGGAGATAGGAGGGGGATGAAAGAGGGGTGATCTCTAAAGTTTGGAAATTAAATATTCCTGTTGAAACCTGACAAGATCCGTGTACTGCTGAACATAACTTAAGCAAAGGAGAACTTCTGGTCTGAACAAAGACAGAAGCAAAATGGACCCCAGAAATGTGGATGAAAATTTTTACCAGTTAAAAAGTCATCAAAAATTCACCATATTACCAGCCTAAAATTTCAGTAACGTTCCATTTCTGGTTACAATCAAGAGTTAAGTTGGCACACCTGGGGGGCTCAGTCAAGCGTCTGACACTTGATTTCGGCTCAGGTCATGATCTCATGGTTGGTGAGATTAAGCCCCACATCAGGCTCTGCACTGACAGCATGGAACCTGCTTGGGATTCTCTCTCTCTCTCTCTCTCTCTCTCTCTCTCTCTCTGCCCCTGCCCTGTGCACGCTCCCATGCTCGCTCACTCTCTCTTTCTCTCTCTCTCTCTCCCCCTCTCTCAAACATTTAAAAAGCTAAGCAAAATGGTAAGGTATTATCACTCTGGTTAAAAACACAGGGTTTAGCACCAGATAGGCCTGGGTTCAAGTCTCAAATGTGTCACTTTCTGTTCCTGTTTCTTTGATGTGTTGGTTAACCTCTTAAATTCTCTGTTTCCCCACCTATAATGGCAATAATGACAGCAGCATCTGACTGGCAATGCCCTTGTGAGATTCATGCATGTAAATTGTTAGAACCTACAATACAGGGTTTGTTTCCCAAACTTGGTGGTTTCTTTACTTGTGGAGGGCCCTCACTAGTGAAGTGAGCCCTTCTGGCCTCTCTCTGCCCCTCCCGGGACAGGAAAAGCAACTGGATCTGATTGTGGAGTTTGAACGTATTTTCCTGCTCCCACCTCCCCTTTCCTTTCTCTTGGGGGATGGCCAATCCTTCAAAACTGCATGTTGTGCTCTGGTCTTGCCATATGTTTTCAACATAATGGAAATGTTGTCCATGGAGGTAATGTTTTCAACATTTCCCTTCAGGGAAAGCCCACGGTTCTCCAGCACGATCTATGACTCAACAGATAAGTCTGACTAATTCTAGAGCACAGACATTTAGAGCCTGCTCGCCCACAGATATAAATCACATTTTCCAATATTGGCACTATTTACAATAAAAGCGACACACGTATCCCACACAGAATGTGTCTCTGCTTAATGTTTTCTCAGGAAAATGCCTCTTGCCTTTTAATGTCCAAACTTCACCTAAGTACTTTCCAGGGGAATGAGGGTTGTATTACAAAATTACATTTATGCCTTAAAAAATCAATGTGACCTTTTTAACAAAAGAATGTACGGGAAACATCTCAAGCTTCACTCCTAATACAATTGGCATTTAGAATAGATCAAGTTTAGATGGACCAGAAGCATGCGTAGGTATTCTGAAGAGCTCTGGAGTGTCAACAGAGGGGATGTGTGGCTGGAGCGCTGCTGGCACTCACGAAGACATGGCTGGAGACAAAGCAGCTGCTTATTCACAACCACATTCATTATTTGGTGTCAACAAAGCAATGTTTTAAGTATTTTGCCTTATGATAGGACAGTTTGTCCTTTATACATGGGGATTTGGATGTGTTTGGGTTGCTTGCGGGTTTGGGGTTGATTTGTAATGCATAGTCATTTTTCCCATTTAAAATAACTGGAGAAGGGTTCCTTTAACATTTTGTGCAGAACATCTGATTTCATGAACAGAAAATCTATGTTAAGCAAGAGAGGTCGGCATTTTCGTCCCCCCCATCTGCCTCACCTCTCTTTCTGGTTTTTCAACTGGCTCACAATTCAATGGAGAGCAGACGGCTATTTGTTGGCCTCCACTAATAAAGAGAATATGGCAAAAGTGACAGGATGTCACTCTCAAGATCAGGCCACAAAAGACTGCGACTTCTGTCTTGCTCTTTCTGGGTCTTATCATTTGCTTGCTCTGAAGAAGCCAGCTGCCCTGTTTTGAAATGCACGATGGAGAGGTACACGGGGCAAGGAGCTGAGGGAGTACTCCGGCCGGCAACCAGCAAGGAACTGAGGTCCTCAGGCCTATGAGGCCTGTGAAGAATGGAATCCTGCCAACAACCACATAGATGAGCTTGGAAACAAATCCTCCACCAGTTGAGCCTTGAGTTGATTGCAGTCCTGGCCAACACTTTGATTTCATCCTTGTAAGAGACTCTGAGCCAGGGGACCCAGCTAAGCCATGCACAGGCTCCCGACCCACAGAAACGGCAGGAATAAATGTTTGTTGTATTAAGCTGCTGAGTTTGAAGGCAATTTCTTCTGCAGCAATAGATAACTAATACAATCAGTAAACATATGCTGATGAAGGAGTAAATGCATGGCTTAATTAGTCCCCTCAAAGCTCAGCTGATTTGGATCCTTAGGTACTTACTTCCAGGAAACAGACCAAGACTTTCTGAATATGCTTGTGTTTATAGGAAAACTACATAGGGTGTGTGCCCAAAACTTGGTTGGATCCCATCAACTTAAATCTAGCATAAATTTAAAGAACTGCTGTCTGGAAAGGAGTTTTGAGGTCAGTAGCCGAACACCTTCACTTTATAGAAATGAAAACTGAGATGCAGAGAGCTAAGTGACTTGCCCGGGGGCCACAGGATCCATGCGAGTGTCACGATAGAACCCAGGGCTTCTGATTCCCACCACAGAACCCTCCCACAACATTCTGTGATAATGTTTAGAGGACAGGGATATCAGAAGGGCTGGAGGAACCCAGAATGTAGAAAGTCAGGCTCAAGAAGGGCTTAGGAGAGTGGGCAGAATTAGGGAAGGCATTCCACATGTGAGGTACATGACAAACAGTGATGGGACTGCACCTCACAGGAGGGGTATGAAGAATCAAGATCTCCGTAGTTTGGTCAAGCATCTTGAAGCTCATATGAAAGGTAAGGACAGGGGGGCGCCTGGGTGGCTCAGTCGGTTAAGTGGCCGACTTTGGCTCAGGTCGTGATCTTACGGTCCGTGAGTTCGAGCCCCGCGTCGGGCTCTGTGCTGACAGCTCAGAGCCTGGAGCCTGTTTCAGATTCTGTGTCTCCCTCTCTCTGACCCTCCCCCGTTCATGCTTTGTCTCTGTCTCAAAAATAATAAACGTTAAAAAAATTAAAAAAAAAAAAGAAAGGTAAGGACAGGGAGGCCTTGGAAAGAAACGGTGCCCACAAAGAGAAGTCAGCAGAGAAAGGAGGACCAATCTTGGTGGAGAGGCAAACAGAGGAACATTTGCATCAGACTTTATGGCAAGCAGCCAGAGCGAATGTGGAAATAAGAAAAATGGGTGGGCAGGAAGAGACGGTGGGCATCAGAATTTGGGAAACTTGCTAGTTTCATAGTCTTGAAGCAGAAAGAGGAAGTGTTTACACCCAAAGATACAGAACTCATATCTGTGCACAGAATGTGCCAAAACCCTTACCTGAATCTTGTGGTGTTTGTATCATCCGTTGTATGCCCATCTGAGCTGCCAGATATGGTTGTGTCATGTTCAATGTCCACAGCTGTACATCACAGCCCTGTGATAGGCCAATAAAGCTTTGGGAGCTGACATTAAATTTAGCCCGCAAGATGCCAACTTTAAAGAACATTCTTGAAAAATTATTGATTTCTTTAAATGACTGACTCTCCAGACCTAGACTGAAGAATCCCAAATGTGATAGCCTGTCATAAGGTGGTTTGGTGGATTCTGTGCTAATTCCTTGACTCTTGACACAGACTCCTGTCGCAGACACTGGGGCGTCAGAGAGGAGCCAAAAGGACAGTGAACCGGAGTCACAAGTCTGGTTTCTCGGCCGGTATGACTGAACCTCCCTGCACTTCATTTTCTTCAACTGCCCAATGGAGATAACAAAAGCTGTCTGTCCTATGTCACAAAGCTGTGTGTGGGTTGGAGTTTGAAAAGCATAAAAGAGTCGTACAAATACACGGTTATGTATAAAATAAAAAGAGGTTCCACTAAATTTTCCACTGTTGCCATGAAAAGGCCTTTCTTTCCTCTCTAATGACTTCCTTCACTAAGAGCAATGAGGTTCAAAGGCTAAATTACATAAAATTACACGACATTGTCACAGTGCATGCAATAAATAATAGGACTGAAGATGATTCACAAAGATAATCGGATCAAGGCCATGCAAAGCAGAGCATTTAATTCCTATGATCCTAGCCAGTAAGGAGAGGGAGGGATTAGTCTTCAAGGTTTCAATCATGGCAGAAATACCAGAATCCAAATGATGAAAGCAGAAGTTAGGGGTAGGATGAACGTGGAGACTTCTCTGACATATTAATTAAGGGAACATTAGATGTTATAACAAATAGGCCCCTGAATCTCAGAGGCTTAACACAATAAAAGTTTATCGATACTCATGCAAAGTCCAAATGGGTATTTCTGATGGACAGGCAGCTCTCCTGTCTGTCAAGCCATGATTTGGGACCCAGCCTCTCTTGATGGCTCCGGCATCACCATGGGCTCAAGGGCCCATACTGAATCCTCTGTATCTGTCTGTTGTGCGGAAAAAGATAGAGAAGAAGGAACACCTGCTTTCAACTACTCATCCCTGGAGATGACGCACATCACTGTCATTTACGTTTCTGCGGTGAGAACCTGTCACGTGGTCCCACTAGATACAAGAAAGATACGAAACATAGTTCCTGGTTTGCCAGCAATGACTCCACATCATGGTAAAGGAGCTCAAATCTCTGGGGAACAGGTAGCCATCTCTTCCTCACTACGGAACAGAGAGAGCACAGATTTCTAACATTTCGCATCCTTTCCTTTTGCCAGCATCTGTATACAATACACACGGCAGAGGTTTCTCTAGCTAGAAATGTTACCAATAGAACAGCGTTTCTTGGAAGACCACTGCCATTTATCCTTAAATCATATGCAAATAGTGCTGCATGGTTCTAAATCAGAGATCCGAAGCTTATGGGGGAGCAGCATAAAAAAGGGCTTTGAAGCCAAGCAGGCTGGATTCTAATCTCTGCTCCAGCCCAAACACTGGTGGACGTTGCACAATTTACTTAACCCTCCTAAACCTCAGTGTCTTCGGCAGCGGCATAAGCTCCATAATAAAAGCCTGAGAGGATTTTGTCAAGACGTATAGCGAGTGTACGGCAAGTTCTTGGCCCATAAAAGGCACTTGCAAAATAATGCCCTCACGGCATCTACAGAGGTTGAGCACACACTCACTCACATGCCCTATGGCCCAGCAATTCCACTGCCAGATATATGCCCAATGCATAGCCATATTTACCCAAAGTTAAATACCAGGATGATCAAAGAAGTACTATTCATAATAGCTAAAGTACAAAAAGGTTACACATGAACGGACAGATACATTATAGTGTATCTTACAGGTAATACTGCATGAACAAACTACAGCTACGTGCAACAGTATGAATGAATGTCACACATATTGAGCAACAGATACGAGAGAATACCTACTGTGAGATTCCATTCGTATAAAGTTCCAAGCAGACA
The DNA here is from genome assembly GCF_016509475.1 of Prionailurus bengalensis. Taxonomy (NCBI): domain Eukaryota; kingdom Metazoa; phylum Chordata; class Mammalia; order Carnivora; family Felidae; genus Prionailurus; species Prionailurus bengalensis. The sequence continues at coordinate 11,424,977 of NC_057361.1, forward strand.
AATTTAATCTATCCTGTTAGGAGTCAGAATGACGGCTATCCTGGAGGAAGCTACTGAATGGGAAGAGATGTGAGAATGGCTCGTGGGAGGCAGGTGACGTTCTCTTTTGGAAGGAGGGAGGTGCTGGTTACAGAGCACATTCAGTTTGTGAAAATTCATTAAGCTGTACACTTACAACAATAAAAAAAAGTTTTCAAAAATAGCCTCCTTCCCCTGAGAGACTTCCAACATGCTTAAATATTCCTCGTGAATGCCACCAGCCTTCGGAAGGGGAGAAACAGTTAAAAGGAACAGGAGGGGAGAAATGTGAAAGTAAGCCGTACAGAGAGAGGAGAGATGGTGCGGATGCAGAGTAAGGCTGGAGGGTACCAAGAGCCAGAGAGATCTACCACTTTTCTTAAAAATGCCATTTTGTGTTATACGCCCCAAATCCCCGACAATAACAAAAGGGTGCAGGACATTTCCCCACAGTGTCACTGGCCTTATTTGGGCTAAGTTTTAGTGCTGCTAAAAATACTAATACTGCTAAAAAAAAAGTTTTAGTGCTGCTAAAAAAGTCTTCCCTATGGGCAATCAACTACATGTCTTCCAGATTATAATGTGTCTTTCTATTCCATATGCTACCCTGTCATTTCTGTCATTGTGATTCTTCTTTCCTGTGTCATCTTGGGGAAACTATGGTTACGTGTACGTGTGTGTATGGGGAAGGAGTGAATCCTTATCAGTCCCAATCCTTACAACCTGTATCACCAATGGAGGCTTCCAACATCGTGACCATGCAAAAATCTTTCTCTGCTAATATCACCCCAGACAGCCTAGCTTCTACAGGGGCAACCACATAATGACTCAAGCCTGTGCTCACTGTACATCGATATATTTAACGACGCACCCATCTATAACCATAAATACATATTGTGTGTAGTTATCACATAATAACGAAGAGTCACTAAGTTGACTACACTAGAAGTCACTGATCAACACATGTGGTTTTGTTTTGTGGGTATTTTATAAATGTTAGCACCAAGAGGAACCTTGAGAAATTACATTTCCCGTGAATCTAGGATAGCTGTAGCAGAACCAAGACAAAAATCCAGATCCTCTTTTCCCTATCTAGCATCCTTTTTACTGCCCAGTATTTTTAAAGGGCTTCTGTTTATCTCCACATGTATTGGTCATAAAATGAACATGACTCCAGCATTCTCCATGTCCAATTTCAGTCATAAGCCCCAAGGTTTGATATCTACATAAATAAGTATCTTGGCTCTTGCCTAAAACACACTATTCTCAATACATTGATTGAGATAATGTTGTCAGGAAGTTTCTGAAGGAAGCTATAGCAGTTAATTTTTTACTTCCTCAATCATTGAGTTTTCCTTTTCATGTCATTTGAAACACTTTAAAACTTAAAGATACAAAATAGTATAAGGAACTCCCATATAACTTTACCCAGACTGATCAATTTTTGACATTTACTACAGTTTGCTTTATAATTCTGACTTCCTCCCACCTTCCCCCTCCTCCTCCATCTTTTTCCTCCTCCCCCCCCCACATTATGATTAGTAGCATTATTATTATTATCTATCCTGTCAGAGAGAGTATCATTATCAGTATTTTCCTCTTTGGAGGTTAGATAAACCACACCACATTATTGCATCACACCTTAATGTGTACTTCCTAAGGGCAAGGATGTTTTCTTATACAACCACAATATAATTATCAAATTCAAGACAATACTATTATCTATTTCACAGTCCACATTCCAATTTTTTCAATTGTTCCAGCGATGTCTTTTAAAGCATTTCCCCCACACAGTCCAAGATCCAATCCAGTATGATTTACTATTACATTGGATTTTCACGCTTCTTTGCTATCCTCCAATCTGGAACAGTTCTTTGGTCTTTTTGTTTTTCTTTCATAATATTGACATTTTTGGAAAATGCAGGTCTTTTCTGGTAATAGCATGTTCTTTAATTTACATTGTACCTGTTAGTTTTTGCTATGTGGTAAACCACCCCCAAACTTAGCAGCTTAAACCAAAAATTTATTACAACATAAATTTATCATTTCTCACAACTTGGTGGGTCACCTAAATGATTCTTTTGGTTTGGGCCCTCCTGACTGGGACCGAATGCTCTAGGATGTGCTCTCTCACAAGTCTAGCAGTTGGATATGAGCCAGGGGGCTAAGGGCGACTTAGCCATGTGTCTTTCATCATTTGCATTAGTGAGCTAACCTGGGCTCACACACACACGGTGGTGGTGGTCATAGTCCTGGAGCTCAGCAGAGGAGCAAGCCCCAGCGCATAAACGTTTTGCAAGCCTTTGCTTGCATCGCGTTTGTTCACGTCCCGTTGGCCAAAGGAAGTCACAAGGCTCGGAGTCAGTGTGGGAGAACACTCGCATGGATCATGGGTAGAAAAGGCAGCATAATTTGTGACCATTTTTATAATCTACCACAGCAGCTAAACACAAGGGATGACGTTTGTTTAAGGAAGAAAGAATACGCTATTCATGGAAGAAATCGGGAGAAAAGACAAAAGCCTCCAAAACAGTGAGGTATGAACACTTAAATTTATAACCTTGAAAGAATATGAAATCCAAGATGCCACACTACTGTGGGAAAAGGGCTTGTAACACAAGGGGCCTCATAAAGGGTCTGTTACCCTGCTTTTTTTGTTGGTCTAGGGGACAAATTTAAAAGCCTATAAAGGAATTGCAATGGTCACTCTCTGAAGCCACAATGCAGTGAACACAAATGCTAAATGATGGAGAATTCTGTGTAGAGGAATAAGGAATAGGTCCCTATTGTAAGATAAATGAAAGAGGTGACGAAGAGTCACTGAGGATCTTTCTACCTCTTGGGGCAGGGACAGGGAGGACTGAGACCATGAGAAAGATGGGGGCCTACGCCCACTTTATAAGCAGCAGCACCAGCTCCTCTATTATTGCTGAGTGCTGCCAGGCAGTGGTGGAGGCCCTGGAACACCAAATTCACCATCTTTTCCTCCCAAGAAAATATGGAGACCTAGACTTAAATGTGAAATTGCCAGACTCTCTAAATGTTGGTTTAAGTATTTTTAAGAGCACATGCACATGCTAAATTAGGCTCAAGAACATGAGTTTGAAAACTCAACTTTTGTTTATTTGTTTGTTTGTTTGTTTATTTATTTACTTAGAGAGAGAAAGCATGAGCGGGGGAGGGAGAGGGGGAGAGGAAGAGAGAGAGAATCCCAAGCAGGCTCCTGGCTGTCAGTGCAGAGCCTGACACGGGGCTCAACCTCACACACCATGAGATCACAACCTGAGCCAAAATCAAGAGTCAGACGCTTAACCGACTGAGCTACCCAGGCGCCCTGAAATCTCAGCTTTTCTAACCTATAATCAAAAAAAAAAAATCAAACTTCAAGAACAGAAAGATTTTAAATTTTGGATAAATGAAATTCTTATCCAATCCCCTTAGGCACAGTATCTCTCTTAACCTGTGACTATGTAAAATGTAACTTTATTCATGCTCAATAACTACAAGACTTACAATCATATATATAGCATGGATACACCTTTATGCTCAATAACTATCATCTTCAGCATGAAACATCATATACAGCATAGATGATTGAACATTGTAATACTGGCATATGCAGACATTCGAGAGGTAATGGAAAACTGACAAAGAATAAAACCATGGCACAATTTCTGAAATCAAAGGCCTGAATTTATTTCTTACTTAAGTAAGAGAGTTTCACTGGTCAGGCAGCTTTGCTCCCTGAGCAAAACAAGAAGCTGATTTAGGGGATGGGTCTGTCTTGAGGTTACATTGTCAGAGAGGAGAGTAGTCAGTCTTAGAAACAAGTTCAAAGTCAGCAGCTTCCCATTACATGAAGGTAAAAATGTGAGACTGACACCGATTGGCTGGCTTTCAGAAAGATAAGATAAGGCAGATAGGATAGCTTTATTTCTGGTTCTGGGGTTGGACTGTTACCATGGCTAGAGAAGGGGCTATCTTTCCCTAAGAGTATGAGGGCTCTTTGTGAATTATTGGAATTAATTGTATAGAACTAACGTGGGACACTGCAAAGGTTACATTGGCGGCATGGCCTCACACGGCCACAGATGCTATTTCACAATGGGCTATGAGCTTATTACCACAAGGGGCATGGCTCCTCTGTGAGGTCAAGGCTGCCCAAGTAGAAAGTCAGGGCCACTTCTCATGGCAACCTAAGAAGAGCTCTGTCAATGTACACAGGGGGGGATCTTGCTTCTCTGAAAAGTGATGTTCCTACCTTCATGAACTACAAAACCATTAAGTGCAAAAAATGGTATTTCGTTGAAAGCATAGTCTCTCTGATTGCGCCAATACCAAGATAAAAGGGGAGAATAAGAGAAAGCATGGGATGCTGAAGAGGAACAGAAGGGGAAAGAAAAAAAAGAAACCAAAGTAAAGGTAGTCTTGTGTCTTATTACAACTACATTTGGAATCAGAGAACAGATTAAAATTCAAGCAGCTGAATAGTGCTCATTTTTTATATACTTCTATGAAAGACTTTAACTCCCATGATGACTTTTTTCCCCTTATTAATAGTATATCCCTAGCTTCAAATAAATTGGGTTATCCCTTTATAAATATGAAGCCTACATTAGATCTTAAATGAGACTCCCCTGTCCTGGCTTCTCATGTAAAGAGGGTGGCAGGGAGCCTTAGAGAATTGGAAGGTCTCCAAAAAGGGCCATAGGGGGTAGGTAAGACAAGAAGAACCTTGCTGGGTGTTCAGTGCCAAATGACAATGCCATGTATTTCAGTCAGTCTTACATCTGTCTGACCCTTGCAGTGGGAAATCTGTCCCTCCTTTCCACAAAACTTATGGGGTTCCAGGAATGCCTTTAAAGCTATGTAACAAGAAAATGTGTTGTTTCCCATAACTGCTCATTCATCCATCCATTCCACAGACATTGATCAGTTTTCAAGCCATAGGCTTCAGAGTAAAATAAAGTTCATCCCTGTGCTCAAAGCACCACAATCTTAAAAGGAAAGAAAGACACAGATACATTTATACACCAGGTGAGATAGGATCAGCACATGAAGGAGGGAGGTATTTGAATAAGTAACACTCCTCCTGTGGGTATTGGGAATTCACTGAGGTGACATGTGAACTGGATCTAGAAGGAAGGGAAAAGGTTTCAAGGGATTTATTAGACATTCATTCTGGGTAAACCATGGGATAAAGGCTCATGGTGGGAAATGGAAATTTAAAAGTTAGTCTGGCCATGGATCTGTCAATAAATTCTTAGTTATGGCACCAAAAGCACAAACAACAAAAGTAAGAATAGGTTCATTGGACTTCATCAAAATTAAAACTTTTATGCATGAAAGGGCACTATCATTAAAGTAAAAAGACAACTTGCAGAATGGGGGAAAATACTTGCAAATCATACAGTAAAACCTTGGTTTGTGAGCATAATTTGTTCCGGAAACATGCTTCTAATTCAAAGCACTTGTATATCAAAGCAAATTTCCCCATATGAAATCATGGAAACTCAGATGATTCGTTGCATGACCCCAAAATATTCATATAAAAATGATCACAACACTGTCATATAACACAAAATAACAAAGAAAATACAAAATAGAAAAATAAATCAACCTGCACTTACCTTTGAAAACCTTTGTGGCTGGTGTGAGGGAGACAAGAGAGAGGAGGGTTATTGTGTAGGACAACTTTCACTCTCACTAACGGAATCACTGCTATCTATTGGCTCAATGGAATCTTTTTCTTTTCGTGCAACTTTAACAAAGAACTTATCCAATGACGCTTGCTTTTGCCTCCTTTTGAGGATTTCTCAGAAACGTGACAATGCATTGTCGTGAAAGAGATTCCTCGCTCGCACTGCTGCAGCCTTATTCGGGTGGTGCTTTTCTACACAATTTCGCACTGCTTCCCACATTTCACACATCTCCCTAATCTCGCTTGAAGTGAGGGATTCCTCTGCCTTTTCCCCCTCCTCCTCTGCAGACGAGATCTCCTCCGTAACCTCTTGCTGTAGCTCTCAATGCAGATCCGTCAGTTCGTCAGTGGTCAGCTCCTGGCCATGTTCCTCCACCAGCTCCTGAATGTCGTCCTTGTTCACCTCCAGGCCCCTGGCCTTCCCCAAGGACACACTTTTAGTGACAACTGGCAGCTCCTGTTCATGAGCAAGCCCCTCTACGTCATGCCCAAGAACACATTCAGGCCAGTTTTCTCTGAGCAGAATTGAGGGTTCTCTTGGTGACCCATCCCTGGCTTTATCCATGATCTGAGGCAGTTCACGATGTCAAAATGATCTTTCCAAAACTCTTGGAAGGGAAGATTTGTTCCTTCCTTTGGTCGCCTCAAAGCATTGCTGAAATAATGCTTTGGTGTAAAGCTTTTTAAAGTTCAAAATGACCTGCTGATCTGTGTGCTGAAGGACTGGAATGGTGTTGGGAGGAAGGAACTTGACCTTAAAAACTCAAATTCCTCCAGGAAGTGGTCCTCAAAGCCTGGATGATAAACAGGAGCATTATCCATAAGCAGCAAGGCTTTGAGTGGCAGACTTTTTCCTAAAAGGGATTTCTTCACTGCAGGACCAAAGGCCTCGTTGATCCACTTAAGGAACAAGATACGAGTCACCCAAGCCTTGCTGTTGGACCTCCACATAACGTTTAACTGGCTCTTCTGCACCTTGCATTTCTTGAAGGCCCGTGGATTCTCGGAATGATAGACAAGTGGGGGCTTCACTTTAAAATCCCCGCTTACATTAGCACAAAACAGGAAGGTGAGATGGTCTTTCATGGGCTTGTGACAGGGCACTGCTTTCTCTTCTTCTGTAACGTAGGTCCTCTTTGGCATCTTTTTCCAAAAAAGCCCCGTCCCGTTGCAGTTAAACACTTGCTCCAGCAGGTACCACTTGGAAACCAAGAGCCTCTGGAACTTGGGAGTGAACACCTCTGCTGCCTTAGTGTCTAAACTCGGAACCTTTCCATGCCTCACAACACTATGGATGATACTTCCCTCTTAAAGTTATCAAACCACCCCCTACTTGCCTTGAAGCCTTCTTTGTTTTCTCTTGACATACCTGGCAGTTTACTTATGAGGTCGGCATACAAGGCCTTTGCCTTCTCACACATAAAGTTCTTAGTCACAGCATCACCTGCTAGTTGCTTGTCATTTATCCAAACCAGAAGCAACTTTCTACATCTTCTAGAACATGTGGCCATTGCTTTGATATTCTCATGACTCCTTTTGCTGCATCTAGTCCACTTTTTTCGTCTTTCTTCTTTAATGTTGTACAAATGGTTGATGTAGACTTCTTATGAAATCTTGCAATTTTGGCCACTTGCATACCTTATTTGTACTTCTCGATGAATTCCTTCTTAACTTTCATTGTAATCATCTTCTTCTTACCACCTTTCTTTTAACCTTTTTCTGTATGAGGGCCATTGTATATGCCTGCACAGATGTTGACTCCAGTACATTAATAAACTCTTGTCACAGGCTGTATTTAATGTAACTGGCAATAAGGCAGCAGAGGAAAGGGTCTGTATCTGCAGGCAGCCTGACCTAGAATGAAGCAGAGCATTCCTAAGCTTACTCTTGTCTGGAAAAGCAAAGGATTGTCCATAGGTTCTTTGAAGGGACAGAAAATACACCAGTGCCAGTTGTGGGCACCTTCCAATGTTCTGAAAAATCACTGATTTCTGCCAAACACCGTGGCCTGACCTGACACCAAGAGTGGGAGAGGATCTTCCACAATCCCGCAGTGAGACAGAGAGAGAAGAACCACTGGCTCAGTTGTGATCATGTGACTTTCGGCATCATATACTACTCGGATTGCAAGACGCCACTCATTTATCAAGTTACAATTTATTCGAAATGTTTGCTCATTCTGCATAACACTCACACAAGTTACTCACGATCCAAGGTTTTACTGTACCTAAAAACAGTCTTATGTCCAGAATGTAATTAGAACTCTTAGAACATAATACAAAAAGAGGATCCTAAGGGCAAATGAGCAAAAGGCTTGAATAGACATTTCCTCACAAAAGATACACAAATGGCCCATAAGCACATGAAAAGGTGCTTAATATCAATGGTCATTAAGGAATTGCAAGTCAAAACCACAAGGAGATACCACTTCACATGCACTAGGACGGCTATAATCAAAAAACAGAAAATAACAAGTGTTGGCAAGGATGTGGAGATATCGGAACCCTCATACGTTGCTGGTGGGAATGTAAAATGGTGTAGCCCCTATGTAAAACAGTGTGGTAACTCCTCAGAAAGTTACAAATAGAGTTACCATATGACCCAGCAATTCCAATCCTAGGTATCTACCCAAAAGAATTGAAAGCAGGTATTCAAATAAAAACTTGTGCACCAATATTTATAGCAGCACTATTCATGATCACCAAAAGCTAGAAACAACTGAAAGGTTCATTCACTGATAAATGGATAAAGCATATGTAGTACATTATACAATGGAATATTATTAAATAGCCACAAAATATATACCCTTACAGAGGTAATCTTAGGAAGTTTTTAAGAGTAACATAGCAGTTCAGTATTTGAGAAAGAGTCTGGGTAATTGTAAATAAATTACTGAAGGAGGAATGGTGACAGGGAGGTCAGATGCAAATGATTCAAGAGATGATGAGGGTTTGAATTAAGGCATGGCAGAAGAGGTGGAGAAAAGAGGCTGGCATGAGATAAGCTTTTTTTTAAGGTTTATTTTTTGAGAGAGGGAAAGTTGGGGAGAGAGGGAGAGAGGGAGGGAGGGAGAGGGAGAGAACGTGAGCAGGGGAGGGGCAGAGAGAGAAGAAGAGAGAGAATCCCAAGCAGACTGCCCCATCAGCACAGAGTCCGACGTGGGGCTTGATCCCATGAACTGTGAGATCATGACCTTAGCCAAAACCAAGAGTTGGATGCTCAACCAACTGAGCATCCAGGTGCCCCAAGATAAACTTTTGAAACAGAATGGGCAGAAGTTCACGATTGGCTATAATGGTGAGAGATTATAAGGAGTTGGGGACACAGTGCTGGTAGAAGGAGATGGTAGTGTTACGAACACTTAGTGATATATCATGCACACAGGTGTGAGGGGAGTCCTAATCCTTAAGCATCTGCACAATGGGGGAAGGTGTGCAGACAATGGATTAGAAGCATGATTGTGAGATCTGGGCAAAGACTGAGCATATATATATATATATATATATATATATATATATATATAATTTTTCTTTCTTTCTTTCTTTCTCTCTCTCTCTCTCTCTCTTTCTTGCTTTCTTAGACTGAGCTTTTAGAAGGCTAAGAAACAATTGCCTCTTTTGGCCAATCCCAAGGAAAGGGGGTCCATTCTGGGCCTATGCATCTCATCACTTTCCAGGTCAGTGATCATAAGTTTTTTCGAATGAACAGCAACAGTCTCAGAAGCTCTAAGAGTGAACCCTAACTGTGGCTACAGCTGGAAGAATAGTGCCAAAAAGACAATAATTTCTGGACATCTAGAAAAAGTGAAGCAGGCTGGGGAGAATGAGCAAGGCGTCACTTGGGGTCATTCAGTTGGGGTCATTCAAGAGATGCAGAATGCCTGAAACAGGGCTAGAAAGTCGGCAGGAGGTGCGGAAAGAAAACAACTGGTCATAAGTGGGTTTTCTGAGGTCAAACAGATGGGATTTAGTGAACGGATGTAGAGTGGTGAGAAAGATCATGAAAGGCCAGGCCAAACAAGTGGAAGGTGGAAGGCAGATTGTGGATACATGGGGAACAGACATGAAACAGGTCTCAAGCAGGCACAATCCTTGCTGGAGAAGATGAGCATATACTGATGTAGAGAGTTAGCTTTCTATAAAGAGAGTGAACAAGTGTAGATGTGATGGTTAGACCTCGGTGGGGACGATTAAAGAGAGCAAGATGGGGGAACCCTAGCCATGACGTGGGGAAAGGGCCATTCTGGCTAGAAGTGTCTCAGTGTGTAGAGGATGGTGGGTTGACCACACATGTCTACCGGAGAGAATCAAGGATGCCCTCCTGGCCCAAGCATTAGTCTGCATTTCTATCACTAAAGTATTGGAGTCATGCTTTCTTCCACAGCCAGCAATGTTCTATGGTCAAAGGCCCCATTAGGACAGTGGCACTCAGGCTTTTCTTGTTTTCTTTACAGGAGCATTTGCAGAGTGCACGACTACTACGGGACAGCATGTCAGCCAACAAAAGCGAACCAGCAGCTCCACCGGCCGCCCCATTTCTTCGGTGAAAAATGCCAGTTAAGTCCTCTGGCTGAGCCAGGAGAAAACAATGATTCAACGCAAGGCCCTTCACTTCAGAAAACATCGATACCAGACTCAATAAACCCTTATAAGATCAAACATTTTTGTGGTTCACAAGCACTGAAAGAGCAGTCCATCTGTCTCCACACACCAGGCCTGGCTCCTTTCAATTCATTCTTCAAACTGTAGCCAGAAGATGTGAACTCCGTTTTGTTATTTTTGGTGTTATTGCAGTGTATAGCATTGTGTTTAGTAATAATTAGAGGTAAATAAATGTTTAAGTATTGAAAAAAATCAATTTTGATCGTTTACTCACTTTAACCCTTTAATGGCTCCTCAGGACAAAGTCCAAATTGAATGTGGTTTGCAGGGCAGTGAATAATCTAGAACTGGCCTACCTTCCTGGAATCTGTTGAGACCACTCTCTTGTATTTCAGAGAGTGGTCTAAACCAAGCTTGCAAAGGCAGATTGGCATTAGACTGCTTGGTTTCCTATAAGTCACATTCGATGCCTCACTCCTTGATTGCAAAAGTCCAATGCCTCATACCATAACCCAATTCCACTCCTAGGAATCTCCTCAACATATGTTGTTGTTCACTAGAGCCACGCACAACAATGTTCACAGCAGCACTGTGTACCATCATTCCAAATGGGAAACAACCCAGATCATCCACATGAACATGAATAAATGTGGGATCCCCTTAAAGTGCAATACTGTGCAGCCATGAGACAAAAGTAACTACAGCTATATGCGACAACATGAATGAGTCCCACAAACATAACACCGGGAAGGAAAGCAGGTATAGAAGGCCAGGTGCTATCTTAGTCCAAGTATATAAAGTACAAAAATAGTCAAAAACGAAACTATGATGTTACAAGTTTGGACAGGGTTACCCTTCTGGAGAAGAAGGGCAGGTCCCTCTCTGGAATGGGACACAGGGAGGCTTCTAAGGGACAGGTAACACTGTTTCTTGATCCCAGCGAAAGTTGCATGGGTGTTTACTTTGTGAAAATGTGTCAATCTGCACACTTAGGATTTATGCACTTTTTCTGTCATACCACAATAGTTCACCCTTTTTAAAACTTCTCCGCCTTCATACTCTGCATCTCTCCTTTTGTCTAAGGAAATCTTTCTCTTCCAACTTTTAATATCACTTTCTCCAGAAGCCCTTTCCTGAATCCCTAGACTATTTTAGCTCATCCTGCTGTGTATTCAACGTCCCCTGTTGCTCACCTATCTTAACAACTCTCCACATTTAATTACAGCTACTTGTTTGATCAAGTTTTGCAAATTGGCTTTATATATCTTTTCAGGCACATTGTGAAAGTGCACGAATTTTAATAGAGGGCACAAGAAGGGAGTGAGATTTAATAATACTCTCCCAAGGGTGGAATATCAGCCCAATACAGTGTGAAAGATAGAAGGGGGAACCAGTTATCTATTGCTTTGTAACAAATACCCACAAACTCAGCAGCTTAAAACAACACACACTTACTCTCTCACAGTTTCTGTGCATCACAACCCCAGTTACAGACTAGTTGGGTCCTCTACTTCAGGGTCTCACAAAGGTACAATCAAGGTGCTTCCAGGGCTGTATTCCTTTTGGGAGTCATAGGTCCTCTCCCAAGCTCACATGATCAGTGGCTGAATTTAGTTCTGCGCCACTGTAGAACTGAGACCCCCCCCCCCCCAGTTTCTCGTTGACCGTCAGCTGAGGGCCACTCTCTACTCCGAGAGTCCACCCATCTTGTCATACACTGACCGTCTGGCAGGCCTCTCAACAGGGAAGCTCCCTCAAGGCCAGCAAGGAAGAGTCTCTTGCTCTAGTAGGCTAAAGGGGACTCATATAAAAGAATTATGAAAATGAAACCCTAGTATCTTTGCCATATAATATCACCTAATCAAGAGAGTGACACCCATCACCTTGGTCTTATTATGTTGGCTAGAAGCAAGTCCCAGGCTCTGCCTGCATTTAAGGAGGAGGTATTTCATACGGGTATAACTCCTTAGGGGCACCTTAGAATTCTGCCTTGCACAAACAGGTAATATTTGGAGACTGAGGGAGATCTTACCAACCATCCCTCAAGTCCCAGAATATAGACGTGGGAATCAGCCTCCAAGATGCCACCCCATGATCAGACCCTTGTGTAATTCCCTCCTACAGTGAATGAGAATTGGTCTATGTGACCAACAGAAGTTGGTAGACATGATGACATGTGACTTTTGAGACTATATCATAAAAGACAATGCAGTTTCCACCTCTCTGTCACCTATTCTCAGAGAAGCTGGCCACCATGCCATAAGGACACTAAAACAGCCCTTTGGAGAGACCCACATGGCAAAGAACAAAGACCTACTGCCAATAAGGTTGTTGGATTGAAAAAAAGAATGCCAATTCAACTTGAATTTCTGATAAACAATGAATAAGAGTATAAGTATGTCCCAAATGTTGCAGACATTTGCAAAATTAGTTGTTGTTTAACTGAAATTCACATTTAACTAGGCACCCTGGGGTGTTTCTGTGTTTGTTTGTTTTCTGAGACCGTGCTAGCCCTACCTGCCAGCAGCCATATGAGTGAAATGGATTCCCCAGCCCAGTTTCAATCAAAACTTCATCTGGCTGCAGCCACAGCTTACCTCTTGATTTCAAGCTTGGGAGAGACCCTGAACCAGAACCTCCTAGCTAAGCTACTTCTGAATTCCTGACCCACAGAAACTGAGATCATATATGCTTGTTATTTTTTTATATATTTTTAATGTTTATTTTTGAGAGAGAGACAACAAGACAGAGAGGGACAGAGCATGAGAGGGGGAAGGGCAGAGAGAGAGGGAGACACAGATTGTGAAGCAGGCTGCAGGCTCCGAGCTGTCAGCACAGAGCCCGACGCAGGGCTCGAACCCACAGACCACCAGATAATGACCTGAGCCAAAGTCAGACACTGAACCAACTGAGCCACCCAGGAGCCTCCTATATGCTTATTATTTACTTTTTTTTAAATTTTTTTAATGTTTATTTATTTTTGAGACAGAGAGAGACAGAGTGCAAGTAGGGGAGGGGCAGAGAGAGAGGGAGACAGAATCTGAAACAGGCTCCAGCCTCTGAGCTGTCAGCACAGAGCCTGAGGCAGGGCTCAAACCCACGAACCATGAGATCATGACCTGAGCTGAAGTCGGACGCTTAACCGACTGAGCCTCCCAGGTGCCCCATGTATATGCTTATTATTTAAAGCCACTAAGTTTGGGGAGTAATTTGTTACACACTATGTGATGACTAATATAATAGGTAACTGTCTACCTGCTATCTCGGCCAATCGGCCTGTCTTTTATGAGACACAATAATGAGGAATGGTTCCATTGTCTAAGAAACAAAACCCCTTCTTCAGTCGAACTGTAAGAAGACAGTTCAGAAATGACAGTTAAGTTCATCATCTATTAATGAAAGGCCCCAGTACCTATGTGAATTAAATCTGTCAAACAGGACTTATCTATTAGGGAAGTCAGAAGGCATTTTTTGTTGTTCTTGCTTACTGAAGTTGGCAACAGTGGCTTCACTATGACAAAGCCTGACAGCTAGATTCAGCCTGAAAATGCTGATGATAGACAAGTGATGCCTGTTAGAAATACAAGTTCCTGCAGTTCCTCAAGCCAGGATGGGAACGACAAATGTGTATTAGACTACTGAGATCTGCCAGGGTCCACTCTGCCGCTGGAGGAACAGAAAGACGTTTAAAAATGATTTACACATTATTAAACATGTAGCTGGAGAGAAGGGAGGAAACGAAGCAAAGGATCTTAAGAGCTGTGTTTCTCCACTACAGCAATTTTGTCACCGCCCCCCACTCCCAGCAGACACTTGGCAAAGGCTGGAGACATTTTTGGTTGTCAAAATGGGGTGGCAGAAGCTACCAGAATCTAGTAGACCAGGGATGCTGCTAAGCATCCTACAATTCACACGACAGCCGTGGGGTCAGCAAAGAATTATCTGACCCAAAATTCTTCAGGGCTGAAGCTGAGAGAGAAATCCTGCTTCATAAGAGAAATATCCAATCAGACAGAATGAGGGATGCAGCAGGGGCAGGCTGGAGCTGCTGCCATGGCCATGACCCACGGTGCCCAGAGTGAGCTCGCCCACCAGAAGAATGTGAGAAAGCAGAGTGACTCAGTTAAGGGGAAGCGCCAACACGACGGGCTTTCTGTGGCCACTCTCAAGTACAGTGCCCCAGCCCTCTGCCCGCGCCAGGCACAGCGCCCCATCCTCTCTACCCCCAAGGACTCGGAGATCATGTGGAAGCATAAAAAAGAAGGAGGAGGCTGCCAAGGAGCTTTGTGGTTTCGTGTCTAACCCTCTTGCCCTTGGCCTGTGTGTCGGGAGCCAGTTCTAGCTCGCTTGTGGCTCCTCCTGTTGCTCTCCCAGCCCCCAGAACCGGTGGTGTTCCCTTTGCTCGAGTTTCAGTGGGTCCCCTTCATGCTTCCTTCCTTCAGGTGGCCACTCTCCCACTGGGCGACTCCTGGGGGGAGGGGTGGTGAAGGGCTTACCTCTTCCCAGACTTGTTTTTCCTGTGGGGCTCACCCCAAAGCATTAAAAGTAGCTTTGTAATAAAAAAGAGAGAGAGAGAGAGAGAGAGAAATATATGATCTTCAAATTACAACATGGTTACATCCTGATAGACCCATCCTAAGGTGAAAATATCGTAAGTAGAAAATGCATTTAATACACCTAACCTACTGAACATCGTGGCTTAGCCCAGCCTACATTAAACGTGCTCAGAACACTTACGTTAGCCTACAGTCAGGCAAACTCATCCAACGCAAGGCCTCTTTCATTATAAAGTATCGACCATCTCACGTAACTCACTGAATACTGTGCTGAAAGTGACAAAGAGAATGGCTCTCTGGGGACAGAATGGCTGTCAGTGTATCAGTTGTTTGCCCTCATGGTCACATGGCTGGCTGGGAGCTGCGGCTCCCAGCCCTGCCCAGCATCACACAAGAGACTTGTACTGCATGTCCCCAGCCTGGGAAAATATCCAAATTCAAAATTCCGAGTACAGTTTGTATATCACTTCCACACCAACGTAAACTCACAAAGTTGCAAGCCAAACGATCATAAGTCGGAGACCGTCTATAAATGAATTTTTTGTTACACTGACAAGTTGCTTTATTTTTTTTAATGTTTATTTATTTTTGAGAGACACAGAGACAGAATGCAAGTGGGTTATGGGCAGAGAGAGAGGGAGGCACAGAATCTGAAGCAGGCTCCAGGCTCTGAGCCATCAGCACAGAGCCCGATGAGAGGCTTGAACTCACAGAGCTGTGAGATCATGACCTGAGCCGAAGTCAGACGCTCAACCGACTGAGCCACCAGGCACCCCCAGGTTGCTTTAATACTCTGGTATTCAGACCATTTCTACTTTGAAAACATGTAGTTCATTGATCCATTCTACACTTTGATTTATTCATTTTCTACTCATTCATATCTTCATACTTCATTCAATAAATTTTTATTGAGTGCTTCACTGTGCCAGGTGCTTTGTGAAAAACTGTGTATAAGAAATTCATTCAGCCATTAAATAAATTAGTAAGCACCTGGGAGTGATATGGGGGATGAATTAGATGTGTGTTCTTCCCTCAAAAAAACAAAATTGCAAGTTAATACTTAATGCAAACAAATGAAAAACAGAAAAAAATGAAGCAAAATCCTGCTGACTTAACAATCAAAGCTTTGTGTAATTCTAATAACGGATAATTGTCTTCAGGTAAGGTAATATAAAAAGCAGTTATCACAAGACCATAGGACAGGTGAAAGATGCATCATTGGGCTAATGTGTGAAACTAGCTGGTCATGTGTTTTCACTGCCTGCCCTCCATTTGTCTTTAATCTTATGCAGCATATAGTAATTTATGAAGACATTAAAAAAACTGAAAAACAGCAATCAAGTGAAACCTAAAACATCAGTGATGATTGAAGAGCTAGTTCTAGGATATAGACATGCCTTGTACAAAAACTTCAGCTCAAAAGGAAGCACGAACAAACATTTCAACTTAGCAAAGGTGGGGTTTTGTGAAGGCTCTGAACATACTTCCTACGAATGGTGAAGTATCATAATGGCACTATTCAAATTAGAAAAAAGGAGGATCTGGGAATCTTGGAAGAGGTTCCAAAGGCAAGAAAGGCAAAGGTGTAGTCCTAAAGCAGTTTGGCTGACATGCAGGAAGGTAAGAAAGGCCATGACTGAAATTTAGAGGATACTCAATACTCAGTAAGCTTCTCACATCTAAACAAAGGCATGGAGGGAGAGAGGGAAGGAGTGAAAGTATCTTTTGTATTGTTTGGTCCTACTTCAATTAAAACTATTTTATATCATCTCGCCCCTGCTAGAATGGGTATCACCAAAAAGATAAGCTAATAAATGTTGGCGAGGATCCAAAGGAAAGGGAGTGCTCATACAACGTTGGTGGGAGTGTAACTTGGTGCAGCTACTATGAAAAACGGTAGAACGGTAGAACCACCATATGATCCAGCAACCTCATTTCTGGGTATATATCCAAAGGAAATGAAATCAGTATATCAAAGAGATATCTACACTCTTATGTTCTTTGCAGCATTATTCATATCAGCCAAGATATGGAAACAACCTAAGTGTCCACCAACCAACGAACAAAGAAAATGTGTTATATACACACAAGGGAATATTATCTAGCCATAAAAAGAGGTAAATCCTGTCATTTGTGATAATATGGATGAATCTGAAGGATAGGCTAAGTGAAATAAGCCAAACAAAAAGAGAAATACTGTATATTCTCACTTGTATATGGAATCTAGAAAAGTCAAACTCATGGAAACAGTTTAGAACAGTAGTTGCCAGAGACTAGGCAGCGGGAGAAATAGGGAGATGATGGTCAAAGGGTACAAACTTTCAGTAATAAGATGAATAAGTTCTCAGGTTCTATGTACAGCATGGTGACTACATTTAATAATACTGCGTTGTATACTTGAACTTTGCTAAGAGAATAGATCTTAAGTGTTCCCATCTCACACACACACACACACACACACACACACACACACACACACAAATAGTAACTATGTGAAGTGATGGATGTCTTCATTACCTTGAGTGTGGTAATCATTTTATAATGTATGCATATACTAAATCAGTGCACTGTGCATCCTAAATATACATAATTTCTATTTGTGAATCATGCCTCTATAAAACTGAAGGGAAAAACTATCTTTAGCAAAATGGGATTCTTAGCTCTCATAACCAGCAAGAGTGTGATTCTAGTTAGAGATATGTGAAGCAGGAGATCCATGTCACTAGAACACTCTATTGATGTCAGCCTTTTTCTTTCTTGCTGTGTTCTCCATGAAGCGAAACCATTCTTCCGTCCTTACAACTCAACGCTAAAAACTTCACATCTCCTCACCCTACCATGAGATTCCCAATTCAAAGAGGTCCCAGAGAAAGAATCTAACTGGTTAGGCCTGTGTCACCGGTCTGTCTGTTGAACCAGCTACCAGGATGTAATGAGGTTCTTTGTTTCATGTCCTTCAACCAAGTCATAGGATTAGACTGAGAAAGGAGCATTACCCAAAGGAAAGAGGGCAAATAAAGACCTGACAACACAATCAATGCCTGTAATGTAAAGGTCCCAAAAGAGCATAATGGTTAGATAAATTAGGATAGATCAATATGAAAGAATAGAAGTAACCACAAAAATTTTTATATTATATTTCATAAATTTAATGAGATTCCAATAAATGCCAATATTTTTTGTTTAGAACTAGGCAAGCTAATTGTAAAATTAAATGAGAGAATAGACAAGAGTAGTTAAGCAAACACCTGAAAAGTAATAAAAGCAATGAGGAGTGACAAATGCTACTAGATATTAAAACATATCTATAATGTTCATATTAAAAATATGGAACTAGTGCACAACTAGAAATGCCAACATAACTGAATAGTCTAGAAATATAGGATGGAAATACACATGGAGTTAGTATAAGCTAGAAGGGGTGTCTCAAACCTGTTGGGTAAAGTTGGATGTTTTAAGAAATGTAGGGACGACTGGGCAGCCCTGTGGAAAGAGATGAAACTGGCTCTCCACTTTACATTGTGAGCAAAGTCAACTCCAAATGCATCAATAATTTAAAGGTAAAATTATGAAATCTTAAAAGTACTAGAGGAAAAAAATGGGCCAGTTTCTTTATAACCTGGGAGTAGTGAAAACTTGCCTGTGATTCAAAGTATCTAACCCGGAGGAAAAGTACAAATGTTCTCATATGTATTTATTTTCTTTCCTATCCTTTCACAGGTAGCTAAGGACCCAATTCCTAGAGCTCTGACCATGTCTCTTTGTTGTCTATAAACTAGTACATTCCCTTTTAGGGCCTTTTTCTATTTCCACTCTGTAATTTCCATTCCTCTAACCCAATCTTTTTATTTTGGTACCAGTTGGTATAAGTTTTCATAATCTGTTTCAAATGTTTTTAAGGAGGGTACATATGGGTAAAGAAAGAAATAAATAAATGAAAAAGAAAGAAAAGAGAGGAAGTGAAGCTGGGAAGAATCAGATCAACGAAAAAGGAAAAAGCATGCTAACTATAGAGGTTGACATAAGCCATTCGTTTTCATCATATTAGAATCTGAGGTTCCTAAAAGCCAGGGCACGAAGGGAAAAATGAGGTCACATATATTTGGTTTTCATTAAAGAGAGTGAATATCAGTTTCTCTGAGGACATACAACATTTTCGTGGCACAGTATTCTCCAAGAACCTGAAACCTCATGCGGAGAACAATGCCTAAGTCTGAGGGCTAAGTACGTTACGTGTATATATAAAAGCCTTTATAAACTGTGAACTGTTATTTAACACTAATTAAAATGTAACTCTCTTTTCTACACTTGCAGATTTTCCTACTGCCAAACCTTTCCCTACCCTCCTTACTCTGCATTTCAAAACGATCCCTGCTTGGCCAGTCAGAGAGGGGCAGAGGAACCTCAGAAGAACTAGGCTGCATCAGGAGATGGTGTTAGGAGGACACGTGGGAATCCTGGCACGGAGAGGAAGCAGCTTGGAAAGGGAGGTACCTATTCTGGACCTTCTCAGTGGGCTAGAGAGGAGTCCAACTTGTAGACAAATCCTCAGCTGTAGGAATTACTTTTTATAGCGTGGTGGAGTCTCGGCTGGAGCTTCCACCGGATGGCCAAGGGGAATTGAGAGTGTCTGTGCATGTCTGTGGGCCCGCTGTGGTAAGCCTGCCAGAAATCCCCCCACGTTTTTTGAGGAATCAAGGGAACTCCCGGGACAGAACTTCTTAAAGCAAAACAGAAGGAAGTCCTGCACAACCAGCTTGATCCCTTTACCCAGTTATAATGATCAGAGGGTTGAGGCTGTTTCAAGTACCTCATGGAACCAGTTATTCAGAGTTATCTCTCTACTGAGCACCTACTATTGGACAAATGGCTGTGCCTTATGGAGGATTCGTGGTCACAATCATCAAAAACTCTGGAAATCTCCAGGGCACAAGATGCTGCTATATGGAGGATGACAGAGGAAAGAGAGATTCTCCATCCACTCCACACCAGCTCTCCAAACAAGAGCAGCGCTGTATGGTGGACAGGTCACCCGTGTCCATAAGCTGAGCTGGGAGAACACAGGGCCTGAGACCAGCAGGCCTGCTGGGGGTTGTCAGAAGGGGAATACAATTGGTGATCTGTTGGTGGGCACATTTTATATGCCCCAGTCGCTCTCAAAGCTACTGGGATGGCGGGGAGACAGGGAGGGGCCAACGGTTCTGCAATCGCAGGAAAAGTAGAAATGAGAAAAAGAGTGGTTTCCTCATGGTGTGAGAGGCTGCACATCACCAGCTTGGATGCGGTGGCTCTTTGGAGCGCTTTTTAGTTCATCAACAATGATAAAAGCAAGTAGTTCAGACCGATCCTAGGGAAAATGCCTACTTGCTTCGAGTTGTTAAAAACACCCGCTGGACATCTGGCCAGGATGGTTGGGAGGGCTACTGGGGAAAGAGCAGCAGGCCAGTTCAAATCTTGACTCTGTCAGAAACAAGCAATGAAACTTTGAATTTGCACCTATAACTCTCTGGGCCTAAGTTCTTCATAAAGTAGAGAGGTTGAACTAGATGAGTGATCCACCAGGAATACTGAACAGGAAGCTCCAGGCTCTGGAGTGCCTCAGCTGAGAAGGGAGCTGTGAAGACCAGCTGAGACGGCCCCTGTGCCCCAGCCCCACTTCTCTAGGAGCAACGTATGCGTCTATTTTTCTATTTCATATAGAGGGACTGCTTAGCTGTTTTTATTCAAGGGGGAAACTTAGGTGCTAAAATAAAGCTTGACAATCACTTCACCAAACTAAAACAGTTACTCATAAGAAAAAATCAAGGGAGGGGCGCCTGGGTGGCGCAGTCGGTTAAGCGTCCGACTTCAGCCAGGTCACGGTCTCGCGGTCCGTGAGTTCGAGCCCCGCGTCAGGCTCTGTGCTGACGGCTCAGAGCCTGGAGCCTGTTTCCGATTCTGTGTCACCCTCTCTCTCTGTCCCTCCCCCGTTCATGCTCTGTCTCTCTCTGTCCCAAAAATAAATAAACATTGAAAAAAAATTAAAAAAAAAAAAGAAAAAGAAAAAAATCAAGGGACACCTGTGAGAACTGATCAATATCAGCAAGAGAGATAGGTGCCCATCTTGTAGCGGTGCCACAAGAAGGATTCTGGGCAAACGGAAGTTGTAATACAAGGGGTGAAAACTTGTCATGTGGGCCACACTGGGTGGCCTTTTGGGTCATCAGAGGGGTGAAACTGAGGGGACAGGCTGGAAGAAGCAGCAGAAAGAGGGACCAAGGTAGGAGGACTCCTGGCTGCCCATGCGAGGTGGGCTCAGAGTAACCGGAAGGTGCCTAGAGGGGAACGGTCAGGCAACACCGCCATGTGTGCTGACCTCTGTGGGTATTCCTGCTTCAGCCCACACCAACAATGGGTTGTTTCCAGACCTTGCAGGCATTGCTGAATCTAAAAGTGGGTTTACAAAAGTAAAACCAATCATTACAACATTTCCATACATTTCACAATGCTCACCACGATAAGTGTACTTACGAACTGTCACCATACCAAGTTACTACAGTATTATTGACGATACTCTCTGTGCTATATTTTATATCCTCGTGACTTATTTATTTTATAACTGGAAGTTTGTATGTCTTGAATAAAAGGTCTGTTGTAGTAGAAATTCGCTGATTTTTCCCAGGGATCTACTTGTTAGGGCACCTGCTGAGAGTCAGCTTTCATCACTTCCAGAGAGCTTAAAAAGAGCAAACTAGTTTTCTAAGATGGAAAGGTAATGCCTTTGTATCAGTCCAAATTCCTGAGATTATGATTTGCAATACTCAATATTTTTTTCAATTCTCTCTGCCCCTAATAGAGATATAAATATTCAGTGTTGAAAATGAATTCAGGGGATAATTACTAGATTAGTATAAAGTCACAATTACAGTAATTTGATGATTTCAACTAGTCTGGCTTTCTCCTCGACAAGGATGACTGAAACAAGTTGAAATTGTAACACACAGGTCTTACAAAGATAAGAACACTGGACAGCATTTTGTATGGAAACATCCGCTCCTCGATATGTCTCATTAGAATCACAGTCACAAAACACTGTTAACCTTTCCTTTTAAATAAGAGATTGGCACATCCTGCCTTAGCCAATAATACTCATTCTCTTCCTCTTGTCCCCAATAAAATGTTATGTAGGAAACAATCATTACCCAGTATCATAGTCTTCTAATGGCTGCTTACCATTGAGCAAGGCAGTCTGTATTCAAATCCTGATTTCTTCAGAGACTTGGGATAAGACTGTATGTGGGACATCTGGGTCTCTGAGACCCACATATTGCTCAGAGCATGGCTCCTCTAATTCTTGCATTTGGATAATGTGAGATTCCTCCCTTTTACCTGTGAACATCCAAAACAAAGAAAAACAACCATGCATGAAGAATTCTATTGTTTAAAGAGGGAAAGGAGGAACATATTCCTGGCATTTAAAAGATGCTGCTGTTGGGGCGTCTGTGTGGCTCAGTCGGTTGAACGTCCGACTTCAGCTCAGGTCATGATGTCGCGGTCTGTGAGTTCAAGCCCCGCGTCGGGCTCTGTGCTGACAGCTCAGAGCCTGGAGCCTGCTTTGGATTCTGTGTCTCCCTCTCTCTCTGCCCCTCCCCTGCTCATGCTCTGTCTCTCCCTGTCAAAAATAAATAAACATTAAAACAATTTTTCAAAAAAGATGCTACTGTTAATTAACCTACATGGTTTCCAAGACTGAAATCAACCCTGCACCAGATCCTAGGAATTTATTTAATCCACTGGTCTCAACCAGGCGTGATTTCGCTCCCTAGGGGACATTTGGAAATGTATGGAGACACTTTTTGTTGTCACAACTCGGGGGAGTGCTAGTAGGATGTAGTGGGTAGAGGTCAAGGGTGCTGCTAAACATCCTACAGTGCACAAAACAGCCCCCCGTTACAAAGAATTATCCAGTCCAAAATGTCAACGGAGGTTGAAAACTCCCGCTTAACTCAACTAGGGCCTGATGCGCCATTTGTAATGGAGCTTACCTGTACTAAATAGAAAAGCTCATAATTCATTCCATTGTGCCATGCAATAGAGTCTAATTCTACATTATGGCCAGGAGAGCAAGGGGCTGCCAGAGACTAGCAAAGTGGGACGATTTCAGATTTGACATCCATGGAAGACCTATCTTGTACCAGTTTCCCAGGTGTCTTCTTTAATCTGCAGAATAATCCTCTGAGGTATGTAGAACTATGCTCATTTAAAGAAGCACAACCTAAGAAACTAAGAGAAGTTTAGACACATGACTCGGGTCCCTTGGTAGGAAGCCGAGATTCACTCCCAGGGCTCTCTCGTTCCCATGGTATTTGGAAGTACAAGGTGGTACATGCACACGGCAAGCATATGCTGGAGGAGATCAGGTGACAGAAACTGAGATCCTTCTTCCTGCTTCCATGCACCCTTCACTAGCTTCGGTGTGCTTCTGCTCGAGACAGCATGTACCTAGGACTTTGTTCAAAACATTTCCTTCATGCCTAGAGCCAGTGTGCCCACATGCATGGCAAGTCCACAGTCCCTGGTGTTCTATTTGCCTCTGAGCAGCCCTCAGCCACTAACTCAGCACCTCGGGAGTACAGAAGTCCAGGTGCTGTTCTTCAAGGCAACACAAGCACTGAGGAGTAACTTACACTCCAGGGTTCCCCTGCGGGGTCAGGCTGAGGGACACTTCATGGGCTGTACCTGCAACCACTCTCCTCCCTATCCTGTTTACTCCACCCCCTCAGCATTTCCTCCTGAGAGCACTTCCTTAAGAAATCGTTTCCACACAAATCCTTGTGTCCGAGTCTCCGTCTGGGAAACCTAATGCCTAAGAAGAGGTACCTTGGAGGCTAAAGAGGTTGGGGATGCTCCTTTGAGTAAGAAGACCTTTAGCTGGATGATAGTGGGAGATCAGGTCATAGAGATAGACCACACCCAGGATGAGTCTAACTAAGGAATTTGGATGTAGCCTGTGAAGAACAGAAAACCATTACCAGTATTTTCAGTAGGGGAGAGCATTCCACATGAAATAGAATTGGCCACATTAATAAACCTTAGTGGATACTAAATGTAATTTATTAGACATTTTCCAAGCATGTTACTAAATAATGGGGAACTTGCAAGTACAGCAAAATGTAATAAAGGAAAATGAAAAATTCTTAGGTGTTGATTACTTTCTGTGTACAAAGGGGCTTCCTGCTCTAGAAATACATGAATAGATCAAATGACTTTGAACTGTGATTATGGCCAACCATAAAAAGGAAGCTTGTTTCCCTGTGGCCTGGGACCACTTATTTTACAAAATGAAACACTTGTCTTTATAACAAGGTAATTTTCTAACATGAAACAGGAGAACTACTTGGTATCTCAGAAAATTAGGGTCATTTTTTGTTTGTTTATTGTTATTCTCTGTCTGCCTACTATGTTCCAAGCACTAGATAGATTAAGGAGTAAACATTAAAGTTAAAAATTGAAATAGTTTTCTGGATTTTTAAAAACTGTTTGTTTATTTTCAGAGAGAAAGAGAACATGAGCAGGGGAGGGGCACGGAGGGAGGGGGAGAGAGAATCCCAAACAGGTTCCATGCTGTCAGCGCAGAGCCCGTTGGGCTCGATCCTACGAACCATGAGATCATGACCTGAGCCAAAATCAAGAGTCAGATACTTAACCGACTGAGCCACCCAGGCGCCCCAGTTTTCTGGATTTTTAAACTCTATATTCTGTATATAACCAGAAGAGGATTTCCTACAACATTAACTCTTAGTCTGAGGTCAAAAAAGTAAGTTTTATTAATGATAATCAGGTAGAAGAATGTCTGCTAAACTTTTTAAGTGTCTAAAATATTCTGAAAGAAAATTATTTTGATGTAATGTGGAAGGTTACAGTTCAGACTATACTTGATAGATAATGTTACAATTCAATTTCAATGTGATGCTTATTGCGTAAATCACGGGCAAGCAAGAGTCAGTAATAATTTTAGGCTTTGTAGGCCAGATAGTTTCTGTCACAACTACTCAACCTTGCATTGCGGTGCAAAAGCAGCCACAGATAATACATAAACCAATGGGTATAGCTATGTCTCAATAAAACTTCACAGACACTGAAATTTGATTTTCATATAATTCTCATGTGTCACAAAATAGTCTTCTTTTCATTTTTTTTCAGCCACTCAAAAATGTAAAAATCATTCTCCGCTCACTAGTGGGTTATATAAAAATAGGTAGTGGGGTGGGTTTGGTTCGAGAACCTGGTGTCCCAGCTTGGGTTTCCTCAAACCAGGGCTGAGGCAAAGGCTTGGGTGCAAGTAGTTTATTTGGGAGGTGGCCCCAGGATGCAGGAGTGAAGGAATAGGAGAGTGGGAGAGAGAGAAGGAGACAGAGAGAAAGGGGTGGAAAGAGGGGGGGAGAGAGAGAGGGTACAAAAGAGAAAAACCCGGGCTGCCTGGGTGGCTCAGTCAGTTGAGTGTCTGACTTCAGCTCAGGTCATTATCTCACTCTGTGAGTTCAAGCCCCGCTTCGGGCTCTGTGCTGACAGCTCAGAGCCTGGAGCCTGCTTCGGATTCTGTGTCTCCCTCTCTCTCTGCTCCTCCCTGCTCATGCTCTGTCTCTCTCTGCCTCTCAAAAATAAAGAAATGTAATAAAAATATAAAAAAAAAGAGAAAAACCCTACAAAGTGTTATTATGTTGGTTACTGAGGCAGCTGGGCTCTATCCCACTGGGGATCCTCTGAGAAACTGGTAGAATATGCCTCAGAAACGCCCCTGTGAAGAATAGGAGGCTTGGGTCACTATCTCCTGGCTACAGTCTCTTCGATTTAAGTTGCCCTGGCTGTGGGTCAGTAAACCTCCTCCACTTTGGTGAAGCTGTGAAACAGAAAAGCAAAGAGGTGGTACCAGCCATCCCGGGGAACCTTCCAGCAGAGTGGTATATGCTATCACAGGTAGGTTGAGGGAATGTGGCACAGGAAAAAAAAAAAGTGTTCACTAACGTTGATAATAACCTTGATTTCTGTGTTATTTCTCTGGGAGCCTAAAATTACAAATCTGAGGGGATGAACATTCTAAAAGCTAGGTCGCTCACAGGCTGGGAAGGTAAAAACCCAGAATGAAGCCAACATCTTGGGGACCTTATTCAGTGGGCTCCATATCCGGAAAGGAATGTTGGTCATGTGGAAAGCAAACTCCTAAAATAAAAAATTGCAGCTGTAGGTCTAAGTAGATGGATGGAGAATGTTCCTGAGCAGTTCCAGAGTGGAGCTCGAGTCTGTAGGTCTTAAGACGAGTTCACCAGCAGGGGAGAGGAGACTGTTCATGCAACAGAGGAGGAGTCCCAACAACTCATTCTGGGAAGAAAGGCAATAAGATAGAGTGCCAGCCTGTGGCACCAATGCTCCACTCAGGTTTCACTTCACGAGAATGAGGGAAACTATCACTGTCTGAAGCTGAGCAGGGCAGGGGACGTTCAGTGACAGGGCAGAGTTCTCGCGAACGAGAACTCACTTTCCTTGGGAGCCATCACAAAAATTCAAAGGGAGATGCATAGTAAACAGCTGCTATCCTGTGTGGCCCAGAGTTTATTTGCTTTTCTAGTAAAACAATACTCATAAAGTCCCCACATATTCTCTTGGAATATGCTATCAGTTACCCTCGGACAATATTTATTGGGCATCTCTCACTGGATGTTACTCCTCGTTACGGCACTGAAGCCTGCAATCCCGGTCAGTGTATCTCATTTCTCTGGCCCCGGTGATTGGTTCAGAAATAATGTGTGGCCCAGTTGAACTACTGAGAGGTAATTAGCCCTTTTTTAGGGCTTCTTGGGGGGACAATGGTACCCTTTCCCCCTAGCCTAACTCTGAGAGGTTAAAGAATATGTTGAGGCTAGGACCAGCTCTTGAAGAT
Source organism: Prionailurus bengalensis (assembly GCF_016509475.1). Lineage (NCBI taxonomy): Eukaryota > Metazoa > Chordata > Mammalia > Carnivora > Felidae > Prionailurus > Prionailurus bengalensis. The sequence goes on from NC_057361.1 coordinate 11,451,770, forward strand.
TCAAACCAAAAACCTCAGGGAATGCAGAGCCAGGAGATAGTGAGAAGCTAAACTCTGAACTTAGCCTTGTTGACCTGGCTGACAGTGTGTAAAGCGCTTCTTGGACTTTAATGTGCATACAGCCCCTGGATCTTGTTAAAATGCAAGTCTAATTCAGCATCATGTAGGATGGGGCACAAGATGTCGCATTTCTAACAAGCTCGTAGGGGATGTCCACGCTGCTGGTTTGCAGACCATACTCTGAGTAGCAGGGATGGGACACACACTGAACCTTCTGTCCATAATCTGATACAGGGACCCAGTGGTTCAGACTAGGCAGGGCTGAAACAGCTCATGAAATTGGATAGCTGCTCCTGATGGCAGTGCAGAACTTAAAGCATGGACAAACACCTCATATGCCTAAACGTTTACCTCAAGGCACAGATTAAGATCAAAGATTTTCCATAACATGATTTTTAAATAATGTTCTCTCTTATGGCTGTAGGAATCAAATACCCAAAAACCTAACTCAGACTGTGAGTCTGACCCCATCCAAGTTTGCTTGCGGAATGGCAGTATCCACTGTAGGATTCATAGCCCTTCCAGGCCTTTAAAGTGAGTGAAGGCAGCGCCCTGGAAAGAGTACAATTCCAACAACTTGAAGGGAAATATCTGGAACACTTTGAGGAGTACCCTAAATTCCCAACCCCTTAGGAAGAGCTTCCCACTGGGTCTCCTGTGTCTGCAGAGCAGTTCTCCCTCTCTTGCTTAGAGAAACTGTTACTTCCTGGCCTGAATGTGTACCCTTACAGAACAAAGTTACTACTGTGTGCCCCACCAGTCAGTGTCACTCAGTCAGTCACCATAATCAGATTCCAGCATGTCCTGGGAGGAGAGCTGAGTGTGGGATCAAACTCAGGAAGAGAAGGCTTATACAATGGAAGATCTTTAGGAATTCATTAAACCATAAGAGCAAAGATCAGGGGGATATTTGTGGGAAGAGATCTTGAGGATTTTGAACCCAAAAGGAAGAGTGTATACAGGAAGAATAGAAAATATAATTCACAATAAAACAACACATATTTCAGTATGGAAAGGCTGGGGCACAACTACAAGAGAAGATATCCTGGAGGGGTTGGACACTTTACCCTATTACCATGAATGCAACAGTTACAAATGCCAATGGACACAGACATGTTATGTTAGCAATACATGCCTGTATTACTATTAGTTTCCTATCATTGCTGTAATAAATTACCATAAGCTTAGGTTTTTAAAAACAACAGAGATTTATTGTCTTACAGTTCGGGACGTCCGAAGTCTGAAATTGGTCTCACTAGGCCAAGAGGAAGATGTTAGCATGGCTGTGTTCCTTTCTGAAGGTTCTAAGGGAGAACTCATTTCCTTGCCTTTTCAGCTTCCAGAGGCTGACTGCATTCCTCAGCCCATGGCCAATTTCTTCATCTTCAAAATCAACAATTCTGTCACCCCAACCTCTGCTTCTGTCATCACATCTCCTTCTTTGACTTTCCTGCTTCTCTCTTTCCCTTATTAAGACCTTTGTGATTACATTGGGCCCACCAAGATAATCCAGGATGATCACTCCATCTCAAAATCCTTCATTTAATCACATCTGCTGTGTAACGTAACATATTCACAGGCTGTGGGGATTAGGAATATCATCACTAGTGGATTTTCTAGTCGTACATACTATATCCAGGCCAGAGTGTCCCTTTCTCTGAGCCTTTTGGTTCTTGCATACACCACCTGCTATGGCAATTCTGCCATTTTTACTTGACTTGGTGCAGACTGTTGTTTTCTCCAAGCTTCCAAGAGTTATCATAATTGTATGTCAGCACAGTCTTCTCCTTGCATCCTTGTCAGAATGTCAAATCCTACATCACAGGAGAGTGTTCCCAAATCAATACTCTCTCTTTGATCCAACTTTGGCTCGCTTCCCCTTGATCCAGCACCTCAAGACTCAGTACCATTGTTCTCTTCTGGATCCTAACAGCATTTGTTGGCTAGATCCTGCAAGAACTTTGGGATACAGTCCTCTTCCTCTCTCAGAAGGCCAGCACTTCTCTGTCAGGGTTATGGTGTAAAATGACCCTAGTTCGTCTACTATTGGCTGGAGGAGAAAAAAGTATTCTGCCCCAGTTTGCCACCCTGGAAAGGTTTAATAACCTGTGGGCTACAGTATGCCAGAGGCTGTCCGTGCTTCACTGCCCCCCAGTGATGGGTGTGTAATCCACCTCCCAAATCCTGTTTTAGAGTGAGCTTCTTCTCATCACTCCTGGCACCAAATCTCTTAGGTGTAGGAGTGTTTTTGGAAACACCTATAAGGGTGGGAGGAAAGCAGGTTTGGGCACAGAGGGAAGTTAAGTTTTCACAACAATGGCCTCAGTTGAGCCCACTTGGAGAGCTCTGCAGCTGAAACTGCCCTTCAAGTTGTCCTGCCTTGAAGCAAGGGGGCCAGATCTTTCTACTCTTGCATCAGCTAATCAACAACTGTGCCTACCCCCAGGGAAGGGGTGTGACCCTTACGCAGTGACTCTCTTCAACCCAGGGAAATTCCCAAAGAGAGATTCCCACTGTGAACTGTGAGCCACCAGTATTCAGCTCATGGGGAGATGGGCTTCAGTCCTGAAGGGAAAACGGGCAGCACACACTACAAGGACTATGGTAAAAAAAAGTCTCTAAAAGCTTTGCCCCAGAAGCTTTGATATGCGGAGATGACTTTTCCTGACCCTCAGGTGGGAGCTGTGGCATCTTGGACCTATTATATAAAAGTGCTAGGGTCTGGTCTTTCTCCTTAACATCAGTTGCCAAGAATGGAACCTGACAAATAAAAGAACCTCCCCAATACAATATAAACTATTTTTAAACTCCTGTTAATGCTAATTCCTGTTTCACCCATTTCTCCTTGGCCTTCATGGCAAGGAAAGGGATGACAAATTTACCTCAAAAGAGCCTTTCCATGGCCCTGATAAAAAAAAAAAAGTGAAAAGAAAGAGCCTCCAAATTAGTAGGCAGAAAGCAGACTGGGGTAAAATTGCCCAAGAAGTGGCAATATAATCTGTTATTGGGCCTCCACTGGTATCAAGAAGTTCATTCCCACTTGAGAGCACCATGAAATCAGCCTTGCCCTGGTTGCCACTCCCTAGTGTCAAGCTCTCCAGGTTTGTAAGCCCGGAAGGATTTGTCCAGGATCCAGTGATAATATATTTCATAGGCCGTAGATTTACAGCCTAGTGAGTTAGATGATGTGAAATGTCACAATGTAGAAATGTGCCCATGAAGAAAATGGGTCAAAGGCAAAATGGGGATTATGATTCCAAGGAATGGTAACTTTCATATGGCCTCAGTCACTACATGATGAATTTCTTGGGAGAACATCCCTCACCAAGGCTGGGGGATCCGTTAGGGGGAGCCAGAGAAAGAAAATCAGCATTTAAAGTGTTCTTTCCTCAGTGCCCTTTGGGACTCACTCAGTTCTTGCTGTGCTTATAAAAAGTCACTTAAAACATATATGATGTACATCCATGCTCACAGCATTATTCACAATAGCTAAACTGTGGAATCAACCCACATGTCCATTGATGGATGAATGGGTAAGCAAAATGTGGTCTATATCTACAGTGGAATATTATTCAGCCTTTAAAAGGAAGAGAATTCTATAATATGATACAACATTGATGAACCTTGAGGACATTACATTAAGTAAAATAAGCCAGTCACACACACACACAAAAACCCAAAAACAAATACTGGATGATTCCACTTTATATAAGGTACTTAGAGTAGTCAAAATCAGAAAGACAGAAAGTAGAATGGTGGTTTCCAGGGGCTGGGAGGAGGGAAGAATGGGGAGTTATTGTTTCATGGGAATCAAGTTTCAGTTTTAGAAAATGAAAAGAATTACAGGAATGAAGGGTGGTGATGGATGCACAACAGTGTGAATGTATTTAATATCATTGAACTATACACTTAAAAATGGTTAAGATGGTAAATTTTATGTTAAGTGTATCTTACTATAATTTTAAACATGTTTAAAGCATACATGAAACAAAGAGAACAAGGGAAAAGAAAAAGAAGCAGAGACTTAAGTCAGTAAATTAAAAAATAAAAGAAAGCTAATTTTTTTTGTAATTTTTAAAATTTTTTAAACTCCTTTAAAGTTTTTTTTTAAATAAACATACCCAGTATAAACAACAGAAAGAAAAAAAAATGAAACAAATGAGCCTTTAAATGAGGAAACCAAGAGTAAGATAGGAGAAAACCAAAAGACAAAATAAAAATAGTAATAATTAAAAACCCAATTAAAAAAAACCCAATTTAAAGAAAAATGGAAAGTTAGTAAATTTAAGATGAAAAAACTGAGATCCAGGGAGAAATACAATAGTTGACCATATAAGAATATAGTGACCATATAAGAAACAGAAGTTGAGGGAGGTACAGTTAAAATAAAACTTAAAAATTTTGGTTAAAAGGTGAGGTTAAGAATTAGCAGAAAGAAGGGGAATCTGGGTGGCTCAATCAGTTAAACATCTGACTTTGGCTCAGGTCATGATCTTGCAGTTTGTGGGTTTGAGCCCCATGTTGGGCTCTGTGCTGACTGCTCAGAGCCTGGAGCCTGCTTCAGATTCTGTGACTCTCTCTCTCAAGAATAAAAAAAAAAAAATTAAAAAAAAATTTTTCAATGGATAAACATTTTTTAAAAAAAGAGTAAACTAGGGGCGCCTGGGTGGCGCAGTCGGTTAAGCGTCCGACTTCAGCCAGGTCACGATCTCGCGGTCTGTGAGTTCGAGCCCCGCGTCAGGCTCTGGGCTGATGGCTCAGGGCCTGGAGCCTGTTTCCGATTCTGAGTCTCCCTCTCTCTCTGCCCCTCCCCCGTTCATGCTCTGTCTCTCTCTGTCCCAAAAATAAATAAACGTTGAAAAAAAAAAAAAGAGTAAACTGAAGCAGCAACCCACCCCAGGGTAAGAGGTTTGGGTAATTGGAAATTAAAGGTTTGCAGGAAAAGCCCTGGGGGAGGGGAGGGGCACTGCCCAGCTGGTCCTGGCCTCTCTGAGGGGCACAGCTGGGCTAGTCCTGGAAGTTTGGCAAAAGTAAAGAGCCATTGGTGTGGTGATACTAGCTGGCAGGAACAGAAGTGGACAGGAAGGAGCAAGGCCCTTCTCCCAACCTTGAAGTCTCCGTCTAGTGCCCCCCACCGGCAGAGCCTAACAGCTGACAAAGGTTAGCAAAGTCCCATCCCCAGCATGCCAAAGCACAGTGCTGTCCAGCCAGGTGGTCACTAGCCACAGGGAGCTCTTGACGTTAAAATTTAAACATATGAAAGTGAAATAAAGTTTAAAATTCAGTCCCTCACTTGTACTACCTATATTTGGAGTGCTCGAGAGCTCCATGAGGCTGGCAGCTACCATGTAGGACAACACAGCTGTAGAGGATGGTGAGGCCCTAACTCACATAAGAAGAAACACAAATGATCTTGGCAAGTTTCGCCCTCTATGTTGTGTCTTAAGACCCAGAGAAACCGTCCCTACCCCAGCAAAAAGTAATCTTTCTTCAAACAAGTAACAGTATTGTGCCATTATAAAAAGGACTTTTCTTCAATGTGATCGGGACGGTGGTGGTGTCATGGCAGTGACACTATTTCTATACATAGAAACCTCACCTTTTAACCTAAAAGTGTTAAGCTTTATTTTAACTGTACCTCCTTCAACTTCTGTTTCTATTGTATTTCTCATGGGATCTCAGTTTTTTCATCTTATATTTATTAATTTCCCATTTTATTCTAAATTTAGAGTCAGGTCCTGTGCAAAGCATTTTGATTTCAGTATTTCACTTAACCCCCAACACTATGAGCTAAGTACTTTTTTGATCCCATCTTACAGATATAGAACCTAGAATTTAGAGTGGGTAAGGAACTTATCAAAGCCACACAGTTTATACAGAGCCCTTGACTTAACCCTCTGGGATATATTGTCTCAGGCTGTTAAAAGGAGCTGACATTTCACAAGAAGATTTTATTTGCATGCCATTGTTCAGTAGAACATTATTTTCTCAGAAAGAATGAATTGGACAAAAAAGCTAACAATAATCGCACTTAATAACATAAGGAATTATGACAGTGAAAGTAATTTCAGTTTAATAAAATTCACTCCCAGAAGACTTGCAACAACCCAAAAGGGAGAAATAAAGTTTCTTTCTGATTTTATGATGAGTCATCACACTCTATCAGATTCAATGTTTAGAAATACCCTTGATTGAGTCCTTCATCTTTTGTTTATGATGTTTGCAAGATGATTGCTTAATTTATAGTTAGAGACTAGAACTCTTTGTATCCTCACTATCTATAGCATTAACACCTCTTATGTTCATCAGAGGCAACATGGTTAAGACATGCTTGGGTCAATCGCTAGCTCTGTGGTAATACAATATTATGAAACTCCTCAAAGCCTCTGTTTCCTTACCTTACAGGGATATTGTAAAAACTAAATTAGATCATGGATATATGTAAACAATCTAGAACATTCTTTGACATGTATAATTGCACTATTATTAATAGGTTTTAGGTGGTTTTCTTTTTTTTTTTTTTAATTTTTTTTTCAACGTTTATTTATTTTTGGGACAGAGAGAGACAGAGCATGAACGGGGGAGGGGCAGAGAGAGAGGGAGACACAGAATCGGAAACAGGCTTCAGGCTCTGAGCCATCAGCCCAGAGCCTGACGCGGGGCTCGAACTCATGGACCGCGAGATCGTGACCTGGCTGAAGTCGGACGCTTAACCGACTGCGCCACCCAGGCGCCCCGAGGTGGTTTTCTAACAGAAGGCAAGGAGACAGAATTATTTCTTATCTTTTAAGCATGTATACATTCATTTGTTCAATCAAAAAGTGTTTGTTGAAAGCCTACTATGTGCCAGGCACTATTCTAGGTTCTTGGATAGATCACTAACACACTGGACAAAAATCTGTGCCATTAGAGAAAACACAACCAATTTCTGTATATTAATTTCATATCCTGCAACTTTACTGAATTCATTTATTACTTCTAATAGTCTTTTGGTGGAGTCTTTAGCATTTTGTATATAGTATCATGTCATCTGCAAAGAGTGATGGTTTACTTCTTCCTTAACATTTTGAGTTCCTTTTATTTCTTTTTCTTGTCTGCCTGCTGTGGCTAGGACTTCCAGTACTAAGTTGAATAAAAGTGGCAAGAGTGTACATCCTTCTCTTGTTCCTAATCTTAGAGGAAAGCTCTCAGTTTTTCACCATTGAGTATGATGTTAGCTGTGAGTTTTTCACATATGGCCTTATTATGTTGAGTTATGTTCCCTCTAAACCCACTTTCTTGAGAGTTTTTATCCTGAATGAATATTGAATATTGTCAAATGCCTTTTCTGAATCTATTAAGATGATCATACAATTTTTATCCTTTATTCTGTTAATGTGTTGCATTTCTGTACACTAATAATGGAGTAGCATAAAGCGAAATTAAGAAAATAATGCCATTTACAATTATACTAAAAAGAATAAAATACTAAAAAGAATAAAATGCCTATGAATAAACTTAACCAAGGAGGTGGAAGACCTACACTCTGAAAACTATAAAACACCAATGCCATGGAAGAGGGGCACCTGCCTGGCTCAGTCAGAAGAGCATGTGGCTCTTGATCTCAGGGTCATGAGTTCAAGCCCCATGTTGGGTACAGAGATTACTTAAATGATTAAAAAAAAAAAGAAATGGAGGATGACACAAACAAATGGAAAGACATGCATACTCATGGATTGGAAGAATTTATATTGTTAAAATGTCTATACTACCCAAAGCAATCTACAGGCTCAATGCAATCCCTATCAAAATACCAATAGTATTTTTCACAGAACTAGAATAAATAATCCTAAAATTTGTAATGAACCACAAAAGACCCCATAGCTAAAGCAATCTTGAAAAAGAAGAACAAAGCTGGAGGTATCATAATCCTAGATTTCAAGACATACTATAAAGCTATAATAATCACAACAGTATGGTACTGACACAAAAAGACACACATAGATCATTGGAACATAATAGAAAGGCCAAAAAAAAAAAAAAACCCATGCTTATATGGTCAATTAATCTATGACAAAGGAAGCAAGAATATACAATGGAGAAAAGAAAATCTCTTCAATGAATGGTGCTGGGAAAACTACATAGCTACATGCCAAAGAATAAAACTGGACCACTTTCTTACACCATACACAAAAATAAACTCAAAACGGATTAAAGGTCAAAATATGAGGCCCCAAATCATAAAACTCCTAGAAGAAAACATAGACAGTAATCTCTTTGACATCAGCCATAGCAATACTTTTCTAGATAGGTCTCCTAAGACAAAAGAAACAAAAGCAAAAACAAACTATTGGGACTACATCAAAATAAATATTTTGCACAGTTAAGGAAACCATCAACAAAATGAAAAGGCAACCTACTGAATGGGAGAAGATATTTGCAAATGATATATCCAATAAGGAATTAATATCCAATATCTATAAAGAACTTAATACAACTCAACACCAAAAAAACCCAAATAGCCAAATTTAAAAAATGGGCAAAGGACCTGAATTTTTCCAAAGAAGACATACAGATGGCCAACACACACGTGAAACAATGCTCAACATCACTAATCATCAGGGAAATGCAAATCAAAACCACAAAGAGATATCACCTTACACCTGTCAGAATGGCTAAAATAAAAAACATAAGAAATAACAAGTGTTGGTGAGGATACAGAGAAAAAGGAACCATCATGTACTACAGGTGGGAATGTAAATTAGTACAGCCACTGTGGAAAACAGCATGAAGGCTCCCCCCAAAATTAAAAATAGATATATCATATGGTCAGTAATTCCACCACTTTGTATTTATCCAAAGAAAATGAAAACATTAATACAAAAAAATGTATGCACCTCTATGTTTATGGCAGCATTATTTATAGTAGCCAAGATACGGAAGCAACCTAAGTGTTCAATGATAGATGAATGGATAAAGAAGATGTGGTAAATATATGTGTGTGTATACACACACACACACACACACACACACACACACACACACACACACATATATAATAAAAAGAATGAGAACTTGCCATTTGCAACAACATGGATGGACCTAGAGGTTATCGCGCTAAATGAAGTCAGACAGAGAAAGACAAATACCATATGATTTCACTTACACCTGGGACCTAAAAAAACAAAACAAACGAACTAACTAAAAAAGCAGAAACAGACTGAGAACAAACTGATGGTTGCTAGAGGGGAGGGAGGTGGGGGGGGTGGGATCGACAAAACGGGTAAAGAGGAGTAGAAGATATGGGCTTCCAGTTGTGGAATGAGTAAGTCATGAGGATGAAAGGTACAGCATAGGAAATATAGTCAATGGCATTGTAATAGTGTTGTATGGTGACAGATGGTAGCTACACTTGTCACAAGCATAGCACAAAGTACAGAGTTGAATGGTCAATGCAATCACGATGCTGTATACATAGAACTAATGTGACATGGTGTGGCAACTATACTTCAGTAAGAAAAAAAAAACCTGTGCCATTACAGAGCTAACATTATATTTATTTAGCACCCTTCTATGAAAGACATTAAACCCCATTTGTCACAATACAAATAGGAATCTGCCCTGTCTTTAAGAAGTTTATATTCCATCACCTTAAAAGGTTATAAAGCACTCTGTGAAAGGAATGACATTTATTAACATAGGAAGTATTCCTGGCAATAGGAATTAAATATGTAGTGGGAAAACATGCTAATTTAGGTATCAGAAAATCTAGGTTTTAGCCCTATCTCTGCTTTTAACTTTTTGTATTATCAATTATATACTCCCTGAGCTTCAATTTTCTCACCTGCCAACATAGGAGTAGGGTCTCAAAGGTATTTTCAGCAGTAAAGTTATATTTGCTTTATGTCTATCGGCAAGACTGGCCATGTTTATGGAGATGAGAAAAATATACTTTTTTATAGTAATATCATAACCATAGGTACTACTATCATGTATAACTTGAAGTGAGAGTCAATCTTCTAGGGAATTACTTACTTTTTCTACTGAAGATAAGGAAAGCAGCTGTTTGGACTGTCTCAAAAGCAGAGTCTGAGACAGGAGATAATTTCAGCAGAGTGTTGGTAATTTGTGTGAGAACAGATCCCAAGAAGTTGTTGTAGTAAGACACAGGGAAAGTGAGACAGGAGAGAAAGCCAAGGCCATGAGACCAAAAACAAGGGTTTAAGGGGAGTTTAAGGTTTAAAATGAGGTCATTAGAGCAGACCCTAATCCAAGATGAACATTATCCTTACACAGACAAGGATGTTCGGACACAGATACAAACACACAAAGAGAATATTATATGAAGACTGGAGTTCTGCTGCCACAAGCCAAGAAACTGCCAGAAGCTAGGAGAAGGGTCTGGAACCAAGCCTTCCCTAACATCTTCAGAGGGAGCATGGCCTGCCAACACCTTGATCTCAAATTGCCACCCTCCCAGAAGTATGAGACAAAACATTTCTATTACATAAGCCACCAAGTTCATGGTACTTTGTTACAGCAGCCCCAGGAAACTAATACAGACACTTTTGTGGCAAATCTGTGCATGCAAGTTAAGGGGTTCAAGACAGGCACCCACCCCAACCAAATGTGCCACTTTGGCATGTGGATTATTTTGAGCTGAAGGTAGTTGAGACCCTATGTGCTCAAGAAAAACTTTTGTCCCTCCCTTAACCACACAGAAGAATCTAACTTGGGGGTCTTTTCTAGAATAAGGGTTATTAACAGAGAGAAATTTTATCTGAGTGACCCATGTGTATGGTAGGGCAAACATCTAATCACCAAACATCTGCTTTTCTCATTGCCTGTGAAGTGCATTCCTATCCTCTGAAGTCTTAGATCCCTCCCTACCCCTTCTCCTTAGTTCAGGATGACATATAGACCTCATTGTGCCTGACTCTGGAATTTCCGTGTATATGGATTCCCCACACGTACACCTATTAAATTTGATTTTTCTTGTCTTAATTTGTCTTATAATGTTACAGAAACTGGTCTGGATCACCTGGCAGAAGAACCAAGCAGTACTCGGAGATCTTGGAAGGCAGGAGGTTTATTTTACACCAGTGGGCTCAGAGGAGATCATTCTCCAGAGGTCTGAGCCCAGAGCATCAACAGAGGGGACCATTTATAGTCTGTTACTTCCCAATCCCTCATTAGTAGTAATTTGGCGCCTGAGGCAGACAGGGTGGGAAGAAGAGCCCAGATGGGAAGTCTTCAGGCAGGGACTGAAATTCCCTTATCAGTCCTGCGGCCATCATATAACAGATTTTTCCCTATCAGTGTCAATTTGTTTCTTAGTCCAGCTAGAAGGAGCTTGAAGGGGACAAGCGTTCTTGCTCCTGTGAAGGGGAAAAGGCATTCATGCTCCCCAACACAAGGAACTATGCAACACAGCTATGGTGGAAATTAGAAGTAGGCAAGGGAGATGACTTGGGTACTAGAGACATCTACAGAGTGCACAGAAGGTAGACATCTTGAGGGTGAGAGACTATCCTGTTGTTTCTCTGCTCCCCCTAAATAAAGGGTGGGAAAACTGCAATACTCAATGGTTAGAACTAGAATGGAGACTGCCTAAAGGTGTGTTCTATGTGTTCATTATATGTGAGGCAATGGTAAACCCTCCTATTATCCTCTCAATTGTTAATATACCTTTCCTTCCTAATGCAGCCATTAAGATACCATGTCCTCTTTCATAAGAACCAATTACATTTGTTGACACTTGAAAAAGGGACATTTTAACAGTCCGATTTCCAGAACAGCCTCCATTCTGCCTAGGGTAAGAACAGCAAAAACAAAACAAAACAAAACAAAACAAAACAAAATGGATGACAATTGTGTTACACCTCCAAATCATACATTTATATTCATAATATTTTATATGGGAAAAGGTTTAAAAATTGTAATGAATTCACTACAAATGTGTCACAGACCTGCCGGGGAAATTGGGAACATGGGTTTTTCCTTGAAATCTGAGATTCTTTAACTGGGTCAGGAGTATCTTACTAAAAGCACTGCCCTCAGACACTGTCATTTGTACTTTCCTTCCAAAAGCATCAATCTCAAAAGAAATACGTGCACAAATTAGTGAGAGGACTTTTTCAAGATGCTGAATATGTTTGATCTGAAGACAAAGCAAGGCTCTTCATGAAAGCCACTTTATCATGCCCTACTTTGCTTAGAACCTGATTCTCCTTCTCCACCTGGCTGACCTGTCCCTCCCTGAAGCTAAGTGGTTTTTTGGAATGATCACATACATTGAACCCTGCTGGCCAACAGAAATCAGGAACTGGGTTTCAATATCAATGCATAATTTTAAAAATTAAACATATTGCCTCATTATAAAAGGAGTTATAATTCATCGAGTTAAAAACACAAAAAGTAAGTTGGAAGTAATGTACGCATTGTATCATAAATAATATTTCCATTTATGATTCTATAAATTAGAAAAGGAAATGTGCTATTTAGAGCCTATGCTATTGGATAAGGAATCTAAAGTGCAGGCTTTTTCTAACATGCATTCTTTTTTTTAAGCATTCTTTTTTTAAGAATGGATTTCTTTTTTTAAGCATTCTTGAGATGTAATTGATATATACCATTCTGTAAGTGTAAAGTGATGATTTGATACATGCATACATTGTGAAATGTTTACTACAATAAAGTTACTTAACATATCCTTGACCTCATATGATTACCATTTTGTTATTCTTGTTACCGTTGTTAGGGTGAGATCATTAAGCCTCTACTCTCATAGCAACTTTCAAGAATACAGTGTAGCATTGTTGACTATAGTCACCATGCTGTACAATAGATCCTCAGGACTTATTCATCTTTTAATGTATGCTTATAAGTTTGTAGGTTTTGACCAACATCTCCTGATGTCCCCCACCCTTCAGCCCCTGCAAACGTCATTCCACTCTGTTTCCACAATTTCAATGTTTTTAGATTCCCTACATAAGATCATTGAGTATTTTGCTTTCTCTAATTTCACTTAGCATAAGAGTCTATCCATGTTGTCATAAAAGGCAGGATTTCCTTCTTTCTATGGCTGAATAATCTTCCATTGCATACATTTAGACCACATCTTTATTTATTCATCCATCAATAGACACTTAGGTTGTTTTGAAAATGAGGTACCAAAGTCCCCTACTGTTATTGTATTCTCATCTACAACTCCCTTCAGCTCTGTCGGTATTAGGTGTTCCAATATTAGGTGGATATGTATTTACAATTGTTATATCCTCTTGACAAACTGATCCTTTTATCATTATATAATTATTTTCTTTGCTCTTATTACAGTTTTTGACTCAAAGTCTATTTTGTCTGATATAAGTAAAGCTACCCTGCTCTCTTTTGGTTTCCCATTTGCATGCAATATCTTTTCCCCTTCCTCACTTTCAGCCTATCGTGTCCTTGAAGCTGAAGTGAGACTCCATAGCAACATACCCTCAGGTCTGGTTTTTTTAAATCCACTCAGCCACTTTGTGCCCTTTGAGTTAGAGAATTTACTCCACTTACATTTGAAAATAATTAGATAGGTAAGGACTTACTATTGCCATCTTGTTAATTGTTCTCTGGCTGTTCTGTAGTTCCCTTGTTCCTTTCTTCCTCTCTTGCTGTCTTCCTTTGTGAAGTGGTAATTTTCTGTAGTGGTATTCTTTGATTCCCTTCTCTTAATCTTGTACCTCTCTACCATAGGGTTTTGCTTTGTGGTTACCCTTAGGCTTATTTGTTTAAAATTTTTTTATGTTTAAAATTTTTTTACGTTTATTTATTTTTGAGACAGAAACAGAGCACGAGTTGGGGAGGGGCAGAGAGATCCAGGATCCGAAGCAGGTTTCAGGCTCTGAGCTGTCAGCACAGAGCCCAACGTGGGGCTCGAACCCACGAACCATGAGATCATCACCTGAACCGAATTCGGACGCTTAACCGACTGAGCCACCAGGCCCCTTAGGCTTATTTGAAACATCTTATAAGTACAACAGCCTATTTTAAGCTGCTAAGAACTTAACTTTGATTGCATACAAACTCTTTCCTTTTACTCCCACCCCCACATTTTAGCTTTTTGATACCACAATTTACATCTTTTTATATTGTGCACCTATTAACAAGTTATTGTAGCTACTGCTATTTTTAATACCTTTGTCTTTTAATCTGTATAATACAGTTAAGTGGTAAACATCCCATCATATTTCAGGAAGGTATTTGAATCTGACTATATATACATACCTTTACCAGTGTGTTGTATATTTTCACCTTTCTGTATTACTCGTTAGTGTACTTTCATTTCAGCTTGAATCCTTCCAGCATTTCCTTTAAGGCAGGTCCAGTGATGATGAGCTCCTTCAGCTCTTGTTGGTTAGGGAAAGTCTTCATCTCACCTTCATTCCTGAAGGACAATTTTACTGGGTAAACTATTCTTGGCTGACAGGTTTTTTCTTTTAGCATTTTGAATATATCATGCAATTCTCTCCTGGCCTGCAAGGTTTCTACTAAGAAATCTGCTAAAAGCCTTATATGGGCTCAGCTGTGTGAGAGAATTTTCTGCTGCTTTAAAACTTCTCTTTGTCTCTGATTTCAGACAGTGTTATTATAATGGGTCTTGGAGTAGATTGCTTTGGATTCAAATTTAGGGGGGGTGGGTGCCTATTAGCTTCATGAACTTAGATTCCAAGTCTCTTCCCAGGTTTGGGAAGTTCTCAGCCACTATTTTTTAAAATAGGATTTCTGAGGGCACCTGGGTAGCTCAGTCAGTTAAGCATCTAACTTCAGCTCAGGTCATGATCTCATGGTTCCTAGATTCAAGCCCCACATTGGGCTCTCTGCTGTGGGCATGGAGACGGCTTCAGATCCTCTGTCCCCCACCTCTCTCTGTCCCTCCCCTGCTTGTGCTCTCTCTCTCTCTCACAAATAAATCAACTTTTAAAAATAATAAATGAAGTAAAATAAAATAAGCTTTCTGTCTCTCTTCTTCTTCTGGGACTCCAATGATATATAGATTATTTCTCTTAATTGTGTCCCTAAGGACCATAGGCTTCCTTCATTTCTTTTCATTCTTTTTTCTTTTTGTTCTTCTAATTGGACAATTTTAAATGATCTGTCTTTGAGCTGACTGACTTTTCACTTCGGTCCTGTCTGCTGTTGAGGCTCTCTAAGGAATTTCAGTCCAGGCTTTGTTTTTTGAGCTCAAAAATTTGTTTGGTTCTTTTTTGTTTTCTATCTTTTTGTTAGACTTCCAATTTTTTCTTACATCATTGCCTTGATTTCATTAAATTGTTTAACTGCATTGTCCTGTAGTTCTCTAATAACCTCTAGAACAATTATTTTGAGTTCTTTTTGGGGCAATTAATGTATCTCCACTTCTTTGGGGGTCAATTTGAACTAAAAGTTTACTGTGTTTCCTTAGTGGAGTCATATTTCCCTGATTCTTTGTGATCCCTGTAGCCTTCTATACATATCTGCACGGCTGAAGAAGCAGTCGTCTCTTCCAAACTTTATGGGCTGACTTTAGCAAGGAAAGACCTTCACCAGTGGGTGGAGGCACACTGGAGTAGGCTGTGACGCTGGGTCTAGTAATGCAAGGTGGCAACTGAAGGGGTGTGTGGAGACTCTGGGTGTGGGGGCTGTGGTGACTCACTGGCTCAGGCTACTGGGGTCCACAGCATCAACTGCATGGTCCTTGGCAAGCACTGTGGGGGATCTGAAGAAGCTACAAGGGCTGTGGGGTCCTCTAGAACACTGTTACAAATGTGTCTTGTGGGGGGCGCCTGGGTGGCTCAGTTGCTTAAGCATCTGACTTTGACTCAGGTCACGATCTTGCGGTCTGTGAGTTTGAGCCCTGTGTCGGGCTCTGGGCTGATGGCTCGGAGCCTGGACCCTGCTTCTGATTCTGTGTCTCCCTCTCTCTCTGCCCCTCCCCCATTCATGCTCTGTCTCTCTCTGTCTCAAAAATGAATAAACGTTAAAAAAAATTAAAAAAAAAATGTGTCTTGTGGGTAAGCAAATGAATGAAATGCTTTTGTTTACATGGCCCAGGCAATGGCCCAGGCCCAGGTTCAAGAGTCAGAACTAAAGCAGTTGAATGGGGAGGAAGAGGACAGGTTATATTTTTAACGTACCATCAAGACAGAATCAACAGTTTGTTGACTGATAGATCCTGGGGACTGAGGGGGAGGAAGATGAAAGATGGATGATGATGCAAAGGTTTTTAGGTTGGACAGGTGAATGAAGTTGCTGTTAATTAAACTAGAGAACACCAGGAAAGAAAGGATGAAAGGAAAGATATGGGTTGAATCACTGTGTTGAAGATACCTTTATGAGGTGCCTTTGAGATATGCAGTTGTAATCATGGATTTGGATCTAAGGAGAAAACTGGGACTATGTATGTTAGGAAGTCACCTGTGAATATGGAAAGCAACAAAACTGCCACCATAACAAATGTTTTTAAAATGATCTCATCCAATGTCCGTGACAACTCTGACCTATGCATTATTTTTACTGATGAGGACATTTTTTCATTTTAAAAGAGATTTTGAAAGACGAAAAAACTTCCCAAAAGCCACAGAGCTAATCAATGGCAGAAGCAGGATTCAACTAACTCTCATTAAATACAAAGTCCATGTTCCTTCCTGTGTCTTACTGACCCTAAGTCATGGCAGTGGATGGAGTTTTCGAAAACAAACAACAGGCCTGTGGAGTATAGAGAAAATAGGCACGATAATGGGGGCAAGGCAAGAATCCAATGTACTCAGTGTACAGTTCACATTCCAAGAGGAGAATATAATAAAGGGTATGACTGAGAGCAAAGGCAGCCACCCTGCTACAGGGATCCTCACACCCAATAATGGCTGTTATTCTGCTTCCTACAGAAAATTTCATTAGGCTCTTTGAGTGGACATGCCTTTCTGACTCTACAAAATAAAGAGAAATCAAGAATACTCAGGTATCAGTAAGAGAAAAAATGTCTTGAATCTCTGGCTTCTTGTTTCAATATAATGCTTTAAATGTTGTGAAGTGGCCATTACATTGCCAAACTGGTAGTTACCACCAGCCAGTAGCTTCCTTCACTACATCTCTGGAAAAGAGGCTCTAACTTTCATCTTAGTTTTCCTTTTTGATGAAACGAAATACAAATTTGGGGGTAGACGTGGACAAAGAATAACTCTATTTTTAAGTGTTCCTGTATTTTCAAAAGTAATGTATTCACTCCTATATTCAATGAATCTTCATCAATTAGACACTCCTCTTGCTTTCTAGAAGTCTAGAGTTCAGCTGATGAAAGAGTCTAATCCTTAAGTTACGAGTAGTTTCAATGAGAAGAGGCTAGGAGATGGGGGAGCAGTGAAGACGCAGAACAGAGGTGGGAATATTCGCCCATGAAAAGGAGAACAGCAACTCTTCAAGAACAACAGCCAGAGGACAGAAAAGATTGCACACAAAAGCAGCATGATGGCAAGAAAATTGAGGGAATTTGTGTGCAGTGGATTCCGTTATTTTTCCAGTGGGAATTTCTTCTGAAAATAAAGAAGAAAGGTGCAAATAAGCAGAGACATTGAGAACAATACTCTGTCTTTCACTGGGCTTTTACCCTGTCCCAAACACAAAGATGTCTACACCCAAACATAAGATACCAGAATCACTGGAGCTGGGAAGTCAATTCTGGGAAGTCAAGTGCATAGAGAAAAGGGCCAGGTCAATGTAACATGGCCCAGGTATGAAGCTCACTGATGGAGGATGTGACTGGACATAAGACGAAACTGGAAATTATTGAGAAGTGCAGAAGAGTTAGCGCAACAGATCTGTTGCTTCAGTGAGACATTTGACAGATCTGTTACAACACAAATAAGTGCTAAAGATCCCTATGAGTACCTAAAAGGCAAGTATTTCATGATTTTTAGACAGAAGAGTAAGGCAGTGCGCCTTAAGCTTGGCCGTATATTGGTATCACCTAGGGTGGTCTAATCTACTTCTATATGAAAAATTACCACAAAACTTTGTAGATGAAAACAATGAACATTTATTATCCCATACGGTTTCTATGGCTCAGGAATTTGGGAATAGCCTAGTTCAAGTTTCTGGCTCAGCAATTCTCATGAGGTTGCCACAGCCTGGGCTGCAGTCATCTGAAGGTTTGAATGGGGCTTCCAAGATGGTTCTCTTACATGGCGACTGACAGAAGGCTGATTTGACAGACTTCTCCAAAGAGGATCCAATAGGATACAAATATATATATATACATATATTTGTATATATATATATTTGTATATATATATACATATATATTTGTATATATGTATATATATTTGTACATATATTATATATATATATATATATATATATATATATATATAAAATTAGGAATTTGTTTACATGATTATGGAGGCTGAGAAGTCCCAAGATCTGTAGGTAGCAAGCTAGAGACCCAGGAGAGCCAAAGCTGTGATTCCAGTCCAAATTCAAAAGCCTGAGAAGCAGGAGAGCTGATGGTGTCAATTCCAGTCCCAAAGCCAGCAGGCTCGATACCCAAGAACAGTAGGCATTTCAGTTCACGTCCAAAGGCAGGAAAAGACTGATGTCCCAGTTCAAGCACTCAGGTAAGAGGAGTTCCCTCTCACTCAGTCTTTTTGTGGTATTCAGGTCTTCAATGGGTTAGATGAGGCCCGTAAACATTAGGGAGGCCAATCTGCTTTACTCAGTCTACCTATTCAAACGTTAATCTCATCCAGAAACACCCTCACAGACACACCCAGAATAGTATTTGTCCGAATGTCCGGAAACCCTGTGGCCCAGTTAAATTGAATCTGTAGGGCCCAAGGGCAGGCTGCTCCAAAATGTGCCACTTTGACATACTGATTATGTTAAGGAAAAGTTACTTAAGAGACAACCTGCACAAGAAGGCCACTCAGGACCTCCTTTGTCCCCCTGAAAGCAAGAAATAAATCTCTCATGTGAAAGATACCCTCCCTGTATCAGGAGGTAAAGAGACATCCTCATCACCAGAGATAGGAAATTCAGGGCTGAGAAAGCTGTATAAATAACCCTTGCTACTTTTTACTAATTTTCTACCCCAGCCCAAATTGTTTAGAATTCCTTACCAATCAAAGACCCCAAAGTTAAATTTTCTTTGTCCTGTCAGTTCCTCTGATTTATTGTCTCTTTGCCTAAAAAGTACAAAAACCTGCCTGCTTTGGTCATTTCTTTGGTCTCAATGTAATTATTGGGCCTGTGTGCACACATAATAAAACTTGGGGTTTTTTCTCCTGTTAGTCTGTCTCATGTCAATTTAATTCTCAGTCCAGCTGGAAGACTTTGAAAGGTGGAGTAAGAATTTTTTCTTCCCTTCAATATATAAAATTAACCATTGCAAAGTCCTCAGTTCCTTGCTGCTATTGGTAGGAGGCCTCCCAGTTCCTTATAACCCGGAACTCTCTAGGGCTGCTTGAGTGTCATGACCATGGTAGCCCACTTGCCCCAAAGCATGTGGTTCAAGACAGAAAGCCAGGAGGAAGCCTCAAAGTGTTTTATGGCCTAGTTTCAGAAGTCACACACAGTCCCTGCCACCGTATGCTCTTGTTAGAAACAAGCCACTAAGTCCAGCCCACTCATTGAGGGAGGAATTAACTTTCACTTCTTGGAGAAAGGAGTATCAAAGGATTTATAGGTATATTTTTAAACCATCACATCTGGGGAACTTTATTTTTTTTTAATTTTTTTATGTTCATTTATTTTTGTGAGAGAGAATAAGCAAGCGAGCGTAAGTGGGGAAGGGGCAGAGAGAGAGCAAGATGCAGAATCCAAAGCAGGCTCAGGCTTTGAGCTGTCACCACAGAGCCTGACACAGGGCTTGAACCATGAGAATGGGCTGTGAGATCACGACCTGAGCCAAAGTCGGACACTCAACTGACTGAGCCACCAAGGCGCCCCTAGGGAACTTTAACAAATACTAACACCTATCTACCACCCCTAGCCCTTCTGATTTAATGGGTCTGGGATTTTTAAAAGCTCTCCAGGTGATTCCAATAGGTACACAAGGGTTTCTTCTATCATCTGGATCCACTCTTGTGTCTCTTGATGCTGTAAGCCCTTAACAAGAAAGCACATAGCCCTGTAATTTGTGTTTTGCCAGCCCTAATGTTGCACCATATCATGCACGTGGGTGTGAAAACTGCATGTGATAAAAAACTCAATTTCATGAAAGAAATTTTAAAAATTCAAAATACTTTTCTTACTGCAACAAAGCAATGTTTTATATAGAGACATGATACTTAACAGGAGAGCATTTAATAACTAGCATTTTCAAAACCATATGTATTCCAAAGCAAGGATTTAAAATAAAACCTGAGTGGCTCAGTCAGTTGGGCACCGGCCTCTTGATTTCAACTCGGGTCATGATCCCAGGGTTGTGGGATCGAGCCCCGCATCAGTGTGGAGCCTGCTTGGTTCTCTTTCTCTCTCCCTCTCCCTTTCCCCTGCTCATGCTCTCTCTCTCTCTTAAAAAAAAAAGAAGAAGAAGAAATAAAAAATAAAATAAAACAAATACAAAAAACTTTTAAGTATAAAGCCTAAAACTCACAAATAAAAGCACAAGTAAGCAATACTTTATCTTATAAAATATCAGATACTTACTGATAAACGTGACCAAGTCTGACTTTGGGGGTGTGATGGTTAGTTTTATTTATCAATTCGGCTAGGCTATAGTAACTAGTTATTTAATGAAACACTGATTTATATGTTTATATGAAGGTATTTTGTAGGTGTGATTAACATGTACAATCAGTTGATCTTTGTTATAAAGTGGTAAAGAACTTGGTTGAATCATATCCTAGAGTTTCATGCCAAATAGAACTTACATGTGATGAACTTGGATATGTGGCTGAGGAGATTTCCAAGCAAAGTGTGGAAGGTGTGGCCTGGTTTCTCCTTGCTGCTTATAATAAAATGCTAAAGGAAAGGGACAGATTGAGAAAGAATGGTCAAACCAAAAGGGACCAGCACTTGCTCTCAAAAATTCTCAGCCTATTCAGATAGCAAAAGATGAGAAAATGTGCTCTGGAGAGAACACCAAGGGTGTGGCTGGATAATAGATAATAGTTTGTTGAAGAGACTGGACATGTGATTTATGGATTCAATCAACCATCTTGGCAGAAGCCAGGAATAGTGATGGGGTCATTCAGGAAGGATCTGTGGAGGATCCTCATGTCTAATGCATAGGACTCCCATGAATTTCACCAGAAAACTGACAAATTTTTGAGAATTTTATACCAGCAAAAACACTATCAGCCTGTAGTGAGAGGGACAGAGAGAACACTACAGGAAGTCAGAGACACGAAGAGAAAATTCCATGTGAAGAAGGAGGAGGCAGAGACCAAAGTGATGTATCTATAGGCCAAGGAAACCAAGGACTGCCCGCACACCACCAGAAGTTAGGAAGAGGCAAGGCAAGATCCCCTTCCAGGGCCTTCAGAGAATATGGTCTTGCTCACACCTTGATTTCAGACTTTTAGCCCCTGGAACCATGAGAGAATACATTTCTATTGTTTCAAGCCACCTAGTTTGTAAAACTTTGTTACATACAACAGCCCTACCAAGCAAATCCAGGAAGTACTGAAAAGAGCTACTGACTAAGCTGAAATCTCCCCTTGCCTTGAACCTCCCTATATTTTGTACCTGCTGAGGGAACAAAAGATAAATGTTCTAATCTAATAAACAATTAGATTAAATTAACTAAATAATTAAATAATTTCACTTAAAACTTGGCTTAAGACATATGTGAAAGTTCTATTACTTGCCATTTTGGCCTGTTTGCATCTGCCTTGATCTCTAACTTCCTCTCTTCCCTCTTCCCTGGTTGCAAAAATACCAAATAATATTTTTGCATGTGAAATCCAATAGAATAAACAACAGTGTTCTCTTGACAAACATCACTGCTCATTAGTAAGGGATTGAAATTCTGCACGGACTTTGTTTACAGGCTCAGCTGCTAATTGTCAGCCAGTTTGCTCTGCAGAGAGAACAACCAGAGCAGCGGGAACAACTGAAGCAGAAGCGCTACACTGATTTTGCTGACCCCCAGGGTGGCTGCTGGAAGCATTCTCAAATGATGAGGCCATAGCACGGGCCTCCAAATCCCTAAAACCAAAATCACTGGGTCTCCATGGTCTTCGGCCATTCCGGTCTCTGAGTTCATGCTCCGTTAATCAGGCGACTTCATTCAGCTCTTGGAAGAATCAGAATTGAGCTGCTTTTCACACCAATTTTGGTTCTTTAAAATGCAAGGAATTCTATTCATCAGCTTGATACCAATCCCACCAACCATGCATAGCTCCCTCTTACAAACAGCTGTTTCTTGGTAGGGCCAAGAGTAAGCACAACCAGAATTTAAAACAAAACAAAACAAAACAAAACAGAATGGGATAGTCTAATTAGAATAGAAAATATGAGCATGCCTGCCATATAGTAAAGGTAACTGTTTCTTGAAACTTTTCTCTCTTGTTTTTTCATACATGCTTGTGTACTGTGCAAGGGGGCAGTGGTCATTTTTAGACTAAAGGGGATTTAGAAATTATGATCATGCCCTAGACCTATGTTTTTCAGACTTTTAAAAACATGACCCCCAGATGGATACACAGTTTGGTTATGATCCAATACACATGAACACACCCTGGAGTTTCGCCAGTCAGAGGAGAGGAGGAAGGACACTCAGGGCAGAGAGAATGGAAAATGCAGGGTACGTGAAACAAATGGCAAGCCCGTGGAACTTGGTGTGTTACAGGATTATCACATGGCATCATATGATATGGTTGAAACATGGGGTCACACAGTACAACGGTGGATCATGGAGTAAGGAAGGAAGGTAGTGACCAGGCCATAGTGAGAATACCTTGGAGGTTATGCTAAAGGGTTCAGACATCATCCTGGAGTCATGGGAAATCGCTGAGGGGTCTTAAGCGGTAATAAAACAATCAGATTTGCAACACAGCAGGGGCATTCTGTAATGAGGACAAAGCCAATTGCTGAGATCGGGGGTGGTAAGCTGTTCTGAGGCAGTAAAATTCAACAGAACACTATTACTGTAGACCATGTAAGACATGGTGGAGACCTTAATTAAAGTGGTGGGAAAGCAGAGGAGAGAAAGGAAATAAGAGATGGTAGAGGCAGAAATCAAGAGAATTTGGAGACTGGTGAAGAAGCAAGACATGTCTTGGATAACTCTCATCCTTCTCAACTGGGTGTCTGGGGGACATGGCAGTACTAGCCATCAGGACAGGAAAGGAGGAGGACAGCAACACTGTGAGCAGAGATAATAAGTTCAGTTTGGCCATATTGAATTAGTGTGCCTGGAGACACACAGGTGAATGAAGATGTTAGATAACTGCATTTGATACCCTCTTCCGTTTGGTTTCTAAGCTGAAGTGCAATCAAACAACCCAAGAAATATACAGGCTTTCAATCAACCCTCTCCTTTAAAGTCAGCAGGCCATGGTTTCTACCATGGACCTTGGAGAAGTATTTCAAAAAGAAAGGATTTTTGCACCAAATGCAACAAATTGTGGAAAAACTAGGGCACTGGTGCTGGTATCTTCAGATCTAGGTACTGCTGAGACTTGAGTAAATTGTCTTCGTGCCAGTATATGACAACCAAGCTTCATTTTGAGAGCCTGCATTAGTAGAAAAGAGTCAATGGGGCCACGCTGTGGTCTTGACCTCAGGAATTTGTCTCTTGACTCCAAGAAACCTGTTATTTTGTACACACCAAAAGGATTTTGTTAGGAACAATTCAGGCTCGAGCTCACCTAAAGGGAGTGGCTTTTATTCCTAAGGACAAGATATGCAGATCACCCAGGGATTTTGAGACCTGTCGACTAAGCACAGGCAGGTATGGTGCCAGGGCAAAGCACAGACGGAACTTGGATTTCAGCGCTAAACTTGGTGCTAGTGTATGTTATTGGGGAACAAGACTCCAGTTTAATCTATTGTCTGAAAGACCTCTGGAATTCCTTTAGCCGCTCAATGTTTTTAAATGACCACCATGTGTTTCTTCACCAAAGAAGAAAGTTTGAAACGCCTTTTTCAGTTAAATTACCTAGTAATAATTCTTTGGGTGGGTGTCCATGGCACAGGAGTCTGGAGGGTGGCAGAGGAGTGTTAGGGAGAAGACACTCTTGCCAAGATTTTTGGGGGGATAGAAGGTAGTGGGGAACATCACATAGACATCAGAAAAATTAAAATAAGAAAAAATTAAAGTGTAAGAAGCAAAAATTTAGCATGCTTCTGGTTTCAAACACCAAGCTTGTTTTTCATCCATGGTAGGGACAACAAAGTTATAATTCTGCTGACGTGGGTTAGATTTCATTCTCCTTTTCCAAGTTTATTACTCACTTCAAACCCTCTGCAGATTATTAAAGGGCTACCTGCCTCTGCCAATTGTGACAGGGTGCCTTGTAGAAAGTAGAGCAAACTGAAAATGCTAAGGTCTGCTTTTCAGTTCCAGCCCATTTAACAGAGCTAAGAAATCAAAGGCAGCAATTTGGCAAAACAGACTAGACTTGTGTTTCCCTAATCCAGCCCAGTCCTGACTTTCTAGTGGCTTTTGCATGTCCCTCTGGCCACTCAAACCCCACATGCTTCCATTGTATTTGTCACCTCCCCCTTCTCA
Organism: Prionailurus bengalensis; assembly: GCF_016509475.1. Lineage (NCBI taxonomy): Eukaryota > Metazoa > Chordata > Mammalia > Carnivora > Felidae > Prionailurus > Prionailurus bengalensis. The sequence continues at coordinate 11,476,500 of NC_057361.1, forward strand.
CCTTACTGGCCACAACTTCTCCCCTTTGTCTCCGAGCCTACCCTTCCTGCATTCTCCTCACCCCACAAAAAGGAGATGTTTGAGTCTTAGTCACAGACCACTGACTCACTCTGAAACACCAATCTTTTACCCCTTGGTTTATGTTGGTGCTTTAGCAATGTCATCATCCTCAAGAGCATTTAAAACCAAGTATGATAAATCTGTGGGTGCCGGCACCTATCAGGCTACAGCTGCCTACTCAACGTCTTCATGAGGGTACCTCAAACTGACTGCAGGCATGACTGAATCCCTGCTCTCCTCCCCCCCCCCACCCCAAAGTGCTCCTCCTCCCCATCCCCTTATCTTAGAGGGCACAACGTCACCCCCTCAACTGCTCAAGCCAGGTTCATCCTCCCACTGACTCGTCTGCCCACCCAGCTGCCAAACTCCTTGAATCCCACCTTCTTAACAGTTTCAAATGCATTTTACCCCACTACCCTTGTCCTGCCTCAGCCCAGGCATTTTAGATTTCCTTTTGGAGTAAAGGTCTTATAACTGTTCTCACTCATTCCACTCTGACTGGGGCCTTCTGACTGAAGCCAGAGTGATCATTCTTGTTTGGAGCATGATGTTCTGTTCCTTTACATCGTTCAACAGCTTCCTTCTGTCCACGTGATACTTCCTGAGAGCCTCCATTGCATGGCCAATTCTGACCGCTCTGATCCCGTCAGCTACAACTCAACAACATACCTGTACTCTCACCTGCTACTGTTGCCCATAAACTTGTCTGCTCCTTCTTAGGCTTCTCAAATACCTTGATATTTTATTTTGCTTGGTCCTCATTGAGAAATTAAGAATTCTCAATCCTGGGGCGCCTGGGTGGCGCAGTCGGTTGAGCGTCCGACTTCAGCCAGGTCACGATCTCGCGGTCTGTGGGTTCGAGCCCCGCGTCGGGCTCTGGGCTGATGGCTCAGAGCCTGGAGCCTGTTTCTGATTCTGTGTCTCCCTCTCTCTCTGCCCTTCCCCCGTTCATGCTTTGTCTCCCTCTGTCCCAAAAATAAATAAACGTTGAAAAAAAAAATTAAAAAAAAAAAAAAAGAATTCTCAATCCTAACAATGTGACAGATTTAAAAAAAATGCTAATCTGAAAGCCTATGTTTGTAAAGGGTATATACCCAGAGTAGATGGCCTTTGTTTGGCAGAATGACTGGCTGAAGTTTATAAAATGAAAAAGCAGCAGCGGGGTTGAGTTAAAGATTGGGAAAGTCAAACTGTTGGACATACTAGAGTAAGGGCAATTATGGGTTTCAAAGGAGAGTTTGATGGAGAGCGAGTGAGGGCGCTGAGAAAGGAGAGGAGGGGATATGTGAGGAGAGTACAATAGTGAAAGAAGGCCCGGTATCAGTGACATGCTGTGGCTAGAGAAGAAACACATCCACTGAGTGATTCCCAGTGATGAGGTTGGCCAAGGGATTCTTGAGAACTGGAGTGCCCAAGATTCCATTTTATATGACTTGTCTTGACTATTCTGAGCTGTGATACCTCTGTATTCCCCCTGAACCCCCCAAGGAAATCTGTCACAGGAGCACTCTGGGGTAGTGTAAAAGAGTACTCCAAGCTAGAGGTGATACAGGCATGTAGAAATCACAGGTGGTATGGAGAGAAGACAGCAGCCACCAGGGTCCAGGGGGTAACAGGGCAACAGGCCACAGTGTGGACTGACCACAAGAAAGTGAGATGCAGAGAACTGCCCAGGCATCTTGGTAAGCATGTTAAATTTTCTACTGCCTGAGAGACTGTGTCCCAGGGAAGTTCACCCGACATCAAAGGGAAAAGAGACACAGCACCTAGAAGGCAGAAAGTTGGGGGATTTCCAGGCAGCTGACCCTGAGATTAAGGTTATCGCTCATTCAATAAAGTTATAAGATTGCAGTGAAGTACATAAATGCTCTTGAGTAGGTAAATAAATTCAGTAAGGACCATGTTAGATGTAAGTTAAAATGATTACACTTTTGGAAGGGGGGTGGTAAAACTCACATTGGATTGTAGAGATAATGTAATGTTACCAAAGTACTGGTGATAACTTGAAAAGAAAAGATTGGTCTCTAGCCTCTGGATTCTGAGACTAAGGTGTATTGTCTCCAAAAGGTCAGAGAAATAATGATATAGTTTTGATTCAAATTATGGTGAAACAAAGAGTAAAGTGATTGGAAGAGAAGAGGGAGAGGCTGATTACCATTGTCCTAGAATCTTCACAATTTCTAATCAAGAAATTCAGGAAACTAAGTAAAATCTACCTTATATCTTACATAATAGAATTTATAGAATAAACAGGTAAAAGTCATCAAGCTGGGGATGTCACAATTCAGAACGTATTCTAATGCCGAAAGAAATCATTTCAGACATAAAATGTATTTCCAAAGCCTAAAAAAATATGCTTTCACATACAGACCCAACAACGATATGTGAGAACATTTGGTGCTTACTACACAGTCACTGGAGTTTTATAAAGACTAACATCTTGCTAGGACCTCAGTGCTAATCAGAATTTGCAAAAGCAGTGTGAATAAATACGTATATGAAATATTAATATACCCTGATTCCAAAGGCAGAAGTAACATCCCGGAAATTTCTGGGTTTGAGAATTGCAAACTACTTGCTAATTAACTTGGATATATTAGGATAAGTTAGGATATGCTACAGTGATAATTCCAAAATTCACAGTGGTGTAACAACAAAAGATTCTCTTCCTCAAAGTCTTTAGCAGATCTGGAAGACTGGGCAGGGTTGCTGTTCTCCACGTGTTGGCACAGTTTTCCACACTGCTTAGATTTTTTGGTTTCTCCATCCCAACATACACTCCCATGATTACTGTGGTATAGGAAGAGAATATGGAACATCATAGACTGGCTTCCACCCATAACTCACATTTCAGTCACATGACTACAAGTAACTTCAAGAGGGCATGTGCCCCCAACCAAAAGAAAAAAGATCGGAAATCCTGGTGGCAAATATTAGTAATGTCTACCACACATACATAGCAGATCTTTAGATTTTACTTGTATTCCTATAGGAAGGATACAATGACAATGTCTCCAGGTATTTCTAAGCATAAGAAGCTTTTTCCCATCCTCTTCCCACTTGTTTCCTGCTTCAGCATGGTATGACCAAAAAAAAAAAAAAAAAAGGAATAAAAAACAGATGTCAAATGCACTATTTATTTTAATCCAACCCACATTACCAGTGAAGGGCTCTGAGTTTTCTTTTCTCTACTGTCGGGTTTCTCAACTTCGGCGTTATCAACATTTTGGGCCAGATCATTCTTGGGGGCTGTCCTCTGTTGCAGGACATTTAGCAGCATCCCTGGTCTCCACCTCCTAGATGCCAAGAGCATCCCTCCCACTACAGTTGTCAAACCAAAAATGTCTCCAGATGTTGTCAAATATCCCTGGGAGGTGAAATTGAGAACTGGTTGAGAAGTGCTTTTCTATTTGCATTCCTTGACCACTATGAAGGGTTCAGATCCTCTAACACATGAAATAGCCCAGTATGAGCATGGGTAGTAATAGACCAAAAATAATGCTTTTTCTCCCAGATCCCAGATCTATCACTGAGACTTTGGGCAAGGCTCTGAATCCCTCCTTTACTGTATCTATAAAATGGGGAGAAGAATGCTACCTGGGTCACAAGCTTATTGTAAGAATTAAATGAGACAATAAATAACTCATCCTTTTCTCCCTGTTTTGGAAAACTACTTCTGTATAAACCCAGTTCCCGTATATACATGCAATCTATTTCTGGACTTTCTGCCCTTTCTCATGTGTCTCTTTGCCTATTCTTGGGAGAGTTCCTTCCCGTGTTGATTAAGCACTATTATTATTAAGTCCCGTATTACCTATAGGTGTCTTGTCTGGGAAACTTGGCCATCAGGAAAGGGACTGGAAACTGAGAAGTGAAGAAAAAATCCTGCAGAAGCTCTGCACTAAGGTTCAGATACTTTTCTCACTGGGAAATCCCCCAAGGTTATCAAGACAGTTCATAAACTATTAATTCTTTAGCCCCTGCACCATCTGGAGCCTCACACGCAGGTACAGGCACCCAGTAAATGGTTGCTGAGGGACTAAATGACCAATTTCAGACATAAGTCAAACAAGCTTATCATTACTGGGTTCCCCCAAATAACCTTAGGTTAGAAGTCCCAAATTAGGTGTAATGAGGACAGGAAAGGTATTAATACAGGCAGAACTGGCACCAGCAATAAGTGACGGGTGACAGTCTGACATTAAAAGAGGAAATTAAATGGCAAACATTAATTAAAAAATAAAAACCACATGCTCTGGAGAGTAAGCAGCCCCACATATCACAATAACCCCTTGGCTGCATCACACTGTCAGTGCATAATAATTGACATTCCTAATAATGACTCTGACATTTTAAAAAATGCTAATTTCTGTTCAGCATGTTCTATTTTAAAAAATTCAGAGTACTGTGTAAAGCAGTTGAGAAAGATTTCCATCATAGACTTATAAAATATGTAATTTGCAATATACCTTAGAGATTAGCCAATCTGTTTTCTAGGCGCCCAGAGAATAAGTGGAACTAAAGCCTTAGTTGGCTGACTTGATGATAAGCTCTTCTTCCACAATGGCACATCTTAAAAAATATAAACATATTTCTTAATTAAAATTGCCAAATTTAATATTTGGAAACTCAATAAGGATGTACTTCGACTATACCGAATTTTCCTGCACTGAGTTACTAATCAACTGATCCTTACTGAGCTTCTGTATTTCTAAAAAAAAAAAATAGTTTACATCTGGTAGGTGTGTCAAAGAAGAGAGAAAGCATGATGCCTGACTCAAGTGACTAAGCCGTCTGGCAGGGAAGGAACAATTTACATGTAAGAAATCAGAGCAATGCAAAGCAGTGTGAGGTGTGGCAACGAGTCTTAGGATGTGGAAACTAACTCTAGGTGCTCTGGAAATTGAGATATAAGAAACATCAACTCATGGCAAATGGTCAAGGATGCACAGAGGTAAGGTGGCACAGGTCACCCGTGTTGGACCCAGGGAATATACAGACTTTGGAAAAGAAAACAAAGATGTCTCAGATGCAAAGAACAAGATGAGAAAACACTTGAAAGGGATGGAAGCCTCAAGCACGTTTTCTAAAGTATTCATTTGTACAGGTTATCTCACAAGTACGAGTTATTTATGAAGAAGTAGGAGACGGTGGTTACAGGAAATATTAAAAATTTAGCCTTCCCTGAAAAATCTAAGTTGAAGGGAGGGGAGAATACAGAAAATGGCCCAATTATTCTAGAGTAGCACTGTCTGATAAAAATATAATGCATACCACACACGTAGTTTAAAATTCTCTAGTAGCCCCATTAAGAAAAGCAAAATGCAACAGATTATAGGCATACCTCAGAGACACTACAGGTTCAGGTCCAGATTACCACGATAAAGCAAAGATCACAATACAGTGAGTCAAATACATGTTTTGGTTTCCCAGTATTAAAGTTATGTCTACACTATACTGTAGTCTATTAAGTATGCAACAGCATTATGTCTAAGAAAGTACAAAGCTTAATGAAAACATACTTTATTGTTAAAAATTGCTAACCATCCTATGAGCTTTCGGTGAGTCATAATCACTGATCACAAATCACCATAACAAATAGAATAATAATGAAAAAGTTTGAAATATTGTGAGAATTACCAAACTGTGTCACAGAGACACAAGCCAAGCAAATTCTGTTGGAAAAATGGCATCAAAAGACTTCTCAGTGCAGGGTTGCCATAAAACTTCACTTTGTGAAACATACAATATCTGTGAAGCACAGTAAAACGAAGTATGCCTGTAAATTGATTTTAAAAATGTATTTTCTCGGGACACCTGGGTCCCTGCTCTCTCTCTCTCAAAAATAAATAAACATTAAAAAAATAAAAATAAAAATATATCTTCTCAAATTTGATATATTCAAAATGTTATTTCAATATACAATACTCAACATACAAAAACTATTGAGATATTTGACATTCTTTTACTCATACTAAGTCTCTGACATCCAATGTGTATTTCTTTTTTTTTAAGTTTATTTATTTGTTTTGAGAGAGAGTGAACACAGGCGTGTGCACACACAGGTGTGTGCACGAGCTGGGGAGGGGCAGAGAGAGAGGGAGAGACAGAATCCCAAGCGGGCTCCATGCTGTCAGAGCAAGCCTGACGCGGGGCTTGATCCCACAAACTGTGAGATCATGACCTGAGCCAAGATGAAGAGCCAAGATGCTTAAGGAATGAGCCACCGGGGCACCCCATAAGGTGTATTTCACACTTAGAGCATATCTCAATTTGGATGCTAAATTCATCAGAAACATCTGATCTACACTTAGATATTATATAATTTTTAATTGAAAAGATGAATTCATATACCCAAGTTGTTCCAAACATACTTAAAAGTTTTCCAGTAAATGAATCAAATACCAAAAATCATTTTGCTAATGTTCACATCCACAGTAACAAACTGCTTCAGTTTTAAATCTAAATGTCAATCAATTAAAATTAAATAAATTAAAGGCTCAATTCCTCAGGCCTATAGGACAAATTTCAAGGGTTCAATCATACATGTGATTACTGGCTACGTGTGAGGCTGTGCAGGTCTAGAGGTGAGTTTCAGGGATGGGAGGCAGGGTTGCCAGGTGACAGGAGGCCCACGGATGGCAGACTGTGAGTACTCGGAGGGAAAATGTGTATGCACTAGTACAGAGCACAGAGCCACTCTATACTAGCTGCCAAGAAGGAAGAAGATACCATGATGAAAACAGAGTTCTAGGGAGACTAATTTATAACAGAATAGCGAAATCAAAACAGGAAAAAAAATACAACAAAGTCGGGGAGACAAATGGACAGTTTATCACAGTGAATAAGCTCTGAAATAAGGAGGTCTGGAGGTGGAGGCAGGACGAAAGAATGAGGCAGAAGCAATGATGTGAGAAGCTGTTTGCTGGCTAGAAGAACTGACAAGACTGAGGAATAGGTGGGACAAAGAAGAACCCTGGCTTAAGTCCATAGTGGTTTTCAGGAGCTCATAGACTTATTTTAAAAGAACATTTCTGTGACTTTGCTTCTATCTATCTATCTATCTATCTATCTATCTATCTATCTATCTTGAAGTAATCTCTACAACATACTCTACTGACTGAGTCAGCCAGGTGCCCCTGGACTTCACAGATTCTTGAGATAACAGTTGAACTCTTGGGAATGTAATGGGTCAATTATTATGGAGAACAATAGTTGAGGAGGGTGGGTGGCAGGGGAAGAAGGGGAGCAGACAGGAGAGAAAGGGAGGGAAGGGGAAAGGAGACAGAGAAAGAGGCTATAAATTTTAAATTTAGTATTTACCAATAAATAGATGATAGGTCAAACCATTTGAGCGAGATCACCCAGGGAGGTCTGTAGGGTGAAAAGAAAAGGGGCCACCCAGGAACAATACATTTCTAGGGACAGAGAAGTCTTCAAAGGAATGCTTCCAATGGGCAAAGAGACTGAACCAGACAGGTGAGCTCTGTTCCATGGCCTTATTCACTCAGCCAACATTTATTCAGACAAAGGCCTAGGTGTTCACATGCTAGATACAAGCCAGGTGGGATGCCCTGGAAGGGTGCACTGCTAGGCTCGCAGCCAGGACTGAACTCCAGATGGCCTGCCTGCAGCAGCGCCTCTGTCCTACACCACAATAGGAGTCCTGTACAGTGTCACCAACAGTGTTCTGGCCTTGGCAATAGATCAGTCTAAATTCTATCCTGTTTCCTTGAAGTTTCATTTGCCGTTTATAAAAATGTTCTTCAAGTGGGGCGCCTGGGTGGCGCAGTCGGTTAAGCATCCGACTTCAGCCAGGTCACGATCTCGCGGTCCGTGAGTTCGAGCCCCGCGTCAGGCTCTGGGCTGATGGCTCGGAGCCTGGAGCCTGTTTCCGATTCTGTGTCTCCCTCTCTCTCTGCCCCTCCCCCGTTCATGCTCTGTCTCTCTTTGTCCCAAAAATAAAAAACGTTGAAAAATAAAATTAAAAAAAAATGTTCTTCAAGGAAGATCTTACTTTTCCTAACAATAACAAAGTAAATAGATTCCTATCTTGGAAAAGACAAGTTGGGGCTGGGTGGAGATGGGGTAATGGAGATATCTTCCTGTACATACTAGTGACAGTGCTGGAGGCAGTGTAGGAGTTCAGGGAGGGAAGTTGGGGTTGATCTCTCACCCATACGCTGTTGCCATGAGATGGGGGTAGAGGCAGAGAAAAAACATAAATTACGATGCAAGAAAGTTCAGAAGACATTTAGTTCGATATGAACTGATGATACAGTATACCAATTAACTTTTGAAAGGAGTAGTGCTCAAATTGAATTAGGATAGAAAGGTCTAACTTTGTAACTTCTCTTTCCATAGAAATGTCACAGTATTTTCCATGAAGGATCAAAAGGACCACCATATTTTTACCTGCTCGAACAACACATTTTTAATGCTACTCTGGCAAACAACTGCAATTTTATATTTGTTAGTTATGACACTTCTATTTCCCTGGCCTTGTAATTTGAAGGACAACGCAGTATTCTGAGTTCAAACCATGAAATATAATAGAGAAAATTACCCATTTTAGAAACATAATTCTTTCTATTGCATAATTCACTTAAAAAAAAAAGACCTTTAAGGAAGAATTTACTCATTAAATCTAACCATTTGCACAAAACAATGCTCTCCCTCAATTCAATCCTTAGCTCTCTCCTTCTAAATTTTTCATAAAAGATAGAACTTGGTCTCATTAACTTCACACTTCTCTCAATGACATTCAAGATTCTGAAATCTGAGAACCATGGAATGCACAATAAGGAAAAGCAGTCGCCTGGAGTGTCTTTCTTTCTCCTCCATCTGACATCTCCTATACATCATCCATGTGCCAGTTGAAACACCAACTCTGGGAAAATAGAGTTGCCTCACATGAATTTCTCTGTGCCCTTACAACACCCCTCCTCTCTTAGAGAAATCTGCTTGCATTTTTCTTACACATGAACACATCTGCCTGTGCAAGTCCTTCAGGGCAGGGTGGATATCATGCATATCTTTATATTTCCGGAGATTAGCCCACCAACTGGTGTAGGAAGCACACAAAAAATACTTGTGTAAGAAATAAAAATGAGGGGCGCCTGGGTGGCTCAGTCGGTTGAGCGGCCGACTTCGGCTCAGGTCATGATCTCGCGGTCTGTGAGTTCGAGCCCCACGTTGGGCTCTGTGCTGACAGCTCAGAGCCTGGAGCCTGTTTCAGATTCTGTGTCTCCCTCTCTCTGACTCTCCCCTGCTCATGCTCTGTCTCTCCCTGTCTCAAAAATAAATTAAAAAAAAAAGTTAAAAAAAATAAAAAAAGAAATAAAGAATGAATATACAAATGAGCAAGAGAATGAATGAATTACAAGAAATGGGTTCAGAGCTGGAATTCTTAGCTCTATTACCTTGAGCAAGTCATTCCACCTCTCTGAGCTTTCATTTCCTTATCATGAGAAAGAGAAATAGTGGATTGCCTGGTGGACTTCTCAGGGAGCTGGGTATCATCACATATAATAATGTGTGGGAAAGCTCCTGATAAATGGGAAGCTGCTACACAAATGTTAGTTATTGCCTAGTGCCTGCATAAAGACATACAAGCCCAGCCAAGTGTAGAATAGGGAGGGGGAACGGATTCCATACATCTGGGACTGGTGTCATTGTTGACCCAGATCCCAAAACGAAATCCTAAGAAACATCCTCGACTCCTCCTTCTCCTTCACTCCTAACACCCAAATAGAACCAGTATCACCTCTTTCACCATCACTGGGCACAATACAGATAAGAACCATTATAAATTCAAGACTCCACTCCTCCTGGTAGCAGCAAGTCCACTTCCTCCCTCTATATCACATCTTCCCATAATTGACCATGACCTCCGGGGATTACCCAATCCAAGGAGTGGGATCGGGGTGGGAAGGATGGCTTTGCTTCTTCATGTAAGTGGAGGACCAACTAGAGAATTGGTATCTGACAGAGTTCTCATACAGTTTTGCTGTTGTGAACAGGTCCTGTACAGTTGACTGCTGCTGGAAAGACTGGTCAAGCACCCATCTCAGGTTCTGAGGAGTGCCACATCCTGTACCACAACAGACCAGGAAGTTAGTCCTGAAGGAGCCTCCAGCACTGTCGTAGACTGTGCCCAAACCAGCCCTTCTCCATAAACTCCAAAACCGTTGTCTCGGGGGCTACTCAGCAGCCCCCTTTCTTCAGTCATTATATTCACAAGATGTCACTGCCCACCTTACCCCTAGTTCTCAAAGAGGTCTTTTTGGCCTATGTTTACAGGTCTCCTTAACGTTGAATCTTGGGAAGCAGTATGGTGTTCTAGTATCTTTTCCTATACTGAACAGTGGATGCCTTCTCCTCTTAATATTTACACAAACAAAGGAATTCAGATTTTACAGAACAATGAAGATCAGTTGCCAGGTCACCACCCACCACAGGCACTCCATTCAATGTCTGCCTTAACAGGCAATCTGTTACACAAGCAGTCACAAAGTTCTGCCATTTTGATTTCAAAGTATTTCTCAATTCCATTAATTTTCTTGGCCACTACCTTGTTCAGGCCACATCTTTCACTTGGATTATTCTGGCAGCTTCCTAACACCACCCGCCTTTGTTACTGCACTCCAATCCACTCTCCAGACGATAGCCAGAGTACTCTTTCCAAACACAAATCAGATCACGTCACCTCTTTGTTTAAAACAAGTCCAGTGCTTCTCATTGTCCTCCTAGTGAACGCTTGGTGTAATTTTACAAGACCTTCGTCATCTGGTCTCTACTTACTTCTCAAGCTTTCTATGTGATTTTCCCCTGCCTTCCCTACCACCCACCTGTCCCTTTCCTTCTCTCCTAGTCCTATCCTCCTAATTTACTTGCCCTTTTTGGCAAAGACTTTTCTCCCTTTCCCTCCCTCCCTCCCTCCCTCCCTCTCTCTCTCTCTCTCTCTCTCCCCCTCTCACCTTCCCTCCCCCATCTCTCACTTCCCAGCCTTTCCCATTCTTGTTCCCCAGCTTGAAGTAATCTTCCTTCCATTCTTTACTGGTATACTTCCTACTTCTCCTTCATGTCACAAATTAAAGCCACTTCATTGAAACTCTTTGTGGATTCTCCAAGACTAGACTAGAGTCATGTCTTTCATGCTCCCTTAACTATTGAACTAACTGTATTGCATTATCACATCCATCATATTGGTATTGTAATTGTCCATCTCATTTGTTCTATCATTTTGTGTTTCCCACCTAGAAGGGAAGTTCATTGAGAGCAGGGGCTTTGTAAGAGTTTAATCCATAGGAGGTACAGAATAAAAACGTCACATAAATGAATGAAACCTAATAAAATATAGTATCAGAAATAACTGAACTATTAAGTAGAGTGGTGGTAATAAATAACCTTTGCTAGGGCACAAATACAATTCAACCTATATTTTACCTTCTTGAACTTTAAATCTAAAAAAGATAACTAGAAAAAAAATTTAAAAAGATAACTAGAGGGGCACCTAGGTGGCTCAGTTGGTTACACATCCAACTCTTGGTTTCAGCTCAGGTCATGATCTCGTGGTTTGTGAGTTTGAGGCCCAAGTCGGGCTCCGTGCTGACAGTGCAGACCCTGCTTGGGATTCTCTCTCTCTCTCTCTCTCTCTCTCTCTCTCTCTCTCTCTGCCCTTCCCCTACTCATGCGTGTGCACACGCGCTCTCTCTCCCAAAATAAATAAATAAACTTAAAAAATGATAACTAGAAAAACAGATGGCAATAATCCCAGCATACAGATCTTTATATGAAAATAGTGTTTTTATTGTTAGAATGAATTTTATTATGATTATAAGAGATGTTAACATAAGTAGACATTGGGGGAATAGTACACTGGAACTCCATCCTATTTTTGCAACCCTTAAGAAGTCTAAAATGATGTAAAAAGTTTTTAAATATGATTTTATACTGTATGCATTCTTCCCTTCTTAGCTATATAATCCTCTTCAAAAGAATTCCACAAGTATGTCAAGCCAAGTGATGAGAATCTTAATATTTTCTGAAATTAATGTTGATTATGGATTTAAATTTTTTTTAGTGTTTATTCATTTTTGAGAGACAGAGAGAGTCAGAGTATGAGCAGGGAAGGGGCAGAGAGAGAGAGGGAGACACAGAATCCGAAACAGGCTCCAGGCTCTGAGCTGTCAGCACAGAGCCCGACGCGGGGCTTGAACCCACGGACTGTGAGATCATGACCTGAGCTGAAGTTGGATGCTTACCCGACTGAGCCACCCAGGCGTCCCAATCATGGATTTTAGATATATATTCAGAGTGTCTAAAATATTCTATTCATTGCATTACTAAAGGTGTCATAATAAGTTTGGTCTACTATAACTTTCTCTTCTTACTACAAAGAATAAAGGAGATATAGAAAATTAGGATATTTTACCATAAGCAGCTTTGATTCTCAAAACTTCATCATGTCTACAATGACTGAAATATTATTTTTAGGTAAGAAACTACTACATAAATGTAGTTGAAATACACTACAATCATACCACAGTTCAGTAATAAGTTATGTGTCTCAATTACAGAAAATCCTTAAAAGAGAGAGAAAAAAAAATCTTATGGAAAGTGAAGTTCCATGGTGAGGGTATTAGCTTGATAAAGGCCAATAAAGCAGGAATAAAAGTGTCTAATTTCTTGTTTTCATTATGTTTTAAAACACTTGTTCAGAAAATGCTGCTTTCTAACAAATTAACCCTCTCTTATACAGCTGACATATAGTTATAACCTATGACATGAACATAACAGGGACTAAGAATATTTAATATAATTTATTATCTATTTAGCCTAGTTATTTTAAAAGGTGTTTATTCCAGTTCTCTTTTAGTCTGCTACAAATTTATATAGTCACATAACCAGGCCACGTTAAACTAATGTAAAGTGATATTAAATGGGGCTTTTCTTAATCAGCTCGGGGCCCATGAAACTCCCAGAGCTGAGGTCCACGGGTGTCTAGTGCCTCGTCATCATAAAGACAGGTGATGACTTAGTCATCTAAGTGACTGGTTCAGTGACCACCAGCTACCTCCAGGTTATTTAGGAGAATACTAGAAAAATAAGAAGAGATGCAATTTTTCAAAGTGAGAGGAAATGAGGGCATCCTGGCATTTTTCTTTTCTTTGTCATGGGGACATTCTCTCCTCCTTCAAACTAGGTCAAGGGGGTAGCAAGAAACTGTTTTGGCAAGATAGGAGGACAGGACTAGGAGTGAAGGAAAGGGACAGGTGGGTGGTAGGGAAGGCAAGGGAAGATCACATAAGGCTGGAGAAGTAAGTAGAGGCCAGATGATGAAGGTCTTGTAAAATTACGTCAAGGGTTCACTAGGAGGGCAATGAGAAGCACTGGACTTGTTTTAAACAAAGAGGTGACGTGATCTGATTTGTGTTTGGAAAGAGTATTCGGGCTACCGTCTGGAGAGTGGATTGGAGTGCAGTAATAAAGGCAGGCGGCGTTACGAAGCTGCCAGAATAATCCAAGTGAAAGATGTGGCCTGAACAAGGTAGTGGCCAAGAAAATTAATGGAATTGAGAAATACTTTGAAATCAAAATGGCAGAACTTTGTGACTGCTTGTGTAACAGATTGCCTGTTAAGGCAGACATTGAATGGAGTGCCTGTGGTGAGTGGTGACCTTGCAACTGATCTTCATTGTTCTGAAAAATCTACTGAATTCCTTTGTTTGTGTAAATATTAAGAGGAGAAGGCATCCACTGTTCAGTATGGGAAAAGATACTAGATACTGCTTCCCAAGATTCAAAAGCCAGGAGTTAAAGGAAGTCAGAAGAAGTCATTTCTCACCTTGATGGTGAAATGTGGCATTGCTGAGGCCTCCAGAAAGATCTCCAAAAAGCTCATACACACAAGCTGTGAAATAGCGAACCTCCATTTAGGATGTGCTTCTGTGACAGAGGTACCAACAGCTACCAATGCAGAGGGACTGTTCTATCCCGCAAATCTCCGTGTCAGGCGCCGGCCAGGACAGCAGAGCACAGGAAGGTCCAGAATGCAGCCTATTCCTCTTCCTTGCTGCTCCTCTGCAGAAATGGGGGCCAGGCCAGAGCTGGGAAGAGGGGGAAAGTTTTTAATTGAATGAGAGACTAATGTTTTAACAGTTTACATTTTGAAAACATAAATGCATTCATCTTGTAAAAAACAAAACACTATAAAAAGATCACTGATGAAAAATCTGGCTACCACCACTGTGTTTCAATCACCTAATTCTCCAAAGAAGTAATTACTTTTGTTAGTTTCTGAACTACTTTCTTATGGCTACTGCAACACAGTACCACAAACTCAGGATCTTAAAACAACAGAAATTCATTTTCTCAAAGTTCTGGTGGCCAGAAGTCTGAACTCAGTATCACTGAGAGGAAATCAAGATGTCGCCTGAGCCACGCTCACTCCAGAGGGCTCTAAAGGAAACTGCTCCTTGCATCTTCTAGCTTCTGGCATCCCTTGACTTGTGGCTGCCTCACTACAATGTCTGCCTCCCTGGCCACAGAGCCTTCTCCTCTTCTGTGTATAATCACTCTCTGCTTCTGTCTTATAAATGTGCTTGTGAGGGCATTTAGAGCCCACCTGCATAATCCAGATGATCTCCTTAACTTAATCACATCTTTTACCATAGAAATACCATCGTAGATTCCAGATTCCATAGTGGCCATTACTTAGCCTCCCAAAGTTTCCTATGCAGCTGTCCAGATATATGCAAATGTAAGCACACTGGAAAACATACTCACATTTTTTCAGTTTCTACCACAAAAGGTAATTTACCATACATATCCTGTATCTTGCTTTCCTGACTGAACAAAAATGTTGATATCTTTCCATGTCACTGCATAGACAGCAACCTCCATTTGTACAGGTACGTAGAACACCACTGAATGGAAGCATGCAATTTATTTAACCAATTCCATTCAGTTCTCTTTTTTTTGACATTACTAAAATGGCAAAGTAAACAACTGTGTACATGCACACACACATGCATACACACACATACAAGTTTGCAAATATATCTCAGGAATTTTAAAAATTCCTAGTAGTAGAATTTCTTTGTCAAAGGGCATGTACATTTGGGTTTTTTCTTTTTCAGGTATAATTAACATCCTGTTATATTAGTTTCATGCGTACAATAATTCAACAATTCTATACATTACTCAGTGCTCATTAAAATAAGTGTATTCTTAATCCCCTTCACCTGTTTCATCCATCCCCTCACCCACCTCTCAAGTGGCAACCACCAGTTTGTTCTCTATAGTTAAGAGTGTGATGTTTGGTCTCTTTTATCTTTGTTCATTTTTGCTTTTAAAATTCCACACGAGAGAAATCATATGGTATTTGTCTTTCGCTGACTTATTTCACTTAGCATAGTACCCTCTAGATCCATCCATGTTGTTACAAATGGCAAGATTTCATCCTTTCTTATGGCCGAGTAATATTCCATTGTATATATGCACCACATCTTCTTTATTCACCTACCAATGGACACTTGGGTTATTTCCATACTTTGGCTATTGTAAATAATGCTGCAATAAACATAAGGATGCACGTATCTTTTTGAAACAGTGTTTCTGTTTTCTTTGGGTAAATACCCAGTAGTGGAATTACTAGACTGTATGGTAATTGTATTTTTAAATTTTTGAGGACCCTCCATACTATTTCCACAATGGCTGCATCAGCTCGCATTCCCACCAAGAGTGCACAAGGTTTCCTTTTCCTCCATATCCTGGTCAACACTTGTTATTTCTTGTATTTTTGATTTGAGCTATTCTGACAGGTGTGAAGTAATATCTCACTGTTGTTTTGACTTTCATTTTCCTGATGATTAGTGATGTTGAACACCTTTTCATGTGTCTGTTGGCCATCTGTATGTCTTCTTTGGAAAAAATGTTCATTCCTCTGCCCATATTTAATTGGATTATTTGTATGTTTTGGTTAAGTTCTTCATATAGTTTGGGTATTAACCCTTTATTGGATATATCATTTGCAAATATCTTCTCCCATTCAGTAGGTCATCTTTTCATTTTTTGATGGTTTCCTTCACTGTACAAAAACTTTTATTTTGGAATAGTCTCAATAGTTTAATTTTGCTTTTGTTTCCCTTGCCAAAGAAGACATATCTAGAAAAATGTTTCCATGGCTGATGTCAAGAGTCACTGCCAGTGTTTTCTTCTAGAATTTTATGGTTTCAGAGCTCACATTTAAGTCTTTAGCCCATTTTGAGTTTATTTTTGTGTATGGTGTAAGAAAATGGTCAAGTATCATTCTTTTGCATGTAGCTGTCCAGTTTTCCCAATACCATTTGAAGAGACTTTTTTTTCCCATTGTTTATTTTTGCCTCCTTTGTCATAGGTTAGTTGGCCATAAAAATGTGGGCTTATTTCTGGACTCTATTCTGTTCCATTCATCTGTGTGTCTCTTTTTGTGCCAGTACCATAGTGTTTTCATTATTATAGCTTTGTAGTATATCTTGAAATCTAGGATTGTGACATCTCCAGTGTTGTTCTTCTTATTCAAGATTGCTTTGGCTATTTAGTGTCTGTGGTTCCATAAAAATGTTAGGACTATTTGTTAGTTCTGTGAAAAATGTTGTTGGTATTTTGATAGGAATTGCATTAAATTTGTAGATTGCTTTGGATAGTATGGACCTTTTAACAATATTGGTTCTCCCAATCTGAGCATGGCATGTCTTTCCATTTGTTTGTGTCATCTTTAATTGCTTTCATTGATGTTTTTATAGTTTTTGGCATAAAGGTCTTTCAAACTCCTTGGTTAAGATTATTCCTAGGTATTTTATTCTTTCTGGTGCAATTGTAAATGGACTGTTTTCTTAATTTCTCTTCCTGCTACTTCATTATCAATGTATCAATTATCAATGTATCTCAAAATGCAACAGATTTTCTGCATATTGATTTTATACCCTGCAACTTTGCTGAATTCATTTATCAGTTCTATTAGATTTTTGGTCCTCTTTAAGCATTTTCTGTATATAGTGTCATGTCATCTGTAGTGTTGACCATGTCATCTCCACAAATCCCCATGTGTTCAACAACCCCAAAGCTCTCTGAACTCATTCCTTTTGGGTTTTTATGGAGGCTCTGTGACATAGGCATGATTAATTAAAGCACTGGTCCTTGGTAATTGAACAAAATCTACAGCCCATCTCTCCCTCCCTGGAAATCAGTAGGGGGGGACTGAAAGTTCCAACCCTCTAATCACCTAGTTGGCTCCACTGACATCCTTAAGTCCAAAAGTCACCTCATTAACACAACAAAAAAACCCTTCATCATTCTCATCACAGGAAATTCCAAGGGTTTGGAATTGGAAGCACAGAAGCTCTGTGCCAGAAATGGGGACAAAGACCAAATATATATATATTTCTTACTACAGAATGCAAGATCACAACAAGGAGTTTTAAGTCAAAGATAATAATAATGGTAACATTAAAATAATAATACCGACACTTATTGAGAGTTTACTACATGTCAAGTGTTTCCGAAACATTTTATATGTATACTGTCATTTATAGTCCCCATTTTACAATGGAAACTAAGGAATCCAACTTGTGGCAAAAAACCTGTGTGATTTTTCAGGCCCAACCAGAGAATTACAAAGGCCTTACCTCGCAGGCCCCAAAGGGAAAAGGAAAGCTATCTTCACACCAGACAGTGCACAACCAATCCACTGCAACTCTCTGAAGGGACTTGCAGCCCAGAACTCACCTACATGGTTTCTGTATCTCGCCTGCTGTGAATAATGATGCAGTGAAAATGGGACTGCAGATGTCTCTTTGAGAGAGTGATTTTATATCACTTGGATATAAATTCCCGGAGGTGGGGATTGCTGGATCATATGATTTTTAAATTTTTAATTTCTGTTTTTAATGTTTTGTTGATCCTCCATACTATCTTCCATAGTGGATGTACCAATTTATGCTCCCACCAACAGTGAACAAGGATTCCCTTTTCTCCACATCCTAACCAATGCTTGTTATCTCTTGTCTTTTTCATAACAGTCATCTTAGCATGTATGAGATGCTATTTCCTTGTGGTTTTGATTTGAATTTCCCTGATGATTGAAAAAGTTGAACACCTTTTCATGCACCTGTTAGCCATTTGTATGCCTTATTTGGAAAAATGTCCATTCAGATCCTTTGTTTATTTTTAATCAGATTTTTTCCAATTAAGTGGTAGGAGTTCCTTCTAATTTTGGATATTAACACCTTATCAGATCTATGGTTTGCAAATATTTTCTCCCATTCTGTATGTTATCTTTTCATTTTGTTAATGGTTCCTTAGCTTCCCTTTTTAGTTTGATGGAGTCCCACTTGTTTATTTTTGCTTTTGTTGTCTGTGCTTTTGGTATCAATTCCAAAAATTGGCTGCTAAGACCAATGTCAAAGAACGTCTTCTCTATGTTTTCTTCTGGGAGATTTACAGTTTCAGGTCTTACATTTAAGTCTTTAACTTTGAGTTGATGTTTGTGTATAGTTCAAAATAAGTGACCAATCTCATTCTCTTGAATGTGGTTATCAAGTTTTCCCAGCACCATTCATTGGAGAAACTATCCTTCCTTTCCCCACTGTGTATTTCTTGGCATCTTTGTTCAAAATGTCTGTTTTTATGCTAGTATCATACAGCTTTGATTGCTATACTTTGTAATATAGTTTGAAGTCAGGAAGGGTGATGCCTCCAGCTTTGTTGCTTCTCAAGATTGTTTTGGCATTTGGGGGTGTTTTGTGGCTCAATACAAATTATAGGAATTTTTTTTCTATTTCTGTGAAAAATGCCATTGGAATTTTCATAGGGATTGTACCGATTCTGTAGATTGCTTTGGGTAGAACAGACATTTTAACATTATTAATTCTTCCAATCCGTAACACAGAATATCTTTCCATTTATGAGTTCTTTCATTTTGTTCATCAATGTTTTACAGTTTTCAATATATGAATCTTTCACTTCCTTGGTTAAATTCATTCCAAAGTATTTTATTCTTTTTGTTGCTATTAAAAATTGGATTGTTTTCTTAATATCTTTTTTCTGATAGTTCGTTGTTAGTATATAGAAAAGCAACTAATTTTTGTATGTTGATTTTGTATCTTGCAGCTTTACTGCATTCATTTGTTGATTTTAACGTTTTTTTTAAGTAGTGTCTTTTGTATTTTTATATATACAAGATCACGTTACTGCAAACAGAGATACTCTGACTTTTTCCTTTTCAATTTGAATGTTATTTCTTTTTCTTGCCTAATTGCTCTGGCTAGGACTTCCAGTACTACCTTGAATAAGAGTGGTGACAGTAGGAACTCTTGTATTGTTCCAGATCTTAGAGAAAAAGCTTTCAGCCTTTCATTGTTGTGGATGATGTTAGCTGTGGCTTTGTCATATATCACCTTTGTTATGTTGAAGTCACTTATTTCTATTCTTACTTCGGTGAGAGTTTTTATCATGAAATGATGTTGAATTTTGTCAAATCCTTTTTCAGTGTCCACTGGGATGATCGTGTGATACTTATCCATCATTCTGTTAATGAATATATTATATTAATTGATTTTCAGATGTTGAAACATCCTTGCTTCCCAGGAATAAATCCCATGGTCACGGTGTTTGATCCTTTAATGTGCTGCTGAATGCAGTTTGCTAGTATCTTCTTGAGGGTTTTTTTAATTTATATTCATTAGGGACAATGGCCTGTAGTTTTCTTGTGGTGTCTTTGTGTGGCTTTATCAGAATAGTATTGGTTTCATATGAGTTTGGAAGTGTTCCCTTCTCTTCAATATTTTGTTAGAGTTTGAGAAAGTTTGGTGTTAATTCTTCTTTAAATATTTAGTATTTAAGGTACTAAAGGTCATCTGGTGAGGTCATCTGGTCCTGGACTTTTCTTTGTTGGGAGGTTTTTTGATTACTTACTCAATCCTCACCGTGGCTATTGGTCTTTTTGAACTTTCTATTCCTTCATGATTCAGTTTTGTTAGAGTGTAGATTTCTAGGAACTTATTCATTTCTTCTACACTATCCAGTTTGTTGGCATATAATTGTTCAGAGTAGATTCTTATAATCCGTTTTATTTCTGTGGCATCAGTTGTAAGGTCTCCTTTTTCATTTGTCATTTTATTTGAGTCTCCTCTTTTTTATCCTTAGTCTAGCTAAAAGTTTGCCAATTTTATCTTTTCAAAAAACCAACTCTTAGTTTTATTGATCTTTTCTACTGTGTTTCTAGTCTTTATTTCATTTATTTATTCTCTGATCTTTGTTATTTCTTCCTCTCTACTAACTTTGGGCATAGTTGTTCTCATTTTTCTAGTTCCTTGAGGTATAAAGTTGTTTATTTGAGATCCTTATTTTTTCTTAATGTAAGCACTCATTGCTATAAACTTTCTTCTTAGCACTACTTTTCATGCATCCTGCAAGTTTTGGAATCTTATGTTTCCATTTTTGTATGTCTCAAAATATTTTTTAATTTTCCTTTTGATTTCTCCTTTGACCTATTGGTAGTTCAGGAATGTGTTGTTAAATCTCCACTATCTGTACGGGGTGCCTGGGTGGCGCAGTCGGTTAAGCGTCCGACTTCAGCCAGGTCACGATCTCGCGGTCCGTGAGTTCGAGCCCTGCGTCGGGCTCTGGGCTGATGGCTCAGAGCCTGGAGCCTGTTTCCGATTCTGTGTCTCCCTCTCTCTCTGCCCCTCCCCCGTTCATGCTCTGTCTCTGTCCCAAAAATAAATAAACGTTGAAAAAAAAATTAAAAAAAAAAATCTCCACTATCTGTGAATTTTCCAGATTTTCTCTTGTTATTTATTTCTAGTCATACCATTGTGGTCAAAAGACACTGATATGATTTCATTCTTCTTAAATTTGTTAAGACTTGTGGCCTAACATATGATCTATCCTAAAGAATGCTCCATGAGCCCTTGAGAAGAATTTTATTCTGTTCCTGTTGCATGGAATTTTCCACATGTTTGTTAGGTCCATTTGGTCTAATGAGTAGTTCAGGCTCAAAGTTTGCTTAATGACTGGATGATATATCCATTGTTGAAAGTGGGGTATGGAAGTCCTCTACTATTAGTGTATTCTCTATTTCTCCCTTTAGATCTGCTAATAATTATATATGTAGTTGCTCTGATGTTGGGTGCATATATATTTACTATTGTTACTTTCTCTTGATGAATTAACCCCTTTATCATTATATAATGACTTTTGACCTATTGGTAGTTCAGGAGTGACCTTCGGAAGAGGTCGTCAGAAGAGACTTTCTTGGTCTCTTACTACATTTTTGACTTAAATTATATTTGGTCTGACATAGTGTGGTTCTCACTATTCCTTTTTGGTTTCCATTTACAGAGTACCTTTCTTCCCATCCCTTTATTTTCAGCCTAAACGTGTCCTTAGTTGAAGTGAGTCTCCTGTAGGCAGCATATAGTCGGGTCTTGTTTTTTATGCATTCAGCCACTCTACATCTTTTGATTTGAGAATTGAGTCCATTTTTGTTTAAAGTAATTATTGATAGGTAAGGACTCAACTATTGTCATTTTGACCACCATTTTCTGGAAGTTTTATAGATCCTTTGTTCCTTCCTCTCTTGCTTTTTCCCTTTGTGATTTGATGATTTTCTATTGTGATAAGCTTTGACTCCCTTCTCTGCATCTTTTTATGTTTCTACTATAAGTTTTTGCTTTTGGGTTTCCATGAGGCTTACATAAAACATTTTATATTTTTAACAGTCTATTCTCAATTTATATTTTTGGTGTCACAATTTGCATCTTTTTATATTTTGTATCCATTAACAAATTATTGTAGCTACAGTTATTTCTAATACTTTTGTCCCTTAACTTTTACACTAAAATTATAAGTGATTCATACACCACTATTACAATAGTAGTGCATTCTGAATTTGACTATACATTTACCTTTACCAGTAAGTTTTATATTTTCGTATGACTTCATGTCACTAGTTATCATCTTTTCCTTTCAACTTGAGGTATTCAGTATTTCTTGTAAGGTAGGTCTAGTAGTGGTGAATATCCTTCATTTTTGTCTGTCTAGGAATGTAACAATCTAGCCTTTATTTTTGAAGGAAAACTGCTGGATAAAGTATTTTTGGTTGGCAGTTTTTTCCTTACAACATTTTGAATATATCATCCCACTCTTTCCTGATCTGCAGAGTTGCTGCTGAGAAATCTGCTGATACCTTATAGGGAGGTTCCCTTGAACCTGGGGGCGGGGTTTGTATGTGACAAGCTTCCTTTCTTTTGTCAGCTTCATTATAATGTATCTCAGTGAAGTCTCCATTGGGCTGAAACTGCTTGGGGGAACCTTGAGCTTCATAGAGTTGTATGCCCATATCTTTCCCCAGATCTGGGAAGTTTTCAGCCATTATTTCTTTAAACAAGCATTCTGCCCCTTTCTTTATTCTTTTTCTAGGATTCCTATAATGAGAATATAGTTTCACTTAATGTTGTTTGATAGTCCCATAGGCTTTCTTCATTCTTTTTTGTCCTCTGACTGGGTAATTTCAAATGGCCTATCTTCTAATTTGCTGATTTTTTTTTTCCTTCTGCTTGACTGAGTATGCTATTGAAGCTCTCTTTTGCATTTTAAAATTTTCATTTTATTCCTCAGCTCCAAAATTGTTTAGTCTTTTTAATGTTTTCTCTTTGTTGAACTTCTCCTTTTGTTCTTTTGTTTTCCTGATTGTTAGAATTTCTGTGTTCTTTTGTAGTTCTGTGAGCTTCTCTGAGCTTCTTCAGAACAATTACTTTGAATTCTTTGTTAGGAAACTTGTGGATCTCCATTTCTGTGAGGTCAGTTATGGAAAGTTTATTGTGAAGTTTGGTGTTGTCATGTTTCCCTGACTCACAGCAATCCATGTAGCCTTGTGGTATGTGTCTATACGTTTGAAGCAATCACTTCTTCCAGACTTTATGGACTGACTTTAGCTAAGAAAAAACCTTCATCTGTAGGTCAAGACATGCTGGAGCATGCTGTGGCCTTTGGTCTAGTGTGTGGGACTCCAAGCGTGGAGGCATGTGGTACCTCTGGGGCTGGGCAGCGGGGTGGTGTCTCATCAGCTCAGGCAGCTGTTTTCCACATTGACAACTGTATGATCCTTTGCAGTGGGAGGTGCAAGGTGTCTGTGGTGGCTACAATGGGTGTTGAGTTCCTTAGTAGAACCTCCAAGTCCAAAGGCAAGGGAGCAGAACTGGTGGTGTGCACATGATCAGTTGTGGGAACTGGCTATAGGTGCCTGTGTGGTGGCAGGGGCCGGGTGCAGGCATACAAGCAGTGGCAAGGGCCAAGGCCAATTTCAGAGGCCAGGACCAACTGTGAACACATAAGTATCTGGAGGGTCCCAGGGTGTTTAGTGTGCCCTTGCATAACTGCAGAGGCTAGCCAAAGGTACACACATGACGGCAGGGTTCAATGAAAGGAATGAGGGCCATTGGCGTGCAGGTATACATTTGCAGGGGCTAGCTGCAGGCATACGTGTTGATACAGGCCTGTGACAGGGTCAGGGCCGGCTCCTGGTGTCCTAGCAGCTGTGAGGCTTTTGATGTGCACTCTTGCTCCTATAGGGGCTGACAGACAGACAGCAGTGGGGATCAATGATGAGAGATGAAGCAAGCAGCATATAGGTGCACAGCTGCAGAGGCTCACCACTAGTGCAGGAGACAGTGTAGAACCTATGACAGGGGTCAGGACCATCTCCTGGTACACAGGCAGCTGTCACTGTGCACTCATATGGCTACGGGGGTTAGCTGCAGGCACGTGAACAGTAGTGACAGAAGTCAGGCTGGCAGCGTGCAGGAGCAGGGCACCTGTGTTGCTGAGGCTTCTTAAGTGGTGGACTCCTGAGCTCTTCCAGAGCTATTTTCACTTGCGGATAGCTGTCTGGTTATTGTTCTTTGTGGGGGTATGGAGACTTGGGTCTCCTGCTCCACCTTCTTGGTGATGTCACTCCCCTGTTGTCACGCATTTAAGTTGTACAAATGATTTCAACTCAAGACATGACAATTATTGTTTTATACAATATTTATTCATGTAGAATTTACCCATTATGTACCTTTTCATAGGTCCTTCAATTCCCTCTGCATCTTTGTTTCCATACAGTTTCATTTTGGTCCTGCCTGAAGAAATCCTTTTAATATTTCTTTTAGAGTAGGCCTGCTAGCAATAAATTCTGTCTTTATTTTCATTTTTGAAGTACATTTTTGCTACATATAGAATTCTATGCTCATTTTTATAAGCAGCTTAAAAATGAAATGCCATTGCTTTCTGATTTCAGTCATTTCGGTGGCTGTCAGTTATACTGTTGCTCTTTTCAAGGAAATGTACCTTTCTTCTCTAATTACTTTTAATGTTTTCTAATTGACTTTGTCCTTGTTTATCAGCTGTTTTTCCACATTCGCATGTGGTTTCCTACTTTTTTTTTCCTACTTGGAGTTTTCTGAGTTTCTTGAATCTCTTGGTTGATCTTTCAACAGTTTGAACCAAATTCTCAACTTTTCAAATCATGTTTTTGTCTCAATCTCTTTTCCTCTTGGAATTCAATTATATGAATATCAAACTATTTGAGTATGTCTCATATGTCTGTTATACTCTACTCTTTTTTTCTCTGCTTCAGTCTGAGTTATTTTCCATTGACTCATATCCCAGCTCACTAATTCTACATTCTGCTATGCCCCCTCTGTTGTTAAGCTCATACTTCTTATAATTTGAGACACTGCATTTCAAAGTCTAAAAACCACTGATTAAAGAATTAAGTACAAGCTTCTCAATGTGACACGTAATATGGAAATCCTCCCCTCTACCACACACACACAAACACACCAAGGTTTGCTCTTTACTTGAATTTCTTAAAACTACATTTCATTCATTCATGTTTTTTTTTTTAAAAAAACACACTGATATTAGTTAAGTACCAATTATGTGAAAGTACTATGCTAGATGGGACATCAAGTTGATTGAGACAGAAAATGGACTTTGTCCATGAGGAAGCTAAGAGTACAAGGTTTTATATTTTGGAGTTAACAGTCCTGATTTCAAATTGGAGTTAACCACAGTACCTGCCTATAATTAGTGATTAAATTATAGTCAGTGGAAAGAAGCATAGTGTACTACAAAAGTGTATATACCAGGGGGACTTAACCTGGTCTTAGAGGGTCAGAGGTTTCTATGAGCAAGTAAATTAATCTCAAATGAGATCTGAAGGGTGATTGAGCATGAAATGAGGTGAATGAAAGTAGGACTGGAAAGAGAGCAGCACAGGTAATGGGAACAGCATGTGCAGAGGTTGACATAGAAAGCACAGTGCTGTGCCTGAAGAAACAATGGGATGTCAATGACTACTGTCAACAGGGACAGAAGAGAATCCTAACTAAAGTCATGAGGTAGGCTAGATGACACCAGTGTACCATACATGCCACATATAGATTCTGATCTTTATTCTACAAGTAATGGGAAGCTACTGAATGAACACCGAAAGAATGGAAAGATGATGAGTGGCTTTTGCGAGCAGATTTGTGCTTTGACAACTGTGGCTGCTGTCTGGAGAACAGCACTGGAAGGAAGCAAGAGTAAAAACGTGGAGGCAAGTTAGAAAGCTGCTGAAATAAGTCCAGGTGAGAAATAATGGCAGCATCGAATAGGGAGGTAGCAATGAAAATGGAAAAAAAAAAACCTTGATAAAATTAAGATATTTAGGACAGAATATTTAACACTGACAACCATCTGCCTTTAGTCTATGCAAACATCTTGCTGTTTTTTCATGGCCTTCACAATAGCCTACCTTGCTTCCTGCAAAATACCCTTGATTTTTTTAATGTTCATTTAATTTGAGAGAGACAGAGAGAGAAAGAGAGCAAGCAGGGAAGGAGCAGAGAGAAGGAGAGAGAATCCCAAGCAGGCTCCATACTGTCAGCCCAGAGCCTGACGCAGGGCTTGATCTCACAGACCCTGAGATCATGGCCTGAGCTGAAGCCAAGAGTCAGATGCTTAAGTGACTGAGCCACCCAGGCGCCCCACCCTTGTTTTTTAAAAAAATTTAAAACTAATGTAATAGATAAGTCTTGCATTAGTTTCCTAAGGCTGCCAAAACAAGATGCCACAAACTGAGTGGATTAAAACAACAGAAAAGTATGGTTTCAAAGGTCTGGAGGTCAGAAGTCTGAAATCAAGAAGTAGGTAGGGTCAGGCTCCCTCTGAAATCCGTAGAAGAGTCCTTCCTAGATTCTGGTAGTTTGCTGGCAATCTTCGTCATTCCTTGGCTTGCAACTACGTAACTCCAATCTCTGCCCACATTGTACCACTGAGTTCTTCCTATGTCTTCACATCTTGTAAGCTACAGATGCCAGTCATATTGGATTAGGGGCCTACCCTACTCCAGTATGATCTCATCTCAACCAATCACCTCTACAATGACTCTATTTCCAAACAAAGTCACAATCTGAGGTACCATGGATTAGGACATCAATATATCTTTTGGGCGGCACATGATTCAACCTGTAACAAATGCTTACATAAAACCATTTAAGTAGTAGCAAACAGTGAAAAGTCTCTCTTATAACCCAGGCCAAAGCCAACTCATACAGGGTATTCACATGGCCATCGACCATTTCAGGACTGAATGTGTGACTAAATGTGGGCAGTAAGACATGAGGCAAGATTTTCCTTTGGAAAAGAAGGCTCCTCGCTCTTCTGTAAGCTTTCTCTTTCTGGATGCAGTGATGTACAGATGTGTATTCTGGAAGTGTTGCAGCCTTTCTGTACTGTGTGGGGAGCCAACCTTAGAATGAAGATGAGAACATCCTTGATACCCAGCTGAGCTACTGAATCAAACAGACTCAAGCTTGCACAGCACCACCAGTTATAATAACCAGGACATCTCCTTCACTGATCAATTTGTTTTGAGTTGGGTATTCTTTCAATATAAGTCCTAATGGATGAAGGGTGTCATTAGGCATTGTACAATCATCTTTGCATTGTTTCAGTATTCAGAGTAATTTTTCATCATTAGGAATTAAAGAAAAGATATCCTTTCACAATGATTGTGGAGAGAAAGCATGGAAGATAACCTAAATTAGAAAATGTCAAAGAAGAAAGTAAGAGTCTAAGGTATCCTTTGGTTTTCCTTTCATCACCAAAGATTTTGGAACTGAGATCATACAAGGCAATACTTCTGTGCAGAATTTGTATCAGTGGGAGCACAATGCCAGCAGAGATGGATTACTTTGTACTTATCCATTCAAAAAATATACCAGACTGTGAGAATATATGGCATGACAACGAAACTATATTTAAAAACTTCAATATTTCCCAACACAAAAGCCTTGACTTTGACAATACCATAGGGTGGCTTATCACCCTTGAATCTGAATGGAGTCTATGAACCAGGAGCATCAACCTCATCTGTGAGATTATTAGACCTGCAGTCTCGTGCCCCACCCTAGACCTGCTGAATCAGAAAGCAGAGTTGAACAAGATCCCCAGGTGATTTATATGTACATTAAAGCTTGAGAAACAAGGTGATATTACATTGTTAAGAGAAATATTCCAGTGACAAAGAAAAATCTGTGAAACTGTGCCCCCTGAAAGGGTCAAGCTAATTTTCTGCTTCTAGTAAAGTGGTAGCTCTCAACCCTGGATGTATGTCAGAACCACCTGGGGAGCTTTTACACTGATGCCAAGGCCCAAGGCAGGACCTAGAACAACTGGATCAGTATCTTTGGGGTGGGGCTCAGGATCAGCCAATCACTCTAAGAAGTCCTCAGGTGACTCTTATGTACAACCATTGCTGAGAATTATTAATAAGTGTAGACAAAGGGCTGGGGAAGAGGAGGAGCTAGAATTAATGTTTACTGGGTACAGAGTTTCAGTTTTGCAATATTAAAAAGTTCTAGAGATCTGTTTCACAACAATGCGAACATACTAAACCCTACTGAACTATACAATTAAAATGATTAAGATGGTAAATTTAATGTTATGTGTTTGCTGCAATAGGCAAAATAATTCAAATAATCAGTTTAAGGAAATTGCTTTAACATACATAGATGTGTTACTTTAATTTTCACAACAAATTTGTTTTCTTCTTTTTGATTCTAAAAGGCTTTTGAGCAGTGCCTGGGTAGCTCAGTTGGTTGAACCTCTGACTCTTGGTTTCGGTTCAAGTCATGATCTCACCGTTTCCTCAGTTCAAGCCCCGCATCTGGCTCCGCACTGGCAGTGTGGAGCCTGCTTGGGATTCTCTCTCTTCCTTTCTCTCTGCCCCTCCCCCACTCATGCTATCTCTGTCTCTCTCAAAATAAACTTTAAAAAAGGGTTTTGAATATAATTATTTTATGGGTTCACCAATATAATAAAACCAATTTTTCCGTCAATAAGGTTTTTGAAATTGCATGATTTAAGTATTTTAGACACCTTTTACTGTACCAAGTGCTCTGGTTTGAACTTCTTCGTGTATAAATTTCTCTGTGCACCTTTCTTTATGGGGCATGAACAGGTCTGGCAGATGATCCCTGAATCAGGCAAAATTCCAATAGCACTGTAATCCACAGCTACCTCCGACATGAATACTCTTCTTAGCTTTTATCAGATTCCCAAAAAGTCTTGTTCCCCCAAATTAAGAACTCTTGCTCCCAGAGGGTGCCCCTAATGAGCACAGTGCCCAGAAGGTTTTGAATTCATCTTTATATCCCCAGCATGTGCTGATACACCTGGGCATGACCTGGTATTCAGTAAAATGTCAATAAACACACGATTGAATGAAAGATCTCCATATCCCCTTCCACTTCATACAGCACTGACATTTTGAAAGAGACGAAATGTTTTCTATTGGCATGTCATTTGGAAGGATTAGAGCATGGAAACAGTTAAAAGAGAAAACAGAATTCTACCCCTGTTCTTCTCAAGTGATGTAGTACTCCTATGGAATAAAACCATGTCTTCTAGGCTAGACAGATCTCAACTTTTTGTGGGATTCCACCCTCTACCACAGTGATTCCCTACCAACAACAAACACTTAAGAGAACCTTAAAACCTCCTAGAGACGGCTCAAAGAGAAGTTACTTAAGGGTCATTTAAGGAACTGACTCATTTAAGAGACTTCCGACTATGGGTGAGCAATGGTAAATGGCAATATGTCTGGAGAGTGATAGTTCTAACAAAGACAGCTGAAAGGAAATAGGGAAGAGAGACTCAGGTATTTAAATATAGTTGGAGGGCAGCAGTCAAAAGATAAAACTCAGGCGGGGCCACCAATCAACTCTAAGAACTTGTTCATTACAGGACTGAGGATAGCATGGACCACATTTCCCCTGATAATTCAATTATATGAACAAATTTATAATTTTATTGAACTGTACATTTCTTGTAATCTTTTTCTAACAATAGGTGCGTCTGGTTAACATAAAACTGTCAGATGACATGGCACTGTGTTATTACAAACCAACTTTAGAAGCCAAATAGTTTATTATTATTGCTCCTACTATTTGTAGTTGCAGGCTAACTCTTTCCCGTTCCAGGCGGCACCAGCTCCAGGAAACACCAGACCAGCCTGCACACCAAACCCCACGTCCCCTTCTTTGGGTCAACACATGTACTACATGTTCATTTTCTCTGAAGATTTTGCAGATGATCAAGAGCACATTTGGTTTTGGCTCCCTTCAGATGCTACTGCTGGCCCCCACTCCCCATGTTTTTACTACACTTACCAGAATCTTTCGAGTGTCACAGCCTATTCGTTTCCTGTTTGGATAACTGATAAGAAGATTATATTATTGAACTTAACATAACTGAATTACTGGGTCATTCTAAACCTTAAAACACCTCATCAGGTTTACAAAAACTACACTAAAAATTCCCATCATCTTGTTTTTTAAATGAGGTTAGAATGAAGTTAGAAAGGCTTATATTTTGTTCCCTAGTATGTATTAAAAGGCAACTGTTCATGTTCTAGTACCTTTGTTACCTTCGAAAAAGCTACAAGCTCAAAAGTAATAATGGTGTGCATCTCTTCTGACACAGCAGTACTGCTGTATTTCCAAAACAGTCCCAGAATATCCAACCTGTTTTTCCTAGCACAAAGACTCTTAGAAAGTCAGAATTGATCAAGATTTCTCTCCTTCCTACTGGAAAGGATATAGCTGAGGATATAAAAACAACTGCAGAGAATTGCAAGTCTTAATTCTCCTGATACCTAAGAAACATAAGAAATATGCGCTTACATGTATAATTTTACATTCATGGCAACTATACTTAAAATTTTTTTAAAATTAAAAATAAAAAGCAAAATCTGATTAAAAAATAAGACAGGAAATCTGGAGAAAGAGGTTAAATAATCAGACATATACCTCTAA
This sequence comes from Prionailurus bengalensis, assembly GCF_016509475.1. Taxonomy (NCBI): domain Eukaryota; kingdom Metazoa; phylum Chordata; class Mammalia; order Carnivora; family Felidae; genus Prionailurus; species Prionailurus bengalensis. The sequence goes on from NC_057361.1 coordinate 11,506,955, forward strand.
CCCACTGAGGAAAGCCTAATTAAACCAGTGGCCTGGGGTCATGCCAGACAGAAGCTCAGCTAAGGAACAGAGAAAATACAAAGAATTTTTTTTGAAAATTAAAGCAAGTTATCTCAGATATAAACTACTATCAGGTACAAACGAAATTGAGTTTAAACCAAAAAAAAAAAATCAAAACCAAAAACCAGGAAAGAAGGCAGAGGGCCACTGCTCAGAAAGGAAAGGTGTGTGTGGGGCCCCAGTGTTCTTGCAGCAGTTACAAGTGTCCTGCTTCCACGGGAAACTGTTCCTGTCCTGTCCTGGGAGTCTACACGGGCCACAGTGAGTTCTGTCCTCTGGAATTCTTTTTCCCATGTCTAACAGTGAGGAATCTTCGCAGGTGCGTTAATCAAAACCTTGATTTCTGTCAAAAGGAACTTTTTTTTCCCAATTGAGGTCCTGTGCCCACCCCAGAGCGGTAACAGCTGCCAAGCAAACGTCTTACATTAAATGGCTTCCTCTAGTCAGGAGGAACCTCTGGAACTGGGGGTGGGGTCCACCTTTCCAATCACATGAACAGTGGAAAGAAGTTTCTTGAACAAAGTGAGAGTTCTGTTACAAGAAAAGGACGAAATCAATGAGGAAAAGGCCATCAGCAGAGCGCATTACACTTCTCTCCCACTTCTGACTGACTTGGTATCCAGTGCTAAGTGTTTAGCTGATTACTAACGGCATGCTGTACTGGCCCATAACACTGCTTTACTTCTGGGGCAAGTGACTGCTCCTGAGACGAAATGGATAAAGATAAAGTTTAAGATGCTAAAGAATCTTCCTAGCTGAACTCAGGACCATTATGTCGACTTCAGTCATGGACAGAAGCATTTCTGTCCACTGCAGCTGTTCCCAAGTGTAGCACGGGAAAATGTGAACGGTGAGGGCACAGGTTTCTGACTTTCTGCCCTAACGACCACTCACTATCTGACAGCACCTGCTACCCTACTGAATTAAAAGGCAAGACAAGATTTTTGAAAGAAGATCCCAGAAAGCAGCCAGACCATTAGCACAGGGAAAGATAGTCAACACAGTAGGATTTGATAAGAGAGGGCTATTTTGTTGAGGCAGAAAGCAATTCAAGTAACAGATCCAGGAAACTCAAAAAGGGAAAAGAGAACAAAGGATTCAATTAAGTACACAGTTTACGGATCAGCATTCTTTCCATTGCACCAAACGGGCTTTAGTAGGAAACGCCTAACTTTCTCCAGATGGAGTTACCCAAGAAATCGTTTTCACTGTCAAATTCTTAGAATGGAAAGTAATGTTGCCACAACTTTCTGTACAAGGAAGGGAAAGGATATCTCTCAGTATCTGGTATTGTCCAAGTTTTAGGCAAAAAGAGAGAGAGAGGGAGAGAGGAAGAGAGAGAGAGCAAGCTTTACATAGGTTTCTAGCCTGGACAGTTGACTTTTTTGCTTTTATTGGGAAGAGCCAGCAAAGAAGTAAGTTAATTAGATCTTTCCCTTTCCAAGACTGGGAAGAACTTGAGGAATTAAGATGGTGGAGAAGTAGGGGGACTGGGATTTCCCTCGTCCTTCAAATACAGCTGTATTGAAGTCAAAACACTTGGAACACCAAGGAAATCAAACTGCAGAGTGACAGAAAAATCTCCACAAGTGGAGGGAGATGGCGTGGTGGGACAGAGGTGTGTATGCAAATTGGGGGACATAAAACTGCATGGGCACGGAGGGGAGGGATCCCCTTCTGTGGAATGACAAAAGGGAGAGAAAGAGAAGGTGTGGATTGCAGTGTTGTGCTAGGATAAGAGAAAAACCTCTCCAGACCCTGGACTGGGAAGCAAGAAATACGGAGAGTACCAGTCTCAACTTTGCAAACAGCCTTAGGAGCTGAAGATCGGAGTTTTCAAAAGTGTGCCACTTTCTCCAGACCAGAGTCACTCTGAGTGTGTGCCTGCGGGGAGGGGAGCCGGCCCGGGGCACGGTAGTGATCTCAGGGGCGCACTGGGAGAGCACAGTCCCTCCCTTGAGTACTATGGGAAAAGGGTGTATTGCCCACCCAAGGATAAAAGACCCTGCAGGCGCCAGCCATATTGGCAGGGTGGAGGGGCCCTGCCCCAGAACTAGGTCCGAGTGGGGCGGGATCCTTTAAGACATCAGGGTTTGAATCCCAGCTGAGTAGGGGGCCCGGAAGACTAGAGCAGGACAAGCCAGCTGTCCGTGCTACTTTGTGATGGCTGCCTGAACAGTGTGGTTTGAGACACCCACTCTGGGGAGGAGAGATTGGTGTGTTACCGTTTTTCTCCCCATCACCAACAACGTGGGACTTCAGAGAGCAGGACAGGGCCCCCAGTGGAGGTTGGACCCGTCTACACCAAACTCTGCCCCTCCGAGCCTGGCACCCACTTATTTACCGGAGTGAGATTGACACTGAAAGAACCAGATGGGCCCTCCTCCAGTCCAGCACAGCCACAGGTCCCAGGTGCCAACAGACAACTGTCCTGCGGTTTAATATGTCCCCTCCCCTTTTCTTTTTTCCAGAGTTACTTCAACAAACAAATCAAATCATACCTGGTGGAAGGTCCAAACACTCCACCACTACAAACAAGGAGGAGCTCTGTAGAGGACTGACCAGTGGGGTAGAGCAGCCAAATACACAACAACAGAGTGCATGCAACATACACCAGAAACACTTCCTGGAGTGCCAGGCCCTGGACAGGGTATGACCCCTTTGTAATACAGTAGTTCTTGCAGGTACAGGACACATAACAAGCTATTAAAAGACATAAAAGACAGAAACCTAGGCAAAATGATGAAACGGAAGAATTCTCCTCAAAAGACATTCCAAGAAGAAATAACAGCCAGAGAATTGTTCAAAACAGATATAAACAATGTATCTGAACAAGAAGTTATAATCACTGTCATAAGACTAAATAGCCAAAATTGAAAAAAGCATAGAAGACCGCAGAGAATCTATTGCTGCAGAGATGAAAGACCTAAAAAATAGTCCTGATAAATTAAGAAATGCTATAAACTAGATGCAAAATAAACTACATGCAATGACAAGGAGGACGGAAGGAGCAGAGGAGAGAACAGGTGAAACAGAAGAAAAAAATATGGAAAATAATGAAGCTGAAAAAAGCAGGGAAAGGAAATTACCAGAACACCAGAGGAGAATTAGAGAGCTAAGTGATTCCATGAAATGAAACAATATCCGTATCATAGGGGTTCCAGAAGAAGAAGAGAGAGAGAAAGGGACAGAAGGTTTATTTGGACAAATTAGAGCTGAGAACTTCTCTAATCTGGGGAAGGAAACAGGCATCCAAGTCCAAGAGGCACAGAGAATTCCCTTCAAAATCAATAAAACAGGTCAACACCACAACATATCGTAGTGAAACTGGCAAAATACAAAGATAAGAGAATTCTGAAAGCAGCTAGGGACAAACAGGCCTTAACCTACAAGGGTAGACACATAAGGGTAGTAGCAGACCTGTCCACCGAAACTTGGCAGGCCAGAAGGGAGTGGCAGGAAATATTCAATGTGCTGAATAGGAAAAGTATGCGGCCAAGAATCCTTTATCCAGCAAGGCTGTCATTCAGAATGGAAGGAGAGATAAAGGCTTTCCCAGACAAAAACTAAAGGAGTTCATGACCACTAAACCAGCCCTGCAGGAGATCCTAAGGGGAACTCTGTGAGTGGAAAGCAGCAAAGACTACAAAGGACCAGAGACACAACAAGCACAAAACCTACAGATAACGCAATGACACTAAATCCATATCTTTCAATAATCGCTCTGAAAGTAAATGGACTAAATGCCCAAAAGACACAGGGTATCAGAATGGATAAAAAACCAAGATCCATCTATATGCTGCCTATAAGAGAATCATTTTAGATCTAAGGACACCTGCAGACTGAAAGTGAAGGGATGGAGAACTATCTATCATGCTACTGGAAGTCAAAAGAAAGCTGGAGTAGCCATACTTGTATCAGACAAACTAGATTTTAAAACAAACACTGTAACAAGAGATGAAGGGCATTGTAGCATAATGAAGTGGCTTATCCATCAAGAAGAGCTAACAGTTATAAATGTTTATGCCCCCAATGTAGCAGCACCCAAATATATAAATCAATTAGTCACAAACATAAATGAATGTATAAGATAGTAATACCATGATTGTAGGGGACTTTAATACTCCACTTACAGTAATGGACAGATCATCTAGGCAGAAAATCAATAAGGAAAAAATGGCTCTGAATGACACATTGGACCAGATGGACTTAACGGACATATTCAGAACTTTTCATCCAGAAGCAGAATACACATTCTTCTTGAATGCACATGGAACATTCTCCAAAATAGATCACATACTGGGTCACAAAACAGCCCTCAACAAATATAAAGGGATTGAGATCATACCGTGCATATTTTCAGATCACAATGCTATGAAACTTGAAATCACGCACAAGAAAAAATTTGGAAAGCCCCCAAATACATGGAGGTTAAAGAACATGCTACTAAAGAATGAATGGGTCAACCAGGAAATTAAAGAAGAAATTAAAAAATATACGGAAGCAAATGAAAATGAAAACATGACAGTCTAAGCCGTTTGGGATGCAGCAAAGGCAGTCCTAAGAGGAAACTACATTGCAGTCCAGGTCTATCTCAAGAAGCAAGAAAGGTCCCAAATACAGAACCAAACCTCACACCTAAAGGAACTAGAAAGGCAGCAGCAAAGAAATCCCAAAGCCAGCAGAAGAGAAATAATAAAGATTAAAGCAGTAATAAACAATGTAGAATCCCCCTCCCCCAAAAAACCAGATCAATGAATTTAAGAGCTGTTTATTTGAAAGAATAAACAAAATTGATAACCCCTAGCCCGACTTCCCAAAAAGAAAAGAGAGAGGACCCAAATAGATAAAATCACGAATGAAAGAGGAGAGATCACAACCAACACTATAGAAATACAATTATTAGAGAATACTATGAAAAATTATATGCCAACAAATGGGACAATCGGGAAGAAATGGACAAATTCCTAAACACTCACACATTACCAAAACTCAAATGGGAAGAAATAGAAAATTTGAACGGACCCATTGCCAGTGAAGAAATTGAACCGGTTATCGAAAATCTCCCAACAAACAAGAGTCTTGGGCCAAATGGCTTCCCAAGGGAATTCTACCATTTAAATAAAAGTTAATACCTATTCTTCTCCAGTTGTTCCAAAAATAGAACGGAAGGAAAACTTGCAGACTCATTCTATGAAGCCAGAATTACCTTGATTCCCAAACCAGATAAAGACCCCACTAAAAAGGAGAAGTACAGGCCAATATCCCTGATGAACATGGATGCAAAAATTCTCAACAAGATACTAGCAAAGTGAATTCAACAGCATATTAAAATAATTATTCACCATGATCAAGTGGGATTCATTCCTGGGCTGCAGGACTGGTTCAATATTTGCAAATCAATCAATGTGACACATCACATCAACAGAAGAAAGGATAACCAATCCTGTCAATAGATGCAGAAAAAGCATTTGACAAAATACAGTACCCTTTCTTAATAAAAAACCTCAAGAAACTCGGGACAGAAGGAGCATACCTTAATATCATAAAAGCCATATATGAAAGGCCCACAGCTATCATCCTCAATGGGGAAAAAAGCTTTCCCCCTGGGATCAGGAATACAACAGGGATGTCCACTCTCACCATTATTGTTTAACATAGTGTTGGAAGTCCTAGCCTCAGCAATCAGACAACAAAATGAAATAAAAGGTATTCAAATTGGCAAAGAAGTCAAAATTTCACTCTTCACCGATGACATGATACTCTACATGGAAAACCCAAAAGACTCCACCAAAAAACTGCTAGAGCTGATACTTGAATTCAGCAAAGCCGCAGGATATAAAATCAATGTACAGAAACCAACTGCATTTCTATATACTAATAATGAAACAGCATAAAGAGATATCAAGGAATCAATCCCATTTACAATTGAACCAAGAACCATAAACTACCTAAGAATAAACCTACCCAAAGAGGTAAAAGATTTGTATGCCGATGACCTCAGAAAGCTTATGAAGGAAATTGAGAAAGACACAAAGAAATGGAAAAACATTCCATGCTCATGGATTGAAAGAACAAATATTGTTAAAATGTCAATACTACCCAAAGCAATCTGCACATTCAATGCAATCCTAATCAAAATAGCATCAGCATTCTTCAGAGCTAGAATCAATAATCCTAAAATTTGTAGCGACCCACAAAAGACCCCAAATAGCCAAAGTAACATTGAAAAAGAAAACCAAAGCTAGAGGCATCACAACTCCTGACTTTAGTCTGTATTACAAAGCTGTAATCATCAAGACAGTATGGTATTGGCATAAAAACAGACACACAGGGGCACCTGGGTGGCTGTCGGTTAAGCGTCCAACTTCAGCTCAGGTCATGATCTCGCATTCATGAGTTCAAGCCCCGCGTCAGGCTCTGTGCTGACAGCCCAAAGCCTGGAGCCTGCTTCATATCCTGTGTCTCCCTCTCTCTCTGCCCGTTCCCCCCAACTCACGTTCTGTATCTCTCTCTCTCTCAAAAATATATTTAAAAAATTTTAAAAATTAAAAAAAAAACACACAAAGAGAATAGAGAACTCAGAAATAGACCCACAAATATATGATCAACCAATCTTTGACAAAGCAGGAAAGAGTATCCAATGGAAAAAAGACAGTCTCTTTAGCAAACAGTGCTGGGAGAACTGGACAGCAACATGCACAAGAATGAAACTGGACCACTTTCTTACACCATACATAAAAATAAACTCAAAATGGATGAAAAACCTAAATGTGAGACAGGAAACCATCAAAATCCTAGAGGAGAAAACAGGCAGCAGCCTCTTTGACCTCAGCCTCAGCAACTTATTACTTGACATGTCTCCAAAGGCAAGGGAAATAAAAGCAAAAAGGAACTATTGAGATTTCATCAAGATAAAAAAACTTCTGCACTGCAAAGGAAACAATCAACAAATATAAAAGTCAACTGATGGAATGAGAGAAGATATTTGCAAATGACATATCAGATAAAGGGTTAGTATCCAAAATCTATAAAGAACTTACCAAACTCAACACCCGAAAAACAAATAATCCAGTGAAGAAATGGATTAATCCAATGAAGACATGAATAGACACTTTTCCAAAGAAGACATCAGAGGCAAACAGACACATGAAAAGATGCTCAACATCACTCATCATCAGGGAAATACAAGTCAAAACCACATTGAGATACCATCTCACACCTGTCAGAGTGGCCTAATTTAACAACTTAGGAAACAACAGATGTTGGCGAGGATGTGGAGAAACGGGAACCTTCTTGCACTGTAGGTGAGAATGCAAACTGGTGCAGCCACTCTGGAAAAGAGGATGGAGGTTCCTCAAAAAATTAAAAATAGTATTACCATACAACCCAGCAATTGCACTGTGAGGAACTTATCCAAAGGATACAGGAGTGCTGATTCGAAGGAGCACATGCACCCCAATGTTTATAGCAGCACTATCAACAATAGCCAAATTATGGAAAGAGCCTAAATGTCCATCAACTGATGAATGGATAAAGATGTGGTATATATACACAATGGAATACTACTCGGCAATGAAAAAGAATGAAACCTGGCCATTTGTAACAGCGTGTATGAAACTGGAGGGTATTATGCTAAGCAAAACAAGTCAGTCAGAGAAAGACAAATATATGATTTCACTCATATGTGGAATTTGAGAAACTTAGATGACCACAGGGGAAGGGAAGGAAAAATAAGATACAAATAGAGAGGGAGGCAAACCATAAGAGAATCTTAAATACAGAGAATAAACTGAGGTTGACAGGGGTAAGGGGGGTGGAGAAAAATGGGTGATGGCCATTGAAGAGGGCACTTGTTGGGATGAGCACTGGGTGTTGTATGTAAGTGATGAATCATGGGAATCGATTCCTGAAGCCAAGAGCACACTGTATGTTAGCTAACTTGACAATAAAAAAAAAAAGACTGAGAAAAACTGAGTAGTCAATTTTATATGGTATAAAGAGATGTTATCAGAATAATAAAAGATTCATTTATATATTAGAATTCTAAAAGGAGTTGCTCATTTTGAAGATATTTGTAACAAGGGTATATAGTATCAAGTTGTTTGCATGCATACCCTTAATTTGGCCTAACATTTTTTTCATACTGGGGACAATTCTAATAGTTACTACTTTATGGGTTGCTGTGAAGGATTTAAGCATACATATGTATGGATATGGATATTTGTATGTATGTGTGTTTCTAGCTTACTGTTTGGCATATAGTTGGCAGTTAATTAATGTTACCTTTCTTCCCCCTCCCTCAACCTAGTCACCGAACAGAAAAAGGTCCTACATAAGCTGGCTTGCACATGTTCCTTAGGTAAGGGATCAGGAGGACAACAGAAAGTCTGGTGTCTGAAAACTGTGGCATGCTCCATTCTAAAACAAAACTCATTTTCACTTCAGTGTGGATTTGGGAGAAGCGTTTTTGAGGGTACCCTCAGATTCAAGAGGGCAGTGGTCTGAAGAATGTGCTTACAGGTACAAACACTAGTGACTCATAAGAGAGTGGCAAGGGCATCATTTGCTGCAACTTTGCCTTTTCTTGTATGTAGTGAGTAGAAAAAATATACTGGAGTACAAAACTCACTTGCAAAGAGGTTTTTTGGTGTATATAGAGTAATGCTTTTTGGTTCCTTTTATAGATAAAAAAAAAAATAAGCAACATGCTTTTCTTCAATTATCCTAACTTTCCTAGCAATAAACTATTATAATTAAATTGTTTACTTTCTGACAGCCTCCATTTTACAATTTAGTTCCTATATTTTATACATGGCTGTTCTTTCAGAACATGTCACAGGCAGTTTGAATGTATCTTCTGACACATAATGCTTCCAGACTTCCATAATTAATCCTGAAAGAGAGCTGAAGGGTTCTATCTCCACTCGTAATGGATTACTAAAACGAGAGGTAGCATGTTATATGGACAATCATAAAAACCAAGACAAGAAAGTTATAACCTATATTTTCTAAACCCATCTGCGTCACCAGATCATGAGGCACAAGCATTTTGAAGGCATGGTGGAAATTAGCACTTCAGAGCTGCAAGCATGAAATGCCACTTTCTATCATCATCTGTTTCTTTCAACTGAGATCAAAACTTCCATCTCACTTAACATTTTAGAGAGAAAAGAATCCAAAACACTCTTTTTGGCCCATGCCCTTTTGTGTCTTCCCCTCTCCTGACATTCTCTCATTACTCCAGAATTCTTATTTTTCCCAAAAAAGAATAGGCTGAATCTTTACCCCTTTGAAATGTCTCACTGGACCTCTTAAAAATCACTTTTTAACTGTTCAGTGAATTTTCACTTATTTTGAAATTTCTCAGTCCCTAAGGGAGCATCATATTCTTTAAGTTACTTTAGTTACAATTCTGTATCTTACCTTGGCCTGGAGTTGGAATTACAAACAGCTTAAAGCCATTTTCAGTTTTTTTAAAGAGTGGTGTATGAAGTATGTTTAGCCTTTTGAAAGAAATATGCTTTTCAGAAAAATGCCCTAAAATTTTCATATTTCTATAGACTTACACAATTTCCAAGGAGCTTTCTAATAAAATTTAAATTAACAAGGGGTTCAAAGATTTTCATTTTAATGGTCTCACCTAGACACTGCCATTTCAGTTTCCACAGAAACTTGTGAATCCTAACAACCTTGTTTATCTGTTTGAAGCGGATTTTTATACGCTAGGTTCTACTAAACAGGATACAATAAAAGGAACATTTACTTTTTTAAAGGTTTGGACCAAAATACTGTTAGATCACTTCAGTCTTCACTTAAGTGGTAACTTTAAGTAGGATTTCTCATCCTTGGCATTACTGACATTTGGGGCAGCGTCACTGTTTGTCGTGGGAGCTATCCTGTGCAGAGTAAGGTGTTTAGCAGCACCCCTGGTCTCCACCCACGAGATGCGAATAGCAGCCCTGCCACACCCTCCCCACCCCCAATTACTTCTCACAGCCAAAAAAAAACAAAAACAAAAAAAACAAAAAAAAAACACCACGTCTCCAGACACAGCCAAATCCCTAGGTGGGGGATGTGGGTGGAGAGAAGCAAAATGACCCCAGCTGACAATTGCTGTTCTAAGGCGTGCTGTTCTGTGCACCGCCGGTAAAGCCTCGATCTTTATTTTTACAAAGGAGGCACAGAATGTAAAATTAAAACAAATGTGGAACCAAAACGTCCTGGCAGAGAAACTATATTTCGAAATATAATCAAATTGAGATGGTAATTATAAACCAGCCAGTTTCTGTGCAGCAAGGTCTGATCTCAGCTGAACCTCAGCTAATTTCAAAGTCATTTCTCTATAAAGAGCACCACTCACTTTTAGGTTCGTCCCCAACGTTTGCGTCTTTTCTCTCTGAAATTCTTTTCTGTAGGGATGGATGTTTTCCTTTCTGTCTGATAAAGCAGCCACAACACCACTACTCTTTTCTTTGCTTGCTTCACAACTCTGCACCAAGTTGTTTTCAACCTCAACTAAGGCAGAAGAAAGAGAACCAAGGAAAACCAATTCCTTCTCCAAAGATGATGCCAAATGATCAATTAGGAAATCCTCACTTCCTGATTTTAGTTTTTTCAAGAAACAATTTATAGGGAGAGCTCCGATGAGATTATGAAGGCACTGGAACAAAACTGTTTGATTCCTGAAATAAAAAAAACAAACACAATATTACAAAACTCGGGACAGCACAAAGCAGTCGTGTACAACTTACTGTAGTAATCACTTAATATTCATCTACTGATGAATAGAACCAATACTGCCTGCATGTGATCTTTTGATATAATTCAGATTGTAGCAATCAAATATACATATCCTATACCAATCCGTTAATGTTAATCAGTTGCTTCCTGATGACATTTTTTTCTCTGAGTAATAACATCAGTATTCTATTTTTAAAATTTCATTGTCGGGGAAAGATAAGTAGAAATCTTAAAATAACTATTAGGTCCTAACCGACTAAAAAAAAAAAAAAGCCAAAAACAAACATGAAGTTAAAAGCTTCAGTTTCTAAATGAGGCCACCTGTGTCCATTCATGCTATCCCAGGCAATGACCTGAACGTGTCCCACAGTGACACAGATATCTACTCTGGAGATGACTCTTGGACCACACACATATGCACTAACTTCTCTGGACATATTCCAATTTGATGGGCATTACCTGGAATAGACTATCAAAATCCCTTCAAATGGTGTTCTTTGTTTCCAGTTAAAGAGTGTGCCATAGAAACTTCCTGGCCTTTTGCAAAAGCAAATTTCTGGAAATTCTTGGATTACTTCACATTTCATGTGTTCTAGTAGCCACGTCTTCATTGAAGTCAGAGAATAGGTGGGCGATGTGATTTGAAAACAAGCTCTGTTAAATGCTGTGAGAAGTGCAAAGAGATCTTCCACGTGTTCTATGAGAAAAACATGTCACAAGCTCTGTCATTAAACTGTCCATTATCAAATCGAAAGAGTTCTTAAAATTTTCTAATTCAATTAGGTATATGATTAAAAAGTACCAACAAAAATTACCTATAGGTTTCTTCTTTGGAAATATCAGCAGGTATTTCCTACTTGAAAGATCTTCTGGACTTATGAAAAGTCTGCCACACCAAACATAATGATCTTCAGAAGAGTTACCATTTTCCCTCTCCCTAATTTGTAGCAGCACAATGCAACAGAAATCAATGAATGCTAAAAGTGGTGAAAAAGGTGTTACAGCAGTAATGACTTGCACACACTCTTTCTCAGATGCTTGTTCTCCAGCAGAGCTTTCCTCATCCTTCTCCTCCTCTTCTTCTTCTTCCTCTCCCTCTTCCTCACTATCAATAGTCAACTTGATCCTTTTTGCCTCTGATCCTATTTCACATGGCACTGAGTGTGATGCTGGGGGAAAATCCCTACTCAACTTGATCACCCTATTGTGACACTTAATAAGCCGACAGCTGGAGCTATGAGCTTGATCCATTACCAATGATAAAGTCACATGATTCAGGGACCTGTAAAAAATCCAGAGTTGAGTCCAAAAGCTCATTCTTTAGAATCAAAGAGATGATTAAATGCTACACAAACAATAACAAAACTATATCCTCTCTTTTCCTAGAAAGTATCATTTCAAATGATCAAAAAATTAAGTGCAAAAACCAAACATATTTTTAAAGATCCTGTAATAGCACATTTCTTGAAATAGGAAAGCCAACAACACTGTAAATACGTTGAACTTTAGGAAAATAATTTCCTTAGGAGAAAGGAACAGTAAAATAATGCTGGATTTTATTTTTGAGGTAGCTTTCTCCCCCCCCCCCCCGGTTTAGAGTAAAAATTGTATTCTATACTCCCCTAAATAACCTGAATAAACTCTACTTTTTAATATAGAACATTGTTTACCCCTCAGCAATGATAATGTTTTGGATACAATATTGTGAAAATTAATTTCACCTGTTTCCATTTACATTTTTAACATGGCTGATTAGAACATTTAAAATTCCTTATGTGGCTAACATTATATTTCTGTTGGACACTGCTATTCTAGACCATCAAGATAATGTTATCATGATACTTACAGCTTCAAAGAAGATGTCGTTTTCACTCCAACAACCAAGCTATCATCTATTACACGGTACCATATCTTCTCTATTAGCCGTTCTGAATCTTGAAAATCATCTGGTATCTTTTCCTCAAAGGTGCAGACAGGGCTTTCTTCTTTACCACAAAGAGTAACAAGATGTGCCTTAAAGAAAAACATGTTTAATAACTTACTACCAAAAAAACTACCAATGTGGCAAAACTAAAAAAATAATGTAAATCAGCTTTCAGTCGGGCCTTAAAGCTTACATATTTTAAAATACACTGTCATCTGCACCATACCATTTTATACTATAGGCTATATATAAATCACTAAAACAAAATTTATAGAACCTATATATAATAAACTATCTACTGAGACCAAGAAGCATGGCCTGACTGGAAACAAGATGGGGTATCCAACACAGAGCCAGCAAAGATATAAACTTGGAGTCCAAAATAACCTGATAATATATGTCCTGGGTGGGCTGAGAACAATCCAAAGATTATTAAAGTGACTTAGACTAAAATGATAACTGTAGGGGCGCCTGGGTGGCGCAGTCGGTTAAGCGCCCGACTTCAGCCAGGTCACGATCTCGAGGTGCGTGAGTTCGAGCCCCGCGTCAGGCTCTGGGCTGATGGCTCAGAGCCTGGAGCCTGTTTCCGATTCTGTGTCTCCCTCTCTCTCTGCCCCTCCCCCGTTCATGCTCTGCCTCTCTCTGTCCCAAAAATAAATAAACGTTGAAAAAAAAAAAATAAAAAGAGTGATCTTTCTCGGCTAAAAAAAAAAAAATTTTTTTTTAAATAAAATGATAACTGTAAAATTTCGTACAAATAAAACTGATTAAAAATCTTTAGACTGGTGATCAATCATGGCTAAAATTGTACTCTTAAAGTCCAGGCCATATTCACTCACTTCCACACATATATCGATTTATAACAACAATAGAAATGGTGGGAGGAGGAGAAATAATAATCATAATGATTCAGAACACTTACTGAATGCTTACTACGTGTCCAGCACTGTTCTCAGTGTTACTCAGGATTCAATCTGCTTAACCTTCACAAAACCCCCAGTACCTTAGTTAGGTAGTATTATTATGTACGTTCTCCAGGTAAGGAAGATAGGAGGCTAAGGTCACACAGCTAGCAAGTGGCAGAGCTGGGATTTGAACCAAAGTAGACTGGTTCCAGAGCCCATGTCCTATTTTAACCATTACTCTATACTGCTCCTCTATGTGGTAATTACTGAAAAAACGTATGTGATATGTAATAAGATACACTTACATTATAGTAGGCTGAGCAAGTTTCTAGGAATCTGATACCTTTGCCAGGAGCTGTGAGATTTGAGACAGGCCATTCATCTGAAACCTGGGGTAATTTTTACTGCCTGCCAGAATTGCTTTTAAAATTAATCATGTAAACAGCCCAAAATGGTGCCTTGCACATAATTACTTCAGTGCATTAATTTCGAAACATTTCTTCCCCTTTTCTAATACTAGCAAAATCACTGGTATGAGGTGGGAAAGGGACATGGGGGAGACTTTTAACAATGACTTTCATGAGCTTTCCCAAGAGATTAGAACAGTAATACAGAAAAGCAACATGCTGTGCTTTTGTTATGATTCTTACATTAATGGAATCATATTTTGGACCCAAGTCCTCATGTTGCTAAGACTGAAATACAGACACAAGGCATAGACTGCTGCAAGACTGGTCAATCTAGAAGGAATTCCGAGCTAGGCACTAAGGTGACTTGAGGGAGTAAAATGTAGTATCAAGTTTCTCCATGTCCAGCTTTTCTTAATTTATTTGTAATTTTACTACACTGTCTTTCTCTGTATGGAACTAATGTTCATAAATACTATTTTTTATGAAGTTGAAGGAGTTTTTGGTAACCTTCTACACTACTGTACTGACATAAGTAATTACACGAACCTAAAGAGGTTCTTATGCTGGTCAACCATAAAGAAAATGAGAGTAAAATTATAAAAAGGAGATATAAACACTAAAAAAGCACAGCAATTTGGGGGCATTAACTACAAGAATAAATAGCCTTAGAAATGAACACTGCAATAGATGAAAAGAACAATTATTATAATAATGATGAAATTATGTATTCATTAATAAAAGGTTACATAATGCTCAGTATATTCTGTTTAAGAAGTCAGAAAATATATAATTCACTTAGGGGTGTTTTCTATTGAAACTACACAAATAAAAATGTTTAATAGTTAAATCTTTTAAACAAAAGGACTTGTTCCCCAAGGCTCCTGACAACTGGGATTTTAGTATCCTATAGATTAAGAATAATTTGCAAATTGGTAAAATACTGACTCCTTAATCAAATATTTTTAAGTCACAAAAGTCCAGCATTATAATCCCTGCCACTTTGCTTCTTGCCTCCATTGAGTGGAATTTTCCAATATATCCAAATATTCCAATGTAAATAACTCTTCAAGACCCACAACTATATGATCAACTCATCTTTGACAAAGCAGGAAAGAATATCTAATGGAAAAAAGACAGTCTCTCCAACAAATGGTGCTAGGAAAACTGGATGGCAATATGCAGAAGAATGGAACTGCGCCACTGTCTTACGCCATACACAAAAATGAATTCAAAATGGATGAAAAACCTAAATGTGAGACAGGAAACCATCAAAATCCCAGAGGATAACACAAAGAGGATAAACAAACCTCTTTGACCTCGGCCAGAACAACTTACTAGACATGGTGCCAGAGACAAGGGAAACAAAAGCAAACATTAACTATTGGGACCTCATCAAGATAAAAAGCTTCTGCACAGAAAAGGAAACAATCAACAAATATAAAAGGCAGCCTACAGAATGGGAGAAGATATTTGCAAACAACATATCTGATAAAGTGTTAGTATCCAAAATCCATAAAGAACTTATCAAACTCAACACCCAAAAAACAAATAATCCAGTGAAGAAACGGGCAGAAGACATGAATAAACACTTTTCCAAAGAAGACATCCAGATGGCTAACAGACACATGAAAAGATGCCCCACATCACTCATCATAAGGAAAATACAAATCAAAACCATGGTGAGATACCACCTCACATCTGTCAGAATAGCTAACATGAACAACACAAGAAACAACAGGTGTGGGCAAGGATTCAGAGAAAGGGGAACCCTCCTGCACTGTTGGTAGTGCAACTGGTGCAAACTGGTGCAGCTACTCTGGAGAAGAGCATGGAGGTTTGTCTCAAGAAACTAAAAACAGCACTACCCAACACCCCAGCAATTGCACTATTATTTACCCAAAGGATACAAAAGTACAGATTCAAAAGGGGTACACGCACCCCAATGTTTATACAAGCATTAGCAACAATAGCCAAACTATGGAAAGAGCCCAAATGTCCATCGACTGATGAATGGATAAAGATGTGGTATGTACGTATGTACGTATATACATACACACATGTACATACATATACATACAATGGAATATTACTTAGCCATCAAAAAGAATGAAATCTTGCCATTTACAATGAAGTAGGTGGAACTAGAATGTATTATGCTAAGTGAAATACGTCAATCAGAGAAAGACAAATACCATATGATTTCACTCCTATGTGGAATTTAAGAACCAAAACAGATAAACATAGGTGAAGCAGGGGAATGAAAAAGAAGAGACTAAAATAAACCACAGGAGACTCTTAATGACAGAGGACAAACTATGGGTTGACAGAGGAAGGTAGGTGGCAGATGGGCTAGATGGGTGATGGGTACTAAGGAGGGCACTTGTAACACTTGGGTGTCATATGTAAGTGATGAATCACCAAATTCCACTACTGAAACTAATATTACATTTTATGTTAACTAAAATTTAAATTTTTTAAAAAAGGAAAAAATTAAAAAGTAAAAAAAAAAATGACTTCCAATAGCTTGTAGATTTTCAATTCATAAAATGATACAATGGTCACATGATGAATTTTACCTTCTCTGCAGCTGATGTACTTTCATCTTTCCCTTGAATCAGGTTTATTAAAATTTTCCAATATTTTGAAATAATTTTTTCCTTAAGCAAGAGATGCTGCTTTAATTCCTGAATAGAAGCCAATCCAACCTGTAAAGTAGCAAAAAAAAAAAAAAAATCATTGCCAGAGACATCATTTCAAATGAAGTCTGACAATACCATTAATTCAGAAAGTACTTTCTCCAAATTCATTTATTAATTCATTTTTCCATCGAAAAGCAGAGAATACTTCTCAGAGCAAAACTATTTTCTTTGTAAATGTTAAGTAATTATAAAGGAAAAAACAGAGCAAGTAACTGCAACAGAGTTTATATATCAAACTGAGAGAATGCCAATGTATTAGCATGCATTTCACCACTGAATTAAGTAATCAATCAATACGAACATGAATGTGTAATCCATATGAATAAAAATTAAGGCCTACCAACACTCCTATCCCCCACAAGAAAACTATTTTTCTCGTTGCTGAAATAATTTCGGCTTCAAAAAGCAAAGACATCATTATGAGTAGAAATGGTCACTTTTAATTTGATACTATTTGAAATCCTGTTTAATATAACATCTATAGCAAATTTATTTATTTATTACTTGAGAGAGAGAGAGAGAGAGAGAGAGAGAGAGAGACAGCCAGCACAGGCATACAAGCTGGGAAGAGGGGCAGATGGAGAGAGAACCCTAAGCAGGCTCCACACTCAGCACAGAGCCCAATGCAGGGCTTGATCCCATGACGCTGGGATCATGAAACTGAGCCAAAATCAAGAATCAGACGCTCAACTGACTGAGCCACCCAGGTGCCCCTATAGCAAATTTTAAAGATAACACATAGCCCCCAAACTGTTACAAGTTTAATTTTGTGCTAATAAACTCAGTGCTGGGGTCAACTCTTAACTACAGAAAACAAAGACTGGGCAAAGAGCAATCCATTCCTTTTTTTTATATCAGATAAATAGATTTCACTACTAAAGATGGAACATTCATGAAATATATTTTGCTACTGAAAATTTAAAGTCATGTCTTTGAACTTACAGAAGCTATTTCATTTCAGATGGATACCTGAGACTATTGAAGTATTAATCCAGCTTTTAATGTAACATGTTTTTCTATACTGGAAAACAAAACGCATCCTGTTTTTAAATTCCTTTCTTTCAAATTACAGTTAAAGTCAGGTAAATTCCCTAACTTTTTATTGGTGAACAGAAGTTAGAAAGTAAAGACTGAATTATATCTTACCTCACTGCACAAAGTAGGTAAAGTGTCTAGCTATTATTTAAAAACCATCTGTTGACCTATTTCTGTGGGCTCCACATTATTCACACTGTATCACTCACTCCCTGAGTAATTTGTGACTTACGGAGAGGGAGCTGGACACGGAGAGGGAGCTGGACACGTCAGAGGGGGAGAGTCTAACTGGAGAATACTGGAGGGGTAGGGAGTAGAAGAGAGGAATATGTAGGCAGACTGACAATGAAGGTACCCTCAAAAGTTACCTGTGTTCTCTCTTCCCTACTTTCAATATGCACCGCCCCCAACTCCAGGACTAAATAGTGAATCATTAGATTATTCAAATATTCTATGTTGTGAAGTACTATTATAAAACTATAAAAATAACCACATGGTAGCACATTTAAACAGCATAAAAATACATTTCAACTTTCTTTTCTAGACCCTCAATCCCATTTGTACAGCCAACATATTGTTTATCTTTCTAGAACCTTTCCATGCTTATGTTAAGGAATGCTGTCTTTCTCCTCACTCTAAGGAAGTAAAATCCACCCCAAACCAAATACAGGCGCATAGGGCGCTACAAGACACCAGACCTTGCTTTTTTGTTTTTATTGTGATTTCTCTTACACATGGAGAAGAGTGAATACAGAAAACACTTTACAAACTAATCATGAAGTCAACACCCAATTAACCATACACAGTTGGCTGCCCGTGGACCCTCCCTAGTCACCAACTCCTCTTTTTCCAACGGAGGCAACACTACCCTGGCCTCTTAAGGTAACTTCCTTGTCTACATAATTTTACCATCACCGTAACTCCTAAAGAGTATTTTTAGCTTTTTGTGTGTTTTGCTTTGACACCTTTTATGAATGGAATCATTCTGTATGTACCAGGTTTTAGAGTCATCCCATTTGTCACTAGTAGTTGTAGACTTTCATTGCTCTGTAGTATTCCATCATGTGACCATACCAGCTCACTTCTCCATCCTTCTGTTGATGGACACCTGGATAATATCCAGGCATAGGCTATTACAAACAGTGATGCTGTGAACATTCCTGTACACATGCACAAGTTTCTCCAAGGTCCTGGTCTCCCTGTTTCCCCTCCAACTTGTTTCCTTCCAACCGTTCGGTTGGAAAACAAATTTTATAAGGGAAAGAACGGTGAAACGGACACTGGTTCAAGTTCTGCCTGTCACTTAACCTTTCTGGCTATTTGCTTCCTCATATATAAAATTGGGGAGGGGGAAGGAAGACTTGTTAATCTCTAAAAGGCCTTCCAACACTTGGAAATGTTTTTATCCAAATTGAGAGCTAGTAATAACGTGTGGATACTTGAAATAAAATGGACATGCAACTATGTCTTATTCACTTTCATATGTTCCTGCCTCCCCTGTGTGTTTTTTTTTAATATTTTCCTCCAACGACTCTGTGCTACCTTCTGAATAATTTTTGTAACATAGTTTGGTTTGCTTCTTTGCTCTGTATCTCTTTGAGTCAGCTGTTAAACTCATCTGATGAGACATTTTTATTTCAATGTATTTTTTAGTTCATAGAAATGCTATTTGGTCATTTTCAGTGAACAGTTGCTCATGATGCCTTGTTTATGTGCTTAGTTATTCTGTGGGTGGCTCATTTTCTTTGAAAAATTACTTGTGAGACTTATAAGAGGCTGTGGATAAATGTGTGTTTTGAGAGAGGACTTTGTGTTTGTTTCTGCCAGTTGCCTAGGGTACTACTGCTTTAGGTTAAACACAAATGCTCCCAGGGCAAAAGCAGTATCAGTGTTCTCTGGGTTCTCTCTGGGTTCCAGCCTTTAGAGCTTGGCCTGCTAATTTATATTTTCACCTCTCTGAAGCTTTTAGGGAGATCTTAAAGACATATTTCAACTATGATTTTAACTTGGTTTTATCAGAAGAGTTGGTCCAAATAAAGTAGGTGACACATTACCAGAGGTGGAATTTCTACAAGTCATGCTTTCATAAATTAAATTATTTTGGCATCATTTCTAACTCAGTATAAAGATCTACCTTATTCTTCTTGATAGCTTCATGGTATTCCATAGTTCAGGTATATGATAACTGATTTGCCAAACTCCTAATGATGGATATTTAGACTGAATTTTGTTGTCTATAAATACTATATAAACATTCCTATAAAATCATCTTTGTTTACTGTACAAGTATATCCTTAGGACAGATTTCTAGAAGTAAAATGGCGAGAGTAAGAAGAAAAGTCCTGTCCACATTTTAATAGCTGTAACAACTTTCCTTCTGAGGAGGTTGAGCCACTTTACATTCTCAGCAATACTGTTTCTGAATGCATATTCATATTAAGGAAATTAATCATTTTTTTAAGAGAGAGAGAGAGAGGGAGGGGGAGGGAGCAGAAGGAGAGAGAGAATCTTAAGCAGTCTCCACATTAGTGCAGAGCCAGACACAGGGCTCGAGCCCATGACCCTAGGATCATGACCTGAGCCAAAATCAAGAGTCAGATGCTCAAGTGACTGAGCCACCCAAACGTCCCAAGGAAATTAATCCTTCATCGCTTGTTACAATAACTATTTACATAATTTGTCTTTTTATATATTTTATTTTGTTCAGAGCACAAAAGGTTTTTTTTTTAACTTTTTAAATGTTTATTTTTTTGAGAGAAAGAGAAAGACAGACACAGAGCATGAGTGGGGGAGGGGCAGAGAGAGGGGGAGACAGAATCTGAAGTAGGCTCCAGGCTCTGAACTGTCAGCACAGAGCCGGATGTGGGGCCTGAACTCATGAACTGCGAGATTATGACCTGAGAAGTCAGCTGCTTAACCTACTGAGCGACCCAGGCGCCCCCAGGGCACAAAAGGCTTAATGTAATCAATCTTTTCCTTTTTGGTTCCATGTCCACTATGATATTTTATTGTCTATTGCCAACATGCATATCTAATATGTGTTCAATAAGCATTTAGTAAATTCACATTAATAATTAAAATAGTTACAAAAATGTTTTGAAGAGCCTGCAAAGTACAAATATTTACTATATGGCCCTTTACGAAAGAAGTTTGCCAGGGACAGAGAAAAAAGTAAAATGACAACACAAGGAAACAGATAAATCCAAAAAGACGGACAACTGGCCTCGCCTCCTCATTAGTCTCATTGTAAAAAAGCGGGGAGGGGCATTATTCTAGATAAAAAGACAAAGACATATAAGAATCAACTGCAAGTGTAAACTTTGACCAGACCCTGAGATAAGCATATATAAAAAACATTTTTGAGGCACTT
Organism: Prionailurus bengalensis; assembly: GCF_016509475.1. Classification (NCBI taxonomy): domain Eukaryota; kingdom Metazoa; phylum Chordata; class Mammalia; order Carnivora; family Felidae; genus Prionailurus; species Prionailurus bengalensis. The sequence continues at coordinate 11,528,101 of NC_057361.1, forward strand.
AGAGACATCTGAATACAGAGAGAATAGTAAATAAGATTAAAAGATTATTACTAATTTTCTAACTGTAACAATAGTATGGTATGGCTACATACAAGTATGTCCTTATTTTTTAGGCAATTCCTGCTAAAATACATAAGAGTGAAGTATTACAGTATTTGCAAGCTTTAAATGGTTATGCAAAACTGTAGATACATATGTGCATATGTACACAAAAGCATAGATGAGGCAAACAATTGTTTTTAAAGTACCAATAGTTAACATCCACGTGAGGACTAGAGATAACTACAGTACTATTCTTTGAACTTTTCTGAGTATTTAACAATTTTTATGAATGAAAAAAGGCAGGTTACAAAAGAACATGCATCATATCAAATTTCTATTTAAATTTACAAATATTCACTTAAAAAATCTACAAGACTATACATGGCAAAGTGCAGAGCCAGACACAGGGTTATATCTCAGTAAATTGGTTATATCTCAGTAGCTGAATCATAGGTGATTATTAGTTTCTTTTTAATATTTCTTTGAACGGTTTGAGTATTTTATAAGGAATACGCATTACCTTCATATATTTGGAAAAAAACAAAAACTCCCTTAGAGAGCTTTGTAGGGAAAATTTGAGGGTAAACTGTTCATGTTTGGTACATGTTATGATTCATCATATTTGCTTCTCTTTTAAAAGAGATACTATGGCATGCTGATCCTTAAGACCAGAAAGAATGTGTTTTCAAAAGTGAGCTTCGTATGTTTTATAAGTCTTATTAAATTTAGTCTTACTACAAAAAGGTATCATTTTTAGATAATACATTTATAAGTAATGCCATAATAGTTTTTACACAGGTACTAAAAAGGTAAAGATCCTTTGAAATACCATTTTTTCCCAATCACTGAGTTGCTTATACATTGAGATCCTTTCTCTCAATGTTCTTTCCTTCATTTAGAATATCACTAACCCAAAAAAGTAAAAACAAAAAGCAAACAGACACCAACTTTCAATCTTCTTTCCAGAGGTGGAACCATCAAATAATGATTCCCTTCTTTGTCTTCAAATAAGTCATCTTCATTGCAATCCAATGTTTCACTCTAAGAAACAGAAAAAAAATACACTAAAACTGAAATTTTGAAATAAATTGAAAATTCATAGGATTAACAGAACACAAAGTTTATCCAAAGGGCAGTTTTCCATGTTACACACTCTTACATGAGACAAAAAAAATATGTATTTCCCCATCATTTCTTGTAACTAGAAAAAAATGACTGTTATTACTACCACCACTGACCTAACACTTGTATACTGCTTCAAAAAGTATCAGCTTACTAGATTTTTTATAAAATCCCACAACTAGAGAAAATAGGAATTGTCCTCATTTTATTAAGAAAAAAAAACAAGACTCAGATTTTTTTTTTCCAGATATTTCATATAGGTCTGAACTTCAGGGGTATTATTTCCCTTTTGCCCAAGATCTTAAGATATTATGAAGTGTTACTTCTTTTAATAGAGCAGTTTCATTTTTATTCCTTAATTAATCCAATGTTATCATGTTTATCGGTATAAAATGTGAATTTTCAGAAGCAACAATAAAGGCAACTTACAGTATTACTATCACGTGAGTGAACACCAGATATACTATATTTCAAATTTATATCAAAAGTATAGTCAATTTGGGGGCACCTGAGTGGCTTAGTCGGTTAAGGGTTCAACTGCTTTTTTTTTAATGTTTGTTTATTTTTGAGAGAGAGAGAGAGAGAGAGAGAGAGCGAGTGAGCAAGAGAGCAAGTGCAGGAGGGGCAGAGAGAGAGGGAGACAGAATCCTAAGCAGGTTCCAGACTCCAAGCTGTCAGCACAGAGCCTGATGTGGGGCTTGAACCCACAAACTGCAAGATCATGACCTGACAGACACTCAACCAACTGAGCCACCCATGTGACCCAAGGGTCTGACTCTTGATTTTGGCTCAGGTCATGATCTCATGGTTGTGGCATTGAGCCCTGCATCTGGTGCTACCCTGACAGTGTGGAGCCTGCTTGGGATTCTTTCTCTCCCTCTCTCTGCCCCTTCCCCACTTGCTCATGTGCATGCACGCTCTCTCTCACTCTCAAAATAAATAAATATTTTTAAAAAGTATAGTCAATTTGTGTAACATTTATTGAAAGGAGATTCAATGTATAATTTTAAAAAGTCAATGTATTTTTAAAGTTCAAAGAGTTTACTGTATGAGATTACAAATATTTAAATGCTAGGTCAAAAGCTTTCAAGTGCTCCAATGTTCAAAAATGGTTCTTAAAGTAATATATAAAAAGTACACATAACTTACTGAATAGTTTATGTTGCCAAGATCTGTTACTGTAAATGAACTCAGGCAATCTGAATTCAAGGAGTCCTGAAAAAGTAACAGTACTTGTTCAGTTCCAGCTCCTATGAAGTCATCTATCAGTACTGAGCTAATTTTTTCCCACTTAGCAGCAACCTGAAAGAGAGTGGAAAAGAAGGAATAGAGAAAGAAAAAAAATCAGATGTGAAATAAACTAAATCCTTTTGTTGCATGTAGGTGTAATGTGTCGTCTTCAATCTTATAAACAAGTAATGAAAATGGTAGTGTCAACACTAAAAACTAAAGATATTGGGGGATCAGAAAACATAGGAAGTTAAACAACAATTTTATAAATACCAAGGTACTTAAATTTAATATTTTATCAATGTTTGTCCAGGGTCTGTCATGTTCCTGATTTCTACATTAAAATTTTATTATAATTTATAAATTTGAACACTTCTCATGACAATTTTGGAAATTGTAACATTTCTCATGAATAACTCTAGTGAAGATTCTTTCTCCAACATGTTCAACGATGACCCTCATTCTCATAAGCCTTAGCAGGTATGTATTTGTGATCTGACCAATTACACAAGGAATTCAATTGCATTAGGTAACTAGAAGGTAGTGGTAAACACTCAAAAGCTCTCAAAGCAGACTAACTTTTAAGAGTCAAGATGAACGTGGGGCGCCTGGGTGGCGCAGTCGGTTAAGCGTCCGACTTCAGCCAGGTCATGATCTCGCGGTCCGTGAGTTCGAGCCCTGCGTCAGGCTCTGGGCTGATGGCTCAGAGCCTGGAGCCTGTTTCCGATTCTGTGTCTCCCTCTCTCTCTGCCCCTCCCCCGTTCATGCTCTGTCTCTCTCTGTCCCAAAAATAAATAAACGTTGAAAAAAAAATTAAAAAAAAAAAAAGAGTCAAGATGAACTTAATACCCTAAACCTTGGTGGAGAACATAGCCGCTATTAGGGACACAAAAGGGGATGGATCCTAATAGTGGGGCACCTAGAACCATCCCAGCCCACTGGAAAGTTGTGATCAGTTTATACCAAATCATGAGACCCAAAGTTTAAAACACAAGACAACTCCATAAAGGTCTCTAAAGCTTAAAGCTTCCAGAGCGGCCCCCCAGAAACCAATAGCATAGGGATCAGATACCCCTTATTCCTCAGGCAGAAAAGCTAAAACTCCCACTCAGAATCCTGGCATCAGTGCAGATACACCATCTAGATGACAGAGGGTGGCATGTATTAGAGTAAGACTATAAGACTTCAATCTATATAACCATGTATCAGTCTGCCCCACATAAGGCTAATTTCCAAAGCTGTGATTTTTCACTTATGTAGGGAGGAAGCTTATTTGTATACCCATATCCTCCCTTCCTCCCACCCTCACCATGAGTATCATGAAGTGCACTTAACTATATGAAGAGAGTAATAAGAATGTGCTCAACATGCAAATACCATAGAGCTATATACTCATGCTTGCACACACACATTTACAACCTACAGCTCTAGAATAGTGCTGCCAAAAGAAATATAGGAGTGGCAATGCAAGGCATATATATACACTTTTAAGTTTTCCAGTAGCCGATAAAAGAAAATTCTCTCAGAGTGCCTTGGGTGGCTCAGTCGGTTAAGCATCTGACTCTTGATTTCTGCTCAGGTCATGATCTCATGGTCCGTGAGCTTGAGCCCCACATCAGGCTCTGTGCTGAGAGCATGGGAGCCTGTTTGGGATTCTCTTTCTCTGCCCCTCCCCCACTCACTCTCTCAAATAACTAAACTTAGAAAAATACCCATCTAATTGTCACATTAATAAAAACTAGAAATAGTTATATTAAAAGACAAATAAATATGCAATAATTGTAGCTATATATCTATATCCTTCCAAACAACTCAAAGGTTCTATGACTCAAAACAGCAAGGCAAAACCTTCATCAAGTAGCATTTGGAAAACTTTAAGAAATAAGAATGATGCACCATACATGATTTTAAGTGCAGTACTAATCATTGATTTGGATAATAAGATTTCAGGATAAGCTCTATGAAACATATAAATACTTAATAGATCCAAGACTACGCCAATTGAACGATTATGAAATTAAGTACTATACCTGAAAGTTCTTTTTCCAAACAGCACAAATGTCATTGGATTTAAAGGATACGATGAAAAGCTCTCCTCCACCTGAGTCCATAAGCTGAACTGCACAAGGATCTCCAAAGGGAAGCTGGCACACGCTTTTTGGCGTCCCATTTTGAAATGAAATCAGCTGATTCTTTCGAGTAAGGGCAATCAGAGACATTCTTAACTGGTTGTTGACATTCTCAGTTGCACAGACATGCACACAAGTTACCACACTGCTATAAGCAGGAGGGATAATGTATGCATCACTTATGACTTCTTCATTTTCAAGGGAGTATACACAAAATGTGGTCTTCCAAATTGTATAATCCGATTTTGAAAGCTTTGGGGTGCATCCTTCCTCAGATAAAAAACATGCCTTTGGTCCTAATAACACCATACCTAGATTTTCAATCTCCCCTGCCCACTGAACAGAGGAAAAATTAACAGACACAGTCATAACTTTGCCATTTAGAGAAGAGATAAGGTAGAATTTTTCTGCATGTTTCCATAAAACTAAAGGGCCATTAAGGACCCTTACACCATCCTTCAACTCATGGCTTAGTCTAAAACTCAAACGTTTTTCAAATTTATTGGTACTGTGAAGAAACAGAAGAACATATCTGAAAGTGTTCTTTTTATTGCACTGTATCATAACATAAGGAAGATTAATTCCAATTCTGAAATCTGACACACAGCTGCAACACACAATTTTTAAATGAGAGTTTTCTTCCTTTAGCATAAAGAATCCAGTGGACTTCTGAATAAAAGCTCTTGCTCCTCTGTCAAATACCATTCTCCTGACTTGTAATATGGGTATTTCTGCAGGCCCTTTACCTGCAACATCTCCTTTAGACAATCGAAAAATAAGGACTTCCCCATTATAACACAAGAGCCTTTCTTGTTCGTTAGATGACATTGTTTTCTAGTCATTCCACAATATCAAGTCTTCGTGTTGGTCCAATTTTTGAATGCAAATTGATTCCAGTTGATGCTTTTAAGCCTAAAAATGTAATGAGGAAAACTACCATCAAGTAGACAGTCGAAAAGAAAACATGTTTGTTAGAGAAATATCACATAGATAACTACAAATTTTATGAATATTTTTAAGCTTTTTATGCTATCTTAACAACATTATGCTTATCAAAAAGCCCCATCCCAAATATTATCTCTGTACGTTAAAAAAAACACAGTTTGCAAACGATGCAAATAACCACATCACAAAAGATAACTGAATGTGTTAACAGCATCTATTAGAATCTGTAGGTGGTCTATTGAAAGTGCCTGAAGACATTCTTTCTGGCTCAGGGAATTTCTTAAGGGTTCCACTTTTGTCTCTCTTTCAAACTTACCAACCTAATCTGGTTTCCCCATTTTCTTTTTTCCCCCATTTTCTACCCTGTGGACTCAAACCTGGTTTTTTCCTCTCAGCCTTAGCCTCTCTACAATGACAATTCAATGAGTCAATGATTCAAATTAGACTGGTACCACAGCCCAGGCACTTGGGGTCCTGCTTCCCTGAAACAGGAGCTCATACAGACTCTATAGTAAAAATGAAAAGCCCAGAAAGAAAAAGAGGAGACACCATACCACGGTTTTAAAAAAATTCACCATAAGAGTAATAGAAATAAATTTTAAATCTTACTTTGCAAAAACAGTGCAGCTTTGACCGTAAGGAAGTCACTATTCCTATTCCAAGTAGAAAAAACTAGAGGATTAGTAACATTATAATAAACATAAGAATTAAATAATAGCTATCAGTTATTCAGGTTTATATGCCAGATACAAAACGTAACTTCATTTAATGCCTACAACTATTCTCTTAAAGTATTCTTACCATCACATCTTTCAACTGAGAAACAAAGGTCAGAAAACTTTCCAAGGTTACAAAATTAATTGGCAATGACACTAGATTCAGAAGAGGGGCTTCTGACTGCTGAGCCTACACTTTTAACTACCACACTGTCCTGGCATGCATCCCCCGTACTCTGAACACTGGTTATAAGTAAGGCAACCTGAGATAATTAGCAAAGTAGATTAAGAACAAAGGAACACACATGGCGTCACAAATGGCAAGATCTCATTCTTTTTTTATGGCTGAGTAATATTCCATTTATAGGTATCTATCTATCTATCTATCTATATTTTATACACACACACACACATCCCATATCCTCTTTATGCATTCATTTATCGATGGATACCTGGGACCTAGAGGATATTATATGAAGTAGAATAAGTCAGACAGAGAAAGATAAATGTTATAGGATTCAACTTATACATGGAATCTAAAAAATAAAATGAACAAACAAAAACATGACTCTTTAAACACAGAGAACTGGTGGTTGCCAGAGGGGAGGTCATTGGGAAACGGGCAAAATAGAGGAAGGGGAATGAGAGGTACTAACTTATAAATAAGTCACGGAAATGAAAAGTACAGTCTAGGGAATACAGTCAATAATACTGAAATAACATTGTATGATGACTACACTTATAATGGTGAGCACTGAATAATGTATAGAATTGTTGAATCAATACTCTGTACACCTAAAACATATAACATGTCAATAATAATAAAATAATAAAAATAAAGTTAGAAAAAGAAAACATGCCAAATCTAACTGCAGAAAAAATTACAACAACAAAGGAACACCCCCTACACAGAACACAACATGTAAGAGAAAGATGTTGATCTTTACTCAGTGGCTATATATGCAGACTCACTTCTTTAACAGCTACCAAATGCTCAGCATATGCTATGAATTGTACATCGCTGCAGAGCCTAGACAACCATGTGAATGGTGGGCCTGGCCAGCCTTTTACTAGATGCATGACTTTGGGCAAGTTACTTAATCCCTTGTGCCCGGTATCCACATATGATAGATAGGGTGTAGTAACAGTACTACCTCACAAGGTATTAAATTAACTAATATAACCCACTTAAAATAGAGCCTGGCACATGGAAAGTGCTCAATAAAGGTTAGCTGCTACCATTATCATTATCATCACCATCATGGCCAGCTCTGGTTTCTATAGTACCTAACCTTGGAAACATCAGAACCGTCGCATACTAACAGTTTTGGAACGCTGAAAGGTCCCTCTCCACTATAAATAACTCTAACTCATACTCTTTCTTTTCTACTTGCAGATCATTTACACCAGGAAATCCAACCATTTCAGATATAAAACTAGGTCATATGCAATTAAGCAATAATGTTCTCCTCTGTTGAATGAGAAACTCCAAAGGCTTAGGTCTTGTTCTTTTATTATAAAAATCTACCAAGAGTTCAAATAGAAAAAAAAGTATCACTGAACCATCTAAAAATTTAACTTAAGGCAGCATTTTATAGAAATAACTTTAATTTAGAGGCAATTCTATTAAAACAGACTAAATTAGTCAGCAACTACTTTCAAATTGGAGATGCCATAGCTTATTGTCGAATTTCCAAATACATCATTGGTTGTAGTTTTAAACAATGTTCATAAATTCTTTGAAATCCCTTCCATTAAGAAGTGGCACTTAATTCTCCTCTCCCTCAGCGAGGGCTGGTCATTATGACTCACTCTTAGCCACGAGAATATGGCAGAAGGGACAATTTGAGACTTCCAAGACTGGGTCAGAGAGCACTGTGGCTTCCTCGTTGACCTGCCCCTTGGATCACCTGCAATGAGGAAAGCCACCTGCCATATTATTAAGACACTCAGGCATCCTCGTGGAGAGGTGCATACAGCAAGGGACTATGCTTCCTGCCAACAGTTAGCAAGGCCTCAGCCTTTTGCCAATGGCCATGTGAGTGAGCCTTCTTGGGATCAGATCTTGCAGCTCCTTGAGATGATTCAGACCCTTGGAGAGATTCTGAGCCAGAAGGATCAACCAAGCTATGCTGCTCCCAAATTCTTGATCCTCAGGAACTTTGAGATAATGTTTGCTGTTTTAAGCTAAATTTGGGAATAATTTGTCATATAGTAACAGATAAATACATAGCTCCATGGTAATTGTTTAAGTTGATGATACTGTTTTTGAGAATTTCATGAAACCTATTACTTGAAGTAACTGGAGATACTGTATCATAATACAAACTAGCAGAAGTCACTGGCTTACTGGTTTGTTGTTAGGCAACTAATGCAAAGGTCTGGGACAGTAATATTACAAAGTAGTTTCAGCTGTCTCAGTAAAGAAGCTAAGTAGGTAAATCAAAGGTGTGGCTTTTACTTATGAAACTATCTTTTAGTTTAAAGAAATAAACATTGTATTACAACAAAATATATGAGTAATAATTGATTTAAAATTTCCCACAGACATGTCAGGTCTCTTAGATTTCTAAAAAAGTTTCCTTTTTTCAAGCATTAAATGATACATATATATATATATATATATATTAGCATTAATACGACATAATCTGAGATAAAGATCTAAGAACTTGTCTTTTACTACCTACTTACATGAAAGGTTTTTCACTTTTCTTAATCGTACTAAAAATAACCAAAAGTAACTTCTACACAGAAAAGGAATTTGGAAGATATGAGTGAGACCCTTAACACAGAGATAAGTAATAACATAACAGAGAAAAAGGGCTCAATAAAGGAAATTAGAAACATGCTTGATAGAATGAACAGTAGGCTGGAAGAAGCAGAGGAACGAATTAGTAATCTAGAAGAAAGTAATGGGAAGCAATCAAGCTGAACAAAAGAAAGAAAAAAGAATTATGCCAAATGAGAATAGAGACTTCAGGAACTCAGTGACTCCATCAAACGTACTACATTTGTTATTTTAGTATTAAGTATCACAACTAATGTTTAATCAACACAGTGCTCTGGTTCACCAATATCCAAGTGTGACAGAAGTAAGGAGAATCTGACTACTAAATGGTCAGCAGACTCTCCCCCTTTCCTAACTTTAGAGTATGTATTGTTGCACCTTAATAAAGTTATGACTTAAGAAAATCAGACCCCTTACATTCTGTTCTTTTAATGTTATCACCAAGTTCCTTAACCTAGAAACCACTATCTTCCAACTCTGTTCCAATTGCCACTATGGTAGTTCAGGCTTTCATCTCTCACTGAGGCTGAGGTAAAATCTTCTTAAATTGGTCTTCCTTACTCTAGTCTCTCTTCCCCTCCAATGTATTAATTTATTTATGCTACTTCAGTTATTGTCCAAAAACACAAACTTGATCTGGTAACTGTCCCCTAACTCAAAAACCTTGCATGTACCTTCTCCCCCTTTCTCAATAGATCTATGATCCTTAAGTTACTACCTGGAATGATAGAGGCTAAACATTGTGTATTGAACATATGAATGATGTTGAGATAAAGGTATAAACCATTGCTATAAAGTTTATTATGGCATTCAAAGCCCAGTTATAATCCTAATCCAACAGGCTTTTAGCATGAGCTCTTGGCAAAAAGAAAACTTATTCTCATGGATTCAGATTCAAATAGATTTAAATGACTGTAACATGAAATGTCTCTATTTTTAAATACTACTGCAAAAGCACGCACACTTTAAATAAGTTATTTAAAATGGATCACCTTAAGAGTTAAAAATTAGAAGTTATTAATATATTTACTTATGAAGATAAATTTTTTTCTCAAACTTTCTATCATCTTCAAGACTTATTGAATTCACATACCTATGTACATCTATTTTAATTTATACCAATGCAACATCTGTTTAAAAGTTCTTAGCATATGTTCATAAAACAAACCTTTAAGTCTATGGAATAAATGGTAATTTTTTTTTTTACAAAGAAATAATCTGGAACCAGGGGCGCCTGGGTGGCTCAGTCGGTTAAGTGTCCAACTTAATCTCGGCTCAGGTCATGATCTCAGTTTGTGAGTTTGAGCCCTGTATCAGGCTCTGTGCTGACAGTGTGGGTCCTGCCTGAGATTCTGTCTCTCCTTCTCTCTGCCCCTACCTGACTTATGTTCTCTCTCTCTCAAAATAAATAAACTTTAAAAAAAAATTTTTAAAGAAATAATCTGGAAACAACTGAAAATAAGATTCAATTTAGAAGTTCTAAAACCAATATAAACAAGCTCTGATTAATCAAACCCTGATTATCAGGGCACCAGGCTTACTATTCCAGTCTCTAGGTCATCTGAATTTTTACTTACTTACCCTTACAATAATGGCTTACACTGTGGTGCCTTACACCCTTACAAGAGAAAAAAAAACAGGTTAAAACCAGTTAAGTTTTATCTCCCACTGTAGCTAATGGGAGCAGTGGGGGGGGGGGACAGATTATTTATAAAATACTACACAATTAATTTGAGCGTTTCCTGTTCTGTATTACCATATATCAAAGTTGACTATGTATATTTTTTACATAAAATGAAAACAGATGAGTATACTAGGGAAATAATACACACTAACAGAAATATAGTAGACTGGCAATAAATTATCGCCCTCATCCACTCTTCCCTCCCAGCCTCCTATCAAATAAACAATGTTATTTTTAAATGCTAATAAATTCTTCTGGGTGTCATAAATTTCAGAACTCTTTAAATAAACTACCTGTCTGGTTGAGGAAGATCCTAAAAGAGCATATTATCTGCAGATAAAATCTAAAAATGTCTGAGAAACTGTATCAAGTATGACCAACAGAAAGTATCTTTGAAAAAAAAAAAGGTAGAATTAAGACACCCCACTAAAAATTTCACCTAATATTATACATAATTTTATAAGCATAATACCGATAGATGTACTTTTCCCAACGTATAGAACATTTACCCAAGTAAATCAACTTGGCTACAGAATAGGTCTGCTGTTAGTACGTTTTCCTACCTCTCTAACTAGAAATCATTTGTTGGAGCCTACCCAGAACCAAGCTCCATTTTCCCTTTTCCAAAACACGTTAGTGCATCTGAAATGTAGGTGAAAGTGGGGGAATGGTGATCCACTAAGAGGATTAGGAAAGACTAAGTTAAAGGTTTTCTGTCATTACTTCTAACTTTCTCTAAGCAATGATAATCCACTGAAAGGTTTCAAAAACAGAAATCATGGAACTACACTTCTGAATTATAAAGATCTTGGTGACAGTGCTGACGATGGTGGAAGGTAAGAATGGAGGCAAAGCCATCAGTTTAGTTAGGAGATAATTATGAGTTCTTAAAGGGAGAGAAGACTTTGGAAGGCAATTTGTCAGTCACCTGAAATACATACATCCATCAATTTCATTTGTAGACATGAACCCAGAGAAATAATCCTACATAATAATGCACAAAGACATTGCTCTAGAATGTTCACTGTGCTGTTACTTGTATTTAAGAAAAAAAATAAAAACTTCCATGACCATCAATAGGGTAATGAATACATACAGATGGAATATCATACTATAGTTAACAGGAATGAATCAGATCTACATATACCGCCCTGGCTAGATTTCAAAAACTAAATGAAAAAAATTAAGCTACAGAAAAATGTATATATACTTGAGTACATTATTTATCTAAATCAAAACACATAAAACATTATTGGGTTTTTTTTTTTGTTTACTTACAATTGCTACATTCCTGCAGTGCTTCTCTGTGCCAGGTGCTACTCTAAGCAGTTTGGACTTATTCCTCGCTACATACATCCTTATACTACAGGCAATATAATCCCCTTCTACAGACGGGGAAGTGGAGGCATGGAATTTAAGGACCTTCTCAAAGACCTCCAAATAGGAAGTAACAGAGCCAGGATTCAAACCCAGGCAGCCTGGTCCAAAATGTAAAAAGCAAAGATTCTGTAAAGATTCATGCCAAATTCCAACGACTGTTTATTTCTGGAGGAGATAGGTATCAGGGTAGGGGAGTGGAGCCAGAGGGGGGCTGTAGCTAGAGCTGAAATGTTATTTTTAAACAATGTATTCAACTATTTTTTAAACAAGGTGTCCATTTTTCCCCAAACACATTTTTAACACACTAAAAAAAAAAAAAAAAAGGCTGGATATCGTGGTTGACTATAGATGGTGGAAATATGGGGGCATTTCTTTCTAGTTTTCAGGATCTTTCAGTTTTTTAAAAAAGGCAGCGTTATCGAACACAAAACGATTTCTTTTCCATTTTTTTGGCCGACAGCCATAAAATTGTTCCAGGGCCCTATAAACCTAAATCTTTCTCAAGTTTGGCCCTTAAGGTCATTTTGCCCTGGGTAACTGTCGTAAGGGCTGCCCTATGCATTGCAGGCTATTTAGCAATACCCACTAGATGGCCAGTAGCTGGTCCCTGCCCCATTATGACAACCAAAACTGTCTCCAGACACTGCCAAATGTCTCCTAGGAGATAAAACTGCCCCCGGTTGAGAACTAGCTTAATAAACTGTAAGGTGCTTTACATCTTTTAACTTTCTATAACTGCTCTAGTTTAAAGGTTTCAAAAACATAATCCGTGATAAATTTCTCACACTCCAAGTGGGAAAGATGCGGCGGGGTGAAGAAAGTTTCAAGCGAAAAAATCCAATACGGCAAGCGCTTAAAATCTAGTCATCATTCCACAGAATGACGGCCATAGGCCCCGGCAAGCTCGTTTCCATCCCCTTATTCCGCAAAGAGGGCACAAGGGGGGCCAACCCAGCTCTGCCGCCCGGCCCCGCGAAGGCCAGGGGAAGGTGTGGGACGACGCGCCTGCCATACCTGAGCCCGCGCGTCCTGAGTCCGACAGGCGCCACGTTCCCGACGCCCCAGGCGGGAGCAGCGTCCCTCAGCTCCAAACCTCCCGCCCGCGCGCTGCATCCTGGGAGGTCGGGGCCCGAGGCTGCGTCGAGAGCAGAGGAGGCGGGGCGCGCGGAGCCTGCGGAGCCTGCCCGGAGACGGTTGCCAAGGGAGGCTGAGGGGGCGGGGCCTCCAGGGAAGGTTGTGAAAGAGAGGGGCAGGCGGAGCTTGCTCGGGCGGAGCTCGGCGCTGTAAGCTCCCGTGATCCGGCGGTAGGCGGAGGCGGGTCCGCAGTGCAGGGGCTGTCTGAGGGAGCGGAGCCCGCACCAGAAGCTAATGGAAAGCCAGGCTAAGCGCCTGGTCCCGCCTCCAGACCCAAGCGGCCGCATCAGATTGGGCAGCGCGGCGACGCTTCCGCCCGCCTCCCGGTGTCACGCGACGGTCTCCACCTCCCGCCCTTCCCTCTCTACCTCCCGGCCCTCCCGGCCAGTGATGAGATATTCGGACAGGTGGGGAAGTGGCCACGGCAATCGAAATCACGTCCACGAGCGCGACCATGGCCGAGGTGAGGAGCCGACCGCACTGCTGCCGTCCCCCCCCCCTCCTAGATCCGGAAGCTTCCTCTGAAGTCCGGGGGCCGTGCCCCCAAGTGCAGGTGGGCTGGGCTGAAGGGAAGCGGGATGGTGTGCGTGGTGTCTAAGCGTCCCTTCGTGTCTCCCTTTCAGTGTCACACCCAGAATAAAGCCAAGCTCGTCTCTGAGACCCGACGGAGATTCGAAGCTGATTACGTGACAGGTGGGTACCGCGTTCTCGGTGTTGAGGCAGGTAGGCAATGAGCGTCCCCAACTTTCCGAAGGTGTTGCGTGCGTCTCTGTGGGAGGCTTTAGGGACCCTTTCGACCCTCACAGGGATGAGGCCCTGCACGTTTCCAAGGTTTTCTTCTAACATCCCATGCACGGTGGCTCCAATGGGGCAGGTGATACGCCCATTGCTTCCTGAAGGGTTAATGTAAGTTGGAAATTGGTGAGTTTCTAGCATCTCAAGTTTATGGAACTTGGAGGACACTTGCAAGGCCCACGGCACGGGTGACACTGTACAGTGCACAGTTTCTGTGCTGACCTTTCACCAGCAACAATAGAGAAAAAAACGTGGAAACTGCCGTAATGCTATTCACGTGTACTTAATTGGGGATACAAATTCCTTGGATACTTGGCCTAATTCCACTTGATACTACCCAGTATGCTACCCACGGAACAGACCCTCCAGTACTGGAACAAGTTCTCTGTCATCCCGCACTGTACCTAGCAAAGTACCTGTGAGTCCAGAATTGATTCATTGGTTGAATATTATGTGTTCATGTGGTTGAACAGATGTCCCAGATACTTAAAACTGATGGCTTAATCCTTGTACAGTCATTTTTAAAAACTTACAGGATAATGTGTTATAAACGTGGAATAAGTATTTGAATCCTGACTCTGCCCCTTAATCGCTTAGTTGTCTTTTCTAAGCCCCGGTTTCCATATCTGTGAAACGTGAATAATTACGTTAGGAGGATTAACTGAAAAAGCATATATCAAACTGTCTACCATGGGGTTAACCTATTGCAAGCTCTCAACAACTGTTTTGTCTGCATAATCACTTTGCTGTGGAAGGGGTTAAGCTTCTGCATCTTGAGGGCTCAGCAGAGGTTCTCTGCAACTTTAGACTGCCCTACATTAAATGTCAGTTGATGACCTAGAATAAATAAGGAAATGTGTTCCAAATAACCTGGTCAGTAAATCTTTTTTCATCCTCCCTGTCAATTTTCTTCACATCCCAAACTTTGCACTAGAGAGTTGCAAAAGCACTCGATTCACTTTTAGCCCAGAGATCTCATGTCTAATAATATAGCTGGTTCCAGTAAAGAGATAATTCTAAAATTGCTTTCTGTAGAGATGTAATTCTTACAGTCACATGGTTTATAGTGTTTTAAGAAGTAATCCAGAACTTGACCTAATGTGCTCGTGGCTCCCCAATAGCCATGTACTCACCCAAAGGAGGAAGCAGGATATGTATGTGTGTGTGTGTGTGTGTGTGTGTGTGTGTGTATGTAGTCAGAAAAATGTAGCAATAGACAAGATCTCAAAAGTCATCTTGGTCCAACCTTCTCATTTTTAAAATGAAGAAAGATCTAGAGGGATTAAGTGATTTGCTCCAAATCCTTGGTGTTAGTGGCTAGGCCTGGGCTTGTGCTCAAGTTTTCTCAGTTTCACTACAGTGAAAATCTTTGGCAACACCAGCATGTCAAATTGGATCGTGTCACTCCCCAACTTGAAACCCTTCAGTACCTTCCCACTGTGTCTAGAATGAAAATCTCGGTTCTTTATGGTGGCCTACACAGTAAGGCCCTGCATGCTGTAGCTGCTGCCCCCCCCCCATCCTAATCCGTAACTACTCTCTTCGCTTAGTACAGATTTCACCACTGCCCACAGTCAGAAACATATCACATCTTGCAATCTACTACGCATGAACACATAACCGAAGCAAAAGTTCATTCAAGAATACTTATTCTGAAAACCTACGACTCCCTGGTGCAGTGACCCACAAAATTGACATCACAACCTATGCGACCCACAGTTTGAAAAACACGACCAGCCACACTGTGTCTCTTATGTTCTTCAAACAGACTGAATCTGTGTTTATCTCGGGAGCTCTCCACTTCTCTTTGTTTGGAAGGCTCTTGCCCAGATAGTGTGTATGGATGGGACCATTTTTTTTTTCTTTCCCATCTTGGTTTAAATATCTCTGAGAGACCTTTCCTGATTATTAAATAGCCTCCCTGTCTTGTTTGTCTCCTTCACAGCTCTTACCATAACCTGTAATTATCATGTTCG
This sequence comes from Prionailurus bengalensis, assembly GCF_016509475.1. Classification (NCBI taxonomy): domain Eukaryota; kingdom Metazoa; phylum Chordata; class Mammalia; order Carnivora; family Felidae; genus Prionailurus; species Prionailurus bengalensis. Next base: position 11,544,042 of record NC_057361.1, read on the forward strand.
TTTGTTTACTCGCTTACTGTTCATTTCGTCTGATGGAATGTGTTTGGGTCTAGGGCAACCTGTGGACGTGGAGGGCAGGGTCTGACTCACCTCAGTATACCTAACACAGTTTTCAATATATACTCAATATAGCAATGCTTAAATGTATACATGGGGAGATTAATCCAAGTCTGCATTATGAGTAGTCCGAACTGGCTCCCCACCCCCGCCAAAATCTGACAAAGAACAGCCTTCACAATACATTTCATAAAGACAAGCATTATTTCAAAGTAAAGCACTTTATAGGCAGGGTTTTGTCCTTAAATATACACACTTGGGTATGTGTGAATACACGTGACGTGTGAGTGGGGCATCTTGCACAGCTGTTGTAAATACTAATTCAATTAATTTAAAGACTTGCACGGGAAAGGAAAAATAAAAATCTTTAAAGATTTTCTAAAGTTTGAGTTTCCTGAGATACTGCATCAGGTAAAGGAAAAGTAGGAAAGTGGTAAAAAGGGGTTTTTGATCTGCTTGTGTTTGCCCTTTCAGGTTTACTTTTTAGAAATTAACTCAAGTGCTTAGAGAACAGGCACTTCTATCTCTCTTTCATTTCACCCTATTATCATTAGCAATGTTTTCAGAAGAGACTTAAGGCTGACTTAAGCAAACAAATGTGATATTTTTCCTAAAGGAAAATATTATCTGCAAATATGTCACTTTAAGCACTGGCTGTACTCCAGAAACTCTTTTGGAGGTAGGTTCTTGGGAATTCCAAGCACATTTTTGTTTCCATGGAAATTAAGTTACCAATTATGGATAGATTTGTGGCTGGCAAAAAGAATAAAAGTCCATAATTGTTTCATGCATTACAAATGGTCCTTTTTTCTGTCATTGTTTCTGTGAGAAATTCCACGCTAAGTCTCAAATAAGAAACGTTTCCCGTTCTGTCTTCCTCCTTCTTGTGGCCAAGGCAAGAGACTACTCCCTTGTGACAGTAATTTATTTGGTTCCTCAAATACTCATTATGTGCTTATTTCTGGGAAGCAGTGTGTCAATATTAGAAAAAGAACTGAAGACAGATAGAGCCCCTTCCTGAACTTACAATCCAGTAGAGGCGTTAAAACAGGCTAACTATTAGAGTTCAGGCAAATTGTGTCAAGAGGAATAAGGGTGCTAAAATTTCTGTAGAAGTCAAAGACAAGGAAAAGATCACATCTGGTCGGGGTGATTGGGTTAGCACAAAGTGAGAAAAAAAACTTCATAGAAAACGTGGTGTTTCTCATGAACTTTGGAAGATGGTAGAACTTGGCCCGGTGGAGAAAGTGATCCAGATGGATCAAATAGTCTGAGCTGTAGTGAGAAGGCGCAGGGCATGTTGGGGAAGCCATGGGAAGTCCGCTTTGATGAGCTTTAGTCGGGGGGCGGGCGGGTGAGCACATCCGCTAAAAACAGTGGGAATGTACCATGGAGAGCCTTGAACAAAAGCAAAGTGTGTGTACCCAAGTGAGTTTGGAGAACATTTGAAAGGTTGGTGGGTTTTCTTATTTTAGCTTTGTTTCTTGACTTCCCAAATGTGTGAGTTTATTTAAATGAATTTGGATCATACCAAAAAGTCATACCATAAGCTTACCATCCAGAGATGGCTCTGCTAACAGTAGATGCAGTTTTTTTCTGGTCTTTTTTTTCCATGCATTAAAAAAGTAGTTAAAAGGCTATTGTGTGTGTACTTTTAGGGCTTGCATTGTTTTATTGACATGATCAAATTTATTTCCCCATGTGGATGAAGTAAGCATTTAATACTTAGTCCCCTAAGTAAAAGATAATTTTCTTTTATCTTCAGTACTCCCTATTTGGATATGTAGATTCTTTCCAGTTGTTAATACAGCTTTTTGTACGGTAGTTCAGGTGGCTTCCTTAAGATTCATGTCTAGAAGTAGAATTATTGGTTTCAAGAGTGTGACTGTTTTTAAGACACTTCATCTGCGTGCTAACTTTTCCTCCCCAGAAGTCACACCAAGATTTATTCCCACCACCACGTGTGAAAGTGTTAGTCTTCCCACAGCCTTCCCCATGTGTAGTGTCATCATTTCTTAACTGATGGTTATTTTAGTTTGCATCTGGTTACTAGTGAGAGTAACCTACTTTTCATATATTTACATCGATTTGTAGTTTCAATTTTTTTTTCATCACTATGGCTTTTAAAATTGGTTTGGACTTGTTTGTTTCACTTTCACTTTTTTCATTTTTTGAATGTATTCAAAATTATCCATTCCTTTGTGGTTTCTTTCATTGCTGTTAAATAATTTTCTTTCCGATAATTTTCTAGTCCTTTAATTTTTGTTTTGTTTAGCTTATTGTTTTAAGTTTATTTTGAGAGACAGAGCGCATGCATGCACACAAGTTGGGGAGAGGTAGAACGAGAGGGAGGGAGGGAGGGAGAATCCCAAGCAGGCTCTGCACTGTCAGCCCAGAGTCTGACGCGGGGCTCTAACTCACAAACCATGAGATCATGACTTGAGCCGAAATCCAGAGTTGGATGCTTAGGCAACTGAGACACCCAGGCGCCCCTGTCTTGGCTTATTATTTTTTATAATTTGAAATCTCTTTTAAGTACAGATTGTGTAAATCATGAATAGAGTAAACACCTATACACTTACCACTCAGCCAAAGAAACAGAACTTCCTGTGTACCCCCAGCCCTGCCACTCAGGGGCGGCTGCTTGTCCTGTATTTGCTGTTATTCATTCTCTTGCTTTTCATTAGCTTTACCACCTGTGACGTATTCCACATCAGCCCTTTATTAAGTTTACCTGTTTTTAAACTCTAGAAGATGAATGTATTTCTCCATGACTCGCTTCTCTAACTCACGAGTCATCCGTATTATCAAACGTAAGTGTGCTTGAGTCCTTTTTATACCCGTGTAATAGTGCATGGAATGAAAATACCAGTTGATGGATTTGGGGTTGTGTCTAAGTTTTGCTACTATGTGCAGTGCTGCTCCAAACATTCTTTTTTTAAAAAAATGTTTTAATGGTTATTTTTGAGAGAGAGAGAGAGAGAGAGAGAGAGACACACACAGAGTGCAAGCAGGGGAGGGGTAGAGAGAGAGGGAGACACAGAATCCGAAGCAGGCCCCAGGCTCCAAGCTGTCAGCACAGAGCCCGACGCGGGGCTCCAACTCACGAACCTCGAGATCATGGCCTGAAGTCGGACGCTTAACCAACTGAGCCACGCAGGCAGCCCAAAGAGTCTTAAAGATCTCTGATGCCTAGACTTTCTCTAAGGCATCAGTTCTCAGAGTTGGCCCAGGAACTGTAGTTCCTGGAGAGCATTTCAAGGAGCTTGAGAATTCAAAACTACTTTTACAATAACACCAAAACATCATTTTCCTTTCTCACTGTCCTTCTCTCACAAGCATACAGTGGCATTTTCCAGAGGTCACATGGCATGTGATGATGTCATTGCTCTGACAGCTGATAGAACATGTGCTTTTGTGTTGTCATGTGTAAAACTTTCAGTTCTAATACTTAATGGAGTAATTACGCGTATAATACATAAATTAAAAAGCTCTTGGGGCGCCTGGGTGGCGCAGTCGGTTAAGCGTCCGACTTCAGCCAGGTCACGATCTCGCGGTCCGTGAGTTCGAGCCCCGCATCAGGCTCTGGGCTGATGGTTCAGAGCCTGGAGCCTGTTTCCGATTCTGTGTCTCCCTCTCTCTCTGCCCCTCCCCGGTTCATGCTCTGTCTCTCTCTGTCCCAAAAATAAATAAACGTTGAAAAAAAAAAAAAAAGCTCTTTAGAGCCCTCAGTTATTTTCAAGAGTATTAAAGGGGTCCTGAGACCGTGAAGTTTGAGAACTTTCTGCTCTAGGGTTTGTGCCCAACAGCAAAATGTGTGGGTCATAGATGAGGCACCTGTTCAACTTTATTCGGTAATGCTGAACAGTTTCCCAAAGTGATTGCGCCGGTTTTCATTTAAACCAGCAGTTTGTGAATGCCCTTGTTTTTCCCCACTCTACAATTTGGTGTGTGTTTGTTGTTAATTGCTGCCCATCTGATTAGGGTGTAGGGATAGCTCATTGTGGTTTTAATTGCCTTGCTTTGAGTACCAGTGAGATTGAGCATTTCTTCCTATCTTTATGGGCCATTTGGTTTCTGCTTCTGTGAAAATCACTTCTTCAGGCTCTTCTTGGCCCTTTGTTCCTCCATGTAAATTATAGAATCAGCCTATCATGTTTCTGTAAAAAAACACAAACAAACCCACAACTGACATTGGCATTTTGAATGAAATTGTGTTAAATCAGAAGACCAGTTCTGGGAGACTTGACCTCATCGTGATTGGGTCCTATCTAAGAACGTGGTATATCTCTGCTAAACACTTCCTTGTTGAAAGATTTATAATTTTCTCCATAGAAGTTAAGTCACTTTTGTTAAATTTATTCCCAGATACTTTACATGTTATGTGTTTGTGGTTGTTTAAATGGTATTTCTTAAGAATTTTCTAAATGATTGTTTCTGGTTAGCAGAAAGTACATTTGACTTTTTTACATTGATATTGAATTCAAAAACCATGGGGCGCCTGGGTGGCTCGGTCGGTTAAGCGTCCGACTTCGGCTCAGGTCATGATCTCACGGTCCGTGAGTTCGAGCCCTGCGTCAGGCTCTGTGCTGACAGCTCAGAGCCTGGAGCCTGTTTCAGATTCTGTGTTTCCCTCTCTCTCTGCCCCTCCCCTGTTCATGCTCTGTCTCTCTCTGTCTCAAAAATAAATAAACGTTAAAAAAAATTAAAAAAAAAAAACCTTACCAGCTCTCACTAATTTCAATAAGTTATCTCTAGATTAGTTTCGAATTTCTTGGGGTGGGCGGGTGAGAAAGAGAGGGAGAGAGAATCTTTGTATCTGCAATACCCCAGCTCCATTTCGAGCTAGCATATGGTGGGAGACCACAGATTAATTAGTCCTCATAACTAATGAGTTATGTATTAACCTCCAAGAGTGGAGGCCTTTAAAAGGTAGGCAGATGGACACTTGAAGTTTCTTAAATTTTGTTCCACGTTTATAACATTCTCAAGGTTAACATTTTAACGTTGTCATGATCAGAATAAGAGGAAAAGATTTTAAGAGTTTGTCAGTTTTTGTCCTTGTTTTCCATATCTAAAAATACCAAGCCCCTGTCGTGGAGAATATAAGGTTGTAACTTTGCAGGGAGACTTGAGCGGTAAATGGGTGATGGGGTAGGGAATTGATAGACCTGCTGATTTGTGAATCTTTATTCTCAGTAATAACTTTGATCAGTGCTTGGCAAATATTTTTTTTTAACTCATCTCTTTAAGTTGTTGATACCTTCTCTTCTTCATATATGTTCATCCCAAATGTTTAGTGAGATTATGCACCTTTAGAGATTATGACTAGTACACTGTCATTCCTAACATGTCACTTGTATTTAGTCAACTATTTGAAAAGCTTGCATGCAAAGAGGGGTCTGTTTACCAAATCTGTGTCCTCTGGGTGGTGGAGTGCATGAATGATTTTTCATCGCTGAAAATTTTAATCTCTCATTCGAGTTTGGTTTGATTAGATCTCAAGGAGATGGAGTAGAGCTCACAGAAATTATAATTTTTTCCCCCTTGCAGTTGTTCATCCAGGAAAGGGAGGACACAAATTTGCTACATTTCAATCCAAACTGTTTTCAGCAGAATTTGTGTTGACCTTAGAGATTTGGCAAGTATGTATAGAACGTGTTTGACATTAGTTACTTTATATATATAATATATATATAATTAGTTTTATATATATAATATATATATATACTTTATATATATAATATGTATATATAATTAGTTACTTTATATATATATAATATATATATATTATTTACTATATATATAGTAGTAGGGCCATGACTTGCAGAAGATTTTCTTTTCCCATTATACTGCTATATATTCACTGACATAGGACATTCATAGATAGTTTTTAAGTTATTGTACAGGCAATTACTCTATACCCACATCATTGGAGGAAAAAAAATCAGAACTGTGTAAGAGAAAATAAAAGACATGAGAAACCCCATATACATTTAATAGGACTTCCAGAAGGAAAAAGAGACCGTGCTGTTGGAAGGTAAAATAGTTGACACTTTGCCAGAGTTTAAAAAAGACATTAAATCCGCCGGTGTGGGGCACCTGGGTGGCTTAGTCGGTTAAGCATCCGACTCTTGATTTCGGCTCAGGTCACGATCTCACGGTTTGTGGGTTCAAGCCCCACACTGGGCTCCACGCTGACAGTGTGGAGCCTGCTTGGGACTCTCTCTTTCTCTCCATCTCTCTCTCTCTCTCTCTCTCTCTCTCTCTCTCTCTCTCTGCCTCTCTCAAAAAACTTAAAACAACAATAAATCCTCAGGTTAAAAAAGCATAATAAGATCTGAGCATCATGAAGGAAAAAGAAATTATTCCCTAGGCATATCATAGTGAAACTGTCAAAACACCACAAAGAAAAAAAATCAGACAACCAGAAAGAAGTGACAGATTGTCTGCAAAGGAACAGAAATCAGACTGCTATTTGATTTCTCCTCAGCAGCAGTTAATGCCAGGTAACAGTGAAATAATTTCCTGAAAATGCTAAGGGAGGTAACTGCCCATTTAGAATATTTAGTCAAAGGTGAGGGTAAATTCTTTTAGGATATGCAAAGAATGGCAGTCCATCTGTAATAAAAAATTACTAGACTACTTCATGAATAAGAATATAGAACCCAGAAAGAGGCAGAAAGATCCAGAAACAACGAAAAGCAAAGAAATAAATCCGTAAAGAAAAAAAAACTAAATGTTAATAGTAAAAAAAATTTTAACAGTATTAGCAGGTGTAGGGAGGTTGGAAGGACTTGAATTATTTAGAAGGAAGGTAGAGATAATTAACTGTAGATTTTGTCAATAAAATGTGAATATTTCAAATAAGGGTAACCACTGAGCTCCAGAAATAAATATTTAATTTCCAAGCTATGGAGGGATGAAAAGGTGAATCTCTCCAGTGGGAAGTGTGAAAGGAGAAAAACAGCATAGGAACTAGAAAAGAGAGTAAGACAGCAAAATAACCCCAACTTTATCACCTTACCATAAATGTAAACCAATTTATACTTATTAACAGAGCAGATTTTTACAATCTTAATTGCATTCTACTTACAAAACACTAAATTTATTAAATTTATTAAAATTAATGGAAAAAAGTGTCCAAAACAAATACTAACCAAAAGTGATACTGTGTTGGCTGCACTTTTGTTAGATGAAATATTTAGAATGAAAAACATCAGTACATTTCAAAAGGGATTCTACTGTTGATAAATGGAACCCTGAAAAGGTATTGCATTTAGGAATTAACAACATAAAATAGTGTCTCACCATATAGCCTTCAAATACATAAAGCGAACGCTCCCAGAATTATGAGAGAAATTCAAGAAATCCACAAACATGTTGAATGGTTTTAACAAACCTTTCACAAATACACAGAACAAGCAGGCATGAAGGCCTTAAGATGTTAGATTTTATGAAAAATGTTTTTTTTTGTTGTGTTAAGCAAACTCTACCCCCAACCTGGGGCTGAAACTCATGACCCAGAGATCAAGAGTCACATGCTCTACTGACTGAGCCAGCTGGGCTCCCCAAGACTTTAGACTTTCATTTAACACAACGAGAAAAGTTGATCATAGATACATACATGTATATGTGTGTGTATAAATGTATAGTCTCTCCTGGCCAATAGAGAATATATATACTTTAGAAAATATAGGGGCACCTGGGTGGCTCAGTCGGTAAGCACCCAACTTCGGCTCAGGTCATGATCTCACAATTTGGGGGTTTGAGCTCCACTTCAGGCTCTGTGCTGACAGCTCAGAGTCTAGAGCCTGCTTCAGATTCTGTGTCCCCCTCTCTCTGTCCCTTCCTCCCTTGTGCTCTCTTTTTCAAAAATAAATACATAAACTTAAAAAAAAGAAAATATATTTGTTCTCTTGCAGCTTTTGCAAACATTCACCACATATTAGGTCATAAAGGAAGTCTCAGAAATTCCAAAGCAGCTAGATCACACGCACCGTGTTTTTATGCCATTAGGCAACTATGTTAGAAGCCACAAATCCCGGGTTTCAGCCCCAAAAAAACACAAGAGAAAAAGAAAAAAAGTCAAACAGGTACTCAAAAATCATATGTTAGGAAACGAAAATAACATACCTTTAAATAACCCACGGGTTAACAACTTCCCAGTAATGTGTGTAATTCTTACCTCTGCTAAATAACCATTGGTTAAAGAAGATATCACAATGGAAATTATTAAATAGTTAAAGCTGAGCAGAATATCTGTGGTCTTACATTCATTCATTAGAAAACAAGGCCTCCATAAAAATCAGCAATAGATTCAATTCAAGGAGCTACAAAATGAACATGAATAAATTTACAGAGAAAGTAGAAGGAAAGCAATAGGAGCAGATATTCATGGTATAGGAAAGAAGATAGTAGAATAAACTTCAGCTGGGTTTTTTTAATGTCTGTTTGTTTATTTTGAGAGAGAAAGAGAGGGAGAGAGAGAAAATCCCAAGCAGGCTCCATGCTGACAGTGCAGAGCCCCATGCGCGGCTGAAACCCACGAACCTGGAGATCATGACCTGAGCCAAAACCAAGAGCCAGACCCACTGAGCCACCTAGGTGCCCTAAGCTGTTTTTTTGAAAGGACTGGTGAAACAGACAAACCTAGGATGACTGATTAATAGGGATGAATGCAAAGACTTACACTGGGAGCAAACAGCAGACAATTATAGATGTGGTGGAGAGTTTTTTAAAAATCCTGAGAGAATACAATCACCAGCCTTATCATAGTAAGTCATAAAACTTAGAGTAAGTGCAAAGCTTTCTGGAGAAAAGAAAAATGACCTCAAATTGTCTCAATTAGAAGTAAAAAACATAAATAGATCAGTGAGTATTCAAGAAGTTGAGTTGGGAGCCATAGATTTCTACCACTGTCCCCATCACAGAGATACACACGTACACATGAGGCCCAAGCAGTTTTGCTGGTCCCAGGAATGCAAAGATGATTCACGATCAGAAAATGCAGCAGAGGAATTTACCACATTAAAAAAATGCTTTCCAGTAAAATTTTTGACTAGGTACAGTTCACCAATAAAAATCACATAAAAAGGTAAACATTGTGGAGCACCTGGGTGGCTCAGTCGGTTAAGCATCTGAGTCTTGATTTTGGCTCAGGTCATGATCTCAAGTTTTGTGAGTTTGAACCCTGCTTTGGGCTCCATGCTGACAGTGAGGAGCCTATTTGGGATTCCCTCCCTCTCTCTCTCTCTCTCTCTCTCTCTCTCTCTCTCTCTCTCTGTCTCTCTGCCCCTCCCATGTGCTCTCTCTCAAAATAAAAAAAAGGTAAACATCAGACATCTTTCACCTCATGTGCCTCATCAGTCCCTTCCCTTTTCCCTTGATCTAACTGAATTTGTTTTTTCTTTTTTCCATACTTATTTGAGCAAATACAAATATGTATGCATTAACAAAATGAGGGAAAATGTTTATTTCAATAAAGATAGAAACCACACTGGCTATAATTCAACTTTATATAAAGCAGGCAAAACTTTTAGCAAAGGAAAACTTTCTGTAAGTGTATCTTCTAAAAACCTACAGCAAATGTTATGTTTAATTGTGAAACTTGAAAATACTTCCTGTAAAGTCAAGGGCAAGACAGTGATCTTCACTATTATTTCTAAAATTCTAGAGTATATAAAATAACCTAGTTATCAGTATGGCAAGGAAAATAAGAGGTATGAAGTTTGCTTTTCTTGTTATTATTGGCTCAAGATAGCAACACAGAAACCTCTAAATCTAATAGAAGACATTTGCAACATTTTTTCTTTTTTTGAGAAAATTATAAAATATTACTAAACATCAAAAGAAGACCTGAATAAATAAATGAAGGTATATCTCATCTAAGATAGAAAGCTCCTCCCCTCTCTACAACAGACCAAAGTTTTTTCTATAGGCCTCCAGCTGAGGATGGTTTTTGTATTTTTAAAGGGTTGCTGGGGAAAAAAAAAAAGCAGCAACAGCAGCCATCTGTGGCCTTGAAAGTCTAAGGTATTTGGATATTTACCATCTAGTCCTTTACCAAAAGCTTGCCCGCACCTGTAATAGACTGGTGGTTCTCGAAATGTTGGTCTCTGGACCAGCAGCGTCCGCATCCTGTATGAACTTGGTACAAATATGGAGTCTTGGTTCCCACCCATGAATTAGGCACTCTGGGAGTGGGGTCCAATAATTCCTTTTTAAACAAGCCCCCCTGGTGATCCTGACTGGTGCTGAAGTTTGAGAATTACTGGTGTAGGCCAGTGGCTTAATCCCTTTTTTAAGAGATCACCTGCTTCTCAGTCTCTCACCACATAGCTTCATAGGAAAGCAGAGATTTAGGGTAGGTTGCGGCCTACTAACAGAGGATGGCCTTAAGGGAATATTTTGTTATTTCAGCTTGATGGCTCCCATTGTTGACATTAACGCAGTCCAGCCAGTAGAAATGGTCCAGCTAATACAGATGCCATTCCAGGGCCCTACCAGGACTTTCAAGTTGGTCAGTGCTCCAAGTCCTGGAGAAATAAGAGGTTCTAAATTACTATAATGTTTCACAGCTATGTATTTGCTGCTTTTGAACATCATTATGCTGTCCAGTTCATCACTGTTCTCTAGTTTTCATTATCAGAATACTTTTGTATTTTTTCCAACCTTTATCTAAACTGCAGGCACATTTATAATCACTACAGTATACTTCTAAGATTTTCTCAACTGACTAATAGGTCAGTGAGAATTTAGTCTTCTATTCATGGGTATAATTCTACCTTACATTAATCACAATTCATTTATATATTATTTAAACTTTGGGGGATGTTCTTGATCTTCATAGGACGATGGGTAGACAGACCTCATCTCTGTTTCACCGAGAAGAAAATCAGGCCTAGAGCGGCTGGCTCAGTCCCTCTACGTAATTTTAGTAGCATGGGTCTTCAGACTCCATCACTCTGCCCTGTATACTGAATCTGGCGAGACGTTTTTTCATGTTTTTTAACTTTTAAAACACAGTTCTAGAGGTGCCCGGGTGGCTCCGTCAGTTAAGCGCCTGACTCTTTGATTTCGGTTCAGGTCATGATCTCATGGTTCATGAGATTGAGCCCCTGTGTCGGGCTCTGCACTGATAGCGCGGCGCCTGCTTGGGATTCTCTCTCTCCCTCTCTCTCTCTGCTTCTCCCTTGCTCGAGTGTGTGTACTTTCTCTCTCTCTCTCTCTCTCTCTCTCTCTCTCTCTCTCTCTCTCAAATAAATAAATAAATAGAACCCACCACCCAAGATTAATGTTGGTTTGCGATGAAAGTTTTCAGTGGTTCACAGAAAGATGAAAGGTATTATGGGAATACATATGTATACGTACATGTATGTATATAAAACTAATCTCTTCTTCCTCTTTATGCTTTAATTATCAAGAGGTAAAAGTCTCTCAAAACAGTGTCCTGAGTAGGTGGGGGGCAGACATGTGAGTACACAAATATGTGTTTTGGGAGCTGTAGTTTCCTTTTGAGTGTACATCTTTAGTTTATTCCTGTAACGTCTCTTTTTGCCAGAGGACTAGTTTTCTGAAAACTACCTCACACTTGCAGGTTCAGTTGCCCGGGTGCAGTATTTGAAAGCAGCAAATTATGTTGTCATCAACATACTTATTACACGTGGCCTTGCAGTCCCAGGCCAGGTTTTCCTTCCCTTGAATGCCCAGGTTACTCTCTTTTTCTCTCTCATTCTCTCTCTCCTCCCTTCTTGCCTCAGTCCTCCTCTCTGTCCTCTTCTGGCTGGACTTTTTTTCCACGTCTCTCCCTCCCACCACCACCACGGGACCCCCTCCCCAATCTTTTCCTTCTGCATCTTTTCCTTGCTCTCTCTTTTCTGCGTCTGTCTAGGGGTAAATACTGAACAAGCATTTCACAAGCAAATACATGTTCTGATAATAATAGTCATTTTAACATAGAGATTTCTAACTTCAGAGACCTGCATCCCTAAAAGCTATTCAAAAGCAGTCCGTTTTAAATTTCTTAGTAACAGGCACTGTCTCTTTTATGGTATCCCTAGTGGTAATAGCAACAGTGGTAGTAATAATGATAATAACAATAATGTTTTAATACTTCTTATTATGGCTAATATTTTTTTTATTTTTTTTAATTTTTTATCTATTTTTGAGAGAGAGACAGAGAGAGAGGCAGAGTATGAGCAAGGGAGGGGCAGAGAAAGAGGGAGAGACAGAATCCGAAGCAGGCTCCAGGCTCTGAGCTGTCAGCACACAGTTCGACACTGGGCTCGAACTCGTGAACTGCGAGATCATGACCTGAGCCGAAGTCAGACGCTTAACAGACTGAGCCACACAGGTGCCCCGCGGCTAATATTTATTGAGTTTTTACCGCTTGCCACATTGTTCTAGGTAAGTGGTTCTAAGTTTAGTCTTTGGACCCTTGGGGATGCCTACGACTCTGCAGGAACCTGTGAGGTCACAACTGTTTTCATAACAATACTGAGAAGCCATGTGTCTTTATCACTTTGTTGACATTTGAGCTGATTACACAGAAGCAGTGATGGGCAAAAGTTCTGGCTCCTCAGTGCCCATCAAGACGAGGGGTCATTGGAGTCTTCATTGTGGGTGCTCGCAATTTAAAAAAAAAAAAGCAGAAGCCAATTTTGTTTTAGAAAGTCCCTGATGAAGCGGTCAACTTTATTAAGGCTTGGCCCCTCAGTACATGTCCTTTTCACGTTCTGTGTGACAAAATTGGGCCGCACACACTAACCACTCCTACGCGTTCGAGTTGCCACCTGAATTAGTCACATTTTTCATGGCGAGTAAACTGTAGTTATTCAGACTTGGGTATTTGGCAGAAATATTCTTGGAAATGAAGAAGTCAGCCTGTCATTTCAGGGAAAACACTGTATTGGTTGAGTGGAGAGGGCTGTCCAGTGGCCGGACTGGATGGTGCTTCTTCAGGGGACACCTGCTCGCAGGGGCCTCTTGAGGCTAAACCATGTAAATTCTCATATCCGGCTCATGTTTATAAATCAGAACTAAAGAAAATTTGTACTTTGAATACTGACAAATCTTTGAGTAGCAGAGCTAAAAAGCATTTTCCAAAGTTTACCTACTACAGAACCGGTCATTGTATAGATTAGAAAAATAGAGTCCAGATATTGAAAACCACCTCCAAGGTGACACTGTACAAGTGCATGGCTTATGGTCTAATCTTGCATTTTATAGTGCTTTAAGCTCCCAAGTACTTTCTCGTATACCTTTTCATCTGATCTTCACACAACCTTGTGATCGTCTAAAGCAGTTTAAAGATAAGGAAATTGAGACTCAAGGAAGAGTCTTTGAATGCACTTTGTATTTTCCTGCCCTTACGGCTGTTATCTCTGATGACTTGAAATAAGGCAGAGCAAATAGCGAGGAGAGAGAATCTATAAAACTTAGAGTGTAACCAGATGCAAAAAAAAAAAAAAAATGGAGATGAAGGAGCCAGGGAATTTTCTGAAGTTCTCACTTGGGCCCCTGGGAGGGTACCATTAGCTGAGATAATAAAAATAGAGAAGGAACAGATTCGCTCAACAAATGTTTCCTGGAGGCCTTTTCATTGGCACCAGTGTAGTCTGCTTTGGAGGACTCCTAAAATGGATAGATGGTGCTGCTACACACAGTCCCTGTGTGGGAAGATACAGCATGTATGCCAGTAACTCTGATCGGAACGAAAACATGCTAAGTGCCTTTAAAAAAAAAAAGCCCAGTTTAAGTCCTGTAGCTGTTCCCAGGAGGGAAGGAATTACTTCTGGGCTCAGGGAAATTTTTGTGGAAGAGGAAGCATTTGAAAGAAGTCTTGCAGAATGGCAGAACCTGGATGTGCATAGGTGGTTGTGAGGAGACACGGGTCAGTTACAGAAAAATGGACCAAAATGTGGAAGATACCATAGCACATGTGCAGGTGGATGATGGGAAATTATTGGAAACAGTTACTCCAGTCAATTATGGGAAACGTTGACTGCTGCACATGTGGTCAGTTTTCCATTTTGTATTTCATTTTTTCAACAAGCATTGCCAAACAAATGTCTTCTTAAGCACAATTTTTTTCTTTACATAAAAAACTTCATCTTTTCATTGACTAGGGTAAGGATTTCAAGTTCAGGTAACATAATTAAACAGAAAAAATATTTGACTGTGGTCTTATTTTTTAATTCTACTGTGGCACATTTAAAGTAAACTTGCCATCCTTGGATAACTTTATTCTCCTCTCAATTACAAATGCCATCAATCCTTTAAACTGCATTTTCATCTGAACTGCACCCTTCAAGTAGCTATCTTCTGGAGCTTAGCCTTGTCTTGTACATCTTTCTTCTCCTTTGGCATTAGCGTTTGGTATTCCTCAGTGCAGAATTTATCTGACTTGGCCATTTATTATTGTTTTCCCTTAGATAAGTCAGATAAATATGATCCACGTGATGTTGAAAGGCTACAACAAGATGATAACTGGGTTGAAAGTTACTTACTTTGGAGGCATAATAATGTCGATGAAACACTGAAGATGCTTGATGAGAGTTTTCAGTGGAGGAAAGAAATGTCTGTCAACGGTAAGCCGTTCAATTTAACCTCAACAATATACTGTGCCCTGCATAAGTGTTAGTTTTACATTTATCAAATAGTGTATTTGCAGATATTTTTGGCAATCATCAAAAACACCAAAATAGAGTGTTTTATGACAACCCACTGACACTTTGACGGGCAGCATCTTATGAATGTCTTAAAAGCAGTATCATTCATAGGGAAATGAGATCACTGGAGAGCAAAATTACATTCAGATTCTTTGACCCCGAACAGAGTTAATCTGCGCTTATTTAGTTGGGTACCATTGAACAATAGCAAGACAGCAGCTTCACTACTAGGCCTAGAGGTAAGGAGATACTGTTTTCCTAGTTTGGGTTTTTTTGTTTTTTTTGTTTTTCATTATTGCCTGATTGTCTTTCTCTGTCCCTGAGTTCCTTGTGCTAATAGGTGCTCCCTGTTGCATTACTAAATGATTGGGGGATCCCTAAAACAGGCTTATCCCCAAGGATGCCTATAGCAGCCTTTGCTTAACTTCTTGATTTCAAGACCCAATTCTAAATGGACATTTTTCCCCCCAAAATGGGTTTTAAATCCTGGAAGGGGTTTTTAAATAGTCTTCCAAGTAGATGAAGCAACCTTCACAGGAAAATTACCCATGATGTCTGTCCTAAAAATTTAACACAAAGAATATGGCATAACCACTGCGGTTTTTAAAAAAAAATTTTTTTAATGTTTGTTTATTTTTGAGACAGAGACAGAGCATGAACGGGGCAGGGTCAGAGAGAGAGGGAGACACAGAATCCAAAGCAGGCTTCAGGCTCTGAGCTGTCAGCACAGAGGCTGGCACGGGGCTCGAACTCACGGACCGTGAGATCATGACCTGAGCTGAAGTCGGACGCTTAACCGACTGAGCCACCCAGGTGCCCCCATAACTACTGGTTTTGATGAGGTACTGAGAAGGATTTCCTGACCTTGAGAGTAACAAACTCTGGAGTGAGTGAGTCTGGAAAGTTAAGACAAAAAAAGTCAACAAATAAATCCAGAGCAGATACTCTCCCCAGTCTTCATACTTGTAGAAAGAATCCAGGAGGCAGAGGGTGGTATTTAAGAGATAGTTTGATTGGAAATGTAAAAACTGTAGGTCATTTCAATGAACAGTGATGCATTTAAAATTCAGACAAAGAAATAGAAATTATTTAAGTTCAGAATAAACTTTTAAACTCAACATTAGTTTTTTCTTATATAGAACTGCTAGTTTCCAGTGGCAAATAGCAGAGATACGGTAAATGGTACAGAAAAAAGGTAACGAATCTTGGAAAGTTCTCAGGGCGAATGAAACAAAAGCCTTGGCATTTGCTGCCTTGCTGTGTTGGTTCTTACCCTCATTACAGACTGGGCAGACCTTGTTTTGTTTGTCCTGCTAAAGGATCTAGCTTTTTTTTTTTTTTTGAAGTATTTTCCACTCACCCTAAGATTATAAAATGTGTTAGACTCTACTTGATATCAAACTTTACAGAAAAATAATTTACTAGAGAAGCCATAGTGATTTTTTAAATCAATTCTGAGACTATAATGTGGATATTTACTAGCATGTTATCTTGAAATTGTCCCAATAGTGATAGTATTTGTCGACAGTTATTATATGAAACAACCAAAACATGGAAATGTGTCCATATAATAATGGCTGATGTGTCAAGGGAAATGGATTTTTCCCCATTTCTCTCATCCATGTCTTTAGTTGGTTTGTTTAGTTAGTAAGGAACAAAATTTTTTATTGCCAGAGATTCTTTCCAGATGTCTGAATAAGCTTGTCTTTTTTTTTTTTGTATCAGACCTACTATATAACATTAACCTTTACGTTATAAGTTTTTTTTTAAGTTTATTTATTTTGAGAGAGAATGAGCAGGGGAGGGTCAGAGAGAGAGGGACAGAGGATCTGAAGTGGGCTCTGAGCTGACAGCACAGAGCCCCATGTGGAGCTCCAACCCACGAACCGTGAGATCATGACCTGAGCTGAAGTCAGACGCTTAACCGACTGAGCCACCCAGGCGCCCCTACATTGTAAGTTTTCTTTTTAAAACGCTCCTAAGTTAAAGTTACTCATCAGGTTTATCCTTTTTTAGACCTCACTGAATCTTCCATTCCCAGATGGTTATTGGAAATAGGTGGTATTTATCTGCACGGTTATGACAAAGAAGGCAACAAGTTGTGTAAGTATATTGAATTGACATACTGGCTTGTCAAGATTTTGAGATGCATTTATGTCAGCTGAATTAATAACAGGCAGAACCTTCTCCGTATGCACCACACATCAAGTTCCTTACAATTGGGGATCATTAGGGCCGTGTTGACACAGCGTCAGACACTTCATTGTGTGGTCTGTTGGCATTATGATAAAGCGGTAAAGGCAAATTTCAAGTTGCTAAGGGTTGCTGAATGGACTTTTCAAGGCCCCGCCCCCACCTTCTCCCCTTAGCTTCTTGTGAAATCTGCTATAGCAGGAGGAGCGGTAAGGACCACCCCTGCTGTCCTGGTGACCCCCCTGTTACCCCTCTCCCTCCCCCCCCCCCGCCCCGACCCTAAATCCAGCTTGGTTGGTGCCAAGGCTGGGACTTGGCGAGAACATCAGAGCCGCACCCTGAGCACTTGGCTTGCTTGCCCTCTATGCGGCATGCGGTCTGGTCCAGTTTTAACAGTACTCTAGCATTTCCCTCCTTTCGCTGGCAGTCCTTCCTTCCCTGTCTTCATTCCTCATTCCTGTCATTCCGCTGTCCTTTCCACATGCGTCTCGTACTTCATTCCTTGCTTGGCGTCTTTTACTTTACAGCAATACAGTCCCCTTGGGTGATCTCAAGTACCTTGCCTCTCCACGAGGAGTGGTGACCCCACACCGTCCCCGGGCCCCAGCTACCTTAGCATTTCGTTGGGAGCCCTTTCAGCCCAGCCCTTGTCTCCTTAGCGCCTCTTCCCAGCACTCGCCGCAGCCTGTCCCAGCCACAGTGCTCTGAGTGGTTTGCGGCTCCCAGCCCTGACTGGACTCCGGCCTCTGTCTAAGCTGCTGCTCCGCATGGAAGGTCTTTTCTAGTGCTCCAGAGAACCACTGGCTTGCTTTTTGGTTAAGCAAGGTGAAGAGTACTTTTAGGTTATTACCAAATATTGTTTGTTGTATTTTCTCTTCCCCTTTACTTACTAGGGAAGTTTGTTTATTTCCTACGAGGGGAGAATAGTTTACATCTCTGCTCCTCCCTAAGGTTCCCAAGTGCACGCTATTTCCCATTGAAAAGAAGGAAGCGATGTTTTTAACGTGAGAAAGAAAATTTATTGTAAATGAAGAAAAATGTCAAGGGATAGGAATGATATGTGCATAAAATAATATAATGACAAATATTTTTCTTATTTTTATCCCGTGTTCTGTTAAAAGTCTGGATCAGGGTGAAGTATCACATAAAAGACCATAAAACCACACTGGACAAAAAGAAGCTTATCGCATTCTGGTTGGAACGTTATGCTAAAAGAGAAAATGGGAAACCTGTAACAGTGATGTTTGACCTGTCAGAAACTGGAATAAATAGCATAGTAAGCATTTCTTTAATTCCAAAGCCTTATTTATCATTATGTTCTCCCTGCCACTCCTCCCAACCAGACATCGCTGCAAGTTTGAGCTAACCAAGTTATGTTTGGGATTTATTTTTTGCCTTCTGTATCGTGAGTGAAGTCAGACATGAAATAGGATTTGTGGAGAAATAAATTTGCTTCAGTGTTTGGCACTGAAACTGTGTACTTCCTAGGAATGCTCCTCGTCTGATACACACAATGTCAAGGTAGGACGTCGAGGCTGGCAGGGTCATGAGCAGAAGTGGTAACAGTGAACTCTTCTGTCAGAATTAATATCCTGCGGCACGTAACCCTGTGCCTGGCACAGAGTAATAAACTCAAATAGGGAGTGAAGTAAGGTACGCTCTCTTTAATACCATCAGATTCATACGATGCTTGGCAGTTGTGAGGTGCTCACCTGACTTTTGCACATACAGCAGTTGGTCACCTCGTTGGGGTTTTTGTTTGATTTGGTTAGCTTTGGAGACCCGTTTTCTTCAGGGGATTTTGCCAAGCTTAAAAAATAAGTAAAACCCACCAGTCTTTAATTGGGGTCCTTGCGTGACCTCAGCAGTAACTACGAACCCTTCAGCAGTGATGGGGCTACTTTGGCACATTTATCATAGCTGTTGTTGTCTCTTACGTTCAAACCTTAGCTCCTTCTGGTAGCGGTGAAGGAGCATCCACACACCTCCCTGGGGCGACATTGAAACCTTTTCGAAAATCCACTTGGCAAAGTATGTTAAGAACCTTAAAGTATACATATTCGTACTCATTGCCTGGTGGTTAACTTCTGGAAATCTATTTTTTTTTTAATTTTTTTTCGAAGTTTATTTTTGAGAGAGAGACAGAGTGTGAGCTGGGGAGGGGCAGAGAGAGAGGGAGACAGAATCCAAAGCAGGCTCCGTGCTGTCAGCGAAGATCCTGATGCAGGGCTTGAACTCATGAACCATGAGATCATGATCTGAGCTGTCAGCACAGAGCCCAACACAGGGCCCAGTCTCACAAATCGTGAGATTATGACCTGAGCTGAAGTCAAGAGACAGACGCTTAACCAACTGAGGCGCCCAGGTGTCCCTTAATTTAGATATTTTTATATATGACTTCCTCATGATTCACAAAGGATTTAAGTTGGCTTATAAACATGTATGCAGAATTACAAGGCAAAAAAAGCTAAAAGTTATTTGTTAGAGTTGGGCCACTAATCGGGCTTCAGTCTTTCGGTGGCCTGCCTGAAAGAAATGGAATCATTTAAAATTATTCAGTGGCCACACTTTAAAACCAGTGTCTTAGGAGAAGTGTATTCATTCCTGATACTTGAACTAGAAAGAAAAGTATTTCTTGGATCCCCAAAGGGAGGACATTTTACAAGATAATAAACAGTCCTTGAAGACATCCTCACAGAATGCAGAGCACCAGGTTTCATGGAGCTTTTTAATGTAGCACCCACTAATATACTTCACCAGTGGCATCCCATCAAATCCACTTGAATTAGCAGTAACTTGGGATTTTATACGCAAGGCTATCCATTTAAAAGATGAAAGCAAGAATGTTAGATAAAGACTTATGGCAGAGTCTCTGGGGGCCACAGATCATATACAGGTAACCAAATTTTTATATAACTCGTTATTTCGAGATATTTCTTTGACTCTTAAATACAAATTATTTACCTTGGTGCACAATGGATATAATGACTAGTTATAAAGTTACCATTATATACTAGGGTTTATTCCATAATGAATACTGAAGATAGTTAAAGGTGCTTACTTTTCAGTTTGCTGAAGTTAAAGATACTCTAACTCACATGCTAGGAATGACTTTATAGACTCATCTATGGGACAGCTCACCTTTCAGTAACTGATGGATTTAAATTTGCACAGTTATCTTTCATTCTACAGCCCTTCTAAGATGGCCATTCAGGATTAGTAAATCAGCTTGCGGCCAGGGAATGACATGGAATGAAACGATCCATGTGAATAGTAACCCTCATAACCAAATTTCATGTTGGATGTGTTTGGTGCAGGAGAAGCAACAGACAGTTATGTTCATAAAGTTTTCCAGGGATTGGAGTCCATGAACAACACTTGAATGTAAACTAAAAAATTCTGCCTCTGGGTCTCTAAATAAGAGGAAAGAAGTTAGCAGCGAAGTACATACACCACACCAGTATGATCAGATTAGCTGTTGTGTAAGAGAGTGAGAAAACGTATTTTACTAAAGCTATTACAAGGTGTAGAAATTAGGTGTAAAAAGCAAATACACCAGAATCGATAGGTTATATGTCTTATCATTGCAAGTAGTAAAGTTGTAAACGGTATGCTCGTTTCAGTAATTCTTTAACTGTTTAACAGATTTTTAGAATTTCTCTGTAGGGATTGCTTTCGATCTGCTTTATAATGCCATGTTACCTTAGCCTGCATATCTCACTAGTTGGAAATAACATGAATGATCTTTAAGTGTCTGAATTCTTTCACTCGATATTAGGACTGATTATTATAAGTAGCTTAATGACTTAAAACCTTAACCTCTGAGAATATATGTATATATGAGCTTATTTTTTACACAATTTAATAATTGTCTCATTTGTATTTAATAGTTTATCACCTTTGGAAGTGTGCAATTTAAAGCTCCCTAATGTGGATAGTCTTAAAGCTTTAAATGTATAATCTGTGTTTTAGGACATGGACTTTGTGCGCTTTATCATCAACTGCTTTAAGGTTTATTACCCTAAATACCTCTGTAAGTAACTTACTCCTTTATAAAAATATAATGTATAGAAACTATAGACAGTGACTGAGATTGCTTTATGTTACTATAGACTTTAATACCTGAAGTTTTATATTCTGATGAAGAACTTAAATGTGTGCATAGAAGTTTAAGTGCGTATCCTAGTAGATATAAAGGAAATTTTTCATAATCATTGCCCTTTACAGTTTTAAGAATTTAAATTCGAAACTGTATATATGGCATCCTGTAACACACACATACATGGGGACATAAAACATACCTTTATTTCCAAGATTTCCCATTTTTATTCATCTTTCAATGAAAAATTCATTTAAAATGATATTTATTATATGGAACTTCTTACATGCAAGAAACAGATAAACAATACTGATAAATAAAGTATATGTGTGATAAGCAGTACTCATGCATAAAGTACACTGTATTACTAATTGCTGTTTAAAAACTATCATTAAGAAAACAGTAGACTACATTTGAATTTAGAATTTGTTTTTGTGATTCTTGCATTAATTACCTGAATGAAGAACACGTAAATCTTAGGTACCCATTTTGATTCATTGATTTCTTGGATTTATATGGTGGTTTGCCTCTGGAGAAATAAAGACACTATCCCACATAAATAGTCATATCTATGTATTTTTTAAATGTTTACTTATTTATTTTGAGAGAGAGGGCACGTGTGCGTGTGAGAGCAGGGAAGGGGGAGAGATAGAGAAGGAGAGTGAGAATCCCAAGCAGGCTCCTCGCTGTCAGCACAGATCCAGACGTAGGGCTCAAACTCACCAACCATGAGGTCATGACCTGAGCCGAAACCAAGAGTCTGATGCTTCTAACTGAGCCACCCAGGTGCCCCAACAGTCATATATTTGAATTCCAGTGGGCTCAAAGTAAAAAACGCAGGAGAGAGACAACAAGGATATCAGAAAATGGAAACTCACAGGTCTGCCTGGGCACACCCCTGGCAGATACCATAATTAGGGCCTTTGGGGACTCATGACTTAGGTGATACAAAAGCATAAAACCCCTAAATCATCTTACTTTGATGTGCTTTCCTATTATTAATGTGAAGTAAGGAACAGACAAAAAGCATGATGGAGTTCGAGGATCACTGCCACTCCTACCCCTATGCTCTCATGTCTTCAGAGAGGGTCCTCATGAACCTTTTTAGGTAAAGAGACTATTTGGTCTGGGAAACCTGGAGGATCTGCCATTCCTTCTGAATTCTTCCTGGATCCACCACGTACCCTGATTGATTTTACTGAGCAGTGCCAATCAGTGGTCAATAGGGCGTCACTACCCCATATGATTAGTTTGTTCCTCTTATGTAAAACATGAAAATAAAATATCCACTTGTTTATTGAAATATCTAAGTTTGTGAAGAGCCATTTATCAATAGTATAAATACCATTATTACCTTATAAAACACATCTAAGATTCTTTTGAGAAAACTATTAATGAATTCATGGGCCTATATAAAGATGAATTGAAACACTTCGTTCCAATTAAGTAGAGGTAATGCATGTATTTTACCTACATAATGTAATTTTGCAGACATTAAATTTTATAGAATCTTAAATTGGTTATGCTTCAAAATCTGTCATGAAATACAACCATTATTTCTTAAAATCTTAAGTCCAGATCTTTTTAGGCATATCACAGATGAAGACTGAGGTTATTAAGCTCCAGGGTACCTCTTTGAAGATACCTTGTTTCTTACATGTACTTTACTTGTCCTACATTAATATAACCATTCTAGGAGCTTCTCTGCTCAGAGAGGAATGAAATTACATTTTGATTCATTTGGAATAGAATGAATTAGGTATCAAGAATTCCCTTTGTGATTTCTGGTTCTTGTAATTGTTAATAGGGCCGGTTAGGTCTTCTAAATATGCAAATAATACTTCTGTATACTTTGGGAATTATTGGCTTCCTGGGGCTCATAATATGAAGAAAAGTATATGTAATTTGCCTTTCTTAAAACATAATGATGCATTAAAATTGGGGTGAGGGGAAAACGTGTAAGTGGTTTTACAATGTAATCTCTAGAAAATTATCAGAACCAATAAATTACATTGAGGTCATTCCTAAAGTTCACTGTACATTGGCACTAATATGACATACCACATCCAAAGACTCCGCTTACCCACTTATTTATTTTGTACCTTTCTGCAAACATTAAAAGCCACAAATGAACAAAAGAACAGACTGTTTGCCAAAGGACAATGATAGCGCATTGTTGATTTCCCAAAAGCCACCCTGAGCGGGCCCCTCATCAGTGAGAAGTTAATTTGGTTTGAGCACCACTCACACGTCACCGAATCAGAACTGAGTCAACCAGCTCAGTGTTTAGTTACATTTAGATCACCAGCTTTTTCTAGGCCAGGTATAAGTGATAATACTATAGTGATACTAAATCACATTCATTGAATTTTTTTTTTGTCTTTAAGCAAAAATGGTGATCTTTGATATGCCTTGGATAATGAATGGTGAGTATATTATTTATACTTCGCTAAAACGAAATGTCTGATTTCCTTTTTCCCAATGTAGCCATATTTCTGTGGTTGTTTAAAAAAAATTTACGTTGTGCTTGTTGTATGCTCTTTAAGAGGCCGGAGCTGGAACATTCAAAGACGATTCCTAAGCAAACTCAGTTAACATTCTAGCCCCAGGCTCTGGGGATACACATTAGTCTTCTCTAAAAACAGCATCAAGATGTTCAACCATTCAGGTGAAACTAGAGCCAGGAGCCTCAGTTTGTCACACACGGATGGGGTATGTCACAGAACATAGGCCTTCGCTAGGTTTTCTCATGGGTTTCGGGCATTGAGGAAGAAGGTGGGATGAATCTGAAATGCACTCCAAATTGCTATAGTCACTTAATAAGACAGTCATGATACATTTTGTGGTGAAAAAAAAATTGTTAAAGCATTGAAAAACATTCTTTACCAACTCTAATGTGATTATATAATACTGTTATAAACATCAGGGTGCATATATCTCTTTGAGTTAGCGTTTTTGTATTCTTTGGGTAAATAGTGGTGTGATTTCTGGATCATAGGGTAGTTCCATTTTTTTCTTTTTTTTTCACGTGTATTTATTTTTGAGAGAGAGCAGGAGCAGGGGAGGGGCAGAGAGAAAGGGAGACACAGAATCCAAAGAAAGCTCCAGGCTCTGAGCTGTCAGCACAGAGCCCGTCGCAGGGCTCAAGCCCATGAAACATGAGACCATGACCTGAGCCGAAGTCACACGCTTAACCGACTGAGCCCCAAGGCGCCCCGGGGTAGTTCCATTTATAACTTTATGAGGAACCTCCATACTGTTTTTTTACAGTGGCTGCACCAGTTTGCATTCCCACCATCGCATAAGGGTTCCTTTTTCTCCACATCCTCACCAACACTTGCTCTTTCTTGTGTTTTTTATTTTAGCCATTCTGACAGGTATAAGGTGGTATCTCATTATCGTTTTGATTTGCATCTCCCTGATGATGAGTGATGTTGAGCATCTTTTCATGTGCCTGTTGGCCATCTGGATGTCTTCCTTGGAGAAATGGCTATTCATGTCTTCTGCCCATTTTTAATTGGATTGTTTTTTGGGTGTTGAGTTTTAGAAGTTCTTTATATATGTTGGATACGAACCCGTTATTAGATAGGTCATTTGCAAATATCTTCTCCCCATTCAGCAGATTATTTGCCTTTCAGTTTTGTTGATTGTTTCCTTTGCTGTACAGAGCTTTTTATTTTGGTGTGGTCCCAATTGTTTAGTTTTGCTTTTATTTCCTTTGCCTTAGGGGACCTGTCTAGAAAAAAGTTGCTACAACTGATGTCACAGAAGTTACTGCCCGTATTCTATTCTAGGATTTTTATGGTTTCAGGGCCTCACATTTAGGTCTTCAATCCATTTTAAATTTATTTTTGTGTATGGTATAAGAAGGAGGTCCTGTTTCATTCTTCTGCATGTAGCTGTCCAGTTTTCCCAACATTTCTTCAATAAACCATCTTTTTCCCATTGGATATTCTTTCCTGCTTTGTTGAAGATTAATTGACCATATAATTGTGGGTTTGTTTCTGGATTTTGTGTTCTGTTCTATTGATCAATGTGTGTGTGTGTATTTGTGCCAGTACCATACTGTTTTGATCACTACATCTTTGTAATATAACTTGAAGTCCACAATTGGGATGCCTCCACCTTTGCTTTTCTTTCTCAAGATTGCTTTGGCTTTTCAGGGTCTTTTGTTGTTCCATACAAATTTAATATTTTTTGTTCTGTGAAAAATGCTGTTGGTACTTTGGTAGGGATTAGGTTAAATGTGTAGATTGCTTTGGGTAGTATAGATATTTTAACAATATTTATTCTTTTAATCCATGAGCATGGAATTTCTGTCCATTTCTTTGTGTCATCTTTAATTTCTTTCATCAGTGTTTTATAGTTTTCAGAATACAGGTCTTTGACCTCTTTGGTTAAATTTATTCCTAAGTATCTTAATATCTTCGATGCAGTTGTAAATGGGATTGTTTTCTTAATTTCTCTTTCTGCTGCTTCTTTATTGGTGTATAGAAATGCAACAGAATTCTCTACATTGGTTTTGTATCCTGTGACTTTAATGAATTCATTTATCAATTCTAGCAGTTTTTTCATGGAGTCTTTTGGGTTTTCTATATATAGTATCATGTCATCTGCAAATAGAGTTTTACTTCTCCCTTGCCAGTTTGGATGCCCTTTATTTCTTTTTGTGGTCTGTTGCTGTGGTTAGGACTTCCAGTACTATGTTGAATAAAAGTGGCTAGAGTGGACATCCTTATCTTACTCCTAACCTTAAGGGAAAGGCTCTGAGTTTTTCACCATTGAGTATGATGTTAGCTGTGGGTTTTTATATATGGTCTTCGTTATGTTAAGGTATGTTTGTTCCCTCTAAACTAACTTTGTTGAGGATTTTTAGCAATGAATGGATGTTGTACCTTGTCAAATGCTTTTTCTATCCTCTTGAAATGATCATATGGCTCTTTTATTGATATGATGTATCACGTTGATTGATTTGTGAATATAGAGCCATCCTTGCAACCCAGGAATGAATCCCACTTGATCGTGGTGAATGATTTTTTTTAAATGTATTGTTGAATTTGGTTTGCTAGTTTTTTATTGTTCCTCAGTGATATTGGCCTGTGTTCATCAGTGATATTGGCCTGTAGCTCTTTTTTAGTGGTATCTTTATCTGGTTTTGGTATCAGGGTAATACTGGCCTCATTGGGTTAATTTGGAAATTTTCCTTCTTATGTTTTTTTGGAGTAGTTTAAGAATAATTATTAACTCTTCTTTAAATGTTTGGTAGAATTCACCAGTGAAGCCATCTGGTCCTGAACTTTTGTTTACTGGGAACTTTTTGATTACTGATTCAATTTCTTTGTTGATAATCTGTCTATTCAAATTTTCTATTCCTGTTTCAGTTTTGGTAGGTTATATGTTTCTAGGAATGTTCTTCTAGGTCATCCAATTTGCTGGCATATAGTTTTTCATAATGTTCTCTTATAATTGTTTGTATTTTTGTGGTGTTTATTGCTATTTATCCTCTTTTGTTTGTGATTTTTATGTATTTGGATCCTTTCTCTTTTTTTCTTGTTAAGTCTGGCTAGAGGTTTATCAGTTTCACTGGATTCTTCAAAGAACCAGCTTCTGGTTTCATTGATCTGTTATATTATTTTTTGGTTTTGTTTTTTAGGTTCGTTTTCATTTCTATATCATTTGTTTCTGCTCTGATCTTTGTTCTTTCTTTCCTTCTATTGGTTTTAGGTTCTCTTTGTTATTTTTCCAGCTCCTTTAGGTGTAAGGTCAGGTTTTTTATTTGTAAATTTTCTTGCCTTGAGGTAGACTTGTATTGCTATAAACCTCCCTCTTAGAATCATTTTTGCTGTGTCCCAAAGGTTTTGAATCCTTATGTTTTCATTTTCATTTGTTTCCATGTACTTTTGTATTTCTTTGATTTCCTGGTTGACCCATTCATTGTTGAGTAACATGTTATTTAACCTGAATGTATTTGTGGTCTTTCCGAATTTTTTCTTGTGGTTGACTTCTGATTTCATAACACTGTGGTCAGAAAAGATGCATGATAGGACTTCAATCTTCTTGATTTGTTGAGTCTTGTTTTCTGGCCTAATATGTGATCTCTTCTGGAGAATTTTACATATGCACTCGAAAAGAATGTGTATTCTGCTGTTGTAGGTTGGAATGTTCTGAATATGTCTGTTAAATCCATTTGGTCTAGTGTATTACTCAAAGCCATTGTTTCTGTGTTCATTTTCTGTTTACATGATTTGCCCATTAATATAAGTGGGATGTTAAAATCCTCTACTATTATATTATTATGTTAGTTCCATTATGTTTCTTATTAACTGTTTTATGTACTTGGGAGCTTCATGCTGGGTGCATAAATATTTACAATTGTTATTTCTTCTTCTTGGGTTATCCCCTTTATGATTATATAATGCCCTTCTTCATCTCTTGTTACAGTCTTTGTTTTAAAGTCTAGTTTGTCCAATATAAGTATTGCTACTCCAAATTTCTGTTGACATCCACTTGCATGTGTTTCTCCATCCCCTCACTTTGAATCTGCAGAGGTCTTTAGGTCTAAAACGAGTCCCTTGTAGGCAGCATATAGATGGGTCTTGTTTATTCATTGTCACCCTGTGTCTTTTGATTGGAGCATTTATTCCATTTACATTCAATGAAATTATTCATAGTTATGTATTTATTGCCGTTTTATTACTTGTTTCGTGGTTGTTCTTGCAGATTTTCTCTGATCCTTTCTTGTCTTTCTTTCATGATTTGCTGGTTTTCTTTAGTGGTATATATGGATTTCTTTCTCTTTATTGTTTCCATATTTATTAGTGGTTTTTGATTTGTAGTTCCCATTATGTTTATATATGACCTCTTCTGCATATAGCAGCCTTTATTCAGTTGATGGTCATTTAAGTTTGAACCCATTCTTTCCTCCTCTACTCCCCCTCTTTTGGGTAGATGTTGCCATATTTTACATCCTTTTATTTTATGAGCTCATTGACTGATTTTCTACAGAAATACTCATTTTTACTGCTTTCGTGTTTCCTACCTTTATACTGTCACTTTCGATCTCTCCTTTCCACTTGGAGTCCCCTTAATATTTCTTGCAGGGCTCGCTCGGTTAGTGGTCATGAACTCCTTTAGTTTTTGTTTGTGTGGGAAACTCTTTATTTCTCCTATTCTGAATGATAACCTTGCTGGATAGATTATTCTTGGCTGCAGGTTTTTCTCATTCAGCACTTTGAATGTATCATATCACCCGTTTCTGGCTTAGAAAGTTTCTGCCGAAAAAGCCACTGATACCTTTATGGGGTTTTCTTTGTATGTAACTATATTCTTTTGTATTGCTGCTTTTAATATTCTTTCTTTATCAGCATATTTCCCATTTTAATTACAATATGTTTTGGTGTGGGTCTGCTTTTGTTAATTTTTTTTGGGGGGGGGGAGGTTCTCTGTGCCACCTGGATCTGGATATCTGTTTCCCTCCCCAGATTAGGGAAGTTTTCAGCTATTATTTCTTCACATAAATTCTCTGCCCCCTTTCCTCTTTCTTCTTCCAGGATTCCTATAATATAAGTATTATTATGTTTGATGGAGTCACTGAGTTCTCTAAGTCTATTCTCATTTTGTGTAGTTTTTTTTTTCTTTTGTTCATCTTGATTATTTTCCATTACTCCATCTTCTAGGTCACGAATTGGTTCCTCTGCTTCCTCCAGCCTGCTGCTGTTCATTTCCATCAAGTGTGTTTCTCACTTCATTTATTGAGCCCTTTATCTCTGCTTTGTTATTCCTTACCTCTGTGTTAATGGTCTCACTGATGCCTTCCACTCTTTTCTCAAGTCCAGTGAGTATCCTTGCGATCAGTGCTTTAAATTCTCCATCAGGCACGTTACTTATATCTGTTTCACTTAGATCTCTGGCCATAGCCGTGGCCTTGTCCTGTTCTCTGTCTTCTTATTTTGGCCAAGTCTCGGTGCCTGTTTCTGTGTGTTAGGAAAGGCAGCTCCGTCTCCTGTCCTTGAGGGTGATGGCTTTATGAAGAAGAGGCCCCGTGGTGCCCTGCTGTCTAAGTGTCCCGGGCCCGGTGCTCCTGGGACTATCTCCAGTGTGTGCTCTGTGTGCTCTGCTGTTGTGTCCTGGCTGCTTTATCCTCAGGCCAGTCATTTGCAGAGACTCTCTTTGCCTGCTGTGGGCAGTTTTTGGTGTCTGGCCTGAATGTGGCACATTTAAACTAGGTGTGCTCTGGTCTGCTTGTGAAATGAGACCTGTTGCTGCCACTAGCAGATCCGAGGCCTCACAAAACTCCTGGGTCAGGAGACACCATGTTGGCAGGGCTTTGGGCTGGTCCTCTAGGGAAAGGGTCCTGCTGACCCGGGACTTAGGCAAGTGTGACTGGGAAGGATGGTTCTTCTAGAGCGCAGCGATGTGGAGGAGGTTGGTGTAAGCAAGTTAAGTAGCAAGTGTCAGCACTGCACTGCTTCCTACAGGTGGCCCTGGGCTTCCGCTGGGGCAGGGCAATGAAATGATACTTGGCAGTTTCTTTGTTCCAGAAGGGATCTCTTCATGAATGCTGCCCCTCGGAAACATGCTCCGAGATGAGCAAATAACCTTTGCACTCTGTGCCCCAGGCGCTCTTCAGATCACTTTTTCCTCGCTGTATGTCCACGGCCTGTTTGCCCTGCCTTCTCTCCACGAAGAGCCCCAGTGTCCTCTGAGCTCTCCCAGAGCCAAGCATGCTGACCTTTAAAACTCCAGGCTTTAAGCCCCACTGGTTGTGAGAACTCACAAAATTCAGGCCCTCTCACTTTCCAAGCCAGTTGCTGTACATGTTTGTTTTCCCCATGTGCTCCCCTGTGTGCTGGTCTGTCTGCCTCTCTGTCGCGCACACGCACTCTCTCTCTCTAACCTGCCCTTCTCCATGACTGAGGTTCTCTTCCCACTGAAGCAGCCATGATCCATTTCTCTCCCAAGCCAGGTCTCCTTACATTCTACCTTCTTCGATGTGGCTTCTTCTCTACCTTTAGTTGCAGTTTGTTCTGCCAGTCTTCAGATCGATTGATGGGGCATTTAGGATGATTTGGTAGTTATCTAGTTGTGTCTGTGGGACGAGGCGAGCCTACGGTGCTCCTACTCTGCCACTGTCTCCCAAGATCTCTCTCAAGAAAGAATAGTCTTTGTAATAAATGATATTGGGACAACTGACTATCCACATTCAAAAGAATGAAGTTGGACCTCTACCTCCCTTCACATACAAAAATTAGTTCAAGATGGATGATCAGAGACCTAAATATAAGAATTAGAACTGTAAACCTTGGAACCATAGGAATAAATCTTTGTGGCCTTGCATTAGGCAGTGGTTGCTTAAATATGACACCAAAAAAAGCACAAGCAACAAAAGAAAAGAATAGATACATTGGACTTCATTAAAATTTCAAATTCTGTGCTTCAAACGACACCAGCCAGAACGTGAAAAGACAGCTCTCAGAATGGAAGAAAATATTTACAAATTGTGCATCTGATAAGGGACTTATGTCTAGAATATATAAATAGCTTTTACAACACCACAATAAAAAGACAAATGGCCCAATTAAAAAGGGCAAAAGATTTAAATAGACATTTCTCCAAAGATAGGCAATGGGCAACAAACACATAAAAAGATGCTCAACATCATTAGTCATGAGAGAACTACAAGTCAAAACCAAATGAGATACTAATTCACACCAGCTCGGATGGCTGTGATCGAAAAGACGTGTTGAGGATGTGGAGACATTGGAGCCCTCATACGTTACTGGTGAGAATGTAAAATGATGGGACCACTCTGGAAAGCAGGTTGGCGGCTCCTCAAAAAGTTAAACATAGAAGTACCATATAATTCAGCAGTTCCATCCCTAGGTACGTTCCCAAAAGAATTGAAAGCACGTGTCCACGCAAAAGCACAGATCTTCATAGCACTATTCTTCATGATAGTCAAGCGGAAAGTACTCAAATGTTTATCTGTTGATGAATGGATAAACAGATGTTGTAGATCCGTAAAATGGAAAATTATTCGGCCATAAAAAGGAATTACGTACTGATACATGCTACATCACAGAGGAACCTTGAACACATGCTGCGTGAACAAAGCCAGTTAGAAAAACCACGTGTTGTATGATTCCATTTATGTGCAATATCCACAACAGGCCAGTCCAGAAAGTAGATCAGTGGTTGCCCAGGAATGGGAGAGGGAGGGTAAAGAGAGATTGTTTATAGATAGGGGTTTCTTTTTGGTGTTACAAACACATTCTAAAATTAGATAGTGGGGGGTGTGTGCCTGGCTGGCTCAGTCGTTTGAGCATCTTACTCTCTTTCGGGTCAGGTCATGATCCCAGGATCATGGGATCTAGCCCCACGGCAGGCTCTGCGCTGAGCGCAGAGCCTGCTTAAGACTCTCTCTCTGTCTCCCCCTCTGTTCCTCTCTCCCATTCGTGTGCGTGCTCGCTCTCTCTCTCTCTCTCTCTGTCTAAAATAAATAAAATTAGGTAGTGGGGATGGTTATAAAACTATCTAAATACACCAAAAACCATCGATGTGCATACTTGAAAGGGGTGAATTCTATGGTATGCGAATTATTATCTCAATAAAGCTATTATAAAAAAATCAGATTTAGCATTTTAGTTAATTCAAGTAACCTAGCTTCAAACACGTCATCTCACAGACTTTTTAAATCGAAATTAAGGAAAATGTAAATATTACATAAAATTTAAGCATAATTAGCCAAACTAAAAATGCAGTTTCCTGAACTAGGATTTAATTTTTATCATACTGTTTGATTTCCTGATGTTTTTTCATTGATGCTTTTGCAAACTTAATGCAGGATTCCTCTTTTAATTTGTTTAAACTGTGTTTCGAATGTCAGAATGGAAACAAGGTTTAAAAAAACTAAATCTAAATTAGAATGGCATGAAAGAACAAGATTGTAATTACTAAACAGTTGTGTTTGATAACGGTTTATTCTTGCAGATTCCGTGAGTTCCTCACGATTAAATAAGCTGCAGGGCTTGGGAGAAAGGCAGAGATGTTTAGGGTTGGGATGGAAGTCTGAGTGTAGCTCAAACTCATAAATAAGGAGAGCCACTTCTTTCTCTTCTTGACTTCCCATTTGAGGAGGTCTTTCAGGTTGGGCGTTGATCAGAAGTGTAAGGAAAAGTGACTCTTTCCGTATTCTTGCATAGTTATCCCTCAAATCACAGTACTATTTGATTCCGTGTCTGGGAGTCTTAGCGGTTGGGATCATTGACAGATTTGTAGAGAGGGCAAAACTCTGTTAAGCTTCTTGGTGCCCATCAAGGTGATTCAGTCTTCCTGACTCTTCCTGGAACATTTGGAACCCACAAAGATACCTGTTGACAGAGTTTAGCCCAAACTGATATCAGAAGACTTGCATTAGCACATACAGTAAATTAATTGAGAAAGACAATGGATTTAATGAAGTGACTGTTTTTTCCTCAGCTGCTTTCAAAATTGTGAAATCCTGGCTTGGACCAGAAGCAGTGAGTTTGTTGAAGTTTGCAAGTAAAAATGAAGTCCAAGACTATGTCAGTGTAGAATACCTGCCTCCCCACATGGGTGGAACTGTAAGTATAGTGCTTGAAGTATGTTTCTAAAATAAGACTGGATCGGGGCACATGAAGTCGTGTTCTTGCCTTAAGGGACAAGAAGCAGCAGTATCTTAACGTGCAAAGAAAGGTCATAGATACTCCAGAATAGCACCATGATAGACATGTTTATGTAAGTTTTTGAGTTGTTAAATTTTAATTTTGAGTAGGTTATATATTTACATGGTTCTAGACTGAAAAGTATTCAGTATTCAATACGAATATTCAGACACAGGTATTCAGTAAAAAGTCTTTCTACTGCTGTCCCAGTCACTCTCTTCTCCCCAGTTCCATCTCTTATATTTATTTCCAGGAACCTGTATTGCCTACATAAGCAATACAGTATATATGTAACACACACAAGCAAATAGAGATGTAATTCTTCCTCCCTCTCATCGCTTTTAAACAAGTAGTGTATTTTACGCCCTTATGCCTCCTACTTTTTTCTTTACAACATGTCTTAGAGATCATTCCACATCAGTATGAAAAGCTGTTTTACTCTTATTTATGGCTACATAGTATTCCTGTGTCTAGAGATGAACCGTGAGTTACTGAATTTTTTTTTCATGTGTCTCAGTTCGCTTCCAGTTGTTTACTGTTTAACAGTCTTTTTAATTTCAAAGATAATATATATTATCACCTTTCTTTGAAATGGTATTAGTACTTAAAAATAAGAGACCGGGGATAACTAGGTATGTGTTAAATTTTTCCCACTACACGATAATGAAACGTACTGTGTATTGTGTATTTATAAACTATGGAACCTATGGATTTGGTATGCTTTGGGTTAACCTGATAAAATTTCACTTGTTTGATTTTTACAATCTACTTCAGATACTGCCTACTTGGCAAAACTGGATTCAACCAGAATCAAGTGATTGGGAAGATGAAAAGTTTTGCTGTGTCCTTTAGATTTCTTTGGTTAGAAAAACTTGAACCAGTATTTTTAATTTGAAATTTGCTGCTTTCCTATTTTGAAGCTTTATATTTTACATTTTAACCTAGAAAAACACAGTGTGGTTCATTTCACGTACTACCTTTAGTTAAACTAGATATTTGATTTGTTTTTAATAATCTGTCCCTAGAATTGTTATATCTTAAAATTAATAGCATCTAGGGGCGACTGGGTGGCTTAGTCAGTTAGGCGTCTGACTCTTGATTTCAGCTCAGGTCATGATCTCATGGGTTCGTGAGTTCGAGCCCCGCGTCGGGCTCTGGGCTGACAGTGAGGAGCCTGCTTGGGATTCATATTCCCTCCCTCCCTCCCTCCCTCTCTGTCTCTCTCTCTCTCTCTCTCTCTCTCAAAATAAATAAACTTTAAAATTTATAGCCTCTAGTAAAAATTATTTTTTTTTACATTTATTTATTTTTGATAGAGACAAAGCACGAGTGAGGGACAGAGAGAGAGGGAGACACAGAATCCAAAGCAGGCTCCAGGCTCTGAGCTGTCAGCACAGAGCCTGACGCGGGGCTCGAACCCACAAACCGCGAGATCATGACCTGAACCGAAGTCCGACGCTCAACGGACTGAGCCACCCAGGCGCCCCTACTAAAAATTATTTTTACTTTTAGGAGTAGAAAAGGTTATCTCCCTTCTCTGTCGTTAATGGTATATTTTTTTAGGACTGCTCAGAATTATAGTAGGACTAATATTCTTTCACATAATTTTTTCCCCAAAAGTAATACTTATACATAATTTTTTTTAAAAGCAAACAATACTGAAGATTGAAAACTACAGCAGTATAGTGCCAAGCATGTGTCCCTGCCCAGGTGACTGCCCACTGCCACTCTCCAGAGGCCACCATTGTGTCCACGTTTTCTCTCCTGGAAATATTCTGTCCATTTTATTTTTTTACGCAACAGTCACGTACCGTATGTTGTTTCACTGGTTTTCCCACTTCATCTCTTGTTAGTTTATGCCATATTGATTCATAGAGGTCTACCTGATTTTTTTCAACCATTGCAGAATATTCCATTGTGTGGATTTAACATAATGTAGTTAATCAGTTCTCTTTGGAAGGACTGTTAGTTGTTTTCTAATCTTGCCATTATTAGGAGTGCTACAGTGAATATCCTTGTAAATATCTTGGTACATGGATTCAACAGTGTAAGTAGAAGGTGAGCTCCAGTTTCCCTCTAAAGAGATTGTGCTCATCTCCCAGTAACATGTGGCAATGCTTGAACCACACCCTTGCCAGTAGCACATACTCTCATTTTTGTAACCTGTGACAATCTCAGGTGAAAAATATTCTAGTGTGGTTTGAATTTGCATTTCTATTATTGTAAGTGATGTCAAGCATTTTTTTATGATTTAAAAGGTAGTCTGTTCTTTATGAATTCTGTGTCATTCCTTTTTTTAAAATTCTGTTATCACTCTTCTTGATTTGTATATATGAACAAAAGCTGTCTTGTTTCTGATACATGTGATACATATTTTTCTAGTTGTGGCTTTAAAAAAAACTTTTTTACGGGTTTTTTTTTCGGGAGGGGGAGTTGATTGTTGGGTTTTGTTTTCTGTCATTCAGAAATGTTTCATGTTAGTGTGCTCATTTTTTATCAGCATTTTTATGCCTGCTGGGTTCTGTGTTTGTGCTATGATTAGAAAGGTCTTCACTACTTAGGTTTTGTGTTTTGTTTCCTGTTTTTTTTTTTTAATGTATTTGTTTTAAGTAGGCTCCATACTCAATATGGGGCTTGAACTCACAACCCTGAGATCAAGAGTTACAGGCTCTACTGACTGAACGAGCCAGGTGACCCTGTTTATTTTTTTTTTTAATCCTTCTTTGTGTTTTTCTGGAGCTGTTGTTGTTGTTGTTGTTGTTGTTGTTGTTGTTTTAAGCTTATATGGTTTTTTAAAATTACACTTTCAGACCACCTGGCTGACTCCATTGGAAGAGTAGGTGACTCTTGATCTCAACGTCATGGTTTCGAACCCCATGTTGGGTGTAGAGCTTACTAAAAAAATAATAAACATTAAAAAAATACATACTTTCAAGTTTTTATTCCTCTGAAATTCTTTTTGGCACAAAGAATGAGCTCAAGATCCAACTTGGTTTTTTTACAGATGGCTAATCAGTTGCCCACACCACTTGTTGCCCTTTCCCCTTGTGTTTTGAAATGCTTCCTTTAAAAAAAAAAATCGCTATCTAATTAAGTCTGTTTTTTTGTGTTGGTTTGCTTGTTGGCCCAGAGAGTGGATTTTTAACTCGAGAGAATTATTTGTCTGCCCACCTCTCAGCAGGCTGTTATACGATTCCTTTCTCTTAGGATCCTTTCAAGTATAGCTACCCACCGCTAGTAGATGATGATTTCCAGACACCATTGTGTGAAAATGGACCTATTGCCAGTGAAGATGAAGCTTCAAGTAAAGAAGATCTAGAGAGTGATGGCAAAGAAACCTTGGAAACAATTTCCAGTGAAGAACAAACAGCTCTTCTAAAAAAGGTAATCTTAACAATAGAATGAATTTGAGTCAAAAGCTGTGGCCTGTCCGCCGTTCTGCAACTAGCTAGCTATGTGATTTTGGGTAATTCATTTAACTTCCTGTCCTTCAACATTTTGTCTGTGGAAAGAAAGAGGAAGGAGGTCACTGGCTAACCAGAAGTGTCATTATGGTGTATGACAAAGCCGATTTCATGCATTGGTATAAAAATTGGCAAAATGCACTTAGGAATTGTGTTATCAAAACTATTTTTTATCGGATAAAAGTAGTCAGTTTAAAACCTTTTATCTACTTCCTCTATTTCAGTTTTGGAAGGAGCACTTAGTTATCTTTTTATGAGTCATCAGGGGCTTGATAGAGGGATAAATGTTATAATTTAGAACAGATTTAAAGACCCTAAGGGAAAGCCCATGTTACATTTTCTGTAGTGACTTATCTGTCGTAGGCATCCAAGTATATGTTAATGGTCATGTTAATATATGTCAAATACGTAATTTAGGTGTAATAAGCTTATGTTAAAGATTGTAATTTGGATTGAATCACTGTGTTTACTTTTTCACCTAATGAACTGCCCAGCTGTCAGTATGAAACTAAATTTCTTTATCTTTCTTTCTTCATATTTTTTTGGTCTTTAGATTAATGTTACCGAACATACTTCCAAAGCAGAGGAAAATGAAAAGGTTGATTCCAAAATGAAAGCTTTCAAAAAACCATTGAGTGTGTTTAAAGGGCCCTTACTACACATCAGGTAATCATAGTTGAGGATTTTATTAGCTATGCTTTTTTTAATAACCTGTCTTGATCATCTTGAGGGAAAATGTATTTCCACATTTTGAAAAACAGTACACAAGTTTTCTAATTAAAGGTTATCCAGAGACTCACCTTGGTTTCCAGAGTAGACATTGTTAGCTACCTTTTTGTTATTCCATTAAGTGTGTTTAAAGGGCCCTCA
The DNA here is from genome assembly GCF_016509475.1 of Prionailurus bengalensis. NCBI lineage: Eukaryota > Metazoa > Chordata > Mammalia > Carnivora > Felidae > Prionailurus > Prionailurus bengalensis. Next base: position 11,581,081 of record NC_057361.1, read on the forward strand.
TTTCACATCAGGTAATAAAAGTGAATATTCATATATTAACAGTTAATCTGAATGACATATATTTTTCTCATTTTACTGGTAGTGTTTGACTTGGACAACTTTGAGGATGCCAGAGATGACAGTGAACTAAGCACTTATCAGTTTGACCTTCTAAAAGCTAAAGCTGGACTAGAAAAATAGGGGGGGTTTTTTGTTTTGTTTTTGTCTTTTACCAAAGCCCGATTTCAGCACATCTCTATTTTTGTTTCTAGGTTACTCAGCCTGAGATTCAGGATTGTTTGTAATTATCATTACGTAAAGATCTCTTTCTCACTAATGATGCTTTTAGTTGATAAATTTATATGGCCTTATGTTAATACTGCTATGCCAACTTTGGTGATGACCTGATGTATCATTTTCTGTCCCATAGTTGAAATTTTTCTGTGTAACTGTTTTAGGTATGACTCTTATGACCGGTACAGTCAGACTTTTAAAAAAAACAGATACTCTAATTGAGAAGACTGGTTTGTTTATATACATTGGGATTACTATTATATTTGGATTATCTCAACCATCTGTGTATTTCTGGGTGGGGGGGGTGGGGGGGGTTCCACATGTATATTCTGCTGGTCATGGGTTTTCTTTGCCATTTTCCCCCTGTGGAGTTTGTTTCTCCTCTTTCCCTATAATGGTTTAAAAGTTTCACACTTTTCACTGGAGGCTTGTGGACATCCTAGATCTTGGCTCATGAATGTCGAGGGTCAGCTTCAAGAGCTGGCAAGGAGAGGGCCAGGGTAGGGTAGGGCAGGGCAGCTTCCAGGGCTGTGGTCTGGGCTCAGCATCCCCTGCCTCTGCCCCCAGGAAAGTCACAGCACCTCTCTCTCCTCCAGGCACAGGTGCCCCAATAGCGGCTCCCATCAGTCTCGTGGTTATTGAGAGTACTTCTGAGATTCATAACCTTCTGGTCTTTTCTGTGTTATATTTCAGATGAGCTCTAAAAGTAAGCCAGCAGCTGTGCTAATCTGTCTTGTCCAAAGATGAGCAGAGCCCTCTTAGGAGAGCATGTCCTTAAAAATATGTGTTCTCCAAATGAATCTCTGATATGCCTACATTCCTGATATAAAATGAATCTACTTATGTATATGGTCAAGGACAGTCTGAACAATTCACCTTTTTATCTAAAACAAAAACACTCCTCTACCCAGTGTTTGGAGGCACCTGATACAGTTTGACTCATGTAACTAAACTGCACAATTGGAGGGGCTGCTGGGTGGCTCCGTTGGTTGACCGACTTCGGCTCAGGTCATGATCTCACTGTTCGTGAGTTCGAGCCCTGCATTGGGCTCTGTGCTGAAAGATTGGAGCCTGCTTCAGATTCTGTGACTCCCTCTCTGCCCCTCCCCCGCTCGCACTCTCTCTCAAAAATAAAACATTAAAAAAAAATTTAACTACACAATGGGGCACCTGGGTGGCTCAGTCGGTTAAGCGTCTGATTTCTCAGGTCAGGATCTCACAGCTCGTGAATTCGAGCCCCACTTGGGGCTCTGTGCTAACAGCTCAGAGCCTGGACCCTGCTTCCAATTCTGTGTCTCCCTCTCTCTCTGCCCCTCCCCCATTCACACTCTCTCTCTCTCAAAAATAAACATTAAAAAAATAAAAACTACATAAAACGTTGCTTTAGTCTTTTAGTTCACATGCTCTACAGTGACAATAGTAAAATTTGTATTTTGAGGCTCACTGCTTTTACTGTTTGACAAATATTTCCCACCCCAAATTTTGTTTTTTGTATTCCATATTACTTAGAAAAAGCCTTTACGTAGTAAGACCTTAGTCTGTTACTTCAAGACATCCCTGATGATCGTTCATTTTACGTTAGACTTTTCTCTGTTGGTGTATAAAATTATGCCCCATTCTATTCTGTTTGTAATTAAAGTTGAAGTGCCAGCTTCTTCTCTGTTTTTATTATGTGTAACCTTCCAAAGAGTTTAAATGCACCTTTAGATGGTGCTGATTATAGGCTAATTCAGAATCATCCTATTCTTTCTTCTGTCCTTTTCTATTTAGCTTTTGATCTTGGGGAAGCCAACCATAGGACTTTTAAGTAGCATGCAATCAATTAGTAAGATGAAAACACAAACTATATTAGGTAATTGTTTTGTAGGGGTTTTTTTTTGATGAAATCTCTTTATACAAATGAGCATATAATATTAAATGCTTTTCTTCCAGCTAATGATTAGATTGTCATTTATTCTGAATAACACAAATGCCTTATGTTTTTGTTACCACCTAGCCCAGCAGAAGAACTGTATTTTGGAAGTACAGAATCTGGAGAGAAGAAAACTTTAATAGTGTTGACAAATGTAACTAAAAACATTGTGGCGTTTAAGGTAAGTATCTGAAAGATCTAATAGATTATATGTGGAAATTGGATATGGGAAGTGATTTCAGACATTTTAATCGAAAGACTGAGGATTTGTAACTTGTGCAGTGTTTTTATTTATGATATTTTTAGGCATGTTACGCTGCCTTCTAGTTTTAACCACATGGCATAGCTTATCTAAAATTTTCCCTGGGATCTGTATCTCAATCTTTAATGAGCCGTAATAGGCTAATGTCCAAATTAATCTCAGGCTTTAATGTTTGTTGTAAAGAAAAACTCAAGGAAAATCACTCTTCATCATATAAATCATAATAGCAAAAAAAAATAAAACTGTAAAATCAAGAGTGCATTTTCCCCCAAGTGTGATATAGTTTGGAATGTAGTTTATGCTGGATACTAACCTAATGACCGAGTCTGCCACTGCCCCATATTGTAGAAATTATTTCCTTAAATCATCTATTTAATTTAGATTGGACCACTAGGATATTTTCTTTGATTTTCTAGTGTTTTTAATTGGACAACGCTATTATAACAAGTCCTAATACGGTTTTTTAGAATTTGTGTTATTAAATTTAGGCAATTGCCAGATAGGATACTGCACAGATTGTTTTGTTGAAAAGGAAGGCTGAGTGACAGTTGGACTTCCAAGATTAGCAGAGATTTTAAAAAATAAAGATACTGTTTTCCTGTTGATGGGGAAAGATACATTCTATGCCTGACCACCGTGGGTGTTTTGTAGACTTTATTAACTGCTAGTTTTCTAAAAATCACTTTCAAGCCGTTTACCACCCCCAAGATCAGTTTTATCATTATGCTGTTAGTGATTACGTGATTACTCTATTCATAAATAGGTGAGAACAACTGCTCCAGAAAAATACAGAGTCAAGCCAAGCAACAGCAGTTGTGACCCTGGAGCTTCAGTTGACATAGTTGTGTCTCCCCACGGGGGTGAGTTGTCACGTGATGGCCTCAGAGGGTGTGCTGGGGTACCTGGGGCTGGTTGGTGAGTCCGTAGAGCTGGACTAGAAGCCGGAAATCCGAGTGTCAACACGTCACGTCACTGCATTCTTAGGCATCCATTTTCTCCTGTGTAAAATGAAATGGGTAAATGGGTCTCACTAGAATGGTTTTTTAATGCATAAAATTGTTTAAACTGACGCCTATTGAAATTGAATTTTTAGAAAAACGTTTTCCTTTTTAGGGTGGTTCCATATGGTCCTTTTTCCATTGTTTCCTAGAATAATGCCTTAAACCAACATGTCCAACCTTTTGTAAAGGCTTGTTTATATAACAAGTTACTCTTTTGGAATGCAGGTTTAACAGTCTCTGCCCAAGACCGTTTTCTGATAATGGCTGCAGAAATGGAACAGTCATCTGGCACGGGCCCAGCAGAATTGACTCAGTTCTGGAAAGAGGTTCCCAGAAACAAAGTTATGGAACATAGGTATGCTTCTTACAGATTCTCAAATGTGATGGGAAGAATCAGAGAGCTATGCCTGCATGGACTAGGCAGGTGTCTCTTCCTTCTAGCATTTGGCAGACACTTAGGCTTCTAGTGTGGGCCCTGAGCTGTGTGGGGCTCTGGGGTGCCCAGGAATGAGATCTGGAGTTTCTCAAGGAGGTTGCAAGCAGGGACTTGCTTACAGGATTGTGCAAGAATCTGGATGTGTCCAAAATTACAAACCTAGATCTCTCTGTCCCGGCCGTTCCCTTTATAGGAGCACTCACTTTGTGTCCTAGAATGTGTGTGTTGCAGCATTATTTGTACTAGGAAAAAAATGGGAAAGAACAAACCTAAATGGTTACCAGTGAAGCAACGGTCAGACGCACTTGAATGTATGCAGGAGTACTCTGCAGCTATTCAAAAGAGTGTGGGAAGTCTCTTGTTCTGATACACAAAGGTACCTATGATGTATTAGGGGGAAAACCTGGGAATGCATGGGCATATACAAGTATGTATGTGCATGCAAAGATACACAGAGAAGGAGAAAAGAGAGGAGTGTTGTGGTTTTCTTTTGGAGTGTGCCAGTTCTGCCTCCCAGGGACACTCGTCAGTGTCTGGAAACATTGTTCATTGTCACAAGTGGGCATTGGGGTACTGTGGCATCTAGCAGGTAGAGACTGGGGATGCTGCTGTACATCCCACAATGCAAAGGACAGCCCCCCAAAACAAAGACTTGTGGGTAAAGAATGGCCACTCTGATGGCACTTTTGTAGGCCCTGAAGGAAAAGAGTACGTAAGCCATATAGATAGAACTAGAAAAAGTGCTTTCCAGGAAGAGGGAACCACAAGTGAAAAAGGAGTGTGCTGGGCCTGTGTAAGGAACAGCGAGGAGGTTAAGGACAGCTTGGTGGGAGATGAGGTCAAAGAGATAGTAGGAATGCAAATGATTGCCATAGCGAGGACTTCTGATGTTAAGAGGAGAAAATACATTTGGTGCTCAGCAGATCCAGGAAGTGATCTGGCTTATTTTTTTTAAAGGATTATTCTCAGGGCTGTGTGGAAAACAGTGTAGACCAGACCCAAGTGAAAGACCGATACTGAGTTAACACTTAAAACAGGACTGGCTGGCAGCGGGCTCTTATTTAAGTGCTTTACTCTTATTTATTCACTTAGTCATTAAAATGACCCTAGGAGGTAAGTAGTTCTTTATCCCATTTGATAAATGAGAAGCTGGAAAACCTAGTAACGGTCATGGTTGAGTTAACTGTTCAAAAGCAATTGAAAGAACACACATGTGGCTGGACCACATAGGGAAGAGTGACAGGACTCAGGGTGGGAAGAAGGCTGGACAGAGGCAGATAGGAGAGCATCCACCTGACCTGATTTACCTTTGTGAACAAGCCTGCAAAAAGTGATCTTGTCAGAGGGGAGGAGGACAGGAGAGGGCCTAGGAAGCAAGCTTTATTTCAGCTGTCCCAGCAAGAGAGGGGTAAGACCCAGCCTAGAGAATTATTTCGTGGCCAGAGGAGGACAATCCAGCAGGGACTCAGGAGGGAAAGCAGTAGGTGAGCTGTGTCATCAAATGTCCAAGGAAGACCATTTGACGAAAGAGGAAGGGACCAGTGCTAGGAAGTGTTTCCATGCCAATCAGGAAGGATGAGGTGTTGGCAGTGAAGTCATCACTGCCCACCTGGGGGGGGGGCAGTTTCAGTTGGCAGGAGCCAGGTGCCAAAGAAATGGAGGTAGTACGACTGTTCTAGAGAGTAGTCTTGCTGGAGGAAGGAATAATGTAGTGTTGATGAAGCAGTTGTCTGGCATGGGTTTTTCAATGAGAGAGGCCACCTGGACAGGGTAAATCACCAGTAGTGAAATTTCTGACAAGGCTGAAGGGACAAGACTTACATCCAAGGTAAGGGTCAGCTTTCTTTGGGAAGGAGGAAGGAACCCGGATACAGGTTAAGGCTCGGGATGGGGTTGACTTGTTTTGGGATGGAGTAAATTCCCAAGTTGTGACACCCTCCACTTTGTGTTTTTAGCCAAGTTTATTTTTGTCAAAGGCATGGCTCTGAAAAATGGAAAGGTTATATAACACTGGTATAAAAGATGGAGATTAATTTGAAGTTCTTTGCAAACAGTCCCTCAAAAGCAGGGTTTTTTCTTTTAATTAATTGCTCATAGTTTGGTTTTCTCTAAGTCAAGAGAGGATCACTTACCTCCCAGAAAGAGGGAGACTTGGTGGTTTGGTACTGAAGGCCCGAGTAAAGCACTGACTCCCACCTAGAAAGGGTGGTTTCCTTCAAATAAGTAGGAAGATCGGGTAGGTTGAACTGATTACCCTATAAAATAAACTTCCCGTAGGTTATTGAGCAGTATCTGTAATTGCTTGTGTTATTACACATGCACTAAGAAGTAGGAAGTGGGGCGCCTGGGTGGCTCTGTTGGTAAAACGCCCAACGCTTGATTTCAACTCCGGTCATGATCTCACCGGGGTTCGAGGGCTCTGCGCGGAACCTGCTGGGGATTCTCTTTCTCTCCCGCTCTCTACCCCTCCCCCATTTGCTCTCATGCTCTCTCAACATAAACATGGAAAAATAAAGTAGGAAGAGGTAGGGAAGGAAAAATAATTTTCCCTCTCCCCACCTTCAATACCATCTCCGGTGAAAGAAGAAAGACTGGGGGGAGTGGGTGTGGGAGCAGAGGAGCCAGTAATGAGAGGTTATCAGGAAAAGCACAGTAAACAAGGGTAAGGTTATTATGCAGATTTAGATGAATTCCTCTCTTCTTGAAGCCCCTGAGCCTGCCAAGGTAAGGGACCTTCCTGACCTGGTAAGGCCATCCAGAAGCCTGTAAGCAAGGTTACAGGTCTATTTTTTGCAAGGGGCTTTAATGGGTCCCTAAAGTCAGTCTTAGGCCCTTAAAACTGTCTGTTCGTACCTGATTTTTATGCAAACCATTTTCAAATAAGACATTCAAGTCAGAGCCTTAGTAATATAACCATGCTTCCAATTGTGTCCTCTTCCAAGGAGAAGAGATTCTTACTGAATTGATGTAAAAAAAAAAAAAAACAAAAAAACAAAAAAACCCGTATTTCCATGAAAGAATACTTTGAGTTTCTGAATGCTGGAGGGACCACAGAGGGAGAAAACTTGTTTCAATTCTGCTTACAAAGGTATAGTTCTGTCAATCATAGCTTATGAGAAAAGAGTAGAATATTTCCTTAAACCTTGGAAAACAAAACATTAAAGAACCAGCAGTGTTTCAAAAAAGTCCTAAACAGTAGAATTATCAGTTTATTCACTCCCATGTTATTAATTCTTGGTCTGCTTGAAACCAGCTTTTTTATTCTGGAAATTCTTACCAGTTCAGTTTTATGATCTTAAAGTCATCAGAAACCTGTTTTCTGGAGTACCTTGCCATGAATCTCTGAAGATGAAGCACATTTGCGAAAGGATCCGAGTAAAACAATAGCTTCTATAAATGACAGACTTAAAAATGGCCATGGTTGCAGACCTGATGAGAGTTCATTTTAAGGCTTTTGACAAGGAAATTTGGTTATTTCTGTGGCATACAACATTGTAAGATAATAACTAGAATTACAAACAATAACGTTATACTAGAACATAGCCGATTTCTAGGAATTTTATACAATTTCTGGAACACTTATGTTAATAACGTATCCATACAAATACAACCTAAAGAAGGTTTAGGATTTACTTATTTGACAGTGCTTCCCATGTAACTTAACATAGTAAATAAGCCTAATTTGTTCTCTCTTATAAAAAGAGCTATAAAACTAATCTTTCCATACATTCCAGAGGCCGTCTGAAAAATTCCACAGATAGTTCAAGGTCAAAAAGACTTCAGTTAGAATTTGAGTTGGGGTTTGTCAAAAATGTCAGAAGGTTTTAGACACGTGACTGAATAGAATCCTAGATCATCATGAAATAATACTTAATTATCCATTTAACCATAGTAACAATAAAATGTCAAAGGCAAATGCAGAAAGTGACATTGTTGTGAGTAAAACTTAGCTCTTTTGATCTTTAGAAGACTATTTTCCTAAGCAATCAAATACCTGATGATAAAGATAACATGAAGCACAGGAAATTATTTTGATAAAACACACAATTTTTGCTTTCTAGGCACATTACTTAAAAGCTAAAGAAAAACCTTTCACTGTCTCTTATCAGTAGCTGACTGATAGTCCAAGAAAATGTTGTCCTTTTAGCAGATGTTAACTTTTAGTTTTACATAAGTACACTATTGATATGAAAGCTTATTTTTATAACCCTCGTAACAAATTCCATCTTGGCCAGCTTGACTACACAAAGAGAAGTTTTCTTTGCTTTCTTCCCTATTCAGAAATAACCAGCTGTAATTCAGCATAAAATTACTTTTATTCCCCTTAAGAAAAATACGTGTCCATACCTTTCCTCAGCTAAAAACACATCCTACTTTCCTTGCACGTGGAGTTAGTCGTCTCCATTATTTCTAGTAAATTACATATATGAATCAGAATTCTTAGAAACAATAATTTTTAGTGAAAATTAAGTAGTAAACAATTGTGGTCATTTAACACCAGCATTCTGTAGGTTGGCAAATTCAGGGATACATAATTTCTAGAAGCATATGCTTCCTCATGGTACAGTTTTTCAGTGTGGCACGAGATATGTTTACTAACAGACTAAATATTTTTAGTTCGTCTGTAATAAGAAGCCAAAAGTAGATAAACCTGTGCTTAGTAATGTTTCAATATTTTATCTTATTTGGAAATAATTTCCTGTTTTACTTAGCAAAACTCAAGTTACCAGAGTTGAAAAGCTGTTTTTAAGTAGACAAATTCACCTAAAAACTCTTGCCCAACTTACCTAAAAACGTGAACCTATTTGAATAGTAAACTCAAGTAGAAAAAAGTTGCATATCTGCATTATATCTCATATTGATAACTTTGAAGACATGCCTATTTTAATTAAACCAACACACTTGACCAGCTTTTATTTTACCTAAGATTACTCCACATCCCAGGAACTTGAAAGACACTTGGGTTAGTTTCTATATTTCTAAGAGTTTTAGGAATACTTAATTTGATAAGTGCTTATTTTTCTTTAAGCCAGTCAGAGCTTTTACAAATTAATTTTGGCAATACCGTCCAGAAGTAGAAAAATATTACGCATCCATAACATATATAGACACACGGAAACATATAGACTCAGAGACTTTTGAGGTATCTAGCTCTAAAATTTTAGCCATGAATCAGGTACAATAACACAAAACTCACTAGTTTGTAAAAGAGCATTTAGGTCCAAATTGCGTTTCTGGCAGTTGGAATAAGTTTACCCTAAAGTTGTATTTCGAAGAGCTAGCTATCAGGTCCTAGAGGATAGAAAATTTTTACCTGAAAGGCACAAAGTATCAAGGTTTGTTATTTCTTTTTTTAAGCAGTTTTGGGGTACATTTGCCTATCATCAGAGGTCTTCAGTAATTACTGTTTCTATTTTCCTTCTTTGTCTTGAGCCCAGGACATTTCTGTTTCCAATGTCCTGATCTTTCACAATACTGACATGTATTTGCAGATGAGCTGGGGGTGGAGGGGTGTTGGGGGAGAGGGTGCGGGCAGGGTAGGTTTTAGGATGGGGAAGCTTAGACAAACTTTGAACTGCTTCCAGTGTTGCACTAGTGGTTTTGTAAAGATTTGCGAATCAAAGATGGTTGCTTTTAATTCCTCAAATAATTGTGTTGCAGCCTGAATGGGATCAGGGGACTGACCCACCCATCCAGCTACATTTTCTTCAGTCTGCTCTATATCAGGAAGATGATTTCCAACTAAGATGGAAAGAAAGTGATTTCTATGTTCTGGAGCTTTAGGGTTTAATGCGGCATGCCTTTAAAAAGTTTATAGAAAGTATTCAACAAAGGCCTTTGAATGCTGTCCTTTTTCTAAGTGTTTACTTCATCCTTGAACCAATTTAATTCAGGGGGAAAAAGAACCTGTTCTATTGCTTCTATCAGCCCCCAGACATCAGCCTGCAGCTGATCCATTTCCTGAACGTTTGTAGGAGGGTCTGGGAGAAATTCTGGTCATGTTCCTGGTGAGGAGAGTTTTCCCCAGGAGACCATGTGGCTTATCTGATAACTACAGTATAATCATGGATAAGAAGAACAACCCTTAGCAGCCAGTCACAGTCCCTGTGAATGGGGACTGATCTTTTCACCTCTTCTCTAAATTTGGTAGGTGGTTATCTTCTGAAAGTAGAGATTGAAAACTTCATAATCTCTTCTTTCTAAGGAAGTTCCTCAGGCCAGCTGCCATACTGGGTCATGTTCTCCTTTCAATTTGGTCTTTCCAGAGCTACCAAGACCACCATTGTTTAGGATGAGAGCTCTCTAACTGTTTTCAGCATAGAAGCTTTAGAAATGTAAAAGATCCACCATCTGGCATTGACAAGTTGGATCTTATATTAATCTCAATAGCGACTCAAACCAACAGGCCTTTTGATGGCTTAACCATGGACCCAAGAGGCTTCCCAAAAGAGGGTGCCAACACTGAAGCCCTCAGAGAGGGAGCGTAAGAAAGCAAAGACTTTCTTCGCCACAAGTGGGGAGAACGGTGTCGTGAAAAAGGCAGCTCCGGTTCCCCACAACAATGTGCGAGGCCTCCAGTCACAGACCCTGCGCTCTGTGACACCAGGGAAGTGCTCCTGGATTGGACTTTGGCAGCACAAAGTCCCCTCACGGACTGGGGACCCAAATGACAACTGCCCTGCGAGCTGGCACGGCCGGACAGAGAGAATGCTGCCTGTCACCTTGCGTGTTGTGCATCCACCAGCCGACAGAGACCAAAAAGAATATTCTTGCTGGTTATAAACCCAAGCTCTCAATACATAGAACGAGAGGAAAGGAAAACCCCATTTGACCGATTTTTCTTCTGCTAACCTAAATTTGGAAAGGTAGGGACAAGGTGAAATTTTTACCTCTCTCGACCTGGCACTAGTGTGAGATCTAGAAGAGCTGACTTTGGTAGGTAAGAATTTTTACCCTTCACTGGCTTCTGCCAGTTTTCCAGGATCCCATCTGTAGGTGCCTAAGTGAGTACGGTGTCCCAGCAGGGCCCATCGTAGGTTGCCAAAACGTAGGAGAGGAAAAGTAATTTTCCCTCTACCTTGCTAGGTTCTTGGCTGAGACCTCCACCCCCTGGAATAAAAGACAGATTAATAGGAGAAAACAGAAGTTGACTAACACGTATACCTCCTGTATACACGGGACATACCCAGGGAAACAGTAAAACTCCCCCAGATGGCCCAAGACAAGATGTTGGGGCATCAGCGAGTCAGTTAGGGAAGACGGTCAGGAAAATCACAGTAAACGAGGGTAAGGTCCTTAAGCAGATTTAGATGGGTCCCTTCTAGAGATTTTGTCACCCCCTCTGGTACACAGAGGAAAACACGCTTACAAGTGTAGATTACCTTTATAAATGTCAGTGTCCCTGACGAAAGATTTTCAAAGCTTTTCTTATGTCTGCTGTTTCTCAAAACATAGCGAGCCCAAGATAATCCTTCTGCCAGAGAGGTGTATCTTGGGGTGGCAAATTCTGCTCCCCTTCCAAGATGAATACACGCTGTGCTGCTACCTTATGTGTAACTGGGAGAAGAATGAGTGCTTTCATGTCTGTTATGTAGATTTCTGTGTTTAACTCTTTTCATTTTATAGTTTACTTTCGCAATCCTGTTTCCTTTGCATTTCCACAGGTTAAGATGCCATATTGTTGAGAGCAGTAAACCAACCACCCTTACATTAAAAGACAATGCTTTTAACATGTCAGATAAAACCAGTGAAGATCTTTATCTACAAGTAAGTGTTCTTTCTCCCTAAAACAAAGTTGTAAATGCTAACCAACGTTAGAAATCCACTTTTTCCCCACTGACGTAGAGAGAACCTTTGGCATAGACGCGACAGAAATGCTCTTTTCTTTGTGAAGGGCAGCCAAATCGGAAATGGTGAGCGGTGAGTTACTTTTGGAGATGTGTTAACTTTTTAAAAGCTCTGGCCATTCTAATTTGGACGAGGTGTGGCGCTTTGGAGAGTATCCAAGAATTTGAGCTCATGGAAGAGGTACCATCTAAATTCGAAAAAGATTGGAGGGACTCTCTTTCTGACTCGCTGGCTTTGGTACCTGCAGAAAGTGACTGCATTGCTCCTTTTCAACTGGAAAATTAGATCTTTCCAAAACTAGAGTGAGCAGGCGCACGTCTGTTCACCAAACAGATGTGATCCCTCATTGCATTTCCTGCTCCCAGCTGTTCAGAGTAGACGGACCCCATCCTGTAAATGTTTGGATTTCTGATATTCCTAGTTGTCGTTCACATGGTTAATGTACTGTTTTACTGATATGCATCTTTCATCCTTTTTTTCCCCTCTTTAGCTCAATCGTTTACTAGAAAGCAATAGGAAGCTTGAAGACCAAGTTCAGCGGTGTATCTGGTTCCAGCAGCTGCTGCTTTCCTTAACAATGCTCTTGCTTGCTTTTGTCATGTCTTTCTTCTATTTGTTGTACACTTAAAGAAGTGGAGTTCAGTGAGAAACATGGCTCTTTCGCTCATTAGTTGGAAAAAGACCCAGAACTTCATGTTACTAAAAGTTTTGCACATCTGTGCTTCCTGAAAGGAAACGTGCAACACTTAGAGGGGAACAAATACGTGTCTCGAAAATAAACTCTGTTAGAATGAGGAAACACTGGAGAAATTGAGTATAAGAGATCATAGTTATAGTTAATAAAGTCAAGGCATAGCCATTGTGTAAATTAATACTTTAGATATAATTTATTTTTTCCTTTTGATTTGAATACTTCTAAAGTTTGTTTTATTATATGTATACATTAGCTGGACTGAAAAGTAGAAGTAACAAGCTTTGTCACAGCCAAAAAATGTAATCTTTTTTTTATGACAAAATCATTATAGCTGAGCCAACTTATTAGCTTTTCTATACTATGTATATAGAACATGTATATTGAAAAAAAAAACCCGTACTTAATACAGATTAATTTCTGTGAACATGACTTTGTAATTTTGAGAATTCCTTCCAGATGCTAGTCAATATTCTTTGGGTATGTGAAACAATTTAATGCCAAACCACCTTTTAGCCTTTGTTTCTTATCTGTCTTCCTTAACAGTCTGCCTTTTATTAATCTCGGACTTTTTTATGAACACTCACATTTAGACAGAATTTGGGAAACTAAGTTTGCTTGGGTTTTCTTGGTCCTCTCTTCCAGTCTTTTTTATGCAGTTTCCCATCGCTCACTGGGGCGGGACACTGACCCCCATGCTGCATTTCTTATAAGGGTCTAATCCTCCTTTTTCTAAATGACAGGAGTGAAAATTTCTTTGAAACCTTGGTTTTGAGATGCAGAGCATAATTCATTCACATTTCAGTTTCGTGTGAAAATCGGCCACAAGAAGGAAACTTGACACAACACTGGAGTACCTATAAGCGTGGGGGGAAAAAAATCAAAACTCAAGTGTCGGTTCTCCATTTAGGAATGAAAACTAGAATTCCTAGACCAGGGCTGTTGCACTTGCTGGATACTCTGCCTTCGTCACAGTAATCCTGAGGGTGGTCCCTAAATTCCTAAAATGATACAACTTGCAGGGGCAGAGGCGGATGAAATCAGTTTGTTTTCTCGCTTATACAGCCATTTTCAGTTCTTGTCGGTTCACATGTAACTATCTGAAAGAAAACATAGTCTGCCTGTTAAATAAATGTTGAGTTTTGATTGAGCCACGTTTGGAGAACTTTTTATTCTGAAGTGTAGGGTTGGCGGCTTTCATCTTGAGAAGCTGAAGATTCCAAAGTCGAGTTGTAGAGAGTGGTGATTTCATAGAGTCCCTTCAAAATTGGCCTAGCATTAAAACCTTAAAAGGACACTGGTCTGATACTTGGTCTTAATTTGGGTTTTTCTGTTGCAGTTTGCCAACTCCAGCCGTGAAAGTGACTTCAGTACACCCTAAGTACTCCCCGTAGTTATCTCCCTGTGTGTGTGCACAGCGGTTCCCTTTCCATGTTAGATCCCCGGCTATATATAACCTAATCTCAAAGCATTTGTGTATGTTCTTTGTTCCTCAGCAAATGAATGGGGAAATCATTGGTCAGAATTGGAAGTGTATTGTCCTAACAGTGTCCCTTTAATGTTTCCTACAAAAATGACGTGGACTCACTACAATGTTCTTCCCTGATGTCTGGCCAGTTGAATTTAATAACGTATCTTGTTAACGTTTGTGTGTCTACTAAATGTGACTATGCAAGATTACTGAAAATTATAAGATCAAAGGCATCTAAACTTCTGTTCTTGTCTTAACTAATCACTTATTTACATCAGATTTTATTCTGTCTTCATTTGATTTTATCACATTTTGTGTGACTATTACTTTGAGTACTCTGATAATAATTTTATTTTTTATCTTGTCATTACCTATTCATGACCAAATTACCAAGGATCAACATTAAGATCGAGATTTTCGCTTGAGAATGGAAATCAATAGATTTTCCATGAAAACATTAATAAAATATTATTAGCTTGGTCTCAAAGTAGCCTAAAAATGCAACTGCGGTTAAACCTAGCCTCAAATTTCATAATACCATAACTGTTTTTATATCTTTCCACTAATTTTGACTGGATTTAATAGCACTTTATTGTACAATTGCAAAAAAAAAAATATATTCCTAGAATTGTTGCCAGTGTAATTTCTCTAATATTCTGGTGCTTTTCATATATTTTCAGTATTTTTATTACTATATTGGTATTTTCTTTGTATAATTGATCAAAAGAACATGTTTTCTATTTTAATATGTTTTAGAAAAATAATTACATTTATGAAATAAATATCATCAGGAAAAACCTCTGGTCTCTAATTGATAAAGCATCTTAAAATCAATGTTCAGGCTCGCTCTGACCTTTTAAAGATGACATTAATTTCTTTTGTACCTGCTTTGCATTTTTATAAGGACAGTGCTGTAAGCTTCCAAAGATACAATTGTGTTATCGGGTAAACCTGTCCTTCGTATGTCCTGTTTCTCCTCAACCCGGGCCAGAGCCTGGCTACTCTTCAGTGCAGCTCTCCGTTTCCCCCAGACTCAACACTGGACTCATTGACATGACTTGGGGCTCCATCATAGAGCCTTCACTAGAGCTGCCCCACGTGAGTCAGAATTGCCCTACATCCCCTCAATCCTAGTACACCTTCCTGCCTGACAGGAACCAGCAGGAAGCAGGCTGTAGAGAGACCGTCCTACCTGGCTCATTTGTATATGGAAGGCAGTCCCTGTGACGAGGCACCCACGGGGTGAGGGTGTGCTGGGGGAGGGGCCCTGGGATTGTTGGTGTGGTCCCCTCACCACTGGATGATAACTCCCAAATGGCAGCTCCCATGCCATAAGGATGGAATGAATAGGACAGATCCATCTTCTAGATTGAAAAAGAAGTGGAAATGCAAAACGCTAAGGAGAAATTAAGAATAGAACTACAAAAACAAAATGGTGACCTACCAAGAAGCACCACATCTCCCGAGGACTGTGAGGCCATGCCCTCCTTACCTAAAAGATAGAATTCTCTAGGAAACAAGAGCTCCTGTGGGGAAAGTTCCAGCTAGGAAAAGACTGGTTACTTTACACCCATCTTCAGCCTCCTCCCCTAAGTTTTCACCAACCACTCATGGTTTCCTGACGTCAGAACAAATCAGCCCCCAGAAGCATAGGGCTCCCCTTCTCCCACTGCCCCAGAGAAACCATGCACATTGTCTCATTTATTGCATTTGAGGCAAAGGTGGTTAGGAGTGAGGGCTCTGTAGTAAGACTGTCTGGGTTCAGTTTCCCTCTCTGCCACGTGAGGATGTTACTTGGGGATGTTACTTGACCTCTTTCAGCCTGTTTTCCTGATCTCTGAGTCTGATCATCCAGGTACTCTGCCACGGGATGAGTATGAGTGGGAGGAAATAATATGGATACAGCAGCCCTGGAGAGTCAGGCCTTGGCTTTGCTGATGTTGCCCCCACCACCTTCCATCCCAGCTTCCTAGAACTTTCCACATTTGGGACCATCTTACTGAATATCCTACCTCATTCGAAGCCAATCATCAGTTCTCTGAACTTTCCCCTGCTTTGAATTCCCACCCTTGCCTCCTTAGTACCCTACTCTTAATTCTAGTGCCCAGGTCAAGGGATAGACTTTAGAAGGCCAGTGATGTTTGGCTGTCTTGAATCCTATGGAGGAATATCCCTTCCAGTCTGATGAAGGCTTGGTCAGATGCTTCTTTCCACCATTGTTTCCACACCCCTTCAAAGCACCACACACACATGCACACAAAGAATTGATCTTGCAGTATTACACCCATAAGTTTCCCTTAAATGTGTAATAATCCAACAAAAATACCACATAGGATCTTTCACATCTTTATAATTTTGTCATTAATTACAACTGCAAAATCCCTTCTGCTGTATAAACTAACCTAATTTATGCGAGTGCTATCCCATCTTATTCGCTAGCTCTGGCCCCCTCTTGAGAGGGTTACGCAGGATGTGTTTGGTAGAATCTGCAAGCTCATCCAATCTGGTCCCCCCATTTTGCAGATCAGAAGACAGGGTCAGGAAGCTAAACCAACCTTACCCAGTCTAATTGACTGGTTTGAATTCACAGATGTCCCACATGTGAAAGAAAATAGGTGACAAACACAATGACAATTGTGTTAGGCACCGAATGCCAGGCATTGGGACAGTATGTCTCTATCCCAGTTGGCTTTCTTTTTCAGTGCACATGTGTATTCAAACGCTTGTAAACCAACTTAAGGGAAAGTATGTAACCAGTATCTTCAACATTTGTTCAGCCAGAAACACTCAAGATATATTCTTATGACACGTTAATGCACAAGGGCAATGGTCCAGTAATTGTGTACTTTTGGAAACAAAGCTGTAGTGAAAAACAATTCACTTTTTAAACTCTCTTTTCTTTCAGAATAATCCATTCATTTCAGTTAGTTTAATTAAATAAGCTTTCTTGGACATAAATATACTCTCTCAAGGTAGCTACATCGAAAAGGTTAAAACTGTAAGAAAGGGGGAAAATCCTTTTCTTACAGAAACTTACATCACAATTCCCAGCATTTGTATTGTCCAGTTTGCTTTGGATCAAACTCCATTACATTGAATTCTATCATTCCAGAAAGTCCTCTGCACATTTTCAGGTCATTCTACAGTGTGTGTGTGTGTGTGTGTGTGTGTGTGTGTGTGTGTAGAAAAATCTAATTTTTGGAAGTCATCTAAAACTGTCTTGCAGAGACTTGCTATTGACTCAGAAATTCAGACTTGAGTTCACTCTATGTATGTCTTCTTTGCAAGAAACCTCCAAAGTCCTAAAGTCCTAATAGCATACCTGTCCCCTTTTGCTGGATCTGGGACAAAGAAGTGAATCATTTATTGTTTCCACTCTAATACATCCTCTATCTTTTCTATACCAAGCCCTCACTCTAATACTAGCCTACAGATTCATTCAGTACAATTACTATTTGCCATTAAATTTGCCCAGAATTGCCTACTAATAAGGCAAATGTGCTTGAGCAACTTTGAGCCAAACACCAAATCACTGTTCTCTGTCGTAAACTAAATGTCAAAAATGTGTTTTGGGTACTTTGCCAATATCCTAACTCTATGACTCAAGCTATTTCCTTCTATGGGACTGGAGAGGGATGCGGTTATTATTAGGAGCAATAACAATAGTATTAAAAATAGTCTAACAAAATTTAACTGTTTTTTAATGTGGCTGAAGTAAAAGTTGCTAAAAGGGAAGGTAAAAGGAAACTGATATAAAAAGCAAAACTTCCTTTCAAATTCAGTATTCACTACTCTGGGACACTTGAACCCCTTAAGATCTTTGTCATTAAAGGTGGAGGTTTGGGGCGCCTGGGTGGCTCAGTCGGTTAAGCGTCCGACTTCAGCTCGGGTCACGATCTCGCAATTTGTGAGTTCGAGCCCCGCGTCGGGCTCTGTGCTGACAGCTCAGAGCCTGGAGCCTGTTTCGGATTCTGTGTCTCCCTCTCTCTTTGCCCCTCCCCTGCTCATACTCTCTCTCTCTGTCTCAAAAATAAATAAAAACATTACAAAAAATATTTAAAGGTGGAGGTTCATCTTATAGAGGAGTTCTATCCAAAGTCAGTGCTTAGAGTAAAATTGACTATACTCAGAATTTCCCCTGAAAATTGATTAGAAAGTTGCCACGATAGAGATGGACATAGTAACTCCTACCTTGGTGAGTCTAGACCTTCATTTTAATACCAGATAATGTATTTAGGACAGTAAATATATGTATCGTGTCTTCAAAACTAGAATCACCATCAACAAGATTCTCTTAAGAGGCACAAGAGAAATGAGAAAAAATGAGAAAAAAAAGCATTCTCATCTCCCATTCTACATACATTAAGTCAAATAGACCCTCTCGATTCTAAAACTTGACGCAATATACGTGAGGTGGTTCACATAGTTGAGGCCAAAATCCAAACTCAAATCTGTTCAGGAAGGCTCCTCACCACATCTCCGCTTCCATCTTGTTCCTGTTATCTCACTCCATTTTAATGTCTATTCCCATCACTCCAGAAAAACAGTACTTGGCTCAAACTCCAACGATGACCTCCTGTCTCTTCATCCAATGGACCTGCTTCAGTTTGACTCTGAAGTGAATTCTTACAGCAGCATTTGGCTACACCAACTGTCAGGTTTTTCTTCTCCCACTGACACTCTTTAATGTCCTTTACTGACTTACCTTCCTCCACAAAGTCTATAAGATGTTAATATTAGAACGGGGCTCCCTTGGGGCACCTGGGTGGCTCAGTCAGTTAAGCCTCTGACTCTTGCTTTCGGCTCAGGTCGTGAGCTCATGGTTTGTGAGTTCGAGCCTCACACTGGGCTTTACACTGACAGTGCAGAGCCTGCTTGGAATTCTATCTCTCTCCCTCTCCCTCTGCCCCTCCCCTGCTTGATCTCTCTCTCTCTCTCTCTCTCTCTCTCTCTCTCTCTATCTCTCAAGAAATAAAAAAAAAAATTTTAAATAAAGAACTGGGCTCCCTTTTCTTTCTCCCCATAAGTGGTCTCCTCAATACCCAGAGCTGTAATTAGTATTGGTAAGCCGTTAACCCTTGGACATTCTAGCTAGGCCTCCTGTTCGAAGTCTAGAACAGGATATGTATCTACCATTAACTTGGCAGTTCCAAATGTCCATCACAAAATGTCAAAAACAACTCATGATCTTCCCCCAAGACCTGCTCCTCAGTCTGGATCTCAATGAATGGCACTACCCTCCATTCAGTTACACCAGCTAAAAACCTGACCTTCACCCTTGAACCCACAGGGGCCATCCACTCTCCACTTCTCTCCCTCTCCACTGCAACATCCATCCTATCATTTAACTCTCCAGATGAAAATCCTTAAGTGGTTTCTATGGCTCTTAGCCCATAATTACATTTCCTAACTTGGCTTACCAAATCCTGGAAGATCTGGCTCTTGGCCTGCCTTCTCAGCCTCACTTTCCCCACTCTTTTTCCCTCTTTATGGTCTGATCCTGTATGAACCAGACTAATGCCATTTTGGACAAATCCACCATGACGACCACCCTGACCTGAAGCCTTCTAGAGCACAACCCCAGTTCCACATTCTTTCCTTTACTTAACCACATCCTTAAGTACACCCTCGGGATAATGTCCTCGCTCTGTCTTGGAGCTATGACTCTGACACATACATATTTCTCAAACATTCTCCTCCTGTGTGGTCTCCTAGCACCTACTTCCCAGCCTCTAGGGCTACAAAAGGAGGTCTTATGGGAGGTGATGTTATGGGATCTACTAGTCTTGCTGCCACCCAAGACATGCTTCTATCTGTAAATCCTCTTAGTAAACCATTTCTGTCAAGCTGGACTTATCAGCCTTTTTCTTCAGTGTTATGGCTCTTTCAGCCTTTGGAGGTGTTTGGTATATACCTCCGTTTTGTGGAACAGGTCCCATCTCTGCCTGGAATTCTCTATCCCAACCTCCCCCTCCTTCCCCTGCTTACCTCCTCACTGTGACTCTCACTCAGTTCATCGTTTGCTGAGAAAAAGTATCTCTTTGCCCAGTCTTGTCACTTTTATTCAATATAGCATTGGAAGTCCTAGCCAGAAAAAGAAAGAAATAAAAGCAAAAAAAAAAAAAAAAAAAAAGTAAAAGGTATCCAAATTGGAAACGAAGAAGTACAACCGTTGCTATTTGTAGACATGACATTATGTCTATATATCATATGACATGATATTATATATAGAAAACCCGAGAGACTTCACCAAAAAACTGTTAGAACTAATCAACAAATTCAGTAAAGTTGCAGGATGCAAAATCAACATACAAAATCTGTTGCATTTTTATACACTAATAGTGAACTCTCAGAAAGAGAAATGAGAACAATTACATTTACAAGTGCATCAAAAAAATACCTAGGAATAAACATAACCAAGGAAGAGAAAAACCTGCACACTGATAAGACATTAATGAAAAAAATTGAAGACACAAATAAGTGGAAAGTATGCTGTGCTCATCATTTGGAAGAATTAATTTTGCTGAGATGCTGCTACTACCCAAAGCAATCTACAGAATCAGTGTAATCCCTATCAAAATTCCAATGGAATTTTTCATAGAACAAACAATCCTAAAATTTGTATGGAACAACAAAACAACCCTAATAGCCAAACCAGTCTTGAGAAAGAAGAACAGAGATGGAGGCACCATGCTTCCTGATTTCAAACTATATTAACAAAGCTAATCAAGTCAGTATGGTATTGGTATAAAAATAGACACATAGGTCAATTAAATGGAACAGATAGCCCAGAAATAAATACACACATATATCAATTAATTTACAACAAAACAGCCAAGATTTAAAAAATGGGAAAGAACAGTCTCTTCAATTAATGGTGCTGGGAATGCTAGACAGCCACATGCAGAAGAACGAAACTAAATAACTCTCTTAGGCCATATACACAAATTAACTAAAAATGGATTAATGACTTGAATATAAGACTTGAAACCATAAAACTCCTACAAGAAAACATAGGCAGTAAGCTCCTTGACATTGGTCTTGGCAGTGATTTTTCTTTTGGATTTGACACCAAAGGTAAAAATAAACACATGGGACTACCTCAAACTAAAAAGCTTCTGCACAGCAAAGGAGCCCATCAACAAAAGAAAAGGCAACCTACAGAAAGG
The DNA here is from genome assembly GCF_016509475.1 of Prionailurus bengalensis. Taxonomy (NCBI): domain Eukaryota; kingdom Metazoa; phylum Chordata; class Mammalia; order Carnivora; family Felidae; genus Prionailurus; species Prionailurus bengalensis. The sequence goes on from NC_057361.1 coordinate 11,602,144, forward strand.
AAGAAACATTTGCAAATCACTTATCTGATAAGGGACTAGTATCTGAAATATGTGAAGAACTCATACAACTCAAGAGCAAAGAAAAAAATCCATGAGATTAAAAAATGGACAGAAGATGTGCATAGACATTTTTTCAAAGAAGATATACAGATATCCAACAGGTACGTAAAAAGATGTTCAACAGCACTGATCATCAGGTAAATGCAAATCAAAACCACAAGGAGATATCACCTCACACCTGTCAGAATGGCGATTATCAAAAAGACAAGAAGACATAAGAAGTGTTGGTGAGGATGTGGAAATAAGGCAACCCTTGTCCACTGCTGGTAGAAATGTAAATTAGTGCAGTCACTATGGAAGACAGTATGGAGGCTCCTCAAAAAAATTAAAAATAGAATTACCATCTGGTCCAGCAATTCCACCTCTGTGTATTTATCTGAAGAAAACAAAAACACTAATTTGGGAAGACACATGCACCCCTTTGTTCACTGCAGCATTATTTGCAATAGGCAAGACATGGAAACAACCTAAATGTCCATCAACAGATGAATGGATCAAGAAGATATGGTGTGTATAGAATGGAGTATTATTCAGCTGTAACAAAAAGAAAGAAATCTTGCCATTTATGACAACATGGAGGGACCTTAAGACCATTACGCTAAACGAAATAAATCAGACAGAGAAAGACAAATACCGTATGATCTCACTTATGTGTGGAATCTGAAAACAGAAGAATCAAAAACAACAAAAGAAAAAGTGATCTCATAGATACAGAGCACAAATTGGTGGTTGCCAGGGTTGGAGGGTAAGGGGGTAGGCAGAATGAATAAAGGGGTTTAGAAGGTACAAATTTCCAGTTATAAAATAAATGTCATGAGGAAATAATATACAGCATAGCGACTACAGTTAATAACACTGTACTGCATATTGGAAAGTTGCTAAGAGAGGAAATTTAAAAGTTCTTATCATAAGAAAAAAATCGTAACTGTGTGATAATAAACATTAACTAGACTTACTATAGTGATCGTTTTGCTATATACACAAATATCAAATCACTATGTTGTACACCTAAAACTTACATAACGTTTTATGTCAGTTGCACCTCCATAAAAAGGAAAAGGGATCTCTCATTCCAAGGATGTGATCAGGCTCCATTAGAAATTCCCAGGACACCACCACGTTTTCTTCATGGCACTTATTACAGCTTATATTTAGATACTCGTGTGATGCTTATTAATCCATTTCTCTCCATTACACTATAAACTTCACAAGGGAAGCTATGGTAGTCACCATTGATTCTCCAGCATGTAACTGCCACATGGGTGCAGCCTACCAGGTGAAGGAATGAATTACTTCCTGGGATTTAAAAAATAGACTATTCTGAAGTTCTAGGGTAGCCTTTCCCTCCCTCGTTTCTAGATACCCCCCCCCTGGCCCCCCGCCATGTACATCAATGAATTAACACTGACCAAACACAGCTTTAGGGTAAAGCATATAACCCGATACTATAGGGAAAATGTGAAGTAAAATAGACAGTGACCGTTTTCAAAGAACCTAGAATAGCTGGTCTACAGCTCTGGCAGAAATTCTAAGTCAGTAGGCCATTTTCTCTTCAAGCCTCGCAAAGACATTCCTTCTGTCATCAGTCATGGACAGAAGAGCTGGATAGTGTTTGGGCTCACCCAAATGTTGAAGAAGCACGGAGCTTGCCTCAGCTTTTCTTACCCTATTCACATCACAGCTCCATCAATACTGCGCCACAACAGTTCTAAAGTACTGTCTCCTATGTCTGCAAGCCTGCATTTCCCCAAGGAGATACCCTAGAACACTAATTCCATCATTCACTCTGGGCCAAACGGTTTCCATTGTCATATAATTTTGAGAAACACAGTGTTAAGCAAAATTAAAGTGTTCCCCCATAGAATCTCTCATAATCATTAGTGTACTAATGCGCATGACCAATCTCTGAGAATATTATGTTTTTCCCAAATGTTTAAAACCATGGAATCCTCTTTTCAAGCGATATAATTTGGGACTAAGTGTCCTGAAAACACACTTGGAAACCCGGTGTTGAGAGTTTGAACATACACTGAAGGGATCCTGTATGCCTGTAAGCCCAGCCTGCAGTAGAAATTTAAGCTGGAACCAAAGGTGAGGTTTCAAAGTTAAAATGTCAGGGCACCTGGGGAGCTCAGTCAGTTAAGCGTCTGACTCTTGATTTCAGCCCAGGTCATGATCTCACGGTTAATGAGATTGAGCCTTGTGGCGGGCTCCATCTCAAGGGTCATGATCCAGCCCACTTGGGTTTCTCTCTCTCCCTTTCTCTCTGCCCCTCCCCTGCGCATGCACACGCACACACTCTCTCTCTCTCTCTCTCTCTCTCTCTCTCTCTCTCTCTCAAAATAATTTTTAAAAAGTGAAAAAGCCATGACACTTGCAAATAAAGGAGGGGATATTTACTGATTCAGCTCAGTATAGCTCTTCATACCTTCACTTTCTAACTTCCATTTGTAAAATTAATTTAATTCAATATGGCAGAGTGTATAAGTAAAAGCTACCTTCAATCTCAGAGACCTTTCTTTGGGGTTGCATTTCCACACTCTTTTTTAGTTCTTTCAGCTAAGTTTTTATTTTACTCATGGCCAGATTGCATAGGTCAGACTCTCCCTTCCCTCTTATCCCTGTCTGGACCAATATTTGTCTGTTATCTTTCTGTAGACCAGTTACATATGTGAAACGTGTTTGCAACTCAGAGGGCAGCTCATGAGAGCCTGCCAACTCTCTGTTCAGCTGGATTTTAGCCAACCCACACACAGCTTTGGGCCTAGCTCATGACCCATAGGCAGTCATCACCTCCAGGAAACACATCGGCCTTTGTGGGCTTTCCTTCACTAAGAGTAAATCCAAGAAGATCTCAAGGGCATTAGGAGAATCCTAATTTAGGGGGCTCCATTATAGACATTGCATGTAAGTATGTTTAAAATTAATGGCATTTTCTAAGTCTTGGCAGACTTGGACATAACTGCATATAATCCTTTTCGTCTCCGCCTGCTTCTCTCTCTGTGTTAATGGCATTGCCTTTTTGAGTGTTCTTTTCCATCTTAATGTTTCTTGGAAGACAGAAATTCCGCTGAGGATATCACTTCGTGCCAGTAGTATTTTCTTCTTCACTTACATCTTTGAATTTCAATGGTGCTGGTAATGGTCTTTGGCTACTTGTACCTATTAACCCTTCCATTTCATGGCTTAAAATCAATATATATTTTTGTTAAAGATTCCCAAAGGAGAGAGAGCGAGAGGTGACTCTGTGAGCTACCTCCATATAAATGCATTTTGTTTACCCCCAGCACATCTTGCTATACCTACTGAATCTAATATTTGGACTCGATTATAGGTGAAATTTCCACATTCCTGTTCTTGCCCACAGGCTTCATTATTCAGCAGTGTGTTTTCCTGCCCTCCAGTAAACAGCATGCATCATAGTATTAGACTATTTACTAGGCAGTCTCTAAACAAACATGGCTTGAATCAAATGTACTGAAAGCTCAAAGTTTTATGGTTTCAGAAAGGTACAAGGGACAGAAATCTGCTTTGTTGCCCCATAGCACTAAGCTTAGAAAAGCCAAATGATTATGATGGAGATACAGAGGCGCAAAAAAAAAAAAAAAAAATCACTTCTGAAGTAGAGCCTGGTAACCTTAGAGAGAAATCAATAAGGAGTCCTTGGACCTGTTCAAAGAGTATGTTCAAAGGAATCAGGAATCTGATGAAAAAGGAGCCAAAATCTGGTTAGGAAAGGCTGGGGCAGGGCCAAAGATTCTGCATTTCAAACAACCTAGGCCATGCTGCTGCTGCAATGCCCAGACCACACTTTGGCCAACCAGGCTTTCTAGAAGTGTTAGAAAAGACCATCTCAAGTCCCACCCCAGATCTGCCTCATCAGAAGTTGCATGTGGACAAGATCCCAGGTCTCCAGGTGGTTCACATGCACATTCAAGTTTGAAAAGCACTCCTATCTTTTATTCCGAAGTCCTTTTTCCTAAGGGCCCTCCCATTTTGACTACTCATCAACCCCTTGGCTCCAACAGTTGTGACCAGAAGCTATATGCTCTGTTTATTTTGTTAGCTAAATATTTTGTGGGCATTTATGTTATGTATGGATATCCTTTAAAGTGAATTAAACATTTATTGAGTGTTCTCTAGATGCTCAGGGAATCACAGCTTTCAGGTGGGGTAGCCCCGGCCCAGATTCAACATATGAGGCATCACTTACAGAAATGGAGATATTTTTGTCATGAAACTTCATTTTCTACTTTGATAACTTAAAAGATGACATGGGGGTGCCTGGGTGGCTCAGTCGGTTGAGCGTCCGACTTCGGCTCAGGTCATCATCTCACGATTCGTGAGTTCGAGCCCCATGTCAGGCTCTGTGCTGACAGCTCAGAGCCTGGAGCCTGCTTCGGATTCTGTGTCTCCCTCTCTCTCTCTCTCTCAAAAATAAATAAAACATAAAAGAAATTTTTTTAAAAAGATAACACGGACATTTCCCAGCTGGTCGTGTCCCGGAAATCCATAAACTCCAGTGTGCATTTACCATGAGTAATCCTACATGAAACTGGTATATCCTGACAAAAACATTCCACAGGTAAGGACTCCCCATTAGCAAGTACCATCAAGGATTCCAACTAGCCAATCTCTAAGATTTGTTCAGGTCATTTCTCCTTCATGTGTCCCCAGGGTGGGCAGAGCTGGATTGCAGATCAGCTGCTGAGTCTTTTCTTCCCACTTGCATAGACGTGTCATGCTGGGAGCTGGCTGATGAAGTGTTCTATTAGCATGTGGGCTTCTCAGAGTTGAAATGACAGAGGAGACAAATTTCTAAACGGCCTATGTGGAAAATAACTGACCCTATTCTAACAAAACTCATCCTGGAAATGTGGCATCTGAAGCAGGGGAGGCACTCAATAAATATTTGTTACATAAATGAAAAAGCAAATATGCCTCAGGGCAAACAGCTTCAAGCACTAACCATAATACATCCCTGCATGGGGCTTGAGGACAGTAGTGGTTAACCCACTTCCATACTGGCGGGAGCATACCCCTGTGGAGGGTTCATCTTGCACAGTCAAAAATGCAGGGTGTGCCCTAACCTGTATTTGGCAGAGTTCAGTTGTTAGAACTGCTGGTGTGATCGCTAGTAATAAATGGCTCTATGTTTATTCTCATTTCAAAAATCACTTTGATATTTAGCTTTGCAAAACTAATTCAGATGTTTAATGCTCCACTGAGAATTAATGGATTCACTTAATGTTCAAAACCCATTAGCACAAGAGAGCTTATTCTGGGGACCAATTATTCAACATCCTGAGGCTCTCCAGAGCACATATAAAAGACACTTCAACAGGTGCTGTTTGCAACTTTCTATCACAGTAGGATGGTCCTTGGAAGCAGAAACTACTACCCAGACTCTCTCCTGGTAATCATTCCTATTAAGCGAGTATGTTTCATTTAGGTGGTAAGTAAATGGATTTTGCTTTGCTGGATCTGTGACATCACTCTGTTTCTTGTTTATCTCCTTTAAATAAACCATAACTCTAATAACTGGTTTTCTTCCATTTTCTTTTTTTAATGTTTATTTTTGAGAGAGAGAGAGACAGAGACAGAGCGTGAGCAAGGGAGGGGCAGAGAGAGAGAGAGAGGGAGACACAGAATCTGAAGCAGGCTCCAAGCTCTGAGCTGTCAGCACAGAGCCCGACGTGGGGCTCGAACTCACGAATTGCAAGATCATGACCTGAGTTGAAGTCGGATGCTTAACCGACTGAGCCACCTAGGCGCCCCTGTTTTCTTCTATTTTCTAATAAAAAAAGGATTCCTGAAACTAGGGCTAACTACCAAGTATTCCCAGCATGGGAAAAAAGGGAAGGGCTTATAGATTATGATAGGCCCAAAGAAATGTCATCAGAAAGCAGATGGGAAAGTAGAGTTGTTGTGTGTAGTGTAACAACTTTGCCTGCCACTCATAAAGTGAGAATAGAAGGGCAAGTTTACATCTACAAACAGGCTCTACAAATAGCCACTGGACAAAAGCAGCAACTCTCAGTCTTTGCTGCCAACACAAAGATTAGATTTCCTCTTCTCAAATGACAAAAGTGCTGGGTTGGACGGGAAAGGGCTTTTGGCTCAAAAAGCCCTTTGAGTAGACAGTGGGATGTGGAGAATATTATGTCAGAGATTCAGCTCTTCAGCTTAGGAAATATGGGACCTGTGAAATTCACACTTGGCTGCAAATCCAGGCACCTCCCACAAATACTCAGAATGGTTTTCAACTGTTAAAAAGAAGACAACAGAACCAAAATGGAGTTGCTTATGCTAAGTCCCACATCACCAAACTAAGACTGAATTACAATTCTGGCTCTTGCAGAAATGGAATCTTAAACCAGGCATTCAGGAATCACCTGATCAGCACTAGTTAGGTAATCTTCCTGATAGACACCTCTGTCATCCCCCATCCCCTGAAGGAAAGTAAACTTGCAAGAACCAACTCACTTTTTTGTCTAGTCTAACTTTCTCGTTCCTACTCCTGTCACCTGACCTTTACTGCCCACCTGCTTATACTCACTGATCTTTGTCCTACATTTTTCCTTAAGCTTCTCTTTATAGGGTATCTCTTAACTCAGGCAAATGGAAATCAAAACCACCCATCAAACCAATAGTGACTGCCCTGACAACATCTCCAGCCGGCCCAGACAACCCAGACCAGTTTGAGCATGACCCCCAACTCGTAACCACACAGATGGACCATGGAGCGACCTCTAGAGTAACTGACAATTACCTCTACCCCATTATAATATTAAAATCTCCATCCAAGGAGGAGTACAATCCTCATTTACATAACAGCCTCATGCCCCCCTCTACATCTGATGAAAAGAATCTTCTGTTTAAATATTCATCCTAACCCTAAATAAAAGGAACCCAGCCGTCATTGCTCAGGGAGTTATGGCTTTGGAAGTTATCCCCCACGATCTCCTTATTTGTTACAAATAAAGCTAGCTTTTTGCCACAACTCGACCTGGTCCATCTGTGACTCACCAAGGAGCCTGCTCACGTTGGTCTGGTTAGAAATTTGGTGACCCAGATAGGACTACTGTCCTTCTGAAGTTTTGCTCCCTGGTTCCCTGGTTTTCAGAGGATAGAGCAGTGGGCAGCAACAACTCACCTAGGCTAACCTGTTCAAGCTACTGGGGGCAGGGGCAGATTCCTTGTAGGGACTCTCCCTTCTTGATGCTTGTGACTGCCAGCCTGGTGTTCTGTCCTCACCTGAAATCCAGTGGCCACTCTGATTCCTTTCATTAAGAAGGATTTCTGTTGGGATAAGTCATGCCAGGTCTGTGACATGGCTTTTAGAGATAAAACTACGGTGGTCTCATAAAGTCTAGGCAAGCCAGAATAACAGTCAGAATACTCTGGGGGATTGAACAATTGACTAGAGACAAAGCAGTCATCCCCAGGTGACAGAAGATCATAGAATCCAGCTCTTCAGAGGCTTGGATGTTCCAACCTAGCGAAATGGGAGTGGTCTAACAGAGATTAGTCTAGGGTCTGGGTGATTGAAGGAAATCTCAGTCCCACCTTGTTGTTTGGTCTGTTTATTGTTGTTCCCTGTTTAAATCTTCACCCTGGCTGCTTGGCCCTTGTGTACCTCCTCCTTCCCTCACAACCCTGGACAATGGACACAGCAGCAATTTGGGTCACTGGAAGCATGCAGTGGGAACGGGCAAGAGTTCTATGTAATTGGTTAAAAGACAAGTGGTTGTAAAAAATTGGGTATTCTTGGGGCGCCTGGGTGGCGCAGGCAGTTGAGCATCCGACTTCAGCCAGGTCACGATCTCGCGGTCCGGGAGTTCGAGCCCCGCGTTGGGCTCTGGGCTGATGGCTCAGAGCCTGGAGCCTGTTTCCGATTCTGTGTCTCCCTCTCTCTCTGCCCCTCCCCCGTTCATGCTCTGTCTCTCTCTGTCCCAAAAATAAGTAAACGTTGGAAAAAAAATTAAAAAAAAAATTTAAAAAAAATTGGGTATTCTAAAACTGAGAAAGATAAAAACTAACCCAAATGTTTTTCAAGTTCACAGGATCTGGGATAATCTTTGGTAAATTAAAACAGACATGTCTTTGGAAGTCATCAACATCAAATGTAATAGTAAACTTTCATTCTACCTCAATTTATTAGTTACATTCACAGTGTATCTACTGCAATTTGCCAGCAAGAATGACTAATAAAGATGGTTGATTTTGTCTGATGAAGTTTTCATGGATAATTGTTAAGACCAAGGAGGCCAAATAGGTAAAAACATTTATAGGTTAAACTTTTAAATAGCTTTCAGAATCTTTGGTAATCTAAAACATTGAAGGTTTGCTAAGTTAAATGACAAATTGGGTTGAATTCATTGGATATTTAAATCTTTTCCAAATAAGATTACTGAATGTAGGTTTGTCTGCTTTTGGCTTCTTATTACAGAGAAACTGAGGATACTTGGGTCTGTTAGTGAACATATTTTATGCTTTATTGCAAGTTGTACCATGAAAAAAGCATGTTTCTAGAAATTGTGAAATATATTCATAATTTTGGCAATCTAAAGAATTCTGGTGCAATAGGCATTTCACAACTGGTTACTACTTAGTTTTCACTGTAATTGAGACTGCTAGAAATAAGGGAAGTGACTCTGTATGTGAACAAACAAAAAAAAAAGATGTGTTTTTGATAAGATATAAGGAATGGGAATACTCTTTTGTTGAGAAAAAAGAAAGTAACTTTGTCCTAAAATGAAACTGATTACTTAGAGGAGGCTTAGGACAAAATCTAAATGTAAAAAAGTTGTAGAAGGTTTGTGAATGAAAGGCTTTAGAAAAGGATTTTATGTGTAGTCATGACTAAGATTGAAATGAATGGATTTTAAAAGTACACTGGTGTAAGATTGAAATTCTGTTTTTCTATTAAAAAGACAAAGTTTTCTTGGATTATTAGTCTGCTCTTGATAAGAAATTGTAAAGAAAGGGTTTCCCCCTCCCCCTATTCTTTATCTGCCCAGAAAGTCTAAGTTTCTGTTTTGTCTTTAACAGGTCTTTGATTACTTAAGAGCACTGAAACTTCTTATTGTCATCTTGGGTAAATACAAGTTTATAATAATCTGTAATCCTATTTAGGCATGCACTGTAAAACCTTCTGAGGTTTTTAACAAACTTTTCAAGATTTGAACTCCAAATGAAGTCTTTTGACAGTTCTAAGAGGGAAGTTTATAGCAATACAGGTCTACCTCAAAAAGCAAGAAAAATCTCAAATCAACAACCTAACCTTACACCTAAAAGAGCTAGAAAAAGAACAACAAACAAAACCCCCAAAGAGCAGAAGGAAGAAAATAATAAATATTAGAGCAGAAATAAATGATATAGAAACTAAAAACAAAAACAAAAACAAACAAAAAAACAACAGAACATATCAATGAAGCCAGGAGCTGATTCTTTGAAAAGATCAATAAAATTGATAAATCTCTAGCCAGACTTATCAAGAGAGAGGGGAGAGAGAGAGGGGGAGAGAGAGAGAAAAAAACCCACATAAATAAAACCACAAATAAAAGAGGAAAAATACCAACATCACAAAAATACAAACAATTGTAAGAGACTATTATGAAAAATTATATGCCAACAAATTGGACAACCTAGAAGAAATGGACAAATTCCTAGAAACATATTACCTACCAAAACTGAAAACAGGAATAAATAGAAAATTTGAACAGACCAATTACCAACAAGGACATTGCTGGTACAGGAAATCAAAAAAACTTCCAACAAACAACTCCAGGACCAGATGGCTTCACAGGTGAATTCTACAAAACATTTAAAGGGTTAATACCTATTCTTTTCAAACTTTTCCAAAAAATAGAGAAAGAAGGAAAAGTTCCAAATTCATTCTGACAGTTACCCTGATACCAAAATAGATTTAATAAAACACCACAAAAAAAAAGAGAGAGAACTAAAGGCCATCTCTGATGAACACAGATGCAAAAGTCCTCAACAAAATACTAGCAAACCAAATCATCAATACATTAAGTAAATCATTCACCACAATCAAGTGGGACTTATTCCTAGGATGCAAGGGTAGTTCAATATCCACAAATCAATCAACATGACACATCACATCAATAAAAGAAAAGGTAAAAAACCATAGGATCATGAGAATAGATGCAGAAAAAGCATTTGAAAAAGTACAAAATTCATTCATGATTAAAAAAAAAACCCTCAACAAAGTAGGTCTAGGGGGAACATACCTCAACAGAATAAAGGCCTTGTATGAAAAACCGATAGAAAACATCATACTCAATGGGGAAAAACTGAGAGCTCTTCCCCTAAGGGCAGGAACAAGACAAGGATGTCCACTGTCACCACTTTTATTCAACATAGTACTTGAAGTCCTAACCACAGCAATCAAACAACAAAAAGAAATAAAAGGGATCCAAACTGGTAAGGAAGAAATAAAACTTTCACTATTTGCAGATGACATGATACTATATATAGAAATCCTTAGAGACTCCACCAAAAAAGTAGGAGAACTGATAAATTAACTAAGTCAAGTCGCAGGATACCAAATCAATGTACACAAATCTGTGGCATTCCTACACACGGATAATGAGGCAGCACAAAGGGAAATTAAGAAAACAATCCCATTTACAACTGCACCCAAAATAGTAAACTATCTAGGTATAAACTTAACCAAAGAGGTGAAATACCTGTACTCTGAAAACTATAAAACATTGATGAAACAAATTCAAGACAACACAAAGAAATGGAAAGACATCCCATGCTTATGGATTGGAAGAACAAATATTGTTAAAATGTCTACACTACCCAAAGCAATGCACAGATTTAATGCAATCCCTATCAAAATACCAACAACATTTTTTTATACAACTAGAACAAGCATTCCTAGAATTTGTATGGAACCACAAAAGACCCTGAATAGCTAATGCAATCTTGAAAAAGAAATACAAAATTGGAGGTAGCACAATTCCAGACTTCAAATTCTATTACAAAGCTGTAGCAATCAAAACAGTATGGTACTGGCATAAAAATAGACACATACAATAGAGCATGTGACTCTTGATTTGGGGGTCATGAGTTTGAGCCCTGCATTGGGTGTAGAGATTACTTTAGAAAATATTAATTTAAAAATAGACACATATCAATGGAACAGAAAGGAAAACCCAGAAATAAAGCAACAATTATATGGTCAATTAATTTCCAACAAAGAGGAAAGAATATAGAATACACAATGGGTAAAAGTCTCTTCAACAAATGGTGCCGGGAAAACTGGACGACTGCATGCAAAAGTATGAAGCTGGACCACTTTCTTACACCATACACAAAAATAAACTCAAAATGAATCAAAGACCTAAATATGAGACCAGAAACCATAAAAATCCTGGAAGAGAGCACAGGCAGTGATTTTTTTGACATCAGCTGTAGCAACATTTTTCTAAATAGGTCTCCTGAAGCAAGGGAAATAGAAGCAAGATAAACTATTGGGACTACACCAAAACAAAAAGTTTCTATGCAGCAAAGGAAACAATCAACAAAACTAAAAGGCAAGCAATCTACCAAATGGGAGAAGATGTCTGCAAATGACATACCTGATAAAGGGTTAGTGTACAAAATATATAGAACTGATACAGCTCAACACCCCAAAAACAAATAATCCAATTAAAAAATGGGCAGAAGAAATGAATAGCCATTTCTCCAAAGAGACATCCAGATGGCCAACAGACACATGAAAAGATGCTCAACATCACTCATCACCAGGGAGATGCAAATAAAAACTACAACGAGATGTCATCTCACACCTGTTAGAATGGCTAAAATAAAAAAAACAAGAAAGAGCAAGTGTTGATGGCAATGTGGAGAAAAAGGAAACCTTGTGCACTGTTGGTAGGAATGCAAACTGGTGCAGCCACGGTGGAAAATGGTATGGAGTTTCCTCGAAAGGTTAAAAATAGAACTACTCTACAATCCAATAATCGCACTAATGGGTATTTGCCAAAAATACAAAAACACTCATTCAAAGGGATACATACACCTCTATGTTTATAGCAGCATTATTTACAATAGCCAAACCTTGGAAGCAGCCCAAGTGTCCATCAATAAATGAATGAATAAAGAAGATGTGGTATATATACAAAATGGAATATTATTCAACCAATAGAATGAAATCTTGCCCTTTGCAACAATATGGATGGAGCTAGAGGATATAATGGTAAGTGAAATAAGTCAGAGAAAGACAAATACTGTACGATATCACTCTTATGTGGAATTTAAGAAACAAAACAAACAAGCAAAGTAAAAAAGAAAAGAGAGAGAGAGAAACCAAGAAATAAACTCTTAACTACAGAGAACTGATGGTTACCAGAGGGGAGATGAGGGTGGGGGATGGGTGAACAGGTGATGGGGATTAAGGAGTGAGCTTGTCATGATGAGCAAAGGTTGATATATGGAATTGTTGAGTCGCTATATTGTATACCTGAAACTAATATAACAGTGTATGTTAACTAAATTGGAATTAAAAATTTAAAGTTAATTAGGGGTGCCTGGGTACTTTGTGGGTTGAGTGTCCAACGTCAGCTCAGGTCATGATCTTACAGCTCATGAGTTCAAGCTCCACATCAGACTCTTTAATGACAGCTCAGAGCCTGGAGCCTGCTTCATATTCTGTGTCTCCCTCTCTGCCCCTCCCCTGCGCATGCTCTGTTTCTCTCTCTCAAAAATAATAAACATTAAAAAAATTTTTAAGTTAATTAAAAATGGAAAAAAATAAATGAAGTCCTTTAAATAATTAGGCTTGTTTATTTGGTATGTTATGTTACATGGGAAACATGGTCAAACAAATGATGATACACCTTAGGTTCTATTACATGGGTAAATGCTATAACTGTTCTAGAAATTATATGAAAGCCTTAAAGTTTTAGTATGTTCTTATATAAAGTCATCACTTGACATTCTAATTAATGAAGTATTGTGTGTCACAGAAATAACTAGATTTCCTTGTCAATTGCTTTATAACAAACTCTTCAGATTTTTAACCATGCCCATTTTTGAGTTTTTCTTTGTCATTTATAATTATTGTTCTGATGCTTTTGCCAAATGTATCTTGTCTTCCAGGAGATTCATGAAAAGAACTCTGTGACAAACCCATGTTTTTGATACCTTTTAAGATCATAAAACCGAGTAAGAATTTCCAGAACTAATGGAAAAGCTGCATTCAAATAGAACAAGAATTAGCAACACGGGACTGCATGAATTGAGGAGGATGATTATAGTTTTGATGACTCTTGTTTGAAACATTGCTGGTTCTCTAATGATTGCTCATCCAGATTTAAGGAGGCTTTTTCTTAAGATATCTATGATTTATAGAAATATGATACAATATTCCTTTGTGAACAAATGGCAACATTTAACTTTTCTCCCTACCTGAACCCTCCAGAATTCTGAAACTCTCAATGACTATTCTTTCTTTGATAGCTTAAGTTCAATGAAAATCTGGCTCTCCTTGTAACAAGACACCATTGGAAATATTGATTGTATTACCAAGGCTTTGAATGGACTATCATATTTGAGAGAGACATGGAAATACTCAGATATGACCAGACAGCTTTAAGGAACTAAGACTGACTTTATGGAGCTGATAAAGCCCCTTGGAAATGTTGGCCTGATACCTTGCTTACAGAGTTCCCAGCAGCCTTACTGGGTGAGTAAAGAATAGCACTTCGTGGCAAGTGCAGGAACCTCATGATATTTTGGGGACCCCGAGAAGAGGAATTCACCCAAATCTAGAGGTATTGTAGACAAACCTGATGGCGAGGATTTGGTTTGGCTTCTGGCCTTGAGACTATTAAAGATTCAATTCGAAATTCCTTATAAAAGTTCTAGCAAAGCAGGTTCGGAAAACTTACATGATCAGTCGCTATTCTTGCTGAATGCAAATAATTAGGCCAAGTTTGCTAAAACCGGAATTGTTTTACAAACCGATCAGTCTCGATCTGGCTGTCTTTGATGGAAATGAAAGTGATTTTAGAGAAAAATTATGTTTCAATAACACGTCTTTGTGGATACTGGATTCTAGTTCTGATGGCCTTTAGTGTTTGTTGTTTGCCTATATAACTGGGCTAGATCCCAAATTAGGCTTGGACATGGTGGCCAGGTGTTGGCTCCCTTATCTAAGAGCTGTAGCAATCACGTGCCTCTGGACAAAAACTATGTGTCAACCTATGATTGTTTGGACCCCACACCAGGTTTCTAGTTTTCTGGAAACCTAGGCACATCTGTGGCTGTCCCAAAAGAAAATGTTACAACATCAGGCCATGCTGATAGTTACCTCCCAGATATAGCTGCCACCCTACTCTGCAATCATGAAGTACTTGATCAGATTTACTCTTGCTCCAAAGATCTCCGGAGTGAACCTCTGTCCATTGCAGAAGATACCTGGTTTACAGATGGCAGCAGTTTTATGGAAAATGGACTAAAAATGGGGGCACCTTGGTGTTCAATCAGCTGGACATCCAACTTTGGCTCAAGTCATGATCTCACAGTTCATGGGTTCGAGCCCCATGTCAGGCTCTGTGCTGAGAGCTCAGAACCTGGAGCCTGCTTTGGATTCTGTGTCTCCCTCTCTCTACCCCTCCCCTGCTCGCTCATTCATTCATTCTCTCTCTCTCTCTCTCTCTCTCTCTCTCTCTCTCTCAAAAATAAACAAAAGAAGAAAATGGACTAAAAAGGGCAAGATATGCAGTAGTGTCCCTAAATGCTCTGTAAGGCTAAAAGACTGGCCCCAGGCAGCCCAGCCAAAAAGGCAGAAATAACCACACTAACGAGAGCATTAGAATTGGGTAAAGACAAGGTGGTAACCATTTACATGGATTCTAAATATGCCTTCTCTGTAATTCATGCCATGGAGCCACATGGAGGGAAAGAGGACTACAGCAAGAATAGAGAAATTCAATATGGCAAGAAGAGAGAAATTCAATATGCTAGAAGCTATACAGAAGCCTAAAGAAATGCCAGTGGTTCACTGTAGAGGCCATTAAAAAAGCAAATTCAGAAGTAACAAAGGGAAATAATCTGGCTGATGCAGCCACAAAAAAGGGCTGTCAACTCTAAGGAGATTTTGCAATTGCCACTAACTCCCTCTCTACCACTATAGAAGTTTACTCCATCCTGCTCCCAGGAGGAGACAGAAGAGGTTGTAAAATTGGGCTATCGGTGGGCTCTGCTAATCAGAGAAAGGATGATAAACAACAATGGGAGAATCTGGGTACCTAAGCAGAATGTTGGGGGTCTCCCTAAGAGTGCACATGACTCAACCCGTTGTAGCAAAGAAGCTTTATACCTACGGTTAATAATGATCATGAGCACCCCAGGGATAAAACAAACTATTGAGAAAATAACAAACCAATGTGCCTATTGCCAGACAAATGTTGTACAAACCAGACCTCCATTACCCCCTCTAGTTAGAGGAGCTCAAATCCAGGGGACAATGCCAGGGAAAGATTGGAAAACAGCACTTACTGTAATGCCAGTGGTCCCTGGAGGGTTTCAATACTTTTTAGTGTTTGTAGGTAGATTTACTGGATGGGTTGAGGCCTTACCTGTAGGATGGAAAGAGCTAAAAATGTAACAAAGACCTTCAAAAAGGATGGAGCTCCTCAATTTGGATTGCCAAGATCAATCCAAAATGATAATGGGCCAACCTTCATATCAAAAATTATTTCTGAGGTGGCCAAGGCCTTAAATATCAAGGTGAGATTTTACCCTGTCTGGAAACCTCAATATTCTGGGAAAGCAAAATGCACTAACATAACCCTGAAAAAAGCCCCCGGCAAAGTTGTGCCAGGAAACACAGGAAAATTGGTTCCAGTTACTACCAACAGCTCTCACTAGAATGAGAGCTACCCAGAAGGGAAAAACCTAAAAGCTCAGCCCATTTGAAATGACTTATGTGAGGCCCTTTCCAAAAATCTCTGACTCCTCACCTCCAGAGATCTGTCAAGCATATAATTAATTTCCAATAGGTTGTGGATACACTCAACAAATATAAAAGTTTTCACCTCCTGAAATTAAGCTTCACCCATATGGACGTGGGGACTGGGTGTACATAAAAGCATAGGAACATGGGTCACCCCAGGATCAACTATACCCTATCTGGACAGGGCCCTGCCTAGTACTAGGAACCACACACTCTTCCTTAAAAATTAGAGAGTCATACCTTGGTTCCACCAGAGGAGAGTAAAAAGGCATCTGCACTAGAGGCCCAGGAAGAAATTCTAAACAGTAGCAGATGACAACAGATACTCCTGTGAGCCACTCACTGACCTGAAACTCCTGTTCCAGAGACACTTACCAGGTAAGGAGAGCCTCATTCAGTAAGGGCTCTCAAATTCCAACTATAGTAATCTCCATCTGTATAATACTAGTTCCACTGTTCTGGTTTCTTCGGCCTTATTGTTTGCTACCAGGCCCATCGAATAGATTAAATCATTCTCTCTGTGACTGGTTGGTGATAAATGCCACAGCTTATTGTTAGTACATGGCAAAATAGATTATGTTCTAATCTCCTCTACCTTGGTCTGATTTTGAAATGAACACCGTCCTGGGGCACCTGGGTGGCTCTGTCGGTTAAGTGTCTGACTTCAGCTCAGGTCGTGATCTCGCAGTTCATGAGTTCGAGCCCCGCATCGGGCTCGGTGCTGACAGCTCAGAGCCTGGAGCCTGCTTCAGATTCTGTGTCTCCCTCTCCCTCTTCCCCTCCTCGGCTCGCACTCTGCGTCTCTCTCTCTCTCAAAAATAAACGAACATTAAAAAAATAATAAAAATAAAATGAACGCATTCATGTTAGTCCCAGTTGCTATTATCATAGCGATATGAAGAGCTATAAACATACTAAAGTACCCCTGGGAGCTAACTCCCTCATAGATGTCAGAAGGATCACAGCCAAGAGAAACGAACTAACTGTTGGATACGTCACCAGCACCCACAAATCAGAACTGGATGGCCTGTATTCTATCTGATGCAAAATGACCATAACATTAACTTCATCATGAGCTCCCCTAAGTCCGTTGAAAGCTCCCCTTCCATAACTATACAACTAAGCCATTCCCACAGAGAAATGCGTCCATCTTACTCTAGTTATTAATGATACAGAGAAGGAAAGAACAGGATACGGAAAGCGCACCTCAACGCAAAAGCTGTGCACTCCTATAGTTCCTCTTACTTTTAATGTTAATGACAATTGCTCTCCAAATGCAACTCATCGGTATCCAGAAAAGAAATAGCACAGTACTTCCGGGACAGTGGAGAAAATCAGTGCGGAGCATGAGCAAGCCTGATCAAAAACCCAGGGGTTACTGGGGAGCTGCTTTACTTACCACTCAAGGCATTTAGAATGATGGCCTAGGATAAAGTAAATTGTGCAGTCACATCGATTGGACCCTTGTCTCCTGCATGCAAAGGCTCTCCAAGCTGGGGTCCTACACTGTTTCACTAGTTTAACTCAAAAGAGGCCCTCGTGACCTGTGCATCTACAGGGTGTGTCTATTCGTTGATCACCCCATCATAAACCCCCAAGGGGCGCCTCCCCAGCTAAAACTTTTATTTTCCCACTCCTTGCTGTAGCTCACGTATTCCTTGATAACGTCCAGTTTGTTGGACGGTGAACGTTGGGTCTAATTAGCCCCAGAGGAATTACCATCCATAATCATACTCAGTCGTCCCATTGGGAAACAAGAGCACTAGGACTGATTCTGGCTGGTGTTGGATTGGCTGTTGGACTAGCTGCCCCTTGGGGAGGTTTTATCTATCATGAAGTCACTCTAAGGAACATAACTGATGCCATCGAAGCTCCAGCTAAAAATACAGGAAATGCACTCAAACAGCACTTTCCCTAAACTCTAGCCAATGTAGCGCTCGACAACCGATTAGCTCTCGACGCCTTATTAGCAGAAGAAGGAGGGGTATGTGCAGTAATGAATACCCCATGCTGTACCTGGATTAACACTTGAAGTGAAGTGGAAATAGCTATTAAAAAAATCTTCCATCAGGGGCGCCTGGGGGACTCAGTCGGTTAAGCGTCTGACTTTGGCTCAGGTCATGATCTCACGGTTTGTAAGTTTGAGCCCTGCATTGGGCGCAGAGCCCACTTCAGATCCTCTGTCTCCCTCTCTCTCTCTCTCTGCCCCTCCCTCATTTGTGCTCTCTCTCTCAAAAATAAAATCGACATTTAAAAAGAAAAATATCTGATCAGACAGCCTGGCTACATACTTTCAACCAAAAAGGAGGATCCCCTGATGAGGTCGGCAGTCTATGAAAACAGCCTTACCCAGGCTTGTAGGATTTCTCCCCTTCCTGGGGCCACGAATAATCCTACTGCTCTTACTGCTGTTTGGACCTTGCATATTTCACTGTCTGGTCTGATTTGTATGTATCATGTATCCAAATGCAGGGAGGCTATCAAACTACAGATGGCAGTAACACAAGGATATGAGCAGCTTGGGGTTAACTCTGCACCTCCATCAATTCCTTTGACCATGCCCACGTCCAGCACGAAGTAGCTGCAGAATGTAGATCTTCACCCCGTGCCCCTAAAGAATGAGCACAATAAAACTAGAGGGACGGATTTGTCACCAGCTAGACCCCAAGACCTGACCTTTACTGCCCACCTGTTTATACTCAGCAACCTTTGTCCCGCATTTGTCCTTAAGCTCCTCTTTACAGCTTATCCCTTAACTCGGGCAAATGAAAATCAAAACCACCCATCAAGCCACAGTGACGGCCCTGACAAGACCTCCAACGGACCCAGACCACCCAGACCAGTTTGAGCGTAACCCCTGACACAGAACCAAACAGATGGACCATGGACTGACCTCTAGAATGATTGACAATTACCTCTACCCCTTTATAATATTAAAATCTCCACCCAAGGAGGAGCACAAGCCTCATTTACATAACATACGGAGTGTGTATGGGCATGTTTCCTTAAGGTTCGCGTTCAGTCTTATGCCTGCCTCTGCATTTGATGACATGGCTTCCCTATCTAAATATTCATCCTTGGGGCGTCTGACTTCGGTCTAGGTCATGATCTTGCAATTCATGAGTTCGAGCCCCGCGTCGGGCTCGGTGTTGACAGCTCGGAGCCCAGAGCCTGCTTCAGATTCTGTGTCTCCCTCTCTCTCTGCCCCTCCGCCGGCTCATGCTCTGTCTCTGTCTCTCAAAAATAAATAAATGTTAAAAAAAATTTAAAGATTCATCCTAACCCTAAATAAAAGGAACCCATCCACTCTTGTTCAGTGAGTCATGGCTTTGGAAGTTATTCCCCGTGATCACCCCACCACACACACACTTTTTTTTTTTTTTTTAAGAGAGAGAGAGCACAAGCAGGGGAGAAGGGCAGAGGGAGAGAGCCTTAAGCAGGCTCCACTCTCACTGCAGAGCCCGATGTGGGCCTCAATCTCACGACCCTGGGATCATGACCTAAGCTGAAATCAAGAGTCAGATGCTCAACTGAGTCACCCAGGCGCCCCTCCCCATGATCCTTTTACTTGCTACAGATAACATTTACTTTGGGCCACAGCTCCACTTGGCGTATCAGTGACTCCCCAAGGAGCGAACTCACACTGGCTCAGTTATACTCCCTCCTACTGGTCAAAGTCCTTCTTTTTGTACAGATCTTCAAGAGTTTCTTTCTATCTGCTAGACTGGATGCTGCCATTCATGAATCACTGAAAACAGCCAGTAAGATCTTCAAAATGTAGTCAGTTGAATTTTGTTTTTTAACAAACCCAAAATGATACAAAGCAGATAATGACAAAAAAATTGTGATATGAGTGAAAAAGCAGTATATGGAACTGTATGAAAAACACAATTTAAAAGTTAATATTTAATCTTTTGGAGGAAAGGAGGAGGATAAAAAGAGAAGACACTGAATTAACAGCAATTGTATCTAATGGTAAAGTATGGCTTTTTTTCCATTGTTTTCTCTTTTCCAATTTTTATTTTTTTATTTTTATTATTTTCTTAATGTTTATTTACTTTTGACAGAGAGAGTGTGAAAGCAGGAGAGGGGCAGAGGGAAAGGGAGACAGAGAATCTGAACAAGCTCCACGCTGTCAGCGCAAAGCCTGACGTGGGGCTGGAACCCACGAACTGTGAGATCATGACCTGAGCCAAAGTTGGACACTCGACTGAGTAAGCCACCCTCTTTTCCAACTTCTAAAAACGAGTTTATGATGTTACTAAATTTTTTTAATTACAAAGTTTAATACAGATACAAAACAAGAACAAACCATAACTTACGTTAGATAATTTATTTGATACCTAAAAAATGTGTTTAACCATCAAACACCAAAAACCAAAATTAAAAAGAATTGTCACTGGCTATTAACAAGTAGCATAAATACACTTCTAGCACCATGTCTGACATGTTGCAGATACTCCACATCTCCATGTTCATTCTCTTCCCTTTTCAAATAGACACTGGTCCCCTTTCACTTTATTCATCAAAGCCAAGAGCTCAAAACCTAAATTAGTCTTTCTGGTTCTTTAGTTCATGGACTATACATAATGATAAACCATAAGTCTCACGAGAACCTTCCCATATAAACTTGCATTTACTAAAAGTAAACAGTTGGGACTACATCAAACTAAAAATCTTGTGCATAGTGAAGAAAACCATCCATCAACAAAACAAAAAAGCAACCTACTGAATGGGAGAAGATATCTGCTAAGGATAAGGGGTTAATATCCAAAATATGTAAAGAACTCATATAACTCAACACCAAAAAAATATGAATCCCATTAAAAAATGGACAGAAGATCTAAATACACATTTTTCCAAAGAAGACATATGGATGGCCAATAGACACATAAAAAGATACTAAACAACATTGATCACCAAATGCAAATCAAAACCAGAAGGAGGTATCACCTCACACTTGTCAGAATGGCTAATATCAAAAAGACAAGACATAACAAGTGTTGGTAAGGACGTGGGAACAAGGGAACCATTGTGCACTACTCGTGCTAATGTCGACCAGGGCAGCCACTATGGAAAACAGGAAGTTCCTCAAAAAATTAAAAATACAACTACCATGTGATACAGCAATTTTTTTAAGTTCATTGGTTCACCTTGAGAGCAGAGACAACACGAATGGAGAGGGGCAGAGAGAATCCCAAGCAGGCTCCAAGCTGCCAGCACAGAGCTCGACACGGGGCTCAAACCCACAAAGCTGTGAGATGGTGACCTGAGCAGAAACCAAGACCTGGATGCTCAACTGACTGAGCCACCAAGGCGCCCCATGATCCAGCAATTCTATCTCTAGGTATTTATCTGAAGAAAACAAAAATACCAGTTCAAAAAGATACGTGTATTCCTATGTTCATTGTAGCATTATTTACAATTGTCAAGACATGGAAGAAGCTAAATGTCCACTGACAGATGAATGGATAAAGACGACGTAGTATACGTACACAATGGAATGTCATTCAGCCATGAAAAGTGAAATCTTGCCATTTACAACAACACGGATGGACCCTGAGAGCATTATGCTAAGTGAAATTATTCGAAGACAAATACCATATGACTCACACGGAATCCAAAAAAAAAAAAAAACACATAAATAAACCAAACAGAAGACAGACTCACAAATACAGAGATAGTCACAGAGAAGTCAGCATAGGGAATATAGTCAATAATAGTGTAATAATGTCATATGGTGACAGATGGTAACTACACTTACTGTGGTGTCTATAAATGTTGACTCACTATGTTGTACGACTGAAACTGATAGGATTTTGTACGTTCAACTGTACTTCGGTGAAAATAAATGTGTATCTGCGAGGCAGTGATCTGGGCCTGGTTTAGGATTTCAAGACTTTTTGCCTACTCAAGACAGAGTTCTACTCTGCCTCCAGTCCCCTACACTGAACAATCACCTGCCCTTTCTACCTCCTTGATGTCTTCTGGAAGTGTTCATTTTCTCCATCCCTAACTGTTGCTCCTCTAGAGCAGAAGTCTGCATGTTTTTGCTGTCGAGGCCCAGAAAGTAAATACTTGGGAGTTTGTAAGTCCCAGACGGTCTCTGTCAAAACTGCTCAACTTTGCTGTCATAGAATGCAGCTGAAGGAGAGCAGAATTTGTCACCCCCAAATGTGCCTCTTTGGTGGAAGGATTATTTTGAGCTGATTATTTTTGAGCAAGAGTAGACACAGGAGAATCTCTGGAAATACAGAAGTTAACCTTTTTCTAAAGGACATTCACACTTATAAAGGAAATTGCCATTGGTAAGGTCTCCCTCTCTGTACTAGGAAAAGATGAGGAACTCTAAATCTCTAGAAACTCTTTTATAAATGGAGAAGGCACCAATTTAAGTCTGCCTAACCAATCTAACTGTTGTTTACTGTGCTTTTCCTGGTAATCTCCCATAACTGGCTTCTTCCCAAACTCTAACATCATTCTTTCATCTTTAGCTGAAGATGGTATTTAAAGTAGTGACTTGGGCCATTTCAAGGAGTTTTACTCAGTTTTCCTGGGTCTCTCCCATTATACAGAAAGTATACATGTTATCAAACTTCTGTTTGTTTTCTCCTGTTGATCTGTACTTGATTATAGGTTTTGTAGCCAAGAACTCAGAAGGGTAGAGAGAAGGGGATTTTCTTCCTCTACACAGACATAAATATCTAAGTTTATGGCCTTCCTATGTTGTCATATAACTTCAATTACAAAAATAATCAGTGGGCCAGAATTGGCCAGCTTACGGTCTGTAGTTTGTTACCTCTAGAGTATTCTACTGCCTCATCAGTGGCCTACTTCCAGTCTTCCTTCCCTACAACCTGTTCTCCACACTACTATCAGAATGACCTTCCTGAAACGCAAACTTGCTTGTGGTAGAATCTTCCAGATATATATGGGGCACCTGGGTGGCTCAGCCGGTTAAGCAACTGAGTTCAGCTCAGGTCATGATCTCACGGTTCGTGGGTTCGAGCCCCATGTCGGGCTCTGTGCTGACGGCTCAGAGCCTGGAGCCTGCTTCGGATTCTGTGTCTCCCTCTCTGTTTCTCCCCTGCTCGTTCTCTGTCTCTCAAAAATAAATAAATGTAAAAAATATTTTTTAAAAAAAGAATCTTCAAGAAATATATGGATATCAAGCATCTATTCTCTCCCACTTACTTTGTCATAGAGTTCTGGTTTTTAGTTTAGTACTGGTAAACCAGAAAACAACACAACAGTACAGCCTCCTTTGCAGCAATGTGCAAATATGCAACCAGTCCTGGCCAATGCGGCATGTTGAAGTGTGGTGTGGGACTTCAAGGAAGGCTTCTTACCAATGAGGAAGTGGCCTATTGACCTGGAGGGCAGATGTGCTGAGTGGAATTTCACAACTATCATGAGGATGGAAGTCCCACAGTAAGAAACGCAGACTGCAAACAGAGTTCCTGGTGTTTTGTGGTAAGTGCCATTGTCGCCTAGGTTGTGGATCGCTGAGTTTTTCTGTAGGGGAGAAGGCAGCAAATATAGCTCTTGTGTAAGCAAATATTGTTTTGAATTTTGTATATGTACTAACAGAATACTAACGTATATGTTAATGATTTGTCATTCTGGGCTAGTCACCGGATTGCGTTCAGTTGCAAGTAACAAAAAACCCAACAGATAGTTTCTGGAGGAACTATCTCCTGGCTTAGGTTCTGCCGTCTGACAAGTCAGGGCTAGCACTAGCCTTTCTCCTATGATCAAGAAGGCTGGGGGCACCCGGGTGGCTCTGTCAGGTGAGCGTCTGACTTCAACTCAGGTCGTGATCTCGGCTTTCGTGAGTTCGAGCCCCACGTTGGGCTCACTGCTGTCGGCACAGAGCTGGCTTCAGAACCTCTGTTCCCCTCTCTGTCTGCCCCTCCCCCATGCATGCTCATTCTCAAAAATAAATAAAACATTAAAAAAGTAAACAGAAGTCTGCCACAGCTCAAGGAACCACATCCCAATTAAAGGCAGAAAGAAATGGCAAAAGGGTCTGCTGGACATACCCGTTATTTTAATCAGGAAAGCAGTAGCTTTCTCAAAAATCACCCTAGTAGATTGCCAGCAAGCTGCTCTGCCCTTTCTCCAGCTGCAAGGGAGTCTAGAAAAGACTACATTGAGCTACATGCTCATCTGCCTGTTACCTATAGCAAAGGCAGGCAAGAATGCCAGGGGATATTGGTTTAGCCAACACTCAGCGCCCAAAAACCTTAGACTAATTAGCCATATCTTTCAGGATAAAGGTGCCAGTAAAAAAAATTAGCCTGCATATATCTCAAAGCAGTGCTTCTCAGGCTCTACTGAGCTTAAGGAGGTCCTGGGGCTCTTGTGAAAATGCAGATTCTGATTCGGCAGATCTGGGGTAGGGCCCAGGAGTCTGCATTTCCGAAAACTCGAAGGTGATGCTATTGTTACCGGTCCTCGGTACCATGCCTGGCCTAGCAGGAGTGGACAGGGCTTCACGATTTGACCCGTGTTGTTTTTACAACACCACCTTGGCCTCTTTCTCTCCACTCAGCTCCAGCCAGATTTTACTTTCAGTTCCCTGGAAGGGTCATGACTAACTGCTGACTGTCCCCCACAAACTACCCTCTGCTCAGCCTCCCCTGCTTCACGCTGGGGATGGTTATTCATGCCTTGGGTCCCACTGGGTATCACTTCCTCCAGGAAGATTTTCTGGGAGCCACTACCTTCCCTCCTCGGTGGAATCTCTCTCTCGCTCCTCTTTGGATCCCCAGGACCCAGTCCAACGCCTGGTACGCTGTGGTTTGTTGAACAAATACGTGTTAAATCAATCAACGAAGGAATCCAAGAAATGATGTGCTATTTACAAGCCAAATGCTACACCTTTGCTGGAGTCTTCAAGCCAGCTTTTCCATGGATAACAGCTATGAACTATCATGCTTTTCAAAAGGCACTGACTCCTTTTAAAAATTAAACAGAAGTCTCCAAATTATAGCATTGAAAGCTAACATAAATCTAACCTAAATCATATAATTTAGAGCTAACAAGAGTTGAACGTAAAAAGTATAAAGACCTAAGGGCTAGTTCTTACTCTGCTGCAAGGATTACTTGATTTAATGCATTTTCTCTTTCTCTGGTCTAATGTCCTCCAAATTAATGTTACTGAGGACTGGGCCCATCTACTGCTCTTTACTGGTCCGCATGAGGGTAGTCCAGAAATGGGAGTAGGCATTTGGATACTTTTTTGCTAACTTTCAAGAGTAATTTTATTTCATTTGATTCTACCCATAAAAATGGTGGCATTTTAAAAAAAATATTTATTTTTGAGAGAGAAACAGAACACGAGCCGGGGAGGAGCAGAGAGAGAGGGAGACACAGAATCTGAAGCAGGCTCCAGGTTCTGAGCTGTTATCACAGAGCCCGACACAGGGCTCGAACTCATGAACCGAGTGATCATGACCTGAGCCAAATTCAGTTGCCCAACGGACTGAGCCACCCAGGTGCCCCTGGTTGTTTGTATTTTATGCCCTTTTATTACTTTACTTTTTAAAAATAATTCATCGTTAGGGTGCCTGGGTGGCTCAGTCGGTTAAGCGTCAGACTTCTGCTAAGGTCATGATCTCATAGTTCGCGAGTTCTAGCCCGGTGCTGGGCTCCGAGCTGTCAGCACGGAGTCCGGAGCCGACTTCGGGTTCTGTGTCTCCCTCTCTCTCTGCCCCTGCCCCACTCGTGCTCTGTCTCTCTCAAAAAATAAACATTAAAAAAAATAAAAATAAAAATAATTCATTGTTATTGTGCTTTAAAATGTATTGATTGACAACAGATTAGAAATTCTTTCAAAACTGTTTTGTCCTACAGATAATTTGAGAAGCACTGCTCTATATCTTTTGACCTGGGTCAGACCATCTAAAGCAGTGGTTCTCAACTGGGAGGGATTTTGCCTCCCACGGGACATTTGTCAACGTCTGAGACAGTTTCGATCCTCACAACTGCAGAGAGTTGGGGCAGGTGCTACTGACATTCAGCAGGTCAAGACTAGAGACGCTACTTAACATCCCACAATGCAGAGGACAGCCCCCACGACACAGAATGATCTAGCCCCAAATGGCAATAGTGCCGAGGTTGAGAAATGCTGATCTCAAGATCTAAACTCAGCATCTCAAGCCAGTTTATGGCCAAAGACCTTTTTCTTTTGCCTCTTTTCAGCTGTTGAGTTACTGCTTCTCATCAGAACCACAAACAGAAAAGTCACATGCTCACATGCTTACTTAGATTTGTTAAGAACCTTCGCTCTTCTTGGGGTCAAAGATTCTTCCTTCTTCCTCCTGACACCCTTGATCCCTTAATGTCAGGACAAAAGGAGAAGCACAGTATGATTATTCTGCCCCAAGAGGATCTCAGGCCTTTTTTCCCCTATCATCAGTTTTTTCTGAAAGCTCTTTGGTGTCTCAATCACACATTCAGAATGTGTGTTAGTACTAATTTGAAAGCAGTGCTGAGATGTTCACATGACAAAAAACTCCCCTACTGACCCTTCTGGCCACCATCTCTAATAGAATTAAAGTAAAACTCTTCTTGGAGTTGAAGTTGCTGTTCAAGCTTCTTGGAAAATAACTTTTCCGACAGGCTCTCACAAGTTTTGCAGAAGAAATATATGAAGTGATGCATGTACTGTTTTTTATGCTTATTTGCTTTGCTACTAGAAATCATTTAATTTCAGTCTTCATTCAATGACTTGATCTGTTTTCTTCACTTTGGCAAGGTCAACTGGCTATTTATAGATAAATATGGTCATTGGCAACCAGGCTCCTATCTGTAATGTGAACAATTAACTTGACCCCAACGTACTTCCTGAAGCTCTTGTATATAAAGGAGGTCTTTGTAATCTTTACTGAAGCCATTCTTAAAAATAATCTTTCTTCTCCTGCTGCTGCCTGGCATTATCTTTTTTTATAAAGACGATGACTGTTTTTATTTTGGTGGCTGACTAAAATGGTTATAGAGCTTATATTCCACAATAAAAGTTCTAATTGGTATGATCTAACAGACCTAATACTTCGAGTGCTTTCTATATGCCAGCTACTGTTCCAAGCACTTTGACTATATTAGTAATATAAGAATGATACATTAATAAACCACCTAATCATGGTAACAAACCTACACAATAGGCATTGTCATTGTTGCTTCTTTACATGTGAGGAAACGGAGGCACATAGAGGTGACAGAACATGGTCAAGGTTACAAAAGCAGTGAGCAGCAGAGCGAAGATTGAAACCCAAGCGCACTGGATCCAGAAGCTGTGATCCCACCCATCCTTCCTCTCTTGCAAATTAAAAGTCATGTACATGAGAAACTCAAGCAGAGTAGGAAATCAAAAGCTATCATATGTGGCCTCTCAGGGTTCTCACGAGAAGCACCACGGGGAAACTAAGGCCATGAAGCTCCAGATATTCAGGAACCTCAGCTTCCCTATCCTTGGTTCTCCCAAAGGGCCTCTTGCAGTGTGAGTGGTCAGCTGGTATTTGTAGATCTGCCCTACTGTGGAAGCAGATCACCCACATATTTGTTCTTTTCCACTCACCCCATATTCACCCCTTTGTGATTTCCAAGTTTGGTCTGAGACCAGTAACTGCAAATCCGTGCATTCTTTCCCTGAGAAGCCCCTGAGGACCTCCCATGAGTCAGTCACACACCTGTGCTGTGGCCTCTCTCATTATTGCTAGTTGTCTGTTTGTCCTTAGTGGGGAGAACGGCTACTGAAGTTCAAGGTAGACTTCAAGATAAAATCTGGAGCAGCTTAGTTTTTCAGCCCTGGATGGGAAGTCTCAGGCTCCCCCATCCCCCTTCCCTCTGCTTCCTCCTCCTTCCCTCCCTCCTCTCCCTTTCCTCCCCCTCCCCCACCCCTCTTCCTCCTCCCTTCTCCCCTTCCTCCTCCTCTCCCCCCCTTCTTCTTTCTCCTCCTCTTTCTCTTCTTTTTGCTCCTCCTCATTAGTGTCTGAAACTCTTAAGTGCCTTAAAATCCGGGAACCAGTGAATTGAATATTTCTTCTTAAAGGTACATTGAATTTGTCTTTGGTACTTAGGCAAAATTTGGCTTGTTTAGGATCTTGTTCTTTACCACAGGTAGAAGTGAATTGATATATGGTTCTTCCAAAGACTCCAATTCAGCCAAGCGGACCCAGTTGGAGAATTTAGACCTCTCCCCAATGTGCAGTGCGGTAAAGTAAAACTGTCAAATTTCCATCTAGTAACAGTAGTGTCATGTTTTGTGTAAATGAATAGTTCAGCATCAATACAGTAACTTTTTATTCACAGATCTTTGACTCCAAACGACACTCACCATGAACGTCAATTCATACATCTTGTAAGTCACCGATCACATGAGTTTACAACATTGAGTCCAGTTTACTTAAGGGTACGTACGAGCAGCACTGATGACCATGTTTCGTAACTACTTTGGTCTTTGGAGTTCCCTTTACGAGGTCATTAAGCCTCTTTATTAATCTTTAAAGATTTTTTTGTAGAGCTTCTTGACAATGTTCCAAGCATGCATCCACTCACTTCTTTTTGTCCACGTCTGTGCATACATGAAACATTCTTCTTGGGTTAATCAGGCTTGCCTCTGTCTCAACTCACAGCTTCTACCTGCAATGTCGCCTGCCTGCAACCATTCTTTTTTTTTCCACTCACTATGCAGGGATGACTGTAATCCTGAATAGATGCCTTTAGCAGAACTTTGCCAGAAAGCAAGAAGACCGATAAAGGTGTCATTTTTCTGCCTTGGGACATTAGTGAAGGGAACAGATTTTGCCACCCCAAAATAGGTTTCTTTGGCATAAAGATTGTTTGGAGCTAAAGGCGATCAAAACCCAAGAGATTCAGGAAGAGCTCTTTGCACCTCCCTTTCAACTGCTTCAATCTGTATCAGGAAGGGAGCTATTCTAAGAGACCGCCTTTTACCTAAGAAACACATCTGCATAACAGGGCAGGCTTACTTTCCAAACATCACCCCTCTACTCCTGTGAATGGCCCTTCTTTCTCTTTTCATCCCCAGTCCCCTCCCCCTTTCTTTAGCTCAGGAGATTACAGAAGCTTCAATTACCCAACTGCCTTCGGGGCTCTAATTTTTAATGGGGCTCTCCTACACATCAAGTTTGTTTCTCCCCTGTTAATCTGCCTTGAGTCAATTGTTACATCAGCCCAAGAACCTAAAAGGGAAAAAAACAAATTTTTTCCTCCCCTACATTAGCGAAGTCTTGACAAATGAGGAGGCAATTGATCTGGCCTCACAGGTTGAATAGGAATTCATCAAGCAGAAAATAGAAGTCTATTTCGATGATAAATCTACTATCAAAGATTAGATGAGAATCCGTCCCATTTCCGTGTCTCAAGGAGTCCATGGTACCATGGCCTGAAATTAAGAGTGCCATTTTCTCGATGATTAAAGAGATGTCCTGTCCCTACTGTCACATGCACTTTCAGAAACATACTTTCCCCCTCAAAGAGGAAAACACATTGGAATAGACTATCTCATACTATTCAAGTATTAAAAAAACAGGACAATGAGCCCAAATGGAGTCACTTACGCTAAGCCCTACATCACCAAACAGAGATTTAATTACAGTTTTGGCTCTCCCAGAAACACAATCTTCAAATCTGTCAGTAAGCCCTCTTGCTCAACTATAGAACCCAACAATTAAAACCAGAAAAAGACCACTTAATTCATTCTGTACCTAAACCACTTGTTCTTATCTGTCATTGCACTTTCTTGAGGCATTGACAAAGATGTTTTACGATGACCGGAACATTCCCAATGCTAGGCCAGAAAAGCCCTACTAGCAACAGAAAGCCCAGAAGATCACATTCCGTCCCCTTCCCTGCCTGAGATCACATGCTGAGCACGCACAGACCCCCACCTGTGATCACACGCTCCCTGCCTGCTCTCTTGCATGTGCCCCCCTGAACCTCCTTCTAGAAAACTCTACGTGCCCACCTTGCCAACAGAGAGGTCAGTTGTTAAGGCTTGAGCCTGCCATCTCCCCTGGCTGCCGGCACCTGAAATAAAACTCTCCCTTTCTCTTTTCCAAACCCTTGTCTCTTGAGTTACGAGCTTCTCTAATGGCAAATTCACCTCAGAATTACCCGGGACAGAGCAGTTGGCCGAGGCAGGGCCAGGGCTCACCCCTTTGTTTCCTGAGCTAACAGCTATGATAGATGATTCTGTAACAAATCAGTCGGGAATCATCTGGTCAGCACGTTAGGTAATATGCCTGACCGCCCCCTGCCATCCCCTAAGGGAAAGTAACCTTGCAGTAACTAACCTGCTTTTTGGCCAGTGTAATTTTCTTGTTCCCGCTCCTTTCTGCTGCTAAAAGTCTTTCTTTTGTACAGCTCCTAGGAGCTCCTTTCTAACTGCCAAATTGTATACTGCCTGGTTCAAAGTGATTTTTGCTCAAATAAACTCTTAACATTTTTAATATGCCTCAGTTTCTCTTTTAACCCCTTGAATGCAGTTAGTCATACAAAACTTCAAATTAGGCCAAAGATAAACAAACAAACAAACAAACAAGCCAATAGATGAATTAGAAATTTCTTTCATTCTGACACAGGAATTCAACCGGGAGTGATTTTTACCCCTAGGGGTCATTTGGGTTTGTCGCACCTGTGGAATATGTGGCTCCTGGAGACCAGAGAGGACACCAAACATCTTACAGTGTGCAGGACTGCGCTCCACAATAAAATCCAATCCAAAATGTCAACAGTGCTGAGGATGAGAACTTCCGTTCCAGTCTATGCCATATGGCTTAGGGCACACAAATTGAAACTGGGCTGCTTCCATTTGTGGAATGGAAATCAGTCCTGCTCAGCTCTTTGTTCCTTAGACACTTGAAATGAGAACATGTAAAACTGACCTTGTCCAACCCTCACTGCTGCAGGGCTCCATCCAGAAACAAAACCTCATGAATTTAGAGCACCCTCCAAACTCCTGCGAATTTAATAACTTTAGTTGTGGGAAAATAAGATTAAGAGTCAAAGTACGGCAGGACACCATGGCTCCAAGGCTCTGGGCCCATCTATGTCAGTCCAATGTAAATATTTATGACAGCACATTCCACTATGTGTGAATCTGTCTAGAAGAGACTGGTTTCATCCCTCCAGAAGCAGAAGCAAAGTTCTCTCAATCAGCCTGTGTTGTTTGAAATGAGCAGTCCTACATTTGTGCCAGGTAGAAATTGTACGGGAACATTCAGTCAGCACCATGGAAAGAACAGGGGTGGGGAAAAAGACCGTTTTTGTGTAAAACTGTATTTTTTAAAACATCCTTTAAGTTTATTTATTTATTTTGAGAGAGAGAGAGAGAGAGAGATAATGAGCAGGGGAGGGGCAGAGAGAGAGAGATAATGAGCAGGGGAGGGGCAGAGAGAGAGGGGGAGAGGGGGAGAGAGGGAGAGAGGGAGAGAGGGAGAGAGAGAGAGAGAGAGAGAAAGAGAGAAAGAGAGAAAGAGAGAAAGAGAGAAAGAGAGAGAATCCCAAGCAGGCTCAGCACAGTCAGTGCAGAGCCCAATACGGGGGCTGAGCTCATGAACCATGAGATCATGACCTGAGCCAAAACCAAGAGTCAGACATTTAATTAACTGAGCCACCCAGGGGCCCCTAAAACTGTATTTTTGAATTGGGTAGCCATTTCTCACATGTGGCTCTTGAGTACCTGAAATGCGGGGAATCCGACTGAGATGTGCTATAAATGTAAAGTACACAAAAGATTTCAAGGCTGTATTCCAGAAAAGAAGCAAAATGTCTCATTATTTGTTTACAAGAATAATTTGTTTTGATTTACACGTTGAGATGACTGTTTTTGCCTATATTGGGTTAAATATATTCTTAAAGCTAAAAATAGGTGAAATGAATGTGGCTATGAAAGAATTTAACATTATATACTATGTTCTAAAAGCACGCACTTCTGTCATTCTTTTTTAATCTTACTGTGACGCTCAACACCTTAGAGTTCAGATTTCTAACACATGAGATCATCTTGGAGTGCTGCTAAAAACCACTGATGCTTGGGGCACCTGGGTGGCTCAGTCGGTTGTGCGTCCAACTTCAACTCAGGTCATGATCTCGAGGTTCATGAGTTCAAGGCCGGCACTGGGCTCACTGCCATCAGTATGGACCTCACTTTGGATCCTCTGTCCTCTCTCTCTGCCCCTCCCCTTCTCACGCTGGCTCTCTCTCAAAAATAAACATTAAAAAATACTGATATTTGGACATCCGTAGGCCAAAACAAAACAAACAAACCAAAACACAACAGGAACCTAGATCTACATCCCACATATTACATGCAAATTAACTAAGCATGGAGTGTAGATTTGTTGAAATAAATTTCTAGGCTCAAGATGGAGTCGCTCCTGCCCGGGTTGCCACATCGGCAAGCGGAAACTTAGAGAACTTTCAGGTCCTTGTAAATACTCCGCTTCACTAGAAATGCGATATATCCAGTCAGCCAATCCCCAAGTGCCAAGCCAACTCTGGGCCTTCTCACCCCAAACAACACAGACCATGTGGCCCCAGCCAAACATAATTTGTCTTTCCCTTGTTATTTATCCTAGAAAAGCTTTCTGCCTTTTGCCATTCTCCAAAACTCTGTTCCGACATAATGAGGCAGCCCGCTTTATGAAGTATTCAAGTTTGGATCATCTAAGTTATTTTCTTTAGTTATGTTTTAACACATTTAAACGTAAAACTGTAAGACTTCTGGAAGAAGATATAAGGCAAGGTCTTCAGGGTCTAGAGCTCAACAGCACATTTTTAGACTTGATCCTGAAAATACAACCCATGAAAGCAAAACCTGACAGATCGGACTTCCTCGAAATTATAAGCTTTTGCTCTGTGGCTGCTCCTGTGAAGACGGCCGGATAAGCTACGGTGGAGAAAATACTGGCAAATGCCTTAACTAACGAAGTATCTAGACAACCCGAGGATGCTAAAACTCAAAAGCAAAAATACAAACCATCTAGTCAGGGTATGGGTAAAAATATGAACAGATAATTTCACCAAGAAGGGTATATAAATGGCAAATTAGCACATACGAAGATATTCAGGATCATTAGCCATCAGGGAAACGTAAGTTAAAACCGCAATTTAACAAAATATTAACACCGTCTCCTCCCATTCCCACACTCCTCTAGTCTGGAGTGTGGCCTGGGCATTCAGAATTTAGAATCTCTCCTCTTCCCTCCCCACCATGGTTTTAATGCGCGGCCAAGGTTAAGAACAATTCTTTCAGGACAAAGGATACAGCTTAATGGGAATTTATAAAATAGAGCCTGAAGGCAGGTGAGGGAAGGTGCTGACCTTGGGCTGATGGAGGGTTATCGTCACACTCAATCCCCAACTAACAGAATGCAGCTTGTTCTCAGGATGTTTTATATTCCGGCATAATGTCTAGCCAGAGATTCAGCTATTTCTACTCACGGGAAACAACAGGATTTGAGCAAATTGAGCAGGTAGATGAAATTGCGAGGCCTTCATATATCCTCCCTCCTTCCCCCATTAAGCTCCTTTTCAATCTTCTAGGAGGTGTTGAAAGGAAAACCACAGGTCTAAAATGGCCTCACTTAGGCCAAGTCCCTAACCCAGGGCTTAATACCTAATTTAAATGTGGCTCCAACCTCCCCCAGAAATTCAGTCTTAACTGGGGAGTCAGGAATTTTATTATCAGTACCAATGAACCTGCCACCGGGGCCCTCTCCACACCCGAAAGGAAGATGAGGTTATCTACATGGTAAGATCCCCTGTGTTTCCCCCTAAGGGAAAGTGACCTTGCCTGAAACAAGCTTTTTCTTGTATTAATAAAACTTTCTTTTCCCACCATCCTTCCTATAAAAACCTTCCATTTTGGGGGCGCCTGGGTGGCTCGGTCAGTTCAGCATCCGACTCTTGATTTCAGCCCAGGTCATGATCTCACGGTTCATGGGTTCAAACCCTGTGTCGGGCTGTGCGCTGACAGCAAAGAGCCTGCTTGGGATTCTCTCTGCCCCACCCCTGCGCGCGCTCTTGCGCTCGCGTGCCCTCTCTCTTGCTCTTTCCTAAATAACCTTAAAAATTTTGAAACCCCTATTTTGTGCAACTCCTCAGAGACTCCTTCTCCTTGCTAGATGGGATGCCACCTGATTAATGAATCATTTGATAAAAGCAGTTTGATCTTCAGATTTGCTCATTTGGATGGTGTTTTATAACAGCTAGTTTTCAAATGTGTCTGCATAGTGGTCCTGCCTGGGGAGCTTATAAAATGTTGGTACCGGAGTCCCACCCCCAGACATCCTTATTTTCTCAGGGTGCAGTGTGGCCTGGGCATCAGGATTTTCAGAACGCTTCCCACGGGATTTTAATATACAGCGAAGGGGAACAGAATATGCCACCCCCAAATGTGCCTCTTTGGCATAAAGATTGTTTTGAACTGATTATTTTGAGAAATAGCAGACACAGTAGAAACTCTGAAAATGAAGTAGAAGTTACCCTTTTGTAAAAGAAATCTCCGTTTGTAAGGGAGATCTCCTCCTCTGTGCCAAGAAGGGAAGGAGGGCTCTCAATTACCAGAAACTCTTATCAATGGAGAAGGCACGCACTTAAGTCTGCATCACAAGTCGGGGAGGGGCAGAAGTGGGGGGGGGGGGGAAGAGAAAGAGAGAGAGAGAGAGAGAGAGAGAGAGAGAATGAATGAATGAATGAATATGAATGAATCCCAAGCAGGCTTCAGGCTTCAAGCTGAGCCTGACATGGGGCTCAATCTCACAACCAAGAAACAGGACCTGAGCCAAAATCAAGAATCAGAAGCTTAACCAATTGAGCCACCCAGGTGCCCCTACCTTGTTTTTCTTGGTAATCTCCCATGACCCATTACTGGCCTCCCTGCTTCCTGCCTCACCACTCCCTCTCCCCACTGCCTTTTCTTTATCTTTAGCTGAAGGCGGCATTTAAGGTGTTGGCTGAAGCCATCTTGAGGAGTTACTCGATTTCCTTGAGTATCTGCCATACATGCATGAGGTATACATGTTAATAAACTTCTGTGTGTTTCTCTTTTTAATCTTTTATTACAGGGATTTCTGCTACGAACTCAGAAGGATAGGGGGGTTATTTTTCCTCCCGTACAGCAACAACAATTCAGGATCACTGTTTTAGGCCACTGGCTCTCAACCGTACCTTCCAGTGGGAATTATCTGGGAGAGGTTTTAAATATCCTGATGCCTAACATCCAAAGATCCTGACTTGATTGTCCTCGACTCTTCTGGGGTGTGCCCAGCTCACAGGGATTTTGCAAGTTTTCCAAGTACTTCTAACATGTAGTCAAGACTGAAAACCACTAGTTTAGGTATTCGTCTTACTTGATCTTTCACAGAGATATAAGCTATGTTTTGGCACACAAATATTTAGGATTCAAGACTGAATTCTTTAATAGGAGAAAACTTTACAAGTAGGAGAATGGGGAGAGTCTCATCTAGTTTCTCCAAAAATCGCTGGTTACTTCATCTGCTTTTAAGGCTGGGAAACTTTTCCACTTAGCACAATTACCGGTACACAGCACAAGTTCCCCTTTATCTTACAAAATGGATTTGGCTACCCTGAGCCCACACAACCTTTCCCAACCACCCATCCAATTGCCATGTAAATGGCCTAAGTCAGGGGTTCTCAAAATTTGCTGCATATTAGAATCTCTTGGAGACTTTTAAAAAATACCAATGCCTACCAATGCCTAGACCTCACACCCCAAACAGTCTGATGTGATTGGTCTGAGGTGCAACCTGGGCTTTGTGATTTTTTTCAAGTTTATTTATTTATTTATTTAGAGAGAGTGTGTGCACACAAGGAGGGGAGGGGCAGAGGGAGAGAGAGAAGGAGGGATAGAGAGAGGGAGGAAGGGAGGGAGGAGAAAGAGGGAGGGAGGGAGGGGGAAAGAGGGAGGGAGGGAGGGGGAAGAGAGAGGGAGGGAAGGAGGGAGGGGAAAGGGGGAGGGAGGGAGGGAGAGATAGTGGGAGAGAGGGAGAGAGGGAGAGAGGGAGAGAGATAGTGGGAGAGAGGGAGAGAGATAGTGGGAGAGAGGGAGAGAGATAGTGGGAGAGAGGGAGAGAGATAGTGGGAGAGAGGGAGGGAGGGGGGGAAGGAAGAGATAGGAGGGGAGGGAGAGAGAATCCCAAGCAGGCTCTGTGTTATCAGCGTGGAGCCCAATGTGGATCTCAAACTCACAAATTGTGAGATCATGACCTGAGCTGAAATCAAGAGTCAGACCCTTAAGGGAATGAGCCACCCAGGCGCCCCTGAGCATTGTGATTCTTAAGAGGCTTTGCTGATTCTAATGTTCAGCTAAATTTGAAAACCATTGGCTCAAGTGGAATTTTATTTAACGATGGGAAACTAACTTTGTGCCAAACGATCCTAACAAAAATAGTCCACCAGGCAAGCAGTCTTCTGTTCGGGCTAAGGACTCCTACAACATGGTGAACTGTTTCCAGGTACAATGGAGGTTTGCAGATAAATCATTACCGGGAAAGCTGTATTCCAAACCCAAGACACCCCTTCTCACGGCGAAGGCCCCTACAGCGTATCCCAGTCTCCCAGGTGAGCTCTGCAGAATGGAAAATAACTCTTATGCAAAACAGTGACTCTCAACTCTACCTCCTAGTGGGCAAACGTTACACCATCATCAAATGCAAATTAAAGGTAAACGAATCAAAGCACTAACTGCCTCTACCTTAACTCCTGAGGGGGTCGGTGTTTGTGAAAAGAAGTTGAAGTAAATGTCCTAAAAGAGAACCGTAAGCTTTGTGCTGTGATTAAAATTCCATTCTCTTGCTGAAAGGGATGAGCGCCAGGAGATGAGTCACTCTGCTGAGGGAAGGGGATGTCAACAGGGAAGAACAATACGTACCCGTACCCGGGGCCCTGTGAACCCTGGCTGATGGTAGACAAACAAGTGGGATGGATGTTGCCCCAGATTTTCCTGGGCCCAGTGATCCGGGAGCAAACATTTCAAATACCTCGGAGACACTGTGGTGGTTCTGCCCAGCTGAGCCCCCACTGGAAGCTCTTTCCGTGTGCAGACGCTGATGTGGAGTTACTAAACACTGGTGCAGAATGGAAACGGACATCGCTCAACTTCCTATTGGCTCTATGTGGTTCTTTTCTCACACAAAGGACAGTCGATGCTGGGGTAAAGGGATGACGAAACCACGGAGTCAAGTGACTCTGTTAGGTTCAACCTAAAGGCTCGGGAGATCGTGCCTGCAAAGCTGGGTATCCAGATCAGGTCCAGAAACAGAGAGACAAGAAGCAACTGCCCGTCGTCACGCACACTGGCTTTGCTGGACGGTGTTTCAAATTCCAGCAGAGTTAAAAATCTGTGCAGGTGGTTCTCACACTGCAGTGTGTACCAGAATCCCCCCCGAGGGCCTGGTAGAACACAGCCCCAGTGTTTCTTGTTCTGCAGGGTGAGGTGGGGCCTGAGAATCAGCATCCCTAACAAGTTCCCAGAAGATGCTGATGTGCCAGAGACCCCACTCAGAGCCACTGCTCGGAGAACACTTCTGGGTATTTTTTTAACCTTAAAAGAGGACTTACACATGACTCTGAGGGCTCACACCCATGTACCTCTTTCTTTGTAGATATTCACATCCCCAGTAGGTCGCATTAGCACAGGATTTGGAGTCACATGGAAGACGCTGACTCTGGAGGCCCGTGAGGTGATTTACGTGACAGCAACTTCTGGTTTCACATACACAACAGCAGCTGACTGCAAAACAAGAAAAATAATGTAGAGAAACTGCTGGAAACATAAAGGGTGTGTGTGTGTGTGTGTGTGTGCATGCACGTGCAATGGGGAGACAGGGAAGATGAAGGAATATTCTTTTGTGGATGAGATGCTCATCTTTTATACGGAGGACACGACATCCGTGAGAGACTGAGCAGGAGACTTTTGGTTATTTATTTACTAATTCATAATTATTAATGACAACAGGGCGCATAGGATTGTACTGCATTAGACATCTGACAGAATTTCCTAGTTGAGAGGTTTGTGATGTCGGGATGTGGTGCCAGTGGAGGCGGAGTTCATCTTCCCTGAAGATTTAAATTGGAGACTTGACCATTGTTTACTGGTCAGCAAGGGCTGGTTTCAGGGTAGATTCTCCTAGATGCAGGAAAATGGATTTAATGACATCTCAAGTTCCATTTCTTCTTTATGTAAACATGTAAAGAAATTAGTGCTTCAGTGGGAAGCTATGCATGGTCTATATCTTACCCTTCCCCATTATCGCATTCTGGGTCTATGAAGACTATTCTACAAGGCTGCAGGTTGCAGATCACTGAGAGCAGCACAGTTCTTGCCTAGGGACAGGCAAATTCTGTCTCCTGGAGGGTCCACCCACTTCCCTCCCCCATGGAGGAAGAAACTGGTTTTGTCTCTACATTTCTGCAAAATCTCCCTGTTGCCAACCACCTGAAATTAGTACAGACACCACAGGTTAAGGGCACAGTCCACACAATGTTGTCCTCACTTCAGATGCCAGCTACAAGTTTGGTGTCCCCAAGCCACCTGCACAGCTGACCAATTGACTACAAATTGAATTCCTACTACCCCTCACGTTCAAGAATTCACTAGAATGATTCACAGAACTCGGGAAACTTTTTATTATGTTTATTTGAAAGAGACGGAGCGCGCATGCATGTGCGCTCACACACGGAGCAAGCAGGGGAGGGGCAGAGGGAAAGGAGAGACAGGATCCCAAGCAGGCTCTGTGGCATCGGCACAGAGCCCCACGCGGGGCTTGATCTCACAAACTCTGAGGTCATGACCTGAGCCGAGATCAAGAGTCAGACGCTTAACCAACAGAGTCGCCCAGGTGCCCCAAACTCAGGAAACTTCTATACTTCTAATTACAGTTTTCTTATCAAGGGTACAGTGAGGACCAGTAAAGGAACAGACACCAAGGGTGAGGTCTGGGAGGATTTCAAACACAGAATGACTGTGTTCTCTCCCCATGGAAACCTATCTGAATAGGGCAGCCTTTGTTTTCCAAACATCTCCCCCTTCCTGTGGATGGCCTTTCTTCCCTTGGATCTCCCTGCCCCTACCCTTTTCCTTGCCTCAGGAGGTTATTTAAGTCTCAATTACCTGACTGCCCTTGGGGTCTCATGTTTTCATGGGCATCCTATACATACAAAATTTGTTTCTCTCCTGTTCATCTGCCATATGTCAATTTAATTATCAGACAAGCCAAAGAACCTAGTAGGGAAAAAGGAAAATTGTTCTGCCCCTATATCACCAACCAGGAAGCGCATCTGAGTCTGCTGTCCAGACTGGGGCTTCATTACATAGGCTGCAGGACCGAGCTCAGTATCCAGCCCCTCTCCCCTCCTGGGAGGTCAGTCTGATACCATCTGCTTCAAATCCCCAGCCCCCTAATCACTTGGTCATTGTAATCACAGGATTGTCCCCCATCTTGAGTCATCTCCTAGCATAAACCCAGGTGTGGTCCAAGGGTCCACCAAAGGGAACAGAGACCTTTCCATCAGGAAATTCTAAGGGGTTTGGAAGTTACCTCCCAGGAACTGCAAGAACAAAGTCCAGCCAGATTCTTTATTGTACAACAGTCCCCATTTGCACATTCATTTTAATATTCTTCACCTGTAAATGTACCTGTTCTTTGGATGGTCCTTTTGGTTACAGCATCTTCTGGTTTCCTTTGAGTCTTAAAACTTAGGTATCTGGAGCAGGAGTCTGAGGTGTCCCCATTGGATGGGGCCCAGCCTAGCAGGCAGTGAAAGAATTCACCTGAGGCAGAACAAAGGTGATAGAAGTTTGTTGAAAACCCTGCAAGGGAGGCAGGGACAGGACAGCAAAGGAGAGACCATCTGCCACAAGGCCGTGGTCAAGGGGCTATAGTTACAGGGCAGAGTGAGAGAGAATGCGGACCTATAGAATTTTCCATTTTTTGGTAACTGTGCCGGTTGGAAGTAGCCCATTGGTCAGTTAGGGCTTATAGCTGTCTTGAGGAGGGTCACTTAATGAGCCTGTTTGCATTCAGCTCAGTGGTCACTGTGGGCCCTTTGCCTTGCTCAAGTTTCCGTTGATCAAGCCTGTTGCCCAAAAGCGGCCTCTATAAGGATGGTCAGAAATAATGTTGGGCCGCGCCCTCACTTTATAATGAGGAACTCAGTGTCCAGAGATGAGAAGTAAAGGGCCCTGGGGCCTCACAGCCAGGTCGTGGGGCTGATCCGGGATTGCAATTTCTGCTTCCCGATTTATACCGTATGTTGTGTTTGTAGGGTAGGAACGATAATTTTCCATCTACAAAACCAACAGAAGTTTAATAACATGTATGATGAGGGACCATAAGGCAAGCTGAGGCCCAAGCGCAAGCTAGCACAACCCCCCAGGTGGGATACGGGTGACATTCCTCAGGCACTCCTGGCTGCCCAAGAACAAAGGAAAGGACAGAAAATAAAGGATTAACTGATAGAGATCACAGTCATGCAGGACCTGAGTCTCCATCAGTTTACAAATGTCTTGTAAATTATATATATGTCTAAAAAAAAAAGGCAATCTTATTAATAGACTCATCTCCAGAACGCTATAGACTCTGTTTTCTGGAGCCCCAACATCACCTTCCCCTCCATAGTGATGTGGGGAACAAAGGCAAGAAGGAGATGGCAGGTACAATTACATTTCCTTATCACCTGCAGCCCAGTGACAAATACTTGAGGCAAATAAAAACAATATAACATTTCTCTGGAAACTCCTACCCAACTGTCCTAACGTTAATGCCTTACTAGAGGAAAACAATCTTAGCTTGATAATAGCAAGGCCTCAGGTATCTTGGGAGTTCTCTTTAGTATATCAAAGTCGCTCTGGAGTCTCCTTTTTGTCTTTACCTCCTCCAACTCCGTAGTATATAATCAGTCGCTCTTCAGGGTCCTGGGACAGCTCTTCCTGCCCACAGGTCCTGTCCCCGTGCTTTAAAAAATTCACCTTTTTGCACCAAAGACATCTTCAAGAATTCTTTCTTGGCCATAGGTTCTGGAACCCCCAGAACCCCATTACCCCCAAACCTCATCAATGTGTACCTTCCTATACATGGGAGAACCCCAGAAAAACTGAGTAACTCCCCCCCAAGATGGCCCAAGACACCACGTTAAGTATCATTTCCAGCTAAAGACAAAAGATGTGGGGAGGTGAGCCAGTTATAGGAGGTTATCAGGCAAAGCACAGTAAACAAGGGTATGGTTGCTTTGTGGATTTAAGTCGGTGACTTTCTCCACTGGTAAGGCTTCTTTTTTGAGGTCTGAAGGGCTGTGTGTGGGGGGGAAAGAGAGAGGAAAGAAATCCAGGCTCTCGCAGGTGCTATGACCCTAACAGGCAGCCTCTTCTGTCCCTGCCGTCCCCTCCATCAGAAGTCACCCGAGGCACACTTCTTAGTCTCCCCTCCTCTGGGTCTCCCGACACCCGGGTCTCTCTTTATGCCTCAGCCGCCCCCACCAGTGATAAGAGTTTCTAAAAATTCAGCCAGCCTGGTCCAGAGAGGGCGACACCCTTACAGATGGGCATTTCCTTTTTACGTGTAAAGGTCCTCTCGCAGGTGCTATAGTGTACGGTTTCCTTAAACAATCAAAGTAATTCTTCTGCCCAAGAGGCACATTTTGGGGTGGCATGTTCTGCTCCCTTTAAGGTTCTCCTGTATACTACCTGTATAGCCAGACCCAGTATTCCTCTCCCCAGCCTTCTCCACACATGCTTGGCTCCCCGAAGGGAAGGCCATTCAAACTCTTATTTTCCTCAGTTAGGTACCTAGCCGCCTCTTTAGATCATGAACATGTTGTGGATGAGCGTAGGGCCTCGACCTACTTTGCACGTGGGTCACCTAAGATAATCCCACTGGCATGGGAAATGTGCTCAATAGAAACTTGGTTATGAAAACATAATACATAATACCTGAGTACCTACATGACCAAGAGCAAGTAATGATTAACATTCATAGGACATTGGCTATATGCCTGAAAATTATCAATGAAATTATCAATTATCAGTGAAAATTGCATTATCACATATAAAACTCAGAGCAACTCCACAGAATAGATGAGAAAACAGAGGTTGAAAAACTTACCCAAAGTCACCCAGACAGAAGGTAGCAGAACCTGGTTGGTTTCCTGAGTTAAGCCCTTAACCTCTAGGCCAGCATTTCTTTTAATTTTTTTTCAATGTTTATTTACTTTTGAGAGGGGATGGGAGGGGCAGAGAGAGAGAGAGAGAGGGAGACACATTTGACACAGTCTCAAACTCAAGGACCGAGAGATCATAACCTGAGCTGAAGTCAGAGGCTTAACCAACTGAAACACCCAGATGCACCCCCCGCCAGGCCAGCGTTTCTTAAACTTGAGTGTTCATCAGAATCACCTGGAGGGCTAGCCAAGCCCCGCCCCGCCTCAAATAGGAAAGGAGTTTGTTTCTAGCAAGTTCTCAGGGGATAACGATGATGCTGGCTCAGAGTCCACATGTGAACGACTGCTCCAGGTTCTCCTGGCTTGCAGTGAAGAAAATGAACACGGGACAAGACAACGTAAGAACAAATGCAGGCCAAGTTCCAAATACCGAGGGCAACCTTCCTTGACATTTTCCATTTTTACCAAGCGGACCCGATCGACCCAGGTTTATTCTTTCATTGGTTATTAAGCATACGATGGGATTGGGGCGGAGCTTGAAATTGAGGGAAGGGATGTCCTTTAGCAGATGGAAACAAAATGCCAATAATCTATTTCTGTGCAGACTTCAAAACAGAAATGTGGGGTTGTTTCCAATCAGAGCTTGCTACCAACTGCATATTCTGTGAAAATGATACAAAGGAACAGGAAAAAACTCACGTGAAACTCTTTTCTATCCGAGCCTGTGCCAACCAAGGAGAAGGTGGGGGTGGGGTCAGGGTTGCCTGTGGTGGCCTTTAGCCCCCAGCTGTGACCTTACGGTCGGCTGCCGCTCTGCTGACCCACACAATACCCGTAATCCATCTGAGTTTAAGGTGAATGCATCTGGACTGTTGGGTTAGATATCAAACAGATGCTGGACATGTCCTTTAGACCAGTGCCTACACTGACCAAGGAGGAATGTTTGGTTGAAAAGAGCTGGCCATTTGAAAGGGGTGGTTCTCAGACTCGACTGCAAAATGGCATCACCTGGGGAGATTTTGAAACTCCTTGTGCCTGGGCAGATCCAAGTGTTGGCATTTTTGAAG
The DNA here is from genome assembly GCF_016509475.1 of Prionailurus bengalensis. Lineage (NCBI taxonomy): Eukaryota > Metazoa > Chordata > Mammalia > Carnivora > Felidae > Prionailurus > Prionailurus bengalensis. The sequence goes on from NC_057361.1 coordinate 11,645,479, forward strand.
CTTCCCAGGTGATACCCATGTGTAGCCAAATTTAAGAGTCAGTGTCCTAAATCAGCACTTCTGAAGTGCTAAGTTGCACAGGATTTGCCTGGGAATCATGCTAACCTGCAGATTCAGACTCCGTAGATCTGGCGTGGGGCCTGAGATTGTGCATTTCTAATCAGCTCCTAGACGTGCTGATGCTGCCAGGTATCTAAAGTATAAGAAGAGTGGGGCACAAAATATGCCTCCTTGGGGGCACCTGGGGGGCTCAGTCGGTTGAGCGTCCAACTTCAGCTCAGGTCACGATCTCACAGTCCGTGGGTTCAAGCCCCGCGTCGGGCTCTGGGCTGATGGCTCAGAGCCTGGAGCTTGCTTCGGATTCTGTGTCTCCCTCTCTCTCTGCCCCTCCTCCACTCACGCTCTCTCTCTCTCTCTCTCTCTCTCAGAAATAAACATTAAAAAAAGTAAGTGTAAGAAGAGTAACAAAATGGGAAGTTGCGTTGTGCTGAGACCCTCCTGCTTGCCTGGACTCATAGCAAGTATCAGAAAATTCGGCCCTATTGAGAGGGTTAATATCCTGTCCCTGGTGAGGAGGCAAGGAAGCTCCAGAAACCACTGAAATCCTAATTTCTCTTACCTAGCCTCACTACATGAAAGGCTCCAGGATTTCCTAGAATAGCATATTGTTGTGCCCTTCTGGGTGGACTGTTGTATTCAAGGAACCCTTAGCAATCCTGGTTAGCATTACTCAGTGAATCAGTTTTCAGCCGACAGGCTATCCTTCCATATTATGTGCAGGGGGCTAAGCCTTGCAAATCATTCTCCAAGTAATCAGGCATTCCGCTCCCCTCCAACCACCAAAATTCTGTAAAATGTGGGATCCACGTTGGGCATAGGTGATTCAATGACACACATTCCAATTCTTCTTGCTTCCCACGCTCAGTGTTCACCAAATCCCGTTATCTTCTTCCTAGTCTACCTATCCCAGCTTCCTTTGCTGCTAGGTGTGGTCATCAGAAGGAGGGGGAGCTTCCTGCTGATTGGGAACACCTCTCTTTGACTTTACAAAGAAATACACTTCTTTCGTGTTTGAGCCATCCACCTTTTGTGATTTGCTACAGCGGGTAGCCACATTTTAATTAATATACTGTGCAACTATCCCAACTCCACCCTTCATGGAGATGCAGAAGGTAAGGGATATGCAGAGGGAAATCATTAGTCATTAAGGACACACAGTATGGCCCCGATCCCATCCCGGAGAGCAAGGTGTTTGTGGAGGAGTGGAGATTCTCTTCCTCCTCATGGATCCCTCCCTCTATGCCTTTCTGATGCTACGACTGTTGCATTTGGCCTTGGGCGAGTCCTTCTACGAAGAGAAGAGATACAGGGAGCCAAAGAAGAAGCAAGAAGTCAAGTGGGTTGCTTAGGTCTACTTCTTACCTGGGTTTTAAGAATGAGAATGATGTAAAACCAGATTCACACATTGTCCAAGTAATGTCACCACGGAGACAAGGCAGGGGTAAGAACGGTGATGATGATGCTGAAAACCAACATTATGAAGTGTTTAACACATGCCACCCCTGTTATACAATTGTGTACACATCCTCTCATTCGTTCTTCAGAACAAGCCTATTGTTAAGTACTACTGATATTCTCATTTTGCGATGGCAAAAACAGAGGCCCAGAGAGATGAACTTGACTACTCTGCAGGTGGCAGAGCCAAGATGCAAACCCAGGCAGCCTGCCTCCAGATCTCACGCTCTTGACCATTGTACTATGTGCTCTCAGGGTGCAGGAGAGAAGATCCAACCACCAGTGGAAGGCATGCTTGAGGCCGCAGTTTCTCCTCTCCCTCAGGAATGAAACTGCAGCCACTTAAAGCAGGGGTCTGGCGGGGCGCCTGGGTGGCGCAGTCGGTTAAGCGTCCGACTTCAGCCAGGTCACGATCTCGCGGTCCGTGAGTTCGAGCCCCGCGTCGGGCTCTGGGCTGATGGCTCAGAGCCTGGAGCCTGTTTCCAATTCTGTGTCTCCCTCTCTCTCTGCCCCTCCCCCATTCATGCTCTGTCTCTCTATGTCCCAAAAATAAATAAACGTTAAAAAAAAATAAAAATAAAGCAGGGGTCTGGCAGAATCAGGGAACCCCAACAACTGTGAACCTTCGGCACGTGTGGCATAGTCACAAGAACCCCTCAGGTAGCTCACACCTGGGAAACTACATGGTCTCCTTTTCACTCTGGCTTCTGGCTGAGACCCAGTAGGCTCAGTTTCTTCTATGTCAATTGCCTCATAACTTATCTGCATCCTAATTTTTTAATTATATTATTTTGAAAAAAGCTTAATTTTACAGGCAAAAAGTACACGTAATGTAGCAGTATACTTGAGGGTAATAAGATACTCATCTGTGTACCCATCACAGAGCTGCAGATAGACAACATTCCAAGATCTTGGAAGTGCCCCGTGTGCCCCTCCCTAGTCTCATATTTTTCTACTCCCCCACCTCCAAAAGGTATTCAGAACTTTACAGTAATTGTTTCTTTGCTTTTGTTGGGGAGCAAGAACTTTTGTCCCCTCAAAGGTCCTTCTGGCTGGACTGAGTAGGAGACAGAGTAACATGAGACAGAGTAACAGGAGAAAATCAGATTTAATAGTGTATGCATGGGGAATCCACACAGACTTGGAAATTCCAAAGACGGTCAGGCACAACGAGGTGTACATGTCATTCTGAACTAAGGAGAGGGGAGTAGGCATCTGGGATTTCAGAGGGAAAGAATGCAATTCAAGGGAAGATGAAAACGAGTAAATGTTTGGCAAACAAATGTTTGTCCTGCCATAGAGATGGGTCACTCAGATAAAATGTATCTCTGGTAATAACCCTTATTCTGGAAAGACCCTCCCATTTAGATTCTTCTATGAAGTTAGGAGAGGGGCAAGTGTTTCTATTGAGACTGCAGGGTCTCGACTGCCTTCGGCTGAAAATAATCCGCGTGCCCAAATGGCGCATCTTGGGGCAGCCCGCCCTTGGCCCCTATCCTTTCTTTACTGCCTTACCCCTGGGTTTCCCAATAGTGGCACTATTGACATTTTGGATGACATAATCCTCTGTTGTGGGGGACCATCCGATGCTGTTGAGTTGAATTATACCTCCCAAAAGACATATTGACGTCCTGACTCCCAGTACCTCCAATGTGACCTGATTTGGAGATAAGGTTTTTGTAGACTAGGGTGGTTCTCTAATCCAATATGACTGGCATCACAGAACTTTACGTTAATGGACTCATACGTGGATTCTTCTGTGCCTCACTGCTTTTTGAGCAGTGTAACATGTTTGACACGTACCCGGCTAGTGCATGTAGCTGTGGTGTGCTCATTTGATCTGCTGTGTGGTATTCTATGGTATCAAAATGCCGAATTCCCCTAGTCCTTCCATCTGAGGAAAAGGTAGAGGCAGGAAAACTTCTGAGCTGTCTTCTCTGCATTATGAGTGGCTTTTTTTGTTCGCCCTAACTCGAAGGGTGCAGCTCTTCAGGGTCCTAGCTTTAAGGAGGGTTCTCCTATTATGGTGTCTGCCTTAGCATTCTCTAGGCTTGCTTGCTTGCTTGCTTGCTTGCTTGCTTGCTTGCTTTATTTATTTATTTATTTATTTATTTATTTATTTATTTATTTCCCCAGGCCCCATGCAGCCTCTAAAACAGAACATGAGGGTGGCCAGATTGAAAGCCGGACTGAGCCTTCCTTACTTCTTGGGATTCCCACTTTCCCTTCTCCCTGGCCTTTGTAGATTTCTTTCAGTGCATTTAGAAGACTCATTTTTCCGGGACTATTATCAGGACTGTTAGAACTGAAGAGCTGTGCTTTTCCTCTTCTAGGAAAGAAGAGAAGCAATTCTTGGAAATGAGCTGGTCAGGCCGGTAAGCCTTAAGTCTTGTAGTTAAACACGGAAACATCTCAAGAAACAGTACGTTAAAAGCCAACCGTCATCTTTCACAATGCACAAAGAGCTTCCTCATTATCTGCATTCTTAGGCTGAACTTACAGTGGTCACAAGCCCCCTCTGCATTCTGTTGAGATTTCTAGGGCTATTCTGTCATTCCAGGTCCAGTAATTTTCCAGAAGTAATTTCACGACAAAGAGAACCCCTTGCAAAAGCCACACAATGATGCCAGAAGCCAGCTCTGAGGCATCCTTTCCCGTCAATAGATTTAAATCTAAAGTAAGAGGCAAACTTTTATGCAAAACGAATAAGACAAAACCAGGTTGGGGAGGGGGATGATTACAAATGTTCTGATGTATTCCAAATGCCAAAAGCCCACAAGTCTAATTTCTACTCCACTGATTTATGTGTCTTTCTGGGAGAGGTCAGCTTAAGAAACGTCTGCTACCTGGCCTGGGAGTCTCGGGGATCTCTTTTGGGGTTGATTAGACCTCATTGGAATTCAGGTACAATCTCAAGTTGAATTCAATGTCGTGTTTAACTCTTTTCCTGGACGTCCCTTGCATGTCAGCTAGCAAGCAGGTGATGGGTATCTTTCTACTCCCCCAGCTTTATTGAGGTATAATTGACAAATACAATTGTAGGGTATTGAAGGTGTACATCGTGATGATTTGATACATGTATCCATTGTGAAGGGATTCCCCCCAACTCGTTAATTAGTACGTCTAAGTTGATGGACATCTTGACACTGGCGGGTGTGCTTCTGTTGCCTCGATCAGATGCAGAACCACTAGGACGGTTCCCTGTGGCTCATGTCACCCTTCAGACTGCCTGCTTTCAGTGGATGTTGGAAAACAGGCAGAAATCACGTTACATTCGGATACCATAATTCCCCTCCCCAAGGCTGCGCTCAAGAATAACCTTGCTTTGTGCACCAACAATAGCCAAAGCAAGAGTCTAATGCCATGTTCAATCTGTTAGGACAGACCTTTGGGCCCTTGGAACAAAGTTGATCCTTTATTAAAGTTGGCATTGGCAAACGTGTTGCTGGCAAACGCTGGGCAAGGTTTATACTGAAGTGTGGGTAAGGTGATGTCATTGACCTGCTGATAACGCTCCAGTGACCCTCAGCAGCATGTGTAATAAAGCCCTTATTGCACCTTACGTGGTACATCACAGGCAGGAGCACCACGCTGGTCTGACACTGCTGCCTTCACTCACGTTTCTTAGACTTACGTTTATGGTCCTTCTCCTGGGAATGCTCTCTTCCCACATCCTTCCATGGCTGCCTCCTTCCTTCTTATAATTCAGATCTCTGACCAACACTGACTTACAGAAACACCTTCCTCAACCACTGCTTGTCAAATTTTCCTACCCCCAGCATCTCAGTGTCTCTCTACACCCTTACCCTGCTCTATTGTTTCCAGAGCATGTAACCCTCGGTAAAATTTGTTTTTAACATTATAAAAATTATAGTATTTTAAATAATAGTTTAATATGTAAAAGTTAGTTATTTTAGTCTGACTAGAGTCCATCTTCTTCACAAGAATCTATGCTAGGGGCTTGTTGACTTTGGCTACCTCTGTAGCCCGAGCTTCTCTTAGAGTTAGGCACTTAGTAAATGTTCAATAAATATTTGCTGAATAGTGAATGGATGTAATATATGAATAGAGGATTGGCATTACAAACATATATACACACACTAGAAAGCATGAGCTATTATTTAACTATTTCAACCCATTTCCTGCCTTCATACATAGGGAGCAGGTGACATTAATCTAGCTGTTGGGGGGGGGTCAATGCTCCCCATGTGAGTAAGAGAACACAGTTGTCTTTTGAGCACAGGACCTTTCTTTTAGCTTTTATTCATGATCAAGCCTTTCTCATCTGGAAAACAAGAAAGAGAACTTCCTTTGAGCCTATTTCTACCTTGCCTCCCATCTCCAGAGACTGACCCTTTCCCCTCTTCCTTTAAATATTTGTAATGTTTATTTGTGAGAGAGAGACAGAGTGAAAGTGGGGCAGGGGAGAGAGAGAGAGGGAGACACAGAACCCGAAGTAGGCTCCAGGCTCCAAGCTGTCAGCACAGAGCCCGACGTGGGGCTCGAACTCGGGAACGGTGAGATCATGACCTGAATCAGTCAGACCCTCAACTGACTGAGCCACCCACGCGCCCCTCCCCTCTTCCTCTAAATTAATCTTGTGTCTGAACTTTCAGCATTCGTTGTCCAACACTTACTCCCAACATTTACTAGTTTCTGATCCCATTATTCTTGAGCTCTTGGCATCATTACATTTGGGGGACCTCTCCCTTCCAAAAACATCCTCTTCGTGTTGCTGGCACAACACCAGTTTTTTTGGTTGTACTTCTAAGGCTCTGGATGCTCCTTCCTAATCCCCTTGTCTTCTCTATTTGATCTTGAAGCCTAGTACCTCCTCTTTGTTTCTTCCCCTTCTTCTTCCTCTCTGTTTCTACCTGTGTCATTCATTCTCTGGTTTGATTTATCCATGTACATCCCTCGTCACAGAAGCCTCTCAATCTTAACATGTTGCCAAGTGGGCGTGTGCTCTTTCCCCCATCCTAGTGAGTCTTCACTTCTGGGATGCACCATCGCCTACCCCCCCCCCCAGGGTGGAAAAGTCAGAGACCCAGGGATCACTCCTGATACCTCCTTCTTTACGTTTGTATCCTGAGTCCCAACAGCCATACATCTGACACTCTATACTTTTTCCCCATTGTCCCCCTCCTAGTGCTGGGCTTGAAAACAGTCCAGTCTTCCTTAAAGATAATTTGTCCCTTTCAGTGACTTCACTAAAGATATCCTCTTAAAACCCAAATGTGGTCATGTTTAAACATTTTAAAGGCTTCCGATTCTTTTTAGGAATAACATTCAAAATTCTTACCATGGTATTTCATGTTCTTACTCCTCCCCCGTCCTCCACCCTCAACACAGAAAACTTTCTGCTCATTATGTAGCTCTCACTTTAAGTGTATTTTCCACAGAACCCCCTTTCCTAATTCCCAGATAGGTTAGATCTTTATTACATGCTTTCCTAGCACTTAACACAAAAGGAGTGACGTAATCCTAAATAATAATTATACAAATTATTGTGTTTTCTTTTTGTATGGTTATGTACTAGGAGGCAAACAATATGAGGTCAGGAGTTTGCCTATGTTTTTTAATTGCTTCCTTACCTTTTGCTGGATCATGACACAATAGAAAAAAATGATATTTAGGAGCGCCTGGGTGGCTCAGTGGGTGGGGCATCCGACTTCGGCTCAGGTCATGATCTCACGGCTTGTGAGTTCAAGCCCCGCATTGGGCTCTGTGCCGACAGCTCAGAGCCTGGAGCCTGCTTCAGATTCTGTCTCTCTCTCTCTCTCTCCCTACCTCCCCCACTGATGCTTTGTCTCTCTCTCTCTCTCTCAAAAAATAAACATTAAAATTTTTTTTTTAAAAAAAGAAAAACTGATATTTATAAGGGAAACTGGGATAACCAGAGAAAGAGGCTACCTCTGGCCAGAGGCTACCAACCTGTGGTCTCTGGCTGCCCGAGACTCTGTTCTCCGCCCTGGAAACTGGCACATGTGGGTACTGGGCTAGATGGGAAATGCTGTCTTACATTAACTCTATACCCCTAAGGCTTGCATGATTTTTCTATTCTAACACACTTTTTCCCAACCAGCTACAGCTTTTTCCTCCCCCTGGAGTTATTTAAGATAGAGCCTGGAGGAAATTCATTAAAAGTAAAAAAAAATTACCCAATAATTATGCAGTAGGGCCTAGAGACTTCACCAGGTTGAGATGAATATGGAGGTTGTAGGTACAAGCCCAGCTGTGAGACGAAAAGAGAGCCCCCCACCCCCACCAGAAAGGGTGGTGAATACAGGCATTACTCGAAGCTCCGCCAAAGGAACTCTACCATACAGAGGCCTCGACTTATGTCACCCAGTTTCCATTTATTTCACACTGCTCTAAGGGGGGAATAACGGGAAATTTGCATACCCCTTATTGTTATATGCTTGGTTGTATAACTGACTGTTCTTTTTTAATTTTTTTTTCAATGTTTATTTATTTTTGGGACAGAGAGAGACAGAGCATGAACGGGGGAGGGGCAGAGAGAGAGGGAGACACAGAATCGGAAACAGGCTCCAGGCTCTGAGCCATCAGCCCAGAGCCCGACGCGGGGCTCGAACTCCCGGACCGCGAGATCGTGACCTGGCTGAAGTCGGACGCTTAACCGACTGCGCCACCCAGGCGCCCCTATAACTGACTGTTCTTAATCGCAGTGAATGAGAACATTTATTTCAAGTAATCTTCTTGAAACTTTGCATTTCTTTTAGTTAATTTTTTGAAAGTAGATTTGATTGGCTTTCATTCCTACCATGACCAATACAGATCTCATTTTTCCCCTGGTGCATGCATTATTGGAATTATCTTATTAATATTATTGTTTACTGGTATCTTTTAAAGTCACTTGTCCATTGGGAGGGGAGTTTAAGCTAGTTACCACTAGATAATACAATCTGTAGACACAATGAATTAGCAGTTGTCAAGTCCATTATTTTCCAACACACCGACAGCAAGAAAATGAATGTAGACGGGCCACTGTCCACTCCTCCCCCCAATAGGATGCCAGTATTTCCTCCAGATATCACAGGGACAGGATAGAAGGAATGGGGTGCCAGTGTGAGCCCATATGTGACATACTAGAAGATCTAACTTTTCCCTTTTTTACAGAGAGAAAAATAACCATAAATAAGAGTTATAATTCTCTCCCCTGCACTGCAGTAGAACATCTTGTCCAACCCTGAGAGGTATACTCTATTTTGTAGATCACTAGACCAGGGGTCAGCAAACGTTGTAAAGAGCCAAAGAGTAAATATTTTCTGCTTTGTGAACCATACAGTGTTTGTTGCAACTACGCAATTCTGCCCTTCCAGTGCAGAAAGCAGCCATAAGCATACATAAATGAATGAGCATAGTCATGTTCCAAAAAAAAAAAATTATTTACAAAAACAGGTGGCAGCCAGTTTGGCCCATGGCTATAGTGTGCCCATCCCTTGATGAGGGCAGCAAAAGTCCCATGTCTCACAGCGGGTATTTGACACGAAGAGCTTTGCCCACAATCACGGAAGAAATAGCACAAGGTGACAAATGCTTTTAGGCTCGAAGAATTATAAATGTAGCTAAGGGTCAGGAAAAAAGGTGTTGACTTCCAGCTCATTGAGCAAACACTTGTACGGTAAACTACCAGGTACCAAGATCAGAGAGGTTTTTCTGGTGTGTATTAGGTTGAACTACATGAAAATGCTGATATTTGGCCATTATTGGCAAGCAAAAATGGCAGCTTCATATCAATGAACTTATACATGAAAAATAAAAACAATAATAGTTAGGTTTTATTGAGGGCTTACTACATTCTTCACGCTGGTCCAATATTTTGCGTGTGTTCTTTTACTTATTTCTGACATCGGACCTGTAAGGTCACTATTTTTATTTGCATTTTTCCAATAGAGAAATCGAATTGTAAACTGTTCACATACCTTGCCCAAGGTCTCATGGCTAGAAAGTGCCAGAATAGAAATGCTGGAACTAGACTCAGGCTGATTGAATCCAAAGTTCCTGCTCTTAGCCATCAAAGGGATTCGTGTAGAAAATAACCACTTTGCAAAAATGTTTGAGACTATGAACAAAGAAGGAAAGGGCACAGTTGTTGGGGTTGGTTTTTTTTTTTTGACTCACTGTTATATAAGTGAGCCAAATATGGCCCCTGTACATTGACCCCTATATTGTTGACTTCTTCACAGCAGGCTGCGATCCACTAGCTCAAAAGCCCACTTTGTGCCAAACTCAAATTCTTACATATCCAGTTGTTTTAGTATAGCCCTCCAAAAGCATGTTATTATAGAATATAGACTCTTGAACAGAATATACATCCAAATCATTTACATGGGAGGGACAGGGATGTCCTGGGGAAGAACATAGAGGTTTCAACTTTTATCTCCGCAGTTTCATTTCAATAAAAAAAATATGCAAAGGCTTTAACATATGTGTTTATTTTGAGAAATAAGTATATGATGCCTTAATATTATTACATATATATTTCTACTGTATTTCAAAAATGTTTTTGAAAGAATAACAGAAGACAATAATTTGCCTGAAGACCTATCTTATCAAGCAGAGAAAATGAGATTCAAACAAAATGATTTGACTCTTAGAGCCTGTGATTTTAACTTTATACTTGGACCTCATAGAAAGTTTTCTTTTCTTTTCTTTTTAAAGATGTGGACCCTTGTGGGCAAGGTTTATAGGCAGCCTTTCTCTGCTTGTTAGTAAAAGAGATCTTGATATATGCTGTTACATTAGATGTAGGTGAGTTAATTTACCATGAAATATTTAACTTTAGTTTTCTTTTGTTTAAAAAAGCACCTTACTTAAATTAATGACCTTAATATTACATTTCCACGTTCATTTGGTAATTCATGAATACCATTGGGAGAATGCCTTTGGGTCATTACATTTTTCCCGTGATGAAAAAAATCATATCTAAGCCTAGAGTAGTAATGTGAATTCAGCAAAGATGTTTCCTCACAATTGAATCATTTGTTAATAGATTGTGTCCAACTAGAGTTTGGCCCAATACAATCATAGTACATACTCTTCAGCTCCAAGTGGAAATACAGACTATGCTGTTAATAGCAAGTGCCGTAAGGTAGATCCCGTGAAACTCTAAGCCTTCCAAAGAGTCTCTATACATTTTCTGTCACGCTGAATTTGTATGAGGATATAATATTTAAATCCATTATAAAATTTGTTCTCTGAAAAGAAAGAGAAATCAAAAGCCTAGTGCCCTAGGGCTAAAGTAGTAAGTCAGAAAAAGTTCCTAAAGCCCTTTAGGTGTTAGCCTTATAGTTCTTCACACTGAGGATGGTGAACGTTTGATTTTCAAAGACCATTTGTGATGAAAGGTTCCTGCACTGCTCCAAGACTGGTGGTGTCTATCAAAGCCGTGAGCATTTAGATTTTATAAAATACATACGAGGGCAACTTAAGATGTGACTGCTACACAAGGAGGTTCTGGAACCCAGAAGTTTCCTCCAGGACAGTTTCAAGTGATGCCATTGAGACGTCAATTACTGGAGCCCTTAGTGTCCCAAGTCCTTGGTGTCCCAACATACTTTCTGTCCCAAATATCTTCTTTTTTTAAAAAAAATATTTGTTTACTTTTGAGAGAGTGCAAGCAGGGGAGGAGCAGAGAGAGGGGGACAGAGGATCTGAAGCAGGTTCTTCGCTGACAGGCTGACAGTAGCGAGCCTGATACGGGGCTCGAACTCACAAACCATGAGATCATGACCGGAGTTGCCGGGAGACACTCAGCTGGCTGAGCCACCCAGGCGCCCCCGTCCAAAGTATGTTCTAAAGCAAACAGAAATTCTTCTGATCCTTTCTTCTTTATTAGAATTCTTTATCTTCAGGAATAGTTGCCAAGAATTACCTTCTACAGCTAATACTAAAATTTTGTATTTAGTCTTGCAAGCTTTTAGCCTGATGAGTTGCAATATGAACAGAAACTTACAATTTCTTGAAATTTGAGTTATGCTTTCATTTATAAGGATATATTTCTGCAATTTGTAGTCACCACAGGAGGTAGGGTTTCATATCAAACCAAGCCCTCTAGAGGACTGGTAATGATCTCAGATAAAGGCTTCCTCTTTTGATAGAGCTCAGAGGAGGAAAAATACAAAGAAGGCTTGCAAAGATAAAGAATAGTTGAAGGTGTATTAAAATGGAATTTTATAAGTCAGACATAAAAGGCAATTTAAGGATTTTTCTCTTCTAGATTTTGAATGTGAGTACACATGCAATATTTTTTTTTTTAACGTTTATTTATTTTTGGGACAGAGAGAGACAGAGCATGAACGGGGGAGGGGCAGAGAGAGAGGGAGACACAGAATCGGAAACAGGCTCCAGGCTCCGAGCCATCAGCCCAGAGCCCGACGCGGGGCTCGAACTCACGGACCGCGAGATTGTGACCTGGCTGAAGTCGGACGCTTAACCGACTGCGCCACCCAGGCGCCCCGCAATATTTTTTTTAAAAATTTAAATGTTTATTTATTTTTTGAGAGTGAGACAGACAGAGTGGGAGCAGGGGAGGTGCAGAGAGAGAAGGAGACACAGAATCTGAAGCAGGCTCCAGGCTCTGAGCTGTCAGCACAGAGCCCGACATGGGGCTTCGAAATCACAAACTGTGAGTTCATGACCTTAGCCAAAGTCGGACGCTTAACCCTACTGAGCCACCCAGGCGCCCCACACATGCAATATTTTAGATGAAATAAAGTCTTCTGATTAATCAAAGTTCTGGTTCCTACAAATTTAACAAGATACAGATTATTACTTTTTAAGGAATCAGGATTCAGAAAAGTAATATTAATGCTCTTCTTAAATAGAGTCTAATAACTAGTGTTATTGAGTTCTTGCTATGTGCTAATCACTTCAGAAGGCTCCTCTTTTATTATTATACATATTGTTAAACATGGTTCCGCTGAAAAATATACTTTAATTTGTCTTTAGGAAAGAGAGGACAGACTGATTGATAGAGATTTCCAGGGGATAAAATGATTGCTAAGTAAACTTATTACAAATAATGAAAAAGAGAAGGAAAATATTGACAATAGAACTGCATAAAAATTAAAATAGCAGGGAGGCACCTGGCTGGGTCAGTCAGTAGAGTATGTGACTCTTATTCTCGGGGTTGTGGGTTCGAGCCCCAAGTTGGGTGTGGAGATGACTTAAAAGGAAAATCTTAAAAAAATTTACAATAGCATGTATGTTAAAAGTTAAATAAATTTTAGGAGCATATGGCTGGCTCAGTCAGTAGAGCATGTGAATCTTGATCTTGAATGTATTTTAGTTTCATTATCTTAATCTTTTTCAATTTTACAGGCAGCACACTATAAACCACTAAGGAAATTGATACCATAAAGTACATACAGATAAAATATACACATTATTACCTTCAGTGTCTGGCGAGAGTGAACTACATGATTAAGATCAACTTTCCTATTGATATACAAAAACCTTTTACAAATGAATAAGAAAAGCACAGACGATGCAAGGGGGAAACAGGAAAATCACCCAAACAGGAAATTCAAATGGTCAATACCATACGGAAAGATGCTCAACCTCATTGGCGATTAGGTAAATGCGAGTTGAAACCACCCCGAGATGCCACTACACGTGCATCAGAGTGACAGAAATAAAACATCTGATTATACACATGTATCAGGATGGCAAAAATGTTCACAATATATGGCTTTGCCACATATTAAGAAGGATACAGGGCGATGAGAACTCTCATGCACTCTTGATGGGAGTATACATCGTAAACTCACTTCTGAACGATGTCTGACAGTAAAGCAGAAAACGTGCACAGTCTATGACCTAGCAATTCTATTTCTGGCTGTCTATATCCCGCAGGCACATCCCCATGCATGTAATGCATGCTTGCATGCACCAAGATGCCCTAGAATGTTTCCAACAGCACTGTTAGTAGAAAGCCCCGAATAAGAACGGCTCAATAGCAGAACTGGTAAACAAATGCAGTTCATCCATCCCATACTATAGAGCAAGAAAATGAATGAACGACCTCTCCATAAAAGAGCATGGATCAGTCTTAAACACAAGACTGAGCTCAAGAAGCCAGACTATGTAGAGTATGGTCCCATTGATACTTATTTTGAAAACAGGCCAAAATTAATCCATTACTACACGGTACAATAAGAGTAATATAGTTATCTATATATAATAATGATGCTGTACAACTCCCAAGGAAGCAAAACATCAACACAATAGAAGTCAGGATAGCGGTCATCAGGAGGGGTAGGTTAGGACTGCCATCAGGAAGAGACAGGTGGAGGTCTTCTAGGAGGCGGGTGTCATTCTACGTTTTGACCTGTGGGGAAGACACACTGGTGTTTTTCGATACAGACGGTCCCTGACTTACAATGGAGCAACTTACGGTTTTCTGACTTTGTGATGGTGTGAAAGCTGCAAGTATTTGGTAGAAACCACACTTGGACTTTTGAATTTGGATTTTTTTCCCCCAGACCAGTGACATGTAGTACAATATTCTCTTGTGATGCTGGACAGCAGGAGCAAGCCACAGCTCCCAGTTAGCCACGCCATCACGAGGGTTAACAACCGATACGCTGACAACCATTCTGTTTCTCACTTTCAGTACCGTATTCAATAAATTACATGAGATGCTCAACACTATAATATAAAATAGGCTTTGCATTAGATGATTTTGCCCAACTATAGGTTCATATGTGTGTTCTGAGCATTTTAGGGTAGGCTAGGCTAAGCCGTGATGTTCACTAGGGTAGGTGTATTAAACGCATTTTCAACCTAATAATATTTTCGACTTACGATGGGCTTATTGGGATGTAACCCCATGAGAAATTGAGGGATATCTGTGATTTGTTAAACTAAACATTTGTGTCTTGCACATTTTGTGTATTGTATCACAGGATAAAATATTAAGGAAACTTATTGCACTGGTATTTCAGAAAGATGAATTTAGTTAGGCCACAAATATATAATGAATTCTTTCAGCGTCCCTGGGCCTGTGTGAGAAAGTGCTCATAATTTAAGCCAGGTGAGTCAAAGCAGAAGAAGGACTAAGAAAGTTTCATTTTTTTTTTAAGTTAGAGTTATCAACAGGAACATGGTTGTAAAACACTCCAGTTAAAGATAAAAGGAACAAAAAAAGTAGGCGACTGAATAGAGCCAAAAGACAGTAAATGGGGCCAGAAACCTCTAATATGTGAGAAGAACTTTATTTGCTAATGAGTTTCCTTGTCAGGTTTGAATTCTACCCTGAAGCTTCTTTGAAAATCACTTGACTTCTCTCGCCTATTCTTGGTGTAGAAATGTTTTCATTAATTTCTTTAAACTACTGACCAAGCACTTGTAATATTATTACTTGGAGGAAAATAAATCAAACTCAATCCATTTGAAAGTCCCCGACTAAGTGTTAGAGCCTACGGGGTGGGCACAAAAATCAAACTTGAGAACCTTTGACCTTCCTCTCACTGATGTATATTAAAAGCAATTTTGTGAATTTGTATTTCTGGCCTGGAAAAAAGAAAGAAAGAAAGAAAGAAAGCAAAACACTTGGCCACAACTTTACCATGCCATTTGGGTAGCTTCTTCTCCCACTGTAATTCATAACCTTGAGTGTGACAAGAGATTTCTCAACAAAGGCTGTGACTCTTGAGTTAAGAAGTTTAAAAGCTAAATCCCGAACAAGAGAGTAAGCCTTTAGTCAGAATGTCCTTGTGCATCAACCAGGATAGTGGCAAGAAGAACACAATGTTATAATGAGTCACAATTTACTAAAATGTTACTGTGAGTGGCAGAGAAGGCCACATTTGCATGCAAATCCCTGAATTAATGCAAGCAAACATATGTTCTACCACGGTAGCTAGGCAAGAGTGGGCAGTCAAGAAACTTGGAATAGGTTTGTCACGAAGATTATGAACAGAGTATGACAACTGAGATGAGAGTACTCTTATCTCAGTTAAAGTACCTTGCGATATGCTGCTTAAATATATTTAAAAAAACATTCTCTGGAAAGCTTAGATAGTAACTTCAAATCTTTTCAGAAAAGCACATCCGCTCTCCACACTAATTGTGAATCAGCTGTGGTTGCTGGGAGACCACAGCTTTTAAATTAGTTCAACCTTCAAAGGGCAAGGTTGGAGGAAAAACTCATTTTCTACTAATTGGGAAAAAGAGGTATGCACTTTAATGTTTTACAGTATAGAATGTCACTATTTGTCTCAGGTTTTTTTTTATTTATTGCTGGAAGTCATTGAGGACCATGTGTTCACTAAGTCTCGGCAAAACATGTTGCACCAAGGAAATGTTAAATTAAGAAAAACTAATGCCTGTGCTTTGATTAAATGTATGCAGATGGTTAAGCTTTTTTTTTTCTAGACAGATGTGGAAACTTCCAATACGTTAATCCCGTAGCCGACTTAACCTTCTCAATCTAGCGACCCTTACTTCCGCATCCACTTAAGCCTTCTACGCTCTTAGTCACCTGTCAAAATATAACATTGCCTGAAACTTTTCCACCTCTAAAATCTTGGACTCTGAACTACCATCTCCGTTTGCAACCTCCTATGCTATGGTTATCTCATTCCCTTACTCCTATAACAGGGCCTGATGAAGGGGGTGGTAATCATCAAATTTTGATTTTTAGGTTTCTGCCTTTGGCATTTGGGAAGCTTGTGGAGGCCATCTACTTAGATAGGAAACAATGAAGGAGAAGCAGATTTTGGAAAAGAAAATGGTAAGTTCCAGTTTAGATATAATTAGCTTCATATGCCTGAGAGACAATAAATGTATCTAGAATTCAGGAGAGAGGACCATTTTGAAGCCATTGACACATAGATGATAATGAGGCCATGGGGAGTGGTGAGATCATCCAGGAAGACAGTAGAGATTAAGAGACGAGGGCTCAGGGTCAGTGTCTCAAGCACTTCAACATATAAGAGTTAAGGGGCGCCTGGGTGGCTCAGTCAGTTGAATGTCCAGCTCTTGATTTCAGCTCAGGTCACGATCCCAGGGTTGTGGGATTGGGCCCTGCATCAGGCTCTGCACTGACTAATGGGCCTGCTTAAGATCCCCCCCCTCTCTTTCCCTGGGCCCCTCTCCTGAGAGTATGTGCGCGTGCTCTCTCTCTCTTTCTAGAAAGAAAGAAAGAAAGAAAGAAAGAAAGAAAGAAAGAAAGAAAGAAAGAAAGAAGGCAATGGGAGACTAAAAGATGTACTTGCTTTTGACAGCGTCCTGCAAGTCTTGTGGAAACAAGGTACCACTTTATGTAGAAGATATTCAAATTATCTACTTAAAATGTGAAGCCTGGAGTTGTATCTAGAATTGATCAGAACTGTCAAATCCAAGGAAAACAGAAATCACGTGGAATCTATAGAATGGGCATGTGAGGTGTGGGAGGAAAGTGAAGAAATGAGAATGGCAAATATTGAGTAGTCTTTTGAGAAGTTTGGGTGGGAAGAGGGAGAATAAAAATAAAGCAAGTGTGATGCCAAAATCAGACAGAGTGAGGAATTTTTAGTTTAATACCTAAGTGAGTTTGAATGCTAATGGAGAGAGATCAAGAGCATGAGGGAGACCTGAGGCTTAGAGAGGAAAAGACAATTCATCAGTGTAAATTTGGTTTGCAAATTTAGTGATGGGCTGTCTAATAATTTCCATTTTCTCTTTGAAATACAAAGAAAAATGATCTGCTGAGTGCGGTAGAGACAGAGAGCTCACATGACTAAATGTCATGCTTGACGTGTGCTTTGAGCGAGGCTGCGGTGTCGTTTCTTCCTCGTTCCCTCAGCCCTTCCCTTTTTCAGGAGTCAGCATTCTTCCCAGACAGGCTTTCCCCTATGGTGGCGAAACGGTAACAGAAGTATCACACTTCACATTTGCATGCCATAGAGTCCATAAGGAAAGACGGTTTGTGTTTTGGAGATCCCCCAAAGGCCGAAGATTCACTCAGACCAGGCAGGCATAGTGGATGCACCCATCCGTTAACAGATGGCCGGAAAGATGGCATGTTCTGACTGGCTAGTCCTAATTCACACGTTTGACTCATGAGACTGGGAGAAAAGTCGGTGCACCTAAAACCCATGGGCATTCAATAGAAATATAGGATTCTTTGAAAGGTGGAGCATTAGAAACAGACGGTGAGAAAGAAAACAACGTGTTTATTTAAGATTAAAACTGTCATTGCTGTAATAGACATATGGTTATTAAAGTGACTTATTTTTATTGTTTTTAGAATTTTCTAGTTACCTTTTAAAACTTTCATTTTATTTCATTTCTTTCTTAGAGAGAGAAAAAGAGAGCATGCACACAAGTGGGGGAGAGGGGCAGATGGAGAGAGAGAATCTTAAACAGGTTCCATGCTCAGCACAGAGCCTGACGCAGGGCTTGATCCCATGACTCTGGGATCATGGCCCGAGCCGAAATCAAGAGTTGGACGCTCAACCAACTGAGCCACCCAGGTGCTCCGGGTTACTTCTTTTTATCTGAGTGGCATTTCTGTTTTTTAGGGGATGGGTTAATGCTATTTACGTGACAGAATTTATTGTCATAAAACTGTTTGTAATATTCTTTTATTATCCTCTTAACCTCTGTAGATTCTCTCTTTTTTTTCCCGATTAGTTTGGCTACAGGTTTATCGAAACCTCAAGGAACCAGCTTTTGCTTTTTTTTCTGTTTTCTATTTCATTGATTTCCGCTCATCCTTATTATACCATTTTTTTCTGTTTCCTTTGGATTGTATTTGCTCTTCATTTTCTAGTTTCTTAAGAGGAATGCCGAGACGTGTATTTCTTTTTAATGATAAAGGTGTTCAGTGCTAAAAATGTCCCTTGGAGTACTGCTTTAGTAGAATCCCACAAGCTTTGGTACTCTGTGTTTTCATATCAATTCCATTCCAAATTCTTTCTGACTTCTTCTTTGACCTATGGGTTACTTACAAGTGTATTATTTAGTGTTATGGGTTGAATCGTATTCTCCCCAAAGATGCTGAAGTCCTAACTCCCAGTGTCTGTGAATGTGGCCTTATTTGGAAATAGGGTCTTTGCAGATGAGCATGTTAAGATAAGCTCATAACGTTGGCCCTAATTCAATATATAATGGTGTTCTTATAAAATGGGAAAATTCGGACAGAGAGACGCAAACACAGGAAAAGTCATGTAAAGATTGGGGTTATGCCAAAGACTGCTGGAAAACCACCAGAAGCTAGGAGAGAGGTATGACAGATTCTCTCTCACAGCCCTCAGAAGGAAATAACCCTGCTACATCTTTATTTTGGACTTCTAGACTCCAGAACCGTAAGACAATCAATGTCTTTTGCTTAAGCCTCCCAGTTTCTGTTTTTTGTTTTGTTTTGTTTTGTTGTTGTTGTTACAGCAGCCTTAGCAAAGGAAGGCATTTAGTTTCCAGATATTTTTGACGGATTTTTCCAAATATCTTTACTTCCCATTTAATTCCATTGTGACCAGATGATACACTTTGTACAATTTAAATCCTTTTAAGTTTATTGGCACTTGTTTTATGGCCCAAAATATGATCTATCTTGGTAAATGTTTCATGTGCACTTGTTCAATAATGTATTTTATAACTATCAATTAGGTCAAGTTGGTTGATCTAATTGGGTCAAGTTGGTTGTCTTCCATATCTTTGCTGTGGATTTTCTGTCTTATAGTTCTATCGATTATTGAGAGAGGTATGTTGAAATTTGACTATAATTGTGGGTATTTCGCTGTGATGTTCTATCAATTTTTGCTATACACACACACACACACACACACATATATATATATATATATATATATTTTTTTTTAATGTTTATTTACTGAGAGAGAGAGAGCACACATGCATGAGCAGGGGAGGGGCAGAGAGAAGGAGAGAGAGAATCTCACTGACAGTGTAGAGCCTGACACTAGGCCTGATCTCACAACCATGAGATCATGACCTGAGCTGAAATCAAGAGTCAGATGCTTAACCGACTGAGCTACCCAAGAGCCCCTGCTTCATATATTTTGAAGCTCTGTCTCAGATCTAAGGTCATCTATTTTTTTAATGTTTATTTATTTATTTTGAGAGAGAGTGAAAGAGAGAATCCCAAGCAGGCTCCACACCACCATTGTGCAGCCTGACATAGGGCTCAATCCCACGTACCCAGAGATCATGACCCAAGCCGAAATCAAGAGTTGGTCACTCAAATGACTGAACCGCCCAGGCGCCCCTAGATCTAAGGTCATTTAAAACTGTGATATCTACTTGATGAATTTATCCCTTTATTATTACAAAACTGGCCTTCTTATTGCTGGTAATATGCCTTATTCTAAAATCTGCTTTTCTTGATATTAGCATAGCCACTCCATATTTCTTTTGATTGGTATATCATGATATACCTTTTTCTATCATTCTACTGTTAACCTATTTGTGTTTTTATATTTAAAGTGAGTTTCTTGTAGGCAGTATATAGTTGGTCTTGATTATTTAACCTGACAATTTCTATCTTTTAATTGGAGTGTATTTACATTTACATTTAATGTGATTATTTTTATGCTTGGAGTTAAAAATATCATCTATTTTTTTAGATTTGTTTTACTTGTTTTCTGTTGCTATTTCCCCCATTTTCAGGAGCATAATAGTGTTATCTTACATAAGATTTGAAAAGTTAACTACAGGGTCTCTTATTCCTGATGGAACAAGAATAGAGAGGTAAATACATTATTTAAAGTTACAAAGGTAGATATGAGAAAAACGTAGAACAATAACATAACTAGCAAACACTGGATGCAGGATATGGAAAACAGGTGTAGGATATTCTATAATGAGATAATTCTCATGTTTCATAGAAAATGTCAATAAAAATTGTATTTTTTTAAAAAAATGTTTTTACTTTATTTTTGAAAGAGAGAGCGAGACAGCGTGCACGCGTGAGTGGGGGGAGGGGCAGAGAGAGGGGGAGGTGCAGGATCCGAAGCAGGTTCCAGGCTCTGAGCAGTCAGTACAGAGCCCAACGTGGGGCTTGAACCCACGTACTGTGAGATCATGACCAGAGCCGAAGTCGGACGCTCAACCATCTGAGCCACCCCGGTGCTCCCAAAATTGTCTTAATTTGATAAATCAAGAATGTTACTTAGGATTATAGAGGTCATCACTAGAAGAAGTAGAAATAGAAACAAAGAGTCCCATCAGGGAGTATCAATGGATGGTAGTATGGAGTGAGGCAAGAGATCCTTCTTTTTCTTCACAAGCTCCCGTATGCTCTTTACTTTTTTACTATGCAGGTACTTTATTCGATTACTTCTTAAAAACTAGACATTGTAGAGAGTAGAAGAATTAACTGAGAAATACTAGTGAGACTTTCAGATAATAGTAAGGGCCTTTCTAAAAATTTTTTTAAATTTTCTTAATGTTTATTATTTTTGAGAGAGAGAGAGACAGACAGAGGGACAGAGAGTGAGCAGGGCAGGGGGAGAAAGCGAGGGAGACAGAATCTGAAGGGGGCTCCAGGCTCTGAGCTGTCAGCACAGAGCCCGACATGGATCTCAAACCCACAAACTGTGAGGTCATGACCTGAGCCGAAGTCGGACACTTCACCGACTGAGCCATCCAGGCACCCCAGGTGCCTTCCTAAAACTCTTATCTTCTGTAAAAAAAATGGGAGGGAATGTCACCTTTAGAAGCAGAAGTATAAGGTATGTCCTTGTGACCTGAGTGTTCTCTCAAATCAGCTTTCCTATACTGGGTTCACAGAAGGGGCACCACTTAGCAGAAGGACTCTCAAAACCATCTATGGAACCTGGAATCATCTCCATCAATATTTAAGATAGAGCAGACAACTGCCACCAGGGGATGTTAAACCATAGCAAGGACAAGAATGGGCTCATTTCCAACAGCGAGGCTCTTGGAACCCTTTGTCCGCTAGCTGCACAGGCTTGTGTGATTTATTAACCATGCAATAACACAACTGACCTTTTGGGACTCACTTATGACTTTATACTAGGGACAAATTCCTGTATTTGTTTTTTTTAATCCATAACTGTGATTTATATTGCTTCCTCACATTTATACGCTATGCTTCATTGATTTCCCCCTTACTCCCCTATCTATACGGCCCCAAATGATTCCCAGTATCCCACCATAGTTAGTACACTTTTTTTTTCTGTGAGCAGTTTTGCTATTTTATTTTTTAGTTTTTATTTATTTTTTAAAGCAGGCTTCGTGCCTATTGTGAAGCCCGGTGCGGGGCTTGAACTCACAACCCTGAGATCAAGACCTGAGCTGAGCTCAAGAGTCAGATGCCGAACCAACTGAGCCACCCAGGTGCCCCACTATTTTACATTAGAAGACATTATTATCTACCTGGTCAGAGTATAGTCCTGATCCATGCAAAACACAGATACAGAAATAAAATCAGCGTCCATGCAAATGTACATGTTCAAAGCAAAAGGAAATCCCATTATAGTACCAGTCACAGCTTCATATATTCAGTAACGCTTAACTTTAGTCTTCAGTCATCTCCTTCACTTTATGAGTATCTGAGTAGTACATAACGTAACCATGGTTACTGGAATAAAACTCCTCCCATGTGTAAAGGCAGAGGCTAAATATGTTTGAAGGGTCACTCACACGTCTGCATCTTCAAATTGTTTAACAAATTGGACTTATCTCCACTGCTCTGCGTCAAATGGCTTTCATCATTATTTGAAAGGCATGTATTTTTCCATCTGACGTAACTGCTGGTTCAATATTTGTAACACTTCCTTGATATGATATTTAGAAGAAATTCTCCTTCTGCCCTATTGCCCTATTCCCTCGCATGGAATTCATTTCCAAGCAAATAGCCTAAGAAGTGGTTTTATGAGCATTAAACAAGTAATTCTTTGGTACATTAATTTTGAAAGGTTTCGATGATGGCAAGTATGGAGAAAGAACAAATCTCAAGGTCGATATTCTCTACTCCAGGGAAAAGAAGGCTTTTTATCGATAGATTCTCTAAAAGCAGACAGTTGGGCAAACATTTAATAAAAACATAAACAAAATGGAGGAGGAATTAGCCCTCAAAGATGACGTTCTGGATGTGATGATTGTCCTTGTCGGTCACCACAATCTCGTGAGAGGTGTTGCAGGCCACCCTGGATGGTCAGTAGAACTTCCTGGACTGGGAGCCCAGAGTGCCAACTTTGTGGTAGGAGGCACTGCTTTGAACACCTGAGACTTTTGCGCACTTCCCCAGCTGGGAATACATGTTCCAGGGACTTAGGCAAGTGCCCTAATCCCTCCTTTTAATTTTCCCCTTCGTATAATAAGATTTGTAGTCATAACCTGTGACCTATTCCTTTGTTGTAAAGATCAAAAGAGCTAATGCATGGAAAGTGTTTAGAAAAGTGCCTGGTACAATGCAAGAGCTCAAGAAATGTACCTTATCTGTGTTAGAGACTGTAAATTCCTTAAAGGTAGGACCCTAGTCTCATTCCACTTTGTAACTCCCATAGGACCTAGCACGTTGCTTTGTCTTTAGTTGGGTCCTGAAGACTATTTGTTGAGTAGATGTAGGAATGAACAACAGTTATATGAGTCTTTACTGACCATACCCCTTACCCTTCTGGGCCCCCACTGACTATAAACGATATCCACATCGTTCACGTGGTCGGTATTGGTACTATTCGTTGTGATCACAGGCAGACCCTGTGCAGTACGACATGGCACCGGATTTCTTCCACTCTTGAAGCATTGTGGGGATAGATACTTGATATCCTGCTTGTAGATTCCTACGCTGTTCACGTTTTCCTGTGGCAAGTTGCAGAATAACTACCTACCTTATACTTTCCATCCCTATTAATTTGCCTGGCACAAGCCCAAAGGAAATTACATTAACCCTCTCACTCTAATCCCACAGATTGTACTATCCCAAATGAACGTCACAAACTCTGAGCGGGCTGCAGGAGACCACCTATGCAACCCATTGGCAAGTTAGAGAAAACCACATGAAGGCAAAAACAGTATATAAACCCAAATGTAATGATTATCGAGTGCCAGATAGTGTATTATGCAAGGGACATAAATTTTCTCATTCCCAATACTCACAGCAACCTTGCAAAGAAGACTTTATCATGGCCATTAAACATCACAACTACTAAGTCCCAGAGGCTGGAGTGCAAGACCAAACCCCCACCCTAACCGAATGCGTCGCGTACTGCCCCTCTTTTAAAAAACTAGTTACTGACTTGCCAATGTCATGAGTTTATTAAGAGGCAAGTCAGGTGTCGCAGAGTCCCAGTTTCCTGATGCGTAAAATGAGAGTAATAATAACTCTTGGTCTGCCTGATGGCCAGAATTGATATGAGAGTTACGTGACCACTCTTTAAAAGCTGAAAATGGCATAAAAATGCAAGGGGCTATTGTTACTTCTGTTATCTTGGCTGGATCTCATGGTCTGCTTATCTATTGCTGAAGGAAACTGAAGGGATGTAATCTTTGTCATTTACAAGAAGGAAAAGAAGCCTATACTGTGACATAGCTTCTGTGTAGAAACAGACGATGTCACTCAGACGTATGACACCATTGCCAAGGACACTTCACCCTGGTCCTTCAACAGTGAGTCTCCCTCTCGTCCCTCTTTCCTCTTTCCTCTTTCCTCTTCCTCTTCCTTGTTTTGCTTCGTTTAATCAACAGATATTTGCTAAGCACCTGCCAGGTGTCAGGTCTTGAGGCAATAGAAATCAAACAAGCAAGGTAACAAGGGTTATTGCCTTCGAGAAGCTGACATTGCAGCGAGGGGTTATGGTACACTTTGGTAAGTGTTATGAGAGGGAAAATAGGGGGTTCTCTGGAGAACTTGGGAGGATTCCTTACTCAGATTGGGGGAGTCAGGGGAAGGAACATCTCAATTGAGACCAGAGGGTAAGTGAGGAGTAGCCATACAAAGAGTGGGAAGGAGGGGCGCCTGGGTGGCTCAGTCGGTTAAGCGTCTGACTTCAGCTCAGGTCACGATCTCACGGTCCGTGAGTTCGAGCCCCGCGTCAGGCTCTGGGCTGATGGCTCGGAGCCTGGAGCCTGTTTCCGATTCTGTGTCTCCCTCTCTCTCTGCCCCTCCCCCGTTCATGCTCTGTCTCTCTCTGTCTCAAAAATAAATAAAAAGTTTAAAAAAAATTTTTTTTAAAAAAAGAGTGTGAAGGAGTGTGCCATTCAAAAGGAACAGCTGTGCAAAGGCACAGAGGAGAGCCTAATGTGACTAGTGATTGGAGGGGAAGGTGGGTAGGCAGGAGATGGAGTTGGGGGTGGCTTCTTGGGGAAGGACTGTTGGGGTCTTGAAAGCCACAGGAAGAGCAGTGGGGAGCCATGTAGAATTTATGCAGGATCAATTTGCCAGTTCCCTATCTCTACGGAGGCTTCCTGCTCACAGCTCACCAAGTTCCCTGTGAAGTCCTACTCGTGGTCCCCAAGATTAAGGAGGTTGCAGACCTCTGTCTAAGCAAGGTTTTCTTGGAGAGAACTTAGCTTTCGGTGACCAAACTGACCTTGTTTAGAGTGTTTTTCTGCCAAGAAAAGAGCTGGTTACTAAAAAAAAAAAAAAAAATACCAACGACTAATTTTTGTGCTAGGTACTTTTAAGGCACTGTGGTCTTTTTAAAAAATTTATCCTTGAGAGATTCGATCATTATCTCACTGTGTTATGGTAGACTTTTGCCTCACAATGACTTTTTCTTTCCCTGCTTCTGAAATGTGGGTGAGATCATAACAAATGGTCACTATTAGCATGGATCTTGTTTCATATTACCATAATACACTGTCAAATGTGTCTTGTTGTTATTTGCACGGCAGTGGAATGTCTAGGGAGAATCAATTAATATGTAGTCCTTATACAAGTGATGATTATTGGCAGGTTGGCAAGATTTTTCCCTCCTACAATCCTTTCGCTTTAAGGACTCAAGGTAACATGAAATGATGGTATTTCAGTTTAGCCCACAACTAGCTGAGTGCACCTGGGTCCGACCCCAATGTCTTCACTTACAAAAGACAGGTAATAAAATACCAACCTCACTGGGTTTTGTGACACTGCAAGCAGAAAACCTGAGTAAGGGCGCTTTGGAAATGCAAATTCCCTTTACAAATGTTATCTTATTACAATTGGTACTAAATCTGGAAACACTTCTCCTTGGTTTTAGTATTTCGAACCAGCGAACGAATGATTCATGAATCCAATGGGTGACGTTCTGAATTAAAGAGTTTTCAACCCCCTTCCCAGGAAACCTCAAGAAACCCTGAGATATTGACATAGTTTTAAAGAAGATATGGTCACAGTTAGTGCCATCCATACTCCTTCAGATTCAATCTGAATATTACGTTAGGAAAGACAGTTTCAAGAGTTAGAGAACTCATGAAAGCATCCCCAAACTCCATAAATCTTGGCAGTCTTTCTTCTCTTTTAAAACGAAGTATTTTGAAGAGTTCCAATCAACACTACAGAGCCAAAAGACATTAAAGTCAGCGTAAACAAAGCTAAACCCCAAAGATTAAAAAAGGTCAAGAACTGTCAAGAAAATATCTGCCAGGCCTAAGAAATTTTGAATCGTCATCATCTCTGAGACAATCATCCGAATCCTGTCCGGAAACTAAACCAGTGACAAAGTTTTTCTCTCTATTCAGCTTTCAACCTGGGACCACGGATCTACGTAATTGAGACTTCGTCACTCTTTCTGAGTTAAGGTAGAGTGAGTGTCAAAGAATTCCTTTCTCATCTATCTATCTATCTATCTATCTATCTATCTATCTAGTCAATCATGTATCAGTGTAGATGAATGGCCACTTATTTTATATTTTGGGTTATAATCCAATACTACTTTATTTTGCTGCTCAAATTGTTCCTGTTTTGGCCATGGAGAACAGATTCAGATTGGCTCCTGAAATTCTAAGAATTTCACTGTGCATTGGGAAGGAAAAATCAAGTATGAGTGGTAGTGTATGGAAATAGGGGCAAATGGCAGACTGGGAATGAGATCTCAACGCTGGTCCCAGTTCAGAACCAACTGGTTTTGTGAGTTTGAGCCAATCACTTAGCCTCTTTGAGCCCAAAGACCTAAGGCACTATAGCTTAGTGGTTATGGGAAAGACTTGGAGGCAACCATCTCTGCTCATGGTCAGGCTCCCCTGATTAGGTTCGTGCCTGTGTTAGCCTGAGCAAGTCAATCAACCTCTCTGTGCTTCAGTATCCTCCTGTGGAAAATGAGGATGAAACTAGTTACTCCATAGGGTCTATACAAGGATTCAATGAGTTACATGATATTATATCTCATCTGTTTAGGACTATGCCATTGCATGATATAGTAAAAAGAAGACAATAAAACCTGCCTTCCTTTACTTCTTGGGGTGCTGTGACTTACGGAAAAGGGAAATCTACTCCATCGGACTATTGTTGCTGTTGTAAAGAATAATAATAAAACAAAACCACCATGTCCTATATCCAGAGTTCCTCTCTCTTCAGATCACCAATCTCTCTTTCCCTCCCCATTGTAGTCTTTTCACTTTATTTGGATTTCATCAGTTTTTCCACTAATGACCTTTCTGTGTTCTAGGATCTCATCCAGTACACCACACTGCATTTAGTTGTTATGTGTCCTTAGGCTCTCTGGTCTGTGACAGTTTCTCCCAGTTTCCTTAATCTTAACAGTTTTGAAGACTACTGGTTAGATATTGCATAGAATGTTCCTCAATTTGGGTCTGTCTGATGTTTGCTCATGATTTGGGCTGGAGATACAGATTTTGGAAGAAAGACCACAGAGGTGAAGCGCCCTTTTCATCACATTACATCACATCACATCACATCAGGGAACACATGATGTCCACGTGACTTATCACTGGTGATATTAACCTTGATGTTTGGAAAAGTACTGTCTGCTAGGTTTCTCCACTATAAAGTTATTACTTTTCCCTTTTCATTCTCTAGGCATTAGGATAAGTCACTAAAACAGTCTACACTGGGGTGGGGTGGGCATCTAAATATATTATTTAGAACTCATCTGTGAGGAAGGCAGGTCCTTTCTCTCTCGTTTATTTATTTGATCATTTATTTATGCCACTATGGATACATGGCTATTTATTTTATTCTTTGGGTTATAATCTAGTATGATTTTATTTATTTTGTTGCTCAAATTGTTCTAGTTTTGACTATTGGGAGCATGTTCAAGTTGGCTCAGAAGCCTGAAATGAGTCTTTTTTTTTTTTACCTTTTTTTTTCAATATATGAAGTTTATTGTCAAATTGGTTTCCATACAACACCCAGTGCTCATCCCAAAAGGTGCCCTCCTCAATACCCATCGCCCACCCTCCCCTCCCTCCCACCCCCCAAAACCCTCAGTTTGTTCTCAGTTTTTAACAGTCTCTTATGCTTTGGCTCTCTTCTACTCTAACATATTTTTTTCCTTCACCCCCCCCCCCCCCATGGGTTTCTGTTAAGTTTCTCAGGATCCACATAAGAGTGAAACCATATGGTATCTGTCTTTCTCTGTATGGCTTATTTCACTTAGCATAACACTCTCCAGTTCCATCCATGTTGCTACAAAGGGCCATATTTCATTCTTTCTCATTGCCATGTAGTACTCCATTGTGTATATAAACCACAATTTCTTTATCCATTCATCAGCTGATGGACATTTAGGCTCTTTCCATAATTTGGCTATTGTTGAGAGTGCTGCTATAAACATTGGGGTACAAGTGCCCTTATGCATCAGCACTCCTGTATCCCTTGGGTAAATTCCTAGCAGTGCTATTGCTGGGTCATAGGGTAGGTCTATTTTTAACTTTTTGAGGAACCTCCACACTGTTTTCCAGAGTGGCTGCACCAGTTTGCATTCCCACCAACAGTGCAAGAGGGTTCCCATTTCTCCACATTCTCTCCAGCATCTCTACTCTCCCGATTCATTCATTTTGGCCACTCTGACTGGCGTGAGGTGATACCTGAGTGTGGTTTTGATTTGTATTTCCCTGATAAGGAGCGATGTTGAGCATCTTTTCATGTGCCTGTTGGCCATCTGGATGTCTTCTTTAGAGAAGTGTCTATTCATGTTTTCTGCCCATTTATTCACTGGATTATTTGTTTTTCGGATGTGGAGTTTGGTGAGCTCTTTGAAGATTTTGGATACTAGCCCTTTGTCCGATATGTCATTTGCAAATATCTTTTCCCATTCTGTTGGTTGCCTTTTAGTTTTGTTGGTTGTTTCCTTTGCTGTGCAGAAGCTTTTTATCTTCATAAGGTCCCAGTAGTTCATTTTTGCTTTTAATTCCCTTGCCTTTGGGGATGTGTCAAGTAAGAAATTGCTACGGCTGAGGTCAGAGAGGTCTTTTCCTGCTTTGTCCTCTAGGGTTTTGATGGTTTCCTGTCTCACATTCAGGTCCTTTATCCATTTTGAGTTTATTTTTGTGAATGGTGTGAGAAAGTGGTCTAGTTTCAATCTTCTGCAT
This sequence comes from Prionailurus bengalensis, assembly GCF_016509475.1. Classification (NCBI taxonomy): domain Eukaryota; kingdom Metazoa; phylum Chordata; class Mammalia; order Carnivora; family Felidae; genus Prionailurus; species Prionailurus bengalensis. The sequence goes on from NC_057361.1 coordinate 11,674,459, forward strand.
GTTGCTGTCCAGTTCTCCCAGCACCATTTGTTAAAGAGACTGTCTTTTTTCCATTGGATACTCTTTCCTGCCTTGTCAAAGATTAGTTGGCCATACGTTTGTGGGTCTAATTCTGGGGTTTCTATTCTATTCCATTGGTCTATGTGTCTGTTTTTGTGCCAATACCATGCTGTCTTGATGATTACAGCTTTGTAGTACAGGCTAAAGTCTGGGATTGTGATGCCTCCCACTTTGGTCTTATTCAAAATTACTTTGGCTATTTGGGGCCTTTTGTGGTTCCATACAAATTTTAAGATTGCTTGTTCTAGTTTCGAGAAGAATGCTGGTGCAATTTTGATTGGGATTGCATTGAATGTGTAGATAGCTTTGGGTAGTATTGACATTTTGACAATATTTATTCTTCCAATCCATGAGCATGGAATGTTTTTCCATTTCTTTATATCTTCTTCAATTTCCTTCATAAGCTTTCTATAGTTTTCAGCATACAGATCTTTTACATCTTTGGTTAGATTTATTCCTAGGTATTTTATGCTTCTTGGGGCAATTGTGAATGGGATCAGTTTCCTTATTTGTCTTTCTGTTGCTTCATTATTAGTGTATAAGAATGCAATTGATTTCTGTACATTGATTTTGTATCCTGCAACTTTGCTGAATTCATGTATCAGTTCTAGCAGACTTCTGGTGGAGTCTATCAGATTTTCCATGTATAATATCATGTCATCTGCAAAAAGTGAAAGCTTGGCTTCATCTTTGCCAATTTTGATGCCTTTGATTTCCTTTTGTTGTCTGATTGCTGATGCTAGCACTTCCAACACGATGTTAAACAACAGTGGTGAGAGTGGACATCCCTGTCGTGTTCCTGATCTCAGGGAAAAAGCTCTCAGTTTTTCCCCATTGAGGATGATGTTAGCTGTGGGCTTTTCATAAATGGCTTTTATGATATTTAAGTATGTTCCTTCTATCCTGACTTTCTCGAGGGTTTTTATTAAGAAACGTTGCTGAATTTTGTCAAAGGCCTTTTCTGCATCGATTGACAGGATCATATGGTTCTTATCTTTTCTTTTATTAATGTGATGTATCATATTGATTGATTTGCGAATATTGAACCAGCCCTGCATCCCAGGAATGAATCCCACTTGATCATGGTTAATAATTCTTTTTATATGCTATTGAATTCCATTTGCTAGTATCTTGAGAATTTTTGCATTCATATTCGTCAGGGATATTGGCCTGTAGTTCTCTTTTTTTATTGGGTCTCTGGTTTAGGAATCAAAGTAATACTGGCTTCATAGAATGGGTCTGGAAGTTTTCCTTCCCTTTCTATTTTTTTGAATAGCTTGAGAAGGATAGGTATTATCTCTGCTTTAAACGTCTGGTAGAACTCCCCTGGGAAGCCATCTGGTCCTGGACTCTTATTTGTTGGGAGATTTTTGATGACTGATTCAATTTATTTGCTGGTTATGGGTCTGTTCAAGCTTTCTATTTCCTCCTGATTGAGTTTTGGAAGCATGTGGGTGTTTAGGAATTTGTCCATTTCTTCCAGGTTGTCCAGTTTGTTGGCATATAATTTTTCATAGTATTCCCTGATAATTGCTTGTATCTCTGAGGGATTGGTTGTCATAATTCCATTTTCATTCATGATTTTATCTATTTGGGTCATCTCCCTTTTCTTTTTGAGAAGCCTGGCTAGAGGTTTATCAATTTTGTTTATTTTTTCAAAAAACCAACTCTTGGTTCCGTTGATCTGCTCTACAGTTTTTTTTAGATTCTATAGTGTTTATTTCTGCTCTGATCTTTATTATTTCTCTTCTTCTGCTGGATTTAGGCTGTCTTTGCTGTTCTTATATTTCCTTTAGGTGTGCTCTTCAATTTTGTATTTGGGATTTTTCTTGTTTCTTGAGATAGGCCTGGCTTGCAATGTATTTTCCTCTCAGGACTGCCTTTGCTGCATCCCAAAGCGTTTGGATTGTTGTATTTTCATTTTCATTTGTTTCCATATATTGTTTAATTTCTTCTCTAATTGCCTGGTTGACCTATTCATTCTTTAGTAGGGTGTTCTTTAACCTCCATGCTTTTGGAGGTTTTGCAGACTTTTTCCTGTGGTTGATTTCAAGCTTCATAGCATTGTGGTCTGAAAGTATGCATGGTATGATTTCAATTCTTGTATACTTATGAAGGGCTGTTTTGTGACCCAGTACGTGATCTCTCTTGGAGAATGTTCCATGTGCACTCGAGAAAAAAGTATATTCTGTTGCTTCGGGATGCAGAGTTCTAAATATATCTGTCAAATCCATCTGATCCAATGTATCATTCAGGGCCCTTGTTCCTTTATTGACCATGTGTCTAGATGATCTATCCATTTCGGTAAGTGGAGTGTTAAATTCCCCTGTAATTGCCACATTCTTATCAATGAGGTTGCTTATGTTTGTGAGTAATTGTTTTATATATTTGGGGGCTCCTATATTTGGCGCATAGAGATTTATAATTGCTAGCTCTTCATGATGGATAGACCCTGTGATTATTATATAATGCCATTCTTCATCTCTTGTTACAGCCTTTAATTTAAAGTCTAGTTTGTCTGATATAAGTATGGCTACTACAGCTTTCTTTTGACTTCCTGTGGCATGATAAATACTTCTCCATCCCCTCACTCTCAATCTGAAGGTGTCCTCAGGTCTAAAATGAGTCTCTTGAAGACAGCAAATAGATGGGTCTTGTTTTTTATCCATTCTGATACCCTATGTTTTGGTTGGCACATTTAGTCCATTTACATTCAGTGTTATAGAAAGATATGGGTTTAGAGTCATTGTGATGTCCGTAGGTTTCATGCTTGTAGCGATGTCTCTGGTACTTTGTCTCACAGAGTCCCCCTTAGGATCTCTTGTAGGGCTGGTTTAGTGGTGATGAATTCCTTCAGTTTTTGTTTGTTTGAGAAGACGTTTTTCTCTCCTTCTATTCTAAATGACAGACTTGCTGGATAAAGGATTCTCGGCTGCATATTTTTTCTGTTCATCACATTGAAGATCTCCTGCCATTCCTTTCTGGCCTGCCAAGTTTCAGTAGAGAGATCAGTCATGAGTCTTATAGGTCTCCCTTTATATGTTAGAGCATGTTTATCTCTAGCTGCTTTCAGAATTTTCTCTTTATCCTTATATTTTGCCAGTTTCACTATGATATGTCATGCAGAAGATCGATTCAAGTTACGTCTGAAGGGAGTTCTCTGTGCCTCTTGGATTTCAATGCCTTTTTCCTTCCCCAGATCCGGGAAGTTCTCAGCTATTATTTCTTCAAGTACACCTTCAGCACCTTTCCCTCTCTATTCCTCCTCTGGAATACCAATTATGTGTATATTATTTCTCTTTAGTGCATCACTTAGTTCTAATTTTCCCCTCATACTCCTGGATTTTTTTTTATCTTTTTCTCAGCTTCTTCTTTTTCTATAATTTTATCTTCTAGTTCACCTATTCTCTCCTCTGCCTCGCCAATCCGAGCCATAGTTGTCTCCATTTTATTTTGCAGTTCGTTGATAGCATTTTTTAGCTCCTCCTGGCTGTTCCTTAGTCTCTTGATCTCTGTAGCAAGAGATTCTCTGCTGTCCTTTATACTGTTTTCAAACCCAGTGATTAATTTTATGACTATTATTCTAAATTCACTTTCTGTTATATTGTTTAAATCATTTTTGATCAGTTTGTTAGCTGTTGTTATTTCCTGGACGTTTTTCTGAGGGGAATTCTTCCATTTCGTCATTTTGGATAGTCCCTGGAGTGGTGTGGGACTGTGGGGCACTTCCCCTGTGCTGTCTTGAATAACTTGCGTTGGTGGGCGGGGCCGCAGTCAGACCTGTTGTCTGCCCCTAGCCCACCGCTGGGGCCACAGTCAGACTGGTGTGTGCCTTCTCTTCCCCTCTCCTAGGGGCGGGATTCACTGTGGGGTGGCGTGGCCCGTCTGGGCTACTTGCACACTGCCAGGCTTGTGGTGCTGGGGATCTGGCGTATTAGCTGGGGTGGGTAGGCAAGGTGCATGGGGGCAGGAGGAGTAGGCTTAGCTCGCTTCTCCTTCGGTGATCCACTTCAGGAGAGGCCCTGTGGCAGCGGGAGGGAGTCAGACCCGCTGCCGGAGGGGTGGCTCCGCAGAAGCACAGCTTTGGGTTTTTGCGTGGTGCAAGCAAGTTCCCTGGCAGGGACTAGTTCCCTTTGGGATTTTGGCTGGGGGATGGGTGAGGGAGATGATGCTGGCGAGCGCCTTTGTTCCCCCCCCCCAGCTAGCTCTGTCATCCGGGGCTCAACAACTCTCCCTCCCGTTGTCCTCCAGCCCTCCCGTCGTTCTCCGAGCAGAGCTGTTAGCTTATAACTTTCCAGATGTCAAGTCCCGCTCGCTGTCGGAACACACTCCGTCTGGCCCCTCTGCTTTTGCCAGCCAGACTCGGGGGCTCTGCTTGGCCGGCGGGCCGCCCCTCCGCCCCGGCTCCCTCCTGCCAGTCCGTGGAGCACACACCGCCTCGCCGCCCTTCCTACCCTCTTCCGTGGGCCTCTCGTCTGTGCTTGGCTCCGGAGACTCCCTTCTGCTAGTCTTCTGGCAGTTTTCTGGGTTATTTAGGCAGGTGTAGGTGGAATCTAAGTGATCAGCAGGACGCGCGGTGAGCCCAGCGTCCTCCTACGCTGCCATCTTCCCAGGATCCCCTGAAATGAGTCTTAAGGGGCTAAAGTCAAGGTATGGTCAGGGCTGGACCCTTCGGAAGGCTCCAGGAAAGAATCTATTCCTTGCCTCTTACAGCTTCTGGAGGCCTGCCCTCACCCCTTGGCTCCTGGCTGTATCATCCCATCTCTGCTTCCCTCTTCAATAGCCTTTCTTCCTACAACTACTTTGAACCTCATGCCTCCCTCTTATAAGGACTCTTGTGGTTACACCGAGTCCACTTATATAATCCAGGATAATCCCCCTACTCAAGAGCCTTAATTATACCTGCAAAATCCCTTGTTAAGGTAAAGTAACATATTCACAGTTTCCAGGGATTAGGATGTGGACACCTTTGGGGGCCATTATTCAGCCTACCACACTCATTGTTTTTCTTCTTCTTTCAGGGCTTGATTTGTCAAATTAACAGTGTAGGAAGAGAACACTGAAAATGAAGGGAGTGAAAACTTCCAGATATTCATTCCATGACAAAATGAACACAATTAATAATTATTTTACCTAATAATTAGTTTGCTATCTCCCCAAAAAGGTCTCAGAAAAGTATTTTTATTTTGGAGGTTGCTCACTAAATTTGGCATTCTCTGCTTTTTGGCCATAGAGTTCCTTTTGGCAGAATGAACTCTCACCTTCTTAGGGAATTTTCTTTTGAGTTAATAAACTCTCTCTTTTTGTCTTCCTGATGTTTTTTCTTCTGTTCCATCCAAGAACCGCATGCCTTTCCTGTGATATTCTCTGACTCTCTCCTCTGGCTCTCGTTCAATCTCATTTTTCTTGCTGCCAAGCTCTCAAAAACAGAGTTGCATACACCAGCTGTCTCAGTTATTACTCTTTAATATTTTACTAGAACTCATAAATTAATTATTATAATACATGTAATATTACATAACTATTTATTATTTGTTAATAAATTAATATGATTTAAACATTTCTAATCACTACCTAAAATCTTATTCTCCTCTGTTGCGGCAAAGATTTACACTTGAAAGTAATCAATGACATCTTCAACCACCGAATGCAATAGCCAGTTCTTTGTTCTCTCTAGACAGTTGTTACTGGAACAATGCCACTGGAAGCGCAGGCAGAAGTGACAGGGTCTTGAGTGCTTCCTCTCGCCCCTCTGTGAGTCTCCAACCCCTGCCCTGAGGATAATGTGCCCACAAACCTACCACCCCTCTAGCCTGAGCCAGGGAGTGAGTCCTGTATTACAGAACTTTCCCAGGCACCCCACAGATCTGCAGCCTAAAACAATGCCACCCTGGCCAGCTGTAGACCCGTGGGTGTGAACTTGGAAATGGCTCCATGAAGGGAACTACCAATTCCCAGCATCTGTGTCTCTTTACCCAAGAAGAGCTCTCCCACAGGCCAAACATCCTGAGAAGTTCACATCCTTGAGAGTAACCCTCAGCCAATGACTGACAGGGACTGCTATATAATATTCCTCTCCCTACCCCCTCAGGCAGGATAACTCTATGACCCACATTCTACACTAGCTGCCAGAGTTTACAAGGGAACTGAGCTCCAGCTTCCCAAAGGGGTAACTTGCTTTCTAATATACTCTTTACTGACTGTCTTCTCTTTTCTGCTTCACTTCCCTACTCCTTTTCTTGTCTGACAATATGCTTCTGGGGACCCATGCTAAGACAATAAGTGAATTTGATCCATCCTGTTGATATTCCACCCAAGAAGGCTACCTACTCAGTGAGACAACCTCAGGAACAAGAAGCTCTGGGAGCCGAGGAGAGGTTGGAAGGGGCCAAAGCCAAACTTCTCAGCATCTTTGGGATCTTGCACAGCTGCAGAGAGACCCCCTTAAGTCCTGCATCCCTAAGATCTTGTAGGCAGAGAGCCAGTATTTGGCTGCTTTGGAGGTTTGCCACAGGGGTATCAATGATCAAACAGTGTTAGCCAGTGAAATTATGACAACAGCCACTTTAAGTCAAGAGACACTTGTCTCCTTTCTTATCTTTCCTGCCTGCCCTTCCTATAGAGTTAGTTCTGGAAATGGAGCGGGTAAAACCATATCTCAAAGCTGACTAAGCTCCTCCCCCATGAGTTGCAGTCACGGTCCTAGCGTAAACTTACATTGTGAGCAATGGAGGAAGTGAGTTATAAATCAAGTCTGAGATTGAAGTTTTAACCTAGGCTGCTCTTGAATAAGTGAAAGCCACCAGGATGTAGTGGGATCTTCCAAGAGATGCATTAAGTGATTCACGATCTGCCATGAAAGGGAGATATGACAGCACATGGCTTATAGTGATTGAAGGAAAAATAAACCCAATCGTGTTTATACCCTTTTCTCAATAAACTGGTTATGAGAATGATTTCAGAGATGAATAAAACTCAAGTGCCCATGTTAGAATGGTTGTAACCTCAAGAAAAAAAAATGTCTGGCAGAAACTTATCTACTAATATTGAAACATAAATCCAGCTCATGTCTCCCCATACACCATCCCAGACTGAAAGTCAAAATGTCTGTCTGTGAGGATGTTCACCATTACACTGGAAGTTCCTCTAATGAAAGTTCTGTGCTGAGAAAACCATTTGTGGTGTCGAGAAATTCACTACAAAATCCTCAACATTTTATTGTCAAATTATTTCAACTCTTGAAAGTCAAGAATAAAATCCTTTTGGAAAAACAAGATGAGAGAGTGTCTGTAGAGCTGTTCAGAGTTCTTAACCCCATGTAAGAACATTAAGCCAAGAAAGCTTAGAATTATAGGGTTTAGTCGATTTAACCTTCTCACTATTCCTGGAAGGAGAGAGGTATAAATGGAGGAATTGAAGGATGGGGATTTATCACATTCTATAAAGTGGTGAGTTCACAAAGGTCTTTTCACAAAATAAGGCTTTTTCCTTCCAAAATGAAAAGAACAAAAAAGAGAGAATATTCTTCTAAGAGGGCACAGCTATATTGATGCACAACATAAAATGTTACAGCTGGGAAAGACCTTAAAGTGATACAGTCTAAATTTTATAAATCTAGAAGCACAGCTTCTTGACGCCACGGCTATCACTCTTATTAACCACCACATGGTCACTTCAAGGAAAACAGACTCTTAGAGTTGTAGCCTAATGATCATGTAACTAGAAACCCCCTGCCTTCAGGCCACTGGGAAAAATAAGGACAATGTGATGTAGATGAACCTGCTTCTTTTGCACAGCCAGAGTCCATGGACATTGTGTTTTCTAAAGATAAGAAATTTTACATTGCATTATAGATCACACTCTGTAACAATCTTTCCACTATCCAGAGGAAGAAGAAGGTATGGATTTTTTTTAATGCCTCATCGTTCCATCTCCTGGATATTGTCCAGGTGGGGAGAGGTACTTTGCAGAATCCTTGAAAAAAGGTAATGGAAACTTTTAGACGGGAGTCTGTCTCAATTATGAAATCTGTGTTTGTGCTCATGTACCATTCCTTTTTCGTTTCACTGAAGTGATAACAGCAAGTTGTCCTAAAATTAAGATGAATACTGTACTTGCCTCCAGATCAAATGACTGAAAAGCTAACAAGTATTTTAAAATTAGACAAGGCTCAGAGAAAAAAAGAATCTGTGTTTAGCTGCAGAGCCATATTTTGGGAGAGAGAACAAGAAGAAATATTCAAAATGGAAAAATTGGCAAGAGGCAAAAAGAAAAGAAGTGGGATAAAACGAGGGATCCCACAGAAAAATGCCCCGTTCCTTATTTTAAAATTCAGGCCCTACAAGCAGCTCTTGGCTCTGAGATAAGAGCATATTCCTTGCTTTTATGATACTTACTGTAGAGCATGAAACTCAATGAATGATTTTCTCTTTCTTCCATCCCCAGTGTCTTGTAAGCATACCCAGAGGCTCATGTGTGATGGAACTGACTAATAAATATGATAAACCATTTCCCCCATGTTTTCAAAATTAGGCACATTGATTACCCAAATCTCTAAAGGTATTTTTGACAGGCAAAACTGTTTCCTAGTAAAACTAGTCATTATTCTGTGGCCTCTTTTTATGGACATAGAAAATGCATCAGGCCCCGTGGAAACAGCATTTTGCAGGAATGTCAAGTTTGTGAGAGCTATCTTTAGAAGCCCTGAAAAGCTAAAGGGTATTTTACATTCAGACATGGCTCCAAAAAAAAAGAAGAAGTGAGTATCATTATGGTATTCTAAATTCCCATTTATCTTAGAGGACTCGAAACAAGAATTTGCTAAATAATGACATAGCTTTTGAACAGAGAAATTATTTCCCACTTGCTAAAAAGAGTAACTGGAAATTGTGCAAGCGACACGGGAAATAAGGACATTACGAATAAGGAATGTTCACACCACTATCACAAACAAGCTCAGTATGGAAAAACTTCAAAAAAAGAGACATAATACATACACTATGAAGAGGAAATCAGCAAAAGTGAAAAATAAGAAACCCTAGAACAAACTTTGGCACAATTTCTCCCTATTTGAGTATCCCAGAACTGAATGAGATATTTGAGGGAGAGGAGCTCGCCCTCAGAGAAAATGTAAATTTGTCATCACTGTTACTTGCAGATGATATTTTAATGTCTGTTCCCATATCTTCCATTCTCACTGTTGCCAAATTGGCCTGGATGCCACATTAGTGCTCACAGAGTATATGAGCCATTGTGACAAACCTGAAGGGAATGATGAATAGTTGATGACCCTTTGCATTTGTAGGTGACACAAATTATATTATTTTCAGGCAGACAGAGAAACATTGTGAAATACATTGTATTTGTCAAAAACCTTTCCGTTGAAAGGCATAGAAACTCAACTCAAAATAAGCAAGAAAAAAAATCCAGGGGGCTACAGTAGCTGAAGGTATAGAGAAATTAAGTAATTAATCAGATTCAGGGCTTCAGGAGATGTTATCTACATCCTGTCTCTTCATGTTTTGAAAGTTCTCCCCATGCTCAAGATGACACCAGTAAGTCAACTCATGTCCTGCTACCTTAGTAACACCAGGGATGGGAAGTGGTGTTTTTTTTTTAAACATCAAAGGAAAATAATGATTAACCTGACCTGGGGCAATATGCTCCTTCCTGAGCTAGTCACTCAGCCAGGGAGATGAGGGCCTCTGGTTGGCCAGAGCTTCCAATTAGACATTTAATCCCACACTCTTAAATGTGAGCAGACACCAAGAATTCCAGGTATCTGAGGAAAACATCTAAAATACAATATTGAGACCGAAAGGAACACATCAGAGGAAAAGCAATTAAGAGGTTACAGTGGCTAGGTAGGGAAAGGGCAATTAAAAAACCCCAAACCTTAAAAGTCTATCATTAATCTTGCCAGAGAAGACAGCATAAGGAGGAAACAAGAACAGGATATTGTTAAAAAGGAACATTCAGAAGATGACTATGCCTCTTAAAATTTTTTTAATGGTAGCACAAATGAAAGCCTCAATAGCCAGGTTCAGAGATATATTTCAAAAACTCTTCCAGAAAGTAACTTAAAAAAATAAAGAGAGAGAAAAAGAAGAGAGAAAGGAAAATTAAAGAACCAGGCCAGCATGTCCAAAATCCAAATAAGAGGTGCTCCAGAAGAGAGAAAAGGAAAAAATAGGCAAAAATCATCAATAAAATAATTCAAAAAAATGTTCAGAATCAAAAGACATATTTCCAAATTTAAAAAACTCACAAAGCAAATAGGGCAATAGATAAAAATAAACACATACTAGGACCCATCATCAAGAAATTCAGGATCCTGAATATAAAAAGATTCTACATACAAGTTGAGAGAGAGAGAGAGAGAATATATATGAATAGAGAGATAGCAGATTTCTAGAAGAAAAATGAACATTGCAAAAACGGTTGATGTGACCAGACCTCTTGAGAGGAGATTCAGACACTTGCCAGAAAATATGGTGTTTAATTCATGTTTAATATTAAGTATGTAGAAAACTTAGCATTCCTACACAAACATGAGGCAATTATGAATCACAGGAGAATCAAAAATGTTTGAAAGGAAAAGTAATAAAATTTGACCACAAAGCTCACCCATGTATACTATTTAGATAGCCACAACCAGGTAAATAACACTATTGGTCTAACTGGAATTAAGATATAAGAACACTGAGAAAAAGAGAGAATGTGAAACGCTCATTTTCCACAGCAGGAAGTCAATTCATTATGCCAGAGCCGAAAAATCAAGAAGCAGAAATTATTAATGAAACATGTTATTTAGGGAAATAGAATAGTGAAATAAAAATAAATCAGCCAGGAGAGGAGAAAGTGATCTTCTCTGGAAAGGGGCAAATGGCAGGGCACACATGTGGTTTTTATACAAGTCTGTAAAAACACGTGTGTCTTATGCACATTATAACTTTGCACAGAGAGATAGAACTTTGATAAATGCAGAAGGTAAAGAAAATCTTGTGCTCTACCTAGTTCATTCTCTACTCTTGGAAACGCTAAGCTCTAACTCTCCTGGCAATTGATGGCTTTCGTGTGTTTTTCTTTTGAGAAGTAGATTTAGTAAGAGTGGCATAAATAAAAAGGAGACTGAATAAAGTGTGATGACAGTAAAAGAAATCATTGGATGCCACAGCCCACTTATATCCTGGAGACTATTATACTTTTCTCTTGGGCACAATCAATAAAATTCCCTGACGACAATTATTTAGTGACTTTTATACCTTTACGATAATGGAAAATTAGAACAGGGCCATCTAAAATTGATAGGTACTCAATCAGTAGCAAAATCCCTTTTCCTCCAACCAAATTCTCTCTCTCAGAATGAACTCATTTTTATCAGTATTAGCAAAAACTGTGAAATCACAAATAAACTACTCATGTTACCATACAAATAGAAACAACACAGCTTTCTAGTCAGCTCTATGTTAGTTACGGCCCCCGGTTGCTCACAGTTTGGTACTAGCTCAGGAGACAAAAATGCGAACAGATAAAATATGAACAGACAATTACAAGGGAACATGGCCAGAGTCCAAATCGGGCTTTGGGAACAAAATAGAGGGTATGTCTGACTTCCTGAGGACGAGAGGGGGACATTTCAGGCAGAGAACCCCCTTCTGAAAGGCCAGGAATCTAGAAGTGCCAAAGCATGAGCTGCTGGTAGCTTCCAGCTCAGGAGACAGATGGACACAGGGGATCCACCACTAAGTAAATGCCGGGCCAAGAAGAGGCCATTAGACAAGGAGAGAGCACCTTCAGAGGAGTAGGGTGGTCCTGGGAGGTGAAAACTGAACTATAACAGTCGAGACATACTCTTGGGAATTAAGGTCAGAAGGTCAGAATATTCGGGTGGAGAGTGGGTCTGGGAGAAACATCTAGAGACATTGGGAGCTGTTCAGAATTCCAAGGTTTCTCTACAGGCCACCCACTAGGATCAGGTCTGAGCTATAAGCAGAACCAGTAAGTAGGTCATCTGCTGCCTCATGCTTGGCCTGGATCTCCTCATTAGAGCCCTTTTACCTCTTTTAAATGTACAGTTCAGTAGCGTGAATCATCTTTGCTGTTGTGTAACGGATCTCTAGAACCTTTTCATCTTACAAAACTGAAACTCTGCCCCCATCTTGTTCTCTTCTTAGACTCTCCGTCCATCTGGGGAGACCCACCAGATATTTAAGGGACCGCCACCTTCCACTCGACTCATCCCACCTGGAGGAGTTCAGCACCCCAAGCCCGGCACTTTGGAGCTCCAAGTGTTGGAATTTTCCAAAATCGGTTAGAGTGCCAGGGTGGAATTCTCAAGTTTACTCCTTTTTCTCTAAGCACTTCAGCAGAGATTTGCGAGGGGCTGCATGAATCAGCATCTGGTTTGAAAGAAGATCAATATAGCTTAGTGTGCCCAATAAAATAAAAACAGAGAGCCAATTTAATTATTATGCTTCTGTTGAGCTTTCTATCCCCAAAGCTAATTATTTTTCGGTAAGGATCTCCACCTTGATTATAGCCCACATTATACAAAATTTAGAATTCAATAATGTTGCATCCAGCTTCAGGGAGTCAGGCTCAGCGAACATATTTTTATTAGCTAAAAGTTCTGGCAAACGCAGAAGCCCTGACAAAAGCAAAAAGGTGGGGTGGGGGGAGGGCAGACAGACAGACAGACTAGACTTTGGGGTAGAGAGTCTTCTAAAAATTTCTTTCAATCCGAACAGATTTCCCCACAAATTAAAATTAGTTGTGTTCATTACAGCACAAATCAGCTTTACTTCAGTCTGTTGCAGATATTGTGGCTTCATCTCTGACAAATGGATTTTAACTACTGGAGATGCTGAGTGAATCCAGCATCTCACTGTAATTCCAGTTAGCTCTCGTTTTGTTCATCATCTCTGACACCATCTTTCCAGACTCTTCCTATGGGTCCTTAAGCAAGTGAGGGAAGGAGGGGCAATTACAGGAGGTGACAGTACCCTCTAGCATTTCCTCAAAAGTCTGATGTTAGAGGTGTTAGGGGAAATCTGTCAGGTTTTAGGAAAAGCCTGGAAAGCAGACTTTGAGATGGGGATTAGCATGTAAGAAATTATTGGGAGCTTCTCTTGGAAATACCACTTATGAGGGAAAGGAAGGAAGCGGGCTTGAGCAGAAGGAGAAAATGGGACTCAGTTACAAGGGAAACTCTTAGGGGATTCAATTTGTCCCAATTTGCCTGAGACTGTTCCACTTTTAGCATTTAAAGTCTCATATCCTGGGAAAACCCTCAGTCCCAGGCAAATCAGGATGGTTGGTCACCCTAGGCCCTCTGGAGCTGGGAGGGCCCAGCCAAGATATCCTGAATTATAACCATGTGGCTGGGCCTTTATGCCCCTGCATCAATATTCACTGTATAGGAGATATGCTCCTAACCCCCAAGGAAGCATAACCATGGATGAGGTGCCTCTCTTCAGCCTAGGGCAATGTTTGGAAAGGGACTCAGCAGTGAGCTGTCAGTCACCTACTTTTTCAGCAGGAGCACTTCCTTCCTAAAGGGGGCAGTATTGGAAGGTCCCTAATTTTGCAAGAAGTTACACTCTGGGCTCCCAGAAAGTCCACGAATATTGATGCATCTAAATGTGGGTCCAATTGGTCCCTTACAAGAGCGGCCATCTTAATCTGCAAAACCAGAGGCCCAACCTTAAATGCCACCCCCAACAGTTCCTGCTACTAAATTCTTGGTACTTAGGGAAATTGTGGCCAACCATCTGTCTATTTGAGGAGCTGTTCCATCCCTTTGATATAGATACGTCATTGTTCAGGTGATATGAATTTTGGTGGCTCCGACCCATGTTCTGCTTTCAGTTCAGCCACTTTGGAGAGGGCCTTTGGCCAAGTCTCGGGTACACAATGAGCTTTGGGAGGATAATGGCTTGTCCTACCTGCTGAGGCAAATATAATGCTCTATATGTCAGAAGCATGTGCTCAGGAGTCAGCTAGCCGGGGTTCCCATCCATCCCTAACCTCGTGGGCAAGTTGTTAATGTCCCTAGCGGGAGGGAGGGGAAGGTGGGTGACGGACATTGAGGAGGGCACCTGTTGGGGTGAGCACTGGGTGTTGTATGGAAAGCAATTTGACAATAAATTTCATATTAAAAATTTTTTTAGGTTGTTAATGTCTCTAAATTTCAGCTGCCTCATCTACAGATGCTTACTTTTTAAAGTTCTTGTTAAGATTAAGTGAAATTTAGATAGACAGACATATAGCTATATGTTGAAAGGTACTATGTCTTTATGGTTAAGAACTCACATTTTCTTGGTTTCATATTTTTGGCTTCACTATTCACTATCTATCTGTCATATGTGTCTGGGTAAGTCATCAGTTTCTATATCATTCAGGATATAGAATGTATATGTAAAATATACTGTAAAATGAGTTGGAGTGAGGATCAAATGAAACAATCTATCTAAATGACTGTAGCTAGAGTTTAACACCCAGATAAGCACTCAGCGTATGTTAACTCATTATTATTCAAAGTCCTAGCACAGTGTTTGGCATATAGTAAGTGTTCATCAAATTCTTCTAAAGATGGATATAAATCCCTGCAATTAGTAATGAAACAATAATAGAAGGCCTCCTCCTTCCTTTTTTTTTTTAATTCCAAGTTAGTTAACATACACAGTGTAATACTAGTTTCAGGTGTAGAATTCAGTGATTCATCACTTACATACAACACCCAGTGCTCCTAACAAGCGCCCTCCTCAATGCTCATCACCCATTTAGCCCATCGTCTCACCCAACTCCCCTCCAGCAACCCTCAGTTGGTTCTCTGTATTTAAGAGTCTCTTATGGTTTGCCTCCCTCTCTGTTTTTTTATCTTATTCTTCCTTCCCTTCCCCTATGTTCATTAGTTGTGTTTCTTAGATTCTACATATGAGTGAAATCATATGATACTGTCTTTCTCTGACTGACTTATTTCACTTAGCATAATACACTCTAGATCCATCCATGTTGTTGCAAATGGCAAGATTTCATTCTTTTTGATCGCCAAATAATATTCCATTATGTATGTACGTATGTATGTATGTGTGTGTGTGTGTGTGTGTGTGTATATATATATATATATATATCACATCTTCTTTATCCATTCATCTGTTGATGGACATTTGGGCTCTTTCTCTAATTTGGCTATTGCCGATACTGCTGCTATAAACATTGGGGTGCATGCTTCCCTTTGAATCAGCATTTTTGTATCCTTTGGATAAATACCTAGTAGTGCAATTGCTGGGTCATAGGTAGTTCTATTTTCAATTTTTTTGAGGAACCTCCATACTGTTCTCCAGAGTGGCTGCACCAGTTTTCATTCCCACCAGCGGTGCAAAAGGGTTCCTCTTTCTCCACATACTTGACAACATCTCTTGTTTCCTGTGTTGTTCATTTTAGCCACTCTGACAGCTGTGAGGTGGTATCTCATGGTGGTTTTGACCTGTGTTTCCCTGATCATGAGTGATGTTGAGCATCTTTTCAAATGTCTGTTAGCCCTCTGGATGTTTTCTTTGGAAAAGTGTCTATTCATGTCTTCTGCCCATTTCTTCACTGAATTTTTTTTGGGGGGTGTTGAGTTTGGTAAGTTCTTTACAGATTTTTGATACTAACCTTTTATCTGATATCATTTGTAAATATCTCCTCCCAATCTGTAGGCTGCCTTTTAGTTTTGTTGGTTATTTCCTTAGCTGTGCAGAAGATTTTTATCTTGATTAAGGCCCAATAGTTCATTCTTGCTTTTGTTTCCCTTGTCTCTGGAGATATGCTTAGTAAGAAGTTGCTATGGCTGAGGTCAAAGAGGTTACTTCTTCTTTTCTCCTCTAGGATTTTGATGGTTTCCTGTCTTACATTTATGTCTTTCACCCACTTTGAATTTATTTCTGTGTCTGGTATAAGAAAGTGACCCAGTTTTATTCTTCTGCATGTCGCTGTCCAGTTTCCCCAATACCATTTGCTGAAGAGACTGTCTTTTCCATTGGATACTCTTTCCTGCTTTGCCGAAGATAGTTGGCCATACATTTGTGGGTCCATTTCTGGGTTCTCTATTCTGTTCCATTGATCTGAGTGTCTGTTCTTGTGCCAGTACCATACTGTCTTGATGATTACAGCTTTATAATACAGCTTGAAGTCTGGAATTGTAATGCCTCCAGCTTTGGTTTTCTTTTTAATGTTACATTGGCTATTTGAGGTCTTTTCTGATTCCATACGAATTTTAGAATTGTTTGTTCTAGTTCTGTGAAGAACGCGGGCTTTATTTTAATAGGGATCACATTAAATGTCTAGATTTCTTTGGGGAGCAAAGACATCTTAACAATATTTGTTCTTCCAATCCATGAACGTGGAATGTTTTTCCACTTCTTTCTGTCTTCTTCAATTTATTTCATGAGCTTTCTATAGTTTTCAGCATACAGATCTTTTACCTCTTTGGTTAGGTTTACTCCTAGGTATTTTATGGTTTTTTGGTGCAATAATAAATGGAATCGATTCCTTGATTTCTCTTTCTGTTGCTTCATTATTGGTGTATAGAAATTCAGCTGATTTCTGTATGTTGACTTTATTCATGTATTAGTTCTAGCATTTTTTTTGGTGGAGTCTTTCAGGTTTTCCACATAGAGGATCATGTCGTCTGCGAAGAGTGAACATTCGACTTCTTCCTTGCCAGTTTGTATGCCTTTTATTTCTTTTTGTTGTCTGATTGCTGAGGCTAGGATTTCCAGTACTATGTTGAACAACAGTGGTAAGAGTAGATATCCCTGTTGTGTTCCTGACCTTAGGGTGGAAAAGATCTCCTCCTTCTGATGATGCTTCTCTTTTCCTTTTTGAGTAGGTGATTTTGGGTAATGAAACTCAGAGGTTCATGTGTCTTCTTGAGAGGTGACTTTGGAACAGAAGAACTGAGAGAGCCTTAAGTGATGCCTGGGGAAGAACAATGGGGGCTGTGGCTGCTTGGAACTGGCTATGCCCTGGCCCAGTGGTTCTTAAATAATGGCTTGAGACCAACACTATCATCAAGTGGGAACTTATTAGAAATGCAAATTCTTGGGTTTCACCCCAGACTTACTGAATCTGAAACTCTTAGAAATGCAAATTCTTGAGTTTCACCCCAGACCTACTGAATCTGAAACTCTGGGGCCGAGACACAGTGATCTGTGTTTCAATAAGTCCTTCAGGTGATTCTCCTGCGCGCTCAAGTTTGAGCACTGATTGATATCCTAAATTTCGGAAAGAGATCAAAGCGGTCTTAAATTTCTCATGTGAAATGGGGAATAGTGCTTCCGGAGACAAGTGACTTCCACCAGATTCCTTCAAGGATGTCAACAAATGGACATCAACCCTTAAAGCTGACCTTCCTTGACGCAAGCCGTGAGAGAGGACCAACGCCACCTCTCTGTAAGCCACATCATAATGTGTAGATGCAATTCAGTGACTCTGTGCTTGGCCCATAGTAGGTGTTCAGGACATAGTTACTGAGCTAAGGAGAAAGGAAGGCTATGCAGAGGACAAAAGTCCTCAATACATTCCATTGCTTATGTCACCACAGTGTCTTTTCACACAAATCCTAGAACAAGGAACTTCTCATGTGTGTGCCTTGTACTGAACACCTATGTGCCTGACTTGGTGTAGCTGTCAGGTTAAACAGGCAGCTGATTTCTTCCAGAGTAGGGCTACAGCCATCCGTCACCTAAACTACCCATTATAGCCAGTACCCTATTCCCATACTCAAATTTCTAAAATATGAGAGATTTATGGAATCAGGAGAAAATCCACTGACAAATCTCCCTCCATCTAAAGGTTTTGATGTTCAATATAGTTCATTGCTATCAATCACGTATACCTTGGAATCGTGCACGTGTGGCCATATATGTGAAATAATCATACACATGAAAACTGAGATTGTTGAGAAAAAGCCGAAACACTTATTTCTATATTTTAGTTTTAAGATATGAAAGCATATGGGAGTCCTGTTGGGTACAAATGGCTCTATATTTTCTAAATCTCTAAAACAAAATGTGTAAGTTAGAATCTTCTGCTCTAAATTCCATATGGCTTTAATTAATTCACAAAGTGAGTAAATGTACTTTCCATTTAATGGAAAAGTCTTTTGGCTGTAGGGCCACTTACTTTGCACTGGTTAATGGAGCATTACGAGAAAGACAGAAATATTAATCATATTTGCAAACATGGCTAGGTTTGTTGTTAGGCAATTAACTATTTATAGCACTACTTATAAAAATGATAGAAAATATTCAAAGAGAATATTCCTACAATGAGTGTTATCATATAAAAATTAATAAACCAAAATGCAATATTCTCTAAAACTAAACAAACAGAAAACATATCTCCAGCCACTAAATAATGCCATATTTGCATGTAAAGAATCTCATCATTTCAAACAGGAGACTTTACCAGTTGCCACGCCTTTTCTATGTAAAATGAACTGAAAGGGTAGAAATATTACAATTAACTGGCCCCAAGATGTATTTTAAAGTGTTTTTCGTTCTTGGAAAAGAAAGAGAAACAAAATTCCCCAACAACAAAGGCATCATGAGTTGCTCAAAGGCAGCTATGTTAAAAAGTACCGCCTTTTACTGTCAAAAAGACTTTGTCTTTTGTATTACTATTGATTTCTACCCATATCGGGTCATTCCATCCCTCGATTTATAAAGATTGGCTTTCAGGCTGAACACATGAGATAATGATGAATGCTGCCTCATTTAGAGCAGATGGGAACATCCTGGCAGAGTCAAAACTGTATTTGGCATAGAGGTAAAGTTCTCGAGGGATGAGATGTAATAGTTTGCTAGGGCTGCCATACCAAAACACCACCGACTGGGTGGCTTAAACAACCAAAATGTATTCTCTCACAGTTCTGGAGCCTAGAAGTCCAAGATCAAGATGCCAGAAGGTTTGGTTTTTATTCTTCTGAGGCTTCTCCCCTTGGCTTGCAGATAGCCACCTTCTCATTGTGTCCTCACATGGTTGTCCTTCTGTCTGTGTGGTTCGTATCCTCATCTCCTCTTCTCATAAGGACACCAGCCGTATTGTATTGTGGCCACCCTAATGATTCTGTTTGAACTTCATTACCTCCTTAAAGGCCCTGTTTCCAAATACAGACATATTCTGAAATACTAAGGGCTAAGTACTAAGGGCTTCTATATATAAATTTTAAGGGGACAGAATTCAACCCACAGCAGGAGATAACAAAATTCTTCTAGCTTTGGGAATGTCACTTTTTTTTATTCACTCATTAAGTTTCAGTTACTCATAGAGTGAACAAATCACTGTGAATCTCAACTGCAATAGTTACAATTCAAGGTAATGTGATGGAAACTTATCTTAGGGGGTTAGCCTGGTCGAAGAGGTGACTGAAAATGTCCCTGAGGAAGTAACGGTTCAAGCAACATTTGAAAAATTAGTAGATACAAAACAAATGAAGGGGAGAGGAGAAAGTGTTCAAGAGAGAAAAGAGTGTATATGAAGCCTCCCATGTCAAGGAGTATGCGTAAAGGAGCAAAAGAAAGTCACCTAGCCAGATCAGGAAGATGAGAGGAAGTGTGGGACCAAAGAAGGATGGAGAAATAGGTACAGGCCATACAGGCAGGGGTCTGTAGCACAGATTAAGGATTTAGTGTCTATTTAATAGGTAATGACTTTTTAAAAATTCTTTTTAACGTTTATTTATTTTTTTTTTTAAATTTTTTTTCAACGTTTATTTATTTTTGGGACAGAGAGAGACAGAGCATGAAAGGGGGAGGGGCAGAGAGAGAGGAGACACAGAATCGGAAACAGGCTCCAGGCTCTGAGCCATCAGCCCAGAGCCCGACGCGGGGCTCGAACTCACGGACCGCGAGATCGTGACCTGGCTGAAGTCGGATGCTTAACCGACTGCGCCACCCAGGCGCCCCAACGTTTATTTATTTTTGAGACAGAGGGAGACAGAGCAGGAACGGGGGAGGGGCAGAGAGAGGGAGACACAGAATCGGAAACAGGCTCCAGGCTCTGAGCCATCAGCCCAGAGCCCGACGCGGGGCTCGAACTCACGGACCGCGAGATCGTGACCTGGCTGAAGTCGGACGCTTAACCGACTGCGCCACCCAGGCGCCCCGATTTATTTCTTTATGAGTGCAACTGAAGATGAAGATGTGGATGAAAGCAGCCAGAGAGAGAGAGAAAGAGAGAGACAGAATAGAGTGAGAAAAGAGTAGCAGTAGAACAGAGACTAGAGGAACTTTAATATTTAATGGTCAGTTAGATGAACTTGAAAGGAAGAAACAGGCAGAAACACACAGAGAAGGAAAAGGAGAAGCAGAGGTGTATGCAGTCAATTTGTGTCATGTCACTAAGAGACTAGAATGGAAAATGCCCTTTGCGTCTGCTGCCATGAGGGTCCTCAGTGACAGGATGGGGCAGAACCCACACGGCCGTGGCTGGAGAATGATGAGAGGTGATGAAACAGAAATGGGTACGTGTCAGGTTGGGCTCCCCCAGAAGCAGATTCTGAGACAGGATTTGACTCCAAGTGGTTTATTTGGGAGACAACCCCGGGAAGCAGCAGTAAGGGAGAAGGGAAGTAAGAGGGAAAGGGAAGGAAGGTGTAAAACATGAGGTACTGAGCATATTATAGCTGTGGCAACTATTTTTCAGTCCTACTGGGGGTCTCTGGGAGACAACGCAGAACACAACTCAGAGGTATGCTCATCTCACCAGGGACTAGGAAGTTCATATTTCTCTTCCAACTCCCACCCATCATTTACTGAGGGATGTTCCCAAGGACACAAATTCCCCAACACTTCTGGTGTGCCCTGCATTAGACTGGAGAGCAGCCTCCGACGGGTGGGGGGCAGGCCCCAGCTGCTTAAAAAAGTAGGATGCCACTGTCCTGTACTAGAAACTGAGTGCGGTGAGAAGTCGAGTGAGGCACTGACTGCGTCTGCTTTAGGATACTACAGATAACTCCAAGAATTTGGAGATGAGCGATAGGAGGGGAATTTGGGAGTTTGCTGGAGTGAGAGAACAGTTTAAGAGAGATTATCTTGTGGTTTAAACGGGAAAAATTTAAAAGTTCATGGGAAAGAGCTCATGGCTGTGTAATATTCGTGTGTATGGGGGTGTGTGTGTGTGTGTGTGTGTGTGAACACACTACATCTTCTTTATCTGTTTGCCTATCAGTGGACACTTAGGTTGCTTCCACGCTGTGGCTATTGTAAATAATGCTGCAATAAACACAGAGGTGTAAATACCTTTTTGAATTAGTGTTTTCATTTTCTTTGGGTAAATGCTCAGTAGTGGTATTTCTATTGTTAACTTTTTGAGGAACCTCTATACTGCTTTCCACAGTGGCTGCACCAAGTTACGTTCTCACCAACAGTGTACGTGTCTTCCTTTTTTTCCATATCCTCGTCAACACTCGTTCCTTGTATTTTTTATTTTAGCCATTCTGACAGTTGTGAAGTATTATCTCGTTGTGGTTTTGATTTGCATTTCCCTGATGGTTAGTGATGTTAAACATCTTCTGATGTGTCTGTTGGCCATCTGTATGCCTTCCTTGGAAAAATGTCTATTCAGGTCCTCTGCTCATTTTAAAATTAGATTATTTGTTTTTTGGTGTTGAGTTGTAGGAGTTCTTTATGTATTTTGGATAATAACCCTTTAACGGATATATCATTGTGTCATTTGCGACAACATGGATGGGACTGGAGGGTATTATGCTAAGTGAAATAAGTCAGACTGAGAAAGACAAAAACCATCTGACTTAATTCATATGTGGAATCAAAAACAAAAACAAAACAAATGAAGAAACAAACAAAAGGCAACATCAGACTGATAAGTACAGGGAAAAAACTGATGGTTGCCAGAGCACAGGGGAGTGGGGGGTTGGGCAAAATGGGTGAAGGGGAGAGGAAGATCCAGGCTTCCAGTTATGGAATGAATAAGTCACAGGAATAAAAAACACCCCATCAGTAAAATAGTCAATGATATTCTAAGAGTGATGTAATGGGACAGATTGTAACTACACTTGTGGTTTACAGAGCATAATGTATAAACTTTGTCAAATCACTACGTTGTACACCTGAAACTAATATAACATTGTGTGTCAGCTGTCTTCAAAAACAAACATTCATGGGAAGGAAATGAATGAGAGATTAAGCATATAAAAGAAAGGATAATCAGTTAGCCAAGCTGACTACTCATCTTTTGGAGCATTGTTGATAGATACATCAACTTCCCTACTCCATAATGTCTCCATTTCCACACCATCTGTAATCACGATTACTACCTATACATATTAGCTGGCGGAAATTTCTGTAAACAAGATAAAAACTCATTACATGCATTAAATGACTTCCTGTACAATATTTAATACACAGCAATCTACTGAGATGCTAACTGGGAAGGACTAAAGCATCAGGCATGCTGGGCTGCTTTAGGGGGATTTAAGTGGCAGTGATGTGGGAGAGTTTCATTTTCAAATGGGAGTAATAAGTCAACGTATTCTTTACAATGCTACTTATATTCTTCTGGGTGACTGAGTTATATTAAAGGATGACGTAAGCTGAATTTTTAGATCAGTCTCTTCAATTTACACTGAATTCTTTATTTTAGTCCCACTATTGAGTTTTTTCCCTGCCAAAGTACCTTATGTCAGAGCCAGCAAAAGCTTTTAGTCTCTGCTTATTTGCATTCCATTTCTTAAATGTAGCACATATGTAACCAAATCAAATATGTATTTGGCAATTTGCAACATCTCTGAATACTTGCTGATCTTAGACATTAAGATACATTGTTTTATAGGATAATCATCAAAGTATACCCACTAAGGTTTGTCTTAGATTTGGGTTTTTGTATTTTCATCCCTATCCATCATTTGTTATTCAATAGTTTTATTAAGTATTTCTTGAGAGGTAGTCAATATGTGTATTTTCCATATAATAATGAATAATGAAAATACACTAAATGATCCAGGTGTGTTTGTACAAATGTAGATCAGCATTCGTTCATTCGCCTCATTTGCTACGTCCTCTTTATGTAAGGGAATTCTCTGTGAGTGACCTCCAAGGAAGGCCAAAAGGCTATGGCCTGGACACTAACAGCATCT
Organism: Prionailurus bengalensis; assembly: GCF_016509475.1. Classification (NCBI taxonomy): domain Eukaryota; kingdom Metazoa; phylum Chordata; class Mammalia; order Carnivora; family Felidae; genus Prionailurus; species Prionailurus bengalensis. The sequence goes on from NC_057361.1 coordinate 11,697,665, forward strand.
GCTATAGCCACTGGCCTTGCCTCGATTCCAATTTCAGGTATGGCTGCTTGTAATCCTTTGGGTACCATTAGCCTAGGCCTCTATCCTTAGATCAGCACTCTATTTTATCTAACATTGGGACAGTCGTAGTTTCACCAGGTGGTGACAATGGAACGTATAGATTAAGATCACGGGCAGGATAAAGTAGAGAACAATTTTAACTTCAGTGCAAAACTGACGTCAGCTTAGTAATGTGGTTGCAACTCATTCATCTGTAAAAGGCACCACTGATGGCCTAAATGACAGAAGCAACACATAGCAGAGCCCATCCCACAGCTAATGGATGATGACTGATTTCTCAAAGCTCGTATTATTGTATGGGGATTGATACTGGTCCCAACTCATGGCGCTTGTTTCAAAACCAGACACAGGATCCTTCTAGTCAGCCCGGAAGCAGCTGGAAATCCAATAGCACTATGAAGTTAACCACCAGGTCAGGGAACTTTAGGCTCGAAAGTGTGTTCCACATTCCAACTCCCAAGCCTTCCAGGTCTTAGGATTCCTCCATGTAGCAAATATGAGCACAGCCTTGCCTTGATACCTAGGGTCATAACAGACAATCTGCCCATAGTTTGGTCATGGGACTATTCTGGAAGAAGATCACTGTGATGAACTGGGAGAGCATGGCCTGATCACTTCCAATTGGATTGCTTTCCTGTCATTTACATCTCAGCTCAGAGGCCATTTTCTCAGGGAGGCTGTTTCTATTGAGAAGCCTTAGGCTGTAAACAACAGACCAACTCACTGAAATGGCTTAAAGATCCAGGTTTTCTCCAGGTTTTTTCTCTGTCATCCTCAGGTTTCCCCTCACAGCTGCGAGAAGCCTCCGGCAGCTTCAAGCATCGCTTCTCAAACTACATCGAAAGCAGAGACTTTCTTTTCCTTATGTCCTTGTGTAAAATGGAGGGAAATGGGTCCAACAGTCTCCAGCCAACTTTCCCCTGAATCTCAAAGGCCAAGATCGCCACACTCGTCCCATTTGGAAACCAATGACTGACCAGAGGGTTCCCATCACCGCAACTGGCTCAAACTAATCAATATATACGTCCTGGGGTAGAGATGGGCCTGGCTTTCACTGAAGCACACAGCCACTTGATTTGGAAGCAAACCAGGCCAAGAAAGAAGATGGTGGCCTGGCCCCTGTGAGGGCAATTAACAGTGCTGCGTACATTTTCCATGGCCAACCCAAATTTTAGCCCACCTCCTCAATTTCTTCCTCATGATCCTGCTCTTTTTTGGTTTTTCTTTATGTCTTATATCTTTTAAAATGTATATTATTTGTTCATTTGTTTATTCCGCCCCCCCCCACCATTGTAATAATGTGAGATCTATGTAGGAAGAAAGCTTGAAGATGCTCAATAAACATTTACTGAATGATGAATGAATCCACGGTGTTGTCACAAGACGGTCTCTGTAGAAACGAATTCCAGGAAAAGAAGGGCGGTGGCAGGAAGGAGAGGATGGAAATAGGCAGAGTGTGAGACAGAGCAAGACAGAATCATGCTTACTTTTCAGTTTATTGTCTTACCTTCAGACAATTCCACATCTAAATGGAGCTTCACAGCTTAACAGAGGCTGCAGCTATAACCAAACCATCCTGGGCATTTCATAAAGATTTCACCATCAGCTTTGTGCAAGGTAATTGGATAGAAACCTAACTTTTTTTTTTTTTACAACTACCCAGAACAGGGGTGCCTGGGTGGCTCAGTCGGTTGAACATCTGACTTTGGCTCAGGTCATGATCTCACAGCTTGTGAGTTCAAGCCCTGCATCGGGCTCTGTGCTGACAACTCAGAGCCTGGAGCCTGCTTCGGATTCTGTGTCTCCCTTTCTCTCTGCCCCTAACCCACTCACATTCTGTCTCTCTCTCAAAAATATATAAACATTAAAAAAATTAAAAAAACAAAAACTACCCAGAACAAAGCTTATCTTTTCTTGCTAGTTAACCCTAAAATTACTTTGGTCCTTCTGCCTGTATCTCTGGACAAAAATGGATGCTTATAAAACATCATATTTTTATTACCTGCATTTGCTACTACTGTAAAAAGAGTCTGTTTTGTCTCTCTTACTGGGAATTTCTGCAAACAACATACCAACGAATGTCAACCACAGATCGTGGGTACATAAACAGTAAGGAGAATGGAGAGGATTCCTCAATCATGCAGTTCACTTTACAATGAAGAGAGAGAGGTGTGATGGCTCATGCCCACCAAATGTAATGACTACAGTGCCTAGAAAATAAAAAGGAGAGAAAAAGGCAAACAGAAGGCCATTTTATGCCACTTTCTAAAGGGGTTTAAAAGGTATTCTCTATTTTCCACTTAAATTGCAGGACGCAACGATATAACATTGCTCACCTTTTATTCTCTCCTCAGGTCTCAAATGAAGATAAACTTGCACTAACTTGCACTAGTCGAGACCATCATTTATTTATTTCCAATTTATTTGTTATCTATCCTTTCCTGCAGTAGCCCCGGCACCTAGATCAGCACCTGGCATGGGGCCGATGCTCAATTATTATTTATGAAATGAAGTGTTCAACAGATGTCATTTTTCACATTTACGCTGACACCCTGATCACCCTCACCTTGTCTTTCCGCTGCCTTTCCTAAAACTATTACCATAAATGTCCTGTGGGATGACAATACTTCAAAGAGGTAAACACAGAGTTACCATATGACCCAGCGATTCCACTCTTAGGTGTATATCCGGGATAAATGAAAACGTGCGTCCACACAAAGAGTTGTACACGAATGTGCATAGCAGCATTGTTCACAACAGCCAAAAAGTGGAAGCAACCCAACCTCCATTAATTGGTGAATGAATAAATGAAATGTGGTCTACCCATATAATGAAATATTATTCGGCAATAAAAAGAAATGAAATACCGATCCATGCTACAACACGGATGAACATGATTCCGTTTTCATGAAACGTTCAGAATAGGCAAACGGAGTGAGACAGAAAGTAAATGAGTTACTGTCTAGGGCTGGGGGTAGGAGAAATACAGAGTGACTATAAACGGACACAGGTGTTTCTTTCCAGGGTGACGAACATGTTCAAAAATTGCTCACAGAGATGGTTACTCAACTCTGTGAAAACCAAATCCACAGAATGGTACCCTTTGAGTGGATAAATCATACCATATATGAGTTATATTTCCATAAAACTGTTATATTATTTGAAATCTCGAGGAAGGAAAAAAGAAAAGGTAAAATCTAGAGCAGTCACTTCATTTTTTTATTATGTTTTTTCATCTTCTTTTTTTTTAATATGAAATTTATTGTCAAATTGGTTTCCATACAACACCCATTGCAGTCACTTTAAAAGTGTCCGTGCGGGAGACAAATTTAAACAAATGAAATAAGGCACAGAGACACTCTTCCCTTTAATACCTTTACCAAGTACTTATTGAGCACCTATGGTATGCTAAGCACCGTCAGAACTTCTGGGAATAAAGCCCTGTTTAAGTCATCAGGGGACCACTGTGTTACAAACAACTACCACAAAACATTGCTTTTGCAGTTTTATTCTAACACCCATGCTTTTTAGTTGTTTTCCTTTATGTTGCTGGCCTGGAAAGTGCCTTTGCCAGGTGTGTTTTCTAGCTCACAGTAGATTAGATGTCAAAAGTGAGGCCAGAGAGAAAGTGATGATACTAATTATAGCCCCTACGGCTAATGTACTCTTCCTTAAAGATTTCTATTGAGGGAAAGTGGGAAAAAAAAGTTACAGAGAGGGAGGGAGGCAAACCATAGGAGACTCTTAAATACAGAGAACAAACTGAGGGCTGATGGGGGGTGGGAGGGAGGGGAGGGTGGGTGATGGGTATTGAGGAGGGCACCTTTTGGGATGAGCACTGGGTGTTGTATGGAAACCAATTTGACAATAAGTTATATTTAATAAAAAAGATTTCCATTAAATATTGAGTAGATGCAAAATAATTTTATGAAGTGTGTGCACGGAACAAAGAATTACAAAAAGATGAGCACGTGGGAACACTTCATACCTTAAAAGTCCCTGTTCACCCCTTCTCGTGCTCATTCTTCCTGCCCCTCAGAGAAAACCACTGTCTATTGTAATCCTGTTACATCACCCACATTCTGTGATTGTCCTTCCTCAGGCTGCTGGCCTGGAAAGCAGCTTTTCCTGGTATTGTGTTTTTCTAGCCCTCAGTAGATTAAATGTAAAAAGTGGGACCACGCAGATAGCTACGTGCGGTGTTGACTCATTGTCTGACATTCCGCAAAAAGATAGGAAACTGAAGGACAAGGATTCCCAAAGCGGCGTGACCTGGGGCCACCATTATCCATCTTAATACTCCTAGCAGTTATCTGTTTTACCATATAGTACAAGTTTCATCATACAGCACAAAGACAGATGTTATCGCTAAAACTGGTCCCTCATGGAAGCTTAAGCTATGATTGTTATAGTTTATATTATAAGAAGATAAGAAAAGGGGTGCCGGGTGACTCAGTCAGTTAAGCGTCTGACTCTTGGTTTTGGCTCAGGTCATAATCTCATAGTTCGTCACATTGAGCCCTTTGTTGGTCTCCTAGCTGACAGTGCAAAGCCTGCTTGGGATTCTCTCTCTCTCTCTCTCTCTCTCTCTCTCTCTCTCTCTCTCTCTCTCTGCCTCTCCTCTGCTCAGGCTCTCTCTCTCTCTCAAGATAAACAAATTAAAAAAAAAAGAAGATAAGAAAATATATACCTTATTTTGTTGATTCCAAGATGCACACATTTCCTCTCATTTCATGTCTCTGAACCTAGATGCAGCTGCCAGTTTGTGGCATAGTTTTTTATGTCTAGGCATGCTCTGACTTGGTCATGACTGTTGATAGTAATATTGTTTTGACAGAGTCACATACGTGCATTGTTGGTATCTACTTGTTGAGTATTGTTGAGTAGAGTTGCCATTTTTAAAAATGACTTCAGAAGCTTACACCATGATTTGGGATCGAAATGAAAAGTTATTGGGTGCATAGAAAGGCATGGTGTAGGGACATGACTTTGTCATCAGAGAGGCAATGTTCATGACCACTGGAGGAATATAACCACTGATTCCACACTTCACACAGAGCAACAACCAACTGCTTTGTAGGACCAAAAAGGAAAACGCTAACAAGTAGGTGAAAGCGTACTGCATTTTGTTGCCAAAGACACATGAAACATATTGCCTATCAACACCAAGTCCTGCAACAGAGACCGAAGAAATTGCCCAATTTCTTGGAAGATGAGAGGGGTTTCAAAGGAAGAAGAGGCCACTGTGACCAATTTATGCAGCACTATCATTAAGGAGCCAAATATCAACATGTAAGAAATTTCCAGAAGTTGATACTAAACTTTTTCAGCCATCTATAGCTTAACAGAGGAAAAATAAGAGAATTAGTCAAGTAAGCAGTGCTAACAAAACCCAGTGTTCTTCCGTGTGCCACAAAATTATATTGTCAATACTAAAGATCAAACACTGTCCCTTCTGTAAGCAAAACTTTAATTCCAAGAGAAAATGTTGTAGCAATTAATTGACAGTAGCTTTTTAAAAAAATTCTTGGTGGTACATAATAGTGCGCTTTGACCTCTTTGAGTGATCAAAATACAGTATTTCTAGAAAATGTTCCATAAAATCTTCTGTATTATAAAAATATTTTAATAAAGTCTTGATAAACAAACAATAGTTTTGGAAAAAATATTTCTAACACAGAGAAAAGACAGTGGATTAGTTTAAAGCACAAAGAACTCTTAACAATTGTCAAAAAGAGAAAAACAACCTAAAAAAATAGATGAAGAATCTGAGGAGATATTTTATAGGACGGTAAATCTACTTGGCCAACAAATAAAAATACTAGTCAGGAAAATAATTTTTAAAGTAATAAGATATTATGTTACACTTAGCAGACTGGCAAAAATTTTGCAGGATCCTAACATCTCTTGCTGGCGAGGATGTGGGAAAAAGAGTATTTTCAAATCTTGCTGGTGGAAATGTGAATTATGACATTTCTTTTGGAAAGCAATCGGTTAGCATCTATCAAAATTAATATAAATGTATGCTTTCACCCAGCAAAACCTTTATTAAAGGATTATCCCACAGTAATTAGACTACTAAAAATAAAGATGATATGTACATCATGGATTATAGCAGATAGTTAGCGGGGTCCAGCCCCTACACGCTCAACTTGACTTCATCAATGACCTCCAATCTGTCTTTCGATAGACAGTACATACAGTTCTTTGCTTGAGATCGTTGCTGAAGCCTGCTTGGTCATGCTTACAAAGGACTGGGGAGTCAATGCTCACTAGGAGTAGCCCCCAACCAACCACTGGTGTGATTTGGTATAAATACCCCTGCTCCTTCACCCTTGGGTAGAAAAATCTTGAAGCACAATTTCTATACTGGCTCTGAGAGTCCCCCAATGAGATTAAGTTCCAACTGTCGACAGGGATAGCAGTCTGGATAGTGTACCCTTCATGGGCTGTCTTCCCTTCCCTGTCTCACTTTTCCACTCCCCTACCGTGTTGCTTCCACTTTCAAAAGAAACTATTACACTTAAACTTTCATCTCAGGGTTTCCTTCAGGGATTCCCAAACTAAGACAAGGATGGAGGGGGCAAAAAACAACCCAGAACCAGAGAACACAATGAAACCTAACAGTGAGTGAATGGTTAAACAGATTAGATTACGTCCACATAATGAAATATTAAGCAACCATCATGCAGAGTTAATTCATGCTATGTCAATTGATACTGAGTGATTTTAATAAGGTATTATTGAAACAAAATGCAGAAAATTGGGTTTAATATGATCTCAATTGTATCAACAATAAGTAAAGCTTACATACATGTATGTATCTTGAGGTTTCTTAATATCAGCACTATTGCCATTTGGGGCCAGATAATTCTTTGTGGTGGGGGCAGAGTTCATCTTAAGAATCACAAATCATGGGGCGCCTGGGTGGCGCAGTCGGTTAAGCGTCCGACTTCAGCCAGGTCACGATCTTGCGGTCCGTGAGTTCGAGCCCCGCGTCGGGCTCTGGGCTGATGGCTCAGAGCCTGGAGCCTGTTTCTGATTCTGTGTCTCCCTCTCTCTCTGCCCCTCCCCCGTTCATGCTCTGTCTCTCTCTGTCCCAAAAATAAATAAACGTTGGAAAAAAAAATTTAAAAAAAAAAAAAAAAAAGAATCACAAATCTGTGTATGCCTAGGGATGCATGTGTATATTTGCTATGGTTACATGAGCATAAAGAAAAAATACAGAAGTTGAGAGGAGAAAGAAAGGAGTAAGGGTAGTAAAAAAAAAAGCATAAAAATAAGAGACTGGCAAATACATTTATTTATTTATGTAAAAAAAACTGATAAAAAATAAAAACAAAAAGTTTCTTTTTTTTTGGCTTGGAAAGGAAGGCTTTACTGGAAGCTTTACTCATGGGCTAGCATGGCATATCATTATTCTTAAATGCCTGGCACGTCTCTTTCTATTGAGACAGGCCAGTCTCCCAGCCTATATGATTCTGATGGGTCTGACAAGCCTAGATCACCTGGACCACAAGGAGGACTATTTGACCCAAGCTTGGCTAATCAAGGTACCCTCAAGGCCGAATAGATATTTACGTAAGACTCTGAATCACAAGCTATGAGGTTGGAAGGTTTGGGCTGCCTCTGGCTATTATTCCTATCCATTTGTAACAACAGGGAATGAAGTTAGTGTGCAAAGAATAGCACAGAAAGACAGTCAATGCGGTTTATTTATTTTTGAGACAGAGAGAGACAGAACATGAACGGGGAAGGGTCAGAGAGAGGGAGACACAGAATCTGAAACAGGCTCCAGGCTCTGAGCTGTCAGCACAGAGCCTGACGCAGGGCTCGAACTCACGGACCGTGAGATCATGACCTGAGCCAAAGTCGGCCGCTTAACCGACTGAGCCACCCAGGCGCCCCAGAGAGAGAGAATCTTAAGCAGGCTCCACACTCAGTGCAGAGCCCGACATGGGGCTCGATCCCACAACCCTGAAATCATGAGCTGAGCTGAAATCAAGAGTTGGTCGCTCACCTGACTGAGCCACCTAGGCACCCCTGGATAGTTTTATATTACAGGTGAATTTCTGATAGCTTTGGAAAATTTCCAAGGCAAATTTCTGATAGAGTCCTTATGAGCTAACAAAAACACTTTTGCAAAGGGGAGACAGATCTAGGTTTAGGAAGCAGCTTGCTTTTCATAACAAATGAAGAATCCCAAGGAAGCATATTTTGGTCACATGTTCTATACTGTGGTGTCCAGAAGTTTTACACGGATGAAATCTGACAGTGGCTTGCCACATGTCATGTCTCTTACTTCTTGCTTCCTACCATAAGATTTCTGGATACCACATCATAAGCCACTCAGAGGAACCTACCTGGCCCTGGCATCAGTGCAACCAGAAAGTGTGTGGGAATGAACACACATAGATCCACCCTCGGCCAGTAAGGTCGGAAAATGAAGAACAAAGGCTCCTTCCTTTGTGCCACGAGCAGACAGTTTCGAGATGCAACTCATAAATCTCCTGGGAGAGCCTTGGGTTATCAGGTGCGAGGAGCCTATACTAGGAGCCAACTCAATAACACATCTTTGCATTGGCTTTTCCTTCTTTCTTGATGTACCAATGTCCCTGTCAACCCCCTGTCTTTACAATACCCTTGTATCGGGTCTCAAATGAACTCTCCACACGCAAGCCTTTTTCTCAGGCTCTTTTGGAAAATCTCAGGCTAAGCTCTACAGATACCTGTAAGTTCTCGAATATTATTCTCTGATACCTCCATATCACTTTTCACACCTCCCACAAAGTAGTTTGACAGCGTTTCTTTACCATTGCGAAGAAAAATAATCCATAGTAACATTTTTTTACTTTAAGTTTGAATTAGGAAGGGCAGAAGAGGCGCCCGTTGCAAAACTAGATCAAGGGCCTTTGCCTATGGCACCAAGGTTAACAGAGTGTTGCAACACTCTGCTGCATGACCAGACCTCCAGTGAAATGGTGCATTCAAAAGGAAAATGCAAGCCCTGAGAGGAGGCCGGGGGAGAGGCCCACAGGAAGCTTGAAAGCTTGCTCATGAGGAAATATGGTGTGCACACAGTAAGCTACTGATTTTCACTAAATCCAAGGAGACTTCAGACAGTTAGATTTACTTTGATTGATGCATTTGATGATGAGATGCTATGTTCACTGGCATGCATTCTCATCCCCTGTCTGGAAATCATACTGGAGTTTTGGGCCAGCTTTATGAAACCTTCTTTCTCACCTGGCCAGCATGATTTCAGTGAAGCACCAAGTGCCAAGGACAGGGCTGCGACTCGGCATGGAAGAAGTGTTACAGAAAGGGAGAGGGAAATTGTAAATCCCACTTGCCTTCTTCGGGGTTTCTGTTGTGCCTGTTTGTTCTCTGTACAAAAGGAACTGGTTGTGGAGCAAGGAGGGCAGGAGACTGGTAGGCAACAATGCCATTTTCCTTCCTTCCCTTAAAAAAATTTTTTTAATGCTTATTTATTTTAAGAGAGAGAGAGAAAGAGCGTGCATGAGCAGGGGAGCGGCAGAGAGAGAGAGGGAGGGAGAGAGAGAATCCCAAGCAGGCTCCATGCTGTCAGCTCAGAGCCCATCAAGGGGCTTAATCTCATGACCATGAGATCATGACCTGAGCTGAAATCAATAGTCAGATGCTTAACCGACTGAGCCACCCAGCCTCCCCTCCTTCCTTCCCTCTGTTTTGGAGTTCCACCTATAGATACGCGTGTTGGGGATCAGGACACAAGGAAAGGGGTTGGCCAACTCTGAATTTCCCAGATCCCATAGACACTGACAGATGATCTCAGGCCTCCTTCATCCTGCTGGGAGGACCCCAGTGAGGTCATATCATTATAACCCAGTCTCAAGATGGTACAAGTCCTACAAGTATCTTTCATGTCAATATATTTCCTTTTTCCTGGATATTATAGAGTAGTTTGGGGTGCATACACAATACACCAGTAAATTTCAACAATAGTTTTCATTGCAAAGAAATCAAAATAGTGATTTTGGTTTTCATCTTTATTCCCAAATCATCAGTCCATGCATGGTAGAGTAGATTTCATAAAAGCCAGAATCTGTCTGTTTTCCTACCTTATCATTTTAGATCGGGTAAAAATGTAAAATATTGAATGGATATAATGTAGAAGTTGGTGAGAATTAGAAGAATTCATACAGGGATATAAGAAATGCGGGGGCGCCTGGATGGCTCAGTCAGTTAAAAGTCCAACTTCAGCTCAGGTCACGATCTTGTGGTTCATGAGTTTGAGCTCGCTGTCCACCCGGGACCTGCTTGGGATTCTCTGTCTCCCTCTCTCTCTGCCCCTCCCCCACTTGTATGCTTGCTCTCTCTCTCCCCCCTCCCTCCCTCTCTCTCAAAGTAATAAACAAATAGCTAAAGAAATAAAAGAAATTTAAATCTCAAAAATTCATTTTATTTTTTTTTATTTTTTTTTTAACATTTATTTATTTTTGAGACAGAGAGAGACAGAGCATGAACGGGGGAGGGTCAGAGAGAGAGGGAGACACAGAATCTGAAACAGGCTCCAGGCTCTGAGCTGTCAGCACAGAGCCTGATGTGGGGCTCGAACTCACAGACTGAGATCATGACCTGAGCTGAAGTCGGACGCTTCAGCCACCCAGGCGCCCCTCAGGGGCCACCCAGGCGCCCCTCAAAAATTCATTTTAAAGTGGCACTCCTAGAAAAGAGATTGATATAGCGATGATAATAGCAAATACATTTCTCTCTTTTTGATTAAGCATATACTTGTTCAGAAAAAACCTAATGGAAAATAGCAAATCTGTAGTATTCGATTCTTTTAAGTAAAGTTATTTTCTCTGGAAGGGAGACGGGATAACTTAGAGTAGATATTTTTAAAAATTTTTATTAAAACAGCACGGTGAATAGGTCTTCCCATATAAAATCATCAGAAGAAAGCATTCAATTTAAATGAAATAAGATAATATTTCTACAATCTTTCCTAGAAATATATAAATGCAATTGACCAAGTTAAAACTAATACTTTTCTATGTTTTGCAGACTATCTGTGGTAGGAAACCAAATGTTCCTGTTCAGGGCTGAATGAAACCATAATTAACATGAGCAAAATGTACAAGTATATTGTATGTTTGCACAGTTAATTTGGCTCTGCAAAAATTTAATTGACAAGTTGAATACAGATCCCAAAGTGGAATATTTGCACATAAATGTAAAACCCCAAAGAGATCGTTTGCGAAAGAAATGCTACACAATGTTACATGTGCAAAAGAAATCAGAATAATGAAAAACATTACCACAGAGTGACCCTTTTAATTCAGAACAGAGAACAGTTCTTTCCCAAGTAATTTCAAAACTGCTGAGGCCTCCGGGAATTCTGAGGGCTTCACCATAAAACGCTTCTGGAAGAATCTAAATATTTCTGACAGAGGTATTGGGGAGGCAGAGAGAAAGAAGTAGTGACTGGTGTATTTTTCATAGATTTCTGTAGCTATAGAGAGAATGCACCTAATACTGGTGATTCAGTAAGACTTTGGAAGTCCTACTCATCTTTATTCCCTGCCCATATGCTATTTTTCTAATGATCCCAGGTCACGACAGTCAGCCACTCTCTTCCTTGCCCACAACCTCCAGGTGTCAACTTTCAAGACCACTTAATGAGTCTTGTAGGTTTACACAAACCACACCAGGTAGGTTTTATGGTGGGGGCAGAAGCTGGGGCCTGACCAGGTACAGGAGTGGTCAACTGGGCTGTCAGAAGAGGTTTGTCTACTAGGCGTGGATGGCATTCAGGAACATAATGACCTCTGCCTCTGTTCAGGAAAATGCTCACACCCACAAAACAAGTGCTCTTCCTGGAGGACAGAGTCCTTCATGAGTCACCCTGGCTCTCCATCTTTGGAAGAATCCTCACGCAAGTCTCTGAGAGCCTGTCCATAAACAGTTGTGCTTTATCCAATGACAGGACACTTAGTGAAGTAAGTATTGTCAGGGAGGATAAGACCAGGCTTTTCTTAAGAAGAGCTGAGAACCAGACAGACTTCTGGAAGAGGGATTACAAATGGAGATCAAAGCAACACAGCACTACTCTGTGACCTGGGGAACACGGAAGCCAGGCAGAAAGAAGAATTCAGGGTGGGACTCAGTTGCCAGCAATTAAACGTCAATGGGAAGGAGAAGTGACCTGCCATAGAATGAGTGAGACCTGTGGTTGCACTCATCCAATAACAGCAGGACAATAACGGAACCTACAGGGACCACATGCTAGATCAGCCTCGTGAGTTAGGTGCTTAAGTATTTCCTTTCTAGGCCTGAATTGTTCTGGGAAGTGGGACAGAGATGATTAACCCACGCAGCAGTGCATAAACCTGCCAGGGAGGTGGAAAAGACAGAGGTCATCAATACACTTTACTGCTACTTCCTTTTAAAGCTTTTCACATGTCTCATACACGATGATTACTTCATAAAGACAAGGAGCACCCCGTCTAACTTATGTGGGCATCTCCCCATGGCACTTACTATGGTACATGCTCTGTGTAGGTGCTCAGAAGACAGTTACAGTCACAGATTTAATTCTGAGTGGGATTACATAGACTCCTTGTCTATATCAGCTCACCAGTTGGGTAGATAGGCATTAAGATTGAGGGGCAGATAAAAAGGAGAGGAAGAGATACACTCAGCTGCTTAGGAGGAGTGCTTCTTTCCATCCAGTGGGGTACTTGTGACACTGTCCACCCTACCACCCATCTGGGGCATCACTCAGGGCTCAAGAGTAAAATTCTTACGTCAACAATGTCCACGGTACAGGGCAACTAACACATATTCCTTCCATCAACCCTTGTTGACATGGCTAAGCTCTGGGGCTATCACAGTGAAAAAGACAAGGCCCTGTTCTCAGAGAGCTTGATTTAACAAAAGGAAGTAAGGGCATCAAAAAATAATCACAAAAATAATTTATGGCATTTGTGAAAAAGAGTACAAAGGAAAAATTCAAGGTCATATGGAATCTACAACAAGCCCTTGGCTGAAGCTGTGAGAGGTTTCTCAGCCCAAATAGAAGAGTGCTAGAGAATTCAGTCTCCCAGAGGCAACCTTCCAAAGGAATGCACCAGCCTCACCTTCTACCTTCCACCATCCGTGGAAAAGACTATTCTGAGCCTTGTTCTACATGATCCATCAGAGGACCTGTGGTGGGGTTGAGCCTCGGGTGCTTAACAGTGGTCTTTAATGATTCATTAACATGCCCTTTAGTAGATTTTCTTCTATGCCTTACTGCTCATATCCTCTACAATGCCTCCTGGGACAGGTTGCCAGATAACATATAGAACACTCAGAATTTTTTCATTAAAAATACTAAAAAAAGTATTCATTGTTTACATGAAATACAAATTTAACAGAGCATTTTATATTTTGATTTGCTAAATCTGGCAACCTTAACCTGGGAACACTTCCCAAATAAATGCCCTCTTTCTCAAGTTCTTGTTTCAAGCTCTACTTTGAGAGGAACACAAACTAAGACAAACACCAACATCCAAAGAAAAGTCAGTGGAAGAAATGGAGCGGCCAAGCATCCAGGAGAAAACACAGAAGACTGATGTTCTAGAAGCCAAATGGAGATTGTTTTAGGAAGCTATGCTTAACGTTTTCCAGGATCTGTCAATGATGACAGGCAGTGTCAAAATGCTAAGCACTTTTCACGGATTATCTCATTTTCTCCTACACAAACCTATGGGGTAGGTGATATTCTTACCCCCTCTTCAGATGAGAAAGCCAAAGCATACAGAGGTTAATTAACATGGCCCAAGTCACATAGTTATGCAGGGGGGAAAAGCCACACCGGTCCCCCTGATCTAAGCCAGTACCCCTCCATTGTGCTCCTGGGTGTCCCCAAAGTCTATATTAAGATCTCATCCCTTCAGTCTTCAGCACTTTAGTCATGGTACTAGGTACTTCACTCAGAGGAATATGGAAACAACATGACTTTTAATTAAGAATATAATTAAGGGGGCACCTGGGTGGCTCAGTTGGTCAAGAATCTGACTCTTGATCTTGGCTCAGTTCATGATCCCAGGGTTGTGGGACAGAGCCCCGTGTTGGGCTCTGTGCTGAGCATGGAGCCTGCTTAAGATTCTCTCCCTTCCCTCCTTCCTCTCTCTCTGTCTGTCTGTCTCTCTCTCTCTCTCTTGAAAAATACAATTAAGAATAGTCAGAAATAGGAAGATGGCAGAGTAGGACGATCCTAATCTTGCCTTGTCCCATGGATACACCTAGATAATACCCACATCAGTGTAACTAAACCATAAAATCACCCAAATGTTGGCAGAACACACTCTCCACAGCTACCTATAGAGAGGAGGCCACATCAAAAATGGTAGGAAGAGCAGAGACACAGGCAGGAACCAAACTAACTTGTGAGATTAACCACAAAAGGGAGGGACACCACAGACAAGGGGGAGAAGCCACGCTAGGCACCCCAAACACAGAGGACCCAGACTGGGAAGACAAATCCCCATAACATTGGCTTTGAAAACCAGCAGTGCTTAACTTCACGAGTTTTTACAATCAGTGGGGCTTAGCATTGGGAAACTTTAAAAATCAGCAGAATCAGCTCAGGGAGAGCTGGTGGGCAATAGGAACTGAGCCCCTATCCTTAAAGAAATCATCACAGACAATCCCACTGAGCATAGAAGTAGCAGTTTGATAAATGACTGGGGTATATGGGAAGGAGATTTATTGACCAATGTCAGAACATACACCAAAGGGGTAGGAATATCTAGGAAATTTCTGCAAGAACAAAAGAGCTGGCTGGTGCAGGAACCAATGCCAACACTCTCCACCTAGCTTGTGAAGAGCACACCTCCCTACCGCCTGTGGATCTGCCCTACCCAACCTGTCCCCCTCAGCAGGATTTCCTGCAAGGTGGCTGCAGTTCGCTTCCCACAAGCAGACCAGTGCATACCTTGCTAACACCATGTGCCCCATCATGGGCTCTCCTCCAGATCCGCCCCATCCAATCCAGCCCATCTAACCCGCCCCACTTGGTAAGAGTCCATCTAAAGCAATGCCAAGAGCATGGCACTGTGCAAGCAGCCCCAGGAGTGGCCAGCACCCCTCCAAAGTGACTCTTGCCCTTAGGAAGAGGGGAAGATAACCGCACACACTAGTTCAACTGTAGCCACAGCAATGGGCTGTGGGAAGACATCTGATCTGACTGCTGGCCCTGCCCATCAACAAAAACTTCACAAGGGGTAGCACAAAGAGAGACACCAGTACTTGCAGGTCATAAAAACCTTAACAGACTGGGGGCAGACATCTGGTCTGACTGCAAGATTTACCCACCAATGAAAGCCTCTCAGGGTACAATTCAGGGATAGCGCCCTGTAGTTCTGCATAACTACAGTTCTTGTAAACATCTGGTCTGACCCAACTCAAGCCCTAGGTGGCTCCAGACTGGCCCTTTAATAGCAGAATGACCATACCTTGCACAACAGACAAAGAGAGCCATTGTAGACGACTGGGCTAAACTCAAAAGTGGCTCAACCACAACAGTAGAATGCACAGGACACACATAGGAGATACTCCTGAAGCACCAGGCTCTGGTGAATAGGCAACATTGCACTGCAGGATGCTATAGGACCTCTTCTTTATAAGACTATTACTTTCAATATTGGGAGACATAGCTGACTTTCCTAACACATCAAAACAGATTCAGAGAATGGGACAAAATCAGGAGACAGAGGAATATGTCCCAAATGAAAGAATGAGGCAAAATCACAGTAAGAGAGCTAAACAAAATGGAGATAAGCAATATGCCTGATAGAGAATTTAAAGTAATGGTCACAGGGACACCTGGGTGGCTCAGTCGGTTAAGCATCTGACTTCAGCTCAGGTCATGATCTCGTGTTTTGTGAGTTCGAGCCCTGCTAACGGCTCAGAGCCTGGAGCCTGGAGCAGCCTGGAGCCTGCTTCAGATTCTGTCTCCCTCTCTCTTTGTCCCTCCCATGCTCATGCTCTCTCTCTCCCTGTCTCTCAATAATAAATAAATATTTTAAAAAATTCTAAAGTAATGGTCACAAAGATACTCACTGGACTTGAAAAAAGAGTAAAGGATCTCAGGGATATCTCCAAGAAAGAGATAAAAAAATTTTAAAAGATCCAATCAGAGATAAAGAAGTCAATAACTGAAATTAAAAATACACTAGAGGGAATGAATAGAGGCTACAGGAAGCAGAAGAAGAGATCAATGACCTGGAGGACAGAGTAATGGAAATCAATCAGGCTAAACAGAAAAAAGAAAAAAGAATAATAAAAAATGGTAACAGTTTAAAGGACTCAGTGACACCACCAAGCACAATTACATTTACATTATATGGATCCCTGATGGTGAAGAGAGAGAAAAGGGGGCTAATAGCTGAAAACTTCCCTAATCTTGGGGAGGAAACCAAAATCCAGATCCAAGAGGCACAGAGAGTCCCCAAAAAATTAATCCAAGGAGGTCCACACCAAGACACATAATAATTAAAATGGAAAAAAGTAGTGACAAAGAGAATTTTAAAAGTAGCAAGAGAAAAGAAGATAGATGCATACAAGAGAAACCCCAGTGGGCTATCAGCTGATTTTTCAGCAGATGCTTTGTAGATCAGAAAGAAGTGGCACGATATAGTCAAAGCGCTGAAAGAAAAAACCCTGCAACCCAGAATACTCTAACCAGCAAGGCTATCATTGGGAACAGAAGGAGAGATAAAGAGTTTCCCAGAAAAACAAAAGTTAAAAGAATTCATCACCATTAAACCAGCGTTACAAGAAATGCTTAAGGGGATCCTTCAAGTGGAAAGATGATAAGCAGGAGTAAGAAAAATAGGAAAGAAAAAAAATTCTCAGGTACATATAGACATAATAAAAGTAGATTAATCACTTATAAAACCAGTATGAAGGTTAAAGCACAAAAGCAGTAAAATCAAGTGTATCTATAAAAGTCAGTCAAGGGATTCAGAAAATAAAAGGATGTAAAGTATGACACACCATATATCTAAAATGTGGAAGGAGGGAGTAAAAATTTAGTGCTTTTAGAATGGCTTCAAAATTAAGCAACCATTGACTTAATATAGACTTCTCTATGCATAAGATATTATATATAAACCTAATGGTAACCACAAATCAAAAACCTATCATAGAAATGCAAAACTTAAAGAGAAAAGAATCCAAGTATATCATTAAAGAAAGCCATCAAACCACAAGAAAAGAAAGCCAGAGAAGGAACAGACAAGAATTTTTAAAAACCCATAAAACAAGTAACAAAATGGCAATAAGTACATACCTATCAATAATTACTTAGAATGTAAATGGACTAAATACTCCAATCAAAAGACATAGAGTGACTGAATGAATAAAAAATTAGGACCTGGGGCATCTGGGTGAGTCAGTTGAGTGTCCGACTCTTGATTTCAGCTAAGGTCATGATCCTAGGATTATGGGATCAAGCCCCAAATTGGACTCCATGCTGAGCATGGTGCCTGCTTAAGTTTTTCTCTCTCTTTCTCTCTCTCTCTCTCTCCCTCTTCCCTTCTCCCCTGCTTGCATAATCTCTCTCAAAAAATAAAATAAATCTTTAAAAAGAAAAAAGCAAGACCCATCTATATGCTGCCTATAAGAGACTTGTTTCAGGCCTAATGACACATGCAGAGAGTGAAAGTGAAGGGATGGAAACACATTTATCATGCAAATGTAAATGAAATAAAGCTAGGGTAGAAATACTTATATCAAACAAAATAGACTTTAAAACAAAGGCAATAACAAGAGACAAAGAAGGACATTATATAATCATAAAGGGAACAATCCAACAAGAAGATATAACAATTGTAAATATTTATGTACCCAGCATGGAAGCATCCAATTACATAAAGCAGCTGTAAACAAACATAAAGGAAGAAATCGATAGTAATACAATAATAGTAGGGGACTTTAACACCCCATTTACATCAATGGATAGATCACCCAAACAGAAAATCAATGAGGAAATAGCAGCTTTGAATAATACACTGGACCAGATCTATCCAACAGATGTGTTCAGAACATGCTATCCCCAAACAACAGAATACACATTCTTTTCAAGTGCACATGGAACATCCTGTAGAACAGATCACATGTTAGGGCACAAAACAAGTCTCAACAAATTCAAAAATATTAAACTCATATCATATATCTTTTCTGACCACAGCACTATGAAACTAGAAATTAGCCACAAGTAAAAATCCAGAAAGAGCACAAATACATGGAAGTTAAATAACATGCTTCTAAGAAATGAGTAAGTCAACAAAGAGGAAATTAAAAAAATACATGGAGACAAATAAAAATGAAAACACAAAGGTCCAAAGTCTTTGGCATGCAGCAAAAGATGTTCTAAGAGGGAAGTTTACACCAGTACAGGTCTACCTCAAGAAGCAAGAAAAATCTCAAATCAACAATCTAACCTTACACCTAATGGAGCTAGACAAAGAAGAACAAGGCCCAAAGCCAGTAGAAAAAAATAATAAATATTAGATCAGAAATAAATGAATTAGACTGAAAAACAGTAGAACAGATTGATGAAACCAGGAATTGGTTCTTTGAAAAGATCAACAAAATGATAAACCTCTAGCCAGACTCATAAAAAAGAAAAGAAAAGAAAAGAAAAGAAAAAGGGAGAAGACACAAATGAACAAAATCAGAAATGAGAGAGAAGAAATAACAACCGACACCACAGAAACACAAACAACTGTAAGAGAGTATTATGAAAAATTACAGGCCAACAAAGTGAACAACCTAGAAGAAATGGACAAATTCCTAGAAACATAAAACTTCCCAAAACTGAGTCAGGAAGAAACTGGCAATTTCCACAGACCTATTATCAGAAATAAAATTGAATAAATATCAAAAAACTCCCAATACACAAAAGTTTAGGACCAGAAATCTTTACAGGTAAATTCTACCAAACATTTAAAGAAGAGTTAATACCTATTTTTCTCAAACTATTCCAAAAAATAGAAGAGGAAGAAAAGCTTCCAAATTCATTCTATGGGGCCAGCATTACCCTAATACCAAACCCAGATAAAGACATTACAATAAAAAAACTACAGATCAATATCTCTGATGAACATAGACACAAAAATCCTCAATAAAATATTAGCAAAACAAATCCAATAATACATTAATAAATCATTCACTACAATCAAGTGGGATTTTCCTGCCAAGTTTTTATTTAAATTTCAGCCAGTTAACATACCGGGCAATACTAGTTTCAAGTGTAGAATTTAGTGATTCATAACTTACGTACAATATCCATTGCTCATCATGGCAAGTGCCCTCCCTAATACGCATCACCTCTTTAACCATCCCCCCACCTCCCTTCCAGTAGCCATCAGTCTGTTCTCTATAGTTAAAAGTCTGTTTCTTGGTTTGCCTTTTTTCCTCCTATGTTCATTTGTCTTGTTTCTTAAATTCCACATATGAGTGAAATGATATTTGTCTTTCTCTGACTTATTTGTCTTAGCATAACACTCTCTAGTTCCATCCACATCATTGCAAATTGCAAGACATCATTCTTTTTATGGCTGAGTAATATTCCATTGTATGTATGTGCGCGCGCGCACACACACACACACACACACACATACATACCAACACTTCTTTATCCATTCATCAGTTGATGGACATTTGGGCTCTTTCCATAATTAGGCTCTTGTTAATAATGCTGCTATAAACATTGAGGTGCATGTATGCCTTCAAATCAGCACTTTTGTATCCTTTGGGTAAATACCTAGTAGTGCAATTGTTGGGTCATAGGGTAGTTCTATTTTTAACCTTTTGAGGAACCTCCATAGTGTTTTCCAGAGTGGCTACTCCAGTTTGCATTCCCACCAACAATGTAAGAGAGCTCCCTTTCTCTGCGTCCTTGCCAATACCCATTGTTTCCTGTGTTAATTTTACCCATTCTGACTGGTGTGAGGTGATATCTCATTGTAGTTATGATTTGTATTTCCCTGATGATAAGTAATGCTGGGCATCTTTTCATGTGTCTGTTAGCCATCTGGATGTCTTCTTTGGAAAATGTCTATTCATGTCTTCTGCCCATTTTTTAAACTGGATTATTTGGGGTTTTTTTTGATGTCGAGTTTTATAAATTCTTTATATATTTTGGATACTAACCCTTTATCAGATACATCATTTGCAAATATTTTACCCCATTCTGTAGGTTGCCTTTTAGTTTCATTGAATGCTTCCTTCACTGTACAGAAGCTTTTTATTTTGATGAAGTCCCAATAGGTTATTTTTGTTCTTGTTTCCCTTGCCTCAGGAGACATACCTAGTAAGAAGTTGCTAAGGCTGACGTCAAAGAGCTTACTAATTGTGCTCTCCTCCAGGATTTTTGATGGTTTCCTATTTCACATTTAGGTCTTTAATCCATTTTAAATTTATTTTCATGTATGGTGTAAGAAAGTGGTCCAGATTCCCCAACATCATTTGTTGAAGACACTGTCTTTTTTTCCAATGGATATTCTTTCCTGCTTTGTCAAAGATTAATTGCCCATATAGTTGTGGGTCCCTTTCTGGGTTTTCTATTCTATTCTATTGATCTGTCTGTTTTTGTGCCAGTACCATACTATCTTGATCACTACAGCTTTGTAATAGAACTTAAAGTCCAGACTTGTGATGCCAGCTTTGCTTTTCTTTTCCAAGATTGCTTTGGTTACGTGGGGTCTTTTGTGGTTCCCCACAAAATTTATGATCATTTGCTCTAGCTCTGTGAAAAATGCTGGTGGTATTTTCATAGGGATTGCATTAATGTGTAGATTGCTTTGGGTAATATAGCATTTTAACGACATTTATTCTTCCAATCCATGAGCATGGAATGTTTTTCCATTTCTGTGTGTCATCTTTAACTTCTTTCATCAGTGTTTCATAGTTTCCAGAATACAGATCTTTTACCTCTTTGGTCAGGTTTATTCCTGGGTCTTATGGTTTTTTTGGTGCAAATGTAAATGGCATTAATTCTTTGATTTCTCGTCCTGCTGCTTCACTATTAGTGTATAGAAATGCAGCAGATTTCTGTACATTGCTTTTGTATCCTGTGACTACTGACTTCGTGTATCTGTTCTAGCAGTTTGTGGTGGAGTCTTTTGGGTCTTCTATATGTAGTATCATGCCATCTGCAAATAGTGAAGTTTTGACTTTTTCCTTGCCAATTTGGATGCTTTTTATTTCTTTTTGTTGTCTAACTGCTGAGGCGAGGATCAAGTAGGATTTATTCCTGGGATGCAAGGGTGGTTCCGTATTCACAAATCAATCAACGTGATACATCACATTAATAAAAGAAAGGATAAGAACCATATGGTCATTTCAATAGATGCAGAAAAAGCATTTGACAAATACAACATCCATTCATGATAAAAACTCTCAACAAAATAAGTGTAGTAGGAATATACCTCAGCATAATACAGGCCATATGTGAAAAACTGAAAGCTAACATCATACTCAGTGGTGAAAAACTGAGAGATTCCTTCTATGATCAGGAAGAAGACTGGGATGTCCAGTCTCACCACTTTTACTCAATATTGCATTGGAAGTCCTAATCACAGCAATCAGACAAGAAAAAGAGAAAAAAGGCACCCAAGTTGGTAAAAAAGAAGAAAAACTTTCACTATCTATGCAGATAAAATGATACTCTACGTAGAAAACACTGAAGACCTCACCAAAAAAACTCCTAGAACTGATAAACGAATTCTGTAAGGTCACAGGATACAAAATTAATATACAGAAATCCATTGCATTTCTATATGCTAATAATGAAATAGTAGAAAGAGAAATAATGAAAACAACCCCATTGACAATTGTACCAAAAATAATAAAAGACCTAGGAATAAACTTAAGCAAGGACATGGACGACCTGTACTGTGAAAAGTATACAACACTGACGAAAGAAATTGAAGACGACATGAACAAATGGAAAGATATTCCATTCTTACGGATTGGGAGAACAAATATTCTTAAAATGCTCATACTGCACACAGCAATCTATAAATCTAATGCATTCCCCATCAAAATACCAATAGCATTTTTCACGGAACTAAAAAAAAAATAATCCTAAAATATGTATGGAACCACAAAGGGTCCCCAAAGAGCCAAAGCAATTTTGAAAAAGAAAAGCAAAGCAGGAGGTATCATAATTCCAGATCTCAAGACATACTACAAAGCTGTGGTAATCAAAACAGTATGGTGATGGCACAAAACTAGACACACAGATCCATGGAACAGAATAGAAAACCCAGAAAAAAAAAAAACCCACTATTGTATGGTCAATTAATCTATGACAAAGGAGGCAAGAATATGCAATGGGAAAAAGACAGTCTCTTCAACCATGTTGGGAAAACTGGATGGCTACATACAAAAAGATGGAACTGGGCCACTTCTTTATACCATACACAAAATAAACTCAAAATGTATTAAAGACCTAAATGTGAGACCTAAAACTGTAAGAATCACAGAAGGAAGCACACGCAGTAACTTCTCTGACGTCAGCCATAGCAATATTTTTCTAAATATTGCAAGGGAAACCAAAGCAAAAATAAACTATTGGAACTACATCAAAATTAAAAGCTTTTACACCTCAAAGGAAACTACCAACAATACAAAAAGACAACCCACTGGATGGGAGAAAGTATTTGAAAATAAGGGGTTAGTAGCCAAAATATATAAAGGACTTATAAAACTCAACACCAAAAAACCCCGAAATAATCCAATTAAAAGTAGGCAGAAGACATGAACAGACATTTCTCCAAAGAAGACATATAGATGATGGCCAACAGACACATGAAAAGATGCTCCACATCACTCATCATCAGGGAGATGCAAATCAAAATCACAATGAGATATCGCCTCACACCTGTCAGAATGGCTAAAATCAAAAACACATGTTACAACAAGTACTGGCAAGGATATGGAAAAAAGGAACCCTCTTGCACTGTTAGTGGGAATGCAAACTGGTGCAGCCACTGTGGAAAGCAGTATGGAGGTTCTTCAAAAAATTAAAAATAGTATTACCAGAAGATTTAGTAATTCTGCTACTATTTACCCAAAGAAAATTAAAACACTAATTCAAAAAGACATGTGCACTCCTATATTTATTACAGCATTATTTACAATAGACAAACTATGGAAGCAACTGAAGCATCCATCCATAGATGGAGACAAAGATGAATGGATAAAAAAGTGGTATATATTTATACAAAGGAATATTACTGAGCCATAAAAATGAATGAAATCTGGCCATTTGTAGCAACATGGATGGAACTGGAGGGTATTATGCTAAGTGAAATAAGTCAATCAGAGAAAGACAAATATCATATGATTTCCCTCATATGTAGAATTAAAAAAAAACAAATGAACAAAGAAAAAGTGAGACAAAAAAAACATACTCTTAAATATAGAAAACAAGCGGATGGTTGCCAGAGGGGAGGTGGTTGGGGAAATGGGCAAAACAGTGAAGGAAACTGAGAGTACATTCAACATGATGAGCACTGAGTAATGTGCGTAGAACTGTCAAATCACTATATTGTACACCCAAAACTAATATAAAACTGTATGTTAATTATAGTGGAATTAAAAAAAGAATAGCCAAGCAGGAGGCATCACAATCCCAGACTTCAAGCTGTACTACAAAGCTGTCATCATCAAGACAGTATGGTACTGGCACAAGAACAGACACTCAGATCAATGGAACGGAATAGAGAACCCAGAAATGGACCCAAAAATGTACGGCCAACTAATCTTTGACAAAGCAGGAAAGAATATCCAATGGAATAAAGACAGTCTCTTCAGCAAGTGGTGCTGGGAAAATTGGACAGCGACATGCAGAAGCATGAACCTGGACCACTTTCTTACCCCATACACAAAAATAAACTCAAAGTGGATGAAAGACCTAAAGGTAAGACAGGAAGCCATCAAAATCCTCGAGGAGAAAGAAAGCAGGCAAAAACCTCTTTGATCTTGGCCATAGCAACTTCTTACTCAACACGTCTCCAGAGGCAAGGGAAACAAAAGCAAAAATGAACTACTGGGACCTCATCAGAATAAAAAGCTTATGCACAGCGAAGGAAACAATCAGCAAAACTAAAAGGCAACCGACAGAATGGGAGAAGATATGTGCAAGTGACGTATCAGATAAAGGGTTAGTATTCAAAATCTACAAAGAACTTATCAAACTCAACACCCAAAAAACAAATAAGGCAGTGAAGAAATGGGCAAAAGACATGAATAGACACTTCTCCAAAGAAGACATCCAGATGGCCAACCGACACATGAAAAAATGCTCCACATCACTCATCATCAGGGAAATACAAATCAAAACCACAATGAGATACCACCTTACACCTGTCAGAATGGCTAACATTAACAACTCAGGCAACAGATGTTGGCGAGGATGTGGAGAAAGAGGATCTCTTTTGCATTGTTGGTGGGAAGGCAAACCGGTGTAGCCCCTCTGGAAACAGCATGGAGGTTCCTCAAAAAAATTAAAAATAGAGCTACCATATGACCCAGAAATGGCACTATTAGGCATTTATCCACGGGATACAGGGGTGCTGTTTCGAAGGGACACATGCACCCCCATGTTTATAGCAGCACTATCCACAATAGCCAAAGTACGGAAAGAGCCCAAATGTCCATTGTTGGATGAATGGATAAAGAAGATGTGGTATCTATATACAATGGAGTATGACTCGGCAATCAAAAAGAATGAAATCTTGCCATTTGCAACTACGTGGATGGAACTGGAGGGGATTATGCTAAGTGAAATGAGTCAGTCAGAGAAAGACAAATCTCATATGACTTCACTCATATGAGGACTTTAAGAGACAAAACAGGTGAACCTAAGTGAAGGGAAACAAAAATGATATAAAAACAGGGAGGGGGACCAAACAGAAGAGAATCATAAATATGGAGAACAAACTGAAGGTTGCTGGAGGGGTGGTGGGAGGGGGGATGGGCTAAATGGGTAAGGGGCACTACGGAATATACTCCTGAAATCATTGTTTCACTTTATGCTAACTAATTTGGATGTAAGTTTTAAAAAATAAAAAAGAAAATTAAAAAAAAAAGAATAGACAGCCTCAGAATAGTTAACAACATACCATTGGAAAAGAAGACTATTTATTTATTTACTTATTTAAAATTTTTTCATTGGCAAATTTCAAACAGCTGCAAAACTAGAGAAAATAACATAAGCCCCATGCCACTCACTCAGCTTCAAAAATTATCACCATTCTGCCATTCTTTCATCTCTCCCTTTGCTCAAATATTTTAAAGTAAATCTGTGAACACACTATTTTATATATAAATGCTTCATTATAAATTTGTAAGAGATAAGGAGCTTTGAAGATAACATAGCCATTATACTAGTATCAAACTTACTGGCATTTCTTAATAGATAATTTCTTAATATCCTCTGCAGTAGTCTGATTAATGCCCCCCCCCCCAAATATCAGGTATTTAGCCTTATAGCTTGTTGAAGTTACCTTATATGGAAAAACAGGTTTGTGCCAATGTGATGAAGTTAAGGATTTTGAGACACGGTAATTATCCTGGATATCCTGGATGGGCCCTAAATGCCATCACAGGTGTTCTTATATAAAGGAAGCAGAGAGGGGCACTTGGGTGGCTCTGTCGATTGAGCATCTGACTCAAGGTCAGTTCAGGTCGTGAGCCCAGGGTTGTGGGACTGAGCCCCACGTAGGGCTCTGTGCTGAGCGTAGAGTCTGCTTCACATTCTTTCTCTCCCTCTCTCTCTCTCCCCCTCTTTCCCTTTGCCCCTTTCCCCCCACCGGCACGTGCTTTCTCTCTCTCTAAAACAAAACAACAACAAAAAAGAAGAAGAAAAGGAGGCAGATGTGACACAGAAGGCTAGGTGACAACGAAAGCAGAAATTAGAACGTAGTACGCTGCTGGCTTTGAAGATGGAGGAAGGGGGCCATGAGCTATGGTATATAGCTCTAGAATCAGGAAAACACAAGAAAACAGATTTTCTGCTAGAGCTTTCAGAGGAAGCATGGCCCTGCTGGCATTTTGGTGTAAGCCCAGTGAAGCTGATTTGGGACTAGTTAGTTTTAGAAAAAAAGAAACTGCGTATCGATTATTTTAGGTTAAGTTTTTTTTATCGAGTCTACAAAGCAAGGCCTAGTTATAGAAGCCTAGCTTATATTTATGCCCGTTTCATCCTTTTCCCCTCTCTCTCTATGGGTAACATTCTTTTAACAAGTTTTCATTTGGCTTTTATTTTTCTTATTATACACAAACGTGTAGTTACTATCTTATGTTAAGTTAGTAGAATATTGTATCTGCTTTTTATAGCTTTTTTTTTTCCACTTGGTAACATATCTTGGCAACCATCCCAAAGTCATATTTAGAGATATACCACATTCCTTTCCACAACTGTACTGTCCTCTGTTGTGTGATGTATCCTAGTTTATTCAACCAGTCTCCTAATGATGGGCATTTGGATGTTTCTAGTCTTTTGCTATTATAAATAGAGCTTCAGTGAATAGCCTGGCGTAAATATCTTTTCATACATTTGCTAGTGCATACATGAGAGCGATTCTCAGAAGTGGGGTTGCTGAGGAAAACCAGCCTCGTGAAACAACACAAAACTAATAATCTCATCACAGCTGGTTTATTATAGTGTTTGAATACTAGTTTCAAATCATAGCAACATGTGGGATTACATTGTTATGTATTAAAACAGAGTCAGGGTCATTAGTGATAGTGCTGGCCATTCCAAAAATGGCCTATCGCTTAAGCGATGGGTATTGAATATTCCAAAGACATTGTGTCTTTGATTTGTTCTTTCTGGAAAAGAGAGAAGGTCCTGGGACGAGGAGTTAATCTTGGGTTCTCATAGCATTTCTATCATATCTGTAAATAGCACTTAAACAAAATAAGAGCTTTCTTCATCTCTGATCTATTTTTGTGAATGCTCAGCTTGTTAGCATGCCTCCTCACACTATTTTTTTAAGTAGAGAACATCTCATTCCCTCAAAACTCTCAGATGTACAACTGTGCAGATAACAAAAGCACCAAAATCATGTATTATTCAGATGACATTCAAAGGGACACTACACCAAGATAATTCTACCAGCCCACGAATTAGTGGCGAAAATGAACCTTGGAGCAACATGCATATTTACTCGCTTCTCTGAGAACGCTTTGTTTTTATTTCTCACCTTTATGAACAAGAGCTATAAGCTCTTTCACATCACATTGTTTATTATCATAATCTCCCCATAGAAGTTTGGCAGGTGAAAATGACACTATTGAAGTTGCCCACATGGAGACAGACAAATGCCCACTATGGCTACCTCACAGGACAGATTAGATTTCAACTTCTCTGTAATAATTGAGACTCTGCCAACAGCTCAAGAAAAAAGATAAACAGTCCCTTTACCTTCATGCTCTGCTCACCTTTCCCCACAAAGCTGACATTTCAATGCCCAAGAGCTTTCTGTGTTGTGCCCGGCAAAGTAGTTACTGATCAGCCATCTTCTTTGATCAACCATCTAAATGTTGAGAGGATATAAGAAGCCATTTTTACTAGCATAATTCTTTAGTTTTCTTAAACCTATTTTATGCCAACACCTTAGCCTGAATTATTTCATTCGAAGCACGCTAACTAGAAGGCATGGAATCCTGTAGTTAAGAGAAAGGGCTTGGGGTCTGTCCAACAAATACTAGAATTTAACTCGATCAATGACTGGGATTCCCTGCCAAATTACCCAAATTCTCTGAGTATCATTTCCTCATGCAGAAATCAGGGCTAACAGTATCTACCTCATAAAATGGAATGATACAATCCAATACTGAGTAATATATGTATAAGTCTTAACTCTAAGTATCACACTTGGTAAGCAGCAATATGTGAGAGCATTTCATATGGCTACTCATATTTGCAATTTTTAGACCTGAGAGTTAAAGTACTTTAAAGAATTTGGTTATTCCCTGCTGTGTAGAATTAACCTTACCCAAAAAGAGGTCTGGCCTTTGCCTTTGGGCTACTGGGAGGCGATTGCTAGGCCTTTGAAATGCCATCCCTGATTGGGACATTTTTGTTTGGAACCTTGGCCAACAGACAGTCTAATAATGTAATTTATAATGGGAGCTATGGACCATGAGGTATGAGTTCTACCTTTGGAGGGGCTCAAGATATAAGGTCAGCCACATGGGCAGTATTGTGACCAAACCTCAATAAAAACTCTGGACACCAAAGCTCAAGTGAGCTGCCCTGGTTGGTGATACTCCATATATATCGTCACACACCAGTGCTGGGAAAGTAACCCTGTCCATGACTCCATGGGGAGAGGGCAATGGAAGTTTTGCATTTGGCACTTTTCCTGATCTCTGCCCTATATGATCCAAAACCACATTGAAATATCACCTCACACCTCCCTAGGATGGCTGTTTTCAAAACAACAAGAGACAACAAGTGTTGGCAAGAATGTAGAGAAATTGGAACACTTACATACTGTTAATAGGAATGTGAAATGGTGCAACCACTATGAAAAACGGTATGGAGGTTCCTCAAAAATTTAAAAATAGAACTAGCATATGATCCAGAAATCCTACCTCTGGGTATTTATGCAAAAGAATTGAACTCAAGGTCTCAAAGAGATATTAACACTCTCAGGTTCACTGAAGCGCTATTCACAACAGCCAAGAGACAGAAACAAACGAAGATATTCATTGGTTCATGCATAGGTAAATAAATGTGGTATACACATACAATGGGATAGTATTCAACCTTTAAAAAAAATTCTGCAATACGTGACATGGATGAACCTTGAGGACATTATGCTGAGTGAAGCAAGCCAGTCACAGAAGGAGAAAAACTGCATGATTCCACTGGTATGAAGTCTATAAAATAATCAAACTCATAGAAAATGGAACGGTGCTTGCCTGGGGGCTGAGGAGAAACGAGAAATTGCTAACCAACAGATAATAAAGTTTCAGTTATGTAAGATGAATAAGTTCTAGAGATCTGCTATACAACGTTATGCCTATAGTTAGCAACACTGACCTGTACTCTTACAAATTTGCTATGAGAGCAGATCTCTTATTAAGTGTTCTTCCCATAATAAAATACAATTTTTCTTTAATTGTAGGAAAATGCTGTCTTTCAGTGAGCAACTATGCATTGCCATACCCCTTCCAGTTGTCAGATTCTACCTTGCCATTGTCTTTGAGCTATTTTACAATACTGTAAAAGGTAGGCGATGCCAATGTAAAATAATTTTTATAGATATGCAAATTCTGTCCTGATAGAGATCTGACTTTTTTGTCCCTCGAGGAAAAACCAGCTTTGTGTCCACTTGCACATTCAATTAAAAATTTCTTTGTTGCATATAAATTTGTGTTTTGACTTTTACTTTGAGAGGTTTTGTTTTTGTTTTTAAGTAGGCTTCACACCCAGTAAAGAGTCCAACGTGTGGCCAGAATTCACGGCCCTGAGATCAAGATCTGAGCTGAGATCAAGAGCCGGATGCTTAACCAACTGAGCCACCCAGGCGCTCCTGGACTGGTTTTAATATCTGCAGTTTCTTCATGAATTAATTAAATAAAATCCTCAACACATGTTCATTTTTATATATGTATAAGAGTCATGATTTTACCTTTTCTGAAAGTTATCCTTTAACACAGAGTATGTGGTGTGTGTGTGGGGGGGGGTACCCCTAAAGGTGAGCGACTAGCATTCTTACTGATGGTAACATATAGCAGCCTTAAGGTGTGTTGATGGGGGGGGGGGATGAGAACTATTACTTTAAGAATATATTGTGACTTGTTAAAGTAGGAATTTACTGATTACAGCTGGCAGGCATCCAATTTTTAATTTTGGCAACAATTCCCAACATTTTCCATGGTGAGTACCCTTCCACTATGCCAAGTCCGTTGCAGTTTACATGAAGGGGCCTCCATCCCACTCCATGAAGGTGAACAGAGTACAGTGGTTTATATTCGGGGCTGAGCAAAACTACTCAAGTATGACTTTCCATTCTACCACTTATCAGCTCAGGGACATAGTCTTTCTATGTCTCATTTTCTTCCTGAGTAAAATAGACAAAAGAGTAATGCCTATCACATGGGAAAAGTGCTTGGTACCATGTTAACTTTCATAATTCTTCCATGAACCTGCCCATACTGTTAACTTTCAGAGATGAGCCCACGACCAAGTTAAGCTAGTGGGAATGAAGGTTAAGGCTTCTGTTAAAGCTTTTGGAGAACACTCCTTCTTGCTGATCTTAAATCAGGAGGATGTAGGTCTGAAGCCTATGTCTTGATACCCGATGGAAGCCTGAACATGAGCCAACACAAGGAAGAACATACTGAAGAGAGTTCCCTGGGTTGTCAGCTGACAAACTGACCCTTGCACTTTTCACATGCCTGAGTCAGTTTAGTCCCCTTTCGGTTCCAAGTGAGCATGAGTTGGGTTTTCTGTCACACGCGACCAGAAAATCCTACCTGATTCAGGAGTCAAAGATAAAATGTCGTTGGGGCCCAATAGTAAAATATTTTCTAGTATCCCTCAAACTGCATTACCAAGGGGATTGCCTGCATGTAGAGCCTAGTCCATTCATCACTTGGGGGAGTGCTGGGGAGTGCAGAAGGGAAAGAGACCATATTAATGACCCCATGGGAAATCCAACTCTCAATGTAGGATAATTTGAGCAAATCTCTTTACAGAGAGATTATTTACAAAGCTGTGGAGTGTGTGTCAAAAGGACCAAAGGAACAAGCAGAGCACAGGTCTGGGTGTGGGTCAGCCACTGACACTCTTAGGTCTACAGGGATGAAGTGACATTAAGAATACAAGATGCCGAGTCATATAGAAACAGCCACCTATGAAACAACATTGACTTTCAGTGGAGATCTAGGAGGAAGCCAGGGAGAAAAAACACTGATTTCACACTCCTCCAGCCTCCAGCCTCTTGCAGGGTTCCTCGTCGACTAAACTGGAAGAAAGATGGCAGAAAGCAGAAGAGAAAAGGTGGAATGTGTATCTGGAAAGGCAATGGGAGGATTCCAGCCCAAGAATCCTGGTGAAGCTGTGCTGATTCAGACTCTCTCAGCAACTCAAAAAACATACAAAAAACAAAAAAACAAAAACAAAAAACCCCAAAAAACCAACTTCAAGTTCTACCATATTTGCTTCTATGATACGATTTCCTGATGAGTGCTTTGAAACTGCTAATATTGGGGGACTCCAGGGATCCCGTTTTGGGCTAACCATAGCCTAGAATACAATGATGACCTTGAAGCTTCCCCAAGAAAAACAGGGATAATAAAAATAACTTCAGCAAATGAAAATTTTTATCACTGAAAACGCTTTATATGGTATATATGCAAATTGAATCCCATGCGCCCATGTGAAAGATTGGGATGGATTTATGTACTGATGAGACTATCTCTAAAGTTCGCTATTGTGTATAAAAGCTAGATACATAACAATGTATACAGTATCACTCTTTTTGGGTAAAAAAAAGGAATAAAAAGAATTTTATATATTTTCACTACAATGTCTTTGTTCTACTGAAATTTTTACTACAAAGTATTACTATTTCCATGAACTAAAAAAAAAAAGATGAAAGAACTTTTTAAGTTTATTTATTTACTCTGAGAGAGAGAAGAGAGAGAGCATGAGCAGGGGAGAGACACAGAGAGGGAGAGAGAGAATCCCAAGCAGGCTCTGCACTGATGTGGGGCTCGATCTCACAAGCCACGAGATCATGACCTGAGCCGACATCAAGAGCCAGACACTGAACCAACTGAGCCATCTGGGCACCCCAAAGGTGAAAAATTTTTTTTAAAAAAACTAAAGGTTGACAAGAACTCCATCATTAAAAGATCATGTGTAGATCGGTGCTTTTCAAAAATAAATGTTCACATAAGTGGCCGGGGTATCTTGCTGAAATATAGGCCCTAATTCAGTAGGGGTGAGACGGGACCTGAGATGTTACATTTCTGCCAAGCTTCCAGGTGACACTGATGCCTCTGATCCATGAATCACACTTTAAGGAGCAAGGCTCTAGACCAAGTATCAGCAAACTTACTCTGTAAAGGCCCAGAGGGCAAATATCTAGGCTTTGCAGACTATACAGTCTTTGTCACGATTGTGCTCACCCACAAATAATATGTGAACAAAGAGGTAGAAGCCTGATGTGGCCCACAGTCCATAGTTTGTTAAACCCTTTGCTAGACTATTAATAGTAGCAATAAAAAGTGTTTATTATGTGGCAATTTCTCTGCAAAATGCCTCTTATGGGTTAAATTATGTCTTCCCTAAAATATATGTTGAATTCCAAATCTGCACAACCTGAACCCACAGAATTCAGCATAAAGAGAAAAAATTCATTTTTATTTTCAATTTTTATTGAAAATATTTTTCTTTAATTTTTTTCTACTAGAGTTTTTACTTTTGTGTACATTTTTTTCAAATTCTATTTTACTTCCATCATTTCATTTTAGTCTACTTCAGTGTATTCATTTTTTCAAATTTTCAAATGATTTCCTTTTTTTTATTTTTCTTTTTTCCCCCTTTTTTCTCTAATCTATCAAGCCACTTTCAACACCCAGACCAAACACACCTAGGATCTAGCATCATTTATTCAATTGTGTGTGTGTTTGTTTAATTTTTTAATATTTTTTTATTTTAATTTTTTTAACTTCAATTTTTCTACCTCATTAATTCCTTTTCTCCCTTGAAAATGACAAAACAAAGGAATTCACCCCAAAAGAAAGAACACGAAGAAACGACAGCCAGGGATTTAACCAACACAGATACAAGCAAGATGTCTGAACCAGAATTTAGAATCATGATAATAAGAATACTAGTTGGAGTCAAAAATAGATTAGAATCCCTTTATGCAGAGATAAAAGAAGTAAAAAACAGCCAGAATGAAATTAAAAATGCTATAACTGAGCTGCAATCATGGATGGATGCAGCGGCGGCAAGGATGGATGAGGCAGAACAGAGAATCAGCGATATAGAGGACAAACTTACAGAGAATAACGAAGCAGAAAAAAAGAGGGAGATTAAAGCAAAAGAGCACGATTTAAGAATTAGAGAAATCAGTGACTCATTAAAAAGGAACAACATCAGAATCACAGGGGTCCCAGAAGAGGAAGAGAGAGAAATAGGGGTAGATTAGGGGTATGTGAGCAAATCATAACGGAAAACTTTCCTAACCTGGGGAATGACACAGACATCAAAATCCAGGCAGCACAGAGGACCCCCATTAGATTCAACAAAAACTGACCATCAACAAGACATATCATAGTCAAATTCACAAAATATTCAGGCAAGGAGAGAATCATGAAAGCAGCAAGGGAAAAAAAAGTCCTTAACCTACAAGGGAAGACAGATCAGGTTTGCAGCAGACCTATCCACAGAAACTTGGCAGGCCAGAAAGAAGTGGCAGGATATATTCAATGTGCTGAACCAGAAAAATATGCAGCCAAGAATTCTTTATCCAGCAAGGCTGTCATTCAAAATAGGAGGAGAGATAAAAGTTTCCCAGACGAACAAAAATTAAAGGAGTTTGTGACCACTAAACCAGCCCTGCAAGAAATTTTAAGGGGGACTCTGAGGGGAGAAAAGATGAAAAATACATACATTCATACATATGTACGTACGTACCAAAAGCAACAAAGATTACAAAGGACAAGAGAACACCACCAGAAACTCCAACTCTACAGCAACATAATAGCAATAAATTCCTATCTTTCAGTACTCACTCTAAATGTCAATGGACTCTATGCTCCAATAAAAACACATAGGGTAACAGAATGGAAAAGAAAACAAGATCCATCGATAAGCTGTTTACAAGAGACCCACTTTAGACCTAAACACAGCTTCAGATTGAAAACGAGGGAATGAAGAACCATCTATCATGTCAACAAAAGAAAGCCAGAGTACCCATACTTATAACAGACAATCTAGACTTTAAAATAAAGACTGTATCAAGAGATGCAGAAGGGCATTATATCATAATCAAGAGGTCTCTCCAGCAAGACCTAACAATTGTAAACATTTATGTACCAAATGTGAAAGCAACCAAATATATAAATCAGTTAATCACAAACATAAAGAAACTCATCAATAGTAATACCATAATAGTGGGAGACTTCAACACCCCACTCACAGCAATGGACAGATCATCTGATCAAAAAATCAACAAGGAAACAATGGCCTTGAATGACACACTGGACCAGATGGACTTAACAGATATATTCAGAACATTTCATCCTAAAGCAGCAGAATATACATTCTTCTCCAGTGCACATGAAACGTTCTCCAGAATAGACCACATATTAGGACACAAATCAGCCCTCAGCAAGTACAAAAAGATCGAGATCATACCGTGCATATTTTCAGACTACAACGTGATGAAACTCGAAATCAACCACAAGAAAAAATTTGGAAAGGTAACAAATACTTGGAGAGTAAAGAACATCCTACTAAAGAATGAATGGGCCAACCAAGAACTTAAAGAAGAAATTAAAAAGTATATGGAAGCCAATGAAAATGATAACACCACAACCCAAAACCTCTGGGACACAGCAAAGGTGTTCATAACAGGAAAGTATATAGCAATCCAGGCCTTCCTAAAGAAGGAAGAAAGATCTCAGATATACAACCTAACCTTATGCCTTAAGGAGCTGGAAAAAGAATAGCAAATAAAACCCAAAACCAGCAGAAGACAGGAAATAATGATTAGAGCAGAAATTAATGCTATTGAAACCAAAAAAAAAAAAAAAGTAGAACAGATCAATGAAACCAGAAGCTGGTTCTTTGAAAGAATTAACAAAATTGATAAACCACTGGCCAGTTTGATCAAAA
Source organism: Prionailurus bengalensis (assembly GCF_016509475.1). Classification (NCBI taxonomy): domain Eukaryota; kingdom Metazoa; phylum Chordata; class Mammalia; order Carnivora; family Felidae; genus Prionailurus; species Prionailurus bengalensis. The sequence continues at coordinate 11,732,640 of NC_057361.1, forward strand.
AGAAAAAGGAAAGGACTCAAATAAATAAAATCAAGAATGAAAGAGGGGAGATCACAACCAACACAGCAGAAATAAAAACAATAATAAGAGAATATTATGAGCAATTATATGCCAGTAAAATGGGCAATCTGGAAGAAATGGACAAATTCCTGGAAACATATACACTACCAAAACTGAAACAGGAATAAATAGGAAACTTTGAACAGATCCATAACCAGTAAAGAAATCGAATTAGTAATCAAAAATCTCCCAAAAAACAAGAGTCCAGGGCCAGATGGATTTCCAGGGGAATTCTACCAAACATTTAAGGAAGAGTTAATACCTATTCTCTTGAAGCTCTTCCAAAAAATAGAAATGGAAGGAAAACTTCCAAACTCTTTCTATGAGGCCAGCATTATCTTGATTCCAAAACCAGACAGAGACCCCACTAAAAAGGAGAACTATAGACCAATTTCCCTGATGAACATGGATGCAAAAATCCTCAACAAGGTATTAGCCAACCGGATCCAACAATACATTAAAAAAATTATTCACCACGACCAAGCAGGATTTATACCTGGGATGCAGGGCTGGTTCAATATCTGCAAAACAATTAACATGATTCATCACATCAATAAAAGAAAGGACAAGAACCATATGATCCTCTCAATAGATGCAGAGAAAGCATTTGACAAAATACAGCATCCTTTCTTGATAAAAGCCCTCAAGAAGGTAGGGACAGAAGGAGCATACCTCGAGATCATAAATGCCATATATGAACTACCCAATGCTAATATCATCCTCAATGGAGAAAAACTGAGAGCTTTCCCCCTAAGGTCAGGAACAAGACAGGGATGTCCAGTCTCGCCACTGTTATTCAACATAGTATTGGAAGTCTTAGCCTCTGCAATCGGACAACACGAAGAAATAAAAGGCATCCACATTGGCCAGGAGGAGGTCAAACTTTCACTCTTCACAGATGACATGATACTCTATATGGAAAACCCTAAAGATTCCACCAAAAAACTGCTAGAACTGATTCATGAATTCAGCAAAGTCACAGGATATAAAATCAATGCACAGAAATTTGTTGCATTCCTATTCACCAACAATGAAGCGACAGAAAGAGAAATCGAGGAGTCAATCCCATTTACATTTGCACCAAAAACCATAAAATACCTAGGAATAAATCTAACCAAAGAGGTGAAAAATCTATACACTGAAAACTATAGAAATGTTATGAAAGAAATTGAAGAAGACACACAAAAAAAGGAAAAAGATTCCATACTCCTGGATAGGAAGAATAAATATTGTGAAAATGTCGATACTACCCAAAGCAATCTACATATTCAATGCGATCCCTATCAAAGTAACACCAGCATTCTTCACAGAGCTAGAACAAATAATCCTAAAATTTGTATGGAACCAGAAAAGACCCCGAATAGCCAAAGCGATCTTGAAAAAGAAAGCCAAAGCAGGAGGCATCACAATCCCGGACTTCAAGCTGTACTACAAAGCTGTCATCATCAAGACAGTATGGTACTGGCACAAGAACAGACACTCAGATCAATATAACAGAATAGAGAACCCAGAAATGGACCCAAAAATGTACGGCCAACTAATCTTTGACAAAGCAGGAAAGAATATCCAATGGAATAAAGACAGTCTCTTCAGCAAGTAGTGCTGGGAAAACTGGACAGCGACATGCAGAAAAATGAACCTGGACCACTTTCTTACCCCATACACAAAAATAAACTCAAAATGGATGAAAGACCTAAAGGTAAGACAGGAAGCCATCAAAATCCTCGAGGAGAAAGCAGGAAAAAACCTCTTTGATCTTGCCCACAGCAACTTCTTACTCAACATGTCTCCGGAGGCAAGGGAAACAAAAGCAAAAATGAACTACTGGGACCTCATCAAAATAAAAAGCTTCTGCACAGCGAAGGAAACCATCAGCAAAACTAAAAGGCAACCGACAGAATCTTGCCATTTGCAACTACGTGGATGGAACTGGAGGGTATTATGCTAAGCGAAATTAGTCAGAGAAAGACAAATATCATATGACTTCACTCATATGAGAACTTTAAGAGACAAAACAGATGAACATAAGGGAAGGGAAGCAAAAATAATATAAAAACAGGGAGGGGGACAAAACCTAAGAGACTCTTAAATATGGAGAACAAACAGATGGTTACTGGAGGGGGTGTGGGAGGGGGGATGGGCTAAATGGGTAAGGGGTATTAAGGAATCTACTCCTGAAATCATTGTTGCACTATATGCTAATTTGGATGTAAATTATATGAAATAAAATTTTCAAAAAAGAAAAGAAATAATTATGAATGTAAAAAAATAAAACATTATGATAGAAAAAATAAATAAATAAAATATATGGTGAATTCCTACTCCTGGTACCTGTGAATGTGACCTTATTTAGAAAAAGGGCACTTGTGGGGATGAGCACTGGGTGTTGTATAAGCGATGAATCACGGGAATCTACCCCCAAAACCAAGAGCACACCGTATACACTCTATGTCAGCCAACTTGACAATAAATTATATTAAAAAATAAAATAAAATAAAGTTGAAAAAAATAAAAATGAAAAATAAATTGAAAAAAAATAAAAATAATAAAACAATAGAAAATAAATGGAGATACAATTTCCATAACATAAAAAAAAGAAAAAGGGGTCTAAAAGGCCTAATCCAATATGACTGATTTCCTTGTAAGAGGAGCAAACTATGGACACAGGCAGAGACAGACAGGAGATGGTCACATGGAGACGGACACAGAGATTGGAGTTACGTTGCCACAAGCCAAAGAATGCCTGAGGCGACCAGAAACTAGAAGAGGCAAAGGAGCCTCCTTTTCTAGCAGCTTCAGAGGGAGCATGTCTCTGCCAACACTTTAATTTCAGACTTCTGACCTCCAGAACTGTGAAAGAATGCATTTCTGTTGCGTTAAGCCACTCAGTTTGTACCCGGTTACAGTGGCCCTAGGAAACTAGGGCCTAGGATACAGTGCATCGCTTCTCGGCCTTTTGGCTAAGATCAAGTGTAGGAAACTGATACAGTGCTTACCACAAATTACTTAACTGCCTAGTAAGTCAGGTACAGTTATTATCCCTATGGTGCTGACCCCTGTTTTCTTCCTTAAACGTTCTTTCAATGTTTATTTATTTTTGGGACAGAGAGAGACAGAGCATGAACGGGGGAGGGGCAGAGAGAGGGAGACACAGAGTCAGAAACAGGCTCCAGGCTCTGAGCCATCAGCCCAGAGCCTGACGCGGGGCTCGAACTCACAGACCGCAAGATCGTGACCTGGCTGAAGTCGGACGCTCAACCGACTGCGCCACCCAGGCGCCCCATCTTCCTTAAACGTTCTTAAGGGATGCCCTAGTTTTATTAGACATAAATTTATTTATGTTTCGTGTGTCGTGTGTTGATGTGTTGATGATTTATTATCCATAAGTGAAAACGAGGATCAATTAACTTCCCAGTCCCACTGCGGAAGAATGACTGGTACACAAATCAAAAGTAGGATTAAAAAAACCCAACTACGACCAACTGCTTCTCTTTAATGGTTTTGCTCAGTTTAACCAACTTTCCAGATGACCTTTTTACCGTGTCGGATATAATATCCTACTTAAGCATGCTTCAGCACAGCACTGTCTAACAGAAATAAATGAGAACACAGGTAAGGTTTACATGTGTAGCAATTCATGTTAAGAAGGAGTAAAAGGAAATGGGTAAGATTAATTTCAACGATCATATCCAAAATATCATTTCATATTCCATATAATCAATTATTAATGAGCTATTTTCCACTTTTTTTTTCTTACTGTCTTCAAAATCTGGCACCTCATTTAGAATTAGCCACATATCCCGTGCTTGATGCCCACATGTAACTGGGCATCAAGAAAAGAAAGAAAAGAAAATCTAAGAAAATGTGTAAGAAAATCTCCTAGTTGGTCTTTCTCATTGAACTTTTAGCCCAGTACACTCTAATCTTACCATAATAAATTCTAGTCCTTAAAATCCAGAAGGATCTTTAGAAGATGGAAATTACTGCAAGACCCTTCCCTGTTTTTCAACCAGCCTAGGGCTGAGAACTCTCACATATAATCTAAAACATAACATCCTCACCGTGGATTACAAGTCCCTCCTTACCTGGCCCCTGACTACCCCTCTGACGTCATTTCCTACCAGCCTCTCCTTCACGGGCTCTGTTTCTCCACAAAGCCAAGGTTATACTTCAGGGTTCTTACACCTGCTCGTATTAAAGGACAATTTTCAAGAAAGGTAAAATCATGACTCTCGTATAGATGTAAAATGAACATGTGTTAAAAATTTTACTTAACTCGTTGCCAGTGAGGAAACCGGTAAGACGGTACAGCCAATTCAAATGAGGATCCAAAAGACAGACACATCGATAGATCAGGGATATTGAAATGAATGTGCGCAGGGAGCAAAATTAGCTTCTTCCTCAGTACGGGAGGAGAGTCACTTGAACCTCCAAGAGAAATAATTTACTACATGTCTAGAGACCTGTGCTATTTTGCATCCCTATCAGTTACCTGTAACTTACCGAATTGTACAACAACTCAAAGGCAATAAAAGGCACAGGGTCCCTAGAGGATCAGAATCAAATGACCGGGAAGGGTGTGCTTTAAACTAGGATTTCTCATCTTCAGCACTAGTGACATTATGGGCTAGATAATTCTTGGTTGGGGTGGGCGGGACTGTCTTGCACGCCGTGAGATGTTGAATAGCATCTCTGGCCTCTACTCACAAGATGCTAATGGCACCCTCCCCCTAAAGTTGCGACAACCAAAAATGTCTCCAGGTGTTACCAGATGTCAAGGGGGGTGCAAATCACCCGTAGCTGAAAATCATTACTTTAAACGATGTACAGTTTTCCAGTGGAACACACATTTTCCCCTACTCTTGTTTTTCTAAGTGGAACGTTTCTCTCTCATATCCTTTCTTGGCGCTCTGTCACTTTATTCAAATCTTTGCTGAAATGTCACCTCTTCCTGGAGGTCTCTCTTGCCACCCTGTCTGAAATAGAGCCTGTCTTCCTTTTGCCCTCTGCTTTATTCTTCTACTTCGGCCAGATCTTTCTCTTAAAGCGTTCTTGTTTTTTGCATGGCTTCCTCACTCTAGAACATAAGTTCTGTGAGGACACAAACCTTGTCCAGTTTGTTCGCTGATGTTTTCTAAGTTCTCAGTACAGCGCCTGGCACGGGGTAGACTCTCTGGAAATGCTTGTTGGATTAATGAATCGATCAATGCATGGTAGAACCAAGACAAATTTACATACCCCCCAAATCTCCTACAAACAATACATTAAAAATATAAAACATAAATAGAGATATGGAGTTTTATTTTGCTGAAATAAAACAGCCATCTGAAACTTGACTAGAGAGTGAACTCCCGGGGTGCCAATTCTTTTGAGTTGGGCCCCCCTCTCCTTCCATGTGACTTTGTGAAGACTGTTAAAGCCAACTTCCTTAAACAAATTAATAGTACGTCAAAGTTTATTACTCATTAACAGGGGAGCTAGCAGATGGAGAATGCCAGTTTGGAAAAAAGTTCGAGGTGCATAGACATAGGTTCTACATGGGGGACTGATTTCACGCACAACTTGGTCGCTAAGTGACGACACTGGTTGCTTTCATAGAGTGCTCATTTTATCACGACCCCAAACTGGTCATTTTTTTACCAAGTGGCATAGGTTAATAGTTAGGGCTTAGGGCCTTCAGGAGCATCTTTCCATAATTGCTAGACATGAGTGATTAGTCAGACATAACAGGTTGTATGTTCAAGACATAAGCAATAAGCCACCTCTCTGTGGCTAGATGTCCCAAGTTAACGAGGTTTGTCCCCTGATGAAGGGGCACATTAACACAACGGCACCAAAAGGTACCAGGTAAAAGTCAACCAATGTGGACAGGTCCTGCTTTTTTCTTCCACACAGCTATTAGCAGATTTCTTTAGCAACCAAAGACATTGACCACTCAGTTCGCTTAATTCTCAATTTGAGGATAAACCTTTTTTTGTTAGGATTCACTACATTTTCTACCACGCATCACTGCACCCTGGGATGTAATCAGCCTTGATTCAAGTGTAATTGATTTACGGTAAGTCTCTGTTTTGGCTCATTAGTCTAGGACAATTGAAATCGGCATTAAAACATTGTCAAGATGAGGTTACTAACGGTGCCTCCTTTCACTAATTCAAAGCAGATTAGTTCACCTCTCTGTGCAAAGCTTACTTATTTTCGAAATGGAGATAACAATAAACTTGCCTCATTGGATTTCCACAGCTACCAAAAGAAAACGGTGACTCTAAACAGTTAAGAGCTCAACACATTCCTTAAAGGTGATCATCCTGATAATCCGCATTGTGCCGAAATTAATGCTAAGATTATCACCAAAAACAAGGCCAAAGTTTAATACGCTATTACCAAGAACTTAACTCCCCTGAGAGACCTATATCAGTCAGAACCCCAGACACCTAAAAACCCCAACTTGAGAAATCCTGTTCTTTACCAAAATGCAAGGCCGTGGACGTAGTGCCGACAGGTAAATGCTCAACGAAAAAGGCTGTAATGACAGTAAGTTTAATGCAAAGGTGGAACTAGAAATGTAGTAGCACATTCTCCAGACTCCTTTAACGAGGGTAATCGCTGCCCCCGAACCACACTCCTCACACGTTTCTATGTACGTTTCTCGCGTGCTGCAGTGGAGAAAGTCACGCGATGCAATATGCGGGGTTCGTAACACCACTGCCTAGCAGCAACCTTTCTCTCAGGACAGCCCACGAATCTCTGCAGGCGTGTTCCCAAAAGACCTTTCTTGGAGAACGCACAAGACTCGTTCCCCTGGCAATGGGAGCCCGAGGGCCTGAGGCTGCCAGGAGCGACAGTTGCCTCAGCCTTGCGTCTGGGCCCCACCCGGACTCAGCCTCACCCTCCTTTAGGGCCCGTCTCATCCCTGCTCCCATAGCGCCTCACCACCTGCCTCCGAGCGGCCCTCCACCATCAGCTGGCCCTGAACAAAATTGCAGAGAGATGACGCTTGCCCTTTGTCCTGTCTCTGCTGCCTCCCAGCCTCTAGCCTCCATCACCAGTGATGCCAGCTCAGTCCCAGAAACGCTGGCGGCCAAGAGTTCAAAGGCTTAGTCTAACTCTGGGCACGTGCATTTGCACTGGTCATGTTTCAAGGCAGAGCAGGGTGTGACAGGCCCGAGGCTCAGGAGCCAGGAGACCTCTCTTTAGAAATGATCCTTCCCGACCCTCTGTTCTGGTCATCCGTGAAAAAGAATGCTGACCCTTGGGGCGCCTGGGTGGCTCAGTCGGTTGAGTGTCTGACTTCGGCTCAGGTCATGATCTCGCGGTCTGTGGGTTCGAGGCCCGCGTCGGGCTCTGGGCTGACAGCTCGGAGCCTGGAGCCTGCTTCCGATTCTGTGGCTCCCTCTCCCTCCTTCTCTCTCCCTCTCCCCCACTCACACTCAGTCTCTCTCTCTGTCTCAAAAATAAATAAACATTTAAGATTTTTTTTAGGGGTGCCTGCATGGCTCTGTCGGTTAAGCGTTCGGCTCGGGTCATGATCTCACAGTTTGTGAGCTCGAGCCCCGCATCGGACTCTGTGCTGACAGCTCAGAGCCTAGAGCCTGCTTCGGATTCTGTGTCTCCCTCTCTCTCTGTCCCTCCCCTGCTTATGCTCTGTCTCTCAAAAATAGATAAAAATGCAAAAAAAAAATTTTTAATAAAAAAGAAAAAATAAAAAACTAATTTAAAGAATGCCAACCCCCCTCTATCACAGGCTCATTGAGAAAAGTAATGGGTTTAACGGTGATAAAATAAATAGAACAATAAGAATACACACTGACCATGGGACACTAGCTGAGGAGTGCGATGAATGCCAACAGTAGCACCTGAGAACCAGGGAGACTAGAAAAAAATTAAAGAACATGGAACTAGAAATCTCTAAACCAGCAGTTACCAAACTTGCACCTCAGCATCTGTTGGAGGAGGCCTCGTTAAAACACAGATTGTCAGGCCTCGCCCTGGAGTTTCTGAGCCAGCAGGTCTGGGGTGAGACCTGAGAATGGGCACTTGTCACTCATTCCAGGGGATGCTGAGGCCGCTGCTCCGGGAACCACTCTCTGAAAAGCCTAGCCGTAAACTTGTGATTCTCCACCATGGCCTTACATATCACTGGGATCATTTGCGAGAGGGAAAATCACTTTGGGTCAAGTTTCCTCCTCACAGTTTTTTGATTTAAGTGGCGTGGGGTGCAGCCTGGGCATCGGGACTATGACAGGCCCGGGCAATCTGTGTCCAGGATGGAGAACCATTGCTCTCCACCAAGAAGCAGCATCAACAAATCCGTGGATCTTATTGTTATGCCCTGCCTCTGCTCGGCTCACCTCTCTTGTGCACTTGCTACAACAGCTCCCTAGAATCTTAGGGGGGTAGACCTAATGATGGACCCAGCTAGCTGAAGAGAACAGGCACATGGATCCAGGTTCAACACCCGCCTAGGTACAGTCAGAGCTTCAAATGGCACCGAGTAAATTTTAAGTCTTGGCTATCTAGGTTTTCAAGCCCAGTTATGTACTGAAACCGCCTGGGAGACTTTTAAGCAAGCCTGATGGGTAGCCACATCCAAACCAAGATTCTGAACCTTTGACCACCCACGGGAATCACCCAGGAACTTTAAAAAATACTGGGGTACCAACTCCAGAGCTTCTGGTCTGGACGGAGTCTGGATATAAAACCCTCCCGGGAGATTCTAACGTACACCCAAGGTTGAGAACGTCTGGTTCAAACCAAGCGTCTTCCTGAAGCATCTACAATCCTCACCCACCAGATGGTGACAGAACTTATCGTGGTGAGCATAGTGTGATGTATAGAATCGTTGGATCACTATGTTGTACGCTATGTTGAAACTAACATCACCTTCTATGTCAACTATATATTTCAATTAAGAACATAAAAGTTAAAAATAAAATTTTTAAAAGATTGAAAAAAAGAACAAACCCAACAACTCCCCCAGGGATTCTCATGTACAGGGAGAGCTGAAACCCACTGCTCTAAGTGGGAAAACAGAAAACAGGTAACTCACTAACTGGCAGTTACAATATTATTGTCTTTTTAAAAGTATGCATTTGCACGGGCGGGAGGAGACTGAGGTGACATGCTCCAAAATGTTAATAGAATTCTTTCTGAGAGATGGGATTACGTGTCATTTTCCACTTACGCTTTTCACGATTTTCTACAAATTTCCACAATGATTATTCTAGAAATCAGTGAGGAAAACATCCCACCAACATTGCTTGGTATTCAACACTAGAATAACAAAGCGGAAAACCATGGTACCTTACTTTTGCACCTCATTTTGCCCAAAGTAATGAATCTCCAAGTGTACATCATCACCAGTGTATCAAATTAAACCCTATAAACTCTTCTTGTTTCATACATGAGGCTGGCTTCAGTTGCAATCTTTGACTTCTTTAGTAGACTATACGTACAACATTATGTTGATTGTGTCCTTCTGTAAGAGATTCTTTAGAGAATATCACTTGCAGGCGTCCTCAGTCACTTACTGTTAGGGGATTTTATGATGATGACATAAATGTGCATTTCCCTGCAAAGACAGACATTTACCTCTAAAATCCAAGCATGAATCACTTCCCAGAAGTGCCCAGCTAATGCAGGGATTTCACAAATGACATTTTCTTTATGTCAATACAACCTCTGGCTTCCTTTTCTGAAAGATAATCTAAGCTCCGAGCCGAAAATGGGCAGTGCTCTGAGACAGACTTCGATAATGGTTTTCACAGTTTAATGCTAAAGGACTTTGACGGGATAGATTGAAATCATAGCATTTCTTCCCTCAAAGTTACAAAAACTACTCAATAGGGCTCAAAAAAAAAATATGGCTACAGACCATACAACGTTTTGGGTACTTGGTTCTAGATAAAGGAGAAATTTACTTAATTAACACTGTAAGGTTTTGTTTCCTTTTTATTGAAATAGAAAGTATCTTCTTTTATTAAAAGGAATTGGTCATGGACAGTTGGATACCTTCCATTTTGTACTTAAACTGCATTTCAAAGGAATTAAAATTTGCTTTGTTCTTATTCCAGAGCTCAGAAACACTCCTAAATATTGGGATGCTTTCAGCCAGGTGATTTCGTTATTGTCTTAGTTCTTAATGCATAACACGGGGAACATCTACATCACACTAAGCTCTTTCAAAGGTATTTGTTACCATTTAATTCTATTACCTAACAGGTGCCAGGGGCCGTGCTGGTCTGAGATAACACAAGGATCACTGGGATGCATCCCTGCTTTCAAGGCATTTGCAGATTGCAGGGGGGCGATGCTGACATTTCCACATCGCTGAATGCAAATCATTAACTGAGAAACCCAAACAGGCCATAGTATACAAACAAAACGCTATGCAAACACAGAACACAATAGATAATAAAATAACGTGAGCCACACAGCAATGCTGAGTTGTGTGGATAAGGCCAGGCAGCTCAAGGGGCATATGTGAAGGAAAGTGGATTTCAGCAATCAAAAAAGGGAGGGGGGAGAAAAAGGGCAAGAAAACGCCCGCTTAGACAGAACAGGGGGAGCAATGGTTTATGGGTAGAAAAGTTCACATGTGCAGAATCAAGAAGGCATCACCTGGAGCTGGTATCCTAAGGCATGGTCACCTTGTGGATGGTCTTCAGTAGTGAGGCGGGGAAGCTAAAAGTTCATTTGTGCCAAGTGGGGAGCTGCTGAGGGCTTCCGAGCAGGAAGAGGGTGTGATCGGAATTCCGCTGCAAGAGTCCTGCTCCGGCAATGGTGTGAAGGCTGGCCTGGGGTGAGGAGAGGCGGGAGGCAGGGAGACAGGTAGGAAGCTGAGGCAGGGGGTGGGTGTGAGGCGATGGGGCCTGGGGTCCGGGCAGAGCAGTGATGTCACTGCAACTGCAGCACGCCCGCCGCCCCCCAACCCCCCGCCAGGTGACCCCTCACTCTCTTGGCCTTTTCTCATTTCCTGCTTCACTTACTTTGCCCTTCACTCTTGCTGCCCTGGACTTGGGCCTCAGACAGACTGCATACAGTTTATGGCCTACAGTTCATAGACTCTGTTTTCTGGAGAAGGTGAATGAAAATGAATAGCTTGGAATTGCTATTTCTGCATGACATCTCTATCACCGACCCCGACTCTCTGCTCTTGATTGCAAAAAAAAAAAAAAAAAAAAAAAAAAAAAAAAGCCAAGCTGAAAAACTTGACCCAAAGATACACAGAAATGTGTCTTTCAGGATAAAGGGCAAATAACACGGGTTTGTGTGTGTGTGTGTGTGTGTGTGTGTGTGTGTACATTGTTGAGATTTCGTGACTTTCGTGACTTCCATCCCATAGAATATGAGCTCTCCCAGGCCCTAGCTCCCAGAGCGCAGCCCTTCAACTGACTTCCAAAGTGGTAGGAGGAGTCAGAGCCTCTCCCAGTCCAGTCCCACTGGGCACTGAAGCGGTTCAACGGGTCCTCACCTCCGAGTGAGGCCGAGTCAGTGCTGGGAGATGAGGCCATTACGATGGCAGCGGGCCTCTCCATCACGTGTTTGGCCAAGGATCATCAAGGCAGGAGGGATCAAGAGTAGGCGGGGAGGTGCGTACATCGGGTGAGACCGATCACCTTTCGCCGGAGAGTACATCTTAGTCCAGAACCTCACCCTGCCACACTTCGGGCTGCCTTCCAATAATGCGAAAATTCATTACCCAAATTCTGCTCGGGCGGAGAAAAAGGAATAGTAAGAGATTCCAAATCTTGAACGACCCTGTGAGAAGTGAATACATCATGTACCACTCCGGACTTCCCATCAATTTTTTTTTTTTTGCTTTGACTCACACCTAAATGTGCTTACATTTTAACATTAGCATATCCTAATTAATCGTCAAATACCAACAACTGTAACTCACGGAAGGCCAAACAATGGCGAGAAATCTACTTATTCATGTGGAAAGGTCAGCCCAATTAGAGCAGACAAAAGCTTGTACTGTCTAATGTGTCGACTGTCTACCAGGTACCGGGCGTGCAAGAAACACTAAGAAAATTAATCCGAGCCTTTGACCTTGAGGAATTCATAGAGAGACATGTAAATACACAGTCCTAATGCAGAGAGATAAGGAGAAGGCATATGCTAATTTGGTGGCTTATTTTCCCAAATGGGATGGCAAAGCAGGGTTTAGTGTGTTATATGGTACATGAAATCTATTCTGCAGGAACGTAGTAAGAATGCTTAGCGATTTTAGACATGTTCTTTTCATCCAGCGCTTGAGGTGCCCGTGCTGCATGGGTAAAAGCCAGGACGGAGCTGCTAACGTACACTCAAGCCCATCATGTTCCCTAGATTCTGGCCCGCGTACACGCAGAACCACTGACTTCGTGGAACACGTACTTTGCAGGTTCGGAATCAATTCTTCACAGGCCCCCATGTGGTGAGTGCTGTTCTCATTCCTGCTTTACAGATGAGGACGCGGTTACAAACATAGGCAACAGCAACATCCCATCGTAAGTGGCACACGGGACATTTGAATGCCACTCGTGTTCCTCCAAAGTCTGTGTGCACTGTCTGCAGACCGGCTGCCCATTAGTAGACTGTTATCGACCTCTGATGCAATAAGGAGCTTGTGCCAGAATATAAATCAACTGCATCAGTAAGGGACACTTTTTAATTTTTTTTTTTTTTTTGCATCAAAATTTTCTCGCCAGAGTAAGCAGGGCATTGATTTACATTCTGGTGCCACCTCTTATCTTGTCATGAATCAGCACTTCGTGTCATACTGCACCAAAACGACAGTGACTCCTAGAGAGACACTATCTTAGATCACTGGAGAGCTTTTATCTTTCACATCTATGGAGAAAGACTATTAAAGGGGACTTAGCTTGTCTTGAGACAGAAGTAACTGAGAGGCACGTGGCTACTACTCTAGGGAATCCGTTCCCAAATTTCCAAACCTCCTGGTCACTTTGAATGTTCTTCGTTCTGCTTCCCAAAGAAACATACATTTTGGAGGGAAATGGCAATCTTAAAATTGGCTGGGGGAATTTTTTTTTTTTACCTTTTATTTATTTTTGATAGACAGAGGGAGACAGAGCACAAGTGGGGGGAGGGGCAGAGAGAGACGGAGACACAGAATCCGAAGCAGGCTCTAGGCTCTGAGGTGTCAGCACAGAGCCCGTCGTGGGGGGGGCTCGAACTCAGAAACCGCGAGATCATGACCTGAGCCGAAGTCGGCCGCTTAACGGACTGAGCCACCAAGGCGCCCCACGGGGAATTTTTTGTAATGATATCATTGGCGAAGCTTTTTGGCACTTCATGAATACTCTGTCCCCGTGACACATTTAGGTGCCCCAGTGTCCAGGACAACAGAGGTGATCGGAACCAGCTCTCCCTCTCTGCTGGCACCTGTCAGCACACACTCCTGTACTCAGGGGCTTAACCAATTATTTCCTTTACTCATGTGATTCCCTACCATCATTTACAAAGATGTATTTCTAAATATGTACCTACTCTATGATCCAGCAATTCCAAGAGAAATGAGTCTGTCCAGGAAAAGGTATGTATGAGAATGTTCATAGCAACCTTATTCGCAATAGCCCCCAACTGGAGAGTGGATATATAAATGGTGTATAAATTCACCTCCTGGACATATACAGCAGCTATAAAGAATAAAGTACTTTTATATACACAGCATGGGTGAATCTCACAAACATAACAACCAGTACAAGTAGCCATACAGAGAATAGTACACTATGAATCTATTTATGTGAAGTTTAAGAACAGGCAAACTAATCCATAGTGATCAAAGTCAGAATAAAAGTTACCTCTGGGATGTGCGGGGAGCAGGTAAAGATTGGTAGGAGGTGAAAAGGAGCCTTTGGAGGGCTGGAAATGTTCAATTCAGTATCTTGTTCTGGAGGGGCGCCTGGGTGGCTTGTCGGTTACGCATCTGACTTCGGCTCAGGTCATGATCTCGCGGTCCGTGAGTTCGAGCCCCGTGTCAGGCTCTGTGCTGACAGCTTAGAGCCTGGGGCCCGCTTCAGATTCTGTGTCTCCCTCTCTCTCTGCCCCTGCCCCGTTCATGCTCTGCTCTCTTTCTCAAAAATAAATAAAACATTAAAAAAAATTAAATATCTTGTGCTGGAAACTTCACTTTTAAGAAACCTGTAAAAAATACTCCAAAGAGAAGCAATATTTAAAGGATTTGGGGGTTCAGTTAAACTCAAAATGTACACATCTCTTGACTCTCAATTCCACTTCTAGAAATTTCTCTTAAAGAAATAACCACGATTATACAGAAACATTTAGCACCAACATACTTTCAGGGTCCCGTTTATAACTGGAAAAAATTGGAAACTACGTACAGTTTTCACAATAGGAACCTGGTTAAAGAAATAATGATTAAAAAAAAAAGAAATGATGATATAGTCACATAATGAACTATTAGAAGGAAATAAAAGATGAGCTTGTAGAGAATATTCAATGTCATGAAAAGTGTTCATATTAATACTGTATTAAATGAAAAGTGGTAGGTTACAAAGCAGCATGTAAAATATAAATATATTTGTGTTTTTAAAATTTGTACATATTCATACATTGTACACATGTAAACTAAATATATGTGTCTTACGAAACATATATGATATTGTACATAAAACTCTGAAGGTAGATTCGCCCATATGTTAAACCCAGGGCTTTTATTATGGGTAACAGTTTACTTTGATCTTCGGGCTTTTAAAATTTGTTCACACACTTTCAACAATGAACATTTATCACTCATGTCATCAGAAAAATATTCACAGTAAAGCCTTACGCTTTGTGCCTATTACATAAAATCTGTAGGTTTCCAGCACTGTGAAATGCAAATGAGGTAATTAGACAAAATTGCATCATTCTTTGTGAAAAAATGTAAATCTGTCAGCCAAATATCAAATGGGTACATTAAAACACTCTGAGACTAGCGATTATAACCCTGAGTGACCTCACCGTACAGGACCTTCACCGGTTTTGAATAATAATAAATATGCAGCCTGGTGTCGGTAATTCTCGGTTAAAGGAACCTTGAGCTGAACTCACTTATTGGAAAAACCTCCACGATCCTCTAGCTGCCATCATTTCCTGAACGTTTTGGTGGAGATGGAAAACGATCCGGGCTCAATTTTAAAACAATCGTGTTTCCCTTTGTCCCTCTTACCTCGAAGAAGGTGTCAATTAAACCAAAGGGAAATTTCACTGCTCTGAAGTGTCACCAAATAGGAGGTGCGTTGTATCAGGAGTTGGAATTCTGTGCTGTCACTTCCTTCTCGTGACTGAATGCTCACAGACCCAAAGACAGGTATTTTTGTTCTTTTGAGACAATGATGTGTTTGGGACACCACTGTAGCAGCCTCACTGACTGCGTATTTTAACAACCCCGAGCTAATTTTCACCGGTGCTTCGGCATTCGGAAGTTACCAGATAAAACCACGTCTATGTGCTTTGTTACAAAACCCCTACAAGGGATGGCTGTAGGCAGTCGAATTTTTTTCCAGTGGGAGAAAGGTAACTATGGTAACTATTTTAATCTACTAACATTATAATTTCATGTTGGCAAAAGCTGCCTATAGCTCTATTTGTAATAGTCAGCTATTAAGGGACTCTTTGAGAACACTCTTCTGGAAGCACTAGTCTTTCTCTTCTCCCTTTACCTGCTAAGTAGTCATTAAAAGAAAATTATACAGGCAAAAGAACCCAGTTAGCATTTTCAAGAGTTTCTGAACCATTGCTTTAGCTATTGGTGGCTGATGTGTTTTAATGTAGCTTACCTTTTTTTTTTTTCCAAAACAGACTTTTCCTAGACTGTAAATACGCCCCAAAATCGCATACCATTGTGCTGTTTATACTATACCGTGTACTCTATTTAAAAAAATACATTGGGGGTCCCCTAGCTAGCTGCTGGGTGGTTTCCCCCCTCAAAGCCCCTCGAAGGTTGGGTGCTGGGGTGGTGAGCAGGGGAATCAGAGTTGATAATATACTCTGTTTAGGCTGTTTGTGTTTTGTGTATCGGTGAGAGTAGGATAAAGGTCAGCCAGAAAGGGCTTTAAGATCCACTGGCAAATTGTGATTAATTTACTAGAAACTCTGGTCTGCCAAAAAATATCCAAACCAGGGGTCAGCAAACATTTTCTATAATGGGCCACGTATTAGTTTCCTAGGGCTGCCTTAACAAAGTATCCCTAACTTGCTGGCTTGAGACAACCAGAAACTTACTCTCTTACAGTTCTGGAGATCACAAGTTCAGAATCAAGCCGTTGGCAGGGCCGCATTCCCTCACAAGGCTCTAGAGGAGAACCTTCCCTTTTCCAGCTCTTGGTAGCTCCTGGAGTTCCTTGGCTTGTGGCCACACCATTCCCATCTCTATCCCCAACCTTCACATGGCCTTCACCTCTGTGTTTGTGCCGCCTTCTCTTCCGTCTCTTGTAAAGACTTGTGGGGAATAAGCCTAGGAATTCCCTGAGCTTGAGCCGATGGGTTAACAAGGCATAAAGAAATAGAAAGCCACAGGATGAAAAGCATCCAAGATTAGGTAAACAGTATTAGGTAAACAACATGAGGTTCACAAGGCAAAGCGCCCCCAGTATAGAAATAGGAAACCTCAGGATGAAAGCATCCAAAGTTAGGTACTCAGGGCAGAAATGCCCCCCCAACTTAGTACAATAGCAGAAAGCTGCTTTCACAGGAAATAAGGACCGAAATAGGCAAACAGGGATATAGACCACAGCAGGGTGAGGTTGCCCGGAGTGGAGCTAATTAGCAAAAGAAAGGTGCCTTGTTGACCCTGAGGTAGCATGCTCTGTCTGTCTTGTCCCCTAGGCTAGCTAAGATAAACAGATGTGGCACTTCATGCCTGCCATAAACAACCATCTGCCAGGTGCCAGGATTTTGTTTTGTGTTGACCCAAAGCCCTAACACCGCACCCCTTCAAAACCCCCTTTCCCTCACACCCATGAGTTAATGTTCACGGTTTCATTGTCTCTCTGTGCACGCCCATCACGCTCCTAAGCCTTCTGATCCTAATAAAAACGAAGTGAGGACCCTTACTCGGGGCTCTTGTCTCCTCCCAGACATTAGCCTCTCTCGCATTTCAATCCTGTGTCCACTCTCTTGCTGGACAAGAGAGAACTCCAGACCCAGAGTCGATGACAAAGACTCTTGCCATCAGATTTAGGGTCCACCTAGGTAATCCAGGATGATCTCCTCTGGAGGTGCTTAATTACATCGGCAAAGACTCTATTTCCAAATAAGTTCACGTTAATAAGTTCTGGGTGTTAGGATGTAGACTACCCTTTTGGGGGCCAGCGTCCAACCCACTATAGGCTAGATAATAAATATTTGAGGTTTTTTAGGCTATATGGTCTCTGTTACAACTATTCAACACTCCCACGTCAGAGCAAAAGCAGCCATGTACACAAGTACACAAATAGAGATGATTGTGTTCCAATAACACATTTCCAAAAACAGATAGTGAGCCAGATTTGGCCCATGGGTCACAGTTTACAGATTCCTTGTCTAAAACGCTTTCCTGGAACCCAAGGACCTTAACAGTATGGTAACCACCAGAAATCTCTGACATTAGCTCATCCATTCCCGAGCATGGAACATGCCCAATGTCCTCTGAACAGGCTTT
Organism: Prionailurus bengalensis; assembly: GCF_016509475.1. Taxonomy (NCBI): domain Eukaryota; kingdom Metazoa; phylum Chordata; class Mammalia; order Carnivora; family Felidae; genus Prionailurus; species Prionailurus bengalensis. Next base: position 11,750,353 of record NC_057361.1, read on the forward strand.
TCTGGTTTCCCACTTTCTTGCTTACTAAACGTTTAGTTTCTTGCAAGAGGCGCCTGGTACAGAGAGTGCTCAAAGTGAGTAGTTGTTATTAAGTACTTCAAAAGTTAGGCATGTAGACAACTAATAATCGTTTTTAGGGGATGGGACGGAGATGCGTTTCGCTTTCCTTTATATACTGAGCAAGGTTGTCAGATAAATATAGGATGCCCAGTAAAATTGAATCTTGTATAAACAATGAATAACGTTTCATTACAAGTAGGTCCGCAATATCTTATGGGGTGTATTTATACTAAAAAATTATGTATTTGTCTGAAATTCAAATTTATTTGAGCATTCGGTATTTTTATTTGCTAAATCTGGCAACCTTAACCCTGAGCATTTGTTACTTTCATAAGCAGAGACAAAATGATCATGATCACTAGAAAAAAATAATAAAATATAAAGTGTTGCCATTATTACTCTCTTTTCTTTTTCCTTTTTCCTTTAGTTGCACATGTGATGCATAGCTGGACTTCCCCCAACAAGGGGTGAGAGTGTCTGCTTTTCTACACTCTCATCACCCCTGGATATCATCATTTTATTTTACTTTTGTTTACTTTTGAGAGAGAGAGAGAGAGAGAGAGAGGCAGAGCATGAGTGGGGGAGGGGTTGTGAGAGAGGGAGACACAGAATCCAAAGCAGGGTCCAGGCTCCAAGCTGTCAGCACAGAGCCCGACGTGGGGCTCGAACCCATGAACCGGGAGATCGTGACCTGAGCTGAAGTCGGACGCTTAACCGACTGAGCCACCCAGGCGCCCCTGGATATCATCATTTTAAAAAGTTTTGCTAATCAATGGCATAATAGTAGTATCTTTATTTTTTGCCTGTTTGTTTTTAAACTAAAATGTTCTTTATTATGAAAGTAATATGTACTGGTAAAAGAAAGCCTGAGTGTTCTAGAATGATGTAAAAGTTATTAAAAGTCTCCCTCAACCTATCTCTTCCTCCCCAGTTTACTCAACTAAGAAGAAACTGTTTTTAAGATTTTCTTGTATATTTTATCTGGATTTTTGTATGCCTATAGAAGCATATGTTTTATATCTATATTTTCTATACAGAGGACATCGTACATTATTCTTTGCCCTGCCTTATTTTATTAGTAATATATCTTAGACACTTTCTATACATGTGAACACATAGCTTTACCTTAGTATTTAAAAAACTAACCTCTAATGGAATGGCAATAAAAGGCACAATGCAGGGAATACAGTCAATGACCTTGTAATAGCGATGTATGGCTCAGCCACACCAGTGGTGAGCACAGCATAATGTATAAATTGGTCAATCACTAGGTTGTGCACCTAAAACTAGTGTAACATTGTATGCCAACTATACTCAAATTAAAAAAATCAAAAGAAAAGTTACTAGCAATGCCCCTCGTATTGACTTGAATCACATCTGGTTTTAAGTTTGAACATAATTAACATTATCATAGAAGTCAATGTTTATGCATATGGGCTTTATATAATTATAAGACCAAAATAGACTTATTAAGACCAATATATAGAGGCACCTGGGTGGCTCAGTCAATTGGGCGTCTGACTTCAGCTCAGGTCATTATCTCACGGTTCGTGAGTTCCAGCCCCGCGTCGGACTCTGTGCTGACAGCTCAGAGCCTGGAACCTGCTTGGGATTCTGTGTCTCCCTCTCTCTCAACCCCTTCCCCGCTCATGCTTCGTCTCTCAAAAAATAAATAAAAATATTAAAAAAAGACCAATATGTATAATATTGGTCATATGTGTGTGTGTGTGTGTGTGTGTATAATATTGGTCATATATATATATAATATTGGTCATATATATATATATGTGTGTGTGTGTATAATATTGTTCATATATATATATAATATTGTTCATATATATATATATGTCATATATATATATATATATAAATTAAGACCTTATATAAGACCAAAATAGACAAATTAAATTGAAGCTGCTAGAAAAATTTAATTGAACAACATTAAGTTAATAGTGATGTAATTTTGCTGACACCTACGTTTTACGGCAGAGAGATGTATTCATGTGTTTTATGGTATAGTGGCGGTCAACATGATTTTATGTTATTTTATTTTGAAGATGGTGGGTCATGGCTTTAGTCCTTGTCATTGTCCTTAATGCTAATTTTCCTTTTTTACAACAAGCGTATTTATAATTATGAATTCTGTATCCTTTTAGGGAAATTAATTAAATAGTACAAGCCAAAATACAATTATTTTTAAAGGCTTATTAACAAATATTTGTTTATTGTATAGTCAATATTATAGTTACTGGAAATAAACCTGTTGGTCAGTAGAAAAAATGCAATATTCACATCCCATCTGGTCATAAGACAACAAAGGTGCTTACTATTAGGATAAGGTTGCTTTTCAGTATGTTCTGCCTGAGCTAGAGAGAGAGAGAGAGAGAGAGAGAGAGAGAGAGAGAGAGCGCCCTGCAATGACTCAGGTGTTCCCCAGGATTCTTTAATAGCCCTACTGCAAGATATTTGCACAGACACCCATTGTGACATTACTGGGCAAAAACATATCATTTTTGTCTTAAGTCTTCTTTTGTATATTTCTCTTTATCCTGTGACAATTAAAGTAGTATAATACTGATCTCTACTGTGTTGATTCGATTATATCAAACCACTTTCAATTTACTAAATAAGTTATACAACGAGTCATGTTCTACGGAAGTGTTATAAATGTAAATGATAACTGCGAGAGAGAAGTTTTGCACCTGTCACTATTGACAGAACTTAACAAGGGCACAATGGTGGTCAGAAGATGGTTGTTCCTATTTTGACCAAAGAACATTCCAAACTGGCAGTAATTAGTTCTGCTTATCAGACAGCATATTAAGAGTTAAATACAGTCGCATCAGGCATGGATGTGATTAGACACACAAATGCAAATGTGGACTGGGTTCATGTATAATGTAATCAAAGAGATGATGGGTCAACAAACAATTTCCGTGAGGGGGTCACACAAGACGTATTTCCCCTCTGTGGGCCATTGAGTCTTTGTTGCAAATACAGAACTCTATCATTTTACAAAAATAGCTATACATGATGCTCATATGAATGTGCGGCTGTGTTCCAATAAAAGTTCATTTACAAAATGAATAGTATCTTGGATTTGGCCCCTGGATATAGATGATCCAGAATGTAATTATATTTTTACGGATCATCATAGAATTTAAAATACAAAATTAAAAGATTCTTAAGGAGCCCAGAGAATATATTTCTCCTAAAGAATATTGTTCATTCTGCTTACTTCATCCTGAATATTATTTCTTTTTTAATACTGCTGTGAATGAACCCCTTAAATTCTTTTCATGATTGTATTTTCTAACTGGTGGTAGCTGGCTTGAAGTGGAAAGTTACTGATTTGTATATGTTGATCTTACATCTGGCTTACTTATTAAACTCATATATTCTGCTAGGGTTTGATAGATTAAATAGGCTTTTCTAGGTGGTTAATGATAAAAACTCGAGATCATGATCGTTTCTAACATTCGTATATCTTATTTATTTTTCTTGTCTAAATGCACTGGCTAAGAATCCCAGAATAAGGTTGACTGAGCAAGTGGAAGCAGCCAAACTTCTCTTGTTGCCTTTTCAGCATTTATTTATTTTTTTTTCCATTTAGGTGACTTTGTTAAAGTCTTGAAAAATTCTTCTAGATCTTTGATATGAAGCAGATAACAGGGGGCCAAATTTGTCACATCTCTCTGGATCCAAGCCCCAACACCAGTAGCTGCAGCTTCTCAAAAATACTGGCACTTGCCCAGCTTGATTAATTTGCTGACGGGCATATAACACTCTTAGGTTACATATAAGATATGAGAAACCCATTTCTATATCAATCATTAGCAAGGGGTATGGGTTTGGGCTCAGACCAATCATTAGGGACCGTCGGATGATATGGAATCAAGGAGCGTGGTCATCAGAGCGGTCTGCAGGAACCACTTAAATTTCGTAAGCGCTTCATACTGCGGATGGGGTCACTTCGGCAAACTTAAGTGCCAGTGACTAAACTACCGTCACTCAGCTCCTAGCCTTCCCTTCTAAGTTCTGTGATGTGGGAGCTGGGCCTTTACAAAACACATCTTTAGGTTGCCAGCCGATCCCAGTTAGGCCCTCGCTAGGAGCGCCAGCAACAGACTGTAAGGCCAGAGAAGGGAGAGGGCCTTGATGTTTCCTGTGTCCTGCTGCGTTCTATGGGCTTCTGGTTGGATTCTTATTTCCCTCATCACCTCAGTGTCGCTTATTTACCCTGGTGGTGGCAGGGCCTTCCTGTAGCAGCAGCTGAATTCAGTTTTCACTTTCTTTCCACACACGCAAAGCCAGATTCATTGTACCCTGCCGCCACCTTGAGACACCAGGGCCTGCCAAGCAATGTGCCTTTTTCGGAGTTTTAACCCCGTGGGCCCCTCCTCCTCCAATCTTTAAAATTTTTACAATCCCCTGGGGCGCCTGGGTGGCTCAGTCGGTTCAGCATCGACTTTGGCTCAGGTCATGATCTCACGGTTTGTGAGTTTGAGCCCCACGTCGGGCTCTGTGCTGCCAGCTCGGAGCCTGGAGCCTGCTTTGGATTCTGTGTCTCCCTCTCTCTCTGCCCTTCTCTCTCTCTCTCTCTCAAAAATAAGTTTTAAAAAAATATTAATTTAAAAAAAATTGGGGGGGGGCGCCTGGGTGGCTCAGTCGGTTGAGCGTCCGACTTCAGCTCAGGTCATGATCTCACGGTTCATGAGTTCGAGCCCTGCGTGGGGCTCTGTGCTGACAGCTTGGAGCCTGGAGCCTGCTTCGGATTCTGTGTCGCCCTCTCTCTGCCCCTTCCCCGCTCATGCTCTGTTCTGTCTCTCTCTATCTCTCAAAAATGAATAAACGTTAAAAAAAATGTTTTAAATAAAAAAAGTTAAAAAAATTAAAACTTTTTACAATCCCAACCTCTTCCCTGCTTCCTGCAGCTGCTATCTCTACACCCTTTTTCATTAGTTAACACTTTATACCTAGCTAACTGTTCCTTATATTAAAATTACTTCCATTAAAACTACTTCTGTGATTTCTGTCTCTTGACTGGGCCCTGAGTGACACCTACAGAAAACGACTTCCTTATGGGCTGTGGGGATTCATGTTAGCTCTCCTAACACCGGGTTTCCCCTGATATTGCCCCTTTGAGGATAACCTTACTTTTGGGGAGAAGATTCCAGCTGAGGATCATAAGTTACACATGATTAAGATAAATAAATAACCTTATTTTTAAATTGGTTTCACTTATACGACGTCCTTCCCATCACTTTTAGGACTTTTCTGTCCTCTAAGGAGCGGAAATTCAAATGATATTTTGTGAAATGCCCCTTTTATCAGCAATTAAAAAGCAAAACCAGGTTAAGGGCAAATAACTATCAAAGCTTTCAGAGTATAAAAACTCGAAGACTGCTCTCACCAAAGTAATTAAGTTCTGTCCACCAGAGAACGTAATTTGAGGAGAAAGAAAAATGAAGCTTCAGGACAAAACACATTATGTTAGCAGCGAAGAAGGCAAAATGTGGGAAGTCAAATAATTTTTTTTACCCTGTGGAAGGAAAAGATCTTATAGTTACGTATATCATTGTCAACCTATCTAATAAATTAATATGTCGAGCAAAATCACTTTTGTGTGAAAAGGAAATTATTTTGCTCCCATGGGGTCAGGAGTGTAGAGAAGTCGCTGAAAAATAGCTCGAGCTGGATGAGAGTGAAACATCAGCATCTTGGTGGGTGTTCCCCACTTGCCTCCGGCGTCAAAACAAAGGATGAAATTTGAAAGTAATAAACTTAACAGTTAGAAATACATGGAACTGAGATGAGTCAATACTTATAAAAAGTTTAGGTTCCTGTAGGGAAAGCCGGCACACATTTCACCTGACGGGGGACGGGGAGCTTCTTTCCCCCGGTACACGGATATAATAATGTCTGAGCCTGTAGACCTCCTAATCCTCAATCTCATAAAGCATCTAAATTGGATGAGAGGACCTAGACAATTGAGCAATTTCTATCTTATCTCCATGCACTGAAGTAAATAACAATTTAGTTTGTGCTTGTTAGCTAGTGGTTCAATTCAATGCAGCAAGCTTTCCAGATAGATTAGATATAGATATGTGTGCGTGTGTGTGTGTGTGTGTGTGTGTGTGTTTGTACAAAGCTTCTGTGTTCTGTATCTTTCCTTCCATCCATCCATCCATCCATCCATCCATCCATCCATCATCTATCCCAGTTCACCCATACCACTGAGGGGGCGTTAAAGAGCCAAAGAAATTATGTCTTCCCTAATCCCCTTGTCATCTTCCTTATATTTTGCTTGTCATGCCAGGAATAAGGGGGAACATAAATGTTTCACAAGAAGTGTTTTCAAGCATTCTATTTCCCACTTTACAAGCCACAGTTTAAAACTTGGGTAAAAAAAAAAGGGACTTATTTTTCAAACTCCATGAAGTTCCCCTCATCAGAACCTTTGACTCATGCTTTTAATTGTGCCTAGGACAAACTTCTTTGCCTGGCTAGTGATTACTTATGCCTCCAGATTCCATTCATGCTGTTTCCTCTTTTGCTCCAATAGGTCTCTTTTATAGCACATTTCACATTATCTTAGAAGAATTCATTTCAGTGATGCCTCCACCGATAGATGAGGGCAAGGACTTTGTCTGACTTGATTGACATCTCTTGTACTTATCTCAATGCCTGGCACATAATGGGTATATAATAAATATTTGCTGTTCGGACCAAGTTCACTGACGATCTGGTTATCAAGACGTATAAACATGAGAATGTCATCAGAATTTTCTGCTTGTTCTTCTGTTTTCCATACCTGTGTCCTCTTTCCTCAACCAGATTTAAAAGTACTTGATGGCAGGGAGTCCATATCTAGTCACTTCTTCGTTCAACTTTTTTCTTCCCTATTTCTTGCCAGGGCTAGCACAGTGTCTTTCTAGAAACTGAACAAATGTGTGGGTTGCAATTTTTCATTTAGACAATGTGGCTGTAAACTTTTTTTTCAGTCATCATACAAGATGAATACTTTGATTTCCCTAAAGCAAATATGTTGTATTATATAATGAAATATACTGTTCAAGGCTTTTTCTTACCCAATGGTCCAAGTCTCTATTCATACTCATTTTTGAATTTCAACAGGTTCCCAGAAACAACTGCCAACCTTCCCTTCTGGGATGTAACAAATTCTTCAAGGCAGTTTGAAACTGCCAGACTGTACGTGGAGCAGGCTCTTTAGTGTAGAGAAAGTTAGAAATAGAAATTCAATGAGCTGAGTTCAATCAACATTTCTAACTTTTATGCACTCAGAGGAGTTCTTAAGAACCCATACATTGGTTGCAGGTGGTTTTCCTTCCACATCTCCTTCTCTCAAAGTTAGCATCGCTAAGCCAGTATTTTAATAGGAGAGGAAAGGGTTGGAAACCCAGCAGCCAGAATACAGAACAGTAAGGAGTGTCTCAGGGGGAAAAGTGGAAAGACGATAATTCTATGGCCTCCTTTGAAGCTTGTTAACAGGCTATACAGGAAGCGGTTGGCATGGTCTCACAGGAAACATTTATTGTCAGATGCTCATTCTCAAATTCAAAGCTAATCATTTCCATCCCTACTTACATCCCAGAGGGCAGGAAGCAGGTTTAAAATATCCTTGAATATCAATGTATGTAATATAAATTTTAAGCATGGTAAAACTGTCTAGAAATGGATTTGGCTATCCTATGTCTCTCCTACAGGTGTAAAGAAAATAATAGGAATGTAATCCCAAGGAAAAATACTTTGGTGACTTATAAGAACATACTGGTATTATCTTGTCTAGAAGTATAAAACATTTTCAAACGTACACTGAAAGTATAATCATATAATGCACCTTTGTTCACATGCCACGATTAAATAGATTTACATCTTTCCCTTTTTTTTATAAAGTGTTACCAACACAGTTATTGTCACTCCATCCCTTCCCCTCTGCTTGAACTTGATGTGTATTCTCCTGTATATTTAAATTTTTAATAACATAAATATATGTCCATAAGCAAGTTACATTGCTTTCTTTTGTTTTGAATTTTTGCCTAATAATATAATGATGCATATTGTGTGCCTTGATCCTTTCACTCAACATTTTGCTTGAGTTTATCCATACTAATATACGCAGACCTACTCCATGCATGTTTGCTATCGTGTGAGATACATTTTCTGAATATTACATCTATCCATTTTTCTTTTTTTTTAAGTTTATTTTGAGAGAGAGAGAGCACAGGGGAGGGGCGGTGGTCAGGGATGGGGGAGAGAATCCCAAGCAGGCCTCACACTTTCAGCGCAGAGCCTGACATGGGGCTCAAACCCATGAACCATGAGATCGTGACCTGAGCCAAAATCAAGAGCTGGACACTCAACTGATGGAGCCACCCAAGCGCCACCCCCACCTTGTCTATTGGGGGATAGAGTTAGACTATCTCCAATGTTCCACTAAATTATCTTGTCCTTGTCTTCTTGTGCACAGGGGTAAAAGTTTCTAGAAATGGCATTGTCCAGTTAATGTGTATGCTTATTAAACATTGCAAAAATGCTTCCCAAACCAAGTAACTAATTTGTTGTCTACTACCAATGCCTTTGATTTTCTGTTTCTCTGTGTTCAACTCTTACCAACATTTGTTGTTTTCAGACTTGAATAATATTTTGGTGGAATGATATTTCATTATTATTTGAATTTTCATTCCCCTGATTATAAATGAGGCTGAGGAGCTTTCCATATGGCTTATTAACTATTGAAAATTTCTCTTCTCTGAATTCATTGTTCATCCTTATCCATGTCTCTTTTGGGTTGTTTTCCTTGTAAAATTTGCCTGTAAAGCCATCTGGGCCTAGCGCTCATTTTATAAATTGATTTTAGAATATTGATTTAATTTCTTTAGTGGATATGTTTTCTATTTAAGTCAATTTTATAACCTAAATGTTTTAGTAAGAAATGAATAATTTTCCAAGTCTTCATTTTGTCCTTAATTTTGAATGCTATTTTAGCTAGGTGTAAAATCGTAGATGAAAGTTAATTTCTCTCATTATTTTGAAAATACTATTTCAATGTTACTTGGTCTATATTACTGCTGTTGCAAAGTCCACTGTACATCTTACTGTTAGTATTGTGATAATCTGGACTTGTTTCTCTTTTTTTACTACTTTTTAAATGTTTTCTTTGTTTCTTTGCCTGCAGGTTCACTACATGTGTCTGGATGTGGGTTTATTTTTGCTTATCCTACTCAGGACACGTTGAATTTTTTAAATTTAGTAATCATTTCTTTAATTCATTATGAAAAGTTCTGTTATCCTGCAAATATTGTCTCTCTGCCAATCCCTCAATGTCTCTTAACCCCTCTTTCATACTTTCCATCCCTTTATCTCTTCATGCTTCATTCTGATGAATATACTCAGATTTACTTTCTTTGTCAGTGAGCCTCCCTTTGGCTATATATAACTTACTGCTTAATTTGTCCAATGGGTTTTTAATTTCAACAACCATTTTTTTCTTTCTAGAAATTCTATTTGGCTATTTTTCAAATGTCTGTTCTTCTTTCAAAGTATCTTGTTCTGTATCTGATTTTGATCACTTCCTTTGTCTTTAATTATGTCAAACGTATTTTTACAGTTCTCCATTAATTGTTCTATTATTTGAAGTCCTTTCAGTTTTAATAATCCTATTTGTTAGGTCTGTGGACTCTTGGCTCAAGGTGGATTTCATCCTCCATTGTTATCATTAATTTTCAAAACTATTAATAATACATCAGTCAAATTCCTGGCAGGCAACATAGGACATATCAAATAGAGTAACTGTGGAGTTTCATAAAAGGACTATTTCCAAATGTGTGAGTTGGGCTAAGAGCAGCCAAACAATAGTGAAACATGAAGTTATTGCTGTCCCACCATGTGTGGCACAAGGAGGAAGTGATTACCAGACCTGTAGTTAGAGGACAGGGCTGCCTGACAGGAGTCATGGCCCTTGGTAGGGGCAGGCTGATGCCACCAACCAGTGACCTAGAATAGGTGTAGCTGGAGAAACAAATAACATGACCTTGCTAATCTATTGTCCTTTAATCTCTTGCCATTACCTCCCATTGGCTGAACGCAATGAAAAGCCAGAAAGCCCAGGCGATGCAATACATGGAGGTCAACCTGCTGGGGAACAAAGCAGGGTGGAGAAGGATGGAGCGTAGATCTAGAGGGGTGACAGGAGGACATTCGGCACAGTTATAAGCTCATGTTCAGTGTTGTCTTATCCATTAGAAGTCCCTGTTGCTTGGTGGAGGGTGGGCATATCCATCCAGAGCAGCTTTCTATTTGCTTCCAGCATAGGCCTTAAGGTATCGCTGGTTGAGTCTCGAGTTCTGTGTTAGTTTTCAGCTCCAGAATTCCTGATCCAAAAGACTAGTTTAAATTCTAACCCTAAATATAGGAGACACATCATTATACAGTCTAAAGGGAGACAATTTTTATTTTTACCCAAAGCACATTCATGAGCACAACTGTTTCTTTGCTGCCTTATTATGATAATGGATGGAATGTTTCAACCTTTTCCACCTTTTCCCTATATACGCAGCCCTTTAAGAATCTTGGCTTTATGCAGGGATTCTGATTCCTACTATCTGCCTTGCAAAAATTGAAGACTTTGTCTTCAGTCCCTGCATGGGTGGTAAAAGTCAAACCCCTAACTCACCCAGACTCAAAACCCCCTTACCCACCAACCAGTTAGATGCTTACCACTCTGGCTATAATTTTCATCATAACAATACAGGAGGAAATATATCAATTTATGTTCTTTTTCATCTATAGAAGAAATTAAACATCACTAACATTCTGTATAAATATTGACCCTGGAATATTCATTCAGTTATATGTCAGATGGTTACAGTCCGTCCATAATATGTCCTGAAGGAAGACGGGCGTATAAAAATGCTGAGCGACTGACGCTCCTATTCAGCATTTATACTCTGTGACAGTTTATGTACTACAGGATGTCCTCAAGTTTTCTATTATAAAAACAAGACCTTTAAACAGTAGAATCTTTTGAAGCTTTGTAAACAAGATGATTCACATTCCATTGTGTTTGTTACAGAATTTTCTGGTTATCTCATGGCAAAGTACTTGAAATAGTTATCAACTCAAAGATGAGTTATTTATTTTTCTCTCATAAGAAGCCTCTTGCCCTCATTTTCTGGAAAAGAACAGAAGCTTTGCATGATGACAAGCGGCTGTCATTAGTTGGCTATTTAGCAGACTTAAAACTAATGCACTAATGTGTCTCCTCAAGGTACATATTCACATTTTAGCAAAGTGTGCAAAAATAGCTGATTTTCTCAGAGATAGTTTATGGAGAGAGCATTTTCAAAATAAATGCTTGGAAACATTTCCAGCTTTATGTAATTTTGTCACCAAAAATGATATATCACTTCTTAAAATGTTATCATAAATAAATACAGAAAAGCCTTGAAATGGACTCTTCTAAACTGAAAAATATCTTTAAAATGCAAAGGCGTACTGGCTTTTAAGCCCATTAAAATATATTTAAAAGCAAAATTTTCATAAACCAGCAAGAACTGACTCGTATCATGGAAAATGGAAATTAATAACCAAATTACAACAAAAAGTTTGCCATAAATGGTGAATGGGATTTTAAAAGACAAGCACCATGGATCAGAAGTGTTTGCTGAGTATGGAAGGGTATCTGTACAGTATACATCCCATAAACAGTGCAGCCTGAGGGCATTAATCATGAGCCCACTGTGGGGATAAATGGAAGGCTGAATAGAAAGAAAATCCAACTTCACACATGCTTCCCTCAATTTTTCAAATGCTTTTCTCTTCCTTGTACCTCATCAATTACCTGGTCTATGACCAAATATTATCTGGAAAACGAAAGGCCCATATGTTAAGGCCCAGGTTAAGTTTGTTTTAATAAACGCTCTTTTATACTACATTGGGCTATTTTCCAAATCCTTGACCGAACACGTTGCTGGAAATGATGAGGTCACGTCTCTGAGGTGTTTCTCCTGGGAAAATGTTCTGTTTGGTGTCACGTCCACAGTTGAGTTTTTATTAAATTTCATCCTACAGGCTATGGTCTAATTGGCTCCCACACAAATTTCCTAGGTCTAGCTTCATTTTGTTGGTTAGTGATTCTAACTTTTGATTTAGTTACCGAATTTGTTGATATGAGCCTGAAAAACACACACAGTAGAAAGTCTAAAAATCCTTGGCATCAACCAAATGCTAAGAATAGAGATTCCCAACCTTTATGAAATAAGATAGTCCCTCATACTCTAAGGATATTGGATTTCCTAATACGCAACCTCTACCCCACCCTCTTCACCATTTAAAAAAAAAACTTGTAACATCTCTTTACTTTGAAAAGGAAATTTAAAGTTGTACTTTTAACATGGATTAGTCCTTAAAATAATCAAAGATACGTGAAAGCATATAAAAAACAAAGGCCTAGATTAAATGACAGGTACACTTGTATTGCTTTCTTGTGTTAAGCATAGTAAAGTACTAGGCTGATCCGATACTATACCATTAACCTACTAGTATAAGTCTATACTACTATACCATACTATATATATTAGTTAATGTAATACCAACTACTGAAACAAATATTTAAACTCTTAAAGGCAGAGAAGTTAGACACTCAGTTGTTATTCGTGTACAGCCCAGTCAATGGCTGAAAGGAAACCTAAGATAATGGTATTATGATTAACGAAGTGGTTTTTATAGGCAGACATTAGGGTTCAAAACGTCAACTCTACCACTTAATAATGGTGAAAGCTTTGGCACTTTTACTTAGCCATTCTGTACCACAGATAGACAGAGACTAAGGAGACACAACTAAATTCAATACGAGATCCAGGTCCAGAGAAAAGATATTAGTGGGGAAACTGGGGAAAGTCACAAAAGAGCTGTACTTTAAGTTATAGTGCTGTGTCAACATCAATTTCCAGGTTTTAATCATTGTACAATCACTACGAAAAATGTAATCATTAGGGGAAGCTGCATAACAGCTGGGAACTCGCTGTACTATTCCAGGATCTCTTCTGTATGTCAAAAGTTCTTTAAAAGGAAAAAGTTTCATGATATTATACATGGAAAACCCGATAGACTCCACCAAAAGTCTGCTAGAACTGATACATGAATTCAGCAAAGTCGTAGGATACAAAATCAATGTACAGAAATCAGTTGCATTCTTATACACTAACAATGAAGCAACAGAAAGACAAATAAAGAAACTGATCCCATTCATAACTACACCAAGTACCATAAAATACCTAGGAATAAACCTAACCAAAGATGTAAAAGATCTGTATGCTGAAAACTATAGCAAGCTTATGAAGGAAATTGAAGAAGATACAAAGAAATGGAAAAACATTCCATGCTCATGGGTTGGAAGAATAAATATTGTTAAAATATCAATTTTAACAATGTTAAAATGTCAAAGCTATCTACATATTCAATGCAATCCCAATCAAAATTGCACCAGCATTCTTCTCGAAACTAGAACAAGCAATCCTAAAATTTGTATGGAACCACAAAAGACCCCAGAATAGCCAAAGTAATATTGAAGAAGAATACCAAAACGGGAGGCATCACAATCCCAGACTTTAGCCTATATTACAAAGCTGTAATCATCAAGACAGCATGGTATTGGCACAAAAACAGACACATAGACCAATGGAATAGAATAGAGACTCCAGAATTGGACCCACAAAAGTATGGCCAACTAATCTTTGACAAAGCAGGAAAGAATATCCAATGGAAAAAAGACAGTCTCTTTAACAAATGGTGCTGGGAAAACTGGACAGCAACATGCAGAAGGTTGAAACTAGACCACTTTCTTACGCCATTCACAAAAATAACTCAAAATGGATAAAGAACCTGAATGTGAGACAGGAAACCATCAAAACCCTAGAGGAGAAAGCAGGAAAAGACCTCTCTGACCTCAGCCACAGCAATTTCTTACTTGACACATCTCCAAAGGCAAGGGAATTAAAAGCAAAAATGAACTACTGGGACCTCATGAAGATAAAAAGCTTCTGCACTGCAAAGGAAATAATCAACAAAACTAAAAGGCAACTGACAGAATGGGAAAAGATATTTGCAAATGACATATCGGACAAAGGGCTAGTATCCAAAATCTATAAAGAGCTCACCAAACTCCACATCCAAAAAACCCGAAAAAAAAAAAACCCAAAAACAAATAATCCAGTGAAGAAATGGGCAGAAAACATGAATAGACACTTCTCTAAAGAAGAGATCCAGATGGCCAACAGGCACATGAAAAGATGCTCAATGTCGCTCCTCATCAGGGAAATACAAATCAAAACCACACTCAGATATCACCTCACGCCCGTCAGAGTGGCCAAAATGAACAAATCAGGAGACTATAGATGCTGGCGAGGATGTGGAGAAACGGGAACCCTCTTGCACTGTTGGTGGGAATGTAAACTGGAAAACAGTGTGGAGGTTCCTCAAAAAATTAAAAATAGATCTACCCTATGACCCAGCAATACTACTGCTAGGAATTTACCCAAGGGATACAGGAGTGCTGATGCATAGGGGCACTTGTACCCCAATGTTTATAGCAGCACTTTCAACAATAGCCAAATGATGGAAAGAGCCTAAATGTCCATCAACTGATGAATGGATAAAGAAATTGTGGTTTATATACACAATGGAATATTATGTGGCAATGAGAAAGAATGAAATCTGGCCTTTTGTAGCAACGTGGATGGAAATGGAGAGTGTTATGCTAAGTGAGATAAGTCATACAGAGAAAGACAGATACCATATGTTTTCACTCTTATGTGGATCCTGAGAAACTTAACAGAAGACCCTGGGGGAGGGGAAGGAAAAAAAAAGGTTAGAGACGGAGGGAGGCAAACCATAAGAGACTCTTAAAAACTGAGAATAAACTGAGGGTTGATGGGGGGCAGGAGGGAGGGTAGGATGGGTGATGGGTATTGAGGAGGGCACCTTTTGGGATGAGCACTGGGTGTTGTATGGAAACCAATTTGACAATAAATTTCATATTAAAAAAAAAAAGGGACGCCTAGGTGCCTCAGTCAGTTGGGCATCTGACTTCAGCTCAGGTCATGATCTCACGGTTTGTGGTTCGAGCCCCACATCGGGCTGTGTGCTGACAGCTCAGAGCCTGGAGCCTGCTTTGGATATTGTCTCCCTCTCTCTCTGCCCTCCCCTACTCACGCTCTGTCTCACCCTCTCTCTCAAAAATAAATAAACATTAAAAAAAAATAAAAAAAAAAGAAATTGTGAAGAACGGACATTCTAAAAATAAATGAATAAATAAATACATGTAAAAAGTTTCACAAAACAAACACTTAAAAGACCCTTTTGTGTAGGGACATGTTGTCTGACACCGTAATTGGGTGGCCATGTTGTGAGCATGGTGCCTAACCTATAAACTGTCACTTCAGTTTAGTTATTGCTTAGTTCACAACAAGTGGCCTCAGTTAATCTGGCCTTTCTGAGCTCTGCAACTCTTGTCCTCGAGCAGGGAAAGGTCTTCCGAATATATGAAGAAAAGAAGGGGACGGCGGAAAGTTTGCGAAGAAAGAAATGATGGGTAACTCCTATCCCTTCAAAGTCCCCTCACGGAAAGAGGATCCAGATGATATCTAGCTGCTTTCACAGCAGGGCTCAGATTTGAGTTTGATGTCATTGATAGAAAAACAAGGAGAAGCCCGTATCTGGCATGAAGACGTTTTGAAAACGTACCTCCATGTTCCAAGTTGAAGCTCCTTGACGCGGTTGGTCGCTTTGTATAACTCTTTTCCCTTCTCCTTTTGTGCCATCTGCCTTACGTGTCCGGGATACCTGGACTCCGAAATGCTGCATGAGCTGCTCTGGTGTCACTATTGTGTGGCTTTCAGCAAAGCAACGGGAAGTGGGAGGCACAAGGCAGTAATTGGCTTATCTCACGTTTTGACAGAGAGACAAATCTATTCACTGCTGTTGTTCACGGGAGGCGTCTCCAAAATGTGTGGCTTTGATGTGAGATTCGTCTGGCGACTAGTAAAGACTCCAGGGAGGTTGGAATTTATCAGCCCAAAACGAACTGACATGAAAGGGTGAGTAGAGAGAAGAGGAATATGCAGTTAGAATACAAAGCCAGGCTGGGACTTCACTCCTTCTGTAGACCTCAGGGGCTTCTCTTCCTCTTCTGACACTGGGAAACGAAAGAAGCATTTCCTGCCTGGGCCATTTCCGCTTGGAGTGGAGTGATGCTTTCCAACGCTGGGAGTTGCTTTGAGATCAGTTATTCGGGTCACTATCTGTGCCTCAGTTTCTTGGTTCAGAAAATGGGGGTGGCAGGTGGACAGAGACCTGTCGCGAGGGTAAATGAGTTCATGCCTATAAAGAACTTAAAACAGCGCCAGGCACCTTGGAAGCTCGGTCACTGTTAGCTGTGGTTGTTCATGATGATCATACTATTATTGCCACCAGAGCACGATACAGGGAGGGGGCTTTTGTAGTAAACAGAGCACAAGGCTTTGCAGCCAGAACACGTGGGGCAGGGTACCAATTCCACCACTCGCCAGTTGAGCAATTTGAAGGAAACTCTCAGTGGCCTCAACAGTAAAGGGATTGGAGGTATGGATGAGGCTTACAAGAGAAAAATGACAGATTGTTCCATGTAAAGTAACCATTATTTTTATCAGCATTAAATTAGTGACTGGCAGAACTTAGTGATGTTCTAAGCTCTGTCACGTCACAGGCTGCACTGGTGGCCGTTGGTCCTTTTCTGTAATGGAGGAGTGGATGGCCTTAGACATACCCTGAAAAGCCAGGGGCGGAAGAATCTTGAGAATCACCTGGCTTCCTTGTTTGGGACATTTTAAGCATACTGCCGGTAGGCAGTAAACTACACCCAAACCTCCTTTGGGTCAGGTTTCTAGCCCAACCTTCTCCCAATTTCTGAGATCAGGCCGAATCCAAGTAAACAAAGCCTGGCAAGGTGGTTGAAGGCATTTGGGTTACAACGAATAGAATTTTCCCAGCTGTGTTTGTTTCGTTTGGTCAATCTACCCATTCTTATTTAGAGACTGTTACGTGACAGCTTTGAGGCACACACACACACACACACACACACGAAGAGGGGAATTAGTACGCAGGAACTGTGAGGCCCAGGACTATAGCCTTGCTTGTACAATTTTATGCCAGGACTCCACAAACGACAGCCCCGCACTCTAAATTCAGACCATCTTCTATATTTGTGAATAGAGATCTGTTGGAACACATGCAGACTCACTTGTTCACGTACTGCCCATGGCTGCTTTCCTGCTATAACGGAGTTGGGTAGTTACAACCAACACTGTTTGGCCCCATAAGGCCTAAAATATTTACTCTCTGGCCCCTTAGAGAAAAGGTGTGTTGACCCTTGACCTTTGCAGTCTCACTCCACAAACCAATGCAGTAGACAAGAGCATCAAACACCATTTACTTAAATGGGTATCTTTTTAAAAATGTGGGCACCAGGCTTAGAAAATTTAGCATAAAATCCCTAATTCTCAATACTTCTTAAGGAAGGAATGCCATTTGGTAAATTTGTTCTCTAAGACCAGTGCAATAGAAAGAAAATACGAAACTCGAATACGCTTGTGCGTTTGGAACATCACAGAAACGCAATAAAAATAAACAGCTATGAGGTATTTCACACTCCTTACGAAAGAGATACTATAAAAAAGCACAGAGAAATAGGTCAACGGGCCATGTGTCGTATGCTTCAAAGCGTCTAATGCCCGTCAAGTTATTCTCTCATAACGCTCTTTAAAACTGGACATCAAAAGACTGTGGAAGCTTACAAGCATAATGGGACAGCGTAGACACTTGGAAACTAACATAATGGGACGGCATAGACACAGAGAAACAGGGTAGATGTTACTTTGATTATTAGCATCCCTCACCTCAAATTCACACAGAACTTTTAACAAACAAATGATTACAATCATCAGTTCATCTGCTGAAAAGAAAGTTAAATAAAACAATATAACCTCAAAAAGCTTTTTAAAACTCTACCCAAACCATCAGTCTTTCTCAGATAGACTCTCAGGTACTTCACTTTGAATTTGAGAGAGCAGAAACATATTTTTAGCCCTGGGAAGATCATTGTCATTTTCTATCTTTGATCAGGTCAAATCCTTCTGATTTGTGTGACCCATCGAAAAACTTCTGGTTGCTATTTAGATTTAAAAGTTTTTATTTATTTATTTAGGAGAAGGAAAGAGAGTGAGAGAGGACGAGTGATAAGGGACAGAGAGAGAAGGGGACAGAAGATCTGCTGACAGCAGAGAGCCCAATGTGGGGCTTGAACCCACGAACTGCGAGATCATGACTTTTCCTTTTAATTTTTTAACGTTTATTTTTGAGAGAGAGAGACAGAGCACGAGTGGGGGAGGAACAGAAAGAGGAGAGGGAGACACAGAATCCAAAACAGGCTCCAGGCTCCGAGCTGTCAGCACAGAGCCCAACGCAGGGCTCCAACTCACCGACCATGAGATCATGACCTGAGTCCAAGTCGGATGCTCAACCGACTGAGTCACCCCGGCGCCCACCACTTAGATTTTAAAATACTGCATTTTCTCCTGCAAAACTTCTCATTCACATATGAATTGCATTTCCCAATAAGCTGAGAGGCTTGTACAGAATGAGGAATTTGGACTGACCATCTGCTGTCATGACTGAGAACTTAGGCTCTGGAGTCAGAAAGCCCTGGTGCCACATATAAGATTTTATGCCAGGTACGTAGAAAAGTACCTGGATGGAGGAAGTGCTCGATACTTTTAACTGTGTGCTTAAACATTCTCTTTAGCGTCATTTTAATAAAGTTAAAATGAAGAGCACTGCCATATGTGTCGTAGGAAAATCTAAGATGAAATGTTGAGGGGTGTGTATGTGCTTATGCGCGCACACGTGAGTAAGAGAAATCCTCTCTCCAAACAATTCTTCTAATCTTGTTAAATTTTACCAGATTTTTTACTACACATTGCAATCACCTGGGTACACTTAAATATCCTGATGCCAAGGCCACATTCCAGACCAATTCGATCAAAGTCTCTGAGTGTAGGGTCTGGAGCATCTTTTAAAATTCCCAAGTGATTCCAATGTGCAGCCAAGATTCAAAACAGATCTAAAGTGACCTTTCTCCTGAGAAGTTAGGAAGATGTTGACATCACAGTATGGCTCCTAGCTGAGATACAAACGAGAACCCAACGTCGCTATCTTTCCACAAATCCCCTAAAAAATAGGTTTTATTTTACTTCTGGATTTCCTATCAGTGAATGACACCATCAGTGTAATTCTACATTTCTTCTTCTTCCTCACTCTATTTCTCACATACACCGAGGCTCCAAGTTCCATCAGCTGGCATCCATCTTGGTATCTTGTAACCACCACCCCTTCTCTACTACCTCAGCCTCATCTGAAGTTCAGATCATTATCTTCTCTGTCTCAGGTGGACACAAGTATCACACAGATGGTCTCTATATCCCTGATATGTTCCTATTCAACTTCTCTTAAATTAGGCTCTCCAGAAGCAGATCCAAAGACAAGGATTCAAGGACAGCAGTGCGTTTAGGAGGTGAACCCAGAAAACATCTGGAGGAGTAGTTTTAACCCATAGGGGGTAATAATTTATGCCCCCAGGGACATTTGGCAATACATGGAGATATTTTTTGTTGTTATAATTGGGGGAGGGTGCTGTTGGACTGTAGTGGGTAGAGATCAGGAGTGTTGCTAAACTTCCTACAATGCACAGGACAGTTCCCCCTACAACCACCAAAAAAAGTATTAGCCAACTTCAAATGTCAAGAGTGCCCATGTTGAGACACCCTACAGTTGGGAAGTAAGGAAGCGAAATAAGGAAGAGAAAGAAACCAAATAAAGGTATATTATCCAACTAGTTAGTACTGTGGGCAACCATAGCTCAGTCCTGCTACTCTAGGAGAGAGTATAGACCGCATGCCTCAAAGTTATCCCGCACAAGGGATGTGAGAGCAAGGGTATTTTTACACTAATCCCTGTAACTTATCAGTGAGTACTGCAGCAGTGGATGTATGAGTCATAGAATTCTCTCATATTTCTAGTCTGCTGAGCACAGGAGCAGAGGAAAAATAGGGTTTCATCAGAGAAGCCCATCACACAGATGGTCAGAAGTCTACAGCGGTAAATTCCAAGGTATATGAGTGGGACAGCACCTGCTGAACATCCTTCACACAAATGCCAGAAGAATCATTCTAGAGCCTACTCATAGCATTCTCCCATTGATTTTACATTGTCCTTAAGACAAAAGCCAAGTTCTATAAGGTGGTATACCAGGTACTCCATGATTGAGCACTACCCATTTCATTGGTCTCGAATCCTCTGTATCAAACAGAATTGGACATTAAAACTCTCGGACTCACATACACATTACCTCTAGAAGAGTGATTATCAACCTGGATGCACACGGGAATTACCTAGGGTGCTTTAAAGAAATACTCTTCCTGGAGACTTCCGGGGAAGATGGTAGAGTAGGAAGATCCTAAGTTCACCTTGTACCATGGATACAATATTTAGGATAAATGGATGCTTGGGATAAGCATCCCTAAAATGGCCCAAAGACTGGCAGAACAGACTCTCCACAGCTGAAGGTAGAGAAGAGGCTACATCGAAGAGGGTAGGAAGGATGGAGACACGATTGGGACTGGCTTACTGTCTGAGGGAGGAACACTGTGGGCACGCAAAGGGGAGAGAAAACAGACCTTCCCACAAAGCACCACAAGGCGCAGGGAATCCCCCTGGGGACAATGAATCCCCATAACATTTGGCTTTGAACACCAGAGTGGCTGAATTTCACAAATTCTTACAGCCAGTGGTGCTCAACACCTGGAGCTTTGAAAATCAGTGACTTTGACTATGGGAGAGCCAGGAGGGTGAGAGGAAGCTGGAGTCCCTGCCCTTTGAAAGTAGTTTGAAAAACACCTGGGGCATATGGGCAGGAGATTTATTTACTGATTTCAGAGCATGTGCTGGAGGGGCAGAGATCTTTAAGGGACTTCTCCAGGAAAAAAGGAACTGGCAGGTGACACTGTCCTCTCCACTAGCCTAGATACTTGGACATCTGTCGGAACCAACACAGCACCACACTCTCCACCCAGCTTGCTCACAGTGTGGCCTTCCCCCGCGTGTTCTGTGGACACGTCTCCTCCAGCCAGGGCTGGGCCCCCGGTCTCCTACTACAGCAGACCATTGAAAACCCTGCTAATGCCACATGCCCCAACACCATGGTCCTTCCGCAAATCTACCTCCTGCAATGCCAGCCTCCTCCCAAGTTGCTGCAGATCCCCTCCTGCAGCAAACTTGTGCAGGCCTTTCTAGCTCCAGGCACTCTGCCCCCACGCTCTCCGATGGGTTCACCCCCTCCAGCCTGGTGGCAGGAGTCTTCTAAAGCAGCTTCAGACAGCAGACCTGTGCAAGCCTTGTTAACACCATGTGTCCTGCCCCTACATTCCCCTGCAGTCCTGCCCCCTCCAATACGACCTTGGCCAGAGTCCACTGAAAGCAGTGCCACAAGTTTGGCAGGGTGCAAGTAGCCCTGATGTGGCAGCACCCCTCCAAAGTGACTTCTGCCCTGGAGAGAGGGGAAGACAACCACAGACACCGGTCTGACTATGCCTCCGGCAGTAGACTGGGAACAGACATCTGGTCTGATTGTACTACAGCTTCTTAGGGGACAATGCAAGGAAAGCACACTGCAGTTCTATTCTACTGCATCTCTAGCCAACACCTGGTTTGACTCAACTCAAGCCCAAGGTGGCCCCAGATTGGCCCTCTAACAACACAGGGACCAAACCCTGTCCACACAGGCAAAGAGAACCATTGCAGATGACTGGACTGAAGGCAAAAGTGGCTCAGTCACAAAAGTGCAATCCCTATGTAAATACCAATAACATTTTCCACACAACTAGAACAAAGAATATTAGATTTGTATGGAACCACAAAAGAGCCCAAAGAGCTAGAGTAATCTTGAAAAAGAAGGACAAAAGCAGAAGTATCACAATCCCAGATTGCAAGATACACTACAAAGGTGTAGTTATCAAAACAATATGGTACTGGCACAAGAAGAGACACATAGATCAATAGAACAGAAGAGACAGCCCAGAAATAAAGCCACGATTATATGGTCAATTAACCTACGACAAAGCACAAAAGAAAATACAATGGGAAAACAGACAGTCTCTTCAACAAATGGTACTGGGAAAACTGGACAGCTACAAGCAAAAAAAAATGAAACTGGACCACTTTCTTACACCATACATAAAAATAAACTCAAAATGGAGGAAGTACCTAAATGTGAAGTCTGAAACCATAAAAACCCTAGAAGAGAGCACAGGCAGTAATTTCTCTGACATTGCCCGTAGCAACATTTTTCTAGACATGTCTCCTGAGACAAGGGAAAGAAAAGCAAAAGTAAACTATCGAGACCACATCAAAATAAAACTTTTGCACAGCAAAGGAAGCCATCAACAAAACTAGAAGACAACCTACTGATAAGAGAAGATATTTGCAAATGACATAGCCAATAAAGAGTTAATACCTGGGGCACCTGGGTGGCTCAGTCGGTTAAGATTCCAACTTTGATTCAGGTCACGATCAGTGAGTCAGGTCAGTCAGTGAGTTCAAGCCCCACATCGGGCTCTGTGCTGACAGCTCAGAGCCTGGAGCCTGCTTCGGATTCTGTGTCTCCCTCCCTCTGCCCCTCCCCCACCCACACTCTGTCTCTCTCAAAAATGAATAAACGTTAAAAAATTTTTTAAAAAGAGTTAATACCTAAAATAGAGAACTTATACAACTCAACACCAAAAAACACAAATAATCCAATTAAAACTGGGCAGAAGACATGAACACACATTTCTCCCAAGAAGACATCCAGATGGCCAACAGACATGTGAAAAGATGCTCACCATCACTCATCATCAGAGAAATATAAATCAAACCACAATGAAATATCTCCTCCAACCTGTCAGAATGTCTAAGATCAACAGTGCAAGAAACAACAAATGTTGGAGAGGACATGGAGAAAAAGGAAGCCTTATGAACTGTTGGTGGGAATGCAAACTGGAATATCCACTGTGGAAAACAGTATGGAGGTTCTTCAAAAAACTAAAAATAGAATTACCATACAGTCCATAATGCTGCTATCGGGTATTTAGCCAAAGAAAATGAAAACACTAATTTGAAAAGATATATGTGCCTTTATGCTTATGGCAGCATCTTTTACAACACCCAAATTATGGAAGCAACCCATATGTCCATCTATAGATGGATAAAGAAGAAGTAATATAGATAGGTAGGTAGGTGGGTAGATAGATAGATATAAAATGTAATATTAATCAGCTATAAAAGGGAATGAATTCTTGCCATTTGCAACAACATGGATGGATCTAGAGTATATTATGCTAAGTGAAATAAGTCAATCAGAGAAAGACAAATACCGTATGATTTTATGCATATGTGGAATGTAAGAAACAAAACGAATGAATAAAATAAAGACTAACCAAAACCAGAGCCTTCAGTATAGAGAACAAACTGAGGGTTACCAGAGGGGAGGGGGTGGGAATGGGTAAAATAGGGGAAGGGGATTAAGAGGACACTTATCATGATGAGCACTAATGTATAGAATTGTTGAATCACTGTATTGTACACCTGAAACTAATATAACACTCTGTTATCTACATTGGAATCAAAATTAAAAAATAAAATAAAGTGGGCAAGGGGGCTCACAACCTATATGACTAGCCTGTTAACAAAATAAAAGAAATACTTTTTCTGGGGTGACACCCCAGAGATTTTGATTTAAGAGGCATGGTCTGGACACTGGCATTCCTTATAGCTTCTCTGGTGATTCTAAGGTATAGCCAAGGTTGAGAAGTAACATGCTAGAATTTTGTTTCTTGGGGACAGGATGGTCTTATTCATCTGGGTGTTCTCCCTATGACATTCCCCAGAGTGATCCCATAATAGATACTCAACTGATGTCTGTTGAATCAATACAATAAAATGAGTGAGAGAAGCAAAGCTTGAATGAAGACGGGTAAAGCTTAGAATCCCATCAGTTAAGCATTCTTAGTACTGGGATTCTTAGCACTTTACATGCTTTAGTATCTGGGGTCATTGCAGCAGCCTTGTGTAGGTAGATGTTTTTCTGCTTTGTTTTTTTCTGAGGCAGATGTTGATATTCAGAAAAGTTAGACTGACTCATTCAAGATCAAGGAGCAGAGCCATGACTCAAACTTTAACTGCCCTGACTCCAGAGACCGGGTCCTGTCTCAAACAGATAATGGCAAGTAGGGATTCCAGAAGACCGTGATTCCTTTCCTCTTACAAGGACCTGAGAGGAGTGCCATAGGGCACTCCTAATGATACTCTATATACTCAGTGGTGGAGATTACACACCGAACATTAGCGCCATGGCAGGCAATGGAAAATCAGAAACCATCATCTCCAACAGGAGCTAATTCAGCACTGCTGAGACGTGACCATAGGACCTTCTTCAATGAAATCCAAGTCTTTGTGTGCAAGCTTTTTTATGATTTGAGCCCAGTAAGCAAGAGGGAGGACAAATAACTCTATGGCTTTAACCCTATGAATCAGAGATAATACAAATATAAGCATCACTAACCAGAAATAAGTTTGCAATGATTGATAGGTAGGCTGTAGAGAGTGAGGTTTCCTTGTCTGAACATCAACTGTTTATAAAACACAAAACATGACAGAGACTGCGAGGCCTCTAGTTCTTCTCATTCTAGAAAAGATGGTGAGGGAAAAAGGCTACTGGTCCATACACATGCGATTACACCACAGAAGGTTTCCATCTGTCTTGGCATTAACTTCTCCCCCACCACATCCACAAAAGAATTTATCTTAACGGGTATGGCTTGAGTAGAATGGTGCACGTCATGGGGTTAGAAATTTCCAGCTGCTGTTCCATACACTTTGCGAGGGGGCAACCAACAGTAACAGCAAGCCGCCTTTGGTTTCATAGACTTAAATCTTGTGATGTACAAATGGAGACACTTTGTACAACATAAACACAACCTGACTATTAACAGTAATACGAGGAAACACTGCTATTTTTTTTTAAAAATAGAGATTTCTCCCCAACCTGCTGCGACGCTTTCTTCCTACAAAGCCTGGGAAACAAAAAGTCGACAAGTCTGACAGGGACTCAGAAATGCTATACTCCATCGCTCAATTTCTGTGTCTTCTGACTTGGCTGACAACCTTTTGATGATGCGTGAAGTATCAAATCTGAAATGCGTGGTAGATGTCACAAATGCAATGATGCTCTCAATCTGGCCCCTTTTCAGTGGAATACATCTATGCCCGAGAGCTGCAGGAGCAAGTCGATTTGTATGTGTAATTCAATAATGTGGTGCTTCAGAATGAAGACAAATTCAAAGCTCTGTGTTACGACACTGTCATCATCTCAACGAAATGAGATATGGCATGTTGAAAGAAAGTTAACACAGGGCCAAGAAAATGGTAACTTTTAGGTCAAAGCATGGCCATGTCTCCCGGTTCACCATTAACTTGTCCATCAGAAAATCCTCACATCTAAGGTGAATTGCCCTGTGCTTGCTGGCCTCTATGTGTTCTCAAACCCGAAGCCTTTCAGGCACAGTAATCAGTAAATGTTGGCCTCCCTAATCAGGTTTTCAGTGAAGACCAAACTCTACCCATGTCTCCAGTTAAGTCTATTTATGGTGCCAAAATCAGGAGACAAAAATGCTGTAAACAAGCTGTTGAGTCCCTCCCAGCACAAATGGAACACAGAGGACATTCATCAGAGCAGAGACGAATAAATCACTCTCCCAACTGTCTCAGATAGGCAAGCCAAAAATTGTTTTACTTTCCAGCGCTAAAATATCTGTTGGTAAAAATTTTTTTATTTTCCCACTCTGTATTTTTAATCTATCCTTTCACAGAAAGAAAAGCTATAGGGGCGCCTGGGTGACGCAGTCGGTTAGGTGTCCGACTTCAGCCAGGTCACGATCTCGCGGTCCGGGAGTTCGAGCCCCGCGTCGGGCTCTGGGCTGATGGCTCGGAGCCTGGAGCCTGTTTCCGATTCTGTGGCTCCCTCTCTCTCTGCCCCTCCCCCGTTCATGCTCTGTCTCTCTCTGTCCCAAAAATAAATAAACGTTGAAAAAAAATTTTTTTTAAATAAAAAAAAAAGAAAAGCTATATTTGAGGTAACAATAGCATTCAGACACGAAGTTTAAAGGAATACTTATGCCAGAGAAGCCTCGGTGTTAGAATCCTTAGTAGGATCTTGAGCCAAAGTTTTGAAAATTAAATTTCATAAGGAGAAAGTGAGTAAGAATATTAAAGACACTTTGCTTATTCGTGATACTATTTAAATAGGTAAACTTCTATTTCTGGCCCAATGGATTCTAGAGACAGGAAAACGGAAGACTCAAGATTGATCATTTGAGAACACTCGTGTCCTATAAGAAAGGGAAAATTTGGAATCAGCAAAGTGTTCAGAAAAAGAGGTTGGGAAGCAAGGCAAGACGCCCTTCGGACCCTACTACCCTACATAGCAGTTATGTGGAGAAAACAGGATCCCCCCCTTCCCAAGGACCCACATCTTCTCATCCCCTCACTTTCTCTCCATCTTTTGTACTCTCCCTTATCTGTCAAGTCTTTATCTACTCTGCTTGGCAGGAAGCGTAGCCCTGTCTTATCACAACTTATTCTCTGTCTGTGCTCCAAGTCCCCTTAGGACCTAAGCTTACGACACGAAGTCCTGCTCCTGTCCTCCCTCCGCCCCCTTGTTGCAACATCCCTTTCCACCGGCTGGAGCTGCCCAAATGATCAAGAGGGCCAGAGAGGGTAAGGGATATACATCAACAACAAGGGGGGAGGATGAGAGCTCTGGGCACAGCTGCCTCTGTTTACTCCTAACCATGGACATCTGGCCACAGCTTCATCCAGGTCACATGCTAAATCTGGGAGAGTCACAAGATCCCAATGGTCTCTCTCCGGATATGTGCTTGGTAGGACGAGAAAGAGCTTCCCTTGTAAGGTCTCACTCCTGGATTTATTTATTTCGTGCTTTTTACTGAGATCTAACACACACACACACACACACACACACACACACACACACACACACAGTAAGCCGTGTAAAGTACGCAAAAATGCACTGTTCCGAGGAGTTTTACCAACCTTTACACCAAGTGACCACCACCTAGATCAAAGACACTTCCAACGCCCCAAGAGGCTCCTTCAGGCCCTTCCCCTGTCAATAGCCCCCTCCCTCCCCATACTCTACAGCAGTAAACACCATCATGACTTCCGTCACCACTGCTTACTTTGGCCTCTTCCTGAACATCACGTATAGCACACACCCTCTGTGTCTGGCTTCATCCACTAGAGCGTGTGCAAGGGTTCTCCATATGGCTGCACATATCAGTGGTTCTTTCTTTTTCATTGCTATGGAGTATTCCATTGTACGAATACACCACAACTTACGTTTCATTCTCCTCTTGATGGACACATACGTTGTTCCCCGGTTGGTGCTAATATGAATGAAGCTGCTATGAACTTCCTTGGCCCTATTTTTTTTTTTAATGGGCAGAAGCACTCATTTCTCTCAGGTATATATCTGGGAGTATAAAATTGCTGGGTCATAAGGTAGACATTTGTTTAGGGTTAGTGGACACCAAAGGGCTCCCCGTTGAGAAGTTCAGATACCCTCTGCAGCAGCAAGTTGAATCTCTTTATAAACCTCTGAGTCATGTGACTTCACAATGTTACCGCCAACAGTAAAGACTTAGTGATGGAGAAAGCCATTGAACAGAAGCCAGGCAAGATGCTTGAACATGCACGATTCTTCCAGAAAGCAAACCCCGTTTAGTTTCCACCAGTGGTACGCATCTATAGGTTTATCCCCCGGGAGAGAAATTAGAATCTTAAGCATTGGAGATTTTATCTTCCCCAAATTGCAATCTCGTTACGCAGTATACCCAGTTTGTAAACGAGTTTCAGCTACTTGCCATTTTCACCAAGACATTTAATTAGTTGTTTCTGTTCTCAGTGCCCTGTTCCCTCTGGAGATACATAGGTAATAAAATAAATGAATTAAACATTCTTTAATATTCACTTGGCAACATGTGTCATTTAGCCTGCAATTAAGAGAATACTTATACATGAGACTGGTTAGTTTATACATATTTAAAAATTTCCCCAAATCAATTGTGTTGTCGCACTATGGAGTATAGATTTCTCAGGAAACTTACACTGGTCTCGTGTTTACTTTTTTAGGTCTCTGTAATTAATTCTATGTGGGATTGTGGAAAGAAGGGAGGGAGGGAGGGAGGGAGAAAAGATCGATTTTTCATGTAGCAATTTCATTTATTTATTTATTTTTCACATAGCAATCTTATACTCACATTCCGTTTCAGGTCGCCCTTCACCCCACTGTCACTACATCAGTGCAATGACCTACTAAGGACCCGGCACCAAGTTTGTCCTTACAAATTCTGTCCTCAGAAATCTCAGTGGCTTTTGACAAATTGTGAGCCGAATTGCCTCCCCATGAGTTCTAAAAATATCTCTAGATGGATAGTGGGTACCTCAAAATATAGAAGCAATAGATCAGTAGATGAGACAAACACCCAACTGACTTCAATTCTCTATGTTCACTCAGGGAGAAGTAAAGCATTTCTGGGAACGGAGGTATAGATTTTTGCCGGCCCACACTATTCAAGAGGTACAGAAATTTAGGAAGTGGACAGAGATCAGAGTCGCAAATCATAGAAAAGAGATGTCCTAGAAGCTGTGTCAATTTCACAAACCAAACAACAAGAGATATTACAAGCCAGGTTATTGGAGCTGGATTTCCATAAGGTAGGATACAGGAAAAAATCCCGTCAAATCACAGAGTTGAGAGAAACTTTAGACATCACCAAAAATGAGGAAGTTCTTGGTCAAAAGGTGCAGTAATCTGCCTAAGAGAACAAAGAGAAGAAGATTAATATAATTATTATAAAATTAACAAGAATACGTTCCTGGCCATTATATCTTATGCATAATGTGTGTTAAATATTTCTGCAGGTACGTGTCGTGTGTATGTATGTGCATATGTTACCATATAGGTATAGGATTATTCCTAATTTACAAACTAGGAAGAAGTTAACAATAGTTACTCCTGGGATAGGGATAGGAGTGGGAAGTATGACATTATTTTAATTTTTTACTTTATAAATCTATTTCGTTTTTGAATTGACTATTTTAATTGGTTGCTTGAGGACAACAAATAATGTATTGTTTCTAATTTAAAAACTTACTGAGTCTGAAAGAAAGACACAAAATCCAGACTCCACAAAGGTCATTAAATATGACTATTAAAAAAAATTCTGCACGGGGAAAATTCCCAACAAAAGAATTTTAAAATATATGTGCATCATTTACATTATGGCATTAATTTCAAAGGGTTCATTCTAATGCAGAAGAAAAAGCAGGACAATAGAAAAATAGAAAAAGAATATAAACAGGCAGTTTCCAGGAAACAAATTATAAATAGCCAATAAACATGTGAAAACATGATGAAACTCCTCTGTAATTTTGAAAATGCAAGTCAAGAGATATTTTTTCATGCACTAAGTCAGCACAAATCTCATGGGTTTCTTGATACGCAGTATTTTTATGCCACATGTGTTATAAACATTACTATCTCTTTTAAATTTTTTTTTAAGTTTATTTTTTGACAGAGACAGAGTGCAAGCATGAGCTGGGGAGGGGCAGAGAGAGAGGGAGACACAGAATCGGAAGCAGGCGCCAGGCTTTGAGCTGTCAGCACAGAGCCCGACCTGGGGGTCGAACCGACGAACCCTGAGATCATGACCTGGGCTGAAGTCGGACGCTTAACTGACTGAGCCACCCAGGCGCCCTGGACATTACTATCTCTTTTAAAAGTCATAGCAATCCTACACGTGAAGTAATTATGAAAGGAAACATACATGTACAAATCTGTATATTATTTTTTCTTCAGTTAGAGGGTGTTTTCCTAGGTTAAGACCAACAGTGATCTGCTAATTTAAAAAAAAAATTAATTTTAGGGGCGCCTGGGTGTCTCGATTGTGCATCCAACTCTCGTTTTCCGCTCAGGTCGTGGTCTCACAGTTCGTGGATTCGAGCCCTGCATCGGGCTCTGTGCTGATTGTGCAGAGCCTGCTTGGGATTCTCCCTCTCCCTCTCCCTCTTCCGTGGCTCTCTCTCTCTCCCTTCCTCTCTCTCTCAAAATAAATAAATACACTTAAAAAAATAAAATATAGTATGCTCTCCAGGAAATTAAAATACACGCACGTTGCACTAAACAAAAGATACCCAGCATTTTCGAGAGTGTAGGGGAAACATGCATTTTCATACATTGTTAGTGGGACTATAAAGAGCTCTGGGGGAGCAACTAGGTAGTATCTATCTAATATAGAATTATGCAGGCTCTTTATCAATTTTTCTCTCAAAATTTGTCCTATGCATCTACTTCACCATGCATAGGTAGAAGGATGTTTATGACACCATTTCTCTGAGTGACAAAGAACTTGAAGCACTTCAAAGTCCATCAGCAGGGAGCTGATTAAAGAAAGTATAAAACATCAATCCTGTGGAACTTTATGGAGCTTTAAAAGAATGAGGTAGATTTGTGTGCTTATGTGAAAGGTAGAGAAAATACATCATGCAGTAAAAAAGTAAGGTACAGAACAGCTCGTGTCATGAATTCCTCTGGTGTCACGGAAGAAAAGGGTGTGTCTATATCTCTCAATATTGCTATAAAGATATATGCACAGACATATAAAGTATATATTCCAAATACAGATCGATGATAGGAAGATAGAAAAAACTTTTTTTGTGCAGGGCTGGGATCAGGGTGAGGGAAGTGAGGCACTTCAAAAGGACACCAAAAAACGTAGTCATCAAAATATGTAATATTTTCAAAATCAAAATGCAAAAACTTCATGATGAAAAAATATCAAAAGTTTAAATAAAGATAGGCTGCTATTTGTTTGTTTTATGACCTATGGTATCAGGCAAGGCTGTTTTCACAGCCCTGGAAGACAGAGTTAGTGTCTGTCTCCAGGACAGGAGGCAGGTTTGTTTGCCGTGCGATATAATTAAGATAATGTTCCTATCTGGGACAAAATTTAGGCAGGTTTGCTTGCAGCCTATTATAGAATATTTTAGTTTCCTAAGATTGGGGCTCCTCAGCTATGACATGAACCCACTCTGTATGCAGCATTCTCTGGGCCACTCCATGTTGCCTTTGTGGGACCCGGTGGGCAAGGGAAACTGGCACAAACATGAAGTTCATGCTTCTTGTTGTACCACAAGTAATAAAGATGTTTGTCTCTGACTCAGGGGTTTCGTGTCTCCTCACTACATCCATGAAATCCATGCTAACTTGTATAATTGCTAGTAGGGCAAAAATCACAGAACCTTCACAATGAGACTTCTTTTCTCCAATTTTGGGAAAAAGGAATCGTTTATATAAAGATTTGGGGTTCCAAGAGAAGTAAAGCTTGGATAAACTTAAAAGGTAGCGTGAACAAAGGGAAATAGCTGGAGATCAAGACAGAGAATGGGATTGAGGCTGGACCTTGAAGAGTCCTTCGGGCCATGCAAATAACCTGAACTTTGGTTCATAGGCTTCACGCAGCCAATCAACATTTTAAGCCAAAATAGAAGTTTCACATTTGTTTATTAGAAAGATCACTCAGTGGCAAAGTGGAATGTTGATAGGAATCAGGAAGAACCATTAGGAAGCTGGTGAAATAGTAAGATAATATAATACAAATAATAATCTGGGGCACTTGGGTGGCTCAGTCGGTTGGGCGTCCAACTTCGGCTCGGGTCATGATCTCACAGTTTGTGGGTTCTAGCCCCGCGTCGGGCTCTGTGCTGACAGCTCAGAGCCCGGGGCCTGCTTCGGATTCTGTGTCTCTTCCTCTCTCTGCCCCTCCCCTGCTCATGCTCTCTCTCTGTCTCTTAATAATAAACGTTAAAAAATTTTAAATAATAATCAAAATTGCTAACATGTATTGGTTCCCAGGTGCCAGACACTGTGCTAGACTCCTCAGCTAGGATTATATTCTTTATTCCTGTGAGAAAAGAAATGATTATTTGTATTTTATTTTTTTTTAAGTTTTTTAACATTTATTTATTTTTGAGACAGAGAGAGTCAGAGCATGAATGGGGGAGGGTCAGAGAGAGAGGGAGACACAGAATCCGAAACAGGCTCCAGGCTCTGAGCTGTCAGCACAGAGCCCGATGCGGGGCTTGAACTCACAGACTGCGAGATCATGACCTGAGCTGAAGTCGGACGCTTAACTGACTGAGTCACCCAGGTGCCCCAGATTATTTGTATTTTATACATGAGGGAAATGAAGTATAAAGTAAATGAACTCATTCAAGTCAATGACAGAAATGAGATCGAGACTCAAGCTGACAGCAGATTCCAAGGTCTTAATCACTGAGTGGAATTTTGATTAAATGTATTCAATTTTGGGGGCACCCAGGTGGCTCAGTCGGTTAGGCATCCGACTTCGGCTCAGGTCATCTTCTTGCGGTTCATGGGTTCGAGCCCCGCATCAGGCTCTCTGCTAACAGCTCAGAGCCTGGAGCCTGCTTTGGATTCTGTGTCTCCTTCTCTCTGTGCTCACCCCCCCCCCCCCCGTGCTCATGCTCTGTCTCTCTCAGTCTCTCAATAATAAAGAAACGTTAAAAATTTTTTTTAATGTATTCCATTTCTGCCATTTAAATTCCTATATTGTCATCTTCTCTCCGACATGGAGTACAGGCTCTTTATATTACACTGAATGTTTACTTCTGCTTATATTTAATCTGTAATTCTAGCTATTTTTGGCTATACTACCTTCCAAATATATTACTATCACAGTTGTTTTTATCTCCTCCAAATACATTACTTTGTCATCGAACAGGTTAAATCCTCATAGCTTGATTCTTATCCACATCAACTCAAATTCTCTAGATCTATTTTTATAACTTTATCGGCCTCCCCAGTGTGAGAAAGCTTTCTAATTGGGTATCAGTGGAAAATTTAATGAGCCTGCTATTTATTCTCTCTTCCAGACCAGTAATGAAGACTTAAAATAAAATGTCCTTTCTTTTCGTGTCATCATGCGTTACAAATTAATGCAATCCTTAGAATGTTAGGAGATTCTGTATGTATTAAGAAATGTAAGTAGAAAACACTAATTAGGCACGCCTGTAAAAGACTACCAAACCTAATACATATTGACCGTTTATATGGATTATTCTATTAATGAATGACAGCAAGCACCATTAGATAATCTGTAATTCCTCACATAATATAGATGGAAATTGCGAAACAATTCCCAAATCAGCCCAGTTTTTGTCAGTTTGTTGTGATTCATTACGATTTATTATAATTTATCACTCAAGGGGAAGTTGTCACGATACAAAACAACACACTTTAGTAAGAAAGAAAATGGGAGGGGGGAGGAAAATTAGATGGAGATACTCAAACCTTTCTGAAGGAAAACACCAAATCAACTATCTTATAAATACATAGCTCCATTTTCTGCTTCACAGTTGGGATCATAAACTATTAGTTTGAGGAAACGGGACCATTTCATGTTGCTAGATATTTACCCTTCTTCTGTAACAGATTTATTTAGATACCACTCACATACCATAAAATTAAAATATATAATTCAATGGGTTTTAGGACATCCACAGAGTTGTGCGATCAGTGCCCAATTTGCAAACATTTTCATCACTCCCAAGAGAAACTCCATGCCTTTCAATTATCACCTCCCAATTCTCACATCCCCTGCAGCTCTTGGTAACCACCAGCTATATTCTGCCTCTATAGATTTGTCTATGCTCGAAATTTTATATCCTTGGGATCATATAATATGTGATCTTTGGTGACCGGCTTCTTTTGCTTAGCATGACGTTTTCAAGGTTCGTCCATCTTGGGCACCTGGGTGGTGCAGTCGGTTGGGCGTCCGACTTCAGCCAGGTCATGATCTCGCGATCCAGGAGTTCGAGCCCCGCGTCGGGCTCTGGGCTGATGGCTCAGAGCCTGGAGCCTGTTTCCGATTCTGTGTCTCCCTCTCTCTCTGCCCCTCCCCCATTCATGCTCTGTCTCTCTCTGTCCCAAAAATAAATAAACGTTGAAAAAAAAATTAAAAAAAAAAAAGGTTCGTCCATCTTGTAGCATGTATCACTGTTTCACTTCTTTTTGTGGTCAAATATCATTCCATTGTATGGACATGCCATATTTTGTTCATCCATTCATTACCCGAGAGACACCTGGATAGATTCCACTTCTTGGCTATTATGAATACACCGCCATCAACAGTTGCATACAAATTTTTGTGTGGACACATTTTTCTTTCTCTGGGGTGTATATGCAGGAGTGAGGAACTACCCCATTCTTTTCCATAGTGGCTGCACCACTTTACATTCCCACCAGCAGTGTGTAAATGTTCCAACTTCCCCCGCGCTTGCCAACACTTATTGTCTTAATTTTTTTTTATTATTATACCCATGCTAGTGGGTGTAAAGTGATATCTAATTGTGGATTTGATTTCCATTTCTCTCATGACTACTGATGTTGAGCTTCTTTTCATGTGTTTATGGGCCATTTGTGTATCCTTCTTTTTTTTTTAGAGAGAGAGAGAGAGAGCACGTGCACATATGAGCAGGGGAGGGGTGGTTGGGGGGAAGGCTTAATCAACTGAACCACCCAGGTGCCCCTTGTGTATCTTCTTTGGAGAAATGTCTATTCAGACCCATAGCCCATTTTTTAATGGGGTTATGTCTTTTTATCACTGAGTTGCAAGAGTTCTTTATATATTCTAGATGTAAGTCCTTTATCAGACACGTGATTTGAAAAATTTTTTCTCCCATTCTGTGGGTTGTCTTTTGACTTTCTTGATAATCTTCTTGGAAGTGCAGAAATTGTTTTAACTTTAATGAAGCCGAATTTATCTAGTTTTTCTTTTGTTGCTTGTGCTTTTGGTGTCATATCT
This sequence comes from Prionailurus bengalensis, assembly GCF_016509475.1. Lineage (NCBI taxonomy): Eukaryota > Metazoa > Chordata > Mammalia > Carnivora > Felidae > Prionailurus > Prionailurus bengalensis. The sequence goes on from NC_057361.1 coordinate 11,785,524, forward strand.
AAGAATCTACTACCAAATTCAAGACCACAAAGATTTAGTCCCATGTATTTCTCTAAGAGCATTAAAATGTTTGCTCTTACATTTAGGTCTTTGGTCCATTTCATGTTAATTTTTGTATATGCTATGAGGTAAGGGGTCCAACTTCATTCTTTTATATGTCGCATCCTTGTCAAAAATCAATTTACCAGTATATTTACTTTTAAAAGTATATACTTCTCTTTTTCGTACATAAAATTTTCTTTTATCTTATTTCTGGTAACATCACTCCCATTTTCTCTTTTCCTTCTTTGCTTGTGACTCTTTAAGGGAGAAATTCACACTCATGATACATAACTCATCCCTGGCCAATCAGGACATTCATTCCCTCAACCACAACTACTGTTGGTTAAGGGATATACTTGTGACTCAAGTGAAGCCAACAGTTCCAGTAAGAGTCAAACCCTGGTCTTGGTGAGAACTATAGAAAAAAAAATCTTTCCCTTTGGATTTGAATCTGGGATGATGAAGAGTCAAGGGATAGAGCTTCTTGGGCTAAACCCACTTTGAGTTGGGTTTCCATCTCTTGTAGCAAAGAGAGTCCTGATGCATAAGCCAAGTGGCTTTTTAAACAAAGAGAGGAAAAGAGTTTCTTTCCAACCCTTCCTCTCTAAAAACATACCAGGAGGAAAGTTCAAGGGGTTCATATTTCCCTTAATGGAGAGAATGCAGGCAGGGAACACATACATTCAGAATAACCATGACCCAAGCTTCTTATATGAAATCAGAGCACCGGTGCTTTGAATTCAAGAGCAGGATTTGGGTTTTCAATGTCATGTTGTATTTGTGCACCTAGCAGAATATCCAACACATGATAGGCTTTTAATAAAGATAATGGATGAGTGATTAGTTGAAAAAGTATCCCATCTGCCTGTAACCTTTTGATACAAAGGTATTTATCCCATCCAATTCTTTCCAGGACCATGACTCTGTGTATGGCCCTGAAGCGTTTAGTTTTAAGGTCTACTTCTGGTTGTGTTAGTCAGTTATTGCTACATAATAAATAACTATACTCATGTGTCTGTGAGTTGGCTGAGTCTGGATGTTCTAGGTTGGCCTCTAACAGGCTGTTCTGCTTCAAGCTGTGGGACCAGCCAGGACTTGGCTCTGTTCTGTTCAAATATATTTCATTCTTTAGCCCAGGCTGAAGATGTACCAACTCCCCAGAGGAAGTTCTCACAGTGACAGCAGAGACACAAGTGTGCACACCCAACCCCCAAGTAGGCTTAAAAACTTTGCATCATGCCTGCTAACACCTCACTGGCCCTCGTAAGTCACATAACTAAGCCCAACATCAATGGAGCTGCAAAATGTATTCCTTTATTGGGGGTGGAAAGAAGGAAGACTACGTTATGAATGATAATTCTATCACAGTCTTGTAGAACTCTTTTCACATCAAGGGTTAAATCTTTTTTCTTGAAAAAAAAAACCATCTTTGGTTGCTCTAAGTCAAATGATTCCATTCACTTACTCATTCACTTATTAAGAAGCAATTCATTGAACATCTACCAATGCCTTGTGTGTGTGTGTGTGTGTGTGTGTGTGTGTGTGTGTGTGTGTGTAGGAGGGAAACAGGAGGGTGGAAAGTACTTCTCAGAATAAATCTACCACTATTCAGAGGTTGACCTTTTTTCCTCAAGGATAGCGCTAACACATCCTGTACCATCGTCTCCGGGACACTGATTCAACAGCCTGATAACCCTCAAGGAAGAATACAAGGAAAGCAGGGGAAACCATGGATGGCATAACAACACGCTTTGTTTTCCTGTCGTCAGGCATTTGAATTATCCTCGTGTTGACCAAGCAGTACCCAGATTCCCAAACTAAGCCCTCTTTGTGTCCAGTCGTGCTGCCAACACAATCCAGCATGGCTCCTTTGTGGTTCGCAATAAAGAGAGGCTTCCACGAATCCGCCCGCTTTCAAGGGGAAACTGCAAGGGCAGATGTGCGGTCTGGGATGGCTTCCAGAAGCTGACGGTGCTGAGTTGACAGCAGCTCCTGCGTCCACCAGGAGAGGTCCACCTGTAAAGATGCAGTCACCTGCACCCACATTTTAACCAACGTTCACGGCCACTGGAGCACAGAGGTTTGGCTCTTTGCACCTAGCAACTCCGCCCACAGACCTCTTGTTCAACACAGACTACAGCCTCCAAACGACATGCCATTCAGTAGAGCCAAGCTGAACTTGCCTTACACCTGCTTGTGAAGGCCAACTGTTAAGATGCCGGGACTGGAGACTCACCTGGTAAACACAGCCTATGTTAAAAATTAAAGGACACAAACTTACAATTAAATTCTTTTTTTAAAGTTTTGTTAACGTTTATGTATTTTTCAGAGACTGAGAGAGACAGGGCGTGAGCAGGAGAGGGGCAGAGAGAGAGGGAGATGCAGAACCCGAAGCAGGCTCCGGGCTCTGAGCTGTCAGCACAGGGCCCGGCCCGGGGCTCAAACCCAGGAGCTGTGAGATCATGACCTGAGCCGAAGTCAGACGCTTAACCGACTGAGCCCCCCAGGCGTCCCATAAACTTGCAATCAAATTATTTTAAAAGCAAGGTTAATACTCAAAACTCATCACTTCCTAATTATTTTACTACCTTATAGGATCATGTTCTTGAGACCGAGTATATCTATTATTTCTGTATGTTGGAAATACCACATAACGGTGTTACTGTATTTCTTTCTTCCCAAGTTTTCAATGATGCCATGTCAGTAGCTTTGTACCTGCCACTGTGGGAGTATTTATACCGTGGAAATCAACAAATGCTACAAATCAGACATCTTAAGTAATTTTTTTTTTAATTTTTTTTTCAACGTTTATTTATTTTTGGGACAGAGAGAGACAGAGCATGAACGGGGGAGGGGCAGAGAGAGAGGGAGACACAGAATCAGAAACAGGCTCCAGGCTCTGAGCCATCAGCCCTGAGCCTGACGTGGGGCTCGAACTCACGGACTGCGAGATCATGACCTGGCTGAAGTCGGACGCTTAACCGACTGCGCCACCCAGGTGCCCCAAGTAATTTTTTTTTTTTGAGAACTGGCTGCTCAACGTTTACAAGCACATTACTAATGCCCTTCGGTATCTACTTTGTATAATAAAGGCATATTTACATTTTATAAATATTAACCCCTTTTAACCTTCATAACAACCCTATGGGTAGGCACTCATGTTGGCCTCACTCCACTGTGGCATGGCGGAGTTAAGGGACTTTCCCAAGCTCACATAGCTAGTAAGTGGGGAGTCTGATTCCAGGCTCCATGTTTTTATTCACTGTCTACTCAGCCTCTCCTTTCCTGAAATCACAGCATATTCTAGGGAACATTCTACCTTCACTCCTAATTAGAGCCTGAGTTGTTCTCATCATCTCCGACCTCCTTACTGTGCTCACCCTGGTCCTAGGCCCACTCTGGTAACTGGTCTCAATCTACAGAGTTCAAAGCCCAAATCCAGGGCTGGCCACCTGGGTCCCTACGTGCAGATTCCCTCACCACCTTCCTCTTCCCCTTCTCACTCCATCATGCCTGTCTGGTTTGCCCACATTGCTATTTTCAGCTAACGTCTCTTACTAGCATTGTGACCCTGCAAAAAATATTTAAAACCTGTTGGAGTCTTAGTTTTTCCGGCCACAAATTGGGGCTCATAATGGATGGGTAACATATGCCAAGACTTTGCTCTGCATCAAGCAAGTTTGAGTTGAATTCGAATGGGCTGCCACTCACCTCCACACATTCTCCCCTCTTTAGCTTAGTTTGCAGGGATCCAACCTGCTGGCTTCACCCTGTCTAGAATGCCTTCTCAAGCCATCAAGAAAGCGATGGGGGATCCTGCTTCTAGACAGGATTTCTTAGAGAGTAAGAGTTTCTGCAAAGATGCAGGATTGCTGGATGGGTCTGCGGGGTCAATAGCCAGCCTAGTCCTCAACAGAAACGCAATCCATTTTGGCTGCCTCAGTGGGACTCCTGGGGCTTCGACCCTACGCAAATGCAATCCCTGATTTTCACTTAGCTCTGTGAGTTCGCTCCTGGCCCTCGCCATTATCCCCATCTCTCCAAGACTCTTCTGCAATTCAGCCTCTTTGTGACAAAAACTGCCTGTGGGTCTCCTCTCCAGGCTGCCTCTGACCCAGTGCTCCTTCTCCGTTGGCCAAATACACTACTCCCTTACGCTCTGCTCAAACTTGTTAGAAAAAAAATTCTTCCAACAGCTGGGACCGGCGATTCAGAGCAAACTCTGTCAAACAGAGCAGGACTCAAGCCCCTCGTTCCATTACAGCCCGAGTCGGCAAACTTTATAAAAGCAGACAGTAAATATTTTAGGCTTTGCCGGCCATACAGTTTCTGCTTCACCTACTCCATTCCGCTGCTGCAACGGGAAAGCAGCCACAGAAAATAAGGAAGCAAATGGATGTGGCTGGGAGACAGTGAAACTGTATTGGCGGACCCTAAGATTTCAATAGCATATAATTTCACACCCCACAAATACTATAATTCTTTTGATTTCGGGGGGGGGCATTTAAAAACATAAACTATTCTTAGCTTATGGGCTATACAAAAATGGGCTGTGTGCCATATTTGCTCCATTGGGTCATAGTTTGCCGGCCGATGCTCTACAGGAAATCTGCCGTGGAAAAACAGTCTAGGGGTTTCATGTTATCTTCCCAGGGTACCAGGCATCCAGACCTAACACCTGTGCCTGAGCCAAGCCGTCCACGTGTGCTTATTCACTGGATGCTATCAGTTTGGGGCAAATACCTCTTAATGGCCCTTTGAAGTGTTTGAAAGGCAGAGAAGGTATTTTTTTTTCTAATTTTTACCAAAAAAAATTTTTTTTAATGTTTATTTATTTTTGACAGAGAGAGAGACAGAGCATGAGTGGGGGGGGGGCAGAGAGAGAGAGGGAGACACAGAATCCGAAGCAGGCCCCAGGCTCCGAGCTGTCAGCCCAGAGCCCGGCGCGGGGCTTGAACTCAGGAGCCATGAGATCACGGCCTGAGCCGAAGTCGGATGCTCAACCCACTGAGCCACCCAAGAGCCCCAAGGTATTTTTTTTTTAACCAGATTTCTCTGAATCAGTGAATAATTCTTAAAAGAAATTTTAAGTAACTGTTTGGTCACCGCCCAGCCCGTCTTCGAATCAGTTCCCTAGAAGCCAGGCCTGAGACTGTTTTGAAAGGATGTGGTTTATTGAAAGGAGAGCCCTCTAGAGAAAGGGAGGGCTGGAAGTGGATAGGGTGGGGTTGGGGGAGGGGGCGTGGCTAGAGATCAACTTGGGTCTGACCCCATGGGAAGCTCCGGGGCATAAACAGCACCGCGGAGCTCTGCATTCTTTCAGGCCCTCATGCCAATAGGTCATCGGCTGTGGACTCTGGGGGTGGCAACAGAGGCCTTCAGTTCCAGGTGAGCCAGCTGCCATCCAACCGAGGACACGTCTTCAGAGAAAAGGGTGGCTCTGAGCTATCGGGGGCCAACATTCACAGCACGTGGGGGGCGGGGGCCTTAGCCCAATAAAGGGGATCCGGCTGGGCCACCTACAGAGTTAGAGCCAGCCGACGGCAACAAGAACACATGGGCTGCCCGCCGTTCTGGCTCCTTCCTCGCCACGGACTCCCCTCCCCAAGACTTCCTCCTGAGCCTTCCAGGAATGAGAACGGATGGAAGCACTCTACTTCCCGAAGGCCTGAGAGGTGCTGGCCGCCTCAGGTGTGGGAAAGCTTCTCTTATTCTGAAGCAGGTGGCTCATAAACCAAGGGGAGGGAAATTCTTTCTTTTCCATTCTGGCTGCCACTCTCCCACAGCCAACCCGTAGAAGATGCCACCTTCCCTAACCTCCTGTTCCGCTGCTCCTGTCCCTTCCAGCATTTCCCAGGAACTATTTCTAGCCACTCAGTCCGATGTCTCTGTCAGGCCCTTCATAATGTTTTTTTTTTTTTTTTTCTCTTGGGTGTAGTACATAGTCCAGCCACAATGCATGACAGATGCTTAAACTTTTATTCTAAGTAGAAAACCTAGTCGAGATGCCACAGAGGGTTCCAAAACCTTGAGGACATAGTAACCGATTTAACATCACTGCCGAATCTAATGTTTCTACCTTTGGCTAAATGAAAAACCACAACCCTAATAGGTTTATCTTAAGAAGAAAATCTTGTCACGCACGTAAAAAGCAAATGAAAAGTACACAACACAATCCCCAATCCACCCCTGGGGGAAGGCCCAATGTGTGTCCTTTCCTCAAGGCTGAGGGCACAGTTTGGATATCCCCAGGATGTGAAGGCTGCGAATCCGTACCCTTGATTCTAGAGCAATAGTTACCAAAAACATGTTGACGGGATAGCTACAAACCTATGTTTGCTGTAGAATTTCTCGAACCGCGCACGGAGGGATGTATATAGCACTCAGAAGAAATGAGAATAAAAGCATTTTGACTGGTGTGCCCTTCTTCCCTCTCATCCCCCCACCTCTGCACTGGAGCCACAAAGAACCTCTCAACATAGGAAACTGATCTTGTCACCTGTCTAGTTAGCATCATCGGGTGGCTTCCAATGCCTCTTCCAATGCAGCCCCGAATCTGTGCCATGAACCCTAAGGCTCTATTTAGCGCAGCCCAGCCCTCCTTTTTGCTTTTACCTCACAATTCTCTTCTCACTCTCCACACTCCAGCCACAATGACTGCAAATGAGCCAGGTCTCTGCACACGCTTCGTACCTGCTTAGGACAGAGTTGCCATCATGCTTCTCCTAATGCTCGCTAATCTTTCAGACATCAGCTCAAATGACACATCTGTTGGGAAACTTTCCGACACCAACTTCACTCCCTCAGACAAACTTAAATTTCTATTTTATATGCACTTAAGAGTCTTGTGTCTCTTTCTTTCAGAGAGTACTTATCACAGCATGTATTTATATTTTGCTTCTGTGATCATTTGATTCTCTGCCTCCCTCGTTGGATGGTTGGGATTTTGTCTACTTTGATCATCATGATTCCCAGCACCTAGAACGATGAAATAATTTGGGGAAACTCAGAGTTAAAGAGGAGGATGTGGGTCACATGGAACAGAAGCAAAACATCTTAGCCAAGACCACCCCAGATGAGCAAAGCCCCAGCCACTCAGCTAAATGTTTATTCTTTATGCCACTGAGATTCTGTGGATGTTTGTAACCCAGTATGATCATGGTCATGTATGACTAATATGCAGAAATTTACAGAACTTTTATCGTTATACTCATAAGCAGAGTAAATCTCCAGGAGGGAATTTAAAATATACAGCATCCCAGGGGCACCTGGGTGGCTCAGTCGGTTAAGTGTCCAACTTCCGCTCAGGTCATGATCTCACGGTTCGTGGGTTTGAGCCCCACATTGGGCTCTGTGCTGACAACTCGGAGCCTGGAGCCTGCTTCCGATTCTGTGTCTCCCTCTCTCTCTGCCCCTCCCCGGCTCGCGCTCTCTCTCTTTCTCAAAAATAAACATTTTAAAAGAATAACAAAAATGAAATATACAGCATCCTTCACTTATTTGACCATAAACTCACTTTTTTTTTTCATGGACTATGTTATGGGAGTACTTTTCTGATGACGTGGGAAATGCTGTTTTAAGGACGTTACCAGCTCTAACGTTAATTCTGTGATTCCAAACAGCACATAGCTTAGTTCTTAGGCTTAACCTGTAGTCCTTTTTTATTTAGATAATTATAGGTATCCCTATGAAATTAGAAGAAATAACACAGAGAGTTCCCATGTACACTTTACCCATTTCCCCCATGGCAATATTTTACAAGAGTTTAATGTAATATGACAACCAGAATATCAATGGTGATATAATCTACTGATCTTACTCAGAGTTCCTCAGTTTTACTTATACTTGTGTGGGTAATAAGTCTACACAATTTATCACAAGTGTAGATTTCTTACAAAACTACCCCCGCAGTCAAGATGCAAAATACTTCCAATACCACAAGTTCAAGGACCCTCATGTTTTATAACTACATCCAAAATTAACTGAAAGTGAGTCACAGACCTGTATATAAACCACAACACTACAAAACTCTTAGAAGATAACATAGGAGAAAACCTTTGGTTTGGCGTTGGGGCAGCTCATTGAGAGGACACGATTACCAGTTGAGCAGTGAGCTGGACCCCAGTAATCAAAGGCTCCTTACCTCTCCCCTTATCCTTGGAATGTGGGTTCCACCTGGGCCTTCCCTGCTCCCAGAGGCTGTTCCAAGAACACAGCTTTGATTCAGTGATGTGGTGTTAAGACCATCCAGACAGTCATACATGACTGAACCCAGTTAGTTCCTCTATGTAAACTTTTTAGAGTTGATGGGCAGCTGTGGAGATCTACTTGTCTTGTTGTTGCTCAAGACAAACCTCACAGGTAAGTTCCCTTGCTTATTAAACCTATCCGTTACCAACCTGGAGCAGCTGGCCTCTTTCTCTGGTCTCTCCTTGCCCTGTAAGTATGGGAGCCAGTTTCAGATTATACCTGGGATGCTCCTACAGAGCTTGAGCACCCACAGTTGTCAATGACTTTTAAAAATTTTTTTTAATGTTTATTTATTTTTGAGGGAGAGAGACAGAGAGCCATTGGGGGAGGAACAGAGATAGAGGAAGACACAGAATCCGAAGCAGGCTCCAGGCTCTGAGCTGTCAGCCCAGAGCCCGATGCGGGGCTCGACCTCACAAACCATGAATTCACGACCTGAGCCGAAGTCCGACGCTTAACCAACTGAGCCACCCAGGTGCCCCGGCAATGACTTTTTAAATAGAACACCAAAGACATGATCCCTAAAAGAAATAAGTGACAAGCTGGACTGCACTAAAATTAAATTTTTCTGCTGTGCAAAATGACATTGTCAAGAGAATAAGAGAGGCCACAGAATGCGAGGAAGTAGTTGCAAAGGACACATCTGATAAAGGGCTATTATCCAAAATATACGTAGAACACTTAAAACTCTATAATAAGGAAACAAAACAACCCAATTAAAAAAATGGGCCAAAGCCCTCAACAGACACCTCACCAAAGAAGCTATACAAATGTCCGATATAGAGAATATGGAAAGATGCTCCACATAATAGGTCATCACAGAAATGTAAATTAAAACGAGATACCAAAAAAAACAAAAACAAAAACAAAAAACAAAAACAAAAAACAACGAGATACCCCTACATACTGATCAGAATGCCCCAAATCTGGAGCATTGACAATACCAAATTCCAGCAAGGATGTGTAACAACAGGAACTCTCACTGCCGGGGGGACAGCAAAATGGTTTAGCCACTTTGGAAGACAGTTTGGCAGTTGCTTACAAAACTAAGCATACTCAACAACCAACAAAACTAAAAGGCAACCAACGGAATGGGAAAAGATATTTGCAAATGACATATCGGACAAAGAGCTAGTATCCAAAATCTAGAAAGAGCTCACCAAACTCCACACCCGAAAAACAAATAACCCAGTGAAGAAATGGGCAGAAAACTCGAATAGACACTTCTCTAAAGAAGACATCCAGATGGCCAACAAGCACATGAAAAGATGCTCAACGTCGCTCCTCATCAGGGAAATACAAATCAAAACCACACTCAGATATCACCTCACACCAGTCAGAGTGGCCAAAATGAACAAATCAGGAGACTATAGATGCTCGAGAGGATGTGGAGAAACGGGAACCCTCTTGCACTGTTGGTGGGAATGCAAATTGGTGCAGCCACTCTGGAAAACAGTGTGGAGGTTCCTCAAAAAGTTAAAAATAGAACTACCCTATGACCCAGCAATAGCACTGCTAGGAATTTATCCAAGGGATACAGGAGTACTGATGCATAGGGGCACTTGTACCCCAATGTTTATAGCAGCACTCTCAACAATAGCCAAATGATGGAAAGAGCCTAAATGTCCATCAACTGATGAATGGATAAAGAAATTGTGGTTTATATACACAATGGAATTTTACGTGGCAATGAGAAAAAATGAAATATGGCCTTTTGTAGCAACGTGGATGGAACTGGAGAGTGTGATGCTAAGTGAAATAAGCCATACAGAGAAAGACAGATACCATATGTTTTCACTCTTATGTGGATCCTGAGAAACTTAACAGGAACCCATGGGGGAAGGGAAGGAAAAAAAAAAAAAGAGGTTAGAGTGGGAGAGAGCCAAAGCATAAGAGACTCTTAAAAACTGAGAACAAACTGAGGGTTGATGGGGGGTGGGAGGGAGGGAAGGGTGGGTGATGGGTATTGAGGAGGGCACCTTTTGGGATGAGCACTGGGTGTTGTATGGAAACCAATTTGACAATAAATTTCATATATTAAAAAAAAAACTAAGCATACTCTTGTCATACAATCTATCACTCACACTTTTTGGTATTCACCCAAAGGAGTTGGAAACTTATGTCCCCACAAAAACCTGCACATGGATGTCTACAGCAGCTTTATTTATAATTGCCAAAACTCAGAAGCCACCAAGATGTCTTTCAATAGGTGAATGGATAAATAAACTGTGGTACATCCAGACAATGGAGTATTATTCAGTACTAAAATGAAATGAGCGATCAAACCATGAACAGACATGGCAGAAGCTTGAATGCATATTAACTCGTGAAAGAAACCAATCTAAAATGGCCATATACTGTTCGATTCCAACTATATGACATTCTGGAAAATGCAAAGCTATGAAGGCTATAAAAAGATCAATGGTTACTAGAGGTTGGGCAGAGGCAAGGATGAATAAGTAAAGCACAAGAGATTTTTAGGGCAGTGAAACTCTTCCCCATGATACTATAATGATGGACACATATCATTATATGTTTGGCCAAATCCATAGAAAGGCAATCTCTCCCTCTTTCCTACCATATTATATCACATGGTTTCTCAGCACTGCTCTTCTCTGCTCATGTATTTTATTCTTTTCTTTATTTCTTCAGTTATCTTGGTTTCTCTGTGCTCAGGGCCATCCCTCCACAGACCCTAAATTACCATGTCCTCAGTTCAAACCAGACACAGAGGATTCCTATCCTTCTCTGAATCCTGATTCTTTTTTTTTAATATGAAATTTATTGTCAAATTGGTTTCCATACAACACCCAGTGCTCATCCCAACAGGTGCCCTCCTCAATGCCCATCACCCATCCTACCCTCCCTCCCACCCCCCATCAACCCTCAGTTTATTCTCAGTTTTTAAGAGTCTCTTATGGTTTGCCTCCCTCCCTAACCTTTTTTTTTTCCTTCCCCTCCCCCATGGTCTTCTGTTAAGTTTCTCAGGATCCACATAAGAGTGAAAACATATGGTATCTGTCTTTCTCTGTATGACCTATTTCACTTAGCATAACACTCTCCAGTTCCATCCATGTTGCTACAAAGGGCCATATTTCATTCTTTATCATTGCCACGTAGTACTCCATTGTGTATATAAACCACAATTTCTTTATCCATTCATCAGTTGATGGACATTTAGCTCTTTCCATAATTTGGCTATTGTTGAAAGTGATGCTATAAACATTGGGGTACAAGTGCCCCTATGCATCAGCACTCCTGTATCCCTTGGATAAATTCCTAGCAGTGCTATTGCTGGGTCATAGGGTAGGTCTATTTTTAATTTTTTGAGGAACCTCCACACTGTTTTCCAGAGTGGCTGCACCAGTTTGCATTCCCACCAACAGTGCAAGAGGGTTCCCGTTTCTCCACATCCTCTCGAGCATCTATAGTCTCCTGATTTGTTCATTTTGGCCACTCTGACTGGTGTGAGGTGATATCTGAGTGTGGTTTTGATTTGTATTTCCCTGATGAGGAGCGACGTTGAGCATCTTTTCATGTGCCTATTGGCCATCTGGATGTCTTCTTTAGAGAAGTGTCTATTCATGGTTTCTGCCCATTTCTTCACTGAATCCTGATTCTTAATCCTCAGGAGAGAGAATCTAGTTGCCCTAGCTTGGAACACATATTGTTCTCTAATAGTTAGCAGTGGATAGTTGCTGGGAATGACAGGAAGGCACCTGTCACAGAGAATTGATGTATGACTGTCACCCTTGTGGGGTGGATCTTCATAGGCAGGTCAAATCTATCATAAGCAGTCTACTCAAAGCCCTACTCTGATTTGGTGGTGATATGGCATTTTGTTAAAACATGATACTCTTTCCTCTAGTGGAATTAGGTGTTGAATTTCAAGTTGAAATAAAGACATGTTTGTGTTACATCTTAAAATTATGAAATCCACCTAGATAAAATCTACTTACATTACCCTTAAAATCTACCTGTACCCAATTTGGGCCTTTGGGAAGGTGGCAACGACAAAGCAAAACAAGGTTAAGATAGTCCTATATTCTAGCCTCCTTCCCGCCCCCGTACTGGATACCTTTGGCCCATACCTTATAGGACATCTGTGGATGAGTATAAGGTACTTTAGGGGTTTTTTTATTGTTTATTTCTTTTTTGAAAAAGCGCAAACAGGGGAGGGGCAGAGAAAGGGGAACAGAGAATCTGAAGTGGGCTCTTCCCTGACAGCAGTGAGCCTAGCGTGGGGCTTGAACTCGTGAACCACGAGATCATGACCTGAGCCAAAATCTGATGCTCAACTGACTGAGCCACCCCGGTGCCCTGGTACTTTAGAGCACCCATTTCCTACTATTGGTAAGGACAAGAAATAGAGCTGGAGAAGGGCATCTAAAAATGGTTGCTTCCTACTGACCAAGCTTTTATCCACGTATGAATTCCCCAAATGGATAGAACGCTAATAATTAATAACACATGGCTATAGCACTGTCCTGAAGACTAAATGAGAAGACACACGTAAAACACTTAGAATAATGCGTGGCACTGAGTAAGAGCTTGATAAATGTGAATTATCATGTAGCATCTTAGCACCGTCAACCATCAGTCGCCAGCCACGTGGAACAGTTGACGTTCTCAAGGAACACACTGGACTCAACTCTTAAGTGGTCAGTAATGAGCCACACTGATGGGTATTGCTATGCAGGGTGGTTTGATCATAGGCAGAAATGGCCTCATTGAAGAAGTGGTGGGTTTCCATTCATATGGGTGTGTTTAACAGATATACATAAGGACTGGTCATTGGCATCCTTTGTATCATTCAAAATTAGACACAGACATTCACAATTGACCATGAATTCAAATTCCAAAACAAAACTAGCATCAGTAAAAACTCCTTTTGTTTCTTGGCCCTTTTCATTCTCCTTCATAATATATGGATGAAAACCCTTTTCGAGAGAGCTGGCAATTTTCAGAACTTGGTCTACTGCCATGTGGGCAAGAGTGCTCTTTATCATTCGCTCTAATTTTCAGGATGTATTTTTGGCCCTAATTTATATGTTCTGACAAGGGAAATTTGTGTGTGCATTGGAGGAGTTGAGTGATTTTAATTTGGTGGGACCCGGGGAATAAGACACTGCTCATGTAGATGGTATTTTTTCAGGGTGTAGTTATCAGTGTTTATTAGGGAATAAATGAGAAAATCAATCTTTTCTCCACAAGTAAATGGAAATACATTTTAGCTGTATTAATGAGGGTCAGGCAAAAGGTTTTCGTGTACAGATGTGTTATTAGTTAAAACTGAGTCTTTCTTTTCAGTGTTTGCTATTGGGGGAGCTCAGTAACAGTCCAGTTATATTTTAAAGGTAGAGTCACAGTAAATTCTATTCCAACTGGATAGTCTAAGTTCATTGCTGGCTTTTAAAAATAAAGGCTATTACTTCCTTAAATTCTTACTTGGTGCTGACATTGCACCCTATAGCTCCTATCCAAAAATACACAACAGGATGACACATAAATCCATCTACCATATGATCAAAAAATAAATAAAGGCTCTGGATTGCTTTCTTGTCTGTTTCAGTTCTTCAAAAGAATTATCTAATTTCCTCATTGTTGTGGTTATACTATAGTTCCTGGGATAATAAACACCAAAACAAACAAAATAAAAAACCAAAATCCAAAAGTGGTGAGAAAAGTCTCTTAAAGTCATAAGCTCACAGGAGTTCTAAAGGAGGACTTCTCCAAGAAAAAGGAATTAATCCCTTCCCTTTTTCAAGGCATCTGGGAATCTGGAAAACTGTTGAGAGTCTAAAGTTAGGGTCGTGCAGCTCTGGAATAACGTCCCAGAACAATGAACAAAGTATGGCAGATGATGTCAATTGGTACACAATAGCCATCCCAACCCTCTTCTCCCTTGCTACTTTCTATTAAAGAGGTTAAAAAAAAAGCTTACATTCCTGGTCTCTCCTATAGATACAGATGTCCTTGTGACACCGATCTGGTCAGTTAGATCGAGAAGAAGCCTGCTGGGAACTGCTGGAAAAGATCTTTTTCCCTTATAAAAGAATAAATGTGCCAACAGTACTCTCTGGTACAGCTCCTTCACCCTTTTTCCTGCCCTGAATGTGGACACGGGATGCCCTGATGCATAGAACTGCAGTAGCCACCTTGACTTAGGTAACTACCTTAAAGAAAAATGCACCTTATGTCTTTATTCTTATATAATTTTTATTTACTACATAGTATTCAGTTGATGCACATGGCAGTTACTTCATCCACCCTATTGGCTATCTAGGGTTACTGTGGTTCTAGATATAATTTTTAAAACCCTACATAGAAAACCTTGAGCATTGTATAGCTAAATTTTTGTGCATAGTGATTATTTTCTTAGGCTTTTCCTCTACGATCAGGAACAGGACAAGGATGTCTATTCTCACCACTGGAAGTCATAACCACATAAATCAGACAAGAAAAAGAAATAAAAGGCATCCAAATTGGTAAGGAAGAAGTAAAACTTTCATTATTTGCAGATGACATAATACTATACATAGAAAGTCCTAGGAATGCCTGGGTGGCTCGGTCAGTTGAGCATCAGACTTCAGCTCAGGTCATGATCTCATGGTTTGTGAGTTCGAGCCCCGTGTCAGGGTCTTTGCTGACAGCTCAGAGCCTGGAGCCGGCTTTGAATTCTGTGTCTCCTTCTCTCTCTGCTCCTCCCCCCGCTTGCACTCTGTCTCTCTCTCTCTCTCTCTCTCAAAAATAAATAAACATTAAAAAAAATTTAAAGAAAATCCTAAAGACTCCACAAAAAAAACTACTGAACTGATAAATGAATTCTGTAAGGTCACAGGATGTAAAATCAATATACAGAAATCTGTTACATTTCTAAACACTAATAGTGAAGTAGCAGAAAGAGAAATTAAGAAAACAATCCTATTTACAATTGCATTAAAAAGAACAAAATACCTAGGAACAAACTTATCCAAAGAAGTGCAAGACCTGTACTCTGAAAACCATAAAACACTGATGAAATAAATTGAAGATGACAGAAACACATGGAAAGATATTCCATGTTCATGGATTGAGAGCACAAATATTGTTAAAATGTCCATACTACCCAAAGCAATATGCAAATTTAATGCAATATCTATGTAAATACCAATAGAATTTTTCACATAAATAAAACAAAGAATCCTAAAATTTATATGAAACCACAAAAAAAAACCCAAATAGCCAAAGCAATCTTGAAAAAGAAGAACAAAGCTCACAACCTCAGGTTTCAAGATATACTACAAAGCTATAGTAATCAAAACAATATGGCACTGGCATAAAAATAGACACATAAACCAATGGAACAGAATAGAGAGCCCAGAAATAAATGCATAATTATACGGTCAATTAATCTCTGACAAAGGAGGCAAGAATATGTAATAGGAAAAAAGTCTCTTCAACAACTGGTGCTGGCAAAACTGGACAGCTGCATGCAAAGGAATGAAACTGGACCACTTTGTTACACCATACACAAAATAAGCTCAGAATGGATTAAAGACCTAAATATGAGACTTGAAACCATAAAATTCCTACAAGAAAACATAGACAGTAATCTCTTTGAGAACAGACAGACATTTTTCCAGATAGGTCTGTGGCGACAAAGGAACAAAAGTAAAAATAAACTTTAGGACTACACCAAAGTAAAAAGCTTTTGCACAGCGAAGGAAACTACCAACAAAACAAAAAGACAATCCACCAAATGGGAGAAGATATTTGCAAATGATTTATCTGATAAGGAGTTAATATCCTAAATATATAAAGAACTTATACAACTCAACACCAAAAAACCCCCCAAATAATCCAATTAAAAATGGGCAGAAGACATGAACAGGTATTTCTCCAAAGAAGACACATAGATGGCCAAGAGTCACATGAAAAGACACTCCACATCACTAATGATCAGGGAAATGCAAATCAAAACCACAATAAGGTATTACCTCACACCTGTTGGAATGGCTAAAATAAAAAGCAGAAGAAACAACTAGTTGTGGGGAGGATGTGGAAAAAAAGGAACTCTCACGCACTGTTGGGAATGCAAATTGGTCCAGCCACTGTGGAAAACAGTATGGAGATTCCTCAGGAAATTAAAAATAGAATTACCATAGGATCCAGTAATTCTACCATTGAGTTTTTACCCAAAGAAAATTAAAAGACTAATTCGAAAAGATATATGCACCCCTATGTTAATAGCAGCATTATTTATAATAGCTGAATTATGGGAGCAGCCCAAGTGTCCATCCATAAATGAATGGATAAAGAAGAAGTGGTATGTACACACACACACACACACACACACACACACACACACACAGAGGAATATTACTCAGCCATAAGAAAGCACGAAATCTTGCCATTTGCAACAGCCTGGATGGATCTAGAAGATGCAAGGCTAAGTGAAATAGTTCAGTCGAGAAAGACAAATACCATAAATTCACTCATATGTGGAATTTCAGAAACAAAGAATAAAAGGGACAAACAAAAAAAAACCCAGACTCTTAAATATAGAGAACACATCGGTGGTTGCCAAAGGGGAGGTGGGGAGGAAAGGATGGGCGAAATAGGTCAAGGGAATTAAGCGTATACTTATCCTTACGAGCACTGAGTAATGTATATGATTGTTGAATCACTATATTGCACACCTGAAACCAGCACAACACTGTATGTTAATTACAATGGAATTTTTTTTAATGTAATAAAATACAATAGTAAGAAATAACAATTTCCTTAGGAAAAAAGTCTTAGAAATTGAATTGCGAGGCCAACAGATATGAATGTGTTTAACAAATTCCCCATACACAAAAGTTCTGTCAATTTTCACTCCCACCAGCAGTTGTAGGTGTGTGTCTGTTTTTCCACACTGTCCTTATCATGGAAAATTACTTACGCTTTCAATCTTTTACAATCTCGTGGGTGAAAAATAGTATCTTCCTGTAGATGCAATTTGCATTTTTAAAAATTTGGCAAGGGTGAACTTTAGGAATATGTTTATAGGTACATCTCTTTGGTGAATTTCTTATTTGTATTTTTTGTTCTCATGTTCACTGAAATTGTTGTTTTGTGAGTATTCTTTATATATTAATACTCTTAATTTCTCTATTATGTATCTTACAAATATGTTCCCTAAGCAGATGCTTTAAAAATTATGCTTTTTGGCGTTTCTTGACAGAAGGTTTTTTGTTTTACTTTATAAAGTCATACTAATCCATTTCTAAAAAATTTATAGCATCTGTCTTTGCTGTCATAGATAGAAATGGAACAGAACCTGTAATTTTTTATGCCTTATGTAGACTAGCAGAACTTTTCATCTAATCAATGTAAACAAATTAAAAAGGGGGAAATAGGATGCATTACGTGTATCTTAATTATTGCGCACAACTCTAGAAACTTTTTTCTTTTTTAACATATTTAGCCCTTACACTGTAGAGGGTGCTATGATTGGGCCTACTTTTACAGATGAGAAAACTGAGGCTCAGGAATAATATTATATTCATTTATAGGATTTGGAAATGAATTTGCTACTTTATATTATCCTGGAAATTTAATTTGTTTCTTAACTTTGATGGCTATGACTTTTCCAGTCATAGTTATTTGATACTGTGGATCTGATCACGGATCTGACCCAACTGTAGTTCTCTCTCAGAACAAAACTGGACTCCTGGACTTCTAAGAGCTAAAGAACACAAATCACAGAACTTTCCCAGCCCTAGAGAGGTTACCTCAGTGCCCAACTCAAATGCATATTCTTAGGGATGGGTAGCAAAACTCCAGGTGTCAATTTCTACCACCGGGATGGAGACAACTGGGTTTAAATGCGTCTCTTTTATGAAATCAGGACAAGACAACATTCTAAGGAAAGCCCAGAAGGAAACATCCGAAACTTCCAAGTTTTAAAGACTTCTCTTCTGTTGATTTCATCCATTAAGAACAACCTGGAAGCAGGGGCGCCTGGGTGGTGCAGTCGGTTAAGCATCCAACTTCAACCAGGTCACGATCTCGCGGTCCGTGAGTTCGAGCCCCGCGTCGGGCTCTGGGCTGATGGCTCAGAGCCTGGAGCCTGTTTCCGATTCTGTGTCTCCCTCTCTCTCTGCCCCTCCCCCGTTCATGCTCTGTCTCTCTCTGTCCCAAAAATAAATAAACGTTGAAAAAAAAATTTTTTTAAAAGAACAACCTGGAAGCAAACTGCCTACATAAACAAATAAGCTGATGTTTATGACATGCGACAGAGCCCCTGTGCCCTCAGTATTCCTCGGATGCCAGGGTCTTAGTTAACAGCAAAACAATCAGCAGGTGTGTTCGAGACTGCTCAGTGCGAAAGGTTGTGCTAATGAGGAAAGCTGCGAAAGGTCAAAGCGGCGAGTGCACAGAAGGCATGTGTTCTCAGAGAAGCAAATGCCTTTGGAATTCCCCGGAGGGAGCTCGCATTTTTGTGCAGGGTAACTGTGCCCAAGACTCAGAATTCTAATTTCATAGAATCTTAGGGTTGACAGATCCCTTAGAAGTAATTCAAGCAGATTAATGGTCATTTGGCACTTGGGCTGGGTAACTGGGATTGACTGCATTGAATGGGCATGGCGGGGCTATCTTGAGGGTGATGAAAATGTTCTCCAACCGAATTGCGGTGATAGTTGATCATCTCTATAAATTGACTAAAAATCATTGAATTGTACATGTTAAATGGTGGAATTTTATGGTATTTCAAGTACACCTCAATAAAGCAATTTTTTAAAAGTAATTTGGTCCACCCCTTTCCCCAATGCTTGCAGCCTCTTTTATCCATTGCCTCACCATCTCTCCTCTGGCTTTCTCTGATCTACCCGCAAGAGAGAAAGTCAGATAATTCACTCTATGTATAGTCTCTGATAATGAGGGATGGGGGTTTGTGTACAACGGTGTTTCCAAATTCTTCAACATGTGAAACAATACATTGAAATACTTGGGAATTCTCGGGGGTTCCCCAACTTATAAATTATTCTTTAAATACATCCATGTTCTTCAAACTCTGTACTATCACAGGTATCTAAAAAACTTTAATGAATGATACATGTTAAGTGGTATTTCCAACGAACAGTAGCCTACGGTGAATATTTGCAAACCAGAAATATGAAAATTATTGCATATTTCTTGAACATTATTTGAATATTCTGATTGTTCAACCAAGTTAAGAGCACTCCCCAGGATCACATATTTTACTCACAATTTAAGGACTTATTTTGCTTCTAAAACGTGTTATTCTAATGTACAAATCCACACACTCCTGTTTTTGTTCCCGGAAATGTTGACCTTAAACTTTCACTCCATGAGTAAGCTTTGGCTCATGTTTTTGCTCTTGCTTTTGACTTAACATCAGTAGATTCCTTGGATATCATAAAGTCTCTGGATTGAAAGTTCACTTTTAATTCTTACAGGAGAATTGTAATACCCCCATTTTCCCAATGGGTTTATCTTAGAATGTGGAATTCAGAAAAACACATAGGTGTCCTAGGGAAATTCTGGGGAAGAAACTCCACAGGGGAACAGTAATAACAGTGGTTCTCAAAGTGTGTTCCCTGGACCAGCATCATCAGTATCACCTGGAAATTTGTTAGAAACGCAAATGATCAAGTTCTACCTCGGATGCACTGAACCAGAAAGCTAGGAGTAGGACCCGGCAGTCTGTTTTCGCAAGCCCTCTGGTGCTTCTGATCTAAAGTTTGAGGAGTAGTGTTGCATAAATATCCTGGCTCTCTCACTTCTAAGGAGAAATGACCAGAGGAACGTGTTCTACACTTACTCCCAGAGCTTCCCTCACCAACTGAGACCTAGTTGCCTCTAGTGCTAACTGGCTTGATAACATGCCCTTTATTGACTGCCTTCTCTTCCCTTTTACTTCTCTACAGATACTTCCTTGGGTCACCTCCCAAATAAACTACTTGTGCCAGAGTCCTTGTCTCAGGGGAAACCCAAACAAAGATACTTTCCACAAGCCCCAAAAGGCAGGTGAAGAAACAAGAACAAAAAGTTCTGGTGTTGGACAACCCTGGCTCAGATTTCAACGTGCCACCTAAGTGCAGACTTTCTCTGAGCCTGAGTTTCCTCATGTTACCTGAGGATCTTGGAGAGTTGTTAGGAAGACAGATGATAAGAAAGGCCTGGAGATGCTCGGCAAGTGGTAACGATTACAAACAGACATAGTCAAAAGCGAGCTAGGCATGGTTTGAATACTTCCAGGTGTCGGACAGCTCAAAGTTAGGAAATTTCTCTATGGCCCCTCTTGTTGCCTACAATTATAATCATAGTAGGTTGAGCTATATTCAACAGTAACAAAATGCCCCCCAAATCTCAGGGGTCTGTTGCAACAAAGGTTTATCTTTTGCTGCCATCACAGTCTAACAATGGTTGTGAGGGACCATTGGCTCTTGTCAGAGGAAATGAGACTGAGCAGAAGATTACACATCAAGTTTTGTAACCAAGTCCGTAAGTAATATGAACTCTTAAGCCTACATCCGATTGGCCAGAGCCCAGTCAGATGGTCTCAGAGAGCTGTACCTAGAAAGTGAGACAGTATTTGGTCAAGAGAAGATTTTCTCTGTCACAGGTCATACACCTACTACGAGAAACTGATGGGTTTTATGTTTTGGCTCACCAAGGTTATTTTTCCTCCCTTGTTTGTATATGTTCTTCCCAAATGTCACATCCACAGGTATGTCTCAATGTCCTTCAATATTGAGAATGTCCTTTGAATCACTATGTATCTGTCCCTGTAAGCTTAGTGTGTGGTCTCCATTCTTTCCATACTGGAAGGGATAATCTACTCCATTCGGTTCAGTTTTTGTTGACTGATTCTTCAGGTATTGGTGCAGGATCTACAACCAACCACATTTTCTGCCTAGCTGCAGATGTGCTGTTGAATGTCCCGGTTTCTCTCACCCTGGGTCATTTTACCGCTGTTCATCTTGATTGGTCATACTCAAAACTCAAAATCTGATTCCACGTCTATGTATATTTCCAACAGAAATGTGTATAAAAAGTCACTAAAGAATATCTTTTAGCATGTTCATAGAAAAATATTTGTGATTAGCAAAACTCGAGAACTATGCAATTGCCCATCAGTAGAATGGATAAATTGTGGAACATTTACATAATGGAATATCATATGGCAATGAGAATAAATGATCTAGAAATATGTGCATTGATACGGATGAATCTTACCAACACAGTGTTGGACAAAAGAAGCCAGACAAAAAAGAGAGCCTATTGTGTGATCCCATTCCTACAAAGTTCAAAACATACAAAACTCGTATGGTATGAGCAATCAGACGAAGGATTGCGTTTGGGTTATCACTTGATCGAGGAACAAGGTGGGACCGTCAGATGGTGGAAATGTTATGTTCTCTTCATCTGGGTGCCACTTACATGGAAGTTTATTCAAATTTGTTTTCAGCTGTGGGGCACCTGGGTGGCTCAGTCAGTTGAGGGTCTGACTCTTGATTTTGGCTCAGGTCATGATCTCGTGGTTCATGAGTCTGAGCCCCGCATGGGGCTCCACAATGTCAGTGTAGAGCCTACTTGGGATTCTGTGTCTCTCTGCCCCTCCCCTGCTTGTGCTCACTCTCTCTCTCTCTCTCAAAATAAATAAATAAGCTTAAAAATTTTTTTCAGCTGTATGCTTAGGATTTGTGCAGTTTTATGCACGTATGCTATGTTTCTGTAAGTAATTAAAAGCTACCCTGCTTAACCTTTTTCTTCAATAAATCCTCACCATATGTTCCTTAAGTATAAGGATTTAGTTTTACTCATTTTCCTCTCCCAAGCACATAGTAGATGCCTAATTAATTTCCATAAAACTGAACATAAAATTATTCTATTCTGCTTGGGTCAGCCTGTTACAGCTTACTACTGAAAAAAAAAATCAATTAGATTCCATTTCATTTAATCCAATATCTGATTGTTGAACTGTTAGATAACCTACAACCTAGCAAGAAATTAGATAATAAAAATAATATCATCATAATATCACAATAATAACTTAGTCGAGTGCTGGCTTAATGCCAGGCACTGAATTTAATACTTACAAAAACTGTGTTATAAGTTGTATCTTTATTCTCATTTTATAGATGAGGAAACTAAGACACACAAATTCTCAGCCCAAGGCCCTTGACTAAAACAAAGTGGGTCAAATGCCAGAACTCCTTCTTTTAATTATTAACTATATTAGTTTTTTTATTGTTATATAATAAATCACTACAAACTCAGTGACTTAAAACAACATACACTTATTGTAGTTTCCATGGGTCAGGAGTCCAGGCACAGCCTAGCTAGGTCCTCTGTCCGGAGTCTTGAAACAATACAATCAAGGTGTTAACTGGGCTACATTCCTATCCGGAGGCTTGACTGGGGAAGCATCCACTTCCAAGCTCTTACACATTTTTATTTTATTTTTTATTTTTTCACAAGTCATTTTATTTTTTTGTTTGTTTGTTTGAGAGAGAGAGAGAGAGAGAGAGAGAGAGCGAGCAGGGGAGGGGGAGAGAGAGAATCTTAAGCAGGCTCCGCGCTAGGCGTGGAGTCTGACATGGAGGTCGGTTTCATGCCTGTGAAATCATGACCTGGGATGAAATTAAGAGCCGGACATTTAACCAACTGAGACACCCAGGTGCCCCTAAAGTATTTGTATTTTTTTAAATTTTTTAAGTAGGTTTCACGCCCAGTGTGGAGCCCCATGTGGGGCTTGAACTCACGACCCCGAGATCAAGACTTGAGCTGAGATCAAGAGTCAAATGCTCAACCAACTGAGCTACCCAGGCACACCTAAATTCATTTTCTTGCCATTAAATGGCTGAGACCCCCATTTTCTTGCTAGCTGTCAGGTGGGGCCCAGTCTCAGCCCTCGAGGCTGCCCTAACATCCTTGCCACATGGCCACCTCCAGAGGCCCTCTCACAACATGGCAGTTTACGTCTTCAAGGCAAGCAGCAGAACCTCTCTAATCTCGAGACCCTCTTTTAGAAGCCTCACCGATTAGGTTCAGGCCCATCCAAGATCATCCGAATTTTAATTTCAATTAATTCAAAGTTAACTGATTAGGGATCTTTATTTACCTCTGCAAAATCTCTTTACCTTTGCCATATAATGTAAGCTAATCGTGGGAGTGATAGTCCATCATATTCATAGGTCCTGCCCACACTCAAAAGGTGGGGGATTATATAGGATGTGACACCAGGAGGTGGGAATCTCAGGGACCATTTTAGAATTCTATGTACCATATCTTCCTATTTAAACACAAGCATGTTGGATGTTAGGAAAGATGATGTGGGAATATCCAATACTAATTGATCCTGAAATCACCTTCCATGGGGAGACTTTGGGTGATGGGGCCAGATGGGGCCATTGCCCCCCTGGCCGTGCCATGTCCATTGTGAGGCAGGGGAGACATGGGTGAAAATGCAAAAGAAGTGGGGCATGGCACCTGCCTGTAAGTTCTCCCCATCTTCTTTAACATCTCCCCCATCTCAGGAATCGCACGCCATTCCAGAATCCTGGAAGTATCTTCAGAACCATCTGGGACAGACGCAGGCAGTGTCCTACTCTATAGCCCTCAGTGCCGCCACTGAAGGAGACGGTTTCTGCTGGCTGCCAACTTCCTTCCTCAAGTACTCGCCTCGTGTCTGTCTGAGCACTTTCACAGGAGAGGAGCTCGCTCGGCCACTAGTGCCTAACACAGATGCGCAGGGGACTCACAGCCTCAGGGAAAACCCTCCTGAAGGGGTGCAAGTGAGTAAATGCCCCTTCCTTCTCATCACCTAACTTTGAGGTATGTTCCACACACGTCCTCAGAAGGTACCAGTGGCACTGAGTCTCCCTTTCATTACTTATACTTTCTGGAGCCACCCACCCCCCATAACTGGTAGCACCCAAGCCTTTGTTTGCTTTAGGGGATGGGGAGATCAACAGAGACTCCCTTTCCCTCCCTTATGCCTCATCTTTAATTAATACCCAAGTTCCCAAGTATTTCTTGCATCCCCAATAGCGTTTCCATAATTTACGTCTGCGCCATTTATTGCTAGGATGAACGCACTGATCTTCTGATCTCCTTCTCCCTCAGCCGCTTGCAACCAGGCTTCCCTTGGCTGTCAGCATGCTCTTTCTAAAATGCAAAACTTATCTTGTCAGCCTCCTTGCTCACAACCTTGAAAGGGCTCTTCTCTAATAATTAGAATCTAAAATTCCTTAGAGCAATATACAAAATGATTCAGTCATTTATTCAATGAGTAGTGATCAAGCGTCTCTTTTGTGCAGGCACTCCGCTAAATGCCAGAGATGAGGGAGGCACACACGATCCTCCCTTCATGGGGTTTAGAGTTGAAGGAGACACACATTTAAGCAACCACCCACGCAGGTGAACACGCAAATACCACAGCAAAGTGGTTTGAAGGAAAAGCACAAGACTGTAGAGTTCCATTGTCCAATACAGTAGCCACTAGCCACATGTGACTATTTAAATTTAAGTCAATTGACATCAGAGGGCGCCTGGGTGGCTGTCAGTTAAGCGGCCGACTTCGGCTCAGGTCATGATCTCACAGTTCGTGAGTTCGAGCCCCGCGTCGGGCTCTGTGCTGACAGCTCAGAGCCTGGAGCCTGCTTGGGATTCTGTGTCTCCCTCTCTCTCTGCCCTACCCCAACTCATGCTCGCTCTCTCTCTCTCTCTCTCTCTCTCTCTCAACAGTAAATAAACATTCAAAAAATGTAAATCAATTGACATCAAACATTGAATGCTTCAGTCTCACTGGCTACATTTCAAGTGCTCATTAGTCACATGTGATGTATTGGACGGTGCATATATAGAATTTTCCACTGTCACAGGAAGTTTCATTGGATAGCGCTGCTAAAGGCCTGTCTAAAAGGCAGACTGCATCAAGACTTGGAGGTGGGGAGATCTGCAGGTCGGAGGGGACCTCTGCAAGGAAAAGCCATTTAGAGGTCAGACTAAAAGGATTGTAAGAATTGGCCAGATTTGGGGGGGTGCTGGGCGGGGAAGGAGACAGTGAGAAGCCTGGAGAGTCCACAGGACAGATGGAACCTGGTGATTGAGAGAGGAGGTAGAAAGAGATACAAAAACTGGAAAACAAGGTAAAAACAAGTAGGGAGGGGTCTGTGCAACTCATGCCAAGGATTCTGAAATTTTTCCTTAGAGCAACATGAGGACATTTCCCCAATTTTAAAGCACAGCCATGTTCCTGGTTTTAAAGGGCCACTTATTCTCTGTGTATTTATGCAGGAATGAGAAAAGACTAGAAAGGTTCTCTTTTAACATATTTTCTTTATGTAATACTATGTTTTTCAAGTACATTTCAAAGAAATATGAAATGTATTCATTTTAACTACATTAAAGGACTTCATTGTGTAAATAAAACACAGTGTACATTTTAAAGCATTCAAAGCAATGCATTATGTTAAGGTTCTACACATGGAAGTAAAAGCATACAATCGCTTATAGGAGTCAAATACCCCATCTTCAGGGAAAAGGAGGAGGATAAAAGGATAGGAGAGAGGGAAGGAGATTTAATTCTTTTTTTAAGCGTATTTAGAGAGAGAGTGAGAGAGCACAACCAGGGGCAGGGCAGGGAGAGAGGGAGAGAATTCCAAGCAGGGCCCGCGCTGTCCGCACAGAGCCCGATGCGGGGCTCAAACCCATGAACCATGAGATCGTGGTTAATGATCTGAGTCGAAACCAAGAGTCAGATGCCCAACTGACTGAGCCGCCTAGGTGCCCCTAAAGAGATTTAATTCTATTTTTACTGTTTTCTTTCTTTTAAAAGAGATCCAAATCAACAAAAGGAAAAATACTTATCTCTGTAAAAAAAATAATATTTTTCACTGTAAAGGAGTGATCATATTTCTCTGATTTATCTACATAAATGTACATTTTCTCTATAGTGAATATTAAAATAACTTCTGTTGAGAGTTCTCATTATTAGTTTCTAAGTCCTAGAAGCAACCTGCAGAAAAAGGTTCTCAAATATTGAAATCAGCCATTTAAACAGACTTTGTGGGGGGTGGGGGGAGGGGGATTTGAATATTGGCTCTGCCAGGTTTGCTGCATGATTCATGATGAATTACTTCACTATTGTGATGGTCAATGTCTTTGTCTATAAAATGAACAGGACAAGAGTACCCTTCTCATATCGTTTTCATTATGAGAACTGCATCAGTAAAAAAATATCTACTGTTCCTATATACAAGAGATACTTCTAGATGGGCTGTCAACTGCAATAATAGAAGCATTACTTTCTTAAGCTTAAAAATGATCAGGTTTTGGCCATTTAATATTTAAATGTCAAAAGAAGTTGTGGTTTGTATATACAATGGAATACTACATGGCAATGAGAAAGAATGAAACGTGGCCCTTTGTAGCAATGTGGATGGAACTGGAGAGTGTTAGGCTAAGTGAAATAAGTCCTACAGAGAAAGACAAATACCATATGTTTTCACTCTTATGTGGATCCTGAGAAACTTAACAAAAGGGAGGTTAGAGAGGGAGGGAGCCAAACCATAAGAAACTCTTAAAAACTGAGGGTTGATGGGGGGTGGGAGGGAGGGGAAAGTGGGTGATGGGCATTGAGGAGGGCACCTGTTGGGATGAGCTGGGTGTTGTATGGAAACCAATTTGACAATCAATCAATCAATCAATGTCAAACTATTGACATTTCCTAGCTAAACTATTCTAACCCCCAAGGAAGCAATGAACCTCATTCTGAAACGTTTGGAAAATAGGAAAAATCCCTCATAACAACAGCAATTCTACGGCTAAGAGCAAAGCTGCCGACTGATTTTGCTGATAAGAAGTAGTTGAAAAAATGGTGGTGAAGGTTGCTTTTTCCGAGTGTTGCTGGAGAAGGTTCCTCAGCCCTTGCTCTGTAGCATTAGCAGTCCTGTGTCATGGGTGTTAAAGGACTCACACAATAGGAATTGTACTTTTGAATGTAGTGCTTGGATTGCCTGAGATAAGAGCTGGCAATGGCTGTGAACCCTAAGCTATTATTAACAGGCCAACTTAGATATGAACCTCTCCATTTCGTTCCCTCACACAGTGATTTTCACAAAAGCCAGAACATTACGGTTATTTTTGCCTATTTATTTCACTTAGCTTGGAATGATCTTTGGTTCTCCAATTGGCCTATGAAGAAAACAATACCTAGGCGTGGTGTTTTGATTTTTAAAGGCTCACAGACAATCTTATGGGGATACGTTACTATCGTAAGATGAATGAGCACATTTTAAAATAAGTTATTTCCTTTTCAAGCACTCCAATTAATCTTCTATTATCATTCTATGGCTTCCTACTTGTTAACATTTTTACAGATACAAACTTGCTCCGTCTTCTCCTAAAAAACACTGGGAAGATTTTTTTTTTTAATGAAACCCCTTCATCCCTACCAGAGAGGGCCCCAACTCTACCACGCTCGGGGTTCTCAGAGCTGTCATAGCAAGTTTCTTCCCAGCCACACTTTCCTCCCCACCCTAGTGACTCTCCAGGCACGCGTGTGGGTGTCTTAGGCTGTGGACCCCAGTAAGCTGGCCCTGAGACACGCACTACATTAGGGAAGCAATCCCTGGACAGATGAGACAGGAAAGGGGACGAAGCCGACGTGGTCACTGGGTACATGACTGCTATGGGCACAGCGGTGTCACTCCAGCTTGAGACTGCTGGAGAAGATCTAGAACATGTCTGAGAACTGTCCCACCTGAGGGGCAAGGAAGCTAGTGTGTTCATTTTATGAGTCAATGGCTGAGGGTGTTCTTAGAGGCTCCACTGCTTGGCACACATGGCTGGCCCAGTGCACGAACAAATCTGCTTCCAGAGCCCGAAAAAGTCCTCAGCCTTCTAGAGAATTTAGTATCTGAGGAGAATGCCTTTGGGGGGGGTATATTAGTCTCCTCTTGTCACAAACTTAGTAGCTTAAAATAACACAGATTTAACATCTTATAATTTTGAAGATCAGAAGGCTAAAATCTGTTGGCAGGGCTTCAGTCTTCCGGGAAACTCCAGGGAAGAATCCATTTCTTTGCCTTTTCCCGCTTCTAGAAGCCACCTGGGTTCCTTGGCTTGTGGCCTCTTCTTCCGCCTTCAAAACCAACAGCATAACGTCTTCAGCCTCTGTTTCCGTCACCGTGTCTCCTGCCCTGCTTCCGACCCTCCCTACTCTCTCCAGCTCTCTCCAGTTCTCTCTCCCAGGTTCCGGGAATCAGGACATGGACACTTGAGGACCCATTGTTCTATATCTACCGCAGGTGATACAAGAATATTGAATGCCCAGGGGATATGTGGGGCACTGACAGTGTTTCTTCTCAGACAGAGTTAAGACTCCGCAAGATAAATGTCCTTCATCAGTCTTTGAATACTTTATGGAAAGAAAAAGTAGGTGCTGCACAAGAACTGTTACTTTCATTTGACTGACATCCTTTGTGGCAGAACCCCAATACACATCATATCAAGGGGGACATCTAGTTGTTATTTTGGCACTAGAGTTAACGTGTTTGGAGGCCCGGGATCACAGAGGAAAGCAGAACGCCTGAATTTCAATTTCTCGCCAGATTCATGAGGGAACAGAAAGCCTCAAGACGATCGCCTCTTAGTTTAGGGGCCCATCTAATTTTAAGAAGTCTCATCAAACGCTAAAAATGCGTTTTCCTGGGGCACGCTGCTGCTCTGTTTATGACAACAAAAACAGCGAGTGTCCACACAGGTGTTGGGAAATATAGGCAGATGAAAATCAAAGGAAGGACTCTGCCTGCCTTGATGAGCTTTTGCCAGAGGAACCAGGAGCTCCAAAACCAAGAAAGCTTAACAGTTGCCAAAAAGAATGAGGATGAACAGAGGAGAAAGGGGGAAAGCCCTGGAAGAGTCACCAACAAAAAGGGACAGGTGTTTCTTGCTATTCCTTCTTCTTCTCTAAGTGGAGCTTTGAGAGCACTCTTCGCATCCTTATTTGTTTTTTTGTTCCAAAACAATTCATCGAGCCATTTATTTCCGGAAGAATTTCCTCAGTACTTCCGAGAAATGCAAGTCTTATACCAGAGACAGAAGTTAAGAGGCGAGCAACATGAAGTGGGCTCTGTCTTCAAGTTCACCAGTCCACGTTAAATAGTTAGAGGCGGCCAAACAATGTGAGCACGTGGCGATACTTCCCGTCTGTAGAACATTGAATTCTTTGTCCCCAGGTTTTCGCTCAGCTAAGGGGACATTAGATACCCACTTCCTCACCAGATCTTCTTGACGGACAGTGACTTCTCTGCCCCCACCCCCCCGGCCGAGTTTGGGTTTCACTGTGCAACTTGCTTTGGACAGTAGGATGTGAGCGGACATGCTACAACCAGAGGCTTGATGTATGTTTGCTCTATCAAGCTGTCTTTTTCAGTCTGGTGCCCTGTCATGAGAAGTACATGCCCCACATAGATACTGCTCCTTCATCTTGGGCCCCTGAATGAGACGGGTTGAGTTCGTCACATGCCCTGGGTAACCGCTAGTCCACAGAAGATGAGAGGCATGCCAGACAGAACTGGATTCAACCTGGAGCCTCGAACCTGAAGTCTGGAACCTAGATCTCAGAACCGGGAGCCCAGACACCGGCGAAGCCCAGTCCAGATGCACCCAAACCACAGACCTATGAGCACTAGAATGATTACTACTTAAAGCCACTGAGTTTGGGGGTGGTTTGTTATTAAGCATTATCATGGCAATATCTGACTGATACACTGTAACAGAAGTTGGAGATAAGGGATCCCAGAAGGTGGAGAAAGGAAATCTAATGCTCAATAATGACAGAGTCAAAGAAGGAGCTGAGAAACAAAACAGAAGGCCTCCACAGAAAAACAGAACAGGAAAGAAGTAACCATCCCATGGTAATGCCCTCCCTTCTGTAATTAATAGAGGGCCAAATGAGGAAGTCTTCCAAGTGCCAGGTCATTCTGGGCTCAGCTAATGTGAAAGGCAAGACATGGTCATGACTTCTGCCCCTTGGGGCCTCTCAGTGTGACCTCCTCCCTCCCACCTGTGCTCCGGCCTTTTATAGAAACGGCCTTTTATAGAAATGAATTGGAAAGAATCACAGTCTACAAAGCTACACTTAAAGAAAGCCAAAAGACATAGCTTTTTGTTTAATCCTTTAGCATCTTATGTGGTAATCTTCTCCTGAAATTTGGGGAAAAAAATCACCCTAAATGAGAAAAACAGTTTGCTCTAGCAATGCGAGTCCCACAGTTAGTCACAGATAGGGGATCGTATATTTTTGCTGCAACGAAAGACTCTCAGTCTCTCTGGACCCGCTAGCTTCATTTCAAAATGTGAAAACTAAGATGGCAACCACTAACATAAAGTGTTATAGTCCTAGGACCGGATATAATTTTTTAAAAAAATTGGAAATCTTTTCCAACGGCTCCTCAAAACAGTATATGGGGACCTATCAGCCTTTTATAGGTTTTCTGTTGATCAGACTTGTAAGTTTCAGTGAGACAACTATATAAACATTCCTCTCAGGTAATACTTCTGAAATACTCGCCTTCATCAAACCCACATCGCAGATACATTAAAAACTAGGTCGAGATGTCCACACTAAGGTCTGCCTACGGACTTGCAGATGGGAGATACACGCATATTAACGTACATCCACGTGCTAGGGTCCCTGAGACATTTTCCTGCCCTAAGAGTGGCGTCCTTTTAAGCTGAAATTATAGTTTGTGGCTCTGACTCCTCTGGATTGCCAGCTTTCATCATGTGGTAAGGTAGAGATTAAGAAAGTCGCCCCTATGCACGCCAAGCGCGCGTGCACACACACACACACACACACACACACCACACACACACACACACACACACACACACACACACCGCGCACACACTCGTGGAGCTGTCAGCCCTCAGGATTTGTTGTTGTCACGATTTCCCCTGTCCTCCGTGCCTTCCAAGCCCTGCACCAGGAGTCTGCATGCTTCCCCAGGTAATCACTCTCCAAAAGAGCTGTCAAGGCTTGCCCTTTCTCAGCAAGCCTTCTGGCTCAGGTTCGGAAAGCCGCACAGCACAAGGGAGTGGGGAAAAGGTCATTTTGGAAAGGGTTTTCACCAACTATGCCACACCGTTCACCTAAGAGTCACGTTGTCTCATGGGGGTGGATTACACAACCCCATCTCAGTTCTTTCTATTCCTTCTTCCCACAACCTCTCTGTAGCCGTGAGATCCGCACGATGATCTGGCATCTGACCACAAACTGTATCAACGGGCAGCCAAAACAGAAGCAGAACTGACTCGACCCGACATTGGCTACCTTTTGACTGAAACTCTGGGAGGAAGGGTTTTGGTTGTGGTTTCTGCCTTTTAAGAAAAATACAACTTGGAAACGGAAAGCTGTTCTCGGCGGTGAAGGCAGCCCCAGGAAAGTTCAGGAGACTACCCAAACCTGTTTTCGACAATTCAGCATAAAGGGTGACACTCTTCTGCCCTTTCTCACTTGGGTTCTTTGCTTCTCAATAAAAGTGTTTTCTATTATGAGAGGTAAGACCAGAGCCCCTGGGCTCTGAAAATGGTTTGTGTGACTTCAGGCAGTTGTCTTTGCAAATATGACACCGTATTCTTGCCCTGGAGTCCACAGAGACCCTTGTCCATGTTGGGAAATAGGACCCAGTGGTGTAGGGAGCACGCTGGCACAGAGTCTCGCATGCTGTAGGACCAGTCCGAGATCAGCCGGTGAAGTGGGGAGGGGTTGGGCCTCCGGTAACATTCTCCCCTCTGAGCACCATCTCCCTTCCCTCCAAGAGCCATTCCCGCTCTGGAAAGCCAGAACCCCACAGCAACCTTCTCCCCGCCACCCCGCTCCTCTGCTCTCAGGGATTTCTCTTCCGTTGGTGTGTGTGTGTGTGTGTGTGTGTGTGTGTGTGTGTGTGTGTTTTACCCAGTTCTATAAAAGTTGCCCTTAACTGAAATGCGCCAGGGTCTTCCTCTCTCCCTCCCCTCTTATTCCGCATTTTCTGCTCATCCCGTAGCACTTCAGTCCTCACTCCAAACAACCCCGGGAGTGGCAAGGCGTGTGGATCCGCAGATCCTGGGCCTCCATCTGCATCTCATTGCGCCACCTAGTGGCCCCGTGGTCACTGGCAACCCACCCTGGGAACTGCACTTTTTCAGTTGAAATCTTGGGGATCGCCAAGCAGGCCTGAGAGGACTCTTTGAGGAGAAAGTGAATACGAGTGGTATTGTTTTGTAAACTGTTGATTATTGACGTCAAGCCACGATAACTAGTAAATCTCCTTTCTCTGCCAGCTTGGGCTGGAATTTTCTCTTGCTTGAAAACGTAAGCACCTCAAACCCAGCTTCTACGTGACGTGCTGTGCCTCAACTTCAACCATTTTCACCCGCCCTCCTCCTCTCCTGCCATCCAGGGCGAAGCTCAGACCAAGATCAGGGATCAGAGCAAAGTCTGTAAGGGGCAAAGACAAGCCAGCAAACTAACACTGGGAACTGGGAAGAACCTCCTGGTGGCAGTGAATTTGCCAGTAAATCCAAAGAAAAGGCAAATTTGAAAGATTTGAGACTTGAGGATCCAGAAGACGAGACTGCTGACCGAAACAATGGACATGGGAAAGATGGTCTCCAAAAGAGGCCTGGGGTAGGTCTCACATCAGCCTCAGAGACCTCGTTTTCTTAAGGACACCAGACTGGAAACTTATTCAGACTCAGCTATCGATGTTCTGTGAAAGCAAGGAAATAAATGAATTTTTATTGAGGAAGAAGCACAATTCTGTAATTTTGTTCTGAATATGTTTTCTACCCTGAGACTCCTTACCCATCAGGGAAATAGATTCTTGTACTTTGAACAGCTGGCTGAGAGTGTGATGGAAAATTTATATAAAGCTGGAGCTCTGAGGAGACCTTAGGGATAAAGCTACATCCCCAAGGCTGTAGTTTTATCAATTTTTATCTCTTGTCTGGTGGTTATGGATGCAACTAGCCATGAATACAAAAAGGCTTCTGTTTGGAGGTGCTTCTGGCAGTTTCTCACGGAACAGTATTCTTTTTTAAAAAATGGCCGTTGCGCTGACCACTCACAAAGTTAGCACCTATCCAGTCACGGCCCTGGCCACTCGACCTCAAGTTCAAAGGAGCATATGCTCCTGAAAATCTCTCCACACTTTGCGGACGGTGGTGCTTGCTGGTTCGACACACGATCGTTTTGACCAAGCGAACAGGATTGTTCTTAAGGACACCAGCACCAGCCATGGGCAGTATGGTCCCTGTCTTGGTCCTTCCAGGGAAAAGCAGCTGTAAGTATTTTTAAATAACCTATGAACTTCCCTGGAGGTGGGGCTGGCCGTCAATAAACAATAGTTTGCTTTCTGGGAACATGCTAATTAAGAGGGGTGTTTGGATCAGGGGATCATATCGAGTCACTTGCAAGTGAACGGAATGGTCTTTCTTGAAGAGAAGCAGACGTGATTTTGGGCAAAATTACTAGTATTGTCTCTCAGGACAGAAAGCCCATTTTCCTCTTCTCTAACCAAGATACCTTGTTTAGAGTTCTAGCCCCGCGTCGGGCTCTGTGCGTACAGCTCGGAGCCTGGAGCCTGCTTCGGCTTCTGTCTCCCTCTCTCTCTGCCCCTCCCCTGCTTGCACTCTGTCTCTCTTTCTCTCTCTCAAAAATAAATAAACATTACAAACAAAGAAACATGTCAGCCGATGGACTCTAAATGTCTCAGAAACATTGATTTATTGACCCTTAAACCTCCATATCGTATGCTTACCTTAATTGGGGGCAATTTTAAATTATTTATCTTCAATGTATACATACATAAATGGAGAGAAAGGATAGTTAATACAGAGATCAACTGGAAGAGAACAAAACCACCTTGTATTTTGCAGATAATTTCTCTTAAGGCTGATATGTTTGGGCTAAGTTATAGCAAAATCAAGTGGATATGAGAAGTGTCACTATCCCATTAACCTGCTCATCTCCTTTACATAGTAAAGTGTGCCCTTGGGCCAACCAAGCATTTATCCAATAGATGATATGTTCCTGGCACTGGAGAGAGGAAAAAAAATATCCTCAAGAAATGAACAGCCAAGCAGGTAGCCTTAACTGTGCCTCATCCATAAAGTGGGGATACTACAACCTGCTTTAAAGGTGCCATATGAAGATAAAATTAAAATTAAAAATTAAGTTAAAATCAAAATTACATTAATATGACATACAAACTTCCAATATAGAATGAGTAAGTTACAGAGATGAAAAGCTTGTTAAGTATATAATTGTCCAATCACTATGCTGTATACCTGAAGCTAATGTATATATATCAACTCTGCCTCAATTAAAAATTAAAAAGAAACATGAAATGTAACTAAACGAAATAGCATGAATAAATAAAATCACATGAAATATAAAACTAACGTGAAATCTTGTCAATTCTTTAGCTTAACAAGCTTAACACTTAACAGGGTCGGGTATCCTCATTCCTGCCTGTGGGCGAGGTTTGAAGAAACTTGGCTGGTGTTCCGGAATGGAGTACAGATGGCAAGGTTAGGAGTTTACTCTCTGCAAAGAGAATCTCCACTTGGCTTGTTCCTGTGAAGTCGTGATGACTGTATTAGGAGAGTCAGTGGGTTAACGTTCACACTGAAAAAATTTCCAGCTAGGTGTAAAGGATTAAATGGAAAATGAACTGACAAACAGACCCCAAAGGAACTGGAAGGGGAGCAGAAGGAAACACAGGTGTATATTTTCATATTCTTTGGGAAGGGAAAACGTTTCTACATATGACCAATTCCCAGAGGAAATATTTGAAGAAGAATAAACTGGCATTTATAAAAATGCCATACATTCACATATCCAAAAATTATCAATGTTAAAATGCAAATGAAAAATTAGGAAAAAATATTTGTGATACGTAGAAGGGACAAAGCTTTTCAAGCCAAAAAGATTTTGTAGCCAACTCAAGAGAAAAAGCATTAAGGAGGTGCACAGACAATTCACAAATGAAGAAAACTCAAAGCCCAAACACATTTGAAAAGATGGCTAAGTCACTAACAATAAACTTGAAATAACAATAAAGAAGCAGAAAGCTATATGTCAAAAGGTCTGGCAGAACTTTAAAAGGTGGATAATGCCCACCGGAGGAGGAGGGGTAAGGGGGCCCACACAGCCTCACATACTCTTGGAAGAAACGTAAATTCATACAACCTTTACTAGTTTAAGCCAGCGGCATAATCTAGGACTAAGAAATTACCCATCTAGGTATTTGTCCAGAAGTACTACTTGGAATAATGCACAAAGGTAGAAACTATTGACTATTCACTGCTACTGTAGTCGATACAATTGGGAACGCTCCCAACGGCCACCAGTAGAGAACGTGTTAAATGAATTGTGGTACATCTATTTCAGGACTTCTCAACCTCAGCGCTGTTGACATCTGAGCCAGATTGTTCTTGGTTGTAGGAGCTGTTCTGTGCTCGGGATGCTGAGCAGCGCCCCGGCCTTCGCCCCTTTGATGCCCCCGGCACCTTGTGCCCAATTGTGACAAGCAAAACTTTCTCCACTCACTGCCAGCTGTCACCTGGGGAGCAAAATCAACTCCCCATTTCAGGAATCATCGATGTAAGTGAATATGACCTAGTCTTTAAAAGCAATAGATCAGAGCCACGCACACTGACATGGGAGGATGAGCATTGTATGTTGTTAAATTAGATAAGCAATTGCTGAATACGACGTGCTATGTAATCTGATTTTCGTAAATAAAGATAATGTTGCATAATTATCTCTGCATACCACTAATATGTTCCTAGGGAAAAAAGGTGGACGAGTCCTGGTAAACTGGCGGTCGACAATGATGATCCTGCACCTCTAAACCTAGACATGCAAGAATGTCTGTGTTTAGTAATAGGAACCAGTCACTTGACCTCTCTGAGTCTCAGGATCTCTCCTCTATACAGTGTCATTCAGAAGATAAAAGATTCACGAGGAAGACATTCAGAAACTGCCAGGGAGCACTTGTGGCAAGCACAGAGTTGTCACATCACTACGTTGCACAACTGAAACCAGGAACATTTGTCTGTCAACTGTACTTCGATTTCTTTAAATGACAGTCATCTTAGGGAAAATATTCTGTCACTGAAAGGGACGTAACTTTGGCTTGGAGGCCATTGTTTTTAAGCTTTTGCAAAACAGATTCATAATGATTTCTAGAAGAGTCTGTTTGAGGGTGAAATTCCTATTTCAGAACCGATCAGCAGACACTCAGCTCACCCCTCTCCGCTGCCTTTTCCATCAATCCCTGCCCTTCCCTGCTGCTGTATTTACTTGGTATTTCTCTTTGCTGCAATTCATTTTTGCACTGACCTTTTTTTGTTAAACAAAGAAAACATGACCTTGGAACTTTGGACAGACAAGCCATTTAAAACATGAAGGTCTCTAGGTTTTGTTTTTGTTTTTGTTTTTGCGTGTTTTATCTGCATTGATATCTATCTTACGGACCGTAAAGAAAAATAATTTTCTTGGCTTTTGTCGTTTAAAAATAGGCAATGATGATTATACATCTCGGAATTCAACATGTTTAAAGCTCAGAGAATGAGGGAAGTTGGGCAGCAAATACAAACTGTCCTCACTGATCTATCTCTAAATGAAAACGGAGAGGGTGACCAGGTTAGCCGTCTAATTCTCTGCACCTTCAGTGGCAAATAAAGGAATCTATTTGATTGAGAGGTTTCCTTAACAGGAGTCCCCATCTGTGATAGAAAGAACAAAATTAACTGTTATGCTTCATTTGTTTTCATTATCCACAAAACAGCATGTCTCAGAGCAAACAGATTTTGCTCTTTTCCTCTTAATGCAGCTATGGTAAGTGTCAGAGAGGAGAGAAAAATCTACTTTCTCTCGCAGGCCAGAGAGCCTATACGAAATAAGGTAGGGAGTGCATCAGATTGAGGATTTTAACACAAATTAGATCACATGATAGTATTTAAAGGAGAAATTGTTCAGCAGACATCACCCGATGTCGCACATGGACGAAGCCTTCCTGGAAATGATGAGAGATGAGGTTATTGGATGAAGGGAGATTAGACAAAAACTCCACATTATGTTCAAACCAGGAGAGCTATATTCTGCTGAATTACATGCTCTTTGTATAAGTAATTGGGGATTCATTTCAGAGTGCCTTCCTTCAGTAAGTTCTGCCATTGAATCCCCGAAGCAATTCTGAATCATTCAAAAGTGAGTTATAAAACAACTAGCACAGAGCAGATTTTTACTAAGAGTGGCTGCCTTGAAAAAAAACCAGCACAGAGGGTCTCTTCTGGTACCATGGCTGAAAGGCTACCTGGATCGTGCCAGACTCCAACCCTTTACTTCCTTTCCGGGTCCGCCCCCAGTCACGTGTTCTCTGCTCCCACTCCCCGGGGCCTCTGCAGCATGGAACTTTCCTGTGAAGTCTCCTCATCTGCCTGGTGGACTTCAGGGTTTACATCTCCACGCTATCAGTCCAACTGTATTTTTAAATTTTTCAGATACTCCTCAAGATGTCTGATCTGATGATGGTACCCGAGTCTCTTTCCGGAGCTGCTATGATTTTATCATAATTCTAAAAATTCTTCGGGCACATCAGCGGAATTTCTGAGTGCAGAACGCAGTGGAGTTTGCTCTCCTGGTACAGAAGCAACACGTTAGTATTTGGCGTAGTGCTGTCTTACGTAGAACAGACCAAGTCCGTTGTTCTTTCTGACTCCTACAGAATTACGGGAAACATGCCCCATATACATTTAAATATTTAGTATCTCCTCTTGTTCATTTATTTCTTATCCGTTTTTGTTTTCTCCTATATGAAAATTTCAAAATCTGCGATCATACTTTAATTCTGAAGTTCTTTTCGCTAGGAAGAGATGTCACCTCTTTAGATGAACAAATAATGCACACACCTCTAATGGTATTTTTCTGTTAATATTTAGCAAAGCATTAAATTGAGTCTCTGTGTGATAAACTTATGGAATTGATGAGCTCTGATGCTGGGGCCACATAACAGGCTTACGCCTCCGTAAGACATGACCCTGTGCGGAGGGTTTCATATTAATTTCTGAAGTGCTTGGATTAATTATATTTAATTAAGGAGCCCTTAACAAACACGAAGTGTTCACTTTTATGGAGGGACTTAATGGGAAGTTAATGGATTTATTCTATTATTTTGTTCATTTAAAAATATTCTTTAATTAGATATTACTATTAATGGGCCTATTATGCACATTCCAAGGAGTCTCTCCAATTATTCAGAATTTAATCATT
The DNA here is from genome assembly GCF_016509475.1 of Prionailurus bengalensis. Taxonomy (NCBI): domain Eukaryota; kingdom Metazoa; phylum Chordata; class Mammalia; order Carnivora; family Felidae; genus Prionailurus; species Prionailurus bengalensis. The sequence continues at coordinate 11,824,144 of NC_057361.1, forward strand.
AAAATTTATCAAATCAGATGGAGAAAGCATAGATGAAAACAGTTACATATTTAGATAAGTACCCCTCGATTTGAGACATGTAACAAATGAACAGCTGAGATCTAATAAGGAGGGGAGTTCTTCAATATACTTGAAAAACTGATCATTCGTCCAAATTTTTCTTTTTTTACATACAAGAGTTTAATTATTCAGTCATTGATTAAACATATTATTTGTCTACTGCTGATAATGTGTGAGCTACAGTGATTCAAAAAACAGAAGAATTTCAGAATCAAATGAAAGCAGAAACAGACAAACCGGTAACTACATTAGAACAGGCAAAAACGGTGTGCCAAGGAGCAAAGAAGGGAAACTCACTTGACTTTAATGCAAAGGGAGAAGAAGACGCTAGAGACAAGGTGACATTTGAGTCGAGTCTTAAAAGTTGACTGAACACTAACCAGCACACGAGAGGGGAGGGACACTGTAGGCAAAGAAAATGCTGAAATGCGGAACAGTGTGGGTTTCAGGAGGTCACGGTGAACAAGGGGATACTGTGAAAGCCTGAGCTGATGCGGTAGCCATGAGGATAAAGAGAAGAGGATGAATTAGAGAACTATTTCAGAGCTCGACATGCCTTGGGTAACTGATATATGCAGAATGGGTTGACAGAGAGGCCTAAGGCATTCGCCAGATTTCGGAGTCAGGTGACCGTAGGTATGGCAGTGCCTTCCACACATGCAGGGGACACAGGAGTAAGAGTGCCTTTGTGGAGGGGACAGTGTCAGGAACTGTGATGAGTGCCATCTTGGAAAGGCTTTGTAGAGAAGCCTATAAGAAATCCAGATGGGCCAAGCAGCCAGATATTTGACATGTATCTTCCGGAGTGAAGACACACAGTGGCGATTGTTATTATTTTCCCTCAGGAGATCTTCCAATTATAGCATGAAACCAAGTTGTCGGGAGAGGTCCGAATTTATTTTTGTCGGAGAAAAAAAACCCAATGGCTGTTTTTAAAATTAGTGCCTGCTATCACCACCTGCCACAAAACTGAAGCTTGATCACCTGCACACACCCCTAAATGAGGGACTCCTGGGACATGGGGTAAGGAACGCGAAAGAGGTCAACAGGGGACCAGAAAACCGGGGGTTTAAAAAGTAAATGATATACACAAATGTTCACAGAAGCAATATTCATAATAGCCAAAAAGTGGAAACAATCCAAATATCCATCAACTGCTGAACGCAGTATATCCATTCAATGTAATAGGAGTCAGCAATAAAAAGGAATAAAGTCCGGATACATGCTACAGTATGGATGAACCTTGAAGACATGCTAAGTGAAGGAAGCCAGTTAAAAAAGAACACATATTATATGATTCCATGCATAGGATGTGTGTAGAACAGGCAAGTCTCTAGAGACAGAAAGTAGATTCGTGGTTGCCTAGGGCTGGTGGGGGTAGAGGGTGGTGGAGAGAAATGGAGGGCAATTGCTAAAGGTATGATGTTGCTTTGGGGAGTGATAAAATGTTCTAAAATTGACTGTGGTGACGGTTGTACAACTCTGTGAATGTATGAGTGTATTAAAAGCCACTGAATTCTAAACACATTAAATGGGTGAATTGTATAGTATGTGAATTGTATTTCATTAAAGTTGCTACAACAAAAGAATTTCATGGTCTTATTTAACAAATGAATATTTTAGTAACTAGGTGTTGAGAGCCTACAAAAAAGCAAATACTGTCCATATGATGAATTATTAAGTGAGCAAAACAAGTTGCAGAGTAATACATATCTTAGGGACCCATTTTATAAAAATAAGCACCAAGGAAAGCCCTGTTATGTGTATTTGGGTCTGTGTAGCATGTATAAGTTACAGAAGGACAAACCTATTGCTTTCAACAAAAGAATAGGAAAGGCAGGGAGAAAGTGGATAATTAGCTTTTTAAAATACATGACTGGACACAAGAAACAACAGGTGTTGGTGAGGATGCGGAGAAAGGGGAACTTTCTTGCACCGTTGGTGGGAATGCAAACTGGTGCAGCCACTCTGAAGAACAGTATGGAGGTTCCTCAAAAAGCGAAAAATAGATCTACCCTAAAATCCAGCAAGTGCACTATTAGCCTTTTACCCAAAGGATACAAAGATACAGATCCGAAGGGGTACACGCACCCCAATGTTTACAGCAGCACTATCAACAATAGCCAAACTATGGAGAGAGTCCCAATGTCCATTGACTGATGAGTGGATAAAGAAGATGTGGTGTGTGTGTGTGTGTGTGTGTGTGTGTGTGTGTGTTGGAATATTACTCACCCATCAAAAAGAATGAAATCTTGCCATTTGCAATGATGTGGATAGAGCTAGAATGTATTATTCTAAGCGAAACACGTCAATCAGAAAAGACAACTACAAGATGATTTCACTCACGTGTGGAATTTAAGAAACAAAACAGATGAACATATGGCAAGGGGGGGGGAGAGAAAAGAGGGACACAAACCACAAGAGACTCTTGATGATAGAGAACAAACCATGGGTTGATGGAGGGAGGTGGGTAGGAGATGCATGACGGGCATTAAGGAGGATGCTTGGGATGAGCACCGGGTGTTGTATGTAAGAGATGAATCACTGAATTCTACTCTTGAAACCGATATTGCACCGGATGTTAACTAAAATTTAAATTTTAAAAATGAGGGAAAAGAAAAAAAAGAAAACACATGACCAGATATTTTTCTATTCTTAAGATGAACAGGTTATACTTTTTTATTTCCAAAAATTAATACAAAAATTATAAACAACAAAAGTAAATGTGGCACCAGGCCTCGAGCCTCCTTACAAGGGTAATAACTCTCTCCTGCTTGTGTGCTTCACTGAGTGCCCGCTCTGACCCTCCGCCCAAGAGAAGTCAACTCAGCCCCACACAACGCACCCCCTACCTTGTATCCACGTGTCAAGACCCATTTGGGCCTAAAGGTGGGGAGTGAGAAAGAACATGCGTAGGCAATCAATCAAAGCAATAATGGGGTATTTGGAGATATTTTTATTAAGCACCTATTCTGCATCTGGAACGTTATATCCATCCTCTAGTTTATAACCCCGTAACAAATCTAGGAAGAAGGTATTCTTATCTCCACTAAACATACAGACATACTGAGACTCAGGAAGGTCAAGTGATTGACCCAAGGTCACATTTCTATGGAATCAGAGGGCCGATCTGCCTGGAGCTTTCCAAAATCTCTACTAGCTTTGTGTGTCAAGAAGCTTTGAGTCCATGATGATATTCAGAGTCAACGGGGCAAAACTAAGTCTCAAGAAAAGAAACTGGATCAATTTATGTGGGGTAGTAGTGTCCTTTAACAGTAAAATGGGGTCCTGGCTAGAATCAGGGAAAAAGAACCTTGGTAGAAACTCAGTCCTTCAGGCGGGGCCAACACGAGGGAATACAGAATGGAAAGATCAAAGACCCAGAGGAACAAGCCCCCATCTGTGAAATAACCTGGAGCCATGGGGATCTTGGGAAACAGGATCTTAAAGGGGCTATAACTTTAGGGATCTCTTTGAGTACTTCAGACTTTTCCCTGCGGATACTGAGGTCTAGTCCCGGTTTGCTGCCGAAGCAACTTCCGTGAAAGAGATGCACAAGAGTTTCATGGTCATGGCTATTATCAGTAAAGTGGTTTAATCCCATGCCTTACCAGATGGAGGTGAATATCAGTGTGGAGGAGGTATTGAGGTTGTAGCTAATCCAGGCTCAGATACATATCATGTCTGAGGGCCACTGGCCCTCCAAACAACAGTACGTTAGAGCCAGCTTACATTGGCTTGCCGAGAGCTGATTGGGCACATATCCTCCCAACTCCAGGTTCACTGGTGTCACATTGGTCATTCGTAATCATCCATGGTGGGAGCATTTATCCCATGGATTTATGGGATAAATCCATTATGCCAATGGATTTATCCCATTGGCAAATGCTCCAAATCAGGGCATTTTCCCCTAAAGAGCCAGTTGTTAAACATTTAGAGCTGCCTTTAGGTATTAAGACAGATGGGAAATGGTAAGGGAACCTATGAGGAAGTTTTGAGCATCTGGAAGTGGACAGGAGAGAGATCAAAAGGCAGTGAGGATGCTATTATATCCATTCCACACACTGACCTGAACGAGGGGGGTTGACCAAATCGAGGGGCTCTACACAGCAGGAACGCTGGAAATAAGCAGCACCATTCAGGTATCTAAGTTGTGACCAGGGCAGGTGGGGAGTATTTTGTCAAGTATTTGCCTTGCAGATAGCTCTGGGAGTGCAATGAGGACTGAAAGAAACTCCATCTCGGGGAATACTTCTGTGAGACAGTACTGGTAATAATGTCAGTGCCTGGCCGCAGTTCTTAAAAGCTGTAATCAAAGACCAGGATGGGCTGATGCATGAGACTATATGAGCTACTTTTGTGGACTCTCGGAAATAAACAAAGTTGGGGCCCCAGGGTGGGTCAGTCAGTTAAGCGTCCAACTCTTGATTTCGGCTCAGGTCATGATCTCACGGTTCCTAAGACCGAGCCCCGGCTTGGGCTCTGCGCTGACAGCCTGGAGCCTGCTTGAGATTCTCTCTTTCCTCTCTCTCTGCCTCTCCCCCATGCATTCATGCTCGTGCATGCTCGCTCACTCTCTCTCTCTCTCTCTCTCTCTCAAAACAAAGAAACTTAAAAAGAGTGTTTTTTTTAAAATAAACAAAGTTGACTTTGAGGGAAAGGCTGAACATCGTGGTAGCAGGTAGAGACTACAATCCGGCGATATTTGGGCACACTGATGATGCTACCTCATTTGTACCTCTGTTTTGTGAAGCATAGGGGAGTTTGGGGTCGTGGTTATTTTATCTGCCCCATCAGATCTGGTTCGCGTTTGTCTGTGTGACAGGCAGGCTTCTGAGATGGCTCAGTCGAACGGCCCTTGAGGGACTGAATTCTGAAAATCACCACGTGAGTGATCTTTCCCCACTGCTGAGTCTATGAGACCTTAGCCTTGGTCCATACCTTGACCGCAGTGTTGTAAGACTCTCAGAGTCGGAAGAGGTAGCCGTCTAAGCTATGCGTGAATTCGTGGCCCACATCACCTTTGAGATAATAAATGTGTGTTGTTTTTAAGCTGCCAAGTTTTGGGGGAGTGTGTTTTGCAGGGGTAGTTAGCTAATACAGGCTGGGAGGCCATAGACGTTCATGTGTTCAGTTTCAGGTTGTCACTAACACTCAATCACAAATCCTGCGGCAGAAAACGCTGAAAAGGATAGTTAAGAGATGGCAGGCTATTAACCAAAATAATACCCCATGGTGTAAAGAGCCACGGTGACAAGCAGATAGACTTTGGAAAGTCAGACCAGGCCTGACAGATTCGACCGGTAAAGAAACATGAACGCTTTGTACACTCAATTTATTACATAGACACCGAAAGGAAGAATGGTCAAGATGTCAGCTCCCCAAGGTCCTTACTTAGGGAAACACTGAAATAAAAGAAGCTAGGTCACTGTAGCATTGACGACAGGACATTTTCATGAGTGTGGACAAGAGATGTCTGCGTTACTCTCGGTTATCCGCAAGTTAGAGCTGTAAAAATAGCTCCCGTAGAGTCAGAAAGCAAATAAAGGCAGAAAGGCACGTCCATCAACGCCGAAACACAGAGGTTCCTCACATCACTGTTCCAAGCGCTGTGAGCGTATTAACTCATTTACGATTCACAATAACGATTTAAGGGTGGTAATATTATTAACAGAACTTTGTAAAGAAATCTAAGGCACCCAGAGGTTAAACTGAATCATTCAAAGTCATCCAAAGTGAATGGCAGAGCCAGGTTTGAACTGGGCCCGCGCTCATGCCCTTCGGACTCTCTGCAGTAAGCCGCTTAGTCAGCTTGGTTGGACAAAGGTCCTGAGGAAGGAACTATTGAAAAAGGGAAGTTTCTGACTTTTATAGTCAGGAGCTCTCAAGAACTGAGAAAGCATAAAGTTCGGATGATCAGGTTGTACTTTACGTTCAAGAAGCTGCTATGCCTGTTGCCCTCTATGAAGGAAAAAGGAAGCTAAGACCAAAACAAAGCGAAGCTTCTGGGCGGGGCCGTGTTTTCTTCCTCCTCTGGACAGGAAAACCAAGGCACCAAAGCTTATGGTGTTCCTGAGATGCTGGCAACTCGGGGGCACCCCAACCAACTACTGAGAAGAACCTTCTTTGTGTGGCAGCCACGTTTCTTCTTAGGACAATCAGGGGGCACCCTTAGTGGCAGGTACCGATGAGTTTCTGCGGCTTGGCCTGGAGGCTCAGAGACCAGAAGCACTAGAAACCCCTGCTTGGCACGGAATGTACTTGCTCTCTCTAAAGCAGTGCTTCCCCATGGGGGCAATCCTGCCCTCCCCCACTCCCTCCGCCCCCCCACTCTTCACCTCAGGGGATATTTGACGATGTCTGCTGCTTCACACCCAACCATGCATGGCACAGCCTCCACCCCCCCCCACACACACACACACACGATGTGTGGGAAGTCTTGCCCTAGAAGAAGTAGGCTGAGTCACTGACTCAGACGCTACTCTGAACATCTGCAGGAAGAGAAAAGCATGGGGCGGGGGAAACAGATCAATGAGCATAAAATCAAGCATTACCTACATCTTTCTTTGGTGACATAGGTTCCTCAAAACAGCCAACAAGACGGGTCAATGGAGCCCTCAATTGTTTTCTGCCTTAAATTATTGGTGTTATGGATCTCCTAGAAAAATCAGATATCTGGCTCATAGCTGGAACCAATAACTGAGAGTCATGCCATGAAATTTAGTCTAAGTCATCTTTCTTCCCACGCCTGCAACATCCTCAGTCAACAATTAGGATCATCTGGTACCTTATAAAATACCTGCATATCCATTTTCCTGGTTTCTAAGTAGACAAAGAAATACCGGAAAACCTGAGGTGCTTCATTATTCAGCAGCAAAAGTGATTCACGGAGCACCCACAAGCACGGCCACTTTAACTCAGTAAGTGCATTTGAATAATTTGAACGGCGCACTAGCAAAGCCAAAAAGCCACTTGGTAATTGACAGATACAAACAAGCCCAAGCAACTTAAAAAGAACCGCCTTCCCCAAATAAAACCGAAACATATGTCAGGGAAATAAAATTAATCCTACCCCTTGTATTAATATAGAAAAGAGAAGGAGCACAGTTTATTACTACCAGGTTGATGTGCATGAAAGGAAGCTCAAAAGTATCCACCACGTTCAGACAGAATTTTTTTTTTAATTTTTTTTCAACGTTTTTAATTTATTTTTGGGACAGAGAGAGACAGAGCATGAACGGGGGAGGGGCAGAGAGAGAGGGAGACACAGAATCGGAAACAGGGTCCAGGCTCCGAGCCATCAGCCCCAGAGCCCGACGCGGGGCTCGAACTCCTGGACCGCGAGATCGTGACCTGGCTGAAGTCGGACGCTTAACCGACTGCGCCACCCAGGCGCCCCGAGAATTTTATACAAGTTTCTACAGTGAAATAGAAGACTCATTCAATCTTCTCCTGTCTCCTGGAGAGATAAAGGGATTCACTTTGTGATAGTCTCCTCTATACCCCGTGAGAAATTTAATCGTGGCGGTATGGGTGCACAGTGTCAAGGATCAGAAGGCTTCTGACTCTTCACTGTAAAATAAACACCCTAAGGAAAGGAGGTTAAAGAAGAAGCTACCTCTCCCCCTCAAAGAAAATTCATCATTTTACTCGAATGCATGGGAGAAAAGTCAAAGGAACAAGTATATGTTTAGCCCCAACTAAGTACCAGGCATTTAGAGTATGGACAATTCTTGCTTATGCATGGTGGTCACATTCTCTAAAATCACTGTAAACACTGAATTCGCGAAAACGAGGCCTCGGTGCTTAGGGGAGACACAGGGTTAAGGTCCTGTGATTGTCTGGTCACAGCGTTTTCATCAACTGATACGTAACGTTTTTGTGTGTGTTTCTGTTTAAAGACACCTTATGCAATATACATTGCTGATCCATTAACGTGGAACTAACAGCCAGAACACATATTTTTTCCATAAGGCACGCCACAGCCTTCTTGCGCTTAGAAACAATAGTTTCAGCCCTATGCTTGCAGGCCGTTTTAAACAGTGAAATCACCCCCCAAAAGAACAAAGATGCAAAATATGTGCAGTAAATAGATTTTTTTTAAAAAAAAGGACACTTATTTAGTCTGAGAGCTGACACTAGAAGGCAGAGGATTGTCCTATTTGACCTCAGTCGGGAATGTGTGCTTTGAGGGACTCGAACCTTTTGCCACCCTGCATTCCTGTGAAACGATTACAAAAGAAATGTAAGTATCGCTTATGGGTTACAAATAAAATTTACCCACTAGGCAAATTCACAAATACAGAACTGCGAATAACGAGGGCTAACTGTATATTACCCTGTTGAAGCTTTACAATGACCTTGCAAAGTAGGCCTCGTCATCTCTATCATACATGGAAAGAGTAAGTTCAGAAAGGTTAAACAACTTATCTAATACCAAACTAGTAAGCGATCAATTCGGTAAATAATTCTTGGGTTTCCCTTGTAGCACACTGGGACTTGAAGCCCACTGAAGCCATCCAACAGTGGCAGTCAGGCCAAGTAGGAAGGACCAGTGGACTTACAGGTCAAGAGACACATTTGGGGGCTGTCGCTCAGCTCCTATTCCAACACTTCTTAAGTAATATAGTCAGACACACCTTCCAGTCACCATATTTGTGTGCTCTTCTCTATGAAAAGGAGCAGCTAAGTGGGCACTGTCCTTCCGGAAAAGCAGTGAAACTACCTAAACAAGAAAGTTGAGGCCCAGCCAGAAAAGGACTACTTTAACTAAAATTGTAACTTGAGGGGCAGAAGTTTGTTCCTCCTTAGCCAAACCTCCACATTACCCAATATAGTAACTTTGAAGATTTCGCTGTTACTAGATAGATCAGCCGACACAAAGGTGAGCAATGTTCTCCAACCCAATGCTTCCCTTACCTCATACAAATGCTTCAATTCTCAGCCTGAAAATGGCATATTGGCTGAGTCTCACCTTTTGGAAACTTCCATTGGGGGTTTTAGCTATTCCAGGGACCTCGAGTTTTCCAACCCATTGGATCAAGCAGTCTGGTGCCATGGTTAAACAACTGTTTTACCACGGTTGGTAAACAACTCCAACAATGGCCTTACCTTGTATGTGGAGTCATAGTCTCTCCTGTTCTGAAGGTCAATCCTTTGGTCCTCTCTCTTCTGTAAGCTTCCTCTCGTCTCTTCTTTCGCTCAACTAATTCTCAGGCACGTAAAGCATCCAGTAAGTTCCTCCGGACTCCTAAGTGAAAAAAATAAAGAGTCGCATCGCTGACGTTAGCTTGGTCCTGTGCCCAACCTGGAGGAGAATCGGGGACCCTGCCGCCTCCTTCCTCTCCTTCTCTCAGTGAGGTGACCGCTGATGCTCCCGGTCCCCAGCCTGAGAAGACACACAGTGACTTGAGGCCAGACACTCGCAGGGGAACAGGGGCCTTCAGGACAGCAGTCCGGAGCCTAGGCAGTTACCAGTTGAAATGACAAAAGGCAGGAATGCTAGAAGAGGAATGTTCTCCAGCACACAGGGAAGCTCCAGGAATCCTCTGAGTTCTTCCCGGAGTAGCAGGAGGGACTTGAGGGAAGAATTGGCTTTGTCAATTTGGAGTAAGGGATGAAGGTCTACTTCTTTACAACGGAGACCCTATCTTATGACCAGGCCTGGTGAAACATGGGACACGTGTATTGGGTCAATAATGCGCTCCCCAGAGCTCACACAAAGGTGTTGCTATACAAAGCCTAAATACGGCACCATTTCTGGAGAGGGCCGTGGTTGTACACATCGGCGCAGGGCTCTAGGAGTGATACATTCCCATAGGCACCGAGTGGGGATATCTCAAGGTTATCTATCATACCTGGCCTTAGTTTAGGGGAATGGAGACTATTTAGTTTTGCCCATATTTGATACCTGCATTTCAAATGAGACTTCTTATAACTTATAAAAAGCACTGGTAGCTTAAAGAAAACAGGCTAATGGAGAGGACAGATGAAAGGGAATAAACTCCAAGGAATTCTTAGTATTCTTCAGATACTCTTGTTTGCCACCTGCCGAGGAGAAGTTATACTTTACTTCCATAAACATCATCTAGAGAGTAAGAAGTTTCCATAAATGCCAAATGCGGATCTTTAAGAATGTTTTGAAGCAACTTCTGTGAAAACTAACGTCCAGAAGGAGCTGAATGAACCTTATTTTTTCACGTGTTGATGTCTCCAACTAGTTCACTCTCTAGAAAGTCCAAGCTTAAAAAGTAGATTTAAGAAAAAAAGGCTTATTCCTCATTCTTTTTTTTTTAAATTTTTTTTTCAACGTTTATTTATTTTTGGGACAGAGAGAGACAGAGTATGAACGGGGGAGGGGCAGAGAGAGAGGGAGACACAGAATCGGAAGCAGGCTCCAGGCTCTGAGCCATCAGCCCAGAGCCCGACGTGGGGCTCTACGTCAAGGAGCACGAGATCGTGACCTGGCTGAAGTCGGACGCTTAACCGACTGCGCCACCCAGGCGCCATTTATTCCTCATTCTTTAAAGATGTCAACTTTTTTTGTTCCAGGAGTGGGAATAAAATGAGATGTTCAAATAGTGTGTAGGGTTAAGTGGCCCCTCTTTTTGATACCATCCTTTGAGGAAGTACTATACTTGAGGTCACAGTAAGTTTTTTTCCTTGAGAATAAAGCAACGAAGCCAGCTTTAATGGCTCCCAAGGAGGTTTCATGCCTTTGTTTAACCTGCCTGTGAGTTACTTAGTTCCCTTGAAAAAAATCATAATCAATAGAAAGAGACATGCTCCCTTTTGTCAGAGCCCGGTTGTAAAAGTTCAAGTAACATAGGCTGGTCGGTCAGGAGACCAATTGCATGAAGCTCTAACTCTAGCTTATCGGGGTCACGTCTTAGTTCTGAATCAACCTCAACCACGGTGCCTAGAGCAAGCAACATGTTGATCCTAATTGGTGGCTTATATTTGGTGTCCTGCTGAATGAACTCATGAATGGCTGATGGCACTGGCGATGCGCTAGGGGTGTGGGACCAGAGGAGGCAGTGAATGGCAATCCCACCAATGAAAACCCATGGGAACATGTTGCTCCATAAATTCACTAATTCCTCCTTTGAATCTGGCCTTCTCAGAAAAATTCCACAATTTCACCCCTTTGTTTTCCACTATGGCAGCTTTGCTGTCTCCTTTCTTAAGTAAATGTACCAATAAGCCAAATTCACTTGCACCTGGACGAAGGATAAACCGCACACGAGGTGAGAATGGGGCTAGGGAAGATGTTAAGCTCCCTTCCCGTAGCAGCCAAAGTCTCAGCATTGCCAAGTTATCTTAACAAAGTCAATCGCGTGTAAGTAACTACGGTATGTCACCATATGCTAGGATATTCTGCCACGGTACCAATATTTACTATACCTGAGTATAACGATACCATTACCTTATCTCCACAGGGGTGCAGATATTCAAGAGGAGTTTAAGACAACCCCTTTTATGATGCCCTTCAAGTGCCATAAATCAAATTGTAAGACTTAATGTTCATCTGGATGTTTTCCTGTTTCTAAAAGGCTTTTAAGCTATGGTGGATAAAGTTCCTCGTGCTTTTTCAATTTGATGGCTAACCTTTGACGGGGATTCTGAAAGCCAAGAGAATGTAACTGCTGCTACTACCCACTGATTCAGCAAACATTTGCTAGGCTCCTTGCAAGTGATCGGCTGTGAGCTGGGCGCTAGATACAGATGGATAGGCGACAGGCCTCACCCATGAGCACTTCTAGTCTAGGAATCGTAACCAAACATCTGCGTAAACAACGCTATAGAGACAGACATGAGTTGTGATTAATACACGTACAGTGTGCAGTGAGACCCAACGGAAACCATCATTAATTCTGCCTAGAAGATTGAGGAATGGCTTCACAGAAGAGAGGAAATTCAACCAAGCCCTGAGGAATGAGTTGGTCCCAAAGCAGCTTAACCCCTTACAGTGCAGCAGTATTTTTCAAACTTGAGTGATAAAATGATAGCCAAAAAAAAAAAAAAAAAAGGTTTGGCCTCTTCGAGTTGACTTAGCGTATTTTTATTCCAATGAGACCTTGAAACATTCATACGTCAAACTAGGTATAAGATCCTTATGTTTTTATTCCGTTATAAAATCAAAACAAATTAACAAAGTAAGTAGGATCAAAGCTATCCTATCAATGGACTCCAAATTAGCCACATTTCATTTCTTGTAATGGATGATGATGTTCTCCTGAAACCAACCCGCTGATGTTGGTGAGGTGCGTTCTGTTTCTCTGGCTTATCGAACTAATATGTACAAATAATACATTTAAATATAAATTAGCACAAAAGAGCTGATGATGTATGTAACAACGCAGTTGCCTACCTTTGAAGAAACCACGATTTCTAATTTTGTCTCTCTGATAGGTAGGGTTTATTTCTCAATAATTTGCTTATCTTGATCATTTTATTTATGTATCAGCCTTATGCATTTTGTATCAACTTGTTGCTGTTTAGATGTAGACTTAACACTCGTATCTGCTACTCACTTCCGCTCTATATTCCACCCAATAGAGTGACAAGAGTGGTCATCTCTGAACACTAAACAGCACTTTAAATCTCCGTGTCTGGAGTTATCAAACACAAGCTCTTTTCTCCTTTCTCTCATTTTATCAGACAAGGACTGTACTACCCCATCCGTCTTTCAGTTTCTTCTCCCTCTCTTTAATCTCCCAACTATTGACAATTCTATCTTTCCTCACATAAGATTTATATCCTGACTTGTAACCAGACTTAACTTTCCTGCGATTTGTCTATAGATTGATCCTAAAGGTTAAAAATCTAAAAGCTTTGTTAACACTGGTTTGACCAAATATTGTTCATCTTAGAGCCGAATGGTGCTCTCCAGAGGCAGACAGACTACTGAAATCCCAGCTCTGTTTGCATTACCTATGTAACCTTGGCTGAGCAACCTCACTGTGCTTTTGTTCCTTTACCTAAAAAATAGGGGAGAATAATGTTCCCTACTTCACAGGGTTGCTGTATTTCAGTAAATTAGCATATGTAAAATATATAGGGCCTATCCAAAGTAACCCCTCAATAAATATTAGCTTTTATTATATCTCCTTCCTATGGTTTTCAAAGGAGAATGTCCCCAGGGTCAGGTTCAAGTTGATTATCTTCTTTTGTGTATTTGACTAATAACCTTTTCCTTATTCTAGATCAACTCCAAATGATTCATTTGGGTGCTTTTGCTCATTCCTTTTGTATCTGGACACTTTCCTCATGGACTCTTGCATTCTCTTGGCTCCTTCCTCCTTTGGCTGAGCTGGATGTTAAGTCACCTCACATCTTTGTTAGCCTCAGATTTCCCGTCCCCATCACGGTGGAACTCTTTCTCAGATCCCGGATTTTTTAGACCCCCTATTTCTCTGTTGCTTGCCTTCCTATCTCTTGGCTTATTCTATCATTTTTCTCCCTCTAATACAGACTTCTCCACCCCTGGCCTGTGATCTGGCATCAAAGATCACACAAGCAATTTGGCTGATAGTCATAAGCAGTGGCTTTATTAATTATTTGATTGACGAATGAAGTTTCTTAGTTCTAAGAATAACTTGGTTCTTCGTTTTTGTAATTTCATATAGTTGGTTCTATTGCATCATTTTTAAACTAAAATGTATTCTCAAGGTAACTTCCTAAGAAAAAAAGTCTACATCTAAAAATCAAGCATTGTGCCAAACTTTCTGAAAGTCTTTATTCTGTCCTCATACTATTTTGATAGCTTCTCTATGGAATTTAGGTTAAAATAATTTTCCTTCAGAACTTTGAAATTCTTCTTTAGTAGAGTGACCGTGTGTCCCAGTGTACCTATGATAAGTCATGGTTTATACCCATTATCCCAGAGGCATGTGTCACGGGTGAGATGTACTGGGTCGGAAAATAAATTACATGGTCCTTGTAGCATTTAGCATCTGGTATTGCTGATGAATAAAAAAAGAGTGATTTAATTCTTGTTCCATTCTAGATAACGTATTTTCTTCTTGTAAGCGGGCTTTTCTCTTTATCCTCAATGTTCGAAATAAGCCATAGAGGGGGCGCCTGGGTGGTTCAGTCAGTTAAGCGTCCGCCTTCAGCTCAGGTCATGATCTCACAGTTTGTGAGTTCGAGCCCCGCGTCGGGCTCTGTGCTGACAGCTCAGAGCCTGGAGCCTGCTTTGGATTTTCTGTCTCCTTCTCTCTCTGCCCCTCCCCGACTTGTGCTCTGTGTCTCTCTCTGTCTCTCAAAATTAAATTAATGTAAATTAAATAAATGTAAAATTAAATAAAATTAAATAAATGTAAAACTTTCTGAGGGTTTTAAAAAATTAAAAAATAAAAAATAAAAAAGTCACAGAATATGTAAGTATTTATTTTATTATCATGGCTGCTTGGTTATTCCTTTTAATTTGAAGGTATTTTCTTGTTCAGCTATAGAAAATTCCATTTCCTAATTTCTTTGAACACTTCCTATTTTCCATTTTCTCTATCCTCACTTCCTTTAATTCTTAAGTTTCTAGTTTAGGTGACTGAGAGGGTATTGGGGCTACTTACCAAAACAGTGGATATATACAGAAGGAGGAGTAGACATAGCGAAGAAGTCAATTTTGGAAAATGCTTTGCCCATGGGACATCTAGGTAGAGAGCAAGATTATTCTCTACTCAGAATGTTTTCCTCCCCTTTCCTCCCCATTCTCTAAGAATGAGGAGTATGTCTTATTCGTAGAATTGTTGGGAGAGAAACATTCACTTGGAAAATTTTTTTGGAAAAGTTTATTTACCAAAAGTCCCACGGGTCAAAATATGGTTTCTCCATTAAACCAAAGGTCTCAGTGCAGGTTAACATTTTCCAGTCCCTGGAAGAGCCAAACAATAACATTCATTATAGGGAAGGACTAATACTGATTCCCAAGGCACAACACTGGCAGCCAGGGGAATAGAACTGAACAAGATGTTTAAAAGTCACGTCTCTTACATCCTTTTCCTTGCCTTATCTAGTTTCTTCCTTCTTAATCACACATTAACAACCCATTTCAGCTCTCATGTTCCAGGGTAACTTGTAAGGCTTGGAGTACGGTATTCAAACACTCCAAGGTCATAAGACATTTCTAGTTGAGTACGCCACTTGAAAGAGAGAAGAGACTTGAGAAAATGAAATATTAAAACGCCTCTCTTGAAATTTTCCTGGAACCCTATGGCTGTCACTGCACAAAATGTTCCCTTTTACTACAGGAAATTGAAGCCTTGGGGACCCCAGCAGTTGTTCAGTTCATTTAAGCATTTAGCCCACAGGCATTTTAAGATGGTTCCTAAGGGATTCTCCTTAGTTCCTTCCCGCTGCTATTTCCTTGACACCGTGTTGGCAGACATATATGCTGGAGTGTTTAAGCAGGCTCCAATCCAGCCAAGGAATATTAGGGTATTAGGAAGCTCTAAAGAAGGAGCTGACTCACGAGACTGTCAAGCGTTAGAAGTAGGCTACTGAGAGCAGAACACCCTCTATCTCGCACAAGACTCAACTGCTAAGCCGCAGGAAAGATTTAGACATCAAAATGGTACCTGGAGAAGACACGGTTTCCTTTGTGCTAATGAAAAACACATTACTGTAGATCTACCTATGCCAGGAATATTGTGAACACTACGATGGACTTCCCAGATGTGCCCTCAGGAAAGAATGACTTCTATTTCCAGATGCTGGGAGCCCTCCACCGGGACTGCCTCAGCTGAATCTAATAGACCGGCCCAAGTTCACACTCCCTTTCCAGGGCAACTTCATCCAGCGATGAAAAAGGCAGGGGGCATAAAGGCCTAGTCACTGGGACATCCCTGGACGAGTCTGAGGGGCCGTCCCAGCTCCAAATGTCCACAGGGGATGGGCGGAGCCCTTTGTTTAGAAAGCATCCTAGCTCAATTTCTCTCTCGCCCGATCCTTCTTCCTTTCCCTCCCTTCTATAGGTGCTGATCCCCAACGCTCCCCAATAAATGCCTCAGCCCTTAACCCTAAGTTCCATCCTATAACATCTCCAAGTCTACTTCCCAGGTAACCCAGCTTGTAACAAATAGAAAGAGCTCAAGTGCAAGAGGTATCAAGATGCCTTTTAACACTCCAAACCTAGGGGAGCACCCTCGAGATGTGTGTGTGGCGTTGCGAAGTTTACGTAACGCTTTCTCATCTCTAATGAGAAATCCACTCTGTGACTTCGGGATAATTTTACCTCCATTTGACAAATCAGGAGTGTGAGTCTCAGAAAAGTTAAGCGACTGGTGTCAATTCACTAAACCATCGGTGGGAAGGTGTGTAAAAAGTGGCCTTATGGTGGGGAGGTACGTTTGACTGTCACCTCCTGGATTCTTAGTTTTCCATTTCTGCCATAACAAATCATCACAAACCCCGCGGCTTGAGACAGCACAAATTTATTATCTCACAGTTCTGTAGGTCAGAAGTCCCGGTAAGCTCAGCTGGCAACCTGGCTTCATATTTCACAAGGCCAAAATCAAAGTATTGAGGGCCTGGGCTCTTACTGGGAGACGCTGGGCAAAGTCAGTTTCCAAGCTCATTCAAGTTGTTGGCCCACCTCAGTTCCTTAAGGTTGTAGAACCGGGGTCCCAATTTCCTGGCCAGCTATCAACCAGGGGCGGGCCTTCTCTACTAGAGGCTGCCCGTATTATTTCTCATGCTTTCTGTGTGCCCTCTGACCCCAGCATCCGCAGGTCAAGTCCTTCTCATGCCTCAAATCTCGCCAACATTATTTCTGCTGCCACTCTCTGAATGCCTCTCCTCTACGGTCCAAACATCGCTGATCGTTCTTTATGGGCAGGGGTCCCCGAATGCTCCTCATGATGGTATTCACCTGTTTCCTAGGATTCTCTGCCCTTTCCTACCACCAGGCATTTGTCTGCTCTCCCTGCTCTTTGCAGGCTCAGCTCCTTCCCCGTCCCTCAGGCCTCAGTTGTCACGTTCCCTGAGCAACCTGTCGACTTGAGATTGGTTCTCCTCGCTAGTTACATTTCGTCCCCTGTTTTCATTTCCTGTACAGTGCTGATCATAATCTTCACATATTTTATTCAGGAATTTGCTTGTTTCTTATCTACCGCCTAAACTAGCATGTAATATCGAACAAGGCAAGGACCATTTTCCAAGTTATCTCTTATGCTGAGCACACTGCTTGACACACAAAAAGTGTTCACTGGATAAATGAATGAATGAGCGAATGAATGAATGAATGAACTGCAGCAAACTCATAAGCACAGTGCTACAGTCCAATAAAAGCCAAAGTCCACTAGGGCAAAAGCATTCCCTAGATGCTCATCTGATGGTCTCCTTATTTTCCCAGTAAGAATGTGTGGGAAAAAATAAATATTTGTGTCTAATTTGAATAAACAAACTGGAGATGTGGATGCAATAGTCACCTGAGAAAAGATTTGTGTAACCTTAGTGTTGCAAGTACTCCTCAAGTTATCGTATTTCCCTGCTTAAATATGTAGCCAAATGTGGATAGACTTTCACGTTAAGTGTTGATGGATAATCTAAACTTCAGGCTAAAAACTAATTCAAGTGTGCCCCAACTGGTTACTGTAAGTACTGTGTCTAAGTCCTATCCTCTGGGGGAGCTAACGCACCCCTGAAACTGATGTTGCTTGTGTATATTTCAGACTTGATTCATGAGGGAGTAAACAAAATGGGGACTTCCCTCTTCCTTGACCAGCCCCCGGTTCTCTTTCTCCCTCTTTCCCTTGTTCTTCTATGTGCCCCAGAAGGCTGACTTCTATGGACTGCAATCACTCAGACCTCTGTAACCTCTGGCTCCCGGTTGGCTTTAGCTAATGGGGGATCACATGAGGAGTAATTAGAGCACAGGAGATTAAAAAAAAAAAAAGGTCAAAGTAATTATTCCCATAGCTCCCTCCTACCTCCATCCCCATTCTTCTGTGATAACAATGCCTATGGGTGGAGGAGGGGGGGGCTCTTACATGGTTCCAGCTGTCACTGTGCCAGGCACTTCTGTTTCCTCTTTTGCCTCATCAGGCCTAACAGTGCTAATAGCTTCCCGATACTGCCATATTCTCGTGCCCCAGCAGCCCTTAATGGTTCCCTTAACTCTACCTGTACCTCTACGTCATTCCTTCCTTAAAAAGACATGTTCAGGGGTGCCTGGGTGGCTCAGTCGGTTGAGAGCCCGACTTCGGCTCAGGTCACGATCTCAGGGTTCGTGGGTTCGAGACCCGCACGGGGCTCTGTGCTGACAGCTCGGAGCCTGGAGCCTGCTTCTGCTTCTGTGTCTCCCTCTCTCTCTGCCCCTCCCCTGCTCGTGCTCTGTTTGTTTCTCTCTCAAAAATAAATAAACATTAAACAAAATTAAAAAAAAAAAGACATGTTCAAAACTCCCAACTAAGCATACTGTTTTCTTCATGAACTCTTACCTATATACTCATTTTCCTTGGCGCAATTTCCCATTTCACTTGTGTGATTACAACACTAGAGAAACTGAGGGGGCATTCCTAGGGTATCTTCTGCTCCGGACCATTATATATGACCCTTCAGGATGCTAGGCAAATTTCTTCTGTCTTCACACTTCTAATGTTTTAAAAGACTGAGAAAGGCAAAAACAGTTCACAATTAGGGGGTTTCTTCTCTGCTTAGCAGAAATCAGAGCGAAGACTTTAAAGCTAATTTGAATTTTTTAAATGAGGAAGCCGACCTTGAGTACTTATATTTGAACGCTTAATTGTTCAGCTTTAGAGCATTTTCATTGATTTGTGAATGATAATCAATCATTTGAGTGGACTATTTTGCTTATAAAGAGCTTCATTTGGCTGTATTTCAAGACATGCAGCACGGCAAACAATACTTGTGATATGAATGGTTCAGAAAACAAACAGAGAGAGAGCTAATAAAATTTCCATTCTTTGAATCCCTATAAATGGGTCCTAGTACTTGAACAAAGCTCATCTAATGAGTATTTACCATTTTGCCTAATTGCAAAGGGACCACTTGCTACAAATGAGTTGTGAAATACCCTATGCCACTGCATTTTTAGACAGATAAATGAGGTATTGCATGGAAAATGCTTTGAATCTTAGGCAGAAAGGAGACACTGGTGTACAAACAGTGGACTGGAATCTATTCTATCACATGTTCTAGAAATAAGACTTTGAGAAGTTACTTCATCTATCATTCTTTGGGTTTCTCATCTCTGAAGCCATAGTAAGAAAACCTTCCAGCTTCATAAATAATGAGTAAATATATTAGTTTTCATTCCCTCCTGTAAAGCAGGAGTGAGAGAACACGAAGAATGGGGAAAATGCAATAAAAAGACTTCGTGAATGGCCTGAACCCGCACCCACGGGGGACTCTCTGAGCATCTGTGTAAAATGATTCTCAGAGTTGTTTCTCTGAAGGATGCAGAGGGCAGCGGCTAAAGCATTTCTCCAGAGACTTGCCACTTGTTGAAGGTTGCCACCAGATGTGCAGGTGTGGCTCCTAGAGGTTAAAAGGACCTCTGAGGTCCTAGGGCAGAAAAGAAAAGCAATGCTTGAGGTCCAATGCTTTTGGGGTACATGGAACCGTCCCCCTCAGGGGTGCTGAAACCAGAGGGACGCGACTTGGGACAAAAAGGTGTCTGTTAAAAAAAAAAAAAAAAAGGCTTTTTGTTCACGGCCCGAACTAAGGCAGTTGTGGTGGGGATAGGAAGGAAGGTTTCAAGAGACATCTGAGGTAGAAATTACAAGGCTCATGACCAGCCAAATAGAAAAATCCAGAATGAACTAAGGTAGTAACTTGGTGCCAAATCAGTTTTGTTCAAGAAAAATAAAGAGATCTCTGTTAGGCAATACTTAGTTGAGGATAAGGAATCCGTTCACTTTCTAGTTTCCACAGTGTTAAGAAAGGCAAGTCTTTTATCGTCATGATGTTATTCTAGGATTCTAGAATTCCTTGTGGCAACGGCATTCGCAACCAGGACAGTCAGTGGGAAGTTAGTGGAGCTTCCTTTTCTGTAGGAAACAGGCAGTAAGATGGATCAATGAATAGATTTCACACTAAGTGACGTAAGGATGCAAGTCCTCTCCGTGTCTGGCATTTCCTTCAACATGGAGAGATCTCCATTCGTGCTGTCCTTCTGGCCTCTCCATCTGAGAATGACTTCTCAGCCACACCCTTTTATCAGAGACTTGTGGTTTTCCAGGGTTACTGGTGCCTTGGTACAGTCAGTCTGAGTGTTTCTGGAACTCAGTGTTAGGAAGCCCGGTTGTCCACAAATACAAACCACATTCTCCGAAGTCCTAAATATTGGTTTTCCCGGTGAGTTTAGAGCCCAGGTAGTAAAAAGGGATGCTATTAGGGCTCCTGGAATACCTACAAATGAAGGCCGCTCAACCAGAACCTCCCAAGTCCTGCTCACAAATTGCAGCTCATTTCAGAAAGGTCTTTGCAGTAAATAGAGACTTAATAATTACTTACGAATAGGCCAGGTTTTGGAAATGAAATAAGAGAGCACACGTTTCCAGGAATTTAACAAAGGGAGAAGCCAGAAATCTGGACAGAGCTTTGACCTTGAATGACTCCACCTGACCAAGCATACAATTATGTATGTAATCAGAGTACATGGGTAGAATACACTGAAATATTGGAAACACGGAGGAATAGAAAAAAAAAATGAAATATTTCCCTTTGGAACAGAATGTCTTTATAGGACATACTGATCTAATTTACCAGAAGGGATAGCATTTTCTGGCTATTTCTCTTTTGGAGTCAGACAGCCAATTTTCCCTGTTACCAAGCATCTTGGCAGAATTAATATCTCTTTGTGCTTGAAAGGTCCTTAGAAAATTAATTCAGCTCCCTTATTTTCTGTTCCCACTAAACCAGGGTGGACAAACTGTCTTATAAAGGACAAGTAAATACTTTGGATGCCACAGGGTCTCTATCACAGTAATTCAAGCCTGCCATTGTGGCATCGAAAGCAGCCATAGAGACTATGTTAAGTGAACGCCTGTGGCTGTGTGCTAAGAAAACTTGGTTTCTAAAATGGGTGGTGGGCTTGTAGGCTATAGTTTGTCAATCCCTGCTCTAAGCAGGTGCTACTTAAAATATGGCCATGGGCCAACGCCCATCTAAAACAAGTGTTTGTGAAGGGTCCACGATGAGATAGGTACAGAAATTGACAGTAAGCATTTAGAAGCTTACATTGCCATTAGACACTGTCAATACCCAAGCACATGAATTTTTGTTAGTAATTCATTCCTGCTGTATTTCACAAAAGTATCAGGGCGTGATGAATTAGAGGTAAAAAAGAAAACAACACTGAGCCTTCAGTCATACGGTTGGAGAACCAAGATTCTAAATTCCAAGCTCATCCTCACTTTCCAGACAGGTACTGAGACTCCAAGAACAGAACTGTCAGTATCATCCGGCCCGTTAGGGGAAGAGTCAGAATACAAACCCAGGTTTCCTGATTCCTAGTCCAGTGATGCTCCCCCACATGGTACAAATTTCACAAAAATCCCCCATATGGGACAAAGCCTTACGTTAATGACTTTATGCCTTAACATCTTTTCACAAGGCCATACGCTATGGCTTTGTGCCCTTTTGGCCGCTCGGAAGGTTAGATGATCCCATGCTAAACAATTTTCTGTGAAGGTAAAGAATAAGACCCTTCGGCTTTTGAACTTCTGATTCTGTGTCTGATGCTACCCGGAGACAGGCTGCTGCTCCAAGCCAGTCTGCCTTTCTCGGTTATTAAGATTCTGGAATTTGCAGGCCAAACAGCTGTGAGAACATAAAAATTAATTCTACCTCCACTCATGCAAAGGTGCTGGGTTATGAGGACCCTACATATCTCAATGAAGCAAAAAGCCACACTATCCAAATATTCTGTCCCCCTTCTAATCCCTAACACGCACCTACATCCACCCTCATATGGGAAAAAAATAGCTACTTAAGTATGCAAAGACAGCCCAGATAGCTATTAACAATACAGTGAGTAATGAGGGGTAAATGCAATGTCAGTGGAAGATGAAGGAGGGCTCTTAAAGGCCTACAAATCTAAATGATGCCAAAGATTCATTGACCGTGTTAGTGCTACCAGCTTAAAGAATGGTTACTTAAAAATGAATGAAAACTATTGATTCCGAAATGAAAAAAAAAAAAAAAATGACTCCTGCTCACCTAATTCAGCCTGTAGGATAAAATGGCCACACCATGGTAGGTCAAGGATCGGTTTTAGAAATAACTGCCTAGGGGCGCCTGGGTGGCGCAGTCGGTTAAGCGTCCGACTTCAGCCAGGTCACGATCTCGCGGTCTGTGAGTTCGAGCCCCGCGTCGGGCTCTGGGCTGATGGCTCAGAGCCTGGAGCCTGTTTCCGACTCTGTGTCTCCCTCTCTCTCTGCCCCTCCCCCGTTCATGCTCTGTCTCTCTCTGTCCCAAAAATAAATAAACGTTGAAAAAAAAATTTTTTAAAAAAAAAATAGAAATAACTGCCTAAATTTTATTCAGAGGACGTTTAAATGCAAAAGTCTCAATTTCAGATTCCGCGGATTTAACATCATTGGTGAAAAGATTGGAGACTTGGGCCAAAGTTGGCTTCTGCTGAATGAACTCCACAAAGATTGGAGACAATTAATATTAGACACTTATGATGGACTTGATTCAGACTTATAGACTTATTTCTAGTTTCACTCCATTTTTCTCTGTTCTTTAAATAGAGCCCTGAAGAGCCTTTGCTACAGGACATGGCAAGCTTATTTATTTCTACATATCTTCATGAAACAAAAGGCATCTATTTTAAAATATCCCCTAATTCATATATCCAAATGGTTCTGATAGGCCTTTTCATTTCATTAATCCAGATTCATGTTGCCCGGGACGTTTAGAATCACCGTATTGTTGATCTATCTAGGGCATTGAGAACATCCAGGCTTACATTCACTCAAAAGATCTCACCAAAAGGGAATGTAAACTAGCGTGTCCACCTGGAAAACAATATGGAGATATTGGAATAATACAGTATTTGTCTTTTTGTAACTGGCTTATTTCACCTGGTATAATGTCCTCAAGATTCATCCATGTTGTAGCATGTAACAAGATTTCTTTCTTTTTTAAAGGCTGAACAAGATTCCATTTCATGTACATCAAGTAGTCAAACTCACAGAAACATAAAGTAGAATAGTTGTTGCCAGGGGCCGGGAGGAGGGAGAAATGGGGAGTTTGCTGTTTGATGGGTATAGTTTCAATTGTATGAGATTGGAAAGTTCTAGAGATCTGTTGCACAACACTGTGAATATGGTTTACCATACTGAACGATACACTCAGAAACTGTTAGGTTGGTAAACTGTGCGTTCTCCCACAATTTTCAAAATTAATTTTAGGGGCACCCGTGTGGCTCCGCTGGTTAAGCATCAGTTGAGCGACTGATTCTTGATTCTGGCTCACAACTGTGAGATCAAGCCCCAGGTCGGGCTCCACGCTGGGCGTGGAACCGGCTTAAGATGGTCTCTCCCTCTTCCTCTGCTCTGCTCACTCTCTCTTTCTCAAAAAAAAAAAAATGAATTTTAAAAAGGCTCACTAATCTTTTTGTGCGTCACCATGGATGAAGAGGTCGTGTGCGGTAGTGAGAAGACTGCATAGACGCCGGCATTGGGAGACCACGATTCAAATTCAGCCCTGACATTTACCAGCTCTGTTGTGTCAGTCAAGTCGCGGTTCCAAGCTTTAGCTCTCTCCTCTAGGAAATACTCAGCTTGTGAGACCATTGATCAGACTAAAAGCAATCATGAACGTAAAGCTTCTAGTATGCTCAAAAAACAACGGCTACAACGATGCCCATGATGTTGTCGCAGTATGCTAGAGGAGGGGAAAAGAATAAAAGAGGCTTCCCAGCCCCAAGAGCCTTCTAGTGATGTTTCAGTTTTTCTCTGACTTGTTTCCTGATCTATAAAGAAACGCCTCCAGTTTTTCCTGCAACGCTGTAGCAAGCCAGCAGAAGTTGCAAACTTGTTCCCTTATTTTGTAACAGGGTCATTTAAATGATGAGCCCACAACCTCTTATTATTCCAAATTCTTCATTTCCCAGAAGCAAAATAACCTCCTCAAATAATAACCTGCACCTGGCTACCACTAAAGTTTATAGGCATTGGCTATGAAAGAGACAGTCTGTGTTCAAAAGCCAGGCGGGAAGTACTCTATACCACAAATCACCCGCTGCATCCTTGGATAAATTTATCTTCATGTTTATACATGTTAGCTGTCACGCGGCCTACATGTTTTATGACTGGTAGTCACAGATTATATGCCATGTGCTGTAGTTCCTCTAGTATTTTTCTCCAGTGCAGATTATTTTTAGGGCCTTCTTGTTGAAATTTTCATTTTAGGAAAAACTTGTCAGGAAGCATCATGATTTGGGCTCTAAAGAATTTTTCATACAGTGCCCTGGGTGCTCATGAAACGTGAATGAGTAGAAAGTAAAAAGGGCCAGATGGCTCAAGAGTGGTGGGGGTTTTTTTCCTCCCCATCTTAAGGGATCGATACAAACAAATTTCTTAAATAGGTTTCAGATTTTGATTATCTAGGCCAGAGGCTGGCAAAGCGTCTCTGTAAAGAGCCAGATAGTAAATATTTCAGGCTTTGCAGGCCACAATGCCTCTGTCACAACTATTCGACTCTACTGCTGGAGCATGAAAGCAGTCATAGGCAACACATGAATAACTTAGTGCGGTTGTATTTATGGGCACTGCACTTATGGACACTGAAATGTGAATTTCAAATAATTTTCACTGGCCATGAAATATTCTTCTTTTGACTTTTTCAACGAATTTAAAAATGTGAAAAGTCATTCTTAGCCTGCACGCTCTACAAAAAAAGGCCACGGGCCAGTTTTGACCTGGAAGCTACAGCTGGTTGACCCCCCCCCCCCCCCCCCCCCCCCCACCGCCGGTTTGGATAAATTGTCCTCTGGAACGCTGTCAATACCAAGAGGTATCCTAAATATCCACAAAATCAAACCCCAACATCTCAGTCTAACATACCGAGCCTTTTGCTATCTGACCCAAATCTCTTCTCCCACTACCACGCTCCGACCTCTTCCATCTCGATCTGTCTGGTTTTTCATCATTCCGGAATATACCATGGACCGACGCGCTCCTTCCTGATCACCCAATCCCACAAGCCCTTGTGAAATGAGAAGGTGGAGCTCAGAAAGAAGACGGAACCCACTACCTGCACCACCCCCCTTGCGAGTCAAGCCTGGGACACAACTGGGCCAGAGTGTGTTCAATGCCCCTTTGCTGAACGTACATTTTCTTTCCTCACGGGTAGATATCTAGGAGGAGAACGGCTGAGACAAAAGTAGGTGTGCGTTTAACTGGGTAAGAAAACTCAACTGTTTTCCTAACCGTTTGTGCCACTTCATACCTCCACCAGTAACGTGTGAGGGAATTCAGTTCCTCCGCCCCCTCACCACACGTGGTATGGTCATTGTTTTTTAGTTAGCTGTCCCGGTGGGTGGTGGCACTTCCTGGCACCATGGCAGAGGTCCCAGGGAGCATCTGACACATCTTTCATTTGCAGTTCATTTGCATTTCCCTGTTGACTAATGGGGTTGAAAACGTTTTCATGGGCTTATCGACTGACTGCTCGTAGGGTGTCCTTAGGAAAGTGTCATGTTTAAGTCTTTTGTCCCCTTCTTATTGAGCTCTGTGTCTTTTTATTGGGCTGTAGGGGTTCTGGAGCCTGCCATATTTCAAAAAGAGCCTTGCAGATAGTTTTGAGAACATTTGACCAGAATAAATCTATGACGGCTCACGGCATTTTATCAATGTCTCACTCACATATACAATTTATGCCCCCACATCCTATTCCCAAGCAGTGATACAACTGCCTATTTCTCTGCTCACTAAACTGACTCATACTTTCGACTTGCAGCCAAAACACTCAATTTCTGCCACAGATTCCCACAAAAAGCCACAATATTCCAATCCAATATGTGAAAATAGATGTGAAATAAATTGAATTTCTCGTATCGTCATCAAGCCCGTTGACCAAAAGCTATTTGATTTGCAAAGCCCTTCCTGCGTAGATGGGTCAGTGTTTATTTTCATGGATTTTGCTGTCCTAAATCAAATCAACCACCAGGCCTTTATTGAGTGCTCTAAGTCATCTCTGTGAGGCATTTCATGCATTACATATTAAATTCCAGTTCACAAATTCAATTCCTCTTTTTCGACCCAAGTTTTATTTGCATTCTTTTGACAGCCTGTGTTAAGCCTTCTCATCATTTTCAGCAGCCAGATTTCCAAATGGGAAGGCAAATTATTTCCCTGAAAGTTGACATCATCGTAATTCCAGTACAAGTAACAATGATAACAACACTAATAAAACCTTAAATTTTTGTAATAATTCATAGCATGTGCATACAATTCAACTACACCTCGCTACCACTCCATAGGGTGGAAATTACCTCTCTGTTTCACTGATAAGGAAATAGCTTCAAGAAGTAAAGAAACTTACCTGAGACCATGTAGCTACTGACTCAGAAGGAGAAAATCTGAACCCTTGCCTTACCAATGAGCCCACTCGTCTTTCCACATTGTGAGGAATATTTTCCAAAGTGGAGTCTATTCCAAAATTAGACACAAAACAGCAAATGCAATTCCTACTAAGTGCTGCTATCAATTAGGCAACCTGGAAATTTGGTTCCTTTTTCAGCCCATATACACATATCTTAGTGACCTATTCTCGTTATTTAAAAAGAGAAGTCAAAGAATCAGAAAAGCACAAGGATATTACGAGTCAGTTGAAGTCACGCCACAGTTAATTATTTGGAACGTTTAGACATCCTTCCCAATTGCCCACTCTCAGTTTCCCCTCCACTTTGTCTCCCATGGTCTATACACACACACACACACACACACACACACACACACACACCCTATGTGGAACCACTGAGGTCACGCACCTATATATCTTTACTGTAAGTGTCCCCCACCACTCTTAACAGAGGCCCCAGGGAGCACCTCATGGGTGATGGGGCGCGCCCTCCACTCCAGCACTCCTGCTACATGGCCCATGTGCCGCCTCCCCTATTACAGAGTATTGTGAGCAGGGTCCTGGCTCTCTAAGGCACTGCTATCCTGGCCAGGTGACCACCGCTGTTTCCCAGCTTTTCACAAAGGAATGCTATTATCCCATCACCATCTTTATCCAAGTGAGGAATATACCCCATTCCATGGTGCTCATCAGCATTATCACAAACCAGGCTATGCCTTTTCATAAGACTTTCCTGTAAAGCTGGTGATAATCAAAAGAAAATTTTAAAAAGAATCATTTGATAGCAGTACCCAAATGAAGACCCCTCTTTAGGGCTCCTCCGGAGGGGAGTTCTCAGGTGTGCCTCCAGCCTCCACACGGCATCTTCCACCTTCCTCCCCTATAGGAGCATGTACAATCCTGACCCTCGGTTCCAGAAAGAGAATTCCTCCCTCCACTACAATCTGACCAGTCATCATTTAACACGCCAAATCAGTCTCTTCACGGGCTGATGACGAGGAAAAATGCCATGCTATGTAGGTCCGTTATCCCACTACAAAGACGCGGTCCAAACTTACGGCCTCAACCAAAGTAAGAGGACACCTACTATAGAAAAGTTTATTATAAGGCACTGAGCACAAGACTATGAGCACATCCAGTGACTGATGCAGGGCCCTCGAGAGTCTTAAGAGCCCCTCCGAAACTTGTACGAAATCAGCTTCCTGCCACCAATTGAAAGGCATCCTATCACGCCGAGCCTGCCTCTCGTGCTAGCCAGAGGACTATACTCACGACCTGTCTTACTTAGTATACTTCCTCCTTTCTGCGCTGTATTGCACCCTTCTAATTTTTGTTCAGACAGATGGGAACTCACACCTGAGAAACACAGCTCTCCTCTCACAGGCAAACAACAAATTCAGTTATGGAACTACTTCGATTTTTTTTTTAACAATTTATCACCTAAGTCCAATTCCTAAAGTTCCCATTACTCAGTCTTAAATAAAATCACATGGAAGAACGAAGAACTCAACAGCCTGCTTCTGACTTGCTCCGTCAAACTTCTCAGCTTTTTTTCCCCCGAGTTCTTTTAACACTCTCTGAAAATTAACACTTACATACATACACACACATACATGTATATGTTATTTTACTTAAATGGAATCCTACTATAAGTACTGATTATTCTCAATAATATATCACGAACATCTTTCCATATCAATAAATATAGATTTATAACATTTTTTGCTAAAGGCTGAACAATTCTCTATTGCATTTACTTGCCATAATATTTTTTTAATTTTTTTTAATGTTTTATTTATTTTTTGAGAGCAAGAGAGACAGTGTGAGTGGGGGAGGGGCAGAGAGAGAGGGAGACACAGAATTCGAAGCAGGCTCCAGGCTCTGAGCTGTCAGCACAGAGCCTGACTCGGGGCTTGAACTCATGAACCACGAGATCATGACCTGAGCTAGAGTTGGACACTTAACCGACTGAGCCACCCAGGTGCCCCCATACCCTTTTTTTTTTAATGTTTAATGTTTATTTACTTTTGAGAGACAGAGACAGAGCACTAGTGGGGGAGGGAGAGAGAGAGGGAGACACAGAATCCGAAGCAGGCTCCAGGCTCCAAGCTGTCAGCACAGAGCCCGATGTGGGGCTCAAACCCACGAACTGTGAGATCATGACCCGAGCCGAAGTCCGACGCTCAACCGATGAGCCACCCAGGTGCCCCTACCTGCCATGATATTTTTAATCAGTTCCAACCAATGTACATTGAGGCCATAGATCAGGATTCTTTGGCCATGAGTGACAAAACCCAATTCAAAATAA
This sequence comes from Prionailurus bengalensis, assembly GCF_016509475.1. Classification (NCBI taxonomy): domain Eukaryota; kingdom Metazoa; phylum Chordata; class Mammalia; order Carnivora; family Felidae; genus Prionailurus; species Prionailurus bengalensis. The sequence goes on from NC_057361.1 coordinate 11,853,071, forward strand.
TTTCTGCAAGATGGAGAATTGGACAGATAACAAAACTGAAAATTTAATGGGTAGATGGAGAATGACTGGATCCTCGAGCTGAAACACCATCAAGGACTGATTTATAATGATCTCTCACCTCTATTCATCTGTGCTTCTCTTTACTCTCTGGATTTATTATCTTTTCTCTCATGTTGCTAAGGAAGCAGTACCAATATGCTCAATCTTAGGAAGATTATGATTGGCTTCTGTTGGGTCATATACTGGCCTATAAAGTAATCACTGTGGTCAGTAGAACACATTATATTAATTGATTTCCCCGAGTCTCTATCTCACTGACATGGAAGAAAAAGGCACGGGGAAAGGAAATGCCTCAAGTTAAGTTCAGACTGCATTTATCAAATAAAGATAAAATAATGATACCAAAAGCTGATAATGAAAGCAGTAGAAAACTATAGCTAAATCCCGGCAAACAGGATGTAAAAATATTAAGCAAAATATGCCCAAAAAATCTAGGACATCTTAACAAGTTTTCATTCTGGAAGTTCATGATTTTTTTTTTCAATATTTGGATATCAACAATTACAAATTACAATTACTACATTGAAAGGTCAAAGAAGAAAATACATATTAGGTCAGAAAAACAGGAGGAGAAAAGGGCACTGGCCTCCCATCTGAGTTAGGTTCCTTTAAAAAATTGGGAAATTGGAACCCATGCACACTGTAGGTGCCAATGCAAAATGGTGCAGCCGCTTTGGAAAACCATTTTGTAACCAAAATGAAACCTAAGCCAGGGTCAATTCCTTTCTTTTTGTTACAATTTTTTTTTAATGTTTATTTATTTTTGAGAGAGACAGACACAGAACGCGAGTGGGTTAGGGGCAGAGAGAGAGGGAGACACAGAATCCAAAGCGGGCTCCAGGCTCTGAACTGTCAGCACAGAGCCCCACGCGGGGCTCGAACTCACGAGCTGTGAGATCATGACCCCAGCTGAAGTCGGATGCCCAACCGACCGAGCCACCCAGGCGCCCCTGAGTCAATTCCTTTCAATGCCTCAAGGTTAAGAAATCAAAACTGAAGAACCACCGATTGCAAACAGCCAACTAGGCTTTCCCAAATAGGGTAACCACTTAAGCTACAACCAAATAATTTCCTTGCTTTGGGCACCTGGATGGCTCAGTCATTAGAGCATGTGACTCTTGATCTTGAAGTCATGAGTTTACATGTTACAGGTAGAGTTTACTTAAAAAATATATATATATATGTTTTATTTATATTTTGTATATAAAATTATATATTATTTCCTTGTTTTACTTATCCATCTGCTCTGTAAAAGCCTTTCTCTCAGCTCCTGTTGGTGGAGCTCCGCAAACAATTTCACTCTGATGCTGCCTGTTTCAAATCGATGTTTGCTCAGCCTTAAAAAAGAAGGAAATTCCGCGGTATGCAACAACATGGACAGACCTTGAAAACTGTATATTAAGTGAAAATAACCAGATACGGAAAGAATTACTGCATAATTCCATTTATGTGAGGTATCGAGGATAGTTAAAGTCGTAAAATCAAAGACTGGAATGATGGTTACCAGGAATTGGGGGTGAAGGGAATGGGGAGTTAGTAATCAATACACATAAGCTTTCAGTTAAGTATGATAAATAGGCTTGAGATCTGAACAATGTTGCATCTGTAGTCAACAATAATGTACACTTCAATGTTAAGAGGATAGAGGTCATGTTAAATGTTCTTACCACAATGTAATTACAATAGAACAACTTTCCAGGAAAGCTGACCCAACAATTTCTGCTTATCTTTTATTAAGCCCTCATCAGCTTCAAGGAATGCTGAAAAAGACAGTTTATTTGAGAGTCCGGGCACATTGGTATTCCTGATAATCGGGGGGTTCTGTTCCTAAGAAAGACAGGAGGAACAGCCAAGGAGAAGCATCTAAATTTCTTTTCACGCATGTGGGATTATACAGAGAGATTATACTCTTCCACTATTATCCCATTTCTCGAAAACATTTTTTGTTGTATTTCTTATTATGTTAATTGGGATGTAATGGCTTCTAACAGTCCTATCTTCGCGGTGGATTCTACCCTTCATTGTTTTAAAGTGAACCTTTTTGTCCTACTTAATGCTCTTTAATCTCTAATGGAACCCTTACTTGCTTTCTATTTGCCTAACCTATTTCCCACATTCTTTTATTTTTTAATCATTCTGATTCTTTTGTAGAAGTTTATCTCTTACATTCAGCATATAACTGTATTCTAGTTTTTTCTTATACAGAGCATTTACTTTTGTTTTTTAAACATCCATCTTAGTGGGGCACCTGGGTGGTTCAGTGGGTTAAGTGTCCGACGTGGGCTCAGGTCATGATCTCGCAGGTTCCCGAGTTTGAGCCCTGCGTGGGGCTCTGTGCTGACGGTTCAGATCCTGGAACATGCTTCAGATTCTCTGTCTCCCTCTCTCTCTGCCCCCACCCTGCTTGCATTGTCTGTCTCTCTCCGGCTCTCTCTCAAAAATAAATAAACATTACCATAAAAAAAAGTCTGAGGCACCTGGGTGGCTCAGTCGGTTAAGCATCCGACTTCCGCTCAGGTCATGATCTCTCGGTTTGTGGGTTCAAGCCCCACATTGGGCTCCGTGCTAACAGATCAGAGTCTGGAGCCTGCTTCAGATTCTCTGTCACCGCACCCCCCTTCCCCTCTCCCACTCATGCTCTCTGTCTCTCCCAAAAATAAACATTAAAAAAAAATTAAACACCCATATTAGAGATTTATCTTTTAATACATAAACTTATTCTTTCCATTTAATAAAACAAATGTTTGATTATAATCTTTCCATGCTATGTATTTTTTAAAGGCTTTTTTGACATTTTATGTTTTCTTTTTTACATAATTGTTTGGTCAGCTCTTAGTCCCTTTTGTAGTAAGATTATAGTTATACATCTTATTTGAAGTTATAATTTTAACATACACACATCACCTATGTAAAATATATTAATGTTAAAAATGTTAAATGGAAATGGAATGATATCTACTAACAATTTTATGGGAGATGAGAGAAAATGCTAACCCCCCTCACCCTCCAGTTTTGTCACTGCTTCTGTGATTTTTATTCCAATTACATACATTAAAATTGTTTACATCATTGCATCGGGAAATTTCAGATTCAGCTGCAAACTAGAGACTCCCAAATAAGGGCTTAAACAAATAATGCTCATCTGTCATTCTTGCTAGGAGCCGCTGACACCTCAGCTCTGCCCTGGTCTGGTCCTCAGAACCTTCTCTCACCTTCCGTAATCTCATGCCAGCCTCACACGCAGGAAAAGTTGTTGTTCGCTCCAAAGTTTTCTCAGCTTGGACTAATTTTATTGTACCTGGTCACTGCTCTCCAGACACTTGGTGAAGAGTTAGCATCTTCCCTACTCTCCACATGAGGCTTTGAGTTAAAATTGTGTTGTGTACACCTTGGTAGGTATTGATTGGAAGGTCCAGGAGTAGGTGCCTATTCTAATGTATTTTCTAGAAAACATCCTCAGTTTACTTTTTATAAAGTAATATAACCTTATTGTTAAAAATGTGGGAAATACTAAAGTCATAAAGAGAAAAATCAAATTATTTTTACACGTTAGTATATTTCCTTCCTGTATTTCATATATCTGTATGTAAGTATGAGGGAAGGAGGGGGGACGAAATGTTTTTTACTTTTTGTTTATAAAACCGTGATTGAAATTTATAATATCTTTTTTTACTTAATTCACTATAAGTATTTCCTATGCCATCATATGTTCTTTCAAAATATTTGAAAGCTATGTAAGATTATATAGATGTACCATGATTTCTATAACCATTTTTTGTCTTTAAATATCTTATTTCTAACTCTCTGCCATAATAAATAATGTTACAATGAATACTGTTTTCCATAAAGTCATCCTTACATTCCAAACATGTCCTTAGAATAGATCACTGGGAAATGAGTATCTAGCTTTTTGATGCACACTTCCAATCTGTCCTCCAGAAAAGTTGACAAATTTGGACTCCCTTACATCTATTTTTAACGATTTAACCACACCCTTAACACTACAAGTATTATATGTTAAGGGGGGGGGGGGAATCACATTTTTGGATAGGCAAAAAAAAATCCTCACTATTGCATAAGTCACATGTATGGCATTTGACCACTAATGAGGTACAGGTTTTCCAGTACCTGAGTATTCCTGAGTATTTCTTATTTTCTCAGTTGTATTTCTAGGGCCCATATTTTTCAATAGGGATTTTAATGTTTCATTGATTTCGTTCTTTGGCCTTTTACACCCTCACTTTTCAAAGGTAGAGTACATCCAAATTGCATGTTTTCCTTGCATGCTGCAAGAAAAATTCCATATTTTCTTCTATAATCTAGAGAGGGAAAAGAAGGGAATCCATTTTTCAACAGCGACTTTTCTCATTCTCTTCCAGAGCCCGAGGTATATTACCATGAAAACTGTGTTGTCTTTATGAAAGCAATGTGTGTTCCAGCCATGGACACAAGGGAAAAGCTAATTAGCTTATACTGGGACACGGCTATATTTCATCTTCTTAAATAAAATGATATGAACTAAACTCACTCGAGATTTGCTCAGCAGACTCCTTATGAAGTTTCTCATCACATAAGAAGTTTGTTCTTCTTTATCTTTATTTGAAAAGGATCCCAACAAGGACAGGAATTGATTTGGGAAATGAAATCCTAAGGCCTCCAAACAGGAATGATATTAAAAATAGTTTATGACCAGGCAAGATGGAAACCAACCAATGGAGAGGATGCCAGCTATAAACAATGTTTCCTCCAGCTACATGGGTGTGCAGCTGCTGAAAAAAAGTCCTACCAATGCTAAGACTCCTCTCATAGAATGACACATATCCAGGGGACTTTAGCCACTTTCTCTTTCTTTAAATCCTATGATTCTTCTTTCAGTTGGTATTCTACCATCAGTTTAAAACCCCCTAAGCATAAAATGACATATCGGATAAACGGTTAGTATCCAAATTCTATAAAGAACTTACCAAACTCAACACCCAAAAAACAAATAATCCAGTGAAGAAAAGGGCAGAAGACATGAATAGACACTTTTCCAAAGAAGACATCCAGATGGCCAACAGACACATGAAAAGATGCTCCACATCACTCATCATCAGGGAAAAAGAAATCAAAACCACACTGAGATACCACCTCATACCAGTCAGAGTGGCTAAAATTAACAACTCAGGAAACAACAGAGGGTAGCGAGGATATGGAGAAAGGGGAACCCTCTTGCACCATTGGTGGGAATGCAAACTGGTGCAGCCACTCTGGAAAACAGTATGGAGGTTCCTCAAAATATTAAAACTAGAAGTACCCTATGACCCAGCAATAGCACTGCTAGGAATCTACCCAAGGGATACAGGAGTGCTGATGCATAGGGGCACATGGACCCCAATGTTTATCGCAGCATTTTCAACAATAGCCAATTATGGAAAGAGCCTAAATGTCTATCAACTTTAGAATGATTAAAGAAGATGTGGTTTCTGTATACAATGGAATACTACTTGGCAACGAGAAAGAATGCAATCATGCCATTTGTAGCAACGTGGATGGAACTGGAAGGTATTATGCTGAGTGACATAAGTCAGGCAGAGAAAGATCTCATAAGTTTTCACTCATATGTGGAACTTGAGAAACTTAACAGCAGACCATGGGGGAAGGGAAGGGGAAAAAAATAGTTTCAAACAGAGACGGAGGCAAACCCATAAGAGATTCTTAAATACAGAGAACAAACTGAGGGCTGATGGGGGGGGTAGGGGAGAGGGGAAAATGAGTGGTGGGCATTGAGGAGGGCACTTGCTGGGATGAGCACTGGGTGTTGTATGTAAACGGTGAATCACGATATTCTACCCCCAAAACCAAGAGCACACTGTATACGCTGTATGTTAGCCAACATGACAATAAAATACATTTTTTAAAAAAACAAGTGTATGTTCTAGCCTGACAATCACAAACAAATCGCAACCAGTTAGTGAACTCCTCTAGGGAGTGACTAAAGATGACAAAAGAAGTATTAGGGGTCATAGTTTTATGGGTAAAATAATTAAATATATCATTAAAGCAGACCCAGGGATAGAAAAACAGATTGTTGTGAAAATAAAGGATCAAAGCATAAAAAAATAAAAAATAAATCAACCCCCCCAAGCATATTTAAGAAAAATAACTGGAAGTTGTGGGAAAGAAATTAAAACAAGTGGAAATAGATGAAATAATGTCAGCCAAGTATCCAAATTCAGTAAGTATCTATAATTGAATATTTCTAAGTGCATAATTACTATACAAGTTTACACAGAGGCCATTATCTAAAGACTGGAGAACCAGTTGAAAATTCAAGGATTCGTTCTCTGTAGAGGTCCTTCAGGGACATTGTGAGAGGTGGCTACTCATGTCCATAAAAACTATCGGTTTCTTCTGGAACTTAAAAAAAGTTAAGAGACAGTTCAGAGTGTCGAAAAAGAAAAATAATTCCTCCAACTGAAAACAACCGGAAACAAATGGACCCAATTATGTATCAAACTGGCATCATAACCATAGAAAATAATTATTTCAAGTGTCCCTGAAACACAGCATTTTCATTTTGCATCCTTTGGGTACACGTTATAAGAAAAAAAGAAATGCAAAATAAAAATCTTAAATTTCATTCAGTTTTATGGTTAGTGGTAATACTGTATTGCTATCTTGAAACCATTTTTGTGTGTTAAAGGATACAGTAAATAAATGATAGAACCCAAGATTTTTCAGGGCAAGAGAAAAGGGCCCCAAGTATAAAACCAAATAGGAATGCTATAAAAATCAACATAAACTTATTGTGGGTGCCCATGTGTTTTAAGGCTGTCTGCTGATAGCACCTGGAAACAACGATACGCCAAAACTCCGATTCCTAAATGCCATTAACGACTAAAAGGACGTGGTGCTCTTTCGAGAGTTGTTTCTAGATACACGATATGGAAAATGCTAGGTGAACATGGGATGGCCTGCTGAGCTAGAAAGCCAGAAAGCACTCAAAGACTAACCAAATTTGGGGCTAAGAATTGAAGAGTAGAATAAAGATGAATGCTTGAGTAATGCAAACCAATTTTCATAACATTCTAATCAAAATTAGCTGGCATGTTTATAAACCTCTGCTGCAATAAATGAAAACCACATGCCTTCCAAAAATATGTGACTATGATTGATTGAAATGCATTAACTGTATTAAAATGCACGGGTCTATAAGAGGAAAACAACAACAAAACACTCATTTCCCATCACTAAAGGGGATTATTACACCTACTCCTTACTTTGGAATTTGCATTGAAGAAAACACTTAATCCTGGTTTGCGACAGGAATTATATTTCAGAGTAATCAAATTGACGCAGCTGATGAGAAAGCTCTTTCTCAAAGTAGAATGACAGCTGATAAATGTAGAATGAATGATTGAATTAGAAAACCACCAATCGGTAGCCTCTTCTGTAGTCCTTCATCAGAGCAGGGATTAACCACAGATGTTAAAACCATTAAGTGAATTGTTAATGGGGAATTGGATAATCACAGGGTATGGGAGAATCACCCCAGAGATTACAAACTGCTTGCCAGGGGGAAAATGTAACTTTAAGAGGGAGGGGCCAGGCTGTCACCATTTTAACCCAGCGATCAATCAGCATTTTCAAATAATGGGACAATCAGACCTTATGAGCCCCCTGAGGTGATGTGGTAGGAAATACACACCATCACTTATGAAGCATTCTGCCCAATAAATGTTTAATATTAACTGAACCAAGCCTGAAGCTCTGACTTCCATTTTATAGCAAACACAGGGCTCAGCTGGAGAAGTGAAATGGCCCAGAGGTAAAACTTGAACAAGACCAGGAAGTAGAACTATTAGAGAACTACTGTTTGAGGCAAAGATTCCTGTTGGACCCTACTAATCATCAAAGGCTGTGGACAAACACCTCTGATCTTCCCACGATGTAGGCTGGAACTCATAAGCCAACGGTTTCTACAGTAGGATGTGTGCACAGCAAACAGCGTCAAGGGGGAAATTACAGAAAAAGGGACTCGCTTTCATGAGTGACTCGCAGGCGGAGCGAGTCTGGGAATCCTGGCCTCGGGAACGTGGTCACTAAGTACTGAGGCAGCATCTGCCGAGCGGAGGGAGAGCCACCAGCCCCAGGTAGCAGGAAACCTGGAAAGAACCACCAAGTGCCCTTCAGTGGACAATTCTTCTGGTCTCCTTAGGGGATGATCCCCTATGGGGACTTCTGCCCTGGACTCTTGAGGTCAACGGTGGGGCGTGGGGGGGGGGGGGGTGAAGAGAGAGGAATGGGACTTGTAGTTTCTGGGTCTGTATATAAGGAGCTTGGAAGAGAAAGTCACAGGGCAAACCCCCAAACTGGAGAGACAGGCCAATAAAGAAAAATGACCATTTACCTGAGTAGAAACTTAGGAGCGGCAGCGTGGGCAGCAACGGGTGTAAGAGCAGGAACACCAGAACTGTAATTGACCAGTAGCTAGAGGCTCAGAGTGCACAAACCTGAGGCTTAAAAACTCCAGAGGGGAGCCAGTCGGAGAAGGGCCCTGACACGTTTGTGATTTTTAACTCCAGGAGCAAGACCAGGATCCCACAGTCAATTTGGGAGAAAAACCCCCTCGTGCTTCTGACGGGGTTGGGGGGGGAACCATTTTGAAACCTGCCAGAGCACCGTCTTTCTTAACAAGGTCTACCCTCAGGCGAAGTCAATTAACCGGAGCCCAAATGACCTGGGAGAAGGGAAAAACCCAACTCCAGCCAGCCCTCTCTAGCCGTCCTGTTCCACCAGGGGAGGAAGGGGAAACTGAGAAGCACTTGTGAAATTCACAGTCCAGAAGTACAGGCTCACTGCAGATTGAGACCTAATCCTAGGGCTATAAAACACTTCCCCACACCCACACTGTATCAGCAAATCACTAAAGGCGTGTTTATATCAGTTTCTTTTACCCCGTACATCACGTCTGGCTATCAAGTAAAAATAACAACGCATACTAAAAGACAAAAATCACAGTTTGGAAAGACAGAGCAAGCATCAGAACCAGACCTGGCAGAGATGTTGCAATTACCAGACGGGGAACCCAAAACAACGATGATTAATATGCTAAAGGCTCTAATGGATAGACATCATGCACGAACAGATGGGCAATGAAAGCAGAGACATGGAAATCCTAAGAACCAAAAAGAAATGCTGGAGATCAAAAACACTGTAGCAGAAATGAAGAATGCCTTTAATGAGCTTATTAGTAGACTGCTAATAGTCAGTAGACAGCTGAGAGATGCATACTGCGCTATTTAGGCAATTTAGCTATTGTCATAGTGTGTTTAAGTTACTTGAAAATAGACAGATGAAGCAAATATGGGAAAAAATCTAGTTGATGGATGTCCATTATATTTCTATTTTTCTCTGTCTTTGAAAAATTTATATATAGTCCAATAAGTATTTAATGAATGAAATCAAGCCTGCAGATTTATATATTTAATTAAGTATATATCCAATATATAATATGTTTACATTACATTTACATTTAATTATATATAAACATAAAAGAATAGTTAACTATATTATCATTTTCTACCAAGTACTAAATGATTGCAAGTAAGCTGAAGACTTTAATTAAAACAACATCCGTAGAAGCCTGAGCAGGACCTGAAATTAATAAATGTGCTAATTGGATAGTCCTGCTGAGAACCTTAGCTCTTTTGGACTTAACTGTGGCATACGTTATTTCTAGTAGGAGATTTAATGTTTGTACAGCTCTTTGTTTTTATAGCTTTGTTTTAAAACATGATCGAAACATTGAAAGTAAATATCTTAGGCCCCCATTAGCCATCCCCAGAAGGAAAACAGCACCAGGTTTTTTTTCCACAAGTTTTCGGTGCCAATTCGTTGTTAGATTACTACGCTTATAATTATCTACCTTGCTTTTTCATTTTTAGTTTTTAGCTTTTGACTTGAACATCTTTAGCTTCAGTTTCTAACTTTCAGTATTGACTTTTTATTAGAGAAAATTTCAAACATTCAAGTAGCAAATGAAACCCCATGTACCCATCGTCCGGATATAATCATCTTAAACTCAGGGCCAGCCCTGTCTCATCTGTGCTCTGCTTTCTGCCCACAGATTAATACATCATTAACCTTCATAATCTATAGATTCTTATGAAGCAAATCCCAAACACCAGATTACTTCCCCCAGAATGTTTCATTAGGCCACTCTGAAATATAAAGGCTCTTCTTTACTTTTTTTTTTGTTGCAAATTTTTGTTTAAATTCTAGTTAGGGGCACCTGGGTGGCTCAGTCGGGTTAAGTGTCCGACTTCGGCTCAGGCCATGATCTTGTAGTCTATGGGCTCGAGCCCCGCGTTGGGCTCTGCGCTTACAGCTCGGAACCTGGAGCCTGCTTCAGATTCTGTGTCCCCCTCTCTCTCTGCCCCTCCCTCGCTCATGCTCTGTCTCTCTCTGTCAAAAATAAACATTAAAAAAAAGAATCTCTTATGGTTTGCTTCCCTGTTTTTCCCGTTCCCCTATGTTCATCTGTTTTGTTTCTTAAATTCCACATATGAAATCATATGGTATTTGTCTTTCTCTGACTGACTTATTTCGCTTAGCATTATGCTCTCTAATTCCATCCACGTTGTTGCAAATGGCAAAATTTCATTCTTTTTGATGGCTGAGTAATATTCCATTGTGTATATAAACCACATACACACACACACACACACACACACACACACCCATCTTTGTCCATTCATCACTTGATGGACATTTGACATTTGGGCTCTTTCCGATGTTTAGTTATTGTTGATAATGCTGCTATAAAAATTGGGGTGCATGTGCCCCTTGGAATAAGTTTTTGTAGCCTTTGAGTAAATACCTAGTAGTGTGATTGTCGGGTCGAACGGTATTTCTATTTTTAACTTTCTGAGGAACCTCCACACTGTTTTCCAGAGTGGCTGTGCCAGTTTGCACCCCCACCAGCAGTTCAAGAGGGTTCCCCGTTCTCTGCATCCTTGCCAATATCTGTTGTTTCCTGAGTTGTTAATTTTAGCCATTCTGACAGGAATGAGGTGGTATCTCATTGTGGTTTTGATTTGTATTTCCCTGATGATGAGTGATGTGGAGCATCGTTTCATGTGTCTGTCAGCCATCTGGATGTCTTCTTTGGAAAAATGTCTATTCATGTCTTCTGCCCATTTCTTAAGTGGATAATTTAGTTTGGGGGTCTTGAGTTTGATAAGTTTCTTGTAGATTTTGGATACTAACCTTTTATCAGATATGTCATTTGCAAATATCTTCTCCAATTCCATAGGCTGCCTTTTAGTTTTGTTGATTGTTTACTTCACTGTGCAGAAGCTTTTTATCTTGATGAAGTCCCAATAGTTCATTTTTGCTTTTGTTTCCCTTGATAAAGGCTTTTCTTTAAATATAACTTCACCACCATTATCAAACTGGAAAAAAAACAATATTTAGTATTATCAGAATACCCAGTTAGCATTCAAATTTCCCCAACTGGCATATCAATGCACTTTTAAAGTTGACTCATTATAAACAAAGTCCACATACTGCATTTAGTTGAAATGTCTCGGTCCCATTAGTCCCTATCTGCTGTTTTAATTAATGATGCTTCATAGAGACCATTCCAACAACCTATTTTTCTTGCCTGCAGAGTTTGCCATTGTACAGGTGTCCCATAATATATTTTACTCAGCCCCCCATGATGGGTGATGAGGCTTTTTTCAGCTGCTTGCTGGTAAAAAGCATGCTGCGATAAATCATCTCAAAGATATAGCTTTGTATATATATGTAAGACAGGTTCCTATGCAAGGAATTGTCGGTTTAAATGGCAAGGGACTTTGCAATTTCGACAGAAACGAACAAATTGTCCTCCAAGGAGAATGCCTCAAGGGTATATCTGTTTCCTCATACCCACACCAGCCTCGGTGTGGTCTAAAATTGTGTGCCAATAGAAGAGGTGAAAAATGGTAATGGTTTTATTTTCATTTTCTTAACTACGAATAAACCATTATCCTTTTGTATATTTTTAAGACACTTGTCCTTCATTTTCTATGGACTAACTCTTTGTGACCTTTGACCATTTTTCTATCGGATTATTGGTCTTTCCATATTGATTTGCATTACCCATTTACAGAGCAGGGAAATTAGTTCTTCTGATACGTGTTGCAAATATTTTTTCTTGTTGGCCTTTCAATTTACTTGTGTTACCTTTTGATAGACAGGATGTTTTCCCCAAAAAATCCACATGCTCTCTTTCATCTACTCCATGACAACAAAATTTCTATGTTTTCTTTATACACAGGGTATTAGAATTTCCAAAGGCTCTGCATGTGTTATCCCATTTGTAACAGAAAAGAGTGGCAAGAGTTGGCTGAGCAACTCAGCTCACATCTCTTGTCTTCATTGTGAGCACTTCTCTGGTGAACATCGATAAACGCGCAAGCGTGTGTTTTCCCCGAATGCATCTCAGATGTGCTCTACAAGAAATGGACACTTTGGTCAAATCATTTTTAGAAATACTGGCTAACTTCCCAGATGGCCTCTATTGTCCCTTATTCTGCGTAGTGATATCACTGAGAGTGACTGAAGGAACTGGTGAGTGGTGGTGTTTTTCCTGAATATGAATAGAATTTCCAACAATTTTTCATTGAGGAAGGCATTTGGTGGGATTGGTTACCTAAAAAAGTCCTTCTAAAACCAAAGCAAAAACAATTTCTAACGGGAGAAGCTAGAAGTCATGTTTCTTTGCCCTTTAATGCATAAGACTGGATAATGGAGGAGATAATTTGGTCCCTTTCAAAATGAGAAGCTAGTCAGAAGTCAAATGAGTTACCCAAAGTCACCTACGGAGTAAGTGCTGGAGACAGGATTCATACCCACATTTTTCAGTTTGGATTGCAGCCACTATTCCATTTTCTCCAAAGAATAATCCAGAAACCAGAGAGGATATTCATGTGAGGCAAAGTATACATTGAAAGTAAATTCTGGATATCATTGATCCCCATTTATCTCGAAACCCAATAGTTTCTGCCTCTAATGCAAACTACTTCCCTTATACGACCCACGAAGCGTTTGTTTGTAGGAACTTGCTTTTCACTCGCACGCTCCTCCTGCCCACCGTTGCCCAGGCATCACACCAAGCCTTCTAAGCCCCAGAGGCTTGGTATTGGTTGAGTGGACGCTCACTGCTACTCAGAATCTCCAGGAAGATTCAGTGGTCAATTGTCAAATTGTGAATCTCGATTCTACATACACACGCACACGTATTTTAAGATGTCCACACCAGGGAAAGAGCCACTTCTCTATTGTGAACAGACCAAATCAGTTGATTAAAGAGAAGTTTCCATCATTAAAATGAAACCCGGAGCCTGAGCTAAGCCAAGGAACTAAAACACAGATTTTCTTTTTTAATAAGCAAAATTAGTATATGTATGTATATGCAATGTATAAATAAAATACAGAATTCCACAGTCCCAAAAAGAATATATATCTTAGCCCATTAAAATCTTATGCGTAAACTATAATTCTAACAACTTTTACCAAGCATTCTCCATGTGCTAGGCACTGGATTAAGACCTTATTTGGGGGGCGCCTGGCTGGCTCAGTCCGTTAAGTGTCCAACTTCAGCTCAGGTCATGACCTCACAGTTTGTGAGCTTGAGCCCTGCATCTGGCTCTGTGCGGACAGTGCAGAACCTGTAGCCTGTTTCAGATTATGTGTCTCCCTCTTGCTCTCCGCCCCACCCCGCTCACACTCTCTCTTTCTCAACAATAATAAAATAAACATTTAAAAAAGACCTTATTTGGATTATTTCATTTCATCCACATGACAACCTTTTGAGTTATATATCAGCACTAAAAAGAAATGAGCAATCAAAGCTGTGAAAAGACATAGAGGAACCTTAAATGCATATTCCTAAGTGAAAGAATCTAATCTGAAAAGGTTACATACTCTTTGATTTCAACCATATGACTTTCTGGAAAAGGCAAAGCTACGGAGATAGTAAAAAGGCCAGTGGTTGCCGGGGTTTCGGGGCGGGGGGGGGGGGGGGGGGAAGAGACGATTAGGCGGAGCACAGAGGATTTTTAGGGCGTTGACAATACTATGTATGATACTGTAATGAAGGACGAATTTCATTATACATTTGTCCAAACCCATAGAATGTACAACACCAAGGGTGAACCCTAACGTAAACTATGGACTTTGGGCAATGATGACGTGTCAATGTAGGTTCATCAGTTGTAACAAACGTACCGCTCTGATGAGGGATGTTGACCACGGGGGAGGCTGTGCGTGCATGTGTGGGGTGGGGGGGCAGTATGGGAAATCTCGGTACCCAATTTTTCTGTGAACCTAAAATTGCTCTAAAACTAGTTTAATGGGGGGGGGGCGCCTGTGGTTCAGTCAGTTAAGCACTCAACTCTTGATTTCGGCTCATGGTTCGTGAGCTCAAGCCCCACATTGGGCTCTGCGCTGACAGTATGGGGCCTGCTTGGGATTCTCTCTCTCCCTCTCTCTCTCTGCCCCTGCCCTGCTTGCACACGCACTCTCTCTCAAAATAAATAAATGAAAATTTTAAAAAACCCAAAAAACTAAAGTTTAATGGGTGATGGAGATTAAAGAGTACACTTATGATGAGCACTGAATAATGTATTGAATTACTGAATCACTATATGATACACCTGAAACTAATATAACACAGTATGTTACCAGTACTGGAATTAAAAAACTTAATAAAAAAATTTTGCAGCACAAAAAATACACCAAAAAACGAAAATTAGGTCTATTAAAACTCGCAATATAAATTATAACAACTTATAATGATAAAATTAAGATAATCCAGAATAAAAATATGTGTACATTTCAACCTTCTCTAAATGCATCATGGTTTCTGTTCTCCCTGCCCTCTACATGTAACTTTCTTGCAACATTCAACACACTGTATTTTAATTGTCCCTGTGGGCTCTGAAAAATTGGTAGTTTCATCAGGCAAGGAAACAGGCAGAAGGCCTTGGCAAAATCAGACATTATTAATATTTAACATGCATTAAACATTATTGCTCTGAGTAGGGTGCTATAAACTGGCCTTGTAAGAGTTCGACTTTCTGCCAGTGGAATATGTTTAAATTCTAACGTTGGAGCCAACATTTCAGAAAAGCTCCTTCACCCTTTGTGAATTGAAAAACCAAAAAGCCCTTCCCGGAGATGTCCCCTCCCAACACGCGGGCCTCTCTGATTCTCAGAAAAGGTACAGCTGGGTGTATCCGCAGTCTGGGCCCCTGCCCTGCGGGTGTGTGAACAGTCTGGAACCCGTGCCTTTCCACGGCCTTTCTTCCCATGGCCTCTCTGGATGCATCTCACAATCATAAAATGTTAACTCAGGCCGAGAAAAGAAAGATCTATCTGGGAGGTTCTTCGGAGGAGATAAATGGACAAAAATTCAGAATTCTAACTGCAAGTGTCTCAGATCTTTAGAGAAGTTTAATAATATAAACCTAATGAGGCTCTGGGCTTTTTAAAAAGGGAAAATTGTGGAGATTATAGAGATGTCCTATAATTATATGAAAATCGCTGCTCAAATCATAATTATTTTCTCAGTTCATTTTCAGGTTCACAGTGAAATCTCAAAGAACCAATTTTCGTCCACTACACATAATAAGTGATTATGGTTTCTTTCTAACGTACAATGGAAGTAGATTAAAACAAGAAAGAGGTTTTCACTTGATTTGTGTATATGACATGTTGAAACAATGTTCGCCACAAACAGAAGTCTCATTTCTAAGCATATGGTAACTAGCAAGATCGCCACTCGTGTTCTCAAGTATAAAATGATCCACAGTATAAACATATTTGTTTTGATTTTTGTTATAACTTTTTGTGGCAGGTGATCTCATTTTGCTAAGATCTAAAGCCTTGGGGGTACTTGTCCAATTTATCTATATGACTCTAACTGCCAGATAACAGGGGAGCTCTCTTTCCCATCTTTGCATCCAGCTCTACCTTTGGCAGAACCCTCAGTACCATCCGAGGAAAAGGAGACTGATTCAGAGTATAAAGCTCCAGATGAGTGGTCCTCGACTAGGGGTGAGTTTGCCCCCCAGGGGACATTTGCAACATCTAAAGACATTGTTGGTTGTCACAACCAGTGGTGGTTGGGGATGTCATTGGCTCTAGTGGTCAGAGGTCAGGGGTGCTGCTGAACACCCTGCAATACACAGGACAGCAAGGAAACGAATTCTTCCCCAAAGCTTCTAGAAGCAGTAGAACCCTGCCATTTAATCCACTGAGACCCATTTTAGACTTCTGACCTCCAGAACTATAAGATAATAAGCTGGTGTTGTTTCAAGCCACTACTCCTGTGCTGATTTGATACAGCAGCATCTAGAAAAGAATTCGTACAGGAACAGGCAATTTATAGAAGAGGAAACATAAATGCCTAATAAATATATTTTAAAAAACCCCTCAAACACAGAAATTCAGATGAGACACTATTTGAAACCCATAAATGCAAAGAAAAGACGTGGGGCGAAGTAACTTTCGCCACTGCTGGTGGGAGTGAAATGGACATAACCGTTCTGGGGAACAATGTGACAGCATTTAGTATCATTAAAAATGTGCATGGCTAGAACTCCACAGTTCCACTTTGAGAGATAAACCCTAGAGAAAAGTCTGGCACAGAAGCATCAGGAGAGTTCTAGAACAATGCACATTGTAGGATCATTTCAATACAAAACAACTGGGAAACATGCTAACTATTGGTCAATTGAGGAATTTATAAATATATTACGCTACATGCATAGATTGAATACATTGCCTAGAATGAATACATGAACTATGTGTCTCAACACAGATAGATCTTGAAAACATACCACTGAGGACACAGAGCAATTTGCAGTGTGGTACACACAGTATAATAGCCTTCGTGTCATTGTCAACACACACAGGGCTATTATATGTTTTTCACGGATGTCTACATGTGTGGTAAAACACGGAAACACGGACTGGGAACATTCATGCCCTTCTGTGCTGGTGATAGACGCTGGAGGGGATGGGAGATGGGACTAGAAAGGACGACAGAGGGGATTTCAACTCCACCTGCAATGTTCTACTTCTTAGACACGTAAAAACACAAAAATAAAAATGGCACAGAAGATACCAACTTTTGTTCACAGATTTTCTTCTTACACTTTTCTTTCTCTTTTTGCCTTAAATTCTCAAAATACAAGCATAACACCCAAAACAATGGACGTTAAAAGGAGAGTGATCATACTGAAATTGGTTTCGAATAAACCCTGGCTTAAAACTTGCATTCAAGCCACCTGGGCGGCTCAGTCGGTTAAGCATCCAACTCTTGATTTGGGTTCAGGTCATGATCTCATGGTTTGCGAGTTCAAGCCCCTCATCAGGCTCCACGCTGATGGTGCAGAGCCTGCTTGGGATTCTCTCTCCCTCTCTCTGCCTCTCTTTCGAAAAATAAACAAAATTTTAAAAACTTACATTCAAAACTTAATAACTCACTTTGTCTTTCCGATCTCAGGAAGTATCTTGACACATTAGTTCAGACCTAATATCTTTAAGAATTAAATTGATATTGGATTAATGGGATAATGGAATAGGTGCTAGATGAATGAATGGAATAATACCTGAGTGTTACTAAAATCGGTATCACATTTTCAATCAAGAAAAGTGTCTGACATGCATTGCCTAACTGATTTTCCAACGAACCCCATCAGCGAGGTAAGGCAGATCTTCTGAAGAGTCCTGTTTTCGGGGTGAAAAAATGGAGGCCTAAAGAGGACAATGACTGGTTCAAGGTTGATAAGTGGTAAGAACCAGAGCTTGGACGCATGTCTTCTGATTCTAAGTGCCATGCTTTTTGTACTATATCAACTACCACCTGGGATGAGACATGGATTATTTAGTAGCTGTTCCTATTTAAGAAAAAAGAAGGAAGAGAGGGAGGGATGGAGGGTGGAAGGAAGGAAGGGAAGAAGGAAAGCAAACCAGGATGTTTTAGATGTTCTAGATGTTCTAACCGGCTCAAATGCCATTAACGTCTGCTCTGTGAACTGGCTGTTTAAATAAGCAAGGAAGCATGCAAATGATTCTTATTCTGGGCTCATATCTAGTACAGTGTTCACATCAAAAGAGGGACTGGTCCTAACATTTAAATTTTATTGGGTAAAGTCCTGGGCAAGCAATATCAAGATGGCTAATGGTAGAAGAGAAACAAGCAAGAGTTACAAAGATAATGTAGAAATCAGGTCGAATTTGGAATCATTAAGGGAACCGGTCATGTTTCACTGGGAAAAGAGAAACCTTAGGGAAAGTGATACTTCTAAAATATAGAGCTGTCAAAATATTAAAAAAAAATAAAAGGAATGGGTTGCCTCAGAGGAGTTCAAGCAGAAACTGGATGAATGGTTTCCAGCAATGCTTAAAAGGAGATGTTTATTTTGGAAGAGGCGCTGAACTAGATGAGAGACATAGAGTCATTCTCTGCCAATCACTCTCCCTAACACCGGTCTAATGGAGGGAAGCAAGAATCCACTCGAATAGTTCCGGAGGCCCCTCCAGCAAGGGGCATTGAAATAACAGAGATTCCCTCCAGATCTCACAAACGTCACGCAGGTATGTGTGTGTCTCAAAGGGAGAGTGGGAAAGATACACCGAAGATCTTGGAGAGGGATGTGACATCTGCCTTTGTCATCTGAACCTATTCTTGTGGGGTCTCTGAAGGCTGAGGTCAGGTATGTGACGAAGAATGTCACACGAGAAGACAGAGATGGGTAAGAACCAGAGGAGATGGGTCTCATCCGTCATGGGAACACCGGTGCCCGGCAGGTCCACACAGAAGCAAGTTGACAATTGCCGTGAATTGAGGTCAGGTGCCCAACTGGGAAATGGCGCGAATGATCTGGCAGGTAGCTTGACTGGTGGTAGTATCGTGAATCACTGTATTACTCAATATGAAATCTAGAACTGGGAAATGCGAGAGAGGAATAAGTCAAAGCAACTTGGGTAACTGAGGTCGTCTGTAATACCTGATGGAGCCTTGCGTGGGAAGAGGAGTAAGCTGGGTGAAGTCTTGTGGACAACAGAGAGCGGATCCAATCTTCCATTTCAGTCCTCCACCTTCTCTAGGAATACAATACACAACTGCAACTTCCCACCCTCGTCCTAGTGTGCTGTCATCTCACCACTGCTCTCCTGGAGCTTTCCTTGCTCTTATGGACATTAACATAATCCTTTCTGAGGACCTGCCCTACCAGAATCTGCGCTTTAACAAGATCACGGTCACGTGTATGCACATTAAAGGTGGAGAGGCCTTGCCTCAAGGATTTAGAACCGTGGCTGTATTTGTGAATTAGTTTAACCGCACAGCAACCAATCAATAAGGAGTTATTATTTTGAACCCAAACTTTTCCAGAGTTATCAGAAAATCTAGTTCTATACCTGAACAGAGTGGACCGTGGGGGTGAAGGTAAAAGATGTTTTGAGAAGACACGACCCCTTCCTTTTTGCGAATGTCAAACCAAGAAAATGAGAATGAGATCAGAGAACAGACCTAGGGAAGCTTTCTCAAGGGGCTATTTCCCTGAGCGTGGCCTATTTTGCCACCGAAATCTTTGGGACTACAGAAACTGATAGAATGGTAGGCACTCCCACTTCTAATGTTGAGGGTTTGCAATGCATCAAAGGAGACTGACTTTGTGAAATTAAATCCGACTCCCTGGGATTACTGCAGTTTTTCAGAGAGGGCTTCCTTAGTGTCCTAAGAAGGTTTAATATTGAGCCAAAAAATACAATAGTATGGTGGATAGTGGATTCTCCAGAATCCATTCCACCCAGCCAACCGTGGAAATTCCATCCCTCTTGCCAGTAATTAATTCAGGGCTGGGCAGGCCTAAGCCTGCCAGTTTGGACCAAAGAGAGGTGCTCGGGGAGACTTGCCGAGCGCATCTGAGAAAGAAGCTGCCTCGGTTTTAGAAGAGACCTAGGAGAAGCCTCCCCTCGCTTGATAGACATGGACAAGGGTGGATGGGGGGCAGACTGCAACCTGGGTAGCCATCGTGCAACTACAGGCACATGCCTTAGGATGAAGCCAACCCTATAGGCTTAAGAAGAAATTCTCTTTTTCTCCCTTTCTGCAAATTTCGAATCCTCGGATGGGGGAAATAGAACGCAAGTCCCTAATGGCACTATCGAATCCCCGAAACTCACTCGACTTCTGGACTTTCTGTTGCACGTGCTATTACATTCATTCCCTAAGTCCACACCACATCAAATGGACACAATTAGCACGGATTCGCGATCCTCATTTCTGAAGTGATGCTATTTAAAAGCACATGCTCTTATGCCAGGTGAAAGAATACGATTTTTACCAACTATAATGAGATTCAACAATGACAGCAGAGTAATTTTGCAAACAGATGTCATGATACTCCCATCTTGTGGAAAGCTTATTTTAGTATCTTTATTGGCAATTTTTCACCAGGTGCTCAGGGCTGCGGTCGCTGTAATTGATAAGACTGATTGCATCACGGAGAACATTAACTTGCTAATTTCACTTCGACTTTCAGATCGTATTTATTGAGTCGATTCTATGTGAAGCCTTCCACTGTTTTCACTTGAAAAGTTCAAAATGGGACTCCGTTTTACATTTTATTATCTCTACCTTTAACCATTGAGGGTGCCCCGTGTCTTACCATGTCTGGAATTTGCAACTCGGGGAAGAAGGTGATTTTAGAGGTTTCTTGGCAAGCTGGTAACTGATTAGATCTGTTAGGGTGGGAATTGAAAGTCTGGGGCCTTTATTCCTTTAATAAAAAAAAAAGAGCCAGTGAATTCCGTTTTTGAAGTTAACACGTAAGCCACTTGTCAGGTATTAATGTTCATGATTCTCCATATGGGAGTTCTCCTCCCTAGCACGCTCTTGCTTGTTTTCTCTGCTAATTCAAATTTTAGCCATCCCCTGGTTTTTAAGACTTAGTTCAAGTACAACTCCTTCTTTAAATCTTTGTAACTGACTCATGACATAGCCTGGAGGATAAGCTGGTACCACACTGAGACCTAGAACTAGACCCATCTTGACTTCTGAGCCTTGGTACTCTCGCCTGTAAAATGGGGGAACTGAAAGTGCAGGCATACCTCGCTTTATTGGGCTTCACTTGAGAGTGGTTTGCAGATACTGCAATTTTTTTTACCAACTGAAGGTTTCTGCAGCAATCGGACAACGGGTAAACTGCCATTTATCCAACAGCATTGGCAGACTTCGTGTCTCTGGGCCACATCTTGGTAATTCTTGTGATATTTCAAACTTTCTCTTCATTATTCTACTTGCTATGGGGATCTGTGATCGGTGACTTCGATGTTACTACTGTCATCGTTTGAAAGCACCACGAGTCGCACCCATATAACATGGCAAAATTAATCAGTAAATTCTGTGTGTGTTCTGACCGCAGAGGTGGTAGAAACAGAAAGAGAACAAGAATCAGAAATGGAGCCTGAAGACGTGACTGAATTACTGCAATCACATGATACACTTTAATAAATGAGGAAGTGTTTCTTATGAAGGAGCAAAGAAATTGGTCTCTGGAGGTGGAATCTACTCCCGGTGAAGATGTGGTGAAGGTCATTGAAATGACAACAGAGGATTTAGAATATTACATAAATGCGATTGATAAAGCAGCGGCAGGGTTTGAGAAGATTGACTCCAATTTGGAAGAAGTTCTACTGTGGGTAAAACGTTATCAAACAGCATCACACGCTACAGAGAAAACTTTCATGAAAGAAACAGTCCATCGGTGTGGCAAACTTCATTGTCATCTTATATAAGAAATTGTCACCGGGGCGCCTGGGTGGCTCGGTCGGTTAAACGTCTGACTTCGGCCTAGGTCATGATCTCACCATTTGTGAGGTCGAGCCCCGCGTTGGGCTCGGTGCTGACAGCTCGGAGCCTCGAGCCTGCTTCCCGATTCTGTGCCTCCCTCTCTCCCTGCCCCTCCCCTGCTCATTCTCTGTCTCTCTCTGTCTCTCAAAAATAAATAAATGTTAAAAACGAAATTGCCATAGCCACACTAACCTTCAGCAACCATACCCTGATCAGTCAGCAGCCCTCAATGTCAAGGCAAGACCCTCTGCCAGCAAATAGATTATGACTGGCCTAGAGCTCAGATGATGGTTAGCAGCTTTTAGCAATAAAACATTTTGTAATTAAGGTATGTACCTTGGGGTGGGTTTTTTTTCTCTTATATATAATGCTATTTCACACTTAATACGCTACGCTGTAGTGTAAACACCACTTTTCTATGCCCTGGGAATCCAAAAAAATCACTTGACTCATTTTATTGTGATATTTGTGTTATTACAGGGCTCTAGAACCGAACCTGCAGTATCTCTAAGCTATGCCTGTATTCCATGCCTGGATGGACCACAGTGTATGTATCCATTTGCTTACTGGAGGACATCTTGATTGCTTCCAAGTTTTGGCAATTACAAGGAAAGCTGTTGCAAATAACTGGGTGCAGGTTTTTGCGTAGATATGTTGTCAACTTGTTTTCGGTAAGTGCCAAGGGGTGCAATTACTGACTCACGTGGTAAGAATATGTTTCGTTTTGTAGAAAACCAAGAAACTGTCTTCCAAAGACAGTTGCATTCCACCAGCAATGAATGGGAGCCCCTAATGCTCCCCATCTCCACCATCAGTTGGTGTTGTCGGTGTTCCCGATTTGGGCCATTCTAATAGGTGTGGAGTGATACCTCGCTGCTGTTGAAATTTGCATTTCCCTTATGATGTAGGATGCAGAGCAGGTTGTGGTTGAAATATATTTCCTCGTGGAGGGAGCATAGGGGTAGGGGGTAGAGGCAGGTCTTGATAAAGGGGCATAGGCCAGAATTGGAGAACTGTAATTGCCCTGGAAGAGGTTGGCTTTCTCTGGAGGCGATGACAAGTCCCTAAAAGGGATGACATGATCAGATTTGTTTCTTAGAAAAATCACTGTGGCTACATGCAGAGCATAGACCAACCAGTCAGAAGATAGAAATCAAGGGAAGAGATGATACAAGACATGGAAGGAGGGTTGGAATTAAATGGATGGAATAAATGGTTGGAATTAAATGGATTACAGAGCTTTTTGGGGGAGGGAAAGACAGGACTTAGACTGATGCCCTCTCTTCCGGCAAGCCCTCCCTGATAGCCCTTGCCCGCGGGACAGCAAGCCTCTGGGTACTGTGCTTCCCGGAACCCCATTTGTGCTTCTGCTGTCATTCCTCCAGCATCCAGCTTCATCCACCAGGGGGGAGTCAAGTGCAAAGAGGGAGGAGAGAGAGGCACAGAATGGAGGTCAGAATGCCTGGGTTTGTATTCCAACTCTACGACTCGTGGCTTCTGACATCTTAGGTAAATTGCTTAACTCTTCTGTCGAATCTCCATTCCCATATCTATGAAATGGGAACTGCTTAAAAGCTTGTATCATAAAGTTGGTTTGAGACACGAATAGGATAGTGCCATAAAAGTGGTGTAAAATAATAAACAATTGTGTCTTGCTATTATTGCCTCCACAACCCACACACACATGTGCACAAACACATTACACGGAAGACAACAGCTTGACATAAACAAAGATGGTATGAACTGACAGCCCAAGGCCTGACTTTGTACCTGGCTAGATCTATGAATATGGGCAGGTCAAGGTCGCCTTGAACCTTGATTAATAATAGCTAACATTGCCTACGTAGAATTTAAGCTAACGTTTTCTAAATAGAACAAGTTAGCTGTAACTGCTCTGCATGTTCGAACTGACTTAATCTACACACAACAACCGTACAAGGTAGGTACTGCCATGATTCTTTCCATTTTACAAATGAGGACACTGAGGCACAGAGACAGTAAGTAACGGCTCAAGGCTACACGGCTAATAAGGGCTAGAGCTGGGATTCAACCCCAGGCAGTCTGTTTCAAGAGCTCAACATCCTTTTTTAAAAAAAAAATCTTTGGGGCGCCTGGGTGGCGCAGTCGGTTAAGCGTCCGACTTCAGCCAGGTCACGATCTCTCGGTCCGTGAGTTCGAGCCCCGCGTCGGGCTCTGGGCTGATGGCTCGGAGCCTGGAGCCTGTTTCCGATTCTGTGTCTCCCTCTCTCTCTGCCCCTCCCCCGTTCATGCTCTGTCTCTCTCTGTCCCCAAAATAAATAAACGTTGAAAAAAAAAATTTTTTTTTAATCTTTTTTTTTTTAACGTTTTATTTATTTTTGAGACAGGGAGAGACAGAGCATGAACAGGGGAGGGTCAGAGAGAGGGAGACACAGAATCTGAAACAGGCTCCAGGCTCTGAGCCGTCAGCACAGAGCCCGACGCGGGGCTGGAACTCACGAACCGTGAGATCACGACCTGAGCCGAAGTCGGCCGCTTAACCGACCGAGCCACCCAGGCGCCCCAAGAGCTCAACATCCTTAACCACGATGGGCCTCTTCCAGCTGTATGAGATTCCACGGTGGCACCTTGCAGAGCTATTTGCACCTGGCTGTTTCACTCTTTTTGAAAGAATAGGTTATTTGCATTCTGCATTGTCATCTTTAGCTGTCTTCGAGAATTTGATGACATGTACATTTATCTCATTAATTTCTCTGGACTAATCTTCCCATCAGTATTTCAGGGCTAGACAAACTCTCCTAAGACACGCTATGTGTCATCCCTCCCTATTTCAAATTACTTGATGCTTGGTGACTTCAGCTATTTCTCTAGGGAGCCTTGTTCCACATTTCATATTCCAGTAATTCCTTAAATGAAACTCATTTCTAAAACCATCTTCTCAATTTCCTTTATCACTTGTTGCAGTCACAGTTTTATTTGGCCCTTCCTACGTGTTCTTAAACACAGTCACATGACCTCAGTCAGCAGCCCTTGATCCTGGTAATCCACAGCATTCCTGTTCTAATATCTAAAGGTAAATAGAAAAAGCAAACTTGACTTTAATGAATATTTCATTCAATGAATATCTATTTTTTCATGCTCTGGCACATGCACAAAAAAACATCGAATCACGAGACCTTTGCAAGCTCTTTAAAAAGTAGATATTGAGGGTGTCTGTCTGTCTGTCTCTCTCTCTCTCTCACACACACACACACATGAATGCACATTTAAAAAATTTGGGGGGGGGGGGCTCCTGGGTGGCTCAGTCAGTTGAGCGTCCAACTTCGTCTCAGGTCGTGATCTCACGGCTTGTGAGTTCGAGCCCCGCGTCGGGCTCTGTGCTAACAGCTCAGAGCCTGGAGCCTCTTCAGATTCTGTGTCTTTCTCTCTCTCTCTGCCCCTCCCCACTCACATGCTGTCTCTCTCTGTCTCTCAGAAATAAACATTAAATTTTTTTTTAATTTTTTTAAATGTTTATTTATTTTTGAGAGAGAGAAGGAGACAGCATGAGTGGGGGAGGGCAGAGAGAGAGGGAGACACAGAACCCAAAGCAGGCTCCAGGCTCCGAGCTGTCAGCCCAGAGCCCGACGCGGGGCTTGAACTCACAAACCGCGAGATCACGACCTGAGCCAAAGTCGGACACCTAACTCACGGAGCCTCCCAGGTGCCCCACACATGCACATTTAAAAAATTCTCTCCCTTTAAACAGAGACCAGCGAAAACTTTTCTAAAACTCAAATAAGCACCTTTGACATTTCACCCCTGTGCTCACTCACAGCTTCAGCCATGAGAAACCACAGGATGACACACGAAGAAGCCTTTTTGTCTTCAAAAACAGATAGTATCTAGCCCAGCAGTTTTCGACCTGGGGTGATTTGGCACCACAGGGATCATTTGCAATGCCTGGAGACATTTTATTTGTCACCACTGTGTGGGGGGGAGGGGGGTGGCTACTGGCATCTAACATCCAACAACGCACAGAACAAAGGATTATCTAGCCCAAAATGTCAACAGGGTTAAACTTGAGAAACTCTTAAAGCCTCTGTCAACATTTGATACAATTTATGCTTGCACAACTCAACGTCCTCAAAATGTGCCCTTGTAATAACTACGTAACATTTCAGCCCACGGACAACTTTGGAGCCACCAGAGGTCCCCTCATAAGTCCTTCATTCTGGAAATAAAAGCATGGACACATCATCAGGCTATAAAGTATAAAGACAAACCAGGCCCCAAAACTTAAGGAATCAGAAAAATCAACCATCCACAAGGCCATTTTGGGAATGCTTCTAAAAACTTTTTGTGTTTAAAAACAAATAAGGCAACTTTAAAAAGCAAGCCAAATTTCTTCTCTTGTGATTTCATTTCCTGTTCTCAGAATTTCAAGTTTCTAACGCTTAGTGTCATCTGATCTCACTTTTGTCTTGATTCCGTGTTCCTATGAAAGGCTATGTGATAACAGCCCTCTTGAGTTTCTAAATGGGAGAATCTAATGTTCTGACATATGACCTAGCCTCAAAGTGCACCTCCAGATGAGATCCAAATCTGAATCATTAGGGAGAGGCTACGCAGGAGAGGAGGGTTGTGTCTTTTTAGTTCTCATGCAGAAAAATTCTATTTCTTCTTATCGACCTCATTTCCATAATGAATCACCACTGGAAGGACATGGCAGCCTCTCAGTTACCCGTGGCCACAACCTTCTAAACCCAGCTTAATGGCCTTCCTTTGCTTGGCCCGGTGCCACCAAAGACTGTTGGCTCACGCCAAAATCAATCCTCTTGGCTGCTCTCTAATTTTCATTTAGTAAATTTAGAATATTATGAAGAGCCCTTCTAACCCCTCTCTGGGATAATGTCCAGGAGCCACTTTGCCCAAACAAAGTCATTGATTTTAATGGAACAAATGAGAGATGGGGAAATGCTAGGACTCATTTGTCCCCAATTCTATCTCGAATGATAATAACGACGCTGCAACCAAAGCAATCTTTTACAAAAGTAAATTAGATCACGTCACTCCCAGGTTAAACCTTTTCCATAGTTTTCCATTACTGTTAGGAGAAACTCTGAAATCTGTCGTGCAGCCTATAGAAGAAGACCATTCCCTAGGCCCTGCCTTTCTTGCCAGTCTCAACGCACTCCCTCTCCATCAAATTCTGTGCTCCCTTATTCTGGATCTCTTCAAGTCCTCTTCCCTCTTCCTGCAAAGCTCATGCTTCCCATGCCTGCCCCCTTGCTTTGCTTAGCCGATCCCTTCGCATGTTTCAGATCATGGCTTCAATTCGTTCCCTCAAAGAAGTCCTTTCTGCTTGAATTACGTCTGCTGAAAATTCCATTGGCCAAAGCAAATCCTATGCCAAGTTCGAAGCCAAAGGTGAGGATATACACTATGATGAGGCCAAGGCAAAGAGTAAGGATGTAGGGCAGAGGGAGGAATTGGGGCCATTTCTGTAATCACCGCCAACCTCTTCCAGGTGCATACAAGTGATGATCAGGCACCGCCTCACGATGGTTCGTGTGTACCAGTGCTCATCTGGACACAGTCAACTCATTTAGACAGCTGAAGAGTCGTCTGTTTCCAGTTCCTTGTCTGTACTTGTCCTCCACCTGAAGCCCTATTACACCTACGACACCTTAATCAGATCTGGTAGATTTCCCCTTTTCTCCACATACCTCCACAATGCATTCTTTCTTTGAAATTCCACTGAAATCCAATCTATTGAAGGAATTAAATACAGGAGACCAGGGGCAGGTCTGAAACACAGAGGCAGCCATGTACCTGAGAAAGACAGCCCTATTGGAGCCAATCCCGATATTCTCAACTGGTCGTAAGCAAAGCTGACAAAAGAAACAGAATGTACTAGGCTCAGACAAGGCCACCCCGTGAGCATGTCTGGCACGAGGCCAATCCGCAACCACAAAAATGATTAAACATTCCTCTCTTATGATCAACACGAGTGACTGCCGCTTCTTTACCAATGACCACTCAAGCCTTGCTTTAATCCTCCCGTCTTGTCTCCTAGATAAACATTATTAAAGTACCCAATCCTCAAATTGTCACAGCTCCTTGAAAACAGGCAAGCTAGAAGAGGCTCTGATTTCTTAAATCCTCCTTAAGGATTTCACCTAAGCCCTCTAAGGAGGCCTTCCCGGACCCCTCTTACTGAGATGTCCGTGGTTCTTCCAGGGAATGGTACTTCTTGTGGCAACAAGAACAATAAACCTGACATTGTTTGACTCTAGCTGTGTTCTTGGGGTGTTTGTTCGGTAAGCTTCAATACCTTTAGGTAACTCATTCCCATTCGAAGGGTTAAGTGCTCTGACATAGGCCTGGTTTGAAACACACTGAATTTCAAGCACTGCTCAAGAGCACAAAGAAGATTTAAATAATATCACCAAGTGAATTTAGGATTTACCCAGGCTGGGCAATGTGCTGAGACCAGACAGATGCAGGAAGCATTTGCTGATAACACACAATGTCCCTTTTCTGTAAGTTCTGAATAGAATAGTCATAATGTATTCAGAGGGACTGAATTTATTCTCCCATTAGTGCCTAGACTCCAACAAGATAAAGCGAGTTTCCATAGGCTAAAATGTGGATTTTTTTTCTCCCCACATTAGCTGCTTTTAAGACTCAAACCTGCGTCTAGTAAGCAAAATCAGTTCTTATGGGGGCCCAGAGACTCATTCTTTAGAGTTAGTGTGGCCCGAATTCCTGGTTCATTTACCTTCACATTTTTTCCAGTAAGTATTTTGTACTTTCTTACATGACACTGCTTTCATTTTCGGTCATTGAGGAGTGGAAATGAGCAGTAAATTCTCACTTCTGCCAATTTTCCAGATGCCATCAAAATCGTACACTATCATATTACCAGGAGACACATGCGCATTATTGTAGAAATGTCATTAATCACAGTATTATCAGTAATTGGTATATTTTCTCAAAATAAATTTTATTTGGGGAAAAAAACAGATGTGTATTCAGTATCAGCCTGAATACTTTACCAGATAAGAACTGTTAAATCCTATCGAAATATTTCCCCAGGTAGTCAACCAAAAGAGCTCTAGAAGCAACAACCTACTCTTCCAGCATATGCGAAGCTCTCCCGTTCGAGAAATGAAGATGACCGTTTTTTACTTCAATGAGGAAATGGGTAGGTGAGTCACTTTCAAATACTGACAGAGCTTTTATGGATGTTACCACAGAGGTCTGAGCTCCAGTTTTCTCACTTGGCTTTCCCTTCTTCATTTCTTAATTAAAAAGAAAATTGTGCAAATGTGGTAGACATTAGGGCCGTAGGCAAATTCACCTCTCTCTGGGCACAGGGTCTGTTTGTTATTTCCCTACCCGCTGGGACTCAGGGTGGCCATGAGACTCGCTTTGACCAATGAAATTCAAAACTGTGTTAATTTTTGAATGTGTGTTAATTCCTTCCAAGAGAAAGGCTTTAGATGGCCCCCGCGAGACCGCGTAAGATAGCCCCCGTGAGATAGCCCCCGTGAGACCACGTATCATCTCTTTCCTCTTGCCATGGTGACGAGTGAAGCTGTTTGTCATCCCAGGCATAACCTAAACCATGCCAGCAGATAGGCGTTTTTATTGTTAAAAAAGTAAGGCTTTTTTTCAAACAATATAAAGATATATAGAGCTTCACTTGCCAACACATTAGCCACTAGTCATACATGGCTATTTTGATGGGGGAAAAAAAAGAGTTAAATTAAAGATTCATTTCCTCAGTCACGCTACCCACATTTCAAGTGCTCAACAGTCACACGTCACTAGGGGCTACTGAATGGGACAGCACAGGTACAGAAAGTTCCGCTGGGCAGCGCTGAAGAGTTGGACAGCAAAGTACCCAAATCACTGCCCCCACACCCCTTCACCAACCCCTCCCTAAATGCCACCACTCCTTACGGATTGTCCTTCATTCTACCTTATATTACTTTTCCTATGGTTTCACATTATAAATATAAATACATCCACATACATACATAGACATAGCGCTTGGTGACCCGCCTTTTTAATTCAGCCAATAAAAGGTCCCGGAGATGGTTTTTTTCCTGCTGGATATTTCGGTGGTTTCTACAAGTAACCACTTCTTTTTGTGTGTGTGTGTAACCACTTCTTAGCATATTGATAGGGATCCTTCTAGCTCTTCGTCCGGGAATTGTTTTCTACCTTGACATAATATATAATATGTATTATACTGTGATTTCTTTTTCCAGTTAAGTAACAATAAGATCTGGAGTTTATTCCATTCGTTTATATTCTCCTAAACCTTTTCTAATAATTTTGTCATTTTGATTTTACGTTTAGCTCTCGAATCCAACTGACATTTAGTTCTTCGGAAATAAACAAATAATAGAAATAAAGATAGAAAAATGACAGTGGTGTGAATTAGGAATCTAAAATATTGGTTTTCCACATAGAGAGCAAATCATATCAATTTCGTTTTCCAACTACTCTATGATACTTAAAACTAACAGAAATGGATTCATAGAACAGAAAAGAGAATTCAGAAGCTGATGCATGTTTATTTGAAGTCCTGTGGCTTCATAGGGCACTTATAGTTGGTTTCTGATATGGCCAGTTATCCTCAATATTCTTTTTAAAAAACTCTCTTGGTTCCTTTCATTACATTTTCACTTTTATATGAATTTTAGGGTTGAATTGCCCCCCTTCCTTTTACCATTTCTTGTTGGACTTTTGAGTTGGAAAGCACATTCAGAAACATGGCATGACTACATTTTTCAGGTATTATTTAATATCCTTCAGTAAATAGTTCTTTTTTAATTTCTTCAGCTAAATCTTACAACTTGCATTAGATTTAGCCCTGGTTTTATTTATTTTTACTGTATTTGCTATTGTTGATATTGTGAAACTAACTTTTTAAAATGCCATTTTCAGAGAGGTGATTGGTAGTATAAGAAGGCTATTAATGTTTATATTTTTATTTTCAATTTCCTTAACTATATGAACATTATTCGTAGGTTTAATCATTTTTCAGAGAAACCTTTTAGATTTTTCAAAGCAGATAATCAGTATTATCTTCAGGCAAAGACACTTTTCTCTCTTCTTTCCAATATTTATGCCTTTTTTTTTTCAACGTTTATTTATTTTGGGGACAGAGAGATACAGAGCATGAACGGGGGAGGGGCAGAGAGAGAGGGAGACACAGAATCGGAAACAGGCTCCAGGCTCTGAGCCATCAGCCCAGAGCCCGACGCGGGGCTCGAACTCACGGACCGCGAGATCGTGACCTGGCTGAAGTCTGACGCTTAACCGACTGTGCCACCCAGGCGCCCCTATTTATGCCCTTTATATCTTTTCCCTGTGTTCCTGCTTTTGGACATTTTTTGAGGTACCTGAATGTTAAGATTATCTATTTACGTCCTCTTTATTTTTCTTGCTATCACACTCGTTAAAGGATAGACTGTTTGGGAGATCTTTTAAAAGAATCAGGTTTGTGGGGGCACCTGGGGGGCTCAGTCAGTTGAGCATCCAACTTCAGCTCAGGTCACGATCTCACAGTTTGTGGGTTCGAGGCCCTCATCGGGCTCTGTGCTGACAGCTCTGTGTCTCCCTGTGTCTCTATTCCTGCCCCCGCTCATGCTCTCTCTCTCTTAAAAATAAACATTAAAAAAATTTTTTTAATCAGGTTTGTGTTCTATTAACTCTATAATTTTTGGAAAAGTACCATTAACATCTGCTTTGCCTTTATATTTATTTTTCCAGGTTTTTCTGTTGTTCTTTTATTGGGTTTTAGATTTCACTGCTAATTTCATTTTCTCTGCTTCTCTAGGGAATGTATTTATAACTGCCTATTTTTCTTCGAGCACTTTTTTGGCTGTACTCCACATTTTTTTTTTCAATCATTAAATAGATACATTTTATTCAAAACCAGTATACCAAAGCTTAATTTCCATGATTTCAAAATCAAGTTGATTGTAGTGCAGATTGCTGTGGGCTTTGTCCCCTCCTATTTTCTGCTTTGGACCCATTTTTATATTTTGTACTTGTGGTTACAACGCCCGGGAAAAAAAGTTTCTGCAGATAGTCTTGTCTGACCACTCTGGACTGGTGAACTGTTAGTCTGGTGTAGGCATCTTCTCTTTTTTTAAAATGTTTTTTATTTTGAGAGAGAGAAAAAGAGGGTATGCAAGAGTGTGGGGGAGGGGCAGAAAGAGAGGGAGAGAGAAAATCCCAAGCAGGCTTCGCGCTGTCAGTACAAAGCCCCCCTCAGGGCTCGATCTCATGAACCGTGAGGTCATGACCTGAGCCGAAATCAAGAGCCAGAGGCTTAACCGACTGAGCCACCCAGGCGCCACCTTCTTCTCTTTGATGTCCTCGTGACTCCAGAGTCTGTCACCCATGGCACTTGCCCATGGCCACAATCTTGGAATGAAGTAAGTTGCATCCACAAATTCTCCCCATAGACAAGCTTCTCTACCAATGACAAGTTTTGTTCTGTTCTTGGGAACCATCAAAATCAAGAGGGTCCACATTATAGCAATGTCTACAATCTTGTCCATAACTAATCAAATCTAAGCACCAAGGAGGAGAAAAGATCACGGGGAAACCAGCTGCTGTGTTTTCACCCTGTTCCTCATGATACGTTTTATCTTTTCGTACTTGAACGATTGTGCCTGACCAAAGCTTCACACGATCATCAAAAACCTCTTGCCAGGCTATGGGTCCCTTGTTTATGGTTGACACAAAACCCAAAAGCTCTTGAATGCAGAAAGATTCTAGTCTTCTAAAGTCTTCGCCAAAGCCTTTCTGCTTCATGAAATAATTCGATTTTTGGATTGGATTCTCAACATTGAAATTCCACTTCATCACCTCCCAAGTGAATGAAGTGATCTGGAAACACTGTACTAACTTTGAAAAATTTTAGACAGGGAGCTCTAAACTGAATTCAGAATAGAGTTTATAGCTCTAAAGATCCCAGACTGCTTAGGTCTCCCCAAGAATGTGTATGTCCAGGGCTATAAAGCTCTGGTATGACTCGAATCCCTCACAACCAGCCATACTCGATCGCCATGGAGACATCATTTGGTGTATAAACACGAGACAAGGAATGTCTTCTTTGGTGCCTAACTCAGGGAAAGCAGCGTCTGATAAGGGAAAGGCTGGTCATCAACCACGTGCCAGTGCAGAACATTAAACTCATTAAAGGCTATGGCAGCCTTGTAGTACTCCCAAACTCTGATGGCCTGGAGGAAAACCACTGGTCCTTTCACAAGCAAAATACAAGAGTCATCCGAAGAGCCATTGGGGAAAACATCACACTCCGAGTCAAGGACAAGTGAGACTAGAAGTTGCTGTAACTCGACCGCAGTATTACGTTTAGCAGGGCGGCGACACCACTTGTAGAAGCCAAAAATATCGTCATGGTATCATCGAAACACTTCAACTTTTTGTTTTCATTCCAGTTAAACACAGTGTTATATTAGTTTCAGGTGTACGATATAGTGATTCAACACTTCCATACGTCACCTGGTGCTCATCAGGACAAGGGCATTCCTCAATCCCTTCTTGCAGGAGGGAGCGGGCCGGGCGGCAGTGGACGAGGGGCTGTGGCTGACGAAGTTCCAGGGGCAGAGGTGCAGCAGCTGTGGACACATCTGTGCCCAAGAGTGGCATAGGCCACAGAGCCTTGCCCGTGGGCAGAGACGGGGGTGGGGGCCAGTGCCACCAGCAGCGCTGGTTTTTTGTAGGACTCTCATGACCTTAATGAACCTTATAATTAAGAAGTAATTCAGGTTAGGGGCGCCTGGGTGGCTCAGTCAGTTAAGTGTCCGACTTCAGCTCAGATCATTGTCTCACAGTCCGTGGGTTCAAGCCCCATGTCGGGCTCTGTGCTGACAGCTTGGAGCCTGGAGCCTGCTTTGGACATGGATCTGTTGTCAATATGATCTCTCTTTCTCTTACTACTTTTGGCTTTCACTTTTACAAATATTAATAATTCTGCCCTTGTTTATCTCTTTCATTCTAGCATTTTATGATAGATCTTTTCTAACCTTTACTTTTTCGCCTGTTATTTCGCCTGAAGCCTACTTTTAAATTATTCAACCAATCTGTTTTTCCTTTTAAAAAAATTTTTTTTAACATTTATTTATTTTTGAGACAGAGAGAGACAGAGCATGAACAGGGGAGGGGCAGAGAGAGAGGGAGACACAGAATCGGAAAAAGGCTCCAGGCTCTGAGCCATCAGCACAGAGCCCGACATGGGGCTCGAACTCATGGACCGTGAGATGGTGACCTGAGCCGAAGTCGGCCACTTAGCCGACTGAGCCACCCAGGCGCCCCTGTTTTTCCTTTTTTTTTTTTTTTAAAAAAAGGTGTATTTAACCCATCTATATTTAATGCAACTGTTAATATCCTTGGGTTTATTCATGCCGTCTTATTTCATTTGTTCTACTTACCATGACTTGCCCTTATTTCTTCTTTTTCCTTCCTTGCCTACTGTTGTGCCGATACCTGTGCTTTGTTCCACTTAATTTTCTTCTAGTAATCGCGAAACAGCCATCATTTTTCTATTTTGCTACTTGCTGCTTTTAAATTTTTAGCAAATGCATACCTAACATTATAGTATTTTAGTTGCGACCAAAGGCAATGGGTATCTAAATCTTCCTCCCCAACAAAACGGAAATCTCACTTCCTTCTCTAACCCTTTCATTTCCCTTCTGACATCTAGGATTTGGATCCTGGGTTGTATCATTAGTGTTATTATTATCATTTGACTTTTGCATCTATAGTCATGTGCAGTGATCAGTAGCTACATCTCTCTCTTGGCATCCGTTTTTATTCTGGTGGCACTGTAACATTTTTTTTTTAATGTTGATTTTTGAGAGAGAGAGAGAGAGAGAGAGAGACAGAGCATGTGTGGGAGAGGGGCAGAGAGAGAGAGAGAGAGGGAGACACAGAATCCAAAGCAGGCTCCAGGCTCTGAGCTGTGAACACAGACCCCAACGTGGGGCTCAAGCTCACGAACCTGAGATCATGACCTGAGTCCGAAGTCAGAAGCTTAACTGACGGAGCCACCCAGGTGCTCCTGTAAGTAACATCTTTAGCACTTTCAAAGTGCCTCCGCAAGTCTCTGCATATCTAAAAAGTCTTAACTTCTCTTTTTTTAAGTTTACTTTTTAATTTATTTTGAGAGAAATAGAGAATCCCAAGCAGGCTCCGCACTGTCAGTGCAGAGCCCGAAGCGGGGCTCGATCTCACAAACCGTGACATCGTGACCTGAGCCGAAACCAAGAGTCTGACGCTTAACTGACTGAGCCACCCAGGCTCCCCAAAAGTCTTAATTTTGCTTGACACTTGAATGGTAGTTCGCCAGGTTATGGGATTCAAAATCTAAAATCATTTCCCTCAAGTTTGCCAAAATACGTGGCAAGAGGGAAGGTTAGAAGAAAACTAATGTTTATCTAGGGTGGGCCATCATAATAGTTTGCCATCATAATAACCCGAAAGTAGAGGTAGTCGTCTGCTTTTTTGACATCAGTGGAAACTCAAGCACAGAAAGGTTTTCTCGTGCGTGAGCGGCACAGCAAGTGAGCAAAAGGGATACTTTCAGCCCAGTGTTCTTGGACCTCAAAGCCCTACTCCCAGTCTAGACCGCTGCCTTCCCATAGAAACAGAAGGCAAGCCACATGCCTAATTTCAAATCTCCTAGTAGTCAGATTTTAAGAAGTAAACAGGTGGCATTCATCTTAATACTTTATTTAGCTCAATTTATCCAAAAAAAGCATGCTCATTTCGGTATGTCATCAGTGTTAAAAAATGATCGGGGAGATACTTGGCTTTCTTCCTACTGACTCGTTAGAGTCTCGTGTGTCTTTTACCCTTACGGCCCACCTCCGTTTGAAATGGCCACATTTCATGCCCTCCACGACGACACGGGGCTAAGGAGCCACTGTACTGGACGGTCCAGCTCTGTGCCATGCTGCTTTTGAAAGCAAACGCTTTCCAACACTGATTGAAAGCATCCTGTGTGGGTGATTTTTTCCATCCCAGTTTGAGATGAGGAAATCTGTCTCTCCCTGGAAATAATTTTACGGCTATTTTTTGCCGATTGCAGATACACCACTAATTCCCCCTCGGTGCTCATCCTCATTATGTAGCGTGGCCTCTCCTCGTGGTCTACACAGCCAAAAGTCAGAAGCGCCTTCTTAAAGCCAACCATTAATCCATTCAAAAGACAGATTAAACAGTTCCCCCCCCCCCATCTAATGCCCGCTGGGTGTATATTTCTATACCCGCCTGACTTCCTTTTTTAGGCAAATACCTGGCCCAGTTCAAACAGGCTCTTTATCACTCTTGGGACAGCACTGGGGCTGGGGCAAACATCCCATAGGTTTCCTTTAGTCAGCCCCCAAGAGTGTTATGAGAAGGAAATAACACACACACAGCAATTTATTTTAAATCTCTGAAGCATCCACCATTTCACATTCTCTTCCGCCAGAATTCCTACCAAAATCAATTTCCCAGGCCCCTCACACTGTCTCCCCAGAGCCTCATATAACTCTAGCAGTATCAACTTAGAAACTAGAGTTTTAAATAATAAAGGCTACCCTCCCTCAATGGAGACTATTACAGATTGACGGGCTGGGACAGTAGAGGTTGGATATCAGCATTTGGGGCCCAAATGGCAGCTTGACTTACACGACAGTCAGCAGAGAACAGCTGTTCCAGGCCCAACCAGAAACCCTTGGGATCAACATTTTGCAGCTCTGTCTTACTTTAGAGTTGTATGGTCTTGGGCAGGTCACTGAATCTCTCTACCCCTTACTTCCTTCATCTCCATAGGAGGACCATGATGTCTATTCCGTGGGTGGTTGGTAAGATGAACGGATATGATGTGTCAAAAGGTTCATTATAACTCCCCCAATAAGTGTCAGCGGAAAAATAGTTAAGAGTTAACATTTTATGTTTCCAGCTTTACTGAGGCATGACTGACAAGAGAAATCGTATATATCTAAAGAGTAAAATGAGATTATTTGAAATACATATACTTTGTGGAACGATTATCACAATCGAGTTAATGAACGCATTCATCACCTCACATAGTTACCGTGTGTGTGCGTGTGCCCGCGTGCTGAGAACACTTAGGATCTACTCTCTTAGCAACTTTCAAATACACAACATGGTATTAGTAACTAGAGTCACCATGCCGTATATTAGATCTCCAGGCTTATCCATCTTACAGCTGAAGGCTTGTACCCTTTGGCCAGCATGTGCCCATCCCCCCCTACCCCCAGACCCCCATGGCTAACATTCTACTCTCTAATTCTATTGAAATTGGTTTTTGTTTTTTTTTTTAAGATTCCACATACAAGAGATGACACAGTATTTGCCTTTCTCTACCTGGCTAATTTCACTTCTTGCTTACGATCAAATGCTGGCTTTGCCGCTTTGAGACCGTGGGCATGTTTCTTCCTTTGCCAAGACTCTGTTTCCTTGACTTTAACCTCATAGAGTCAAGGCCTTGGTCTCGCGAGGCTATTGTTGGACTTGAATAAGGCAACATATGAAAAGTTCTTTGCACAACATGAGCCACGCATTAAGAGTTTCAAATATTGGAGCTCTCATTATCATGGACTAATGTGATATTATAGTGACAATACTTCCACCATGATGTTTTAAGAAGTGAAGACTGGGGTGCCTGGGTGGCGCAGTCGGTTAAGCGTCTGACTTCAGCCAGGTCACGATCTCGCGGCCTGTGAGTTCGAGCCCCGCGTCGGGCTCTGGGCTGATGGCTCAGAGCCTGGAGCCTGTTTCCAATTCTGTGTCTCCCTCTCTCTCTGCCCCTCCCCCGTTCATGCTCTGTCTCTCTCTGTCCCAAAAATAAATAAACGTTGAAAAAAAAATTAAAAAAAAAAAAGAAGTGAAGACTAATTCTAAATGACATTCTTAGAAATGTCACCGGCATACCGCGAACTCTTGAAGATACCATATGAATAACCAACTGGTGACCTGCGGACAGGAAGGCATTTCACTTATTTCGAAAAGGGTTGATAAGGACACTGGGCAGAGGCCACAAGACTTTGAAGACAGCTTGTTAGGAAAGGTGTGTGGAGCACCATGCCCGCCTGCCTGGAGCAGCCTGCTGGGGTTGACGGTCCACCTGGCATCCCCGGTCCATGTTCCGCATCCTCACGTGCTGTCATTTGTCTCTGTCACTTCCAGTCTCCGAGTGGCATCTACTCACCTCACTCAAGGTGCACGCCACCCTGACCCCTCCGCCCCCGGTGTCGGCTTAACCCCTTTGCTCTCTGCCTGAGTCTGCTGGGCCATGAGCGCCATGAGCCTTGGGTGGATTCTCCTCCAGCCCCCCCCCCAATGAGAAAATGGTATTTATTTCAGCAAATCAAAGGTGGGCCCCTTATGACGTGTGCATCAGGAAAGCAGAGAGATCTTATCTCTTTGGCTTACCTGAAATTTGTGCCGCAAAGGAGCAAACACTAGAGACCCAACTGAGGGTTGCTGGAGGGGAGGTGGGGGAGGGGAGGGCCTAAATGGGTGACGGGCGTGGAGGATGAGCGCTGGGTGTCCCGTGTAAGAGATGAATCACTGGGCTCTACTCCTGAAGCCAATACGACCCTGTATGTTAACTAACTTGAATTTACATTTAAGACAATAAAAATGTTTAAAAAATGAGCAGATGCGGGCATGTGCCGACTGATTTCAATCTAGCTACACGGTGTTTCCTGTTTTCTGTTGCTCCCAGTGTCTCCCAGAAAGTCAGGGCCATCAGCCATGAAAATGCATCCGGCACAGGAGCAGCTTGTTAGAGGACAGCGACAGCAGGATGTACATAAAACGCCTGAAAAAAAGCAGGCCCCTCAAAGCAGAGGGCTTCCCCTGGGGAAAGTCGGGCTGGCAAGCTGAGGAACACACTCCATATGCCTCGTCTGCCACCATCAGCCGCAGCCACCTGTGACAAAATGTCCCCACCTTTCCAGGCGCCGCAGGGCGAGGCTCTCCCCAGCTGTGTGCTGCTCTTTTTCACGTCTCCCCGCTTGTAATCTCATTTTCACTCTCTCTTCTCCTGTTCCTTGTCGGTTTAATTATTCATTCGACAAACACCCCCTTAGCACTGTGAGAGACCATGTTCTCCCCAGTTCCCGAAATGGTCTTCCTGGTCTACCGGCACCCAGATCACGGAAGCTAACAATTAAAATGCATATTCGTGGGCTTTTTCCCAGCTCTGCTGAATGAAATCCTCCCATGTGCAAAGCTCAAGGACTCGAATTTGGGACAAGCCCTCCGAATAGTATTGCGATACATGGGGGAGTGTGGATGCCAGTCACATGGATTTCCCTTCTGTTCTACCTTTCTCCTATAGCAGGATCTCTCCAGCATCAGTCAAGTCTGCACAATGCCCGGTTCCCCACGCCATCGACTAGACAAGGGAACACTAGCTGCTTTAACACATCCATCCCCCAGAGTTTGTGGCTTAACACAGTAACACGTTCCTCCTCCCCAGCAGCACATTTCAACGCCAGGCAACCAGTCATGCAACTTCCCTCAAGGTGGTGATTCAGGGCTCAGACTCCTTCCATCTTGTGGCTGCATTATCTTCAAGGGGTAGCTCCCAAAATGCCCTCCACAAGGCGCCCCCCACATTCGAGCCATCCAGAAGAGGAGTATGGAGGACCGCGAGGGAGTTGGGTCCATTTCATGAGTTGGGGCTGGAGGTGGTATTTTCCACTTGCGTCTACATTCTGCTGGTCACCCGGGGTCACACAGCCACAACTAACCTCGAGGAACGTGGACAAGTGGTCTAACCATGTGCACAGAGAGCAGAAGATCTTGAAGAAAACTTATCAGTGTCTGTTTCATGCGGCTCATTAAAAAATGTTTTTCAGTATTGAGGTTCCTCCCCAAATTAAAAATAGAAAAAAAACTAAAAACAGAAATACTACGTGATGCAATAATTCCACTACTGGTTATCTACCCAAAGAAGACAAAGACACTAATTCAAAAAGATGTATTCACCCTGTGTTGATTGCAGCATTATTTATAATAGTCAAGATATAGAAGCAACCTAGTATTCGTTGATAGATAAGGAAAACACGGTGTGTGTGTGTGTGTGTGTGTGTGTGTGTGTGTATAAACATACAATGTAATATTATGTGTAGAATTGAAAAAAACAAATGAATAACCAAACAAAAAGCAGAATCAGACCTATAAGTACAGAGAACAGGCTGAAGGTTGCCAGAGGGGAGGAGGGAGGATACCGAGCAAAATGGGTGGAGGGCGGGGGGAGGTGCAGGCTTCCAGTTACGGAATGAGTAAGTCACAGGAGTGGAAGGTACAGCGGCAGGGAACAGAGTGAATGACATCATCGTCACAGCGTTGCACGGTGACAGATGGTAGCGACACTTGTGGTGAGCACAGCATAATGTATAGAGAAGTCGAATCACTGTCGTCCGCCTGAAACCCATGTAGCATTGTGTGTCAGCTCTACTCAAAGAAAAACAATTTGTTGAATGGTTTTTCGGCACCAGGGGAGAGTAGCTGCAAACTGGAACGAGCTATCCAGAGACTGGAGACCTTCCCTGGGACGGGCCACGACTGCTGATGCTGGCACGATCCTTGCCAAAGAACAGAAACGAATCAATCTAGTCGATCCGTTCTCTGCCTACACCAACCCTCTGCAGGCTTCTGGGGCCACGCTGGGCCCCAAAGGTGAGCTGCAGCCTTACTGGGAAACTGAGGGCCAGACATCTCAGATGTCCTCCAGATGGCTTGAAAAATTTACCAATGGGAAATCTGACCAGAGTTGATCCATATACTAAGACTATTCTTGTCAGGCAGGAGCATTCCAGGGAGGCCTGGTCACCCAAAGTATACAATCGAGAGTCCATTACACTGATAGGATCCCGAAGCAAATCCAAAGCCCAGACCCTTGAAAGCTGTGATAAAATGAACAGATAGAATAACGCAGAAAAGTCAGAAGTCATCATCCGAGCCCCTTCACTCTGAGGCTGTGAAAGGACCATCAGAAAAGCGAGACCTTGGTGCTCTGTGATTTAAAAAAAGAGCAAACCTCCGGCAGGTGACTCTCAATCATGAGATGGGCGGGTGGTAACAATGAGAAAGGCACCAGTGTGCTCCTGTTTGACATTACAAACTGGAGTGTTCTGGGAGGAATCTGTTTCTGTTGTCGTTGAACTCAAAAAGACGCTACAGCTCCATTTTGGCAAGAAACAGGGGGGAATGGTCTTTATTAAAACCCCAGCAGAGCCAAGAGTTCACTCAATGGCGGTGATGACAAGATCTGAGAAAAAGCACCAGGCGATAGTCATCAGGAATGAATGAGTGAGTGGAAAGAATGGGATGGGGAAGGAGGAAAAGCCAACATCCAGGTGCCTTACTGAAGTCACTGCTGTGTGGAATGGGGGCTCCATTCTGCTGGAGAGGCAGAAAAAAATGACCACCCTAAAGGTGGGGCGTCAGAGAATTTATACATTGGCTTCTTTCCCTCTTGGTGGGGGTACTTTCCTCATAGTTCTGGGCTATGCTTGTGCAAGGGCCTACTGAGCTCCCAAGATGTCAGAAGAGACCCTGAAGCAGAAGGCAGGAGAGGGAGGCGGGGCCTTGTAAGGGCAAGCCAAGTCTAGATTGGCAAGGAACGGTCCATCTCAGCTGCCTCTGAAATCAGAGGTCAGCCAAGTGGATGTGACACAGTTATTAGATGCGTCTTCCGAAAGAGGACCCTGAGCTTCACCCTGGTTTCTTCTTGAAAGAACGGCCATCTCTACTCCCTCACCTACCATTCGATTTCAACCTACCCCCGTTTCTTTTCAACCCACCATGATCAAATTTCAAACTCAGCGAAGCCGAGTTACTGTCTGATTATTGAACTGGTGGCTGCCAAACCAGATAGTCACTTCTCAGGACTTGTTTGGGGGTGTTGGTATTAAGGGGGCATCTACAGCTGTGGGATTGCATAAGGGTACCTTGGACTTTACCTTGTGCCTCGAGGACTTGTCTGTTTCCCAGAATCTCCAAATATGTTGCTAGAAAATGTCTTGGGCTTTCATCAGCAAAGGTCAGAGCAGGAATTGTTAGTAGGCAATAAACACCATAACGGTTGAATACAGGGGTCATGGATTCTGTGGCACGAAAGGGATCACGAGAGGTGATAAAGGACGGCCCGTCATTACCAGTTCGCCCTACTGCTCAGCCCGGTCTGAGTCACATCACCGTCTCCCACACCTGTGTGACAATGTGTTTCCTTCCCTCCTACCGTTTCCATTGTCCCGCCATGGCCCTTCTCTGCCATGGGGTTGGGCGGACCACCTCTATCTGTGACTGTAGGTCAGGGCTGGAATATTGGTTGGAAACCCATTTGTCACCCAGCTGCCCCACCATACGAGTTATGACTGCACACAAGTCCTTTATTTGGACAGGAGCTGAAAATAATATTCATTAGGAGAAGGACGACGTCTATCAGCATGCACACTATATCGCGGTTGACATGTGATAGATCAACGTTCATGGATAGAGGATCGATATTTCAGTACAAGATGAACTGAACAAAGCTCCAAGCGTGGGTCCTTCTCCGGCTGGTGCCAGAGCCTTCCACAGAACCCTCCCTGATCTTGGCTGCCCCTTTCTAGCCAAGAGAAACATGAAAGCAGGACAGAGATGAATGACTTCTGTGAGGCAGTCTGAAGTCCGAAGCAGAGTTATAGTTGGAAGATATGTCAGAACAGACAGAATGGTACCCCTTTTTCTTCTCTTCTCGACCTGGCCGCTTTGCTCCTCCTCCGAGACCCTCCTCTCTGTAAGCCTGACACTACCCCGAAGCTGTGCACACCTTCGTCTGCGCTCACATTCCGGGCCAGGGTTCTTCACTGCGGGTGGGGAGGTCTGTCCTGAACATTGGAGGACGTCCAGCAGCATCCCTGGCCCGTACCCGCTAGATGCCTGGAGCGTCCAGTTCTGATAGCAAAAATATCACCAGACACTCAAACGTCCCCTGGGAAGGGGCTAAGTACCCCCTCGCCAGGAAGTCAGTGAGCCCGTGAGGACCCCAGGAGATTCCACTGCATTGTGCAGGCTGGACAAAGTGCTTCTGGAGTCAACGGTGGACGTCAGCCCTGAACTTAGACGACTGTCAGACGTGGTTAGAGCCCAGACCGGTAGCTGAAAGCCAACCAAGGCGCGTCTTTCTCAGCAGCCGGGGCGTGGTTGAGCAGACCCCTTTTCTTTATTTAAGTAGAGCCTTCCGCCCAAAGCATTTCTGAATAGCCAAGCCCTGTAAACGGATTTCTGCTTACCTGACAGGGAAAAATCAGCAGAGGTGTGGGTTCCCCGCTGCGCTCACACATCTTAAGCTTTCATTTTACCGCAGCAATAACAAGCTGATGCCAGG
This sequence comes from Prionailurus bengalensis, assembly GCF_016509475.1. Lineage (NCBI taxonomy): Eukaryota > Metazoa > Chordata > Mammalia > Carnivora > Felidae > Prionailurus > Prionailurus bengalensis. The sequence goes on from NC_057361.1 coordinate 11,896,438, forward strand.
TCACCCGTGACCCACTAATGGGGTGCGTTTTCATATTTATCTGCTTGCACATTGTCTGTGGCCTCTTTGGGAACGCTCCCTGATTGCTCTCCAATCACTTCCCGCCCCTTTCGAGAACATTAGGTATTAATTCAAGCTTGTCAAATCTTATATGATATATTCCATTCAGGAGCTAATACCTCATCAACCTTACCTGGCACGGAAAATTCAATTTCTCAAGGTACCAGCTGTTATCCTGGAGACCTCGCATATCTGTTTGGAACAGCTAATAGGAAATGTTCTTGCTGAGGGTTTTTGGTTTTTTGTTTTTTGCAGCTGGTAAAGTTCTCTGCATTGCATCTGAAGCGTACACCTCCGTGAATCCCCCCAAAATTAACAAAATGAATAAATTTATGGCCTAGAAACTTAAGTGCTTTTCTGTTATCACCCTAAATAGCAACAAATGAAATAAAACGCAATGCATACGTGCAAGGTACAGGGTTCTTCAAAAGACATATTTTTTTAATGTGAAGGTTGTTGATGCTTAGTTTCAAAAACAAAACAAAACGAAACAAAAAAAACCAAACCTAGACTGTGGAGTGCTATTGGATGCGATTGGAGGCACGTCTTGTTGAATAGCCAACCGACGTCGTTTCTGTGTTTTAGCGGTTACCCGTGTGGAAAAGCCAACCCATAGAGATACATTATCGCAAACGAAATTCAACTTCCATAGCTCATTTTATAAGGTCAAGATAATCTTCTCTCAAAGACATCAGAATTCTCCAGAGCTTGTTTTAAATAGTAACTCTAAGCTGTCATTAGCATTGCTGTTGTTGTTATTATTATTTATTTTGTCAGTAGTACTGTTGGGTGTTTTTCATTGAGGTATAATTGCCACGTAACATTAGTTTCAGGTGGACAACATAACGATGTATCCTCACCACATAGTTTCGATTTTTCTTCTTACAAGGAGAGCTCTTAAGATTTACTCTCTTAGCAACTTTCAAACTGACCCTCCTAGAGCTTTCTGACTTTAACTCTAGTTGTGAAAATATCCAGCTTCGTCATTTGATCTGGCAGGTTAACAACTAGAGCAATTTCAAAGACGGGAGGCACATAAAAGACACTTCAGATTGTTTGTAACAACTTATAATGGGATATAAAAATATCCGGGAGGTCCGCCCATGGCAGAGTTAACGAGGACTGCTAATACTACTCTGGGTGCCTGAATGCCTAATTGAAAGAAATGTTCCATTTCAGTTACGTGGTATAAAATAGAGATATTTTAAGAAAATGTAAATGTATAGGCCTCTTGAGCTCTATCCACCAACTCCCAGGTTAAGAATTCCAGTTCTAATGGACATTGCAACAGGAAGGTAAAGCAAGGCAGATTCCAGAAACATTTCAGACCACATGACTCAGATTTCCACCCAGCATCTCCACCTGACCTCTTCGAGATCGTCTACTGAGTTTCCCCATCGTTCATTCAGACCTGACCTCAGAAATCCCCCCTTGCTTTTCCACGAACACGATCCTGCCTCAGGGCCTTTGCACTTGCTGATCTCCCTTCCTGAATGGGGAGAGGAGCTGCCCTCAGATTTCTAACATAGCCACTTCTGTCACCACCTTGAGATTTTGGCTTCAATGTGTCACCTTCTCAGTTAAACTCCCTGACTTCATATTTAGAATTGCAATCTGTGCTAGGAGAATTACGTGCAGCATGCCTCGAACTGGCCTAAGCTATTCTGTTGAAATAAGAAACGCATCCGTAAGGCACTGACTCCTGGCCAAGGCACGAAACCTATTAGTTAATAGTGCTGCTGTGTGACCGCGGGTTCGAGAACTTTGGAGCAGTTCATACGAGCTTGTCAGCATTATTTATTGATAATAGTGAGATTGATAACCTGTACCGGGTCAGAGTGAGACCCTCAGAGGTCTCTGATGGTAAGGCTGGTTACAGAGCAGAAATATCCACACATAACCAGCAAAATATAAAAACCTCCAGGCAGGACTCCGGTTGGACTTCCCTGGTTTCCAGGGGTACCGTGTGCACATATCCATGGCCCCTGATCGGAAAGCAAGAATGAATCCTGCCACAGCCCTTCAGATGGAGGACGACACAGCCCCAGCCCGGACTTCTCCAGATCCCTTTGCTATCTGACATACTATATATTTTACTTATTGATTTTGTTTATCACATGACCATATCTGTTATGACTTTGCAGATTATTTTTTTTATTGTCCTCCCACTGGTCTAATTGTTTCTTTGTTGCTGTATCTCTGGACCATAGCAGACCTTCTGCATTTGTTATTTGATGAATAAATAAGTGCAGAAAGAGGCGGAGGAGAAATATCACTTAGAGTTCAAGGCTGTTTTGACCCAGCTCGGAGGCTAGAAATCAATACACAGAAGCTTAGCAAGATGGACAATGATAAAGAGTGTGTTCACCTGCTGATTTATGCTCAAGTCAGTTATCATAAGGGACAGAGATGTTAACTGACAGTTGGCTGCAAAGAAATTGACGTATCTAATCTCCATTGACTCAAAGACCCAAAACTAATGTCCACGAAGGGCCACAAGTGGCTAAGAACTTGTCTTTCTGACAGTTCCTCCAGCCTCTGAAGGCGATCAGAGTCACCCAGATGGGGCATCTCTTTTGGTTTCCCTAATCCCTCAGAAGTTTCTGTGTTTCAGGGACTTTGCTCTAGGGGCAGGACGATGAACTCGGGTGGGAGTTGGCAAACACCACCAGGCTCGTCAGTCAGAGGCCTCAGCCACAAAGTTTGGGGACCTAACAGTTTGAGGAGGAGCCATTTCGATGGGCCACTGATACTGAGGTTTGGCTTCTTATTCCTGGCGACATCAATTTGTAAATCCCTCGGTCTTTCTGGGCTCCCCTATGGACTGCTGATCTGGAAAACACAACTTAACTTTGAGTGCTGTTTAGCTGAACAATGACAAAGTCCCTTCTTGGTCTAGAGCATCGGAGGAGTTTTTTTTTTTTTAATTTTTTTTAATGTCTATTTATTTTTGAGAGAGAGAGCACAAGTGGGGGAGAGGCAGAGACAGAGAAAGAGGGAGACACAGAATCCGAAGGAGGCTGCAGGCTCTGAGCTGTCAGCACAGAGCCTGCGACGCAGGGCTTGAACCCACAAACCACGATATCATGACCCGAGCCGAAGTCGGACGCTTAACCCACTGAGCCACCCAGGAGCGAGTTTTCTTAAACACAGGGTCTGCCCTTCGTCTCCGCTCCCCACCCCAAATGGAATTCTAAGTCATCAGGTCTGATGTGGGAAACCAGCATGTCTAGAACTTCTGTGTGTGATTTTACAGTTAGGGACTACCTTCTCTAAATTGTAGTATAAAGAATTAATGAATTCAAAACGGATGTGTGATTTTAATGGGCAAATTGTATTCACTTCTTTTGAATTATAGAGGAAACCTTTTTTATGTTCATTTTTCTCTCAAGGCATCTGTTTTTAATTTTTAATGTCTACCCAGTTTTATTGAGATATAATTGGCATATCAACACCGCATAGGTTTCAGGGGTACAACGTAAGGATTTGATATATGAACCGTGCATCGCGTCACATAGTTAAGTTCCTTTTCCTGTGATGAGAATTTTTACAATCTATTCTCTTAGCAACTTTCCAATACACAACACTGTATTATTAACTATTATTAACTACCACGCTGTACGTTACATTTTTGAGCGTCAAGGTGGTGGCATCTTTTCAAAGAAGACTGTGCGGTTTGCTCTGGGCTTGGTGGGTTTGCTGACATCTTGTTTCTACCTTTCATTTATTGTCCTATTGTTTGAACTTCCAGAAGGAGAGTAAAGAGGAATGTCGGCTTGCTTTTGAGTTGGTCTGGAAGAAGCTGGTGCCTGGTTGTTATTCGTAAGTTGTTGGGGAGGCAAAGAAGCGGGTAGGTGACATATGATTTGCTCAAGAGTGAAATGGTCAAGGGGCGCCTGGGTGGCTCAGCCAGTTAAGTGTCTGATTTCAGCTCAGGTCATGATCTCACAGTTCGGATCCTCTGTCTCCCTCTCTCTCTGTCCCTTCCCCACTTGCACTCTGTCTCTCTCTCTCAAAAATAAACATTTTTTTTTTAAAAGAGTCAATTATCGGCAAAGCTGGAGAGAAAAGAAAGATCTTCTGCCCGGTGGGTCCCCCTGTGCTCCCATACGAAGCTCTAACAACTCTGTACCGCCACAGTGAAAAACTGTAGCGGGAGGCCACGTACAATTTTAGAGTAGCCAAATGAATCTGCATCATTAGACAGCTTCTCCTCCGTTTGCGTTTAAGCCACAAAGGTGAGGCACAGTTAAAAGGGACACTCTCAGGACATATCCCCTTAACTCTCCTCTCCAACAGATAGTCTCCTGAGGCAGTCAGCAGGAGCCAGCTTCGTCGTATACAGTCTAACCATTCCTACAAATGCTCAAAGCTGATTGTGCACGTCTGTTCCCAACTCTGCATTCAATGGCATCAGGCCAGTGGCCTGAAATTGGCCGCAGTGGGTGTCTATCTACCCCAGACATTGGTAAACACTGCAAATCCGATGTCTGATTTTTTTTTTTTCTGGAGACCTGAATGTTAAAGATTTACCAGCATAGCACTTATCAAAAGCCATTGTCCATGTCAAGGTAGACAAAGGAGAAATGTCATTATGTTGCCTCCAATAGTCGGGCGAGATGTTTGCTGAAGGGGGTCCTCTACATGGAGAGCAACCAAATATCAAATTTTGTCCTAATCGTCCATATCAGGGGACAAGAAGCCCCTTCCTTAATTCCTGAGCCATTCTTTACATGACTAATGCTAATTCGGAGAAGCTCATTATTCCCTGACTTTCTACTCAAAGGGGGACCTCTGCCCCACTAGGACAAACCTAAGAAGATGAAAGGTTTCCAGAAGAAAGTCATTTGTTTTGATGACTTCGTCCAGCATAGCGCAGCTGGAAGTCTCACATCAAACTAAAGTCTTTCTCCCTTCAGAGTAGCTAGCTGTCTCTCGTCCTGACCCAGAGGGGAAATCACACGAGACACAAAAATTCACAGCCCAAGGAAAGCTATCTGCCAGTCTCATTTAACCACCAATTTGGCATCACCAGCACAGCTGCCTTCGGTCCACAGTTGATTGAACCAAAGACAGAGAATTGCTTATTCATTAATCAGACGGGAAGTGGTCGTCATTAACCGGGCACGGCAAAGAGTGAACACTTAGAGCCTTGGAACCCAAGACATCAGTATTCCCACTGGTGGAAATCCTTCCAAATCTCTGTAGCTGGTCCTAGTACACATATTTGCTTCTTCCTCCCTTCTGCTGCTAAATTTCCAAACAGCAGAGTGCATTTTCACTAAACCCAATGAACAAACTAAGCGACTGGATCAGAAAAGCATTACTGAGCCAAAGGGCACAACAGGGCCAGTTTCCATCCGTAACCGTCAGTAGCTGGGGGCTGTGAAGGAATTTTTGTTCAAGTTTTTTTTTGTTCTCCATTACCCACAGTTTGACAGGTCCAGAGCGTAACTGATAAGACCACGTATGAAATACATTTCTACGAACACCACGGTTAATGTGAGTTCTGGAAAATGCAGGGAGGGAAACAGCCAAGGTGACGCTCTAGTTAATAAAAAAATCTTCCAAGGAAGCCATTTGCACTTCAAATGCTTCACTCTTAGCTTTGTCTGAGAGACTCCCGAGGCTATCTTTGGATGCCAAATAACCCCAATGGCTCTTGCCATGTCAGTCCTTCCTTCAGTTGGGTTCCTGCTGTCAGTGGTCTTCCCAAGAGCCAAGACTGACTTGCATTTGCGCCACACCGTGTGTATCCTTTCTCCTTATGGCAAAGGGCATAGAGCATTACTGGCCTGGGAAGCACATCTTACCTGAAGTCCTAGAAGAAACAAGACAACGGACCCACTTAGGACCGAGAACATGGCCCTTTGATTGTTTCGGTAACCATTTGGTTCCAAGGAATACAATCTACTCAAGATTTAGTTTACATGAAAGAATGAAAAGATCTCATGGAAGAGGAAGCTGTATAGAGTCCAGGTTCCAAGAAGAGCCGAAGTTTAAAAAAAATAGTTTCAAGAAGCTTAACAATAGGCATACGTGAATACTTACTCTGCTGTCCCACAGGTCGATTGTCTCAGGTAACCATTCTGAGTCTTTGTATTGCTTGATTCAAATTTTCCAGAGAAGGAATGTGAGTGCCTGAAACAAAATCAGTGGGGTCAAAATGGATGACCGGGTGACCCAGAGCAGACTGAAACTGAAAGGAACAGAAGGATTTGACATTTGTGTGGCACAAGAAGTTACCGGGATATTAATGGTGCTTACCTCTCAATGTAAGGTTAATGCTTTTCATGGCTAATTCTAGTTCAGGGGTCAGCACACCTTTTCTGTGAAGGACCAGATAGTAAATAGTTTAGGCTGGGGTGCCTGGGTGGCTTCATCGGTTAAGCATAGGACTCTTGATGTCAGCTCATGTCATGATCTCACGGTCCCTGAGTTTGAGCCCCATGTCGGGCTCTGAGCTGATGCAGAGAGAATCCTGTGCTTGGGATTCTCTCTCTTCCTTTCTCTGTCCCTTTCCTGCTCACGTGTGCGCGCTCTCTCTCTCTCAAAATAAATAAACTTTAAAAAATAAATGAATAAATAAATAATTTAGGCTTTTGCATGCCTTAGGGTATCTGGCCCAACTACTCAACTCTGATTTAGTGCCAAAGCCAACATAAGTAACATGTAAATGAATGGGTGTAGCTATGTTTCAATAAGCTTTTACTTATTAAAACAGGAAGCAAGATGGGTTGGGTCTGCTAATCATTGTTTGCCAACCTCTGCCTTAGATCATTTCTCTTCCTTCTCCCTCAAGCCTCTAGCTCCTTCTAAGTGTATCCCACCAGAAGACACGAGCCACCACCTCTTCTGCTTATGGTCATCAACAAATGCCTGGGTTTTAGACCTGGCTCTGTCTTCCTCACGAGCTTTCATGCTTGTCATTGTTCTTGGAAATATTCCACTCCTGCAGAAGAGAATTCACTCTACAGTCTCATTTCTCTGTCCCTTGCAGCCTCTACTTCCAATGATCTTTTCCTTAGCCCATTCACTGTCTCCTAGAGCCTGTCTTCTCCAATAACCAAACTACCTCCAAAATCTTGATTTGGGGACTTTCACTAACAACAATCCCTCCTGCTCTAACCCATTGACTCTAGATACAAATAATTCTCTGAGTCCCTGAGGTCACTGGGACTTCCAGTCCACTGGCCCTCCCAGTTTTTCACTGTCCACCAGCCATGCCCTCCAGTGTCCCCCCACCCTACCCTGCCCAGTTTAGGCAGCAACCATCCCCTTGTTTACTCCCCTTCAGTCCCTTGATGGTCTTGTCCTTCTTTCCCAGTTTTGCACCCATGCACTGGGTGTGGCTGGAGGAAAAACACAACCGTGACCACAGATCTCAAGTGAGTACTCCACTGCCTAACAATCCTACCACGTTTCTCTCGTATGGTTAACTTCTCCACTATTAGAGATGACTGCTTTCCATCTTTTCCATCCCCTAACAACCAAAGTCACCTCCTCCTGCTCACTCTTCCTGCTTCATTGGGAAAAGAGAAACCACCCAAGCCCATACTTCCCAGAGTCCATGGCCATTTATGATGTGGGCTTGAAGGCTGGGGTTCCCTAAAAGCAGGCACCTTCTGTGTCAAGTGTCTGAGTTCTTGGTTTGTGTTTCTGAAACACACACAGCTTTCTAGGAAAATCATGCTGGGAAGGCTGGAAGGGAGAGAGCACTTGGAGACCTAGGGTGGAGTTTGCTCACACAAGGAGACATGAATTCCCCAAGACTGGGGTGCCTGGGTGGCTCAGTCGGTGGGGCGTCCAACTCTTGATTTCAGCTCAGGTCATGATCTCATGGTTTGTGGGATGGAGCCCCGTGCACTGTCAGGGTGGAGCCTGCTTCGGATTCTCTCTTTCTCTCTGTCCCTTCCCTGCTCTGACGTGCACACTCTCCCTCTCTCAAAATAAATAAACAAACTTTTCAAATGAATGAATGAACAAATAAATACATTTACTTCCCAAGACTAAAAGGGGACTGTGGGTTTGGGGCAGGTGCCGGAAGCAGGTGCCCATGTCTTCTTCCCACACAACGGCATTGAGCGCTGCTACAGGCACTCTCTATGGAGGCTAGGTCCTGGGCACTACGACTCTCAGCCTCAGCCCGGGCATTAAGTTACGTGGTTGCCTCCGAGCCTCCCGTCACCAAGGAACCACATGAGTCTGGACAACAAACATCATCAGAGACCACCTCGTCTAAGACCAGGAGGCCCTCTTTGCATGTACTGGGCAACATAAGACCCTTGAGATCTCTGTTTAACTCCTCAGTGGGGTTCATAGTATGGCTAAGTTGAATTTCCAGCCAGGATGATACCCACCAATTAAATCCACTTTAGACAACGAAAATAAACGGGATGTTCCTTAGATCATAAATTGAAGAGTAAACCACACACCCACTCCATCTGATTCTGTACAGTGCAACTCACAGGAAGAAATTTCCACCGGTGGTCTTCCGAAGCGCATTCTGATTTAAGTAAAAGGCACAGAATGCGAATTAGATGAAAAGTAGGGTAATACCATCCCCAGTTTCCATGGTCATAGCCCAACATTTACAATGTAAATACTTAGGCTTCCAACAGCAGTATCTTCTAAGCCAATGAAGCTTAAACACCTAAAACATCACATTAAAATTCCCACACAGGCCTGTGGAACCACCCGATTTCACTGTACTCCAAAAAACCCCCAAGCTTTCAAAAGAGTATAGAAAGTTGAAAAATCTCTTATCACCAGAAGTGAGCAAAGAGGCCTTGGGTGGGGAGGAAAGTGAGCGGAAATCAATTTTACTCGCTTCGGCCTCACGATGGATTTTGCAAAGCAAAGGGGAGAAAATCAATCTTGTCAAATCAGTGAGCATTTATACACTTGAAGGAGTCTAAAGGTCTTGGAGGGTGTATTAGGCAGGAGGACATTCTCCATCACGTCATGGAGAATACGGCATGAAGGTTGGACCCTTTTCTGTACTGGAAGGATCGTGCCAAGGATGAGCATGGCTCCCTTATTCCAGTCCCAAACTAAGACACAGGAAGTCCTATGGGTGCCTATTCTTGACTCACCAGAACATGCTTCCAGATTACATTAACAGAAGGCCCCCTTACCCTACCTCTGATTTGAATGCGTCTATCATTTGGGGGTCACTGAGCCATCTGATAAGACAAACCTCCTATGGCTGCAGAGTACGTCCATGCTTTGGTGAGTAGGGGCTGGTCACTCCCGGTGACGTCACCAGGGAATCAGACAGGAAACCAGAGGATGGAAGGTGGGCCTTGAGCAGAAGGCAGAGCAGAGGGCTCCCGTCTGTCTCGGCTTCACTCTCCTACATGTGGAGGAGACATCACAGACGAGTGCTAAGGGGAAGCCAGGAGAGGTAAGGGAGCCGTGTCCTCTGCCCGAGGGGAGGCGGCCAGGGTCTAGGCCAGGAGGTGGACCTGTGGCAAACTTAGCTGCATCGTGTAAGCATGTTACTTGGTCTCCCTTTCGGTGTTTGTCAACTTTAGTGAAGACTCCCGGAAAACAGCCTGGATGAAACTGTCCTTCCTCGTCTTAAGTCCAGTTGGGCAGCTGTAACAAAAACACCACAGACTGGAAGCAACACGGCCCGGCCTCCTGGTTTGGAGGTGGGCCACCTACTCCCCGTATGTTCACGTGGCAGAAGGGGCGAGAGCTCTCCGAGGTCTCTTTTCTGAGAGCACTGACCCCACCATGAGGGCTCCACCACACTGTAATTCCAATGTAATACCATCCCCCTGGGGGGTAGGATTTCAACATCTGATCAACACACATGTGGGGGGGGGGGGAGGACACAAACATTCCGTCCATAACACACCTAGATTTACAGAAGAGTCACGAAAGCCAGCCTAAGAGAGAACGGCACACCCCCACCTCACCCCTCTGGCAGGTTCCAAAGGGAGTGGGGTCAAGGCTGAGAAATCCCACTTCTTGGCCCCACCTGGACCTTCCTTTGTCATTCCCAAACTCATCGATCTAGGCTTGATGCGACCAAAGGACTATGTGGTCCCCGACAGAACTGTGTGACCTTCGGGAAGTGACTTGACTGCTCTGGGGCCCTTTCCTTAGCTGTAAAATGGACATAGTAACAAACCCGTATCAAAGACTTATTGTAGGTATTATGCAATGTTTGTGAAAATCTGAGAGCCATGCCTGGACATGGAGTAAGCAGTATATACACGTTTGATTAAATAACAAAAGTGAGGGGCGCCCGGGTGGCTCAGTCGGTTGAGCGTCCAATTTCGGCTCAGGTCACGATCTCGCGGTCCGTGAGTTCGAGCGCCGCATCGGGCTCTGGGCTGACGGCTCGGAGCCTGGAGCCTGTTTCCGGTTCTGTGTCTCCCTCTCTCTCTGCCCCTTCCCCATTTGCGCTCTGTCTCTCTCTGCCTTTTAAAACTGAATAAATGTTAAAAAAAATTTTTTTAATAGAAAAATAACAAAAATGATCATTATTATGCTGTTATACATTGGACTTTAGGCACATCAACAGAAAACTGATGGCAATTAGCCATTAGCAGGTGTCATAGGCAGAATTCTCCTATGTGTCCCAAGATTCTGGGTCCCTGCTATACACACTCCTTCTGCCAGTTATTCAATTAAACACTAACCTGGGTGGTCATTTGAAGGAATTTTGCAGCGGTGACTAAGGTCCCCAATCAGGAGATTATCTAGGTAGGCCTGACTTAACCAGGAGAACCCTCCAGAAGCAGAGTCCCCTCCAGCTGGCTGCGGCATAGGAGCCGGGGACATGCATGCCATTTGGCCCGGAAGAAATCCAGGGTAGATGCCGTGACATTCCTAGGGAGGGGCCCATACGGCAAGGAACTGTGGGAGATCTCTAGATGCCGACAACAGTTCTCAGCTCACAGCTAGCAGGGAAACAAGGCCCTGAGTCCTACAACCGCAAGGAACTGAATTCTGTTAACGACCAGTGATCTTGGAGAAAGAGCCCCACGCCCCAGATGAGACTGTACCCTGGGTCAATACCTTGATTCCAGCCCTGTGAGACCCTGAGCAGAGAATCCAGCCACACTGTCCCTGGACTTCTGACCTTCAGAAACTATGAGATCACAACCTTGTATTGCTTTAGGCCACTAAGTTTGTGATAATTTATTGTGCGGCAATAGAACACTAACATAGCACAAAAAGAAAAAAAAAAACAAATTACATACAACTAACAAATGAGCAGTTAGGCGATTTTGTTCAAAGCCCAGGCACTCCCCTCCACCCTGCCACATTACAGATAGATTTTTGACAATGACAAAGGTAGTACAAAATGCCCTCAGTTCAGAAAAAAAGAAACGTCATCGGCCACGCCAAACGTTCTGTACTTACCAGCGTCCCTGGCGGGGAAGGCTGGGCTGCCTGACCCAAAAGCGGCAAGTCTGGGGCCTCCCGGGCTGGTTCATAGGGTCAGTGAAAGGGTTGGGTGATGTCCAGCCTAACCTGGCACAGCCACCTACCGGTGTGCCCAGACCTTTGACCTACACTCAGTTCCACTTCAAAGACCTGCCAGAAATTGGCAGGGAGTTTTAGGACCCAGGGATCAGAGCTCTGAGATTTATTGAGGCAGATAGAAGGCAAAGAGCGAATGGTTAAGAGCTCTGGTCTCGCTCTCGGCATTGAACTCTGGTATCACCACCTTCTGTGTGAGATTTTGTAAATTCCTTAACCCCTCTGTGCCCCCACCTGTCAAGTGGGGATAAGAGTTGTGAGGGTTTGAAGTAAGGCTTAGAAATCGCGGATACAGAAGACAATGGGGGAGGGGAAGAAAAAAAAAAGAAAGAGAGGGAGGGAGCTAAAACATAAGAGACTCTTAAAAACTGAGAACAAACTGAGGGTTGAGGGGGGGTGGGAGGGAGGGGAGGGTGGGTGAGGGGCATTGAGGAGGGCACCTGTTGGGATGAGCACTGGGTGTTGTATGGAAACCAATTTGACAATAAATTTCATATTAAAAAAAAAAAGAAATCACGGATACCTAAGGCCTAGCCATTAGCAAGCCCTCTAAAATGGGAGGTGGTATTTAATTGCTTTTAGTGTTGCCTGGGTCTTATACCCGAGCCCTAATCTGAAGCTTTCATATCATTAATGCCCAACACCCGTTCTCCACAGCAGACAGCTGAGCACATCTCGGTCCCTTGTTTCTGAGCCCCGAGTGTCTGCTTAATGACTAACCACTCCAACCTGGTACACGGAGTACCAGACTGTGTCAATCAACCCCAGCACAAACCCAGAGTAAATCAATTGTCCTTCCCTGCCTTCCCCTTCCTGCTTGCTTTTTTCATTAGAACTAGAATGAAACTGACACTAGGAGACGGGGCTACAATAAAGATGTGTTAAGTCTGCCCTCTACAACCAGACGCAGTAATTACCGTTTTTATGTTTTTATGTCTTAAATGTGTATTTATTTAGTCTTGAGAGAGAGCGAGTGAGTGGGGGATTGGGGCAGGGAGAGAGGGAGACAGAGAATCCCAAGCAGACTCCGCACTGTCTGTGCAGAGCCTGACCCGGGGCTCGGACCCGGGAACTGTGAAATCATGACCTGAGCGGAGATCGAGAGTTGGACACTTAACCGACTGAGCCACCCGGGTACCCCAATAATAACTATTTTTAAAAGATGGTTTCATGAGGCTAAAAATTTACATCCCTCATTCATGAAGGGGAGGGGGGAGTCTATTGAATGTCACCGAACCAGCTTTGATGATAGAATTTACGTGGTTGTCCCATATTGTGATAAAGTGTTCAGAGGTATATACCACTTATACATATAACCACATCTAGACTCATAAAAATAGACTTTCTATTTAAATCGAATCTCCTTTCTGAGCATTGCTAAGTGAGGTAATTTGAAATCTTCCCAAATTGCACGAGTGTGGTATTTTTCCCATTTGTGGAGATGACCATCTATTATATGGATTTGCAAATTGGTTAATTGTCTGGAAGATTTAAGAAGAAAAATGCTGTTCTAGTAATTCTGTACAGTCCTGTACTCAGAGGATTTGGCTGAGGGAAGATTAACATAAGCAAGAATCTGCCCAATACATTTTAAATGAGAAAGCAGGCTATTTTTTAAGCCAATGTTTTCAAAAAGAAAACTATAGCAAAGCACCTACAGTTCCTTACCCCTAACAGGTGATTCCCCCGACTAGAGTGTTAAGATCCAGAAAATCAATGTAATATCTTGGCCTGTCTCCTTCACTGTGGCTACCCTGGGGTCTCGAATAGTGCCTGACAGACACAGGCCCTAAATATTTCCCGAATAAATGAATTAACGAAATTACGTGAATTAGCAAGGGGCAGGATGCTGGCCAAAGTCTGTCTGAATTCTGAGCAGTTATAAACGTCAACACGATCAGATCAAGAAGGCAAAACAAAAGAGCAGGGAAGTGAGGATCTGTAAAGTCACATGTGCCTTTTTGGGTCCACTGGGAGGGAAGAAGGAAATGCAGTGTCAATGGAATCTATCACTACAAAGTTTTTGTTCCTGAATGGAAATTTCCAGAGCCTGTGTTGTAAACCTTCTTACAATGGGCCATTTATTAAGGAGCAAGCCTTCTGCTTAAGCGACTATGTGCCAGCGGCGCCACCTGCTGGGTAGCTAGCTGGGCATTTTAGAACAATATTCTAGAGGGGTTTTTTTTCTTTATTTTTTTCAGAAAGCAAATTGAATTTAGAACCACAGAAATTACATCGGACATATCTTTAGAGATAATCTAGGCCCTGTGTCATCTTACAGGTAAGGATTTGCCTTAAGTAGGTACAACATTTTCTTTCTTTCTGTTGGTACAATGGAGCCCCAAATCTCTCTCTCCGGGAGAAGACACGCTACAGCCATCCATACTGAATTGTATCACGGGTCTCATGTAAATCAGAAACCGAAAGGCAGTTACAATCCAGTCGTGAAGCATCTAAGAGTGCTGTCCAATGGAAATCTCTGCAACCATGGGGTAGAACTTTCTGCAGTGATCTATATCCGTGTGTGCTGTCCAATACAGTAGCGTACGAAACACCTGATGCGTGACCAGTGACACCGAGGATTGGGTTTTTATCTGATTTTCATTAACTTACCTTAAAAAAATAGCCACCTATGGCGAGTGTGGTTTTTCTCAACCCTGGCGCTGTTTACATTTTGCACTGGATCATTCTCTGCTGTGGGGGTTGTCCTGTGCACCGTAGGCTACTTTCACAACGGCCCTGGCCTCTACCTACTGGATGCCAGCAGGACGGCCACAGAGGCGGGACGACCAAAAAAGTTGCCAGACATGCCCCAGAAATGTCCCCTAGTGGGCAAGACCACGCCCTGTTGAGAACCACTGGGGCTAATGGCTACTGTATTGGACAGCATGGTTCTAGAATATGCCTAACATGTACGTGCCACACTTTGAGAAAAAGAAATGGCCCCTACGCTGTGGTACAGCAGTCGTGGTTTTGTCATAAGAGGGAAGCTTTAGAAAGAAAAGTCAGGGGCACCTGGGTGGCTCGGTTAAGCGTCCAACTTTGGCTCAGGTCGTGATCTCACGGTTAGTGAGTTCGAGGCCCATGTCGGGCTGTCTGCAGTCAGCACAGAACCTGCTTCAGACTCTCTGTCCCCCCACCCTGTCCCTCTCCTGCTGGTTCTCTCTCTCTCTCTCTCTCTCTCTCTCAAATCAAATAAACAAACTTGGGGGCGCCTGGGTGGCTCAGTCGGTTAAGCATCCGACTCTTACTTTCGGCTCAGGTCGTGATCTCACGGTTCCTGAGTTCGAGCCGCACGCTGGGCTCTGTGCTGATGGTGCGGGGCCTGCTTGGGAATCTGTCTCTCTCTCTGCCCTTTCCCTGCTTGCATGCTCTCTCTCTCTCTCTCTCTCTCTCAAAATAGATAAAACTTAAGAAATGAATACATAAATAAACGTAAAAAAATGTTTTGTTCATCTGAAAACAAATTTTTTTTAAAAGTCAGGTGTAGACAAAGAAATCTCTTTCTTCTTCTCCTCCTTCCCACGCAACAGGGACGGAGCCAAGACAGCAGTGGCAACAACTTCTGCCTCAGACGAAAGTCCCCAGGTTAGCCTCCGAAAAGCCATCCCGGCGTCTGGCTTCCTCGAACCCACTGTGAGTCAGCAGACAAGCTGACCTCCCCGAGTCTCTGCGTCTTACCTGCAGAAGGGGAGGGGGGGGTACCCACCTGGCAGGGCTGCTGTGAGGGCTGAATTAGCGCATTAAGCGGTCCTAGCTCAGTGCTCGGCCGCAGTCGAGGTTCAAACGACAGCTGTTCTTTTGGCCACCCTCTCCGGGGGGTGCGGGGGGGAGGTGTCCTCACGCCTTCCGACCCATAACACAGAAGTGCCCAGCGTGTTGCCATCGAAGATAAAAATCGAATGGACACCAAGTTAGCCAAGCTTCATAAACCTGGATTTATTTCACAATGCCGGTGGCCACAACATTCAACCACATTCGTGTGCGGCCTGTGATATCCCCCTGAGATTTTGAACTATCTCATTCACATGTGTAGGAGAAAACGCTTCAGCTCCTCAGGGAGAAAGAGCTCGTTGATCTTATGATGCTGCTGGATTCCGAAGCACTTCCGGATTTGAAGGCGGCACAGCTGCAGCAAAGAAGGAGGCCCTGCAGAGAGACAGCGAGACAAGCCACACGTTGGTGCCAGCGACCCAAGAATACTTGCTCTGTCCTTATACAGCACCCGAGCCGCACCACGGTCACAAGGAGATAACGCCGCTCTCCCGAAGACCACGTTCTGGTCTTGGGTGGGGGGGGGGGGCAGCATTTTTAGGCCATGGTCTCTCTTACCCGGAATCTCATGCAAATGAGCTTGTTAGGTTTTGATTTAGAAGAGACTGGAAAAAAAAAAAGTCAAAGCCTACTCCCGCTAATGGAGGCCTAAGGCAGCTAAGTCTGGAATGACGAAGCCGCACAAAATTCCCCAGGATGGAGAGAAAATTCATGTTTAACAGCTTCCTTGTATTTTTACCTTAAGAAAAAAGATAGGGTATTTCGAGATACAAACGTGTATTTTTATAATTTAGCAGTTTCGGGATATTCAAATAAAGTGAGCGATCAGTGAGGCCCAAGTAAGTGTATGTTACCTGAGTTAAGTCATATTTGTTTTTTTTTATTCTGCGTTCAGGGCTAACCCGATGCCAGCACAAACCTGGCCCAGGGAACGAGCCAAGAGTTTACATTCCAGGACAGTGGTTCTCAACAGGGGGCTGGGGGGGAGGGGAAAAGGAGGGGACAGTTGGCAAAGCCTAGAGCCACTTCTGTTTGTCACAACCTGGGGGAGAGGCGCTACTAGCATCTCGCTGGTAGAGACCAGAGAGGCCGCTAAACATCATATGGTGCACAGCACAGCCCCCACCTGGCCCAAAACGTAAACAGAGCTGAGGCTGAGAAACCCCATTATGGAGTAAAAGGGTGGGGAACGATTTCCCACCCCTCCCCCACCCCCTGCACCAAACTGTAATGGGAATTGTGCTCTGCTTATCAAACACACACAAAAAAGCCAAGCTATGCACCGTCAAGAATCCCAGAAGGCAGTGGCCCTCAATCCAGGATGCATTTTAGAATCACCTATCCGGGGAGCTTGAAACCACACGGTGTTGGGTCCCACCCCAGAGATGGCGCGTCAGTGAACGTTAGGTGGGGCCTGTCCATCTGGCTTTTTTAAAGGCACGTGCCCCGGGTCATCTTATTGTGCAGCCAGGGTTGAGAACACACGCGGAAAGATCCAGAGGCCTCAGATTTCCTACCGCGTCCCTACAACTCGGTTGCCTGTTTCTCAGGTGACGGAGAAGGACAGGTGGAAAGAGCCGCACGCACCATCAACGAAAATGAATGCGGGATTTTCAAGCGGGACCTCGCGGCACACTCCGAAGGCCCCCGTCGGGATTGAGGGAACCTTCCAGACTACGTTCAGCGCCACTGGAGCCATGTACTAACGAACCGCTTCCCAGCGCGCGCGAGGCACACATTAACAAGCGGCAGAAAGTACACTGTGGGGAAACTGAACTTCGGCTCACCTCGTAAAGGAATGGTGAGGGACGTGACTAATCACGTGTGCTAGACACGCTGTCAGGAACGGCTGGGGGAGGAACCGATAAAGAACTGTTGGACGATGCAGAAAAGCGGGACATCGGAGTTAGCTCAGTGCAGCTACCGACACCAATCGATTATCTGCCGTTTACTGTAAGTAGGATGACGTACAACTGCAGCCTTCATTCCATAAAGCACTGGCACCTGCGAGCGTTCGAGCAGTTTGCTTTGCTCAGTAATAAAACCAGCTAATTTCTCTCTGCGAACTATCTGTCGCTCTGGGTCTCGATTTCTTTTCGCCCAGCAACACTCAACGCTTCACACGATGCTGTACGGCGAAAGTAATGTGGGGCGTGGCTCCTGTCGCACTGGGCTGACCGGCATTTTTTTTTTTTTTTTTTTAGTTTTCCTTGTGGGCCATGAGTAAACACTGCTTTAGACGCTTTTCAAGGCGGGTGGGGTGGTACTATTCCTGAACTCCTTTCCAGGGACATCCAGAGACAGAATCTGCTGGGTTAGAGCTGCAGGTCTGGCCTTCTGTGCCTGCCTGGCCTCATTTCCTGTGGGCTTCCAGGCTGCTGAGAGGGGCAGAGGACTCCGAAAATGCCTCATGGAGGCAAAAGCAGCAGTAAGTCTCTCCAGTGACAAATGACATTTTACAAACCAGCGGGGATCATCGATCACACCGTCACCAAAATGTAATCAAAGGAATGAAAGGCAATGTAGGAGCCTACGAATGGGCTTGGGGACAGAAAGTAGAAGGAAGAGCCTGTGGACGTGATCGGAAAATCTGCCAGGATTATTTGCTGAGGCAGATGAGGGGATTGTGTGTGTGTGTGTGTGTGTGTCTGTGTACATGACTTGGGGACTTTAGGGGCCCAGGAGGCCCTTCTGCTTTTGTGGCCCTCTTTCCCAATGGGAAAAAAAAAAAACGGTATTTTACAACTGTGTGGGTATAAAGACAAACATAATCCAGGTTGAGTTTTATCCATTTTTTTTCCTTCAGATGTGAAAAGGAATTACAACATTTCTGTGGGTCCCTAAAAACATCATGGGCCCCAAGCATAGTGCGGTCTGGACCTGCTGGAGAAGCAGGCCTATAGACAGATAGATAGATAGAATTTTTTTGAAAAAACAAATCACCAAAACGCAGGTAGAATGGCCTGGCGATCACCCCGCTGCCTAACGTAAAGGGGTCTCTATTGAACCGTTCCTTGCGCCCGGGGCCTGGCCTTCCCTAGCCCGCTGACGTTGCTCAGAGAGTACAGGCCTTGTCTGGGGGGCCCTGAGGCAGGTCTTTGGCTGCAAGTACCCGGGGCAACCGGAGCGGCGGGAAGGGTTCGGCGGTCGCGGTACGATTCTGCACAGAGCTAGGCCCGATGCTCAGCCTGCGAGGAGAATATAACCGGATGACACGCCCTCAGAGCTCTTCTCCCAGGGTGGCCACATGCAGGGTCCCACAATCCCGAAAACTTAACAAAGTGCACACTCTGGTGAAAAAGTAGGTCCTGAGTGGGCCGCTCTCCATTTCCAGGGACAATTGTGAATGCCAGGGGAAGAGGGGTCTCTGCGCCCCACCCCAGCCCACAGCCCCACCCCCTTGCACGGCGCTCAGTGACAATGTTTAGTTGTTTGGGTCCAGAGTGCTGGTTCTCATTTGTGAAGGAGTGTGGACTCAGTGGTCCCTGGCATATAACAGTAAGTGTCTCACCACCAATGAGCTGCCTTCTTGCCCCCACAAACCCGGCGCCCCGTAGCCTGGCCCAACTGTAGAGCAGTGAGGCATCCAGGGACACGGTCCAGCCCCAAAGAGGGTTCCACTGCATCATTCTAAAGTATGTTTTAGGTAACTTTAATATCAAACATTTTTTAATGATATGTTAATGCTGTCAAAGCTGGCCTACCCCATATCTGAATACTCTATCACCCAAGATAGCCTGTCTCCAACATCGCAAACGACAGATGGTTCCTTACTACATAGCCGGTACCGTACCTTGTCGAATACTAGATTCTCTCAGCACCCCACAATGGGGGATGGCAGAGAACGGTCTCTCACACGGTATCAGAAGTCAGAACTCGGTAAGTACCTGTCTCCCGCTAGAGCCCGCAGGAGTCTCTACGGATTAGGGCCTAGGCTCGGGCAAGGGGGAAGCACCTTCACGCTCCAAGAAGATCTGAGTCAGAGGGCTCTCTGGAGGCACCAACTCCAAGGGACATTTGCCATCAGCGTTCTTGGCCTGGGGGTTCGCTCCAAAATCCATGAGCAGGATGGCCAGCTCCCCATTGGATGCCCTGGCCGCTGCGTGAAGAGGGGAGTCCAGACCTCGGCCTTCGTTCACACTTGCTCCTGTGCCGTCACAAGAAGAACAGAGAGTCAGCCAAGAAGCCAAGTCCCAGCATCCCCCTCCTCAAACGACTGTGCCGCAAAAGTCCTTAACCAAAGGGCGTCTGCAGTGGGCAGGGCAGTTCCGCAAAAATGGGCAAGACTGGAATCCGTTTAACAATACGGGGAAGACGCCATCTGACGATGTGACTGACGGCACAACACTGAGCTATACTGCACATGAGGCTTAAAACCTTGCCTTTGGGGCACCCGGGTGGCTCAGTCGGTTAAGCGTTCGACTCTTGGTTTGGGCTCAGGTCATGATTTCATGGTTGGCCAGATCGAGCCCCGTGTTGGGATTCTCTCTCCTCCCTGTGCCCCTCCCCCTACCTCAAAATAAATAAATAAGCTTAAAAACAAAACACCTGGCCTTTGAGTGCTATACATAGGTGTGTTACATACAACAAGAATCCTGGTGGTGTGAAAGCTGCACGTTCACTATTCAAGGTGTGTCAATATTTGTACAAACTGGAAGTGAGGCCAGACGGTGAAATCTCATCTATACCGAGCACCATATTCACACACTGAGCAACTCTTATGGGGTGTAAAGCCCGGGACCTGGGACTGTGTGATATGAACTGTAAATAGCAACTAGCTTGTGAGGGCATCTCATAGAACAAGATGGCCAATTCCAAGGTCACAGGAAAGATGGCAAAGTCCTCCTCTTCAGGAATGAGGTGGATTTCTAGGCCCATCCCAAGCCAATCCTGTCTCTACAGTCTCTACAAATCCCCACCCCAGCTGGATGCCAGCTCCCACGGGGACACGTGGAGACGTGTGGTTTTGCCTGAGCTGCTGCCCCTCTAGTAAAATGGGAAACTACGTCCACTCAACAAATATTAACTGGATTGAACAGATATTAACTGGATTGTTCCCGTATTGTTCTTGGCTTTGTGAGGGATGTGAAACCTGGCCCTTTCCTGAAAGCTTAAAATCTACCTAGAGCATTATGGGAGAGGGAGGGAAAAAGGGAGGGGGAGAGAGAGAGAGAGAGAGAGAGAGAGAGAGAGATGGAGGCGGAAAGAGAGAGAAAATAAGAATCAATCTTCTAACTCATGGCAATGGCCGCCAAATGAGTAGAAGGCAACAACAACAACAAAAAACGTTAAGAACATTCGAGGGAAGGGAAAGGTTACTGGAGTTTTGAAGAATAAGCAGGACTCAGATAACTACAGGGGTGATGAAATGGGTCTTCCAAGGTTGAACAAGAGACTGGATAACAGCAGGGAGGTGAAAAAGAAGGGTACTGCATAGGCCTTGTTGAGGATAACAGAAGATTTACAATGAGCTACAAACGGGACAGGTGGAATTTCCGGATCCAAGCACACTGGTGAAGGAGGCCCCGGGGGGAAGACCCAGGCCTGGTCCAGCAGCTGTGGGAGTCAGCAGGGCTAAGAATGTGCCTGCGCACTGTGGAGGGAGGTGGCCGAGGGGAGGGAGGAGAAGCAAGGACCACCCTGGGAGGAAGTACTATCATCATTATTATCCGCATTACAAGGGAGACAATGAACATTCAAACAGGTTCAGATATTTCCCCACGGGAACACAGTCACCGTGAACCCTGATCCTGTCTGAGTCCACTGCCCCCACCGTGTCCCCTGCTACAACACAGAGAGCTTTCAAATGCATTTCATTTCTTTCTCGTCTTCTTTCCTTGTTTCGCGTGCTTTCTAAAATGTTTTACCTGACTCCAGAATCTTCCTGACACAGGCCACCTGCTGTTTCCTGCACGCCACGTACAGAGGGGTGCCCAGGTGGCTGATGTTGAGGTTGAGGTTGCCTCCGTGAGCTGCCAGGATCTCGACGCAGTACACGTGGCCTGCAGCCCAAAGCAGAAGAAAGACGCTATCGCACAAATTCCCTCAGCGGGGGAAACCGCACCTTCCCTGTGTTTGGGGTGCGTACATTTCCCCGGGACCAGAAGCTAGCGCGGGGAACAGGGAATGAATTTAATCCCGGCCATCAGGGAATGGGTTGACTGTTGAGATGGTAGCTGCAGCTCCGCGTAGAGCCCCTCTTGGGTTTACCAGCCCCGGTAAGCGACCGGCAACCTTTTCCAAGCGTTGGTGGCCTTGTAATCGGCCCAGATATAGAAACCGAAGTGAGGGTCGGGAGGGGTGTGGAGGGACAGGACCGCGGGGGGACCTAAAGAGGAAAGGGCACGGTGTGGGCCATGGGATGGGACAGGCAGCCCACAGGGTCCCCCAGGGCAGGCCCTGGGAGAAACAGGCCACCGTGGGCCCAGGTGGGGTTCAGCCGCCAAATCCAACGGGAGCGGGGCCCAGTCTGGCAGAGGGGGGGCTGGCAGAAGCCGCATCACCCTTGCTTGGTCTAGGAGGCTGTACTTTAAAACATTGCTCCTTTGCATTTCGCTTTTTACATCATTTGAGTTCTATGCACCCAGCGAATATGATGAGCTGCCCCGTCTCTTAAGGAATAAATGTCAACGCTCTGGGAGCTAATTAGCATATGGATGGATTCAGTCACATGGGGTTGCCGTCAGGCTCCCGGGGAGCCATCCTGGGAAAGCCACCGGGGAGCTAAAAACTCTCCCTTCCGCCGATGTGTGGTCATGATGGTGATGAGGGCGGGAATGAACTCTGGAGAGGAGCAAAACTGGCCATGTTGTGTTTTGTGCCCGAGTGAAGAATGTCGGAAAAATTACGACTTTGTGGAGAGTATTACCCCAGCTGAATAAGTCCTGCGTATCTAACGTACAGCATGGTGACTGTTCGGGATACCGTACTCTATACCTGAAATTTGCCGAGACAGTAGATCTTAAGTGCTCCCCCCCACGCACACAAAAATGGCGACTATATGAGGTGATGAATGTCTTCATTAATTTGACTGTGGTGACCATTCCGTAATGTACATGTGTATCACGTCATTATGTACACCTTAACTGTGTACAATTTTATTTGTCAGTTATACCTCAATGAGGCTAGGCGTGGTGGACAATCACCCCAAGCTGTATACAACATCCTGTATTTCCAAAAACTGAAAGTTCATTCCACTTAAAAATCCTAGGTGGCCCTGTGACAACATTCCTTAAGGCCCTAAAATAGAAGGATATAACTTGTTTTATAACATCATTTGATTTTTGTGGGGTCATGTGTTCAACAAGGTATTCCCCAAACATTGACGGACAGTCTACCGTGTGCCAGACCCTGTTCCAGAAATCCGGCAGTGAGCCACATTCCAGAGGCTGCAAAAGGGGGCTTCTCAAACTGTGGGTGCATCCAAATCACCTGGGTGGTTGTGAAACAAAATGCAGATGGCTGGGCCCCACCCCAGAGTTGCTGATTCAGGGGGTCAGGCGTGAGGGCCAAGAATCTACAACGGCATGCCAGACCAGGCTGATGTGTCTGGTCCCAGGATCCCACACTGAGAAAATATCCCTCAAAAAATATCCCTCCTCGGGGCGCCTGGGCAGCTCAGTCAGTTAAACCTCCGACTTCAGCTCAGGTCACGATCTCACGGCTCACGGGTACGAATCCTGCATCGGGCTCTGTGCTGACTGCTCTCTCAAAAATAAACCTCGAGAAATAAGCTAAGAATCTCTCTCTCTCTCTCTCTCTCTCTCAAAAATAAGTAAATATTGAAAAAAAAAATTTTTAATCTCCCTCCTCTTCCTTCTTCCTTTCAACAGGAAGATGTCTGTTGAAGCAGGGGCGGAAAACTTAAATTCAGATTTACCTCTCTTAGCAGCTTCATGGATGGGAGATGCCAGGTCGCTCACCGGGTGGGGGCTGGCACCGTGACGTAGAAGCAAAGTCATGCAGTCCAGGCTGCCGCTGATACAGGTATTGAACAAAGGAGTGTGCCAGTCGGCGGTGACACAATTCACCTGGAAAGAAAAGCTCCAGGCTGAAGGCAGGCAGAGGGGTGTCCTGGGTTCAAATCTGGGCTGCCCTACTTGCAAGCTGCTGTTTAACTCCTCTGAGCCTTAAATTCCACAGCTATAAAATGAGGACAAAATTACCAAATTCCACAAGGTTTTGAAAAACTGAATGAGGGACGGCACTGAGAATGTTACGGCACAGTCTATCATTTCCGCGCCCCCAAGAACACGAACCCTGAAACTAGTTAGGCTAATTCCAATAGTTTACAAACGAATCTCGTTTTAAACATTCCATTCTAGACCCATCCCACACCATTCCAGTTTCCTTCACAGCAGTGAGAGTAACCTTTTAGAGTTGTTAACATAACATCTTTAAAAAATTTTTAAATGTGACTTTCACAGAAATGTAGGGTGAGTATGTGCCAAAGATTTTATTCAACTCGTTCATCGATGAGGGAACCCGTAAGGGGGTAAGGCTGGCTCAAAGCAGAATTTATATTGTCAGCCAATTAAATGCTGAAATACATTTGCTAATAGATACAAGACCGGCTAATGTCCTACAGGGCCATAAAACTATCGTCTTTGGGGGCGATCTTTCCAAACGTTGGAAAGCAGACAGAAACTTACAAGTTAACATCCGACTTCACGGCGTTTGGGCTATAATCGAATAGGAAAGAGCAAAGCCAAATGCAATCTTTCTACATTGTCAAATAATTCTGTGGTGAATCTGTTCAGCAGAGATATTATGAAGACAATGAAGTCATTCTCACAAGCCATTTCCAAGGAAGGCTAGGATTAGGGAGGCACAGAAGATGTGAGGGTGCAAAGTTTAAGGAGACACTCACTCCCAGGGGCACGTGATGCTGAACAGCCCTGAGAGTGAGGGGCTCTTTAAAGCTTGCACCCTAGGTGCCTCTCTGCCTTTCCTTAGTCCTGGCCCTGTTTCCATGTGTGGAAACCTAACCCCAATATAAACCCGATGACGCACTCATCTATGGTTCTCTACGACTACTGTCAGGAGAAAGCCATTTCCTGGCACGGACAACCCAGCATTCAGCCGATTCCAACGGGTCCTTTACGTTTCAACTTAGACATCATTTCCCCTAGGGATCCTCTTCGGGCCTCCTCTCTCCCCCACCAGAAACGAACAGGCCAGGAACCCTTCCGTGTGCTCCCAGCAACCACCTTAGCTTATCACATGGTGGTAGTTTGCAAAAATGGCCTCAGATTCTCTGCACAGGATGCATATCCCTTTGCAATGTAGCCTTGCAATTCCTCCCCTCACGGGACGGAGACCGCTCTTCCTCCTTGGATCGGGGCGTGCGCAGGGGACTTGCTTTGGCCGATGGGACAACAGCAAATGTGCCGCAAGCTGAGAGCCCACCTTCTTTTGATGCTCTTGGAATCCCCGCTACCACGTGAACAGGCCCAGGCTGCCTGCCAAAGGTTGAGAGACCACGTGGGGATTTTCCATCTCCTCAGCCATCCTGGCCAAGGTCATCACAAACCAGCCTGCCCCAGCCAACCGGTCAGCTAACCTCCAATGCCTAAGCTGACGTCAGCCGAAGCAGGACAGACCAGAAGAACTATCTGGCCAACACAAGGATTTGTGACATAAATAAATGGCTATTGTCTTCAGTCATTAAGTTGGGGCGCTTTGTTATACCGCAGGATATAGTGGGCAAAAAGAGCGCCGTGTAATGGCCTGCTGTGGCTGAGATGCTGTGCATTCAACAAACCAACTTCCGCTCCTTGCGGCTCATGGGCATACTACATTTCCCCGCCTCCCGGGCAGTTACACGTGGCCTGAGTTCTGGCCCACGGGGTGCGGGCAAAAGCGATAGATGTCACCGCCAAGATAGGCCCTTGAACGTCTTCCATGCGCAATCTTCTGCATCTTTTCTCCTTCTGGCCACCCGGAGTGGCGGCCACCACTAGGAGCACACGTGAAAGCCACTTGTCGAAGATGGATGCAACAGGCTGAAAGGAGGCTGCGTGCCTGAATCACCCCCAGAGAGTGCCACCCAACAGAGAACACCCACACGGGAGTTTCAGTTGAGCAAGAAATCAACTTTGACTGCATTAGGCTACTGAGATTTCAGGGTTTATCTATTAAAGTAACGAGGGTTATATTCACTTATTCACCTGTTTACCTATCTGGCTGTGCCCTCATGTAGTTTACAAAGGTCCTAAGAATCTTTATCCAGAGTTTAGGCACATAATACGTGCTCAGTGAATGCCGGTTGAGAGAATATGAGAAACTCACATATATATATATATATATATATATATATATATATGTATGTATACACATATATATGTGTGTATATATATATATATAATTTTCTGATCAGACTCGTCCATCACTTTCGAACATGGGGGACTTAGTTAACGGAAGACTTACTGGTCCCTACTTTCAAATGTAATGACTTTGTGTCTTCCTTCTCTAGGACCTCATTATGCCATCCTGATTCTCGCCCTTCAAATAATAATCCTATACCTCACGTCTCTCAATCCTCACAAAACCACAAGAAGCTACATAACTTCCTTGTCATTTTCTCCCTTTTCTCAGATACAGACTCTTAAAGCTCAGAGCCTAAGTAACGTGTCCAAGTTTCCAATATTAGGAAATGGTAGACATGGTTTGAGACCATTATTCAGGTCTTAAGGAGCCAAATGGTCTATGTTTTCCAAAATATTTCATTACCTGCCAGCCTCAGGAACGAAGGCAGATATCTAACAGGTGTTTCTCAGTAGTGACTGTTAAAGAATATGATATAGACACAAATCATTACTTTCTAGCTAAAACCTCAATACTTCATCTATTGCTAAAGCAAAGAAGCTGATGGACATTCAACTTTTGAAAACACCCCTCTTCAAACCTCAACTCAGGCTAGTCAAAAATGCTGGAAATTATTCAAAAGGGATAGAAGTACTCGTTTGTCATTCATGGTTTCTAAGACATTATTTGAGCTGCACTTACCTGAGCTCCATGCTTTAATAAAATGTTTGCACAAGAGACGTGACCTCCAAGGCAGGCTTCATGGAGTGGGGACACACCATCTGTTGTGATGAGGTTCACAGGCCACCCCTGGAGAGGAAACGAGCAGAGTAATGAGTGCAAAGCGACAGTTCCTTAGGGTTGGTTTTGAGCCACGGATCCAGAGCTGTGACAATTCTTTTAAAGTCAACCTGGCTCACAGTCTGACGGTATGCTAAGGTATTCCTGATGACATAAAACAAACAAACAAGGCATTTTCATGCTCACCAACAGCCACGTAAGTGAGTTAGGACTCAGGTCCGCCTCTAGCTGCCCCTTAAGATGACTATGTCTCTGGCCCTCACCTTGATTGCAGACTCACAGGAGTCCCTCACCCAGGCAAATTGTGTCTAGATTCCTGACCCACAGACACGGTGAGCTAATATATGTCTATTACATTAAGCCGCTGGCTTTGGGGGTAATTCGTTACATAGCAAGAGATGACTAACACAGGGCCAAAGCATGAGGTGAACCCCCACAGGCAGAGGCAGAAACTCCCAAAGGAGAGGGGCAAGTACATTCTTGCTCCAGGTGCTCGAGGACTAAAGAACCAAGAAAGTTGTCTGAAGGCCCTGGGGTTCATCAGCCTCTGGGGAAATGTGCTCTCCAGGAGATGGATTACGAGCCAAACCCAAGCAAAACATCAAAAGAGCTCCAGGAGAGGCTCCACAGACCCCCCGATGGTGGACTACATTATCCTTAACAGGAGGAAACTGAGTACAGTAAAAGTTCTTTTCCTCGGGACACATCGGTTAAGAACCCGATTAGTTTAAGTGATGACTTAGTGACACATTTAGCTTTTCTTCCCAGAAGAGTTACAATTTGCCTAAAACCATTCCAATAAATTGCGTCCCACATCATCATTCCTAACACACGTTCTTCCACTTATGTGCACATTTATGAGTCAGTCAACCTCCCGATCACCCTGTCCTGTTGGCTTTTACCCTCTGATGGGTGACCTCGTAGATTTTTGAGAGGTCCAACAATTCTGGGCATACACCTGAGTCCACAGGACCCTGAATCCAGAGCCCTTCTTTGTGTGGGCCTGGGGCGGGGGGATGGTTCTGGGAGACTAGAAACAATCCACTTGTAAATGAGAGATTCCAACATCCCTTTCAGCATTTTGCACCCCCCGCCCCCCGCGAGCTCTGCTATTCCCAGAGAGGGAAGGGACAATATCTTCCTTCCCTTTGTAACCTCACATCCCATCTGTACCCAATGTGCACTTCAGAAATGCTTACTGACCGCAACTCAAGAAGAACGGAGTTCTTGCATTTCTCCCTTTACAAGTACTGTTCATGGACTTTAGGGCGACATCTGCTATTTGATTTTACTATTATTTAACTGGAGGCATCCCCTCAAAGATTTGTTTTCAAATCCTTTTTTACCCTCCTCTCAGTGCTCCATATTTGTCCTATCTCTTCTACTCGCACTGCTAGAGCACACAAGAAATTCACCACTGCCATTTTTTTTTTTTGAGACCACTGCCATTTCTAAGCAATCATTTAGGTACTTATACAAACACCCAGGTAAATGAAAATGCAAAAAAGAAATTAATCGCCATACAAAAGCCTTTCACCACATATTACATATTCATATTACAAAGAGGTTCCTTTGCGTTAAGGTTCGCTTTGCAAACTCAGGACTCCACGTACAGTTCGTCATTGAGCTACAGCTCCACTTTAAATGAACGGTGGCAATTTGTCTGAATTATCGACAAATCTGAATCGTATAATATTGTGAAGTAATTTTTAACCCATTACTTCATACGGGATCCAGTCCACAATAGGTTCTCGGGGGGGGGGGGGGTAATGGATTAAATGGCTTACTTTAATTTTTCTATAATCAGTTGTCCCTACTCTCAGTCTATAATCAGACGCTCTTTTTGATGGGTCCTTGAGGCTGGGCAGTATCGGGACACCCATGGGGACACGGTGCTCGGTACCTGGCGGCTTTCTGTCCCAGCCTCAAATCATACGCCCCAACTTTCAGACTACAAGGTTACACTTTTCCCCTTGTCCTATACTCAACTGACACATCGTTCTCTACACTCAGCACAGAGGAAGGTCATGTATACCTGTCTCTCATGTTCATCAGAATACACCAGTCCCTTCTGTAGCAAGGAGATCAAAGCCACTTGATGGGAGGACTTCCTACATTCCACTCTCTGCATGTCTCCAGTCTTTTCTACCATTGCTCCTTTCTCTGAGGCAGGAACAGGTGAGCTCACCCCAACAGCCTCACGGGACCTCACCCGGTCCCTCTGCCACCTCACGACTTTCTTTCGGCCACATCTCACATGCGTTCCCCCACTCTCTCCTCTTCAGGCAGACTTTCCTTTTGCGTTTCAAAGTCTTCCCTTCCTCATTCCTCACCCTCTTCCAAACTTGCATCCAATGCTCTTCTTCCCTTTGCTTCCCCATGCCGTTTTTTTTTTTTTTCAGAAATAGCCTGCCCCCCTTTCTTTAACTTCTAGCCCTTCTCTCATCTACCAACACAATCCCGCCGAAACTGCTTCTAGAGATCACCAGTGACTTCCTCCTTATTGAATCCAATATACATCGCTCTAACCTCCGCCTCCTTCCACCTCTGAATTTGCTATGGGTTTATCCCAACCTTGTGAAACATCTCCTCTGGCTTCTAAAACCAAGCTCTCCCTAACAAAACAAAACAAAACAAAACAAAACAAAACAAAACAAAACAGGCTCTATCTCTGGCCTCCTACTGTCCTTTTACTGCCTCTCTCACTAACTCTGTCCTTTTCCTCCAAATATCTCCTCATACAGACATTTCAGGGATTTGCCCTCAAATCCTTTCTTTGTCTCTCAATACTCTCCCCGCATATGGTATACAGCTTTCAAAACAAAATCTCTACCCCTTGTACGTGTTTCTAACTCCCTGCTAAGACACAACCACCTAGGGACCCAACTAACCACATCAACTCACCCTCTGCCAACAACCGAGCCCTCCCTGAAAGCCCTCCCTGTCTTGCCAGCCCTCATTCTCTGAATGGCACCACTATTCTTGTTCCATACCTCGGATGGAGACCTCGGAGGGAGGGTAGCAGAGTGATTCCCAAGTTCAAACGCTGGCACCATCCCCTAACAAGCAGTGCGGCCTTGAGCCGGTTACTTATCTCCCTCAGCCTTAGCTTCCTCATTTATAAAATGGGGCCAACTGTACCTACCCTATAAGGTTGTTATGAGCACTAAGAAATGGTGTATACAAAATGCTTAGCGCTCGGTAACTTGTAGGCCGTCATCATCTGAGATTTCTTCCTATTCTTTATCACTTAGCCTTCAATCAGCTGCCACATCTAAAGATCTGATGTTTTAGAACACCAGGATCTTTGCTAGTATCCACTCACTAGTGACTTAGCCGTTTGAGGATTTCAGGGGGCAGCATAAGGAGTTTTATTCGAGGAGCTGAAAAGCCAGTCTTCACCACTCGCTCTCAGCGAGACCTTATTGCTAAGGCTCTCGGTCTTGGCCGTGCCTTGGAATCACTCGGGGAGCTTTTAAAGTCCTGATAACCAGGCTGCATCCCAGAGCACTTGCAATATAATCAAAGGACATAGAAGTCGGGCATCAGTATTTTTAAGAGCTCCACCTTATCCCAGACATCTCAAGGTGATTCCAAATGTGCAGTCCAGACTGAGAACCACCAAATTAAGGTCCCACTATGGTCAAGTGATTCCTTAATTGCTTTCTGCTGGCCTAACAAACTGCTACTGTTTTTTTTTTTTTCAAATAAATGTTTATGGAAGTGCAATAAAGAAAAGTTCATAAATCCTAAGCGTAAATCTCAGGGAATTATCATAAAGGAAATATACATCTCATCACTACACAGGCAAAGAAAAAGAACATTACCAGAAGCCCACATACACGCTATCCAAATTATGACCCACCTCTCATTCACAAAGGCATCCACGATGCTGATCTGTAACACCATACGTTAATTTTCCCTGATTTTGAATATTATGTTCACTGAACCATGAAGTATGTATTTGTGGGTGTGCGCGTGGCTCCTTTCATTCAATATTATGCTTGTCACACTCATTTATTCGTCCATTTTCATTGCCGTACAGAGTCTCGTTGAGTAATATGCCATCATATACTTAACCATTTTACTTTTGATGGACACTGAGGTTGCTCTCAAGGTTTTTGTTCTGTTGCTCTTATGAATGATGCCGCTATGAATAGACCTGTTTGTGCCCTTTGCTGAACACACAGACACACATACAGTAAAACCTTGGTTTGTAAGCACAATGAGTCCAGAAACATGCTTGTAAACCAAAGCACTCGTAGGTCAAAGCAAACCTCAAGAACCATTGGCTCAGTTGTGATCACGTGACATTCGGCATCACACGACTCGTATTGCAAGACATGGCTCGTTTATCAAGTTAAAATTTATTAGAAATGTTTGCTCGTCTTGTAATCACTCACGGAACAAGTTACTTGCAATCGAAGGTCTTACCGTATCTGTGTCTGTTGCATACAGACCTAGAAGTAGAATTGCTGGGTTATGGGGTAGGGATATTTTCAGCTTTAGTAAATATCGCTTAACAACTTCCCAAAGTGATTTGTATAATTTATACTCCCACCAGCAGCATACAAGAGTCCCAGTTGCCCCACATTCTTGCCGATACTTGGTATTATCTGGCTTTTGAAATGTAACCCTTCTGGTGGGAGAAGCTGGCAATACAATCTCTCACTTGTAATCTGAATTATCCCAACGACTAACCAGCATAGTTTGATTTATTTGTTGAATATTTGGATATCCCTTTTTATGAAATGCCAGTCCAAGTCTCTTGCTCATTTTTCTGTTGGGTTGCCTATCTTTTTTGTATTGATTTTAGACAAGGAATATGAGCCCTTTGTAAGATGTGTCTGTGTGTGTGTGTGTATGTATACACATATGTATATAAATATATGTACATATGTATATGTAAATATATAAATATATACATATGTGTATTTACTTATATATTTATGTATATGCATATACATGTATATTTACATATGTAAAATGTTTTCTCACCTGTGGCTTGTCTCCTTGCTTTTTAAACATTGCCTTTTGATGAAGTTCTTAATTTTAAAGAAATCCAACTTATCAGTCTTTTTGTTCCTTTCCTTATACTATTTCTTTCCTGTCAAATGCCTGTCTCTCTCTCTCCTACACTGTCAAAATGGACTTTTCAAAAAAAAATTCCTTGAACACAGTGGCTCTACAGGAGTTTTTAGAAAACTACCAGCGTGGGGCGCCTGGGTGGCTCCATCAGTGAAGCGTCTGGCTCTAGACTTCAGCTCAGGTCATGGTCTCATGGTTCTGTGCTGACAGTGCACAGCCTGCTTGGGATTCTCTCTCCCTCCCTCTCTCTCTGCCCTTCCCCACTCATGCTCTCTCTCTCAAAATAAATAAATAAACGTTTTTTAAAAACCACCAATGGGGCGCCTGGGTGGCGCAGTCGGTTAAGCGTCCGACTTCAGCCAGGTCACGATCTCGCGGTCCGTGAGTTCGAGCCCCGCGTCAGGCTCTGGGCTGATGGCTCAGAGCCTGGAGCCTGTTTCCAATTCTGTGTCTCCCTCTCTCTCTGCCCCTCCCCCATTCATGCTCTGTCTCTCTCTGTCCCAAAAATAAATAAACGTTAAAAAAATAAATAAATAAATAAATAAATAAAAACCACCAATGCATGAAGATGGCCCTAGGTTAAATCAGAATACCTGGAGTGAGGCCCAGGCATTGTTATTGCTAAAAAATGTCCTGGATTATTTTAATGTGAAGCCACCGTGAAGAATAATGAGTTACGGATTCAGTTTCTCCCTTCTTGGGCCACATGAGAATTTCTTTTTCTTTTCTCTTTGTTTTACAGCCATCTCAATGTTTGGTCTCATGCCCCTTCCTAAAATGTGTGTGTTTGGTGTAGCACCTGTGTTTGTCACTATTCTTTGATCGTTATTGAAAGTGTCATTAGATCGTAGTCAGAGAATAAATACCATGTGTGGTGACGGTAACTGGAGTAGGTAAGTTACAGGACATCACCTCGGTTCATTCTCACAAACCCACATAAGGTAACATAACAGACTGAATTTTTGGTCTTAATTCTGTATTCCCCTCTAGCAGTATAATACATTCACACCCTTGCCATCACCTCATAGTTGACAAAATATAATTCCTTCATCCTTGACTTCAGACCCGGGCGTCTGACTTGCTTTGGCCAACGGGATGTTGGCAGATGTGACGTAAACAGACTGGAAGTCCTCGTGCACGGTGGGGTTTTGCTCGGCCTTTTGCCATGAGAACAAGAGGAATGGGAGACACATGTAGCAGAGCTGGACCCAACCCACAGCTTGGAGCCAAGCCCAGCCTCGGCTGGCTGACCCAAAGACTCGCGAGCTAGAAATAACTGTTCATCACACGATGGCACTGAGTGTGGGGTGCTCTGTTGCACAGCAGGATCTGACTAATACGGGTAGTTACTGGAATGCTCATTTTATGAAGGCAGGAATTGAGGTTCCAAGAAGACAACTTGCTCACATAATGCGATAGAGCTCAGATAAAGAAACGGTTCCGTCTGATGCGCACTAAACATATAAATACTGACTATAAATGCATGTCAGTCCAATTTAATAAGTGATATATAGAAGCTACAGCGATCATTTTTCATCCTATCAAAACAAGGTAAATGTTTCATTTTATCTGGGAAGCGGCTTAACGGCTTTAAGCTAGAGTTATGTGTTCCTACCTATATTTCTATTGATAATAGGCCGCTGGTACCATAAACAGCTGAAGACAGTGGCTTAGGGTGGTCTCAAATTTTTCTTTAGAAATTGTTATCTCATAGAAGGATTTCTCAGTCTAGATAGGCCCATGAAATTGGACTTTTTTTTTTAATTTAAAACATTTATTGTCACTAACAACTACCTAGGATGTACGATGTCCTTCCATTATGACTCCAGACAACAAACCACAGTAGTAATAGCAGTATATAGGACAATCACTGAGAGGAATAACAGATACTTATATTGCATTATAATAATTATTATTATTTTAATGTGTATTTTTGAGAGAGAGAAAGAGAGCACGAGTGAGCAGGGGAGGGGCAGAGACAGAGGGAGGCAGAGGATCCAAAGCAGGCTCAGCGCCAACAGTAGAGAGAGAGAGAGAGAGAGAGAGCCTGAGGTAGGGTTCGAACTCACGAACTGTGAGACAATGACCCGACCTGAAGCTGGAAGCTTAACTGTCTGAGCCACGCAGGTGCCCCACATTATAACTATTGTAGGTGTCTGAAATATCTCAAAATACACGCTCAACCTACTTAGAAAATAGGGTAGTTATTAGCATCACCAACTAAATCTTATTTAATGCATTTTATATCACTATGTCGCGTTTGATTTTTGTAACAATTTGATAGGTCTTCGGTATTGTGCTTTATGCATTTAAAACATTAGTCTGAGGGACATCTGAGTGGCTCTGTCAGTTGAGCATCTGACTTCAGCTTGGGTCATGATCTCACGGTTTGTGGGTTCGAACCCTGGGTCAGGCTCTGTGCTGACAGCTCAGAGCCTGAAACCTGCTGCGGATTCTGTGTCTCCCTCTCTCTCTCTGCTCCTCCCCTGCTCATACTTTGTTTCTCTCTCTCTCAAAACTAAATAAGCATTTAAAAAAATAAAATAAAGTATGAGGCTGAGAAGGGTCCAGACTGTCAAGTGAAAAGGTCTATAGTGTTTTCAGAAAACAGAACATTCCGAACAAAAACTTTATTAGAATTTTGAGTGGTGATTTAACCCACTTTTTAAAAAAGTATCTTTGCGTAGTTCCCAATAGTTTCAAACCAGCGAAACTTAAATCAGTGTGGACTTGAGATGACACCTGAGGAGCAGAGAAACGAATCTCAAACTGGGTGGAGCCACCATCACCTAGAGGTTCAATAACACTGAAAATGTCTTCAAAATTTCAAGATTACGCATTTAAAGAGACATTTCAAGCATTTATTTCACATCAGGGGTTTCCAACCTCAGCACCACTGACATTTGGGGGTGGAGAGTTTTTTGATGTAGAGGGCCGTCCTGTGCCCCGTCCATGTTCAGAAACATCCTTGGTCTCTACCCACTAGATACCAGTATCACCCACCCCCCGACTCCCACTCCCAGCTGTGACAGCCAAAAATGTCTCCAGCCATTGTCAAATGTGCCCTCAGCGGTAAAACCGCCCCAGTTGAGAACAGAATGTGTCACGGGATAATTTTCAGGAATGCGGTCTACTGAATAAAGCGAAGGCAGCCTGAACGCACTCATCGGCCTGTTATTCACTCGATAGATATTATAGCACCTATTGTGTGCGCAGGATTGTATTAAATTCGATTATCATGCCAGCCTCCAAAGAAACGGTTCAAGGGGACAGGAATCACCTTATTTTGCCGACGAGGAAATTTGTATCTTAATATCCGACTAAATGATTTTTTTTCTCAGTGTGGTGAACAGTAGGATACGCTTCATATTTATCTCTCTTTTTGCTTCCCCCAAAGCCACGTACCTGGTTGATGAGGCTTCTCAGAGACAACAGACGTCCTTGGATAGCAGCTTCGTGCATAGGAGACCAATCAGACACAATATCTGCGTGGAAAGGGAAGAACAGGTTACCTCCTGTTCATGCACGACAGACCCGAGGCTCATCCTTGCTGGTCGGTAAGAGCCCGAGGGGGTCTTACTGGATGGAGACATCGGAGCCAACCAACCAAAACTCCCATGAGCCTTTCAGCATTTCTCCCCTCCATTGATGCGGCTAGTACGCATTTTATTTGAAAGGTCTAGATAGCTAAGGAAAGAACTACAGCCAGTATCCAAACAGGACAAAAGGGGTGGGTTGAGATGGGAGAATCCTGGACTCCCATTTACCCAGTGGTTTCAAAGGCAAACGGTCTGTTTAGGTAAGTGAGAGCCTCACTAATTAGCAGCATTAGTGTGCTAAGCTGCGGTTGCCAGCCTAGCTTCCTGTATGACATACAAACTCTGGTGTCTCAGCAAACAGCGCCACAGACTGATGGTAGTAATCATGTGATTACACGCACCATTAGGTTTGAAATCAGATCGACACAGAACTCTATCTGTTTATGGATTACCTCCTGTCCCAGTATCAGGCACAAATTAGAGTTTGCTCTGACCTTGTAACGGGGGACATTATTTACCCCAAAAGGCAGCACGCCAGTGGGGTTAAAGAGAGGCCTGGATTCAGACCTGTGTGGCTGCTTCTGAGCTGTGGGTCCCGGGACAGGCTCTGAGCCTCAGTTTCCTTCCCTGTCATGTGAGGACAGCAATATACTTACCCGTAACTCAATACCTATTAGCTACTATCATTATCCTGCCCTACCATTAATCAGCGTCTGGATTATACCCCACCAGCACTGCTATTAAAAATGGCAAAATCACTCTACAACCGTATGGGAAGAATACACACTCTTAGGAAGGAAGCCTATAAGCCCTATGCCAACACATGAAATTAAATGCTCTGGTCTCTTGAACTGAATGTGGAGGTAACCCGCATGAGGCACAGAGCGGAGCTTTCCTCATCTCGAGCCGTGTTCTGATTTCCAGAACAAACACAGGAAGTCAGAAGGTGAGGAGGCCCGTCTGATACGAGGCACGCCTTGGAAAGGAACTGGTGTCTCCTAAAAGCGAAGGACGCCTAGGGAACCAGAGAAGTTGCTAGTGCCTTACCAAATGAAAAGCCAGAAAGGAGGAAGCTAGCACACTTTGTACTTAACACGTGTTGGCTGAGGCCGGCCTGCTGTCCAGACAGGGCTACCAATGCCCTGGAAAATCTGTCCCAGGGAGCAAATTACCATCCTTCCAGACGGATTCATGAAGCATTTACAGGTGAGAGGAGGCTGAATGAACCTGCCCACACACTGTCTGCCCAGTGCTTTCTTCTGGGGTCACTAAGAGCACCTAAGGTCAAACGGCTTTTCCGCGACCTCCCAAAACCATATGCTCAACACAAACTTCACGTACTCACGGCACCCTCTGAGGATCCGGAGCCTCTCAGGAAAAATATCGCTGTTTCTAGTGGCCGGGGGCCTACAATTCAGACTGCAGATGTGGAAAGATTTCTCTCCAAATTAGAAGTAAAAGGACAATGAATTCTGCACTGTTGGCACGAATGCAAAATGCCACCCGCACAAAATCTTGAGTGAGAAGAAAGAGCCAAAAATCGAGAAAGGTTTGGAAAATCAGTTTTAAATAAATGTGCAAATGGACCCTAATGGATCGTGGTCTCTTAAAGCAAGCTCAGATGATTAGAGTTGACAGCCTCAACAGTCCAGGCAGGTAATTTGGGTCCTAAATTCGAACTCTGTTCAGATGCCATAAAAATGAGGCAACGGTATTATCCAGTGGAGACGAAAATGGGCTTTGTTTTGGATTCATTTATCATGAAACCATTACTCCTTCTATTTACAGTAAATAAGGATTTCTCTACTTCCCTAAGAGGGAAAAAAAGGATACCTGAAGTTGTGGACCCCTGCTTCGGAATGTAGTATTTACAAAGCAGACTAGTTTGTGTCACCGAGAAGCCCAGGCCGTTGCCCCGGTACATGTGCTGGGGGGGGGGGGGGTGCTGATGGTCTGCACCCATCTATGTGACTAACGGCTTGATTTATAATCCACATACCATACAATTCACCCACTTAAAGTGTACAATTCGGGGACGCCTGGGTGGCTCAGTCGGTTAAGTGTCTGACTTCAGCTGAGGTCCTGATCTCGAGGTCCGTGGGTTCGAGCCCCAGATTGGGCTCCGTGCTGACAGCTCAGAGCCTGGAGCCTGCTTCGGATTCTGTCTCCCTCTCTCTCTGCCCCTCCCCTGCCCATGCTCTCTCTCAAAAAAAAAAAAATTAAATATCTTTTTTAAGTGCATAATTCATCGGTTCTCAGAAGATTTGTGGAGTTGTGCAACCATCACTCTGGTCAATCTGAGAACGTTTCCATCGTCCCCAAAAGAAACCCCTTGCCCACCAGCAGTCACTCCCCATGTTTGCTCTCCCCTACCCCTACACCTGGCAACCCACAATCTACTTTCTGTCCTTATAGATTGGCCTGATCTGGACATTTCACATAAATGGAATCACATAGTATGTGGTCCTTGGTGACTGGCTCCTTCCACCCAGCATAATGTTTCAAGGTTCATCCGTGTTACCATATGCATCAGTAATTCATCCCTTTTGATGGCCAAATAATACCCACTGTATAGAGAAACCACATTTTATTTGTTCATTCATCAGTTGGCGGGCATCCGTGTCGTTTTTACTTCTTAGCTGTTATGAATAATGCTGCTGTGAACATTCATGTGCCCATTCTTGGGTGGCCATTTTCAGTTCTCTTGGTTTCGTACCTAGGAGTAGAAGTGCTCTAGGACACGGGAACCCGATGTTCAGCCTTTTGTGGAACTTCCAACCTATTTTCCAAAAACGGTTGTACCAACGTATCTTCCCACGAGAAGTGTATGAGACTTCCCTTCGTAATTTAAAGTCATTTCGGACTAGCGTTTGGTGACCCTATCATAGGGTGTCCGTCGCTCCTGCCCAGGAGAAAAACTGGGGTCCTTGGAAAGCCAAACTTCAGAGACCTCAACAGGTCTCTGAACAGTTGGGTGATTATGTAAAAGCTTAAAAATGTGACAGCGGATATAGGGTTTTTTTTTCTAGCATTGAGAGCATGGAGATATGTGTACACACACACACACACACACACACACGGTTTCGTAAACACCGTAATTTGCAACATGGACTAGTCCAAACACACACTCTCATTAGCTCTCGAAAACACTGAAGAGACAGCTGAGAAGTCCATCCTGTGTGATCCTGCCTGGGAAGCTCAGGGAGAGGTTTCTCCAGGGGTTTCCAGAGCCCACACCCGAGCAGGCAATGAGCTACAGGCAATACGTGCAATTAAACCCAGAAGCAGCTGTGCCCGCCTTCCTGCTAACAACCAGAGGGAGCAGAAAGGGCAGGAAAGGGGACCTATTCCTGCCAAAACACGGAAATGCTCCCAGTAGGAGGCTGGATGAAGAGGACACTCAAGGTCACCACCCCCCCCCTTCCACTTGACCCCACCACCGGCTTCGAAATTCAAGGGCCATGATCTGTATCCAACCCCTCGTCCAAGCCCTGAGTATATATTAAAGATTCCTCCCCAACACTTGCTCAGCCAGGGTCTAAGCGTTTTACTACCAAACACTAGATGCCAAATGGGGTCACTGGCAATGCCACAGATGCAGTAGGGGCGGGCGGCTCTCCTAACGAACCCACTCCACACGCCCTCCAATTAGTGCCATTAAACCTACCTTTCTTTTCAGTCGAGTCTCCGTCAAACCCTACAGCACATTAGGAAGGAGGCCATTTCGTTTTTATTGCAATCTCTGGAATGACTTTGTAAATTTCCATCATTTCAGAGGAGACCGGTACACGCAACATTCTGCCAGGTCAAGGGGCAAAAAGGGAGGCTGGGTTGCCCTGAGGGGGCAGAGCACCTGCCTCGGGTCGATGGCACTGCAGAGAGCCGGGCGCTGGGTTTACAGCTACGGTGGGGACCCTGGTTGGATTCCAGGACAAATAAAAAAGAGGACAGAGAGAAACAGAGTCTCACGGACAGAAACAGGAAACAGAAAGGCCCACTGAGGCAACGCTGGGCGATTGAGACCTGTCCACTGTAATTCTTGCTCCGGTCCCCCACCCCCACCCCAGCCTCTTCTTTCTCTGTCTCCGTCTCTCTCCCCCTCGGGCCACTTTCTGCGCAGGGACCTCACATCATCACCCATTCTGTCTGCTCGGGCAGGTTTGCTCCAGAAAAGCTGTCCCTGCTGAGGCACCCCGAGATCTCAAAATCCGCCACGAGAGCCCAGAATTCTTCCCTTTCCCTGCCTGTGCTTGCCTGTCGTCTGTTTAAAATGGGAGCCCACTCTCTCCAGGGTGGGCTGGATCTTGTGAGGAAAGAAATGTCTCCAAAAAAACCTGCTGGATCGACACTACAAACGGGAACCGTGGTTACCTGCTCAGTGGGTTGTGGGTGGTGTTTAGTTTCTCCTTCAAGGTATTTTCCAAAGTTTTTTTTTAATTTTTTAAATGTTTTTCTTATGTATTTACTTGAGAGAGAGAGAGAGAGAATGCAAGAGGGGAGGAGTAGAGAGAGAGCGAGACACAGAATTGGAAGCAGGTGTCAGGGTCTGAGCCGTCAGCACAGAGCCCGACGTGGGGCTCGAACTCACTCGCCGTGAGATCACGACCTGAGCCGAAGTCGGACGCTCAACCGACTGAGCCACCCGGGTGCCACTAAAAGTTTCTAGGAGTGGATATGAGTTAGTTTCACCCGAGCCGCCGTATCAAAGTATCACTCGCCGTGAGATCACGACCTGAGCCGAAGTCGGACGCTCAACCGACTGAGCCACCCGGGTGCCACTAAAAGTTTCTAGGAGTGGATATGAGTTAGTTTCACCCGAGCCGCCGTATCAAAGTACCACACACTGGTTGGTTTCAAACGACAGAAAGGCACGGTCGTGTAGATCTGAAGCCTAGAGGTGAGGAACGAAGGCCGTGCTGTGTGCAGAGGCTCTAAGGACGAATCCTTCTTGGCCTCTTCTGGCTTCAGGTGGTGGCCACCATCGTCGTTGGGTCTTTTTGGCGCACGCACCACTCGAATCTCCGCCTGTGCCGTCACAATGCTTCTCCCCGTGTCTCCCGTCTTCTTCTTACAAGGACACCAGTCGTCGCATCAGGGCCCACCCTCCCCCAGTATGACCCCATGGTAACTAATTACATCTGCAATCCTATTTCCAAATAAGGTCACATTCTGAGGTGCTGGGGGTTAGGGCTGCCAAGAGTCTTTTGGGGGGGGGAGGGGGGGACACAATTCAACCCGTAACAAGGTATGTTCGGCGGGGGAGGGGGAAGACATTCTTATTTTGCTCCTGGGGCAGAGGATTCAAGCGTTAATCTCGACGAGGAGCCGGTTGCCTCGTGCACAGCCTTTGCTCCCTTCCTCCAGAGTAGGAGGTGGAGACAGACCCGCAGGGAGAGGCCGGAGCCGGGGCCGCAGAGCTCCCCCAGGCCGGCCACTGGTTCCCCTCCGATCGGCCCCGTGCCGGGAATAAGCCTCACCTGAGCCGAACTTCTCGGAGCTTCTCCACGTGGCCGTTTGGAAACAGCATTCCGGGTGCTTCACATTCCACACTTCGCCACGGTCAAGACTTCAGAAGCATAAACAGAGGCGACTGGGCTAGAATGGAGGTGGTGGCCCAGCGGCAGGCCTCACGCCAAGCAGGGGAGAGAGAGGTTCCACCTG
Source organism: Prionailurus bengalensis (assembly GCF_016509475.1). NCBI lineage: Eukaryota > Metazoa > Chordata > Mammalia > Carnivora > Felidae > Prionailurus > Prionailurus bengalensis. The sequence continues at coordinate 11,937,168 of NC_057361.1, forward strand.
GGAGAAAGCCCTGGAGGGCTGCATGGTGGCGGCGGCGGGGCTGCGTGTGGAAGGCGAGTAGGACTTTGCCAGTCAGACGCAGGGGAGGAGGTGGGAGAGCAGAGGTGTCCTGCCACTACCTTGTGACTTCTGCTTCTTCGGAAACTTGTCTTCCTTTTAGTTCCTGTGGAATGACAACCCCTGACCCCCCTCCCTGCTTCTCTCACTCACCGGTGCGGCAGGCTCCCCCGTGGCTCTCCATAGGCATGAGAGTTGGAGAACCAGTGGATTAGCCCAACAATTTCCCATGACCCCACAGTCCATCCTGGCTGCGGCTGCCAGATTCATTTACTTACGGTTTTCATTATTGCCAGATCTCCACTCCAGAACCATCGATGGCTCCCCATTGCCTGCCTCACGAAGGCTAAATGCCACCTAGCCTTTGTAGCTCCATTATCTAGTTCCATCTCTCCAGACTGGTTCTCAGCAGCAGCCTCCCTAAGACTCTCTGCATTCTAGTTGTGACACTCTGTCCACTTTTTAAGCACCATACCTTTGAGTATGTGGACACCCGCCCTCCCCTACCCACCAATCGGGCCCCAGACGGAGTTGGATTAGGATCTTTAGAAACCCTAATCAGTGAAAATGGCTTGGCACCCCTCTCTTGAGTGGAAATAAAAATAAACCTAATACTTAGGTGTAAAAAAATCAGGTGGGGAAGTCTTCCAAATTATGGATTCTTTCCCATATTGACCTGGAAATACAATTTGCTGCTTTAAAAGTACAGTTATCAAATTCATTTTTGTGAAGTAATTTTGGGGGCCACTCTGCTTTCTACTGCTCCAAGTTTGTGCTCAATAAATCTGATTAATCCAGTTCTCCCTTTGCGGATCCCAATTCTACTCACTGTGGAGTGAGTCTGCTTCTTTGACGAGCAAAATCGGATAAATGAATGAATGAATGAATGAGCAGTCCTCTCTGCTCAGTCAGAGGGAAGGCATGTTGTATTTTATTTTTTTCTGTTTTTTTCCCTTTCAGCAGCCGCACTCTAGGAGAGGGGTAAGTCCTACCTGACCGCTGGGTCCCTATAGACAAGCGTTGTGGGCAGTTTTGCTGATAATATGAACCTGAATGTAATGATCTCGCCTCTAATGCTTAGACCCATTTTTCGGCATCCCTTCGGTCAGCGGGCACCTGCTGAACGCTCACAAGAAATGACAGTTGCCCAGAGGCATGAATCTTGATAGTCGGCAAGGACACCACCTAACAGTTGAGAATCACACCTGAAAGACGCTTCTCCAAAGTTAAAACAAACAAACAACAGTCTGCTTTCAAGGCGAATCAATCAGTGCTCAATGTCTGAACATCATTTATAAAGCCAGCCCCACCTAAACGCCAAATACCTAAGACCTTTTCATAAATGTTTTGGCAGTAAAAATGTCCTAGTTATAAGGAACTTTTGTGCCTCCAGTGTGATATATGTGATACATTTGACCCACACAGTATAATTCCTCGGAGCTCAAGTTTTTACTGGTGAGTAAACGGTGACAGTTGACTTTGTGTGGTCTCTAGGACTCTGCAGATAGAGGTATAGGCGTTATTGACAAGCGTGTGAAGGATATATACCAGCAAGCGGTGGCCATCTGTCCGGTAGCTGCCCCCTGGACACACCTCAGACAGAGCCGCTGAAATCACCCCGCCCTCTTCTCTCCTAATCGCATCAGCCAGCCCCCCAGCACTCTGATTCCGGAGCCCCTGGACTCACCCCCCATCCATGGGTTTGAAAAGAAACTGGTGTCAGGATTGTCTTCTGGTCTCAAGGACTTACTGCTCCTGCCCCCTGGCTTGCCGTCCATGGTGCTGTTTCCTAGGCCAGGAGAGGTCTGTGTTCCACTTCAGTTGTTCACAGAACTCCAAATTCCATGCTCCTGGGATTCCAGTGCTGTGGCTGGCTGAGCCGCACCGTCCTGGGCAGACAGTAGAGAACAGCAGAGAACAGTACAGGCAGGGTAATCTGAGCACTACCTGTGGTCAGACAGACGCACGCGCCCAGACGCGCGCTCGCGCGTGTACACACACGCGCGCACACACACACACATACACACGCTCCACCTAGCTGGCTGGAGGCTGGCCAAAGCTCACAACAGCCCCCCAGCCCAAGTCTGCAAAGTTGCTGATGTCACGTCCTTTCCCAAACTGAGACCAATCAGTGAGGAAGCCTTGGGGTTTATCAGGAAGGAAAGCCAGTTTGTAACTTTTGGAGAACACAGGGAACAGGGTGGGGGTGAAGGAAACCACTCCCGGCTGCACTGTTGTGTTCACTCTGCTGGGATCTGCTTGTTCTGGGGGGTGGGGGGGGCTTCTCATTGTTGACAAAGCCCCAGAACCCAAGAGCTGAGAAAGCTGGTTTCGCTGCAGCCCTGCTGAATTGCTTGCACAGCAACACGCCATCTGCACATGTGGTTTCAATTTTTCTGGGAGTTTCTTATGGGAAAATGTGTCTATATGTTACAAAAATGCTCCTTGGGAAAGAACTTCTATTTTCTTCCCTCTGACTACAGGAATTTCACTACATGTCCCTTCGCCCTCCCTCCACACATTATATTTTGACTTCTAAATAAATAATTAACAGTTGCTGCTGGAAAATGGATTGCCAGGTGGCCCCGGGTATGTGGAAGAAACCTGCTACTTTGTTAATTATAAAAAGCTTTACTCTGGGAAGTTTTCGCCTGTTCGCCTTTCCAGAACAGTGGGTTGCGGTACACTTGTCTTCTCAGGGGAACCCAGTTTCCCCCCACCCCCGGGTGCTGGTTCAGGCTGAGGCCATCCCTAGACTCGCACTGCGCCTCTTTTCTGGGTGGAAGGGGACCTTTGCTTGCAGTTAGGGGAGTCCCTGAGTTAGTGTCGAGCATGGTCTGTCTCTGAAGTGACTGCGGATTTTTTTTTTTTTTTAACGCCAAAGATGCAGCCTCACTATTTCAGATTTATGGGTCCTCGACTGGAACACATGGCAGCCATCGTTCACAGTTGGAGGCGTGGCCTCCATATTTCAAAATGCATTTCCGTGCACACGCACATATATGCATTTATCCCTTTACAATTTTTCACACGAATGCCATTGTATTACCATATCGCTCTCTGCCTGTGACACTTCTTCCGTCTTGGAGAACTTTCCATTTTAGCACGTATGGCTGTCCCTCTCTCCATTACGGTGCAGCATGCCATATGGCTCAAAACTACTTTACTGTTCCCCCATGATGGAGGCAGAATGTTACCATCTCTTCTGTTACTATATTACCACCGCGGTCCATAATTTTGTTTAAGTGGCTCTGTGCAGGGGTGCAAGGGTTTCTGGAGGAGAGATTCCTGAGTGGAAATGCTGGCTCGCGGGTGCACTCGTGCACATGCCATGATTGCTGCAGGAGCGAAGACACACACAGAAGTGAGTACAAGCCAAACGGGAGAAATCTGAATTCTGAAGATCAGTGACTTGTATCAGTGTCCGTGCACATCTCCATTGCAATTATCTCAATACAGATGGCGTTTTGAAAGAAAGAGGCTGTTCGTTCAAAACTGAGAGAGTGGCGCCTGAGTGGCTCGGTCGGTGGAGTGTCCGACTCTTGATCTCGGCTCAGGTCATGATCCCAGGGTCGTGGGATTAAACCCTGCCTCGGGCTCTGTGCTGAGCGTGGAGCCTGCTTGGGATTCTCCCTCCCTCCCTCTCATTCTCTCTCTCTCTCTGCCACTCTATCCCACTTGCATGCACTTTCTCCCTCTCTCTAAGAAAAAAAAAATGATAAAATTGACAGACATACTGCCAAATTGCCCTCCAGGTCTCTGCAGAATTAACTGAACGGGCCACAAGCAGATAAATTGTATGCTACTCCATCAGGAGAAGATTTGAAGAACTATCAAACTTGTCTTTGGCAGAGACTGAGAAATTTACTCCCAACGTAGACCGAATGATAAGGAGTTAAACAGAGAGGCACAATGGGGAACCTGGCTATTATCGCCATTCTTTGAGCAAAATCTTCATGGTACAGCTTCTTTATTTACTTTTAATTAAACTCCGAGAAGATAACATCTTCCCAGATTCAAATTTAAGTTTATTGTCCAACGTGACAATAAAGAGGATTTCCGAGTTGTTGCCTTAGTACCTGGGAGGGAATTAATCAGCTTTTAACCTTCTCACTAGATTTATAATGTTGGTCACCCCTCGTGAATATTGGAGAATGGGAACTGACTTTTTTTTTTTAACTGTTTAACAACACTTCCAGTCAGGAATTCAAAAACGATTACAAGAGAAAGTCATGCATTTATGGGGATTTGAGGACAAAGTTGAATGGCAAGCATATGAGCCGTGATTATAGGAGAACAGGTTGGCTTACGACAAGCCACAAGAGGAGAACAAGCTTACGGACTTCTAGTCGTCCCTGTGTGCGTGTGTGTGTGTGTGTGTGTGCGTGTGCACGCGTGTTCAGGAAACTTGGTCCAGGTTAGGTAAGAAAAAAGAATGATGTATGGCCTACAGCGGTAAGGCCACAGTCATTCCTTATCCAGTACAGTCTTAACACTAGCCAGGGCCTCTGCGGCCCCCTCACCTAGATGTCCACGGCTGACATCACTCATGGGTTCTGAGACTCTTTCCTCCCGAGGCCCTGGGGAGCCTGGAAAGTCCCCTCCAATCAGTCAAAGTCGGCCCGGGAGCAGAAACCTCTGGTCATTCCAGCCAGCAACCTCTCTAGCACAAGACCCTTAAAACCCAAAAGGTACACCTCCCCTCTGATAATTTGGAACGGTCTGTGTTTCCCGCAAAAAGCCTCGCCGTTTCTCTTGCTCTTGCATAACTGTCTGCATGCTGAGCTAGCTGGTGTTGCTACTTGAGACGGCAATCACTCGTCCCCACTCCATCTAGCAGTACAATAAGATTCAAACAAGGATGTGTCCTTTAAAAGCTGGCACAATGCAGTATTCTTGAGAAAACCAATCACACAAATCAAAGCCGAGAGTCGACATCCACAATGGGGCTGGATTCTTCAAAAATGCCAACGGCACGAAAGACCAGAGTGGGGGTGGGAAGGCTTTCTAGCTTAAAGGAGAAAAAAGTGACTTGGTGACTAAATACATGCATGATCTTTGATCAGATCGTGACTGCGGTGTGGCACGGGGGCAGGGACAAGACGTAAAAGGCATCAATGCCACCATCGCTGAAATTTAAATATGGACTGAGATCAGATCATCACAGTGCCTCGCCGGCAGGTCTCCTGCATGTGATTGCTGCCCCGAGGTTGCGCAGAAGAGCCTCTGTGTTCCTAGGAGATGCACGCTGAAGTGCTGGGGGCAGAGCCACGTGCAGCTTGACACAAAGGGAGAGATGTGTGCCCCTTTGTACACGTTTTACACCCAATGGAAGAAGCCAACGCAAGCTCTACAGTCAAAACCCAGGAGTATACGTAAAGACCACATTGCCCAATCTGTTCACAAGCCAGTGGCATTCCTCACGCGCCCAACAGCCACAAGTCCCAGAACCTTCGGCTGAGTGGAAACACTCTTCTTGTTGCACAATTATGTAAGCCCGTAAAACAAACAATAACCTGTCTTTGTTAAAATTTTTGACATTTTGGTCATCGTGGGCTTTTTTCCTTAACACTGGATCTTTTTTTTTTTTTAATATTGCACTAAAATATTTACTTTGGGGCGCCTGGGTGGCTCGGTCGGTTGAGCATCTGACTTCAGCTCAGGTCACGATCTCGCAGTTCGTGAGTTCAAGCCCCACATCGGGCTCGCTGCCGTCAGCCCGTCAGCGCAGAGCCCGCTTGGGATCCTCTGTCCCCTTCTCTCCACCCCTCCCCTGCTTGCGCTTTCCCAAAATTAAATAAATACTTTTTAAAAATATTTACTTTGATGATAGAGTTTCTTGGTGCCACCCCCTTAGATTTTTTGCCCCACTCACCTCCTGTAATCTTGGCCCTGGTGAACAATCATGATGTCCACAGTTTATTCACAAATGGCTCATCTAAAATTATTTGTATACGTATTAGTTATACGCAGCTTACATGCATATATATTCTACAGGTGTGTGTACACACATGCATACGTATATGTACATATACACACGTGTATGCATATACACAGAGATAAGCAAATGTGGCAAAACGCTAACGATTGGTGAACTGAGGTGAGGGGCACACAAATATTCGCTGTATTATTCTTGTAACTTTTCTGTAAGCTGGACAACTTCCAAAACAACAGTGGTGGGGGGGAAATTACTACATAAAAATTCAAAGCAGGCATACATTTTTTCACCGGTTCAACTCACGTTAAAATAGGACGCTGCAATTTTTAGCATGACCCATGTATTTGTCCAAGTATGGCTCTGCTGAAGGAAGGAGATTACTCCACGTGCAAATGTCCACGCGGGAGCAGTCCCTGGTGACCACATGTGATGGGGGAGCTCGGGAGATCCCCCAGTGCTGGGAGCACCCTTCCCTAACGAGCTGTGGTTATTCCACGATTCATCCCTCACCACGTTAAGGGCGCCAAATCGGCTCGGCAATGAGCATTGTTACTGAAAAAAGTTACCGTCTGTAAACCTCAGGTTTATGTGACATGGCAATATTACAGGTATTAGGGAGGAGAATTACTTTGGGAGAAATGGCTCCTTAATAAAAGGCAAACAAAAAACAGAGACGCTGAATGACATACCGAACCTTTTAAATAATTTAAGGGGTTTTGAACGAGTTGAGGCTTAAACTTCAAATAAAACAGGCAAGCTGACTTTTTTTGAAATAAGGCAGATGACGGATACCGTCAGATAAGTGACGAACGGGTAGACAGATGATAGACACAGGGTACACAGATCAGCATATTAGGTGTCTATATAGAGAAAGAGATGGTATATGGATCGCTGATATTGGGTGTTCATGCAGTTTTGAAAACAGTTTTCCCTTCAAGTGATTCATTGTGTCAAATTCAAATTATTTTAAACTCTTATTTTAAATAGTTTTCCTGGGGCGCCTGGGTGGCGCAGCTGGTTAAGTGTCCGACTTCAGCCAGGTCACGATCTCACGGTCTGAGAGTTCGAGCCCCGCGTCAGGCTCTGGGCTGATGGCTCAGAGCCTGGAGCCTGTTTCCGATTCTGTGTCTCCCTCTGTCTCTGCCCCTCCCCCGTTCATGCTCTGTCTCTCTTTGTCCCAAAAATAAATAAACATTGAAAAAATATTTTTTTTAAATAAAGAAAGAAAGAAATAGTTTTCCTAATCAGTAAATCCCACCTCTGAACACCTTCCAAGAAACACTGCAAACATTTAAAAAGATGTATTAAAAAAATAAACCAGCCTGCTTCCGATTCTGTGTCTCCCCATCTCTCTGCCCCTCCCGTTCATGCTCTGTCTCTCTCTGTCTCAAAAATAAATTAAAAAAAAAAAAACGTTAAAAAAAATAAAATAAAAAAATAAGCCAGTTCACACTAGCGTTGTTTGTAAGAGGAATCAGAAAAAATCTAAGTATTCCAACAATACGGACATAGCTGAAGAACAGGACACAACCCTTTAATAGGATAGGTTCGAAAGGTCTGAAACTTAGAAAATCATTACAGTATGGTTTTGGGGGAAAGTAGGCATCAGAAACACTTTTAAGACAGGATCACTACGTCAGACCAGGCAAAGGAAGTGAAACGAAACAAAAGAAACCTGATATACCACAAGAAGTCACTAAAACCTTAATAGTAAAAATTAACTAACCAATTTTAGACACCTACCTGAAAAATCCTTTTAAAATTCAGTCACCCTGACAGGGACCTCGCCTAATCACCTTATCTAAAGCAGTAGCTCTCACCACCACTCTTTACCCTAATCTGCTTTCTTTTTCTTATCACTTTCCTGACACGATCGTGTATGTGTGTGCCTTGCTTAGTCCCATGAAAGCACCCTGGGAGCAAGGACCCTGTCTATCTTTTCCACAGCCTTAGTGTCTGGGTAAAAATAAATGCTGGGTAAAAATGTGTTGAATGAATTAATTGAAAAGGCACCCTAGAGCACTTCAGATGTGATTGAGATTGTAAAGAATTACACCATTTGGGGAGTAAAACATCACACATCCTGTGAAAAATGGAATAACCTATAATAGCGTTAAGAACCTCCAGGGGCGCGTGGGTGGCTCAGTCAGTGGAGCGTCCGACTTCGGCTCAGGTCGTGATCTCGCAACTTGTGAGCTCGAGCCCCGCGTCGGGCTCTGTGCTGACAGCTCGGAGCCTGGAGCCTGCTTCCAATTCTGTGTCAACTTCTCTCTTTGCCCCTTCCCCACTTGTGCTCTGTTTCTATCAAAAATAAATAAAATATTTTTTTCAATTAAAAAAAACCCAAAACCTCCAAAAGCAAGCAATATAAACCAGATGATTCCATCTGATGGCCTAATTCTAACTTGATGGAATGTGGGACTCAACGGGAATTTAAAGACTATTTCATGTCCTATCTCTGTAGTCAGAAGTCATAAAACATTACAATTCCAAGACAAGGTCCAGGGATCTGGACCAGTTCGGCATCCACATCTTTCTGGAATCAGAAGAATCGGTCTGGTAAAGGGTCTCTCGGGACTCAGTTCAGAATTAAAGTGCTCCCCAGAACACAAAACACACCTACCAGAGCTGAGAGGTCCATACAAATGATTCATGAAATTCATGGTCTGCAGTTTCAGAAAGCAGATAGAACGGCAGGATTCTCAAGTCCCTGGGGCCTATAGATAGACTGAATATCCTAGGACATCGTGGGGTTTACCACGGAGCTCAGACATTCGACAAGATGCAAGCTGACCAAAAAATGAACTCAGGAGAACACTTTGAAGACAGAAAGCCTCCAACTCCTGAGTGTTCTATGATATATATTTTAACTCTGGAATGTCTACAATACGTATTTTAATTTACCAGTATTTTCTTGTCAAGTTTCTGACTTTGATGTTAGGCTTAGAAAAGACCTTCCTTTGCATATACGTTCATGAACATTTTATTCTGGAATTTATAAGCATTTGAAATTTTTTAACATTTTCAAAAAACCAAGATTTGTTCTTTGGAATGTGACGTTAAATAAGAATTTAAAAGAATGTAATATTTCTTCCTCAAATAGTTAACTTGTTTTTTTATATTTATTTATTTCTGAGAGACAGAGAGAGACACAGCGCAAGTGGGGGAGGAACAGAGAGAGAGGGAGACACAGAATCCGAAGCAGGTTCCAGGCTCTGAGCTGTCACCACAGAGCCTGACATGGGGCTCGAACTCAAGAACCGTGAGATCATGACCTGAGCCGAAGTCAAACGTTTAATTGCCTGAGCCACGCAGGCGCCCCCCTAATTAACTTATTTGATATTCCAAAGTTGTGAAAATCAGAAAAAGGTCTTGAACAGCACTAACAGAAACATGCCAGCCACACGTATCATTTAAAATCGTATGGCAGGGGCGCCTGGGTGGCGCAGTCGGTTAAGCGTCCGACTTCAGCCAGGTCACGATCTCGCGGTCCGTGAGTTCGAGCCCCGCGTCAGGCTCTGGGCTGATGGCTCGGAGCCTGGAGCCTGTTTCCGATTCTGTGTCTCCCTCTCTCTCTGCCCCACCCCCGTTCATGCTCTGTCTCTCTCTGTCCCAAAAATAAAATAAAAACGTTGAAAAAAAAATTTAAAAAAAAAAAAAATAAAATCGTATGGCAGTCACATTAAAGAAAGTAAAAAAAAGAAGTGGAATTAATTTTAATAATGAATTTCGTTTAACCTAATACATTCAAAATATTATCACTTCAAGGGTGCCTGGGTGGCTCGGTCAATTAAGCGTCTGACTTCAGCTCAGGTCATGATCTCGCAGTTCGGGGGTTTGAGCCCCGCGTGGGGCTCTGTGCTGGCAGCTCGGAGCCTGGAGCCTGCTTCGGATTCTGTGTCTCCCTCTCTCTGCCCCTCATCTGCTCACACTCTCTCCCTCTAAACAGTAAATTTAAAAAATATATATATCATTTCAATGTGTAATCAACATCAAATTATTAATAAAATATGTCACGTATTTTGTACCGCATCTTCAAAACATGGTGTATTTTTTATACTCCATCACATCTGCGTTCAGCCCAGCCACATTTCAGCTGCTCAATAGCCGAATGTGTCTAGTGGCTTAGGTACTGAATAGCCCAGATTTAGAGCAGTGTTTCACAATCTCAGCACTATTGACATTTTGGGCCCGGTAATTCTTTGCTGTGGGGAGCTGCCCAGAGTACCTAAGATGATTCGCCGCACCTCTGACCTCCACCCACTAGATGTCAGTAGCACCCCTCCCTCAGTTGTGGCAACTAAAGGTGTCTCTACCGACAAATGTCCCCGAGTGGGGGGGTGAAAGTAGGGCAAAATTATCCCCAGTGGAGAATCAAAGGGCTAGAAGACCTGGAGAAAAAAAAAAATACACGTTTGGAACCAACCTTAGGATCAGCTGAGAGAAAATTTTCTTCTTAGAAGCTAATTTTACTATAGTCAGCGAACCATGACAGTAGTACTTACAACAATTAAAAGTTTATCCACGTCAGAACTTACCGAAGTTCTAAATTCACAAAAGGGAGGGGGAGGAGGAAAAGAAAGGTGAGAAGTGGGAAGAGCAGAAGGGGGGAGTGGAAAAGAAGAAAAGGGAGGGGGAGGAGAAGGCTGTTGCTCCTATCAAAAATGCCAGGCTTACTTTGGACCCAGGCTCACAGAAATAATAGTGACCCGGCACGGAGCGTGTCTTGGCGACTGGCATTAACATGTAATTATTTCAAACAACCCTGAGGCTCTTGACTTTGAAAACAAGCTGATGGATGCTTGGGTTGCAACATGCATCAAACAGTGCCTGCGGGTTCAGGTAATAGGGGAGCAGCCAGTGTTGCCCTGTTCTAGAACCGTGTGCCTCAACGAACAGCCTTTAATGTCAGAAGTGACGAGCAACATTTCTCTTATCAACCAAGACCTCAGTAACTGCAAGTCTCTGTTAACTTTGATGTTTCGAATGCGTTCAGCGCGCACACACACACACGCGCGCGCGTGTATATATATAAATGGCAAGGAAATCAAAATTACAGCAGAAGTTTATTCATGGAAGCAGAGAAAGAAAGGGCAAAGGAGGGAGGGACTACATCAGGAACACATCATGAGATACACTCGTCAGACTCTTATTCACCCAAGATTCACATGTATCTGCAAGATATGCATAATATTGACCCTTAGATAATTAAAGACCACGAATCTTCAAACACAGATTATTTTCACTCCGCTGCACAGATTTCTAAAGTGTCTTAACAACAAAAGCTAAAAACCAAAAGGCTTCCGGTTACCCCTTGGGGAACGAGAGCATTAACCAGGAGTTTCTACTCCTCGGGTGTTCTGGTTCTTCGGGGACCAACCCTAGCTGACTCTGCTCATTGGAAGGTACTCAGAGCCTAGCCACTGGGTGTCTACACTAAGTACCCTGGGTACAGCAGGCAGTAGCCTGCTCATTTCCAAGTACCTTCCCAAGGCCAGCTGGGACTACCGGTATAGCAGGAATCTTTCCAGCAGCTCCGGCAGATGCAGCTCACGGATGGTTTGACGACACGCTCGGCCCAAGCACTTCCGGACACACAGGCGACAGAGCTGGGAGAGAGCAGGCGGGCCTGGGGAAGAAGTTACAATGTGTGAAGTTCATGGTGGTGGGGCTGGGGGAGAAGGGGAGACCAGAGGACCGGAAGAGGCCGAAATGCTCCACAAGCTGGCTCCGTGCACGGATCGTAGAGCGATGTAGCAGACGCTAAATACACACAGGGATCCCGGTGTGCCCCTCTGGGCGGCGACATGTTTGGGTGAGCCCTCCAAAGGTGAGCGTGTTAGCGATAGTGGGGAATGAGGCTAAGCAGAGGCAAGTCAGGAATGAAGCGTGAGGCCTCAAGGGAACGCGCCTCATTCACGTATCGCACGCGCCAACAAACGGGATAATACTGGCCAAGGAGAACCAAGCGAGGGCCAGCTGCCAGGAGGGCATAAAGGCCTGTAAGGTCACAGAGGCCTCCCGGACCTCCTGGCTCTGGCTGCCCGTGAGGCGGTGCTGGCTGGGTCCCAAGTCATTTTCGGAAGGGCCCTCCATTCACACAAGGCTCCCAGCTCCATGAAGGATCTAGAGAAAGGACCCAACTCACTTAACCCCCATTATATCCCAGACCTCAGTCTCAAAGGGGCTCACGGAGTCATCACGCCCATGGCTTTGCGTGGCTCAAGGAAAGTAACGAGAGCCCCAGATACGGCTGAATAGGACGAATGAGGCTTTGGCTGGAACGCTAGTTATACAGAGGCATTTGTAATGTCCCAGTGCTCCCTAGCCTCACTGTATCAGGAAAGATCCCTTCAAGTAGACCTGTGTGATTACCGGACTGCATAAAGTTGTCCTTCTCAAGACAATCCTACTGTAACAGGATCTTGCCACCCATGAGAAATGGGGCACTGCATATGCAAATAGCCAGATAACACCTGAATTGAGGTTTCTAAGGAGGATCTATGTGACAGAGCACATAAGTGCCCTTCGTTAAAATCTTGGGAAGCGCGAGAGGAAAGCATCTCCACCTGTCACCCAACCGAAGCTCCTCTGGAAAACAGTAACGCAGACAAATCGTCCAGCGTGCCTAGAGAAGGTCAGATACCAGAGTGAACTGTGACACAGCTGGTGTCCATCCTTCCAGACCAAGCAGCTGTACTTGTGACGACAGAAGACAGAAGCGCCTGCTTAGAACGAATCTAAATCCTGGGCCTGGAAACATCTTTGACGGAAGAAAAGAGGAAATGTGGCAATTGCCATAAACCATATTCTCGGCTAACAGTTGGAAAGGACCTGGCATTTCCAAACTGGGAGCCGGTAAGGAAGATCAGAGTTCTTCAAGTGGAGATTCAAATAAAAGAGCAACCATTAATGACATAGACTATTGGGAATAATCTAGACCAGTGGTACTCAAAGAGTGGCCTCAGTTCAACAGCACTACCTGGGAACCCAGTGGGTGTATAGAGTCTAGGCCCCATCCCAGACCTCCTGAACCCAAATCTGCATTCTAATTAGATCACCAGGTGATTCGTACTCATGGTAGAACTTAAGAAGCACTGACCGAGGGATGTCTGGGTGGCTCAGTCGGTTAAGCGTCCGACTTTGGCTCAGGTCATGGTCATGCAGTCCGTGGGTTCGAGCCCCGCATTGGGCTCTGTGCTGATGGCTCGGAGCCTGGAGCCTGCTTCGGATTCTGTGTCTCCCTCTCTCTCTGCCCCTCCCCTGCTTGTGCTCTCGCGCTCTCTCTCTCTCAAAAGGAAACACTTAAAAATTTTTTTTAAAAAAGCAGCACTGACCTAGAAAGCATTCCTGAAATGACTGAACCGAGCATTCTACTTGGAAGGTATAGAAGACACGAGGGTGGTTTCATGAAGTGGAACTGGTGAGTAAAATAAAACCCGTCTCGACCAGAAAGTGTTTCAGAAGGTTCAGCGCGGGGCCATCATAACACTGAGCGCATGTTCTGGAGTCAGACTGCTTGGCTGGGGTCCTGCTTCTCCTTAGCAGTCATATGACCCTCTGCAAGCCAGTATCTTTATGCTCTCTTGTCCTATCTTCAGCCGGGACAGCACCAGCTACTGCAAAGTGCTCGCGGCTTTAAAGTTTTCAGAATTCAGGGAGATTAATCCAGGTTTCAAATTTTTTAGCTCAGCGCCTAACACGTGTAAAACTGAATAATGACTATCACTGTTTTTAAGTTTATTTATTCTGAGAGAGAGTGAGAGACAGAGAGAGAGAACGAGCAGGGGAGGGGCAGAGAGGGAGGGAAAGAGAGAATCCCAAGCAGGCTCTGCACTGTCAGCATAGAGCCCGACGCGGGGCTCGATCCCACAAACCGTGAGATCATGACCTGAGCCGGAACCAACAGTCAGATGCTTAACTGACCGAGCCACCCAGGTGCCCCTTATTACCATTACCTTTAATAGTCTCCCAAGCATACAAATGATCAGTACAGGCTTGGATAATGTTCTCTTTCTGTATAGACTTAGCATGACTGACTTCTGAATTTGGAATGCAGAGCCTCTTAGAGACCCGCCTGGTCTCCTCGGGCATCTGTCGCTCCACTGGCCCACGGTGGAAAGGGGAGTGAGGCAATGGGGGGCACAGATCCGCCTGCTCCCTGATCTCGAGGGCAGGCAATCGACTCGGCCACCCAGTCCAGTGTCTGAAATACACACTCCGTATCCAGCCTACAGCCTCTCACTCAAGTATTGCTAGCTTCCGCTGACAAATATTTCTCCAAATACGACAAAGCAGGGTCTTGGTCCACTCCGCTGGGCACTTATTCCAAGCCAGATGTGGCAGTTCACCTTTTGGTGGTGAAAAGAGATCTCGGAGTATTTTCTCATCACGAAAAGTACACAGCAACCTCCCGGTTGCATAAATGCCCTTCCGTTACAAGTGAACACATACGCCTACCGAATCCCATCTCGGTGACGCCAGCGACGCCTGCTGCCTCCCACATGCCACTCCCAAGGAAAAAGAGAAAAGAGGTAAGGAAGTCTGGAGCTAAGACAGGGAGGGGAGACAGCGGATGCGCTTCCGGGAGAGAACTGGACACCCAGCCCTTCGTTACCTTCCCGGAGCAGGAGGGCCTGCTCCACGCCGCTTTTCGGAGCCGCCAGATCCAACGCACTTTTCCCCTCGGCATTTCTGCACTTCAGGGGAGCCCCATAGTCCGCTAGCAGGTGGACGACTTCCACGCTGGACTGCCTCGCAGCGGCGTGGAGCGGGGTGTCCAGACTCTGGCCGCGGTCCACGCTGGCTCCTTGAGAAAGCAAATGACACGAGTCAACGCTGAACGTTGACGTGGGAATACGACGGGCCTAAAATACAGCAGCTGTGGAGGAAAGCATCTTGAATGTCATGACATGCTGGGCCAATCTTCGAAAACGTCTGACCCAAGCCTAGAGCCTCAGCAGTGGCTCCTGAAACTGCTTCAAAGGATCTGGGTGAGAAGAGTGAAGAGAGACATTTTTAGGCACTTAAAATACACTCCTTGCTTTTCCATACGAACCGTGCGACGGACAAAATGAAATACCTGCAGCGCCTTTTACGGAGAATTATTTTGTTTTTTGGCAAAGGATAAAGTTAAGATTATTTGGCACTTATGTTATTCCGGGCTCCAAGAAAAAGATTTCTGAACTACGACAGGGAGTAGTAAATGATAGGGGATGAAAAAGACAAAAAAAAAAAAAATCTTGGAGATAAAAATTCTTATTTAAAAGTTCTTAGTACAGCCTCTAATGTCAGCGGTGAAGTTTGGGGAATCTTTAATCAAGTAATAGTTTCAAGACATTTTACTTTCCCCCCCGGACTCCCAGTGTCTGTATCTACCTTTTAGAATGAAGGAAGTTACTAAGTACCTTAGCAGGATTGATCTAAGGGAGTCTATGGCAAATGTCTGTTATTTTTGCTATCCGGCATCCTCCTGATAACCACACCTAGGTCTCCCTCTGAGGAACCATCCCCTGGGATTCCCGGCTCACGTGTTTCCAGGGAAGCCTGACAACTACAAGGTAGACTGAAATCTAAGCCAGTCAGCGTACTGTATTTCCTTTGGCCACCATGATTGGTTCAGAGATGGGCAGGTGACTCAAAAAGAGCCAACGCAATAAAATTCTTTTTTCCCACTAGGACTCATGGGAAAGAGACTCTTGCTCTCTCTTGAAACCACCAAAGAGAACCATACCAGGTAAATGAAGCCAATACCAAAGGAAGTGGACACTCATTTCTCTGGAAAAGTTTTGTTTTAAACATTCAAACGGCAAATACTGTCAGAATTTTGTCCAGCCTGACAAGAACTTAGTCTTTAAAGCCATGGAAAACCAACAAGGTTAACAGGTTCTTCTCATAAAAAGATTTCTGGAAGTTACCTAATTCGAGAAGTTTCTTCACACAGTCTACCCTCTGGTAGGTGCAGGCCACATACAGGGGAGTTCCAAGCTGGGGCACTTCTTGGTCAATGTTAACGTTATTTGCCAGAAGAATCTCCATGCACTCTCTATGACCTGGTGGCACAAAAGACAACCTTACTCAAGTAAGGGAAATATTGACTATTTACAGAACTACAGAAGTGCTTACCTGGAATGGGCTTTAGAAAAAACCTAGCCCAGGGGCGCCTAGGTGGCCCAGTCCGTTGAGCGTCCGACTTCGGCTCAGGTCATGACCTCACGGTTTGTGGGTTCGAGCCCCGCGTCGGGCTCTGTGCTGACAGCTCAGAACCTGGAGCTTTCTTTGGATTCTGTGTCTCCTCTCTCTGCCCCTCCCCTACTTACACGCGCTCGCTCGCTCTCTCTCTCAAAAATAAACATTAAAAAAAGAAAGAAGGAAAGAAAGAAAGAAAGAAAGAAAGAAAGAAAGAAAGAAAGAAAGAAAGAAAAAGAATGAATGAACCTAGCTGGGTGGGTACCTGGGTGGCTCAGTGGGTTAAGCGTCTCTTGATTTCAGCTCAGGTCATGATCTCACGATTCGTGAGATTGAGCCCCGCATCGGGCTCTGCGCTGTCAGCTCAGAGTCTATTTGACATCCTCTCTCTCCCTCCCTCTCTCTCTCTCTGCCCCTCCCTGGTGCTCCCTCTCTCTCTCAAAAATAAATAAGTGTAAAAAGAAAAAGAAAGAAACTAGATATTTTTTTTAGGCAGAAAAAAAATACCTTTTTGGAAATCTTAGAAAAGTCCAAAATAAAGACCATTAAAGAGAAAAGAATGCCCGTATGTCCCCAGTTCAAGTCCTCTCTGCAGCCCTCACAGTGCCTCCATCTAAACTACGGGCTCCAAGGAGCACAGCTGGAATCATTCTTCACGGCGAAGCCACCGGTTTACAAACAGAGGCTGCGAGACGCACAGGGGTAAACGGCCCACAAAAGCCAGTGCTCAAATCCAAGGCCCGTGTACGGCTGCACCTCCTTATTCTGGCTAACCTGGAAGACACCTATGAGAATATGTAAAGCCCCAACTATAGAATATACGTGTAACTGCACTTTCAAATTCAGGGCTTAACAACAACTACATAAACAAGCATTCTCCTCGGAGAGGCTGCCCAACGAATACTCGAGTGGACCAGATGGACTTGACAGATATATTTAGAACTCTGCATCCCAAAGCGACAGAATATACTTTCTTCTCGAGTGCACATGGAACATTCTCCAAGAGAGATCACATACTGGGTCACAAAACAGCCCTGCATAAGTATAAAAGAATTGAGATCATACCATGCACGCTTTCCGACCACAGCGTTATGAAACCTGAAATCAACCACAGGAAAAAGTCTGCAAACCTCCAAAAACGTGGAGGTTAAAGAACACCCTACTAAAGAATGAATGGGTCAAACCAGGCAAGTAGAGAAGAAATTTAAAAATATATGGAAACATGGGGTGCCTGGGTGGCTCAGTTGGTTAAGCGTCCGACTTCAGCTCAGGTCACAACCTCACGGTCCGTGAGTTCGAGCCCCATGTCGGGCTCTGGGCTGATGGCTCAGAGCCTGGAGCCTGCTTCCAATTCTGTGTCTCCCTCTCTCTCTGTCCCTCCCCTGTTCATGCTCTGTCTCTCTCTGTCTCAAAAATAAATAAACGTTAAAAAAATTTAAAAAAAAATATATGGAAACAAATGAAAATGGAAATACACAATCCAAACACTTTGGGATGCAGCGAAGGCAGTCCTGAGAGGAAAATACATTGCAATCCAGGCCTATCTCAAGAAACAAGAAACATCCCAAATACAAAATCTAACAGCACACCTAAAGGAAATAGAAGCAGAACAGCAAAGGCACCCCAAACCCAGCAGAAGAGAAATAATAAAGATTAGAGCAGAAATAAACAATATAGAATCTAAAAAACTGTAGAGCAGATCAACGAAACCAAGAGTTGGTTTTTTGAAAAAATAAACAAAATTGATAAACCTGTAGCCAGGCTCCTTAAAAAGAAAAGGGAGATGACCCAAATAGATAAAATCATGAATGAAATGGAATTATTACAATCAATCCCTCAGAAATACAAGCAATTATCGGGGAATATTATGAAAAATTATATGCCAACAAACTGGACAACCTGGAAGAAATGGACAAATTCCTAAACACCCACACACTTCCAAAACTCAGGAGGAAATAGAAAGCTTGAACAGACCCATAACCAGCGAAGAAGTTGAATCAGTCATCAAAAATCTCCCAACAAATAAGAGTCCAGGACCAGATGGCTTCCCAGGGGAGTTCTACCAGACGTTTAAAGTAGAGATAATACCTATCCTTCTCAAGCTCTTCCAAAAAATAGAAAGGGAAGGAAAACTTCCAGACTCATTCTATGAAGCCAGCATTACTTTGATTCCTAAACCAGACAGAGACCCAGCAAAAAAAGAGAACTACAGGCCAATATCCCTGATGAATATGGATGTAAAAATTCTCTAATAAACATTTTAAAATAATTCCTGTCCAAGGGCGCCTTGGTTTCAGCTCAGGTAATGATCTCACAGTTCATGGGTTCAAACCCCACTTCGGGCTCCATGCTGACAGCGTGAAGCCTGCCTGGGATTCTCTCTCACTCACTCTCTCTCTCTCTCTCTCTCTCTCTCTGCCCCTCCCCCACTCACTTGCTCTCTCAAAATAAATAAACTTAAAATAAAAAATAATTCCTGTCCTTTTACTTTTGTTTTTCTTTTTCTTTGCGGAAGAAACTGAGCCTGGTCTGAGTTAAATTGAAGTACTCACAGAAGTTTTAAAAAATTAATATATAAATGATGGACACTAATGTAACAGTATCTAAAATAATGACTTTGCTATTTTCTCTTCCATTCTGTGGATGTTGGTTCCTAACATGCTTTTAGATACAGAAAAAAAAAATACGTAGAGACACATGAATTCATGTATTTATAAGTACATATGTATTCTGTAGGTCCATAGATACCAAACACCCCAACATAAAACCATCCACGAATTAAATAATTCAAACCATTCCCAATATGTATCCATTTTTAAATGTTTGGATGGAAATGCAAATATCAGATTAATTTTCACTTCAAATCAATAGTAAAACAATTTTTTAAACTTTTAGATCAATCATTTCCAAAGGAGACCATTTTCCTTCAACTTAAAGGATCTACTTGAAGTTTGGGAAATGACCAACCTCGGTTATTAATCAATAGATGTTTATGAAATATGTATAAGACATCAAAACCATGAATACATTGAGATTTAGGTCTTTTGTTGCATTTCAAGTAATCCATACACAAAGGGGGCAAAAAGACAAAAAGAAAACCAGACTCAAATACAGAGAACACACTGATGATTACCGGGGTGGGGGGGGGGGGGTGAAAGAGGTGAAGGCAATCAGGAGTAACACTGAGTAATGCACAGAATTGTTAACTCATTATATTGTACGCCTGAAACTAATAGAACACTGTACGCTAATTAGACTTCAATTGTTAAAGAAATGGAACAAAAATAAAAGCAGAGAAAAAAAGTAGTCCGCTGCAAAAAAAAAAAAAAAACAAAAACAAAAACCAAGTGACATATTTAATAACCTGGGGCAAATCTTTCACTATTGCCTTTTGAAATGAAGACTTTCATCCCGAATTAGACCCGCAAAGATGACTGTTCTACAGCATTCTAACTTCCCCACTGTATTTCTGATCTCAGTATAAGAGAATAACTCCACCAGTGGGTGACAGAAATGCTGCTCTGTCAGTGTGACCTTTGACAAATGGCCTTGACCTTTCAAAGGTGTCTTCTTGTTCTGTCTAGCCAATGCATCAAGTTTTTAAAGACCTCGATTTTACTCTTTACCCTCATTTCAAAAGTAACTGAGAACACGGGAAGCTCGAATCAACCTGAAGGTCTCTAATGCGATGCTTTTTAAAGTTGCAACCTTTTTTCAATACCTAATGACCTTGAAGTCAGCAGCTCGTCTAGAGTATACTGCTGGTTGTGGGCAGTTATGTTGACTCGTCCATTAGGGATACCATCAGCCTTGGCTTTCAGACACTTTCATAATTTATTTTAGTGCCTGATGCTTTATGGGCTTTGGGAAATGAGCCGCTCTTTCCTAGTAAAGACAAGACATACGCAACGTACGACTCATGGAAGTCACCCCTGCAGTCGGAGCCACCAAAACACCAGCAAAGAGTTTCCAGAGGGGCCTGCCGAGAGACCGACTCCCTAGGAAATGCGACATCGCAGACCGAAAGGGCGTGGCGAACACTATACCCCTGATTCGCGCAGATCGGAGCGAGCCCACCAGTTGGTGTGCATTGTGACGGCCGACTCACCTCTCTTCACTGCCTCGTGGATGGGTGAAGCCAAGTGCGCCTCCAGCTGGGCCTTGGCGCCAAACTCCAGCAGCACGTGGACGCACGCAGCACTGCCGCTCCGGCACGCGTTGAAGAGGGGCGTGGCTCCGTGGACCGTCACTCCGTTGACCTAAGGATGAGCGAAGAGGCCCAGAGGATTTGCGATTTTTCTCTCACCGTTGCCAAGCGTTTATTCCTATGCACCTGCCTGGAGAAATTTCCCATGCTGGTGGATGAGCGAGGGAACTCTACATCACTACGGTACCATGTTTTTTAGATGCCAGCAATCCGTCAACTCTCACCTACAAATAATATCCCAAGTGGGACAAAATGGGACAGAGCTTTTCAGATGTATGCATGGGTATTCCAGAGCTTCTTACGAGCCTCCCAACCATGGAGGAGGGGGGGCCCGTTTGGTGGTTAGGAGCATGGCCGCTGGTACCATTAGCTTGGGTTCAAATACCAGCGTTCTCTCTTCTATTTGTTCAGAAGCCTCGGTCGGGTTATTAACTTTCTGTGCCTCAGTTTCCTTACCTGTAAAATGAGGATCATTAAAGACTCTGCCTCATGAAGTTATTGGGTGCATCAAGTGAGTCACCACATGTTAAACACTAAGAACACCGCCTGGTGCCCGGTGAGCGTTTAGTAAACATTTGCAATGACAGTTATTTTCATTGGCCGTTCCTCTGGAGCTGACTCCCCATCCCAATCATGAACCAATGGGGTGGGCACCGAAAGTACCGGAGAAGCCAGGTCCCCAAATCTGCGCTTGCAAAAAATCTCCTCAGCAATTTCCCCGCAGTTCTGTCCGTCTTGCCACAAGGTCTCTTACTGGTCTGCTCTAGTCCGTACCGATTGCGTGTGCCAGCAGTGACTCCTAAAGAGATCACGATCAAGCCAAAGGCACAAAGAAAAGAGCCATCAACATGGGGTCTCCAACCACCCTGGGTGCCTTCTAGGGATGCGGGAGGCACCTGAGAAGCAACACAGCTGGAGGGCATCTTTGGGTATTAGCAATAGATTGGCCAGGGCATCTTTGGGTATTAGCAATAGATTGGCCAGGACATCAGGGGACCAAGGCCTTCCGGTGGCGAGGCTCTTGCCTCAACAACTGAGGATGCGGGCATGTGAGAATCAGGATCCCAAATTTTCTGGTCTCAGAAACAAACAAAAAAGCTCCCTCTCCACAGTCCCAGGGTAGCCCCCATTATATTGGAAAGTGAAGGAGGAGAGGCTAAGGTGGCGGCGACAGACAAGGACAGGGGAGGTAGTGTGCAAATTCATACAGCCTAGGGATTTTCTAACCTATTTACATTTGTACTGAAAAAATATTTGGTGGAACTGGTTTGATTTGTTGTTACTGAGAATCATCCTCATCCTCAGTCCCGAAGTCTTCTAATTTGATTTCCTCAGTTTCTCAGGTCAGGGCAGCAAACATTTATTGAGCACCTATTAGGTGCCAGTGTTTCAGAAACAAAGGCGAGTAAGGCAACTTGCGTCTCCTGAACAGGGTGAATTCTATCAGGGAAGACAAACACAGAAAGAGATCCTTTTGATACAATAATAAATGCTTGGGGCGCCTGGGTGGCTCGGTCAGTTAAGCGTCTGACTTCAGCCCAGGTCAAGATCTCTCCATCTGGGAGTTCGAGCCCCGCACCGGGCTCTATGCTGACAGCTCAGAGCCTGGAGCCTGCTTCGGATTCTGTGTCTCCCTCTCTCTGCCCCTCCCCCGCTTGTTCCCTCTGTCTCTCTCTCAAATAAACATTAAAAACGTTTTAAAAAATAATAAATGCTTTCGAGCACCACAGGAGCAAGACAAAAGAGAGTACAGACTTGAGAAATACTGAGGAAGCAAAATTAGCAGGATGTGGTGATTAATTAGTCAGGGAGATGGGAGAAGTAGGATGATCCCAGGTCTGGAACGGGGGAACGCAGGAATGTGTTTCACCTGGCCTCTGAGACCGGGCTGCAAGGGGAGCTGGTCCCCCGGGGAAGGACATCAGAAGCACAAGTTTCAGATGCACGGAGTTTGAGGCACCCACGGGCCTGCCAAGTTTGAGGAATTTCCTACTGGTTGACCAACTCTCTTTTATGCCTTGTCTCCTTCTGATTTAAGTGTTAAATAACACAATCTTCATCGACTGTTTCCTCAAAAGATGGCCAAACACAAGGGACTGCGTCTGACTCTTTTTTTTTTGTCTCCCCCCAAAACTCCCAGAGTTGTACCAGCACACACTCCTCCACAACCCGATGTGGTTTGCTATCTCCCGCCAACGGAAGGAAACGGCCCTCACCCAGCCTCACCCTGTCACTACATGTGAGTTGACTACGCAGTAACTTCAGGAAGCACCGCCACATAAAAACACACGACCACTGTGGCATCGGGAAAATCACTTTGCCCAAGAAAGGCTTTTATATTCAGTTCGACATAGAGAGACCCAACTTCCATATAAAATGCAAAGAACAGCTTCAGTTAAGCACCTAAAAACATTGCAGCTCGTGAAACAACACGAGGACTGAGTTAAAAAGTGGAAATTAGCAACAAAATGGTATCTGGCAACTAAATGAATGTCACTGAGATTTTCAAAAGTTGTAATTTCACAGTTCTGTTGTGATATCTATTTCACAGTTCTGTTGTGATATCTATAGTGTGTGCACTATATTGTATACCTGAAACTAATAAAACACTGTATGTTAACTATACCGGAGTTAAAAACGATGATTTAAAACTAAAATAAACATAAAAAGAGAAAAAGATACATAAGGATAGAATTGTAAAATAAGATAAAGTTAATTCTGTCGGTTTTTTTCAATGTATTACTTATTAAAAGCTTATTTAATTTGATGATTTTGCTCAATAAAAATAGTCGTTGGTTTACGGTGTTGAATTAAGAGCGTTTTTGTTGTCCCTCTTTTAAATTGTACTCTTTCTCATGTTTCACAGTCCATTTCCCGAGATCGGTTTCAGAGAACTCTAGTTTGAGTTGATCTTTTGAAACTCAGCAGGGCAATTTTCAAGGATTCCTGTGAATTACCTCATTAGAATGCTCGCCCATGGGCACAGAGGCTGAAGAGGGGAGTGACCAACCGTGTCTCAGGAATGTGCACGCGGACAGGGCCAGACCTGTCTACACCGCCAGTGGGTGCACAGTCTGGAGGGTAGCGTCTGTTTAGACCCTAGCAGGTGCACCTGGGCAGAAAGGGCTGCGGGAGGGGGAGGCGGGGGGGAGGGGCGGTACTCACGTGCGCGCCCTTTTCCAATAAGGCTTTAGCGCAGGCCACGTGACCTCCGAGGCACGCCTCGTGGAGCGAAGAGACCCGGTTAATTGTCACGAGGTTCACGTTGACACCCTAGAATTTGGAGAGAAGGGGTCGAGGCTGCATTAGCAATGCCGGCGACTCCCAGACTTCAGAGTCCAGAGTCCAGCAGACACCGCTCCGGCATTCGTATGCCGTAGTAGCAGCACTGCTCTTGACCGCAACTCCAGGGCATGGAGAGGCCTCTGCAGTACCAGGGTACGGGGCCAGCGGCTTCTCCTTACCCAGTCCCAGCACGCCCCCCTCCTCTTATGCCTTGTCTTGGAGTCCATGTGACAGATGGGCATGATCAGCCCCGCTGCTGGCCGACTCTGACTTCGTGCCCTGATTTTCACAACTTGGCCCTGACCATCCCCCCTACCCATGATTACCACTTTCTGTGAAAGCAGGAGGTCCCTCTCAGCTTTTCTGAACTGAGTTCTGCTTCTGATTTCCTGCCTCCTAACCGACCCACTGAAAACTTCCGAAACCTAGTGCATGACCCTGAACCCCAAACGCCAACCTAAGTTCCCACGGCCTCCCGCCCCACGTCCCTGGGGCTGGCGGCATCCCTGCTGTGGCCAGCAGCTGGGACTTGCCACTATTGCCCTGTCCCTTCCTCTTAGGGCCTCTCTGTACCTCGTTGGTCCCATCCATTCTCATGCCCTGAATATGATGTCATTACTCTAGAGCTGTGCTGTATATTTCAATTTGGGTATTTAATACAATTAGGAAAATTTCCCTGTGTATTTTTCTTTAAGAAAAGAAAAACAGGCTAGCCCACAAGGTGGCAGCAGTGTACTAGGAAAAACAAAAAACAAACCTTCCATCTGGTGCAAACTCAGTTCCTGGATTCATACCCATGTGATGTTGGACGGGCCTGAAAGACCGTCTAGAGTGAATCACCTTCATTTTGCACGAAAAAACGGAGAGGCAGAAAGTTCAAACTATTACTAAGACTTAAGGCTCCCCCAGCCGTCGATGCCAGCCAGCACGATAGGAGCTTCTCATCCCTGGTTTCCTGCTCTACCCCACCACACTGTATGTGAAATAAAGTAAAAATTAAAATAAAATAATACATTTTTTTACTAGTGTGTAAGGGTAAAGAAGTGTGCGTGCACTGAGAAAAAGCTCAACTTCTCTCTGAAGAGCTCTCCTGACACATTTAAGCACACTGGTTTACAGAAATCAACATGCTTATGAAGTATACTTAAAAATAAAGTCGGGGGTGGGGGACACCTGGGTGGCTCAGTCGGTTGAGCGGCCGACTCTTGATTTCAGCCCAGGTCAGGATCTCACAGTTTGTGAGTTTGAGCCCTGCTTCGGGCTCTGCGCTGACAGCACAGAGCATGCTTGGGATTCTCTCCTCTCTCTGTCCCTGCACCGCTTGCATCCTCTCTCTCTCTCGCTCTCTCTCTCTCTCTCTCTCAAAAATAAACAAACATAAAAAAATAATAAGTACTAAATACAATGTGGGATCCTGGATCGGGGCCTGGAAGAGAAAAGGGACTCTGTGCGAAAACTGGTGTGATCTCAATAATCTGCAGTTTAGTTAACGGTGTTAATGTTACTTATGTTTTACTAAAGTACCATGGTTATGTAATATTAGCACTAGGGGAAGTTGGGTGAAGTATAGGCATCTGGGAGCTGTCTGTACTCTCTTTGCAACTCTTCTTTATTTTTTAAAAAAATGTTTATTTATTTTTGAGAGAGAGCACAAGCAGGGGATGGGGCAGAGAGAGAGCGGGAGACAAAGAATCCGAAGCAGGCTCAAGGCTCTGAGCTGGCAGCACAGAGCCCGATGCGGGGCTCGAACCCACGAACCGTGAGATCATGACCTGGGCCGACGTCGGAAGCTTAACCGACTGAGCCACTGGGCACCCCACGACTCTTCTTTAAAATTATTCCAAAATTAAACGTTTATTAAAAAATACTACTAAAAGTGTTGAAGTGGGAGACTAAGAGGGAGGAGGTGGATGCCAGACTTTTCACTGTGTACCTTTTAGTATCACTTTAATCTTTGAACGATGTGAATATATTACATGTAAAAAATAATCAAATTTTAAAGTGCTTAGAAATAAATAAGCAAGTGATAAAAATCAAGCACAAAAGCCATTTGATTACTACTGGCAGTACCGTTTTCCTTTTGCCTCTACTTCCTCAAGAAGCAACACAACTCATAAAAAAGAAAGCAAACAAACAAAAAAGCACACCCGTGTGCACGTGTGTGCGCATGTGAAAATGGTAAGGGAGCCAGGTTCGGTGGTAGCTAGGATGTAGAAAAAAGATACAATAAATCACCTCCTCTCTACACACGCAGATTCTAAAACAATGTCAATGGAGCACGTACACTTTTGTTTATTCGTTTTACAAATATTTACTAAGCCGTTACTCATTGTTCAAGGTGCTAGGGGTACAGTCATAAATAAAATAGTCTTAATAAGTAAGACTTTAATCAATCTTCCCAAAGAGTAACATCTACCCACGTCAACCCATTGTAAATTTGCTCTTGAAATACTGTATCAGGGGAGGCAGACTCTAAGGTGGCCCCCAGCGATCCCCGATTCCTTGTACTGGCTCACTCTCTAATCCCCTCCCCTGGCGTGTGGGCTGGATCTATCGACTCACATCTAATGAATAGAATATGGCAGAAGTGATGGGATGCCATTTTGGAGATTAGGTTATACTAAGACTTGCTTCTAAGGCACTGTCTCCCGCTCTGTCCGGGGGAAGCCAGCTGCCATTTCGTGACTCGGCCCTGTGGAGAGGCCTTTGTGACAAAGGGTTGAAGCTGGCCAACAAGCAGATGCGTGAGCTTGGAAGCGGATCCTCCCCGCTCGAGCCGTGAGGTGACCGCGACCCCGGCTGACACTCCGCTGCCTGCAAGAGACTCAGAGCCAGAACCACCTGCCAGGCTGCCCCTCGGCCCATAGAAACCGTGACAATCCGCACTCGTTGTTTTCAGCCACTGTGTTTTGAGGTCATTTGTTATGCGGTAATAGCTGACTAATGCAACTTCGGGGGGCCGTTGTTACCAAGGAACACTGGGAGAGCACAGGGTGAGTTAGTGCAACAAAGATTTGAAGGCACGTACCGTCACCCTCACAGGGAAACTGCCTATGGGGTAAAGGCAGGCCCAGAGGGGGAAGGAGGGCGCTGGGTGGAAGAGATGAGCCAGATTCCCAAGAAAGGAGAGGCAGGAGGAACAAACAGTTGAGCTGCAGAGAATACATACACCGAGCCTGGCTGTGCGGGGAGCCAGATGGGGCAAGCAAGACTCCGCTTCAGTCAAAGCTCGTAAAGCATGACGCTGATGATCGCACAGGCACAAAGGTTCAAGTCTCTGGTTCACTTACTTGTGCAATTAAAGTTTTAAGGGCCAGTAAGCGCCCCTGGGCCGCAGCTTCGTGAAGTGGGGATCGATCAGCCCAGCAATCTGCAACACAAATCAAGCTCAGAGTCAAGGTCTGGAGTCTTCTTCCGGGCAGCTCAGTCGTGCTGCCCACCCACCGTGAGAGGAGGTTTGGGGAAGAGGAGGGAAGCTTGGAGCACGCACCAGGCTCTTTCAGCAGCCACTTTCAGGGTGACAAGCCACTGAGTGTATGGTCCATCCATTTAGTGGTGTGCGTGGAGAGGGAGCACGTAACATCTCTCTCATTCTTTCGGCGAGGGGGTGGGGCGCGGTTTTAATAAGCAATAGGCTGAGTTTGAATACATATTCTCGGAGCTTGAGTCTGATAGCTCCAGACAAGGCAAAGTGAGGGGCAAAGCTGGTGGACAGGCCTCTCTGCTTTCATCTTTACCCTGCCTCTTACCCTCACCTCTACCCTGAAAACGCAACAGCTTGTACCCCACGAAGGAGGCCTGAGAATCAGGGGACATGGGTTTGCTCTCAATTCCCTAGGTAATTAATCATCTCTCTTTCATTTAGGTGATGAGGCATATCTATTCCCATGACACAGAATATGGCTTTTCAGATGACACAATCTTCCAAACTTTTCGGTGGGCAGTTAAGCGTGATGGCTAAGCCCAGAGCCAGCGGGGCCACAGGGCCTGGGTTCAAGTCCCACCTCGACCACGTTCTGCCAAGAAGGGCAAGTCCCTAAAATTATGTCAACGTCAATTTCGTGATCTGTGAAATGGGAGTACAGTAATTTAGTACTTAGCAAGGGCTTAGGTCTCTAAGTAGGCCAATAAAGCACATCCATAATGTCAGGTACCCAAGCAATCTGTGAGTAAAAAGTACACACGCTGGGGCAGTGCCCTAAGGGGCAGCTTCAGAACAGCCTCACAAATATTTCCTTTCCTGTAATTGCTGGCCGGTAAACAAGACTGACCAGCTTCAGTGGGCATTTGCGAAGTAACCCTCTTAAAACACGCCAAAGAGCAATCACTTGTTTCAGAAGGCCTGTCCCAGTTTGTAAAATTTCAGGTACGATCGTGCTCTTCATACACTGAGAAGCATGTCGTACAGTTCAGATTTCACACAAAAGGCCCATCTCATCAACCTGTTCTAGGTGATCCTGATGGTGCCAAGAATCCAGGTGTTCCTCTTCCTGCAACCCGGGTGGAAACAACCCCGTCAACACTAGGACTACGTGAATGCGAAATAGCTCGAGGCCGCAAGGATGGAGTGACTTTTCCAGCAGATGGGAACCAGGGCTATGGACATTTCAGTAGGCCCTCTTCTTAGGCTGAAACTCACTTCTTACCGTCTCATCACCTCTGCGTTATGCAAAGGGGGAAGCCTAGAATGGACTCTACGGGGTTGGACTGAAGTTGGAGCAGTTGGTATGAAAATGTGATTTTCAACGTGTGTATTTATATTTGCACCATTGTAACAAGGTCTTGGAGAAATGGCTGATTCCAGGGCTGGGCCGGGAAAAACCTAAGATTAAGGTGGCCTCGAACACCTTGTGCCAGAAAGACAGTGAATGATGGGACATGTCAAAAAGACACAGGAGCTGGCTCGAAGGGGCTTCCACTGGTCAAATATGGGATGCCTCCAGCATCCAAATACAAAGTGATGGTAGGAGATTATACCCTAGCAAAGAAAACAGGAATCTATAAGTACTGGCTGATAGAAATTAATATACAAATAGCAAGGAGGAAGCTCGTCCTCATAGTACGACACCAACTTGGAAATGTGGAAGAAATGGTAGAATCTGGCTCCAGTGATCTCCTCACAAAATAACTACTAGTTATAAAAGAAATACAGGCGATTTTACAGTAGCACCAAACTGTAGACACCACCTTACCCAGTGGATCAAAGTTAACGTCAGAAGTGACGGAACAAATCGGCCCGGTATGCCATGCCATGGAATGCAACGGGCGACATCATGTACTATCGGAAGGAATGCGATGGGAGAAATACACCGTAGCGTCTGTGATCTTCCTGCTCAAGATGCATAACCCAAATCTAATCTTGAGGACACTGTGAGCCAACTCAAACTGGGGGCCGTTCTCTAAAATAACTGGCCTGTAACTTGTTCGAGGAGGGACAGAGGAACCGTTCCACAGTGAAGAAGGCTGATGAGACACAACGTCTAAAGGCAATATGCATCCTTTTGCTCTCAAGGACGTTATTAGGAAAGTTGGGTAAATATGAATGGGGTCTCTGGGCAAAGAGAAGTGGGAATTCTTGGTACCACTCTTGGGCCTTTTCTGTCACTTCAAAGTGAGTTCCAAGATTTAAAAGTGTGTGTGTGTGTGTGTGTGTGTGTGTATACACACACATAGGTAAGTTGGAACCAATTTATATATAATTAAGTATACACACACACATACATATAATCACTGGTGTTTTCGTACTCCTGATATGAATGTGCAATGCTTTGATAAGAAAAATGGATACAAATTTTAACATGAAAAAATACTGTTTGTGTCTCCACTTGTTCCTGAGTCAGTTAAAAGCTGATGAATTTGAAAATCTCTTTGGACATTTATAATTTGCATAAGCTGGGAATCATGACATAATGAATGCATATAATCCTCGATTAGTCAGCCTTGGTTTTCTTCTAAACATCTTCACCTCATTCAATATGAACTGTGTATCAGACATGCTACAGTCTTGCCTAACCGCTCTTGGAAGTGGACCTGGGCTCTGGGGTTAGGAGGTCAGTCTTCATCCACGGACATCACTAGAACCTTGACCCATGTAAAGAGCAAACCTACAGCCGTGGCTCTGTTATGCCCTTGTTCCAACAACAGCCAGTGAACCCGAGTCACCCGAAAGTACAGTATTTGACTCAAAAATCAGAACAAGATTTACAGTAACTAGCTATCGTGAAATTAGAATACTAACACAAAGTGGCTTTATTATTTTTAAAACTTACTTCTGAGTGGGCTGTGGGGGTCCCCTTTCCTTCTGAGAAGCAGGAACCCTAACTCCATCTTCGTCCTCTTTCTAGTAATTTCTGTTCCTCACCAGTCCCGTAAGACCCACTCCGTACATACAACCTGGATAGATCTCGAAACCTAATGTCGAGTGAAGGAAGCCAGACACAGGAGGGCACGTGCTGTGTGATCCCTTTCCGTAACATACAAAAGGGGGCCAAACTCACCTGGAGTCAAAAGGACCCCAAGGAGGGGTGGGGGCTGACGGGAAGAGGAACCAGTGGGGGCCATGCTGATAATATGCAGTGTCTTGCTCTGGGGAGCTGGTACCTGATCGTGCTCACTTTGTGAAAATTCATCCAGATGTTTGCTTAGAATTTGTGCCCTTGTCTGTATTTACAAAGTTCTTCAATCGAGAGATTTGAAAACGACCAGTGTACTTGGTCAGTCCACTTTGGAAAGATAATCTCCTCTCCTCTACCTCCTCCGGGGGCAGGGGATGGCCCTCTCTGCCACGCCAGCAGCTGCGGACAGAAGAGCAGCGTGTCCCCATAGGTGTTCCCACCTCCTTCTTCTGGGTGCCAGCTCCCCTTGTGGTTTGGGGGTGGGGAGAAGAGAGAGGGAGGATGTCTCCCCAGGGAAGTGGAAGACGAGGCCGGTCTCGCTCGCTTGCTGCCTCAACTGCAGGTGTCACTCCTGGTCTGCGGGCTTGCCCTTCCTACCGGGGCTCACTTTCAAGCCCCCTTCCTGTTCATTGGCATTCGGCCCCCTCTCCTCCTGTCCCCTGTCAACGCAGCACCCTCGGACACCCCGAGCTCCCACCCCATGTCATGGCAAGCCTACGGGGCCATATTCTTGTCCACCCAGAAAGCAGGAAGAGAGAGCAGGGCTGGGCTTCCTTCTCACCACGCCACTGCCCTCTTCCCGCTGGACAGGCCCAGCGGACAGGTCCGGAAGTTGCCCCGGCTGACTTCCAACTTGACAGGGAGGTACCAAGCTCCCCTGCTTTCAGAGGCCCCTTATCTAAACTCGTATTTCTCCTGGACCCCCTGCCCCTGGCCTTCGAGAGAGGAGGTAAGGGAAGAGCCTCGCGTCGTGAACCGGAACACCCCAAAACGCACGGCAACCCATTTGCCCCACGTAACGAGACCTCACTTCCAGTATTGGCAGAAATAGTACCGAATTCCAAGGTTTTGTGACCCAGAACGCACCCTGCTCTGGTGCTGAGATCCCACCTAACCTCAGGGTAGGTTTCTTGGCCGGGGATCCTTCGCTCTATCCGCCATCTCTCCATACATAGCATGAAATGAATCCATTCGTATCCCCTTCGATGTAGAAATCCTCTTTGTTTCCCCACTGGAAACAAACCCACTCTCCAGGAAGCCACCTTCCCGGTCCCATTGTTTTCCAGCACTTGCGTCAAAGGGCCTAGAGTTTTCACACAAAACCCTTTCCAGCAACTCAGCCATGGTGGTTTCTCCTGCTTTCCTCTTATTCCCAACACGCAGTGTCTCGCTCTTACCGTTCTTGTTTCGCAAATTGGAGCTAATTGTGAGAAATTAAGGATTGAAGTTACTTGGCAGCTAGGGAGTTTTTCCATTCCTTTCAGGAAATATCAACTAAGCTCTCCAAATAAGTGAGCGCCTAAGTAGGACTCAACCCTTCTCTCCTAAGGCAGTCTATTTTTAGTTCTTGGGCAGACTGCCTGTGTCACGGGGCTGCAAGCACATTAGGAAGATAGTTTACTGGACAAATATGTTTACTTGTTCCTGATGAAGTGTATGGAAAATGTTCAAGTGCGTTTTCATCCCCCCCCCACCGGTGGACTTTTTCTCAGAATATGACAGCTCCTAAAACCACACATTTCAGTAACAAAATCGGTTCCGAGGGGATACAGTTGTCTGACTGCCAAGTATTCAAGATAAAAACCTGTATTATTACTATTATTATTAAATTTTTTTTTGCAATTTCCCCCTTCCTGATTCTGACAAGTACTTGAGCTTACTGGTTTATTACTTTTAAAGAACCCCCTAACCAGTTATAATCTCTAGTGCACGTGGAACAATCTTTAGTCTCTTTATTCAAGTTCCAAAATCATACGAAGCAATATCTTCTCCTGTAGCACTTATCAGAGACAACACATTCAAGAGGAACCTCAATTTTGAACCAAAATATACACAGGAGCCTAGCAGAATTAATGATTTAAGTAAAACAAAGGTAATTGGAAAAAGTCACATTATAATAAATTTCCTGAGATACCTAAAATATTAGACTACGATTGAGTTAAAGTGCACACTTTCTAGAACACTCGATTCCAGTCAGGAGATGCACCATGGTCAACGAACACCTATTTGCAGGGTGTTAGAAGGTTCCTCTGAGCCCATCAGGAGCAGGAGAGCTGAGCTAAAGGTAACAGCTGGTGTGGGCACACCCCCTGCCGAGGGCTGGTTGTCCAAATTTGGGAAAGCCGGCCGGCACCTGTGATGTGTCGCCATGAAGAAGACGGCTAGGCCAAGGCTTGAGAGGACGACCAGCAAGACCGAACAAGAGTAGAAGGCTAGGTAGACGGTTTGGCAAGAAGGGACCAAAAGCAGGAAAAACCTGCTGGTAGGGGAAGGGTAGGAAAAAGGAGTCAGGGGGATGAGTCAGACAGAGGCGGGGCCATCAAATCAAAGTGAGGCTTCTGAATTTAGAACAAGGACAACTCATTTTAAGCCTTAACATTTAGACCGACACGGATCTTCTAGATTTGGCTTAACATAAACATTAAAAAAAAAAAAAAAGAATACAACAGTTCCACAATCTCCTATCTGCAAATGTAAAATCACCCAAATTTTGAAAACCAAGCTTTTTCCCAAGTTTGATGCAAACTCCTTTGGCAGCGAAGCATGGTAAGGACTCAGGTTAAGAGATTTTTTCTTTTTAATTTGTATTTCAAAATATCCAATATAATACAGAAATAGAAATGTCAAGATGTTTGATTTGGGGAGGCGGCTCGAGGCCCGGCTGGGAGTGCCGTGTAATATACACTATAAACACTGTGTAATCTTCCTAGTAGCCCCCAAACTCCTGAATCCTGAACCACGTCTGGCCCGAGGGTTGTGAAAACAGATTATCAACCTGTATCTATACTCTATTTTTATCAAGTTTGATGACCAAGCCCTGTACTAAATACAGCTTCAATTCTGGCCAGATTGGCAAAGGCGGAAAAATCATATACCGCATCTGTCAGGAATAAGTACCTGCAGAGAGATCTGAGGGCTGAAGCTGGGCTCCAGTGATCCATCCGGTGCTCTAGACGTCGTGCCAAGGGCTAATGACAATGTTTTCAACTTAAATACGAGTGTGTGTGTGTGTGTGTGTGTGTGTGTGTGTGTGTGTATGTAGATATATATATGTATACACATATATACACACACACGTGTATATGTATATGTATATATACATACACACACACACACATATATATATATACACACACACATTATTGACAAATCACACAAAGAAGCCTGAAAAATAAAACAGCCAACCTGGTTTAACTCAGGTCTGGAAAGTTATCTACAAATGTAATAGTTTAAGCCACAAAGACATATTGACCAATGTATTCCAGAATGTGAAATCCAGAAAAAAAAAATCCAGAAGATTTTATAGCCCCCAAAATGATATTTAGTGAGGGATATGATGCTAGGTTTAGCTTCCAAAAGAAAGCGTGCCAGGACCTATGACAGGCTAAATAAACCCTGCCCTGGGTGAGTTTTTTTAACTGCTCTCCCCTTGTTTCTGACAGCTCTGTTCAGGAAATTTAACCTTGGGCTGAGACTTTTCTAAGTCAATTAGCTAACTTACTGATTAAATGTCACATATTTTCCCAACAGACATCTGTCTGACCAGTGAGCAGCAAAGATAATTTCTGGTTGCACAAGATTTTGTTCTTTCTTTTTAATACATCTAGCTTGAAGAATATAGCATCTGACTGCTAACAGTGTCAAAAGAAAAAAAAAAACAGTTTCTGGCATGTTACGGCCTGCATTATCATAGAAAGCCTTATTTACCACATCTGGATATCCTAGCATACACACGTATGGGGGGGGATGTGTATTTGTATACACACGCAGCCATCCACACACGTAGATATGTATACATAGGAAGGAAATTAAACTGAAAAATTAACATGTACTATTCTCTCCCAGTCCCTGCCTTGTTAATGATATTCAAAAGATACGTTTTTGACTTTATAACATGACATTACTTGCAAATTAAATGAGTATTATCCTACGAGCTTGAACAAATAAAGGCATTTGAGCTAAGGAATGAGTGAGCTCTATTTAAGAGATTTGTATTACAGTTCCAGACCCAAATCCAAACCATGCTTACATGGGTTTTGACTATTATAAAACCTTTTTAAGAGCGTACTGAATTAAGGACGACAAAGACAGAAACAATGCACGTGAGCAACAGGAGAAAACATTCTCAACACGCTCTTGCAATAACGACTTTGTTGGATTTGACCTCATTTAAACCATGAGGATGATGTATCTCTGAGAATACCAAAATTGTGTTACTGAAACTCTCACAAAGCCCTGTTCATATTTACATATCAAATTAGAAAATACGATTTTCAGATCACACTTAACTTGAAACTAAAGAGAAGCTTTTTTTTTTTTTTAACCAGTCTAAGCAACGTACCTCCCTGAAATGTGTGACAAATGTAATCCCCAAAAGAAACCTCTTTCCACATTCCGGGCCTTCTGACACTTCCTGAAACTTCACGACTCTCCTCATTTCCCCCAGTTAACTGAAGCATTCTGATGCTTTATCTTTGGAGGTCTTATTTCTTTGGATACTGCTGTTATCTAGCGTCTTCAAAGTTGTCTGGCATATTGGAATCACACAGCCTAAGTCTATTTTGAAAGAGAATCCTGGGTGCAAATTGAAATGGACGCTAGATAAAGAATGATGTCATCCTGGAAACCCCTATGAACGCTAAAAATAACAGAGGGAAAATCTGAACTCTGTTTACGAATAAATTCTCCTCTCTCAAGTGACAAGCCCAGCAGCAACAAGCGCATCTGATTCATTTACTTTTGTGGCATCTCACGACAATTAAGGTGAATCATTTCTGGAGAGAAACGGAGATGAAATCCTACAAACCAGGACAGTTTAAAACCTTTCACCCAAATGTTGGCATTTCACACGAGTAAAAGCCGCGTCCTGAAGGATTTTTCCTGCCAGTGACAAGTGGCTAATCAATTCGCACTGCAAACGACAACACGAAAATATATATAGCATGCCACAGCTGCTGCTTGAAATCAGATATATTGGTCATTCTATTTCCGGAGGGGACCCGGTCTTGTTAGAATGCATTGTTAAACTTTGTTGAAAAATATTAAAGAAAATCCCCTATCAGTAATTTTTCAGGTTAGTGGAAACGAGATTTCTCCAAATACTCTTAAAAAGCCACTACCCTAGTTCCTTCTTAAATAATAACCACTAATAATAGTACTACGAACTTGCAA
This sequence comes from Prionailurus bengalensis, assembly GCF_016509475.1. Classification (NCBI taxonomy): domain Eukaryota; kingdom Metazoa; phylum Chordata; class Mammalia; order Carnivora; family Felidae; genus Prionailurus; species Prionailurus bengalensis. Next base: position 11,972,629 of record NC_057361.1, read on the forward strand.
AAATAAAGCTGAAACTCCTTCACAAACCGGTGCTGTAGTTTCTAAAAGTACCCACACAAAGCCAAACCACAAATAAAATCCACCCTCCAGAAATATCATTCGTACGAATCATCTAGGAGGGTTTTTTTTTTGTAAGTGTTGAGAACACAACGCGTGTGATTTTACCTGAAATTCCACCATAGATCTCTTCTGCTATCCTAGCCGCTTCTTTTCTATTTCCTTTGACGATATAGAAATGAGTTAGGAGAGCCAAAAACACTTTGATTAAAAGTTTGAAGAAAAAAAAAGTAGCAAACATTGTAACAAAAATGTTTTTAAAGCCATAGGAAACAGGACCATCTTCCATTTTGGCTTGCACTCTCTACAGGTTCTTGGTGCTGCAAAATTACACTGAGTTATAATTGGTATCATATGACATCTATTTTCAACTTTCTAGCTCTTGGTGCTCTGTTACTGAGAACTCGTGTGTACCTTCTAAGCTAACTGTGATTCGGAGGCTGCATGTGCTGACTTCCATAGCCATGTGAAATGAACTAAAGAAACTTCCTTTTAGACCTACATTCCTCAGTGCTATTTAACCAACGGGATTCCTGTCCACATCTTTTTGATCCCTCAATCCCAATTTGTGCTGCAGTATGTTGGAAGGCAGTATCGGAAAGATAAAACAAACTTGTCAGATCCCATGGTGACGAAGCGAGTTATTTGAAGTGGCAAGTACCGGCCCCAGAGCATTTCATTTTCTCTTCATTCTCAGGTTTATGGGAGATAATGGCCCGATCTAAAATATGACCGGTTAAAAAAAGGCCATTTACTCTAAGGCGGTACTTAATAAAAGGCTCATCTCGGATGCCTGTCCAAGTGGATGTGTCGGATTGAAAGCATTAGACCACTTGCCAGAATAGGCGCATCTGTGACAAGATCTGCCGGCAAAGCTCATCATTCATTTCCCGTTTCAAATGTCAGTAAACGTGGTACCTCGTACTGGAATAGGCGAGCTCTCCTTGATCATGGGAGAGTTACAGGGAAATGGAGAAACAAGATACCCTAGGTTCTGGGTGAATTACCCAAAGATTCTACGAATCGATACCCTCCGCCAACGGACAATATTCTCTTGTAACCCCTAACTCTTCCACACACATCGATGGGCCAATATGAAGGAAAGAGACTTATTTTTAATTTCCCTCCCCTACCAAAAAGGGATGGGGAAAATCTACGTCTCCTCTTTCATTCCTGGCTATCTTAGATTTTCAAAATCTCTACAAACTATTGAAAAAGGCAGGCCAAAAAAAATTTAAGAGCAGACTCAGTAAGTCTTATTTAATAAATCCTTTATGCAAAAGATACGGGGAGTTTCTCGTAGCGCTCGGGCACATGAGAATGACTACCTAGGCGACAAACGTTTCCCTACACTCCGCTAAAAGGCTGACGTGCGAGCATACAGCCTTGACGCACAACACACACTGCGTCCATTTCAGCGTCTTACACAAAGATCCTGGGCAGTTCCCACCCTCAAGAACGGAGACCAACAAACGGGGTTTATTTACCGAACTTAGTGTGGGCCTCCAACTTGCCACCTACAGAGTGCCAACGTATGAAAACACACGCACGAACACAGGCACATGACCTCTCTTCGTGTCGTGTCTCGTTCAATCGCGCTCTAAGAAGTGCACTCTCACTCTGAGTCATTTACGCATGTCGGCCCAGTGTCGTGTATTTAACACATGACACCATTCAGTCTTGTGTTGGCCTTTTCATTGAAAACATGGCTGGGCTTTCTGTGTTATATACCAGCAAATTAGGCCAGGAGGAGCTCGACTTTTCTCCAGGTTCAAATGGATGTCTATGCTACATTTGAGAGACCATCTTTAACTACGTTTGAGCATCACATTTGAGATGGGCATGAAAGGCTACTTAAGTAAGGGGTTAATTCGCGACATCCCTCACAGGAGAGGAAATCCTCTGTGGCACCACGGTTTCTCAGCCTCGGCACTACTGGTATTTTGGGCCAGATAATTCTTTGCTGTGGGAGGGCTATCCAAAAGCATTGTAGGATATTCGGCAGCATCTCGATGCCAGTGCCCCACTTCCATCCAGGGCTAAGCGCGGAAATGTCTCCAGACCCTGCCAGGTGTCCCCTAGGGGGCAAAATCACCACCCCCGCTCCCCCCTCCCCTAAACCCCCACATCCAGTTAAGAACCACGGAGCCATAGCCAAATATAAAGGAGAAAGGAAAACCAACTGCCCAAAGTACTAGTGAACACAAATTATATTTTGTGCAGAACTTTAATTTTCAGAATTTCATATTTAAAAAAAGCCCAGGGTGGCGCCTGGGTGGCACACTTGGTTAAGCGTCCGACTTCGGCTCAGGTCATGATCTCACAGTCTGTGAGTTCGAGCCCCACATCGGCTCTGTGCTAACAGCACAGAGCCTGGAGCCTGCTTCAGATTCTGTCTCCCTCTCTCTCTGCCCCTCCCCTGCTAATGCTCTCTCTCTCTCAAAAATAAACATTAAAAGAAAAAAAATTAAAAAAAAAAAGCCTAGCCACAGGATGATACAATTTAAAGTCTTGCCATATTCTTTTGGGAATAAAGAGCAGGATAAAGAGGCCTTTAAAAACACTTCGCAAAAGTAAACACAGACCTAGGATACCGCCTTTGCCAAAAGTAAGATTTGGTGTAAGATAAATCAGAACATACCAGTGTAGATGACTGCTTTCCACTGCTTCCAACAAAAAGGGTGGGAGAAGCTGGCCTTCTGTAAATGAAATCAAAATTCAAATTTCTCTTAAAATAGCTTACAAGATATACAAAATTATACAAGGTATAATTACGTAGTTCACATACACAATAGTTTCCAGATGTATTCGTTTGCCTCACGCGGTAACTCTAGTGCAGGGAAAAACAGGGCTTGTTTGGATCAGGAAACAAAAGCACAATTCAACTGATTATTCCATGAGTAAAAGAGAGAATGTATTCTAGAATGGAAAGATGTCAGAGCAATTCATCAGCCGAAGGACAGTTCCTGTTTTACTAACAGACCCAGCAACACATCTAATTGCAGGGAAAAGAGCAAGCATGTGAGGGAGGGGGGCGGGGGGGGGGAGCACTGTTCAACGGGTAAATACTATTGTGTTCAGAAAACAAGACAAATTCAGAAAATTGTCAAAATGCCATTTTGGTCTTTATTTTTGGACACGTAGCATGTTTTCATAAATCAGTGTTATATGTGCTCATTTTTATAATATCAAAAGAAATACAATATATTTTTCATAAATTCCCCATCACTGCAAGTTCACTTTCAAATAAATGTAAGTAGCGGGGTAGAACAATATGTTTCCACATATTGACCAGTGCAACACTGACAGTTACGATTAAGGTATCCAGGAAGCCTGAAAATTAAGATTTATGAGAACAAGCAAATTTACTTCCGTTTGTTAAAAACAAAGGAAATAATTCTGATTTGCAAATTACATACTTTACATGCAAGAAGTTTAAATCCCATTTCCACCTGAAACACATGGCAATCTTGAAAATATGCTAAGAAACAAAAATAGAAGAACCAACAGTAGTATGCCCTTCAAAATTGCTGAACAGGATACAGAAAAGCAAAGGTTATAGTTGCGTGCTTCGCCGTGAATACTGGCACTGTTTCATATTTATATAAATCCGTTTCTGTGCATAAAAATCCCAATGAAATTTAATGGTTTAGGTCAGTCCATTTTTCTTTCACCAAAGAACCGTTAACTTCCAGGTTTTAAAAACCGCACTCCCGCGTTTGTGTTTTGGCACAAAACACAAACATATTCCCTACGTTATCGGTGGCAACTGGTTAACAGGCATGTTAAGATACTTTTTAAAAAGAAGTTTTGTGAATGTTATCATTAAAGAAAACAAGTCCCGTCAAGGATCACAATACTGCCAGAATCTATCTAGTGCACCAACGAGTGCCTCGTTCTTTTGATTTCACAGTCCTTGATCACAAAAACTTATTCTAAGGAGTTCAAGGAGTTCGTAAGACACACCATGTGGAAAATTTGGGGTTTAAAAACCCATGGCTCTGGGCAACAACGATTACAGTGAACAACACACATCCACACAAGAGACTGTGTTCCTAACATTTTCAAACTCAATCTGCTATAAATAAAACATTCTGGGGCAAAGACTTTTGCATCCTGACGATACTTCTCAGACATCAGCTAGGCCACAAGTGAAGGGACGTGGCTTGCATCGAAGGTACAGGGTAGCAGCTGACTTGGAGATTGCACACCTCGTACGTTCTGCTCGGAAGACATGAAGGCATGTACAGAGGACTAAACGATGCACGGAAGCACGTGGAGGGTTTCTCTGCACTAGCATCAACAGTGATATCGGTCCCTAGTATTTCAAAAGAAAAGGTATTTTCATAAACACAAACGAAGACGAAGGCTCTACCTAGGAGAACGCATGTGACAAGGTCGAAGAAGTAATCAGAGTATGCCGACAGTTTCTTCCCGGCATTAAAAGCAGGAGCATTTTTGGCATGTTTGGTATTTTACCAGCTTGTCAACTGTGACTACAGAGAAGTGAGCCATCGGAGTGATCAACAAAGAGCGCACGTGCCCCTGGTCCTTAACAGCAGGAAGTGTCTGGTTCAATGTTCTACACATAGTAGGTGCTTAAAACACGCTACTAACTGATGGACCATCTTACTCAAGAAACCTGCTGACGGTACGTAACACTGAGTGAACCAAATCAACGGCTACAAACAGGACTTCAATGGCTATGACATGTGTGAACAGGACTCAAAGTAGTTCGTATCGTTGTTGTACTTCCCTAAAGAAAACTTGTAAACATCTGGTGAATGTCTAATTAATGGTAGAACATTTAAAATTGGCCAAAAAATGCCCAGACAACATTTGGCCCTTCAGCACCCAAAGCTCCCAAAATATAATGTTAAAACATCTCCGTTAAAGGGATTTCAGTAGTCTGAAAAATGTCATACCTGAGTGGCTTAAATGTTCTCTCCTAAATTTTAAGTAAGTGCAAGGAGTTTCTACACTCAGGAGTTGCATAAGTTTTTATCTTTCTTCAAAATAAAACATTGAATGGTATAGAGGTAGCATAACTTACTAAATGAACTTTAAAAAAAACAAAGAAAAAAGCAAGGTTATTTTCGATAGTCTTAACAGAACTATCACAAATGTGTAAAATGTTACAATCCAGGCTTTCTTCTACCTGGTTTTAGACATCGCATTATTCTTGCCCTCTTTTTTACTGGGAGGGTATCGAGGAGTCCAGGCCCCGTCTGGCCCTGTGGCGTCTATTGCAACGTCGATGACAGAATCTGGAGTCACCCATCGCAGGAAAACGAGGAAGAGAAAGTTGACTACAGCCAACAAAGCAAAAATGTAGCCCGTCACCGGGCCGCAGTGAGAGATGAGTCTGTCCAGTCGTCTGTCCATCGGTAACACGGCTTCTCCTGCCACGCGGTCGTACACCTGGCAGAGAGAGGCCGACAGTGAGCACTGTAACCCACGGCAAACAACAACCCGCGCCAACCAGGAATGCTGTACAGATGCAAAGTGAGGTCGCTTACATTTCGTTGCTGTTGCTGTTTTAGTAATGATGTGATGAATACAATCACGGTCATTATTGTCATTTGATTCAACACTTATAGAGTGCTTATTCTGGCCAGAACACTGGGCTACACTCCTGGCCTCTAGGGCATCACCACCAAACTTAACCAACTACGAGAACTCCAAAGTCCTGAGAAGCCGGAGCCGCCTTTCAGGTCACGTCTGTCGAGGCCGTATTTAATGCGGCAGTGAATTCCTGAAGCAGGGCTGGCCCTCTAAGGTTCCGGGACGCGGCTGAGATGCTCTCACCACTAGCCCCCAGCAGAGCTCTAATCTAGTGCGCTTCTGGGTAAGAGAGGCCCTTCCGTCCACAGCCACCTGAGGCCGTGCTGCTGAGCACAGATGGTGAGCACATACACAAACACTTTGTAGATTCCAAACGGAAGGAAGGGGGAAAAGATGGGGGACATTTTAGCAGATGGCACAGGTCGGACACCGGCACCTAACGCAAAGCTGACTGCCGAGAACTGGTGGCAGGTGGCGTGCTTTGTGAAACACCGCCAAGCACGGACCTCAGAAGTATTCCAAACAAAACCCCACGAAGACCCGTAAACATGTTTGTTTCGAACACAAACGAGGCCAGCATTTATGTTTCAACAGCCTCTCAGCATTCCTTGCGGTCCTTCCCACACAGCAGACCTGTGCACCGCCTCCTTGAGAACCCAAGGAAGTTGTGACATGCGGTGCAGGTGCCACGGGGCAGCGACCTCTGGAAGGGTGCGGGGCATTTTCGGCTAGCTCTTCCACCTTCCAAACATCTGGGACACATCTCAATCAGAATTATGCGGGCACTGCTGAATTAGGATAGTTGAGACAGTACGCTTCCAGAGTGAACTCCGATTCAATTTCTTCATCAAGTTTCTAAATAGCACGGTTAAACTACAAAGCAGGAGTTGAACAGGATCAAAATGGCCTGTGTGGACCCGGCAGAATTAAAAAAGCAACTCCAAATTCTCTATTGCTGCTTTTTATTTGTGATCCTGTTTGCAACATCTGTCACGTGCATTTTGAGTCCTCACTCATTATGTTCTCAATCAGCCCAAAGATGCCAAACTCCTCTTCCCACGGAAAATCACATCACTTAGCAAAGGTGACACAAGGGTTTCGGGAAGTAGCCCAAACTAAATGATGGCCGCAATCGGACTCAGCAAAACCATGTATTCTCTAGTAGACCCACGTGCTGTAGAATTAGAAGCAGCCTTAAGAAAATGTCTAAGAGTAGAGTTTAAGATCAGTTTTGCCTTTAACTGTTGTGACTTCCTAGAAAACTTCCTCAGGCCCAATTTAATGAAGGGTCTAGATGGCATTACCACTATTTTCAGATGTCAAAGGCAAGGACTTGACTAGAAACAGCCTAGCATATACCAAAAGCAGTACATGGTTCGTGTCTTCTCATCGGAAGAGACTTCGTAAACTTAAGCAACAGAGAGGATAAACCTAGAGAAGAAATAGCAAACGTGTACACAAAACGCCAAGAATTCAGACCCAATCATTCAAATACTCTTTGCTTAGCACATGACATACTTTTTCAGTTCTTTCCGCAACGTTCCTCCAGGTGTAGAAAGTCTTTACGATGTTGTGAATATCTTCGGGGGCTGGCAACGCTCCTGATTTGAGTTGGGAAATCGCTTTTTCCAAACCCTCGCACAAGGACTTTACAGAAGGCTCACACAAAATGATCAGATTTTCTGGAAGTACTTCAGGAATCCCGCCCACCCTGGTACTGACGACCTTAAGAAGAGACAAAGAACACACGACACACCATAATTCGTACCTCAGGAAAAGAAGCCAAACCAACTTGAAAAGTCGTTACAGAATGTGTCTGATTATTTTTCAGAATGCAAGTACAGAAACCCCGACAGTGCAAGGCCTCAAAGCTTTTTACCTGTAAACCGCAACTGGCTGCTTCCACAATTGCCATGCAGAACGCTTCGGTAAGGGAAGTATTAAGAAAAATATGTCCTTGAACTAAGACATTTCTAACATCCTTGTGTTCTAAGGCTCCCAAGAGACGTACTCTGATTTTTGAAATGAGAGAAGAAAGAGGGGAGTGAAAATCTTGCTAGAAAAGAAATTATCATTTAGAAGCCAAGTGTGCTATTCGTACTGTACTTAGATTATTGCTGGTTCTGATGTTTTCCACCTCAAAAAAGGTTAGCATCTCCAAACTCTTATCTAAGAGTCTTTTAAAGCTCTTTGGTTCAAACCCACACGGCCAACATATTTCGAACTTTTGTCACGCCTACAAATTTCATCTTTTCCAAAATTGGTGGGCATTTAATAAAGATATTAATATGCTTTGATGAGTACATATCCAAGTCATTTCTAAAGAGGAAAATGCCCCTTCTAAACGGATGTCTCACAGCAAACACTGTTCTAAGTTACTGAGAAAGAGAAGTACGTGAACCTGTACGTGCAGGGCAATTTACACGACTTGGGCCACGCTATAGAAATCACCACTCAGCAAGCCTTGAAAACGCGCAAACATTTCCAAAGCGGTTGGCGTGTGCATGCGTGGATGTGCGCACGCGCACACACACCTTCCAGGGTACCTCCAACCACTGCCCCCTAGAGTCCAATAATATTGGGCTAACAACAACAACAACAAAAACAAACTGTGAATCTTCAAGTTTCCCATAGTACATACATTTTAAAAAAAAGAGACCTCGCGTCACATTTGTACATCAGGTACATGTAAGAGAAACAACCCACTTAACACACATCACCCAAACTGAAGTTAGGTAACTGGTATTTTCTCACCCAAGGCAGTATGGAATCCATCAATACCTGTCATGTAGCTGGTACCTTTCCCGTACTTCTTCCAAAATGATTCTCTTAGGTCCCTCTCCTCCAATTATGAAATTTAAATCTGGATATTTTTGACAGAGTTCAGGTATTATACCACTAAGCAAATCAGTCCCTAGAAATATAAAATAAAGGTGAATGTTGGAAAGAGTAATATTTAAACCTAAAAAAGTTCATCAGAACTGAGAATCCACTCACTCTGAAGAGTATTAGCCATGCCCTCCTTAAGTATAGGAACGAACTCTCAAACCTTGCCGGGGAAGGTGGATTCCCTGGGATCGTCCAAACTAGGACTCATCTCCTGCAAGTTGCAATTCTTAAAGACACATACATTGACACATCCTTTGTTACCCAACACACGGACTGTTTGGTTTCACTGTAACGGAACATTCTTCAAGGTACTCGCTTGTGTTTACATATCACCTGTTATAAAACAGGTATTTGAGGTAGCTGACATCGGAGTTTGTTTTCTACAAGGCTGGACAGCTGACCGGAGATCTAGCGAGGTCCTGTCCCAGCCGTTTTAGGGGCAAGCTCTTTGACCAAGGGAAAGTTTTCTGATATAGAAAATGAAGAGACCAGGCGTACCTGAAGTCCAAGATCTCTTTCAGCTACCAACTTTCTCCCAGTCTGCGTTCCACTTCCCGCCCTAGGAAAGGGCCAAGTGACAAAGTAGAACTGCAGCCTCCACTTTGACAATGTGGTTTGTACAGAGGATTTTACAGCAAACACTATGGTGTTTGGGAAATTGAAAAGAGTAGTCCATCCAAACCTGCTAGGGCCGCTTCCCTTGAATGACAGTAAACGAAGGTGGCAGGACCGCTACTGCTAGGTCATTAGAGTCCGTCAGAACAAAAGGATGCATCTTGGTTCCTTTTTGTTCTTTAATGAAACAAACACTCTACTTATAATGTGGAAATACCACCTCGGGTAATATAAAGCAACAAAATAAACCATGCTCTTCTAGTCTGAAAGTGGCTATCCAGAGTGACAGCATGTTGACACTATTTGGGAATTTAGTTAAGTAACATTTATAAATTGGACACATTCAAAAGTGAAAGTAAATGTAAAATAACCCGGTTAAAGTTTATTAGTTTAAGAAATGCATACACATACATACACACACACACACACACACACACACACACACACACACACACAAGAATTGCACTTCTTCTCAGTCCTTCCCAGATACAGGCAGATCAATTATAAAAAAAGATGGTGGGAGAAATTATATATATGGCGTCATTTTTATTAAACAATTCAAAGTAGGACTTAAGTAAACTCCGCTATTTTCAAAATATGATTGCATTAGCAAACATAAATTCACTGCGACTTTTCTGAACTATGAAGGCTTCTCATTAAAATCTTAGCTATCTGTGTTTCCAAACAATTACCAAATCGATCCATTGGATTTCTACATAAACTAGAAGGTGGCTTAATGACTTTACCATTTAGTGTCCTATAGTTCTTTCATTTTCTTTCTTACCTTTCCTTCTCCCTTCTATTACAAAGGTTAAGAACCCAGGCTTCTAATGAAAAGTGCAATACACATAGTGTACTAATTATAACTGCTGATAACAACATTTACTGAGCGGTTACTACATTAGGCAATGCCCTTGAAGGGTGTGAGGTCATGGAATCCCGACAACTACCTTATAAGGAATGGAAGTGATTAATACGATCAATGATCTATATTATTATTCTAGGAATGAAAGGGTTTTCCCAAACAATAAAATATTCTCCTGCCTCTGAGAAGAGTCTAACACAATGGAACATACAAAAGGACTTGCAATTACCATAGTCACACAAAACGGACAAAGAAAAATCATTATACAAATGGCTTCTAAAGCTCAGTCTAACATATGTTAAAGAAACTTCTGAATCTACACCTAGACTCTGGGCCAGAGGTGAGGGAACAGGAGACCTTAGTTCAAGAGCTGGACTCTTGTTTGTCATCTCTGATACTGTATGACCTGAGTGAGTTACTTACCCTCTCTGAGACTCAGTTTGTTGCATGCAGATAACATCTACCCTACAGTAGATGTACAACAGGCTCTGGAGAAAGGGAAGAAGGCAGCCAGGGAAGCTCAGGAGTAAGAAGTGGGATTTCTCCTCTCTCACTCAATACACTGCAGTGGGCCTTTGAGAACTGGTCCAAAGGAACACCTCCTAAGGAAATTAACTAGTTGATAATTAATGGACCATAAACACAACTACTCACTTTTGGGCTAGAGATGTGGCTGTTCCTTCCGAGAATGTTACTTTTTGTACAGTGCCTGGCGTATGGAGCGGGTTCGCTAAATACTTGTTAAATGACCGAATTGAGAATAGGACAGGCCGTGCCTTCCCTCTGTCGCTGGTAGTTAGCTCAGCGGGCTCGAATACCATCGTTAGTGACGTAAAGGTAACAGCTTTAGTTTGTACCAAGATTTCATTTTGCTCTGATCCTCGACCATGCATGCACCACACTCATTCTCGGCTAGCTAGCTCACAGCTCTTTTAGCTATGTGACTAAAAGATAGCCTAGGCGCGTTTTCTAAGTTGCAACACATCACCAGTATCCCCAGAGGGGTTTCCAAGAGAGACTGCGGGTCCATTCACATCTTCTTGATTAAAGAAAGGAAGCACACCGAGAGAGCATGCCTTCACCCCAGAAAACGCAGCTCAACAGTTTCCTCACCAACCTCCACTTAAGTGGACTGCTGGACCAACCAGGGCTCCCTTCCAAATGTAAAGCATACTGAGCAAGGCCCGCGTCTGCACCGTAGGCCACTCCTGGGCACACTGGTACACTTCCAACCCCACCGCTGAGCTGCGTGCTGAGAACCAGCTGCATTGGTCCACGTACGTCTGATGCCAGCTACGCTTGGTAATGTGGGTACTTGGGAACGCTGGGTAATTTACATAAATGGCACATCAACTGACACAGTTAAGTTCCTATGAGACTAAGCTGAACGGTATGAAAAATTCAATAAAGGAAAAGTTACACCAGAAAGCTCTTGTCCGATTAGGGGATATCCTAAACCACTGTGTCAAATCAAGAACAAGTCAAAAATCTCGAAGTACACGATTTCGTACACCTTTAAGTTCTCACCCCACTTAAAGGAAGCCCAAATCGGCAACTACAAATAATGACGCTTTTGGAAGGTGGCCGTGCGAGAAAGATGGCACAGCTCCAACCAGCGGACCAGTACTCTTACGCCTGGAGGCCCACATCCAACTACTTACTGGCAACGCAGTGTGTGTTAATAACATTCTGAGTTAAATTCAAATACTTAAGGGAGGGTATGGATTTTTTTTTTTCAATAATTCCCTACTTTAAGTGATGATTTTGATTACTGGACAGGTTTTTCAAATACCATCCAGAAGACCACTTAGGTTCTGAATAACCAGACCGTTTCAGGCTTTTAGTAAACGAGGCTCTACAAATGCTATTGCGGTGTCCATTAAGTGCTGCAGAGGCACTAAAAAAAAAATCCTCCTTGATAATGGCAGACACTTATCAAATACAAACTGGCCTAAGTACTTTACAGGAACCATCACTGAACCCTCACAAGATTCCTGGTGTTGCCCAAACCGTACAAATGAAAAAACTGAGACTCAGAGAGGTTAAGCAGCTTGTCCTCAATCACACAGTGGGATGCGGGGAGGATCAGGCTCCAGGCTGTCTAATCCCCCTGCCTTCACCACTTACCTGCCCCCAGATTATTAACACCTTATCTACGATTAAATGAAATAAGCTATAAAATGGCAATGTTCAGAACAAGCTGACTTTGAGGAGATGCATAATAGACAGGAAAGCTAGAAATTGAAATATTCCTAAAGGTCATCCCTGAATAGTACAGTTACAGCTGATTTTACTTTCCACCTCTGTGCTTTTCTTAGTTTTCAAAATATCTGCAGTGAAAAGGCATTATTTTTGCAATCAGAAAGAAAGGGCTATGTGGTGGCTCAGCTTCTCACCTCTTACCACACACACAGGGCTGTTTAACCTTAAAAACACCTGACCTACTCAACAACATCAGATTACTGTTTTTAAGTAACTATTAAAACATCAAAGGTGGGGGGTGGCATTCACCACCATTTCAAAAAATCTGGGGGATGTATCAAACAGTATTACACCTTCCTTCGCTATATTTAATCCAGAAGTGGTTATGAGCCCATAAAACAAAACGAAAAGCCAAACAATCATTACATACAAGTATTCAACAGCTTTCTACAAGAAACAAAAGTCTGTGCAGTGCAATTGTAGCTATCATTTCATTACCTTTTCTGTAAACAAGTCTGCTGACAACAACAACAGTTATTATACTATCATGCCTTCTAAATGGGTCTGGAGTGAAGTCAGTAGGATCTACAGCATTAGGAATGACGGACACTATTTCAGGATTCAGTGCTGCTCTTAGCACAGTGTTTTCCTTACTAGTATAAGAGACACAAATTATGTGGTTTGTGTCACAAAGAGACACAGTTAGAAGCTTGTTTGTAAGCACCGAGCTGACATCAGCAAATCCAAAAAGGGAGTGGTCCGTGAAGACTGTCTGGAGCCCCATGGTCTTGGCGTGGAAGAGGGCATCATGGGCCATGGCAGAAAAAGAACTATGTGAATGTATTATCGTGACTCTCTCCCGAACAAATATGTACCTGAGCAATGGCAGACTGTGAAAGAGGGTCGTGGCCGTAGATTGGTTGTACATGACTTTCAGAGGCAAGTAATAGACTTTGAGGCCATTAGTGAGGTAACGGATGCCTTTTCGATTTCCATAAGCATGGGTGACAATTATAACTTTGTGCCCTCTTTCAATCAGACACTGAGAGAGCTGGTAAATGTGGCTTTCCACGCCTCCCATATTGGGATAGAAAAAGTCCGACACCATGCATATATTATGGGTATGGGTCCTACATGTCGACAGACTTCCAGGGCTGACACGGGAGAGCACAGCTGAGGGAAACTGGCCAGGCCCACCTCCTCCTCTACAGGCCATGCTGAGATGGTTTAGGCATTAGTCCTTAGAGCAGCTCAGTTAAGATATGTGTCGTCTAGTACCTGAAAGAGAGAGTAAAACAAGACCTCAGCTCAGAGACAAAATATATTACATTTTCCAAATCCAGATATAAACACTGTTTTATGCTAATGTAAATTTGCCAGCTTTCCCCCTAGAAATAAAACAAAAGCATATAATGAAATTACTCATCTGACATTTACTTACTTAGCATTTACTACGTGCCATACAACAAAACTAGATTCTGCAATGTCCTTATATTTTAATTTTGCTTTAAAAAAAACTCCTACACGGGGGCACCTGGGTGGCTCAGTTAGTTAAGCGTCCAACTTCGGCTTAGGTCACGATGTCATGGTTCGTGGGTTCAAGTCCCACGTCGGGCTCTGTGCTGACAGCTCGGAGCCTGGAGCCTGCTTCACATTCTGGGTCTCCCAATTTCTCTGCCCCTCCCCCACTCATGCTCTGTCCCCCCCCCAAAACAAATAAACATTTTAAAAAATTAAAAAAAAAAAAACTCCTACACATAATTTTTAAAAAGTAAGTTTCGGGGCACCCGGGTGGCACAGTCAGTGACGCATCCAACTCTAGATTTCGGCTCAGGTCATGACCTCACGGTTGGCGGGGTCAAGCCCCGTGTCGGGCTCTTGTGCTGACCATGTGGAGCCTGCTTCAGATTCTCTCTCTCCTCTCTCTCTGGCCCCCCTGCCCTCACTTGTGTTCTGGCTCTCAAAATAAACAGATAAATAAAAGTATGTTACATCACAGTATATAAGGATGTGCTATGCTAACAAACCAGTGCATTTCAATAATTAAACATATGGCTCTTTACAGAAAGTTTGCCGACCCTGCTCTAGACCTTAGCCACTGATTCAACAAACCTCATACAATTCTGCGATTCACTTTGTGGTTTATACTAAAATATACCTGGAACTAGAACTGTCTTTTTGACGGTAGCTTTTTCAATATCACCTACAGCACATGTTACAGACATCCACCTAAGTTTTCCCCTTCCGTATTCAAGGTTGGTGTTAAAGGGCTCCTTTCGTTTTCTTAAACTTTCTTTCAGTTATGTAAGCCTTTCTTCCATGAGCGTCCCTCTCTCTGGTTTGGAGTCTCGAGATAAAGGCTCAGTTAGAGGTGGGTTCGATCTGGGGCCATTTTCTAAACCTTAAGTAGGAAATATTTACTTCAGGGGTCCCTTAGATCCTCATCAGCGCAAAATGCTCAGTATTCGGTACTATTACATATTCTTACTTTTAAAGCTAAAGAGTGTTGTGGAAAGCTAGTGAAAATCTTCCTCAGATTTACAATGGAGATTTCCACACCTCCAGAAACTCAGTGGTACAAGGGAAAGCCATTCCAAAGGTCTGAGTTTCTGATTTCACCTGCAAACTCAGGAAATGCAAATCAACTGCCTGTGCAAAGTCTTAATTCTTCTTGCTAACAAATTCATCTATGTTTTACATATATTCTCAGAAATACTCAGTGTTTCTTGACCTGAACTTACTAATTAAGATTCAAGACTACCAAATTTGGGGAGTCGTCAGTTTTGTACTTTTCAGTGGTTTCAGTAACATTTTCTTACTGTGGTTCGTCACCTACACCTGAATTTCCAGTTGTATTCAATTTAAAAAGATGAGTGATTAAAAAACAAACAAAAAAAAAGGAGTGAAGGACCAAATGAAATAATCTTAAAAGTTTTCTCATGAACCTGCTAACGTCCTGTGAGGAGTCTGCCTACTTCCATCGGGTTATCACGCCTAACATCTTTCTGGCATAGAAGCTCAACAAATGGCACAATCACAGATTCTTAGATTTTAAAGCCGAAGAGAGGCTAGGAGATCTAGGAATACCTCCCTTACTCTACAAACGAGAAGCCAAACAAGTTGAGCGATTTGCCCACGGTCTCCACCCAGCCACTTAAGTGACAAATGCGAGATGGCCATAAAATCTGCAACCATTCATGGCCAACGAGTGTCTGGGCAGACAGCCGCAGAGGCTCCCGAGGAGCCTTAGGGAAACCCCGAGGGGGCTTGGGTCCGGAGGACGGGGCTTCCACACCCACCCCCCTGGCAATACCCCGACTTCACTCACTGAGAGGTCACCGGGGAGCGCCAGGGCCAAGGAAGGGACGACCCCGCTCAATCAGCAGCCCCGCTGGAGTCAAGGAGGGTTCCGCCAGGCCCAAAGGGAGGAAGATGGCCAGACGGCGGGCAGGAGTCTGAGGCTGGGGGTCCGGAGTCCTTCACCCCGCCCGCCTCAATCTCGGCGGAACCGGCTTCAGCGCGGCCACCCCAGCGCACCCTCAGCTCCACTCGACTCCGGTGGCTCTCGACCCCGACTTCCGAGTTTCAAAGCCGCGTCGGCTTCGCCCCTTCCATCGCCGGCCACACTCCCACGAGTGCAGCCCCGTCCCATCCGGAAGCGGCCGAGAGTGCTGGCGCAGGGTCAGACGCGCACTTACCGGCGAGTCCCATGGCCGCCAGTGTCCGGACCTCCCGCGGCTGCAGCCAGAGTCCCACCTCGCTGTCCCGAAACACCAATCCGAGGCGTCCGCGCCCGAGCGCCGCGCCCCCGAGGCAGCCAATCGCAAAGATGCGCTGGCGTCACGTGCGGGAGCGCCGCTCAGCGCCCACCCTTCAGCGCGCTGTGGAACGTCAGTGCGCGTAAGCACATGTTTTCGCGATGTTCAGAGTAACTTGTTTTCTCTGCACAGAAAGTAGTAATCTTTGGTTTAATCTTTCATATGAAGTCTTAGTGTCGCAGATCTCTAGAAACCGGCCCTGGTCTCTTCTTACACAAGCAACCTATCAAGAGCCTTCCTCGGGGTAAAGTCAGAAATCCCAGCGTGACTCGCAGCGAGCCTTTAGGGCTGCTGGGAGTTGTAGTCTGGTGGCCTTTGGAAGCGAAGCTGAACTTCGGAAACTCACTCCCAGGATGCACTGGACTTCTAAGCCCAAATTGTGCAAAAGGTCTGGTGGGTTCGCGTCTTGGTTGCCTGGTTACAGCGTCTCTTTTCTGGAAGCCGGTTCTCAGCGACTTCGGATGGGAGAGACTTTGGGTGAGAAGGCTACCAAAGGCTGGGGTCACGCTGGCCTTGGGTTTCTGGTTATCTGTGCCGCAGCAGAACCGTGTTTGTTCTTAACCACCCTGCGAGGGTTGCCTGATGTAGCAAATAAAAATACACAGATAAAGAGTAAAAAAAAAATCAAACTTTATAAAAATTTGAATTTCAGGTAAATTTTATTTTATTTTTTATTTTCTTTTTAACATTTATTTATTATTGAGAGACAGAGAGACACAGAGCATGAGTAGGGCAGGGGCAGAGAGAGAGGGAGACACAGAATCCGAAGCAGGCCCCAGGCTCCGAGCTGTCAGCACAGAGCCGGAAGCGGGGCTCAAACTCGCAAACCGGGAGATCATGACCTGAGCCGATGTCCGACGCCCAACAGACTGAGTCACCCAGGCGCCCCTCAGGTAAATTTTAAACAAGTATGTCCCACATACTGGGGACTTGACTAAAAAATTATTCGTTGTTTATCAGGAATTCAAACTTAACTGGCTATCTTGTATTTTATCTGGCAACCTTACACTCTGGAGGAAAAAAAAAATTGAGGTCTGAGGTACAATATCAACTCCCACTCAAACTGGTTTTACTGGCTATGGTGGTGCTTGGCCCGGAGGCTCATGAATCGGTGGAAATGGTCTGATGGCCATCTTCCCCTTCCATTTAGTGCCTGGAGTTCCCCCAGCTCCACCATGCATACACTTTCCAGAACAGTTGCCTTCCTTCCTGAGCACTATCTCTAGCGCCCCTTTTAAGCTTGTAGAAAACCTATTCATCCTCTGAAGATTTCAGCTCCTTTCTGATGCCCTCCCCAGGCCTACAGAGGGCACTCAGTCCTCCCTCTTTTGTGTTTGATAGTATTTTGGCCTTATGCTGGTCTGGTAGTTATCAGGTGATATTCAAGTTGTTTGCCTGACTGACAGCCCCCTTCCTCCTTCACCTGATCCTGGAAGGCGGGTGTTGTTTGGATCTCACACGGACTCGTTCTGAAAATGATTGCGTTTGCTTGTTAAATGTCTGCCTTCTTGGCCAGATAGTAAGCTGAGGCAAGGCTTGTTCCTAGTAATAGACAGTGACTATGTCTTAATTGTATTAATGGATTTCTTTATCCAATACCGGTGCAGTCCCAGTACGAACACTTATACCCAATAAAATGTATTGAAAATATTTTATGGAGTGTACCATATAAATATTACAGTGCAATGATATCGTTCAAAGAGCATTTTGGTTGTAGGATCTGAAGTGTTACTAATGAGTTAACTTTAATGAGCTAATGCTGTTTAACTCAAGTAGGAATAGATACCCTGCACTGGGTTGCTATTGAAGCATCAGAGAATAAAGACGATGATGAAAGTTCAAGGATGGTACAACATTGCTTTGGACTCCTGTTCATTTTTGCAATAGGTTTTAAGACAAAGGGAGTGGGTAGAGAAACTGGAAAGTATCAATGAGCGTTAAGCCCATGTGTTGAGCCCCTGGTTTGCCAATGCCATAGTTCTAATCACAATGCACATTCGAAATTCTAAGATCCTGATGCCATTATTCCTTCAAATGACTTGTGATCCTTTTCAAAACAGTGTTTTCTACCATTATCACCATTTACCGAGTTCCTACGCTGTAGAAGGCTTTGTGGAGAATACAAGGAACATTAAACATAGTCCCTATGTTTTAAAAGTTATTTTTTATCCTTTGTAGCTTTTACACACTTTTTGCCAATAGTGACAAGCAATCCACCTTTCTTGAAAGGTTCTTTGTGTTTTAAATACTGTAGCATAGGCTGACCTTTATAAATAGCTAATAAAGGCACACTGGTGCTGAGTCTCTGTTGGAGGGGGAGAGGGTTGAGAAAACTTGCAGGCTGTTCCAGTGAGCAGGTGTATGGGTTCTGGCAGTCTGAAAACATTGAAATTCATTCATCACATCCAGTCTCTGACCTAGGCACTGAGCATTAAAGGCAAATAAATCATAATTCTGCACATGGCTCACAATCTCATGTGGGTATGAGACTCCGTTTATAGCCAATGTAAATTTAAGGCAATCTTCTAAAAGTCAAAAGAAAGTTGTAGCATCAGGGCTAAGCTATAAATCTGAGAATAATTCTAATTATGGTATTCTGCCTAAATGTATGGAATCAAGATATACCTTTAGAGAATTTTCTTAGAAATTACTAAAGTTAAAGTAGAATACTTACATGCAGTGTATTCTGATTACACTTAGTAAAATATGAGGGCAATCAGTACCAGCTGTAGTATAAAATGATCTATAAATGGAGAAGGTATAAAATAAATGTGGGTATCGCCTTCCCTTGAAATCCAGCTCTTTGCAAGTTTCGGCTCAGGTCATGATCTCACGGTTTCATGAGTTCGAGCCCCGCATCGAGCTGTGCACTGACAGTGCGGAGCCTTCTTGGGATTCTCTCTCTCCCTCTCTCTCTGCCCCTCCCCTACTCACACTGTCTGCCTCTCTCTAAATAAATAAATAAACTTAAAATGCTCTGAGGGAAGTCCTGTTGGAAACTTTCCTCTTGATCGCCAATGGCTATGCTGCAAAGAAGCTCAGGCAAGATACTAAATGATGAAGGGCCACCTGAAGAGAGGCCCTGGAGAGTGAAATTTCGTCTTGGGCTTCCAGCGGCAGAGGAGTTCCCATTCACTGGTCACAAAATCAATGCAATACTGCTTCTTTATTTATTTATTAGAGTACTGTTTGTTAGGTACCTACTAAATGCAAGCCATTGTTTCACACTGAGGATTATGGGTGGATTAGACAAAGTCCAGCTCTTCATTGACCAAATGACCAAATCCATGAAGGTCACAATTTTCACCAAATTACTTTCCTTAAAAACCTTAAAAGAGGGGTCTCTGGCTGGCTCAGTCAGTAGGGAGTGTGACTCTTGATCTCGGAGTCATGAATTTGAGCCCCACATTGGGGGTAGAGTTCACTTAAAAAAAAAAAAAGCCTTACAATGGATGCTTTGCATCATCTCCTTTATCAAGCATCTCAGTATTTTAATCTCATCCAACTCTGACCATTATGCTGTCCAATCTGTTTCCAGTGCTAATGGGGCTCCCACCACTGCCTCCTTTAGTCACAGCTTTGTGATCTGTACTGCCATATTAATACATTCTCCAGCCTGGTGGCTTAGATAATCAGGGACAGCATGCATCACTGGCACTTGCTGTATTTGCTTTAATCTCTTGGGACTTCTCACATATTTTTGTTTTGCAACAAGTTGAGAATTTTCAGCCCACATTCCAAAGCTATTACTATGATAAATGCTTCTGTGCAGTGAACAGTACATTCTAATAAGGCCTTAAGCCAGCTATCCCACCTCCACACTGAGGGCCAGCTCCAGCCCAGGTCAGACACAGCCTCAGGGATCCAAGTGCAAACCTCTTGGTCCTTACGGAGGGTTAGAAGTACAAAGGCAGACGGCAAATGCGTTGTCCTAGCCCAGAACTGTCTATGATATCTCCATCTCAATGGCAGTTAGGAAGCCAGAGCCACTAAGCAAAACATGGTTTGATTTGGCTTTAGGGAAGATCCAGGAACCCAGTATAAGCTAAAAACTTTGCTCACCGTCTCACTTCTTTCAGGATGATCCCTTTAATTTGTAAATTACTTTGTATTTTTCAAATAGTTTTCACTTACGGTAATTCAAGTGAAGTTAGCAACTCTGAGAGCAAGGAGAGGAGATGGTCACCCACATTTGGCAGGTGGGGAAACTGAGGCTCCATGAGGCTGCTCAGCCTCATAATGAGATGAGCAAAGTGACTCCTTTGTGTGGTGTCCTTTGGGCTGTCCGCTACCCTTGTTCTCAAGGGAATTTGACCAAGAACTACAGAGGAGGACAACATGGCAGGAACTGAATGAAGGAGCAAAGCTCAGAGTTGAATGCTAATGCACTATGTGCAAGCCCTTTCAGAAGGCTGGGAATCAAACAGCGAAACCAGAAGAAAGAAGGCCCTTTGGCATCAAGGTCATAAAGCGGGGTAAGAGGAACAGTGACAGGAGAGGAATGACTGGGCCAATGCCAGTAAATGACAGCAGTGATAACGGCAGCACGATGGGGACTGGTCCCAGGCCAGGTCCAGATCAGCAGTGTCCCCAGGTCAGGGACTGAGAGCTAAAGCCAGGAAAGGAGCAGGGGCCCAGAGCCACAGGCCACAGAGGACTTGGGTGAAGGAGAGGAGAATTCAAGAACTGCTTAGGAACCAAGAGAGGAAGGACAGGGGCTTGGGTCAGGATCCAGCAATTCTACACGTGGCATCAGGAGAAACAAAACCATTTTGCTGTGTTTACCGCTACCTTCCTCCTTGTTATTGTATAGCTCCATGTGGTCTGGCCTGAGAAACTCGGGTCACACAAATTTGGTCAGGACAATTTCTAATGGTAAGGAGGTCACCGAAATGGAGAGGTACACACGAACACAACTATTTACAAAAGTCTTTAGTAAGTGTAATAGATCGTGTATCTATCTATTTCTGCAAGATGCTGGAGAGGGCATCCATTTCTAAGTTATTTGCTAAATAACTTAATTCTGTTCATTAACTTTGCAATTTGCTAAAAACGTAATACTCCTCATGCTGCTTTAATTCTATTAATGCTATATAATTCCCTCCATTTTATCAAACTTTCAGTAAAGTCTACACTATCAAAAGAGTATTTGTGGGAGTGTTTTAGAGAAAAAGCAAGGGAAAGGGCTTGTGCCCCCTTCCTGGGTGGCCGTGGGACCGAGAGAAGAACCCCTTGGCCAAGAGAAGTGGGATGTGCACGACCAGAGAAGGAGTGCACAGCTGGAGGTGGCCAGAAGACACAAGCTCTCAAAGATGTCAAGGGCTATCGATGGGCTCTCCTCCATCATGAGACACAGGTCAAGTTACTTTTACATTGAATCTCAAAGGAAAGACAGATTTCAAGCTGATTCTTGGGTTACATTTGCTTAACCTCCTTTAGAATCTTAAACTTTCTGAGAGTTACTCCCTGGGCCGCCCCAAAGTGCCACCAAGTTTTGTTGTGTCCATGTCCCTCCCCACACCGCCTTCTAAATTCCTTTGTCTCTTTGAAACATATTTTTGGGGTGCCTGGGTGATTCAGTTGGTTAAGCATCCAACTCTTGGTTTTGGCTCAGGTCATGATCTCACGGTTTGTGAGCTCGAGTCCCATGTCCGGCTCCACACTGACAGCGTGGAGCCTGCTTGGGATTCTGTCTCCCTCTTTCTTCCTCTCTCCCACTCATGCGCACGCTTTCTCTCAGTCTCGCCCTCCCTCTCTCCCTTTCTCTCAAAATAAACAAGTAAACCTAAAAAAATACATTAAAAAAACCCGTATTTTTTCCTTCAGCATAAAATTTAGAGCGGGACCATATTAAATAACACAAAATTCTATAGCTTGAATAATGGTGTTTATTTTCTTTAAATACACTTAAATATGAAACAACAGACAGTAGTTCAGTAAACTCGAAACTACAAGCTGGACAGTAATCAGAAAATCAGTGCTGATCCTACAAATCAAAATCTGCATAATAAAGAGTCAGAATAATTCACAAGAGAGTTTGCATTAGTGGAGGACTTGGAGACTATAAAATTGCCTCATCAGCATGGAGTAATCAATACGGCACCTGTGACTGTATGATGATCAAACCTTTCTCATTCACAAAAAAAACAAAAACAAAAAAACCCCAAAACCAAAAAACAAAACCAAAACAAAGGTTACACAGGTTCCCTCCTTTCCATTCCTTGCAGTGCAGGGATATCTTCAGGTGGAAGATCTCTGTCAGTGAACCAGGAAATCCCAGCTGGTGTGCAATGGAAGGGTGGTCTGGATACGCTGTGGTATCAGATAAAATAGAGGGGTTTTTTTTCCCCTACTACCTGGGGAAAAAAACCACAGTGACAGCAACTTGGCAAAGCAGCGTGCCATTTAAAATGTCAGGGATGGAGACCTTGGGAAAAAGCGGAGTCAAGGGTTTTCTTGACCGTGGAGCCCATGGGCAGCCCTTTTCTCCTTTGGAAAGCGGCAATGCTTTGCACATGCTGGTTTTCCATTTGCACATGTTCTGGTGTGAAAGGGACATCTGTCCTCACAGCTGTTGCAAAAGAAAATAAACATGAGAATTCAGAATCAAGGACTAAATCCAAAGGAATAACTCTGTTCTGATTTGATTAAGTTTTCAAAGTAAATTTTCCAGATATGTATGTAAAATGTCAATATAAAATCCTGAACGGGTATTCCGCACAGATACAAAATCTGTGAAAGCCCAGGCGGCAGCCTGTAAGTGTCCTTTATCGATGAATTTCTTGCTATATAAATCCAGCGCCATCCCCTTCCTCGATGAGAAAACAAAGCGACATATGTGGACATATATTGAGAGAATGAACCCAAGAGTCTGCGGATCTGAAATCTACCCCCCAAATAATTGTTCAAATCTCATCAATTAAGTCTTTGCTTAAGATCCATAAGCCAACAATAACAGGCAGGATTTTCTTGTTTTCACAAATCAATCATCACTCTATATACTCTCACTTATTCCTTAGTTGCCAAACCTCTGCTTTACTATCAAAAAAGGGGGGAGCTGAGAATTGGCAAAACATGCTTTTGGAAGGAATCTCACCAAATGGAAATGGCATTTACAGTAAATGTCAACGAATGAAATTAAGGTGAAAGTGAAACGCCTTTCACCTGCAGGTGTCTGGGTGAAATATCTTGTGCTTCTGGCAGCAGCTCTCCAGGCTTTCTCTGCACTCAATGCAACTGCAGTTTTCCGGGTGCTGGATGAGATCTCTGGGACACGGGGTTTTACACACACACTCACAACGATCTTCGTCAAACTTCATGTGTGGCCCACAGACAGCGAGTTCCTGGAGATGAGAGTGCTCTAAGTGGAAACAGAAAAGTGTTGGTTGAACGGCTGTAGCACGGATAATGTGGCGTCAACGTTGGTTGTATACTTCACGTTATTCTAAAATAACTTGGATTCTCCTAGTCTGCATTCCTGTAGATTTTTGCCCCTAACCTTTTCACAGGGTGAAGGAGATTCACCTCTGATTTCATGATACCAATACTGAATTCATGTGTTCTCTTAAATTTGGGATAAAGATGTTATTTTTTTAACAGATTTTTTTAAAGAGAACTTTAGGTTGGTGACTTCCTAGTTTTTAGATGAAGAGTAAAAGGAGAGAGGAACAGAAGTATCAGCAGTATAGAAATACAGAAATATACCTCAGGCCTTCCAGACTGGATAGAAACAGTGATGTATTTCCTCACCACAGATCACAGCGCTGTTATAAAAGATGCAACAGTGATGATAAACTTTGATTCCACAGAACGCGTTCAGCTGAGAGGAGGGTCTCAGAAGTTTTTGACACACTTAGTTGACAGCTATTTCTTCTAGAAAGCGTACACGACAATTGGATAACTACTACTCCGTGTGCAGTTCTGATCATCAAGTTGAAATTCAGTGCAGAAAATGGATGAGACAGAAACTTTGGAAGAACTTGACTATGACACTTTAGCATTCTTGAAGGTTTTGGAGGCAAGTACATGTCTAGTTTCTTCCCCAAACCTGCTTCTCTCCCAATTTGCCTCCTTTAGGGAATGGGGCCATCACTCCGGACTCACCTGCCATTTTGGGTCTTATCACTTTGTCCACCCAGTTCTGTCGCCCTAAGTTTGTTCTATCATTCCCATCATCACTGCCACCACCTCAATTCAGTCAGTGCCTTATACTTTTGTGTGTAGATGGCCATCACAGATCTTGCCGTCACACGTTTTATCCCTTCAATCCATTTTCCACAATATTATCAAATGCAAATCTAATCACGTCATTCTACAGCTTTAAGTTCCTTAAGAGGTTCCCCTCTCTTACAGTAAAAGAGTATTTTCCCACCAAGACGTATGAGACCCTCCATGAACTAGACCTTCTGAACTAGAACCTTCCAGACTCTTCTCTCTCCCTCTCCCACTCCCCCCTCTCATAAATATCTTATGTTCCACCCATACCAAATTATACTACCTTTTATTCCCCTGATATGCCAGGGTCTCTAAGCCCCATGCTTTTGGCCTTGCCCTTCTCCCTGCCAGTTATCTTTCCTCCCAGATATCTTTCCCAACTTCTACAATTTTAGCTAAGTGCCCTTACCCTGTGCATATTTTCATCCTGTCCTTTCTTGCATTGCTTACATGTGTCTATTTCCTCCACGAATTAAAAAATGCTGAAGGTTATGGGAACCAGATCTCATCATTCTGACATGAAATGAGCACTTGATAAACGCTGAGT
Source organism: Prionailurus bengalensis (assembly GCF_016509475.1). Lineage (NCBI taxonomy): Eukaryota > Metazoa > Chordata > Mammalia > Carnivora > Felidae > Prionailurus > Prionailurus bengalensis. The sequence continues at coordinate 11,997,401 of NC_057361.1, forward strand.
GCATTTGGTATAATAAAAGGGTCCGAAACAGGCTGCTGTATGAAGACTCTGAAGGATCCCATCCATCGTTCCAAGACATTGGGTTAAACCGTATGTTTTTGTCAATATCTGACTACTGACAATATACCAAAATGGCAATCTCGTGTTGTCTAATCTTCTAGTTTTAACGGCTCTGTGATTGATATTTCATGATATTCCACCTGTGTGGAAAGGGTGTTGGAAGGCTAAATCTGGGGAGATTCTTGGAATTGCATAAAGAGGAAAAAAGTGAGCTTTGTAAGCCATATGCCAATAAGGCATATGCCACTTTCGGGCAAGAGGAGAATATATTATTCCCATTGGATATTCTTTCCTGATTTGTCAAAGACTAATTCACCATATAACTGTGGATTTATTTGTGGGTTTTCTATTCTGTTCCATTGATCTATGTGTCTATTTTTATGCCCGTACCGTACTGTTTTGATGACTACAGCTTTGTAATATAACTTGAAGCCCAGAATTGTCCACTGATTGATGAACAAAGAAGATGTGGTGTGTGTATGTGTGTGTGTGTATGTATATGTATATGTATATACATATACATACACACACATATGTATATATGTGTATATATATAAATATATATATATATATGTATACATACATACACACACATAGTGGAATATTATTCAGCCATAAAGAAGAATGAAACCTTGCCATTTGCCATGACAGGGATGGAGTTAGAGAGCATAATGCTAAGTGAAATAAGTCAGTCAGAGAAAGACAAATACCATATGATTTCACTCATAGGTAGAATTTAAGAAACAAAACAAGCAAAGGGAAACAAAGAGGGAGAGAGACATACCAAGAAATAGACTCTTACCTATAGAGAACAAACTGATCGTTACTGGAGGCGAAGGAGGGTGGTGGGTTAAATAGGTGATGGGGATGAAGGAGTGTACGTGTTGTAATGAGCACCAGGTGATGTATGGAATTGTTGAATCACTATATGGTGCACCTGAAACTTCTATAACAGTGTATGTTAACCATATTGAAATTAAACTAAAAACTAAAAACAAAACAAAATGAATACATTGCTGAAGAATAGTCAAGTAGCTCTTAAAAGACTTGCATGAATCACTAGGTGGCGGTAGAGATTCAATGAGGCCACTTCAGGTAGAACCAATGCCCTTCTTAGGTGGTTTAAGGAAACACAGTCCACTGGGTGTTTGATGCTGAACTTCACCAAGGTAGTTGGCAGAGGCCGGCCTCAATCCTTATAGCCATTAATTAAAAGTAACAGAGACTGGGGCGCCTTGCTGGCTCAGGTAGGTAGAGCATACGACTCTTGATCTCAGGGTCATGAGTTCGAGCCCCACTTTGGTGTAGAGATTAGTTTAAAAAAAAAAGAAAAAAAAAAAAAGAAAAGTAACAGAGACCGGGTGTAGGAGACCTGAGCAAAGCAGCAACTAGCTAAGGGTGATACCCTGACGTATGCTATACTGATTTCAGTCTTAGGGAGGGTGACGGTGGGATACCATGAGCTCTGCTCTCAGCCTTGCTTCATTCATCCAGCAGTAAGCTCATGGGGTTTTTTCCCCCAATTCTTGAAGTTGTGGCTGTCTTGAGGAATTTAAAATATAGAATCAGGATCCTCAATTTTTCTTTTTTTTTTCTTCTTCAGTATTGTTTGTTTGCACAGTTTAAAGCAATGATCTGAATCCAACGAGATGAAATTAGATTGGTCTTGGATTCACTACCCCAAATGTGCTCACTCAAGGAAGAGCTGTCATTGTAGAAAAGGCAGTTGGCTTAACAGCGGCATGTGTGAAAAAGGTGCGTAGGGAACAGTACGCTCAGTATATGTCCTCAGTTTGATGGGGCCACTGGAGAAGTGACCGTGATCTAGCTACCCCATGCCTCTCACTTCCATCACTGCTGCAACGTCCCCCGAGGTCCCCTGCCTCCTTTCCTGCCCTGGACCAACACCTCCTCCTCTACCCTGTCACTGGTGGATTGTGTTAAAATTCTAATTGGTGCTGTCACTGTCCTGCTTGAACCAGCTGAGTGGTTTCCCTTTGCCCTTAGCATCATGTCCAGTGTCTGGGACCAGCTGCCCAAGGTCCCCTGTGAACCTCTCCAGCTTCCTTTCTCACATGTACCCGACCCCTTCCCATTATGTTCCCACCATGCTGAACTTTCTCTAGTACCCTGGCATGCTACCTTATCTCACTTTCAGTCCTCAGCACTCGGGTTTACCCTGCTCAGAGCACTTCTCTCCTTCCTCCCACTCTTCACACCCTCCGTGCACATGTGCACCAGCTGTGGTATCCCCAGGATATCCCATTAATAAATTTTATATGGATTGCATGTTAAAATGGTACTATTGTGATATGTTGGATTAAATGAAATATATAAAAATTAATTGTACTTGTTTCTTTTGACTTTTTAAAAAAATTTTTAAATGTTTATTACTTTTTGAGAGAGAGAGAGAGAGAGAGAGAGAGAGAGAGAGAAAGAGAGAGAGAGAGAGAGAGAGAGAGGAGGGGCAGAGAGAGAGGGAGACACAGAATCCGAAGCAGGCTCCAGGCTCTGAGCTGTTAGCACAGAGCCCGATGCAGGGCTTGAACCCACAAACTGTGAGATCATGACCTGAGCTGAAGTCGGACACAACCGACTGAGCCACCCAGGCGCCCCTCTTTTGACCTTCTTAATGTGAGTACTACAAAATGTAAGTTACATATGACTCTCACTATAATCCCATTGAACAGTCCTGTTCTGGAGAGAGAGATTTAAGGTTCAGTATAATTTACTAACAACAAGAGTGTGCCCAGGTCTTGAATGCTATTTACATCCTAACCACCGGGTATTCAGACATCCTCTGCTAGAATAGACATCAATCATGGGGAAAACCTGCCACCCACAGAGGCAGCCCTGTTTTCTAGGACAGTACTCCATAGAGTTTAGTCCTTACAAAGTCTTGCTTGTAGATCAGAGTTTAAAACAAGCAAGGTTCAAAGTGCATGACTCCTTGTGATCTTTTTCAGTGGAATAGTGTCATGTTCTCTGGGAAATAAATTTTAACAGTGCATTCATTTTTAGCCAAATGATCATCACCCAAAATCACAGCATTATGAGTTCTGAGCAGCGACGACAACATTCGGCTCCCCACTCCTCTTAGCCCAATAGCTAGCCATGGTTTGCTTTTACCTTGCCCTAGTTCCAGAAAAAGTTTTCTCCTATGTCCCATTTTTTTCTCAAATAATTGGCATGTCTTCATATGGCACAGTTGAAAGAAACCAACCAGTCTAAACTTACTTTCTGTTCCTGTGAGACTTCCATACAAATAAGTTAGTAAAATGTGGTCAGCTAGTGTTTAGCTCTAAAGTGGTTTGCATGAAAGGCTACCACTGCCTTTCAAATCCAATGTCGTTGGATGCTCTAATCACTGGGCTTTTCTTTAAGATTAAAAAGCAGAGCTATGCATTGGTAGACTTACTATATAAGGAGAGCTCACAGGGCTCTGCTTCTTTCGCTCTTAGCTGTGCGATCTGGAGAAAATAACTAGACTTCTTGGTGTGTTCCCATTGTGATTGTTAAAAAAAGGGATAATAATAGTACATTAGAGGTTTGCTTTGGGGATTGAATGAGTTAATAGGTACATATAAAAGGCTTACAACATTGCCTAGTCATAGTAAGCACTCAGTATCTATTGAGTTAATTGCAGTTGTTATTTTTATGATTACTACTAGTATTTCCTTACTGTTATCATTACCTTCCATTCCAACGAGTGGATTCTCCTCCCGTAAAACACATTTACATTTGTTGCTGTCCCATAGCATGTCAATAGGACAGAGTTTCTTGGAATGGGAACAGCTAGGAGAAGAGAACGAGAAACCAGATTTAAAAGCTTTCAAGGGCAATCATACCTTTGGAACATCTTCTTTAATGCTGAATAAATTTCTGAGTGGAGGAGCGTTACGACTTTTAAGGAGCTTAATTCATATTTATGAACTGCATGGTATTAGGTAGTAATTCTGTAATCACAAATGTTCTATTTGGAAATGAAACTGTAATTTTGGACAGTTAGCATCTTTTTAAGAAGATTGCTGTTAAAACTGTGCAAATTAGCTGTCAACAGAGCCTATTTAGCAAAAGTAAACATTGTCCTAACAGAGCCTTTAAAATGGAGAGAACACTGGCCGGGCGGCAGGAACAAGCTGAAGATACACGTTCCTTTTATAGGAGCCTCTGTCCCCGTGAGAGAGGTACAGGTGTCTTCTTGGCTCGGTAATGACGAACATAAGCACCAGCTCACTCCACTTGCCAGTCACCCAATACATTTACTGCTTGCTTTTGCGAGATCTAAGTCTCTCACTCAGTTAATGTTTTCATTCAGTGTTTGTAATTTGCCCTTGTGTTTCTCTATATGAAAATCTTTTTCCCAAATCAATGATTCGTACCTTTGATTTCAGGACACTTCAGGGTGTCATGATTTGTCTCACAAAGAACCACAGAATGCTCTGAAGAAATGTCAAAGTCAAATTAATTTTAAGCCATTTTAATTTAAAATAAGAATTTTCCATTTGGTAATCTTAAGAGGAAGTTCAGAAAAATCACCAAACTCAGATGCGGATAGTTTTGCCGCTCCCCGGGGGACTTGGGGAACCGTTTTCCCTCCCCAATTTGGGGGCTTGGAAGTATAAAGAGCCAGAAATGAGTTTCATGTAACGCTTGTTCTGGACGAAGGGAACGTGTGCCAAATTGGAGACTGGTGTAGAGTGTTACGGCTGCACCGGACTATGCACATTAAGAACAAAGGTGTCTACAAGTAGACGTGGTGAGTTCCTAGCCACCAAGTTATTGGTCCCTCTACAATATACATCTGACACCTAATAAAAAACATTATTTGCCAAACAGTTATTACCAGTAGATCTGGATTAGAAGCTTAAGGATGATGAACTTGAAAGCGATGACTGTATAATTAATGAAGTATTCTCCACACACAGCTTTAGCAAAGGCAAGAACAAGCGTAACTGAATACAAGAAATGCTTACTGATCTTCTTCAGGGACCTGGATGGATCTTCTGATAATGGAGTATGGATGGCGGGGAGCCGTTGGCAGACATTTACAACCTGTATGGTTGGCAACTTTAACAGGCACTAATTCAGGTACTGAAGTCAAAGGCACTGATATCTGAAAGAGCTAGAGGAGAGAAAGAGAACCGTAACACATACATATTTTTAGATGATAATAATCTCTACAGTCTGCACTTTTGCCTTTGTCCTTATGGCACTCACTTTAGGAAAGCCGTCCATTAAGAAAAGAACTAATGAGGGGTGCCTAACTGGCCCAGTCGGTTGAGTGTCTGACTTCGGCTCAGGTTATGGTCTTGCGGTTCGTGGGTTCGAGCCCTGCGTCGGGCCCTTTGCTGACAGCTCAGAGCCTGGAGCCTGCTTTGGATTCTGTGTTTCCCTCCCTCTCTGCCCCTCCCCCATTCACACTCCGTCTTTCTCTCTCAAAAAGAAATAAACATTTAAAAAAATTGTTTTAAAAGAATCGAACTAATGAGGATAAAGGCTGGCATGATGGAAAAGATACTGGCCTGGGAGTCAGGAGACTGGGGGCTTATGCAACTTTACCAAATATTTAAGACCAAATCTCTTAACACTTAGTGTCACTGGTATCCCTGAAAATGGCACTGTTGGGCCTTCCTCCTGTTTTCATTTGAGTGTAAATTATAAGGACTAAGTGAAATTCTAGCTATGAAGTTTCTTTGAGACCGTGGCAAACAGATTATTGTTTGAGACTATTTACTTATCCCTTCTCATACCATCTCCATTGAAGGAATATAGTTTCCTGTTCCTTGACTTTGGACTTGGCCATGTGACTTGCTTTGGCAAACAGGATGTTAGCAGACATGACACAACGGCAAACTTGAACTGTGTGTGCTTTGTGGGCTTGTTTTCTCCTGCGTACACCGTAGCCATGAGAAGAGCATGATCTGGCAGGCGTGCTGGGCCAAGGGACGAGAGACCCGGGGGACAGACCTCCACTCAATCTGTAGCTTGGAGTCAAGCCCAACTGAGCCCACTCTAAACCAACTGAATCTTACATACATGGGTAAGAATTTAGGGTGTTTATTATGCAGCACTACACAGTAGTAACTGACTGATACAAGATCATCGCACCCAACCAAATAATTATAGGTAACATGAATATCATTCCGTTTCTAAATTAAAAAAAATTTTTTTTTAATGTTTATTTATTTTTTAGAGAGACAGAGCATGAGCAGGGAAGGGGCAGAGAGAGGGAGACAGAATCTGAAGCAGGCTCCAGGCTCTGAGCCATCAGCACAGAGCCCGATACGGGGCTCGAACCCACGAACCGTGAGATCATGACCTGAGCCGAAGTCAGATGCCTAACCGACTGAGCCACCCAGGAGTTCCTCATTCTGCTTCTATATGCCCTGTTTTGTGTTAATTCATTTATCCCTTATAACGACATTACATGGTAGGTTTTTATTTATCCACCACCAACTCTACAGGTGAAGAAACAGATGTACAGAGAGGTTCTATAACTTGCCTAAGGCCACACAACTTGATTGGAAGAGTGAGGATTTGAACCCAGGCAATCTGCTCTAGAGCCAGAGGTGATACTCTTAAGAATATGCCTTATTAACTTTTTGGAACAAAATTTCTGTGAAGCAAAATTTCAGAAGAAGCAAGGTGGGATCTTGACAAGTAGAATTCAGAGACATGACAATTACTTTGTTTCTAGAGTGGCTCTATGGTGTATGGACAAAATTGAACTTGACTTTAGTGTTCTGTTTATTCAATCCCCATTCCAAGTAGTCTTTACTACACACAGCATTCATTTATTCACTTTGTTTCTAAGATGTAGGTCATCAAATAGTCCATAACTTTGGGGTGAGAGGTAGTTTTTTTTAAACCACTGTGCAAATGTTCAAGAATGCATATTTGGCAAGAAAAACTCCTGTACACTTACCCTTAAGTACATTCTTTAAAACTAATCATTTGTTGAGTACAGCAGTCAAAATAAAGTACTCAACTCTCTATTAAGTGGAAACAATCCATTAAAGTTGTGTTTATTCTGACCTTTTGATATGTAATAGAAGTTCTATGAGTCTAACTAAGAGAAAGTTTTTAGAGTGCTTACTCTGCATAAACTTCAACTTCTTGCGAAATTTTTCAGGAATTTTTTAGGGAATAATGTGGTCATTTCCCACTACCTCCCGCCGATTGTCAAATAGTAAAAGGTCAGAGTTTTTACAAGTTCCAAGATTCTCTAAAAGAATTTAGAGAAAGAAACTCTACAGCTTGTGGGCAATTTTAGGGGGTAGGGGAAACAAAATGAAGCATAAATTAACTTATTACCAAACAAATCGGCATTCCATTCTTTCCATCCAATTAAGAACATTACCCACCGTGGATATTTTCATGTACATACGTAATTTTATTGTACTACCTCTGTACACAATCATGAGCAAAATGTACACATTTTGCATAGGCAAATGTGACAAATAAATATATCAACACGTGCGAGGAATCTGCAACGGAGAACCAAAAGGAATGTAGTCGGACTGACAGCCTTTTAACATGTTTTCCTAAGTTTGGTATTACTGCTCTTCGATGCCACATCTATTACATTTCACAACAATATAGTAGCAGTGATAGAAAGAAAAACTTATCTACGGGGCGAAAGAGATTTTACAAGATGGAGAGGGAAGAATTATTTCTTTCATGGGGACGAGAGAATTCTTCTCAAAGATCTTTTGTGCCAGATACGCTCCATTTGCCCCTCCCGAGATGCCATCCTCTCTCCTTCCCCACTGGGCTCGGTGTCTCGAGACGCTGGCCTCCACGGCTGCATCTGCCCCCGACTTTTTGCCCCCACCCCTCCAACCGGACCCGCAGCCCTCTTCTCCCCGTTCTCTCTGGGTTCCTGAAACGGCTCGAGCCCCTAGCCTCTTCAGTCCAAGGGTGAGAACAGCTCCCCATTTTTGCCACCTCAGGGCATCTCTCCAGCTCTTCCTCCTTCCCACAGCCCCACCCGTCCAATTCTTCTCAGTCACTCCACTCGCACAGCACAGAACCCAACGAATCCACAAGACAGTGCCGATTCTCGACATCAGAGCATCAGAGAGGCTAGAACGACATCACGCGCTACACGGTGAGGTTTGTATTTAGCCACCCCCCACTCTACAGGGGAGGAAGCAGATGTACAGACAGGTTCTGTATCTTGCCTAAGGCCACACAACTATTGAGTGGAAGAGTGGGGATTTGAACCCAGGCAATCTGCTCTAAAGCCAGAGGGACTTCAGGCTCTGGAGTCCCACAGACCGGGATCTGAATCCCAGCTTGGCCACGGCTCAGCTCTCTGAGCCTCAGTCTCCTCATCTATAATAAGATACCCTCTTGATTTGTTTCAGGGATGAAATGAGACGGTGCCCATTGACATTGGGCTCAGCGGCACGCCTGTCCCCCAGGGCTTCGGAGGGGGCCGCGGGCGGATGTCCCCTTACCTGTTTGGAAATGTAGGAGGTGCTCGTGTTCATGCAGACGCGGCTCTCCTCGTTGCAGCAGCCCCCACACCGGAACACGTTCACACAGGGGGGCTTGAAGAACGTGTCGGTGCTCCTCCCCAGCTCGCTGGCCACCTCCACGCACGTCTCTCTGGGGCTGCACTGGGTTCTCTGCCATTCCTCGTCGATAACTGCGGAGAGGAAGCCGTTGGGGCCGGCAGGCCAGCGCGGGCCAGGGTGCCACCGAGCACAGTCATTTTCAAGTCTGCGCTTTGGGGGGGGGGGGGTGGCGGCCCTCTAACCAAAGACGGTTTTCGGAAAAATTAAAACCACAATCTGGGTCCCTTCCCACTGATCGAATACCTTCTTTGGCAAAGAGCACCATGTCTGGTATTGGAACTCCCCGGGTACCCCTGGGAGACCTGGCTAATAAGGAAGCAAATGGAAGCACGTGAAGAAATAACCTGTAAGTGTTATTTGTTAAGCAATTTCGGGACACAGCTGGACAGCATTTCTTCCACTTGAAGTCAGGTGCGGGTGGGTCCTAGCGCCATCAGGAGATGCGTGTCTGTTGGCTGCTAAAGTAGCTGTAGGAGGATTCAAACCCCACAAACCACATGAATGGAAATTTAAGTGGGACTGATCTTTCCTCAAGCGAGGGTTTCGTTCATTTGCGAGTGCCCCATGCCGGTGTTTATGTAAAATAATGAAATGAGCCAGGTCATTTTGAAATTAGCCAGGTCATCTTCTGGCCATTCTAGCTAATTTGAAGGAAACCAGAAAAAGACATAAGCCTCTGGGAATAAAAAGATTACATACTTCCCTGTAAAACAGTACTTGCTTTTTCTCTCCTAGTTTATTTTTAAAAATTAGACTCTTCTGCACAGCAAAGGAAATAACCAACAAAACTAAAAGGCAACCAACGGAATGGGAAAAGATATTTGCAAATGACATATCGGACAAAGGGCTAGTATCCAAAATCTAGAAAGAGCTCACCAAACTCCACACCCGAAAAACAAATAACCCAGTGAAGAAATGGGCAGAAAACGTGAATAGACACTTCTCTAAAGAAGACATCCGGATGGCCAACAAGCACATGAAAAGATGCTCAACGTTGCTCCTCATCAGGGAAATACAAATCAAAACCACACTCAGATATCACCTCACACCAGTCAGAGTGGCCAAAATGAACAAATCAGGAGACTATAGATGCTGGAGAGGATGTGGAGAAACGGGAACCCTCTTGCACTGTTGGTGGGAATGCAAACTGGTGCAGCCACTCTGGAAAACAGTGTGGAGGTTCCTCAGAAAATTAAAAATAGACCTACCCTATGACCCAGCAATAGCACTGCTAGGAATTTACCCAAGGGATACAGGAGTACTGATGCATAGGGCCACTTGTACCCCAATGTTTATAGCAGCACTCTCAACAATAGCCAAATTATGGAAAGAGCTGAAATGTCCATCAACTGATGAATGGATAAAGAAATTGTGGTGTATATACACAATGGAATACTACTTGGCAATGAGAAAGAATGAAATATGGCCCTTTGTAGCAACACGGATGGAACTGGAGAGTGTGATGCTAAGTGAAATAAGCCATACAGAGAAAGACAGATACCATATGTTTTCACTCTTATGTGGATCCTGAGAAACTTAACAGAAACCCATGGCGGAGGGGAAGGAAAAAAAAAAGAGGTTAGAGTGGAAGACAGCCAAAGCATAAGAGACTTTTAAAAAACTGAGAACAAACTGAGGGTTGATGGGGGGTGGGAGGGAGGGGAGGGTGGGTGAGGGGTATTGAGGAGGGCACCTTTTGGGATGAGCACTGGGTGTTGTATGGAAACCAATTTGACAATGAACTTCATGCATTGAAAGAAAATAAAAGGCAAAATTAAAAAAAAAAATAGACTCTGACACTTTGATACTTACACTTGTACAGCCTTTCCATGGGTGTTTTGGGGAAATGACTCAATTTTAGGATAAAGACAACTTTAAAGACTTTCCTTGAGCTTGCCATACAACTGTAGAGTTTAGTATGTGTTGGAGGTGGTGGTGAACACCCTCCTGTGGTAGGAAGCTTCTAAAACAACCCCCGGTGAGGCCCACCTCCTGATGTTCACGCCCTTTTACAATCCCCTCCTCTGTGGGGGCTGGGCCCAGGGACTTGATTCTTATGAAGAGAATACAGCAAAAGTGATGGGAATCTCACTGCCATGATTAGGTTTAAAAAGACTGTGACTTCTGTCTTGCAAGCAGTCTCTGGCTCTTGCTGGCACCCTCTCTCTTTTGCCTTTTCAACTTGTAGGCTCTGATGAAGCAAACCACCATGTTGGAAAGGTCCACATGGCAAGGAACTGAGGGCAGACTCTGGCCAACAGCCAGTGAGGAGCAGGGACCCTCAGTTCAGCAGTTTGTGAGGAACTGAGTCCTACCAACAATCTCTGAGTGAACTTGGAAGCACATCCTGCCCCAATTAAACCTTGAGATGCTGCCCACAGCCCAAGATGACACCTAGACTGCAGCCTCTGGAGAGATCCTGAAGGAGAGACACCCAGCTAGGCCATGTCTATATTTCTGATCCACAGAAACTGTGAGATAAAATATGTTTAAGCAGCTAAGTTTGGGGGCAATGTGTTACACAGCAATAGATAAACTCTCCTCCCTTTTTACCCCATCTTCCAAAGTTTATGTGGGTCTTTCTCCACGTCATTCTGGATTCCCATAGATGCGAACATGTTTCTGCCAGAAGGGACAAACAACTGCTCGAAGTGTACAGATATAACATTATTGTTGGAGATCTGACCCTAGTCTCTGAATTATTCCTTCAAAACACCTTTTCCATATCTTTATTCCTCCCCCCTCCCCTTAATCTTAATATTCCTCATACGTGGCTTCTTCAGTCAGTCACAAAAACAAGATGTTTGGCCACCTGAGAAACCTTGCATATGCTATGCAATCTGCCTTAACTTTGTTTTTTCATAATAAAATCTTTCAACCCAAGACCCTTTTAATTTCTGATTATGAATGTTTATATAAAGAGCCTAAAGGCTATAACCATGAGAGAGAAATTACCAAATTTGGTCTTAATATGAGTATTGTTTAAGTCACTATTATTAATCATGAGTCCTGGGAAAAGCAAGTAGTTGACTTACAAGAATATGCTTTGTTTAAAATTCTACTTAAATGTTGCTTTCCATCTGCTTTTTGTAAGACTAAGTTTTGAAAGTTGGAGTGGTACGAGATTTTAATCAAAATTGTGTGGAACTATGAGTAATGCCACTGCTTAAAAGCTTCATAAGTTTACTATTCTTTCCTAGCAAAGTCCTGCCAAGCAGGACTGCTGTGCCTCAGGGAATGACCCCCAAATCTGTGAGGAAGAGTTGATAACAAATGAGAAGTGGTGTAACACCTCAATTTGATCATTTACTGCTTCTAACTGAGCAAACAACTTCTGATGATTCCCATATAAGAGACATTTTAGAGTTGGCAAATTCCATATTTTTATGTTTTTTAAAATACAGTTGTTTTGTGTTTGTTTTTGTTTTTGTTTTGTTTTGTTTTGTTTTATGGTTTCCGCCTCAGAAAACGTCAAGACGACTGGGTGGCTCAGTCGGTTAAGGGTCCAACTTCGGCTCCGGTCATGGTGATCTCACGGTTTGTGAGTTCAAGCCCCGCCCGCGTTGGGCTCTCTGCTATCAGCACAGAGCCCTCTTCAGATCCTCTGTTCCCTCCCCCCCATCTCTCTGTTCCTCCCTTGCTTGCACTCTCTGAAAAATAAATAAAAACATTATTAAAAAAAAACTGTCAATGTAACTGACTTTTTTTTTTTTTATCACCTAGTCTTGGTTGTATGGTAAATGCTTGTCTCCCTCCACTTTCACGGAGTATCTCCAGGTTCACCCCAGGCCTTCAGACAGGTAATCTGGCTAAGGCCTTGGATCTTCAGGTGAGGTCGGATCCCTCTGTTTCCATGAAGTCCATGCTAATTGGCCACATAGAAACAAGTAGAGCTTCAAACCTCTGGCTTAAGTGGGTTCTAGGCCAGGGTTCCAACTGTCTCAACTCAGACACACGGTCATACACAAGAGCACAAAGAACCCTCTTCGCACCCGTGCCCCCAGTGCTGCCAAGAGATTTATCCCCCGACACACGGCCTTCCCCACAGCTGACAACAGTGGCCTGTGCCACCTCATCGTCTTTTTACATATGGAAACAAAGAAAGATAATTCTAGAAAAAGAGAAAAGAATAATTTTGGCCTGGTGGTTAATTTGAATTCTGTGATAGATGTAACCCATCACTAGGTAATCCTAGGTTCATCAAATCTAAAATGCTAGATCAACAATGCCCCAGTGGCTTCTTGTGTTGTTTTGCTACGTTATCCAAAAAGTCCAATGCCTAACCAGAGGCCCGGTGACAGTGTTTGGCAAGCTTCATTCATTATGGCACAGTACCTATACAGACAATGGTTTTCTTAAAAAGAACCTTCATATCTTACTAGGGAACAATCACCCCCTTTATTTCAAATTAGGTTAGTTCCTAGTCTGGAGTTTGGATTCTTTTGTTGAGAGGATTCTCCACCTCTGTCATCTAGTAATACTGATATGCATTATGACAACTCAGCTTCCAACTTGTACTTTTCATGTTTGCTAAAAAAAAAAAAAAAAAAAAAATTCCCAGAATTTTGAAGACATAAAAGAAGTGAAACCTAATTTCCTCATCTTTAGTCAATGCAGATGTGATTTTTTCTCTATGAAGAATGGTCTTTCTAGGTTTGTTTTGCCCTGGCATCTCTGAGTTAAAATATAGTTGCGAATTTTAAAGTGTTCTCTTGCATCGGTTTTCGATCTCAAAATCATGTTGCATATATTTCTCTGCAGAATCAACGTAGGAAACAAGGGTTCTCTGCTAACGCCGAGGCTATGAAATCAGGCACCCCGTTTCTTCTCCCGGACCCGCGCCGGCCCTCCTCAGACCCTTGGAAGAAGCTGGTGCACGTGTTAGTATCTGACACACTGCAGAACTGGCTTCTGGCCACACGTGCGTACGCGCGCGCGCCTACCTTTTAGGGTTTCAAGGTCGTAGAAAGTGGCCGCAAACCTGGTGGCCCGATGGGAAGCCGAGCGGGAGTCTGTGCCGGTCAAACTCGGGAGCTTCAGTCGGCATCTCCACAGCTTCCAGTCCTCGAAGTGTGTGATTCGCAGCAGCTCCTCCAAACCGGAGGCTGCCCTGATCTGCTGTTCAGACCGTTCTAAGGTTGACCGAGACGCCCGCTGTCAACAGACAAAAATACTGGTTTCAAAGCCAGTTACTAAAGTTTTAGTGTGTTCTGACGGCCCACATTGCCGACCCTTAAAGATGTAAATGGAGCTGAAAAGAAATTAGAGAGATCGTTCAAATGTACACCGGTACCTAGGAAAACTACTAGCGAGTATTTTTGATTCACATGCTGCTCATTGATGATTGAATCAAAAAAAATGATTCCCCTGGTTTCTCGGGACATTTAAAAACAGTACCATAGTGGCCGGAATGGTGGACTTCGAAATGCTATATCCCAGAACCTGGGAGCGTGACTTTACTGGGGCCAAGGATCTTTGCAGAGGTTAATTACTGATCATGAGATGAGATCATCCTGGATTATCCAGGTGGACCCAAATACAAAGACAAGCGTTCTCTTAAGAGCGAGGGAAAGACATGGACACAGATGAGGTTTTGTGAAGGCGGAGGCAAAAGTTAAAGTAATGCAGCCACAAACCAGGAATGGCCTGGGGCCGCCAAGAGCTGGACGAGGCAAGGAAAGATTCTCTCCGAGAGTCTTTGGAAGGAGCACAGCCCCGCTTACACCTTCATTTCACGTTTCTGGATTCCAGAACGCTGAGAGAATAGAGTTCTATTGTTTTAAGCCACCAATTTTGCAGTAGTTTGGTACAACAGCCACCGGAAACTAGTAAGGATTTTAAAATCACACTGTTTTTGTGACAGGAGCCGATGACCATTGCTTTCATCTCTGTTATCTGAGAAGCTGGCCCACAAAGTCCTGGGGACCCTGCCTATAGTCCCACAGGAAAGAAAAGTTTTAAGACCTTGATAACCTGAATTTTCTAACTTCTAACCCTCTGAGCCTTTCACTATTCCCGTTCACTATTTCGAAGGCATCTTTTTTTTTTCTGATAAAATACACTTCCAAAGTTTATGTTGAAAATTTGCTTTCTGCCCAACTACACGGACCGTATTGGCTGATACAACGCATGGATGTGTGAGACTCCACCAATACGGTAAATTGTTCAAAATAAGGGGCTTGGTTATACAAATATGATACATACATACAATGAAATACCATGTGGTCATCAAAACCAGTGATGTAGACGTACATTGGGACAGAATGAATTGAGCTCCTCCCTGGGATGTGCTGGAGAAACGATACAGCAGTCTGTCTATTGTCAGGGACCCAGATTTTCACCTGCTGAGCCTGCGCTTACTGGATCTTTGTTTTCCTGGGCAGCTGGGATATGCGGGCCGAGGGGATTTTTCGAGCTGGGTGAGGGGGGAGCCAAGGGACCAGGACAGCTGCAGGGTGGTGCTGAGGAGGGAGGACGGAGAGATGGGTGTCGGCTGCCTGCTACAGGGGAAGGAACGGTGGGAAAGGAGAGCTGAGCAAATGGAACCTTCAGGAAGCCTTGAGTCGAGTGATGTGATGTACACCCTCCTCCACTGCGCCTGAAAAACTTTAGTTAAAATCTGCATCAATAATCAAAGTTTTAGGAGGACTTTTTGTTTTTAGATATGATGGTAGGTACAGAGTGTTGTCCAAAAGCGGGGTGCTCAGAAGAGCAAGTGTGGTCAAGTCATGTATGATTCAGTTTTTATATATTTTAAAATTGTTTGTGCGTGAGGGCGCCTGGGTGGCTCAGTCAGTTAAGCAACCGACTCTTGATTTTGGCTCAGGTCATGATCTCGAGGTTTGTGGGATAGAGCCCTGTGTCGGGCTCTGCTTGGGATTCTGTCTCCTTCTCTCTTTGCCTGCCCATCCCCCACTTTGTGTGCGCTCTCAAAATAAACATTAAAAAAATAAAATAATTTGTGTATAATGTCCTTCGTGTATGTATGTATACATAAACAATCATTGTTAATTAATCATACATGTAAAATTATATATATATATATATATATATATATATATATATATACACACACACACACACACACACACACATATATATATACTACCTGGAGGGATATATATGAAAATATAAACACTGATTCCTACTCTACATCAGGGACTGTCAAACTACAGTTCCCTGGCCTAATTCAGCCTGCTCCCTGCCTGTTTTATGAATAAAGTTTTATTGGCACACAACCATGCCCATTCTTTTTACATATTGTCCATAATGGCAGGGTTGAGAAGTTGCAAAAGAGACCTTCACAGCAGATTCAATCTTGAGGCCAACGTCCTTTCAAATTTCAATTCTTTATCTTTTCAGGCATTATATTTTTCATTATTCCATGTGTTGTTTCAATTCTAGTTTTGAAATATCTACCAGACATATAGTGGAGCGCTTTAATGATCGTACATGTCTCTTAAGTGTACTTTCATATTTATCTATTTTTTTCCTCCCTTCATCTCTCTTCAATGTGTGAAATTAATTGGTTCATCTTCCCAATCACCACTTCTCCAATTGTGAGTCTAGTAAGTTTTTAATTTCAATCACCACATTCCTAATTTCAAATATTTCCACTTCGTTCTCCTTCCTTTTTATTTCTGTATGTTTCTTCGAATTTGTCATTTTATGAATATCATTCCTTTAATCTCTTTATCTCACTCCTAAATACACTTATTTCTTCAAATTGTCTTATTTTAACTTCATATATATGATTTATATCCTGATTATTAATTTTATTGGCTTTCTTAGCAATAATTACCTCTGTGATTTGGAATTTTGTTTAGTAGTTTCATCTTCATTGGGAGTTCATTTTTTTTTCTCCCTATCCTTTCTTCATTTAGAAGTTCTGTGGTTGCAACCCCTGACTCCCAGGGCCCTGAATCCAGAATCTTATTGACTATTTATGACTCAGGGATCAGCCTGGTTCAAGTCCTGGTCACAAGGAAGTATGTGCTTCTGTTGCCCCTAGTTAAGCAGTTTCATAGAAGACATGGCTCCAGGCAGCAAAGAGCAGTAACTTCCTTCCGCTTCCATGGAACTGATGGAGTGCACTCACGGAACCCATTACCCACTGAGGTTGAATTCTTGGTGGCCTCCACCTTCCAGACCCAGAGTGCATCAGTTTGGCAGCTTCGGCTTCATGTTTTTTAAAAGTTTATTTGGACTGAGATACAACTGACACACGGCATGGTGTAAGTTTAAGGTGTACGATGTGTTGATCTTTTCAGCTTCACGTTTTGGTACCATTTCTGCACATGTTTGTCATCTGTCGATGTTTATGATCGTTTGATCAATTTTATATTTTACCTATAATTGCTATGGAGTATAAAAGACCTCAAACCATGAATTGGGAAGGTCATCTTGCTCAGAAGTTTAGATATGAACGTGTGTGTGTTTAACAAAAGGGGAGAATCTTGAACATGTTTATAAGCTTGAGGAAAAGAGGCAACAGAGAGGAAGACACCGAACACACATGCAGGAGAGAGAAAGCAGAGGTGCTGGTTTGACCTAAGTTGCAGAGATAAATGGATGAATGGATGAGAGGGTCCCCTTCTGAAATAGGCTCATAGAGAATGACATGGGGTTATGCACAGCGAGACTGCCTGGGATCTAGGATTTCTCACTTGTCTGTGAAATTTAAATCAGGGCAATTTTCTGGGAGTGAGGGGAAGAGGAAGCTTGAAGAACAAAGATAGGGTTTGTGGAACCGGCATCAAATTTAAGCAGCACGCCACAGCCTCTTCATCTAGGAAATCTGGGGATGAAACTGAATAATTGCTCATGTCTTGAAGCAACTCTGAAATTCATTGATTCTCCATCAGGGCCCATTTGTCAATGGCCTCCCATTTCCTGATTATTCATCGCCTCTTCACAGTTTAATCTCTGAAATACATTTTGTTACATCATTGCTTCCGCATGAAAATGAAACCAATCCAATAGCTTTTTATAGGTTTTAAAAATTGTACTATATTGAAAGAATTTTTATTTATTGAGGCAAGTTTCATTCAATACCATCCATGAACATAGAAAGATGTATGTTTTCACAGTTCTTACAGATTTCAATTCAATCTCAGAAATGTTTTTAAACTATCCAACTGAGAACTCAGGAGAAAATATCAAATCTCTGGATTGAATTAAAGGCACTGAAACGGCTCATAGGACTTGCCTCATCATAAAACATGCAGTGTTTACTCAAGTACTCAGAGTTATTTAAGCATACTTCAAGCCTCATAATTTAAAATCTAGTTTGAAATAGCTGAGATATTGCAGACAGTCATTTTGCTATTGCAAGCGGAAATACTATACATAAATACAACTCAACGTAAGCAGACACCTGACAATTCATCGGGGGATATGTCTACAAAGGGTCAAAAATGGCTGGCTGGCTGTTGGTTTCCAATAGACTTTCTGCACTAGTTGATTTTTGTGTAATTAACGTTGTTATCTGCTTGGGTAAGACAAAAATTAAAATCACAAGGTGTGAATATAATCCCAAATGTATATATAAGCCATTGGTTTCAATGGTTTTAAGTACCAAACATTTGTCAAGTACGTTAATCATGATTTTTCCCTCTTTTCTAGTGGAACCCCTAATCAAAACTAAAATAATTAGAAAGTACTCAGCAAGAGGAAGGAAGTGAAGCAGGGTTACCAGATCTCTGCTTTTTGTTACAGTAGCACCTTTTTGTGTGTGTGATAATTAATCCAATACTATTAGCAATTTCACTCCTAGATAACAAATCATTCTCTGATGTCCTGGCCACCACAAGCCAGTTTTGAAGATGTGAGACTTAAAGTCTTTGTAACAAGATTTTACTCTTATTTGAATGTACACTGTTTTCTGCACTACAATAGGAAGGGTAGCCATTTCTCCTCTTGTTAACCCCCAAGTTCACATGGCACTCTCCCATGAGGAAGCATGAGCATCTCCACAGCTCGGGCTCGGTCAGTAACCTGGGCCAAGGGTGACTGAAATGGCAGGCAAGATGTTCGGAAAAGTATGGCGGCTGGGTTTGTAGGAGGAACTTGGAAGAGTCCACGTTGAGGGGAAATCAAAGGCCTCGTGGACGCCTACTAAGTTAAATTCTAAATCTCTGTCCCCTCTCCTCCTCAAAAATATCTAGTCAAGGAACATACTCAAAGAGTAAACAAAGGCATGATTGGGGGATATCAAGGAGCCACAGTGCAAAGATCAGTGGGAGGGCCACCGTGGGCACAGAGCCAAGTTTAAGAGTGGGAAGACTGGCACATAAGATGAGGGAGAGGTTGGTACAATGAGGTACCACGTCACATCCACGTGGATGGCTACAGTCAAAAAGACTGACAATACACCAAGTGTTGTTGGAGAGGCGGAGCAGTGGGAACCCTCTTACACTGTTGATAGGATTCAGCAGTTCTTTAAAAAGTTAAACATAAATTTACCATATGACCAACCCATCGCACTCCTAGGTCGTTCCCAAGAGACAGAAAGTAGATGACTGGCCACCTGGGGCTGGGATGGAAACGAGGGTTAACTGTAAAAGGGGGCACAAGGGATCTTACGTAGATGATGGCTGCTCAACTCAGTAAGTTGCTAAAAATCATCAAATGACTTAAAACAGGTGCATGGGTAACTTTGATGGTATGTAGATTGTGTATCGCTATAATTATTTAAAACCAAAAAGAGGAAGGACTGGAAGCTCGAAGGCCAGGCTACTTGTACCAGTTCAGGAGGCAGTGGGAAACACCAGAGAGCCGAGTATTAGTAAGCATCCATTCCGCGGGTTTGCTCTTTTGTTCTTGCTCTCGCCGTGGTCCATGCCGCCCCCTCTGCTTGGCGCCCTCCCTCCCTGTCCAGTGGAACCCTTCTTGGCCAGATGTTACCTACTCAGGGAAAAGAGGCTCCCCCACAGCTCCCACCCCTGCCTGGGTCCCGTCCCTAGGTCGCATGGATTCACAGCACCCCATTTTTCTCCTTCCCAGCACCTACCACCACTGACACTAATGAATCATTTGTGTCCTTACTTGCTTAGTGTTGGTCTTCCTCACCGGGCTGTAAGGGCAGCAGTGATAATGGGTCTTATTTATATAGCAATGGTAAGAGCTACATACAAAGGTATTAAATAAGTGGATAAAAATGATTCATTGCACGCTATAGAAAATCTAACCCAGAGATTGTTCACTTGTTCAAACTACCTCACCTATAAGTGTCTTCCTCCGGGTGTCCTCTCTGCAAGTCCAAAGCCAGTGCCGCTTGTTCGATCAAGCTATGATGTGCCTAAGTTAGACGATATCATTTAGGAACACATTGCATTTCCCTTACGAGAATGTGATCTCTTTGAGGGTAGAACATGTCTGCTTCATCCTTTTTACATAATAAGCACTTAGCACATATCTGATGAGGAGATTTACGAGTAATAAATACACACATGCCTTTGACAAATAGCGATTCGGCCTAGGCTTGTGTGGTCTGTTTAATGTTTTGTATACAGTAGTGCTTCTCAAAACAATGTGTGCATGAATCACCGGGCCTTCTGGTTAGAATGCAGATTCTGATGCAGGAGGTTTGGGGTGAAACCTAGGAGGCTTTTTTTAAAATTTTTTTTATTTTTTAATTTTTTTTTCAACGTTTATTTATTTTTGGGACAGAGAGAGACAGAGCATGAACGGGGGAGGGGCAGAGAGAGAGGGAGACACAGAATCGGAAATAGGCTCCAGGCTCCAAGCCATCAGCCCAGAGCCTGACGCAGGGCTCGAACTCACGGACCGCGAGATCGTGACCTGGCTGAAGTCAGACGCTTAACCGACTGCGCCACCCAGGCGCCCCCCTAGGAGGCTTTTTTTTTTTTTAATTTTTTTTCAACGTTTATTTATTTTTGGGACAGAGAGAGACAGAGCATGAACGGGGGAGGGGCA
Source organism: Prionailurus bengalensis (assembly GCF_016509475.1). Lineage (NCBI taxonomy): Eukaryota > Metazoa > Chordata > Mammalia > Carnivora > Felidae > Prionailurus > Prionailurus bengalensis. The sequence continues at coordinate 12,017,983 of NC_057361.1, forward strand.
GAGAGAGAGGGAGACACAGAATCGGAAACAGGCTCCAGGCTCTGAGCCATCAGCCCAGAGCCTGACGCGGGGCTCGAACTCACGGACCGCGAGATCGTGACCTGGCTGAAGTCGGACGCTTAACCGACTGCGCCACCCAGGCGCCCCCTTAGGAGGCTTTTTTAATGTTTGTTTATTTTTGAGAGAGAGCACACACATGAGCGGGGGAGGGGCAGAGAGAGAGGGAGACAGGATCCAAAGCAGGAAGGAGGCTCTGCGCTGAATGTGGAGAGCCTCATGTGAGGCCCAAGTTCACAACCCGTGAGATCATGACCTGAGCCGAAGTCAGACGCTAAACTGACTGAGCCACCCAGGCGCCCCTAGGATGCTGCATTTGTAACAAGCTCCCGGGTGATGGCGATACTGTTGGTTGGCTGACCACACTTGGAGAAGTAAGGGTTGGGAACAGAGGTTCTCAACCTCGGCTTCACCTTGAACCTACCTGGGAAGAAGCTTCAAAGAAATACTGATGCTTTGGGATCCCATCCTCAGAGATTCTCATTTTATGGGTCTGGGCCGCAGCTTTGCCATCAGGAATTTTTTTAAAGAAAACTTCCTGAGTGTTTGCTAGTCTTAGGGGAAGCTGGGTGGGAGTACCTAGGAACTCTCTTTACTATCGTTGAAACTTTTCTGTAAATCTCCGAGTAGTTCAAAATAAAATTTATTTTAAAAATCTTCCCAAGTGATTTTAACGAGAACCACTCATTTGGAGGATGGTGCGTGCTGGTTTAAGTCCAAGGACTCTGGTTAGTGCCTGAGGTAAGTAAGTACAAGTCCATGCAGTAGGGAATAAATGGTAGATGCACGCTGAGAAATAATCCTACTCTTTAAGCTCTTCTGGGTTACACCTTGGACTCAAAGTATTTGCGTAAGTATCTTGATTAACTGGATTTCCAAAGCCTTTCTTAAGTCATCTGACTGACTACCAGCCCCCAACCTGTATGACTTTTTCAAGATTGAAGACCAATGATAACCCTTTCCAGACAAAAGAGCGTGCCGTCAGCTGCCTTTCCTGCCTGAGACCATCCTAAATGACATAGTAAATTGCTTGTCAAATTCCCAAGGACTCAAAACAACCCATTTCTCAAAACAGAATAAAAAATAATAGGTAGTGCTTTAACTTACTGGAATTCAACAGGGAGGTGTACATTGCAATCTTTTCACAAGGTGGTCCATAAAAGTATTTGAAAGAAAATATCAATGAGGAGTATAAACATGGATGCCTAGGTAGGAGGAATACGGCTTGGGGTCCACAGCCAGGCTCAGATCCTGGCTCCGAGCTCTCAGACGTTCAGTGAGGAATTTCGGAGTGGAGCCCTTGACTGCTTGCCTCAAAGAGCCATGAAAAGCTTTTCTTAGGCCATCCAGTCCCATGCTATTAAGAATCCTGTTCTAGATATGGAAACAGACCAGCTCTGCAAAATTCCTCTCTGGACCTCTTGACAGAGTTGAGTCTACGATTCCCAGCCTTTTAAAAACTGTTGATGCTATTTTGTCCACCATGTTGGCAATGTGTTCAGGAAGTGTGGTAATAAGGAGGTGGAGTGAATAGGATTTATATCTTGGGAAAATCCAGAAGCTTCTGGGTGAGCTATGCAGAGACCACATTTCACAAGACTTTGCTTAGGGATTTACAAGTGTTGCCTGGGGCCACAGTAATAGAACTGGAGTTCAGAGGCATCACAGTAGTCAGCACCTTCCCTCTGCAGTAGGTTTGGGGAAGTGGGTCAGGTTGCAATGCAAATAATTCTGTGCTCCCTCCACCTCTTAGGAACTTCTGTTTTGCTGCGAGAGCATTTTGCATTTCATCTCTAACGAAATGTTTAAGGCTTAGCCAAAACCCCCAGAATTTTCCTGGTTTGGGTTCTGTGTTGCACAGTCATATTCCCAGCTGTCCTCCACAAATATTGTTTCCCCTGCCCCCTCAATCCCTGTTCTCGCTCTCTCATGTGTCAAGGAATCTACCCAGGCCATGTTAGACTGCTGAGTCCAAATGAAGTTTTCCGACTCTGCTTCCCGTAGCTCCCAAGTGAAAATAACATCCCCTGACAGGAAGCTTTGCCTGACATCATAGACCACAGCTAACTGGAGAGGGGACCACATGGATGTGAATTGTTCGAGACCGGTTTTGAATGGGAGAGCACTCTGGAAAACGTGTTGGCCATTTCTGACAAAGTTCAACATACACTCACCATATGATTGAGCAGTCACACTCCTGGGAATTTGCTCTTGATAAAGGAGGACTTAGGGTTCACATACAACTCTTTACACTAATGTTTATAATAGCTTTCTTCATAGCAGTCCCCAAGCTAGAGGGGCGCCTGGGTGGCTCAGTCGGTTGAATGTCCCGATTTCAGGTCAGGTTGTGATCTCATGGTTGGTGAGTTCGAGCCCCGTGTCGGCTCTGTGCTGACAGCTCAGAGCCTGGAGCCTGTTTCAGATTCTGTGTCTCCCTCTCTCTCTCTGTTCCTCCCCCACTGGTGCTCTGTCTCTGTCTCTCAAAAATAAATATTTTTAAAAGTTAAAAAAAAAAAAAAGAATCCCCAAACTGGAAAGAACCCATAAGTCTTTCAGTGGGTGAGTGGTTAAACAAATGGTTCCATCCATCCTGTGAAATACCACTTAGCAAGAAAACACAATGATCTGGTCCTTGCAGCACCTTGGATGGATCTGTAGGGCATCAGCAGTGGAAGAAGCCAATCTCAGAAGGTTAGTTACTGGAGGACTCCATTTATGATGTTCTCAAAAAACCAAAATGATAGTCATGGAGAAAAGATCAGAGGTTGGGGGGAGGGTATGACTATAAAAGGATAGGCTAAATGAATGTTTCCCTATCCCGAGTATGGTGGTGGTTACACAAATCTATACATGTGTTAAAATTCATAGAACAGCACACCAAAAGGGAAAAATACTTCAAAAAATAAAGTAGGCTGCCTTTGAATCAAGGCACTGCTCCTTTTTAGCTATTTGACTGAGGGTCAATTATTCCTTCTCTAAGGCTTGGCTTCCTCGTTTATAGATGGCAAGGCTAATCGTGCTCAACTCAGAGAGCTGATGTGGAGATCACACGAGGTCATATGTGGGAAAGGGTCAGGCATGGAGTCAGCACTCAGTAAAGTTAACTTCTTTTCTTTCTTTTCTCAGGGGTGGGGCATCAGGTCCTGTGCTGCAGTGCAGGGGTCTGTGTTTTATGGCTTTGATTTCCCTAAGTAACCAGAGAGGGGAGTTTGAAAAGAACAAGACGGGGAAACTTCAATCATAGTAAATAAAAATTTAAAAGAGAAAACCTTTCCAGGGTAAATCAAGGACAAACTTCTCCTCCTCCTCCTCCTCCTCCTCCTCCTCCTCCTCCTCCTCCCCCTTCCTCTCCTTCTTCTCCTTCTCCTTCTTCTTCCTAACACTTCTTGAAGGTATTTTCAGATGAAAGGCCAATTTCAAAGTAATCTGTTCAGGCTTTACATATGTCTTTATAGACAGATGAGAAACAACCCACTTCTTAACCCTTTGCATTCTGTTATGATGGTCTGGCCTTACCCGGAACAGATGGTACCTACTAGAATAGGGCACATCAACTGAGGGCAGGGAGGAGAATGCATGCTTGCTAGTAATTACTGCTGGGGTTTCTCAGAGGGAGCCAGCCAAGGGCCTGGTCCTGCTTCTCTGAAATCGAGGAACCTGGCCATCTGGGGGCCTCATGCTCCCGGTGGCTCTCTCGCTTACACAGTTCTGTATTGAAATGCATACATATGAGAAACCTAGGGTGTTTAATTAAACTTGACTAAGGAAAGGAATTGCAAATGCAAGGAAATCGCGTGTGCGTGTGCGCTCACGTGCACGCACATGCGCGCATGCATTTCTGTGTGTGTACATAGCCATTTGGGTATTTTAAGGGGATACTGGAGGGCTAAGATGCCTGGGACCTCCACATCCTCCAATGTGGTGACTACTGTTGGTGGTTTTCTCCCCAGCCAAATGGTTTAGCATTTGGGGAGATGTTTATGCCCCCTTCGTATGTTTTAAATCCACGCTCTAATCAAATGCCTCTGCTCCCATCTGATACATCTGTGATGAGGAAACGTGAGGCAGATGCGTGTGGGATGGGCTTAGATGGCAAAGCTCAAAGGGTGCTCTGAATAATCCCAAGAGTATATATTCCTGTTATAGTTTCTTTATCACTGATCTCAAAGCTCAAGGGCCCAGTGCATGAGGAAACAACTCAAAGCCTTCATGGTAATTAGGTCATTGGCTAAAAACAATTGCACAGCTGCCCCCCAAAAGGGGGGAATACCTTTCTAAGTCCTATTGATATTGGGCCATGAGACTTAGTTTGGCCAATGGGATATTACAAGACATGACACAGAGTACTGAAATGTACTCAGGAGGGCACACTGCTACATTTCTGCCATTACAACTACCTGCTTCTGCTAACCCGCTGATCCAAGGAGGATGAGAGGCATGTGGGGCAGACCCATATTCAACTGATGGCTTGAGCCTTGATTGTGACTCCCAGCTGACCCACAGCAACATGAGTGAGAAGAGGTTACTGACATTTGAAGCCAGTAATTCGGTCTGTTACACAGAGCGAAATTTGGTCTGTTACACAGCATTATGGCAGTGACAGTTAACTGCTAGAGCCCTATTTCAGCCTAAGTGTGACACGATGCATCGGACGGGCACAAGATCTTTATGCAAAACCTCGTGTCCTTTTGGCCAGGCGGCCCCACCGTACTGCTGGCAGTCAGCCCAGTATGCCCCCTTTTCCTTTCTTCCAAAGATGCAGCGGTCCCATATCAACATTCCATGGCTCTCCTTCTCTTCCTCGCCAATATCCTCTGCACTAAGATGCCCAAGGATCCCCAGTCTTGCGGTGATGTTGTAATTGTGAACCAAGCACACCATGGCAAAGGCTGCTTTTACTTTTTCATCCCACTCTGTTCTTTTTGAGGAGATCTTAATTTAGAAAGAATTCAGGGCATTCATTCAGTCAAAATTACACCCTTCTTAACTCTCTCCAGAATGGAACCATAAGCAACAACAAAATATTCGCCCTGGCACTATTCCACAAATGTCATGATCTCTCTCCAGAATCAACTTTGGCCAAACCTAGATTTCAGGAAAGCAGTACTTTTCTCCAACACGTGATTGTTATAGTTATTTAAGTAACAACGAATGACCAAAAAAAATGACTCATGAAAATTTACATTATTAAAGCTCCAGGTGTTAAAATGATCCTTCCCACAGGCCAAAATGAACCTCTTGGCTGTTGGTAAGACATGAAAATAACTAAGACATCTTTATTTTATAAAAATGTCATTTCCACTCATGTGCCTGGCATGTGGCAGACATTCCACAAATATCTACTGAGCTGCATGGATAGCCTTCCTTTTTCCAGGGAAAAGGAGCCTACTCCTGAACAGCAGAAATAAACTTAAGGGTCTTCCTTCCCCGATTCTATGCCAGTATCCAACCATGGTTGTCTCCCACCTCACAGATAAGTTCAGAAACATTGAGAAGCAATCACAGGTATGTTAGTCATTAATACCCTTCGCCAAATATTTCCAGCTTTCTATCTGCCGAGCACATGGAAGGATGGCATCTCCTGCTCCCCTGTGGTTGGATGGAACAGTGGGTCAGGGGGCTGTGACCAGAAGCGGTAACAGGTCACTTCCTGGCCAGAGCATTTAATTGCCAGGACAAGACTCTCCGGGGCTCTCTGGCCCTGTCTCAGTGATTAATGACATTCAAGATGTGGATGCTCAGCCAGCTTCATCCCGAAGTGGAGCTGACCCTGAACTAGCTGGGACGGCCATGTGGTATGAGCCATAAGTAAGTCTCAGTTGTTTATGAGCCACCAAAATCTGGGGGTTGCTTGTTACTGCGGCACAGCATGGCCTAGGCTGACTGAAAAGTATCTGACCGGAGTACTTTGCCATAATCTAGCACGTGTTCACAAACCACAAATCACCAGATGAAAACACAGACAGCACTTCTCAGGGATCTCAAAGATGAAAGAAATCATCACGGCGTCCATGTTTTACCCATGTGGCCCCACACTGCTTTGCCCATCTCCCTTTCTGTGACCAGCAGGCTAGAATATGGGTGGAGGTGACGTCTTCTATAACTGGCTCCTAAGAGTGAGCACCTTATAGAAGGGCTTGTGGCTAAAAGGACACTGCAGGATTCTTTCCTAGCAACACGTGAACCCTCTCTCACCCCGAGGAAAACAGCACAGGGTGAATATGCTGTCTTATCAAAAATGCTTCAGGGGACGCCTGGCTGGCTCAATCAGTAGAGCTCGTGACTTTTTTTTTAAGTTTACTTTTTATTTGAGAGAGCTCGAGCAAGCACAAGCAGGGGAGGGGCAGACAGAGAGCACGAGCAGGGGAGGGGCAGAGAGAGAGGGAGAGAGACAGAATCCCAAGCAGGCTCTACACTGACACTGGGCTCAAACCCACGAACGGTGAGATCATGACCTGAAGTTGGACGCTTAACCAACCGAGCCACCCCGGCTCCCCAGCATGCAACCTTTTTTTAGTTTATTTATTTATTTTGAGAGGGAGAGAGATGGAGCAAGTGAGTGAACAGGAGAGGGACAGAGAGAGGAAGACAAAGAATCCCAAGTAGGCTCTGAGCTATCAGTGCAGAGCCCGACATGGGGCTCAATCTCACAAACCGCAAGATCATGACCTGAACCAAGATCAAGACTCGGACGCTCAACTAACTGAGCCACCCAGGCACTCCTGGCAACTCTTAATCTCAGGGCCGTGAGTTTAAGCCCCATGTTGGGCATAGAGACTACCAAAAACAAACAAACAAACAAACAAACAAAAACGCTTCAGATTGTAAAAAACTGAAATCAGACAAGCCACAGTGAGAGCAGATGTTGGAGACTGCTTCATGCAACAATTTATAACCTGGGTATCTCAAGATCCTACAGGCCTTGTCCATCAGTCAGTCCATACTTTTTCTGGTATCTACTCTATTACAGGCTTTGTGCTAGGTGACTGGGACACTGAAGTAGACCACGCAAAGTTCCTGTTCTCAGGGCACCCCGCAGGCAGGACTGGAGAGGCCGGTGAGCTGCTGCCTCCTGCTGGCCGCCCTGTGCTCTGCATCCAAGTGGCTGCCATAGTGGGAGAGGGACTCTAGCTGGGGCTGGAGCAGCAGTGCGGGGCCAACACCAGGGAGCGCAAGCAACTCCTTAAGACAAAACAAAACAAAACAAAAGGAAGAGAGAAAGAAAAAAAGAAAAGTTCTTGTTCTCAAAAAGCTTTCCTTCTAGTGGAAGATGACAAAGTAATAAACGTATATGCAAACAAACGAAAAATGTCAGGTACCGGGCCGCCTGGGGGGCTCAGTCGGTTAAGTGTCCGACGCTTGGTTTCGGCTCAGGTCGTGATCTCACGGTTCATGAGATCGAGCCAGACATCGGGCTCAGTGTTGACGGCAAGGGGCCTGCTTAGGATTCTCTCTCTGCCCCTCCCTGCTTGTACTGTCTCTCTCTCTCTCTCAAAATAAACAGCCCGAAAAAAATGTCAGGTACCAACACAGACTATGCAGACAATAAAATCATGTAATGATACAGATCAGGGTTGACAGACTATGACCTGTGGGCCAAATACAGCCTGTACCCTGTTTTACTATAGCCCGTGAACTAAGAATTCTTTTTTACAATTTTAAATGGTTGAAACGAATGAAAAGATGATTTCATGATGCATGGAAATGATCTACAATTCAAATTTCAGTGTCCACAAAGTTTTATTGGAACACAGCCACACCCTCTATGATCGGCCCCGGCTACTTCTCCAACCTCAACAACACCTGTGGCTGTGGCCCCCACTCCCCCTACTGCAGCCACACTGGTCCCCTGGCTGATACCCAAACACCCAAGCCACCTCCCTGTCCTCCCCCATGGTCAGTGCCCAATGGTTGCCTTTGCCTGCCTGACTTCCTTCAGGGGTCTGCACAAGTGACATCGAATCAGAGAAGTCTCCCCCGCCCATCACTCTGTCTCTCCTCCTGCTTGATTTTCTCCACGGCACTACCCCTGACATGTTAGAGATTTGCTATTGCCTGCCTCTCCCCGCCACGCTTGGAACAGAAGTTCACAAGAGTCAAAACACGGTCTTCTTTCCTGTTGCATTTCCAGCACTGAGATCAGTGCCCAGATGTAGTAGGCTCGCCACAATGAAGTAAATGAATTGTCAAACACAGTTACATTGCAACGGGAGGCAAGGGAGATCCTTTACCAACTGGGACATTACAAACTGCTCAAAGCTTTCCTGATGCGGGGGAGGCCTCAAGGTGTCTTGTTTATCATGTCCTAGTATCTTGGTAGAGATTATAAGAACTAGTGGCAAGAGCGAGAAAAAACTGGACTAACCATAGAAGCCACAAAAGAAATGTCTCGTTTCATCTCCTCTCAGTCACATCCAAGTGGTAGGAAGAGTTATGCTTAAAAATGTCCTCAGAAACAGGGGCACCTGGGTGGCTCAGTCAGTTGAGTGTCTGGCTTTGGCTCAGGTCATGGGTTCAAGCCCCTCGTTGGGCTCTGTGCTGACAGCTCAGTGCCTGGAGCCTGCTTCAGATTCTGTGTCCCCCTCTCTCTCTGCCCTCCCCCTGCTTGTGCTCTCTGTCTTTCAAAGATGAATAAACATTAAAAAAAAATTTTTTTTTAATGTCCTCAGAAACAATTGTGTCCCTACTTCTCTAGGACCTCCAGCCAACGTGCCTGGCAGCTCGGGATCTTATTATGTCAAGCTCTATACGGAAGCATTCATGCGTCCAAATACTGTATTTTCGTCCCACAAAATGTCTTTATCAGCTGGTTCCTAAAAGGGGTTCCATAATGGAACCTGTTCAACATTCACCATTACTGTTATTTTTTTTCTTAGGGTCCTATAGTAAAGGTTTATCCACAAGTCCAAATTGGGATTTTTATTTATTTATTACTTGATTAAAAAATTGTTTTTAATGTTTGTTTTTGAGAGAGACAGAGACAGAATGCGAGTGGGTTAGGGGCAGAGAGAGAGGGAGACACAGAATCCGAAGCGGGCCCCAGGCTCTGAGCCGTCAGCACAGAGCCCAACACAGGGCTCAAACTCGTGAAATGCGAGATCATGACCTGAGCCGAAGTCAGACACTTGACTTACTGAGCCACCCAGGCACCCCCCCGTACTGAATTTTAATTTAAATAAGAAGAGCATTAACATTAAGAAATATATTCTTCTTAGATTTTCTCTGAAGAAAAAGGGGGTAAATGAAAAGTCTAATAACCAACATGATACACCTCCTTATCCCTCACATTACCCAGTCACATCTATGCCAAAACTTGTTTACTCTAGGCGTGGCTTTCCTTCACATCAGAAACATTTAATTTAGCGAGGGGTTGGGTGGGTTTGAGCACAATATATGTAACTTCAGTTTTTTAAGAAAAATTTTTAATGTTTATTTTTGAGAGAGAAAGAGACAGAACGTGAGTGGGGAAGGGGCAGAGAGAGAGGGAGACACAAAATCCGAAGCAGGCTCCAGGCTCCTAGATGTCAGCACAGAGCCCAACGCAGGGCTCGAACCCACAGACCGTGAGATCATGACCTGAGCTAAAGTCGGACGCTTAACCAACTGGGCCACCCAGGTGCCCCCATACCTTCCCTTTTTACAAGAAACTCAGATCTATATGAAAAAATTGCTAATGGTGTTACATATAGTGCTGCCTCTTCCATTTGCAAGGACATATCTTCTGTCACCTGCAAATTCAAACAGTTTCCTCCGCTGCCCCACTAATTAGGTTCATGTGTTACCAGTAAATTTGAACATTTTAAAACCCCACCGTCCCCGGGACACCTGAAGAATTCTTGGTGTGCAAGCTCTTTAAAAGAGCTGAACAACCTAAAGAATATGACTTCTTTCCAACAATCCCAAATCTCCTCTTGTAACTATCAAATATAGTGACGGTTCAAAGTAAAATGAAAACATTTTTAAAATCCGTGGAGTAACACTGGCGTTGGGGGCAGGGGGAGAAGCTTCCAGAGGCCCAACACATCTAAAGGACTCCTGAGTTTTATGGACTTAAAAAAGGTGATCAGCCTTGAAAAGTCTTATTTGCTTGAAACAAGTCCAATTTTCGCCATCACCTGGGCTCAGAAGCGGATTCGTTTCTACTTACCATCTGGCAGGGAAATACGGAGGGCGGGCTGTGGTCAGTGAGGTGGGGCTGAATGGCTGGGAACTCTCCTGAGTGCATTTGGAGTTCAGAAAGCTAGAAAGATTTTTTTTTTTCTTGGAAAGCTAGAGAGACTTTCTTGCTTTAGAAAGACATTAGTAGACTGCTACACCAGGTGGCCGCCCCTGAGCCCAGCGTTCAATCTTTGTTACAGACATACCATAGGTGTGTTTGGTCACTGTACGGACATCTGTGCTTGATACGACTGATACTAAGACTTTTTTACCCAAGGACCAATTTTCCCCGGTTGGGGGCGATATCACACCTGCTGAAGATGCATGTCCTAACAACAGCTACAGAAACTCAAGCTCATGTTCGACTGTTCACAGCCAGGAATTCCTAAATCCATAATAATTTAGCACTATTTCAGTCCAAACAAATCCAAATCATTTTCAAAATAAAAAGCTGAAGAAAACAATGTAATCTACAAAATACATAAGACTGGGCGAAATACTGCTCAGTCAGTAACATTCCAGTTAATTCTTTTGTGTTACTCTCAATTCCCCAGGCTCTGAGACTTGCCTGTAGAACTAAGGATTCAATTACTGTTGAGTCTTACCCATTTCAAAAAGCAAATAACCAAACGACTTCCAAGAAAATATTTTTCTAGACGGTGGCAATGGGTAATTCTAGAAAACCAGATAAAAGTCATCTGTAGAAAGTACTGTAGTTTTGCGATTTACAAATGAAATTAACTAAACTGACTAATGTCTGCTGCTCCCACCAACCTGAATAAATGACTCACACAGTTATCTGGGTCATAAAAACAAATCAGTGCTTCATTAGAAATTCACTCTGCCATCTGCATATATGAGGAGAAACTTACCCAACCAAAGAGTCCCGAAAACTCATTCATGTTCTATTACATCTCCAGAAAAAAAAACAAAAACAAAAAACAGCATTTTCAAATATGCATGGCAAGAATCTTAGTAAGCCTAAGATCCAGAATACTCATTAGCAATGCAAGATCTATCCTGTCCACTACGAGGAGCGTTCTGCACTTTTATATTTTCTAGAAAATGAGGGGCAAAGAAAGTCCTCTGAACAAGCCAATAAAAAAAAAAAGCTGCATCACATTAAAATGATGCCACCTACCTTCACCGTTCCATGTTCGTAACTGGAGCCCTGTGCCAGGTGCAGATAAGACATCATGAAAATATTCACCACGGCCCACTGTCTGTACATTTTGAAGATTTTAATATCCACTGATTACCAAGCAGTTGACATCAGGCAGCTAGAGAAAACTGTTTCAAAAGGCATTCTCCGGAAGGAAAGGAAACCCTAAGAGTTCACATGGAAAAACAAATCATCAGTTGTGATCAAAATCCAATGAAATGACTTCAATTAGTCAAGGAACGTTTCTGCACAATCTTATGGGGGGAGAGAGATGAAAAAAATTTTAAATGCTCTCATGCTCCAAAAATAATCAGAAGGTGGACATGACTTCCACTGGACATGAAAAAGCACTCCAAATTCATGTCACGTCCAGCAAATTAAACAAACAAACCTCTCCACCCTATGCCCCGGGTTCTAGTTGCTTTGTAAGGAGGTGGTGCGGCCACCGCTGTTAGCAGCTACAAGAAGCCTGGAACCCAATTCTGGATTCAAACTTTTTTTTTTTCACAACCCTCATGGAAGGTTGCAGAAGTATGTGTCCTAAATCTGACAGATTTTGGCAGAAAATGCAGGGAAGTCTTGGCTGTAATCCTGTCGCGTCCCTACCAATAGCAGGGCAGTTTTCAAAACTGACTCAAACCCTCAGGACTGCTGTTCCTTTAACGCAGATAACCTGTAACGTGAAACCTCGGCACACAGGCGTCAATGTTGCACCACAATGCATTGTTCAGGAAGGGACCTCAGATGGTCACACATCTACTGCCAGGGACACGCAGAAAGCAATCAAATATGCTTAAAAAACTTACCTGTGCACAAAAAAAGCACATGAAAAGCCAAACATGCACAAAATGACTTTTTTTTAACAGAAGCTTAATAAGTTAGGTCAAATGAAGAACACTGATTTTTAAAGAAGCAACAATTAGGTTTATTTGCATGTACCGGGAAATACCTCACGTGCATTGCTATCAAAACCGTGTTAGCACTTTAGTGTGCAATTCTTTAGAAGCACTGGCTAAGTCAGCTTTGGAAACAGAATATGCTGAATGGATGGATGCCACAAGTGGCAAAATTCTAGAAAGTACTGAGATCTGCTTTTGTGCTCTTCACTAGTTTCCAATCTTTGATTTCCAGGTTTTGGCTCGTTCAAACCCATTTTTTGCATTTCTGAAATCAAGGATGGCCTGAGAAATCTCTTCATTGGTGTTCATCACAAATGGACCTAGGGGAGAAAGAGACATTCAGTAAGTTCTGGGTGACGATAATATTTTCTTCTATCACTATAAATGGTATATATTTCTAGAGTTCTTTTTTAAAAAAAATTTTAATGTTTATTTTTGAGAAAGAGAGAGTGAGAGAGTGAGCACGAGCAAGGGAAGGGCAGGGAGAGGGAGACAGAGGGAACCCAACGTGGGTCTCGAACTCACGAACCTCGAGATCATGATCTGAGCCGAAGTCGGACACTTATCCAACTGAGCCACCTAGGCGCCCCTGTATTCCTAGAGTTCTTAATCTGAAACTGACCCAGGCATATCTAAACAGTAAAAGGTTATTTTGCAGCATCCAATCCCTGAGAACTAGAATACAACTTTCTTGACCAGGACTGTGTACGACTATAAAGACCAAACTCCAGATACACAAATGCAATTGCATCATCCACTCACCCCTGGGTTTGGTCCTATCAAAATCATTTTTATAGTTGTTAGTTTTTCTTCTTCTTCTTCTTTTTTTTTTATTGAGGTGTAACTGACAAACAACATTAGTTTCAGGTGGACAACGTAATGATTCAATATTCGTGTATGTTGTGAAATGATCACCACAGTAAGTCTAGTTAACATCCATCACCACACACGGTTATAGAATTATTTTTCTTGTGGTAGGAACTTTGAAGCTTTACTGGAGTTGTTAGTTTTATAGCATTAGCTGATGTCAAGAATTGAACCGATCTGATGCAAGGAACTGGCAAATTTCATCATGGTTTTGGGGGTCTATGCAGTATACAAGGCTGCATACTTACATGAGGAGTTTAAGTCATCTTTGGACATTTGCAGCAACTCACTGACAGTAAATAGGAGGTTATAAAAATTACAAGTCAGGGGGGCTGGCAAACTTTTTCTGTAAAGGGCCAGACAGTACGTATTTTAGATTTTGTGGGTCAAACAGTGCCTGTCTCAACTACTCAGCTCTTCCGTTGAAGTGCAAAAGTAGCCACAGACAATAGGAAAGTGAATAGAGATGGATGTGTTCCAATAAAACTTTATTTACAAAAACATGCGGTTTGTTGGCACCTTTGTCTAATTCCTAGGTTTGGAGGATGGGGGTACAGTGCTAGAAGGAGGGATCGAAGGGGGAAAAGAATGAGGCGCCTGACAGGCAGGAAGAGGGCAGACTCCAGTAGGCTTTGGATGCCTTCTACGGGCAGAACTGTGGGGGTAATTCTGCAGGTGATCAGGGGTCACCCGAGGGTTAAGCAGATAGTAACGTCATCTGATTTGCAGTTTTTAAAGATTTTGGCATCAGGGTAGAGACGGTGTGTGGCCTAAGAGGCTGAGTTTTGGTGGTGGAACTGTTAAGGGCAGCTGGGATACAGGACACAGGAGGCTGTGGGTACAGCAAGGCGTTCGGCTCTGGATACTGTGACATGAAGGTACTGGAGACAACGGAATGGCTTCCTGGCAGAGGGACTTGATACATTGTCAGAAACATGGATCTGGGGCTCAGGAGAGAAATTTCATCTGGAAACAGACACTTGGCCTATATCGGATAGGAAAGAATGAGGGAGCCCTGATGTGCAAAATAAATAATCAGTCCAAGAGGACACCCTGGAAAAGCCAACTTTTTTTTTTTTAATTTTTTTTTTCAACGTTTATTTATTTTTGGGACAGAGAGAGACAGAGCATGAACGGGGGAGGGGCAGAGAGAGAGGAAGACACAGAATCAGAAACAGGCTCCAGGCTCTGAGCCATCAGCCCAGAGCCCGACGCGGGGCTCGAACTCACAGACCGCGAGATCGTGACCTGGCTGAAGTCGGGCGCTTAACCGACTGCGCCACCCAGGCGCCCCTGAAAAGCCAACTTTTAAAAGACACACAGAAGAAAGGGAGATGCAACTCAGAAAATGAGAGCAGATCCTGGGCCAAGGACCAATTTCTCGCACAACATAGTATCACGACAGTTTGGACTCGTGGAGCACCACTCCTGTCTCCCAATTATTTTTCTCTAAAAATGGTGCACTTCTGGGCTTCCATTTTGACACTCCCCTGGGGTATTCTGCCGTGCTTCTCAATTCAGAATGTGCACATGAAACACCCGGGAATCTTATTAAAATGCATATTCTGATTCAGGAGGTCTAGAGTGGGGTCTGAGACTGCATTTCTCACTAACTTTCTAGTGATGCACATACTGTTGGTTCATGGACCACACTGGGAGAAACGCGGGAAGCAAGCTTGGAGCCCTCCAGCACCGAGCTGAGGGAGCTTGTCTCCTCAAATCCTTAAGAAGGAGAAGAGAACTATAACCAGAGAGCAGGTTTTTGTTTTTCTTTTCCTTTTGTTTTTTGCATACTGTATCACTAAGTTTCTTATTTTTTTAAGTCGAGGTATAATTGATATACCTTGTATTGGTCTCAAGACGGACAACGTAATGATTCGATATTTGCAGATATTGTGAAACAATCACAATAAATCTAGTTAATATCCATCAGCACACACAGTTGCAGATTTCGTTTCCTGTGATGAGAACGTTTAAGGCCTGTTCCCTTAGCAACTTTCTAACATGCACTATAGTATGATTAATTGTAGCTGCCAGGCTGTACATTCCATCCCCCAGAAAGCATGCTTTTCAATTGATCAACTCTACGGGTTATAGACATGCAAATTATTTGATAGTTATCAATAATCTCATAAATACTCTTTCAAACTACAGTTTTCATGTTTTCTCTAGTTAAACCTTTACACTGCCTCCCGAGTAATAAAAATGGCGTGAGTTCAATCTCTCGTTATGTAGAACCTAGGTGTGACGGACAGCACAAAACATGGGGTCAGAAGACCAGGGTTCGAATCCCAGCTCCACTACTAACCATCATTTCCCATCAGGGAAGCCACAGGGCAGAGCGACGGGCAACCCAACCTCCTAAGGTTGTCCTGAAGAGTAGGTGAATTTGCGGCAAGCACTTGGACCAATCCTAGTAAATGAGACATGCTACCCAAGTATCTGTTAGGTAAATAAATTAAGTATATTGATTTTGTTTCCATCCCTTATAAAAAGGGCCAGGACTACATTGATGCTGAGGACATTTCCTATTCCAACATTCGACGACACTCCATGCTTAAAGGTCCTTAGCTAGTTCATTACACCGGTACACTTCCCAAACAGCCGGAAGATGGTTGTGGCTGTCTTTAAATGTGCACAGGTAAAAGAAAAACTTTCTGGGGTTTAAAGAGTTATAAAAAAGAACTAGCCAGCCAAACAAGATGCTTTGCCTCTCATTAACGGAGATGTCAAGGGCCGTATCTATCTGGTCTGGTTACTCGGAGTTTGAACGTACGAGCACATGCAGTGTTCCTGAGATCCAAGCCTCTGAGACAGGCGTCACCTAACACAAATGGGGGATGGCTCCGAGCAGTCCCAGCACTTTGGTCTGTCACCGAGTTTGGTCAGACTCTGGGTTTTCCTCATTGGTGCAGAGGAGATCTTTAAACTCAAAAGCCTCAGATCCCACACATCCTTTGCGCACCTAAATTCTAGTTGCTGTTAATAAACATCGTGACTCCTCTCAATCTGTCTTCAGGCTTTCTCCAGAAGAACAAACTATTTCGGCCCTCTTCCAGCAAGATAAAAGGAAGCAAGAACCACGAGCCTTTGGAGTGGAAATTGAAGCATGCAAAATGGAGGTCAGATGCTACATGCTTAGTGGAGTACAATTTAATGTTTTTCCTGTAAGTCATTAATCGAACAAGAAAGAATATTAAAAAAATTTTTTTTATATTTTTAAGTAATCTCTACACCCAGTGTGGGGCTCGAATTCACAACCCTGAGATCAAGAGTCGCACATTTGGCTGCCTGAGCCAGCCAGGCACTCCACAGAAGAATAGTTTGTAAACTATAGTGTTCTTTAAATGTATGACCAGCTGGGTTGTTTTTTTTCTGAAATCATGGTTTATGTGTGGGAATTCATGCAAGGCAATATAATGGGATTTTAATGCATGCTAAATTTAATAATATATGTTTTATAGGCATTTATCTAAATAAGTTGGCAAAATGTTTTTTAAATTTTTTAATGTTTATTTATGAGAGAGGGAGAGAGAGAGCCAGCATGAGTGGGGGAGGGGCACAGAGAGAGGGAGACACAGAATCTGAAGCAGGCTCCAGGCTCCAAGCTGTCAGCACAGAGCCTGACACAGGGCTTGAACCCATGACCTGAGACGAAGTCAGACGCTTAACTGACTGAGCCACCCAGGAGCCCCGGCAAAAACATTTTTTAATAAAAATGAACTAATAATATGTTGGCGTCTACATCCTTTCTCATTTAATAAAACAACAATATTATGAGGAAGTTAAGGCAAAGAAGTGAGGTGACTGGATACTTATTCCAGGATTTTCTGCCTCTGTTTTTTTTTTTAATACTGATTCAAATAATTCACATACTTCCAAAGGAATATTTTTAAGTGGTCCCTATTTTTCACAAAAAATGCAACAGACTACAAATGGTATTGAAATCACTGTTGTTTTTAGTAAAGATAAAAATGATATTCAAGCAGCAGGCCACAAAACATTTCTTTAAGTTCAAGTTCCCTATGACGCAACGCAAAACACCGTTTTTGTTTTCCCCATAGTTCTAAGTTCAATGTCGTCCACATGATAGGTACTCAGGAAATGTCTCTTTACAAGAAACAGAGAATGAATGTAGAAATAAGTGCCATGTATGTATTTTCCTCCTACAAAATCTTTGCAGATAAAGAGACAAGAGGAAAATACAGCTACTCTTCCCAGTAACAATACTATATTGGTACACTACTTTCAAAGGAGAAAATCACCCAGGAAAATTGCCATCATTTGGGGCTTACCATGCTGGACAACTGGTTCTCCTAATGGCTCCCCAGCAATTAGGATGAAGTGGTTTCTCTCAGGATCCTCAAGTCAAGGAAGAAAACATCAAACAATAAACATGCATACTTTTGAATGTCAAATTAGAAACAATTTGAAGCCGACATGCTGGCCAAATGGACAACGTTCCTATTTCCTCTTTTTTAAGTTTTATTTACTTAAGTAAGCTCTGCAGCCCTCGTGGGGCTCGAACTCAGAACCCTGAGATCAAGAGTCACATGCTCCTCCGACAGAGCTGGCCGGATGCCCTGGAAACACTTATTCCTTAAGATGATTGGTAGCAATCAGCACTCAAGACTAAGCCCAAACCACCAAAAGGTTAACCTTCTCAGATAAAGGAGAATGAAAATTAAGATTTTCTTCAACCGGGAACACCTTTAAGACAAACTATGTAATTTACTTATCTTATTACAGGGTTTATAACCTCCCATTAACAATTTTTAAAAGGGAGGATTATGCAAATCCAAAAGTAAGATTTTATTACTTTTGACATTTCTTCATGTAAAACATGCCCCAGAAATGTTGCACTAAACAGAACCTTATAAAAACATCCAAGTGGCATGTGCTCAGGTAAATTTCTCTCCCAAAGAGTCCTGTTATATTAAAGTCTCCAAAAGTTTTTCTTTAGAGGGGAGCCTGGGTGGCTCTGTCGGTTAAGCATCTGACTCTTGGTTTTGGTTCAGGTCATGATCTCACAGTTTCGTGGGCTCGAGCCCTACATCGGGCTCAGAGCCTGCTTGGGATTCTCTCTCTCTCTCTCTCTCTCTCTCTCTCTCTCTCTGTCTCTCTCTCTCTCCGCCCTTCCTCAACTCACGCTGTCTCTGTCTCCCCCAAGATATAAATAAATAAACTTAAAAAAAGTTTTTCTTTAGAATTAAAATTAGGTTTTTTTTTCCCTGAAACTGAAAAAAGTAGTAATTATAATATCCAGTGTGAGTGTGGATGCAGGGGAAGATACACGTTTATATCTTTGGCAGATTTTTAATTGACACATCAATCCTTCCAGAGAACACTCTGAAAATATGACTCCGAGCCCCCAGTATCACTGATGTCCTCTGACCCAGTAATGCCAGAGAAACCAGCAGAAGACCCCTCCCCCACCACACTTGTGAGAAATAGTAACTGTTGTAAGCCATCAGGGTTTAGGGTGATTTGTTAACCACTAATAGACAACTGAACAGTATGTAATTCTTTTCAGGCACCTCTTAGGTTAATCTCATTTAGAATAAAATCATAAATAAAGCAATAATGATCAGGTACTTTAAAATAAAGCCTTCAAAAATGGTTTAAAACTTCACCTTACCCTAATAATATAGCATATTTCTAAATGTGTGATATAGTATACTACATATTACGTTTATATGCTTCTAATACAAAGCTCTTTTTAGAAAATTAATTTAATATTTTTTTAAGTTTTAATTTTTTTATTTTTGAGAGCGTGTGTGTGCGCAAGTGGGAGAGGGACAGAGTGAAAGAGAGAGGGAGAGAGAGAGAATCTCAAGCAGACTCTGCACTGTCAGTGTGGAACCCAATGTGGGGCTTGAACCCATGAACCTTGAGATCATGACCTGAGCCAAAATCAAGAGTCGGACGCTTAACCGACTGAGCCACCCAGGTGCCCCCCTAATACAAAGCTCTTTAATTGGAAATCATTGTAATGTTACTAGTACCAGAAAACTTATCCCTGGATTCAATAAAAATAATGAATTCTTTAAAACTTCCATGTAGTAAACACACACACACAAACTCCTATTATACAGGACTCACATTGGTTTCTCCTTCTGCCTCCAACTTTAAAATATTAAAAGGCAATTTGGGTACAATGATTTCTGCAGAAGTCTTAACTTACTCCCTACAGTCCCAGGGCTGGTGTCATTTAGTACATCTACCCAGGGGAGGCTTTGCGGTTATCAGGTCTATAAGTCAGAGCTGGAAGACAGAAGAGTGCTACTATAGAGGAATACAAGAAAATAGCTTAACGTCCATGATGGAAATGGAAAAAAAAAAAAAAAAAACAACTATGGAAAACAGGCACAGAAGCTTAGAACTTAGTCTAGGACCACTTACTGTAGAAGCCAACAGGCTCTAAAGACATCATCATACTTTACAGCTCAGGACAATAATACACACGCTGATGATCCAAGGAAAGGGTAGGGTTTCTATCTGAAGTGATTTCTTTTTCTTCAATATCCTGTTCAAATGACTAAAAATTCAACTTAAAAAGATGCAGTTATCAACAAAGATTTATTTCCGAAGAGCTCCGGAGTGGTGCAACTTTAGTGTGCATCAACGGACATTTGAAGGAAAAGTTAGAAAAATAGTTCTGATCCTCCGGACTACACCATGTATAATTTAATCGGAAAGACGTCACTGCATAGTGTTTTGAAGTGCTTTTCCAGAGACACGCTTGAGTTTTAGGGTCAGGAGGCAGAGGGGAAAGGGTTGGGGGTTAGGGAAAGGGGGAGAGGAAAGGCCGACCTAGTGTGCCATGCATGCACCGACTCCTCAGAATGTTTCTTTCTCTTCTTTCTTTCTTTCTTTCTCTTTCTTTCTTTCTTTCTTTCTTTCTTTCTTTCTTTCTTTCTTTCTCTTTCTTTTCTTTCTTAAGAATGTAAGTTTCTTAATTCAGACAATGCTTCTGTTGTGGATGGCAGAATATCCCACAGTTTACACATTTAGGATGGTGATAAAAGTTTAAAAATAAAAGTGTTGCTTCTTTTGATATTATTCAGATAAAATGATGACTTTCCATTTATAATTTGGACAGTAAAATAAAAGGGCCCTGGCATTTGATCTGAAATGAAAAATGGTTTCACTGCAGGGTGTTGAGGAGTTCAGCACTTTGCTTTTCCATTTCAGAAACCTTAAGGATGGTCCAAGCTTTCTTTAATGCCTTTTCCACAAAATTAACCTCTCAGTAGCCCCTTCTCCTCTATGCTAAACCAGATGTTTGATGTCCTTTTCTTGTTTCCTAAATGTATCTTTTTTTCTGTCCTTACCTAGCCCTCTTTCGTGAAAGCTTATAATCTTTCTGGATATTCAGTAGAGTGCCAATGTGGTTACAAGCCCCTATCTTGAAAAGTCCTCGTCTACAGTGACCTTGTGTAGAGGGTCAAATGATGAAGATCATGCACAAGGAAGGAGAATGAACAGCTGCTTCAGACATGAGTCCCTGTGAGGACCTAAGTAAATGCCTTTTGGGGTTTGATGAAAAGGCCCCATAGAAAGATGACAGAGGCCCACTTACGGCTTCATGTCTAATTAGCCCAATGGAAGGTCATGATCTTTTAGGGCCCAGACCATGTCTTTTACTTTGGTGAATCTTCTCAGACTCCTTAGTTCAGAGTTAGACCCTTCTGGGTTTACTGAATAACTTACGTTTACAAATGGCTCGTTATCTCATAAATATTATCTCCAAGACATGCCTTGAGTTTCACTGATGCTGACAATAAACGATCAACACCCAGCTGAAGACCCTGTGATTCATTTAAGGTGCTGATAACTTCTACTAGTCTTGAGGATGTCCTCATAGTTGGATTGATTCTGAAGCTGGAGATGGCAGGAGGACTCTGAGGATGAATCTGAGAGCATGCTTTAGGTTTAAGGACACTTATTCTAGTGATACATTACCTGAAAACAACTACCAGAGAGAAACCGAGTTTTCGCATGACTTAACTGCATGCAGTCATTCTTACTGGATTTCACTGTCTACGCTTCTTAGGCCAATTGAAAGATAAAACAACGAACTATTGTCAGTTTTTACAAATTAACGGTCATGAATTGTTACACATAAGTAAGCAAAAAAGTTGTCTCTGGTTTTCATAGGGTGTTTTATTTCTGTCTTTCAATCTTTAGTTTAACCAAATGTCGATCTGTATTAATTTTAGCAAGGTCCCCATGAATGGTGCCAGTTAAAGAGTACCATGACTCTCAAGTACTGTTTTGAGGGCAGCTAATGAAGAACTAATTGTCTACCTTGACAAACTACAAGTGAATTTGCTAATCCATGAGGCTAAGGGTTTCCTCAGCAGGACATCAATATAAACATACATCTAAAGGTGACATCGAGCCTTTCCTATCAAACCTATGTGCTCCTGATCAGGGAGCCATGCTGGTGACAAGAGCACCAACTATGGGCCAGAGCAGCACAGGGACCCTTAGCCCCTGAAACAGAGTCTGTTCTAGGGTGACCAGAACCATCCAGGATTAAATACCCAGAGAAGCATGGAGCTGATCCTAATCTCTAAGAACTCTGAAAAAGCTAAGACTATTTTGAAGCCATTGTTGGGAGTCTGGGCTTCCTCCAAGAAGTCAGAGGGTCTGGCCTAAAGACTCTTAAATCTAGCATAAACCAAGCCCCATGTAGTTGCCATCTGCCACAGAAGACTTCAGAGTAAGGGTCACAGAAGACAATCCACCCTCGGAAAGAAGACAGGGGTCCCTGAAGCCTAAAATGTGCTGACGTAAGACAAGTCAAATGCTAATATGGAGCAGGAAACCTGGGGACAGAAATGACGTGAATGACATCAACCCTTGCGTGCCCTCCTCTCCCACCCCAGAGGGTTGGTTACTCTAGAGGAAACCACCCATATGTGGTTAACCGGGGAGACAGGAATGATTGCGGAAGACTCAGAAGTAAGGAGTAGCGAAAGTCCTAGGAGCCAGGGAGTATACCAAATCCTTCTTCTTATTCTTTATGTTTATTATTTTGGGGAGGGGGGGCAGAGAGAGGGGGACAGAGGATCTGAAGTGGGCTCTGCACTAACAGCAGAGAGCCCGATGCAGGCCTCGAACTCACAAACTGTGAGATCATGATCTGAGCCGAAGTCGGACGCTCAACCTACTGAGCTATCCAAGTGGCCCCCAAATCCTTATTCTTGACCACAACTCAGTGCAAATGGGATTAAGGGGAACATTAGGAAGTCATATCTTCCTTTTCTAATCCTCAGGCTTTAGTTCCACGTGAAGATAACCCTTGCCTGGGGCCTGGAGTGAATCAGAACACTTAAGAGGCTTTTTCTAGCTGTAGAAACTGCTATGTGCCCTGAACCTTACGGCCTGAAGTATAAATCCTCATTAGGTAACATGTATCTGACATGACTATCTGTTAAATTAGGTGTTTAGATCAGTGAACCTTCTGGCTACCATTATTGGGCACCCATTACATACTAGACCAGGGGTTAGCACACTGTTCCTTGTAAAGAGCCAGAGAATAAGTATTCTAGGCTTTGTGGGTCATCTAGTCTCTGCTGCAAGCACTCAACTGTACCGTTGTGGTGTGATAGCATCCACAAACAGAAAGGAATGGGCGTAGCTGTGATCCGACAAAACTTTATTTACAAAACCAGGTTTGAATTTGACCTACTGGACATAATTTACCAATCCCTGTGCTAGACCTGGAGTGGACTCTCGACATACGTAATCTCACATATTCTTTCTAGCAACTCTATGCAGGGGGCATCATTATTTTGATTTTGTAGACAACGAAAGTGAATCTCAGAGAGGTTGAAAAACATCTCCAAAGTCACACAGCTAACAAATGGCAAGACCAAGATTCACACCTTCACGATCTCCTTCCCGTTGTAATCTAAGGGGGACTATTTCTTCGTGGATAGAAGCATCACACACCCATTGAAATACTAATTTTTAACGATAATTTTCTCATAGAAATCTTTCTAATGCCTGGATGGCTCTGGCTATGTTCATACCCAGCAATAATTACAGAAGTCTACACAACAGAGTGGTGTCCCTGGAGCCACTGAACTGACGCTTTAGCCAACTCTTTGTTATCCCAGGCTGCCCCCTCTTCCCCCGCCCCCACCCCCCCCACCCCCGGCCCGCCGCCTTTCTGGCTCCCCTCAGCAACTCTTTCTGGTGGTTCATTCCAGTTTCCAAATCCTTGTCATCTGCAATGTGCCCTCTGCTAGATTATAGGAAGAATCGAGGTGTCAAGTTAAACCCAATAATGTGACAAACAAATCCACGACCAGTTGGCTCTGGTCTGTGTGCAGCTTCTGGGCCTCCTTCCTGCACTGGCCCGAAACCATTTCTGTGGGTCCAAAGTGGCAGTTTCAAACAGTTCAACCTAATAATCGAGGTGCATGGACCCCGATATGCGCATTTTCTCTGGTGCTCATGAGGTTTCCCTTCCATTTACTCCATAGGTGAGCTGCCACAAAAGCAGGCGAAGATGCCGTAATTCTTCAAATCCACTGCATTCCACAACACCGGGATCAGAGCGGCCCGAGGCAGGCAGATCGCCTCTCTGCCAGTCACCTGCACACTGAAGTCGTTTCCACCCCTACTTTTCAAAATTCATCTTGTCAGGAGCTTTTGCACAACCGTCTCTTCAATCCTCTTGATTAGAATGACACAAAGCCATCAGACTGGCTTAGCAGGCTCCCAAGAGACAGAGATAATCACTTAAGGGAATGAAATAGAAATATTGGAAACTCTACCTAAGAAGCAGGGGTTCAACACCAAAGGACTATGAAACGCATCATATGCTCCTCTCAGTTCGACTTGCAAAGGGCTCGTTGTGAGCGTGGAGATCTGTATTTATACTCCTAGATGGTTGATCCATTTTCACTGACGGCACAAATAAATCAATTGTATAAAGAAAGAAAATTAAGAGACAAAGAAGCACATGTTGCCTCCAGATTCAAATTTCTAGGGGTAAACAATAGAGACTTCAGGCGATTCCTGACGATGAGGGATCGGCATTGATAAAACCTTAAAATAAACCAATAGAAATAATAGATGTTAATGAAAGGTGTTGACAAATTTGTGGCATAGTTTCTTTGCCTAAGTAAGACAACATTTTCCAGCCACACAGAAGAGGTAGTAGGCATTTACCTGTAAACTGGTAGAAAGTGCAATTTAAGAAAACAGAAGATTTTTAATACTTACCCTGTTCTGCACCTGGACACTGTCACCCTCCCCCAGCACTGCCGTGTGATGAGGTTCTATTTTTTGTTGTGCATCATCAGGCCCTACAAAAGAGATGAGCCACAAAACTGAATGTTCTTTATAGGACGTTTATCATATGGTTACAAATTTGGTTAACTAGATAGCGCCATAATTTTTGTTTCAACCTCAGAAATAGGAGACTTAGGAATCTTGGGATGGTATAGTTTCAAATGTCATTAGGGAAACACACGTATAACTGCACCATAAACTTCTCCTTTTAACATTTTAATGACTTCACTGAATTAAAAAACAACAACACTGTTCAGAGGTGGGGACTTGGCATATGACAAAGGGTTCATGGCACAAAAAAGATGAAGGCCCTCCGTCCCCGAAGCGGTGGCATGCCGGTCAACGTTTAAAAGTGGCTTTGGGAGAGAAGTGGGAGAATGAGGCCGATTTTCGGTGTGTGCTCATTTCCGTGGTGGAAATGCTCCCACTGCGGCCAATTTCAAGCTACCCACTTGAGGCCAGGGAAGAGGTGCGCAATCGATTCCTGCGAGCCGGCAACAGCCGGCCCCAGTGCACCTCTAAAGGTTCCTTCTGTACTGAAAATTCAGGTCAACAGAAGTAAACAATAGAACTCCACTGACTTTCTACTCATGCACGGGTCTGGCAATGAAACAGTGGTCTGGCAGTCTAAGAATAATCTCATTTAGATCTCAGTAATATCTTTAACTGTGATATGGAGAAGCATTTTATTAAGTGTGCTTTATGGAGATTCCCTGGGAGCAACGGATCGTGTCTTTTATCTTCGACTCATTCATACACAACACCCATGTACGTTATGCACACGGTCTACTCCTGGCCCCTCATTTTGTCATGCAGATGTTCCATCATACATAAGCCAAAACAACTTATAAAGCCCCTTCGCTGCCTTTACGGAGGGAGCTGGCAAAAGGCAGTTCTCAAATAAGGCTGAATTGAGATCCTCTGTACCTCCAAGCAGGAGAGCTTGCTTGACTGTTGTGTTCACCAGTCTGGGAGCAAATCTGGATTTAGATATCAGGGGTTCATGTTTTTCTAACAGCGTCAATCCTAACTTTACGTGGAGCCCGATTTCTGCCCACACTCTTTGCTGTTCTAGGAGAGGAACCACAAGGTTGATTCTGAAGAGGCCATATGATTGATATGTCTCAGCCTAGGCAGACAGTTTTTATAGACACTAGGGTCAGGTTTCCAGGTCTGTCATTGTAAGTGTAACTTGCTTCTGTATTATCTTATGAAATGGTGTTTTTAATGTTTATTTTTGAGAGAGAGAGAGAGAGAGAGAGAGAGAAACATAAGCATGCGCACATGAGCACGGGAGGGGCAGAAAGAGAGAATCCTAGGCCAACTCAGAGCTTGATCTCAGGAACTGAATCACGAGATCATGACCTGAGCCAAAATCAAGAGCTGGATGTTTCACCGACTAAGCCACCCAGGTGCCCCTATTTTACGAAATGTTTAAAACAGGATCCCCGAAAACAAAGACAGCTTCTATATTCATATCATTTCTATGTCATTTCACCCACCTGGTTATCTCCTGAACCTAAAATAAGTCTCAAAGAAAAGAAACTTTATTGTTTCTGCCTACTTTCAATTATAAACGGAGCCAAATCAGATAATAAATAGTTTCCATTGAGAAGCTTCGCCAAGAATGTTAAATCTAATAGCGCAGTTAAGGAAGATTTAACTGAAAACAATTGAATTGCAAATATTTTTGTTTGCCTAAACAGTCCTCAAAGGGCAAAATACTTTAAAACATATTTTCAAGTTAGTGCTGCAGCTTCAGTGTGTGACTGATCGCGGGGCAACTCTCCCCCATATGCCAGATTGCCTTTCTCTTCTCTTTATAAGAACTGCTGCCGCAGGGCTAGCCATTTCAGACATTCTGGCACTTCCAGTAGAGTCTGATATCATCGATTTTACAGGTACAAAGCTCTCTTATCTGATGCAATCAGGGTCATTAACTGAAAAAGACAATCAACTGCCTCCAACATTTTAAATTAAATTTTTAAAATGTTTATTTATTTTGAGAGAGAGAGAGAGAGAGAGAGAAAGTGTGTGCAGGGGAGGAGCAGGGAGAGAGGGAGAGAGAGAAGCCCAAGGAGGTTCTACACTGTCAGTGTACAGCCTGACACGGGGCTTGATCCCACGATGCAGGGCTCGATCCCATGAACCATGAGACCACGACCTGAGCCGAAATCTAGAGTCAGACGCTTAACCGACTGAGCCACCCAGGTGCTCCTCCACATTTTAAATTAAAGTGTAAACGTGCATACATTTGCCAATATTTAGAAATACAGTGAAAGTTAGTTCGCTGATTAGATTGAAGCACTGTCTTTCTAAAGCAGAACCATAATGACTATAACCACTGAAATCCTTCTAGACGATTTGTTTACCCCAATCTTTTTCGGTCATTTTCCCCATACGTTAGCAATTCACTTTTACAAAGCATTTGACTTCGTGGTTCTAGAAATACCAACTTTTTTAATGCTTACTTCATTAATTTACATGTGGTTTCACTGAACCACATAATTGCAATTATTACTGCAACTGGCCTAACAGATCTGAGAACAAGCACAGCTGCCTTGAAGTGCACTTGAATTTGGCCTGAAGGAGTAGCGATGGGCTGGCAGACCAGGGTTGCTGATCAACCTGGGTGTCCAAGAACCTCACACCACATGTTTCTGTGAAATGAGCACATTGCTTAGTCCGGTTCATTCTAGGTAAGTGTAGGTCAATTCGGAGGGCTTCTGGTGTTTCTGCACCTCTATTGAGATCCGGGGGCTGTGTCAAACTTAATACTCCCCAGAACCAGAAGCAAAGGGCTGAGCACATACTAAGCATGAATAATTACTTATTTAAATAAGTCTGAAACATCTCACTACCTGCATAAGCCAGTTAGGTGTCATTTCAATAACCACAAATATTTTTAGATTTCTAAATATATTAAGTTTATTTTTGAGCGAGAGCAAGAGAGAGAGAGAGAGAGACAGAGTGTGAGTGGGGGAGGGACAGAGAGAGAGGGAGACACAGAATCCAAAGCAGGCTCCATGCTCCAAGCTGTCAGCACAGAGCCCAATGTGGGGCTCGAACCCACAAACCATGAGATCCCGACCTGAGCTCAAGTCGGACACTTAACCAACTGAGCCACTCAGGCACTCCTCTAAATCTATTTTCTAGGCCCAAACAGTATACCTGATATAGTATACCCCTATAGGAGGCTGACAGTATACCCCTTTAGGAGGCTGACATCCAAGCCGTAGGGATATAGGATATGAGTTGCTCTCCCCTTTGGTATCTGTGTCAATGTGTAACGTCATCCTCATCTCGGCTGCAGGCAAGGGACTCGGTGTTAGTATCCTGGGGATTTATTGGCTTTCTGCCTATGTGGTTTTTAGTTTCTGAGTTTTAAAAATCATATACTGCACATATTTCAGCTGAGGGCTGGGCAAAGAACCTGTTAACTCTGTAAAAGATTGTCGTCGGAGATCTCCGGCCATCTCTAACGTTGAAGCCTCCACCTGTCCTTTTTCACAATCCACCAGTGTCCGTCTTTTAAGAACTTCCTGCATCAATTAATATTCTTTGAGTCCTCCTACATCTCCATATTATGGAATCTCTCCAGATTACTTTCTCAACCCAAACTGCAGTCTATTTATTCCAGCCCCATGCACATTTATAACATCGATTCCAACAGAACGGAGGTACAGGACATTTTGGAAAAGACAATTACTTGCTTATCAGTTCCTGCCATCTGTGGCCGGCTGGTGCCATCCTGGCTTTAAACGCAAGATTAAACTGAGGCAGTTAAATCAGAAAGTGTTTTCTAGATTCTCTCTTACAGATTTTATACGTCACTACATACTTAATAACCATCTCTGCTTTGTCTTTTTTCCTTTGATGATTTGTTCTTGCCCTTTTGTTTTTCTCATGAACATCTCTATTAGGGGGGTGGGTAGGAGGAAAAGAAGGAGATAAAATTCAATTGAGGTCATTTGGCCAGTCACTCATTGGCTACAGCCGAGTCCCAAGAGGCCAGTTATGCGAGCTGGATTCTCTCCACGGTCCAGTTTACCCTGGACAGATGCAAGTTCGTTCCAACGCTACAGACCGTGACCCCATTTCCTGCCAGATGTTTTGCACTTGTGGCCCATGGTCATGAGAGGTGACCAGGCCAGTGAATAGAAACGACTCCGGAAACTCCTGCCTCACCTCAAGAAAAACAAGTGGATGTACCGGTCATTCTTATCCCTCCAATTGCTGAGCTTTTCACTTGTTTAATTCTTGGACTGAAGGTCTGTCAGGAAACAAGGCTGAAACTACTGACTAAAACAGGTTTTGAATGCCAGAGGGGAGGAGGCAGTGGGGGGGGGGGGATGGGCAAAATGAGTGAAGGGGAGGGGGAGGTACAGGCTTCCAGTTATGGAATGAATCAGTCACAAGGATGGAAGGCACGGCACAGGGAATACAGTCAGTGATGGCACAATGGTGACAGACAGCAGGTACAGGTGTGGCGAGCACAGTATCACCTGCAGACCAGGCGAATCACTGCTATCCACCTGAAACTAACGTAACATTGTGTGTCAACCATACCTCAATTTAATGAAAACAGGTTTCAAAGATGATTTGTTCATTTTTCTCCGTTTCATCCTCCACACCACCATTTAAACCAAAATAAAATATGACCTGTTGTAGAGTCCAGAAGCTAAGAAAGGTTTTTACATTCTTAAATGGTTGAAAAATATCAAAACAAAGGCATTGCATGACCCGTGAAAAATCTATGAACTTCACATTTCCGTGGCCATCGAGTTTTATTAGAATAGCCATCCCAACTGCTCACGTATCACTGTGGCCACTTTTGTGCTACAAGGGCAAGAATGAGTCGTTGCAACTAAAACTGTATGGTCCACGAAAGACAATAATATTTAGTATCTGGCCCTTTGTAACAAGTTTGCTGCCCCTGCCCTTTCTCCTTCTACACAGGCATTTCTGGTATCCTTATCACCTCAGAATTCACATGCTTTATTACTTTCCATTTGTGCAGATTATTTTGTTGCTCTTGAAACCACAAGTCAATGGCGCTACCTCCATAAAAATGGTTTTTACTCTCCATTTGTATAAAGTTCTTTGTGACACTCAAGATTTTCAAAAGATCATAAGACAAATGATGCTTCATCTCTTCCAGATGGTGAACATAGTTTACGTGTGATCCTTGTGATACCACTACATTTTTTCCATCCTTTTTCAGATGCTAAAATAAATGAATTTTGCTTCTGGCCCATCACTGAAATGCTATTCAGTGAAAGAGGAACTAAGGCCATTTTTACTGTTATAAAATCAAAATACATGGTTCGTGTTACCACTATCTTCCAGAAAAATAATTTGAGGCGACTGAAGCCCCCTTTTGGAGATTATAAAGAATGGTTTAAGTGGTTCTGGGTATCACCTTCAAGTCTAGAGCAGATGTCATCAATAAAGCAGCTGTCTGGGGCTGGCAGTGTATCACCCACGGAGATGGCCACGTCAGGGTCACAGGAAGACCACTGACGGCTGAGGCCGCTAGCCTGCGGGAGACGGGGTGGAGGGCACCCAAGCCCAGAAGGTCTCCGAAATGACAGTGTTGGCCTGCCCCACCCCCACCCCACCACCCATCGCTGTCACGAGGGGCAGGGAAGAGCCGAGAGGAGGCTGGTTCTCTTACTTTACATTGTCCCAGAAGCACAGCCCGAGATGTTGAAGTACGAGTTTATCTGGCAGGTGGACACAGGAAACAACAGGCCAGGAACCGAGTCAGGTAAGGGAGACAGGACAGACCAGAGTGTCATCAGGCATGTGCCCACCGTGGGCGGCTTGGACGGAATCCCGCCGGGCACCGCTAGGAAAAGGCCTCACACGCAGGCGTCACTTAGCCCACCGGAGGGGTGACGTGGCCTCTGGGAATGTCCAGTCGCCAGCATTCTCGCCCTGCCCTGACCGGGGCAGAGCAGCGTTCCCCGGTTCAGAGAAAGCCTCGGGCCGTGACACGCAGACGCCACTGGCAGGGTGGAAGGCGGTCGGCGGGCCTGTGGAGCTAAGGCGTCCGAGGCGTGGGCAGGGCACACTCAGAATCCGCCCCAGCACTCGTCCGGCAGTGCCACAGAGAGACCGGCCCGACACCCGTGCCGCTTCCAGGAGGACAGGCAGGGCGGCAGTGGACGTGGCCGGAGCCCACCCGCTCTGCGGGCTCCACTCCGCCACCCGGCCGGCTCCTTGCTGCGGGCCTGGCTATGGAGCGCAGGCCGGAAAAGACGGGACGGACGGCGCGGTTGCCGTGTTGTCGTCATACAGAGGTGACGCAGTACGTCACGGCAACGGGAGCGGGCAGTCCTCGGTTCTGGTCCCAGGCCTACCGAGGCACAATCCTGGCAAGTTAACTAACTCTCTTTAGACTTTACTTTCCTTATAAGTAAAATGACGGTTGGGTCTTGAACATCCCTCCCGGAACCCACTCAACAAGAGACGCTTAGACAAGCCTTAAAATAAGGGAAAACCAACTTTGAGATTTCTCAGAGGCGCCTGGGACGGCAAATGCCCCTCCTTCCAGCTCCCAGGAGACAGATCCCTGTTCCCCTGCGCCCATTAGAGCTACATCCCTTTATCAGCATGGAGGTCGCCAACCTCTCCCCAAGATGTCAACCCACAGGAGCGTGCCCAGATCTTACATCTGCACAGAGGCCGCAGTAAAATGGCTGCTGTCGTGACCGGTGTTCATATTCTCCTCCCTCACTGAGCATGCTGGAAGCTGAGAGGTGCCCTGTCCTGGGTGTACCAGGATGTACGAGGATGGAGAGAGGGCTGGTGCCAGACAGAAGAAGGCAGAGTATGTGACTGCATGAAAGGTTTCATCTTGCTTTTCCTCCCCCTCAGTCATTTAAATGATAGTGCAATTGAACCCAAAGCAAACAGTCATCACTTACCAATATACACATTTCCAGATATGGTATAAATGAAGCTTGTCCACCCTGAAAAAGGACCAGCAACGTTAAAAGGTTAGTGTCCATAACGCCAAAAGGAACAAAAATGTAATAATATGTTTAACAAATATCTCTGAAATATAAATGCTGTACATAAATTTATATAACAGATACAAAAGATGAGACAAAATCCTCTATTTTCTCTTAGATACATATTTAAACGTTTAACTTCCGTGAGCCGTTTAAAACACACGCTGTCACTTCCGCACGCACACACGTATGGACACATGTACACACATTCCCCTAACCCTAAATGACTTGGTCCCAAATGCCCTAGAGCCATTTGGCTCTAGTTGCCACTGAGCTCACTCCTTTTCATCTCTCCTAAAATAGAGCACCAATTCCAGGGACGTGGAGCATGCATCATCTTTGGGGGTATGAATGGGGTTCAGCTGGTCCGTGCGCTCCCCGGAGT
The DNA here is from genome assembly GCF_016509475.1 of Prionailurus bengalensis. Classification (NCBI taxonomy): domain Eukaryota; kingdom Metazoa; phylum Chordata; class Mammalia; order Carnivora; family Felidae; genus Prionailurus; species Prionailurus bengalensis. Next base: position 12,049,843 of record NC_057361.1, read on the forward strand.
TGCGTACACAATTTTCCAAGTGCGTACACTTCTCTGTGAAGATATGAGTACACAGCGTTCACCAGGTTCCTACTGTGACGCATGGGCCCAAGAGCTCAGGACCACAGACGACCTGCCACTTGCTCTCCCGGTGACTTCCATGGGTGTCTGTACCCACAGCCCATAAGGGACGCCGCGGGGCCACTGGGAGACCTGAATCCAGAAACAGCCAGCTCAAAACAGAACAGGGACATCACTTGTGTGCCTTAGGTGGAAAAGGAGAAGATGTGGGAAGGGAACACATGGTAGAGTTCGAGGTAGAAGGGCAGGGTCCACCCTGGGGCGTCTTTGAGAGTCAATGTGACACAGTGAACCAAACAAGGGCAGGTGTGGAGGATCACGGGGGACAAAAATGCACTCTGGGGATGCAGCTGGGATTCCAGGTGGGCTGAAACACACACAAAAGGCACAAGAGAAAAGATGTAACTGACAACCATCAACATCAACGGGGTCTGGGGAAGAAAATCCGAAGGCTGGAGGAACAAACCAAGACACTTGGGTGGATGCCAGAGGATATTTCGTCACCCTCCCATACCCCAACTGCTCCTCTTGGAGGTTTTACCAGACCAAGTTTAAGGCCTCTGGAAGTAATTCTGCTTGCTGACAGCTCGCTCATATTCGTCCTCCCTTGGTGCCCCACAGGCTCGCTCTGCCATCAGCTGGTGAACATCACTCCCTCCCCTGCATGCCCTGTGGGCGGAGACTGGGAGGAAGAAGGCCCAGACGGGCTGCACAAGTTGTGCAATTTTGGGGAGGGAGGTTTGGGATGCTGAAAACAGGCCAGCAATCCACAGCCCAATTCCACGTGTCTTATCCGGGCGGACCGGCTCTGCTTGCTCACAGATGCTCAGCCTCCCTGGTCCTAGTTGGCCTGACTTGTAATGAGACTCTGTAACAAAACCCCTTTCTTCGCTGCTTTAAGACAAAACATCGCCATTGAACGCTGTCTAAATTGATTTTTCAAAGTGCCAATGTCTTCACTGTGTTTTTCTGATTATAAAAAGCTAATACGCATAAATTGAAGACATATTTTGAGACTGTGGAAGTGTGTAACCCCTACACTAAAAATCTTTCTGCAGTCTTCATTCTTGGCCTGACATAAATATTGCCAGCAATTTGCTATTTATGCTTTCAGTTTCTTTTTTGTTTTGTGCACTATATATCATTGGCTAAAAAACCAGAACAGACTCAATGTTCTATTCCATGTCAAAACAAAGAAGTAACTCATCCTCGGGAAAGCCTGCAGAGTGGTCCATTGTGAGGACACGTCACGATTTACGTAACCAATCCCTTCTTCATTCTTGAAAGGTACTAAAAAATTAACGCCTTGTGAGTTTGACAAAACCTCAAAGCTCTCGATTGCTCAACCGGGTTTTTATTCAGGACAATTTTGCTTGTTCTAATCTCATCTCTCCTCCACCCTCTTTGGTTCATTCCTGCTCACCCTGCAAACAGAAAACTAGTCCACACATACTTGCCATGCCTTGTCTTCTTTTCTGTTTTATCTTTGTACAGGATCCAGAACGACCAAACCTGTGCTCAAAGATGGCCAAGCCAACGTATTAAGTGCCCCTTGTAAAAATCTTCTATTAGCAGGTTCTATTAGTGAGCCCATCCTCAACCAGTAATAATAAAATTCATGTTTCTGGTTGGAAAGCACAAAGCATTGTAGGGAATGGACTAAAAATGGGAAAATTGCCTTTCCCCCCCTTCTTTTTAACACATCGTCCAAATGCACTTGCTCTGTTAAAACTGAGACTTCCAGCTACCTCCATTTTGACCTCAGACTTTGTAATTGATTAAGTTCTTCTTTTCAGCTAGTCTCTTGGCTCAGGTGGAAGATGCTGAGGGCGGAGCGCCCCCCGATGGGCCCTAAAACCAGCGCCTCCAGCAGTAAGGTCCGCTCTGAGCCAGCAAGACCCTACCCGTGATTGATCCCAAGACCCTGACTGATTTGGCCTTCACAGCCCACCTGCACGGATCCACCCGCCTTTGCCCTACATTTTCCTTCTGAAAACCCGGATGCATTTTCAGTACTTTGGAGACAAGTCTTTGAGATGCTGGTCTGCTGCACTCCCAGCGGTGGTCTCACTGAAACAAACTGCATTCTTGTTTCACCACTACTTGTTTTTCTACCTTTGGATTTTGTCAGCGACGAGTGGCCAAACCCGGTGCTCCTTGCACACCAGCTACACACCTTGTTTAATTTCCACCATTAACAAGAAAACCACAGACCCAAGATGGAGTCACTAATGCTAGGCCAAGTCCCCAAACAGGGGCTTGATACCCAACTGAATTGTAGTTTCAACCTCCTCCAGAAACACAGTCTTAACTGGATCAGTCAGAACTTTTCCAGTCAGCACCACTGAGGTCATCCCCACAGGGGTCCCCTCCATCCCCCAAAGGAAGAGGAGATGATCTGCATGATAAGACCCCTTGCTCTTCCCACCCCCCCTTCCCTGGGAAGGTGACCTTGTCTGGAACCATCTTTTTCTTTTGCCAGTAACTTTCTTGCCCCCTCCTCCTTCCTACAAGAAGCTTCCATTTTGTACCATTCATAAATCATTTAATAAAGCCGATTCAAACTTCAAATTTAGCCAGTTGAATTGTTTTTAACAGCATTAAGCATTGCTTCTTAAAACTATAGTAAAACAAGAGCCGAGTGGTATGAACGTTTTCTATATGTTTAAGAACTGCTACATTTTATTAGGATTTCTTCTCTGCGAAGAGCAGGATTGCATCAGCAAAGAGCTCTTCACGGAGATTTGCAGATCCTTCCTCCTCCTGCCCTCCTCTCTCACCCCTCCTCCCGCTCTTGTGTCCTGCAGTAATGGATACCATCCCCCCATTCTTACTGCTCCAAAGTCACAGGCCCTATGGTTCCCCTTTTTCCACAACCGAGGTCTCCAAGCTACTGGCTCTTTGCAGCTGGGAAGCTCTTCCCGTCCCTCAGGCAATGACAAAATAAGTTGGGATGGAAGTCACGTTTTACCTCTGGCCCTGCGGGATGGTTTAATCAGCAACACATTTAAGTCAGACCTCCTTCAGTCAAACATCAAAAATGTAAGACTTTTAAATATGTAAATCACTTTCTGTGGCTTCTGCTCTCATTTTCAGGGAGGCTCCCAATTCTTATAAATGTCCCTAGTGAGAGCTTTTCTTGGCCTCCATTCCTTGCCTTAACCCAGCTCATTTTCCTCCTGCTATGTCTATAGAGTTCACCCTAACGATGAACTTCACAACTACTCCTTATCTATGTATGTGTAGAGAAAGTCGAAAAAGAGAAACTGCTGACAGAGCAAGTCTTTGACAAAAGTCAACGCCGGGGAGGGAAGGAGAGAGGGAATAGGGCTAAGGAAAGAATGAGTCTCTCCCCAAACTCTGGGTCACACCGGTTGCCAGATCCCAAAGCAACACTGGCTCTAAAAGGCTCCTGTAGAGAGCAAGACAGAGTCACTCCTGTCCGGCAGGGGCCTGCGTCGAGCAATGATACCAGCGGCTGAGGGTATTAACAACGATGAGCTCTCCCCGAGACCGGCACTGGCTGACGACATCCCAGAACCGATCAGCAGCAGAAGCAGGGGAGGGGTGTAGGTGCCCAGGACTGACCAAATCCCTTTAAAAGGGGGAGGGCTTTTGCAGCGGTCGGGCCCCGCAGACGTGACCCTCTGCGTCTGAGCGCCTGAAAAGGCAGCTGCCGCCGAAGGCTCCGGCCGAAGAGAACGGAGAGCCTCAACCGCTTGAACAGAAGGAGCGGGAGGGCCGAGCGCGGACCCGGCCCGGGGCCTCCTCTCAGCTGCGCGCCCACACACGGACTTGGCGGCGGCCTCGTTCACTTCCTACCGCCTGTGTTATCTCGATCGTCGTGTGCCTCGTCCTAGGTCCTGCGCCGTGTGCGAGGAAGAGGCCAAGTTAATCATGGGATCCAATGTCACTGGGTCTGGAATCCCGAACCCGCTTTCTCATTACGTTCACCTTGCTTTAGGACCGAGCATCGCTGGTGCTGCGCAAAGACCCAACTCGTGCCTGCGCCTTCACAGTGAGCTCGTGACACCTCCCCGACCCCTCTATGCCCCTACGCTCATCTTGGGCAGGTAGCTCCCTCACCGGGGACTTCATGCCTGGCGATCGGGGACGGGAGGCAGACCTGCCTGGTCCTCTCCTCCCTCTCCTCATTCAAAAATTATGTTTTTGATTTTTGTTTTGAAATAATTTCAGACAAGCAGAAAAGTTACAAAAATAATAATTACCATATACCACTCACCCAGATTCTCCAAGAGCTAATGCGTTATCACAATATGCTTTATCATTCTCTCTAGAAATAGGTCTCTATTTTCTTCTGAAATATTTGAGATTTATAGATAGGATGTCCCTTAATGTCAAAATAATTCAGTATCATTAAAAAAGAAGTCCAAAATGGAATCATTTTTCCCCCATGAGAAGCCAAGACGTAATCACAAGCTTTAACTTCTCCCAGGAATGTGACCTTTTAAGAGTCAACCTGAAATGGCCTGAGCACCACTGGTGAGGTCATCTGCCTGAAGAAAACCCTGCCGGCTCCCTTCCTCGCAAAAAGAAGACGTCACGGGCTGAAACAATCCTTTCTTTTCCTTTGCTAATATCTTACCCCATCCTTCTGCCTATAAAAATCTTCCATTTGGTACAACTCCTAGGAGCCCCTGTCTACTTACTCCATGGGATGCTGCCTGAATCATGAATTGTGGAATAGAGCCAAGTAGATCTTCAGACTTAACTCGCTTCAACTTTTGTTCTTTGACAGTATATATTTCCTAAAAACAATGATAGTTTCCTACATGAATATAGGGTATTGATAAAAATTCTGAAATTGATATAATACCAATGAGAAAATACAACACTATCACCTATGTATGGATATCCAAAGTGTGCCAATTGCCTCAGTAATGCTTCTTATGGCAGAAAGAAAGAAAGAAAGAAAGAAAGAAAGAAAGAAAGAAAGAGAGAAAGAAAGAAGAAAGGAAAAGAAAAAGAAAAAGGAAAAAGAAAAAGAAAAAGAAAAAGGAAAAGAAAAAGAAAAAGAAAAAGAAAAGAACCCAAACAAACCCCAAAACAAAAGCGGAGGCTGGGCTCTAACCCTGTTCACAGGCTGCATTTAGTTGTTACATGGAATGTCCTTCCATGGGAAACACTTCCTCAGTCTTTTCCATTAAAAGCACAGACCAGTTATTTTGTAGAATGTTCCTAAATTGGGATTTGTCTGATGTTTCCTCATCATCAGACCAAATTTGTTTAATCCCTCAGCTTTAGAGAAGAGTTTACTTATTTTCCATGCTTTAATTTTTTTTTAATTCAGAAGGGTGCAAAGGAGGAAATAATGAACGTCCATGTTGCTGTATCTCCTATCTTTCTTCTCTTTTACAGATGAAATCTTTAAAAAACTTTTTTTAATGTTTATTTATTATTTTGAGAGAGCGAGAGAGAGCAAGAGAGAGAGAGAGAGAGAGAGCACGAGTGGGGGAGGGACAGAGAGAGAAAGAGAGACACAGAATCCAAAGCAGGCTCCAGGCTCTGAGCTGTCAGCATGGAGCCCGATGCGGGGTCCAAACCCATGGACTGTGGGCCATGAGATCATGACCTGAGCCAAAGTCAGACGTTCAACAGACTGAGCCACCCAGGCGCCCCTACAGATGAAATCTTATAGGTGATAGAAATGTCCCCCGATTGCCTTCAGTCCTTTTCCTACACACAATGAATGGGGCCTTCCACTTAAAACCCTTCAATGGCTCCCTGTTCTCTCAGGACAAGCCCAGACTCCTGACCCTGACATGCATACCCTTCTCCAGCATTGTGGCCCCTCTGCTTGTCCCACTTCTCTAGTTAGTTCTAACCCAGCAAACCCCTCCGGGGGAGGAGGAAGCAGAGGGCAGTGGCAAACCTTACAGGGGCCTTGTGGTGCCATGGAAAACAAAGCACCTTTAACTATAAAAGAGCAACAAAAAATCGAAGGTACATAATCACAGGCAGAAAATACAGGTTTAAAAATCAGCAAGAGACACTCAGGGGGGACTAGGACCAGATTGCTAGCCTCTTTGAGGCAGTTTCCTGGTTTGTAAAATAAGGAAATAATATGTACCACACAGGGCTGTTGTGCTGATCAAGTGACACTGTGTAGCTGGTACGTACATATTTACATATCTACGTATATATGCACGCGCCCGATGTTTTTCGCCTTATCTACACAATGCCCTCAGTAGGCATTTCACAGATGCCCGTTCCCTTTCCTGCCCCTTCCTTCTCTTTCCACTTTCCTCTTACTTTATACAGGTCAGGGGGTTGCAGTGACTGCTATCTATGCTTCCGGTAAGCTGTGGCCCAGCCCACAGAAGGGTCACTGTCACAGAGATGGCCCCACACTCTTGAAAGCACCGCCCTCAACTCCAAAACGGAGACAATGGATCCTTGCTGTCCTCATCAAGAACGCTGTGGCACTTAGGATGCTGTCTGTGTCCCGCTGAACACCGCAGTCTACAACTAGCAGCATAAGGTGGGCTTTCTGATCAGCCAGCAGCTGACAGCTCGCCAGGCCTACGAGCACAGGCGTTTAACCCCCATCTCACAACTAAACACAAACAGCAAATGAGGTGTCAATGTCACAGCCCTGCAAAAGGGGTAGGAAAAGAGGTAGGATACCACATGACCTTGTAGGAATTCCAGTAAAAGAGAATGCCCATTTTACCAAATTTGGTGAGTGACATCAGTAATAAAATGCCCACTGATATTGCATAGAATGTTACCAACACAAAGACACTTGAGATGACTGGCTTTCCAGAGCAAGATATACTCAGAACATGTTTCCTATATTCCAGAATGATCATACTACAGTCTATGTTTATAAGCCATAGGCATGTAACATTAAGGGCCATTCTAAAGATACTATATCTTTTTAAAAAGTTTTTAAGTTTATTTTGAGAGACAGAGCAGAGGAGGGTCAGAGAGAAAGGGAGAGAGAAAATGCCAGGCAGGTTCCATGCTGTCAGCATGGAGCCCGACGCGGGGCTCGAACCCATGAACCATGAGATCATGACCTGAGCTAAAACCAAGAGTTGGATGTTTAACTGACTGAGCCACCCAGGCACCCTTAAAGATACTACATCTTAACAAGAACAATTGCAACCTATAAGAAAACCTTCCCCTATGGTTTGGTCCACTATTGATAATACTGAACATTCGTTCACTGCACCAGTGACTAACAGAAAAACTACGAAATGAACAAAATTTAACATTTTGAATGAGAAATGTATTAGCAACACAAAGTCTCTGGAATGGAAACTCTCAGAAGACAGGCTTGTGTGTGCCCAGAATGGAGCCTAGCCCTCTGGAGGACAAGTTCTGCTGATTACTTTCTTGCTAATAAAACAGCAAGAAGAAAAATGCATTAGAATCCCCTGGAAGCTTCCTGATCATTACAGGCTAAATCTACACTGAAGTTTTCCCACCAGTGAGACATTTAATGTGGTAATTTTTCACTAAAATAGTACATGTTACTATTATTACTTAGCTTTATTTGAACAGACTTTTTTCTCATCTTCAATTATGCAGTGCTCACAATTGGGTTTTAATTGTTCAGAAAAAATCAGAAAATAATTCAAATATGTAGTTATAATCATAAAATTATACTGAAGGCTATAAAGTAGAAATGGCTTTAGGCATCGGAACTTAGACTAAGGCCAAGACAATTAAGAACCAAAATACACACCACTTTAAGGATTAAACAAAAGTTCGGAAAACCACAGAACCTGAAATAAGCAGAGAATGTCATAATGTGCACATTTTGGCACCTGACTTTTTTTTAAGTTTTATTTTATTTATTTTTAGAGACAGAGAGAGAGGGTGAGGAGGGGAAGGGCAGAGAGAGAGGGAGAGAGAGAATCCCAAACAGGCTCTGTACTGTCAGCACAGAGCCCAATGAGGGGCTCGAACTCACGAACCGCGAGATCATGACCTGAGCCAAAATCAAGAATCAGACCTAACTGATGAGCCACCCAGGTGCCCCTTGGCACCTGACTGTTTTTAAGAGAACAAGATTTTTTTCTAATGTTTATTTATTTTTGAGAGATAGAGTGCAAGTGGGGGAGGGGCAGAGAGAGAGGGAGACACAGAATCCAAAGCAGGCTCCAGGCTCGGAGCTGCCAGCACAGAGCCCGATGCGGGGCTCCATCTCATGAACCGCGTGATCATGACCTGAGCCGAAGTCAGACGCTCAACTGACTGAGCCACCCAGGCGCGTCAAGAGAACGAGATTCTTCAGTAGGACCTGAAACTATGGGAAAATAAACCCTTACTGAAACTGAAATGTGTCTGAATTCTTAGAATGGTTTCTTACTTTGCATTGATTATTAATTTAATCTGTTCTCTCTTAAAAATGATTACAAAAACAATATAATTTTCAAACTGGGGAGATTCACTTAAAAAGTTTCACAAATTGGGGGCACCTTGGTGTTTCAGTTTATAACACGTCTGACTTCAGCTCAGGTCATGATCTCATGGTTTGTGAGTGCGAGCCCCACATCGGGCTCTCTGCTTTCAGCACAGAGCCCACTTCAGATCCTCTGTCCCCCTCTCTCTCTCTGCCCCTCCCATCCCCTCAAAAATAAACAAATATTAAAAAATTGTTTCAAAATTGTTATTTTTTTAAACCTATCTGCAAAGCCTTGGGTTTATTTGCCAATATTCCCAAAGCACTATCAATGGGGTTTTGGCCCATTAACATGTCTGGACCCTAGTGGTTAGGAGTCATAGTGTAAGGTAGAATCGCATCCCCAACACTCCCTGGCTAGTCGACCTTGAGTTAAAGTAAGTCACTTTGCACCTCAGTTTCCTCACCTGAAAAATGGAGTAATCACAGACCTTACTTCATAGACTCATGAGGAGTGCAGGAGTTGATACAGAGGGAGTTCTCAGAGCAGTGTCTAAATACATAATAGGGCATTTACTAAATGTTAGCTATAGTAACTATTATTACTACAGGATGATTCAGTGAACTGTGAGCTCCCAAAAATGTTCATAAGATTCCCTATTAAGGGTTTTTGCTACAAAAGGCAAACAACAAAGCATCTATAATTGAACATTTTCATGATCTGGAGCTGGGAGAGATTATTAAAGAAGCCACAGAAAGCATACACTAACCATTAAGGAACAGAGCAATACATTTAAGAAATTTGTATTTATTAACGTATAGAAAAATATGAGTGAAAAACAAGGCAAAAGGGGGAAGATATTTGCATCACAAGTAACTGACAATGAGGAGCATTCAGAATGTGTAATGAGCCCCTACAAATCAGTATTAAAAAAGACAGACAACCCACCCAAAGGAAAATGATATGAAGCTTTCCACTGGATAATTTGTTCAGGCTCTGGTTCATGTTCATCACTGCTCTGAGGACTTATTGATTGACATCCATAACCATTACGAGCACATTCTAAGTATGGGGGGCATGGTGACTGACTACTTTAAGGTACTGCTGGTAAGTAGAGAGCATGAATTAAATCATGGAGTCTGTATAGTGGACAAAAATCAGCCAGCCTTTGTTCTATGAAACCACCTGAAAATCTAAAATTCCACATGAATCATTCATGTTTGGGGCATTCTCCCTTAAAACGTAGATAATGATAGTGAAAAGACATTTAGGCAGGAACTCTTGAGAATTCCCCGTGCCTTCCATTTTCAAAAAAAATAACAACAAGAGAAATAGTACTTTTCGAGTCACTGACCATAGGGGGAAATGTATGCCACTGTGAACCAAGATCATAGGCTTGGCAAGTTGACCCCGAGACGCCCTCTGCCTCCTGGTATTCACGCCCTCTGTAAGCTCTTCTCTGAGTGTGCGCTGCACCTAGTGGTGTGGCTCTAACTGGCAGAATCGGCACAAGTACTGGGATGTCACTTCTGAGACCAGGTTACATGAAGACTCTGGCTTCCACTTGCTCATTCCTTCTTACTCTCTGCCTCGTAGGCTCTGATGAAGCTAGATGCCATGCTGTCCACGAGCTGCCCTCTGGAGAGGCCCACGTGGCAAGGAGGTGACGGCAGACTGCAGCCAACAACCTTCAAGAAACTGAACGCCTGTCACCAGCCACAAGGGTGTGGGCTTCGAAGCGCATCCTTCCGCGTTGAGCCCTGGGATTGCCACAGCCCTGCTGATGTGTCCACCGCAGCCTTATAAGAGTCCCTGAGCCAAAGACCACAGTGACACTGTGAGATAACAAATGTTATCTTCAGCCACTACATTTGGGAGTAATTTGTTATGCCACAATATAGATAAGTAATACAGTGAGATTGATACCTACCAGGATTTACTGAGTAGCTACCGTATGTACAGCATTAGAATCTACTTTTTAAAAAAGTGTTTTGAAGCAATGATTTCTATTCCCCCTCCCAATTTTATTGAGATGTAATTGACAGGGCTCCTTTCTGTTTTTTCCTCCCATGAAAGCAAAAATACATTGACAACAAGAGAATGTATTTTTCCTATGGCTGCTATAAGAAATTACCACACTTTGTGGCTTTAAACACCACAGACTTGTTATCTAACAGTTCTGGAGGTCTGGAGTCCCCAAATGGGTCTCAACAGTTTAAAATCAAGGTATCAGGGTGGACTTCTTTCTGGAGGCTCTAGAGGAAAATTCATTTCCTTGCCTTTTCTACCTTTTAGAGGGTGCCCCTATTCTTTGGCTCGAGGCCCCCTTTCATTTTAATTTTTTTAAATGTTTATTTTTCAGAGAGAAAGAGAGACAGAGTGTGAGCAGGGGAGGGGCAGAGAGAGCGGGAGGCACAGAATCTGAAGCAGGTTCTAGGCTCCGAGCTGTCAGCACAGCGCCTGACATGGGGCTTGAACTCATGGACCACGAGATCATGACCCGAGCCAAAGTCAGATGCTTAACCGACTGAGCCACCCAGGCACTCCCCCACCCTTTTTAATTTTAGAGAGAAAGAGACCACACAAGCAGGGTAGAGAGGCAGAGGCAGAAAGAGAGAGAGAATCACAAGCAGGCTCCATGCTTAGTGCGGAGCCCAAAGCGGGGCTCAATCCCACAACCCTGGGATCATGACCTGAACCGGAATCAAGAGTGGGATGCTCAACAGACTGAGCCACTCGCCACATAGGCACCCCCCACCTCCATTTTCAAAGCCAGCAGGTGCATCACCTGGACCTGTGCTTCCACTGTCACTTCGTTCACTCCAACTCTTGCCCCCTTCACATACCCAGACCCTTGCAATTATATTGGGCCCACCTGGACTATCTGGGCTACTCTCCCCATCTCAAGATCCTTAACTTAATCATACCTGCAAAATCCCCTTCACCATGGAAAGTAACATATTCACAGGTTCCAAGGATTACAGTGTGGACATGTTTGGTTTTTTATATAACTTTTTTAATGTTTTTTTTTTTTTTTGAGAGAGAGAGAGAGAGTGACAACACGCCAAGGAGGGGCAGAGAGAGGGAGAGAGACAGAATCCCAAGCAGGCGCCACGCTGTCAGCACAGAGCCCAACGTGGGGCTCTATCCCACAAACTGTTGAGATCATGACCTGAGCTGAAATCAGGAGTCGGATGCTCAACAGACTGAGCCACTCAGGCACCCTGAGTGTGGACATTTCTGGGCCTACTCTTCAGCTTACCACAGTGGGGTAGGCCCTATGTTCTCCAAAGAAATTGTTTGGATTGACGTATATATACTGTAAAGAAAACTAAAAGGTTGCGGGAACTGAAAAGAAAAAACTTACAAAATTAAGTTTTTCCAGGGGCACCTGGGTGGCTCAGTTGGTTAAGTGTCTGACTTTAGCTCATGTCATGATCTTGTGGTCTGTGAGTTTGAGTTCCACGACAGGCTCTGTGCTGACAGCTCAGAGCCTGGATCCTGCTTCAGATTCTCTGTCTCCTTTTCTCTCTGCCCCTTCCCATCTCACTCACTCTCTCTCTCTCTCTCTCAAAAATAAACATTTAAAAAAAATTTTTTAGGTGAAGTTCTTCCATACCAGAACCATCCTCCGTTTTTAACATTCCAGATGATACTTTAAAATACCTACTAGCAGAGACACTGTGAAGGAAGATGGGGAGCAACAGAGTGGCTGTTGAGGGCCAAACTGTGATGCAGTCAGAAGACAAAGGGGACGTGAGGACCAGAGGCCCCAGTTTCTTGGGCAAGACTGATATTTTCCTAGAAATACAGGTTTATGTCCTTCTGAATGAATGATGCCAGTGTTATCTGTATGTCAGTTTGCAGCAAGGAAAATCAGATTGCTTTGTAAGAGATGGTAAAAGTCACTGCAAAAAAAAAAAAAAGACAAAAAACCACAAACCCAAACCCAACACAACTACTTATTCCTGGTTTAGCCAAGAGCTAACATGAAAAATGTGCGGCCAATGGGAAAGGAATGTGGTGCTGTCAGAGACCTGACAGATTGGATTCTTTGTAAGTGATGCACTGTCCAGCTCAATTCCTGGTATCAGCTGCCTTCCCAATCGCCACGGCATGAAACATCTGTTTTCTGCAAGGTTAGCCCAACTCCACAGAAATGGGCCTTAACCAAAGGAAAGAGAGAGATGCTAAAAATCAATTCTAATAACTATTTAGGGGAAAGAATTCAGATGAAACCGAGTCTGATTCACGAGAAAGCTTTCCAATCTCCCTTAACTGGATGTCCCTTGAGAAACATGTATTTTCCTGGTATCAGGGATGAGATGGTAGCAGTGTATGCCCCTACCTCTCTCCCTCTACTCCGGTAATGATACAATCATGTCGACATTAAATTAGTGAGATCGCAAAGCTTATGCCAAAAGCCAAACATAACCCAGACGTCCATGTCAAATCCCCTTACCGTGAGTAACAAAACCATCAAAATATTGTAAACGGAACATGTCTAGGACCCTGCCAGTGACAAAAGCATTTCAAAAAATATCTGATGCAGCAAAGCACCCAAATAAAATGAATTTAAACAGTCCTTCGGGTTTATAATGGAATTTGACCTGGAAAGGTGGTTTAAAAAAAAAAGACAAAGGGTCACCTTGACTTAAATGACTTGATAATAAAATTTATGCAGCATAATTTCACCAGCCAATATGGCTGATTACAGACAGCCAAAACTATCAAGTCTGTAGGCAGTAAGTACTTTATAATACCTGAATTAAACTGTTTGTCTGGTACTGGACAGAGATGCCCCAAACTTTGGATTTGTCACTTAATGCAATGTGAACATGGGTGTGTGTGTGTGCGTGTGTGCGCGCACGCACGTGTGACAGAGAGACAGCGACACTGAGAAGAAGAGAGAGGACGCTTCGTTGCTGGGTTTATAAGAGACTTTTTCCAAATGGGTTTATATTGACTCGATGATGCACATGCATTTCTAAACTACTGGCTTTTCTATCCCTCCAAAAACGTTTTTGAAAACAAATCTCAAGTTTAGAATTTATAAAGACAAAGTAGAACAGAAGTGTAGCCTTTTAAAAATTGTTTTAAATCTTTATTTATTTTCGAGAGAGAGACAAAGTTTGAGCAGGGGAGGAACAGAGGGAGAGGGAGACACAGAATCCGGAGCAGGCTCCGGGCTCCAAGCTGTCAGCGCAGAGCCCGACGCAGGGCTCAAACTCATGAACTGCAAGTTCACGACCTGAGCCGAAGTCGGACGCTCAACCGAGTCACCCCAGAAGTACAGCCTTTCAAAGTGACATATACGCATTCTCTCATTAGGTAACATAGAGTGGTGCCAAGGGTAGAACAGAACCTAACATGAACCATACACTTAGTGTCAGTGGGGTCATGGAGAAACTGGCACTCTCAGATACTGCTGATGGAAAAAGTATAATTGTGTTTCGGGATCGCAGCCTGAAAATGTGCTTTACTTATTTTTTTAATGTTTATTTATTTTTGAGAGAGAGAGAGAGAGAGACAGAGTGTGAGCTGGGGAGAGAGAGGAGACACAGAATCTGAAGCAGGCTCTGGGCGGTTGGCACAGAGCCCCACATGGAGCTCGAACCCACAAAGCGCAACATCACGACCTGAGCTGAAGTCACTCAACCGACTGAGCCACCCAATCACCCTGACGTGTTTGTTTTAAAATCAAACATGCGTATACCTTGTGACCATCACTGGAAATCTACTGCATCAAAATAAGTGCCATAGGGAAGGACACGTGTATAAGGATGTTCACTGCAGACCAGTGTGCAGTGGCCGAGCTCTAGGAACAAAGGGAGTGCCTGCTGACAGGCAGTAGGTAAATGCATCACAGTCCACCCACGGCACGGCATACCGCCATTACCACAACCACCACCGAGAGAAACAGACTCAAATACAGAGAACAAACCAGTGGTTGCCAAAGGGAAGGAGGACGGGGAGATAGGCGAAGGGGATTCAGACGTACCATCTTGCAGTTATAAAATAAGGCACGGGGATGAAAAGTACAGCATAGGGAATGCAGTCGCTAACACTACAACGACGCCGTGTGGTCATAGACGGTAGGCAGATGTACCGCAGCGAGTATACCGCAATGTACGCCGTTGTCGAACCACTATGTGGTACAGCTGAAACTGAGATGTCAACTATACTTCAATTAAAAATTTTTCAAAGTCAGGGTGCCTGGGTGGCTCAGCTGGTTGAGCGTCCGACTCTTGATCGCAGCTCAGGTCACGATCTCATAGTTTGTGAGACTGAGCCACACGTTGGGCTCTGCGCTGACAGCACAGAGCCTGCTTGGGATATTCTCTTCTCTCTCTCTCTCTCTCTCTCTCTCTCTCTCTCTTTTGTCCCTCTCCCACTTGCGTGTGTACACGCATGCTCTCTCTCTCTCAAAAAAATAAACTTCAAAAATTTTTTTAATTAATTACTTAAATAAACAAAGAGAGCCCCTATAAGTAGATTGGGAAGGATTCCCATGAGGAGCTGTTTGATCAAAAAAGATGCAAAAATGCATTTATAATATGGTTCCATTTTAGTAAAACAATGACAAAACAATCCTGTATAGGGGTGCATTTCCATGCATATATATGTCAGTGTAGAAAAGTGAGTGTGGAGAAAAACACAGCAAGATCTAATTTGAGGATCTGTGTCGGCTATATCCTAGAGCTGCGATGTATAGGGAAGGTACTGGAAGGAACTGGAGGGAAGCAAACTCAAAAGCAAAAGAAAAAAGCACTGTACTCAAGGTTAAAGCATATGGGCTTTAACACTTTCACACTTATTGTTATAAAAATTATGTATAAGGGTAGGCATATGTTTCAGAGAATTAATCTGCAGAGTTTTTCTATACTCAAAAATAGCCAGAAAAACCCAAAGAAGAAAATAATGGCTCCAAGGTTTCTGCCTAATGATCTCATGCAACCATTTTTAAAAATGAAACTGGCCTTATACACTTGGGAGTTTTCTAAGTATGCTTTTGAACTTAGAAGTCCACTTAAGGGTAAGCCCTCCATAACAGTACCTTTATCAGCAGATACCAGTATCTCATTCAGGAATACACCTGTTCATAAGTCACAAGGTTGGAATGTGCCTGCAGGAACACTCTGAGTCACCAGTGGCTAGGAAATCAGAAGATGCAGGTGAAAGTCCTGGCTTGTCCAGCAAGTCTTTACGAGGATGTGAGCAAGTAGCTCATCTGTTGGATCTTAGTGTTTCCACCCATAAAACGGGGGTGGAAAAAAACAGGGCCCACACAGTCCGGCCCTAACACTCTATGAATTCTTCCTGATCTTCTTTGCTTGAAAAGCCCCAGGAATATTTGTTAAGTGTAATTACAGATTCAAAAATGAGCACATTTCAGAGAAAGCAGTCCCTTTTTTCTGATCCCTAAACCCCAGAAGCCACCATACCTTTAGGAATAGGCTGGGAATGCTTTGCTCCGTGGTCCAGTTTGAAGTCCAAATATAAGGTCGGTGTGCGAGTGTAAATCTTAGACTGAAAAGGAAAAGGAAACCATCAGAATCTTTCCAAAAATAAAGTTCTTCTTCACTTCAGCTGGGTGCTTCTCTGATGGGCCTGGGGCCTGGATGGCTGTATTAACAACTCCTCTTTGGCAAGTGCTGTTAAAGCAAGGGAATGGGCTACCATACAGGCCCCTCTGAAGGGTATTCATCTAAAAGTTAGCCCTCCTAGCTTTACAATATGGTTGACAAACTAATTTCAGGATGACAGCTATCTCCCTCTAACCATTTCTCAAATAGGGTCCCAGGTTAATAGTTCATTGGCCAAGGCTTGCCTCCAGCCTTCCACTTGATAATAGCAGGGTAGCTCATGTCCCAGTGTGTGCTTTTTCCCCAGGTCTCGATGAAGCCATGTCCATTAAAAAAAATTTTTTTTAAGTGGCCAGTAAATATTTGTATTTGTTCTAACTCTGCCCTCAGGCAAAAAAAGGTCATCCGCCACCACTGGCTTGAAAAAGCCACGACTTCAAATGCAAGAAAGGCCAACTTCTGCAAGATTTTCCACTGTAAACAGTGGCTTCGATTCCATCAACAGTTAAGCAGAGTTTGTGAGCCAATAGGATACCATGTTTTGAATCACTGGCACAGACCAAAATCCAAGGGATTATCGCTGTTGCTATGAACTTTATGATGTGTCTCACTGTTTATCACAAAGCCCCGGTGGTTCTGTTTGACTTTTTAGAAACTGAAAACACACACAAAAATGAAAAAGCACGTAACACCAAATGTGGCAAGGATGTGGAAAAAATGCAGCTTTTCATACACTCCCGGTGGGACTAGAACTTTGTATAAACACGGTAGAAAGCTGCTTGGCAGTACACGGTACACGTGAATGTATATGCATGACCTATGACCCAGCATTCCATTCATATGTGGACCCTCAAAAGAAATGTTCACCTAAAGACAAGTATATGAATCTTCATAGTGATACTGTCAGTAACAGCCCAAACCTGGAAATATTCCAGATGTCTTTAACGATAGAAGGGATAAATGAATTGTAATCTACTTACACAATGAAATACTATACTGCAAGGACAGTGAATGAACCCAACTATATGCAACGACTTGGATGAATTTCACGATCATAATACTGAACAAATGAAGGCAGATGATCATATACCATATGATTCCATTTCTATAAAGTTCCAAACGAGGCAAAACTAATCTATGATGTCAGAAGTCAGAAAAGTGGTTACCTTGGGAAGCTTAGTAACTGGAAGGTGTTAAAAAGGGGACTCCTGGGGACGAACAATTTCTGCCTCTTGACCTAGCTTCTGCTTCCATGGGCGTGTTCACTTGGTGAAAATTTTCTGAGTTATACACTTGATTTGTATACTTTTCTGTGTCTATATTATATTTTAATAAAGAGATGTAAATAGACTGTGTAAATAGACCAAAAGAGAGAATCCAGAGCCCACAATTATTCACTACCCTTGATAAATGCATCATTTTGCAGAGAATAATTATGTAAATGCTATAAGGACAGGAACATGGCTGCCTTTTTCACCCAGGGCCAACCCATGCTGCCTATCACATAGTAGGTCTTCAATAAATAGTTATTGGCTGACTTTCATAATGGAAAATCCCATGAATAATAAATTTATTTACAGTATACATAAGGTATTCATCAGTATCTTTACCTACCTGTAGCAAAATGCCTCTCTTCAGGACACGTGATTTGGTATGGTTAAATTGTATGTCTGTACATTAAATTTTGGAATTACAGAACTGTAAATAATGCTATCAGAAGACTGTTTCCTTTCCTATGAATGTCTCATATATTAAAGCTTCGGGCTTTAAAAGTTCTGGCAGGTGGATTTATGTGGCTTAGAAGGCCACACTGCATCAATACAGCTTCAAAGACTACAAAAGCAAATTCCCCTGTGCACACACAAATGAAACCAGAGAGACCTATGGCATCAAGTACAACCTCAGGCCAAAGACTCACAATCAATCTGAAGACCTTGAAACACATAAAACAAGGGCAGCGCCCATGGGACACAGGATCAAATTCTCTACGACCCTTAGATGTATATGGCACCATCTGGAAAGGATCTGGTTTTGTCTGATGAGGACTTCTAAAATTACCTCTAAAAAGATCAAGCGTAGGGGTGCCTGGCTGGCTCCATCAGTGGAGCATGCGACTCTTCATCTCAGGGTCATGAGTTTGAGCCCCACGTTAAGAGTAGAGATTACTTAAAAAAATTTTTTTAGGGGCGCCTGGGTGGCGCAGTTGGTTAAGCGTCCGACTTCAGCCAGGTCACGATCTCGCGCTCCGTGAGTTCGAGCCCCGCATCAGGCTCTGGGCTGATGGCTCAGAGCCTGGAGCCTGTTTCTGATTCTGTGTCTCCCTCTCTCTCTGCCCATCCCCCGTTCATGCTCTGTCTCTCTCTGTCCCAAAAATAAATAAAGGTTGAAAAAAAAAATTAAAAAAAAAAATTTAATAAAAAGATCAAGGGTAGGGGCGCCTGGGTGGCGCAGTCAGTTAAGCGTCCGACTTCAGCCAGGTCACGATCTCGCGGTCCGTGAGTTCGAGCCCCGCATCGGGCTCTGGGCTGATGGCTCAGAGCCTGGAGCCTGTTTCTGATTCTGTGTCTCCCTCTCTCTCTGCCCCTCCCCCGTTCATGCTCTGTCTCTCTCTGTCCCAAAAATAAAATAATAAAAACGTTGAAAAAAAAAATTTAAAAAAAAAAAAAAACATCAAGGGTAAACTTCATCTAATATCGATGACTCCCCTGCCCAGGCAATATTTGGCTTTCTTCTAGAAAAAGAATCCCTGTTTGGTTTAAGTGTCTTTCCTAACCTCTGCTTCAGTGGCTGATGCAGTATCCCTGCCTCCAGCCAAGAGATTAATCACAGAGAGTCTCTTGGTTTAATTTTCACTAGAATTCTCCCAGAATGTAGTCATAATACTCTTGAGCTGGAAACCTGGAGGCTTTGATGCTAGCATGGCTTTTCCTGCTGACTAGCAAAGCACTTATCTTCTTCTGGGCTTAGTTCACTCATCAGAAAATCCCATGATAGGACTCACTGACATTTAAATTCATTGCTGGTTCTAAAATCCTGAGTCAGAAAATTAGTGTTTTCCCCCACATTTTAATTTTGAACATTCCCTTCTGACTTCTCAGACTAGAGCTGTCGAGAAGGGAGAATGTGGCTGGGGGCAAGGAAGGACAACTAGAACTGTGTTAAGTAAGAAGGGGGCCACTGGTTAATGGGCTCTACTCTTGCCCTCAAACTCAGTCATCAGTCTTGCTCCCCTAGCTATCTCTTTCGCCATCCTTCCTGCCTCTAGCTTCTCAACCTGATCCATACTGTCCAAATACCAGTCACCTCTCTAAGACTGCAACGACACAGACACACATGTGTCCATACACACACAGACTTCTGTATTTATGTACTCATTTACAAAAATTTAAACAGAAACCAACGAGAGACACTATAAAGCCACAGATAAAACCTACCATCTTACAAGTGTGAAAAGGGCTAAAGGGGATTTTTTTACTCATTTTTAAGTGTTTTCCACATCTATAGCCTAAAACAGAATTCTAATTCTAATATCCTTTTCTGTACTGAAAATGGGAACGTTAAAGGTTTCAATACAACACATCTTGAATAATCAATACCCAAAACATAAATGTACACTGTTCTATTTCAATTAATCCATAATGAGATAAAATCAATTTGGAAGCTGTCCCCATGAGTGGGGGTATAGGTGTATACACGTATATATACATGTACATATATATAGACACACATATCATGCGTTATATATACGCATAGTTTTTGAAAAGCAGATAGGTTTTTAATTTTGACCCTCCGTGTTAACTGTTGAAATAGCAAATGTAAATTATGTTCATTTAACACAAGGATAATGCTAGCCTCGAATGCACTTTGAGCAAACCTAGCACATTCTTAACTGTGTTCTGTTTTGTTTATTGTTATGTATAGTGTTAAACTATTAATATGGTCCTCAAAAACAGAATGAGAATTTAATTAAACAAATCATTCTTTTTCTGGTTAAAACTTAGCTATAATGTGTATCTATTAAAATAAATCGGTCCATGACAACCTAAAATAAAACATTATTCCACAAATCTGTTTCAGCATGAACAGAACTAATGCACTTCAAGTCCATCAGTGAAATTGTTTTCTTTTTCCTTTTCTCTGTTTTGGTCCTGATCAATAGTGCCTGTACAGGGACTAAAATCCAAGGCTATTCCTCTTTAGTCTTTCTTCTCATTTCATAGATTAAAAGTATTTAGGAAACTTATCTTTGAAGGTTTTAGTCTGCATTTGAAAAATCAAATGTCTTAAAAATCTTAGATTTCAAATATGCAGGGAAGGGAACAGAAAACTCTTCAGAAAAGGTTAAGGGTAAATTCTGGCTAGCCTAGACCAACAGGGGTGGCTCCCCAATCCAGACAACCTGGTCTCTCTTCTCTAGAAATATGTCAGAGTCAAACCTTTAACGAACCTAACATACCGCTCCAATAATGACCACAAAACACCCAAGACCAAACAAGATCTCCGAAATCACTTCCTTTCGAACCCCAGCTACCTTCATCTTCTATCCTTCAAAGACTTCCTGCTTGCCCTGGCTTTTAGCACGATACCCCTGTCGAGCTGGCTTCCTGCCTGTACGTTTATTCGTAAATGTGATCTTAATTAAGGAGATGAAATCACTTCCACATGGAAGCCATATGGCTCAAAAAGTCTTCCCAAGAAAGAAAAGAGCACACTGTTCTGGCTGTGCTGTGTGAGCGTGGCAAAGGGCATCTCTCTCATTTTGCCTCTGCTCCTTTCACAGGTAATCGGAACCCATCTATCCCTGAATGCTGCTCATTTTGCCACGGTGCTGGCCTTCCCTAAAAGCAAGTGACAGCAATGTGTCACATGGCAGAGCTGTCAGAAATAAATGCCCATTTCTTTTTGGGCATGATTTCAAAATCCTTTTATGATTTGGTGATTTCTCAGGAAATGCACTCAAATCCTCAATCTTACTATACGTTGCTTAAGCAGACTCCTCTAAGTAATTGTACCAACGAGTGTAAATCCTCAATATCCGAGAAGAGAAAGAAACAGTATTTTCCTTCTAGCTATTCCTGGACCCTCACCCTCATGTTGGATAATCTCCCTACTGTCAGAGATCATGTTTTATGGTTTGTTTGGGCCTTCTTTTTTGCATCATTGCTAACTTTTGATAAATATCTTCGCACACAAATCTCTGACCACATTTCTCTTTTTTTCCCTTCAAGGTGAAATTTGGGGCCTGAAGGTCTAGACATGTTAAGGGCTCTTGGTGTATCTGTAGGTTTATGGCTAAATGTCATGTGGCCAAAAGCAAACTGGTCAACACAATCAAGTGATTAAACAGCAATTTTGCCGAACATGCCTACTGTTAGTCATTGGTTGTTCTAGTCTTCGTAATTTTGCTATACCACAGGGCAGTTTTTCAACTCTACGTGCTCTAAATATTGGTTCCCCCCCCCATTTAACCCCCTATTGTTAGAAAGTTAACTCATTCCAACAAATCACCTATTGTTGCACATTTAGATTTTTTCCCCAATGCGTCCTTGTCACAAACACAGAAGGGAAGGATTAATTTCTGGAGGGGAGGGAAAGGAAAGGAAAAGAAAAAAAATCTGAAACTCTTGGGAAAAATAGACAAAAAGAAAAAGTAAGAAAAAAAGCCTAACCTACAAAAAAGTTTAAAGGCATGGCCTCCATAGTACAAACACTGACATTTGGACAGCCAGGGTCTAGCAGCATTTGTTTTTGAACAAAAAATCATTTTTACAAATTCTTATACTAACTGAATTGCTTTCATGCAAATTGTCAAATCGCTTAATAACTGCCTGTACAAAGTGCCCATTTCATCAAAATGTTGACCATATTATATATTTTTATTTATTTAATTTGGGCAGGGCAGAAAGAGAGGAAGAGAGAGAATCCCAAGCAGGCTCTGTGCTGTCAGTACAGAGCCCAACATGGGGCTCGAGAACCCATGAATGGTGAGACCATGACCTGAGCTGAAATTAAGAGTTGGACACTTAACCGACTGAGCCACCCAGGTGCCCACCATCATATTTTTTTAATCTTAGCTAATTTAAGAAGCCGAAATTGTTATCTCCTTGCTCTTTTAATTTTGCTATTAGTTTGGGTGATATTACTATTAACTTAATAAATACTATTAAGTATGATTACTATAAGAATAACAATAGCTAAGTATGTAAGGGCTTCATATGTACTAGGAACTATTTGGGGGGGTTATGTATTAATTAGCACACTTGTACATCACTTTTTATGAAATACTGCTCATTACCCATTTAAGTTTTCACTCATTACTTAGTTCCCTCATTCAAGATATACTGATTGAGAGCATGTAGTGTGTTAGTCACTGGATATGCATATTGGTGAATGAATAACAGATCTGCTAAGCCTTTATGGAGTTTACTTTCTAGTGAGGAAGACAATGTAACAAAGTAAATACAAAATTACACATGCTATAAAAGAAGTAAATAGGGTGCAGAGAGAGAAAATGAGGAGAGTAATAGATGGCCCCAAATGAACAGAGTTGGGGGTAAGTGGTTTCTGGGCAGGACAGGAGTATGGCATTGCAAAGGCCTTAAGGCAGTAAGAAGAGAGTGATATGCAGACACAGAGGTGGCTGGAGAAAATGGCACAAGATGAGTTCAGAGAGTCAGAAAAGACCTGGTCAAGTGCAGGCCATTGTAAAGTATCTGAGATTTCCTTAAAAGTACAACAGGAATGGCGTGTCTGGGTGGCTCAGTTGGTAAAGCGTCCAACTTCAGCTCAGGTCATGATCTCGTGGTTTGTGGGTTTGAGCCCCGCGTCCAGCTCTGTGCTGACAGCTCAGAGCCTGGAGCCCACTTCAGGTTCTGTATCTCCCTCTCTCTCTGCCCCTCCCCTGCTCACCCTCTGTCTCTTTCTCTCTCTCAAACATAAACATTTAAAAAATTAAGTAAAAAATAAAAAATAATAAAGTACAACAGGAACATGCTGATCCAATTTTTATCTTAGATGTCTTGAGCCACTATTTGGAGAACTGGAAGGGAGTAGAGAACAGCCCCCCGAAGAGGCTGCTGCAGTGGGCTGGCTGGGACTGGGCAGGGGACAGGAGTGAGGTAGATACATTTCAGATAGATTTCAGAAATAGAAAGGTTTTGCTGAGGGACTGGATGCGGGTGGGGGAGGAAAAGGAATAATGGTGACCACCATGTTTCTTCTTTGAGCAGCGCATGCCATTCATTAAGATGGAAAAGACTGGAAGAGAAAGGAGTTCTCATTTGTTTGTTGTCAAGACACGTGGGAATAGGGGGAACAAGACTTCAACTTCTGCTGTTTATTTTTTAAAATTTTTTTTAAGTTTTTATTTATTTTTGACAGAGACAGAGTGCGAGCATGAGCTGGGGAGGTGCAGAGAGAGAGAGGAGACACAGAATCCGAAGCAGGCTCCAGGCTCCAAGCTGTCAGCACAGAGCCTGACACGGGGCTCGAACCCACAAACTGTGAGATCATGACCTGGGCCGAAGTCGCAAGCTTTACCGACTGAGCCACCCAGACTCCCCCAATGTTTTAAACGTGACAGGCCTGGGAACATGAGAAAAGAGGTGCCTGAATGAATCCACAGAACTCAGAGGTGAGGCGTGTGCCGTGAATATCAGCGTGGGACTTGTAGGACTATAAATGGCCTCTATGTTCATGGGATGGACAAGACCACCCTGGAAGATGATATTCTACGAGAGAAGACTCGGTTGAGATCCAGAGAACTCGTGGGTGTAGGGGTCTGGTAGAGGACAAGGGACTTACCTGAGAAAGGAAACTGAAGGAGCAAGGAGCACCCAGAGATGCAAGAACCCACCATCTCGGAGACCAAAGAAAAGAGAGAGGGTGACGAGAAGGAGGAAGTAGTCAAACCATGTAAGGAAGAGTTAATGTGAAAAGAAAAAAATGACTTCTGAGTTGGGCCACAGGGAAGCCAGTGGTGACTCTAGGCACTGGTGGGGGTGGATGCCAGGCTGAGAGCATAAGGAAGGTGGGGGAGTGGACACAACATGTGCAGACAAATCTTCTGTGGCTACGAAGAGGGACCCGAGAATGGGGGTGGGTGTCAACAGAGTTTGGTGCTTCGCTTATCAATTTACACAAAAGGGTTTTTTTTTTAATGTTTATTCATTTTTGAGAGAGAGAGATGACAGAGCACGAGCAGTGGAGGGAGAGAGAAAGAGAGAGGGAGACACAGAATCCGAAGCAGCCTCCAGGCTCTGAGCTGTCAACACAGAACCCAATGCAGGGCTCGAACTCACAAGCCACGAGATCATGACCTGAGCCGAAGTCAGATGCTTAACTGACTGAGCCACCCAGGCGTCCCGAAAGGTGGGCTTTTTTTTTTTTTAATGTTTATTTTAAGAAAGAGGTAAAGAGCGTGCACAAGCGGTGGAGGGGCATAGAGAAGGAGAGAGAGAATCCCAAACAGTCTCCATGCTGTCAACACAGAGCCCAACTCAGGGCTCCAACCCACCAACCGTGAGATCATGACCTGAGCTGAAATCAGGAGTCAGAAGGTTAACTGACTGAGACACCCAGGTGCTCCTGAAAGGTGCTGGTTTTTTTTAAATATATATTAAGTCTGCTAGTCTTTAATAACAGTTGCTGTAAAAATCTCCCAGTTTGTTTCTGACTTTAATTTCATTTACAGCAGTTTTAACATGGGTCAGATCTATCAGTCTTTTCCTTCTGATGCTTTTAAACTTAGAAAGTCTTTCCCCATCCACAGATCACGTAAATGTCTTCCTACATTTTTCTAGTTCTACATTTTAACATTTAATTCTTTGATCTCTGTTGAATTTATTTTGCTATGAGGTATGAGATCATGAGCTAAACTGGTTTCCTTTTATATTGAATGGTGAATCACTTGTCCCAGCTGACATATTCTTGTCTTTTCCTCAACTGATGATAGTCTTCTGGAGTCTTTTGCAGGTAGGTTCCCTTTCTGCCCATCACAAGGAAGAGCCTTAATGCAGACAACTTCACAAGTAGCTAAGAGTCCAAACTAATCAATGAAGATCTACTCCATAACGAGTTCTTGTCATGATCTAGTACACTTCCCACTGGGCCTCCCAATCTCCTTGTCCTTCCACTACTTCCCTACTCTCACGGTCTGCTGGGCTCTGCATGGGGGAGAAAACCCATCAGCACAGACCCCTTTTCTCTACCACGAACACCTTCACACACACACACTCAAGAAACTCACTGCCAGAACCTTTGGCCCCTGTGTGGAGAACCATACCTTCCTCTGTCCCCCGGAGATCCTAAATCTTTGAGGAAGTGAAAAGTACATTTACCACATTATTTAAAGCAAACTTCTAATTCTCGTTGCTCAGAATAGGCTGAAATGGTAAGGCTTCCGTCCCTAATCCAAAGCACTCGGATTTCTGAGTTCTTGATTATTCTAAAATATTCTGATAAGGGGTGGGAAAGATGAGTTTCCTTCCTCAGTGCCAAAGGTTATCATGGGGGGCTTAAAACCTTATAATCATAGTTTGACATATACATGAAGTGCTACACAAAGAAACGACAAGGAACACTTGGGCAAACCGCCAACAACTCTTATGGGGTGAGAGAGAGGACCAGACAACATTTTTAACTTCTATCAAACATAAAGGATTGTGGGAAGTCTCAAGCATCAAGCTGTCCAGCTGACCAAGAATTCCGGACATAGTCAAATTATTCTCTAGTCCTTTCCTCGACTTTCCTCGAGCAGCCCTGTTGTCCATAGTAACATTCTCAGCCCTCTCCTCACCTTCTATTTAGGAGAGGGGTAGTGAGGAGAGAAGAGCGAACGGGGAAGGGAATAAAGGTGCTGACAGGGCTCGCAGACCTGACATTTAACCGGAGGCATGTTGACTGTGAAACTGGTCTCGGACTCCTTCACTCTTTGAGTCAGCATTCTCGCCTGAAGTTGGGTTACAGATGTTCTAACTTTTTGGAAAATTAAAACCAGACGAAGAACAAATACCCATCTTTTATATGAGTAACCCATCCATAATTTTACAAAGGCAACAGTACAATAAAACCACAATGACCTCCAAATATGCCAACAGGGAACCTTTCTATCCCTTGTCTCCTACCCATGGGTAATATGTTCCAAGGTTGAGTCAGCAAATCTATTAACAGATGCTAGAATATTCCTCACAGGGCTTTTTAATATTTTTTCATCGCTATTAGTTACATTTGGTATTTACTAAGATGCTTTTAAGGGTTCTTGCAAGAAACTGCATGAATAGGGTGTCTGGGTGACTCAATCGGTTAAGCATCTGACTTTGGCTCAGGTCATGATCTCACGGCTCAGCTCATGAGTTCGAGCCCCACGTTGGGCTCTGTGCTGACAGCTCAGCCTGGAGCCTGCTTTGGAATCTGTGTCTCCCTCTCTCTCTGCACCTCCCCTGTTCGTGTTCTTTCTCTCTCTCTCAAAAGTAAACAAACATTTAAAAAAATTCAAAAGAAAAGAAAATGCATCAAGATGGGAAGCTGTTTGGCAAAGATAAGACTTCACAGAGAGCTGGAACGGATACCTCTGTGCAGATACGATAAAGGGGGAATTTATTATGGCACAGGGCTTCTCCTACGTGATCATTTGAAGGACAATCTGATACAGTCAGGGGTATCTGCTTGTACAGACATATACCTGAAGGTACCTTTTTGGTGTCTAAAGAGAGAGAGGGAGGTTCACTCAGAAGCTTCCTTCCAGGAAAAAGAAACAAGGCATTCCCAAAGTGGGAAGAGACACACTTAGTAAGTGTCTGCACGAGGGCCCGATGGCAGAGGTACTGCACAAATAAAAGGAGGCAAAATTCAGGAAACCTGAGTCTGGGCCTAGGTTCCTTCCACAATGAGCTGTGTGACCTTGGAGAAGACCTTCACCTAGGTGGGCTGATCTCTCATGTCTGTTGCTGCCTGACATTCTGACCCCAACAGAAGAAAAAGGAAGAGTAGGTTTTGGTTGGCTCTGCAAAGCTTCTCATCGTATCAGGAACTCTAAACTCTTGCTGCCCGAAGAACTTCACTCATAGCCTAATACCCCAGTACAACAATGGAAGAGGTAAATGAATGGGCAACTTCCTGTCCACCTGCTACATAAATAGGCCGCAGACGGACCCTATGTTGTTTAGTCCAAAGCCTGATGAAGCCAACTCGAATTCTCATACATCCGGTTGCGTTAAATATATTCCAAATAAACACATTCTGAGCCATTTAGAGCCTGCCTACCCCACACATGCCCTGCGAAATTGTACCCACCATCTGCTAGGAGTAAGCAACACCCTGCAGCTAGAAAAATCCTCCACCTGCTGCTAGCGTTTGGAGCCCTCTGACCCAGAGACCCTCTACCTTGTTGCTGAGTGACATCACCTAGACAGGTAAGCGCCTTCCCTGATTTCCCCTGCTCCCCCGGGAGGTCCCTTGCCCTATTCCCCTTATCACGTCACTGTTTCCAGAAGGTCTCCAGCCGTGAGGGACTTACTTTCTCACGCAAGCTTGTCGACACACCACCCAAATAAAGCTTGGGTGTCACGGCCTCTCTCACACCTGTCTCTTCCTTAATCAACTTTCAAATTTCCAAACTTACTACACCAACCCTTCTAAATGAAGTAAGTATACAAGCAGGCTCCCAAAGTATTAAATTTGGCCTCCCCTCTACCCACAAACAAAAAAGGAGGTTCCCTACTATTCAGCAACATCTCCACAGAATTGAAGAGTTGACCAAATCAACTAAAGGGCTGAGACCTATGGAAGGGGTCAGTACTTACCTCCCACGCAGGCGAGTAAGCAGTGGTCGGCTCCTTAGGAAAATTACTGATCGGTCAAGAACTTCCTCTGAACCCTTCAATAATCCATCTCTCCTCTTAGACCTCCCTGTCTTTAAAGTGTCCACAGATAGGGGCACCTGGGTGGCTCAGTCAGTTAAGCGTCTGACTCTTGATTTCGGCACAGGTCATGATCTCACAGTTCATGAGATCGAGCCCCGCATCAGGCCCTGTGCCGACAGTGTGGAACCTGCTTGTGATTCTCTCTCTCTCCCTCTTTCTCTACCCCTCCTCACTCATGCTCTCTCATCTCTCTCTCTCTCTCTCTCTCAAAATAAATAAATTTAAAAAAGAGAAAAAAAAGTTTCCACAGATAAAAACCTGCTCTCGTCAGAAAGTCTGATTTATGTTGGCTTGTGCCAAACTGGTAAGGACCTATGAGCGTGTGGCTAAGAGCCCAAACTGGAGCCAGACACCTACCTAGTTGGAATGCCAGCTCTGTCACTCACTAGATGCACAGCTAGTCTCACTAGCCTCCCTTCCTTCTCTCATTATGTTGCTGTGAGCATTTGTGAGAACCCAAGTTAAACCACGTAATATGCCTCCTCAGAGTCTCTCAGCCTCGCCAGCTCCTGAGCCCTTGCCCACCCCCCCCCCCCGCCCCCGCCACACTGACTGCCAAGTTCTGAATGGCGGGAGCTGCAGCAGCTCCAGAGCTCCTGGGCTTGACCTGACAGACCCATGGAAGCTCTGGATCCAAGCCCAGACTGGAATGAGGATCCAAGTCACTGGATGTGGTATGTGCCCTCCTCAGAGAGGCTGCCCGAAGTGGCTGGGTGACACAATCCAGAAAGGAAGGGCATTAGCCTCAGTGGGGCCAACTTTGGCAAAAGAGGGATGGAAGATGTGGAATGACAGGAAAACTCATCTCTCTTTCTCTGTTACAAAGTCCCGAGGTACAGTTTTCCATCAGGCATCCTGTGCCTCCAAGCATCTGCCTCATTTCCCTTCTCCCTCACACTCGCTGCCCCGGGATTGTACAGAAGTCCTGCCTTAGGCTCTGTCTTCCAGAGAACCCAAGTTAAATTGGGAGGAAGAAAACGCGTAAAGCACTCGAACTTCACTGCCCAGTACGGTTACCACCAACCATATGAGGTGAACGGAGACGTGGCGTGAGTGTAAGAGACACACAACATTTCCCAGACTTGGTCCAAATGATGTAAAATAGCTCATTATGAACTTACATTGATTATATGTTGAAATGACAATATTTTGGATAATTGGACTCAGATATCTGATTAAAATTAACTTCATCTGTTTCTTTTTACTTTTTTAAAAATGTGACTACTGAATATTTTGAATTAGATGTTGCTTCCATTATGTTTTTACTGGACAGCCCCTAGAATTTAGTACCTCACAAGTCCACGAAAGGTGTTACCATTTTCATTTCCATTCCCAAGAAGTTCTAGACATTTGCTGTCAATAAAGCCTGATGATAAAAAGGAATGTGGGAATAGAAAGGGAGACAGATAGGGAAAAGGGGACGAATATGTATTAAGTACGCTTAGTGTCACTAGACACGTTATATATCACACAAATAACTCGAAAACTATTCGTTATTATCCCCGCTTGGCGGATAAGGAAATAAGGGCTCAAAAATAGTTTTCCCAAGGCAACAGAGGTATTAAACAACATAGCTGAAAACTGAACCCAGGTCAGCTTAACTCCACAGTTCATGTTTTTTTTTTTTTTTTGATCTATCATACTGTCCAAGCATTGGCTCTAATGGTACAGTATGGTTTTGATAATGGAGGCTTTTTGACATATGTTAGGGCTTCCCAGAATTCCTTTAAATCACTTAATAGGAGGTCAACTACACTAACCAAGTTAAAAGCTACTGCTGAACACAAATCAATCAATATTTACTCCACCCCCTTTCTCTGGCCTTGGGTGCACAGAATGGAATTCAATTGATCATACATCACAGTCCACATCACATGGTCATCGTACATCCATGAGAGGCCCCGCCTTGTTTTGTATTTTTCCCCATTATCCCTAATTTCAATCCCATTCTCCCACTGGTTCTTGGTTGGGCATCCGTAATGAAATTCCTCTCAATATACCCTTCATATGTTTATTCAAATATATAGGTGTCCTTGAAAAATAAGTGATATTGTGGCATAAATGCTTTCCTGTTCTGACTTATGCCACATTATTTCCTGAAATCTAATAATATGGATAGAATTAAATACAGTCTATTGCTTCTGGCAGCTACATCACACTCCATTATACGTAACCACCATATTTGACTTATCCATTCCCGAAGTGGCGAACACCGACATCATCTCTGACTCCTTTCTACCACCCAGGACGCTGAGATGATCATTGCTGTGTCTACTTGGTGAAGTTTTGCTGGAGCAAATATCCAGGAGTAGAATTACTGGGGCACACTCCATATTCAGTGTTCCCTTCAGTAAGCAATGCCAGTTCACTCTCCACAATGAATAGCTATACTTGCGTGCCACGCATGAAGCCTCTATTTCTTTCCATCCTTGCCGGCATTTGCCAATACCCAACTTTCTAACTTTGGCCAACCTGACGGGTGTTTGGTGGCAGCGTATTATTTGAATTTACATTTCTCTGCGTGTTGGCTAGAAGAACATCTCTTCATATTCTTATCAGCCGTCAATAGTTGGGTGGAGGATTTTCTTAAGACCTAGTGCCTGGAGTTGCCACCGACACAAGCATCTTCTCACAAGAAGACAGGAATGTTTCACTCCAAAGGGTAGAGGCACTACAGAGACATGGCTTTGTTCTCCCAACTATGTTAATGCCCTGGACTGACCACATCTATCAGTTTTCTGCAGCTATAACTGCTCTAGGGCTTGGAGATTTGGTTGTGTAATGAAATCTCATGGAACTAGGGCTGGTATTCCAATAAATGTGTCTCTTACTACCTTCTGGGTCTACTTTCAAAGTGAGATGAAGGAGAACTGGTGTACAATGAATTCAAGTTGGGAAGTCCTGATGGAGCCACATCCAGCCTGGGGAAAAGCCAGGCTGCGGTGCTTATGAAGAAGAGAGTCTGTACCGCACCCAAGCAAAGCAGAGTTAAAGCTGGGTAAGGATGCTTTGGGACTTCATTTAGAATGTACTTAGAAATTACAATTTCTGTTGATTTGGTTTATAAAGCAAGGGGGTTTAGATCAGGAGCTTGGATTTCTTCTTAGAAATTTGATGATGAAGGAGATGTGTGTTCAAGACTAGGACATTTTAATTTTTTTTTTTAGTGTTTCTTTTTTTTAATTTTATTTTTTATTTTTTAAAATCTACATCCAAATTAGTTAGCATCTAGTGCAACAGTGACTTCAGGAGTAGATTCCTTAGTGCCTCTGACCCATTTAGCCCATCCCCCCTCCCACACCCCCTCCAGCAACCCTCAGTTTGTTCTCCATATTTATGTGTCTCTTCTGTTTTTTCCCCCTCCCTGTTTTTATATTATTTTTATTTCCCTTCCCTTATGTTCATCTGTTTTGTCTCTTAAAGTCCTCATATGAGTGAAGACTAGGACATTTTCATATTTAGGTAATTTTGATGCTACTACTTGGGCTTCTCACACACCTCTCGACAGGGCTGGGAATAATTCAACAGGGAACTAGGATAGGGAGTAAATGTGCAGCATAGAATAGGATGTGCCTTGGTAATTATTTAATGAAAATAACTCTCTATATTCATTTCAGACCCTTCTGCAGGTAAAATTTATCCCAGAGAGTTGACGTTAGTTTCGGTGAAAGGAGGTCCACAACAAACTTCTCTCCTTCCCTGAGGCTGGTGGGGGGTGGGGGGGAGGCAGTCACTGCTAAATAGCTAAGTGTCCAATCCAATAGATTAACAAAACAAAATGCTGGGGAATATTGGGGGAGCCTCCAGACCCCTCTTTAATGTTCCCATAAGGCAACATCCAGCTGCTCTCAGCCTTCCTCATCCATTCCTGGGGGTGGAGGAGAGAGGGAAGGATGGGATCCAGTTGGTGAGGGCCATTCAAGGAACTGAGCCTGCTCAGCTGGGCTAGTCCCTCTCCCTCTCTGTCTCCCATGAGGTAAGAGGCCAGCCTCTGAGAAGGATGCCTATAACTGTAAGCTCTGCCTGGACATGCTTAATGAAGTAGAGAAAGTATTAAAAAGCTCACAGGATTCTCAAGAGACCAGTCATGTGTACTTATCCAGATTTTACTGTAATAAAGATGATATTTGGATCCCCATCTGGCTAACTCCTCAAAGTCTACATGTCAGTTCATCCTGAACTTGGGAGGGGAAGAAATGATAATTACCTCTTGGTCTTCTCTCTACCTCAACTCCCTACATTCGACTTGTACCCAATTCGAAGTCCTCTTCTGCTTTTGTCTGGTGGGCAGACTCTCACTTAAAACCTATGACAATATCTCGTCACAGTCACCAGGAACTCTTACTCGAAACTTGCACCGATCAGTAACAGATGGCTTTGAATCAGGATCTGATGTCAGGGAAAATCGACCGGCCAAGCTTCAAGAGTTACTCAGAGACACTCAAAGTCCCCAAGGCACACAAAGACGTAAGTGGGTACGGACCCCTGACAAGCAGAGCTGCCACAGCCCAGCGTGGACACTACCGAAAAAGGAATCTGGCCGGGAGGACTCAACTGGCAGAACCTCTAATAGGTGGTGGTGATGGGGTGGTGCGAGGCAGGCGGGTTTATGAGAAAGCACTCTAGTGGAGAGGAAGGAAAGGCACAAAAATCAATGCTAAAGGAACTGGGATGGAGTGGAAAAGATGTCAGGGTCTTTATGTTCCTCCTTTTCATAGCCCAGCTCTCCTTCTCTTGTGGATTCCTTCTTGTCATCAAAGAAGAGCAGGTGGGGAAGGGAAGGGAAGCCAGCATTGTTCTCAGAGACTAGGGATGAGAGGGAAACTGACCACAGGTGGTTGTTTGAAGGTGGTGGGAAAGAAGAGTCTTGTGGTCTGGACTTCAAAATGATTTCCTCCAGAAGGACGCATTTAAACTTCTCCAATTGCTACCTACAGTTGGACTGATAAAGAAAAATTTTGGTCATCGTGCTTTCCTTCCATAATGTTAAAAATGAGGGGCGCCCGGGTGGCTCAGTTGGTTAGGCGGCCGACTTCAGCTCAGGTTATGATCTCACAGTCTCTGGGCTCGAGCCCCGTGTCGGGCTCTGTGCTGGCAGCTCGGAGCCTGGAGCCTGCTTCCCATTCTGTGTCTCCCTCTCTCTCTGCCCCTCCCCTGCTTGCTCTCTCTTTCTCAAATAATAAACATTAAAGAAAAAATTTTTTTTAAAAACGACCCACCTCTATGGAAGCAAAGAGAACCAGGGGGCTTTAAGATTTCATAAGACAGAGGCAAATTACCATTATTTTATTCTTCCATGAACCTGGACGAACCGGATCTGAACCAGTTCATGTCATGTTCCAAATGGAACAGCTCTATTCTCAACACGGAGGACTCCCATAATGATACAAAAGCATTGCACCTTTGGAATTTTGTACTATTTTAATTTTGCTCACTCAGAGGGAGAAAAAAGGCAGAGAAGACAGAGGAGCAGTTATTCCAGGTGAAACACTATTGGCATATTCAAGATAGTTCTCAAGACAAAAGAAAATGAAATTGAGCGGCGCCCGGGTGTCTCAGTCAGTTGAGCGTCCGGCTCTTGGTTTCAGTTCAAATCCTGATCTCACAGTTCATGAGATCAAGCCCCACGTCAGGCTCTGTGCTGACAGCATGGAGCCTGCTTAGGATTCTCTCTCCCCCTCTCTCTCTGCCCCTCCCCACTAGCGCTCACTCTCTTTCAATGTAAACATTTTTAAAAAAAGAAAAGGAAATTGAAAAGTTAAACAGATCTTTGTCCTATCAGCTGGCTCCTTGAGACACGGGCCTGCTTCTCCTGAACCTTCTGATTGTGTTGAGCCTCCTCTCTATTCTGCCTTCCGCTAAAGCCACCATGTTCACAAGCCTGGTGACTCACCACACAGTATACTAGTGTTAGCAGTTGACGTGCCTGTCCCTTCCTTTGACCGGGCCCTTCCAGCTCCCTGATTCCTTTCATCTTTTCCCTCATACCTTCACAGTGTCTTGCACGCGGTTGGCCTCAATACCTATTTGCTGAGCTCAACCAAACTATAAAGGCATAGATACCTTTCTGGGAAATCCTTCCAATTCCCCATGGCCAGTATGGAAGTTCCTCCAGGAAAGGGAGGATCAGGACGCTTCCTCATCTCATTTTACTGAGCCAAGGGAAAACCAAACAGCCCAAGGGCACGCAAGGGAAGATAAAAAGGATCCCCCTGTGGTTTTAAGACCACAACATGCTCTTCCTTTAATAGAGTAAACCCTATCAATGATTTAGAGCCCACGTGAGTTGAAATTTAAAAATTCTTGTCTGAGAGGACTTACACCTAGCCACAGGAACAGAATTCTTAAAGCTTCAAGTAATCAAAATTACATCTGACACCATATTTTCGCATCACGTTTTAGCCTGAGTTTGGTCAAGCTGTTTATAAGCTACGTGATCCTAAGCGTCTGTGCTTCGGTCGAAATAAACAACCGTGTTTACAGCTCGCAGCAGCATGGCTTTATAGACACCAATAGCAGTCTTTAAAATACTGCCGTTTACCTCATTTATATCCACAAGAGCTTATCTTCCAATGCAACGTCCAAGAGCCTCCGAAGCTACCTGAAGCAGTCCTGTACCTTTCACTCCGGTTAGAGAAACATATGTAATGTGTTCCTGGGGAAAGACTTCTTACATCCTGAAAGTGCAAGCCTTGACAGTCGACCGAGTGATTACAATGAGCTATAAAGTGTCCACTCACTTTTATTGAAGGCGACGCCTTGGTTTTTTATGGCTTTCATTATACTCTGATTCTAAATTTCCTTGCTAATCTGTACTCCTGATTACCAAGGCCAACGATGTAAGAACGGCACGGGATATAACATCTGGTTTAAAAGCACACCTATCCATTCTTCATGTATTGCCAGAAAAGGGCTTGTTACCACCACTGGAATGTACTTCCTAGGTCCGCAAGGACATCGTGAAGGAATAATAACATCTGGCACCCTTTGTGCACACCAAGAATGCTATTTCTGGGGTGAGTGGACCGCCCTGGGCAAGAGCAACCTTTCGTACAGCTGATTTGAGCAAATCCTGACCACTGTTTATTTGGACATTCCTCACTACAAATGAAGTGCCTGTCTTTGAAGTTGCTGGATGCATTTCTTTGGTGTCCTCCTCGTTACTAAACAAGACCAACAGACCGAATTGTGCCTATTCTCAACACTGAATCAGAACCAAGTTTTGTTCTTGTGTGTGGAATGATGCAGATCATCTGCTCGGGCTACATGGTCCTTGTGGGGCAGCCGCTCCTACAGAACGAACTGCCTTGTGAAATTCGACAGGACAGCAGACTGCACGCAGCGCTCCACCCTACCTTATCCTCAAACCACGCTACTGACAACCCTGGGAGAGAGGGATACCGGAACACATACAGCCAACATCAGCCATAGGCAAAATCCAGGAGTAGACAGACTTGGTCTTGGATTTCCCTCCAGCCCAGTACTCTGCACCAATTCCTTCTGCCCCGTCACAACCCCACCAGGATCTGGTCGTCCATGCATCCTGACATCAAGATCCCCAAAGAGTTATTGCACTCCTATCATCCATGCCTTTAATACCGGCCATTCTAGGACATGACCTCTGTCCCCCTCTCTTTTCTTTCTTTCCCTCGCTTTATGCACACAAGCAAAATCAATTGTCCCTCCTCCGACTGCCATGGAAGTTTTGCATACTGCTGGTTTAGCCTCTCACGTACCACATTATACTGTCGACGTGTGTCAGTTTCCCTCCCCAGTTAGACCGTGACCTTATTTGAGAACGGTGGACATTCCTCATTCACATCGTATCTCCAGGGCACTGCACGATGGGCACACAGCTGGTGCCTAACGACTAAATGAACAGAGCTCACAGACAAATGGGACACATGGATTAAATAACTGTCAGTCTCCAAATCCCCTGGGATTGAAGGTAGATGGTTGTGTAGATCTAGGGCAGTGGAGAAGGCTTCACTGAAGAGAGGGGACATAGGCTGGACCTTGGCGAACAGCAGCAATGAGGCAGAGGTGGTGAAATCCTCAAGTTCACGTTTCTACAGGACTGTACTTCACCATATCATTTCCCCGCAAATGGTGTTTCCCTCATGCTATGTCAAAGGAGACCAGAAGGCTGCCTTATGCTGGTATTTCGTTTCCTCTCTCCCTATACCCATCCACTATTTATTTCAGGTCTCAAAAGGGAAATTCAGCCATGATTCATTTGGGTGATTGTGGTTTTCTTAGGTGAGACTTTAATTTAGCCTCCCTTATAGCATCTAATTAAACATGGACAATAATAAAAAAAAATAAAATAGTGGAAACAAAAACTAGAGGAAAATAAAGACCTTTATCAGAAAGGAACATAAAATTACATGATTAAAAAGCTTCAGATTCCTAAAATGGTCAAATCATATTAGGTTTCCAGAAACTGCTTCATAGACATAATGGCCATCCATTTTTTTTTACATGTCCACTTAGTGTTCAATGTAATGTTGGACATTACAGTATTTTTCTTAGCTCTTTCTTTTATATCTATCCCTATTTTTTTCTTACAGTGAGAACCTTGATTCCTCAAAATATTATCAAGGTAACTCATTTGTTTTATTTCAATATATGCAAAAAATTTTAAATTATAATGCCAACACTAACAATAAACTATGGAGTCAAGTTTAAAATCTTTGTGCCTTTTTTTGTCTTTAGAAAGTACATTCCACTAAAAATGTATCAGAGACCTATGGTTAAAAGCCCTTAAAGTAAATACTTTCTCTGTGTGGTTATGTTGCTGGTATCTTTACACAAATTTTAAGGTCTTCATCTATTTCTGTTCGGTTTTGATTTTAAGATGTGGGTTTTGTTTTCCTTTTCTGGTTTGACTGGTTATTTTAAATGTGTAATCACATACAGCTTTCAAAACTGAAAAGAAAAAGACATGGAGAGAAGGGTCAGGTCCGTCCTTATCCCCCAGCCCCATCCCAAAAGGAACGGTTTTTAAGTATCCAGTTTTCAAGCCGATCACAGAGCGCTCTGACTTATAGATCAAATGAGTGAACAGAGAAGGCTTCGGAAGGGACGATTCCTTTCTGGGCAAGTGTCTTTTCCGTCTGCTCACTCTCTGTGGCAGCTAAAGCCTGTTCTCTCACGTTCCCTTTGTCAGAAACACACCATGCCACGTACCACCTCTGCGATCAGGAGAATATTCGTCATTCTTTTTCCATCTGCGCCCATGAACCTGGTGGAATACTTCAAAGGCAAAAAGAAAAGAAAAGAAAAGAGTGGGCCCGTGCCACCTGTTTCCATGATTTAATAGTGTTTTAAATGCTACTTTGAGAAGCCGTTCTGAGCTGAGGAAGGAAGGAGAGGCCAGCTCTCCCAACATCACAAAGTGAACAGAAGCAAACTCAGAAGAGAAGAGGGGCAGGGGGAGTGGAGACCTGGGGGAGGGGGGTCAACTATAAAGTCAGCAAGATCCATTGAAATGTGCCAGATGTAATCAGAGAGTTCAAATTATCCCTGAAATAGAGAAATAGGTACAACGAAAAAATGTTCTAAGTCTACTATCCAGTATTATGATTGCCCAAAACCCACACCTGTTTGGATGTGCTATCACAGTACTTCCCTGAAAGCCACGTAAACTACACACACATACATACATACACACACACACTTTTTTAATCAAACTAAGGTAGAAGGGATACTAACAAAATTGTATACTGGTGATGAAGTATTTCAAATGACATTAGGCCCTTAAAGTTTCCCAGATGAAAACCAAAGTTGGCAAATGTGGTGGGCGGCTCTTTCTAGCTCTGGTGTCGGAAAAAGTGTGCATGTGCATCAGTGGCCGGGTACACAGCCTAAAAACCCCCATCGGCTCTCTGCATTGGAGGTAAGAATCAGACTTGGTTATAAGTCATATGCCAAGCCACAACCAACACAGGCTGATTAGTGGGCAGGTTGCTCTTTTGTGGAGAGACTTGCCCAAGGGACACGGGATCTTCCAATGCCTGCCGGGGCAAAACTAAAGCCAAAAAGGGGGGCAGATATCACAACAGGGTTACAGTGAAATCTGGGAAGTATGTCTCCCTACTAGAGATCAAGCCACACCTTGAAACCCCACAGGAAAGATGCTAAAGCAAGAAGACACGTGCCTGTGGACCCCTAAGCCTCCACACCTCTGCTCATCATTGTTGTCACTGCTCGAATTTAAGAGACCTGCAGGGAACAATGTGGGTCTTGCAAAACAGCCTAGTATTCACGTTTAAAGAAAAAATATATACTTTTTTTCTTTCCCTACTTCCTAATCCCTTAGTTTAAAAATACAATTTAGCTATTTTTACTTTTGTCTCAACTTTTTAGTTAGCTCATATTAAGTTTATTGCAATCATTCTTAATCCCTAATTTTCCACCTTCTTACTACTTCACCCATTTCTCATATTCCAGCATTCATTTACATTCTAACGATTTCACTTACGCACCCAGAAAATGTTTATTGTCTCGTATGTATCAGGCAGTGTGTCAGGTGTTGGGGCACAGTGGTAAGATCTCAGCGAATTACAGGACATGCTCGGTCAACTGTTTTTGGAAAGTGAATTTTGAAAATTTTGCTCATCGTCCAACACATGCATATACAATCTGTCCGTCAAAAGGAAGATCCTTGGGGCACCTGGGTGGTTCAGTCGATTAAGCATCCGACACTGGTTCAGATCACGATCTCACAGTTCCTGGGTTCGAGCCCAGAGTAGGTAGGGCTCTGTGCTGACAGCTCAGAACGTAGAGCCTGCTTCTGATTCTATGTCTCCCTCTCTCTCTGCCCCTCCCCTGCTTGTGCAATGTCTCTAAAATAAATAAACTTAAAAATATTTTTTAAATAAAAAAGAAGATCCTTTCTGTCATGTCTGTAGGCCACATGAACACAGTACAAAGCTTTGGCAAGTAAGAGCCGTAACCACTTAGAGCCTATTCCGCACCGGGTATTGTTCTAAGTTCTTGACATATATTAACCGATTTAATCCTCTCGAGCCATTTTACAGTTGAGAACACTTGGGCCCAGCAAGCCTAAGTGACGTTTCTAAAGTTACGCAGTAGTGGAGCTGGCCTTGACCACAGGCAGTCTGGCTCCTGATTGCCATTTTTCTGACCCCAGTGGGGCTGAGGCCTCCTTAAGGTCTGCTTTCCACACAATGGAATTTACAACAGCAGGAGGCAAGTAGAGGCATTTGTGGCAGAAATATTCCAATAAACACGGCTCATGGCTCATCCTGATAAGGATGGAATGGGCTTTGGAGAATTTCATACGGTCATGAAAATAAACATGTGATTTTGACCTTCCAGAAGTGACAAGCTATTCAAAGTATCCCATTTTAATCTTTTCCTCGTTTCTTCAGCCTTCACTTTAGATGGTGATGTCCTGGCAGAATTTGGCTCAAAACTGGCAGTGGCTTCCCAACCCTAAGTGCAGAGACACATACAACCTGGGAATAGGGACACGTCTACCTTTCAAACTAAAAAAAAAAAAAAAAAAAAAAAAAAAAAAAAAAAGACAGTTGCACTGCTTGCAAAAGCTTATAGCATCCTGCACAAAACTCCCTCACCTTTTTCATGCGTGTCACAACCCAAGTCCAGAAAGGTTAAGTAAGGTTTGCCAAAAGCCACAGAGCTGAACCTTAGTATCTTCTCTAGGCACATAATCAACCTGTTCTTCCTGATGAGTCAACTCCTGCGTCTTGGGTCCCACAGTCATTACAGGTATTACAAACGGTGGTTCCTAGACCACAGCATTGGCATCATCTGGGAGCTGGTTCACAATGAAGACTCGGGCCTCACCCGCACCTGCTGAAATCAGGTGATCCATATGAATAAAGCTGGAAAGGGGCTGGGACGGTCACTAATTCCGTTTTCTAGATATCCTGGTTACAGGAGAGGAGCTGTTGTTGAGTAGAAACACATCAATCTCTTGAAAGGTATTTTCCCAGCCTCACCTTGTAACTGAGCTTAAAATTATCTTCCCGATGCAAAACAATCTGCAGTTTGATTTAAGGTACATGTAGGCTCGGGGCGCCTGGGTGGCGCAGTCGGTTAAGCGTCCGACTTCAGCCAGGTCACGATCTCGCGGTCCGTGAGTTCGAGCCCCGCGTCGGGCTCTGGGCTGATGGCTCAGAGCCTGGAGCCTGCTTCCGATTCTGTGTCTCCCTCTCTCTCTGCCCCTCCCCCGTTCATGCTCTGTCTCTCTCTGTCCCAAAAATAAATAAACTTTGAAAAAAAATTTAAAAAAAAAGGTACATGTAGGCTTTTTAAGGCTCAGTCTTTCCTTGGTGAGCCGATATTAAGGCTGCAGATGTACAAAATTATGTTTCTTAGGAGACCCAAAAAGAAATGGCCAATAGCCCCACCATCTTTACAATGACTCACGCTGGTATCTTTTCCTCAGAGCGGGCTGACGGTCTTTCCCGAATCCCAGCAAGCCTCTTTAGCACAGACAGCAAACATAAATCTCAGCCCAGCTCCTGCCCCAGTTAACATGAAGTAATCAAATAGTAACAGCTACCGCTTACATGGTGCTTACGATGTGTCTGGTGCTGTCATGATAGATTAAATAGATCAAAAGCTCAGTGAATCTTCACAGCAACCTTATGTTATGAAGCGACGCAGAGAGGTTAAGCGGCTTGCCCAAAGCCACACAGCTAATTCATGGCACAGATTCGAATTCAGGCTGTCTCGAGGCCACGCTGGTGACCAGAGCACCACGCTGCCTCTCAAGATTCAAATTAATGCTGCCCAAGGTTCCAAGAGTCCCTTATTAAGACGCTCTCATGATAAAGACTGATCTTTTATTTAGGAGAATGTAGTTCACTTCCGAGACCTTACTCGACAAAACGGAAAAGAGGGAGGCCGGCAGCGCTACGAAGACGCGATTTTACAAAGCTAAAACATTACCTCTGGTCTCTCATTCTTGGTGGTGATTGCAAGACCAGGCGGTCTGCTGCACGGAAGTACTTTAAAACGTCCTTCTGCCTGTGATTGGAACCGGCTCCAACATTAAAACTGCATCATGTTTGCCATAAATGAGAAACAGTTGTGAACTCTAAGGATTCGTGATATTGCCGGCTTTGCTTATCTATCAAATCTGTGGTCTAATTTCTCTTTTTTAGCTGCAGACAGCTCTTTTTCTAAATGAAATCTTAAGGACGATTCCAATATATGTGACTGCACAAGACCTTGTGCTTTGGCGAGAGTGAAGAGGGAAAATGATCTCGACCTCCACCCTCCACCTCGGCGTCCCCTGAAGGCGTGTCCCTAGAACTCTAGAGTCCCGGACACGCAGAATGAAAACTGCCACAGGCATCAGAAGGAGCCGCTTAGCATGTGCCCTATTCCAGCTCTCCTTAGGCCTCCCCCCCGACCCCACACACGACGACGTCGTTCGCCTTCTACCGGGAAGACTGCACAGCATCTGAATTCTGCTGTGGAGCTGAAGGGAAGAAAAGTCTTGACGCACATTTGAACAGGGCACTGTCCAGCGTCTGGCAAAACAGAAATGGGTCACAGAAACACAAGGAAGGGTCACATTTCCAACCACAAAGTAAGCCACAGGCGTGCTAGGGGTATAAACAGTCAGATATACATATGCTCAATGGAGAGCAAATTTTGATTTTTGTTCTTCGGTTACTTCTGTCTGCCCTGGAAACACAAATCAAAGTGACACAACCGACAATCCTGACCAACCTGTTCACCACAACACGGATCTCCGAGTGGCTGGCTAGTCACCACTGCCGAGCCATTATCCTTGTGGGCGCATATAAACAAAACTGAAATGTAGGTAAGGTAGTATTTAAGGTAGTTTTAAGCACTGACCGCCCACAGGGAGAATGGCAAAGTGGTTCCCAATATGGTGGCATTTGTGGAACCAGATGTCAGAACCTTCAGATCCCCCAGGAACCCTGTGAACCATTTCCAGCCGCTCCCGGGCCCAAACTCAATGGCCATTAAGTAATGCCTTTGAGTAAGAGAACATGAAAGCCCAGCTGCCTTGCCCAGGGTGGGTCAGGACAACTTTGAGGCAGACTGAAGCTTCCAGAGTCCCTGTCCTCTTTGGGACTTTGCCTGACTCTTGCTTGGCTCCCTTCCCCGTCCTGGTTCCTTCTTCTGTTCTCCTAGGGACACTTTGTTTATAATCACTTGCACATGAATTCCCATCTCAGGGTCTGCCTCTGGGAAACGCCACCTAAGAGACCACACCACCCAGCTCACTACCCAGCTGGCCGTCACCGTGAATCACGTGGCCTCCCCAGTGGTGGCTCTGGCGTGCAGTTAATTAACACAGTATCTTTCCCTCAAGAAGCTGGGCATAAGTGCTTTAAATAAATCTGTGGAGAGTGGAGTTTGTCTTTCAAAGGTCACAGACTTGCAGTACCGAGGAGCTATAAAACCGTACTAGAGGCGAAAGGTGAGAACTCACACATGTGTTAAGACAGACCTTGAAAGCTTTTTATAAAGAAAAAAATGTTACTTTTTGAGAGAGCACAAGAAGGGGTGGGGCTGGGGGGGTGGGGGACAGAGGATCTGAAGCGGGCTCTGAACTGACAGCAGCAAGCGTGATGCGGGGCTCAAACTCACCAACCTCGAGATCATGACCTGAACCGAAGTCAGATGCTCAACCAGGCACCCCCAAAGTTGCTTTCTGACCAGATTTTTTCCATGAGCTTACTTTCTTGTAATTCTCCTCACTCTGTGGGTTTGCACGTGGCAAAAAATGTGTGGGTTCCCTTGGGTTCCACTTATTCTGAGACCTGTGAAGCAAGCCCACCCTGTGGGATGTGAACCGTGATCAACCCAGGGGGATGCGGTGACCCGGATGGGGCCGGCCTCCCATCACTGCACACCTGAGCTTCCACAGACACGTGACAGCACGGCTCACCTTTATTCCCAGGGCTTCTCCAGAAATGACAGCAACTGTCACGCCATCCTTACTGGGTTTAGGGATTTCTTTACTTTTCAGTTCCTGGTACTGAGGCTCCACCATCTTCTCCGAGCTTCTCAAATTAACCCACAGCTGCAGGCCGTGGGCTGGCTCCTCCGAGCAAGGCATCTCCGCGTGCAGAATGCCCCGGCCCGCGGTCATCCACTGCAAAGGGGAGACCCACGAGAAGGAAATGTCACCCGGCCTCTAAGGAGCCTGCGGGGGGGGGGGGGGGGGGGGGGGGGGAGTTAGGTCATGGGGACGACGCAAGGCACCTTACAGGTGCCGCTTTCGGAGTCCCTGGGCATCGTGAGGAGTAACCAGGCAACAGTGACCATTGCTGAAGCCTTTTCCGGGATTCCAAAAGCTTCCCAACCTTCCTCACTTAAATTCAAGGCGTCAGCTCTGAAATTCACACAAATGGAAGAATCTTCTCTTTGGGATCCCCGAGTCTTCGACTGAGCTCTGGGATGGGGGGGGGGGAGCTGCAGGCAGAGGGCACACCAGGGTGCACTCTGGGTAGACAAACCTTAAGTGAAAAACAAGACCCCATCGGGCTGCGGGAGAAGCCAAGCGGCGCTGCGGTTACGGCGGAGGCCCCGGCCGGTCCGACACGGAGCGCCGGCACTGGGGGAGCCTGCACAATCGTCCCAAACCCAGAAGAGGCAAGCGGGCTTTGCTGTCCCCACACCGGCAGACCGTGAGCCGAGGGCCACCCTCCCTCCGTAGGGAGAAGCGCCCGGGGAGAGGCGCTTCCTGCGGCAGAGGGCAGTGCCTGGCACGGGCTGCAGCTGGGAGCCGTCACGCCAGTACTCGCGGCAGCGGGAGGCCACTCGCGCGGGCCCGCCGCCGCGTGCGTGGGGGCCTCCGGCTGCGTGGGGGAGCGAGGGGGCCTGCCGCAACGCGCGGAGGCTCCGGGCATGCGCTGCGCCGCGGCAGGGGGCTCGCGGCTGCCCGCTCGTTCCGGTCAGGGAGCCCTCGCGGCGTGGAGAGACGCCCGTCGCCTCCGCTGTCGTGCAGAGTCTTCGAGCGTTTGTCCGTTTCTTTACTGAGAGCACGTCAGGGGCCAACCCGAGACGCCAACCTGGGCATCTGGGGATGAAGGGATGGAACGTGGCCGACAGGTTTCCTGCCTGTCTTAGCTTGCGTCCGGCCACAGAAATCCTGACAAAAGGCCTTAGGGCCAAGTATTTATGGGGGGGAGGGGGGGGGTGCTGCAGGAAGCACAGGTGACGTGGGAAACAGCGAGCTAGGTAGGAGAGAAGGGTGTGAATGAGCAGGGGACATCTGTGGGCACCTGGGCCTCAGCCCCACCGCGAGCGGGGCAGACGGGTGCACACAGGGGTGGGGGAGGCGAGCCGTCTACCCCCCAACTCCCGACCCTCTTGGACAACAGTTCCTCGGGGGGTGTTTAATCCCCAGCACGCCCGGCTGCCGAGAAAGCCCTCAGGCAGAGCA
Source organism: Prionailurus bengalensis (assembly GCF_016509475.1). NCBI lineage: Eukaryota > Metazoa > Chordata > Mammalia > Carnivora > Felidae > Prionailurus > Prionailurus bengalensis. Next base: position 12,094,211 of record NC_057361.1, read on the forward strand.
GCGGCACGGGAGACGGGCAGCCACACACACTCATGGGGGCTGTTGCCACCTGGCCTCAGGCGGGCCAGACGGCGAGGACGCAGGCCGTCGACAGCATCTTCCAGACGGCCACGGTGGGGGAGACAACTCCATAAACAATCAAATAATCGCCGGCATATGCTTGCACCTGGGGCACTGGGGGGCACGGCAGGTGTGTGAGAGCACGTGGAATGGCCTGCCTGTTCCAGGCAGCTCGGCCGAGGGTGCAAGCTTCAGGCCGAGACCCGGACAGGGAGTGGGAAGTGACCAGGGTTAGGGGGAGAGGGAGGTATTCCACACAAGGGGAACGGCACGCGGAAAGGCTCTGAGGCAAGAAGGAGCAGGATCAGCCCCAACATGCAAGCAGGCCGGGACACATCTAGATTGATTTCCATCTTCCATTTGAGAAGACCGATTAAACTTAGCCCAGGGGTCTGCAGACTACAGCGCAGGGGCCAAATCCAGCGGGCCACCTGGTTCCGGACGTTCAGTTTTCCTGGCGCACAGACGTGCCTGCTCACGGACGCGCTGCCTGTCTGCTTTTGTGCCGTAAAGGCAGAGTTGAGGAGCTGCCACACGTTGGGCACTATGACCACAAAGCCTAAAACATCGCCACCTGGTCATTAGTTAAAGCAGCTGCTGCCCCCCGCTCTAAGGCAGTGAGGGAGATCTCCGTGCCCTTCGTGCCGCACGGCTTCCATCTGACGGCAGCCGGTGCTGGTCCTCAGGGATGTGTCCTCCTGTTTGCTTTCCTGTTTCGTTTATAGCTCAGCTCTCCATGTTTTCGATCTACTTTTTGTACCTTCTTCATCCTTTTTTAGGCACAACCTAGTTTGGCAGCAACTTTCTTAATACGGCCCACCTATCGGATTTGGAGGGGGGGAGAACAGATTTCCCTTTTTCGTTTTTATTTATTTTGAGAGAGCGCGAGAGAGCGAGCACAGGCACATGCAGAGGAGGGGCAGAGAGAGAATTCCAAGCAGGCTCCACACTGTCAGCGCAGAGCCCAGTGTGGGCTCGATCTCACAAACCATGAGATCATGACCTGAGCTGAAATCAAGAGTCAGACACTTAACTGACTGAGCCACCGAGGCACCCCCAGATTCCTCTTTTCAACCTCACCATTTACTAGCTCTGATGCCACGGGCATCTTTTTTTTTAACATCAGTAAATCCCCACTCTCTCATTTTAAAAATGAGGTAAAAAGAATACTTACCTTAGAGAGATTATGTGTATGAAACTGCTTTCAATTTCATGTTCATGAAACACCACGATGCAAATATCTGCAGTTATCACTCCACGAGATATGTAAATAACCCCAGAAAGTTCCTGACACAGAGTTCAGACTTACAAACCCAGCAAAGAACACCCAACCATTCCCTGGAGATTGAAACGTGTCTCAAACAAGCCCAGGATGGCGGCAAGGTTTGGGTCATCGTCTTAAGTGACACCACCGACCCCTGCGAACAAGTTGGCAGATAAACAGTGCAATGTTGCAAATGCAGCAGAAAGGTCTAGAAAGATGACAACTGAAACTGGTATGCCGACTTTGGCAATGGGGACATCATGCGTGACCACTGTCTGAACGGCTTCGGCAGGGGTCTGGGTGGAGGTTGTGAGGCCAGCACTGATTTCAGTGAGTGAAGGATAAAATGGATGAGGAGGTTAAGATAATCATTCTTGATTATGCTTTGGAGAAACTTAAGAGAAGGACTAGTTGGGAGCTAAAAAGTGATTGAGGGGGGTCAAGGAAAGCTTGAGACAAGAATACAAGACACCTGTGCAGGTTTCTAGGCTAAGTGGAAGGATCCACAGAAAGGAAGAGGTCAAAAATACACAAGAGACGGGGAGGAAAGCATGAATGTACTAGAAGTGGGTGAGACGAAGCATGTACACCCACAGATGATTAAACCACCAGCAGTTCCATGTCCTTGGCCATACCTGCAGGTCTCCTGGGTTCATCTGACCAACATGTCCACAGAAGTCTTCATGGGCCATGCTGCCCCCTTCCAGGAGGTAAGATACCTTTGAGAAAACAAGCAGAAGAAAAAGTAGGTGTTTGGCCAGCTGTGAAGAACTGTTCACTTTTTCCACAGAAAATGTGGTGAGGAAAGTGTCAGGAGCAACGAAGACAGTAGGGCGAGCTGAGGGAATGAATCTCAGTGAAAGGGCCGTGCTAGCCCATACGACGCCTTTGAGAGAGGGGGGAGGGAGGGAGGGAGGGAGAGAGAATCCCAAGCAGGCTCCACACTGTCGGTGCAGAGCCCGACACCAGGCTCGATCTCACGGTTTGTGAGATCACGGCCTGAGCCGAAATCAAGAGTTGGACACTTAACTGACCGAGCCACACAGGTGCCCCAAATTCATATACGTTAAAGTCAACTTTTCTAGGGGCATGTCCATGCTAAGAACGGAAAGAAATTCTGTATTGTTCAATAGGGTAGCCATTAGCCACTAGCCACGTGTGGCCGTTGAAATTTAAATCAATTAAAGTGAACGAAAATTAAAAATTCATGGGCCGCCTGGGTGGCTCAGTCGGTTGAGTGTCAGACCTCGGCTCAGGTCACGATCTCACAGTTCGTGAGTTCGAGCCCCGTGTCGGGCTCTGTGCTGACGGCTCGGGGCCTAGAGCCTGCTTCCGATTCTGTGTCTCCCTCTCGCTCCGCTCCTTCCCTGCTCACACACTGTTTCCCTCTCAAAAATAAATACAGATTAAACAAAAATTTAAAAAAAATTCAGCTCCTCAGTTGTACTAGCCACATTTCAAGGCCAAATCCCTGCCTCTCCCCTTCCTTTTTGGTAATCAGCCTGCCCACAGAAAGCAAGTGCCTCTGGGAGGGGCCAGCCCCCATGGCAGTGGCCTTCAGGGGTCCAGCACAGCCAGTGAGATCTGAATAAAGTCTGCCTAAGTTTTGCATACAGTATTTGGAAGCCCAGCTGCATGTAGAGAGAAGCCACACTCTCCAATATCAGCTATCTCAGAAACAAAGTGTTTTTCGTGTGTCTGCCATCTTTCTCTTTCATCTTCTCAAATGGCTCAGAATTCATGCTGGGAAAACAGCCATCATTTATTATGCCTCCTCATACCCCAAACTAAGGGCAATTAAAGACCCGATACTGTGAAGCTGCTGAAATCTTATAGTGTAGCCTTACAATAAACCCCCTTCTTCTTGAACCAGCTTCGTTGGATGCCACTTCCTGAAACTAAAGACTTATCGGGCACTTAACGACAATAGAAATCAGGGCTGGTTGACATGAGGACTCTCCACATGTCATCCTGCCGAGCGATGACAATGAGGTACACTGTGTACAGAATGGCCTCAGCAGGTGACAGGCAGATGGCTACAGAAATTGGAGGTTCTAGGTTGTGATGGTCAATGTGACTGGGCTAAGAGACGCCCAGATACATAGAAAAATATCACTTCTGGGTGCATCTGTGAAGGTGTTTCTGGAAGAGATTAGCATGTGAATCGGTAGCCCGAGTGAGGAACATTGCCGTCCCCAGTGCGGGTGGGCGTCATCCAATTTGCTGGGGGCCCAAAGAGAACAAAAGAAGGGTGAATTCTTCCTCTCTCTTCTTCAGCTGGAACATCCGTCTTCTGTCCTCAGACATCGGAGCTCCTGCTTCTTGGCCTTGGGACGCTGAGACTTCACACCAGCAGCAACCCCTGTCCTATCTCCCATTCCCCTGTTCCCCGCCCCGGGCCCTGCCCCCAGTTCTCAGACTTGGGCCTCAGACTAAATTATACTACCAGCTTTCCTAGCTCTCCAGGTTGCAGAGGGCAGATGATTATGAGACTTCTCCACCTGCATAACCGCGTGAGTCAGCTCCTATAATAACCCCCCTCTTGTACATCTCTATACATCCTAGTGGTTGTTTCTCTGGAGAACCCTGACTAGATTCCTACTCTCAAACCCCCACAGGGCAACTTGCTATACTAAATGGCAACAGTGCAACATTGGCACGGGACGAGAAGAGGCCCATTTGCGTGGAGAATTTATATGATGACAGCAATTCCAAATCAGGGGAGCAGGGGTGCATTTTTCAATAAACAGTATTGGAACAAAGGACTGACCATATGAGAAAAGAGAGTAAGCCCCGCCCCCACATATGGAAACATGTTCCAAATGGACAAAGATTTAAATGTTAAAAATAGGCTTCTGAGATTTAAATCTAAGGAGGCAACAAGAATACAAAATGTCAGCACAAACCTATCTTTGGAGTTTATTATAATAGCAAAAAGACAGGAGAACATTCTGCAACTGTTAAAAAGTGATGGAGATGTCTATTCACCGACACAGAAAAATCAGATACTATTTAATCAAAGCAAGTAGGTTACTGAACAGGAATTTTACTTAAAGGGGTCACATGCAATGATGAGTTTAAACGGGTTCATTTAAATAAAATCGTACCCCATCATGTTAGGACGCACCTGGAGATGCCCGGATGAACACACCAAAACGTGGACAGAGGTCATCTCCAGATGGTGGAATTGCAAACACATTTTATTATCCCCTTCCCACTTTTCTGACAGTTTGGGTTTTCCACAATGAGTCGTTTACTTTTTTATAATGGAAAACACTTTTTTATTTTACGAAAATATAAAGATATTACCACTGATCAGTGAACAAAAAGAAGTGATATGCTTTATTCTGCAGAGAAGCTGGTGACTATTTGTTCCCTCTTTGGGCGAACCGGGGCTGGCCAAGAAGGCAGTGAGACAGAAGGGAAAACACAGAGAATCGGAAGAATAGCGCCATCCTATGGAAGAGAACGATGTAGCTAGCTCTGACTTTCATATGTTACCACGCAGAAAAGACCTGGGACTCCTATAGAGGCCAAAACAGGAATGAAGGACTTAGGACCTCATACAAAGCTTAAACATTAACAAGGGGAGGGGTGCCTGGGTGGCTCACTCAGTTAAGCGTCAGACTTCAGCTCAGGCCACGATCTCAGGTCATGAGTTTGAGAGCCCCACACGGGGCTCTCTGCTGTCACCACAGAGCCTGCTTCAGATGCTCTGTCCTGTCCCTCTCTCTGCCCCCCCCTGCCTGTGCTCGCGCTCGCTCTGTCTCTCTGAAAAATAAACTTAAAAAAAAGCATTGATGAAGAGAAAAATCTTCCAAATCTCAAACAACCAAACTAGAAGAAACAGTGTCTAGAATTGCTTTCCTTTTCTTGTTATGCATACATTTTTAATTAAAATAACTGCATAACAAAGGCAATTCTCATTCTCTTTGGCCTCAAGCTCTGGGTTCTCAAAGGAGTCTCTTTCAAATCGTATTCTTTCCATCCCCAAAGATTTTTCAATTATCCAAGCCTAGGGACTTTCAAGTTGTTAATCATCTAAAAAATACGTCAGGCAGCTTTAAAAAGTAAATTGTAGTGAGCATGACTCATTTAAAGATGAAAATTTATGTGGACACCAAGAGAGGGGTGTGTGTGTGTGTGTGTGTGTGTGTGTGTGTGTGTGTGTGTTGCAAGTTTTATTTTAGAAAGCGATGCCAACACTGTTTCTCAAAGACTGAGAAGGTGGTTATTCCCACCCCCCACTTTACCCCATTCTCTGGTAATACAAAAGTAAACATCATTTCTCCCATTCTAAGTACTATAAAATCTGAATTAGAGAAGTCTGGTTAATGAGGCTTTACTGAGCCCATAATGCCTACCTTTTACTTCTTAAAGCAAAAAACCATACTTTTTGCCGTTGGGAGGAAAGAAAAATCGGAAACCAAGGACCCTTTATTTATGATTATCTTTGATTTATTTCTTTGTCCTAAGTGCTGTAAATGCCACACTGAGATCTCAAGCTTAAACGAATTCCTGCGCAGCATTTTTCTAAACGCAAGCAGTGCTCTGAGAGTCGACACGATCCAGAGGATTTTTTAGGACGTCACATAATCGCAAACACCTGGAGAACGGCCGTGGGTGGCTGACGGAATTGGGGGCGTTATGTTTAAACTCAAGAGTTGCGTGTGTCTAATTAAGAAATCTGTAATCAGAAACAGGTGTCTTCTGCAAGAGGGTCCATGCTGCCTGATCCGGCTCCGTCCTTTCCTCCTTCTTCGTCCTCCACTTTCCAGGGGTCTTCACCGAACACCTCTGCTTCCTCGTCGGTTCTTACCTCTTCGTGTGTTTGTATATTTGGAAGGAGAGAAACAAAAAGCCAAAGCAGGAACGAAAGAAAAGTGGCTCTTGCGATGTGAAATTGAAGCAAGGTGTACCTCCAGGAGCTATAAATTAATCCTGCAGAATCACAGCACAAGATACCATAAAGTTTGTTGTTTCTTTCTGGTATTTAAGGAGGAAGAGTGTGCTGACCTCATTCAATGTTTCTAGATGCAAGACTTTTTCTTTAAAGCAAAAAGTTGACGTTATAGGTAAAACTATATTTTCTTTTAATTTCCAGGTGCCCCAAATGGTGGCTGTTTTTCTATTGGTAGCTGAGTAGGAAAAAGAGAAAAACAAAACACAAACATGAATTGAGGTCACGGCTGTTGCCAGAGGCCAGCAAGGAACGTATTGCATAACAGAAGCGGCTAGTGGGTCTTCAAGGATTCTTCAAGGATAGAAACGTGATGTTTGAACCCATGCAGTGAAGGACCCAAGTTATTTTACAAAAATGTTTTAATTAGTTGCGTAATCACTGAGAATTCTCAAATATCACCGCACTAAATAAGCTCATCCAATCTCGACCCCACATAAACACCTTGGTAAGTGCCAGAAGGCAGCTTGAACAAAAAAGGAAAAGATAACCAACATGGTTTTTGGGTATTTGGCCAAATATTTTAAAGGCTCTCCTGGGGCCTGCCTTGCCATTTCCTGCCACAACCCTGCCTGGGGGCCAATGCTGGGGGGGGGGGGGGAAGGGGGCACTCTGGCCCTGAAGGCGTGGCCCAGCCTCTGGGAACCACTCAGGCTCCCCCGAGGGAGTCTCGGGTTTGTCACTTACTAGGTGTGAAATGTGGGGCAAGTCCTTTAACTTCAGGAGGCCCGGTTTCCTCAAGTACAATGTGGACAGAGGAGATGAGCTCACCAAGCGTGGTGAGTTCTCAACGAGGTAATGAGTGCAAAAGTTCCTGGCACATATCAAGTGTTCGGTAAGTTCTAGAACTGGCACTCCTGCCACACTTCCACGGGCAGAGATCCCACTCGGGGGTCTTCCCTCTTGCTTCCTGGAATGTATTTCCCCCGATAGTCTCGTGGCTCGTTTCCTCACTTTGTTCAGGCCTCTGTTCAAACATCACTGCCTAAGAGGGGACACCCCCCACCAGCCCATCACATTGGTCGGTCTATTCTTTATCCTCTGCTGATTTGTTCCTTCTCCCTAGCTTCTTCCCAGAGGGACCCTACAATATAGAATTACTTAGTTGTTCATTGCCTTCCCTAAGAAAGGGCAACCTCCCTGCCATCTTGGCGGCAACAGACGTGTTGTGAGGTCTGACGGGAGTTGCAAAAACAGCCAGGACTGCCAGCTGCGAGGACTTCAGGCGAACTGGCCACCTCTGGCAAAGAAGAGGGTCTTTGTGCTGCTGTACTCAAAGATGACAACGGGCCTCGTGGTTCCTGGGTGAGGTGGAGAAGAGGTGGGGGGGCGGGGCGGGGGACAGGCAGCCACAGGTTCCTGACAGGACGTGCTCCCAGGGTCCTTCCCTGGTGTGGACGTGGGAGAGTTCCACCCAACAATGGCTAACTACAGCGAAAAGAACTGATTTAAAGGCAATTTTCCTTTTATATTTTTCTGTTGCTCCCGTTGTCAAAAGTCTCCAAAATGCACTCATTTTCCTTTCCCTAGGAGTAAAATTTCTGACGCGCACATCAAGGTTCTTTAACAATCATTTCCTGAATCTAACTACTCAGGTGAGCTGAATCGCAGACTTCCTCAGAACCTTCCAGCTGCTTCTAGGACCCCAGGGCCAGGAATGCCCTTTCCCTTCAAACCCCACTCAGGATTCAACCTTTCGTGGAGTCTCTTCAGCCAAACTACCGCTGGCTCCTCGTGTAATCATCAGGCTAACACCACCTACATCTCTTAAAACTGTGGTCAAGCAGGGTGCCTGGGTGGCTCAGTTGGTTAAGTGTCCGACTTCCGCTCAGGTTACCATCTCATGGTTCGTGGGTTCGAGCCTGCGTCGGGCTCTGTGCAGACAGCTCAGAGCCTGGAGCCTGCTTCGGATTCTGTGTCTCCCTCTCTCTCTGCCCCTCCCCCACTCACACTCTGTCTCTCTCTCACTCTCAAAAATAAATAAGCATTTAAAAAATTAAGAAGAAAAACTGTGGTCAAGGTGTTCACGTCGTCCGTTTTACTTCCTGTGTCATATTGAAGGGGCCTCCAGGGAATGGTTTGCCGACTTCTATGATCACCCAAATTTCCCACATGCAAAAGCCTAGTGTCTGCAGCCAGGGCGAAAGCGGGTCGTTGGAAGGATTGCTGCTTAAGAGTGCCCTCTGCTGATCCTAACGATGTGTGCACACTGTTTTTGTCCTACCAGACCTCACCGGAACAGGGAGGGGGCTCTCTAACAGAGCCACTGAGAACCACGCATGTCTTCTAGCACGTGCATGGGGTCTCTGCTTCAGGACCGTGTGTCCCTGTGGCAGGCTGCCATCTAGACGTCAAGGGACCAGCTGTGTTGTGGTGTAGAGGGAAGTTTTCTGCTCACACGGTCTCTAGTCGAAGGCTGTCAAGACAGACAGCTAACAATGAAGGTTTGGCGCTCACAGAACTCTTGCCAAGTTAGGCTTAAGGGATGTACCTCTTGGTTTACTATTTTGTTAAGATTTCATTACGTTGAATTTAATTAAGCAGCTGACATCTTTTGTTGGGTGCATTACTCTTATTCTGATTCAGTTCACTGCAAGGATTTAACTTCTCAAATTTTTGGCTAATGTGTTCATTGTGCTTGAGGTTTTTGGGCCACAGGTTCTGGACTTCAAGAAGCAATAAAACATTTTATAATAAGGGGGTCTGATATAGGGATGTCATTTTTTATCTTTTGTCTTTTTTAAATTTTTTTAAATTTATATTTATTTTTGAGAGAGGCACAGAGTGTCAGCAGGGGAGGGGCAGAGAGAGAGGGAGACACAGAATCCGAAGCAGGCTCCAAGCTCCGAGCTGTCAGCACAGAGCCCAATGCGGTGCTGGAACTCACAAACTGTGAGATCACGACCTGAGCTGAAGTCGGACGCTCAACCGACTGAGCCACCCAGGCGCCCCTATCTTTTGTCTTTTTAAATAAACTTTTCATTTGGGGGTAATTTTAAATCTCTCTCTCTCTCTTTTTTTTTTTTTTTTTTTGCTTTCATTGCAGCTTGCACAAGGGAAAATGTCATCAGAAACTCATAAACAGGAAGTTAGAAAGCCTCCAGAAGGAACATACTTCCCTACCTTCAGGGAGCCACCACTCTAGCAGGGGAAACACTACTAAAACATGCAGGTAAGAGAAGTGAATACTAAAAAGAAGTACAATTAGTCCCCAAGGAAACACAGAAGATTCATTCTGATGAGCAAGAATCTGAAGGAATGGGGGCATCACTCATGGAGGAGGCAGCCCCCCAATGATTTTAAAATGTCTCGTTACTGGGGAAAAGCTGGGGTGGGTGGGGCAAAAAAGTAGAGAAGGAGGAAAAGAATTTTGTGGGTTGTACTAAAAGGCCATGAGCAATGAAAGCAGGATTTTGTTAATTATCACATTATGACTAGATCATGAGTGGTCTTGTGGCTACAAGAAGTTAAATGATTGTTCTTAAACATGCAGGCAGTTAACCAACCTAATCCATTTCCTCATTGCACCGATGTTCAGAGAGATAAGAGCATTACTTCGCACTTACAGGTGGGAGATTCGGATCCCTGAACCACGAAAGCATTGGGCCCCACAGTAAGTAACAGAAAGACCGTGCGGTGTCCACAGCACGTGGACACCTGTGTCACAGGGGGTGTCATTTCTAATGTTTTTAACTTGACAACGTCTTGCAACAACATCAGATGTATAGAACGGGAACTCTGTTCCAGAAGGAGTGGTGGCGTGGAAGACTGGACACATGTGGGCCCGGGATCAGATGGGCCTGCCCAATCCTGCCCTACATGGGCTGTGTGACCTTGATGGGTCACCGCTTCCCTGCGCCTCTGTTTCCTCATCTGTAAAATGGGGGAGCTGACAATTCCTACTTTTCAGGACTGCTGTGAAGCTTACAAGTAATGTATAGAAGGCATGTGAAACTAGGGGCGCCTGGGTGGCTCAGTCGGTTAAGAAGGCATGTGAAACTTCTCATAAAACTGGTAGCCGATGCGGCATGGCAAATTTCCTTTAGGTTTAGTCCTATAGGGTCAGGCATTTCATTTTAAGAGTGTCTACTGAGGCAGAACTCTGAAGCAGCTTTGCTAATAGTGTTGAAGATTTTTGCGAGAAGCTTTTTATCACGTCATGGCCTATGTTCGTTTACTCTGGACTTAATTTTAGTCTCGCTTAAAAAGCGTTATTTGGCGACATAAAAGGACATTTAATGACTGGTTTACACTCTTTATCACACCCCCTCCTCCAAGGAGGAGAATTCTAGGAATGTTCTCTGCCTATAATCGTCATAGGGTAGGAGTGGGACAGAGGGGGAAGTCTGCTGGGAATTTATTTGGAAAACTTTTGAAAAACAGTTAACTGCTACTTTCCTTCGTGTGACCTATGCTTCCTGACATGGACCTGGGTTGAATTCTATGCTGCAGGACGCTCAGCTGCAACCCTGGCCTCTACTCACTAGATGGCACTAGCGCCCTCCAGATGGTATGATCAGAAATTGCCACACTGACCCCCTGTAGGCAAAGGCACCCCCAGAAGAGAATCACTGGCATAGACACTCTAAAATCCAGACTTTTTAAAAAAACGTTTATTTATTTTTGAGACAGAGCGAGAGACAGAGTGCAAGAGGAGGAGGGACAGACAGAGGGAGACAGAGAGTCCGAAGCAGGCTCCAGGCCCCGAGCTGTCAGCACAGAGCCCGACGCGGGGCTCGAACTCTCAAACTGTGAGATCATGACCTGGGCTGAAGTCGGCCACTCAACTGACTGAGCCAGCCAGGCTCCCCATTGAGATCATTTAGGCATACCCTAGAATCAAGGCATAAGTAAGAACACCCCAAATGCCCATCGACAGACAACTGGATAAACAAAATGTGTCATATCCATATGATGGACAATTATTCAGCCATTAAAAGGAATGAAGTTCTGACATGTTACAACTTGAATGAGCCCTGAGAACTTTTGCTAAGTGAAAGGAACCAGACACAAAAGACCAACACAGGATTCCTTTTATATGAAATGTTCAGAATAGGCAAATCCCCAGAGACAGACAGTATGGTTGCCAGAGCCTGGGGGAAGAAGAAAATGGGGAGTGACTTTGAGTAAGTATGGGCTCTCTTTTGGGGTTGATGAAACTGTTCTGGAATCAGAGGTGACAGTTGCACAATATTGTGAAAATACTAGAAACCACCAAATATTTTTTAAAAACTTTGTGAATATGTATTTGTATCTGCCATTATGTGCTTGTTTTCTAAGCACCGTCTTTTGGACAGTGTAATGTGAATTCTGGAATTTTCTCTGAATCAATGTAGTATGTAGAAGTAATCACTCAGTAAAATAGCCCATCTTTCCCCACAGTACAACTGAAAATACACTATTTTTTTTTAAAGAATAAAGGTATAGCCTTTGCTTTGTATACAAATCCTACACTATGCCATAATAATTGTCACTTTCCAACCGTCGTGGAGATTATTCTATATTAGAACATATCAAGCTGTGGCATTCTTCTTAACAGCTGTGTAGTATCCTTGTATGGATGCGTGTGTTTAAACCACTAGTTCTCTACTGGGGGTCATTTGGTAGCCCTTGTCCTCCAAAGCAGACAGTTGGCAATATCTGGAGACACTTTTTGTTGTCACCCCTGGCGGTAGGGGGGCGCTACTAGCATCTAGTGAGTAGAGGACAGGAAAGCTGCTTAACATCCTACAGTGCGCAGGACCACCCCACCCGAAAGAATTCTCCTCCCAAAATGTTAATAATGCCCAGGTTGAGAAATTGGCTAAACTTTTTAAAAAATGGAATAAACAGGGGCACCTGGGTGGCTCAGTCGGTTGGGCGTCCGACTTCAGCTCAGGTCATATCTCACAGTTCGTGATTTCAAGCCCTGCATCGGGCTCTGTGCTGACAGCTCAGAGCCTGGAACCTGCTTTGGATTCTGTGCCTCCCTCTCTCTCGGCTCCTTCCCCACTTGCGCTCTTTTTCCCTGTCTCTCAAAAATAGATATTTTAAAAATTCTTTTAAAAAAATTAAAAAATGGAATAAACATTTGTATAGTGAGCCTTTATTGTTACTTTGGTTTCTTTTTCTTTCCCCCAGAAAAGTATTGAGATTTCTAGAAGTAGGTTAAATGGGTTAAAGGGGAACGCCTTTTTCCTCTGAGGTACATGGGGCTCCCGTTGCTACAATGAAGGGGGTATTTCCTCCATTGTATCTGGTTATTGCTTTCCTGCAGGGAAGTGGGTGATTTTTGCATATTTATTTTAAATTCAGCAAGTTACTAAGAAGTTTTGGTTGATACTCTTAGCACAGTGGTGCCAAAGGGGTCTTGGGGGTGAGGATGGCTTTCTATAATCTGTTGCGCCTCAATTGCAAACCATGCCAAACATACAAGCTACAACCTCCAAGCCTGCGCCATAAGCCCAGCTTCTGGAAACGTCCTGTGCCCTCCCTCCTCCTCCAGTCATGCCACCGCCCAGAGCTGGATGCAGTCACCGTAGGGTTTGCTTTTGTTAGCATAGTCCCACAAAGAAATAATTTTTCCTCCTCCTCTCCAACAGCTGTAACTCATATTAGTAGCTTAGAACTTTCCGGGGCGATATTAAATCATAATGGCACCGGTAGACATTCTTGTCTTTTTGTTCCCTCAAATTAACAGGATTATGTCTAATATCTCAGTGTTAGATGTGACATGGGAAGTTCACCGAACAATAGTCGTCATGATACTGAGAAAGTATCCCTCTTTCCCAGTTTTCCTAGAGTATTTTTTTCTTTCCAAAATGAGTTTTGATTTTTTTATTTGTTTTAAGAGAGAGAGAGAGCACATGTGCGGAAGCAAGCAGGGGAGGGGCAGAGAGAGAATCGCAAGCAGGCTCCACACTGTCAGCACGGACTAAGCCCGACGCAGGGCTCGAACTCATGAATTGTGAGATGATGACCTGAGCCAAGATCAAGAGTCGGAGGCTTAACGGACTGAGCCACCCAGGTGCCCCATGCGTTTGATTTCGATCAGGCTTCCTTTTTACCCCCAGCTTTGATTCAACAATGGGATAGTGTGGTTTTGAGAGTACACAGCAAGGTAGGAAAAACAGGCTGTGTGGGAGACGGGGGTTTGATTCCAGCTGTGAGTTTTCGGTGTGAATCACCAGCACCCTTCCCTCCCTCTCCAGGATATGGTGCGGGCAGTGCATGCAAAGGCTGCTGGCCACCGTCCAGGAAATAGGAGTGTGGCTTTTCTGATGGGCACACCCTTGGAAACAGGACGGGTTTGTTCTCCTGAACAAAGTCAGAGAACCTGCTGAGGCTTGTAGTGAAAAACCTGGGGGGAAAAAACACTTCTAAGCCCAACTAAGAGCATAATAGACACCATCACCCTTAAATGTCCCTGACACATGATGATTTACTCCTAACTGTTCTTAAATGTAACCAAGCAGGAGTGACCGGGGACTTGCAGCGCTAAAACCAGGAAAGTCCCAAAGCTATAATTTAAACGATGATTTTGAAAGGCACACAACACGCTTCTTCTCAGAACAGGCGAAGAGAAGAGTTCATCAACAGCGTGCTGAACTTGAAGGGCTTCTTTTTCCAGCTCAACTCAACTTTGGCAGGGCATGGGTTCTTCAGTTGGTTCTGTTTCCCAGAAACCAGAGTTGCCCTAAGCAACTCAAGCTATTAGGCCTGACCAGAAATAGGTAAATACAAAAAGTTTCCACCCTTTACCACCCAGGCCTTTTGAAAACAATGCTTCCCAGAGGCCTAACTCCTGGCAGGAAACACTGACTGCATTTTCCCCTTCTTCTTGTGACCTCCAGCTGTACCTCCTTCTCCAGGGCATTCCTGCTCCCTCAATTCTCCGGCAAATTTTCCACGGAAAATATACAGTTCTCCAAACCATTAAGTAGAAAACAACAACAACCGCTATAAATGGGTCCTCGCTCTTTCCCATCTGGTAGAATTATAGTACTTCCGGTTTGGAAGATCATCTAGATCATCTTAATGTGCTCACCAACCCCTCGGGGCTGTTGCTGAAATACGCCGTTGCGTGGGTCCCACTTCAGGTGATCGGAATTTTCTAGGATAATATTCTCCACATTTCTTTGATCACGTATCACTATTAGCTACAAAAAAAAAAATGTGAGCATGCACTCATAATGCATATATCTATTTAGGTTGTGTATTCCCGGGATAGTACAACGTAATTTCATTTTTATTTTAACAGATTAATGGAAACCGGCACAGCACTGACTCATGTGGCACACAGCCTATTTTGAGGACCACTGATCCTGAAAACGCACCCATTATGTTAGCATTCAGCGAATGCTTGTATTTCTCCAGGCATAAGAAAATCACTCTGATTCAGGAAGCCTATTCTATGTTTTATATGTATATTATAACACATATAATAAACATATATATGTATATATATAACATGTTATTACAAGGTCTTCCTTCTATTGGTTTGTATCTATGCTTCGCATCCAAAGGTTTACCTTTGCGGGCATGCAAAATAAGCCTAATCCCTCTTAACACTACTGCAACTCCTATCCCTGAAAATGGCCGGATTTCCTTGACAGACAAGAAGCTTCTCTAACACAGTAAGGATCCCAGCAACCCAACAGAAAAAAATAGGCCAAGGATATAAATATGTAAGGTAAACAAATACTTAAAAATGAAAACAAAAACATAACCTCGCTCAGCTAGGAAAAGGGAAACTTAAAACCACGCTGAAGTATTCTCTTTCATTTATCAAAACGGCAAAGAGCTGGAACAGCAGGATCAGCCTGTGATGTTGGTGTTGCTGAGGGAAGCCTGGCACCCCCACACACTGCTGTGCTAACGTTGATTGGTACAACCTCCATGGCAGGTGCCTGATGAAGCCATTCAAGAGTCGTTGTTTGAATACTGGGAAAATGCTAACCTTATAATGGTAAATGAAAAAAAAAGAAAGAAAGAAAACAGCACAATACCAGAAAAAATATACTAGAAGGAAATTTATCCAAACAATAACGATATGTATTTCTGGATGGTAAGACAACATAACAAATGATTGGTTTTGTTGTTGTTGTTGTTGTTGTTGTTGTTTAGTTTTTTGAGTGACAGAGAGGGAGACAGAGATAGAGAAGGGCAGAGGGAGAGAGAGAGAATCCCAAGCAGGCTCCACACTCAGCTCGGAGCCCAGTGTGGGGCCCGATCCCATGACCTACACTGAAATCAAGAGTCAGACACTCAACCGACTGAGTCACCCAAGCACCCTTCTAGTTCTGTTCTTTATACTAATTAGCCTTTTCAAAATTTATACCAAGCCTGTAGAAAATGCACCAGGGAGGAGATGATGAGAGCCTATCAGGGGGCCTGGTTCTGAACTGCAGACTCTTAACGTCCACATTAAGAGACAGAAGAATGCTTGCCTTGCCTACACGCCTGGGAAAAACCGATACAGTTGATTCTGGGTATTCCAGGTAGTTATGTTCTATAAAGTTGCCATGACCATCGGATTCACAAACGCTGAACCGCTGCTCTTGGGGAAATACAGGGCCTAGTCCCTTTGAGCCTCTAACCACATTTTCATCAACCGATCAACATAGAACCTTGTTTTATGTGTGCTTCTGTTTAAAGACATCTCACGAGTGGGTGAATTCGTGAATACAGGATCCACAAATAATGAGTAATGGCTGCAATTATAACTCTGCTTTTAGGGAAAATTCTTACTCAAAAGTAAAGGGCCAAATCCCAATATTCAACAGCTGAACGCCTTTGCAGGTGAAAGTTGAGCACCTTAAAATTTATAAATTGCAATTTATAAAGGAAATTAAGTTTCCTTTCCATAACAGAAAGGAAAGCAATGCGTGTCATGATTCATTTTATTTAATACATTCACTGTGTTAGCAAAAACTCTATTATCCAATTAAATTCAGCCAGTAGTTACTGAGCATCCCCACCTGCAGAACATGGTGATGTGTGGGATTATGTCAGCTGAAGCAATTTACAGTCCTCTTGGCCATGGGCGGGGAGGTTGAGGCCAATTCCTAACTCCAATACACAACAGACAGAATGTGTTCGAGGTCACCATAGAGGTCTAACGCGCATGAGACTAGTAAAAATAGAATACTATGGGGACCAAATGAAGGAGAGAGTGTACCCTCTTGGGACTGTCTTATAAAAGCTGGTGGAGAGAGTGGCATCTAAAAAGACCTTGAGGGACTGGTACAATGGTAACTGGAGCTGTGCGATGGGAGTGATGAGAATATCCTGGTACCAGAAGCAGAGGAGAATAGTGGGGACATGTGTTCTGGAAACCATCAGAATCCAGCATGGGTGTAGGATAAGTGAAAGGAATGGCTTCCATTACTGCTGTAAGGCAAGACACAATGCCCCCAAAGTGCTAACAGAGAACTGGACGGCCAATGACTAAGTGGCGAACGGAAACCGGTCCAACCACCTTGAGCCTTCATATTGTTTCCAGAATCTTCTTGGTTAACTCAACCTTTACATGGCAGTAGTTAACTCCTTAGCGGTCCATCTTTCACCTCCTTAACCAGAATGCAAACTGGAAGCAAGCAGGGGACCAAGCCTCCTGCTTCCTTAGCCTCTGTCCCTCTGCCCACCACCCACTCCCCAACACAACACACACACATCTAACCTACAAAGGATTGCCCAACACCAATGTCGGCATGTCACCAGTCTTTAGCAAGTATTTACTCATTCGGTAATTGGCTTTGACAAACACAAGTGAGCCCTGGTCTTCTTCCTAATACAGGTTCTTCTCACGGAGCAGATGGCTACATTTTCTCGGTAACTGTCCCTGCATTTTCCCAGAACATACATATACGTACGTGTAGAGAATGAGAATCTTTTAAAGTGCCACCACATTGCATCATACATTTTTGTCTCTTTATCTAACTAAAACTGAAAACAAGTGTTCAGCAGAATCTCTGTAAATCTTAGAGTTAAATTTTTAAATGTACAGGTATGACCTTAAAATTCTAATTTTTAGGCTATGTTGTATTTCAGCCCCTTGATTCTAGAATTCCTTAGAACTGAATTGAAATACTAACAGTGTTCTTGGATTGTCTTTGGAGTTTTAAATATTACATGAGATTAAACATTTCTGAATTTTCTTGAAGAAAAACAAGTTTTCTACATAAAATTATTTAAATCACACCTTAATTGTTTCTTCTCTCACAAATTATTTTAATTACATAAATATTTGAAGAAGCCAATCCATGGGGTGCCTGGGTGGCGCAGTCGGTTAAGCGTCCGACTTCAGCCAGGTCACGATCTCGCGGTCTGTGAGTTCGAGCCCCGCGTCGGGCTCTGGGCTGATGGCTCAGAGCCTGGAGCCTGTTTCCGATTCTGTGTCTCCCTCTCTCTCTGCCCCTCCCCCGTTCATGCTCTGTCTCTCTCTGTCCCAAAAATAAATAAACGTTGAAGAAGCCAATCCTTGCTCTTTATTAACTGCACAAATAAAAATGTCTCCAGTGGCACAAATTCAAAGAACATTAAAAACAGCAAATATTTAAATCTGAATACACTTCATGTAAAGTATATGGCTTCCCAGAGTAGCCAGTCCATAGCTAAGACCTTCAGAATTAATTTAACTATTATTCATTGTTTCGAACTCTGAATTTTCCATTAGAAGTGATCGCTCAATTTAATTACGAAAGCAAATTTAAAAATACACACTTTTGCAGTCAAATTATTTTACTTACTGTCTCAAAACCTCGATGTGGGTGATCAGGAAATCCACCTGGTCTACCTCCTTTAAATTCGTCAAACAGTAAAAATGGGTCCAGATTTTTCAACTGAAATAAAAATTAAATCCAACAGATTAGACATGCCTTTTAAACCACACTACTGGGGGCTATCTTCATGGACAGATCTAGCGAAACTCACTGAAAACAACGTAGCTGATGAGAATCTTGAAATGAAAATCACTTTCAGGAAAGAATGCCTTATACACGTCCGCGTGCACACGTGTGCATGCACACACACATGGACTGTAAGTACGTTAAAGAGCCTATTTAAAAATTTTTTTTTCAATGTTTATTTATTTTTGGGACAGAGAGAGACAGAGCATGAACGGGGGAGGGGCAGAGAGAGAGGGAGACACAGAATCGGAAACAGGCTCCAGGCTCCGAGCTGTCAGCCCAGAGCCCGACGCGGGGCTCGAACTCACGGACCGCGAGAACGTGACCTGGCTGAAGTCGGACGCTTAACCGACTGCGCCACCCAGGCGCCCCGAAGAGCCTATTTTATAAAAGGTACAAAGAGGAGATAAACATTTCATGATCACCGAAGATCTAAACGGTCAAGCACAAACAAGATACAGTCTGTATCCTAAGCAGATTCCAAAATCCGTGATAGCATACATGCTCTGGAGGAAGGCAATTTAACACATACGAGGGAAGGGGAAGGATCAGGGAAGGTACTTTCAGGGAGGTGGCACCTGAGCTAGGTCCTGAAGTACATGTAGGAGTTAATGAAGTAGAAGGGGGGAGAAGGAAGAACATTGCAAGTAAAAGAGCAGAGAACACTAAGCTATAGTAATTATAATAATCTATCTGTAGCTTCTTTTGGGTTTTCTTTGCAGACATTCAGATTGCCAGTGTATTTACCAATAAGCTTTTGCCCGGCAGTTCACAAATTTTTTGGTTGCATTAGATTAAAGCTGTGGCAGGCTGCAGTTTTTGTGGGGTCTGCTAGGCTTGGCTGGTCTCTCTACATGGCTTATTTTCCATCCCAAGCTGAAACAGTGGCCACTATCTAGGACATGCTGTTCTCATCACCAAGGGCAGGAGCAAATGGGAGCCAAGTCAATAGTGCACAATCACATTAACACGTCCCAGGTCACAGCACGTGACATGGCCAAGCCCAAGGCAGGCACGTGACATGGCCAAGCCATAGGCACTTAAACCCTGCCTATGGGACTCACGGGGAATGCACCTAAAAGTGGGTTTGGAGTGTGTAATCCCATTATGGGGGGCAGTGAATATTTGGGAGTAGTATTCCAACCAACACCCATCAGCAAATAACTGGGGTCCTTTCCCTTCGTTTTCAATCCTTACACTTTCTATTTCTTTTCCCTTTTTGCAAGCTAGCGCATCTACAACAATGCTGAGTAGAAATGCTGGTAAGTAGACGTCCTTGCTTTTCCCTGATTTTACATAGATTGCTTTTTCAAGATTCATCGGCATGCAGGTTGTTTAATACAGGTTTTCTGCAGACTCCCTCCACAAGGTGAAAGAATTCCCCTTCCGTTTCTAGTTTACTAATTTCTTAAACCTACACAGGTGTTGAATTTTATCGAACACTTTTTCTGCACTGATCGAGATAATTTTTCTCTCCTTTAATGTCTTAATGTTGGTAAATTACATAAACAGATTTTCCAACATTAAACCAAATTTGCTGTGTTCAGACAATCCAAACCTTGTTGTGATATATTATCTTTTTTATACGTTGCTATATTTGCATAGTTAATATTTTGCTTATGATTCTTGCAAAAATGTTTATAAATGCCATGCAATTATCCTTTCACGTTGCTGTCCTTGTCTGGTCTTGACTGCAAGGCAACGTAGTTTCCTAAAGCGATGTGAGGTCTCCCTGGAGCTTCATCTGGAGGTGGAGAGTTTGTGTTACTGGAGTTATCTATAGTTTCAATATTGGGTGAAATTTGTCTGTAAGATCATCTGGACCTGTTGTCTTTGAGGTAGACTTTTAAAATAGGTTGGGTGGGCCTTTTAGGGAAATCCTTTATTTAAAAAAAAGGGATGGACAGCTGGCACTGATCCTTTTGCCCTTTCCCCTCTTCCTCCTCTCTGCACCCAAGGGCGAATGGTTACTGTTGCCTCAACAGCTGTCTCGGGCCATAAGGTGATGCACTAAGAGCACTAAAATGATGAACTAATATAGAATGAGCATGGGTCTCTAATAAGTGGGGAGCCTTCAGGCCCACCCTACACTGCCTACTCTTGGGTTTTCAAAAGAGAAACACAAATCCGTACGTATGCAAACCATTAGTTTTAGAGGCTGCCTTCTGTTACACAGTTGAACCTAATCCTGATATAAGGGTAGTAATGCCTGTGGCAGCAGCCCAGAACCAGCTGAGACCCCACTTTCCCAACACTCAATGAAATGCCAGCCTATATCAAGGCAATATGGAGGCAGCAGAAGGGAGAGGTCCTGTCAAAGATAAACTCCAATAGCTCAGACTACCTCCCGGGCCTACTCAACCTCTAGACAGGGCTGGGGGGTAACGATGAAAAAGTAGAGGGAAATTGCCAGCATGCAGTTCAAACTGAGATCTAGATTTGGCCTTGAATGGACCTGAGCTACGACTCTATGCTCCCCACCTTGACTCTACACGTAGAGATCCTGATAATGGAGAATGCCATCTACAGAGGCTATACCAATCAGGACCAAGATTAGTCAAGGTTATTTAATGATATTAAGGAACTCTTAGCATTTTTAAGTGTGTAATGGGATTATAGTTTCATTTCTTAAAGCTATTATCTTTTACAGACACCAACTGAAATATTTATAAGTACAATAAAAATGATTCACTTTTAAAATACTTTGAGTGAAGAAATGGTTGAGGGACACAGAGGAAACAAGAATGCCCATGAGTTGATCACTGTGGATGTTGGGTACATGGAGATTCATTGTACTATCTTCTTTTCTATTTTAGAAATTCTTCATAATAAAAAAATACGTGTAAGAGTGGTCCAAGGAAAATCGCACTCCACCAAGGAGTGTCTGGTGGAAGGGAGTGTGGAGCATTGAGGCAAGTGCAAATGAGTGACGGGCTTCCCTCCTGTTTCCCAGCAGAAAACAAGCCACTAATATCATGCTGTGCAATCATTCAAATTCCAGCTTGGCCCACATTTAATCATGATGAAAGGCGTGAGCTGACCCCACTCCTTCTTTACTGTTCATCACCAAAAGGCTCAGTGAGAGCTTTGTAAATTCCTCTGCCTCCACGTTTACCACCATAGGGAACATGTCACTTAGGGCCACTAATACGAAACACTTGTATATTCTACACTAAAATAGCTTTGTGCTCCAAAGTGTGTGAGATGTTTCTTCAGAGACAAAGTCCGGGTGCAAAAAGTTTGAAAAGTAACTACCTTGAAGCTAGATTGGTGCTTTCCTTCTCTGCTGCCTGGAGAATTAGGGGTTGCAGGGTACTGAAAACTATGGTGACAATCTAAATGGCCAGAAGTAGGTCCAGGAGGAAGACAACAGTGGTATGCCATACACTGGAGCAGGTCATAGCTATTTCATTGATGGTCATGAAGAACTGATAACAACGTGGCAAGTGTTTACATTACTGTGTTCAATGAAAAACCAAGGACACAAAATTGTTTATTTTGTATAATCCCCATGATGTAAAATATACAACTATATGGACACAAAAGGAAACACCCTCTGTCTTAATAGTGATTAAACCAGGGTGATGGCATTAGAAGTGATTCCTATCCACTTACTTTTTTCTTAGGGTAGAGGCATACACAGCAGACCCTCTGAATTAGTAGAATGTGGGTATCTTTAACATTGTTTTGGTGTTTAATTATTTTTGAGAGAGACAGAACACAAATAGGGGAGGAGCAGAGAGAGAGGGAGACACAGAATCTGAAGCAGGCTCCAGGCTCCGAGCTGTCAGCACAGAGCCCAACGCGGGGCTCGAACTCACAAACCGTGAGATCATGACCTGAGCTGAAGTCGGACGCCTAACCGTCTGAGCCATCCAGGTGCCCCAGAATGGGGGCATCTTTAAAGCATAAGTCTTCAGCAAGGGACTCTTAACTGGGTACCATGGATAGAATTCAGGGTGGCTATACACTTGGCTGGGGAAAAAAATTACATCTTTATTTTCACTAACCTCTAACTGAAAATTTCTCTTCTGAATTTTTTTCTAGTAAAATATATATAATAAAATTTACCATCTTAACTCTTTTTAAGTATACGGCTCAGTGTCATTAAGTACATTCACATTGGTAGGTAAGAGTCACCGGCAGCCATCTCCAGGCTGAAATGCTTTAATCATGAAGACAAAGAATCACAGTAAATGACCAGGACCTGTGACTCCAGAAATCAAAGCTCTTATCATAGCACATGACAGTGGTTGCAGGTGTACTGAACTATTATTGTTCATGTGCCGCACAGCTTTGCAATTAGGGAGTTCTATGAACTGCCACCAGGTCTTATTATTTAATGCAAAATTACTAGATTGCAAATCTGCTTTGTAATATTGTGCTAACCATATTTCAATATGTTTTCCTTTGTAATCCTATGTATTTTGTTTCATGTGTATAAAAAATATTATTCTGAGAAAGAACTTGTAGGTTACACCAGCCCCCCGCCCCAAGGGGTTGACAAGACAAAAAGAAATTAAGAAACGCTCAGCAGATGTGTTCTGACAGATGGGGTAATTAAAGTATTAGCTACCCCAACACAATGGGTGTCCGAGTTCCATACAATTGTTCTGTCCGTGATGAGGTCTGGTAGAATTGGATACCACACCCATCTGGCATCTCCCCAACACCCACCACGCATTCAGCCCTTACAATAATCCTGTTTGCATGTATCCCATTGGAAAACAATGTCTGATGGACCCCCAAACACATTCACAGGTGAAGAGGAAGCTAATGGCAGAAAGAGTATGGGAATATCAGAGCAGAATCTAAGAAGAGGAACCAACCAACCTCATTTTTTAAAAAGAATCCATTTCCCTAATATACTGCTTCCTTTATTCAAAAATATTTGGGGAGGGGGAAGATGTCCAGCATCACTAATCATCAGGGAAACGCAAACCAAAACCACAATAAGATATCACCTCACACCCGTCAGAATGACTATTATCAAAAAGACAAGAAATAACAAGTATGGGGGGGTGTGGAGAAAAGGGAGCCCTTGTGGACTGTTGGTGGGAATGTAAATTGGTGAAGCCACTATGGAAAACAGTATGGAGGTTCCTCAAAACATTAAAACTGGAAATACCACATGATCCAGTGATCCCACTCCTGGGTGTTCACCCAAAGAAAACGAAAACACTAACGTGAAAAGAGATCTGCACCCCTGTGTTCACTGAAGCATTATTCACAATAGTCAAGACATGGAAACAACCGAAGCGTCCACTGAATGGATAAAGAAAATGTGTGTGTGTGTGTGTGTGTGTGTGTGTGTAAACACACATACACTATGAAATATTATTCAGCCATGAAAAAGGAGGTCTTGTCATGTGCAACAACATGGGTAGATCTTGAGGGCATTATGCTAAGTGAAAGAAGTCAGGCAGAGAAAGGCAAATACCATATGATCTCACTTATGTGTGAAATCAAACAACAAATACATAAACCGAGCTCACAGACACCGAAAACAGATTAGTGGCTGTTGCCAGAGGTGGGGGTGGGTGAAATAGGTCAAGGTGTTCAAAAAGTACAAACTTCCAGTTAGAAGATAAGTAAGTCCTGGGGATGTGATGCGTGACATGGTGACTATAATTAGTATTACTGTGTTACATATTGGCAAGTTGCTAAGAGAGAAAATCTTAACGGTTCTCACACAAGAAAAATAAGTTCTGTAACTATGTACGGTGATCGACATTAACTACACTTATTGTCGTGAT
Organism: Prionailurus bengalensis; assembly: GCF_016509475.1. Taxonomy (NCBI): domain Eukaryota; kingdom Metazoa; phylum Chordata; class Mammalia; order Carnivora; family Felidae; genus Prionailurus; species Prionailurus bengalensis. The sequence goes on from NC_057361.1 coordinate 12,118,139, forward strand.
CATTTTGCAAGACAAGCAAATACCAAATCATTATGTTGGCCACCTGAAACGAGTACGATGTCGTATGTCAATTACATCTCAGTGAAAAACAATCTTTCTGGAACCCAGTATGCTGCGCAGCGCTGTGTTCCTTGGGCTATAACCACCATTTGCTACCTTTCTGTGCCAATAAGATTTTCTTTTCCGCAAGTCACCATGCCCCTGGTAATTTTCAAATAAAGCTGCTCTCTCGTGTTGAAAGAGGTCTACCTGACCTAAAATCACCTCATATGAGAGAAGCCTCCACGCACCCGCTCTACCACGAGAGGCCCACAGAGTTGGGTCCTGGTGGTTTTTTCCAAGAACCCAAATCCCTGGCACTGGCTGACTGGCCAACGGTGGACACATGACCCTGGCGAGCCAATCAGATTCTCTCCCCTGGGAATTTGGAAGTGAGCCCTACAGCTACTCCCTGGGGCTGTGAACTTGGGGCTATAAGGTGGGCCCATTTGGCGGCGTGCACACTGAGGCAGGTAGATCAACCCAGGACAGCACAAGGGAGCGCAGAGTAGGGGCACGGACGCCTCCGTTGCACCTTCTGCGCAGGACCTCTGTACCCATGTTAGAGGGACCCACTTTGGGGCGGGGCTGGTCCAGGGGGGACCCTAATCGCTAAGTTTAGAGCTGGACGCTCTGGCACCCCCACAAGGCAGGTCATGATTGTCCCGGGCCCTCTCTTCCCAAGTTAGCCCTCACTGTCCCACCAGTGCCTTCTGCCAAAAACACAAATAGCCACCCAACCAGCATACCTCGGGTCTGCCAATGCTTCTTCGGACCCTCGCCCCGACCCCTTCCGACTGCTCCCGGCTGAGCACAGACAGGGTAACCTTCTTGGAGGAGGCCATGTCCAAGTCTAAAAAGAGTGTTCCGATGCTGAGCTGTAGAGGAGAGAGGGCCAGAGGGGGAACAAAATAAAAGACAAATCATAAAGGAGGGCACATCCAAGGACTACGAAATAAAGGGTACTAAATTCAGACCTGCCCCAAATATTAACAGCTACAGTATATGGACTGCTTCCTCCGTACAACACCTGGCTTAGGTCATCTAAAATAATGTTGGGGACCATGTATGGTACTAACTAGGTTCCCAGCACCCCACTAATTATTTGCAATCGTTACCTCATGCAATCCTTCAGCCATCACTTACCAGGCTTAGCAATAACAGTTCGGCCGGGCACTTACTAACCTCTAATGAGCGCTGTATCCGCTTTGTCTCATTGCAATCTCTCAAGTCCCGCCAGGGAGGTGCCACCATGAGGTAGAAAGATTTATGTGGTGACACACGGAACCCGAAGGAAATCCGTGAGGTCTGTGACTCTCACCGGAACGCGCCAAAGATCTTGGCACTGAAAGGATCTTCGAGGGTCACCAAATTCAAAGACCCATCTTTCCCCGCAGTTCACGGGCAACTTCAGCGGCAAGAAATCTTTGAGCTTTGTCAGGAAGTCTTCAGGAGCACGGGAAACCCCCGGGTGTCCCTGCCAATGCATCCTGTATTTCAGGACCAATCTACACCCCGCCTTTAGTATTCAAAAGCGTTTTCTCTCGGCGGGCCTAAGTTCTGCCGACTGGAGTATCACAGAACCAGTAATGATCAATCCCTTTTTCACTTCAAATGCTTGCAGACGGCAGTGCCACCAAATCCCTAAAACTCTTCTTCAAGCGAAACACAATCCACTCCTTCAAAGATCCCAACTCAGACCTAGAGAGTCGCTTTAGCAAGAAGCAGAGACTCCAGAGCCGGAGAGCCTGGGTTTGCATCTGGGCTTCACCCGGCCCCAGCTGTGCGACCTGAGGCCACCTGCTAAGCCTCTGTGTTCCTCAGTTTTTCCATTTGTGAAATAGGGGTAAGAAGCCTGCCAACCTCAACCGGGTGTGGTCGGCGCTCTAAGAATGTTAGCTGCTGTCACTCAGAGCCCTCCACTCGGCCACGCCCCCCCAGTCAGTCACCACGCGTCCTCCCGGGAGCAGGCAATCAGTAAATACTTCCTGGGTGCTGGACAGGGGGGTTCCGAAATGAGCTTAATCCTCAAAGCCGTCCAGAACTGTCATCACACACGTACAAGCAAGCAGGAAGGGTCTCGCCCCTACCTATCTGCACTACTTCGAGGTCCTTCCGGACTCCCCGCCCGGAAATCCGAGCCACCCGAACCACGGACGCGGCGCTTACCGGATCGCAGTGCTTTGCCGCCAGGAAAGCCGCCTCCCACCTTCGCCAAACGTCAGGGTCCTACTTAAGCGTCCGCCGGCAGCTCCCGGGAGCCTGGGCCGGGAGTCTACTGCGGGCCGGGGAGGGCGGGGCCCCGCGCGGCGCTCCCGGCCCCGCCGCCCCCGCGGGCGCGCGGCCCCCACGCGGCGGCAGCTGGAGCCCGGGCGGCGGCGCGGGGCGCGAGGGCGCCTCACCGTGACTCAGCGTTTCGCCGCCCGCGGCCGCAGCGGGGCGGGAGGCGGGAGTCTGCGGGGCTCGGGGGGCGGGGGCGGGGGCGGGCGAGGGTGCGCTCCCGTCTCTCCAGGCCGCCGGGCTCCTCCCGCGCCCCCTTCCGCCCCTCCCCTGCCTGCTCGGCGACCCAGCGACCTCTGCGCCCCTCCCGCCCCGGAGAGGCGCGCCCCCGCGGGCGTCCGGGCGGGAGCTCCCGGCCCGTCAAGGACCCGCCCCCACCTCGTTAGGAGGCCCGTCGTTCACTGGAGTCTCTGGTCGCGCGTCCCTCAGAGCGGGGCTGCACGTTCCAATCGTGCCTCCGGCACTTGTTAGCTGTGCGACCTGGGCCAGCTGGCTCAGCCTCTCTGTGCCTCCAGCTCCTCCACTGCAAAACGGGGGTGGGGATAATGGAACCAGCCTGGTAATGAGAATTAAGCGAACTTGGTGTGTCCTAAGCACGACACAATTGTTTGTTGCATAAATATGTCGCCTGCTGTTTGGCCCTTAGAATGGGGGGTGGGGGGGGTGGGGGGAGCGGTGGAGGTGAGGGCAGGAATGGAGGCGCCGACACTCTTTTGCCTGAAGAAGAGACAGGCTCGCGCCAGGCGACAGTTGGGTAAGAGCGCGCTTGTCGTGGGCGTGCTTGTGGACAGGCATTGGAGAGTTTTCCCAGGGCAGTGCACAGTCGCAGCGCCGGTGAGCGCGTCCAGCTCCCTGCTGGGGTTGTTAACCAGGAGGACGGGCACGGCCGCCAGCTTCTGTCCTCCAAACACCAGAAGAGCTTGTTGTGTGGTTTAGAGAAAGGAAAGAAAGTGGCACTTCCAAAGCGGGGACCAGAAAACTTTGTAAAGGGCCGGATGGTAAATGTTTTCAACTCTGCAGGCCACATATGTTCTCTGTGGAGACCGTTCCAAGGTTGGCCTCTGTAGCAACAAACCAGCCATAGACAACATGGAAGTAAACGGGTGCGGCTGTTTCAATAAAACTTCAGTTATGGCTCCTGTTGGGGAGGGAGGATTTCCTCTGCCCTTCAAGGTCCTTGTAGCTGGACTGAGAATCAAGTCGACGGGAGACAGATTAACAGGAGAAAATCGAATTTAATTCTGTGAGTACGGGGAATTCGCAGAGCTGTGAAATTCCAAAGACAGTGAGGCAACATGAGGCTTTCTGGCATCCTGAGCTCAGGACAGGGATGGGGGTGTGGGGACACAAAGGGAAGAAGACCATTGGCGGAAGGTGAGAGGAGACGTTTGGAAAACAAAGGTTGCCGTGCTATGCACGTCAGTCTCTAGGTAAAGAGGAATCTCTGTTAATCACGTCCACCCTCCACCCCCCACTCGCCCATCTCCTCTCATCAGGACCGAGGTTATCCGTTCCACCACCGAGGCCGAGATTTAATAGGCAAGCATCTCTAGGAGAGGGGATACATTTAATCTTCCATCCCAGTAGGTGTAAACCATTCACATCGGATCCCAACCTCCATGTAGATCATTTTAGCACCAGAGGAGTAAATGCAGGAGGTGGTGGGGCGATACCCCCACTGAAGAGATTCCAGGGCAAAAGCGCAGGCTGTACAGAGACACTACTGGAGCCCTTGGAGGCTTACTCTTTAGCAAAGAGAGACAGACATTAAAGGTAATAAATAAATCATGCAGCAGGTGTCAAATGCTGTGGAAAGAGACAAAGCGGAGCAGAGAGAGGGAGATCCTCAGCGCTGGGTGGAGTGAGATTGTAGTACTAAACAAGGTGGTCCAGGTAGGGCTTGTTAGGAAGATGCCACTTGAAGCAGAGCCCCGAGATGAGGACATGAACCAGGCAGATGTCTGTGGCAGTTTGCCAAGCAGAGGAAACCACCGAATGCTGAAATTTGGAATCAGAAGCAGGTAGATGGTGTTTAAAGCCATGGCACAGGGGCGCCTGGGTGGCGCAGTCGGTTAAGCGTCCGACTTCAGCCAGGTCACGATCTCACGGTCCGTGAGTTCGAGCCCCGCGTCAGGCTCTGGGCTGATGGCTCAGAGCCTGGAGCCTGTTTCCGATTCTGTGTCTCCCTCTCTCTCTGCCCCTCCCCCGTTCATGCTCTGTCTCTCTCTGTCCCAAAAATAAATAAACGTTGAAAAAAAAAATTAAAGCCATGGCACAAATGAATTTTTTAAAGTGGGGGGAAAGAACAATAGAGGTCAGCCAGAAGCCAGAAGAAGCTCGCTCGTGCCTTAGAGAACGTTCCCGAGGGTGTCACTGGGTACGGGTGCCAGCGCAGAGGATAATTTGAACAGATTAAATCACGTAATCGCAACAGCAGGTTGCCACAACAAGTTGGAATTAAACTAAAGACGTGCCAAATACAAAGCCAAAGAAAGGTTCGGGAGACGTGGCAGAGGAAGCGAATGAATAGAAGAAGTCAATAAATCTACGACATTTGACTCAGAGGAAACCACTCCCCACGACTGCCCCGGAGAGTTTCAAGGCCCAAGAAGGGATGGGGATCCTAAGAGATTGTGCCCAGGTGTTTCCAGTACTGGACTTAAACCTTCACTTGGGGGTTCTGCCTCCGCTAGACATAAGGCCCCTGAAGCTGTGGGCTGCCTCTGTTCTGTTTACTCCTGTCTCTGCTGGGCCCACGGCAGGTTCTCACTAAGACCCGACCGGATGATGAGTGAACAGCAATGATGCGAATCCCGCGTCCACCCAAAGGAATACTCTTTGCAAGTCAGTAGCTTCACTCTCGTCTGCCACCCCAAGATTTCATCACACCGTGGAGGTTTCCAAATAAGTCTGAGTAGCCAAGCGTGTATAAGTTAATACAGTTGTCAACGCAATGCCAAAAGGCTGGCTGTGGTTTTCGGCCGTTGATAGTAGAGCCTAAAAGAACTCATTAGATGTATTTCACGTTACCGGTCAGCGTGCACCAGAGAAAAGGGTGGAATGAGGAAAGCCGAAAGCGGTGATGTTGTCAGAATGATGTCCAGTGACAATCACGCTTTTTCATTGCAATCTTGGTGCATTGGCCAAACTGATCTCTTTTCTGCTTCTGGATTTCTTAATACCTTAAGGTGGGGAAATGTGCCCCTTTTGGGTCATATTAACTGTCTTTATCTGTTGCATATTCTCCAGCCTCCGCTCGCCCAGGGTCCACTTGGAGTGTTCATTGCTTTCTCTCTGTGCACTTTGGCATTACCTCACGGTTTCCTGATTCTTGAGAGAAGTCAGCGTCAGAAGCGGGGTTTTGCCGAGATATTTTCTTGTCCTTTCCAGCACAGAACTCTATAAACAAAGGCAGGGTTATCACATGTACCCGACAGCTGCCTGGGAAAAGCGGGAGCTGTAGTTATCAAAATTGGAACCTTTATGAAAAATGCTTTTGTCTCCGTTTTTGTTGCGTTCAATCAGATCAACAAGTGTTGGCTAAGTGCTGAGCGTGGTTTCCTGTGGGATTGTGCAAGGCCCTTGCAGGACAATAAACGTTTTGGGGGCACTGAGTAATGTAGCCATTTCTGACCCAGCAGCCGGGAAAATGTGAGACAATTTGCTGCCGCTGGAAGGAGGGCAGCGGGGGCCGTGTTCCTGCAAGAGCAGACCAACCTCACCGCGGCGGACCCCGGCGGCGGACCCAGCCAAAATGGTGCGTTTCGTGCAGGTGCCTGCACGATGTCATATCCTACAGGCAAATAGGCTCAGGACGATGAATGTGAAATTGCCGGGGCTCCTCCAGGGACTTTGGATGAGACCGTGCAATTTGGAGGCCTGCTGTGGATTTGCTGTAAATTCCCCCCGCGTTCAGAATCTCGTTCGGGGAAGCCGTCGGGTTGTGTGTATTTCACCGTCGGCTCCAGCTAGCTCTGTGGCTTTCTCCGTAGAGTTCTGTAGGCATTGCCCTTCCGTGCCTTTGCATATCAGCTTCCTAACTGCTTCTGAAGAGACAGAGCAATGTTAGTCATACCTTCTTTCACTTATCTGTGTTTTTATGATGTTATTTTAACTACAAATATTTGCTCGCAGGTTCCCGAAGTCTTCCAAAATCTGGGGCTTGGGGGTGTCTTAGATGGAGATGGAAGGATGGGGGAGGTGAACCTTTCAGTTGCACCACAGCCATACAATTTTGCAAGTTCTTGTGGACCATGAGAATTTAACTGGATTTAAAGAGTAGCGCAACTGTAACGTGGTCTAGCTCAGTGCTTTCCGAACTCTCACGAGCACAGGCTGACGCTGGTACTGCCGGCCCATGGACCACGCTTAGAATAACATCCACGTATTGGTTTGTGAGAAACCCAGTGGCACAAATACACAGTCAGGAAGGGGCTGGTTCAACCTGATTCTAAGGTGACCAGTCCCAGGGCCAAAAGCTTGTAACAGATGCATGGGTCAGGTGCTTGCTGACCAGAGAATCCCTGAGGTATATTCCTGCCTCTCACGATCCCCTATTCCCAGGATCTGGTGAAGGGAGATGAGAACTGAAATTTTATCACTGAGGGTCATTTCACTGTCGTCAGTGTCTAACCTTTCCTGTGGTCTTTTTTTTTTTTTAATTTTACATATGGAGTGATGAGGGGAAGGGGTACGGAGTTTAGGAATATCTACTAGCCTGCTAGGCATCATACTGCCATTTTCTCTTGATCCTCATAAAGCTTTGACGTGGTTATTGTTTTAGTCCCTTTACAGATGGGGAAGCTGGGGTTTAGCAGGGTTAAGTAACAGGCCAGGTTGCACAGAGACAGAGACAGAGCAGGGATTTGAACCCGCCAGTGTGGTGCTTTTGCCCACACCAACCTGTATCACCTAAGCAGTGTTATGGGCTACTAATTCAGCATAAGGTATTAGGACAAGGATTTATCACTTTTTGCTTTTTTCCTAACCACCCCATAGGGTAACTGAATTAGGACATACCCCATAGGATGGGGGGGGGGGGAGTCTGGCCTATTCTACAGGGTAAACAAATGCAAATTTTTAAGCTGCTTTAACAGTGCCTGGCGTAAGGCACACCCTCCTTAAATGTGAGCTAGGATTCGATCGCTCATATCCTTCAAGGTCTGGTTCTAATGCCTCCCTTCCATAATGTCTTTCTTGATTATCTTAAGAAATGACTTTCCTTCCTCAGGCCTTTCAGGGCAAAGAGATCCTGGACTCTGCTCTAGCCCTTGAGTCATTTCTTTCCACCTTTCTGTTTTTTTTTTTTTTAACATTTATTTATTTCTGAGAGAGAGAGCGCGCCAGCAGGAGAGGGGCAGAGAGAGGGGCTGTGCTGACAGCAGAGAGCCTGATGCGGGGCTCAAACTCAAGAAACGTGAGATCCTGACCCGAGCTGAAGTCGGACACTCAACCGACTGAGCCACCCAGGCACCCCTCTACCCTTTGCTTTCTTAACCATGATTCAGTGCCCCTAATGCGCCCAGAACTTTCCCGTAGCTTTCTCATTCAAGCCACAGAAAACGACAGAGGCGTGACCCATCTCATCTTACAGGTCAGAAAGCCGAAGCTTAGGACAGGGCAGGGCCTTGGTCAGGATGACACAGCACACAAATGACAGCCCTATAGGCTCCTCCGTGCCTTCTCAGTCCACTACCCTCCGGCCGCCCGGCACGCTAATCAGTTATGAAACCTATCTCTCAAGTCTGCTCCTGATCTCTCGGGCAGTGGAGGTCTGGTCCTCATTTGGGGAACCACTCGCTTGATGTCCGGCCCGCTGCAGGCTCGAAATTGAAATCGAGTGTGCTGGAGAGACCTGCAGAGTGACCTCCTTACTCTCCTGCTAATGGTTCCTCACAAATGTTAAATAAGCATGGCACTTCCAAGTCATGGTCACTCAGCAGGCACCTTCAGTGTGAAAGTGACATAATGGTTGCTGGCTTCCTAAGAGAAAATAGTATGTCGATTTCTGCCAGTGTTTTGGGTGCTGGTTCTTGTTTTTGCGTCCCCTGCACTCTAATCTCTTTCTAGTTTCACGCGCTTATGGAAATAGGCAGCCTGGGCTATTTGGTAGGCAAATTGATGTGTCTATACCATGTAGGTGGTAATATGAGACACCCGCCGCATTCCACCGGCTCCCCTATGGAAATCGATTTCTGGCTAATACGAACTAGCTTTAGGATCTTGTTTCATTTTGAAAGTCTTCTAAGACTTCCCAATTGAATTTCCCTTAAATATGGGTACACAGAGCCAGATTTGCCAGTTGTCGGACAGGCATTTGAGTCAACAGTGGTACCTGAGCCTGGTGACTTATTGTCCTAACACAGGGAGGAAACATTGCATTGCTAAAAATTAGTCATCACCACTGGTTATCTCTTCCTATACCAAGGGAGACCATAAAAATGCCTTCCATTTGGAATCTAGGCTAATCTAGGAGAAGAGAGAAGTACAAGGAAGAGATAGAAGCAAATAGAAGTAGAAAGGCAGGTCCAAACCTGAGCAAGAGCCAGATATGGTCTTAGAAGAAACTGATCTGGATGAGACAAAAAGCATGAGTAATCAAAATGGGGCTCTTCAAGGGTGTTAGGAAGCTCCGGGGCCTGCTGACGGAGTTGAACTCTGAAGGTCTCCAAAGACATGTGGCTCCAGACGTGTGTTACACGAGAACGACAGATTGCAGACCTATCTGCACAGAGTGCGAACTCATTTTTGTGAAAATAAATACGTGCACGTATGTATTCAAAAGAATCTAGACGTGTGTTCACCAAGATGTTAACAGGTTTCTTTTTCCTTTGCTTATTTGTAGTTCTTCATTTTGTACAATAAACATACATCACATCTGATTTTAGAAATGAAAGCCAAAAAATTCACAAAAGGCAGGACTTTGGAATGAACAAATTTGTTGCAATTTGACAAATTATGTGGCATCAGGTGCAACAACATGCATAAAGCCTTGGAGATATATCAGAAAGTGTGTCCAAGGACTTGGAACGGTCCTTTTGAGCCCATTTTCTTCTTCCCCTCAAGATACAAAAGCAACTTTGAGAATTTCATTTCTTGGTGATTTCTGCGACTCACCATACTGATTTTTTAGATAAAATTTCCCTCCCCCAAATTTTAATGTAATGAATGTAAAAGTTCTATAAACAGAAAAGCATATGTACTAGGAAAGGCTGCTTATACATTGACATTGCAGTTTGCATTTTTAAAACAGTGCTCTTAGTGTGACAAGTCCATTCAGTATCTGAAAAAGTTCTGAAAAGTAAACTTTCTCTCTTATTTTGAAGAGTAAACTTTCTATTCAACTAATCAGATCTATTTAACTTGCATTCTGCTTTGAGGAGTCATGTTCTGGCTGTGGAGACAAAAGACGTTTGACAAAAGTTTTCACAGTTTTTTTTTTTATGCTTTCTTAGTAAAACTTTTAATTGCAGGAATATAAAAGGCAAAAGTGCCCTAAAACTATACCCAGTGTGTGGTATGGCTTCCCAAGAGGGGAATTAACTCAAAAACACTAGACCCTGCACAGTTTCAGTAACCCTTCAAGCAAATCTCTTCCGGCCATTGACTCTGGGTCTAGGAAATAATCTTATCTGGGAACGCCTGGGTGGCTCAGTCAGTTGAGCATCCAACTCTTGATTTTGGCTCAGATCATGATCTCAGGGTCGTGGGTTTGAGCCCTGTGTCGGCCTCCACACTGGGTGTGGAACCTGGTTGGGATTCTGTCTCTCCTCTCTCTGCCTCTGCACTGCTTGTGCCTCTCCCCCCCCCCACCCCAAGAAAAGAAAAGAAAAGAAAAGAAAAGAAAAGAAAAGAAAAGAAAAGAAAAAAATCTTATCTGACCAGGCATATGTGTAGAGTTTCTAACGAAGCAAAGGTGAAAAGTAGGTGTACCTGTCTTCCCAGGTCCTGCTGGGTTTACTACCCCCGACCTCTGCCCCATCTTTGAGTCCAGGGCCCACGAAACCAGTGACCATGACAAATAGCACCCACTGTGGTCAAAAGAAACCCATTCTACTTTCCCAAAGGAATTATGCTTTTCTTTCCAGATAAAACGATATTCAAAACAGAAAGTGACCGATGGATAAGATTTGTAATGGATAAGATTTCCATTACTTCTGCCTCTAAAGCAATCGATGCCCTTTGAGAACATTTGAGGGATTAATAGTCACTTCATCTGTATAAATAATGAACATACGCTGACTTTTTGATTCCCGTTTCTACAGTGGTGTGGTCTATGTCAGGAGGGAAGCTGGCTGGACCTGATGGTGGTTTATTCAATGTGTCTCCCTTCCTTCCCGCTTCCCTGCCATAGTGGGCCCATCACGCTCTGGGTCAGTGAGAAGTGGCCTTTAACGATTGGACAGGTTCACTTGGCATCCTCTCCCATCCACACAGAGCAGTGCTTCTGTGGGTGCTTCCTGATAGAGAGTGATAAATAGGATGCAAATATGTTCTTTGTAATCCATGATCTTGGCATAGCCAGAGGGAATATGAGCACCTGTGCCTCAGGACAGTAACTTTTTGCTTAGACCTCGAGAGTTGACTCGACGTTAAGGACCCACAAGCACACCCGAGCTGATCAAATGTAAGGTGAGTAAAGTTAACGATACGCAGATTATCAGTAGACAAAGAACGATAGAAATTATTGAACCTCTGACTGCTAATAATCCTGAGATTTCACAAAACAAAGAACTTAAGAAAGTTTACCTTTTGCGGCCCACTACTTAACATTACTTTAAAACAAAACAAAACAAAACAAAACATTACTTTTCGTTACCAGATCTGATATCAGACTTGAGGGTGAAGCAACAGTCTTAGTAGCACCAGAAAGTTAATGTATTTATTTTTTAGAAATACCTTAAACTTTCACGGCAACATGGTTCAGGAAGGAAAAGCAAGACGGTTTTTAGTTTGTAAGGTACCAATTTTTTTTCAGTTTCTTAAAAATTGATTTGGGTAGCATTTTTTAAATGTTTTGTTCTCAGGAATCCTGAAAATCATATCCGTGCCCTTTATGTTAAAGCTCTGATTATGATCAGGAACTGTGGGTAGCACTTACAATGCTATCAGAGTCTCACAGTGGTTTGGATGATTTGGTCAAAGAGGAGTCACATTGACAGAGAGAAATTTGTTGGCCAATCACTTCAGACACGGTGAGCTGTCTGGAGTCCACAAATATTTCAAAGTTTGAGCAAATCCAATTCGATTCAACAAATGCCCGTAGAATGCTTAAGGAATAAGGAGACCTTTGATAAGGTGGTCTGGGGGCAGGTGCAACGATGGTGGGTTTATGAGCCAGAATGGGACGAGTACGATACATAAAATATCGTAAACAAATCAACATATTTATACCAGTCAGAGCCAAAGCAGTAGGAATGAAGGGCAAGCGCATGTGTATTTAAGAGACTGCTTAGTTAAATTTTTTTCTCTAGTCCTAAATATAAGTTGTAGAAATTATATTATTCATATTATCCCTGACTGACAAAGAGTTGGCTAAAAATTCTGAAGGCTAAAAGAGAACGTCGCTGGGTGCTACACACACTCATTTTCATTATTTTATTTTATTTAGGACGACGATATGGACACAAAATCCATTCTAGAAGAACTTCTTCTCAAAAGGTCACAGCAAAAAAAGAAAATGTCGCCAAGTAATTACAAAGAGAGGCTTTTTGTTTTAACCAAAACAAATCTCTCCTACTATGAATATGACAAAATGGTGAGACCCTACTTATTCCATTGTTTTTGTACTGTTTATTTTTCTTGAGTCTCCACAAAGTGCTTAATTATAATGGAACAATGTCACGCTTCTTAGCTTACATAGTAAAGATCAACTTGCCCTCACTTATCACATGGTCTTTTCTTAACCAAGGTATGAGTAATTCAAGATAAAGGGCTTTAAAATACTGGCTAACTTTACTAAGGCAAATTGTACCCTTTAGAACAGTGGTCCTCAACTGAGGGGGGTTTGGCCCCCCCAGGGGACATTTTTGGTTATCATGATGGGGGGGGGTGCTACTGGCATCTAGTGGGTACAGGCCAGAGTTACTGCCAAACATCCTATAACGTGCAGAACAGCTCCCACAACAGAGAACGATCTGGCCCCAAAGAGTGCTGAAGATAAGAAACACTGCCTTAACACTCTGCTGGAAATAAGACTATTTCTATAAAGCTGAGAATTCTATCAGAGCAGAAATACTGAAAGACTGTCTTAAAATTGGAACAAAATTAAGATGCTTCCTGGAGTTAAATTTTGATTTTCCCAAGTGGATTAAGCAAGCACGTGACAGGTGATTGGAAATGTGTTTCAAGATTATCAAACAAAAATTAAGTACTGCTTAAAGACTTGCTTTTGGAGGCGTATATATGAGCTTGTGTCCACACTCGAAAACATATTCTGTTGCCATTGGATTTTGACCACGATGGAATAATTGGAAGAATTCTCACATAGCCGTCCCACCTCTCAATCTCCCTCCTAGGATAACCTTCACTTTATGCTTTTCCTTGTGTGCCATTGTGCATTGCATGAGGCATCTAATATTTTGGTTTTTAATTCAGAAAAGAGGCAGCAGAAAAGGATCAATTGAGATTAAGAAAATCAGATGCGTGGAGAAAGTAAACCTTGAGGAGCAGACCCCTGTGGAAAGACAGTATCCGTTTCAGGTAAGGGGCGGGACAGGGACAACGTTCTATTGGGCGGATAGCTTTTGTTTTAATATTTTCGATCGTGAACTCAATATATGGTCGATAACCAAAGGTGTTGCGAAACGATAAAGACAGTGACAAGGCTTGACATGTCCCCAGATGGGAGCTGGGCATTTTGCTGAAATTCTACCTACCGATCTGCTTCGCTTGGAGGGAGAAAAGAAAGGATGAGCAAGTAGCCACAGTGGCCTGACTTGTCCTGGGGCCTCACAATATTTCATCAAACACTGCTAAGCACTTCCAAGGGGCTACAAGGTACTAGACACACTATAAGGAGTCAAATGCCATCCTTGTCCCAAGGCATTTCCAGATCATTATAAGGCAGTGAGGGTGAGTGTTAAGATGAAGGTCTGCAGAGGAGCCGGGGTGACCCAGGAAGCGGAAGCTCAGTCCTCACTCCCAAAGGTCAGGGAGATGATCTATCTATTGGAAGTGACCCTCGGGTTAAGAAAGACCAGTGGTTAGCCCAGCAAAAACAGGAAGGGCAGTGAAACAAAAGAAACAGCAGATGTCAAGGCCCTGTAGGTGAAGTAGGAATAACACCAGCCTTATGAGCAAGTGAAGGACATGAGCCTGGAAAGGTGGGCACCGCCATATCATGAAAGGCTTCGCACAGCATACTAAGGAGTTTGCATTTTACCCTGAAGTATTTTATGCAATGGTACGGTGCAGAAAGTGTGCTTACAGTACCCTTTGGAAGCGGCTTGATCTGCATCATGCCCTAGTTTTATTACATCATTAATACTTATCTTTCCAATCTAAAGGCAGACGGACCGACTGTCCTTCCGATGGTCAGACTACCCAGGGGTAGTGACTCGAGGGAACTGTGGCCAAAAATGAAATAAAATCATCTGGTTGGTGAACAGGCCATACTTCCTATTTAAAAAAATTTTTTTTAATGTTTTATTTATTTTTGACAGAGAGAGATAGAGCATGAGCGGGGGAGGGGCAGAGAGAGAGGGAGACACAGAATCTGAAGCAGGCTCCAGGCTCTGAGCTGTCAGCACAGAGCCCGATGCGGGGCTCGAACTCACAGACCGTGAGATCATGACCTGAGCTGAAGTCGGATGCTCAACCGACTGAGCCACCCAGGCGCCCCCATACTTCCTATTTTAAAAGCAAACATTGCCCAATTGGAAGAAACCAGGGGAGTGTGTGCTCATGGAAGATGCTTCATATTCTTATCACAGAAGCATGGAACACTCAAAAGAACACAGGCTCTGGAGGTGCACAGAGCTCCTAACTCCACGGCTTATATTTGTCTATTACCATAGACAACACATTCAACCCTCTATCTGAGTTGGTTTCTTCATTTACAAAGTGGGCATAATCGTATATATTTCATAGAGTTGAAATAGGATTAAAATCTTAAAGTATCTAGGAAAGATTCCAGACAGTAGTAGATATTTAATAAATGGTCTGTAACATTTACCCACGAAAATGCAATAAACTAGAGAACGATCTGGGGAAGACATTATAATGTTCCAACATTTAAACAAGCATCTTAAAGAAAAGAAAATGATTTATGCTGGGGATTCCCAGGGTGGGACATGACCCAAGGAAACAAAGTAACAGGGAGACAGATTTTTACTCAATATAAGCAGGAACTATATAATGATCAGATTATATGGAAATTGCCAAGGGTGGTATAGCAAAGGTAAAGGACATTTCATCCCTGAAGATATTTTTAAGGATAGAACAGGTAAACATTTTCCAATGGGGTATAAAGAGAGTCATGCACTGGGTTGATGGATGGACCAGAACATTCCTAAGACACGTGTCATAGCTAACATTTTGTACTTTCATAATTCTCCATGGTCCAGGGCATGTATGCTGGGACCTCTGGGACCTCAGTGTTCACGAATGTCAGATGCCTCACTGCCATGATTTTCCCAAATGTAGAAGTGTCTGGGAGAAAACAAACTGGGGGGGGGGGGGTGGAGGATAAAAAGAACTAGATTTTTTTTTATCTAATTCCAAAGGTATTGCATATTTCATAAGCAAACTCAACTTTTCTTTTGGATCCCAGAAAATGTGCAGTTGCCCCGGAATGAACCATGGATGCAATTATATCTCAATGAACCCAATCTCTTCCTTTCCAGATTGTCTATAAAGACGGGCTTCTCTATGTCTACGCGTCAAATGAAGAGAGCCGAAGTCAGTGGTTGAAAGCATTACAAAAAGGTAATTTGGAAAAGTCATAAAAGATGGCCACCAATTGAGTTCTGTTGAGGCTCCGTGGAGGAAAGATATGGCAGTGGATTCTCCCTTGGCTTTTCCTAGGAACCTCAGAGAATGGGTCATGCTCATTCTCATTTTGCATTCTCATTGTTACACGGGGCGAGCCTGTGGATCCGATTCCCTTCCTCCCCTCTCCCCACCCACACAGAGCGGCTATTGTGCCCTCCCAGCAGCGCGGGGGAAGCCAGACCACCTGCTCTCCACCCGCTGTGCCTTTACCAGGGCAAAGTCTAGGTTCTCGTGGGGCCTGTGGCTACTGGACTTTGGATGTTTACAGAAAGTTCTATCTAATACTTACCACGTACTCAATATCTGCCAACTACTGTGGCAAGTACGCTGTAAAATATTTTCTTAAGTAATCCTCTCGACAGCTCTATGGAAGGGGGTAATATTATTCTCCTTTTCTCAGATGAGTGGAATTAAAGAGACGTGGCCGGTGTCGCGTACCTAATAATGGAGAACTCGTAACTTGGTGGCCCAAACCCAGCTTTTGAACCAGGGCAGTAGAAATGCTAGGCAAAACTGGGGATTTAATGAAGCTTCTACTCAGGGATTCTTAGGCTGCTCTGGTGACCACCTTTGGCAGAAGAGACAAAATGGTTAGTAATTTCGTGCTATGATATTTTTCCCTGGGATGTTTTTATTTTAAAGGTAGGTCAGAGTGTGAGGACAGTATATGACTCAAATGAATGACTCTATTGGTGTGATTTCAGGTACTAAGCCCCCAGGCAGGGTACGGTTTTGTTTTAATTCATTTAAGTTTTAGATGCGGGTTCTTTTTCCGTATACTTCAAATTATACCACTGTAGACGACGACCGACTTTGGTGCAAATACATCCTTTTTTTCTTGTTCCACACGCAGGACTTCATCTTCCCTTTGCACGAAAGAGTTTAGCCCCTATTCTGTAGGTTGAGTGGTCTGGTGAGGGGAGTAGCCTCCCTCTACCCGCTACCAGCGGGGTGAAATGAGAAGGGCATCCCTCTTAGAGACAGACAAATCCGCGTCCAAGTCCTGCTTTGCTGTGTCACCTAATAAAACCATCTCATGTCTCTGGATCTCAGTTTCCCAACCTGTGAAATGGGAGATCACATTTCTTTTTTCCCCGAGTGATCATGAGCCACACACAAATGACACACATATACACTAAAGTATCCTCCACACCCACGTGAGCCCCTGTGGTTATAGTGGGGCCTCCAGGAGGGGTTTGAGATGCTCCCCACTCAGTCTCCTTTGGCGGGGGGGGGGGGCTTCGTAGGAGTAGTTGCTATGTAGACACCTCCTGTGTGCAGCTATCAGTCATGCCCTAGAGTCCTTCGTGGGTCCTTCTGGAACTATATATGGCAGGCAGCTTTGGGTTTGGCCCTGGGAAGCTCGGGTAAAGGCAGATGGAAAACAAAGCAAGGCAGGGACAGAGAAGCAAAGGTGAATCTCCTAGCCCCTCATAAAACTTCAGAGAGGCCCTATCACCAGGGCCACCACATGCACAGTAAGCCATCTGTATCAGTTAGTAACGCTTGGGGGTGCAGGTAAAAAAACACTAAACAGAGGCACCTGGGTGGCTCAGCCGGTCAAGCCTCCAACTCTTGACTTTGGCTCAGGTGGTGATCTCACGGTTCGTGGGTTCGAGCCCCGCATCTGGCTCTGTACAGCATGGAGCCTTTGAGATTTTCTGTGTGTGTGTGTGTGTGTGTGTGTGTCTCCCCCTCCCTCCCTCCTTCCCTCTGTCTTTCTCTCAAAATAAACAAACTTAAAAAAAAAAAAGGACACCGGACGCTGGCTGAAACAAATGCACATTTGTTCCCCTCACACAGTTAGCAAGTCCAGAGGGAGATGGCCCAGGGCCAATGCAGCAGCCCAGTGAAGTCGGGTAAAGACCCAGGTTCCTCCTAAACTTCTGCTCTGCCATCTGGGAAAGGCTCTGAGCTTCTCCACAAGGCGTAACCTGCAAACTTGTGCACGAGTCATACTGGCCAGAACTGTATCCCATGGCCATTTCTACGTGCAGGGGAGGCTGGAAGACAGTATCTGGGGTTTCCAGCCTTCATGCTGGAAAACAGGAAGAGAGAAGGTGGGTGAGATCGGCTGTCAGGTTGAAGGAAACAAAAGAGGAGCATGGTATCAGCTGTCAGGCTGGCCAACCTGCCACAGGAAAACAAAGAAGTTTCCTCACTTAAATCCTCTCCCCTATGAAGACTTTTTGTCCATTGTTTAGCTCAGGTATTATAAACCGAGGTGGCGCTGGAGACATAGAACTTTCCAGATAGTAACCTATAGTCGGGAGGTTTGGGCTGACTGAGTGGGGACTCAGGGAGCGTCAGCCACCGTGGTTCTGAATTCAGCTGACCAGAGGTGGATAAAGCGTGTCCTTTCCAAAAATGAAAACGGAAGGGGGGTTGACAGGGAAGCTGGCATCTGTGCATTGGACTCGAGTAGAAACAAGTTGGGGCTGAGTCTCAGAAGTGCTACTTGCTAGGTCTATGACCTTGAGCAAGCTACAGCACCTCCCTGCCCCTCGGCTGACCTAGCTCTGTAAGTGACATGACAAGAACGGATGCCTGCAAGGCTGTTGAGTAGATTCAATGAGACGATACATGTGAGGGGAAATATGGAAACTCCTATGTACACGTTAACAGACATGAGTTCCTCTTCTTGTCATTATTAAATGGTGTGAGTGTCACAACGTGGACTTTTGGACTCGGTTGGAAAAGAGTTACTCACCCAGGAATTGAAATTCATTCGTGCAGTAGGAAGTAACAGGAATCCTGGCCTGGTGGGGTAGGGGTGGGGGGCAGAAGGAGCCTGGAGAGTAGGAAGGCAAGTAATATGCTCAAGGAATTGCAATGGCCATTTGGGGACCAAGGTCAGAAACTAGTGTGTTGCAATCTTATTTTTTAATGTTTATTTATTTTGAGAGAGAGAGAGCATGTGCGCACACAAGCAAGCGGGGGAGGGGCAGGGAGAGAGGGAGACACGGAATCCTGAGCAGGCTCCATCCTCAGTGCAGAGCCCGACCCAGGGCTCGATCTCACGACCGTGAGATCATGAACTGAGCCGAAATCAAGAGCCTGATGTTTAACCAACTGAGCCACCCAGATGCCCCTAGTGTATTGTATTCTTAACCCCATTTGCTTTTTGTTACTTCTGTAATAATTTCCCTTTAGTTCCCATTAATATTTAGTAAAGTTTTTTTTAATGCCAGCACTTTCAGCTAAGCTGAGCTGAGCTAAACTAAGGGAATGATAACACTAAAGCCTCCTGTTCACTGAACACCTGCTCTGAGCCAAACTCTACGCTGGATGCTTTACATACATAAAGATTGGATATGATCCACTGACCCAGCCAAGCAGTTATCTCCAAACACTTCCTTGAATCAGAGCAGAACTCTCCTGGGACTAATATAAGGAGTCCTTAAGATGAATATAAAATCAAGAAGAAAAGAATTGAAGTCACATATAGAACCAGCCCTCCCCACCTAGAAAACCTTCTTGAACTAATCTCTACTAAGACCTCGTGGGTTTCTCTGCTGTATTTTGAGAGAGGCTAATTTGGTGTAGACATGGGATTCTACTCCAGTATTAGAATTTCATTTCTCTGGATTAAACATTGCCCTACTCCCATATATATATTTTTAAATATGCACATATTCCTAGAAAAGGGGCCCCACAAACCATTCGTTCTTTAGTGTAAACAAGTCAAAGCCATGAAAGACAAAGCAGGGATGAGGGATGGTTCCAGATCAAGGGAAACTAGAAAACTAAATGCCATATGTGATTCTGGATTGGATCCCCGATCAGAAACAGTGAATAATTATAAAGGGTATTATTGAAACAGTTGGAACAATATTGAATATAAAATATTCAGGAAGACTACTGTATCATGTTAAGTTTCCTGAATTTGATAATGGTATTGCAGTTGTGTAAGGGACCGTCGCTGCTAACAGAAGTTATGTGCTGAAGTATTTATGGGTGATATTTTCTAGGTCATGATATCTGCAACGTACTCTCAAATGGTTAACAAAACATAACAACTTAAAAATTTTTTTAATAATAATAGTATGTATGCACAGAGAGAAAGATAAAGCAAATGTGGCAGTTAAAAATTGATGAATCTGGGTGAAGGGTATATGGGCGTATGTTATACCAGTCTTCAAACTCATCGGTATGTTTGAAATGTTTCAAAATGAAGAGTGGAGGGAAGTACATGTTCCTGAGAACCTTCTTTCCCTCTTGCTAAGATTTAGTCCTATCCTCCAGCCTCCTACAAGAGAACACCATGTACCATAACCCCCTTACTATCTTTACAGATGTATTTCTAACACCCTAGATCACCGAGTTGATCCGCATATACATTTTCTAGTTTTTTTGGGTAAGGCTGATACAAGTTATTGTGTCGTTCTCACTATATGCCAGGTTCAACGTTTTTTTTTGGTTTCTTGTTTTTTTTGGCTTATTAACTTCTGAGTGAAAGACATATCCTTCGGGAACCATTAAATAAGGTTTTCATTGTTCTGTGATAACAGCACTTACTGAACGTGTTTCTTCTCTTGGGCCAACGTTTGCTCATGGTGTGTTTTCTTCCTGCCTGTTCCCCAGAGATAAGGGGCAACCCCCACCTGCTGATCAAGTACCACAGTGGGTTCTTCGTGGATGGAAAGTTCCTGTGCTGCCAGCAGAGCTGCAAAGCGGCCCCAGGATGTACCCTCTGGGAAGCATGTAATGTGACCCTTTTGTTGGGCTGGACCCGGGGCGGACGCTGCCCCGTTAGGCAAACCTGCCAAATTCCATAACAGCTCACCAAGTTCGGGAAAACAAGATGTGCCACATTGGTTGACATCATGAAAATCCAGCCTCAAAAAATGCTAGCGGGCAGATGAAGCCCAGTTCTAGAGTCGATTGAGTCATGTTCACTAAAATAATAACAATATTAACATCTGGCATTCTTTCATGAGAAAGGTTTTTTTTTTTAATTGGAATCATGAATCCATCAAGCTGTTTATTTCCTCCCATAATTCTTCCCGGTTTAACATAAACACCAAATGGGTAGAATGTGGTGAACATATCACCATGGTTCATAACCCTAAAATAATAAATCAGAAAAACCACCATTCTGTAAAAAAAATATGTCAAAGGATAAAATGTGACTAACACTTTTAATCACCATAGATACCAAAGTGATGGACAACCTAATTTTAAAAGGCATATTTAAAGGATTGGCCATTTCTGTACGTGTTTATTGGTTTCTTAATAACGTCACAGAAGGTAGTGAAGGGTTTGCCTTAAGTGCAATCAGATTCTGTCCAGAGTTATATTCCTAAGAAAATCTGCCTGAGACTTTATCTGGGGACAGAAATGAAAGCCCACCCAGTGGCTTTGAAGGGTTAACAGAGGGAAGGAATTAGGTTGTTTTCTGCTTGTGCTCTATAGGGTCCCCTTCCATCTCCAGGATACTTACATGAGGCAGTCCCACGTATTTTAGACGTGTATCACTGTTTAGCAATATTAAGTTGCAAATAAATTAAAAAGGAGAACTTATTCTGGGAGCGGTTTTACCAGCCTGGGCAAAATATGCGAGGATTCCACCTTTAACGAATTGAATGAGATCAGCGGTGTGATCCCACTTCATGAACTGTAAGACACACAGGGACATGAGCTATTATTCAACTTCACTCCATCACGGTATTCACCCGTGACAGTCACATTGATGGCGTTACTAGTAATTTGGCAACAAAATCAATGAATAAATGTTCATTGTGTTTTCCATCTTAATTAGACTACACAATGAACATTTATTAATCTTAAGTTTACCACGTTGACCTTTATACTCACCAATTATAGTGATTTAATGAACTATATAGAAATTGTTGTCTATGGATCCTCCCTCCACTGTAAGGGACTAAGGAATAATGTTTCCTTACAGCATTAATTATCTCCTGCACTTATTCTGTTCAAGATCTGGCATCATTACCCAGGAGGCCAGATTCTAGCTCTGACCTTACCACCCTAACTCCCTGGGAAGAAGCGGGGGAAAAAGGCCAGAGAGAGCACTGCCTTGGGATTATCTTCCTAGGCTCTGCCTGGATGGCATCTGCCATGCATTCTGGGTGCCACAGGCTCTTTGCCAGCCTCTGAAGAAAACTACAGAATTTGCGGGTGCTGTGGCCCATGAGCAGCTATGATATTGTCTATTTGCCCAAGTAGAACTTCCTGCCTTGGCCTTCGCTGCTGAGTTACAGGGCAGCCCCTGGGTACAGTTACTTGGAAGGAAACAGTTGAGAGTCTTTGCTTCCTTCTGTCTCCAAAATGCCCTAGACCACTCCTTTCCTGGGGCACATGGCCTATAAGTAAGTTTACCATGCGCCCCAGTTTGTTTGCATCAGTCTCCTTCTGCAGCTGGGGACCTGGCATAATTATTAAAAGCTACCGATCCCCGCAAGGAATGTTCCAGCTTGGTTAGTACACCACACGGCCACTGTACTTACAAGGCACCTGACGGCTTCACCCTCATGGCTGGGCATCTACCCACAGGTGCAAGTGGAAAGAGAAACCAACAACTACCATAAGAAATGAAAAAAAAAGCATAGGATAGGTTTGTTCACTCATAAATCAGCTACTTACAAGCATCTTGTATGCGTTACTCCAAGAGGAATCAGACATGGATTCTGACCCCAAGCCTCATAGGTATTACCCAATGAGATTAGACATCTGTACTTCAAATACAGGGTGGAAATGAGATATAAATTAACAGTTTAAAGGATTGAGAGGAATTTGAATTTTTTATCTGTTTGGGGAGAATACTGATCACCAGAGGCGGAGGAGTGGTGTTCGAGTTGGGTGTTACACGGGAAAGTAACAACATCACTCCAAAGGGTGCGTCTGAATTCATTTCATCTGAAGCACTGATCACATAAGCTAGTTCATTCTTTTCATTCATGACACTGGGTGCTTGCTTTGTTTAAAGTTCCTTCTGATACGACTTGGCTTTGCTTTTCAGATGCTGATCTGCACGTCACAACCCATGAAGAGAAACACAGAGCTCCCACCTTCCCAGACAGAGTGGTAAGTCAATATTAAAAAAAAAAAATGTTTGCATAGTCAGGATATATTACATAAACCATGAGTTGCCAGATTCAAGAGTGGAAAATGTGGGCCTCATTCAGACTGCTCAGCAAAGAGAGGGAAACCGTGAGTTATCACCAAGAGCAATGGCAGTATCAAATGATACTGTTGTAGTTCATGCCTTTTCTAACCTATAAGCACATAAGAGTCACCAAACAATGGGTGCAAGCAGGAGAAGTCCTTAAGATGGCATCACATGTAACAGGCAGCTGTTGCTTACCGCCATGCCTCCCCCAGCACCCGCATGGCCAAGTCGGCCTCACGTGAATATTCTAGAGAAGGAATGGGCACAAGCAGAAACTAACCTAAGTCTTTCCCTCCATTATCCCTTCAAAGCCACTCAGTGTGCTTTTTTTCTCTGTCTCTGAACAGAATCTCCAGGAGATGCCACAGTTTTCTGGTCACTCTCCTTTGAAATAAAGTTTCCCAATGACTCGTAGTCATGGGAAGAACCTCTAAATTGTCCCATCCGATGTTATAATCCTACCACTCCAAACATCACTCTGAGTGACAACTCCTCCCCTTCACATGGCTCAGATGGAAGCCTGCTTCGGGTGAGGGTCATGAAGAAGCTGACATTTCTGACTCTTTCACAGTTGGGCCCCAGGAAGAGGGGGTCTAATGAAAAACAGTCATACGTGGCTGATCCCATCATGACTCGGTAGGGGTGGCTTCTGGGTGAGACAGTTTTCCAGTGCTGATTCTTTAGCCTCTGGGCAACTTGTGTGGGTTTGCCGCGAGAGCGCAGATCCAAATGTAGTTTTATGACAGAGGGAATGTCTTCACCTTTAGCTCTTGGGTTTCTGGTCCTCACATTTTGCTGAGCCAATTCACCCATCTCAGGAAGAGTTCCTTTCAAGATGGCTCCCAGCCAACCCTCTCCCCAGGGTGGACTTGGCCTCCAGGGAAACAAACAAAACCTGGACTTTTCTGGTTAGGACCACAGTCTGTGGCTCCCTCTCACACGACAGGCTGCTGCTCTGCTTTTGCTCTGCCTTCCTGGGTTTGTAGCCTTCGCTCCTGCTTTTCGGCTTCGACACCAGGCAGGTGTCAGCCTCCTCACATGCCAGAGGACACATAAAGTGGCCTCCCGATGATCCTCTGGAAGCCGTCCTCAAAGTAAAGGAGGGTCTCTACCCATCCATCAGCTCTCTGGTGTCTTGGGTACTTATTTTCAGCGGTACACATTCACACACACTTCTCCCTTTCCGAGTCAAAACCATATAATTTTTGTGAACCAACATGCGGGACAAAAAGAAATCCACTACTGGAGTAGGTTAAATCTTGTCAATTGCTTCTAAAGGAAGCACAGCCATGCTGAAGCCTTGATGGTGGACCCCCGGCATCCAGAACTGTGAGAGAACAAATTTCCGTTGTTTTAATCCACTAGATGCGTACCGATTTGTTATGGCAGCCTAAGGAAACTAATACAGTTATGAACGCTTGAGGGTTTTATTGTTACCGGCAACATTGCTATTTTGGTTTGGGTCCATGCTCTAGTCCTGAAGCTTGGAATTTATGGCCTTGTAAAACACCTACCAGCAATGTCCAGAATAAGCAAACCTACAGGGACAAGAGGTTGAGAGGAGTGGGGCCGGGACAGAAATGGGGAGAGGCCGCTAATGTGCACAGGGGCCCCACAGGAGTGCCAGCAAGGTGCTTGGACCGGATTGTGGTGGTGGTTGCCCGACTTGACAAATTTACTGAAAGTCACTGAATTCTACCCTTATAAAAGGTAAATTTTATGGTATGCAAATTCTAATCCAATACAATTTATTTGAAACAAATCTAAGAGCTGGGGATAATTTAGGAGCCAGAAACCACTGCATCTAATCTCTGGCCAGGAATTGTTTGGGAAATGTGCTGAAGATTATCAGGCCGGCACATCAGTGGTCAAGGGTTTCTAAGTCTGTTTTGATTGTAAGTTGCCCTAAGGGATCAGGGATCAGAGCGAGTATCGTGAAAAGCATGTTTTCCTTTGTTTCGTTTTTATCAGAACATTCAGGAGAGAACTTACTTTGCGGAGCTGAGGAAATTAAAAATCCACCTTCTAGCCGGTCTGTTCAGATTTCCGTTTAGGGAACTTTCCACTGCATTTATCTCTGGGCAGAACCACGGCATAGCTCATAAACAGCGGTGTCCTGCATAACTAAAATTTCCAGGATGTCGATCCCTGAAAAAAAAAAAAGTAAAAATACAAGTATGAAAAATTAAATTGAGAGCTTATACATTGTTCTGTGAAGTTTTAACTGAAATATAACATGCACTTAGAAAAGTATACAAGTCCTACGTGTTTAGCTTGATGCCTTTTCACAAACGGAACCCATCTGCGTAACTCTCACTCAAATTAAGGAACAGCACGTCACAGAACCCCAGGGGTGCCATCATGTTCCTTTTTGGTCACTCCATCCCCCTGAGAGTAATCACTAGCTTGATTTATAACTTCATAGATTACTTGCTTGGTTTTGACCTTTATATAAATGGAATCTGAAAGCATAGAGCCATTTATTATCTGTCTTATGACTTTAGGGTATGGTTGTAGTCGATTCTCGTTGCTGTATACAATTCTACTGTGTGAGGACACCACCGTGGTAGTTTCATAGCTGCTGTAACAAATTACCCCAAATTTTGTGACTTAAAGCAATACGAATGTATTCTCTTGAAGTGCCGAAGGTCAGAAATCTAAAATAAAATGGGCCCACACGGCTGTATTCCTTCTAGAGGCTTTAGGGGGAAAAAATTTATCTCCTTGCCTTTTCCAGCTTCTTTTCCGGCTTCTAGAGGCGACCTACATTCTCGGTTTCTGGCCCTCTCCTCCATCTTCAGGGCCAGAAGGGTAGCATCTTCTGCTTAGTATAAAATATGTTTATTCTTTTACCCTTTTAATGGGCATTTCGGTTCTTTCCGGGTTTTATCTAATTGGGATAATTCTGCTGTGAACATTCTTTTACATGTCTTTTGATTTCAATGTTGGGTGTGCATATAGACTTTCTGGATCATAGGGTATGTGCACGCCCAGCTTTAGATCTTGCAGACAGCTCTTCAGTGTGGTTATGCACCCCAACCAGTAAAGCGTGAACGTTCCAGTTGCTCTGTCCGTATCTTTGCCAATTCTTAGTATCGGCCTTTTCTTTCTTTTCTCTTTTTTTTTCTTTTCCTTTTCTTTCTTATTCTTTCCTTCCTTCCTTTCATCGTTTCCTTTCTTTTCTTTCTTGCCCTCCTTCTTTCCTTTTTAAGAGCTGATATACTTGGCCTGTTACTTCCCAGTGCACAAATCTGTGCCTCACTCTGATATATTAAAATCTCTTCTCCTCCAAAGCTGAAGATTCCTCGAGCAGTTCCTATTTTCAAAATGAATGAACCATCTTCAAGTACCACTGTCGCCCAGTATGACAGTGACTCCAAGAAAAACTATGGCTCCCAGCTAAACGTCAATTTGCAGCATATTCCAAGAGAAGACTGCCCTGACTGGTGGCAAGTAAGAAAACTGAAAAGGTAAACTTAAGCTTTTCGTGCAGCTGCCCGCATGTAGGGTAGAGGTTACCTCGCTGCCTTGGATCCCAGCCTCAAAACTGTCCATGTAGGCCTTGGCTGTGCTAGGGCTGTCCTCTCAGGAAACGCTCAGTGCTTGAGCCGGGAGCCTGGGCCAGCGGCAGCCCCACTGGGACAGAACAGCATAGACTTTCCATTTAGATGATCTCAACTGTGAGCTAAGCAACACTTGTGCATTTTATTCCCACCTCTTTCTCTCCCCCTTTCCCCCTGATAACCTTATGTGCCAGAACTCGGAATCTTTAAAATATATCCTTTACGTGAGACCATGTAGGGTGGGCTAACTTTTGTAATGTGCTTACAAATGACAAGTAACACTCCCGGCGAGGCTTCGGCTGCCCTCTCAGGATGTACACCACCACCTCTCCTGACAGGACTGGCCTTCTCGTGTTTTTGGTTTTTTTGTTTTTGTTTTTTTTAATTTTTCACATTTTGAGAGAGAGAGCGTACATGCGTGGGAACGGGGGAGGTGCAGAGAAAGAGAGAGAATCCTAAGCAGGCTCCATGCTGTCAGCGCAGAGCCCCATGAGGGGCTCAATCTCATGACCCTGAGATCATGACCTGAGCCGAAATCAAGAGTCGGACGCTTAGCTGACTGAGCCACCCAGGTGCCCCGGGTCTTCTCACGTTTCTAAGCCAAAAGATGCCACCTAAAGGCAGAATTAAAACTGCCTCGAAAGGCAGCACCTAAACTGCATCCTGCCAGGGACCAAAGCAGCCCCATCCGTGCTGCTCAGTAAAGACCGAACTGAATCGCAAGACGACAACAGAGAACGGGTCAAGGAGCACAACATCTCTCTGACTCCCCGGGGCCTCTCCTTTCTTTGTTTTCTCCCTCGGGCTCTGATTCTTTTATTCTTTCCATCCTCATCATTTTTATCTAAAGCAAATGCCTCACTGTACCCACGATACAGTCCTGGGCCACAGAGAACTTGGAAGAATGTGAGGGAATTCCTGTAGTTGCTTTTGGTTTAGCAAGTTGTGGTACCTCTCGTTTCAAAGTGGAGCTAGAATCCCGGTGTGTTAATCTACACCGGCTGCCTGAGGGGACGTGTTACATTTATTTGCCCACAACCCAGTGTTCCTGTGGAAGGAGACCATCCATAGACGCAGATCCTAGCAGACTGGGTGTCACGTCAACTTTGTGCCAGGTCCCCTCGCTGCCGGAAGCCCCGGGGATTTGCCGAGGAAGGCGTGCGGCAAAAGCGATCAGTATTCAAATGAGCAGTCAGCACCACTGAGTCACAGGAGCTTGGCAGGGCCCCCAACTCCTGGATGGCCAGATCCTACCTTTATTGAAAATATCGACATGTCATTCAGCATGGATTTTTTTTGCATGAATTTTTATTTAAAAAATATTTCATGAAAACACAATTTATCTTGACTGCTGAGTTTTTCTGACACCCCCCAAGATGTAGTCCTGACCTTGGATTTTTCCCTAGAACTTGAGAAAGCTAGTTATCTGAACAAAGAATTGATTAATCACTTCTTTGTGTGAGTAGCATTACATCGGTGAGTGAATGATGATAATTGCTAAAAGGTCTTCATGGAGACTGAATTTTTAAATGCAGCCATGATTCTCAGCTCATGTAAGTAGATAATACTTTTTATCAATTATCCTCACTCGAAGTGCTTTTTAATTTTTTCTGAGTAGTAACATAATGCATGCTTTCATGAATTGCAGAATATCCAGCATACATTGCTCTAGAATGTTCCGTAGGAACATGTTACTGTGTATAGAGAATTACTTCAGATCTTGGACATTTTTTCCTATTTAAATACATGAGGATACACTCAAGTCTTAATTTGAAAAAAATATTGAATGGTGATAAAACATAACCTACATTTTACCATCTTGGTCATTTTTAAGTGTGCAGTTCAGAGGTGCTAGGTACATTCTCACTGTTGTGCAACCTACCCGATTATTTTGAATGTCTGTGTAGTGCTCTATTATACAGATAAACCTAAGAGATACACTATCAATGGACATTCTCCGCGTGTTCTTAAAAACAAAATCAAAGCTAAATAAATTGCTTAGCGCTTTAAAATAAGCTTTGTGGGGCACGTGCTTGGCTGAGTCAGTAGAGCACACGACTCTTGATCTCAGCGTTGTGAATTAAGTCCCACATTGGGCACGGAGCCTACTTAAAAAATAATAAAGTAAAATAAGAGTTGTCTTATGAAGAGATGGAAATAAAAAAGCCACGCTAGTGAGCAAAGCTCTTTGGAAGACAGAGAGGGAGGCATTCCAGTGTTGTGGTTTTGAAAAAGAGCCTGAGATCTGAAGGCAAGCAGGAAATAGGTCCCACATTCCAAACAAACCAGCCTCTAGACTTGGAGAGGTAGGCACTTCCTCATGCTCTGCTTAACGCCCAAGACGAAGAGGGAAAATGATGCACGGCAGAGGGTGATGAAGATCCTGCGGGAGCACGTGTGTCCACGTGGAGTTAGAAGTTCAGTATTTTCAAGGCTTTTAATTGCAATCGCAACAGCCAAGAGGAAAATTACATTTTAAAATATATACGGGACCGAATGCTTGCATAGCTGTAAGAAAACCAGGGCAAACCCACCCGAGATGATTTATGAATCCAACTTTTCTACTAACAGTTGCCTTTTGTTTAGGAACACTGTCAAACTACTGCTGGTTACTGGGTTCCCCACAATGACAAAAATGTGAAAATGACTCATTAGCTTAAATTCCCAAACCAAGTGAAATGGACAGGCCAAAATGTTAAATGAAGCTAGAAGATATCTAACACAACTATTTGTGTCATTTAACATGTATAAATAAACATAAATTTACGAAACGTATCTTTTGTCGTAGCAGTGAAGATTTCGCATGTGGCAACCAGAGGGAAAGGACTGTCGTAAATCACAGCACCTCAAAGATGTCATGGTAAATCAAATTCAGATATTCCTTTACACCTAGGATTTGCTTCCATTTGCAGGAAAACTAAGCACATTTGCAGTCATTTTGCAGCTAGACTTCATGTTTAAGGTAAATGCAAACCAAAAAAATCCACATACTTTGCCCCTCTGAAACCTTAAGTTGGTCTGAGCCGATGGCTCATGGGTTACACTTCTCCTCGCACTGATATGTCCTGTCCGTTGGTCGTGATATCCACTGGTGTTAGCATGAACAGTGGAATACGTGGCTCGGGCATCTCTAGGAGGAAAAACCACCTAGAGTTGAGTAACTCTTCTCTAAGAATTGCTCTCCACACAACCCAGATGCTTTTTTTAATGTTATACTACAGCTGTCACTGAAGGCATTCATCTATTTCATGAGCCTGCTCTTCAAAAGAGTCAAACAAACCCACATTCCTGGGGGCCTCCCGTATCAAAGAGCCATTTTCTCATTAAACTGTGCATGAGCTCAACTTTTGAGTGGTTCTCTCTTCGCTTTGCAGATACCTCCCCAGGTACAAAGAGGGAACCCTAAGGGTCTAAATTTTATTTATGGGGTGAAATCAGGGAGGGATTTGATATTGCACTGCTAGGTGATTGCATTATTTCTTGGTGGGTTTTTTGCATTCATGTTGTTTCCTCTCTTCCTAAGGGGATTCCCCGAGTCAAGTTCATCTGAAGAAGAGGAAAACCTGGATGACTATGAGTGAGTTTTGAAAGTCCTCTGTATTCCTCTAAAACTAACATAGATGTTTCTATTCTATTCTTCCCCAAAGGCATTAAAGCAGATGGCTGGGACTTGCTCAGGAGGCTGTATTTACAAGGGTAAACTCATGTGAGGTTCTGGGCCATTTATCTGGATGACAGGTGATAATGAACTAGATTGTTACTAAGGGAAATATTTTTCCTCAATCTGGATCATCTAACCTAGCTATACATATTCATTGGATTTATCGTATACCTGGAGTTCCCTTCATTTCACTTTGTCTTCGTAGATACAAGATATGACATTTAGACAGAGAAACAGTGCACTATTGAATATTGTACCTGGGGCGCCTGGGTGGCTCAGTTGTATAAGCATCTGACTTCAGCTCATGTCATGATCTCCGGTTCGTGGGTTTGAGCCCTGTGTCAGGCTCTGTGCTGACAGCTCAGAGCCTGGAGCCTGTTTCAGATTCTGTGTCTCCCCCTCTTTCTGCCCCTCCCCTGCTCATGCTCGCTCGCTCTCTCTCTCTCTCTCTCTCTCTCTCTCTCTCTCTCTGAAAAATAAACATTAAAAAAAATATTGCACCTGGATATCAGGCACAAACCAGACTCTTCTGGGCAAATACAAATGTGTGATCACCCCAACTATACTGAGACAGGTTGGCCTGAGGGGCCGTTAGGATCCTTTCCAACATCTAAGACTGAATCCTTCTACAACTAGGGACAAATAAGTCCCCTGAACTTTATTTAAAATTGGCATTAAGGAGAGGCAGGAGTGATAGGACAGACTGCGTCTCTTAGACACCTACTACCCAATGGCGGCTAAGTTGCTCGAACACCAGGATTATACTGTTTTTAGTTCTGTCTTTGTATGAGTGCTGTCACTGATGTATTGCCTCTAGGTACAGTGAGAGGTTTTATGAAGTACATGTCACTGTTTCGACTCTTTGTCTTACCTCCAACCCAGCCTGGCCCTAGCCATCCATGCCACGTTAGGGAAGACAGGCTGTATGCCTTAAACCTTTTTACCACCTTCTGGCTGGTGGCCTTTTTACCACCTTCTGGCTCCCCTTTATCTCCACCTTCTTCCCCAACATCCACCCTCAGGAAAGCCTCTGATGGAACAATTCAAACTAAGTGAGAAACACCAGCACAAAAATTATCCAAAGATGGGAATGCATGCTGGTGCAGCCACTCTGGAAAACAGTAGGGAGGTTCCTCAAAAAATTAAAAATAGAACTACCCTATGACCCAGCAATGGCACTACTAGGCATGTATCCATGGGATACAGGGGTGCTGTTTCGAAGAGACACATGCACCCCCATGTTTCTAGCAGCACTATCAGCAATAGCCAAAGTAGGGAAAGAGCCCAAATGTCCATTGATGGATGAATGCATAAAGAAGATGGGGTATATATACACAATGGAATATTACTCGGTGATCAAAAAGAATGAAACCTTGCCATTTGCAACTATGTGGATGGAACTGGAGGCTATTATGCTAAGTGAAATTAGTCAGAGAAAGACAAAAATCCTAGGACTTCACTCATATGAGGACTTTAAGAGACAAAACAGATGAACATAAGGGAAGGAAAACAAAAATAATATAAAAACAGGAAGGGGGACAAAACAGAAGAGACTCATGGAGAACAAACTGAGGGTTACTGGAGGGGGTGTGGGAGGGGGGATGGGCTAAACGGGTAAGGGGCATTAAGGAATCTACTTCTGAAATCATTGTTGCACTATATGCTAACTAATTTGGATGTAAATTAAAAAAAATTAAATAAAAAAAAAAAGAGACCCAGGGGCCCCTGGCTTTCTTAGTCAGTTGAAAAACAAACAAACAACAACAAAAAATATCCAAAGATAATAGCACTTTGACAGATGACAACCAAAGGGAGTGACCTTCTAACTGTGGGTTTTAGACGTTAGCATTTCGATGAAGTGGAAGTCTTCCTTTGCTTTGGAAAGTCCTGATCTGACCATAAAGATAGTCTCTATCTGCATCATTTCTAAATTCAAATGGTACGTGAGAGGTGTGCATTGGGGAATCCATCAGGAAAGACCTGCCCTCTTCAAAGTCAAAGACACGCCGCAGGGAAATCAGATCCAGAAGGCTGTGTGATCTGGGGCTCAGCCCCTTGCACTGTGCTTGGTGCCCCCAGCTTCTCCCTCTATCAGTGGCCCTGAAGCATTTGTTTTGTGGCCAGAACTTCATGAGCAATTCTAATCTGTTCTACTGAAGGCTGAGTCACCGAGGTTTAGATGGAATGTCACACCTCAGGGCAAGGCCTAAGCCTCTGCTGCTCTGACACTGACATACTGAAATCTTTTTTAAAAACAGAGTCAGACCCCAGCAAAATGACGACACAGGCAGAGTGTACATGCGTGTATGGGGGGGAGGGGCTTATTCACAATCTTACCTTGCTTCTCCAGGCTTCCCTCCTTATTCCTGACCATCTCTGTCTTCTATCTCCCATGGGAATGTATCCTCAATCATGTTCCCTGAGGAGTCTCTTGGTTAGCTGTGATTAGCTTAAAATATTAAGTAATAAAATGATCGGTTAATATCTCAAGTTTTATTTTTTTTTTTTAATTTTTTTTTTCAATGTTTATTTATTTTTGGGACAGAGAGAGACAGAGCATGAACGGGGGAGGGGCAGAGAGAGAGGGAGACACAGAATCGGAAACAGGCTCCAGGCTCCGAGCCATCAGCCCAGAGCCTGACGCGGGGCTCGAACTCACGGACCGCAAGATCGTGACCTGGCTGAAGTCGGACGCTTAACCGACTGCGCCACCCAGGCGCCCCTCAAGTTTTAATTATATAGTATCTATAAAGGTAGAATTAGAAGAGCCTTGTTTTTTAGAAGAGACTTTTAAACTTCTCAAATTCAACCCTCGTCCTAATCTTACAAATGGGTAATTCCAAGGTCAAAAAAGGCTAAGTGGCTTGTCCAAAGCCGTACAACTACTTATTAGGAAGTTATGTCTAGAACCCAGAACTCCAAGCTGGCTGATGGCTCTTGCCACTTCATTAGCCTGCCCACCAGCTGACACTTCCATCCCCCGCCCCCCACAGCACACCCTCACCCTCAGGCATTTCCTCCCTCCTCGGGTGTTATCTTCTAGCCAGAGGGTCCTTGTGAGCCCCAAACCCATGCCCCCTCCCACCTCACACCCTGGTCGCTTCCCTAGTATGACATTTTTGCCAAGGCCAAAAGACTACAGACATCATTGATCCCACGTGAGAAACAACTCTGTGGACTGTTGAGCTCTCCACACAAAGTAAGACGTGATGCTCTTGGCTAACTCAGTGAAACAGGCAGTATTTAAAGATTACACCCGGCTATCCCACATCATCTTTTTCTCGGGTGGCTATAACTCTTACTGTCTTAATATAACCACAGGGGCTTATGTATTGCTATCCTTCAAATAAAAAAGATTTGTGAGAAAAGCATTTGCTTTGAAAATGGATGCTATAAAGGGTGCTTCTATCAGATTATTACAAGAAAAATATAGGGTTGAGGGGCTGCCTGCGTGGCTCAGTTGGTTAAGCATCTGACTCTTCGTTTCGGCCCAGATCATGACCTCACGGTTCCCGGGATCGAGCCCCAAGTTGGGCTCTGCACTGACAGCACAGAGCCTGCTTGGGATTCTCTGTCTCCTCTCTCTCTGCCCCCCCTCCGCTCACTTGCGTGCTCTCTCTCTCTCTCGCTCTCTCTCTCAAAATAAATAAATATTTTTAAAAATGTAAAAGAAAAACATACAGTTCAAAGACAGGAACTTTCATCTTTGGCAACCCCAGCTTTCCCAGTGGGATATTCTTCATCGGTCTAATCTCTGGCTCTCGCTCAAAACAGCGAAACACAGAACTTAGGGACCAGCTAGGAGGCCAACGGTTCGTCAGCGCCAGCCCGTGTGAAAATACAGACATGCGGGCCCCACCCCACAAGCATCGTTAGGTGGTGGAGACTCCGGAATCTGGATTTTTGAAAAGCTCCTCAGGTGATTCTCTGGAGCAGTCACGTTGGGAAGTCCCCGAGGGAGGCCGACACCTCCTTTGACCCGCCAGAAGGTGGGGTCATCAGCGATGCAGTCAAAAACCACTGACTCTCAAATACGCAATTCTTTCTCGTTGCAGCTGGTTTGCAGGTAACATCTCCAGGTCACAGTCTGAGCAGTTACTGAGACAAAAGGTAAACAGTCGAGTTTTTACAGTAGCCTCTAAGACTCTCTCCCGCTGGGCCCGGGGGGGGGGGGGGGTGGGGGTGGGGAACGCGCTTCTCATAGAAAGCGGGGGGCTAACCATACAGTCACGTCATCACGGGGTCCGCCCCCTGGGGTACCGG
Source organism: Prionailurus bengalensis (assembly GCF_016509475.1). Classification (NCBI taxonomy): domain Eukaryota; kingdom Metazoa; phylum Chordata; class Mammalia; order Carnivora; family Felidae; genus Prionailurus; species Prionailurus bengalensis. Next base: position 12,152,070 of record NC_057361.1, read on the forward strand.
GCCCTTGCCATTTAGCCGCTTCCTCTGCTTCCAGTATCGGTGGTTTGAAACCAGATTGGCCATTTCTCAGCCTTCTGTGAGGCCCGCAGTCCTGAGGCAGGTCTGGCTTGGGGCCGCTCAGCTACCCGCATGTAGCCAGTGGATGGACGGGGAAGGGGCGGTCAACGGGGTGCCACAGTCCTGCTCTGCATGGCTAACGTGGGCTTCCTCACAGCGTGGTGGTGGTGATCTCAAGGAGGTGGCAGGAGAGGAGGGCCCCGTAGTTCACCACAAGCACTTGCTGAGTTTGTGCTTTGGGCACGCTTGCGAATGCCCTGCTAGCCAGAGCAGGTCACGTGGCCCGGCCCCAGCCTCCCTGCGGGAGGGGCTACACAGGGCCACAGTCGGGGGCATGATTTACTGGGGGGCCATCTCTGGAACCGTCTGGCCCAACGCTGACCCTGCTCATTAGCACCTAAACCAGAGTACAACAGATGTAATAGGGAATAAATCTCCCTGGTTTTGTTACTCAAGGCATGAAATCACCAGGAGCAAACTCTTGCCCTGCAAAAATGACGCCTTGATACAGTTCAACCTAATAAAGCACACCAGTGATGTCTCTGAGGGGGACTAGCGAGAACATGGTGGCCTCACCGCCTAACTCGGGATCCCATCACATTCACAGGCTATTATCTGCTCTTTCTGAATCCGGATCTGCTTAGAATTAGCACAAGTCATTAAGAAAGACCAGTGGAGCATGGGGCTTTAACAAACGATTTGTTCTGCATCTCTGGTTTTCTAATACCTTCTAAGGGCATGATACGGTGATATGTGGTTTTAAATTTTATTTCTGAAAGATTGAAACGTCAGGCTGTGATGGAGAAAACTGGGGCACCTGGGTGGCTCAGGCAGTTAACCGTCCGACTTCGGCTCAGGTCGTGATCTCGCAGTCCACGAGTTCAAGCCCCGCGTCGGGCTCTGTGCTGCCAGCTCGGAGCCTGGAGCCTGCTTCAGATTCTGTCTCCTTCTCTCTCTGCCCCTCCCCTGCTCGCACTCTGTCTTTCTCTCCCTCTCTCTCTCTCTCTCTCTCTCTCTCAAAAATAAATAAACATTAAAAAAAGAGAGAGAGAGAGGGGCGCCTGGGTGGCGCAGTCGGTTAAGCGTCCGACTTCAGCCAGGTCACGATCTCGCGGTCCGTGAGTTCGAGCCCCGCGTCGGGCTCTGGGCTGATGGCTCAGAGCCTGGAGCCTGTTTCCGATTCTGTGTCTCCCTCTCTCTCTGCCCCTCCCCCGTTCATGCTCTGTCTCTCTCTGTCCCAAAAATAAATAAACGTTGAAAAAAAAAATTTTTTTTTTAAATTTAAAAAAAGAGAGAGAGAGAAAATTACCAGTGGGGGTTAGAAACTAAGAGGAGAGGGAGAGTCAGAGCACACAGGGTAGGTCTCAGAGCTGAGCGAGAGGACGAAAGGTCAGCTGTGGGGCCCCTTTGCGCCAGCTGTTGGATGACCTGTACCGTCAGTGACCTTTAACATGGACCTAAAAGATCGATCTTCCTACCACCTATAGTTTCCAAGAATAACAAAAATGTTCTCTGTTCCTTCCACACTTTGCTTCCTTTGCAGGGAAAAGAAGGCGCATTTATGGTTAGAAATTCCCGCCAGGTGGGAATGTACACAGTGTCCTTATTTAGCAAGGCTATGAAGTAAGTATGACAGGGATTTCTTTCTTTTGTCTTTTGTGTATGTCCTTTGAATACGCTGGCCATTTAGTCACGTTTTGGGATGAGACACCGCCTTTAAACCCTGGAGTTTGGGATCAAAGTATTTCTATTGAATGCGACCATTTGTCATTGCCTGTCCCACCCCCCCCACCCCCACTTTGAGAGGTTGTTCTCTAGAACAACGCCAGTCAACGCTTGGTAAAGGAATCTTGGGTTACTCCCCTCGACTTGGCCCTAAGCCTAAAGAGAGAAAAACAGCAATGGAGCCTGTGAACACTCTCGGCCCTAGCCACCTGCTGACCTGAGACACCGACCCCAGCGTCTGGTCTTCAGTAAGTCTTCCCAGTGGGGGGCAAAGCTGGCATAAAGTTGAATCGGTGTATCTGTGTTCCCGGGACAGTTTCCTTCTGGGGTGCTGTCCTCTTTGCGTGGTTACGAGTTCTGCTTTGAAGCCGCACCTCCGGAGCCAACTCCTGACTCTATCATGTCAAGGCTGTATGACACCGAGCAAGTTTCTTAACCTCCGTGCCTCAGCTTCCCTGTTTGAAAAGGGAAAAATAACACTGACTATTAAGTTCTCTGGATGAAGGGAGTTAATTCACGTATTGGAGCACAACAGTGCCTGGCACAGAGTAAGCACTTAATAAACGAGTGGCAGTTACCATCACAGTTGTTGTTCTCGTGAAGGAGCATATAAGGCACCCACAGTCACCGCCACCCACATCGGGATCCCCTGCCAGAGATTCACAGGCCACTTTCCCATCGGCTGCTAGCTCTTTTGTTCCTTCTCATCATCCTGTGAAGCACCGGGGAAAGCTGGTTTTGTGCCATTTTACAGATGAGAGGTCTGAGGTTCCAAGAGCACTCATGAAGACGCACCACAAAATTAATACGTGACCCACTTGAAGTCAGGCCTTCGACAGCAGAGTTCGTGTTCTTTTGACTATACGCCTGTGTCTACATTGAGAACCCCAGCGTTCGGAGATAAGAATCTGGCCGAATCTAGATTAGGATCGCTTGAAAAACTATTCCTAATAAAAACATTTTTTTTGATGGTTGGATCGCATCACCCTTTCCCTTGGGGCTGTCTCCACATACCGTACCTACCCTTGGTACCTACATGGGGTTTTGTGGGTAATAGCTAAGTGATTAAGAGGTAATTTTATTTTGATACATTTTTTTATGGAGTATGCATCTCCAAATTGAGAGGCCAGAATGTACCCTAAGCAGTCACACAGCATTTTCCAATGCAGGAGGCCATCCCGGGTCCATCTCATGGAGGAAGCTGCACACCTAGAGGCTGGCCAAAGCCAGCCCAGTAGGAACTGGGAAAAGATTTGGTTCACTGAGTATTAAGAGCTCTTCACCCGCCGGCCCTGCAGTTTCAGCCGAACCTCACATCAGGAGTCCTCCTAGTCAAGATCCCTGACCCCAGATCTATTTCTGAAGGTGGCCAGGTAGAAAATACAGCAGACAGATGAGGACTCAAATGGAAATAATCCAAATTAGTGAATATGGAAGCCTTCGTTTACGAAACATCATAAATGGGCTTGAATGGATTTCACGCTGAGACCAAGAGCAAAGTGGCCATTTGCAACAACAAACCACCGTTTTTCCTTTTTACGGGTGCAATTTTGACTAGGCTGGCACTACAGCAACAACAATTTATCAGCAGTTTCTTATGACCAAGCATAGTGCAAATTGCCTTATATAAAATCTTTATAACAACCAATCTTTATAACAACCAGATGAGGTATCTAGCGAACAGGAGAACTGGATGAAAAGCCCAACTCTTGACTGCTAGGCCATACTCTAAAACCTAAGACAGACATATTATTCCCGATTAGCCTAAATCAGCGTGCCTCGACTCACCACTGTGTTCCAAAGGTAGAGTAAAAGGAAAAACATGTTTTATGTGGCAAAGGTACAAGTTCATATGAGGAAGTAAAGCCACCCCCACCATTTCATCTTGCATGTTCCATTCCCAAAGAGCCTCCCACCCAGGCCTGGATGAGAGCACCCTCAGCCTAATCACCCTTGTCTCCCGAGTTTTAATCTTCATTATTATCCTCAAAGAGAATTGGTGTTCAGAATAATGATCCTGAAACCCTGCAGGGCTCTCAATCATCAAAGGAAGCTTCCAGTCTTAGACTTCCTAAGGGAGGAACAGTGCCGAAAGTTGGAATTTTATAGTAGACGGATTCTCTATGGCACAAAAGATACACTGAGTTGAGAGAGGAGCTCTCTTGCATAATTACCGATTGTCATGGATGGCTCTAGAAAACCAAGAGATGTCAAGACCGAGACTTCCCCTCTGACTTCCCTCTCCAAAATTTGTGAATGCCATCTGAAGTAATTATTTAACCATGATTTAATCAAGCTTCAATTGAGAATGAAAAACATTCTAACGTTCTTTCTTCCTTACCAGTGATAAAAAAGGAACTGTCAAGCATTACCATGTGCACACAAATGCTGAGAACAAATTGTACCTGGCAGAAAACTACTGTTTTGATTCCATTCCAAAGCTTATTCACTATCATCAACACAATTCAGCAGGTAATTTATTTCAGTTGTTCTTTTACGGGTCCTTGTTGATAAATATCAATTTTCTTGGGTACTATGGATCCTCCTAACAGTCTTAATCCTATCGGGAACCATGAAAAGTAGGAACAAAAATGCTCTCAAGCCATATACCTGCTGTGATTTTTAGCCTATGTTTCCTGGAATATCACATCATACACTCTAAGATGCCAGAAAAATGAAGTTGTGTGAGTTGAGTGACTGAGAAGTAGAGATCCTTGGGGCGCCTGGGTGGCTCGGTTGGTTAAGTATCTGATGCTTGATCTCTGCTCAGGTAAGAATCTCATGGTTCATGAGATTGGGCTCTGTGCTGACAGTGTAGAGGCTGCTTGGGATTCTGTGTCTCCCTTTTTCTTTGCCCCTCCTCTGCTTGCTCTCTCTCTCTCTCTCTCTCAGAAATGAGTAACATCAAAAAAAAAAAAAGTAGTTAGAGATTCTCTTTACAAAAATATTTGCAGTCTTGTTCTGCTTATAGGAATAAGTTGATTACAAACTTCAAACATTATAAAAATATTTACATTGGAGCGAGAACCTCCATGGACAAGTTGTTGTCTATTCTGACAGAATTTTTTTCTATGCTGATACTAACACTTATCATTTATTATAAAATTTTTTTAATGTTTATTTTTGAGAGAGAGACAGAGTGCAAGCAGGGGAGAGGCAGAGAGACAGGGAGACACAGAATCTGAAGCAGACTCCAGACTCTGAGTTGTCAGCACAGAGCCTGATGAGGGGCTCAAACTCACAAACCGTGAGACCATGACCTGAGCCGAAGTCAGATGTTTAACCAACTGAGCCACCCAGGTGCCCCTATTATTTATTACATATATAAATAAATTATATATGTATATGTAAACACATTATATTTTACAAAGGTGAGATCATTCCACACAAACTACTTTTCAGCTTGCTTTCTTTTTTAAAAAAATTTTTAATGTTTCAATTTTATTTTTGAGAGAGAGTGTGCACGAGCATGAGTGGAGGAGGGGCAGAGAGAGAGGGAGACACAGAATCCAAAGCAGCCTCCAGGCTCCGAGCTGTCAGCACAGAGCCCGACATGGGTCTGGAACTCACAAACTGTGAGATCATGACCTGAGCCGAAGTCAGATGCTTAACTGACTGAGCCACCCAGGCACCCAAATCAGTTTGCTTTCTTTACTCTACATGTCTTAGTGGTCTTTCCATCCACATACATATAGCTCACTTTGTTCTATTTAACCACTCATAGGATTCTATTGTAGAATCACTCCATAATTTATTCACCTAAACCTATGTTGATACATACAGTATTTTCACGTTATAATTGGTGGTTTCAATGCACAGTCCTGTACACATAGCTCTGTGTATCTGTATTAGTGTTTCTGTAGCCAAATTCCCTAGAAGTGAGATGTCTAAGATAATGGTTAAGAACATTCAAAATTTAGACACTTTCCAATGCTTTTCAGAGATGTACACTTCCACCAACCGTAATTTCCTTCATCCTCGCCAACACTGGGTACTATTACTTTTTAGATTTTGGCTAATCGACCAGCGAGTATATGTATAGAAATCCCTTCTAGTGGCAGTGTTAACTCACCCTGAGGGGTAATCGTTTCACAGTATATACACACGTCAGATCATCATGTTGCATACCTTAAAGTTACGTATGCCAACAACATCTCAATAAGCTTAGCAAAAAAGAAACTAAAAACAAAGGAAGTCTCCTCTAACTGTCTTTTCTCGACTAGTGCCACTTACGGGCGGTGACTGGATGTACTTCCAACAGTGAGTAAAAATAAGCTGTGGGCTCAGCGTCAAATGTGTGCAAGTCTGACTAGATTACATGCGTGTAGGTGACCTAGCCTTACTCCTGGCTTTGATTTTGGCTCTTGTATTTTTCCTTTGTCCCACTTTCCTCGACTGTATATTTAACCTCTAACACCTAGAAAGTACCCTTTGGAAAAGGTATTGTATGAACAGACATCTCCAAGTAGAACGATTTCACTCCAGAAGATGCACAAGAAACTCCACAGGGTATAGAAAGAAAACATTAAAATGTTTCTTTAGCTATTTCTAAGAATCTCATTCTCTTAAGTTTTCTATCGTGAGTGTATTTTGTGAATCACATCATGTGTCAACACAGCAGCCATTGTATGTACATATTTTGCAGGAGTGTGCTCATCTTTTTGCCGATTACAGGTTTGGGACTTAAAACATTCGGAGACCACACACACATATAAAAAGTAAATAAATATGTAGAAAAAGGAAGAAGAGGAAAAGGACATCTGTGACAGCTCCCAGGACTTGGAAAATATCACACGTTTAAGCAAGAAACATTTTTTTGAATGAGTTCTTTCAAGACACTATAAATACCGTGATTATTTTAACCCAGCTTTATCATTGCTTGATGTAAGCAATTAAAATGACTTGACCATTTTATGCAACTTAGTAATAGGTTCCATTTTTAAAAATCAAGTGGTTTGCTTTTTATTTTGTGCCCTTCTGTACTGTTTGGAGTTTGTAAACCAAATACGTGTGCCACGTGTACAGGTATTTAAATATAGGACTATAAAAAGCAGAGTAAAAATGGGAAATTTTTTTAAATGGAAGATCCCATCAAGGAACCAACTCTATGGGATTTTTAAAAATTACCTAAAGTTGTTTTACTCTTTTAATTTTTGCTTTTACATTGAGCTACTTAGTCGAGTCAAGCAAATCAATCCAATGCAGGATGAATACGTTCAGAATGGATCCTCCCTCTCCATCATGACATCCTGAACTCTGTGCTTTTCCAGCTACTCTGGAGAGAGCACGAGCAGAGGTGTGAACTGGTGTGAACTGGTGTGATGTGATGTGATGTGATGTGATGTGATGTGATGATACGGTGCTGATTCCATTGCAGGCATGATCACACGACTCCGCCACCCTGTGTCGACCAAGGCCAACAAGGTTCCCGTCTCCGTGTCCTTGGGAAGTGGTATGGACACACACTTGAGCTCTTAAACTCCATTTCCTACCATTTCTGGTTAAAAAAGTATATACGTATTTCCAAAAAAGAAAAGAAGGAAGGCCAGAAGGAGGTCTGTGTTCAGGTTGTGCCAGGGAGGGCTTCAGTTCTAATATGTTTGACCATTTTCCAGAAAAAAACCAAAAACAAAAACCCCACAACTTTTCCGTACTCTGAAACTAACTCTGTAATCTCCTCAGCCTTACCAAAAAGACTGTCAAAGTTGTCCTGTTATTAAACCCAATCACCAGCCTCTAGAACCCCATCGCCTGTCCTTTCTTCTTCTGGGATTCTGGGCCCGTTCAGGGGAGCCAGTGTTCAACCTTGTGTATTTAAGGATAAGGACATCCACCCACATCATAGTTTAGTTTGCCTTATAAGAGAATGTAATGATATTTTTTTACCAAGCTAAGAGCATCGAGCACGTTTTGACACTGGGTGTTTCCAAGATGCCTCCAGTTGGCAAAGTGTTCTAAGCCTTTTTGTCAATAACTGTAGCTGCTTCATGAACGTATTGTCCTGGTGGCATTATTGTGTGGTCTCATAGGTCATAAGACCACACCTCTAAGGGTTTTTTTTTTAAGTGATCAACTTAAAAAGTCTTACTGTTCTATGTCGCCAATGTGAAACTCGTTGGAGAAGAAACCACTTGGGAAGCTGTCAGCCCCAAGGTCTTCTATTTTCATCCTAAAGAGTGTCTGTCTTGCCTTACTAGGAATATGGGAACTGAAAAGAGAAGAGATTGCCCTCCTGAAGGAACTAGGAAGTGGTCAGTTTGGAGTGGTCCACCTGGGCAAATGGAAGGGACAGTATGACGTTGCCATTAAGATGATCAAGGAGGGCTCCATGTCAGAAGATGAATTCTTCCAGGAGGCCCAGACCATGATGTAAGTTTCTTCTGAGGAATGACAGTTTGGCCCTTACCATGGGAGGACATTCATGCTAACAGGTCTGTCCCTAACATTTGCAAGGCCTCGAGCAAGACTCCACACATCATAGGTATATTTAGAAGTTATAAATCAAGCTGACGCACCTTTAAATGAAATCGGTTCTACGCTCCTCTGACAAGTATACCTTCATAACAATCTGAGAGGCCATATTCAAGTTTAGAATTCTCAAGACTCTTTAGAGAAACTAGCCTCTGGCCCATACCACTGCTCCCAACTCTACCCCTCTCCTTTCTCCTCCCACCCCCAGCTCTGTCCTGCACTGTACTCAGTACTTACATGTAGACATAGCATTTGGTACATCCGGGCTCCCTCTGTGTCTCCCACAAACAACTATCCATCAGCGAATGATCTTGGTTAGGGGTAAGGCACACCAATAGCATGGTTCACTCTTAGCATGACTGGCCCAGGAAGAGTCTACACAGGTCCTGGAAGAGGCCTCAGGACTATGTGGATGGGGGATTCCAGAGTCTCAGTACCCCAAGGGTGATCGAGAAAAAGGGAAGCATGGGTTCTGAGCTTCCTTGTCCTTTGGGGAGGTGCATGGTGGGATGAGGAACAGAATGGGGCCCTGTAAAGCACAAGCCCAAGGGTAGGAGCCTCTAGTGGCCAGGGCTAAAGCAATACTGAAAACTAACGCCCTACGGGCAATATCCTTTTCCTTTCTGGTACCTTCAGTACAGTTTGACAAAACTGCTTTCTCGCCCTACTTCTTTCCTCATCTGGTAAATGAAGATACCTTCCTAATGGGCCTTGGCTCCCAAAACAGTCCACAATGCAGATGTGGGGGTTTTTTTTCTTTCTAAGCTCGCTTTCTCTCTCTCTCTCCCTCCCTTCCTCCCTTCTCTCTCTCTCTTATCAATGTAAATACAAAGAATTATTTTAATGATTCTACCGCTTCTTGTAAACATGGCGAACCAGACTTTGAAAAGGAACCAACCATCCGGGTTTGCCCGAGACTTTCCTGCTTTAGCCCTGAAAGCCCTGTGATCCAGGAACCCCTTAGTCCCAGGCAAAGCGGGACAGCTGGTCATCCTGCCTTTAGGGAACGGATCAACACAAACAATGTCACAGCAGGATTTTGGTCAAAGATAGTCAAAATCACAAATCCTGGCCTGCTGCAGAGTAATGACACTTTTAAATTTTTTTACTTCAACACTTGCATGGTATTTACAGGCATTTCCTTGAGCACTTTATAAATCTTAATGTATTCAATCCTCGTAAGAAGCCTAGGACGGATGTACCATTGTTGTCCACGGATGTACCGTTGTTGTCTTTGTTTTCTAGGAAACTGACACACAGAAATGTTAAATAATGGGCCCAAGGTCACCAAGCTGGTCAAAGTGGCAAAGCAGAGATGCAAACCCAGGCAGACATTCCAGAGTCCATTTCCTTAGTCATTCTTTCATGAAGACCAAAGGCACCAGGAGAGTCAGAACAACCACTTTGACCACAAATGCAGGATGGTTTGGAAGCAGAAATAGTATGTGCACACAAGCCTCTGCCCAGGGCTGGCTTCACGGGCACGCAGCCTGCACGGCCTGGGGTGGGGGGGCCCACTTAGAAGGGCTCTGCGCTTGGCTTCCTGCTGTGAGGTCACCATCTTGAAATTCTTAATCATTCTTAAGTAAGGGTCCCCGCATTTTCGTTTTGTACTGGTCCCTACAAATTATGTAGCCTATCCTGCTTTTGGCAGTTATACCCTCAAAACTGGGGAGGAGGCCCTCAGTGTCCTCCTTTTGTAGCAAAGAAAAATCTAGCGGAAACTCCCCTAGGCTCATGGTGTAAACCCTGTGTCATGGTATCCATTTAAACATGTTTTTTTTGCAATTAGACTGCTGGTCATCACACAGAATCATAAAAAGCCATCGACAAATCACCTGGTCATAAAGAAGGAAATCAAACTGTATCCTAAAGGGAAAATGTTATATCCCAGATGTGATGGTCAAATTGAGGCCTGTCATGTGGGCAGTATCAGTTGACATGGTGTTCCCACCACGTGCCCCATGGTCAGTGACTGAATTTGCTCCAGGAACAGCTTTTATTGGGCGATGGACTTGTGTCCCGCCACTAGTCTTCTGTTTGAAGGAAGCAATACCGGGTTCCATGCCATTGTCTAAAATAGCTGAAAGAGGCATATCCAAGCTCATGACCTTGAATAACCTCCAAAGGCATGTCCCTATAGTTATGCTAAGAAGGAAGAAAATAGGGGCACCTGGGTGGCTCAGTTGGTTAGGCGTCTGACTTTGGCTCAGGTCATGACCTCACGGTTCGTGGGTTCGGGCCCCGCGTCGGGCTCTGTGCTGACAGCTCAGAGCCTGGAGCCTGCTTCGGATTCTGTGTCTCCCTGTCTCTCTGTCCCTCCCCCTGCTCACTCTCTGTCTCTCAAAAATAAATAAACATAAAAAAAGAAGGAAGAAAATAACTACTTAATAAATGCTTATTTACTTAAAAATTCTAAAATCGCCATTAGATTTACTTTACGCACGTGAACATTAAGGAATCAGCCTGCAAACTGATCAATCACATGGACAAGGGGATGAACACCATAACAGCAGGTTATCCATCTGTCATGACCTGCCAGAAGGGCTATGTCATGTAGTTACTATTTTCTAAATTGATTATTGAAAGATAATGTAATGACAAAATGGATTTTTTTGAAAAAGAAAGAAAAAATCATGCCTAATCGCACTTCCCTAACATGGCAACTATTTTCCTTTCTCCTACACCCTTCATGTTCTGCTATAATTTTTTTTTAGAATGAAAGGTTTGGACTTCAAAACGTAGAAAGTTAGATGCTTTGAACTGGAAGCGATGGCCGTTACAGTGTGGAGCTTTCTCCAAATCAGCCATGGAAGTCTCCGGATGCCAGGAGACCAAATGGGATATCTGGCACAGCAGGCCATTGCTTCCCTGGTTCTCTGTAAGAAAGGCGAGCACAGCTCCCACAACCGCTAAATTGCTGTTGGGGTTGTCAAGATCCAACAGGAGGCGGCTTTTTTCCTTGCCTTCAAAGGCTAATGCTCCCAGAACAAAATCCAAAACGTTTCCCTCTCTTTCTCTGTTCAAGTAGAAGGGGAGACATGAAAACAAGCAAAAACCTGAGAGGGATTCTTTTTCAGGACATCTGCAACATGGAGTGTGGAAATTCAGTACTGAACTTTTGAAAATCTGTTGTTTCCAGGAAACTCAGCCACCCCAAGCTGGTGAAATTCTACGGAGTGTGTTCAAAGCGATACCCTATATACATAGTGACTGAATATATAACTAATGGCTGCCTGCTTAATTACCTGAAGAGTCACGGAAAAGGACTTGAAACCTCTCAGCTCTTAGAAATGTGCTATGATGTGTGTGAAGGCATGGCCTTCTTGGAGAGCCACCAGTTCATACACAGGGACTTGGTAAGCAGAGCCACTGGACGCTCAGAGAAAGAAAGCAATCCACGGTCCCCGCCTCCAGCGATGGGGCCATTGGGAAGGGTGACAAGGAGGGCATCCTCACCTTCACTTGGCTCTCCTGTGACTTGCTCAAGCACATGACGCTTTTGTAATAAAAGCCACGATTTCTAAATAAAATATTTGCAGTACAGAAAGACTAAAAGAAGCCATCAGGATTTATGTAGCTGTGTGGTGGTGTGGAGGAAGATGGATACAAAGGAAAGAGTTTGGTCAATTTCGTGTTTCTCCGAACCAATTAAATCCAAGTTGACCTTTACTCCAGGGAGGGCTCAGGGCCAAAGCAGTCAATTAAGACCATAACTGAGAAATACAAAACCAGAAGGAAGTGAAATCTGTGTGTCTTTGGGTCAGGGTGGGTTGGGGGACGTTTTGCTTGGTAGGCACTGGTATTTATCTTTAGAGCTCCGCTTGCTCTGAACAGCAAACCCGCCACGCACACTAGGCCGGTACAGCATCTACGCCTTCAAAGCGCCTGTTGATGCATGGTACCCCTGTGGTGGAGAAGGAACCCCTAGAAATAATTTTTCCCTTCTCGCCGACGAGCTGCGGTTCTGTGTTTGACGTGTGATACCTTTCATGCCGTTTGACAAGGATGGCTGCTTGCGTGAAAATACTTAGGGGCGCACATTTTCGTTTTGAAAAATTGCCAAGGACACAAAGACAGAGTCTCAACATTTGGGGTTTTGATAGGCAATCTTAGATTGGGTGAGAACTCTGCTAAAGAGAAGGAAAGTGTTGGATCCTGATGTCGGGAGATTCTTGGCCACTTTAACTGTTTGGTAATTTTGTGTTTTCTCCAAAGGCGGCTCGGAACTGCTTGGTAGACAGTGATCTCTCCGTGAAAGTGTCTGACTTTGGGATGACGAGGTAAGCCAGTTCCAAAGGGGCAAGCAATGAAAGAGGGGTCTCCATTCACACCTAAATGCCATCAGAATTGAAGGCATTGCGGTGATATGGAACGTGCTCTGAATTGGGGGGTTAGAAACCTGGATCTCTTCCCCATACTGCCTCTGACCACCTATGAAATATGTCTCACCTCATTTCTTCACTAGGAAGATATAGTTGTTCTTCAGAAATTACCCAAAGTCCCTTTTCATTCTTTCAAAACTCTAATATTTTTTAACTTCTAAAAGAATTCCATGAAAGGTCCTAAATATTCTAATATAACATGGTATAGCCAGATTATTGGGATGTATATACACGTATACATGTATATATTATGTATATATTTTTTAACTCAATCAAAGCTCCTTTAGGCCTTTCTGATTTTCTCTTAATATTCATTCAAATTGGCATAGCATAGGGGCGCCTGGGTGGCTCAGTCGGTTAAGCATCCACCTTCAGCTCAGGTCATGATCTCGAGGTTCATGAGTTCAAGGCCCACGTCGGGCTCTGTGCCGACAGCTCGGAGCCTAGAGCCTGCTTCAGATTCTGTGTCTCCCTGTCTCTCTGCCCCTCTTCTGCTCACACTCTATCTCCCTCTCAAAAATAAACAAACATTTGGGGTGCCTGGGTGGCTCAGTCAGTTAAGCGGCCGATTTCGGCTCAGGTCATGATCTCGCGGTCCGTGAGTTCGAGCCCCGCATCAGGCTCTGTGCTGACAGCTCAGAGCCTGGAGCCTGTTTCGGATTCTGTGTCTCCCTCTCTCTGACCCTCCCCCGTTCATGCTCTGTCTCTGTCTCAAAAATAAACGTTAAAAAAAATAAACAAACATTTAAAAATTTTTTAAAAACTGAAACAGGCATAGCATTAACACCAGGAAAATTTTTGTTGGCGTGTCATTAAATTTTCTGTATTACCAAGTAAGGCACGAAAGTAGACTCTGAGGTTCTCTTGGTTGGCATTCTATCACCACTTTATGATTTAGATAAATTACTTTTTTTTCTTCAAGTTTCTATTTAAATTCTAGTTAATATATGTGGTAAAATTGGTTTCAGGTGTAGAATTTGGTGATTCATCACTTACATACAAAACCCGTGCTCATCACAAGTGCCCCCCTTAATCCCCATCACCCATTTAGCCCATGCCCCCACCCACCTCCCCTCCAAAAACCCTGTTTGTTTTCTGTAGTTAGGAGTCTCTTATGGTTTGCTTCCCTCTTTTTTTTTCCTTCCCATATGTTCATCTATTTGTTTTTTAAATTCCACATATGAGTGGAATCATATGGTGCTTGTCTTTGTCTGACTGACTTATTTCACTTAACATGATACCCTCTAGTTCCATCCCTGTCGTGGCAAGTGGCAAGATTTCATTCTTTTTCATGGCTGTGTAACATTCCATTGTGTATATATACCACATCCTCTGTATCCATTCATCAATTGATGGCCATTTGGGCTCTTTCCACAGTTTGGCTATTGTGGACAGTGTTGCTAGAAACATCAGGGTGCCTGAGCCCCTTCGAATCATCATTTTTGTATCCTTTGGGTAAATACCTAGCAGTGCAATCACTGACTGGGTCATAGGGTAGTTCTATTTTTTTTTTTAACTTCTCGAGGAACATCCATACTGTTTTCCACCGTGGCTACACCAGTTTGCATTCCTACCAAAGGTGCAAGAGGGTTTCCCTTTCTCTGCATCTTTGCCAATACCCATTGTTTCCTGTGTTAATTTTACCTGTTCTGACTGGTGTGAGGTGATATCTCGTTGTAATTTTGATTTGTATTTCCCTGACGATAAGTGATGTTGGGCATCTTTTCATGTGTCTGTTTTAGCCATCTGGATGTCTTCTTTGGAAAATGTCTATTCGTGTCTTCTGCCCATTTTTTAAAACTGGATTATTATTAGTTTTTGATGTTGAGTTTGATAAGTTCTTTATAGATTTTGGATTCTAACCCTTTATCCGATATGTCATTTGCAAATATCTTCTCCCATTCCATAGGTTGCCTTTCCATTTTGTTGTTTCCTTCCCTGTGCAGAAGCTTTTTATGTTGAGGAAGTGCCATGAGTTCATTTTGGAAATAATTATCTTATGATAGCAGTTTAAAAGAGTCTTCCATTTTCTTTATTGTGAATCTTCAGACTATGTGAGCCTCAGAGCCAGTTTCATGGGTTTACATAGGAAACGAATATGTACATGTTGGCCTTTCCACTCAGCGAGCGTTTATTGAGTGCCTGCTAAATGCCAAGGCCTTGTAGGAGATACTGACATAAATGGGATAGTACCTGCCCTCAAAATGGTCATCTTAGTCCTGAGAGCAAGTAGATTTCAAAACTGAGACAAAATACAGCTATAAAGTTGTGTCAATTCGACATAAACTCACATAATTCTGAGGAGGAATACAATTTCAAGGAGGTCTGCAGAGTTCACCAAGGCTAGCTTTATATTTAGCAGACATAGCCCTGAAACACCATAGGACCATCTGAGTTTTGTTTTAAAGTTGTTTTTTTTTTTTTTTTAGTCATCTCTACCCATAATGTGAGGCTCAAACTCACGAACCCAAGATCAAGAGTCATGTGCTCTACCAACTGAGCCAGCCAGGCGCCCCAGGAGGATCTGTTTTTAAGTCTTCCCTACAATTCAATATTAGGAAGTGCTCCTTTTCTGGGACCCTCAACATTGTCAAGGTGTCCCTTGGGCTGTGTACCCCTTACCAACACTCCAACCACCCACACGCTGAGTCTCCTACACTGATACCCCAAATGTGTAGCTCTCTTGAGCTCGCAGCTTCATCGGGCGGGGAGAAGCTCCCAGGACAGGGGGACTGATCCCTACCTTGTTCTCAAGGCGGGAGAATTGGCCATTATGGCAGCATCCAGGGAACATACTGTCAAGTTCCTTCTAGCTCAGAAGCCTGTGCCTTACCTTGGTCCTGATGATCCAAAGGAAGGTCTAAGCCGCAGGTGAAACCCAGTGCCAGCAGTTTCTGGATGTCTTGTGCTGTCTAGAGAAGCTGAGGGGGCCTGAGGAAGGAAGTATGGAAGGTGTTTTGTGTAATCCTATGAAAGTGTTATTTGTTACTACTATTAATATCTCTATTCTATTCTACTAATATACTCATATGTTAAATATATTACTAACGTGATATAAACATTAACATCATTAATATTTCCAAGAATGATTTTCAAAACCAGCTTTTCCTGACATTTTAAATTACAATACACATCTCTAACACACCTTTGATGTGTACAGTTTTCCCGTAAAGTATATCCAAAATTTCAGCTTCCATAACTTTTCTTTTCCTTTTTTGTTAAGAGTCATTATTCATTTGCTTTTTTCTAGGCAAACATAGAGGGCTTCCCTCTATTAGTTATATAAATAATATATGCTTATTGTAAGAAATAGGGCAACAGTGGCGAAAGGGAGAAGTAGAATCTGTCCCCCACCCCTTCACCTCATTTTCAGCACTAGGAGTAACTACAGCCAACACGTTTGATAGATGCCCTTTCATAACTAATCCTACGTATACCCAGTCACGTGCATAAATATGTGCATTTATTGTTTGTTCCCACAACAGTGCTGGAATAGATGAAGGGGATTAAGAGTATGCTTATCTGGAGGAGCCCTGAGTAATACATGGAATTGTTAAATCACTATATTGTACACCTCAAACTAATGTAACACTGCATGTTAACTATAGTGGAATTAAAAGTTTTTTAACGGAGTTACATTATATATACCTGCTTTTGCACGGCCCCATTTTCCATGGGCATTTTTCACTTTTTTTATTTTTTGGTAAATATAGAACTATCTTGTGTTTTTTGTTTTTTTTTAATATAATGTATTGTCAAATTGGCTTACATACAACACCCAGTGCTCATCCTGATATCTTGTTGTTTAAATGGCTGTATACTATCTTACTGAATTAATGTAGCATACCATATTTTTAAAGTTTATTTATTTATTGTGTGTGTGTGTGTGTGTGTGTGAGAGAGAGAGAGAGAGAGAGAGAGAGAGAGAGAGAGAGAGAGAGAGAATGAGCGGGGGAGGGGTAGAGAGAGAGGGATAGAGAGAGAATCCCAAGTAGGCTTCATGCTTCAGTGCAGATACAAGGCTCAAACTCACGATCTGTGAGATCATGACCTGACCTGAAATCAAGAGTCAGATGCTTAACCGACTGAGCCCCCCAGGCGACCCTGGACCATATGATATTTAATTGCTCTTCGACGTGTGGACATTGAGGATGCTTCTATTTTTATCACTATTATATAGCGCATACTCTTAAATATATATTTTTATGGTCTCGATATCTCCATAGAATATTATCATCCATCATTGTTTATCACAGGAGATTAGAAGCAATTTACAAGGTTAAACCATACAACGTTAATCCATAAGAGGCAATACTATTCAGTCATCAAACACGATGCCCCAGAAGAAAATGAGACCACGTGGGGAAAATATTCTTGATATGCCATTGAAGGAAAAAGCAAACCTCGGTACAACAGAAAGCCAATTTTGTTCAAATTATATATAGAACAAAAGATTGGAAAGTATAAGCAAAAGTGTATCTTGAATGGTAGATTTACAATATCTTCGGGGTGAGATTCTGAGTAATTTAACGTTTACGTTTTTGTGTTTTTCTATACTGACCAAATGTTTTGCATGCCGATGTTGGTATCTGCAAAGTTAGATATAATTTTTTAAAGCTTCCAAGCCATAAGCAGCCTTTAGCTACACTACACATTGGAAGGAAGCAAAAGAACTAGAGAACCGAGGCATTCCGCTGAGACTGTGGGGGCTCTGTGACCTTAATCAGCCTGTACTCTTCCAGAGGCCATGGCAGCCAACAGGGGTCTGCTCATTTTGCACAGCCCAGCCACTTAAGGTCTGTGTTGATTCCCCCCCCCCCCCCCAACAGGTATGTTCTGGACGACCAGTACGTCAGTTCCGTAGGAACAAAATTTCCGGTCAAGTGGTCAGCCCCAGAGGTGTTCCACTACTTCAAGTACAGCAGCAAGTCAGACGTGTGGGCCTTCGGTAAGAATGTGGCCACACAGGCCCCAGCCCCATTTCGTAAACTGGCTTCCACAACAGGAAACCGCAAGCGCAGCAACATCCATTTTTAGCAAAAAGCCCCAGCACTTGCGAAATTACCTGTACGGCCTGAGATAAGCAAGAGATCCAAGGTGATCGAGACCTTTCTCCTTGGGCCGGGGTCAGGATGTCTGTCCCGTATCGTAGAAAAATCTCCATCCTGCTAGCACCTTTGTATCAAATCATAGGAGATAAAAGCTCTTCCACTGAAGATTTCTAACAGTTCTTAAAGAGGAGCCATTGGAAACTAAAACCAGGTTTGCATGGAGTCCAAAACGTGGAAGGGCTTGAAATGTAGCCATCGACTTTCCGCGTGAAAGCGGCCATGCCGGCCGTTCCCTTCTGCATCCGCCTACTCTTTGGGCATGCGCGGGGCAAACACCAAACACGACTCGGTGCTTTCTTTGGCCTTTGCTAATTTCAACTAGGGTCCTCATTAAAATTCATCCTTAGATCGAGGGTCAGCAAACCACGGCCCAGGGCCAAATCTGGCGGCCTGTTTCCGTAGATGGACTTTCACCGGAGCAAGCCACGCCCATCCGTTCCCGTATTGTCTCTGGTTTTGTACTTGCTCTGTGACCCTTGACAGAAAAGATTTGCTGACCCTTATTTTAGTAAAAGATCTATACTGAAATTTAGTAAAGGTAATTAGAAAACTGAAACAGTTCTTAAGTTGTGATTTGGTAGATTTTCTGGTATCTTTCCGCCTTGTTGGGAGTGTCAGGCCCATTTACAATCATTGTCAGATGGATCCAGGATAAATAATCCAAATGATCATAAAATTATTTATGGGTGTATTAAATGCATCTGAGCCTTGTTTCATGTCTGGCTCAGTCCATAGGCATAATCTGATTTTTTATATGACATCCAAAAGACCGCATGAATAACAGAAAATTTCGTTAGCCGTTTATTTTTCCATGTGCCACAAATTTTTAAAATAACTATTACTTTTGTAAAAGTAGTATCGTTCACTTAAAAAAATAATCCAATGTACACAGAAAAAAGAAAAACCACAAAGATAGTGTTTTGGTGAATACTTGATATCCTTTGGGGCTGACTACCTTGTGAAAATTAGTTTCAATCTCTTTGTGTCAATATGCCTTATGAAAGATGCTTTTAAAAATCAGTATCCTTACTCAGTAATTACAGCTGATGATTCACCCTGTGCAATACAAGTTGGCTCCAGATATTTTCTGGCTGTTTCCCAAAACTAAATCCCTTCTTAAGTAATTTGCCCCCAGTGAGGATATTCAAAATGAACCAGGGCCTCTGAAAGCAATTCCCAAAGAAGGGGTCCCACAGATATTTGAAGCAACGGTATTATTTTTGGGATAAGTGACTAGCCTCCCAAAGACAGAACTGTCAAGAGCAGTACACTTTTGGATGGATGTGTTAGAAGGTTCGTTAAAAAAAATAACAGCCACGGCAACTTGTGACATTGCCTTATTGTAAACATTCTACATAAAATCCATAGCCCTAAAAGTGAAAGAAACTTTGAAGTTGGTACTGTGGTTACAGTTCTAGAATAATTTTCTTCCTTCTTCTGTATTTCGGGCTTGCCAAGGTTTTGAAGCTGGCTGGCTGCTGAAATTCTCTGGTTTGATCGGGGAGACAGCACCCTGGCCACCATTCAGAGAGCATTTAAAGCATGCTGGTGCACTCTATGTGCTCTGCATTTACTTATTTTAAAAAAAAATTTTTTTTGAATGTTTTTGTTTATTTTTGAGACCGAGAGAGACAGAGCCTGAGCAGGGGAAGGGCAGAGAGAGAGGGAGACACAGAATATGAAGCAGGCTCCAGGCTCTGAGCTGTCAGCACAGAGCCTGAAGCGGGGCTCGAACTCACAGACTATGAGATCATGACCTGAGCCGAAGTCGGACGCCCAACCGACTGAGCCACCCAGGCGCCCCCGTGCTCTGTATTTTTTTATCCTATGTCATGCTTACGGCAACTCTGTGATGTACAAATACCCACATATTATAGACAGGGAACCTGATCTGAGAATGGTTAAGAAACTTGCCTGGCCTATAAACGGCAGAATTGAGCCCCACAGGCCACATCTAACGGACCCAAACGCCACCCTCAACCACCATGACCAGAACCCGGTGTTTTAATCTGGGGTCTGCAATGCCCTTGGATGGGCTTCAGTACAATGTGGACACCCAGAAACTGAACACAAGAATGCTGTGCACTCACCTTCCCAAGAGAGAACCAATGGTTTTTATCAGATTCTTAAAAGGACACCTGACCCCCAAAATCTTAGGAACCATCAAGGCAAAAAGGAGGAATTTTGTCCCTGAGTTTACCTGCGAATTTCCACGGGAAGGTAATTTGCGCAATGAAACCGTCGCACACAACTGCCAAGGCAGAGAGAGAGGGCGGGGACTTCGATCGCTCCTTCGGGTTGGAGCGGGCAGGGAGAGGGGTGTTGTCACGGTGAGGAGGGGACGAGGAGGCCCCAGCTGCCTCCCTGAAGCGGTCCCAGAATCCTGGCCCGAGTAACTCCCCCTGCAGCTGCACTTGCCATTGACCCGTTTACCGGCAAGAACAGGCGCCTGGGTGTCAGGGAACCCGGAGAAGGTACCTTGGGCTCCAGAAGTGATGGCACAGTCCCACCCTCCATACCCTGTCCCGTTTCCCAGGGATCCCTCGCTCTGACCTGTGGCCCTCCTGACCCGGTGTGTGAGGCCCGTTTGGCAAACTGTACCTTCTGACATCGGCCCTCTTTCCTTTTTGTCCGCTGGTCGCCCTTCGTGCGATGCAGGGATCCTGATGTGGGAAGTGTTCAGCCTGGGGAAGCAGCCCTACGACTTGTATGACAACTCCCAGGTGGTCGTGAAGGTCTCCCAGGGCCACAGACTCTACCGTCCCCAACTGGCGTCGGACACCATCTACCAGATCATGTACAGCTGCTGGCACGAGGCAAGTGCACCACGTGGGGGGGGAGGAAGGTGCGTCAGGTGCACCTGGAGCGGCGGCCTGGGACGCCAACCGGGCAAGGCATTTTTGAGGGAGAACACCTGCCGCAGAGCAGGTGCAATGGCCCCGGGGCCCTTTCCACAAGTGTTTGTAATTTAAAACGAGCAACATAGCAATGCAGGTGCCAACAACTTCTATCCAGCACTGTTCGTATATATTAACTCATTTATTCATCAGCCAACACGCTATGAAGTAAGCACTACCACGTCCAAAACTAAGGGAAGTGGAAACAGAGACCCAGAGAGGTTAAGTGACTTGCTCGAGGTCACATAGCTAGTAAGAGGCAGGCCGGTTAGCGTCAGAGTCCCTGTTCTTAACCACAACACCATGGGGTCTCTCCTCACGGAGAGAGGCGGCCAGAAGGACATGGCATGCTTGGCTACACCGTGTTGGAAGGGCTGGGAGTTAGTTGGAAGAATAGGTCGGAGTCAGATCCTGCAGACTGAACAACAGGGAGAGGAGTGTGAGTTTTGCTTTTTATAGGCAATGGAGAGCCAGTGAAGACTTTTGAGAGTGCATAATAATAGGGGACTTCTAAGAATGGTAATCTAAAAATAGCTTGTAGCCATTATCTGGAACTGCCTATTGGCAGAGGGAGCAAATGCTGCATTCGTGTATTCATCCATTCATTTATTCATCTGTTCACTGGTAAAAGGCAGATTGGTGTCATGGTCAAGCATGTGGACTCTGGAGTCGGAATGTCTGGTTGAATAGCTGTGTGACCTTGTATAAGCCTCCTACCATCTCTGTGCTTCACTATAAAATAGTACTTCACTCCTAGGATTATTGTGTGGATTGAACGAGTTAATATTGTGAAGTCCTTAGAACAGTGTCTGTTCTGTTGTGTATTCACAGAACCCCTGTGCACCAAGCACTATACTTGGTGCTAGGAATAAATTGCACAGATTTCTTCATTTCTTGTGTTGGAGCCTAGAGTCCCACATGGGAAGAGTTGCTGTCAGTATCACGTACTAATATTTTCTCATTTAGCCTAACATTCTCTCCTGGGATGTGGGCGCTTCCTGATTTTCCACCCTATGGCACTTGGGATGAAGCTTTCCCACCCCCTCAGCCCCAAGGTGGTGTTTTTGGTGTTGAGAGCCTCGGGCAGCACGAGAGGATCAGGTGGGGTCAGAATAGAGTTAGCAGATGGGGTTTTTGAATTGAAGCCCCGAACCTGTCTGGCCCTTCCCATTCTAGCTCCTGGGAATTGGCCACACCATCGGATGGACAGGAAGCCCTGAGAAGGACCGAAATGCCTTCTTCTTCCAGTTGGTCCGTGAAAGTATAAATTGTGGCGGAGTCCGTGGAGAGGGGTTTGCACCCACTTTCCAGTTGAATGTTCTACATATGGTGACCGCTTTGTGCATTTTGGTCCCCAACTTTTTATATGCTTTATTTCACAATTTTTAGAAGAAGGTTCACAATTTTCATTAGATTCCAATTTATCTTCTCCATATTTCTTTGCACAAAAATGAGCATGTACGTGTGTGTGTGTGTGTGTGTGTGTTTCCCTTTCTTTCTTACAAAAAAAGGAGCAAATTCCCTCCGCAGGTGTTACCCCTCTATCCATGTGTCTATTTCCCCACCATCTCACCAACACAGACCATTCTGGATCTGCCAATCTGATAGAGGAGAAATGGCATTTAGTGCAGCTTATAGATTTACATCTTTCATTACAAGGGAGGTACATTTTTAAGGGCATTGGTATATCTTTCTGAGAATTATGTCCTATCTTTTCCCTTTGTTCTGTTAAGCTTTTAGTTTCCCTCATCTTGATTTTATTTATTTATTTTTTTTAATTATTTTTAATGTTTATTTTTGAGACAGAGAGAGACAGAGCATGAATGGGGGAGGGTCAGAGAGAGAGGGAGACACAGAATCCGAAGCAGGCTCCAGGCTCTGAGCTGTCAGCACAGAGCCCGACGCGGGGCTCGAACTCACGGACCGCGAGATCATGACCTGAGCCGAAGTCGGACGCTCAACCGACTGAGCCACCCAGGCGCCCCTCATCTTGATTTTAAAAAGACCCCTTTATAAATGAAAGAGATGAGTACTTCATCTGTGATAGTTGTAAATGTTTTCTCCCACTCTGTCACTTACCTTTTGATTTAATTTATGGTGGTTTTGTCATGCAAACTTTTTTTTCTTTAAACACAGTTAATTGTGTCAGTATTTGCTTTTCTTGCTTCTGGAAACTGAGTTAAAGTTACATAGGTTTCTCCACACCCTGGTCATAATGGCATTCACTCAGATTTTCCTCTAGTATTTTGTGGTTTCATTTTTTTACATTTGGATCCCTGATCTAGTTGGTGTCTGTTACGGTGTATGGTATAAAGTATGGCTCCAAAGATCTTGTTTTCAAAATGACCACCTGCTTGCTGCACACCATTTATTACAGGACCGTGTCATCCCAGGGATAAGACCATCTAATCGTGTCCAAATATCCCCTAACATAGGAAATCTCTGTATGTATTTGGGGTTATTTGGGGACTTTCTCTTCTGTTCTCCGGTCTCTATTCATGTGCTACCACCGCATTGTTTTAATTATAGAGACTTTATAATACGTTTTACTTCTAGGTAGGCTAGCACGCTGTCGTTGCTGATCTTTTTAAATACCTTTCCTAGCTATTTTTGCATAGCTTTTAAATTTCGTTTAATTTTTTAATTTTTTTAACTTTAATTCCAGTCTAGCTACCGCACACTAGCTACATTAGTTTCAAGTGTTCTTTTTCCACGCTTTGAAACTCTATGAACTAGAGAATGAATTTGTCCAGCTTGAAACACGCTTGTTCATATTTTGGAGGAGATGGTATTCAGTTTATATTTTTAACTAGGGAAATTTGACATCTCCGTGATACTGATTTGTCCTCTTCAAGAGCAAGCAACATTTTTCTATGTGTTCAGGTCTACATTTGTGTTTTTCAGCAGTGTTTAAAGTTTTCCTCATTTGGGGGGGTACATTTTTGTCTGTATTTTATTTTGGTGTTGTTGCTGTTATAAGTGGAGTGTTTCTTCCGTTGTGTCTTCTGACTGGTTCCTGTCTTTGTACATGAAGGCGATTGATTTTGTACGCTAATTTTACATACTGCTCTCCTGAATTCCTTTCATTTGAGTTGGTTCGATGATTGATTCTCTTGGCTTTTCCAGGCATACAATTGTATCTTATGCAAATGAAGATATTTTTACTGTTTCTTTTTCAATTCTTAGGGCTTTAGTTATTTTGTCTTTAGGAGAAATGTCCATAGCGTTTCCACAATTAAAAAGTCACTAGCTTTACAGGGTGCCTGGGTGGCTTAGTCGATTAAGTGTCTGACTTCGGTTCAGGTCATGATCTCACATTTGTGAGTTGGAGCCCCGCATCGGGCTCTGAGCTGTCAGCACAGTCTGGAGCCTGTTTCAGATTCTGTGTCTCCCTCTCACTCTCTGCCCCTCCCCCGCTCACGTTCTGTCTCTTTCTCTCTCTCAAAAATAATAAAATAAACACTTAAAAAAGTCACTAGCTTTAGGACTGAGATATTCATATCTTATATGTATTAATGTTTATTTACTTATTTTGAGAGAGACAGAGAGACAGACAGAATCCCCAGCAGACCCCATGCTGTCCGTGCAGGGCCAATGCCGGGCTCGATCTCACAAACTGTGAGATCATGACCTGAGCTGATATCAAGAGTCGGACACTTAACTGACTGAGCCACTTAGGCACCCCTTATATATTTTATTTTTAATCATAACTTTTATAAACTAAGCCATTGGGGTTTTCTTTTATTTAGCTTCCAGAAAAGCGCCCCACATTTCAGCAACTCCTATCTTCCATTGAACCACTGCGGGAAAAAGACAAGCCTTGAAGATGAAATTGGGAGATCTCACGAGAATGAATGTAAACGCTGGCCAACATCTTCATTCTTTTTAAGGAAAGTAGCAAGGCACAGACAATGTAATTTAGTTCTTCTTAATAGTCTTCTGCATGCTGTTTGTTATATTATGTAGAAATGAACAAGGTAAAAAAAAAAACAAAAGATTTCCTTGAAATTTAGGTCAAATTAGTAATTTTGTGTATGCTGATCTTAATATTACACTTCCCAGACTATAGCCGAAGCACATTTTCTGATCGTGATATAGACAGTGCGGACCATGTGTAAAGATGGAACAGAATTGACAAATTCTTTGTTGGATATTTGTTCTTTTCCTTATATTGTCACTGTCATAATTAAATGTTACTAATGAGTACCAAAATGTGGACATTTGCCTTCATGTTTCAATGCTGTCAAACTTTAGCATGTCTGAGAATCAAATGAACAGTTTATTAAAACACAGATTCCTTAGGAACTACCGCAGGGATTCTGGTAGAGCAACTCTGAGGGCAGCCTAAGAATTTGTATTGTTAACAACCTTGCGAACATTCCTGTGCAGTGGGGCATCATTAGGTGGTCCATAATTCAACCCAAGTGACCCAACCCTCCTCTGATTTCCAGATTAGATCACTGATTCCTTGTGTCATGTATATATGCCATGCAAATATAAAACTAAAATAATATATTCAAGAATACATTAAATGCATTTCCACGAAGAGCAAATTTTAAAAGGTGCTAAGGTAAATATGATGCCTTTTTCCTTAACCTTAATCCTTATCGATTTTGATTCCCTGTAACCATGGTCTTATTTCTAGAAGTAAATGTTGCCTTCTAATAATTTTAAATCCTTGGATTTGGGGCTCTGGGGCTTCTGGCTAGTTTGGTAACTGAAATGTCTATTTCAGTCTCCTATCTTGACACAAAGGAACAGAAACACTATTTCAGTTTCTCATGGCAATTGCCAAAAGGTACTTCTGCTTTAAAACTATTCTGGATGGGGGGAAGGGGGGGGGCACCTGGTTGGCTCAGTTAAGCGTCCGACTCTTGATTTCAGCTCAGGTCATGATCTCATGGTTCGTGAGTTCAAGCCCTGCATCGGGCTCTTCACTGACAGCATGGAGCCTGCTTGGGATTCTGTCTACCTCTTTCTCTGCCCCCTCTCCCACTTGCTCTCTCTCTGTCTCTCAAAATAAATAAACAGATAAATAAATAAAACTATTCCTGGGACTCCCCTCCTTCAAGGCTTCCTGCTGAACCCATAGGTTTTCATCTCTCTTGAACTATGTCACTGTCTTTTCTGTAACGTCAAGGAGGGTTATGTGGAGGCACAATTACGATGAAAAGACATCCTAATTAAACCCTGCTACTATTCTCCAGATGTAGATTAACCATCTCCCTTAAGAGACACTCATATTCTTTCTCATCCCACTGACTCCATCACCTCCCAGCTCCTTCCAATGATCCCTCTTGGTTGTCTCTTTGCATGTAAATACTGCTTCCTGTATTTTCAGAAGAATCGACTTTTGATAGCCGCTTTCTATTATTTCACAGAGGTGCACAAATCTCAATTTATAATGAGATGGAACTTTAAAAATAACCACTAGGGCATTTATACATTCAGCGAACATTTCTTTAGCAGGTACCGAGTGACAGATTCTTTCCTGCTCAAGGGAAAAGAAGGAACAAGTAACAGCATCCATGTTCCTCAAAGGGCCCTCTTGAAGGCTGTTTTCCTTTCTTTTCCTTATGTTTATGTGTTTGGGTTTTTAAAAACAATCCTTTTTATAACAAAAGTAATATATGCTTATTGCAAAAATTCAAACAATACAGAATCATCTACCATGAAAAGAGCCAAAGCCTTGCTCAGAAGCCTGGCTCCAAAAACCAAGGGAAGCAAGATATGGAGATATCAGTAGAGGTTTATAAGAAAATAACCCCAGTGATGCTAGAAGGGGCCAAGTAGAGGAAGAATACTCATACCCCAGAAAACATACATCATCTTGAAAATGCTATTTAACCGTGTTTAGTGGTGATAGCTAGCATTTGCTGTTGGTGTTTTAAACCAGGGGACTGCCTACATGCTCTTGGAAGTGAAGAGGTCATCCCCCCTTGACTTGGCTCACTGACCCACCCTAACCGTTATCTCCATAGAATTTGTTAAATAAAAAGTTACTCTAACATTATGCCAGCCACCACAGGCAGTGAGGTGATGGGTAGAGTTTGGATATTTTAATCTCTTTTGAATCAGTCTTCAGGTATGTAGAGAATGGTGTGCTCAGAATGGGGCTGGGCTCTGAGATAAAGAAAAGGAGTGGTAGGCTTGGTTCCTAACCTGATGGTATAAACCATCTTAACATGCCTCTTTCTAGACAGATCTGATAGCTGGTTTGTACAATAAAACAATTTAAGAAACTGGGACACATTCCAAGACATTTGAGAGGTCAAGGCTTCCCAGGGAGTCAGACAGCAACTTTGTCCATGGAAATGAAAAGCAGACCAAATCCACAGAAGCCCCAGCACATATGGACACGTCAGACTACAGGAGTGTGGATCTAGTATTTATTGATTGTCTGCTTTGTGCTTAGTACCACTCAGACACTGGGTGAATGTAAGATTGAAGACGTTGGGTACCTACTTCAGAGGGTGACATTCACCTGAGATGTCTAGTCACTCCACAGGGAATGACAGAAGTGAGTTTCTATCAGGTGTGCTCTGGGCAGGGGGGGGGGGGCTCCTGGTGGCCCCTGGGGCTAGTTTTCTGTTGTCAGGGAGATGAGCAAGCCTCTTGGAAGTGAGAAGGCAACATGTGTAAACAGCCGGATTCTTCTCTTCTTTAGACATGGCAACCCGAAGAACACGTGGTCCAGTCCAATCATCACTGTGGGCAAATCACTACAGTACTTAGATTAAGTTAACGTGAAAAGAGCGTGTCAGCCTTTATACTTGAAATAAAGTGAGCAGTGTGTGCCGTTCTGGATCCCTGCTGCTCCGCCAGTTCTCGGACACTGTCCTGAAAAGCGATCCATCCAGATTCCATACAAGGCCCCAACACTTGCTCCCCCCCGTACAGCCTCCCGTGCAGAAATTCCAGCCGTGCAACAGACATTCCCACATCCATTACCCCCAAACAGCCACCGAGGCCAAAGACCCCTTTTTTCTATTACTCTCAAATATAAACAGAAGTCAAATCCTGAGGCAGAAATAAATACTGAAAGCAAGTGAAGATGCCCTCTCTTCAGGCCTGTCTCCTTGGGACAACCTTTCCTGAACAGAGCCATGGTTTTGATATTTAATGACATCTTTATAATCTCATATTGTCAGTGCCGTAAAATCAACATTTACATACAATGAAATCACCTCAAGAGGAAATAGATTTTCCTAAAATGAAGTCTGAACATCATCAGCATGTTGGAATCCTGGATTATTTTCTCCTTTACTCAAGTCCACGGAGGCGTAAGGATTTTCTTCACTTCTTGCTTGATTGTTCCTGTTAAATAAAGTGTAGTCAGTCACCTTAGTATAGTGATGTTGGAATGACACCGCCTCCCTTGGACCCCACTGCGCCCAGGCATCTTTGACACTTCAACATCGAATGGCTCGTTGGTGAATCAGTCCCCTCCTGACGGGCTGTGAACACCTAGAGAGCATTAGATTCATTCTCTTTGCCCCACGATCGGTTGGCATGATGGCTGGCAGAGTGTGGGAGACCACTGAGGGTTCGTGCTCTGGAGTCACAGAGAATGAGCCTCCGTATCTCAGTTTGCCTACTTAGAAAATGATGGCAAGCAGGCAAAGTCAACAAAGTAGGGCTAGCACAGCGCCCACAGTACCAGGCATACAGTCCTCAACAAATAGAAACCATTATTATTATTTGTACAAAGTGGTTGTTTAGCCAATTGCCCCATTTTAAATGGCTTCCCTACTAAATTATCAACTTCCAAATCGGAGGGCAGCTCTGTGGCCCAACAAACAGCTTTGGAAACTGGGTGTATATCCTAATGTGTTACTGACTAACCGTGTAGATTTGAACTACCTGGTCTCTCTGAATCCCAGTTTGATATGTACACGAAGATAATTACATTAAGATAATTAGATAATTACATATTTACGTCCTACATTTGCTGAGAATATTAATGCATGAAGAGTACTGAGCAGGGTAACCAGTCTTATTTTTCAGGATACCTTCTAGTAACACAGCACATGGCATGAAGGAGGGTCCCCAAATAATTGATTTAATGAATTAACTTTGGAATAGCATCTCACATGCAAAGAATGCTTCTCAAACCATAACGTGCATACAAATCACCTGGGGGGAGGTCTTACTAAAAATGCAGATTCTTCCCACAGCAGGTCTCCTAGAAACCGATAATTGTCGTTGGCTTTGGGAAGGGAACTTGAAGGCAAAAGGTAACAGGGAGATTCTGTGTATCTTTCCGTATTTTTAAAATCTAACCATATGAATGTATTCTATTTGATGCTTAATTTTTTTTAACTGAAGCTATTTTAGGGAACTAAATTCTCTACAGAGAAGAATTGAGCAAAACAGACCAATGCATGTAAAAATTCCGTCATGAGCATGTGTCAGCAGCCTGAAGTGTGCACAGAGTTTTGTTAGGTACTATAAAGTATTATTAACCTTAATTACATAAGCCCAACGGAAGTGATTTCTCAACAACAGAAAAAAAAACATCTAGTGGCAGAACAAGACTATAAATTGGGTCTTGAACAGTTTGAATCCTCAATGAACTTGGATCTTCAACTCAGGAACAAATTAGAAGGTGCATGGCCCATGGACTAAGGGATTAAAGGGTGGGAGTTTGAAGCACATCTCACAGCTCATTCTTGAATGATTTCACCATTGAAACCATCACTGAGTCAGTCTCTGAGGTCACTTCTAGACCAAGGAAGACTATGAGAGAGAATAATTCCCTGAGCCTGCCCAGCCCCGCTGGGTCTGCAGGGCCTCTTGTCAGTAAGGAGACGAGGCTGTGACCAGGATGGAGTTTACCAGGCCATGCTAGGAAACCCCAGGCTGAACATCACCTGCGTGTCGGTGCTTGCTAGGAAGGCCAAGTGGTGATGAAATCTGGTAAATTTCTAGGGGATGCATCAGAATATTTAGGCACAAAATGGTCCAAATAAGCAATTGGCTTGTACAACCTACCACTTACTGCACATTTTCCCATTAGTTTTCCCTAAACCTTTCTGTTTTAAGATAGGTAAGTCTGGGAAAGGTCACTTACTTCCTTCGATTTCTGATCCCGGAGACGATGAGCAGGACAATACCAACCACTACCACACCCATCACGACCCCAAAAACAATCAGCCATATGGTGACAGGTGGCTGGTAAGGGGGTGACAGAGTTGGCTGAATACCCAGAAACTCCAGGCTGTTGTCATCCAGGCGGAAAGCATCATTGATACGGCTCCGGGACATCCTATTCCCAAAAGCAAAACACTTAGGCAAAACAAAATTGTAATTGTTTACTTCTTATATCATTTTTCCTGAAAGGATTTGATAGGCTTACCCTAAGAATGTACACCTAGAAGAGTGATGAAATCAAAGCAGATAACCGGCTCCAACGACAGATAAGAGATCTGACAATCATGCACCTTTCCTATTTTGCAGCCTAGATTAGGTCTGGCAACAGCTTCCTTGGGTTGTGAGTGTGGAAACGTGCAACTGGCTGGCATTTGTTGATTTGTGACTGCTGTGTTGTAAAAGCAAAGTCAGCATATTTGGCGAGAATTTCCCTTCTGTCAGAATATGTCTACGACGACTTTATATCAAATAATGGAAAAGGACAATTGGGCGCATCTCTTCTACAAATCAGTCGGGTCCTATACCCAAGTCTCGACTGTTGTGTTTTCCAAATTAAAGGTGTTGACCTTTGGAGGCAGGGGAGGAACACAGGAAAGGGGCCTTCGCCAATTTCTCCAGCACTGGGATGGGATATGGCTAAGTTTTATAGAGCAAAAAAGGATGAAGAATTATTTTAAAAACCAAAACTAGTGAACTTGAGAATATTCTGGATTGAAAACCAAAGTGTCTGGCAGCCCGTCCTCCTACCCTTGGGTGCAGTGCAGGTCAGGAGGTGAGAGGGAGAGCGGTCAAAGCAGAATGAGCCATGTAACCCCAGGCAACCTCAGCCTGAAAGTGTCTCAAGTCATTCTGGAAATAGGAAATTTGAGCTCCCCTACAGCTCACAAGGAAGTCTGGGCTCTCAGGATGACCTCAGCTGGCACTTTTCCCCAAGACAGAAACAAGTCATTCGGAGGCAGGCCGTGAAGTCTCTGGGTGTGGTTGGGCCGTACACCCCAGCTAGGCCAGATTTTCCAGGCACACTCTGCCCAGCAGGTCTTGGAGTTGCTTCCAAAGATGAGCAGCAGCTCAAGGGGGCCACCTAGCGAGCTCCCCCACAGAAGTAGGTACCTTAGCCTTTTTTTTAGTGACACAGATGAGGCACATGGGGCATATCGTTCCTTCTAGACGCTCAGCGCCCATAGCAAATCCATCTCCTAGTGTGGAGGCTAACCGATGCCTAAGGAATCTTATTCTTGCCTACCTTCTTTCAGACTCGGCCTACTTAAATGATTCCTTCATCCAAGTCCCTATAGCAAGTGATGGCAATATGTGTCCGTGTCCCTTCTGCACTTCACCATGTTCCATGCATGCAGGCCGGACTTTCTTCAGCCATTACCTGCAGCCTTTGCCCGAGAGCATTCTCAGGCCACAATGTGCTGCCCGGCCTGCAGGCCAGAAATGCTGGGGAGTCATGTCACCTGTAAGCAGTTCTCTCAACCAATGACCGGGGAAAGGTGGTAAATAAATACCCCAGCGCTGGGGGGACGATTCAGGTGTACACTCTGCTCGGTCTCCCAGAACTCCCCGGCAGAATGGAGCTCGAGCTGCCCACAGTGGCCACTTGCTCAATAACATGTCATTTATTCTTTTCCTTCCATGCTCTGTCACCTGTGCACACTTCTTTCTCAGAGCTTCTGGAGGTCACCTCCCAAATAAACTAGTTACACGCAAATGCTGCTGAAGGGCCCCCATCAAGAGAAGTCCCTAGCTGTGCGATCCTTCTGGAATTAACCCCCAAGATTTGAAGCTCGACATGAGTCAGAGCAGCGCCTGGCACACAGTAAGAGCACACTAACCCACTCGCCATCGTTGTGCTCACACTTGTTAGCCCCTCGCCCTCAGGTAGTTTGTCAGCAAGTAAAGTCACCTGATGGCCTCTTCGACTTCACTTCTAGGAATGACGTCAGACACATTTTTCGATGCAGTGACAAAGAAGTTGAAGGAGATCCTTGGTTTCAAATTGCTCACCCACACGTTATCCTCCCTGCGGAGAAACAAAAGAAACATCTTCCCTTGTGGCCCAGAGGACACAATACAGACAATGGGGGCTTCTCCTGCCGGTGAACACTGCCCAAAGCACATGAACTCCATGACATAAGTTGTGACGACACAGTCTAGGCACTATTCTGACACTGTCCCTGAGCTGAATTTTCTTTCAATGATAGAAAACGTTCAAGCTGAAAAGCGGCAGGTGAGCCAGTCCGGACGGACGGGCAACCTGGGCCTGTGATAGACACCGTGGTGAACAGCGATGGCTCAGCACCGTGAACGGAGGCGGTGCGTCCGTGTCCTCTGGCCTGCTCCACGCAGCAAAACCTCTCCCACTACACGAACCGCTGGGGGGAACGACTGGGCTTTATAGTACAGCATGACAAGACTGTGCCCCCCCCCCACCGGCTGCCACGGTGATCCCGGCAAAGCCTAAGGCAGATCTTGTGGCTCTGAGCCCTTCTCACTCAGAAAAAAGCCAAAGTCCTTGGAATGGCCTATGAGGCCCACGCTAAGTTTCTTCTCCCTTTCCCTGTGCCCGCTCCTGCCCTGGCCACGCCTTCGACTGGTCTTCTATTAGCTCACTGCCCCAGCACCACTGGCCTCCTTGCTATTCCTTCAACAGATGAGGATATTCGTTCCTCAGAATCTTTCCACCCGCTATTTTCACCATTGTCTGCATCGCAGGTGCTCTCTTTGCCGTAGGTGTTCGCTCAAATACTAATGAGTCCTTTTCTGACCATTGCAGGCAAAGCTGAACTCTAGACACACACACACCAGCACTCCCTAGCCCCTGGTGTGTTGTAGTTTTCTCCCTGGAGCTTGTCACTGTCTAAGTGTGCTATATTTCACCTACATGTTTTGCTGATTGTTTAACACACACAGAAAACATAAGCGTTAGAATCCAAGTTCAATGAAAGTAGAGATGTCCACCTTTCTTTCAGTGCTGAGGGTGGAAGGACCGTTTGGTGAACGGAAAGGGAAAGGAAAGGTGGAGAGAGCAAGGGAGGGGAGGAGGAAAGAGAACAGTGCACTTGCGATCTATAAGTCAAGTAAGTCACAATCATCCCTGAATAGAGTGGCCCAAATTCCAGGACATCGGAGAAGTTGCAAAGTTGTTAGTTATTAATTTTACTTGAATGAAGGTTTAAGCATAATATCATCTCAGACCCAAGAGAAAGACAAGTACTAGAGTAACTTGAGAGCACAGCAAATCAACTCACACAAAAGGAATCGTCTGGTTTTTGACTTTGGAAAAATATTCTCTCATGGCGTATGCAACAGATGACCGGAACAAGTACATTTCATTGTCATTCCATTCATACTGCAAATTCAAAAGAAAAACACTGCTCAGTAGGGATCATAGGATACATTCAAAACTTGACATTCCAGAAGCATTATTTTTAAGATTTTTTTAATGTTTATTTATTTTTGAGAGACAGAACGTGAGTGGGGGAGGAGAAGAGAGAGAGGGAGACACAGAATCCAAAGCAGGCTCCATCCAGGCTCTGAGCTGTCAGCACAGAGCCCGATGCGGGGCTCAAACTCACGAACCGCGAGATCATGAACCGAGCCAAGTCGGACGCTTAACCGACTAAGCCACCCAGGCACCCCCAAAAGCATTATTTTTAAATTTTCTACCACTCCAGAGAATCTTACTATTCATTAAGCCAGTGACCTCGAACTTGTGTGTGCACCGGCACCACCTGGAAGGCTTGTGAAACCACTGAAAACTACTTAAACCACCGAATAGTGGGCCCTGCCCTCTGGGTTTCTACTTCAGAAAGTCCGGGAGGAGACCCACGAATTTGCATCTCTAACAAGCTCCCAGGTTCTGCTAATGTTGCTGGTCTGGTGCCTGCGTGCTTCAAGGACTACGTTCATGGATCCTTTTACTTCAGTTTGATAGAAGCTGAAATAAACATCCTGAGGGCAGGTTTATAGATGGGAGTCATGAGAGTTGTGGGCTTTGATAAATATCCATGTATTGTACACCTGAAACTAATATAACACTGTATGTTAATTATACCTGAAATAAAAAATAAATTTGGGGCGCCTGGATGACACAGTCGGTTAAGCGTCTGACTCTTAACTTCAGCTCAGGTCATGATCACGTGGTTCGTGGGTCCAGCCCCAACCCGTGCTCTACGCTAACAGCTGCCGAGCCCGCTTGGGATTCTCTCTCCCTCCCTCTCTCTCTGCCCCTCCCCTCCTCGTGCTCTCTCTAAATAAACTTAAAAATTTTTTTAAAGTTTTTTTAAAGAAATAAAAAAATAAATTTAAAAGAGAAAAAATATTGGGCACCTGGGTGGCTCAGTCGGTTAAGCGTCCAAATCTTGATTTTGGCTCAGGTCATGATCCCAGGGTTCGTGGGATCAAACCCTGTGTTGGGCTCTGTGAAGCATGGAGTCTGCTTGGGATTCTCTCTCTCTCTCTCTCTCTCTCTCTCTCTCTCTCTCTCTCTCTCTCTCTTCTTCCCTCCCTCTCTCAAAATAAATAAACACTTTAAGAAAGGAAAAAGAAAAAATGCCCACATATTGCCGAAAAATATGCAGAGCTTTTACTATTTTTATAGTAAGTTCTCGGATATGCACAAGTATAAAAGAAAAAGAAACTTGAAATTTAAAGGAAAAAAATTACTCTTGCACACAAGGTAATTTGTTCTTGTTTTTCACTGCCAAACAAAGAGCTGGTGTATTTACATAGCCCGCGAAAATTTGCTGAGAAAAAGAAAAAAAAAAAAAAAAGCATTCACTCTTTCCTCCAGTAGCTGGCAGTAGAGATCAATGAATGGCACAAATTTTGCCTCTTTTCCTTCCCTTTTAGAAAAAAACAATGACAACTTTCACAAAAGAACTGTTACATTAACTTCAGCTTCATACCACTCAGGTAGAAAAGCTGCTTTAATAGTAATGATAATGTGGGGCGCCTGGGTGGTTCGGTCGGTTAAACGTCTGACTTCAGCTCAGGTCATGATCTCACGGTCTGTGAGTTCGAGCCCCGCATCAGGCTCTGTGCTGACGGCTCAGGGCCTGGAGCCTGCCTCAGATTGTGTGTCTCCCTCTCTCTCTGCTCCTCCCCTGCTCTCACTGTGTGTGTCTCTCCCGCAAACATAAATAGCCATTAAAAGAAAGTAATGATGATGTTATCAACATTATTATAGCGGTACAGAATAATTAATATTCTGGTTACTATTGCCATATTAAAAAAAAAATCAAAGGCTGAGTTCTCAATGCCAAGGATCCAGTTGGACTTGTCCTTGCAACCACTTGAACTGGGCTGATATTCCGGCTCTGATATGCAGGTGTGCTCAAGTGTGGGGCTGGGTTCATCAAAGCAGCCTGGTTCTCAGTGAACCGGCCTCACAACGTCACACCATCAACCCCTCTGAAGACCATTTACCAATCCCTCACTGCATGGAAAGAGAACATGGGGACAAACGCCAAGAAGATACGGTAACTGAAAAGGATCCTGATTTCCTGGATCCTTTCAAGTTATTAGGGCACCTGGGTGTCTCAGTCGGTTAAGCATCTGACTTCGGCTTAGGTCATGATCTTGTGGTTTGTGAGCTCGAGCCCCACTTTGGGTGAGCTGGAGCCCTGCTTCAGGTGAGCCCCACTTCTCTCCCTCTGCCCCCCCTGCCCCTTGCTCAATTACACCCTCTTTCTCTCAAAAATTTTTTTAAAAAACCAAACATATTAAAAAGATAAGTAATTAAAATGTATTAGGCCAAGGAAGAGCTACTAAAAAGATGACAGAGAAATAATCCCATTGATAGTCAACAATGGCTAAGGAATAGGAATTTGAACATTTAAAGTTTGGGAACTGGTGCACCTCTATTTTGATTCTTTCTTAAAGATTGATTTTTTACTCCTGTGTTATTTGTATTTAGATGTCTTATTTATCCATGAAAATTACCCTGCAACTACTGGGGAGCCTTGCGCAGTATTTAATTTGTCAGGCAAAGTAAGCGGGGTAGAAATGCAATCTCTATGAGATATGTCCAATGCAAGTCACAGTTTTCTACAGCGCCCTGGACTGCTCCATCCAGCAGTCCCCGGCCATCCCCTCCTCCTGCACGGCCTCCCGTGCTCCCCATCCGCCTGGGACTACCCTCTCCTCTCCTTTTTCCCAGTCAAAGCCACCGCTTCCTCAGACTGGCTCTGAGACAGGTGCTCAGCCGACCAAGAGCCGCTGAAAGGAATTTGCGTGCAGGCATAAGTAATTTGGCTTTCCGTCAAACATCTCGCTTGTCCCCAAATGCAGCTCTACATCACTTGTTCTCAACTTTGGCTGTAATTAGAATCACGTCGGGGGCTTTTAAGATGCTTGATGTCCACCCCTTGATGCTACGCCCCAGAACCATTAAGTCAGAGTCTCTGGGAGTGGGACTCGAGCTTTAATATTTTTTGAATATCCTGTATGACTCCAGTGTGCAGCCGGGTTTGAGAAACTGTGTTATAAATCAGAGTGTCCCAGTCTTATGTATACAAACCATGTGGGGGCTTGTGAAAATGCAGATTTGGATTAAGAAGGTCCAAGGTTTGAGCCTAAGATTCTGCATTTTTAAAAAATGTTTATTTACTTATTTTGAGAGAGAAAGAGAGTGCACGCATGAGCAGGGGAGTGGCAGAGGGAGAGGAGAGGGAGACAGAGACAGAGTGCGGGAGCAGGGAGGGGCAGAGAGAGAGAACCCCAAGGAGTCTCCACACTGTCAGCACAGGGCCTGACCTGTGAGATCATGACCTGAACTGAAATCAAGAGTCAGACGCTTGGGGCGCCTGGGTGGCGCAGTCGGTTAAGCGTCCGACTTCAGCCAGGTCACGATCTCGCGGTCCGGGAGTTCGAGCCCCGCGTCAGGCTCTGGGCTGATGGCTCAGAGCCTGGAGCCTGCTTCCGATTCTGTGTCTCCCTCTCTCTCTGCCCCTCCCCCATTCATGCTCTCTCTCTCTCTGTCCCAAAAGTAAATAAAAGTTGAAAAAAAAAAATTAAAAAAAAAAAAAAAAGAGTCGGACGCTTAACCAACTGAGCCACCCAGGTGCCCCAGATTCTGCATTATTAACAAGCTTCCAGAATATGGATGATTAACTAAAACAGAACAAAGCAAAACTATGTACACTACTTCTAAAAACAATCTCTTAAAATATAACCTTGTCCTCTTCCTCAAATACAAGTAATGGTGATAAGAGTGAATTAAGAGGGTGGACATTTGATATTTAAGATTGGATGTTTTCTCATTGATCTTCATAACACCTTGAAAATAACCAGGAAAAAGTAGACATGATCAATCCAATAAGGACTGTGTTACTAAAACAACAACAAAAACAAAAAACAACACCGAGAGCCGAAATCCAGAAACTGGAGCTTATAGTTTTTAAGAGAAACATGTGGCCTGTCTTCTTTTAGACCACAGGGAAGGGGCTTATTGGCCCCATTTAAAGGAGTGCGTTAAGAAGTAATGGACACACTGTCCAGAATACTCACTGCTTCGTCTCCAAGAGCTGATTTTAGGCTTATCCTCACTTTAATGCTTTGGTCAGCATCTGATTAAAGCGAAATCATAGACAGTTGGTTACAGATGACAGACTGACCACGTGCATTTATTTCCTTCCCCTCCTAAGATTCCACTAAAGTGACAGTAAGGGAATTTTTTTAACAGGTGTAAATACACTTTTGGAAAATGAGAAGTCATGGAGGAGTGTTACGTGCTTTCTCAAGGGTCAGGAAGCCAGGGCCTAATGTGTACGCAGAGGCAGTACAGAGCCACAAAGTCCCAGAGAATCCCGGAGAGGCTCAGGGGTGGGAACAAGAGATCAGACTGAAAACAAGGGTAATGGAAGCGGAGGCACGGTTAAAGCCACGTTGGGGCACAGCAGATCGTCCCATCCCATGTGCTCTTGCTTAGAAAGTCACTTGGAAGCTCTTGCTGCAGCCCAACAAGAGGAGATCCAAGAAAGAAGACATGGAATCCAGGAAGCAGTGGATTCAACCCACGAAAGCAGCGAAAAGACGGATGACTTGGGGTGAAACCGTGGTCCCGACTGAGAGAGAAGAACGTAGGACTCTGAGAGGAGAGTCTTGAGGGAACCAATGGGACTGAACAGAACAGGCATGTTGGACTCCCTGGAAAAGAGAAATGCAACGTTGATAGCAAATTAGACATGAAGCAAATAAGGCGGTAGAACCTCCAGGACAAACAAAAAGTCACCTAAGACAGGATTTAAAATAGAGTATTACTTGGTTCTTCGGGCATTATGATACAAATACTGAGAGTTTCTTGTAAAACCATTATTAAAACTTTTACTGGGAAAATGAGGAAGGGGGGGTGAAGAGCAGGCAGAAGGGCACATCTAAAACTGACCAGTGAAGAAATAATATAAACAAAAGGTTCAGAAATATGAAAGTAACTGCCAGAAAGAAGAGATAATAACATTAAAATTGATTTAAAAAATATTTGCCTTTTAAGAGCAGGATTCAACTGCAGTGGGTTGGGGACAGTCATACTCTTTTATTTTAAATATGGGGCTAATGAAGCAGACTTGAAAGAGAAAGAGAGAGAAGTAACTTTCCAGTGGAAAAACTATTCCCAAGACCTAGCCCATCTTGCTGCTGCAGGATTTTTTACAATACCCAGGATCATTGTCTCGCCGCTTCGAAGAATGAACAGTGGACACAAAATGAGCAGGAGGCAAAATTTATTAGAATATAAGATCAGAAAGGAAGAATAGTATAAAAAAGACAAAGAGAGAAAATGTGTGTGTGTGTGTGTGTGTAGTTTTCATCATGCCACATACATAGTAGGTGCTCAACAAATGTGTTTCCTCCCCAATAAAATGGCAGCTGCCACCACAGCACGGTCAGAAGCAGGGTCTACACACAGGGAAGACATACTCAGCTGTGTTGTAGCCCCATGAGATGGGCCACAGGAGACTAGGGGAAGCAGAAAGGGAGTCATTTGCAATGCATCAACTCGGTGTACTCACATGGACGCCAGTCAGTGTTCCATCCCACAAAAGAATTCCTGTTCTGCTCTTTCAGCCAGGTAAACAAGGGCTCAAAGTACTTGAGCAGTGGTGTTACATTCATATTCTTTTCTCCTACAACATGTTCCAATGCTAAGGTCCAGGGCTTTGATTTTCCAAGGGTCAGCATTTGGCTACATGAAAAAAGAAGAGGGTGGGCTCAGGGATTTTAGAGAGATTTCAGATGTACACATATTTACACTATGATCTATCATTTCTCCTCTTTGGCTTGGCCAAGTTTGCTCCTGGCTGGTAAGAAAATAAGGTGGGTTAACGGATGTATTCATCCTTCGATGTCTTTCCTTCCAATTAATACAAAGGGGGCTCTGGAGGTATGATGTGGAGAGAGGAGGTAGACTGTCCAACCATCACAGGGCCTAGGTTCCTGTGTGACCATAAAAGAAACATTTAATTTGTGGATGATGACATTTTGAGGCCAAACATTTTCTTTTTAGAACAAGGAAATCAAATTCAAACATAGGCATGAAAGTGAGTAATATTGGGGAGCATTTTGCAGTATTTCTTACAGCAGCTTCTTCCCGGCTTCACTGGAATTTGAGATATCACATTTGTGCAGGGGACCTTCATGTTTAGCTATTCGACAAAGGGCTTCTTGAAACTGGAATTGATAAATGGTCCTTGTGTAGTATCTGTAAAGTAGACAAAGACACAAGAGAGCAGTCCTGTGTTTAGTCCCTTCGCTAGATTCATAGATCAGGGCATATATTGAAATTCTGAGGCTCTATTAACCAAAGAGATACTGGTCCAACCTCTTTCTCCAGAAAGACTCAAATATGAACCCTACAGACTCATCATAACCTACCTGTATTTAGGTATCAGCTGATTTAAAAGGCAGTATTATTTTGTTAAATGTCAGCTCACATTTGTATCATGTTTTACATATTGATGGCCCTTTCATATAAATAATGCCAAGCAATCCTTATGGCAAGTCAATAATATTATTTCACCTTCCAAATGAAGAAACTGACGTTCAGCAAATTCAAGATCTGGGGCTTATAGGTGAAGAACATAGGTTTTTAGACTTCACATTAAAAATACTCTATTGCAATCACCCTGAACACTGCCAGCAACAAGAAGACAAACAAAGATAATTTCATTTCCCCCAAGGATACTATAAATTCCTTCATGGTGGAGAAAAGATCTCACACAAGTTTTATTGGACCCAATAAATCATATTGCATTAAATTGAATTGAAATTGATGATCTGTTTTGAGGTTCTAGGGGGAAGGTAGGTAGAAAGAGTCATACTTCAGAGGTCCCTGTTTCTTTGCCATTAGCACAGCTGTCCACAAACCCTGGAAGTTAAACAGTCAGAAGAAAACTGTCATTTACCTGATGAATGAGTAATCATTAGCAACATGGAACAGAGATGCAGGGTCACAGTATGTTTCATCATGAGGCACAGGCTCCACCACCCCGACTATCTCTCGCCTTTGGGGTAAAAAACAGATAGATTAGCTGTGGGTCACTCATCACGAGAAGGTACAGTTGGATGCAGTCAGTGTGATTTCAGCAGCCAGTAGTATTTATACTGGAATTGGTTGCCGGGTGAAACGGAAACAGTCTAAAAAATTACAGAATAAAGCCCTTATGTGGTTATTTCTTCCTTTTTTTAAATCCATCCATCCAGGGTATACCACTGGAAAAGATCTGCATCTTCAAAACACCAATTTAGTAAAGTGCATTGCATGGCCAAAAATGTACAGCGAAAGTCTTAATAATCCCTCTTTGGCACCACATTTTATGTGTCCTTGGGAAACAGAATTTTGTAAAATTGACATCTTAGTTATTCTTCAAGGCTAGCTCGAACGCCCCCTCTTCTTCTAGCTCGAACGCCTGCTCCTGATCGCACCCACCTGCCAGCACAGTGAACCCCCTCCAGCTCCCTTAGCCTTCTCTAGCTGTGCTCCTTCGACATTTCGCTCTCTGTTTTATCATTATTCACATACAGCTCCTTCTTGCCCTAGAGACTTGAGCTCCTAGAGTGCGGGGCTGTCTCAGTTATCTATTCTGGCTCCAGTGTCAAACACGGTGCCTAATGCTAAGGAAAAAGTGCGTGTATATTTGTTGAATTAGTGGAGTAATTAGTGCATAATGAAGGAGTTTAAGGTTCTGGTTCCATTTATCTTTCAAAATAAACCTTTAAGAGGGATCAAAAGCAATTCAATCAGGAAAAAGGTAGGGAAACCATGTGTTTGGCATTATTTAATCTTAATACATTTGTCCTTTCTGATTGTGGGATGATTACAGACACAATTTCGGTAACACCCAGATGCTAGAAACAGTTATTATCACTGCTGCCTCCTTTCCTCCCAAGTAGGATTTATGTTCACAGAGAATCTTGGCAGAAGAGTGCCACTGACTGAAGCTTACGGGTATGGGACTGAGTGTTATATAGGTAGATCTTCACCACAAGAAGGAAAAATAAGCGGGCATCTGGATGGCTCAGTTGGTAGAGCATCTGACTCTTGATCTTGGAGTCATGAGTTTGAGCCCCACATTGGGAGTAGAGATTGCTTTAAAATATTGTTTTAAAGACAAATAAAACAAAGCAAAATGATGGACAGGAGTCTGACTAATAGAGACTGGGGAGAAGACTCTTTCCCTTCCTTCCTTCTTCCTTGCTTGCTTCCTTCCTTCCTTCCCTCCTTGACATCTGTCCTCTTTTGTAATTCTTTCATCCCAAACCCATTAGCTCATACCCGTGTGTCCCAGGCACTGTGCAAGGGACTTGGGCTACAGTGATGAAGAATGTAGTGCTAAAACTATTGAAAAGGGACCACTATCTGTTGCCCAAAAGTGCCAGGCTCTTGCTGCCCTGGAATTCTCTCTGTTCCTTCCACATACACCTGGTTAACTCTTGCCTCCTTTTCAAAGTTCAACTTGGATGCCTCTCCCCATCTGACCCACCAGATTGGCCTCTGGATCTTGCCTTGGATGCTCATGGATCCCCCTACACCCATGTTGCCATGGTTTCATTTTCCACATCCCTCTATAGAGTAAAAAAAATTTCTTTGAAGTCAAGGAGAACATGTGAAATGATCAGCATTGGATCTCCAGTGCTTTGCCTAAAATAGCACAATTTAATGGGTGACCCAGCACTTAAGAAGATACAGCATGAGAAGTTGTGTCACCTGATCCTGCTTGGGGGAGGGCAGAGCCAAGGAAATGTTATCTGAGGAGAAAGCACCCAAATGGGGACTTAAAAAATAAAAAGGAGGGGCTCCTGGGTGGCTCAGTTGGTTGAACGTCCAATTTTGGCTCAGGTATTAATCTCACATTTTGTGAGTTTGAGCCCCTCCTCGGGCTGGCTGCTGTCAGTGCAGAGCCCACTTCGGATCCTCTGTCCCCCTGCCCCTCTCTCTGCCCCTCCCCACTCACTTGCGCTCTCTCTCTCAAAAATAATAAACATTTAAAAATAAAAAATAAAAAGGAGGCAGTATGTGTGTGTGTGTGTGTGTGTGTGTGTGTATACAGACCAGTCAAATGCTTTTAGATAAGTGGCAAACTCATGAGAAACCATCTTACGATTCCATATTCATTGACTTACTTCATCTCCCACCACTTTTGCATCCACTGCTCCTTGGGAATTTCACCCTTAAAGACCATCCACCTCCACTTTTCTAACATATAAGTAAATGGTAGCGTTCCAACAATTGTAAGTGCTTGTTTGAGTAGGAAGTTTATTTCTGTTTCTGAAAGTAAAATGGAAAAGGATAAATATTAACATGAGGACGACAGTGGTGTTTTGTGTTAATTTCCCAGTCTCAAGATATTATTCCTCAAGATATACTTACAGTAAGGATGATGTGAGAAATATTGACAGTGGACATGATAATATGTATATATTCACTTTCTTTTTTTAATGTTTAGTTTTGACAGAGAGAGAGAGAGAGTGCAAGTGGGGGAGAGGCAGAGAGAGAGAGGGAGACACAGAATACGAAGCAGGCTGTAGGCTCTGAGCTGTCAGCACAGAGCCCAATACAAGGCT
Organism: Prionailurus bengalensis; assembly: GCF_016509475.1. Classification (NCBI taxonomy): domain Eukaryota; kingdom Metazoa; phylum Chordata; class Mammalia; order Carnivora; family Felidae; genus Prionailurus; species Prionailurus bengalensis. The sequence continues at coordinate 12,194,934 of NC_057361.1, forward strand.
CAAACCCATAAACTGTGAGATCATGACCTGAGCCAAAGTCAGACGCTTAACTGACTGAGCCACCCAGGGGCCCCTACATTCATTTTCTCAGCTAAGGGACTTGGAAGAGGGTGAAGACTTGGACAGAACAGGTAAGAAGAATCCGCAAGCAACCTGTAATCCTCATTTTTCCATTAGTGTCAATTGCCTTCCTTAAATACCTCTTATCAGAGCTAAGTAGGGCTATTTCATCTACTGTCATCTAAGCTCCATGAAGGCAGTGACTGTTAATGTCTCATTCAAGACTGTATCCCTAGCCTAATGTCTCCTACATGATACCCTCTCTGAGTCTTTGTTAAATAAACAAATATTAAACAGATGTGGCCAAAAGCCAGTAAACCAGGGGAGAAAAAAGCAAACAAAAAAGAACCTCCCTAGAAGAAACTATCCACTCGATAATCAGAAGTACAGTACACATTAAATGCACTGACATCTTCTTTACCTCAGTTCAAAATGCTTTAACAAATTATGTGATCTCATTTATCCTTTATTCAGTGATATAAAAAAAGCAGTAGAGCTCGTCCCTAGTGTACAAATGAAGCTCAGTGAAATGCAAGCAGGGGGATAGTATCTACTTGGCACACCACTGTATCTCTAGTGTTGAGAAAAATGCCTTGTACATGGTATACTCAGTAAATATTTTTGGAAGAAGAAAGGAGGTGAGAAAAAGGGAAGGATGGAGGGAGAAAAGTAATGAAGGAATTTATTTAACATCATTCACAGATCAGGGGCAGAGCCAAAGGAAGGAAGAGTTTTTCAAGCCAGTGGCTTAACTATCTAGTACAAATCTTAGTGATTCAGTTGTCTTCGCCTGCTGTCAGAGAATATTTTAAAAATGATAAAAACAAATAATTGTCTGTTAATTGACTTACTAATTCTATTTTAAAATTAGGCAACAGGTGTGGTTGCTGTGAACTTCCTCCCCTCATGGGAGGATGCTGCTACTTGTCTATTACCCACTGGGTCGGTGCTTACAGTAATTTTTTCAGACACGATGATGGCTTTACACTGACCGCCCAAGCCCTCATGAGATCACCAAAGTCTGGAGCCAGAAACCAAGGCACAGCGAATTGCCCCCACAAGGATGGAGCCCAGGACCTTGACCTCATTGACCAAACGTTCCAGCCAGTGGAGCTGATGTTGTGAACCAAATAGCTAACATGAGGGCAGAGAAATCTACAGAAGAGAATGTATTTGGCTCTAAGTATCCTCCTTTTACGAGGAAGGATCGAAAGCCCTGGCATCTTTACTGGAGAATCTGGATCTCACGAACATTCGTCATGTGCCATCAAGTCCCACCCATCCATAGAGAAACAGGCTGCCTTGGGCAAAGATGTCAAAGGATAGCGTGGATCTGAGAGGATGTTACAGGGACAGATTCATGCTCAGCTAGAGAAACAAAACTTTTCAGTCCCCCCAATCTCGATATGCCACCACCTGTTCTCTAAGAGCTCTCAAATTTCAGGTCACACTCTGTTTTGTAGAGTATTATGGGAAAAGCTTTAGATTAGGGCTCTGGTTCTGGTTCTGCTATATTGCTTTTTGACCTTGGGCTAGTTACTTTCCCTCTCTTGTCTTCAGTTTGCTGCCTCTGCGAAATGGTTTTCAGAATGTTCCAGCTCTCACATTTTGAGTATTTACCTAGAAGCAGAGGGATCTAGTCAGAACTCTGACACTAATAAGTTGTGTGACCTTGGCTAAGCCATTTCAGTTCTGTGGGCCTGTTTTAGCATCTTTTTTCCCCCTGTTAGATGCTTCTCAGAGTCCCAAGACCATTTATTCAGTTACCTACCTTATGCCATTCTCAAAGATCTAAAACCACAAGTTGGCTTATTGTGACATACACTTTAAAAAATGTTTTTACCAGTAGCAATTCCCAGTTACCCATATATGTCATATACTTCATGTGGCAAAAACTAAATATATGTCACATACGATAATAAATACCTTTGCCTACATCAGACAAAGGAATCCCCGAAACAAGCCATGAAAAGACTGTCCATACCACTGTCTTCAGAAAAACCAGGTGACAGAAGACCAATGGTTTTCAGATGGTTGGGTGTAGCCGCAGAAAGTGACATGATCTCCCCGACAGCTTCATGGAACCCCTCATTAGCTCCATTTCTTAGCAGGAAGGGTTGCACGGCATATGCCATGTCATACTGGATGTGTCCCATCTCGTGATGGGCTGTCAGGAAGTCATCCATCGTCACCTTTGTGCACATCTTGATCCTGCACAAAAATGGGCAAGATTAAAATGAATCTCAATTAATTTAATTTAATCAGCACAGTAGAGCAGTAGAGGATTTGGGTAGCATGGTTCATCCTTCCAAGGTTTGTTCACCAATGAGTCTTGAGGACCTACCTCTGGTGTCCTAGAAACTGAACAAGGTGTTTAATATAAAGTCATGAGCAGGCCTGAATCCTGTTGCTCACAGACTAATAGAAAGATAAGCGGAGACCTCTGGTACAAAAACTCTCAGGCAAATACTCTAAGCAAGGCATAGCCTTGGGCATAGCAATAAGTGAATGCAAGAATGGTCTCTTAGAAGCACCAAGAAGGTCATAACTGAGGATGCAGTGAGCAACCTGGACCTTGATTAACATGCAGAAGTTTGCCAGGTAGACAAACGGCAGGGAGGGACAAGAGGTTGATACTCCTGGAAGTGCTCAGTGAGAAAGCCTTGAGAAAAGAGCGTAGCATTCAGGGCACCGCAAGCAGTTTGGTAGAGCCAAGATAGAGAAAGAGTAGGAGAAGGGGCTGGAAACTGATAACTGGGAGTTATTAGCACATAAGACAGGGCATAATGGAATGGCCCATGAAGCAGGTATAGAACGGCAAGGAAAGAGGGCCAAAAATCAAGCCCTAGGAGGTCCCTGTGCGTACAGAGCAGAGAGAGGAAGCTGATTCAGAGAAGACAGAGCGGGGAGTCCCCTTCCGGATGACAGTGCAGAAGCCAACGTAGAACAGCATTTCAAACACAACCTGTAGACATTGCCTATGGCTGCAGCGGCCCAGTGAAATCAGGACTGCATCTGGCAATTAGGTAGTGGTCCTGCCCAACTCGGCAAGAGCAGTCTCATTCGGGGGATGCAGGGGGGCATGCTTCCGTAGGTTCCCAAATTAATTTTCTTACCACTCTGACCATGTCAGCCTCCTGATAAATACCCTTTAAGTCCCCCCCACTGGTCAAGAATAAACCCAAACTCCTTAATACAGCCCACTGTGACCTGCTTTTCTAACCCGGTTTTTCCTCTATTCTCTTGTGAAACAACGGTGAGAATAGCTGCTATATACCTAACGTCTTCAGTACCTAAGAGCGTGTGCTGGGAAACGCGCATATACTCGGGCATTTTTAAGCCTCACTCTAGTCCTGGAGTCAGTAAACCGGTTTGATAAATAAGGCTTTACTGGAACACAGCCACTGCCGTTTGTTTATGTGTTATCTGTGGCTGCTTTGATGCCACAAGGGCAGAACCAAGTAGTCGCAACAGAGACCTGCAGAGCCTACACTATTTACCGTGTGACCCTTTATGGAAAAGCCTTGCCAAACCTGAGTCTGGGGGATGCTGCTGGGGCCTCCCGGACCAGCTCAACCAGGCAGACCCACCCATCTCCCATTTTGCCTGAGTCATATCTGTGAAAAGCCAGCAGCTGCTTCCTCCTGCGCTGCCTTTGGCTGAACGAGAGGTGCCTCAGCCAGGAGACGAGGTCTTCCCACGCTCTGGAGTCCTCAGCCAGTGACTGACTAATGTGGGGGTACAAAAGGCCAGTCCTCTTTTCTCAACGAGTGACCAACCATGGTACAAATCAGGGTGCGGAGAGCCCCGTGGGATCAGGCTGAGGCCAAGGGTCCAGCAGAGACCACATCCTTACTTAACTCTTTCCCCCTCCCCCCTGCTTCCCTCACTCCCCTTTGCCTCATGGCTGTCCTTTGGTGAAGTGCCCGGACAAGAACCTTCATCTCAAGCTGGGGAACCCAGCCTAAGACACTCGCCAACCTGCTACCTGGGCGTTACCATTCCACTTTATAGATAAGGAGACTGAAACCCAAGAAGGTTGAATGCCTTGCCCAAGGCCGCCTCGTCACTAAGTGACACAGCTCGGATTCGAGTGCCCGTGCTCCAATGGCACATTCTGCCACATCACCCAGAGCCTTCTTCACATGGCCTTCTTCACTCTAGCCTAACTTGCCGCCTCCAGTACACAGTGGCAGGCCCTGCGTCTCTGCATTTTGATGCTGCTTTTCTCCCAGCCCAGTGTCCTCCCAGCTCTGTCTGTCCAAAGCCTTCTCATCTTCAAACCTAATCCACATGTCCCCCCACCCCCCAAGCCCTGTCTGAGCCTACCACACATTCCAGGTGTGGTCAGTGCTCATCCAATTCCCCAGAGAGTGTTCTCTGCGGTTCTCCTATAACACGTACCACTTTCTCTCTTTTATCCCGGCGTATTGATTCATCTGTCCTGTCTCACTCACAAGAGGGAAACGTGGAGGGGAGGAATAATGCCTGATTCACACGTCCATCTTCCGTAAATCTTGGCACTGAATCTTTCTAACGGGGACACCACCATACTCACGACCATGCAACTCTAACAGGTGCATATTATTTCAAGTGAGGCAAACTGTCTAAAGCTCAAGTTAGGGCCTGCTAACAATCCCCTTTTCCTTGGAAAAGTCCAGATGTGTTCTCATGGACTTCTGAGCCCTCATTTAAGGAGAGTTCACACATCTCTTCTGTGCTCAGACAAGCAGAGAAGAAATCCAGAATCGTCGTCATCCCTGCCTCCACCGTCTCCCAGTTTAGTATCAGCTGTGTACAGATCGTCCTCACTACCTGAAGTCACCCTTCCCTAGGTCCCAAGCTGTGGGGTGGCAGACCACTTTCCGGCTGTTGCCTGGCTCGGTTAGCATGGAGTTTTCCCAGAATCCTTGAGTCATGTTGGGAAGGCCAACAGACACAAAGAATTTCTCAGCTTCCTTGAATATCCTCCTTGCATCCCAGCTCTGGAAAGGAAAAAAAAAGAAAAAAAGAACAGCATTTAATTCTAGCATTAAAATAACAGCATTCTTTCTTTTGGCTATGTACACAGGCATAACCTTTCTGGAAGGCAATTCGGCAACATGTATGGACATGTCAAGCTTTCAAAGTGTTTATACCCTGTCTCAGTAATCCTGTCTCTAGGAAACTAACCTAGGAAATTATCAGAAATTAGGTCAAAGAATGACATTTAAAATGGGTTTTTTGTTTATTGTTTTTTAAGGTTGAAATATGTATGACACATAACATTGTATAAATTTAAGGTATACAACATGGAAAATGATTTTTAATAAAGAAAAAGGTGGAAACCACCACCAGAATGGTTGAATAAATAATGATGTCTTCGTGGGATGGAAAACCTAAATAAATTCAATTTATAAAGAATTTTTACTGATTTTTTTATAAGTTAATCTTAGGTGAAAAAGTAGAATATATAAACCACTGATCTAAAGTGATATTAATGTGAAAATACAAATATTAAATTTAAATACAAATATTATATATTATGCGTGATATTTTTTGTCTTTATTCTTTATATTCCAAGCATAAACAAACAACAATGACCTTCTCTTTGCTAAGAAATCTATTCAACTAAAGCCAACAATCATTGAGCTCCTTCAAGGAGTGAGGGCCTGGTGTTGGGCTCAGTGGAGGACACAAACAGGTGCACACGGAGTCATGGACTTTTGGAACCAAAAAGGCCTGCATGCGACCAAGTAGCCAATAAGTAGCCGGGCCTTGCTGCACAGCTTGTATGGGAATCTGAACTTTCAGAATGTTCTGGAAATGGAGAGGGGCAACAGTAAGCGTCTGCCATCCAGTAAACTCTTCTGGGAACTGACCAGGACTTCTTTGGAGATAAGGCCCATATCAGGCAAACAAAGTTTGTGTAACTGGCGGATAATTCCTGAATCGCTTTTGGTGACACAGAAAACTTCCTCTGATCTCAAAGACCAGTCAAGTCTGGTTTTTCTCTTCTATCAGCCTTGGGGATTTGAAACAGGATGTGACACTACGGATGTTTTTCACTATTGACCTTTAAAGGCAATATTGGTATTACCAGGTACGGCATTCTTAAGCAGAATGGATGTACGAATACCAAAACAGTGTAGACTAGTAAGCACAGTTAGCGTCTGTTAAATGAACAATGAGAGAATGGAAAATGGAACTGGAAATATTAGGAGTTCTGAGTTCAAGCCTTAGTTGCCACTGATTGTCTTTGTGACTTTGAGCCAGTCATTTCCCCAGGCCTCAGTTTCCTCACCTGCAACATGGATCTATCAAAATACCTGTCCTGATAGTCTCATAGGTTTGTTGTAAAGATGACCTTAGGAGAGATGGTGGGTGTACAAACCCCGTAGATGGGCTAAAGAGCTACATAAAGATGAGCCTGTGCTGTTGTTCAACTGCAAAACGGACCTAGCACAGCTGCAGGAGATTGGAGGCCTTGCCGCTTCGCATTCTTACTTTGTCGTGGCTTTTTCGCAGGATCGTGTTGTGTATGTGAAAATGTTTGCCACACGGTTGCTTACAGATTTGAAACTGTTTACAAAGGAAAATCCGGCAATGTGTAAATAGTAAAGGAAATTATGGTGCAACTCTCTGAAGAAATTTTAGATAGCCAATGGGAGTATGATCATAAATTCTTTCCCCAAAAGGTAGACTATTGGCTGAATAAAGAAAAATATCATTATAATATGACTTCACCAATGGCAGGAAACACAGAGAACTTAAACAATTCTGCCAAGATGGTAACAAAAAAGTAATTTAAAAATTATTTTAAAGACTCTTGTAATATTTCTAACAATGATTTTTTTTAAATTTTTTTTCAACGTTTATTTATTTTTGGGACAGAGAGAGACAGAGCATGAACGGGGGAGGGGAAGAGAGAGAGGGAGACACAGAATCGGAAACAGGCTCCAGGCTCCGAGCCATCAGCCCAGAGCCTGATGCGGGGCTCGAACTCACGGACCGCGAGATCGTGACCTGGCTGAAGCCGGACGCTTAACCAACTGCGCCACCCAGGCGCCCCAATAATGATTTTTTAAATATGCAAAAATCTTCTCATGATACCATTTTTTTCTATTCGTGGAGATTACGGACTGATTACTTAGCAGTGACTAACTCTAGAAAGAGTAATGCCAACCAGTTGATAATTCCACATCTTACTGCTTAATGGAAAACCCAGGTCATCTCCATTTTTAATACCTCTCAGCAAGATCAATACCGTATTTATCATTCAAGGTATTTGACGTCACTGGCACTGTAAATTACTTTTCCATGAAGCTACATAAGAAATACATTTAAGTTAGCTTAAAATTTTTTTATTTACATGATTTCACATGCAAAAGACAAGAAGAGAAAAATGGCAGAAAAAGAAATGAAGTTGAGGATTTAGATTTGGTTTTTAAGGCCTCTTCTTCCTACCTGGTTCACCATTGCATCAGTAACATCTATGTTTGGTTTCTGTCCAAAGGGGACTGTCAAAGGGTACAGATTTGTCCAAAATCGACCCCACATATCGCCTATTTTTTTAAAAAAAAGTTTCGTTAATACATAGCAAAGACAGCAGAAATATAGACCTGATTTTACACAGTGCATAACTTAGGATTGGCAAACAGGCCATATAGTATTCTAGATTTCATCTAGTTTCTCTTCATTTACCTCTTTTTCCGTACTCCCATTTAAAATTTTCAACACTCCCTTCTTTTTTCTATCTCCTCTAAAAGGATAAAATGACAGGAAATTATCCCTATTTCTCCCATTTCAAATTACAATTCAAGGGCACAATGTATTAAATGTATGGAACATCAAAGCTACTATAGATTAGAAAAAGATAATATCCACCATCTATGGGACAAAATATTGCAAATTAAACCACTAGTAATTCCTAATATTGGACTCAAGAGAGGTCATGTAGGATCATCATTCAGGAAACTCTACTAACTAGTAACAAAGTTAGTAACAAAGTTACTAACTAGTTACAAACTAGTAACAAGTAACAAACTAGTAACAAACTAGTAACTAGTAACTAGTAACTAACTAGTAACAAAGTTAGATAACAACCTTTATCACTATACTACAGTAATACATTTAATTGGGTAATTTTTCAAACACCACAAACAAATGTTAAATTGGATCCCAAGGCCAGAGACCCTAAAAGGCAAGATGGATCTAGAAAAAAATCAATCTAAGGGCACCTGGGTGGCTCAGTCAGTTGAGCATCTGACTTTGGCTCAGGTCGTAATCTTGCAGTTCATGGGTAGTAGTGCAAAGCCTGCTTCAGATCCTCTGTCCCTCTCTCTCTTTGCCTCTCTCTCTCTCTCTCTCCCTCAAAAGTAAATAAACATTAAAAAAAAAAAAAAGAAAAAGTCAATCTAACAGCAAGACCAGAATGCTGGCAACAAAGTAATGGGGCAATATAACAACATGAAGAATATTTCAATGAACTCAAGTTTTAAGCAATAAAATTCAGTAGAAATAAATGCAAGGTTCAATGCTTAAATCTTAAAGGAAAATGTATCCACTATAAAAATATGTAATATGTGACTTCAGGCTGAGACATAATCAACATGTAAAAGACCAAAAGAGACCCAACAAACAGTATAACATGGCTTCCAAAACACAAATGTGATCTCAAGATAAATAAACAGAATTATAGTGTCTAGAACAAAGGAAGTCATGATACCATATTTACTCAATACTGGCCAAACCTCATCTGGAGTAATTGTTCAGTTCTGAGCATGATATTTAAAGAGAGATATCAACAAAGGACAGCTTATCCCAGAGAGAACAATTAGAAAATTGAGTTTTAAAGAATGGCTAAAAATCTCTATAGGATATTTAACTGGAAAGAAGCAGATGATGGTAACAATAATATCACTAAAATATATTGATTACATACTCTTGTGCCAGGTACTATGCTGTGCCTTTTATGATGGTTGTTTAAAATATCCAGAAGGCCATCTTGCAGAAGAAGAATGGACACATTCTGGATAACCTCATACCATGGAATTAGATGTAATGAATGGAAAACATTAGAGGGGTGTTGATTCAGTCCCACATAAGGCAGAACTTGCTTATAATTGGTGCCACATATCACTAGATTAGTCTACCTTGGAAAGAAGAGTCACATCACACTAGATAGGTTTAGGCAGAAACTGAATTACTGAAGGATGCCTGCCAAAGACATTGTAGAGAGCATTTATATATTGCCTTAGAATAAAAAGTCTCCAAGGGTCCTTTGTCCATATTCTCTCCTGCTAAGAGAGAGCTTTAAAGGCCGTTGAGAAGAATTAGCTAGCAGAAACTTAGCTTGGTAGGAATGCTATGTATCCATGACATGATACAAATACTTTCAAATATTTTCAAGCACAAATATTTTATTTGGCCTTGGCTTCTAGGGAGTGGTAGAGGGGAAGGAAGGATGGCTACTCTATGGAAGGGAATTAGGAGGTTCAATAAAAGGCCCAAGGTCTTTCATGGTCTATGAAACCTCTGTGGCAGGATAGAAAGTTCTTGGAAGATTGAGTCTCTTCCTAAGTTAGGCATCTTTCTTCATGGCAAAGACTTCATTCATAACCCATATGATTCCAAACCACGTACTTTGCAGCAAAAGTAATTGGTGCAGTTTAGAATAAACTTACGAAGCTTTCACTCAAGCTATACCTTAATTTCCAAAAGCCTTTCTTTCACCCCTGGCCAACCACAGCCTACCAAGCTTCTTTCCTCTGACAACATAATACTAAAATCTCAAATTCCACCTCAAGAGCTTAGCCAATCAACTTAAATTGAAAAACTTATTTTCCCCATTTCCACTCTCATTTGAACTTGGAATTCTCTCTCTAGTTATGTTAAATAATCCCTTTATCCTTTGAATCATGGCCAACATAATATTCGTTCATGTGTAAAATAAAGTGATGCAATAAAGAAAAATTTATGTTATATAATTATGTTGAATAAAGTGCCGTCAAAATGTGATTTCTACAATGTTACTAACTTCATTCGCAACATTTCCCAAAAGTTTTATGTTGGGCCTCATTCCAAAAAACAACTTTAGTGGTGGAAATAACAAAGAACAAAGTACACAAAGAGTTCCTGGAGTTTCTTACCAAGCAAATGGGCAGGGAGGCATCCAGTTGGGCTGATACGGGAAGGGTAGGTATCCATCAACTTTGCCCTCACGTAAGCATGAAGATGTTGGTACAGTGGCTTAATCTGAAAAGCCCAGGAAGAAAGTTTAAGACCAAGAGTAGCCTTTTCCAATTTCCAATCCCTACCACTAAAAACAGGAATCTCTTCAGACATATCTTCCCAGATATGGATGATGACTAACTTCACTGCATAAAGCAACAAACACATCTGGAGGAATACAGGTCCCAAAATGAAAGCAGATGCAAAGAAATATTCATTTTTAATATGTTACCTACTTCCTTTGTTTTTAAGTTGAAGTATCATTTACATCCCACAAAGTTCACCTACTTTTAAATGTACAGTTTCATGAGTTTTAGTACATTTATGCTGTTGGACAACATCACTGTTACCCAGTTTTAGAATATTTCCATTACCCCAACACATTTTCTTGTGCCTGTGTGCAGTCAATTCCACTCCCATCCCCAGCCCCAGGTAATCACTGAACTGATTTCTGTCTCTATAGTTTTGTCTGTTCTGGAAATTTCATATAGATGAAGTCATGTGATATGTAACCTTTTGCATCTGGCTTCTTTCACTCAGCATGATTTTTAGGTTCATCCATGTTACGGCATGTATCAGTAGTTCATTCTTTTTATTACTGAGTAGCATGTCACTGTATGATTACGTCAGAGTTTGCTTCATTTAGTAGCTCTTGGATACAATTTGGCAGCTGAAGGACAACTAGGTTGTCTCCAGTTTGGGGCTACTGTGAATGATGCTTCTATGAACGTTCATGTATGAGTCTTCGTATGGATCTATATTTTCATTTCTCTCATATAGATACCTAAGAGTGGAACACCTTAGTCGGATGATAAGTGTGTGTTCAACTTCTTAAGAACTGCCAAACCACTTTCTGCAGCCGCTGCACCATTCTGCATTTCTATCAGCAGTGTCTCCACACCCACACCAGTGCCTGCTATGCCTGTCTTTTTTAACCGTAGCCATTCTGGTGGGTGTGTGGTGGTTTTTAAACATGGTTTTAACTTGCATTTCCCTAATAACTTTTTACTTGCTTATCTGTCATTTATATAATGTCCTTGCTCAAATCTTTTGCCCATTTCTTTTCTGAGGAGTTGTTGCCCCAACTTCCACTTTTGATTGCTTTGCCGAACGATGGCTATGACACAGTAGGTTTGCATAAGAAGTTTGAAGGCACAGGGGTGAGGGGGAGGGGTGGGGGGCAAAAGGAAGGAAGAGGGAGACATTGAGAAGTGTCCATGAGATACTCTGCCTTCCATAAAAAGGCTCCCTCAGTCAAAGGCAAGGAAACAATACTATCAATTGTCCTGAGGAAGGAAGCAAAGCCTACAGCTGCTAACAAAGTAAGACAGGGTGGGTCCCAGGTAGTTCACAAAGACCATTCCATCCGATAATCTCTCCTTCTTATAACCTTGCTATTGGTAATTGCTGGGCCACTCAGTGGCTGAAAAGGAGAGGAAAGCAGAGTAACTCTGCTCATCTATGGGGCCTGTCCTATTATTCTTTCAAATCTTTTCAAGCTCTAATATTCCATAACTCTGAGGCCTGGGAATGGCTAACTACTGCATTAGGAACAAGCCAGAATGCCTTTGGTCATTGTCCCTTCTTCCCGCACACTGCCCTACATCTGTCTCTGTGTATGCTTCCTTGGTTACCTGTGTGAAGGTATGTTCCACATCTTTAATCAACTGGCTGCGGCTATAGTTATAGCCATCTGTCCACTCCTCTTCATAATCTCCTCTCCAATAATCTCCATAGTCCTCATAATCTGTTTTTTAAAAGGAGAAGGAAGAGAACATAAGGGAAAGAAGGAGATAAAGCACGGTATACATAGATCAGCCTTGGTGGGAGGTTAAAAAATCCAAAGATCTGTCACATTTTTATTGTCCTTCTAAATGTCAACTCAAAGGGATGAAATGAATACTAACACTAGCTGGTGTCGGTCAAGCGCGTGCTCTCTGCTCTCTCTTTGCTCTCTCTTCAATGCATCATCTCCTCTAAGAAGCACAGAAACTCTGCAAGATTGACATTATTAAAATCCCCACCATGCAGATTAGCACCCTGTTCCTGGACGGTGGAATCGTTTGTCCAGCGTCACACGACTGGGAAGAGGCAAAAGCACCCTCCGAGTCTTCTAACCCTTGGTCTCTACTGTCTCCATACTTCAGTTTCTATCTTTGGCTTTAAAACATGTGACTGGATTTGAGTTTTTAAATTCTCTTCTTGTTCAGGGCCTTCTATTTTCAAATGTAAACCAACTCATCTTAGACATCGCCACAGCGGGCCTGTGTTTGTTTGCAGATTATCTGTATACACAGAACATCTCTGCATGCATCGTGTAGTATCTCGTCATCTGGAAACACAGGCTTGCATTAGGATATTAGCCAATACAGTTTGCAAATGTATTTCAAAAATTCTTATTTTCACATGCACATTGGCAATGGATGATCAGGAAGAGGAGAGAGAGAAATATTTGGATGGAAAGATATGGTGATGAGCTGCTGTCCCAGCTTGCCTGTGTCTTAAGAATACAAGTTTAAGTGGCAGTGAAAGGCACTGAGAAACAACAGATGAAAAAAATTCTTCCTTACTCAACCCCAAGAGGCAGTGAATCACCAAAGCATAAAGTTACTCGTAATGCCATAGCTTCAGCTCATTATTCAGGCAGGAGAATAAGTTAGGATATATGGAAATTTAAGCCCCATATTAAGATTTTTATGACCACATGATTTGAGTTATAATTACAGCTGCAGAACATAATGGGTTTCCAGCCTAAATTAATCTGATTTTTTTTTTCTTTCTGGGACACCACCCTGAGTTAAACACACAAATGACCTTTAAAAATCAACTGTAGCCAGATAGGAGTTTAGGTGAGAGACAGTGTCTCTGTCTCCCATCCTGTCAGAGCAATAGAATCCCTACTCAATCCCCAGGCTACCTCAGGAAGGCTTGGGTTCCTGATACCTTCCCAGATGACTGATTTGTTTGACGTCCTGTTGTTCAGCCTCATTGCTGAGCTCCTTAAACGGTAGAATGTCAGCGCATCTTTCCTTATCCCCTAGTAGTTCCTTCTTTGAGACACATCACCTGAATTTGTTCAGGAGATGATCACTAATTTATGGATACCACTTCTGTCAAAGGGCAGGCTTGGTAATTCATGAGAAATAGCCCACAGCCCCCACAGAGAGCATCAGGATCTCTACAGACCAGCGAACTTACTGTTTGCTCTTGCCATCTCATTTTTCAGGGCCACATACTCTTCATATAATGGCCTCAGCTGCTTGCCGACCTCAGCCCTCCAGCCTTCCCAAGCCCAGAGCCTCTCATTGTAGTCTTTGCTGTTTTCCATTATGTCATCCAAGCCTGTCATTGCAAAGCACCCAATAGGGAAAAAAAACATGCATTTGTAAAATTTTTATTTGTAAACAATTGTATGAACTTTAAACAATTAAAAGTAAGGCTGGCAGGCATCGAGGCCATAAAGTTATTAAGTGAAATCTCATGATTTCTCGATTTCTTCATCCTTGTTATAGTTCCAAAATATTTCTGCAGAAAAAATAAACCGTTGAAATCATTTAACTACTTAGTTAAATTACGTAGAATGTGACAGAGTTTACAATGAAGTTTTGTGATAAGTTAACAGTTCACCTATGTACTGAAATACCTATTTGGAATCTTATCATCTTTGGATTATCCACTTGAAAGGCACAGTTTCATCATCCAGTGTCAATCTCAGTTTTAAAACTTAGAGTAAAAACTTAAATTTCATAATGACTGCTCAAAATTAATAGCCTACCTGGTTCAAGTAATAAGCACTCCTGTGGATTGTTTGGGTTACAAGCTTTTCCAGTACTGTAGATCGTGCTCATTGCATTTAAGATTGTGTTCAACTGCAAATTAAGCATAATAAACAATGTTCAATGTGGGAGATGTGCTATATAGAACGCTAAGGTAAGGATGTCCTTTTAACCATGTGATTTTTTGTGCCTCAAAATACAGCAATTCCCATCTTTGCCAAGCACCCTCCTTTATGTAGGGTAGGAATATCTCCGTTAAATTTCCCCCACTATCAACTGGCACAGAGCCTTAGAAACACATAATAAATATATGTGGAATGACTGAAATAAATGGATCCACCAAAATCCCAAGGATGTTTCCCAGGTACACAGAGAAGTGCATTTGCTGTTCATTCAGCATTCACCGAGAACACATTCACTGAACATCTACTTTGTCCGACACTCTGATAACTCTGACATGAACAAGCCGTGGATCCTCAAGGACCCCCACGGCCATGGGACAAGGAGGCAGCCATGAAATCAATAATTACATAATCGAGGGACAAGTGGTAGAACTGTCATGAAAAAGTGATGTGGCAGTCTGGCAGGAGGTGGATAAATGAAGAACTTGGAGATTCAGGAATGGCTTCAAAGAGGAAGGGACATCAGTGCCATGACTTGGAAGAGAAGTAGGAATTGGTCAAGTAGAAAAAGGGAATAGAAGGCAGAGCCTAAAAGATGGATGGAGGTTGGGGAAGAGCAGCAATTTTCCAGAAGTGATGACACGTTGAAGGAAACTGGAGCAGTGACACTGGAGAGGTAAGCAGGGGCTTTGTCACGAGGGGTCAGCCATCTATGCCACACCAAAGAGTTTTAACTTTATCTTGTAGGTAAAGGAGAGTAAAGGTAATAGAGTTAAGCAGTGCTACTCAAAGTATGGTCCATGGACCAGTACAAAACAGCAAATTCTTTGTTTCTATTCTGTGACAAGTACAGGAATCAAGAGAATATTTTTTTTTTAAAAAAGAGAATGAATGTTTATAAACTTTAAAAACCCATTTGATATTTCCATGACATCTCAGCATGTCAATGGATTTAGCCAAGTATTGATCTGTAATAGATTGGTAATAAAAGAAGAAAGGGAAGAAGAGAGGGAGAAAAGGAGGGAGAGAGGGAGGAAGAAAAGCAGGAAGGAAAGGAAAGGAAAGGAAAGGAAAGGAAAGGAAAGGAAAGGAAAGATAGGAGAGGAAAGAAGGAACTGGTTCTCCCCTACATTTGATTTAAGAAGCACCACATGAAAGGCTCTGTTTCTCTTCTCCTATTTCCCCCTTCCATTATTCTTTCACTCTGACACAAAAGTCATTATCCTAAAACATGAAATAGATCCCATGATTAAAACTTCAATAAGATCCCATAGTCCAAAGGCATCAATCCAAATTCCCTACCATGGCACAAAACTCCTCATGGTCTCTTTGTGTACCTGCTTTTTCAATCTCCCCTCCTCCCTCTCCATTGTATTCATGCATTCTTGAGTCTCCTCTCTTCCCAAACAGTTCAATCTTTTACATGCATTTCTGTGTTTTTCAGTTTGGGCTGCACATTAGAACTACTCAGAATCTTATAAAAATACAGTGTCCACGTTCCACCCAGGATAGATCAGGCTGTCTAGACTCTCAAAGACCAATGGGCCAAGTTTCACATGGTGTCTTTGAGAAAAAGATGGGAAGCATGGAATGGATAAGATAAAGTGGATTAATAGCTAGTTGGATAATTGGATCCAAAGAATGTGGAATAATAAATATCAACTTGTAGGAAGATATGTGCCACATGGTTTTATCTTTGTCCTTATCGTGAATTTTTTCTTTTTATAGATGTAGATTACAACACAGAATTCCAGAGGACAAGCAACTGAGAAAGAAGACTTTGATGTTAAATAGCCAAATATTTTAGATAAAAATATTTCAGTAGGTTAGATCAGGGGTCTGTAAACTATGATCTGCAGACCAAATGCTGTCTGCTGCCTGTTTTTGTAAAGTTTTAGCAGAACACAGCCACACTCATTTGCTTATTTATTAGCTATGGCTGATTTTCTGACACAACAGCAGAGTTGACTCATTGTGACAGAGACTAGATGGCCCACAAAACCTAAAATATTTACTATCTTTCCTTTTACAGAATAAAGTGTACTGACTCCTAGGCTAGAGAGATGGGATGAGAGATGTTATTTTAATAGGGTGAATACAGGCTTTCTTGACTTTGAGCAAACTACCTACTTAAGAATAGAATTTTGAAAGCTATCATTTTAGAGCAACATTGGTGGAAGAGACTTGGAAACTTCCTGGACAGTGATGTTGATATGAGCCAACATGGGATTTGGTTGTCAAAAAACAAACAAACCAAACAAACAAAAACCTAATACAGTCCTAGACTGTCTTCATAGATGTAGGGCGAAGGGTGTAGAATGTCCTATTCCTGATCACCTTCATGCATCAGAACCAACGCAGAGTGCCATGTCTAGTTCAAGGTTACCGACAAAATGAAGACAGCAATTAGGACTGGTTAGGAAACTTGAAACTATCGTAGAGAGGAAAACTGACGGAGTGAAAGATGATATCCTAGGTTCAAAAAACAAAAAGGACTTGGGGCACCTGGGTAGCTCCGTCAGCTAAGTGTCCAACTCTTGGTTTCAGCTCAGGTCATCATCTCACAGTTAGTAAGTTCTGGCCCCATGTCAGGCTCCCTCCTGACAACGTAGAGCCTGCTTGGGATTCTCTCTCTCCTCTCTCTTTTTGCCCCTCCTATGCTCGTGCTCTCTCTCACTCTCTCTCAAAATAAATAAATAAACTTTAAAAATAGGGGTCAACCAGTTTAAAAAAATAGCTGCCTTCATTTATTTAAAAACCTTTGTAGGAAAGAGCAATTTGGATCCAGAAGGCAGAACAAAATGGTGGTAAAGCACTTAATGCTCAATGGAGGGAGTATCTCTATCAATTAGAGGGGCCCACAGATGGAATGGATGTCTTGGAAAGAGATGGCTCACCCACCCCTAAAGCAGTTTGAGCTGAGGTTCTTAGCCACTCGTTAAAGACATAGAGAAGAGTCAAGAATGAAAAGGGGGAAATAATTGGACCACATACAGGACTTCTCAAGCTTGGCACTATTAATGTTGTGGACCAAATAATTCTTTGTCATTGGGGCCTGTCTCGTGCATTGTGGAATGTTTAGTGGCATCCCTGCCCCTTCCCCACTTATGACAACCAAAAATGTTTCCAGACATCATCAAATGTCACTGGGGGGCACCCCTAGTTGAGAAGGAATGACATAGACTAAGTATATTCTTCAGGCCACCTGGTCCTCAGGAAGGTGACTTTGGTATAGGGTGCCCATATACAACACAGGGCCCAGACACACCAGTTTGACTTTGTGTCCTAACATAATTATTACCAGTGTCTTCTTTCACTTGCAAAAGGATTCCAGTTTGGATGACAAATTATGTGGTCACCCTACCTAGGCACAGAGCTCTTTCTAATGTCAGCATTACTATCTCTGCAGATAAAGAAAGCAGCCATGGGGATATTAATGTTTAATGTTTCCCCAATATTTCAACTCTTGAGGTCAGCGCTAGAATGTTCACATACTCGTTGGCTCTTGTCTGCTGAGAGCACTGATGACCCACTCTGCTGAAGGGCCTGCAATTGACGTTTGACGGTGGTATTGTGAATTTCTGCTAGCGGGTAAGTTTTGGCAAGCTTGGACTGTTCTTCATAAAAGGCAGACCATTTGGCCCCGGCCTCATTCTGAAATGACAAGAAAATAAAGTTGAAGTCAGAATGGCACCGCTTGAACAGATAAAACAGGAGATACCGTCCAAAAAAACATCTGGTGGAACATCTAATATTTCCTGAGTAGTTTTAGTTCTCTACTTTGCTGAAGGTCAAAGCTTAGGTTATGAGTTACCAGGCCATTCTTGGTCACTCTCTCTTTCTGGCCCAGTGCCTAGTTTTCCCCAGGGTCCTGTCCCCAGAACTGGAAGTGCATTCTCACAGATAATTCACATCGTGGGGCCCTGGAATTTATGGCCTTAGCACTGTGACGTGGGTGAGCTGATCAAGGATTCGAGGATGAATGCTCTAAAGGGAGAGTCCAGTAAAGCTCAGAACAAACTTAATGGGAATACAGCCCCTCATGACACTGGGAACCGCAAGAAATGAGAATCAGTTTGCAGTAAGCCCCACAGTGCCATGACTTACCAGAGATTCTGATCTTAAATTATGTTCCCCCAAGAAGGTAGCCCAGAATATGGCCCTTTGGTAGCCGTGGCGATTTTCTAACAGTCAAAGAAACCAATGAGCAGGTGATGATGCCAGGACTCACTTGGCCCCCATCTTGAACATCAGTATAGGCAAGTGGACTTCTCCAGACTCTTCTAGCACAGTCTTTTCTCAATGTACAAATTCATTTCCATCTATCACAGACTGAAATAAGCAATTACTTTGTACATTGCACTTCTCTAGACTGTATAAAAGAGGTAGCCTATGAGACAAGTAAGAACTCCATTCTTGGAGTCAGACACCTGTGACTAGCTGTGCAACTTTAGGCAAATTACTTACCTTCTCTGAGCCAGTCACCTTATCTGTAAAACGTGAGTAATAATAGGACTTACCTCAAAGGGTTGTTGTAACGATGAGAAGAATTGACAACAAAAAGTTTATCACAGTATCTGGTACATCCTAAACATTCAAAAAAGTTAGCTATTTTGTAATTTGTAGAAAAAAAATTCTTTGCCCTTAAGTTGCTTACAGTGTTATCAGACAGATAAGGTATGCAGCGTGAATGTTTCATTAATGAAATATAAGAGCGTATGATAAAGTATAAGCTTTGAGTGGGCCAAGCAGTTTCTGCTATAGGAAAAGAAAGACTCATGCAGGCAACTAGATTTGGCCAAGCTCTCATGGAGAAGACCTTAAAGTAGGTAGGAGTTGGATGGATGTAGAGTACTTTGCAGAATAATTCACCTCATTTGATCTTCTTAATCTCATGAGATAGAAAATCATTGTGTCTCCGTTATCCATATGTGCATAAAGGGGCTGAGAGAGAGCCCCTTATAGTGGATATAGCAATCAACTGACAGCATATGGGTCCTGGATCCTGTGGTAGAGAAATGCTAAGATAGCTCCCATGATCCCTCTGTCTGGGTGGTACCCACTTGAGTGATCGCCTCCACCTTGAGTGTGAGCAGAACCCATGATTCACATCTAACCAGCAGCATATACCAAAGGTGACAGGATGTACATATTTATGTTATATAAGATTATAATTTTTATCTTGCTAAAACTCTGTCTCCCTTGCTGACTCTGATGCAGCGAGATGCCATGTTGTGAGCCACCCTGTGGAAAGGGCCACACGTCGAGGAATGGAGGATGGCCTCTGGGTGATATCATGCAAGAAACTAAGGTCCTCAGTCCAGCAGCACACAAGGATCTGAATGCTTACCACTAACCACATTAGCTTCGAAGTGGATTCATCCCCAGTCAGGCCTCAGATGAGACCATAGTGCTAGCCAGGACCTCGATTACAACTTCATAAGGCTCAGAAATGGAAGGTGCAGCTAGAAAATGCCTGGATTCCTGACCCACAGAAGCTGTGGGATAATAAATCCGTAGTGTTTTAAATTGCTAAGCTTATGGTAATTTTTAACACAATAGATAATTAGTAACAATCCCAACGCGGGACTTCAGGCATGATTGCGTTTTCCAGGCAAGGAATTTTACTTTTATTCTTTGAATACTAGGGAATCACTCAGGGGCACCAAGCAGGCTTGTGATGTGATGGAAATGGTCTGTGGACATGACAACAACGGCTCAGACAAGAAAGAGATGAGTAGAATAGTGGCAGTAAAAACGGGAAATGATTTCTCTCTTTATTGAGTACACACAACCCCCCAGGAACCACTTCCCAATTAATCTTCACAAACAATCCTTTGAGGTAGTTGTGATTATCTCTACTTCACAAATGAGGAAACTGAGGCACGGAGCTGGGAAGTAGCTTTCCCTAGGACACGCAGCTAGTAATTAAAAGAACCAGAGTGTTAACCCAGATGTTTACCTCCAAAGCTAACGCTCTTAACCAGTGACCATTGATTGTATTCAACACATTCTAGTCTTGTCTGTAACACGCATGAGTGGGAAGGAGTGGACTATGGAAAGAAGAGTTTGGTCTCTGCTGCAGACTCATCTACGCAACCCACCAGTTACCTCGAAACCTCTACCCTTCTTCACCCAATCCAGGATGATTTACTGTCAAGCAAAATTTCTGGTAAAACTTTGATACCAAATTATAGGAATAATATTATTCTCAATTTCTTCTGGAAACAACTCACGATCCCCAAAAGGGCTCAGTCTCAGAACATTTTTTAAATTATACTGATATAGGAACTTTGAAGATATCTGTTCTATTTATCACTACCATACTATAAGTGTCATACTTTAAATCGCAAGACAAAAAAATGCATGATGTTGTCTTGAATTTTGCCCACTAAGGACATACTGTTCCTTCCCAAGCTAGTCTTTTTTCCAGAGCTCTAGGGACCTAAACTAGCTTTTTGTTAATTTCTTGGCTCAATATTCCTGTACCATGCTAGTAGTGGAAATCCCATTTCCACACCTATTAAATAACCCACAGGTGAAACCTGAGTCTGATCAAGTCTCTAGATCAGGACTCTGCCCACCATCTGTTTTTGTAAATAAAGTTTTATTGGAACATAGTCACGCTCATTTGTGTCATCTATGGCTGCTTTTGCACTACAATGGCAGAGTTGAACAGAGGCCATGGGGCCCACAAAGCCTGAAATATTTACTATCTGGCCTTTTTCAGAAAAAGTGTTCTAACCTCTGCCCTAGATCTAGACATTTACAGGAAATATAGGGGACAAAAGAGCATGTTAAGCAACATTTACGGGGCATGATCGGCAAATCCAGAATAGTGGGAATTTCTATAGAACCAGAAATTTAATTCTTCAGCAAATAAATTGTTAAAAAAGTGAGGGAGGAATTCTGTAGACTAAAAGAGAACTAAAGAACATCCTTCAAAATGATTGGAAGGAGAGGACCCGGTTAGATCTTGATTCACACAAAAGAGCTGAAATTTTTTAAAAAATGAGACGGTAGGGTGCATTTGAATACTGATAGATATTTGACAAAACTGAGGAGTTCTCATCAAGTGGTTGGTAGTGTTATTGAGGTTCTTTTAAAAGTTCTTACTTTGAGAGCTACAAGGTGAAATATTTATGCATCCAACCAGATCATGTTTTGGATTTCTTTCAAAATAATCCAATAAATGAGGGGTTGCGTAGAAAAATAAAACAAGATTGGCCAAAGTGTTAATAATTTGTAAAATCAGGTGATGGGTACGAGGAGATTCAATAGACCAGTCTCTCTTCTTTTATACATGTTTGAACATTTTTATGATGAAAAGTAAAGAAAAACCATACCATGGAATACTATTTGGCAACAGAAAGGAAGGAAGGAACGCTACGTGCCACAACATGCGAAGTGAAAGCAGCCAGACACGAGAGACCACATTTCCTATGAGTCCATTGATATGAAATGTTCAAAGGAGGCAAATTTTTAGAGACAGAAAGTAGATTAGTGGTTGCCTGGGGCTGGGGGCTGGGAGGAAGGGCGATGACTAACGGACATGTGGTTTCTTGCTGGAGAGACGAAAATGTTCTGCAGTTAGATGCTGGCGAAAGTTGTATAGTTCTGTAAATATACTAAAAATCATCAAATCGTATACTTTCAATTGGTGGATTTTATGGTGCATAAATTGTATTTCAATAAAGCTGTCGTTAAAAGCTCTCTAGAGTAAAAGACAAAACCCGTACCTTATTCCCTAGGTCCTATCACTAAGTCTGAAACACCCACAAAACTGCTCTAAACCCAAGGAGTTAGCCAAAATTTATTCACTGCTCTTTTAGCCAGTTACCCGGCACACGCGCAGAAGCAGAAGCCATTCCTCACCACCAGACTGCCCTCCCTGCATGTAGCTGGTGGTCACCTGCTTCCTCTCTGCATTTTAATATTTTCACTTTCCTTTAAAAGGTCCATGCTTTCTGCGGTTGGCCACACTTGGTGATTTATGCCCTCTCCTCTCTGGCCTTTGCTCTAATCAACAGCTGCAATTCAAAAGTAATAACACTCAGTGATCCAGACATGATTTCGACAAACATCGCTACATCTCATTCTGGAACATGGCTTCTCAGCAAAGGGCACTCAGCAGGACTGTTACATGTCTCTTCGGCAAGTAGAACTCCCGCACTCATAGCAACGATATCGTGTCGTTCTCCCAAGCTCACGGGCATCGAGCCCTATTCTGGTGGTTTGGGGTATGAACTAAGGCTTCACAACGACCCTACAAGGCAGATATGAGTGGGACGTTCTTTTTCACAGGTGAGATAATGAAGGCGCAGAGAGGTTAATTCAGCAGCTTAAGCTCACCCAGCTGGAAAGTGGTGGAGCCAGGATCTGAACCTCGCCAGTCCGGATCCGGAGCTCTTAGGCACGATGCTGGTAAGTAACACCTTCACCAGCACCTACGGGCCCATTCAGCGGAACATGAAAACAAACGAACAGTACACAATAGTCACCTCCAACAGAGATCAAATAAAAAGTGAGGCCAGAGCAACAATAAAGAGATGAAGAGAGGTAAGACCAAAATATGAGCCAAGAAACAGATGATCTCCTATGACCACATCAGGCTGTCAAAATCTCCAGGATTTCTTTGAGCTTTAGAAAAATGGAAAAGCTTCTCTTTGGGAATTTCAAATGAGGCAGTAGGTCTCGGTTTTCATCTGTCCCATGAATGGCAGTAATTTAAACACGCGACCTACTAACCATTTGAAAAAAAAAAAAAGCTTCTGAACTACATTTTTGAAGGAATGTATTGCTATACAAGTGTCAGAAAATCTTTTTTAAGTGTCACAAAATCTTTTCTCAAATAATGTCGCTCGACTTCTAGGAAAGACGTGTAAGGATACTGCTTCGGGACCTGTGAGAGAAGAAATTCCTGAGTCCTTGCACTTGTCAAAGCATCTTGCTTTCCCAGAGCATTCTGAGATTTGTCAGAATTGGTTTAGTTATGGTTTTTCTGGGAGGGCTCTGGATGGATTCTGTGACCTTTGGAAGTCCCTCAGAGCTCCACGACAATGAAGGAAGGAATTCCCAATTCCAGCCTCTGGACCCATGGTTAGTTTAATTACTAGCTAGCTTTTTCACTAAGCCTCCACTTGCATTTTGCAGTTAATCTATCATTTTAGAGAGTCTTTAGATACTCCTGTTGACACTGTAGGCTTGGGAAAATTATTAACTCAATAACTTATGGCATTTCCATGAAATGCTTTGAAACCCTGATTATGATGAGAATTATGGTAGCAGCTTCATAAAGCATGTTCACTGGTTTCCAAGAATCTGGACCGAGACCAGTGAATTATTTTGTAATCATTTTCAAATGAGCCCCAAGGTCATTTAAGTTTAGGCATCTGGGACTCCAGAATCCAAAAGATCGAGGCAAACATCCAACTTCACAACTCAGAGCATTTCTTTGATTTCCCTTTTCAGTTGCATGGGCAGTAATCTAATCTTTAAGAAGCAGCAAACACCCCTATGTAACCATGAGAACTCACCATTTTTTGGACATTCTCGTCTGTGATATTGGTGTTATAATTCCAGGAAGCAAGTGAACTTTGATAAGACAGCTCTTCGGCTTCATGGTTAAACTTCTCCAAAAATGTCTTGGCCAGTTCTTCAGTGGTGGATTGAGCAGCAGTTAAAGCAGCAAAGCTGAGAAGGAGCCAGAAAGAGCCTGACATCTTTCCCTATGCACCAAGATCCCATCCACTGAACAACTTTCCCTAGAGTAAAACCTCTTCATGAGTTTTTCTTGCTCATCAGCCTTTGAACTTGGGTTGGGCACTGAGCAGGGAAGATGAAAAAAAAAAAAAAAAGAAAAGAAGAAGAAGAAGAAGAAGAAGAAGAAGAAGAAGAAGAAGAAGAAACAGTAAACAGTCTGCTGAACCAATATAAAGTTCATCCTGGAGAGGACAGATATGTAAACAGATTTTAGAATGATTTTTTAAAGTAAATCAAATAAACAAATGTTATTCATTAATCCTAGAGAATCATATCCCTCCTCGTATTTTATGGCCAGATCAGAACTTGCACATTTGGTTAATATGTTCCTAAAAAGCTGTTAAAGATACACTGAAGGTGTTATAATTTTACAGGGACCAAAGAAGGCTAGAATTAGGGATCACGGGGGGTAATGTTGGTACTTATATGTTTTCCAGACAATTCCATTAAAAGTCAGTTATCTCTCCTTTCTTTTCATGTCAAGCTCTGTTCACAGAAAGTCTCTACTAGGGTAACATTTTCCCTTCCTAAATAAACTACTTTGCCCTTGTCTTTTTGGAATTCTTTTTTTTTCCTGATTTTAATTTTAATGTCCATGGCCATTTTTAAAAGTACGAGACTAGGGGCATCTGGGTGGCTCAGTTGGTTGAGCACCCAACTTTGGCTCAGGTCATGATCTCCCAACTCGTGAGTTCGAGCCCCGCATCGGGCTCGCTGCTGTCAGCACAGAGCCGGCTTTGGATCTGCTGTCTCCCTCTCTCTCTGCCCCTTCCTCGCTCACACGCACTCTCTCTCAAAGATAAATAACCCTTTAAAAAATAAAAATAAAAGTATAAGACTACCCTCCACTCCGCAGGTTAACATGCCTGATCCGGCTCACTTTCTATCTCTCAGATGACCATGTTAACCACCTATTGTATGGCTGACTTCACTGTATGCCTCCTCCCCTTTCACTTACCTGTTCTAAAGTCAGTCAAGGACCCAGGGAAATAAAAATGACTCTGCATGGTATGAAATTCAAAGAGTGTCCATGTCCGTGGTCATCCAAAACCATGGGATCATGGCAACAGAGAATCCAGAGGGACTCCAGTGGTTATCCTGTAGAATCTCCAGAGCTGGATCAATGTCCTCATTCCCAGAGAGCGGGTATGTCAGAGATAAAGAGAGGAGCCACTGTAAATGGCAGGGCTCCTGGGCTGGCTCGACTGTGATTATGAAACCTTCACGCAGGGAAAATATTTCTTCACCCAGAAAAACAAGTCTTCCAGGTCCAGGTGACCTGGCAGTAACCAAGCCTTTAAAAAAAGTTTTGACTACTTTCCCTTATTCCAAAGTTGTACGTATTATTATAGGACAGGGAAAAATAATGATAAGTAACTGCTCAAAGTGCTTTGCATTATAATAGTTCGTTGAAGCATTACAACAAATCTAGAGGTGAATAATTTTTATCGATGTTGCACAGATTATGAAACTGAGGCTCAGAGAACTTAAATAAATTACCACACCTCATTCAGCC
Source organism: Prionailurus bengalensis (assembly GCF_016509475.1). Classification (NCBI taxonomy): domain Eukaryota; kingdom Metazoa; phylum Chordata; class Mammalia; order Carnivora; family Felidae; genus Prionailurus; species Prionailurus bengalensis. The sequence goes on from NC_057361.1 coordinate 12,220,382, forward strand.
AGGAATGCCATTTGATTCTAGAGTACAGACCCCTTTCCACATTCCGTGAAGATGACAGATTTCGTTTTGCCACATCAAAAAGAGGTGGATTCAAGGCGCCTGGGTGGCTCAGTCAGTTAAGTGTCTGAATCTTGATTTTGGCTCAGGTCACGATCTGAAGAATTTATGAGATCAAGCCCCATGCGGGCTTGCCCCCAAGCAGAGCCTGCTTGAGATTCTCTCTCTCTCTCTCTCTCTCTCTCTCTCTGTCCTTCCCCACTCTCTCTCTTTCAAAATTAATAAAGAAACATTAAAAAAAAGAGGTAGCTTCTTCCTATCCTTAATGTAAATCAAAACACGTAATCCTTCTAAGAAATAAGTTAGTTGACAAATTTAAGCAATTATGATAAATGTTAAATGAAAGTAGGGGAGAAATCAGTGAAGTTCCATCACGGCACTTCCCACATTTGAGGAAGCTGAGATCCACTCACTTCACACAGGCATTAGGAGAAAAACCAGTTCCGAGAAAGGGGAGCAGCACATGAGGCTTTGAACAAAGAGTTGGAATGTTACTTTAATAAAAGCTGAAACAAAACTCCACTCAGGTCACTTCCTGAATGAAGCTGTTAGCTTTAGAAAAAAAAAAATGGAAGCTGTCCAACTTCAATTCACTGAGGCAGAAAATAAGATTAACGTGATCGAACTGAAATGGAGAAAGCAGGATATGGAATCTGAGAGCTAAAAATAGACGGAGAAGGAGACTGAGATCACACCGAGGCAAGAACACCCTGGAAGCCAAGAAACTTTGAAAAGTCAGAAATAGAAGGCTTGCCACAATAATTCTGTAGAACTAGCTCGTCACGGCCAGCTGCAGGCAGAGACTGCGTTCTGAGAATTTGTGCTCCCCTCCAATGAGATGCTGCTGCTGTTCTGCCGACTACCCAGCAGTGTTCTCCCCAAGCCCACGCTGAGAATGGAAGGACTCCACTAAAGATCCAGGGGATAGGACCCAGAAAGGCAATGGGCCCAAAGGAATGGATTGCCTTTGAGACAGAACAGAGAACCAGAAAAATTAAGAAAACTGGACATGTAGGAAACCTGTTCTACTTTTCAAAAGGGTTGGAGTGTGAATTTCCTAAGTGGTAGAGGGAAGAGTTTGATCTTGGCACCTGACAAAACTATAAAATGTGACTTTTAGGCTACGGTTTCCTCTTGGAAAATATATAGATCTCTGGTCCTAAATACATATCTAGGGATTCGTGAGGAACAAGCCACATGCTAACTGCCTCATTTCCTTTCTGCTAAAACAATATAATAGTAAAAGAAAATACAAACATACAATGTATCTTCTACTGCGATAAGGGATTTAACAAAATGTAAGGTTATACAACTAGATTTTAATGTCCCCCAAACAACCACGTGACTCCGGCTGAGCAGTCCTTGATTAATGACGGTTCATGTCCAAAACGATAAGAATCTTGATTCAACAATTAGTTACTGGATATATACTAATGAATACGACAGGAAAAGTTCCTGTGAATATCATCTTACATGATGTGCGGTAGAGCGAAGAAACAAATAGCTGATGATAAATGCTATGACTTTACAACAAGCAGGAAAGGAGGGTGGTGAGCCCAATCCCTTGGGGTGGGGATGAGAGGGTGATCTCTGAGCAAAGACCTGAAGGAATGGATGAAAGCCATGTGGATATTCGGGAAAGACTGTCCCAAGGGGAGGGGCAGCAGGTGCAAAGGGTGTAGGCGGATCTCAAGAACATCGGAGACCTTTGTGTCTGGAGCCCAATGCATACAGGAAAGTGGCAGGAGGTGAAGATGGAGAGGAAGCTCAGGGCCCCACCAGGGGGGCTGGACACATGATTATAGAACTTTGGCTTTTATTCTGAGTAATGTGGGAAGACATTGGAGGGCTTCAGGCAGAGAAGTGATTCACTCTCACTACTGAGTAGAGAAGAGACACCAAAGGGGTAAGGTTGGAAGCAGGGAGACCAGCCAGGGGACTACCGCAGCAGCCCAGACAACCTGGTTGAATAAAAACCTAATAGGAGCTGTAAATCCAATTTGACTGCCCAAGAAAAGGGAAATTCATCTTAGACTATTTAAGACCTTGTGAATAGAAGTATTAGATGCAAAATAATTTAGAGAATCAAGCTCATTGCGGAGGAACACAAGTCTAGAGAGTCACAGGAGAGGATCCGGAGAAAAACAAACAGAAGAGTAGATGGTCTAAAATAATATAATTTGAAGCACAGTTCAGACACAGAGGAGAAGACAGGTAGCATAACGGATTCACTTTGCCACTTGTTAGCTGTGTGACTTTAAATAGGCCATAGTCTCCCCACACCTCGTTTCCTTATTTCAAAGCCAATGACAATATTATATGCATCTCATAGGAAATCGTAAGTATTATATGAGTTAATACATGAGAACACAGAAAAGAATTCTGGGAACCTAGTAATAAAAGCCACCCCAAATGAGAGGAGTTGTGTGATAATTCGGTCACTTTGAGGAGTAAGGGAAATGGGAGAATTGTCCATAGTCCAAGTTTTATCTATAGGAAACCCATCATATTCTAAGAATGAGTAGGCCCACATAAGCAAAATGAAAATGTACTGAGTTGATTATACCAGTTGTGCATTTTTAAACCGCTGAAGATAGAATTTGTTTCTAACATATATTCCATCCTCGTTAGGATGTTGCCTTAAGCATTATTTTATGTGTCTTTTTTTTTTCCCAGATGACTCAGTGTCATCACCTTGAATATTGTGTACTGACTAGGCTATAACGTGACACTGTCTTTAGGGCTTTACATTAATGGCTCCGAACAGCTTTATTGCTATTAACTGTGCTGTCTCTGCAGGTTCTGAATTAGCTGTCACTTCTTGAAGACTCTACTTCTAGTAGCCCTGCCCACTACAAATCTCCTCCCTGTTTCTGATCTGCTGTCTGCTAAAAGCTAAATGGAAACCAGATAACCGTGGAATTCAATCAGAAAGCCCCTTCTTCATAGGCTCAGACCTGAGGGCGTGTCTTCACCCTGCTGGAGCAAAGTGCATAGACTTTGAGATCCATATTTCCCTTACTGCTCTACCTTTTATACACTTCCAACTGAGTCACAAATGGTGGGGTTGCCAAATAGCTATGGCAGAAGCTTCTTCCGGTTCCCCAAGCTGAGAGGAAAATTTGGTTAATTTCGGAGGGGGAAAAAAAAGATGTTCTGTGCAATTTCTTGTCTTAAAATTGATAGAGTAATGCTTCCAACAGAAATAAGGAAGGCTATCAGGAACATAAAGCATAGGGACATTTAAAACTCCACATGGCCAAAAATGACTTGCATTTAGCCCAAATGGTTTCAACCACATACTTATCGAAGTGGATTTGTAAGTACTTTACAGAAAATAAATAACAAGTTGACTTTTGAGCCCAAAGGAAAAGCTAAAGCTTTTTCCTGTTTACATTTCTGGTTGTACAGCAGTCCCTTTTCCTACAGATAGAGCAAAGATAATCTCCATGAACAAAATTGACAAATATTTTCAACAGACAGAGTTCAAATTTGTGAGGACAAGCTGTGGATTCCAGGAGGGTTGTACTAATTATTACGGGTCTGAATTTATAATTGTATGGTGCCTGTCCTGTCACCCAAATTTATTTCTACACCCAGACTGAACAGAACAGCAGGCAGTACTAGAGCTAGAGTTTACTGGTGTAAACTTACATCTAGGGCCTTAGGCTCCAAACGTGAGCCTTTATCCTCAGCGAGATGGGAATCCACGGGAGAGTTTGAACAGAGGTCACATGATCTCACCTTCATTTGAGAAGCAGCAGCCCTGGCTGCCGTGTGGAGAAGAGAATGCACAGGGGTGAGATACAGACAGAGAGAGACCACTGAGAAGGTTATTGCAATGATCCAGGTGAGATATGATGGTGGGTTGGTGGCAGTAACAGAGTTCATGAGAAGGCAGCTGGAATTTGAATACATTTTGAAAGTAAAGCGAACAGGATTTGCTGACGAATTGGGTGAAGGCTGTTAAAGAAAGATAGTCAAGGATCACTCCAGGGTTTGGGGGTTGTACAACTGGGAGAAGAAGGGTGACATCAACTGACATGGGGAAGGTTGCAGGTAAAACAGTTTGGAAGGAAGCCTGGGAGTCCAGTCAAGTTTGTGATATCTAATAGAAATTCAAGTGAAGATGTTGAGAAGACTACTAGATATACAAGTCTTCAGTTTGACAGAGAGGTCAGGGATGAAGATATAAACTTGAACGTTATCCTCTAGAGATGGTTAGTCAAATGTGTCTTTTCAGTTAAGACCAAAAGAAAAGATTTTACTTCAGAAACCCAGTGTGCTGGAAAGCATTACTTATTTCAGGTCTCAGGAGGGAAAAAGGATGGATAAATAAGAGGAAAAGTTACTTGAAACAACACCTCCCCCAACCCCAAAGGAACCATCTGTGGACTGAACAAAGAAATGATAAAAGGCAATTTCAGGAACTTGGCCAGGGCATCACATTTTCTCACTGGTTCCTAGCAAAGGAGACACATCTCAGGAGCACAGGGTGGTTGAGTTGAAGCAAGGCACAGGTTCAGAGAAGGCAGCTGACACGAGAGAGGGTCGAAATTAAGTGGTTTAGACCCAGGCCAGGTCAAGGCTGAGCGATGCGCATTCAAACCATAGAAGACTCCTTCTGGAGTTAGCTCCTGCCTCTCAGCTAGAGTCTGAGGGTGACTGAGGACTTTTACACTTTGACTAATACTTCCTAATTGGCTCTAAATATCTTAGAATAGACCCACATCCCTTTTGGGTTCTACCTCAGTCTCCAGATTGAGTATAAAAGTCACGTTTTCTAATCCAGCTAGAAACGTCCAATAGTTGTTGTCTTCTTGAGGCCTAGCAGACTCATCTTGGAGACAATGTTCCCTTCCCTCCTCATCTTCTAAGGGATTTGTCTGATCTGGGCCATTAGTAGGGCTCCTTACCAACTCCATCCCCAGGGGACTAGGATAATTGGCTTAGGCTAGTCAACATTTGCATCTGTTTTGTGTTGGAGAATGGTAGACATCCAACTAAACTTGGCTCTGCCTTACGGAAGTAGGAGGGAATGTCTTTCACATAGGTAATATACATAGTGCTTTGTCCATCCACTGCAGAAGGGGCTATTTCTGGGGACATTTTCCATAGATATTTCATTCCAACCATGAATTTGGGTTGTTATGAATTTCAGGCACACAAGACAGAGCTTGCAAAATCTTCCTGAATGATGTCTTGGTCTGGAAGGAGTTTCCACCTCAGTATCAATATCACATTTCTCCCCTACCCATTGACTATACATGAGATAATTATATATGATATGATATATATGTGATATGACTATATATGATATAACCAGATAAGAGTGGATAAGAGGAGAAAGTCCTGATGGGAGAGCAAAGATATCTATCCAAACCACTACCCCAACTTTTCCAGGGGTATAGACACCCCCCCTCGCAACAGTGTTAACTATTTCTTCAATAAAAGAGATGAATGAGAGAATGAAAATCATGTAGAGCATATAATTTCTGTCTCGTACACTCTGCATTGTTGAGAAATTTTACTCAGATGACACAGATAAAAGATGATGTGAATAAACTCTAATTTGTAAGATTATAAACCTTTTCATGATCTCAGAGAAACAGGAGGTCAGAGTGGGCCCAAGGAGGCATCAGGTATGCTTTCCGAAGGAGATGATACTCTGAATCATAGGTAATCATTGATACTAATAATAGTAACAATACTAATATCTAAACTTTGCTGAGTGCTTATTATGTGCCACTCAGAGTTTAATTGCTTTACATGTGCTCCCTCATTTAATCCTCACAACAACCCTATGAGGTAAGTAATTGCAGCATTCTCATTTCCTAGATGAGGAAACAGGCATGGAATTAAGATCACAAAGCTCAAAAGCAATGGGAACTGGGATTCGAACCTCAGCAGTCTGGTTTCAAGATCAAACTCTGTGGTCAGAAAGGGCTTTTGAAAGAGTTCTTATCACAGGCTTGGAAAAGAGGGACAGTCAAGGTATGAAGAAGCATAAAAGGTCAGGCTGGACTGCTCAAAAAAATGGCCCCAGGATGATATCAGACTTGCATTAGTTACAAACATTTCTCCCTGCACTCTTATACAGCATTGATCTTCATGACTTTCACTAAGAGGAGACCATGGGTGCTCAGGCTATCTTGGCAAAAAGCTGGGTTTTTCTCAGTAGGATGAGTATATTCGGGGATAGAGAATAATTAGAGACAATAGATTCACAGATGACAACTTCAGATGGCGCGGCAGTAATTTTGTTCTTTTCAAAGTGAATCTTTATCGGTGATATAAAGCAGTGGGTCTCAAACAGGGTGATTTTTGCCTCCTAGGAGACAACTGGCAATGTCTGGAGATATTTTTGATTGTCACCACTTGGGGAGGGTGGGTAGAGGTCAGGGATGCTGCTAAACATTGCACAGTGCACAAGACATCTCCTCACAAACAAGAATTATTTGGCCCCAGATGTCAAGCGCCAAGGTCAAGGGACCCTGATCTAGATAATGCCATGAACGTAATTCTCTCAAGAACTAACGTGTGTACATGGTTGCACCTCCCCACATCTCAATCAGGGCCAAGCAGAATGGTAAGTAGCAATGAAAGCACAAAGTATCTGATCCTGTTTAGATGTATATATACGTGCATATATGCACTGGTCTCCATAGTAAATAGGAGAAAGCAAGAATAAATAAGATAGAAAATATCAGTCCAAATACTTAGCTCTGATTTGAACATCACAGGGGCGAGAACTAACACGTAAGGTATTTACTGTGTGTGCAGGGCACCAATGTCTATCACATTGCTGAGTGTTTGCCACCACCCTTGTGGTAGTTGTTACTTTTCAAATCCTCAGCAAGATTAGTAACTAGCTCCATGTCACCCCATAAGAGAACGGGGGGTTTAACCTGTCAGTGTGTTTTTTATTTTGATCCCTGACTCTTCCCATGGGACGTGGTAAAAGCTCAAAAGAACTAGTAAGACTGTTGAAGAAAATAATTATGATTTTTAAAAACAGATGAAAATGATGTCATACTTCTGCCTTGAAGTTTGTCGATGTCAACATGTAGGACATATTATCCAGACAGTTGCCTCTCTACCTAAAAGAATGGGAAGAAATTGACTGAAAGAACATGTCAAAAGCTCATGTTTAGTCCTAAGGGAGAATCATTTGACAGTTGTAAACACTGACACAGACTACTGAAGAGTGTTGGGTAATCTTCATCTCTGGAAGGTTTCATAGGCTGAGGAAGGTTTAAACGTGGCCTTGACTGAGGGAGAGGACATGGCTCGCCAGAGCTCCAGTAAAATGCTGTTCTGGGAACAAAAAATGAAAAGGAATAAATAAAGCCTACAGGACTTATGGAATACCAGTGAGAGAAAAAATGATGCATCATTGGAGTCCCAGAAGGAGAAGAGGGAGAGAAAGAGGTAGAAAGCTTATTTAAAGAAATAATGGCTGAGAAACTCCCAAACCTGGAGACAGATTAGACATCCAAGTTCCTGAAGCTAATAGGTCACCCCAACATTTCAGTCTAAAATGATCTTCTCCAAGACACATTATAATAAAACTGTCCAAAATCAAAGACAAAGGGGAATTTTCAAAATAGCAAGACAAAAAAAACAATTCTCTCATACAAGGGAATCCCCATAAGGCTATAAGCGTATTTCTTACCAGAAACCTTGCAGGTCAGGAGAGAATGAGATGATGTATTCAAAGTGCTGAAACATAAATGGTTTCCTCAACAAGGTTGTCCTTAAGTAATGAAGGTGAGATAAAGACCTTCCCTAAGAAACCAAAGCTGAGGGAGCTCATCTGCTCTAGACCTGCCTTACAGAAAGTGTTGAGAAGAGTTCTTCAAGCCAAAATGTAAGGAATTTGATTAGTCACATAAAAACATACAAAAATATACAGCATACAGGTAAAAGCAAGTATATAGCCAGATGTAGAATACTCAAATACTGTAATATGGTAGGGTGTTAACCACTTAACCCTAGCTAGTATAAAGGTTAAAGGACAAAAATATTAAAAATGGCTACAGTTACAATAATTCACTAATGGATACATAATATAACAAGATGCAAATTCAGACATCAAAAACATAGAATGGGGAGAGCAAAAGGGTAGAGTTTCTGTATGCAGTTGAAGCTAATGGGGCACCTGGGTGGCTCAGTCAGTTAAGCATCTGACTTCGGCTCAGGTCATGATCTTGTGGTTCGTGAGTTCAAGCCCCACATTGGGCTCTGTGCTGACAGCTCAGAGCCTGGAGCCTGCTTCAGAGTCTGTCTCCATTTCTCTCTGACTCTTCCCTGCTCGCTCTCTCTCTCTCTCTCTCTCTCTCTCTCAAAAATAACATTTTTTATATTAAATACAATTTATTGTCAAACTGGTTTCCATACAACACCCAGTGCTCATCCCAACAGGTGCCCTCCTCAATGCTCATCACCCACTTTCCCCTCTCCCCCACCCCCATCAACCCTCAGTTTGTTCTCAGTATTTAAGAGTCTCTTATGGTCTGCCTCCTTCCCTCTCTGTAACTTTTTACCCCCTTCCCCGCCCCCATGGTCTTCTGTTAAGTTTCTCAGGATCCACATATGAGTGAAAACATATGGCATCTGTCTTTCTCTGCCTGACTTATTTCACTTCGCATAATACTCTCCAGTTCCATCCACGTTGCTACAAATGGCCAGATTTCATTCTTTCTCATTGCCAAGCAGTATTCCATTGTATATGTAAACCACATCTTCTTTATCCATTCGTCAGTTGATGGACATTTAGGCTCTTTCCATAATATGACTGTTGTTGAAAGTGCTGCCATAAACATTGGGGTACAAGTGCCTGTATGCATCAGCACTTCTGTATCCCTTGGGTAAATTCCTAGCAGTGCTATTGCTGGGTCATAGGGTAAATCTGTTTTTAATTTTTTGAGGAACCTCCACACTGGAGAAAAGACAGTCTCTTTAACAAATGGTGCTGGAAGAACTGGACAGCAACATGCAGAAGAATGAAACTAGACCACTTTCTTACACCATTCACAAAAATAAGCTCAAAATGGATGAAGGACCTGAATGTGAGACAGGAAACCATCAAAACCCTAGAGGACAAAGCAGGAAAAAACCTCTCTGACCTCAGCTGCAGCAATTTCTTACTCGACACATCCTCAAAGGCAAGGGAATTAAAAGCAAAAATGAACTATTGAGACCTCATCAAGATAAAAAGCTTCTGCCCTGCAAAGGAAACAATCAACAAAACTAAAAGGCAACTGACTGAATGGGAAAAGATACTTGCAAATGACATATCAGATAAAGGACTAGTATCCAAAATCTATAAAGAACTCACCAAACTCCACACCCGAAAAAACAAATAATCCAGTGAAGAAATGGGCAGAAGACATGAATGGACACTTTTCTAAAGAAGACATCCAGATGGCCAACAGACACTTGAAAAGATGCTCAACGTCACTCCTCATCAGGGAAATACAAATCAAAACCACACTGAGAAACCACCTCACGCTGGTCAGAGGGGCTAAAATGAACAAATCAGGAGACTATAGATGCTGGCGAGGATGTGGAGAAATGGGAACCCTCTTGCACTGTTGGTGGGAATGCAAACTGGTACAGCCGCTCTGGAAAACAGTGTGGAGGTTCCTCATAAATAAACATTTTTTTCAAAAATCTGAAGTTAAGTTGATATCAGCATGTAAGATGTTTTATGTAATCCTCATGGTAACCACAAAGCAAATACCTACAGTAGATTCACAAAAGGTAAAAAGAAGGGAATCAAAGCATACCACTATGGAAAATCATCAATTCATAAAGGAAGGCAGTAAAAGGGAAAGAAAGGAAAAAGGGAATACAAAACAGCCAGAAAACAATAAATAAGATGGCATTAGAAATTCCTTAACCTATCGATAATTACTCTAAGTGTAAATAGATTAAATTCTCTAATCAAAAGACAGAGTGGCTAAAAACCAAGATCCGACTATCTGCTACACACACTTCACTTCAGCTTTAAGGACACATATAGGTTCAAAATAAAGGGATGGACAAGATAATTCTTGCAAATGAAAACCAAGAGACCATGGGTAGCTATACTTATATGAAACAAAATAGACTTTAAGCCAAAAAAGTGGTAATGAGAGACTAAGAAGGTCATTATATAATGGTAAAGAGATCAATTCATCAATAAGACATGACAATTATAAATACATATGCATCCAACATTGGAGCACCTGAGTATTTTAAGCAAATACAGATCTGAAGGAAGAAATAGGTAACAATATAATAAAGTAGGGGGGTTTAATGCCCCCCCCAATTTCAACAATAGATGGATCCTCTAGACAGAAAATCAATCAAAAAACACATTGAATTGAACCATACTTTGGGTCAAATGGATAATAGACATATATAGAACATCCCATCCAACAGAAGCAGAATACACATTCTTCTCAAGCACACATTAAATATTCTCTGGAATAGATGATATGACAGGTCCAAAAATAAGCCTTTGCAAATTTTATAAGGTTGAAATTATACCGAATATCTTTTCCAACCACAATGGTATGAAACTAGAAATAAATAACAGGAGAAAAGCTGGAAAATTGACAAAGATGTGGAAATTAAGCAACATACTACTGAAGAACCAATAAGTCAAAGAAGAAATCAAATGGGGAAATCAAAAAATATCTTGAAACAAATGAAAATGGAAACAAAACATACCAATATCTTTTAAAAGACATTTTCTAAAGAAGAAGACATACAAATGGCCAATAGGTACAATACGTGCAAACTGCTCAACATCACTCATCATCAGATGCAAATCAAAACCACAATGAGATATCACCTCATACCTGTCAGAATGGCTATGATAAAAAAGACAAGAGATAACACATGTTGGTGAGGATGTAGAGAAAAGAGAACCCTTGTTCACTGTTTCTGGGAATGAAAACTGGTAAAGCCACCATGGAAATCAATATGGAGGTCCCTCAAAAAAGTTGAAAATAGAACTACCAGGGCACCTGGGTGGCACAGTTGGTTAGGTGTCTGACTCTTGATCTCGGCTCAGGTCATGATCTCATGGTTCGTGGATCTGAGGCCTGCATCGGGCTCTGTGCTGATGGTGCAGAGCCTGCTTGGGATTTTGTCTCTCCTCTCTGACCCTCCCCCACTTGTGTTCTCTCTCTCTCTCAAAATAAATTAAACTTAAAATTTAAAAATTAAAATTAAAAAATTAAAATTAAAAAAAAAGAAAATAGAACTACCATATGATCCAGCAATTCCATTTCTGGGTATATATCCAAAGAAAATGAGAATAGGATCTCAAAGAGATATCATCACTCCCATGTTCATTGCAGCATCATTCACAATAGACAGGATATGGAGACAACCTAAGTGTCACTGGATGAATGGATAAAAAAGATGTGGTATTAGTTCTGAGAATGTAATGTACAGTATGGTGACCAGAGTTACCCATACTGTACTGTATATTTGAACATTGGCTAGGAGAGTAGGCTTTATAAATTCTCACTGCAAAAAGAAAAACTAACTCTGTGAAGTGATGGATGTGTTAACTAACCTTAGCATGGTAACCACTTTGCAATGTATGCATAAACCAAATTATTACACTGTACACCTTACGCTTACACAAAGTTATGTGTCAATCATATCTCCATAAATGTGGAAAACAAACAAAACCAAATGCTGTTCTGGGAATGAATCCCAACCACAGCCCAACTGTGGCCTCTTCCCAGCCCCCACCCCAACTCCCACTCACTGTATAAGGAAATGGGTTTAATAGGCAGCCTAGTCCTCCCCCCATTACATCTCTAACAACCTGATTTGATTGGTTCTCTCCTTTCATTTCCAACCCTCTCAGGACCCCATCTCTCCTGGCTCCTTATAATTTCCATTTTGAATGGTTAGATCCAGGTGGTAGATAGATGGGTTTTCATTGTACTATTCTTCCAACTTTCTTTATGTATGACAACTGTTATAATAAAAAAGTAGTAGGGGGCTTGCAGAGGTTGAGGGAAGATTATGTTGGGCCCTATTACCACTTAGAGATTTGGGGTTCTACCCTGAAAGAGATGGGTAGGCACGGAGGGGTTTGAGTAAGGGAATGATGGGGTCTGAGATTCTGTTTTAATGGGCTATGTCATGGTTTCCTTCCTCCATTTAAATCCGACTCCGTACAGAATAAAGAAAGTTGAAATTCCGGTTGTAGTTTTACCAGAGCCTCTAAAATGTGCCCTGCATTACCCACAAACAAAGCATAAATAGCAAATGACCTAAATCAAGTATAACACAGGAATGGCCAACCATTGTCCAAAGTACTATATAAATGCTGAAGCAGAATTAACCTCATCTTTAAAATTTTCTAGTTATGAAATGCATCCAATCTATTTAAGATTTTGATTTCTCTCTATGCCACTGCCCATGGTACAGTATTCGGTTTGGACCAAAAATAATCCTGGCAACCACCCTGCATGTTATTCAGTCATGGGGTTTCAGGCACCCCAATCCCAGTTCTTGTCCTCCATCGAGTACACACCTAGCATGGCATAGATGACCCATTCAAGTTATTCCAGGAAGAGGAGTTGATGACAAAGTGCCTTATAAATAAACAAAAAGTAGAACAATAATAATACAAATATGGAAACTCAAAGAATCAGTTGCTAGAAATCCTCTAATAACATAAGAACATTTTAAATTGCTGTATGATTTGGGGCAATATATTTAAATTCACTTAGCCTCCATTTCTTCCTTTGTGAAGTAGGATTAGTAACACTTGTTATTGAGTGAGTAATGAAAAGTAGTAAAAATTAGTTAATAAAATGAATCCTGTGAATAAAACTTTTACATTCCTTATAAGAAGTGATATTGAAAAAACTCAACTTGTATTCACAAAGAAAAGAAAAGAAAAGAAAAGAAAAGAAAAGAAAAGAAAAGAAAAGAAAAGAAAAGAAAAATTTACTTAGGGAAAATATTTTACAATATGGATAAGTATTCATATACACAATGACCAAATCTTAGAAGTAAGATAACCTATGTCTCTGGAGAGAAATACAGATCTGGCAGGGAGGTAGTGAGAGGGAATATAGAGATATGTAAGGCATCTATTTGGATTCTCTGCACAAAGAAAGAACTATGCAACTCTGAGAAAAACTTCCAAGTACACTGGTTTCTAGCCCCCAAAACACCCTCATTCCTTCAAAGGACTCCAGTATAATCCTTGGGGAGGTTTTGTAAATGGCATTTTATTTGCTGCTCTATTGGAATGTGCTGTGTCAAAGCACTACATTTGAAACTGTGACCTGAGGCCTCTGCAGTCATTGTACTACCGAAATGAACCTTTGTCTTACCCTTTATAGCTAAGCAGATGATAATCTAGCAAGCGAATACTATAATATGTGATGGGAATCTAATAAGAGCCTCGGTCACTCTTGGAATGACGGCAGATACTAACATTGGCAAACCTGTGTCACTTCTGAGCAAGCAGATTTTAGTTCTTATGTTCATTGATTTAAATTTTCTTTAGCTCTTCAAAGAGCAGATTAGATTACCTGGAATTATGCTAAATAAGACCCAAAAAGCTTATCATATGAATGAATTGTTCCATGGCTGGCTTGTGGCCCAAAGACCTTTGCTTTGCTTATAACAGCCCCGAGCAATGAAAAAATTGGATGAGTGACTCATATCTACATACCCGGTAGACAAATCACAGGCACCAATCCTCCATGTAAAAGAGTCTAAGTATCATTAGAATTTGACCAGGTGCACAAAGTTCTACCAGGCTGACTAGTTATTTCAACAAAACAGCCTATCCATCCAGTGAGATGGAATTTTTTAACTGAATTGATTGGAAATCCAGTTGATTCAATAAGTGTCAACTGGGTCAATGCTAGTCATAGAGTAAAAGAATAAAAATATAGAGTAATCATTTAAAAACAGGATCATTACCTAACTGAGTTGAACTTAATATTGGGACAATTAGCTGAGTTACACAAGTTTCCCTACATTTCTGTCTTTTTCTGTCTTCAGGGATTGTATGGAATTATATCCTCTGGGGGAAAATGAAGGTATAGGTTGGGGCTAGAAGTAATGTGTACTTGGAAGGATTTTCTTTGCAATTACAGTTGACCTTTGAACAATTTGGGAGTTAAAGGCACCAGCTTCCTGTGTAGTAGAAAATCCAGGTATAACTTTTGACTCTCCAAAACCTTTACTAATAGCCTGCTGTTGATTGGAAGCCTTACCAATAAGATAAACAGTCAACTCACACATATTTTGCATGTTATATGTATTATATACTATATTCTTACAGTAAAGCGAGCTAGAAAAAAGAAAAGGTTATTAAGAAAATCATAAGAGGGCATGTGGGTGGCTCAGTACTTGAGCATCTGATTTCGGCTCAGGTCGTGATCTCACAGTTCGTGAGTTTAAGCCCCACATCGGGTGAGCTCAAGCCCCACTTTGGGTTAAACATGAGCCCTGGGTGAGCCCCGCTTCTCTCTCTCTTCTTTCTCTCTCTCTCTTCCTCTCTCTCCCTCTACCCTTCGTTCATTTGCACCCTCTCTTGAAAGGGTGCAAATTTTCTTTCTTTCTTTCTTTCTTTCTTTCTTTCTTTCTTTCTTTCTTTCTTTCTTTCTTTCTTTCTTTCTTTCTTCCAAGAGAAAATACATTTACAATATTGTACTGTAAAAAATCCACATATAAATGGACCCACGCAGTTCAAAGCTGTGTTGTTCCAGGGGCAACTGTACACTAGCAGAGTTTCTGCAGGTTTTTTTTTAATTTTTTTTGTGTTGAAAATTCAAACAGATCCTTGATCTATATTCCAACCAGCTGTCTCCCTATCAGATGTACGTGTGGTGTGTTTTTTTGGATGGGTGGGTTATCTATTTCTGATATTCAGCCATTGTAAATATATATGTTCATGGGGCAAAATATTTCCCTTAAACCCTTTTATTCCTCTTTCTGGCCTCAAGCTGAGGAGTCTCAATATCAATTTTAATAAATAAAAACTTCATTCACAGAGCACATTTTCTTTATTCGTTTTGCCGGGTTTTATTATTTATCTCATTCTGTTCTCCCAATAACCTTTTGGACAGATAGGGCAGGTATTAGTTCCTTTTTAAAACTAGTCTGTTTACACTAAATGGAGACAACTTATTTCACTGGATTGCCTTCTCTCCACTCTTACGAATCCCTGCACACCTAGGGCCACGCAGTTAGTTAATGGTGGTGTCAGGATTAGATCCCAGGCAGTACGGGTAATACTGTGCATACACCAACACTAAACTACTCTCATTGGGATCTGAGGCAGCATCTAATCGCCAAACACTTGAATATTTCCACATCCAACATTATTAAATACCATAAATAAAGGTCATAAAGAGCACTGTATCTGTTCAGGTCAGGTATTGCTGCCAAGTGGTTTTGAGGGGGCTTGGGATTTGGGAGTTGCAGATAAGGGACTGTGGTTATGTATTCCTCTAGCCTTCATGCTCTCCGCCACTATGTGAAGCAACTAATCATTAATATACAATGACTACTTGCACACCTTTCCCCCTTACTCCAAGGCTTTTCTAGATAGCAAACCAATCTATTGGTGGTCAGCAGAGAGAACCATTAAAGCCAAGCATTTTCTCCATCAACTTCATTATGCACAAGATTGAATTCTCTTCTTTCTTTCACTACTAGGAGCTCAACTACACTACACAAAATCATTCCATTTTTTACCTGCTTATTTCCCTCTCTCTCAACTTCTCTGGCTACCTTCAGAACAGCCAGAGAGAGAGGAGGAGGAATAAAAGGATGAGACCATATCACAGGGAAGTCAAGAAGAAAGAGTGTGGCAGAGAGGGCAAGGTGCCCTACACTGTAAAATGCATCCAAGAGATTCAGGAGGGTGAGGACCAGGAAGCTGTGACCTTGATAACTGGAAATTCACCAGTGACCTTTGAGGGAACAGTTTCCTCCAGGTTATGGGAATGGATGCCAGAATGCAAAGAATTGGGAAACAAGTGGATGGTGGTAAAGCCAAGGCAGTGAATATAGACCTAATGTTTAGTGAGCCAGGATCAATGTCCTTTAAAGATCTTCAGAGTCTCTATGAATTGTCTGTACTAGTTCCATGTACTTTCTTATTCTTCCATTAAAACTTGCTTTTCCTCAGGCCCAGAACTATATGGTCAAAGCAGGGAAGAATATCCAATGGAAAAAAGACAGTCTCTTCAACAAATGGTGCTGGGAAAACTGGACAGTGACATTCAGAAGAATGAAACTGGACCACTTTCTTACACCGTATCCAAAAACACATTCAAAATGGATGAAAGACCTAAATGTGAGACAGGAAACCATCAAAATCCTAGAGAAGAACACAGGCAGCAACCTCTTTGATCTCAGCCAGAGCAACTTCTTACTAGACGCGTTGCCAAAGGCAAGGGAAACAAAAGCAAACATGAGAAACTATTGGGACTTTATCAAAATAAAAAGTTTCTGCATGGCAAAGGAAGTAATCAACAAAACTAAAAGTCAGCCTACACAATAGGAGAAGATATTTGCAAATGACATATCTGATAAAGAGTTAATATCCAAAATCTATAAAGAGCTTATCAAACTCAACACCCAAAAAACAAATAACCCAGTTAAGAAATGGGCAGAAGACATGAATAGACACTTTTCCGAAGAAGACATCCAGATGGGTAACAGACACATGAAAAGATGCTCAACATCACTCATCATCAGGGAAATACAAATCAAAACCATGATGAGACACCACCTCACACCTGTCAGAATGGCTAACATTAATAACACAAGAAATAACAGGTGTTGGTGAGGATGCAGAGAAATGGAACCTTCTTATGCTATTGGTGGAATGCAGACTGGTGCAGCCACTCTGGAAAACAGTGTGGAAATTCCTCAAAAAACTGAAATAGAACTACCCTATGATCTAGCAATTGCACTATTAGGTATTTACCCAATGTATATAAAAATACAGATTTGAAGGGGTACATGCACACCAATGTTTACCGCATTATCAACAATGGCCAAACTATGGAGAGAGCCCAAATGTCCATTGGCTGATGAATAAAGAAGATGTGGTGTGTGTGTGTGTGTGTGTGTGTGTGTGTGTGTGTGTATACATCAAAAAGAATGAAATCTTGCCATTTGAAATAACATGGATGGAGTTATTATGCTACGTTAAATAAGTCAAAGAAAGACAAATACCATATGATTTCACTCATATGTGGAATTTAAGAAACAAAACAGATGAACATATGGGAAGGGGGGGAGGAAGAGAAGAGAGGGAAACATACCACAGGAGACTCTTAATGATAGAGAACAAACTGAGGGTTGATGGAGGGAGGTGGGTGGGGGATGGGCTAGATGGGTGATGGGTATTAAGGAAGGCACTTGTGATGAGCATTGGGTGATGTCTGTAAGTGATGAATCACTGAATTATACTCTGGAAACCAATATTGCACCATATGTTAACTAAAATTTAAATTAAAATCTAAAAACTGGGAGAAACACCTGCTTTTCCTCAAACACTGACAATACAATACAATCACAGCTAGTTCTTATGAAATCACCTGTTTTCATTACATTGCTAGCATTTATAACAGTTTGTCTTCTAATATTTTATATAATAAATGTACAATATTTAAGCTATGTCATGGGTTAATATGCTCCTGTGAGCTACCCTGAAGGCTGTCCTACCATGTATGACATATTTATATGGGGAACATCTTTCCTAAATTCCAAGGAACTGACTAGAAAACTAATAGCTTGGACCATAGGAAATTGCCATTTTTGTAGATCAAAAATGATTGCATGGGGCGCCTGGGTGGCTCAGTTGGTTGAGCGTCCGACTTCGGCTCAGGTCATGATCTCACGGTTTGTGAGTTCGAGCCCCACGTCGGGCTCTGTGCTCACAGCTCAGAGCCTGGAGCCTGCTTCCAGTTCTGTGTCTCCCTCTCTCTCTGCCCCATCCCCACTCATGCTCTGTCTCTCTCTGCCTTAAAAATAAATAAAATATTTTTTAAAAAAATGATTGCATAGCAGGAAGTTTATCTGATTCAACCTTATAAGTTTTCAAATGCAACCTTGATACAAACTAAATGCTGCCACAATACTTCATTGTTTACTAATTATGGTGGGCTATGAATTAATGGTTTAGGATGACAAATGGAGTCCAGGGAGTGACTAAGACATTAGTCTTAATTGGACTTCTGCTAAATTTTCCAAATAAGGGCCACTTGTTCACTATACCAAGGCACCTGACAGTGGCACTTCTAGGCCTGCCTGCCCATGGTGGTTAGTGTTCACATTTGTTCTATGCCATGCCCAGGAGCTCATGTTCCACCCTTTCCAATGGTCTTGGATGTGATCTCGTCCTGTTTTTCTGGGAACCTACTTTCAGACTGGGTCAAAAGACATCAGACACTCGGAAAAAAACTAGGATCACTCTCTTTGGATCTGATTAAATATCTCCCTTCATCCAACACCCCACATCCATATTATTGTCATATAATCACTAATTTTCAAAAAATATAAATGACATCAAGGAGTAACTCTGGAAAAATTACATCTAGGGACACAGTTGTCATTTCATTATTGGCAAAGCTCTCTCCTACTTCCCAGTAGACTGGCACCAACAATTTGTACCCTGCTACTGCCACCACAGTGCTCTAAGAAAGAGATTAATGCTGTGCTTTATAAATTGGTTCTTAATCTGTACCCATAACTGATGTAAAATTCTTTCTCAAACAATGCTATAAAAATAAAAAGCAAAATAACCCAGTAAATAACAGCTAGAAATCATCTATTCATTCATTCATTCATTCATTCATTCAACCCCACATTCCCTAAAATAGAATGGTATTCTTGGTAACAAACTTAATCTTGTCATAAATAATGAATGGGTCCCTTCTAAAATATTCTTCCTCTGTTTACATTTCCTGAACCTAGCATGATATCTTACATAGAGTGGACATTCAATAAACTCTTGAGGCAGAAAGGAAGGAAGGAGCAAAGGAAAGATAGTAGGAAAGAAGGGGGAAAATCTTCCATGCATTTGTTTATGTAATCGAGTTAACTAGATATGCAGTATTTTTTTATGAAGGAAAACAGGATGTAAAATGGGAAATAAAATATAAAGGGGCCCCATGAATTTGAAATAAGGACTGGGAATTTGGGCTCTGAAGCATTTTTTTACTCTTTTTGGTTTTCAAGCTGGGTTCTCTCTCATTCTTTATTCCTTATTCAGGAATGATAAATGTGCATATTTCAATTGGTGACATTCACATCTCGAATCTGATCATGGATCATTCGAAGCACAAGAACTCGCTGCATTCTTTAATATAGTCATCTTTGTATTGGTTAGTCCTTGTGGAAAACATGGAAGGTGAAACCACACCAAAAAAAAAAAAAAAACCCACAAAAGTTACCTGCATTTACATTTCTTCTATGAAACAAATCCAGATATCACCACCCCACCTCATTTTTTCTTTAAGTGACCTGGATTTCAGACGCTTCTGTCTTTCCAGTTTCATCGCAGTTTTTGTTAAGGACTTGGAGAGTGGAATGAAAGCTGTATTTCCACTTGCTTTACACCATTTTATTTCCAGTACATATCACCTCACAATGTGCTCCCTTGTGACACATTACAGGATCATTAAATTAAAAATGAAAGGTGTGGTTGATGACTGACTGCTCTCTAATTACCCAGAGTGTTTGTCAAAGGCAGTAGGCAGAAGACATAAACCCCATTTTGCTGTTATATTGACTGTCAAGTTTATAGCACATTTCTGCTAGCATAGAAAACTTCCCCAACAAGGATATTTAGTGGAGCAGACCTTTGCAAGTGGAATAAATCCCCTCAGCATCAGAATAAACCGACAGTGAAGAAAATGATCTAGTGATCAAACTGGTTTATCCCATGCCTTCAAAATAAGAAGCCTATCTGAGATAAGTGTTTCTCAATCTGTTTTTTCCCCATTACTAAGACTTTTTAGACATCTTTTCCTAATAGCTTATCCAGAAAATGTTAATACTATAGATATACTTTTTATCTGTTTATGTGTAGTGGTCCTTTGGAAGACTATAAACCATTGTAACATCTAAACTTTTTGTTCTTCCCACTAAGACCAATTTCCACCATCTTGAGAATACATGTCTTGGATTATGCTTGCTAGTGCACACTGAATTCTGATGACGTTTCACCATTTCTATATGCAAAGCTACCCTATTCTGGAGAATGGAGCTCAAGAAAATGTAAGATAGAAAATGGTTCTTTAGTAAATCGTATATTGTCAACTGAGAGAGCAAATCTTCCTCTACTAAAAATGAGGAAGGCCTAATAATATTAAAGAGCATATGGTTCCCAAGTCAAAATGGTGTCCAAATCAAAAATCTCACACCCACAAATTCAAACTCCTCCATGTACAGGGAGAGGGGCAACCTTTGTTCTCAGAAAGGAGATGATGAGCTTGCAAGAGCCACCATCTCGTTTACTTATTTAGCTTTTTTTTTTTGATGTTTTTATTTATTTTTGAGATAGACAGAGTGCGAGTGGAGGAGTGGCAGAGAGAGGGAGACACAGAATATGAAGCAGGCTCCAGGCTCTGAGCTGTCAGCACAGAGTCCGATGCAGGGCTCAAGCTCACAAACCGTGAGATCATGACCTGAGCTGAAGTCGGACGCTTAACCAACTGAGCCACCCAGGCACCCCTCGGTTACTTATTTAGTAGCACATGTTGATTGAGCTCTGACTATGGAGACTTTCAGCTCCATGAGGACAGGGATTGTGTTCGATTTTGCTCACCACTGTAGAATAAAGGAAAGAGGAAGACAAGGAACTATGCTAGGTGATTTGAACACTGCCTCCAAGAACATTATATTTAGTGTGAAGATACAGGTATGTAAAAACAAATAAAGTAAAATATTATAACGATTTCAATTAAAAAGATACATAGCTATGGTAAGGTTACAGAGCAGTGGTTAATTCTATCTGGTTAGAAGTGGGAGGAAAGTGAAGAGGGTTATGAAAATGTTCATGGGGACAAGGCTCTATTAGGACTTTTGTGGGCCCTAGGGTACTCTTGCCTTTATGGTCTCCTTTCTCCACAAAAACACATTTAAATATAACGTAACTGTAGAACAACAAGATAAGTATAATCATCTGGGCAATCTAGGAGCATATAGCTTGGGGGTCCAGCAAAGACCTCCAGGAGGAGTAAGATGTTTAAGTGACAGAAAGGCTAAGGACAAGCTACAAGAGTGGCTGAGAGACAGGGAACAGTGTAGAGAGAACAGCTTGTTCAAAGGCCTGGAAGTGAGAGATTTGCTATGATTGGATGAGAGAGTTAGAGAGACAGAAAGAAGACCAGGGTAAGAGATGAGAGGAAGGTGGAGGTCAAACCACAGAAGGTCCTGTGTTTAAAGAATCTGGCTTTGGGGCGCCTGGGTGGCTCAGTCAAGTAAGCATCTGACTTTGGCTCTGGTCATAGTCTCACACTTCATGGCTTTGAGTCCCTCATTGGGCTCTGTGCTGACAGGGTAAAGCCTCCTTAGGATTCTCTCCCCCCCCCCTCTCAAAATAAATAAATACACTTAAAAATAAATAAAAATAAATAATAAAGAGTCTGGCTTTATCCTAAGGATAATAAAAAGCCATTTAAAAGCATCTATGTCAGGAACCAACAGGATCAGGTTTGCATTTTGGGTATTAATTCAAGCTACATTACAGCCAGTGGACTGGAGAGGGTGTGGTGGATATTCTGGGGGTTCACCAGGCCCTCTCTTCAAGGCTCACCTTCCCATCCCCAGCTTCTGGAAACATTGGCTTTTGAAGGCTCATAGCTGATCCCTTCGATAGGAATTGCCCCCAGCCACGGGGAACTGCCTTTCCCAACAGCAGATCCTCTCCCAGAGAGCACCCATGGCCATGACTGGCTAATGTGGAGATACAAAGGCCCAGCCACCTTATCTGAATCAGGGACAACCTCAGCTCCTAAGCTCCTTGAAGGATTGGCTGAAGCCTCTATTGTAACCATGTTGCTGGTCACTTCTCCCTCTGCCTAATCCCACTCTATTAATTTCCTATTGCTGCATAACACATTACTGCAAACTTAGTGGCTTGAAAAAACACACATTTATCATCTCACAGTGTCATGGGTTGGGAGTCTGGGCACATCTTAACTGGGTCCTCTGCTCGGACTGCAATCCAAGTGTTGACCAGACTGCATTCTCATCTGGAGACTTGACTGGGGAAAAATCCACTTCCAAGCTCACTGCAGTTGTTGACAGAATTCACTTCCTTGAGGTTGAAGGACTGAGGACCTCAGCTTCTGGCTGGCTGTTGGTCAGAGGCTGTCTTCAGTGCTGTGAGGCCACCAACAATTCCTAGAGGCTGTTCACAGTTTCTTTCATGTAGGCTTTCCCAACATGGCCACTTAGTCAAGCCAACAAGGAGAGTCTCTAAACACGTCTGCTGGCAAGACAGACTCAGACATGATATAAAGTAATTGCAGGAGTAATGTCTCCTCATCTTTGCTGTGTGCCATACATTAGAAGCAACTCACCAGTCCCGTCCTCACTCAAGGAGAGAGATTACATGAAGGTGTGAACATTAGATGGCAGACACCTTTGAGTCTATTTGCCACACCTGCCGTCCTCACTTCTTACAGGTGTATCTCCTGAGAGCATTCCCCAGTAAGCCTTCTGCTTGCAACGACCCATCTTGGAGTTTGTATCCAGGAAACAACACTGGGTCAGGGGAGAGAGTTAGAAACTGTTGTGGTAACATCAACTATGGGTGACAGCAGTAGCAGACTGAGCAGCAAATTTTCATTCTATTCATAAATGTATAATAAATTATTATTAGAATTTAGAAGAATCATGGCCTATCTGGAAGTGTAATGAAGTGTACTAACTGTAAGTTGTCTTCAAAGTAAGGATACACACAACGAAAATAATTCATTTCTAGGGTTGTAGAATAGATTACGCATAACTAATAAAAAATAGGTTTCCTGACTTCCACAGCATGAAAATAACTCTCAGACCACAGTCAGTTGCATAATTAAAAAGAGATGATTAGCATTTTATTAAATTCACATAGATTGTACTTTTACAAATTGCAGAAATAGTCAACAAACAGGGCTACCCTATCAGAGACTGATAGAGAATAAGCAAGTATTGGTATGATAACAGGATCAAATTTCACCTCATGTATTGATACTCCCATATTCATCCATCTCAGTTATAATCATTATTTTCTATTCTTGATTTCTTAGTCATGTGCAGAGTGATACAAAACAATATTCAAAAAGGATCCACTTTCAAAGATTTTCATACCATATTATAGGTATTTTCCACTGGAAAAAATATTTCTCTTTAGGTCTTCAAAGTGTGAAAAAAAATACATGTAGTGGCCTGACCTTATTTCTGGAAATGCTTAACACAAATGCATTTTTAAACCAATAACTAAAGACACCACATGACTACAATGACACATTGTGTTGTTGGAGAAATATTTTGGAATATTCTGAGTAGTCAACAGCTTATGATTCCAAAGGTCTTCATGGATATAACTGATTGCCTTTTACTTTCATGCACATTGAAAATTTCTTACAAAAGAAGAATGGTGAAACAAAATATACAATCTGCCTTTGATCATTTGTAATGCTTAGCAGTTGCGCAGAAACAAGTGTTGAGTTCCTTGGGGAAGCAAAACAGCAGCCCTTCAGAGAGGGGTGAGCCGCTCATCCTCTGTCATGAAGGCATCGTTAATGTGCCCTCCCTTAGTGTCCAAGGGATCACAGGGGATGCCATTCTCAATTGTGATCGTGTTTTCACACTTATCTTCAGAGTCATCCACTTCAGTTGGTCCTTTGCTCATCCTAAATGCACACAGAAAGAATGATTGGGATCTAGGAGGAGAAATCCTGGTCTTCTGTACAAACATGGAGAGTAGGAAAGGGAAGATGAACCTTAGAATGATGAAATAGTTGATGACATTCTGTATTTTCAAATAAATTTCAAAGATCGTAACGAGCTAATGAGCTGAAAAGTTGCTACTAAGATAAGAAGTCTGCATGGATGATATATACATACTGATCAGAATAAGCCGTCTTATTTAGAATACTAAAATAAATATGCATGAATATGTATATGAGTGAATATATATTTATATGAATGAATGTGTTTGTATACACACACAAATTGCATGAAGGAACGCGAAGAAAATGTGTGGTAAAATAGCAAGTTAAAAAATTTAGCTCTAGGAGAACAATTTAACAAAAATTGAATTTTAAAAAAGTAACAAATTCCTCTCACAGGATTTGACAAATAGTCTGTAAATAGTGGGTGGAAATCAAATTGAAATGAGGCATCAAGAACCAAACTCATATTCCTTTGTAGAAAAGAAGTAACCATTATAAATTGCAGATATCATTGCTTGGCTCTACTCATTACAAAATAGTTGCATTCGTTTGTAAATTGGGCTTTTGGAACTCAGAACACACTTTACTAATTACATTACAACTCGGAGCTAAAATTCCAAATCATTCCCCGAAAAAACTCTGTATGACACTGTAAATCTTTGAGTTCCTCATTCTCAGACCCTTTGTAGACTCTGCTAGCCCTACCCTTAATATTTCCTTGGAGTGTGGAAAGCTGTAGCCTTGAATTCAAAGGGTTTTCCTGTCTTTTGTGAAAGACCAAGACACTGAGCCAACTATGCTTGTTATCAAGGAAGGTAAAAGAAAAAAAAAAAGAGGTGGGTACCTCTATGCAACCACAGAGAAGAGTAATTTCCCTGAGGTTAATCACAAGTTAGATGTTGGGGCATCACAGAAGCATGATTTTGGGCATGATGCTCCCAGACTTGCCAGAGATGCTTTTGTTCCAGGAATCTGTGGAAACTTCAAAGAGGTAGACCCAAATGGATCACACTGCTGGAATGGTGGGTATTGCTGTGGTGACCAGGATGGACTCCCACCACTATGGAAGTCCCTTAGGACCTTGGTGAGTCTCTGGTGAATGAGGAAGTGGTGAAAATGCCCCAATGATGACTGAGGTAGAGCTTCCTATTTGTCCTGCATGAGAGTCCATTTTAATGTGTTTTAACGAATATGGTGGAGGAAGGGAGAAAAAAGAAAGAGCTCTTATTTACAAAAGAATGACGACTAAGATAGAAACAGTAACAGAAATAGAAAATCACCACTATAATAATAATTCATTCTGATGAGGCTCATCAATGGATATTCAACCATTGAGTAAGGGATGGTTGGGGAACAGGATATTCACATGGTCTCAGTGTATCACACTCACAAGCAGTGTACTAATTACAAAGAGATATTTGTATTTTGTCAAGGAAGAAATCTGGTGAACATCACCAACAATGAGACAAATTGACAGTGCCTCCAGATTTGATGCACTGAGATTTTATTTATTGTTTATTTATAAAATTCTGTGTTCTGTGTTCCTACCCCACCCCATCACCAATTTTTTTTACCTGAATCTGCCAGGAGGAAGTAATCAGACAAATCCAAATTTTAAAATATTTTATAAAACAGCTGATCTGGACTCAGCACAGAGTAGGCACTTAAGTGATGTGCTTAGAGTTGGATGGACAGACACATGGATAGTTGGCTACCTAGTTAGACAGATGGATCAATGACTGGCTGGCTGGATGATAAATTAACAGATAGGTGGATGGACTAATGCTGTAGGTCAAGTTAGACAGCAGGCAAAGGTAGATCTTGAATGGGATTCACCACAGAAAAAGAAAGAAGAAAAGAAGAAAGAAGAAAGAAAAGAAGAGGGAAGGAAGGACACATACACACATAATATTTCTTGTATCTCTTGTATTGTTGCTTTTCCAAATGAATAGAGGAAAACATTTGTTTTCCTACCTTAGAAATTAGTAGTATAGATTTTGCAAGGGTTTGCTGATGGTTTATTAGATAATTCCAAATAGTTGAAGTTCATAAAGAAAGGTCAAGTATCATTCCAATGCAGTAGATCCCATCGTCATCACTTGAAAATATTTTGCTATTGTATATGCCACTATTAAGTGTCACAATTTATCACTACAGGCCCAATGCTGGGTTAGAAGCTGGAGGTCACAGTTCCAGAGACCTAGTAAAGGATAAGCTCCTGTGTTTTTCCATCCTCAGGGTGAAGACACTGTACTGGCCATGCTAAGCCTCAGCCATCAGCTATCAGGGCAGGCTGGGATGAGCACAGAGTTTCATGTTTCAGCCAAGTGAAGTCACCTACCAGAGGACTAGAATACTCTTGCCTCTCCTCTGGTGGACAGGAGTATTGTTACTTTCCATGTCCTCCAGAAAGCAAAAGCAATGGACATTCTATAACCATCAATCATATCACTTCCATTCACAGTATCCAGCATTCATTGAATAACTATGCTTTGAGTGACTACTGTGTGCTCAAAGAGACTCAGTCCTCATCCTAAAGTGAAAAGAAAAGAGTTAATAAAAGGGAAAAACTCCAAATTTCACTCATCTTCCTTCCCATTTTTTATGGATTATAAAAAAGAGGAGTGATATTTCAATAGGGATGAAGCTCCAGTAAGAAATGCATGTTTATTAGGAATGCAAGCTGGTGCAGCTGCTCTGGAAAACAGTAGGGAGGTTCCTCAAAAAATTAAAAATAGAACTACCCTACGACCCAATTGCACTACTATCCAAGGTATTTATCCAAGGGATACAGGTGTGCTGTTTCGAAGGGACATATGCACTCCAATGTTTATAGCAGCACTATCAACAATAGCCAAAGTGTGGAAAGAGCCCAATGTCCATCGATGGGTGAACGGATAAAGAAGATGTGGTATACATATATACAATGGAGTATTACTCAGCAATCAAAAAGAATGAAATCTTGCCATTTGCAACTACATGGATGGAACTGGAGGGTATTATGCTAAGTGAAATTAGCCAGGGAAAGACAAATATCATATGACTTCACTCATATGAAGACTTTAAGTGACAAAACAGATGAACATAAGGGAGGGGAAACAAAAATAATATAAAAACAGGAAGGGGGACAAAGCATAAGAGACTCATAAATATGGAGAACAAACAGATGGTTACTGGAGGCGGTGTGGGCTAAATAGGTAAGGGGTATTAAGGAATCTACTCCTGAAATCATTGTTGCACTATATGCTAACTAATTTGGATGTAATTTTTTTAAAAAAAATTTAAAAAAGAAATGCATATTTATAAATTATCATTAAAATTGTATAGTTCACGCAATTTCCCCAAAACTCATTCCTCATTGGGCTTGAAGTGAATAATAATTCTCCACAACAGTAAATAGATTTTCAACAGTCAAATCTTACTCTAAAATTTGCATATATAAGTATGAAATTCATCTTACCAAAACTTAAAAAAAATTTTTTTTCAATGTTTAATTTATTTTTGAGAGAGAGAAACAGAGCTTGAGCGGAGGGAGGGACAGAGAGAGAGGGAGACACAGAATCCAAAGCAGGCTCCCGGCTCTGAGCGGTCAGCACAGAGCCCAATGCAGGGCTCGAACTCGTGACTATGAGATCATGACCTGAGCTGAAGTCAGATGCTGAACTGACTGAGCCACCCAGGCGCCCCTCATCTTGCCAAAATCTTAGTGGATGCAGCACTCTGAAGTAGGTGGTAGTCTTAGAAATAATGGTTGCCAGCATCTATTTGTCAGTTTCCTTAGTTAAGAAAGTGTTTTTATCGATGATAAAACATTAGATGAAAAACTGCAGAGAGCTAGACACATGTAGATGGCTGCAAGGAGTCTTGCCTCCCCCTCTGAACCATGAAACTAATCCATGAGGCATCACAGAGGATGGGGAGGAACTAAAAAGAAAGACGCAAATAGATGAGGACAAGTTTGTCTCCTTTAGAGGAAGGACTTCTCAACCAAAAAGATTGAGTGAAATGGCTACCGAAGTATATCTAATGAAGCTGTGTCAGTGGCAAATTAGGTACATGTTGTGCTCTTGTGACCTTAGATCCAATTGTTCTGAGTCTTGGCATTGCTGGGCTTCACAAACTGCAATGTCAGTAACTTGCTGGCTGGACACGATAAGCGGCTCAAAGGTTATGTAACAGTACTATAGTACTTTGTCACATTTCATAGTAGGTCCTGTAATAAACTGACTCACTGCCTGTGCATTGCTCTTACTAACAATAAGAAAACTGAACCATGTTTCTGGATCATTCTGAATTGATGTTCTGCTAAAAACATGAATTCTTTTTCCTGAAAAATAAAATTGAGTGTTAATGACTTCTGCTGTTCCTGCAGTGTCAGGTGGTTCAGGAGGATTTTTTAGAAAGTAACTAAAATACCTGAAACTAGCTCCTAAGAGCCTCGAAAGTAGACATTTCTCATAAATCCAGACAGAAAAGGGGCAAAAGAGGAGACAAAAAAACCATCAGCTGACCCTCGGAGCTAGGGGGTGTTGAGAAGCAGGGTTTGTTCAAAATAAAGTAGTGGCGGCTAAAAGCACAGAGAATACTTCTGTCTCCTTTCAAACAAGACAGAGCTGAAGAGCCAAGGCCCAAGAATAGCCAGAAAACAACAAAGGACAGACAAATATGATTTTAAACAGAACAGAATTAATTATTGGAGAATTGGGAGTGTCCTCATGATCAGTACCAGTGATTCCTGGGGAAAATATCGGCGTTACTGGAATGATTTCAGTGGGCACCACAGTTCAGTGAGATCGATGGGCTTTGGGATCCAGCCCACCTGGTTTTAAATACGGTGACTACTACTTTCTAACCATGCGACTCTAGTCAGGTTGCTTTATGTCTGCCATGCAGTAGGGATACTAATAATAATTAGTATCTATTATGTGACAGAAACCAGACTAAGTGCTTTATATACATTACCTCATTTAGTTCCTATTATTAATAGTATGAGGATTATTATGTGCAATATTATAAGGATTTTATTATCCCTGTTTTTCAAATGAAGGAGCTAAGACTCAAATATGTAGAGCAGCTTGTCTTTGAGAATAGAACAAGATTGGTCTCACCAGTAAACTAGAACTCTAATTTAGTCTCCCCAGGATTCACTCAAAACACGTATTTGATTCCTATTGAGTATGTACACTTAAGAACAGCAAAGGGAAACAATTATTAGCTATAACATTCCTGATTTTATGTACATATCTATTTTTAAGACTATTGACTTAATTAAGACTTTACATGAATGTGAAGTTTCAGTATAATGAAAGTGTGTAGGCTGAGCCCCATCCCCTCGTGTGAAAAGCAATATCTGTAGAGACTGAAAAGTATTCCTGTTTACTAATGACCTTATAGGAATAGAAACAAAACCAGAAATAAACCAAGTGAATTTACTCATGACTATGCTCAACTGTGAGCATTAGTTAGGGTTTTATGTCCTGAGTCCTTAACGTGGCTTTGTTACCAAGTACAAGACTATAATCTCCTTGCAGGCAAGGCCCATCCATGTTATCTATGTATGTATCTTCTATGATACATACTAGAGCTCCTATGACAGAGTGGATGGTTGATAAAGGAATAAGACATTTTTTACTTCTTTGGGCCTTGGCCTCTGGAGAGATGAATTTAGATCATTGTTAAGATCCTTTCCAAAGACCCTAACGTTATTACAGTCTATTCATATACAGAATTCATAAACCAATCCTACTATATACACGCAAGTCTGAAATCATGCTGCGTCTGTGACTCTCCTTTTATAGCACAGTCCCAGGTTATATAAAGTTAGGGCTTTTACCTGCTTTTTGATGGTGATGCTAGTAACTTGCATTACTATAGCACTTTCCAGGGTATAAAGCACTTGTGTGTATTCTCTGACTTTGTCTCCTTATAATCATAGCTATTTAAGAAAAATATTATTATCCTCGTTTTCCATATGTCACCTGCTCAAGACCACTCAGCTAGTAAACACCGGGGCCTGAGATCAGAACCCAAAACCAAGAGTACTGAGCCAGTGCTCTTTCTACTAAAGCACACATCACAACTTCATCACCATGATCATTATCACATCCCCATCACCATTACAACCATCACTGTCATCATCATTGCCATCATCATAAAGCTGGCCAGAGATCTAAAACATCTGCTTGTGGGCTGGGGCTAGACACAGATCTAGTACAGACGTCACCATGGAGTATATGCAGTCCATCTTGGACACCTGCCCACCTACCCAGCTGCCTAAGTATCTCCTGAAAGAAAATTAAAAAAAAAAAATCTTTTTCCAACTTTTTTTCCTCCAACAAATCTCTCATTTCCAAAAACTGCTATTCTCAACTAGACGGTAACAGAGAAAGGAGCATCTTCCTCAAATTATTTCCCAAGGAGGTGGCATTGGTGTGTGGAAGCTGGCTGGCATGGGCTTGCCAGAGGTGGTTGTTAAACATTCAGAAATCTCATACTTGATAGGAAATCAACAAATGCTACAAATCAGAGTATTTTTTAGAAAGCTAGTTAACCAGTTCACCACTATTCTAGTAAACAGTAACCCTAATAAGGTCATTTGCCTTTTTTTTTTGTCAGTACTTTAGCTTTATTAACTAGCTGTTAGCCCATAACAATAACAATTGTTGTGGTGTCATTTGCCTTTTAAAATATGTGTTCACTACTAAAGTCCCAAGCAATGAGCCACTGAACTAGAAATTTTTTTTTTTACAGTATCATGGCAATTTCTGGACAGAAAAGAGATCCTTTTTCAGCATCTCTTAGTCACAGAAATGGGGTAAGCTCTGCTTGGATAATAATTACTGTTTATTTAGAGCTTACTATATCCTAGGTACTTCACATACATTTATCTCACCCAATCCTCATGGAAGCCCTGTGAGATATTATCTTCCTACTACAGATGGCAAAACAGTCCCATGGAAATTAGATGACTTGACTGAGGCCTTTTGGCTAAAGGGTATAGCTGGGGTTTGAGTTCACTTAGTTTGGCTTCCAATGACTGTATATGAATAATGAATGTAATGATGTTATTGACCCAGGCAGAAGAATTGCCAAAGCTTTACTTGAAAAATTTCCTCAACAGTAAAGTTAAGTATGTGTATGTCTTAGATGACAGTGGCACTCTTCTCCACAGAAGCAAAATGGTAACTTAGATGACTCTGCAGTTTGTCCTTCTAAGTTTAAGGTCTGTATCACGCAAACCATGTTCATTACTATCCAATGTATGGATTGGATTGTCGGACAAATCTTTGTCTTCCTCAGGACTAAAGGCATTGGGGGCAACTCCTGCTTCTTGCATGATTAGAAAGGGCTATCATGACAATCATCGGGGCTCTTCCCACTTCAAACTGCACCCTCTCCACACCTTCAAAGCAATACTTTGCCCAAGAGAAGCCCACCACAGAGCGTATCAGACTCAAAACACAACAAATCAATTTATATTCAGAAGGCTGTCATAACTGTCCTGACAATATTTGCCAATTAGTGATGCTCTCCAGGTTTACGCAAGAGATTTGTCTATCTGTTTTCCTAGTCTGAACACGAAATGAATTTGCGAAGGCAGGGTTGTGACAACAGTCTCACTTCTCCCAGGCAACAGATTATGACGCTACACACCCAGTGATTATATTACTGCAGAATCCGCTCAGCAGGAAAGAGATAGCAAAGCTGGAAGACCAGCAAATGGCAGGATAATAAAATAATAGAACTAACACTTATTGAGCGCTCGCTGCGGGCCAGGCACCACTCTAAGCACACCACTGCATTAACTCTTTTGACCCCACCACGTTCATTATTTCCAGTACACTGGACTGTCACTCTAGAAGAGTTATCTATGCACAGGCAACAAAGATAGATTTAACCAACTCGACTCTAGCACCACAAACCATATTCCCCTGAGCCTGGTTTCCCTGACTCATTGCCTGTGCTCCCTGATACGCATAGAGTTAATGGATTACATACAAGAGCAGAATCCAGGAGATAAATACTTTGAATCTAAGCAGTCTGAGTCCATTCTTCTAACTCCTATACTATATTGTGCTAGTGAGAAAACTGGGAACCAAGGAGATGAAGCGCATTCACAGAAGTTACGATCCTTAGAAACAATAGGATCACAGCATTCTAGGATTGATACGAAACTTAAAAATATTAAGCGTAAGTATTCAAACATTGCAAGGGAATATTTCTTAAAATTCGAAAAAAACTCAAAACAAATTAACAACTCGTTCCAAGGCTCTCTGCATTACATGCCATGCCAACATGAAGAAAGTTGAGCAAGTACAACTTGATATTAATCTCTGAGTTTAGTTTGGGCACTAGACATAAATCTCCTTTATTCTAGAGCACTTATCATTTGTGAAAAGAAATTTACAAAGGCCAACATTTAAAATGATTCCTTTCTGCTAGCAACTAGAGTGAGACATATGGAAAGGAGTAAACCCCCAGAGAAACATTTAGTTGAACACATACTTGGCCAAACTCATCCCACATGTCTGTGTGGGCATCGACCCTTTTGAAAACCAACGCACGTCCCCATGATTCCCACTTACCTGAATTCCTCTTCCTTGGTATCGGAAGAGAAGGTTTTAGAAGAATCAAATGGCCTAATGAAGAGTAAGGACCCTCTCTGGATCAGAGGTTCTTGTAAACAAATTTATTTTCTCCTTTCATCATGCTGAGAAATCCTATCTCCTCTCCTCCTGTCCCACTGCCTTAGTGACTCTCCCATTGGTCGGCAATTCCGACCAGATTGAAGTAATTGCAATCATTTAGACAGCAAAGTTTGCAGTGCCCCAGAATCCAGATAAATGAACTCAGGGAGTAGGAATCTCTATAAAGTAGTTAAATTGGAAGCCCTCAAATTAAGTGAATTAGAATAACCTGGATATTCATTAAAATACATCCCCTTCACTGATAATAATTTAGAAAGTCTGCAGTAGTGCAAAGGAATCTACAGTTTAACAAATGTTTCAGGTGATTCTGATGCAAGGTGTTGACTCAAAGGCCACTTCTAGGGCCATGGTTCCATGTAATACCATAGGCACTAGAGGGACAAGCAACTACTGAAGGGAGGGAGGTATAAAAGCGCAAAAGTATCTGGGACAAGATGGCAGCTGTAGGCACGAGGCCAAGAAAAGGCAAGCCAAGCTGGGGATGCATGGAAAGAACTGTGGAACTGCTAGCATTTGGAGCTGGAGGACTATTAAAGATTAACCCTGCGTACCCAAGAAATCTGCTTAGCTTTGTATATCCACCTTACAAAATCTTAACACAGATATTAAAATCAATTCTTGATATGAAATATTCATACGGTGTAGAACAAAGAAAAAGACAGTAATGGAAGGAGTCATAGTAAGGGACACTGGACTGTAAAAAGTCTCTAAACACAAGAGCATAGGTGACATTTTGCCAATCACCAATATTTTCAAAGTTTCAGATTTAAGGCATTACCTTCAGCTTGGGGAAAATGCTCTCCTTACTTTCCCAAGTCATGAGGAAATAGGAAAATGCTCTTTAAATCATTCCCTTTTAGTATCTTACCTTCTACGTTGCCGGATTCCTGATAAAATCAATAGCATGACTGCAACTATGACAATGCAAAATATCACACCAAATATAATAATCCAGATGGGCACAGATGGGTCGGTGGGTGGTGCAAGAGTGGAAGGAATTTTTAAAAATTCAAGAGTCTGGTCATTCAAAAAGAAGGCACCGTTGATCCGGTTCCTATTCATTCTAGGATACAACAATGATCAAAAACAAACAAAACAAGAGAGGAAAACAATTAGAAACAGAAGGTCCAGACCCATCTCTCCATGATTATAATTATCTCTAGAAACAGAGCATCCCTGTAGCATGAGACTTGAGGTTGACTAGACAGTTTGATGAGAGGGCAATCGTGCTGTGGTACTTTTCAGAGCAGTGCTGGCTGCTACAGAAAGGCTTGTCTACTGTCCTCCAGTTGTGAATGTCCTAGAAGTAACGGGAAGTCCCGAGCTTAAGTTCTCCCCACCATGTTTGATTTCCTGAAATGTGTGGTGAGTACAGGAATGGAGACATGGTATAGTAGATTTGTTCGGGAAATTCCAAGTGGTTCCATATGACTAAAGTAACAGGTGCTTGAGGAGTCCAAAAGCTAGAAAATTATCAAGGTAAATGAGTTACTCTTCCTGGGGAAAATCTGCATTTTTGGTGGTGGCAGCAGTTAGGGATGGGTTGGTACAAAGACTTATTTGAATGAAACCAAATAAGTGAATTTCTAACTGTAACTTGCAAACTAGGTGAGATTTCTTAGAGATAGTGTATGGCATCTACTGAATTCGCACTAGACAAACTGACTTCATCTACCTCTAGAGCAGCAATGGAAAATACAAATATATGTAAGCCTCATGTGTGACTTCAAATTCTCTAGGAGGTGCAATTTAAGAAAAAGTAAAAAGAAACCAGTGAAATTATTTTAATTTTTCTTTTTAATTTTAAGTAGGCTCCACAACCAACATGGGTCTTGAACTCATGACCCTGAGATCAAGAGTCACATGCTCAATCGACCGAGCCAGCCAGGCACCTGAAATTATTTTAATCATTTTTTTGGCCAATATATCTAGAAAAATATAATTTCAACCTGTAATCAAAATTGAGTTGGTTCACGTTTTATTTTGTACTCGATACTTTACACTTAGGGAATATCTAATCTTGGACTAGCTACGTTTCAAGTGCTCAATAGCCACATTTGGCGGGTGACTACCATTCTGTACAGCTTAAGTCTTGAACCTGACAGTAATGGCTTGAGAATCTCTGCAGACTGGCACCAAGCTATCAGGAAAGACCTCCTTTAGCAAATAAAAATCTATGTTGAGGCATTATTATTCATGAATGTGAAAAAGAATCCCAGCCAGAAAATCTACAGCAGGCGATAATTCCAGTGTAATTTTCTTTTATCAAACTATGGAAAGTTTCCTTTTTCCATAACATATTATTGGTAATCTGGGAACACAAACCTCTCCACATAATAATGAATCCCACAATTAAGGTATAACTCAGAGTAAAATGAGAAGTTACTCTGTATTTCTCATTCTATCTACCTGGTTAGTGAACACTCTGTTGTTCTTTTGCCTCTCAGGCTGATTAGAAGTTCTAGATCAGGGGCACCTGGGTTGGCTGAGTCAGTTGAGCATCCGACTTCGGCTCAAGTCATGATCTCACTGTTAGTGAGTTCGAGCCCTGCATCAGGCTCTGTGCTGACAGCTCAGAGCCTGGAGCCTGCTTTGGATTCTGTGTCTCCCACTCTCTCTGCCCCTCCCTCTCCCCAATTTGTGCTCTGTCTCTCTCTCTTAAAAATAAACATTAAAAGTGCTTTTTAAAAAATTTAAAAAAAATGAAGAAGTTCAATACAGACTAAAACTCCAACCATCACTGAAATCCCCAATAGGTGTCAGTCACCATGGACATCTTCCAGCCAAGATTGGCCTGATAAGGCCAGGCTCTCACGACAGAGCTAAAACAGACATCGTAGAACTGGTGGCTCATTCCCTCACATAATTCCGTAAGTGTGGACACTCTAGTGGAGAGAAAAAACATCACTGGGTGTGATGGCAGCGCACCTGGGTTCAAATCCTCACTTTTTATATTTCTAGTGTGGTGGCCTCAGCAAATCAATTAAAATTAATCTCCCTGGGCCTCAATTCCCTCATTTATAAACCGAGGATAATAATAATAATTACTCAAAAACAATTGGTGTTGATATTAAATGCCACAGATGTGTAGGAACACGCTTTATGAAGCAGGAAGTGTTATGCAAATATTCAGTGGAACTAGCATTATTTTTTCAACTCCACAGATTCTTCAGCCCAAAAATTCCTATCACCTGCCTTCTAGCTACCATCTCCTTGCTCTTCCTGGTATCTTTCTTTCTTGGTATTGTTCCCTTTATTTTCATACAATCCTGGTGAGACCTACGCATTCCCTAACACAAATTCTCATTCTATTGGCCATCCTCACCCCCTAAATAGCTTCTCCTGCTAGGACCTTTGACAGATACTTTCATCCCAAACACTCACTCTTCTCCCTCAGGTTCATGGAAGCCTGCTTTAACTGAAGTAGCTTAATTTCCTTGTGGCCCCCGCAGATCACAGGGAAAGCTTGAATAAAATTCCTTTTCCTGTGAAATACACTGTTCCTAATTCTTATTCCCTAAGGGCTGGGTATTAACAGTAAGTCTTAGGGGCAGAAGTGCAGAAACAATACAGGTCAAACCTTCCTGCTAAAGCAGATTAAATCATTTCGCACTGGTACAGATCAGTAAGGGAACTGGATGACTGTTCACACAAAAACCTTTGGCATTCGATTATATACTCATTATCTTATATGTTAATATTTTACAGAGGGCAAATGAATTCTTTCACTATATATTTCTCCTTGGCGAAGAGCAGAACTTCAGTAACTTGTAAATCCTTTGTTGAGGAGCGCTACTTTGTTTCACTCTTTCTTGTTCGAGAAAGAGTTGATCTCCTGAACTCATTCTTCCAATATACTTTTGCCCAACATTAATCATTTGAGGGATAGAGAGTTTTGACATGCATAAAATGCACAGTGGGTGAAGTAAAAACAAACTGCATCCTTCCTCTTCTTTGAAGTCAAGAACACATTTCAGTTTTGAAAGTTTGTTATGATCACAAGGAGAGGAGGAGACAAACTCTCAGGAAAAAAACGTGTAAAACTTGAAATTGGGTTAAAAAAATACTACTGAGTGTCTGGTGGATACACCTTTCTGGACAATTTACACCTTCTATTTGTCCTTGAGTTATTTTTTTAAGTTTTTATTTATTTATTTTGAGAGAGAGGCAGAGAGAGAGAGGGAGACAGACAATCCCAAGCAGGCTCCACACTGTCAGTGTGGAGCCCAATACAGGGCTCGAACTTGCAGAACCGTGAGATCGTGACCTGAGTTGAAACTGAGTTGGATGTTTAACCAACTGAGCCACCCGGGTGCCCCGGTCTTTGAGTTATTTTGCAAATTTGTAAGTAGTAGAAAACTGACATAATGTAAATTATTTTTGTCCACTTGATTTTCTATGGACTGATTACTATTTTGATTCCTATATATGCATGGTTCCTTGAAAGTCTCCTTTGAACTGTTTTGAACATTTTACTACTAGTTCCCTCATTAATTAATGAGATAATAAAATCTTTAATGGCATTTATTTTTAATTTGTATAAGAGTCATGACTTTGCCTTGTTTTTTCAAAAAGTATCTTTTAAAGGGAAAGGCTGTACATTAATTAAGGAAGGTAGGTCCTTAGAGACCCAAGAAATGAGAATTTTTGTCTTGGTTTTTAAATAAAAATCAAAGGTATGACTGGTTCTTCAAAACACCTTACATTTAATAACTCATTTAATCTCAACAACTCTGAGAGGTACCATAATTATTCCCATTTTACAGATTACAAGAGAATAACAAAGGGGAAGTAATTTATCTGTATTTAAACAGTTAGCAAGAGGCAAAACCAGAAGGATTTGGGCTCCAGAATCCATGTGATGAACCATCATACAATAGTGCCATACAAGGTGTTCTTCACAAAAGAAGACAGTAGTAAACATTCGTGGCTAATATTTAAACCAGGGGTTCTCAGCCACAGCACAACTGACATCTGGTGTTGAATAAGTCTGTTTTGAGGCGCTATCCTGTGTATAATAGAATGTTTATCAGCACCCCAACTTCTGTCTACTCAATGCTGGTAGAACCCCCCCATACACACCCCGCCTCAACCATGACAACAAAAATGTCTCCAGACATTTCCAAATGTTTCCTTGGAAGCAAAATTGTCCTTGGATGAGAACCACTCATCCAAACTGATCACTAAAACAAACTAACGAAATTAAATCTTTGACATATTTATACATAAATCATTGTAAGAAGAGAGAGAATTCTTCAAAATCTATGAAAACAGCAAACTAATCAACAAGTTGATTTACCAGTAGAAGACATATTTAGCGGTGATTACCTTATGGCTGTCTGTACCTCAACAGCAGGAAGGGTGTGATTTTTCAAAGGATCTGTAACCACAAACCAGAATGACACTCGCTGGGTTACATTGCAAACTAGGACGTGGGAAATTCTGCAGATGATGGGGGAAAAAAATACATTGTAAGTAAATAATATCTAATTACATTAGAACATCCACTCTGGTGTTATAACTGTCTGAAAACGTGTCTTAGCTATGAATGAAGTCATTTCTACCATTATGAAGAAATGTCTTATTAAGAAAAAACTAGCATAGAAAATTTCCTTTGTTTGAAAAGCATATATTTAGGGATCATCCGTTAAATAAGGATCTACCAAAATGAAAAAACAAGAAAAATTACACAGTAGAGCATTAAGGATCTTATTCTCGCATCACCCACTAGCTGACAGCACGCAGGCTTCAACACTGGCCTTATTTCTGAGCTACAGGAGCCTTTTGTACTTCCTCATCAAGCTCTTTTTAGTGTCTTCCTCATTCAGCCGTCTAGAGCTTGGGTCCAGACAAATCAGGTGCCACTCTTCATCCAATACTTGCTTCCTCTGTTGACCACGTTTCCCTCCCTCTCCTACTCCAGTACTGGAGCCAACTCAATAAAAGACTTCCAAACTGAAGTGCTATAATCAATTTACCAGCAGCCTTTGAACACTGTTTCTGCAGTTACCTGCTTTCCAACTGTAAATTGGAAATGTGCCTCATTCTACTCTGTAAACACAGATTACCAATAGAAACGACACGAAAGAAATGGCCTAAGTGTTCAGAATGGAGACGACCTATATAGGAATGTATGAAGGGCATAAAGGTTGAAAATCATAGGAGAGTCCACATAAATAAACACTGTCAGTGCTAAAACATAAATCCTGAATGGCTTTCACCATTTTCAGATTGCAAAGGTGACTGACATCAGGTACTATTCAAGAAGAATGAAAGACATATCCGCTTTACTAATAAGTTGACTTCATTTTCCTTAAAAGAGCGAATGCTCTTTAAGGTGTATTATGTTCATTTTCACAATAAAGACAGGGCCATTGTGCCGACTCTCTATAATTTTCGGGACCTGATAGAAACTATTCCATTTTCTCCCTTGCAATGTCACATACAGAAGCCAAGCCCTCTTGGCCCCTCTGCTGGAGCCAAGTGCCTGGGACCAGTGCTGGGAAGTGGGAGGTTCTCCCCCCAACCCCGCCCTCAGCAGCAGGGAACGCCCCACACAGTTGCCACATCCATGGGGCACTGGCCCCACACGGGCACGACCCCGTGCCCAGAGGGCCCCCACGAGTGACCCCACACGCTGTCCTTGTGCCCGATGACAATGATCCTCCTAGCTCTGCGTGCTTCACAACTGCAGACTTCGGGAACCTACAGAAGCCGAATTTCCACCTCAGAGGTCCCGACCCCGCTGCACTGAGATCATGGGCAGCTGCCTGGGCACAGCCATGGCCACGCTGCCACGCCTGGCCCAGAAGCGAGGTTCCCCCTGGCCCAGGCCCACCCGCTGCCGCCCAGGCCCGGATGGGAGCCGTAGCCTCTCCTGGGTCTGCAGCCAGTCTGCCCCCACTGTGCCATCCTGCTGGGACCATGTCAGAATCTGGAGGACGATGGTCCCCAAGGCCTAGAGAAGCTTTCACCGCAAGCCACCCCTCCAGATATTCATGGGGTTGGATTTTTCTAGTGATCACAAGAGTTTGATGAAATGGCTGGGGAATGCCCAGAACCCCACACACAGTTGGAGCCTGGTGACCATCGAACTCACTCCTGTGGAGCACAGGGGAGATTCTACAGTTGTCCGCCTATCCAGGAGCCCCTGGGCCCTATGTCAAGGAGGCCCCGCCGAGGGCCCCTAGCCAATGTAATAAATCAAAAAAAAGAATCTCAGCACCTCTCTGCTTTGAACCTTCCAGGCCAAGGTAGAGAGGCAGAGACCGGGGGCCAGGCCATCCTCCTTCAGGCCTGTATGGAGAGACAGAGTGGTCCCTTCCTTTGTGCCTGGGCCTGGGCCTCTGAGGTGAGGCCTCTGCTCCTGGTGCAGCAGGGCCCCAGAGGACACCGACCCGGGCCTACCTGCCTCAAGGACACAGCACCGTGGCCTGGGCTGCCGAGCAGATCAGTACTCCCCAGGGCCTGGGACTCCCGCAGCCTGATGTCTCCGCTGTATCCTGAGTCAGAGCCCTGCCACCTCCACCTCCTGAGACTCAAACCCACAGTTGTTTCACTCTGCCCTACCCCCACATGGGTCCCTGACACCCCCAGTCAGCCCTCTCCCCCGCAGCTGGCGGCTCCACCAAGCCCCCAGACCCACTCCCTTGACCCTGCAGAGCCCACACTGAAAAAGCTCTCCAGCTACCCAAACCTCTGCCTTCCTTGTGCCCACCCAGTCCTCCTACCTGTTCCCACACTCATCAGGAAGGCATGCTTCTCCCCTACTTCCCCACTTTGTGAAGTGAAAATGGCGTTCTTGTTTTAGATAAAAATAATAGACAACTTTATGATCACAGAGAATGTCATTGTCTTTCTTTCAGATGTACATGTTAGGATTGCATCTACACTGTGAATTCACCTTGGCCCTGTAACATCTGGGACCAGATAATTCTTGTTGTTTATTGGGTGCTGCTGTCCTCTCCATTATAGGGTTTGAGCAGAATCCCTGGCCTCTGTCCCCGAGGGGCCAGCAGCATACACACATTGTGAAAATAAAAAACTGTCTCCAATCATTGCCAAATATTCCGGGGCGGGGCAGGGCTGGGGGGAATCACTCAAAAACAAAGACAAAACCACTGGCAGAGAATCTCTGAGGGACAGTGACCTCTACTGGAAGAAACAGCCAAGTTTGGTCTCCCAATATGTGCTATGTTAAAACACAGCAAAGACAGAGACAACAGACTGAAGTGGTACATGCTTGGAAAAAACGTCCCCCAATTTCGTAGCATGCTGTGGTGTGAATGATTCAAAGGCTGGGCCCATGAATCATCAGAAAATGCAAATTAAAAAAAATAAGCTACTCATTTAAGTGCCTCAGGTTGGCAAAAATGAAAATGCTAAATAATACGAAATGCCGGTAAAGACGCAGAGAATCAGCATCCGAGGCAGTGCTGTGGGTGTGAACGCATCCAACCAGTCTGCGGTGGCACTTGAGAGTGTGTCCTGGAGCATAGTGTGCCTCCCAGGAACTCTTTTGCACACACACCCCCCCACACACACACACAGATTGGCGAGGATGTTCTCCCCAGCACTCTTTGTCAGAGCAGACAACTGGATAACCTAAATGCCCACCAGTAGGGGATGATAAAGTAAATGCGCTACATTCTGTCAAGGGAAGACTGTTCCACGAACTCAAGGAAAGAAACAGCCCAAGGATTCTCCACTCCTGGGCTACCAGGCCACATAATTCTGTGCAGGGCAGGGTGTTTAGCAGCACACCCAGCCCCCATCGCCCACAGATCAACAGGCCCGCCTCCGGTGGTGACAATCAAAATCACCTCCAGGCATTGCCAAATATCCCCCGAGGGCCAAAAATCACCCCCAGTTGGAAATCACTGAACTAGAGCTACATGTCTTACAACACGTTGCATTGCAGAAATACACTGGTGAATGAAAAGATGGGGAGTGGGATATTCTGTATAGCACATGCCATTGATATAATTTAAG
Organism: Prionailurus bengalensis; assembly: GCF_016509475.1. Taxonomy (NCBI): domain Eukaryota; kingdom Metazoa; phylum Chordata; class Mammalia; order Carnivora; family Felidae; genus Prionailurus; species Prionailurus bengalensis. Next base: position 12,262,086 of record NC_057361.1, read on the forward strand.
CAAATGCAAAGGAATATTGCTGGGAACAGGGGAGGCCAAAAAGTGGATAAGAGGTCACCTGGACACTTTGCCTATATTGTTCTTTCCATCTAAAGCCTCTTTAATTACTGTTCAAACATGAATTTCATGGCATTCCCCCTTCAGAGTCAGAGAATGTGCTGTAAACAAGGCAAAGTTCCTTCTCCTGTGCTACCTAAATGGGGTCAGTACCCTACCCACATAGGAAGCACTTATAAAAATGCTCCAAAGTGTCACGGTCTTGAAAAGTAAGGCTGACCAAGGTCATGAAAACCAAAGGAAGATACAGAAACTGTCTCCATCACTACAGTGATCACTACAGAGGCATAGATTCTGGAACATAAGAAGGACATTAGTCGAAAAGGGAAGAGGGTCTGAAAATTCCATAGTTTAGTGACATTGAACCAATGATAGTTTCTTAGTTTTGATATATCTATCACAGTTATTTAACATGATAGTATCAGGGAAACGGGGGAAGAGTCTAGAGCAGAGTTTCTCAAAGTCGGAACTATTAACATTTTAGGCTGGATGAGTCTTACTTATGGGAGGCTGTGTATTCTTCTGGAGGATGTATAGCACATCCTCGGCCTCTACACGTTCAAGGCCGGTGTTGCTTGTGGGAGGCTGTCTATTCTGGAGGACGTATGGCACATCCTTGGCCTCTACATGTTCGAGGCCAGTGGCATATGCAGTTGTGAAAAGCAAAATACCTCCAGGCACTTCTAAATATCCTTGGGCACAGTGGCGGGATGAAATCCCCCCAGGTTGAGGACCACTGATACATAGGATCTCTCTAGATTTTCTCTGCAAGTCTTTTGTAAATACATATATTTTTTCCTTTTACATACACACATACAGGAGCAAAGCCGTTATTTTAAAGTTGCCAGGGCACAGTAAAATGATCTATAAGAATAAGACAAGGCAGTGGATCAATAATAGTTTTTACTATTTTCCTTGATGAGGAGATAATAGATGCAAATGTACTTTGAAAATGAAAAGAGTCACATTCAAATGCAAGACACTGGCATCCATCGGCATAAGGGTGGTCTTAATTATGTAAAATGTCTGGACGTGAGTTCCGTTACGTGTTCACACGTCTCAAGGATTTATCAGGGAGCCTCCAAGTGTGCTGGAGTCCTAAGAAGCACCGTTTCCATCACTTCTCGAAGATGGGTGTGAGCGCAAAGGGGAATCGTTTTAGCTGCCGAGGGTCCTCAACTAAAGAACACTAAGTATCCCACCCACATGGTGGTTCCTCCAGTAAAAGAAGACTAGGGTTTTTAGCAAGCAAAAGTAACCCTGTGCTCAATAAATACCAACCACAGAAATACAATTGCTGAGAAGTGTTGATATTTTTGTTCAGATCCAGGCAGTGAAGCGGGAATGAGTAAGGGCACGCCCTAAAGTAGCAAGGTTGTGGGCAAAGGCCAGGGAAAAGCACGCCCTGCTTCTGGAGAAGGTTGTAGAAGAAGGCAGAGAAACACCCGTGGGCTGGGGTGGCCTCCTTATTTGGATGATGCTTGCAGAAATGAACTGTGATGTCTTGGTTCCCCCAAGAGTAAGAAAGTGAGGCCCAAGAAGAGAAAACCCAGGCAGTGCACAGCTACTGCCACTATGGCCATCGACACCATGGCCATCAGGGGAGTCTCCACGAGGATGGAAGAAGAGCAGAAATGGGTGGCTGAGCACTGGTTTCCTGTGTCCACTGTACCCTAAGAGACAGGCCTGTGGCTTAGGCCTGGATGGTAAGCATGCTTCACTCACTCACAAATGTGTACCGAAAACAGGCGTAGATTAGCCAATATGGTCAGGGATGGTGAGGAAAAGAGTTCCTGCTGCAAGGGCTCTTAGATTCCATGACCCTTCTCATAAGTGCCAGGTGCAGGAGTTTAGTGGCAAGACCCTTGAACACCAAGGTCACGGTGTCTTGAACCAGTGAGAAGATTAAAAACCAAAGTAGAGGCCAATACTTCCCGAGATGTCTGAGTTGACTCCGAAGATTCCATACCCCATCTAAGAATGGACCCAGGACGGCCGGGAGGGCAAAGGGCTTCTAGATTTCATGTGGTTTGTCCACAGTCTGTGTCAGGAGGTTCTCTAATCCCTGTCCTGATATGAACTTCATTGTGTCCAGGCAAAGAACACCCTCTTTAATTTTATCAGCTGCGGGGTCACCTGGGACACTATCTAAAATACTCAGTTTGTCTGCAGCACAAGCCTTCTCCGGGCCCTGGGACAGGAGGGCAAGGCCCAAGTCTGTGCTGTGCTGCGAGCCCCTGTGTTCCTGCGGTGTGGCCCGAGTAGGCACTCAGTGAGTGAGTGAGAAATGGGGGGATGAATTAATGGAATGGAGAAATGAACTCCATTGTTTCTATGATATTGTGAGAGACAAACTGGGAAAGTAAATTGAGCCAAGACCAAATGGAAAGGGGGGAATGAAAGGAGGGAGGTTACTTCCCCAAAACTTTGTTTACACAACCACAGATACTCAGACAACACAATAGTAGCCGAGCTCTCTCGCATAAGAAGACTCCTGATACGGTGTAGATAGGGGTAGCCGAGAGGAAGTGTAACTGTGAGCGAAGCTGGTAGTAAAATGGAAGTAACATGAAGACTGGTCCTACAGACTTCAGTAGTAATGTCCTTAGCGACCAAAGGATACAAATTCCTCCCATTCTGGCTTATGTACCACGGATGTGGCTTCTCCCTGGCCTTGCTCCAAATGTGACCACATGGAACGTCCTCGAAGATTTACACAAAACGAAACTCTAATCAGACAACAAGCACCTAGTGAGCTAAGCACGTCTTTGTAAAGTTTATTTTGATGTATTAAGTAAACTGAAATGCCTACGTCTTAAGAGTTCTCGTCACAAGAAACAAATGCTGAAAGTATGTATAATGATAGATGTTAACTAGATTTCTTGTGGCGATCGTTTTGCGACATACACAAATATTGCATCGTTATGTTGTCTGCCAATGACTAATCCAATGTGGTAGGTCCATTATACTTCAATGTAAAAACTAATTACTAGACTCAAATGCCAGGAGCACAACTAAAGGGAAATGCTACATTTTTGAAATTGTAAATATAGATGGGTTTGCTGGAATTATTGGAATTTGCTTCAATAATCACTTTGCCCAACTCTCTTCTGAAGTAATAACATTTACATATACCCTAATGGCTTCTCAAGCAAATCCTGAAAAGGTAAAAATGTGCACTCCCTTTCCTCAAGTGTGGAAAGCCTTGGTTTTATACTAATCCTCTACGATTTGGCTCCCCTGCCATTTCTCCTCAATGGCGCCAGACAGGGCCACCTGCATCCAAGGGGTGGTAAGAATCAGGCCTCTTGTTTCTGGAAACCAAAGGCCTAAATAGGAGCTGGGCTGCTGTTTTATAAGCACAAGACCATTAATCCCCTTACCGTGGACACAACAGCACGTTGTTCCTTTTTAGATCACAAGACTTGTCCTTGAATAACTAGGCAGAGGGAGAAATTCATTCCGTGCTCTACACCGTGAAAATCGGAAAGAAAACGGCATGCCTGAGGTAGACTTCTCCCTCTGTTGCTCCAAATGATACATTATCCTAAAAGCCAATAAATATTTAAGCAAACTGGGCAGGTAAATGTCCCAGCTGACTTGGGAATTAGACTAGAGTTTAACCTTGGATTATATTTCTCCAGAAAATGCCTTCAAACATTTAAGTTCTTCTGTGAAACTATTTTAGTAAATCTGGCCTAAACCTTACTGTAATCACTTGAAAACATCTAGCTGCCATCTTCTTCAAATTCACGAGAAATCTTCACACAGTCTGATCTAATGAACCCAGAACTTTCTACCTTTGAAATTTCTCCATACATCTTCTATTCTGCCTTGAAGAGCATCCAGGAAGTAGCAAGAAAAGCAAGATATCAAGATTTAAGTAATGACTTTGAAGGAACTGTCTTGTTTTGGTCACATTCAGTCCACCTGCCTACCACTTCTCCCACGCCCTGCTTCCTCAATGTGGGCGCTATGCTGTGTGGGACCTGGTTTCATCCATCAACTTAATGTCAGGGCCGAGCACCCAGTAGACTTGAGTAGAGCCTCCTCAACTCTACGGATTCCAACACAGCCATGCAGTTCACAGGCTGGCCTCAGTAGACCTCGGGGCAGAACAGGTTTCTGTTTCTCACCCCTCTGCCTTTCCCTGCCCTGTCAGCTCTGCCTCCTTCTTCCTTGACAGCATCTGAAGCAAATGGTGTAGCTTTCCAGTCACTTCTCCTTATTAAAAAGATCAGGGTAGGTGAATCAAAACTCGGATCAAAACGGTCTTCCTGCCTGACACACAGCTTCTCTCCGTCCAGCAGTGCTGACCTGAGTGGAGTGCACCACTGATGTAGTCTCTGTGCACACTTACCTCCCCACCCCACCCCCTGCACGTGTCCCTTCCGCCCCCCACCTGCTTCATCCTGCTCATTTAGGGATGGAAAGGGAGACGGGAGAGGGCTGCGGGCACGAGGGACGGAAACAGCAGAGTTCTCTGTCCTTAGCCAGGGCTCTCTATGGGTCCCTCTGGCTGTTCACCGTTCGGGGTCCTCCGTTGAGGTGGCTTCCTCGCGTTCTCCATTCAGAGCGCCTTGCGGGGCCCCCGGGGAGCTGTCCGGGGACCTGTCTGGGGACCTTTGCACCGCATCTTCCCCAAACGCAGGTGACGCACTCTGATCAACTTCCTCCATCCCCCCTCTGCTCGGCCTCCAGTGGTGCACTGCCAGCCTTGACCCCCTGCCTCCTCCTGCCCTGAGGTTGGTTCTCAGCCCCAAAGCCAGGGACTCCATCCAGCTCCCTCCCGCAGCCTCTGCTTGCTCCCGGGAATCCATTCAAGGGCAGACCGCTTGCAGAGCCGTCCTCTCCCACCCAATGACAGGAGCTCCAGCCCGCCTTCCACCTTGAGACTTCTCCAGCTACAAGGCAGGCCTCAGTGACTGGCTTCACCATCATGCACGTGGGGGAGCATCTGACAGGAAATCATATGCCGGTCTCTCCTCTACAGACAACTCCACTCTCGGTGAGCAGTTCTCTACCTGACTCGAGGTAGACAGGGACACAAGCAAGGGTAACACTCAAAGCACATACTCGCTAGTGTGGCATGGGCACCACCTCATCTGAATGGGTCCAGTGGTCAGCACCCCACGTGGCTGCATGGTGTGTACGTGCTGGAACCCACTCCTGCCTGTTCCTGTCCCGTGGGGGAGGGAGTGGAAATGTCACAGCCTCTCTGCAGGCCCGCACCCCCTGCCTCTCTGACCCTCTAGCCTTCTCTCCCACTGCCTGCTGGGGTTGGGTGAGGGTGACTGGACCCGTTCAGTGTCCTACCAGTCCTGTGTGAACGCCGCCAGGACCTCTCTCTAGGAAAAACCTCCTCTTGCATAGTCAGTCAAGGTCATGCTGGATCAAGGATATATCGATCGTAGGTTTCCAAATATGCAAAAGCATCCTCAGGACATACTGAGCTCTGTGTCACAGGAGGCGGTCAAGCTGGATACAAGAGATATCGTAGCCAGGACCGGATAACAGGTGGAATGAAAATGAGGGTATCCATTATTCTGATTATTATTTGATTATCTTTAGTGAGCTACTTTGTACATTTTCAATTCTGTACATCTCAGCATCTTCAAGTTTTCTGCAATATTCATAAAATAAGCAACGAGGAAAAATAAGTAAATAAGTAGTGAATGTCGCAGATCTGGATCCCTGAAGCCATCCCGGAAATGGGCATTTGCCACTGGAGGGGTCTGCTAGGGCGGCTGTAACAAATACTATAGACTGTGTGGCTTAAGCCACAGAAATGTATTTTCTTACAATTCTGGACGCTAGAAGTCTCAGATCAGGGTGTGGTCAGGGTTGATTTCTTCTGGGGCTTCTTCCTTTGGCTTGTGGATGGCTGCCCTCTCCCGTCTTACCTGGGCTTTCCTCTGTGCACACCTGTGTCCTAATCTCTTCTTCTAAGGACACCATTCGTAGTGGATTAAAGCCCACCTATAGGACCTCATCTTACATTAATTACCTCTTTAAGGACCCTATCTCCAAATACAATCACATTCTGAGCTATGAGGGGTTAGGACTTGAACGCATGAATTTTTTTTTTGGGGGGGGGACACAATTCATCCCATAGCAGCTCCCCTGCAGAATTTATTTTGTCCCTCGCTGGCACCAAAAGGCCTCTCTAAGGCAGAAGAGTTAAAACCTGACCCGGTAGCCGGGCTACTGGTGTCTTCCATCCTGCCACCACACTCTCGAGAGGCAGACTCTCTGCAAAGTTGTTTTCAATCCTGTCTTGCATTTTGTGCTGCCCTTTCCCACAGCGGCAGCCCGTTCACGTAAGGATGCAGCCTTCTTTAAGGCAGTGCATGTAGAATGGGGCTCAGCTACTGAATTGCATCTTAAACACCTCCTGGTTCATTAAGCAGCCCTCATCACTCAGCCTCCCGACAGCAGTACTGCTGGCTCTCACACTGCCTGTGCTTTTACAGGAAAAAATTTGTTGACCCCTGATAAAGTTTTGCACTTTTTCACTTGTTTAAAGGACACTGGCAACAAAGGCTTCCATATATCTGTGCACCCAATTCCAAGTGAAACATGTTTGCAAGTCAACGAGATCAGATATTCACAGATGTATACAATGCCCTAAGTTCATAAAGAAAAATTCAAAAATGAATTCTTCAAAATTCATCTAAAATGTTACATGTTTAAATTAACTATTTGAAACGATGGGAAACATCTGGTTTAATGTAGTCATTTACAAAGTTTAACATAGGCACCCAGAGGAAGTAACGATACCATGAACACAACAATGTGTAAAACCTGCTGAACAAGAAAAGGAAAGGATAAAGAGACTATTTGCAGGGGTTGGGGGTTGCATTGTAAGATGATCGGGGGAGGGGGGGTTCTTATATTTTTCCTTTTCAAATTTCTGCAAAGCAATCACCTCATTTTCTTGAAAAAGGTTATGATAAACAACTGTGGAAAGAGTGCTGCAGCTTAAAAGGCAGATGATAAACACAAAAATATATGTTTTTCTGCAACTCTATAAAATAGGAGTAGAGTTCACTTTGGACACAATTTTCTTTTCCCCTATACCTCCTTTTTCTAATTTTTTGAATCATGTGAATATATTACCTATTTTTAAATATTTATGTGTACGTGTGTACACACAAATACATGTATCATATGTTTACTTTGCTCCCTCAAATTCTATTCTTCTGTTTCCTTCTTCATAGTCACAGTCCATGCATAATATATTGTGGGTTTCAGGTATGCCAATTAATAATGATCCTATTTGTCAGGTTCTGAATCATTACGGAATTTAGACAAAAGAATAAAGCAGCTAGGAGACCAAAATGAAAGGCCAGGTTGGAGGACACAGCTTTAATCAGCAGGAAAATTTTCTTCCTAATTAAAAAAAAAATCCTGAATGGAGATAAATTCATGTACAGTGTCCCATGTAGAGCTGAACTAGGGCACCCATCGCACATACAGGAGTAATATGCAAGATATTTAACACCCTATATGATATGGCACCTACCAACAGCAACAGTCCTCATCTGTAAACAGCACATACACCTGTAAGGCTGTACAGAACATACAGGTATATGTGCCTGCCCATGCAGGGCCTAATTCTGGACTCAGTGTAGGGAGTAGCACAGAAAACCACCTGCTGTCTAAGGGCAAGCCAGGTCCTAAAGAGAAGGGAGCCACAGACAGCTTCTCCTTCCAGCTCACCGATTGGGTCAGGCTTTTCTCCTCTTGAGGGGAAGAAGGAGAGAGGGAGTAGACAGAAACCAGGAGTGTTACCAGCATCACAAATAGACATGAAAGGAAACATCACAAATACAGAAGAATAGAAAAAATGTAAAACTGTTAACACTTGTACTAAAGCTTCGAAGAAAATAACCAAGGTGCTATGACAGATATCAACAGTGGAATGAACCTATACATATTTATTTCCAAAATGAGTGCTATGGACTGATTTGTTCCCCTTCCCCAAAATTCCTATGTTGAAGCCTGAACCCATCCCCCCCATGTGACTGTATTTGGAGATGGGGCCAGTGACGAGATAATTACAGTTAAATATGGTCATAAGGGTGCAACCTTGATGGGAGTAGTGTCCTCATTAGAAGCGACACCTGAGAACTCACTCTCCGCCCCCTTCCAATGCCCCCTCAACAGAGGTCACATGAGAACAAAGTTCTAGTGGCATCTGTTAGGCAAGAGAAGAGGACTTGGAATGAGATCTATCTTGCCAGCACCTTGATCTTGGCCTTGCAGCCTCCAGAACTGTCTGGCATTTAAGCCACCACTGGGTGTGGTATTTTGTTATGGCAGCCCTAGCAAACTAATACGATGACAGTAGAGTTTTTTTTCTTCCTTCCTTCCTTCCTTTCTTGCTATCTATCCATCTACAAGAGAAATTATATGTATACAGTAGGAATGTATAAAAAGCTTATGACATATGACTACCTCTAGAAGTTTTTATCATCATAGCACCTATTGAACAAAGAGCATCGTTGGAACATGATATAAACTGTAAGGTGAGCTAGATTACAAAAGTTTTTTTAATGTTAAAATAGAGATCCTTTTCAAAAATGAAGTTAAATAATTACTTTCCAGATAGAATTTGGAATTAATGCATGCCTCAAATACTACTGCAAATAACCAATTAAGATTTTTTACTGTGTACTTACTCTGTCGTTTCTCTGTTGGGAACTTTCCTCATGGAGAAAGCCACCATTGCTTTGAAGAGATATTCCTCATTTGTATCCCAGGCATACTAAGAGAGAAGTAAAACAGAAAATGTAAAAAGGCATAGGATGAAAAATGGTCCATTGCAATTTCATTGTGGCCACCGTGGTATTAATCAGTGCCTGCCTCTCTCTCTCTCCCCCACCCCCATCTTACTCATACACTAAAGACTGGAGACCAAGATAAATCATATCACAATAATGTTCAGGATAGGCTTTCTTGGACATTCTATCATTCCAAGTGTGGTGTATTTTCCATTGCATCATCTTCTTCACAATCTGCAGTATTAGTAACCCGTCAACAAATAGTCCATTTGGACATCCCATCCTGGACATTTACAGGACATATACATCATTCCTCCCTTTCTCTCTTCCCTCATAAACTGACTACTTCTCTTAGCTTCCTTTCCTTTACTAACATTGGTACAATTTTTCTTTCCATTTTCTTAGCTGGAAACTTGAGTGTGTGCGCATATAATGGATTGAACTGTGCCCCCGCAAAATGTATATGTTGAAGTCCTAACCCCCAGTACCTCAGAATGTAACCATATTTGGAGACAGTGTCTTTAGAGATGACTAAGTTTAAATGAGGCCATTAGGGTAGACCCTAATCTAGTATGACTGGTGTCCTGGCAAGAACAGGAAATTTGGACACAGCCATATACAGAGGGAAGACAGCAATCTATAAGCCAAAGGCAGAGGCCTAGAACAGATCCTTCTCTCATAGCCCTCAGAAAGAACCAACCCTGCTGAGACCCTGATCTTGGACTTCTAGCCTCCAGTACGAAGAGAAAATAATTTTCTGTTGTCTAAGCCACCCAGTTCATGGCACTTTGTTAAAGCAGCCCTAGTGAACTGATGTGGCTAACCACATATTTGCGGTGAGTAATCAAGTACGAATGGAGAAAGTCACAAAACAGGGTTTGTTGGTTTAACTCTAAGTTCATGATGTCCTACTCCCAAATTGCCTGGGAATCCCTTAGGTTTCTCCATCAGTTTTCTCTCTAGCTTTGCGCACTGGCAGTATCATAGCCAATGAGGTTTATCCGAGGCGCGATTATTGCTAATTGAAAACTTTTCCCAGTTTCTCTCTCTCTCGTGGTTCACAGTGACTATCTTGGACCTCTTTCGGCTCCCCTTGCACCAAACTCAGCGCTTTCCCTCACACCTCACACTCACACAGATGTTCTTATCTCCTAATTTACAGATATATACTCAAGTCATCAATTTAAACTCCCCCGTTTTTCTGACACCAAATAAAAAACTCCCGCTATAGACATACATGCTATCCACCTCCTCCTCCGAAAGGCCGGATGTGGTGTTTCTCCTCCCATCAGTGGCCACTGCATCCACTTCTACTAGGAACACTTCCCTCTGCACTTCTCAGGATCTGAAAGATAACCGTTTCCCCTCTCCTCTGTCCACTGGATTCTGACTTTTAACAATGCTCAAGCCTCCCCATTACAACAACACCAGAACCAAATTACTTTACTCAATCGTTCTCCCTCCACCTACTGGTGTCTCTCTCCTGCCCTTCACAGCCAACACTCTCAAAGGAATCGTCATACTCACGTCTTTACGTGCTCACCGTCCACTTATTCTCAACTCCCTCCATCAGCTGCTTTCCAGTTGCACCACTCCACAAAAAGGCTCTCTAAAGTTACCAGTGGCCTCCACATGACGCAGCATGATGAGAGGCCTTCAGCCTCAGCTTGCTCAGCCTGTCAACAGCATCTGACACTCCTGAACACTTCCTTCAACTTGAAGCACTCTCTTCCCTTTTGCAATGCTCATTCTGCTTTTCCTCCTGCCCCTCTGCCCCTTTGGCGGGTTTACCGTTTTCTGCAAAGGCTCCAAGTTTTAGAGAACCTCAAAGCTCTATGCTGGACCTTCTCCTCTTGTCATTCTGTACTTTCTCCCTCAGACTGTCATCTAGTCCAGGCTTCCACTGTCACCGAAATGCAAATGGCCCAGGAATGTAGATCTCAAGTCCACTCTGTCCTTGCCTATTCATCAATAATACCTCAAACTCAACAAATTCAAAATTAAAGCTATGATTTTCTTGTCTGCACCTGGTTTCCTGACTCATAGGTGGGTCATCATCTGCTCAGTTGCATAATTAGAAACTAAAGCTTCATCCTTGACTCCTTCTCCATTCCTCTTTTCTACTCTCATCCCCTCCACTCTGCCTTCCACACTGTGGCCACTGTCTTCCAAACACTAATTCTACCAAAACATCTCTTCCATAAAACCCTCACTTGCTTTAAAGATAATAGCGAAGTTTCCTAACGCAGTCCACACATTCTTCAGCCTGATCTCTCCTTCTTGCCCAAGCCCATCACATGCCATGCTCTACTCCACTGCTACAGCTGCCGATGCCCCAGCCTTCCTTCCATCCCCCACTCTCACCAAGTTCCTTCCTGTAACAAGCCTTTGTGTGTGCTGTTCCTTCTGCCTTTTTTCCTTTTATTCTCTGGCTCACCTGCACTCATGCTTTAGACCTCACAGCAAGTGCCGAGCACTAACGCCCCTGACAAGGCCAAAGCTCCCATGTGCTTCTCCTCCCTGCTATACTTGTCAAGCCTACACATTTCCATTTCATTTACTGAATGTTTGATGGACAACCAATCCTCCCAACAGCGTAAGTGCCACGAGGGCAGAGACAGGTCTGATTTATCTGCCATTGTGTCCCCAGCATTCACCATGGGGCCTGCCTCAGAGGACCCTGGGATAAGCAACCGACAATCTACTCTCTGTGGTAGAGAGAGTCAATTTTACAGTCAGACTGCCTGGGTTCAAATCTCACCTCTGTCACTTGCTGACTTGAGATCTTGGGCACGTCGCTTCATTTTTTATACCTCGGCTTTCTCATTTACCCAGTGACAACAGGATGCCCGTACTACCTTTCTCAGAGGGTTGTTGTGAGCACTACGTGAACTGATGTGAGTCAAGTGGTCAGAAGGGCCCCCGCTGGAAACTAAACTAAATCCTCAATAAATGCTGCCTGTTACAATGACCATTTCTCACTGGGTGAATAAAATAATATATTGGTGAACTAGTCCGCAAACAGAATACGTACCTCTAAGTACCTGTAGCATTCTTTGATTGCTTCTACCCTGACACATCTTAATATCACCTTCTATTGGGGAAAATTTTCACAGACCACACGGGGATACTAAAACTAGAATTACACGAATCATCTTATTAATTCGACAGGCTTTATTGCACTTACAGTAACCTGAGCCTAATGAGTATTTTTTAACTTCAATTTCATAAGCACATATTTCATGGTGTTACTTTGATATTTGAGAGGAACTGAAGAAACTGCACATTAGAATTAGAAAATTCGGGGGCTATGAAACATCTTATATGGGTGGAACCATGCCATCTTTTCAATGACTAGAAAACTGAGGCTCAGAAAATTCAGATGACCATAATGGTGAGGAGCAGAGCCCAAACCAGACCTGAGGGCCTGACTGGGACCCCTTTGCTCCACAGCTTGATTAAAATGTTCAAGTTTGCACAGTTGTTTTGTGTAATACAAAATCTCACAGATTTTCTAGCAGATTTCTAGCACTGAAGATTCAATACCTTAGGCAAAATCATTTTTTAGTAATTTCTATTTTACTATTTTTTTTACTTTAACACAGTATCAGATTTGAGGTCTTTCAAATTAATCTATATAACAAGTTTAACATAACTATACAGAGAGGCTCATTACAAGAGAAAGTAGTGTTATTAGCAAACAAAATGAAAAATGAACACACAGTTTCTCCACTTACTGCGTTATCTCCCAGAGCTGTTCTGATACTAAGTCTTACTTTAAAAGCATTTTCTCCATCTGCCAAAAAGAAAAAAAAAGAGCAGCATTTGATGATAAAAATCTGCCAAAACAGAAGACCAAACGTTTAACCAACTCAAATCAACACAATGCTGAACTTCAGTGAAATCGCCCCAAATACTCCTGAGAGTTTAACTACAATCACCTTACAGGGTTTAAAATTTTCTTTCAAACTCATAAAACAGTCATAGTCTCAACTTTCAGGCCACAACACGTCTGCAGATTTAGAAAAATAAAGAGGTCTTTGTTGTCAATCATTTAGAAAACTGTTAATCTATTTTTAAGTTTCAAGGCTACATACCTGGTTGACAGAGTTCAGCATGAATAGCAGTCACCAGAAAAAAGAGCAGGCACAACATTCTTTCAGAGTGTAAAACACAAGGCAAATGCAGGGATAAATATCCACCCTCCACTTAAAGCTGCCTTAGCCATTCTGTGACCCGGATTAGAATATTAGAGAAACAATCAAGCCACCACCTACAAGATTTAATGATTAAACCGCATTATTTGGGTTAATACTTAGATAGAAGCAGCCCATCTCCTGTCAGTTATTTACGAAAATCTGTTTGGAAAACAGATTAGCTGTCTTTTCTGAACTCTGGGTTTCCTCTGCTGACTCAAAGTCAGAATCCTCCCCTGCCCTTTCTGTCGTTGTCTGGCTAAGTGCACTGTGGACATTTTCCTTGGCCTCAACTTTCTATCTTGTCAGGGCTGAAGTAGCTGGCTCATAGATAGGCTATCCTAATTTAGAAAACAAACAGCACTCCTTTCTATCTCTGGTGAACAAAGGACGCCCTTCCAAGAATGGTCTCACCTGACTCTCACCTCCACAGATAAACATCCTGAGAGAACTTCCACTTCAAAGGGAATCATTTTGGTCAGCCCTGAGTTCTGCTGGTTGTGTAAATTCCAAGTTAATGATAGCACTGCTGTCCAATGGAACATTCTGTGATGATGGGAATGTTCTGTATCTGTACTATCCAATATGGTAGCCACCGGACATAGCTGGCTGTTGACCACTTGAAATGAAACTACTGCTGAGAAACCAAATTTTCTCTTAATTTATGTAGAACGTGTGACTAGCAACTACATTGGTCAGTGCATCTGTAGAACTGTCATTAACAGCCCCCTGCCGTGAACTGGGTGTGCTGGATTCTTTCTGTCACCCTCAAAGTAGCACCTCACAGTTGCTGTTGTTCGAATCATCTTACACGTGAGGGAACTGAGGAGCTGGTGTTTAAGGCACTGGTGGCAATGGGGGAAGACGAAAGGGTGTCACTGGAACCCTATCTCCACCACACCGAACTGCACTGTGTCTGCATTGGTCATCATCGGTCAAAACTGAAATTGCAGCAAAGCCGCAGAGATGCTCTGAGGATTGCCACAATGAGTGGAAGAGAGTCTCCCCTAGTGGGCATTCTACAGATGCCAACAGAAGTGCCCTAGCAGGTTGATGTCTGGGCTTTCCTCTCTACCGTGCTGCCTCTTCATGAATTCAGCCCCCAAGTTCCACCTCGTTGCTTGAAAATCATGAGTGGAAAAATTACATCGGGTGACCCTGATGAAAATGGGGACTTTCAAAGCAACAATGAGAAAAAGATCAACAGCCACACTTCTGCAACACTTTGAGAGTCCTACCACTTCCCCCTCCTGGATAGGGTGATATTGTATCATAGATGACCCATTTCTGTTTGGTGACGCCACCTGGAGGAGTCTCTCCTTACCTTGGTTGCAAGGGCACAAGGCCAGGAAAAGTTGTATTAGAGGGAGAGACAGCCAATACTAGACCCATTCTAGCAATTTCACTATTAAGTGAAATGGAAATTTCCTAGAAGGAAGAGCTCACATAACTTACCCCTGAAAACAAAGTCAGACTAGATGAAGTTATCTTGGGAAATGTTAGACTGGATAAAATCATCAGGAGAATAGAAAAGCCAGTATGTGGAGATTTTAACAAAGCTAATTATTTGCATCAGGGAACAAAACCATTTTAGAGACAGATATGATTCAGCTTTGCTTTAGCCTTTAACTTCATAAAAGAATCAAACATGTCTCTTTTGCTCTGACATAGTCACTTACGTGATTAGGATTGAAGATAGTAAAATACTGATCTGTAGTTAAGCCATTCTTTGAAAAGTAAAAAAAAAAACCTCTTCCTTTTTGAATTATGATTTCTCTCTTTTTTGAAAATAAAGTTAGTCATTTATTAAACAATTTCTTTGTGCCACTCTATTAGTGCTTAATAGACTTGTAAAAAACTGCCCTTACTAAAATAGTTGACATACAATATTATATCAATTTCAGGTGTATCAAAGAGTGATTCAACATCTATATCCATCACAAAATGCTCACCATAAGTATGGTTGTCATCTGTCCCCACATAGTTATTACAATTATATTGACTATGTTCCCTATGCTATAGTTTACTTTCACTATTCTATACTTTATAGATGTTTGTTGTCTCATTTAAAAAATAACAGGGGAAAAAGGAGCAATAGAAATTCCATATAGAAAATACAGAGAAACTGAAAGAGAAAAATACAAAATTATCCATAATACCACTGGTGTGAATGACCAATGTTAATATATTTTAAGAGCTGAAACATACCTGCCTTAGCCTTGGATCTTCTTGTGTGTTCCTGTGTGATGCTGTTGTTTTGTCTCATTGTAGCAGCACATCAGAACAGTAATGGTGGAATAACATGGACCCTTGTTTTCTTCCTTACTCTGATGGAGTGTTGCTTTTTCACAAGATCTGGTGGGTCACTTCAAATTCAATGTGTTGTGAGGTAAAAAGACTCCTTTTATCTCTAGTTTACTAAAATTTATTTTCATCAATAACTGATGTTGAATTTTATCAACTGCTCTTTTAACATCTATTACTATGATCCTAGAGGTTTTACCATTTGATGCATTTTATTAATAAATTTTTTAGAGGTGCTTCGGTGGCTCAGTTGGTTAAGTGTCCAGCTCTTGATTTTGGCTCAGGAAGTGATCTCACAGTTCATGGGATCGAGCCCTGCGTCAGGCTCTGTGCTGACAGCTTGGAGCCTGCTTGGGATCCTCTCTCTCCACCCCTCCCACCCACCTCGAAATAAATAAACTTAAAAAAATTAATTTCTTTACATTGATCCAACCCTTAGATGAGCTTAGTTTGATGATTTTTTAACATGCTCCTGGACTTAATTGCTGTGTTTTTCCTTAGGTTTTTAAACCTATTTTCATAGAAGAATATCATTCAGGTTTCTTTTCAAGTGCTTTCAAGTTTATTTTTTTCTGGCCCTTACATTACCATCTTGAAAATGATATAAAAAGATTTCTAACATTGTCTAGGTTTACAAATACTTTAAAACCCAGGGGAAAAAATGCAGAAGAAATGCAGAGTCGGAGAAGTTGGGCCATACATATTTTGGGGGAAGAGTTCTTTCAAGATTTTCATTTCTTATATTGTCACACACTGCAGGTTTCATAATTCTAGTTCATTCTGGCTGTTTACAAATTCCAAGAAAACCTTTATTTCATCAAGATTTTCCAGTATTCTCACGGACTTTATACAGTATTTCCCATAAGGTATCTACATTCATTGCCCTATTTCCCTTGTATTTTCCACCATGCATATTAATGTTTTCTCATTTTCCATTCTTCTCGCCAGAGGTGTGTCTACTTTTGTTGTTGTTTAATCAAAGAACAAGATCTTGGATTTAATTTTCAGGTCTTCCTGCTTTCTGAGTCATCCATCTTATGTATTTTTATTACGTCCTTACTCCTCTTGTCATTATACTGCTTTTCTTCATTATACTGCTTGTTCTTCTTATAAGTCTGGAGTTGATAAATAGGCTGAGGTATTTTTAATCTTTCTCATTTAATAATGAAAATATTTGTGGCCATGAATTTTCCCTGGAGTACTGTTCTGGACAGATGACAAGAAATATATAGATGTACAGTGATCTCATACTTATTTTCTGAAAAGTCTATAATTATAGTTCCAATTTTTCTATATCCCAATGTTTGCTTAGAAAAGTATTTGTAGCAAAATTAACAGCAGCCAAAAATAAAATGATGAAAAATATCAACTTTTTTATAGTCCTGTCAGGTGAACAGAAAAAGTATAATGATAAAATAAGACATTGTCAATAATTCAACTTAAAATACGAAAACTCTTACAAGGTCACTTAGAACATGCTAAAAATGACTTACTAAAGCTTAATAAAATAGGTGGAATGCAGAACTAGATACTATTGTTCTTGCCTCTTAACATACTGGGTTTTTTTCTTCCACTTGTAAAAATCTTGCACAAACTTGCTCTTTATTTTCACACAGAATTTTAAGTATTAAAGCTCCAGAGAATTCATACCAAACTTGCTTCATACAACGCACATTTCTGCAATTTCACATATAGGAGCTTAATAATTTATCAGTAACAGTGGTAACGATGACAAATAAAGCAGTTTCAATCGTTCTGAATACGTTACTATTTACTTCTAATGTTCAGAGTTTAGAGAATGAAGATAAAATGTTGAGATTACTGTTGCCATGAGCAATACAGAAGGCACCAAGTCTCCTGAGACAGGATAAAGAAATTGATTTCTCCATGTTTTTTCATACTCCACAACACTATTGGAAAGCAGTTTCTCAGCACATAAATATTGATCTACTGTTCTGGAGGGTAAATTAAATATGACATCACACAAAAAGGAAACACGTGTGTCATTCTTTTGATTCACACAAGTTATCTTTTAAAGTTCATCAGGGTTGTAAATACATGGGCATATATACATCCATTTATCTGCAATTAAACAACATGTAGGTAGAACCAATGTCCCTTTGAAATGTTGACCCTGATTATTCCATTTCATGGTCACAAACATGCATTTTGTAAACCTGTAACACCTAAAACTAGTAAACTGTGAAATTATTTCAAATGTGATGTTACTCTGCATGTTTTTATTGGATTTTGGGAAATGTATTTAGCTGTGACATATTAAAAATATAAAAACCTTTAACAGCTGAACACAGAAATTTTTTATAAGACAAAAGCTTGAACTTTTTAAATTAGTGGCTCCACTCAATTTTCCACAATAGAAGTTGTAGAAGTTTAAAAAAATTTTTTTAATGTTTATTTATTTTTGAGACAGAGAGAGACAGAGGGCAAGCATGGGAGGGGCAGAGAGAGGGAGAAACAGAATCCGAAACAGGCTCCAGGCTCTGAGCTGTCAGCACAGAACCCACGAACCCACGAACCATGAGATCATGACCAACATGGGGCTCGAACCCACGAACCATGAGATCATGACCTGAGCCGGTGTCGGTCACTTAACTGACTGAGCCACCCAGGTGGCCCTGTAGAATTCTGAATAAATGTGATCTTTTACCATTTAAATTGAAATAAAATTGATATACCATATGATAAACAATATCAAGATGTTTGTAGTAATTAGTCCAATATTTTCAGTATAATTAGGAGGTAAGAAAATGAGTTTATTCGTTTTAAATTGTCAGTATTAAGATGCATGGGGAAATAAAGTATTTTTGTCTATAGTGAAAAATATTATATTTTAACTCTGGGGTTCTCAGCAGGGAGTGGTGGTGGATTTTTTTTTTTCCTCCAGAAGACATTTTGGCAATGTCTGGAGACATTTTTGGTTGTCACAAATTGGAGAGGAATGCTACTGACACCTAGTGAGTAGAGGCCAGAGATGCTATTAAACATCCTACAAACTTTAGAAATATCACTTAGGCCTTCATTTGGTAACTTTCTTTTCCTTGTATTTGGGTTAATGGAAGTTACTCACAAAAGGAAGAACAAGAGATATAAAGGAATCAAGTATGCACCTGTAGGCTGTGTGTGTGTGTGTGTGTGTGTGTGTGTGTAAAATCAAGCATACTTCATACTTTTAAGATATTAACGTCATTCCATATTCTGAAGTTACTATTAAAATAAACTCATTTATCTTGTTATTAAGATGGCTAATGAGAAAGAATAACTGCCTGGCTGCTGGAGCACTGGGCTCATTTTGGCGGTCAGTACAACAGCCCAAGGTTAGTAAGTGTAGGCACATTTAAAACTCATTGTCATTGAAATCTTGCCATTTGCAACAACATGGATGGAACTGGAGGGTATTATGCTAAGCAAAATAAGTCAATCAGAGAAAGACATGATTTTACTCATATGTGGAGTCTGAGAAACTTAACAGATAAACATAGGGGAAGGGAAAGAAAAATATAAAAAACAGAGAGGGAGGCAAACCAGAAGAGACTCTTTTTAAAAAATTTGTTTGTTTATTTATTTTTGAGAAAGAGAGTAACAGAGCACAAGTGGGGGAGGGGTAGAGAGCGAGGGAGACACAGGATCCGAAGCAGGTTCCAGGCTCTGAGCTGTCAGCACAGATCCGGACGTGGGGCTCGAACCCACAAACCATGAGATCATGACCTGAGCCAAAGTAGGTCGCCCAACCGACTGAGCCACCCAGGTGCCCCAATAAGAGACTTAAATACAGAGAACAAACTCAGGGTTGCTGGAGGAGAGGTGGGTGGGAGATGGACTAAATGGGTGATTGGCAATAAGGAAGGTACTTTTCAGGATGAGTGCTGGGTGTCATGCATAAGAGATGAATCACTGGGTTCTACTCCTGAAGCCAAGACCACACTGTATGTTAACTAACTTGAGAATATAAAAACAAAACAAAACAAAACCCAAACCCAAAAACAAAAACTAAAAAAATTCATTGTCAATGAATACTGTTTCTACCTTCCATTGTCTTTCTTCTCCTTGTCATTTCAATTGAAGCCACTCCCACTTGAAATCTTCACTAGCACCCCAGGGCCAAGTCTGGGAATTGAAACTTCTTGGCCTCTAAGATCTGAATCTGACTTGGCTTTTCAGATGCATCTACACAGATGTCCCCTCTCCATCTTCCACTGAGCCATCCTACCTGCCAATCCCTGCACTGGGTCTCATCCCACCTCTGTCCTTTGTGCTTCTTTGCACACTGTTTTCTTTAGTTCAATACTTTGAGCTTTCATTTTTTACCTTTAAATTTTTTTTAATGTTTATTTATTTTGAGAGAGTGAGAGACAGAGCATGAGCAGGGAAGGGCAGAGAGAGAGACAGACACAGAATCCAAAGCAGGCTCCAGGCTCCAGGCTCTGAGCTGTCGGCACAGAGCCCGACGCAGGGCTCGAACCCACAAACTGTGAGATCATGACCTGAGCTGAAGTCGGACGCCTAACTGACTGAGCCACCCAGGCGCCCCTCATTTTTTACCTTTAAACATCTTAGTCATTGTTCCAGGTCTATCTCGATGAGCACTTCCTTGGAGAAAACTTTGTTTTGTTTTTGTTACAGGTTCTTATTCGTTCTTATTTGTTTTACACTTGTCCAATCCATTTTTTATTCTCTTCTTCTCCTAGGTTCCCATGGCATTTTGTTCACATTCGTACATGTATGTATTGACAATATGATTTACTTTTGTGCCCTACAAATTTTAAAGTTCTGGAGAACAAGGACTATATTTGGTTCAGTTTTGCATTTCTCATGGCCCATGACTATTTGATAAATTAATAGAACTGAATTTACTTATTTGAATCATAAACTGACGTTTGAAGAAGCTCAACAATGCAAACATGAAGATTCATGAGGTACATTGCATTTTTTTTTCATTCCTAGTCAGAGAAAAATAACTTCTAGTATCAGATAAACAAGGAACACTGGGCTTTGGAATATTTTTGTCTCCACTTCCATACCTATGCCCCTTTTAAGATGAAAAGAAATTTGAAGCTACGGTATTTGGAAGGCTCATCAAATTTTGTAGGTTAATCAATAGCCATAACCACTTATGAACTTAATCTTTGTATTCACAGGGTAACATTTTTCTAGTTCACAAAAAGTTAATCACTATTGTTTAGAAATAAAGATTAATTTAGACAAGCTGAGGGAGTGTAATTCTGCCAACTTTATAATCTTAAGAATTTAAAGGACAGTTTCTGAAATGGAATGCACATGTGCCTGTGTGTCTCCTCTTGTGAAGACCAACACATTAAAAAGAGTCTCGGGTAGTAAAAGCAAGACCTTACTGATATTTCTTCCTAGATCTAGACTAGATCTAACTAGATCTAACTCTTTCCTAGATCTAACTCTTTCCAATGTTGCTTGGCTGTTAAAGAGTTTTTTCATGGTTGGGGCGTCTGACTTCGGCTCAGGTCATGATCTCACAGCTTGTGAGTTCGAGCCCCGCATTGGGCTCTGTGCTGACAGCTTGGAGCTCGGAGCCTGGAGCCTGCTTTGGATTCTGTGTCTCCCGCTCTCTCTCTGCCCCTCCCCCACTCACACTCTGTCTCTCTCTCTCTCTCTCTCTCTCTCAAAAAATAAATAAACATTAAAAAAAAATTTTTTTAAAGAGTTTTTTCATGGTTTAGGCAAATTATAATTTTCTCCAACATTATTGCAGCCATGCTCTATGGAACAGTATTTTCCACCCTTAATCTTCTATTTGGCTGCCAGTTAGTGTCACCCAGTCATATTCAGCTCTGCCTCTAGGTACTCCCCTTGCCAACCTATATAAAAAGGTGGAGCGGCCACTGGGCCATGTACCTTTCAGGTTAGATATTCTCTTTTTTGTAGAGAATCTTAAACTATCCTCATTTTAATTGATATATAAAGCATATGAATTAATCAACATATCAAAGTTTCTGCCCTTAAGTTTTGACCAGCAACAATGATCGTGACCCTTCTGTCTGAAAACCGTCAGTAGCCTACAGTAAGTAATGTTTATGAGGGCTGCCTAAAAGATGTGCATGCAATAATACCTCCATCACTACAAATCAGAGATGCCAGATAGATTGTTGTAGCCACTCATCCATCCTACACCCACAACAGAAACTGTTAATCTACTTCAGAACTTTTTCCTTCTGAGTGTGGACTCAGCCACAACACTTCCCAACAGTTATTCAGTCAGTTGACAAGTTGAAACTTACTTGCCGTCATGGGCAATAACGATCTACGCACTGCCCTGAATAAAGCCATACCACTGGGGGCCTGTGATCTCAAATGAACAGAAAAGTTTGGGCGGTTCATAGAATGGATTCAATACTTTGTGATTGTGGCAACAGTTTACATTGAGGGGATCTGTATGAAACTCCTTTTGGCACTTGTTTCCTACTTAGTTCCCAGTATCATCATTATGAGGCGCTCCATCGGGGCGTGAGAACATTCTGGAAGCAGACACCGGTGGGGGTTACAGCACCGTGAGTGAGCTTCCACTGGGACTAAAAATCAAGAAAACCTGCTTTTCAAAAACAACCAACCAATCAAACAAACAGATGAATCTGGAGGGCATTTTGCTAAGTGAAGTAAGTCAGACAGACAAAGACAAATACCATAAGATCTCACTTACATGTGAAATCTAAAAAACAAATAAATGAAAAACTAAACTCATACAGATAATAGATTGTTGGATGCCCAAGACAGGGAGTAGGGGGGAGGGCAAAATGGGTGAAGATGGTCAAAAGGTACAAACTTCCAGTTACAAAATAAGTTATGGGATGTAGTTACAAAATGGTAACTGTATATTTGAAATCTGCTAAGTCTTAAAAAGTTCTTATAAGAAAAATTGTAACTATATATGACAAAGGATGTTTACTAGAGGTATTGTGGTGATCATTTCACAATATACACAAATATTGAATCGTTTTATACTTGAAACTAATATAATGTTATACGTCAATCAATTAAAAAAAAAAAAAAGAGGCCAGCACTTACCAAGTCCTTTTCCACCTATTCTGACCCCTTGGCCACACCTTAACTCTCTCTCATCAATTCTTGTCTCATCCAAACCCAAGTAGGAAAACTTCAGTCTGTAAGTTCCTTGAGGTTTGTCTTGTCACTGGAATTTACTACTCCAAAATACAATTTAAATGAATAGCTGAATGCCTAATGGTTAAGTGCCTTTCTCACGTAAGTGCCCCATTCAGATTTGTGGACAGAAAAAAAAAGGTAATAACCTCTTCACTTTTTTCTTGTGGAACCACAATTATAAACGGAGGGAGTAAAGAGGCTTAATCTCAGAACAGGGGGTCTGCAAACAGAGGCCTAAATGTTGTGTTGTCTGGACAGGCCCTAGACAGCAGGAGGGCACTAGGGGCCTAGAAAAAGTCATCTGAAGGAGACGTCAGAAGTAGAGGAGTGTGTTTAATACTCCGTCCATCTGCCTAGCATTTAAGGTCGGCTGAAGGGCTGGTAAGAACACAGATCCACTCAGTGCCCAGTTATGTTTCCTATCCAGTGTCTGCTCGTGGAGCTGTGCTGTTTGGAGCTGGCAGAAAGTCTACTTTCAGATGAGAATCCGTGATCCAAAGACTCGTTTCATTCTACAATTGCCAGTGACGTCTAGCTCTGAGGCGTGGGCGGTTTTCTCCGGAAACAAGGGGGCTCCTTCCGCTCTGAGCGCCTTCCCAAGATCCAGTCCCGCCACCAGAGGGAGAGCAGGAGGGCGTGGACTGGTCAGAGCGGACCCAAAAGAGGAGGCCTGAGAACTCAGGGAGTGGCCATGACGGAACGTCAGAATATGCGCGTGCGCGGCATCAGCCTGGCCAATATGGATCGTGGGGTGGTGCCATGTGGCGTGGGCGGAGAGCTGGGATTGGCCATGCGTGAGGGTGTGTAAAGCAGGGAAAGGATGTGACCGGAGTGAGAGGCGGGCCTGGACACCGTGGGAAGGAGTGTCTGCGACGGCCCAGCCGGGAAGGGCGTGGCCTAGGCGTTGACCAGGGGCATAACCTGAAAAAGTAGGATTTAGCGCGTGAAGGGCTTGGCGTGGCCGCTCGTAAGGGGACTACAAAGTCGGTCCAGACTGCGGGAGGGCTGAGCTCAGGCAGAGAGCAGAGGAATTACCAGAGTGGAAAGCAGGGACGTAGGCATAAGAGAACGACCTGGGGCTCAGAGAAATGAGCGTGACCCTGGGGACAAGCATGTGAAAAGACCTGTGGACGGGGGGGGGGGGGGGGGGGGGCGGCACGGAGTAGCGTAAGGGACGCAAATTACGTAACAGGAAGAAGGGCCGTGATATAGGCGGAGCGCAAGGGCGTACCTTGAACGTGGGGGCGCGACACGTTTGTGAGGGCGTGACAAAGACGGTCCCGCTCAAAGGAGGGGTGGGCCCAGACGTAGGACGGAGGCGGGGCCACGTTGGCGGGCAGGCGCCTGACCGCGGCTGCAGACCCAGAGCGATGGCAGCGTAGGTGTAGCCAGGGCAGAGAACAGGTGCGGACCAAGGCTCTGGGTGGAGGGAGAGGTGGTTCAAGCCCTGAGGCAGTGAGCGACTCCAAGGCAGGACTTAAAGGGCTTTGTCGGAGACTTAGGCGGGGCGACGGGGACGTGACGTGTTACGCGCCATGACGTGTACGGCGTGAGGGGCGTGACGAGTCGCGACGGGACGTGGCCAAGATGGCCGCGCGCATGAGTCTCTCCCCGGCGCTGAGTGGAGGGGGTCCGCTCTCAGGGAAATATTCGGGTAAGGTCGGGCTGCGAATGGAGCATGGTGGGTAGGGGGTACATGCTAGAGAGGACAGGGACCCTTTCTCTCAGGACCACGCTCTGCGATGGGCCGTGGAGCTGCGACAAGCTGTCGGTTCCGCGAGGATGGCCGCAGGGCCGGCGGGGCTTTTCTGTAGAATGGAGAGGAGGAGGCGGGAATCGCTGTTTTCCTTCTCTCTGTTCCTCCACTGTGAGGGTCACCATCTACATCCCGTTAGAGTCCTGTCCATTTAACGGTAGAACTGTTGTCCCAGAGACTTTCAGAAATGGGGGGTTGTAGTTCACAAATCGAGGCGCAGTAAGTTGGGACCCTCTCACACCTGTATCGTTGCTCTTTTCCCCGACCATGCCAGACACTATGGACAGATTCACAACCACCCCCAGGGCAGGGGATCAGCAGGATAACTATGTCACGTGGGCATATCTGAGTCTTCTCTACTCCGTTGTCCCCTTTTTCTTTTGTGCCCTGCCCCAAAAATATAAACGTTAGTTGGTGTCTCTGATTCTTTGTGGTAGGAGTTGAAAGCTACTGTTTGAGGCTGCTGGAGACTTGTTGTTGTTGTAATTTGTTAGTGTAACAAATTGTTAGTGTAATTTCTTCTCAAGCTTGGGAAATGTGCGATATTGAAGATGTGTACATTTTAATTTGGATACAATTAATTCATTCTCAGCCACCTAAAGTCACTTTACATTCTGCTACCCCTTCGTCCTTTACTGTGAATCTGGTCATCTCTACTCTGCTATTTAAAAGTCTTGCTGGAGTAGGAGCAGAGTCCGGGATCTCTGGTGAGAGAAGCTACCCAACCCTACCGGTAACCTGCCCCTGCACGTCCTTGAGAACTGTCACTGTTCTCAGCCTGCCTTGGAGTCTACAATGAACTTAAAGTTCATTACACCCACCCTCCCTTCTGGGCCTTGGTAAAGAGCTGCATAGTTCTTGAATATTTTGGAAACGAAAACCTTTCAGGGTTCTGGGGCCTTCTCCTTTACTCACAAGTTGTGACCTCGATGTCAGAACTGAAAATCACTTACAGGTGAAAAGTAACACAGGCAGCATTCCTGTGCCTGTACACACCTGCCCTGTTCAGCCAAGCAAAAGATTGCCACCACTCATAGTTGGAACGCAATAAAAATTGGATGAATTTTGACAGAATATGAGTGTTTGGGAAATCTGATGGAAAAAGGGAAATACATTTTATCTCGTTGGCTACACTGGGGCAGTTAGTTGCATCATACAAACCAGATTAAAAAATGTATTTTGAAACCTTCAGCAGCCGCAGACTGGAATTATGCTTTCAGAGAAGTGGGTAAGAGGAGGAAATCACTTTGTCAAGCAGGACATGGAAACACAACCTCTAATTCACATTTCAGGGAATTGCAACAGTCTGGCTTGCTTTATAAATTAGGAAGTGAGAAAACGAAGGATCAATTTGATGAGAATCAAGGAATGTTTTTTATCAGTCTGACCTTTAGTGGGTAATTATATTTTGCTGTCTTTTGCATACATACAAATGGCTTAGCGAGGTATTTAATAAATATGTGATTTATAAATGATTTTAAAGGCTTTTAGAATCTTTTCTAATTTTTTTTAAAGATTGTGTTATTTTTAAGTAATCTCTACACCTGATGCGGGACTTGAATTCACAACCCTAAGATCAAGAGTCGCATGCTCTGCTGACTGAACCAGCCAGGCCGCCCAGAATCTTTTCTAATTCTTAAAACATTTTTAAGTCTCCAAAAGAACAGATCAGAAACGTGTAAGTAAAATCCAAAGACATACATGAATAATCAGTGATAGCAAAGGACATGTTAGCACACACAGCTTACCTTCCTTGGGACTCATCTGGCCAATGGTCCCATATTTATGGACAGACATAAGGACAGACACATTGTCCATGAAGTCCAGTAATACATCTTAGTAGTTAATTGTTACATGCTGTGTGTGGGATTAATTATTATCTGTGGCATCACGGGGTGGGATTTTATGAGATCTGTAGGTAAGTTTAAATAACCACCTCTCCAGAAATAATTATTTTTAAATTAAGAACCGTGATTGGCTTAGTGCTGAACATACATAGTACATACCTATTCTCTAAAGTGTCTTTATTTTTACATTTTGGTGTATAATTTTGTTCTTAAAGCTTTGAAGCCATGGCTGACTCATGATAACTGAATGTTTGGGTGAGCATTATATTATTATTTGCAATCCCGTTATTTTGAATATGTGTTTTTGAGGAAGAGAAGTATATTTGTTCTAAAACAGTAGCAAACTATTTTTAACTCACTTTATAAAACAGTTGCAGTTTCTTTACATATTACCCATTTTTCTCCTGCTTGTACTACAAAATACAACATGTTGCAAAAATACACTCTACATTTCTATATTCCAGGATTCACCTGGAGCCTATTTAATAATGACTAGTAGTGTATTTTCAATGCTGATGTTTACAATTTGTAGCGTAGGTGCAAATTCATAAACATTCTGATAAATATCTTTCCTCCTGAAGCAGATACCTGGACATAAATAACCTCACGTATTGCTACAGGTATTGTAGCCCAGCATTAGCTAAGTTGAGTTTCTGTTTATTTGGATTTCCCTGGAACCCTCCTCACCCCTGACCTTCCATGCTCTGTTCCTTCCTTGATCGCCTTTACTCTTCCTTCTGTCTCTTGGCTTCCTCACTGCACTTTGTCAGTCTCCCTCTATACACCTGTTACTCCTGGGGGAGGGAAGGGAATTTTCTTCTCTCTCTGACCTCAGGACCTCTCCTGAGCACCAGAGCTGCACTGACTCTCCTAGAGTTTTCCTCCCGCTGTCCCCTTGGACCTCAACTCCGTAAGATTCACGGGAAGAGTGACCTCTTTCCCTTCCCACCTGCTCCTTGAGCCGGCTTATTTCTCTCTCCAGGGACTCATCCTCCTACCGTCAGCGTCATCCCTCCGTAAAATCATGGGGCCTTCTTCAACTTCTTCCCTCTTCTCTCTTCCAGTTGAGTGCCGGATCCTAGGTTTTTTTACCCAAATGGCAGTCTCTTGCATACAGAGTACCTTGGTTCATCGCTACTGTCACTCTCCCGTCAGTGCTTCATATTCTGTCACTTGGATTCCTGGAATTTCATTTCAAACTCAAGTGCCCAAATCTGAGCTGCTCCTGTCCCACCCGAAACCTGTTCTGCACACTGTGGTGCTCATCTCGGTTCCTGGCAACTCCGTCCTTCTAGCTGATTAGGCGGAGAATCTTTCAGTCATCCTTGAGTCCTTTCTTTCACATCTTACGGGCTGTCTCTCCAGGATACAGCCAACACCCCACTGCTTCTCACCACCTCCACTACGACATCCTTCGTTCCAGCCCCTGGATTATTCTGAGCGATCTCCCTGCTTCTTTCCTGCCTGCCATCCCAGTTGATTTCCAGTAGGCACCCTGAATGATCTTTTGAAGATACAGATCAGGTTGTGTCCTTTCTCTGCTCCCAAAACTCCATTGTGTCCCCCATTTCACTTAGAGCGGGGGTTTCCACGCAGGGGTGATTCCCCTTCTCCAAGGAACATCAGCGGTGTCAGGACACATTTTTGGTGGTCGTAATGGAGGGAGTGTGTCATCGGCATCTAAAGGGTAGGGGCCAGGGATGCTGCTAACCATCGTACAATGTATGGGACAGCCCCAAAACAGAGTTATCTGGTCAAATGTCAACAATGTCAAGGGTGAGAAATGCTGAATTAGAGACAGAACCTTTACAGTGGCCTAGAAATCTACTTGATCTGGCATTCATGATCTCTCCACCTTGTCTCCTACTACCGTCCTGCTAGTCCACTCTGCTCCTGCCGTGTTGGGCTCCTTACTATCCCTTGTATGTGCCAGCCATGCTCCCGCCTCAGGATCTCTGCATAGGCAATTCCGTCTTCCTGGAATACCCTTCCCCCGATAGCCCCAGAACTAATTCCTTCGTTTCCTTCCATTTTTTGCTCAGACTTCACCTTCTCAGTAAGGCCTCCTTCAAGCGATTTATTTCAAAAACAACACTCCTTTCCCAGTGGCACTCCAGAGTCACCTCATCCTGCTCTACTTTTCACTGAATTTATTTTAATTGTCCGTGCAACTGACTCGTGTTACGTTGCTGTTTATGATCTGTCTCCCCGACTAGAATGTAATTTCCACCAGGATAGGGACTTTGTTTTATTTCCTCGGGGATCCGAGACCAGTGTCTGGCATTTGGTAGCTGCTTGATTGACGTCCTGATGAATGCAAGGATGAAGGAAGGATGGTTGGAGGAATCTCCTTGTCACGGACCTTCCCGCGTCCGTTCTGCCCACTGCCATCCATCCCGCGCTGTGCGCATGGAGTCCTCAGAAACCATCCTGTATATGTGGAATAATGCCTGAGTGTCTTCCAGCCTCCTGGAAATTCATATTCTTCAAGTTAATCTCCAGTCCCATCCAGCTTCACCTTCAGCTGCGTCACCTGGGCATCTTTTGGCCAGATTGACACATAGAGTTAATCATCCCAAGTAGAGAGGCCTGGAAGAAATTCTCCCTCACAGCAGTCACAGGGAACCAACCCTACCAACAAATTGATCTCAGATTTGTAGCCTCTAGAACTGTGAGAAAATGGTTTCTGTTGTTTAATCCGCCCAGGCTGTGGTTCTTTGTTACAAACTAATGCACTGGCCCTAAGACCCCATATAGGGAGTTAGACCTGGAGATGAGGCACCTATATGGAATTCATAAACTTACTATCGCTCCCCTTTAACATGATGGCTCCATGTTACGGACTGAATGTTTCTGCCCCCCCCCCCCATTCCATATGTTGAAGCCCTAACACCCAATGGAGTGATATTAGGAGATGGAGCCTTTGTGAAGTGATTAGGGTTGGATTAGGGTATGTGGGTTGGTCCTCCATGATAGGATTAGAGCTCTTATCAGAAAAGAGTCCAGAGCTTGTTCTCTTTTCTGCTGTAAGGACACAGAAGATAGCTGTCTACAAGCTAGAAGCAGGTTCTCACCAGGAACTGATGAGCCAGAACCATGATCTTGGATTTCCAGCGCCTAGAACTATGGGAAATAAGTGTCTGTGTAAACAACTCAGTCTCTGGTATTTTGGTATAGCAGTCCAAGCTGAGACATTATGCATTTTCACTTCCTGACTTCAATGTGTTCATTGGCAAAGTGATGCATGTAACACAATGCGTGGCACCAGGTTGCAAGACTAGCTATTTTTCACACTTCACTTTACAATACCTGTCCTGGCACATGGCTTGTTGATGGTTATAAAGGGTTCTGCCTGGAGTCCTCATTTGTTCCTTTCAGGGAAGTAACAGGAAGGAACTCTGCCTCCTGCTTTCAGTGGACACAGCTCAGGTGTGATTGTTTTCCTCTCCTTTCCTTTGGGTGTAGCCTTTTTTCCTCTAGCCCTGAGTGGCAGGTGAGTTTCAGGAAGAGGAGTGGATTAACTCTTGACTCATTCCCCCTCCACCCCTCCCCACCCCCGCCCCACCACGTATGCTCAGAGTCCTAATGTTGTTGCCCTACTCAGAGCTTCCGCTCGATGGTCACCCTCGGTTGTTTACAGCTTCGCCTTCTCTGTCCTTCTCCCTCTAGGTTATTAGGTTCCTGCATGTTATTTCGGGCCTGATCAACATTTCAAGCTAAACATGGTGGTGATGAGTATCCTCAGGGCCATTCTGCAAGCCTCTCCATGCAGGTCACCGTGGAGAAGATTCCAGATCCCCAGCTCTGTGCCGGCGAGGCCCTGCAGCCTCTACACCTGCACGTACAAAACCCGGAACCGAGCCTGTGAGTACCCCGCTGCCTTCGAGAGAGCGAAAGGCTGGTTTCGTAGCAATCACGTGTGTCCTGCTTATCCACGTGCTGTCAGTGGCATTCCAGAGTGGGATTCTGTGCCCTAAGAACCGTGAGAACAGCTACTTGTTTCTCTACTTGTCTTCTCAGATAAATGTGGAAAATTCTTTTCCCCCAGGTTCATTGGGATGTAGTTGCCACATAACATTGTGTAAGTCGAAGTTGTGCAGCGTGATGATTTGATACACGTATATTGCAAAACCGTCATAAGGTTCAGAAAGTCCTTTCCTTGACCGATTCTCACATGTTCAAAGGATGTCGTGCCGAAATAGGACGAGGGAGATGTCCCAGTTTCCGGTACTCTGGAACCTGTTCTGTGCTGTTGTGGTTAGCAGTGGTCTTCTTACTAACGTGGATCCACAGACGGCGAATTCTCCCCGTGAATCTTAACGTTCTGCAAGTTGCGTATTCACGTTTGCCAGCAGGTCAGTGGCTTCGCGCTCTGGAATATTCTTTCCCGAGTCACAAACTGCAGAGTTAATTCCAGCCGAGCAGCTTGCCAGCGTGTGCTCTGCTGTCAGTGCGGCATCAAGGGATGCGGCAGATGGTCTCTCCTGCCACCTCCCGCATCCCGTTCTTCTCCTGAGACACCAGCTACCTGGCACATCCCTGTGGTGCAGGGATTGTCCACCGAGGCACTACTGACCGGGGGGATGGGCCACTCTGTGATGTTGCACGTGAAGCGTGCACAGTAGGTGTTGAGTGACCTTCTAGATATCCCCTAAGGGACAAAGTGACCCTGGAAAGAACCACTAAGATAATAGGAGGAGGCTAATGTATGTGTTGGTGGAGAAATGAGTTTAATGAAGTATTTTTTTATATATTTCCCACTGTTCTCCATGAATTAACACAGAGTTTCTAATGTTGGCTTGCCTCAAAATTTCAGGTGTCTTAACTTTTCCTCCACAGGCTTCCTCTCTTTGATCGTATATTGCACACAAGAAAAGGAGTTCATTAGTAATGCTGATCTAGCTAAATGCATTGCCTTGAAACTGCTTCTTAGGTATATTTTTATTTTCAGTTTATTTTGTTTCCTCCAGCCTTGACTGTTCTCATTAGAATAAACTGGCTGGAATCATAAATTTCTGGTTGCTGGGTATGGCCTCCCACCAGTAGACCCACATCCTACTCAAATGGGTTGTTCTCAACATGTACATTTTGTGGTCTGAAGATTAAATTGGAAAAAAATACATAGTCATAATTTATCTAGTTAGTAAAGTTTTGTGTGAGTGTGGGGGTTTTCCTTGATTTTTGTTTCTGTTTACAGATAAAATTTAAAGGCATAAGATTTAATATACTAATGTTTTTAAGATAGTTCATTTCTTTTAGTATTGACAAACCCCAAAAGTAGTGGCTTGGTGATGTGAGGTGTTCCCTTGATTAATTTCTCACATCACCTAAAGTGTTGTGTTTTTCAGTTACTAAGAGAAATAGGCGACAGTCATGATTTGGTTTTGCTTTTGGCATATTGCTCTGCCCCTCCTGTTTTCACTGGGGAGAATATTGTAATTTCTGCTGCTCTGAGCCACTGGCAGCTTAATACGACGGCAGAAGGCCCCGTTGTGTACTTGTGTGACCAAGAATGACCCAAGATCGTTGAGGGCTAGAAAAGATAATCTGCAAAGCCCGTAGCTAGTGGCCGCCGTACAGTGAGGACTGTGTTGGCAAGCACTCCTACTCCTAGTACTGCGATTATCGTCATCACCGTCCTTATCGTCATAGGCTCAGTGCCCCCATCAGATGTTTTTGTGACCATTTTAAGATTGGGTTAAGTGGGCGGTGCCTGGGTGGCTCAGTCGGTTGAGCGTCCGACTTCGGCTCAGGTCATGATCTCACAGTCTGTGAGTTTGAGCCCCGCATCGGGCTCTGTGCTGATGGCTCAGAGCCTGGAGCCTGCTTCCGATTCTGTGTCTCCCTCTCTCTCTGCCCCTTCCCTGCTCATGCTCTGTCTCTCTCTGTCTCAAAAATAAAATGAAAACATTAAGAAAAAAAAAATTAAAAAAAAAAAAGATTGGGTTAAGCGGAATGAGGAGTAAATGAAGTAGGAGGATGTGGCAAATTCAGGAAGCAGCATTTCACTAGGGCCTTGGGCTCTGGGATTCACCTTCAGTCCCTGCTTCTCACCTCCCAGGGAATCATTGGCTGTCGACTCAGATCACTGTTCGCTGTTATCTCAAGTAGCAGACAGTAAATGTTGACAGTCCTAACTTTTGCCACTGGTATTCTGATAAAGATAAAAGTCTGCTCTGGTTCCCAAGATGTAAATAAAGTCAGTTTCGCTCAGGGTATCATGTAGTGAAATTTAGCCTGATTGTCACATAAAAAAATAGTAGGCATGAGATCTTAGACCATAGGAAAATAAATCTAATAATGTTAATTTTAAATTTAATGAAATATAAAGACTGTCCTCTAGCATGGAAATGGTACAGATTTTTTATTATTCCAATGATTCTTAATTTCCCTACTTTTAGAAGGAAAACATTTTTTTAGGACAGCATGGAATAGAATGGCACTGTATAAAATCTAGCCACTGTACCCATTTGTGTATTTCTCTGTAAATATAAATTTATTGTAACTTTTTGGCCAGTGCTAGCACTTATCATATTGAAAATTTCCATCATCGGGGCGCCTGGGTGGCGCAGTCGGTTAAGCGTCCGGCTTCAGCCAGGTCACGATCTCGCGGTCCGTGAGTTCGAGCCCCGCATCAGGCTCTGGGCTGATGGCTCAGAGCCTGGAGCCTGTTTCCAATTCTGTGTCTCCCTCTCTCTCTGCCCCTCCCCCGTTCATGCTCTATCTCTCTCTGTCCCAAAAGTAAATAAACGTTGAAAAAAAAATTTAAAAAAAAAAAAAAAAAAAAAGAAAATTTCCATCATCAGAGAAAGTTCTGTTTGATAGGACTGGTCTATATTATAACTGAACTGTGTTGGTAAATTGTTATTATTTCTCCTGTTAACTCTGATGAACACAAAGCCTGGACAACAATAGTATTAAAAAGCCTTTTTTGCAATGTCTTCACCAAGAATTCTATTCATCCCTAGATAACACAAGCTGGGATACCTAGACTATGTTGTCTTCCATTAACTTTTGAATAATCTTGAGTAACAATGGACTGGTGAGGTGCCCCTTGAAATTATTTCAGTGGCCTCAGAGGTATCGGCAGCTGTAAGAAGCTAACAGATAGCCTTGAACTGACCCCCAGGAACTGTGGGCTTTAGTCTCCTGTGGTGATAATTGCATGTGTCTGCTGTGGTTACCTGGACTCAGCATCGAAGTGCCTTTTACAGCCCTTGTGCTTGAGTAGACAATTTGTGATTCTGTGATCATCCATAACAATATCATATGGGAGGGGGCTGTCCCTGTGTATCCTGTCACTGTGTTATGCCCTCGGCCTACTAGGATGCTCTTCAGTCACATGAGAAAATCGCACAGCTCAAGAAAAAGGCCGGTAACAGGGCAAGGCACATGAGAAAAAAAACCAACGAGGGTGTAGAATAATGACGTCCAGTAGATAAATAACAAGAGCCACAAACATGAGCCATGTAATTCCAAGGAATTCTATGCTTTATAATAACCACATTTAAAGGAGAACAAATAGCATGTCAATTACATCTTAGTAAAACTGAAAGAAAAATAAATTTGTTCATTTGTGAAATTCTATACAGGAAATAGATGAAATATAGTATACAGATGAAATGGATTTTACTAAAATATTTAACCCACTATATCCAAAATATTATCATTCTAACCTGTAATCGATATAAAAATCATTGAGATAGTTTGCATTCTCTATTTTGTACTAAATCATCAAAGCTGAGTGGGTGTTTTACATTTATAGTGTATCTCCCTTTGAATGACCAAGGGGAGTAGCATGGCAAGGTTCTGGAATAGCATGGCAAGACCAGAGTTTGGGAAGAATGAAGAGAAAGGAAATTAGGTGGCTGAGGTGGGTTCCTAATATGAAAACCTTGGCACTGGACACAGAAATTAGGACTTGACATATAGTCTTTAACACAGGAATGACATGTTGAAGGTGGAAATTTAGGGAAACTGGTAGATGGCAAAAACATGGTAGAGGGTGTTGAGACCAAGAGACATGTATGAAGTGCAGGGTGTAGAGGCCTGAACTCAGCTGTTGGTCATGGGCAAGGCAAGGAAAAGATACACCTGAAAGATCCTTAAAGGAAAAAAAATGTGATCAGTAGAGTAATAGGGGTAAAAGTAAAAGAAGACTGGAACCTTCCCAACAATACTCTTTATCTTCTGTGTTCAGTGAACAAGCAGTGATTAAATGCGACTTTAGTTCTTGAGTTTGTACAACACTGAAAGAGGCAGATAATTAAGCACATATGCATATAATGACCATTACATGTGTGTAATAAGTGTTTTGAAGGGAAAGACAAGAATGCTATGATTTAAAAAAAGGGGAGGTCATATAATAGGATAGTCAGGTGAGGCGGTGACGGTTTCTTTGGAGAGGTGACAAGCCAATAACAGGAGCTAGCCCTGAGCTGAATGAGGGGAAAGTGGTTTCTGAGGAGAGGGAGGAGCAGGAACTGAGGGGCCAAGGCAGGAACGTGCTTCCTGTGCTTCAGGAGGTGAAAGAGGGACACTCCTGAGGCTGGACACATAGGGTGGTACAGGCACAAAAGAAATCAAAGCCGGGACTAGTCCTATTAATAAGAACTAAAACCGAGCACATTTTCTCCATGGAATCTAAAGGGACTTTGTTGCTCGTCAGCGATATATTCGTGACACCTTCATGATGGCAATACAGTTGTCACCCAAAGAAATGACCAAAGCGGGCAGCATTTATACTATTTAGACAAAGAAACAATAAGTCTGTGGAGAATTGGCAGGACCAAGAAAATGTTTTATTCAGGAACTTCAATTAGGAATTCTACAGAGAATTTGGGCTGAAGTAGTAAATCAGTAAAAGTAACCAGGGTTGCTTATACAGCCTTCATGACTGAGTTTCTGTCTCTGGTGATAAGGGTGTCTCTTTATCTCCTGGTGCAGGAAGCGTACCTTTCCAATGGGAGATTTATTTCCAGTTTTCTGGAGGCAGTGGGGGTTCCAAGTGTTCTTGCCCTGGCTATTTCTTAGGTAACTTTAATTTGAAATAATATGCTAAAGTGGCACATTTTGGGTGACCTGCCCTTGGCCCCCACAGGAAGAAGTAATGTGAATTTACCTTTCACAACCATTTATCTTGCAGAACAAACCCTTGGGAAAAGCTGGCTTCACTAAAACAACAGTAACCAAGGGCCCCTATTGGGGGGATGGTCTGGATCCCCAAAGGAGGAGGTTGTGGGGGACAGAACCTTCCAGAAGCTGAACTTGTGACCTGAAGGGCATCAATTGATAGGAACGTCAAGGTCATAAAAGAGCAATGAAGGAATAGGCCTGGGATTTGGGGGCTGGCTTTTGCATGGGTGAGAATAGATTCTGGTCATTTCCTGAATGGGGTGGGGACGAATCTGGGTGAAAGGAGGGATCGTCTTGGGGATCTGCTTGTTAGTCCCCTTCTTGCCTGGTCTTTACAGGAGACCCTCACGAATTGGTTTTGAAGAATGTGAATTCTCAACTCCTGGGCCACAGTCTGAGTATCTCAGAGGGGAAGGTGCTGCAAAGTCTCGTGGTGCCATGCATCCTATAACTGAATCAGGGCTGTTTAGTGGTGTTACCAGGTGGGGGAGGGATAGTAAAGTTTTCCCCAAACTGAGAAGGCACTTTGAGACCAGAAAATGAAGCAGGCCATTCTGTACAGTTTACAGAGTTCTGTTCAGAGTAACTTACTGCAGGGTATCAGGCAGATGACAGTCCAGACAAGGCGCAGCTATTCTCTGCAAAGTCTGGACCTTGGTCCACAGATTTTATAGAGTGAGGGAACTCTTGGGGGCCACTGTAGTGGTCAGAGGTCGGAGGGTTCACATGCATTTCAAAGCGTTTGCATGCACCTAATTGGCAGCTGACATTTAACAGACCTGGTGGCACCATCTGTGAGTCAGGAAGAGAGGAGAGACTATGTTATCTCTAACAGTCTGGCATGTCTAAAGTATGAACATTAATCTCTAAGGGGCCCATAACACGTATCCCCAGGAGTGGTCAGCGAGCAAGATGGAGGGCCAAAGATGGAGTCAGTATTGTCAGCACTCCTAAAAGTTGCTTTCTAATTCGCATTCTAATTAGATTATTATATGAAATATTTTACCAGGCAAATACATTTTTTATTTTAGGTTTTTGAAACAAAATTCTTGTTCCTAATGGAACAATTTCTTTTATACTCAGAAAGTAAATGAGAACATTGGGTTTGGATCTCTCCAGAGATAAGATGGTGCTGTTTTATAGGAAGAAATAGTAAAAACAAGAATACCCTGAGTTTGCAGAGACCACGGTTTCTCAACTTGATTGACATTGGGGGTCATATAATTCTGTGCATTGTAGGCTGTTTCGCTGCATACCTGGCCTTTATCCACTAGATGTCAGTAGCACTCTTCCAATTGTGACAACCGAAAATGTCTCCAGACATTGCCAAGTGTCTTCTAGAGACAGCATCGTTCTGTCTGTTGACAACCACTGGTCTACTCTCAGGAGAGCTCTCTATATCTTTTTTGTGCCCCCTACCACCACCAAAAAACCCTCAAAACCCCAGAAGGCTAGGATTTTGAATTTATAGATTTTAACAGCTATCCACGCAAAACAAATGTCTTCTTTGTAAAGGTAAACTAGGAGCAAGTTTCTGGTTTGTGTGTGTGTGTGTGTGTGTGTGTGTGTGTGTGTTTAATGAAGAAAGATATGTCTGTGAGCCTGCTATACACACAGTGGGTTGACTGAGTAGCAGCTACCTGACCACTTTCTGAGATCCTTAGGCTCGTCCTTAGTGGTGGGGTGAGGCTCAGAGGTTCCTTGGTAATGATTTATCTTGATTCATATTTCTTCTGATTTTCCTATTAGTCTTGGTTCTACCCATCCATAGTGCTTCTAAAGGGCAGAGAACTGGAGCACCCCAAATTAGGCTTAGTTCTATCCATCATGCATGGATGTCTCAGCAGCTCTGTGTGACAGGAAGTCCACTGAGATTTATCAGAGACTTTACCAGAAAGACCTGGTACTTGACTCTTTGTAGAAAAATAATCATCAGCGACGCGTTGTGTCTGTGTGGGACAAATTGTGCATGGACACCTTTATATAGAATGAGGTCAGGAGACTGGCAAGGGGAGCTCTCCTTACCAGTTGCAGACCCAACTGGAAGAGGTAAAGCTTGTACATGGATACTACTTTAACTACTATTTTGCTATCCCAGCCTGAGGAAGGACGATTTCTCTTCTGCCCTAGCAACAGCCCAGCCATTGAGAAACACTCACAACTCAGCCAATGAGAAGCCACTATACTTCTAGCTCCCATTCTACTCCAGTGGACTTGTTGTTTATAACAACCTTCCCAACTTACTTTCCACTATAAAAGAGGATCCCCCTCCTTTGTTGCTGGACTTGTTTATGGTTTTAGTCATAGCTTGCCCCAGATTGTAATTCTCTGCTCTTCTCAAAAAAAAAAAAACACAAAAAAACCCACCATTTTTTTCGCTGGTAAAATGACCAGCAGTGTTATTCCTAAAGTTAGCATATCTCAAAGTAAGAAGAAATTACTCCTTTTCCACCCCAGTTTCATTAATGCCTTCTGTAGTCATCACACTCATCAGTACCAAAACCCTAGATTCTTGCCCCCATCTCCATTGGAAGCCTGTGATACTGCATTGTGTAAATAAATCATCCAGGGATCTTCAAAACTGCAAGCTAAGTTACAGGTGCATGCCACACAAGTCTTTATTTCTACCAGCCAAGTGGTTAAAAACTTACAATGCTTGGTTCAACATTTGCTTTGCAAAAATTCTTCTTCTTCCCGCATTTCCTTTGTTGGAAATAACTCATTATTGAAAATTTCATTGATTTATACTTGTAGGTATATCTG
Source organism: Prionailurus bengalensis (assembly GCF_016509475.1). Lineage (NCBI taxonomy): Eukaryota > Metazoa > Chordata > Mammalia > Carnivora > Felidae > Prionailurus > Prionailurus bengalensis. The sequence goes on from NC_057361.1 coordinate 12,300,079, forward strand.
GTTTGGCAAGTGGGGCTCAGAAAATTATCACTAAAGAAAAGAAGCTCATTTAAGGATACCTTCCTTCCACACGGTGCTAATCTGCACGCGTCTTAATGTTACCACAAGAGCGGGTAGCACTTGGTTCGGGTGAAATCAGAGGGTGGACTGAGCCGCTTGTGTCTGACAAAGCAGCAGACGTCTGTGCCCGTGCAGGGTGCTCTGAGCTGCCTTTGTCCTCTGCCTTAATCAGTCCGTTTAGCCCCCAGGTGGCTAATTCCTAAGATGTAGACTCCATGGGCCTTGACACACTCCCCACAACTAGAATTGCCTCGTGTGTGATCCCACATAGCAGACGTCTTGATGATAGCCCCGCTGTGCTTTTTCTCCTAGTGCACCCGCTCTGGGAGAGCGTGGACCTGGTCCCGGCGGGCGAGCGCCAGTCGCCCATCAACATCCGGTGGAGGGACAGTGTCTATGATCCTGGCTTAAAACCGCTCACCATCTCTTACGACCCGACCACCTGCCTCCATGTCTGGAATAACGGGTACTCCTTCCTCGTGGAATTTGAAGATTCTACAGATAAATCAGGTGAGGGTCAGACTGGTGGTCTTGTGTGGAGTTAAAGGGACAGTTTGAAGTGAGCACAGGCCACACCACACTGCCTCCTTGGGACCATGGACCTCTATGAGCGGTGGACTGGGACTCCTTGCACTTTTTTTTTTTTTTTTAATGTGTTAAAAAACATGTAACGTGAGATTTGTCGTCTTAACCGTTTTTAAGTGTACAGCTCACTAGTGTTAAGTGTACTCATAGTGTTGTGTCGCCAGCGCTACCATTCATCTCTGTAACTTTTCATTTTGCAAAACTGAAACTACACCACTTAAACAGTAGCTCCCCATTTTCCCCTTCCTTCAGCTCCTGGCTAGGACCATTTTACTTTGTCTCTATGCATTTGACTACTGGGTACCTCATATAAGTGGAATCATGCGGTATTTGTCTTTTTTATGACTGGCTGATTTCAATTAGCCTAGTGTTGTCAAGGTTCACTCATATTGCAGCATGTGTCAGAATTTCCTTCTTTTTAAGACTGAATAGTATTCCATCGTTCGTATAGACCACACTTTGTTTATCCATTCACCTGTCTGTGGACACTTGACTTGCAGCCACCTTTTGCCTGTTGTGAATAGTGCTGCCATGAACATGGGTGTGCAGATACCTTTTGAGATGTCCTTTTCAGTTCTTTTGGGTATAAACCCAAAAGTGGAATTGCTCGATCATCATTAGAGGTTTTTGAGTCTATGAATAGTGTCTATTTTCATTCTTATGCATGTTTCCTTCTACTGGTATGATAGGTAGATAGATTTTATATTTGAAATTTTATTTAAAATGATATATTTGGGGGGCACCTGGGTGGCTCACTCAGTTAAGCGTCTGACTTTGTCTCAGGTCATGATCTCACAGTTCATGGGTTCAAGCCCCGTGTTGGGTTCTGTGCTGACAGCTCAGAGCCTACGGCCTGCTTCAGAATCTGTGACTCCCTCTCTGCCTTTACCATGCTCACACTCTGACTCTCTCTCTCTCTCTCTCTCAAAAATAAACATAAAAAAATTAAAATTACACATTTGAATTTGTTTTTATTTGAAATTATATATATTGTACATTTTTTTATTTGAAATTTGCAATTTGTGTGTGTTGAATATATGCCAACCTACCTCCGCTTGCTGACTTTACAGATAGCTTCTGTATTAAATAGTAATAGTATTTAGCCAGGTTTCAAATAAGATTGCAGTGCAGAGCAAAAGGATAGGCAGGGAAAAGACATTTTATATTTTTAGTCTCCTAATAACGTGTGTATTTTGTCACCCACTGATTTATTTATTTGTGCCTTATTTACTGAGTGCCAATCGTGTGCCAGCCATGGCACCAAGTGCTGGGAATGCTAACTAGATTCTTGACCTGGCAGCGTTCAAAGTCTAGTGAGAAAAGCACACATGAAACTAGAATTATAAAGCAAGTGTGATTTGAGAAAGGGTCTTTTAAAAGTGCTGTGGGACCACAGAAGAGGGTGTGATGGAGACTGCTCAGAGGAGGCTACGATGCTTTCACCAAGGTGGGGTGTCAGTGCAAAATGAACAAACCTTTTAGAATTTCTTTTAAAAAAAAAAAAAAAAGGAAGAATTTTATTCGAGTCCAAGTGAGGAAAGCTGCCTGGGATACACAGTCTTCACAAAGAAGGGAGCGCTTCCAGTAAGGGATCATTTGGTGTAGACTTCTGTACATTTTATATTCATAAAAAGTTACAAATTTTTTTAAAAAGAGATTATTAGACAAAGAACTTTTCAGGAAGTTTCAGGCCTTATCTTAACTTCTAGTATACGCAGGGCTATATGACGTTAATCTCCTGGGACCCAGGGAGGTTTCTTACTTTTTCTTATCTTTTGTGTTCAGAATGTACCTCTTTGGTTATTTTCTTTAACAAAAGACGTTGTACAGTGTGTACTCGGGGCAGAAATAGAGCCCAGGCTTTGAGGTTTTGCTGAGTCATTTTGACCTTGGTAAATGTTACAGTATAGCTTTCCTGGGAGCCCAGGAGCAGGGCCCACAAATACTAAAAGTTGAAAATTTCCTTTACTGGGGGACATTTATCTTGGGTATTGAAGGATGAATTGGAGTTTGTCAAGAGTATTAGAAGGGCATTGGAGACTGAGGGAAAATCATGTGCAAAAGCAGATGTTCAGAAAATGGCCAAAAACAAAGTGGCCGGAATGCCAAATGTGCGTTTTGAGGGGAGGCAGGAAGAATGATGAACATTGAAGCTTAGGAGGGTAGATGGAAGACAGGTTCATCAGATACGAGTTATTTTTTTATTATTATTTTATTTTTAAAGCTTATTTATTTTGAGAGAGAGAGAGAGCAGGGGAGGGACAGAGAAAGAGGGAGAGAGAGCATGCCAAGCAGGCCCCACGCCGTCAGCATGGAGCCCAATGCGGGGCTCAAACCCACAAGCCATGAGATGATGATCTGAGCCAAAATCATGAGTCTGACGCTTAACCAACTGAGCCACCCAGGCGCCCCCAGATACTGGTTATTTTTACACAACAGAATGGCACAGCATGGTTTCATTTAATTAATTAGTCAATTGCTTTATTTTTTGAGACTAACCCAGTTAGTAGTGCAGGTCCACAAAGTCAGATTAATCCAAGTATGAGATGGTGGGAACTTAAATGAAGGCTGTAGCAGTTGAAGTAGAGAGAAAGAGCAAGTTTTGAAAAAGCACTTCTAAAAATTGTCACAAGGAGACTATGAAGGCACACGCACGAGTTGGGTCTTTATGCAGCGCCAGCTGTGCTCAGTCCTAAAGCAAGGTGAACGTAATGAGAAAGCGGGTTCGGGATTCCAGACCCAGTGACATTGGAGCTGTGATTAACTTGGCCTCTTCCCTGCACACGGCGCAGGACCTAAGAGGAGGCACACGACGATCGAGATAACACAGGTGGTAGGAAGTGAACGAGGCCGCCGCCAAGTCCGTGTGTGGGCGCGCAGCTGAGAGGAGGCCCCGGGCCGGGTCCGTGCTCCGTCCTCCAGCTCCTTCTGTTCAAGCGGTGGAGGCTCTCCGTTCTCTTCAGCCGGAGCCTTCGGTGGCAGCTGCCTTTTCAGGCGCTCAGACGCAGAGGGTCACGTCTGCGGGGCCCGACCGCTGCAAAAGCCCTCCCCCTTTTAAAGGGATTTGGTCAGTCCTGGGCACCTGCACCCCTCCCCTGCTCCTGCTGCTGATCGGTTCTAGGGCGTCGTCAGCCGGTGCCGGTCTCGGGGAGAGCTCATCGTTGTTAGTACCCTCAGCTGCTTATATCATTGCCCGACGCAGGCCCCTGCTGGACAGGAGTGATTCCATCTTGCTCTCTACAAAAGGCAATAGGACTTGGAGATGGACTCCTCTTCAAGTGAGGAAAAAGCAGAGTTAACCACATCGTTCAGTTGTCCCGCTTGGGAGGCTGGGGGATGGTGATGGCAGAAAGGTTATGAATGATGGATGAGGAATAATGTGTAGGGAAGTATAGGGAGCACATAAGGAAATAAACAACTTTCCCCCTAATTTGATTTTAAACATTACATTAAAGATAGAAGGAAACCCATTTTGAGTGGTTATCCATCAAAGAAAAAAATGTCTTCAACTCCTGTTTAATTTCCATGGGGAGGATCTGTTTCTCTCAAGATAAGCATCTTTGCTGCCTTTGATGCAAATGGATTGTGGATTTTCGGGTTTCCTGCGGATCAAGATGGGAATGAACAAATGTTGATCCCTCACTGAAAGATTATCCACTTTGCTGTATAAATTTTTTTTCTCCTCAAATAAACCCTTTTATTTCAAAGTAATGTTAATTGCTGATCCTGCGTAAATTTCTTCCTCCTCTTTATTTCTGTCTCATCTTGCATCAGATTGTCATATGCTTTTCCCAGTGGCTTTATTTTGGGTGAGGAAACATGTTTCAGTATTGTAGGTTGAATAAGACTGTTGATTTATTTTGGAGCAATCCTGTATGGTCAGGCATTAATCCTCCTTTTAATGGTGTTTCAGCTGCACTCGGTGCATCAGAATGCAGTCACATTTCAAAGCTTTGAGGATGCAGCAACTGGAGGAAGGTGGTTTCACTACGATAGGAATATTTTTAAAGGTAAAAAATATTCTTACCAACTTTAAATGTTGTGTTGTATTCTAGAATGGAAAGATCAAATGTTACAGTATTGTTTTTTAAGAATATTGGCATCAGTTCATCGGTAAGATAAGCAATGCTTAAAATAAAAGACTGTTACAAATATATTCCAGATGGTATGAAATTGTGCTGTCCAATAAGGTATCCATAAGCCCATGTGTGGCTATTGAACACTTGAAATGAGGCTAGTGTAATTGAGGAAATGGATTTTTTATTTTATTTTAATAAGTTTGATTTAAATATAAGAACTGATACTCAATTCAGTTATTGGAAAACTTTTAAGACTGGAGCGACGTGGGTATATGTATCTACATTTTCAAGTAAAATCGGAATCAAGTATTTCTGATGAAAATTTTGCATCTAATTTGATATGTACTCTACGCATAAAATACACAACAGATTTTTAAAGCTTAGTATGGAAAAAATGGAAACTCAATTGTTCATATTGATTACATGTTGAAATGACAGTCTTTTCAGTGTATTTGGCAAAAATATGTTATCAAAAGCAATTTCACCTTTAACTTTTTAAATGTGGCTCCTAGAAACTTTAAAATTACCTTTGTGGTTTGTATTACATTTCTACTTTTAGGCATTGGTGTAAAAGGGTGAAGGTAAATAATACTAAATAAATACTGGTTAAAATGTGAAATGAGTTAATATATTCTAAATGGCATAAAAAGATAAAGGCGAACAGCTATGGGAAATGATCTGGAAAGGAACTAATATTTATGAGTGCTCTGTGACTGTATGTTAGCTAAGTGCATCGTTTATCTTCCCCAGAGGTCTCTGATGGCAACGCTGTCTTCTCCATTTTTCAGATGAAGTGAAGCTCGATGAAGTTAAGTGCTCTCCTGCCACGTCATGCAGTTATCCGCTGGAGAAGTCAACGGCAAAGCTGTGGACCACACTCTGTGCAGTGCCTGTCAGCTCCTGTAGCTTCAGCAGGTGCAGACCTTCCCTGGAGGCTGAGTGTTTTCAGGGTACCGGGATTTGTTTTAATCAGGTGTGGTTAAATGACTGTCGTGAAAGAAGAATTTTTTTAAAAGTTATGTATCTATTTTGAGAGAGAGAGAGAGAGAGAGAGAGAGAGAGCCGGGTAGGACCAGAAAGGTTGTGGGGGAGAGAGAATCCCAAGCAGGTTCTGCACTGTCAGTGCAGGACCCGACGCTGGCCTCGATCTCACGAACCATGAAATCATGACCTGAGCCAAAATCAAGAATCAGACAGATGTTTATCCAGGTGCCCCCTCCCTTTTTTTTAAGTTGATGTATTTATTTTGAGAGCTGGGGAGATGAAAAACTAATTTTATCCTACAGTCCTTGAAACAGGAAGGCAGGGCCACACAGGGAAGCACACAGGGATGGCCAGGAGGCAGAGGGAAGGAGGAGAAATCCTGGGCGATAGCCTATTGTGGTTTCTGGGGGAAGGAAGGCATAAGGTAGTATAAACAGAAAGATTGGCCTCTTCGAATAGTTTCAGTAGGCTCTATTGTATAGAGGCTGTCCCTAGTTGTCTGGTGCCTCGTCCTGGGGTGGTGAGGGCACAGGAATAGTGGCCAAGCATGTAAGAGCCCTATAAAGGAGGTGGTTGTTTCCTCATGAAAGGCACTGTCCCAGGGTGTTTGTTCTCTCTAGGAATTAGGTAACCCTGGGAGGGGCCGCCCCCTTAGCGTCAGCAAGTCCTCACATATCAAAGCATCAAATACAGAAACTGGAACACATAGTTATAACACTGAGGCTTGAGGACATGGGCATGAGCTGAAAGCTGGGCCTTACTACACTCTGCCTGGCTGGAGAGCTTCAGCAACCAGCGTCCCTGTAGGCCAAGTATGAGTGAGGCTCCGGGGGCTGAGGCTAATGGAGCAGGGGCACCTTTCCCTGCAGACTGTGGTTTTGAGCCTATCCGTGTGTTCTTTGTATGCTTTCATTCACTGATATTTATAACATCCTAAATTGTCAGTTTCATTTCAGTACCATAGATTCTTTTTCGGTAATCACCAAGAGTCCTATTTAAATTCACATTCTATAACAATTCCAGAGTGAGATGTCAGTTTTTAAAAATATTTTCTCATTTATTGTTCTTCAGGTACACATCACAAAGAGCTGCAGAAATTGGTGGATACTTTGCCATCAATCAAGCATAAGGTAATTTCCCCCCCTAAATCACTTGAAATACATTTTATGTTTAATCTCCGAGTGGACGCTGACAAGGCGCCCCGGAACACAACTCGCCACTGCCTTGGTTCTGCCGCCATGCCACTGAGCGCTCGGCACTCGGGAACACGGTGCCGTCCCCTCCTCTGCTCCGACACCTGCACACCTGCGTCTTCGAAGTCCCCGTGGGAACACTCAGACCAGCCCTCTTGGCTAGACCTCCCATCCCGCAGGCGGGGAGCAGGGAAAAGTGGGACGGACGCTTGGCTTGGCTAGCTGTGAAGAACAGTTACCCGTTTCCGTCCGGCCCGTCCGCATGGACGCCTCTGTCCAGACCCCAGGATTAACTGTTGCTTCTTGAGGATGCCAAAGGGGCTGTTCCCTGGAAGTCCTCCTCTTCCCTGTCTCTCCCCTTCTCCCCACCTCAGTCCCTCCCCACTGCCTCTTTCCCTCTCCCTCCCTCTCGCTCTCCCTCTTTTTCCTTGCCTGTCTCTTTCTTCCCTTTTGATGCAGGAGCCTGGCTCCCTCTACTTTGCGTTGTGTTTTAGAAAGGAGAATTCTGTTTGTTTCTCTTGAGAAAGACCAGCCTCCTTGTTCATGCACCAGCTACCACCTGACGCCTCCCGCCTCCCGCCTCCCGCCTCCCGCCTCCCGCCTCCCGAAGAGTTCAGAGGAGACTGGCACCTGCAGTAAACTCATGACAATGGAGGGGGAAAGTGCTTTTGGCTGTGTTCCCATGGAGGATGATCAGAAATACATAGTTAATTACAGGAGCAGTGTGCGGGTGTGATTCTGTCCAAAGGTGCCTAGAGATACTCTAGACCACTGCTGGTCCCCAGATTCCCCTCGAATCATTGCCTCATCATCCGATTTCTGAGTGGTTTTCATCACAAAATGATGACTCGGTGACCCCTTCTCTTTGCCAGGACACCCTTGTGGAATTTGGGTCATTTGATCCTTCCTGCCTGATGCCCGCCTGCCCAGATTACTGGACCTACTCGGGGTCCCTGACTACCCCGCCCCTCTCTGAGTCTGTCACCTGGATCATTAAGAAGCAGCCCGTAGAGGTTGATCACGATCAGGTATGTTCTTTCCACCTTTCTGTATGAGGACATGCTAGTCTGCCCCTTTAACACAAGGCTGGGCTCAAACTTTGGCATCGGTTTTGAACATCTTGTAATGCTTCTACGTTTTTATTAAAATTTGCTAACATCTTGTCTCAGTTTGGACATGAATTTGGAGATACTTCAAATTAACTGGAGAGAGGAGTTAAAACGTAGAAGAGCATAAGCTTTTTGCTTTCATTTTGGACAATATCCTGTCTTTTACCATATATACGTTGTGTAGAATCTCTGTAAAAATTAAGACTTTTAAATGAAAGGCAAATACCATATGATTTCACTCCTATGTGGAATTTACAAAACACAACAGATGAACATAGGGGAAATAAGATAAAAAGAGAGAGGGAGCAAACCATAAGAGACTTCTAAAGACAGAGAACAAACTGAGGGTTGCTGGAGGGATGGTGGGTGGAGGGATGGGCCGAATGGGTGATGGGCATTAAGGAGGGCACTCGTTGGGATGAGTACTGGGTGTCATACGTAAGTGCTGAGTCACTTGTTCTACTCCTGAAACCAATACTACACTGTATGTTAACTAACTTGAATTTAAAGAAATAAATTTTAAAAACTAAATGAATGGAAAAATGAAGGCTGGAAATGACTGTGTTCAAAACCCTTTGATTTTCTTTTCTTTATTATTGTAGTGGACACACAATGTTACATTAGTTTCAGGCATACAGCATGGTGATTTGACAACTCCATATGTTAGGCTGTGCTCACCACAAGTGTAGTCAACATCTGTCATCATACAACTCTATTACACTACCATTGACTGTTTTCCCTGTGTGTTTTTTTTTCTTTTACCTTTCAATCCCCATGGCTTAACTAATTTCCTTAATTACTAATTTTCCCCATGACATCACTAGAATCCTATACCTCCCTCTCCCTTTGACCCATTTTTCCCATTCCCCCCAATACTCCCCTCCCCTCTGGCAACCTTCATACATAGTTTGTTCTCTGTATTTATGCAAAAACCCTTAATTTTCTTAAGAGAAGCTTGCTGTGGAATTTCAAGGTAAAGATAGAACCCGACAATGTCTATACAGAAATTTTACTCAGTCAAAAATTTTGACTTGGTATTTGTTTTCGTTTAGAATCTAAGTTTAAGTGGTGGGTACTACATGAACACGCAAAATGTTGTTTAATTTATAAGTGAATTAAACAGTAATAATAATTGCTTTTATTTGTTTGTTTTGGAATTTAATTAATTAAAAACTTTTTACAAGGACAAAAGCTTCCAAGTTCTTTTTTGTGAAGCCAAGATAACAGTGAAACCAAAACCCACCAAAGATTGGATACCTCCCAGAAAGTAAATACTAGGCCAGTATCTCTCAAGAATATTTAGAAAAAAAGAAAGCTTAATTATTAGAAACAGAATCTACCAGTACATCAGAAGAAATATACACTTTGTCCACATAAGATTTTTTTCTGAAATGTCAGTATTAGGAATGATATATTATGATTAATAGACTTCATCCTGTCAGCAAAGCTAAAGGGAAGACTCATATTTCATTTTCATAAACTCCTCTAAAACTCATTTGACAAAATTGATCATGTATTTTTTGTAAAATTTTTTATTGAAATGAGAATTCCCTAAGTTGATAAAGTAGATTAATGTCGGCTCAGAAGTAAATAGTATGCCTAGTATGGAAAGAATATCTACTAACTCCACTATAATTAGCATATGAAATTTTAAATTGGTTAAATTCTGGTAGCAGCCAATGTAGTTAGATCAAAAAAAGATAAAGGAAATGAGAAAAGCAATTAGCAGAGTACCATATTAATTTATAGACATCAATTCCTTGGATATGTGTAAGTCACAGAAGGTATAATGGAAGAAAGATCTGTACTTAAATGGAAACTCAAAAACTAAAATACCTTGGAATGAACTTAAAGTGTTACCAAGAAAACTCAAGCATTACTAAAGGACACAAAAAACTCTTTCAAATAAAATTCATACCATGTTATTGAATAGAAAGATACCATAAAGACACCCTTGATGTCAATTCTTAAGTTGCAATTTTCCATGAATATTCTCCATGCATTAGATGTCCCAAGAAAGATATCAATATTTACATTGTGGGGTGCTGTCCTGTGTATTTTAAGATGTTTAGCAGTATCCCTGGCCTCTACCCACAGGATGCCAGTAGTTCCCCAAGGAGTGACAACCAAAAATGTCTCCATACATTCTGTGTGTCTGTTGCAAACTCACCCCTGGTTGAGCACCACTCGTATGTGCTAACCTCTAATAACAACTAATAAGTGAAATCCTTTATTGCTTAGTGTGTAAAAAAAGGCTTTTAATTAATCAGTGCATTGGTTTACCAGTAAAGGCGTAGGAGTGATTCATTTATTACTGCCTGTAGCTCACCCAGAGAACTGGTTTGTTGGAGGATTCTTTAGCTACAAAACAGTCTTCGGGAACCTCCAGAAACTGAATTTCCCCCTCAGAGGCCCTGACTCCGCTGCACTGCGATCATGGGCAGCTACCTGGGCACACCCATGGCCACTCTGCCACGCCGGGCCCAGAAGCGAGGTTCCCCCTGGCCCAGGCCCACCCACTGCCACCCGGGCCCGGATGGGAGCCATAGCCTCTCCTGGGTCCGCAGCCAGCCCACCCCCACCATGCCACCCTGCTGGGACCATGCCAGAGTCTGGAGGGTGATGGTCCCCAAGGCCTGGAGAGCTTTCACTGCAAGCCACCCCTCCAGATCTTCATGGGGTTGGATTTTTCCAGTGATCACAAGGGTTTGATGAAGTGGCTGTGAAGTGCCCAATACCCTGCACACACCTGGAGCCTGGTGACAATCGAACTCACTCCTGCAGAGCGCAGAGGGAAATGCTACAGGTGCCTGCCTATCCACGAACCCCCGGGGCCCTATGTCAAGGAGGCCTCGCTGAGGGCCCCTAGCAGACACAAGAAAAGAAAACAGAGAATCCTTGGACCTGTCTGCTTCAAACCTCCCAGGCCAAGAGAAAAAAGGCAGAGCCCGGGCCAGGCCATCCTCCTTCAGGCCTGTATTGAGAGACAGAATGGTCCCTTCCTTTGTGCCCGGGCCTGGGCCTCTGAGGCCAGGCCTCTGCTCCTGGTGCAGCAGGGCCCCAGAGGACACTGACCCGGGCCTACCTGCCTCAAGGACACAGCGCCGTGGCCTGGGCTGCCGAGCAGATCAGTACTCCCCAGGGCCTGGGCCTCCCGCAGCCTGATGTCTCCTCCGTATCCTGAGTCAGAGCCCTGCCACCTCCACCTCCTGAGACTCAAACCCACAGTTGTTTCACTCTGCCCTACCCCCACATGGGTCCCTGACACCCCCAGTCAGCCCTCTCCCCCGCAGCTGGCGGCTCCACCAAGCCCCCAGACCCCCTCCCTTGACCCTGCAGAGCCCACACTGAAGAAGCTCTCCAGCTACCCAAACCTCTGCCTTCCTTGTGCCCACCCAGTCCTCCTACCTGTTCCCACACTCATCAGGAAAGCATGCTTCTCCCCTACTTCCCCACTTCCCCACTTTGTGAAGTGAAAATGGCGTTCTTGTTTTAGATAAAAATAATAGACAACTTTATGATCACAGAGAATGTCATTGTCTTTCTTTCAGATGTACATATGTTAGGATTGCATCTACACTGTGAATTCACCTTGGCCTTGTAACATCTGGGACCAAATACTTCTTTGTTCTTTGTTTCATACACACATTGTGAAAATAAAAAACTGTCTCCAATCCTTGCCAAATATTCCGGGGCGGGACAGGGGATGGGGGAACCACTCAAGCAAAAAAACAAAACCACTGGTGGAGAACATCTGAGGGACAGTGGCCACTCTGGCAGAAACAGCCAAGTTTGGTCTCCTAGTATGTGATATTTTAAAACACAGCAAAGAGCAAGATGGCGGAGGAGCATGGAAGGTTTTTTTTGTGTGTCTCATCGCTTAAAACAGCAAAGACAGAGACAACAGACTGAAGTGGTACATGCTTGGAACAGACGTCCCCCAATTTCGTAGCATGCTGTGGTGTGAATGATTCAAAGACTGGGCCCGTGAATCATCAGAAAATGCAAATTAAAAAAAATAAGCTACTCATTTAAGTGCCTCAGGTTGCCAAAAATGAAAATGCTAAATAATACGAAATGCCAGTAAAGACGCAGAGAATCAGCATCTGAGGCAGTGCTGAGGGTGTGAACGCGTCCAGCCAGTCTGCGGTGGCACTTTAGAGTGTGTCCTGGAGCATAGTGTGCCTCCCAGAAACTCTCTTGCACACACAAACCACACACACACACAGACACACACACACATTGGCGAGGATGTTCCCCCCAGCACTCTTTGTCAGAGCAGACAACTGGATAACCTAAATGCCCACCAGTAGGGGATGATAAAGTAAATGCGTTACATTCTGTCAAGGGAAGACTGTTCCACGAACTCGAGGAAAGAAACAGCCCAAGGATTCTCCACTCCTGGGCTACCAGGCCACATAATTCTGTGCAGGGCAGGGTGTTTAGCAGCACACCCAGCCCCCATCGCCCACAGATCAACAGGCCCGCCTCCGGTGGTGACAATCAAAATCGCCTCCAGGCATTGCCAAATATCCCCCGAGGGACAAAAATCACCTCCAGTTGGAAATCACTGAACTAGAGCTACATGTCTTACAACACGTTGCATTGCAGAAATACACTGGTGAATGAAAAGATGGGGAGTGGGATATTCTGTATAGCACATGCCATTGATATAATTTAAGCAAATGCAAAGGAATATTGCTGGGAACAGGGGAGGCCAAAAAGTGGATAAGAGGTCACCTGGACACTTTGCCTATATTGTTCTTTCCATCTAAAGCCTCTTTAATTACTGTTCAAACATGAATTTCATGGCATTCCCCCTTCAGAGTCAGAGAATGTGCTGTAAACAAGGCAAAGTCCCTTCTCCTGTGCTACCTAAATGGGGTCAGTACCCTACCCACATAGGAAGCACTTATAAAAATGCTCCAAAGTGTCACGGTCTTGAAAAGTAAGGCTGACCAAGGTCATGAAAACCAAAGGAAGATACAGAAACTGTCTCCATCACTACAGTGATCACTACAGAGGCATAGATTCTGGAACATAAGAAGGACATTAGTCGAAAAGGGAAGAGGGTCTGAAAATTCCATAGTTTAGTGACATTGAACCAATGATAGTTTCTTAGTTTTGATATATCTATCACAGTTATTTAACATGATAGTATCAGGGAAACGGGGGAAGAGTCTAGAGCAGAGTTTCTCAAAGTCGGAACTATTAACATTTTAGGCTGGATGAGTCTTACTTATGGGAGGCTGTGTATTCTTCTGGAGGATGTATAGCACATCCTCGGCCTCTACACGTTCACGGCCGGTGTTGCTTGTGGGAGGCTGTCTATTCTTCTGGAGGACGTATGGCACATCCTTGGCCTCTACATGTTCGAGGCCAGTGGCATATGCAGTTGTGAAAAGCAAAATACCTCCAGGCACTTCTAAATATCCTTGGGCACAGTGGCGGGATGAAATCCCCCCAGGTTGAGGACCACTGATACATAGGATCTCTCTAGATTTTCTCTGCAAGTCTTTTGTAAATACATATATTTTTTCCTTTTACATACACACATACAGGAGCAAAGCCGTTATTTTAAAGTTGCCAGGGCACAGTAAAATGATCTATAAGAATAAGACAAGGCAGTGGATCAATAATAGTTTTTACTATTTTCCTTGATGAAGAGATAATAGATGCAAATGTACTTTGAAAATGAAAAGAGTCACATTCAAATGCAAGACACTGGCATCCATCGGCATAAGGGTGGTCTTAATTATGTAAAATGTCTGGACGTGAGTTCCGTTACGTGTTCACACGTCTCAAGGATTTATCAGGGAGCCTCCAAGTGTGCTGGAGTCCTAAGAAGCACCGTTTCCATCACTTCTCGAAGATGGGTGTGAGCGCAAAGGGGAATCGTTTTAGCTGCCGAGGGTCCTCAACTAAAGAACACTAAGTATCCCACCCACATGGTGGTTCCTCCAGTAAAAGAAGACTAGGGTTTTTAGCAAGCAAAAGTAACCCTGTGCTCAACAAATACCAACCACAGAAATACAATTGCTGAGAAGTGTTGATATTTTTGTTCAGATCCAGGCAGTGAAGCGGGAATGAGTAAGGGCACGCCCTAAAGTAGCAAGGTTGTGGGCAAAGGCCAGGGAAAAGCACGCCCTGCTTCTGGAGAAGGTTGTAGAAGAAGGCAGAGAAACACCCGTGGGCTGGGGTGGCCTCCTTATTTGGATGATGCTTGCAGAAATGAACTGTGATGTCTTGGTTCCCCCAAGAGTAAGAAAGTGAGGCCCAAGAAGAGAAAACCCAGGCAGTGCACAGCTACTGCCACTATGGCCATCGACACCATGGCCATCAGGGGAGTCTCCACGAGGATGGAAGAAGAGCAGAAATGGGTGGCTGAGCACTGGTTTCCTGTGTCCACTGTACCCTAAGAGACAGGCCTGTGGCTTAGGCCTGGATGGTAAGCATGCTTCACTCACTCACAAATGTGTACCGAAAACAGGCGTAGATTAGCCAATATGGTCAGGGATGGTGAGGAAAAGAGTTCCTGCTGCAAGGGCTCTTAGATTCCATGACCCTTCTCATAAGTGCCAGGTGCAGGAGTTTAGTGGCAAGACCCTTGAACACCAAGGTCACGGTGTCTTGAACCAGTGAGAAGATTAAAAACCAAAGTAGAGGCCAATACTTCCCGAGATGTCTGAGTTGACTCCGAAGATTCCATACCCCATCTAAGAATGGACCCAGGACGGCCGGGAGGGCAAAGGGCTTCTAGATTTCATGTGGTTTGTCCACAGTCTGTGTCAGGAGGTTCTCTAATCCCTGTCCTGATATGAACTTCATTGTGTCCAGGCAAAGAACACCCTCTTTAATTTTATCAGCTGCGGGGTCACCTGGGACACTATCTAAAATACTCAGTTTGTCTGCAGCACAAGCCTTCTCCGGGCCCTGGGACAGGAGGGCAAGGCCCAAGTCTGTGCTGTGCTGCGAGCCCCTGTGTTCCTGCGGTGTGGCCCGAGTAGGCACTCAGTGAGTGAGTGAGAAATGGGGGGATGAATTAATGGAATGGAGAAATGAACTCCATTGTTTCTATGATATTGTGAGAGACAAACTGGGAAAGTAAATTGAGCCAAGACCAAATGGAAAGGGGGGAATGAAAGGAGGGAGGTTACTTCCCCAAAACTTTGTTTACACAACCACAGATACTCAGACAACACAATAGTAGCCGAGCTCTCTCGCATAAGAAGACTCCTGATACGGTGTAGATAGGGGTAGCCGAGAGGAAGTGTAACTGTGAGCGAAGCTGGTAGTAAAATGGAAGTAACATGAAGACTGGTCCTACAGACTTCAGTAGTAATGTCCTTAGCGACCAAAGGATACAAATTCCTCCCATTCTGGCTTATGTACCACGGATGTGGCTTCTCCCTGGCCTTGCTCCAAATGTGACCACATGGAACGTCCTCGAAGATTTACACAAAACGAAACTCTAATCAGACAACAAGCACCTAGTGAGCTAAGCACGTCTTTGTAAAGTTTATTTTGATGTATTAAGTAAACTGAAATGCCTACGTCTTAAGAGTTCTCGTCACAAGAAACAAATGCTGAAAGTATGTATAATGATAGATGTTAACTAGATTTCTTGTGGCGATCGTTTTGCGACATACACAAATATTGCATCGTTATGTTGTCTGCCAATGACTAATCCAATGTGGTAGGTCCATTATACTTCAATGTAAAAACTAATTACTAGACTCAAATGCCAGGAGCACAACTAAAGGGAAATGCTACATTTTTGAAATTGTAAATATAGATGGGTTTGCTGGAATTATTGGAATTTGCTTCAATAATCACTTTGCCCAACTCTCTTCTGAAGTAATAACATTTACATATACCCTAATGGCTTCTCAAGCAAATCCTGAAAAGGTAAAAATGTGCACTCCCTTTCCTCAAGTGTGGAAAGCCTTGGTTTTATACTAATCCTCTACGATTTGGCTCCCCTGCCATTTCTCCTCAATGGCGCCAGACAGGGCCACCTGCATCCAAGGGGTGGTAAGAATCAGGCCTCTTGTTTCTGGAAACCAAAGGCCTAAATAGGAGCTGGGCTGCTGTTTTATAAGCACAAGACCATTAATCCCCTTACCGTGGACACAACAGCACGTTGTTCCTTTTTAGATCACAAGACTTGTCCTTGAATAACTAGGCAGAGGGAGAAATTCATTCCGTGCTCTACACCGTGAAAATCGGAAAGAAAACGGCATGCCTGAGGTAGACTTCTCCCTCTGTTGCTCCAAATGATACATTATCCTAAAAGCCAATAAATATTTAAGCAAACTGGGCAGGTAAATGTCCCAGCTGACTTGGGAATTAGACTAGAGTTTAACCTTGGATTATATTTCTCCAGAAAATGCCTTCAAACATTTAAGTTCTTCTGTGAAACTATTTTAGTAAATCTGGCCTAAACCTTACTGTAATCACTTGAAAACATCTAGCTGCCATCTTCTTCAAATTCACGAGAAATCTTCACACAGTCTGATCTAATGAACCCAGAACTTTCTACCTTTGAAATTTCTCCATACATCTTCTATTCTGCCTTGAAGAGCATCCAGGAAGTAGCAAGAAAAGCAAGATATCAAGATTTAAGTAATGACTTTGAAGGAACTGTCTTGTTTTGGTCACATTCAGTCCACCTGCCTACCACTTCTCCCACGCCCTGCTTCCTCAATGTGGGCGCTATGCTGTGTGGGACCTGGTTTCATCCATCAACTTAATGTCAGGGCCGAGCACCCAGTAGACTTGAGTAGAGCCTCCTCAACTCTACGGATTCCAGCACAGCCATGCAGTTCACAGGCTGGCCTCAGTAGACCTCGGGGCAGAACAGGTTTCTGTTTCTCACCCCTCTGCCTTTCCCTGCCCTGTCAGCTCTGCCTCCTTCTTCCTTGACAGCATCTGAAGCAAATGGTGTAGCTTTCCAGTCACTTCTCCTTATTAAAAAGATCAGGGTAGGTGAATCAAAACTCGGATCAAAACGGTCTTCCTGCCTGACACACAGCTTCTCTCCGTCCAGCAGTGCTGACCTGAGTGGAGTGCACCACTGATGTAGTCTCTGTGCACACTTACCTCCCCACCCCACCCCCCGCACGTGTCCCTTCCGCCCCCCACCTGCTTCATCCTGCTCATTTAGGGATGGAAAGGGAGACGGGAGAGGGCTGCGGGCACGAGGGACGGAAACAGCAGAGTTCTCTGTCCTTAGCCAGGGCTCTCTATGGGTCCCTCTGGCTGTTCACCGTTCGGGGTCCTCCGTTGAGGTGGCTTCCTCGCGTTCTCCATTCAGAGCGCCTTGCGGGGCCCCCGGGGAGCTGTCCGGGGACCTGTCTGGGGACCTTTGCACCGCATCTTCCCCAAACGCAGGTGACGCACTCTGATCAACTTCCTCCATCCCCCCTCTGCTCGGCCTCCAGTGGTGCACTGCCAGCCTTGACCCCCTGCCTCCTCCTGCCCTGAGGTTGGTTCTCAGCCCCAAAGCCAGGGACTCCATCCAGCTCCCTCCCGCAGCCTCTGCTTGCTCCCGGGAATCCATTCAAGGGCAGACCGCTTGCAGAGCCGTCCTCTCCCACCCAATGACAGGAGCTCCAGCCCGCCTTCCACCTTGAGACTTCTCCAGCTACAAGGCAGGCCTCAGTGACTGGCTTCACCATCATGCACGTGGGGGAGCATCTGACAGGAAATCATATGCCGGTCTCTCCTCTACAGACAACTCCACTCTCGGTGAGCAGTTCTCTACCTGACTCGAGGTAGACAGGGACACAAGCAAGGGTAACACTCAAAGCACATACTCGCTAGTGTGGCATGGGCACCACCTCATCTGAATGGGTCCAGTGGTCAGCACCCCACGTGGCTGCATGGTGTGTACGTGCTGGAACCCACTCCTGCCTGTTCCTGTCCCATGGGGGAGGGAGTGGAAATGTCACAGCCTCTCTGCAGGCCCGCACCCCCTGCCTCTCTGACCCTCTAGCCTTCTCTCCCACTGCCTGCTGGGGTTGGGTGAGGGTGACTGGACCCGTTCGGTGTCCTACCAGTCCTGTGTGAACGCCGCCAGGACCTCTCTCTAGGAAAAACCTCCTCTTGCATAGTCAGTCAAGGTCATGCTGGATCAAGGATATATCGATCGTAGGTTTCCAAATATGCAAAAGCATCCTCAGGACATACTGAGCTCTGTGTCACAGGAGGCGGTCAAGCTGGATACAAGAGATATCGTAGCCAGGACCGGATAACAGGTGGAATGAAAATGAGGGTATCCATTATTCTGATTATTATTTGATTATCTTTAGTGAGCTACTTTGTACATTTTCAATTCTGTACATCTCAGCATCTTCAAGTTTTCTGCAATATTCATAAAATAAGCAACGAGGAAAAATAAGTAAATAAGTAGTGAATGTCGCAGATCTGGATCCCTGAAGCCATCCCGGAAATGGGCATTTGCCACTGGAGGGGTCTGCTAGGGCGGCTGTAACAAATACTATAGACTGTGTGGCTTAAGCCACAGAAATGTATTTTCTTACAATTCTGGACGCTAGAAGTCTCAGATCAGGGTGTGGTCAGGGTTGATTTCTTCTGGGGCTTCTTTCTTTGGCTTGTGGATGGCTGCCCTCTCCCGTCTTACCTGGGCTTTCCTCTGTGCACACCTGTGTCCTAATCTCTTCTTCTAAGGACACCATTCGTAGTGGATTAAAGCCCACCTATAGGACCTCATCTTACATTAATTACCTCTTTAAGGACCCTATCTCCAAATACAATCACATTCTGAGCTATGAGGGGTTAGGACTTGAACGCATGAATTTTTTGGGGGGGGGGGACACAATTCATCCCATAGCAGCTCCCCTGCAGAATTTATTTTGTCCCTCGCTGGCACCAAAAGGCCTCTCTAAGGCAGAAGAGTTAAAACCTGACCCGGTAGCCGGGCTACTGGTGTCTTCCATCCTGCCACCACACTCTCGAGAGGCAGACTCTCTGCAAAGTTGTTTTCAATCCTGTCTTGCATTTTGTGCTGCCCTTTCCCACAGCGGCAGCCCGTTCACGTAAGGATGCAGCCTTCTTTAAGGCAGTGCATGTAGAATGGGGCTCAGCTACTGAATTGCATCTTAAACACCTCCTGGTTCATTAAGCAGCCCTCATCACTCAGCCTCCTGACAGTATTGCTGGCATTCATACCTCCTGGCAGCAAGATTGGCCCTTCCCTCTACTGAAGGCATCCTGCCAAAAGCTGAGTCCTCCTGCCTGGAACATTTTTTGCCTTGAAGCCTCCTTTTTGCTAATCCAGCTTCAACTAAATGGCATTTCTTTAGAGAGGGCTTCCCTTGATTACTGAACATAAAGAAGTCTCCACCCCAGGCTATATAGTTTTCAAGGTAGTGGGTTCCTTTCCTTCTTAACGCATGTTTACCACCAATGTCTCCATTGGTCTGCAGACAGCATGAATAGCATTTCCTAAGGACATTCACCATAGTCAACCCTGTCATCCATTTGCATGATAGGCCTTGCAACTGGTGTCTTCTCGGTCAGTTGTGATGTACAGTTTATTGCTGCTTCTTCTTGCCACTTTACATAAGTATAGGTGTGAATATGTAGATGGTAGTAACCCCATGGGATGATTTGAGGGTGGGAGGGTTTAGCCCGTGGCTATTTCCATCAGCACCTTTCTCACTCTATGCACTTGTGTGAACTGAATTAGAAGGGAGGTGGATGTCAAAATGTAACTTCAGCTAAGTCCCTTATGGCCTCCCCACCCATCTGTAGACAAAATCTGAAGCCAACACTGAGACATTCTCATTGAAAACCAGAGGGAATGTCTCCTGTGCCAGTAATGGCTATTTTGCGCCAGCATCTGCATGTTCATTTAAATTTTTGTTTTCAACGTTTATTTATTTTTTGGGACAGAGAGAGGCAGAGAATGAATGGGGGAGGGGGCAGAGAGAGGGAGACACAGAATCGGAAATAGCCTCCAGGCTCTGAGCCATCAGCCCAGAGCCTGATGCGGGGCTCAAACTCACGGACCATGAGATCGTGACCTGGCTGAAGTCGGACGCTTAACCGACTGCACCACCCAGGCGCCCCTGGATGTTCATTTAAAAAAAAAATTATTGTCTAATAAGACTGTGCTTTTTTTGGTAATGGAAATAATAAATATTAGAGCATAAGTTAGTGATATAGATGCAGAAACAGAAAATCAGTAGAACACATGAATGAAACCAGGTGGTAGCTGGTTCTTTGAAACAATTAATAAAATTGATAACCCCCTAGCCGGGCTTCTCTAAAAGAAAATAGAAATGATAAAAATAAATAAAACCACAAATGAGAGAGGAGAAATATCAACCAACACCACAGAAATGCAAACAATTATAAGAATATTATGAAAAATTATATTCCAACAAATTGGATAATCTGGAAGAAATGGATAAATTCCTAGAAACATATAAACTACCACAACGAAAACAGGAAGAAAAAACTTGAACAGACCAATAACCAGCAATGAAATTCAATCAGTAATTAAAAATCTCCCAACAAACAAATTTGAGGGCCAGATGGCTTCCCAGGGGAAAAATACCAAAAATTTAAAGAAGAGTTAATACCTATCCTTCTCCCATGATTCCAAAAATAAAAATAGAAGAAAAATTTCTAAACTCATTCCATGAGGCCAGCATTACCCTGATTCCAAAACCAAAGATTCCACTAAAAAGGAGAAGTACAGGCCAATATCCATGATGAATATGGATGCAAAAATTCTCGGCAAAATACTAGCAAATCAAATCCAACAGTACATTAAAAGAATCATCCACCAGAATCTAGTAGTATTTATTCCTGGGTTGCAAGGGTGGTTCAATATTTGCAAATCAACGTGATACACCACATTAATAAAAGCATAAGATCTATTTGATCCTCTCAATAGATGCAGAAAAAGCATTTGACAAAGTACAGTATCGATTCGTGATAAAAAACCCTCAACAAAGTAGGGATAGAAGAACAGACCTCAACATCATAAAGGCCATATATGTAAAACCCACAGCTAATATCATCAACAGAAGTCCCTTATGGCCTCCCCACCCATCTGTAGACTGAAAATGGGGAAAAACTGAGAGCTTTTCCTTTACAATCAGGAACAAGACAGGGATGTCCACCGTAACCACTGTCATTTAACATTATACTAGAAGTCCTAGCCTCAACAGACAACAAAAAAAAATAAAAGGCATCCAAATTGGCAAGGAAGAAGTCAAACTTTCACTCTTTTCAGATGATATGATACTCTACATGGAAAACCTGAAAGACTCCACCAAAAAATTGCCAGAACTGATACATGAATTCAATAGTCAGTGGATACAAAAGCAATGTACAGAAATCTGTTGCATTTCTATACAGCAATAATGAAGCAGAAAAAAAAAGAAATCAAGGAATTGATCCTGTTTACAATTGCACTAAAAACCATAAGATAACTAGTAATAAACCTAATCAAAAAGGTAAAAAATCTGTAGTCAAAACTATAAAACACTTGGGGAAGAAACTGAAGATGACAGAAGGAAATGGAAAAAATATTCCATTCGCATTGATTAGAAGAACAAATATTGTTAAAATGTCTATACTGCCCAAAGCAGTCTACACATTTAATGTAATCTCTATCATAATAACAACAGCATTTTTCACAGAGCTAGAACCAACAATCCTAAAATTTGTGTGGAATCACAAAAGACCCCATCCAGATAGCCAAAGGAATCTCGAAAAAGCAAAACAAAGCAAGAGGCATCACAATTCCAGACTTCAAGTTATATTACAAAGCTGTTGTGGTCAAGACAAAAACAGACACACAGATCAGTGGAACAGAAGAGAAAACCCAGAAATGGATCCACAACTATATGGTAAACTAATCTTTGACAAAGCAGAAAATATCCAACGGAAATATGACAGTCCCTTCAACAAATGGTGTTGGGAAAACTAGACAGTAACATGCAGAAGAATGAAACTGGACCACTTTCTTAACACCATACACAAAAACACATTCAAAATTGATGAAAGACCTAAATGTGAGACAGGAAACCATCAAAATCCTGGAGGAGAACATAGGCAGTAACCTCTTTGACGTCAACCATAGCAACTTTTTAGTAGATATGTCTCCTGAGACAAGGGAGACAAAAGCAAACATGAAGTATTGGGACCTCATCAAGATAAAAAGCTTCTGCACAGTGAAGGAAACAATCAATAAAACTAAAAGGCAACCTTTGGAATGGGAGAATTTATTTGCAAATGACATATTTGATAAAGGGCTACTATCCAAAATATATAAAGAGCTTATAAAACTCAACACCAAAAACAACAACAAATAATCCGGTCAAGAAATGGGCAGAAGACGTGAACAGACATTTTTCCAAAAACATCCAGATGGCTGACAGACACATGAAAAGATGCTCAAATACACATTAAAAGTAGAACAACCCTACCATCCAGCAATTGCACTACTAGGTATTTACCCTAAGGATACAAAAATACGGATTCAAAGGGGTACTTGCACAGTGATGTTTATAGTAGCAATATTAACAATAGTCAAACTATGTAAAGAGCCCAAATGTCCTTCAACTGATGAATGGATAAAGAAGATATGGTAGGCATATGGTATATATATATATACATATATATATATGTGTGTGTGTGTGTGTATACATGAACATATATGTACATACCCACAAACGCACAGAGATACATACAATGGAATATTAATTATAAAAAGGAATGAAATGAAATCTTGCCATTTGCAGTGATGTGGATGGAGCTAGAGAGTATTATGCTAAGCGAAATAAGTCAGTCAGAGAAAGACAAATACCATATGATTTCACTCATATGGTATTTAAGAAACAAAATCAGTGGAGGAAAAAAAAGAGGGGCAAACTAGAAAACAGACTCTCAACTATAGAAAACAAACTGAGAGTTGCTGGAGGAGAAGTGGATGGGTGGATGGGTTAAATGCGTGATGGGTATTAAGGAGGACATTTCTTGTGATGAGCACCAGGTGTTGTATGTAAGTGATGAATCACTAAATTCTGCACTTGAAACTAATATTACACTGTATGTTAACTAACTGGAATTTAAATAAAAACTTGGAAAAGAAAAAAAAATTATTCCAAAGACCTCAATCTGGTATTTTATTAAAGTAATAATGGATTCAAATGGAAATTGTTAATAAAAGGCCTTTGCTTAAAGTATTTAATCCATAGTATGCGCGAGAAATCCAAACTGATGAATATAAATGTATACAGCTAGTATGTGTTTCCTCGTCTGTGAAGCCACACATGAGATGTAAAGATTGAATCCAGTTTCACATTTATTGAGCACCTAGAATGTGTCGAGTATCTGTGCGGCAGGCATCTAAGCTGCTACGAACATTCTTGTCCATGTATTTACATATGCTTTCTTTTTCTTGCCTGTTTACCCAGGAGTGAAATTGCAGGTCATAGCATATATGTATGTTTAGCCTTAGTAACTCCTTCCTTATCCTCTCTTATATTGTACATTTTGATTCCTTTTATGCACGGCACCAGCTTTCGAGCCTTTAACATTTACCCAAGATAAGTGGTTCCATTAGCAGTGTATGTAATCTAGAACCATGTCAATCCTGTTCTGATCTAAATAGCTTGAGGCTTTGTTCTGTGACCCAAATTCAGCTCCTACTCATCACCAGCCAGCTCACACTCTTGAATTTAAGAGGAAGCAATGAAAAGACAGGATATCAGGTCACATTATCCCCAACATCTGAAAAACAACTTAAATTCACGCTCCAGGAGAGCTGGCTACCATCTTCATTTTCATCTGCTGCGCTGAGTTTACCATTCTCGTCTGCACGAGCGGGCCTGTCCCCATATCTGCACTGTTAACGGCCTTTCCTGTCTAAATAGTGTCTGTGTTTGATCCCTGATCAACAGTGGTCTTGTAACTTAAGTTTATAGACAGGAAATCCTTCTACAGTTCAGCTCCTTAAGCTGGTCTGATACCACACTCACTTTAAAAGCATTTTCTTGCATAGCGAATGGTTTTGCTCAGCCTTAATGTCTGGTAGTTTTATAAAATCAATGTTAATAATAAAGAGCAGTGCCATCTAATGGAACTTTCTACAATTATGGAAACCTTCTATATCTGTGCTGTTTAGGATGGCAGACACTAGACATAGGGGGCTATTGAGCACCCGAGAGAGCAACATGTGATGATAAAATGTGCCAGGCAGTGCTGATTAGGTGCTAATACTTAATGCAACTTCAGTAACCAGAAAACCGAACTACAAATATTCAGTCCCAAATACTCTGGAAAGTTTAATGTCAATCATCATAGATGATTTAATAGTGGTTTTTTGAAACTCAGGAAACAGTCAGGGGCCCAACTTTGAAGCCATGACACTTAAACAAATTTAGAAAGTTACCACGTTCTTCAAGTCCAAGGCTTGCCATTCAGACAACTGAAAATTTAATCTAATTTTAAGTTTCAAGGTGACATACCTGTTCCACAGAGTTCAACTTGAATAGTAGTCACCAGGAAAAAGAGGCCATAACATTCTTTCGGAGTGGAAAACACAAGACAAACAGAGAAAGGGGGAAAGAAAACAAAACAAAATCTGCCCTCCACTTAAAGCTGCCTTAACCATTCTGTGACCCGGATGAGAATATTAGAGAAACAATCAAGCCACCACCTACAAGATTTAATGATTAAACCGCATTATTTGGGTTAATACTTAGATAGAAGCAGCCCATCTCCTGTCAGTTATTTACGAAAATCTGTTTGGAAAACAGATTAGCTGTCTTTTCTGAACTCTGGGTTTCCTCTGCTGACTCAAAGTCAGAATCCTCCCCTGCCCTTTCTGTCGTTGTCTGGCTAAGTGCACTGTGGACATTTTCCTTGGCCTCAACTTTCTATCTTGTCAGGGCTGAAGTAGCTGGCTCATAGATAGGCTATCCTAATTTAGAAAACAAACAGCACTCCTTTCTATCTCTGGTGAACAAAGGACGCCCTTCCAAGAATGGTCTCACCTGACTCTCACCTCCACAGATAAACATCCCGAGAGAACTTCCACTTCAAAGGGAATCATTTTGGTCAGCCCTGAGTTCTGCTGGTTGTGTAAATTCCAAGTTAATGATAGAGAGCACTGCTGTCCAATGGAACATTCTGTGATGATGGGAATGTTCTGTATCTGTACTATCCAATAGGGTAGCCACCGGACATAGCTGGCTGTTGACCACTTGAAATGGAACTACTGCTGCTGAGAAACCAAATTTTCTCTTAATTTATGTAGAACGTGTGACTAGCAACTACATTGGTCAGTGCATCTGTAGAACTGTCATTAACAGCCCCCTGCCGTGAACTGGGTGTGCTGGATTCTTTCTGTCACCCTCAAAGTAGCACCTCACAGTTGCTGTTGTTCGAATCATCTTACACGTGAGGGAACTGAGGAGCTGGTGTTTAAGGCACTGGTGGCAATGGGGGAAGACGAAAGGGTGTCACTGGAACCCTATCTCCACCACACCGAACTGCACTGTGTCTGCATTGGTCATCATCGGTCAAAACTGAAATTGCAGCAAAGCCGCAGAGATGCTCTGAGGATTGCCACAATGAGTGGAAGAGAGTCTCCCCTAGTGGGCATTCTACAGATGCCAACAGAAGTGCCCTAGCAGGTTGATGTCTGGGCTTTCCTCTCTACCGTGCTGCCTCTTCATGAATTCAGCCCCCAAGTTCCACCTCGTTGCTTGAAAATCATGAGTGGAAAAATTACATCGGGTGACCCTGATGAAAATGGGGACTTTCAAAGCAACAATGAGAAAAAGATCAACAGCCACACTTCTGCAACACTTTGAGAGTCCTACCACTTCCCTCTCCTGGATAGGGTGATATTGTATCATAGATGACCCATTTCTGTTTGGTGACGCCACCTGGAGGAGCCTCTCCTTACCTTGGTTGCAAGGGCACAGGGCCAGGAAAAGTTGTATTAGAGGGAGAGACAGCCAATACTAGACCCATTCTAGCAATTTCACTATTAAGTGAAATGGAAATTTCCTAGAAGGAAGAGCTCACATAACTTACCCCTGAAAACAAAGTCAGACTAGATGAAGTTATCTTGGGAAATGTTAGACTGGATAAAATCATCAGGAGAATAGAAAAGCCAGTATGTGGAGATTTTTTTTTTTTCAACGTTTATTTATTTTTGGGACAGAGAGAGACAGAGCATGAACGGGGGAGGGGCAGAGAGAGAGGGAGACACAGAATCGGAAACAGGCTCCAGGCTCCGAGCCATCAGCCCAGAGCCTGACGCGGGGCTCGAACTCACAGACCGTGAGATCGTGACCTGGCTGAAGTCGGACGCTTAACCGACTGCGCCACCCAGGCGCCCCTGGAGATTTTAACAAAGCTAATTATTTGCATCAGGGAACAAAGCCATTTTGGAGACAAATATGATTCAGCTTCAGCCTTAAAATTCCTAAAAGTAGCGAATGTCTTTCTTTCGCTGTACTTAATCACTTACGTGACCAGAATTGAGGACAGTAAAATGCTGTATTGTAGTGGAAACCATTCATTTAAAAAGAAGAAAATCTCTTCCCCTTTGCAGTATGATTTCCCAATGTCTGTTGTATCATTTTTTAAAAGTAGTGAAAAAAAGCAATGCAAGTTCTTTATAGAAAATAACAGAGAAGCCAAAAGAAAAAGGTAGAAATCACCTGTAATTCCACCAACATCAATGACCATTATTTATGTTTTCTAAATATTTGGAACATATTTTTCTTAGCCTTGGGTCTGTATGTGTGTGCGCATATGCGCGTGCATGCACATATGTGTGTAAATACAGGCATGTATGTAGACACAGATTTATTCTTAAAAAATAACTGGAAGTAGATTGGCAGCTAACGGGCTGGGGGATAGAATAATTGAGGGAATGGGGAGATATCGTTTAAAGGTACAAACATACAAGTAGAACATAAATAAGTTCTGGAGATCTAATGCACAGTGTAGTGATTATAGTCAACAATACTATATTGTAAACTTCAAAGTTGCTAAGAGACTAGATCTTAATTGTTTTCACCATAGAAAAGAAATGATAATTATGTGATGTGATAGAGGTTTTAGCTAATGCTGTAGTGGTAACCATATTGCAATGCATCAGTGTATCAAATCAACACATTTTACACCTTAAATTTACACTCAGTTATATGTCGATTAACTCTCAGTAAAAAGCTGGGATTATATTATTATGAAACTTTGTCACCTTCTCCCTTGAACTTAACAGTGTGTTTTGAATGTATTTCCACATCATTAAATATTCCTCTATGATATAATTTTTAATGATTGTCTAGTGTTGCATTCATTTTATGGCTGTATCATATGCTTTTATTTTTTATTTTTATTTTTTATAATTTATTTTTTATTTTTTAAAATTTACATCCAAATTAGTATATAGTGAAGCGATGATTTCAGGAGTAGATTCCTTAATGCCCCTTACCCATTTAGCCCATCCCCCCCCCACAACCCCTCCAGCACCCCTCAGTTTGTTCTCCATATTCATGAGTCTGTTTGTTTTGTCCCCCTCCCGGTTTTTATATTATTTTTGTTTCCCTTCCCTTATGTTCATCTGTTCTGTGTCTTAAAGTCCTCATATGAGTGAAGTCATATGATTTTTGTCTTTCTCTGACTGACTCATTTCACTTAGCATAATACCCTCCAGTTCCATCCACATAGTTGCAAATGGAAAGATTTCATTCTTTTTGATTGCTGAGTAATACTCCATTGTATATATATACCACATCTTCTTTATCCATTCATCCATCGATGGACATTTGGGCTCTTTCCATAGTTTGGCTATTGTGGATAGTGCTGCTATAAACATGGGGGTGCATGTGTCCCTTTGAAACAGCACACCTGTATCCCTTGTATAAATGGCCAGCAGTGCAATTGCTGGGTCATAGGGTAGTTCTATTAGTTTTTTGAGAAACCTCCATACTGTTTTCCAGAGTGGCGGCACCAGCTTGCATTCCCACCAACAATGCAAAAGAGATTCTCTTTCTCTGCATCCTTGCCAACATCTGTTGTTGCCTGAGTTGTTAATGTTAGCCATTCTGACAGGTATAAGGTGGTATCTCATTGTGGTTTTCATTTGTATTTCCCTGATGATGAGTGATGTTGAGCATTTTTTCATGTGTCAGTTGGCCATCTGGATGTCTTTTTTGGAGAAGTGTCTATTCATGTCTTTTGCTCATTTCTTCACTGGATTATTTGTTTTTTGGGTGTTGAGTTTGATAAGTTCTTTGTAGATTTTGGATACTAACCCTTTATCTGATATGTCATTTGCAAATATTTTCTCCCATTCTGTCGGTTGCCTTTTAGTTTTGCTGATTGTTTCCTTCACTGTGCAGAAGCTTTTATTTTGATGAGGACCCAATAGTTCATTTTTGCTTTTGTTTCCCTTGCCTCCGGAGACGTTTTGAGTAAGAAGTTGCTGTGGGCAGGATCAAAGATGTTTTTGCCTGCTTTCTCCTCGAGATTTTGATGGCTTCCTGTCTTACATTGAGGCCTTTCATCCACTTTGAGTTTATTTTTGTGTATGGTGTAAGAAAGTGGTCCAGGTTCATTCTTCTGCGTGTCGCTGTCCAGTTTTCCCAGCACCACTTGCTGAAGAGACTGTCTTATTCCATTGGATATTCTTTCCTGCTTTGTCAAAGATTAGTTGGCCATACGTTTGTAGGTCCATTTCTGGGTTCTCTATTCTATTCCATTGATCTGAGTGTCTGTTCTTGTTCCAGTACCATACTGTCTTGATGATTATAGCTTTGTAGTATAGCTTGAAGTCTGGGATTGTGATGCCTCCTGCTTTGGTTTTCTTTTTTAAGATCGCTTTGGCTATTCGGGGTCTTTTCTGGTTCCATACAAATTTTAGGATTATTTGTTCTAGCTCTGTGAAGAATGCTGGTGTTACTTTGATAGGGATCACATTGAATATGTAGATTGCTTTGGGTAGTATCGACATTTTCACAATATTTGTCCTTCCTATCCAGGAGCATGGAATCTTTTTCCATTTATTTGTGTCTTCTTCAATTTCTTTCATAAGCTTTCTATAGTTTTCAGTGTATAGATTTTTCACCTCTTTGGTTAGATTTATTCCTAGGTTTTTGGTGCAACTGTAAATGGGATCAATTCCTTGATTTCTCTTTCTGTCGCTTCATTGTTGGTGTATAGGAATGCAACTGATTTCTGTGCATTGATTTTATATCCTGCAACTTTGCTGAATTCATGAATCAGTTCCAGCAGTTTTTTTGATGGAATCTTTTGGATTTTCCATATAGAGTATCATGTCATCTGCGAAGAGTGAAAGTTTGACCTCCTCCTGGCCGATTTGGATGCCTTTTATTTCTTTGTGTTGTCTGATTGCAGAGGCTAAGACTTCCAATACTATGTTGAATAACAGTGGTGAGAGTGGACATCCCTGTCTTGTTCCTGACCTTAGGGGGAAAGCTCTCAGTTTTTCCCCATTGAGGATGATATTAGCGTTGGGTCGCTCATATATGGCTTTTATCATCTCGAGGTATGAGCCTTCTATCCCTACTTTCTTGAGGGTTTTTATCAAGAAATGATGCTGTATTTTGTCAAATGCTTTCTCTGCATCTATTGAGAGGATCATATGGTTCTTGTCCTTTCTTTTATTAATGTGATGAATCACATTGATTGTTTTGCAGATATTGAATCAGCCCTGCATCCCAGGTATAAATCCCACTTGGTCGTGGTGAATAATTTGTTTAATGTATTGTTGGATCCGGTTGGCTAATATCTTGTTGAGGATTTTTGCATCCATGTTCATCAGGGAAATTGGTCTATAGTTCCCCTTTTTAGTGGGATCTCTGTCTGGTTTTGGAATCAGGATAATGCTGGCTTCATAGAAAGAGTTTGGAAGTTTTCCTTCCATTTCTATTTTTTGGAACAGTTTCAAGAGAATAGGTGTTAACTCTTCCTTAAATGTTTCGTAGAATTCCTCTGGAAAGCCATCTGGCCCTGGACTCTTGTGTTTTGGCAGAGTTTTTATTACTAATTCGATTTCCTTACTGGTTATGTGTCTGTTCAAATTTTCTATTTCTTCCTGTTTCAGTTTTGGTAGTGTATGTGTTTCTAGGAATTTGTCCATTTCTTCCAGATTGCCCATTTTATTGGCATATACTTGCTCATAGTATTCTCTTGTTATTGTTTTTATTTCTGTTGTGTTGGTTGTGATTTCTCCTCTTTCATTCTTGATTTTACTTATTTGGGTCCTTTCCTTTTTCTTCTTGATCAAACTGGCTAGTGGTTTATCAACTTTGTTAATTCTTTCAAAGAACCAGCTTCTGGTTTCATTGATCTGTTCTACTGTTTTTTTGGTTCCAATAGCATTAATTTCTGCTCTAATCGTTATTATTTCCTGTCTTCTGTTGGTTTTGGGTTTTATTTGCTGTTCTTTTTTCCAGCTCCTTAAGGCATAAGGTTAGGTCGTGTATCTGAGATCTTTCTTCCTTCTTTAGGAAGGCCTGGATTCCTATATACTTTCCTCTTATGAGTGCCTTTGCTGTGTCACAGAGGTTTTGGATTGTGGTGCTATCATTTTCATTGACTTCCATATACTTTTTAATTTCTTCTTTAACTGCTTGGTTAGCCCATTCATTCTTTAGTAGGATGTTCTTCAATCTCCAAGTATTTGTTACCTTTCCACATTTTTTCTTGTGGTTGATTTCGAGTTTCATAGGGTTGTAGTCTGAAAATATGCACAGTATGACCTCGATTTTTTGTACTTACTTAGGGCTGATTTGTGTCCCAGTATATGGTCTATTCTGGAGAATATTCCATGTGCACTGGAGAAGAACGTATATTCTGCTGCTTTAGGATGAAATGTTCTGAATATATCTGTTAAGTCCATCTGGTCCGATGTGTCATTCAAAGCCATTGTTTCCGTGTTGATTTTTTGATTAGATGATCTGTCCATTGCTGTGACTGGGGTGTTGAAGTCTCCTACTATTATGGTATTACTATTGATGAGCTTTATGTTTTTGAGTAATTGATTTATATATTTGGGTGCATTCACATTTGGCGCATAAATGTTTACAACTGTTAGGTCTTCTTGGTCTGTAGACCCTTTGATTATGATATAATGCCCTTCTGCATCTCTTGATACAGTCTTTATTTTATACTCTAGATTGTCTGATATAAGTATGGCCACTCCGGCTTTCTTTTGTTGACCATTAGCATGATAGATGGTTCTCCATCCCCTTATTTTCAATATGTAGGTGTCTTTAGGTCTAAAGTGGGTCTCTTGTAAACAGCATATAGATGGGTCTTGTTTTCTTATCCATTCTGTTACCTATGTCTTTTGATTGGAGCATTGAGTCCATTGACGTTTAGAGTGAGTACTGAAAGATGTGAATTTATTGCCATTATGATGCTTGTAGAGTTGGAGTTTCTGGTGGTGTTCTCTGGTCCTTTCTAATCTTTCTTTGCTTTGGTATTTATATATATATATATATATATATATATATATATATATATATGTATACATATATATACACACATATATATACATATATACATATATACACACACACACATATATATACACACACATATATATACATATATACATATACACACACACACACATATATATATATATATATATATATATATATATTTTTTTTTTTTTTATCTTTTCTCCCCTCAGAGAGTCCCCCTTAAAATTTCTTGCAGGGCTGGTTTAGTGGTCACAAACTCCTTTAATTTTTGTCTGGGAAACATTCTATCTCTCCTTCTATTTTGAATGACAGCCTTGCTGGATAAAGAATTCTTGGCTGCATATTTTTCTGATTCAGCACATTGAATATATCCTTCCACTCCTTTCTGGCCTGCCAAGTTTCTGTGGATAGGTCTTCTGCAAACCTGATCTGTCTTCCCTTGTAGGTTAGGGACTTTTTTCCCTTGCTGCTTTCATGATTCTCTCCTTGCCTGAGTATTTTGTGAATTTGACTATGATATGCCTTGTTGATGTTGTTGAATCTAATGGGGGTCCTCTGTGCTTCTTGGATTTTGATGTCTGTGTCTTTCCCCACGTTAGGAAAGTTTTCCGTTATGATTTGCTCACATACCCCTATTCTACGCCTATTTCTCTCTCTTCCTCTTCTGGGACCCCTGTGATTCTGATGTTGTTCCGTTTTAATGAGTCACTGATTTCTCTAATTCTTAAATCATGCTCTTTTGCTTTAATCTCCCTCTTTTTTTCTGCTTCGTTATTCTCTATAAGTTTGTCCTCTATATCGCTGATTCTCTGTTCTGCCTCATCCATCCTTGCCACCGCTGCATCCATCCGTGATTACAGCTCAGTTATAGCATTTTTAATTTCATTCTGGCTATTTGTTACTTCTTTTATCTCTGCATAAAGGGATTCTAATCTATTTTCGACTCCAGATAGTATTCTTATTATCGTGATTCTAAATTCTGGTTCAGACATCTTGCTTGTGTCTGTGTTGGTGAAATCCCTGGCTGTCGTTTCTTCGTGCTCTTTCTTTTGGGGTGATTTCCTTCATTTTGTCATTTTGAAGGGAGAAAAGGAATTAATGAGGTAGAAGGATTGAAATTGAAAAAATTAAAATTAAAAAAAATTAAAATTAAAAATTAAACACACGCACACAAAAATCAAATAGATGATGCTAGATCCTAGGTGTGTTTTGGTCTAGGTGTAGAAAGTGGTTTGACAGATTAGAGAAACAAACAAAAAAAAGGGGGGGAGAGAAAAAAAAGAAAATCGTTTCAGAATTTGAAAAAATGAATACACTAAAGTAAACTAAAATACACAAAAGTAGAGAATATAGTAGAAAAAAGTTACAGAAAAATATTTTTAATAAAAATTAAAAAGAAATATGAATATTTTCATTTTCTGTATTTAAGAAAAAAGAAAAGAAATGAAAGAGAAAAAAGATAAAAAAAGAAAAAAGAAAAGACAAAAAAATCATTTGAAAATTGGAAAAAGTGAATACACTGTAGTAGACTGAAATAAAATGATGGGAGTAAGATAGAATTTGAAAAAATTTACATAAAAGCAAAAAATATAGTAATAAAAATTAAATAAAAATATTTTTTAAAGAAATTGAAAGTAAAAATTAAGTTTTCCTCTTTCTGCATTTAAAAAAAAGAAAATAAATGAAATAGAGAAAAAAGAAAAAGAAAGAAAAAAAGGAAATTGTTTGAAAATTTGAAAATGTGAGTACACTGAAGTAGACTAAAATAAAATGATGGAAGTAAAGTAGAATTTGAAAAAATTTACACAAAAGTAAAAAATATAGTAATAAAAATTACAGATATTTTTAATAAAAATTAAAAATAAAAATGAGTTTTTTCTCTTTCTGTATTCAAGAAAAAGAATTGTAAAAGAGAAAAAGGAAAAAGAGAGAGAGAAAAAATTGAATAGATGAACCTGCTAACAGATTGAAGTAGGACTGAAATTGCTTTGTTTTCCCCTAGAGGTCAGTCCATGTAGCTCTCTATAGTCCATAAATTAAGCCGGTCGTGAGGTTTGTGTTCTTGAAGAGCGAAGTTGGCCCAGTTGGGCAGGGCTTGGTGTAACAGCTCTGCTCTCCCCTAGATGGTGCTGCTAGCCTACTGGGGTGGATTGTTGTGGTGCTTGTCGGTGTGCATGCGCGGGAGCGGCAAAAAATGGCGCCACCCAGCCACCCAGTCTGTTCTCCTGGATCAGCAATCATGCACTGGTCCTCTGTCTTCAGCTCTCGTCCACTCCCCGCTTTTCCACTCTCTGTGACCAGGCCCCAGGCAGTACCTCTCTCCCAAGTTTTGTCTCAGATGTGGCTGTTTTCCCTGGCCCCTTACTTCTGAAGGACTGCAGCTTTGACCCGTTCTGCCCCTCTGGGGGAGGGTCTCACTGAGCAATGGCTGAATGAGCAATGTCTGAATATCGGCTGCACCCAGGTGCCTGCTGGACCCTGCTGTTGCCGGTGCCCCGAGATTGCAGTCAGGTTCCAGCCCACCCCCAAAAAAGATCACGAGACAGTATAGCCTCAGTGTTTCAGGGACCATGGAAAATCGCAACATACATTTGGCACCAGGCTTCATCCTCAACAACTTTGCCCCAGCACCAGCGAATGTGGCTGCCTTCCAGGGTCTGCTGGGACCAGGTGGCTTCAACAGTCTCTACCAAATGTCCTTCCATCAGTGGAACTGCTTTTCCCCGTGTGGCCTGGGAACCTCCCGGATCCCACTCTGTTCCTGGGGATTCACCTTTCCCACCAGAGCACCGCCATGTATCGAGTTACGGAGTTGCAGCCTTTGCGTTCCCCTTGTTTACAGTCTTAATGGAATTTAAAGCCTCTCCTTTCTCCTTTCTCCCTTTTTAGTTTAGTCCCTGTGGCTGTTTCCAATTTTCCACTTTCTCTCCAGCTGCTTTTTGGGGAGGGGTGCTTTTCCCGTATGCTCCCCTCCTCCCCAGTCTCCATCCTCTCTCCGCCCGCAAAAGGGGTTCCCTACCTTTTGGGGCTTCCTGATCCCCAAGTTCAGCTCTTCGTGTCATGTACCTGCTGAATTCTGTGGTTCAGGTTGTGCAGATTGTTGTGTTAATCTTCCAATCGGTTTTCTAGGTGTGTAGGATGGTTTAGTGTTGATCTGGCTGTATTTCATGGACGCAAGACACACAAAAAGCTTCCATGCTGTTCCGCCTATATCATATGCTTTTAAATCTAATTTACTTTCTTTTTTACTATAATAAAAAATGCTGTGATAAATATTCTGGAAGCTAACAATTTTTTTCTCATTTGTAATAATATCTTTGGTATAAATTCTTAACATTTAAATTTTGGGGTCAAAAGTTATGCAAAAATGTAAGATTTTGATATATGTTAATGTCCTTTCAAAAGTATTAAGTCAATGTACATATTTTCTGCAGCATAGGCATGTTCATTTTCCAGTATCCTGCATCATTGTCCTCAAAACACTTTTGGCGGTACAAATGGAGCAGCAGTATATAAATACTGCTTTGATTTGCAATGCTTTGTTTCACCTAAAGCTGAACATCTTACATGTTGAATGACCATTTGTATTTCTGTTTTGTAAATTGCTTATTTGATCCTTTGTCCTTTTGGGGGGCCAGAGTGTTTATTTTTCTGAAATTTTCTGTGTTGCACATTCTTTGTCAGATATCAGTTCCCCCTTTCAATTTGATATGAGATTATCCCCTTGCATTTTCCTGGAAAGCAGTCCTATATTTCATGTTATGTGCACATGGTTTAAACTTTTTCTTTTACTCTTCAACAGTAATACCTAGCTGATGATGATGTTGTTCCTCTTCTGTCTCATTGCAGTGGCACTATCAGAACTGGGTGTTGTAATGGTGGGAATGACATGGACCCTTGTCTTCTTCCTCACCTTAATGGGGATGCTGCTCTTCCACAGGATCTTGTGAGTCATTTTAGTATTTTTTTTTACTTTTTAGAAAATTTTGTTAATGTTTATTTATTTTTGAGAGACAGAGAGAGTCAGAGCATGAGTAGGGAAGGGGCAGAGAGAGACAAGGGAGACACAGAATCTGAAGCAGGGTCCAGGCTCTGAGCTGTCAACACAGAGCCCAACGCAGGGCTGGAACTCCCAAACTGTGAGATCATGACCTGAGCGGAAGTCAGATGCTTAACAGACTGAGCCACCCAGGTGCCCTCAAAATCAACGTTTCAATCTCAAAAAATGTTATAACGAATCAAGCTACTCTTTTCTTTCTTTCTTTCTTTCTTTCTTTCTTTCTTTCTTTCTTTCAAAAAAACTTTTTTAATGTTTATTTTTGAGAGAGATAGAGTGTGAGAAGGGGAGGGCAGTGTAAGAGGAAGACACAGAATCCAAAGCAGGCTCCAGGCTCTGAGCTGTCAGCACAGAGCCCGTTGCGGGGCTCAAACACATGGACTGTGAGATCATGACCTGAGCCAAATTTGGATGCTTAATCAACTGAGCCACCCAGGCGTCCCTGTAACTCTTGAATTGACTAATAAGCTCATTTATTTCTAGTCATAGTTAATAATGAAAACATCTGTGACTATATATTTTCCTCTGACTACTGCTTTGGCCACACGACATAAGAGGTGTAGATGCACAGTGATCTCATTATCATTCATTTTCAAAATACACAGTTTTAATTTTTTCTATAACCCAGTAATTACTTAGAAAAGTGTTTTATAAATTTCTGAATCCCTTTCAAGTTTAACTAAACATACACAGTTAAACCTTGGATTGCGAGTAACTTGTTCTGCTAGTGTTCCGCAAGATTAGCAAACATTTCTAATAAATTTTAACTTGATAAATGAACAGTCTTGCAATACAAATAGTGTTCGTGATGTCACATGTCCCATGATCACAACTGAGCCAATGGTTCTTGAAATTCGCTTTGATAAACAAGTGCTTTGGATTACAAGCATGTTTCCAGAATGAATTATGCTTACAAACCAAGGTTTTATTGTATATGTGTATATCTTATTTTAAATAGCATTCATATTAATCTGATACATTTTTAATCTTAGAATTTATAAGAAGAAGTATGTACAATTTACCCACTAATATACAAAGATATTTCATTCATAACTTCAAGTAA
Source organism: Prionailurus bengalensis (assembly GCF_016509475.1). NCBI lineage: Eukaryota > Metazoa > Chordata > Mammalia > Carnivora > Felidae > Prionailurus > Prionailurus bengalensis. Next base: position 12,336,728 of record NC_057361.1, read on the forward strand.
GTATCTAACAATATTCTTTTCAAAGGAATCATGAATGAATACTGTGCTGTTAGAGTAAATTTCCTTTTTTACAATAAAAGCATTATAGGTGACTGTTTATGTTGTTTTAAAGCAGATTTATCAGAATATTAAAGAGCTATGATATATATAATTTCTAAGGTAATAAGATCTTTATATCAGAATAAAGCAAATTCCTTACTATGGGTTGATGCACTCATATGCTTGGATTTGTTTGACAACAGCAAAACAAATTGTCAGATGTGCAGCCCAGAATGTCATCATTCAAAATAGCAACTTTTATAGGTCCTGCCAGGGGATTAGAAAGACAGAAGCTCAAGTGACAAATATGAGACACTGTTAATAATTTGACTTCAAACCCAAAGACACCACAAGTTACATATTACATAGAGAGCACTAAAAATAAATTAATTGTTAAGTAGCTTTATAGAGATCTCAATAAAATAGATGGAAAAGTAAACTGGATCCTAGGGTTCTTATCTATCAATATACTGTCTTTACTTTCTTATACTTTTTAGTATCTTGCACAAACTTAGTATGTACAAGTTTTAAGTAGTGAACTTGCAGAGGATTCACCTGTATGTAACTTGCTTCATACAATGCTTATTTCAGCATTTCCACATATAGGAGCCCAATAACCAATCAGTAACAGTGGTAACGATGTCAAATAAAGCAGTTTCACTCATCCTGAATATGTTACTATTTACTTCCAAGCTTCAGAGTTTAGAGAATGAAGATAAAAAGTTCAGATTACTGTTGCCCTGTGCAATACAAAAGGCACCAAGTCTCCTGAGACAGGAAAAAGAAGTGGATTTCTCCATGTTTTTTTCATACTCCACAACCCTATTGAAAAGTAGTTACTCATACATAACTATTGATCTGCTGCCCTGGAGGATAAATTAAATATGAGATCACATGGAAAGAAGACACATGTGTCATTCCTTTAATTCATGCAAGATGCCTCTTAAAGTTCATAGTACTGTGGGACACCTGGGTGGCTCAGTCGGTTAAGTGTCTGACTTCAGCTCAGGTCATGATCTCACAGTTCGTGAATTCAAGCCCTGCATCAGGCTCTGTGCTGATGGCTCAGAGCCTGGAGCCTGCTTCAGTTTCTGTGTCTCCCTCTCTCTGCCCCTCCCCCGCTAGACTCTGTCTTTCTCTCAAAAATAAACAAATGTTAAAAAAAATAAAATTCATAGTGTTGTAAAAGCATGTAGGCATATGTATATCCATTTACTTGCAGTCAAACGAGAGATGGTAGAGGCCAATGTCCCTTTTGAATTTTGACCCTGATTATTCCATTTCATTATCACAAACAGAAATTTACTAAACCTGTAGCACCTAAATCTACTACAGTAAACTGTGAAACCGTTTAAAATATGATATTACCCTGTAAATTTTTATTGGCTTTGGAAAATGTATCTGACATTAAAAGAAATAAAATAAAACCTTTAATCATTGATTATAGACCTTTTATAAAATAAAAACCTGTACTTTTAAAACTAGCATCTCAATTAGCAGCACTCACTAATTTTCTTTTTTTTTTTTTTAATTTTTTTTTTCAACGTTTTTTTTTTTTATTTATTTTTGGGACAGAGAGAGACAGAGCATGAACGGGGGAGGGGCAGAGAGAGAGGGAGACACAGAATGGGAAACAGGCTCCAGGCTCCGAGCCATCAGCCCAGAGCCTGATGCGGGGCTCGAACTCCCGGACCGCGAGATCGTGACCTGGCTGAAGTCGGACGCTTAACCGACTGTGCCACCCAGGCGCCCCACTCACTAATTTTCTTGAATAGAAGTTGTAGATGTTTTTTTAAGATTTTATTTTTAAGTAATCTCCACACCTAGAATAGGGCTCAAACTTACAACCCTGAAATCAAGAGTTGTATACTTTACCAACTGAGCCAGCCAGGCGCCTGAAGTTATAGATTTTTAATAAAATGTGATCCTTCATAGTTTAATTGGAATGCAATTAACATATCTATATAGTAAACAATTTCAAGAAGTTTATAATAATTGCCCTAATATTTTCAGAGTACTTAGAGAGGCAACAAAATGATTCTACCCTCTTTAAGCTATCATTAGGTTATGATAGTTTGCATCATATGGGGATACAAAAAACAAATAATCCAGTGAAGAAATGGGCTGAAGACATGAATAGACATTTTTCCAAAGAAGACATCCAGATGGCTAATGGACACATGAAAAGATGCTCCACATCACTCATTATCAGGGAAATAGGAATCAAACCCACGAGGAGATATCACTTCACACCTGTCAGAATGGCTAAAATTAACAACACAGGAAACAACAGGTGTTGGTGAGGATGCAGAGAAAGGGGAACCCTCTTGCACTGGTGGTGGGGATGCAAACTGGTGCAACCACTCTGGAAAACGGTGTGGAGTTTCCTCAAAAAGTTAAAAATAGAAATACACTGTGACCCAGCAATTGCACCCAAAGGCTACAAAAATCTGATTGGAAAGGGTACACACACCCTGATGTTTATAGCAGCATTATCAACAATAGCTAAACATTGGAAAGAGCCCAAACCTCAAATGTCCATCGACTGATGAATGGGTAAAGAAGATGTGGTACACACACACACACACACACACACACACACACACAATGGAATATTATTTATGAAAAGGAATGAAATCTTGCCATTTGCAATGATGTGAATGGAGCTAGAGAGTATTATGCTAAGCAAAATAAGTCAGAGAAAGACAAATACCATATGATTTCAGTCAAATGTGGAGTTTAAGAAACAAAACATGAACATAGGGGAAGGGGGGAAAAAGTAGCTTTGGGTGTATTGCGTGGTTCCAAAAGATCTAGGTGGAAAATGAGAATAATGGAGTTTGGGACTTAAAAAACCACTTATAATATAAAAGTTGGGATATTCTTAATCACTTTTTTATCTTAAGCAATATTTGCTTAAATTTATTAAAGGCTAGGTGACATAGATTCTAAATATAATGGATGGATGGGGCGCCTGGGTGGTTCAGTCAGTTAAGTGTCCAACTTCAGCTCCAGGTCATGATCTTGCAGTTCGTGAGTTCGAGCCCTGTGTCAGGCTCTGTGCTGACAGCTCGGAGCCTGGAGCCTGCTTCCAAAATTCTGTGTCTCCCTCTCTCTCTGCCCCTCCCCTGTTCACACTCTGTCTCTCAATAATAAATAAACATTAAAAAAAAATTAAAAAATATATATATAATGGATGGACTTGCCCTGCAAGAGTCACCATGATAAATAATCTCAAGGGTTAGTCACATTTGAGCACATGACTCTTCATCTTGCCCTCATCCCAGTAAGCTGAAGACAAGCCCTTCTTGCAAATCTCACTTAGTGTTGCTTAACAGTAGCTACCACATAAGATTTTGTGAGTATCAAATGAGATCTGTATGCTTTATGCTTAAATAGTTCCTGGCATGTAGTATTCATCCAATAAATGCTAAATGCTATTAATAATAAATGATATAACATGTTCACAGATTGAGAAAAAATGGAGCAAAATGTTGGTGAGGAGTAGAAATCAAAGGCAAAGCAGTCGAGTGAAAATTTCCAGTCAGTATCTAAAATGTCAAGGCAGAGTAATGTGGGCTAACCATTTGCATACATGTAAGGAAAGTAGCCCAGGGCATGACCCCCAAACAGCAGACACCTGTTATTTCACCACAGATAATGTGTTGCTGCTAGAACCCAGAGAAATGGGCAGCCTTCTTTTCTGAAAGAGTAAACTTGGGACCAAGATGTGGGGAAGTTTTGGGTTGTCTTCTTTCTCCTTCTTTCCAGCTACTTCAACTTCGGTCTCTTCAGTAAAGGCAGGAGTGATTCATAATGCAAGAACTACTTTGCTACATGTGGGGGGAGAGCGAAGTCCAGAGTTATGAACCAAGGACAGCAAATATGTTGATGACGCTTGACTTACTCAGCATATCCTTAAGCGTCTACTACTTTAGGATTCACTACAAAGCAAATAGGTTCTCAGTGAGCTTCTGTTATTAGGTATCTGATGTGGTGTCTGGCCCTTACTGGGCACTTTACAAAAGTTCCCTGAATTTGGTCTTAAGCAAATAATCTTTGAGCATTTGTCAGCACCAGAGCACTCAGGGAGGGTGAATGTTGTTGAGAAGCAAAAGTATGACACTGACAATTAAGGACGGTACTATTTTTTAGTTAACAAAAAAAAAAAAATTTTAATGTTTATTTATTTTTGAGACAGAGAGAGACAGAGCATGAGCGGGAGAGGGGCAGAGAGAGAGGGAGACACAGAATCCAAAGCAGGCTCCAGGCTCTGAGCTGTCAGCACAGAGCTGGACGCGGGGCTCAAACTCACGAACCACGAGATCATGACCTGAGCCACAGTCGGACACTCAACCGACTGAGCCACCCAGGCGCCCCATTATTTTTTATTTTTTAAAAAAATCTGTCAACTGACAAAGGAACATTAAGAAATGCAGTGACTAAATGGACTTTTGGAGCATTGGTGAAAGTTTCTGGGGGAGGTGAGATGTTCGGGCTGAGTCTTGCACAACAGACCAGCCCTGGAGAGGACAAAGACAACCCCGCCTGTGTCGAGACACAGAGGAGGCCTGTATGTGGGTTGCAGATGGACATAGCATGGGATGGTGTGGAAGGGGTGTAGGAAGCTGGAGAGGCAGATTAGGACCAGGCGATAGGCGTTTTACAGACTACCAGGGAGTGTAGACTTCGTTTGATGTCCAGTGAAAGGCCAGTTAGAGTTTTTAAATTAATAGAGGCACACTCAGATTTGCTCGTAGGAGCAGCACAGCGCACGGGTGTGCGAGAAACAGGTGCCAAGACACCAGCCATAAGCCAGTTCTAATGAATCAGGGAGGACATGGTAGGGCTTCCTTGATGATAATGCCAGTCGGTGAGGAGAAGGGACAGACTCAAGAGGCCTTTAAGAGACAGAATCGACAGGACTTCCCAGCCATTGATTATGGCAGGGGAGGAAGGCAAAGCAGTCAAGGACCACAGAGATTTCTAGCTGGGAAAACTGAGTGGAAGAAACACTCCTACTGTGTTCATGGGGTACAGAACAAGGGGCGGGGGGGGAAGGAATGTGATGAGGTCTGTTGGAGAGACCCTCAGGACAGCGAGGCTCGAGGCAGCTGGAACCCCCTCATCTGCTCTAAGCCAAACCTTGTTCCGGGGTCCCCCTGGCTGACCCCCATGGGTCTGATCTCCCAGCAGCTCCACCACCTGCCCCCACCCCACCACTGCTGTCCCAACAGTTTTCCCTCTCGGTGCTCCTGCAGTCACCACACCCGTGAAGTTTTATTTTTTCTCCCAGCTCTGTTACATCGGGACCTGCTTTTCAGATTAGCTAGCACCCACCTCAGCCCCCTTGCTTCTTTCCTCAGATTGTCTGTTCACAATCTGAAACACAATGGAACAGTGCAGAATTAGTAAACCTGAATCCAATCTAATATATCCTTTAGTGCGGGTGTCACTTTCCAAGTGTAAACAATAGCTGAGGCCCAGAAAAAGTGGCATCAAGTCTACGTCACCTCCTATTATTTCCAAACTCCACCTCTCTCGCTTCATTCACTTACTCTACAAACTCTTCTCCCCTTTCCTTCCTGCCTCCAGAGCCTCCCTGGCACTCCCCTCGTTGCCTCAAGCACTGTGGGCTGGAGAGAGAGAGAGGGAGAGAGAGAGAGAGAGAGAGAGAGAGAGAGAGAGAGAGAGACAGAATCCCAAGCAGGCTCCACGCTGCCAGCGCAGAGCCAGACATGGGCTCGAACTCACAAAGCGTGAGACCATGACCTGAGCCGAAACCAAGAGTCGGACACAACTGACTGAGCCACCCAGGCGCCCCTCAATCCCCTAACTTTTATTCTCTCCTTTTCTTGTGTTCTCATAGTATTTTTTTTTCACATTCGTACATGCAAGTGTTGCCAACATGATTTGCTCTTGTGTTCTACAAAATTGAAACTTCCTGGAGGGCAGGGGCCTGCTGTATTTGGTTCATTTTTGCATTTTTTATGGCTCATGAATATTTGTTGAATATAATTGAATTGACTAATTCTAATCATAAAGTTGATTTCTATGAAGCCCAATACATTTTTTTCTCATTCCTAGACAGAAAAAAAACAACAACCAATTTCCAGGAACTATCATCAACAAGGCTTTGGAATATTTTTGTCTCCATCCTATTTTATGCCCTATTTAAAAAAATTTTTTTTTGGGGCGCCTGGGTGGCGCAGTCGGTTAAGCGTCCGACTTCAGCCAGGTCACGATCTCGCGGTCCGGGAGTTCGAGCCCCGCGTCGGGCTCTGGGCTGATGGCTCAGAGCCTGGAGCCTGTTTCCAATTCTGTGTCTCCCTCTCTCTCTGCCCCTCCCCCGTTCATGCTCTGTCTCTCTCTGTCCCAAAAATAAATAAAAAAAAAAAAAAAAAAAAATTTTTTTTTCAACGTTTATTTATTTTTGGGACAGAGAGAGGCAGAGCATGAACAGGGGAGGGTCAGAGAGAGGGAGACACAGAATCGGAAACAGGCTCCAGGCTCTGAGCCATCAGCCCAGAGCCCGACGCGGGGCTCGAACTCACGGACCGCAAGATCGCGACCTGGCTGAAGTCGGACGCCCAACCGACTGCGCCACCCAGGCGCCCCTTATGCCCTATTTTAGGACAAGAAAATCTTACAAAACTGTGATATTGAAAAGGCTCATCAAGTTTTGTAGGTTAATTTTACAGCCATAATCATGATGATCTTTGATGTATTTCCCACAGGCTAACATTGCCTTACTTCAATGGAAGTGAATCATTACTTCTTGGAAACAAAAACTAACTGTAGTTGTGCCAACATCGTATTCCTAAAGTGGGACTTTAAACAACAGTTTCTCTTTTCTTTTCCTTTTCTTTCCTTTCCTTTTCTTTTCTTTTCTTTTCTTTTCTTTTCTTTTCTTTTTAAAGAACATATGGGCCTGTGTGTTCCATCCTGTGAATGAAGACCAATAAATCATGAGTTTTATGTAGTAAAAGTATGACTACGGAGTGTTCTGATATTTTCTCCTAGAGGTTTAATTATTTACACTGCTTCTTAGATGTTACGCTGAAAGTTCTTCATGGTCTTGGCATACAATGCTTGCTGCTTTTCCAGGCGAAAATTCTTGCAACCATACATGGAATAGCATTTTCTGTCTTTGATTGCCTATCAGGCCACCTGGTGGAGTTTAACCAGAGATATTTACCCTGCCCATATGTACTTCCTTTGCCAGCCTTTTTAAAGAGGTAGGAGGGGCGTCAGGGCATGTACCACTTGGGTTAGAAGCTCTCATTTTCATAACAGAACCTTAAACTGTCCTCCTCCTAGCTGATATAAAAGCATATGAATTAATTCCTCAAAGCTTCTACCCTTAAGTTTTGGCCAGCGACAATGGCCTTGTACTCTCTTCTGCCTGAGAGTTAGCAGCAGCCCTTTAATGAGAAATGTGGTTTCTGAAAGACTGTAAGGACCTCTACTCCTACAACTCAGACATACTGGACAGGTTGTTGCTTGCATTCATTCCCTCATTCTGTAGTGTTGATCAATCACACAACTTTTTCCTTCCATTTTCCTTCCTTCAGCCCCCAACTTCCCAGTATGGTTGCCCAGTCAGCTACTATGAATGGATCAGAGTTGAAATGCTAGTTGAAACCTACTTGCCATCCTGGGGAACAATAATCTAAATGCTACCCTGGGTTAGGTAAGACCATTCAGGACCTGTATACTTTACTTAGTTGGACAGGAACGTTTGGACATGGCTTAACACACTGTGCTTTGTGCTTATGGCAATGATTTATATGACATTTATATTCCACTTAGCTCACGACACTATCTTTGTGAGAAAGCAGGATTTCTCTTAGTACTAAAAATCGAGAAAGCTTTACTTCCCAAATCGATCAGCTTTTGTGTTATGAACCCTGGAAAACCTTAAAATGATTATCATTCTCTCTTTTGATGGGCATCCAGAGGTTTACAGTCAAATCTCTGGCCTGCCTTTCACAAGGACATTTTCCTCTGTGCTCACAAGGGGAAAGTTCAGGATCTAATGGCTTGTCTACTTGTCTATCTTATCATTGGCTACATTACTCTGTTTCTTTTAAGCTCTCCTTTCCTTGATTCTTTCAGCCATTTCATTTATCCAGCATTGTCTATATTTTCTTAAGTTGCCTCAAATCATTTGGGGAAGAAGTAAGCTATTGCTAACTACATAAAAAGTAACTCAGTAACTCAGTCTGTATTCAGTCTCATTTCCTGTTATTTTTAAGGCAAGAAATCAATGACACTTGAAACATTTTATGTAAATAAAGCAGAGTTCTCAAGGTCAGAGTTAGCTGAATAAATTCTCCGTTGAGAATTGTTCTTTTCTCTGTGTACCTTCTAGCTCAACATTGTGAATGTTCCCACCATCTTCAGGGCAGAAATGGAATGGAGGGGGATGGGAAGGAAAAGTAACTAATATGTTATCCTAAAATCATTATTGCTGGCCAATGAAGAGTTACATGTAGCAAATCTTGCTACTATGGAGGGAAAAAGATAGCTCTCTCTACATGAGTTAAAGGGATGTACATTCAATGAAGATTTATTGAGAATTTATTGTGTAAGGGGCCATAGTAAGTACTATATTTTCTGCCCCCAATATTCCTACTAATCAGATCAAGAAGTCCTGTGGTTATTATCAGATGACAAAAATAATACAGTTTAGTGACAAATTCGATGTCCTTTATTCAAGGGAAAACAATGCATGGATTGTGGGGGACAGTGCCTCACAAGCAGGGCCGCACTGTTCCTGATGGATGTGGGGCAAGAGTGAGTTTCAGAGAGCATTAGAAGAGGCAGCCCAGAAACAGCATGATTGGGTAGGAAGCCAAGAACTTTCTTACGAGGCTAGGAGGTCCTATCTTCCACGGTAAGGTAGGTCAGCTAAAGCAAAGCTGGAGGTACCTGGTGTACCTGCTGTACGTTAGGTTTTCCTGACAAGCGTTTCCCATAAGTGCTGGCTGACTTGGGTTTAGAACTGGGATGTGGGCAGGGCTACTGGAGCAGCCTCCAGTTTGTGGACCCCAGTATACAAATTAACTTTATCATTACCAAGTCCTTTTTCCACCTGTCAACCCCCTTGATGCACCTTTCTTAACTCTCCAGTCATTTCTTGTTCTTCAGAACTGAAGTTGGGACAACTTCAGGCTGTAAGATCCTTGAGGCTCATTTGTCACTGGACTATGGTACTAAATAAATATGGTTTGAATGAATGAGTGAGACTGAATGGCTAGTGCAGAGAGCCCTGGCCCCAGGAGTGCTCATTCTGAGATTTTTGGATGGGAAAGAAAGTTGGTTATATATAACCTCTTCATCGTTTTCCTTCGGGACTCAGAGTTGTAAATGGAGGAAGCAAGGATAGCGGAGTGATCTCAGAGTCCAGGGCTACAGCCAGAGTTTCATTCTAAGCGGGGGTGATGTCAGGTCTGGCCCTAGACAGCGAGAGCACAGTAGGTACCCAGGAAGGGTCCTTGGGAGGAGACATCAGGAAATACGGGGTTGCTGATTACTCCAAAGCATCTGTCTAGCACTTAAGGTCAGCTGAGGAGCTGGAAGGAGCGAGGTTTTCCAGGTCACGTTATAGGGCATGAAACTTGGCTAGAAGGAACATAGGTTTAATGGACATGGAAACTGGCCAGAAGGAACATGGTTCTGTGACCCATCTGCCAGTTGTGTTTACCCACTAAACGACTACGTTGCTTCTCATCAAGTCATGGCGTTTGGAGCCAGGAGGAATCTGAGGAAAGTCACATTGTATTCATTTTCTTTTTTTAATTTATGTAAAAGTTTATTTATTTATTTTGAGAGAGAGCGTGCATATGCATGTGTGTGCACAAACAAGGGAGGGGCAGAGAGAGAGAGTATCCCAAGCAGGCTCCTCATTGTCAGAGCAGAGCCTGGCTCGGGGCTCAAACTCACAAACTGTGAGATCATGACCTGAGCCGAAATCAATAGTCACATGCTTAACCGACTGAGCCACCCAGGTGCCCTAGGAAAGTCATATTTTAGACAAGGACCATGGGTCCACAGCCTCCTTTCATTATACACATGCCACTGGAACCAAGCTCTGGGGCCTGAGTAAGATTCTCAGAACCTGAGCGACCCCCACAGGCACTCCCTGAGGTGTCAGGGACCAGGACTCGCCAGTGGGGAAACAAAAAGGTTGCGGCACATACAATAGATTGAGGTTGAGACAGAGTGCACCTAGCTTTCCTGGTACTGGATGGGCGAGGCCATAGAAGGTTGCAAGGATGTGGCATGGGCAGAGAACAAAGAGATAGCCCAATTGGGAAGGGCATGGCTGAATAAGAGGGGCATGACCACTGGGTGTGAATGGGGTATAGCTATGATGGGAGGGGAGTGAACATTGACTAGCACACAGGCCAGCCAGGGGAGTGGCCTCAGAGGGAGAGGAGTGTTGGATACAGAAGGGAATATAGTTAAGACTGCAAGAGCATGGCCTTTAGTGAAGGTGTCTGGCAGATTGGGAGGGGGCTTATTTATGACAGGTAATAGGGAGCAAGGCCCTACAGGTAGAGGTGTGCTCACAGATGAACTTGGAGTACTTAGCTTCGCCAAAAGAAGTGTATTGGGAGGTAGGAAGTGGCTAGGAGTGAATGAAAGGAACTGCCAGTTGGTAGTGATAGGGGTGTGACCTGAACAGGAAGTACATGACCAGGTGGAGCCCAGTGGCATGGCTTTGAAATGATGGGCATGGATGTAAAGAATTACAGAAGGGTGTTGGGGCAACAGCCAGAGACCAGAGAGACATGAAGGGGGCATGATGAAGGGTGGCCCAGATGGACCACAAGAATGTAGCCATAATGGGAGGGCTATTGCTCATGCAGAAAGGTCAGGAGAAGTGCAGGAGACCATTTATCTATACATCTCACAATACCTTGTCTTTCCCATAATTCCTTGTCTGTCCCCAAAGTCTCTACATCTCCCAGAATTCCTTGTTCTCACTCACAGTTCTCTACTGTAACTCACAATCTTCTCCCCTACAATGCTTTGTTCTTTGCCATGCTGCTTCTTTCTCCCTCTTAATACTTTTCTCCCACATTTCTGTTTACACACATAATTAATTCCATGTCTCCTGCAATTCTTTTTTTTAACCATCTTTTTTTTTATTGAGGCATAATTGACATATAACATATTAGTTTCAGGTGCACAGCATAATGATTTAGTATTTATACATATTGCAAAATGATCATCACAGTAAGTAGTTAACATTTGTCCCCATACATAGTTATACATTTTTTCCCCTTAGGATAAGGACTTTTAAGATCTACTCTCAGCAACTTTCATGTATGCAATACGGTATTATTAAGTATAGTCATGCTGTTCATTACATCCCCATGACTTATTTGTTTTATAACTAGAAGCCTGTACCCTTTGACCACATTCCCTCCCCTCAAACAACAATCTGTTTTCTATATCTATGAGCTTATTTGTCTTTTTTTTAGATTCCACATATAAGTGGGGTCATAGAGTATTTATCTTTCTCTATATGACTTAGCATAATGCCCTCAAAGTCCATAAGTGCAAATGGCAGGATTTCATTTCTTTCTTCTTTTTTTTTTTTAAGAGAAACCATCTTAGGGGTGCCTGGGTGGGTCAGTCGGTTAAGCGTCCGACTTCGGCTCAGGTCATGATCTCTTGTGGTCCATGAGTTCGAGCTCCACGTCGGGCTCTGTGCTGACAGCTCAGAGCCCGGAGCCTGTTTCAGATTCTGTGTCTCCCTCTCTCTCTGACCCTCCCCCGTTCAAGCTCTGTCTCTCTCTGTCTCAAAAATAAATAAACGTTTTAAAAAAATGTTTAAAAAAAAGAGAAACCATCTTAATGTTTATTTCTTTTTGAGAGAGAGAGAGAGAGAGAAAGAGTGAGCATGAGCAGGGTAGGAGCAGAGAGAGAGGGAGACACAGAATCCAAAGCAGGCTCCAGGCTCTGGGCTGTCAGCACAGAACCCGACGTGGGGCTCAAACTCACAAACTGTGAGACCATGACCTGAGCTGAAGTCGGACGCTTAATCAACTGAGTCACCCAGGCGCCCCAGGATTTCATTTTTTTAACGGCTGAGTAGTATTCCACTGTGTATATTTGTATGTATGTATGTATGTATGTATGTATGTATTCCACAATTTCTTTATCCATTCATCCCATTAATAGACACATGGGTTGTTTCCATATCTTGACTATTGTAAATAATGCTACAATGAACATAGGGGTACATTTTTCTTTTTAAAAGGTAGTATTTTTATTTTCGTTGGATAAACACCCAGAAATGGAATTGCTGGATTGTATGGTGGTTCTATTTCTAATTTCGGGGGGAATTCTATACTGTTTTCCATAGTGGTTACACCAACTTACATTCCTACCAACAGTGCATGAGGGTTCCCTTTTCTCCACATCCTAGCCAATACTTGTTATTTCATATCTTTTTGAGAACAGCCATTCTGACAGGCATGAGGTGATAACTCATTGTGGTTTTCATTTACATTTCCCTGATGATTAGTGATGTTGAGCATCTTTTCATGTACCTGTTGACCATCTGTATATCTTATTTGGGAAAATATCTATTCAGATCCTCTGATTTTTAAATCATGTTGTTGTTTTTTTTTCTATTGAGTTGTAGTAGTTCTTCATATATTTTGGATATTAACTGCTTAACAGATATATGATTTGCAACTATTTTCTCCTATTCAGTTGGTTGCCTTTTCATTTTATTGATGGTTTCCTTTGCTGTGCAGAAGCTTTTTAGTTTAATATAGTCCCACTTGTTTATTTTTGCTTTTGTTGCCTTTGCTTTTGGAGTCAGATCAAAAAGGCATTGCCAAGACCAGTGTCAAGGAGCTTACCACCTATGTTTTCTTCTAGAACTTTTATGGTTTCAGGTCTTACATTCGAGTCTTTAAATCATTTTGAATGTTTCAGTATGGTGTAAGATAGTAGTCCCGTTTCATTCTTTTGCATGTAACTGTCAAGTTTTCCCAGCACCACTTATTAAAGAGACTGTCCTTTCCCCACTGTATATTCTTGGCTCCTTTGTCATAAATTAATTGGCCACATATGTGTGTTTATTTCTGGGCTATTTTGATCCATTGATCTCTGTGTCTGTTTTTATGCCAGTACCATACTGTTTTAATTATTATAGCTTTGTAATATAGTTTGAAATCAGCAAATGTGATGCCTTCAGCTTTGTTTTTCTTTCTCATGTTTGCATTGGCTATTTGGGTTTGTTTTTGTGATTTCATACAAATTTTAGGACTATTCCATTTCCGGAAAAAAAATGCCATTGGAATTTTGATAGGGATTGCATTAAATATGTAGATTGCTTTGGGTAGTGTGGACATTTTAACAATATTAATTCTTCCAGTTCATGAACCTGGAATATCTTTCTATTTATTTGTTTCTTCTTCAGTTGCTTTCATCAATGTCTTATAGTTTTCTGTGTATAGGTGTTTCATTTCTTGGGTTAAATTTATTCCTAGGTATTTTATTCTTTTCGATACAATTGTAAATTGGATTGTTTTTTAATTTCTCTTTCTGATAGCTCGTTATTAGTGTATAAAAATACAACAGATTTTTGTATACTGATTTTGTATCCTGCAATTTTACTGAATTCATTGATTAGTTCTAACAGTTTCTTAGTGGAGTCTTTATGGCTTTCTATATATAATATCATGTCTTCTGCAGACAGTGATAATTCTACTTCTTCCTTTCCAATTTGGATGCCTTTTATTTCTTTTTCTTGTCTAACAGTTCTGCTAGGATCTCCAATAGTATGTTAATAAAAGTGGTGGCAGTGGGCATCCTTGTCTTGTTCCTGATATGAGAGGAAAAGCTTTCAGCTTTCACCATTAAGTATGAAGTTAGCTATGGGCTTGTCAAATATGGTTCTTATTATGTTGAGGTATGTTTCTTTTATACACGCTTTGTTGAGAGGTTTTATCATAAATGGATGCTGAATTTTGTCAAATGCTTTTTCTGCCTCAATTGAGATGAGCGTGTGATTTTAATTCTTCATTTTGTTAATGTGGTATATCACATTGTTGATTTGTGGATGTTGGATCATTTTTGCATCACTGGAACAGATTCCACTTGATCATGGTGTATATTTTTTAAATGTATCATTGAATTTAGTTTGATAAAGTTTGTTGAGAATTTTTACATCTATGTTCATCAGGAATATTGGCCTGTAATTTTCTTTTCTTGCGGTGTCCTTGTTTGGTTTTGGTATCAGGGTAATGCTGGCTTTGTAAAACGAGTTCAGAAGTGTTCCCTCCTCTTCAGTGTTTTAGAAGAGTTTAAGAAGGACAGATACTAATTCTTTTTTGATTATTTGGTAGTATTCATCAGTGAAGCCATCTGGTCTTGGACTTTTGTCTTTTAGGTGGTTTTGTTTACTGATTTAATCTCTTACTAGTAAGTAGTCCATCTATTCAGATTTTCTATTTATTCATCACTCTTGGGAGATTGGATGTTTCTGGGAATTCATCCATTTATTCTAAGTTGTCCCAATTTGTTGGCATGTATTTGTTCATAGTAGTTTCTTATGATCCTTTGATTTCTGTTGTATCAGTTGTAATCTCCTCTCTCATTTCTGATTTTATTTACTTGAGCCCTCTCTCTTCTTTTCTTGGTGAGTCTACCTCAGTTGTCAATTTGTTTATCATTTCAATGAACCAGCTCTTAGTTTTGATCTTTTCTGTTGTCTTGTTAGTGTCTACTTCATTTATTTCTGCTCTGATATTTGTATTCCTTCCTTCTATTAAATTTGGGCTTAATTTTTTTCTTCTTCTAGTTATTTGAGGTATAAAGTTGGGTTGTTTATTGGGTTATTTATCTTATATCTGATGTGGGCATTTATCACTATGAACTTCCCTCTTAGAACTGCTTTTGCTGCAGCCCGTAAATTTTGGTATGTTGTATTTCTATTCTCACTTGCCTCAAAGTATTTTTTATTTCTTTTTAAACTTCTTCATTGACCCATTCATTGGTTGTTCTCTCCTGCAATTATTAGCAGCAGGCAGGTAAGAGGCATAGCTAGATGGCACAGGGGTGTGGTTATGGAGAACGAATGCATATGGCCCCAGCAAGAAAGGTATTGTGGTGCAGGAAATAGTGTGACCTCAGAGGGAGGGATATGACAGGGCATGACCACAAGATGAAAGGATGGGCCCTGCAGGAAAGGTGGATAGAAGAACAAGGAATGAATTCTCTTTCCTCCATAGCCATAGTGGGAAAGGCGGGTTGGCAGCTGGGTGGGGAGGCATGGTGGTCATGAAGTTGACAAAGCAGAAGAGGCAGGGCAAGCACAAAGAGTGAATTCTCAGTATCTCCCACAGGACCTTGTTTTTCCCACCATTCCTTTTCTCTCCCAGAATTCCTTGACTTTCACATATTTCTCTTCTCACCAACAAGTCTTTGTTTTATGTATTTTCTGTTTTAATTGTGTGTTTCCCAGGGTTCTTGGTGATACCTTGGTAGTGGGCATTCTATTCAGATGTGCAGGGGGCATGTCTCTAGCAGTAGCTGTGTGGTCACCACATTGATCAGAGGGCTTAGCTTGTGGCAATAAGAAGGAAAAGGACATGGCCTGATGGAATGTTAGGAGCTTGCCCAGGCTGTGGTGGCCAAGGTGGAGCACAAGGGTTGATTAGGAAAAGGAGGAGTATGACAAGGAGAAGGAATGGGTAGTGACTCAGATAAGAAAAGCTCGGTCAGCCAGAGTACAGGGGCATGACTCAAGAAAGATGAGAATGGCCATGAAGGAGCATAGGAGCATCCAAGGGAATATTCCAAGGACTAAGACTGAGCTCAGGTGCCAAGGCCAAGGTGAAGGGACCCATTTTTGGTCTCTTCTATAATACCTTGTGTATCAGGGTTCTGCAGAGGAAAAAAAAAAAAAATATATATATATATATACATATATATGTATATATATACATACACATATATACATACACATACATATATATGTATACATATACATACATATATACATATATATACATACATATATATACATACATATATACATATATATACATACATATATATTGAGAGAGAGAGAGAGATTGATTTTAAGGAATCAATGATTATGATTAAAGTATCAATGATACTCCAAATGATTATGAAGTTGTTAAGTCCAAAATCTGCAGGGTAGGCTTGCAGGCTGGGACTCAGGATAGAGTTAAGTTGAGTCCAAACAGTTGGCTGGCAGAATTCTTCTAGAGGAGGTCAGTCTTTGTTCTATGAAGGCTTTCAGTTGATTGGATGGGGCTCACTCACATTGTAGAGAATAATCTGCTTTACTCAAAGTCCACCAATTCAAATGTTAATCTCATCCAAAAGGACCTAAAAAAAAAAAAAAACCTTCATAGAAACATCCAGAATAGTGTTGACAGAGTATCGAAACATTACGACCCAACCAAGTTGACACATAAAATTAACCATCACACCTTGTCTCACCAAACTCCTCTCCTCTCCCACAATTCTCTGTTATTGCCCCAAATCTTTGATTCTCCCCAGAGTTTCTTGTCCCAGAAGGAAAAACACCTCACTGCTTCTGTCATCAAGAAAGCCTTGCTATGAAAAAAAGTAATCCTAACTAAATACTCTGTTTCATGACATATCAGATTTACATTCCAGTTCAAGCTTCTTATCTCAGCTTGGACTAGTAACTAGCCATTCCTGAGCTAGTACTTGGGTAGCACTGCCATTTTTCATTTATAGCCTATTCCCTGGTATATAACTGAGCAGTTACTGAGGTATTCAGTCAGCAGGAACTGAAGAGATGAAGGAATCGATGAGTCTTGAACATGACTTATTCACTAATATTTATAGAGCACCCGCCGGTGTGTCAGGTGCTATGATAAGTGCTGGGAATACAAAGTTGAACAAACTAGTCAAAGTCCCTGCTCTTATGGAATTCACATTCTAGTAACCAACCAACCAACCAACAATCCAAAATACAAACAAGTAAATAATTTCAAGTTGTAAGACACAGCATGAGGAAAATGAAACAGATAATATGATAGAGATAGAGAAGTAGGGCTGCTACTCAAAGTGTCTTTTGTGGAACATCAGGTTTGCATCTCCTGAGACCTTGCTTGAAATGCAGAATCTTGGGTCACACTCCAAAATCACTAAGTCAGAGTATGCATTGTAACATGATCTCCAGGTGATCCCTATGCCCAGTGTAGATGGAGAGGCTCTGGATGCAACTTCAGATATGGTCATCAGGAAAGACAGCTCTAAAGAGACAACATTTGGGGCAGCTGGGTGGCTGAGTCCGTTAAGCAGTGATTCTTGATTTCAACTCGGGGCATGATCTCGTGGTTTGTGAGTTCAAGCCCTGAGTTGGGCTCTGTGCTGATAGTGCGGAGCCTGCTTGGGATGCTCTCTCTCTCTCTCTCTCGCTCTCGCTCTCACTCTTGCTCTCTACTCCTCTCCCACTCTATCAAAATAAATAAATAGATAGATAGGTAAATAAATAAATAAAGAGACAACATTTAAACTGAGAACTAAATGATAAGAAAAACCTAGTCATGTAAACCTCCGCAAAGAGTGGTCCAAACAATAGGAACAGCAAAGGAAATGTTCTGAGATAGGAATGAACAGGGGAAGAGCCACCTGGGTGGCTCAGTCAGTTAAGTATCTGACTTTGGCCCAGGTCATGATCTCACGGATCGGTTTGTGAGTTCGAGCCCTGTGTCAAGCTCTGTGCTAAGAACATAGAGCCTGCTTCAGATTCTCTGTCTTGCTCTCTGCCCCTCCCTGCTCACTCTCTGTCTCTAAGTAAATAAATAAATGAACATTTTTAAAAAAAGGAATGAAGAGGGGAAGACTAGTGTGGGTGGGACAGAATGAGAGAGGGAACTTGAACTCCGCTGTTAGATATTTAGAAAAAGCCCTATAAGGGCACCCAGGTGGCTCAGTCAGTTAAGCGTCCAGCTCTTGGTTTTGGCTCAGGTCATGATCTCATGGTTCATGAGTTCCAGCCTGGCATCAGGCTCTGTGGTGACAGCGTAGGGATTCTCTCTGTCTCCCTCTGTCTCTCTCTCTCTCAAAATAAATAAAACTTTTTTAAAAAGCCCTATAATGAGAATTGTTGATTTGGAGCGACTACACAAAAACTCTGCATGCAAAGACCTCTATTTCTACAAATCAGAGCTACCAAATAGGTTTTTTGTATGTAGCCATTCACCCATCCTGGACCCATGACAGACATTATTAATCAGTCACAGAACTTTTTCCTTCTGAGCCTAGACAAATACACAAAACTCAGCATAGTTATTCAGGTAGCCACTACAAACAGCTTTAAGTTGACAGATGAGTTGAAACCTATTTGCCATCCTAGGAAAGATTATGAAAATGCTACCCTGGAGGGCCTGTGTACTTGAATGAACAGAAAATTTTGATGGTTCACAGAATTGATTTAATGCACTGTGCTTTGTGATTGTGCCAATAGCTTACATTGAGGGAATCTGTGTTTAACTCCTCACGACTCCCATTTCCCACTTAGCTTACTACATCATCTATATGAGGAAACAGGATTTTTCTCAGGACTAAAATGCAAGAAAAACTGTGTTTCTAAAAAAAAACAAAAACAAAAAAAAAACAAAAAAAAACACCAAAAGGTTGATTTTTATCTTAAGAAAACAGGAAAACCTTAAAATGATTGCTATTTCCTCTTTTCTATTGCTGTTCAAAAGCTTAGGGGCAAATCTTTGTCCCAAGTTAACAACTGTTCTGGATCTGGTGGCCTGCATACTTAAATGCTAATCTTATCATTGGCTGCTTTATTCTCTTTACATCAAGTTCCCCTTTCCCTGGCTCCTTAAGCTATTTGTTTTATCCAGTAATGTCAATATTTTAGTAAGCCACCTCAAATTGTCCATGGAAGAAGGTAAGTCATTATAAAAATCAACTCAGTGATTTATACAGGCTGTATTTGGACCATATTCTGTGAGTTCATTTTCCAGGCAAAAATGACTGACAGTTGAAACATTTTATAAATGAGGCAGGGTTCTCAGGGTCAGGGTGAGCTTAATACAACTGTTCTGTTGAAACTTGTTCTTTTCTCTGTGTTCCTTGTAGCGCAACATTTTGTATAGTCCCACTATCTTCAAGCCAGAAATGATATGGAGGGTGGGAAGGAAAGAAAAACTAAATATGCTATCACAAAATTATATTGTTGGCATATGAAGAAATAAATGTAGCAAATCTTACTGCTAGGAAAGGAGGAATGTTATCTATCTACACATGTGAAAAATATAAATATTCAATGAAGATTTATTGAGAATTTATTGTGTAAAGAAGTATACTAAGGCCGATAAAAGTGGCTTCCTGTGTTTGCTACCCAAAATATCCCTACTAATCAAATCAAGAAGACTTGTGCTTACCAAATCCTTTTCCACCTATCAGCCCCTTGCCACATCTTCTCTTTCTCATCATTTCTTGTCACATTGAGTCCCAAGTTGGGACAACTTCAGACTCTAAGCTCCTTGAAGCTCATCTCCTTTGTTACGGGAGCATGTACTCAAAAAATAGGATTTGAATTAATGAATCAGATTTCTGCACAGGGGTAGAAAAGCTGGTTATAACCTTCACATTTCTCTTGTGGACCCAGAGTTTTAAGTGGAGAGAGTAAGGCTAGCACAGTGATTTCAGAGCGCACACAGGGCTGCAACCAGAGTTTCAGTCTCATTGTGGTTCTGTCTCTACAGGCCGTAGACAGCCGAAGCTCACTGGGTGCCTAGCCAAGGTCATCTGGAGGAGGCATCAGGAAATACAGGAATTCTGTTTACTCCACTAGTCTGTCCAGCACTTAAGGTTGGCTGAGGGACTAGAAAAAACATTGGCCCATAGTTCTGGTTGAGAGGATGTGAAAACTGGCACAAAGGGGCAGTTTCAAATTCTAGTTCAAATGTGAAAACTGGCCTGAACAAACTCAGGTAAAGTGGACATGAAAATAGCGGGAAAGGGACACGGCTGCGTGACTCGTCCAATGCTTGCGTTTCCCTACTGAGCCACGTGCTCTCAGTACATTCAGTCTTCATGTTTGGAAATGGGAGAAACCTGAGAAAATCATTCTCTCTACACGAGGCTCGTAAGCCTGCAGTCTGATTGCACCCGACAAAATGTCGCTAGCGCTCAGTTCCCAGACCCGGGAGTGTTTCTCTAGAGACGGGGGGAGGCCGCCCACGCGATCTCAAATTCCTACGATCAAGTCCCGCCTGGTAGGAGGGAGCGCTAGGGGCTCAGGGCAAGCGGGGCAAGCGGGGCCAGAGCGGAGCGCAGGGGCGTAACCAAGGTGGAGGGCTGGGCCCAGGGGGAGCTCTGGGCGGTGGCCCGGGTGGGGAGGTGTGGCTGTGGCCGGGCTGGAGAGGCCAGGCCGCGGACTACGGAGAGCACGGTCGGGGGGCGTGGTCAGGGCAGCACGTAAGGACGTGAAGGGGCGTGGTCCTGCCCTATGGGGAGAGGCCTAAATGAGAGGGGGCGTGGCCTATGCTGTGGGGCGTGGCGGTGGGGCGTGGCTATGATGGCCCCCCGCACTAGCGGCAGGTCCCGGGTCTAGAGCTAGCTGCCAAGGTTCGCGCTCTGGAGAAACGCTAAGGTAAGGGCCGGTGGCCGACTGGAGTGGGGGCTACAGCGGAGACACGCCGACTCGGGGAGGGCTGAGACCCTCCTCACACCCCCCGCCCCACCACGCCAGGTCTCAGACTCGGGACAGCTGTTGGTCCAGCGAGAATTGCCGGGGTCCCCGCGGGGCGTCGCTCTTTCACCCCCGCAGCCCTATTCTACCATGGGACTCATCAACTAGATGGCTGCACCTCCTTAGGGTTATTGCACTTGCGGGGAAACAGTTGTCTGAGGGAATTTGGCGGGGAGGCGTGAGGGCAGTTCCCTAGGAGAGAGCGCTGCCAGGGGTGGTTGGATGTGAATTAACTCAAGTCCAACCTGCTGTGAAATAGGTGTAGACAGGGGTAAGGGCTACAAAATCTCAGATTGCAGTTCCGGAAACCAAGGCGCGACAAACTGGGACTAACTTGGGTCTGGATTGTATTCCCCCCCACCCCCGACTATACCAAGGTCTGTGGACGGAGTCCCAGCCGCCCCCAAGGCAGGGACTCAGCATCACAGCTGTGTCACGTGGACGAATCTGAGCCTTCTCCATTTCGCAGTTACTTCTGGCCTTTTTGTTTTGTGCCCCGCCCCAGAACTGAAGGAAAAACGCCTAAGTACATTTTTGATAGTTATGAGTCTTTGTGGCATTCACTGCTAAGCGCTGCTACCTTAAGGCTGGTGGCAACTCTTTAATATTAATGTAAGCACCCTCCCGTCCCCTGTATTTTCCCTGGGAAAATTTGAGAAATACAGAAGTTAATGTGTACACCTGAATTTGGTTCGAACTTGTTCTCTCCCAGCGTCTGAATACTACAGACTATATTGCTTTCTGCTTCTCCTTCTTAGTCCTTTACAGATAATGTGGCCATCTCCTCTCTGCTATTAAAAGCCTTGCTGGAATAAGGAAAGGAGTAGCCAGATTTTCGGGTGAGGGAAGCTCCCCAGCCCCTACCCCTTATCTGCCTGCACATCCCTCAGAATATGTTGGAATATGGAAAACCTTTCAGCTATCTAGGGCCTTTCTCAGATAATTTTTATGTCAGAACCAGGACTGAAATTCACCAGAAGGCCAAGATCATCAAGGGCACGGTTCTCTGTGCCTGTACACACCGACCCTGTTCTCCCTGGAGCCAGGCGAAAGGTTGTGACCACTCACAGTTGGGACTCGATAAAGAATGTGAATTGTGAGTGAATGAGAGAACTTGAATATTTTGGAAATCTGATGGGAGGAAGAAAATTCCATCTCATCGGCACCACAGGGGAGCTTGGTTGTGGCACACAAAACAGTTACTGGAAATGTATTTTGAAACCTTTGGCCACCCCAGATTGGGATCACGATCTTGGGGAAGAAGTGGGTGAGAGGAAGAAGCTCCGTTTTCTCATCAAGTCGTGACAGCTTAACCTTTCATTTACATTTCAGGGCATATTGCAAAAGACTGGCTTCCTTTGGAACTCAGGAGGTGAGAAAATGGAGAGTCAGTCTAATGAAAATTAGGGAATTTTCTTCAATGTAATTGTAACCTTTAGTTAGTACTTTTTTTTTCTGTCTGTTTTGCATACATATAAATGGCTTAATCAGGCAGAGTTCAAACTATAGCTGACCCTTGAACAGCACAGGGATTAGGGGACACCAACCCCCTGCCCAGTCGAAAATCCATCTATAACTTTTGACTCCCCCTAAAACATAACTACTAATAGCCTAGTGTTGATCAAAAACCTTACCAATAACATAGCCAATTAACATATTTTGTGTATTATATGTATTATATACTATATTACAATAAAGGAAGCTAGGGGCACCTGGGTGGCTTAGTCAGTTGAGCCTCCGATTCTTGGTTTTAGCTCAGGTCATGATCTCACGGTTCATGAGTTCAAGCCCTATGTCAGGCTCTGTGCTGCTAACCCGGAGCCTGCTTGGGATCCTCTCTCTCCCACTTTCTCTGCCCGTCCCCTGCTCACTCTCTCTCTCAAAATAAATAAATAAACTTTAAAGTAAGCTAGAGAAAAGAATATTAAGAGAATCATAGGGAAGAGAAAATACATTTACCCTACTGTACTGTATTTGTTGAAAAGAAACCCACAGGGGCGCCTCGGTGGCTCAGTCGGTTGAGTGTCCGACTTCGGCTCAGGTCATGATCTCATGGTTCACTAGTTCGGGCCCCGCGTTGGGCTCTGTGCTGACAGCTCGGAGCCTGGAGCCTGCTTCTGATTCTGTGTCTTCCTCTCTCTCTGACCCTCCCCCCATTCATGCTCTCTCTCTGTCTCAAAAGTAAATAAACGTTAAAAAAAATAAAAAAAAAAAAAAGAAACCCACATATAAATGGAGCTGTGTTGTTCAAGGATCAACTCTCCCTATCATTTAATAAATACATAATTTATTAATGATTCTTTAAAAGCTTTTAGAATCTTTTTTTCATACATTTCTAAGTCTGCAAAACATCAGATAAAAGACATGTTAGTAAAAGTTAAGGATGTACATAAATAATTAGTGATAGCAAAGGCATATAGTGAAAAAAATGTAGCGCTCCTGGGGCCCATTCAAGCTACTGTCCCATCTTTAAGGACAAACTTAAATAAGGATGGATTTTCTGTGAAATCTAGTAATGTATACTAGTAGTTCATTGTTATATATAATGTTTGATAAACATTATTTATGGTTTTTACAAGTTAAGGTTTTATGGGATCAACAGGTAAATTTAACTACCAATAAATTATAATTTTAATATAACAGAGGGGATTATCTTTAGGCTTTGGCATAAATAACCTCACGTATTGCTACAGGTATTGTAGCCCAGCATTAGCTAAGTTGAGTTTCTGTTTATTTGGATTTCCCTGGAACCCTCCTCACCCCTGACCTTCCATGCTCTGTTCCTTCCTTGATCGCCTTTACTCTTCCTTCTGTCTCTTGGCTTCCTCACTGCACTTTGTCAGTCTCCCTCTATACACCTGTTACTCCTGGGGGAGGGAAGGGAATTTTCTTCTCTCTCTGACCTCAGGACCTCTCCTGAGCACCAGAGCTGCACTGACTCTCCTAGAGTTTTCCTCCCGCTGTCCCCTTGGACCTCAACTCCGTAAGATTCACGGGAAGAGTGACCTCTTTCCCTTCCCACCTGCTCCTTGAGCCGGCTTATTTCTCTCTCCAGGGACTCATCCTCCTACCGTCAGCGTCATCCCTCCGTAAAATCATGGGGCCTTCTTCAACTTCTTCCCTCTTCTCTCTTCCAGTTGAGTGCCGGATCCTAGGTTTTTTTACCCAAATGGCAGTCTCTTGCATACAGAGTACCTTGGTTCATCGCTACTGTCACTCTCCCGTCAGTGCTTCATATTCTGTCACTTGGATTCCTGGAATTTCATTTCAAACTCAAGTGCCCAAATCTGAGCTGCTCCTGTCCCACCCGAAACCTGTTCTGCACACTGTGGTGCTCATCTCGGTTCCTGGCAACTCCGTCCTTCTAGCTGATTAGGCGGAGAATCTTTCAGTCATCCTTGAGTCCTTTCTTTCACATCTTACGGGCTGTCTCTCCAGGATACAGCCAACACCCCACTGCTTCTCACCACCTCCACTACGACATCCTTCGTTCCAGCCCCTGGATTATTCTGAGCGATCTCCCTGCTTCTTTCCTGCCTGCCATCCCAGTTGATTTCCAGTAGGCACCCTGAATGATCTTTTGAAGATACAGATCAGGTTGTGTCCTTTCTCTGCTCCCAAAACTCCATTGTGTCCCCCATTTCACTTAGAGCGGGGGTTTCCACGCAGGGGTGATTCCCCTTCTCCAAGGAACATCAGCGGTGTCAGGACACATTTTTGGTGGTCGTAATGGAGGGAGTGTGTCATCGGCATCTAAAGGGTAGGGGCCAGGGATGCTGCTAACCATCGTACAATGTATGGGACAGCCCCAAAACAGAGTTATCTGGTCAAATGTCAACAATGTCAAGGGTGAGAAATGCTGAATTAGAGACAGAACCTTTACAGTGGCCTAGAAATCTACTTGATCTGGCATTCATGATCTCTCCACCTTGTCTCCTACTACCGTCCTGCTAGTCCACTCTGCTCCTGCCGTGTTGGGCTCCTTACTATCCCTTGTATGTGCCAGCCATGCTCCCGCCTCAGGATCTCTGCATAGGCAATTCCGTCTTCCTGGAATACCCTTCCCCCGATAGCCCCAGAACTAATTCCTTCATTTCCTTCCATTTTTTGCTCAGACTTCACCTTCTCAGTAAGGCCTCCTTCAAGCGATTTATTTCAAAAACAACACTCCTTTCCCAGTGGCACTCCAGAGTCACCTCATCCTGCTCTACTTTTCACTGAATTTATTTTAATTGTCCGTGCAACTGACTTATGTGTTACGTTGCTGTTTATGATCTGTCTCCCCGACTAGAATGTAATTTCCACCAGGATAGGGACTTTGTTTTATTTCCTCGGGGATCCGAGACCAGTGTCTGGCATTTGGTAGCTGCTTGATTGACGTCCTGATGAATGCAAGGATGAAGGAAGGATGGTTGGAGGAATCTCCTTGTCACGGACCTTCCCGCGTCCGTTCTGCCCACTCCCATCCATCCTGCGCTGTGCGCATGGAGTCCTCAGAAACCATCCTGTATATGTGGAATAATACCTGAGGGTCTTCCAGCCTCCTGGAAATTCATATTCTTCAAGTTAATCTCCAGTCCCATCCAGCTTCACCTTCAGCTGCGTCACCTGGGCATCTGCTTGGCCAGCACCTTAACAAATATTCATAACAGACTTGGGATAATGGGAAATTCAGATACACTTGGCTTTGTAACAAAACGGGATTTTTTGGTCTAAAAACACAATAAAATAATCCTCAGAGACTATGTTCACTGCAGTGAGGTCAGCAGCATTCTTAGAAGACAGAGAAATGGTTCAGGTTTCTAGACCCTGCGCACAGCCCACTACTTGGTGGGCTTTGTGAAAGAAGATGACCAAGAGTTGAGGGTACCAGCAGGCTCGCTGGAACTTTGTGTACTCCTTACTCCTAGAGAGCGAGTCCAGAAGCGGGCAGGAGATACTTCCTCTGGGCCGGGTGTCATCAGCCACCAGCCTCAGTGTCGTGCACAGACAGCATGACTACAGGAAGCAGGGCAGTCGCCCAAGGAATGAGCACAGCCCTGGCCATGCCACGGTACTTTCCTGATGGCTCTCTGTGGAGCTAGACCAAGGATCATTCACCCAGACTTCGCTGGGCACCATGCTCACATGCTTCACATCCCCACACAGCCTCTTATGCAGGGCCAAGTGAGTACCCACTTGTCTGTACAACTCCCCTGGCAGTCAGACATGCACTTGGCTGTGTCTTATCACAACTTTCCCTTTGAAGGACAACCAGCATGTCCCTTCTTTTGAGTATATGTTGTACTTATCATTGGGTTTCTGGGAATTACTAAGTCTCCTTTTCCATTTAGATTGTTAAGCAAGAAAGGAGTCCTTTTCGATATGTTTGCCAACCTCTCTCTGACACTGGGATTGATTATTGAATAAGCCCAAGGTTCTGCCCATTTCAACCTCAGTTGTCCTCTCCAGCCTTGACTACTAAACACTCCTGCCTCCCCAAGTGTCCTCATCATCCCTGACATTACCCCTATCTCTCTAGCTTTGCCTCTCCTGTTCAAATTGTCTCTCTCCTGTGACGCATGGTCCAGATGCTGCCCCCTGCTAAAATTTAGAGCCTCTGCCCTCTGTGTTCTCATTGAATTAAGTCAGAGCTGCCATCACATCTGGCTTTGATTAGGAAGTATTTGTTTAATTATACTTAGTGAGATAAGACAGGCACAGAGGGAAAATGTTGTATGAGTCCACTTACATGAATTATCTGGAATAGGCAAATACATAGAGGCAGAAAGTAGACCAGGGGGTGCTCGGGGGGGTGGGGAGGATTGGGGAGTTATTGTTTAACAGGGATACAGTTTATGCCGGGAATGATGAAAGCTTGGGGTATAGATACTGGTGATGGTTACACAACGTTGTGAATGTGATATTTCATGCCACTGAACTGTACACTTAAAAAAGGTTAAAATGGAAAATATTATCTACATTTTTCCATAATACAAAAAGGTAACTAAAAAAAACAGAAAAGTTACATGTTTAATAGTTTTTTATAGATTGTAAGTTTGTGGGAATGGGGAGAAAACATGACTTTTTCGTCTTCACCCAGCCCGGTGCTTTGCATGAGATAATCACTCATTATTGCTTCAAGTCAGGAACGGAAATCAATGAAAAGAAGCACAGAATTCAGGCAAGATTTCCCCATACCTCTTAGCAATTTTTAAAATTTTATTTTATTGTTGGAGTGCCTGGGTGGCTCAGTCAGGTAAGCGTCCAACTTTGGCTCAGGTCATGATCTCACGGTTCATGAGTCCATGCCCCACTTTGGGCTCTGTGCTGACAGCTCAGAGCCTGGATCCTGCTTTGGATTCTGTGTCTCCCTCTCTCTCTGTCCCTCCCCTGCTCGTTCTGTCTCTCCCTCTCTCCCTGTCTCTCTATATATCAAAAATAAGTAAACATTGAAGAAAAAAGAAAAAAATTACCGTCAAATTGATTTTATCAGAAAGAACCTTCTGTAGTTGGAATTGTTTAATGGCATTGTCTCAAAAAGAAAACAAAAAACATGAAATTAAAAATTGTCCCAAACTGCTTTCTATTTTCTTAGTGTTTGCATTTATAGCATCAGTAGCATTTTAGCAAACTCGATTTGAATAATAAGAACTTTCATTTATACAACACTTACCAGCTTTTCTGAGAGCTTTTTCAGCCCTTAGACCATTTGAAGTCACAGAAAGAGTCAACGTCATGTATAGCATTACTGACAAATGTTTCTCCTTCTTCTCTGGTTCTAGATTCTTTCTTGCATAAGATGAAGTGTGTACATTAAGCCTTATTCTTACATATTTCAGTTCATATAATCCTTTTACTCTGCTGATCTGCAATTATAAATTATACAGTTTTGTGCTGCACATAGTCTTACAAGTTAGAAAAAAGCATAAAGGTCTTGATATGACTCTCATCCAAGATTAGGGTGGAGATAACAAGAGAGAGGTGAAATGTTTACATGAAGGGATAGGCAGGTACTGAGAAAATATCAGGTTACTGGGCTTTTTTGCCATGTTTTTAATTTTGGAAAATTGATTGTTTTCATATTCTGTCCATAAACAACACCAGAGGGTATTTTCTACAGATGATTTTTGTGGAGAAGAAACTATAAATTTGGAGATATTTTCCTATGGAAAACAATCATGGATAAGTTTCTAAGATGTCGACCATTTGCTTCAAAGTAATACAGAGAGGGGAAGTAGAAGGGAGGGTAGAAATAAAACATGCTTGGCCACCAGCAGATGATTGTTGGAATAAAGTATTGGGTATAGAGGTGGTTTTATTATAGTATTTCCACTGTTTGTACGAATTTGAAGTTTGCCAAAAGAAAAAATTAAGGACAAAAAAGAAATAGATTCTGAAAGGAGGTAGCCGATGGTCTATTATTTCATACACCTGATGAGTTAATTCAGTGAATGGGGGGATTTGAAAATGAGGTACTTTTATTTGGCACAAGGCACTATCAAGATAATATCTTGAGAAGCAGCCTGTGTGGCTCTGTCAGTTGAGCATCCGACTCCTAATTTTGGCTCAGGTCATGATCCCAGGGTCATGGGATCAAGCCCCGTGTTGGGCTCTGTGCTGAGCACGGAACCTACTTGGGATTTTTTTTCTCTCTCTCTCTGCCCCTCCCCTGCTCGTGTGTACATGCATGCATGCTCTCTCTCTCTTGAATAAATAAACATTAAAAAAACCTGATAATATCTTGAAGGTTTATTACCAATCTATATTTGAAATCTGCATAGCTTAAAGAAGGTACATATTGACATATCGCCCCAAAATGTGTATGCGTATGTATACGCGCACACACACATAAAACTAAACAAAAGTGAGTTTATGTTGGTTTGAGAATTTCTGATACCTGTTGGCAATGCAAATACTTTAGTTGTCGCTGATCTAAAGACCCCAGGTAAGGAGTTAGGCCTGCAGGCGAGGAGGCTCCATGGGATTCAGAACTTTCTACCAGTCCCCTTTAATGCAGCGACCATGCATCTTTGCTTCCTGTGTTCAGTGTGTTCACTGGCAAAGTGATGTATACAACAGGGTACATGGCACCAGGTTTCAAGGCTGGCTGCTTGCCACAGGTCACTTTACAGTACTTGGCCAGACACATGGCTCATTGATGGTCATGAAGGGTTCTGCCTGGAGCCCTCACTGGTTCCTTTCAGGTAGTAACAGGAAGTAACTCTCCTTCCTGTTTTTACTGGACACACTTCAGGTGTGATTTTTTTTTTTCTCTCCTTTCCCTTCCTTAGATGTAGACCTCTCCTCTAGCTCAGATCTAGCAAGGTTAAGGGCAGCAGCACAGGGGAGAAGAGCTAGTTCACTGCCAGTTAAAACCAGTGAAGTACACGAAGAGAAGAAAGGGTGAAATGAGAACATTTGCCTCTTTGCTCAGCATTGCTAGGGATCATTATTTCTCTTTTTATGCCTTTGGGCACCTCTCCTTCCCCCACCATTGCCAGACAATTGAGAGGCCTCTAATAGGCTGAAGGCAGAATCTGAGGAGTCATGGTTTCCCTTCCCGTATGATGTGCATTTCAAGAGGCCCTGAGCAGGAGAAATTAATGGCACACCTGGAAGGTAGAGTTCGTGCCTTGTTCGGCGTTGCATCCCGGCACCCAACATGGTGCCTGGAACAAAGGAAATGACGATAAATGTTGAAATACAAACGTTTACTGGCAGAACTTCCATCCCTGTGAGACCAGCTTAGACTCATATTTAGCTATGGTCCTCCTTCAGATCGTACAGAACTTTGGGGGTCCTTCAGATCTTACAGGTAGGGATTGGGGCCCTACCCTTAAATGGCAAGCATTTCCAAAGTGTTTCAGAAGTATAAATAACCCCACAAATGGGTGATGGTGGCATCTAGGAAAAGGAAAAACCCTTCATACTGTCTTAGAACATTCTGGCATCACTTCACAGTTTGTGGTTCTTGAAATTAGTTAAGATCAACATCTTCTCTATCGCCAAGGAAGTGTGCCCAGGTCACTGAGTGGCCATCAGGTGCCAGACAGTAAGAGATACAGCTACGGGAGAGACAGACATGGTCCCTACCACCATGGGGCTCGGCTGCCAGGAAGGTGGCATCATAAAGTACATTCCTGATGAGGTGTTCAACTGCAAGGAGCACCATGAGGGAGACGAGGGTGCTGGGCTCACCTAGTGAGTGCCGGTCAGGGGAGGCTTCTAGGAAGTGATGCTGGAGTGCAACACCTGGAGGGGGGTGGGGGGGAAGAACCAGGTGGGGATGGAGGGAGAGTGGTCCAGAGAAAGAGGAGCATCTGTACAAGCCCTGAGGCTAGAGGGAGCATAGGGAGTGGGAAGAACTGGAGTCCTTGTGGCTGGTGTGCAGGCAGAAGTGGGAAGGAGACTTGACAGCAAAGGATCTTTCCTGCTGGAGTGGCAGGTGAGTTTCAGGAAGAGGAGTGGATTAACTCTTGACTCATTCCCCCTCCACCCCTCCCCACCCCCGCCCCACCACGTGTGCTCAGAGTCCTAATGTTGTTGCCCTACTCAGAGCTTCCGCTCAATGGTCACCCTCGGTTGTTTACAGCTTCGCCTTCTCTGTCCTCCTCCCTCTAGGTTATTAGGTTCCTGCATGTTATTTCGGGCCTGATCAACATTTCAAGCTAAACATGGTGGTGATGAGTATCCTCAGGGCCATTCTGCAAGCCTCTCCATGCAGGTCACCGTGGAGAAGATTCCAGATCCCCAGCTCTGTGCCGGCGAGGCCCTGCAGCCTCTACACCTGCACGTACAAAACCCGGAACCGAGCCTGTGAGTACCCCGCTGCCTTCGAGAGAGCGAAAGGCTGGTTTCGTAGCAATCACGTGTGTCCTGCTTATCCACGTGCTGTCAGTGGCATTCCAGAGTGGGATTCTGTGCCCTAAGAACTGTGAGAACAGCTACTTGTTTCTCTACTTGTCTTCTCAGATAAATGTGGAAAATTCTTTTCCCCCAGGTTCATTGAGATGTAGTTGCCACATAACATTGTGTAAGTCGAAGTTGTGCAGCGTGATGATTTGATACACGTATATTGCAAAACTGTCATAAGGTTCAGAAAGTCCTTTCCTTGACCGATTCTCACATGTTCAAAGGATGTCGTGCCGAAATAGGACGAGGGAGATGTCCCAGTTTCCGGTACTCTGGAACCTGTTCTGTGCTGTTGTGGTTAGCAGTGGTCTTCTTACTAACGTGGATCCACAGACGGCGAATTCTCCCCGTGAATCTTAACGTTCTGCAAGTTGCGTATTCACGTTTGCCAGCAGGTCAGTGGCTTCGCGCTCTGGAATATTCTTTCCCGAGTCACAAACTGCAGAGTTAATTCCAGCCGAGCAGCTTGCCAGCGTGTGCTCTGCTGTCAGTGCGGCATCAAGGGATGCGGCAGATGGTCTCTCCTGCCACCTCCCTCATCCCGTTCTCCTGAGACACCAGCTACTTGGCACATCCCTGTGGTGCAGGGATTGTCCACCGAGGCACTACTGACCGGGGGGATGGGCCACTCTGTGATGTTGCACGTGAAGCGTGCACTGTAGGGTGATTAGCTGCAACCCTGCCCTGTATCCACAGTGGTCATCCACAGAGATGACAGTTGCACCCTCACCCAGTTAGAACAACCACAAATGTCAGCAGACATTACTAAATGAGCTCTGCGGGAGACAGAATTGCCCTGGTTAAAAATCAGTGGGACAAGAGGAGAGAATAAGAATGCATGTTTTTGTGGAGAGGTGAGTTTGAATTTGTGGAGAGGTAAAATGCCTAAGTATATTGTGAAAGAGGAATTTTTCATATTTTCTATTATCTTAAAGGAATTGACGCAGGGTTTTCAAATGTTGGTTTCCTCCTAAGTCTGGGTTTCTCTGCTTTTTCTCTCTGGGTTTTCTCTCTTTTGACATCATAAGCACATACTAAAAAAAGAAGGTAAGAAAGGAATGCTTTTATATCAGTAGTACTAATCTAGCTAAATCCAAGGACTTGAAACTTCTTCACAAATGCATTTTTATTATGAATTTACTTTGTTTCCTCTAACATTGACAATGTTCTCATTAAAATGAATTGGTCGGAGTCATAATAAATTTCTGGTTGCTGGGTGTGGCTTCCTACCAGCAGACCCACATCCTACTGGGACTGGCTTATTCTCAACACTGGCATTTTGTGGTCTGAGGCTTCAAATGGAAAAAAAGAGTCATATTTATGTAACTACCAAAGTTTTACTTTTTTTTTTTTTTTAACAGAGAGTTGAAAGATAAAGGTCTAAAGTCCAACATACATATGTCTTGCTTCTTTTAGTGCTGACAAACAAAACGCGGTGGCTTGGGGAGGTGTGGGCTTTCCTTGATTAATTTTTCACATCAGATGTTCTTGTTTTTAACTTACTAAGAGAAACTGGTGACAGTCATGATTTGGTTTTGCTTTTGGCATATTGCTCTGCCCCTCCTGTTTTCACTGGGGAGAATATTGTAATTTCTGCTGCTCTGAGCCACTGGCAGCTTAATACGATGGCAGAAGGCCCCGTTGTGTACTTGTGTGACCAAGAATGACCCAAGATCGTTGAGGGCTAGAAAAGATAACCTGCAAAGCCCGTAGCTAGTGGCCGCCGTACAGTGAAGACTGTGTGGGCAAGTACTCCTACTCCTAGTACTACGATTATCGTCATCACCGTCCTTATCGTCATAGGCTCAGTGCCCCCATCAGATGTTTTTGTGACCATTTTAAGATTGGGTTAAGTGGGCGGTGCCTGGGTGGCTCAGTCGGTTGAGCGTCCGACTTCGGCTCAGGTCATGATCTCACAGTCTGTGAGTTTGAGCCCCGCATCGGGCTCTGTGCTGATGGCTCAGAGCCTGGAGCCTGCTTCCGATTCTGTGTCTCCCTCTCTCTCTGCCCCTTCCCTTCTCATGCTCTGTCTCTCTCTATCTCAAAAATAAAATAAAAACATTAAGAAAAAAAAAATTAAAAAAAAAAGATTGGATTAAGCGGAATGAGGAGTAAATGAAGTAGGAGGATGTGGCAAATTCAGGAAGCAGCATTTCACTAGGGCCTTGTGCTCTGGGATTCACCTTCAGTCCCTGCTTCTCACCTCCCAGGGAATCATTGGCTGTCGACTCACATCACTGTTCGCTGTTATCTCAAGTAGCAGACAGTGTTGACAGTCCTAATTTGAGGACTTGTAGTATGATAAAATAAAGCTAAAAGCCTGCCCCTGTTACCCAAGATGAAAATAAAATCAAATTCGCTTAGTATATCTTCTACTGAAATTTATGTTAATTGTCACATAAAACATTCAGTGTTAGAGTAGATCAGAAAATGAAGCCCAACAGTCAACAATAAAAAAGTCTAATTAAAAACGGATCAAAGACCTTACTTAACAGACACTTCACCAAAGAAGATCTATAGATGGCAAATAAGAATATAAAAAGATGCCCCACTATGTGATCTGTGATCAGGGAAATACAAACTAACACAATAATAAGATATCACCAAACACCTATTACAGTGGCCAAATTCCAGAACACTGAGCATACTGAGTGGGTATGAGGGTGTGGGGCAACACAAACTCTTACTCATTGATGGTGAAAATGGTACAGCCACCCTGCAAGATAACTTGGCAGTTTCTTTCAGAACTAAATATATCCTTGCCATACAATTCAGCAATCATGTACCTTGGTATTTACCCAGCATTGTTTTAAACTCATGTCTATACAAAAACCTACACATGGATATTTACAGCAGCTTCATTCATAATTGCCAAAACTTGGAAGCAGCCAAGAGGTCCTGCAGTACTTGAATGGATGCCTTATCTATGGTGTACCCAGACAATGGAATTTTATATCCTCACTGAAAAGAAATGAGCTATGAAACCAGGAAGAGAAATGTAGGAACCTTAAATGCATATGACTAAGTGAAAGAAGCCAATCTGAAAAGGCTACAAACTGTGTGATTCCAACTGTATGGCATTCTAGAAAAGGCAAAACTATGCAGGCAGTAAAAAGATCAGTAGTTGCCATGTGTCAGAGTATAGGGAGGGATGGATAGGTGGAGCAGAGGATTTTTTTAGGGTAGTGAAAATACTGTGTATATTATGATGGATACAGATAAGTATACATTTGTCCAAACCCAAGGAATATATAACATCGAGAGTGAACTACAATGTAACATATGGGCTTTGGATGTTATCATGTATCAGTGTAGGTTCATGAATTATAACAAATGTACCACTCTGGTGGGGGTTGGTCATAATGGGGGATGCTGCATGTGTGGGGGCAGGGGTAAATGGGAAATCACTGTACCTTAAATTAATGAATAAATAAAGTCCTAAAAAATTAAACATGTGATCTGAGACCAAAATGACATAAATTTAATAATTTTAATTCTTAATTAAATATAAAGAATATCATCTAGAATTGAAATAGTACGTATTTTTATTTGTTATTATTTCATTGATTCTTATTTTTCATGATCTCTATGTTTAGATGGAAGAGAAATATTATTTTAGGACAACATGGACTAGAATGGCACTGTATAGGGGCACCTGAGTGGCTCAGTCAGTTAAGTGTCCAACTTTGGCTCAGGTCGTGATCTCATGGTTTGTGAGTTCAAGCCCCACATCAGGCTCTCTGCTGTCAGCACAGAGCCCACTTTCTCTGTGCCCCACTCTCTGCCCTGTATAAAATCTAGCCACTAACCCCATGTGTGTATTTTCATGTAAATATAAATGTATTAAAATGTTATGGCCACATGTTGCTAGCACTTACCACAATGGAAATTTCCATCATCAGAGAAAGTTCTATTGGACAGGACTGGTCTGTATTATAGTTGAACTGTGTTAGAAAGTTGTTCTGTTATTTCTCCAGTTAATTTTGAAGGATAAAAATCCTAGAGGACAATAGTAGTAAAAAGTTTGTTTTGCAATGTGTTCACAAAGAACTCTAATAATCCCTAAATAATACAGATTCAGGATGCCCCACATAGAGTTTTTCATTAACATTCAAATAACCTTGAGAAACAATAGGCTGATTAAGAGCCCCTTGGAATTGTATTAATAGCTTCAGGGGTATCAGCAGCAACAAGGAGCTAACAAACAGCCCTGAACTGACCCCCAGGAACTGTGGCCTTTAGTCTTCTGTGTTGTTGACTGCATGTGTATGCTGCTGTTACCTGGGCTCAACATCAAAGTGCCTTTTAAAGCCCTCATGCTCTGAGAAGACAATTTATGATTCTGTGATCATCCCTAACAATATCACATGGGAGGGGGCTGTCCCTGTGTATCCTATCACTGTGCTAAGCCCTCGGGCCTACTAGGATGGTCTTCAATCACATGAGAAAATTGTACAGCTCAAGAAAAAGGATGGTAACAGGGCAAGGCGAATGAGAAAAAAACAATGAGAGCCTAGAATAACAATGTCCAGTAGATGAATAATGTGAACCACCAATATGAGAGCCATATAGGCAATTCTGTATTTTCTAATAACTGCATCTTTAAAAAGAACAAATAATGTCAATTACATCTCAATAAAACGGGAAAATTAATTCTAAAATATCAAAAACATAGGCAAAATATAGTATATAAAGGGGCACCTGGGTGGCTCAGTTGGTTAAGTGTCTGACTCTTGATTTCAGCTCAAGTCATGATCTCACTTTCTTGAGATTGAGCCCCGCATTGGGATTTTCTCTTTCCCTTTCTCTCTACCTCTCCCCAACTTGTACTCTTTCTCCCTCTCTCTCTCGCTCTCTCTCTCAAAACAAATAAATAAATAAACTTAAAATATATATATATATATATATGTATATAGTATATAGTTAAAAATATTTTTGCCAGTATATTTGTTGGGGAGGAAGAATATTTAACCTAGCATATCCAAAATATTCTCATTTTAACATGAGATGAGTATAAAAATTCTAAATGAAATATTTTACATTGCTTTGTGCTAAGTCTTTAAGGTCCCTCGCTGTTTTACATTTATAGCACATCTCAATTTGAACAGTCACGCAAGGTGAGTGGTTACCTTATTACGCAGTGCAGGTACAGAGAATAGATATCAAGGGATGCTTAATGTAGTGTGGGGTTGTCTGGGAAGGGCCTTGAAGTGATCTTGAGAGCCTGTAGGATTTTAAGAAATGAGAAATGGGTAGATGTGATCATATGAACTGTTAAGGGGGAAGCATTTCTTTTACCCAGTTCCTGCTAGCCGGACTGAGAAACGAATTGACATGAGACAGATTAAAGGAAGATCAAATTTAATAGCATACATAAGGGAAATCCACAGACATGAAAATTCCAAGTATAGTGAGGCAACATGAGGCTTATATGAGCTACAGACAGGGGTAGGGGTCTGAGGACAAGGGAGGAAGACCATTAGCAGGAAGGTGTGAAGAGATGTTTGGAAAACAAAGGTTGCCCTATTAAGATCAGTCTCTTTTAAGTAAAGAGGACTCTTTATTAGTAGCTCTCTTCCTGGTATAAGCAAGCAGTTGAGGGAGAGGTACAGAGCTTTTCCTGAATCTGCTGGGGTTATTTGCTTTTAACACAAAATAGCATTCATGCCAAAGTGGCCTATCTTGGGGCAGCCTACCCGTGGCCCCTACAGTTCGTTCCTCTGAAACTTGCCTGAAGTTTCTACACATTTAAAGTTGAGCTGGCAAATTGTTCCATCTCATTGAACCAGTCTTAGTCCTGACAGTAGGTCAATTCAGCTAAGTTCATTTCATCTCTACCATGATGCAGATGTGTTTTCAAAATTAGGCCTTTGGTTCAAGTCATTGGGTATTAAACAACAGGCATTTCTGTGGAAACAAAAGAAAAACAATGGTTATTGATTAGGTCAAAATATACATCAGTTTTTTTTGTTCTGAGGATAGCCGGTGGAGAGGATTTCTAGATGTCAAGCTCCAAGCATCTTCAGATAGAGTGAGAGCAGGCAGTGGCAGTGTGACAGAACTTCCTGGTTTGTAGTTCTGAGTGTCTGTGGTGATTTTTGCATGGCCAATAGAAGAGCAGGCATGAAGATTGTCTACACATGAGCTGTTGTGATTTCTCTGAACTTACATCAGGTGGTTTATATTTATTTTGCAGGGCTTTGGGGGAAAAAGGGCAGTTTTAGTTCTCAAATGAATCCAATTCAGAAAGGAGGAACAAAAATCAGAAGCATTAGTTTGGACAGTTGCAGCAAAGCATTGGAAGGGACTAGAAGAAATTAGGAGCTAGCCTTGTTTGTAACAGACAGTATTAGAATCTAGTATTTACATAGGTGTGTTATTGAAACATACTTTTTCCTTTCTGTAATCACCCTGATTTCTACCAAAGATAGTCAAATTTAATATTTGTTTACAAAGTAAGTCTAGTTTTAAAAATTTGGCCTAATTATTTACAGAACCACCACAAGAATACTGATTGGCCATGTAGTTTCCTTTAAATCTCCTTTGCTGGAACTTTTCCTTGTTGTTACGAAATTATTGGAGTCTTTAAAAAAATAGGAAATATCTAGTTTCGAGATTTCAAGCTTAATTACCTTTTTTTACCATTAAAAATTTTTATTTTAATTCCAGTAAACATGCAGTGTTATATTAGCTTCAGGTGTAAAATATAGAGATTCAGCAATTCTATACATTACTCAGTGCTCATCATAATAAATGTATTCTTAATCCCCTTCACCTACTTTACCCATCCCCCCCCCCCCACTGCCCCTCTGGTAACCACCAGTTTGTTCTCTATAGTTAAGAATCTGTTTCTTGGTTTGTCTCTTTTTATCTTTGTTCCTTCGTTTTGTTTCATAAATTCCACATATCAGTGAAATCATATGGTATTTGTCTTTCTCTGACTGACTTACTTTATTTAGCATCATACTCTCTAGCTCCATCTGTGTTGTTGCAAATGGCAAAGGATCTCATTCTTTTTTATGGCTTAGCAACATTCCATTGTGTATACATGTACTTTTTCTTTATCCATTCATCTATAGGTGGACCATTGGACTGTTTCCATAATTTGGCTATTGTAAATAATGCTGCAATAAATATAGGGGTGTATATATCTTTTCAATTAGTGTTTTTGTATTGTTTGGGTAAATACCTAGTAGTGCCATTACTGGATCGTATGGTAATTCTATTTGTAATTTTTTGAGGATCCTCCATACTGTCTTCCACAGTGGCTACACCAGTTTGCATTCCCACCAACAGTGCACAATACTTCCTTTTTCTCCACACCCTCACCAACACTTGTTTCCTGTATTTTTTTTATTTTAGCTATCCTGTCAGGTGTGAGGTGATACAGCATTGTGGTGTTGATTTGCATTTTCCTGATGATGAATGATGTTGAGCATCTTTTCATGTGTCTGTTGGCCACCTGGATGTCTTTTTTGGTGAAATGTCTCCTGCCCATTTTTAAATCGGATTTTTTGGGTTTTGGGTGTTGAGTTTTAGAATTTCTTTATATATTTTAGATAATGACCCTTTATCAGATATATCATTTGTAGGGGCACCTGGGTGGCTCAGTCAGTTAAGTGGCCAACTCTTGGTTTTGGCTCAGGTCATGATCCCAGAGTCATGGGATCAAACCCCGCATCAAGTTCTACACTGAGTGTGGAGCCTGCTTAAGATTCTCTCTCCCTCCCTCCCTCTCTCCCT
This sequence comes from Prionailurus bengalensis, assembly GCF_016509475.1. Taxonomy (NCBI): domain Eukaryota; kingdom Metazoa; phylum Chordata; class Mammalia; order Carnivora; family Felidae; genus Prionailurus; species Prionailurus bengalensis. The sequence goes on from NC_057361.1 coordinate 12,375,156, forward strand.
TGCCCCTCCCCTCACTCACACGTGCTCTCTCTCTCTCTCTCCCCAAAAAAGATATCATTTGCAAATATCTTCTCCCATTCTGTAGATTGCCATTTACTTCTGTTGATCATTTCCTTTGCTGTACAGAAATTTTTATTTTTATGTAGTCCCAATAGTTTATTTTGCTTTTGTTTCCCCTGCCTCATGGAGACATATCTAGAAAAATGTTGCTATGGCTGATGTCAGAGACATTACTGCCTGTGCTGTCTTCTAGGATTTTTATGGTTTCAGGTCTCACATTTAGGTCCATAATCCATTTTGAGTTGATTTTTGTGTATGGTGAAATAAAGTGGTCCAGTTTCATTTTTTGCATGTAGCTGTCTAGTTTCCCTAGAACCATTTGTTGAAGAGACTATCTTTTTCCCCTTGCATATTCTTGCCTCCTTTGTCATAGATTAATAGACCATATAATAGTGGGTTTACTTCTGGGTTCTTTCGGTTGCATTGATCTATATGTCTGTTTTTATACCAGTACCATACTGTTTTGACTACTACAGCTTTGTAGTATATCTTAAAACCTGGGACTGTGACAGTTTCAGCTTTGTTGTTCTTTTTCAAGATTGCTTTGGCTATTCGGCGTCTTGTGTGGTTCCATGCTTATTTTCGGATTATTTGTTTTAGTTCTGTGTAAAATGCTGTTGGCATTTTAATAGGGATTGCATTAAATATGAAGATTGTTTTGGGTAGTATAGACATTTTAAGAATATTTGTTCTTCCTGCTGGAACTTTTCATAAGGAATTTCTAGTTGTATTTTTAGCAGCACCAAGGCCAGAAGCCAAGCCAAAACTTGCACCAAATACCTGCCAGACTTTGCCTGTAAGACCTATAGATTTGGGTGAATTCTTCTCTTCTTGAGGTTCTCCAAATGTTCTGAGGTTCCCATATACCTGTCATGAATTAACCTTCTTTATCATCTGGTATGGCTGCTGGGAACTCTGTAAGCAAGGTTAATATTAAGGCCAATATTTCCAGGGGGCTTTATTGGCTCCATGAAGCCAATCTTAGTTCCTTAAAGCTGTCTGGTCATATCTAAATCTATATAGGTATCAAATATTACATTCCAGTCAAAGCCTTGGTAATATAACCTATGTTTCCAATTGTGTCCTGTTACAGGAGAACAGATTCTTATTGACCTTATGCAAATAAATGTATTGCCATAAAAATATAAGAATACTTGGGCTCCTGGGTGGCTCAGTCAGTTGGGCGTCCAACTTCGGCTCAGGTCATGATCTCACGGTTCGTGGGTTCGAGCCCTGCATTCAGGGTTTCCATTGTCAGTGTGGAGCCTGCTTTGGATCCTCTGTCTCTCTCTCTCTGCCCCTCCCCTGCTGGTTCTCTCTCTCTCTCTCATAATAAATAAATAAACTTAAAAAAAAGTTTTAAAAAATATAAGAATACTCATTTTCTGAATTATGGAGGGTTCAGGTAGGGAGGAAAGATAAATGTTTCAATTCTGTTTATAACAGTATAATTTATCAAATTATTATAGGTCAGTTAGCTTAAGAGAAAAGATTTCCTCAATCTTGAAAAACAAACCATTTCATGGGGCGCCTGGGTGGCTCAGTTGGTTAAGCGTCCGGCTTCAGCTCAGGTCATGATCTCACAGTCTGTGAGTTTGAGCCCCGCGTCAGGCTCTGTGCTGACAGCTCAGAGCCTGGAGCCTGCTTCAGATTCTGTGTATCCCTCTCTCTCTGCCCCTTCCCTGCTCATGCTCTGTCTTTCTCTGTCTCAAAAATAAATAAATAACATTTTAAAAAAAAAGAAAAGAAAAGAAAAACAAACCATTTCAAAAAGTCAGATATATTTTAAACAAAAAGTCACCAAAATTATAATTATCATCCTCAGTTCATTGAGTCCCATGTTTTTGTTTTGCTTGAATCCAGTTTTTCCACTAGTTTTAGAGATTCTTACCTAGTTCTGTTTTATGATTTTTTAAAATTATATTAAAAAAAATTTTTTTTATGTTTTTATTTATTTTTGAGACAGAGAGAGAGCATGAACGGGGGAAGGTCAGAGAGAGAGGGAGACACAGAATCCGAAACAGGCTCCAGGCTCTGAGCTGTCAGCACAGAGCCCGACGTGGGGCTCGAACTCACAGACCGCGAGATCATGACCTGAGCCGAAGTCGGACGTCCAACTGACTGAGCCACCCAGGCGCCCCAAAAGTCTTAAATTTAATGCACAATGCTAAAGACAATTTTATTTTAATTAAGCCAACAACCTTTAATTAGCTTTAGTACTGGATATTTCCCCGGATCACATATCCTTAACAGAGCATTTGGGTTTCTATCTTCCAGAGTTTTGGAATACTCAATTCTTATAAGCACTTGCCTACAAACCAATGATATAGAACTCCTTTACAAGTTTATTTTATTTTATTTTTTAATGTTTATTTTTGAGGGAGAGAGAGAGCAGGGGAGGGACAGAGAGAGGAAGACACAGAATCTGAAGCAGGCTCCAGGCTCTGAGCAAGCAGCAGATATCCCGATGCGGGGCTTGAACTCACAAACCGGTGAGATCATGACCTGAGCTGAAGTTGGCCACTTAACCGACTGAGCCACCCAGGTGCCCCTAGAAGTTTGTATTTTTAAAAAACCTCTTTTTCCCTTTTATTTGTTCAGTCTCAGGCAATTGTGGGCTGTGTTTACATTTTAAAGACGTAAGATTTATGATTTCAAGGGACAGGATGAATGCAAAACAATGTGTTTTTTCCCAGAGTTCCAGGGTAATTGTGATTTAAAATTTACCTTTTAAAAAAAAAAAGTACAGAACACTGTTTTAATATCCTGATCTTTCACGATATCCACAAATACTTTGAGAGCAATAGGTGAGGTTTGGGGATTGGTAAAGATAGGTGGGCTTTGACTGGCTTTTAGAGTTGCATTTCTGGGTTCGTAGAGACTTATAAGACCAAGAGTTGTTTTTAATTCCTCAAAGAACTAGATTACAGCCCGAATATCAAAAGACTGACCTGTCCTTTTAACTAAATTAGGGAGGTTTTTAACTAAAATGGGAATGAAAAGATTTTTCTCTGTATAAAGTCTGTATAAAGCATCTTAACATTCTCACATTTAAGAAAGCGTTTTAACCCTTCTTTCTGGGTACATAATTCAACACGGGCTTCTATTAATCCCTGAATAATGCTTTTTACAAATCATTTATAAGAGGGCCTAGGAGAAATTTTTGGTCCTGTTTCCTGTGAAAGGGGTTTGTGTAGTCATTCTTTTTATCTCTACATTTAGTTGGATCTTTTCAAAGTGGAGATAAAAAGGGCTTTATAATTTAAGACATCTTGCTGCTGTCCAGAAGACATGAATTCTTTTGTAGTAGGGGGTTAGGAAACACCTGCAAAGGACATTGCATTGGAATGCCTGAAGCTGACAGGGCCTGATTATCAATCCTTGGAAGGTAGAATCAAAGCAAGCCTTGTTGGTAGTTTCAGGTGCTTTTTTTAAATTCACTTCCTAGCTTTCAGGATTTACATGGCTACCTGCATACTTTAAGCCTGGAGATTAGGCCTTGAGTGCTCCCTATAAATCTTACATAGAAAGGAAAACTCTTAAGTCTAATTTCTGTGATTTTTACTAGTAAGACAAGTGAGAGCTCTCTATAAAGAATATTTTTCTTTTAAATATAGCTAATTTAAAGGTTCCATTGTCTGGCCATTGATGAGTGGGATCTATTAATAGCAACGGAAACCAATAAGCCTTAATGGTTAACCGAAAATGCAAGATGCGTCCAAAGAGGGCACAGGTGATCTGTCCCTGTGATCCAGAAGTTTACTCCCAAAATCAGTCTAAGAGAGCAAAGACCTTCATTTCACAGGCAGTAAGGGTCATATGGTGAAAATGGTGTTTCCAGTCTCCCACAACATTGTGAGATGCCTCCAGTAGGACAAAGGAGGTTTACTGGCGTAAACCTGCTTGCCTGGGAGAGACTATTGGCGTGAGTGAGGTAAGGGTAGAGAGCCTTGGTATCAACTTGTTTGGTTTTCTCTATCAATAAAATAAGCATTAAGTGCCTCCTTTGTGCCTGGTACCAAGTTCAGCCTGGAGGTTGTAGAAGAAGTCTAGGACACAGGCCCTAACACTGAGGCCTTGACACGGGCCCCGTGAGCAGATAAAGCAAATGCACACTGCACGAGCAATGGTTGGATGCAAAAAGGACTAGAGTCAACATGATGTGAGTTCAAAAGAAGGAAAGGTCAACCTGGTGGGAGCTAATGTCAAAACCAAAGTTTGGGAAGATGGAGTAAAGGGGAATGAGAGAGCAGGAAAAGAAATCAAGGAGCATGGTGTGAAGTCTGGGGTGTAGGGGCCTGAACTGGGCTGCTGGTCATGGGCCAGGCACGGAAGAGATAAACCTGAAAGATCCTTAATGAAAAAGTAATGTGGTGATCAGTAGGGTACTAGGAATAAACAGAAAAGGGGACTGGAACCTTCTCAAGGATGCTCTTTATCTTGTACATTCAGTGCACAAGCAGTGATTGAAAGCCAGCTCAGCTGTAGACTGTGGAGCAGTGGGAGGGGCAGATAATTACGCATATATGTGTAGGGGAGAACAAATCATTTTCCTTCCACCTTTCTGAGTTCTTGGCCGAGACCACCCATAATAAAAGACAGGTTAACAAGAGAAAAACAAACACAAGTTTAGTAACCTGTACACCTCCTGGACACATGGGAGAGACCTAGGAAGACTGAGAAGCTCCCTGAGATGGCCGCAGCCATCACCTTAAATACCATCTTCAGCTAAAGACAAAAGATGTTGAGGGGGGCAGTTATGGGAGGTTACCAAACAAAGCACAGTGAACAAGGGCATGGTTGTTAGGTGGATTTAAGTCTAGCCTTTTCCTGTTGATGAGAGCTTCTGGTGATGTATAGTCATCCTTCTCTCCTGGTACAGAGAGGGAGACACCCATGAACAAGGAGATTTCCCTTGTAAATGGAGATTTCCCTTACACCAAGAGTAATTTCTACTCAGTTTTCAGAGCTTCTCCTGTGTTGGCTGTTGCCAGAATAATCAGCTCAAAATAATCCTTGTGCCAAAGAGGCATATGGGATGGTGTATCTTGCTACCCTTCACCACCTCAAAATATGCCTCTTTGGCATAAGGATTACTTTGAGCTGATTATTTTGAGAAACTGCAGACACAGGAGAAGCACTGAAAGGAGAGTAGAAGTTATCCTTTCATCAGGGAAATTTACATGAAAAGGGGGGGGGCTGGACCAGGAAGAGAGTTATTACCAGAGACAGCTTTTTCTTTAGAGAGACTTACCTGCTTGGAAGGGCAAACTTGGCTTCCCCTGCATTTTCTCTTCTCACCTTCCTGTGAATTGCCTTCCTCCGCTTTGAAGCCTCGGGCCTCTGCACCTTTCCTTAGCTCCCCTGTTATTTAAGCCTCAATTGCCTGACTGCCATTGGAGTCTCATACCTCTGTGGGTCTCCAGTCAGGAAATAGATAATTAAAATTTTTTCTCCTACTAATCTATATTTTTATTACAGTGGGGGGAAGGTGTCACAGCTAAGGACCTCGAAGGGTAGAGTAAAACTTATTTGTCCTTCCCTACAATGGCATATTCTGCTACCCTTCATATAAATACAATAATAATTATACCAGTGGAGTGAATCTTTTGAAAGAAAAAAAATCAGAGTGTTATGATCAAAAAATAAGAAGAAGATCATATTATAAGAGTAGCCAGAGAACATTTTACTGAGGAGGTGACGGTAAAGCCCAAGACTTACAGACAATGGGAGCTGAGTGAGGAGAAAGTGTTTTCTGAGGAGAGGGAGGAGCAGGAACTGAGGGGCCAAGGCAGGAACGTGCTTCCTGTGCTTCAGGAGGTGAAAGAGGGACACTCCTGAGGCTGGACACATAGGGTGGTACAGGCACAAAAGAAATCAAAGCCGGGACTAGTCCTATTAATAAGAACTAAAACCGAGCACATTTTCTCCATGGAATCTAAAGGGACTTTGTTGCTCGTCAGCGATATATTCGTGACACCTTCATGATGACGGTGTACCTCTACTCACTGAAACCATAGTTGATAAAATCACGGTTTCTGTTTATTTCATTTTCTTCATACAAGAAGAACCTGAAAATGAAGGCACTGTTAGTCAGAACACGTAATCGTCTTCCTATTTGGGGGGAAAGTATGAGCAACTACCAAGATATTGTTTCATTCTGTATTTTGTTAACATGGAGGAAGAGGATGGGAGAGGAGAACAAAATGTGAATTATTTTTAGCAGATCAAACCGTTGGCAAAAGTTGTCTTCCCTAAGGCCACAGTAGACAAGGGCCCCTGGTGGGGGGATGGTTTGGGTTCCAGAGGAGGAGGTTTGGGGTGGGAGTGGGGGTCGAAAATCTTCCAGAAGCTGACCTCGTGAATCGAAGGACATAAATTGACAGAAGCATCAAGGTCATAAAAGAGCAATGAAGGAATAGGTCTGGGATTTGGGGGCTGGTGTTTGCATGGGTGAGAATAGATTCTGGTCATTTCCTGAATGGAGTGGGGGACGAGTCAGGGTGAAAGGAGGGATCGTCTTGGGGATCTGCTTGTTAGTCCCCTTCTTGCCTGGTCTTTACAGGAGACCCTCATGAATTGGTTTTGAAGAATGTGAATTCTCAACTCCTGGGCCACAGTCTGAGTATCTCAGAGGGGAAGGTCCTGCAGAGTCTCTTGGTGCCAGGCATCCTACAATTGAATCAGCTTGAACAGACCATTTACCAGCAAAGAGATTGGATCTGTAATCAAGACTTCCAGCAAACAAAAGTCCAGGACCAGACGGCTTCACAGGCAAAATTTAAAACATTTAAAGAGTAAATTAAAAAAAAAATTTAAAGAGTTAATACCTATTCTTCTCAAACTATTCCAAAAAATAGAAGGAAAACTTCCAAAATCATTCTATGAAGCCAGTAAACAGCCTGATACAAAGCAGATAAAGACACCACAAAAAAAGGAACTACGGGCCAATATCTCTGATGAACAAAGATGCAAAAATCCTCAACAAAATACTAGCAAATAGAATCCGTTAAAAAAAAAACCATTCACCATGATGAAATGGGACTTATTCCCAGGATACAAGGGTGGTTCAATATTGAAGTATCAATCAACGTGATACATCACATCAATAACAGAAATAATAAGAACTATATGATCATTTCAATAGATGCAGAAAAAATCCCAAAGCAACAGAATATACTTTCTTCTCGAGTGCACATGGAACATTCTCCAAGATAGATCATATACTGGGTCACAAAACAGCCCTTCATAAGTTTACAAGAATTGAAATTATATCATGCATACTTTCAGACCACAATGCTATGAAGCTTGAAATCAACCACAGGAAAAAGTCTGGAAAACCTCCAAAAGCATGGAGGTTAAAGAACACCCTACTGGGGCGCCTGGGTGGTGCAGTCGGTTAAGCGTCCGACTTCAGCCAGGTCACGATCTCGCGGTCCGGGAGTTCGAGCCCCGCGTCAGGCTCTGGGCTGATGGCTCAGAGCCTGGAGCCTGTTTCCGATTCTGTGTCTCCCTCTCTCTCTGCCCCTCCCCTGTTCATGCTCTGTCTCTCTCTGTCCCAAAAATAAATAAACGTTGAAAAAAAAAATTAAAAAAAAAAAAAAGAACACCCTACTAAAGAATGAGTGGGTCAATCAGGCAATTAGAGAAGAAATTAAAAAATATATGGAAACAAACGAAAATGAAAATACAACAATCCAAACGCTTTGGGACGCAGCAAAGGCAGTCCTGAGAGGAAAATACATCGCAATCCAGGCCTATCTCAAGAAACAAGAAAAATCCCAAATTCAATAGATGCAGAAAAAGCATTTGACAAAGTACAATATTCATTCATGATCAAAGCCCTCAACAAAGTAGGTTTAGAGAGAACATACCTCAACATAATAAAGGCCATGTATGAAAAACTCACAGTGAACATCATACTCGATGGGGCAAACCTGAGAGCTTTCCCCTAAAGGTCAGGAGCAAGACACAGATGCCTACTCTCACCACTTTTATTCAACATAGTACTGGAAATCCAGGCCACACTAATGAGACAACAACAAAATAAATAAATGAAAAGGATCCATCTGGAAGGAAGAAGTAAAACTTTCACTATTTGTAGATGACATGGTACTACATACAGAAACTGGAAAGACTCCATCAAAAAAACTACTAGAACTGATAGATCAATTCAGTAAAGTCATAGGATACGAAATCAATGTACAGAACTCTGTTACATTTCTATACACTAATATCAAAACAGCAGAAAGAGAAATCAAGGAATTGATCCTGTTTACAGTTGCACCAAAAATAAGATACCCAGGGATAAACCTAACCAAAGAGGTGAAAGACCTGTATTCTGAAAACTATAAAACATGGATGAAAGAAATTGAAGATGACACAAAGAAATGGAAAGACGTTCCATGCTCACGGATTGGGAGAATAAATATTTTTTAAATGTCTATACTATCCAAAGGAATCTACACATTTAATGCAATCCCTATCAAAATTCCAACAACATTTTCCACAGAACTAGAACAAAATATCCTAAAATTTATATGGAACCACAAAAGACTCCAAATAGCCAAAGCAATTTTGAAAAAGAAGAACAAAACTGGAGGTATCACAATTCCAGACTTCAAATTATATTACAAAGCTGTAGAAATCAAAACAGTATGGTACTAGCACAAAAATAGACATATAGATCAATATAACACAACAGAAAACGCAGAAATAAACCCATGATTATATGGTCAATTAATCTTTGACAAGGCAGGCAAGAATATGCAGTGGGAAAAAGTCTCTTCAACAAATGGTTCTGGGAAAACTGTACAACTACATGCAAAAGAATGAAACTGGACCACAGTTCATACACAAAATAAAGTAAAAAATGGATTAAGGGCCTAAATGTGAGACCTGAAACCATAAAAATCCCAGAAGAGAGCACAGGCAGTAATGTCTCTGACATCAGCCATAGCAACATTTTTCTAGGTATGTCTCCTGAGGCAAGGGAAACAGAAGCAAAAATAAACTATTGGAACTATATCAAAATAAAAAGCATCTGCACAGCAAAGGGAATGATCAACAAAACTAAAAAGCAAACTACTGAATGAGAGAAGATATTTGCAAATTACATATCTGATAAAGGGTTAGTTTCCAAAATATATAAGGAACCTATACAACTCAAAACAAAACAAAAAACCCAAATTATCCAATTTAAAAATGGGCCAAAGACATGAACAGACATTTCTCCAAAGAAGACATACAGATGGCCAACAGACGCATGAAAAGATGCTCAGCATTACTAATCATCAGGAAAGTGAAAATCAACACCACAATGATATATCACTTCACGCCTTTCAGAATGGCTAAAATCACTAAAGAAACAAGAAAGAGACAAAAATCACTAAAGAGACAAGAAACAGCAAGTGTTGGCGAGTATGTGGAGAAAAAAGAACCCTCTTTCACTGTTGGTAGCAATGCAAAACTGGTGCTGCCATTGTGGAAAACAATATGGAGATGCCTCAAAATGTTAAGGAACCTACCCCTTAGTTCCCAGCAACTGCACTACTGGGTATGTACCCCCAAAATACAAAAACACTAATTCAAAGGGATACATGCACCACTACGTTTATTGTAGCATTATTTGCAATAGCCAAATTACAGAAGCAGCCCAAGTGTCCATCGACAGATGAATGGGTAAGAAGAGGTATATATAACACATACATATATACACACACATACACACATAATACAATGCAGTATTATTCAGTCATAAAAATGAATGAAATCTTGACATTTACAAGGACATGGATGGAGCTAGAGAGTATAATGTTTGTTAAGTGAAGTAAGTCAGAGAAATACCATATGATTTTACTCATATGTGGAATTTAGAAACAAAGCAAACAAGCAAAGGGGAAAAAAGGAGAGAGAGAGAGAGAAACCAAGAAATAGACTCTTAAACTATAGAGAACAAACTGATGGTTACCAGAGGGGAGTTGGGTGGGGGGTGATGGGTGCAACAGGTGATAGGGTTTAAGGATGAGCACAGGTTGATATATGGAATTGTCGAATCACTATATTGTATACCTGAAACTAATATAACACTGTATGTTAACTAAATTGGAATTAAAAGTTTTAAAATCAGAACAAAAAATAATCAAACCGAATCAGGGCTTTTCTAGGGGATTCTAGAAGTTTAAAAAATATTACACAGGTAATGAAACAGACCTTTTTATTCCAGAAATGGCAGATGGATAATCAATATGAAAATGAAAGGACGTATATTCAATAAGGCACTATAGGGGAACAAACAGAGGAGGAAGATATGGCTCCTGTCTGCAAGGAATTTGCATTGTAATCAGATTGTGACTGTATTGTAACAATTCATATGTATTTTTCACTTAGGATTTATGAAACAGAAAGTTGTCATTCTTTTCTAAAATAAATTCTCGTTCTTCACCAGTTCTTTTACACTAAGGGAAAAAAACAAAAACCCTGGGTTCAGATTTGTCTAGGGATGGGAGTACTGAGCTATATGAAAAAAGAAAACAAAAAAGAGGATAGTTTGAGTTTGCCTCTATCTTTCAGCCCAAGACAAAGACTTGTCAAGTTTTGTATTATTGGTAATTGGGGCCAGACGATTCTTTCTTGTGGGTGCCTGTCCTAGGAATTTTAGGATGTTTAGCTGCATGCCTGGCCTCTACCCACTAGATGTCAGTAGCACCTAACTCTAGTTGCGACAACCAAAAATATCTGCAGACATTACCAAATGTCCCCTGGGAGCAGAATTGCTCCCTTCATTGAGAATGGCTATTCTAGTAACTGCCTGAGGAGCTTTGTCTATACTGCTGGGGCTCTTTTTCCAAAAATAACAAGGCTAAGATCTTGAATTTCTAGCTTTGGGGCAGCTAGCTCAGAAAGAGATGCCTTCTCTGTAAGAGTAAACAGTGGTAGGGGCGCCTGGGTGGCTCAGTGGGTTAGGCATCCGACTTCGACTTCGGCTCAGGTCATGATCTCGCGGTCTGTGAGTTCGAGCCCCACATCGGGCTCTGTGCTGACAGCTCAGAGCTTGGAGCCTGCTTCGGATTCTGTGTCTCCCTCTCTTTCTGCCCCTCCCCCGCTCATGCTCTGTCTCTCTCTGTCTCAAAAATAAATAAACATTAAAAAGAGAATTTTTAAAGAGTAAACAGTGGTAAGTTTCTGTTTGGTTTTGTTTTATTTTATGAAAAGTGGAGTGTCAAGGGAGCCCATCATACACACAGGAGATCGACTAAGTCACAGCTACCTCATCACTTTCTCAAATCCTTAGACTCTTTCTTAGAGGTGGAGTGAGGTACAGAGCATTGTTGGTAATGATTTATCTCAACTCATATTTCTTCTGGTTGTCCTGCTGCTCTTGGTTCTTCTGTGTCCGTGGTGCTACTAAAGGGCAGAGAACTGGAGCACCCCGTATCATGCACATGGGTTCTATCACATCATGCATGGATGTCTCAGCAGCTGCTCTGTCTATGTTACAGGAAGTCTGCTGAGATTTATCAGGAATTTAGCACGAAGACCTGGTGCTTGGCTCTTTGTAGAAAAATCATCGTCAGTGCTATATTGTGTCTGTGGGGAACAAACTGTGCATGGACACTTTAATATATAATGTCCATAGCTATGCATGTGACAGAACTCGAGGGACCGTAGCAGTACTAATATTCCATCCGGGTTTTGTAGGATGGTTGCTTAATCCTCACAGTTTGCTTATACAGGAGGTGAACTCAGCATACACACTTATATAGGACCATATAATCCCACCAAAGGGATTCATCTCTCTGCTTCTCTTCCCTCTGACACACTTCTCTGCTGTGATTCAAGAAGTGTTCAAGTCTGTCCTTAAAGATGTAGGTGTCTCTGTGTCCCCTGTTTTTGTTTTTTCTTCTCCTTGGTATAATATGGCCCCCAAACCCTGAACATCTTACTCATATGTCTCAAATTTAGAGGAAAGTACTCTTCTTTTCCCCAGATTCTTTGGCATTTGTGTTAGTTTTTCTAAAACCCAAGACTGTCTCCCCCATCTCAGTTGGAAGACTGTAATATTGCATTGTGTAAATAATCCAGAGATCTTCAAAACTGAAATTAAGTTACAGGTGCATGCCACACAAGTGTTTATTTCAACCAGCCAAGCGATCAAAAACTTACAGTGCTTGGTTCAACATTTGCTTTCCAAAAATTCTTCCTCTTCTTCCCACATTTCCTCTGTTGGAAATAATTCATTATTGGAAATTTCATTGATTTGTATTTGTATGTAAACTTGGTGTGGTAAGTGGGGCTCAGAAAATTATCAATAAAGAAAAACAGCTCATTTGAAGGTACCTTCCTTCTACACAGTGCTAATCTGCACGCGTCTTACTGTTACCACAAGAGCGGGTAGCACTTGGTTCGGGTGAAATCAGAGGGTGGACTGAGCTGCTTGTGTCTGACAAAGCAGCAGACGTCTGTGCCCGTGCAAGGTGCTCTCTGAGCTGCCTTTGTCCTCTGCCTTAGTCAGTCCGTTTAGCCCCCAGGTGGCTAATTCCTAAGATGTAGACTCCATGGGCCTTGACACACTCCCCACAACTAGAATTGCCTTGTGTGTGATCCCACATAGCAGACGTCTTGATGATAGCCCCGCTGTGCTTTTTCTCCTAGTGCACCCGCTCTGGGAGAGCGTGGACCTGGTCCCGGCGGGCGAGCGCCAGTCACCCATCAACATCCGGTGGAGGGACAGTGTCTATGATCCTGGCTTAAAACCGCTCACCATCTCTTACGACCCGACCACCTGCCTCCACGTCTGGAATAACGGGTACTCCTTCCTCGTGGAATTTGAAGATTCTACAGATAAATCAGGTGAGGGTCAGACTGGTGGTCTTGTGTGGAGTTAAAGGGACAGTTTGAAGTGAGCACAGGCCACACCACACTGCCTCCTTGGGACCATGGACCTCTATGAGCGGTGGACTGGGACTCCTTGCACTCAGCTTTTTCAATGTATGAAAAAAATCCCTTCGAGTTTTTATGAACATTTTCTTCTACTAGTATAGGTAGTACTTTTATTAATAAGTATGTGTATCTCTATGTATAGACAGAAGATAGGTTGTGAAATTAAAGCTTTGCCTGAAATTTATTTTGTGTGTATTGAATACGTACTGATTTTCTCTGCTTGCTGACTTTACAAGACACTTTTACATTTAATAGTAATACTATTTAATCAGATTTAACTGATCAGATTGCAGTACCTTTGAAATGGGGCAAAAAAAGCATATTCATGTGTGCATGAGGTTATAATCTTAACAACCAGTTCTATATTATAAAATGAAAACTCATATTCTGTTAATTTTGTTGATTTAGAAGAAACACAATTTAAAGGAGATTTTCAAAACCAGATATTATATTGCTTTTGAATCTTCTCTGGTTTTGAACCTACCCAGATATAAACTAATCTGAATGATTTCAAAGTTTACCTAAAACTTTTAGTATCTATTGAACACAGAATGTGATTAATTCTACGTAGGTTTCTTTTCTCTTTTTTCTTTTCCTTTTCAAATCAGATTTGATGGTACCAAATAGTCTTCATCTGAAATAATTATTATTTGAAATAGTCTCTCTTTGTGGTTATCAACCAGTGGCAATTTTACCACCCCTTCCTCCCCAGGGGCTGGGGACACTTGGCAACATGCGTAGGCATTTTAAGTTGTCACACTTGGGAGGGTGGGGTGCACCTGTTGTCTTGTGGGTCAAGGCCAGGAAAACAGCTGAAGAGCCTACAGTATGCAGGACAACATTCGCAAAGAGTTATTCAGCCCCTAATATCAATAGAGCCAAGATTGAGAAACCCTTTAGGAAATTAGTTTTCTCTTATGAATATGAGGAAATGAGCCCATGAATGTGTTAATGAATCAAGTACAAAATGTAACCTAAAGCATAAATGGAAGTGTTTAGTCCTGTATCTATCCTCGCTCTAGAATTCCCAACTGTATCTTGGTTCTGTATGCATTTTCCTAGGGTTGCTCTGAAACTTAGACATGGCTCTCTGGCCCAACAGCAAACAGACTGCTCCTCCAATGGGAATTCTCTCTCTGGCTCTCTTCCCTTTGATGTACTTCTCTGCTGTGATCCACCAAGTGCTCAGGCCTGTCTTTAAAAGCTTAGGTGTTTCTATGTTCCCCATTTTTTTTCCTTTCTCCTCTGTGGTATGATGTGGCCCCCCAAACCTGAACATCTTGCTTACATTTCTCAAACTGAGAAGAAATTACTCCTTTTCCTCCCAGATTCATTAGTATCTTTCCTAATTTTTCCAAAACCCTATAGTGTGCTCCTGTCTCAACCGGAAGCTATATTACTGGAATACTGTAGTGTTACATTGTATATAAGGATTCCAGAAATCTTCAAAACAGCAACCTAAATTCCTATATTCCAGATAGCTATCTTGCATGACAATGAGCTTTACTTGTCTCAGGAGTTCTAGCATTACTCCTGCCGACTACACCAATGGGCAGACCCAGTCTATGAATACCAACTCTCCTACATACACTCTGGATGCACAGCAACCCTCTCAACTCTCAATTTTGTCTAGGTCCTTGGCAACCTTCTTTCTTTTCTTCTGAGGATCCTAAATGTTGGTCAGCTTTCTAATGACCTTGACGGTCTAGAGACTGTTTCCAATATAGGTTTCCTTCACTGAGTTGGAAATTGTGGGAAGTTGTTTAATAGGTTTCTAACCAAGTGAGTTAATCTCAAGATCATTAGAGGCAAATAGCTTTCTGTTTCATTTTTTAGTCATTTTTCCCCCCTTTTTAACAATAGATTCACGAATTCTTATCCACCCATTTGCTAGGGCAATCTCAGATGGAATACAAATGACCTGCATTTTCCTCATAATAACTCCTTAGGTACCTCCAAGCACAACTCACTAAATTGATTATTCCTCGATGTTACCTTCCCTAGGTGTGTCAGTGTCACACTATTTTTATAAAATATCCAGAAAAAATGTAGAGAGGTTGCTAATTTTCCACTTATTTTGTTAGGAAGGACCAAAATAGGTAACCCCTTTTTAAATTATGCTTTAATAATCATTCTCTTTAAAATACCATTAATCTTTGATAAGTATCTAACTTTCTCTATCTCTCTCTTTTTCCACATTTCAGTGACTGCCTCCTATTTCCTGCTTATTCTTCATTGCTATTTCTCCATGCTGTTGCAAAATAATTAATAGCATTCAAAGAGGAGGAAAGAGTGAATGAACATAAAAAATAAAGAAAAAGTAAAAGACAGCAAAGACTTCCTAGAAATGAAGAAAGACAAGAACCAATTCTAATTGTAGAAAGGAAAGGAGCTAATAAATATCAATGTCTATAAATTAAAAAAAAAAACAACTAGGAAATGCTGCTACAGTGTGCTTTACAAAGAACTCGGGATAAGGTGTGCAAAGAAAGGGTTTGAGGAAAGTATGTGACAAAAAGAAACCATACCAAACCTTATGGGATGTAGCAAAAGTAGTGCTTAGAGGGAAATTAGAGATGAAAATGCCTTTATTGGAGAAGAAGAAATTTCTCAAATCAATAATCTAGCTTCCCACCTTAAGGAGCTAGAAGGAGAAGAGCAAACTAAACCCAAAACAAACACAAAGAACAGAGCAGAAACCAATGATGTCAAAAGTTGGTTCTCCAGAAAGATCAACAAAACTGATAAACCTTTAGCTAGGTGGAGCGAGAAAACAAACAAGAGAAGACTCAAATTACTGAAATCAGGAATGAAAGAGGGACATCACCACCAACCTTACAGAAATTAAAAGGATAATAAGAGAAGGTATGTGAGCATCTCATAGCACTGCCCTTTGCTGGGTACTGTTTTGTTGTTTGGCTCCCCTGAATAGGACACAGTGCATGTGGGGAATGGCACTAAATTATGCCTGGGCTGAGGTCCATGGATGATCTCTAATTTCACCTCCTGTGAAAGTACTCTCATCAGCTAGGTCACTAGGCCTCAAAGAGAGGAAGAGATGGGTCCTGTTGCTCCCCAAAGGGTGCTTCCTGCCCCATCTTGTGTCACTTTACACTTTTCTGGGGTATCACCGGTAAATCCAGGAAGAATGTTCCCCAGACATTTGAAGAGTTCTCCTTCCTAATTTTGGTCTTACATTTGCTTTTTGGGAGAAAACAATGTAATGATTTGTAGCAAACCTACAGAGTGGTATATCCGTTAGGACCATCCAATTTGAGAACATTTCCATCACCCCAGTTATTCCATATACCTTATGACCACTCTGCTTTCTAATTTACAATCTTCTGTTTCCCTTCTGCCTGTTTCTTGCTGACTGTACTTCCCCCTGTCATCCACACATCTGCCCCACCTGACCCCACCTTTTTCTTCGCTCTTGCTGAGGTTACCAGTGATGTTTCAATTAACAAACCCAACAGATACTTTGCAGTCTATTTCTTTAGTTCCTGGTTTCATTGAGAATCTTCTAAGTGCCACACACTGTGCCAGGTGCTCAGAATGGAAAGAGGAAGAAGGGATGGTCGCCACCTTTAAGGAGCTAATACTGTGGTGGGGAGACAGACCCATGAACAGACAGCGCTAATGCAGAGTGCCAAGCGCTGCGAGGGAAGTGTTCAGGTGGGGTCCGGTGGGAGAAGGCTTCCTGGAGGGGGTGACACCTGGGCTGTCTGCATGGAGGGGGAGGTTCAAGGCAGTGCAATGCTTGTGTTTGGTACTACTGTGTGTAAGTGCAAGAAGGAAATGGCAGCCAAGTGAGGCCTGAGGTAGGCAGGAGCTGATACACAGCCAGTTCTGCAGGCCTTGCCCAGAGAGGGGTAATGTGGGTGCAGCTTACCTGCGTACTCTTGCTCTGGGTCTCGAGCTGGGCTGTGATGGAGGTGTCAGCTGTGGTTGGGGCTTCATCTCAAGACTCCTCTGGCGAAGGATCCTCATCCAAATTCACTCACGTGGCTGTTGGCAGAATTCAGTTTCTCTCAGGGTCTTGGTTTCTTTGCTGGCTGTTGGCGAGAGGCCACTCCCTTTTCCTTACCCAGTGGGCCTCTCCGTAGGGCAGCTCACAACATGGCAGCCGGCTTCGTCAGAGAGAGCAAGCAAGATGACAACCAGCATCTTTTTGTAACCTAATCTGAAAACTCATATCGCATGACTTTTACCCTTAGAGGCAAGTCACAAGGTCCAGCTCACACTCAGGGGAGGGCATTACACAAGGGTGTGAATACCAAGAGATAGGGTTCATTGGGAGTCTTCTTAGAAACTGCCAGGATACATGGCCAATGGCACAAAGCCAATGAATTCAAACTGAGGTCCCTTTCCTGTAAAGTGCATACCCTTAGCCCCATTATATAGGAGAATACCTCCCTGTCTCACTTCTCCCCTATGTACAATTTATGTGGATCCAGTGCATGTAGAGACTTCATGATTTTTCTAGTTAGAAGTGCCCAAATCAGATGCCTGGGCATCTCACTTCTCTCCCAGGGATCACAAATGGAGAAGTGCCTATAGCGCCATAGAAGTAATGAACATGAGCCAGGCTGGGAGAATCTGAGACAAATGGCAGTGATGGCGACTGAGAAACTGGCAGGACCGTTGAAAGGTGGTGGTCGTTTCTCCCATCTAGCCTGTTGTTGCCTGGTGGGAGCATGTGCCCCACATTCTCATTCTCCATGTGCCTCCATGTGCCTTCTCATTCTCCAGTTAGAAATGTAGAGTTTTATGGGAAATTGTCTAGCTTTAAATGTTGGCAATGAACTTTAAGATGTATTTAGTATTGTGTGGGTGAATCAAAACACACCTGAAGACCAGTTCTGCCCCCTTCCCCCTGCAGCCACCCACTAGTAATAGCTCCTCTCTGCCTTGCTCATTATCTTTGGAGGAGACACACAGTAAGTTTCCAGAATATGTTGCCAGTGTTTTTCTGGAGATAGGAGAGAAAAGCTAGCCTTCCCCTCTGCCTTGGTCACTTAACATGGGACGAGAACTTCAATTTCATTCAACAGATTAGATTGGATTTTGCCAAAGTCAAGCTCCCAATATGGAGCTGGCATAGAAAAGCAAGGTTTTGGAAAATATTTTATTTTTATTTCAGTATGCTTTAGTACCATCCTCCTGTTATTTTAGTGAATCAGGTGGTATTAGTCTCTGTACCTCCCCTGCCCCTTAAAGAAAAGTGGTCATTGGTGTCTTTGCTCACCTCTTTCAAAACATTTTTTTTAGAGGAAGAAATTATGTAAAGTATTTTCAAAAGGCAATAAGATACATAGCAGACCACTGCATGACATATCCAACGTATTTAGTCCTGGGATAGTTGTAATTGCACATAAAATTCAACTAATGATGCAGTAAACTCTAAAGATCACTAAGGTAGTTGAGATAGATGGGTTTTATGCTCTTATATTGGTTTAACCATGAACAGACATCTCCAGGGTTGGATTAGATGGAAGAAATGAGGAACTAATTAATATGTGTTAGCAAACTCAAGAAAAAAAATCAGTACAACCCAAAGTCTGAGGAAAGATGATTTTAAAATCTTGTTTTATCTGGATATTTTGCATTTCAAGTATTATTTCACTAGTTCAGAAAACACTAGCCAAACAAAAGGTATTTATTATCCAACATGGTAACGACAGTGGTACAGTGTGGATGACTCACATCGTTCACTCTGTCCAAAGGGACATGGGTGATAAGTTTTCACTTGTAAATGCCCTATTTTATTTCAATGGAAGGGGAAAAAAAAACAGTAGTATCTTCCAAAATTGAAATGCAAGAAGCACCTGGCTGGCACATGATGGCACATGGTACAGCACATGACTCTTGATCTCAGGGTCATGAGTTTGGGTCCCACATTGGGTGTAGAGTTTACTTTAAAAAAAAGTATCAGTGCATAAAAAAGAAAGAATATCTTTTGTCCCCATACTTCAGTTTTATGAGATTGGGTTCGATAAATATGCTAAGAGACATTTGCATTTTACTGCACATTTAAAAAGTAGGCGCAGTAACTCAAGGTCAAGAGCATGTTCTAGGAGGAGGCGAACGCCCTCATCTTCTAGGCACAGGCAGTCAGGAAGCAGATCGAGAAGGAGATCACATTCTAAGTCAAGGAGTAGGGGATGATCCAAACGTCCAAGACAGAGAAGATCTCATTTCAGAGAGAGAGGTAGAAGGTCAAGGAGTACATCAAAAACCAGGGCAAAAAGAAAGAAGACAAAGAAAAGGAGTGTTCCAAAACACCACCAAAAAGTTTTAGCACAGCCATAGATTCCAGAAATGCAAGCAGAGACAGACAACCCCAATGAAGTAGGCGTGGCACAAGATCTCCTACAAAGCCTAGGTCACCTAAAAGAAAAATGTCTAGTTATATCCCCTAGGAGATATAAAAAGGAGAAGAAAGGTAAAGAAAGAAGCAGAGATGAAAGAGAATGACCAACAAGCAAGAAGAAGAAAAGTAAAGATAAGGAAAAGAATCAGAAAACGAAATCAGAGAGTGATAAAGATGTGAAATTAATAATGAAGAGGAACAAGGGAATGACAGTAAGAAAGAGAAAAAAGAGAAGAAACCAACAGAACCAAGTTCCCCTAAAACAAAAGGATGTTTTGTGGAAAAGGGAACTCGTGATTCACTAAAAGAATCCAAAGTGAATGGGAATGATCATCATGGAGAAGACATGTTTATGAGTGACTGAATATTGCCACCATGGGAATCCAGCTGCATACATGCACGAGTGTCTTTCCTTCGTGTGATTTCTTAATGCTGTTTTTGTTCCTACCAAACCTAGATGTTTACAGTTCTGAGTTACAAATGGATACAAAGCTTCTGATATTGATACTAGTTATTTACATCCAAAACCATTTAGAAAATGATACAGGAGTAACCAATTCTTTAAAAAAATTTTTTTTTCAATGTTTATTTATTTTTGACAGAGAGAGAGAGAGAGAGAGAGAGAGAGAATGAGCGGGGGAGGGGCAGAGAGAGAAGGAGACACAGAATCCAAAGCAGGCTCCAGGCTCTGAGCTGTCAGCACAGAGCCCAACATGGGGCTCGAACTCACAGACTGCGAGATCATAACCTGAGCCGAAGTCAGACGCTCAACTGACTGAGCCACCCAGGCGCCCCCGGGAGTAACCAATCTTGACATGGTGAAATCTGTCAAGCAGTTTTAAGAGTATTCTGGTGCTGCTTTAAAACAAAAACGAAAAGCTGCATACATCACAGCACCCATGGATAGTTTATGTTGTATGATCTCCTTTATTAAGTTCACTTATAGTATTTCTAGAATTTGATTCATTGCTATAATGCAGCTATGTAGGGAATGCACTGATTGCATGTTAATTGTGGCAGGAATATCCTAAATGTCATTAAAACCCTCCAACATGATGGATCTACTTATGGTCTTATCTGTTGACATGACAAATTAACATTCTTTTTAAAAAAATTTTTGTTAATGTTTATTTATTTTTGAGAGAGAGTCACAGCATGAGCAGGGAAGGGGCCTGAAGCAGGCTCCCAGGCTCCAAGCTGTCAGCACAGAGCCTGACACAGGGCTTGAACTCATGAACTGTGAGATCATGACCTGAGCTGAACTCAGACACTCGACTGACTGAGCCACCCAGGCGCCCCAACATTCTTATAATTACATCTGAAAATGAAAATTTGAAATAAATCACCCTTTAAGGCTTTTAGCTAAATTTTTGTGGCTTTTGTTTAACTTTGAAAGGTTCTATCTGCACTAACCTTTTTTGATGACTGACTAGGCTTTAATTACAGAAACAAGATTTGAAATGAAATTGTCTTTGGTAGTGAGCAAATAACGTATTTTGAAGTAGAGTTGTACACTTTTTTCATAAGGTGTTTGGGAATTTTTTTCCCTGAAATAATTTATTCCACATCTACATCAGTGAAGGCTTCTGCCTATCCTGAGCCCATCTGTTAAAGAAAGTTATCTCTTGTCCTGGTTTTCAGTTTTCCACTCTTTTATTAGTTTGTTTTAATCTCAGTGTTGGAAAAAGGGAGTAGGGCATTTTAAATTGACTTTCATACACTTTAAAATAAGACAAATCTACTTTTAATGTTTATTTATTTTTGAGAGAGAGACAGAGTGTGAGTGGGGGAGGAGCAGAGAGAGAGGGAGACACAGAATCTGAAGCAGGCTCCAGGCTCCGAGCTGTCAGCACAGAGCCCGACGCAGGGCTTGAACTCACAAACCTGATCATTACCTGAGCTGAAGTCGGACGCTGACTGACTGAGCTACCCAAGCGCCCCAAGACAAATCTACTTTTAAATAAATGTTTTTTATTTTGAGAGAGAAGTGTGCATGCACATGAGCAGGGGAGGGGCAAAGAGAAAGGGAGAGAGAGGATCACAAGCAGGCTCCACACTGTCAGCACAGAGCCTGATGCAGGGCTCAATCCCAAGAAAGCCTGTGATCATGACCTGAGCCAAAGTGAAGAGTCAGACGCTTAACCGACTGAACCACCCAGGAGTCCCAAGACAAGTCTACTTGATAATGTACTTTTTATGTGATGTCCAGTATAAAACCTATCAATTTGTGTTACTGGTACTGCAGTAGTAATCTTATGCGCACAGTGATTCCAGGTTAAATGCAAAGTAGTTAGGCAACGGTTTTCTTAGTTACAGGAGTTTCAATGTTCACTTTTGTGCAGAAAAAACTAAAGTAGGCCATAGTCTGTGTCATGTTGATGTACAGTTTCTGAAATTGTTTTATAAGACTTTGTTAATAAAACCCTTATTTCATGTTCCTGTAAAAAAAAGAAGTGGGCACAGTAAATATAGAATATAAAAATAAGTCAAGAATTGGCCTTTAATGGTTGTACAGAGCTTGGAGTGTGTTAATTCTCAGTGTCTTTCAGAGTGCAAGTCTTGCCCTTATACCTGTACTGACTGTGTGGAAATCAAGTTTATATACACGCGTATCTAATACAGTGTGCCCCATTTAAGACAGTTCACATAGAAGGTCCCCCCAAAGAGTCGGCCTTTCCCCTGCATTCCTCCATGGTATGAAAAACTGTCCCCTGAATTGTTGAATGTGCCATTTCAGTGATCGAGGGAGGACCTCTGGAACACAACTACCGACTGAAGCAATTCCATTTTCACTGGGGGGCCATTGATGCTTGGGGCTCCGAGCACACTGTGGACAGCAAATGTTACCCGGCAGAGGTATGTTGAGCAGCTTGGGAACAGCGACAGCCGTGAAGTGGGGATAATGCTGAATTTCTAAGAAATTATCAGGGAAAATCCAATGATTCCTATAAATGCTAAATAGCTCTCTCGGGCATATTTGATTATTCCCAGTTTATACATGTAAAAATGATATGTGCCCTCATCTCACATAATCGAGCAGAAATGAAACTCAAGATCCTAAAACGGAATCCTTCCAGAATTCCAAGCTAGGCTCAAATTATAGCCTGAAGTTATAAGCCAGGCAACAATGCAGGGCCACCAGATTAAATTAATCCAAGTGAGAATTGGGAGGAGCCTAAATAAAGCCTGTGACAATAGAAACAGAAAAAGAGCAAGATTTAACAAGCATTTCTGAAATAAAAGCAACAGGACTTGGAGGCATGGTCCACTTCAGGAGAGGAGAGGAGCAAGTTAACCGTGACCTTGAGGGTCTTACTTGGGAGACTGGGTGATGATGCATTGGCAAATGATGGACAAGAAATAATTTGTAGGGAAGTACAGGGACCGCATAAGGAAACACAATTTATTCTTACAATTTCTCCTTAATTTGGTTTTAAATGTTACCATGAAAAGAAGCACATTTTAAGTGGTTATCCCTCAAATAAATTTATCTTCAACTCTTGTTTAATTCCCATACAGAGAATCTATTTCTCTCAATATAAACATCTCTCCTTTAGATACAAATGGATTTTGGATATGACGGTTTCATATCCAAAACAGCATGGGAATGGACAAAGTTTGCTCCCTCCCTGAAATGTTACCCACTTTGCTGTATTTGTTTTCTTTTATTTTTCTCCAAATAAATCCCTCTATTCAGAAGTAATGTTAATTGCTGTTCCTGCATACATTTCTTCCTGTTATTTATTTCTATCTCATTTTGCACCAGATTGGTGTATGCTTTTCTCAGTGGCTTTATTTTGGGCAAGGAAACATTAAAATATTATGTGTTGAATAAGGCTGTCTGTTTTGGAGCAATCCTATATGCTTATGTATCAAACCATCTTTTAATGCTGTTTTAGCTGCACTTGGTACATTGGAATGCAGTCAAATTTGAAAACTTTGAGGATGCAGCACTGGAAGAAAATGGTTTGGCTGTGATAGGAGTATTTTTAAAGGTAAAAAAGTCTTACCACTTTACATGATGTGTTGTATTGTGGGGTAAAAAGATACAACATTGTCATATTAAGATCTAAGTTTATTGGGATAAAAAAAAAACCATAATTGACTTGTGGAATCAATATGTTGTACACCCGAAACTAATGTAAAATTGTATGTCAACTCTACTTCAATTTCAGGGGAAAAAAAGAAAATGAACAATGGTTAAAAGAAGAGATTGCTATGAATATATTTCAAATGATATTAAAATGCACAGTCCAGGGGCGCCTGGGTGGCTCAGTCAGTTAAGCGTCCAACTCTTGATTGTGGCTCAGGTCATGATCTCATGGTCATGAGATCAAGCCCCCTGTCGGGCTGTGTGCCAAGTAGCTGAGCATTGACCCTGCTTAAGATTCTCTCCCTCTCCTTCTCCCTCTCTCTCTCCCTCTGCCCCTGCCACACACACTCTCTCTGAAAACAAAAATGTCCAGTCCAATAGAGTAACAAGAGTAACAAGCCACATATGGCAAATGAGCTCTTGAAATGTGGCTACTTTGACCATGGTACGGTTTTTCATTTTAATTAATTAAAATTTCAATGTAAGAACTGGTGTTTATTATTTATTTTTGAGAGAGAGAGAGAGAGCATGTAAGTAGGGGAGAGGGGCAGAGGGAAAGAGAGAATCTTAAGCAATCTCCATGCTCCGCATGGAACCTGACAAGGCGCTGGATCCCAGGACCCTGAGATTGTGACCTCAGTGGAAATCAAGAGTTGGCTGCTTAACCAACTGAGGCACCCAGGCGCCCAACGAACTGATATTTAAATGGAGCTGGGGCACCTTTCCCCGCAGGCACACTGACCCTATCAGCAAACAGCCTGCTCATTTGTTTTGTGTCTAATTTGATTCAGTGACGTTTATAGCAACCTAAATTGCCCGTTTAAGTGTAGTTTAAGTAGTGTGATTGGTTTGTTTATATGTGATCACCAGGTGGCTAATTTTAATTCATATTCTGTTCTGATTTCAAAAGTAAAGTGTCAATTGTTTTTAATATTTTCTCATTGCTTCTTCTTTAGCTAGGAAAACATCACAAAGAGCTGCAGAAATTGGTGGATACTTTGCCATCAATCAAGCATAAGGTAATTTCCCCACCTAAATCACTTGAAATACATTTTATGTTTAATCTCCGAGTGGACGCTGACAAGGCGCCCCGGAACACAACTCGCCACTGCCTTGGTTCTGCCGCCATGCCACTGAGCGCTCGGCACTCGGGAACACGGTGCCGTCCCCTCCTCTGCTCCGACACCTGCACACCTGCGTCTTCGAAGTCCCCGTGGGAACACTCAGACCAGCCCTCTTGGCTAGACCTCCCATCCCGCAGGCGGGGAGCAGGGAAAAGTGGGACGGACGCTTGGCTTGGCTAGCTGTGAAGAACAGTTACCCGTTTCCGTCCGGCCCGTCCGCATGGACGCCTCTGTCCAGACCCCAGGATTAACTGTTGCTTCTTGAGGATGCCAAAGGGGCTGTTCCCTGGAAGTCCTCCTCTTCCCTGTCTCTCCCCTTCTCCCCACCTCAGTCCCTCCCCACTGCCTCTTTCCCTCTCCCTCCCTCTCGCTCTCCCTCTTTTTCCTTGCCTGTCTCTTTCTTCCCTTTTGATGCAGGAGCCTGGCTCCCTCTACTTTGCGTTGTGTTTTAGAAAGGAGAATTCTGTTCGTTTCTCTTGAGAAAGACCAGCCTCCTTGTTCATGCACCAGCTACCACCTGACGCCTGACGCCTCCCGCCTCCCGCCTCCCGAAGAGTTCAGAGGAGACTGGCACCTGCAGTAAACTCATGACAATGGAGGGGGAAAGTGCTTTTGGCTGTGTTCCCATGGAGGATGATCAGAAATACATAGTTAATTACAGGAGCAGTGTGCGGGTGTGATTCTGTCCAAAGGTGCCTAGAGATACTCTAGACCACTGCTGGTCCCCAGATTCCCCTGGAATCATTGCCTCATCATCCGATTTCTGAGTGGTTTTCATCACAAAATGATGACTCGGTGACCCCTTCTCTTTGCCAGGACACCCTTGTGGAATTTGGGTCATTTGATCCTTCCTGCCTGATGCCCGCCTGCCCAGATTACTGGACCTACTCGGGGTCCCTGACTACCCCGCCCCTCTCTGAGTCTGTCACCTGGATCATTAAGAAGCAGCCCGTAGAGGTTGATCACGATCAGGTATGTTCTTTCCACCTTTCTGTATGAGGACATGCTAGTCTGCCCCTTTAACACAAGGCTGGGCTCAAACTTTGGCATCGGTTTTGAACATCTTGTAATGCTTCTACGTTTTTATTAAAATGCGCTAACATCTTATCTGAAAATTTGGATATCAATTGGGGAATTCTTCAAACCAACTAGAGAGAACAGTTAAAATTTAGGACACATAAGCTTTTTACTTCCATATTTGGCAATGACATATGTCTTATGTATTGTGTATTTTATATATAAATATGACTCTCTATATAAACAAGGCCCTTTTAAAGGGAAGAATGAAGACTGGAGATGGGTGTGCTCACAACCCTTTAAAATCCTTAAGGAGGGGCACCTGGGTGGCTCAGTCGACTGAGTGTCCAACTCTTAATTTTGGCTCAGGTCATGATCTCACTGTTCATGAGTTCAAGCCCCACATCTGGCTCTGCAGTAACAGTGCAGAGCCTGCTTGGGATTCTTTCTCTCTCCCTCTCTCTCTGTCCCTTCCCACTTACATGCACTTTCTCTCAAAATAAATAAATAAACTTAAAAAAAAATCCTTAAGGAAATTTTGTTCTGGAACCTCAGGATAAAGACAGAATCCAACAGTGTCTGTCCATAAAGTTTAAGTCAGTTGTTTTGAACTTGGAGTTTATTTTCTTTTTAAAAAGTAAGTTTAGGGGCGCCTGGGTGGCTCAGTCGGTTAAGCGTCCGACTTCGGCTCAGGTCACGATCTCGCGGTCCGTGAGTTCGAGCCCCGCGTAGGGCTCTGGGCTGATGGCTCACAGCCTGGAGCCTGCTTCCGATTCTGTGTCTCCCTCTCTCTCTGCCCCTCCCCCATTCATGCTCTGTCTCTCTCTGTCCCAAAAATAAAAAATAAAAAACATTAAAAAAAAATTTTTTTTTAAAAAGTAAGTTTAAGTGGTAATTACTTGCCACTAATTACTAAATTCAATGCACAAAATCCTGTTTAATTTATAATTTAAACTATAATAGTACTTGTATATGCTTGCTTTATGGGATTTTTATTAATTACAAAGCATTTTTACAGGAGCAAAGGCTTCCAAAATCTTTTTTATGAAGCCAAGATAACTGATACCAACACCCATTAAATATTTTTAAAAATTAAAAGTAAACTAAAGATTGATATCTCTGAAGAATATGTTTTAAAGGAAGCAAAAGTAATACATGAAAACAGAAGCTAGCAGTACATTAGAAGAAACATACACATTCTGACGAAGTAGTAGATATTCTAGTAAAGCAAGGATGTTTCATTATTAGGAATGATATTAACATACTTCATCATATCAGTGAATCTTAATAGAAAAATCATGTAATCATTTCCATATATTGTTAAAAGGCATTAGCAAAATGTACTATTCAGTTTTTTAAATTTTTAAATAAAATAGAAATGAATGGAGATTTCCCTAACTTGCAAAAAAGACATGGATCTCACTTCAAAAGTAAATAGTATGTTTACTATGGAAAGAATTGTTACCATATACACTTTGGAAGTTGTTCTGGAAGTAGCCAATACAATTAGACCAGAAAAGAAAAAATAAATTAGAGAAACAATAAAAACTACTTTAAAAATAAGGTAGTTTAGTAATTAGTGGAGTAAAACATTAATTTGTAGAAATCAATACATTGATTTTTTAAGTTTTTAAAATTTATTTGAGAGACAACACGCGCACACAGGCTGGGGAGGGGCAGAGAGAAGGAGAGACAGAATCCAAATCAGGCTCCGTGCCATCAGCACAGAGCCCAGTGTAGGGCTCGAACTCACAAACTGTGAGATCATGACCTGAGCCGAGACCAAGAGTTGGATGTTTAACCAACTGTGCCACCCAGGTGCCCCTAGAAATCAATACATTTAAAGCACATATAAATATATATATCACTATATATAAATCACAATCAGTTAAAGGATGCAATGATATAAAGTTATAATGGAAGAATGAACCCTATTTATAATGGAAACAAAAATATAAAATGCCTTGGAATAAGCTTAAGAAATTTTAACAAGTAAACTTAAAATATCCCTGAAGGACACAAAAGAAGATTTCATAAAATGTATACCATGTTATTGAATCAGAAGACACCATAAAGATATCTTTAGATGTCAATTCTCCCTGACTCATTATTATCCACTGTTTATTCTCCATAAATTTGATGTGGTCCATTCACTATGCCAATAGGATTTTTAGATAGATGTGCTACTTCTAAAATCATGTGGCAAAACGAACAAGCATAAATAGGGAAAATTCTGAGAGAAAATGAGAGGTGATTAGATCTACAAACTTATAAAGTCACAATAATTAAATAGTATGGTACTGGCACACAAATAAAGAGATCACTGGAGGGAAGAAAGTGGTAAGTTCAGAAATATGTCTAAGTACATATGAGAATTTAGTTTGTGATAAAGGTAGCATCTCATCTCAATGGGGAGAAAAGATGAGATTCTTCAGTAAATGCTAATGCGAGGGCAACTGGGCAGGCATTTGGGGGAGAAAAATTAGATCCACCATGCAGACCTTATGCAAGAATATATTCCACATATATTAAATGTTAAAAACACTGCTAGGACAAGCGTAGGAAAATCTTTTTATACCTCCAAATAGAGGAAGCTTTTTTCACTATATATCAAAACCAGAAGTCTTAAAGAAACCAACTAGTAAATTAGACCACATAATTTTTTTAAATCTGTCTGATAAAAGCCACCAAAAACAAATGGCAAAACATAGAGCTTACCTGTTCATAAGCCTGGGCTTGGTGACCTATATGTTTAGTCTGCGTTTATCCTTCACATTTAAAAATTGACATAACACTGGGGTGCCTGGCTGGCTTCCCTGGTTCAGTGTCCAACTTCAGCTCAGGCCATGATCTCATGGTTCATGGGTTCAAGCCCCGTGTCGGGCTCTGTGCTGACAGCTCAGAGCCTGGAGCCTGCTTCCGATTCTGTGTCTCCCTCTCTCTCTGCCCCTCCGCCACTCATTCTCTCTCTCCCTCTCTCTCTCTCTCCCTCTCTCTCTCTCAAAAATAAATAAACGTCAAAAATCAACCTAACACTGAAAAATAAGTCAGTAAAATAAATAAATCAGAGAGTCAGTGGCCCATGTGAGGAGTTTTCAAATGAAATCTCTACACAGAAAATTCAGTAAGAAAAAAAACGTTAGCTGTCATCTATAATCCTAGTCACCTATAATCAGTGTTAGTCATTGTTTGGGTAAATCTTTTAGTCTTTTATCTATATAAATATACATAATTTTCTTCACCAAATGGAATCATCCTGGACATACCATTTTGTTCCTCTTTTCACTCAGTGATATGTGAAACATTTTATCGGTAATAAACATCTTCAATATCACTTTTAATGGCTATGTACTAGTCCATTTTATAGATCTAATGTAACTTACTGATACTTGAGCGATTTCTAATCTTTTGCAATTAGTTGAATAAAAATAAATCTTAAGTACTTGGACACATTCTTAATTTCTGAGGGTATATGCGTAATTTGCAAATACGGTCCCTATGTTTGCCACTCGCCCCTGGTCACAATCCTGCCTCCGCAGCTCTACTTGGCCTGAAGTCTTTGATCGAAACACATCTTCACATGCTTGCCTACTGTGCCCCAGGCTGTCCTCTCCATAGCTGCAGCGTGCCTGACTGACTGAGGAGAAATGTTGTGAAAAGATTTTACAGCGGACTTGAAGTCCAGTGTTCCATAATAAGGTGGCTCAGAAAGCCAAGGGGGCAAATGATGCTATCGCCATATTAGAGAACAAGCTTTTGACTTGGGGTTGCTCCTCTTTGCACTGAGCTGCATTGTCCAGTCCATGAGCCACTAGCTGCACATGGCCATTTACATTGAAATATAAACACATTAAAATAAAAATTAAACATTCAGTTCCAAGGTACCTGGCTAGCTCAGTCATTAGAGTATGTGACTCTTGATCTTGGGATCGTGAGTTTGAGCCCCACGTTGGGTGTAGAGATTCCTAAAAAATAAATGAATAAACTTTCAATAAATAAATAAGTAAGTAAATAATCCAGTTCCTTAGTTACACTAGCCACATTTCAAGCACTCGGTAGCCATATGTGGCTAGTGGTTATGATAATGAATCACGCAGAGGACATTTCCGTCATTACAGAAAGTTCTATTGGACAGTGCTGGCTGGGGGCATCCCACTGCCTGTTAAGAAGACATCCATACTACGGGCACCTGGGTGGCTCAGTCGGTTGAGCATACAACTCTTAGTCTTGGCTCAGGTCATGATCTCATGGTTCGTGAGTTCGAGCTCCACATCAGGCTCTGTGCTGATAGCACGGAGCCTGCTTGGGATTCTCTCTCTCCCTCTCTCTGCCCCTCCCCTGCTCGCTCTCTGTCTGTCTCTCAAAAATAAATAAACTTAAAAAAAATGTAAAAAGAAGAAGACATCCATATGCATTGCCTTCCCCTGCAATGCCCAGGTACAGTGAGCAATGAAGAAGACATTGTTTACATTAATGATTCAGTTACATTTTGAAAAAAATGAAACATTTTTGGCACTGTTACTGTATACATCAGGCCTTCCCTATAGTATTCTGTAGGCTAGTTATTTTGCCCATTTAAAGATGAGGTTCCTGGAATCAAAGATGAAAACTTGTCCTTGGCAAAGTGCTAATGTGTGGGGGACAGGGCCTTTGACCCCCAGTCTTTGGATCCCAAGTACCCTGCTGGCTTCACCACCTCCTGTTACCCTCCTCCTCATACATTTTATTCCCTGTCTAGTAGTGAAGGCATTCCTAACCAGAAATAAGTTGTTCTGTATCTAGTTTTAGACGAATGTTTTGGAATTGTAAAAATAAAAGTAATTTATTCATGAAGTTAAACTGTTATGCCATTGAAATCATTTATGCTTCCTACTTCTATTTCTAGCTTGAGCAGTTTCGGACCCTGCTCTTCACTTCGGAGGGGGAGAAAGAGAAAAGAATGGTGGACAATTTCCGCCCCCTTCAGCCCCTAATGAATCGCACTGTCCGCTCTTCCTTCCGTCACGATTATGTACTGAATATACAAGCGAAACCCCAGCCCTCAACTAGCCAAGCAACTCCCTAAGACACTCATATCTAGGCAGTACTTTGCTTTAATGAATACATACTAGCTTTTTAGAGATTGTTGATTGGACTGTTCTAAACGCCTACATTTAATAATTGTAGATGCGCATTTCTTGGTGTGGCAGTGCTCCTTCAGTCTTTGAAGAAAGCTCTTTGGTAAAGAAGTTCTTAACTTTTATTGATAATGATGTTTGACACTGACGTGGCAGTAAGAGACACAAGTTTGTCCTTCAGCAACCTGTTAGTAATCGTAATGTCTTTTTATGTCCTATATTTCTGGGTTGTCTTATGTTTATTAGTTGTCTTTTTATGTTTGTTAGTTAGTAACTCTATAGAGTTGTAAGTAGTGATGGTAATCAAAATATTTAACACTGGTAAGGTGCAGACACTGACCATCCAGAATGCAGGCCTTTCAGAAATGGCCCCAGCGCCCAAACTGGTACTTCCTGGCTAGCTGAACATTGGCCATGGTTTTAGGGATATTTTATTTCAAAATCTGAATGTATATTCTTTTCTAAAGCCTTCTCAACAAGTATATTTGCCTGATCTTTAGTTGTTATCCCTAGTACATGATATGCTTACTATCAATTTATGACATAGAAGAAAATATTTTGTAGTTCTAAGAAAATAAGAATTTACTTATAACAGGGAATCCTTTTGCACTTCTGAAGATCAAATATTTTACCTCAAGACCTGATCATATAGAAAGCATATACAGAGCATTTTAAAGAAAATGCTTGAAGTTCCTAAAATTTAAAATTCTTTCATGCTTTATTTACAGACATCGTTTTCAAAAGACTAGTAATATAATAGTCTATAGTTTATAGTGTTATTTTGCATTGTTTGTACACTGTTTCATAGAATATAATATTTTCCACAATGACAGAACTATCATGGCTTTCCTTGAGAACTGCCTGACCTTTATTTCATGAGTTGAGGTTCTGTGCAAGGCAGGTGCTCAACATAAATCTTCCAGTTAATATAATGGTTTAAATGACTTCTGCTACAGTAATAAGGAGAGAAAATTAACAGGCTAAAATCTAGAGAATTCTACGTATTTGGGGGAATCCATGCCGTTGTTGCCTTTGCTTGTAAATACCTTGGAATGTTTCTAGTTGCCTATAAGCCTGTGTTCAAACTCAATATTGAATTTACTAGTGGTCTTTCTTTCATTAGTATGCTAGTCATCTGATCTGCAAGGTAGGGTTGGATGAGTAGACTTGACACTACTAAACTATACACTGAAAAAGTTTAAGATGGTAAATTTTATGTGTATCTTACCACAGTTAAAAATAAATAATACATTCAGTAGAAGAAAAAGAGGGTTGGAGTTGTATATGTGAGTTTCGGGGGGGGGGCGGATATCTGCTCTTAAAAAAGGGAGGGGGCGCTCCTGGGTGGCCCAGTCCGTTAAGCATCAGACTCTTGATTTCAGCTCAGGTCATCATGACCTCACGGTTCGTGAGATGGAGCCCTGTGCCACGCTTAAGATCGTCTCTCTCCCTTTCTCTCTAAAAAATAAATAAACAGATAAATAAATAATTTTTTTGTTTTGTTTTTAAAGGGAGGGGGTGAAGGCATTTGCTTCTAGAGTACATGCCTTCTCTGGGAAGAAAATGAATAAAATTCTTAAAAAGATAAATGCGAGGGGAAAAGTTTATGTTAACTATCTAATTGATCTGTTCAAACCATAGTTATCTTTAAAAAGGTAAACACACACACAATATGCATTTTCTAGAGCACAGGGCTTCCCTCCTAGGCCTCTCACAAAGTCTTTGTGCAAAATTCTATTGCAGTGAGTCTTCCAAATTGGAGTGAGAACCAGTGCACCAATACCCGACTTGCCCTTACTTCTTAGAGCTACAGAGGATGTCTTTATTGGGTGTGTCCCAGCTTGCCACTCCTGATTCACCTGCACCTGGTGTTTTGGTGTGATTATTAACAGCACCCTCTCACTCTCAACCATGTCCTGGTTTGCATGATCAATTCTTGCTCACCTTCTCTGCAGAGGTTACATGGAAACCGCCCTGGGGAGGTGTGTTTCTTTTCCTCCGTGCCTTAGTCATCTGAGCTCCGAAGGGGCTTGCAGATTCCGGGGCTACTGATACACCCTAACAAGAACTTTGTGTCTTTTGTGCCTCCAAAAGTGTTTTACTTGTACATTCCTAAACAGCAAGGGGCAAAATGTCCTTGAGAAAGAATTTTGTATTAACATTGTTGTTTATCTTCATTAAATACTATAATAAAACCCTTTCTTTACAATATTAATATTGAATGGCATTTTCTTCCTATTAGTTTTTTTTTTTTCAATATGTAAGATGTCTGTAAAACTAGCGAGACATCCTTTACCATGTAGTGACTTTACCATGAAAGTGACTGGAAAACTTGTAACAGATTTATTAGAAAAGCAGGAAACAAAAACCACCCACTCTTCAGCTCACCTCTTTCTGTCAAATTAGTGCACAATCTGCTGATATCACCAGTAGGGGAAACTGCCAACCCTTTTCTCCTCTGTGAGCCTACATGGATTAGGGTAAAATTGCCTATTCTGAAGCAGGCATTCACCTCAAAAAAGTTTAGGAAGATACCTTTCCCTTGTTCACTGGGGGACACATTTCTTTTGGTGTGTTAGCAAAATTACAGTATTGTAATCATTTTAGGTATTTTTCTGTGTCACTAGAAGAACCAACACTATTTACTTGATACGTGTTCTCCTTAACATTTTACTGTCTTCTTGATTCAACTTTATTGGTTAAATTCTTTCCCATAAAATTTTACTTGGATATCATTGTTTTTTAAGCGAACAGGCTCTAATTTTACCATATAATGAGTGCATCTAAACAATACTGGCTTCTTTACATATAAATAGTAATGCATCCTTGTTAGGAACTGAATGTTTATGTCCCTCCTGCACCAAATTCATAGGTTGACACCTAACCCCCAACATGATGGTGTTAGGAGGTGGGGCCTTAGGGAAGTGAGTAGGTCATACGGGTGGTGCCTCATGATGGGATTAGTGCCCTTATAAAAGAGACCCCAGAGCGGTCCCTCACCCCTTCTGCCATGTGAGGATGGATACAGCAAGAAGATGGCCACCAATGAGCCAGTAAAGGAAGTTCTCACCAGACACTGAATCTGCTGGCACCTTGTTCTTGGCCTTCCAGCCTCTAGAACTGTGAGGAATAAACAACACAAAGAGACTAAGACCCTTTCCGTCCCTTTGTACATTTTGATTCTTGCTTTTTGAGTTCAACCACTCTTCAGAAATAGTACTTTGCTTTGGGTCCTGGGTGCCGATATGGACTCACCACCACATTTTCTCAAACCACCAGCAGTTTTTTGCTTAGAACCTACCACCAGAGGAAAGAATCGAGTAATAAGCGCTAGCACTGCATAGTTTGTTCCTCTTTCAATCAGTTGTACAAATATAGATTTGCATGCACTTTTCATGTTAATATACATCAAGTATTTTATTTTGCTATCTTAGGTAACATATATATACTCTGGAAAATATATAAAGCCCTTGGTATAGCAATGACGGTTGGAGAGGAATTGAGATCCCATTCTATGTCCCTGAATAAATCTGATGACTCATACTGAAATTAATAGTAGGTGAGAAATTAAATGTTCTTTCCTGAGAATTTCTGCATTGACCGTTCCATGAATCCTCGTACCACAGTTCTACGAGGGCAAGAAAAAACCAAATTAATTGAAAGAGTACCAGCCTGGCTTTCAGAGAGTAGATTCTTGCTTTTTCTTGCTCTCTCTTTATGCTTGCAATAAATGTGAGATACATTTATGGATCATTCTTTGGTCATGTTATAATAACTAAGATTCATATGTACTAATAACAGTATCTATGACATCATCTACATAAGTTAAAAAGCTTTAACTTTTTGAAGATAATCATCTATTTTCTACTGACGATGTAAAATTAAAATTTAGGCATTTTCCCATAGAGGGGGGATAAACTGAAATGTACATACCTGAGAATAAGTGGATGTTGCATATCAGGAACCAAGAAAAATACATGTTATGTTGCAGAATAAAGATAACTTTGTTCTATTTATCAGGATATTATAGTAGAATGTACCTTTGCACTAAATTTTTACATACTTTATTTTTATCTTATGATTTATTGAATTCAAATGAGCATAACTACAGTTTGAAATGAAATTGGCTTTTAGAATAACTTCTGTAATGAAGTTAATTTGAGCAATTCAAGCTTGTTCATGAAAATGAATTCAGTGGTTAATTGTTGAGGATAAATGTCTAACTCCTATAAAAGGAGATTTACATTCATTTGTAAATCATAATAAAATAAAATCTAGGGGCACCTGCCTGGCTCAGTCGGTTAAGCATCTGACTTCGGCTCAGGTCATGATCTTGCAGTTCACGAGTTCAAACCCCACGTCGGGCTCTGGGCTGACAACTCAGAGCCTGGAGTCTGCTTCTGATTCTGTGTCTCCTTCTCTCTGCCCCTCCCTCGTTCTCTCTCTCTCTCAAAAATAAACACTGAAAAAAATTTTTTTAATAAAATCTAAATCTGTATCCTTTTTAAAGTAGGAGCATGTTCACAGAAGACATTCTCACTTTATTGCTCTCACATGAAAGTCTGGTCTAACTCATAAGAAATGTTACAGCAATCCAAACAACAATCCAAACAGTGACACTTTCAGAATGGCATCATAAGTCCTGGTCCCAGAAACCAGCAAAATTGGTCATTTGTACAGCAACGTTTTTTGCCCGTCAGGGCATTCTTCAGTTAGGGGCTATAACCACCAAGTCTCCACCTTCAAGTTTAAGATTTAGTGCAAGAAGCAGCTTTGTGAAAGCCGCAAAGAATCTAGCGTGAGAGGTGTTATAAAAGGTGAAATACTTGAGCTAGGAGCATACACAGGACAAGTATCAACCCACTCTTGAGGGAATAGGGGAGTATTCACACTGATGATGATGATATAAAAGATAATGTGTCAGAGATACTATTGCCAGGCACTATGCCAACATATAGCACGCATTTGGGAACTATTATCAGTACCTTTATTTTTACAGATGAGAAAACCAGGGACTAGACATTAAGGAGTTTACTCAAGATCAGAGAGCCAAGGCTTGGGTTTCCCAGTCTGTCCAACTCCAAAGCCTGTAACCATAATTACTGACGCACTGAGCTGGACAAGGTCAGCTTGGAGGTGTGTTGTTCCAAGTGTGTAAGAGGGAGCAGGGCAAGGCTGTATGCACTTTGGGCTTTGGGTGGCTGCTGAATGATTCCAAGGAGGGACTAGGAGAAGCAGGGGCAGTTTAGTAATTGGGTAGCTCAGTGATTGTCATTTGGAAGAGAGAGGAACAAAGGTAGGCCAAGGAAGTTATCTAATCACTAGAAAGATGGGGGTTGTTAATCATTTTGCCGCTGCAGTATGTCCTCAAGAGAAGCGTTTTCTTCTTGGTGTTGTCTCTGACCTTGTCTGTATACATCACAGTCTGATTATTAACAGGGTTGATTTTACTTTCTCAATCCTACCCTCATTGCCCCAGTTTAATTCCTCATCTAGACTGTGATATTCCAGCGTTATCCTTTGTATTGCAAACCAGAGTAATTTACCTAAAACACAAATGACGACAAAACTCAACCAAAAAGCTTTCAGTACTTCCCTGTTGCATAGAGGACTTAATTAAAGCTTCTCAGCATGGTTTACTAGGCCCTTCTTCATTACCCAGCTGCACCCCATCTCTACTGCTATGTTCCTTGATATTTTGGAACTTGCCTTTAAATTCGATGGCCAAAATTCTTGCGGGTCTGGCAGATTCCACAGTGTTTCATCCCTCAGTGACTTTGCTTATACCGATTTAGCTTTCCCACCTGGGGATCCCACCCTTCTCCCCCTGGGTAAAGGCCACCTTCCTTTAAAACTCAGGCGTCAGAAAGTCCTCCCTGAATCCCAGGTGGACTGTGTTAAGTAAATTCAGTTGCCTGTACCATATTATCTTTGTATTTGGTCCTTCTTCGTCTCTAGAGTGCACATTCCTTGGGAGCAAAGATGACGCCTTGGCGGCCCAGGTGTTGCTTTTCCCTAGAGGTGGCAGGTGTGAATGGCAGAGGGCGGAATCTGGCGCTTCGTCTGAGGGACTGATAGGTGGGACCCCAGAAGAAGGCGGTGCCTGAAAGTCGGACTGGGAAGCTAGGCGATACAGTGTGCCTGGAACGAGGTTTCGTGTGACGATGAGGACAAGAGAGACAAGTGTAACTTTAACGTCCTAGCCACAAGACACACCAGTGTGGTGTGGGTAGAGGTAGTGATATTCCCGGGGAAACGCTAGGAGGGAAGAATTACTTTCAGGGAGGGGTAGGAATTTTCGGGAAGGAGACGTTCACTTGTGCGGTTTCGGAACACCAGCAGCCTATCAGAACCCCCACGCGCCATGCGTCTTTGTTCCCCCCGGGACGCCCCGCGGTACCCGCGCCTGCGCGCGGCCGCTCCCTTTCTTGTCAGCCGGCCTCTTCCGGCCAGTTCGTAGGGGCGTGGCTGCCCTGACAACATGGCGGCGCCCGGGAAGATGATGTTTCCGGAGAAACCGAGGTAGGCTGGGCTGTGACAGATGAACTGATGAGAAGAGGGGACGGAGCTGGCCGAGGCTGGACATGGAGGATGCGTGGGCAGGAGGGAGAAGGGAGCTGGGCCAGGCAAGAGCCACCGTGGCCGCTCGAGCACTTCCTCGGGCGCGCCCCAGGCTGTCACCGGCGTGTATGGGTTCAGGGAGGTGAGGAGGGGACCGGGGGGGCGGGATGGAAAAGACCTGCCGTCTGCTTGTGGAACGGCGAGGCGAGAGTAAATCCGTGTTGTGTGATTAAAACATGGGAGGCAAGATTTCACTCCCGGACACCCGAGCGATTTCCTGTACTGGGCGCCGAGGAGACGGCGCGCGGAGCGGGCGGGCGGGGAGGGGAAGTTGGGGGGGGGGGGAGCGGAAAACTCCGGCAGCGCCGCAGGTGCGGTCAAGTGATGCTGGCGTGTGCGTGTCTCAATCTTCCAGTCACAAAAAGTTCAGAGCCGCCCTGAAGAAGGAGAAACGAAAGAAACGGCGGCAGGAACTCGCTCGATTGAGAGATTCAGGTAATTTCCCTATCCCGTTTTGTGTATCAGAAATTTCTGTCTCCGCTCCCGTCCCGACTTGAAGCCCCCGTGCCAGAAGGAAGCCAAGTATTGTACGCGCTGAAAAATTACTGCGGCCCCTGCCTCCCGGGTGCCGTTAGGTTAGACCCACTTCCGAAACGCTGTTAACGTACTAAAAAGAGGGGGGACAGGTCATGGTGAATCGCCCCTGGTCGTGTGTAAGTATTTATGAAGTATCCGGTATTACAGGTGCAGGCATCATGAATTACAGCAGCTAGCACAGCCCTTGCACATAGTAAGTATTCGGTGAATGTTTCCCTTTGTAAAACCAGCAGGCCTCGAGGGGTTTACACCTTTTGCACAAGTTTCCTCACCGTTTCTCGAGTAACACAAGAGACCCTTTTTGGGCTCCGATTATTATTGTCATTTAAATGTATCTAAGCGCAAAACTGGATACGAAACTCTGACCAGAAAACAATGTCTTTACAGATTACCAAACCAAGTGAAATTACACATCCAGTAAAATTCAAATCTACGTGAATGTAATGTTAGGGATGATGTGAAGCAAGCTTACAAGCATGATTATCGTACTGATTGGACTTTGGAATGCCACTGCTAGTGTTGCCCTGTGGTTATTTAGCAGTTTTTTTTATTCCTATTAAAATACTGTGGCACCTTCGTCTGTACTGGCTGTGGTGTCATTTGTCCTTCACATGGCAGAATCTAACATTTATATATTAAACCTGCCTGCTTAATACAATGAAATTAGTACTAACGCAGTTTTAAAAGTTACATAGTCATTATAGAGGCTGATGGAAGCACTGAAGCAACACAGTACTGTGTTAGGGTTGCCACCCTGATTATTCAGACAATTCTCTCTCTTTCTCTCTCTCTCTCTCTCTCTCTCTCTCTCTCTCTCTCTCTCTCTCTCTTTTGAGTTATAGTCCTCACTGCATTAGCTTTATGGATACAATGTAATGGTTTGATATTTGGATACATTGCACAAATGTATCTAGACACTTCTTGCAGTCCACCACAATGGCCTCAAGTAACCAAGATTCTCTGGCCTTGGGAAACATAGTTATAGACATTTCATTTACTCTTGGAGTTGCCCGGTAATTATTTTAGTAGCAATACTTGGAATATTTAAAATGGGAAGAGTGGTGTGTTTACCTGGGGCCTGTGTTAGTGTCTCTCTTTTACTCATTCGACACTCAACCACTAAACGCAGGATAAAGCTTCAGGGATAAAAAGAAAAAACAGGGCAGGTTGCAGTTATTGATGTCCTTGGTGTCTGCCCCACCCTCATTCCCCTTAATGATCTCAGCTACAGTACTTTGTGTACTTAACCTGTTTTCTTCCAACATAACTTTTTTTTTTTAACTTGTTAATCTTCCCTGTTTTAAATCCTAGACCTGTTTGTATTGTGTTGATTCCCCCCCCCCCCCCAGCCCCCTTTGACTTTGCAAAGTGCTTTCAGAGTGAGCCTTTGTGCAGAAGCAAGCTGGTCATGTCCCTTGGCAGTTCACTCAGTTGAAGGATGCAGTCACTGGTTTGGTCAGGATTGTATAGCTAATGGCACATCCAAGACTAAGCACTTGTCTTTGGACTACTGCCCCAACTTTGGCCCACTCCAACTCCTAATTCTTAGTGGTGCTTCATGAATAGTGTGGCCTACCAAACACTGCTATTAATTGTAGCACATGTCAGTTGGGCAAACAATACCCAGTAAGCTAGAAGAGATATTCTGTAAGAGTGAGTTGGAAACTGAGTGGTAGAAATTTCTGGAATATTGACCGCTCATTTACAAGAAGCCTCTTTAGCATCCAGTTCTACTTGAAATAGCCTGAAATGAGCTGCCTTCTCAGAAACCAAGGTGACATTAAGAATAAAAAGCAAAAGCAAGTTGTCTGATTCCAATATGTATAGTTATATGTATAATACGGTTAGATATACTATACTTACATATATCCTTACATATATTTGGTTGTACGTATAGAGCAAATGCTATACCTCGTACTGTTAGTGATCACCTCTGAGGAGTATGAGCTTGATTTTGAGAGGATGGAGGGGTTGAGTGAGTCAGGCAACATGTTTTTGAGCATCATCTGTGCCCGGGCAATGTCTACTCTATGGGAATACCTCTGTAAGTCAATCAATCATAGCCCCATTGCCAGGTTCTTTGGAAGGCCCTCTCTGTAAATTAGATCATTTAATGATCTGAATAATTAGATTTTATTCTGTGTGAGTCAGGATTTACCCTAATTTTTTTTTCTTTTTACCTATTTTAATTTCAGGTGCTGAAATAATAATGTTTAGTCGCTTAAGTAAATTATTTAGGACTGGGTGTGCCTTTGATTAGACCTGTACTCAACATATATGTGGCAGATACAAAATCTTTTTCCTTTAAGTCTGAGATCTTCTGTTATATTTCCTTAGGATCACTTCAGTTTTCTTCCTTTTTTCTCAAATTTAAATTATGACTAGGAAAGGATAAAAGTTTTTATTATATTAAAAATACTTTCCTACGTTCTTATTTTGAAATGGTCCAGTGTACAGAAAGTTGAAAAAATGGTGCAATAAACATCCACGAACCCTTCATCTAAATCTCGCAATTGTTAACCATTTGCCTTACTTTCTCTTGATATATATGGATACATATGTACACATTTTTTTCTGAACTCTTTGCATGTCATTTGCAGATATCATGACTTCTCATCCCTAAATACTTCATCCTGCATCTCCTAAGAATAAAGACCACAATATCAAACTTGCAGCCAAGTAAAGGAACAATACCTCAGTTGTGATATATAGGCCATACTGCAACTTTCCCAAACCAAGACTGATTATTGTGCAAAGCCCACAGTAGTTGTCTGGTGGAACACCCAGACTTCTGGATTAGCCTATCTTCTGATTAGCTTACGGTTATACTCCTTGTGACAAGTACTACAGAGCCAAAGCTGTATACCTGTCATTGCACACCTCAGGGGGCCTGTGATGTCACATTGTTTTGCTCTTAGTAACGCTAGGAGCGGTCAAAGTGTCACCAATCAGATGGCTCCATGGCAAAGGGTATTCCCCCTTTGGAATTAGTACTCGTCTGTGCACTCATGTTTTGAGGTGGGGTAAATAAATTTCTTGCCAACAAGCTTTCATCCAATGTTTCTAGCATTTTTGTCTAAATAGTTCTTAAGTAGGGGTTGCAAAAATGATGGCCTTTCTACATTTTTTTCGTTGCCGTTTTTCTGTAAAAATGAATGTTCCTTCTCACACCCCACCTCCTTTTTGAGTATGACGATGGAAGCATCAATTAATTTTTTAAATTTAATGTGTTATCTACCATAATTGTTCTTTTTGGGTATCAAAATTGTTACACATTTGGTTGAAGCCTTTATTGTTAGACCCTTTATTATTAGAAGGCTTTAAAAACAGGTTCGTACCATAATTGTAAAGATTAGCTTTTATCTTTTTTCTTTTTTCTTTCTGAATCATTGACCAAGGTTTTACAATATTCAGATCGTTTAATAAAACATTTAAATTCCCTTAGGACTCTCACAGAAGGAGGAGGAGGATGCTTTTATTGAAGAACAACACCTAGAAGAAGAGATGCTGTTGGAGATAGAGAGGTCAGCAGTGATCGGAGCACTTCCTCATGAACCCAGTTGTTTTATTTGAATTTTATAAGTCTTTATGAACTAGTACAGGTCTTTATAATATCTTATACAGCATAGGTCTTATAAAATACCTTGGATAAACTATTTAAATCTCTACTTGACAGACTAAAGTTAGATGTTCTCATTTTTCTTAAATGGAAGTATTTTTCACTATTTTTGCTAATTTATAAATGTTTTTGAAAGAGAAATTGAAATAAGTGTAAAAAAGTGAAAGGGCTTCAATGAAATCAGCACACCCAAAGATAGCCACCATTAAAAATGTAAGTGGGGGTCGGGGGAGCACCTGAATGGCTCATTCAGTTAAGTGTCTGACTTCGGCTTAAGTCATGATCTCGTGGTCCGTGGGTTCGAGCCATGCACCGGGCTCTGTGCTGACAGCCCAGAGCCTGGAGCCTGCAGCCTGCTTTGGATTCTGTGTCTCCCTCTGTCTCTGCCCCTCCCCCACTCATGCTCTGGCTCTCAAAAATGAATAAATGTTAAAAACAAATTTTTTTTCAATTAAAAAAATGGCCCATTTTGAGCTCTGCACTGAGTGTGCAGTCTGCTTAAGATTCACTGTCTCTCTTCCTCTGTCTCCCCTGCTTGTGCTCTCTCTCTCTCTCTCTCTCTCTAAAAAAAAAAATTTAAGCGTGTAAATGTACTATACGTGTTTATTTCTATAATGGGAGGATATTTATGCATTTTTTAAATTGCTTTTTTTGCATAATATATAGGACCTATATTTCAATTTTTTTTTTTTAATGTTTAGTCATTTTTGAGAGACAGAGACAGCATGAGCAGGGAGGGGCAGAGAGAGGAGACCCAGAATCTGAAGCAGGCTCCAGGCTCCAAGCTGTCAGCACGGAGCCCAAAGCAGGGCTCAGACTCATGGACTTCGAGATCATGACCTGAGCTGAAGTTGGACGCTTAACCAACTGAGCCACCCAGGCGCCCCAGGACCTATATTTCAGTGTTGATTCACATACCCGATTCAACAGTTTCAGTGGCAACATAGTGTCCATTGTTTGAATGTGGCATAATTCTTTATTCATAATTTATAGTTCTCTACTGATGGACGTTTAGGTTATTTGCTATTAAATAACGTTCACTTATTATTTACTATGAATTTCCTATTATTTATTAATTTATACTTAGGTATTTTTTATAATTCAGTAAAAAGTTGCCATGAGTATCCACGCTTATGTATCGTTGGTAATTGTCCTGTTTTTTACTCAGAAAAATGCCTAGAAACGGAATTGTTGGGATCAAAGGATAAGTACATGTAAAATGTAGGTGGTTGGGTAGAAAGGGCATCCCATTATGCAGCCTTTCAAGCTGTGAATCGAGGTGCCCATTTCCCCATACCTTCACTCACACTAGGCATCTATTTTTAAACCTCCTGTCGTAAAAGTTGTATTTCATTGTTTCAAATATACATTTCTTAATTAGTAAGCCTGTGTATTTTTTAATATATTTTATTACCTATTTTAGGTTAAGTCTTGCACCTTTCTTTTTTGGGATACATGTTTTTAAAGTTTGTTGTGTAAGCAGTATTATTACTATTAATCGTTGGGGCGCCTGGGTGGCTCGGTTGGTTGAGCGTCTGACTCTTGGCTCAGGTCATGATCTCACAGTTCATGAGTTCGAGCCCCGCATTGGGTTCTGTGCTGACAGTGCGGAGTTTGGCATTCTCTCCCTGCCTCTCTCTGCTCCTCGTGTGCGCTCTCTCTCTCTCTCTCTCTCTCTCTCTCTCAACATAAATAAATTTAAAAAAAAATGTAAAGAAAAATTTAAAAAAAGATATTGATCCTTTATCTGTCATATGTATGATATATGTTTTTCTCATTTGTCATCAGTCCTGACTTGGCTTATGGCATTACTCACCGTAGTTTGATTTTCACGTCCTCAACTTTCATCGTGATATCTGGCCTTGGTGTCTGGACTGTAAAAGGCCTACTCCATCCCAAGATGATGAACATATTCTATTTTCTCCTCAATATTTTTCAGGGGGTAGTTTTTTTTTCCCAAGTGGTGCAGAATAATGTGCATGTACTTAATGCTGTTCAACCATACACTTAAAAATGGTTAAAATCCTAAATTTTATGGTACATATATTTTGCCACAATAAAAAGTAAATGTTTTTTAAAAGGAGTAGAAAACTTTATAGACACCCTCTAGCTACGTGTGTTTAGTAGGGAATGTTGCTTCTTTGCATGTAGTTCGTTCCTGTTTTCCACCTAAGCACATAAATAGGTGCAATCAGCAAAATGCCAAGAGAAAATACAGTGGTGATGCAGGCCATGGAGTCGATTCAGCCAGAGCTGCATTGCAGCCGTGGCCCTGCCACTTACATGCTGTGTTCCAGTTGCTTATCTCTCTAACTTCAATTTCCTCGTCTTAAATCTGTAGATAAAATGGAAATAAAATCAATCATAGTACCCACCTCATAGAATTAGGGCGACGGAATGAGTCGGCAGGTGTATATGCTTACCATCATGTTAGCAGATGGGCGGTGCTGTAATAACTCTGCTTGTTTTAGATTCCTCTTACGATGAAGAGGATATACATGGTATGATATAGGGAAGTCACTTTTTTGTTTTCCCATTTATTTGAGGCGCTGCTTTTAAATCACATAAACAGATATTTGCGTTCCTTTGGTGTTTTTTGGTTCCTGTACAAGTTGCATGATACCGTGTTGTTGAAAAACAAGAGAACTAATTCTCTGGCAGTACCGTATGGCTTTATGTACTGCCTTAACGCAGATGTATAGCATCAGAGAATAACACGGGCAGACTTGAAAGTGGCGAGAACAGATTGTGTCCCGTTTCTCCTGACTGTAGGGGAAAGAGCTGAGCTCCATTCTGATTTGTGCAGGGGAGATTTGCGCCTTTTAAAGGGAGAGAGCGGGAGGAGTATAGGGGCCCAGGAGAATTCAAGAGGTGAAGAAGTACAAAGGGTCAGTCAGTGTAAATGTGACCAGGCCAGCTGCATTTGTCAGCATGCAGGCAGAGAATTCAGGAGTCTGTCCTCTCACAGAGGCTGGGACACAGAGGCCTTATCCTTCTTAAAGACTGCATGTCCAGCGAATGGCTCTCGGGTCCTGGAGAGAGACCTATTCA
This sequence comes from Prionailurus bengalensis, assembly GCF_016509475.1. NCBI lineage: Eukaryota > Metazoa > Chordata > Mammalia > Carnivora > Felidae > Prionailurus > Prionailurus bengalensis. The sequence continues at coordinate 12,419,710 of NC_057361.1, forward strand.
CAATCATAAGCCCTTTTTAGTAAATGCTCTAAGGGAGGGCAAGGGCCGATCATCCTGTGTTGGCTACAGCAAATGCTCCATTTTCCTGGCAGTGTTGAGCTTTCTCAGGCAGGCATTTTCGCGGGGGTGGGGGTGGGGTTTCTGGGGGTCAGTCTAAGGACAAGCCTTCCACTGCGGCAAGCCGTGCTAGAATCTGCTCCAGGCTTCCCGGGGCAGGGACTTGATGTACTTAAGTGACCAGAGCTCTGCAGTCCTAGCTCTCAACACTGTATTCAAGTTGCTAAACTGTAAAGTTTTGCCATTTTACTCTTTTGAGGTCTTAGATTTATATGCACTTTGTTTTTTTGGTTGGTATACAATTAATATATTCGTCAAAAGATTCATAAATTAGAGTCCTACACACTGAAACATCTATATGTAACCTACAATGTGCACCGGAATGTTGATGTATGCGGTGTGCCCATCTTTACCATGGGTTAGATGTGTTCCTACCATCTGTTCTTGGAAATGAAATCTATTTTCCCGTAGGGTATTTGATACTGTGAATAGGTTCCCCAGACTAGACATAAAACCTTATTTAACTCCTGACATTGCTGAAGAACCATTTCTCATATTTCACTTCTCTTTTACAAATTCAGTGGGAAAATGGCAATCTAGGTTCTAAACACCATGGGGCACCTGGGTGGCTCAGTTGGTTAAGTGTCCCACTTCGGCTCAGGTCATGATCTCATGGTTGATGAGGTCGAGCCCCGCGTCAGGCTCTGTGCTGACAGCTCGGAGCCTGGAGCCTGCTTCAGATTCTGTGTCTCCCTCTCTTTCTGATCCTCCCCTGCTTATGCTTTGTCTCTCTCTCCCTCTCTCCAAAATAAAAATTAAAAATAAGTAAATAAATACATAGATAGACACCTGCTTGACTTTTGAACTTTTGAAATGTAACCTGTCTTTCAATTAGAACCTTGTGCTATTGGATGTCTGAGACGCTTGCCATTTTAAGATAACATCACTCTTTATAATTGGCCATTTTCAAAAATAAACTAGACACCTGCTCATTTACTTTTATAACTCCTTGTCATCTTAAAGCCTGTAGCTTTATTTTAAAGACAAGATCAGGTATAGTTTTATTTCCTTTCTTCGAGCAGTGTAGGTGCTTGGGGCAAGCCACAGGAGTGTCTTAACTGTCTAGAGTAGCCATCAAAGATCTATGGCAGCAGATGGCAGGTTTTCATGGTGCTGCGGTCTTCCGTCACTACTTGTAAAACGCATAGAAGAGAAAGGATAGGACCCTCGGAACGGGAAAAGCTAGATGGTGCTTCGAAACTTGGCATCTTTATTGACACCTAAACATCACAGTGGTCAACCTAAAGGGAAAGTTGTAGCGTCATCGTTCTATGTAAAAGATGTCACAGGTATCAAATCTGCACGTAGTGATTTTCAGCTGTCACCCTCTAGGAAAAGAGCTACTGAGATGCAGTGCTTTTCCAAGATAGCTACTCATATCTTCTGTTCCTCTTACTTTCCACTTACCTGCTTTCTGGAAAATATCTTTCATGATAGCTTCATCATTTTGCTATCATTGGGTGTATTTGTAGATTAATGCTCATTTCTTTTGTTTGATTGCATCATTACATTGATAGGCAAAAATTACATGAGGCATGGTTGCTTCGGGAGCAGAAAGCACAAGAAGAATTCAGAATAAAGAAAGAAAAGGAGGAGGCAGCTCGAAAACGACAGGAAGAACAAGAGGTATGGTATTCATCAGATAACCAGCTAACTAGTTAACCAAATAACTCTAATTAAGAGTTGCGGGTTTTGAACTTAAAAGAATAGATATTATCCATTTTACCAGTGGTAAAGCTTTTACTTTATCTTCCCCATATGTTACATGTTTTTAAAAAGTGTGTGAGAAGAATTACCTTTCCTTTTCTTTTTTTCTGTAAAGAGAAAGTTAAAGGAAGAATGGGAAGAGCAGCAGAGAAAAGAGAGAGAAGAGGAGGAGCAGAAGCTACAGGAGAAGAGAGAAAGAGAGGTGATTCCTGTCACAGGAGGATAAACGCACTGCGTATCCTCTCAGTGCGCAGATCTGGGCTGGGCTGGGGCTGAGGAATAAGCTATAGGCATATCAGGGTTTGGACTTTGTTTTCCTGGTTAGCAAGAGGCCTGTTTTGTATAGATACACACTAGAGTTGCCTTATGATGCTCTGCTTTGGGTCTTTGCAATGGCAGATACCTTAAATTAACGTTTTCCTGCAACTACCCGTCTTCCCCTTTATACCAGGGATTGGCACACTTTTTCTGTAAAGGCCAGAGAGTAAATATTTTAGGTTTTGTAGTTTGTATGGTCTCTCTTGCAAATATCCAACTCTGTTGGTGCGCCATGAAAACAGCCAGAGATAATATATAAATAAATGGTTGTGGCTGTGTTCCAATAAAACTATTTCTAAAAACAAGCATCTGGCCCCTGCTTTATACTTTGTATCACTCTAGTGTAAGTGTTGTTGGTTTTTTTTTTTTTTTTTTTTGCTCTGGCTCTTCACATTCACACCAAAGTGTTTTTCTGAGCTTCTGTTGTATATGGGTTGACTCATTCAGAGAATATTTTGTATGGTTTCCACACTTATTTAGTAAATAAGACACTTAGCTGCTTATGGCATGTCAGCAAGAATGAATTGGTTGAAAGAAATCACAAACTCACATATTGAGGAATTAGGAAATATTTTTTGTTGCTAAATATTGATTCCCTTTCCAACTTGGCTATCAAGGTCATTGTAGGTAACACGTAGTCACTCATTAAAGAAAGAAATGTATGAGGTCTATGTATATATCTTCCAGGATGTTTTAAAGATTGCTTTGATGTGTTTTGCTGCTGTTCCTTAATGCCGTGTATTTATTTCCAAGATCCCACAGCTCATCATTCCTTGACTGACTCATCAGGATGTATCTTTTCCATCATATTCCCAAGTTTGAATAGCATAAAAATGGGTACTCACCTTATCATGGAGAAAAATGGATTTGTTTGTCCTAGTTGTGATAGGGTAGAAGCAGCCTCCGTGAACTTTGTTTTTTGTGTCTCAGGCCTTCAGTTAATTGCAGTGCAGATTTTTAACACCTTTATTTGAGAGCTGCATTACAGATGAGACCATGCTAGGTTTTTAGGGGGCAGGAAAACAGTTGGGAGCTTGTCATTATTTTACAGAGTAATCGATTCCCATTTTAACCGTAGAATATTCTCAATTGAGGTCTTTCTGGCATCAGATAAAAGCTAAGGCTTCTTTAAAAAAAAAACTAAGGCTTTTGTTTGAAAAAAAGCCTGGTGAGACATTACGGAAAGGCAGGTAGAATGAAGTAGGTTCTAAACATGTATAAAGAGATATGCAATCTGTGTTTCTGCTGTATGCTCGGTACTTTTCTAGTAGATGGAGGTAGAATGGTGAAAAAGACAGTCCTTGCTCTCCCCGAGTGTTTTAGATGGGGGAACTAGATAATAAGTAAGCAAAAAATAATTTTAAGTGCTTTGAGATAATGGTAAGTGCTACAAAGAAAGAAAGCAGAGTCATGTAATAGTGATTAGGTCGGAATGTACTTTTTTAGATTGCCCTCATCAAGGAAGACTTGTCTAAGGAGCCAATGTTTGAGCTGAATGCAGAGATCTTGGGAGAAGGGATCCAGGCAGAGGGAAGAACCTGAGCATGGAGCTGAAAAAATGTCAGGGTGTCTGAAATCTTAGAGAACAAAGGAGAGAGTGGTGGGGGCTAGGGAGGAGGTCAGGAACGTAGGCAGGGTCAGATCATGTAAGGCCTCCTGGATTGGGAGGAGGAGTTTGGGTTTTATGTTAAGTGTCATGGGAAGCCATCGCACGGTTTTTAAGCAGGATTTGACTTCATTTAATTTATATCTGTACCCTTAACAGATCATTTTTTCTATTAAAAAAAATTTTTTTTAATGTTTATTTATTTTTGAGACAGAGAGAGACAGAGCATGAACTGGGGGAGACTCAGAGAGAGAGGGAGACACAGAATCTGAAACAGGCTCCAGGCTCTGAGCTGTCAGCACAGAGCTGGATCCGGGGCTCAAACTCACGGAGCACAAGATCATGACCTGAGCCGAAGTCGGACGCTCAACCGACTGAGCCACCCAGGCATCCCAACAGATGGGATGCCTTGTGTAAAGAAGGGGGGCTGCGGAGCAGGGAGCAGTGACCCAAGGAGGCAAGAGTGGATATAGAGTGACCGATTAGACAGTCTGTTCCAGATCGGACATGATGGTGGTTTGAACGAGGGGAGTGCTTCATATCAGATTCGTATCAATCACACAGATTTGGGGTGTGTGGAGGCAGAGTCACTGGGACTCCAGCTTGTAGATTGAGTGGACAGGGAGGGGAAGAAGGAGAGGCATTCCAGTTCTACTTTTTAGGCTGTTAGGCGGAACAAGCCAGCAAATGGCAGCACCAGTTACCAGGTGTGGGGCAGCCAGGTGGATGGGGATAGGAAAGAGCTAGAGCTGTGCCCGTGGGCACACTAAGCCAGCACCCCACGTGGCTAGGTAGAGTTCTCCAGCAGCCAGACAGATGAGTCTTCTAGGTCATGCTCTCAGGGGCTGGGGAAGAGAGGTCTGTCAAGAAGATTTTAAAATGTGTTTAAGTGACAGTGAGCTCAGAATTGACTGGCATATTGCAGGATTTCCTTTGCCTTACCAAAAACTTTGAGATTTTGTCTTCAACCCGAATTACTACTGTTCATGTCATGATTTAACGTCTCTTAAGTGGTGATGACGTTTCACCTGAGCATTACATTTTGTAATATTCACTAATACTAGATCACTCATCTTAAAAGCTAGAATATGGTATATATGAGTAAATATGCTAAATGGTACTATTACTGAAACTTATAAGACTGTTTTGCCATGTGAGCTGTTCAATGCCCTATTTGAATAAACATTCTCAGCCATATGTACTTTGAAGGCTTTTCAGAAGATCTGTGCTAGAAGAGAACAAACTAGAACCTGAAGCCTTTTGTGTGTGTGGTTTGTTTTTGTTGTTGGTTGTTTTTTTTTTTTAATTGTTACACTTGAGATTCTTAACCAGAGAAACCAGCCGTGACTTTCCTGACTTGCACGTTTTCATTAGTCCTGTGTTTGCACCATTTGTAGGAAGCTGTGCAGAAGATGCTGGAGCAGGCTGAAAACGAGGTATTTTTAAACCTTCCATTCAGAATTCGAAACTAGTGAACATTTCTATAAAAACAGTTCTAGTAATGTTAATTTTGTGGTAAGCTATTTAGGTCATGTCTGAATATTGGAATCTCTTTTGTGGCTCTGTGACTTTTTTACGGCAGCGACAACGGCAGGAGTTTCCTGACAAACAAAAGCAAATGGTATCAAATCAGCCCTGTGGATGTTGCTTATTTATAGTCCTTAAAGTGTGTGTGAGCAACATGACACGCTGTTTCCCCAAAATAGACGGTTTAATTTGCTACAGCGCAGCGTAACGTTCCCTCAGGGGTGGCTCCCTGACAAGTCCTTTGACCCTGTTCAGAATGGATGGGCAGCAGGCAAACCTTGGCGACTGCTCCTGGTAGCCACAGGGATGCCCGCTGTGGGCAGTGAGTGGGAGCCAACAAACACCCAGTGCGTGTCTCCAGACAGTTGTTTGTGAAGTCTCAATTGTGTATTATGACCCAAGTGTATATATTCTTAACTCGATTTTTTATTGTTGGCCAAAATATTTGGATATGTTTGAAACATTGAGTTCTTTGTGGATTTTTACACCACCAGTAAAGTCATGGTTATTTTCAACAGTTGGAAAATGGTGCCACATGGCAAAACCCAGAACCACCGACGGACTTACGGATAATGGAGAAAGACCGAGCTAATTGTCCATTCTACAGTAAAACAGGAGCGTGCAGATTTGGAGATAGGTAACTAATTTTGCTTTATTGTGAATTGAAATGTCGAGGGTTTTCAGTTCTCTTTTTGAGAGCATCACAGGCTTGAGTTTGACATGTTTGCAATCAGGTACCTGCTGCATTCTTGCCACTTCTGCAGCCCGCTGTTCCTCCTGTACCCGTTCCCTGGGCGGGCTCAGGCTGGTTCTCTGACCGGGCTTCCTTTGCCCTCCTTCCACGGCTTCACGAAGACCTTTTGCTTCTCGTTCTCTTCCTGTGCTTGCATGGGTCTGGGTGGGGCGGTTTGGATGGGGAAATGATGTAGCTCAATACGCTGGAGTAGCTTGGCTTTCTTTTTTTGAATGGACGACACTGTGCGCAAAAGAGGCTTTAAAAAATTGGCATGCCTCAAAAAAATAATAAGTTAATTAATTAAAGTTTAAAATTTAAATTTAAAAAATTGGCACGCCCAGAGGGCTATCTGTGAAAGACAGGACCGGAGGGAGTGAGGAAAAGTATTGTAATTCTCCATTCTCGGTCTGTCTGTTCTGTCAGAGGAACAGACCCTGGGTGCAGAAAGTGACTTCAGCAGCTGTCACTTTGAGAAAGTTACTTAAGAAAAAAAAAAAAGAGAGAGAAAGTTACTTAAACTTTCTGTGCCTTAGCTTCCTCATTTCTAAAATGGGGATTAAAAATGGTATATCTCCCTTCCAAGGGAGGCAGTTGTGAGGCTGCGAGGAGCGCGTGCGGGGAGAGCACAGAGGACCGTGGTGGGCACATGGCAAACACTGTCTTGAGTGTTTGCTGCTACTTTCATTGTGTTCTGGTTGCCCTCATTCTCTGAGACACTCAGTTCCGCCCCTTGTGGCTCAGTGTTTTTGAAACAGGACATTCATGTGGAGAACTAAGTGTCAGTGTCTTCATTCATTTAGCCGATATTTAAATGATATATGCCAGGCATTGATGATTTTTATAATTTGGCTTATTTATGAATGAACAACTCAGAGTAGATAAACAATTCATAATGGTGAATTAATCTATCCAAGACAAAAATCTGATCATTACTAAGCATTCGGCAGAAGAGATCTAATCATTTCTTAGTGTCCTGTTAATCCCAAAAGGGATATGAATAAGCAAATTCATATGTATTTAATGAGAAAACTTTATGTTGTTGCTCACTTGATTCATAAAATTATCCATGCCATGAGTTTCATTTCCTTCTTTGAAAATATGAACTTTCTCTTATTTTTTATTTTTCATTTCTCATTTAAGCCCTCATGCCCTTTTACATTTTTTAAGAGCAATGGTTCTCAATCCAGGTGCACGTTAGAATCCTCTAGAAAGCTTTAAAAAGTTTGTGTCCTACCTTAAGTTGAGTAAATCTGTGAGACTTGGGCAGCCTTACTGTTGAAAGGCCCTCAGACATTTCTCATGCGCCCTGGGATTGAGAGCCACTAACATAGGACGCGTGGCTCCATTTACAATTTAGAGCTGGGCTTGTGTAAACCTACAGTATCTGTGAAAGGGCTCACAGGATGCGGTCAGTACTGGAAGCATCCTCTTGAGGAACTGGGAACTAGGGAAAGGAGAAGAGACTTTATTCCCCTTTGTACCTTCAGAAGTGTTTCCTGAAATTTACTTAATTTCATCAAGAAATAGTCATAATTGATGTTAAACACCCCCCACCAAAGAGAACTGTTGAGCCTCGATACACATTCACATTTGTGTGGGTAGCCGAACCAGATTGCGTTTAAAGTTTTCTAGCTGAAGGACTTCTCGTTTATGATGGATCTCTAGCGTTCCCTTGAATTTGAAGACTGTGCTCATGTGATTCTAAATTCTCCTTTTGATGGGCAGAAATGAGAGAAGGGGAGATGGCCTAAATGATTTCAGGCAATCAGCCAGCAGTACTTGTTTGCTGAAAGGAGAGCGGACTGTCAGGCCCTCAAAACCCTGCCCTGAGAATCGTTTCAAGGAGATAATTGGCAGTGATCAGATTAGTTTGTGAACATTTCTTAGTGTTTTCCTTGGCACGTGAAATTGGGAACATTTGGGTACTTTCATCGTTCCAGTGATGAATTGTGAAATCAGATTCTATGCAATGAGCAATTTTGAAATCCAGCGCCATCCCTTCAGACAATGAAGCTGTTCCTCTTCGACAAAGGGCTGCGGTGACTTGCTCCGGACTCACACAACCGTTCTTTGCTGTTGAGGCTTGTCCCATTATCAGACAGACACTTCCATAACCTAAGCATTTCTTCGGTGGTTTTGTTTTCGTAATTAGTACACAGTTCAATTCTAGAGCCTTTCTGGAATTGATACTTCTTGGAGTCACAGCTTTGAGGGGAGTTCTATTTTTTTTCCTCCTGAAAACATAATTGCTGATGAAAAGTAAAACTTATTTATCAGAATATTTATAATTCACTGATTTCCAGGAGTGATTTAAAGAGGGCTCGTAATCTACTGCACTAAGTTTACCCAGAGAAATGGAGAACAAGTAAGGGAGGACAAAGTGACCTATTGTGAATGGGCGGTACATTTGGCCCTGGATTGTAACATAGCCTGGGCAGATAATGGCTCACTTAGTTCTTACCAAAAAGGAAGAATGAGTGGTATCTCCGGGAAGACAGAGATTTTCCAGGCATCAGATTCTACATGTTTCTCCCATGGAATACTGCGTAAAGACCTGGAGTAAGGAGATGGACACTTTGATAGATGTTTTATTAACAGCTGCTTACAAAATTTTCCCAAAAATGTTTCTTTTTTTTTTTTTTAATTTTTTTTTCGTGTTTATTTTTGAGAGAAAGAGCATGAGTGGGGGAGAGGCAGAGAGAGAGGGAGACACAGAATTGGAACCAGGCTCCAGGCTCCAGGCTCTGACTCGTCAGCACAGCGCCCGACGTGGGGCTCGAACTCACAAACTGTGAGATCATGACCTGGGCCGAAGTTGGACACTTAACTGACTGAACCACCCAGGTGCCCCTCCCAAAAATGTTTCTTACAGAGACCTTCAGTAAATGGTTGCAGCCTAATTTCAGGATGTAACTTGGTTCTGTGGAGGACAAAGGTAGTGGGGACCTTGAGTGTGCCCCCTCAGGAAGAGAAAAAGAGGTGTAGTCAGTTGGCTATACCTCAGGGGGCATCTGGAGACCATATGGTTCACGGGCCGACCTTGGGCTAGGGTAATGTCTTATTATGTGATTTCGTGGCAATCTTACTCTCTACTCAACTAACTGCATGATAAGCCTAAACCATGGCTTCGCAAACATGGCCGACCTTCAGTATCAGGTGGGGAGAGTTACTGTGAAAATATGGGTTTCCCACCCTGAGCTCTTAACAGATGGTCTGGAACAGAACCTGAGAAATCTCCGTTCCTTCCAGTGATTCTGGGAGTCACACAGGTTTGGTACCACACCTTTAGATTGCCTTCCCAGATCTCTCTTGTCTGAGAGGGCTTCTCAGTAGGCGCTTTAGGGCTGGCCCCGAATGAACTCCGATTGTATGGACTGTCTCCAGGCCAAGTGGGGATTTTCCCTAGACAGGGACTTTGGCTCTGTTCCAAAACTCAAATGCTCATTTGACACCCTGGGAATTAGAGCCAAGTTCATTCAGATGTAATAATCCCATGAGCAGAATTCTAACCTTGTTAAATTGGTTTCTTGTTAAAGTCTGTATGTGCTTCGTACTTGGAAAATTCTGATTCACCACCAACACTTGTAGTCAGGTTGAGGTTTCACTCTCTGTATTGCTGGTAGCTCTACTTGGGAAGATGGATCTCATCACAAGGTTTCTAACTGAATCTATATAGGAGGGTCCTTTGTACATTTCACATTAATGGACACTGTGCATCTCTGTACTGGGTATGATGTATGGGAGGCACTTTGTATGCGTTGTCTCTCTCGGTGCACAGATGTATTACAGATGTGGAAAGTGAGTAGGAGTTCAACATTTAGGCATTTCAAGGCCATTGATTTTTCTAACACTTGCCTTTTTCTTCAGCTTTTTTTCTTCCTAAGTTGTGGGGATTTTTTTTTCTTGAAAATTTTGCCTCAACCAATTTTTTAATAGAAATCTAATCAGGAAAATTTGATGATTTAGAACCGTGAACTACATTTTTTGCCCCTCATTTTTGGAGAAGGAAGTAAATAAAGTAAACTCATATAAAAGACTTAAAATATTCAGGTATAACATGATTCAGTTTAAACTGTGAAAAGAAAAATGTTCTTCATAATGGTTACCCTCTTCATTACATGAAAACTAATTGCATTCATCACACCATATAATGAACAGGCATTAGACAGGTGAACTCAGATCTCTTGAATCCTCTCTTACCAGCCACGTGACTTGGATAAGTATGCTTCTCTAGGCCTCAGCTTCCCTCTTTGCAAAGTGGGGAAAATACTGGCCCTGACTGTCCTAATGGGTTGCAAGGATCAGAGGAATAAATATAAAAATGCCACAGAAACCATGAAATGCTATACACATGTGAAATTGAAGTATTCCGTTAGCTCGAAACTCTTAGATTATATTCTCTAAGCATGGAGTTAGTTGAAGATTGTATGGAACCAGGATCGTATTGTTCTCACCTTCCTCCTGAGTTCCACATCCGGTATCTTCGTGCTGTCACCACAATCTGTCATGGCAGTGGACCTTTTTTTTCCTGCACTTTTACATGTAGGAGGCTTTGTGAGCATCACCAAAAGGCAGCTGAATGGCATATGAACTTGGAAATAATTCCCAACTTTACATCTTCATGAAAGCAAGTATATTGGTCAGTCTTAGAACAGTTTAGGTGTTGAAATTGGACATCTGGATAGGGCTTATTATCTTGCAAGTAAGTGGAAACAACCAAGTTATTTGGGTCTCTATCCCAAAGTTTAAAGTGAGCTTTTGATACTGTAACTATTGGACTGCTGCATTTAAGTCTCCCTTTCGTATGCAGGTGCTCACGTAAACACAATTTCCCATCCTCGAGTCCCACACTTCTGATTAAAAGCATGTTTACGACATTTGGGATGGAGCAGTGCAGAAGGGACGACTATGACCCTGATGCAAGCCTAGAGTACAGTGAAGAGGAAACCTACCAGCAGTTCCTGGACTTCTATGATGACGTGCTTCCCGAGTTCAAGAACGTTGGGAAAGTGATCCAGTTCAAGGTGGGCGTGCACAATGCACATGAAGGAGGGGACTGCTCACCTCCCACCAAAGTGCCCCGTAGGACATGAGTGCTAGGGTGTAGGCTCCCTGCCTGGGTTGGGTGTGTGTGATGGTACAGCGCCTAGTCCACTGGTGGGCACCCAGGCGCTCAAATGTGATTTCCTTGGCCTCCCCCCTGCGTCGGTGTCTGTGCAGTAGAGGACTGCATGAAGTCCTGTGTACTAGTGTGCTATTTCCTGGATTCCAGGGTCTAGATGGATGGAAGGATCTCTCATCTATTCATAGTACCTTTATAGTCCAACTCTTTCCCAGCCTATGAACTCTCAGCAGAAGGTCCTGCACATAACCATCCCGGCATTCATTTAGAGGCTGTGTATGACAGAGGATGCACCCCCTCCCTTCCAACTGTAGTGGATCTCACCTAGAGCCGCGCTGAATTTGTTGCATTTTTTTGATGGTGCCTGCTTGCAATCTCCATCCTAGGAACCTATTGGGTCTTCTGGAGCTACCCTAGAAAAGAAACCTTGATTCCTTTTTTTGACATTGTTTTTGTTCATTCAATACTCTCAATACTGAACACGGTGTTCTCCAAATCATGGCTTGTGGTGCAGCATCCTGGGTGAAAAAAGCCTTTCGGGTTACAGATAGTTATTTGAGAACATTCCTTAAGGCAAGAATAAAGGCAGAGGTCAATAGCTGCTGCTCTCAGGACCCAGGAATTGAATCCTAGCATAGCATGGCCTCGTACCTCATCTGTGATTTGATCAGATCCGAACCTGAATGATTTTGCTGTGTTAGGGTGGGGAAAACGTCCCATAATTTGGAGGGGAAAAAAAAGGAATAGAATCCTGTTTTTTCCCCCTGTTCGTTGGCACTGACCAGGGGCAAGGTGTAATAGCCAGGGAACAGAGCAATTGCTAAGCACCAGCAGCACTCACGGAAGCCAAAGCTATACTTCTGTCCACTGAGTGCAAAATTAAAAAAAAAATATTTTAAAATTTCTCTTCCCCCTTTATGTTTTATTTCTGTGGCGTGCACCTTCCTTCCAGTCTTCACACCGCTTCTCGACACAGGCAGTGAACACGAGAGTGGAAGGGCCGGCCCCACACGGCACAGTAGCACGTTAGCAGCGCGACCGAGGGAGGAGTCTGTGTGCTTTGAGTAGCTCTGGGCTTTTGAGCGTGTCATTTTACCTCTTCCTGCCTCTGCCTCATCCCGAAGGGGAGGGACTTTGACTACATCAGTGCGTTCTGATCTGTGGGACCACCTGTGGGCCTACGTTATACTGCTTCTGTGAAGTCAGTGGTGCGGCTGCTTTCAAAACTTCCACCTACTTAGTGGGGACCCCACCATTCGTTCTAATGGGCTGCACCTGCTAGCCATGGCATGGTTTTTTTTTCTGGTTTAGAATTTTATTGGTCAAGCTCATGCTAATCACATTGGAAGTTCTAGATGGAAAGGTGTTTGGTAAGAAAATTTCCAAAATACTGAATTTATCATGGAAAATTAATGGGTCCTTGGGAGCCACTGGATTAAATGATCTCTAAAGTTGCTGGTGTAACTGACATGGCCTCCCCAGGCCTTTTAGTCCTCCTTCTAAGGAAGGGGTTAAAAGCTATCATTATGGATCTGCCTCTTTGTGGATATTCTAATAAAAATACTCTAGAACAAATTTGTAACAATGTAGGTTCATTTTGAAAATAAAAGCTAAACATTTGTATCAATATTTGAGGACCTTCTTATACCATTAAATAAAAAAACAAGTCCTATTTTTTTAATTTAAGTTTATTTTAATTTCACCATAGTTAACATACAGTGTTAGTTTCAGGTGTACAATATAGTGATTCCAAAATTCTGTATATTTTTCAGTGCTTGTCAAGATAAGTGTACTCTTAATCCCCTTCCCCCATTTCACCCACCCCACCTCCCCTCTGGTAACTATCTGTTCTCTAGTTTTTCAGTTTCCTTTTTTTTTCCTTTATTTTTTAAAATTGTATATATGGGTGAAATCATGGTCTTTGTCTTTCTCTGACTTACTTTGCTTAGCATTCTACTCTCTAGCTCTATCCATGTTGTTGCAAATGGCAACATTTCATTTTTTTTATGGCTGAAGGACATTCCATTGTATATTACCACGTCTTCTTTATCTGTTCAGTGGACACTTGGGTTGTTTCCATAATTTGGCTATTGTAAATAGTGTTGCTATAAACATAAAGGTGGATGTGTCCTTTTAAATTAGTGTTTTCATTTTCTGTGGGTAAATAGCCAGTAGTACTATTACTGGATCATATGGTGATTCTATTTTTAATTTTTTGAACCTCCATACTGTCTTCCACAGTGGCTACACCAGTTTGCATTCCTACCAACGGTACACAATGGTTCTTTTTTCTCTGCATACTTGCCAACACTTGTTGTTTCTTGTCTTTTTGATTTTAGCCATTCTGATGGGGTTTGAGGTGGTATCTTATTGTGGTGTTTATTTGCATTTCCTGATAGTGATGTTGAGCTGCTTTTCGTGTGTCTGTTGGCCATCTGGATGTCTTTGGAGAAATGTCTGTTAGTGTCTTCTCATTTTTTTTTAAATGTTTATTTTTGAGACAGAGACAGAGAGAGAGAGAGAGAGAGAGAGAGAGAGAGAGAGAACACAGCAGGGGAGGGGTAGAGAGAGGAGAGAGAGAGAATCCCAAGCAGGCTCCACACTGTCAGTGCAGAGCCCGACACAGGGCTCCATCTCACAAACCCATGAGATCTTGACCTGAGCCAAAACCAAGAGTCAGATGCTTAACCTACTGAGCCACCCAGGTGCTGCCATGTCTTCCCATTTTTATTATTTTTAAAAAGGTTTAGTATCTATTTTTGAGAGAGAGAGCCACAAGCAGAGGAGGGCAGAGAGAGGGGGAGAGAAAGAATCCCAAGCAGGTTCCACACTGAGCATGGAGCCCGATGCAGGGCTTGAAGCTACAACTGTGGGATCACAACCTGAGCTGATACCAAGAGTCGGACACTTAACTGACTGAGCTACCCAGGTGCCCCTGCCTTCCCATTTTTACTTGGATTATTTGTTTTTTGGGTGTTGAGTTGTATAAGTTCTTTATATATGTTGGATACTAACCCTTTATTGGATATCACATTCACAAATATCTTCTCCCATTCCATAGGTTGCCTTTTATTAGTTTTATTGATTGTTACCTTTGCTGTGCAGAAACTTTTTATTTTGATGAAGTCCCAATAGTTTATTTTTGCTTTTGTTTCCCTTGCCTCAGGAGACTTATCTCGAAAAATGTTATTTTGGCTGATGTCAGAGACATTACTGCCTGTGCTGTCTTCTAGGATTTTTATGGTTTCAGGTCTCACATTTAGGTCCTTCATCCATTTTGAGTTTATTTTTGTGTATGGTGTGAGAAAGTGGTCCGGTTTCATTCCTTTGCATGTTTTCACAGCACCATTTATAAAAGAGACTTTTTCCCATTGCATATTCTTGCCTCCTTTGTTGAAAATTAATTGACCATATAATCGTGGGTATATTTTTGAGCTTTCATTCCATTGATCTGTGTGTCCAGATTTGTCATTTTTGAAGGCAAATGATCAAATGTTCAACCTGACTAGTAATAGAACGGTGCATATTAAATGAGATTATTCACACCTATCAGGTGAAAAGTTATAAATTCTGTTAATACTAAGACTGGGTGAGGAAGTGTCCATCAGCAAAACCACTTCAGAGAGCACTTTGTCAATACTTAGTGAAGTGGAAGGTACGTATAACTGGGACAGCACTTCTAATTATGCATACCAGAGAGATCCTACCCACGGAGACACGTTCAGGGATGCCGATTGCAGCACTGTTTGCTGATGAAAAATTGGAAGCACCTTGGATATTTATCATTTAAAGGAGTAGCTAAATAAATTTGAAAATTTGATCTATCCAGCATATAGTTAAAATGAGTCATGTTTATGTGATGATACCTTGAAAAAAGAATGTAAAATATACGCTATTTTTGTAAAAATTTTAAATGTACAGAGCAATACTATACATTATTTGTCAATACATATACAAGTTTCTTTGCATATGTAAACATAAATATACCCGTATATTCACAAAAAATATCCCCATTTATTCATAATAGACCTGTCTATACATAATATACCTGTGTATTTTATGGCATGCATATATGTGTATATGCCTGTCTGTGTGCATACAGCTATGTGTGTGTGTTTCCATTTGGAATGTGAAGGATACGCCAGCCTCAGGCTAGTGCTCTTCCATGTGATGGGGGAGGGAAAATAGGCAGAAGGGGTTTCAACTGGGTCTTTCATGTTTTGCATATTTAAACATTCTTAGTCAAAAATAGAAAGCCTTAGTGTTGAATCTGGGTGGTGTATGTATGGGTTGATTTTTGTTCTCTATATTTTTATGTATGTGTGAAGCATTCCACATCTATGAAAAATGAATCTAAATCAACAGGGATCAAATAATTGGGGCCTGCAACACTGCTGTGTGCTGAAGCATGCCTTAAATAGACCTGTGAGTGGTATCGTATCTGGGTTTTGGAATCTTCAAATGATAACTACTTTTGGTAGTATTACTCTGGAAAAGATGCCTGTGATGACCTGGGAGGTGGGGGGGTTCTTTTCCTTCATTTTTCTTCATAAGATTTTTTTTTTAAGTTTTATTTATTTATTTTGAGAGTGAGAGAGCACGAGGTGGGGAGAAGCAGAGAGAAGGAAAGAGCGAACCCCAAGCAGGCTCTGCACTGTCAGCATGGAGCCCAACGTGGGGCCTGAACCCACAAGCCGTGAGATCGTGACCCGAGCAGAAACCAAGAGTCGGACGCTTGGCCAACTGAGCCACCCAGGTGCCCCTTCCTCCATTTTTTTAAATCAAATTTTTCATTGCTCCTTAGGTCAGCTGCAACTTGGAACCTCACCTGAGAGGCAATGTGTATGTTCAGTACCAATCGTAAGTGTTTGGAACATAAACATCTTCACGTTTTGTCATGGTATAGTGTTGTGATTATGTTGCCATCTGGGGTTCTTCCACTAAATATATCGCTTTCATATGCATGGTATTTTTAAAAATGTAAATATCAAGAGCTAATATAGAAATCTATATAGAAGGGATTTGAAAATGCATTTGTATTTTATCCGTTGTACACTTAACATAGTTTTGAGTCTTTTGCAATGGTTATTTTTTACTTACATAGTTTTAATAATTAAAATACAAACTGGAAAGGGGGATCTAGAATAGAGAACAGCAAAGTATACAGTGAAAGAGCCAGAAATTGCAGCCCCAAGTAATCTCCGTGCATTTGGCCCACTGAGAAAGCAATCGGTGTATCATTTCTGCCTGTCTTGCTGTTGGTTTGGGCCATGCCATGGCTGATGGGTTAAATTAACCATTGTGATAAGAAAACTAGCAGTCCTAGCTGAGAAAGGAGAGGCTCTGACAGTCTGCGTTTTGAATGGTCAGATCTTTGGTTTAAGCAGCTTTGCCTCCGGCCAGTGGCCATTCGTCAGAACCTCTCAAGAGGGTTAGTATGAAGTGTTCCTGAATAGATTGTGAGCGTCAGGGGCTTGAATGCTCTCATGAGGACTCCTTCGAGTAAAAGCAGTGGACTTGGTGGTCCTATGATAAACTACTAGAAGGGTTAATTACCAGTAGGGCTTATCTACGTAATAGAAAGTTACTGTAAAATGCACCCTTTAATGTGTGTTTTTTAAAGGGAAGAAGAATGCCAAGCAGCCCTGTCTCTGTTTAACGGGCGATGGTACGCGGGACGGCAGCTCCAGTGCGAATTCTGCCCGGTGACTCGGTGGAAAATGGCAATTTGTGGTAAAATACAGCACGGTGGTTTTACGCCACTCGTTCCAGTGTTGTATAAGAGGGCTTTCTTAAGGGAAAAAGCGGTCTTTTAAAGGGGTGAAACATAGCTTTTGCCTCACACCGGACGAGCAGAGGTTGTCCTATAAAGGCCCTCCTGTTTTAGATCTGTAATAGACTTGCGGGTCACTTTATGGATGAGGTGACTGAAGTCCCAGTGTCTCGGTGGCAGAGTGGAGGCTAGAACCTCCGTGTTCTGGTCCTCAGTCCTGGGCTCTAAAACTTGAGGAAGCCTGGGAGTTGTGTCAGTGGGAAGCCGCGTCTTCCTTGTGGCGGTCAGAGGGACTCCCCTCACTCAAGCTTGGTTTGTTTCCCCATCTTTATCCCTAAGGAATCTCCTGTCATCTTTGCCACCTAAAACATGATAACATGTCCTGCCTCGCTCGAAAGACATGCGTTTGTGCAGTGGAGAGCGATGATGGTGGGGTGTGGTGAGGGTGCGTTCAGTCAGACGGACTCATTGCGGTGTGGCTGCCGCGTCCAGGAAGGAGTCTGTCCTTTGAATAGCTGGCAGTTTTGAAGGCCTCATTATTGTTTCGTCTCTGTCACATGGGCTTGGCCAAAGAGATAGAGCGATCCGTGCCTCAGGGGAGCGCTTCTCTTACCCTTTCCCTTTCTTGGCTTTACACTTGTTTGCTTAAAGCCTACTATTAAAAAGAATCTATGATTTTCGAATTCTTTATCTTTGGCAGCATGGTCTTAATGGATGCTGTCACTTAAAAACCATTTATTGAAGGCGGGGGGTGTGTGTGTGATAATTTAGAGTTCCTTCCTTTGGAAAGCCCAACTTTTCCGTCTTACATTTGAAAGCTTGTGGGCTGCAAGAGACGGAACTGTTTTTTCCCCAAAGGTGGTTATTTTTGTCGGTTCCTGGGAATCCAGTGTGACTTCAGTGAGGTACCTCTGGGTGTGACATTGAGACGGTTTCACGTTTTTTAAATAACCACTTTGTGATATTCCCTCGTAACTAATGACATTGAGCAGTTTTCGTGTGTCCTCATTATTGGCCATTTGTAGAACTTCTTTGGGGAGATGTCTATTTAGATACTTCGCCCCTTGTTAATTAGGTTGACTTTCTATTACTGGGTTGTAAGAGGGCTTGATCTGTTCTGCAGACAAGCCCCTTATTGCATATAGGATTTGCAAATGTGTTCTCCCATTATGCTGCCTGTTCACTTTGATCATGTCCTGTAAAGCACAAAAGGTTTTAGTTTTGATGAAATCTATTTAATCTGTTTTTTTTTTTCTCTTTTTTTGCTTGTGCTTTTCGTGTCCTATCTAAGAATCCATTGCTCAGCCCAGTGTCCCAAAGATTTTACTTGTATGTTTTCTTCAAAGAGTCATATGGTTTCACATCTTACATTTAGGACTCTGGTCCATCCTGACTTTTTGTTTATAACGTGTGGTGTGGAGGGATTTCACTTTTCACTGTTTTCCATATTTGGGGAATTTACCAATTGAAAAAAAAAAGTTTGAAAACCTCACGAGGATCTCTGAATCGTTCAGATAGATTTTACCTTTGACAAGAATCTTTTATATTACAAGCACTTGGTATAAATTTAAAAGCATTTGGCCAGTGTTTACCATCTTCTTAAAGTGTAAGGCAGGGACTCCGAAGGGCTGGGTGTTCAGTGTTAGGGATTTACACTGTCCATCAGTGGGATGGTGCAACCCTAAAAAAAAAGGATGTGGTCACCATTTGTTCGCTTGCACTGCACACTGTCATGCAGTCGGGGAACAGGAGACTCTGGTTAATTAAAACTTCTGGCTTGTTACCTTTTCACAGTGCCATTTGTTAGAGCATTTGAATATTTTTGAAATTCTGGGAACCAGAGCTATGTCATAATTTATGTAAGCCCCTTTTATTTTCTTATTTATTTATGGAGAGACAGAGCAGGGGAGAAGCAGAGAGAGAGAGAGAGAGAGAGAGAGAGAGGAAGAGAGAGAACCCCAAGCGGGCTCGGAGCTGTCAGTGCAGAGCCCCATGTGGGGCTCGATCCCACGAACCGTGAGATCATGACGTGAGTCGAGACCAAGAATCAGACGCTTAACTGATCAACCACCCAAGCTCCCCTGTAAGCCCCTTTCACATATGCAGGAGAAGATAGGTCTATCACCTCCAAACATCGGCAGTGTACCCTCTGAAAAGGATCAAGTGCCAGCAGTAAATGCTGTTTCCTCACTGTGCCATTGCAGGTTTATTTGAAATACAACAGTGTCCGAGAGGAAAACACTGCAACTTTCTCCACGTGTTCCGAAATCCCAACAATGAGTTTTGGGAGGCTAACAGAGACATCTACCTGTCTCCAGATCGGACTGGCTCCTCATTTGGCAAGGGCTCAGACAGGAGAGAGAGGATGGGCCACCACGACGACTACTACGGGAGGCCCAGGAGGCGGAGAAGCCCTAGTCCGTCGCATTCCTACAAGAGAAATGGGGAAGCTGACAGGAAAAGGAGAAGCAGCCACCGGGGGAAGAAGTCTCACAAACACCTGTCCAAGAGTCGCGAGAGGCACAGTTCGCGCAGTAGAGGAAGAAAAAGGGATGGCAGCCGCATCCGGGCCAGCCGGAGCCAGAGTTCCTCCAGGTCCAGGAGTCGTGGCAGGAGGAGGTCAGGCAGCAGAGACAGGACAACGCAGAGTCCCAAATCCAAATAAACCGATTTTGTTCCGAAATGATCGTACATCTTATTTGTGATGGCTGCTTCATACTTGGGTAGTAGAGGGCTCTGAGCTCGATGGATTAGCAAGTCCGGCAGAAAGAATCCTATTTCAAAATACTTTTATTCTCTGAGAATCAGTGTGTTTAGCATAGAAGACACAAAATGTATAGATAATGTGAAGATCACTTGTAATCCTAACCCTTGGTGATAACCAACACTGGAGCATTGCTTAAGTCTTTTTCCTCTTCTTACGGATGTGTACAAATATTTTTTACACAGAGATCATATGTGGCTGCAGTTGAATATGCTTTTCTTCCTATGCAAAACCTCATATTTTGTCAACCCTCTTACTTTTCTCACTGCATGGTGCGGGTCTATCAGTTTTATTCAACCATATCCCTAATTGTTGGATTTTAAAGTTCTCCCTAATTTTGCACGATTAAAAGAATCCAGTGCTATAAACAATCCTGCTGTGGATCTCCTTAAATACTTTCACACGTTTCTGATGGTTTCCTTAGGATAAATTACATTACACCAAGAGATAGGACTACTGAAGCATTTACAAATTGCCCTCTGGAAAGGCTGCAAAAATTTTACTCTTTCAATAATGAATTTTTCTATTCCCACAACACCAAGTTATTTTAATCTTTGCCAATTTGGTAAAATTTTAATCTTTGCCAATTTGGTAAATTTTATGGTTAACTCTTTGTTTCTCTATGTATTGGTTAAGCCAGACACTTTTTCTGTATTTAATCGCTGTTAAATCTGGTTGTTTGCCCTTTATTAATAATCTCTTGGATTTCTCTACATGCAATAGCTGAGCAGCTTTTTGACTTTAAAACTCACTTTGCTTTAAAGTACTTAAAGGGGGGAGGGGCGCCTGGGTGGCTCAGTGAGTTCGAGCCCTGCGCCAGGCTCTGTGCTGACAGCTCGGAGCCTGGAGCCTGCTTCGGATTCTGTGTCTCCCTCTCCCTCTGCCCCACCCCCGCTTGTACTCTGTCTCTCTCTCTCTCTCAAAAATAAACATTAAAGAACTAAATAAAGTACTTGAAAGGTAAAGTCAGTTTTTCCTCTCCATCCTGTCCCTTATTCACAGCGCCTTCTCAGGTGGAGGTTTAACATTTGGGGGGGTTCATCTTTTTTATAGTGTGTTGGGGAGCTCTTTATAGAGACGTAAATCTTATTTTTGTCATTTTCAGGAAAATTAGGATCCTTGCTACTGCTTACTGTTAAAGGAATTCTCATTTAAAAAACAATGGTCAGAGACCTGTTTAAAGAAAAAAAAAAAGGCTTAAGGCCAAAAAATACCATTCTTAGATTTCAAATCACAAAGAAGAAAAGATGCTCTCATACTTCATATGTTTTTAATTTCCTTAGTAACCTTTCCATTGACATACTGGAGATACTGAATTTCAGAGTATGTGGCATTTGGCAACTTGAGATTTGGAAATAAGGATGCACAAAATACTGAAGCCAACAGAGGAAGAGAAATTTCAAGATTGGGATTTCTGAGTGGTTATCTGTTGAAAATGAGTTCTTAAAAAAAAAACAACGAAAAAATGAGTTCTTCAGTATGTAGTCTATAGAAGAAAGTATGGTCCAGGTGTGCCTGGGTGGCTCAGTCAGTTGAGTGTCCGACTTCGGCTCAGGTCATGATGTCACAGTTCGTGGGTTTGAGCCCCATGTTGGGCTCTGTGCTGATAGCTCGGAGCCTGGAGCCTGCTTTGGATTGTCTCCCTCTTTCTCTGCCCCTCCCCCACTTGTAACTCTGTTTCTCACAAATAAACATTATAAAAAAATTTTTTTAAAGTATGGTCCAGAAATCATTTCACCTTACAAATTGATTTGTTCAACTTTAAATGCTTGCTTTACTCTCAAAACGACTGAAAACTGTCATTATTCTACTGGACTCACTAATGCAGAATAACTATCCCTAAATCCAGTGTTCTTCAGTACTTTCCTAAATATAGTCAAGATATACACAATCAAAGGTGGTATTCCGAGCTGAATGGCCTTCACAGATCATGGAGGACAAAACGGGATAAACACCAGCTTGTGCTCAAGGTAATTATGAGATGATGGGGTCTTTTCCCTTGGGCATTCATGGGCATTGTGTGGAGGGAGGGAAAGGGCAGTTTTTAAACCACTTGACTGGTTCATTCGAGTGTGCATCTTGAACTTAAATGTATTACTGTTTTTTAAATTTATAACGTGATTTCTATTTATGATTTAAAAATTCCAGCTCTACGTTGCCAGCAGAAGCCCATCAGGCCTGTTTCCAGTGAATAAACCGAGTATTGGAGACTAAGTCTGCAAGTATCTTTTTAGCAGACTAGAAACTTGACGGTAGTTGATCCTTTGTTCTTTACCATCCTTGCTTTAGTATGTAACATTTCCCATATGCACTTAGGAGGGGGTCCCTTAACTATCATGATAACCAAAGTTTTGAGTTGCTGCTTATATTAGGCAGTAGTTTGCAAACATCAGTTCAGTTTGGCAAGTGTGCTAGCCTCTCCGGGGCTTGGGGGAATAGGGATCCGGCTGATGTGCAGTACCTTCGATTACCTGGAGTAATCAAGAGTTGCTCATTCAGAAAGAGTAGAAAAGTCAACTGCATCAAGGTTTTAAAAGCGGCATTTATTGATTGAAAATAAATGTGTGGATAGGCTCTCAGCATGGAATCCACATTATTTTTTAATGAGCTTGAAGTACATGAAGACTCCTTACATCTTCTACCGTTTATCTTGTGTGTGCTTTTAGCAACCACATTGAAACGGAGATGGATTTTTGACATTTGACTGAAAAAATGTAAAATTCTTTAAGCAGCTCCCCATAGTTGATAAACCTTTGCAAAGAGAAAGATAAAAACACACTACAATGGTATACGTTGAACATTTATTACAACCAATTGGTGATGTGGTAAGACAGTGCTAACATGGCCCGAATATGTATTGGTCACAATCACAACAAAGCTTAATCCAGCCCAGCAGATACAAATGAAAGTGTAAACCATGAAGACATGTTTACATACACAGAAGTATGTATAAAAGTGACATTGAAACAATTGTACAGCTTTAAAAAATATAGGGCCCACTAATGCCATTTTACCTCATTCGACTATCACTTTTATATGAAAGGTGGTGTCTGCTTTTAGAAGATTTCTGATAACTAGGCAGTGCCATGGAAGGGAATGAAGCTGCCCTAACGTTTGCAGCACTTGTAAGTGGAGGGAAGCTAAATAAATTTGGCTCTAACAAGCACCCCGGAAGGAATATTCGTGCTTTAAACAATGACTTAAGCAACACTCTGTGAAGAGAAGAAACATGTTTTCTGTAAGATGCTGTTATGAAGAATTCCAGGTTACGTCAATGTTTCCTTTTTTATTTGGGGGCATCAAAAACCATCTAAGTCACTACATGGTTATGACCACAAAAAAATCTGTCTCAGGAGTTGAATGTTCCTTGGCCTTAAAAATAACGTGCTCACTATTAGTCGCTCTCTGTTCCTCGTCCCAGGTCTGGAATGCCAGGGAAAGATTTTTTAGTGTAAAACACACCATTTCAATTTAGTCATTTGTGTATTCCCTTTAAGTATGTAGTTTCCAATGAGGGTCTTTGGTATAAATTTGGTTCTCTTTTTTAAAGTTTCAACATAAACAGTTAAATTTTAATTCATTTGATATGTATCAATTCCCTTTATCCTCAGATATACTGAAATCCCACACTAGTCTTTGGTTTCATATAACCAGGTTTCATATTATAATTTTTAACAGTTTCCTTTGCCAAAGACCGTAATTAATGAATGTAGATTGCCTAATTGTGTCATTCTCATAGATACATAATCAGATTGAGAGAAACAGATTTAAAAACTAAAATATCCAGAAAAGGTACCTTTCTTTTTCTGCATCATTCTAACTCATGTTTAAGTCCCTTATCACTTGATTAACCAAAGTTCCCTTTAAAAAAATTTTTTTTGTGTGTAGGCCTGAATGAAGCAGCTTAGCAAAACAGTAATACTGACAAGACGTCATCTTATACCATTAGCTAACATGGACATGAAGGCAGTGACCATCTACAGTGTGTGAAATGTCACAAGAAGTCATCAACAAGGGAGGTGAGTTATGTCAGTCCAATTTCTTCAAGAACACTACGTGGGGTTTCAGCTTCCTGTGGAGGGAAAATGTGAGACTCTGGTAAGCAGATCCGGGGAAGCTTGAGAGTGTGAAATTGACACGGAGGGATGTGCAAGTTTCAGAGAACAATGCAAGCAGTTCATTGGTTTGGGCACAGTCTAAAACTGAGAGCAGGCAGTTATTCAGGGTTGTGGACCCCAAAAGACCACAGAAGGGTATTTTCAGCATGCATTAAATACCCACTAATTACCTACCAATGTGCTGGGTACCATCGCTGTAACACAAAAAGCAGTCAAGCCCACTGGCAATTTAGGAAATCATTGCTACTGAATTAGCTACAGGAAAAGTAAGTTATCTTTGTGTTAAAATTCAAAACCTCCCCTAAATAAAAAGCAGGGAAAACCCCGAGTTCTTCTGAATCTTCACATAATGTTGTTTCCCATGGCCCCCTTTTTTTTTTTGGTCATGTGTAGTCATAGAAATGTCTTACTCTGAGTTTTTACTCAGTTTTTAACTTAACTGTCCCCAGCAGCATGGCTTCAGAAACTCACCTTCCCAGACCTCTCCAAGGCAACCAATGGTTTGGTGAGGCAACACAGAAAGAATACCTGGGGACAAAGGCACTTTTGTCCTATGTAACAATCAATATTCATTTTTAAATGTCAAAGGAAGACAAGACAAAGCAGGCATATCTAGAAAAAAATTACTTAATATTCCAAAGTGGCTGATTTTGCATATCACAAAATAGGACCAGGTCAGATTCAGGGGTTACTTGCAATAATTCTGTAATTAAAAGGCATACTAGAATTTAATGGAGAAAACGTAATTTTTAGTATCCAATAACAAATTAACTTACTTTTGCATCCTAATTATGGTACAGCACAAAACAAGGAAAAGAACAATATTAAACCACAAATCCATACGTTAGATTTAATTGCATGTAAAGCAGTACATGGAATAATCTTAAGTAAATTAAACGCTAGTCTGTTTCCGTATTTGGATAGTACTTACCTTCATATAGAGATTTGAGGGAGAGAAGGCTTAGTGCCCGACTTCTAGAAAGTGCTCAAAAAAATGTCAACCGATAACATCACACAACTGAGACCTAACTGAAGGTATTTAGCATTTAGTACTAAATAAAGTACTATAAATCAACTCTGCATATAAAGTTTTTATGGTAACCTTTTAGTAGGTGTGTTTACTAATGAAAAATGGGTAAAAAATCAGCTTTGGTTAAAGAAAAAAATTCTGAAGTATTCTTGCCCTCGCCACCCCTCCCCCCAACGAAACCTCAGCTTAACCAGGCTACACATCAAAATATATATGGTGGATAAGCAAACAAGTTAAACAGCGCCACAAGATTACAACCCGCTGGAGGACATTCTACAACATAGGTGACTCAGTTTTAAAAAAATGGCAAGGAAAAAAAGCAGACGAGTTGTTAAAGATGAAAAGACTTAAAAGACGACAACCAGATACAACGTGAGCCTTGTTGGAAATCTGGTTCTAACCAAGTATAGAAATGCATTTTCAACAATTAGGAGAAATTGAACCAGGAACAAGTATTAGGAATTACTGTCAATTTTGGGGGCGGGGGGAGGACTGTGGTACTTCTTTCTCCTGGTGATACATATTGAAGGATTACAGATGAAATAAGAGGTCTAGGGCTTGCTCTAAAATACTGAGGCAAAAATGGGGGTGGGGGGAAATGGATGACGAAACAGGCATAGTACTAAGAGTACTGAGCTGGTGGTTGCTGAAGCTGAGTGATGTGCACACAAAGGTTCTCTTTTATTTGCAGGTCTCAGAGTTTTCACGATACAGTTTAAAGAAAGTCTAATGGAAAGATGCAACAGTCCCAAGAATCATGTAAGCCAGTCTCTTTACCTTCTCATGTTTAGCCTCAGACATTACATATACTGTACTGACATCTGAATCACATATATCTTAAATAAAGGAAACAATTTAAAAACAATCGTTTCCATTTAGGCCTTGAACTGTAACCAGTCCATTTACATGCGGACTTTGTTACCATATGGTAACTCTATTTTCCTTAGGATTTTCTTAACATTTTTTCCTCTAGCTTACTTTACTGTAATATGGTATATAATACATATACAAACGAGGTGTTAACTGAATGTTCAGGTTGTCGGTAAGGCTTCCAGTCCACAGTTGGCTGTTAAGTTTCTGGGGGAGTCAAAAGGTGTATGTGAATTTTCAATTGCCTGGGAGGGTTGGCACTCCTAACCCACTCATTGTTCAAAGGTCAACTGTAATGTTAAATTGTCTTTAAAAACACCATACAGCCTTTAATGCATTTATTAAAAGATGCCTACATTGAATTCCATGCAGGTAACATTCTTCACTTATCCATGTAAGAATGACTCCCATTCTATTCCCCGGAGCTGGTCAGACTTCCCCTATGTCCTTACTGCCTGTAATCCTATATGGCATTTCCTGAAGAGAACCATGTTACGTGTCCCATATGCATTATTTAAAATATATGTCCTTTCCAAAAGGCCTACTTAAAAGCAATCAGTTACATATTTGATTCCTTGAGACTTGTACTATTTGTACATTAGTTTTGTTTTTTTTTTTTTACAAATTGTGTTCATAATATAATATGTAATTTTGCCATGTTCACACTGAAATTGTAGCTCAAAATTACCTAGAAAAACTATTCTCTAAAGTAATCAAATTCATAGAAACAAAGTAGAATGGTGGTTACCAAGGGCTGAGGGGAGGGATGGGGAGTTGTTTAATGGCTACAGTTTCAGTATGACAGGATGAAAAATTTCTGGACATCAGCTGCACAACGTGAATATACTTAACAGTCCTGAACTGTACATTGAACAGAATTTGCCAGCTTAACCATTTTTATGTTTTTTAAATATGTTTAATAAAATTACCTGGAAAAACTAAAGTGTAAAATATATTTGTCAAAAGGGATGGAGAAGAAAAAAGTCATTCACATGAGACAAAGTACATGCAATACTTTTATTTTAGACGTGCAAGAAAAGCGATTTCAGAATCTACTAATTTAAAGCAAGCAGCTGTATACAAATAACAAAAGAAGCAACATCTTGTTACAGCTCAGCACACAGCATCCAAAGCAAACAGGCATGAGACAATGCATATTCAGCATTAAAACCAGATGAATAACATATTGCAGGGTTGGGGGAGGGGCAGAGGACAAAAATGGAAATGAAAGACCAGTGTCTCCCAGTGCTTTCAAGGTATAATGCTAAGTTTCCCATTTGATAGCCCATCCAGGTGCTTCAAATGTCATGCAGTACAGCGAGAATGGAAAGAACTGGTCTGCATACCTGCCTAATAGACACTCTCATAGGTCGTCTTTCAGTGGTAAACCTGTTTGAGCATCTTTTGAATTGGTTTAATGATAGCTTACTTAATCAGGCTTTAAACTCTCTACATATAAGCAATGAATTATTGGATACTTTTCCTTTTATAATAAGTTGCACGTTTTAAAACTATACACCGTAATCAATATTAAGTCTTAATATTTAGAATATAAAACTATAGTTAACAAATCATTAAGTATTTAAATGAAGACTTAATCTATTATAAAACCATCACTAGTAAAATACTAGTATTTAAACTGTATTAGGATTTTAACTATATAAACAAACTCAGTATTAACATTTTGAAAAGGTTATTTCCTATTAAACAACAGATACTGTAGAAGAGACTTCTAACACAGTTTTCTGATCATTCTTAAAGGGACTGTTCAATATTGTGTGGCACAAATGTGATCCAATATACATGGCATTACAAACTTAGGAACTGTGAATGTTTCACCCTTAAATATTGTGTAATAGTACAGATTTTACTTTCTTGAATTATTTCCAAATATACTTTTATGTGATACGTTAGAATACATTAGCTCACAGAGAGCTGTAATACAGTCACACTAAATAGAATTTCTTTTCTCCCCCAACATCTGAAGACCAAGTCACACTGTATGTTACGACACTGTTTATTCTGCTGTAGCACTTCTGCTATATGCTCTTTGGTAAAAACTTTAACGATTGCTAACGTTTCCTCTTACAAGATGAATCATGTACGTGTTTAAGGTGAAATACTACTCAAAACATTCATAGGCCATATTTCAAGAAGAAATTAAACCAGTTGAGAGCAGGAATAAACTATATCAAGATCATATATAGAATGAAAATCAAACAGAGAAATGACGACAGGAAAAAAAAATTACAATGGTGAAGGTATTGATTCTGAAATGATTATACAAGATAATCAGTCACCAAGCTGAGGGCATTTTCTTTCATAAGTATATCAGCTCTCTATTTCCTCTGTGCAATTCTGCATACACGATGAGTAGTCATTTAGTACACAGGGACATTAAAATATTCATGACGTGGCTACAAAAGAAATGCATATATTCTTATACAGTATACAAACTGAGAGACACAATCAGATTTCTAGAATGTTTGCTGCACAGTAAAGAAAATGGAAACTTAAATTTTTGTTTTTGTTCTTTGGTCTATGGCTGAATATTTAGCTTATAAACAGTGCTAAAGGAGTTCAGATTCCTCTTTTAAAAACCTCATATAATGATAATCAAAATGATCTATGTCCTACAAAATCCAAAAGCACTGTATTTACTAACAGGCTGAAAAGATTTTCAGTGTAAAGTCATCTGGTCAGTACTGAGTTAACTGAAAGTTCAATTAGAACACTACCTCCCGCCAGTCTTCAAGTATGTCAGGATTTTATTACACAAAGTAAAGGAATTTAATCCGTTAATGAAAATCGTTACATCCTAAGGTGACCATAAACTCTTTTACAGATCCTAAAGGAAAATGTTTCCCAAGAAGTAGTGGAAAAGCAGTCACCCATTTGGTATTTTAAGTAGCAATGGAGGTTTTTAATGGTTCACTTAGCTTTAAAAAAAACAGAACAAAAAGAAAACAAAAAACAACAACAGAAACTCCAAAGACAATGCCTTTAAGACTGAGGATATTACTTTTTAAATAATCCTCAAGATAGATTATAAAGAAATCTCCAAAAAGATGTCAACTGTCTATGCCTACAAATTTATGTAAATAGAAGTTTCTCATGTCAACGAGGTAACCTGAGGAGAGGTTTTAAACTGAGCCTAGAGTGTCCAGAGATGGATTTCTAGGGACTCCACAAACCCCTTAAAACTAGAGGCAAAATTCTGTGCAGATTTTCCTGAGAAGAGGGCCCAGGGCTCTTTAGACTCTCAAAGGGATTTTACCCCTGCCAAAAGGCTTGTGATTCAAAGTTTAAAATTGCTCATTTGAGTGCTTCTAAAATATCCTCATTTTAATATTAAATTCGGCATTTTGAAATGTTAGGCTACAAAGTCATGTAAACTGTTCAAATATGTGACAGATCTCTCATACGAGAACCATTAAATATAAAAGTATCTGAGAAGCACCAGTTAAATTTTAATCCTCAGATAATTCTTAAACACTTTCAAGAGACAGTTGTGCCTTCTTCCTCACTCAATACAGTGGAATGAACCAGCAAGTTAAAATAATGTAATAAACCCCAAATGCTTCATGTTCTTATGGAAGCTCTCATTTGCATAGGGGAATTCCATTTCTGTTATCAGTGACATTAGCGCTTCACAGTATTTACTAATACTTTTTTGTCAAAGAACCTCTGAACCTATTTCAATAGTCTGTGTAAAAAAAAAAAAAAATTCTAAGTCCCAACGATGAATGACTAGCAGAGTAAAATTCCCTATGAAAATAGCAGTTAAACGAAGTATTGGGACTATCCCTTAAGATTTAATGGAATCAGACTTATCAGGTAATACTAAAATATAAATAACAAACTTGACAAAAACCAAACTGAATTCATAGGTCCTACTACATTTTGATGCGTGTCAGAACTCCAGCACGTATTCTAGTACGCTCTCTTACACCCAATGAAACTCTTGCTGTGATACATATTCTCTGTTTTCTGGAGAGAGAACAAGAAAAGTTTAAGTCTGTCAACCTTTCACCTAAATAGCAGTTCTTTGAACCTTTATATTATAGCTTTAAATCTTTTTGTTTTCTCTTAATTCTATACACACTGTGCAAAAACCAACCATGGAGAGCTTATGCCCATTGAAAGAAAAGAGAAAGGTAGTGTCCCAAGTAGGGCTGAGCACACCAGCAGTCCTCCCCAGAAGAGACTTACTATGGAAGAAAACAAACGGCTCTCAAACATGACTGCCCGGCATGTCTGACAGACCTTTTACTACACTTCGTAAAGGAAAGGGGAGATGCTAAACCAAACTATTCCTCACAGCCAATGATCCATATTAAGTATACTTAAACAAGAAATTAGCATCCATCAAGTGTGAAGAATATTCTTCGCAGGGAAAAATATTCTTTCAGAAACCCTAAAATGCACACAAATAATGTATCCTTTTACCACTTTTAAGTTACCGTAACATGTTTCAATAATTTCTCAGTTGAGACAGTCTGAAAAAGCTGTGCTATAAATGCCTTAGTGACCACTTAACATTTAAGGTTAATTTTAAGCTGAATGACAGATATGCCCACATTAGCCAAATGATTTTTCTCTCTAATATCCAAAGAAAATATGACAGTGGATTAAATATAACTCTAGTATTCTGGGCCCTCACACTATCAGTACATCTAATGAGTCATGGAATAATTATTTACTTAAGGATTGGGGAGGGTGAGAGTCAAGCGTGTCATAATGCACAAGGGGTCCTGTGCAGAACCAGAACTACTATCTTTTTCCACTACCCAGGCAAGGTGAGTTTCTTAATACACTAAAACATCAGCGATTTCAAATACAGGGGAATAGAGGCCAGAATGAAAACAAACATTTTTTTTAATACAGTTGTTTTATTACACAAATACCGCAAATTGCCCTTAGTACCAATTCTCTGGAGACCTGTTCTCTGATTAGAGATTAGACATTATTTTCAACCTGAAATGGGCCTACAGTCCTGGGCAATCCTTTTACTCCTCACTCATTTACTCCCCAGTTAAGTCTATTCCAAACCCTCAACATTTCCCTCAGGTTATCTATGTCTCCTCTTTCTCCTCCGTCCCTAGCAGCTCTTCTCTAGACTAGTTTCTCAAAGAAAATGACAACTTTCTCAATTTCGCTCATCCAGCTGATGAGGAAAAAACAAACTACAGCTTTACTCAGTTATCTCCTCCTAATAGGAGGAAGATGTGTCTTGCGTAAGACCAATGCTTTTGATTCCATTCCCATTCACCCTGCCAATATACTTTCCCCTTTAGTCTATCGCTGTCTGCATTTGCTCCTTCTCCTTAGTGTACGTGCATGTATGTTCAACTTTCCTCCATACTAAGAGTAACTTTCTTCTCAACCCCCTACAAAAAGAACCAGAGGTAGTGGGAAGTGGAGGTTAACAAACACAGCAGAGAGAGGAATTAAGTTACACCTGTTCTTAAAACTGCCTACATTGCTAAGACAAACTCCATCACCTTCGAAATTCCCAGAAAGTCACCACACTAGGCCGAAAACTCATAACAATCTGGGAAACTGTAATGAAATCTGGTAAGCTAGCACTTATCTGAAGACTTAAGTCTTGTTGAGATGAGTGCTTAAGTTAACTACTGGTATTGGATCCAAAACGGAAAACCTAGTCTCCCGATTTTCTAGTACACAAAGAGAAAATAGTTTACATTTAATGAAAAATACAAGTAACTATAATTTGAAGTTACTGCTTTATTCGTTTTTCTTGTAGAGGGGCTTCACTTATTCCTTGTACTAAAAGTAGTATCCTCTGTCCTTCATGTTCTAGAATACAAAGGTCCAGGGGCGCCTGGGTGGCTCAGTCGGCTGAGCATCCGACTTCGGCTCAGGTCATGACCTCGCCGTTCGAGCGTCATGTAGGGCTCTGTGCTGACAGCTCAGAGTCTGGAGCCTGTTTCAGATTCTGTGTCTCCCTCTCTTTCTGCCCCTCCCCCACTCACACTCTGTCTCTCTCTCTCTCAAAAAAAACATTAGAATATAATGGTCCTTTTTTACTGCCCCTCACTGTATTCTGTGGCAGAATTCCTACTCTCAACTCTGGAACCCTATTCCTTGTGCTTAAAGACCAAAGGGCCAGAGAAGATCCAAATTCACGAAGATCTATGTTTAGCAATGAATAGAAAGAGAAGAACTAAAAGCCCTTATAAGGTACCTTTTATGACACAGCTCATAATGTCAGTCGTATTCCATCAGCAATTGTGAGGCACTAGTAAAGTCAGAAAGTTTTCTGACACTAAGTTAGCAACAATTGGCAAGAGCAATATGGTTGTTCCAGATAGTTAGGGTCTAAAATGGCCAAGAGCATACAAATGCCTCACTTTACATGCTGGAACTTTCTTTTTAGCAAATTCTACCTGATTTTACCTAATGGAATAACACAATGTGTACTCTCCCATTCACACAACATCATTTTGTCATTTAAAAAACTTGTAAATTAAAAATATATTTCTACTTCTAGCACATGTTTGTTTTACAGTTCTAGAAAAGGGAGGGGGACCTCAAACATTTTCACAGGTAATGCTGATAAGTTAATGTCCCACTCCTAGATCTTTCCTCACTTGATATACTGTGAGTATCTTTCCTTATCATTACATAGAAATCAATCTCATTGCTTTTACAACCAGGTTAACAGTTCCATGTATGTAGGTAGCATAATTTTCTTAACCTATTTCCCACTGATTAACATTTGGGTAAGTTCCAATGGCTTAATATTACACTGAGTCTTAGTGTATTTGTATATTTCTTTTGGACACAATTCCTTGAAATTTAACTGATGGGTCAAAAGGTGTACACATTTAACTGTTAACAGCACCAAACTCATGCTCCAAAATGGACTACAAAGTTTAAGTGGTCATAAGCAGCAGACAAGAGGGTTGCTCATCCATGCCAATCCAAAAACCAAAAGAAGTTATCATTCATATTTTAATTTACATTCCCTTACATAAAAGGGCCATTTGTTTTTTTCTCTCATCTGTGAATTATTTTCTTTCATCTGTGAATTATTTATTTATATCTACTGTTGTCTTTTTCTATTGTGCTGATCTATTTCTATTCCACGTCTCAAAAGTTTGTCTTAAAAATGATAGGGATAACTACCATCTTGTAAACCCTGCTCTAAAACCTATTAGTTATAAAATACTAAGGACAAATTACTTTCTCTGGCAGTTAATTATACTTTTCAAATTAAAAAAACCAGACTAATTAGCATATATCACTTTAGACTTGAAATAGTTTTAAGCATACTTTAGGGTAACTGTATTGTATTTGCCTTGGTCGTCCATTTGGATCAGGACTTGAAATGCTTTAAATTTGATCAGGGTTTTCAAAACATAAAAGATTTCCTTGAATCACTGAATTTCAAATATTCAAACTCTCTGTCTTTGCTAAGTAAGTTCTTGAAGGCTAGTAAGGTACAGAAGAACAACAACAACAAAAAAGTCTGCATGTACAATAAAAGCCTGTATTTGCAAATTCTGATCATTTAAATTATTCCTCCTATAAAAAAAAATGATCAAATCCCTAAAGTGAATGGGGAAAATAGCAGAAAATTAAAAAAATATTCTAACTGCCTGCAGGGTATACTCAATTCTGTTTCCATGTAAAAACTCAATTACCTTAACAGACATCAACAGATTTGGTTATTGTTCAGGAAACGAAATTATATAGTGACAACCCACAAGCTTTGCTGTGGGTTAGGTGTTGAAGTCAACCACAGATTATCTCCCCAGGCACTGGTTATCAAGTAAGGGTGATTTCATTGACTCACAGAGGTGATTTTTATAGCCATTTACATATTCTTATTAAGCACATTTGTCCTTCTTTTACTGTCCTTAGGGTTTTTTTTTCCCCTCCTGCTTTTGATTCATTGCAGCCAATCATTTATACTCTGGACTATATATTATATTGAAAAGATATAGTGGTCTGTAAAATGTAAATGGAATCTTTGTATATATATCCTATTGTGTTAAACTAAAGGTTCTTAAGCAGGGCACTCCTGATACTTGAGGCTGGATAAATTCCTTATTCTAGGAGGGCTGTCCTGGGCACTGTTGGACGCTTAGCAGCATCCTTGGTCTTTACCTACTAGATGCCAGTAGCACTCCACTGCCTGTTGTGA
Organism: Prionailurus bengalensis; assembly: GCF_016509475.1. NCBI lineage: Eukaryota > Metazoa > Chordata > Mammalia > Carnivora > Felidae > Prionailurus > Prionailurus bengalensis. Next base: position 12,453,571 of record NC_057361.1, read on the forward strand.
CAATCAAAAATATGTCTAGGCATTGTTTAATGTTCCATGAGGAGGCATAATTGCCCCACTCCCCATCCCAGTTGAGAACCACTGAGTTAATCTAATCGTCCCTGGTTGATGGGTAAATTATGTTTTAGTGTGCGTACCTGTATTTGCTCATTCTTCTATAATGGACATTTTTATTTTAAAAAAAAAAGGCAATAGAGGAAACAATAAAAGAAAATGTAAAAGAATGTGTCAGTAGGGGGGGAAAAACCCTCAAACCTTGAAATTTTTCAGAAAGTACTTTTTAAAGAAAAAAAATCACCACCAACGGCTAGGAATATGCTCTTTGCAGGTGCCAGTCTTAGGCCTCATGCAATCAATTTAGTAGATCAGGATCAGCATCGAAGAAAATAGAAGAGAAAATGTGAGATTGCAACACAAGAAATAAAAGTATTATTTAACAAAATATTTTTTCAGTTTATGTGCGTGTAACTACTGTGATATAAAAATGTATTTTACTGTGGGTTCTTGTCAAATATCTTTGAAAATCAGATTTACAGCTACTCATTTTAAGTTACTCCAACTTTTCATTATTACAAATAGCCCAGAGTAGCAAGAGCAGGCTCAAAATGAGTTAAAATGAAACTCATTTAACTCATAAAAATAAAAGGGGGGGGGGGAATCCTCAAATTCTGAAAAGCAGGCAAATACAGAGCTCAAAAAACACATCTAGAACAAAATGATTAGAACCTGAAAACCAGTGATCAAGGACATTGGCCAAATTGTTTCTTATAAAGCGTAAAATGAAAGACAAGATTTGTTCTGCCTTTTGTTTTTTCTGCATCTGCCTTTCTGTATTTTCCATTTCAAGCATTAATGTAACCTTACTTATCTAGTTTGTTCTAGCAGACCCCAATCAAGTTTACCTATAAAAAATTACAATATGGGGGCTCCTGGGTGGCTCAGTCAGTTAAGCGTCTAACTCCCAATTTCGGCTCAGGTGATGATCTCATGGTTTGTTGGCTTGAGCCCCATGGAGCCTGCGTGGGATTCTTTCTCTCCGTCCCTCTCTCTGGTCCTCCCCTGCTCTCGCTCTCTCTCAAAATAAATACACTTAAAAAAATTAAAATACGCTGGCCTTGTTAACTTTTAACCCAATTTAAAAGAAAAAGGGTTAGGCTTAAAGGCTTTAACAAACAATGGAAATCACAAAGGAATCAAAGGAGTTTGTCTTATTAAACCAAATCCTAAGAGGATTTATATCAAAACACTTCTTGCTGTTAAAGGATATTGTAAATATTTGAACATATCTAGCTATTGTAAAACAATGTACAATATTCTTGAGTTTGAGTAGCATGCCCATTCTTAATTAACAAGATTTTAATTTAAACCCCCCCCCCCAACTTTATACTAAAAGGCATGTTATTAAATACTCCAAGTACTTATTTACTTAAAAATAATTTTAGGTTACAAAAGATTCATTTTTAAAAATCACTTTTTCTAAGATTCTTACCTTTCCATTTTTATGCAGTCCAACAGATTTATTATTACTTCCACAAAGATGTTGCATAGTACTAAGATATATCATGCAGCCCCAGCACTAAAACAAATCAATTTTAGCAGCGCTAATTCTCCACAGAGCACCACTTTCTAGCTGAGGCAGATTAACAACTGCAAATCCGAGTGAATCTATTCATAAAGTGGATCATCTCGAAGTAGAAGCAAATTCATAAGTGTAATGCTTGCTTTTGGTACCTCACTTATTTTTCATTTCTCAGATTACTTTGTGAGAAACAATACCAACAGCAAACAAAGCTCAAAAGGAAAACCCCCACAAATTTCAAAATGATGCTGTTAGTATAAAAAAGAAAGGCTGACACATCTCAAAGCGCTGATCAACACCATCATGCATCTACCGCTGAGGTTAAAGCCCGACGCCCGGTATTTAACTATTTGATCTTCACGGATCAGGCAAGGACTTGAAATCATCTCACGTGCAACAGTCTTTGCATAACACCCCACTTTATCCATGCCACAAAGATGGTAAATTTAGTAGTTACCAAGAAATAAGTTGGGGGTCAAAGGGACTAAAGCCTTAGACTGCTCTTTATCATAAGATATCCTCAGACAAACCTCCCCATTCTTCATTCTGGCTCTATAAAATTAAGGAGCAGAGAAAAACTGGTAAGTGCCTGACTTTACAAAGAAAATCCACTCTACATTTCCTTGGTCATTACATGTATGTTTATAAATCAACTGTACCACTCCCCCAGGTCCTCCCCCACAAAAAGCTAGCTTAAAATAGGCACTTAATTGGTGGTGTGGGTGGGGAGGTGGAATGTTCCAAGTATTGCAAAGAATGTCAGTAATCTCAGCATGTTGCACTTTAGTAATTTAAGAATCAAGTACCAGTGGCATGTTAAGAAAACGTGTTAAATTCCAACAGACATTAAAAATTGGATATTAGACCAATTTTTCTGGGCTTTACCCCCAAATCTATGTATTCACAGAACCAAATACCAAAAGGAATACACATACAGTTCAGTCTAGAAATGTCAAAACTTAACCACTATTTACCAAGTAATTAAGTAAAATAAAAAAGATCTTTATTATTTGATCACAGTGTCTGATATTGTAGCAATTATTCAAATACCCATTGATGTTATGTTCTCATTACTGATTATAATATGCTAATAGAACAGCTACCGTATCCACTGACTGTCTGTCCTGTTGGTCTATAAAACGAAGGACTACCTGAACAAACTATGTGACATATATACAAATCAGGTAAAAGAGAAATTTTTCTGAAGAAAAACATTCTTAAGGATAGAAATGTATATTTCACAGATTTTAAAAGGTCTAAAATCAAAATTATTTTGCGATTTCCCATGTAACATCAAGCCAACAAATATTTGCATTATAAATTTAAAGGCATCTTTGGTGTCTAGAAATAGTCAATTCAAGTAAAAGACCTGACACCAAATAGAAAAGTCACAATACATAGAAAAGTAATTAATTAGGCCCTCCACAAATTTAAACTTGCATTTAGATGAGTGTCTTTACAGCCATATTTACAATGTTGGAAGCAAAATCATTTCATGACATAGGCTAAATGAATACTATATCCCAAATTTTAAGACCAAAAGAGCTACTATAAATCCAGGAGTTTAGATAAATCCGAGAAGAAACGATTTAAACAATTATTATTTATGCATCCAACTGAAAAATACCAACTACTGATAATGTGGACAATGAAAATCTTCAGTATAAAAGGTAAAAAATGGTATCTTAGAAAATCTATTCTGTTCCATACAGAAAAACCTCCAGAATGATTAATCTCTTTATTCCTGAAAAACACAGAAGTTGGTACCTAAAACAGAAGGTTTAAAATACACATACCAAGACAATACACAAAGGGGGGCGTGGGGAGGGTGACGGGGGAAGGGAGAGAGATGGACAGAGCTCAGTGGTTAAGATTTCACACAGCTCTGAAGTCTAGCAGATCTGGGTTTGGAATGCTAGGACCAGTTGCTGGAACCTCACTGAGCCTCTCCTTCGTCATCTGTTAAAAAGGTACTCATGATCTTTCTCAGGGCATGTTGACGATTAGCACAGGATGCTTCACAAATACATACTCAGTAAGCATTAGCTCTCATCATAGTTCTTTTTTTTTTTTTTTATTTCATAGTTCTTTTTTGTTGTCCTAGTGTCCAGACCTGATCTCATGACTGACTATATGTAATATGCTAAGAGAAAACCTACTTTATCACCTGATGGTCTGCCCTGTTTGCCTGTTAAAGGACTACCTAAACAAACCAAAACATGTTTATATAAATTGGGTAAAAGGGAAATTTTTAGCAAATTTAGAAATTTTAGAAACTTAGCAGTCTGTGAAATGCTTTTTCTCATCTTATTCCACTGTCTATTTTATGAACATAATATTCAAATACTCTCCTAGCGATGTAAACATGTATCATGTATCAACATATAAATGAATCTATTTTAGGAAACAATCATCTTGTCATCCCTGGATTTGTGACAGTATGTTGGCAAATAAGCTAAATGAGTAACAGGTTAACCTGAACAGAATCATCTGAAGCCTTACTGCCACAAAGAGACTTTAGCTTGGCTTCATAAAAGCCTTAATCTGCAATGTATTATAACTCACTCTAAATTCAGAACAGACTAGCCACATTCTGCCTCCTCAAGAACTGAATGGTTTATTCAGACACCAAATAGAAACTGTCTTAATGTACTATCACTTTGGTTTATGTACAAAATGACGTTAAGGTCACAGATAAGAAACTGGGCAAAAGTTCTCTTCTAAAGGTAAGAAACTGTAATTAATAGCAGTCAAAAAAAATTTTTTTAAACTAGGGTGAGACAGGGTAAGGAAAATCTTACATGGAACCACAGACATCCCATGCTTCTCTCTACTCCTTTCTACTAAAGATAAAAAAAATACTGCTTCAAAAAGGGAGGTATTATTTACTATTAAAATACTTTAATAGGGGAGATACACACACACACACACACACACACACACACACACACACAAATAAATATGGACTTGTACTAACGTTTTTATCCCCGATACATCAAATACTCAACACATGCTATAAAGTAAACTTAGTACATTTGCCGTATTTACAAAGTCAATAGCAAGTTCCCAGTAGTTTAAACAACAGTCCAGACACAGGAGAGATCAGTACCCTAAACACTACTCTCCAGAAAAAAATATATTAAAAGGTGAACTTCAAGAACTTTAAAATGTTTTAAGGCAGGTGGAATTAATCAAGAAATGATGAAGAACCTGGAGGAAATACCAGGATCTGACATAATATAGCTCCATAATAACAAAATATAAAAGTGAACAAGGGAAGAGACAAATATGAAAAATTCATAGTTCCTGATTCTGCTTTTAACCGAATTTTTAGAAAAGTCTGATTAGTAAACAGCAAAATAAGGAGGTGCTAACTTTAAAACCACATATGAGCTTGCGGTCAGAATATCAGAAGTTAAAAAAGAATCTCCCCAGTGACATGTCTGCAATCAATGAATAAAGCACCGCGGCGAGCTGTACGTACTCAGGAAAGGCGCCGTGCCCCTTTCACTACTGACAGCGGATGGCATCAGGGCTGCCAACCAAAGATTCCACTGGTGCAGGCATCTTAACCACTGTTTTGGTACCTCGAGATCATTACACGCACAATGTGTTGTCTCATGTTTAACAGGTGTATGTTCTGGATGATATCGTCCCAACTTTGAGCAATCCTCACAACTGACCCAGTCAGTGACTGATGCAGAGCCATTATTGAGGCCCTTCCTCCCACAGGGGCCCACTAGAAATTATAATGGACAGAAAGAGATTTACTCTTCTTAGTTCACATTTCTGTTGTAGCAGAAATGCTAAAAAACTGGATTTAAAGCCTTCTTTCATAGTAAAAAAGGCAATTATCTTAATGAAAACATACATTTTTTATATTCACTACTCCTTTCTATTTGATTAAAACCACAATTACTGCTAAAGCATAATTCAACTTGGTATCTGAATTAAGGTATCCTTAAGTTTTTTGAAAAAGGTGGCCCTATCTGTGAAACTTTAAACTTCGGAAATTGAAGGTCCAGAAACAACAAATACACAGTTAACCCAGGACAACTATGGAAACTGGAAAGGGAAGATGGTTTATAAATGGCTCTCGTGATAGATATCAAGGCAAAATAAGAACACAGTCATTTGACAGAACACGGTTTGTTATTTAAAAAGAGCCAAGAGAAGGCCAACTACCTTTTAGTTAGTCTTGCTAACATAAAACTACAGACGTCTACAAAAAGTGTAATTATAACACTGTCATTTGCTTGGCTACATTTGCACTTAATGGACATGAGGTGAAAATATGAACCAATCTGGGATGAAAACGCCACAGTCTCACAGTCAACTGATGGAGAACAGGGGTTACCGTAAGTAAGTAATTCACAACAACGGATGGAGTGTTCTCAAATTCCTGTTATCTTGATGAATCTTTTCCCTTCTTAGTCTGTCCTCTAAAGGTTCAGACTCTCGTGTTTTAGGGTCCAAAAATGGGCCATCATTATGACAGACCATCTCCAAAGTAAACAATCCATCCACAGATAACTGAGTTGATGAGATGGACACATATTCCCATCAAGAAACTGTACATGGACACTACATGCCAAGCATGCTTCAGAGTAATTTCTGAGAGTCTACGAATGAGGGAGCACAACTGAGACTTCCCTGGCAAGAGCAAAACATGCTACTGCCCAGCGAAGAGAACTCTGATTAGCTTACCTCCTGCAGTAGATCAGCCTGCTCAATTGCTTTAAGGACATTTTTCTTGGATGTTTCCTGAACTTCCCCTCCCAAAAGAAACTCATCCAAAATAAAATAAGCCTTCTCAAAATTAAAGATGATATCAAGTTCACACACCTGAAAAGCAAGGAAAACAATGGTATAAAACTGAAAAAAAGCAAAAGGTACTTACCCACTATCAGGTAGTGAATAAAATCTGATCAGAGCAAATCCATCTTAATTCTTTCTAAAAATGGCAATCTTGCTAACTAAGCATCATCAATTTAGTCAGCATATTTCTCAAATCTCAAGTACTTGGAAACACAACGCCTACAAGCTAAGTAAGAAAGACCTGATTCTGGAAGCTCCCAACATGGGCAACTTAATAATTTTCTAGTCACAAAAACTGATCTTTTTAAATACGTATTTCCCGGATAATGTGATCGTAACTGCTTACCAAATCTAAATTCTATATTAAGCACTTCCAGAATGTTAATCTCTGCAGTTGAACTCCTTTCTGTTTCACTATTTTAAACCTTATTCTCACGACCGTCATTAAATGAGGCAGCGGGGTCAAGCACTGCGGCAGTTAAGTGGCTGTGCACGCTGGCAAGAGTCAGAGTCAGCCCTTCCCTCTCCTGCAGTTACTTTCAAAGAGTCAGAATCCCCAAGACAATCAAATAATAAACTTGTTACAGAAAAGATTAAAAAAAGATACTATGGCATTCAATTTTCTAAAACAAAATACTACTCACACTGCCAAAATACTTGTCAAGTAATTCCACATAACGATGAATTATTTCCAGGGTAATTAGCTCATTGTCCTGATCCTCGATAGCACAGCAAAAATACAGACTAGCATATCTGTAACAAAAGCAAATGTGGAAAAAACTTTACTCTATAATCATGTTTTCTAAATATATTTTCATATCCTATTGTGAAAGACCCCATACTTAAACAATTCATTTTCCCTTTTACAACAGTGTAGATTATTTTCCTCCCGGAGTACAAAAGTAATGAATGCATATAGAGAAAGTTTGAAAGGTACAGGCAAGAAAAAAAAAAATCACTCAAATCACACCATCTAGAAAGAGAAACTTATTCTGCTCTTCTTCCTTTCAGGCTCCTTTCTAAGAATATTCATAGAAATACATATAATATTCTAAAACATAGCTGGACCCAGTTACAAAACACATTGAATGAAATACAACGGCCCTCAATTGTATGAAATACGAGCTTGTGTTTACTTAACTAAAACAAAATGCACTGTGATTAATGCAAACTACAAGTAAACAGGGAAGAAGATAAACTTTCCGACTAAAGGACTTATTGAAGATATTGTCAATGTGAAGCCAACGTCCCAAAATGTTTTACTGGAGCGTCAATATGCACAAAGAGAACACAAATCATGTATGTACAGCTTAAGGAGTTTTCAAAGAGAACCCACCTGTGTATCAGCACCCTGATCAAGAAACAGATTATCGAACTCCTGAATCCCCTCCCCTAGCCTCTCCAGTTCACCACCTGCCACCCCAAAGGGTAACTACTATCTTGACTTCTAATAGCATAAAATTGTTTTTTAAGTTTTTTTTTTTTAAGTTTTTTTTTCCACGTTTTTTTTATTTATTTTTGGGACAGAGGGAGACAGAGCATGAACGGGGGAGGGGCAGAGAGAGAGGGAGACACAGAATCGGAAACAGGCTCCAGGCTCCAAGCCATCAGCCCAGAGCCTGACGTGGGGCTCGAACTCACGGACCGCGAGATCGTGACCTGGCTGAAGTCGGACGCTTAACCAACTGCGCCACCCAGGTGCCCCTAAAATTGTTTTTTAAAAGGAGGTTTCTAGATCTGTGGAATAAACTCCAAGAAAAGAACAGCTCTGTTTTTACAGAAGTTAGAGAAAGGGAACAGGGGAAAACTGAAACCTGTCCTCAAATTTTCCAAGTTCTACCTGTTAAATGAAAGTTTTGGTTATTTACCCTTCATGAAGAATAAGATTGGAAAAGTAAATATTCTCTTCCAAATTAGGATTGTAGCACATGGGACTAGACTATACTTGACTCAAGGAAGCCAAAACTTAAGACAACCTTGAGGCATAGCAAACAATGACCAAGTCCTTTGAGGAGGATTAAAAGAACACTTTCAAATGGTTTGTGTATTAAAGGCTTTTGAAACAAACAAAAAACAAAACACCTATGACATTCTTAACAAGTCTCAGTTTAGATTGTAATTTTCACTGAGGAGCATTTAAGGGATTTTTGGGAAACACGATGAGCAACTACTGCTCATAGCATTGATGGAAAATAATATATGCAAATACATAATCTGTTTTGGAACCCAATGAATTTCTGCTCTTCAGTATGAGAGTAACTAGTATTTACAGAATCCTATTAATTTTAATATTATCAACTGATTAAGTAAAGATCAATTATTTGATCTTTCCAACAGCAAGCACCATCATCCTTGACTGGGGGGTGGGGGGTAGAGGACAAAAAAACTGAGGCCCCAAGAGTACAGGGTCTGCCAAGTGGTTGCTCTGGGACAAGAAATGTAATCTTCGGACATCAACTCCAGGCCTTCTCCCACTCCACCTTAGGGACTCCCTTGTCATCCACAGCTTGACTTTTCTGCCGTGTCCATTCTACCAGACTCACACATTCAGTAAGTTATTTAAAATGGTAGGAGAGTCTGTTGCAGTCTTAGAGAGGGGGCTTTCCAATGTGTTCATTTATTAGCATGAAGGACATAACAGGGCACCACCTCCAACTTTAACAAAATGTTTCCTCTCTTTCCTACCCTATGGTTTTATCTGTTTAACAGGCAATGGGATGTTCCAATTCTCCACCCTCCCTAACCCATGCTCACCAAATAGTTTTGAATTTGGGGAAATTGATACAAGTGATACGTTCCAAGTCCCTGAATTAAGAAAACTAAAAATTAAAGGAACTGGCATTAAAATGGTAGATAAAAAAAAAACCAGCCATGAACAGCGCACATGAACAGGGTGCTATTTCAATAATCCCATTAGAAAGAATTTACTAAGTCAGTTACTAATAGTAAAATTCCTTTTAGTCTTAATGTCAGCATTTCGACAATGCTACTGTTAAGTAATCGAATGCTTGCCCCATGGTCCTTGCTCCTCATCCACAGTACTGCCAGTGCTGCCTTATTACAAATAAACAGCACTGAAATACTAGTCATCGGTCTTCAACTGTAGAATCACTTGGAAATATTAACTTAACTATCACAAGGACTGGGGGCTCCTGGGTGGCTCAGTCAGTTAAGTGTCCAACTCTTGGTTTTGGCTCAGGTCATGATCTCACAGTTCTTGAGTTCTAGCCCTGCATCAGGCTCTGTGCTACAGCTTGGGATATTCTCTCTTTTGCTCTCTCTCTCAAAATAAATAAATAAACTTAAAATTAAAGAACTGTTTTAAATACCACCAGGACTGATGTGTCTAAGCATCAGCTGATAGTATTTTAAAAATCCTGCAATTCTACCTAAATGTAGAATGGACAAAGAGCCATCAAAGTAAACAAATTCTTTGCTGTAAGTGAACAGCTAGTTATCAGGATTCTAAGACACCACTTTACAGAAAGCTTACTGAAGAAACAGAATAGTGACAGGTAAGATTCACTGAGTCCTCGCTCTGAATGAGACACTAAATATTAGCTGAGGCTTTTGCATATTTTACTATTTGAATCCTCACAACTCTTCTAGAAAGATACCATTATTACTTGCATTTACAGGAGACCCAGGCTTAATTGAGTAACCTCCCTAGGAACAGCAATTTGACTCCAAAGCCCAAGTTTTATATTAAAAACAATAACCAGGAACTGTATTAAATAGAGTAATCCTGCACCTGGCAAAAATTAAAACTGAATAGGCAGTATTTTAAGAGGTTTGAAGAGGCAGTGAAGTAAATGGTGTTACACTGATTTAGTAAAAGATTACCAAGAGAACCCTATTTTTGAGCCAAATGCTTTTTAAAAAATTCAATTATGAGCTCATTTTGTTTTCTTAGTACATATTTGTAAGTCTAAATCTGAAGTAAAATTAATAATAGACTAGTAAGAAGAAAGGCATGTTTGGTTATTTTTAGCACAGTGGATTAAGGCTTACTCTAATTACTGGCACTCAGAGAACATCTGAAAGTGCCTATTCTTATACTCAAAACACATGACTTCTCTGCAGTCAGCTAAGTGTCAGCTGACTATGGGTGAATGTAACGAAACTGTTCTCAATCCCACCGGTATGTCATTAAAAATTATTTTGTTAGTAAAGAAAATAAGGTATTCTGGCAAATTCTCAAACTAGTAATTTGGACCTATGTATTTTTAAACTCATTGTAAAACTTTAATCTAGTGCCTCTTCCATAGCATGCTGGATAAAATACACTCTTCAGCCTTTAAGGGATCTTCAAGAGCATTTATTTCAGACATGAGGAAAAAAGGAAAAATGACTTGTTTAAAGTTACAAAACTAGCTAAGGGTGCGAACCAAGCAGAACTCAAGTCCCTTGATTTTGTCTGTATTTTCAGCTATATTATCCCTATCAACCCCCCCCCCCACCTGCTCCCCAAGAGGGGGAACTGTTTAAGTGAAATACTCAGCAAGAAGAATGTGGCTGAGACAAAGGGGGGAAGGAGGACCTAAAGACCACTTACTGACAGGAACAGCCAGAGTCCTGGTTCACAATCTCTCAGAAGTGATAGCTCTTTTGCTTAAAAAGGTCTTCTCTTCCAGCTGGACTAAGGGGGAAAAAATCACCTGTTTCTATGAATATGTCCTTACAAAGAATATGTCCTTAAATATAAAACATGAGGTTTTCAGTATGAAATGGGGCAGATGTATCGAAAAATTGACTTAAGATTCTAACTTCTGTAGGTGAATTTTATTTCAATAAAGCTGTTTTTTAAGTGCACCTTTTGTTTATAGCCGCTTGATACAAGTATCAGAGTCAGGTTAGATTACCCTTTATAGCCCTTCATAAGAAAAAGTGGCGGCCCTACGTGGGTGGGCTGAATCCTGTGTGCGGGAATACCAACGAGTGCTTTCTTTCCCTCTGTTTAACAGGCCATTGCCTTCTGCTGCAGGAATCTCGATTCCTGGGATTGATTCCCTTGCTGGTATTTTCCTCCTCCACACGGGGGACTCCTTTCCCTATCTAGAAATAAGCTTAAGTCACTCGCACCTTTTTAAAAACCCTGTTTCCGACTCCTGCATCTATGGGTGGTTACCACCTCTTCGTATCTTCGGAGCAAAGCTCCCCAAATAGTCTACACTTGGTGTTTAAAAGTCTCCACCTCTTCTTCACACTTTGCTCCATTTCTTCGAGATTCCTGTTCCTACTATTTCACTGAAAATGTTCCCACAGATGGCATTTTATGAACTCTCATTGTAAAACCTAAAAGATTCTTTTCTTCATTTAAACTGTTTTTGCAATTTTGGCAATGGTGACTTAATTTGCAAAACTCTCTCCCTTTCCCTGACGTTACTGACCCTATACAATACACCCTTTGCTTGCCCTTTGAATGCTGGTGATCTAACACTTTATGCCTCGTTTCCCCCCTGACTTCCACACCCACCCCGAGAAAACTAGGCATCTTCAAATGGAAGTCATACAGGCATCGCAAAGTCAACATGTCTGCTACCTCCTATTTACCCGTCAGCTGAACCAGAAATGTGGAATCACTGCCCTCCCCCCTTTTAGCAGCCACCAAGTCTTCTAAAACTTACCTCATAGTAACAGCTCTCTCTCTCTCCACCTGCTGTGCACACAGCAGCAGTCTTCCTTCAGGGCCTCATTATAATGCGGTCTCCTTAAGAGACCCCTCAGGTGCCAGTCCCGGTGCTCCCCTTACCCATTCTCCTATTACAAGGATCTTTTAAGAAATACATATGTGTTCTTTTCTCATCCCCATTTAAAACCTTTGCCTCCAGGCTTAATATTTCAGTTCTAGTCTCCATGTCAGTCACTAACTAGAACGTGACCTTGAACAAGTAAGGTCTCCCAAATTCTTCTTTTCTAAAACTGAAGTTTAATCAACAGTAGCCATTTTAGGGGCACCTGGGTGGCTCAGTTGGTTAAACATCCTACTTCGGCTCAGGTCATGATCTCACGGTTCATGGGTTCGAGCCCCGCGTCGGGCTCTGTGCTGACAGCTCAGAGCCTGGAGCCTGCTTTGGATTCTGTGTTCCCACCCCTCTCTGCCCCTCCCCTGCTCACACTGTGTGTGTGTGTGTGTGTGTGTGTGTGTGTGTGTGTGTGTGTGTGTGAAAAATAAACATTAAAAACAAAGTAGCGTTTTATTTAAAACAAACAAACAAACAAAAAACCACTTCTCCTATGCAGAGGGTACAGGCCAAGTGAGCAGGGGTATAAGATCCCAGTCCTGATTTCATGAGAGCACCTCCACTTCCACTTGTTTCACTTAGGGTTCTAACCTTGGGGGCAACAAGCTTTTTAAAACAATCACTTGACTAGATTATTCTAAGACCTCTCTCAGCTCTAAAATGCTATGATTTTTCTCAATAAGTACTAAAACAAACACTGGATACAAAATCGCCCAAAGATGACTAAATTTATTCTACTGGAAAGAGGAGTTTATGGTATTTAAAATATTCTCGATGTCCTATAATCTCCATTACTTCCTCTGCCATCTCCCCCACCAAAAAAACCGCATCCATACCTAGAGTGGAATAAAGGAAATGGAGATAAAACCCAGACTTCTCTTCAACTCTCCTTGCAGCCCATACCTGTTAGTTCTCTGCACTTCCCTACAGAAGACAATTTCTGACATGCAGAAACACTCATCTTAAATACAGTAAATTATTTGTAAGGGAAGGGAAATGGAGAGCAAAGTAATTATATTTCTTTTAACCTGATTAGCCCAATCTTGAGAAATGTATTTTAAGGTATTGAAAGACTTTCAGATATTAATAAAGATGTACATTTTTTTATGGTTTTTTTAAATTTTATTTTTGAAGGACAGAGACAGAGCATGAGCGGGGGAGGAGCAGAGAGAGAGGGAGACACAGAATCCGAAACAGGCTCCAGGCTCTGAGCTGTCAGCACAGAGCCCGATGTGGGGCTTGAACTCACGAACTGTGAGATCATGACCTGAGCTGAAGTCGGATGCTTAACCGACTGAGCCACCCAGGCGCCCCAAGACGTACATTTTTTTTAAAAGCTTAGCGTTCAGGGGCCCTCGGGTGGCTCAGTCGGTTAAGCATCCGACTTCGGCTCAGGTCATGATCTCGAGGTTTGTGAGTTTGAGCCTTGCATCAGGCTCTCTGCTGTCACCGCAGATCCTGTTTTGGATCCTCTGTCCCCCGCCTCTCTCTGCCCCTCCCCTGCTCACGCTCAATCGCTCTCTCTCTAAAAAATAAATAAACTTTAAAAAAATAAAAAATAAAAGCTTAGCGTTCAAGCAAATGTGTGCGACATTTTGCAACACCAAAAATTTAAAAATCTATTCTTCCCAAAATTATCAGATCTAATTACACCTCCACCACAAGTATACTTCAAATCAGTTAACACTAGTAAAGAGATATTGTATATACATAGTTTCAAAACATCTATATGACTGAAATGGTCTATCCATCCAAGGTGTTGTGTTCATAAGATTGTAAAAGTCCGAAAAAAGGCATGTCAAGTATCAGTCATTACTGTATAGATTTTCAAGAAGGGGGTGGAGGGAAAAGGCTTGTTTAAATTCAGAGAATTACTCACACCATTTAAAATACGGCCCCATTTTCACCTGCAAAGACATAAATTCATTGCATTTTTCTAAAAAGATTAAATAGTAATAATCATTTATGCCTTTATTTACATAATTAGTTTTCAATCGACTTTCCTGATTTTATCTTTTTGCCTGGGTAATCAAGCAAAATAGCAGTTATTTTAAAAATACAAAGCTTTGACTTAAACCTTTTTCATCTAAATCATTATTCATTATTTATAAATGTCATTTCTTAAAAGTCTGCCATTACCACATTATAAGTGACCAAATATTTGATTCTACTATTTCATCTTTCTGAGAAATAAAAATTATACCTTTTGTAAACAATCTTCAGATCTCGCCACTCAAGAAAGCTGCACATTTTCGGTTTCCGTGCTAAAACGGTTTGAACAAGTTCTCTTGTGATCTTTTTCTTTTCTTTGTCTGACAGTGGGACATACCATTTCTGCAGTCGAAGCTTTCCCTGACGACTAAAAAGCAACATAAACTGCATCTGTTAAGATAAATAGAACCAAGATTACATGCAACACTTTGATTCAGTAGAGATTAAGAGGACATGTTTCACAGAGAAGCTTTGGGGGCAGGGCCTTTGACTGACAAATGATTAGCAACCATCAGTATTTCTACGCCGGTTAAAATAGCAAGAAATTCTTGTAGAAAGATCTTCTGACCAGATGTAAATCTTCCCACCCCATCCCTTTCCACCTAAGTTTAGAGAATAGTGTGGGGGGTGGGGGGGAGGGGGGACAGGTAAGAAGCCAGAGTGAAAATTTTGAGGAAGAAGAAAGATAATTCTTGCAATTTCAGAAACTACTGTCTGCCAGGGCTATACATTTCACATTCTCTGTATGCTTCAAAAGAGAACTATTGACACCAACTGGTTCAGATACATTTGAAAGAAACAGCAGATCTACTACTGTTTTTCACCGTGAGGCTGTTCCAGTTCCAGGCTGAATTACTTGTGGACAGACTGCTATCACTTAGGATGCCCTCTTCAGTTTATGCTTACATATCTTAAGCAAAACAAAAGATCTCAAATATTAACCCAGAGAAAACCCCACAAAGGCACATTTTTCCTAATAAAAGCCTGATTTTTAAGTATCTCTTCTCATCTTCACTTTTTAAAAATTCCAGCATAAATATGCACACAATAAAGTGGGCTAATGTAATAATATGACAGAGAATATAAACCTCTAAAAGACAAAATAAGAGGTACACACATGCAGAGACATTACACGAAATACTTCATTTGAAACAATTAAAAAAGGCATCTACAGATGGAGTGGATGCTGAATTCTGGTGTATTTTACTTAAACTATTTTGTATATGTGTATTTGGAATCTCAAATCTGTTGATTTGTTTAGATGTTTAATTTTCAAGGAAAGCTTCTTGTAATTCAACTGGTCTTTTCAACTGCAAACAGGTAGGCATGGTTTCTACAAAAGTAATTTAAAGGTAGAATTCAGACAGGGTTTTTTTTCCCCCCTTGTGAACTATTTTAAGTTCCTTTAACAGCGTTACTACAAGATTCCAGCCTGATTCTTAATATGCACCACACCATCTTAAATTTGAATATGGAGTGGGGAAATTTACACAACCAATTTAGAATAAACCGGGCTCTAAATTTCCCTAAGAAATTAGTGACGCTTTTCGTACTAATCCAAACGGGCATCAACAAGAAAGATATTTAGCAATTTATGAGGTGGCAATTTAACTTTAATACTCTATATTTAAGTTAAATAAAATCGGCTTATTACACCTCACTTCAAACCTTCCCTGGCACAAAATAAACGAACGACGTTCTTGTTATCAAAGTGCCCCCCATACGAGTCCTGTTAAGATAGCGGCATTCGAAGGGGGACAGCAAGTAAAGCATCAACTGGACAACGGGTTTAACGCAGACCCGTTACCAGAACTTTGAGAATAACAGACCCCTATTCCCGGACCCTGATGACCTGGAAGGGTGGGGGTTTGCTTTGGAAAAAGAGTACGAGCTCAAGGCTGTCTGTATCCCCTCCCTACCACTTCATAGGGCGAATAAATAATTCACTCTTTAAAATAATTATGTGCTAACATGGGACGATACCCGGTTGCGAAGCACAAGTATTCCTTCCCTCGAGTTAAAAACTAATGCTTTGATTTTGCCGCAAATCACAGGCCACCCCAGTTCCTCGAGATTGGTATTAAAAACAATAGGCTCGGCCGCGGAGCGGGCTCAGGGCCAGCGTTCCTCCGTCCGGCCGTCTCCGACGCCTCCCCGCCGCCCCACGGGGCCGCACTCCATCACTGACCGAGCCCGAGCGAGGTGACGGGCTAGGAGCGGGGCAGACAATGGCATTCGCCGCCGCGCAGGGGGCGCCAAGGGTCCTCGGCCGCCCCGGGCCGCGAGCCCCTCCCGAAAATGCCCCGCAAAACTTGAGGTGATTCCCGAACCACAGGTGCCGCGGGGGCTCCGCATCCTCGGGGCGCGGCGAGGAGTGGAGACGGGCGCGGACGCGG
Organism: Prionailurus bengalensis; assembly: GCF_016509475.1. Taxonomy (NCBI): domain Eukaryota; kingdom Metazoa; phylum Chordata; class Mammalia; order Carnivora; family Felidae; genus Prionailurus; species Prionailurus bengalensis. Next base: position 12,470,100 of record NC_057361.1, read on the forward strand.
AGAGAAGTGAGTTGCCGGCCGCGGCGCCCCACTGGGGGGCCAGCGGCCAGACACGGGGTGGGGTCGTCGGGGCGCGCGCGGGGCGGCGGAGGGCGCGCCCAATCCTCCCTCTCGCCTCCCCGTCCCCGACGCCCCCGCTCGCTCCCCGGGACTTACGGCGGCCGCGGGCCGCGGGCACGGCGTGGCTCGGCCGGCGGCGGCTGCGACGGGGGCGGCGGCGGCGGCGGCTGAGGGGAAGCCCCTGTCGCCGAGCTGAGGAAGAGAAGCCGTGTTGCCGCGGGGAGGAGACCCAGTTGGCAGAGGGAAGGCTTAGGCGGCGAGGGGAGGGCGAGCCGACAGACCCCGCCCTGTGGGCCGGACGAGGGAGGAGCCGGGGTTGCGGCGAGCGGAGGGGCGGGCTGGGCGACGCGCGGGAAGCAGCTCGACCGTTGCCAACGGCACCGGAGGCAGCGCAGGTGACCGCACTCCAAGAAGGCCGATTGGCCGCGTCTCTACCGAGAGGCGTGGTCCCGGCCGGAAGTTAGGCCACGTGACCCGGAAGCGGCTTTTGCCAAGGCCTGTGCGCCTGCGCGCTCCTGCGCGTACCTTCGGAACTCGGGCGGGCGGCTACCTCACCTATCCAGTGGTGGGAGCGCAGGGTTCCGAGGTGCCCTTTGTCGACCCCGCTGTGCGGGGCAGGGAAGGTCAGGATCGCCAAGAGCCAAGTTCGAGCTCCGATAACTCTCCGTGCCCAAAGAGGGCGGGGCGGGGAGGCGTCACTGCCGGTGGTGATGGTGAGGAGAGTGAGGGAGTGCTGCACCTCTGGGGAAAACAAGTCAGCTCTGTCGAGGAGCTCGTGCACGCGTTCAGAGGGCCTTTTGCAATCATTCTGCCTCCAAACTGCCTGGAATCCGGCACGTCCTTCCCATTGCACTGCTACAGCCCTAGACACCTTTTGCCCCAAGCCGTGCGAGTGTCTTTTCCCTGGGCTTGTCTCGCCAGTCCTCAGTGCTGCGGACCTGATGAATTACTGTCCGTTCTCTGCCGAAAAGCCCCGACCGCATTTCGTCTTTGAGATCCCACTTCCTTCACACGGACTCGCGCCCCCCGCCCCCAAAGCCGCCTGTGTTCCAGTTAAGCCTTGCCGAAGACTTGCTCTGCCTGGCATGCACTTCCTCTCAAATGTTACATCTATGAAGCCTCACCCTCAAACCCTGTAAGAACGAATCCCTCTTTCACCCACACGTTCATTAGCCTCTGTTTAGCACATCTTGAGTTTTACTCATTTTGCATCCCCACGTATCCATTTGCCTCTATTCAGCACGTTTTGAATTTTATTCATTTTGCGTCCCAACCTAGTTCACTGCCTGATAGATAACACATCTAATAAATGGGAGTTGACCGATGAGGACTATAAGATGATAGATTTGTTGAGAACCAAAGTGCTGAGTTTTGTGCCTGGCACATAATGGATGTCCATATTTTTTTGAATGAGAAGAATGGATGAATCATCTAGTCCGACTCATCTTTTACAGATGAGGAAAGGGGAGCCCCACGGGATTAAGTGACCTTGCTTGAACAGCCACGGGTTTCTCATGTTGAATGCTATTCATTACCCCAGTCACCTAGGTTCTTACAAAGGAAGCTAGAAAATTGCTTTTGTTGAGCTATGCCCTTTTTGCAGAGGTTCCCAAACACAGTCGCCAGAATTTTTTAATGGCCCAAAGTGAAAAAGAAATGCTACGTTTTCCACGAAGCTAAATTTAATCAATTTAAAGGAATCCTTTATTAGGGATTGTGTTCTTTTTTGTGTGGTAAAAGGTCTATAAAACTATGATAGTATATAGTAGGGATTTGAGGGCATTTTTAATGCCCTTATTTGACAAAATAAAAATGTATAATACCTTCCCTTTTGAGCACAACTATACTGCTAGGAAAATTTCCTACAAATATATATGATAATGTATGCTGGGATATTAAACAAGTGGTCGACAGAAGGCACAGAGCTGGCTTTCTGTGGTCTTTAGGCCCCCTGCCCAAATTTCTCTCTGCTTCCTGAGTAGTCATTCTCCAAAGTCACATGTTAATGCCCCATTTCTCCCTTACTACACAAAACAGATGCCATTAGTCAGTTCAAAGATAGATCTAATACTATGCAATGAAAACTTGTCCTCTAGATCCAAATGCTGTTTTTCTCTTTTTCTGTACAAACGAGGTTCCTAAGATAACCACCTTTAAGTTTAAAGTCATTGGTTATGTTCGTAATGTAGGTCTGTGGTTCTGAAAATGAAGACAGGAGACTTGCTGATGACATATTGGCAGTCTCTGGTGCTCCTAGCCAAGAAAAGGTGGGGGTGGGAGGGTAGTGGGGGAAAGGAATTATGGGAAAAATAATTAGCAGCTGAAAGCAGCTATTACATAATCTTGGCTGCTTATTAATTTAGGAGAAGGAATAGCTTATTAAATTCTAATAGCAACAGCACAACTGCAAACAACCTAGCAATTAACAATGCAGGGCCCATTATTTTGTTAATATGTCCTCTTTTTTTGGCAAGTGTATAAGAACAAAATTTATAGAAGCACATGGTCTTTTCAGTAGATTATAGATGGTTTTTCCCCAGCCTTAGTATTAAGTGCTAATTGTGCATTCACTGTGGAAGACAAAAGAAGCACTGTTACTGTCTTTGTTAGTAATTAACTGCTTGACTTTGATTCCCACATGTTCCAAATTGTGGGCTTTCTTCTATACGGATTCTCACCTAGTATCTTCTTCATCTGTCATGTTAATAGGGTATCTTTTTTAATCCTCTGCTTTTGTTATCTGGGTGGTCCTGATTTCTTGGTTGTTAAGGATGAAACAAAAATTATTTTTTATGAAAAAGTAAAAATCAGGTTTTATACCTTTTTTTTCTTGGTACAGGAGACATTTATTACAAACTCATTTCTCATGGAACAAGAGCATGCACTTTCATGGTGCGAGGCTGTCTGATGCTTCCCAGGTTTCAGTGGCCCAGGCAGATAAAGGAAAATTGAACAAGGTCAGAAGAGAGAAGAACAGATCTGTCCTTAAGTAGGAAAGATAACCGTGTTGCCAGTATACAGAAGGGGAACAAATGAAGTATTTCTGGTAAACTGCCTTTTATTTATTTTTTATTGAAATATAATTGACATACAGCATTATATTAGCTTCAGGGATACAATGTAATGATTTGATATTTATGTAGATTTGTGAAATGATCACCACAATCTAGTTAGCATCACTTGTTTCTTAAAAAAGAAAAAAAAGTGCCTAGCTTTCATTTATGCTTAATGCATGAGGTGAGGGTGAAGTAGGGATTTTGTTTTCTAACAAGAAAATTTTGAGATTTTTAATGTAATCTTTTAAAAGTTATCAAAAATAACTTTAGTTTCCTGTTAAATGTGTGATGGCTATGTGCTTTTATCTCTCCTTCTCAAAATGCCCTTAAATGAAAAAAAAAAAAAAGGAATGTTTGAAGTATATACCCACATGGACAATAAGAGAGGGAACATTAGTGTGAGGATGTCAACAAGGATGTCTGGGTACACTGTTGGCTCATCGTGAAACATTGATGATTTAGGTAAAAATTGTAATATATTGAGAATGTGGAGGATCACAAGTGAGGGGATTTGAAATAATGGTAAACCCTCATGCACTAGCCGTAAGAAAATAGATAACATCTAACATAAACGAAAAAATAGGATTATTAGTGTAGTCTCTTCAAAAATATATTTATTTATTGGGGTGCCTGGGTGGTTCAGTCGGTTAAGGGTTCAGTCGGTTAAGGCTCTGGTCATGATCTTGCAGTTCGTGAGTTCAAGCCCCACATCGGGCTCTGCGCTGACAGCTCGGAGCCTGGAGCCTGCTTCTGATTCTGTCTCCCTCTTTCTGTGCCCCTCCCCTGCTCATGCTCACTCGCTCTCTCTCTGTCAAAAATAAACATTAAAAAAATTGTAAATATTTATTTATTTTGAGAGAGAAAGAGAGCTTGTGCAGGAGAGGGGCAGAAAGCGGGGGACACAGAGAATGCCAAGCAGGCTCTGTGCTGTTAGTGCGAAGCCTAACCTGGGGCTCAAAGCCACGGACCGTGAGATCATGACCTGAGCTAAAATCAGGATTTGAAATCAAGGTGCTTATTCTTGATTAGCACCGACTGAGGCACCCAGGGGCCCCAATTAGCGTATTCTTGAGACACCAGGAAGCAAATTGCAGAGGCAATGATGACTTTCTTTCCAGAGACAGAATCTTGAGGTAGGAGGTATTAAAGGTTATTATTACATTATATTTTAGTACAGGTTTTACTTAGATCACTTTTTACAATATTGTAATGAAATAGATAAAACCTCTTCTGTTAGTGCTAACACTGTTTTATAGACTTGTACAACATTCCTTTAGCCAGTCTATGTTATTTAGAAATGATTAAATAAAAATGCCTTGTAATGCAATTCAGTGCTGAATCAGTGTAGAAGATCACAATAAGTATAAAAAAGATTCTTAGAGTTTGTGAATTTGCATCTCCAAAGATAAACTTGTTCCAAGGAGAAAACTGGCCTAAAATAATGAGGATTTGTGAACCAATCATTTCAAATAGATAGAGATGTCACTGCCAAAGTCCTCAACAATGAGCTAAAGAGAAATAATGGGACATCTACTTTTTCTTGAAGCCTGTTTCCAGAGCTTTGAATAAAATGCAAGAAAATGATTCTTCTTTTACTCTTAGGCTAGAGCAGTGATTCTCAACCTGGGCAATTTTATCCCCCCTCCCCTAGAGGACACACGGCAGTGTCTGGAGATACTTTCGGTTGTCACATTGGTGCCCAGGTATGGGGCAGGTGGGGGATGGGGGTGCTGCTGCTGCAACGCACAGGCCAGTCCCCTACAGAGAATGATCCAGCCTGAAATGTCAACAGTGCTGAGACTGAGGCCCCAAGTTAGTCACAGAAAAGGTTAGCATGTAGTAACCGAGCTCTTTTGTGGACATTTCAAGAAACGGGACACGTACTATCTTTATACAAGGTTTTCTCTCTCTCTTAGAGAAGTTGGAGGCATTCTTAATATATGATGATAGGTACAATTCTTAACTGCTGGAAAGACTGAGTACATACATAAGGCAGTCAGTAACTAGAATAAACTATTGAAATCGGATGTTTTTTCAAAGGGGCCCCGGAATATTAGTGGAGATTATTTAGAACCTGAATCTATGGGATGACTATTCATTCCATCCGTTCATTCATTTAACATAAGCGTTTATTACGTATCTACTGTATGCCAGCCACTCTGAAAGATAATGGAGTTGCAGAGATGGATAAGATGTTGACTGTGTCCTAAAGCTCCAAAACCATTTCTCCTGACACAGAATTTCCTGTCTTTTGGAGACAAATTCTGGGTAGTCAGAGGAGCAGTCACCAACCAAACATAAGAATACATTCTCTTTTGGGGAAGCCCCTAGAGATGCTTCATAGAAACTTCGATTTCCATGGGTGCCACCTTTGGAAACTATTTGTCCTAATGACCTACCAGGGCTCTCTTTGTGATCTTTTCATTCTGTGAGTTTTCTACAGCACTCTTAATTGACAGCAACATAAGAAAGTCGGTATGTTTTCAACAAAATGATTTCAAATAATATTCTTTTGACCTGGTCCTTGGAATGAACTGTTTCAGCCATAATCTAACTAAACTAGACTAGTTATTAAGCTAACTAAACTAGACTAGAGAATACTAGGTTATTCTCTATAGGACTTCTGAAAACATACAGATTTTTGGGTCCCATCCCCAGAGTTTCTGATTCACTGGGTCTGAGGTGAGGCCTGAGAATTGTATTTCTAACAAGTTTTCAGTTGCTGCTGATGCCAGCGATTCGGGGATCACACTTTGAGAACCACTGCTCTACACCAGAAATAAAACACAACAGCCAAAAAAACCCCAAAAAACCACCCTGTGATACCTAACTGGCAAGTTCTCAAGCCAGCAATTGTGATAATTTTCCCAGACTGAATATCTGAAGAAACTTGAGATCTGAATTAAAAAAAATTTTTTTTAATGTTTATTTATTTTTGAGAGACAGAGACAGAGTGTGAGTGGAGGAGGGGCAGAGAGAGAGAGAGAGAGAAAGACACAGAATCTGAAGAGGCTCCAGGCTCTGAGCTGTCAGCACAGAGCCCGATGCGGGGCTCGAACTCACAAGCCATGAGATCATGACCTGAGCCAAAGTTGGACGCTTAACCAACTGAGCCACCCAGGCGCCCCAAGATCTGAATATTTTTTATTGCTGACTTCATTAAGTTTGGTAACATTAGGAGGGTAATATTCCCAGTTACATGAATCTGAAGCTAACTCTATATGCACATACCAGAGTGGCATACAATCATTGTATGCCCTGTACAAACTAATGTACTATATTAGTCTAAGTTAGAAATTAGAGCACTTGGAGAAACTTGAATGTTGCACCATAAAAAATCAGATGCTTACTTAATGACTATCACTACTCTAAAAATATTTTCCAACTACTCTCACCAAGTAGGAAGCCCCTCTGAAATATTTTGTCAACAATTACAGGCATGAGGTAGGAAAGAGAGTTGAGAGGGAATGACTAGACAGAATCAATATCTCTGGATATGGCAGAAACCCACTATACTAATCAGAATATGCCCCTTCTCTTCCTTGCCACACAGCTAGACCCCATTCCTCAGCCACCCCTGCAGTTAGGTATCCCATGGGGCTGAGACTGGGCTGATGAGATGGAGACGGAAGTGATATCAGGCAGGGCCCAGAAAAACCTTCCACAGGAAAGCCCCTTCTCCCTCCCTCCCTCCTCAGCCCTGCTCTTGTCCCCTGCGTGTTGACACCCAGGGTGACTTTGGAAGTTAGTCTTTTAAGATGGCTGAGTCTCTGTCAGACACGCAGACCACCACCACCATCATACTTACCACCAGTTGTACTTTAAGTAAATCAGAAACAACTTTGTATGAAGCCACTGATTTTTCTGGGTTCATCTGCTACAGCTGCTAGCAGTACTGGCCATTCTTGCGAACTGTTACGCTATTACTCGGTTGCAAAGAGAAAGAAACATAGTGACTGGGAGAGCAGGTGAATTTGCCAGTGGATCTGCTCTTTTTCTTAATTCTAAACCTGCTTTTTGTGCTCCTTCATGTATCTCCTTTTCATTGAAATTTAAAGAATTTAAAACTAGTCATTTATCAAAGGGGCAAAAAGACTGATTGGAGGATTTTTATTTTTTTTAATTTTCTCTGGCAGAGCCTAGCATTTGTGCCAGGCGATAGATAAGGCAAAATTAAAAAAAAAAAAAAATCATAGGAACTGAAAGAGCCAAGGAGCTGGGGGTTGGGGGCACATTCCAGTAAACTGTCCCTAATTATCCAAAGTAGATAATTTTATCATCAGTCTCTTAGAATCAAGAAACCAAAGTTTATAGTTTGTTTGTGACCAGATTGTCTTTGTCTTCTAAATATTCTAGGACACAGTTAAAACATTTATCCAAAAGCACTATTTAGAGTACATGAACATTTTAATTGAATGATTTGAAAATTTTTTAGAAATGCTGCATGTATATAAAATATAACACATATATGAAATAATAGAATTTTAAAGGTCATTTCACTCAAGAACTGCATTTTACAAATAAGGAAATTAAGGCCCAGAGAAGTTAAACAAATGGCTCAAGATCATCCTACCTGGTTAGGGACAGATGAGGAGCTAAGACCCTATGTTTTGTCTCCAGGCAAGGTTTTTTCCACAACAGTATACAGTTGCCCAGAAACCACTAGCCCTTATCTGTAGGCAAAAACAAACAAATAAACTGAAAAACTACACATACACAGCCCCTCAAAATGTAAACTCTTCAGTGCCTCCTCCTGTGATCTCTCTGACTCCTATTAAAGTATTTGTGTCTCAGGGCACCTAAGTGGCTCAGTTGGTTAAGCATCTGACTTCGGCTCAGGTCATGATCTCACAGTTCGTGAGTTCAAGCACCACGCTGGCCTCTGTGCTGACAACTTGGAGCCTGGAGCCTGCTTCAGATTCTGTGTCTCCCCCTTCTCTGTCTCCCCCCCCCCCCCCCCCCCCCCCCCCCCCCCCCCCCCCGCTCATGCTCTGTCTTGCTCTCTGTCTCTCTCTCAAAAATAAATAAACATTAAAAATTTTTTAATAACATAAAAAAAGAATTGGCTTAATATGGTCCAACAGGAAAGGTATGCCGTGCTCATGGATTGGAAGAATATTATTGAAATGTTCATACTACCAAAACCAATCTAGATACAATCCCTATCAAAATACCGTTAGCATTTTTCACAGAAATATAACAAACAGTTCTAACATTTGTATGGAACCACAAAAATCCCTGAAGAGCCAAAGCAACCTTGAGAAAAAAGATCAAAGCTAGAGGTATCATGGAGCGCCTGGGTGGCTCAGTTGGTTAAGCGTCTGACTTCAGGTCATGATCTTGTGGTTTGTGAGGTGCAGCCTGGACTTGGGCTCTGTGCTGAGAGCTTGGAGCCTGCTTCAGATTTTGTGTCTCCCTCTCTCTCTGCCCCTTCCCTGCTTGCGCGCTCTCTCTCTCTCTTTCAAAAATAAGTGAATATTAAAAAATAAAAAAAGTATTTGTGTCTCCAGTAGCCAACTAAAACCCTTGGAATGTCCAAGATTGGGACAGTATCTTATCAATCTCTGTCTCGCATAACCTAATGCAATGCCTTGCATAAAATAGACACTCAAAAATGTTAATTAAATTGAATTGGATGACTCTACTTCAAATTTAAAAAAAGGAAAGAAAATGAATTGGAATGGCAAAAGGTTTACTAAGCCCCTGTCTTATTACTTCTCGAATGTTGCCAGTTTTCTGTGCCCCCTCTTCCTGCCATAGCATGCAAAGTATCTTCTTTCTTTCTGTCCCCACTAATATTGCACTAGGTCAGACCAAGAAACTGGAACTTCTCTCTCACCCTTTCCTTCCAACCGATCCCATTACGGTTTCTTCTGCATGCGCATGGCCACTTGAGTGTTTTCTCTAAAACTTAAATCTGAGATTAGACCCCCTGGTTAAAATGCTTCCATTTCTTTATTACTTCGTGAATTTGTACACCTAAGTCTGGACCAGGCATTCAGTACTGGGGATAAAATAGAGAACAACTTAGATGGAACCTCCCACCAGGTTCATAGGGTGTAAAGGTGGGGTTGGCAGGGGGAGTAGAGTTTACAATTGGCAATCCCAATACAGTGGAGTGAGTGTTTCAAAGGGGGGAGGGCAGGATGCTGTGGGAGCATATAAGTGAGGGCCTAACCTAGAGTTTTGGTACTAGTGATATGTGGTGGAGTCAGGGAAGATTGTTTGGAAGATACAGCCTTTGGCCAAGATTTTTTTTTTTTTAATTTTTTTTTCAACATTTATTTGTTTTTGGGACAGAGGGAGACAGAGCATGAACAGGGGAGGGGCAGAGAGAGAGGGAGACACAGAATCGGAAACAGGCTCCAGGCTCTGAGCCATCAGCCCAGAGCCTGACGTGGGGCTCGAACTCACGGACCGCGAGATCGTGACCTGGCTGAAGTCGGACGCTTAACCGACTGCGCCACCCAGGCGCCCCAGGCCAAGATTTTTAAAAAAGATTGGGGGAGGGGGGCATTAAGCAAGAGAAGACAGGGCAAGAGTGTTCCGTAAAGAGAGAATAGCATGGGCAAAGGTGAAGCGATGAGTGCATGAGTATCTTAGGGACCAGAACAGAAGGTCCACATGGCCAGAGGGTACCTAGGTAGGGATGAGTCTGCGAGGATAGGAGAATCAGATCGGGTGGGACCTTTCAAGCCAGATTAAAAAGATACAGGCTTTCTATAAGGATATTGGGAGACTTTGAAAGATTTTTATGCAAGGGCACTGCCATTATAGGATATGAGTTTTAGAGTTTCAGAAAGATCAGTCTGAATGAACTGTGGTTAATTACAGGATATATTGTAGCCAGAGTTTAGTTGTAGATAGAATGAACCATGTTCTAACTGATACTGATGGAAGCAGTCTAAAAATGATTGGAAGAGCACAATCTAGGCTGAGTTTCCAGAAAAACCTTCCAGAATAATACTACAGACCTTGACTGCCGGGGAGCCTCTGTGTCTGCCGTGATCAGTGAGCTGGAATGTTAAGAAGCTGTCCCCCTAACTGCTGGCTTCAGGACTATACCTTCTGTGCTGTGTTTAAGAAGTCAGGAAGTTGTTGCCAGCAAAATGGATGCTTGGGTACTGCCTTTTTTCCCCCAGTTATATGGATAGGGACTGGACACTGGGCTCCTTTTCCAGCTGCCACTGAAAGCCAGATACTTCCATAACCCTGCTGGCCAGCTAGAATAGCAGAGGCAAGGCCCCCTCTTCATGATACATCACTTCCATCTTCCAAATGTTACATGAGTGCACTTGATCATTACAGTCTATGTCACAACCAGAAGCCTGTTTAAAGAAGGTTGTTTTTCATTTTCTGGAAAGAGCACAGCAGGGAGGTTGGAATGGATATTGAGCAAGCAGGTCCACAATGTCCATAGCAGAGGTTAAGACTGGTGGCTAAGAGACCAGTTGGGAAGCTGTTGGATAATTCACCTGAGAGGTGACGGTACCCTGAACAAGGAATAAAGAGAGGTAGATTAGAGAATAAAGAAGGAGGTAGATTAGAGAAAGTTTAGGAGGTATGATTGATTGGTGTAAGTTGCTATGATGTGGGGGCCAAGTGAGTGAGCATAAAGTCAAGAATGACAATGGGGGATTATTTTCTGAGAGGGAACTCAGGAAAAAGGCAGACAGATGGTGAAATGAACCCATTTTTTTAAGCTCCAAAATCAGATATCTGAGGGGCCTGAATTCTACCAGCACCCTGAATGAGCTTGGAAGAGGCCCCCAAGCTGCAGATGAGAATGAATCCCTGGCCAACACCTTGACTTTAGCCTTGTGAGACCTAGGTAGAGGACCCAGCAAACTTGTGCCCGAACTCCTGACCCATAGAAGCTGGGAGATAATAGATGGATATTGGTTTAAACTGCTAAGTTTGTGTTAATTTGTTACACATTTAATAGCTCACTTATACAAATACCCAGGACACAACTCGGGGATACTAGGGGGCAGGCAAGGCAAAGCCTCAAAAGAAGACTGAGAAGGAGTGGTCAAAAGCATGGGAGGAGATCCGGAAGTATGTAGCATCATGAAGCTAAAGGAAGAGATCCTCATAAGAAGGAGAAAGTTGTCAAATGTGCCAAATATTGCTGAGAATTCAAGTAGGAACAGAAAGAGCTCACTGGAGTCAAAAAAGCCATTTGAGTGAAGTGATGTGTAGACAAAAAAGCTATTTGAGTGAAGTGATGTGTAGAAATACTCATTGCAGCATATGGAGGAAAAAGTGGAAAGGGAGAAATGGAGACAGCTTTTTTAGGAGGTTTGTATTTAAAGAGGGGGGAAAAAGAGAGGTAGCTGAGACAGGGTAGGGCATCAAGTTCATGGTGCTGTTGCTTCAGGAGGAGGACATGCTGGTGAGTAGGAGTCAGCAGAGAGGGAGAGGGTGAAGATTTGAACAGTGAACGGTGGATGAGGAAGAAATGATGTTGATAAACACATAGTTTGGTGGTGCGGAAGGAGCTGCTTCCTCTCTGACATAGAGGAGGAGGTAAGATTATCTACTGGGTGTGAAGAGGGAGGTGGAGATGGGTTGCGAGGTGCGAATCAGTTTTCTACTGGACCTTGGAGAACTGGAGAGAAACTTCTGGAACAATAGGAAAGGATAACTGAGGGCACTGAATAAGCAGTGGAGACACGATCTAGGACTGGGTCATTCTGTAATTAGTTACACTGATGGAAGGTTGAGATTTGGCAGATGACTGAGATAGAAGGACAAGAGCCTGAAGTGATGAGGCTTGGCATTCAAAGCAGAGCAGGAAGGCAGTGACGCTGGAAGTGGGGAGTTCCAGGATGGGAGGGCAGGAGGTTGAGGAGATCGATAAGAGCAGAAAGAGAGAAAGTAATGGGGCTGAGGAAGAGGAAGACCCTACCCCTATGAAGGCCAGGTTATAGTTAGTGCAACTGAGTGAGACAGCTAGAAGTACTGGAAATTGTGTTCTGAGAGAGACACATGAATGCATTATCTCAGAGGTGGAGGAGGTAGGGAGTTTGGGTAGAGTGTGCAACAAATAAGGGCAGAGTGGGTGGCTGAGCGGAATGGAAGTGACGGTCCCCGGAGCAGAGAAGACCAAGGAAGGGACACACTTGGGTGTTAAGTAGTGGGTCACCTATGTGGATGTTAAAGTCATTTGGGATGGGAGCAGGACCAGATGGAAAAGGTGACCATGATCCAGTTGCTAAGGACTCCAAAGAGGAGTGGTGTATAATGGCAACAGGAGGGGTAGCGTGTAATTTGAAACCAAACCAAACCAAACAAAACAAAAACCCAGCTTTATGGGCATATAATCCACATGCCACACAATTCACCCCCTGATAGTGTACAATTCAGTGGGTTTTAGTTTATTGACAGAGCTGCACAATTGTTACCAATATCAATTTCAGAACATTTTCATTACTCCAAAAGGAAACCCCATACCTCTTAGCCATTACCCCTGAATTTCTCCACGCCCCCCTTCCCCGCCAACTTCTGGCAGCCACTAATGTGCTTTCTGTCTATGGATTTGCCTATTCTGGCCATTTCATTTAAATGGAAGCATACAGTATACAGCCCTTTGTGGCTGGCTTCCTTCAGTTAGCATAGTGTTTCCAAGGCTCATCCATGAGATTTCATTTCAAAGCCTGCTTTTAATGGGGGGACAGAACCTCAAAAGAACTTAGGGGAGGATGTAAGGCAAACACTCCTTTTGGACACCAAGTCAGCTCTGGTCGTTAACATTAAGCACTGAAATTGTTATAAGTACCTCTTTCTCTTGGGAGTATGTAAAATAAGTTAGTATTAAATACTAATACTTTCTTTTTCCCTCCCCACCCCCAGCAGTAAATATAACAGAAAGCGTTGCTTAATTACAAAGATGGAGTCAGTCATTGTTGCTTCATGTTAACTACTGGCTTAAGAAACACATTCATCTTGTAGAGGAGATAATGAGCAAAACTGGCAATGGCCTAATAAGCTCTAAATTAAGCATGCATAATGTTGAGCAAAATAAAAGAATCAGCAAAAAAATTTTTCTACTTATTGATCATTAGTGTTAATGAGAACAGCAGCAAGTGGCTTTGTTCCTGTTCGCTTAGAAAGTATAAAAACAAGGTAAGCAAACAATTAGGAAGGTTAATGTGAGGATTCAGTTTTCATCCTGAGAATGGAATACTTTACTTCCTAGCCTTTTGACCTTGGAAGCCCTCGACGGCTTCAGGTTTTGTGGTCTTTGGCTAATTTTCAATCACATCAGTAATATAAACTGTGCAAATGGGATCAGGGCCTACTAACAGCAATAAAAGTGAATAAATACATCTCCCTCCAGGAAATGTCAGTTACAAATAAGCATATGGGGCTGTTGTCTGTATGAAGGTACTGGAGCCCCTTATTAATAAGAGTGGAGGAAGTAATCCGAGAGACTAAATGTGCTGGCGTGAGGGGCTGAGACTCTTGGAGGAGCTCAGATTGGAAGAGACACATTAAAAACCTGGGAGGAAGGAGATAGCAATCAAAGACTCAGACCACAAGAACAGCACAGACCTGTAACACTAATGCAGGAAAGACTAATTCGAGAGAACTGAGACTTACTGAAGGGTATTTGAAATTGAAGGTTGGATGCTACAGTAGAATCTCTTGTTTGCCCAGTATCCCTCCCTCCTTCTAAGCACAGCACCCCCATTCTTTAGGGAAACTTATCTCCCCTTCCCACCACCACTCCCCCTCCAAGGATGCAAAGGATAAAAAGAATGCAAGTCTTCAGGTTTGTGCAAAACATAACTGAAACTATGAAAACAGTTTTCAAAACAGGTCCTTAAGATACCATCTGCAGTCTATGGGAAATAAAAGTGCTTCCTGAAGACAGGAAAAGGGCAAATGTCTTGGTTTTCAGAAAGAGGGAGAAGGTAGGTGATGGCAATGTGAACAGGGATTTCAAAATTAGTTCTGCATTAAGAATATCATATGGGTGGTGTGTGAATTTGCACAGAGGGAAGAGGTGAGCCTTAAAGAAAACAGCATGAATTTACTAAGAAAAGGCAGCCTGACAGGCAGGCTTTGGTTTCTTTTGTGATATGTTTATTAGATGAGTAGATCAAAGGAATTCTGTGGACATAGAGTTTCTGTATTTCTGCAAGGCAGTTTTCAAAGACTTTCATGGCATCCTTGCGGAAAAGATGGAGAAACTGGATGGATGATGAGATAATTTAGCAGCATAACCACTCTCCCCTAAGAATGCTGATCTGTTTTTGTCAAATCTGGCAAATTTTCTTGAATGCCTGTATTAAACAGGGATGTTTTCCTAGCATGGTCCTTTTTAAGTAACCTGAATATGGGCTGAGTGGACGTGGTTATCAACGTCTGAATAACAAGAAGCTGGGAGGGAGTGTGAATAAATCAGATGACAAAGCAGGTTGCAAACTGGCATTGGCTCAGGGACGATGTATCAGCTAGTATCTTTTGGAATAAGGCAGGATAAATTCATAAATAAATGCATAAGTGGCCATCTCTATTAAAATGAAATTTAAATATGACATGTTTGAGTGTTTTATCGTTGGAACCAAAGTTAAGGATATGGGGAGAGCTTGGTAAATAGCAGCACGTGGGAAAAAAAGACTTGGGGATTTTAGTGGCCTGAAGCCAGGAAGAGCCCGGAGTGTGATGAGGCTACAAAATAAAAGAAAAAAATACCCAATGGAATCTTGGGCTGTTTAAATAGAAATATAGTATTCTGACTGTTCCGTGCTTTTGATAATCAATCTTACCATCCTTTGATTTATTATGTTCAATTCAGGGAAACATATTTCATGAGAGATGTAGACCAACTTCAACTCCTTCACAGGAGTCATACCATAGAGTGCCATAAATCATGACATAGGAGCAAATGCTGAAATGAGTAAGGATGGTTAGCTCAAGGAATAAAATATTTAGGGGCAAAAGGATGGCTCCCTTATAGCATAGAAAGAGATGGAATATAAGGCAAAATTATGTTTAGTTCCAAGAAGAAAGCAGGGATCAATGGATGAAAGTTACAGGCTGGTAGATTCTAGATAACATATAAATAAGAACGACTAATAATTAGGAGTCTAGAGTTGAGGTAGGTGAGCTCCCGGTTGTTGGAGATGTTCACACGAATGACATGGTAGAGGGGACTCCTCTGCTACGTGAAGGGCTGGACGCTCGGAACCTTAAGGCTCCTTTCAATTTGGGGGTCCTGAAGAGACCAGGGCAGGTCTGACATTGTTGGGGGATGTGTGTGTGTGTGTGTGTGTGTGTGTGTGTGCGCGCGCGCGCGCGCGTGCGCGCTCTCTGCCCTAAGCAGAAATGAAATGTTTCATGAGTTATATGCCAAAGTCTAGAATAGTCACGCACAAATGAAATAGGAGGCCAGTGTCTAGAATTTCTTTGGGTTCTCCTTCATAATGCCGAATGCACAAGCACTCAGCCGAGGGGCTCTTTTCTTGAAGTTGCTTTGTGTTTCTCTTAAAGATGCTTTCTTATTTTATACTCCATTTATATTCCTGATTTAACCTTGAATTGAGGTGATTTCTTTTCTCTTAAATGAAAGTCTTTCCTTCAACTGCTTTCTTTCTGCTTGTGGGTATCTCTTAATCTGAGTGGAGAATCATGCATTTTCACAACTACTGAAGAAACTGCATTTCCTTACTGTGATTTCCATCATTGCAAATTCATATTTAGTACAAATACTTTTCTTTTTATTTATTTTTTATTTTTTTAACCTTGACTTATTTTTGAGAGAGAGAGGGAAAGAGACGGAGCATGAGCAGGGGAGGAGCAGAGAGAGAAGGAGACACAGAATCTGAAGCAGGTTCCAGGCTCTGAGCTGTCAGCACAGAGCCTGATGCGGGGCTCCATCTCACAGACCACCAGATCATGACCTGAGCCGAAGTCGGACACGCAACCAACTGAGCCACCCAGACGCCCCAGTACAAATACTTCTCTTTTTAAAAAAAAATTTTTTTTCTTAATGTTTATTTATTTTTTAGAGAGAGACAGAGTGTGAGTGGGGGAGGAGCAGAGAGAGAGGCAGACAGAATCTGAAACAGGCTCCAGTCACTGAGCTGTCAGCACAGAGCCTGATGTGGGGCTCGAACTCATGAACTGTGAGATCATGACCTGAGCCGAAGTCAGATGCTTACCGACTGAGCCACCCAGATGCCCCAGTACAAATACATTTCTAATTCTCATCTTATGGTTTCTCCAACAGCGCTTTGTTGTGGAAGGTACTCGGTGTTGGCCACAAAAGCCTGAAAGCTTTTCAGGGAACCATACAAAACATTATGCCCTTCAAGTCAGACAGACTCAAGCTTTAAATGTTGGTTTTTCTCTGTGCCCTAATCAGCTTGCTTAATATTTCAGAACCTCAGTTTCCTCATCTGTTAAATGAGGTTAAAAATATATGTTTCAGAGGGGCACCTGGCTGTCTCAGTCAGTACAGCATGTGACTTTTGATCTTGGGGCTGTGAGTTCGAGCCCCACATTGGGCATAGAGATTACTTAAAAACGTATCTTAAAAATATATGTTTCAGACAGTTGTTTTGACGGTGCAATAAAATAAAGGATGCTGAGGACCTATTACAATGCTTTGTACATAGTAGGTATAAGGCAGCATGTGAATACTATGAATTCTTCACACAGCAACTTTCCAAGAATTCTCAGTTCTCCTTTTTAAAAAAAATTATTTATTTATATTAGAGAGACAGAGAGCATGTAAGTGGGGGAAAGAGGCAGATGCCAGGGGAGAGAGAGGGAGAAAGGGAGAGAGAGAGAGAGAGAGAGAGAGAGAGAGAATATCCCAAGCAGACTCCATGCTCAGCACAGAGCCCAACATGGGGCTCGATCCCACAACCCTGGGATCGTGACCTGAGCTGAAAACAAGAGTCGGACACTTAACCGACCAAGCCACCAGCTGCCCCTCAGCTCTCCTTAAAGTAATAAGTCAAACTAGTTTCTTTATTTTTTTTTTAATTTTTTTTTTCAACGTTTATTTATTTTTGGGACAGAGAGAGACAGAGCATGAACGGGGGAGGGGCAGAGAGAGAGGGAGACACAGAATCGGAAACAGGCTCCAGGCTCCGAGCCATCAGCCCAGAGCCTGACGCGGGGCTCGAACTCACAGACCGTGAGATCGTGACCTGGCTGAAGTCGGACGCTTAAC
The DNA here is from genome assembly GCF_016509475.1 of Prionailurus bengalensis. NCBI lineage: Eukaryota > Metazoa > Chordata > Mammalia > Carnivora > Felidae > Prionailurus > Prionailurus bengalensis. The sequence goes on from NC_057361.1 coordinate 12,487,407, forward strand.
CGACTGCGCCACCCAGGCGCCCCTAGTTTCTTTATTTTTATTTTTATTTTTATTTTTTTAACATTTATTTATTATTGAGAGACAGAGAGACACAGAGCGTGAGCAGGGGAGGGGTAGAGAGGGGGAGACACAATCTGAATCAGGTTCCAGGCTCTGAGCTGTCAGCATAGAGCCCGACGTGGGGCTCAAACTCACAAAGTGCAAGATCATGACCTGAGCTGAAGTCAGTCGCTCAACCGAGCCACCCAGGCGCCCCCAAACTAGTTTCTTAACACTGTAATATTTAGTGCCAGTTGCCATTTCTTTCCCTAATCTAATCATTCAGCTGCAGCTAAAATTTTTTACAGGTTTATTGGAAAAAAAAGTTGGTGTGACGGTAACCAAGTACAAGGCATGTGTTTATCATTAGCCTCGGCTTTTTCTACCACCAGCTCTGTGTCTAGGTCTGAAGCTATAGTTCTCCCAGAATGTCTTGCCCGGAGAATAGCAACCACAGGCTTCTTGCCCTAACCAAGCCCAGGGCACTGATTGTTTCCTTCCTGTACTTTGCAGAAATTGGCCTCCTCTGTTGGATTTGAAGTCATGAGTCTGGATCACAGTAAGTGGCACACTCTGCTTAATGAATCATTAGTAGAACAGAGAAAAGAACAGACTCAATTACATGCTGGGCTGGTTAACCAGCCTTTCCCTGAACACTGCCCTGCTCCAACCTACACCGAAACAGGGAAGCTTTTGTATAGCAATGAGTCCCTTACCAGTGGTTCTGTCTGTTGAACCTAGGACCCATATTCTACATTCTTGATTGATTTTAATCTGACTTGGCAGCTGTCTTAAGTACTGCAGCCATCTGCAAGCAGGAATAATGAGGGCTTTGTACAAACAGCATAGCTGCTGGGCTCCCTGCCTCGTTTCCCTCTTTCTGTCTTCTTGACCACATGCTCCGTGCTTGCTCGCTTGCAGGTGTCAAACTCTGTGTAGTGGCCCTTCAGGGCCAGACTCCTGGGGCTTGCTCAGGAGTTGATGGGCCCAAGAAGTGAGGGGAAAGAGAGTGGCGGACAGATAAATGATAAACACGTGATCAGATGATGATAAGTGCTACCCTTCTCTCCTTTGCAGCTGGGGCTCTAGCCTCAGAATATTAAAGTTCCTTGAACGACCTATATTCTCTTCCACCTCAGTGACTGAACACCTGTGGAAACCTTCCTCAGCATTCAGAAAACCTCAGCCCTTTTCACTTCTTCACTGAGACCTCCCTGACATTCCCTAGATCGTGACCTATTGTTGTCTGGCCACTGCTATTAGTCCAGACATTCCCTACCAGCAGGGACATTGTTTTTCCATTTTCTGTGTCTCAGAGACTTGACACGGTACTTGGCGTATAAAGATTGGTCAATAACTCTTGGTTGACTGACTGAATGGGTCAGGGGAAAGTTGAAGGCCAACCTGAATTTATTACATAAATAATGCAGAGCTCCTGTGATATCCCAGGGGAGCTAGACAATCCAAAAATAAACACATAACTCTGTCATGTAGTGAGAAGTGCCAAGAGGTGAGGAGAAGGGAGTGACAGCAGGAGACACACAATAAGCAGATAAACAAATAGGTCAGGAGGTGAGAAACAGCACCAGAAACGTGCCAGAGAGGGGCAGCGGGTGTTGCTATTTCTTTTTTTTGTTAATTAAAAAATTTTTTTTTTATTTTAGAGAGAAAGAGTATGAGCAGGGGAGAGAGGCAGAAGGAGAGAGAGAATCCCGAGCAGGCTCCATTCTCAGTGCAGAGCCTGACACGGGTCTCAGTCCCATGACCCAGGAATCATGACCCGAGCCGAAATCAAGAGTCGGGTACTTAACCAACCGAGCCATTCAGGCATCCCAGAGGTTGCTATTTCTGATAGAGTGGCCAGGGAAGGCCTGTCTGGCAATGTGATATTTGAGCATAGATCTGAAGAAAGTGAGGGAATGAACCCGTAGAATCTGGGGGATAAGCTTTCCGGGGAAAGAGAGAACAGAGAGTGAAATCCTAAAGATTGGTGGGAGAAAGCTGGCATGGCTGGAGTAGTGAGTGAAGAGGAGAGTGATGAGAGGTGAGATTTAAAAAGAAGAAGAAGAAGAAAAGAAGAAGAAGAAGAAGAAGAAGAAGAAGAAGAAGAAGAAGAAGAACGAGGAAGAAGAGGAGGAAAAAAAAATCAACAAAAATGCAGCATTGATTGGCCATAAGTACTGGGGTTTGAGCCCAGGTAAATATGATGAACCATTAGCAAAAACTTACAAATGAGACCCTGGATTCCTACTGTTGGAAGGGAGAGAAGCTAGAGGGATGGAAGGGTATGGGGAAAGGGGGGAGTTCCTAATTTTGAAAAATGAGGCAATACCAAAAATTACAGTCTAGTGTACTTGATGTAACTCTCAGGTAATTGATTACAATATTCAAAGAACGATTTAGCACCCACACAGGAAATTGCTGAGCTGTAGGAGCTAGGATGGTGGGGTCACAAAGAACGTAACATCAGTCATTAGATTTCCTTTTACTTGTACTTTTGCTAATGATGTGAGACTGGTTGGTCAAAGTAATGTGGTGTAAATAGTGTACAGAGAGTTCTGCAAGGTGTTTGGCAAGGTCTCAGTATCGGTCGAGATGGACAGATAGGCCTTATTAGGTGGCTTTGTTCTTTTTTATTTCTTTTGTAAATTGTGGTAAATTACACATGATATGAAATTTACCATTTTAATCATCTTCAAGTATGCAATTCAGTGGTATTAAGTACATTTTCAATGTTGTGCAAGAGTTACCACTAGTTGGTTGTAGAACTTTTTCATCACCTCAAAAGGAAACCCCATACCCATTAAGCAATCACTCCCTATTCTCCCCTCCCCCAGGCTCTGGAAATTACTACTCTGCTTTTTATTTTTATTTTTAAATTTTTATTTAAAGAAATGTTTAATGTTTATTTATTTTTGAGAGAGACACACACAGAGTGCAAGTGGGGGAGGGACAGAGAGAGAGGGAGACACGGAATCTGAAGCAGGCTCCGGGCTCTGAGCTGTCAACACAGAGCCCGATGCGGGGCTCTTGCGCTGTGAGACCATGACCTGAGCTGAAGTCGGCCACTTAACTGAGCCACCCAGGTGCCACTAGTCTGCTTTTTTTAAAAAAAAAAAAAAGTTTTTATTTTTTATTTTTGAGAGAGAGAGTGAGTGAGTGAGGGAGGGAGGGAGAGGAGCAGGGGGAGAGAGAGAGAGAATCTCAAGCAGGCTTCACACTCCGTGTGGAGCCCAACACGGGGCTCAATCTCATTACCCTGGGATCGTGACGTGAGCCGAAATCAAGAGTCGAATGCTCAACTGAGTGAGCCACCCAGACACCCCTATTTTTTTTTTTGAGAGAAAGAGCACAGGAGTAGGATAGGGGCAGAGGGAGAGGGGGAGAGAGAATCTTAAACAGGCTCAGCGTGGAGCCCAGTGCAGGTCTCTGCCTCATGACCATGAGATCATGAGCTGAACCAAAATCAAGAGTCAGATGTTTAACCAACTGAGCCACTCAGGTGCCCCTGACCATCTGTTTTTAATCATTTTGGGTATGCCTAGGGGTGGAATTGCTGGCCTACATGGTAACTTTATGTTTAACCTTTTGAGGAACTGCCCAACTGTTTCCCATAGCAGCCGTACCACTTTACAGTCCCATCAGCAATATATGAGGATTCCAATTTCTTCACATCTTCACTAACATTTGTCGTTTTCTGGTTTTTGGTTTTTGTTTTAAATAGCCAGCCTAGTGGATGTGAAATGGTATCTCGTTGTGGTTTTGATTTCTACCTCCCTAATGATTAATGATGAGTATCTTTCATGTACCTATTGGCCATTTCTACATCTTCCTTGTAGAAAGGTCTATTTAAGTTCTTTGTACATTTTTAAAAATTGTTTTGATGATTTATTTTGTATTAGCATAACACTTTATTTGCTGAATGAATATCCGTTGAGTAATCTTACATGTCTGCCAGTTTTGGGTGATAAATAGAAAATGAAGGAATGAAAAACAATGAAGGTATGACATCTAGAAAGGGATGCCCAGGTATAATTATAGGTACTGTAAATCCTGTACGGTTATGATTGTGCACCTGTTGGTGTTTTACATATATAAGTTACTTGGTGTAGAAAATAACGCAGAGGCTGGATTATCAAGAAGTTACATGAGTAGTGAAGGTTAGTCAAGGATAATTGGTTGAAATAAAAATGATGATAATGGTGATGATTTTGACTAGTGAAATAATATTGATGGTGTGAAGTCTGTTTTTTTCAGATATACAGAATATGTTTTCTCTATGCCATTAAGGTAGAATACACTTACCACTTACGTTATCGTACAGATTCCTTGGTGTGCAAGCTGGCATCAGTCTGTGTGCCAAGACTTTTCTCCTCCATCTTCACACTCCTTCTAGATCACAGGCCTAAGCCACTGACCGGATTACCTGTCATTTGGCTTTCCTCCACATAGTGATGCTCTTCACAGTAATGGATTTTTCTGTCACTAAATTTTCAAAATTATAAAATATAAGGCATTTCTCTATATGAACAGGGTAATTAGGGACCTCTGGATCTGCACCACCTGCCTCCTGAGCATGTTCTAGGCCATTACCATCAGCCCTCCTGGTTGGCAAGATTTAAACATAAATTCAAAGATTACATTACCCATATGTTCTTCCTTTTATGGTTCTTTATTTTGTCTTGTAGCGGTAACATGATCTTCTCCACCATGACTTCATGCAGTCTTTCCCAGACCGATCTACTGACTGTCAGTGAACACTGCTCACTTTCCCCTGTGATCTCCATCATCAGAGAACTCTTTTTCCCTTTGACACTATCTAGGGATATTTTCTTTGTAGAAGCCATGTGTCTCTGCAGTGCATACATGGTGATTCTTTTGTTCAGGCATCAGAAGGGAACTTAGCACCTTCATAGCATCAGCCTCTCCCCCAGAGTCTCCCCAGAGAAAAGGGCCACCAAGAACATCCTGCTGCTGGTGAATATACTGGGTAGACTTTGTAATTTCATCCTCCACTACCCTTTTCTGGGTGTATGGCCCAGTAATCCTGGGTTTCCAGAGGCTACTAGTCAGTACCTATGCTACTGTCAGTCCTTTGGTGCAAATGAGTTCTGCTAAGAGGATAATCAGTGTTCCACAAAATATGCAGTGGAAGTACCTTATTATTATTATTATTATTTTACAATTTACCGATAGGAATATTTTTCTGAAAAACAGATTCTTCTGCCTATAAATTAAACTATTCAAGTTGCACAGAATTTCTTATCTCATCTTTTTAATTTATGGAATTAAAAATGTATTGTCTCAAGGCACCTGGGTGGTTCAGTCGGTTGAGTGTCCAACATCAGCTCAGGTCATGATCTCACGGTCTGTGAGTACAAGCCCCCCATCAGGCTCTGTGCTGACAGCCCAGAGCCTGGAATCTGCTTCGGATTCTGTGTTTTCCTCCCTCTCTGCCCCTGCCTGCTCATGCTCTGTCTGTCCGTCTGTCTCTCTCAAAAATAAATAAAAATTAAAAAATTAAAAAAAAATTATTGTCTCAGGGCGCCTGGGAGGCTCAGTTGGTTGAGTGTCTGACTCTTGATTTCAGCTCAGGTCGTGATCCCAGGGTTGTGGGATTGAGCCCCACATCATGCTCTGTGCTGGGTGTGGAGCCTGCTTAAGATTTTTTTTTCTCTCTCTCTCTCTCTCTCTCAAATAAAAAACACTATTATCTCTAAATACTTTTGAATTTGATGCTGCCATGGATTATGGAGCTCCTTTAGTTTGATGTCCATGATGATTTGATATTTCCATATCAAATCACTTACTGTTATTTTCCTTTTATCTTCATATGTAAAAACTTCTATTTCTCCTAGAAGTGTACTCTTAAGAAGCTGCTATTGGGAATCACATCACTCAGTTAATTTATTTTTGAAAACATTTTAACTTAACTCTTACTCATTATAGATATTTTCACTAAGTTTCAAATTCTAGCTTGAATACTTTTGCTTGGCACCCAATATTTGTTTTTCTGTCTTCCACCTCTGTAGAAGCTGTAGAGGTTTTTACTCTCACTTTTGTAGGTTTTCTCTCTTTCCTTCTCATTGCTTTTAAGTGTTTTCATTATTGTTAATGTTATGCAGTTTGTTATTTCTTTTAAGTAATTTTTGTTTTCTCTCTTTTTGACAAACTGTACTTCTGAATTCAAACTGTACTGTCTGGCTTTCAATTTTAGAAGCTTATAAATCACTGTTTTTGATTATCGCTTTGAAATTCTCTTTATATCCTTTGCACATTTTTAAATAGGGTTGTTTGTCTTTTTGTTTTTAAGTTGTAGGAGTTTTTTTATATATTCTAAATATTAGACCCTGATCAGATATATGATTTGAAAATAGTTTCTCCATTCTGTATGTAGCTTGTTTTTTCACTTTCTTGGTAGTATCTTTTAATTCACATAAAGTTTTTAATTGTGATGAAGTCTAACATATCTATTTTTTTCTTTGCTTGTGGTTTTGGTGTCATGTCAAAAATCCATTGCTAAATCCAAAGTCATAATTTCTCTCTAGATTTTCTGCTAAGAGTTTTACAGATTTAGAGACCCCCCCGCCCCCCCCCAACTGTTACTCCAATATTTATGGAGGAGCTGGAAGGGTCAGGCAGCACCCTGTCAAGTAACAGTGGGAACTGGGAAGCCTTGGGAGGTCTGTCAAAGGAAGGGCCTCCTGGTGAGAGGAATATCCTCATGTCGAAAGCCCACCAGGAGAGTTTGCTTCCCAGCACCCATTCAGCCTTTAGTCTTCAGACCTTGCAGACCTTCCTCCCAGGGCTCATTAAATACAGGCTTCCTTTCAGGGGCAGAAGTTAACTGGGCCCTCAGTGGGGTTTCTACAGTTAGCCAGAGGTTAGAGAAGCCACTGTGTTAATAGACTCCAGAAAGTAGTATAGAGCCAACCATGTAGCTCTGTGGGGCTCTCAGTGCACACATACCCAAGGCAGTATCCCAAGAGGTGACCAGGAGCTGCTTGGTGGCTTCCCCAGGCCTTGCAGGGCTTGCTTGACTTGGCCTGGTTGATGACCAGACAGAGCAGGAGGTATTAGCCTCTGCACACACTCCTCCCTCAGCTAGGTGGCCTTCCAGCACAACCTGACTGACTCTTCTGCTTCCTTTTTCCACTTTGAAGGACCCTTGAGATTACATCAGGCTCAAACAATAATCAAGGATAACCTCATTATTTTAAAGTTAGCCAGGGGCACCTGGGTGGCTCAGTCAGTGAGGCGTCTGACTTCAGCTCAGGTCACGATCTCACGGCTCGCGAGTTCAAGCCTCACGTTGGGCTCTGTGCTGACAACTCAGAGCCTGGAGCCTGCTTCTGATTCTGTGTCTCCCTCTCTCTCTTCCCCTCTCCTGCATGCACTCTGTTTCCCTCTCGCAAAAACAAATAAACATTAAAAAAATTTAAAGTTAGTTGATTAGCAACCTTAATTCCCCTTTGCCACGTAATGTTACATATTCCCAGGTTCTAGGGATATAGGACATGAACATCTTCTGGGACCCATTACTCTGCCTTCCACCCCTTCCTTGCCATCTTTAGAGCTTGAAAGGATCTTCAGACTTCTGAGAAGAAACCAGGGGATGAAGTCATGGGCAGCTTTATCATCCCATATTTTCCTTTCATTGAACATACACTGCCCTAGGGCTTCTGCAGTCTTTGGGCATAAGCCTTGTGACCACCTGATGATTGGTCATTCCAACTCAGCCGGGTGACTTGCCAACAACCCCAAGGAAGATGTATGTCTCCCTGGGTGAACCCTTCTGTGTTTCCAAACGATCATAGCATTAGGTCAGGTGGTGCCACTATTAAATCCCAAGGCAGCAACAAATACTATACATACTACATAATGCAGTGGTAAACCAGGTTTATTGAGGAAACTTAGAGGAGGACCAATGAAATACATGACAGTGTCACACATGTGCCCTTCTCCCAACTCTTCTCTTTCCTGTAGAGAAGTGCTTGAGGGCAGGGTACAGTTGGAAGCACCAGGATTGGCTCCAGGAGAAGGACTGTGCTCCTCTGTACTCATAGAGAAGTTGAGAGGGGCAGGAGGCACCCGATCGGGAGTGCATCGTCAGGACTTAGGAAGACTTGAGTTCATGGTCAATGGAATGGCTCTGCCAAGGTGAGGAGCATCCTAATCTTGGAATTTGCATAAAGCAGCCACCCTTGTCAGCTGAACACCTCGAAGTCCTTCCTGTGAGATAGCCTGTCACTAGGTTCCCTGAGGGGAGGCACAGGCCCGTCCAGCACACCATCTGTCTCTCTCGAGATGGCAAATTGATCAGATTTTCAGACGATACCCGAGTGGATGGGGTACCAGATCCAGAATCAGGATTTTGAAAGATAGAAGCCAGCCAGAAAGATGAGTAAAACCTAATCACACATCTATTTGTGATCTTCTTCCTCTCCTTCTCCTTTCTTCTTCTTTTTTCCAAAGGCGTCTAAAAACTCCAACATCATAAGTTCAGAGTAAGTGAGATGGGTCACCTGTGGAAAAAGAGATTTTCTGGGCCAGTTAACACGTCAATATATGTATTAATCCAAGATTAATTTTAAGGACCTATTTTTCCTTCAAAGAGTAACAAAAGATGGAAAGAATAGATACCTGCTTAAGGAAAATAAACATGAAAATAATTACTAGTACTCTTAACAGGAACCCAGAGGCTACCCAAGTAGCCTACCAAGGAAGGCATTAAACATGCCCAAATTTATTTCCAACATCCCGCAACAAATGAATGTTAAAATTTCAACGTGTGTCCTTCTAAATTGGCAAACTCAAAGCACACTGACCAAACATTTTGCTTGATGTGGTGATATCTGTCCTCCACTCTTCAAGAGCAGCTGTCACTGTAAGACTGTTCCACTCCAGGTGCCATACATAATGCAATGAATGAATAGGGTGCGTACATGAGGGCTGGGGTGGGAGTAGAAAAAGTACAATTGAGACACCAAATCAGAAACGGTATTATTCTAGAGTCAACTTCCCCACCATAAATTTTTTAAAACCTCAAAATCCATCAAAATGCTTATATAATATTTTTCATCTTCAATATCAGGAGAGCACCAAAGAACAAGCCAATTACTTTCTAAAAAATTTATGAAAAAGTAAATCATAGAATTCCATTCAATTTTAAACTACGTATAATATTTATGAGTCCACAAATTGCAAATGAAAAAATAAGGAAAGGTAATAAAAGTGATTTGTTTCCAACTGGGAAACATGCATTAGAAAATTCGAATCTGCTCTTGCAGTCTTGTTCACCAGATTTTCTCCTGGGGGCCTGGACAGTTAGCATTAACACAGATTTTTCAGATGAAGAATGCCTCCTAAGGTTTGAATTTTCACAACTGACTAATTTTAAACTGACAGTTTTAGCTGATATCAAAGGACCTAACTCTTAGCCAGACCCGGGAAAAAAATGCATAATGTAACCTAGGAATGTCTGTGTCCCTCGTCCAGTTCCAATCACCACCATTTATAACATTCCCATGACTCTAACTGAAATCTTTTGGCTTGCACTGTTACTTCAACTTGCAAACAGCAGTAGGAGAAAGGGAACTGATAAATAAAACATTCAAGAATATTATAATTTCCAAGTGTTGACAGAAAACCCATCTGAATGCTACAGCAGGCATGATTTTAAAGTAATATTTGGTGTTTGAAAACACGAACAAGTATTCTGTGTTGTGTGATAGTATTTGAACTTAAGTTAACTGATTACTTAGAACTTTTCAGAAACGTGAATTCATATATCAAAAATAGGTGTCTACCCTTGGCCAAGAGAAAACAGGAATTGTCCCAAAACCCAGGGTAAAATTGAAGTGCTATATATGTGGATGAGATGACATCTTCATGAGTGACACAGAAAAAAATTCAGGTCGGTAGGGGGCTACTGGATGCTTCTAAAACAACTGAACTGATTCTCAGTTCTCAGGTGGGAAGCACCAAAATTGCCATCTCTCTTGATCTTAGCACTATACATTTCAAACACTTTTTTTTTCCTTAAAGTTACTTGCAGACTAGATGTTGGTGTTTCCTAAGTTATAGAAATAAGCACAGATGAGGGCAGTAACCCCCCCAAAGTGTTTTTGGAATGCTGATAACAAATAATCACCTCCTTTAGGCAAAAATCTGCCTCAAAGAAGATGTGAATGCATTTTAAATTTTTCAAAAAAAACCTTATTTCTGTCCACGATCTAAAACCAATGGTAAAAATGAAAAGTCCCAAAGAAAAATGTTGAACAGGTGCCTGGGTGGCCCAGTCACTTGAGCGTCTGACTCTTGATTTCGGTTCAGGTCACGATCTCACAGTTCGTGAGATCGAGCCCTACGTCGGGCTCTGCGCTAACAGTGCAGAGCCTGCTTGGGATTCTCTCTCTCCCTCTCTCCCTGCCCCTCCCCTGCTCATGCATGTGTGCGTTTGCACACTCTCTCGATCTCTCTGAAAATATATAAATAAACTTTAAAAAAAAGAGAGAAAAATGTTGGAAAGAGCATTACATCTTCCTACTTCCCCAAGATAATGTCTTATTAATTTAGCAGAGGAAAATGGATAAATATATGCAATTTTTACATTTTACACTTTTACAGTCTATCCTTAAGCCTGCAGTAGTAATTGCCATTATGATCTGGAATGCTGCTTAAAAAAAAAAAAAATGGTAGCCGTGTTCCAGATCATGACGGCAATTACTCGACTATAGGCCAAGCCCAGCCCACTGGTCTCCTCATCCCTATCCAGAATGTTCCGGTAGGGACTGAGGACTAAAATAGGAATTGTTTATGTATTTTAGAAAGTTTCACTATACCGAGGTGGTCAAGTAATGCAGTCACTGGCGAATTCAGCTTCTCTCTGGGGGCTCCACTGATTTCTAGTGTCTTTTTTCTACCCACCCACTTCCTTCCCCTCAAACTTCTTCATGTGTTTCCAAATTTCTACCTCTTCAGTTCGCTTGCCCTTTTGTTCATGGAGCCTGGACAGATGTTGCTTCCATATCTGGCCTGCCCCCTCTCTCAGTCATGCGATGGGGATCAGATCTTTTTCCTCTTTCGTTTTTATTTTTTTCCTGAGACACAATTTGCCCCTTTACACTATCAGCCTCTATAAGGAAACATCCGTTTCTCACCCCAGTTTGTCATGACCACTCAGACCAAATCCTGACTCCAAAAGATAAATGAAATTGTGTGTTTTCATTAAGGTCAGAGGCCAGTAGATTAGGAGAAAAAACTGGAAGTTCAAGGCTTCATTTGTGGATATTATAGCTTAGAAACGTTAAGAAATCATCTAGACTGTCTTGAAAAGCAAATATGAAACTGAAAGAACCTTAACTTCATGGTTATGGTGGTACCCTCCTATATAAACTTAAAACGCCTAATCTTGTTTTTAAGGAAATGCTTTAAAATTCCTACAGTACGAATAATAGAAATCCAACCAGCAGGATGAAGGTCCAAATTGTAGAGAAAGAAAAAAGATTGCAATTCTACTGAAAAAGGAGCCCTACTTTCTGTGATGGAAAGTACAAGGTGGCCAGCCCTGACTCAGCACAGATGGGGCAATAATAGCCTAAATCGAATTCTTCTGCTGCAGGATTATCCATTTCATTAGGGATTTCGATTCAGAGAGAGCTGTGCGTTTTTGCTCATTCTTATTCTCACAATAATAATATCCTTTCCTTGAGCTAGTCAATTTTATCTAAAGTTCTCTATGGCTAAGACTGCTAGAAGCTATAATACCCAGCAGAATCTTTTGTATGTTGCAAAGTAAGGGCCAAGGAATATTATTCTTTATGTTGTGACCCTAGTGATCTCCCCCTTTCTATCTCATTTTTATTTAAATTTATAGGAGGACAGAGAAAAAATGTTGAATTTCTCTGTTATCCCTAGTCTGTGACCCCTGTCAAATTGCTTTTATCTCAATAAAACTGTTTCCATAACACATATTTTTAACATCTAATTTTACACGATGAAGCATGAATGACTATTCATGATAAAACTTCAAAAAATACCCATTGATGTTGTTGCACTAATTACTTGAGCATCCCCTGTGTAAAACCATAGAATTATTTCTAATATTTGCTTGAATAGGTAATTTTTCTTGTGAAGGACCCACTAATAGAGTCAAATAGAATCAGCAGGGTATGTGCCTACAGGGAAAAATGAATCTATGCCTGTCTTTATTATGATAATGGTATACTTTTCTCTCAAGAAATAAAAGCTCATTGCATCCATCCCATAACCCTCTTGTGACAGTGTTAGGAAATGTTTTCCTCCTTTAGCGATCAAAATGATAGTGTTTGTGAAAGCCCTTTGTAAGCTCTAAAGTAGTATTCATGTGTGAGTTAGTGTCGTTGTTGGGTGATACTTATTTATATCTGAGGCTAAAATGAAACACTTACATGTTGTTCTCATTTGGTTCCCCCAAAGCAGACCCTGAAACTAGGATTTGGGGGCAAAGAGTAAAATGGGCAGGTGATCCCAGGAAGCATAGGTAAGGGAGTGGGGACCGTTAGGCGAGGGAGGAAGTCACCAAAAAGGGTGAGTTATGAGTCATTATACCCATGTGCAAATGAAGCTCAGGGGAACCAAGCAGCCTCTGAGCCCAAGGTATTTAGCCACAGGCTTCTGTCCCTCATTGATTAAGAGCTGCCCCCAGGGGATGATAAATCCCTGGCACTTCCTAGACTGCTGGGCACAGGCTGAACCAGCTCCAAAGGTGCTAGAGAAAGCCCTCAGGCAGAGATGCAGGGAGACATGGGTCACTGCTTGAGGCGAGGAAGTGTCAGCATGCACAGGACTGTCTTCCCCAGTAGCTGCGGGTGAACCCGGGGTGGGCCGAGGGCATATGGGGCAGAGCATTTGTGATGTGTGCTAAGAAGTCAACCGTCACATGCAGGCTCAGAAACAAAGTCTGGGATCTGATTTGTTACCTTGGTCCCAGGCGGATCATAAACACTTTGCCTGAGTGGAGCATCCGAGGTGAGATTACTCTGGGTTTCCTTTAATACTGTGTATTGCCGCCACTATTAGCTATTTTTAGATGTTGAGATTGAAGTGCTGTCCAGCCTCTGCTATGTTTCATGAAATTTACTGATAGGGTTGGGGAGGTACATTCTAGTACAGTTTGTTCTAACCCGGGGTTTTCATTAGACTCATCCAAGGAGCTTTGCAGGAAAATGCTGATGCCTGGGCCCCACCGATTTAAAATAAGGATCTCTAAGAGGAGTGGTGCCAAAGTCGTGTGTGTGTGTGTGTGTGTGTGTGTGTGTGTGTGTTTTAACTCTCCAGGTGATTTTTATTGCAGCCAAAAATGAAATCACTGGGTAATAAAGAAAATAGCTTTAGAAAAACTTTGAAATCAGATGGCCTTGGGTATAGATTTCTGCCTCTTCACTAAGCAGCTGTGTAACTTTCTATGAGTAACACGAGTTTTCTGGGCTCAGTTTCCTCATTTGTAAAACAGAGACACTATACCTATCTCACATACTTGAGAGTTAAATGGATGCACGCACACACACAAAAGTCTATTCTTGTTCCAGTACGTAGTTGGCGCTTAATAAATGTCAGTTTTCACCTTTCCATTACTCTCTGACTTGGCTCTAAAAAGTGCCAGTGTGTCTCTATATGTTGGAAAATGAAAATTAAGCTTTCCTGTGTAGGTGGAGAGGGTGGAAAGCTATAAGAACAAATGGAAGAGGGCAGGATAAGATTGTTGCACTGTCAGAAGTTAATGAGAGAGAATATAGCAAGAGAACAAACAACTGGTTGAAAATGGAAACAAAACCACTAATGGGCTAAAAAAAAAGAGTACAATTATGCAAAGGCTTCTTTTGGAATAAACTTAGGGTGGCCTGAGAGCCAGTCCCTGCCAGGGATAAGTGGATACTGTAGCGTCAGGCCTTATGAAGCATTTGTACAGAGTTGAAGTCTTAAGTGGAAATATCTTCAAGTATTTGAAAATATTTACTAAGGAGCCTTTACAACACCGTGTGTTAGACTAAGTACCCTCCTCTGGGTTTCTTAGGTTACTTTTAAATTAGCATTTAATATTACATTCAAAGGAACTATTTCTGAATTGATTAGAAGCCTGTGAGTTTCTTTTGGGCAGGGCTATGTTCATTCATCAACAATACCTGGTTCAAAATTGAAGTGCAGCCATTATCAAACTAAACTGAGCCAAAAGAGAGACTCGGGTCAATGCGGCAGACTTGGCAATTGCCTCTCCCAACAAGTGGCAGCCTTAATCCCTTCCCCTTTTGTTTCGGGAATGCTGAGTTTGTCCAGTTAGAGAAGAGTCTAATGTCAGGAGAGACAAAACCTGCACCCATTTTACTTCCATAAAGAATGCCAGTCTTGGCAATCATCACGGTATTATGTTGGAAGACAGAGCAAAGAGTCACGAATAAATGGAGTCTGGGGCCCTTACTACTGGAGCTTGTCAGTTATGTGACCCAGTCCTGTTTCAGTTAGGTCTTCTGCAACTTGCAAGCCAAAGTTTCCAAGCGGATCTGGTTATTGTTGGGAAAGGCAGGCTCACATACTTTGGCTCCCCACCTGGCCACATAAGAATGGGCCTTGGACCTTGACCACTACCTTGCCAAGAGGTAAAGAGCCCGTACAGCTTATGCTGCCTTGTGTGGGAAGATCTTTTCCTGTTTCATGCTCAATGAATGTTCCTTCAGTCTCCTTAACTCCATGTATGTCAACAGGCCACAGGCACACACCTAGCTTTTGGTATTGCAGACTCCATGGGGAGGGTCAGAGTTCTTCTGTGGCACAAGAGGGGTGTGCATAGGCCAATTGCCCTGCGTTGGCTTCCTGGGGAACCTGCTGGCTATGGCGGACTCACCTCCCTATTGTCACTGGTCTTGCTCTGTCTTTTCTCCATGTAAGTCAAGCATCATTCCATCTAGTGCTGGACTGTGTTGCGTTTTCCTTAGCAATTCCAGTACCAACATGCAATGGGCAGAAGTGTTTAGGGTCCTCTGGTGGCCGGTGTGCAGGGGATTGATAGCTGGTGCATGGTGTTCTGCTCGACAGTGATATATAGTCATATTTTGCACCAAAGTATAGTGAGTGCATTATCTTCAGACAAGCAGGATAATGACTAAATTTCTTAGCATTGCTAGTTGTATTAGTTGGAACTTTTCAAGACAGATGGTAAAACAAACAAAAAGGACTTTAGGTAAAAAGGGATTTATTAGAAGGACCTTGGGATGATTCATCGTACTTCTTTTCTCAGTGATATGGTTTGTGGAAAGATGCCGATAGACAGAGTTAAAGGAGTATGTTTTCTCTGATGTCAAAAGATACAGAAACTTAGCTTCACGCAACAGCCTCACAAAGCAGGAGACGATGCAGTTTGCATCCTTGATTCCTCCAAGATCCTTTTAAGGACAGCAGGCACAGAGTGACAATTTTACTAGGTGAGAGAAACCTTCACTTGCCGCTTCTTTTGGGGTCTTTTTACTCTCTTAGCCCCTTTCAATCGTACCGGAGAGCCCGGCCACCTGCTTGCCTACTTGCCAGAAAGAAACGTACACAAAACAACCCTTGTACACTCCTCATTTGCCATGAGACTGGAGACATTAAAGGTAAATTTCCCACAAGTTTCTGGTTCTGAGCCTTCAGGCCTGCTTGAGGTCCATTCCATACTTCTAGAATAGAGATCAGAACCAACAAAGCAGTCTTGGTGAAGCAAAAACCACGACGCCCCTGGGAACTTCAGGGATAAGATGATGATGCCCCTCAAGATTCCCTCCCTCCCTTGTTGCTCCCTCTCGATGCAGGATTCAACCAGGATGTTGAAAACCTGCTTGATGGCAGCTCAAGGGCTCACATCCTTCTAGCACAGATGCCTGAAAAGAAACAGTTCTCTTCCCTGGGCTGTTTGGAAAATGTCCAGAACAATCTTGGTCATGTACCCTCTCCTGTGAATCAGGTTTCTTAGCTCAGGCAGCTATACCAGAATATCATAGACGTGGTGGCTGAAGCAACCAACATTTATTTCTCTCAGTTCTGGAGGCTAGAAAATATGAAATTAGGGTGCTGGCATGGTTGGCTTCTGGTGTGAGCCCTCCTCCTGGTTTCCAGATGACCACTTTCTTGCTGTGTGCTCACACGGCAGGGTGCAGGAGAGGGGGCAAGCTCTGTCATGTCTCTTGTGAGGGCACTAATCCCATTTGTGAGGCTCCACCTCGACATCATTATTTCCCAATGAGCCCCTAATACCCTCACATTGGGGGCTGCGATTTCAACATGTGAATTTTATGGGGACACAAAATTCAGTCTCTAACATGGGCTGCGGGGTGGTGATGGGAGCTGGGAGGAGGGTATTAGGATTAGCAGTGCCATTAAAACCACACAGTTGGAGCACGAAAGTCCTCCAGAAGAAAGAATGGGTCTTTGTCAGAAGGCAGGGTAGTGGCCATATAAAATAAGTAGATCCCACCACAACAGCAATAATAAACCTTCAAAATCCAAATAACTTTCACCACTAATGCTATGACCCTGTTCAGGAAGAGCTATCATCCCTGGGAGCCTCATTTGTTTTCTTTTTTTTTTTTTTTTTTCTTTTTTTTTTTTCTTTTTTTTTTTTCTTTTTTTTTTCTTTTTTTTTTTTTTCAACGTTTATTTATTTTTGGGACAGAGAGAGAGCATGAACGGGGGAGGGGCAGAGAGAGAGGGAGACACAGAACCAGAAACAGGCTCCAGGCTCTGAGCCATCAGCCCAGAGCCTGACGCGGGGCTCGAACTCACGGACCGCGAGATCATGACCTGGCTGAAGTCGGACGCTTAACCGACTGCGCCACCCAGGCGCCCCTCTTTTTTTTTTTTTTAAATTTTTTAATGTTTATTTTTCTGAGAGAGAGAGAGCATGAGTGGAGGAGGGACGAGAGAGAGAGAGAGAGAGAGAGAGAGAGAGAGAGAGATTCTGAAGCAGGCTGCAGGCTCTGAGCCATCAGCACAGAACCTGACGTGGGGCTTGAACCCATGAACTGTGAGCAGGTCAGACGCTTAACCAACTGAGCCACCCAGGTGCCTCTGGAGTCTCATTTCTTAAAGAATGGTGCCCAACAGAGTTGTTTTTCTAATCTTGTTCAGTCATGACAAATATTGTGGTTCTCCTGTCCCTTCAAGAAAACACTCAGGTACAGAGGGTGACTGTAGGTTCCATTTCTCTAAAATGTCTAGAATAGGCAAATTCATAGAGATAGAACGTAGATTAGTGGTTGCCAGGGACTGGGGGAAAGAGGAGTGATAGCTAAAGTGTTTGGAGTTTCTTTTTGAGGTGGTGCAAATATTCTAAAATTATGTTAATGGTCGCACAACTTTATTGATATACTAAAACCCCTTGGATTGTACACTTTAAATGGATGAAGACAGTGGGTGGGGACAAGGTCATTATTTAACTCAGAGCTATTTCAAGTGTGGACTTCTCACCAGCAGCTGTGTCTCCTGGGAGCTCCGTAGAAATGTAAATTCTTGGGTCCTACCCCAAACTACCAAATCAGAACCCCTGGGGATCCTTAAAGTGGAGGAAGCACTAATTTAATTTAATTCACCATTGCTTTTAATAACAGGAACCCCTCCCCTAACAGTGTGCAAAGTGCTACCAGCAGTGCTTCCCAAACTGCAGGTCAAACAAGTTGTAAAAGCAGCAGTAACACAGTTTTTAAATTTTTTTTTTTCAACGTTTATTTATTTTTTGGGACAGAGAGAGACAGAGCATGAACGGGGGAGGGGCAGAGAGAGAGGGAGACACAGAATCGGAAACAGGCTCCAGGCTCTGAGCCGTCAGCCCAGAGCCCGACGCGGGGCTCGAACTCACGGACCGCCAGATCGTGACCTGGCTGAAGTCGGACGCTTAACCGACTGCGCCACCCAGGTGCCCCAACACATTTTTTAAAAAAGGTTACTTGGGGACGCCTGGCTGGCCAAGTTGAAGGGGCATGTGCCCCTTAATCTCCAGGCCGTGAGTTTGAGCCGAATGCTTGGTGTGGAGATTACTTAAGTAAATAACTAAAAACTTTGGGACAAAGGAACTTTAATTCTGTACTTAGAAGATAACGATACCAATGTAGCATGGATTAACAACCATGGTTACTTGCAAATGAAGATAGGTTGTTTGCTGGAAGCTGCTGAAGCAGTTAAGCAGAGTGATGTGCCTTGAAGATGCAAGTATTTTCTCCATGACCTGCTGGAAAGATGCCTCCATCATTTTTCTCCACCCAAGATGCTGAAATTGGTGTGAATGGAACGAAGGCTGAGATGCAGGTGGAAATTCAGAGGTAGTTCTGTCATCTTGAAAGCCAATTACTTGCTCCAATGCCACATTTCCAGATCCAAGGTTTGAGGACAAATTTATCTCCTGTAATCATGTGAAGCAATGTAAGTGCTGCACACATATTAGAAATAAGAAGCCAGAACAAGAAAAACAATCTTAAGGCTGCTCCTGAAAATATTCAGAAATTCTCTTCTTTAAGCCGTACACAAAAGCTTGGTTAGTGAGCCTTCTTCACTGAAATTGCTCGTCATCATCCACCTAACCTTTAACTGTAGGAAGTAAATTTTGACCTTGGTCAGTTACTGTTAGGAAGGAAACTTAATAAATCGGTGGCAACATCCCCAGAAGCAGAAGTCCATGCTGGCAGGTGCTGGCCAAAAACACTGCACGCCTGCTCTGACTTCACTCAAAAGTAAACGTCCATCTGGTACAAAATTGCCAGCATGTGTGTGGTACAGTGGTTGAGAGAGCAGTTTAGCAGCTGTCTGAACTCAGAAGTTTCTGTAGCTACAGTAAGATGTCACATTTTAAATAATGACTGCTGTAACTTTTAATAATAAAATTGTAATATTTTAGAATATGTATAGAAGATCATTCTAGGATAAAATACAGTTGACCCCTGAACATAATGAGGGTTAAGGTCCCAACCCCATTTGCAATTGAAAATCCACGTATAACTTTTGACTCCCCCCAAATTTAACTACGAACAGCCTATTTTTGATAGGGAGCCTTACTGACAACATAAACAGTCAATTAACATATATTTTGTATGTTATACGTATTGTGTACTGTACTCTTACAATATTTTTTTCTTTTTTGGGGGGGCAGCTATTTCTAGACCATGTGTTTTGTCTGTGAGTTTTTTTTCAAATTGTGGCAACTCTCCAAAAATTTTCCAATATATTTACAGAAAAAAGTGCACCTATAAGTGGACCCATGGAGTTCAAAGCTGCGTTGTTCAAGGGTCAACTAACTGTATTTGGTTGTGGCTTTGGCTTACGCCATTGGGCACTTGGCTTAAAATGTGTATTTTGTGCACCCCTGGATTACAATGGACAAAACTGAAAATTAGCATCAGATATCCAGATTTTTAAAACAATTTCCTGGCCTCCTCTACAACTCTGCATCAGCTTGTGTCCTTGTTCAGCTCTCCTTCTCTTCTTCCTCTTCTGTTTTGTTCCTCTCAGGAGCCAAACACAAATTCCTTCCATTTTCTTAGGGGAGAGATTTGGCTGTCTCTCACCTGGACCTCCAAATTCAGCCAGGGCCTTTCTTCACATAGCTACGCCCTTCTAGTAAGTACAGAAACCTGGGGCAACTCCTTCCCCAGACTCTACAGAGACAAATGTATATATTAGCAAATATATGTAATATAATGTAGTTTATATATAATATACATAAGACATATGTAAACAATAGATGATACTAAGTATTAAACTACATAAAAATGTCCGAAAGTACAAATAAGGGGTGCATGGGAATTCTCCATACCATCTTCACAGCTCTTCTGCAAATCTAAATTTACTCCAAAATAAGAAAAAAAATTAATAGATGGAAGAATAATATGTTGGAAAGAAAAACAGTCCTGCCAGCAAGACCCCTGTCTGTACTAATATAGAAGAGAGAGAAAACACAGGATGCAAGTAGTCCACACAAGAAACTGTGGAAATAGGGCAAAATCTCACATACTTCATAGAGCAAAGTAGAAGGAAAAACAATGACTTCTCCTATGTCCTGAGGAGACAAAGGACTTAGCTTTCTGAAGGCCTCCTGTACCTCTTTCAGGACACCCTTTAGCTAATTCCAGAGGTACACACATTTACATATCTAGAGGCTCTTTGGTCCTCGACCTTGGAGATAACTACATTGTCAAAATTGGAGACTGGAAACATTTATCTCTATTCCAAAGGTTAGAGTAAGGACTCCAATTCATGGTGTCACTATGTCTTAGGAAACACTCTAAGAAAAGGAGTGAGGGAGAGAATGGTCTCTTTGCCCTCTGTAAACAGAGAAATAGTTTTTATTTACTCTCACAATACCCAGTGTGGAAGACGTGTGTGAAGGAGAACTAATATTCTGCTGGTGAGGATGTGAATTGGTAAACTCCTTTGGAAAACAATTTGGCATCATCTAGAAAAATGAAGGTGCACATACCCCATGGCCTTACTGCTATACTCTAAAGAAACTGTGGTCTACGTGTACCAGGAGACATAAAAAAATGTCCACCACAGATTATTCTAAGTAGGAGTAAACTGGAAACAACCCAATAGTCATTGACAGGATAATGAATAAATAGTATTATATTCACATAATGGAATACTGTAGAGCAGTGATCATGACTGAACTAGAATTTCACCAATCAAGATGGCTGAATCTCACAAATATACTGATGAGTAAAGGAAGCCACAGAATATAGAATACAGAGTATAAAGACACACACACACACACACACACACACACACACACACAGAGCATACAGAAGCAAGCAACTCTAAACAAATATTCTTTAGGTTTAAATATATATGTTGTAAAATTACTAAGAAAAGCAAAGGAGTAAAAAAATTAACGAAATTCAAGATAGTGGTTACCACTGGAGGCAAAAGGGATGTGATAGAGATCTTGAAACATTGGTAGGATTGTTTCTTAGATTTAGTGGTACATACATAGATATTGTTTTATTATTCTGTATACCTTATATAGGTAGTATAATCTTTTAAAATATGAAGTAACTCATGGTAGATAGTTTTGTTTTAATGGCAGGTAGAGATAGTAAAAGCCACAGGAGAGATTAGTGCTGGCAGGATTTCCAGAGCAGAACCCTTCAGGAGGAGCTGAGACTTCAGTTGGGCCTTCAAAGGGAGGAATCACATAATTTTTCAAGCCTGGAAGGAATATGAGAGTTTATTTGCCCCATCCCTTCCTTTTGCAGATGAAGAAATTGAGATACAGGGAAGTACCTTTTAAAAAAAAATTTTTAAAGATTTTTTATTTTTTAAAGTAATCTCTACACCCAGCGTGGGGCTCGAACTCACAACCCTGAGATCAAGAGTCACATGCTGTACCAACTGAGGCAGCCAGGCACTCCGGGAAGTACCTTTTTTTCTTAAAAAAAAAAAAAAGATTAAAAAAAAAGCTTAATATATTCTGCACATCATCAGACCAATTGCAAGGTGGAAAATTGGGGCAAAAAACTCTTTTGAGAAGAGTCTTTTAGGAGTTGAACACCACAGCCCTCCAAATGTCAGGTTGCCATTCTCTTTTTCTCAGTCTTTGCACGCCTCTCTGTTCAGTATATGCTCCTGGCCCTATCACGGGGGCCTGAGTGGGTCATTTGGCTATTGGTGATCCGGCATGACAGGCAGCTATGAGTGGGCAGACAACCTCAGTCTTCTGGGCTTCCCCTCTTGCACAGGACAGGTGCTGCCTGGGGCCTGTTAGAGTCCATTGGGGTAGTGACGGTACCAGATGAGTGTCCTGTCCGTGGTACTCTTAGACTCCTAGGTCATTAGCCCAACACACCTGGAGAGTGCCAAGTACTAGAAATATTATGTATTATTCATTTCATCTTTAAGGGGCTACCTCACTTCATCATACGACTCACCTAACTACTCAGGAACAGGATTATAATGTTCCCTCCCACAGTGGAGGTTGGACATCGTCAGGTTCCACCTCAGAGCTGCCTGGCTCCAAAGTGCATACTGCTTTTTACCATAACCTACTGGCTGTGTTATCTTCGTCACTCAAACTATTTAATCCTGTTTTAACCCTGTCTTTCCCTGTCATGAATTAGTAATGTATCTATTTATTTGTGATATTAGTATGTCACTGGATCTAAGGTTGTCAGATTAAATGCTATGCAATATTTGGGACACGTTTATACTAAAAATGATTTCAAGTTTATCTGAAATTCAAATTTAACTGGGCATCCTCTATTTTTAATTTGCTAAATCTGGCAACCCTAACACAAACCCTTTGAGAAGGTACTTTATTATTTCTAGTGAGGCTTTCCTCCTCATGGGATAAAGAGCAACTCATGGGATAGGTTGGCCACTGAGTAAAGACCTTAAAGAAGTCTTCTCAAGTCTCAACTGGGGGTGACCGTGCCCCCCACTCCCAACATTTGGCAATGTGTGGAGACATTTTTGATTGTCCTAATTGGAGGGGAACTTGCTACTGGCATCTAGTGGGTAGAGTCCAGGGATGCTGTTAAACTTCCTACAGGGCACAGGACCGCCCTCCCCTGCCAACAACAAACAATTATCTTGTCCCAAATGCCAATAGTACCGAGGCTGAGAAACCTTACCTTAAAGAATCACTCATCTAAGGCAGTATAAATCCAGGAAAATCATATATATTTATGGGTTTTTTAATCCCTTTAAGGCTACCAATATATTTCCAAATAGGGCTTGGCCTTCTTTTATTTCCTGGAAAAATAATGCCAAAGCCTTTCATTTATCTGAACTAGTTAATTCATAATTATGGATGCTGGTGGCAGCAGAAGTAGACTCAAATTCTTATGTACTTTGGCACATATTAGAATAGGCTTGTGATATAAGATTTGTACTCTTAATTATGTTTCTTGAATAACATTCTTGATTTGTACTGGGGCGGGGTTAGAAATGAGGTGGTCTCGGGAAACAGTGTCAATATTAGGTTGAAGTACCTGATGGTCAAAACTGGTTGAACGTTGGCACTTTCACATGGTACGACCTGACGGATGCTGTGTGGTAAGACTGCACGAGATGGAAATGCACGCTGACCCAACCCTTTGAGTCATGTAGGGCTTTGACTGGGCCGCAGAGTTGCTGTGGCTGTTGGTCCTGGGGTAGAACTTTCACTGAGCGGTTGGAAGGACAGCTTTAGTTTTTTTGTTTTTGTTACCAATGGCACTTGGGAAACTCGCCTTTCAGCTATTTGCTGTCCCTGCCCTTTTCTCCTTTATCCGCTTCTGTGCATTTCCCTGGCGTGGGCCATAAAGAACTTAGGTCCCCAGGTGCACACGGTGTGCCCAAGCCTTGAATAGCAGGTAAACCAACCAGGAAAGAGAGTTCTAACTTAATTTCTAGTCTTCAAAATTTGGATCCAGATTTAGCTCAGGGCCCTGTAGTGAAGAAGGAACAGAATGTTTTAATTTTGTCAAGAGCCCCTAGAGATAAGGTACATAAGAGAAATGCCAATTTCCCCCTGTTCAACATCCTTGAACATAAATATTAGCTATATTTTGGAGTAATAGATTTAGAAGGAAAAACTTCTTTGTTTAAAAAAAAGACTAAGGACAACATATACTAAAATGATTTGAATTTCACAGATGATACCCTACTAATATTTTTAGTTTAGCACCATCTGTTTATCTGAAATTAAATTTCTGGCAAATGGTCACGCCAGGAGATGCTGTTTTTATTTTTGTGTGCAGCTGAAACACAGAATAATAAAAATCTGCTTGAGTTGAAGAAATATGTTCATAAAATGTTTCTTTTTTAATCTGAGTTGGCTGAGAAAATGACTTTTTAATCTAGTGGCAGCTGCTTTCGTTTGGCTGGTTTTCAGTCTAAATAGTTTATGTTGGAGACAGATCATTTGTTTTATATTTGGATGCAGTATACTAAACAGTGCCTTTTGAGCTATGAGGAGGACCCAGATATACAAACATCTCATTCTCTCATTAGCCTACCTTTCTGATGATCTCTTGTTTCTTTGACCGACACAAGTGGCACGCGGTAGGTCTGTAAATTAAAAGCACAAGTGGCAAATTGCATAGCACCCAGTTGCCGTGTTATTTTTATTCGACTCTAAGAAAGTCACATCCTACACATTAATTGGCATTTGTTTACAGGAGGGGAAAACGATGGCTTTTGAAAATCTGACTCAGTGGAAACCCTTCTCGTCACACTGGCTTGCAAATAGAATCACTGCACTCCCTTCGGGTACTGTGGGTGATCCCACTGGGAGCCCGATTCTTCCCAACAGAGTGTTAATTAAAGAAAGCCACCTCTTGGCCCCTGTCTTGCTCCAGCTACACTTCAGAATCTTCCAGCCACCTCTTTAATCAACAACATGTGTTCGATGCCTACTTTTAACGTGAGGCACTGCAGCTCTCACCCTGATTTCAAAGGCAGTGGCAAGGACAGGGTGGGGGGATTATTGCATTCTTTCCAAGTCAGCGCACCTAAACCTACATCAAAGACGCCACTAACATCGGCCAATGACCTGAAATAACCAAAACTTCCCGAGAAAGGCGTGAATTAATTTCATGGGAGAGAGGGATCTGGCCTGTCTGCCTTAGTGCCCTAGCACTTTGTGCCCAGGTCTCATTATGTTTCTCTAAGAAACCTGCTTGTCCTACTGGGCACAGTTAATTTTTGTACCAGTTTCTCTTAATAATGAAAAAACGATGCATTATTTTGAAGTGTAGAGGCTGGTCTTCAGAAATAAACTCATTAACTCAGAAAAGTGAAACGCATCTTAAAGAAAATGGATGTATTGGTTAGCTCGGGCTGCCATAACAAAACACCACACACTGGGGAGCTTAAACAACAGAAATGTATTTCTCACAGTTCTGGACGCTGGGAGGAAGTCCAAAAAGGTGCTAGATCCTGCTGAGCGCTCTCTTCCTGGCTTGTACAGCCTTCTTGCTGTGATCTCATAGGGCAGATTGTGGTGGGGTGGAGGTAGGAGTGGGGGAAGGGGGGCACCGAGATATCTTCCTCTTCTTGTAAGGCCATAGTCCTATCAGATCAGAGCTCCACCCTTATGACCTCCTTTAACCTTGATGACCTCCTAAAACCCCTGTCTATAAATACAGTCACTCTGGGGGCTAGGGATTCAACATATGTATTTTGTGGGGACACAATCCAGTACAGAGCAATTGGACTGGACTAAAAAAGACACTTAAAAAAATTTTTTTAAGTGTTTATTTATGTTTTGAGAGAGAGAGACAGAGCATGAGCAGGGGAGGGGAAGAGAGACACAGAATCCAAAGCAGGCTCCAGCTTCGAGCTATCAGCACAGAGCCCAATGAAGGGCTCAAACTCGTGAACTGTGAGATCATGATCTGAGCCGAAGTTGGATGCTTAATGGACTAAGCCACCCAGGTGCCCCTAAAAAACACACTTTGATAATAAGACTCTCAAATTACCATAAAAAAACAACTTAAGAATTTTGGTATTAATATTATTACCTTTTAATTTCATGTTTCAAAAATAAATCCATTTTCAGAGTTTTACTTACAATTTGAAAAGATGCCAAACCAATCTATGGAATATTAAAAGTCAGGATAGGGGTGCCTGAGTGGCTCAGTTGGTTAATGGTCCAGCTTTGGCTCAAGTCATGATCCTGCAGTTCATAAGTTCAAGCCCCGCATGGGGCTCTGGGCTGACAGCTCAGAGCCTGAAACCTGCTTCAGATTCTGTGTCTCCCTTTCTCTCTGCCCCTCCTGCACTCGCACTCTGTCTCTCTTTCAAAAATAAGTAAACATTAAGAAACATAAATAAAAATAAATAAAATAAAAGTCAGGATAGTCATTCCAGGGGACAGGGTGGGGGTAGTGACTGAAAGGGGGCACAAAAGGGGCTTCTGGGATCCTGCAGTGCTCCATTTCCCATTTGGGTGCTGATTCAAAGGATGTGATCAGTTTGTATCTGGTGAGCTGTTAGTATATAATTTGTGCACTTTACTCTATGTGTGTTCTAGGTCAATCAGAAGTTAAAACACAAAAGAAAAATCTGAATGATGTGTTTAATACTAGAGGTAAACGAGACAATTGTCCCGTTGAGTCCCAAACTAGACAGTGAACAGGCTACTCCTCCTTTGTGTTTTCTGCTTCAAAAAGGCAGCAGGGGTTAAAATCTAATGAGTTGGAGCATACGAAGACGACTAGCCTTGTATAAGGTTGAGTATAATATTATCTTCCCACAGGCACAAGCAGAAAGAACTGCAGACACAGTGAAAATTTCTGGCTGACATTGCTTGATGCTGTTTTTCTCAGCCTGGTAGCTCAGCAGCTGGAGGCTAAAAAGCCAGGTTTCCAGGGACAGGAGGAAGGCTTTCTGCGTAAGAGGCAGCGTGGACTCCAGAACAGGGGCCTAGCCGGAGTCCTCTCGACAGCAGAGGCAATTTTAAATGGGTTGTAAACAAACACCGCCATGTTGTTCCAGGAAGCTCCAGCTGCCCCAGGAAGAGGCTTTGAATCTGTACAAGTGCCAAAGCCGGTTTTCCTAGGTGATGTGTGGAGCCGAAGGATCAAGTGATATGTCTGTGACCCCGGATGTCAGTGTCCCTAGAAGCTTCACACCCACACACCCAAGGGGGAACTTGTCTTCCTCAAAACAGCTGCAGTTACAGAGCTTGCTCCGTGTAACCTTTTACACCAGCCAGCGTCTGCTTTGTAGACGCCTTCCAGGGTTACAAACAAGATTACTGCCCGAATTGTAGAACGCCAGGACTCTGCTCCATTGTTCCCAGCTTACACATTCAGTATTTGATTGTTTCACATTGTGCTTTAACTCCCTACAGAATATTAACAGCAGTAGCCAGTTGAATGTTTTCCAAACCATTTACATGTGTGGCGCTGACCGTGCCACACAGGCTAATGGAAATTTCATTGTTCCAGGAGTGCTGGCTCTGTCGACAACCATCTCGGTGTTCTCGACTTACTTTTTATAATTGTTGTGATGTAATTTTATTTATTTACTTATTTTTCTAATGTTTACTTATTTTTGAGAGAGAGAGAGAGAGAGAGAGAGAGCTTGAGCGGGGGAGGGGCAGAGAGAGAGGGAGACACAGAATCTGAAGCAGGCTCGAGGCTCTGAGCTGTTAGCACAGAGCCTGACCCGTGGCTCGAACCCACCAACCCGAACCTCCAATTAGTTTATGATCAGAGGGAAGCAAAGACTGAGGAGAGCCCCAGGGAACACCCTCCACCCCCAGCAGGATGGCAGTCTTGACATGGCAATTAAGAAATGGACGGGGCGCCTGGGTGGCTCAGTCAGTTAAGCATCCAACCTGACTCAGGTCATGATCTCATAGTTCATGGGTTTGAGCCCCACATCGGGCTCTGTGCTGACAGCTCAGAGCCTGGAGCTTGCTTCAGTTTCTGTGTTGCCCCCTCTCTCTGCCCCTTCATTGCTCACACTCTGTCTCTCTTTCTCTCTCTCTCTCTCTTCCTCAAAAATAAATAAACATTAAAAAAGCTTTTTTAAAATAACTGCATCAAATGCTTTTTACAATTAATTTGGGGGCTCTTAGTTGTTATTTCCCTGCAGAAATGTTTCCTTGTGGAAAAAAATTACGTTGTTGAGGGATTGCTTCTCAACCTTTTGGTGAAGATCAAGTGAGGTTGTTGAGGTTGTTGAAAAGTTTTGATTTGGTGTTTGTGGGTTCTGTGTGGGTGTGGTGGCAACAAGCCTATCTCTTCCTGCTTTACTATGAGACTCTAGACATTCCTGATCACATCAGTCTCTAGCTGTTGGTAAGTTTCCAAACGTTGAGGGATGTAGCTCTCTTTTCTTCACCATTACCCAATGATTGACACTCAAAATGTCCTTGGACCACCAGCATGGGATTACCACAGAGCTGGGCAGAAGGACAGAATCTCGGGCCCCATCTTAGCGTATATAATAGCATAATTTGCATTTTAACAAGATCTTCTGAGTGATTCCTACACACATGCAAATGAATCAGCGCATAGGCAAAGGCAGGAATTGAGAGATCCCTCTTCTCAAAACTTCTCCCACTGGGCCAGGACTGCTATTATTTAGGATGAATTTTTCTAGTTTGTGCCACTTATTATGAAATATGCCTGGCCTGCGTATCTCAGTAAGTCATTTTCAGTTCAAAGCCTTCCTGTGAATTCATCCACTAGGGCCTTTCCAACTCGACAGATGGCAGAGAGCAGGTTGACTGAGGAGTGAAGGTGGGAGGAAGGAAGTGGAGTAGAAAATGCAGCGCCTTCGGTGGAAGAAAGTAGGCAGTCTCCATAACTGGCACCCTGGAGTAGGGCTGCACGGGTGGGCGACAGGAAGGAGCCAGATATCAACGACAGTGATCACAATAATGGTAAATCTATGTCGTGCAGGAATGCCTAAACTCGTTTGACAATAAGAGTCACCTCAGGGAGGAGGGGGACTTCTTAAAAAAATAGATTCCCCAGAGGCAGGGAATTATGGAATGTCCACCCTGGTTTATGGTTTATTCACCTTGGGCTTATGACATCTGAGTCTCTGGGGGAGCAATGTGTGTATTTTTTTTTAAAGTTTATTTATTTATTTTAGAGAGAGAGAGAGCATGCGCGCTCATGAGCAGGGGAGAGGCAGAGAGAGAGAGAGAGAGAGAGAGAGAGAGGGAGAGAATCCCAAGCAGGCTCTGCACTGTCAGCACAGACACCAGCTTGGGGCTGGATCTCATGAACCATGAGATCACTACCTGAGCCAAGATGAAGAGTCGGAGGCTTAACCGACTGAGCCACCCGGATGCCCCAATATCTGTATTTTTTTTTTTTTTTAAATTTTTTTAACGTTTATTTATTTTTGAGACAGAGAGAGACAGAGCATGAACGGGGGAGGGGCAGAGAGAGACGGAGACACAGAATCAGAAGCAGGCTCCAGGCTCTGAGCCATCAGCCCAGAGCCCGACGCGGGGCTCAAACTCACGGACTGTGAGATCGTGACCTGAGCTGAAGTCGGAGGCTTAACCGACTGAGCCACCCAGGCGCCCCCCAATATCTGTATTTTTAAAAAATGTTTTAAATGTTTATTTTTTTTGAGAGAGACAGAGCACAAGTGGGGGAGGAGCGGAGAGAGAGGGAGACACAGAATCCGAAGCAGGCTCCAGGCTCCGCACTGTCAGTGGACAGAACCCGACACAGGCTCCAACCCATGAACTGTGAGATCGTGATCTGAGCTGAAGTTGGACACTTAACTGACTGAGCCACCCAGGCACCCCCCCCTCACCCCCCGCCCAATATCTGTATTTTTAACAAGTGCCTCAGGTATTCACATCCACAGGCATGACTGAGCAAATGGATCCTGTGCCTGGTGTTCTATAAATATTATTTCTAGTGCTCACAATAAGCCTAACAAATTGTATGACATTTTACTACCTGCCCTTTGTAAAGGAGAAGTTCAGGGCCCTGCCCAGTGTCACACAGTACAGAACAGAGGCAGGATTCCATCCCAGATCTGACTCCAAAGCGTTTGTTCTCTTTACTCCGTCATACCTTAACCTTTGTAGGGGACAAAAACTTGCCCCTTCTTCCCTTCTAGATTCTTTGACTGGTCTAATAATGAAATTGACATGAGACAGATTAACAGGAGCACAACTAATTTAATTATATATGTGTGGCAGCTCGAAGATGTGAGACTCAAGGACAAGTTGAGCTAACGGGTAGGGCCTGGGGCTTCTAAGGGAAGAAGGGTGATTGACAGGACAAAAGAAGTGCAGATGTTTGGTAATGAGAGGGTTGCCCTGCCAAGCGAGGTGGCCCACTCAGATGAGAAGGTATCTCTGATAATAGCTCTCTTTCTGGGCCGGGCCCCTCTCTAAGTTCTTTTAGGTAATTGAGGGAAAGGTAAAAGCTTTTCTTGATTCTGCTGAGTCTTGACCGCCTTCAACTCAAAACAATCCACATACCAAAGTGGCACGTTTTGGGGTTGCGTATTCTGCTCCCCTTCACCTTCCGTAAAGCTGTTGTGGCCCAAAGGTTATTCTACCCAGAACACACTCTGTTTTCCCCAACCCCACCCTTTGGGGGTGGCAGTTTCTGCAGAAGTTTCCTAATTTGATTCTGAAATTATGACATGAACATCCAGATTTGGGTGGAGTTGGACAAGGAAACCACACTGGTGAACTAGGAAGGATGACGCCTCCTTCCTCCTGCTGCGGTTAATAACCAACAGAACTAATAACCCGGGCCTAGGCTGCTGGTCCCAAAGGGAGGAAAGGCAGGGCTCTCTTGGGGAAGTGAGAATTTCTGGTTGCCTTGGTAGTAAAGCAGTTTTCGAAAATGATGGAAGCAGGCATATATTGTTCTTGCCCTCTGAAACCTTATTTTGTTTCAAGAAATCCCTAGAAAGAAAACACACTAATTTAATACGGCAATGTTGAATAGTGATAGTAGCAAGAACAGGGCACCATCTGGTACATTTGAATAATTGTCAAGGTTGGCTTTTCTTTAAATGCTGCTTATTACTCAGTCCACCCGTATTCAATTACTAGAGCTAGAAGTCATCTGGTGGTGATGTGTTGGTATTACAAGAGTGTACCTGCATAATAAACTCGTCAACTTGGACTCGGTTTGGAAATTCAGATGCAACGTTTGACCTTCATCTGTATTCAATCTCGTGTTGTTGGTCACAGCCTCCTTTCTGGATTTGTTTCAGAAACTTTGGGTCCTGATTCTGTCGTTTAGGATGGTGGTTTCTCATGCAAGGTATATAAACCCCAAAATAATCCACTGGGATGTAGAAAACAAAATTGCCTTTTTCATTAAAGTTTTTATTTTATATGTACCTTGTAATGTATATGGCATTGTACTGTAGTAGTAGAATATGTATAAGATTTAGAAATGAATGCGTATAAATATACTGGGGTGAGGCTGCATGATGAAAACTTCCCACCCTTTGGGATGCTGGCTCAAAAAATTTATACACTTTTCTTGCTGTGTATTAACTCTTCCTCCCAGCGTCATGTTATCTGCTCATTTGACAAGAATGCCTTTATCCTTGTGATTTTGGTTCAGGCTTACCCTATGTAAGATCATGTGTTAAATGTTCTAGTATATACAAGGATAAGGCATATGTATTGCTCTTGCAAAGTCTACTATCTGGAATGGAGATGTCGATAATGGTAGTGACTGTGGAAAAGGTGACCATGATAATGGTGGGGATAATGATGATGATGATGATGGCCAAGAAAGGGAAAGGGAGACGAAAGCCTCATTTATGGTTGACATTAAAGCAAAGCTGAAATCAACTGCTTCTCCTCCACGCTATCTGGTAATGTGACATCTTTTGCTAGCACTCTTCCCTGCTTGTTCATCTTGTTTCCAGCGCAGCTTAAAAATACTTTTTAGTCATCATCAGCATGTACTATAATTCTCAGCTTCCTAGGATTTAAAGCCTTGGGAACAGGAGGTTTTTCTAGGCCTCTGCCACTCTTCTGTATTTTGGTCCTCGGTGCTCCACAAGCTGTGAGTCATGACTCCCATATGGCGGGATTCCCTCCCCTCCCCTCTATCCACACGCCTGCCCAGCCATCTGCTGCCACTCTCAAGGTTATGGAGCAAGAGATGACACAGGGAAAGGAAAGGAAAACACCAGGAACGTGAACACTGTTTTATAAATGAAACTGAAAAAAAGATGTATTTTCTTA
This sequence comes from Prionailurus bengalensis, assembly GCF_016509475.1. NCBI lineage: Eukaryota > Metazoa > Chordata > Mammalia > Carnivora > Felidae > Prionailurus > Prionailurus bengalensis. The sequence goes on from NC_057361.1 coordinate 12,519,130, forward strand.
TTACAAAAGCAATTTGTATTCATTGCAGAAAATCAGAAAATGAAGCACAAAGACAAAACAAACAAAACAAAAACACAACACAGCTTCCCTCACAGCGTCATTAATCATTCCAAGCATCTCCACATACGTTTTTCCAAACCTGCCTCCTGCATGTATTTAGGTAGCTAGCTATCAAACAAAATGGGACCATTACCACTTTATTTCGTAACCTGTCTTTTGAACTGAATCAATGAACATCTTTCTGTGTCTGTAACTAAGCCCCCACACTAGCATTTTTTATGTTAAAGGAGTATTTTCTATGCGAGGCATTATTCCAATCGCTGCAGTTTATATACAAAAATAGGTAAGATCGTCTCTGCCCTCAAATGGGTATAACATTATTTTTTTCTCTAACGTTTAGGTCATTTCCATATTTTTGCTTTTACAAGAAATGTGTGAGGAGTATCCTTAGAGCTAAATCTTTGCATATACCCTTAATTTTTCCATGATTGTGTTGGCTACAGTCTGTTTGCCCCTCTGAGTTTACTCCCCATCCCTCTTTGCCTTGCTCTGTGGTCTGCGTCAGTGGGCTCATTTACTCTCTGGCAACGGGAAGCACAAGCAGGAAATCAGGGGAGGGTAGAGCAAGGTGGGTGGTATATTCTGACTTCCACGCTGTCTCCTTGTGGATTGTCCTAGCTGCATTCTTGTATTGATGATGGCTGTGGTGCCTCAGCAGTCCTCTCCCAGGACTCGGTTCTCAGGGACTTGCTCACCCCAGGGTACCACACCATTCCTTGATGGTTTCCCTTAACCTTGCCCTTGCTCTTATAGACAGTTCTTCATTAAACCCTTCTCTGTTACCCCCATGGGAGCGTGCCATTTGTTTCCTGGCAGGACCCTGGAGGTTAAGGCATCCTCCTCCTGGCATATTGTGCATCCCTAACCACTTGCCTGCATTGGGAACCTGGGATGGATGGTGCAGAAAGGTCAAGAATTCCCTTTTCTCCTTTGATTTAAGACCTGGACACCAGTGACTAGTGAGCGGCTATCTCCCATTTCTTTCTCCTGGACCCCTCCATACCCCCATGGAGATCTCTCAATTGGTGACTATGGGACTCTGGTGGGGGCACAAGAGAGAACCAGGAGCACCCGGAGCTTTGACCCCAGGGCCTGTGTCACCTTCATCTTGTTTTTTTCTTTTTAGTCCTGGAATTAATATATTTAATTTATTTATTTATTGGAGTATAACATACGATGTTATATTAGCTTTAGGTGTACAACTTGTTGGTTCAACAGTTCTATAAATTACTCAATGCTCAGCACAGTAAGCAAAGTCACCATCTGCCACCATATAACATTGTTACAATATTATTGACTATATTCCCTATGCTGTACTTCTCATCTCTATGACTTACTTATTTCATAGCCAGAAATTTGTACTTCTTAATCCCCTTTGTCCATTTCACCCATCCCCCAACCCACCTCCCCTTTGGCAACCATCAATTTGTTCTCTGTATTTAGGAGTCTGTTTTGTGTTTTAGGCTACACATATAAGTGAAATCATATGGTATTTGTCTTTCTCTGTCTGATTTATTTCACTTAGCATAATGCCCTCTACATCCATTTATGTTGTTGCAAATAGCAAGATCTCATTCATTTATGGCTGAGTAATATTCCATTGTGTGTGTGTGTGTGTGTGTGTATACATATTCTCTATCCATTCATCTATTGATGGATACTTGGATTGCTTCCATGTCTTGGCTATTGTAAATAATGCTCCAGTGAACATAGGGATGCATATATCTTTTCAAATTCATGTTTTTGTTTTCTTTGGGTAAATATCCAGTCCTGGAATTACTGAACAATATGGTACTTCTATTTTTAATTTTGGGAGGAACATTCATACTGTTTTCACAGTGGCTGTACCAATTCATATTCCCTGCAACACTGCACAGGGCTCTTTTTTCTCTCTATCCTCAGCAACACTTGTTATTTTTTATCTTTTTTATTCTAGCCATTCTGACAGGTGTCAGGTGATATCTCATTGTGGTTTTGATTTGAATTTCCCTGATATAAGTGATGTTCAGTATCTTTTCACGTGTTTGTTGGCCATCTGGATGTTTTCTTTGGAAAAATGTCTATTCAGGTCCTCTGTCCATTTTTAAATCAGTTTATATGATTTTTTTTTTTTTGGTGTTGACTTGTATAAGTTCTTTATGTATTTTGGATATTAACCCCCCTTTCCTTGTTTTTGGTGCCAGAAGCCTTCCCTGGGGACACAGTGAATTAGGAGTGGTTGTGTGGCCAGTTCTTATCCTTATAAACACCTGAGCTCATAGCAAACTTTGTTTCTTTAGTTCTTTCTCTACTTTAGTCTTAAGTGGTATTATAGTATTCTTTTTTTTAAAGTTTATTTATTTTTGACAGAGAGAGAGAGAGAATGAGTTGGGGAGGGGCAGAGAGAGGAAGACACAGAATCCAAAGCAGGCTCCAGGCTATGAGCTGTCAGCACAGAGCCCGATGCGGGGCTCGAACTCAAGGAGCGCGAGATCATGACCTGAGTCAAAGTTGTACGCTCAACCGACTGAGCCACCCAGGCGCCCCTAGTATTCTCATTAAATAGGCAGAGCTTTATTTTTAGAGCTTCTAGCTTGAATTAGTCCCCTGATACTATCTCTTCTGTGGTTTTCTCTTTTCTGTGAATCAGTAGAAATGTGTTTTCTTAAAAGTCCACATCCAATTTTACCTTCCTTGCCTTTTGAATTTTTAGATAATGCTATCTCTTTCTTCAAAAGTTTTTCACACTTCTGTTTAATCAGTTGTTCTTGACTGTTCAGAATTAAGTGTCCCATTTCTTTTGTCTGCCTCCTGTTCAAGATTTCTTGTAAGACTAGCCAAGAATGATCAAATACTCTTCTTTTTAGTAAGATGAAACTTTCAGATGTCCACGTATTTGGGGTTCCCATCTTATTGCTGTGCACCAGGGCCCTGCTCCTTGGTGCATTACCTTGTTCTGGAATTCAATTGCCAGAGGTGGGCACTTAGAAGGAGTTTAGTTTCCGAGTCAGAGAGATCTAGAGTTAAATGCAGTCACTTACTGGCTTTGTCACTTTAAGTCTTCTATCTTTACTGAGTCTCAAGTTTCCTGGCTTCCCTCTCAATGTTGTTGGGAGAAATAAATGAGATGACCTGTATATAATAAAGAATCTAGCCCAGCATGTGGAAAAGTGGTGCCTCAGACTGTGTAACTTTCTCTTCCCTCCCTCGGCTCCCTTCTTCTTTCCCATCTCTCTGCCCTCCTCCCAACATCTCTTCCCTCATCCCCATTTCTTCCCTCCTGCCCCCCCCCCATGTTTTTCTCCTTCCCTTCTTTACTTTCCTCTCCCTCTCTCGGCTTACCCCTTTTCCTCTTCCCTTCCTCCCTCATCACTTCTCCTCTCCCTTCTTTTTCCTCCCCATTTCCTCTTCTTTCTCTCTCTTCTCCCTCCCCACTTTCCCCTCTCTTCTCTCCACTTTCTCTGACTGTGAGACTTACTCCAAAGGAAAACTCCCAGTTGTAAATCTAGGCCCCCCAAAGGCTTTTCCAGTATTTCTGAGTTCTTTCATGAACTTTCTCCTTGTAGCGTCAAGACACAAAGAATGATGGGAAGTTGCTGATAATGATCATTATTTTCCCGGGCTTTGAAAAATGCTTGTCCAGTGTTCCAGACTGAAGATTTGTTGTGTTGAATCAAAAGATGATTACTCGAATGGGGCACCCTGCTAGCTCAATCAGTAGAACATGCAACTCTCGATCTTGGGGTTGTGACTTCAAGCCCCACATTGGCCATAGAGCTTACTTAAAAAAAAAAAAAAGATAAATCCTCAAATTGGTTATATAATTTGTCAAATGGTCCTATCCCTGGTGGAAGGGAGCTGGCTGGCTAGCATGAGCCAGTTCAATAATTCTGAGGTATTTGGAGTTGGGTTGGAAGTATGATCCTGGGTTTCAGGAAACTGCTGTATCAGTTGATAAGGGCTGCTCTAAAAGCTACCTGGAGAAATGCATTGTGAGTCCTTTGCACCAGAATTGACACTTCACTTGGTCCTTCCTTCTCAATTCATACAAATTCTCAACTTTTCAAGGAGAATACGTTGGTCTTAAGATCTTTTAGGAATTTACATCATAATATTATGACAGAAAAATATTTTTTTCTTAAATTTTTATTATGTAATGTTTTATGTATACAAAATAATGAATGGGGGCACCTGGGTGGCTGAGTTGGTTGAGCATCGAACTCTTAATCTCAGCCCTGGTGTTGATGTCTTAGCCCAGGGTCTTGAGTTCAAGCCCCACGTTGGGCTCCGTGCTGGGTGTGAAACCTACTTAAGAAAATAGTAAATGTAATATGTAATGTATATATACATATACATATATGTATGTATGTATGTTGTGGAAAATATTAAAATATAAATACACGGGGGTTGAAGCATTAATATGTGGCCTCTCCTCCATGATTTTTACTTTTTCCATCAAAATAACTGCTCTTCTGAATTTTGCATTCCCTTTTATTAAAAACAAAACACTTTTTGCCATATATAGATGCATTCCTAAACAGTTTATTTTTGCTTTGTTTGGAGCTTTATAAAAAAATGACATCATAATGTGTATAGTGTTTTTTCACTCAAGTTTCTAACATTCATCAATTCACTTATATCATTGTTTATAGCTGAAGTTCATTCCTTTTTACTAGTGTTCTTATATTCCATTTGGTGAACATTACCACAATTCACTTATGCATTGTCCTGTCTGTGAACAATTTTGGTTGTTTATTGTTTCCAGGTGTCCTTACAATAGTCTTGTTAACAAAGATAAGAAATATACTAATAAGAATTTTTAGTGTTCCTTTGTCAAATTGTCATAAACACTAGATTTGTTTGCCTAGTATCCCTTTGAGCTTTTTCTATTTCATTATTCCCACTTAACACCTAAAGAAACCTAGATGCAGGAAAAGAAAATGAATGATTTACCCAGGCTCTGTTGTCACTCCTGCCATTTCCACTATTATTAAATTCAAAAACCAGTTACGTCCCCTCTTGGTTCTTCTTCTCTAAACAAAGAGGAGCCCCTTCCATTCTCACACCAGAATTAGGAAGTTATTAATTTTTATCTCACAAAACTATGATCCAGGAGGCAGTGTGTTGCAGTGAAAACAATACTGGCAAAAGAGGCAGCAAGACTTGGCTTTTAAAATACTGGCATGAGCAGTTAGAGCAGGGGGTAGTCTTGTGCAAATTACTTTATTCTCTCAATTTCATTTTCCTCATCTGCAAGATACAGATTGCAATGCCTTCCTCACAAGATGGCTCACTGATTATGTGACGTGTGAAAGGCCCAGTCATCACATTATAAAATATGGAACAGAGGAGGATTCACAGCCTGTCCCATGGGACTCATGATCTCACCCTAAAAAAAGACACAGGTAGAATACAGAAAGAGATCAGTTTTGGCTTGTGCAATTTCTGACCCTTCTGCAGATCTTTCTAGCTTAGAAAAGAGGAATAATGAGGGCCTTTGCTGACCTGATGGTGTAGGGGTAGAAAAATGTTCCCTTCTTCCTTTCTAGGTTCTTTGGCTGGTCTAATCATTAAATTGACATAAGACAGATTAACAGGAGAAAAACAAATTTACTTTGTGTGGGTGCCCCAAAGACGTGAGACTCTAAGGCAGCCAGGCAATTAAGGCTTATATGCCATCTTGAGCCAAGGAATGCGATGGGCGCCTGGGCTTTCAAAGGGGAAGAGGGCAATTCACAGGATATAACAGCAGAAGTTTGGTTATTAATGTTTGCCCTGCTGCACAGATAGATCTTTCAGATGAAAGTTATCTCTGGTAATAGCTCTTCTTCTGGGGCAAACTCGCCGTCTAAATTCTTTTAAGCACTTAAGGGAGAGGTAAAAGTTTTTCTTGAGTCTGCTGGGTCTTGATTGTCTTTAGCTCAAAATAATACACATGTCAAAGTGGCACATTTTGGGGTGGCATATTCCGCTTCCCTTCAATGGTAATGTAATGTTTTGGCTTTGCTTTGGATATCAGCTTTTTCTTCCCCCGCCTATCTTGTGGGTTATTTTAACAGTCCTTTCATTCACAGCATAAAAGTCCTTTGTATTCTGACTGGCAAAGAAAAACTGATCACAGTGTCTAATAATTAAGGAGATCATGCTTTTACGCTTGGAGAAAATTTTAAATTAATAAATGTGAATTAGTGTTAATTAGTTAATTAATGTTAAGGCCATTGCATAGAACATTTAAATCCAGATATTGGATGGGAGCTGCATTGGGAGTGTGACTTAGTCTTTCTTGATCTTTACTCTATCCTCAGTGCCTTGCACAGTGACTACCCATAATAGTTGATCAAAAAATATTTGATGAGTGAATAAGTGAAAGGGCTACTTCTTTTTTGTCTTTTCCTATTGCTAAAATAATATTTTTTTCCTGTTCAGAATCTTGAATAATGGAGGTTTGGGATATCATGAAAGTTTGTCAAAATGCAAGCAACGTCCCTTTGGAGCAATTATCTCTGAAATACAAATATTCCTGGGAGTAACATACTGTCATGCTGAAGAACTAATGGATAAACTGAGTTTAGCTAATCCTATGGCTCATCCTCAGCCTCGGGGTTTAGGGAAGAGACTTGGGGAAGGGAACAAAGACATCACAAACACCTTTATGAATTAGTCTAATTGGAATTAGTTTAACTGGAGGGTTTCCTGCTGACAATTTGCTGATATTCATGGCTGGAAGGAAAGAGACAGAATGGGGGCGGGAGAGGAAAAAGGCCTAATCTGGGAGTCTGGACCTCTGTGAGGGAAAGGAGCCTGGAGTGGAGCTTACCAGAGCAACCTGAATACACCTTGCATGGGGAAATGCAGGTCAGGCAGACAAACCTTGTCTACATGCCCTTTTTCTAGGGGGTAGATAAATGAAGTTATGGTATCCTGCCATAACAGAGGTCTCACAGTAGAGTAATAACTTCTATTCGTTCATTACTCCATTTAACAAATATTCAGGGAAGGCCTTCATTGTTCCAGGCATTCTTCTAGGGTCTTGGGGTACATGAGTGAAGAAAATGGACAGAGATCCCTGCCGTCATAGAGCTTATATGCTACTGGGGAGAGACAGACAATAAACGAAAGATGCAATAAGTAAGCAAACCGTATAATATGCTAGAAAGTGAGACGAACGAGAGGGAGCAGAACATGCCTGCCACCCTAAAATGTGCCACTTTGACATGTGGATTATTTTGAGCTGAAGGCAATCAAGACCCAGCAGACTCAAGAAAAACTTTTACATCTCCCTTAACTGCCTAAAAGAATTTAGACAGGGAGCCTGGTCCAGAAGGAGAGCTATTACCGGAGATAACTTTCATTGGAAAGATCTATCTGTGCGTCAAGGCAACCATCTAATGTCCTCCCCCCTTTGAAGGCCCAGCCCCTATCTCATTTCTTAGCTCAAGATGGCATATAAGTCTTAATTGGCTGACTGCCTTTGAGTCTCATGTCTTTGGGGCACCCGTACGGACAAAATTAAATTTGTTTTTCTCCTGTTAATCTGTCTTATGTCAATTTAATGATAGGCCAGCCAAAGGACTTAGAAGAGTAGAAGTAAAATTTTCTTCTCCTATACTAGCAATAGAAAACCAAACATGTGGAGCAGGGAAAGGGACACTGAATGTGGGAAGAAAAGGGGAGCCATTGGAGAAATTTCAGCAGAGACAGCAGTATGATCTCACATGTTATAGAAGGTGCCACCTCCCTGGCTGCTAGAATACATGTGTGGCAAGGACAGATTCAGACAGAGAGACCTACAATTCAGGCAGAGTTACAATTACCCAGGCAAGAGGCCAGGTGCTTGGACCAGGATGGTACCAGTGAGGTGGTAAGAGGAGATCAGATCGTGGATGTATTTTGAAAGTAAAACCATCATAATTTCTTGATGAATCAGATATGGGGTGGCAGAAAATGAAAAGAGTTGGGAATGTGTCAAGAGTTTTTGCCTGAGCAAATAGAAGGCAGATGTTGCCACTACTTGAGGAAAGGTTGCTGGTAGAGAAGAAGGTTTGGGGGGAAACAGTTTGGAAATGTTGAGTTTGAGGTGTCTGTCACATGGGATTGTTGACTGTGCAGTTGGATGTATGTGCCTGAATTGGAAAGAAGTATGGGCTGGAGATATAACTAGGGGGAATTAAAGGCATTCTGTACCATTTAAAGCCTCGAGATGGGTTGAGATGATACAGAGAATGGCGGAGAAGAAGAGAGCCAGTATTAAGCCCTGGAACATTACATGAAAAGAAGAGGAGGCCAGCAAAGGAGATTGAGAAGGTGCAGTCAGTGAGATGAGGAAAGCAAGAGAGGGTGGGGCCCCGGAAACCAAGGAAGAAGTGTGTATCAAGGAGGAGGGATTATGGACTGTGCAAACTGCTGCTGCTAGGTCAGTGTAAGAGAAGACTCAACCGGGGATTCAGCAATACGAAGATCATTAGGGAACTGTGGAGAGTGGCTTCAGTGGAGTGATAACATGAAAGGCATAACTGAAGTGAGTTTCATGGAGAATGGGAGGAGAAGGATTGAGGAAGGCAAGAACAGAGAGAGCTATTTTGAGGAAAGACTTACCTTTCTGGGAAGTTATATGGCAACATGTTTTTTAAAATAAGTAATTAAATTCTTTTAATTATTAAAATTTAAAAATGAAATAATTTTTAATTAATATCTTTATTTTACAAGGATACTCTTACTCAATAATTCTAAGAAGCTTTTTGTTGTTGTTTTTAAAGAAAATGTAATCAGAGATATGCACTGAGATTGGCCTACATCTTTAAACACAAGCATGCACATGGCCTTTACATGTGACTTCGGCTTTCTCACAGCATGGTGGCTGAGTTCCCAGGACAAGAGACCTGAGTGAAAGTCACATGCGAGTATCACCTGGGGAGACTTGACAAAAGATGTGTGCCTTCAACCCCCAGAAATTCTGATTCTGTTTCTCTGGGATGGGCCCAGGTATTGATATTTTTATAAGCTCCCCAGGTTGGTTTTGTGTGGCCAGGGTTAAGAACCACTGTTCTCGTGAAGAGTATATGAAACAAAAGATTCGGCTCCCCAAGTGTCTGCTATCAGCAGTGGTTCCACAGTGGTTCCAGAATGTTTCCAGAGGTTTTAGTCATGGCCTGTGACATTGAAAGGCCTGCTGTAGAAATAAGATCAGGACAATGCCTGAAGCAGTTGGATCACCAGTGCAATTACTACAGAGCTCCACAGCTCCCACCAGGCTGCTTGAGGCTGATGGTGGGTGGGCCCAGACCGCAGGTGTCTGACCTGCTGGTGAGGAGGAAAGGCAGAGTTGAAGAACTGGACTGGGACTCCTGGTTGCCCTATTCTTGAGGTGGCCGTTAGATGAGCCAAGTGCCAACCAGAGTTTCCCCATCATTCCCGAAAATATATCATCTCTGCACCCGCGAAAGGAATTCCCCTGTTGTATTATTTGATCAGCAGCTAAAAGGAGCAGGTAAAGAAAGATGAATGTTAGCTACTGCTCGTCTGAAGTATTCCCAGTAGGTGCCACAAAGAATTAAGATCTTGTTACTTTTTAACCTGACACAAGATGTCACCATTGCTCCTGTGCTTTTAGCAATAACAGTATAAAGTTAAACAGCAGTGAGAGTTTGACTCACTGATGACACAAGTTTTTCCTTTTCCCTAACAGTATGTTCTGTCGGTGAAGTTCATTCATCTATCGGCCATTCCATTTATCCAAGTTAAAGTATTTATTTATAGCACTTACTTGATTTTTTTCCCCTTACACCAGCTATGGATCAAAATTAATATCTCTTTGTGAGTACTTCACGAAGAAACTTTGGTGGAGGTGACTGTAAAACAAGATAAGCTGACATTTTTATAGGATAACTGGAAAATTGCAAATCATGTTTTAGTTCAGCTTTACTGCTGCTGCCAATGTTGAAGTGATCTCCTCTTACCATGCTTAGTTTGGTGCCAAAGTGGGAAAAAAGGCATGGCTATCTTCCTAGGGTACAAATGGCTGAGAAGCAGGGTTGGTAAAAGAGCACTAAACATCATTGGAAATGTTGCCAAGATGGAGAAACTTCTCTCACACAGCACTGTGCATGGTTGGAAGGAATACTTTGCAAAGCCATTTGGAGGTAAAGATGGTGAACTCAAAGTAGAGCTTAGTGAAGTGTGGAATTTTGGGTTGGAGTCATATTATTGGGAGCATGAAGAGAGGCTGGGGCTACTGAGCGTTTCTATATTCTGCCATTCCTGTATAATACATCTCCTCTGTATAAACATTGAACATTGCCTAAAGAATATGTACTTGAAGTGGTGCCTAATTATGATTCTGCTATAGTTTTTCACACCAAAATGTTCAGTGTCTGTTGACTCAGGCTTGTGGAATTAAGGACTAGTGATTAATTTCCTGATTTTCCAATTTTTTCTAGAAGTATGTAACTAGAAAAAAGGATCTCAAAACAACACAAACTATATACTGTATAATTTCAACTAATGTGACATTCTGGAAAAGGCAAAACTATGGAGACAATAAAAAGATCAGTGGTTGCCAGGGGTCATGTGTGCAGGGGGCAGGGATGAATAAGCAAAGCACGGAGGATTTTTAGGGCAGTGAAATACTCTGCATGATGCTATAATGATGAATTTAGAATGAACATCAAGAGTGAATCACAATGTCAACTGTGGATTTGGGGGTGATTATCACATGTCAGTGTAAGTATATCAGTTGTAATGAATGTACCACTCTGGTGGGGATGTTGATAATGGAGGAGGCTATGCATATATGGGAGGCAGGGGGATATGGGAAATCTCAGATCTGCTGCAAACTCATAACTACTCCAAGTCAGTAAGTCTTGAGAAAAACTCATGATTCCAGAGATTTGTGATAAAGAGAGATGTGCTTGTGTTATTAGTTAAGAAAATATCAGGGGCGCCTGGGTGGCTCCATCGGTTGAGCGTCCGACTTCGGCTCAGGTCACGATCTCACAGTCCGTGAGTTCGAGCCCCGCATCGGGCTCTGGGCTGATGGCTCAGAGCCTGGAGCCTGCTTTCCATTCTGTGTCTCCCTCTCTCTCTGACCCTCCCCGTTCATGCTCTGTCTCTCTCTGTCTCAAAAATAAATAAACGTTAAAAAAAGAAAAAAGAAAAAAGAAAATATCATTATCATTACTTTCTAGTCAACCTAGAGGCATATGTACCTTAAGCTCTGGATTAGTCATGGTCCTGGCAGAAACATGACACATTTAAATTCCGTAGTTTGAAGAGAATTTTAATGAAGAAGTTGTTTTTAGGGGCACCTCGGTAGCTCAGTCAGTTAAGCATCCAACTCTTGATTTTGGCTCTGGTCATGATCTTAAGGTTCGTGAGTTCGAGCCCCACGTCGGGCTCCACACTGAAACTGCAGAGCCTGCTTGGGATTCTCTCTCTCTTCCTCTCTCTCTGCCCTTCCCCGCACTCACACAAGCACTCACTCTCTCAAGAAATAAACTTAAAAAAAAAAAAAAAAAAGAAACTGTTCTTAAAGGTTTAGATAAAGAGAAATCCCAAGGGAAAGTGTGGTACTTGAATATAGATTAGTGGAGCTGTTACCATTATTAGGTCTGGAGTGCAAGTGGAGAGAGAGCCTTGTAGACCACCCAACTGGAGTTGTGACCTTCGCTGGAGGGATGTAGACGGCCTGTGGTGCCAGCATACAGAGGGAGCTGTGACATTAATGCACTGGTCTAATTCTTCTCTCTCACTCCAATCTCTACTGTTTAGCTGATTCAGCTAAGACTGTTAGTGGGGTCCATGTGAGTCAACTTCCCAGGACACTCAATGGGGAGGAGCAGGGCAAAGGGTAGATCTGAGGGGGAAATGGAAGATATACAGCAATATTTTTTTTAATTAATTTTTATCACACAATTCTACAAATTCATAAGGTTCTATTCTACGAGGTTGTCAATGAAAATGAATAATCTCTTTCCCCACCTTTCTCCTTGTCTGTCACCCACTTCTAAGAGTCAATCACTATTGATTCTATTAACTATTTTTTTTCTGGGATTTATCTCTTTATTTTAAATCAACACTGAGAGTTCTAATTTTTTTCTAATTTGGTACTATTTGTGAATTTATTAGTATAGAGGCTGAGGATTTAACTCTTCCCCTCCCCTTCCCTTCCAATCTCACACTGAGCTCCAAAACTCACCTATTTACTCCATCCTACCTTCTAGTTCTGTTATACCAAATTTGAAAAAAGATCGGAACTCACTGTTTCTTATATGACTTTGTAACTATAATGTATAAATGAATTATGTAGTATATAATCATTACATTTCTTTTCTTGGAAAAGCTTTGTGTTCTCAGGAGCTGATGATTGCATAATTCTTGGACTGGTTTTCTGCATATCTTTCCCTAACTCATCCTCAAACACTCAGCCAGAAGCATCAATTCCCTTTGAGTGCATCACATGTGTGTGGTAATCTACAGCTTCATTTTGTGTTTGGTGTTACCATAATTGGAGCCCTCATCCTCTTTCTTCAGTCTGAATCAGTGGTTCTCTGGGTCCACTTCTTAGCTGTGTGGTCCCGGGATTTTCTTCACCTTCATTCTGGTGGAAGACAATTATCTTCTCTCTCCTCTGTTTGATTCCTTTTCTTGATCCTTTCTTTATCTTCTGTCTTAGTTGACTCCCTCAGTTTGGTGGGCACGTCTACTGATACTGATGTCAATTCCAACGCGGGGGATAGAGGTTCTACCCCACCAAGCAACTCTCCAAAACCAGCTGGTTGTCCTACAATTCAACTCAATTCTGACATTATCTACCTGGCGATAGCATCGGATTCCATAGATTAAGGGCTCAGTCCTACAAGGCTGCCCCGACCCAGTACGTCAGAGTCAGACTGGATACCAATAGAAAGTCCAGGTTGTCACCTGTACTTCTAACCTGACTACTACTGACTATAGATTGGAGGTTATACCTGCCCCCTCCTTGGATTTGACTAATTTGCTAGAGTGGCTCACCGAACTCAGAGAAACATTTTACTTCCTAGATTGCTGGTTTGTTATAAAATAATGTAACTCAGGAACAGCCAGATGGGAGAGATGCATAGGACAAGGTATGGGGAGAGGGGCCCAGAGCTTCTATACTCTCTGAGCCCGTCACTCTTCCCACATCTCCATGTGTTCACCAGCTGGAAACTCTCAAAACCATCCTTTTGGGGTTCTGTGGAGGCTGTATTACATAAGTATGATTGATGAGATCATTGGCCATTGGTGACTGAACTCCAATCTCCAGCCCCACTTCCCTCCCCAGAGATTGGGGGTGGGTGGGACTGAAAGTTCCACCTTTTTAATCACATGATTGGCTCCACAGGCAAACCAGTGGTTTCTAAAAATCACTTCATTAACATAACAAATGACACCTTTATCCTTCTCATCACAGGAAATCCCAAAGGTAAACTGAGACAAAGACCAAATCTATATTTCTAATAAGAAATAAATATAAATCACAATATCACAACATCCCAGTAGTTTCCTGAGGCTTTTGAGGCCCTATATGTTTTGGAGACATTATATGCCTGAAAATATTTTTAAACCACCATCAAAACAGATTGATGAGATGGCTGTGTGTAGAATTCTATGTCAAAATTATTTTTTTAGAATTGTGATAGCGTTGTTCCACTGTCTTCTAGCCAGTTTGCTTCTTTAGCTTTTCTTTGTGAGCTATATTTTTTCTCTGGAAGATTTTATTTTATTTTATTTTATTTTATTTTATTTTATTTTATTTTATTTTATTTTATTTTTTAAGTGTTTATTTATTTTGGGGGGTGGCAGAGAGTGGGAGAGAGAGAATCCCAAGCAGGCTCCACGCCAGCAGCACAGAGCCTGACACAAGGGTCTATCCCAGGAACCATGAGATCATGACCTGAGCTGAAATCAAGAGTTGGATGGATGCTTAACCAACTCACCCACCCAGACTCCCCTCTTTGGAAAATTTTAGAATCTTCCCCATATACCCAGTATTCTGAAATTTTATAGTAATACCTTAGCAAGAGTAAAGTGCTGGGCAGGAGGTTGGCTCCTTATTCTGTTCTGGAACTTTTAATTATTTGTTTTTTATTGTTTTCTCCTCACCATTTTTATGTCTTTCTTTCCAGAACTCTTATGATACAGTCTTGGACCTTATAGATTGATCCTCTGATTTTCTTATTTTTTTCTTGTCTTTTCCATTTCTTTTCTTTTTCTATCTATTCAATTCTCTATAAAATTTCTTCAGCTTTATTTTATAACTTCTCTATTGATTTATTTTCTGTTATATTTTAATTTTAGAGAACTCTTTATTGCTTCCTTTTTTCTATAGCATGCTGCTCTTGCTCCTTGGATGATGCAATCTCTTTTATCATTTCAGGATATAATTTATAGTGAGGCTTAGTTTTCCTCTGCTCTCTGCATTGTTTCTGTTTTCTCTGGGTTCCTTTTTTCCATTTTTCTTCTTTGTCTTTCATGTTAGAATCTTTCTTTAAGTGAAAATTCTTGGTAGTCTAGGAGTGAAACACTATAAAACTTAGTTTTGGGGCACTTGGGTGGCTCGGTCAGTTAACCATCCAACTTCAGCTCACTCAGGTCATGATCTCACAATTCATGAGTTCGAGCCCTGCATTGGGCTCTGTACTGACAGCTCAGAGCCTGGAGCCTGCTTTGGATTCTGTGTGTGTGTCTCTCTCTGCCCCTCCCCCACTCATGCTCTGTCTCTTTGTCTCTTTGTCTCTCTCTCTCTCTCTCTCTCTCTCAAAAATAAATAAGCATTAAAAAAATAAAAATAAAAAGCTTAGTGTAGTGGAAACTGTGTATACTGGTAGGGCTTGACAGTTGATGGACCTTACCATAGGTTGATTAAGAGGGGGCTTGGATGTTTCATTGGAGACCCCCATATGGTAGTATCTGTGAGTGCTTTCTCAGGGATTATTATCTTATCTGGGAAGTGGGTGGTTGCTGATATTCTCAGAGCCAAGTAGGAGAAGGGATTGGGAGTATATCACTATTTGGAATATAATAACTCTGAATTAATTCCTCTGGTTTTAGTACAGTACCCCTGCCTGCCCTCACTTATGACTATGTTTTAGCCTTCTGCCAGTAAACCTTCAGAAGCACCTGGTCCTGCCAATTTCTGAGCATCCCAGGAATTCTGCGACTCAGATTCGTTTTTTCTTGCCACTGCTACCTGACCCTGAATCCTTGTGGATACTTAAGTTTTAGCTTTATGCTAAGTCAGTTACCACCTAGCCACCTGCTTTTCAGCTTTCAAAATTTTATGGCCACTTCTCATTTGCTGTCTTGTGCTCTCTCATTCTTTCTGACCTCATAGCCTTTCTAAAAAATCATTTTCCCTGCCATGTTTAATCTGAAATCTTTCAATCCTCTTGTTGTTTTGTATCTAAACTGAATGAGTGGTCAGAAGAAACTATAGCTTAAGGTTGTTCAGCTTCCCAGGATCACTCCCCCCTAAGTAGTCTCTTGCTGAAGATCTTAGGAAGCCTCATTTGCCTTTATAAACTTTCTTGCTTCTTTGCTGTGTTGACTCTTTCTCAGACATCTGGCCCATTACACCCTTGAAATTACATATTCCTCCATTACACTCAAGTCCAGTTCCTTTATTCCTCAGAAGATTACAGGCTTGCACATGATCACTGTTGAAATGAATTAATTTCTACTCTATTTATAGAAATGTGGTGACATGTCTCCCAAGGTATAAATAGAACAATGGGTGTTGACAAGATTTTTTGTAACCATGGATACGCTGCAATTATTCCTGAGCCATACTCATTGTGTATCCATATCTGAATTTTAACAAACAGGGCTCTTGCCGCTAACACGAATTTTCCAGGGTAAACATATCGCCCATTATTATCCTCTTCTCGTGAGTCAGGCTTTGTCTTTCAAGTTTAAATTCAGCCATATACATTTGAGAGGCCTGACTTAATCACTCTTCTTGGGTAATAGTTGAAAATTCATGATGAGAATAATAATGGTAATAATGATGATGACGATATAAGAAAAACCAAATATTCTGACAGTGTTATTTGGTTCTAAAAATAACTCTATGATGTAAGCAGGTATTATTGTTAATTCCCACTTTATAGATGAGAAGACTTGAGCCTCAGAGATCTCCATTTATTGCCCAAGACCACAACGCTAATAAATGACTGAGATTCATAATTAGGCTGTCATCAAACATTTGCTGGATACCCATTATGTCTCAGGCACTAAGGATACTGAGATGAACTACATACAGTCTCTGCCCTCTGGTTGCTTACAGATTGATAAATTAATGCATAAATGAATAAGTAAACAAATACTTGGGAGTATGTACTGGACATAGGAATGGGGGTGGGGATGAGGGAGATAAAAAAATTTACCAAATTGCATGCTGATTTCAATGTGCCATGTGAAAGGACCAGAGAGAGAAAGGTTTGAGATTGTATTGGTTAGGTCATAATAATAAAACAGTAGTTTTGAAAGCAACTGATACCAGATCCACCAGCTGTCAGTGGTCCTTGTAGGTCACTTACTTGGATGAAACATTTGGGAGAGTATCTGGAGAAAGCATTGATCAACAGGGTTTTACACACTTCAGGATTGTTTTCAAAGTACGTATGTGCATTCCATGATGGCTCTCCCTACAGTAACACTATGTAACCACTTCAGTGAATATTCCACTTTATATACTTAAATTGATTGACCACTCAGTAATTCACTTAATTTCACACTCTATTTCCTCATTTGTAATAAAGTACACCATAGACATTTCAAGTATACTTAGAAAGAAATTTTCAGAGCTTCTGAATGTATAATAAACCAGATATTTTTATTTAATATTTTCTTTCCTTTGGGGTTCTGGCATCCCCTGAGTTAGCCCTATTCCACTTATAATGATCCATAGCTAAAACCTACCATATCACTCAATTTCAAATAACCAAAATTTGCCTCTGTAAAATATTCTATAATGTTCTTCTGATGCCAAAAGACAGATTTAAATTATTCATTTGTTTAAAAAATACATGTTAAAGTCCCTGGTTTTTGAATCCAGTTCTCTCCACTCTTTTTACTATTCCTACCTTTCTATAGAATATAAGCATAATATTTAATATGTTAAATTAATGTTGTGACTAAAAAATAAAGTCTCCAAAATGCTTAGATTCACTTTTTAAAAATCAGTGTAAAACTACAGGCTTGGGAAGATTCCCCCAAACTCTTCCAGATGTGGAATTACATTGGATTTGACTTTCATATGGCTTTATGGTTTCCCTGGAGTGAGGTGCTAAGTGAGCTGTGGCAACAGTGCAAGGGATGATGGGAAAGTTCTGTCATTTCAAGGAGTAGAAGGGAGCAGTATTCACCAGGGACGCCTTCCATGAAGCAAGGGGCTGTTTGACCAATAGTTCCAAGTACTGATGAGAAAAGAAGGTATGCAAATTAGATCTGGTACCAGAAACTCTTGAAAACCAACCTCTAGGTTGGGATGGACCTATGTGCATATCGGAATAAGGCCTGGCTTTTTGTTCTGACCCCTCTGAGAGTTTGTATCTAGTTCCATCTCTCATCTGCCCCAAGGAAGCATTGCTCAGGTGAGTGCTCCTACAGTTTTTTGTGGGGACATAACATTGGCCTTCCTGATAATTGTACCCATAAAGCATTTGACTTTTCCATCAACAAATAAAAGATAATCCTCCTGATCTTGATTATCCTGTGTTCTGCATTAAAAATTTTTTTCAGAAGATCCACCAGCTAATATGAAATTCATAAGAATTTTGTTACAATAAAAAATGGTAAAAATGGACAAAAGCATTCAGAATAGCTTCTTTATTCTCACTGGTATTTTCATGGCAGAAGATACACATTTTTTGTCCTCCAAGGAAAATGTGTAGCAATTTTACCCCAGAAGCCTACATTCTAATTGTATTAGACAGACTATATCTCTAGCATTGTCATTCCATTAGAGAATTTGCAATAAATCTTAATGATACATGCAAATACACCAACCTAATGGTCCATTATAAAAGAAATGACTGACTGTTACCATTTGTTTCCAGCAATTTATGTGATTTCTCACCTCCTGCTGGTAAAAAGTTCCAGAAGGCAGGGAACTTAATTTTTTTTTTAAGGTCAAAACAGATCAGAGTGAAAAGGGAAGACTAAGAAAAAATATTGCTCTTTTCTTCTGCCTGCATTAAAGGTTTTATAGACTTTCATAACCTGGCATAATTCTGAGCTTTTTGACCTGAAAACTACCTAAAAATAGTTATGTATAGATATTTTTTTGTTTACTTTGCTTTGGCATTCTTTTTGATGCCCTCCTCCATGGAGTTATCTATACAGAGTGTAGAAAAACAGGGGAGTAGGTAAAAATCAGGTCAGAGAGGAAAAAAAAAACTTTGAAAGGGTTTCCTTCTTCTAAAAAATCAATGGAATCATCTCCCCTTTCTGCCTGTAGGCTACTAAGTCATCTTCCAGCTAAGAGATCTGAACTCCTTCTTGCTAGATATGACTTGATGTGCATATACAATACTGGAGTTGGTTGAGAGTCATTTACGATAGCAAATTATAAATTCCTGGACAGGGTCCGTGTCTAATCATATGTGCAGTCCCAAGACCTAGCACAGTGTAGAACCTCAGTTGAACTCAGTTTCTCAAATTGAATCCAACAAGCCAAACCAATAGACCAACCCCTTTTCACTATCTTTTTCCCTTAATAACCTGTGATGACATATGGCAGGCAAGATGACTCTCCTGGCAGGAAGTAACAGATACCTACTCAATGAACTGTACACTAGGGATGGGGATCGGGGAACACATAAAAAAGCCAGCAAATTTCATGCTGGTTCCGGTGTACTACATGGGAAGATCACAGATGGAAAGGTTTGGGATCATATTGGTTAGGTCATAGTAGTAAAGGTAAGCCCTTGACATGAGCTACACCAGCTCTTTATAGTCCTTCCCTTTCATCTACTTGGATGTAACGTTTGGGGGAAATATCCACAGAAAACATTGATCTGCAAAACAAAGGCTGCACCATCTCTGCTTCCCTCTCCTCTATTTGCAAAGTACTTCTCTTGGCATAAACTTGGCAGAAGATATCTGCCCCATTGTTTCTGAATTTATATATCCTTTGTTTAAATGACTAGTGGAGACTGACTTGTGATTTTGATCACAGATCCAAAGTCTCAGAAGAGAGAAACAGGTCTGCTTAGCTTGGGTAAGTTTTCATCCCTGACGCAATATTCAAGGGCCAAGGGGTAGGTTAGGTAGTTATAAATATGACTCAGGGACCACTCTTGTCTGGGAGAGCAGTTCTCAGAGAGGGGAGTTGGTGGGTTAGGCAGATAACCTAGAAGGCCTGTAATACAATGAAAAAAAAAATAATAATTTACTTTTGCCCAGAGAGGAAAGAAAGTACAAAATGAATAGGTTATATAGACAATCAATAAACAATACGTGCAAATTTATGGAAGGCAATTGAATTGGATCGATAGCTCTCATAAATATAATGCATTCATCTGGTAGCACAGGAAAAAAATCTCATCAGTCTTGTTTAATTAAAACTTTCTTTTCAGAACCAAACCTGAGAAATGGCTGTAACAAAGAATACCTGCTTCTAGAGGAAGGATTTATCCCCTTCTTCTATTAAAACAGTTGGGGCAAGGTGTTGCCAAAGAGCTGTATGCTGAAATTGTCTGCACGCAGTGGGACTTCCCAGAAAAAGTGTGGTTTTGTTGTTGTTGTTTAGCTACCCCCCCCTTTTTTTTTTTTAAGAAAAGGGTACATAGCTAGCATACATGCTTTATACTTTTCACTCCTTTCCCTTCATCCTGACTGGAACGCAGGCATGATGACTGGATTCCCAGCGCCCATTGTGGAACAATGAGGTGACCTTGAGGGGATGGTAGTCACATTCTAAGAATGAAGGAATAGAGGGGCGCCTGGGTGGCTCAGTTGGTTAAGCGTCTGACTCTTGATTTTGGCTCAGGTCATGATCTCTCGGTTAGTGGGATCAAGCCCCACTTTGGGCTCTGCACTGACAGTGCAGAGCCTGTTTGGGATTTTCTCTCTCCCTCTCTCTCTGCCCCTCCCTTGCTTGTATGCACTCTCTCTCTCTCAAAATAAATAAACTTAAAAAAAAAAAGAATGAAGGACTAGAAATATAGTAGGTGACTGGGTCTAGGATGATGCCATGGAGCTCTACTGCTTAGCTACAGACTTCTTTTACATGGTGGGGATGGGGTGGATCAATGTCTGTCTTAGTTGAACCATTTGTATCTCAGGTCTCCATAACTAGCAGCCGAATGTAGATCCTAACGTGGTTAAGGAGCCTCTGTTCAAGGGGGGAGCACTATGTGATCAACTGATGAAAACTGATAAAAAACAAAATTGATAACAGGACCCATCACTGAGACTGGTTTGCTCTGGTCCTGACCCTTTATGTTTTCATAGTGGCTAAAATCTATTAAAACAAAATGGTATACAGATAAGATGGATAAACTCATGTCACCTTAAAAAAAAAAAACAACCACTCTAGGTTTGGTTGTGTGCTGTGCTCTGAAGCTTGAGATATGAAGAATGAAGGATGAAATAATGTTGTCCCTCTTTTGCTACCTCTAATTTGGTTGAAAATATGAAAAAGTGGAGAGAGACTCTGCCCCACACAGTGTTCAGGAAACCAGGCAGACCTACCTCTGTCTGCTACCTTCAACATGTGGGAGGAAGGAGGGTAGAGGATTACATGGGAGCATTTTTGAGGCCAGGCCTGGAAATGGGGTGTATAACTTCCTGCCTATATTCCATTGGTCAGGAATCTGTCACATGGGAGGCTGGGAAATGTAGTCTACAGGGGAGCCAAGGAAGAAATGGAAATGGGTTTGAGGAACAATTGGCCAGTTCCTACCCCAGTCACTTAGAAGAGGAAGTATAAGGAACAATGGGGCCTTGGTTTCCTCAGAAAGGGGAGTTTCTTTTTACAGGGACATTTCCATATAGTGCTTTCTCTTTATCAGTACTCTGGCTGCATCACTCCATTAGAAAGTATAAATTTTTAAGGGATATAGAATATAATAAAATATTTTATGGTAGTTAAACTGTCTTAACACCACTTAATTTACTTGGAGATTTGTTATGCAATCAAGTATTCCCAGACTGCTTTGAACAGATTGCAAAGCTGCCTGATCAAAATTCTCATTTCTTATTTATAGGCAGATTATCGTTCAGATCCAGATGTTGAATGGGGGAGCAGGTAAGAAATTTTATCTTGCGCTTCATAGGCATGTCAAGTGAAAAGATGAATTGTATTTTCTTTTTAAATGCACAAATAGATGGCTATGAATTGGACCCCAAATGAAAATATATTTAGGATCTAATCAAATTTCTATGAATTTGAATACACTAAGGCTATTTTATACATTAAAAATAAAACTAGTTCAATATCACAATGTTCCATATGAACCATCACTCAAAGATGGAAATTTTATTTTTAACAGTGCATTAAACCAAATCAACCTTTACTTTGAATACTGCCAATTTTGGGGTGGGGTGGGGAAAGGAACATGTGTAAAATGCTCTCAGTAACATTTCATTTAACATTTGCCTAGACTGTCAGCATATCTTTTTCTAACTTGTGTTAGCTATTTGGCAATTCCAGCTGCTTGATAACAGTTGCAGGATACGAATTTCTCCAGATTGCTGACTACCACACGAGACCACACAAAGTCAGAATTAGATTAAAAATAACATTCGTGAAAGGATAGCAGAGTAACCAAAAGCATCACTTTTTAGTTTGGTTTCATGATACCAGCAGTTAAAGAAATTCTCTTGCCAGTAACACTTTATGAATGCAGTGCTTTAAATTCAGAAAAGATCTTAAAGGTCAACTAGTCCAACCTTTTCATTTCACACTTGAGAGAACTGAATCTCAAAAAAGCTGAAGGTTATGCAGCTAATTAGTTACATGGCCGGGTTTAGAAGCCAAGTTTGTCCATCCATCCATCCAACTAATATTTATTGAGTTCCCACTGTCCAGACACATGCTTGATGCTGAGGATACAATGGTGAACAAAAT
This sequence comes from Prionailurus bengalensis, assembly GCF_016509475.1. NCBI lineage: Eukaryota > Metazoa > Chordata > Mammalia > Carnivora > Felidae > Prionailurus > Prionailurus bengalensis. Next base: position 12,541,262 of record NC_057361.1, read on the forward strand.
CAGACATGGTTTCTGTTCTCGTGAAAGAAACAAACACTATTCAAATGGTTATAATAATATATTGCCACAAAAGAGAACTACACTGTATATTGAGAGCATATAACAGGGGCTGACCTTTTCTGGTAGGTGAGGATGGCAAGGAAGTCTGACTTTAGGCCCTGAAATTTAAGCTGGGAGCTGAAGTCTGAGTGTGCCTTAACCAGGCAAAGAGGAGGAAGAATACACCATGGAGATCCATGTGCTCTGATAGAAGTAAGGTAGCATATTTGATGAGCTTGAAGTAGACCAATGGAAGTAGATTGCAGAGACCAAGTGAGAACCTGGTTCAGGGTGGGGCTGAAAGATAGGCAGAGGCTAGCGAAAGAGAACATCTGTCATCCTAGTGAGTTGGTGAAGATACAAGGTTCAGACTTGAGCTGCCCTTTTGCTACAATGGGGGGCAGGCCAAGGCCTCAGCATACAAGGCCTGAGGATGGTGCCAATGCCACGGAAGGCTGAGAAGAGACTAGTGAGAAACCAGGCCCTTGGTGGCACTTCATGAGCCATGGGGTCAAGTCTCACCTGAATTAAGCAATAATGTGCGACTACTTAGTTGTAGTTTTTATGATTTGAGTGAGTTTAAATTGGATTTTTTGTCACGTGTAACCAAAAATGTCTCCCTCACATAGGGAGTCAACCAAATTAAAATGGCAGTCATTGTACTTGATGTGATGTTTGTCTTTTTTTTAGTAATTAGTGAATATTTGCTGAATTGCGTGCCCATTTCCATCACTCTGTGGATGCATGGGATGCTTTCTATGTCTCTTTAAATCCTACTCATCCTCGAAGCCCAGGTTAACCTCCCTACCTTTCAGGAGGCTGAACACATACCTTCATCCCCTTTTTGACTGCTTCTGCTCTTCCTGTTGGTCCATTAATACTGTGACTGAGTCTACGTGATCTTGTATTTTACTTATTTCTTTTTTTTAAGAACTACCCCCTGCCTCTAACCTTTTTTTTTTTTTAAAGAATGCTCTTGTGTTTTAATGTCAGGGCTTCACCTGTATCTTTTTCTCCTTTGTGTCTTTTCAAGTATTACCTCTCACACATAACAATCACCTGTGGACTTGTTAAAAAGGCAGATTCTCTCATATATCATAGGTGCACACATGGAGAAACACTGTACATTAGGTATTATATATTATAGGCACTCAGTGCATAACTCATGAGTTGAACTGAATTAGAAGTCCAGGAGGGATTTGCTTTTGGGATTATCAGAAAGCTTTCTCCTATAAGGCTTTAAAACTGGGAACCTCCTTCAACTTCTCCCTGGTGATCTCATAACCAAGCTGGGTACCGAGGTTGAGATATTGCATGATTAAGAGGCAGCCAAAATTTTTGATGACTTTAGCTAAAAGTGGTGAGAGAAACCGTATCTCACCCCTCAGATTCTGCATTAATGAGAATCAGTGTCAGGATTTCTTGACAAATAATGGATATTTCACCAGCTCCTCAATGATTTTTCTTTTCTTCCCAAGTGCCTTTACTTCCTTCACCTTTGAGCACTGGTCTCTTCCCACTGATTTTTGGTTTGTGTTCCAATAAGAAGCACCCTGGTGTAACAAGAAGCAGTGATGCTTCTACCTGGACCACAACTTTGTCTCAGCAACAACTTGTTCATTTCTTCCTTTCTCCCTCTGGCCTGAGCTGAGCCCTGCCTTACCCACCTTTACCTCTCATACACATATACAGCTCTTAGCGGTGTTTGCTGCAGATGAAGACGGTCTTCCAACTTCTCCTACTGTAATCTTCTTTCTTGGACACACACACACACACACACACACCTCTTTTTCAATTCCATATATGAAAATATAAAATTTTACATTTGTTTAACAAAACAATGGAGAAGTTTAAAAAACTATAAGAATTTTTTTTTTAGTTTATTTATTTTGAGAGAGAGGGAGAGAGAGCAAGCAGGGGTAGGGCAAAGAGAGAGGGAATCCCAAGCTGACTCTGCACTGTCAGCAAAGAGCCTGATGCGGGGCTCAAATTCACGAACCGTGAGGTCATGACCTGAGCCGGAATCAAGAGTCCAACGCTTAACTGATTGAGTCACCCAGGCACCCCCAAAAGTATAGGAATTCTTATAAGCCCTAGTAATAAGGATCTGTTTTAATTGCCCCACTGGTGATGGAGGAATTTCCACCCTACAGTTCTAGGGATGGCTGAACACATAGCACCCCCCACTGGATAGATGAGATGGACGACAGTTTATTGGTCTTATGTACTCACAGTCTGGGGGGAGGAGAATACCACATGCCATACATAAGGCTACGTGGGGATTGCATTCAGGAACGGAGTGAACATCCAGGGGCTGTGAGAGGCAAGCTTGGTGGTATCAAGAGGGTGAGGTGACCCCTGGATCCTGTGGGAGGATGTGATCGGCTTGTCTGGATAGTTCTGAAGGCTGGCAGGGAACTGCAACCCACTACTCAGGGATAAGCAGGAGCCGTGCTCAGTCCCTCTTCAGGAGAATCGTTTGGCTAGAGGACATTACCCTCCACAGCAGAGTGGAGAGAGGAACTTGTATGTCGGCCATGGAGGCCTTCCTGATTTTACCAGATGTCAAGACAACACATAATATTAATTTTAGGCCTTGTACCACAGGGTCTCTATTCTTCAAAAAAAAAAAATCTAAGCGGAGCTAGTCTAGTTGTTTCTGCCTCCTGGTTTATCTCCTCAGTGTTACTTTGTGAGTAGACTCACTCAAATAATTTTTCTTTTCAGAATTTATATCACCACTTTGCTATGTATGCCTTTGGGTCAGATTAGAGTGTGTCAGAGGTCCTTTTATTTCTGCTTGCCCTAAATTTGAGTGATTAAGTAATAACAGTGAAAATGATCGACTCTTTATACACTTAACTTTGAAGCTCTTCACCTCCTCTCTGAGCTTGTGTTCCTTAGAAGCAGAGCCTGAGGCAGGAAGTCAGGTGGATGGGACGCGTTGCAGGAGCATTCTTCAGGAATAACCTGTGAGGAGGGAGGAAAACAAGAAAGGAAAGGAAAGCTCAGCAAGGAAGTGGTCTCATTTTCTTAAAGAGAGGCTCTGAAATGCAAGGCATACGTTGGAGTTATCCCTGCCTTGAGGGGAAGGGGGTCTCTTTTGCACCCCATAGCAGCTGGTCATTGGCCGTGGGTCGTGGGGTGGGGTGACTTCAAGGAAGAGATGGCTGCTATCCATCCAGGGAAGTTCTGCAGAGAAGATGGGCAGCTGGGGGGAGGTGCTCTGCCCTCCATTGATCTCCTCAACAACCCGAAGAGGCAGATATATGATTACTCTATTTTTCAGGTGAGGAAATTGAGGCTTAGAAGAAGCATGGCTAAAGTCAAGTCCATATTCCAACCTGGAGAGCCGGGTGCTCATTTTTAGAGCATTACAGGGGAAACATGCTTGACAATTCTAAAGTGTCTTCTAGCTCTTCATTTTAGCCTTTTAATTTGATTCAATTCATAAAAGATGCACTGATCACCAATATTGTGTAGAGTTGTCTTACAGGAGTGTTTTGCTGAAGGGCCTGAGTTACATTGCATCCCTCTCCACTGGAGTCTTTGATGTTGAAAGACCCTTGGGCCCATTTTGCCCAAAACTTCAAATTATATAATTAACTACCCATACCTTGTTGGATTCAGTCTCAAACTGTCTAATCTGTCTAATGAGTTTGTTCTTCTTAATTCATCCATGTGAATTATCTGCTCATAAGATATGTCTTTTAACGAGGGAATGAAACAATGACTCTTCATTTAAGTCAGTAATTAAGGAATATCATAGAGAGGAACATTATCTCAGCTGCCAGCATTGTACCTTTTTATCCTCAAGCAAATAGCTTGAAAGAGAGAGGCAGATGACTAAAGATCTTTCTGGATAAGACCGGACAGGTAGCCTGCCCGTGTTTCTGGTACAAAAGAGAAATGGCATGAGCCATGGGTTCTCTGTGAAAGAGGCAGATCCATCTTCTTAAGACTTTACCCCTGGGGTGCCTGGGTGGCTCAGTCGGTTAAGCGTCTGACTTTGGCCCAGGTCATGATCTCACGGTTCATGAGTTCTGGCCCATGTCGGGCTCTGTGCTGACAGCTCAGAGCCTCGAGCCTGCTTCGGGTTCTGTCTGTCTGTCTGTCTGTCTGTCTCTCTCTCTCTCTCTGCCCCTCCACCGCTCACGTGCTCTCTCTCTCTCTCTCTCAAAAATAAACATAAAAAAAAAAAGACTTTACCCCTTTGTTTAAAAAAATGGGATGGATTTCCATCAGCAGTGATCTCTGGGGAAGAGGAAGATTGCTAGGTAGGTCAAGTTCGAGTCACAAATTTTCTGAATTTTTTATTCTTAAAATAGATAATACATCACATGGTTTAAAATTCAAAAGGGTATTACAGTAAAAAAAAGTCTTTCTCCCTGATCCTGCAGGTATCTAGTTCCATTTCTCAAAGGCAACCAGTGTTGTCAGTTTCTTGGATATCTTTGCAGAGATGTTTTATGAATATTCAAACAGGTACATGTAAATATTTCCTGAGATCTTTGAAAATTCAGTGCTCAGGGTAGAAGTAGGAAAATCCGCGTATTAATCACCTACGGCTGCCATAAAAAATTACCAGAAACTGAGTGGCTGAAGACAACGGATACTTATTCTGTTGCAATCCTGGAGGCTAGAAGTCCAAAATCAAGGTGTCAGCAGGGCCATGCTTTCTCTCAAGGCTCTAGGGAAGAATCTTTCTCTGCCACTCCCTAGCTTCTGGTGGTTGCCAGCTATTCTGGGCATTCCTTGCCTCGTAGACACCTTACTCCAATATCTGCTTCTGTCGTTTCCTGGTGTTCTCCCTAGGTGGCTCTGTGTCCAAATTTCCCTCTTATAAGATCACCAGTCACTGGATTAAGGCCCACTCTAATCCATTATGATCCCATTTTAACTTGATTACATCTGCAAAGAGTGTATTTCCAAATAAAGTCACATTCACAGGTACTGAGAACGAGGACTTGAACATATCTTTTTAGGGACATAATTCTACCCACTTTAACCCATAATGTTATAATTTCTTTTTCTTTTAATTTTTAAAAAATGTTTACTTTTGAGAGAGAGAGACAGAGTGTCAGCAGGGGAGGGACAGAGAGAGAGAGGGAGACACAGAATCTGAAGCAGGCTCCAGGCTCTGAGCTGTCAGCACACAGCACAACATGGGGCTTGAACTCACAAACTGTGAGATCATGACCTGAGCTGAAGGCCAACACTTAACCAACTAAGCCACCCAGGTACCCCTTTAATGTTATAATTTCAAAGCTTTAAGTAGCCTTTGTAGGAAAGTAGAGTTCTTTTTTTTTTTTAATATATGAAATTTATTGTCAAATTGGTTTCCATACAACACCCAGTGCTCATCCCAAAAGATGCCCTCTTCAATACCCATCACCCACCCTCTCCTCCCTCCCACCCCCCATCAGCCATCAGTTTGTTCTCATTTTTTAAGAGTCTCTTATGCTTTGGCTCTCTCCCACTCTAACCTCTCTCTCTTTTTTTTTCCTTCCCCTCCCCCATGGGTTCCTGTTAAGTTTCTCAGGAAAGTAGAGTTCAATTCACTTTTAGGATGTGGAATGGAGTTGAGAGTTCTGTCGTTTTGAAGAAAATTAATACCTAAATGGATCTTTCTCTTTCATAGACATGAAGCAAAGATCCATAACAGTAGATGGAGATTTCTAAACCTCCAGTAGCATCAAGAAACCTAGCTGTTCTGGATGGAAATGAGTATTTATACTGGTGAGGGTTTTTTTTTTTCCCCAATTTTTTTTTGATTCTTGCTCATAGTATGAAATACGTCATAACCCTGAACATCCAAACGTTTGAATATACATATACGAATAGATATAACTGAAACAAGGACTTGCTCCATGAAACAGTATGTACATTTATTATTTGAAATGAATTTTTATCTTTTCTAGTCTACCCTTTTGGATTAATTTTTTTCTCAGGACTACTAATGGGTTGCCACTTACAGTATGAATAATACTTCTTGGTGATTCATTCTTCCCTAAGAAAGGGTTTATAGATTTCACTGCCTGCATGTTATTACTTATTCTCATGGAGATGTTTGTGTATAGCAGGAATAAAGTGGAGGACTAATCTTCACCTCCCCACGGGGGAGTTAAAGGCTGTAAAAGGGAAATGACCCCTGCTAATCCTTGGCTCAACACAGATCGGACTGTAGGTGCCATGCATGCATGTTACTCAGTTTTATGTAAGTCAGACTTGGTTGAATGTACTAATGTCAGGCTTTTGTGTTCCAATGTCTTCTTGGAGTCCTAAGACCAAGATTAGGGAATAGGGCTGTCAGTCATCTTGGAAAATCCTGGAATTGAAACAGGATTGAGTGATGTCGTTAAGGGAGAAAGAAATGTCTCTGGGACCTCGGACTCCACGGAGAGGAGCCAGCTCAAAGACATTTTTGTTGGTGGAATGGAAAGGAGGTGGAAAAATGATGAATAAGGTTAAGTCTTTTAAACACTGATGAGGCCAGGGAGATTGGCAGAGGTGCTCTTCAGGGACTAGTTGTGAGCTCTGTTTTGGTCATTGTAATAGATGCTGTTGGTACCCACCCAGATGTCTGTTTAAGGGCCTGTGCCCCATCCCTTAGCCGTTGTGAGTGTTGCCTGTTAACAGTTCATAGCTGCCTCTTTCTCTGGAGAATTGTCCTCAGCAGAATGGGACTCTCCTTGTCTGGGAAGTTATGTTACCCTATCCCCTGAGTAGCAATGGCTGATGACTGACTGACACAAAGGTACAACAGGCTGGCTCCTTTGCCCCAGGGGACAGCTGTTCTCCAGAGTTCTCTGTGGGACCAGGTTGAAGCTGAATTCCCACTCCTTCCTTCCTTTGGCCCATCCTGCTTCCTTCACCCCTCTTCTCTCTCCTCCCAAGAAATCACATGCCAGAGAATTCTTATCTTAGGTTCTGCTTCTAGGGAACCCAGCCTAAGATGGTTACTTCTGTTTTGTACCTTCCTCAACTTGCAGTTTTATTATTACTTATTAGCATGTTCTGATTACTATAAGCTGCAGCCTTGCATTTCACTTTGGAGATTAAGGAAGGTGATCAGGACCATGCTTTGGGCAGAGCAGCACATGGGAGTGATGCAGGAACACAGGGCAAGTAGATCCTGGGAGAGGACAGTGACCAGCAGCAGGGTCATCAGTGGCCCCAAGGCTGGACAGGAGTGGCTTTGAACCAGGAAGGTACTAAGTCAGCAGGGGACAACCAGGGCAAACTCAGAGAAAAGAGTAAGCCCTTCCCTTTTACTTGTGGAGGGAAGTCAAAGCCTGGTCTTCTAGTGACAAGTGAGATGGGACTTGAGTTGTAATTTAGGGACCAGGAGTAAACTGATCTCATCTTGTCTGCATAGGCTGTTGGCATATTAGTTTCCTGTGGCTGTTGTAACAAATTACCACAAATTTAGTAATTTAGAACAACACAAATTTGTTATGTTACACTTCTGGAGGTCAGAAGTCCCAAGTGGGTTTGTGGGACTGTGTTCCTTCTGGATGCTCTGGGGGCAAATCTGTTTCCTTTCCTTTTCCAGTTTCTAGAGGCTACCTGCATTCTTTGGCTCATGGCTCCTTTTTTTTTTTTTTTTTTTTTTTTTTTTTTTTTTCCTTCAAAGCCAGCGGCATAGCATCTTCCAATTTCTCTCTGTTCCTCTGCTTCTGCCTCACATCTCTTTCTCCCTGACTCTGACTCCTCTTGTGTCCCTTTTATAAAGACCCTTGTGAATTGAAAGGGCACACCCACATAATCCAGGATAATCTTCCCATCTCAAGATTCTGAATTTAGTAACATCTACAAAATCTCTTTCATTATGTAAAGTAACATATTCATAGGTACCCTGTATTAAGTCATGGACATCTTTAGGGAGGGCCGTTATTCAGCCTACTGCACAGGGGAGGCCTGGACACAAAAGTTATATTTGCCTTTCAACCTTTGCTTCACGTTCAAGGCCAATAATCAATTTTGCTGAGTTAATAATGTCTGCACCTACTCCTCACCCTCTCAGTGCAAGAGCTAGTCTCTGTGAGGGCTTGGAGCTGGATCACAGTAGGTTCTGCCTCCGATACTGGGGCCATGAGATCTGTGTCACACAGGCCCAGAGTATACAGGGCTGTGTGGTGCTGGTGTGCCTAGACATGGACAGACTTTGTCCTGGGACGATTTGACAAGGGCAGAACCATGAGTGACATCTCCATATGGTCTGTCCATCACCAGCTATCCGACCGGCTCTTTTGGGAACTCACTAAAGCCCAAAAGGAAAGGATGAGATGACTCTTCTCTCGCCACTAAGGGTGTATACGTATGTTCAGCTGATAATTTATAGCCACTAAGGAAGCAAGGGGATTTAAAGAAGAAATCGCCATGAGTCGCACCCCAGCCTCACTCTCAATCATTCTCTTTTCCTTAATTTGTCATGTGTTGTTCCTCTTTACACAAGATATCAAAATCAGGCTCAGGGCTCCAGACAGAGTCTGTAGTGCATGCAAATGAATTGCAGAAGTACCGTTGAGTAAAATGCTAAGATAGGGTGGCATGGGCTTTCTTTCTCCATTAAATAAAAATTTCTTTGTGGACAGTAACTCATGATTAATGTCAATCAAGGGAGGGATAGTATCAGAAGGTGCTGTCATTTGATATCAGTAATTTTTCTTTTGCGTTCTTCAAATTACTGTCAGAGGCCATTGGGAGTGAAGTTAGGCATGATTTTGCCCAGCAAAATGTATCTGACTGAAACATTTCCTGTTTTCTGTCTTTGTGTTGCAGTCTCGATATGAAAGAAATAATTTAGTCCCTCAGCAAGGGGTGCATGATCTCTTCCACTTCTCATACTTTGAATTCATGCCTTTGAGTCTCCCCTTTCATTAATCTCCCTGGCTTTCTCTCCCTCTCCCTCTATCCTGTTCAGATTTTTTTTTCATCCTCTATATTACTTATGTTCTTCATTCTAGCAATTCTTGCTTGAGCAGGATCCTGGTCATCATATGGATAGTTTGGTGAGAGCTAAAGTTAGAAAGCTATGCTAACTCTACGTGTTTTTTTTTTTTTTTAAGATTTTATTTTTAAGTCATCTCCACACCCAACCTGGGGCTCAAATTCACAACTCCAAGATCAAGAGTCTCAAACTTTATGGACTGAGCCAGCCAGGCACCCCTAGGCTACGCTACTTTTAAGACACTTGCAGTATGTCGAAAAACAAAACAAAACAGAACAAAACCATCTGAACCTTTTGAGTTGCTTGCCATCGAATTTCAAAAACCCACCAGTGATTTTCTCAGAATATTGGTTTGAGCCATGTGCTGTTTATGACAATTCATTATTCCTAATACAATGCAAAAGAGAGATATTGACTAAAGGTCAAAATCATGCACATTGCCTAGTCACTTTTCACAATCCAAGATGTGGAACCATGAACTTGATGAATTCTGGGTGTCACTGACATGCTTCAGGAAACCAAGTGGCTGCTTCATGGATATTTGTTCAGTCTTCAATCTTTCTTGCTAGCTGACTGTGACAGTTTTGTACAGGGCAAGAATATCCTTTCTTAATATGTTTCCTTCAATCCCCAAGAATATAAATGAGTTGATGATTAGAGCTCTGAAGCATACAGGATTCCATATCACTCTAATATGTTTCTGAGATTTGAGCTATTGATTTTGCCAGCTCAGTGTTTCTCCAATGCCAGGAAGAAATCTAGCAAGAGCAGGAACCCTGTGATGTTCTTCACATGGGTATGACTGTAGAGACGGTAGAATAGAATCCAACAAGTGACCAACTTGTCTTAAGTAATAATAATAATAAGAAATAATAATATGTAATAATAATAATAAGAAGAAGAATTTCTTTTTTTTACTTTAGCAAGAAGTAATAATGTGCTCTTAGGGGAAATAAGCAAAATTATTTCAGAACTTGACTAAGGTACATTATTGGCATTTTGAAAAGCATCAGACAGAGGATTTCATAAGTGCATTTGAGTTGATTGAACTTTTGTGTGGGATGGCAATATGTATAAGACAAATAGAAAGTCCTTTCTCCATTGAGAGCTACTGGCCTAAGGGAAGCATTTTTATTGACAACCAAGTAAGAATGCAATTTTATTAGTTTCTTTAAAAAAATAGGTAAGTATTTTATTCCATAACTGTAGAAATATTTTTAAACATTTTATTAGATTTTCAAGTACACACATAATTAGTGAGAACAGTATAATAAATTCCCACATATCCATCATCTAGCATAAACAACAGGCATAGATTTTCCAGTCTTCCAACTTCTTTCAAAAGTAAGAAATACTTGAGTCTTATCTTATAGAGGCCCTATTCAGTGTCTTATCTACTCTTTCAGCTTCTTACGGACCTTAAGACTTCTTAATTTCAATAGATTTTCTTACCTCTTCCTTCCCTGAGAAGATAGGCCATTCTACCATGTTTCTTTCTCTCCACTTCAAAATGTCTGTGTCAGAATTCTGCTCTATTTCTCCCATATTTTCCTTTTATTTCTTTTTTTAATTTTTGAAGGAGAGAGAGAGAGAGAGAGACAGAGCATGAGTAGGGGAGAGGCAGAGAGAGAGGGAGACACAGAATCCCAAGCCAGCTCCAGGCTCTAAGCTGTCAGCACAGAGCCCGACGCAGGGCTTGAACTCATGAGTTGTGAGATCATGACCTGAGCTGAAGTAGGATGCTTAACTGACCGAGCCACCCAGGCACCCCCTTTTTATTTCTTCTTGTTGCAGAGAAATAGTGTTTCTTCTCAAGAAATTAAACCTCTACCTGAATATTTTGGTCATATCTATCTCATCCAGAATCTTGTCCTATTGATTTTTCCCTCCTCTATTTTCTTTTTTTTTAAATTTTTATTTATTTTTGAGGGAGGGGAGGGGCAGAGAGGGAGGGACACGCAGAATCCGAAGCAGGCTGCAGGCTCTGAACTGTCAGCACAGAGCCCGATGCAGGGCTTGAACCTGCCAACCGCAAGACCATGACCTGAGCCGGAGTTGGACACCCAACCAACTGAGCTACCCAGGCGCCCCTCCCTCATCTATTTTCTATCTTTACTCTTCCTCTTGGCTCTGCCAATAAACATGCTCAGATCTGCTCTGACTCAAACCTTCCTATTTGTGGTTATTCTTTTTTTCCACCTAGACTTGAAATCTGGGAAAATTCCTGTTTTCTTCTTGTTGTTCTTTCTCCAGCCAGGCTCCGGGAATCCATATTCCCTCATTGACTTTGCATCTGCCCCAGAGTAAGAGGCTGTATTTTCTGAAGATGGCCACAGCAGTGTTTCCTGTCCTACATGTTCTTCTTACAGTGTGACCTCGACACGCCTCCTATTGGGTGGTATGGTCTATGTCCCTTCCCCTTGCACTGGGTGAACCTCTGTGACTAACCTTAACCATTAAAGTATGGAAGAAGTGCCCCTATGTGACTTCTGGGATAGGTCATAAATGTGCCATCTGCTTTGCTCTTGTTCTTAGAGCCCAGCTACCATGCTTCGAAGAAGCTCAGATTTGTCCACATGGCGAGACCACATGAAGAGGCTGTGTGTAAGTGTGTCAGCTAATAGCCAGCCTCAACTACCAGACATAGACATGAGAAAGTCTTCAAGATAAATAAATGGAGTTCCCAGTCCTTGGGTCACTCCCAGATTTGAAACTTCCCCAGCTGAGGTCCCAGGCATTTTAGAGCAGAGACAAGCTGCCCTCGTGATGTCCTGTTCAAATTTATGACCTACAAAATCTTTGAACATAGTAAATGGCCGTTTTATGCAAGTTTTCAAGTGGTTTGTCACTCAGCCATAGCCCTGGAATACTCAGCCTCTCCTTCCTCGGTATGCTAGCTCTGGTTCACACACGCATTTTCTTGGCCTGATTTCTGGATTAGGCTTTTGCCCTTAAGGATCTCATTGCTGCCTCCATGTCTCACCTGAACAGAACACTCTCCTGTTTTTGAAATACTTGTCTGTCACATTTTTCATTTGCTCCCCAACACTGGGGAATGGGCAGGGCATATCCTAAGAATTATTTTGCAGATAAGGAACTGAGATTTAAGTAAAGAGAGGTTTAAAAGTCTCTCAATTTGGGAGGGAGGCAAACCGTAAGAGACTCTTAAATACTGAGAACAAACTGAGGGTTGATGGGGGGTGGGGGAGAGGGAAAAGTGGGTGATGGGCATTGAGGAGGGCACCTGTTGGGATGAGCATTGGGTGTTGTATGGAAATCAATTTGACAATAAATTATATTTAAAAAAATAAATAAAAGTCTCTCAAATTAGCTTACAGAGCTAGGACTAGAGCTATAAGAGGGGATTTACTCTAGAATGCAGAGTTTCTCAATTCTTGTTTCCCCATAGAATCCTTTCTGTAAACACCTATCAACATTTGAAGAACACTGGTTTCCCCAAGGACCACAGTTTGGGAAATTCCCTTCTAGCCCAATTTCCTCTCTTTATGGTCAGGCTTGGGAGATTCCATTTCCAAGAGATAATTAAATAAAAGATACAAAAGGGACAACTGGAGCGCAGGGTTATTCTGCCAAGTCTTTACAGCTTGCCGTATGTGGTGAGAATTTTTGTGCGCTTATACCTTTGGAATATTCCTATCAGCCTGGCTCATGGTGTCCCAGATGAGAGAGGAAAAGATGTATTTGGAGGTGTCAATGCCTTTTAGCCAAAGACCACTGGAAGCACACTTAATTAAATAAGTTGAGTTTATTACTCATTGCAGGGTACCCTCAGTAAGAGTGTTAGAAAGAACATATTATAAGATTTGGGCTTCAGTTGGCTGAGTTAGGGGACAAGAGTTTAGATTGGATGCTGTCAGAAAGCAAGGATAATTCTATGATTGGGCATTTTATGGTTTGCAAAGTGACCTTGTTTTTGTTCATGCTTAATCAAAATTATGAAGTAGTCTTGTTTTGTTTCATTTTATCATGATCTCAGAGTAACCTTGTTTGAGACTGGTGTTTTGTCAGTTTGTTTATATCCAACAGGAGAAAAAAAATGGCCTGGCTGTATCAGATGAGCATGTAAAAGTATTGAGGTCTAGTTGTGAATATCACATTAGTTTTGGATAGCAAAGATTTTTTTTTTTCTTTTTCAGAGGTCATTATTCTTAATCACCTTAGGTATTAAAGAGCAAAGCAGGCTCATCCAAGGGAGCATGACTTGGTTTGGGGTGGGGTCTTTACTGCTGGGTAACAGGAGAACGTTACAGCAAAGAAACAAGCAGATGGCCAACAGACTTTGTGAGTAACATCCAATTCTTATTGCATGTAATCTTCCATAGAATAAAAGACACTGTTTCAAAACAACAACAACAACAACAACAACCACCCTTCTAACCAATGCCCACTAGAATTCTGAACCTTTCAATTACTGCCTTAGAAGAAACAGATCCTCCTGATTCAGGCCAAGAACACTCAAGACGCATACGCACAGAATTGCATTAGAATGGAGAGAGAACACTTATGAACTTAGAACCTGGCTCATAAAGCAACATTTTCCCATTTTACACAACTGGTTAGCATTTGATTTAGGACTAGAACTCAGGTCTCTGACCCCTACTTCAATGCTATTAAATCCCCAGTGCCTAGCACATGGCCTGGTACACAGTACACATTCAGAAAATGGTTATTGAATGGATAAATGAATTCATCATAGATACTTGGTTTGGAAATGGATTGGTCAAAGGTGACAGTGAAATCTATCACCATGTAACTGGCTGAATTTAACTGGCCTCCTGGCTTGCCCTGCCCCCCACGTGCCATTCTCAGCTTAGTCTTCAACAGAAAGCATAAGCTGAGGTACTTTCTGTTTCTTTTATAGTCTCGGATCTGTGTCTGAGGCAAACCAAAGTTTATTGTATTGGTTCTCCAGCAGTAGGTTTCAGCAATAATCAATAAAGGTTTTCTTTAAAACCCTTTGAAGCGTCCTTTAGTGGAGAGGTGAGTTTTCTAAATATAAAAATGTTACAACATTTGTTTTTCAACATCGATCAAATTGGCACTCATATACATAGGCAGTGACATTATTCATAATGTTATGTTGGCATCTAGCACCAATTGTTTTTGTCCCTGCATGGCCCTTAATGGGTATGTTTTCCATAGAATGGTTAATCACATTTTAAATTGTTACTTCAGAACTCATGAGATCTGATAATCATTGGTGTATTTGATGATTCTTCCCCAGTGTTTTTGAAGGATAATAAGACTGCAGAAGAGAAGTGAATATTTTCTTCTTACAGCAGTGTAGCTCATAATTAATTGATCATCATCTCCTATTAGTGAGGTATCTTTGATCCTGCTAATTGAAAATGAGACTTTTTCCCTAAGTACAGAATAAAAGCAATATTAAACTGCTTAGTCTTTGTCCACTTAAGGGCCAGACGTTAGTCAAGTGAGTTTAAAAGAACGATTAATCAAAAAGTTTAAACTGATTTTTTAACAATTTGCTGGCCACACTGGTTGAGAAAATCTTTTAGCAGAATAGCTTTCTTAATAGCAGAGAAGTAATTGTAGAGAGGTTGAGGAGGTATAAGAGAAGGGGACCACAAGATACAGTGAACCTTACCATCATCATCATGACACAAGCATGTTGCTTTCACATAATTATTACTACTTCCCAGAAGTCCCGTGAGAGGTAATTTTTATTCCCTTTTTACAGATAGAAGCATCAGGGCTACATGGTGTTAGGAAATTCACACAATGTAAATGGCATAACCAAAATATAAATGCAAATTTTGGACTCTAAGTCCTATGTTAGGTACAGCACTCTTTTTCCTGTATCATTTGGTTTTATAATCTGATTAATGTTAAAAGAAAATATGAGCAATGCTAGAATATGAGCAGCTATAGACAAATGCCCAGGATCAGTATAACTTACCATCACAATTCTGATGTGATTGTTATGCTTATACTTACATTGGAATGACAATGTAACTTGCAGAGTTGATAGATATGGTAAAATGTTCTTGGAGTTGAGTGGCTGGATATTGTGAAGTGATGGTGAAGAGTAATTGCTTTGGACTCTACAAATTTCCTATAAGACTAGAATACTCTTAACAATGGAACACCTAAGTAGATAGTTTTAGAAAGAAGATATCAATCCACTGTTTTCCTCAAATTAGTTCTTTTCCTACTGCAATGCTACATGTCTTTATTCCCCTTAGCAGCAGCAAAAAGTATCACACAAGAGCACAATTTGTTACAATGTCATAGGGACATGATCTAGTGTGTGAAGGATGCTGTTGAGTCTTGCCTTTTTATAAACTTACAGTGTGGTCATCAACATACAGGCAAGACAATGATAACGCCTAAATTAGGGGTCGGTAAACTTTTTCTATAAAGGGCCAAATAGTAAATATTTTAGGCTCTGTGAGTCACATGGTCTTTTTTTTTTTTTTCCCAGCTTCTCACCTCTGTTGTTGGAGAGCTAAAGTAGTCATAGATAACACAGAAACAAATGGGCAGGGCTATGTTCTAATAAAACTTTATTTATGGACAATGACATTCACATTTGATATAATTTTCATGTTTCATGAAATGTTATTCTCCTTTCGATTTTTTTCAACCATTAAAATAATGTGAAAAACCATTCTTCACTCACAGGTTGTACAAAAACGTGCAGCAGGATGGACTTGGCCGGTGGGCCACGGCTTGCAAACGCCTGGCCTAATTAGGATAGAATGGCTGTAAGGGATAAAAGAGATGTGGATTTAATTGGGAGAGGGGAGAAAGGCATTAGGATGAAAACAAAGCTGACTTCAGGTTTAGAGAGGGACGGAGCAGAGAAAGCTCTTGGGAGCAGGCGGACACCTCTTCCCAGCCACAGTAATGAGCAGTGCCTGATGCTTTGAGGGATCCTGAACAGATTCACTCAGAATGACTCACCGGCTTGAACAAAGCTGGGGAAGATTTTTTGCCTTTTATTCAAAGAGAGTAATTGGCCCACCTGCATCTCTTAAATTAAGATTGCCAGAGCTCTAGGCCTTTAAGCCTCTTAACATGGTTTACTTCTTACACCTTTTATCAGCATAGAAGAATGGCCGCTCTTCTCATCTTTTTTTGTAAAACCCTGTTCCAAATGTCCAAACCACTTTATCCACATGATGATTCATGGCCATTTCCAGGCCTATGATCACGGAAACACAAAAAGTTACAGAAAATTTAAATGGCACCCTGTTAAGTGTTGTGGGCAGCCTTTGACAAGACATAGATAATCTGGAGTTTCAGAGATGTGATTTGAATTTCTCATCTGCCTTCCTTCCTGCCCCCCCCCATTTTTTTTAAACTGAGGAATAAGTTATATATGGGCAATTCATTCTTTTTCGTACATAGGTCTATGAAGTTTGGCAAATGCATGTAAGCACCATGACATGTTACATTTAACAGTTACATAAGTACCATGGCAAGCAAAATATAGAACATTTCCATTGACTTAAAAAATTCCCTGGTGCTCTTTTGTAATTATCTTGTACCCTAACCCTAGTCCCTGGGAAACATTTATCTGTTTTTCTGTCCCTATAGTTTTATCTTTTGCAAAATGGCATGTAAATGGAGTCATACAGGATGTAGCCTTTGGCATGTGGCTTCTTTCATTTGGGATAATGCAGTTGATGTTCATCCATGTCTTCTCCGTTTTCTCACTAGTTTGTTCCATTCTATTGCTAAGTAGATTTCATTGTTTGAGAGTATCAGTTGTTTACATATTCTGCAATGGGGAATATTTGGGTTGTTTCCAGTTTTTGGTGTTTCTGAATAAGGCCAATATAAACACTTATGTAAGGTTTTTGTGTGAATATAATAAATTTGTATTGCTCTTGGGTAAACTCCTAGAAGTGGCCTTGTGGAGTTGTGCATGAAGCATACGTTTAACTTTGTAAGAAACTGCCACGCCATCTTCTGTGCCATTTTGCATCCCCTCCAGCAGGGTATAAGAGTTCTAGTTGCTCTGCATCCTCTCCAGTGCTTGGTACTGTCAGTTTTTGTTTGTCAAGTTTGGCCATTCAACAGGTGTATAGTGTTATCTCACTGTGGTGTAATCTGCACATTCAGATGACTAACAATGTTGAGCATCTCTTCATATGCTCATTTGCCACCCGTGTATCTTTGGTGAAGTCTAGTCAGATTCTTGCCCCATTTTTTAATTGGGTTGTTTATTTTATTACTATTCAGGTGTGTGTGTGTGTGTGTGTGTGTGTGTGTGTGTGTGTTTAAGTAAGCTTTATGCCCAACGTGGGGCTTGACCTCATGACCTTGAGATCAAGAGATACATGTTCTACTGAATGACCCAGCCAGATACCTCCTTACTATTGAGTTTTGAAAAAATTTTTTTAATACTCTAGGAACAAGTTCTGTATCAGATATATGTTTTAGAAACATTTTTTATCAGTCTGTGGCTTGTCTTTTCATTTTCTTAACAATACCTTTTGTAGAGCAAAATAGTAAATAATAATAATTTTGATGAAGTTCAGTGACACCCCAGTAACAAGGAGCACATATAGTGCCCAAATTTTGGGTTTAAAATACCATTCTTCAGTAAAAGGAAGCAGGACTCCTTGGAGAAATGACTGATTCCAGGGCTGGGACAGGGAAAATACATGAAACATCATATGGTGTCAGAAAACAAAAGTGCTAAAAACTCATGGGGATGGGTTGAAAGAGCATGTGAGTCGACCTGAAGGAGCCCTCAATGGCCACATCGGGAAAATACTAGCAACAAAACAAATAATGATAGTAATGGATTATAACCTATAGAATAAGATAAATATCCATGAATCCATACTGACATAAGTAAATAATTGAGTAAAATGATAAATGAAAAAGAAGTTCTTTTTTGATGAGATTTTAATAATAAATATGGAAAGAATGATGGAAATAGAAACTTGCCATTTGGCAAAAGCTACAGTAATAATTGTTTTAGGCAAATTAATAATGGATGTTAAATTAGCAGATAAAAGTTTAAGCAGATAGAGTATGTGAATGATACCTCAGTAAAGCTGTTTTTAAAAAATTTTTTTTTATGTTTATTTTTGAGACAGAGAGAGACAGAGCATGAGCAAGGGAGGGGCAGAGAGAGAGGGAGACACAGAATCTGAAGCAGGCCCCAGGCTCTGAGCTGTCAGCACAGAGCCCGACACGGGCTCGAACCCGCAAACCCCGAGATCATGACCTGAGCTGAAGTTGGATGCTTAACCAACTGAGCCACCCAGGCGCCCAGTCAGTAAAGCTGTTTAAAAAAAATTTGTTATGGAAATTTCGAACACAGACAAAAGAGTCTAATACAGTGACCCCCACGTACTCATCACCTAGCTTTTTAAAAAAGCAAGTTTTGAGGTGCCTGGGTGGCTCAGTCAGCTAAGCGTCTGACTTCAGCTCAGGTCATGATCTCGTGGTTTGTGGGTTTGAGCTCCGAGTCGGGCTCTGTGCTAACAGTGTGGGGCCTGTTTGGGATTCTCTCTCTCTGACCCTACCCCCTACCTCAAAATGGAATTAATCGTTAATTGAATCGTGTACCTCCTGATAGGATGCACTGAGAAGGGCACAGCATCACTTCTATGGTTTTCTTACCCAAAATGCATAACCTGAATTTAACCATGAAGAACCATCATTTAAACTCAAAGAACTTTATATAACTAGCCAGTCCTTTTCAAAGGTGTCAAAATCATGGAAGGCAAAGAAGGATTGATAAACCGTCTCACATTGGAGACAACTAAGGAGTCATGACAACTAAATCTAGTGCAGGATCCTGGATGGATCCTGGCCCAGAAGGAGGACATCACTGGGACAATAACAATATAATAAAATCTGAAAGAAGTTCATAGTTAGGTTAATAGTATTATACCAATGGTAATTTCTTAGTTTTGAAAAATGTACCATGGTTAAGTAAGATGTAACATTAAGGGAAACTGGATAAAAAGTATATGAAAACTTTCATATTATCTTTATAACTTTCTGTAAATCTAAAATTATTTAAAAAGAAAAGAAAAAAAAACCCAAAAGCAGTGGAAAAATAAGCCAAAAACTTTAAAATTATCTACACATTGGAAGAAGGAGGAAACCATGTTAAAGAGACAGGGATAGAAATTGGATTTTCTGCTACATTATGTTTTGTAGATTGGACTTTGAAATCATGTCAATATTTTACATAGCTCTAAACAAAATTAAATTTGAAAAGAATTTCTTAAAACTAAAAAGACAAAATAAACAAGTCTAAAGGTTTAGTTAGTTGCAAAAGTACAGAGACAAGACTATTTCAAAAGACTTTAAAACCACAGTGATTTTGGAGCACCTGAGTGGCTCATTTGGTTGAGAGTCCGACTCTGGATTTCAGCTTAAGCCATGATCCCAGGGTTGTGGGATCGAGCCCTGCATTGGGCTCCATGCTAAGCATAGAGCCTGCTTAAGATTCTCTCCCTCTGCCCCCTCCTCTGCTTGTGCTCTTGCTCTAAAACTAAAAACAAACAAACAAACAAAAAACCCCAAAAAACCTACAGTGATTTGACTGTATATTGCTGGACAAAAAAAAAAATTGTAAAAATTCAGTTGTGTCTTATGGCCACAGCTGGGTCATATAGTAGCACAAAGCTGCAAGGGAATATGTGAAAGCACTTGACATTTCACTCTCTGTAGTGTGAGGCATCAAGGGAGAATGGGGCTGGGAATGGCTTTGGGACAGCCAATTGACACTGCCAGCTCAGGATCTACTGGGGCCACCCTCCTCCCTATTTCCACCCCTCTTGGATTGGGGTAGACAGTCTTTCCCACCAGCAGATAAAATGGTAGTGGCAGCAATGCTTCTGCTTCAAGTGTTCTGCCAACTTACTGAGGCTAGGGTTGCTGCCATGACCGAGTTGGGCAGCAAATCTGTAACCATGTCTTTTCTGACCAATGCAGGAAGAATTCCAAGTTTGTTATCAGCGGTTACTAATCTCTCATCTCCAGGCTAACGGTTGGAACACTGCCTCCATCACTTATTTTTATGCTGAAGAAAATGGTAACCCTGCTTAGAGACTCTTGCATTTTGTAACAAGACTTGTGATTTTGAAAGTAATGGAAGAGTAATGGAAGCCTAAATTCAGGAAAGTTGCGTGGTGTGTAAATTCAGTCATCATTATGCAAATGTATATTCACATAATAAATCCAGAGATGGCTGACTATATTTTAGAAATATTATAGGCCAATTATTTTGACATCCTGCAGGAGGTAGATAAATTGTGAAATATATGTTATAGTATACACAGTAGCTTATTAACAAGATGTCTTTTGCTGGAAAATATTTTAGCAGAGAAACCATCCATCAGCACATTTCCAACTCTGTTCTCCTCCTTTGACTTCACAGACACATTTAGTAGCATGAAAAAAAGGAGGAAGCCTTGTGTGTTTGGTAGAGGCTTTTGGTAGTTTTATAAACCTTGTCTCATTTTATACTTATAATAATTAGTGAAATATTTGGGTTTTTTTTTAAGTTTATTTATTTATTTTGAGGGAGAGAGAGCAGGGGAGGGGTGGAGAGAGGGAGAGAGGGAGAGAGGGAGAGAGGGAGAGAGAGAGGGAGAGAGAGAATCCCAAGCAGGCTCAGTACTGTTAGCACAGATCCCGACACAGGGCTCTATCCGATGAATGTGAGATCATGACCTGAGCTGAAGTCAAGAGTTGGACGCTTAACTGACTGAGCGACCCAGGTGCCCCAATGAGTGAAATATTTGAACCATAGCTCCTGTTCCCATTTTATAGATTAGCAAACTGATTAACGATTTATTTAAGGTCAACTGGGAGGCAAATTCAGATCACAGCCCTTTATCTGCTCAGTGTCTTTTGCACTGTGACATTTCTATCCTGCTTTCACTCCTCACTTTTCAGATTGAGAGAGTTTGGTGTAGTCTGGCACCCTCAGATGGAGAGTGACTGGACACACATGAGGGTCCTAGCATTATTGGTGCCATATCAACAGAGGGTAATGCTAAAGAGTTTGCCTTTTTAGCTAATGCCTGTGTGCAAAAATGTTCAGTAGACAAAACCCGAACCTTCCAAGACCTCTGCTATCGTTTGCACTGTTCACCAGGTAGCACTGGGGACGGTGTTTCTATATTCAGAAATGCACATTAATGGCAAAGTGTCAGGGCCTCAAGGTAGAGAGAGTGTCAGGAGACTACTGATTTCTTGGGTGACATAGTACAAATTACTTCACCCTTCTGGACCTCAGAGTGTATTATTTCTCAGGCTCCTACATAGTTCTAATATTTCATAATTCCTTGCTTGGAGTTGCAGTGAAGAGAGGGAATGTTCTAACCCAAGGGAATGGTAAGAGGTCAACTGTTTATGCCATAGATTTCTGTCTGGACACATGGGCCTCACCTGCAGAGTTTAAAGTCTGACAAGAGAATTCTCAACTCCCACGAACAATTGCGGAGTGCAGGAAAGTTGAATTAGTAAAGATAATAGCGTTACTAGGAATTTTAAATGATGCACTTAGTGCTGTCTCTGTCGGCCTCACAGAAGCTTCATGGTTGGTTTTGTAAGAGCAGAGGATGACATGGTTAAATTTGCTACTTAAGGACAAAGCTGGGGGTGGATAAGAGAAAAATACCCTGGCAGTTGTGGTAGCCTGGTGGTAGTGGTTCTCAATTCTGGCCGTATCACTTATAATTTTAAGATTTTAAAGGTTATTTGCAATGGAGATTTAAAATAAACAAATAAATATACACACACAGAGCAAAAATCTTAAGTATACAACATAATGAATCTTTACCTATGTATCCACTTTTGTTACCATTACCCAGGTCATTCCCAGCACCTCAGAAGCATACCTCCCATTCACCACCTTCCCCCTGGGGTTGCAACTCTTCCGTCCTCTATCACCATAGATGAGTCCTGCCTATTTCTGAACTTCATGTAAATAGAATCGTATAGTAGATACGCTTGTACCTGGCTTGTTTCACTCAATGTTATGAGTGAGGTTCATCCATGCTGTTGTATCAGAGGTTTGCTCTTTTCCGTTACTGTGTCCTGTTCCGTGGCATGCAGCTACTACGTTTTATTTGGCCATTCTACTGTACATTTAGGTTGTTTCCAATTTTTGTATTACTCTAAATGAAGTTGCTATGCACATTCTTGTGCATGTCTTGACGCACGTGAGCACTCATTTCAGTTAAGTGTATACCTAGGAGTGAATTTTCTGGATCAGAGGGCAGATGTATGTTTACTCTGTAAGAAACTGCCAAACAGTACTGCAGAATGGTTGTACCCCACCAGTTGGCTCAGAATCTCTGAGAGTGGGGCCCTACCTGAATGATAGAGATCATTCAGAATCTCACTTGGTGGTTCTGACACACAGTAGAAATGACAGCCTCTGTGGTCCAGCCTTAATTCCCAGGCCTGTATCTCTGTTATCATCTCAGCTCCAAAGGAACAATTCATTTATTGTCCAAAAGCAAGGACATTATTCCTTGTCCACAGATCTGAGAAGGAGCTGAGATTTATCTTTTGGGGTTTGCCTCTTACCTCTTGATTGCTTTTGTTATACTTCGTGGGGATCAAATTAATCATCTTTCTCCTCCCCAAACCCTTGAACACAGGAATGGAAGGCTTTGTCCTATGCAAATGGGATTTTATGCATTAGGAAATATGAAGTGTGAAGATGAGGCAAAGAGCTCTTTCAGGGCTCCTGACAGCATCTGACCACATGGGTAACCACAATCTTCTCACACTGTAGAAATTCACCTCCTTTTAGCATTTCTCTACCCAATTAGGCTGAGGGACTGTCGTTATTTTCTCGGTCTGTCAGTGCTTTGAATTGACTTCGCTCAAAAATTTTACAAGCAACATGGCCCATTTAGTTATAGTTCATCTGAATTAATAAGAACAGCTAATATTTAGTTGTTATTATGGACAAGGCACCCTGCTATGTCCATGTATTCTCTTGTAACAAGCCAACAAGCTTCAGGAGCTACTGTGAAGCCCATTTTACAGATGAGGAAACTGAGGTTGGAGAGCTCAAGTAATTTCCCCAAGTTCATGTGCTGATACATTATGGAGCTGGGATTCAAGCCCTTGTATTCTGGCTTCAGAGATGGAATTCTTAGTCACTAATTATACCACCACTACTTAACCAATCTGAGCTTTTGAGAGCTATTTATGGCCTGGAATATGAAAAACAAGAGCATTTCCTACTTCTCTGAGTTACAGGTCTCCTGGAAAGAAAATGCCAAATAATGGTGGTCTCTTGAATAATGGCATAGCGTGGAATGACTGAAGGGCCAAACTTGGCCTTTATATCTCCTTAAAAGAGTTGCTAGTCCGCCGGATGATTTTTTCAGGAGAGGAGCAGAAAGCGAAAGGGAACAGAAAAAGCAATAGGAAACTTATACAGCTTGCCTTCTTGTTCTTCATTCTATGTAGATGATCTTACCCACAACTGGAACTAAAACTCTAAATGGGCATGAATCCAGGATTTTTATCCAGAATAATTCTAAGCCACTCCAACTCCTTATTTGATTCCTTTACTTGGATGTCTTATGGGAACCTCAAATGTAACATTGTTCAAAAATGGAATTTTTTACTTCCTCTGCCCCCCCCCCCAATCTGTTCCTCTTAACATTCTTTATTCGGTAAATGTCACGTCCCCCACCATTACTTATGTCCCAAACTGGAGTCACCTTGCCATTCCCCTTTGTCTTCTTCCACCTTATGCCATCACTATGTCCTGTTGATTCTGGCTCCAAAATATATCCCACCTGCCTGTGTTTGAGTCCTGACTGTCCCATTGGAGACAAGTCTCTTAAGCTCTCTGTCCTCAGTTTTCTCTTCTGTAACATGGTGCTAATAGTTGTAAGACAAGCTAGCAACTATGATTATTATTCTCGAGACTACACCCTAGTTTAAGTCACAACTCTTTCTTCCCTGGATTTCTGTAAGCACCTTCTAACTTGTCTCACAACCATTGGTGTCCTTTGGACCCATCGTCTAAAACAGTGGTTCTCAACTGTAGCAGTTTTGCCCCCCCGGGACACTTAGACATGTTGGAGACATTTTTGTTTGTTACAGTAGGGGAGGGGGTTGCTACACCCCCTGGCATCTAGTGGGTAGAGGTCAGGAATATTGCTAAACGTCCTACAGTGCACAGGACAGCACCCACAACAAAGAATTGTCTGGACCTATGTGGAGAAACCCTGTTCTAAAGTGATGTTTGTGAAACACAAATCAAGTCAGGTCGTGCTCCTGCTTCTGTCTATCCAATAACTCCCCCCAGATCTTGGAGAAAGCCCATTCACTTGGCTGTGCCCCCAGGTCCTGTGGTCTGGCTTTAGCCTACTACCCCAGACTCATCTCCCACCACTCTTACCCATTTACCCTGATCCAGCCACCTCGGTGTTCCTCTAGTTCCCAAGTAGACTGAGTGCCTTACTGCCTTAAAATCCTCAAATAGGCTCTTCCTGCTGCCAGGGCCACTGTTTGCTGTCTGTGTGGATCCCCACCCTGCCCTTTTCTGACTTTCCTGAGAATTGGTGGATGATAGCCCTTGAGATGGAACAATCAATTGCACTTGCTACCAGGTAGTGACCAGCATCCTCTATTAGTTCCTCTATCCCTGCCTTAAGCATCATAGTGTACATTTAGTCGCACTACTCTTCTGTGGCCTTTAATCTGAAGTGATTACGGAAGGGTCCTGTAAGGATAGGAAGGTGAGGCAGAGGGCTACACTTCCCTGAAAGGCCTGCCTGGAGATGGTAAACAGGAAACCTGATGGAGAAATCAATTCTTCAGACTAGTCTCTGAGGATTATGAAGAAAATTAAATTAGTTGCCAATATTTAAAGATCCAGAAAATTACCATGGACATCGGAATTCAATTTATCTCTTTCATAGGAAAATCTGGGAGTACGTGGTTACTGCCTCATGAGGTAATACTCACCAAGTTCTGATTCTGGTTTCCCTTTAAATGGGGCTTCCGTAGCCCCCACCTGGCTTCCTTTATGCAGGTACCTTACCTGCCCACCCTTAGCTAGCCATCCTGTGTCTGAACCCCTGTGTCAGTCTAGAGCCCTCTAGTTCTAGAGGATTTTGTCTGTCTGGGGCTGCCAACCCATGCCACTGAGCCCTTGCTACCTACACTTAGGAGGAATGTAAACAGACCAGAGCCCGAGCTCACATCTTCTGCTTTTTGGAGTGTTCTGTGTCTCCCTCCTGGCTGGGGTTAATTTCCTGGGCCCCATTAGGAAGACACTCTGCTTTCGTTTCTGTTTGAAGTCAACGTGAGAGTAACTTGGCTGGAAAGCACATTCATTCTGCCACCTCAGCTTGGATGTGTGTATCTGTACAGGGGAGCTTGGTCACTCATTGTCAGAGGTGCCTGGGTCTCGTGAAGACATTTTGTTGTGATAGCAAATTACAATGTCATAGTCAGTTTGGACAGCTATAACAGAATACCATGGACTCGGTGGCTTAGGCAAAAACATTGATTTCTCACATTTCTGGATGTGGAAGTGCGAGATCAGCATGCCAGCATGGTCCAGTTCTTGGTGAGGACGCTCTTCCTGGTTTATAGATAGCTGCCTTCTTGCTGTGTGCTCACGTGGTGGAGAGAGAGAGAGAGAGAGAGCGAGCGAGCGAGCGAGCGAACGCATGTGCTCGCTCTGGTCTCTTATTTCCTCATAAAGGCATCAATCTCAGCATGGAGGCTTCACCCTCATGACATCATCTAGACCTAATTTCTTTCCAAATACTATCACATTGGAGGTTAGGGTTTCAACATATGAATTTCGGGGACACACATTCAGTCTATAGCACACAGCATTAATATTTCTAGCAAATATTAGTGGTTACAGCTATGCATCCCTAAATTGATTCCAAGCAGGTAGAAGATGAACCTATGTGTCCTGGATCACCTCAAATCCACCTCCTGCTCTGGGAGATTAATGTGGCTGAAACCCTATAGCTGCACACTTGAGCAAATGTGGGGCTCTTCCCACTGTGTTCTCAGTTCCACGCTGGACTTCCACAGAATCCCATGGCTGAATTCATGTTGGTCATCTTGATCCTGCCCTGAGCTTACCAGAGTTCAAGGCTCCTCTGCCAGTTTTTTTTTAAGTTTACTTATTTATTTTTGAGAGGGAGAGAGAGAGAGAGGCAGAGAGGGAGGAGAGAGAGAATCCCAAGCATGTTCTATGCAGAAAGCATGGAGCCCAACGAGGGGCTTGATCTCATGAAATGTGAGATCATGACCTGAGCCAAAATCAAAAGTCAGACACTTAACCAACTGAGCCACCCATGTGCCCCTGTTTTGTTTTGTTTTGTTTTGTTTTGTTTTGTTTTGTTTTGAAGTCCATTATGGGCTGGTTAGCCTATAGATTTAATCCAGCTTTGGGGCTCTCCTAGAGGAAGATTTTCAACTGCTTCCCGAACTTCCCATTATCTTGGCAGCTATTAGCTGACTTTCTCTCCCTCCGCCCACCACCCTTGCTTACTCTCTGCTCATAGTTCTCCCTCCACCTTCCAAGTTCTCCAACAAGGAGCAGGCTTTCTGAGTCTTCCCGCTGTTTGTAGTTTCCCTAGGAATTCCTGTGAATAAAATTTTCTTCATGTCATCCATTGTTCTGAAAGACAAATAGTGTGGAAGGTGACATTACTTTTCAGCACATATATCAAGTCTTTCTGAAAATCACTGACTTGCATCAAACTACAGATTTCATCAGTTCCAAAGCATACATTTTCCTCCCACATTTTAACATCTGTGAAACTGAGATGTGTATTATGTCTGCTAGTGGGTCATGATTTAATTGTCAGTGTGGTTTTCTTTCTTAGTGGTATAATAGTTGTGTGTCTTAGAGTTAATGACATCTTAGATTTGCTGAACTATACTAACATGAGCATCTTGCTTACAAAATGTTTTCTTGAGACAGAGACAAGAGGGCAGATGCCTGAAGGCTGTGTAGGGATGAACTGTGGGAAAGGGCTAGGGGTGCAGAGAGAGGCAATAATATTCTCAAGGCACCTGGTGGGGGAAGAAAATGGCCTGTCCAACAAACCAAAAGTGTTTAGGGAGGCAGGCGTGTAGAGAGCAGAGAGGATAATGAGCCACTTTAAATGGATGTGAGGATTGCACAGGAATATTTATGGAAAGTGCTTAGGACTTATAGGCACTGTATAAATGGTACTTTGCGTTGGTTTGTTTTCTGGACAAATGAATGAGGAAATTTATGATATTTTATCAGTTCTCTGGCATTCTTCCCCCCCCCCCACATTTTACACCTCCAAAATTTGGATGCATTTTACAAGTAGGGTGTTTCATTATTTAATTGGCAGCGTTTCCCTCCATAAACGGTATCTTATAGTTGATGAAGCATGGTATATATAAAATCAATTGCTAAAACTGACACACTGTCCCTTTGTTCCTAAGTTCTTAACCTGAATTCCTGATCTCCTACAAATTCTGATCTGTATACTTGGAACTTTTTGAACTGCTTTTCCTAATCCAGGCTTAGGTTATGGGTCTCATGGCCTAATCCCTTTGTGCCTCAACCCTTGGTGTCTATGAGATCCTATGGGGCTGACCTGAATGTCAGTTTGGGCTTCTCTACACCTGTGTGAAAAGGAACAGATGAGCATTTGAAGGAATGACAGTTCATACAAGTATTCATGTATAGTTTCTTCTTCAAATTCCAGGCTTTAAAAATTCATCCATTCAACCAGTATTTATTTGAATATCTATTATCTGCTAGACCAGAGTTTGGCAATCTATGGTCCACAAGCCAAATCGGGACCAATGCCTGTTTTTGTAAATACAATTTTATTGGAACACAGTCATGCCCATTTATTTACAAATGGTCTATAGCTACTTTTGAGCTACAAACAGTAGAGTTGAGTAGTTGCAACAGATGGTATGGCTTGCAAAGCCAAAAATATTTACTATCCTGGCTCTTTATAGCACCAGTCTGTCCTCCTGGGGGATCAAGAAGGGTCCTATCTTAAATGAACAGTCAGAGAAAAGACAATACCATAAGAAAAATGTTCCATTTTATATTGAAAAGCACACATCTAACCCAGGAGAGCATGGGCCTTATATGTCTTTGTCTCCAAAGAATTCCCACTGACTAAAACAGTGCATGGCACAAAGTGGGTGCTTGTGGTAGATAAAGATGCCTTCTCTCTTTGTGGCTCCTCCCACTGAGAGGTGGAATCTATTTCTCCTCCACTTGGTTTGGGACTAGACTAGTGAATTTCTTAATTAATAGCTTATGGCAGATGTGATATTCTGGAACTCTGAGGCTAGGACATAATGCACCTTGCAGCTTACCAAGCCTCTTAGAATGCTCACTCTGAGGGAAACCAGCCACCTGATAAGGATTCTGACTCCATCATGCTGGAGGAGCCAGGTACAGGCACTCTACTCAACAGTCTTAACTGAGGCTAGCCTTGTAGCCATCACCTGCAGACATGTGAAAGAACCCATCCTGGACCCTCCAGACCTCCCATCCACCAGCTGAATACCACTGAGGAATCCCAGTTGATAACATGGGAATCAGAAGAATCACTCAGCAGAGCCCTGCCCAAATCCCGGACTCATAAAATCATGAGATATAACAAAATGATGTTTTCTTAAGCCACTAATTTGGGGGTACTTTGTTCCTAAGAAGTAGATAGCCGGAACAATGTTCAATAAATATTGGTGGCTTTGTTTGTTTACATAGCCAGGCAAGTGTAGAGTCAGTACCAGAACCCAAGTCTGTTGATTCACAGCATTTATGATAGTTTTATTTCTATTGATAGTTGCCTAAGCTTAGCAGGGCAATCTGATTCTTCTCACACCCCTTCCGATCTCTCCCAAAGTCTGAGTCAGTTAGAGTCCAAATAACATGTTAGGAGCTTTGTGAAAGGTGATATCTAAAGTCTGACAAGTGTTTCTGGACCGGATGCTGGGGAGCATGATGGCACTAGAGTGTGCTTCACAACATACAGGGGCCTAGGGTGCACCTTCAAGTTTTGAGGAGCCCCTCAGAAGGTTTTAGTAGTTCTGCAGAATCTCAGATATAGTACATTTATAGAGGAGTCCAGGAACAATAATGAAATTCAATTTCTCCAGAAAGAAACTCAGATCTCATGCTTACTAGTTAGGAGGCCTTGGATGAGGTATTGAATTGTTTTACCTCACTTACCTCATTTGCAAAATGGTGATAATATCGACACACGGGTTGTCATGAAGATTGAATGAATTAATCCATGCAAAGCAAGTAGAAGATTTGTAGCACTTAGTAAACACTCCTATAAAGAGAGTCATTCTTAGTAGTAGTACTAAGGATCCAACTTTCATTAAATCTCAACTTTCATCTAGAAATTTTAAAAAATTTTTTTTAACGTTTATTTATTATTGAGAGACAGAGAGAGACAGAGCATGAGCATGGAGGGGCAGGCAGAGAGAGGAGGAGACACAGAATCTGAAACAGGCTCCAGGCTCTGAGCTGTCAGCACAGAGCCGATGCGGGGCTGGAACCCACAAACCATGAGATCATGACGTGAGACGAAGTCAGATGCTTAACCGACTGAGCCACCCAGGAGTCCCTAGAAATTTTTTTTTTTAAACACAGGACAT
This sequence comes from Prionailurus bengalensis, assembly GCF_016509475.1. Lineage (NCBI taxonomy): Eukaryota > Metazoa > Chordata > Mammalia > Carnivora > Felidae > Prionailurus > Prionailurus bengalensis. The sequence goes on from NC_057361.1 coordinate 12,570,894, forward strand.
ATCCAGTTGTCCTGTAGGGACTAATATATTGGCATATGTTTTTATTCATGGATTTGTTGGAATGATTCATACCTTTGGTGTGTTGTTCCACTGCACATTTATCATTTATGTTCTTGACACACTGAATATCTATACTCTATTACTTCATTAAAGGCATTGGAATCTGTACCACAAAAATTTTTTTTAACTACATCTTTGGCTTTCCAGTTTACTCAGCTGTTAGGCATACTTTGCAAACTCTGAAGGGCAGACACATCTCATCCATCCCCAAGTTTTCTGGATCTGCCTGTTTTGTACCCTAAGTGGCTCAGTGTAAAAGGGAGATGTTCTTTCTTTTTTAAATTATTTTTAACATTTATTCATTTTTTTTAGTGTTTTTATTTATTTTTGAGAGAGAGAAAGAGTGTGAATCGGGGAGGGAAAGAGAGAGAGGGAGACACAGAATCCAAAGCAGGCTCCAGGCTCTGAGCTATTATCACAGAGCCCAAGGCCAGGCTTGAACCCAACAAACCGTGAGATCATGACCTGAGCTGAAGTCGGATGCTTAACCAACTGAGCCACCCAGGTGCTTCAAGGGAGACGTTCTGTCTTTACTGAACCACACTGTGGGATGGAGCTAGACGTAGTGGTTGGGGTTGGTTTAAGGGAAACTTAGGTCCCAATAGTTCATTGTTGCTTTTGTTTCCCCTGCCTCTGGAGACGTGTTGAATAAGAAGTTGCTGCGGCCAGGGTCAAAGAGGCTTTTGCCTGCTTTCTCCTCGAGGATTTTGATGGCTTCCTGTCTTATGTTTAGGTCTTTCATCCGTTTTGAGTTTATTTTTGTGTATGGTGTAAGAAAGTGGTCCAGGTTCATTCTTCTGCATGTCGCTGTCCAGTTTCCCCAGCACCACTTGCTGAAGAGACTGTCTTTATTCCATTGGATATTCTTTCCTGCTTTGTCAAAGATTAGTTGCCATATGTTTGTGGATCCATTTCTGGGTTCTCTATTCTGTTCCATTGGTCTGAGTGTCTGTTTTTGTGCCAGTACCATACTGTCTTGATGATTACAGCTTTGTAATACATCTTGAAGTCCGGGATTGTGATGCCTCCTGCTTTGGTTTTCTTTTTCAAGGTAGCTTTGGCTGTTTGGGGTCTTTTCTGGTTCCATACAGATTTTAACATTGTTTATTCTAGCTCTGTGAAGAATGCTGGTGTTATTTTGATAAGGATTGCATTGAATATGTAGATTGCTTTGGGTAGTATTGACATTTTGTTCTTCCAGTCCGTGAGCACGGAATATTTTTCCATTTTTTTGTATCATCTTCAATTTCTTTCATAAGCCTTCTATAGTTTTCAGTGTACAGATTTTTTTACCTCTTTGGTTAGGTTTATGCACAGCAAAGAAAACAATCAACAAAAGGCAACCAATGAAATGGGAGAAGATATTTGCAAATGACATATCAGATAAAGGTTTAGTATCCAAAATCTATAATAAACTTCTCAAATTCAACACCCAAAAAATAAATAATCCAGCAAAGAAATGGGCAAAAGACATGAATAGACACTTTTCCAAAGAAGACATCCAGATGGCTAACAGATACATGAAAAAATGCTCAACATCACTCATCATCAGGGAAATACAAATCAAAACCACAATGAGACACCACCTCACACCAGTCAGAGTGACTAAAATGAACAACTCAGGCAGCAACAGATGTTGGCGAGGATGTGGAGAAAGAAGATCTCTTTTGCACTGCTGGTGGGAATGCAAACTGGTGCAGCCACTCTGGAAAACATTATGGAGCTTCCTCAAAAAGTTAAAAATAGAATTATTCTACAACCCAGCAATTGCACTACTAGGTACTTATCCAAAGGATACAAAAATGCTGAGTCAAAGGGGCACATGCTCTCCAATGTTTACTTATTTATTTATTTATTTATTTATTTATTTATTTATTTATTTTTATTATTTGTTAATATGAAATTTATTGTCAAATTGGTTTCCATACAACACCCAGCTCATCCCAACAGGTGCCCTCCTCAATGCCCATCACCCATTCTCCCCTCCCTCCCACCCCCCGTCAACCCTCAGTTTATACTCAGTTTTTAAGAGTCTCTTATGCTTTGGCTCCCTCTGTCTCTAACTTTTTTTTTTCCTTCCCCTCCCCCATGGTCTTCTGTTAAGTTTCTCAGGATCCACATAAGAGTGAAAACATATGGTATCTGTCTTTCTCTGTATGACTTATTTCACTTAGCATCACACTGTCCAGTTCCATCCACATTGCTACAAAAGGCCAGATTTCATTCTTTCTCATTGCCACATAGTATTCCATTGTGTATATAAACCACAATTTCTTTATCCATTCATCAGCTGATGGACATTTAGGCTCTTTCCATAATTTGGCTATTGTTGAAAGTGCTGCTCTAAACATTGGGGTACAAGTGTCCCTTGCATGAGCACTCCTGTGTCCCTTGGGTAAATTCCTAGCAGTGCTATTGCTGGGTCATAGGGTAGATCTATTTTTAATTTTTTGAGGAACCTCCACACTGTTTTCCAGAGTGGCTGCACCAGTTTGCATTCCCACCAACAGTGCAAGAGGGTTCCCGTTTCTCCACATCCTCTCCAGCATCTATAGTTTCCTGATTTGTTCATTTTAGCCACTCTGACTGGTGTGAGGTGATATCTCAGTGTGGTTTTCATTTTTATTTCCCTGATGATGCACTCCAATGTTTATAGCACTGCTATCGACAATAGCCAAAGTATGGAAAGAGCCCAAATGTCCACTGACAGATCAATGGATCAAGAAGATGTGGTATATATATACAATGGAGTATTACTCGGCAATCAAAAAGAATGAGATCTTGCCATTTGCAGCTATGTGGATGGAACTAGAGGGTATTACGCTAAGTGAAATTAGTCAGTCAGAGAAAGACAAATATCATATGACTTCACTCATATGTGGAATTTAAGATACAAAACAGATGAACATAAGAGAAGGGAAGCAAAAATAATATAAAAACAGAGAGGGGGATAAAACATAAGAGACTCTTAAATATAGAGAACAAACTGAGGGTTGCTAGAGGGGTATGGGCGGGGGAATGGGCTAAATGAGCAAGGGGAATTAAGGAGGACACATGTTGGGATGAGCACTGGGTGTTATATGTACAGGATGAATCACTGGATTCTACTCCTGAAATCATTATTGCACTGTATATGCTAACTAACTTGGATGTAAATTAAAAAATAAAAAAATAAAATATATATATATATATTCCAAAAAAAGAAAGTTAAAAAAATAAAGGGAAACTTAGGAGCTCTGGTTGCGGTTGAAAAGCTATGTTAGAGCAAGAAGGTATAGTAAGAGATGGTTCTATATGCTGTTTCTTATTCTCAGGATTCTCATGGGAGATGGCAAGGAATCAAAACTTGTTGAAAGGCTAAAGTAGGTACTGGAAAAGGTTTAAAGCCAGAAATCTCTGGTGCTAAGGTCTGCAAATGTTTGAAGGAATATAAGCAGTCATGAAAGTCTATTCTGGGAACCTATGAGTTGTTAGCTTAGCAGGCTGGGCACTGGTAAAATAAGGTCAGGGTCTTAGATGTCATTCCTAGGAAGATAAATGAGCTTTACTCTGGTCCCTGAATTCTGTATTTCTATGAAGCCTGGCCAGGCTTGGTTATTTAACATAGTCTAGTTATTTTGTCCCCCCTCACTGAGATCCTGAACACAACAGGGAGTGGATGAGCAGTACGTGAATTAGATGGATCCATCTTCCCTGGTTGGTTAACAACACATGGTTTAAAAAATGTAGCTGTGAGTGGCACCTGGGTGGCTCAGTTGGTTAAGTGCCCGACTTCGACTAGGGTCATGATCTCAAGGTTTGTGAGTTTGAGCCCGGCGTCGGGCTCTGTGCTGACAGCTCAGAGCCTGGAGCCTGTTTCGGATTCTGTGCCTCCCTCTCTCTCTGCCCCTCCCCTGCTCGTACTCTGTCTGTCTGTCTGTCTCTCTCTGTCTCTCACTCTCTCAAAAATAAACATTTTTTTTAAAAATGTAGCTGTGAGAGCAGAGGGGCACCTGGGTGGCTTAGTCGGTTAAGTATCTGACTATTGGTTTCTTTTTTTTTTTTTTTTTTTTTAATTTTTTTTTTCAACGTTTATTTATTTTTGGGACAGAGAGAGACAGAGCATGAACGGGGGAGGGGCAGAGAGAGAGGGAGACACAGAATCGGAAACAGGCTCCAGGCTCTGAGCCATCAGCCCAGAGCCCGACGCGGGGCTCTAACTCCCGGACCGCGAGATCGTGACCTGGGTGAAGTCGGACGCTTAACCGACTGCACCACCCAGGCGCCCCTGACTATTGGTTTCTACTCGGGTCATGATCTCACAGTTTGGTTCGTGAGATTGAGCCTGCTTGGGATTCTCTCTCTCTTTCTGTCTCTGCCCCTTCCCCAGCTTGCGTGTGCACTCTCTCTCTCAAAATAAATAAATAAACATTAAAAACAAGTAGCTACGAGGGAAGAAGGATTATTTTGACCAGGTCGTGGGAGGGGAGTTAAAGTAGACCAAATATTAGACCTGGGAAACAGCTGAATTGCTTCTCTCAAAGGATGGCTCTTTGCAATGGACATGGAGGGGAGGGGCCAGGCTATGGGTTTAGGGTGACATGTAGGCATGGATGGAGCTTTTCTTTCTACCCTAACTATAAAATTCAACTGTGTGTTATTCGAGCAGGCAGCAGAAGGCCTCCAGGCACTAGACTTTCTAACTCTTTCCAGTGAAATTTGGATTGTTGAGTGGATCACATGCTTTGAGACTCTAAGTGGTAGGAGTGGGGGTAGGGAAGAGGAAGGGACAGGAAATTCCATTTCTTTCATAGTGAGCTAACTTGAGGATGCTTCTCAGGGCCAGCTTATCAGCAACCACTCTAAATTGACCATGATTTTATCCTTGCCTCTCCTTGTAAAGATTTCTTTTTCAGAATTTTTAGCCAACAGCTTCCAAACTGTCATTTACAATTTACGGAAGGACAGAAAGTAGAATAGTTGTCAGCAAGCAGCATAATTATGTGCCAGGAAATGACATGGCAAATACTCTAGCCTGGCAAGTGCTAGGCGGCTCTTTCCCTATCTTCTAGCTTCAGGCAGGAGCAGAACTATAATATCTGCTCATCTGTTTGTGACTAACTTTACACTTGGAGTGCAGATTACTAAGGAGTATTTGGTCTGGAGATGAGTTAGAAATTTATTTTTTTACAAAGCAAAGCAGTGGGGATACAGGAACTTGGAAAGTGTGATCTGATGTTATGTTATGAAATTCTATTGTGTAATCCAGTGGTTCTTAAAGTGTAACTCCTGATGGAGCAGCTGTGTCATGTGGGCACTTGTTAGAAATGCAATTTCTTATGCGCCATCCAGGGCCTACTTATTAGAAACCCTGGGGCAGGAGTCCAGCAGTCTGAATTTTAGTAAGTCTTTCAGTTGATTCTGATGTCTGCTCTAGTTTGAAAATCACTAGTATGTAATAGACATCAAGTAAATCCTGCCTTGTTTTACTTGTTTATCAGTTACAAATAAAATTAGCTGCAAAAAAAAAAAAAAGCCCCCAAATCTGGAAAACCTAGCAAATAGTGTGGCTGTGTAAGTAAGAAGAATTTTTATTATTCTCACAAAACAAAGGAGACACAAAACAAGGGAGACAGTCCAGTTTTGTCTCACAAAACAAGGGAGACAGTCCAGGTTGTTTTCCAGGGCTCAAGGATGCTGTGTCTAAGGATCCAGGCTCTTTGTAACTTCCTATTCTGCCATACTTAGCAAGTGACTTTTCTCACCAGAGTGGCAAGATGGCTGTGACGTGTCCAGGCATTACTTCTATGTTCCAGGCAGGGAGAAGAAGGAAGGACAAAGGGCTTCCCCTATTTTTATTCAGGTAAAATAACTCTGCTCAGGGATTTCTGCCTTATCTCATGGCGAGAACCACGTTACATGGCCAACTTGAACAATAATGGAAGTTAATCAACTTTAGCTTTTTTTGGTTTTCATGATAGAGAAAGTCAAGGGAAAAGGGGTAAAGGTGAGAGTACTTTTGGGGAGGCCAATCCATACTATCTCCTTCAACTTGCAATTTGTAGCTAATTCTGTTGCTTTTTGTTGTTGAAATTCTTGGGATAGGTCATTATGGAGAAAGTCATCTTAATGTTTAATAGGGAAATAGGATCAACAAATTATCTATTTGCACTTTAATTCTGAAAATCCAATTCATTAAGGAAAGCTCAGGTTTTATGTCTAAGAAGTTATGTTACATTAGGTTAAGGGTTTGGCTGAGCTTGCCTTCTTGAGATTCAACGGAAGGTCTGTAAAATAAGGCAAAATAAGAAATAATGTGAACTACTGCACAACTACACATACTGGGACTAATTATAGTTGAGAGTCTGAAAATTAGAGTATTTTAAAATACTCATCTATTATTTCTTTAAAATATAAATAATAATTAGAATTACGTTCCAGGGTGGTTACATACAATTTCTTCTTATTATAATGCATAGACAATGATGATTATTGACTTACTTACAGTAAGAATTGTTTCCAAATTAGTATAGCAGTGTAAAAGCTCTTTATTAGTTTCTGTAATCCTATAAATTTCTCAACAAAGACATTCCTCTTGTATTTTAAATGGTAAATTTGCACAGACTTTGTTCAAAATATTACGTTTTGATTTAATGCAATGTGAATATATGAGCTACTGTTGGACTCATTGCGGTTGCAATGGTAATTATCTAGCTGACAGCTAGAAGCTGAGGACCAGAGAAGATCAATGATATGACTAGGGTACAAGAACTTATCCGTGTCAGAATTAGGGTCAAAACAGAGATGGCCGGACACTAAGTCCTTTGTTCTTTTTATACTCCTTTCCTCTAGCTTCCAAAGTTCTAATTTTTAGTCTTCAACAAAATATCTGTAATTAAGACAGCCTCTTAGCACTCTCTTCCTTAATCCCCATCCTGTAGGTCAGGGTTGGCAAACTAGAGACAGTGGGCCAAATCTGGCCCATCACCTGGTTTGATGGAGCTCATGAGCTAAGAATGGTTTTTACATTTTGAAATGTTTGAAAAAAATTTGTATGACGTGTGAAAATTATATGAAATTCAAATTTTAGTGCCCATAAATAAAGTTTTATTAGAATATAACCATGCCCATGTGTTGAACATGTCTATGGCTGCTTTCATGCTGCAACAGCAGAGTTGAGTAGTTGCAACAAAGACTGTATGGCCAGCAATGCCTGAAATATTTACTATCTGGTCCTTTACAGGAAAAGTTTGTGGACCCCTGCTCTAGGCCAATCCTAATCAAGGGGCCTTTTGGACACTGAGAGAAAGGGAAGCCCTCTGGTCTGAAGAGCTTAGACACCTCTGATCAGTCTTTCTTGCTTTTCTGACATTTTTCATAGTTCTCTTTCTGCAACGTGAGTCTTGCTTGGACATAAACGGTGATAGTTTGTAGCTGGTGATAGTTTGTAGCTGTGCTATCAAATATGGTAGATACTAGGCACATGTGGTTACTGAGCACTTGAAATGTGGCTTGTGTACATTGAGATGTGTTCTAAGTGTAAAATATATACTAGATTTTAAAGAATCAGTACAAAAAAAGAATGTAAAATCTCTCATTAATATTTTATATTGATTACATGTTGAAATGATAATACTTAGGATATATTAGATTAAATTAAATATATTATACAAATTAATTTCACATGCTTTTTCTTACTTTTTAATGTAGCTATTAGAAAAATTAAAATTACACATATAGTTCACGTTATATTCCTTTTGAACAATGCTGGTTTGAAACCTTTCACTTCTTCCCACCCTCACTCCACCCCTCGGAAATAGAATTTTTCTTTTTTGGGGGTCAAATTTGCATTTGATTTTTTTTCCAGCTTTATTGAGATACAGTTGACAAATAGCATTGTGGAAGTTTAAAGTATACAAGGTGATGATTTGATATGTAGGCTGTGTAAAATGCAGTTAGTTAACACATCCATCACTTCACATAGTTAACATTTTTGTGTGTGAGAACATTTAAGGTCTACTCTCTTAGCAAATTTCAAGTATACAATACAGTGTTGTTAATTATGGTCACCACTGCTGTGTGGTCTCCAGAACTTATTCATCTTATTACTGAACCAATTTTCCATTAGCAAACCTCTGTCAAGTCACTAGAAAAACCGTAACAGGTGCTTTATCAGAGTTCACCACCTTCTTGTTTCTCCATGGGTCATTAGTGACACTTTGGGCAGAAAGTTGTCTTCTTAACCAGGCAAGTAGACAGAACAATTTAATGGTGGACAAGTATTTCCAAATTTGTTGAGTTACCAGTAAAATTGATTATTTACTGCTGTAGTTTGAAAAGTGTTATTTTTCTAAAGGGTGAAAAATGTTAAACAAAACCATTTTCCAAATTACATCACTTAAAAATATCAAACCATTTTATCAACGTGAGTTTTCCCACTGGTATTTATATATTTTGTAAACTTCATAAATTACAATATGGGAATAGAAACAAATGTAGGTTAGGGGTTTCTTTTTATAAATTTCAACATGGCAAATTAATGGTAAAAGGCTTATAGTTAGCAAAAATGTAGAATTGACTGCAAGTACCTAGAAAATGTCATTTTTCCTGGCTATTGTACTTTCAAATCACAATTGGCATAATATGCTAATTCTTATTTGAGTTTTTAAAAATAGACGCTATTTCTTACAGCAGTTTTAGGTTCATAGTGAAATTGAGTAGGAGGTACAGAGATTTCCTATATACTCCGTGGTCTCTCATACCTCCAACGTGTACAGCCTACCCCATTATCAATATCTGTCACCAGAGTGGTGTATTTGTTACAATCAATAACCTGCACTGACACATCATTTTCACCTGGAGTCCAGAGTTCACATTAGGGTTCACTCTTGGGTTGTACGTTCTGTGGGTTTGGGCAAATGTATAATGATGTGTGTCCACCATTATAGTATCATACAGAATAGTTTGACTGCCCTAAAACTCCTCTGTACTCTGTCCACTCATTCCTCTTACATGATTTGTAAATCTGCACAACTCAATAGTTTTGTTTCTACACAGCCACCTTCTTTTAAATTTTATTTTTCTTTTTAATCAGTTATTTTTGTGTGTAACTTAAAGAGACAGGTACTTTCCAAGATTTATTATGACTAAATGTCAGTTCCGTCTCCTCACTTCACCCCTTTTCCTTCTTTAGAGGCAACATTTTCAACTTCTTAATTTTTTTTTTGGTGTTTATCTCTATAGCTTTAAATAACATGCTTATATTGCAGTTTTTTTTAATTTATAAGAATTATCTGATTATTTTCTACTATCTTAGATCAGGGCTTAACTCTTTCAGATCTTTTCATCCCCACCACACAAATGAACATTTCCTGTACACCAATTTTCCCAGCATAGTTTCATTATAATTTTAGTTAGCTTAATAATTTGACTATATAAATGCTATTTGTGGCTGAGCCAAGTTAAACCACTGGTAAGACAACTAAAGAAATAGGGAATTGGAATATAGATTTAAACATTTACCCAGAATTCAGCTTACATAGATAAAAATAAGAGAAAATGTGAAATAGAGGTTAAAGGGACATGAAAGACAGAAAAAGAATGCGCAACATATGCTAATGTAAGTTTAGAAAGAAGTACAAGAATGAGGGGGAATTAAGTGTCAGAGAAAGTAGACTAAGGAAGAACAATCAAATAACTAGCAGGAACATTTTGTAAAAATCATACTTCTATCTGTTGAGATTAAAAATGAAATAAAGATTTTTCCCAATAAAGTCTGAGAGAGTTGACCATTCACAAACCCTTGATATTAAAGGATGTACTTCTGTAAGAAGGAAATTGAATCTAGAAAGAAAGATCAATACTAAGAAGTCATGTTGTGCAAATAAATTGGCAAACATGTTGGTGATTTTAAATAACCAATGACTGTTTATTTTATTTTATTGAACATTAAAAAAATTATGTATCTATTTATTTTGAGAGAGAGAGCACAAACAGGGGAGGGGCAGAGAGAGAGAGGTAGAGAGAGAGAATCCTAAGGAGGCTTCATGCCATCAGCCCCATGTGGGGCTGGAACTCATGAACTGTGAGTTCATGACCTGAGCTGAAACCGAGAGTCGCACACTCAACTGACTGAGCCAACGAGGCGCCCCTAAATAACCAATGACTATTTTTTAAAAAAACGCTCAAAATCGTAACAGCAATAATGACTATGGGGGGAGGAGAAGTTCAAAATAAAGTGGAATTAAATATTATATGACCCATCATGGAACATTGAGGATGTGTCCATATGGAGTTAAAGGGTTCTAAGTACTTTGAATTGTCAGGAGGAGTCTAAACATGAGATTACAGTCAAAATTTTGAAGTCAAATAAGTATATTAAATCTTTTTACTAAAATAATAGAAATAAGGAGGGCCTGGGTGGCTCAGTCAGTTAAGCGTCTGACTTCGGCTCAGGTCATGATCTCACAGCTTGTGGGTTCAAGCCCCACATGAGGCTCTGTGCTGACAGCTCAGAGCCTGGAGCCTGCTTCGGATTCTGTGTCTCCCTCTCTCTCTGCCCTTTCTCTGCTCATGCTCTGTCTCTCTCACTCTCTCTCTCAAAAATAAATAAACATCAAAAAAATTTAAAATAATAGAAATAAGATGTATATTTCCCAAATAAATGGAAAACAGAGAAAAGAAGAAGCAAAGAAGAATCTAAATAGGACACTCAATAAGAAGAAATCACATATATTTGTAGTAACGATAAATATAAGTGGTTTGACACTCCTCTTTAAAGATAGTGCTTCTTAGATTAAATAAACCCCAAATCTAACCATATTCTGTTTATAGGAGATGCACATAAAACCTAAAGACACAGAAAGTTGGAATGCAAAAGGATAGAAAATGAAAAACTAACGGACTATTTGTTGAACAAATTACTAAAGTTTCTGGATGGCAGAAACTTTTTCTCCTCTTATTAGTAGACTTCATTTTTTAGAGCAATTGTAGATTCACAGCAAAAGTGAGTACAGAGTTCTCACATATCCCCTCCCTCCCTGCCTCTCCCAGCCTCCCCCACCACAGTGGTACATTTGTTATAATCAGTGAACCAACATTGACACATAATTATCACTCAAAGTCCAAAGTTTTTATTTGTAGTCACTTGGTGTGGTACATTCTATAGGTTTTAACAAATGTATGATGTCAAGTATCCATCATTCCCATATCATACAGAAGAATAGTTTCACTTCCCTAAAAATCCCCTGTGCTCCGCCTATTCATTGAGACTGTGTCTTATATTTATCTTTTTTTATTTGCTATAGGGCCATGCTTAGGTGTTTGAACGTCTGTGCTTGGATTTAACTGTCTTACCAAGTCTGTTCTCATATTCATCTCTTCTGATTATTCATGATAATCAGAGAAAATGAAAACTTTTTGGCAGTTCCAAATACTAGATCTTTAATGAAAATGCCACCACTACCAAGTACCTGATGCTTTTGCAGACACTTCAGAAAATGGTATTTCTTGCATAAACAGGAAATAAACCTCTTCAATTTTATCTTCTAGAACTAGGGATGCTTAGCTCAGCTCTATGGAAAATGGACATGTTATTTATAGTAATAAAATAATTTGTTCTGTGAAGGATTATCAAATAATCTTAATTTTTCTGAGTTTGTACTTATTATTAAAAGGACAGGGGTGCCTGGGTGGCTCGGTTGGTTAAGCATCTGACTTCGGCTCAGGTCATGATCTCATGGTCTGTGAGTTCAAGCCCCGCGTCGGGCTCTGTGCTGACAGCTCAGAGCCTGGAGCCTGCTTCGGATTCTGTGTCTCCCTCTCTCTCTCTACCCCTCCCTCACTCACACTTTGTCTGTCTGTCTCTCAAAAATAAATAAACATTAAAAAATTAAAAATAAAATAAAATAAAATAAAAGGACAGTGCCCTATGTGACAATCATAAAAAATCCTTGGACAGAAAGAACATCATCCATCAAATTAACGATTCATCAATTGATTTTAATAAGAGTTCTAAGATATTTATAGACTCAAACTACACTAAAATCCTCTGTATTCTTTTTCTTTTTTTTTTAAATATGAAATTTATTGTCAAATTGGTTTCCATGCAACACCCAATGCTCATCCAAACAGGTGCCCTCCTCAATACCCATCACCCACCCTCCCCTCCCTCCCACTCCCCATCAGCCCTCAGTTTGTTCTGTTTTTAAGAGTCTCTTATGTTTTGGCTCCCTCCCTCTCTAACCTCTTTTTTTTTTTCCTTCCCCTCCTCCACGGTCTTCTGTTAAGTTTCTCAGGATCCACATAAGAGTGAAAACATATGGTATCTGTCTTTCTCTGTATGGCTTATTTCACTTAGCATAACACTCTCCAGTTCTATCTACGTTGCTACAAAAGGCAATATTTCATTCTTTCTCATTGCCACGTAGTATTCCATTGTGTATATAAATCACAATTTCTTTATCTATTCATGAGTTGATGGACATTTAGGCTGTTTCCATAATTTGGCAATTGTTGAAAGCACTGCTCTAAACAATGGGGTACAAGTGCCCCTGTGCATCAGTACTCCTGTATCCCTTGGGTAAATTCCTAGCAGTGCTATTGCTGGGTCATAGGGTAGATCTATTTTTAATTTTTTTGAGGAACCTCCACACTGTTTTCCAGAGTGGCTGCACCAGTTTGCATTCCCACCAACAGTGCAAGAGGGTTCCCGTTTCTCCACATCCTCTCCAGCATCTATAGTCTCCTGATTTGTTCATTTTAGCCACTCTGGCATGAGGTGAGATCTGAGTGTGGTTTTGATTTGTATTTCCCTGATGAGGAGCGACGTTGAGCATCTTTTCATGTGTCTGTTGGCCATCTGGATGTGTTCTTTAGAGAAGTGTCTATTCATGTTTTCTGCCCATTTCTTTACTGGATTATTTGTTTTTCGGGTGTGGAGTTTGGTGAGCTCTTTATAGATTTTGGATACTAGCCCTTTGTCTGATATGTCATTTGCAAATATCTTTTTCCATTCCGTTGGTTGCCTTTTAGTTTTGTTGATTGTTTCCTTTGCAGTGCAGAAGCTTTTTATCTTGATGAGGTCCCAATAGTTCATTTTTGCTTTTAATTCCCTTGCCTTTGGGGATGTGTCAAGTAAGAAATTGCTGTGGCTGAGGTCAGAGAGGTGTTTTCCTGCTTTGTCCTCTAGGGTTGTGATGGTTTCCTGTCTCACATTCAGGTCCTTTATCCATTTTGAGTTTATTTTTGTGTATGGTATAAGAAAGTGGTCTAGTTTCAACCTTCTGCATGTTGCTGTCCAGTTCTCCCAGCACCATTTGTTAAAGAGACTGTCTTTTTTCCATTGGATATTCTTTCCTGCTTTGTCAAAGATTAGTTGGCCATACATTTGTGGGTCTAGTTCTGGAGTTTCTATTCTGTTCCATTGGTCTATGTGTCTGTTGTTGTGCCAATACCATGCTGTCTTGATGATTACAGCTTTATAGTAGAGGCTAAAGTCTGGGATTGTGATGCCCCTGCTTTGGTCTTATTCAAAATTACTTTGGCTATTCGGGGCCTTTTGTGGTTCCATACAAATTTTAGGATTGTTTGTTCTAGTTTCGAGAAGAGTGCTGGTGCAATTTTGATTGGGATTGCATTGAATGTGTAGATTTCTTTGGGTAGTGTTGACATTTTAACAATATTTATTCTTCCAATCCATGAACATGGAATGTTTTTCCATTTCTTTGTATCTTCTTCAGTTTCCTTCATAAGCTTGCTATAGTTTTCAGCATGCAGATCTTTGACATCTTTGGTTAGGTTTATTCCTAGGTATTTTATGGTACTTGGTGCAGTTATGAATGGGATCAGTTTCTTTATTTGTCTTTCTGTTGCTTCATTATTAGTGTATAAGAATGCAGCTGATTTCTGTACATTGATTTTGTATCCTGCAACTTTGCTGAATTCATGTACCAGTTCTAGCAGACTTTTGGTGGAGTCTGTTGGGTTTTCCATGTATAATATCATGTCATCTGCAAAAAGTGAAAGCTTGACTTCATCTTTACCAATTTTGATGCCTTTGATTTTCTTTGGTTGTCTGCTGATGTTAGCACTTCCAACACTATGTTAAACAACAGCGGTGAGAGTGAACATCCTTGTCGTGTTCCTGATCTCAGGGAGAAAGCTCTCAGTTTTTCCCCATTGAGGATGATATTAGCTGTGGGCTTTTCATAAATGGCTTTGAAGGTGTTTAAGTATGTTCCTTCTATCCCGACTTTCTCGAGGGTTTTTATTAAGAAAGGATGCTGAATTTTGTCAAATGCTTTTTCTGCATCGATTGACAGGATCATATGGTTCTTCTCTTTTCTTTTATTAATGTGATGTATGACATTGATTGATTTGCGAATGTTGGACCTGCCCTGTAGCCCAGGAATGAATCTCACTTGATCATGGTGTATAATTCTTTTTATATGCCGTTGAATTTGATTTGCTAGTATCTTATTGAGAATTTTTGCATCTATATTCATCAGGGATATTGGCCTGTAGTCCTCTCTTTTTACTGGGTCTCTGTTGGCTTAGGAATCAAAGTAGTGCTGGCTTCATAGAATGAGTCTGGAAGTTTTCCTTCCCTTTCTATTTTTTGGAAAAGCTTGAGAAGGATAGCTATTATCTCTGCCTTAAATGTCTGGTAGAGTTCCCCAGAGAAGCCATCTGGTCCAGGACTCATTTGTTGGGAGATTTTTGATAACTGATTCAATTTCTTCTCTGGTTATGGGTCTGTTAAAGTTTTCTATTTCTTCCTGTTTGAGATTGCTTAGTTTGTGATTAATTGTTTTATATATTTGGGTGCTTCTGAATTCAGTGCATAGACATTTATAATTGTTAGCTCTTCCTGATGGATAGACCCTGTACTTGTTATATAATGCCCTTCATCATCTCTTGTTACAGCCTTTAATTTAAAGTCTAGTTTTTCTGATATAAGTATGGCTACTCCAGCTTTATTTTCACTTCCAGTAGCATGATAGATAGTTCTCCATACCCTCACTTTCAATCTGAAGGTGTCCTCAGGTATAAAATGAGTCTTTTGTAGACAGCAAATAGATGGGTCTTGTTGTTTTTTTTTTATCCATTCTGATACCCTATGTCTTTTGGTTGGAGCATTTAGTCCATTTACATTCAGTGTTATTATAGAAAGATATGGGTTTAGAGTCATTGTGATGTCTGTAGATTTCATGCTTGTAGTGATGTCTCTGGTACTTTGTGGTCCTTGCAACATTTCACTCACAGAATCCCCCTTAGGATCTCTTGTAGGGCTGGTTTAGTGGTGATGAATTCCTTCAGTTTTTGTTTGCTTGGAAAGACCTTTATCTCTCCTTCTATTCTGAATGACAGACTTGCTGAATAAAGGATTCTCGCCTGCATATTTTTTCTGTTCATCACATTGAAGATTTCCTGCCATTCCTTTCTGGCCTGCCAAGTTTCAGTAGATAGATCTGCCACTAGTCTTATCAGTCTCCATTTATATGTTAGAGCGTGTTTATCCCTAGCTGCTTTCAGAATTTTCTCTTTATCCTTATATTTTGCCAGTTTCACTATGATATGTCATGCAGAAGATCGATGCAAGTTACATCTGAGGGGAGTTCTCTGTGCCTCTTGGATTTCAATGCCTTTTTCCTTCCCCAGATCAGGGAAGTTCTCAGCTATGATTTGTTCAAGTATACCTTCAGCCCCTTTCTCTCTCTCTTCCTCTTCTGGAATTCCTATTATATGGATATTGTTCCATTTGATTTCATCACTTAGTTCTCTATTTCTCCCCACATACTCCTGGATTTTTTTTATCTTTCTCTCAGCTTCCTCTTTTTCCATAATTTTATCTTCTAATTCACCTATTCTCTCCTCTGCCTCTTCAATCCGAGCTGTGGTCGCCTCCATTTTATTTTGCAGCTCATTTATAGCATTTTTTAGCTCCTCCTGATGGTTTCTTAGTCCCTTGATCTCTGTAGCAATAGATTCTCTGCTGTCCTGTATACTTTTTTCAAGCCCAATGATTAATTTTATGACTATTATTTTAACTTCATTTTGTGTTGTATTGTTTAAATCGTTTTTGATCAGTTCGTTAGCTGTCGCTACTTCCTGGAGTTTCTTTTGAGGGGAATTCTTCCCTTTCATCATTTTGGATAGTCCCTGGGGTGGCGTGGAACTGCAGGGCTCTTCCTCTGTGCTGTCTGTAGTAACTTGCATTGGTGGGTGGGGCCGCAGTCAGACCTGATGTCTGTCCCCAGCCCACCGCTGGGGCCACAGTCAGACTCGTGTGTACCTTATCTTCCCCTCTCCCAGAGGCAGGACTCACCATGGAGTGGGGTGCCTCTGTCTGGGCTACTTACATACTGCCAGGCTTGTGGTATTGCTTCGATGGGGTCTGGCGTATTAGCTGGGGTGGATCTGCAAGGTGCACAGGGGTGGAAGGGGCAGGCTCAGCTGGCTTTGCCTTCAGTGGTCTGCTTCGGGAGGGGACCTGTGGCACCGGGAGGGAGGCAGGCCCATCGGAGGGATGGATCTGCAGAAGCACAGCGTTGGGTGTTTGTGCGGTGGAAGCAAGTTCGGTGACAGGAACTGGTTCCCTTTGGGATTTTGGCTAGGGGATGGGAGAGGGAGATGGCGCTGGCCAGCACCTTTGTTCCCCTCCAAGCTGAGTTCTGTCTTCCGGGGCTCAACACCTCTCCCTCCCAGTGTCCTCTCGCCTTCCCGGTCTCCAAGAGCAGAGCTGTTGACTTACAACATTCCAGATGTTAAGTCCCACTGGCTGTCAGAACACACTCCGTCCGGCCCCTCCACTTTTGCAAGCCAGACTCTGGGGCTCTGCCTTGCCGGGTGGCCGCCCCTCCACCACCCTGGCTCCCTCCTGCCAGTCTGTGTAGCGCACAGCGCCTCTCTGCTCTTCCTACCCTCTTCCGTGGGCCTCTCGTCTATGCTTGCCTCTGGAGAGTCTGTTCTGCTAGTCTTCTGGTGGTTTTCTGGGTTATTTAGGCAGATGTGGGTGGAATCTAAGTGATCAGCAGGACGAGGTGAGCCCAGCGTCCTCCTACGCCACCATCTTCTCCTGTATTCTTTTTCTGTTATGCAAAATAAGTTACTCCAAAACTTAATGACTTAAAACAACGAACATTAATTATCTCATAGTTTCTGTGGGTTGAAAATTTGAGAGCATCTTAGCTGTGCAGTTCCAGCTGGGGACCTAGCTTAAGATTTCAGTCAAAGTGTCAGCTAGGGCTGCAGTCATCTAAGGGCTTAACCATGACTAGAGGGTTCACTTCCAAGATGGTGCACACGCATTGCTTTTGGCAGGAGGCCTCAGTTCCTTGCCACATGGGCCTCTCCAGTTGCTGCTTGAGTGTCATGATGCATGGCAGCTGGCTTCCCTCAGAGTGAGTGATCTAAGAGAGAGCAAGACAGAAGCTACAATGTCTTTATGATCCAGACTTTCAATGTCACACTCTATCATTTTTATAATATCTTATTGATTATATAGGTCAGCTCTATTCAGTGTGAGAGGGAACTATCCAAGGGCATGAACTAAGAGACAGGGATTACTAGGGGATCATTTTGAAGATTGGTGATCATGTTCTCAGATATAGACATCAAACTAGTATTTGGAAAGGATAGAAGCAACATTTTTAGGAAATAATTTAGAATTTTATCCCTACTTTCATTTTTTTCTATGTTACATAATGACATTTTTAATTTAAATCAACATTTTGACTTTTCCTTAATTCCTACCTTTTCTAGTTTTATTAAGCCTGAAATTCTTGAAAGTTAAGAAAGCTGGTGACATTTAGAGGTTTGTCCACTCTTATTGTGTAGCAATATTGAGGATTTAATTGTCACTCTGGTGTGAATATCTCAATGTATGTATATATCATTTGAAGTGAAAACTGTCTTCCACCCCTACAACAATTATCTTCATTTTATGTGTAGTTTTCCTAAAGCCAGAGGTAATCTCTTTTGTCAACATTTTAGCCATTTTCATGCAATTGAGGCCACGTTAAATATAAGGAAAATGTTTTTTTTTACCTTCTTGTCATCTTCTGATCTGAAAATTTCTGAAAAATGTCCTCTAACTTCCATGAAATTAATGCCTTTAACATTTTTCCATCCATACTAGAACCATAGTAGGAAGTGCTTTTGTAACATTTTTAAGGGAATGGTATATGAAAACCTGCCTATAATTGGCTAAATGGAGACATTAAAGAATGAAATACCTCAGCCCTTTCCAAAGGGCTGCTTCCACGGGATGATATGAGCTTTGAAAAGTGGATGCGACTTTATGAAATTGGGGGCTTATGATGCATTAAAATCTAGAAAGTCTGCACTTCATTTCAAATTGAGGTTTTAAAAGGAGTATTCTTACAGCTGCGTTATTTTCATAAAACTTCAGGGATAATTATTTTGAAACCACCGTCATCCTGGGCTTAAATGAAAATCACAAAATCTTGATTTAAAAGTTTAGAACTTGAAGTATGAAAGTTGCTAGAGTCTATTTCATATCATTTTTAAGGAGATTTGAAATAAATGAATAGCTGGCACTGCCACCAAACCTCACTGCAGATAATCTTGCATGGGTCTCTTGTCTCTTAACCTCGGAGAATTCCAAGTCCTTAGGGGCCTGCACAGGCCCGTTTTTACTTTGTCTGGAATCTTCGTGGCTACACACTCTTCTGGGTTACAGAACAAAGGAGAGGGCGTTGTTTTCAGAAGGTTTTAGTTGTTTGTACATTTTGTGTCTCACCAGTGTGTGAGTTCATCCCTAGACTCCTGATTTGGAACCCACCAATTGCCAGACTGGCAGGATCTTCTTGTACTTGCCTAAAATCAGGCTGGTGGGATGAAACATAGCCCACAGGAAATCAGAGCTGATGTCTTTGAACTTGCTGTCTTTCTAACTGCAATGTTCTCCTACCTCTGACCCAAAGCTCAGCTGCTCTGCTCAGATCCCATGAGGGAAACCCTTGCCTGCTGATCTCCATTACCTTCCTTGGGATTTTGGCTGGACTATTAGAAATGCATCTCTGTCTCTCCCTCTCTCTCTCTGTCTCTCTCTCTGATGATAGGGCTACAGGGTAGGATTTGGTTTCAGAGCTCTTGGTGGTTATCTTTGTCACCACTTGGGGAGAACTGTTAGAAAATAAAACCAACTGGGGCACCTGAGTGGCTCAGTCGGTTAAATGTCTGGCTCTTAATTTCGGTTCAGGTTATGATCTCACAGATGGTTCGTGGGTTCGAACCCCATGTCAGGCTCCAAGCTGACAGTACAGAGCCTGCTTGGAATTCTCTCTCCGGCTCTCTCTGCCCCTCCCTCTCTCATGCACACTGTCTCTTAAAATAAATAAACTTTAAAGTTTAAAACAAAACAAAAAAAGAAAACACAGCAGAAGAAAGGGGAAAGAAATGGAAAGAGAGTCTTCTGGGCTCCTGCCAGGTGACTGTTAGATTTGTCAATGAAATAAGCCCCAAGATTCCCTCTTCTTGTGCTTAAGTATATTTGAGCTGAATTTAGATCACTTGAGACCAAAAAGAATCCTTATTACAGCAGCAATTATGAGATGAAAGTATTGCTTATAAAAACAAATGTTATCTCTTGAGGGAAGAATTTGATTATGTTTTTCATTGAACAGTGGCCAAGAAAAAACAAAATAAATCCTTAGTATGGCTTTTTGAGTTGCTATAAAAAGAATACAAATGACATTATACCTAAAAAGTGGAGTAAGCAAAGGCTACTGGTAATATAAAGAGGTTTGGATTGGCTCAATGGCTGAATGAAGATCGAGGGGAAAGCTAGTGATTTTAGTCCACGAGTGCTTCGAGGCAAAACTAAATAGGAGAGATACTTTCTTCTTGTCAAGAGAATTTTAAGACAGCCATCTGGAGAAATGAGAGCAGTGGATAAGACAAGGACCTGTTGCCTGGTCAGTTTTAGGATGCGAATTGTAGGGTGGGGATTGGTAGGAGTAAAGGGCATTTGTCCTATGACTTTGTCCTAGATGTTTTTGTCTTATAACTTGAGACACCAAATCTCAAGACCCTGTGACCTAGCAAGCCAGATAGAGATATTAAGAATCAGACTGAAATAGGAGGAAATTTTGAGTTCTGAGCCTGATTTTTCCTTTTGTCTCATGGAGCAACATGTCCTTATTTATAGTCTCTCTTCACATGCTAGAGCCAGTGATGTGGTGAAGCCCTCGGGACAAACATAGAGAAAGCATCCGTGTGTGTGTGTGTGTGTGTGTGTGTGTGTGTGTGTGTGTTGTATTTTATGCAGGGGACAAGAACTGTCTATAGTGTACTTTATTATTCCCTTTGACTGTTGGGGAGCACTTTGGTGAATCGAGGGAGAGAAGGAGAAGCTGGTTTCTGGGATCATATTGTAGACACTGGACAGTGTTTCACAGAAGCAGCAGAGAAAGAAGGACGTGGTGGCTTCACTGCCTAGGAGATAAAAATACTCAAAATCTGAATTTTGAGAATCCACAACTGTTACTTGCCTCACCCATGTTTCACCTCTGCAGCAAACACTGACAAGTATCTCCCCCTAGTTCCACTTCTATCTATAAAATAGCACTTTTTGTGACATTACCCACCCCACCACCCCCACCACTCCCACCATCCCCACCCCCCCCACCCCCCGCTTCAAAGCTACCCTGATACTTAGGGAAGAGAGAAGAGATGGAAGGAAAGATGATGAAGATAAAATTCAAGGCACTCCTCCTCCAGGCCCTTAAATGAAAAGGAAATGTTTTAGCCACGCTTTGAAATAACAGAGGCTTTGCTGGCTAATTTGGGCAAAACAGGGAGTAGGACCATCTTCGAGGAAAAAGAAGGTGAAAAGAGTCTTGAAGCCTAAGTACATTTCAGAGCACCCAGTGCTGCTTGAGAGTGAATGTCAAGCAAGGGCTTCCGATTCTCTGGTTGGCAAATTTTCACTCCTGTCTCACTCTTTGACCATGTTTCCTAGCATTGGAATGTTCAGAGTCACATTGGCTGCTGTAATATGAATTAGAGCAATATATGACTGGCGCCATTTCTGATTCCCAGCTTAAACCTGTGCTTTTGCACCCAAGAGAAACAATGGATCCATAGACCAGAGTGTATTTTGCTACAAAAACATTCATCAGTGTTTGAGCCCCACCTCAGGATGTAACTTGAATCACACTGGAAAATTATGTATTGGAAAATATGTGTCTAATAAATCCAGTGTCATTCAGAGAAAGAAGACCTGTTATTAGGCTGAGGCACTGGCCCGCTATTCATTTTCCCGGTCAAGACCTCCAGGCATGGCAATTTAAAGTTTAGCTCTGAAACAAACAGCCCTCTCGCCTTGGAAACCTCTTTCTCCCCACTGTTGCTAGGTCCTCCAGCTCTGTGCAAGCACCGTGCGTAATAGCTTCTTGTGAGGAAATGACATTTAGAGCTCTCTCAATCTGTTAGCATAATACCCGCATTTTAAAAATCCTATGTTAGTGAGGCCCTCTCTTCCTTTAAGTCTAAATTTTTCTGCTTCGAAGTTTGAAAATATGTTCAAGGAGCAATTTAAAATTGACACTGGCATTTGTGTGGCGATTTTCTATTTAACAGTGTTGATTTTCCACGTTGAAAATAGCTTCTTTAATGAGCAAAATATAATATTAAAAAATAGCTGTGAATGAAGGGTTTTCTTGCCATAGCTCATTTCCCCAAAGCATTCCTTTCCAAGTAGGTTACTGTGGATGAAAGTAGATAATTATTTATTGAGTGGGCTGTTCTGCATTTTGGCTTTCTTTCTAGTGCCTGGCACATAGTAGATGCTCAATAAATAACTGCTTAATGTTTAAATGAATTAATGAGTGCCTGATGAATCAGACCTGCCTCGTTATTTTATACTGAACTCCAGATCAATATACCAGTGTTGTACTTTTTGGGGAAAAAAAACTTGATTATCTTGAAGGAATATTAACATTGCCATGTGTGTGCTTTTAATTTTTAAAATTATTTTATTGTGAAATTTTTCAAACATACTGCAAAGTTGAAAGAATTTTATGGTGATTATTTGCATACCATCACCTAGTTCCTCCCACTTATAGTTTACTGTATTTTACCACCTGTATCAAATCATCTTATCTGTTGATGTGCTAAAATTGAAAACATCTGTATGCTCCCTCCATGTCCTGCAGCATTCATGCTACCAATTAGAGTTAAGTATCTGCCTGAAGTTTTCCTTTTGATGTAAAATTTACATGCAATGAAATGCACAAATCTTAAGTGTACATCACTGAGGTTTTTTGTTTGTTTGTAATGTTTATTTACTTATTTTTAATTTTATTTTTTGTTTTTTAAAACTTACATCCAAATTAGTTAGCATAAAGTGAAACAATGATTTCAAGAGTAGATTCCTTAGTGCCCCTTACCCATTTAGCCCATCCCCCCTCCCACACCCCCTCCAGCAACCCTCAGTTTGTTCTCCATATTTATGAGTCTCTTTTGTCCCCCTCCCTGTTTGTATATTGTTTCCCTTCCCTTATGTTCATCTTTTCTGTGTCTTAAAGTCCTCATATGAGTGAAGTCACATGATTTTTGTCTTTCTCTGACTGACTCATTTCACTTAGCATAATACCCTCCAGTTCCATCCACGTAGTTGCAAATGGCAATATTTCATTCTTTTTGATTGCCGAGTAATATTCCATTGTATGTATACCACATCTTCTTTATCCATTCATCCATCGATGGCCATTTGGGCTCTTTCCATACTTTGGCTATTGTGGATAGTGCTGCTATAAACATGGGGGTGCATGTGTCCCTTCAAAACAGCACACCTGTATCCTGTGGATAAATGCCTAGTAGTGCAATTGCTGGGTCATAGAGTAGTTCTAGTTTTAGTTTTTTGAGGAACCTCTATACTGTTTTCCAGAGTGGCTGCACCATCTTGCATTGCCACCAACAATGCAAAAGAGATCCTCTTTCTCCTCATCCTCGCCAACATCTGTTGTTGCCTGAGTTGTTAATGTTAGCCATTCTGACAGGTGTAAGGTGGTATCTCATTGTGGTTTTGGTTTGTATTTCCCTGATGATGAGTGATGTGGAGCATTTTTTCATGTGTCGGTTGGCCATCTGAATGTCTTCCTTGGAGAATTGTCTATTCATGTCTTTTGCCCATTTCTTCACTGGATTATTTGGTTTTTGGGTGTTGAGTGTAATAAGTTCTTTATAGATTTTGGATACTAACCCTTTATCTGAGATGTCATTTGCAAATATCTTCTCCCATTCTGTTGGTTGCCTTTAATTTTGCTGATTGTTTCCTTTGCTGTGCAGAAGCTTTTTATTTTGATGAGGTCCCAGTAGTTCATTTTTGCTTTTGCTTATCTTGCCTAAGAAGTTGCTGTGGGCAAGATCAAAGAGGTTTTTGCTTGCTTTCTCCTCGAGGATTTTGATGGCTTCCTGTCTTACATTGAGGTCTTTCATCCATTTTGAGTTTATTTTTGTGTATGGTGTGGTGTATGAAGTGGTCCAGGTTCATTCTTCTGCATGTTGCTGTCCAGTTTTCCCAGCACCACTTGCTGAAGAGACTGTCTTTATCCCACTGGATATTCTTTCTTGCTTTGTCAAAGGTTAGTTGGCCATACGTTTGTGGGTCCATTTCTGGGTTCTCTATTCTGTTCCATTGATCTGAGTGTCTGTTCTTGTGCCACTACCATACTGTCTTGATGATTACAGCTTTGTAGTATAGCTTGAAGTCTGGGATTGTGATGCCTCCTGCTTTGTTTTTCTTTTTCAAGACTGCTTTGGCTATTCGGGGTCTTTTCTGGTTCCATACAAATTTTAGGATTATTTGAGAGAGAGAGGGAGAGTGAGAGTGAAGGAGGGACACAGGGAGAGAGAGGGAGACACAGAATCTGAAGCAGTCTCCAGGTTCTGAGCTGTCAGCACAGAGCCCCACGCGGGGCTTAAACCCCAAACCATAACCGACTGAGCCACCCAAGTGCCCCCATCCCTGAGTTTTGGATGCATTCAGACCCCCATCAAGGTATAGAACATTGTCATCACTCCAGAAAGTTCCTTCATGCCTCTTCCCAGGCAGACACCGTCCTCACCTAACACCCACCAGGAAACCACAGTCCTAATTATTTTCCCTATAGATAAGATTTGCCTCTTCTAGAGCTTTGTATAAATGGAATCATACAATATATATTCCTTTCTGTAAGGCTTCTTCCACTCGGCATGTCTTTGAGATGCGTGCATATTATAGAGTGTATTGGTAGCTCAATTCTTCTATTGCTGAGTTGTATTCCATTATATGAACATATCATAGTTTGCTTATACATTCCCTTATTGATGGACACTTGGACTCTTTCTACTTTCAACTATTAAAAATAAAGCCACTGTGAACATATGTGTATAAATCTTTCTGTGGACATGATTTTCATTTCTCTTTGGTAGTACCTAGGAGGAATTGCTGCATCATAGGGTTGGTATATGTTTAGTTTATAAGAAGCTGCCAGACCTTTTGCCCAATGGATTGAATCCTTTAAAGTCATACCAACAATATATGAGAGCTCTGATTGCCCCAAATCCTTGCCAACATTTGGTGCCTATTCAAATATCTTGCCCATTTAAAAAAAACTTTGGGGGCGCCTGGGTGGCGCAGTCGGTTAAGCGTCCGACTTCAGCCAGGTCACGATCTCGCGGTCCGTGAGTTCGAGCCCCACGTCAGGCTCTGGGCTGATGGCTCGGAGCCTGGAGCCTGTTTCCGATTCTGTGTCTCCCTCTCTCTCTGCCCCTCCCTGTTCATGCTCTGTCTCTCTCTGTCCCAAAAATAAATAAACGTTGAAAAAAAAAATTAAAAAAAAAAACAAAAAACAAAAAACTTTGTTTTGTTTTAAATTATTAAGTTTTAGTTCTTTATATATCCTGGATGCCAGTCCTTTGTCAGATAATATGTTTTCTAAAGCTTTAGGGCTTTTACTTTTATGTGTAGGTCTGGGATATATTGCAAATCAATATGTGTATGGTGTGAGGTGGAAGGCTGATGTTATTTTTTTTTCCCCTTTACATATGGATACCCATTTATTCCAGCAGCATTTGTTAAAAAGACTCTTCTTTTCCATTTGGATTCCTTTAGTGACATTATAAAAAATAAGATGACCATATAATTGGGGGTCAATTTCTGGGCGCTATTCAGTTCTGTTGATCTATTTGTCAGTCATTAGACCAGTACCACACTGTTTTAATGATTTTAGCATTGTAGTAAGTCATGAAATTAGGAAGTGTAAGTTCTTAACTTTGATCTTTATTTTCAAAGTTGTTTTGGCTATTCCACATCCCTTGATTTTTCATGTATTTCTATACTTACCTTGTCAATTTCTATAAAAACTCTGCTGAGAGTTTGATTGGAATTGCATTGTATCTCTATAGATTCATTTTGGGTGAACTGACATGTTAGTAATATGGAATGTTCTAATCTATGATATGATATATCTCAACATTTATTTAGATCCTCTTTGATTTCTCGCAGTGATCCTTTACATTTTAAAATGTAGAGACCCTAGAAGGCTTTTGTTAGATTTATTATGTTATGTTTTATGTTATAATTATGTTATATATATTATATATAACATGTTAGAATGACTTTGTAATTGTTGATGCTATAGATGGGATCCATTTTTAAATTTCATTTCCCAACTGTTTGTGACATTACTTGATTTTTTAAATTAACATATCTTGGGGCGCCTGGGTGGCGCAGTCGGTTAAGCGTCCGACTTCAGCCAGGTCACGATCTCGTGGTCCGTGAGTTCGAGCCCCG
The DNA here is from genome assembly GCF_016509475.1 of Prionailurus bengalensis. Taxonomy (NCBI): domain Eukaryota; kingdom Metazoa; phylum Chordata; class Mammalia; order Carnivora; family Felidae; genus Prionailurus; species Prionailurus bengalensis. Next base: position 12,596,737 of record NC_057361.1, read on the forward strand.
CGTCAGGCTCGGGGCTGATGGCTCGGAGCCTGGAGCCTGTTTCCGATTCTGTGTCTCCCTCTCTCTCTGCCCCTCCCCCGTTCATGCTCTGTCTCTCTCTGTCCCAAAAAATAAAATAAACGTTGAAAAAAAAAATTAAAAAAAAAAATAAATTAACATATCTTGTGACTGCTAAATTCATTTATTAGTTCTAGCATTTATTTTGTGATTCTTTAAGCTTTTGTATGTAAATAGTTTTGTCATCAGCCAATATATTCCTTTTTAGTCTTTCTGCCTCTTATTTCTTTTAATTTTAATTTTCTGCCAGACTGAATTGCCTGAGACCTCCTGTACAATATTAAATAGAAGTGATGACAGCGGCAACCTTGCCTTTTCTTAGTATTACAGAAGAAACATTCAGACTTTCAGTATTAAATATGAAGTTAGCTGCAGGTTTTTAAAAGACGATTTAAAAAAATTTTTTTAACGTTTATTTATTTTTGAGAGACAGAGAGAGACAGAGCACAAGTGGGGGAGGGGCAGAGAGAGAATGAGGCCCAGAATCCAAAGCAGGCTCCAGGCTCTGAGCTGTCAGCACAGAGTCCAATGAGGGGCTCGAACCCACAAACCGTGAGATCATGACATGAGCCGAAGTCAGACGCTTAACTGACTGAGCCACCGGGCGCCCCAAAAAGATGTTTTTTATCAAGTTGAATAAATTTCCTTTTATTCCTAGTTTGCTAAGGGTTTGTATGATGAGTGAGTGGATTATTTTTCTGCACCTAGTCAAATTATGGTATAGTTTTTCTCCTTTATTCTGTTAATATGGTAGATTGCTTTGACATTAAATGTTAAACAATCTTGCATTCCTGAGATAAACCCTACTTGGTCATCATGTATTATCATTTTGATATATTGTTGGATTCCATTTGCTAATATTTTGTTAAAGGTTATTTTTGCATCTATGTTCATGAAGGTTATTGGTCTATAAATATCTTTTTTGGGCTGCCTTTTTCATGTTTTAGAATTAAGATGATGCTGACCACACAAAATGAATTGGGCAGTATTATTTCATTCTTTATTTTCTAAGAGAGTTTTGGTAAGATTGGTGTGATCCCTTCTGTAAGTGTGATAGAATTTACAAGTGAAACCATCTGAGTTTGGAGTTTCCTTCTCAGAAAGCTGTTTAACTATGAATTTAATTTTTCTAATAAATACAGGAATATTATCTTTCACACCCTCAATCCAATCCATCAGCAAATCCTATTGGCTTGACCTTCAGAATATATCCAGAAACTCACTTCTTATCACCTCTTTGGCTACCACCTTCCACCAAGCATCTCTGGTCTCTTTCTGGATTATTGCAGTGACTGCTTTGCTGGATTTTTTGCTTCTGCCCTTGCTCCTGACAGTCTGTTCTCAATATAGCAGCTATTGTGCTGCTTAATGTTAAGTCAGATTGTGTCACTTCACAAAACCCACAGCCAGAGTAAAAGTCAAAATCCTTGCAGTAGCCTATAAGATTTCACATGGTCTGGCACTACGTTACCCCTGTCACCTCTCATTCTTCTACTCTCTCTCTCTCTCTCTCAGCTGCTCCTCTCCACACTGTCCTCTTTGCTGTTCCTTCAACATACCTTGAACATACCTTGCCCCATGGCCTTTGCACCTGTCTCCTCCCTCTTCCTCCCCTCCCCCACCTCAGCACATATTCTCCTTAAATATTCATAAGTCTTGTTCCCTCATCTCCTTTAGGTCTTTGTGCAAATGTCATCTTCTAAATGGAGCCATCCCTGACCACCTAATTTAAAATCCCCAGTGACCCCTGGAATTCCCTGTCCTTCTTTCCTTTTTTCTTGTTCTCTATACACTTATGACTTTCTAATGTACTATGACATTTACTTATCTTGTTTATTGTTTGTCCTTTCTATAAGGTCTATGAGAGCATAGATTTTTGCTTATTTTAGGTACCACTGTATCTGAGAATCTAAAACAGTGCCTGGTAAATAGAAGCTACTCAATACATATTTGTGTAAGGAATAAACTGTGCTCCTAGATTCACAACCTTGTCTAAATCATATGGTATTTTGGGGGCACATAGGTGGCTCAGTCGGTTAAGCATCCGACTTTGGCTCAGGTCATGATCTCGTGGTCCATGAGTTCAAGCCCTGCGTCAGGCTCTGTGCTGACAGCTCAGAGTCTGGAGCCTGCTTCGGATTCTGTGTCTCCCTCTCTCTCTGCCCTCACCTGCTCATGCTCTGTCTCTCAAAAAATGAGTAAAAATGTTAATTTTTTTTAAAATTTTAAATCATATAGTATTTTCAAGAAAGGAAAGCTAATATGTCAAAGTGTTCCAAAACCAGCTCTAATGACAGTACCTTTTTCCTAATACTCTTAATCTTCATCATTTAAAAAAATAAGATTTTTTTTAAGTCTGGATCTTTTGTAAATAAATGATACCATAAAACAACAATTTTGTATCTTTGTTCAGCAACAGTGTCACAGAACTTATCCTCAGGAGCAGTGAATTATTTTATAATAGTTGATGGAATTGACAGGTGAGGTTGCTAAATGAAAATGCTATCAATCCCACAATCCTTTAACTGTGTTACAATATTTTAAAATATAGAACACCTTAATATGATTCTTATTCAGTAAAAATGTGTATAAGAAAGAGAGAAGCCCTGCTGTGAGTTTATGATGATTTGAATAAATGAAGTTTGCAAACATCAGTAGTTAAACTATCCCTTTGTTTGTGTGCCCCTGAAGTTTTCACACTCTGGGGTAAGGCCTAATGGTAAGATTTGAGAATTCATAGAAATATGTCAATGCCTGAAACATGGAAAAGGATGCTTGTGAAAGGAGAGGAAGGAAAGAAGACCACCACTTTTAGGAGGGATTGCATATATAGAGAAGTTGAGCTGAAATTGATTTCCTCAAAACTATTTATGCCCTTGTATCCCTTGGAAAGTCTTTGTATAACCCCAGCTTGAAGACTGCTGCTATTGTTTTAACTCCATTCTTCTGCAGTTTTGGCTCTCTTAAATCATTTTGGTAGGCATGGATTTTTTGGAGGGGAAAGGATATTTATGATATAGATTTTTTTTTTCAACGCTTATTTATTTTTTTGGGGACAGAGAGAGACAGAGCATGAACGGGGGAGAGGCAGAGAGAGAGGGAGACACAGAATCGGAAACAGGCTCCAGGCTCTGAGCCATCAGCCCAGAGCCCGACACGGGGCTCAAACTCACAGACCACGAGATCGTGACCTGGCTGAAGTCGGACGCTTAACCGACTGCGCCACCCAGGTGCCCCAAGATTTTTAATAACTGTAGGCTGGCCTAAGATTTTCTTTACATCTTCAATGATGAATATAGAGCCTGAGTTTAAGGATGCTTGTGATGTTATCCCACATGTGTGACTAGTCTCCACTGAGAGAGATGCGTTGTCATTCCTCACAGGGTCTTCTGTGGGCTACAGAGCCTTCATTGTGACTGGTGGAAAATTACAGCTTCTTCTAACTGCATTATAACCCACAGTATGTGGAAGCTCTTAAAGAATGTTATTGTAAGCTTCTAAATCAAATCTCTCACTTCTTTCTAAATTTCTTTGGAAATTTCCCATGTATACTTAAAAAGAGAATCATATTGTACTTGTCTTTGTAGCTGTGTTTTTCCTGTTAGACCAGAGTATTATCTATCTATTACTATATAACAATTACCCCAAAACTTATTAGCCTATAATGATAAAACTTTGTCACCCCATAGTTTCTGTGAGTCAGAAATTCAGGCATAGTTTAGCTGGATGGGTTTGGTTCAGGTTGTCTCATGAAGTTGCAGTTAAGACATGGGTTACCCTCATCTGAAGGCTTGACTGGGGTAGGAGAATCGATTGCCACAGTCATGCAAGGACTGTAGGAAGAAGGTCTCAGTTCCTTGTCAATTGTCAGCAAAAGGTCCTAGTTTTGCTTCATGTGAGACTCTTCATGGAGCTGCTTGAGTATCTACACAACATGGCTGCTCTCTTCCCCCAGAGTGGTTGATCAAAGGAAGAGAGTAAGGAGGAAATCACAATGCCTTTTATATCCTAAGCTCAGATGTCATAGACTGTCACTTCTACCATTCTATTCATTTGAAGCAAGTCACTAAATACAGGTTGCATTTAAGGGAAAAGGAATTAGTTTCTACCTTTTGAAAGAAGGAGTATCAGATAATTTGTGAACATATTTCAATGCCACTACAGCCATATATCTGGATCAAAAGTAGATTGCTCTTTTTCTTTGGCTAAGAAATTCCATGTTAGGTAAAGCCAGGATAAAAATACTGTTTCTGTTTTTCAAGGAGGCTCAGATACAATGAATGATAGACGTACTTACACAGTTAAAAAATGGTGGTCTGAGATTAGCTCAGATCTTCTGACTATGATAACTCCTACTGCTTGATAGTGGTTTTCATCAATTATGTCAATAAACACTTGAGAATAAGTCTTTCTGTTAATAACTCACCAGTACATTATTGAAAACTGCCCATGCAATAATGCATTGCATATTTCTTGTACTTATTTGAGCCTCATTAAAATATTTCATTGGTATGATATCCCCAGTAACTAAAGAAGAAACAGATTCCTATGAAAGATACCATTTCCATGGAAACTATTTTCAGTTGCTCAGATTATCTTTCAAAATACTTGGTGTGTTCATTGAAAATGACACATTGGAAAATAAAAATTTATTTTGTTTACTTTTAATGGCTTGAACTTTTGTGTATCAATCTACAGAGATTTTTCAATTAATAAGCTTGTAGCTGTGAGTTGGCAGAATGACAACATGTATACTCTTTGTGGTCTTTGGAACATCATTATTCTCTCCTCAAAGGTCAGAGATAGAGGTGCTGATAATTTGGGTCCTTGTTAGCAGAAAAGACAGGAAAACAACTGAAGTCATTATTTCTCAACTGTTTGCAAAATAGTTGAAATTTGATTTCAGAGACTCAATATTATAACAGATTTTTCTGTTTGTTTATAAACAGTAGTTGAACTTGGCTCTTGAAAAGCTCATACAACTTTTGAGTAGATAATACTCCTTGCATATTACTAGCAAATCAGTCCCTTTAAAAATAATGGCCTGCACATCAGTGCTGGATACACACTTGTACTGCATTGTCACACAGCTCACATTGCTTACAAGTTCGCTGAGCTGAAGGAAAGATTGATCATCGTTCTGGAAAAAGGCTGGAAGATGGTCCCAAGTTCTTGAAACCTGGTGATGCTGCTGCCATCGTTGATATGGTTCCTGGCAAGCCTGTGTGTGTTGAGAGCTTCTCTATCTTCCTCTGGACCGTTTTGCTGTTCGTGACATGAGACAGACAGTTGCCTTGGGTGTCATCAAAGAAGGCAAGAAGGCAGCTGGAGCTGGCAAGGTCACCAAATCTGCCCAGAAATCTCAGAAGACTAAAAGAATATTATCCCCAGTACCTGCCACGCCAGCCTTAATCAGTGGTGGAAGAGCGGTGTCACAACTGTTTGTGTCAATTGGCCATTTAAGTTTAATAGTAAAAGACTGATTAATGATAATAATGCATCATAAAACCTTCAGAAGAAAAGGGAAATGTTTTGTGGACCATTTGTGTGTGTGTGTGCGTGTGTGTGTGTGTGTGTGTGTGGCAGTTTTAAGTTATTAGTTTTTAAAATCAATACCTTTTAATGGAAACAACTTGACCAAAAATCTGTCACAGAATTTTGAGACCCATTAAAACAAAAGTTTAATGAGAAAAAGAATAATGGCCTGGTAAGAACGTCCTAAAACCACTCAATGAATGCTCCCACAGAAAGCTCCCCATAATTGTCACTGGTTGTTATAATGGCTCAACAAGAAAGTTATTCTATTTTGTCATGCCACTGGTTCTTCATCCTAGACATATGACTACAAGCAGTATATTTTTGTGGCAAGTCCCCCAAATTATAACATTCTCAGCCAATCTTTTAAAATGAAAAATCCCTTCGGGAATAGGGGAAGCGCTTAGCAGAGGCACTTGTGTGAGGCACTTGATTGAACAAGAAAGTACAAGTATCTTTGTCTTTTGGTTTCTCTCCTAAGTTATCTATACTATGAGTCACCTCATGGTGTATTATAAAACGAGCATACCTGATCCTCAATTACGTTTCTATTGAAATATTACAACATGTTTGTCTTTAGCAGGGGGAGGATGCAACAATAACACATCATTTGCTGGTACTGACAGCTGTGTGGTCTTTGGGGAAGGCTGAGTTAGGGGAAAAAGAGAGGCAGGATCTTATTGTTGAGGTTGATAATTAGAATCGTGCTCTCTGCTCTCAGTGCAGTATCCGGGCACCCTGTGAGGCGGTAGGCTCACTCTCTCACTGGTCTCACTCCAAATTTGCTTTGTTAGGGGCAGAGCTAGTGGAATGAGGATCGGACATAGAATAAATAACCCAAGAGAGGCAGGAGTAGCAGCATTAGAAGGCAAGGGAGATAGGTTAGCCAGATTCGTTTCTGGGCTCCAGGTTTATACTGTGACAATAGTCAGACTTGACCTTTTGGGAGGCAGGGAGTGTCTATTTATTGTTATTTTAAAATAACACTAGTTCTTGGGGCGCCTGGGTGGCTCAATCAGTTAAGCATCCAACTTCTGCTCAGGTCATGATCTGACTATTTGTGAGTTCGAGCCCCATGTCGGGCTCTATGCTGACAGCTCGGAGCCTGGAGCCTGCTTCCGATTCTGTGTCTCCCTCTCTCTCTGCCCCTCTCCCGCTCGTGCACGTGCGCTCTCTCTCTCTCTCAAAAATAAAAAAATAAACATTAAAAGAATTAAAAAAGTAACACTGATTCTTGACAAAGTACAGATAAATACAAAGAAGGAAAACAAACAAAAAAGGTCATATTCTCACTGTTCAGAGAATGTACGTTAACACTGAAAACATACCAAACTTCACATATGTACACGTTTAGAAAATGTAGGTAAAAAAGAAAGATACAAACAAATAGCACAGACATCTTTTCTTGCTCACTTTCCCAGCCCATTTTTTTCCCCCAAAGGTGACTGCTGTTAACAGTTTCTTAGTATCCCTTAAGAAAGAGTAAAAACCTATCTGGGATTGAAGGAGTGAAAAATCATCTCAGATTTTGGTGGGGGGAAAGGAAGTCCTTCTATCATTAAAACTAGGGAGATAGACACATAAATTCAGATGCAAAGTTACCAGAAAACATTCTTTCTCCAATGATTGTGCAGCAGCTGTAATATGCCGAAATGGCACCCCTTGTGAGTGGCTCCCGGTTTCTTACTGATGACAGCCCTCCAGCCCCACTTTTGCTACATCCATCTATTATCAAGAGACCCAATCCTGCTAAAGTCCCCTAACCTCAAGACAGCACTCAATCCCTAGTTGAGCTCCCCTTCTAACACTACTTCAGAAAAGTAACCAACCCAGAACTGATCACCACTCTCTTAAACCTTCCTTATAATCCTTCAGCGAGAACCCAAATCTTATAAAAGACGTTTCTCTCTTCCTTGTTGTTGAGCAGCACTCCGTGGTTCTCCCAGAGGACTCTCCCTCGCTGCATCGAGCAAGACAATAAATCTAACCTTGTCATACTTCAAGTTTATCCTTGGTAGTCTTTGGCTGATTCGGCTTTAAGGTAACAAATTTTGTATTCATCTACCTGCTTTTTAATTTACAGAAGTGATTTGCTTTACACACTGAATTACACATGCCTTTTTGGTTTAATGATACATCTTGGAGGCCCATCTATATTACAACATAAAGGTCCACTCCTGCAAAGGATCCATAATAAGAATTACCATAATTTGTTTAAACTTAAGTCCCCTATTGACATGTACTTTGGATGTTCCTAGATTTTTACTATTGAAAAGAAGGTTGCAATTAACATCTTTACACACGTATTACTATACATTTGTGGTTGAACTACCTAGCATCTACTTCCAGCCTCTCCCTTCTCAATAGTACACAGCTTTTCTATCTGGGGAACACATCCCATCCTTATGTTTGGGGGTTGATGCTGATTGATTTAAATCATGTAGCAAAATCACAGGACGCCTAAGTGGCTCAGTCGGTTAAGCATCTGACTTCAGCTCAGGTCATGGTCTCACAGTTCTTGGGTTCAAGCCCCGTGTTGGGCTCTGTGCTGACGGCTCGGAGCCTGGAGCCTGCTTCCGATTCTATGTCTCCCTCTCTCTCTGCCCCTCCCCGGCTCACACTCTCTCTCGCTCTCTGAAAAATAAATAAACATAAAAAAATGAATAAATGTTAAAATATTAAAAAATAAATAAAATAAATCATGTAGCAAAATCAGAGGCCTTAATTCAGCCCTATTAGGCTAAACATGAGCATTGTTTCTTGGAACATTGACACTGAAGTGCTTTCTATATCCTGCAATATCTATATCCCCAAATGGGACTGCTAATCATTTAATGAACACTATGGACAATATTGATTGGAGAAAACTAACCCTGGAAGTCAGAGGGGAGAGAGTATGATGTTGTTCGGCTGCTGGATCGCCCAACCCTGAAGTCCGCCTGTGGCAGATGCTATCAGTGCCCTGCCCGTATCCACTTGTCTTTACCACTTCAGCACACGCTGGCCTGATTTCTAACTGTCAGTACTAAACTCTTTGCCTCAGGGCTTTCTCTTACTGCTGGAGTCCCCTTTGCCATCCACTCAGCAGAATGGAAGGAATGTCCCTGAAGGGCAGCTCTCAACCAGTGACTCATTACGTACCTCACCCCCCCTAGGGTGGATTACCTCCAAGGCATATGTTTTACACCGGCTCTCAAGGGTTCCTCCCTGGAATTAAACTCCAGTTGTCCACAGTGGAAATTAGCTTGATAATATACCCAGCATTGGCTCTCTTCTCACCTGTCTCACTTTTCTACCCTTTCCTTGGTGTTTCCTTCACATCCCCCAAACCAACCCAAACTATGAAACATCTTACACTCGAATTTTCCAAGTCTTTGAGCCAACAAACCTCCTTTATTGTTTAAGCCAGATTGCATTGATTTTGTGTTACTTTCTAGAAAAGCGTTCTGACCATACATATCTTTCGTGGGCATATCCAAGGAGTCATTTTTTTTTAAAATATATGAAATTTATTGTCAAATTGGTTTCCATACAATACCCAGATGCCTGAGGAGTCATTTTTGTAGACATATCTGAGCAGTGAGTATGTGGGGACTAAAAGGTACACACATTTTTCATTTGGATAAATATTGTCCTCCAGAATGGTCGTATCAATTTGCAAAAGATTTGTCTCTTTAAAAAGTAACCCATGTTATAGTTACCCAGATGTTACCCTTTTCTTTGCAAAACTGCCCAAAGTTACTGAGCACTAAAGTGAGTTTGAATAACCTGAAGCTTTTAAGGATTGTTGTCACCTGTTCCAGAAACTGCCACCTAATCAATTATGCTTCACACATACCTGAGGATTTTCTATAGCAACCCTAAAGAGAAATAACATGTGTGGGGCAACCTGACTGGGTGGAGGCTGGTGGGGTGGGTGGTGAATGAATTCACCCAAGGTAGAACAAAGGAGATAGAAATTTACTGAATACACACAAGGGAGCACGGGTAGGACAGCACAGGAGAGACTGTCTGCCAGGAGACAGTGATGAGGGGCTATAACTATAGGGGGGGAGTGAGGGAGTATGGGAATGTACAGAGTTTTTTCTGTTTTGGTACCTGTGCTTGGTTGTAAGTAGCCTATTGGTCAGTTAGGGCTTATGGATAGTTTGAAGTGGGTTGCCTGATGAGCCTGTTTGCATTCAGCCTGGTAGTCGATAGTCACTGTGGGCCCTCTTTACCTTACCCAGGTTGCCTAAAAGCAGCCTCTACGCATCATTTTTCCTTTTTATGGAGTTTCTCATTTATTCACTATCACTGCAACTTTGTGTGAATTATCTTCCCATTAATAGCTTTGGTTTTACAGCTAGTCATCAATTGAACATTGTAGCAGTGTTGAATTAAACTATTGATTGATTTCACATGGGGTGAGCAAGTAACGTTATATAGCATCATCTTAAATTCTCTTGCAAGCCAAATGATTTCCCCACCCCTGGACATAGTAATGTCACCAGGAAAGATATGGATAGAAATATCTCTCCTTTTGAGATGTTGGGTTTCTTGGAGGATTTTGTTTACTAATCTAATATTAATCTAGTATTACTGATGATCTAAATGCCATCTTATATGAACAAACTTTTACAATATACATAATGTCTTTGAGCCAAAAGTAACTAGGCTTCAACCTTTTTGGTAACAAAAACTAAATCTGTTATGAGCATAGATTAGTCTAGACCATTTGGGTTTCCATTTTAGAACACACCATGTTGGCACACCTGGGTGGCTCAGTCGGTTGAGCATCCTACTTCAGCCCAGGTCATCATCTCACTGTTCCCGAGTTCAAGCCCCACATCTGGCTTGCTGCTGTCAGTGCAGAGCCTGCTGCAGACTCTCTGTCCCCTTCTCTCTGTCCCTCCCCTGCTTGCTCTCTCTCTCTCTCTCTCTCAAAAATAAAAATAAATGTTAAAAGAAGAAGAAGAACACACCTCTAATTCAGCTGACTCTTAGAACTCTCAGAAAGGTGAACTAGTGTCCCCCCAACCTCCATCTTATCTGCCTCTTTAAAGTCTTCCTTTGCTGGGGCACCTGGGTGGCGCAGTCGGTTAAGTGTCCCACTCTTGATTTCAGCTCAGGTCATGATCTTGCGGTTTGTGAGTTTGAGCCCCGAGTCAGACTCAGATTAAGGTTAAGGGTAGAAATAGAAATTTCAGCACCTATAATTTAGTAGTACCACAGAGAAAGAGACAAAAGATTTGTTTGATGGGCCAGAATATACTCTATTTTGGTTAAATGTTATCTATGCACTTGAAGATAAATGTGTATTTTGCAATATTTTGAAATGTTGCATAAATGTTAACTAGGCATTTTGTTGATAGTGGTGTTCAAGTCTTCTGTATCCTTATTTGTTTTTTTGTCTATTTGTTCTTTCAATTATTAAGAAAAGGCAAATCTCTGAGTATAATTATAGATTTGTCTATTTCTCCTTATACTTACATCAGTATTTTTCCAAATATTTATTTTTGAGGGAGCACAAGCAGGGGAGGGGCAGAGAGAGGGGAACAGAGGATCTGAAGCAGGGTCTGTGCTTTGAACTTGCGAACTGTGAGATCATGACCTAGGCTGAAGTCAGACACTTAATGGACTGAGCCACCCAGGTGCCCCTATTTGTATCAGTCTTTAATTCATGTAATAATTCTTTTATTAGGTGCATGCAAATTTAAGATTGTCATGTCCTCTTGCTGAATTGCGCTCTTTGTGAAATGACCCTGTACTCTTGTTAATATTTACTCTGAAATCTACTTTGCCTTATAATAATATAGCGGCTCCTGCTTTTTTTTTTTAGATCAGAATAACATGGTATATATTTTTCCATTTTTTTAAAGTTTGTTTATTTATTTTGAGAGAGAAAAAGTGAGAGGGAATTCCAAGGAAGCTTCATGCTGTCTGTGCAGGGCCTGACGCGGGGCTCAATCCCAGGAACCATGAGATCATGGTTTAAGCTGAAATCAAGAGTCAGATGCTTAATTGACTGAGCCACCCAGGCACCTCTCCATTTTTTTATTTTTAACCTACTTGTGTCTTTATATTTAAAGTACATTTCTTAAACGTAGCATATAGTTGGGTCTTTTTTTTTTCTTTTTAAAAAAAAATTTTTTTTTAACGTTTATTTATTTTTGAGACAGAGAGAGACAAAGCATGAACGGGGGAGGGGAAGAGAGAGAGGGAGACACAGAATCGGAAACAGGCTCCAGGCCCCCAGCCATCAGCCCAGAGCCCAACGCGGGGCTCAAACTCACGGACCGTGAGACTGTGACCTGAGCTGAAGTCAGACGCTCAACCGACTGAGCCACCCAGGCGCCCCTCTTTTTTTTTTCTTAATCCAATTTGATGATCTCCATTTTCATTGGGTGTTTAAATCATTTACATTTAATGTTTTATTAGTTATTTATTGCTGTAGAATAATACTGTCACAAACTTAGCAGCTTGAAACAACACACATTTATTATCTCGCTGTTTCTGTGAGTCAGAAATTCAGGCACAGCCTAGCTGAGTTTTCTACTTTCTACTTCAGTTTTCTACACAGGGTTGCAATTGAAGTATTGGGCAGGGTTGAGGTCTCATCTGAGGCTCAAACAAAAAAGAATCCGTTTCTAAACTAATGTGATGAGAGTATTCAGTTCTTTGCATGCTGTCAGGATGAAGGCCACTTTCAATTACTTGCCACATGGACTTCTTCATATGATGACTTCCTTCATCAAGGCTAGCAAAGGAAACTGTTAATAGAGAGAGTCTGCTTGCAAGATGGAAGTTCCAGTCCTATATAACAATCGTGATGGTAACATCTCATATTCTGTTGGTTAGAAACAAGTCACAGGTTCCATCTACACTCAAGAGGAGGGCATAAATACAAGGAGACAGGGATAATTGGGGGCCATCTTAGAGTCTTTCCTCCACATATGTGATGATAGATATGGCTGTACTTATATCTACCATCTTTCTATTTTTACCATCTTTTATTTGCTCCTTTTTTCTCCTTTTCTCTCATATTTTGGATTCGTTGAGTAATTTTTATGATTCCATTTTATCTCTTTTGTGGCTTTTTATCTTATTTATATTATAAAGTATTATAAATAACACAAAAAGTTACCCACACGAGTAATACAAAATATTACCCCAGTCTGCTTTCAAGTGATCTTGTACTACTTCCTATATAGTATAAAGATCTTACCACAACTTACCATTTCTCCCCTTCTGACTCTTGTGCTATCATTTTCATATATTTTACTTCTACATATAATATGAACCTCAAATACATTTTTTATATTCTTGCTTTAAATGGCTGATTATCTTATAAAGAGACTTACATAATGACAAAAATTTCTTTTAATTTACCCATATGGTTACCATTTCCAGTACTCTGTTTTTGTGTAGATCAAGATTTTCATCATAATCATTTTTCTTATTTACTATTTCATATATATAAGGCCTGCTTACAATGAATTATTTCGTCTTTTGAATGCTGAAAACAATATTTTGCCTCCATTAAAAAAATTTTTTTTTAACGTTTATTTATGAGAGTGAGATAGAGTCGAGTAGGGGAAGGGCAGAGAGATGGAGACACAGAATCTGAAGCAGGCTCCAGGCTCTGGACTGTCAGCACACAGCCCAATGTGGGGCTCAAACCTACAAACCGTGAGATCATGACCTGAGCTGAAGTCGGACGCTTAACTGACTAAGTCACCCAGGTGCTCCCTCCATTTTTTTTAAAAGATATTTTTGCTGGGTATAGAATTCTAGGTTGACAGTTTTTTCTTTTGGTACTTCAGAGATATCATTTCACTGTCCTTCAGCTTGCATTGTTTATGAAAAGAAATCTGTTATCATTGTTATCTTTCTTCTCCCATACTTACTATGTATTTTTTCCTCTGGCGGCTTTTAATATTTTCTCCTTATCACTGGCTTTTAAATTTTTGATTATAAGTGTCATATGTGGTTTTCTTCATGTTTTTGCACTTGAGGATTTGTTTAGCTTCTTGAATCTGTGGGCTTAAAGTCTTCATCAGATTTGAAAATTTTTGTCCATATTTCTTCAAATATATTTTTTGTCTTCTGCATTCCCCTTCTCTTTTTACATATATATATTTGTTCATTTGAAGTTGTTTCACAGACCATTGATTCTATTTCCCCCCCCACACACACACACTCCCAACTCTGGATGTTTCATTTTGAATTGTTCCTATTAGTAAGTATTTAAGTTTACTAATATTTTCTTCTGCAGTAGCTAACGTGGCTACTTAATTAATTCCAATTAATTCCATCAAGTGTATGTTTCATCTCAGACAGTATAATTTTAATCTTTAGGGATTTGAACTGGGTCTTTTTCAAATCTTCCATGTGTCTATTTAATATGTTCGGTCTTTCCTCTATATTTTGAATATATGGAATCCAGTTATAATTTTTTCCTTGTGTTTGTGTTACTTCTGCATGAGTTTTAATTCATTGAGTTTTTTCTAATTTTGGGTCATTTTCCTGCTTCTTTGCTATTGTCTTATAGGGTGCCATATATTTTTGGATTACTGTAAATATTCTTGAGCTTTGTTCTGGGAGGCAGTTAAGTTACTTGGAAACAGTTTTATACTTTTGAGTATTGATTTTTGAGTGTTGTTAGGTGAGATCAGAGCATTAAGTAGTCTAGTGTTATTTCTCCCCTACTACTGAGACAAAACCCTTTTCAGTATTCTACCCACTTCCCTATGAATTTCAAGTTTTCCATCCAGCCTGGTAGGAATGAGCACTATTCCTGGTCCTGTGAGTTCTTCAGAGATTTATCCCTTTAAACTTCTCTGGAGTTCCTTTCCTCATGTGCATGTACTGATCTATACTCAGCTGAATAGTCAGAGGGGACCCTCTGCAGATCTCCAGAGTTCTCTTTCTATGTAGCCTTTTCTTCTCTGATAACTTACTGCCTTGGCTTCCCTGGATCCCAGCTCTCTGTTCTAAATTTGGGTGCCTGTCAGGACTGTTCTGGGTTTTTTCCTTCCTGCAGTAAGCTTGAGCAATCATAGGGTGCATCTCATTTGCTTATTTGTGTATCTTTTGGAGATCATTGTCTTTTGTTACCTGATATTAATGTCATAAAAAACATTTTTTATACCTTATCTCCATTTTTTGGGTGTATCTGTCAAGAAATTAAATCTGGCACCTATTATTCTGTCTTAGCTGGAAATGGACATATCATCTAAGTCCCCTTTCATTTTTAATCCTCTACATGCAATCAGTAGTCAATTAATAGTTGAGCTAACATTTATATATGTCTTATATTCTTTTTAAAAAAGATGTAAGTCTGTTTTAGGTTGGATACTTCAAGTGTAGACCCTGAGATGTAGACTTTTTTTTTTTTTTTTTGCAAATACCTTATTGAGGAAGTTTTCTCAGAAGGGAATTGAGGGGAGCAGTACAGGACAAGAGAAGGAGTCAAGCAGGGTTGTGATATCAGCTGGAGACTATCTCATTCTGATCCTTTGGGGAGTTCTAGAGCACAGATTGTATCACAAAGTTGGTTCCATCTTTAGGTGAATGTGGGAATGGGAGGACTTTTGTACATCCTTGTCTCTAAGTTAATGAGAATAAGCTGCTTCTTGCAGGAAATGACTTCCCCAGTGACACAGCTCCCAATCAAGCAATGACTGTATTTTTTAAGGAAGGAGGCAGCTGCAAGCTATTAATAACCAACATTCACAGTGTGTATGGGTTGGATATATGGACTGAGTAAAGGGATCTGGGAAGAACAACAGCAACATTCCCTGTATTGTTTTAGGAGTCTTTATCTCCAAAATGCCTTGTACTCAGTAAGCATTCTATATGTTAGTACCTTAATGTATAGAACTACAGCAATAGCACATTTCCAAGGAATAAGTTATTTCATATGGGTCAATTTTTTTAGAGATTAAAGATTGTACTTTTAAAAACTTCTTGATGAGAATGTTTCTAAAATATATCATATATTTTCCTTACATCACACAGAAGATAGTGAGATCAAAATGGTCTTTCCATGTTGACTCAGGGTGATAATTTAGGAACCTTAAACACTTTGCAGGGGTGCAAGTTAGTTGGATCTTCCTTTCTAAATCTTTAGGTGAATTTTATGAGCTACTATACAAGGCAGTATGCTGGGCTGTCAGATATCAGCTGTCATTACCCGTAATAGTACACTGGGTTCTTGAAGGTTTCTTCAACTTCACATCTCTGAGGACTGAGAAGTCTGATGATCAAAGATGTCAAGTTTGTGAGAAAATAAGGTGTGGATTACATCCTGAGGATTTCTCCTAGAATGGATTACAGGGCTTTAGTTCTTTGGCAATTGACAGATTGTATGATGTATGAGGTGTTAAAGCATGCTCATGCTTGCTTCTCATTCGTAGCCCTGCCCTGTAGACTGGGGCTTTCTAAACTTCAACATCTGTGGGAACCCTGTAATCAGAGTCCATCCATGGTTCAATTGATGATTGACTTTTCAAATGAGAGAGTTGATTTGACAAATTTCATTCATATGGGCATTAAGGAATTGAAAAGACAAAATTTGCTTTTACTAATTTTCTGACTTGGAACTTTTAGAAGTCATTTGTTGCTGTTGTTAAGGAATTGTAGTCTGATGTTAAGGAATGTTTTAAAGTAGGTGAAGAATTGCTTCTTGGCCTTTAGGCTAAGGTCAAGTGTAGCATCTGTTCTTATCAGTTTAAAGTAGGTGAAGAATTAAAATGGAGTGTAAGAAAAGGAGATTGAGTTTGCAATTCAGTATTTCATGGTCTCCAGAACCTTTGTTCTTTTTTCCAAAATGGCAGTGAATTTAGTGGTGCATTTCGTGTGGTAACAAGGGTTTATTTATGTATCTGCCCTAAATTGAAGCTGAAAATATAAAGTGTCCTGATCCCTGGAGCTGTTCTTCTTTGTGATGTCCTTACTACTCAGGAACTGAATGAAGGGTGAGCAGTGCAGTCCATTGGATTTGGCACAGTGATATGCTAGAGAAAGCGCCATGAGAGCCAGTTGTATATATCTCTTTCCTATTCCACCTGTAGTGATGTCTCACTCATAGCTTCAAATTAGCCATGGTGGGAATATTTATAACATGGAAAGTGGCAAACACTATAAACAGGGTTTTTTCTTTTTGTTTTTTTCCCAGAGAGCCAACATTTTTAAGGTTTACCGGCATACCACTGCTCTCTAGACCATTGGCCTTAGCATAAGCCACTAATTAATGCTTTATTAAGGCAGCTTTTAAAAAATGGACATACAATGACCAATAAATTATATTAGTTTCAAGTGTACAATGTAATGAATTGTTATTTGTACTTATTGCAAAATAATCGACAGAATAAGTCTAGTTAACATCTATCACCATACATAGTTACAGTTTTTTTCTCGTGATGAGAATTTTTAAGATTTACTCTCTTAACAACCTTCAAATATGCAAAACAGCATTATTAATTATAGTCACCATGCTGTACATTACATCCCTATGGGTTATTTATTTTATAACTTGAAGTTTGTACCTTTTGACCACCTTCACTCATTTTGCCCAACCCAACCTCCCTGTCTCTGGCAACCACCATCTTCTCTGTTTCTATGAGCTCAACTATTTTTTTTTAAATTCCACATAGTATTTATCTTTCTCTGACTTATTTCATTTAGCAAAGCCCCCTCAAGGCCCATCTATGTTGTCACAAATGGCAAGATTTCCTTCTTTTTCATGGAATAATATTTCAGTGTGTGTGTGTGTGTGTGTGTGTGTGTGTGTGTACCATAATGTCTTTATCCATTCATGTATCAATGGACACTTAGGTTGTTTCCATGTCTTGCCTATTGCAAAAAGTGCTGCAGTGAACATTGGGGTACATATATCTTTTTAAAATTTTATTTATTTTAGAGAGCGAGCGAGCATGTGCATAAGCAGGGGAGAGGGGCAGAGGAAGAGTGAGAGAGAGAGAATCCCAAGCAGGCTTCATGCTCAGCAAAGAGCCTGACACAGGGCTGGATCCCTGGGATCATGACCTGAGCTGAAATCAAGAGTCGGATGCTTAACTGACTGAGCCACCCAAGTACTGTCTTTTTTAATTAATGTTTTTGTTTTCTTCAGTTAAATACCCAGAAGTGGAATTGCTGAATCAAAAGGAAGTTCTATTTTTATTTTTATTTTTATTTTTATTTTTATTTTTATTTTTATTTTTTGAGGAATATTCATGCTGTTTTCCACAGTGGCTACACCAATTTATGTTCCCACCAACTGCATACAAGGGTTCCCTTTCTTCCACATCCTCACCAACACTTATTTCTTGTATTTTTGTTGATAGCCATTCTAACAAAAGAGGTGTGAGGTGATAACTCATTATGGTTTTAATTTGCATTTCCCTGATGATTAGTGATGTTGAACATCTTTTCATATACTTGTTGGCCATCTGTATGTCTTCTTTGGATAAATGCCTATTCAGATCCTCTGCCCAATTTTTAATCAGAATGTTTGGGTTTTTTGCTATTGAGTTATATAAATTCTTTATATATTTGGATAAATAAATAAATATATATGGATAAATAAATAAACATATGTATATATATAATTGTATATTAACCCCTTATCAGATATATGATTTGCAAATATTTTCTCTCATTCAGTAGCTTATTTTTTCATTTTGTTGATTTCCTTGTTGTGTAGAAGCTTTTTAAGTTTAACATAGTTCCACTTGTTAATTTTTGCTTTTATTGCTCAAGTCAACCTTCTTGGACAAAGAAAACAAATTAGACTCAGATGAACTTAGAGTTATCAAGTTGCTGATATGTTTGTGTCAGAGGGCACCTGGGTGGCTCAGTCAGTAAATGTCTGACTCTCCATCTCAGCTTAGGTCTTGATCTCAGGGTCATGAGTTCAAGCCCTGTGGTGGGCTCCACACTGGACGTGGAGCCTACTTTTAAAAATAAAAAATAAAATGTTTGTGTCAGGAGAGACAATATCATCAAATCCAAACCCCTTATTTGTTTTTAACCAAAAGTAAAGTTGGACTCATAAATGAGTGGAAAACAACTTGGGCAGATTATATGTTATAGAAAGAACAGGGTTGGGATTGGAACCAGGTCTCTTGACTCTTTGACCAGACAGTTTTTAAAAGTTTACTTTAAATAATACCTTTTATTAATAGTATAAAATAATGTTCCAAAATGGAAAAATAGAATAATAAAATTTAATAAGAAACATTAGCAATTAATTGTATATAATTAAGAATTTAATATCTCGTGCGTTCTAAGTACAAAACTGGCAATTTACAGTATTCTTTTTTTATTAAGTTTTTTTATTTTAATTCCAATACAGTTCGCATACAGTGTTCTATTAGTTTCAGGTGTATAGTGATGCAACAATTCTCAGTGCTCATCGTAAGTATACTCTTGATTCTCTTCATCTATTTCACTCATCTCCCCACGGCCTCCCCTCTGATATGCTTTATTTTAAACAAATATCCTCAGTAAAAGTTTTTTTTTTCAACAAGAAAATTTTTTACTTGACGCATACTTGGGAATACGTGACTCTAAAAGATATATATAAAACATTCCAGGGGCACCTGGGTGGCTCAGTCAGTTGAGCATCCAACTTCAGCTCAGGTCATGATCTGGTGGTTCATGGGTTCAAACCCTGTGTCGGGCTCTGTGCTGACAGCTCAGAGCCTGGAGCCTGCTTCGGATTTTGTGTCTCCCTCTCTCTGCCCCTTCCCTGCTTGCACTCTGTCTTTCTCTCTCAAAAATAAATAAACATTAAAAAAACATTCTATCACAGAAAAATAGAATACACACTTTCTTCAAGTACACACAGAAGACTCTACTGGCTAGGATATTCTCTCATTTAAGCCCTACCACAATCACATGCCTTATAATCCCCATTTTACTGAAAAAGAATCAAAGATCAGAGAGGTTATGTAACTTATGTAAGTTTACACAGCAGGTAGGTAGCAGGAGCAGGAAGCAGAGAGCCCTGCTGTTTTGAAAGCCCATTCTTCTCCATGTGCCAGATTGCCTTTCTAAACCTGACATTAGCAGGCTGAGATTGTGCCCCAATGAGGCACACATTTATTTACTTCAAAAACACTTTGGAAAATAAAAAAGAGCTAAACACTAAAATGAGAATTTTCTCATAAACTAGAGTGTTTCTTTCTATCGCTCTCTCCCCCATCTCCTCATAGAGACCCTTACAGGAGAACAGCCTGCCATTTACAGCAGTTAGCCTCACGCCTCTGCAGTGCTCCCTGGAGCTTGTGAGATTCCCGCTGGGTCACATTGGATTGGTCCTGCTGGGAAAGTTTACTGAGTAAGCCTTGATTCCTCCAGTGATAACCTACCATTTATCAGTTGGTTAATGTGTGTCTTATTCATTTATGTACTCTACTAGAGGGACATTTGGCATAGCTTCTGTTTGCCTTTTAGCAAGGCAAGTTTTTGTTGTTGTTAAGTTTTGTACATTCTTGTATGTGTGTGCCTGTGTGTTTAACAGTTTATAACAGAAATGCTTCTTTGAAGCCAAAATAATTCTTCATGGTTACAATGTAACCTTAAACTCTTATAGCATGTATGAACACTTTCTTGAAACTGAGAAATACACCTCCTTGAGCCAGCAGATTAGTTTTTAATTTGGGATGTTTTCTTAAAAGATAAAATATTCTGCATTTTTTTTCTTGGTGAAGAGTTTTAGAATGGGTTCCCAAATTGCATTGCCAGTTCAAGTCTGGCGGTAGTTCAAGTGGAATATAATAACAGATAAAGGTCTGGAAGTGTGTGATCCTGTTAAGGGCAATGGGGCTGGAAGGGCTAGAAGTAAAGAGTGTCTCAGAACAGCAATATGTCCGGGAGGAAAATCTTGGAAGCCAAGGTGAAATGCTGATAAACACAGGCACCCATGCATTTGGGAGGGTGAGTGCAGCTACATTCCTCATTAACCTGACAACAGTCTCTTTCTCTCTGGCAAGGTTGTCTTGGTAGGCTCAACGTGCAGCTAAAAGAGGAATATACACTGAGTGCTGGAGGTGGAAGTTAGGATGTGGCTGCCAAACAGTTCATATCTTTGAGATGACCACAAACACGGTGCAATGACAGAAGATCCACACAGATGTTCTTATTCAAAGACTATTCTGGCTATCTATTGCTGGGTATCAAACCACCCCACAACGGGGGCTTAAAAAATAACAATCACTTATTTTGCTTACCCATAGGGGGGTTGACTGGACATAGCCAGGCAGTTTCTCTTGAGACCTAGCAGATGGTTTCAGTCATAGTGGTTGGAGTTGGGGCCATCTCAGAGACTCCTTCACTCTTAGGTCTGGTGCTTGTGCTGGGGAAATTCAAACAGTTGGGGGCTGGAACAGATGGAGATCCTGGGCGTCTCTGTCTCTATGTCACCTCTCCAACATGGTGGTATAGACAACCAGGCTTATAACATGATGGATGAAGGCCCTCCAAGAAGGTATTTTAAGAGATAACATTTAAAAGGTGCCAAACATATAGTAGAGTACCTAACGGTAAATATTACATTCATCCAAAGGAATTTTGAATTCAGAATTTCAAGCAAACAGATTTCAGGTGAAGCACATTATTCTTTTTATAGTAGAGTATATAAGGCTGACCTGTGGGATTGGAGACTGTGGGATATGTAGAGGTGTGCTTGTGTGTGTGTGTGTGTGTGTGTGTGTGTGTGTGTGTGTGTGCGCTGCGGCATGTAAACAATTTAATGATTCCTAGAATCTCCCAGAGGTTCCTCTCCCTCCTGGCTAGAGAGAAGAGAGAGAAATTCACATGATCCTATCCATCTCCACCTCCAGCTTCTTTGTAATCTGAGATTTTTGTGTGGTCCTGTATCACACAATCATTCAGTCCTCAATGAGAGAACATGTCTAACGACCAAGTTGTGCAGCAATAATTAAATATACCATAGGTGAGGCTATGTGTTTTACTTGGTTCCAGCCATGCTTAAGTGGCTCATCCTCTAAAGCTTATGAACTTAGTTCAACTCAAACACAGGAAGGTATCTTGTTTATTGCTAATTAGTATAAAATGTAATTACTATGAAAGTAAAAAACATGTTGGGAATCAAGCAAGGATTCCTTGGTTTAAATATATTTCATTTGGAGAATAGGGAAGGCTTTTTTTTTCAAGAAATATAAGAAGAGTTAAGCATTTTGCTAAGGAAATTGAACCTTGAGAGACCAGAGTTTAAACATATCATACTTAAATATATCATATTTAATCATTATTTGATTAACACTTTTAACATCCAATTAAAGATTAATTTGTACACCAACTCTAGAAGCTTATTTCATTTACTGATCTTTAGTCTGAGCTGGTTTTTGTTTAGTTTTCAAAGCACCTTGGATGCTGTTCTTTGAGCTTTCTTTGTGGTAATTATTAAGTTAATTGAGGGAAGTCAGGGCCTAAGTATTTCAGAAATGAAATTATATGGCCATTAATTTGTGAAGCTCCTGATTATCTTCTCATTCAGAGTTTAAAGTTCATTTCAGAATCATAAATAAAGGAGAGATGACAAGTCTAGTTTTATGAACTAGGCCCTGGCTTCAAGCACTTAAGGAAATCATCCTGAGTCCAGTTTCTAATTGCCTTGATCCAGTTGTATGAATTACCCCCATTTGTTTTTGCTTCTTCTTCTTAATAATGGGGCACACATTTCTTGTAAAGAATAGCCGACTTATTAAGAGTGTGTTTAGTGCTATTTGACCAAAGGTAATGTTCTGGAGAATTTATTTAGATAAATCCCTTGGTTTATTCCATCCACTTGGCCTGCTGTCTTCTTCCTGTTCCTCTTCATCTCTATGACTCTCATCTATCCTTGATGAGGCTCTGAAGGACATTTCCACTTCTCAGGTTGGATTAGTTGCCTTGCTGCAGCGGGCATAGGCCTTCAATGCACACATTCCTCTACGGTTTCTATCACTTGAAATGAAAGTAAGTAATTATCTGTTTAGAAGTCTGTCACCTCACTAGATATTAGCCCTCTGAGGACAGGAACTTTCTTTTTCAACAGTGTACCCTCCATATTCAAAGAAAATTATATAAGCTAGGGAGAAATTGTGCCTCAAACTCAGGGCACATGATACTCACCTGATAAATGCTTAGGGGATGAATGTGTACAAGTACCCTGAATTTTTAACTGGTGCTTTTCAGAAGCCCAAATCAATGCAAAGTTGACTTGATAAAGTGAGCTTTGAGGCATTTTGGTGAATGAAAAACACAGTTTTGAATTTTTGAAGAACAATTTGCTGATACATATTGCAAATCAATAATTATGCTTAACAATAAAGCAAACTGCATTTTGCTATTGTTGGGTTTTATCATCTGTGAACCCTAGCTGATTGATAAATAATCTATTAGTTATCTATGGCTGTGTACAAATTACCCAACACTAAGTGACTTACAACAAAACACATTTCTGATCCCACAGTTTCTGTAGGTCAGGCACGTGGGCATGGTTAACTGGACACTTTGCCTCAGCATCTCACGGTCTCCAGTTCTCTTGAGGCCCCAACTGTAAAGGACCTACTTTCCAAGCTCACACTCGTGTGCCTGTTGGCAGGATTCAGTTTCTCATGAGTTGTTGAACTGAGCCTTCAGTTTCTCATGAGGCCTCCCTTGGTTCCTTGCCATGTGGGCCTCTCCATAGAACATCTCATTCATGGTGACTGGCCTCATCATGGGGAGCACGCAGGAGGACGGGAGAGGGTGCCAACAAGAGAACACACACAAGTCACGACGTTTTGTAAACTAAACCTGGAAGTGAGATCTCATTGCTTTTACTATATTGTACTGGTTACTAGGTCCACCCTACACTCAAAGTGGGGGAGGGGGTATTACACAAGAGTATGCATGCCAGGAGGTAGGAATCATTGAGAGCTATATCAGAAGCTTCCTACCATTCCTAAATAAGAATTTAAGAAAATTACAAAATGTATAACACAATATTGGGGGCACAAAAATGAAACACACTAATGTGATTTTAAACAATTTAAGCCCCGACTTTTTAACGCTTTATTCTTTAGTCCAAAACATTAATTTTCTGTCTACTTGGTGCCACACCTCACAATACACTCATGGCACCCCAGAAAGGAATAAGACTTTGTTAATGACTGAAGGAGCTTAGAGATTCGTGAAGGAAATACACACAGAGGAAAAAACCATTAAGGAAAATTTCATAATGCAAGTACTTGAGTGTGGTTTTTGGAGTATAGGAGTAGAGTAGATGTCAGGAAAGTTTACTGAGAGTTGTGTTGCTGAAAGTTGTTTGGGGAGGTGAGTGATGAGGAAGAATTTCCTAAGCAGACAGCGGTGACATGAGGAAGAGCTTGTGGAAAGGAAGAAATACTGCTTATCTGAGATGAATGAAATCAAGGTTTTGCTGATCATATAAATACATAAGAAAAAATCATGAAGTGGCTGGAAGAGAACTTATACCAACTGTCCCCCAAGTCTCAATGTCAGAGTGCCAAGGGGAGCAGAGGTGACTCAACTCCCACAGTTAGGAGAGATGACTTTGTGAACATGATCTTTGGCAACTGCTCTTGTCTCCTTAAAGGTTAGTTATGCTGGATTTTTCTTCTTTTCTTTTTGATTTTTTTTAACATTTATTCATTTTTGAGAGACAGAGAGAGACCGAGCATGAGTGAGGGAGGAGCAAAGAGAGAGAGAGACACAGAACCGGAAGCAGGCTCCAGGCTCAGAGCTGTCAGCACAGAGCCCGACATGGGGCTAGAACTCACAAACCATGAGATCATGACCTGAGTCAAAGTCAGATGTTCAACCGACTAAGCCACCCAGGTGCCCCTATGCTGGGTTTTTCTGAATTCATGACTGGTCCTTGATGAAACTTTGAAACATGCACATTTTGTCATTTGGGTCATAGTTGAAGCCCCTCTCCTGCTCTGTGGTATTTCTCTAACCCCAGGAATTTGGTCAGTCCTGGGTGGTTTCTTGTCATCTGAGGTTTCACCAGGCCAATCTTGACAGGCAGTGTGCCTTCCAGGCTCCCTGCGAAGGTCTCCCTCCTCTTACCTATCAAAGCCTATGTAACATGTTTCCTCTCCAGAGGGAAGTAAAGGAAGAGACTTGGGGCCAGCATCCAAACTGGCAAAGAAACTGATACCTGTGTCACCTGATTTTAAGGCCAGCATCTAAGGTAGCAGCACAAATTACCCATAGTGATGTGGTGAGGGAGGTGTGCTTGACTGTAGATTATACAGTTGACCCTTGAACATGGGTTTGAACTATGTAGATCTACTTACATGTGTGTGTGTTTTTTTATATAAATACATTACTGTAAATTTATTTTCTCTTCCTTGTGATTTTCTTAACAACATTTTCTTTTCTCTAGTTTACTTTATTATAAGAATATGGTACATAATGCATATAACATACAAAATAAGTGTTAATGATTGTTTATATTATCAGTAAGGCTTCTAGTCAACAGTAGGCTATTAGTAGTTACGTTTTTGGGCAGCCAAAAGTTATATGCTGATTTTCAACTGCACAGGGAGTCAGTGCCCCTAACCCCTGTGTTGTTCAAGGGTCAACTGTAATTGCGTTATTTTGCTCTTAATTATCTTATTTTTTTGCTTTTGCTGTCACCTCAATTACGTTTGTACAAATATGCCTCTTTTCTTGTGACAGGAGCCTGTATTTATTTCTGAGTTTAATTCTTTTTGGCATCATTCAATTTTACATTCTTCAAAATAATAACTCCAGGATGCCATTATCTAATGATCAATGAGTTCTCTGCCAAGTCATTGTCTCATGTTTAAGTTTTTGGGTTTTTTTAAATGTTAGGTTATATATAAAAAAAATTCTGTATACTAGGGAGGAACTGTACTTTGGAGAGGGTGAGAAAGCTAACCTAAAGCCTGTGTTCTTTGCACGAAGCCAAGCAAAAGAGCCAGTAGAGCCAGTAGATGAAATTATTGTCTGGAATCTTTGAGAAATATGTGGTATCAGCAGAGCTTCTGAGTGGTGAGAGTTGGGCAAATGATCTTTCTCTTTTCCAATAAGAGGGAGCACTCTTCAAACTATAGGTTGAATAGCTTTCTGTCAATCCTTGGAATCAGGAGATGAATAAAATAAGCTAGAAGAACTTATAAAAGGGAATGACATTGACCTTGTAACCCTCTACACCCTCACAGCTATCAGCTACCCTTTCTGTAGCTTTTTGAATTTGCCTGTTTATGACACCAGTATCCCCTTGCCTACTCAATGGTCACGAAGACTCTCTTCCGTGTCGATCATAGTGCAGTTCTCAGAAGGCATCTTACTGTGTATATAAATATAAAAGAACACCTTAAATTTCTGTGTTTTTAGGAACTCGGATAGGTTATCACCAGCTTCTGATTGGTAAAATATTTCCCTTCTTTTTTTCCCACTGAATCTCTAAGGGCCATAGTCTGATTTTTAAATCATGAGCCACAACAGCTACATGTGTCAAATTATGCTCTAATTATGTGCTTATATATCTGTCTTTCCTGCTAAATTGGAAGCTCTCTGAAAGTTGGAGTCCTGGGCTTTTTATCTATGTATACATTCATTCATTCATTCATTCATTCAATACATTCATCTGTGTATTGAAATATATATATATGGGGGCACCTGGGTGGCTCAGTTGGTTAAGCGTCCAACTTCAGCTCAGGTCATGATCTCATGGGTCATGATTCTAGCCCCACGTCGGGCTCTGTGCTGACAGCTCAGAGCCTGGAGCCTGCTTCAGATTCTGTGTCTCCCTCTCTCTCTGCCCTTCCCCCACTCACATTCTGTCTCTCTCACTCTCAAAAATGAATAAATGTTAAAAAAAAAAAAAAACTTGAGGGGCGCCTGGGTGGCTCAGTCACTTAAGCATCCGACTTCGGCTCAGGTCACGATCTCGCAGTTCATGAGTTTGAGCCCTGCATGGGGCTCAGTGCTGACAGCTTGGAGCCTGGAGCCTGCTTCGGATTCTGTGTCTCCCTCTCTCTCTGCCCCTCCCCTGCTCATGCTCTGTCTCCCTCTCTCTCAAAAATAAATAAACATTAAAAAAATTTTTTTTATTTGAAACGTATACATACACATATATATATAGTTATAATACACATATATAAATTGTTATATATATATATATATATATATATATATATATATATATATAAAACAATGTCTGGCACCTAGCAAACTGTAACAAATGCTTGTCCACATAAAGTCATTCATTCATTCATTCATTCATTCAGATTATTCAATCTCTCTGAACTTTACTTTCTTTATTCTTATTAGGATAACAGTACAAAAATCACCTGGCAAGTTGTCAGATATATAGTAGATATTCAATAAATAATGTGATATTCTTTCCTCCTACTCAAAGATGTAATCCATGAAAGCTGAAGAGGTAGGTATTATTTAGAGAAGTCAAGTGTTCTGGGACCATATACTTATCTGTTCTAAATTCATCCATGTTAGCTTTTTAATTTTTTTTTTTCAACGTTTATTTATTTGTAGGACAGAGAGAGACAGAGCATGAACGGGGGAGGGGTAGAGAGAGAGGGAGACACAGAATCGGAAACAGGCTCCAGGCTCTGAGCCATCAGCCCAGAGCCTGACGCGGGGCTCGAACTCACAGACCGCGAGATCGTGACCTGGCTGAAGTCGGACGCTTAACCGACTGCGCCACCGAGGCGCCCCATCCATGTTAGCTTTAAGTGTATCAGTCTCTACATCCCTCTCCTTCGCAGGACAGCAGAAGAAAAAAGGCTTCCCGGGCATTCTGCTTTCTCTGTCTTACATGAACACAATTTGTGTACAGATTGTCAGTCTTGTTCCTTTTGCTGTGTGAACACAGCTATAAATAACCCCTAACTTTACAGACATGATTTGATCTGGGCCAGGTCCCGTTTTTCTTCATCCTTGATTAAACATCCTGCCTTCTAATTTTTGTATGTGACTTTTTTAAAAA
This sequence comes from Prionailurus bengalensis, assembly GCF_016509475.1. Classification (NCBI taxonomy): domain Eukaryota; kingdom Metazoa; phylum Chordata; class Mammalia; order Carnivora; family Felidae; genus Prionailurus; species Prionailurus bengalensis. The sequence goes on from NC_057361.1 coordinate 12,624,308, forward strand.
TCTGAGTTCATCAAATGACTTTATCATTCATTTTCTGCTTTGATCAGGAGAACTCACAAATGTTTAATGCTCACAAAATGGAAACATGACAAAATATCACACATCATAATATAGTCAAATATAGTACATGTGATTTGAAATCTTATCAATGCCTTAAAGAACTTCATTTTGACCCTATTTTTAAAAGAGGCCAAAGTCATTAACAAAAAGTCTGTGAAAAGTTTTTTTTTTTTTTTTTTTTAATGGTTCTGCTTATCAAGATGCTGAGGGCCTAAATCCTGAACCTGATGAAAGAAGTTCAGGTCCATAGTTTCCTATCTGCAGTCCTGAAAATTCTTAAACTCTGGCAGGCAATAGTTTTTTGTAACATATTTGGTGACAAAGTTTGAGCTAAACTGAAGAAAGATTATAGTCTCTATCCTACTTTGCGTGAATATTTGTGTTTCATGGCAAAAATGCCAGTGTTCAGGGGCACCTGGGTGGCTCAGTTGGTTAAGTGTCCAACGTCGGCTCAGGTCATGATCTCGTGGCCTGTGAGTTCGGCCCCATGTTGGGCTCTGTGCTGACAGCTCAGAGCCTGGACCCTGCTTCGGATTCTGTGTCTCCCTCTCTCTCTGCCCCTCCCCCACTCATGCTCTGTCTCTGTCTCTGAAAAATGAATACACCTTAAAAAAAATTTTTTTTAAATGCCAGTGTTCACTTACTGTGGGCTGCCCCAAGCCCACTGCAAACGTTATTTAGTACAGAGTTTACATTCTCTATGACATTCTAAAAATTTGAGAAGTCTAGATATTGAAATATATTTAGTCCCAAGAATCTCTTTGGGAGAAGAGATCATGGGCCTGTAGTTACCAAACTTGATCCCTGGAGTGTTAGCATATGTATATAAACACTTGTATGGAATTAAGTTCCATCATGTTTGATTTTAATAGTTTCAAAGAATATTCAGAATAGTTTCTACCTACCAAAATATTTATGGATGGAATAATGTAGTGTCTGTGATTTGTTCAAAATAAAATGGGAAGGAGGAGGTGGATGTCAAGAACTTTGAAGAGTCCTAGATCTTACCTGACTTGCAAGCTCACAAGTTAGTTGGCCACAGTTTCATAAATGTTGGCAGAAGAAGCTGGGTCAGAGGTAAAGGACTTTATTTTTCACTGAACAGCAACCAGCATGACTTTCATGTTCACATTAGATCCCTCTTGCTTTCCAAGTCCCAGTGGGCAATGGGAAGTGGCCCAGGTGGATGTTGTGCAAGCAGGCAGTTCACTGAGTTTAGAGAGCCTGAATCTTTTTTCTGAAGTTTATTTATTTCTTTTGGCTTGGGGGAGTGGGACAGAGAGAGAGGGAGAGAGAGAATTCCAAACAGACTCCGTGCAGAAGTGTAGAGCTGGCTGTGGGGCTTGATCTCATGAACTATGAGATCATGACCTGAGCCAAAATCCAGAGCCGATGCTTAACCGACTGAGCCACTCAGGCACCCCCTGAATCTTTTATAATGGGCACTATATAATGGGCACTTGCCTGACCTTGCCTTGTTGGGAGCTGTTATCTTTGCCATACTGGTCAGTAAACAAATCTGCCCTCTGCTCTGAAGAGAGACACTATCTTAATTCTCCAATACTGCTTACTATACAAGCATCCTTGAAAAGATGGTTCATAACAAGGCAGTCAGCACCTCTGGTCACAAAATCTACAGAAACACAAGAGACCTATGGGGAATTGTACCCCAACAGTAGAAGCTGAAACAAAATTAACTGAGTTGATGGATTAAAACTGGATGATGGATACATTGAAGTACAGTTTACTTTTGTATATTTTTGAAATTTTCCATGAATAACAAGTTAAAAAATAGCAGCCACTCTAAGTGCTATGTGACACTCTCCACATAAATCACAATAAAAAAGACCAAAAGTGACTGTGTTAACTCTGCACTATTTCACATCTCTACTTCCCTGAGCAAATGTCTGAGGTCTGTTTAGTAAATGTTCTTGGAGGCTAATTACATTACTGGTTTGCTAGAGCACTGACAAGTTAAATTTGATGAACTGAAATCTCTATAGGTTAAATAGTTGGGAATATTAGAGAATGGTAGAAAATTGTTTTTCAGTTTTTAATTTTTCAGGAGTACCACATACATGTCATATATATGTGTGTGTTTGTGTGTGTGTATGTGTGTGTATAAATACACATATCACAGTATACATATAACATATACATATATATATCATATATATATCAGTGAGATAGAGGCAAAGGAGACTTCATTTATCTATAAGGTCTTTTATTCATATAAATAGTAATCAGACTGTCAAAAAAGGAAATCTTGAAAATCATGCTAATGTAGGTCTTAAAAATCATGCTAATGTAGGTGTTTTTAGCAAATAAATGTTTCAAATATATATATATATATATATATATATATATATATATATATATATATATATCTCTTAGTAAAACATAGATACATTCCTGTTCCATAAGCAGAGCTATCTAGACTAAAAAGTGAATGTCTTATTCCCTACAAAGCAAGCACCATGCCCTCTCCAATTTTCCATTTGCCTCTAGAGAGATAATTACTGTTAGCAGTTTGGTGTGTATTCTTTCAGGCAAGTCATTATAAATTTACATACATTAATATGTAAAAGTACAAATATAGTTTTACAAAGCGTAAATGGGATTATACTGTGCATACTTTTATATATCCTGCTTTTTTCCCATGAAAATTCCTTGGAGATATTTCAATTTCAATATATATAAAATTATTTTGATTTTTAAAAAATGGTTGCATAGCATTTCATAGAATGGATGTATCATACCTGAAATATTCAACCTAAGCTCATATTTCACTGCTGCTAAGAATTTTTCATTGTTATTATGAACCCATATCACTGTTGCATTCTTATCAAGTAAGTTTCACAGTCTAGTTCCTGCCCACCTGAGTATATATAATCTAAGACAACTTCAATACAAACATGTAGCAAGAAGATAATTTCTGTGCATGTCAAGAGTTCTGAGACATTTATTTATTTATTTATCTGTTTATTTATTTATATAATGTTTATTTTTGAGAGAGAGCGTGAGTGGGGAGGGGCAGAGAAAGAGGGAGACAGAGAATCCCAAACAGGCTCCATGCTATCAGTGCAGAGCCCAATGTGGGGCTTGAACTCATGAACTGTGAGATCATGACCCAAGCCAAAATCAAGAGTTGGATGTTTAACTGATTGAGCCACCCAGGTGCCGCAAGACTATTAATTAATTTATTTTTTGTTAATATACAGTGTTTATTAGTTTCAGGTGTACAATATAGTGATTCAACAATTCCATACATCACCTAGTGTGCATCACAAGTGCACTCCTTAATCCTCATTACCTATTTAGCTCATTCCTCCCCCCCCTCCTCCATGGTAGCCATCAGTTTGTTGTCTGTAGTTAAGAGTCTGTTTCTTGGTTTCTCTTTCTGTCTCTTTTATTTTTTTTCCTTTTTTTGTTTTGTTTCTTGAATTCCACATATGAGTGAAATCATATGGTGTTTGTCTTTCTCTGAGTGACTTATTTTGCTTAGCATAATACTGTCTACCTCCATCCATGTCATTGCAAATGGCAAGATTTCATTCTTTTTTATGGCTGAATAAGGTTCCATGATATATAGATAGATAGATAGATAGATATAGATATAGATATATATACATATATACACATACACACACATGTATATGTATGTATGTATACACACACACACACACACACACACATACATACCACTTCTGTATCCATTCATCTATCAGTGGACACTTGAGCTGCTTCCATAATTTAGCTATTGTAAGTGATGCTGCTAATACACATAGGGATGCATGTATTCCCTTGAATAGGTGTTTTTGTATTTTTTGAGTATATACCCAGTAGTGTGATTACTGGATCATAGGGTAGTTCTTTTAGCTTTTTGAGGAACTTCCATACTGTTCTCCACAGTGGTACACCAGTTTGCATTCTCACCAACAATGCACATCCTCACCAACACTCGTTGTTTCTTGCATTTTTGATTATAGCCATTCTGACAGGTGTGAGGTGACATCTCATTATAGTTTTGTTTTGTATTTCCCTGATGTTGAGTGATGTTGAGCATCTTTTCATTTGTCTGTTGGCCATCTGGATGTATTCTTTGGAGAAACATCTGTTCATGTTTTCTGCCCATTTTTAATTTGATTACTTGTTTTATGGGTGTTGAGTTGTATAAGTTCTTTAAATATTTTGCATACTAACCCCTTATAGGATGTCAGAGACATTATTGTCTGTGCTCTCTTCTAGGATTTTTATGGTCTCAGGTCTCACATTTAGGTCCTTAATCCATTTTGAGTTTATTTTTGTATATGGTGTGAGAAAGTGCTCTAGTTTTAGTCTTTTGCATGTAGCTGTCCCGTTTTCCCAGAACCATTTGTTGAAGAGACTGTCTTTTTTCCCATTGCATATTCTTTCCTGCTTTGTCAAAGATTAATTGATCATAAAATTGTGGGTTTTTTTCTGGGGTTTCTATTCTGTTTCATTGATCTAGGTGTCTGTTTTTGAGCCAGTACCATACTGTTTTGATTACTATACCTTTGTAACATCACTTGAAGTCTGGAATTGTGATACCTCCAGTTTTGTTCTTCTTTTTCAAAACTGCTTCAACTATTTGGGGTCTTTTGTGGTTCCATATACATTTTAGGATTTTTTTTTATTCTAGTTCTGTGCCAAATGCTATTGGTATTTTATTATGGGTTGCATTAAATTTGTAGATTCCTTTAAGTAGTATAGACATTTCAACAATTTTTCTTCTTTGAATTCATGAGCATGGAAAATCTTTTCATTTCTTTGTGTCATTGAGACTATTTTATTTTTAATCATGAGGCTTATTTTAAATTCTCTTGCTAAATTGAGGAAGGAAGCTTAATGAGGAATAGGATGTTTATATAGTATCAAAGTATCTCCTCATTAATTCCTTTAAGTTACAAAAGGAAAACCTGTAAACAGGAAGGAAGCAGACCAAATGAACAAAACAAAATACCAAAGTCAGTATCACCAATAAGGCATCATGTGCGTCCAGATATGAGACTCTGACAAAGACACAACATCACCTATGTAGTATTTCAACCAGATATGCATTACTTGAATCAGATCATGAGAAATTAGACAGGGGCACCTGAGTGGCTCAGTCAATTAAGCATCTGGCTCTTGATTTCCAGCTCAGGTCATGATCTCATGGTTGGTGGGATCGAGGACCGTGTTGGGTGCTGTACTGACAGCACAGAGCCTGCTTGAGATTCTCTCTCTCCCTCTTTCTCAGCCTCTCCTCCCCTCACACATGAGCATTCTCTCTCTCAAAAAAAAAAAACAAAACATTGAAAGAAATATATATTTAGGGGCACATGGGTGGCTCAGTTGGTTAAGTGCCTGACTCTTGATTTCTGCTCACATCATGATCTCGGGGGTTTGTGGGATTGAGCCCTCATTGGGCTCCATGCTGACAGCATGGAGTCTGCTTGAGATTCTCTCTCTGCCTCTCCCTCTCCCTCTGCCCCTTCCCAGCTCACGTGCAAGCATTCTCTCTCTCTCTCTCTCTCTCTCTCAAAACAAACAAACAAACAAACAAACATAAAAAAAAGAAATTAGAGGGGCACCTGGGTGGCTCAGTCGGTTGAGAGTCTGACTTGAGCTCAGGTTGTGATCTCGTGGTCCATGGGTTCGAGCCCTGTGTCGGGCTCTGTGCTGACAGCTCAGAGCCTGGAGCCTGCCAAGGATTCTGTGTCTCCCTCTCTCTCTGCCTCTCCTCTGCTCACACTCTATCTCTCTCTGTCTCTCAAAAATGAATAAACATTAAAAAAATTTTAATAAAAGAAAAGAAATTAGACAAACTCATATCAAGGGATATTCTGTAAAATAACTGGCCCATACTCTTTACAAATACTGAATTAATAAAAATATTTATGATCTTGATGAACACTAAGAATATATAGAATTTTTTAAATGAAATTTATTTTCAAATTGGTTTCCATACAACATCCAGTGCTCATCCCAATAGGTGCCCTCCTCAATGCCCATCACCCACTTTCCCCTCCTCCCCACCTCCCATCAACCCTCAGTTTATTCTCAGTATTTAAGAGTCTCCCATGGTTTTCCTCCTTCCTTCTCTGTAACATTTTTCCCCTCCACCTTCTCTTCCCCCGTGGTCTTCTGTTGAGTTTCTCAGGATCTACATATGAGTGAAAACATATGATATCTGTCTTTCTCTGCCTGACTTATTTCACTTAGCATAACACTCTCCAGTTCCATCCACATTGCTACAAATGGCCAGATTTCGTTCTTTCTCATTGCCAAGTAGTATTCCATTGTATAGATAAACCACGTCTTCTTTATCCATTCATCGGTGGATGGACATTTAGGCTCTTTCCATAATTTGGCTATTATTGAAAGCGCTGCTATAAACATTGGGGTCCATGTGCCCCTATGCATCAGCACTCCTGTATCCCTTGGGTAAATTGCTAGCAGTGCTATTGCTGGGTCATAGGGTAGGTCTATTTTTAATTTTTTGAGGAACCTCCATACTGTTTTCCAGAGCGGGTACACCAGTTTGCATTCCTACCAACAGTGCAAGAGGGTTCCTGTTTCTCCACATCCTCGTCAGCATCTATAGTCTCCTGATTTGTTCATTTTAGCCACTCTGACCGGCATAAAGTGATATCTCAGTGTGGTTTTGATTTGTATTTCCCTGATGAGGAGTGACGTTGAGCATCTTTTCATGTGCCTGTTGGCCATCTGGATGTCTTCTTTGGAAAAGTGTCTATTCATGTCTTCTGCCCATTTCTTCACTGGATTATTTGTTTTTTGGGTGTGGAGTTTGGTCAGTTCTTTATAGATTTTGGACACTAGCCCTTTATCCGATAGAATTTTGAATCATCATATGGTATACCTTAAACTAATATAAAACTGTAGGTTAATTATCTTTTAATAAAAAATTAAAATACTAAAAAAATATTGATGAAGGACAAAAGTAAAAATAAAAGGCTTAGAAATTTTTCCAGATTAGAGGAGACTAAATATACATGACAACTAAATGCGATGTGTGATACTAGACTGGATCCTGTACTAGGAAAATAATTGCTATAAAGTATATTGTTGGAACAATCAGTAAAATTGGAACACGGACTACAGATTAGATAAAATACTGCATGCATCAATGCTAATTTTTTCCAATTTTCACAACTTTAGTGTGGGTATATAAGATTATATGTTAGGAATATGTTAGGATACATAGGAAATCCACACTGAGGGATTAAAGTGTAAATGTGCATCCTGTCTGCAGAAGGTTCAGGAAAAAAGGGGGAGGGAGGGAGAGATTATGATAAAGCAAATGTGACAAACTTACAATTAGTGAATATGGACATGAATAATGGGTCCATGGAAGTTCTGTTTACTATTTTTTTGCAACTTTTCTCTAAATTTGAAATTATCTCAAACTGAAAATTGAAGAATATGTCCTAGTTTCCAAAGTGTACAGAGACCCAAAGTAGATAAGTCATGTGTTTAAGTGATGGTCATGATCCCTGTTCAACATCTTGCCTGCTTGGAGTGAGCTCTGGTTATAAGACTTTAAGGAATGGTTCTTTTTCAATAGAATTTCATAAGATATTTCATATATCTCACAACTAGGAACTGTCAAAACACTTTAGTTTTAGATGAATAGATGAATAGCTGTTAATTTTAGAGGCAAGAGAGGAACTTGTATTTTATTATTTTTTTATAATTTTTTAATGTTTATTCTTGAGAGAGAGCATGAGTGGGGGAGGGGCAGAGAGAGAGGGAGACACAGAATCGGAAGCAGGCTCCAGGCTCCGAGCTGTCAGCACAGAGCCCCATGCAGGGCTTGAACTCATGAACGGTGAGATCATGACTGAGCCACACAGGTGCCCCTAGAGGAATTTGTATTTTAAAGGGTATGTTGTTATTTTTAGTAAAACATTGTGTTGCACCAACCCGTTATACTAATTCCTCATCTGGAATGTTTCACTAAGCTGTGCCTATGCAGATAAAATCGCTGTCAGTTTTAATGCCTTACTTTTTGTAATGCTAGTGGAGTTAGTGAACAGTGGGCCATAGCTTTCACTTTAGAGATGCATAAAAACATAGAAATTATTTTAGCAGATCAATAATCCTTCTTGTTTATCTGTCTCTGAATTGCTCCAAGGAACTAGCAATAACAATTATTTTAACAGCTTTATTGGGATATAATTCACATGCATACATTTCACCCATTTAAAATGGACAGTTCAATGTATTCACAAAGGTGCAACTGCCACCACAATGTACTTTTAGAACATCTTCATCATCCCATGAAGAAACCCCATGCTGATTAGCTGTCACTGCCCATTCCCTCCTCCTCCTCAGCTCCTGACAACCACTAATTTATTTTCTGTGTCTATGATTTGCCTATTCTGGACACTTCATAAAAATGGAATCATATAATACATGATCCCTTGTGACTGACTTCTTTCACTTAGCATATATTTGAAAAGCTCATTCATGTTGTAGCATGTATTAGTAGTTCATTTCTTTTTATTGCTTTATAATATTTCATTATATTTTGATATATACCACGTTTTGTTTATCATTCATCATTTGTCTCTTCATGGACATTAGGGTTGTTTCTATTTTTAGGAACATAGAACAATGCTGCTATGAAAATCTGTGTGAATGTATGTTTTAATTTCTCTTGTATCTATATCTAGGAGTGCAGTTTCTGGGTCATGTAGTAATTCTGTATTTCACATTTTGAGGAACTATCAAATTGTTTTCTAAAGTGGCTGCAACATTTTACATTCCCACCAGCAACATATGAACATTCCAATTTCTCCATTTGTTATTGTCTGTCTTTTTGATTATAATCATCCTAATGGGTGTGAAGCGAAATCTCATTGCAATTTGGATTTGCATTTCCCTAATGACTAATGATTTTGAACATATTTTCATGTGCTTATCAGCCATTTTTATGTCTTCTTGGGAGAAATGTCTATTTAGATCCTTTGCCAATTTTTCATTGGGTTATTTGTCTTTTTTATAAATGAGTTGTAAGACTTCTTTGTATATTCCAAATACAAGTTACTCGTTGGATATAAAATCAACAATAGCAATTTACACATGTTGACCATATTTGGCTGCTTTTTTTTCACTTAAAGTCTCTTGGATATATTTCAGTTTCAGTATTAATGAGCAAGTCTCAATTTTTAAAGAAACTGCTGAATAGTCTTCCATATTTGAAATATCCCCAATAGTTGCCACCTGAATGAGGTCTTCTGTCTGTATATTCTTATAGGACATATCCTGAACCACACTCTTCTCCCTTCCCCATTTTGGAGGTATTGGTCAAATCCACCCTACTAGATTTATGTTAAGATTGAGGAACGTGTATTCTGCTTCTTTTTAAATGTGTGTGTGGTTCCTCACCACAGTGCGTAGCATATACCACTCTGTTGGTTGGTGAATTTAGAGTAGATGGTTTCCACTGGCTCATTATAAACTCTCAACAGAGAAGTCTTTTCCCCTTTGGGTCTTGCTTACAGTGCTACAGAATACACAATCTTAGAATTGGAAAGGACCCCATGGGTCCTCTAATCCAATGGAACTCAAAGTGTGATCCACAGACTGGTGCCAGTCCACATCTCTTACTGGCCCATAACGATTGAGTAAAGGAAAATGGAGAGTAAGTGTTTAGAAACTTTTATTGTATTTGATATTGCTGTGGAAACCAAGTATGTGGTATTGTATTAGGCCAAAATATGAGACCACAATTGATAGGAACTTTTTTAAAGTTCTATGCAAAGACAACTGAGAAATACTTCTGTAGTCCAAATTACCACCCACAGACACAATCCCTTTTGCATTCAATCAGCTATAATTTACTTAATCCATTTAGTTTATTGATTCAAGAAATATTTATTTAGCCCTTACAACACATAGTGAACTGCTTGAGCTTGCAGGTCCATAACCTGGTTTTTCACTTGCTAGGTGTGTGAACAAGGGGAGGGTTCTTAATTTCTCTGGGCCTTAGTTTCCCAATTTCCAAAAATGGGAGAAATAAGAGTGTATATTGTCATAGGGTTGCTTTGAGGAATATATGAATGAAGATAGATAGATAGATAGATAGATAGATAGATAGACAGACCAGTTATTCGATAAATGTTAGTGAAGTTAAATGATGCTAATGATGTAATCCAAGCAGAAGTTGATAGTTTAAACTGAGGTAGTATTAGTGGGAATGGAAAAAATTAGATGGATCTAGAGAGTGTCCTCAGGACTTGCAGACTGACAGGCTAGGGAGAACTGGTAAGGATCAGAGTGAGGACCAGGATGACATCTTGCCAACCGTTCTCTGAAATGGAGAACCCGAAGGAGGAGGGTTTGGGTCGGGACAGGGTGGGGGGGCAGCAAGGTGGAGAATTAGGATTTCAAATTTGGCCACATTGAGTTTCGGAGTTTTCCAATGAAGCCCTCCAGTTGGTCTTTGGAGATAGAGACATAGATTTCAGAAAAGAGAGTTACACTGGAAGTAAGGTCTCATAATGTATAAATGGCAATTAGAACAATAGGAGTCACTGAAACAGCAAATGATGCCATGTAGAAAGAGAATAGAATAGACCCAGGACAGAGCCTGGTGGAACATCAGTGAACATCAGTGTGTGTTAGATGTGAGGGAGACCACGAAGGAGGCTTAGAAGAGTGGCCAGAGGAGTCTGAGAAGTGGCAAGAAAGTATAATATTGGAGAAACCAAGGAAAGATTATTTTAAAAAGGAGGATGTAGTCAATAGTGTCATGCAAAAGAAATTGCAAAGAGCATTTATCCACAGTGACAAAACAAAGATTAGTTTGGGTGGCTTGGTGGGGCAAAAGCCAGACTGGGTGGACTGACAGAGGAGTGAAGGCCATGCAGGGCAGATCACAAGTGCATACCACTCTCAGAAGGCCAGGCTTTAAAGAGGATGAGAGAAAGAGGCAGTAGTTTGGTGGGACGTGAGGCCTAGGAAGTTTGCTTTATGTTTGTGATAGGAAAACCCTATGCATGATCACCAATGAGAAGACAGGTTGGGTAAAAGTAAAAGTGAGAGAGGACATAATTAATGGGGGTAGGAAAGGAATCAAGAGCATCTGTGGATGGGATTAGCTTTAAGTATGAGTTCTCTTTCCCACAAGTTATTTCCTTTGTGTACAACTCTAAATATTAGAACTATATTTCTTATACTGAAGGGAAATAGGTTTTCTTGTAACTCTCATCTATGAGTCCTATTTCTGCTTCCTCAACTCATACACAGTTGCAATTCTGTTTCCTTTTCAGTTTCTTTTATAAACATCCATGGTTCCTTCAAGCATTTTTCATATGATTTGATTTCAAGGTTTCCTTTGAGTAATGTTCAGCTTAAAATGTCAAACCCAGAACTGCCAAAAAATTTTCCAGATGCAGTTTGGCACATGCGATACCAAGCCCACTGTTTATGTTTTCTTTCTTGATCTGGGCTCTATACATTTATTATTGCTCTGTAAATTACATTTTGAGCTTTTAAAAAATCACATTATACAAACATTACTTATTGTGCTTATAAACAGTTAAAACCCAAGTCTTTTTCCAGGAACTGCTTTTAAGCCAACTCTCCTGTGTTAAAAGCTAGGTATGGGTCTCAAGTTTCTTTTTGCTACTTTTGACCTATTATTTCAAGCTGTCATCCTATTGTATAGGATATGAACTCTGACATCCAACATATATACTCTTTCTCAGTCAGTGCTGTCAGCTTCAACATTCACAAGTTTGTACTGGGAGACAGTGTTCTAAGGAGATTCCCATGATTCCCACTCCATGAAATCCTCACCTTGGTGTAATCCTCTCTCTTGAGCATGGGTAGAACCTGTGAGTTGCTTTGAACTAATATAATGTGGCAAAGGTGAAGGGATTTTGCAGATGTGATGAAGGTCCCTAACCAGTTGTCTCTGAGTTAATCAAAAGGGAGAAAATCCAGGATGGGCTTGATCTAACCAGGGGAGCCCTACAAAAGAGAGTCCAGACCTTTCCTGAGAGACGAGACTTGAAGCAGGAGAGATGCTCTCCTGCTAGCCTTGAAGAAGCAAACAGCCATAGGGGTGCCTGGGTGGTTTAGTCGGTTAAGCGTTTGACTCTTGGTTTCAGCTCAGGTCACGATCTCATGGTTTGTGAGACAGAGCCCCACACTGGGCTCTGCGTCGATGGAGCAGAGTCTGCATGGGATTTTCTCTCTCGCTCTATGCCCCTCCCCAGCCCTCTCTGTCTCTCTCTGTTTCTCATTCGCTCACCCTCTGAAAATAAATAAATAAACATTAAAAAAAGAAGCAAATGATCATATTGTGAACAATCTATGGAAAGCGATGCCTTCTAGGAGTTGAGAGCCTCAGTCCTTCAACTGTAAGAACCTGAATTCTGCCAACAACCTGAATGACCTTGGAAGAAGTCCGTGAGTCTCAGGTGAGACCCCTCTTCCCACCAACACTTTGACTGCAGGGGACCCAGCCAAGGACCCATGAAAAGTGTGGGATAATAAATGTATGTTGTTCTAAGCTGCTAAGTTTAGTAATTTGTTCTGCCTCGTAGAAAATAAAGGCACTCATCTTTAGCATTTTACCCTCAATGTCTGGGGTGAGAAAGTTGGACCCCACAAGGAGAGAGCACCATTTATGAGGACTCTCTCCTCCACTCCTCACCTGTGGCTTCCATAGCATCCTTAAGGCTCCTTGTCCACCAGTTTAATGCACTTTGCTCAGTGAGAGGTAGAAAACCTCATCACAGTGGACCACACATCAGCTTCTGAGCCAGAAGAAAACTGCTTCCATGAAAACAGGGAACACATTGAAAACCAGTACTGTTCATGCTGTGTGCTGTACTGTTCCAGTACTTATTAACAGCTCTGCTGATTCATTCTGTGACAGAGCATCTGAATCAGACATTAGTGGATCACCTCTGTTGTTGTGAGAGAGCCATTTGCCTCAGAATAAAAAAACGTCTGTTAATATTCTGCGCACGCTTGAAACTCTTGATTAAGAGGCCAATCCTGCCCTCTCATTAGTACTTGGTGGGTGTCAGGGCCCTCATTAAGATTGCACTTCCTTTAATGTGGTCATCTTGGCATGGTTTGTGAATGACCTTAGTGGCTTAGGGGAGGACTGGTTTTTCCAAACAGTAGGAAAGAATGCGGAAAGAAATTGGATTTGGCATACTTTGTAGCATATTATTGTATCTATTGTAGAAGAGCTCTTGAAGAAGGCCCTTATTTTGGGGCGCCTGGGTGGCTCCATCGGTTGGGCATCCGACTTCAGCTCAGGTCATGATCTCGCGGTCCGTGAGTTCGAGCCCCGTGTTGGGCTCTGTGCTGACAGCTCAGAGCCTGGAGCCTACTTCAGATTCTGTGTCTCCCTGTCTCTCTGCCCCTCTCCCGCTCACACTCTGTCTCTGTCTCTCTCAAAAATAAACAAAAATGTTAAAAAAAAAAACAATTAAAAAAAAAGAAGGGCTTTATTTAAATCAGAACAAAGAAGAAGATTTGGCTGAAGACACTGATGAGCTTCTGTGAGATTCAGTGACTAAAGCTGTATATCAACACCAAGCTTCCATATAGAGGATATTATGACGTCAGTGTGTATAGACTGAAAGCTGAGAGAGAGAGGGGAAGACAAAGCCACCTCACTCCATTCCAGAAAGTTAATAAGAATGTAGTGGGAATCTAGGAAGCTGAAAGGATTCTATATTGGTTGATGGACAAATGAGCAGAAAACTTCAGTTTCTGGGGTGAATTTGGATCTCAGAGATGTTCTCAGGCAATGGCTCTGAACCGGACCTAAAGCAGGCTTTCTTAATCTTGACACTGTTGACATTTGGAACAGAATAATTCTTTGTTGCGTACATGTGTATGTAGCATGGAACACTGTCCCGTGCATTGCAAGATGTTCAGCAGCATCACTGGCCTCTACTCACTAGATGCTAGCAGCATCCTGCCTGCCCCCCACCCTCTAAAAGTTATGACAACCAAACATGTCTCCAGACTTGAGCAAATGTCCCTTGAGGGAAAAATCACTTCCGGTTGAGAATCACTGGTATAAAATAACCACTTAGTTTTTTGTTCAATGTCTATTTTTTGTGATGCTTTAATTTTCTAAAGTCAATTTAACCAAAACAGATTAAGCACTTGCCACGAACAAATGCACAGAAGTGCACTGCATGTGCTGCAAGAGGTTCTGCCCTCACTTCCTTGTCATCTAGAACTGGCTGACTGCAATCCAGACCTGTTTTAGTTTCTTTTTTCTCTTCTTCCAGAATGTCTAATGAGATAGTCAAGACTAACATACAAATGCTCACCTACAGAGGACAGGACCCCAAATTTAGAAATTATCACATTGTGGCCTTTTCCAATCCTGTTATTAAAGCCATATTATATTTAATAACTCCATGCATGTCTAAGCCTTTAAAAGAAAGGGGCACCCAATAAGTGCTTAATTCCTATCACTTCGAAGAAGTTGATGAATTAATCAGAAAGCCACAGGCTACCTCTTGTTTAGGGGTATGAGTGGTGTTTCAAAGTTTGATGACAGTATCCCACAAGGAATTACTTAATCACAGAATAATTTGCTTTTAATCCGCGTCAGTTTCCTTTCAAAGAAAACCCTTTCCTTCTCAGTCATAAACAAATACATGTTCACTAAAGATGATAGGAAAGATATAGAAAAGTATAAAAAAGAAACTAAAAAATACTTTTGGGCTCATGTTACCCTGTGTACCAGTCATTGCTTCTCCTTTCCTTCCAGATACATGAATGGATAGTATTTCCCCACCCCCTTGAAGTTAGGCACAGTTATGTGACTTTCATTGGCCAATGAAATGTGAGTGGAAGTTCATGTGTCACTGATGAGTAAGAACATTTAATTGCCAGTGTCTGAATCCGCGCCTCTCTCTACCCCTGCCTCAGTGACGTGGAAACCCATGCTGATATGGCCATGTAACACTGAGCCTTCAGATAGAGGACAGCTGTCTAAGAGAGTCAACTAGAACCATCAGCAGAACCTGAATGATGAAGAATAAGCCTTTGCGAAAGCCCCTGAAATAGTAAAGTTATTTATTGCAGCAGCAAGACCTTGCCTATCCTATCTGAAATGGTATCTGTCATCCCACAACTCAGAGATAATTTTTATTAATATTAAAAAATTCTCAACAGTGTGGAGGTTCCTCAAAAAATTAAAAATAGACCTACCCTATGACCCAGCAATAGCACTGCTAGGAATTTACCCAAAGGATACAGGAGTACTGATGCATAGGGGCACTTGTACCCCAATGTTTATAGCAGCACTCTCAACAATAGCCAAATTATGGAAAGAGCCTAAATGTCCATCAACTGATGAATGGATAAAGAAATTGTGGTTTATATACACAATGGAGTACTACGTGGCAATGAGAAAGAATGAAATATGGCCCTTTGTAGCAACATGGATGGAACTGGAGAGTGTTATGCTAAGTGAAATAAGCCATACAGAGAAAGACAGATATCATATATTTTCACTCTTATGTGGATCCTGAGAAACTTAACAGAAACCCATGGGGGAGGGGAAGGAAAAAAAAAGAGAGGGAGGGAGGCAAACCATAAGAGACTCTTAAAAACTGAGAACAAACTGAGGGTTGATGGGGGGTGGGAGGGAGGGGAGTGTGGGTGATGGGTATTGAGGAGGGCACCTTTTGGGATGAGCACTGGGTGTTGTATGGAAACCAATTTGACAATAAACTTCATATATTGAAAAAAAAATTCTCGGGGCACGTGGGTGGCTCAGTCAGTTGAGCATCTGACTCTTGATTTCAGCTCAGGTCATTATCCCAAGGTTGTGGGATCGAGCCCCACGTCAGACTCCGCACTGAATGTGGAGCCTGCTTAAGATTCTCTCTCTCCTCCCTCTGCCCCTCTCCCCCACTCACACACTCTCCCTCTCTAAACAAAACAAAACAAAACATTTTCTTCAAGGATATTTTAAATGTATGATTTTATATAGTTGGCATCTTAATGTTTTGTATTCTAAGTTTTACCAGTAAGCATATTATGAAAGGACATTTTTTTGTTTTCTAATGCCTCTAGCACATCACATTCTTTTCCTTCTTAGCACTTTGTGAAATTATCTTTATTCACTTACCTATTTACTTGGCTTTTGCTATTTTTCTCCTTTGGAGTGTAAGTTCCAAGAAGGCAGAGGTCAGGGACCCTTTTGCCCATGTTCACTTTTGTTTTCCCCAGTATCTGAAAAGTGCTTGGCACATAACAGGTACCTAATAAACATTTGCTGAAGGAATAATGAATGAATATTCCATATGAATTTCTATAAGTTATGTAACAATTTTCCTATTGCTGGACATTTTCATTGTTTTCAGTTCTTCCCTTTGAAGACCAGACTTTTAGAGAAATCTTTTTGTTCAACCTTCTTATAGGAACAATGTGATTAAGAGCATGGTTGCTCAAGAGTTACTACTGCACAAAAAACCAGGAGATGAATTGTCATTGAACCAATTAGTTTCTGCCAATAATTGGCAAGAGCCTCAGATATCAACAAATCAAATACATAGAAGACTGGAAAGCAAGATCTGAAATTTCATCAATTTGCCCATGAATGTTCAGTTAATTATTTGCTATGAGAGGTAATTTTAAACTCTTCAAAGCACTCGATGTGTTCAAAAGGATATTCCTCTAGAGGAGGTGAAGCACCACGTTCTGAGGAAACCAGCCTGGCTAAGCTAGCAGATGGAAGTAAGAAGCCAAATCCATTTACAGAACTTAGTTTCCTGCTGTTCATTCCATGTTGCCCAAGCTTCCTCATAGTAATGAGATTATCTTCAAGTGAAAGACCAAGGCTTAGAAGAGAAATTGAGCACGGAAAATCAATACTAAGTTTTAGTGGTTCCTGACCAGAACATTAAGTTTCCTTTTATAGCACAGACAGAGACAGATCCAAGTGACTCAGTCCTGTCTCCCTGGTTGGTGGGAAACATCACAAACAATATTAGATTTGGGTTTCTTTAAAAACTATAAAAATCATTCCAGTCTGAGAGGTTAGCCTTTTTTTTCAATGGTGTCGATACTAACTTGAGATTTTCATCTTTAATTGAGTTGGCATTTTAATTAGGTATTAACTTTCTCTGTGAAAATGAAGATGAAAGGAATTATTTGGGCTGCAGCCTTTTGAGAAGAGAACACTTGTCAATAACATCAGAGAATGCTGGCAGTGAGGGAGGTCAGAAATGATCCCCTGGTCTTTTCTTGGGGTGTGCTTTGAATCTGATGTTGTTAAATATAAAAGAGAAACGAATGTATTATAGTTTAGAAAAAAGGTTTTATTTCAGTCAATCTTGCAAGGGTATGATTTTGATCTTTTTGTTCCTCAAAATTGCTGAAAATGAATTTTATTATTTGTACATTCTATGTATTATTTACATGTATATATTCATATGTATACATCTATTTGTATTTATATGACTTTATAGCAGAGGTTGGCAAACTACAGCCTGAGGGTCAAATACAGCCTGTTTCCTGTTTTTGTAATAAAGTTTTATTGAAACATGACTGTATTTTTACGTGTTTATGTGTTGTCTGTGTATGTTTTTGTGCTACAATGACAGAGTTGAGTAGTTTTGACAGAGAGTGTATGGCCCTTTATAGAAAAATGTTTACTGAGTCCTGTTCTGAAGCTGGATCTTTGTACTTGGCACACGTTTGAATCAGAAGGGAATAAATATTCCTATAAGAATACCTATTTATGGAGGATATGCTATGCAAAGACAATGCTTGTTGACCTGGAGGTAAAACTGTATAGAAGAATGCATATAAACTCAAGAAGATCTCAGAATGTTATTAGAGACCGCTAAGGAGAAGGAAAGAAAAACAATACTCAGTTGTCAACCTGGAATTAATTAAAACTTTACCAAAATGTCTATGAAAATGCATACATCAGAAGATTCAATGTAATTCAATTGAAGAAATTAAGCAGGTGTTGTGTGGCAGGCATTGTACCAAGTTACAGAGATTACAAAATGGGTAACTAATGGGCCCATCACATGAAGAACTAAGAATTACTTTTGTTGGCTTTCGTTTTCCAGAGCTGTTGCTGGCTAGAGCACTGATCAGTTATACCACTGAAGTGGTATATTGTGCATAGGCAGGAAAGATGATCAAACTTGACTCCCCATCTTTCCCTTCAAACCTGTTTCCCTTCATGTACTCTCAGTTTAGAGAGAGACATCACCACCCAGCAGACCAACTTGCTTGTCAAATGGTCTCCTTTCTCTATTCAGTGCTAGAATTTGCTTCCCGCGTTGCTTCACCTGGTTTGCTGAGGTGCCACCCCAGCAAAGATTCCCTGACCCCACTTCTTCTTTCCACAGCAGTGCCAGTCTGGGTTCTGTACCTGCGATGTGTATTCCCACAGATTCCAGTACTTCTCATGCCACTGTCTTTTAATGGTTTCTTTACTTAGGAAGAGTTCATTTCCCACATCATGTAAAACTAGGAAATGATCACATCTGTGTGCAACGTGGGTAAATGGATGTGGCCAAGAGGTAGTGAACCCAGGTTTTCTAGCTGCCCCAGGGTCAGTGCATATGTAAGTGTGTACATGTTCACGTATTAATTAATTAATTAATTAATTTTGTTAATGCTTATTAAGCATTATCTTAATGCTGAACACTGTTACATGTACTGGGGATATAAACTGAACAAGACTGACAAAGTTTGTGTCCTCATAGAACTTGCATTCTGGTGAGGACAGATAGACAATGAAGATTTTCAAACTAACCTCATCACCAGCACTGCCATTTTGAAGATAAAAGAAAACTGAGACCTATTATTTTTCTCCACAATTTCTTTTTTGTTTTTTCAAAAATTTTAAGTAGTCTGTACACCCAATGTGGGGCTCACACTCACAACCCCAAGATCAAGAGTTCTGTGCTCTACTGACTGAGCCAGTCAGGTACCCCAAACTGAGACCTATTACTTACTTTTTTTTTTTAATTTTTTTTTAACATTTATTTATTTTTGAGACAGAGAGAGACAGAGCATGAACAGGGGAGGGCCAGAGAGAGAGGGAGACACAGAATCCGAAACGGGCTCCAGGCTCTGAGCTGTCAGCACAGAGCCCGACGCGGGGCTCGAACTCCCGGACCGTGAGATCGTGACCTGAGCTGAAGTCGGACGCTTAACCGACTGAGCCACCCAGGTGCCCCTCTATTACTTACTTCAAGCTCTTATTGGAACCATTAAGTTTTGTTTATGTTTTAGAAAACATTATAAATAGATAGACCTTTCTAAGCTGTCACACAATTAATAAACTTTACAATCAAGAATAAAATATTATTACAGATTCATGAGAAGAAGACTCACCATAAATATATAAGGCGAATGATAAGTGTTATGGGGAAAAAAGGCAGGAGGAGATGAACACTGAGTGAGCAGCCGGTAGTTGTTTTTGGTAAGGTGGTCAGGGATAGCATCTCTGAAAGCATAGTATTTGGCACTTACAGAGACCAGGATGAAGATGGGTTGAGTGTGGGGTTGCCAGAGCACAATGAGAGAGAGAGAAAAAAGCATGGACCAAATTATATAATATTGTTCAGCCTTGGGAAGGAGTTTGGATTTTTTCTGTGTATGACAGGCAGAGCCATTGGAGGATTAGGAGCAGAAGACTGACAAGGTTTGATTTGGTTTTACAAAGTTCTTTAAGGTTACTCTGTGGAGAACAGACCAGGGAGCTATAGGAAGAGAAAGTAGAAAAACCAGTAGGAGGCTCTGGCAGTTGGGGGACCTGGACAGTGATGTTGGCAGTGGCCGCAGCGAGAAGTGGTCAAATATGGGATCTGCTGTGAAGGTAGAGTTGCCATAATTCAGTGAAGAATTGATTTTGGAGATGAGGGAAATGGAGGAGCCAATGATGGATTACTCCAAGGGTTTTGTCTGAACAACTGGGTGTATAAAGTAGTTATTTACACATACACACACACACCACACATGTCATTGAGTTAACTGACTTAAATTAAAACTATTAAAGAATTTAAATCATATAATACACAAATTTTTCAATAAAGGTAAAAATTTCCTCAACTACTTGGCTTTGATTTTATGAATTAAAAGTATCCAAAGAAAAGGTTGGTCCTTAGACCTTTCTTTTAATTTAATTTAACCTCTTCCTATCATAGATGAAGGAACTTCATCTGATCATAGAGATCCAGAGGGAGGTTCAGAGGTTCATCCTAGGTTGCACTGTCAATGTTTTCGGGGAAAAAGCAGTAGAGCCCCCTGCTTGTTATTTCCTTTACAAATTTGAGCATAAATTATCCTGCCTTTTATAAAAACACAATTTTTTTTTGTATCTATTTAGAATAATATTTGCAGCTCATCATGAGAAATCAACTTGGGGGCTTGTTTTATTTATTTTATTTATCTTTTAAATTTTAATGTTTATTTTTGAGAGAGAGAGACAGAGTGTGAGCCAGGGAGGGGCAGAGGGAGAGGGAGACACAGAATCTAAAGCAGGCTCCAGGCCCTGAGCTGTCAGCACAGAGCCCGATGCGGGGCTCCAACCCATGAACCTTGAGATCGTGACCTGAGCCGAAGTTGGATGCTCAACCCACTGAGCCACCCAAGCGCCCCTGGGGGTTGTTTTAAACCAATGACTTAATAGTTTAAAATTTCTCTCAATCCATATACACATGCTTTTTAAGCCTTTCCATAGCTCCATGCCTGCTGAGGTTACACATTCAATTTTACTTCTCCTCCAAAAAAGAAAAAAAAAAAAGATAAAATCTGTTCAGTCCTACTTTGTTTAAATTTCCTTTACAATACTGGTTTATTTTATTTGTTTTTTAAGAAGTTTTTACATATTTATTTATTTTTAGTTCTTATTTAAATTCCAGTTAACATGCAGTGTAATATTAGTTTCAGATGTACAATCTAGTGATTCAACACTTACATACCACACCCAGTGCTCATCACAAGGTCCTCCTTAATCCCATCACCTATTTCACCCAACCCCCACCTCCCCTCTGGTAACCATTTGCAACCATGTGGATGGAGCTAGAGAGTATTACGCTAAGTGAATTACTTTTAAATTATATATAACTGTATAAAGTTTTTCCTCTATAGAATACATTTAGCCTTAAATTTATAATCCTCAGCACACAGATGGAACAAAATGTACCTGAATATATTAAATTTTCTTTCTGCAAAGATGAAGGGAAGAAGAAGTTTAACCTAGGAGGGTTTTGGTGATTTTTCTGCTAAAGTAAACATAATGTGGTCTTAATAATTCTCTTCCTTGTCACTCAGCACATCTTGTGATACTAAACAGTCTTTTATAGTATTTTTTGTTTCATGAGTCTCTAATATTTTTTACTGTATTCTGAAAAGAACAGCTTTAAATCCAAATGACAGCCCTGCCTTAGTTTAAAGCTAAAGTTCTCTTTTCTGCTTATTATGGATCTTTGATAAGAAATACAATTGCTGAGAAGTCTGTTTTGCTTGCTGTTTGCTATGAGCATTGTGAGGCCTTTCCTGAATGTAACCTGCTGTGTCTTAGAATGGGTTGTAAACCTTCCTAAATGTAGTCTGATATGTGATGGAATGAGCGATTGTACATAAACTAACCGGCATTTCTCGCTTCTGTAAACCTGCTTGCTTAACACATTGCTCACCTACCCCCTTCCCCCTTCCCCCTTTTTTCCTCCCGCCACAAGTAAGGACAAAGCCTTCCCGCCAAAGGACAGAGAAAGGACGCCCAATCAGAGAACAACAAATGTCCTTACTTTAAAATCAACCAATCAGGCACCTCATAATTTAAAACCTCCCCTGTGCTACTTGTCTCTGTCTATAAAAGCGCTGTACCAACCCTGATTGTGGCCTCTTGCGTCACCGGCGACGAGTGCGCGGGGGACCAGGTTCGAACCTGCAATAAACGACCCTTGCCGCTTGGCTTTGACTTACGACTCTGGTGGACTTTTGTGGGAGGTTTCGGAACTTCGGGCAATACATATTCCTTAATGTGAGGTTTATTAATTGTGTAACAACTTACAAAAGTCTAACTCTTTGGTAATGTTTCCTATCATGAATAAAGGTTGAGTGATCCAAGTAAGTAATACATTGTAAAATGGCAGTGGTGTTGATTAAGTTAATTTAAAAAATCTTCGAAGTTCTTCTTCACTTAAATTAAAATTCATATTAAAATAATATGATTCTCATTTCTATGACATTTGAGTTATTCTTCTAGGCTAGACTGAATATTATTTGGCACTAAAATTTAAATGTTATGTGCTTACATAAGGCCCTATATCTTTATTTTTTTATTAAAAAATTTTTTAATGTGTATTGATTTTTGAGAGAGAAAGAGAGAGAGACAGAGACAGAGTACAATCAGGGGAGGGGCAGAGAGAGAGGGCAGAGAGACACAGAGTACAATCAGGGGAGGGGCAGAGAGAATCCAAAGCAGGCTGCAGGCTCTGAACTGTCAGCACAAAGCACAATGTGCGGCATGAACTCACAGACTGCAAGATCATGATCTGAGCGACTGAGCCACTCAGGTGCCCGGCCCTATATATTTAATACTGGCCTTTAGGAAGATGTCCCCCTCCAAAATTAATACAATTCATATTGCACTAAATTAAGGTATAACATAAACATTTGTGTAAGTAAATTCTCGTCAGTTCTAACAGAGTGAGATAAATGTACCATGTACCAACTTTTCTTCTGAGTTGTCTTCTCTTATAAATTAGCCTCTAGTCACTATCCAAAACTCAGCTCCCATTGTTCTTAATCAAGGATGATCACTCTTGTTGCCCAAGTCAGCAACAAGTATATTTCTGAGATGAAGCTATTTAACAATAGGAAGTCTCTGTGTTTCGTTATTTTGAATTTTTTCAGATTGCTTATTTCATGAGCCCTGATACCTACTTGTATTTTACTTGTTTCTACTTTAATCATCTCATTCTTATTTGGTTTTAATTCTGGAATTCTTAGCCCGCAACACCATCAAACTCCCCCTGCCACATACATACACCCTAAGGCACAGTTTTAGTTGACATCTCCTCCCCCTTACATAGGCAAGGCTGCTGTCTAGACTGTAAACGACAGGACTACAAGCATTTGCATCTGTTTTGGGGATAGGCTCAGAGGAGGCAATTTACCACAATCCTATCTTTACATTAAAATCTACTATCATAGTCTCTGATTGCTGGTAAACAAACTGGGATATTTTTTATGCCCAACCCTTTTCTCTCTGCCCTTTCCCCTCATAGACTCAGTTGAATAATGTGTTTTGCAGCTCACTCCATGGTCTGTCTCTCTTTACCTGGGCCTTACTCTTTATATATACCAAACAAGTCATTATTTTTAAAATGATTATTTAAAATAATATGAATTTTGGGATGCCTGGGTGACTCAGTCAGTTGAGCATCCCACTCTTGGTTTTGGCCCAGGTCATGATCTCAGGGTCATGGGATTGACCCTGTATTGCGCTCTGCGTGGAGCGTGCAGCCTGCTTAAGATTCTTTCTCCTTTTCTCTGCCCCTCTCTCCCACCACACTTTCACTCTCTGTCTCTAAAATAAAAAAATAAAATAAGTTTTGTGAGAATATTGCATTATCAATTTCTATCTGACTTGGAAGAAACATGGGGAACATTTTAGTTTCTTTTTTAAGTTTATTTTTATTTATTTTTAGAGATGAAGAACAAGCAGGGGAGGGGCAGAGAGAGAGGAAGACAGACAGAATCTCAAACAAGCTCTGCACTCTCAGCATGGAGCCTGATGCAGGGCTTGAATCCACGAACCCTGAGGTGATAACCTGAGCCAAGATCAAGAGTCAGACACTTAACCAACTGAGCCAACCTGGTGCCCCACATTTTAGTTTAAAAAAAAAAAAACAACAAAAAACCCTTTCTAAGTAATTCACTACAGGTTATTTGATTCTAATGACTAGTAAAGATTATTTATAGTGTTGATTAGCTAAAAGTTTATTTAATGGTATTACAAATCAGCCCTAAATAAATATACCTAAAGCAAGTGATCTGAGGGTCCCCATGTGGTCTGTCCACCTAGAATTTAGAAATATCCAGGAGAATGCTTGGCTTCCCCAAAGCACTTCTGGAGGACTGGTAAATGGAACATGGGAACCAGCAGCCAAATGGGAGGTGACAGCTCATTTCCAATATTAGGGACAAAAGGAAAACCACAAGTAGAAGAAAGTCAAAGGACTCATTCTGAGCTCTGGGCAAGAAGATGGGACAGGTGACACCTAGGGTTGGTGGAGTCTTTGGCCATGACCAATACATTTTGATCCGTCTTAGGTCAGAGTTCTTCGAGGTTTCCCTATTTCATAAACTAAGGCTCATGGAATTTGGGAGTTGGAGGGAACTTTGAGAGCATGTGTTAGGGAAAGCCATACCTTTGTGCTGTCATTCATCACTAGAAGCAGGGAGAGACAGCTCAAAAAACTTAAGGTTACACATTATGTTTAAAGGAATTCAAAATTTGTTATTTGATTTTTACTTCACTATCCTCAGAATCTTGATTTCAGATCTCTGAATCATGCCCTCCAATGCTTTAAACTCAGTGAAAACAAGCTTATTACTCCCTGGCTCTCTACTCCCTGATTTTTGAACACACACACACACACACACACACACACACACACACACAAACACACACACACACCTGTTGCTTCATGGAGAGTATAAAATTTGAAGTAGGGCAGACTCTGAAGGATAGAAAAGATTTTGATAGTTTGGAGGGAAAAGAAGGTAGTATAGCAGAGATGGCTACTTGTCAGTCAGTATTCAGTCTTTCCTTTCTTTTAAAAAAAAAATTTTTTAATGTTTATCTTTATTTTTAAGACAGAGCATAAGTGGGGGAGAGGCAGAGAGAGAGGGAGACACAGAATCCGAAGTAGGCTCCAGGCTCTGAGCTGTCAGCACAGAATCCGATGCGGGGCTCAAACCCTTCAACAGCAAGATCATGACCCGAGCTGAAGTAGGACACTCAACCGACTGAGCCACCCAGACGTCCCTGGTCTTCCCTTTCAAATGAATAGAATCCTCCCCTTGTATTTTGCCCATCACATGGCCTCCCATAATGAAGACTACATTTGTCCCAGCCTCCCTAATTGCTAGTTATGGTCATGTGATTATGTTCTGGCCAATGAGATGGCCAGGAAGACAGAAACTTAGTCAACTCATCCAGAAAAGGAAGGAGGCATGCCTTTATCTGTTCCCCTACCCACCTTTCTTCATCTTATTGATTAGAATGTGATTATGATATCAAACCATCTTAGACCACGATGATAAGGGCAGCATAGAGTGTCAGAGCTGATAACCAGAAGAGGCCTGGTTGTTGGGTGCCCTCATGGAGTAGATCTGCTACACTATCCTTGGATCTCCTACTTACCTCTGGGCTATTTCATGAGGAAGGAAAAAACTCCTACTGTGTAAGTCACTACATGCATCCCAACCTATCTACTAAATAATACAAACATTTTAGGTATAGGGGATAATATGAATAAAAGCTCAGAACTATGAAAACAGAAACCAGGTGAAAAGAAGAGAATTCTGGTTCTAAGTTCTTCCTTGATACTTCATGTGTTACCCACAATGATTTCTTAAAATCTGATCAGGCCATTCTCCCATTTAAAACCTTTTAGTGACTTCTTACTACATAGCATGGATTCTGAAAAAGAGGGAAATGGGCTTTTTTCCAAAGAAGAGCACAAAGGTACACAAAGGCCAAATCACCCTGGACAACAGGAATGACAATTCTAATAGTTGATGAAAATATTAGTTTTGAGAATTGTAAAACTCCTGCTCTAGATATTTGAGTTTGAGCAGCTCAAGACAGTTTGTGCATTCCAACCTTCGACTTCTAAGCAGTACTGTTTGTTTTTCATTTGATGGTCTGCTTGGCCATTTTCTGTCCTTCTTTATATCAGGATGTAAAGGCTCTTCACTGACTCTTTCATCAAGTTTATTGCATGTCTGCTGTATGCTGGGCACTGTCCTAGATCCTAGAAATACTGTGGTGAGCTAAACGAGCATCATCCTGCCATCATAGAACTTTCAGTCAGAGGGGCATGAGAAATATTAAACAAATAATTATGTAATCACTTGATTATATTTGGAATATGTGCTTTCAAAGGCAAAGTTGTGAGAGCATGCCTAACTCTCATTTTTACTTTTTCATTCTCAAATGACCTGTTGTATAGTGTTGTCTTATACCTTCTTAGAAAACCTATTTGGAAACTGGTTGCTATAATGAGGGGTTCCTTTGGTTTCTCTCTTTCTACAAACCTCATCACCACATAGGACTTGGTACCACCTCACTCCACAGAAGCCATGGATTGCTTTTGGAAGGCAAGATGCAAAGGCCCTAGTGCATGAAATGGGACACACACAGACACACAGACACACACACACAGACACACAATAAATATTGGCTTCATAGGAGGTCTCCAATGCCAAAGGACAGACTTCTGTCCTACTCATCTTTAGAAATAGCCAAACCACTTAGGTCAGACTATTGACAAGAGAAACTTTTTCATGAGTCTGAGTATACATTTATTAATTTCTAACTTGATGTTAATCTCATCAGTAGCTTTAAATATATGTATATATATTTACATCTATACATACATATATATTCATTTAAGTAAAATTTATATATATATATATATATATATATATATATATATATATAGTACCTCACCTAGCATTCTCAAAATCTTTAGCAAACCAAAAAGTCAATCAGAGACAACCAGAAAACACAGTATTTTTTAAATAATTAAAAAAACTAAAGCAAATATAAAAACCAACCAGTGAGGGGCTCCTGGGTGGTTCAGTTGGCTGAGCATCTGGCTCTTGATTTCAGCTCAGTTCGTAATCTCACGGTTCATGAGATCGAGTCCTGTGTCGGGATCTGAGCTATCAGCTTGAAATTCTGACTCTCCCCCTCTCTCTGTCCCTCCCCTGCTTGTGCTCTCTCTCAATCTCTCAAAACAAATAAACATTTAAAAAAATCAACCAGTGAAAATATATCAGACATTACATTTAAGCAGCTCTCACACACAGATTTGGATGGACAGTTTTTATAAGACCATCTTCCTAATAATTATATTTCATGAATCACTAAGAATTAGATCTTAAAATTGTATTAAATCCCAAACTGAAAGTCTATTCTTAATGAAATGAGAATTCATAGTGCAGTTGCAATCAGGGTGCCAGTGCAGTCCACTGGACACAGCAGACTGCAATTTCACCTTCATATATTCCAGAAATCATCCCATACTAGTGTAAATAATTCCCAGACATCCTTGCTTGTAATAATTCTCATGCATGCCTAGAAAATATCCAAAATCTTTTCAAGGCAAAGCAAACCTGGAAAATCACTGAGTTCTGATCCACTAACATGCATACTCAATTCCATTTTCATCTAGGTACGAGGTGTGCAAATTATCTGCATGAAATAGATGTCCCATGTCAACCCCTAAGTGACATTCATGTTGATGGACACTTTCATTTCAAGGAGCAAGTAGATTTTTTTCAGTTCCAGAGATTAGAATCTCCTCTCTTCCCCTAATGCTGCTATCTCCCTTTCCCTCCCCTCACTCTCAGTTTATGACATCTCATACTTAATTGAGAAAACTGAAGTCACTAGACAGAAAGCCATCTTTTCCATATTTGCCATTTTCCACCCTCCTATGATGGAAATTACATGCCTTCTTCTATCAAAGGTGCTCTGCCTCCATCCCCAAGGACTGCTTCTTCCATTATCCTTTCTCTTTTGTACATCACTTTTTTCTTCTCTGCTGGATTTCTACCATAAACATACAAACCCACTCTATCCCCAACTTCCCCAAATTAAAACCATCTCGACCCTATATCCCCCTTTACCCCTCCAACATTTTTGTTCTAAGAGCTGTCTCTGTGCTGTCCTCACTTTCTCACCTCCCGTTCTCTTCCCAGCCTACTCCAAACTGACTGCCAAAAGCACCACCCCACTGAAATCGCTGTTGTCACTGTTGCCTTTGGTCATGATTTATGAAATCCTGTCATTATTGTTTGGTCATCATTTGGCCATATATCTCAGTAGCATTTAAAATTGTTGAACACTGCTCTATCCTAGAAATACTTTGTCTTTTGGCTTCTATGAACCCCAGTGAATTCTCAAAGTATAGGCTCTGGATTGGCAGCAATAGCATTATTTGAGAACATGTTAGAAATGAAACTTCTTAAACCTTAACCCAGATCGACTGAATCAGAAGCTCTGGGGGTAAGCCCAGCAATCTGTGTTTTAATAAGCCCTCTGGGTGATTCTGATCCAAGGTAAGGTTTGAGAAGCACTTCTCTATTGATTTTCTACATACCTCAATATAGTTTCTTCTTGGTACTTTTTATATGTTGGATTGTATCAATTAGGTTTTGCTGCATAACAATAGCACTCTAAAATTTAGTGGCTTAAAACCACTGCCATTTACTTACCTTATGAATAGATCTCCCAGTTGCTTTGTGTATTTTCTTAGGTTGGGCTCCTCAGAAGTAGATTATGAGGCGAGGGTTTCACTACAAGTGATCTATTTGGGAGAATACCAGGAAACACTGGTAGGGGCATAGGAAAATAAGATAGGAAAAGAAAGGAGCGAATAGGAAATGTATTAATGAGCAGGTTATTTCCATGGACTACTGGGCTCTATCCCTCAGGGGGCTTCCAAGGCATTATCACCCCATCCAAGGGTGAAGAATTTGGGATATTTATCCATCCTCCACTGGTTGAAGGCTGCTTGTCACAGCTGTAACTCCCTTGTTCTCCCCCACCTATCTGGTATGAGGGACAAACTTGCTGTTGTTGATAGAGAGGGCCCTGAAGCAGAAAGTCCAGGTACTTGCACAAAGAGGCCAGCTGCATAGGATGATGACCATTGGATGTGGGATGGGTACCGTGACAGCAACTTCAGGAATCCCTGTTTAGAACCCAGCTGGTCTCAAATCCTTGGGAAGCTTCCCCTGACACAAAGGCAGAGTTAGACTCTCTCTTCTCTGCCTCCCTGTCCTCTTAAGTGCATTTTGCCAAGTTTCTGCTCCCTTGTCTGCCCCCTTGGACTTGATTTTTCAGTTTCTTGAAAGTAGTGAGGGGATTCAGAACACACTACCACAAAATATGGTGCCTTGGCATATTGAATATTTTAAATTAAAAGAATTTGAGAGGGGCACCTGGGTGGCTCAGTCGGTTAAGCGTCTGAGTTCAGCTCAGGTCATGATCTCGCTGTCTGTGAGTTCTGTGCTGACAGCTCAGAGCCTGGAGTCTGCTTCGGATTCTGTCCCTCCCTCTCTCTCTGCCCCTCCCCCACTCTGTCTTCAAAACTGAAGAAACATTAAAACAAATTTTTTTTAAAAAAAGAAAGAATTTGAGAAATGGCAAGTGCAAGAAGGACTCTCTCACCTCTCCCTTCTACTCTGAGGCAGATAATAAGACTCTCAAGTGAAAGGAGCCCTCCCACTACCTGGAGGAAAGGAGGGTCCTTATCTCAAAGATGGAATGAAAAGGCCTTGCTAAGTTTCCCTCGGTTTACTACCCTGAGCTCATGCCCTTGTGTCCTATCACATTTTCTCACATCTTTCCACTCTTCATCAGACCTGAAACAAAAACACTCAACTTTAACTGTTTCCTCCTGTGTTCATTTTCTTATGAAGGCTCTCATGTCATATAAAACCTTTATTATATAAATTTGTATGCTTTTCTTTTGTTAATCTGTGTTTTGTCAGTCCAATTTATAGGACCCCAGCCAGAGAACCGAGGAGAGTAGTAGTAACAAGAATTTTTCCTTTTCTTTCTTTCTTTTTTTTTAATTTATTTATTTATTTTGAGAGAGAAAGAGAAAGCATGAAGTAGGGAAGAGGAGCAAGGGAGAGGGAGAGAGAGAGAGAATCCCAAGAGGCTTTGTGCCGTCAGTGCAGAGCCCTAAACTGCGCTCAATCCCACAAACTGTGAGATCATGACCTGAGCTGAAATCAAGAGTCAGAGGCTTAACTGACTGAGCCACCCGGGCTCCCCAAGAATTTTTCCTTTTCTATAGCAGATTACACGTTCTCATTTTTTTCACCCTCTGTTCCCATCTCAGTGCCTGGCACAGAGATAATGTATGTTGATTGGATGCATTAGTGGGTGCCTTATCTTTTTATCCCTTAGAAGACCTCACACATAGAGGAAAGTAAAGAAAAAAAAATATATGTATTGAATTGAAGAGGCCTTGTGAGTAATGTGAGTATAAATTGGACCATTATTAACTTTAATTCTATTATGTCATTAATAATGCCTGAAGTATTTAAAATTCTTTTAAAATAGCCTTATCTAAAAAATTATTGGAGAAGAATAAACCTAAGGTGACTCTTACTCAAGTTTTCAGGAAAACAAATATTTTGCCTTCCAATTTCTGTTATTCCTTGTCACAGAAGAGCAATATTTTTTTAGACTCTCCTTTTTCAATGGGTAGACTTGGTTGTATGATTTTAATTTATGTATTTGCCTTATAAAAAATCATGAGAAAGTTTAAATATAAGTAAAGTATTGTTTTTTGGAAATTTTATAAGTCAATCTAATGTAAAATTACCTAAACTTCCATATGTTACATCCTCTCCCTTCAAAACATTTGTGTGTGTGTGTGTGTGTGTGTGTGTGTGTGTGTGGTCTTCTGACAATAATATTTTTAATGAGGTACATTTTAATGATTGAAGGGAACTCCATTAGTGTACTTAACTTTGAAGCAATATGTAATCAGTGTCAAGCCAAAGGAGTTCTGTTGGGTAGAAAATAAAACTTTCCATGTATAAGCAGACATTCTTCATGGAAAAAGGTATAACATGCTATATGCTTCCATTTTAAAGGTAGAAATATGAGCTGTTATTTGTATTTAGATACTGCTCTTTCCAATGGAAAGAGTGCTGGGTTGGATGACAGATCTGTGTTCTGATCCTAGCCTTTTTCCTTGCAATCCTTGGGAATTGCCTGGACACACAACTCCTTAGAGCCCAAGCTTCCTGTCCTGTAATATGAGGGAGGAGTTGAAAGAGAGATCTCAATCAGCTTAGAAACTGTGATTCTATACTTCCATACCACCACTGTAGCTCTGACAACTACAGGAAAATACTACGTTTTATTACATTTTTACTAGTACCCTCAACTTTCCTCTTTAAAAAATTATACTTTTGGTTGTATTTGTAAATAGAGGACATCACTAGATAAATGGTTTCATACTATTGCTGTCAGTGGTTGAATGTGGCTTGTCCTCAGGCATAATCATTCTTTGATAATATGGCAGATGGAAGATGTATAAGAACTAAGGTAGCTATTATTCTCATCTGCCCATGACCCTTTCATATATCCCTTCTGGTTTAGCATTCTCTTCCCTTTGGGGAATTTCTCCCCCACTCTCCCCATTCCATGCATTCTGGTAGGATTTTCAGTTACAGTGTTTTGTTTTCCCTTGCCACAGGAATGGGCATTTTACACAGTGGCCACAATGATGGGTCCAGGAGATAGCTATGCGACCCAAGCTAGGCCAATTAGAAGTGTTTTTTGTGTGTGTGTGTGTGTGTGTGTTTGTTTTTGTTTTGTAGAATTCTCTAGATTCAAAGTGTTTGTGCATGGGGGTTGACTCCTCCTCTTGGATTTTGTGTTAGGATATATACCAGGAACTGTTGAAAGGTGTTTAATTTACCATATATAGCAAGATTGTTTCTAATAGAGAATGAGAACAACACACAAGTAGAAGCAGAGATCAGCAGAGATGAAGGGTAGATGGAAAGTAGAGAGCATCAAATTCCTCATTCTAACCCCTGATTCTGGACTTCTTCCAGACTCTTCTCATTTTCCTCTTGGATCACGTTCCTTATTTCACTATCCCTGGTTCTTTGACTTTGTAACTCTCAACCCTTGCTTTACATTCCCTGGCTCTGACAACCCACCTCGGTGTTATATCTCCTCATTCAGTTCTGTGAGCTGTCTTATGAACTTTCTTAGCTAGATGAGTTAATAAATCCCTTTCTTTGTTTATGATAGTTTGATTTGGATTTTAGTTTTTTGCAACAAACGGCATTTTGACTAACACCCAACGTGAATGCATAAATGGTCTTGAGACAACAGAAACTGAAGCAAACACATTTTTATGAACCACTGATTAGAAGCCTAGTTTGTTTAGCCACCACTACACAGCTACTCATGTATTCATGAAATTACCTCATCATCACGTTTAGGAAATAAAGAGCGGGGAGGGAACTGGTTCCTAGAATGATTCATGAATAAGAGTTGTTGAAAATTGTCAACAGGTCCAAAATGGAGACACTTGGGCTAAGCGCACGTCACCAAACCAAGACTTAATACTTAATCTAATTATAGTTTCAACCTCTTCCAGTAATGTAATCTTTAACCAATAAATATGGAATTTCCTGGTGAGGTAATCTACCTGATAGACCCCTTCTTTCCCAGAAGAAAGATGAGGTAATCGAAAGAGTAGATTACTCTTTCCTTGTCTGTACCTCCTTCTGCCTATAAGTCTCCCATTTTGTTTAGCTCTTCAGAGTTCCTTTCTATCTGCTAGATGGGTTGCTGTCTAATTCATGAATCCCTGAATAAAGCCAATTAGGTCTTTAAAGTTTATTCATTTGAGTTTTGTCTTGTAACAGTCTGTTGATGTTGTTGGTATCCTCAGTGCCTTCAATTCTGTGGTCTTTTTATGTCATCTTTTGAACCCAACTTAGAATGAGCAATTAGCCACATAGACTTTCAAAGTCACTTTAGGTTTTCTATTTATCCATCAAATGTAGCTATTCTACCCTTTCAACAGGAGGGCCTAACTATGCCATTTTACTCCTTTTTTGGACTTCCAGACTCTTCTCGTTTGCCTGATGGGATATTTTCCTCATATTTTCATCATCCCTGCTTCCTGAGCTCTTGCTTTGGATACCCTGGCTTTGACAAACTATTCTGGACATGTTTCTCTACACTGACACTGACACTGACACTTACCTCACCTACTAGTCTCATAATATATAAGAAACACCCCCCCTTTCTATTAGCCATCATACCAGGGGAGGGACATCTGACAGTAGAAGGGATGGTACCTTATTGGGCTGGGCTTTACTGGCCTAAATAAAAATTAGCTTATCAGACCCAGGAAATTTTTCTGGCCTTCCAGAAAATATTACATAACCCTTAATATCCCACCATTGTAATAGGGAAAGATAGGATAAAACAGGCAGAGAGGGAAAGGTTAGGATCTGAGGTCCCTCGGTCAGGAAAAACACAGATTTTGGAGCAATGCTGTGAGTGTCTGACCACAGCAAACCCCCTCAGGCAGAAGGTTCCTCTTAAGAATGTAACAGACCCCATCTACTCCCCCTCAGGTTTCCCTCAGGAATTTGACAAAAGACCTAAGCATGGCCATTGACCACCCCTCTTACAATGAAAATGAGCCAATCAGGAATGGACAACCCAGCACCTAGAGCTATCCAGCCAATATGGGTAGAACCTGAGAAGGAAGAAGGGCGAAGAGAAGGGGGGAGGGGGGAGGCAACCAGAACCTTATCAAACAAAGACCCTTGCCTATCGTCAGCAGACATTCTCTTTCAAAAGCCCCCTGTCTGTAAGGAGAGCTTTCCTACTATTCGTTCTTTCTAACCTTATACTCTAAAAAACTTCTGCCTGCTGCTCATTTTGTGTCCACCTCTTCATTCTTCGAAGAGGTGAGACAACGAACCCCAGGTATTGAGGAAAAAAATCCTGCAACACCATGAGAGTATTTATCTACTCTTTTCTGCTGTCTTCTTGCTCAAGAATTCAGCCTGGCTTCTGTTCCTTAAACGTCCTCCACTTCTCTGTTCCCATACTGAGGATGACCTTTTCTCTGGTCTATAAATGCCCTGACTCAGGGCCAGAGTAATAATGGACAGAGATAGGTGGGGAGATAAACAATGAAGAAAAAAGTAGAGAGAAAGTGAGCCTGTCTGTAAAATGTGTACATGTAAAACATGGCATCCTTTACTTGAGGATGGATGGAAGGCTCTTGATTATGAGATTCTTAATTATGGGTTTTTTCCAATGTAGAAGCTTTTTTAAGAGAATTGTAAAACCTGAATAAAAGATCTCAAACATAACACCTGAAACTGATGTAACACTGTGTGTCAACTATACTTCAATTAAGAAAAAAAAAAGTCTCAAACACATTCAGCACAGTTGAAAGATCCTAAATTGGTCTTTCAGCTTTCTGAGGTAAAAAGCAAACAAAACAAAAAAAACTTATAGAACTGTGTGGAAGGGGGTGGTTTGCAAATGTTCCTTTCTTCTCCCAAATTAATTCAGATGTTAATCCATTGATCCATTGGTTAAAAACAAATAGCCTTTCACTTTCAAAACCGGAGGTGTTATTAATTTGAGGTGGTCATATTCTTTTGATCTTTAAAATCGCCCCAAGGCTGTCTCCTAATGCTTCCTAAATGAAGCAGAACAGGGTCCATCTGGTGGCTGTGAGCATTCTGTCTTTGGAAACCTGCTCAGCTACCCACTTGCTAAAGCTTCCTCTCAAGTTTAAGGATATTGCTTATTAGTGAAGGGAAGCAAAACATACCGCCCCAAAATATACCTTTTGGCATAAGGATTAATTTGTTTTAGGCTGATTATTTTTAAGACACAGCTGACATGGGAGAAACTCTGAAAGCAGTAGATACTACTCTTTTGTAAAAGACTTTGACATTATAAGGCAAATCTTCAATTGTAAGGGTGTCTCCCTCTGTACAGGAAGAGAAGGATGCCTTTAAATCTCTGGAAACTCATATCAATGGAGAAGGCAATGACTTAAATCTGTATAACAGCCATACCCTTGTTTACTGTGCTTTCCCTGATTACCTCCCTTAACTGGTTGCCTCACCCCCAACATCTTTGTTTTTAGCTGGAAATGATATTTAAGATGGCAGCTTGAGACACTTTGGGGAGTTAGTTTTCCTGAGTGTTTCCCATGTATACAGGAAGTATATATGCTATTAAACTTTTGTTTTTCTCCTGTTAATCTGTCTTTTTATTTCAAAGGTGTCTCAGCCAAGAACCTAGAAGAGGAGGAAAATTATTTTTCCTACCCCACATTAGCAGCCGCACCCCACAAAATTTCTTAAACATTGGCTAGATTCCCAGATAGTGATATATAAGAGACACTCAGGAGATTCAGTAAGCCAATTAAGAATATTTCAAAATGAAGCTTAAACAGTTTTCTGTGCTAGAAAATAACATGATTATTTGAGTATGGAGAATTTTCATATAAACTGTAGTAATTTAAGGAACTAACTTTATGGGTATTCTGAAACATGCAGAACATATCACTTACAAAGTTGTGTTTTATACTCATAATTCCTCTGTATAATGTCTTGAGAAAGCAGTTATGAAATTAGCAACTGGGATCCCCATGGCTCCAGCCGTTGTTGCTCGGAACAACTTTTGATTTTCTATCTTAACGATGCTGATGGTACTGTTAAAGGAGGAAGAATTCCCTCTGCCTTTCAAGATCCTTCTAACTGGACTAAGAATCAAATTGATATGAGAGACACATTAACAGGAGAAAATCAAATTTAGTTCCGTAAGTAGAGAGAATCCACACAGACATGACCTGAAGACTTTGAGGCAACCCGAGGCTAATTTGGGCTAAAGAAAGAGAGGGGTGCGGTCCGGGACACAAAGGGGAGAAAGACCTTTATCGGGAAGATGAGAGGAGATGTTTGCAAAACAAAAGTTGCCCTGCTAAGGACTTGAGCCCCCTGGGTAAAGAGGAATCTCTGTGAATAGCTGTGTCCTTGGTACCAAACGGCAGTTGAGAAAGGTTAAGAGCTTTTCCTGAACCTGCTGGGGTTTGCTTCCTTTTAACTCAAAATAATCTTCAATGCCAGAGTGGCCTGTCTTGGGGTGCCCTGGCCTTGGCCCCTACAGTACAATTGATAGGGAATAATCTGTTATAAGATGGCGAACAGGACTGATAAAGGAATCCCAGTCCTGGCCTGAAGACTCCCCTTCTGGGTTCTTCTTCCCACCCTACTTGACGCTGGTGCCTAATTACTGCTAATGAGGAATGCGGAAGTAACAGTAGGGTGGGAAGAAGAACCCAGAAGGGATTCAGACCTTTGGAGAATGATCTCCTGTGAACCCACTGATGTAAAATAAACCTCCTGCCTTCCAAGATCTCCGAGTGCCACTTGGTTCTTCTGCCGGGTGATCCAGACCAGTTTCTGTAACACAATAAGGGAAAAGACCTTTTCCTCTGTTTGGCACTTCAAAAAATAGTTGTGCTCTTAAAGCATTTTTTTTCTTTACATTTTATCTTCTTATTTTTATATTTTTATAATTTATCTTTCAGAAGAGTCTTTTTTGAGCCTTTTTAAAGCATTTTTTTTAATGTTTATTTTTGAGAGAGACAGACAGAGTGTGAGTGGCAGAGGGGCAGAGAGAGAGGGAGACACAGAATCTGAAGCAGTCTCCAGGTTTCTGAGCTGTTAGCACAGAGCCCGACGTGGGGCTCGAACTCACAAACCGCGAGTTCATGACGAGCCGAAGTCAACCACTTAACCGACTGAGCCACCCAGGCGCCCCTTGAGCCTTTTTAAATTAAAAAATAATATAATATTAAGAGGAATGCTATTAAAACTCCTTATTAAAAAATCTCATTCACCTTTGTGAATTTTGGTTTTGTCTTTGTTCATATGTGTACACACATATTTTATACAATCCTTCAGAATGTACCTGAAATTTGCATGTCTGCCCTTTTTACTTAACCTTCTATTGCAAATATTAAATATAACAGTTAATATGCAGATCTATAGTGAACATTTTTTAATCCCTGTTGTTAGACATTTTGGATGTTTGTAAATTTTGCTGATCTCAATATGCTTAGGAGAAGCTCTTAAAGATCTGGAACCAGCCCAGATGGAGGGAGGGCTAGGATCCAGCATCCTTGATATTTCTGCTGAACTAATACTACGTCTCACCTTCATCTTTCCTCTAAATATTTTAGACAATGTCTTTTTATCTATTTGTGATCATCCACAGTAATGTTGTATAGGCTACTGCTATGGATCATCCCATAGTAACTGTCAATATTTACTCTATTGTAGTGGTTTTCAAGCTGAGCTCTAAATCCCTACCCCAGCTCCAACCAGAGCAGTTCTGTTTTATTGGAGTCAGTATTAAACAAAAGTTTGATACGAGTAGACTAGATCAATGAAGTGCACTGTGGTGACCTTACATAAAAGTGGGCATTACTGAAGTGTTTGAGGATTCAAAGACCTTGATGGTAAATTAGGGTGGGCATCACAAAGGCAAACTTGGATATCTGTGACGGGCATGGTCTTTCTTGAAGACCCAAGGCCCTGAGCAGATTTTATGTCTCAGAGATATGGAGCATCTGTACATGCCTTGAGTTGTAGAGAGAGCATGCTCACTGACCTCCCATGTTTGCTTTCCTCCAGGCCATTCTCCAAAGTGCAGCCAGACAGATCTTAATGAAGACAGAATACAATAGCCAGCTATAAACAAGAGTCACAATATCCAGTGAACTAGTTCTAACCTCACATTTTCCCTTATAAATCTAAATTTTGGAAAAATCTCTTCTGGAAAAGAAAAGGAAAGGTTCTTCCTGCCTTCACTTGACTGGACCTGAGCAGAGATTTAGGAGAAAAGTATACAGTTGTATAAATTATCACCAAGTAAATACACTTATATAACCATGTCCAGGTCAAGAAATAGAACATTAAACAATATCATCAGGAAAGTGAAAAAAAACAACCCACAGAATGGTGAAAAACATTTATAAATCATTTATCTGATAAGGAACTTGTATGTAGACTGTATAAAGAATATACATATGTATATCTATATATAAAGAAAGTATAAAGAACACTACAACTAAATAATTTTTAAAAAGGACAATTAAAATATGGGTAAAGGATCTGTATAAATATTTCTCCAAAGAAAATATACAAGTGGCCATAATCACATAAAAGATGCTTAACATATTAGTCATTAGGTAAGTACAAATCAAGCCACAGTGAGATACTACTTCACTCCCACCAGGATGGCCCCCCAAAAAGAAAAAAGGTGGACAACAGCAAGTGTCAGTGAGGATGTGGAGAAATTGGAATCCCCATATGCTGCTGGTGGGGATGTAAAATTTTGGAAATTTTGGAAAAATTTTGGAAATTTTAGAAATTTGGAAATTTCCACTTTGGGAAAAGAAAGTTCCTCAAAAAATTTAAAGTAATTTACCATGTGACTCAGCAATTCTACTCTTAGGTATATATCCATCAGAAGTGAAAACATATGTCCACATAAGGGACTTGTACATGCATGTCCATAGCAGCATCATTCATAATAACTAAAAAGTAGAAACAACCCAAATGCCTCTTGTCTGATGAATGGATAAATAAAATATGGTATATGCATAGAATGGATGCATACAGAATAGATTTATTCAGCAATAAAAAGAAATGAAGTGCTGATACATGCTACAGTATGGATGAACCTCGATAACATTTGTTATGGTCAACAACAACGTTGTTGTCCATATTTTTTTTTATGATAGTCATTATGCTGTGTGGAAGAAGCCAGCTGTAAAAGATAACGTAATATAATGACACTTACATGAAATGCCCAGAATAGGTAAATCAGTAGAGATACAAAGTAGGTTAGTGGTTGCTTAGGGCTAGAATGAGGAGTGACAGCTAATGGGTACCAGGTTTCTTTTAGGGGGAAAGAATATGTTTCAAAGTGAAATGGTGGTGATGGCTGGACAACCCTATGAAAATGCTAGATAATACTGAATTATATGCTTTACCTTTATGAATTGTATGGTATGTAAATTATATCTCAACAAAGCTGTTAAATGGGGAAAAAAATAGAACATTGCCAACATCCAAGAAGCCCTTGGTCTTTGCATCCATGTTGTCGAAGGGAACACTAAGAAGCTCTTCTGTCTTCAATGAGGTTTCCTGGAAACAGAACCTGAGATGGAGATTCCTGTACAAGAAGTTTCCCGAAGGAGTGCTCTTAGGAGTAGATGAGTAGAGAAATCAGAAAAAACTAAGTGTGGTCTCAGCTGAGGACCAGCCTTAGCCTGATGCAACGGGGACCTCTAGAACATGAGTAGCACCACAGTGTGGTCTCATATGCCCATATGATAGCAAAGGACTTGCCTTTTTAAAAATAGATCCGTGTCCATGACAATCATTGGCTGTGGGCTGCCTCTCCTTTGTGTGGGGGGGGGGTGGGGGGAGGGTGGGTGTGTCTGTCTGTCTGTCTGTCTGCCTGCCTGTGTGTCTGTGTATGTGTAAAACCTCCTGGGTAAGTCAGCTTCCTTTTGACCAAAACCAATTCTAGAAGGGGGAACACCTGTGACCTATTAGCATCTGACAATCATAACTGCTGGAGGACCGATGCTCTAGCCAGTATACCTAGGGTCTGGGCCAAGCACCAGTAGTGTGTACTCTATCCCTTCACATGCCCCCTTCCATTATTACAATCTTGATCTTCTGAAATGTCTGCCTTTGGCTGGATCGTTACTTCAGCACACGATTTATGGGCGGTCTGATTTATCTCAATGTTTTACTTCCTAGAAAACTCTGTGCTTCATACTGGGGCTATTGTGTGCCTGTTGTGTGTCAAACAATGTTTTAGATAAACTCTAGTCTTCATTGAAAATGAATAGCACCAGCCTATTTACTTAGCGTCAACATAGGTGATTTTGGACATTATTACCTTTAAGAAAGCCAAGAGAGCCATAAAAGCAGGGAGCATGAAGCTAAGAAAGAAAAAAAAGAACATTTCCATAGAACAACGCTGACACCTAGATGCTGAGTCTCCCACTTCTGTCATCAGTGTTGCTGATGACAAGATCTCTGTGGCTGTGGGAATACTCACCAGGGGTTATGAGAAGCCAAGAGGGTTTTTGATGCTGAACTGGTTAATGTCCCTGAGCTCATGAACAAGCCCTGAGAGAGAACTGTCTCCAGGAAGGTTGGAGAACCAATTTTATTTAAACTTAAGAAGAAAACCAAGGTTAAGAGTGGGTATTAGTTTTCTTTTGCTGTATAACAAAATACCACAAAACAGGGACTTAAACCACATTTCTTATCTCGGTCCCGGAGGGTCAGTCCCCCAGGTCCTACCTAGGTCCTCTGCTCAGAGTCTCGCTAGGCTGCAATCAAGGTGTCAGCTGGTGCAGAAATCCTTGGTAAGAAAAACATCTGAAGTTTGGGGTCCTATTCCAGGCTCATGTATTGTTGTCAGAATTCAGATCTTTGCGGCTGTAAGACTGAGACCCTCAGCTTCTTACTGTCAACTGGAGACCGACTTCAGTTGCTACAGGCCTCCTACAATTCCCTGCCCCATGGCCCTCTCTACGGGCAGTTCACAAGACCACTACTTCTTCGGGCCGGCAGGAAAGTCTGTCTCCAGGCTGCTGAGGTGGAAACTTATGTAACAAAAAGTAGTTGTGAGAGTGACATCCCAGCACATCTGTCATATTCAGTTTATTAGAAACAAGTGACAGTTGCCACTCATACCCAGGCGGGTGGTGGTAGAGAGTTTATACCAGGGTGTGACTCATTGGGAGTCACCTTAGGATGTGTGGACACAGATGCAAAGCAGTCTAAGTTTCTTCAGATCATTTAAAACGTACTCTAAACATCTATTATCTTAAAAATAATTTAATCATTTTATATTTTACCTTTAAAATAAAAACTTTTTTTTTTTTTTTTTTTTTTGGTTAAAAGATAATTGAATATGGCTACTTATCTCACTCTGAATACTCATGGGCTAGAAGGAGGCCCTACATGGTCTGGCTTCCTGATACTTTCTGCTCTCTCCACCTGAAAGGACTCTTACATCAGATATCAGCATGTCATGATTCCAGGCACATACTAGGTGCTCAGTAGATATGCGTTGACTAAGTGAACAAATACATGAAAAGGGGTATTTTCCATGTGTATAGTAGATACCTGGCCTTTTTTTTTTTGTATACCAAAGAGCGATATCTTAAGTATGTGGTTTCAGCCTACCTTCCTGGTGAGGGAGGATCCAGGAAGAAACCAATAGCCTCTTGAGTGTAAAAGTGACAGTAGCATCAAGAGTCCTATCTTAGTTGTAGTTTGTGGCACGCACAATGGGATTCAAGGTCAGCT
The DNA here is from genome assembly GCF_016509475.1 of Prionailurus bengalensis. Classification (NCBI taxonomy): domain Eukaryota; kingdom Metazoa; phylum Chordata; class Mammalia; order Carnivora; family Felidae; genus Prionailurus; species Prionailurus bengalensis. Next base: position 12,665,609 of record NC_057361.1, read on the forward strand.
ACCCACTCTTCTAAAAAAAAACCTAACATTTGGTTTACAAAAGCATAGGCAATTTAAGTACCCAGAGTGTTACCTCTCTGAGTTACCACGTCTCAGATTAAGAGCTCTGTGTGGTTTATATCAGGTTGATTGCCGTTGGAATGCAATATGCATGTATGAGCACACTCCTACTGGGGCAACGGAAAACATAGATGAACTTCTTAGGCCAGTGAACACATTTCCAAGTTATTCTCAAGGCAAAATATATTTGAATTCAATTAATTTTCAGCTCTTGTGGAAAGGATGGCCAGCATGAGTGAAAGATAAAAAAATTTTATCATCGGACTCTTTCAGGGACAATATCCAAGAGTTTTATTATTCATTGTATCTCACTGCAAGTGGAACAAAGTAATGGGGCATTCAGCCATCTATTCTGATGAGTTATTCCTTGAAGACTGGAATTTACACCATCAGCTCTACTAGTTCCCAGGCCTTTAAACTCAGACCGGAACTATACATTGGTCTCCAGTTTGCCAACTATAGATTTTGGGACTTCTCAATCTCCATAATTGCATGAACCAATTCCTTATAGTAAATCTTTCTATATATGCATATATCCTATTGAATCTATTTCTCTGAAGATTCTCAACTAATACCATCATATAATGCTTGTGAGATTTATTACTGCTTAAAAGGTGATAACAAATATGTTTGGTAATAATTTACTTTTCTCAGGTTGACTCCTTACAAAATCTTACCTTGCCTCCTAAATTCCCTTCCAGTGGCTATTCCAAACTTTATAATTCCTCTCATGCCCCCAGACTAATTTTGCTCAATTTCAGACAATGAGCCAGGGCCCAGTTTTGGTGAATTCCATGTCTTAGCCAACTTGGCATCCCTTGTCTCAAGGTCACAGCACCTGTCATATAGCTTGTGCTCATATTCCCTTTCTCTCTCCCTCCCTACACTCCACCCCCAACAGTTCGTCATGTTATTTCAGGCCTGGGAGTGGGGAACTGGGCCTAGTTGTTGAGTTCTCGGTTGCTACGACATCCCTTGTGTGAAATCCCTGCCCCTCACTCACATCCTCATGTACAGTCTCTCTTCTTAAGTCTTTAATTTGGAAAAATTATAGATTCACAAGAACTTGCAAAAATAGTACAGAGAGATTCTGTGTACCTTCCCCCAGCTTCCCCTAGTGATAATATTTTACAAAAGAAAGAGTATCCAAATACAGAAATTTGCATTGATATTGTACTATTGACTATAGACCTCACTGGAATGACATTAGTTTTTAAGTTCACTGATTTTTTATATAGTGCTATAAAATTTTATCACACATATAGAATCTCATGTAATCACCACCACAACCAAGATATGAGTGGTTCCATCTGTATGCAACCTTTTTATTAAACTTCTCTCAAATTACCCAATTTGGGCATGCCTTCTGCTTTCTGCCAGCATCCCTACTGATGGACCCTTAAAAGATTTCAGCATTCTGGGAATGGGAAAGATCTGTCCTTTTGCTTGTGGGTGAAGGCCAAGAAGGCAGCAAGCCTCTGAAAGAGGAGGGTGGCAGCTGCAAAGTAAAAATGGCAATTGGGCCACTCTTGGCAAAGAATATCTGAGAAAGTTTCCAGAGTGATAATGGGGATAATCTGAAGGTTTTATTTGATGGCAATTTTCTCAAGTCTAACCATGTATCAGAATCACCCATAGAGCATTAAAAAATATATATCAATCAATCAACCAAACAAAAAAAAAACAAAACAAAAACAGGGATTTGGACCCCATTCTGAGAGGTTCTGAATCATTTTGTTTGGGGTGGAGTTTAAGGATTGAAACTGTTTACAAGTTCCTCAGCTCTTTCTCATGAGCAGCCAAGGTTGAGAGCCACTGTTTTATGACATCTGGGGTTTGCATCTTAATTAGAAAATCAATTCCTACTCAAGATTATACTTTTTAAAAAGACAGCTTTGAGTTTTCCAGTAAATTTTCTTTAATTTTTATTAAATTTAAATCTTTAATATATCTTGGATTTATTTTTGTAGCAGGGAGTGAGAAATTAATTCATTTTATTTTTTCCCCAGGCAGGTATTTTGTCGTTCTAATATTTATCGAATAATCCATATTCTCTCCACTGTTGTAAAATGTTACTTCTATGATTTAGTAAATCCCTGAATTGTTCTACTCTATTTCCATATTCTATTTTGTTACATTGATCTATCTTTCTATTAAGTGCCAGAATCAAATTGTTTTCATTATAGTCATTTTATCATGCTTTAATTTTTGATAGAAGCAGAGAATTGATATTTTTAAGATATTGACTCCATTGAAAACAAACACGTATTTTTAAGTTATTCCAATTCTCCTTTTTTGTGCACTGCAATGGAGTTTTAAAGTTTTCTTCATATAGACTTTGTACTATGTATAGGTTAAAACTATATTTAAAGAAATGGATCAGCTCCCTATCCACTAAAATTAATTTTGAGCCAGAGTCAAAAAAATACTTAGCCTGTATAACTTACCCTTGATCATAAATGATGGTAATGAATGCTGTCTGGTACAATTTCTTATGGGTATAGAACATTCCTTTATTATCTGGTATGATTAGCAAATGTGCGCTGCATTATGAAGAATTTAGTATATCATACACGGAACAGTAATTTTCAAAACCTAGAATCCAATAAAATACTAAACACCTAACACAATAAAATTTAAAAAATGTTTTGAAGACTCAGAAGCCCTGTGTCTTTATAATGAGCATTATACACTGTAGATGTTAATGGAAAGTTTACAAAAGAAAATGCCAGATAAAAATGACTTTTCAGAAAGCAGGGACTCCCTGCTCTGGTCAGAAATTCAGGATAAAAGCTACTCTTTTTCACTAGCTTCTTTCCTGAAAGATTAAAGTTCTATCATTAGAATAGCCAACCATGAGATACACAGAAAGTTGGATTTCTAAAATAAATGATGGGATAAATTCATCTTAAGGTCTAAGTGTTCCAGTATTTTCTGAAGTTTTAAATATTCAAAACTGACTGATTTGAATCCATTTGCTGAGAGTTTGCCTCCATATCCAAAGCTGTACAAAAGGAATTTCTAGACTAGTTACTTTTTGTCAGCTAAGGCTTTTAATTAATTAAATGGACATTATATGTGCTTTCACAAAGAATTAAAAATTTTAAGGTAGATGGTAAAAATTCTGCAATAAGAAGAAGGGAAACACCCATATAAATTTTAGAAATGCTACTTAGATATGCATATGGGAAGCAGTGGGAATATTGTAAATTATAAAAAATAGCCATAGCTGAGAAATGCTTTTTTTAATATAACATGGTCACAAAAAATTAAAATATTCACAGCTACTATGTGTGTACATATATGTGTGTATATTTTATGAATGTGTGTGTGTATATATGTGCATTTATATATATGTACATATTTGTATACAATGCTGTAATTAGGGTTAGATCATTCTTCTCATAGATAGCCAGGAGTGAATCTTGGGGTGACATTTCTGGGGCTACCTCACCAGCAAATATTGGCTTACTTGACTGTAGAAACTTAACTTTAACCAACTTTTGTTGGGATGCCTTGGTGGCTCAGTTGGTTAAGCATCCAACTCTTGATTTTGGCTCAGGTCATGATCTCACAGTCATGAGATCGAGCCCCATGTCGGGCTCCACACTGGGTGTGCAGCCTGCTTGACGTTCTCTCTCTCCCCCTACCCTCTTGTGCTCTCTCTCTCTCTCTCTCAAGAAAAAAAAGTAAAAAAGTAAACAACTTTTGTTAATGAATAAAACACGATTGAAGTCATATTGTTTTATCTTCCTTTGACTTGTAAGCAACTTACAAAAAGTAGATTGGTTCATTGTATCTAAATATGCATTCTCTGAAGAAAGAGCCATGTATCCCCATTATAAATAAAACAAAGAATAGCCTTCCCTTTAAAGTAAACAATGCAATTCTCTGTTTGCTTTTGAATACCTAATTGTAGAGTGCTGGAAACTGGTCAGTGTGATTTGGAAACCAAAGGCAGACCACTGAGCCCTTACTGCTACTCTTAGGCAATGCCTGTGTCCCAGCAGCTTCTTCTCTTCTTCTGAAATAGAAGCAATCATTGTTCATATTCAATTTCTGGACAAACACAATCAACTGATGCTCCTCTGTGTGCCAGACAGTATCAGTAAAATACTGGAGCCTTTGTTGGGGAAGCAAACTTTTCCCTTACCCTTCTAGGTTTTTTGTCTGGTAAACTGATATAAAACAGATTAACAGGAGAAAAACTAACTGCACATATATGGGAGCCCCATAAGAATATGAGACCCAAGGACAGGTCAGTGAGTTGAGGCTTAGATTGAGGCTTGGTCATTCCAGCTAAAGAATGGCATAGGGGTCTGGGGCTTCAAAGAGGAGCAGGATAATTCACAGACTGATAAGAAAAGCAGGTGTTTGGTAATTAGTGTTTGCCTTGCCATGCAGATGGGTCTTTCAGATACAAGTTGTCTCTGGTAATAGCTCTCTTTCTGGGGCAGGCCCCTTATCTAAATTCTTTTCGGTAGTTAAGGAAGAGGGAAAAGTTTCTTGAGTCTTCTGGGTGTTAATTGCCTTTAGCTCAATATAATCCACATGCCCAAATGGCCAATTTTAGGGTTACATATGTTGGGGAGCAAGAACTCCTGTCCCCTTAAAGCTCCTTCTAGCTGGACTAAGAAACAGATTGACATGAGACAGATTAACAGGATAAAAATCAAGTTTAACAGGTGTACGTGGGGGACTCCACCTAGACATGGAAATTCCAAAGACAGTCATGCAAAATGAGGTATATATGTCATCCTGAACTAAGGAGAAAGGTGTAGGGGTCTGGGATTTCAGAGGAAAGGAATGCACTTCACAGGGTGATAAAAAGAGCAGATGTTTGATAATTAGATGTTTGCTCTATCATACAGATGGATCACTCAGATAAAATTTATGTTAATAACCTTTATTCTGGGAAAGACCCCCCAATTTAGAATCTTCTGTGTGGTTAAGACAGGGCAAAAGTTTTCTCTCGAGCCTGCAGGGTCTCAAGTGACTTCAGCTCAAAATGACCCATAGGCCAAAGTGGCACATTCTGGGGGTGGGAGTGAGATGGGGTGGGGGTGAGATGGGGTGGGGGTGAGATGGGGTGGGGTTCTGTCCTGAACTCCTATACATATTTTGCTGCCCCACACAGTCAAACCAGCACCCTCTTGTTTTCTATGTGAATAGCAATGTGAATTCCTAGGAAGAATTTAATTTAGCACTTTAAAAAGTATGTATTTGCATTTTGACCACAAAATGACTAAGTTATTTATAACTATGCAAATAGTATATAATTATGACTTGATTTTAAATTCTCAATACTATCATAACAGTAAAAAATACTTATTAAGTTTACCTTTATGGATCAAGTATTTTTATATTTCTGGTAAGAGGACAAAAATAACCTTTAATATTTATAGTTAAGAATCTGTAATCTGTTATTTTATATCTGCCAATTTAGGGGGTTCCATAAACCGAACACAATTTAAAGAGCTTTCCTTCTTTTCATGTTCTTCAGGTAGACTAGATTCAAGAGATAAAAGAATATAGGAAACATTTCTGTCGTGCTATACATAGGAATAAAGGTCATTTAAGTTTTCTTATTGTTGAACATTTTGTGGCTTGAAGATGTTATAAATGTGAAATGGAAACTTAATTTTTCTTCCTGGTGTGTAAGAGCAGGACGAGGTACATAATTTGTGAAAATGCAAGGCCCTTTGTTCAAAAATTAAGAATGCTAAGACAGAAACAATAGGACATTAAACCAGTGAGTGCAGAATTTGCACACACACACCCCCACCCCCCATATGCCTCCTTGGCATAAGGATTATCTTCAGCTGATTATTGTCAATAAACAACAGACACGGGAGAAGCTCTGAAACGAAGTAGAAGTTACCCTTTTGTAAGATACATTTATATTTATAAGGTAAATTTCCATTTGTGAGGGTGTTTCTCTGCCTGTACCAGAAGAGGAAGATGACCAAATCCCTAGAAACTCTTATCAGTGAAGAAGGCATGGACTTAGCTCTGCATAACAACCTTACCCTTGTTTACTGTGCTTTACCTGGTAATCTCCCATAACCAGCTTCCCCCTCCCTTTGTCTTTAGCTGGAGATGATGTTTAAGGTGTTGGCTTGAGCCATTTGGGGGAGTTACTCAGTTTTTCCGGTTCTCTCCCCTGTATGCAGGAAGTATACATGTTTGCTTTTCTCTTGTTAGGCTGCCTTTTATTACAAGGGGATCTCAGCAAAGAACCTAGAGAGTAGAGGGAAAATCATTTTTCCTCCCTCACATCAAACATGGAGTCCTTCTACGCATAGGGATCTCTGTGACTGCATAGCTCTGCAAATTATAAAAATGGGAATAATCCAGGAATGATCTCTAGAGGATGACTTTTAAATACCACTTTAATAAAACTCATGGTTACAAATAAGACTTTGATAAAACTCATGGTTATCATGGTTGATAAAACTACATAGTTACTTGGTGAACAAATACCAGCATTGTCATAGAATGATTTGTGAATGTTTAACACACTTCTCAGACGGACAAAAGCATATCAAACACTTACGTTCTGAAGCTGGTCACAAGACTGGAGTGAAATAAATGTAACAATAGAAATACTTGGAAATGATAGAAGCAGGCTATATTTTTATATCATTTAGTAGTTAATTTGTATTCACATATGCTATTTAATTCTCACAAAACAGTAAGATGAAAGAGGATGCAAGAAATAAGTCACCAAGACTAACCAACTGATTTCAGAACCAGAACTTAAAACGTTACCAAGTTCTCCTTCTCCTATAAGAGCAAAGGTAGACAGATGATAGCTGTGGGCCAGATCCAGCCTGCTACCTGTTTTGTAAATAAAGTTTTATTGAAAATAAATGCCCATTTATTTATGTATTATTTTTGGCTGCTTCCACACTACAATGGCACAGTTGAGTACTTGTGATAGAGACCATATGCCTGCAAAACCTAAAATATGTATTTTCTGTTCCTTTACAGAAAAAGTTTGGTGGCTGCTGCCATAGAGAACTATATCATAGCTAAAATGTGGGAATCTGGACTGGTAGTTTTATCCCCTAAGTTGTGGTTTTGCATTCAAGTTGAATGTACTTTTTGTTTATGAGTACTTTATATTTAACAGGTGCCTACTGATGGACAGTTAAGGTTTTACCAACATTTCATCACAAATGATGCTATGGTGACTATTCTTTTTTTTTTTTAACGTTTTTTATTTATTTTTGAGACAGAGAGAGACAGAGCATGAACGGGGGAGGGGCAGAGAGAGGGGGAGACACAGAATGGAAGCAGGCTCTAGGCTCTGAGCCATCAGCCCAGAGCCCGACGCGGGGCTCGAACTCACGGACCGCGAGATCGTGACCTGAGCCGAAGTTGGACGCTCAACCGACTGAGCCACCCAGGCGCCCCGGTGACTATTCTTAAATAGCAACTTTTAGCACTTGTTAGGTTCTTACTTCCCGCACACAATTATTCCTGAAGACTAATGTATGGGTCAAATAGTATGCACGTTATAGTGGTCTTGAGTAGTTGAGTAGTCTTACACAAGTTGACTCAATTGTACAATTTGGCAAAATTCTTCTGGATGGTCATAGAGAACAAGTTCCACCAGCAGTTCATGAAGATCCCTATGTCTCTGTCTCCTACTTTTCTGGGCATTATCCAGCTTCTTTATTGTTGCCAGTGATTGTCAAGCCATAGAGCATTGTTGTATGCTTTCTATAAATTGATGCCCTTGGCTTTTGCTTTCTATAAATTGATGCCTCTTTATAATTCATTTTGGGAGTTTCTTGAAAATGTTGGATATTCCTTCCTTGTCAGTTTTCGACATTGCCCATATCTTCCATTTTGTCATTTGTTCACCAATGTTGTTTATGCTGTTCTTCATTGAACAGGTGCCCTTAAATGAAATCAATCAACTTGTTTTGTCTTATGGTTTATGCTTTTGAGGGTTTTTTTTAAAGAAGCTCTCTACTCTTCCCCCCCCCCCCCTTTTTCTTTTCTTTTTCCATTGTGGGTGTGGAGCCCAATGTGGGGCTCGATCTCATGACCTTAAAATCATGACCTGAGCCCAAAGAGTCGGACATTTAACTAAGCCACCCAGGCACCCCAGAAGCTCCCTACTCTTAATTCAAAGATTTCCCCTTACTTTTTCATCTATTAAGTTTATAGTTTAACATTTCATGTTTGTTTATCAATCTTTCTGTGTGTATTAGTACAGTTTTATTTTGCTTCCTTAGTGAGTCATCTATGAAACAGCTTTCCTTTTCCCATTTACTTGTGGTGCCATCTTTATTGAATATTGTCTTTATATATGCCTCTATTGAATATTAAATTCCATCCTTAGCCCATTTTCCTTCTCATTCTGAAATTTGTACCTTGGAAATCTTAGCTCCTCCCACAGTTTTGACCCCCCCTTTAATATCCTGATGTGTTATATACCTGTATCTCTAATCCTTCCTTCAGGTTTCAGAGTTGTGTATTTATACCTGCCTGCTGGCTATCACCCCTGCATATACCACAGGTATCACAAACTCAAAGTATTATAAAATAACTCTGTACTGCAAACCTGCTCCTGTATTCTGTTTCAATGGGTGACATCACCGTCACTCATCACCCATTCTGGTTGATAGCCTCGGTTCTTCCCTTACCCTCATCTCCAATATCCCATGAATTACCACATCCTACTGCTTTATTTCTTGATTCCACACTCTCCTTTCTAAATCTATGATGGCTTCCCTAGTTCAAGCTCCAACCATTTTTTGCCTGGACCACAAATGCATCCTAATTAAGTTCTCTGCCTCCAATCCACCCTTAACTCTGCTTGCCAGGTGAGTCATTCTAAGAGGAAAACGTGGACATGCCACTCCCTTGCTTAAACCCTTAAATGGCTCCACATAACCAGCAAGAAAAGGCCCAATTCATTAAGAGGGCTTTCATAGCTGTCCTTGATCTAGCCCCTACCTACTGCTCTAGCCTCTGCTTTTGCTTCTCCTTGTCTTACATTTTACAGTCGAACAACACCAAATTGTTTATAGTTTTCTCCACATGTCATTGCACTGATTTCCCCTTCTATGTCTTTATTCCAGCTGTTCTCTGGAATGAAGCTTCCTCCTTCTCCTTTGCCTATCAACACTTGATGATCCCTTAGAAGCCTTCTCTAACCAAACCTCTCCTTCAGCCGACTCTAGGGTTCCCTTTGGCCTCCTACTGCTTCATGAACTTACCTCAATCATTAACTTACTGCCTGTATTAGCAACTATGGTGTATATATCTGCGTGTAAAACCCAACTGAATCCCCACAGGCAATACCTTAGTTCTGGCTTCCCTTATTTCTGAACTTTATTACTCCTTGGTTTTCTAATTTTCCCTACTATTTCCAGTTACAGTTTTTACTTCCAGTGTATACCCCTATAGTGGGTTGAAATGTGTCCCCCCCAAATACATGTCCATCTGGAACCTCAGAATGAGGCCTTATTTGGAAATAGGGTTGAGGATCTTGACATAACATCATACTAGATTTGAAGTGGGCCCTAAGTCTAATGGCTGGTGTCCTTATAAGACAAGAAGGCACAATATCAGAGGGAAAGATGGTATAAGACAGAGGCCGAGATTAGAGTGATGTGTCCATAAGCCAAGACTATCTGGAGCCACTGGGATGTGGAAGAGGCAAGGAAGGATTGATTTCTGAAGCCTTTAGAGTAAGTGTGGCCCTGCTGGTACCTTAGTTTTAGACTTGTGGCCTCAAGAACTATGAGAGAATAAATGTGTGTTGTTTTAAGTCATGAAGTTTGTGCTTATTTTTTTTTTTAATTTTTTTTTTCAACATTTATTTATTTTTGGGACAGAGAGAGACAGAGCATGAACGGGGGAGGGGCAGAGAGAGAGGGAGACACAGAATCGGAAACAGGCTCCAGGCTCTGAGCCATCAGCCCAGAGCCTGACGCGGGGCTCGAACTCACGGACCGCGAGATCGTGACCTGGCTGAAGTCGGACGCTTAACCGACTGCGCCACCCAGGCGCCCCTGTGCTTATTTTTTATGGCAGCCCTGGGAAACTAATACAACCCCCAACATACATGAAATTGATCCACGCTGCAGCAAAGGTGTTTTCTTTCTTTTTTCTTTATTTTCCTCCTTACTTTTGTATTTTTCTTTTCTGCATTTGTTTATTATTTATTATGGCAAGTTAAAAACATATACAAAAGAAGGTAGTGTATCTAACGAACCCCATGTACCCATTACCCCAGCTTCAACAATGATCAAATTCATAGCCAACCTTGTTTCATCTCTACTTCCATCAATTTTCCATATCTCCTGCCTTATTTTGAAGAGTACAGACATTGTATTATTTCATCCATAAGTATTTGAAACTCTCTAAAAGGACTTTTTTAAAAATATAATTTATTGTCAAATTGGTTTCCATACAACACCCAGTGCTCCTCCCAACAAGTGCCCTCTCAGTGTGCATCACCCACTTTCCCCTCTCCCCCACCCTGCCATCAACCCTCAGTTCTCAGTATTTAAGAGTCTCTTATGGTTTGCCTGCCTCCCTCCCTCTCTGTAATTTTTCCCCCTTCCCCTCCCCCATAGTCCTCTGTTAAGTTTCTCAAGATCCACATATGAGTGAAAACATATGTGTCTTTCTTTGACTGACTTATTTCACTTAGCATAATATTCTCCAGTTCCATCCACATTGCTGCAAATGGCCTTGTTTCATTCTTTCTTATTGCCAAGTAGTATTCCATTGTGTATATAAACCACATGTTCTTTATCCATTCTCCAGTTGATGGACATTTAGGCTCTTTCCATAATTTGAAAGCGCTGCTATAAACATTGGGGTACAAGTGCCCCTATGCATCAACACTCCTGTATCCCTTGGGTAAATTGCTAGCAGTGCTATTGCCGGGTCATAGGGTAGGTCTATTTTTAATTTTTGAAGGAACCTCCACACTGTTTTCCAGAGCGGCTGCACCAGTTTGCATTCCCACCAACAGTGCAAGAGGGTTCCCGTTTCTCCACAGACTTGCCAGCAGCTATAGTCTCCTGATTTGTTCATTTTGGCCTCTCTGACTGGCGTGAAGTGATATCTGATTGTGGTTTTTATTTGTATTTCCCTGATGAGGAGCGACATTGAGCATCTTTTCATGTGCCTGTTGGCCATCTGGATGTCTTCTTTGGAAAAGTGTCTGTTCGTGTCTTCAGGGCAAATAATTTTTTATTTTAAGTGAATCACAATAAAGAGTTGTCTTTCCAAAATAAAAGTTTCCTACTATTACTCTTCTTAAAAGATTTAATGTCTCCTCCGGTATAAAAAGCAGTCTCATTAGTTTGACATTCAAGGAGACTTGGTTTTTGTTTTTGAATCTGAAATGGCCCTGTTTATCTTTCCACCCTTATTGTCCAATATTCTCCCCGTTCATACTGTGTCCCAGATACACCAAACTATTAGGTGAAACTGTAGGAAATGACCATATTTGTATATCAAAACCAGTTGAATGTTGGCAACTTCATATAATTCAACCTAATATAATGGACACCAGGCTCTTTCTTCTTTTCAGCCTACTCCACTGGGCCCATACTTTGGTTTTTGGACTTATCACATAGTAATATAATTGTTTACCTGCTTGTCTCTTCACCTAGCAGGTAAACTCCTTGAAGGCAGGGGTGGGGGCTTTTTGTGTGTGTGTGTCTCCAGATTTCTGGCACAAGGTCATTACTCAATAAATACCGTTAACCAAACCGATGGCGCTGTCTACCCCAATCTTCCACAGGTGTTTTTTTCCCTTAGGCCATCTCTGAAGTTACATAATTGTGACAACAACATGACCTCTTAGGGATGCTGCTTTTCTCTCCAGTGCTGCTGTCAACCAGGCCTGCAGCAGAGCTCTGATAATATGTTCCCCACTAGGGGCTAGAATCTAGTGTCTTAGTTTACCAGATTAGAGGAGATAAAGAAAAGTGAAGTCAGATTTAGCTAAAAAGGCAATAATTCTTCTATATTAATTTACTAGTCTACAGGGGGGAAAAAAATCCAATTTATACTTAATTTCCCCTCACTTTAAAAGTTAATTTAGAGCTGAGCTTTCAATAATGCAAAAGGAATCGTCTCTTAGTTTATCCATTTGTTTTAGCAAACCACTCTAAAACTTTGAGGTTTAAAACAACCATTTTATTTTGATGATGATTCTGTGGGTCAGGAATTCAGAAACGGCTTAGCTGGACAACTCCTTGGGTGCTTTTTGTGTCCAGCCTGTGAGGCAGGAAGGAATGGGGATGGGGCAAGGGTATGGAGAGTAGAGTCCACTTCCAAGAGGCTTCCTCATTTACATATCTGGTACCTTGGGGCTCATTGGGCCCCTTTTTTATATAGTGTCTCATCCTTTGGGGTTTCTCTGTGTGGCTCAGGATTATCAGAGCATCATGGGCTCTGGGTGGTCATATTTCTTACATGGCGGCTAGCTTTCAAGAGAGATTGCGAAGCTGCCTAGTGTCTAGAGGCTTCAGTCTGGAATGGATACGGCATCATTTCTGCTATATCGTGTTATTTTGTTAGTAAAACAGTTCCAGCCCATTGCAGATCCAGGGGGTGGCAAAATAAACTCTGTTTCTAGATGACAATGGTGGAAAGAATGCATGTCCATTGTAAATTTGACACATTATCTGTCAGTTATTGTTTGGGCGTATGAGACCTGAATCACATCTCTAGAACCATTATGAATCCCTGATGAGACCCTGCTGAGCTTATGTTTGTGGGCTGTGTAATTATCTTATTTTGACTTAAGATCCTTGCTGAGTTCACATGAATATTGAGCATTTCAAAAATAATAACTAATGAAAATTACATCACCTTTTATTTGGTTGAAAAAGCCCATTTCTTATTGTATAAAAACTATTTTTCCTCTCTTAGTACAGCAAAATATTCACTGCAAGAAGGCTAGAAAATAACTAAGTAGAAGTGTTGATTTAAGAATTAATGTGATAAATTGTACAAAAAGCAAAATTTAGCAGAAACCAGGTTCTCCTTGAGATATATAGATATAGATATCTATATGTTGTATATATCATATATACATGTACATATTTTTCTCTTTTAACCCAGGGGTACCTTGGGATGCTATAGTAAGTCTGTTTCATCTGTGAGTTATCTCAATATGTACCTTAGGTCTGTGGTTAAGGTAAGCCTTAGGAGTGTTTGATATCATGTACAATCAAGATAAAAGTGACTATTTAATTTTGGCATGTTTACATCTCTCGGTAAAAGCCAAGCTCACCTGGAGCTAAGGCAAGTCCCCGTTTCCATTAGAACCTGGGAGACCGAAGAAGACCTACCGTGCCTGCCTGTTGTTCTGATATTTAACATTTGGAATATTATTTAATCTTAAAACCCTTTTTCTATTCCTAATTATTTTTTGACAGTTGCAATCTCATTGTAGGCTCATTTCCTTCAGTTAGTCAGTGTGATTATAATAGCATGCTTCAGTTTTAGGGATTATAGTCCACAGAGGGGAGAATAGTGTGAGAACTTTCAACACCCAATTACATATATATCAAGTTTGTTTTTTGGTATTTGCTTTTGTTTTGCGTATTTTTGGTCTATGAGATCTTTTTTTCCCAGTAAATAGTGTTTTACTTTATTTTACTTATTATTATTTTTTTAAAAAGTTTCTCCACTAAGTATATTTGTTGGAGCTCTTACTCATGGAAAATTCAATTGGTTGAAGGATGTCTAGTTTGCAAAGCATGTCTTCACACTATTTATGCATTCATTGAGACCATGTGATTTTGCTGCTTTTTCTGGGAATGTGAAACTCCCAACTTTGTTCTGCTGTTACACCAACGTCCTCAATTTCCTCAAGACTGTGCTTTACCTGTGGTTACCTGGCTGTGTATGGCTCTTTACCTCTACTCTGCCTTAAATAGAATCTGTCTTTGTGTGTGTGTGTGTGTGTGTGTGTGTGTGTGTGTGTTGTGTTGTGTTTTTAGTCAAATCCAAATTTTCACTGCTCATGCCCACCCATTTACAGAATGCAGCCTTTCTACTAGGGGATGAGAGTCTATTTCCCCAAAGGAGTGCTCCTTTATGCCACAAAATATTGGTAAAAATTGATAACAGTGTAAAGAAATGGTACAAATACTCCAAAACTGAGGTCATTTGTGTATGTGAAGAGATATACAATCAGTATCTATTTCTACTACACAGGAAAAGGTAGGATTTTTTTTTCCTTTTAATTTTCTACCGTATTTTTATTAATTTAATCGATGTACTACCTTCATAATGAACACATCCAACCAAGTGTAGGTTGAACCAAAGTTAATTTCATTTGCTAATTTCTTAAAAGCTTTCATGACACACCTTGAAGCAGTTGGAGAAAAATGGGAAGATTCAAAAATCCAAGAATCATTTAGTTAAGTCTACTTATTAGATAAGTTTCTATGTTAGAAAGTCACTTGGCTTCTGTTGAAGACAGCACATGGAGACAACTTGCTCCTTTGATGTCAGCCAGCTAACAGGCACATCTGTATTTCTTTAGCACACATAGGACCAAGGGACTGTTTTGGCAGGATGATACCAATATAGGTATTGATGGTGAATCAGCAGCATGATATTCAAAAACAATTGCATCTTTTGTAGGGGCTCTAGTTAGCAGTCTTGGAGATTTCTGGCATAACACTAAGAAGGGACTTGGCAACCAAACAGCCTCACGTGGGTCATTTTGGCAAAACAGAAGATACAAATAATCCCTTAACAAAAGACAAGCAACACCTGGTGATTATCAGTAGTAGCATGAAATTATATATAATTTCCTGTTGGGATTCTTTCCTTATAATCAAACTAAATGCTTTCTTCTTTAAAAAATTTTTTTAATGTTTATTTATTCTCAAGAGATAGAGCACAACGCGGGAGGGACAGAGAGAGACACAGAATCCAAAGCAGGCTCCAGGCTCTGAGGTGTCAGCACAGAGCCCAATGCATGGGCTTGAACCCATGGACCACAAGATCATGACCTGAGCCGAAGTTGGAGACCTAACCGACTGAGCCACCCAGGCGGCCCAAACTAAATGCTTTGTTTTAGAACCTTCGTGTTTATGTGTGTTGAGGAGAAGTTAGGGTCCTTAGCAAGAAGGAAGTATCCCATCCATAAAGGGAAAGAGAAAAGAAATCTAGGGGAAAATCTAAAGAAATCTGAGGAAGAAGTTGGTGCTTTTCTAATAGGTAACCAGTCTGAAAAATGAATCTGCCTTAATTTGTCAGTTGATACATTTTAAAATTAAAGCATCTGAAAAAGATTTTGGCTCTAAGATATAAGAATATCACACTGAAAGATGTAGAAGAATTTTTAACAGCAAAATTTGTGTTTTAGGAAGAAAAGAATGAGTTTGTAAACTATTTTTTTTATTTTGTAGAAAGAGAGAGGGAGAGTTCAGGTAGGGGAGAGGGGTAGAGGAAGAGAGAGAGAAAGAGAGAGAAAGAGAATCCCAAGGAGGCTCCACAGGGCTTCATCCCATGACCCTGGGATCATGACCTGAGCTGAAATCAAGAGTTGGATGCTCAACTGACTGAGCCACCCAGACGCTCCAATAAACTATTGCTAATAGTTCTATAAACTTCAGATTTTGCTAGAATGTATTACCTTTTTAGTACAATGAAATGTTAAATGGGGGCACCTGGGTGGCTCAGTCGGTTGAGCATCCGACACTTGGTTTCAGCTCAGGTCATGGTCTTGCATTTCATGGGTTTGAGCCCTGTATCAGGCTCTGTGCTGACAGTGCAGAGCCTGCTTGGGATTCTCTCTCTCTCCCTCTCTCTCTGCCCTTCCCCTGCTTGCTCTCTCTCTCTCTCTCTCTCTCTCTCTCTCTCTCTCCAAATGAATAAATAAACTTAAATTTTTTTAAAAAAAAGAAATGTTAAATGGAATTTAGACAAACTTATGGAACTAAAAATAATTTGGTTTCTGTCAACCTACCTTCTCCAATACTCTCCAACAGCTACACCTGTTGGAACCTGTTTCATTGCATGAAGTGGGAACATTGGCTTTTAGCAATGATCTGAGAAGAAAGGAATTAATGAAGAAAGCAGTCAGAGCAACCATTGAAAAGGAAATAAAAGATAAACAGTGGTAGCAGAGCAACTATGCAGGGTGTCTGAGGACACATGCTTTTATAATATGCAGTGAAGGGACTCATGTGAGCATCCAGGTATGCAAGTCATTATGTGTCATTAAGTCTGTTCCTTGATAAAATGATGCCACAGTAAGGCTTATGGGGAAAAAAAAAAGTCCCTAAAAGGGAAAGGGCAGGATCTAGCTCATGTAGAAGCAGAAATCTTCAGGAGAAAAAGAATAGGAGGATGTGGCTTAGGTGGCAAGACTCAGCCCACCAATCTTGTCTCTGTCCAGTTAATGAGATATATACAACCGGCAATTTTATGACTTCCACTACATACTTTTGGTGGGATGTTATCCAAATAAGGATAATTCCTATTCCTGGGAAATATTATATCATGTGCCTGACTGGCCATTTGTAGTTAGCACAAAGAATAGATCACCCACTAGGAAAACTGAATTACTTTCAGAAGATACTCAGCACTCTTTATTGAACACTTGTACTCAGAAGCTTTTCTGTTTCTGAACTTTAAAGACACACACTATGATACATGTCAGTGTAGCTGTGCTAGAACCAAAGCAAGCTAATTATGCCTACCCCCAACACATGCCAGTTGCTACCTTTGGTGTAGCTTTGCAAACAAAGTTTTTGACTGACTGCATTTTGATACCCAGTCTGTTTGCCCAAAGATGAGCTACTAATCTAGCCTCGAGTTTGTTTCTCTATTTTATATCCTATTTTTATTTTTTAAATTATTTTTTCATGTTTCTATTTATTTTTGAGAGAGAGAGAGAGCGTGAGCCAGAGAGGGGCAGAGAGAGAGGGAGACACAGAATCTGAAGCAGGCTCCTGGCTCTGAGCTGTCAGCACAGAGCCTGATGCAGGGCTCCAACCCACAGACCTTGAGATCATGGCCTGACCCGAAGTTGGACGCTTAACCAACTGAGCCACCCAGGTGCCCCTTATATCCTGTTTTTAAACATTTCAGTGTGGGTCTAGTCATGAACGAGGACTATGATTGGCCCACCCACAATTTCCCTGATTCAGTTTATTTATTTATTATACACCTAATACATGCTAGGCACTGTTCTGCACGCTTTACAAATATTAGCTCATTTAATCCTTATAAGGACATTCAGGTGGGGTGTCTCTTTATTTCCATTTTACAAATGGGGAAACTAAAGCACAGAGAGGTTAAGGAACTTGCTCAAGATCACACCACTAGTAAGTCATAAAGGCAGGATTTGAACTGAGGAAGTCTAGTTCTAGAATCCAAGCCTAAACTCTGTGTCCGTTCCCCCTTTCTCGTCTCTTCATTCCTTTACTCTCTTTTTCAATA
Organism: Prionailurus bengalensis; assembly: GCF_016509475.1. Taxonomy (NCBI): domain Eukaryota; kingdom Metazoa; phylum Chordata; class Mammalia; order Carnivora; family Felidae; genus Prionailurus; species Prionailurus bengalensis. Next base: position 12,683,123 of record NC_057361.1, read on the forward strand.
CCACACTTGACTGAGCCAGTCTGCCTTTTGTAATGCTGTCGTTAGTTTACTGTTTTAGTCAGAACAGCTTCATCGGCATGTTGGCTCTTGGCTTCTGGTTGGACTGGAGGGTGGAGGTAAGATGGTGAGATTGTGGTGGAAAAAACGCACATTAAACGTGAAGTTCTAGAAGAGCCACAGTCATCATGTGGTCATTGCAGCAGGCTTTCCTTCCCAGATTTCTCTTCATGTGAAGTCAGACACCCGGATCCAAATCCTTGTGCCACCACTTACCAACTCTGTGACCTTGCCTTTGTTGCTTATCTCTTTATTTCACAGACTCCTTTTCTGCAAAATCGAAATTAATTGTAGTGCTTATGTCACAGGGTTGTCTTCGGGATTGAAGTGGGCAATACACATAAACTACTTAGAATACACCTGGTACATAATAATTGCTCAGTAAACATTAGCTAGGATTGTGATTATTGTGATGGCTATATCAATTCTAGGCATGCTCTGTCATGTAAGACCCAAACATCAGAGAATAGGTGTGTTTAGTTTTTCATTTTCAGCTGATACCACTCTCGGGCCAAATTTTCTAGAAAAATTTGGTATCTGGTGGTGGATTTTTTTCTTTTCTTTCTTTTTTCTTTTCATTTTCTGTTGAGAGAGAAAGAGACAGAGAACGTGCAAGCAGCAAGGGTGGGGGGCAGAAGGAGAGAGATCAGCATGGAGTCTGGCATGGGGCTCAATCATGACCTGGGATCATGACCTGAACTGAAATCAGGAGTCAGACACTCAACTGACTGAGCCACCCATGATCCCCTGGTGGCTTATTGATAAGGAAAATGGAAGGCATATAATCTTAGGAGAAAGAATACACTGCCTCTATATTTGAATTTTGAAAAGTCTCTCTCTAACATGTTGACATAGGGAATATTTGAAATTGGCATTGGAAAATGAGTCTCACAAGTGCCTGGCACACAGTAGGTACTTAACAAATGTTACCTTCTACTTATGTGATAAAACCCAAACCCCCTGCTTGTCACTTTTATTTTGCAGATCCCCAAACCTTGGTTCTAGTCCAGCCACAGTCATGGCATTCTTGTTCTCACCCTCTGCCTTTGCTCGCCTTATTATTCCTGTATGGGAGGCCCTCAACTCCTTTCCATGCTTCCAAGTCCTACACATTCTCCAAGGGCCAGGTCAAGTATGGCCTCCTCCATGAAGCATTTCTGAGCCACACAAACTTGCTTAGGGGGTGAAGGTGAATTGAGAGAAGGTACTATGTGAGCAGAAACTGAATGTATAACCTTCCAGAGCCCGCAGGGTCAGTTGTCCTTTCAGGAAGAACAGATGACAAGACATCAACAGTGAACACAGAGGAACTTAAGGCAGGGTTGCTGGAAGGTAGATTGTAGCCTCCCTCTGAAGACACTTAGCTGTAGTTTTTCACAGTGTCCTTCAGGCTTTGGATTTAGTGCCAGGAAAGAGAGGGGAATGAGCTTGGAATTAGCCTGGGATTCAGTTAATACAAAATTTGATGACAGAGTCACAGGATGGGAGTGAATTTACCTGACACCATCTAGAATAAGTTGATTGCCAAGACTCAGATTGGAAGTCCAGAGTCATAAATCAAAGTAGATTCTCCAGAGACTACTCTTGCTCATGAGAATTTTGAAGACCGGAACTGAAATTCCATGCCTACTGCTAATGAAGTACTTTTTTAGATATAAAATTTGTTTGGAAAAATTATCTAAAACTTGAACATAAGGTAAAAGGAAGACTGCATGTCCTTCAAGTGACACAGGGGAGCTTTTTCTAAGAGGCTCATCCCAGGATTACTTAATTCTGGGTGGCTCAGGATTATTTGATTTACTATTTGTTCTTGATTAGGGCCCAGCCTCTGAGAGGTTGTGTGATCAGTTGAATCTTTTTTTAATTTCGTTGAGATGTAAATAATTTCTGTCCAGTGAAATAGATAATCCCAAAGATTACATTTTTGTTGGTCTGTAGGACATTACTTTTATATCTAATTTAGTAATCTTAATCCAAGATTCTCCTTTGAACCAGCTTTACTACCTTGCTGTTCTCTAAATCATGAGATAAATAAGTCTGGGATTCATGCTCACTTTCTATTTGCATGAGGGTTGTGTTTTCAACGTTTAAAATATTATGCTTTGATAAACCCTGATATGGAAGTCAGAATCTTTATGGAGAAATGTTAAGGGCCTTTGAGAAAGAATTTTAAAAATAAAACTCAGTGTGAAAGTCTTTCTTCTTCCAGCAAATTTGGAAGAATCAAAGGTAAGTAGCTGGAACATTTAGCTGCTAATGACAGACAGTGAGTCCACACAGCGCATTTCAGAATGATGTGAATGTGGTAATCAGAAAGATGTACTAGGAATAAGCTAATGCATAACAAAGATCTCAACTTAGTAATTCACCTGCCAGCTATTTTTTTTCTCCTTAGTTTGGGTTCATTTAACTTTAAAGTCTGTGTCAGTTTTGAATTTAAAAAAAACCGTTACTTGACAATTCTTCTAACCTAACAGAAACCCAGAAAAATGGATTAAAATGAAAATGTTATAGCTCTTTTGTTCTATTTTCAGTGGAACTTGTAATTTTTAACAATCTTCTTGATTCCTTTTATTGTTGGCTGTGTAGCCATGGGCATGTGTAAAGGTCGAAAACTTGAGATAGTACTTTGACTCTGAAAGATTTGACAGTTGTGGGTTTTATTTTCCATACAAACCTTTGGAAGAGACACTGGTGTTCCCCATAAGGGATATGTGTTGGGGCTTGGGGTCTGGGGACAGTATAATGTGGTGATGGAAAGTTCAAGCTCACTTTCAAGTTCAGCCCTACTATTGCCAATTCCGATGATATAACCTCTCTAAGTTGCAGGTTCCTCACCTATAAAATGGGGATAATAAGAGGGCTTATCAAACAGAGTCCTGTGAGGCACTTGGCACAGCAGTTGGCAAATAGGAAGCATTCAGTAAGTGGCTGCTATTATTATTTTGTGGGTGGGGACATGTAAATGTGCAAGTCTTTCCCATTCATATATGGCTCACCTTTTGGGTATCTCTTCAGCCATTTCCTTCTTTTCTTTTTTTAAAGGAAATACTTATTTTTACTTGCAGTTACTTTATTTTTTTAAGTTTATTTATTTATTGAGAGAGAGAACACAAGCAGGGGAAGGGCAGAGAGAGAGGGAGAGAGTGAGAATCCCAAGCAGGCTCTGTGTGATCAGTGCAGAGCCCGATGCGGGGCTCAGACTCACAAACCGAGAGATCATGACCTGAGCCAAAATCAAGAGTAAGATGCCTAACCGACTGAGCCACCCAGGTGTCCCAGTTTCCCTCTTTTCTTCCCCTTCCCCAGTAGAGCCATAGTGAGACCTTAGGATTTTAATATTTATTTGTGTGTATCCAATGAAGTTTTTCCCATTTTATTTGAAAACAAAACAAAACAAGGAAAATTAGAAAAATGAGACATTTCCTATTTCTGAAGGAGAGAGTTGGTTAAATTACATTATTTTCTGGGAGTACGTTTGTATTTTTTCCCTCGTGGACAGCAGTGCTCCCCCACCTCCCTTCATGGGATTGTTTGATGTTGCCTGGACCTTCAAGTCCAGTCATGGGGGGGGGCACTGCTCTGCCTTCATTCCTGTAGCAGCAGTCTGGGTGCAACTTAGTGCTGGAAGGTTGCATGAAAGAGGAAAGTCACGATTTGTGCTGTGTTCCCACCCCTGGTTTCAAGTATGACAGCCTAATTATAAGGCTTCCTACACAAGGTACGTTGGCAACCAAGATCCTCCACCTGATTTCCTGTTTTTGTCCTGTAATACAGTTCTTTCCTGGTGAATTCACAGAATGTGTTTATATAAGACTAATCTTTCAAGGGTCTTGGGGTGATTTCACCTCCAATTTCCTAGAATTATCTAAGATAATCTACTTATAATGACAACTCTAGGGGCCATGGGTGGCATATAGAGAAGGGATTCTAAAGGCCCTGGAGAAATGTTGTTGCTTAGTGTAAATACTAATTATGCTAAGATGAACAACTGGTTGAGAGCATCCAAGGTTGACAAAAGTTCACATGAGAAGTCCTACCCGGTGGGAGCAAAAAGGTTCGTTAACTACAAGCCCAATATGAACCACAGTGTGATTCAGCTGGGGATGCCTGAAGATGGAAAAGGCTGGGCTAAGGTTTTATGTTTTCTCTAGTTGAAACTTAGTGGTAATCTACTTGGGCTGTTGTATAGAATTTCCTGGCATCAAAGTATAGGAAATTAAGGTGAAATGATCTTTAAGATCCCTTACAATGATTAAGTTTGGATGCCGCTATGTTTTCTTCTTTTTCTCAATATTCTTTTTTTTTTAATGTATAATTTACCTCTAATGAAACGTACATATATTAAGTGTAGTGTTTGATGAGTTTTGACAAAGATATATCCCATGTACCTTCTTTCCCATTCAAGATATGGAACATTTCCATCACCCCATAAAGTTCGTTGTAATCCTTTACAATCAATGTCCCCTCTGCATAGGTAGTCACTGTTTCAATTTCTATTAACACAGATCCTAGATCTTCATATAAATGGACCCCTGTAATATATACTTACTTATATATGGCTTCTTTCACTTAACATAATGTTTTTGAGGTTTCATCCATGTTGTTGTCATCTGTATCAGTGGTTCATCCCACTTTGTTGCTGACACAAATTGCTCATTCATTGTCTTATTGTTGGATGTTTGAGTTTTGGCTATTATGAATACAGCAGAGTAAATATCCTTGTACAAATGTTCAGCGAACATATGGTTTTGTTCCTCTTGAGTAAATACCTAGGAGTGGAATTGCTTGGTCATAGGGTAGGTGGATTTTGACTTCATAAGAAGCTGCCAAAAGTTTTCCAAAGTAACTGTACCATTTTACACTCCCACCAGTCATACACGAGAGTTCTATGTGCTCCACATCCTGGCCACTCTGTTTTCCTTTTCATCATATGCATTCGTTTTCCTTGAGTGTGTTCCTAAGCAAGCCAAAGAGATGATCACTGTTATTAGCAAAGGTTCCCTTGAAAAGCTACCCTAAGCTAATAGGATTACCAGAAAACAGAATGCATTGATCACATTAGAGGTGACTTTTGATTAAGGATTAGTCATAAATCATCTTAAAGTAACTTAAAACTATAGTGTGATTTACAAATAACTATGTAGGGGAAACTGCACATGGTAGTTTATCATTTCCTCATAGATCCTTAGAATGGCCAGAAAGCTCTAGGTCCTGGTGTTTTTACATTAAAAAGTTCAGCAGTTTATCCTGGCAATGGGTAGACAGTCAGGAGGAAAGTAGTAATTTGCTCATCCATCAAACGTTGAAGTACTTTTGGAAAGAGAATCCCTGGAAAACTGGCAGTTTGTGTTTGGGGCTCTAAGAATAAAAAAAGCAGGGTTAGATGGACAAAAGAAGTGAAGGGGATTAAGAGGTACAACCTTCCAGTTATAAAACAAAGAAGACACAGGGATTTAATGTATATCATAGAGAATATAATGAATACTACTGTAACAATTTTGTAAAGCAACAGATTGTGACAACAGATTTATTGTGGTGACCACTTATTTCATAATGTATATGAATGTCTAACCACTATGTTGTACACTCAAAACAAATACAATATTGTATGTCAATTATTCTTCAGTAAAAAAGAAGGGTTGGACAAAATATCATGGGTTTAGTATGTTTGGAAAATGTTGCATAGGGTGGCTCTCTTATATTCTGAGTGGAGAGGCATTATGCATAGCAGATTAATAATTTGCTGTCATTTATTAAATGCTTAGTATACACCAAGCACTGAACTAAGTATTTTAACATACTGATTCATTTAATCCTTGCAACAAGCTTACACAAAATAGGCAACATTAATTTCCCAATATTATGGAAGAAGAAAGTGAAGTTCATAGACATTAAATAACTTACCCAAAGACAGAACTATTTTTCGATAGTGCTAGAATTGGAACCCAATGGTGCCATGCCTCAGGTATACTTTGGTAAGAAAGTTGAACTGGATGGTCACATGAAAAAATGTGTGTGTGTGTGTGTGTGTGTGTGTGTGTGTGTGTGTGTGTGTGTTATAGGATGACAGGGTCTTCCAAACATAAAAATAAATTTCAGGGGCGCCTGGGTGGCTCAGTCGGTTGGTTGTACGTCTTCAGCTCAGGTCATGATCTCACGGTTTGTGAGTTCAAGCCCCGTGTCAGGCTCTGTGCTGACAGCTCAGAGCCTGGAGCCTGCTTCAGATTCTGTATCTACCTCTCTCTGTCCCTCCCTCTCTCACACTCTGTCTCTCACTCTCAAAAATAAATAAACATTAAAAAATAAATTTCATTAGGATAAAATTCTGTGGGAGAAGTGGAATGGAAATATGAGATTGAGGAGGGAAAGAAATACTGTAAACTTTCTATATTAACATGAATGATGATAGGTGTCTAATGGTATTTAGATTCTGTTGGATACTTTTAAATGTTCTTATTTATAATGCATTGGTAATTCTAACCTTCATAAATACTTAAATTTATGATGAAAAATTTGAGATGTCAACTTAAAAACGAGTCAGGAGGTTAGTTGGGTTTTTAAACTTCTTTTAAGTGACATGGCAGTTAAATTTTGAATACTATGACTTGTGAAGAGAAGGGCATCCTGACTACTTAGTCACTTTTTAATCCTTGCACTTTTCACAGTGCCCAGAATATATGAAGTCCAAGTCCTCAATCTGTGTTTGGGGAATGAAGATTCAAGGAAAACAATGCCTTGGGAGAGGCTTGGGGGTGCAAAAAAGATGCCACATATCGTTGGTACCATACACAGAACTTTCTCACCTTCCAGCCTTCCAGCCTCTACTCTCAGAAAATAGTATTCTAGGGGCACCTGGGTGGTTCAGTGGGTTAAGCATCTAACTCTTGATTTTGGCTCAGGTCATGATCTCAAGGTTTGTGAGTTCAAGCCCCGTGTCCTCCTTGGGATTCTCTCTCTCGTTTCTCTCTCTGTCCCTCTCTCTGTCTCTGTCCTTCTTTCTCAAAATAAATTAATAAACTTAAAAAAAGGAAATAGCATTCTAAAAGGGTTACCTGATGCTGACAAACTGAAATAATTTTAATGACAATAATGTTATGATCGTGGTATTTTACAGCCGAGAAACCCCTCTGTAGACATCAGTTCATTATAATCCTGGATGGGAAGTGTGGCATTTCCTTAATTTTCTTTTCTTTTTAAAATTGAGATATAATTGCCATATAACATTATGTTAGTTTCAGGTGTATAACATAATTATTTGATATTCGTACATATTATAAAATGATCACCGTAATAAGTTTAGTTAATATCCATCACTACACAGTTACAATTTTTTTCTTGTGATGAGTATTTTTAAGATGTATTCTTTTAGCAACTTTCAAATATGCAATACAGTATTGTTAACTATAGTCAATCATGTTGTACGTTACATCATGGACAGATTTATATTATAATTGCAAGTTTGTACCTTTTTGACTCCCTTTGCCCATTTTGCCCACTCCGTATCCCCTAACTATAGCAACCATTCTCTGTGTCTATGAACTTGGTTTGTTTTTTTTTTAATTCCACATGTAAATGAGATCATATGGTATTTGTCTTTCTCTGACTTATTTCACTTAGTATAATGCCCTTAAGGGCCATCCATGTTGTTGTAAATGGCAAGATTTCATTCTTTTTAATGGCTACATAATATTGCATTATATCACATCTTCTTTATCCATTTATCCACCAATGGACACTGTTAAAAAGAAAACCACAGGCCCAAAATGGTATCACTTAGGCTGAGTCCCCAAACCAGGGTTTAATACCTAATCTAATTATAGTTTCAACCTCCCCCCAGCATGTAGTCATAACTGGTCAGTTAGGAATTTTCTGATGAGAGCCAATGACTTTTCCACATGGGCCCTCTCTATCCGCCAAAAGAAAATAAGGTAATCTGTATGATAAGACCCCCTTTTATTGCCCCTAAGGGAAAGCAACCTTGCCTGGAACAATCCTTTTCTTTTACTAATAACTTTCTTATTAGTGTGCCCACCCTCTTTTTAATTAAAAAAACAAAAACAAAAACACTTTACTTTTGTACAACTGACCAGAGCTTCCCTCTGCTTTGCTAGATTGGATGCTGTCTATTTATGAATCACTTAATAAAGCCACTTAGATCTTCAAATTTACTCCATTGAATTTGTTTTTTTTTTTCTAAAAAAAAATTTAATGTGTATTTTTGAGAGAGAGAGACAGAGTGCAAGCGTGGAGGGGCAGAGGGAGGGAGACACAGAATCCGAAGCAGGCTCCAGGCTCTGAGCTGTCAGCACAGAGCCCGACACGGGGACAACTCATAAACTGCGAGATCATGACCTGAGCCCGAGTTGAATGCTTAACCGACTGAGCCACCCAGGCGCCCCTATTGAATTTGTTTTTTAACCACACTTAGGTTGCTTCTATGTTTTACCTATTGTAAATAATGCTGCAATTAACTTGGAAGTGCAGATATCTTTTTGAGTTCGTGTTTTTTTTTTTTCCTCCAGATAAATATCTGGAAGTAGAGTTGCTGGATCATATAGTAGTTCTATTTACATTTCCTTTCTTTTGGTTCCTATTGGGTGTAGACTTTCATCAAGTTGATATCTCTGCCTCAAATAAGCAGTGTAGTGCTGGAATGCTACAGTGCCTTGTGTATAACTGACAGTTTGGTGAAGGAAGTAATGATCGGGGAGCAAAAGGGAGAAAGAGACTTTCTAGCTCAAGTATTCTTTAGTCCCAAGACTGTTATGGGGTACAGCATGGGGTCATCAATTTCTGTCCACACTAGGGACACATGGAATTTTTCTGTGGTTCATCCATCCATCCATCCATTCCCTCAATAAATATGTAGTAATCATCTATTTTGTGCAAGATCTTGGGACAGAGCAGTAAATAATACTTACTAGGACACTCTGAAAGAGGGGAATGGGTCAAAAAATAAATGCACATAAGTGGGAGGAACTTTTTTTTAACCTTACAGTCTCCCAGCCCTGAGATAAATGCTCTGCCATTTTCATGAGAAGGAGGGAGAATACAGGGTCACAGCCTTCCCTTTCCTCACCTGTGCAAATGAGTCATGAAGGGCCCCAGCAGTCTCTACAGGATATACTGTCCGGACATATAGGCTAAGGAATGAAGCAAAACTCAGTTGGATGAATGTGAGCTGCATGTCTGGACTTTTTCCATTTGTTTTCAAAGGTCAGCTACACTAATGTGGAATATATGTGGGGAAAGGTGAGCTTTGGTCCTGGCAAGAGTGAAGGAAAGATTCAGATACTGTCCAAGGTGAGTGAAAGAAACTAGCTGTGTTTTGTCTTCAAAGAGGCCATATAATGTTGGGGTCAGCAATCATAAGGGGTGGGCATAATATGTCTGCCAGCCACTCACATCTGTTTAGTGAACGATTTGAATTCTAATGACATTCAAACTGGGTAGGGCAATTATACTTCCCAGTTCATGCCTATTGTCCTGGTATAGTTATTAACAGCATTCCCTTCTGCTCTCAAAAGTGTCCTAGGTTAGAAGATAAATTATATGGCCACGGTAGTAACTCCAGGAGAGAAAGTCAAGCCCCATCTGCATTCCCCATGGAAAAGTATGACCAAAATATGATTGTTATTAAAATCTTACATGTTAACATTTTGCTGGTGTGGGAAGTTGTAAATCTGCTGGAAAGAATACAGTTCAACAAACATTGTTTCTGCAGGGCTTGTGTTAAGAGAATAAAAGAGACAGATATATGAATAGGACAGAGGACTCCTCTGGAAAAGTTTATGACCTGACAGGGTGGCCCATAAAAAATAACATATGCTTGAGACTAAAGGCTCACGTCTTTGAAACTAAAATGCCAGAGCATGGAGGGACCTGGGGATAATTTTATCACCTCATTTTATAGATGAGGATGTTCTTTGCCCAGGTTCACATAACCTTTAGGTGCTGAGACTAGGGACTTTCCCTGGGACTGTCCCTGTTGATGTGTGTTTTCCTGGCATGACTAATAGCATACCCTCTTGATCTCAAGTTCCCCTACTATAGGGAGCAGGGCCTCCCAACTCAGACCAATATTTCTCTACTGCAGCACTCCTGACATCTGGTGCTGGGTAGCTCTTCATTGCGTGGGGAAGGAGCTGAGTCCTATGCCTTGAAGGATGTTTAGCACCATCCCACTAGAGGCAAGAAGCAGCCCCGCTCCCAGTTGTGACAGCCAGACTGTCTCTAGACATTGCAAAATGTCGCTTGAGAGGCATAATCACCCTGGTTGAGAACCTCTGTGCTAGACAGTGACCTTGACAATGGCCGGCCAGACTTTGCCAGGCCGCCACATAACTCCAAAATATAACTAACCAAGAATACTTTTATTTGCTTCCTTTTTATCTTTTTTGAACTCTTAATATGAGAATCTCAAGAAGACTATTTAGGGCAAATACTTCAATGGGAAAATATTTATTTCAAAAGGCTGTCAGGCAGGATTGTTGTTTTCCATGTAAATTAACAACATTTTCTGTGAACAAAATACCCCCCACAGAAAGGGTATTAAATCTGAAATGTTGTGGCACAAAAACAGACACATAGACCAATGGAATAGAATAGAAACTCCAGAACTAGACCCACAAACGTATGGCCAACTCATCTTTGACAAAGCAGGAAAGAACATCCAATGGAAAAAAGACAGCCTCTTTAACAAATGGTGCTGGGAGAACTGGACAGCAACATGCAGAAGGTTGAAACTAGACCACTTTCTCACACCATTCACAAAAATAAACTCAAAATGGATAAAGGACCTAAATGTGAGACAGGAAACCATCAAAACCTTAGAGGAGAAAGCAGGAAAAGACCTCTCTGACCTCACCCTTAGCAATCTCTTACTCGACACATCCCCAAAGGCAAGGGAATTAAAAGCAAAAGTGAATTACTGGGACCTTATGAAGATAAAAGGCTTCTGCACAGCAAAGGAAACAACCAACAAAACTAAAAGGCAACCAACGGAATGGGAAAAGATATTCGCAAATGACATATCGGACAAAGGGCTAGTATCCAAAATCTATGAAGAGCTCACCAAACTCCACACCCGAAAAACAAATAACCCAGTGAAGAAATGGGCAGAAAACATGAATAGACACTTCTCTAAAGAAGACATCCGGATGGCCAACAGGCACATGAAAAGATGTTCAGCGTCGCTCCTTATCAGGGAAATACAAATCAAAACCACACTCAGGTATCACCTCACGCCAGTCAGAGTGGCCAAAATGAACAAATCAGGAGACTATAGATGCTGGAGAGGATGTGGAGAAACGGGAACCCTCTTGCACTGTTGGTGGGAATGCAAATTGGTGCAGCCGCTCTGGAAAGCAGTGTGGAGGTTCCTCAGAAAATTAAAAATAGACCTACCCTATGACCCAGCAATAGCACTGCTAGGAATTTATCCAAGGGATACAGGAGTACTGATGCACAGGGCCACTTGTACCCCAATGTTCATAGCAGCACTCTCAACAATAGCCAAATGATGGAAAGAGCCTAAATGTCCATCAACTGATGAATGGATAAAGAAATTGTGGTTTATATACACAATGGAATTCTACGTGGCAATGAGAAAAAATGAAATATGGCCTTTTGTAGCAACGTGGATGGAACTGGAGAGTGTGATGCTAAGTGAAATAAGCCATACAGAGAAAGACAGATACCATATGGTTTCACTCTTATGTGGATCCTGAGAAACTTACCAGGAACCCATGGGGGAGGGGAAGGAAAAAAAAAAAAAAGAGGTTAGAGTGCGAGAGAGCCAAAGCATAAGAGACTGTTAAAAACTGAGAACAAACTAAGGGTTGATGGAGGGTGGGAGGGAGGAGAGGATGGGTGATGGGTATTGAGGAGGGCACCTTTTGGGATGAGCACTGGGTGTTGTATGGAAACCAATTTGTCAATAAATTTCATATAAAAAAAAACAAAAAAAAATTCCTCTTATGAACTCTAAAAAAAAAATAAAAATAAATAAATCTGAAATGTTGGTTCACAACTTTATGACAGGTTACAAATTGTATGGATTGCTATTTTAACCTGTTGCCCAAGTGGAAAACAAAAAGGAGAGAGGATATTAAATTATTTCTGTAATACTTGGAACCCACTTTTATTTTTTTTAAGTCTGTATTTAAATTCCAGTTAGTTACCATACAGTGTAATATTAGTTTCAGGTGTACAATATAGTGATTCAACACTTCCATACATCACCCAGTGCTCATCACAAGTGCACTCCTTAATCCCCATCACCTACTTCACACATTCCCCTACTCACCTCCCCTCTGATAAACTTTGGAACCTGATTTTAAAGTGATTATTTCTGGGGCACCTGGGTGGCTCAGTTGGTTAAGCATCTGACTTCCAACTTCTGCTCAGGTCATGATCTCACAGTTTGTGAATTCCAGCCCCACGTTGGGCTCTGTGCTGACAGCTCAGAGCCTAGAACCTGCTTCGGATTCTGTATCTTCCTCTCTCTTTGCCCCTCCCCTGCTCGCACTCTCTCTGTCTCTCTCTCTCAAAAATAAATAGACATTAAAAACATTTTAAAAATAAATTAAGTGATATTTCTGAGTATGGTCTAAAAAACAAAACAGGAAGAGACAATGCTGTCCCAAACTGTGAAATTGGTATTCTTCTCACACACCCCACTTTTATTCTTTCCAACTTAGCATTACTATATTAAATTTTGCTGGCATTAAAAAGAGTTACCTGTTCCCAAATAAGAATAATTTATTGATTCAAGTGATACATACTAAGTGGCTCCATGCCTACCTACCTGCTCCAGTGCTGGAGATGCATTGGTGATCCCTGGTCTCTGCCCTTGAGATGCCCATGGTCTGATGGGAACTCATTCACACCCAAGTGGACATCACTGATAACATTTAGTGCACAGTGGTTCTCAGACTTGAGCATACACCAGCATCGCCTACAGGGGTTGTTTCTGATTCGGTAGGTCTGGAGTAGGGCCCAGACAAGTTCTTCAGTGATGCTGATACTGCTGGTTCTGAAACAACACTTTGAGAACCATCGGTTTTATCTGATGGATATTTATGCATTAGGTTTTAGGACCATTCAGCCACAGTGGTAACATGGCTTCTTTGACTTCTTCTTCCTCCAGTTGCCCCTGTCTTTACCCTTTTTCTTCCTCTTCTCATTCCCCTTTTCATTTCACGTACTCAGCATCCTTATGCTCCCTTGACCCTCCTTTATCAGACATTGGTCTTAAGGAAGAATTTGATATCAAACATCAGCATGGCATTAAAGTGATGTCTTACATTTTCCAGGGTAACTGGCATTTGGACATATCCCTGTGTGTGGAATGTGACACAATGTCTATGTCAACTTTTAGGACTGATTTAGGCAAGTCTCCTCTGTATAGACATTCTTACTGTACCAGACCTATTGGTGTAGGTGTTGCACACATATTGTCTCTGCCATACAGTGTACATATACACAAACATCAAACGAACAAACAACCATCTATATAATGAAAGGATGATTACTAAGGCACCTTTAAACCCCGATCTTTCATGATGATCTAAGCAAATCCAGGGTCTAGGTAAACCTTGTGGAAGTGTCAGAATTGTCCTTTCTCTTGTTTAGGTACTAATGACACTTAGAAGACACCACTGCCACCGTTTTCTTCTCAGTTGGCAAAAGAACAAAACAGGTAGCCACCCTCCTACTTACTGGGATTATGAAAATTAATCTAAACATGGAAGTATGTGAAGAATGAAAAATTTGAAATTACACCTTTAACTTGAGGGCTGTTATTAAAGTTAAACCCTCTCACACTCAAAGTAATCACTAGGTATTAAACAATAGGAAAAAATACATCCTTTTAACAATTTTGATGGTTGCTTTCTCTTCACCCCACATTATTGGGGTTAATCTTTGATGAATAAAGGGAGAGAATGTATGATTACATCTAGTGTGTGAAGTTGAGGGAAATTCAGCATGAACACTCAACCTACCAATGAGTTTGTAACAGGTCATGTGTCTATTCATCTGGGTTAATGTCATGTGCAATTAATGACTGAATACTCTAATTGATAATTGATCTAGTTAACTTTTTAGCTGAGTGGTTGGACCTGAGTCCCAATTAGAACAGTGAGTAGAAAGGAACATATGTGTAAGTGTTATAACCAGTAAATCTAAGGAATAAAAAGGAAAAAGGTGGTGCAGGCAGAAACTGTCTTGCTTTTTCCTTATGCCTGTCTCCATACTAAGGAGGAGAGGAGATGAGCCTTAGTGATGAGGGGACAGGAAGGGAAGGAGGAAGACAATTTCTATGTGGCCTAGAAGCTATATCTCAGGTAAGATATTTTTTATTATTCTGTGTTTTCCCTTCATACTTTGAAGAGTCCCACTCATCCTCTTACCATCTGACCATTTTATTTTTTTACTTAAGAAAATTTTTTTTTACTGTTTATTTATTTTTGAGAGAGAGAGAGATAGAGTATGAGCAGGATAGGGGCAGAGAGAGACACACACACAGAATCCAAAGCAGGCTCCAGGCTCTGAGCTGTCAGCACAGAGCCCAACATGGGGCTCAAACCCACGAAACGTAGATCATGACCTGAGCCAAAGGCAGATGCTTAACTGACTGAGCCACCCAGGCACCCACCATCTTGCCATTTTAGAAGCCTGGTACATAATGATGGTACAGATTTAGCAGCTGGAAGAAAGCAATACTGGGTACCATTTCCAGACATATGATTGGTAGCCTTTTCATGATTTGAAACTGTTTGCAAAGCTACCAAGTATTTCCATGAGGATGAATTGTCCAATCAGAATGAATTGAAGTAGGCTGGAACAAATAATGGTAATCAACTGCTAATTATAAGACTTCCTGGTGTATTCTTTTTTTTTGACAAGTACATTCTACCCCTTTGGTTCACCATAGTATTACATCAAAACATTGTGATAGATGGTGATGCTGAAAGCACTGAATATACCAATTGGGAATGTGTTTGGCTGTAAGTAACAAAACTCAACTTCTAAATGCCAGTGTATTAAGTTCTTTTCAAACATAAAGAATTTATTATCTTTACAGCAACACTGCAAGATAGTTATTATTATTATTATTATTATTATTATTATTATTATTATTTTAATGAGCCCAGGGGCGCTTGGGTGGCTCAGTCAGTTAAGTGTCCAACTTCAGCTCAGGTTATGATCTCATGGTTCACGAGTTTGAGCCCTGCGTCGGGCTCTGTGCTGACAGCTCAGAGGCTAGAGCCTGCTTCGGATTCTGTATCTCCTTCTCTCTGTGCTCTCCCCCTGCTCATACTCTGTCTCTTTTTCTCTGTCTCTCAAAAATAAATAAACATTAAAAAATTCTTAATAAAAAAATAACAAATAATAAATAAATAAGCCCAGAGTACTTAAGTAACTTGCCTAAGGACACAATCTTAAAATAATAGCTTTTTCTAGAATTTTTCAAATCAGTAAAAGTTATAGCATTGCCTGAGAATATCACAGCTTCTAAATCAATCCAGAAAACTCAGGATCAGTTTCTGTGACCTGATGAAAGGCTCACATGGGCAAGTTCTTAAGTGGAACAGAGGCCCCAGAGGCAAGATTATTGTTTGGTCAGAGGGTACCCATGGGATGTATATTTTGTACTTGTTGCACGTGGATATGTGAAGGTAAGGATTGCTTAGAGGTAGCAGTGGTTGGGTATGGGGAATCATGTGTGTCCTCTTGTGATAGATGGTATAGATTGTCTCAACACCCCTTTCTAACAGCTTTCACCCTTGCCGTCTCTTGTTATAAAGACTATAAAGCTTGAAACCTTATTTTCTAATGAGATATAAGTGGGCATCTACTGAGGGTGGTTCTGGGAAAGTTTTTTTCTTTCTGAATGCAAGAGAAGACTGTCAGCTGCCATGGTCCTCTATCCTTTCTTTCTGCCTGGAATGTAGATCTGACATGTAGAGCTAAAACCATGAAGGCAAAGGCCATTGTAACTTATTTTGTTCATGGAGCAGAAAGAGATGAAGAATGGGTGTTTGATGATATCATTCAGCCAAGGTTATCTGCCTTTGAACAGCTTGTCATAAGAAAATAAACCCCTATTTGCTTCAGCAACTGTAAGTTGAATTTCATGTTGTTTACTGTTGAATGCAATCCCAAGTGACACCCCCTCCATGGGATAAGCCTCACCACCCCCAATAATGTTTTAATATGATAGCCTGATGGACCAAAGGGAAAAAATATTGTACTTGTCAGCAAAGTGATAGAAAGTGAAGCCTTGTAATACATGTAATCAACTTTGTAAATTATGAAGCATAAGTCATGCCTGCAAATTGTGAAACATAAGTTTGTATTTGTCTACATTGGTATAAGGAGGATAAATGTATAGAAACAGACAAAAAGAAACCAAAAACAACCTGTATATTAGACTACTGTTTAACATATATTCATTCTTTATACCCCATTTCCACAAAACTTCATGGGAGGAGTGTATTTCCCTTCCCTGCTAGTGTTGCGCTTGGCCATGCTACTTGCTTTGGCCAATGGGATATGGGCAGAAGTGACAGCCATAGTCTAGGCTTTGAGAGATATCATGTATTTCTGTTCTATGCTCTTGCACTTTTGCCATAGCCATAAGAAGAGCATGCCTCGGGTAAAGAGGCATGGGCTAAAGAGGATGGGAGATGTGTGAAGCAGAGATGAACTGAACCCATAGCCTGGAGCCATACCCATCCAAGATCAACCAAACTGTAGCTGACCCCAGGACGCATGAGTAAGAAATAAATATTTGTTATTGTATATCAGTGGGTTTTGAGGTGGTTTGTTATGCAGCATTAGTGTGACAATAGCTAGCTGATACACACCTTGACAGCTTAATCTTACAAAACAAACTGGTTATTTTCATTCTTTAACAAAAATTAGGATTGTAATGTCCAATAATGACATTCTAAGTAGAAAAAGCCAAGATTTACAAAGATACATTTTTATCCATTAAATCAAGTATATATTTGCTTAATCCCATTATTTCAGGAATTAGGCATCTTCCTCGACATAGCCAGTTGAAGTAGGCTTTCTGTTTCTTCCTAACAAGAATTTTAGTTGATCTGCTTCAATCCTTCTTCTGTTACACTATGATCAATAGTACTCTACTTTTTAAATTTTTGTTTAGACCAAAGAAAGCCTCTCTGATTAAAAAACACAAGCTATTGGACAGAGAAAGATTTTCTTTGTTTGAAATTGCTATGTGTTCTAAATTCTATTCATTATCTATTACTGTGTAAAAAATTGCCCCAAAACTTCAAGGGCTGCAATGACAATAAACAGTAACAAACAATAAGCTGTTCCCATGTATTAGGAGTTCAGTGGTGGTTTGCTGAGTGCTTCCAACTCAGGGCATGTCATGAAGTTGCAGTCAAGATGCTGTCCAGTTATGTAGTCATGTCATGGCTTGACAGAGGCTGGAGGATCCACTTCCAAGGTGACTTACTCATGAGGCTCTTGCCATGTAGACCTCTCCATAGGGCCGCTGAGGATCCCCACGACATGGCAGCAAGGTTCCCCAGAGCAAGTTATCTAAGAAAGCAATGTTTCTTATGACCTAACTTAAAAGATCACACTCTGTTAGTTTCACAGTATTCAATTAGTTACGATGGTCCATTCTATTCAGTGTGGGACAGGATCCCTAAGGGTATGAATGCCTAAGGATATGAATAGCAGGATCGCTGGAAAACATCTTGGAGGCTGGCTACCACACTTTCTAATATATATTTTCAGCACAATCTCTCTGACTGCTCCAAGCATCTTCTCAAGACGGATTTACAATTTAAATGGTGGTTCTTTTTTTTTTTAATTATGTTTATTTTTTATTTTTGAGAGAGAGAGAGAATGAGCAGGGGAGAGGCAGAGAGAGAGGGAGACACAGAATCCAAAGCAGGTTCCAGGCTCTGAGCTGTCAGCACAAAGCCCAGTGTCTGGTTCGGAACTACAAACCGTGAGATCATGACTTGAGCTGAAGTCAGATGCTTAACCGACTGAGCCACCCAGGTGCCCTTAAACTGTGGTTCTTAACCCCCACTCCCTGGGGACATTTGACGATGTCTAGAAATGTTTTTGGTTATCCCAAATGAGAGAGAAGAGTACTGTTGGCATCTAGTGAGTAGAAGCCAGGAGTGCTGCTACACATTATATGACGTACAGGATATTCTCCCCACAACAAAGAATTATTCAGCCCCAAATGTCAACAGCGATAAGGCAAAGATACTCTGCATTTAAACTATTACAGTTGGCTAAAATTTTAAAGTTTCCTTTTACAGATCCTTCAATATATCATATAAATACTGCTTTTCGTTTTCAGTCAAGTATAGTCAGATTAAGCAAAATTGAGTTATTATGATGCATGATCAAGTTGCAGATGCACAACCAAAAGGGATTGAGCAGGAGAAATGAATTTGGCCAAGATAACACACACATCCCTCCCCAGAAGACCTGTGTGTGTGTGTGGAGGGTCCCTTTTATGTGATATTCTTGCTGAATTTGCAAAGGCAGCACCGAATAACTGCTATTTCATTGAGAACTCCCTGCCTACAACTAGAAACAGCCCTTGCTGGGTGACACTGTGAATTCTGAAAAAAAATCAATTGGGGGTTTTAAAGACAAGCAGAAGAAGAATGAGAAAGTGAATTCAATAGAGTTTTATTGACAACTTAAAGCTTATAGAGCTTTCTCTGTAACCCCTGACAAGTCTTCTTTGCATCCAAGGTTTATTTGAGTGCTTAAAGGGGGCTAAGATAATAAATCCATAACACAGTAGCTGCTTGTGTCAGAGACTGATCTCCTCCTTTCTCAGAAGTGCTTAGAAGCCAAGGAGGAGTGATTATCAAGCAGACTGCCAGATTTGGGGACTCTCTGTGCTTTCTAATAATTAGGGAGATAAAGAAAATCAGCCTCACCTCTAATCTTCCTTGCACAAACCAGGAAGAACTGAATTGGCTTCTGGGCAGTGTTCAGAGCTACTGGGACAATGAGAAAAGTCAGATTACACTGGATTTCCTGAATGTCTTTAGGCTAGGGCATGGGTAATGGTTCCCCCCAAAAAGAAAAAGTGTAAATGTATCTTTGCATTGAAAGTTCCACTTGGTGAGGCACATGGGTGGCTCAGTAGGTTGAGTGTCCGACTTCAGCTCAGGTCATGAGCTCTCAGTTTGTGAGTTCAAGGCCTACATTGGACTTGCTGCTGTCAGTCCAGTGCAGAGCCCATTTCAGATCCTCTGTCCTGCAGTTTCTGCCCCTGCCCCACTTGTACTCTCCCAAAAATAAATAAATATTTTTTTAAAAAAGGAAAGTTCCACTTGGTGATGAATATATATGCCTATATTGTTAAGCTTGTTTTAGAAAATAGGACTTCATAAATAACTATAATATGTAGATTATATATAAACTATATATATTATTCTCTATATAATATATATTATATAGATATATAAAAATCTCTTCCTGTAAGCAGCATGAGGTGATCTCTGAAAATGGTTCATTATTCACTTGGCCCAGAAAAGCCGACAAAATCATGCACATCAAGAGGTTCAAATCTTTATGTTCACTTTAAGAACACAAGTGAAACTTCCCAGGCCATCCAGGGTATGCATCTCTGAAAAGCCACCAAATATCTCAAAGATGTCACTTTGCAGAAGCAGTGTGTACAATTCCATTGCTACAATGATGGGATTGACAGGTGCACCCAGGCCAAACAGTAGTGCTGGACACAGGGTCGGTGGCCCAAAAAGAGTGCTGACTTTTTGCTGCACATGCTTAAAAATGCAGAGAGTAATGCTGAACTTAAGGGTTTAGATGGAGCTTCTCTGGTCATTGAGCACATCCAGGTGAAACAAGCCCACAAGACACAGCATAGAACTTACAAGGCTCATGGTTGGATTAGCCCAAACATGAGCTCTCCCTGCCACATTGAGATGATCCTTACTGAAAAAAGACCAAATTGTTCTTAAACCAGAAGAAGAAGTTGCACAGAAGAATAAGCTATCTCAGAAGAAACTGAAGAAACAAAAACTTATGGCCCGGAGGTAAATTCTGCATAAAATAAATGCAAATAAAAGTAAAAACAGAACAAAAAGATAAATATATAAAATTATTTTTTTTCTTTCACAAGGAAAGCCATTGGAGGAATAAAACAATTCCTAGAGATCGGGGTACCTACAATGAGGAGAAGTCATTATCTCATTCCCCAGTGTAACATCTGCTTGGGCAGCAGAAGGTTGAGGTAGGGGAGAGAGAGAGATGTTACTTTATATGGAAGCAAGATCTTTGCAGATATGATTGACTTAAGGATCTTCACAGTATCACTAGGCTGAAATCAAGGCATCAGCAGGCCTGGGCTGCCTCAAGAGGTTCTAGGGGTGATCCATTCCTTGCCTCTTCCAGCTTCTGGTGGCTGCCAGCGTCCTTGGTTTGTGGCTGCATCACTCCAACGTCTGCCTCTATGGCCACGTTGCCTTCCGTTCTTTTGTCTGTCAAATTTCCCTCTACCTCTCTCTTATAAGGATATGTGTGATTGCATTCAGTGCCCACCCTGATAATCCTGGATAATCTCTCCATCCCAGGATTCTTAACTACATCTGGAAAGATCTTGTTTCTGTATAATGTAACATTTACAGGTTTCAGAGATTAGGACCTGATATATTTTGTGGGGACATTTTTCAGCCTACCACACCAATATCTTTTTCCACCCCTAGTCTTTCCAGGGTTCAGTCCTACACCCTATTTACCTATCTGTTGCACATCTGCATGCATGTGCCCGCACACGCGCGCGCGCGCACACACACACACACACACACACACACACACACACACACAATCTTTCTCTCTCTCTTTTTTTCCTCAATAGAGCTTGGTGAACCAAATCTTTGCCACTTAAAACTTATTAGCCTGGAGGGCTCTATGTTTGCATTCTACCTCTAGAAGCAGTGTTGCTGGTGAAGTAGATACTTCTAATGCAGCAAAGAAAAGGAAGAAAAACAAAGGAGAAAGTTAACTTTCTATATAGAAAGAGGTTAAATACCGTTATTTTTCTCTTGAAGAAATAATATGGTATAGTCAAGAATTTGTTTTAAAAATTGAGTACAGAAATATGTTACCAGAGAGGAAGCTAATGATTGCTTGTCCCCAAAGGGAAAACTTGACTGAACTCTTTTGGTTGGAATTCTATAAGCCAAAAATATAAATGCTTCCCAGGAGTCTGGCAGATGCTGAGTCTTCTTCTCCTCACACTTGTCTGTCCAGGAGACATACTTGTTTTCAGTCAATAAAGAAACAAGGAGCTCTTTCTGAAACTTTTACTTTGAAGGCCAGAAATTAAATGTATACTGTTTATCTGAGGCTCAATCTATGCACATTTCATGTGGCTCCTTAGCTATGGTTGAAAGACTTTCTATTGCCCAATGAGTTTCATTAATACAGAACTGACATGTCTAACCACAGGAGCAGCACTTCCTGAAATCAATGCACTTTACTAGTACAAGAAAAGACAAAAATATTCAGCTATATAGAAGTGAAAAGGAGTTTATTTTGAAAAAAAGTTAAAGCTACAAGAGATCTGAGGTTATGTAGTAAGCTTATTCAGTTTACAGATGAAGAAATGGATGCTCCAGAAAGATCATCAGATGTATCAGTCAGCTATGGCTGCATAACAAACACCTGTAGTATCTTAGCAGCTTACAATAAGCATGTATTTAGCTAATGCATTTCTGGGCATTTGCTGATTTGGGGTTTGGTTGATCTAGGTTTTTTGTGGCTAGAGTTCTGTTTTCACATTTTATGTCCTTGGGTTTGCTCCAAATGACTCTTATCTTCCTTGAACCAGTGGCTAACTGGAGGAGGTTTTCCTTTAGTAATGGCAGAGGCACAAGAAAGCAAGTAGAGGCACAGAAGGCCTTTTAAGTCCTGGACTTGGAACTGAAAGACTATTATTTCCACCCACAAGTTATTGGCCAAAGTAAGTTCCATGGCCAAGCCCAAAGTCAAGGGGCAAAGAAATATTCTCTGCCCACGATGAGGCACTGCTGAGGGTATGGATTTAAGAAGGGATGAAGAGATAGGGTTAACCATTTAATCATGCATACAAAATTTGCCTATGGTCAAAGAGCTACTAGAATTCAGGTCTCCTGACCCACCCACCCCCACCAATCCAGGGCTTTTCCCATTAACCAGGCAGGTGCTCAGTGAAGCATACACTAGATATATTTAAAATATGCTCTGGAGATATAAACTATGAAGATGACACAACACTGCCCACCTGGTTACATTTATTTTATATAGATTTTTCTATTTTCTGTTCACATAATTAAAAGCCATTCATACATTTCCACAATTATTATCTGGAAAGACATATGACATTGATGCATGTGAAACATGGTACCGTTTTCATTCAGTATCAACCCAAGTTTCTCCAGCCTAGGGTACTAAAGTGGTCATGATAGAAAGAAAAGTTCAGACTTCACTGGTTTTGCAAAGTCCTTTCTGGTGACTCATGAGAAGCCTTCTTGTCTTCCCCTTGAACACCTCAAGAACATCTGCTACTTGGTGCTATTCATCATTACAGCCAGCCTATCTGGGACACCCAGGTGCCCCAGAACTGTGAACCCTCAAGTTGCCAAAGAGACATTGTGTTCCCTGCAGCCTTCTTCCACAGTCCTCAGCAGAGCTATAGTACAATGCATCCTGGACCTACATATTCAGAATTTCTCATGAAAATGGGTTCCTAAGTGGTTCCTATTATCCTATTTCTCCAGAGAGTTCAAATATAAGTATACAGGCCCAGGCCAGAGACCTATATTCAAAAGACCATTTTTGACTCTTCCCTAGGTGATAGAGCAACTTCCTTCATCCAAGTGTATTTATGCAAATCAGTTTATAGATATATAAATTCACCAGACATATCTGAGCCACAGTTAAGGCCTAAAATAAGATTGTTTTCATATATTTTCTTTGAAGAATGAGCTCTCAGATTAGCATAAAAAATATTGTTGGCCAAAATGGAATTCAGCAAAGGTGTGAGTCAGTCATTTCCATTAGGAAAAGGAAATTAATGATAAATAGCTGATTTTAGTGACTTGCTTTGTAGTTCTCTTCCCCCTTAGAGATTATTACTTGACATTTTTAAATGGTTTCTAAAATGCAATTTATAGAAAACTTCTTAGTTTCACAGGGCATAGCTAAGTTGAATTGGAACATGGCAAACCCATTTAATTTAGCTGAAAATGCATTTAGAAACTGAGTCTTTCTGCTAAATGCTTGTGCATAGTCCCAAAGGTCATTTTTTCTCTGTTGAGATAAACTCTCAACGTGGCCCTAACGATGTAGATGAAATGGGGATTTAAATCTCAGTTTTCCATTTCAGTTGAGATCTGTACCTTGTTTCCCTTTGGCTAGAAAGACAAAATGGAAAGCCCATATTAGCAAATGCTTTCCTCCTTAGGTACCGCTTTGCCATGAGGGATCTGGCTTAGCCCTTTTCAAACATTTTAAACACTTCTGAGACTCATCTGTCTCAATGCTGTACTTTTATGCTGAACTCTCTTGAAAATTACTATCTTCTGTATATATTCACCAACCAAAGAGATAAAAGCAAAAAAAATTTTTCTTTTCTAAATATAAAATCATACTCTATTAAGTATGGTTTTACAAACTGTGCATGCCTCCCAGGTATTGTGATTCACCCATGTGGAAAAGCACTGCCCTTCCTCAGTCATCTTTTAAGCCCTGTCCCAGACTACCACTGAAGCGGTCACTGTCTGTGCCTCACCCATGTCTAGTTGGGTCTAAGCATTTTAGTGGATGGATCTGATTTCTAGCTGACAAGATCTCATCTCTTTTCCTGAGAACTGTCTCTGGCCACTGCAGCCCTCTCTGACAATTCACAAGGCAGGCCAAGAAATTATCACCCCTCCAGCTCCCCTAGCAGTCTTCAAGCAATGTCACATGGGAATTGGTGTGTAAATAACACAGCTCCCTTGCCCCTCCAGTAGGATAATTCTGAGCCATGTGTTCTACACTGGCTCCCAGACTTCCCAGTGTGATTGAGCTCATCACCCACGGTGGAAAGTTGCTTGGTAGTGTACCCTTTATTCATTCCTTCCCTTCCCTGACACACTTCCCCACTCACCTGCCAGAACTTGCTTAATTATCTCACAAATAAATTATGTGCACTAAAATTCACGTCTCAGGGCCTGCTCCTGGGAAAATTAAACCAATCAGGTAAGATCAAGAAACACATTACATCCTGATAACAGCATCGAGTAGGATATTCTGGACACTGGGAGTACAAAGATATATAGGATATGGCCCCTACTCTTATGTTGTTTAGAGTCAAGTTGGGGAAAGATTTGATATATATTAATAGAGGTGTTATATAGTGTCTAGGGACAGTTTCATTACTTTTCAGCTCTGTGACCTCAGTTTTGCCATCTGAAAAATGGGGCATTGTGAGGATTAAATGAAACTATATATAAAATGCCTAGGATGGTACCTGTCAAATGGTAATGATTAAATATTGAATTCCTAAGTCATGCACTGAGGTACCCTGGCACACTGCAGTAAATTCACGACAGTACAGCAGGATATTTTGTCTATTTGTTTCCAAGTTTATTGAGGATTCATTGACAAATATAATTGTATATATTTAAAGTGCACAATGTGATGATTTGATATACATATACATTGTAGCATGATTACCAAGATCGAGAGAACTAACAGATTCATCACCTCACATAGTTAACTCTTTCACGTATGCTTGTGTGTGAGTGGTGAGAATGCCTTATATCTCTTTGCCACAACTTTCAAGTATACAATACCATTTATTAACTGTGGCCACCATGCTGTACATTAGATCCTCCGAACTTACTCATCTTATAACTGGAAGTTTGTACCCTTTGACCAACATCTCTCCATTTGCCCCTTTCCTCGGCCCCTGACAACTACTACTCTATTATGTTTCTATGAAATTAGCCTCTTTTTTTTTTTTTGGTTCTACATGTAAGTGATATAGTATTTGTTTTTCACTGTCTGCCTTATTTCACTTAGCATAATCCCTCCCAGTTTCATCCATGTTGTCACAAATAGTAGGCTTTCCTTCTGTTTGATGGCTGAATAATACTTTCGAGTGTGTGTGTGTGTGTGTATGTGTCTGTGTGTGTGTGTAGTATGTGTATACATTATATATAACCATATTTTGTTTATCCATTTATCTGCAAAAGGACTTTTAGATTGTTTCCAGAGCTTGACTGTTGTGAATGATCCTGCAGTGAACATGTGACTGCAGATATCTCTTTGAGATACTGATTTCTTTTCCATTGGATATATACCCAAGAGTGAGATTAGTAGGATATTTTAAATTTTTGAGGGAAACTCAGGGCTGTGCAACATCTTTTGGACACTATGCAAACTAGTACCTTGAGTTAGTTCACAGTTTCAACATTAGATCTGGTGACATCACTGTTGAAAACATGATGTCTTTGCAAACCTGGGTGTTCAACAGTTGTTGTGGTAAAAACCAAATAAATACCAAGTGAAAATCAATGTAGAGGGTGGTGATAGCCAATCCAATTCCAAAGTCTGAGAAATTGTACAGTGCCCAGCAGGTGCACATATCCCATTTGGAAGTAATTGTGGTTACTTAAGACTGAAATTTTCAAAAAATTATTTGTATGCATTATTTTTTTCCAAACAGCTGCTAAATTGTTAGGATACAAGTATTTAATAAGTTATTTGGACTTAACTACTTAACAAATGGAATTGTTAGGTATTTCTTTTGGCCTAGAAATCCCATGAAAAATTACAGAGACACAGAGTACTGTGAACTGAAAATATTTTGGAACCTCCAGTGTATTATATTTTAGCTATTTAAATACCTAATTGAAAACTGAAGTGAATTAAAAATATTTGGCACATGTAACTCTAACTGTATCAGTCTACTACTTAAAAATCTCAGTGTCTTTGCATGCTTACCAAGAAAACACCAAATTTCTCAGACCATTATTGTAGACCTCCCATGTTCCCCACCCCCCGATGTACCTTTTAGGTTTAATCTTCCATCAGTATCATCTGGCTAAACCAAAATATTCATCATTCCTGGAGTTATGACTTGCCCTCTCTACTACCTTCTTTGCCCAAAATGCACTCTCTTTTCTGCTTATGGTATTCTGCCAATTATTCAAGAATCTTCAAACCCAAAATAAATTCTGTCTCTTCCACTGAAGAAATTCATCTTTCTCTTCTGTCAGAAGAATTTCTCATGCTTAGAACATCTATAGTCATATTATAGAGCTCTTGGGAACATTTATCTCATATTCCCTCTTATTTTCTTTTATCCCTATTAAATGGAAAGTTCCCATATGGTAAGGACCATTTATTCCATGTGTTTCTATGCACTGTAATGTTACTACCTCTCAAGGTATCATTGGAAGGTATTGGTGAATGGAAGGATGGATGCATGGGTAGATGAATGGCTGGATAATAAACTGATGGATGGATAAAAATGTCGATGTGTAGATGGAGGATGGTGACTAGTAGATGGGTAGATGAACAGGTAGGCGGATGAATGACTGGATATGTGAATAAATGTTACAGCAGTTTGAAAATCCCTTTTTCCTAATATTTTAGTCCCTCATAGCCATAAATTACTGAGGGATTATAGTCAATTAACAATCCTTTTACCATTCCATGCCTTATTAGAACTCTAACATCTCTTCTCATCATATCATGAATTAGAACAAATCTCTCCTACTCACCAATAAGATTTACTTCTCCCAGTCGGATTTACACATCTCCCAGTCAGTTCCTTTATCAAATCATTTGATTTGTCTGTCCAAAAAATAAGTATATAGATTATACATATAATTTTTATTATATATAATGTATTTTGTATTATAGCCACATAAAGACAGGGTGATTATAGAGAAAAATCAAGTCTCCCCCTAAAATGTGGGAATTAGCTAATTTCATACAAATATGGTTCAAGAGACTATAATGGAGTGGACGATAAATATCAAACACAAAATTTGACAGTGATCTTGGGAAAGGGAACCACTGTTTATTGAGCCTCACTATGTGTCATTTCATTCTCACAACTATCTTGTGAATTAGAGGTTATTATTCCTATTTTCTAAATGATAAAATAGGAGTATAGAGAAGTTGTGAATCTAGCGCAATGTCACACATTTTACATATGGGGAAAACAGTTTTGAGAGTTGCACAGTTATTACCAATTTAACATGGCTTAGACCCATGCTTTTGACCCCTCGCCATGTCGGGGTGCATACATGGATACCCAACAGTGAGAACTAGGAAGAAAGCTTTAAACAGAGAAAAATTGGTATAGATTTGTCCTCTATTCCCCAGTCTGTACACCCTAATAACATCGACAGCTTGAACCCAGGAGCCGTAACAATTATAGTTTTCCACTTTGCATTTCAGAGAATCAAGGAGTAGAAAGGGGAGCAAACTGAGGAGAGAGGAAAATGAAGAGAATGGAAGACAAGAGGGTCCTGGGAAATCTGCAGAATTAATGTTACCAATGGCAGAAGCAAAGAATCATTCCCTGTCACCTTTCCCCCACCAGGCCTGTTGAGTATATTGATCAGACTTTATTCCATGGCCTCAGCTCAAAAGTTAAAGTGGATCTTGAAGGCACTTAACAGCTGGAGATTCTCGGCTAACCATACTCCTTGTAGCTGAACAACACATCTGAGAAGTTCATTTCCATGGATACCATGGTTCTTCTGATGAAATGTCTCCTAGGAAAATGTCATGGTTGGGAAATGGAAGAAGAGAAATAGGTAAGCTCATAGGAGACCTGATTTCTGACTGAACCCCAGTCAACATTAGTTTACTGTGACCATCTCTTAACCTCTCTGGGTCTCAGTTTTCTCAGCTAAAAAAGGGCGAGATTCTATTTTAAATCTAAGAAATATTTGATTCCAGGTAGCACGAATTCTCATCTGGAAATCCCATGGAACTAACATGGTATTAAGAGCCTGGACTCTAAGGCAGATTGCCTGTGTTTGAAATCTGGTCATAGCACTAATCTTGGGTGAATTATGAAAATCCCTCTGGGCTTTGGTTTCCTCCTCTTTAAAATGGGACTAATAATAGTGCATACCTACCTAATAGGAGTGAAAATCAAGAGAAGGAAGCATTTAGAATAGTGCCTGGCACATAGTGACTACTCAGCAAATGCTAGTTATAACTCCCATCCCCTAGCTGCACATGTACCCACATACAAAATCATCGTAAAAGGACCCGAAGCTTAGGGACGCCTGGGTGGTTCAGTTGGTTGAGTGTCTGACTTCGGCTCAGGTCATGGTCTCATGGTTGACGGGTTCGAGCCCTGCATCGGGCTCTGTGCTGACAGCTCAAAGCCTGGAGCCTGCTTTGGATTCTGTGTGTCTCTCTCTCTGCCCCTCCCCAGCTCGCACTCTGTCTCTCTCCGTCTCAAAAATAAAATAAACATTAAAAAAAAAAAAAAAAAGGACCCAAAGCTTAGAGTGAGAATTTAAGGAGCAAATGGTTCCAGGTTAGGCCCAGCAGCAGCTGCATCCAAGGAAGAACTTTAGCCCTGCTTTTTGTATATCCTTGTTTCTGAGAAAGGATAGAAAGCATTTTTCTCCCAGAGTACAGTTGGTGTTGCTTCTGGATTGCCTAATAACAAAAGCTTCTCCTCATTCGTTCTCTGATCTGATTGTTTTCACCTCAGTGATTTTTTTAATTGAAGGTTTTTAAAAATTGTTAATTGAGTTCTGCTCCTCTAACCATCTGAAGTCACTGAATCTCAAAGAAAATGCTTCAGAAGCCCGTAAACGTCATCATCTGCTACAACCTGCTCAGAGTTATTAAATTTCTATTCTTTTATTTTTTGGATGCATGACAAGCAGGCTTTCTTTGCTGTGGCCATAATGAGGTATCACCAGTAAGTCAGCCTCACAACCTGGCAGGGGTGGGGGGAGGGGAGCAGGGAATCTGGCCAATCTTTTATCAAAGGTGAGTCCCCATGTTTTTAGGCCTTTGATTAACGAAAGAGAATGTGCTTCAGAAATTGAGTCCCATGATCCAGACCCCAAAGAGCAAGTCTATTGTCCATCATAATCATCAAACGTGGAGTTTACCAGTGAATGAATAGTAGCGCATGTTTGGATGACTGGAGTGAGGTCTTTCTAATCCCAATAGAACAGCCGAGCTGTTCCTTTTGAAAGGTGGCATCCCCCCTGTTGGCAAAGGGATGCAGAAGTGGAATTAGGATAGGAAGGAGGATGTGTGAGGAGGAAATAGAAAACAACACATCAAGCCTTGCTCTGAGCCTACAAGTAGCCTCTTTGCCATGATCAGAAATGGGGAATGTTTGTTGTTGTTAAGAGTCAAATAGAAGGCACCTGCCTGGCTCAGTCAGTAGAGCTTGTGACTCTGGATCTCAGGGTTATTAGTTCGAGCCACACATTGAGTATAGAGCTTACTTAAAAATACAACCTTTAAAAAGAGAAAGAGAGTCACCAGGAAGCATGGCAGTGCTTTCAGCAAAATGGTGCATAATTTGCTTTCTGTTTCCATGAACATGTTTCATCTTGCTTATTGAAAGAGGAAGCACAGTTGAGGTCCTGATATTAAAGAAATGTGACTGTAGACATGAGACAGGAACTGAGCATCCTGTTTGTTTCCCTAGAGGCAAAAAATTAAAAACCCCAAAACAGAAAAACAAAATACAGGATGCCATTGCTGAGGAAGAAATAGAAACCATAGCTGCTGGACTCCGTGTTTTTTCCCCTTCATGTTTCAGCTCCCTAATTATTTATCCCTGGTTTCTACTGAGTGGTGTTTCAGCACACTTTTCCCCCTTCCTATATGTCCTTTCACCTCCCAGGAGAACTCTGAGGTCTCTTTGGTTCTATCCTTTGTCCCCCCCAAATGCATGCAGTCTTGTGAAGTACCCAGTTACCAGAACACACTTCCTAGCCATGTAAGTTCAGGCAAACTGTTCCCCCTCCTTGTTTCCTCATCTGTAAAAAGGATGTAAACAGCCCTATATCATAGAGTGGTTGTAAGCACTTCTTGGGGGCACACACACATAAGGCATCTTAATGACTATTAGCTCTTTCTACTAGATATCCCCTGTCCTCACTCCCTCCCATAAATCTGGAATCATTCATTAAGCAGCAATTTAGAGGAAAAGGAAGGGAAAACTGGAACAGAACAGAACAGAAAATTGAGTGCTGGTAGTAGTTTTCAAGCAGGGGGGAAATGGGAGTGTTTAGCTGTCACTGAAGTATGAGAAAGCCCTCTCTAGAATTTTTGCATAACGGTGTAGAACAACCATTTGAGCCTATATATGTCATATAAGAAAAGAGGGATATAGGCAAAGCCATTTCTAGGTTCTCTGAGCCCATGATAGAGAGCCGTGTTTAGCACACCTCGTCTTAGAATTTGGATGAAACATTGATCTCACTCTTTTGGCTTCTGTAGGACACAAGCAGAATTTAAAATACACTAATACAGCTTCAGGGAGGAATGGTAAAGGATGAGACAGAGAGGATAGTAAACAAAGCAAATCGGTCCATCTCCCCACCACATCTAAGAGACATTCTCCTAGGCTGACAATCCACTGAAATCAATTCCACCCCAAATCATGCGGGCCCCTTGGCACTTCAATCTCGGGCCTCCAGATTGATGCAGAACAGAAAAAAGGCATATGTGAATGGCCAGAATCATGCTGCCAGCCTCCCAGGAAGCTCCAGTTTGTGCCACACAACCGAGGCCTTAAAGATACGTGCGGAGTTACTTGCTTGGCATCACGAATCCTGTTAATACTAGATTCAATTGTAGACATTGTACAAGCTTTTAATAGTGGAAGATTTAAGACATACAAAATAGACACATGCAAAACATGAACAGCCACATACCCTTTCTCTGTCTTCTGCAATTATCAGCTCAGGACCGATTCTGTTCCATTTTTACCCCTACCCACTTCTCCACATTCCGTAGGATTTTCAAGCAAATCCTGGCTATCATATCGTTTCATCAACTTATTTCAGTAATTTTCTCTGAAACAGAATTTGGCAAACTCTGGCCCATGGATCGGCCTCCTGTTTTATCAATAAGGTTTATTGGAATGCAGCCATGCCCACTGATTTGCCTATTGTCCACTGCCTGCTTTCCCAAAGACCCGATGGGCCATGAAGCCAAAAATATTTACTATTTGGCTCTTTAAGAAAAAGTTTGATGACCCCCCCACCCTCCCACTCTAAATCATAAAGACTTTCGGGGGCGCCTGAGTGGCTCAGTCGGTTGAGCGGCCGACTTCGGCTCAGGTCATGATCTTGCGGTCCGTGAGTTCAAGCCCCGTGTCGGGCTCTGTGCTGACAGCTCAGAGCCTGGATCCTGTTTCAGATTCTGTGTCTCCCTCTCTCTGACCCTCCCCCGTTCATGCTCTCTCTCTGTCTCAAAAATAAATAAATGTTAAAAAAATTTTTTTAAACATAAAGACTTTCAAAAACATAACTAGAATACTGTTATCACACCTCAAATAGTAATAGTAATTTACAACACAGTGACTTAAAATTATTTAGAACTTTATACCTTTTGAAATGCCTTCATATTTGCTATCTCGACTCTGCAACAACTCTGTAAGATAAAGATGGCAAACTTTAATGTCATTTAACCTTTTATATATGAAGAAAAATGTAAGCATAGAGAACTTTAAAGTGATCTCATCGAGGGGCACCTGGGTGGCTCAGTCAATTAAGCATCTAACTCGGTTTCGGCTCAGGTCATGATCTCACGGCTTTGTGGGTTCAAGCCCCACATCGGGCTCTGAGCTGGCAGCATGGAGCCTGCTTGGGATTCTCCCTCTCTCCCTCTCTCTGCCTCCCCCCCAATCACGCTGTCTCTGTCTCTCTCTCAAAATAAATAAATAAGCTTTAAAAAAGTGATTTCATCAAAGGCAGGCAGCTAATAAGCAGTTTGAAGAGGATTCTGCCTCTGATACATTGGAGTAGACACAAGGGGAAGTGTGATTTGTGCAATACGTGAATGATAAATCCCCTGTGTGTTTCTCAGTTGTTCTATTTGAGCAAGCATATACTTGAAGAACCTGCTGTGGAATATATATTTCAGACGTGACTTGGAGTTAATTTAAGGTGAACCTCCTTCAAGCAGTAGAAATAACAGAGTTTTTATGCCGAGTGTGAGTTCCCATGGAACCACTCTGAGTTTGAAGTGCTCCAGTGGCGTCTGGAGAAAAATCTACGGGTAATCCTGTTTCCTAGCATCTTCCTTAGAGAAGAACATGGTGTATTATTTTACAGGCCAAAGAAAAAGGGCGAAATGTGAGGTGTGGAAATCCACTTTTGTTACACGAGCACCCAGCGTCTGGGGGTGCTTCTCAGCTTCTTCTGTCCCATAAAACTAGCTGGAAACAAAATAAAAGCCAGACTTTCTCATGAGAAACCTGATGCTGTATTTATTGATTTGCCCGTGAGATAATACTCCACCTTTGGGAAGAAAATCCAAGAGAGCGTATAATAGTGGAAAATAGTCACAGAAAAGTCCAATTATACTTCAAATTATTTTCCATTTTCACATGACCTGAAACTATATAATCAAAGGTCATCACTCAAGCACTGTCCAGATTATTTAAAATGAAAGCTGGTTTATGTTTATAAACTCACTTTATTTAAGAAATCAAAAATGTTGTCCTAGTTAGGCAATTAGCTCCTTAAGAGTAGGGACCATTACACTGCCTAGAACTGGGTCTGGCACCTAATGTAACTGCTGTTGAATGACTACACAATGTCAACATCATTACATTATGAGCACTTCTGCTCATACTTCTGGTCGTTAAAAGGAACCTATTCCCCCAAATAATAACTTTACGGTGGAGACTCCTGGTAGATACCACCTTAACCAAGCAATCAAGGTTAACATCACCACTGATAAATCATGTGGATATCATATAGCCTGTGGTAGGCCAAATAATGGCCCCCAGTGATATCCAGGTCTCGATCCCTGGATCCTGTGACTATGTTCTATGGCAAACCTTATGTGACAAAAGGGACTTTGCAGTTGCAATTGAGATGGGGAAATTATCCTGGATTACCTGGGTGAGGCCAGTGTAATCATAAAAGTCCTTATAAGAGGAAGGCAGAGAGAGGTTTGACTATGGAAGAAGACAAGGCAATGTGATGACAGAAGCAGAGATTGGAGTGCTGTAGCCGACTGCCAAGGAATGCTGGGAGCCTCCAGAAGCTGGAAGAAGCAAGGAACAATTCTCCCTGGAGCTTCCCAAAGGAACCAGACCTGTCAACTTTGATTTTAGCCCTGTAAGACTCATTTCAGACTCCTGGCCTTCAGAATCATAAGAGAATAAATTTCTGTCATTTTAAGCCTCTAAATTCATGGTAATTTATTACAGCAGCAACTAAGACATACTCTTAGATATGATGCGATGAGAAGAGCACCTCACCTCCGTAAGTTTCTCTCCCCTGCCTTATAATGAAAAGACATCAGACAAACCAGAATGGAGGGATGCTCTATAAAATGCCTGACTAGTACCCTTCAAAAGTGTCAAGGTCATGAAAAACAGGAAAGTCTGAGAAACTGTCACAGATAAGAGGAAACTAAGGGATCATAATGACTGAATGGAGTGTGGTATCTTGGACTGGAGCCTGGAACAGAGAATGACAGTAATGAAAGACTGGTGATATCTGAATAAAGTCTGTAGTTCAAATAGTAGAATTGTATCCATGCTAATTGTCTTCATTTTATAGATGCTGACAAGAGGAAGCTAGGGGAAGGGTATATGAGAACTGGTTTTTTTAAATATTTTTTTTAAGTTTATTTATTTATTATTGAGGAGAGAGAACATGAGCTGGGGAGAGGCAGAGAGAGAGAGACAGAATTTGAATCAGGCTCCAAGTCCTGAGCTGTCAGCACAGAGCCTGATGCAGGGCTCAAACCCACAGACCCACAGACCACGAGACCATGACCTGAGCCAAAGTCCGACACTCAACCGACTGAGCCACCCAGGTGCCCCATGAGAACTCTTTGTACTATTGTTGCAAATGTCTGTAAACCTAAAGTTATTTCAAAATAAAATGTTTAAAAAGGAATCCATCCCAGTAACATTTATCATGTCAGATCTGCTATTGGAGGGATAGTACAGGGATGTGTTTTAAGGAGTCTAGGGTTATGCTGATTGGATTCTCCTGGAAGAAAGGAAGAAATAACAGGAAAGAGAGATGACTGAGGGTAGCGTGAAGCTGCCACTCTCCATTGCATTAGGTGCCACTGGATGGTACTAATACCTCAGGTTTTCCTGGAGCACAGGCAAGGGGAAAGTGCCCCTGTATTTTACGGAGGGAGAGTTAATGACACAGAACAGTTCAGTGGCATATAATGTTCATTGAATTAACTTGACTTGCCCAAGCTCACTGAGCAAATAGGAAATGGAATATAAATTGTCTGATTTCCAGGTATATGGTGGCTAGATAAGAAAGTACAGTTCATTTACAACATTTAAAAAATACATATATTTTATCCAGATAAGAAGCTTTGGTGTTACCAAATAACAAATGGATTTTAGTCTCCATAACTTTTTTAGATTTGACCATAATTTCTTTTTCCCTCATACCCTGTCTGACCACTCAAGGTTCAATTCAGGTTTATAGCGCTTGCCTTTTCTGGTATTTCTTTTCCGTTTTATTTTGTCTTTTTGTGGTTTTCTTTTCTCACCTTCTCTATCCATTCTGCTTACCAGGTGTTTCCTATTGCTACATAACAAATTACCATAAAACAGTGGATTAAAATGAAAAAATTTATTAATTCACTATCTGCATAGGTCAGGAATTTGGGTGTGGCTTGACTGGGCAGTTCTGGCTCACAGTGTCTCATGAGGTTGCAATCAAGATGTCGGCCAGGGCTGCAGTCATCTGAAGGCTCGACTGAGGCTGGAGGATCTACTTCCAAGAGAGTACACTCACCTAGCCCTAGACAGGAGGCCTCAGTTCCTCACCATATGCACCTATCCATAGGGCCACTTGACACATCCTCACAACATGGTGGCTTCCTTCAGAGCAAGTGATTAAAAGAGAGTGAACAGAGGAAGCTGCAACATCCTTTGTCATCTAATTTTGGAAGTTACACACTATGACTGCTGTTTCGTTCTGTTTCCTAGAAGCTAGTCACTAAGTACAGCTCACACTCAAGGGGAGGGAAATTGATCTTCACCTCTTGAGGGAAAAAGTACCAAGAACCAAGGATATATTTTCAAACCACCACACCAGGTATTGCCTTGGCTCTGAGTTGGAGTTTGATATTCTCTGCTAGGCTTTCTCTGGGTTAACTGTGTTTCCTTCTGCAGCTTTGTGTGGCTCAAAATGAAATTTGACTCCTTTCAGTAGACTCCCCCCATCTCCTAGGTTTCCAAGCCCCATGAAAAGTCACAGAATGCTAAGAAAAGAGAAGGGAACTTGAAATGATCCCAACCTTTCAGGATCTGGATATAGTCATCTGTGTCTCTGGTCCTTGCTGCAGCACTAAAATGTGACATCTCTGATTCTTCTCAAGCAAGGGTTGCTGCAGCCTTCATCAGCTTCTCAATGGTGCTGCCACTGCATAACATTGAAGTTGTGTTCAGTACCCACTGACTTTCACCATGTGACCTTGTCCTTGAAGCCTAAGTTCACTTGATTCTTGGCAAGTCTTTTTCTATACACTTGTACTATTTGGCATTCAGCGTGTTAGTTCTCAGGAAATCCTCTTAATTATTTAACTCTTTGACTTCAACCTTCAGCTCTCATTTCTGTTGATGTCCTTACTTTCCCTTGTTCAAATAGTGAATTCAGTATACCTAAAACCAGATTCAGCATTTCTCTCCACAGTGGCTTCTCCCTGACCCTTGCTCTTTATTCCCAGAGTCACAAGACTAAAAAGAAAAATTCACCATCTTGGGCTTCTCCATTGCCTATATTCCCTGTATTTGTGATGAGATTCTTGCCCCTGTATTGTGGCAAAAAGAGCTTATCTGCCATGAAGTCTGGGACAGTTCCTAGCCATCCTCAGTGATATCAGAAAGCCTCAATTCAGTGGTTCTTCATTCAGCTTCAGATTGGTCTCATTGCTGGTTCCATTCTGAACTTGAGATTCCAGTTTCCTATCTGTTACCACCTCCTGCCCTGATTTCTTAACCTTTTCTGCCAGATCTCCCTAACACCTAGATTAGCACTTCTCAGACTATTATAATGTGCACGTGAATCCCTGGGGTTCTTGTTAAAATTTAGATTATGATTCATGAGGTCTGGGGTGGTGCCTGAGATTCTGTATTTCTTTTTTTTTTATTTTTTAATATTTATTTTTGAGAGAGAGAGAGGGAGAGAGCACAAGCAGGAGAACGGCAGAGAGAGAGGGAAACACAGAATCCAAAGCAGGCTTCAGGCTCTGGGCTGTCAGCAGAGAGCCTGATGTGGGGCTCAAACTCACAAGCCATGAGATCATGACCTGAGCTGAAGTCGGACACTTAACTGACTGAGCCACCCAGGTTCCCCCAAGATTCTGTATTTCTAACAAACTGTTGGGTGATACTCATGCTGCTGGCTCAAGGACCACACTTGGTAGCAAGGGCTCATGGCAAAAATCTCCTGAATGTGCTTCCTCACTCACCTTCTCCCTCCACAAAGTGGAAAACACAAGTGTTGTCATGTTGCCAGCCTTTCTGGATCTCACACTACCAGCATCATTGGTCCCCAGCATAGGAGAGTGTTCAGATCCCCTGGAGACCTCATACCGATTCTTAATTTTTCCCCCTGGAGATTCTTACTCAGTAGGTCTAGGGTAGGGGCTCAGAATCTCTATTTTTTGAGAAGTGCCCCAGGTAGTCCTGATGAGGACCAGTGTCTTATAGGCTAAAGTCCAATCTGCAGCCTTAAATACAAAGTCTTCCCCAGCAGATCCAGCTCCTTTATTTCTCATTTATTACTCCCCTCCAAACCTTTGTTCCAGGCAGGCTGTCTCTTAAAAAGACTCAAAGCATTCCCCTCTCTTTACTCTGACTCCACCTACAAATTCTACCCACTCTATAATTACTTTATCTTGTCTGTGTATGTTCATTGTCACTCCATCAAGAATACCAGCTACTGGAAGACAAAGTGCCATGCACATAGCTGGTAGGAAGACTTTGTCTCCACTCTCTTTAGCCCTGTCAAGTCCATCCATCCTCCCGAATTCTACCAAGTCACTACTCCTACTCCCACTTGACATAGTCAAGTCCCATGGGAAACCCACTTTTCTGGAAGAATGGAAAATATGACTCTCTTGACTTAAATAGAAGTGACACCCTGCCCTGACACATACAAAGGATGCTGAGTCACACTCCAATTCTATCTGGAAACAAGTGTCTGAGGACAGGGACTTTGTATTATATTTGTTCTGTGTCCTTTTCCTAAGTCAAAAGCATCTCATGTTTGCCATTAAATGAAATGCTAAGTAAATGTCTGAGTATGTTTGGTAATCTGCCAGAAGGTGACACATAATGGTAGGGATGGAAATACTCATTATGGATAATTAGTTGAAATGACATAAAAATTCTCTAATTAGCTTTTTAAAAATCCTTGCTCCCAGAGAATATTAGGTGTTGAACCTCAATATATATTTACTCCTATAATATCATTAGAACAGCCTGTAGTGCCATGGAACACATAAGGCTACCATCAGCCATGCGAAATTGTATCAACATCAGCTTAACTTATATGGGAAGAAACACTAACAGCTCAGTTGGAATTAAGAAGTGAGGCTAACTCAGCACCCAGGGGTATCTAAAGAAAGAAAGAAAACAACACCCAGGAGTCCTCCTTGTGAACCAAAAATATGTTCTCTGTACCAAACTTATCAAGAATATACAATTTATCATGTTGCCACCCAAACTTGCCTCTAGCTCATTCCCCAGCCCCTCTCTTCTGATCCAGGAGACCTTTCTGGACCTAAAGCTGTCTCCTGCTCATTGCCGTGCTCCTTCTTTTATACCTTTATTCTAGGCACATTGTAATTTCTTTGTTCAAAAGACCCTGCCACACACTCACTCCACCTTTAAGATCAGATGTCACCTCCGGAGAAAAGGTAGTTGCTTCATTCTAGGGAGGGAATGGGGTCTAAACGGATGCGACTTTTTTTTTTTTTAAGAAGCCAGAGTTTATTTCTATTTAAACAATACTCAAGCAATTTTCGGAAGGTAAAAGGCCCCAAAGATAAGGTTTAGTATAATATTATAGTCAGGCACTGACTGTTGCTGCCTGTTTAGAAATCTTCAGGACAACTCTGAGCACTAAGGTCTGACTAATTCTCCCAGTCAAAAAGTGGTGAATTCCTCTGAATTTTGCATAGTTCAAGGCTATCCCTCCAGTAATGATGACCAAAACCAATGCCAAAAGTAATCATTGGCATCGAGAGAAAGAAAGGTAAAGGATGAGAAAAGAAACCCACCATAGCAATTTCAAGAAGAAAAATTATTTTTTATAGTATAATTTATTGTCAAATTGGCTTCCATAAAACACCCAGTGCTCATCCCAACAGGTGCCCTCCTCAATGCCCATCCCCCATTTCCTCATCTTCCCCACCCCCCATCAACCCTCAGTTTGTTCTCAGTACCCAAAAGTCTCTTATGGTTTGCCTCCCTCCCTCTCTGTAACTTATTTTCCCCCTTCCCCTCCCCCATGGTCTTCTGTTAAGTTTCTCAAGATCCACATATGAGTGAAAACATATGGTATCTTTCTCTGCCTGACTTATTTCTTTTAGCATAATAGCCTCCAGTTCCATCCACATTGCTGCAAATGGCCAGGTTTCATTCTCTCTGATTGCCGAGTAGTATTCCATTGTATATATAAACCACATTTTCTTTATCCATTTATCAGTTGATGGACATTTGGACTCTTCCCATAATTTGGCTATTGTTGAAAGTGCTGATCTAAACATTGGGGTACAAGTGCCCCTATGCATTAGCACTCCTGTATCCCTTGGGTAAATTCCCAGCAGTGCTATTGCTGGGTCATAGGGTAGTTCTATTTTCATTTTTTGAGGAACCTCCATACTATTTTCCAAGGTGGCTGCAGCAGTTTGCATTCCCACCAACAATGCAAAAGAGTTCCCCTTTCTCCGCATCTTTGCCAACATCTGTTGTTGCCTGAGTTGTTAATTTTAGCCATTCTGACAGGTGTGAGGCGGTATCTCATTGTGGTTTTGGTTTGTATTTCCCTGATGATGAGTGACATTGAGCATCTTTTCATGTGTCAGTTGGCCATCTGGATGTCTTCTTTGGAAAAGTGTCTATTCATGTCTTCTGCCCATTTCTTCACTGGATTATTTATTTTTTGGGTGTGGAGTTTGGTGAGCTCTTTCTAGATTTTGGATACTAGCCCTTTGTCCGATATGTCATTTGCAAATATCTTTTCCCATTCCATCGGTTGCCTTTTAGTTTTGTTGATTGTTTCCTTTGCAGTGCAGAAGCTTTTTATCTTGATGAGGTCCCAATAGTTCATTCTTGCTTTTAATTCCCTTGCCTTTGGAGATGTGTTGAGTAAGAAATTGCTGCGGCTGAGGTCAGAGAGGTTTTTTCCTGCTTTCTCCTCTAGGGTTTTGATGGTTTCCTGTCTCACATTTAAGTCCTTTATCCATTTTGAGTTTGTTTTTGTGAATGGTGTAAGAAAGTGGTCTAGTTTCAATCTTCTGCATGTTGCTGTCCAGTTCTCCCAGCACCATTTGTTAAAGAGACTGTCTTTCTTCCATTGGATATTCTTTCATGCTTTGTCAAAGATTAGTTGACCATACTTTTGTGGGTTTAATTCTGGGGTTTCTATTCTATTCCATTGGTCTATGTGTCTGTTGTTGTGCCAATACCATGCTGTCTTGATGATGACAGCTTTGTAGTAGAGGCTAAAGTCTGGGATTGTGATGCCTCCCGCTTTGGTCTTCTTCTTCAAAATTACTTTGGCTATTCGGGGCCTTTTGTGGTTCCATACAAATTTTAGGGTTGCTTGTTCTAGCTTCAAGAAGAATGCTGGTGCAATTCTGATTGGGATTGCATTGAATGTGTAGATTGCTTTGGGTAATATTGACATTTTAACAATATTTATTCTTCCAATCCATGAGCACAGAATGTTTTTCCATTTCTTTGTGTCTTCTTCAATTTCCTTCATAAGCTTTCTATAGTTTTCAGCATGCAGATCTTTGACATCTTTGGTTAGGTTTATTCCTAGGTATTTTATGATTCTTGGTGCAA
The DNA here is from genome assembly GCF_016509475.1 of Prionailurus bengalensis. NCBI lineage: Eukaryota > Metazoa > Chordata > Mammalia > Carnivora > Felidae > Prionailurus > Prionailurus bengalensis. The sequence continues at coordinate 12,723,507 of NC_057361.1, forward strand.
TTGTAAATAGGATCAGTTTATTTCTCTTTCTGTCGCTTCATTATTGGTGTATAAAAATACAACCAAGGGGCGCCTGGGTGGCTCAGTTGGTTGGGCGTCTGACTTCAGCTCAGGTCATGATCTCACGGTCTGTGAGTTCCAGCCCCGCGTTGGGCTCTGTGCTGACAGCTCGGAGCCTGGAACCTGTTTCGGATTCTGTGTCTCCCTCTCTCTCTGACCTTCCCCCATTCATGCTCTGTCTCTCTCTGTCTCAAAAATGAATAAACATTAAAATTAAAAAAAAAAATACAACCAATTTGTGTACATTGATTTTGTACTGCAACTTTGCTGAATTCATGTATCAGTTCTAGCAGACTTTTGGTGGAGTCTGTTGGGTCTTCCATGTAGAGTATAATGTTGTCTGTGAAAAGTGAAAGTTTGACTTCATCTTTACCAATTTTGATGCCTTTTATTTCATTTTGCTGTCTTATTGCTGATGCTGGTACTTTCAACACTATGTTAAACAACAGCGGTGAGAGTGAACATCTCTGTCGTGTTCCTGATCTCAGGGAGAAAGCTCTCAGTTTTTCCTCATTGAGGATGATATTAGCTGTGGGCTTTTCATAAATGGCTTTTATGATGTTTAAGTATGTTCCTTCTATCCCGACTTTCTTGAGGGTTTTTATTAAGAAAGGATGCTGAATTTTGTCAAATGCTTTTTCTGCATCGATTGACAGGATCATATGGTTCTTATCTTTTCTTTTATTAATGTGATGTATGACATTGATTGATTTGTGAATGTTGAACCTGCCCTGAAGCCCAGGAATGAATCCCACTTGATCGCAGTGAATAATTTTTATATGCTGTTCAATTCGATTTGCTAGTATCTTATTGAGGATTTTTGCATCCATATTCATCAGGGATATTGGCCTGTAGTTCTCTTTTTTTTTGCTGGGTGTCTGTCTGGTTTGGAAATCAAAGTAATGCTGGCTTCATAGAATGAGTCTGAAAGTTTTCCTTCCATTTCTATTTTTTGGAACAGGTTGAGAAGGATAGATATTAACTCTGCTTTAAATGTCTGGTAGAATTCCCCAGGGAAGCCATCTGGTCCTGGACTCTTATTTGTTGGGAGATTTTTGATAACTGATTCAATTTCTTCACTAGTTATGGGTCTGCTCAAATTTTCTATTTCTTCCCATTTGAGTTTTGGTAGTGTGTGGGTGTTTAGGAATTTGTCCATTTCTTCCAGGTTGTCCAGTTTGTTGGCATACAATTTTTTATAGTATTCCCTGATAATTGCTTGTATTTCTGAGAGATTGGTTGTAATAAATCCATTTTCATTCATTTTTTTATCTATTTGGGTCCTCTCTCTTTTCTTTTTAAGAAGCCTGGCTAGAGGTTTATCAATTTTGTTTATTTTTTCAAAAATCCAACTCTTGGTTTCATTGATCTGTTCTACTGGGTTTTTTTATTCTATATTGTTTATTTCTGCTCTGATCTTTATTATTTCTCTTCTTGTGCTGGGTTTGGGGTGTCTTTGCTGTTCTGCTTCTAGTTCCTTTAGGTATGCTGTTAGATTTTGTACTTGGGATGTTTCTTGTTTCTTAAGATAGGCCTGGATTACAATATATTTTCCTCTCAGGACTGCCTTTGCTGCATCCCAAAGGGTTTGGATTATTGTATTTTCATTTTCATTTGTTTCCATATATTTTTAAATTTCTTCTCTAATTGCCTGGTTGACCCATTCATTCTTTAGTAGGATGTTCTTTAACCGCCATGCTTTTGGAGGTTTTCCAGACTTTTTCCTGTGGTTGATTTCAAGCTTCATAGCATTGTGGTCCGAAAGTGTGCGTGGTACGATCTCAGTTCTTTTATATTTATCAAGGGCTGTTTTGTGACCCAGTATGTGATCTCTCTTGGAGAATGTTCCATGTGCACTCAAGAAGAAAGTATATTCTGCTGCTTTGGGATGCAGAGTTGTAAACATATCTGTCAAATCCATCTGGTCCAATGTATCGTTCAGGGCCCTTGTTTCTATATTTATTCTCTGTCTAGATGATCTGTCCATTGTTGTAAGTGGAGTATTAAAGTCCCCTGCAGTTACCACATTCTTGTCAATAAGATTGCTTATGTTTGTGATTAATTGTTTTATTTATTTGGGTGCTCCTGAATTCAGTGCATAGACATTTATAATTGTTAGCTCTTCCTGATGGATAGACCCTGTAATTGTTATATAATGCTCTTCATCATCTCTTGTTACAGCCTTTAATTTAAAGTCTAGTTTGTCTAATATAAGTATGGCTACTCCAGCTTTCTTTTGACTTCCAGTAGCATGATAGATAGTTCTCCATCCCCTCACTTTCAATCTGAAGGTGTCCTCAGGTCTAAAATGAGTCTCTTGTTGACAGCAAATAGACGGGTCTTGTTTTTTTATCCATTCTGATACCCTATGTCTTTTGATTGGCACACTCAGTCCATTTACATCCAGTGTTATTGTTGAAAGATATGGGTTTAGAGTCATTGTGATGTCTGTAGGTTTCATGCTTGTAGTGGTGTCTGTGGTACTTTGTGGTCCTTGTAACATTTCACTCACAGAGTCCCCCTTAGGATCTCTTGTAGGGCTGGTTTAGTGGTGATGAATTCCAAGAAGAAAAATGATTAATCAGGATAAAACAAACAGAAGCATTTGCAGAATCTATATGAAAACCCTTCTTGCATTATTCTTTGAAACCAGGTGCTCTGACTATGAGCTAGAGTACCTGGGATCGTGAAGGATCTTGTAATAACATGTATCTTCATATTCTTTTTCTCAGGCTCTTGCACAATGCCTGAAAACTGGCAGATGTGTGATCAATGTCTTTCAAGTAAATGGAAGGGTTGCTGATTCACCTGTATGAATAGGACCTTTTGCCAGTTGATCCGAGGTCGATCACTCTTCTGACTTTATTGGGCTTTTCCAAAGGAAAACCACAACAATCATCTCTCTCAATCACCACAGTAATAACAGTTATAGTACTAGCAGCTGGTATTAATTGAGCACTTACTGTGTGCCAAATACTATGGAATCTTAACATGGATAATTTCAGTTAACTTCACAAATTATCCCCACTTTACAGATTAGGAACTTGAAGTTTAAGACACCCAGTAACTTGCCTACATAACTTGTTAAAGCATTACCTGAAGGAGCCAAGATGGAAGCACAGAAACCATATACTACATAAGGTATACTGCTAGCAACTAATCAACACCACTAGGCTCATGGTCATTGACTCATTACTGGTGACACTGATGTCCACCGAGTAGCTCTTCCTACTCCAGGCACGCAGCAGCAGATTCCGACTGCTGGCTGAGAGGAACGCCAGCCCTTTGGATTGTGGAGGAGCATGGCAGGCATCTTAATGTTGTCACCTGCCCCTGGAAGTCGCCATGACAACATGCTTGGAGTCTTTCTTGGTGCACTCTGGCCTGGTGTTAAGTACAAGCTTCTTTACTCCTTATGGATCCCAAAAAACCAAACCTTCAATGACAGTGCCTGTTGGTAACTGGCTTCCTGTAATGTACCTGGAGAGCAGGCTCCACCTAAGTCTTAGAGATGAATCCTTGTGATGGATTTGTAAGTTGTTGGCTAAAGGTCTAAACTCAAATCTAGTTGTACCTCCTCAGTAAAGCCTTTTCTGGCCCCCCACCAAGTCTAAGTTATTTCTTTCCACTCCCCAATTCCTTGGTACTCTATCTGTAAGTCTTTTTCAGTTAATTTCCTACTCAGGACTTAAGAGGAAAGTTGCTATTAAACATGGCAAGCATTCAAATAAAAAAAAACTTCAAATACCTGCATCAAAACGCCAGTTCATGTAATTTTTAGATCCAGTGAGAAAAATCCCATTTTTCTGGAAAAGGCTACTGATATTTAAGAATGCAGCTGGCTCCTGATCTTATTTCCCCCTGGTAAAGGGAACAATAACGGCTTGCGAAAGCTATGGGAAAGGGTGCGTGTGTGTTCTGCTTCTGCTTTTCCCAGATGTCAGTTACTGAAGGTTTAAGGCACAAATCCTATGCCGACTGTTCCTCAGTGGCAGTCCCCATTCAAAGAGGCATTGGGAAGGCTGGTGGGACAGCTCACACGGGGACATCCTGTGCATCTGTGTGCATTTAATTCAGATACTGACCTCATTTTATAGCAACCCTAACATGTCATTCTAATGTATTGGTAAAGATGAGAAAATGGGATGTGAGTTTTATCTAGATTCACGGGCATGGATAGTATCAGCAAGATTTGTGGGGCCCTGCAGAGGGCTAGCAATGCTTATTAAATAACTGCCGTAGGTGCTGTATCATAAATGAGAAGCCAAGGGTGTCCGTTAAAGTCTGCAGGTGGATTCTCATCTGGGGAGCGCAGGCTACTGGGCAGTGATTGAAGTGTCCAGCAGGGGGCTGGCATTCTCTGTCTGTACTTAGCCCTGGTTCCTCTTCAGAGCCTCAGCTCAGCAGAGCTGCTGTTTGCTGGTTAAGTCAGTGACGTGCACAGCATCCTGCCTATAGGATTTGAGGCTTTCTCTGTGCAGTTTTTTTTCTACCCACTTTAAACCTTCAGGTTCTAAATATCAGGAAAGATAGGAAATGCCGTATGAAAATAGCCGGCCAAAAGTTCTTTGTAAACTGCAGCCAGGGAGACTCAGACTAGAATGGAGGTAGAAAGGGTTGGTACAGAGTAGGTTTAATTCTGAGCCCTTTCTGGCCGAATTTTTGTTGTTGTTTTGTTGTTAACTTACTGAATAGAGACATGTAGTACATTGGTCAAGTGAAGACCACGGCAGCACGAGCGTCAAAATAGTGCCAGACAGTTCTGAATGCTATAGTGTATATGTACTCTATTTTTATTAAAGAAGATAAAGAGCCCAGCATAGATTTTTATCCTCATCTTCACCCAACTGCAAAATCAAAGTTAAGCAACAGCATCTAAGAGCACTTTTCAGGTGGGAAAGAATCTAGAGGATGGCTCTAAGTGATTGTTTGCTTTTGAACTTGGAAGTGGACCACTTCTTGCACTGCAACATCTCCAGTCACAGTGCAGATGTCCCCATGAACGACGACTGGTTCCACCCGGGGATCCTGTATGTCATCCCTGCAATCTATGGGGTCATCATTCTGATAGGCCTCATCGGCAACATCACGCTGATCAAGATCTTCTGTACTGTGAAGGCCATGCGAAATGTGCCGAACCTGTTCATCTCCAGTCTGGCGTTGGGAGATCTGCTCCTCTTGGTAACATGTGCTCCCGTGGATGCCAGCAGGTACCTGGCCGACAGATGGCTGTTTGGCAGGATTGGCTGCAAGCTGATCCCCTTTATACAGCTCACCTCGGTGGGGGTGTCTGTCTTCACCCTCACGGCTCTCTCAGCGGACAGGTAAGTTCTGGAGGAAAGTCACATTCTCTCTGAGGGTGATAGATGCCTTGGTGAGTGAGCCACCACCTTGGGGCAGACAGAGCTGCTTGCACAAAGGGGAGTTCTACTCACACTCTGATTCCCTCCCAGGAATGTTTTTCTTCTAGAGATTACTTCTCAAGTTTGACATACTGGTTTAAGAAAGAAAAGTGAGTGAGTGGTGGGACAGAAGGGGACAAATGAGAAAAAAAAAATATTCTGAGCATAAGATTGACGTTCATTTTCAGGAAACAAATCGATTTAGTGTTGCTTTTTCTTAATTTCTCCCTCCCTGCAAAATTAATTGAGTGGTGAGAAGAAAAAAAAAAAAGTCACACCTAATAGAGTTTACACCCCAGGCAAATGTTTCTTAGAAGCAATTCAACGTCATCAGAGAACAGAAAAGTCTCACTGAATTTCTTCCTCAAAATAGGCTTTCAGAAATAAACAAGAGGAGAAAATAAGCAGCATTTCCTTGAAATTTATTTTCCTCAGACTATTTAACTTTTCTCACAGCTGATTTTGTATTTGGCTCTCTTTGTAACCAGAGAGCTGGTTTTTCTAAGTATCTCTTTAGTGAAATAAGCATGATGTGGATTTTTTTTCTCCTTGAGAAAGCTCCATTCAAGTCTGATTTTGAATTTTAATATCTTTAGTGATGTACTTCCATATACGGTGCCTTTGGAGTTTTTTTTTCAGTGGGGGGAGGGAGTCCAGTGTTTTATTCTGGGAAATACTCATATCTGTGAACTGCATTTCTTGTGTGCACATGTTGCTTTCAAATTCACATGTATTCATTCTTAAAGATTCATCATCAGTCTTTGAACATTTACCGAGCATCTATTCTGTAAACAACTCTTGCTTGAATGAACCAGTCAGGAAATATCTGCAGGTTGTTCACACGTGTGGCTGCATATATCTTACATACCTCTGAGCTCTAGAAATCGGACCCAGTGATGGATAGACTCCAGAAACATCATGGAGCATATGGTCAAATGAAGAAAAACCGGAACATTGAGCCAGAGCCTATACATTTTTATTTTAAAATCCACGGGATGATATGGTGTTAAAGATACACACGGATTTGAGAGTGTACCAGGAAAGACAGAGAAGCAGCTCTTGAAAGTTTATACTCTGAAGAGAATGTCCTACATTTTAATACATACGATAGTGGATTCTCATTTTGTAGAGGAACAAACAGTCCCCAGGTGATCTGGCTTTGTCAAGTAATGGACAAATAAAGATAGTGTCATCAGTATTTGTAGACATGTGTTTAGACTTAGCTGCCTGAAGTACACTGTTCATTTTCAAAGGTGGAAAAATAACAGCCCAGAGACAAGGTTTGCACATCGGACTGGCCAGACAGGGTTTCTCCGTTCCCGCAGCTCACGTCCAGCTTGCTCTAACCTGAGCGTTTGCCCACCAGGTGCTAATGGCCACAGGCAGTTTCACACGTTGATCCAGGGGCAGGCAAACTCCCCAGCCCGCAGAAGGTCTGTCTGTGGCTCATGACCAATGGCCCAGGGCACCTCGGGATGAGGACCATTTTCTTGACGGAAAGAGGAGATTTCGCATTCTGGGTTGGTGGGTGCGGAGGTGTTGGGGGGGGGGGTGGGCAGGGAGAAAAGTGAGGGCGTGGAATGTACAAATGCAGCTGCAGGCAGCTTTCGAAGCAGACCATCGGCAGAAAGGCTCTTTCAAAAGCCGGTTTGCACACTTTGGCAGCTCTAGTGTGCTCTCAGCAACTTTATAGTTACTGTGTGTCCAAGTTCGGAAATTTCCAATTTCCAAGTTCAGAAATTACTATAAGCTTCCGTGTAACTAACTTTTTGTGCTTTGGTAAAGGCTTGAGAAAGCTGATGGCTCACCTGAATCACAGGTACTGCATCTAACCAATTTCAACAAGAATAAGTATTGAGCTAGTTAAATAATATAAAACTATACTTGTCTATCTCGTTTTAAAAAGCTATTGGAGTCTTATAATAACGTCATGAGGTTGGCAGGGCAAACACACACACACACACAATCTCTATTTTTTCTCAACAAGGTATGATCTATATACAGTAAAGTGAACAAGTGTATAGCTCAGTGTATTTGCACTGTCTTCATAGCAACGTAACCACCACCCGGCTGGAGATATAGAATATCTGGCACCCCAGGAGTTTCTTTTCTGTCTCTTTCCAGTTAATACCCACCCCCAGAGAGAGGCAATCACTATTCTGAGTTCAGTTAACGTAGATTATTTTTGCCGGTTCGTTAATCTCATATAAATAGAATCATACTTCTTATGCTTCTCATGTCTGTGAGAGTCATCTATGTTGGTGCACATAGCAATGGTTTGTTCTTTTTAATTCTTGTGTGGTATTCCACCGTATGAATATATCTCGGTTTGTGTATCCATTCTAATACTGATGGACATTGGGTTGTTTCCAGTTGGGGGCTGCTAATAGCCTACTCTGGATATTCTTATTCATGCCTTTTGGGGTACATGTGTGTTTCTTTCTCTTGGGTCTCAGCCTAGGAATGGAGTCACTGGATCACTGGTGGCATATATTTAGTAAATATCATCAAAGAGTTTTCTAAAGTGCTAGTCTGTATTTGACAGGTTGGTAAAAGGATGAACCAGAGGACCCTCCACACTGGATGATCATCACCAATCATTGGGGAAGCTCAAAAAACATACAGCTTCTTGGCTGCTACCCTAAATCTACTGAATCAGGGTTTCTGAGGTGTGAATGGGCATAGTGATAATCATCCGTCCCCGCCCCCTGTAGGCTCACCAGCAGTGCCAGCACTCATTCCGATCTCCCTTCTACAGTCCTCCCTTCCCCCAGGCAAACTGGAATCTTTGTTAATATGAAAGGAATAACAGTTTTCTGGAAAAGTTGATACTGCTGCCACTGTGTCAAAGGGAGACTTCAAGGCAGTCCCAGAAACTAGAATTCTGGGTTTCACACAGCTGACCATTTGCAGATTTGCATTCAGGCCCCTTTACTTTTGGTCCCTGCCCTACCTCTCCTTTTATGTTTTTTTCCCCTTACACATGCACCTGGTGGTTAAACTGACGAGTTCCTGGCTCTGCTTCCTTGCTTATGGTTTTGTGCACATTCTCCAGAATGCTTTCTCCTTTCCTACATAGAAGATTCTACTCCCCGTGTGATGTATGGGCTGGGAATGGGTGTCAACAGTCCTGCCTTTTAGGCTTTTTGCTGCCATTACTGCCCATTTCAGGGAGTCAGACCAAGTCACTAACACTCTGACCTTAGTTGAATCATCTGTAAAGTAATAGAGTTGAGCTAGATTATTTCTAAGGTCTCTCCAAAGTTTTTCAATTCTGTCATCTTGCCTATCACTTGGAATTTGGCAAGCTTCCCCCTTAAAGCCCTAAGTGGGACCATTCTAGCCCAAAGTTCCTGACCCTACTCTAAACACAAAGTTCATCATCTGAGACATGAACTATCTTGTGACTTCTTTCATCTTCCTCTTTTGAAGTATTTCACTCATTTGTCTTTTTTTAGCCTCTTATATATTCATTGCTTTAACTTTTCAAGTAGATTATTAAGGATGCTGAGGGCAGAGATTTCTTACACATCCTTATATCTTCCACAGTACCTCACATGGTTCTTTGCACCAAATGTATGATCAGTAACTATTGGTTAATTAAAATTATGGTTAATTAATGCACACTTTTCTTCTCATTCTTATTATTCTTGTCTTTTGGAATTCATCTGAAAGCATACTCCTTAAAATGTTTAAAAACACGGTCACCGGCTTCTTACCTCTTCCTCTCTACTAAGCTGTCATTGTTTGAGTAAATGAGAGAAAAACCTTTCTTTCTGATTCTATAAATAGATTTGGGGGATGAAGAGATGGGTGGATGGATGGACAGATGAACAGACAGGTGAATGGCTGAGTGGATGGGCAGATGGATGGACAGTGGTTGGATGGATGGATGTATTTTTCTGCATACTGCTCTTTCCTATCAGATGCCCATTTCTGTACTAGGCACGTCAGTATTATGTACATGGAATTTAAGACCTGAATTGGACCCTCAACAGGAGAAGGATGAGGAGAGTTCGTGTTTTCTTTTCCAGTAAATGTAAAGTTTAAAGCTATATTTAATGTTGACAGCATATAATGCCCACGTTATATTGTGCCTGCTTCAGTATTATTTTTCAGTGCTATTTCTGCTAGAATGGAGCTGGCAGAATGAATCCTAAGGGTAGCTGTATACAGGAGTTCCAGTGTAATTGTGATCCTTCTTTGATCCCATGGAAAAGACCGTTCATAAGTTTTCCCCTCCCTTGTGATTTGGAATGTGGAAAGAAACAGAAAAGTGTTGCATTTATGCAAACGTCTTGAAGTACAGATTCTTCGCATTCATTGCAAGGAATTTATGAGATAATGTAGTTTTCAACCTTTCCTGATATCTCAAGTCACATGGTCGAACATGTTAGCCACTAATCACAGTGGTTATTTAAATTTAAATCTAATTTAAATAAAACTAAAAATTCAGCTCCCTAGTCACACCAGCCACATGTGAAAGGCTCAGTAGCCACATGTGACTCTACTGGACAGTGCAGATACAGAACATTTCCATCACTGCAGAAAGTTCTCTTGGAAAGAAGAGAGTTTGCTCTATGTCTTGGGGTCCAAATCTCCTTTCCAAGATCCATGCTAGCTGATCTCTCATTGAGAGTATCAGGGATTCCTCAGATGGGCAATTATCAAATGCCTCCTAGCTAGCTTACTAGCTCCTCTAGTAAGAGGACACTAACCACAGCTTGGGTGATGTTTGAGCAGCAACAAGTAGAAGTCATCTTGAAGTTCAAACCCTTGTTTGACAGAGACCGAAAGATGGAATTTGGCCTTGTCACAACAGGTTCAGAGTACAGTCAGACTATAATCCTGGCTTTCCTCGTTCTAAGTCCCAGTTCCTTCGGGGAAAATGGAACCTTTTCTTCAGAAACCATCAAAACACAGAGTCTGATTCCATTTCCCTTCCCTGGACAGCAGGAGCTACTGATCTCAAACCCTACTATTCTGAGGGAAGATAACCTGAGTGACTCCACGGTGGTGCCCTTCTAAGGGGATCCAAACGCTCCACTAATGTTCTAGAGGCCCAGCCTCACGGATTCTAGGGACATTGGCCTTTTTTTGCACAAGAGAAGAAAATTTAATTTCTTGCAAAGCATCTTTTCCAGAAAGTCCCTCTGTTGGAGGGGTTTACATGAGCCAGCAGTCCATAACTTCTCCACAGTATGACTTTTCTGAAGCATACACTGCCTCTCTGGAAAGGAGACTCAACTTGTGTGTTCCCACAGTGACAGATCTGTGGCGGCTCCTGGCAGACTCTGGAGTGCCCAGAGGGCAGATGCAAGGCTCTTTCAACTGGAGTGCTGCAGATAGAAGGGCAAAAAAGAATTTTGACCTTGTCTCTTACATGTTATCTTTTAAAGTGTTAGACTTTTATGTGATTAATTATTTTTCTGGCAACTCAATATGAATGGAGGCAAAAAAAGAAAAAAAAAAAGCACAAACTTGATCATGAAACATACTGCATAGCCTGAAAGGGCTTCCTGGTGAGGTTTTTTGAACTGTACTTGTCAATAACATCCTTTGAAAATAGACTAAATTAGCATTTTTGCACTTGTAAATCCTCCTGGTATGTAGGGTTTGCATAAATTCTCTCTTAATTAAAACACATGTTTTGCAGAATAAAAGAAAAAAATTTCTCCATTCCTCTCTTTCTACCTCCCCGTAATGGAACAAGGGATTTTGTTTACTACAGTCAACTTGGAAATTCTGCTGATTAGTATCTGATATTTGCTGCTACTTGAAAAGATCTGATTTGGGGTGCCTAGGTGGCTCAGTCGGTTAAGCGTCCGACTTCGGCTCAGGTCATGATCTCACGGTCCATGAGTTCGAGCCCCGCATCGGGCTCTGGGCTGACAGCTCGGAGCCTGGAGCCTGCTTCACGTTCTGTGTCTCCCTCTCTCTCTGACCCTCCCCCGTTCATGCTCTGTCTCAAAAATAAACAAACATTATAGAAAAGATCTGATTTGCCTAGAACCTCTAAGAGGCTGCTGGTTCATTTTACACATTAAACATCAGTTTCTATAGGAGGTCTTCATTGGTCACTCAGTCTAAAGGAATGACCAATGCTATTCCATCATCCAGTTTCTTTTTTGGGGTTGACTGAGGTGTAACTCACAAACAGTAAACTTTTAGGTGTACATTTCTCTGAATTTTGACAAACTTACACACCACCAGCACTACAGTCTAGATGTAGAACATTTCCATCACACCCAGATACTCTCCTGTATCTGTGTGGTCTACCCCCTTCCTTCCTCCACCCTCAGCTCCTGGAAATGACTGATCTTTTCCAAAATATCATATAAATGACATTATACAGTGTATAGTTGTTTAAGTCTGGCTTCTTGCAACTCATGTTGTTGCATGTATCAGTAGCTCATTCCTTTTTTTTTTTTTAAGTTTATTTATTTATTTTGAGAGAGAGAGAGCAGGAGAGAAAGAGAGAGAGAGAGAGAGAGAGAATCCCAAGTAGGCTCTGTGATGTCAGCGTGGAGGCTGACATGGGCTTGAACCCATGAACTGTGAGATCATGACCTAAGCTGAAACCAAGAGTCAGACACTCAACAGACTGGGCCACCCAGGCACCCCCATTCCTTTTTATTGCTGAGGTAGTATTAAACTGCATGGATATACCACAGTTTGTTTATCCCTTCTTTAGTCAATGGGCATTAGGATTGTTTTCAGTTTTGGGTGATTATGAATTGAGGTATGTCTTCATTTCTCTTAGGTAAATATCATCCAGTATTATTTTCTTGAGAATTATTTTGTTCATTTATTTACTTACTTGTTTATTGTCTATCTTCTACCACTAGAAATATAACCCCCCACACAAAATGGGAGGCTATCTCATTCACTGGCATATTCTCTGATACTAAAACAGTCCCTAACCTGTAGTAGATGCTTGATAAGTGTTTGTTGAATACCTGAGTGGATGGAAAATGAAGGAAGGAATAAAGAAATGAATGAATTCTGGTAGGTCTTACTCAGAGAACCAGAAATGCTGGATTATGGTTTGTGAATCATGTTCATTCCCTTTGATGGTTAACAAATGACTGCAGTAGAATAGTTATTCTAACTCTAGATGACAAGACCTTATCCAGGTTTTATGGGAACTGTTTGGAGGATGGTTTTTAAGAAAAAACAAGTAAAATTATGAACAAAAAGTTAAGTAGAGCAGTGAATGTTTGAAAATATTTAGAAACATGTTAGATTTGGAAATCACAGTGTTATAAATTTAAATAAGTTGATAAACTCAACAAACATCACAAAATCCAGAAAACATAGTATCTATTAATTAACTGCCTGATACATGTCCATCACACTTCTTTTCTCAGATATTTTGACTTCATCCTCATTTGTCTCCTTTTAAAATCACAATGGTTTGGTGATATTCTTTCCTTTTTTTTTTTTTTTAAGTCTATCTATTTTGAGAGAAAGAGAGCATGCACGCATGAGCAGGCGAATGGCAGAGAGAGAGGGAGAGAATCCCAAGCAGGCCCCATGTTGTCAGCACAGAGCTCCACCTGGGGCTCAATCCCACAAACCGTGAGATCATCACCTGAGCTGAAACCAACGAGTTAGACACTTAACTGACTGATCCACCCAGGCGCCCCAGTGATAATCTTTTCTATAGAGAAATTAGAAAGACAAGTCAGACTTGTCACATGGTTGATTAAAATTGACTTAAAAAAAAATTTTTTTTGGTAATGTTTTTATTTTATTTTTGAGAGAGAGAGCACTAGCTGTGTAAGGGCAGAGAGAGAGGGAGACACAGAATCTGAAGCAGGCTCCAGGCTCTGAGCTGTCAGCACAGAGCCCGACATGGGGCTCAAGCTCACGAACTGCGAGATCATGACCTGAGCCGAAGTTGTCCACTCAACTGACTGAGCCACCCCGGCACCCTGTAAAATTGATTTACTATTAATGAGAGGTTAGAAAAGTTTCTGGGTGCCTCGGTGGCTCAGTCAGTTGAGCATCGGACTCTTGATTTTGGCTCAGGTCATGATTTCATGGTTTGTGGGTTTAAGCCCCACAGTGGGCTCTGCGCTGACCCTGCGGAGCCTGCTCAGGATTCTTGCTCTCCTTCTCTCTCTGCCCCTCTCCCCTTTTCTCAAAATAAATAAGCAAACATTAAAAAAAGATAAAAGTTTATTTCAGCTCCATAACTCATTACTGGTTATGTCATGTATGTTTAGATTATTATAAAATGTTTAAAACTATTTGAGAAAGCCAGTATCAAATTTCTTTCCTATATGGGCCATACAATTTCACGGTATTTAAAGTTTTGTGCCTTGAGTAATCTTATATACTCATTTAATTGATGATCCCCATTAACCTATTTGCCATGGATGCCTTTGTATTATGTTTTAAATTTTCTTCATCCATGTTGGTATTTTGTGGGTATGCATAACATGTGTGACTTTAAACAAATGTCTTTGCTCTTTGTAATTTGGCTACAGGTTTCTGTTCTATGAACACAGACACTCTGATAAATTTGACTTTGCTGATGTATCAGGATTTAAATCTACCATGTTATTTGTTTTTTATTGGTCTCACCTGTTTCATTATCCTTTTTCCCTTCTTGCCTTCTTTTAAATTAATGAAATATTTTAATTATTCTACCCCTCCCCATAAGTTGAATTATATAAACTCTTCTTAGCATTCTTTTAGGAGCTACCCTACAGTTTACAACATGTATCCTTGACTTATTCGAATTTGCTATAAATTAGTACTTTCCCACTTCCTGGAGAATTCAAGGATCGCAACCCAGGGACACTTTATTTTAATTCCCTCCTGCCTTTTTGCCGGGGGGGGGTGGGGAGGGATTATTTCTATTTTATATTTTAATTCTCTTTGTATATTAAAACCCACAACTCATTATGTTTACTGTTTTTACATACTTTTTGTTAGTTTTTTTTACATTTACTCACATATTTATCTTTAAATTTAAATTTATTCCTATATTTACTTTTTCTGTTGCTATTTCTTCCTGCATCTCTGTGACTTCATCTGAGATCATTTTACTTCGGTCCAAAGAATGCCTTTCAATGTTTCACTCAGTGTTAAGTCTAATGGGGATACATTTTCTATTTTTGTGTGTGAAAATGCCTTTATTTGATGTAATCTGGGGAGGATATTTTCACTGGGCATAGAATTCTAAGCCGGCAGTTCTCTTTCACACTTTGAAGTTGCCATTTATTGTATTCTGATTTCTACTGTGATGACAGATGTCAGTTTTGTTGTTGCTTTTCAAAATTATTGATTTTTCTTTGACTGATTTTAAGATTTTTTTCCTGTATCTTTGGTTTTCAGCAGCATTGCTGTGATGCACTTAAGTGGTTTTCTTTGTATTTTTCCTGCTTGAGATTCATAGCTTTACTTAAATCTGTGGCTTGAAGTTTTAGCCAGTTTTGTAAAGTTCTCAACCATTACAACTTCAAATATTGCTTCTGTCTCATTCTCTTTTTCCTCTCCTTTTTTATGCTCTCTTCATATAAATAGGATACTGTAGGTTAACTTCAAGCTTTTCAAGTTTTCTTCCTCCTTTGGTTGTTTTTGCTTTTATTGAGGCAGAAAATTTCATACTAGGGTCAGGCCTCAGTTACTGGGAACTATTTTAATCACATTTTCGTTTCACCGTCTCACCATGTCCCATAAATTTCCTTCTCCTTTTTCCTTATTTTCCAGCTTTTTTTCTCACTGTACTTCAGTCTGGCCATTTTCAGCTCACAAATCCTCTCTTCAGCTGTGTCTAGTCTGCTTCTGAAGCTTCCATTTAATTATTAACTTCAGTTTGGGTATATTGGAATTCTAGAATTTCCATTTTAATTTCTTGAATTAGTCCCAGTATATTTTGAAATCCCTCTCTGGTAACTCTATAAGCCTGTTTCTATTATTGATTTTCTTCTCCTGTGTTTTGGCCATCTTGTTTTGCCTCCTGGTATATGAGGCAATTTTGTTTGACTACCTGATTTTGTATATAATGAATTGTAAATAATTTGAGGCTCTGGATGTTATCATCCAGAAAAGATTAGCTCTTGCTTCTTGCAGGCAGTTAGGTGGCAGTATACCTGGCCCAACTGGGGACCGTGCAGATTGGAGGCTGAACTTTGGTCTTTGTGAGAATTGGTTCATCCCTCCTCCTGGGGTCTACCCCTTTGGGAATCTGAACTGAAAGCCTGGGGTGTTTACCTGGCCTCCTCTCCTTGGTGGCCCTTGTACTCCATTTATTGACCTCCTTCCTTCTAAAACTGCTGGAAGCTCCACTCAGCTTTATGTCTCTGCTGCTGATTGAAACTTAACAAATGCTTTAAGGGGAAAATGATGCTGAACAATAGCTTCATTCCTTTACCCTCCTCTCCAGGATTTTGGCCCCTTGAATCCTTACTGCCTTGGTATTTCTCTGATGTTTTCAAAGAGATTTTCTAACTTTTATGTTAGGAGAGTTGCTCAGCAACAAGCTAGTCTGCTGTTATCAGAGGTGGAAAATCCCATACCACCTCTCTTAAAGACCTGGTCTGCTGCCCTCAAAACTCTCCATATCCCAGTTCCTCTAAAGAAGAGTACAGAACTCCCTAGCCAGACCTGTAGGATCAGCATTCATAGCCTCAAATTAACTCAGCAATTTAGATTCAGAGAAGTGAGCTCTGGCTAACTTCAAAGTGAGTAAGTGAGGAGTCTCAGCTGAGGCCTGCAGCAGTGGGCCCTGCCAAATATTGTAGGGACATCAAAGCCTCTGGGATCTTTCAACCAAGCCAGGACTCTTAGCCCCAATATGCGGGAGCTAGAGCCAACATTTAGTTATGCAGTGATTGAGAACAGCTAAAATTTCGTGGGAAGGCAAGAGCCAAAATGTTCCTAGGTACATTTCTTTAAACTTCACTTCTTTATTACTTTTTCTTTTTCTTTCTTTTTTTCTTTTCTTTTTTTTTTTCTTTTTTGGTATTGTACGCAGACCAATTGGCCAGTGGTAATAGGAAAGAAGTAGAGAGAAAATGCGAAGTGCAGCACATAAAGACATTTATTTCCAATGTGAGAAGAACTTATTGTGACAATAATAATATGTCCATGTGACTCACTTATTTCTTTATGTTGTGTACATATAAATAGAATAACTACAGGTTAACTTCAAGCTTTTCACGATTTCTTTTTTTCCCATTGGTGGTGTTCTTTGTTTGTTTTGTGTTGTTTTGTTTGATTATCAGGCAGTTTCATACCAGGGTCAGGCCTCTGTTATGAGAAATACGTTAAACACACAAAAAACAATACAAAATTGATGTAAAAACAAAATTACGGTTGTTTCTCCATGAGAGCATATGGGAAACGCTTATTTCTTTTGAAAGAAATGGCAATCAAAACAGATTTTTAAGAATTTCATTATTTTCTTTTCCCTTTCCACGTTAAATGATTGGCAACACCACAGGAGAACAGAAAAATCAGAATTTGGCATCTTTTCTTTCTTAGCTTGTCAGCAGAGGTGAAATTAAAGGTTAAAATGATGGTTTGAGGAAAACATGTCATATGGGATGAAGAGAAGTGTAGTAAATATTTAGTTTTAAGCATTCTTTACTGGTGCTTTAAAAAGACCTGAGACTCTGAAGTGCTATAGTCAAGTATAACTAACTTGGGGATCCAGAGACCCAGGTTCTAGTCTTGGTTCTCAGCTAACCAACCATGGGACCTCTGTGGGCACTAGTTTCCTCTTCCATATGTGAAGGAAATGGGACTTGATGACTCCTAAGTTTTCTATTCCATAATTATATAGAAAACAGCTTCGTCCTTAAACATGTACTCATATGTCTGACCATGATAAAAGCACTTCATAGACTGACCCAGCATCGTCTATTCTGAGAGTGCCTCACAAAGGGGAATGTAATAGGTAAATATCATTCTATTGTTCTTTGAGGGCTTTACCTGGGTATAGCCTGCTTCCCCAACCAGAATTTTAAATCCTTAATGGTCACGGACTTTTATATCCATAGTGTCAGGCAGAGCCTGAGATACTAAATTCGTACTTACCTTGCTGATAAGGTCACTAAGCATCCTAAACAATGAGTGTTTGATACTGGAAAACCAACAGCAAAGGTCAGTGGCCTATTGTCTTCATTATCACAAATTAATAAGCCTAACAGGCAGAGTGCCATGCGAAATGGAAGACAGGCTCTCTCCTCCATTTAAAGAAGGAACCAACAATTTTGGTATGAACAGGCAAGAGAACAGAATGCTATCCATGTTCACACATTCAGTGCACATAGGCCAGGTGCCGGTAAACATTTTTTGTCAAGGGCCAGATAATATTTTCAGCTTTGTGGGCCATAAGGTCTCTGTTGGAACCACTCAACCGGCCATTATAGCATGAAAGCAGCCATAGGTATGTAAGTAAATGGGCATAGCTGTGTTCCAGTAAAAACCTATTTATTGACACTGAAATTTGAATTTCATGTACTTTTCACATGTCACAAAATGTGATTCTTCTTTCTTTTTCAAGTTTATTTATTTTGAGAGAGAGAGAGACAGAGAGAGAGCAGGTGGTGGAGGGGCAGAGAGAGAGGGGCAGAGACAATCTCAAGCAGGCTCTGCACAGGTAGCACAGATGTGGGGCTCAAAATCACCAACTGTGAGATCCTGACCTGAGCCGAAACCAAGAGTGGGATGCTCAACCAACTGAGCTACTCAGGCACTCCTGATTTTTCTTTGATTTTTTCCCCAACCATTTAAAATATAAAAACTAGGGTGCCTGGGTGGCTCAGTCAGTTAAGTGTCCAAATCTTGGTTTCGGCTCGGGTCAGGATCTCACAGTTCGTGAGATCAAGCCCTGCATTGGGCTCTGCACTGACAGGGCAGAGCCCGCTTGGGGTTCTCTTTCTCTCTCTCTCTCTCTCTCTCTCCACCCCCCCTCTGCTCCTCCCCTGCTCACGTGCTCTCTTGCTCTAACAAAATAAATAAATAAACTTTATAAATAAAATGTAAAAAGTATGCTTAGCTCATGGACCGTATGAAAACAAGCAAGCAGAGGGACAGATGTGGGCAGTAGATCCTTAGTTTGCTGTCCCTGACGTAGAAGTGTGTGGGTGTTTGCTGAGGCAGTCACTCAGCAGTGGGTGTTTACTATTTTTTTTTACTTGAGTAGAGTTGGCACACAATGTTACCTTAGTTTCAGGTGTACAGCTTACTGATTTGACAAGTTTAAACATTATGCTGTGTTCACCACAAGTACAGCCACCCTCTGTCCTATTACGTCACTATTACAGTATCAAAGTAGGACCTAGGGGAATCCATGACCCCTGTCCAGTCAGCCAGAACAGATTTCCAAGGGGATTTAGTCAAGACAATATAATAAGAATCAGACAGCTGTGTATGAGGCATTGTCATATCATGCACATTTGCTTTCAGATCAAAAATTGAGAGTCAAAGCAACCACATATCTTTAAGATGTGTCTTTTCCAGTGTGCCCTGGGTCCTCTGTGATACTAACAGTTGTGTAAATGAAGAAAATGAGAGAGTTTAAAATCAAGGCTGAGCTGGATTCCAGCTCACATGGATAGTGGGCATGGGGGCAGAGGCTTCCCGCTGCTCACGGGGTAGTAAAGATGTGACCAGGCTCTGCTCTTCTCCCTACCTCCTCAGAATGTTTCACCGTCGCACCTGGTGCTGCCTCCTCTAAGGTCTTTTCATGTAAGCAAGTGACTTCATGTTAAGCAAGTCCCTTTAAAAGTATTCAAAAGGGGAATTGTGCTCAGGGAGAATCATCTCCTCAGTACCTCCAGCAACTCTTCTGGGCTTGAAATGGTTAGAGAAATAAGAAGTGTTTGGGCCATAAGAGATCTCTTGGGAAAAGGCTGTTAGCACTTTTCTACTAAAATGTTTAACTGAAAAAAGTCATTCAAATGAACTGTCTAGACCACCTTCCTTGATGATATCTTTGCTGACTCAAAGCAAACTTTTTCAGTTGATTCTTAAGATGCCCCCAAAGTTGCCTGGTGACAAACTTACAAATTTTTCTTCCCTCCTTCCGTCCCTCCCCCCTCCTTTTGCCTTCCTTCCTTCTGCTTGTTGTGGAAAAATATACATAAAATTTACTACTTTGATCATTTTGAAGTGTACAGTTCTGTGACATTAAGTACATTCACATGGTAGTGTGACCTTCACCACCATCCATCCCCAGAATTTGTTTCATCTTCCCAATCTGGAACTCCCTACCTATTAAACAGCAACTGTCCTCCCTCCCTCCCTCCCTCCCTTCCTTCCTTCTTTCATTGTATTTTTTTCTCTTTTATTGTTAATTTTTGAAGGTCACATTTAGTGGAGCACTATTCATAGTGAAGACAAATTCAAAAGCATTGAATTTGAAAAGATGTCTGAGGGGCACCTGGGTGGCTCAGTCAGTAAGCTTCTGACTTCAGCTCAGGTCATAATCTCACGGTTTGTGAGTTCGAACCCTGCATTGGACTCTGCACTGACAGCTCAGAACCTGGAGTCTGCTTTGGATTCTGTGTCTCCCTCTCTCTCTGCCCTTCCCCCACTCACACTCTGTCTCTCTCTCAAAATAAAATACACCTTAAAAAAAAAAATTTTGGAAAGATGTTTGAGTTTGAGCCCTGGCTCTTCTAATTGTCAACTGTGTGACTTTGGGCAAATCACTCTATAGGTCTCAGTTTTCTGATCTGTAAAATGGGGATAAGGGTATTTACTTTTAAGATATCATATAGGACTATTGTAACTTTTGAAATGGTGAAATGAAATAATGTGTTGACTTCTTTTTGAAATGTTAGAATTCCTAGTCAAAAGAGTGAATGTAATTAGCATGACTGTTATTTAAAGTTCATAAGGTTGCTGAGAGGATGTTGAAATCTCAACCAGTTGATAATCAGTGGACAGTCCTTTCTTTTCATGAAATGCAGTAGCCTTTCATTTAGATAGTGCTTCTGGTTTTCAAAGTGCTTTTGAAACACCTCATTTAGCCCCTCCTTACAGCGAGCAAGGTTGATATCATTAGTTCCATTTCACAGATGAAGTAAACAGAGATCTGAAAATCTCATAGTTTAAGATCTGGACTTAGGACCTCTGTTCAAACCCTGGCTCTGTCACTTGGTAGCTATGTCGCCTCAGGTGACTTCACTTTTTGTGCCTCAGTTTCTCCACCTGTAAGTAGAGGATGACAGCAGTAGTACCTACTTCCTTACACTGATATAAGAGATTCAGAAAGTTAATCCGCGATAAGTGTTCAGAGCTATACCCCGAACATAGTGCTGTATAAGTTTTTCTTAAATAAAAATAAATAACATTAAAGTAAAGAAAAGGAAACTGAGACAGCACACTATGCAAAAATAGCTAATTATCGACGTGGATGTAGAATGCAGGGCTCCCAGTCTCCATCCCGTCCCTCTCTCTCTCTGTGGTGGGCTCCTTCACCACACGGGTATGACTCTCTAACACTGCCAGGATCAACCTTCTGGGCCAGGGGACCCAATAAGCTACAAAGCTGAGTCAACATTTCACCATGTACAAAGCCTCTCACAAAAGGTTATTTAAATATAGTGCTGTTAAATTTTTATAATTAGACACAATGACTCATATGCCATGATGGTATTTTTGAGCTTTAATAATTCTTATTTAAAAAAAAAGAAGGGTGCCTGGGTGGCTCGGTTGGTTGAGTGTCTGACTCTTCATTTTGGCTCAGATCATGATCTCATAGTTCCTGAATCTGAGCCCCACATCAGGCTCTGTGCTGATAGCACAGAGCCTGCTTGGGATCTTCTCTTCCTCTCTCTGTTCCTCCCCCACTTGTGCTCTCTCTCTCTCTTTCTCAAAATAAATAAACTTAATACAAAATTTTTTTCATTAAAAAAATTTTTTTTAGGGGCGCCTGGGTGGCGCAGTCGGTTAAGCGTCCGACTTCAGCCAGGTCACGATCTCGCGGTCCGTGAGTTCGAGCCCCGCGTCAGGCTCTGGGCTGATGGCTCGGAGCCTGGAGCCTGTTTCCGATTCTGTGTCTCCCTCTCTCTGCCCCTCCCCCGTTCATGCTCTGTCTCTCTCTGTCCCAAAAAATAAAATAAAACGTTGAAAAAAAAATTTAAAAAAAAAAAAAAAAAATTTTTTTTTAATTTTTTAAATTCTATTTTTATCTCCAATAATTTGAAGTATATTTAAAAACTAATAATATCCCTGATATTTCATTTTTTGTATATGTGTTTGAGAAACTGACAGGACCGGGAGAAGAATTTACATATCGGTCACTATTGGTGGCGTACCCATATCCCTCGCACTCCCTGGAGGTCACTTACACCGCTGGGTTGGCTGTTTCTCTCTGAGTGAGAGTGATATCTGGCCATGGGAAGGTTTGGGGCAGGGGGAGCACTCCAGAGTTAACACTAGAAGACCATCCTCAACCAGAGAGGGATGGGAATCAATGGGAAACACCTTAGCTTCCTCACCCCTTGGTGGCACAGTTCTGGAATGTGCTCACCAGTCTCTCAAGGGGTCCCCAGCAGGCCTGTGCTCCAGTTGCCTGGAGTGGTACTCGTTATTGGCTTCCATTCCCTCCCTGTCCCACTTCCCTATTCCCTCCCTGTGCTTCCTGGGATCCCCTCCCAAACTACTTGCGCCTAAATCCCCGTCTCGGGGTCTGTTTGGGGGTGAATGACAATTTAGGAAGACAATTTATTACCCCAAGTCTACTTTACCTTCTACCCTAGAGCATGGGTGATTTTTCTCTGGCTTTGTGATTTTTCCCCACTCTCTGCTCTCTTTTGTGTTACTCAGTAGAGTAAATGCAGGTTATGTCTAACTGCAGCTTGCAAGTGAGATTTATAAACATTCTTCAAACTTTTTGGCTCATAAATTGCTGAAAAAGTCTAACAAGTTATAAATATATGTTCTTCCATCCATAACATTTTTGAGGAATGGCCTCCGAACAACTTGTGCCAGGATGTTTGCACACCTACTGAAATCTAACTGGGTTACTGCTCCTTGGTCAGTTTAAACATATCCACTGGCAACTCTAATATTTCATCCTGCTTCCACCCCTTCTGACGGATTCCCTTACAGGATTAGCCCTGAGCTTCGGAATTGGTCATCCTGCTGAAACCTGCTTTGGGCCCAAGGGTCAATAGTTGCCCAACTGCTTCTGCCAGAGAAGTCCAATAATTGCTTCTCTCTTTCATTTTATACTTCAGCTCCTCCATCCCCCATATGCCAACAGTACCTGCCCTTCCGAACCTTTCCCACGACAGCGCCTCTTCCCCAGCCTAGTGCCAGCCTCTGGATTGTAGAGCTTCCCTGACGCCGTTTTCAGCTGGGTTCCAAAGTCTCATTTGGATGGCCTCTTTAGGCCCTGAGGTCTCTGAGTTTATGAGAGAGCTCGGACCTCACTCTAGGCGCAGGCCACAGGGAATGTCAGGGTGTGTATACGGCAGTGAAAGAGTCCCGAGATTCAGTGTAACAGACTCAAGGAAGAAAGGACTTTTATGCCTGTCTGGAAACACGGTGCTTTCACCATGGACGCAGTAGGTAGGGAACAGACATTCTAATCATTTCTTTGCTTTTCTCCCTTAATTTCAATGCCAGCAAAAAGGAGAAGAATTTGCTACCCCAAAATGTGCCTCTTTGGCATGAGGATTATTTTAGGCAGATTATTTAAGAAACAGCAGGCACAGGACAAGCTCTGAAAACCCTAATCAAAGTTATCCTTTTGGTAAGAGACATTTCCATTTATAAGGGAAATCTCCATCTGTAAGGGTGTCTCTGTCTTTGTACCAGGGAGAGGATGACTCTAAATCTCTAGGAGCTCCTATCTCCTATGGAGAAGGCCAAGATTTAGATCTGCATGACAATCTTACTCTTGTTTACTATACTTTTCCTGGTTAACCTCCCATACCTGTCCCCCCATCTTCCTTTGCCTTTAACTGGAAATGGTACTTAAGATGGAGGCTTGGGTCATTTGGGGGAGTTACTCCATTTTCCTGGGCCTCTCCTATGGGTATAGGAAGTATATAGGATATTAAACTTCTATTTGTTTTTGTCCTATTAAATTGTCTTTTGTTATGGGGGAGTGGGTGGGTCTCGGCCAAGAACCTAGAACAGCAGGGAGAAAATTATTTTTCCTCCTCTACACCAGAAAGCCCAGGCTGCCTGGTCAACCACAGGATCATCATGATAGGAAGACGCCTGCGTGGGCTCAAATCTTGTCTCCAATGCTTGGCACTAATGGCCTTGGAAAAGTTACTTTGCCTCAGTTTCTTCATCTGTAAAAGAACAATAATATCAGTACCTACTATAGAGAATTGTTATGAAGATAAAACAGTGATAATTTAAACAAAGCTCATAACATAGTTACCTGATCCATAGTAAGTCTCCCACAAGTTTTAGCTACTGTTGTTGTTAACAGAATCAATCTAATTGAAACCCAGGTACACAATACTCTTCCTCTTCAATCTGTTGCAAGAAAGAACTTCCCACATGGTAGTTGCAAAGTAAGCCTTTGAAGAAGTAAATAGAAGTGTGGCTGCCTGCAGCCCTTGCCCCTCCAGTGGCTCCTCCATCTGCTGGAGGAATAAACAAAACTTGTTTATTGGAATAAACAAAAGAGATCCTTCTTTCTACAATCAGAGGTCGGGCTTTCCATGCAGGGAAAGTGATCGCATTGACGTCAAGCCAAACTACAGAGGGAATGACTGCTATGCACGCCCCTCCCCAAAGCAGGGTTTGCTCTCAGGGAAACCATATGTGCTACAGGGAAAGAACACAATAGAGGGGGAACTGCAGTTCACAAACCTCAGGACTTTACTCAGAGATGGACCTGTGTGGATCCATGATCTGTGTCTTGATCTTTCTCTGAAGAAAATGAGAAAAAGAAAAAGTATGACTACACTTTATAATATGGATCATGACCCTCTGCCTTCACCTGAGTTTAAAGCTCGCTTCCTCCCAGGGCAAGGAGAGAAGTCTCAGCTGCTGACTCTTAGAAAACTCCCTGAAACATTTGCTAAATTTTCCGGAAAGTATCTTATTGGATAACGGACCACAAAGTGGGGTTCATGCCCTCTAGGAGAGGTGCAACCTGATCTAACAGGTAAGGAGGAAAGCTTCAAAACTTATATTTATATTGATTTTTTATTTAAAAGAAAAGATGAACTAAATATTGGTAATATGTAGTGTCCAAACTGAGGCTCACTCTCTCCCCGAGTCCACATCAGAGGATCCCTTATCACGTGCAGCTCGGGTGGCAGGAAAACAGGTCCCACCATATAGAAGGCTCAACAATGGCACCCTATTCTTCCCTGCACTTTCAGGTTTCGGAGAGGTTTGGCAGATTGCTGTGTATTTTGTTTTGTTTTGTTTTGTTTGTATGATCTAGTTTTAATTAAACTAACCTCCCCAAATGGACAAGTGACCTAAAAATATTCCTACAGAACAAAACAGAGCAAAACAAAACCCCACAGATTATAGATGATACTAAAATTGCAAGCCCAAGAGAACAATATGAATATAACAAAAAAGACAATTCCCTCATTCCTAGTATAGGCACTAATCAGACATGACACATTCAGTCACATTATAATTATAATAAAGTTTTTCTGATGACAAAAGGGTTTATAGTCAATAAAATATATAACACGTTGTTTTAAAATTGTTATTTTACTCTTTTATCTTTTTTAAAATTCTGTATTTTAGCATGTTTTCTCCCTTGTTTATGAACTTCTGTATAATACCCACCCACATTCAACAATTAGCATTCCCTAGACATTGTTCTTGCTCTCCAGTGTGAGACATACACATGTTTGTTTGTTTTGTTTTATTTTGTTGAATTCTGGAAAGTAAGGTACAAATATCCTGACCTTTCACTCCTATTTCGGTGTGTTTCCTAAGAACACGGACACTCTTCTGCACAACCCCAATTCCATTATCACACCTACTGAAATTAACAATAATTCATTAATAGAATCTAATATGTAATCATATTTCCCACATTTTCCAAAAAAATGTAATTTATTACCTTTTTTAAAAAAATCCAGGATCAAATTACGGTATATACATTGCATTGGGTTGTTATATTTTGTTTTTCTGGTGTCGTTGAGATATAATTGACACATAACATTGTATAAGAGGCATAACATAATGATTTGCTGTATGTATATATTGTGAAAAGGATTACTTATTATACCTCTTTAATCTCCTTTGAGGTATAACAATAACTCCCCTATATTCTTCTAAAAAATGATGTGGACTGTTTTGATGACTCTAAGCCAGTTATCTTGTAGCATGTGCCAGAATTGGATTTGTCTGATTGTTTCTTCATATATAGATTCAGATTAAAAATTTGGAGCAAGACAACTGCATTGGCAATGTTGTGTTTATCCCATTGCATTATATCAGGAGGCACATGATCTCAGATGGTCCCATTATTGGTGATGCTAAATTAAATCAGGGCCAAATTATGAATTTCATGGGCCCTTGGTATTTTTACCTTTATAGGACCCTTTCTCTGCAAAAAAAATATTAAGAATTCTATTTTATAATTATTTCAGCATAAAGATAAATATAATCCAAGATGCATTGTATTCATTTTTTTCTTCTGGTTTTTAAAAGAAATTAAAACACTTTTCTAAACTCCTACAAGTATCATGGGCCCTAGACCTTGTGCCTACTTGGACTATCAGAGAAGCTCACTCTGGATTTGACCACTTGGTTAAAGGGGTGACTTTTGGAGCTCCCCAACATAAAGGTACATTTTCCTCTTTGTGGGTAGATAGTAGTCTATAGGGAGACTCTTTGAGACTATGTGAACATCCTATTCCCCTAAAACCTCTTCCTCAGCAGTTTAATCACTTTTGCCAGAATCATTGAAGGTTGTGGTTATGATCTTCTTTTAAGGGATGAGAATATTGAAGTGCAAAGAGCCCATGATTTGTCCAAGACCGTAAATCTAGTTGGTAGAATCACCATTAGGAAGCTCTGCTCCCAAGTCCACATTAGAGCCCAGAGAAGACTGGAGTATATTAAGAAGGAGTGAAAAGAGCATTGGAGTTATTTGGCCTGGAGAGAAGAACAGGAAAGAATAACTGTAATCTGTTACACACTTAAAGATAATGGCTGGATGGGCACCAAGGATCAGCAAGTTCTCCATTTGCAAAAATGCTCAAAGAGAGAGAAGATTTCATGACTCTGGATTATAGTCATTTTACAAGTCAGCTAATAATTGCCTCACATTTCTTCAGAAAAGTCCCTGGTGTTATTCTCAGGAGAAAATAGAACCAATGTTTAATACTCTTGTCAAATCTGATTAGGTATTAGGATTCTAATTTAAATGCTGACGATGTGCCAATTACCTAGAGACCGTTTAATTACTTTAGTTTTCTCTTCACCTCAGTCCGCCACAGGTAGTGTGCATCAGGAGAGTTGAAAATAGTGTTGTTCAACAACTCCTACAGACCTCAATAGGTAATTACAAATGAAGGCTGAAATGCTGGGTCCCTAAAAATAAACAAAGTGCCCATATTTGAATAAAAGACATACTTTTCTGTGGGCAAAGGTTTCCAACCTGGATGTGGGAGCTGGCTACTTCTACTTGCCAAAAATCTCTTTGAGACATTACTCTCATTCCACAGAATGTTTTTGACCTTTCCAATGTTTGCATAGGAAAAATGGTGCACAGATGTTTTCAGGAGCGGGAAGCAATTGTCTTGAGGCCCATGGTATCAGGAGTGAATCTGTCAGTCTGTGGAAGAATGAATTTTACTAAGTATGTAAAAGTGAATCTACTCTCATTTTTGAGAAGTTGGAAATAAGAGACACACCTGCAAGACACATATTATTATCAATTAATTAGCAAGTATGCACTGAGCCTCTGCTTTGAAGTAAGTGGCATGCAGAACAAGGGACCTGGAACATTTTTAGTGACACAGAAGGAAGAGAAGAGAAAAACATGTTCTAACCTCAGGACATTTATTAGAAAGTCAGGTAGAAAAGACATACCCACGGAAAGCTAGCAAACAATTCAAGATGGTGCATAGCAAGCATTATGTGAAAGGAATCAATAATCCTCTCATGAAATTAGACAGGTTAGGAGAAAGAACAGGAATCATGGAAGCCTAGATTGGGCAGCAAAATCTTTATCAAGATGATACTTATCAACTGGAATTTGAAAGGACAGGATTCAGATGTATGGAGACTCTGGGATTGGGCAGAAAGAAAGAAGGCAGGAAAGCAGTGGAGACTTTAGGAACAGACCATGGACTAGTCTATCTGTTGGGTACAATTAAAGTTGACAGCTCATTCTCTCAGAGGGCAGCAAGTAGGGGGTGATATATGCGAAACGATACTGGAAATAAATCTGATGATAACTTTTTTTTTTAATTTTTGTTTATGTTTATTCATCTTTGAAAGACAGAGACAGAGCACAAGCAGGGGTGGGATGGAGAGAGAGGGGGACAAAGATTCTGAAACAGGCTCCAGGCTCTGAGCTGTCAGCACAGAGCCCGACGTGGGGCTCGAACTCACAAACTGCGAGATCATGATCTGAGCCTAAGTTGGACGCTCAACCGACTGAGCCACCCAGGAGCCCCTGATGATAACTTTAAATGTCCGTCACGTCTAACTGTTCTAGATAAGGCTCTTTTGTTGACAAAGAACAGAAGCCACTCAGAGTAACTCAGGTGAAAAGGGAATGGGAGAATTGTAAGATTGTAACAGGAGACCTCTCGTACATTCCAAAGCAGTTCATGTGCCAGAAACCAAGGACCCTCTGTTTGACTTAGGGCCACATCATCTCAGCTTCTGCTTTTATGTCTGGCTCTTTCTTTCTCTTTCTCTCAGTCTACCTATGCTGCTCGTTCATCTTGCACACGGTTAAAATATGCCCAATCCCTTCCCTGGCATCAAAATCTTTTATTTCCAGCATCTGTTATTGACTACATGACTACATCCTCTCATTTTTTTCAGTTTAAATGCTCAAGAGAGAGGCTCTTTAGTAGCTGGACAGGCAGTTCACTGGCTGCTTTAGATTAAGTAGCCACCCCAGTCCAACCAGCCATCACTCCTAAACAAGAACTCCCCCCCCCCCCCCCCCACCGTGGTGTCTCCTGTCTAAACCAGAAGAAGAAATAGACTGATATGTTCCATGTTCTAGAAAACCATTAGACTTCCAGGGAACATTTGGTGTGTTCCAGACGCATTAGGGAAACCTCTGCTGTTTCTCTGCTTCTAAGAAGGATTTACCCAAAGCTTTCTTCTAAAAGAGCTGTGACACCCTGAAAGGAGTTGGTCCTCAATTGAATGCTGATTCCACCACCTCTAACAGTGAACTTCGGTTTGTCCCCTGTAGAATGAGGATAATAGCACCTATCTGTTGTCTGGAATGTAAGTGAGATAATGTAGATGGTATTCTCTGCTTGGCACACAGCAAGAGCTTAGTAAATGGGATTTCTTTAATTACTGTGATAATTTATGAATATTCTAAAACCGAAAATTGTGGTGCATTTTTACTTATTTAAAAAAAAATTGTTTTTAGGTTTATTTATTTATTTTGAGAGAGACAGAGACAGTGTGAATCAGAGAGGGGCAGAGAGAGAGGGAGACCGAGAATCCCAAGCAGGCTCCAGGCTCCGTGCTGCCCGCACAGAGCCCTACGCAGGGCTTGAACTCACAAAACCATGAGATCATGACCTGAGCTGAAACCAACTGAGCCACCCAGGCACCCCTTTACTTATTTTTTCCCCCTGATAATGATTTATTTTTTCTACCTGGATACAAGAACTCTTTTTATAACCTTGAAGTTTATAAATTTGCCACAGTATATCTCAGTGTGGAGCTTTCTTTTTTTTTTTTTTTAATATAATTTATTGTCAAATTGGTTAACATACAGCAAAAACAGTGTGCTCCTGGTTTTGGGGGTAGATTCCTGTGATTCATCGCTTACATACAACACCCAGTGCTCATTACAACAAGTGCCCTTCTCAATGCCCATCACCCATTTTCCCCTCTCCCCCACCCCCCATCAGCCCTCAGTTTGTTCTATGTATTTAAGAGTCTCTTATGGTTTGCCTCCCTCCCTCTCTGTAACTATTTTTTCCCCTTCCCTTCCCCCATGGTCTTCTGTTAAGTCCCTTTACTTGTTTTTTAATTGTACAAGTGAAATATGAACGTATCTGAATATTTAAAAGCAATTCCTCGACATTATAGTATTTCACTGTAAATATACTCATGGTAAATATTTTAAGGCATGTTTTTAATAAATACAGTCTTTTTAAAACCACAGAACTGCCATGCCATTATTGCACCCAGTATATTAAAAATAACTCCTTAATATCACCAGTACTAAATCTGAATGATTTTCTGATTTGATTTTCCTCAATAGTCTCAAAAATATCTTTTTATGGTTGTTTGGTTTGAATCAAAATCTAAAATGAGTCTACACTTTGCACTGAATTGATATGTATGACACATCTCAGTAGGTCTATAACCATTTTCCCTCCTTTTTTTAAAACTTTTTTCTCCCTCCTTTTTTATGCCATATATTTGTTGAAAAAAAAAAATGGAGTCATTCCTACAGAATTTTCCAATTCAGGATTGGACTGTATCTTCATGGCATCATTTAGCAGATTCTTTTATCTTCATATTTCCTGAAAACTGGTACATAGATCTAGAAGCTTATTTAGATTTAGATTCAAACTATTTTTCTGGCAAAACTATAAAAGTAATGCTTTTATACTATCTTTTATGTTTAAAAGTTATGAATTTGAAATAGCAGCTCAACAGTTCCCATGGCATTTTGTACTTAGGAGTACAAGATTCTCAAGAGGGAAGGAGGTAAGCCATTCACTCTGTTTTCTGCCTCATGCAGGAGTGAATCAGCTTCACTTCACTTGGAGTAACTTAGATTACTACTTTATCTCTAATTGATTTATTAGAGATATCTTTGGCTAGAGATGTTCATGTACCTTTAAAGATATTAATTCCTTACCTACATACTAGGAATAAAAATGTTTGAGATGAACAGTAACTAGAGAAAGTGCCAGAAGAAAATTGAACTTCCTTTGAAGTTTTTATGTTAGTGTGTTAATTGTTTACAATGAACTAATTTATGGATGGAAAAGCAAACCCAGGTACACTAAAGTGGGGCTATAGTATTGTTCTAGAATGCCGGGGATGTCCATTAAGTAAGAGCCCTCTCTTTTCTACCTGAGCTGGGAAGAGAGAGCTAGATAAAGAAATAGAGAATGATAAAAATAATTGCTTCTATGCCAGATAAAGCTGTTTGGAGATTGTGACTTAGGTCCACAGCAATAACGAACTTGCAAATACCTGATCTCCTATATTACATGTGCCATTTCCCTAGTCAGGGGCAATTAGACAACCATGGGCCTCTCTGAGCCCAGAGTACATGCCAGGTTCTTTTTCTCAAATTCACCTCTTAATAACTCACTCCCCTTTCCCTGGAGGGAGGCAGAAAGTGAATGAGGAATCAGGGTGCAGCAAAGAGTGGTAACCCAATGGGAGCTTAATCAACATGGAAGCAAGTGGAAATAAGTGTTTCCCCCATCACCGAAGTCTATCATATAATAGAGTATCAGTGGTAGAATCAGTTTTAACAGCATTTTCAGCAATGAACACCCTCACATTTAGTTGGTCCCAATTCACATCAACTTCCACACTATAGCAGCTCATGTGCTAGGTGTTGTGTTGTATGGCGAGTTGTGGCAGATATTGAGTTGCTCTGCTCAGACCTCCCTTGAACAAAAGATTCACTACTCAGCTGCAGGGACAGTAGTTATCTGATAGCCTGTGGCTGTCAGTCCCTTCAGGGTCCACTTCAGCTTTCAAGCTATGGTCATGCTCTTTGTGGACAGTTCCCACCCAGTGACTTTACCAGAGAGTAACTGAGGTCACACTCCTTTTGGGTGGCCCCAGCCCATGACTAGGCAAGGTGGTGATACAAGGGCCTGGCAATTTCTACCCAAGACAGGACTTCTCCACTGGACAATCTTTGGTACCATTAGGCTGGCATAGGGTGACCAGCTGTCACGGTTTGCTGGGACTGAGAGATTTCCTAGGATGTAGGATGTTCAGTGCTAAAGCTGGGAAATTTCCAGACAAATTAGGATGGTTGGTCACTTTCACTGGTGTAGACCTTGTCAGGTCTGCATTGGGGTCTGACAGCTACCCTCCATCTAATCTTGCTTCCTTCCCTTTTGCCTTTCACAGGTAAGACTCCCCACTAAACCTCTTATCCTTCTGGTTTCCTCTCAATGTCTGCTTCCCAGAGCATTCAGCCCAAGTCTGGGGCACATATAGCACAGACACCAGGAGGAACCTAAATACTGCAAGAGGGCAGGGGAAAGATTAATTTGACACTTACAGGGATGCTTCTGGTATAACATTTTCAGTGGGCTATTTGTTCTGCACCCTTTGAAAAAAAGAAGAGGCATGTGTAAATACTCAATGACTTCAGGTTCCCTGAACTGCACTCGAATACTCAAAATGAAGGCTTTGCCAAAAAAGGACTCAAACTCCTTGTCCCTGTGTCCTTCTTTAAACATGCCTGCTATTAATTTCTGTGAGTTAAGAAGAAAAATGAAAGGAGTTTCAGCTTTTCTGAGAAGTGTTCTTAAAATCAAGAGAGATTGTGGGTGAAGAAACAAGAACGCATCCTTCAGAGCCAGGACTAGGATAAGGAAAGCAATGTGCTCAGGGTCTAACATTTAGGGAGGCACTCACTGTCATGGTAGTATGAGTTCAGAGTCAGCACTTGCATGAACCTGAGCATGAGCGCTTCCTTAAATATTGCACCCAGTTGCCTGGCTTGCCCCATCCTTGGGGCATCCATAATAATATTAGCCAACTTACAC
Organism: Prionailurus bengalensis; assembly: GCF_016509475.1. Taxonomy (NCBI): domain Eukaryota; kingdom Metazoa; phylum Chordata; class Mammalia; order Carnivora; family Felidae; genus Prionailurus; species Prionailurus bengalensis. The sequence continues at coordinate 12,755,848 of NC_057361.1, forward strand.
AGAACATTCCATCTTTCCTGCCCCAGGTACAAAGCCATCGTCCGGCCGATGGATATCCAGGCCTCTCATGCTCTGATGAAGATCTGCCTCAAAGCTGCATTGATCTGGGTTATCTCCATGCTTCTGGCAATCCCGGAGGCTGTGTTTTCTGATCTACATCCCTTTCATGAGGAAAGCACCAACCAGACCTTCATTAGCTGTGCTCCGTACCCACATTCTAATGAGCTGCACCCCAAAATTCACTCCATGGCTTCCTTCCTGGTCTTCTACATCATCCCACTGTCGATTATCTCTGTCTACTACTACTTCATTGCTAAAAATCTGATCCAGAGCGCTTACAATCTGCCTGTGGAAGGGAATATACATGTCAAGAAGCAGGTGGGTGCTGAGGATTGATTCGTTTCCTCCTTAGGGATCTGATCCCTTTTGGACTCCACTGACAAGCACACCTGATTCTGCAATTAGAGGAGGTGGGTGATCTGCGGCCAGATGGTAAATGGAAACTCCTAGCCACAGAAGCCCAGGTTTTCAGGTGTTTTTTATAATCTTGTTCTCTTATTAAAGACCTAAGCTAGGGAGGTATTGAGAATCTGGAAGATTTGAAGTATGGGTTTCCTTTTGAGGAATATCTAAAGAAGTGTTGTTGGTAACAAAATAAAGTGTTGAGGCCCATAGAGATGGGACTTCTTTAAATTCCAATCACATTGTTTGGATAGGAAGAGTGTCACCACATGGGGACAAAGCAGAGGGAGCGGGAAAAAGGAGCTGGTTGAAGAAAAAGAAGTCGTTGGACTAAGATAGGCTCGCATTGATTTGGGTTCTTATCCAGACTTCATGACTTAACTCACTTACTTTCTCTGAGCCTCAGTTCCCTTACCCATGATACAGGGTGATAACCCACATATTGTAAGGCTGGAAGATTAAAAGACAGAGCATATATATGACCTAGAGTGCCCAGAATGCAGAATGCCCTCCACATGTGTTAGATTCCCTTCCCTGTCCCCCATAATCCTACAGAATTTCAGATTTGAGGTATGAATAGTAGAAACCAGGGACTCTGGCTTTACCCTCTTTGTCAGTTCTTGCTTTCTAGTCCAAATGTAGATCTTGTGGCATTTAGGATGCAAAAGCAGAAAGACTCCCCATCCATTTAAATGTACCGCTGACTCGGTGGCTTCACCCTTTAAAGTGTTGTTGTTGTTGTTGTTTTGCCTCAATTATGAGGAGAGAGTGGCAGTTCTCAGTGAAACTGTCTCCATATTTGAAAGGCCTCTCAATAGTGAACATCCATTGTACCTCTGGTTCTTTAATGAGAATGACGTTTCCCCCTGCAGTGGTACCAGAGGGTGTTGGGAGCAAACGATCCTCAGCCCACTTTGTCTAAGAACCTCCCTATATTAGTATAGCCCAGAAATAAGTTGAGACTAAAAATAATAATAATAGGAAGTAATTTTGATTTGGCCAATGAGGAAGAACAAAGCTGGCTGCTCTTTTGAGCATCAGGGGGAATAAGAAATTATTAACTGTGGAGCCCAGAAAGACATGAAGTCATATGGCCGATAAACGGCACCAGAGCTCTCTGGAGGAAAAAGAGGTCACTTACTAGAATTTCATTGAGCAATCCATTCAAGCATGTAATCAACTTTGTTTAAAGATCTGTTCTCAGTGGCACATTCTAACTATATTCTACCTCATGGATTTCTGCTTCCTGGCTTTTTCATGTCTGTGTTTCTGACTCCCCCCTCCCCACACACACCCTTTTTCCATCTGTTTCTGTTGCTTTTCTCCCATTTTATTGGATTCTCTCTTGTCCCCTTTCTCCCACTGAACCCTTTTTCTGTGGCTTTGTGAGCTCATCTATTTCCACAATTCTTTTTCCCTGTTTTTTTCTTTTCTCTGTCTGAATCTTTGTCCCTCTGCATCCATCCAACACTGTCCCTTGGTCCCTCTGGCTCTGTGTGTGACTCTCTCCTTAGATCGAATCCCGGAAGCGCCTCGCCAAGACAGTGCTGGTGTTTGTGGGCCTCTTTGCCTTCTGCTGGCTCCCCAACCACATCATCTACCTGTACCGCTCCTACCACTACTCGGAGGTGGACACCTCCATGCTCCACTTCGTCACCAGCATCTGTGCCCGCCTCCTGGCCTTCACCAACTCCTGTGTGAACCCTTTTGCCCTCTACCTGCTGAGCAAGAGTTTCAGGAAACAATTCAACACCCAGCTCCTCTGTTGCCGCCCTGGCCTGTTGACCCGCTCTCACAGCACTGGCAGAAGTACCACCTGCATGACCTCCTTCAAGAGTACCAACCCCTCTGTGGCCACCTTCAGCCTCATCAACGGAAACATCTGTCATGAAGGGTATGTTTAGGCTGATCCTTGACCCTGTCCCCCTAGGGGCCCCTAGTTGTGCTTTATGGCTAGGAAAGAACCCTCACACCTGTTGTTGTCTCTGTACCCTCCAAAGACCCTTTGGAAGGCTCATGACTGGTATAGGCAGGTTGCAGAGAGGCCCAAATGGATTGCTCTTACGTTTGAAAGGCCCGTCAAGATTTGTATTTTCCATTTCAACTTGTGAATGCTTCTTCTGATGTAGAGCAAACTTTCCGTATTTTAGAAAAGGGAACAAATAAGAAAGTATTATTTTAAGCATCAAGCCCTGATATACAGTTATGGCCAATTAAGTCACAGAAACTACATGAACAAATAGATTTATATAGCAGAAAAATTACATGTTAAATGTCCACTTTGTGAAAGACTTCACCTTGTCATTTCTTTAAGCAGAAACTAGTGCTTTAAAAATATGATTTGAGTGATTTTTCAGGAACGTTTATGATCACAAACCAAGGAACTGTTTTTTTACACTTGTAACCTGAAAGTCAGCCCTATGAAAAATTCCCATGTATGATGGACCATCCCCAAATTGATAACACTGGCAGCCAGTTTAGGACGAATCCCTGAGTGTTGATTATTTTTAAAAGATGTTACTGGGGACACAGGAGAAACACTCGACACATCATTTTAAGGCAAAAACACAGCCAGACACATAGACACGTATACAAAGATCCACATGAGGCTGTGGATTGGTATCTCGTGCTCTGAATTCTAACTCAATGGAGATTCTTTTTGTTGTTACCCATTTCAATCATCCATGGTACACTCCTACCATAGAAGAGAAATCCTTTTGGGGGAAAACTGATCTTGCTCGCAATTCATCATTTATAAGTGCATAAAGTATAGTATTTATTTTTGGTATACAAGTTTTCAGCCAAACATATTTACTTAGATTTGGCTCTTTGCTCCAGTGAAGCAGTTAGTTCATATGAAAGAAAAAAAAAAAAGATCACACCTGAGTGGAAAGAGAAACATGTTTACGTTTAACATATGCTTACCTAAAGTCTGTGAGAGGAAATGAATAAAATTTCAGTAATATATATTTCTGTTTGAATATGCATAAATAATTTGCAGGGGGCTTAGCATTAAGAATGGATTATAAAACAGCCACAGGTTCATTAACTTTCTATGTAAGAGGAGTATTTATGAAACAGCCTACGTGCAGAAAAGAACTGGACTGAAATATTTTTATTTTCCTGAGTAAAGAGACTTGACTATCCTACTTTAGAAGCCCTGAATCAAGTTTTTCTTGACTCCATGATAGGCTAATTCTGCTGGACTGCAAACACGTTAATCCACTTTCAGATAAATCCAAATTCCGCAAATGTGCCGTAATATGTATCCCTTACATCTGAAGACGATTTTCATTCCGGTTTTCTCTGTCCAAGCGAGAAAGAACCGTTGGCTCTCTTTCCCACATGGCACGTACTGAAAGATTTTCATCTCTTGTTACAAGGAAGTGCTCACCGTCTGCAGAGCTTGAGAAGTTAGGACCCAGACGGTTGTGAACATCTGTGTTTACAGTTGTATTGGCTGGAGTGAGACCTCTTCACTTCCTTCCGTGAGCCGCATGCCCTTCTGTACTGTTCCTACCTGCTCTCCTGGGAGCCCATAATGACACTGGACAGTTTGAAGAGCAAGTGTAGCAGAAAGAATGAAGATTTTTAGCCGGTCATCCCAGCTTAGTCTCTAGCTATGTAAGCTTGGCTATCAACACTTCTCTAGACTCATTTTCTCATCTCTAGAATGAGAGGACAGTGCTAAATCCCTCTCTCGCTGAAATCCTCTGAGTCCTGTCATTGCTTCCAGTTTGGTTTCTAAAGCATTTGTACAGCCAGCCTGCTCACAGGTGCCCCACTTCTGTTACCTTTGCAACAACTCGTCTGGGGAAGTCCTTCAACCAACATGCTACACTCATGTTCATGTTAGTGGAATGGAAGACTAGTCTATTGCTTTCAGGGGCTCCCTGGAATAATTCGTATGAATGGTGTCCCATTAGCTTGTTATGCTGTGGGATTAAAGCTGAAAAACACATAAGAAAACATATTGCTCAGTCTCCTCATTATACGAAGGGTACTTTCCCTACTCACCTCTGACCTCCATGCACCTGTTATCTCCAACTACTGCTCCACAACTTTACCCTTGGGTTTCTTCAAAACTCTTGAGTATAAGTGACTTCGTACCTCGTTAGGGGCTACATTGTGTAGCATTCTGGGTACTTGTGTGACTTGTTCAAGCATCTCTGAACTACCTGCCTTCAAAGACATTTTGGGAGTAGGACTCATCTTAATGTCTCCTTCAGGTAACATCATGGCATGGATTTCAGGAGACTGAAATCTAGGTCCAGCTGTGTGTCCTGAGGCAAATCCTGTCACCTCTTTGAGACTTCTAAACAGAAGGGCTGTAGAAGGCGTGTGCCAGCCAACGGCCCAGGACTGGTAAAACTAGGAATCAACGGATGGACGGACGCGAACCTGCTTATTGGGATGGACTTACCCGGGCCCTTCTCCAGGGAAGTCAACTTCTTCTTCCACCTCAAGACCCTAAAATTCCGGTGAGAGAGACCCAAGCCCCCATGTGGTATCACCTCTCTGCTAGGGCAGAGTGTGGCAGGGGCTGGAGCTAAGACATTTCACGCCTGGCTTCCAAAGATAATCACGTTTAGCGCTTATGTCTTTGGTGAGGGGGGAAAAAATCAATTTTTTCTGTGGAAAACCATCTGTGTTTATTCAATTGACAGACACTACCTTTCAATCTATCTTAAATTGAGCCTCCCTGAGGCAGGCAGCTCAACAGTGATAGATTAAGCAATAAACAAGGCAGCCTGCCCACCATCGGCCGCCGCTGGCAGGGAGGGCGCAGCTGCTGTTAGGAGTGATATTCCACAGCAAGATGGTCCTCCCTGCTTGGCGCAGGCGAGGCCCCTCCCTGTCGGTGATGATTCCCCATAAATGTGGATGGCTAAACCTCTTCTTCTGGCTGCCCTCACCCCCACCACTAACCCTGGCCTTCTGCCTCATTAACAAGCCCTCTTGTTTCCCTCTTTGCCACACAAACAATTTGGTTTCATCTTGAAGAATGGAGAAGTGGGGAAGGATGGTAAATACACAGTTTAGAGGCTGCTTCAGATGAACCCGAGCTCAGCTTGTTATGAAAAGGCTCACTGAACAGAAATAAATGAACTTGTCCAAAGGACACGTGCACATTGAAGTTGTAAAGTCTTTGTTTATGCCAAAAGTAGCAGTTGGTTGTTGGTTTCAGAGTCAATGCATGTACCAAATGTCTTCTGGTAAGAGAGATGAGCTTTGCTTGGGAACTACGAGTTGAATGACATCCTCAACCTGTGGACTAAAAGGTGGCTAAGTCACTTTCCTGAAAGCTAGATAGGAATGATCGCCCTGGAAACCTGACCACGTGAGAAGTGAGTGAATAGTACACACTTCTGTGGAGGTGAGATGCGAGAGAGGCCAACTTTCTGGACATTTCCGCCCTTCACATCCAGGCCCCGAAGCAGCTGTTGTTAGAGAGTGCCATTGCTAACCCTGGCTTGCTGGGAGGAATGGGGCACATTTTGCACATTTGTCTATGTTTGGCTGCGTTTTCATAAAACAGATGAACAGCTGAAAACAAGACATTATTCTATTCACTCTCCTGGGTCCAGGCTTTGTGTGAGCTATTCAAAGAAACCAAGCCCTAGTTTATCCTGTATGTGATGGTCATTCCTCTCAGCACCCACCTTGACAAACCTCCGGCAGCCCTCCACCCCCAACACAAACACAACAACTTTAATATCCAGCAACCTCTTACCATAATTTTGGCCTTCAAAGACACCCTTCCTTTAGGTAGGGGCCAAGCGTGAACTCCAGCTCAATATATCCAGAGCAATCAACAAATCACAGAGAACAGACTTTTCTTTTGTGAGACCACGTTAGAAATGCACTCAGTGGAATTTATCTAATTTTTTAAAAAGTTTAACAGCCCCTGGGTTCAAATATTATGTGTCCACGATTAATTAAAAAAAATAATTTGCATTTACCTAGTGTTCGTGGTCTATAAAGCATTTTTATACTCACTGCCTCGTCTAATCTAAGCCATCCCTGCTGGCCAAAGAGCTGCTTAGCCTCCTTTACTATGGAAATTAGTAAATGACATTTATTGGTGACCATGTGCGATTAAATTAAAAGACCCATGGAACTATGAAGCTGAAGCATGAAACTACAGCTATTGGACCATACTTGACCTACAAAAAGGTGATTTCATATGGTTCAGTGAACTCTGATTTCATTTATACTCATGGACGCTCCCAGTTTACGGGATAGTCTGTGCCTGCAAAGTGAGTCTGTTTAACTTGGCCCAAGGCAGGGAATGATGCCATTGTTGGTTGCACCAGGGAGGCATATTAGCCAGAACAGCATTCCATGTCACACGAAGTGGAAGCCTAAGATAAGAAGGGACGGGATCATGGGGAGCAAAACCACAAGTCATAGATCACACATTTGTGTGAAACCTTAGTGGAGTTCTATGACTCTAGAAGTGCTGGAAGGGGGCACCTGGGTCGCTCAGTTAAGCGTCCGACTTTTGATTTCAGCTCAGGTCATGATCTCATGGTTTGTGAGTTTGAACCCCGTGTTGGGCCCTGCGCTGACGGTGTGGCACCTACTTGGGGTTCTGTCTCTCCCAATCTCTCTGCCCTTCCCCCTCAAAATAAATAAACTTAAAAAAATGTTATTAGAAGTGCTGGAAAGGAAGGTGCTCGATTTCACCAAGCAGCAATGATGTGCCAAATGCAGTGCTGCGCACATTTCTATTCTTCCTCACAAGCACCTTGACAAGTATTCGGATGATGAAGCTGAAGCTCAGGGAGATCACTTCACCATCCCAAGGTCACATGCCGCAGTTGAATGGCAGAGTATTAATGTGGACCTGGATCCCTCTTAAGCCAATCCTCCAGCAGCCCTCCACCCCCAACACAAACACAACTTTAATACCCAGCAATCTCTTACCATAACTTTGGCCTTCGAAGACACCCTTTCTTTAGGTAGGGGCCAAGCATGAATTCCAGCTCAATATAGCCCATTCCACTGCTCAGCATTGCTTCCCAAATCCAGCCCCATGTGAGAAATTAAGTTCACAGTGACTGATAGATAATCCCATTCCCTACTCTAGCTTTTCTCCAAAGGCCTGAACCACTGATGAAGTCGAGGACTGTACACCAAGGGCATGGAAGATGTTTCTAAGCACCTCAGGACTCACTGCAGGCAGAGGCTGAAATGTAGCACAGAGTAGGTGGACAAGGAAGTCCCTTAGTTCACTTGCCCCTAGAGACACAATTCGGTGGCAAATGGAAGCCCTGGGAAGAATTTCCCACCTAGTTCTGTGACCGAGTGGAGAAAACCCTTGGTGAAGGGCCATATACAGAGGATCCAAGTGAGAACAGTCAATCCAGGCACCTTTCTGTGAAGTGGGATTCGTTGGAGAACAGGTATCAGGAAGGGGTGGAACCCTTCCCCCATCACCCCGCCTTCCCCCCTCCCCCAAAAACCCAGTAAGACATGATAGCAGATGATTTCCCTGAGCCTGGAGACCCAGGCTACGTGAATAGCCTTTAACAGAAAAATGTCTCCTGGACTAAAATCCGAGTTCAGGTATGGACTTAGTGCCCTGTTACAAACCCAGAAACCACTGTCTGCCCATTCAGAGCTCACATTCTGGAAGATAAGATTATTTCTCTTTTGTTCCCTAAATTTAAAATTCATTCCCAGAGCCATAGAATGACATGGAAGGACTTACATAATTTTATGGTCTTTCAAAAGGATCATTTTAATGGGACAGTAAAACTTCACACATTCAACACCTCATTAATTCCCAGACGAGTTTGAAAATTTTGGTATAACTCGAGATTTCAGAGTGCAAGGTACACATATAATTTGGGACTGTTTTGAATCCAAATTTTTCATCAATTTGCTTCAGTTTTAGCTAGTGCTATTGACATATTGATATTGATAATGAATAACATTAAGAAAGTAAAATTGATTTAAAAACAATTTTTTCCCCTCTGTAATCTGGCCTTGACTGATTCAAACATAACCTTTCTTGCATCCAAGTTGGCAGAGTTTGGGGTAATAAAATTTGTTGAAAGGGTTGATTCGGTGAGTTGTAAAAATACATGGCACAAACTTCTTTATGTCATTTTCTGTTTTGTTTTAAATATTAGACTTATATTTTGTAAATTATAATTGTACTTGTTACTATTAACTGTAAATATTTATTGTATCAAAAATGTGCTCTGTGTTAAAGAAGTCAGAACAAATTCCAGGTGTGGTACTTAGTATAAATAATGTCATGGCTTGGCTTTGCCCAGACTCCTTAGACTAATGAATTATTTATAAGAAATTCACAATATTAATATGAATGATTCAGGTCCTTTTAAATGTGCAAACTGTGTGACCATGTAAAATTCTGTGAAGTGTGTTCATTGATTGTATTCTTATTTTTCAAGAAATGTTTCCAATGCTTCTATTACATTGTACATGGTCTGCGTGACATTAACTCAAAGCCAGTACAGTAAGCTGAATATTTAAGTCATAGAATGTAAGAAATGTGTTTTATTTCTTAATACAATAAAGCATAATTTATGAAATGGACACATGCATGTAGTCAATGTTCAGTAAAAAGAAAGCTGTTGCATGGATGTAGTGTATGGCCATATGCCCCACAGTTGTTCAATTCTGGAACCATCTATGTCAGAATCACCCAGGCTGCTGGCTGCAAAATGCAGGTTCTCCAATTTCCAATTGACTCAGAACATCTGGGGATTTGGCCTAAAAATCTGCATTTTAAAACAAGCTCCCCATGTGATTCCTCAGAACACAGGGGTTTCGTTTCATTAAACTTTTAAAAGATTTATTTAACTTTTGAATAAGGAAGCTTTTCCCATGAGTCAAAATTGAAAGCATAAGAAAGGCATTCAGGAGCGCCTGGGTAGCTCAGTCGGTTAAGCTACCCATTCTTGATTTCGGCTCAGGTCATGATCCCACGGTTCGTGGGATCAAGCCCGGCGTCCATCTCTGTGCTGACAGCGTGGAGCCTGCTTAGGATTCTCTCCCTCTCTCTCTGGCCCTGCCCTGATCATGTGCATGTGCTCTCTCTCTCTCTCTCTCTCTTAAAATAAATAAATAAGCTTTTTTTTAAAAATGGCATTCAGTGAAAAGTCACTATACTACCTCAGAGTTCTCAGCATCCATCACCACTTCCTCCAGTGAGTGACCATCGCTGTTAGATTCTTACATGTACATGCTTCTGGACATTTCTTATGCACTGGCAAATAAATACGAATGTGTTTTCCTGCAGTCCACCAGCATTTTACAGATATGGTAGCATATTATATGCATTGCTTTGCCCCTTGCTTGCTTCACTACACACTATATCTTGGAGATCTGTCCATATCATTATAAAAAATTCTTCTTCACTCTTTCTTATACCTGCATAGTACTTTATTTATTCAGTCCCCCACTGATGAACATTTAGGTGGTTTCCAGTGTTTTGCTATTATGAATCATGTTGCAATGAATAACATATATAATCTCAAACATGAGCAAGTGTTGCTGTTGGAAAACATCTTAAATGTGGAATTGCAGACCATATACTTTTATAATTTGACAGCTATTGCCAATTGTTCTCTTTAGGGCTTAAATACCAAAGTTTGAGAGTTTCTGCTTTCTGGGGTAACCCTAGCCATCAGAGACCAGGAAAGCACCGAAGAAATAACACATTTGGTCACAAACAGAAGCCGTCTAAGCTCCCCGCACTCCAGATGAGAAGAGGCAACCAAGCATGCCTTTCAGATACAGTGAACAAATTCTTTGAGAGGCACACAGACAGCCATGCCAAGGAGGCCCCAGAGTGTGGGGTTGTATATGAGCACTACCATGGGGTTACCTTGGGAGAAGGTTCTCTGGTCTCAGTATATCTCACCACGTCCCCTGCCATGCACCCCAGCCCTGTGATGTATGGCATGTAGAGCCCATCATTAGACTGCAAATGCTCTCTCAAAGTGTCAATGCTTTAAATAGCTAAAAGTGGTGATTCCTAATTGTGCATCTCTAGTTCTCCTGGATTAGATGGGAAGATGAGCAGACTAAAATCTCTGAGACACCCAGGGTATAAAAATCCAATTGACATGTAAGGTTGGTCTGTGTTAATTGCTGAGAGCTCTACCCAAAGCCCGGGTGAATTTGCCTATCAGAAACTCTAAACTCTGGGGTGCCTGGGTGGCTCAGTCGGTTGATCGTCCGACTTCGGCTCAGGTCATGATCTCATAGTTTGTGGGTTCAAGCTCCGCATCAGGCTCTATGCTGACTGCTTGCTCAGAGCCTGGAGCCTGCTTCAGATTCTGTCTCCTTCTCTCTCTGCCCCTCCCCCACTCACACTTTGTCTCACTCTGTTTCTCAAAAATAAATAAAATATAAAAAAAAAATGTAAAAAAAAAAAAAAGAAACTCTAAACTCTTTGCAAGTATGCTGCCTACCACATCAGAAAAAGAAGTTTCACTGATACGTAGATTGTAATATTGAGAATTTAATAATCTCCTTTGAGTCTTGGATTATTGAAGTTGAAAGATACCCCAGAGAATGCCCAGACACAACCCCACATCTCACAAATGAGGAAGTTAAAGGAAAGTGTTGTGATTTGGGTTTCCACATGGTCGTGAGACATTAGAAAAATGAAAACAATTGGCTTGGAGATGATGTGGATGAGGAGAGGTTCAGCAGACCCTTTTGCTAGAGGGCAGGTAAATCTGTGCAGGGACATCTTGTAACACATCAGGCAGAGAACCTTCCTGTTCACTGGGTGCAACATTGATAAACATTGGCTTCTGATACAAGAGATAATGGGTAACATCTTACCAAGAAGATGACACAAAAGCAGGCATCCCTTGAATATGGACTGGACTGTGTTCAATATTATAAAAGTGAATTTTAAAGGCACATCTCCCCCTACTTCCCAGAACTGAGATCAGTGAAGTCAAGCATTTTGCTCCAGGTCACCTGTCAACTTTGACGCATACCCAGTGTGTTTCTCAGGGTCCCTTCCCACCTCCTATGACAGCCCAGTGCTCCTCAATGCCTCTCAGAGGGACCGGACTAGCTCTGACTCACCAAAGTGCTATTTGCTAGAACAGCCTATGTTCGTGGGTTCACTCTTGGGGAGCTTTCCAGGATATTACTACTTAAAGTATGGTCTGTGGACCAGCAATGTTGACATCACCTGGTCAAAAGTGCAGGGTCTTGGGCCCTGCCTTAGACCTTCTGCATTAGAATCTTAACAGATCCCCAAGGGAATCCTATGATATTAGATTTGTGACCACTGACAGAGGACACCATTTACTGTGAAGAAATCCATAGTGGGCCTGATACTTTTTGCTATGCCATCTGGTGGCGTCTACACATTTCCCCCAACCTTCTTGCTTGAGAGTCTTGGAATCTCTTTTCTCATGGGGCCTATGTTTACCACCTTGGTCACTGGGACCTAAATTCTGTCTATACAGAGTGGCCAGATACCCCAGTGTCCCATCTCTGCTCTCCAGGGACTGGGAGTAGATGAGTTCATGACATCAGTCTTGCGGGCCTAGAATCATCGTAGAACTCACCACACAGTTGATTATTTTTCCTTTCTTGTGGTACACTCGTGAGCTCAACCAACAGTGGCTGTTATCTGTTCTACTTACATCATGCCTTGCCCAGAAAGACTAATTTTACCTGACAGTAATTAATGGGACACGCCATGCTCCCCAAATTCCTATGAATTTGTCCAAAAAAACCTTTTGTTTTTTTTTTGTCCAAACTGTTGGACAAAACTTTCTTAAACTTCTGCCAAAAAAAAAAAAAAAAAATGGTGTCTGCTTGTCGCTTAGTGATTTAAAAAAAAACAAACCTGAAAACTATATGCCCATTAACCCACCTCAAAGAAGGTACTGGGTTTCTGATTAGATGTTCTAATTTTTTGTAAGTCAGAGGAGTGTACCTACCCTCTCAGAAGCAGAATCTAGACTTCAGGCAAAAACTTCTTTGCTGGATTTAAAGCCGGAAGGTGTGCTTTGCTTAGATTAATGAAAAAGGCTGGGGCGCCTGGGAGGCTCAGTCGGTTAAGCGTCCGACTTTGGCTCAGGTCATGATCTCACGGTTTGTGGGTTCAAGCCCTGCACTGGGCTCTGTGCTGACAGTGGGGAACCTGCTTGGGATTCTCTCTCTCTTCCTTTCTCTCTCTCTCTTTCTCAAAATAAATAAATAAACTTAAAACAAACAAACAAAGGAAAACATCTCACAAGCCATGGGTGAAAACTTCTTAGGTCCTACCTGAATTCTGTGAAGAGAGCAAAGGGGCATCAACTCCCCCCCCCCCCCCCCCGGTCTCTAGCTCCCTCGGGGTCTTGAAATTTCTGCTTTGTTGCGCATTTTAAGAGAACATAGAAAAGAGGTCATTCCAAATTGTGCAGGTGCCTAATAATAAAAGCCAGCTCCACTTAGATGCTAACTGGTTCTTTATCTTCAAAACCAAAATTGCTCTCTCCCAATATGCTTCACCTCTTTGTGTGTCCCCTTTGCCTTCGAAGGGTGGTCAAAATTCTCCCATTTGTCTAAACTCAAAACCTTACCATCACCTCTGGCTCCATCCTTTCAGCATCACCCACATCCAGCTGGACCTCAGCGTCTGCAAGTGTCCCTCTAAAATGTTTCAGGTACGGGTGCCCTGCTGGGCTCAGTCGGTTAGGTTAAGCATCCGACTCTTGATTTCTGCGCAGGTCATGATCTCACGGGTCGTGGTGAAGTCAGGCTCAGGTCATGACCTCAGAGCCTTCTTGAGATTCTCTCTCTCGAAATAAGTAAGTAAATAAACTTTAAAGTAAAATGTTTCAGGTATGAGAATCCATCTCCCAAAGGCAATGTTTACCCAGTGAAACACGACTTTCTCCCCCACAGGAAATCGGCAGTGAGTCTGAGGACCCAAGTGCCGCCCTGCAGCCTCAGCTTCTCCTCCAGGACCCCGTAATTCTCCATGATCCAGAAACTAAAGCGTTAAGCCTCCAGAGCAGAGGCCTCCTGGGCCAGATAGCGGACCCCATTCTGACGGTTGCCGCCCACGTCCTGCCCAAGTTGTTACCATTTCCGTCGTCACCGCTGCATCTGCCGAGCCACGCGTCACTGCCCTAGATAAGACATGCTCCTTGTGTTGCTAAACTCCTACAAATAGTCCCTAACAGGCTCTTATTTTTAGTTATTCCTCACATTTCCTTTAGATTAGGCTTCCCTGTGTACCCGTCTGAGCGTGTTGCTCTCATGCCCACATTCTCTTACTGGTTTTTTTTTCCTATGACAAAACCCAATTTTCCCAGCCTGGATGTCAACTCCCTACTTCCTAAGCTTATGTCCCACTGACTGCCCCTTCCCCCTGCACCTAGACAGATTGTCCATTCACACCTTGCTCCTAAGTTTCCCTGACACCTTTTGGGCTCACTGCTTCTTACCCTGAGCTGTCCTTAGAAACACCTGGGGAGCTTTAAAAACTCCTGATGGCCAGGCCCGGCCACAGAACAACTGAGTCAGAATCTCTGAGAGGGGAGAACCAGGCATCCCTATTCGAAGCTCTCCAAGTGACTGCAATGAGCCGACAAGGTTGAAGGCCACCTCACCTGAAATGTCCTCTTGTACGTCGGCTGGCCTGAACCCTACCCAACCCTCACAGTTCAGCTCCAGTGTCCTCTCTCCATGAAGCCGTCCTGCTCTCCTGTGCTCAAGCAGCACTTTCTGCATGGGTCCTAGCTTTTCTCATAAACTGCCTTGAAATATATTTACTTGTGTGAATACTAGACTCTCCCACTAGATCAGGGATTGACAAACACTTTCTGTAAAGGGCCAAGTAGTAAGTATTTTAGGCATCGTGGGACAGACAGTCTGTGTCAAGACTACCCAACTGTTGTTGTAGCATAAAAGCAGCCACAGATAACATGTAAGTGAATAAACGTGGCTGTGTTTTAACAAATCTGCATTTGCAAAACCTGACGGTGGGCTAGATTTGGCCTGAGAGCTGGAGTTGCTGATGTCCCAGTATGAGACTAATAGAGCACTTTAGGGGCAAGGATTTTTTTTTTTCTTAAGAGAGAGAGAGAGAGAGAGAGAGAGAGAGAGAGAGAGAGAAAATTAAGCAGGCTCCACACTCGGTGCAGAGCCCAACACAGGGCTCCATCCCACGACCCTGGGATCATGATCTGAGCTAAAATCAAAGGTTGGACACTCAACCGACTGAGCCACCAGGTGCCCCAGGGGCAAGGATCTTTCAGTCTCTCTCTCTCTCTCTCTTTCTCTATTTCTCTCCCTCTCTCTGTCCCCCTCTCTCTCCAGCCCTAGTGTCTATCCCAGTGCTTGAATGAGTGACAGAAACCCACAAAACTCCCTTTGTGAGGGTCAATGCAGTCAGACTCTCACAACCAAGCATAGGGCATGGGTAAGGCAAAGTAAAGCAGGAAGAGTCAGAACTTGTCAATCCGAACTTTTAGGCAAAGACATTAACATTTTACCTTACTTATCATTCCCAGCAGAACTGTCGAACAATCTCCGTTTGCGGCACAGAGTCACTCATGAACGGTGACCACGCATTCCTATGCAGGGACTAGCTCTCCAGCTGCACAGATCCCCTTCTACCCTGCCGTAGGCTGGGGAGCACCTTGAGAAGATGAATGAGGTGCAAGCATCGGAGCAGAGGCCAGTGTCTGTAAGAGGTAGCTCTCTAAATTTGCAAACCCACGCTGTACGACGCTGATTAGCATCACCAACCAATGTTGACATAATTCACCATTACTGCAAAATTATGCCCGCTCCAGACATGAGTGAAAGGTACCAGGGCTCCTTGGCCTGTAACCACAGAAAGGTGAGCCTTCAAGTGGCCCTTCATGTACGTCACGGTGGGCGGTCAAATTTGTTTCAAGGTGTCTTAGTCCATTCGGGCTACTATAACAAAAATACTGTTGACTGGGTAGCTTACAAACAACAAAAATCTATTCCTCCAATAAATAAATAAATAAATAAATAAGCAAATAAATAAATAAAAAATATAAATGTTAAAAAAAAAAAATCTATTCCTCCTAGTTCTAAAAGCTCAGAAGTCCAAGATCCAGGTGCCAGCAGATTCGGTGTTTGTTGAGAGCCCACTTCCTGCTTCAGAGATGGTGCCTTCTTGCTGTGTCTCACACGGTGGAATAGGCAAGAGAGCTTTCCTGGGGTGCTCTCCGGAGAGGACTAATCCTGCTCATGAGGACTCCACCCTCATGACCTAATCACCTCCCCAAGGCCCCTCCTCCTTAATACCATCACCCTGGAGGGCTAAGATTACAGCATATGAATTGGGGGCAGGCGAGACGCAAACATTCAGTCCACGGCATAGGGGCTCATTTTCATTACGAAATATGTGGGTTAAAGGCACGTAGAGACAAAACAACTTTCTCATGCACAGTCCCCAAGTCTGGCTCGTTAAAAAGAAAACCATCCCCACGGTCTCCCACTCATCCCAGCCTGTTATCTCCTAATTCACGCGTCTTCTCCCTACTCCAAACTGTATCTCCGGCAGTAAGAAGAAAGGCTGTGTACAAACTCCTGGATTGGAATACACTGCCAGAGCAATAAGAATAATAAAATAAATGAAGAGTATGAATAAAGAAAGCAAAGAGATAATATTTGGCAATCCCATGCTCATTTACAAATGCAGTGTCACATCACCTCCGAAGAACAGGGGCTCAAAATCCTGAGACTCTGCCCCTTCCCTGTAGAAAGTTAACAGAACTGAAGTCACCTAAGAGACTAAGTCTGGTGACTGCACACCACCTGTCCTACGCCTCTCATCTCGAGTTACAGCTTCCTTGTCTCCATAACTATGGGGCAAAGAACCGTTTTCTGAAAAATTTATAGTCGGGAAACTGCTCGAGAGGTTGAAGGGATGTGGCATTTCCCAGGAAGCCTGTAATCAAGGAGACAGGAGCTGAAACGAGGATCCCTATGTAGGAGGACTGGGGAGATCAACATTCCAGAATATAGACAACCCCCAGAGACTGGCTTATGGCTGCTCAAAGACCTATAGGGTTGGAGGCAGGCCTGTGAGGTGAAGTATCCCAGTTACCCTTCAGGGCTATCAGGAACATGAGAGCCTTGGTGTAAGAAGGGTGACCTCAGGTAGTAGAGGGAGGAATGTGAGCCTCTAACAGGCTTCAAGGGGAGGACCCAGCCAGAACAGTGGGGTCCCATCGAGTCCTGACCTGTCAGTCGTTGGGGGTGGGGAGCTGGCTCCCCTTGACTTCTAATTCTGTAGTCCCAGGAGAAAAGGGCCTCGATCTGAGGGGGGCAGTCCCAGGATTAGCCAGGGGTCAAAGTGATGACATTTAGGGAGGAATCAGGGAATTACCCACACTCTAATGCAGGAGACACCACAGACCCCCCTTCCCCACCCCACCCCCCAACTCCCGCAACCTGGGAGGCCCAGACTGAGGCAGAGTTGTCAGGCTGAGGAGCCCCCTCATTCCTGCCTGCAGGGTCCTGGAAAGAGGAAGACCTTGACCTAGCGGGATTGGGTCCCAATCCTACAGAACGAGGAGACCCCGGAACTAGCAGGAGCCAAGGTGAGGACCTAGGATAAGAGAGAATCCCGGCCAGCAGAGAGGGTCACACATTCCCAGCGCCCTGTTCTTAATCGTGGGAAGCCAACCGCTCAGCTCAGGAGCTCCTCACTTCTGTCCGGGGCTCTCGTTCAGAAGACCCTGGGAGAAAGGGAGCAGTGCCAATTACAGAGGAAGGGGTTCGGGTCCTAACTGGAGCTCAGGTGAGGACCCGGAATCCTAGCGAGGACCTCTCCCCAAAAGAGGAGGTGCCCAGAGCCCCGCCCCTGCTGCCCGGCCTGGCAGCCCGTGGCAGGGGTAGTTCGACGTGGAGCACTCCGACTCCCCCCTTCTAGGGACTCAGGGAGCATCTGAGATTGGCGGACTCAAGTGGGTAGAGGGAGGAGTCGCCGGCTCGGATTGAGATCTTTGGGTTGCCGTAGATCCTCCCCTGCTGACATCCCTCAGAACCCCCTAACAGCGTTGGCCGTTTGTGGCTCACTCTGACTTCCGCCTTGGAAGTTTGGGAAGCGAGGGAGTTCGTCGGAGGGACAGGGCCTCGGATTAGTGGAGGGCGAAATTCCAGGCCTGCTCAGGTTTCAAGGTAAGGACTCTGAATGTGGACTGAGGCCACCACCACACCCAGCACCAAGGAAGCCCCACAGAGTGCTGCCCTAGCGTCCGCACCGGGAGCCCCAGCACACTTGGGTGTGGACGGCACCATGGAGCGGAGGGCCTAGGCCTAAGTGGGGAGGCCACGGTTTTGCCACGGGAAGAAGCCTGAGCCCTAACTGGAGTCCCGGTGAGACCTTGAGTGCTTATGAGGGGACCTTCCCCTGAAAGGGGGTGAGGGTCCGACCAGATCTAGGAGAAGCAGGCAGGGATGGCCAGATGTCGTGGGCCTGAGTTTCCTGTCTAGTGACCGAGGGAGGTGAGGACTTGGCCGTGAGGCTGATGGACCCCGATCAGTAGAGGGAGGAGTCCCAGGTTTTGTTGCATGTCAGTAGGGTCCCAAACAGCCCTTCCCCCACTCTTAGCTCCCGAAGGCCCCCATACAGCCTCAGATGTACCGAGGGTCCCCTGACTTCAGCCTTGTGGAACTTGGAAAGTGAGGACCTTGGCCCAAAGGGCGTGAATTTAAGTGGAGGATGGAGATCCTGAATATGGACTGACACAACTATCCAGTGGCCTTGCCCCCCCCCCCCCGCCCCCGTTCTGGGAGGTTCCAGCAGAGCTGTGGGGCTGACCTGCTTGAAATGTTCCAGGGAGAGGAGGGTGTTGTCTAGGGGAGTGGCCCCAATTCTGCAGCAAGAGGAGACCAAAGCCCTAACGGGAGTCCAGAGTGAGAACCCTGAGTGCTAAGGAGACGACTTCAGCCCAAAAGAGGGGGCAGACCAAAACTCTACCCATGCTCTCAGTTCCAGGAGGCTCTAGGTAGGTTTCCCCCATGTGGTTTGTCCCGGCTTCCCCTCCAGCGACTCAGAGTGTAGCAGGATTCTCGCACAGAGTCGTGACACCGAGGCTTTTCTTTCTAGGAAGCAACTTTATTCGTGCAGGTACCGCTCAGTTGGGTTCGTACCAAAGAAATGAGTGAGCCCCGAACGCCACATGGCATAGTTTTTTTTATATATTTTCTACTTCTTTGTCTCCCATATATGGGAGCACACAAACATGCAGTGATTAAGTGGTCTCATGTTACAAGGTCGTGAGGGATGTTGTCACGTACCCGTATAGCCAAGTTGCCTTGAAGTTTTTGTTTTGTTTTGTTTTGTTTTGTTTTGTTTTGTTTTGTTTTTCTCTCCTTAGGGAGGGGACCCTACTACAAGAGAAGTGAGGACCTTGATCTGGCTCTGGTTGACTCAGTTCATTAGAATGAGGAGTCAGAAGTCCTACTCTGAGCCAAAATCAGAACCCTGGGTGAGGACTGAGCTAACGACCCAGTGGAGAACTGTGGGATCCCATAGGGTCCCCTCCTTGTTCTCAGGCTTTCTAGGCCCCCAGCAGCCTCAGTAGGATGTGGCTTACCCTGGCTTCTAACGCTGGGGTCCCATTTAAGCAAAGACCTTGGTGTAAAAGGTGTGGACTCAGGTCCACTGAAGGTGGAGGCCCAGGACCGGTCAGGTGGCAAGGTGAGGATACTGAGTGAGGAAATGGGGACCAATTAACCCCCAGTGGTGATGGTTGCACAGAGCCTAACCCCTAGGAGGCCCAGGGCAGAGCTGACAGATTCAGATGGCCCCTGACTTCAGCTTGCAGGATTTCAGTAAATGAGGGCCTTGGTTTAAGGACTGGCTGCCCCAGTCCAGCAGAGAGAGGAGTCCCAGGCCCTACAGGGAGTGAAGGTAAAAATCCCTTGTGAGCACTGGGGGAAAACCACTTCAGAACAGAGGAGGCTGCGTGAAGTCTTCCCTGTGGTGTCAGCCTGGACGGCTGTGTGCAGCGCTGTCGGGGGGGGGGGGGGATGACTCATTTCTTAGGTGGCAGGGAGCTGTATCAGACAGGAGCAGAGAAGCGAGGGTCTTGGATGCAGGCAGGACTAGCAGGCTGTGGCCTACGGCAGCTCTGACTTCCTCCAGCAGGTCCTCAGGGGACAGATTGAGAGAACAGAAGGCCTGCAGAGTCCTACAGCAGCACCCTCAAGGACACCAATGGTGGGGGGGGGGCATTCTTAAAGCCACAATGACATCTCCCTGCTGAAGGGACTCACACCCTTTTATCTTCGTCCTCCAGGTGCCCACAGCACGGGCCTTCCAGTGACACTCGGCCCGCCATTCCTAGGCACGGTCATGCCTTGAGGTCAGAAGAGTAAGCTCCGTGCCCGTGAGAAACGCCAAAAGGCCCGAAGTGAGAGCCAGGGTCTCGCGGGAGCTCAGGCCACTGCAGCAGTGGTAGAGTCTCCCTCCTCCCCCTTGCCTGTTTCTGAGGGTGCTCCCCCGCACCCCCCTGCAGCAGGTTCTCCCCAGAAGTCTCCCAGGGCCCGGTCTGCCAGCGGCCCTGCTGAAGCCATTTCGGGCTCCAGTTCTGATGAACGTGCCAAGAGCCAAGGGGAGGAAAGCCCAGGTTTGTCCCACGCCCCGCCTTCCTCTGAAAGCGCTCTCAGAGATCATCTGAGCAAAGAGGTGGGCCTGTTGGTGCAATTTCTGCTGCACAAGTATAAAGTGAGAGAACCCATTACAAAGGCAGAAATGCTGCAGATTATCAGCGAAGAGCACCAGGAGCAATTCCCCGAGATCCTCCGGAAGACCACTGAGCGCATGGAGCTGGTCTTTGGCCTTGACCTGAAGGAGGTTGACCCCAGCAGTCAGTCTTATGCCTTTGTTAGGAAAGGGGATCTTCCCGTCGAAGGGCGTCTGAGCGATGGCGTGGGCTTTCCCAAGAATGGGCTCCTGATGCCCCTCCTGAGTGTGATCTTCATGAATGACAACCGTGCCACCGAGGAAGAGATGTGGGAATTCCTGAATGTGTTGGGGGTCTATGCTGGGAGGAGGCACCCGCTCTTTGGGGAGCCCAGGAAGCTCATCACCAGAGATCTGGTGCAGGAAAAGTACCTGGAGTACCACCAGGTGCCCGACAGTGATCCTCTTCGCTATGAGTTCCTGTGGGGTCCGAGGGCCCACACTGAAACCAGCAAGATGAAGGTCCTAGAGTATTTGGCCAAAGCCAGCGATACTGTCCCCAGGGCCTTCCAGGCCCATTATGAGGAAGCTCTGCGAGATGAGGAAGAGAGAGCCCAGGCCAGAGCTGCCGCCAGGGCCTTGTCCAGCAGCACTTCTCAGCCCTAGTGAAGTCCAAGACAGGGCCTTCACTTTGTAGTGGGGAAGTGCTGTCAACCTTAAAGCAGCGCGGAGTCAGGTGGAGCTGGAGACAGCAGAGTATAGTTCTTCTTTGTGTTCCTGTTGTTTAGAAATAGCATATAGATTTACCTCTTTGTTTCTTAGCTTTCCAGTGTGTTGTTTTTTAAAAAGTTGATGTAAGTTCAGAATGTACGTTTATGAATGACGTGGCTCGCATATGTATTGCTGGTTACCACGTTTGAGAGTAATGGTTTTGTATTTTGTAAGACAAATTGAAAACCCTTGCATCTTCTACTGTGATCCAGTACAAGAAACACATAGCACTGGAATAGGGAGTTTTGGTAAAATGTAACAGAACCCCACAGTGAAACAGTTGAGGCAACAAGATAGTGAAATAAATAAAAAGTGGTTAATTCTTGGTTTTTCTTATTTCTTTCACTCTTTCTTTTGGTAAAATTAAAAGGTATATACCTGGATTTGCTTAGCTTTTCAAGAATGTGGGAGAAATCAAACTGTCGTAAATTAGAATTCTTGCTCACTATCCCTTTTGTTCACCAAGCATGAATGGAGCACCTGCTCTTTGGAAGGCTTCCTGTGAGTTCTAAGATGTGTGCGCCAGGCCCAAACCCTGCCAATGACATTTCAGAGTCCAAGAGAAGCTATCACATAAGAAACATGGTGAGATACATCCCTAATCCTGAAGGGCAGTGAACAGAAGGGAGAACAAGGGAGGAGATTCTATGTGGAAGCAGTCCGGGATACATACCCTGAGCCAAGGCAGGCTGGGAGCCTGGGAAGCTGCCGGTCCCTTTGTGGAAGGGAATGTTAAGTTTGGCTGCATGGAGGGTTAGCTGAAGCTGTTGAAATGGTGAGCGGGGACCAGAACCCCAGATGGCGGGTCTCTCAACGGACAGACTAGGTCAGCCATGGAAAATGGCTCCTAACAGTTCCTGAGGGATGTGGTGAACTAGAGACAAGTGCCCGCCCACCTGGGACGGGTGGAAGGACTGCTGTGCTGTTCCTGAGCAGGTGCACTAGCCAGGTGTTTTGTGCACTCAGTGTCCAGAGAGTTTCTTAGAATAAGGGTGATTGTGGGGGGCATCTGGGTGGCTCAGTCAGTTAAGCATCCAAGTTCGGCTCAGGTCATGATCTCACAGTTCGTGGGTTCAAGGCCCACATTGGGATCTCTGCTGATGGCTCAGAGCCTGGAGCCTGCTTCAGTTTCTGTGTCTCCCTCTCTCTCTGCCCCTCCCCAGCTCTCTCTCTCAAAAATGAATAAACACTTCTTAAAAATTAAAAAAAAAAAAAAGAAGAAGGGTTATTGTCAGCCACTTTGCCCTGGCTGGGGTGGGGGCGGGGGTGGGGGGTAGGCATCAATCACTCCATTAAAAAGAAACCTAAATTAGGCATTCTTCTGTGTAATATGGAATATTCCAAATGAGGTCTAGATTTTTGGTGGTGGTGAAATGAGTAAAAACAGAGATGGATCAGGGCACTTGGGTGGCTCAGTCGCTCAAGGGCCCGACCCTTGATTTCGACTCAGGTCATGATTCCAGGGTTGTGGGATTGAACCCCTGCGTGGCACCTACTTAGGATTCTCTTTCTCTCCCTCTGTCCCTCCCCTGCTCACGCTCCTTCTCTGTCTCTCTAAATAAAAAAAAAATAGAGATGGATTAAATGCAAGCACAGTTGAGAGCGTAGCAAGTCACTGCCGTTTGCACACCTATAGTAGCTTCATGGCGTATCCAACTGGGAAGTCCACTACGTGCCCACATCAAATGACTAAGCATTTTATGGAGAAATATTAGTTTTACTTAGTAAGTAGAATTTGGCTGATTTGGGTTTTTTGAGTTTTTTCTAGAATATTGCATATTCTTTGACTTCCTCCTCAATTAAAAAAAAAAAAAGTCCCAGCATGGTATGTGACATTGTCTGGGTCAAAATAATCATGGGAATAATTGCTCTTCAAAAAAATCTCAGTACTTGTCAGGCTCTGAGCTGGATTTGCCACATATATTCTGTACATCCATCAGTCTTGGGAGGCGGGGCTTCTCACACTTGCTCCGCCGATAAAGAACCCGGGGTTCAGAGAGTACGCTAACGTGAGTAAGATCACGCTGCTGCTAGGTTGCAGGGCCAGTGTGGATCCATGGCCTGAATTCATCTAAAGCCCACGCTATGCTGCGCCTCTCAGCCAGACTCAGATATCGTGTGTCATGATTCACGTTTCCTTTCACTACCCTGAGATATGTCTCAGGCGAGAAAAAGAGGGCTCTGTGCACAAGCTACTGGTGTGGAATACACAGCTAGAACAATAAACTATCAAGTGGTGCGAATAAAGAAAAAGACATTTGGTGACAATATGATCATCTACATATGCAACGCCAGATGACCTCAAAAGATAGGGGCTCACAAAATCATCTCCATCCCTGCCTCATAGAAAGTCAGTGTGTTAGAACCAAAGTCACAGAAGAGGCTAAGTCCAGTTGGTGAAGAGAAGGAATAAATCAGCCGGCTTTTGCTCTGACAGCCCTACAAGCCGCCCTGAGCACGCTGCCTTGAGCTACAGCTGCCCCGTGTCCCCCTGCCCCTGCCACACTGATTTCATCTGCAAGTTTCATCTCGAGTTTGCAGGGGAGTAGCATTTCCTAGGAAGGCTTTAAATTTTTTTTTTTTAAGTTTATTCGTTTTTGAGAGAGAGAGACAGAGCATAAGCGGGGAAGGAGCAGAGAGTGAGGGAGACACGGAATCTGAAGCGGGCTCCAGGCTCTGAGCTGTGAGCTCACGAACCGAGAGATCATGCCCTGAGCTGAAGTCAGATGCCTAACCTACTGAGCCACCCAGGTGTCCCTAGGAAGCCTTTAATCCAGGGACAGGAGCCAAGATGTGGAACGCTCTGTAGGAGAATGGGAGATCAACACCCGAGGATATAGGTGGTCTCACACAGACTAACCTGTGGCTGCCCTCAGACCTATAGGCTTGTCAGGAACATTAGAGACTTGGTCTACGGAGGGTGACCTCAGGTCAGTAGAGGGAGTAGTGTGAACCGCTGATAAACATCAAGGGGGCGGGGGGGGGGGACCTAGAAGGAAGAATGAGGAAAGGACTCAACCAGAACAGTGGGATCGCGTGAAGTTGTGCCCCAGCTGTCAGCTCTTGGGGGTCCAAAACAGTTGTGGCTGGATTTGCCTCACCCTGACTTCCAACTCAGTAGTGCCAGGAAGGTGAGATCTGAGGGCAGCAGCCCAGGTCAGCTGAGGGTGGCATCCCAAGAACAGGCCAGACACCACAGTGCTTGGTGTCAAGGTGAGGGCAGTGGAGGGGTGAGGGCAACACCCACCTGAGAACATAAGAGACCCCCCAAATCTCCCCTGCTCCTGCCCGAGCTGGTAACCCTGGGAGGCCTAGAGGAGACTTGTTAGATTGGGGAACCCCCCCCACCTTTTCTGCCTGCATGGTAGCAGGAAGAGAAGAGTCTAGTGGGGGTGGCCCCAGTTCTGCAGAGATGGGAGACTCAAGAACTAATGAATCAAGGTTAGGACTCAGTGATATGAGGGGACTCCCCTCAGCACAGAGGTTCCCACATGTTCTTATCTTGGGGTGCACAGTGCAGAGCCCTTCAGTTTTGCCTGGGGAGTCACAGGGACGGGAGGACCTCGGTGTAACGGGTGGCTCCAGTGTCACAGAGGTAGGAGTTTTGGCTCTAATTGGTGTCCAGGTGAGAACCCTGAGTAGTAATGAAAGTAAAGAAAAATAAGTACAGAAGTTAAATAGACATCTCAGAAGATGCCCGAACATATGGAGAGGCCATCAACCTCATTAGTAAGGTGAGTTTGTAAGGGTTAAATTGTAGTGTAGGGCTTAGCTTGAAAAATAACAACTTTGTTTTGACACTGAAGGTCAAAAGATAACAGCCTTGCTTTTACTCTTGTAAATCATACTTCATACTCTTGTGAATCAGGCTTTACCAATGAAGGAAACAATGAGCTGTTCGGAGCCACGCTCTTATCAAGAGTGTTGGTCCCGATCCGTCGGCCTTGCCTCTCATTGTAATAAACTTTGTTGCAACTGTCACTGGTGCCCGTAGCATTCTGTTTCAGGAGTCGTGTGGATGCAACAAGTTCTAACTTCCCCAGGGAACCTCGAGGGACAGGCTGAGCAGGAGAACCAGGAAGACTGTCGGGTCCGACAGCAGTGCCCCGGTGAAGGGGCTCACAGCCTCTCGCCCTTCTCCTCCAGGAGCCATGCAATGTGCCCTCCCGACACACTCCTTTCTGCTGTTCTTAGCGACAGTCACCATGTCTCGAGGTCACATGCTACGCCCATGGGAAAAGCCACCAGGCCTGAGATGAGTCTCAGAGTCTCGGGTGCTCACGCTACTATGACAGTGGAAGGACAGTCCGTGTCCTCTCCCTCTTGTGGGCACATTCCCCGGGGAGAAGGGCGACATCAGGTCAGATAACATTCTCCATGAGCCTCAGAGAGCTCCAACCCACCACTGATTTCTGTGGCTGTTTTACGCACAGAATCTTATGAAGGTGCTAAGAGCAAAACTGAGGAAAGCACGAGTTCCTGCCAGGAAAATGTAAATATTTTTTTAATGTTTAAATGGGGGAGGGGCAGAGGGAGAGGAAGAGAGAGAATCCCAAGCAGGCTCCCGCTGTCAGTGCAGAGCCCAACACAGGGCTCCATCTCACGACTGTGAGATCATGACCTGAGCCGAAATCAAGAGTTGGACACTTAACCGACTGAGCCACCCAGGTGCCCCTAATGTGAATTAAAAAAATATATATATGTATATATATATTGTTTATTTATTTTTGAGAGAGAGACAGAGCTTGAGCAGGGGAGGGGCAGAGAAAGAGGGAAACACAGAACTCAAAGCAGGCTCCAGGCTCTGTGCTGTCAGCACAGAGCCCAACGTGGGGCTTGAACTCACAAGCTGTGAGATCATGACCTGAGCCAAAGTCGGACGCTTAACCGACCGGGCCACCCAGGAACCCCAGTATATTTGTATCATTGTTCACTAGAGAGGAGTCCCCTATGTCAGCTATATGGGACCAGGAAAACCAGACACAGTATGAAATGGCTTTTCTTTTCCAATGAGATACCCATCGTACCACTCCTTAAATCAATCAAATATGCACACAAAAAAGTGGCAAAGATAAGTGGGCTTGGTCAACATCCCCCCAAATAGTCAAGAATGGGCAAAATGAAAACTGAGAAACAAGAATGTGAGGAGAACAGGGGAGGAAGTGTTGGCCTCAAACTAAGCTCTGAGAAGAACTCATAGAACAGTGAGGCTATGAGCAAGCACTTGAAGGATGCGCAGATGTGCAGTCTGGAGGTGGGGAGGACTGAGAAGGACCTCTAGGGTACAAGGAGTCTCTCGCCACACATCCCCACTGAACCCTTTATTCAATTCTCTGTGCAATTATTGGGGAGCCAGGGGGTTCCAGGCTGCCCAAGAGGAGAGCTAGCCTTGGCTTTGTGCACGACAATGGACAGGTGAACAAGACAGTCCCCCTTTCTCGTGGGCCAACAGACTAGGGATAAAAGATCTTAGTATGCTTTGACATTTAGATTCTCCGAAGTGTGAGAACCCTCGGTCACAAGCTAGCAGGAAAAAACAAGAGCTTGACAAAATCAGGAGTGCCTTTCTTTTCTGGGTTAAAGTTAATATTCATTCTTTTACAATGAGTCAGAAATTTCAGGACATCAATGCATTCAGCCTTGGCTTTTTATCTAGTCTAGTCATCCAGAGGGATTGTGATACAACTCCTCCCTTTTATTTTGTAACTCTGAAATCTATATTGCATACAGAAAAGCCTGTAAAATATGTGTGTAGAGTTTAAAGAATAATTACGTGAACACTTATGTGCTCACGTGAAAATTAAGAAATAGAACATTGTCGGTAACTCAGTAGTCCCCAGTGTCCTTCCTTAATGTTATACAACTTCCTACCTCCTATGGACTGAATGATTGGGTCCTCCCCTTCCATATGCTGAAACCCCAAGGGCATGCTATTTGGAAGTGGGGCCTTTGGAAAGGGAATTAGGTCATGAGGATAGAAACCCCATGATGGCATTAGTGTCCTTAGAAGAGGAGAGCTAGCCTTTCACCCACCCCTTGAGAGGACATAACAAGAAAACATCCCTCAACAAGCCAGGAAGAGGGCCCTCACCAAGACCTGAAGCTGTGGCACCTTGATCTTGGACCTTTCAGCCTCCAGAACTGTGAGAAACAAATGTCTGCTGTTTAAGTGACCCAGTCTATGGTAATTTGTTGTAGCAGCTGGAGCTAAGACACTACCCCAGAGGTAATCGCTATTCTGAATTTTGTTATTTGTTTTCTTTTCCCCCAGACTTTGAATACATCTTTAAACAATCTAATCCTTTGTCCAGTTTTATCTGCCTTTGAACTTTATATAAATGGACCTACACTGTAGGCAATCACCTGAGACTTGCTTTCTTTGCTATTATGTGCGGTATTCACCCACGTCGAAGCACACAGTCCTCGTTCGCTCGTATTCATTGCTGCTGTAAGATTTGTTTTGTGCCAGTCCCAGCCTATCGATAAGTAGTGTTACGGCTGGACGGGCCTTGTGGTTCTTACTATGATTGTAAGGTGCTCTTCAGCAATAACCAATAACCACCAGGGAACTTGGGAAAAAATGAAGGTTTATTACTTACGGGACCTGGAAATTACACAGCACACCTGGGGCTACACAATGAGGTTGCAGGTAGAGAGAGAGAGAGAATACCAGCTTAAGGGCCTGGTGTTCTGCTTTTATTGGGGTCAAGGATGGGGCCTAGGATTTCCGCAAGTTCACTCTTTATTTGTAAATTGAAAACATAAGGGCAGGAATTCAAAACACTGGAAGAGAAAAAAAAAATAGCCGCCCAAATGGTCATTTATGGAAATCAACCAAAATTTTTAAAACAAAGAAGCCTAGGGGTTAGGGAGTGGCTTGGCTTTTTATCTAGTCTAGTATGGCGGGCAATGTGTTTATTCAAGATAGCCCTCTTTGAAGTAGATCCTGGGCAATCAAAACTTCAATCAGGCACTTGCATTACAAAAAGAAAAGCCAACTGTCAGGACTTACACTACACATTCCAAGGCATAAATATACCACAATATATTTATCCACTTTTCTTTGGCTAATATTTGAGTTGTTTAATGCTACCATGAAAATTTTTATAGCTTCTCTTGGTTCACTTGTGCAAAAGGCTTTCTAAGTTTCATATCTAGTACTGGAATTACTGGGTCATAGGGCATGCACATGTTCAAGTTTACTAGGTGACTGCCTAACTCTTTCCAAAGTGGTGATACTAATTTTCACCACCGCAGAAGAGAATATGTTGATCTATATCTTTCACCAGTATCTGTATTTTTCCACTTTAAAATTTTTGTCCATTTGATGTATAGCAACGTCTCACTGGGTGTTTACTTTACATTTCCCTGTTACTAATGAGGTTGATGGCCTCTCCATATGTTCGGGCATCTTCTGAGATGTCTATTTAAATTCTGTACTTCTTTTTCTTTTTTTTTATTAATTTTTTTAATGTTTATTTTTGAGAGAGAGAGAGAGAGCCAGAACATGAGCAGGGGAGGGGCAGAGAGAGAGGGAGACAGAATCTGAAGCAGGCTCCAGGCTCTGAGCTGTCAGCACAGAACCCGATGTGGGGCTCGAACCCACAAACCGTGAGATCATGACCTGAGCCAAAGTTGGGCACTCAACCGACTGAGCCACTCAGGTGCCCCGTTATCTATTTTTTTAAATGTTTATTTATTTTTGAGAGAGAGAGAGAGAGAGAGAGAGAGAGAGAGAGAGAGAGAGTGTGAGCGGGCAAGGGGCAGACAAAGAGGGAGACACAGAATCTGAAGCAGGCTCTAGGCTCTGAGCTGTCAGCACAGAGCCCGACGTGGGGCTTGAATTCACGAACCAGATCAGGACCTGAGCCGAAGTCGGACACCCAACTGACTGAGCCACCCAGGCACCCCTAGTTAGTTAATTTTTAAGTTCTAAAGGCTCTATTTCAAATCTATGTGGCCGTTTCCCACAATTTCTTGTCCCCTGCATGTACTGTAAAAATTATCCATTTTTTTTCCTTAAGTATAGTTAGTAATCATTAGCTATTTTACATTCTGTGACTAATATGTGAAATCTTTGTAAGTCTGTTTCTCCTTGCTCTTGTTTTTCTCTGCTAATTCTCCCTCATGGTGCCATATTTTCTTGCATTGTTTAAAATTTCTTTTGCTTCCTGCTTGTATTCCTTAAAAATTTTATTTGCTGGAATCCTTGGAGATTGGAATGAAGTTCCTAGTATAGAGAGAACTGGCTTTTGTTTTTGTCTGCCAGCTGTGGGCACTTAGCAAATCTGTCTAAAACCATTAGATTATTGGTTGCAGCTTTGTTGAACACTCAAGAAATATGAATTTGGGCTGCCTGGGCTCTTAAGAGGCAGTTTATGATTACATCTTCCCGAGGGCATCTCTTCCCTGTCTTCTCACTACAGAGATTCAGAGAGCGATGTTCATTGCAGCCCCCTGACACTATAGCCCTTTGGACCCAAAGTGTTCTGGCTGGAGCCTTCTGCTAGACTCTTCCTCTTAGGCAAGCCCTTGGTTGTTTTCTCTGAATCCATGCCACACAACAATGTGACACTGAAGTGCAAGTTCACATCAGTTTGGCCGGTACTTTCAGTGTCAAAGACTCCTTCAGTTCACTATTTACCTCTCTGGGTTTCTATCTTGATTCCATCTATTAACTACATGTTCCTTTCTTTCTTCCCAAATATCAGCTTTTTAACTAATTTTTAACATCTAGTATTTTAGATGTTTTCAGCAGGAGGGTCAATCTGGAAACTGCCTGTCCTATTACTGGAAACTGAAGTCCAAAGGCAATATTTTTTATATAATTACTTTGTTACCGGTTACTTTTCTATTATAACACCTATCATGTAGTCAATGAATATAATTAGCAACCCTCAGGTGCAAACGTATTTACGTCCCTGGGCAAGCTGATGCAGAGAAATGGAGAGAATCAGATGCATTCTAGTAGTTAAGAAAAGACGGCATCCTGTTCCATACTGGCTCATCTCATATAGCAGTAATGAAGATCACAGCATTGACTTGGCATATTCCTACTGCCTCTTTATTCTCATCCCCAAACAATATTAAGCCGTATTCAGACTGTGCTCACCATGACTTAAGCCCTCCCTTTGTGAGATTTCTTTGCCCTCCAACCTGTGTCCAAGTGTGTCTGAATCAAAATGCTCCGTGATTCTCAACCTAGGGTGATTTTGTCCCCCAGGACATACTTGGCAATGTCAGGAAACCGTTTTGGTTGTCACAACTCCTTGTGGGGGTGCTACTGGGACGTAGCGGGTAGAGGCTTAGGATACCACCACACAGTCCTCCAAAACAAAGAATTATCTGGCCCCAAATGCTATAGTGCTATGGCTGAGATATGCTGGGAAATGATGAACTCAGAAGGGCTTGCCCATGAGAGGATCAATTCCTCAGAAAGTGCCAATGGCAAAAAATGTAAACTACATTATCAGCCAAATGCAATTCTATGGCCTCACAACAGGAAGGTCTAATGATTAGGCTCCTCTCTAATGTAAAAATGGCATCATTATAGTAAGCTGGCGCCATCTCTGCACTGAGTGAAAACTTTCACAGAAATATTCAAGCAGTCCATGTTTCATTCATTGCAGTACATATAAGCTGTCTTTGGGGACACGCACACAGAGTGACTTAGTTAAGTACAAGGGGAAAAAGTTCCAATTTCTAGTCCCATTTGTTTCCAAGAAGAGTGGACTCACTAATTGTATATTGAGTGTTATGAATCGGGGCAATTCAGAACAATTTCAACTTCCACAAGAGGGAATCTGACCAATGGTCTCCCAGGATAGCCATGTAATATTTTAACTGAAATATGACTATTAGAGTTGGAGAATCAACATACATTACCAACAATTTCAGTGGCTTCCATTCAGGAGACCACCTCCCCTTAGAAAAAAATAACTCACTAGCACTTGAGAAATCAGGACATTTTCCTTAAGATGATTCAATGACATTTTAATATTGATGTTTAACTGATGATGCAAAATATATAAAATTTCAATGATTCTGTATGAAATAATCTTGTACCCAAAGACTTCCTAAAGTCACTAATGAGAAGGGGGGGGGATGAAATAATTTCTAGGAGAAAATCTGAATCAATCAGGGTTCAACGGAGAAGCAGAAACACAATGTGTGTAGAGTAATGCATGCAGAGTAAGGGATTTATCATAGGGTTTATTGTAGGGAATATTTTGTGTAAGAGTGTTTTCTCTGCATCTAGTGTTGAGCCAGAAGGCACTATAGTGCAGCCAGGCCAGCAATTGGAGTTGAGCTGGGTGTAGATGAAAGCAAAGACAAACCGGAACCTTCATCCGTCTCTTGCTACCTCCAGCTCAATGCCACGGTAACCTTCAGGAGGAGCCACTTTTGCCCTAGCACTGCACGTGCACCTGTCCCAGAGAACTCTAAAGAGGGAATCCAGAAGAAGCTGGATGAGCTATGTGTCCAGGTACTGCCCCCTGCTGACAAGGTCAGCCGGCTCATCAGTGACAACTTGCCTGGCACTACACAGTGGTAGCTGCTAAACATAGCTGCTGCTTAACTTCTTTCTTTTTTTAATTTTTTTAATGTTTATTTATTTTTGAGACAGAGACAGAGTGCGAGTGGGGGAGGGGAAGAGAGAGGGAGATACAGAATCCGAAGCGGGCTCCAGGCTCTGAGCTGTCAGCACAGAGCCCAATGCTGGGCTCGAACCCACAAACTGTGAGATCATGACCTGAGCCGAAGACAGATGCTTAATCAACTGAGCCACCCATGCGCCCCGATGCTGCTAAACTTCTAAACTTCTAAATCTCATGCAAATTTTCCTTTTGGCCACCCCCAAACTGGCAGCATACAGGGAAAGAAACCATGGGAGGGAAACACAATAAAAAAAGGCATCACAAATACCCTGCTTTCCAAAGGAAGAGCTAATACTCATGGATAAGCATTTCCCACCATGAAATTAGTGGATGATAATATGAGAGACTGGCAGTAGCGTTGGGAATGTGGATGTCAGAGAACAGAATTCCAGAGAATGAAAAATTAAAATGACACAGGGAATCTTTCTCAGGTAACCCTCTATCCAAGAGGATGTGAACTGTGGAACAGACCGTGGGCATCATGTTTAAGCTGACAGCTAAAATTACAATTAGAACCGGGCAACGGTGAGGACTGAAAGTTAATTTCTTAGACACTATGATTCTACCTGATAAACATGGGACTATAAAAAACTTGTTTGAAAGATTAAGTAAGCTGAAGATTGGAAAGTTAACAAATCAAAAGAAAAGGACTTACGATACTTTCTATAGAATCAGAGAAGGCATTTGATATATTCAATATCTACTCGTAATTTTATTTTTTAGTTTTTTTACTATTTATTTATTTATTTTGAGAGAGAGAGAGGGCACCTGTGGGGGCAGGAGGAGGGGCAGACAGAAAGGAGAGAGAGCAGGTAGCACAGAGCCCAACACGGGGCTCGATCTCATGAACTGAGATCATGACCTGAGCCAAAATCAAGAGTTGGACGCTTAACTGACTACGCCACCCAGGCACCCTATTCATGATTTTAAATAAACTGTTGATAAAACAAATTGATTAATTTACTCCCTTTTCATGATAGAATATAATCAAAGTCAGTATTATGATTTATGGGAAAATGCTAGAAGCACTTCTATTAAAAGTGGAGAGTACAGGGGCGCCTGGGTGGCGCAGTCGGTTAAGTGTCCGACTTCGGCTCAGGTCAGGATCTCGCGGTCCGTGAGTTCGAGCCCCACGTCGGGCTCTGGGCTGATGGCTCAGAGCCTGGAGCCTGCTTCCGATTCTGTGTCTCCCTCTCTCTCTGCCCCTCCCCCGTTCATGCTCTGTCTCTCTCTATCTCAAAAATAAATAAACGTTAAAAAAAAATTAAAAAAAAAAGTGGACAGTACAAGGATAGTTTTTATTACCATTATTATTTAATTAAAAAAAATTTATCCAAAACAATTAGACTAGAGAAATAAAAAAGCATACAACTTGGAAAAGAGGAGATAAAGTTATCATTATTCATGGATAAAATGCTTTTTTTAGTGGAAAAAAAGGTATCCGATTTTCAAGTCAGATCAGGAATTTTCAAATTCCTATCAGTCCTCAAGAAAATACCACCCCTTCATGATTAATCTCTGTGTGAAATCATTAATTACTTCCTATCAAAGGCCTCTTTCCATTAGTACTATTTATCTTATGCTAATCTCTTATTTTGATGTCAGCAATACATCCTGAATTTCAAGTTTGTCATCCATTAACTTTAAAAATGCACTTCTACCTTGTACTTCTGAGTTCCTTTCCTCAATGAAACAAAATTAGGGCACTTATTAAGTAAGTCATGGGAATACAGTCGATAATAAAAAAAATAAAATCAAGGCATTTAAAATATGCATGATGTTTATACTAGTAAAACTTAAATATTTCTTCCTCTGATCTCAACAGATTAGATTTCAACTATGAGCAAGGGTTTTCCATCTTGCACTTGGACATTCTGGACCAGATGTTCTTCTTTGTCATGGGGACTGTCTTATGCATTTTAGAAAGTTTAGCAGCATTCCTGGCCTCTGCCAACTAGACACGTGTAACAATCTCCAGTGAAGAAAACCAAAAATGTCTCAACACAGTGTCAAATGTCCTCTAGATGGCAAAATCTCAATTAAATTCGGTCTCTTATGTCTTCCTATTATTTTTTTTTATCTGTACGGTTTTTGCAAAGATTCGACCATAACCTGTGACATTAGATACTTCCAGGAAAATTATTTTACATCTTCAACTACTAAGTACAGTTTGAGAGCCTGCCCAAGAAAAACTTTTCACTGGTATCGTAAAACCACACTGCTTCACAGAACTACAGACAAGGTTACGGCTTCACCAGGCAGTGAACTGACAAGTACAAGTAAGTTATCTTATCAATACTGATGTTGTCAACCTAAGGAAAATCCTTGTACTTTGGAAGCATCATCCTAAAGCTATTTTCTGTTCAATTAACTGTAGTGGAAAATCACTTCCAGAGTAGTAGCATAAGGACCTCTGAAAATTCACTCTTAAAAAACATAAACAATGCTATAAACCAACTAGACCTAACATACATCCATCTAACACTCTACCCAACAAGAGCAGACATAGTCATATCAAGTGCACATAGAGCATTCTCTAGGATAGACCATACATTGGGTCACAAAAACACATCTCAATAAATTTTTAAAAACTGAAGTAATACAGGGGCACCTGGGTGGCTCAGTCAGTTAAGTGTCCGACTTCAGCTCAGGTCATAACCTTGAGATTTGTGAGTTCAAGCCCCGCATCAGGCTCTGTGCTGACAGCTCAGAGCCTGCAGCCTGCTTCAGATCCTCTGTCTCCCTCTCTCTCTGCCCCTGCCCCACTCATGCTCTGGCTCTCTCTCTCTCAAAAATAAAATAAACATTAAAAAAACTTTTTTAAATTGACATAATACAAAGTGTATTCTCAAATTACAATGGAAAAACTTAGAAATAAAAAACAAGGAAATTTAGGAAATTCACAAATATGTGGACATTCAAGAACACATTTCTAAATAGCCAATAGGTCAAAGAACTAATCATAATGGAAATTAGAAAATAAATGAAAATACAACATACCAAAACTTGTGAGATGCAGCTAAAGCAGTACTCAGAGGGTGGGAAAGAAGAAAGATCTCAAATTAATAACCTAATCTTCCATCTTAAGAAACTAGCAAAAGAAGAACAAACTAAATACAAAGCAAGCAGAAAGAAGGAAATAAGGAAGATTAGAGCAGGAATAAATAAAACGTGGAATAGAAAAACAATAAAATTCATGAAACCAAATGTGGAATCTTTAAAATAACAACAAAATTGACAAGCCTTTAGCTATACTGATGGTAGAGGCTAAGGGCAGGCTGTCCCAAAGTACTCCACTTTGGTATATTGGTTATTTTAAATAAAAGTTACTTAAAAGACAGCCTGTGCAGGAAAGACACTCAGACCTTCCTCCATCCCTGTTAAAGCAGGAAATAAATCTCCCATGTGAAAGTTGCCCTCTTTGTACCAGGAGGTAAAGAGATTTCCTTATCACCAGAGATAGGAAATTCAAGGCCAAGAAGGCTATATAAATAACCTTTGTTACTTTTTACCAATTTACTCTGACAGCTCAAATTCTGTTTAGAATTCCTTAGGGGCGCCTGGGTGCTCTGTCAGTTAACCGTCCAACTTCGGCTCAGG
Source organism: Prionailurus bengalensis (assembly GCF_016509475.1). Lineage (NCBI taxonomy): Eukaryota > Metazoa > Chordata > Mammalia > Carnivora > Felidae > Prionailurus > Prionailurus bengalensis. The sequence continues at coordinate 12,791,020 of NC_057361.1, forward strand.
TCATGATCTCATGGTGGTTCGTGAGTTCGAGACCTGCATCGGGCTGTCAGCACAGAGCCCACTTTGAATCCACTGTTCCCTTCTTTCCCTGCCCACCCCCCACTCGTTCTCTCTCTCTCTCTCTCTCAAAAATAAATAGCCATTAAAGAGAAAAAAGAATTCCTTACTAACTGAAACTCCCAAAGTGAAGTTTTCTTTGTTCTGTCAATTCCTCATAGATTTATTGTCTCTTTCTCTCAAGTCTAAAATTACCCTACCCGGAAGTCGCCTATACCCAGGCAAAGTAAAAAAGTAGTCTGACTGGAACAAATGTACATTCCTTGAGGTGACACAGAGACTTCTGTTCTTTGGCACATGCTCATTGCAAAGCCCATGAAAAATAAGCCTGAGAAATGGAGAGGGGAAGAAGAAACGGGAAGTGAAGTGTCTAAGGGCTTGGGACTCCACTGTGTGTGGGGGGGGGTTGGGGGGGTTCATACATATTTCCAATAGGTTTGCAACCTATTGGTTGTAACTAGACAGCACAGCTTTTATTTGGTATTTCTGAAAATGAATCATCTCACTTCTCTCTCACAGGCAGAGAGAGAGGGAGACAGACTCCCAAGCAGGCTCCATGTTGTCAGTGCAGAGCCCAGTGTGGGGGCTCCATCCCACAACCTTGAGATCAGGACCTGAGCTGAAATCAAGAGTGGGACTTGAGTGAGCTACCCAGATGCCCCTGTAAATTTAATTCCTAGTCCAGCTAGAGGGTAGAGGAAGAATTTTTCCTTCCCTTCACGATCAAGATAAAAGAGAACACTAACATAAAAAGTGTAATCTATCATAGGAATTAAAACTTGGTTTAACAGGTGAAAATCAATATAATGCATTATATTAATAGAATGAAAGACAATCACCACATGAACGTCTCAATAGATGAAGACAAAGCATTTGACAAAATGCAACACTTTCATAATAAAAACAACAAATTAGGAGAAGAAAATTTCTTCATGCTAAGGAAGGGCATTTACAAAAAAAATGAAAGTTAAATCATTCCTAATAGTGAAAGACTGAACAGTTTCTCCTTAAGATCAGTGAGTCAATACAAGGATATCTGCTCTTGCCACTTCTTGTCAACCTTGTACTAGAAGTCCTCACCAAGGAAGTTAGGCAAGAAAAATAAATTAAAGGCATCCACATTACAAAGGAAGAAATAAAACTATCTCTATTAGCAAATGACATGACCTTGTATATAGAAAATCCTAAGAAATACACACACACACACACACACACACACACACACACACAACACTATTAGAACTAATGAATTCAGGGGCGCCTGGGTGGCCCAGTGGGTTGAGCATCCGACTTCGGCTCAGGTCATGATCTCACAGTCTGTGAGTTCGGGCCCCCACATCGGGCTCTGTGCTGACCGCTCAGAGCCTGGAGCCTGCTTTGAATTCTGGGTCTCCCTCTCTCTCTGCCCCTCCCCCACTCATGCTCTGTCTGGCTCTCTCTCTCTGTCAAAAATAAATAAGCATTAAAAAATTTTAAAAAAAGAACTAATGAATTCAGCAAGGTAGAATACATGATCAGTATACAAAAATCAATTGTACTTCTATACACTAGCAATGAACAATCCAAAAATGAAATTAAGAAAACAATTTCATTTATATAGATCAAAAATAACAAAATACGTTGGAATAAATTTAGCAAAAGAAATACAAGACTTGTACACTGAAAACCACATAACATCATTGAAGGAATTTAAAGAAGACTTAAATAAATGGAACGACAGGCCGTGTTCATGAATCAGAAGACTTAATATTGATAAGATGACAACATTCCCCAAATTGATCTACAGATTCAAAACATTCCCTATTACAACCCAGCTGCTTCTTTTGAAGAAACTGGCAACGTGATTCTAAAACTCATATGGAGGGGCGCTTGGGTGGTTCAGTCAGTTGAGCGTCCAACTTCAGCTCAGGTCATGATCTCATGGTCTGTGAGTTCAAGCCCCGCATGGGGCTCTGTTCCGACAGCTCAGAACCTAGAGCCTGCTTCTGTGTCTCTCAGTCTCTGCCCTCCTCCACTTATGCTCTCTTTCTAAAAATAAAAATAAACATTACAAAAAATGTACAGGCTCTTGCTAAGGGACATCTTGGAAGCCAAAGCCACAAAATTAATGGGCCCCGGGTCAAGCACTTAAAAGCTGTTAGAACACTTGCCACCTCAGGAAGACTCCCACGTTAGGATAAGTTGGTCACAGAATAAGTTAGATTGACAAGTTCACCCACCAACCTCAAGAAAACTTCTGTGCAATGCCGTATGCTATAAAACAACACATAATCCCCAGCCCTGTGGCACATCCCTTAATACCTCCTAGGTATTAATGTGGCTCCAAGAGACCCAAGGCCTAGCCAAAAGGAAAAAGCAGATCAAGCCTTTCATCTTGTACTATGTCCTAAGAACTTGGCTTTGTGACCAGTGAGAATATTCTCTTCAGTTTCCACCATTCAGAGGGTGCACTTATCAGGGTGCCCCTTGGTGACCAAACAGACTGGGAATCCAACTCTCTCTCTGTCCACCCATGCCAGCTCAGGAGTGTTTGTCATGAGAGTTTCCAGCCTTGTCGAATCACCCTTCATCACCTATCACCTGGTAGTGCTAAAAAGTCCCATCCCAGTAGCACCTGCCCAGTTGCACAGATGAGCAGGTCTATGGCCAGAGGTATGTTATGTTTTTGTGGGGACCAGAGATACCATTTTCACTACACCATTCTTACCACCTGGACAGCAAAGGCCTTTGCTTTCTTAGAGTAATTTTAGGAGTTGAAGGAATGCCAACAACACTGACTCCACCTTTGGCCCTCCACCTTGTTCAGAGCCACAATGACCTCCCTCAGGGCTACAGGTTCCAGGCCTTGTGGAGGTTAATATATGGCCTGAACAAGATGCAGCAAGGTTTGTTCTGATCCTCCCTAAAGTGGCGAACAGAAGACTCTACTCTAGATAACTAGTAGAGATGATTGGTGCACAGAAGGCCCCACTTTAGCTAACTAGTAGAGGGCCTCTGACAGATGACGGATGGCGCCACTTTACATAACTACCCTGTGACCTCACCATCATGCCCCTTAATCTTCGAAAGCTGGGGATTAAGGCCCAGAAGGAGCACAAGACGCGGGCAGAGAATGGATGCACACCACCTAGGTTGTCTGCCTGCTTGACACCCAGCCCAGCCCGTCAGTAAGTTACCCTGACTACAGCTTTGTAAACGGTATGCAGTGGCTTGTTTCATTTTTCAGTCTTAAAGTGTCTTCTCAGTCTGGAAAATACTTTATTGATCCTCCTGCACCTTCTAACCAGGAGTAAACTTTTGGATCATGGGGGCTGGGTTATCTATGCCTTCTCTGGATGCCTCTTGCATCTTTGGCTACACCGTTAAGAGGCTTTTTGTTTTGGGGCGCCTGCGTGGCTCAGCCAGTTAAGCGGTTGACTCTTGGTCTCAGGTCATGATCTCACAGTTCTGTGGGTCTGAGCCCCACATTGGGCTCTGCGCTGGCAGCATGGACCCTGCCTAGGATGCTCTCTCTCTGCCCCTCCCCCACTCGCGCTGTCTCTCTCAGGATGAATAAGCTATAAATTTTTCTTAATTAAAAAAAAATAAACTTAAAAAAAGAAGCTTATTGTTCTAAGTCCCTATTAATAGATGCTACTCACCCATGGCCAGACAATGGACCGTTAAATTGGTTACACTTAAAAACATTCTCTATAGAGAGTTCTCAATTGTTTTATCAGTATCATGGCTAGCCTCAGGGGCTCCCTTGACACGATGAAAGAACAAAAATTAGACTTAAGACTTAAAAACAAATGTCCACATCCAATGTAAATTCCCCTTGAAATCTGGCCTCATCTGCCTGTTTTCCCTTTACTTACAAGATTTACAGAGAGCACTCAGGCCTAATCTCTGGATTCTAAGTATACAGGCTGATCACATAAATGCTGAAAGCAAGGAAATGAATTTAACAAAAGCATCTGACACTGGCGATAAAGTTTCCTTTGCTCCTACCTTCCAGGGATTGGTAACCTGGTTCTGCCAGAATCAGGCTTTCCTATGCCTCGTACTTGACAGGTGTATCCTAGAAGGCCCAGTACAAAAGAATTCGTGTCCCCGGACAGCAGCCGAGCCTTAAATTGTAAAAGTTCTTTTGCCTCTACTTTTCGAAGATGCTACCAAATTTAGAGAAGAATTAAAAAGATTAATGGCGGGGCACCTGGCTGGCTCAGTCGGTTAAGCGGCCGACTTTGGCTCAGGTCATGATCTCACCGTTCCTGAGTTGGAGCCCCACGTCGGGCTCTGTGCTGACAGCTCAGAGCCTGGAGCCTGTTTCAGATACTGTGTCTCCCTCTCTGTCTCTGCCCCTCCCCCTGTCATGCTCTGTCTCTATCTCTCAAAAATAAATAAACATTAAGAAAAATAAAATAAAATAAAATAAAAAGATTAATGGCTAGTCACAGCACCTCCTCACCTCCACAGAAGAAACAGAACGAAAATTTTTCCTAGCCCCTCCCGCAAACGATCTGTGAAAGGCCAATATTCAGGGGATAATAGAAGCTAATGTTGAATTGTGTACCCAGAAAGAATGCTTTCATTAAAATGCTTTATACAGACTTTACAGGGGCATATGTTTTTTGATTTCCATTTTCGTTAAAAATCTCCCCAATATAAAGAAGCAAATTTAGTTTAAAAAATGAGCTAGTCCCCTGATATTCGGGCTGTAATCTAGTTCTTTGGGGATTTAGAAACCATTCTTTGTCTTACAAGTATCTGCAAAAACAGATATGCAATTGTAGAAGCAAGTCCCACTATCTTACCACTCCCCAAACCTCACTTATTCTTCTTAAAATGTTTGTAGATATTATAATAGATCAGGATATTGGAACACAATTGTCCTACACTTGAGAAGAAAAAAGTAAACTCTATTTTATTTATTTAAAAAAATTTTTTTAAACATTTATTCATTTTAGAGACAGCTTGAGCAGGGGAAGGGGCAGAGAGAGAGGGAGACACAGAATCTGAAGCAGGCTCCAGACTCTGAGTTGTCAGCACAGAGCCCGACGTGGGGCTCGAACTCATGACCCACGAGATCATGACCTGAGCTGAAGTTGGATGCTTAACTGATTGAGCCACCCAGGCTCCCCAAAAGTAAATTTTAAATAGCAATTACCCTGAAACATTGGGGGGAAATTTTTTTTGCATTCTTTTCCCCTTAACATTATAAATCTTACGTCTTTATTTTTTTTTAATTAAAAAATTTTTAAGTTTATTTATTTGGAGAAAGAGAGAGAGAGAGAGAGAGAGAGAGAGAGAGAGAGAGAGAGAGGGGGAGGGGCAAAGAGAGGGTGAGGGAGAGAGAGAGAATCCCAAGCAGGCTCTGCACTATTAGTGCAGAGGCCGACGTGGGGCTTGAACTCACAAAACACAAGATCGTGACCTGATCCGAAACCAAAAGTCGGATGCTTAGCTGACTGAGCCACCCAGGTGCCCAAATCTTATGTCTTTATATATTTATTTAAAAAAAATTTTTTTAATCTTTATTTTTTTTTTTAATTTTTTTTTCAACGTTTATTTATTTTTGGGACAGAGAGAGACAGAGCATGAACAGGGGAGGGGCAGAGAGAGAGGGAGACACAGAATCGGAAACAGGCTCCAGGCTCTGAGCCATCAGCCCAGAGCCTGACGCGGGGCTTGAACTCCCGGACCACGAGATCATGACCTGGCTGAAGTCGGACGCTTAACCGACTGTGCCACCCAGGCGCCCCATTAATCTTTATTTTTGAGAGAGAGACAGCATGTGAGCAGTGGAGGAGCAGAGAGAGAGAGGGAGACACAGAATCGGAAGCAGGCTCCAGGCTCTGAGCTGTCAACACAGAGCCCGATGGGGGGCTCAAACCCACCAACCATGAGATCGTAACCTGAGCCGAAGTCGGATGCTCAACCGACTGAGCCACCCAAGCGTCCCAAATCTTATGTCTTTAAAACATAAACACAGACCATAATCACCAGAGACTGCAAGGAAAAAAAAGGAGGAAAGAGGCGTGTTTGAAATATAAACTGCCGGAAGGGCTCTTATGCCCAGACTGTTATACTTCTGATAACAAGGCACATAATGCTCCAAATCTCCACCTTGGAGAAAACCTGAATACTTTCTTTGTGCCTTTGTGATATAAATTTTCCATCATCTTCTCTAGGATCTATGAGCCATTTTTAAAAATACGAACTTTAGGAAGTTTTTCATAAGAAAAACAGGGGGAAGTGTTTTTGAAATTGAGTCTTTAATGTCTTTTCCACAAATATTTGTAAGAACAAAAGCTATAAGACTGTTTGCATCTTGTCTGTATGTGTGTCCATGCATCTTGTCTGTGTATGTGTGGCCATATATGTTATAAATGTGAGATATTTTCTCTATTTCCAGATGGTATTGCTAAAATTAACTTATAAAAGAGTACTATTCAGTGGGATTGAAGGCAAGTATTTGTAAGGATTGGGCATCCCAAAAATCAGAAAGAAACTAACCCAAATGTTTTCCAAGTTCACATGATCTGGAAAAATATTCAGTATTCAAGTTAATTTAAGGTTGTTCATTTAATTAACTTGGATGTCTTTAGAGTTACCAGCATTACTCAGGTAATGATCCCAAGGTGGTGGGATCAAGCCCTGCATCGGGCTCTGTGCTGAATGTGGCACCTGCTTAAGATTCTCTTTCTCCCTCTGCCCCTCTCCCCCACTCACGTGCTCTTTCTCTCTAAAATAAAAATTAAAAGAATAAAATAAATAAAATGAGTTACCAGCATTAAATATAGAGGTGAGCAGGGGGATGAGTGAAATAGGTGATGGGGATTAAGGAATACACTTATCACAGGGAGCACTTAATGATGTACAGAAGTGTTGAATCACTATATTGTATACCTGAAGTTAATATCACACTATATATTAATATATTGGAATTAAAGTAAAAAAACGTAAGGACCTCAGACGGGGGGTGGGAGGGAATATGGCAGACCAACATGGAACTTCTCAGCTTGTCTCATCCATGAAATGCAGCGAGATCAGCACCAAACCACTTTGCACATCTAGGAAATTGATCTCAGGATTGACACACAATCTGCATAACCTGAGCCACAGAACTCGGCAGGTATGCGGTGCAGACAGGTGAACTGAGGGACAGAAAAGCTGAGGAGGAAAGAGGGGCAGAAAGTTTATGTGAGCAAATTATAGCAGAAAACTTTCCTAATTTGGGGAAGGACACAGACATCAAAATCCAATAAGCACAGAGAACTCCCATTAGATTCAACAAAAACTGATCACCACCATGGCATATCGTAGTCAAATTCACAAAATACACAGACAAGGAAAGAATTATGAAAGCAGCAAGGGAAAAAAGTCCTTAACCTATAAGGGAAGACAGATCAGGTTTGCAGACCTATCCACAGAAACTTGGCAGGCTAGAAAGGAGTGGCAGGATAAATTCAACATGCTGAATCAGAAAAATATCCAACCAAGAATTCTTTATCCAGCAAGGCTGTCATTGAAAATAGATAAAGAGTTTCCCAGACAAACAAAAACTAAAGGAGTTTGTGATCACTAAGCCAGCCCTGAAAGAAATTTTAAGGGGGACTCTGAGTGGAAAAAAGATGAAACAAAACAAAAAGGACCGAAAGCAACAAAGACTAGAAAGGACCAGAGATCACCAAAAACTCCAACTTTACAGGCAACACAATGACACTAAATTCATATCTTTCATTACTCACTCTAAATGTCAATGGACTAAGTGCTCCAATTAAAAGACATAGGGTATCAAAATGGATAAGAAAACAAGCTCCATCTATATGCTGCTTACAAGAGACCCATTTTAGACCTAAAGACACCTACAGATTGAAAGTAAGGGAATGGAGAACCATCTATCATGCTAATGGAAGTCAAAAGAAAGCTGGGGTAGCCATACAAAGTAAAACTAGATTTTAAAATAAAGACTGTAACAAGAGATGAAGAAGGGCATTATATCATAATTAAGGGGTCTATCCACCAAGAAGATCTACCAATTGTACATATTTATGCTCCCAATGTGAAAGCCACCCAAATATATAAATCAATTACTCACAAACATAAAGAAGCTCATTGATAATAATACCATAATAGTAGGGGATTTCAACACCCCACTTACAACAATGGACAGATCATCTAAGCAGAAAATCAACAAGGAAACAATGCCTTTGAATGACACACTGGACTGGATGGACTTAACAGATATATTCAGAACATTTCATCCTAAAGCAGCAGAATACACATTCTTCTCGAGTGCACATGGAACATTCTCCAGAATAGATCACATACTGGGACACAAATCAGCCTTCAACAAGTACAAAAAGAGCAAAATCATACCTTGCATATTTTCAGACCACAATGCTATGAAACTCTAAATCAACCATAAGAAAAAAGTTAAGATCATGAATACTTGGAGATTAAGGAACATCCTACTAAACAATGAATGGGGTAACCACGAAATTAAAGAGGAAATTAAAAAGTACATGGAAGCCAATGAAAACAAAAACACCCAAAACCTCTGGGATGCAGCAAAGGCAGTCATAAGAGGGAAGTATATAGCAATCAGGCCTTCCTAAAGAAGGAAGAAAGGTCTCAAATACACAACCTAACCTTATACCTTAAAGCTGGAAAAAAAAAAACAGCAAAGAAAGCCCCAAACCAGCAGAAGACAGGAAATAATAATAAAGATCAGAGCAGAAATCAATGATATTGAAATCAAAAAACAGTAAAACAGATCAATGAAACCAGGAGCTGGTTCTTGGAAGGAATTAACAAAATTGATAAACCCCTAGCCAGATTAATCAAAAAGAAAAAGGAAAGGACCCAAATAAATAAAGTCATGAATGAAAGAGGAGAGATCACAACCAACACTGCAGAAATACAAACAATAATAAGAGAACATTATAAGCAATTATATGACAATAAATTGGGCAATCTGGAAGAAATGGAAAAATTCCTAGAAACATAGAAATTACCAAAAGTGAAACAGGAAGAAATAGAAAATTTGAATAGACCCATAACCAGTAAATAAATTGATTCAGTAATCAAAAAATCTTCCAACAAACAAGAGTCCAGGACTGGATAGCTTTCCAGGGGAACTCTACCAAACATTTAAAGAAGAGTTAACACCTATTCTTCTGAAGCTGTTCCGAAAAATAGAAAGGGAACGAAAACTTCCAAACTCAATCTACAAGGCCAGAATTACCTTGATTCCAAAACCAAAGACCCAACTAAAAAGGAGAACAGACCAATGTCCCTGATGAACATGGATGCAAAAATTCTCAACAAGATCCTAGCCAACCAAATCCAACAATACATTAAAAGAATTATTCACCACGATCAAGTGGGATTTATTCTTGGGATGAAGGGCTGGTTCAATATCCACAAATCAATCCATGTGATACATCACATTAATAAAAGAAAGAATAAGAACCACATGATCCTCTCAATAGATGCAGAGAAAGCATCTGACAAAATACAGCATCGTTTCTTGATAAAAACCCTCAAGAGAGTAGGGATAGAAGTATCATACTTCAAGATCACAAAAGCCGTATATGAAGGACCCACCACTAATATCATCCTCAATGAGGAAAAACTGACAGCTCAGGATCACAGGTCAGGATCACAACAAGGATGTCCACTCTCACCACTGTTATTCAACACAGTGTTGTAAGTCCTAGCCTCAGCAATCAGACAACACAAAGAAATAAAGGCATCCAAATCACCAAGGATTTTTTATCTTTTGCAGACGACATGATACTCTATGGGGGGAAACCCAAAAGACTCCACGAAAAAACACTAGAACTGATACATGATTTCAGCAAAGTCACAGGATATAAAATCAATGTACAGAAATCGGTTGCATTTCTATACACCAATAATGAAGCAGCAGAAAGAGAAATCAAGGAATCAGTCCCATTTGCAATTGCACCAAAAACCATAAAATACCTAGGAATAAACCTAGCCAAAGAGGTAAAAATATCTATACACTAAAAACTATAGAAAGCTTATGGAAGAAACTGAAGAAAACACACAAAAAAGGAAAAACATTCCATGCTCATGGATTGGAAGAACAAATATTGTTAAAATGTTGATACTAGCCAAAGCAATCTACATATTCAATGTGATCCCTATCAAAATAACACCAGCATTCTTCACAGAGCTAGAACAAACAATCCTAAGATTCGTATGGAACCAGAAAAGACCCCAAATAGCCAAAGCAATCCTGAAAAAGAAAACCAAAGCAGGAGGCATCACAATCCCGGACTTCAAGCTATACTACAAAGCTGTAATCATCAAGACAGTATGGTACTACACAAAACACACATAGGTCAATGGAACAGAATAGAGAACCCAGAAATGGACCCACAAACTATGGCCAACTAATCTTTGACAAAGCAGGAAAGAATATCCAATGGACAAAAGACACTCTCTTCAGCAAATGGTATTGGGAAAACTGGACCACTTTCTTACACCATACACAAAAATAAACTGAAAATGGATGAAAGACCTACACATAAGACAGGAAGCCATCAAAATCCTAGAGGAGAAAACAGGCAACAACCTCTTTGACCTTGGCCACAGCAACTTCTTACTTGACATGTCTCCAGAGGCAAGGGAAACAAAAACAAAAATGAACTATTTGGACCTCATCAAGATAAAAACCTTCTTCACAGCGAAGGAAACAATTAGCAAAACTAAAAGGCAACCTATGAAATGGGAGAAGATATTTGCAAATGACATATCAGATAAAGGGTTAGTATCCAAAATCTATAAAGAACTTATCAAACTCAACACCCAAAAAACAGATAACCCAGTGAAGAATTGGGCAAAAGTCATGAATACTTTTCCAAAGAAGACATCCAGATGGCAAACAGACACATGAAAGATGCTCAACATCACTCATCATCAGGGAAATACAAATCAAAACCACATTGAGATACCACCTCACACTGGTCAGAGTAGCTAAAATTAACAACTTAGGAAATAACAGATGTTGGCAAAGATGCGGAGAAAGGGGAACACTTTTGCACTGCTGGTGGGAATGCAAACTGCTGCAGCCATCTTGGAAATAGTATGGAGGTTCCTCAAAAAATTAAAAATAGAACTACCCTATGACCCAGCAATTGTACTACTAGGTATTTATCCAAGGATACAGGAGTGCTGTCTCGAAGGGGCACAAGCACCCCACTATTTATAGCAGCACTATCAACAATAGCCAAAGTATGGAAAGAGCCCAAACGTCCATAGACTGATGAATGGATAAAGAAGACACACACACACACACACACACACACACACACACACACACACACTGGAATATTACTTGGTGATGAAAAAGAATGAAATCTTCCCATTTGCAACCATGTGGATGCAACTAGAGTGTATGATGCTAAGCGAAATAAGTCAGTCAGAGAAAGACAAATATCATATGACTTCACTCATATGTGGAATTTAAGATAGAAAACAGATGAACATAAGGGAAGGGAAACAAAAATACTATGCAAACAGGGAGAGAGACAAACCATAAGAGACTCTTAAATATAGAAAACATTGAGGGATGCTGGAGGGTTTTGGGGTGGGGGGATAGGCTAAATGGGCAAGGGGTTAAGGAGGACACTTGTTGGGATGAGCACAGGGTGTTATATGTAAGTGATGAATCACTAAATTCTTTTCCTGAAATCATTATTACACTATATGTTAATTATACATATACACTATAAGTTACACTATAAGTTAAAAAAAAAACTTAATACAAAACTTATTCTAGCTGTGTTTGCCAAAAGTCATATAAGTTCATGTTATCATGAAAAATTTATCAGAAAAAAAAACTGAGAATAATAGTTGACTTTTTCTAATGCCTCATAAAGTTTCATGGGTAATCTAAACAAAATTGTTAAGAAAAGTAAATTAAATAGATGGAAATAAGATAAAAAGTTTGGTAAGTAAATTTTTAACTAGCTTCAAAATCTTTGGTAACCTGAAACGTTAAAGTTTTGCTACATTAAATTATGAGCTAAGTTAAATTTATTGAACATATAGATCATTTCCACATAAGATAAAATAATGAAACAGTAAGAACCGAACATAGGTTTATCTACTTTTGTCTTGTTACAGAAAAACTGAAGATAAACTTGTTTCTGTTAATAAACGTGTTTTGTGCTTTATTGAAAGACTGTACTATGAAGAAAAAACATGATTCTAGAAGTTATGAAATATATTCATAAATTTGCCAATCTAAAGTATACTGGTATAACAGTTCACAATTGCTTAGTACTTAGTTTTCATTAGAAATTTAGGTTTCTAATGTTAAGAATTCTAATAAATGTAGTTAAAACAGGTCTTTCACCTTTTTGGTTAGATGTATTATTAAGTATCTTATTTTTGGTGCAATTATAAATAGGATTGTTTTCTTAATTTCTCTTTGTGCTACTTCATTATTGGTGTATGGAAATATAACGGATTTCTGTACATTGATTTGCATCCTGCAACTTTACTGAATTTGTTTATCAGTTCTAGCAGATTTTTAGTGGAGTCTTTCTGATTTTCTATATATAGTATCATATCGTCTGCAAATAATGAAAGTTTTCTTTCTTCCTTACTGATTTGGATGCCCTTTATTTCTTTTTGTTGCCTGATTGCTGTGGCTAGGACTTCTAGTACTATGTTGAATAAAAATGGTGAGTGGACATCGTTGTCTTATTCCTGATCATAGGGGAATGGCTCTCAGTTTTTCCTCATTAAGGGTGATGTTAGCTGTGGATTTTTCATAGATGGCCTTTATTATGTTGAGGTATATTCCCTCTAAACCCACTTTTTAAAGGGTTTTTATCATGAATGGATGTTGTACTTTGTCAAATGCTTTTTCTGCATTTGAAATGATCACATGGTTCTTATCCTTTCTCTTATTGATGTGATTCATCACGTTGATTGATTTGTGAATACTGAACCACCCTTGTGTCCAGGAATAAATCTCACTTGATTGTGGTGTATGACTTTTTAAAACATATTGTTGGATTCTGTTTGCTAGGTCTTTTGTTGACGATTTTTGCATCTATGTTCATCAGAGATATTGGCTTTCCTTTGTAAGTTACTGTCTCCTTTTGTCTTGCTGCTTTAAAATTTTTTATTACTATATTTTGCCAATAATTACAGTATGTCTTGGTGTGAGTCTGCTTTTGTTGATTTTAATGGGAATTCTCTGTGCGTCCTGGATCTGGATGTCTGTTTCCTTCTCCAGCTTAAAAAATTTTCAGCTATTATTTCTTCAGATACATTTTTTTGCCCCATTTTCTCTCTTCTTCTTCTGGAACTCCTATAATAGGAACATTATTATGTCTGATGGAGTGACTCAATTCCCTAAGTCTGTTCTCATTTTGCATAAATCTTCTTTCTCTTTTGTTCAGCTTGATTACTTTCCATTACTCTGTTTACTAGATCACTAATTTGTTCCTCTGCTTCTTCTATCCTGCTGTTCATTCCATCAAGCATGTTTCTCATTTTGTTTATTGTACCCTTTATCTCTGATATGTTATTCCTTATCTCTTTGTTAAGGGTCTCATCCATGTCTTCCAGTCTATTCTCCAGTCCAGTGAGTATCTGTATGATTATTACTTTAAATTCTCTACCAGGCATGTTACTTTTATCTGTTTCACTCAGGTCTCTGGCTGTGGCCTCATCCTGTTCTTTCGTTTGGGATAAATTTCTCTGTCTTCTCATTTTGTCTAAGTCTCTGTGCCTGTTTCTCTGTGTTAGGAAAGGCACCTCCATCTCCTGTTCTCAAGGGTAATGGCTTTATGAAGAGGTGCTATCGTGCCCTGCCATGTGGTGTCTCCTGTTCCCCAGGGTCGTTTCTGGGAATGTGTCTAGTGTGTGCTCTGTGTGCTCTGCTGTCGTGTCCTGGCCACTTTATCCTTCAGGCCACTCAGCCGCAGAGGCTCTCTTTCCCTGTTGCAGGCAGTGTTGGGTCCCTGGCCTGAATGTGGTGCATTTTAACTAGGTGCGCTCTGGTCTGCTTGTGAAACGAGACCTGTCACTACTGCTGCCAGAACAGAGGCTCCTCAGAACTCCCAGGTTAAGAGACATGGCGTTGGCAAGGGTTTGGGTCGGTCCTCTGGGGGAGGGAGCCTGTGGCGCTGGGACTGAGGCAAGTGTGACTAGGAAGGGTGGCTCCACTGAGTGCAGGGGGGCGGGGCTTGGTGTAGGCAAGTTAGGTCATGAGTGTGGATACAGCATTCCTGTAGGTGGCCCTGTGCTTATGCTGAGGCGCAGGGGAGGGAAATGGCACCAGCCAGTTCCTTTGTTCCCAGAGAGGTCTCTCCAGGAATGCTGCTTCTCTGGGACATGCTCCAAGATAAGCAAATAACCTCCCCACTGTGTGCCCCAGTTGCTCTTCAGATAGCTGTTTCTATGCCGCATGTCTGTGGGTTGTTTGCCTGCCTTCTCTCCAAGAGCAGGCAGTCAGTATCCTCTGGGCTCTATCCCAGCCAAGCACATAGACCCCAGACCTTTAAAACTCCAGACTTCAAGACTGGTTGGCAGGAGTCACGAAATTCAGCCCCTCTCACTCTCCAAGCCAATTGCTATGGGGAGTCGTTTTCCCCATGTCGTCCCCTGTGCACTAGTCTGTCTGTCATCCTTCTTTGCAACCGCAGCTCCCTCCCTGCTGCAGTGACCACGATCCATTTCTCTCTCAAGCCACCTCTCTGCATGTCCTGCCTTCTTCCACGGGGCCTCTTTGCTCCCTCTAGTTGTGGGATTTGTTCTGCCGGTCTACAGGTCGATTTCTGGGGCATTTAGGATGATTTGATAGTTATCTAGTTGTGTTCGTGGGAGGAGGCGAGCCTAGTGTCCTCCTACTCCGCTGGCTTCTCCCCATCCTCTGTAATCTTTTGACCACAGTCTAACTTAGATGTTCCAGAAAGTTCCTGGACATTTCAAAGATTTTGTGAGATATTAAACTAAACAGACTTATTTGCTACATTAAATTACATGAGAAGCACTGTCAAATAGGTGGCACTAAACCCTGTTAGATTATATTTATGTAGATATGTTATTAAAATAAGTGTTCTGAAAATTATATAAAACTCTTAGAAATCTGATGTTCTGGTATGTTATTAGCTTAAAGCGTTGTGTGTCACATAAATAACCGAATTTCCTTCTCAACTGCATTGTAATGAACTTTAATCAGCCCTTTGACCATGGATATTTTTAAGTCTCATCATTTACAGTTACTGTCTTACTCTGATGCTATTTTGCAAATGTGTCTCCTCTTCAGTGAGACTCAGAAAAAATTTTGAGTACAAGTTTCTGATAAACCTTAAATTATAAAACTGAACTAGGTAAGAATATTTCTGAACTAGTAAAAACTGGATTCAAGCAGAATAAAAATCAGTAAGATGGGACTCAATGAACTGAGAATAATTAAAATTTTTATGACTTTTTGTTTGAAACATTGCTGACTCTTTAAAATGTTTTATTTTTCCAAATTTAAGGAAATTTTTTCTCTCCAAATGACTTATAGCAAGTTGTTAAAATGTACCTTTGTGAACAAATTAAAACATTTATCTTGTTCCCCCACCTGATCCCACCAAACTTCAGAAATTCAGTGAGTGTTCTTATATTTTCATGTCAATTTATTTATTTGTATAAGTTCAATAAGAATCTGTTCTCCTGGGGCACCTGGGCAGCTCAGTCAGTTAAGCATCTGACTCTTGATTTCGGCGGGTCATGATCTCATTGTTCATGGGTTCAAACCCCACATTGGGCTCTGCGCTGACAGCGTGGAGCCTGCTTTGAATTCTCTCTCCCTCTCTCTCTCTGCCTCTCCCTCACTCATGCTTTCTCTCTCTCTCACTCTCAAAGTAAATAAATAAACTTTAAAAAAGGAATCTGTTCTCCTTATGACATGACACAATTGGAAACATTGGTTATATTACCAAGATTTTGTCTGGAATGTCATATCTGAGAAAGACATGGAAATACCCAGATATGACCAGACAGCTTTAAGGAGCTAAGGTTGATTTTATGGAGCCAATACAGTTCCCTGGAAAGAGCAGCCTGATACCTTGCTTACAGAGTTCCCAGCAGCCTCACCAGGTGAGTAAAGAAGGTCACTTCCTGGCAGGTGCAGGAACCTCAGGATATTCTGGGGACTTTGAGAAAAGAGGAATTCACCCAAATCTATAGAATCCAAAGAAGGAAAGATGGAAAAAAGGAAGGAAGAAAGGAAGGAAGGCAGGAAAGAAGGAAGGAAGGAAGGAAGGAAGGAAGGAAGGAAGGAAGGAAGGAAGGAGAGAAGGAAGGAAGGAGGGAAGGAAGGAAGGAAAAAAGGAAGGGAGGGAGGAAGGAAGGAGGGAGGGAGGAAGGAAGGGAGAGAGAGAGGAAGGAAGAAAGGAAGGGAGAGAGGGAGGGAGGGAGGAAGAAAAGGAAGGAAGGAAGGAAAGAAGGAAGGAAGGAAGGAAGGAAGGAAGGAAGGAAGGAAGGAAGGAAGGAAAGAAAGACTGACAGGAAAGACAGTCAAGAAAGGCAGGAAGAAGGAAGAAAACAATTTGGCCTCATTATTTACGTAAGTGCAGCAAGAATAGCAGTGACCATATAGGCTCCTGAAAACATGCTTTGCTGGAACTTTTATAAGGAATCTCCAGATTGAACTTTTAACATCCTCCAGAGGCCAAAAGCCAAGCTAAATAGTTGCCATCCCACTTGGCCTTTTCATTATAAACTGGACTAGATCCTGATTTCTTCTGGATTCTGAAAGGGCGGGCCTATGCCGGCTGACTCCATCTTGTTCTGTGTCCTTCACTTTGACCACGCCTCCTCCCCTTGAGTAACCTCCCCCTCACCCGTTCAAACTTCCCGATCAAAACACGCCCGGTGACCTGTGTAACAGGACTCCGACCCTTCCCCAGCCAATCGGCTGAGGCCACAGCCATTACCTCACCAACTGCCCCTAGGCCCCAATAAAACCTTTGTCCTTTTGAAACTCATTCTCTCTCCCCGGTATCTCACCGCTGCGTCGGTGCAGGTAGGGGATTGAGCTCGAGCTAGCTCGAATAAAGGCTCTTTACTTTTGCATCGGACTCGGCTCCCTGGTGGTCTTTGGAGATCACGAATTCTGGGCATAACAGTTTCCTCCAATGTCTAGCTATAACTCTCCAAACTAATGTTGATTTTTCTCCCTCCTTTCTGAGGTGGATTCATTTGAGAACAAAAACTTCCCTTTTTCCAAAGCCCTGCAAACTAAATATGAATGGCTCGATATAAACTTCAGAAAAATCATCACTACAGCTCATGTGTACACAATCTTCATGCCTGCTGTTCTATTGGCCACTCAAAGATCACCAGAGACACTCACAACTACAAACCAGGAAGTTCTGTCACACTGCTTCTGCCTGCTCTCACTCTATCTGAAGATGCTTCGAGCTTGACATCTAGAAATCTTCTCCACTGGCTCTCCTCAGCACTCAAAAACTGGTTTATAATTTGATCCAATCATTAACCATTGTTTTCCTTTTGTTTTCTTAAACAACAGGCATTTCTTTTTTTTTTTTAATGGTTATTTATTTTTAAAAGAGAGAGACAGAGTGTGAGTGGGTAAGGGGCAGAGACAGGGAGGGAGACACAGAATCAGAAGCAGGCTCTGAGCTGTCAGCACAGAGCCTGATGTGGAGCTCAAACCCATGAACCATGAGATCATGACCTGAGCCAAAGTCAGATGCTTAAACAACGGAGCCCCCCAGGTGCCCCAACAACAGGCATTTCTAATACTGGATTACTTGAACCATAGGCCTAAATTTGAGAACATAGCTGTATGACCACCTCCTGAAATGAGTTGAACTGAACTTACATATTGTCAGGAGTGGTTCGGCAATATGCCACAATCTACCAGCTCAACTTTCAATGTGTGAAACTTCAGGGAAGTTTCAGAAGAGGGCACTATAGGGGCCAAGGGCAGGCTGCCCCAAGATGGGCCACTTTGGTATGAATGTTATTTTGAGTTAAAAGCAAACGAGCCCCAGAAGATTCGGAAAAAGCTCTTTACCTCCCCCTCTACTCTGTGCCTGTACCAGGAAGAACTCTATTAGATTTCTCGGGTAGAAAGGAATCTGTTATCTGCATACTAGGGCAACCTTTGTTTCCCAAACATCTCCTCTCACCTTCCTTCTAATGGTCTTTCTCCCCTTTGTGTCCTCAGACCTGTACCCCTCTCCTGAGCTCATATAAACTTCATGTTGTCTGTCTTTGGAATTTCATTGTCTGTGTGGATTCCCCTTATGCATGCTATTAAGTTTGACTTTCTCCTGTTAATCTGTCTCTTGTCAATTTGATTCTTAGTCCAGCTAGAAAGACCTTGAAGGGCAGAGAAAGGTTTTTCTTCCCAACGAAAACATAGGAATCAATCTTTAGGACGTTGGATTAGACAGCAGTCATATCTTAGATATGATACCAAAAGTATAAGGAACAAAAGAAAAACAGATATATTACGCTGCATCAAAATTAAAAGCATTTATGCTTCAAAGACTTCAAGAAAGTGAAAAGACAACTCACAGAACGGGAAAAATATTTGCAAATCATATATCTAATACGGGACGTGTATCCAGAATATACAAGTGATTTTGCCAAGTACAGTGTTTTTTTGGGGGGTGATAAAGATGTTCTAAAATTAGGTTGTGGTTATGGTTGCATAACTATGTGAATATAGTAAAACCCACTTAGACTTTCAAAATGTGAACTTTATGATGTGTGAGGTATATTTCACTACAGCTGTTATTAAAAAAAAAAAAAAGCGGGCTTTCTTCCCTATCTTTCCAGCTGCCCACAGCCAGCTTGTCCAAACACCTATGATTACCCCTTCTCAGAGGTTCCAAGGTGAAGATGCTGATATGCTTATTTTCAAAATTTCTGCAAAGGGACCCTTTCTTTATCCCTTGACTGGGTGCTAAAATCAGCTACCTAGACTGAAAAGATGCCAGATGTCTTAAAGCTGTGACATTTGTGCATCGGAAATTCCAGAGTTACTACTGTTGGGTTTTTTTCCCCCTCCTTCAAAAATCAATGCCAGAGGCAGGCATTTGTAGCTTTTGTCTGCTCTGCTCCTATGTCCTGGTGACAGAAAGGTAGATAAGGATTGGCTGTGCCATGACATTTCCTTTCAAGGTGTCTCACAGAGTGCCTGGGCTGGGACAAAAGAGATAAGGTCTGGATCTAATACCAGCCTCCCCACTCAAGTCACTCCTGGGGCTCTGTGAGGTTACTAGAACCCAGGGTAGAGGAGGCCTTGATATTCAAACAAACAAACCCAAACCACACACACACACAAATGTAGTAGATTAATTGCATATTCGAGAAATCTTTGTAATTGGCAATTTTATAAAATATGACATCTCCTCTTTCCTGCCAGAGTAATGGTTCAGAGAACAAAACTCAAAAGCCAATAACTCTTTCTCAGCTCTATGTTTCCTGGTTTGCCGGCCTCACTCTGTGTTTGTGGAATGATTTAAGTATTAGTCTAAATGTTCATCACCAAGCAAACAGAATATTATACCCACTTCGTAAATTCAGAGGACTAGATAGATCAGGCCATTCTGCTTCTCCAAAGATTTCTTTTGATAAATGCAAATACCCAAAAGGCATATAGCTTACTTTTGGTGGGTCGACTGCTGTTAATTCAAACTTTGGGAAAGAAAGGCTTCTCGATGATTGGGTTCTCAGTATTGCAAGATCTGGAACAGCAACTTCTTCAAGATCCTTATTCCCCACAATCTGTTGAAAAGAAATGTAGTGGTTAATATAACAGGATTGATAAGTGTGAGGGTTTTGATTAGGCAGACCTGGGTTTTAATTCTCAATCCACCACTTACTAGCTGGATGACCTTGGGTACATTACTTAATCTCTCTGTGTACAATCCCTAATTTACAAGGTTATTGTAAGACTGGAAAATGACATGAAGAGATGCACACCTTAACTCATCATCAAGGAATGGAAAGACAAGACTGCAAAGTCCATTGTATACCCAAATGATTGCAAAAAAAATAGGAAACCTGACAATACCAAGTGTTGAAAAGAGGGGAAGAATGGATCTCTTATGTAATATATCTCTCATACAATATATATTGATCTAAATATGTTGTTCAACTTTATGGTATGTTTTATTGTTTTTCATTCTCAAACTCTATGCACTAGAAATTCCACGCCTAGGTATATACCCAAAGGAAACTCTTGTACATGGTTATCTGAAATATGTACAACAATGTTTATCTAGCACACTGTTCAAAATTGCAAGACACTTGAAACAACGCAAATGCCATTGACAGAAGAATGGGGAAAGTAATTATGGTACATTCCCACAATGAAATATCAAACAGAAGTGACAATGATTGAACCACAGCTGAGCAACAATACTCAGGGTGAGAGTAAAGTACGACATCCTGTCACAAAGTTGACTGCAAGTCAAAAAAGAAATCCTACATTGTTAAAGCCTATAACTTGCATGTTATGAAATAAAACAAAAAGGCAAACAAGCAATAAACAGAGTCAATACAGTGATTACCCCTGAGAGGCAGGATGGGAGCAGGGTGGAACACACAGTGGAGTACTATGATTATTAGCATTATAAATGAAGGTTGGGGTGGACCCAGGTTTTGCGGTGCTAGTCTTTAGTAAAATAATACAAAATTACAAAAATAACAATGTTCCTGGCCACTCCAGGGTTCCTTAACATGAAAAGGAAGTGTGATGGGGAGGAAATCAGAACGGAAAAAGTGGTCTTAACGGATCTCGTTTTCTTTTTTTTTTTTTTTAATTTTTTTTTTTTTTACATTTATTTATTTTTGAGACAGAGAGAGACAGAGCATGAACAGGGGAGGGGCAGAGAGAGGGGGGGACACAGAATGGGAAGCAGGCTCCAGGCTCTGAGCCATCAGCCCAGAGACCGACGTGAGGCTCGAACTCACGGACCGCGAGATCGTGACCTGAGCCGAAGTCGGACGCTTAACCGACTAAGCCACCCAGGCGCCCCCGGATCTCGTTTTCAACCTCTTTTGCAGATTTTACAAATACCTGAGACTATGCCAATACATCTCTCAGGCGCTGGTAGAGATGTGGAAGAAGCCCCTGCAAGGTAGGGTCCCTAAAGCTTAAGCTTCACTGGCTTCATGGTAAATACACCACTGCTTGAATGAGGGGGTTCAATGTAAAGGGATAAACTAGATCAGTTATACAATACCTTCGAATTGAAACATCCTGAAGCTTTATTAGTGAAGATCTGCAGAATCATTTAATAGACACAAACAGTATGAAGTCTGTGTCATCAGCATAATGTGCTCACAATGGGTTATGAGTTCAAACTCTACCATCACCTGTGTAGACTGTAATAATAGAATTTATCTTGAGGAGGTTAGCAGTAACACAAAAGAGAGTTCTTTGGCACAGAATTTTTATTGCCTCAGGATGTAGACATTTTAAGATACAACATTATGAAAGTGTAAGGCCATTAATGAGACAGAAAAAGGAAGTTATACATGAAAAGAAGGGACAAAATTAAAGTTAACCCCAACTATCATGACTGTTTTTTTTTTAAGTCAAGACATTATAATGTATAATTGAAGGAACTAAAGAAAGGTTTCAATAAGAATGAAGGATAACAAACACAGACAAAAATTAATCACTTTTCTTTAAATTCCAGATACAGAAATTTGAGTTCTTTTATTCCTCAGACAAGAGGATTCTATCACCATGGGGTGGTACATAGTCACTTTCTTCTTTCATTTTCTTTTCTTTTTCTTTCATCACCAATTACCAGTCCTGTGGCTCCATTTCCACTCCAACCAGAAGCTCACATGAATGTGTCTGTTGTATCTCCAATGACATATATATGTCAACTACCAACTGTTGCGTGTTTACATTTATACAGTAGTATTGTAGCTCTCATCTGTTTCTTTTTCTTTTACTTGAGAGTGTATTTTTAAGGTCTTTCCATACTGCAACTGCTTCTAATTCCTGAACAGTATGCGTTTTATGTATCCATTCCCCCACCAGTGGGTGGCTAGTTTACCTCCAACCGCTTGTGTTTCCCAAACAATGCTGCAATGAGCAGGCCTTGTCAGATACCATGGTGGGTCTGTGTGCAGGTGTTTCTACATCCTGCACAAAGGAGTGGGATTGCCGACTCATAGGGAGTGTGCCTACCTTCACTTAGGACACCACCATTTTTGTCCACAATAGCTGTACCACTCTAAACCCCTGCTGGCCATGCAGAAGTGTTTCTATTTCCTCACCTCTTCACGAACACTTGGTATTTTTGACCGTTTTTTTGGGCAATAAAATGAGAATAAGGTGTACTGCTGTTTCACTTTGCATTTTTCTGATTACCAGGGAGGCTGAACATCTTTTCTTGTTTGCCCATTTAGAATTTTAGTTCTGTGACTTGCCTTTTCATATAATTTGCCCATTTTTCTAGTTCCCCTTTTTCTTGCTTATCTGGATGATTTCCTTGTATACTTAGATATCAGTCCTTTGACTCTAGTTTTTGATGTTGCAAAAATCTCCCATTAAGCCATTCGCTTATTAATTTTATATGCAATGTCTTTCATTCCAAAAAAGTCTTTAGTGTTGATGTAAACAAATAATAACATCTGCAAACTAGACAATAACTTTTTTAATAATTGAAATATCCATTTACCAGTAGAAAAATCATATGAAGTGTGTGATGTTGAGATTTGCAAAGTGAGGTTCAGCCCATGTTTCCTTAAATTAATTTTGAGCTACCTTCAGGTTTCTGTGAAAATCAAATACCATATCTAAATGCAAACACCTAGTGAAATAACCATACATTCAGGTCATATGACTATGACAAAAGAGCAAGATTCTGTTTAAAAATGATGTTAAGCTCTCTTTTAAAAATCTTTTTTTAATTTCTACATATTTAATTTGTATGTATATTTTATATACAATGTTTATGATCCATATCACACAATAATAAAAATAGATGTGATGTTTGTGTAGGTATTTAATAGATCTTTATCAGATTAAAGAGTCCCTTTTTTGTCCCCTTTTGTTTCTGGTTGTTTTTTTACAGTTAGTATAATACTATGTTTTTCACTATTTCTGGCAATGCTTTAATTAAATTCCATTTTATGTATTGCTATTACTACCCAGGTTTTAATTTGATTAATATTAATCTGATGTATTTTCCTCTGGATCTTTATTTTACATTGTTATATGTGGCTTTGTTTTAGGAGTTTCTTTTTGAAATTAAAGGTCGCAGATTTTGGTTTTGTTTTTAATCCTGTGTAATAGTCCATGTCTCTTATAGGGTGAATTTAATTCTTTTAAGTATATTTTTATTATTTTGCACTTGGATTTATCTTTTTATATATATTTTTGCAGGTTATCCACCCACTTTTAAAAACATATTTAAGTAAAAAATTTTCTAAGCCAAAGTTATTCAGTTTTACTTATCCTCCTTGCTAAGGCAAAGATTTTAGCATGCTCTCACTCTTCGCATTGAATATCCCCCTCATTTTATTGTTGCTTTGAGGTTTAGTTTCACTCTTGTTTCCAAAAACGTTCTTACTCTTCTCAGTCACTAAAGAAACTTACTGACAGATTTTATAAATTTATTTGTTCATTATTATTTCACACATCTTAAGCATTCCCTCTGCATTAATGTCTCTTCTTGCCAAAGTATATACTTTAATATTTCTTTCAGTAAGGGTCTGTGAGTCATAAATTCAGCCTTTGTCGACCCATAAATATCTTTATTTTCCCTCACTTTTGAATAATTATTCATACACACATAAATTTCTAGCTCACATATATTACTCCACTGTATTCTTGCAAGTATCGTTGCTAATGAGAAGTCTTCTCTCTTTTTAATTGTTCTATTAGTCTGTTCCTATTTGGTAGCTTTTAAGATACTTTCTCTTTATCCTTGTTCTTCTTCATTGCCACGCAACATGTGTCTAAAGGAGGTATAATTTTAATTATCCTTCTCAGTCTCAAAGTGAGCTTTGTTCTCCAAACTCAAGTTTTTTCTTCGATTAAGGGAAAATTTCATCAATATTTCCTTAAGATTTGCTACTTCAACTCTACCCTTTTTTTTTTCTGATGGAACTTGTATTATGCTTATGTATTTTTCAATCTTTCTCCATTATAACTGTTCTTTTATATTTGGTATCAGTATCCATGCACTATATGCTGGATGAATTATTCAAAACTGTTTTCCAATTCACGGATTCTCTATTCAAATGTGTCTAGATTTCATTTTATCCTATCTATTGAGGATCTTTCCTATCCTATCTTTAATTCCCATAACTTCATTTTTCATTCTAAGTTTTCTATTTGGTTCCTTTCCTATCTACCTACTCTGATTCTTTTAAGTCTGCCTTGCTTTATAATTTCCTGTTCACTTTGTGAAAATTTACTTTTTTAACCTATCATCTTAGACATACTTATGAGTCTTTTACAGGCTGTTCTATTAGCTGATCATCCATGAATTCATGTTTTGACTGATGATTTTGTCAACTCTCTTTCTTAGCATATGATTTATTCACTTTTTTTGTAATTTTAGTTTGCAAGACCATTTTGAGACTTTGAGAGGGCATTTTCTTTCTCTCCTCTCACTGTTTTCCAGCAGGTTCTTAGTACTTCTGCCTTTGTTTGGGCTGAAGACAGAAAATCAGGAGTTATTTGGAAGTCCCGGGTCTCAGTCTTGTGATAACATCAGGAATATCTCAGATCCAGTCAGATCCAGCCTGTGGACATCTTGGTTCCATTCAGGGGTGAAGGCTGTGCCTCTCTTCTCTCTTCCCAGGCCCACTCATGAACTGTAGCCAATAAGCCACAGCCCCAGGTGGCAGTGAACAGCAGACCACAGACACGTACAGCTGCCTTTCCCCAGTTACTACTTTTTCTCCTGCCTCTCCCTCTCGAGGCAAACAGAGGAGGAGACAATACTTAGAACCTATTTCTAAAGATGGCTGAACTTTGTGCTCCCCCATGCCTGGGTAATGTTTAGCACTGACAGCAGGGCTTCGGTAAAGACAGAGAAGCAGTCTATCCAGATGGGGAACTTTAGGAGCCAGGCTTTTAAAGATCATAAGGGAATTTTACTTGAGAATGAATCTAACTGATTTTATGTTGGGTTATTTGGCCACAAATGACATAGAAAGATTGTAACCGTAACTGCTTTTCTTTGGGGGATTATATCAAGGATTCAATGAATGAACCTATTTTTAAGAATGCCAGAACATGAGAAAATGTCCCAGGGACCCCCCCCCTTCCCCCAAAAAAGGGACCAGAGCAGAGGAAGGGGGTTGGGGCACAGAAAGAGAATGTAGGAAAGGGAATCTAGAGAGAAGCACATAGAAAAATGAGGGAGAGAAAGATGAGGCAGCATTGCAGGGGAAAGAACCCATGGGAGAAGGAAGAGAGAAATACAGCCAGAGAGACAAAAGTAGCCATAAAAGGAAAAAGTTTGCAAAAAAAAAAAAAAAAATACTGTGAATACATTGAAAGGATTCAATTTTCTTGCTTTTAAAAAAGAGAACATGACCACAACCATAGGAGTACATGTACCCTATTTGCTTGCTGAGTCTGTTGAGGGGATAAACCAGAAAAGAGGAAGTAGTAAAAATGACTAATCTTCCTATCAGTGGAATGACCCCTTCGAAGCCCGAGGCAGAAGGCTGCTCTACACTAGCTGTTGCCTGGCACAGACAAGGAGCACTCCCACTGCCTCTGGTCGCTTCTTACAGCCAGGCTGATTCGATAGTCTCTTCAATAACCCATTCATCCACAGCCTTATATTAGTTTTCATCCTGAGTAACACTAATTGCCCTTCGGCTGAGAGCATGTGTGAGGCATTGATTGATGACATTGTGCTATTTTTCCACTAAAGCAGCAACCGCATGTGTCTTGGCTGACGCACACATCCCTCCCCACATGGCGGGTGGAGTTATTCCAAGACCAGTGACTGCAGGGAAAGTGAGCCCTCATCAGCAAACTACTAGTGGGGTTAATAGAATGAACCACAAGAGATTAACCCCATCTTAATGACTGATCTTCCCCCTTTGAAACAGCATGGTCAGCTATCAGCATGAGGCCAAATATTTGCTTTTCTCCAGGAGTGCTCCCATTTATCCCAACCTGTCTTTGCTTGGGTTTCCCCAGAAGCAGAGGCTGAGAGAAGGTTGTGAGAGCAAGTAGTTTATTTGGGAGGTGCAGATAACACTGGCAGGAGAGAGGGAAAATGAGAAGAAGAGGGAGAGAAGGCGGCCAAGAAAGGATGTGTTATTAAGCCAACTTCCACTGTAGGCAAATAGAGCCCAATCCTACAGGGAAACTCAAGGAAGTGGTGTAAACCCATGCCTTAGGTTATTTAGCTGAGGAGGGTTATTTAGCAAGGGAGCTGGGGTATTTACCCACCGACTCTTGTCAGACATTTGCTGCTCCTGGAAAGTATTCTTTCCCAGAAATTCCAGCCTGTCCTATATATGAGCAGAATGGCCTTGCACTTAAAGACATGTAAACACTGGCAGTTGGAAGTTAGCTGGAGTAGACTAACTGGTAAGGCTTGAGAAATGTATGGGGCTCCTACCACACTTGCCCCAAAGCCTTAGTGGATACTGTGAGGCTTGCTTCATTTAATGAATTCATCTGAGCAAAGCTTTTCATGTCTAAAATTTCATAACACGGGCTCATTTATAAGTAGTTTAGCAGCCTTCATTTGTGGTACACCTAAATTACTCCCAGCACTCAGGATCAGCTTCAACTCTACTTGCTGTGTAGCTAACCAGGCAACAACATTTACCCTCTCCAGATCTGTTTTGTTTTTCTTTCCTACTGTCAAGTGGAAATAATAATACCTGACTTCCCTCACAGGAATGAAATAAAACTCAAAATCAAAATATGATCAAATATGTCAGGAGTCAACAAACCTTTCCTATAAAGGGCCAGACAGTAGACATCTTAGGCTTTACGGACTATGTAGTCTCTGCCGTTGTAGCAGGAAAACAGGCTAGACAATAAGTAAACAAATGATTATGGCTGGGTTCCTATAAAACATTATTTTAAAAAATTTTTATGCTTATTTTTATTTTTGAGAGAGAGAGAGAGACAGAGCACAAGTGGGGAAGGGGCAGACAGAGAGGGAAACACAGAATCCAAATCAGGCTCCAGGCTCCGAGCGGTCAGCACAGAGCCCAACGTGGGGCTGGAACCCAAGGAATGTGAGATCATGACCTGAGTCAAAGTCGGACGCTCAACCAACTGAGCCACCCAGGTACCCCCCTATAAAACATTATTTACAAAAACAAGTGGTGGGCTAGATTTGACCCACCATTGCATGAGCTCTGGTTTACCAAACTCTAACATATAAGAAAGGCCTTTGCACACTTCCGGTATCATTTATTCCTCCCTCAATAAGTCACTGAAGTTCACCATCCCTGTCTTCCTGGAATTAGAATTCTTATTTTCCTTCTTCATGAAGCACAAGTTTACTATGAACACCTCTTCTGTGAAAGGCTTCATAGCGACCCTGGGGATTCGGTGCTAGCTAATAAGACAGACATTGACCGTGCCCAACACCTGGAAAGGGAATCCTAACTCTGTTCTCCCACCAATCCGCACTGCTAGAGAGCCATTTGTTTTTGATCAACAAGTGACAACTGCAATTGAAACTCTCTTAATGCCTGCGAGCAGGGGGGCAGAGGAAGCATTACTAAAGAAGCTTAAGCTTCTGGGTGCCACACTTGCAATGACTCCTTTCAAGGTCTTAGAAGGGGCCCTAGTAATGATTCATATTGACATAAATACTTGTCAAACTCACAAATGCAAGCAATTTCAATCACAATTGGTTAAGGCCAGGCTACTCTCTTTCCACTCTAAAGTCTTCCATCATGCCTCCCCTGTGTTAGATGGTTTTTCTGATCTTGTCCTTTGAAAAAGCACAATAAACTAATCAACAGCCATTTTAAGCTACTTTTAATGAAAAACATTATCGCTGTTTGGACTTAGAAGTTATGGACTATTGGGACTTCCTTAAAAGAGTCCGTCTTTTGGGGCGCCTGGGTGGCGCAGTCGGTTAAGCGTCCGACTTCAGCCAGGTCACGATCTCGTGGTCTGTGAGTTCGAGCCCCGCATCAGGCTCTGGGCTGATGGCTCAGGGCCTGGAGCCTGTTTCCGATTCTGTGTCTCCCTCTCTCTCTGCCCCTCCCCCGTTCATGCTCTGTCTCTCTCTGTCCCAAAAATAAATAAACGTTGAAAAAAAATTAAAAAAAAAAGAGTCCGTCTTTTAAGAAGCAATAATTAATAATAGATAAATAATTATTCACTGTGGTTCTTTGGTGCCCCTAGTGTCAGAGCACTGCTGGGGAGGGCATGATTACTTCTGGCCCAAGAACTGGTGAGAAAAAATGACAAGAACAGCTGTCAAATTCTTTTTTTTTTAATGTTTATTTTTGAGAGAGAGTATGAATGGGGAAGGGGCAAAGAGTGGGGTGGACAGAGGATCTGAAGCAGGCTCTGTGCTGACAGCACAGAGCCTGATGTGGGGCTCGAACTCATGAACCATGAGATCATGGCCTGAGCCAAAGTCACACGTTTAACTGACGGAGCCACCCAGGCCCTCTGAAATTCTTTAAAGAAGCAAACTACCGACTGACAAATGAATATATATATATTAATATATATATATTATATAAATATAAATATATATATATATACACACACACACACACAATGGAATATTACTCGATAATCAAAAAATGAAATCTTGGGGCGCCTGGGTGGCACAGTCGGTTAAGCGTCCGACTTCGGCTCAGGTCATGATCTCACAGTTCGTGAGTTCGAGCCCCGTGTCGGGCTCTGTGCTGACAGCTCAGAGCCTGGAGCCTGTTTCGGATTCTGTGTCTCCCTGTCTCTTTGCCCCTCCCCTGCTCATGCCTGTCTCTCTCTGTCTCAAAAATAAATAAACATTAAAAAAACATGAAATCTTACCATTTGCAACAGTGTGGATGGAATTATAGTGTATTATGCTAAATGAAATAAGTCAGAGAAAGACAAATCTCATATGGTTTCACTCATATGTGGAATTTAACAAAACAGATGAACATAGCAGAAAGGAAGCAAAAAGTAGACAAAAACAGAGAGAGAGAGAAACCATAAGAGACTCTTAAGTACAGAGAACAAACTGAGGGTCGCTGGTGAGGTGCTTGGTGGGGGATGGGCTAAACAGGTGAGGGGCATTAAGGAGGACGCTTGTTAGGATGAGCACTGGGTGTTATATGTAAGTGATGAATCAGTAAATCCTATTCCTGAAATCATTATTACACTATTTGTTAACTAAATTGGATTTAAATTTTTAAAAAAGGAAAGAAAAAGAAGCAAACTACCTATGCTTAGGAAAACAGCTTGAGAAAAATCCAAATAAAAATTATTACTAAGATTTATAAATTTACAAGGTCACTTGCAGCACTTTCCAGGTTTCTATTCCTTCCTGAGCTAACCTGGGCCCTGTAATTTGACTGCATTTGCCCATCTAACTACCAGTATCTATGAAAAATCATATGTATGAAGTATTTGTGGATGGATATGGACACATATATATTTGAGTGTATACATATACACACATCTACATAAGTATATATGACATCTATGTAAAACTCTCCAAAAGCAAAATTTAAATTTTAGGTCTAGATAACATTGTGTTTCCAAATACAGACTAACAATAAAAACAATGACTACATTTTATTGAAAGCTTACCAGGTGCCAAGCGCTATGCAAACCCTCTAAATACACAAAACTCTACAGTTATTATCGTCTCCATTATTCTGATGAAGAAACTAAAACACAAAATGTTAAGAAACTTCCCCAAGATCAGCTTGTAAGTGATGGAGCAAGGATTTAAAAATCAGGTATTTCTGACTCCAGAAGCTGATTTTTAATTACCACACAGTTAGCATAAATGTAAGCGTAAATACCATGTCAAAAAGACAATGTCTTGGTAAAACTGTCTAGAGCCTTGAGAATAGAGCTGTTCACCAAGAGTCTGTACGAAGTTAGTATTTGTATGTCTGAGCTGGGACAGGGTTCAGGTACACATCACATGTTCTCGTGTACATGATAGGGAGGGGTCCCAGGACTCAATCTTACCCTGCCTTTCTCTTACACTTTTTTTCCATTATGGCGATCACCCCAGGGGTGGGCTACTCGTCCTTCTCCAGCTTCTGTGAGCCTCAACTTCTGATAATGATATCTGTGCTCTCAGACCTATCAAAGGCTGGCACCTAAAACTTCTTCCCTGGGCATCTTTATCTAGAATAGACACATAATCTGTACAAGGTTTCTATATGAGGTAGACAGGTTTTTGTTGTTGTTGTTGTTGTTTTATTTGTTTTTGCTTCTAGTAGCAAGAAGTCTCATTAAGTGGCACAAATTTGACTTTGGGTACTGACCTATATGCAGAAAATACACAAGATGTGATTTTTCTTGGTATTCATGTTGTCTTAGCAATTCCACTCAATTTCTTTATACTTATGTTAATATCCATCAGCTAAAGACCACTAGGAACATACCTATAGTCAAACAAAGTTGGCGTTATTGACTTACTACAATGAGAGTGAATGTACATAGTGGGGAACATAGGGTATCTCGATAAGAGGATGTTAAAAAGGATTTATTACAGTATGTGGTTGGAGTAGGTGATTTGGAGAAAACTTCAGGAAGTAGACACTATTCTGGGTTAGATGCTGTCAGGAAATGGGGATAATTCTATGACTGGGTATCTTAATAAATCTTATCTAAAGGAGGGAAGACTAGCATGAGGCTAAAGTTATAATTGATGAAGCAGCAGAAGTCACTTATATTAGCCAAGATAAGAGGATTTTTGGCCATTTCTGTGGTTTGAACAATGCTCATGTTTTTGTCTGTGTTCAGACATGATTACTGGTTTTTTACTGGTAAAATTACTGGATTACTGGTCTTGGTTTTTTTTTTTTTTTGTCTTAACCCATCATGGTCTCAGAGTGGGCTTGTTTTATA
Source organism: Prionailurus bengalensis (assembly GCF_016509475.1). Lineage (NCBI taxonomy): Eukaryota > Metazoa > Chordata > Mammalia > Carnivora > Felidae > Prionailurus > Prionailurus bengalensis. The sequence goes on from NC_057361.1 coordinate 12,822,146, forward strand.
ATATTGCTAATGTTCAACAGGAAAGCACCGTGGCCTACCTGTGCCAGGATAGTTCCTAGTGACACCAAGGATTAGCTGATAGTTCCAAGCCAACTTCTGGACATAAGGGATGCATTACTCTTTCTCAGTTTTTGTATCTTTAAGCTAATATTCTGAGTTTTACCTTTTGGATGAGTAAGTCTCCATGACCACTTCCCCTGCATGTAGACCTCAGAGGGAAAGAAAATATCTCAAACATACTAAAAATGGGTCTTAGGCTTCCCAAAAGATCTTTCCACACTGCAGCGGAAAACAGATACCACACTTTCCTTTCCTTAGTTTCTTATTTCCTCATAACATGAAAATAATTCCATCTGTAGTTGTACCTAGAACAGACCAAAAGATGATGCACCAAGGCCTATGGTCTAATTAAAGTATATTAAGAAATGGGAAATAAGCATTGATATAAGCTGAAACCTGAAGTGTAACTGTTCAAAGGTCTCACGATGACACACACTAACGACGGTCAATAAGGAAAGGGTAGATTAATCTATGTCATAGCGGCGATTGTAACTAAGTGGTAAGGGAGAATGCAGAAGACTACTTAAAACTGTTCTCAGAATTCTGGCTTTGGAAGCCCTTTCTAACTTGCCTCTCCCTTAGATAGTAAAGGGGACCCTTCTCCTTCCTTTTATCTTGAGCTCTGCCCCGTCTCCAGCCCTTTTACCCTCTTGACTGTCACCTCTTACCCATACCTTTATCTCCCCAGTAGTCACACTTACTGGTTTTCTATGAGCTGTAAGCTCCAAATGGTCTTCTGTGCTGAAGAATAAAGCATCTGACAAAGACACACATGGCTGATATTTTCTGGGCTGCTAATAATAACAGTCACTGTCTTGATACTCTCAAATAGAAACTGAAGCTGCCTGCCAGTAGGATTTGGGTTTGTGTTTCAGACAATACACTTTTTCTCTCTGCATTGTCCCTATTCTCTATAGTGTTTTCCTTGCGTGAAAAATATTTGCTTGAACTGTAAATTGTTTGCTTATCCTGATTTCTACTACCCTATATTAATTTGCAAGTTCTACAACTTCATATAAATGAAATGATGCAGTGTGGTATGTGTTCTTTGTGTCTGATATCTTTCACTTACGTTTATGAGACTCATTCATGTTATTACTTGTATTATGTAGTTTATTACCATTTTTTTTATTGTTGAGTAGTATTCTATTGTATTAATTTACCACAATTTGCTTATTTAGTCTGTTGATATATATTTGAGTAATTTCCAATTTGGAGCTCTTACAGATAAAGCTGTTATAAACATTCTTGGGGCGCCTGGATGGCTCAGTCGGTTGAGCATACAACTTCGGCTCAGGTCATGATCTCACTATAAACATTCTTGTACAAGGCTTTTTGTGGACATATGTTCTCATTTCTTTTAAGTATATACCTAGAGATAGAAATTTTGGGTCATATGATGGGTGAATGTTTAACTTTATGAAAAAACTGACAGATGGATTTCCAAACTGATTCTACTATTTTACACTCCCACCAGCAATGAGACTTCTAGTTGCTCCACATCTTCACCAACATTTTATGTTGTTAGTCTTTTAAATTTTAGACATTTTAGCGGGTTTTATAGCACTTTAAAATTTTGATTATCCACATCAATAAGAATGCTGGATTCACTTTTTAAAATTTTTTGCTTATATTTTTCAATTCTTATATTATGTGAGTGAAACTAGAAAAGGTTCAAATTTTTTCTTTAAAATGGTACAAAACACCATATATAAAATGACTGAAGACTGATAACTATAAAATACTGATAAATTGGACTTCAATAAAATTAATAACTTATATTTATCAAAAGGCACCTTTAAAACAATAAAAAGATAAGCCACAGAGAGAAAAAGTTCACATATGCAAAAACATTACTTATACCCAGAATACATAAAGAGCACCTACAAATCAATACAAAAAAGATAAATGACTCAACTTAGAAATGGGCAGAAGATTTGAACAGGCATTTTGCAAAGTGAATATTCATATGGTCCATTAGCACATGAAAAGATACACAATTTCTTTAATCCTTAGGAAAAGGGGAACTTATACCACAATAAGACATTACTATTCACTAAGTAGAATGGCCAAAATTAATAAGATTGATAATACAAAGTATTGGCAAGGATGTAGAACAACTGAACATTCATATACATTACTGGTGGGAATGTAAATTGGTAAAGCCATTTTGAAACACTGACAGTATCTAACTAAGCTAAACATGCATCTACTATATGAGCCAGCAATTTAACTCCTAGGTATAGAACCAAGAAAAACGAGTGCGTATGTGTTCCAAAGACGTAGACACTTGTTCATAGTAGTTTTACTCACAATAGTCCAAACTGAAAACAACTTAAATGCTTATCAATAGGAGAAAAATAAATTGTGGTATATTCATATAATAGAATATCATACAACAGTAAAAAGAAAATGAACTACAACAACATGCAATGACACAGATGCTTCTCACAGACTTAAGGATGAGTGAAAGAAACCAGACCCAAAATAGTACATACCATATATATAATTTCCTTTATATGAACTGTATGCACAGGCAAAGCTCACTGATACTGATGCCTGGCAGAATACTGATTATCTCTGGGGAGAGAGTATTGACTGGGAAAAGGCATAAGGCAGCCTTCCATGGTGCTGGGAATGCTCTATATCAGGTCCTGGCTCATAAAATTCACCAAGTTGTGCACTTGTGATTAGTGAACTTTATTGAATCTATGTTATATTTCAATATTTTTTAAAAATCCAGCAAAGATTACAATAGACATATTTGAGAACTAAAAAGCAAGTAGTAAGGAATCCGTCCCTTAAAAATATCTCTTAGAATGTGTTATCATTCCTCCTCAAAATAACAATTATTTATTTGTTTCCTAAGTTGAGATGGAAAATATCCTGAATGGAAACTATCTAGTTTGTAAACCATCGCCCAGCCATCTGGTTCTTAGGATCTTTTCAAGATGCCCTATTAGTTCTGATATGTCATGACCTCATTTGGAAAGATTAGAAGCTCTTAAATGCCATTAGCATACCAATATTAGATTATAGCCCCCTAAATTAACTCATATTTTTCTGGCCACTTGGTTTCACCAATATAAATTTGGAGCAAATTACATTATAAACCATACTTATGAGTTGTAACCACAATATTGAGATGCCAAACCAGCGAGAAAATGGCAACCTACTCAAGCGGTTTGCAGCCGCACGATTTGATGAGCATCTAGGTTCACAAGTGTGTTTATGTGTGTGGAGGGGGGGGGGAGGGGAGGGTGCGTTTCCATAGTCTTGCTGAGGTAGTATGCTTTCCTTTTATAATCAGCGGTTCACAATTTTAAAAATACTTCAGTTTCTGTTGTCTTAGGTCCAAATAGGAGTAAAAAACAATCTTTAAAACTTTATTCAGTTTTTTTTAGCTATCATTGCTTGCACTTTCCCTTACATTACATTAATATTAATGTAAAAGAAACATACACTGACTTGGGGGTGGGGCAATAAGGGGAAGAGGCAGGAACAAAATCTTACTGGGGTAGCAAAAAGCCCTTTGGAGGGATTAAAATGCCAACAAGAGGATTATGACTTATAAATTACAATAATACTCATATTTAGACACTCAACCATAGTATCAATATGAGACTGAATAAGTTTTACTTTTCCGTAGAGGAAAGGCTAAAGGCAAGAGAAATTCCACATGCATAATGAAATTTCAAAATCACTTTTTTAAAATGTAAATTTTCCTTCTCTTGTCACTAAGGCAGCTAATTCTGCTTGGATTAGACTGTTCACTTAAGTTTACCATGTAAATCCTTTGGAGTAAATGTGGTACTAAGCAAAGCAGTTTCTACACATAATCGATAAGCTCATATTTGTGCAGAATAACATAAGATCTGGTGATGAAATATTCATTAGCTACGAACAAATCTTCCATCGAGAAATATGTTCCCCTTTGACTTCTGACAGCACTTTCTTGGGATGCCTGACCAGAGAACACAGTATTGGTGTGACTGGCTGGGGTGCAAAAATTAAAAAGTGAATTGTTGCCCATGGGAATCACATCCATATCCTAGACTTTCCAAATTGAATAGCCAACCAAGCACAGAAAGTCTCAATTCTGGTGACTCTGCCTTGGGCATGCTAAGTGAACCCCCTTTATATCTGATGTAATTCACAGAAGCAAGGCTACTACTCAGCAAGAGAGAAAAGTGGACTTTGTCAACTGCCAACTATAAAAGCTGAGCTAAACTCTTTTTTTTTTTTTTTTTGCAAAATGTCCAAAGGTGCAGGATTTTGTAGGAAGAAACAAAACCAAAAATCCCTGTATCATGGTAACCCTCAGAATACCCCTCAAAGCCACAAAGGGAATATGTTAACTAGTTGAGGGAGGGCTCCTCTCTTGGGTGGCCATCACCACTTACTGTGAAATGAGTATGTCTGATTTTATTATGTTTTGCTTTAAGTAGATTTCTTTTTAAGTTTACTTCTTTATTTTAAGAGAGACAGAGACAGCACAAGTGGGTGAGGGGCAGAGAGGGAGACAGAGAATCCCAAGCAGGGTCTGTGCTGTCAGCATGGAACCCAATGCAGAGCTCGAACTCACAAAACTGTGAGATCATGAGCTGAGCCGAAATCAAGAGTCGAATGCTTAACCAACTGAGCCACCCAAGAGCCGAAACTTTTGGTAGATTTTTAAACTCACTGCTTTGGCAATTTGGTGATGGGTTTTCAAGTGATACATGAAGGAAGGTTCACTTGAGGATCTTGTGGGACCCTGGAGTATAGTGACACCTGTTATAGAATGTCAAACAGTGAGTGTATGAAATTTATTTCTATGGCATACTGTTAAACTTACAAGTGCAGGAATTGATATTAATCATCTGGGCTGCCCGAAGGGAACATTTTGTCATATGGGACTGTGACACTAAAGTACAAGGCAGACATATACTTCAGTCCATAGTCTTATGGGTACATGATCTATCATTTATTATTATTATTATATTATTAATATTATTATTGTTTTGTACTTCAACTTAATCTCTGAATCCAAATTCCCATTCCAACAGGCTAATGGATTACTAAGACTCTGCACTTCCTCACCTTCTCCACAATGTATCAAGTTGTTCGTGTCTTGGGACAAAATATTGACTGGAGACAGGGATGAGGAGGATTTAGAATGACCATCTGATCTTCAGTTATGGTCCATGAAGTCTCCTGTTGAGACATCCCCCATCTCTGACACCATTACCATTGGGACAGGGACACAGTTTTCTACTCACATCTGTATGATGCACCATTGAGCCAATCAGCTTTGGGGTCTTCCAACAGAACAGTCAGGAAGCAGTTTATAGACCCAAGCTATTCCAAGACCCTGGGTTTCTCTTTTTCATCTCATTTTCCAACCTTAGGGAAATTAATTTCTAGTCCAGGAAGGAGGAAACCCTCTCTTCCTTCTGCTCTTCTGAAACTCTGAATATTCCTGAAAACTCACAGTAACTCCTTTTTACCTTATATGATAACTTCTAGGATAGCCTCAGGATATCATAGAGACCCTAAGACTTAAGCTCCTGGAGAATTAAAGTCAGAAAAGTGTGTGGACGACTTCTGTTTTTCAACTCTTTCCATACATATCCATCAAAAAAAAGAACACACGGCTGCCCATTTGATTGAATGGGGAAGAGAAAAATGGGAATTAAAAAGAAAACTTTTATAAGTTAATATGTAGAAATATTATCCATCCAAATTACATGGATTTATTTTTTTTTTCTGGTGCAATTGCAAGTATCAATGGGGTAGGAATCATGTTGTCCAGTCTTTCATACTTTTTATCCATAGAGTTAGATCAGCACATGGAATATAGCAGGGAATCAATGAATAAGTAAAAGGATCAATAAATGAATGAATGAATCAAGAAATAATGTCTCATAAGCTCAATTTCCTAGTTAGTCTGTCTTGTACCAAAGGGCAAGTTCACTCTATCATCTCTGCTGTTCTGTGACCTTAAGCTAAACCTTATAGGTGTTTTCTAATTATTACCAAATTCAGCTTTTTATACCGGATTTGTGAGTGTCATAAAAGAAGCTATTACTATCCTTTGTGCCCCCAAGGAGCCTCTTGTCTGGTTAAAGACAGGACTTATGTCCATATACGATTGGAAAGCAGTACAGTCAAGGATGAAAGAAGTATTCTGCCTGCTATGGGAGCATCAGACACGAGGAGATCACCTGCAGACTACAGTAGATGGCAGATGCTACGAGGAAAGAAGAGGTCCCGAGATGGACCACAAATGCCTTTGGCAGGTAGAAAGAAAAGGAGAGAAACAGCATGAATAAAGATGCAAAAGGGACAGGGCTTGGCATGCTTGGGAGCAAGGAGTCTGGGCTGTCTTGAGAAAAACATGAGTCAAAAGCAATAGGATATGGTAGCCTAGCCTAAGTAGCAGGATATATTTGAATGTGGTGGAAGAAGCATAGAATTGTGGACATGTGATCAGTAGATACCCATAACTACCACAGTGGAAGGGGTTGTGAAATGTAAGTCCCACAGGCTTGAGGGCTAAAAGTAGAATGTAGGGTTAAGAAAATTATTTCTCATTTCCCTTGCTATATCATAGCTCCATAATAGGCTGTACCCCCAAACTGAAGATATTCAATAATACCTTGTTAATTGATTGACTAAGGCATAAAGGTTTTAAAATCTGGAACGAGGAAACATGGACTCAATTGAGCATGTAAATGATTATCAGTCCAACTAAAGAATCAAGTTACAAAAGATTTTCTGGAAGAAATGAAGCCTCAGAGGATATTAAAAGGAAGATAAATATCAACAAAGATGAAAAAAGGATTGATGGGTCTTCAAATTTAATTACAAGAGTAATGCATTAATGAAATTACATTATAAGCTAGAATTTCTATTTTAAACAGAAGTAGGGAAATGTAAAAAATATGTTAATTCCTAACTGAAGATGGGACTTTTGTGCATTGCGCCATTCTCCATCCTCACTCCAGAGTAAATATGTTCTCAGTGATCTGGATTTTCTGCTGTGACTTCCATTTTAAGTTGGGAAGTCAACATGAATTTATCAAGTTCCAATTTCACTGAAATCCACCGGAAAGCTGAAAATCAACTGAAAGTCTTGGCTGCTGAAATCAATTGAAACCTTCTCATGAAAGATAACTCAGATAATTCTTTGCCCAGTATACTTCTCGTGGGGGAGGAGGGTCAGAATATCCGTTTCCAAAATTCATCAATAGAACAAATCACTCAATACATTTGAGTTAATTTTTCTTGTTCAGATTTCTATCTTACTATAGAGTCTGGGGCACAGATAATGTATTTGCACTCCTTCCTACATTTTTTCCCCCTCATTGTGTACTATTTTTTCTTTTATCCATGAGAAAAGAGAAAAAAAGCTAAGATGGAAGTGGAAGCATTTTGGACATGTCAGAGGTAATCTTTGGATTTGTTACTCCATATATAAGGTATTCAAAACACCAGAGGATCTGTGTAAAATCACTTACAGTGAGCCTGTCTTGACCTTCCACACCTTCCAGGAAGCTTGTCACGAAAATATGATCTGGAACGATACAACTGTCTTTCTCAGGAATTTACACTGGGAGATATGGAATGCATCAGTTGTTTAAAGGACACATAGAGGAAATGTCAGAAAGTAGGATGATGGCAAATTAAAATAGGGAGAAAAGAGAAACTGAGTAAGTAAAAGATATGTGTTGAGGGGAAGAAAGAAGACTGAGGAGAAAAGAGACTCTCAGAGCAATGTAAAAATGCCATGATAGGGGTGCGTAGGTGGCTCAGTTGGTTAGGCGTCCAACTTTGGCTCAGGTCATGATCTCGTGGCTCGTGGCTTCGGGCCCCACGTTGGGCTCTTCACTGACAGCCCAGAGCCTGGAGCCTGCTTTGGATTCTATGTCTCCTTCTCTCTCTTCCCTTCCTCCACTCACGCTCTGTCTCTCTCTCTCTCTCTCAAAAACAAATGCACATTTAAAAAAAAACTTTTTAAAAATGCCATGATAAAGGCCCCTCAGAGAGTCTAAAAGGAGTAAGTTTTCCGAATCACCTATCACCTCCCATTTCAGTTCAGACCACCCAGGTCCCAACTATAGATGATCACTTTCCTTGCAGTAACTTGAAGAAGACCTGACTCCTTGAAGCCAAAAAGCTTAACCAGCACAATAAAAAATGCCTTATACTTATATGCAACAAATCAATCCCAGAAGTAGAATATACTTATATGAACATTTTGTGAACACAAATGGCAACTCAGTCCAACCCCTACCCTCCATTTTACAAACGAGGAAACTAAGGGCCAAGCAGCAAAATAATGTAGTAATTGTCACAATGCTAATTGCTGTCACTTGACTGAAATCTAAGTCTCCCATGATGGCAGCTTCTAAAATGGTTCCAAAATGATCCTCACCTCCTGGCACTCATGTCCCTATGTGGTCCCTTCTCCTTGAATGTGGGCTGAACCTAGTGATTAGTTCCTCATAAGTAGAATGTAGCAAAAGTGATGCAGTGTCACCTTGGTGATTAAATTATAAAAGGCTGTGACTACCATCGTGTTTGCATTCTCTCTCTGGCTTTTCCTCCTTGCTTGCTTTGATGAAGCCAGTTACCACACTGTAAGCTGCCCCAGGGAGAGGCCCGCACGCCAGGAACATGAGGGCCGCCTCTGGTCAATAACCACGGAGGAACTGAGACCCTTAGTCCAGCAGCCCATGAAGAAATGAATCCCATCAACAGCCACGTGAGTAAATTTAGAAGCCTTCAAGCCTGGAGATGACTGCAGTCTCAGTCAGCACTTTGTTTTTGACCTTGTGAGTGACTGTGAACAAGAAGACCCAGCTTAACCGTGCCTGTATTCCTGACTCCCGGAAGTTATAAGGTAATAAATATTTGCTTCATTAAGCTGCTTAGTTTGGGGGTAATTTGTTAGGCAGCAATAGAGAGTTGATACATTCCCAATGCCCCAAAGTTTTTGCTCCTCAGCAGATGCCTGCAGAGTCAACAGTGGTCACGCTTGCCTCCACCTGAATGAAAGCTATGCCTGTAATGAATCTTCGATCCTAACACCAAGTGATTTTCACTGCTCACCTTGGCAAGGAAACAATACTAAAATGACATTGGAGCCAGTAAAGCTCAGCTGTGAGATTAAGACAAACAGAAACAAAATAGAGTTGCTGTCTCTAAAGCGACTGCAGATTTCTGTGATCCGGAAGCACAAACGCAAATTATCTACAGCTGCCCCTAAAACATTTCATCAGTAAATGCACAGCAACAATCTTGTTCCTGGTGATGTTCACAGTGAAAACAAACACTCTTGATTGATTTTTCCCTCCCATAGAATGAATTATCCATGTTCTTTGTCAATATGGGCAAACACGCGTGTTTGTTTGTATGGGGAAAGTGCACATCTTTATCACTTGTACAGTACAGAGAGTTATGGGGGACTAAGATTTAGATTCCATATTCAAAGACTTTGGTGGCTAGCAATACCACAGTATAAATTAAGGGGATGAAAATTGCTCAGGGAGAATAACTATCATCCCTTATTCATCCATTTACTCGTTCATTTATTCCCTCATTTATTGAATAAATACTACCCATCTGCTATGTATCAGGAGATGTTTAAGGTCCAGTGGATCAAACAATGGATAAGATAAATTCCCTGACATGAAAAAACTTGTGGCTCAGAGGGGAATGTAGATAAGAAATAGGTTCTCCCTGTCACAAACCTGTAAAACATGACCAAATAACCACTGATTTTTTGGATTGCTGTAGTTTTCCTGAAATCTAAACTAGCTCATTGAAATTTCACAAAACATTAGTTCTTGTCTTTCTGGATAAAATTCTGGATCATATTGTGTTAGCATGCGCCTAGCCATTCTGTCAAAGCTTCCATGAAGCTTGGTGATTTGAGCTTGAGATCTGCAGTCAATTTACCTTGTACAAACTTTGAATTGGGGTAAATTATTTGAAACCTCCATGCCTCCATTTGCTCACCTACAAAATGGTAATAATTATACCCACTTCATAGGGATGTGATGAGGATTAAATACAATAATATATATTAAAAATGCAAAAAAAACCCCAGCCCACAATGCATATTTCAAGTACTTGACTAAACTACTTATTAATAAAAACTCTGCCAGTCTCTGACAGCATCATCTAGGAAAGGATTTCAAAAGCTTGTCACTGTTGACATTTGGGGCCAGGCAATCCTTTGTCATGAGGGATATCCTGTGCACTGTGAGAACTAGCATCTCTGGCCTCCACTCACTAGATGCTAATAGCATCCTCTCCTCACCCTCACGGTTAAACAACCAAAAATGTCTTCACATATTGTCAAGTTTCCCCTGGGGGTCAAAAGCACCCCCAGTTAAGAACCACTGAACTAGAGTTCTTAGGGCCAAGGAAAAAGGAAACCAACATCCCAGAAGTGTTTTAAAGTCTCACATTAATAAAACTCATCAAGAAAATATAGGTCTTAGTACTCGGGATCTCTGAATTCAAATATGTCCATACTACTCTTTTATGGTATTATTAATATAGAAAAATCCAGATTTTATAGAATAAATAAATCTCTAAGCAAATTTAGACTTGGTTGTGACTTCCAGAATGTAAAAATTCTGAAATGTTATCCCAGAGCTGTTCACCTTTCTCGGTCTACTTAAACTTTCCCATGTCAACCTCAGCCTGTTCAGTTTACTGCACTAGAAAAACCTTAACAATCTGTAAATGCACATGCTCTTGTGTTATCTGTCTCCTTTTGCTTTATGAAAAATGATCTTTTTTGGTAGCAAACTTCCAAATATTTCTGAAGAGTTGATGCATTATTTGATTATCTAATATGAAGATTTATCTTCAGAGATACACTCATGAGTCTTTAATATTCATTTTCTTTGTATTTTGATCGTAACCTGTCAATGATAACTTTTTTTCCCCTTTAATACCTCTGTTCTAGGGGTTCTCAGTCTTGGCTTTGTAGGAGCCCAGTTGTATGCATTAGTTAGAGGGGGCTTGGGACAGGAGGAACGCAAAAAAAAGACCCTGGATAGGCAGTAGGGATACAAAGATGAGAAAATAAACCATTGAGTTAGATGTAAATGTGGCAAAAAGAGAAAACAAATGGCCTAGAAAAGCATCCCAGTGAACTTGGCACACCCTTCCTTCCACACATGAACCTTTTGGTATTAGGCATCTGGGCTTCCAGCCAAAACCAACCCTGGGTAGCTGGTCTTTCATGATGTCTTGATATAATCTCAAGAAACTTCAAAACTTGTACAAATCTAGAAATATTTTTCCTTGGATCACATACTCATTAGCAAGGTTATTTCTTCTTTAAATCCAGGAATCCTAAGTATATGTATTCCCTTATTAATTCATAGCCTGAAAATCCCTGCTGCTAAATGAAAAGCTATTAAATTTTTTTTAATTTAAATTCTATTAATTTTAATGAGAATTATAATGCCTTCCATCCCAATCTAAGATACCCAAATACAACTTCACAGATGGAAATATATATCAGTTGAATAACAAAAACTTTATATAAGTAACAAACGATTTGAAAGCAAAAATATATGGTTTGTATATAAAATGTTGTAAAATGAAGATTTATTCAAATCTGTTCTTAATGAAATCTTCTCACTATAGAAACTATAGTATCAAATAAAATTAATGAGTGTGTCTGTCTGAAATGTATAATGCTGAAACATACTTGTAATGCACTTTTTATTTATTGTTGTTTTCGATTTTTAAGTGTCATTATCCTGGGGAAAAAAAGAAATTGAATGGTAGGATAACGGAAGAAAGGCCACTATGGTGTAACGTGAACAGTCACTTATGTGCTGTAAGCCTGCACATAATCTTCCCCATTTATCATCACATAGGTGCTACTCAGGGCTTCTAGGATGTAAAGTAAGTGGACCCAAATCTTTGGCCCGTGGCAACCATCTATGGGGGAGGGGGTTTCATCTGCTTTGGTGAGATGTATTTGACCTTGCCCTCCACACTTCATCTGATTACCTGCTGCTTAATAACCACCAAACTACTCAAAAGTTTAACACCATAAGTATATTTGGCCTCCTGTAGAGTCATCACAGGTATGATTATAAAATCATCATAGTTAATTATCTCATCCAGGAAATCAAGATAATTCCCGTTCATGCCTCTAATAATTTTTCAGCAGAAATCTGACACTAGATAAAAAGTGATCAATTTTGAGTTGTAAATGTCAAAGCAACTTGAAAATCAACTTGAGGGATAGCTTCCTTCTCTCATAGATATTGCTATTACCTAAGACAGACTTTGTAACCATGACTGTTCCCCCTCTTCTTTCTTCTTCAGCTCTCTTCCATTCACTATCTATTAATGGACATAGTGCAAAGTATTTGACAGTTACAGGACCTGGATTTTTCCAGCCTTTGCCATTGGATCTAAGATGTCATTGATTATAGGATGCACCATTACTTGTATAACACTAAAAAAGAAAAAAATGGCTCAAACTAAATTATGATACAACACTTCCTAATTACTTAGAAATTTTATTATATAACTTTTGAAAGAACTTTTTAGGCTTAGATTTTAAACATAGATTTTAATCATGGTCCACTATTATGTACACGTCAAAAGAGAAATGTGCATGAAATAAATTGGTTTAATTTCTAGGAGGTTTTCAAGTTCCTTACCCAACTCTGGAATTAATTTTCAACACAAAATTTCCTATGTTTTGTTTTTGTATCTGTGTTATACTGTAGGCTACATATGATCCTGTTCTCTGCGCCACTGAGAACTCTGTAGGTAATACAACATTTCTTAAGATGGTGCTCCACTGTTATCCTTGAGATTCTCTCCCATGTGGCCAGCACCCATTCTGCAAATGCTGATACTGTACAGTCTTGCTTAGGGAGGTATAGGCAAAGCTTTTTGCATAAACAGGAATAACAAAATGTAATAGAGTTTTATCTACTTGTGATCATCTTCCCTTCCTAGATGCCATAAAGCACTTGGTCATTGCACTGAAGAAAAATGTGAAACTGTCATTATTTCTGCAGTGACCGCTATGTGTTTCACTAATGTTGGAGAGGAAGAATTTCCTCTGCCCTTCAAGATCCTTCTAGCTGGACTAAGGATCAGACTGATATGATAGAGATTAACAGGAGAAAATAAAATTTAGTTTTGTACATGAAAGGGCGGGCCTACGCCGGCCGACTCCATCTAGTTCTGTGTCCTTCACCTTCACCACGCCTCCTCCCCTTGAGTAACCTCCCCCTCACCCGTTCAAACTTCCCGATCAAAACATGCCCGGCGACGTGCATAAAAGGACTCCGACCCTTCCCCAGCCAATCGGCTGAGGCCACAGCCATTACCTCACCAACTGCCCCTAGACCCCAGTAAAACCTTTGTGCTTTTGAAACTCTTTCCACAGTATCTCACCGCTGCGTCGGTGCAGGTAGGGGACTGAGCTCGAGCTAGCTCGAATAAAGGCTCTTTTGCTTTTGCATCGGACTTGGCTCCCTGGTGGTCTTTGGGGATCACGAATTCTGGGCATAACAGTACATACAAGGAATCCACATAAACATGAAATCCCAAAGACAACCAGGCAACTAGAGGCTTATATGACATCCTGAGGAAGGAGAGGGGTAGGGGTTTGGAGATACAAAGGGGAGGAAGACCATTAGCTAGAAGGTGAGAAGAGACATTTGGAAAACAAAGGTTGCCCTGTTATGCAGGTAAGTTTTTTAGGTAAAAAGAAATCTCTGTTAATAGCTCTCTTCCGGGTTCAGGATCTCCTTTCCAAAGTAAATTTAAGCAGTGGAGGGGGAGGTAAAGAACTTTTCCTAAATCTGCTGAATTTTGGCTGCTTTTATATCAAAATAATGTTCATACCAAGGTGACCCATCTTGGGGTGGTCTGCCCTTGGTCTCTACAAGTAATATCTAAATTTATACCCTGATGCTGTTTCTATGCCAGTCTGATTCACAAAATCTTGATTTTTTTTTTAATGTTTATTTATTTTTGAGAGAGACAGAGACAGAATGGGAGTGGGTTGGGGCAGAGAGAGAGGGAGGCACAGAATCCCAAGCAGGCTCCAGGCTCCGAGCTGTCACCACAGAGCCCGACGCAGGGCTCGAACTCACGAGCTGAGATCATGACCTAAGCCAAAGTTGGATGCTCAACCGACTGAGCCACCCAGGCGCCCCAAAATCTTGATGTTTCAAGACCACATCATGAAATAATCCATGAAATATATTTCAACTGCCTGTTAAATTCAACACGTGTGGTAATAACAGTGTAAATAAGTCAGCTGAAATGACAACATAAGCACAATGATCAAGCTGCCATGCGCGCATTCATGCAACAACTCATTGACAATGACCACCTGCCTGCCAATGATTGTAAGACACCACCACACATCAGAGACATTTTGACTTCAGAAATGTTAAAATGGGGAGGGGAAGGGGCATGTTGGAATAGATGAAATATGCAGACTGCCAATAAAATCAAGAATGAATTTAGATTGGGGCGCCTGGGTGGCTCAGTCGGTTAAGTGTCCGACTTCGGCTCAGGTCATGATCTCACAGTTCATGAGTTCGAGCCCCGCGTTGGACTCTGTGCTGACAGCTCAGAGCCTGCTTCAGATTCTGTGTCTTCCTCTCTCTCTCTCTCTGTTCCTCCTCTGCTCATGCTCTGTCTCTCTCTCTCTCCCTCTCTCAAAAATAAACATTAAAAAAAAAGAATGAATTTAGATTATCTCAAAACTCACCTCCAGTTTTCCCTTTCCTCTATGTGGGATCATAAGCAGTTGCAAAATGAGACCAAGGAGGAAATCTAGGGGTTCTACCCACATTTTGCATAATTTAGATCAAACTACTCAGTGTAACTGCGCTTGCTGATTACTGCTTCCTCTGGAAAGCGGCAAGGTTTTAAATTCAACTTCATCCTAAGTTTGGTTTAGGGAGCTTGATTTGAAAAGAAATATCTCATTTCAGAACTCTTTTCCCCGAGTTCTGTTTCTTTATTACAAGAGCACATCAAGGGAGCCCTTCTCTTAAGGAAAACCCCTGAAGTATTAGCTAATAACATCTGAAATGACTCAAAATGATGCTTTAGGATTATGTGCATTTTAATAGGGAATTCTGAAAGAATGAAGCCTTCAGTACCCAAAAGAATTAATCTCCCAAAAAGGACATGTACAGGGTGATATTTTTGTTGGGAGAGATTGCCTAGCACACCTCCTCCTTCTGCCTACTCTTGAGAATGGCTCAGGTTCCCAACAAGCATGAATGTATAAGCCACAGATGCCCTCAGTGATTCATCTCACCTGGGTCAGTCCTTTGGCCTAGAGATTCGCTGAGGTACTTTTTACTCTGAGATTTAAAAAAAACAAGCCATCCCCTCTGGGATGTTTATTGGAAGGCCAAGAATACTACTTGATGAAGTTTTGGGGGGTGATGGGTGGGGGTCCAGAGCCAACGACCAAGAAAGAATTCGTGAAGACATCTTTGGTGCGAAAGGTGATTTTATTAAAGCACGGGGACAGGACCTGTGGGCATGAAGAGCTGCCCTGGGACCATGAGGAGAGACTGATTATATACTATGGAGCTGGGGGAGGGAAAGTCCAGGGTAAGTTTCCAAAGAGATTTTCATATGCTAACGAAGACTCACAAGTGGCTTCGGCTCAGGTCATGATCTCCTGGTTCTTGAGTTAGAACCCCACGTCGGGCTCTGTGCTGACAGCTCAGAGCCTGGAGCCTGCTTCGGACTTCTCTCTCTCTCTCTCTCTCAAAAATAAATAAACATTAAAAAAATTTCTTTTCAAGAAGACTCACAGGATACTGGAGGCCTAGTCAAGGTTGTTTTTTCCCTCTAGCAAAGCATTAGCATTAAGACAGTGGGCAGTTCCTGGAGAAATGTTTTACTCTGCCTGCCTCAAGAATCTGTCAATGGGATGCAGGTTATAAGGAAATTTAATTCTATCTGCCATTTCCTTCTGCCTTTGTTTCCCACATCACTACCGTCACTTCAAATGTCCAAATTTCCCTGGCATTGGTTTCTTGTTTTTAAAATAATATGGTTAAATAGAGTGATCTTTGACACCTCCTCCTGCTCTCCCATTTGTCACTCTGTGGCACTCTGTGGCACAGTACAGTAGAAAGAGAACTGGGAGGGAAGAAACGGCTATTAAGTCCTGGTCCTAACTCGGCTACTGCCTAGTTCTGTAACCTAGGGCAGGCCGCTTCACCTCTTTCAATCTCAACTGCAAAAGGAGAAAGGTCGAGAAAAGTTATCTAAAATTCTATCTAGGTCTACATTCGGTTTGCAATCTTCATTTATAAGTAGCCATATCGTTTCTACTCCTTGAAAACCCTGCTCAGAGACACGTATCAAAAATTATTCCACCTCAGAGAAAGAGAAGCCAGAAAAAGAGCAAATGAATAAATGGTAACCAATTTTAGATTCTTTAGATGAGTATTGGATGAGTATTAAAGAGAGGGAAAACTTTAGAAGTCCAAAAGAGAGAGAGGTTATGGACCTAAAACAATATGAACATGATGTACAATTTTGTTGTGAAAGCATTTTCATGACATCCTTGGAAGAAAAATAAATGACCATACCACTGACAAAGGGAGGGTTCAGAGAGTGTTTAATTAAAAAGCAAAGCAAAACAAAACAAACCAAAACCCACCATGAAAAAATTAACTCAAAAGCTCTCTGTGGCATCATGGCGATGAGTGCGAAGAAGCAGCAGCAACCGCAGCAGCTGTACAAAGTCCAAGGTGAATGCGCTTTCAGGGCAGCTCATTTTGAGTGTGAGGTTCCAGGGCAGACATAGAGCTGATAGCGAGCTCTTCAAACACAGCTGCGGTCACGAATGACGGGGCAGCACGACCACACACGCCTTGAGAAGCAGGGCCAAACTCTTCACGACACCAAGAGCCATGACCAGCGATGGTGGCCAAACCAACAATCATGTCTGAAATATCATGCCACCATTTCTACCAGGTACTCTTGAAAGGGATTCATATCTTTACATTAAAGATATTCATCGAGTATGTAAAAAATAATACAGAAATATAAAATAAAATTCAGGAAATAATTTCAATTGACCAAAGAATGTGTTAGTGCCTGCTGATGCTTCTTTGTGGTGTAATGAAAGTAATATCAACATAGGAATTAATGCGAGGAAGGACAGAGTTCTTCAATGTTAGTCAGTTATATATGAGGATGTGATGTGTTCTGTGACCCCAAACAGGAGAAAAAGATGGGAACATAAAATTAACTTATGATGGTTGCAGCCCTAGGAGCAGAGGCTATGTTTTGATTATCTGTTTTCTCTCTTCCCCCATAAATTCACCCTTTCAGCAATAGCTGGCTCACATACAAGGCAATCTTCTTCTGATTAGTTTTCACCTTCTTCCCCCAAAGCTACATCAAAAAGGTACCAATTTAGATGATGAAGCCAGACCTAATAGCCTAGCTGCATCATATAAAGGCTCCAGACTGAATGAGCTATAAGGATTCAAAAAGCTAAGAAACCAATTCCTGGGGTTAGGTTTTCCATTAAGAGTTTTGGGTTTTTTTTTTTCTTTTAAAGATCAGACTCAAAATCAAGATTCTTCATAATATTATTCCTGTTCTGCTGTGTACCTGAAATGGTGAGTCACTTTGTAGCCCATTTGATAACACCTGAGCTAAACCTTCAGAGCAATCAGAAAAAGATCCCAAAGTTTGAGTAACAATTCATCTAAAAGTATATATTGAGCTCTTCTTATAATCTGGGCACTGGCACAGGGATATGGAGGAACACAAAATGTAGTAGCCAGGTTTTTTTTTTTCCTTCTGTATAACAAATAACTTCAAAAACCTCAACAGCTTAGGGGCGCCTAGGTGGCTCAGTCGCTTAAGCGTCCAACTTTGGCTCGGGTCGTGATCTCACGGTTCATGAGTTTCAGCACCACATTGGGCTCACTGCTGTCACCACAGAGCACACTTTGAATCCTTAGTCCCCTTCTCTCTCTGCCCTTACCCTGCTCGTGCTCTCTCAAAAATAAATAAAACATTTTAAAAAATCTCAACAGCTTGCTGTTGCTGCAATGAACATGTACTTAACACTCCAGGATTTATAAACTGGCTGTCATTTCAATGGTCTCAACTAGGGTAAGCTCCACCTAGAGCTCATCTCTACCCTACATCGTAAGACTCAGTCTGAAAAAGAAATGCTTCCCTGGCCCATGGTCTTCTCATGGAGAGCAGCAGCTCAAAAGAGCTACTGGAAACTTGTAATGCTTGTCAGTTATCAGTTTATTGCCTCTCAACTCCAACTTCACCATTCAGTACTGGCTTTGCAATAGTAGACTGGACTTCTTAATTATTTGTCCTTTACAGTGTTCATGTTCTTTAAATTTTTTTAATGTTTATTTTTTGAGAAAGAGAGAGAAAGCACACGTGCGAGCGAGCGAGCGAGTGGGGGAGGGGCAGTGACAGAGATGGAGACACAGAATCCCAAGCAGGCTCCAGGCTCTGAACTGTCAGCACAGAGCCCGACACGGGGCTCAAACCCACGAACTGGGAGATCATGACCTGAGCTGAAGTCGGACACCTAACTGACTGAGCCACTCAGTGCCCCAGTATTCATGTTCTCTATAGTAAGCTTTGTCAGTAGAGGGACATTTCAGGAGGAAGGGAACTTCTTTGCCTTATTCCAGTGTGCCAAGTTTTTCTTTTTCTTGCTTCTGTTCCATGGTGTGGGGAGGGGGGCAGGGAACATACAGCAGTGCTCTGTCCCAGCTATGTGCTGAAAGTGCACCATCACTGAACGATCTCACAGTCGGCCACAGGCCTAGTGACCCACAAGGCATGGCCCTCCTAATGTGGACACTGCTGCACTCTAGACCTCATGCTAGCACCGGTGCCCCAGCTCTCTCTGCATACCCATCCACGAGCTTTGGCTCACTTGTGCTCCAGAGGCTGTTTCCTGCACCCTTCCCAACACAGATACCATGAATCACAGGCTGCCTACCATCCTACTCCAGATACCTTGTCTCCCTCTGCACTGCTGTCCATCAGCCTCAGCTCACCTGCACCCTAAAGGCTTGTTTCCTGATACCTTGTGACTGTGGACCAGCTCTGGCCAGGGTAACCCAGCAAACTTCTCCACTATCCAATGTGCTGCACCCATACCCTCTCCAGTGAGGTGTCAATGGGAAGGCAGCCCCCTTCCAAGTTTGTCCTTCATTGAGTACTCTCTCTCTCTCATCCCTGCAGTGTTCTTTAGGGTTCCCTTTATGTCTATGTGTATCATAGTTTGATATAGTCATCATTATACTAAACTTTCTCTATTCAAAATACCGTGTGGTTTGTTTCCTGATTGGATCCAGACTGATGTACTATGCTTTTTAAAGCTTCAGTTCAGGAATGGTACACTGTCATTTCTGCCCATATTTCATTGGACAAATCAAATCATATGGCCAAACTCAAGTTAATGAAGCAGAGATACACCCTCCACTTAGTCCACTGGCAGCTACCGCAGAGACATGTGGCCAAAAGCATGGATGTGTAATTCTACTACAGGGAGTTGCTAAAGAATTGGAAGCAATAATCCAACCTGCCATTGGAACCTGCCTCATGGAGAATATTGAGAAAGAAAGATATTAAGAAATGTCTGGAAAAATAAGTTACAAAAGGAGAATATACAGCATTTTGGGAGAATATAATCTACAGCATCATAGAAGATCTCTTAAGCAGAATCATGATCTCTTAGCTGAGTAAGGAGCTGGGAGACAAGATTTATTAACAGAAGAAGCAGCATATATAAAGACCTGAAGTCAAGAGAACAATTCAGCAATGTTGAAAGAAATTGTATGTCACTGAACAATTAAAGAGAAAAATTCAGATTTTCTGCAATTGCAGTTCATTGATAGATGGCGATAAGAAATTGCAAAAATGTTTCTGAGAAACACTGTTTTTAGAATGTAATGAGATTTTAAAATTCCAACTAAATTATTTTTCATGACAGTTGAAGCATATACTCAAGCAAGATATTAAGTTATAACTAACCCTACAACTCCCGTGCACGCACAAGAGAGGGAGGGGCAGAGAGAGGGAGAGACAGAATCCCAAGCCAGTGCAGAGCCCGACACAGGGCTCGAACTCACAAACCATGAGATCATGACCTGAGCCAAGATCAAGAGTCAAACACTTAAATGACTGAGCCACCCGGGAGCCCACACACCTTTTTATATCAGTTGGGTTACTTGAAACTATAAGTAACAGAAAACTGAATCCAAACTGGTTCAAATAGCAAAGTGGATTTTTTGGCTTATATGACTGTACAGTCTAGAGTTAGATAAAGTGACCCCATGATATCGGTAAGGACTGAGTGTCCTTCTGTTGATCCATTCGACTTTATCTTAAGGTTTGCCATGATTGTGGTCATGGAATGACTATTAACAGGTCCTGCCTCCACTGCCATCAAATTAGAAAGCTGCATGTCCAAACTTAATCTTATATCAACATAAAAATCATGAGAGGGAGTGTCATTTATAAATTGCTGTATTTATTTCCTAAACTCAATGATAAAAGAAAGTTTTCTGGGATTTAATTATTTTAAGTAGATCATTAACATTAGCTGCTATTAATAAATTAATTTCCCAATATATTACACTTTGGGGTGTAGCTTTGGCATAAGTCTATAGGAGAAACACATTCTTTTCCAGGAGTTTGTTTAGCTAGAAATGTTAACACTCTATGACAATAATGCCCAAACCAGATTTAATAAAGGTGACTGGGCAGAGACCAAAGCCTGTTTAGCTAAGTGATTCGCTGACAGCCAGACCACAGTGTGACATTTCATCATGCATGAGCTAGTAATTCAATGGAAGTAGGCCTGAAAGAAATATCAATCATAGATTGTGAGATATTATTATACTGCTAGAGTTAAATATATACCTTTTGTGAAATATTAATTTGAAGCACAAAGAAGGTAGTAGGAAGAGAAGCAAGAATAGGGTAGGATAGGTGGCTAGCTCCTGAGGCTACTTAACCATTATAATGAAATACCAAAGGGAAATGTCTGTATCTCTGCTGAGATTTCCTATCTTTTAATTAATTGTGGTTATAGTTTTCTTTACCTTGTTGAGATTGATTATAAAGCTGCATTCAAGTTCTTGTCTGATAATTCCAACAACTCCGTTATCACAGGGTTGGCATCTATTGACTGCCTTTTCATTTAAAACGGAGTCATTATTTTCCTAACATTTTGTATGTTGAATGATTTTTGGATTATAAGTTATGTTGCAGAGACTCAGAATTTTGTTCAATTCCTCCAAATGACATGGATGATTTTCTTTTTTTCTTTTCTTTTTTTTTTTTTCTTTGAACAGACATGTAACAGAAAATTCTGTTTTGCCTGTGGTAAACTCCTATGTCAGTTCAGTTCCATTCACCTCAGCGGCAAGCTTCTTTGAATCTTCAGAATGTGTGTGATGCATGAAGTCAGATTGTGAGTAGGGTTTAAATGTAGAATGTGAAGTTCACCTGCCCTGGCTATCTCTTTTCTGGGCTTCCTTGCACTTTCCAGCAGCCCTGGCCTCCCTGAGTTCTGTCCTTTTGCTGCCCAGGCCAGAAAGAAAGCGGGTAAAGATGGCACTATGCTGTGATCACAGCCTGCCATGGTGCCAAAGCTGCAAAAACTGGTAAGTTGCAATGTGACAGTCATTTCTTCCAAAGCTGAACTCCCCTGCAAAATCTGCCCATCTTGGTTTATTCTCCACAGCACCCATGTACTTGTTTTTGTCATTTGACCAGAATTTATAGTTGTTATCCATAAGAGATTAGGTCTGTTAGGAGGTTTATGCCAACATACGGGAAATGAAACTCCAGCACCAGATATTCAAGTATAAACTTTAAAAGTCATCATTTGCCTCAAAGAGCTCAAAGTCTACTACATATAAAAAAATAACTTATAACACAAGGTTATAAAATGCAACACTGGACATATAATCAAGGTCTAGGGTTGACTAAAAAAAAACATCAAGAAAGTTTTGGAGTGAGGACGTCTGATCTGATTGGGGGTCAAGAAGACCCATGGTGAATAGGAAGGTTGTATGCAAAGTCAGAGTAAAGCGGGGAGGAATGGAGAGGCTGGAAGGATCCAGATTGTGACCTGATATTTGCATAGTATTTCCCACATTTTAAATTATAATCATATCTATCATCTCATCTGATTTTTAATGAACCCAGTAAAGTCAAACTAGTATGCCAACACATGCAAATATTTTCCATTTCCTTAAAATGAATCCAAGCTTAGTTTATTTCTACTCAATGTAGAGCAAGAGTTTAAAATTGACTTTATGTGAGAAAAGGAATGTATATATTAGCCCCAAGTGGGAATTGATAATATTCTATCCATTCAAATTGTTTCTAAACATAAATCAAATGTGACACTGGCTCCCAAGATATTATGAGCAGCATCATACCATCCTAGTTTCTAACAGAGAAATGTTATTGTTTTAAAATCCTGCCAAAACTCCCGAGAGAATAATACATTTTTCCTTTACTTCGCATTTTTGTTTCTCACTCTGGAAGGAAGTTGTAATAACATTGTTTTACAGTCTTGTTTACACACACACACACACACACACACACACACACACACACAAATACATTGCCCTCATCTGGCAACAACTGAACCCATATTTTAAGGTTCAATTCAAGACATACTCCTCTGGCCATTCCATCCTCTTCTTGGAAGTCTCACTTCTCATACCCTCCGGTGACTCCCAAACCTGGCTGTGAACTGTGATTACCAGGGGGGCTCCTTCAAAATAAATTGTTTTCTGGGCCCCACTTGAAATTTGCAATCTCTGGTGCTGAGTCTGCATTTTGAAGTTCTCTAGGTGATTTTCATGTGTCCCAGCACCGAGCAACTGGGGGCCATTAATTAAGAAGCATCACACAATCAATACTTCATTGTCATCTCACTGATTTATGTAGTATGTAGGCCTGTGTTCTATATCAGGACATCTCAACCTTTAAAGTGCACATGAATCACCTAAACATGTTGTTAAAATGCTGGTTCTGATTCAGTAGATCTGGGGTAAGGCCTCAGAGTCTGCATTTCTAACAAGGTCCCAACTGATGCTGATTGCTGTTGGTCCTTGCACCATACTTTGTGCAACCAGCTTGTAAGTGTTGAGCACTCCAGTATCAGGGTCTCTGCTTTCAGATTTCTTTCCTATTTCAAATGATACAATCAATACTCATTGGTCAATTTGAGTTCGTTATTTTAAATTATGTGCCCTTTATCATCAGTTCATTCAGTCCTTTTAATTAGTTCTTGTTCTCATGGATCTTGGGTCACTAATGTCATGAAATCATCTGCTTCTTGACTAAAAATTTCTGGAAATTCTGACTCAGTCCCCTGGTATGTTTACCAAGTTGTCTAAATGGTGCAATCAGAAGCCTATACCCAAGAATCTTTCTTTCAAAGTCTCAGTAATTTGAATTGCATGTGATGGTCATTTTTCACAAGGTTCTGAGATGGTCCTTTTTATTGAAGATACACACACAACCTGTAGCTTATAGCAGAGCCTTCAGGCAAGAATTAGAGTAAAACAAAACCTATCTGCAGAGCAAAGAGACTTGCACTGAAAGCAAACATTTACTGAAGGTTTTCATATGTAAAAGGTATGGTGAGAGCTCATAATAATAATGCAGCTGACAAATTAGATTGTTTCTGGGCCATGAAAAACAATGATAATAAAGTCATTCTAAAAATATACACAAAATGTACATTCACACAAATGTTAAGAAAGACAAAATGTCTTTAAGCACAGTGATTATGCCTATTTTCAACAAAGTTGATGAATGTTAAATTTGATGTATAGAAATGGATTAGCATAACACCCAAAAAAATGAATGAACATAATTATTCAAAAGGAAAATGTCTTGAAATACATAAAAATCCTGAAACATAATATGTAAAATATGCTAGGAATATTCTAAGCATATACTAAGAATATGTAAGGATATCAAGTATATCAAGTTAAAGAGATTCAGTAAGTCTGGATTAGGTTCTTGATTTTTTTTTTTTTTTTACGAAACTCGGCAGGCAAATCTGATGTGCATCTCCAATTGAAATCCACGGGACTAAAAGATGCTAGATTCAAATTAAAGAAGTAAGGTTGTGACCTAGATGTGTAACTGAAAATTATGACTGAAATAACTGAAATTATGACTGATAACATTATACTGTTGTAATACTATCAGATGATATCAGACAAAACACCATCAAAACTCCGAGAAATAGAAACATACCAGGGACAGTGAGGGCATTCATGAATCCCTAGGAACATCCCATAAACCCCACAATTTCTAAAATACTTATATTAATGAGTGACATTTACTTACACAGATTTAACCTAGGGAAAGCTGAGTATCTCTTCTTATTCAACTACTTTTCCTATGCAAATCATCAATACTAACTAATAAGTAAACCTAACATTTCTCTTTTTGGAAGGCGAAAGAACAAAACTTTGTGATTTCCCAGGAGCCCTCTAAAAAATTACAAAGATAGTTTTAGGTGTTAAATATATTCTGAAAGATTTATTAAACTTTTAGTATCTGATTTGGAGAAGGCAAAATCAAAGAAGTTGTCATAGGAGATGTGAACACCTGATTAAAATGAGATTATGGTTGCTTAATGAAGGATACAAAGGCAAAAATAAACTATTGGGAAGACATCAAACTAAAAAGCTTTTGGACAGTGAAGGAAACCATCAACAAAACGAAAAGGTAACCTACTCAATAGAAGATATTTGCAAATGTTTTATTCAATAAGGGGTTAATATCTAAAATATACAAAGAACTTACACAACGCAGCACCGAAAAACCTCCAAATTATCTGATTAAAAATGGGCAGAGGAGCTGAATAGACATTTTTCCAAAGAAGACATAAACATGGCCAACAAGCACAAGAAAAGATGCTCAACACCACTAATCATCAGGGAAATGCAAAACTAAACCACAACGAGATATCATCTCACACCTGTCAGAATGGCTAAAATAAAAAACATAAGAAACAGGGGTGCCTGGGTGGCTCAGTCAGTTAAGCATCAGACTCCTGGTTTCAGCTTAGGTCATGATCTCACTGTTTGTGAGACCAAGCCCCACATCAGGCTCCATGCACTGACAGTGCAGAGCCTGCTTGGGATTCTCTCTCTCCTCTCTCTGCTCCTCCCCTGTTCATGTTCTCTCCTCTCTCTCTCTCTCTCTCTCCCAAAATAAATAAATAAACTTAAAAAAAACAAACCACAAGAAACAGCAAGTGTTGGTAAGGATGTGGAGAAAAAGTAACCCTTGTGCACTGTTGGTGGGAATGCAAACTGGTGCGACCACTGTGTTCCTCAAAAAATTAAAAACAGAAATAACATATGATCTAGTAATTCTACTAATGGCTATTTATCTAAAGAAAATAAAAACACTAATTTGAAAAGATACATGCACTCCAGTGTTTACTGCAGTATTATTTACAATAGCCAAGATATGGAAGCAACCCAAGTGCCCATCCATAGCTGAATGGATAAAGATGTGGCATATACATACAACGGACGTTACTCAGCCATAGAAAAGGATGAGCTCTTGTCATTGGCAACTACATGGATGGACCTAGAGGGTATAATGCTAAGTGCAGTAAGCCAGAGAAAGAAAAATACCATATGATTTCACTTACATGTGGAATCTAAAAAACAAAACAAAGAAACAAACAAAAACAGACTCAAATACAGACAACAAACTGGCGGTTGCCAGAAGGAAGGTGGATGAGGCAATGGGTGAAATAGATAAAGAGGACTAAGAGGTACAAGCTGCCATATAATAAATCATGGAGGTGAAAAGTACAGCATAGGGAATACAGTCAATAATATTGTAATGACGTTGTTTGGTGACAGAGGGTGACTACACTTATGATGAGCACTGAGTAATGTTCAGAATTGTGGAAACCTTATGTTGTACACCTGAAACTAATATAACCCTGTATGTCACTTGTATGTCAATAAAAAAAGAAAAAAAGATTATTGGTGCCTGAGAACAACAATTGGTTATATATTTAATCAAAGTGTTAATAAACATTTTAAAATTAAAAAAGAAGAAGTAACACGATTGTAAAGAATCTTAGTTCTTTTACAAGTGAGGAATGAAAAACCTTTTTTTTCTTAAGCATATAATGAAATCAACATAAAACACAGGAAATTATTCGGATTAGACATAGAATCTCTGCTATCAAGAAAGTAAAATATAACCCTCTATATTGTAGACAAAGGCAATAAGCAGTAAAGCAAGGAAATCAGGCCATCAAAATTGAGCACACTTTGCTAGAATTTTCACACTTTATAACTTTTTTTCAAACTCAAGTGTTATAAACCACGGCAAATAAATTTCACTTTCCAAGTTTTGTCCTTCATTAGCTCTTTCATATTCTGTAACAAAGTGATAGCAATAATTTCATTATATTAAGATGTTATCAATATGCAATATGTTCATCACTGCTATCTTTAAATGAGTCAACAAATAAGTGTTCTAAAATTTTCTGTTTTTGTTTCTAATGCAATAAGTATTAATAGTTAATCCACATAGATAAGAGTTTGGGGTGATCCTCAATAAAGCCCTAAGAATATAAAGGGGTTCAGACACCAACAAAGAAAGAAAGAGATTGAATACTACCGCATTAAGACAAAAATACTCTTGGGGTGCCTGGGTGGCTCAATCGGTTGAGCATCTGACTTCAGCTCAGGCTATGATCTCACAGCTTGTGGGTTTGAGCCCCTCGTCGGACTCTGTGCTGACAGCTCAAAGCCTGGGGCCTGCTTCAGATTCCGTGTCTCCCTCTCTCTCTGCCCCTCCCCCACTTGCACTCCGTCTTTCTCTCTCAAAAATAAATGAACATTAAAAAAGAGAGAGACAGGGGCGCCTGGGTGGCTCAGTCGGTTAAGCGTCCTACTTCAGCTCAGGTCACGATCTCAAGGTCCGTGAGTTCGAGCCCCGCGTGGGGCTCTGGGCTGATGGCTCAGAGCCTGGAGCCTGCTTCTGATTCTGTGTCTCCCTCTCTCTCTGCCCCTCCCCTGTTCATGCTCTGTCTCTCTCTGTCTCAAAAATAAATAAACGTTAAAAAAAATTTTTTTTAATAAAAAAAATAAAAAAAGAGAGACAAAAATACTCTTTTTTTTCCTGAAAAACAAAGCCACACACACAGCTGTGTTTTTCCATCACTATTTCTCCTAATGTAGTTTCAGTGACACATATTAATTATAACCTTAAAAAAAGGTAACTAACTTTTATTTCATGAAGAAAAGAGGGAAGGGGTAGATAACTGACACCTTTTGTCTTGCAAAAACATTTTAGCAGACAGGCCAAACTCATAATACAACTTTGTACAGCCACACACTTCCCTTTTATTCCTTCTCAAAGTGGCAAAAATGAACACATTCATTGACATGGTCCAATAATACAGCCTCTCTGTGGCATATATAAAGAGCAAAACTTTATAAACATAAAATTACACGTGGCAATTATATGACCTAGTAACCAATGCTGAGTCATTAATTAACTCAATATAATATCAGCCCCAAATTTTGACCTACTTTAAGATTTTGGAAATTATCTTTAAGCTGACATACTACAAAACATAATTATTGCTGAAATAAAAAGGTTTTCAGAATGACTCAATTATTTTACACAAATTTACATTTTTCGTAATCTTAGACATTAAGTAGGAGTAATGTTAGCTTACGTCATCTGTATACATTTAGGAAAAACATACAAGTAGAATAAAAATGTATATAACACTGATAAATCACAGAAGGCATAGATGTTTTTATTAAACCAAAATTATTCGACTAGTATCATTTGCCAAAATTATGTGAAGTTAGATTCTTAAAACATTTTTTACTTAGTTTTTCTAAAAACGTTTTAGCACATTTAAAGTATTAGAAGTTCAATTTCCTTATTTCCTGAAATTTGGGGAATATTAAATTTTTGTATGTACTTATTTATATCTAGAAGCCAATACAGATTGAGAGCCAAGGAATCGACGTAGAACTCCTTTAATTTGGACATACTTTATAATCTAATTGATTAGCATTCTCTAGAGAGAGAGGAAAGTAAAGACCTTCTGAATTCTAGACACACAGACAGGCAGACACATGGAGAGCTTATAGCTTCAATTCTCAAATTCTCAAATTGCAGCCATGAATCAAGGGTAAATACAGAAACACAAAAGCTCACTGGTCTAGCTATCCAAGAGCTATTCTTTTCAATGGGCATGAAATTCTTAACTGATTTCATCTCAAAACAGACAAATGGAAAAAACAAACAAAAAACTATACCCTGATGTCTCTTGTCAACATACAATAGATTTGTACCATCCAACAGTCCCTTTACAGGAATCACCAAAGGGTGAGGTCACAGAACAAAATTTCCAACCACTGTAACATAGCACAGTGTTTAAGAATTGTGGGCTCTGGATCCAGGCTGCCTAGAATGGAATCCTAGCCCCACCATTTACTAGCTATGTGACCTTGGGCAGGTCACAACATTTCTTTATTCCAGTAATATGGGGCTAATAATAGTACATACCTTTTGGGTTGCTGTGAGGGTTAATATAATATTAAGAAAAGTGGTTGGCACATTGTAAGCCCTATTCTTATGTTAATTCTTATTAGACACATATTTTCTCTCTTTTTAAAAAAAAATTTGAGAGAGAGAGAGGTGGGAGAGAGAGAGAGAGAGAGAGAGAGAGAGAGAGAGAGAGAGAATCCCAAGCAGGCTCCACACTATCAGCACAGAGGCCGATGCGGGGCTCGAACTCATGAACCGTGAGATCATGACCTGAACCAAGAGTCGGATGCTTAACCGACTGAGCCACCCAGGTATCCCTAGCCACATATTTTCAAACATAAAGCCCCAGCTTACAAATCTATGCCTCCAAATATAGTGGAGCTCTCCATGTTGCTTAGAAAACACCTTTATGATTCTTCAGGCTTTTTCTTATTTCAGTTCTCTAAATGGAGTCCCCAAGGCCCAATACATTACCTTTTTCTACCCTCCCTCTTATTAGCTGTCAGTTCCTCCTACTTAGTGACAAAATAAGGGTATGAGTGGATTCAATCAGCTTTTAATCCACACCAGCTGCCTACTCCAACACCACTCTCATTCTCTTTCCTACTGTGTCAGAAGAAATGAATCACCTTTTCCTACAGAAGGAAATTCCAAGTTTATATGCTGGATCCCATACATTTCCAACTTCTCAAAGATTATCACCCAATAGTTGCCTCTTTCTCTGTTTCTATCAACAGCTTCCTCCAAACAATCATTTTTTTAAGATTTTATTTTTGAGTAATCTCTACACCCAACATGGGGCTAGAACTCACAACCCTGAGATCAAGAGTTGGACACCCACCAACCGAGCCAGCCAGGCACCGCCATATAATCATTTTTTATCAAGCGTATGTAGGAAAATGACCCCATCCTATAAAAAACAAAAACTTCAATCCATCCTCCCCGATGACCTTCCTTCAAGAGCTACACTTCTTATAAGAATACTGTAGTGTGCTCCTTGTCTCTACTTTCAAGTCACTCCTTTACTTTTCAACTCACTTCTTTTTTAGTCCATCTGCAGCAAGCCAACAGAGTACTCTCACTGTGACCACTGATGGCCTTAGTAATGCCATATCCCATGGGCATGTGTCACCTCACTTATCTTCATAGTGTTGTTTGACACTAATGACCATTGGCTGGGTAATTTCCTTCAAGAGAGTTTGGCTATTCTTGATCCTTTAGGTTCTCACGTAAATTTACAATCACTTTGGCAAGTTCTCAGAAAAGAAAAACAACTGGGATTTTATTAACATTACGTTGAGCCTCTATATCAATTTGAGAAAAAAAAGAAATTATAATATTGAATCTTCCAACCCTTAAACAAGATATAGCTATCCATTTCTTTAAGTCTTTTTAATGTCTCTATAAAGCTTTTATATTTTTTCCTATGGAATTGAACATCTCATCTCTAGTTAGATTTATTCTCATGTGCTTTATATTTTCATCCTATCATATACGGCATCATTTAAAAATATTATATTTGCTAAGAGTTTGTTGCTGGTCCAAAGAAATTCAACTTCTTTATATGTTAATTTTATATAGAAACACTACTAAATTTACATATAAATTCTAATAACTTATTTGTATATTCTTTCAGATTAGCTATGCACACAATCGTATCATTTACAAATGATTATATCATCTACAAAACAGTTTTATTTCTCCTTTTTAAAACCTCATACCTTGCATTTCTTATTTTGCCTTACTGCACTGTACAATGTTGAGTATAAATAGTAGTACCTGGCACACTGGTATTTTTTTCCCCAATCACAATGAAAAAGCTCTCTCCCTCATTTTATTGAGAAATAACTGACATGAAAAAGCTCTTGATGTTTCACCATTAAGTACTGCTTGCTGTTTTCCTCCCCTTTTCCCCTTAAATGTCACCTCACTTGGGAATATTTCCTTGATGCATCTAGTCTGAGTTAGATTCCTCTTCTCTGCCTGTGCATTCCACTAACACAGTACTTATTCACACTCTATTCTAAGTGAGAGTTTATCTGATTTTCCTTTAGCCAAACAATTCCTTGGAACTAGCAAAGTGCCTAGAACATAGAAGGAAATCAATAAATATCTGTTGAATGAGTGATTAAAGTGGTAGATTGTGGTTTTCTTTTTTTCTGAATGTAGCTTTTAAATTGTTGCTACATTCTTATAGTCAATATTTTCATTAGAAGGGAAAAAATCTATTAAATAGAATGAATACAATTCATTATAAAGTGTTATATACACCAAGGAGAAAAACTAATTGCGGTTGATCGTATTTGGTTTCCCTCCCTCCAGTGCCACTCCTAGTGGAAGGAATTATACATCCCCACTCTAGTGACTTCAGAGAGCTCATAAGGCTTGTGTTGGCCAACAAAATATGGGTGGAAATTGTATGAGTCGCATCCAAGCAGAAGCTTTAAAAGAAAGCAGATGATGTACCATGACTTTTATTTTTGCTACAAATAGCCATGTCTAACGGTAATTTTGCTATCAATGACTTCTTCGTCCGTTTGGGTTCCAAAGTGAAGACAGCACAGAGCAGAGCCAGAGATAACATATAATGGATATGTAGCATGTGTGAGAACTAACTTTTGTTGATATAAGCCTTGGAGTTCACTTATTACCACAGCATGACATAGTCTAACCTAACCTACACTAACATACTTTGATTCAGCTTCTCAGCACTTCTGTAGTGCACTATAGTTAATACAGTTTATATTATCATTTCTTAAATTAACGTACACCCCTAAATTTTACATAATGATACTTTTATCTATTCCTCCAATTGAAGAAATGGACACTCCTTAGTCTTCTAAAATTAATTTCAGAGTGTACAGGTGAGGCAGACATTGTTAGTTGTCTACTCAATATATGTACACCTTTGTCCTATAAACAGATCCTTAAAATTGTTGAAGAAGACAATATACCTAGCTAACATTCCAACTTTCACAGACTCCTTTCCTGTTAAGAGAAGCTCCATTCCCTCTACTAAGAGGGAAAAAAACAAGCAGAGTGCTGCCAAGTAGAGATGCTGGGAAAGCTACTGTCTTCTTGACAAAAGGGGACAAACTCTGATGAATCGTGGTTCTGTAGCCACCTGTGCTCACGACAACCAAACCTGCAGAGTCTAAGCTATGGGATCAAAAGCCAAAAAGTCAATCAGTGCAATATCTGGTATAACAGAAAGAAGAGACACCACTACCTCCACACCTTGACTCCTAGACTTGGACCAGTGTTACGCTTCTGCGAGAAACAGTATTACAGAATTATTGCAGATTCAAAGCATGTACCACTAAGGTATAATTCCAGTCCCTCAGGATTTTGTCTCCCAATTGGTGCCAAACAGTCTTCAGTGGGCCATTCTACTTTTCTAACAGGACACTGCTCTTCTAGGTGATGGGATCTTACCAGTGTATCCCATAGGTATAAACTCAATGCTGCACATCTTTTTACTGTAAAATGAGTTCCTTGGCCACTGAATACCTTGATAGTGGATAATGTCTTGAGACCATTGACTGCTGAACTGGCAGACAGGAAAAGCAAACCCATATCCAGAAAGTGTATCTATTCCAATAAAAACAAACCATTGTCCCTGTATGATGACAGGAAACCAAAGTAATCAACCTGATGGATAATTGGTGCCCTAGAAAATGATGTCATATGAGAGATCCAGTATTGGCTTCTATGAGAGACATAGTACTAGTACTATGCTTAGTACATAGCTTAGTAGCTAGTACAGAGTTTATAATTTGTTGGAAAGAGTTCATCTCCAATCTTCTTGTTCCCCCTAGGAATGTCATAAAACTGAAACAAAAATTATGCTTCGTAAACAAAAATTGTGCATGACATACATGCAACATACTGCAATATTAATTGTAGTGCTTTTATTTTCCCAATAAAGTTAGCGTTTTCCAAAATTTTCATAATGAGCATGAGTTATTTTCATAATAATAAAAATAATTTTTTAAAAAAGAAAACTGATCATAATAAGTTCAAATCTAGGCTGTGCATCTCATCTCCCCCACCAACCCCAATGAAGAGAATTGTTTAGTTGCCTTCCTTGTTTCTCCCCACGGTAATTATTTCCTCCACTGAGGAGTTAATTTTGCCGTTTTATTTAAATATTTAGCCATGCCAAAATATACCTTTTTATTTCATTAGATGAAATAAAATTCTTGTGCAAACAAAATTAATATTTCTGTGCAATGGAAATTAGAATTCAAAATATTTATCCATCTATCATCTTTTTATCTATTTATTTTTCTGTCTATCTATCTATGCATCTCTTAGAATAGTAGTTTCTAGGGGCACCTGGGTGGTTGAGTGTCCGACTGTTGAGCGTCCAACTTTGGCTCAGGTCATGATCTTGTGGTTTGTGGGTTCAAGCCCCTCATCGGGCTCTGTGCTGACAGCTTAGAGCCTGGATCCCACTTCAAGTTCTGTGTCTCCCTCTCTCTCTGCCCCTCTCCCACCCCTGCTCACACTCTGTCTTCTCTCTCTTTCAAAAGTAAACATTAAAAAAGAAAAAAAAGTGGTTTCCAGTCCTGATCAAAGAATGTTTTGAGCAGGGTAGCAGGAATGTTTTGAGCAGGGTAGCAGGGCTGTGTGTGTCTGTGTGTCTGTGTATGTGTATGTGACATTCTTGGTGCCGTGTGGGGAATACTGAAGCTGAGGAAGAGTAGATACAGGATGATCTGTTAACCTGATTTCAATAGCTTAGTCTAAAGATGTTAGTTTGGATGAGCCAGGTAGTACTGGAGGTGAACAGAAATGGTCAGATTCAGATTGGATTTGGAAATGGGATATAAAGGAAAGAGGGGAGTTAAGGATGCCCTGCGTAACTGGGTAAATGATATGGCATTAACTAAGATGGAGAATGTCCACGGAGGAATGGATTTCGTGGGCGGTGGGATTGTTGAGTTTGGACACGATGGGTGTGACATACCTATTAGTCACTTAAGAGCGAGTGGAGATGTTGAGTCGGCTGTTGGATGTATATGTCTGGAACTCAGGGGACACTTGCAAGCATGGAGACAAATTTGGGAGTCATAGTTTAAATGGTATTAAGTAATAGGACTGCTTAACGCCAGTGAACTATACATTTAAAAATTATTAAAACCACAAATTTTGTTATGCATATTTACCACAGCCAAAAGAGGGGGAGTGAGTGATCAACTATGGTAAATACTGCTGAGAGCAACTAAGATGAGTATTGAGAATTGACAGTAGGATAGCAGTGGTTCTCAATCTGGGGTGACTGTGCTCCCCTGGAGACATTTGGAGATATTTCTTGTTATCACAACTGGGAGAATGATACTGGCATCTAGTAGGTAGAGGCCAGGGATACCGCTAAACATCATACAACGCACAGGACAGTTCCCCAAAGTAAAGAATTACCTGGCCTCAGTGTCAGCAGTGCCCAAGTTGAGAAACTCTCGAGATACGCCAATATGAGAATCATTGATGGTGCTGAGAAAAACTAGTTCAGTGGAGTGTTGGAGAAGGAAGCCTCACCGAAGAAGGTTAAGAAGAGCGTGCTAGCTGAAGAAGTGGAGGCAACTCTTTCAAGGAGTTTCGTTTTCAGTAAGAAAAATGAATGGATAGCTAATAAGGCTTACGGGGTCCAGAGAGGTTCTCATTTTAAAGAGCGGAAATATGTCTATAAGTTCATATGCTGATGGGAACGAACCAGAAAGAAGAAAAATAAATGATGTAAGAGAAAGAAGGGGAGAATTTTGGCAGAGAAGGCAGGAAGGTATGGGATGCAGGGCACATGGATAGTTTGGTCTTAGGCTCAAGGAGATTGATGCATTGTGGACTGAAGGAAAGAAGGCAAGTTTGTAGGTGCACAAACAGGTAAGGTAGACATGGTGGTGGGAAATGAAGCAGTTATCTGTGCTTCTACAACAGAAGTCTAGTCATCACATTTCTAAATTCAATCCCCACAGTGGTTATTAGGGTATTGTTCCCACTTCACAGACACAGAAGACTGGTCACCCAATATTGCAATTAGTAAGTTTCAGAGTGGGGCTAGGGAGACTGTGGGCATTTTGATCCCCAGCCTGGGCTAGTTAGCTCTACTACATGCTACCTGTATAAAGAATATCACTCCGGACTCATTTGTCTATATTGTCACTATGGTAAATTTTGTATCTGTTAAATGTGCACTGATAGGACTTGTCCTACATTTCCCTATATTTATCCATGAAGTCTGTTATAAATTATAGCAGAATAACCTTAAAACTGTCTCTCCCTTAAAAAACTAAACTATTGCCCTTATACAAGTGTTTGAATATCAGTTTTTTTTCCTAGCTAGTTGGTCCAAAACAATCCAGAAAAGTTTATGCCAGAGAAAAAAAAAAGAATGAGGATGCTTTTGTCTCAGTTAAATTTCAGCAGCAATTCACTGGCTAATTCTAGTAATACTGCCTTGTTATGAAAATGTCCCAATAGGGTTCATTATATAAGGCACTTAAGTAACTAGGCAGATTATTTTCTCAGAATGTCTCAAAATCTTTAGGTGAAGACACTAAGATAATAAGACATGTGGTATTCTTGCTGAGAAATATAATCCACAGGCATTCTTATCCAATTCTCAATTATCTACCTGGTTATCTGCTTTGTGAGTTCCCTAAGGGTGAAGCCCTGCCCTGTTTATTTGTGCATATCAACAGCTGCATCACCTATCTGGACTTAGAAAGTGCTCAATATATATTTTAATCTATTAATTGTTCGGTGGTTTTTAACCACATTTTATTCCCTTCCTCACATGATACTTCCTTAGAAATATGCTTTACAGCGTGGCAGAGGAAATATGTATAAGAGGCATGTTAGGGGAAGGAGATGTAAAACAGTTTTAGTGTTGCTCTTGATGGGAACCATGGTACGTACTTTTTAAAGAAAGAGACTATCAGAAATATTATTTAAAGGTGTAACAACAGATACGGCCAATGAAACAAAAATACCAAAGGAAATATGATAGCAAATAAAATGACATGGAAGTTATACTTCTATAAATATAAAATCATAATGCATTAACACCCAAATGGGAAACTGAAGAACAAATACATCTGTCATATAAATACACATAAATGGGCTTAATTCACCTTTTAAGGAAACAAATAAAGACACCCTCAGATTGGGTGACAACTCCATTTGAGATAATGTTCCAGTCAAGATAATCTAAGACAGAGCAAGATGACCAAAGTGCCTTAGATCGGGCTATTATAACCAGAATACCATAGACTAAATATTTTATAAACAAAGGACTTTTTTTTTTTTTTTTTTTGCACAGGTCACAGATGGCCCATTTCTTGTTTTATCCTCACACGTTGGAGAGCAGAAATCTTGCTGGGTTCTCTTTTGTAAGGGTGCTAATCCCATTCCTGAGGTCTCTACCCCCATGACCTAATCACCTACCAGGGGCTCCACCTCCAAATACCATCATATTGTGGGTTAGAATTTCAGCATATGAATTTGGGGGGAACATAAACATTCAGTTTATAGCACCAAGTAATGCTACAAGAGACCTAAACCACAGAATATGATATATGTGGAAACATATTAAATTGTGCACACTGAAAATAGAATATATCTTCCTTTGAGTATCCAAGGAATTGTTGGAGAAATTGACTTATATTAGACCACCAGAAAAATTCAACATCTTCCAAAAGACAGAACTGGTTCAGAAAACATTTTCTGAACACATTGCGATAAAACTTGAAGTTAATGTTTTTTTAAAAGGCCTTATCACTTGGGGGAAAAAACCCTCACTCTTTTTTTAAAATGTTTATTTATTTTGAGAGAGGGAGAGAGAGAGAGAGAGAGAGAGAGAGAGAGAGAGAGAGAGAACAAGTCGGGGAGAGGGGCAGAAGGAGAGAGAGAATCCTAAGCAGGCTCTGCACTGTCAGTGCACAGCCCGACACAGAGCTTGATCCCAAGAACCTTGAGATCATGACCTGAGCTGAAATCAAGAGTCAGACACTTGGGACACCTGGGTGGGTTAGTCAGTTAAGCATCTGACTTGTAGTTTCAGCTCAGGTCACAATCCCACAGTTCGTGAGATTGAGCCCTATGTTGGGCTTTGCACTGACAGCATGGAGCCTGCTTGGGATTCTCTCTCTCCCTCTTTCTGCCCCTTCCCTACTCTCTCTCTCTCTCCCAAAATAAATAAACTTAAAAAAAATTCTAAAAACAAACAAAAAGAGTCAGATGCTTAACCAACTGAGCCACCCAGGTGCCCCATCCCTCATTCTTAAAAATAGACTTTGAAGAATTTCTAGCAAAAAAAAAAAAAAAAAAAAAAAAAAAAAAAACCATGATTAAAAAAAAAAACACTACATACCAGCATCTATATGCTAGAGCTAAATCAGTGCTCAGAGTAAAATTCATAAATGGTTATATAAAAATAATAATATTTAATTAAGCATCCAAATAAATAAAAGGAAGGAATTGATAAAATTTGAAAATAAGGCCAGAACCAAAATAAAACCAGTATTATTAACCAATAAATAACCCAAACATATTTTTATTAAAAAATAGAATAAAATGATGGGGCACCTGGGTGGCTCAGTCGGTTAAGCATCTGACTTTGGCTCAGGTCATGGTCTCACGGTTCCTGAGTTCAAGCCCCTCACCGGGCTCTGTGCTGACAGCTGTGGAGCCTGCTTGGGATTCTGTGTCTCCCTCTCTCTGACCCTCCCCTGCTCGCACTGTTTCTCTTTCTCTCTCTCTGAAGAATAAGTAAACATTAAAAAAAAAAAAAAGGAATAAAATGAGTCAACAAGAAGCTAACCTAATTAAGACAAATTGGAAAGAAATCACAAATCCATAAAATAAGAACTAACAAAAGTACCTGCGTTGTTCACATGATTGAGTGTCTGACTCTTAATTTCAGTTCAGGTCATGATTCCAAGGTCATGGGATCAAACCCCACATCGGGCTCCATATTAAGTGTAGAACCTGCTTAAGATTTTCTCTCTCTCTCTCTCCCTCTGCAACTTTCCCTTGCTCATGTACTCTTTCTCTCTCTCTTTCTCTAAAATAAAAAACAAAGAAAAGAACTGACAAATTAGAAATAGTCAAAGAATGATTAGGGAAAAAGAAAGAGATTAAGAGACTGCTTAATCTCGAAGGTTTTTCCAGAAAACAAGCAAGGGGGCAGCAAATGTGAGTCTACAGGTAATGGGGGATTCCATAGGGTAGATACAGAGTGTGAGAACACATCACATAGGAAGAAAGAAGGAGATGCCTGAAAAAACAAACAAAACAAAACAAACAAACAAAAAAAACCCATCTTTAGGTTGAGCCCTAGCAGGATCTAAACTCTCACTTTTAAGGATTTTCAAGATCAAGTCTGTATCCAATGATGGAAAGTGTATTCGTTTCCTATAGCTGCTGTAACAAATTACCACAGACTTAGCGGCATCAGACAACATAAATTTATTATCTTACAGTTCTGGAAGTCAAAAGTCTGAAATGTATCTCATTGGGTTAAGATCAAGGAGTCAGCAGGGCTGCATTCCTTTTTGGAGGCTCTAAGGGAGAATCAGTTTCCTTGCCTTTTCCAGATTCTAGAGGCCTACATTCCTCAGTGTGTGGTCCTCTTCCTTCACCCTCAAAGCTGGCAAGAGCAGGGTGAGGTTTTTCCACATCACATCACTTTAATGTTCTTTTCTGCCTTCCTCTTCCAATTTAAAGGCCCTTGTGACTACATTGGTCCCACCTGGATAAGTCAAGATAATCTCCCTATTTTAAGACGGACTGTGTTAGGGGGCACTTGGGTAGCTAAGTTGGTTAAGTGTCGGACTTCAGCTCAGGTCATGATCTCGCAATCTGTGAGTTTGAGCCTCACGTCAGGCTCTGTGCTAACAGCTCAGAGCCTGGAGCCTGCTTCAGATTCTGTGTCCCCCCCCCCTCCCCTTCCCCAGCTTGCGCTCTGTCTCTTTCTCAAAAGTAAACATTCAAAACAATTTTTAAAAAAAGATGGATGGTGTTACAACTTTAATTCTATTAACATTATATATGTTACAGAATTGGAATACAGGCATCTTTGGGGGCTCGTTATTCAGCCTACAACAACAGAAAGGCAAGCTTCTGAAATAAGGACTTTGAATGAGGACTGAGGCTGAAGTCCAGTTCAATAATATAGAACATATAGTGAGAACCCTAGAGTTTGGAAATTTGTGTAAGACCCATTTCAAAAAAGAAAAAACATGGAGAAAATAATTGATCTGTGGTTCAGGAAACAACTAGGAAGGAGATAAGTAAGTCATCCCTGGATGACCTTCATATTAAAGTTCCATTGCCCCAGCCGGGCAGTAGAGGGGGTTGGTGGAACTAAGCCTATGGAACTTGCCATTAACAGGACCCAAAATTACAGACTGGTCTGAAACCCTTAAGGGGAAAAGAATTTGTCATCCTAAAATATGCCTCTTTGGTGATGAGGTTTGGGAGTGAAGTTTGGGGGTTCGCAACTGACAGCCAAGAAAGAACTCTTGAAGATGTCTTTGGTGCAAAAAAGGTGATTTTATTAAAGCATGGGGACAGGACCCGTGGGCAGAAAGAGCTGCACTGGGGTTGTGAAGACTGACTGATTACATACTGTGGACTTAGGGGAGGTAAAGTCAAGGGGAAGTTTCATAAAGGGATTTCCATATGCTAAAGAAGACGCATAGGATACTGGAGGCCTAACTATTATCAAGCTAAGGTTGTTTTTCCCTCTAGCAAAGCATTATCCTTAAAATAGTAGGGAGTTCCTGGAGATTAGGCTATTGATAAGATTGCCCTTTTCTTGTAATATTACTAAGGTATTTGTAAACTGATGGAGACTCTATCAGTTTAACTATGTTTGTTTTGTGTCCTTTCCTTTGTTCTTGGGCAGCTAGGAGTGCCTGAGGAATATCACTCTTACCACACCTGGGGGCGGGGGTGGTGGGTAGGGGGTGGGTGTTAGCTTGTGCTTTCTCCTCAGCTTGTCTTGTGCTCCCTCATCATTTGGCATAAGGATTATTTTAGGCTTATTATTTTTGAGAAACTCCCAAAGGAGTATTGACCTTGGTTGGGGAATTGCCCAACTATAAGAAAAAGTCCCTTATCTCAATCTTCTGTAGCTGACCAGGAGAAACCTCGTCTCCTGACCCCGATAGTTGGCCAGGAGAAGCCTCATCTTCTGGCCCTGAGTTTTGGCTGGCAATTCTATTGGCAGCCAAAGGCTTGTCAGTGTTGTGAGGTGCTGGGAGCAATCACTCTTATCCAGGCTTGACCCTACCCCCCAGAGCTGACCTGGTCTTCCCTGATTTCTCTTATCCCTCCGTTTTCTGCCTGCAGGACTTTGGGGGTATCAACTATGACCAGGGAAGACTTCCCTGCTTGTATAAGGATGCACTAGTTTTATTTTGGCCTAACAGTAATCCTCTTTACAAATATATTTTAAAAGGCTGGAAAAAAACCATTTTTTATAAGGATAAAATTGGCCATCAGGGGGGATAAAAGGGCCAAAGTCAAGGTCTAGTCCCTTGCCTTTTTCAACAATGACCATATAAATATGTTCCAGCCATGTGGATATCCATTTTCAGCATACAATGGAATAAGGTTAGTAAAAAGGCTCCCATGTATCCCAGTAAAAGTCCTTCATATATCATCCACTCCTCATATAGCAGAGACAGCCGCAACACAAATATGGAGGATTTGGAGGATGGTACCAAGGGTATCTCCACAATTTTCCCAGCCTTTGGATCAAAGGAGGAGGAATTTTAATCTTAAGCCACTGTACTTTTAAAATCCATTCATTTTAACCTTAGTCCATCCTGACCACACATAAAATTCCTTTCTAAAGATTTCCCTTTGCGAACCTCCTACAACTTTCCTTTGCATTCAGATTTTGTCCCAAGCCATTTCTCTCCAAATAACCAGTCTCATTTATGACAAAATTACTTTCTTTTACCTTCAAAGAAAAATATATTTTCATTCCTTATATCTTTCTTATATATCTGCTACTTTTTTACATACGGAGTTACTTTCCTTATTTTTATCAGTCTTAGTTATATTGAGCAGAATTTTAACTCTTAGAAACCTTAGTCTCCAGTGAAAGCTCAGTAGTAACCAATTGTTAACTATCTGTTACATCAGAGTTTTTTTTTTTAGATGGTAAATTTATCAATTAAGCACAAAGCAGGTTCTCCATAGCAAAATCATAATAAAGTACGAAGCATGTTTGTAAAACCCAAATAGTCCTTTTTTGCAATGAGTCAAAAGCACAAACCTACATCTAGTAATTAGTGCTTTAGCTTTTTATCTCATTAGATATCCAATGAATTCAATCCCAATTTATCATGCAAGCAAATCTTTAATGTTTAAGTTACCAAAGACTTTGAAAGCTATCTTAACAATTACCCATGAGAAGTATGAGACAAAGTTAACCATTACTTTAAGTCATCCTTTTGCTAATAAATTGGAACAGAGATAACATGAGCTTATCTGACCTTCAGCAAACCTAGGTAGAATAAAAGTTTTTAATTTAATGTTGATAAACAGGTCTATCTCAACCAACAAACTTAAATTAGCTTAAACCACTGAATACGTTTTTCTTGGGTCCACTTAAGACAACTTGTTCCCTATGGCTAATTTTTACCTGGAACACTGGTGGAGAAATCTGAAGTGGGCAGTCTTTGCTTCTTGCCAACTAGGGTGGGAAGAGGGGCTGATGGTGCCTGAGGCATTGAGGAGCCAGTTATGCAGGCGGCCCCCCAGGAGGTACAGAAACAGGAGGAGGGGGAAGGGAAGGCAGAAGAGGCAAGGTGCTAGCAGAAGGCAGAGGAAGAAAGTTCCCAGCTTTAGATCTTGTCACCTCAGACAGAGGAGCAGACTCCAGGTTTTTTTGTTTTGTTTTCCACTAGTGGAATTAGGCAGTCCATGTCAGTGGGGAGATGACAGGGAATTTCCCCGAAACAGAGTTTCGGCAGCTGCTTGGGAATGTTCCTTAAAGTCCCCGTTCTGAGGTAGACTAACCAGAGGTAGTTGGCTCTAGTTACCATAGTCATTGACCCAGGAAATGAATGAGAGAGAAGTCCCCACACAGTCATGCAGCGACTCCAACCTGCCGCCCGGTGCCTTAGAGTTGCAGCTCTGTTCCTTATTCCTCATGGAACTACTAGGGAAAATCTGGGAGGTTGATCAGGCTCCCTTTCTGCCTCTTAGGGGCAGGACTACCAAAATGAACCCAGGTTCCCCTGATAAGTGGTACTCCCAGGCCTCACAGGTTCCGTTGGTGCACACGGGGGTCCTCGCCCTGGCATGCCAGGAGGGGCTAGTCTCCTATGGATCAAGTGGTCCACTGGCACCAGGCGAGGTCACTTCTCCCAGCACTCCGAGGTTCATACCCTGGTGGCAAAGGAGGTGGAAATACACCGTCTCTGAATCTGGGACGAGCCCCTAAGGAATGTAGCAGGATTCTCGCACAGAGAGTCGTGACACGGAGGCTTTTCTTTCCAGGAAGCAGCTCTATTTGTGCTGACATGGGCTCAGTTGGGTTTGTACCTGAAAAACTGAGCCCTGAATGCTACGTGGTATAGCCTTTTATGCATTTTCTACTTCTTTGTCTTCCATATATGGGTAACATATGGACGTACAGCCTGGTAAGTCTCACGTTACAGGGTCATGAGGGATGTCATGTAGGCACGTAGCCAGGTTGCCTTCCCTTATCTTGAGGTTTTTTTCTCACCGCACTCCTTAGAGAGGGGACTCTACCACACTAGGAAGGGGATAGAATGGTTGTGCTTACTTTGCCAACAGGATGAATGGGAAAGTTATTGTGACAGTTATTTTGAGATATTAGCCTGTGTTCTTTATCCTCCATCTATTTCCCCTTTCTCACCCTCGTTTACACTCTTGCCTTCATTCAGAGAGGTAGCCGGTCTCTGCTTATTCTCAAGAAAGAGGTGGAACAAGGGAGAAACTTTTTTTTTTTTTTAATCTACAAATTGCTTCCTGGCTTTTCTGTTTCAAAAGCATACACTCTCAAGACATAAAAATGAAAGTGTTTGAGAACATCATTTAGTGAGAACTGGAGATTTCAGGGGAATGAGGCTTCCAGCAGAGACTTAAAAAGATTCCTCTGCATTGTGGGAAGAGAAGTGGAAGTGGTAAAAGTCTAGGCGTTGGTGGATGCTGACAAGTGCACCCCCCCTCACCCCCGTGTAGGCAGGAAATGCATTCGTGGTGAGTCCAGGCAGGTGGTGCCCCAGCAATGAGATAAGGGAGTATAAAGCAGGCTGACGCCCTGCAAACTCCCTCCCCCTACCCTTGGGATAGGTGTGATATTCCTCAGGCACTCCTGACTGCCCAAGAACAAAGGGGAGGAAAGACAACAAATGGTTAACTGATAGAGATCACATTCTTGCTGGACAGGAGTCTCCATCAGTTTGCAACTGTTTAATGATTTACAAGAAACAAGACAATCTCCAGAAACCCACAGACTCCGGTTCCTGGAGCCCTAACATCACCCTCCCCTCCATAGTGATATGGGGAACAAAGGCAAGAAAAAAACGTAGCTAAAATTGCATTTCTTCATAACCTGCAGCCCACTGACAAATACTTGAGGCAAATACAGAGCATAACATTTCTCCAGGAACTCCATACTGTCTTAATGTTAATGCTTCACTAGGGGGAAAAACAACCTTACCTTGACAATAGCTAGGCCTCCAGTATCTTAAGAGTCCTCTTTAGCATATGAAAGTCCTTTTGGAAACCTCCCTTTTGCCTTTACCTCCCTCAACTCCCAGGTATATAACCAGTCCCTCCTCACAACCCCAGAGCAGCTCTATCTACCCCTGGGTCCTGTCCCTGTGCTTTAATAAAATCACCTTTTTGCACCAAAGATATCACAAGAATTCTTTCTTGGCTGTGGGCTCCAGAATCCCACCACCATTCCAAAACCCCATCAGGGGAGGTGCCAGGTCTGTGTTCCAGTGGAGTGAGGAATGGAGCAAAATAATTCCCATGTCGAAATAATTCCCATTCCCAAATATTGAGTCACAAGTAACAGATCTGCTGGATGAGAAGGAGCTAAGATGGAGAAGCTTAAGAATCAGATTTTTCCCATTTCTAACTCCTTGGTAATATTTAAGAACCTTCAATCTTAAACAGTGTGCTTTGGAGGAAACTCTTGAATTGACTGAAATTAGATTTGTTGCTCTTATGGAATGGAATCTGGGGAAAAAACCAAACAGATTCCTTGAGACAATGAACAGCTATTCTAGGTGAAATTAGGATAATAGCTCTAAAAGGGAAACTCTTGAATGGGGAGTAGAAATAATAGGCATGCATCTAAATATATGCTGTTAATTTCAGCTCTCTTTACTAGAGAGATCAATGCAGGCAAAATTAGACATTAACATATTATTGCATACTGCATATGGTTGATTAAATTGAGATTTGAAATCTGTAGAAAATGCAATTGAAAACAGTTGGATGATGTTTAAGGCTCTCTAGAGAGGGGTGGTATTCTTTTCTACTGCTCAGAAAGGGACGGTGTTGTTCCCAGCTGCTCACATTCAGGGAGATTGTATTCATTTTACTTTGGCGATCATCAGAAGTGAGTAATTTTATATTAAATAAACATTCTTCTCAAGCAGGTATAGCACTGATAATGAATTTAAGAAAAGGGTTTACATTTACCGAAGGTATCCCCAGATACCCCCAGTGAAGTTCAAAATATTTACTCTCACAGCTTAAAAATATCCATGAGCTATGGATGG
This sequence comes from Prionailurus bengalensis, assembly GCF_016509475.1. Classification (NCBI taxonomy): domain Eukaryota; kingdom Metazoa; phylum Chordata; class Mammalia; order Carnivora; family Felidae; genus Prionailurus; species Prionailurus bengalensis. The sequence continues at coordinate 12,866,605 of NC_057361.1, forward strand.
TGCTCATACCCAACAGCTATGAGCACCCTCTCTGCTGTGGGCTAGTCAGTCTGATGTGGAAAGGCAAAGCGAGCAGATACGCTAGAGAGGAGCTGGGTAAGAGGCATCGCTAACGTGCCCATCCCTTCTGCGTGTACCATTTGGGTTGTATATCTCCCAAGAACCAGTTTTTTGGCTTTCCAAACTTATTTATGCCATTTTTACTTGTTTTTCTAATTCTGTATTTGAACTAAATATTACATAAACCAGTGGAGTTAGTGTAAAAAGAAGAACATTGTTGTTATGATAACTTGAATCCCTTTGGAAAGACTCAACAAATGCAAATTGCTTTCAAAATTGCTGCCAAACTAGACATGGGTGGAGGAAAAGTAAAAGACAAAGTGGGTGGAGTAAAACAATCTCAAAGGGTGCTTTAGTGGGATTGCTTCCCTGGAGTCTAAAGTTTCTCACTTAAGGGAAAAAAAACACCACAGGAAATAATAGACTATGCATTAAGGGAGTGGATTATTCAAGCATGATTTTTTAAGTGAAAATGTCAACATGTCAAGATACAAATGTAAAATCATTTTCATTTTAAAGTAACTGCCATCTCAACTGTGCTCTAGCAACCTCCTTTGGAGTCTTATTTTTATGGTAAAATTTCTTAATCACTTTTAGCTATTAGAACAATCTCATTCCAGTTTTTAAGGCAGTCTTGCTAAAACTTTAATCTTTTACTTGTGTTAAAGCTGTCCTCTTTATTCTCTTGTGGCTCTCAGATTCCCCTGCCTTTCTCCCCAGTTTTCTCTCTCACGTGTGAGGACAGAGAAGAGAGGAAAAACAGACACTGTCTCTTTACCCAGCAAGGTGTGCTTTTCACCTTGGTTGGTCATAGTTTCTGATGTAACTAAGTCTTTAAAAGCTGAGCGTGATCACATGTAGATGAGTGAGGATCTCAAAAGATCTTACTAAGTAGTGTAGGGAAGGAAAAATAACTTTCCCTCTGGCTGAGACTCCCCTGGAATAGAAGACAGATTAACAGGAGAAAAATAACAGAAGTTCAATAACATGTATACTTCCTGTATACATGGGAGAGACCCAGGAAAACTGAGTAACTCTTCAAAATGGCCCAAGCCACCACCTTAAATACCACTGCCAGCTAAAGACAAAAGATGTTGGGGATGGAGAGTCAGTTATGGGAGTTACCAGGAAAACCACAGTAAACACGGGTGTATTTGCTACATGAATTTAAGACAGTGCCTCCTCCATTGATAAGAGTTTCTAGAGATTTGGTCATCCTCCTCTTTCTGGCAGAGAGGAAGACACCCTTAGAAAAGGAGAGTTCCCTTCTAAATGTAAATGTCTCTTGCAAAAGGGTAACTTCTATCTGGGTTTTCAGAGCTTCTCCTGTGTTTACTGTTTCTCAAAAATAACCAACCTAAAATAATCCTCATGCCAAAGAGGCATATTTTGGGGTGGCAAATTCTTCTCCCCTGCAGTAAGACCTCAATCCAAACAGCTCCTTTAAGAACAGCTAAAATCCATCATCCACTGTTCATGGGGAACTCAAGAGGGTGGCCCTGATGATCACTTCCTAATGCTCCTTCCCTCACCTGGTTCTCAGCAGGGCAGGTCAGTAAGCTACACAGACATCCATCCAACTTAGGAATGTGATGTCAGCTTTCTTTCCTGCAAATATTTCCTAATTGTTCAGGGTCGAGCCTCCCTTCACAGGGAGAAAAGGAGTTTGCCTCTCTTCTTGAACACTGTTCTTCCCCAAAAGTTCACCTCTCTCTTTCCCAGTCTTCCACATGTATAGAATGGAGCAGAGGAATAAGTAAAGAAAAGCTAATTCTGGTGGCTTCTCTCTGCAGTCCTGGAGACAGGTGGCTAGTCCCAGTCATGGCTATTTTTGCAAATGTAAGGTGTGTCCTACTTAATCCCTCTCGTTTTCAGCCATGGGACTTAGATTTCAAGGCCTAAACAAAACAGAACTAGAGAAAATCCTGCTGGATACCTAACAACACCATCTCTTTACCTAAGTAAGACAACTTGGAACTTCAATCAGACTTACATTTTAGGAAGAGGGCTTAACTCCTACAGTGATGGATTGGCAAGTGAATGTCATGTTTATAATATGTATGTTTTAGAGTTCCTTACTTTAATTGACTTTTTCCAGTTTACAAATCTGTTCAGATCACTTCAAATAAGAGGACTTATTTGTAAAGCAAGCACCCAAATGGGAGATATCAAAAGCTACAGATTCTACTGAAGATATGCTCTCCTCTTATCTATTATAAATAGTTCATTGTCTACAGTGTTCTAGATGTAAAAATAAATAAAAGGCACTACCCTTTTGCCTCTTGAGCTTCTAAGGTTGCAATTCAGCTTGCCACTGTTAGCTTTTCGAAACAACTATTCCTGAATAATCTCCTTAGATTCTGCCCTTTAAATAATTCGCCTTGGGGTGCCGGGGCAGCCCAGTGGGTTGAGTGTCTGACTTTGGCTCAGCTCACGATCTCACAGTTTGTGAGTTAAAGCCCCACATTGGGGCTCTGTCAGCACAGAGCCCACTTGGGATCCTCTGTCTTCCTCTCTCTCTGCCCCTCCCCTGCTCATGCCCTCTGTCTCTCAAAAATAAACATTAAAAAAATGTATAAATAATTTGCCTCAACATAGTTATTTACTTTCTTACCACCTATCCTCTAAAATAGTCAATATGAAAACCTGTTTAAGCCACAGAAGATTCTAGAGCAGAGACTGTAGTTTCTCATGCCATTCTTGTACATTCTTTCAAAGTGTTCTAACCTGTTAAAACAGATCCCTTTCAATTCAAATCACCAAAGTGGTTGTCTGATTTTTAAACAAATTTATTATTCACCAAGTGTTGATTCTACCCCTAAAATGCATTTACAAATACAGGTATGCATTATATTAACAAGTGAGAAGCTTCAAGTTTGCTTTTCGTTATAGCTTGTTGCTCTCAAGACCATTTGTATAACAGCAACCCAATAAAATCTCTGAGAAAATACTGCCCTTGAATAAACAATTTCTATTGGAAATTTTCTTTAGCCGGTCCTATGTTTTAGCCTCTTTTCACATATGCATTTGCCTAAACATTTGAAGACTCCATTCATCCTTATTGATCTAGTAACAGTAAACCATATGCTAACTAAGTAACAATGACTAGAATAACTATTACAACTGACCTACCAATTTCAGCCTCTCTTAAATCTTTATTAATCACTGTTAACCTTGTGTTGTCTCACAGATTGTAGCAGCCCTGCTTCTCACAGCTTCTGATAACTGCAAAGCCACTTTGCATAAATGATGATTTGTGCTTTTGAAATCTTAATTTCTATTTTCAGAATTATTCTAAAACCGATGGTATGTATTTTTAATTTAGAGAGTTTTATTTATAATGGCTTTAGTGAAACCCTAAAGATCAATGTACCTATCTATACTCAATGACAGAGTCTCTTAAAATCTGATCTACACATACCTGTATCAGTATCACCTGGAATGCTTCCTTACAGTCCAGACTCTTGAACAGAAATCTCAAAGGATGAGGATCTCAGAATCTATGTAAGTGATTCTTATGGATCCCAACTTTGAAATGTCAGAAAAACTTCACTTTCCAAAGATCCTAAAATAATAAACAAACACTGAGGAAATCAGGCTCAACAAGATTATCTTTAGTGACCCTTGTGGGAAACACATGTCCACCATTTAAGGACAGTATATAAACAGCCTATTTCTCTCAGTATATATAACTGCCTGGGGTTAGTTAGAAACCACTTTAAATCACTTAGTTTTTGCAGCATACATTCATTCAACAAATAGTCACTGAATGCATACTATATGCCAGGTATTAAGCAATAAAGTACGCTACTGAGGACCTAAAAACACACTCACCTTTCCCTGGCAGACAATACTATGAGAGTCTTGGCTAGGCATCTTTCTCTGAGCATTGCCAAGATGGGCTATACATTTCATAGCCAGGTCCAAGGTGAGGGTTCTCTGGTTTGCAGAACTAGGCTGAAGTCTGAATTTCACTGATTAGGTTAAACTCTTTGTAATGGAAAAGGCTGTGTATAATTTATCTTTGTGCTTCCCTCGATGGCGCCTAGCATAGCTTTTCTTGCACATGGCAAATAATAAAAAGGTTTTAAATGAGTATAACTGAATATTTTATATACCATTCTATTTTAATAAAATTTGAAATATACTATGCATTTTACTGGGGCAAGATAAAGTCAGAAATATAACCCATATTTTCAAGAAAATTAGGCTCTTGGTTTTGACAAATGTTTTAATAATTATATCCTAAAAATGCTAAGGCAGTGCCCAGAATGAAAAAAGCACATGTGACTATAGAAATATCAAATCTTTTTGAATGGGAAAACTAAAGAAAAGTAATTTTTGCCTTGCGGAAGTAACGCTGAACTTAATTAACCAGTAAAAAATATAATAATAATAAAATACCTTAATCCTCATGCAGCCGTTCTGAAATTCCAACTTTCATTATCTCCCACAACCCCCCAAATCTACAAATACTCTAAAGCTGCTTTGTCTTCTGGAGCAAAGTTATTGCTTAAAGTTATTGTGGATTTTGAGAAAGTTCAGGATCAAAAATAGAGGTGAGAACATATTGTCTGTGGTGTATCACAAAGTATTGTTTGCTTCAGCCAACCCTGGTTCCTGGCAGTGGATTCTGAAAAGCATAGTAAAATTAATGCTCTGTGAACAAGTAAATGCCTTTAAATTTTCACTTAGCACTAAGTTACTTAAAAAAAAAAAAAAGACACAGAAACTAACACTTTTAAAGTAGAACTTGAACTCTTCCACATGAATTTGTGGAGCCTTTTCTTTTAATCTTTCACTCTTTCTCCTAGATGTAAAATGAAACTAGATATGATGAGAATTCTGAATCATTGGTTTTAATTAAATAAGATTTTACTGCTGCTTGAAAATTGGAAGAGTCCTTTTGCTCAGCTAGCACAAGTCAGCAGACATCTAGCCAATGGAATACTATGAAAAAATGCTCTGCCTGGTCCTTTACATGTTTTATTTCATTTGGTCTCTGATGCATATTTTATGCCTGAGAGAAGAAGGAAGAGGGGTTTTACTCCAGCCATTGGCTTCCTCTGATTTATCAATATTATATCATCTCTTCTGTTGGCAAATTTAATTTACTTCTTTCTATTGTGTTCCACAGATGATTTTTGGAAATAAAACATCAGGGCTGCGTGGGGGGCTCAGCCAGTTAAGCACCCAACTTCGGCTCAGGTCACCATCACGCAGTCCATGATTTCAAGCCCAGGGTCGGGCTCTGTGCTAACAGCTCAGAGCCCAGAGCCTGCTTCAGATTCTGCATCTCCCTCTCTCTCTGCCCCTCCCCAACTTGCGCTCTGTCTCCCTCTGTCTCTCTCTGTCTCAAAAATACATAAACATTAAAAAAATATAGAAATAAAACATCAAAACAAGGACTTTTTTGTTGACGTTCCAAAAACAGTTAAGGTAGAACTATCAGGAACTATAAGGAAAGGACAGATCTTTAACATGTATGTATATATATATATAAAGTATTACTGGTAATTTGGCTTCATATTTTCATAACAATGAAGAAAATGTTCTAATGTTAGAATTTCAATATTACTTTAAAAACACAAAGAAGGCTTACTTTTCTGATTATCACAAATGTAAGAGGAAAATACATCTTTCCTTTTTGTGAAGTGAAATACAAAAGATAAATAACTAACGTTCAGTTAATGAGAATAGTTAAACAGAACCTATTCCTTGAACACATACATAAAATGAAGACTCAAATTGCCTTCTTGTGTAATAAATATATGAAGAAGAATAAAATTAATAACAAAATTTATTTTTTGGTAAAATAAATACATGTGCAAAAATATTCAGTAGTTTTGGCTTGAAAACTGTAGTGCTGGCTCCCATTGCCTCCTTCAGCAATGTCCTTTGCTTTCTAAAGCTCCACTTTACAGGACTGCAAACCTGGCTTAAGTTTGATTCTACTGGCCATTCACACCAAAGGTGCTTTTGTTGGACCCACACCCGGGTAGAACAGTTTCCAGAGAACAGGAGCTTGAGCTTAGTTAAAAGGAAGGAGAAGAAATTTTGCAACCTGCTTTTGCAACCAATGAAGCCACTTTGATTCCGAGGGTGGTATGTAAAAAGAGGATGGGAGGAGATGGAGACTAAGGAACAAGTCTCCCATTTTGCTCAGAACCCTAGCAGTAATGATGAAAAACTATCTCTACACTGTTTTTAGACATTTTTGGTAAGATGCCATTTTCAGGTTATTCATACATAATTTTCTCTTGTCCTCCATGAAACACACTCTCCTGGCTTTCCTCCTACTTTATTGGCTTCTCCTTCTTAGTCTCCTTTGCTGACTCCTTCTCTAACCTAAATATTAGGTATTTCCTGATTCAATCTTGGGCATCTTTTCTGCTTCTACTTTTTCCTTAGTTAGGCTTATCCAGAACACTGGCTTTAAATACCATTTAAAAGCCAGTGCCCTCCTACAGTATGTGTCCAATTCCAGATTCTCACCTTAAATCCTAACTCCTGTTCCAAATGCCCACTGGTTATCTTCACAATGAATAACTGAAAAGTATCTCAAACTTCAAAAACTTGTCCAAAGCAGAACCATTGCTTTTCTCCCCCAACTCTGTCGCCCTCCTATTCTTTCCTATTTCACTTAATGACCCCATCATCCACCCAGGTGCTCAAGACACAAACATCTAATCCATTGGCATTTCCTATTGGTTCTCCCTCCAAAATATGTCTCAAGCCCATCTCCTTGACCATGTCCTAGTCTATACCATTGTCTGCCACATGGTCTACTGCAACAGTCCCCTGAGTGGCCGCCCTCTTCCTTTCTGGCTCCCTTTCAACACTGTATTCATAGAATAGCCAGAAGTTTCTTTAAAAAATACACGCCAATGGGGCACCTGGGTGGGTCAGTTCAGTTAAGCATCCGACTTTGGCTCAGGTCACGATCTTGTGATTCCTGGGTTCAAGCCCCACATCGGGCTCTGTGCTGATAGTGCAGAGCCTGGAGCCTGTTTTGGATTCTGTGTAGAGATTACTTAAAAATAAAATCCTTAAAGATATATATATATATAGATAGATAGATAGATATAGATATATATACACACACACACACATCAAGTCACCTTCTTTGATCACATTCTTCAATGACTCCCCAAAGCACTTAGAAAAATGTCTAAACTGCTTTCCTAACACGGCCTCTTGGTCTTACTCCTGGCTCTTACTCCAACCTCATCTCATTCCACAATTGCTCTGTAAACAGATTCCAGACACACTGGCCTCAGACATGCCAATCTGTTCTCCTTTCACTGCCCGCTCTCTTCCTAGAATGCTTTTTCCTAGCATAGCTAGTTTGTTCCTGCTCTTCAAATCTTAGCTTAAACATGACCATAAAGAAGGTTCCCTGACCTTCCCCCTATAATAGTGGCTTCTGCGACACCGCATAGTTATTCTTGATACACTACCCTGTTTGTTTTCTACGTGCAAACAATCGAAAGTTGGAACTATCTTTATTTGTTTTAGTTTTTCTTTTCTGGTTTCTTCACAGAATATGAGCTCCTTGAAGGCACATACTTCATAAAGTAAGAAACACTTTGCAAGCCAAATTACCCCATATAAATGTTTCAAGAAATAATTAGTTCACAGTAGCAAATGTTTTCTCTTGCTCACCACTGTATCTGATACACCTATCACAGTGTCTGGCATAAGTTTCTCATTCAGTGAATATTTTTTCAATAAATGAATGACTTAATGAATAGAAAAATGGAAAAAAGGAAGGAAAAAAACAGCCTGGAAAATCTAATCTCCTCTAATTCAGCCCAGTATCCCTTCTCTTGACCCGACCAGCATCCCTCCAATCTTGGAAGAAGAAAGGAAGAAACAATAAGGGTAAAGAAGGTAGAAGAATTAATACTGTCTTCCATGGAGGGAAAGTCAACCTTTTACACTAATCACAGAACCATCCCTTTTCACCTTAAAAGGGCCTGCTGGAATCAGTCTATCAAACACACCTCTAGAACTAGCCTTGCAGGAAAGCTAGGGGTCCCCTTTAGTTAGTACAACTGTTTTTTAGAAAGCAGAAAGAATATTACTATATAGTTTGTTTATACCTCCTTTTGAACATTTCGAAGTACTTGAACAGAGCTACTTATTTTATAATGAAAAATATCACTCATGAAATTTATTATCTACTTTTATTAAAAATTTTAAATAGAAACAGGTGAGTTATCCAATTCATCTCTAATTAAATAGGATAATAAAGTCTCCAAAGGATCATCTGTCACAAAGTGTTACATTCAAGAGCTGAAAAGATTGCATATTATAACCATCCACCAAAGAAATAGGATATCAGTTCATTGATAACATTCTCAGATGAATTTCATTATTATTCCCTTTGAATAATTCAAAAGCATACCTGTATCACAAAACCAAAACTAGAAATGGCAATACAACTTAGATTAGCTAATTTGAAAAACAAGGGAAAAATATATTTAATAAAGAAATTCATAATTAATCTGGTAATTTCAAGGTACTATATGAAAATAGCCATAAGCATATTTTATCACTTACATGAATTTATAGAATTTGAGTGGTCTTGCTTATATAGGGGCCAGGGGTAGGCTGCCCCAAAATGTACCACAATGACATATTGATTATTTCAAATTAAAGCTACTTAGAGGGGCACCTGAGTGGCTCAGTTGGTTGACGTCTGACTTCAGCTCAGGTCATGATCTCCCAGTTTGTGAGTTCAAGCCCCACGCCAGGCTCTGCACTGACAACTCACAGCCTGGAGCCTGCTTCACATTATGTGTCTCCCTCTCTCTCTCTCTCTCTGCCCTTCTCCCGCTTGTTCTCTCTCTCTCAAAAATAAATACACATTGAAAAAAAAGTTAAAAAAAAAAAGCTACTTAGAAAAGAGCCTGTATAAGAAAGACTCAGAACCTTCTCTGTCCTTCTGAAAGCAGGAAACAAACCTCCCATGTGAAAGGTACCCTGCCTATACCAGGAGGTAAAAAAAAAATATCCTTATCACCAGGGATAGGGAATTTAGAGTCAAGAAGGCTATATAAACAAACCTCAATACTTTTTACTAATTTACTACCTCAGCCCAAATTCTGTTTAGAATTGAACAGAATTCCTAACTGAAGCTCCCAAAGTTTTCTTTGTCCTGTCAAGTCCTCACAGATTTTTTGTCTCTGTCTACAAAGTATTCAATCTGCCTGCCTTGGTCATTTCTTTAAGTCTCATTTTCTTCCTGGGCCTCTATGCACACGAAATAAAACCTTGGGTTGTTTCTCTTGTTAATCTGTCTCATATCAATTTACTTCTTTGTCCAAGATAGTCCTGCTAGAAGAATCTTGGACAGAGGACAATTTCCTCCTCTCCTTCCCTTCCTTACTTTACTCTATGAACCAGCTGTATAGAGGATAGTAATTAAGCACTAATACTCCCATCTTAAAATTTCTTAAAAAGCTTTCCAGTTGGGCAATTAGCTAATTCAACACTTAGTATGCACATAGTACCCAATAGATACATATTAATGACTTTGATTTGGCGACTATTTATTGAGCATACCCTATGGGCAAGGCAATATGGTAAGTGCTGAAAAATACAATGGTAAATGAGAGAAGGGGCAACAGAGTTCAGTGGCACAGAGGCTGGACTTTGAAAATATGGCACTGGGGTTGAATCCTTGATGACTAAACGATACTGGCAAGTTACTTAACCTGTCTAAGCTCACTTACCTCATCTACAAAACTACAAGTATTACTTGTCTTATGGAGTGATTTTAAGGCATAAATGAGGTCACACATATAAAGAGATTAACACCATGACTGGCACATTGTAAATGCTCAAAACTGCTTGTCATTGTAATGATTAGTATTATAAGGCCCTTGTCTTTAAAAGCCTAAGATCTAATGGGATAAACAAAGATGCATGCAATTATTAAATAGGAGAGCAAAAAGCATGCCACCTGTATTTGCCCATAAATGAGTCAATCCAAGGCTCCAAGTTTACAAACTACTCTTTTAATTACTAGATGCCCTTTTCCCACACAATAAAATGTCAGTTCTGTCTACCAGAAAAATCAGTTTGTTGTCTTAATTTGGACAATCTGATTTTCTGAGTACGAAATTTAATCTGCTCAGTCTAAGTTAAAAGATTATTCTTCCATTCCCTTAAAAAAATTTTTTTTTAATGTTTATTTATTTTTTGAGAGACAGAGTGCAAGCAGGGGAGGGGGAGAGAGAGGGAGAGAGACACAGAATCTGAAGCAGGCTCCAGCCTCTGAGCCATCAGCACAAAGCCCGATGCAGGGTTCAAACTCACAAGCCATGAGATCGTGACCTGAGCCGAAGTCGGTGGCTTAACCGACTAAACCACCCAGGTGCCCCCCATTCTCTTTTTAAAAACTAAGTTAGATAATGTTCCTTTTCTGGCAATCTTCTACATGCTGTTATAAAATTCTGAGCAAAATTATGAAATGACATCATGTAATACTTAAATTAGAAATATTATTAAACTCCCACTTTCATTTTTATCCTCAATATCCAAGAGGATATTGTTAAACCTTAGTACTAGAAAAACAAATGAATGAGTGACATTGTTAAATTTAAAAGAGAACAGACTGGAGGCGCCTGGGTGGCTCAGTTGGTTGAGTGTCCAACTTCGGCTCAGGTCATGATCTCACAGTTCATGAATTTGAGCCCCACATAGGGTTTTGTGCTAACAGCGCAGAGCCTGGAGCCTGCTTAGAGTTCTGTCTCCCTCTCTCTCTGCCCCTCCCCTGTCATGTTCTGTCCCTCTCTCTCTCTCTCTCTCTCTCAAAAACAAGTAAACATTAAAAAAAATTTTTTTAAAGAGAACAGACTTAAATTTTTAAGGCATTGGATGTGAGTCATACGTCTCTAAGCCTGGTGATGAGCAAATTCTTTTTCTCAAGATTTGCCTCGTGTTAGGCCTTTTTGTCCAATGGTATAATTATCTGGATAATTCAGTTCAGCAAACATCGATAAAACATTTGTGTTTTGGGCACCATGGATGCTCAGAGCTGAATAAAACACAGTTTTCTCATTTGAGGACTTCTCGCGCTAACGGCAAAAACAAACAGGTAAACCACTTTACTTTTCCATTTATTCTGAAGTGTAGATTATTTATTCACACTTATCATTTAAAAATTGAGATGCATCTTTCAATCAATGACAATTTATAACTGCTATCAGCCAGGTGACATTCATGAGGCAATTGCCATTGTGTATTCATAATGTATCGCCTGCCTTAGTTATGTACTGCTGCATGACAAATTACCACAAAACTTAGTGGCTGAAGACAACAACATTTATTATATGAAAGATTTTGTAGATGAGGAAATCAGGCATAGTTTAGCTGCATCCCCTGGCTCCAGGCCTCTCAGAGGCTGCAATCAGAGTGTTCTCTGGGGTGGTGATTATCTGACGGCTAAACTGGGGGTGGATCTGCCATCAAGCTCACTGAGCTGATTGCTGACAGGATTCAGTTTTTCACAGGCCATTCAACTGAGGCCCTGGTTCCTCATGAGCTGCTGGGCCAGAGACTTATGTTGACTGCTTGCTTAGTGGTCTCCTGAAAGAGTAGCTCCTGATATGACAGGGAGAGAGAAACAGAGGGAGGGAAGGAGGGAGGGAGGGAGAGAGAGAATCAGATAGCCAGAGAAGTCACAGTCTTTTGAAACCTAATCTCATAAGTGTCATCCCATCACTTTGCAGAATTCCATTCATTAGAACCAAGTCACCAGGTCTAGCCCATACCTAAGGGAAGGGGACTGAGTATACAAGGCTGTGAATACCAGGAGGTGAAGATCACTGGGAGTCATTTTAGAAGCTGTCTACTACATTGCCTGTAATTATTCCTAGGGGTATGACTGGCCCCAACAATCCTTTGTCATTAGTGGCCAAACCATTTAAGTACAGTTTGAGGGAGGAAGATGAATCCTAGTTGTCTGAAAATGCTTTTTCAGTACCTAGAGGCAGCAGATAGATGACAGGGGCTTGTAAGAAAATCCAGAGACACTAGTAGAGAAACTGCAGTTGATGGGACAATCCTGTGGGAAGGGAAAATGGACATGAATGCCTCTGACTAGCAAATGATTTAGAAAATTTGGAATGAAAAAAGGTTTTAGGAATATTTTGACCAATTTATTTCACGTATATTTTTCATTTTATGAAAGTACAATAGTGATATATGATGAAAATAAATGTAAAACAGCTCTTTTAATAGGATTAAAATTTAAAAACCAAATAATGTTGAAAGTATCATGTCTGAGTTGAATCTGCAACATTTTTTTCATTATAAGTGATATGAAATAAATTCCTACAATTAAAGGCATTTTAAATTCAATGAATTCAGAAATGATTACAACACATAATAAATTAAAAAGACAGAGAGGTAAGTTGTGGGGCACCTGGGTGGCTCAGTCGGTTAAGCATCCTACTCTTAACTGCAGCTCAGGTCATGATCTCATGGTTCATGAGTTTGAGCCCTGCATCAAGCTCTGCACTGACAGTGCAGAGCCTGCTTGGAATTCTCTCTCTCTCTGTCCCTCCCCTACTCGTGTTCTTTCTCTCTTTCTCACCTTCTCTCAAAATAAACAAATAAACTTTAAAACAAAACCAAACAAACAAACAAAAAAAGGTAAGTTATCCCTGCCTATGGACTCTCTAACTATGCCTGTGAGTCTGCAATCTAGCTATGTCCAAGATATGTCTTCAGTTTGGATATTCAAATACCTCACTTAAAGTCCAGTAAAATTGAACAACTTGAACTTCTGAAACACTATGAAAAGAGTTAAAGATGATCATAAACAACCTCATATATAAGGAATGATAAAAGTGTCCTGTCAAGCACAGTAGAAATAATTTTCATGAAAGTGAGATCACTTTTTAGAAGTCTCAACTGTGGTTCTCAATCTGCAATCAAGACCCCATAAGTTAAGAATTTTTCCAGAGGGTCCATGAACCCATATGTACAAGAAAGATTTTATGTAGAATGGCTAAATAGTATCTCAAACATTTTTTTAACCACTGTCTTTCAAAGGTGTTAAAAATGCTTTATTAATTAAATATACATTATTTTCAAGTAGTTTTTGGCATCTTAACTGTTTTATTGTGATTTATTTAATCAACAGACATTAGAAATACAACTATTATCCATGTGGAGAAGAGTCCACAAAATTTTTACTATTAAGAAATACCTTCTATGACAAAACTTCTGGAACCCACCATCCTCAGGTTTCCTGAATTGCAAACCTAAGCATGTTCAAAAATGATTCATTATCTATATCCCCATACCCTTAGGAGTATCATTTATCTCCATGTTACTAGATAAAGACCTATCTCTTGCTATCAGTCTTCCTATTTAAAATTTCATACCCATAGATAAAACTTGTCATGATCTTAGAAAGAACTCCATTTTTATTCCAACACATTGAAAGGAAATCCATTTTGTTCCTGAGAATAATAAACTGAATCCTAAAAGGATTTCTTTTTCTCTCTTGGTTCCTTAAAATCAGATTTTTTCTTTTAACTAATGGCAAGCCATCTTTCATTTTTTTTTCCATCTTTCATTTTTTAATAGCATTATCCTTAAAATGTTGGTTTAATTTTTTTCAATTTAAATGGTGTAGTCACAGTGCAATGATTATTTTATTATACAATTAGGAATACAGAATACCAGGGTGCCTGGGTGCCTCAGTCAGTTGCACATCCGACTCTTGATTTCGGCTCGGGTCATGATCTCACACTTTGTGGGATTGAGCCCTGCATCAGGCTCTGTGCTGACAGCAGGGAGCCTACTTGGGATTTTCTCTCTCCCTCTCTCCCTGTCCGTCCTCCACTCATACGCTTTCTCTCTCTCAAAATAAATAAGCATTGGGGAGCCTGGGTGGCTCAGTCAGTTGAGCGTCCAACTTCAGCTCAGGTCATAATCTCATGGTCTGTGAGTTCGAGCCCCGCGTCGGGCTCTGTGCTGACAGCTAGGAGCCTGGAGCCTGCTTCGGATTCTGTGTCTCCCTCTCTCCCTGCCCCTCCCCCGCTCATGCTCTGTCTCTCTGTCAAAAATAAATAAACATTAAAAAAATTAAAAATAAATTAAAAATAAGTAAATAAGCATTAAAAAAAAAAAAAAAAGAATCCAGAATACCCAAAATTAGCCAAGGTGGTAAAACTATTAGTACTCTGTCACAGATAAAATGATTCATTTGCTTATCATTAGAGATTAAATTAGTCATAATTGCTTTACATATTCAATACAATGGAAAGAGAAATTTTTAGTTAGTATACACTTATTAACATGTGTTCTACTTGTAAAAGGATTCAAGTGTCTCCTGATATGACATCTAGGGCTAACAAAAAATTCATATATATTCTCATATTTTTCTGCACATAACTTGACTATAGTTGCCATTTATTTGTAGGTTCAAGATCAAGAAGGTGATTCAATTTGAGTATGTGTTGTTTTGAATAAAGCAGGCTTAAGGATGTAAAGATAGAAAAATTTTCCCTTCTTCCCTTTTAGGTTCTTTAACTTGTCTAATAATTAAATTGATGTAATATGTACATAAAAATATGAGACCCAAGACAGCCAGGTAATTGAGACTTAAATAACACTGTGAGCGGAAAAAGAGGGGTAGGGGTAGGAGGATACAAAGAGGAGGAAGGCCATTCACAGGAAGTGGGAGGAGATGTATGGAAAACAAAGGTTGCTCTGTTATGCAGATAAGTTTCTTAGGTAAAAAGGTATCTCTGGTAATAACTATCTTTTTAGAACTGGCTCCCTTTTCAATGTAAATTTAGGCATTTGAGGGGCGAGATAAAGAGTTTCCTAATTCTTCTTGGTTTTGATTGTCTTTAGCTCAAAATAATCCTTATACAAAAGTCACTTATTTTTGGGTGGTAACCTCTGCTCTCCTTCAAGACCATGTCCATACTGATATAAGGCAAACTAAAAGACATCTTCCTACACCCCTGTTTATTTGAAAAATTTCTTAACTATCCACTTGATAAGGAAAAGGGACATAAGAGTCTCTATTTAAAAAAAAAATTTTAATGTTTATTTTTGAAAAAGAGACAGAAGGTGAGCAGGGGAGGGACAGAGAGAGAGGGAGACACAGAATCTGAAGCAGGCTCCAGGCTCTGAGCTGTCAGCACAGAGCCCAATGCAGCCCTCAAACCCGTGAACCGCGAGATCATGACCTGAGCCCAAGTCGGATGCTTAACTGACCAAGCCACCCAGGTGCCCCCAGACTACAAATATTCTTAACACAACAATTTTTTGTAAGTCATCTAGGACCTAAAATGAGATTACACTGTGGTCAAGGTATTCAATCCAATAATAGAAGATCCATGAATGATGCTTTCATTTAAGATAACATGTCAAGTTGTCATGGGGCACCTGGGTGGTTCAGTCGGTTGGGCATCCAACTTCGGCTGGGGTCATGATCTCGTGGTTTGTGAGTTCAAGCCCCGCATGGGCTCTGTGCTGACAGCTCAGAGCCTGGAGCCTGCTTCGGATTCTGTATCTCCCCCTCTCTCTGCCCCTCCCCTGCTCATACTCTCTCTGTCTCTCTCAATCAAAAATAAATAAACATTAAAAAAATAAAATAAATAAGAAAACATATCAGGTTGTCAAAATATCTAGTTGATTGACATTCTTGCAGAGATTCCAAATTTCTTCTTTTCCCACCAGAGTTCTTACCACTTCTACCATTATATAGATTTTAAATTGAACACTGAGCCAGAAACATGATACCTACCAACATTCTCCTGGAATGTTATTTCAATTTCCACTTGCCAATTCCAACAGAAATGTAGGCAAAGCAAACGTTACATTACCAAGCCCTAGACAGTTTACTGCTGGGGGGCTTGAGGAGGGGAAAATTAAGCTATGGGCTGTCAGCAGATCATGCAGTTGTCCATAATGATCATCATATCACAACCCATATTCTGTGCTTCAAAGTATTAACACTGGGAAGAATAATTCTTCAACATAAAAGCATAAAACTTAGAAATGCTAGAGCTATTTGATACTGTTGGAGAACACCATCTAAAAGAACACAACTGCTGATTGACCGGTGAGCTGGACCCAGCCACTTGGAGGCTCTTTACACTCTCCCTTGTCCTTGGAATGTGGGTTCTGCTTGCCTTTCCCATTCCCAGAGGCTGTACCAAGGACACCGCATTGACATGGTAATGTGATACTGAAAACACCTGCACAGTACATATAACGGAGCCAGCCCAGTTAGAGACTTTTTATAAACTTAAGATTTGATAGGTGGGTGTGGGGATCCATTCATCTCAGTGCCACCCAAGGTAAACTTTGGATGTAAGTTCCCTTTGCTTATTAAAACTGCCATCTACCAACCTGGAGTGGCTACCTCCGTCCTTGGTCATCCCTGCCCTCTGAGTATAGGGGCCAGTTTCAGATTACACTTGGAAAGGTTGCAAACCAACGGAAACATCTGTTAGAATTATAGTTAAATTATAATTAAGGAGTGACAAGGTTGAATGAGGATATATATTCCTAGAATTAAATTTTAGGGTGCCATTTGCGTAAACAATGATGTAAACTGTACTCCTCAGGAGTTTTGAGGTGTCGCCACCCTATTAACAAGAATATTTAGATACTTTATGCCCACCTGTAAAGTATTTCTAAGGGTTATTATGTTTGGGGATGGTACTCATTTTTTCTCTTTTCCTTCTTTACGCTAAGGTGGTAAGTTATGATAGTGACCCCTAGAAGAAGAGGGGAAGAGTCAGTGAAGAGATAAAAGGATATCTTTCCTTATCCCCCTCTCTCTGTTCTCTCCTACCCACACCCAGCGAGATGGGCTACTTTTACGGATCACTGGAGAGGGGAATTGGGCACATAAGCCAAAAGAGTTGTATTGAGGAAAGGTTTTATGACTGGGTTATTCCTGCACCAAGTTCAATGAAGAGAGATGGAGAAGTCCTTCACTTCACTTCAACACTGGGACCCAACAGCAGCGAACAACAGAGACCACACAGCAGCAGTTAGGCCCAGCTAAGAAGCCGCAGAGGCACATAAGGACTAGAGTGGCTAAGACACAGACAACAATGATTGCGCCAGAGCCAGTCAGGGCCAGCTTTGTAAAAGGATGCCCCAGAAACTCCCACATGACTTGGAGAGCTTTTGAAAAAGAAAAAAGGTCCAGGGGAAACAGCAACAACAAAAATGGATATTACTGTTAATGTGACTGTGAATCTCCTCACAGCTTGGAGCAGCCTGGAATATTTAGATTTCAAAAAGGAAACTTTAATTTTAAAAGCATCCATATAAATTAAAACCCTGTTGCTTTCTAACACACTGTGAAAATAAACAGTGTTTGAAAAACGAATGAAAAGGCAAAAACAAAGTTCAATGTCCTTTAATAATTACTGCAACTGATCTTTCAAACCCACTGCATCCTTATCACAAATTTAAGACACTAGGTTGTGGCTGTGGGGACGAGGGAGTGGAAACAAAAAGAGATGGAGAGACCCTGGATGGTCTAGAAAAGTGAGACAGAGATCCAACTTTTGCCTCCTAAGGCTGCCTTCCATGCCTGCGTTACCCCTCTCCAGATAACCCTTCCTACAATGCCTTCCACACCCAACTCCATTTGTCTCAGAGACAGTCCCTGCAGAACTGGCCTAAATAGCTGTATTGATTCATCTTTGCTTCTGTAGGTATGTGCTCAGGTCATCAGCAGCTTTTCTTAGCCTCCAGTACAGCTCAAGTACTCCAGAGTAATCCACGTGTGAGATGATATTGCAATGCGATGAGTAATTCTGCTCGCCAAACTGAACCCCCTGGATCACAAAGTATTTATTCAGCTTCTCTTCCTGGGTAGAACTGAGCCCCAAGGTTAGAGCTGAGACTTTGTTCTTTGTACCAAAGCTAGAACACCCAGCTGGGATGTGATTAAAAATTCTACCACTAAAGCAAAAAGAGTAAACAAGCTAAAGCAAGGATGAGATGCGTGGCTCAGGAAACAGCTTAAGAACAGTGAGGGGGCTCAGGGCAGGCCACTCCAAAATATATGAAATGTGGCATATTGTTTTGAGTCAAAATTACTTGGGAAACAGCCAGTACAAGAAGGATGCCCTGAGCCTCCTCTCTGACCTACTAAAAGAAATAAATCTCCAGCGTGAAAGCTACCTTCCCTGCATCAGGAGACAAACATCCTTACCACCAGAGATAGGGAATTCAGAGCCAAGAAGGGTAGGTAACACAAACTTGGCTTAGTTTCTTCACTAATTTGTACCTAAGCCGAAGATTGTTTGTCTTGTCAGTTCTTCACAAATCTATTGTTTCTTTGTCTAAAAGGTATATAAACAGCCTGATCTGGTCATTTCTTAGGTCTCCCATCTATGAGGTCTTTGAACATAATTATTAATTATTAATATTGATATTATTAATAATTATTAGACCAGCCAAAAAAAAAACCCAGAAAATGAAGGGGGGAAGGGAAAATTTTCACCTCCTCAACAATAGGGCCTCAATTGTTAGCATTCTTTGAGTGGCCAATCCTTTCTGTGCTTGTTTTAACCCATTCTCCATCTAGATTATAGGGTTTCTCAACCTCAAGGCTACTAATATTTTGTGCTGGCTAAGTCGTTGTTGTAAAGGCTGTCCTGTGCACTGTAGGATGTTTAGGAACCTTATGTCTCTTCGGGGCTAAATAATCCACAGCCAAGAATCCATGATTTAAAATTAAATGTCTCCATAACTGACAGCCAAGTTTACATGAATAATAGCACACACAAAAACAAAAACAAAACCCCTGCCAATCAAAATGATTTCTAGGATTTTTCTTATTAATTCATTTTTTAATTTATATCCAAGTTAGTTAGCATATAGTGCAACAACGATTGCAGGAGTAGATTCCTTAAGCCCCTTACCCATTTAGCCCATCCCCCCCCCCAACCCCTCCAGTAACCCTGTTTGTTCTCTATATTTAAGAGTCTTTTATATTTTGTCCCCCTCCCTGTTTTTATATTACTTGTGCATCCCTTTCTTTATGTTCATCTGTTTTGTATCTTAAAGTCCTCAATGAATTAAGTTATATGATATTTGTCTTTGACTAATTTCGCTTAGCATAATACCCTCTAGTTCCATCCACGTAGTTGCAAATGGCAAGATTTCATTCTTTTTTGATTGCTGAGTAATGGTCCATTGTGTGTGTGTGTGTGTGTGTATATATATATATATATATATATATATATATATATATATATATACTACATCTTCTTTAGCCATTCATCCATCTATGGACATTTGGGCTCTTTCCATACTTTGGCTATTGTTGATAGTGCTGCTATAAACATTAGGGTGAATGTGCCCCTTTGAAACAGGACACCTATATCCTAGGATAAATACCTAGTAGTGCAGTTTCTGGGTCATAGGGTAGTTCTATTTTTAATTTTTTGAGGAACCTCCACACTGTTTTCCAGAGTGGCTGCATCAGCCTGCATTCGCACCAGCAATGCAAAAGATATTCCCTTTCTCCTCATCCTCACCAACACCTGTTGTTGCCTGAGTTGTTAATGTTACCCATTCTGACAGGTGTGAGATGGTATCTCATTGTGGTTTTGATCTGTGTTTCCCTGATGATGAGTGATGTTGAGCATTTTTTCATGTGTCTGTCAGCCGTTTGGATGGCTTCTTTGGAGAAGTGTCTATTCATGTCCTTTGCCCATTTCTTCACTGGATTACTTGTTCTTTGGGTGTTGAATGTGATAAGTTCGTTATAGATTTTGGATACTAGCCTTTTATCTGGTATGTCATTTGCAAATATGTTCTCCCATTCCATCGGTTGCCTTTCAGTTTTGCTGATTCTTTCTTTCGCTGTGCAGAAGATTTTTATTTTGATGAGGTCCCAATAGCTCATTTTGCTTTTGTTTCCCTTGCCTCCAGAGACGTGTTGAGTAAGAAGTTGCTGCAGCTGAAGTCAAAGAAATTTTTACCTGCTTTCTCCTCTAGAATTTTGATGGCTTCCTGTCTCACGTTTAGGTCTTCCATCCATTTTGAGTTTATTTTTGTGTATGGTATAAGAAAGTGGTCCAGGTTCATTTTCCTGCATGTCGCTGTCCAGTTTTCCCAGCATCATTTGCTGACTAGACTGTCTTTATTCCATTGGATATTCTTTCCTGCTTTGTCAAAGATTAGTTGGCCGTACATTTTTGGGTCCATTTCTGGGTTCTGTATTCTGTTCCATTGGTCTATGTGTCTGTTTTTGTGCCAGTACCATATTGTCTTGATGATTACAGCTTTGTACTTCTTCTTGAAGTCCGGGATTGTGATGCCTCCAACTTCAGTTTTCTTTTTCAAGATTGCTATGGTTATTTGGGGTCTTTTCTGGTTCCATACAAATTTTAGGATTGTTTGTTCTAGTTCTATGAAGAATGCTGGTGTTATTTTGATAGGGATTGCTAGGATTTTTGTTGTTGTCGTTGTTATAAAAAGGCCAAATGCCAGCTTACTTACTTTTCTCCCCTGTGACCATGAGGATCAGGTAGAAAGAAGAAAAGGTTATACCCTATGTTTAGCACCTAAAATATCCACATACTTATATGTGGATATTTAGTCCACATTATAAGAATATAAATGCTGAAGAAAATACTTGTTGAAACTGAGGGAGGGCAGAATTTGCAGCTCCAAAATATTCCTCTTTAGCATAAGGATTATTTTGAGCCAATTATTTTTTTAAGAAACATCAAACAAAGGGAAAGCTCTGAAAATGAATAAAAGTTAACCCTTTTGTAAGAGACATTTATAAGGGGAATCACCATTGGTCACATGTCTCCCTCTCTCTACCAGGAAGAGAAAGATGACTATAAATCTCTAGTAACTTTTATCAATGGGGAAGACAAGAACTTAGATCTGTATAACAATCTTACCCTTATTTACTGGGCTTTTCCTGGTAACCTCCCATAACTGGTTTTCTCGCCAACACCCCCCTCTGCCCCCCACCCCCAGCAACATCTTTCTTTTGTCTTTAGCTGGGGAGACTGTTTAAGGTTATGGTCTGGGTCTCTCCCACGTATACAGGGTGTATACACGTTATTAAGCTTGTTTGTTTTTCTCCTATTAATCTGTCTTTTATAACAGCAGGGTCTCAGCCAAGAACTTAGAAGGGTTGTTGGGAAAATAAGTAAAGTTATACACCATAAGATGGCCGATGGGACTAACCTAAGTTCTAGTTTGAGACTCCTCTTCCAGGTTCTTCTTCCTGTCCTGTTTGCCTAGCGTGCCAAATTACTACTAATATGTAATGCGGAAGTAACACAATAAATTGTCCCCCATGCTTGTGCTCGGGACTGAGATCTCTGGGTCCTGATCAGGGTCTCCTCTGAGCCTGCTGATGTAAAATAAACCTCCGATCCACCGAGATCTCTGAGTGGTGCTTGGTTTTTCCACCAGCGATCCAGCCTGGTTCTGTAACATATTTGGTTCCCTGGCCAGGAAACCCAACTGCGCTGGTTCATTGTTGCCACGGGTTTGGGAGAACAATGAGGCGGTGACAACGAGGAATCACAAGGGAGAAGGCGGGCCCTTCCTGAATTTCAGCAGTCTCCCACTGAGTCACCTCAGGTCAGCCCTGCTCTGCCATTCCCGTTGGACTCGAGGAGACTTGGCAGGTGAGGACCTGGACCCGACGTCAGAACCGGTAAAGCTGGGGCCCAATCTAGTCAGGCCCACTCGAAAGAGTGGAAGGGGGACTTGATCACTCCCCAGAGACCTCAGAGGTCTCAGGTAGGAATTCTGTGGGAGGGAATGTAATAACCTCTGGTGTGTATGTGAGTGTGAATGTGCGACTCAGTCTGGCTCTCCTGCCAAGTTCGATTCTGTGGCTCCACGGGTGGGCACGCTTAAAGTTCCCAAAAGCCATGGAGTCTGAGTGGACCTGTCTGCAATTCCGTGGTGAACGGCATACAGTCTATGACGGCACAGTAATAGTTTCTGATCATGTCACAAAGCTGAGACTGCTAAGCGTTACCTAAGTTCCTTCAGGACACAGCCAGACGGACAAGTGACTGGTCTCTTCATTAGAGGGAGCATCCCTATCCCTCTGTCTTTGCGACTCGGTCTCACGGGAATATTATGGAGTCAGAACAGAGCAAAGAAGGTGTTTTCAGGAGACTATGGAGTTAAGATAACCCCAAGGAAGTTAATGACCCTATGGGAGTTAGAATGGCCCACTTTTGGTGTAGGATGGCCCTCAGAAGCTTAGATGTCCCAACAGTCCGCCACGTCTGGTGTGTTGTCACCAGAGACCCAGGTCACCCTGATCAGTTCCCGTATATCGACTCCTGGTTAGAGATTGCCCAAACCCTTCCCCTTGGGTGCAATTTACCTGCAACAAACAGGGACAGGCTAGGGTCTTAGTCGCCTCAACAAAGCAGCCCAAGAAAGGTCAACAGAAGTCCTGACCTCCACAAATTGTTGCCGGTGATCCAGAAGAAGAATCAATCTTTCCCCTGCCATATGAACCTCCCAGTTCCTGGTACTCTGCCACCTTCAATCTCCCCACCACCTCCAGACTTGGCAGATCCTCTCCCCCGGACCAGTGGCCAGATTGCGCCCTTGGCCAGGCATAGGTGCTCTCCAGATGCCGGTCTACATCCTTCAGTACCAAGAGGCTCTCCCCTCCTCCGGGGGATCCAAGCAGGGGCTGAGAAGCCCATGAATATGCCCAGCAGCAAGGGGAATCCCCAGGGGATTATTATGACAGGCTATGCAAGGTTTACACCCTGTTTGATCCTGAGGCACAAGACTGCCACGACAAAAGGAAGGTCTAGCCGCCAAAAGGGGGGAGGCCCAGAACCTCCTTAGCAAGGTATCAGTGAGCCTACTGCAAGGAGAAAGGACATTAAAAGAATAAATGTCCCAACCAGGAAAAGTCCCAGTAACCCAGCCGACTTCGGGAGGAACCTTGAGAAGGGGACCTTATTGGTCTGGCTGAGATAGAATCAGACTGAAGGAGACGCTGACTCTCTCTCTCTCTGTTCCTCTGCCTAATAGATGTGAGGGCTTTTCCCTCATTTCCCAGGTTAACAGCTATAATTGGAGCCAACTATGGTTAGTCTACCTCAGGATGGGGACTTTAAGGAATGTTCCCAAGCAGTTGCTGAAGCTCCATTTGTTTCAGGGAAATTCCCAGTCTTCTCTGGCCTGATGTGGACTCCATATTTCCACTTTGGTCGAAAAAAACATGGTGTCTGCTCCTCTGTCTGAGCTAAGGTTTTGAATTGGGTTTACCTTCTCTGCTATCTGCTGGCACCTTGCCTCTTCTGCCTTCCCCTTCCCTTCCTCTTTCTGCATCAGATTGGGTGTGGTCTACATAACTGGTTCCTATACCATCCTCAGTGCCTCAGGCACCATTGGCTCCTCCCCACCCACCCTCAAGGTCAACGGGCAAAGAGCACCCTCTTGGACCACCCACTTCAAATACCCTCACTGGTCTCCCAGGTGAAAACTGACAATGGGGAAAAATTGATTTTAAGTGGATGCAGGTGAAACATATTCGGTGTTTAAACTAGTTAAGTTTGTTGGACCTGTCTCTAAAGTTATCAGCATTAAATATGAAACTTTTATTCTACCAGGTCAAATAAGCTCATGTTATCTCTGTTGCAATTTGTTAGCAAAAGATGACTTAAAATGATAGTTAATTTTGTCTGTCCCAAAGTTTTCATGGATAATTGTTAAGATAGCTTCCAAGGTCTTTGGTAACCTGACACTTTAACGTTTTGATTGCATGACAAATGAGATTAAATTCATTGGACATCTAGGTTTTTTCCAAATAGGATGGAGTGCTAAAGCTTTGATTACTGAATGTCGGTTTGTGTTTTTAACTTCTTATTGCAGAGAAACTAAGGCTATTTGGACCTATTGGAAAACATACTTTGTGCTTAATTGGTACATGAATTTACCATCTAAAAAGATTCTGGTGTAAACACCTCTCAGTTGATTACTAAGTCCTCAATTGGAGACTAAGGTTTCTTTTTTTTTTTTTTTTTTAATGTTTTTATTTATTTTTCGGACAGAGAGAGACAGAGCATGAACGGGGGAGGGGCAGAGAGAGAGGGAGACACAGAATCTGAAACAGGCTCCAGGCTCTGAGCCATCAGCCCAGAGCCTGACGCGGGGCTCGAACTCACGGACCGCGAGATCGTGACCTGGCTGAAGTCGGACGCTTAACCGACTGCGCCACCCAGGCGCCCCTGAGACTAAGGTTTCTTAAGAGTTAAAATTCTGCAAAGTGTACTTAAGACTGATGGAAATAAGGAAAGCAACCCCATATGTAGGAAAATAGGAGGTATGTAAGAAAGATATAAGGAATAGAAATACATTTTTTGTTAAGGGTAAAAGAAAGTAATTTTTTCCTAAATGAGACTGGTTGCTTGGAGATAAATGGCTTTGGGACAAAGTTTGAAGGCAAAGGAGAATTGTAGAAGGTTCATGAAGGGAAATCTTTGGAAAGGAATTTTATGTGTGCTCAGGATGGATTAAGGTTGAGATGAATGGAATTTTTAAAAAAAATTTTTTTTTAATGTTTATTTTTGAGAAAGACAGAGACAGAATGCGATTGGGTTAGGGGCAGAGAGAGAGGGAGACACAGAATCCCAAGCAGGCTCCAGGCTCTGAGCTGTCAGCACAGAGCCTGATGCGGGGCTCAAACTCATGAGCTGTGATATCATGACCTGAGCCGAAGTCGGACACTCAACCGACTGAGCCACCCAGGCACCCCAAGATGAATGGAACTTTAAAAGTACAGTGGTATAAAGTTGAAATTCTGCTTTTCTCTCTGTTCAAAAGACAAAGTTTTCATGGACTGTTGATCTGCTCTTGATAAGACAATGTAAACAAAGGTTTTTTTTCTCTTTCGTATGCCAGGAAAACCAAAACTTTAAGTTTCATCTTTATCAGGTCTTTGATTGCTTAGTTAAAACTTCTCAATGTTAAAGGATATAGGTTTTGCTAACAACTATATAATGCTATACAGTTGCCTTTAGGATCTTATATTGCCACCATGGCTGAATAAATAAAGTTTTAAGATTTGTAATGATCTGTAATCCTATTTAGGGTGTACTTTACATCTTCCTAAGGTTTTAACAAACTTCCCAGGATCTAATGGTAAATGAAGTCTTTTTGACCAATTAGGCCCTTTTATTTGGGATGCTAAGTTACTTGGAAAAGCACTGTCATACAGTGGCAAACCTTACGTTGTATTGCACGGGTAAATGCTATACCTGCCCAAATATATATATGCAATTCCTAAAGTTTTAATGTTTTGGGATAAGGTCATCACTTAATATTCTGATTACTTGAAGTGTTATGTGTCACAGAAATAACCAAATTTCTTTGTCAACTGCATTATAATGAACTCTCATCAGATCTTTAACAATGTCCATTTCTGAGATTTTGTCATTTATAATTGTTCTTATTCTCTCACAAAACATGTTTCTTCTTCAAGTAGATTTACAAAAAGGACTTTTGGGACAGTTACAGGTACTTGACATCTTTAAGATTAATACTAAAATGGGTAAGAATTTCCAGAGCTAAAAAGCTGCATTCAAACTGAACAAGAATTAGGAACATGGGACTAAATGAACTGAGGAAGATTATAGTTTTGTGACACTTATTGGAAATATTGCTGGTTGTCTAATGTTTGTTCTTCCAGATTAAGAAAACTTTCTCTTAAGATATCTATGATATACAGAAAAGTCATAAAATATTCATTTGTAAACCGAAGCATTTATCTTTTCTCTCTACCTAAACCCTCTGAAATTCAAAAACTCTCAGTGAGTATTCTTTCTTTCATGGCAATTACAATTCTTTGCATAAGTTTGATAAGAATCTGTTCATCTTGTAACAGGTTACCACTGGAAATACTGGTTATTTTACCAAGGCTTTGACTAGAATGTCATATTTGAGAGTGGCATTCATAGACTCAGATATGACCAGACAGCTTTAAGGAACTAAGATTGACTTTATGAAGCATGGAGCCATAAAGCCCCTTGGAAATGTTGGCCTGATACCTTGCTTACAGAGTTCCCAGCAGCCTCACCAGGTGAGTGAAGAAGGTCACTTCCTGGCAGGTGCAGGAACCTCAGGATATCTTGGACCTCATGAAGAGGAATTCGCCCAATTCTACAGATAGTGCAGGCCTGTCTGATGGCAAGTATTTGGCTTGGCTTCCAGCCTGGAGAGGCTACTAAAAGTTCAATCTGGAGTTTCCTTATAAAAGGTTCCAGCAAAGCAAACTTTAAAAGATCCTCATTATCAATAGCTACTCTTGCTGAGCTTATGTAAATGATTAGGCCAGGTTTAAGACTGGACTTGTTCTACAAATGCATTGGTCTCGATTTGGCCATCTCTGGAAATGGGGGTTTTTAGAGAGAGAAAAAAAACTGTGTTTCAACAATGCACCGTTATGGATGTTAAATTCTAGTTCTGACTGTCTTTAAATGTTTGTTGTTTGCCTAAACTAGAGAACTTGAGGTAGACTTCAGAAAAATTGTCACAGTATTTAATGTATAGACAATCTCCTGTGCTTGTTATTCTGAGGATAATAATAAGACCCCATGGGCATATGATTATTTAAACAACTGGAAAATGGGATGGATTCTCCCAAAAATTGTATGTAAAGACTTTTCTCACTGTAGACCCATCAATAGATAAAGACTTCTGTGCTTTATTATTCACTTGAGACCGGGTTAATTCATAAATCTCTAAATATATAAACCATATCCTCCCTAAACCTGATCTAACAGTTACTAGAAACCCACCCCATATAAACCCAGGAGATCTGGTTGATTCAAAGGATGGGGCCACCCCTTTCAAAGACTTGGAGGTGGACTTCACAGATATACAACCAAGCCAAGGGTTCAGGTACCCTCTTGTAATAATCTGCACATATTCAGGATGGGCCGAAGCCTTCCCAACCAGGAGGGAACAAAGTTGTGAGGTGGCCAACGCTCTTATACAGGAAATCGTGCCTCGGTTTGGTCTGCCCTTAACCATACACAGTGAAAACGGACCCGCATTTGTGGCGGACATTATACAATGCCTGACCAGGTCCCTCAACATTACCTGGAAACTGTAACACGCATCTTAGCCCTCCGAGGGTACCAACCCCTGGAGCTAAAGAGTGATGCCTACTAAAAAAGATTTTTAAAAAAGGCATCAAAGGGGGGAATGTTGGGAAAATAAATAAGGTTATGCACCATAAGATGGTCGACGGGGCTAATATAAGCTCTAGTTCCTAGCTTAGAGACCTTCTTCCGGGTTCTTCTTCCTGCCCTGCTTGCCGTGCTGGCCAAACTACTACTAATGCGGAATACATAAGTAACAGATGATAAATTGTCCCCCCATGCTTGTGCTCGGGACTCAGATCACTGGAGAAGGATCTCCTCTGAGCCCACTGGTGTAAAATAAAACCCTGATCCACCAAGATCTCTGAGTGAGCTTGGCTTTTCTGCCAGCGACCTAGCCTGGTTCTGTAACAGGGTAAAGGGAAATTATTTTTCCTCTACTACAAAATCATATAATTGTGAGAACCAACCTTCAAATTGGCACTAAATTTCTCAAGAATGAGTCAAGCAGGCATCTAATACTATTTTAGAGCCTAAATAACTAAAATAAATTGATAATAAAAGTGGAAATAAAATGGGCATTTTAAAAAATCATGAAAGTGTTTTTTCAACAAAACTTTTAATTCTGTGGAATCCTGACAAGTGACTCCCTTAGTGCATGAACTCTGTAGCATCAAAAATGGACAATGATTGGGTTTTTTATGGGGTAGAGAGAAGTAGGGGAAAATGGTGGAAGGAAAGAACTGTTAAGACAGCCCAGTCTATCATCTGATATCATGAAGATAAGAAGTTGTTTTGGCATTCTTTTTTACACTCATCATTTTCTTTTAAAAAAATAAGATTTCAGGGGCACCTGGGTGGCTCAGTCAGTTAAGTGTCCAACTTTGGCTCAGGTCATGATCTCACGGTTTGTGAGTTTGAGCCCTGCGTCGGGCTCTGTGCTGACAGCTCAGAGCCTGGAGCCTGCTTCAGATTCTGTGTCTCCCTCTCTCTCTGCCCCTCTCCTGGTCGCACTCTGTCCCTCTCTCTCTTTCCCTCAAAATAAATTAACATTAAAAAAAATTTTAATGCATTTTAAGAAATAACATTTCATTTTTTTCTTGGTCATAAAAGTTATGATACTTATTGTAGGAAATTCTGAAAATACACAAACAAAAGGATGCTCCATTTTGAGATAATAATTATTAATTTTATTCCTTCTAGCCCTTTTCTACATACTCTATAAACAAAATTGAGCTTATGTTAAAATTTAGAAGTAAAAAAGATTTTTACAAATAAAAATTTATTTTAATTAAAAAAAATTTTTTTAATCTTTATTGTTGAGAGAGAGAGGGCATGAAGAGAGAGAGAGGGAGACAGAGAATCCAAAGCAGGCAAAGCCCAACTTGGGGCTTGAACCCACAAACCATGAGATCATGATCTGAGCTGAAGTCTGACACTCAACCTACTGAGCTACCCACGCACCCCTAAAAATAAATTTTAAATCCCAATTTTTGACTTAACTCTGTGTTATGAGAATGTCTTCCTGTCATTGAATTCATTTATTGTTTCATGTTCATTTATCCCTCCACTATTCAACAAATATCTTTGAGTACCTATGACATACCAGGCACTATGCTTATCACAGGAAATACAATAGTGAACAGAAGAAACAAAATCCCCTGCCCTTCCATGGAGACAAATGTTCCAAAGTGAAACAGTCAGCAAAGAGCAAATGAATAAGTAGTATATTTTGCATGTAAGATAGTGATAAGCAAAATGGAGAAAAACAAGATGGGAAAAGGGTGAGACGGTTATGTGTGTTTTGGGGAGACTTAATTTGCAATTAAGGGTGGTCAGAAAAGTCTTCAGTGAGAAGGTAGCATTTGAGCAAAGACCTGAAGGAGGTAAAGGAGCTATTCTTATGGATATCAGGGAAATCATTCTAGACGGAGAAAATTGGGCAGGAGCCTGCCTCCTGTGTTACAGGGACCACAAGAGCAAACTGAGTGGGAACTAATGTCACTGAAGGGAGGTGGGGGCTGGGTAGTAACAAGACTGTTCATGGCCTACAAGGAGTTTTAAGGGCTCAGGCTTCGATGCTGAGTGAAATGAGAAACTACAGGGGCACCTGAGTGGCTTAATCGATTGAACTCTGACCAGCTCAGGTTATGATCTCGTGGTTCATGAGTTGAAGCCCCATGTTGGGCTCTGTGCTGACATCTCAGAGCCTGGAGCCTGCAGCCTGCTTCGGATTCTCTGTCTCCTGCTCTCTGCCCCTCCCCTGCTTACCGTCTGTCTCTCTCTTTTTCAAAAATGTCTCCATAACTGACAGCCAGTGCTACATCAACAATAGCACACCCAACAACAAAACATTAAAAAAACATAAAAAAAAAAAGAAATGAGAAACTACCAAAAATTGTGGGTTCCAGGGATGACTTAGCATCTTACTAATTTACAGATAACTGCTTGAAAAAGAGACTGGCTCATGTAGGGGCAAAACCACAGCTGAAATTGTCACTGAGAGGCTACCAGAAGGACCTAGGTAAGGCCTGATGTGGGCTGAGACCCAGATAGATGTGACAGAAGTAGTTGGATTCTAGATATATTCTGAAGGTCAAGATAATGGGATTCCAGACATATCAGATATGCAGGGCATAAGAGAAAAAAAGGAGTCAAGAATGACTCTAAGGTTTTTTGGCCAGAGAATATTGCTCTAAATTATAACTTCAGTAAATGCATAATTTATAATACTTTATAAAGTATGACCATTATGTAGGCAGTTTCAAAATAAAAGAGAAATAATCAGACTAACCATAATGTCATCTTTGTTTAAATATAAGTTTGACAACTGGAAATCAATAGTATAAGTTCAAACAAAATGAAAATATCCAGCTCCTTGGAAATTAAAAATTATTCATTGAAAAAATCGATCAAGGGGCACCTGGATGACTCAGTTGGATGAGCATATGACTCGATTTGGGTTCAGATCATGATCTCATGGTTTGTGGGATCTAGCCCCACATGGGGCTCTGCGCAGACAGTGAAGAGCCTCCTTGGGATTCTCTCAACCTCTCCCCCCACTCCTGCTTGTATGCTCTCTCTGTCTTTCTCTCTCAAAATAAATAAACTTTTAAAAAATAATAAATTTAAAAAATGGATCAAAAGAAAAATGGCTTAGTAAAAAATTCAAAACCAAAATCATCAAAATCTGTAGGGTGAGATGTGTCTTGAAAAATGAGACAGCATTCATGAAAAGAAGAAGGGACACAAGTTTCCGGGCAGCAGGAACAACCCATGTCAACACAGCACCAGTGAGAGAACATGGCACCCTTAGGGAATGCTAAGTGTTCAATGTAGCTCTAACCTTCAGTGTAAGGAGAAAATGGTGAAGGCTAAGCAGGGCTCCATAACCCAGGGCACAATATGCCACCAAATATTCACATTCCATCCTGAATGTAATGTGGGAACACCATAGAACTTAAAACTGGAAGAAACATTTAAACAACAATGAGTACTGGCTCCCCATAAACAAATCTTTATGTAGTGTGTAGCTTGGATTTTTCCCCCTCATTTTATTAAAAAAAAAAACAAAAACCCAAAACTCTTATTCTTATTTACAAATCTATGTAAGGCATAAAATTCACAAGCAGATCATTATCTACATTGTTTTCCAGGAAATTTTCCTCTTGTTTTATACAAACTTTCATTCTAACCCACCTTTATAATTAGCGTAAGTGATTTCAAATTAAATGTAATCATTGCTGCATTATTTTGGTTATTTACCCATCTCATCTCTTCCTCCATTAAGGTTGAAGTAGCTGAGGGCGAGAACCCCATTTTCAGAGTTCTTTGGAAATGACAAGATATATTTGTCAGAGAGAAATAACATTTCCTCCCAAATCCCCACATGGGTGTTACTCAATAAGTTGCACTGAAAATCTCAATCATTATATGCTTCTTTTCCTTGGAATTTCATTTATTTAAGGACATAGTATGATTTCCCAAGAAATTTTCATGAGAGAAGACTTCCTCAATCAATTTTGAGTATGCCAAACATTCATTAAATATCTCTGCTACTTCAAAGCCTTAGTTAATTAAGCTTCTCTCAATATATTATCCCCATTCACACAAGTACCCTCTTTAAAATGAATATGAACACATTTTTTATTTACCTATCTCTCTGGTCCCTGATTCTTCATACTAATTTCCTATCCTTTGCCTACAGTTGACTGTATTCTAACATCCTGGTACATGTTCCTCTTTAAATTCAGAGCCATGCATGTATGTATGTAATTACATACTCAAGGGTGTATGCAAAACAAGGATTTTATGTCTATATACAAACCACAGTTTATTTTTTTAAGCTCAACTACACACGTTAGTGAAAAGTGTTCAAGTAGTCTTTTGATGATTGTCATACCTAAATTAGCTGTCCTTATTTTCAATATAAAAATATATTGAATTACATAACCCCCCAGGTAACTCCAAAATTGGCAAAGTAAGACAAGCCAGTAAGGACATGCCTTTATTATTATCTTGGAAAGAAGCAAGGTAACAGAGCAAGAACTTGCTCCTTCTTGCAGGGAGTTGCAGGATTCCACCTAGATTTCCTGGACAACTGAAGGTCTCAACCAAATCCCAGACCTTACAAAGATGAACACTCCTCACACTTATATTTTGGGTACTGGTGAGGCAACAGGGAAAGGTGACTAGGGAGACAAATTAACCAAAGTAAAGCGATTTTGATTTTAGGCTGACCCTTAATCTAAAAGTCAGCAAGTCATAAAAAGAGTCATAAGATCCAACTCAAGGAAAACCACAACACCCACTCCCTCTGGCAATAAAAGCCACATAGGCTGGACATTCTGAAAATTTCTCCCTGTGGGTAATTTCACAACCCTAAGACAATGGAAAATGTAACTGCCCAATATAAATGATAAGCCCAAAGTTAAAGAGTAAGGTCTTCCCCATTATGAGGGAGCACAAGGCAAGCTGAGGACAAAGCACAAGCTAATACCCACCCACCACTCACCACCCCCGCCCCCAGGTGTGATATGTGTGATATTCCTCAGGCACTCCCGGCTGCCCAAGAACAAAGGAAAGGACACAAAACAAATGGTTAAACTGATAGAGTCTCCATCAGTTCACAAATACCTTAGTAATATTACAAGAAAAGGGCAATCTTATCAATAGCCTAATCTCCAGGAACTTCCTACTGTCTTAAGGATAATGCTTTGCTAGAGGGAAAAACAACCTTAGCTTGACAATAGTTAGGCCTCCAGTAATCTGTGAGTCTTCTTTAGCATATGGAAAGCCCTTTATGAAACTTCTTGACTTTACCTCCCTCAAGTCCATAGTATGTAATCAGTTACTCTTCACAACCCCAGTGCAGCTCTTTCTGCCCATGGGTCCTGTCCCCATGCTTTAATAAAATCACCTTTTTTGCACCAAAGACACCTTCAAGAATTATTTCTTGGCCGTCAGCTCCAAACCCCCACCATTCCAACCCCCATCACCTGTACAGTTAGCTAATTAAAAACAAAACAAAACAAAAAAACCTTTGTTAGAGGCAAAGGGGATCCTGGGAGAAGAGACCACATCTTTGTGGTGGTAGTGTTGGGGTTTTGGGTGATGGTGGGGGGCAGCTGCCGAAACTGCATTTGTTTTGGGGAAATTCCCTGTCTTCTCCAGCCTGACTTGGACTGCATATTTCCACTTTGGTGATAAAAAAAAAACAAAAAACAAAAAACAAAAAACAAAAAACACCAAACATGGCGTCTGTTCCTCTTTCTGAGCTGACCAGGTTTAAAACCAGGAATCATCCTTCTCTGCCTTCTGCTGGCACCTCACTCTTCTGCCCTCCCCTGGCTCCTGCCTTCTGCCTTAACTGGCTTCTACATCATCCTAGGTACCTCAGGCACCATGGACTCCTTCTCCCACCCTCGGTATCAAGGAGCAAAGCACACCTACTTGGACTACTCACTTCAGATCCCCCCCACTGATGTCCCAGGAAAAATTGACAATAGGTAACAAATTGTCTTAAGTGGACCCAAGTGGAACATATTCAGTATTTAAACTAATTTAACTTTGTTAGCTTAATTAAGACAGACGTGTCTTCGAGTTATCAGCATTAAATATGAAACTTTTATTCTACCTAGGTTTGCTAAAGGTCAAATAATCTCAGGTTATCTCTGTTCCAAATTGTTAGCAAAAGATGACTTATAATGATGGTTAATTCTGTCTCAAGGTTTTCACGGGTAATTGTTAAGATAGCTTTCAGTCTTTGGTAACCTGAAACTTTCAAGTTTTGCTTCCATGATAAATAGGATTGAATTCATTTGATATCTAATGAGATAAAATACTAAAGCACTGATTACTAAACGCAGCTTTGCACTTTTGACTTTTTATCATAGAGAAATTAAGGATATTTGGATCCATTGGTAAACATGCTTTGTGCTTAATTGGTTCATAAGTTTGCCATCTAAGGAATTCTGATGTAACAGTTCACAATTGGTTACTATTTAGTTTTCACTGGAGACTAAAGTTTCTAAGAGTTAAAATTCTGCTAAATGTAATTTAGACTGATGGAAATAAGAAAAGCAACCCTGTATGTATGTAGGAGATCTATAAGAAAAATATAAGGAATGAGAATACATTTTTGTTGAAGGTAAAAGGAAGTAATTTTGTCCTAAATGAGATTGGTTGTTTGAAGAGAAATGGCTTGGGACAAAATTTGAAGGCAAAGGAAAAGTTGTAGAAGGTTTGTGAAGGGAAATCTTTGGAAAGGAATTTTATGTCTGGTCAGGATGTACTAAGGTTGCAATGAATGGGTTTTAAAAATGCACTGGTATAAGATTAAAATTCTGTTTTTCTCTATGCTAAAAAAAAAAGTTTTCTTGGATTGTTGATCTGCTCTTGATAAAAAATAAAATGCAAAGGTTTCTCCTCTTTCGTCTGTTGAGAAAAACAAAGCTTCTGTTTTGTCTTTATCAGGTTTTGATTACTTACCTAAAACTTCTCAATGTTAACGAAGCCAAGTTTTGCTAACAACTATACGACTGGACATATTTGCTTTTGAAATCTCTTATTGCCATCTTGGTTGAATAAATACTTTAAAGTTTTAAGATTTGTAATAATCTGTGATCTTATTTAGGATGTACTCTATAACTTTCTAAGGTTTTAAACAAATTTTCCCAAGGTTTAAATTGTAAATGAAGTCTTTTTGACCAATTAGGCCTTTTTATTTGAGATGTTAAATTACTTGGAAAGCACTGTCAAATAATGATAAACCTTAGGTTGTAATTGCTTGGGTAAATACTGTAACTGATCAAATATAAGTGCGATTCCTAAAGTTTTAATAAGTTTTTGTAATAAGGTCATCACTTGATATTCTGATTATCAAAATTTTAGTGTCACAGAAATACCTGATTACCTTGTCAATTTCATCATAATGAACTCTCATCAGATTGTTCACCATGTCCATTTTTGAGTTTTGTAATTTATAATTATTGTACTTATTCTCTTACAAAACGTATTTCATCTTTAAGGAGATTTATAAAAAGAACCTTTAGGACAAAGACAGGTATTTGGCATCTTTAAAATCCTAAAACTAAAATGAGTAAAAATGTCTAGAACTTTTTAAAAAGCTGCGTTCAAACCGAACAAGAATTAGGAACATAGGACTAAGTGAACTGAGGAAGATTACAGTTTTGTGACTCTTGTTAAAAATATTGCTGGTTATTGAATGTTTGTTTTCCAGATTAAAGGAACTTTCTTTTAAGGTATCTAGGACATGTAAAAATGTGATAAAGTATTCATTTGTAAACAAATTGAAGCATTTAACTTTTCTCTCTACTTAAACCCTCTGGAATTCAAAAACTCTCAGTGAGTATTTTTTCTTTCATGGCAATTACAGTTATTTGCATAAGTTCAATAAGGGCACCATTGGAATACTGGTTATTTTACCAAGGCTTTGACTGGAACGTCATTTTTGAGAGTGACATTCATAGACTCAGATATGACCATACAGCTTTAAAGAACTAAGGCTGACTTTATGAAGCATGATGCCAATAAAGCCCCTTGGAAATGTTGGCTTGATACCTTGTTTACAGAGTTCCCAGCAGCTTCACCAGGTGAGTAAAGAATGTCACTTCCTGGCAGGTGCAGGAACCTCACGATATCTCAGGAACCTCGTGAAGAGGAATTCGCCCTAATTTACAGGTATGGCAGGCATGTCTGACGGCAAGTAGTTGGCTTAGCTTCTGGCCTGGAGAGGCTACTAAGAAGTTCAATCTAGGGGCACCTAGGTGGCTCAACTGGTTGAGCGTCTGACTTTGGTGCAGGTCATGATTTCGCATTCATGTGTTAGAGCCCCACGTCGGGTTCTGTGCTGACAGCTCAGAGCCTAGAGCCTACTTTGGGTTCTGTGTTTCCCTCTCTCTCTACCCCTCCCCTGCTCGCACTGTTTCTGTCTCTCAAAAGAAAAAAAAAAAGTTCAATCTAGATTCCTTATAAAAAGTTCCAGCAAGGCAAAGTTTAAAAGATCTATATGATCAATCACCATTCTTGCTGAGCTTATGTAAATAATCAGACTAAATTTGTTAAAACTGAATTTGTTTTTCAAGCAAATTAGTCTTCATTTGGCTATCTCCGGAAATGAGGGTTTTTAGAGAGAAAACTGTTTCAATAACGCACCTTTATGGATGTTCAATTCTAGTTCAGATTGTCTTTAAATTTTTTTTTTAATTTTTTAAAGGATTTTTATTTAATGTTTATTATTTTTGAGAGAAAGACAGAAAGTGAGCAGGGGAGGGGCAGAGAGAGAGAGTGAGACACAGAATCCAAAGCAGGCTCCAAGCTCTGAGCTGTCATCACAGAGCTCGATCCAGGACTCGAACTCATGAGCCATGAGATCATGACCTAAGCCAAAGTCAGACGCTTAACTGACTGAGCCACCCAGGCGCCCCAAATTCTGACTGTCTTTAAATGTTGTTTGCCTAAACTAGACAACTTGAGGTAAACTTCAGAAAAACTGTCACCATAGCATAGGTGTGGACAATCTTCTTGCTTGTTATTCTGTGCAGATAGTAACAGGACCCCATG
The DNA here is from genome assembly GCF_016509475.1 of Prionailurus bengalensis. Classification (NCBI taxonomy): domain Eukaryota; kingdom Metazoa; phylum Chordata; class Mammalia; order Carnivora; family Felidae; genus Prionailurus; species Prionailurus bengalensis. The sequence continues at coordinate 12,902,877 of NC_057361.1, forward strand.
GACATATGATTATTTGAACAACTAGAAAATAGGATGGACTCCCTCAACAATTATATATCAAAGGTCTTTCTCACTGTAGACCTATCAACAGATAAACTATATTGCTTTATTAAATTATTCACTCGAGGCCGGGTTAATTCAGAAGTCTCTAAATATGCAAATCATATCCTCCCTAAACCTGATCTGACAATTACTAGAAACCTACCCAATCCATATAAACCCAGGAGACCTAGTCAAAAGTCTAGTACAGCAAGGGATTTAATTCCAAAATGGAAGGGCCCCTACTGGGTCATATTAGGCACTCCCACTGCAGTAAAGTTAGAGGGGTACTCTCCATGGGCTCTTTTATCTGGAATAAAACCTGTACCTCCTTCACAGGAAATCAATGAGTGAACTAAAGTGCCTTCTTATTCCTGTGAACCTGTAGAAGACTGCAAACTTCTCTTATGATGGTTGTACCTTTCTTTTTCATTCTCCTTTCCCCAATTTATACCGCAATTCCTTCTTACAAGGGGCCATTCAAAAGGATCACCACAGACATTTGAGTTGCAAACCAGAAAAACTCATCTGATTCTTGCTGTCTGTTCCCACTCCATCTGAGGATGTTTCAATCCTGACATCTAAAAATCTCCTCACTCGCAACACTGGTAGACACTGGGTTTGTAATTTTCTCTAATCATTAATCTATATTTTTCTTGTTTCTATAGAAGCACCTCTTATAAATTACCTGATTTATTACAAAACAAAACAGAGTCTATATGATGGCTATATACCACCTGTTACAGAGTTAAGGCCTTCAATGACTCTCAATAACATTATATTATTATATTATTAAATACTATTAATATTATATTATTAAATTATATAATATGATTATATTATATAACTAATATATTATTAAATATATATTAAACGTTAAATAATTATTATATAATATTAAATATTAAAATAACTCAAATACATAAAACAGTTCTACAAAATAGAATAGCATTAAATGTTTTAATTGCTGCACAAGGTGGAACTTGTGCTCTCATAAAAACAAAATGCTGTGTATACACTCCAGATTACCACGAAAATACTTCTAGATTACTGACATGAATACTTGATTTGATGCTTTAAACAATCTCTTTCCTTTAGTGATCGGTTAAACTCCTGGACTAGAGGATTTTTGTCAACTACCAAAGGACTTTTATTTGGGCTTATCTTTCAAGTTACTGTAATTATGTTTTGCTCTTTTCTCCCATGTCTCTCTGCCTGGTGCTAAGACTCCATCACTACAATAACTTCAAGCCAATAGATGATCTGTTCTACTCAAGGAGGTTCATACACACTGTCTACCTTGGATTCAGCTGCCTCTGCCTTTTGTAACTCCCCTATATGTTCCCCAACTGATTAATATTGACCCATAGGTAGGGACATCTCTACATCCCTACTCAGCAGGAAGAAGCTACAGAAGCTGAGACCTTCCACCTTCAGCAACCTTAAAGATTTAAGGTTCAAAATTGTTCAGGGGGGATAGGATGAAGGCCCATAAGGCAAGCTGAGGACCAAGCACAAGCTAGCATTACCTCTCCCTCCCCAAGGTGGGATATGTGTGATATTCTTCAGGCACTCCAGGCTGCCCAAGGACAAAGTAAAGGACAGAAAACAAATGGTTAAACTGTTTAAGAGTCTCCACCAGGCTACAAATATCTTAGTAAATATTTGAATACAAGAAAAAGGCAATCTTATCAATAGCCAGTGCAGCTCTTTCTGCCCATGGCCCTGTCCCCTTGCTTTAATAAAATCACCTTTTTGCATCAAAGACATCTTCAAGAATTTGTTTTTGGCTGTCGGCTCCGAACCCCACCATCACCCCAAAACCTCATCAGAAAGATTATGAATATAGCACCAAGTTCTTTCTTAATTCTCTGAAACAATGATAGTCTTTGTTTCTTCTCTGGATGCATCTAGAACTTACTTTTAACCCAGGCCAAATATATACATTTATACAGAATGGCCCTCTCAATATGCCAGAAGAAAGCATTTCTTTGTTTATACACTTTAATTTTAATTTTTTTTTCTTTTTGGCTTAGGCCCGTTATGTAAGAAGCTCAAAGTTATGTTAACCAACCTACAAAGGATTAAAAAAAATATACATAAAGCTGCACTTAATTATAAAACTGAGTATTCAAAGACCCAAAAGAGACATGTTCTCTATGTTTACAAGGGAAATAAACACCTTGCTAGAGTGCCACAGAAGAAATACTATGAATATCCCCTTGTAATAACAGAAATCTAGTAAGGTATGCTGAGTTGCTAATGGTTCTAAGAAAGTCAACTTGTATATTTTTTAATAGCAAAAAAAAAATCTTATTTTCGGGATCTATTAAAATATTTGGCTTCTACAAGATTAACCTCCGATGGAAATTAAATTTCCAAATTGTTTATTGTGGTTTAAATGGTGGATGGAGTCTGGCTTGGGCAACAAGGGTTGGTGCAACACTATCATCATTGCCAGCTCCTGCCATTCTCCCTGGAGCTATTGTGAGGGGGAGGTGGACAGAGTTTTAAGGCTTTACTAGGCTTCTGTGCCCAAAAGTCCTGCACTCAAGTGCATCTGTCAGCCCTTCTCGTCTCCAATGATTTTAAGACACCACAGAGATTTAAAAAAAAAAACAAAAACAAGACCGCTGGTCTCTGCAGAAGGAAAGGGCATTTTGCTCTAGGCAAGAAGGGAAGCCTTGTTTTAGTACCTTGTAACTAAGAAATAGAAGTAGGGGGTGGGGTGGGAGGGGAGAGAAGGGTACTGGTGAACAAGGTGCAGAAGAATGAAACCAATGATTTTTTAAGGGGAACTTTTAAAATGGTGGAAAAACCTGGGTATTCAAACTAGTTTTAAATCATGAAATTGATTTCCACCCAGCATGTTTATTCTTATGTTTAATTTTTATTTTCTTTCTTTTCTTTTTTTTTTTTAATTTTTTTTTTAAACATTTATTTATTTTTGAGACAGAGACAGAGCATGAACGGGGGAGGGGCAGAGAGAGAGGGAGACACAGAATCGGAAGCAGGCTCCAGGCTCTGGGCCATCAGCCCAGAGCCTGACGCGGGGCTTGAACTCACGGACCACAAGATCGTGACCTGAGCTGAAGTCGGACGCTCAACCGACTGAGCCACCCAGGCGCCCCGATTTTCTTTCTTTTTATCCTAGGACCAGCCACAAAAGAATTCATTCAAATTCTACATCTTGTCTTCAAAAACCAGGGCAGCTTCCAGTTACATTCGGGGCTTTTTTTTTTCTTATCCAGCTTGAGCATTTGAGTCTACCATTACAAGGAATATGACAGAAGTATTTTAGTTCCAAATGAATTAAAATCTAATCCTATTCTCCAAAACACAACCAGGCCAGCCTCCTCCATGACTTCATGCACACCTTCCTTCTGTGTTCTGACCTCTCATTCTTTATTTTCCTTTCCTTTTTCCCCCCATTTATTGCTTACACTGAACCTCTCTCCATTAATATATTTTCATCACATCTTCCTTTTGGGCCATGATGCATCTCATAGACCAACCTTTCCATCTTCATCATCTTCACAGCAGCTAACATTAGCTGAACATCATGAACTTGGCACTATGGTGTTTTATGCAGATTGTCTCACAGAATCCATGACCTTATGCAGTAGGCTTTTACAGATTAAGAAACCAAGGCACAGAGAGGTGAAGTAGCTGGCCCAAGATGACTCTATATTGAAGGGGAGCTGAATTTGCCACCCCAAAACATGTCTCTTTGGCATTAGGATTATTTTAGGTTAATTATTTTTAAGAAACAGTAGAGACAGGAGAAGCTCTGAAAACTGAGTAGAAGTTATCCTTTTGTAAGAGACATTTACTTTTATGAAGGAAATCTCCATTTGTAAGGGGGTCTCCCTCTCTGTACCAAGAAGAAAAAGATGACTCTAAAGTTCCAGAAATTCTTATCAATTGAGAAGACACAGACTTAATCTGCATAACACTCTTACCCTAGCTTCCTGTGCTTTGCCTGATTATCTCCTATAATTGCCCCCCTACCCTTGTTTTTAACTGAAGATGATACTTAACGAAGACGTGGGACATTACAGGGAGTTACTCTGTTTTCCTGGATATCTCCCATGTATACAGGAGTTATACATGTTATTAAATTTCTGGTTTTCTCCTGTTGATATCTTTTATTATAGGGAGCCTTGGCCAAGAATCTAGAAGGGTAGAGGAAAATATATTTTTCCTTACCTACAGCATAAACACACCTTTAAGTATACCAGTCTCTCTAGTCCTTTAGAACACACTGCTTGAATTTTGTTCCTCAACATTTAATTATAAAAAATTTCAAACATACAAAATGTTGAAAGGATATTACAGTGAATACCTACCATCTAGAGTTTACCATTAATATTATACTCTATTTGCTTCAGTACATATCATCCACCCATCAATCTATCCTATTTCCTTTTTTGATTCGTTTCATTTCAAGGGAAGCTGACACCATTACATTTCCCTCCAATACTTAAGCACGCAATCATTAACTCCTTGCATTTTAATGCTACAAGGAAACACTGATATGGATAGAATAACACTCCAATCTCTGGGGACTCGCAGTGGCCAAGTAGTGCACACCATTTTTGTTTAAAACAGTAAATAAAAATTTTGAAAGACTACTTTTCTTCAAAATGTGGTGCCTTTCAAAGTTAGATAATACTTTCCATGATCCTTGGGATATTATTTTTATTAATATGAAGAGAAATAAATTCCCATCAGTAGACATAGAAGCCAAGAACAAGTATATACCTGAGCTCCAAATTCTTTCCAGAAGACATTTCTCAACTGCAGAATAGTCGCTACTTCCAAGTTGGATGGAATCACTAGGGTGTTATTAGATTTAGATGAGAAGGAACAGCACATTAGTGTGGGGGATGTCTTGGGAGAATACCCATGAGCAACAATAAAGTAAGAAGTCAGAGCTGGTGACATTAGAGAAGATTGTGCATCTATTTGAGTCTGAGGAAAACAAACTATATGTGGTTCATTCTGAATCACACTGTATTGACTTTTAGTTCCCCAAAGGGCTTTATAAGAAAACAAAATATGAATTCTACAAGGTCGATATTTAATTTTCCAATAAGACATTTAACTTGGCTTAATTACAATCTGAAGCAGGCTCCAGGCTCTGAGCTGTCAGCACAGAGCCTGATGCAGGGCTGGAACTCACAGACGGCGAGATCATGACCTGAGCCAAAGTCGGACGCTCAACTGACTGAGCCACCCAGGTGCCCCAAGTTATGTTTAAATTTCAGATAAACAATGAACCATTGCTGAGTAAAAATATTTCCAACTGAATTTCATGCAAATATTTTTATGTATTTCCCAAATATTGCATGACACATTCTTTTTTTTAAGTGTATTTATTTTGAGAGAGAGCATGCAAGGGAGGGTCAGAGACAGAGGGAGAAAGAACGCTAAGCAGGCTCTATGCTCAGCACAGAGTCCGACAAGAGACTTGATCTCATGACTGTGAGATCATGACCTGAGCCAGTGTCAAGAGTTGGATGCTTAACCAACTGAGCCACCCAGGCACCCCTGCATGACACATTCTTATATGTTTATGTGAAATTCAAATTTAACCAGGTGGATGTCCTGTATTTTATCTGGCTATTTCTAGAAGAGTTTGGAAGGCCCCCAAGAAGTTCACTCAGTTAAAAAACTCTCCCTGTGAGATCTTAATTCCTCATATCAATGATTGTATCTTCATTAAGCTAAGCATTAATCTCTTCCTTAGGTGAAGAAAGAAGTACCTTTCCTATTAAAATTCATAATCCCACTATGCAATTCTTCCCCCCCCCACACACACACTATGCAGTTCTTAAAAGGAAGACCTAAGTCTATATGTTCTGATATGGAATTATCTCCAAAATAAATAATTAAGTGAAAAAAGCAAGGTTCAGTAAAGCATGCATACTGGGTAATCAAGGTTGTCTCCAGGGAGGGGAACTGGGTGTAGGTGGAGAGTGGGAGGACTGTGGTAAGGAGTCTACTTTTTTTATTCTATTCTGTACATTTTGAATGTTCTATCATGTGCATATATCATCAATTTAAAGACAAATAAGTGTAAATTAACAAGAAGCAAAAAAAAAAAAAAGAAAGAAAGCAACAAAACAAAACACTATTTATTCCCAAGCAAAACAGAACAAAACATCCCAAGAGATGCCTAATATTTGGTGGAAATTATTTCAACCTCTTTGATTTCCTATCTGACTTTATCAGGTCACCTTAAGAGTTCTGGAAAACTGGAGATAAACTATTTTATAGTCATGCATCGATTTTGTCTTGTCAAAATGAATCTGATATTTTAAAGTGGAAAAAAAAAATCTCCCTTCTATAAAGGTGTTAACTTTTATCTGCAAGAATATACTTATTTTTATGCTTTTCTATATTTTATTCTCTTCATTTTCAATATATTCCTCCTCTCTGTTTTTTCTCACCACGAGCTTAAACACACACACACACACACACACACACACACACACCCCTCCTAGTAGAAGATATGAAGTTGTCCCTTTGTGAATAACAAGAAACACAGTGATCTGCGTTGATCTAAGTTTCTCTGTCTATATTTTCAACACAAGCTTCATTACAAATTACAGAATCAATTTTCAAGCTACATGGATAGGGGTTATGTTAAAGGAAAGACCAAATTCTTATCTAATGTTCCAAAAAAGTCAATGGAACACATACACACATCATTAGCAACATTTCATGTTAATTAGAAATACACTGAGGGGCACCTGGGTGGCTCAGTTGATTAAGTGGCTGACTCTGGTTTTAGTTCAGGTCATGACCTCATAGTTTGTAAGTTCAAGCCCCATATTGGGCTCTGCTCTGGAAGGGTGGAGCCTGCTTGGGATTCTCTCTCCCTCTCTTTCTTCCCCACCTCGGTTCATGCTCTTTCTCAAAATAAATAAACTAAAAAAAAAAAAAATACACTGAGATGTTTGGTAAACCCTAGAAAACCCCAATCAGGAGTCTATTCAACCTCTCAGCTTATATTCAACATCAACATAAAATTTTGTTTACTGATCTAAGCTTTCTCCTGGAGGACATTCAATACTCATGCTTTTGAACTACCTCCTCCCCTTCCTGGCTCATGCTACATTTCCTTTGTACCCAACTCCAGTAGCTCCTAATTCCTGCTTTTCTTTTGAAATCTTTCCCAGGTAACAAATGGGCTGTGTGCCCCTCCATTCCCAGCTGGACCTCCACCTCCCTCTTTATTTGGTTATTCCTTCGCAATCACTTATTAAGCATCTATTTTGTGTCAGACACCATTCCAGGTGTAAAAACAAAATCTCTTCTCTTGTGCATTTTACATTCTAGTGTGGGGAGCTGGGGTGGGGTGGAGGGTAGTCAAAGGAATCAAAAGTAACAGGGGCATGATTACATTTTAGAAAGGAAGGTATAGTCTGGAAAGGTCTTTATGACTTTTCAGGAGGATAGGATGGAGCCCTATAGATACCTAAGAGAGTTCTAGACAAAAGAAACAAAATACCAAGACATAAGTGTGGAGCCTTCTGGGTATGATCCAGCACAGAGTGCCAAGGGGACTAGAGCAGAATGAGAAAGGAAATGGAGTCAGAGAGGTACCAGGCAGCAAGATCGTGGAGGCTTTCTGGCCATGGTAAGAACTTCATATACTTGAAAAGATTCATCAAACTCCACAAAGAAGTCACATAAGGTTTTTACTTCAAGGTAAAGGATATGGTGCAGCAAGAGAAAGAGAGTGTAAGTAAGTATTAGGGGTCCAGAGAGATCCCATGTGCAAGTGCCCCAGCAGCTAGGTGAGGCCATACAACAAAGTTCTGGCCAATGAGGTAGAGCCAGAAGCCATGAGGATATAAATATGAATATGGACATGAATCTTGGAGGTGTAGCAACAGCCATCCTAGGACAGTGGGGATGACACTAAGGTTTTCAGAGCAAGGAAACAGAAAAAGCCCAAATCAAGGTTAACATGGTTCTGCGGCCATACCATACCCAGGTTTCCCACCTTCAAATTTTTTGTTGCAGAAAACCAATGAGCTCCTGAAGGAGTGCTGACAATGTTGTCTCTCTCTTATTCATGGATGTGAAATGACCTTCCTTGGGGTTACATGTTCCAGGCCCCATGGAGATTAATGTATGCCCTGACCAGAATGTGGGAAGGTTTGTTCTGATCTTCCCTAAAGTGGTGCACAGAAGGCCCCACTTCAGATGACTAGTAGAGAGCCTCTGGCGCACAGATGGTGCCACTGCAGAGAACTACTCTGTGACCTCACTACCATGCCCCTCACTCCATAAAAGCTGGGGATTAAGGTCCATATTGGGTGGGAAATGGGGGCAGAAAATAGCTGTGTGCTGCCTGCATAGTTTGCTCAATCCCTCGTTAGTAAGTTACCCTGAATACAACTCTGTGTAATTGGTATGGAGCGGCTTCCTTTGTTTTCTGGTCTGAAAGTGTTTTCTCAGTCTGGAGGAAACTTTATAGACTCTCTTCCAACTTCTCACAATTGTTTTCCTGTTTACACTATTATATTAGGATTTTCTGTTTAACATACAGGTACAACACTTCAGTGTCTCCAAACGATGATGTTCAAGCTCCTTAGAATAGCAAATGCAGTAACCATGAGTTGGCTTATTTTCTGCCACTCCCTATTATCCACTCTATGCTCATGATACTTTAATTTCTAAGAATTTCCATCAAGTATCTATTGATTCAACCCTCAGGGCCTTTGCTTATGATGTCTCTTGGCCTGCTGTGCACATTGCACTTTTCTTTGCCTGGCAAAGAAACTCATTCTTTAAGATCCACATCTCAAACCCAAGATTGCCCTTTCCCCTTACTCCCACAGCACACCCTGCATTCCTTTACCTTGGCATTGACCATACTGCATGACTTTCTATTTATGCGTCTATTTCTGCCACTACACAGTGTGTTCCTCAAGGGCCTGGTTCATCATTGTTTCCTGAAGCACCCAGCACAGTGCCTGGCACATAACTAAGCACAACAGATGTTAAACTATTATGAAGTTAACATTGTCTTGTTTATGTGTGGCAGGAGGTCAAATACAAGAAAGTCACCAGTTCTAAGTATAGGAAGACCCTATTGTGTAGTTCTAACTAATCTTTCATGCTTGAAAGTACAGTCCTGTAAACAAAAAAGTATAGGTGGTCCAGAAGCTCAAAGATGTTTTCTGAGGTCTTCCAGGGAGAATGAAAGAGAACCTGAGGGCAGGGTTGCTTCTGGTATCTTCAATCAATAAAACCAGAGATTTCATATCAGGGGATTCATTTGTGGTGGCACTGTAATATATCAACCTGGCTAGGCTGAACTACATTTCTACATTTTCCTTCCCTGTATGTTCCTTAAGGTGGGCCATGGGAGAAACTCATGAATTCGAGAGCAGAAGAGAAGCAGTAGCCATTTTGTAGCTCACACAGGTTGTCTCTGGCCAGCTGATTGGCTACAGCTGCTCACCTTCCCCTAGGGTCTTCTTTCTGCTTCTCTAACTTATGATCCAGGTGTGTGTTTAGCTGCATGATGAAACACCCTGGCTTCTGCAGTATACCCACACTAACAACGAGGTCAGGGGCAATGAGAACTGACATGGGTTTCTGTCCGGTGGGGTTTCAGCCCAAACTTACATCCATTCTCCCTTCCCGAATGCTTGCCCTGCAGACTTCAGATTTTAGCATCAGATGTAATAACAGTAGCCTTACAAAGACTGCTTAACCAGCTTCCACAGTTGTGTCAAATCACATCTCTGTAATAAAGCCCTTAAATATATATAGGAGGATGTGTGTGTGTGTGTGTGTGTGTCTGTCTGTCTGTCTGTATCTGTGTGTGGGTATACACACACAAGGAGATTTTATATATACCAAATTTCCTAGTAGTTCTGTTTCTCCTAATGAAAACTGACAAATGTAACATCAATTCTAGAAACTTCCCAATACTTCTTTTCTTTATCCCTGGTCTCTTTTCCTGAAGTGATTTTCTGTATAGTCTTTAAGTGGCAATTACATTATTGTGTTTTCCTGGAAGAGATCTGGGAGATGGCATCCCACCCTGCAGACTTCTCAATGTAGAATATGCTTTGGCAGCAATAAAAAAGAATCCCAGAGTCTGTAGGAACAGAGAGAGAAAAAAAGGCTGGCCTGCATTGGGATGATTCCAGGGTGTTAGGGTGCAGAACTCACATGAGGTCATCAATACTGAGGAATCCATTTTATTGTCTATGTTCTGAGTTGGCTCACATATAAGCATAGCTTATACTCTGCCCAGGAGCCAGTTGCCAAAGAGGCAGGGAGAGAGGTGATGAATGAGACTTCTACAGCAGTACACCCAGGGAGAAGCCAAACAAATATTTTCCACAGCAGATTTTGATGGTGGGAGCCTAGTGCCAGAATACACTTTATAACATGTCCAACGCTAAGAATATTTGTAGTATCACAATTGCAAAAATGTCAGAGGATTCTTGAAGAAAAGAAAATGAGCAAGATAAAGGAGTCCTGATTTTACACTGAATTCTCAGCATCCCTTCAATTAGCCCCCTAAAAGTTTGAAGGATTGTACACATACTCTGGTGACTTCGAAGGCAGCCCCAATCTAACATTGTTCCTGGGGCACGATGAGAGAAATGGGAGCCAAAGGAAACACTTGCATCCATATGAATTGAAACATTCTGTATGTAACAGGTGTTTCCCTGAGTTTTACTTGCCTCCGATTCAAATGTGTTCATGTTAATAATAATCCTCAATTTTCTGATCCCTGTTTCTAGCGGTCGGTATAAAATCTGCATCTTCCTCATTTCAATGCCTAGCCCAAGTATTCCTGGGAATCCCTGGAGATGTGTTGCATGGGCATCAAAACTTTAAAACTCCTACCTCAGTCTGTCATACTTTGTCATCTAGACATGAAATCATTGCCATTCTGTCTCTATTGAAATCAGCTCTGCTAAAGACTTCTAGTGCTTACATAAATATATTTCTTCTTTCCTTCTGGGCAGTTGGTCAAGGTCCTAACATTTGTTGTAATCATAATCTGGGAGCATAAATTACATGGGTCACTTTCAAACTATAGGATTTAATTACATGTTTGAGACTTTCCAGCATTTTCTCCCCCTTCTGTGACAATCAAGGAGTCAGAGTATTTTAGATAGTATAGCCTCCATCAACTTGGGTCCCTGGATCTCTACAATGAGCAAATTGTGGATATGAGGAATAAACCTTTCTTATAGCAGATCACTGGGATTTGAAAATTAGAGGTTTGTTATTGTAGCATAACCTTCCCCACCCTAATATTAGTTCCCGTAGCTGCAAGCCCTCTACCACTTCAAGTTTTTGAAATGTCTTTAACAAAGGTTTACTACCCAACCCAACTCACTTTTTAAAGAACCTCAGTTGCTCAGAATTGGAATCATTCTCCTTGACTTATAATCCATCAACATCTATAGCCCAAGTATAGCTTGCTAGCTTGCTAGCTAGCTAACTGGCTATAATCTATTTTTTAAAATAATATAATAAGCACAATGAACCCATCAAAAAGCCAAAAACCTAGAACATTACAAATAACTTACATCCAATATGCAACCAATATGAATATGCATTCCTCCCCAATTCCGTAATTCTGCCTCCTCTCTAAATAAACATAATTTTGAATATTATGTTTATTCTTCCTTTGTTATAAATGTGTGTTAAGTCAATTTATCATACATATCTGTGATATATAAAGTTCAAAATAATGAACACTAGCCTTGATTTTCATCAGTCCAATTGTTATGAAGTTGAACATCTCTTTGGTTATTGACGATACATGTTTCTTTTTCTGTAAAATACCCATTTGCGTTAGCTAAAAATTTTTCCACTGAGTTACTTGTCTTTTTCTTACTGATATGCAGAAGTTCTTCATATATACAGGATACTAATCCTTTATGCATTGTATGTGTAGCAATTATCTAACCAATTTAATTTTGTCTTTAAAAATTTTAATTAGGGCATTCTTTTGATAAACAGAAATTTTTAATTTTGTCTTTGAAAAGTTTGAGAGTGGGGGTATGGGGACAGTAGACTTCCTGGGAGGTATGAACCCAAATGTTATACTTTGGGTAAAGACTCTGAACTGTTATTGTTTGTATCTCAGACTGGTGAAGTCAAAACAAAGCTAGCATTACAAAATAACAATGTACACACACATTTATACATACATTTTTACAGAGACAAATACCAGTGTGTTTTTCCCTTATGGCTAAACATGCAGTTCAGACATTGCAAAAATCCTTTAAAATGGGTAGGCAGTAAACAAACAAATAGCATTCTTATGATGGTTGAAATCCACTGTTAAAAGAAAAGGAACAGGTGGTGCAATTAAAATCAGAAAGACTTTTTACTAAAGATAGTCAAAGTAAAGATCAGCATAGTGTACTAGCCTGGACTTTGACAGCCATTTCTTTGAGGTATTTTTTTTACCTCAAAGGACAAAAATAAGAATCAGAGGATGCAAAAGTCCATGAAAAATACAGGACAGTTTGTACATTTTAAGGCAAGTCTGATGAATTATCTATTAGTAGATAAAATTACTATTATTTACATGGAAGCTTAAGAAACAGAATGTTTTCCTGGTTTTTAGACTACAGCATGACCAAAGCTGTTTTTTCTACAATGTTTATGCCACTGACAAAGAAATTTCTAATGCAACAAAAAGGGTACCTAAAACCAACATCTCTCAATAATTTCTCAAAAAGTTCTTAAGAAAAAAAAGACCTTCCTCAAAAATGCCTGTCAATTTTAATTCCACATACTTGTAAATTTTTTTTCTTTCCTTTTTTTTTCTTTTTTATAAAATGTTTGTTTATTTTTGAGAGAGAGACAGAGGGATACAGAGAGAGAGCAAGCAGGAGAGGATCAGAGAGAGTAGGAGACAGAATCTGAAGCAGGCTCCAGCCTCTGAGCTGTCAGCACAGAGCCTGACGTGGGGCTCAAACCCATGAATTGTGAAATCATAACCTGAGCTGAAGTTGCATGCTCAACTGATTGAGCCACCCAGGTGCCCCCCAATTTTTTTCTTCTTATTGGCAGAAATCAAAATAAGGTGGGATCATAAAACTGTATTCTGTACATCAGTACATAAGAGTATATTTAATATGATTTTATTTGACTAATTATAATCTATTTACTTGTACTTTAGAAAGTTTGCATCCCTTCATGTCGGGTTGATATACAAATTTTATCAATAAGAGGTTAAAGTTTTAATTGATTATGTATAGCATTTATAGACAACTCCTCTAAAATCAGAGCATTGGGCCCCTGGCTCTGTAATTTACCCTCTCATTTTCCATAATCCCCATGGGTAGGGGCAAAGAAAAGGTGGTAGGGGAAGATTTCCTATTTAAAACTTCTAACAATCACAGGGGCTTCTACTGGAGGACTGGCATGATTGCTTTCTAATACATACAGCTCTTTGGGGAGACAACTTGAGGTATTTTGAATTGAAGATTACATATCCACCCCACAACCACACATCCCTACATACCTCCCCATCCCCCTATACACACAGTGCCCCAACTTCCTGGACTTCTAAAAAACAGCTGAACTGCTCTGCACAATAAATTAAGAGAAAATCAGAGTCGGGGCACCTGGGTGGCTTAGTCGGTTAAGCGTCAGACTTCGGCTCGGGTCATGATCTCGCAGTTCGTGGGTTCAAGCCCCACTTCGGACTCTGTGCTGACAGCTTGGAGCCTGGAGCCTGCTTTGGATTCTGTGTCTCCCTCTCTCTCTGCCCTTCCCCCACTTGCACTCTGTTTCTCTCCCTCTCAGAAATAAACATTAAAAAAAGAAAAAAAGAGAAAATCAGAGTTTCTGGATATCCCCTAAGAGGAGGTGGTAGGGGGCCTGGGAAAAGGAAGAACAGAGAAGAGATGAAAAGAATCTTATAAGAGAGAAGCTGAGAGTCTTAACAGGAGCCCAGGAGGCAAAGATGAGGGCTTTTACAGGGATTTTAATGGGAGGAGCAACAAGCATATAATCATGAGGCAATTTTATTTTTGTCTCTTATTAGCCCAGTGGTTCTCAACAGCCAATTTTGCCCCCCAGGGGACACTTGGCAAAGTCTGGAGACATTTTTGGTTGTCACAAGGAATGGAGGTGCTACTGACATCTAGTGGGTAGAGACCAGGGATGCTGCTAATATCCTACAATGCACAGGACCCTCCCCACAGCAATGATTGAGTCAGAATGTCAGTAGTGCTGAGGTTGAAAAACTTTTATTCACCTTTTAAATTTGTTTAGCAGGGTTGCTTCTTCCCCTGCCCCGTATGAAAATAACTCTGTGAATTTTCAAGTTGCTCTCAGGAAATGCAAGCAGTCTTAGTCTACCACTAGAAATGTCCATTTACTTGTGGAAGCAATGCTCCAAATTTGCTGTCAAGTTGAACTACTCACCCAGCAGTGGTAGAACTATACTAGATGATGTTTTTGGTTTCCCCTTACATTAACATTCTATAGAACATGAAATTCACTTGAAAGTGTACTGATTCCTAACCCACCCCAGAACAAAACACTGATTAAATCTGTTACTATCTTCTTTGTTGTTGTCATTGTTGTTTTGGATTTTGCCTCTTTTAGTGAGAGAGTGTTGCAGAGTGGTAAAAAGTTTAGACAGTAGAGAACACTGCCTGGATTTGAATCTGTAGGAACCAAGGCCAACTCACCCCAAGACGAGCCACTTTGGCCTGAGCATTATTTTGAGTTAAAAGCAATCCAAACCCAGCAGATTCGGGGAAAGGTCTTTATCTCCCTCACAACTGCCTGCAGGTACCAGAAGAGAGCTATTAACAGAGATTCCTCTTTACCTAAGAAACTTATCTGTAAAATAGGGCACCTCGGTTTTCCAAATATCTCCTTTCACCTTCCCACTAATGGTCTTTCCTTTGTATCCTCAGGTCTCTACCCCTCTCCTGAGCTCATATAAGCCTCATGTTGCTTGACTGTCTTTGGAATTTTCATGTCTATATGGATTCCTGCACTTATGCTATTAAATTTCATTTTTTTTCCTGTTAATCTGTTGCATATTAATTTGATTCTAAGTTCAGCTAGAAGGATCTTGAAGGGCAGAGGAAATTCTTCCTCCCCAACAAATCCCAGCTCTGCCACTATCGACTTTAACCTCTTGAGGCCTCTCATTTATAAAATGGGATGATAATAACCCTACCTCATAAAGTTACTGTTAAGATTAAATGAGTGAAATATATTTTTTCAAGAGGAAAGTTGGTATTTTAGTATCTTGTTTTATGGATTTCTGATCTAACAGTGATAAGCTTAGACCAAAGGACATATTATCTATATTTCTATGAAATTCTCTCAAATTCCACCACATTATCCTGCACATAGTTAGTAGAGAAATTTAATATTTAATGATTCGAGTTCAGTACAATTACCTTCGGATGATAAAATTCCAAGAAAATAGAAAAATAAAAAATATGTCTTCCTAGCCTCTTCACTTTCATCTTTTATATGGAAGAAATTGAAAAGTTCCCATAAATTTTGTAACTATTACTGGAAGTAAATACTAATAATAAAATGTCACATCATTGACAAAAAAAATAATTCACATAAAGATAATAAAGCACATAGCCAAAAATGTGATTGTTCTTAAAACCTTCAAAATCACTGGTTCCAGATTCTTAATGAAAGTATATATGGAAAGGCCCATGGACAGGAGGTCTATGGTCATCCCCTGTTTTGGAAGTTTTCAAGGATGACTTTGCGTCATCACTGAATGGGTGACCAAGAAGCAATAGATTTGTGTGTTTTTTTCAGTCAGAGAGATGCGCTTGTAGTAAATTCCACCAAGGAGAAAGAACCCATTATGGAAGCAAAAACATCTTCCTCTAAATTGGCATTTGCCCCTTTGCTCACTGCTATCTTCCATATTTATGTGAGTGATAAGGTCTGGTAATGACAAAACCACCCACCTAGCACCATATTCTTCTTCAAAACACATTATGTAATTATTCCATTTTGAATTATTGTTGATTCTAAGA
Organism: Prionailurus bengalensis; assembly: GCF_016509475.1. Lineage (NCBI taxonomy): Eukaryota > Metazoa > Chordata > Mammalia > Carnivora > Felidae > Prionailurus > Prionailurus bengalensis. The sequence goes on from NC_057361.1 coordinate 12,918,959, forward strand.
AAAGTACTTCTCTCATTTCTCAGCAACTGAAATAAATGTTTAATTTTATCCATTTTCACCTAAATGGGGTACTGAAAACCAGACAGAAAGGGGTTCTCAGTCCTGTGAAATTTGGGAAATCTCCTCTCCAAAATATAGTCCCATTAACCCTTGAGCTGACTGTATCATGAGGAAAGACTTCTCGAAGTAGGGATCTGAAAGGTAGCAAATTGCCCTCTGAACACTCTGGAGGCCTAGAACAAGTTAAAGAAGGAGGCATATGCTTTTGTCTCAAAAAGATAAGCAGGAGCCATGAAGGCCATGACAGAGCCATGAGTGTTATAAGCCCTTTCTTCCCAACTGCATTATCACCTCTTAGTCCTCACAGAAACATTCTCACTTCTCCTGACCAATGGAGGCAGCTACGGACCTCCTGTCTCCTCCTCACTCTTCTCCTGTTCTTCTGATACAAGACTCATTTCCCTCTCTCAGTGAATTTGCTCCAAGCCTCCTCTTCCCATCAAATATCCAGCTACCTAATGTTTTTAGATTCATTTTATGTCACTTATTATTTACTAACCTTGCAGTAACCACCTGTAGGGGAGCAGAATTTGCTACCCCAAAATATGTTTCCTTGGCATAAGGATTATTTTAGGCTTATTATTTTTAAGAAACTGCAAACACAGGAGAAGCTCTGAAAACTGAGTAGAAGTTATCCTTTTGTAAGAGATGTTTACATTACACCTACAATTACAGATAGAGTCAGCTAACAAGCATCTTTTTTTTTTTTTTTTTAATTTTAGAGAGAGGGCAGAGGGAAAGAGCATCTTAAGCAGGCTCCATGCTTAATGCAGAGCCTGACACAGGGCTTGATCTCATGATCCTGGGATCATCACCGGAACCAAAATCAAGAATCAGACACTCAACCAACTGAGCCACCTAGGCACCCCATAAGCAACTTATTTTAATATGCAACAACCATAACAAGCAGTTTAGCAAACAATGTATGTCCCTTTCCTCTTGTTGTGTTTTAGTTTAGTCTAGATCACTTTTAACAAACAAGTGGTTAAGATCAGTTGCACTGAAGAAACTGCATTTTTGCTGGGAGCTGAATTGGAAATGAGGAGAGGAGAGATAAATTAATGGTCCAAGTCTTTAGGGGAAGCCAGGTCTAGGTGAGACTGAGCAGGAAAGGGGGTGGGAATACCATTTACTGATCACATCACATGCTTTAGAAATGGCAGGCCCTGTTCTGATGTTTTCAATTTCATTATCTCATGTAATCATCAAAACAACACTATGTAATAGAAAAGTAAGTAAAAGGAGCATCCCCGTATCATGAATAATGAAACCAAGTCTTAGAGAGGTTAATTAATGACTCAAGGTCCTAGGATCATATGTAAATTCAAAGTAAGATTCAAACTCAGGGCTTTCTAACTCATAGCACATGTTCTTTCCTCAATGCTAGCCTGCCTCTCAAACAAAAATTATCAAAGCTATACCCAAAAAACCCTGTGAAGACTAATAAACAAATTCAGCAAAATTGTAAGATACAAAATCAGCTGTATTTCCACATGCTAGCAACTAATAATTCAAAAAGGAAATAAAAAAACAATCTCATTTATAATGGCACTAAGAAGAATAAAATATTTACAAATAAACTTAATCAAGGAGATGAAAGACTTGTCCACTAAAAACTTTAAAATAATAATGAAAGGATTTAAAGCAGACAGAAATAAATGGAAAGACATCTCATGTTCATGGATTGAGGAAAAAATTAATACTGTTAAAATGTCCACACTACCCACACTGATCTATAGATTCAATGCAATCCTTATCCAAATCTCAATGGCATTTTTCACAGTAACAGAAAACACAATACAAAAATTCATATGAAACCACAAAAGACCCCAAATATTCAAAGCAATCTTGAGAAAGAAGAACAAAGCTGAAGGCATCACACTTCCTCATTTCAAAATATTTCAAAGCAACAGTAATCAGAAACAGTATGGGCAGAAAAACAAACACATAAACCAGTAGAACAGGATATGGAGAGTCCAGAAATAAACCCATGCATATATGATCAACTGATTTTAGACAAGGGTGCCAAGAACACGTAAAAGAATAAAGTCTCTTCAATAAATGGTATTTGGGAAAACTGGATATCCAAATGCAAAAGCATGAAATTGTACCCTTCTCTTAAGCCATATGCATATGCAAAAATCAACTTAAAATGAATTAAAGATTCAAACATAAGACCTGAAACCATAAAACTAGAAGAAAATATAGGGGAAAAGCTTCTTGACATTGGCCTTGGCAATGATTTAGATAGGATACTAAAGGGATTCTGACACCCAATTCCAGTGTGTGTGAGGTGATATCCCCCACAAAAGCAAACAATTCTTTGGACATCAGCTGCGTGTCCTACAATTCAACACAATTCTGACACAATCTCTCCAGAGATGGCACCGAGTCCCACAGGTCAGGGGCTCAGTCCTACAAAATTGACTTCAGATGCCAGTCGCAAGCCCAGGTTGTTGCCTGTGCTTCTGACCAACTGGCTATAGATCGAAGGTTCCAATGACCCCCTCCAACTGAGGATGCCAACTGCAAGTCTAGGTTGTCACCTGTACTCCTGAACAACTGGTTATGAACCCTATGACCCGACTCCCCATCCTCAGATTTAACTAATTTGTTACAGTGGCTCACAGAACTCAGAGAAACATTTTAGTTACTAGATTACTGGTTTATTCTAAAAGGGTATAGCTCGGAAATAGTCAGATGGAAGAGATCCATAGGGAAAGGTATGGGGAAAGAGCATGGAGCTTCCATGCCCTCTCCAGGTGTGTCATGCTCCCCATTATCCACACATTCACCAACCTGGAAGCTCTCCAAATCCCATCCTTCTGGGTTTTATGGAGGTTTCATTACATAGGCACAATTGATTGAATCACTGGCCATTGGCTATCAATTAAACCTCCAGGCCCTCTCCCCACTTAGGAGGTCAAGGGGATGCCCTATCCTGAGGTGCAGTCCAAAGGTCACCTCGTTAACATTACAAAAGAACTCTTGTTGCCATCATTACTTAGGTAATTCCATGGGTTTGGGGAGCTTTGAGCCAGGAACTGTGGTTGAACAGCCAATAAATATATGAGAAATGTGTATTTTGGTCATCTGGATGACCAAATGTATATTTCTTATAAATCACAATATTGCAGACACCTAAAAGCACAGGCAACCAAAGGAAAAAGAACAAATGTGATTGCATTTAAGTAAAAACTTTCTGTACAGCAAAGAAACCGATCAACAAAATGAAAAGGCAACCTTCAGAATGGGAGAAAATACTTGTAAACCATATATCTGATAAAGGGTTAGTATTCAAAATGTATTAAAAATGCCTACAATTCAACAGGAAAAATAAATCCAATTTTAAAATGGGCAAAGGAACTAAATACATATTTCTCCAAAGAATATGTACAAATGAAAAAGAAAAAATAAAAAAAGAATACATACAAATGGCCAGTATACGAAAAGCAGCTCAACATCACTAATTATCAGGGAAATGCAAATCAAAATGACAATGAGATACCACCTCATACCTGTTAAGGTGGCTATTATCAAAAATATTTATATGTAACAAGCGCTGGTGAGCATATGGAGGAAAGGGAACCCTTGTACGCTGTCGGGAATGTAAATTAGAATAGTAGCTATGGAATAATTCCTCAAAAAATTAAAAATAGAACTACCATATGATCTAGCAATCCCACTTCCGGTATATATTAAAGGAAATAAGGTTCCTATCTCAAAACACTACCTGCACTCCCATGCTCGCTGAAGTACTGTTCACAATAGCCAAGATACAGAAGCAACCTAAATGTCTGCTGATGGGTGAACGGATAAAGAAAATGTGCTATATACAAACAATGGAATATTATTTAGCCTTTAAAAAGAAGAAAATCTTGCCATCCGCCGGAATATGGATGAACCTGGAGGATATGATAAGTGAATTAGGCAGACACAGAAGGAAAAATAATACATGATCTCCCTTACGCAAGGAATCTAGTTAAACTCATAGAAGCATAAAGTAGAGTGGTGGTTGGCAGCCGCTCAAGGGAAGGATAAATGCAGAGGTATTCGTGAAAGGACACAAAGTCTCAGGTGCACAAGATGAAACAGTCCTACAGATCTACAGTGCAGCACAGTGCCTGTGGTTTTTGTTCCATTTTGTTTTATGGGGACATGAAAGTGCTTTACTACCAGAAGTTCACAAATGTGTGGCCAGCACACACCAGTGAGAATTCCAGGTCTTGGGGAGGGTAGAGGAGAAGGGGTGCCCAGGACTCAGAGCTATGGACAGGGACAGAGCCCTTGGCCCGCTCTCCTCACAGCTTCACGATGGGAGGGTTGGGGGAGACGGAGACCCGGCGGACCGGTGTGAGGCCCAGCTGTGGGTTTGAGAGAAAGACCGCATAGCTCATAAAACATTGTCCTCTTTCATTTTTCACTTTTCCCTGTGCGACTGGGATGCCTGCCCAGCCCTTGGACACGTGGGCATCCCCTGCCCCATGAGGTCTCCACCTTCCCCTCCCAGTGGGGCCGTTTGTGACAGGGAGAGGACCGGGGTCTGGGGAGCTGGAGTGGGTGGGGACAGATAGGAGGCCTTTGGAGGCCCTGGGGTCTGGGAAGGTCCCTGCTCCTCACACCCCCCTTCCCTGGGTAAGGATCTTTTGCTGAAAGGGCCCAAGGAAATGTTGGTGGGAATAACCCCAGAGGCCACAGCCCCTTCTCTGGGCAGCTTGGAGGTCACACTTGTGTAGACAGCAGCAGAGCCAGATGGTCAGCTTCTGGGCCACCACACCCTCAGCAGCGTCCTCAGATCCGGATGTGGAAGGTGCTGAGGAAGTCGCGGGCCTTGGCAATCACGTCCTCAAGGTCCACAAAGTCCAGTTTACCATCCTTGTCCAGGTCGGCCTCCTCGATGATCTTGTCGCACACGAGCATCACCTCCTCCTCGTCCAACTCCGACTGGGTGAGCCCGGCCAGCTTCCGCTCCAGATCCTCCTTGCAGACGAAGTTGTAGGTGTTGAAGGAATAGTTTGCCTTGAGCTCCCGGAGAGCCAACTCGCAGAGCACAGAGGACATACCCACAAAGTTGCCGAAGGTGCGGTTCCCCTTGCCATCCTCGGTAAAAACCTCTACGATCCTTTCCTTGAATGGGTACTCCCGGAGCTCTGGCATCACGATGACGAGGCTCATCTGCACATGGACGACGGGGCTTTTCCGACAGTCCACTGGGACGGGCTGGGGGCCAGCTGGTAGAAGCGTGCAATTGCGCGTGGAGCGTGAGGATGTCCTGCTCACTGAAGAAGGTGCAGTCCCGGTAGTAGTCCAGCTGCTCGTCCGTGGAGGTGATCTGCCTGTGCTGCCCAGGCACCAGAGCCTGAGCCCCGCCCACTGCAGACCCACCCGGCAGCCCCCCCAGCACGGGGGGGGGGGGGGGGGGGCGGGCCCACGGCCACACCTATAGTTTAAAAGACGGCAGCATATATTTAAAATTTTACTAAGAGGGTAAATCTTCTATTACGGGTTCTTATCACACACACACACACACACACACACACACACACACACACACACACAATAAAGGGAACAAGAGGAAACTTTTGGAAGTTATGGGTATGTTTATGGCATAGATTGTGGTGATATTTTCATGGCCATATACTTATCTCCAAACTCCTCAAGTTGTATATATTAAATACACACAGCTTTTTGTATGTCAACCATAACTTAATAAACTGGTGGTGGAAGGCGGGGGTGGTGGAGTGATCAAAGGAGCACAAAGAGACACTGGACACCTGAAGGATAAGGAAAGGAGTGGCAGGGTATGGGGGTAGTGGGCACAGAAAGGAAGTGAGAGGATGCCAAAAACAAATGGTGTCTGTTGCTTTACCATTTTTCCAAGGTGTATCTTTTTTTTTTTTAATTTTCTCATGTTTATTTATGTATTTTGAGAGAGAGACAGAGCATGAGCAGGGGAGGGGCAGAGAGATTCCCAAGCAGACTCGATTTCATGAACCCTGAGATCATGACCTGAGCTGAAATCAAGAACCTGAGACTTAACCCACTGAGCTACCCAGGTGCCCTTCCAAGGTGTATCTTAAAGCAGGAACAAGAAATAGAGTTTCTAAACTGAGATCTATGGATATATTCTCAGAAATCAGTGAACTCTTTGAAATTTCTTATTGCTGATGGGAATTCTCATTGCAATGGGAATCCTTTTTTTTTTTTCTTTTAACATTTTCTTAGATCAAATTTATTCTTATTTAGTATAAATCACTTTTGAAGACTTGTACATTTTGTATCTGTACTAAACAGTGATATAAACAAATCTTTAGGCTACTGAAAGTAAACTTAAAAAAAAATACAAAGCTCCCCATTCCCCACCCCCTCCTCAGTCCCTGGAAGCCACCATTCTATTTTCTGTCTCTACCCACTGATAATCTTTAACAGGTGCTTTAACAAGTTATGAAAACAAGTTTCTTCTGCAGCAAAAAATATATAGAATGGCTTCTTTGAGGACTTGTAAATAAGGAAGATAAAATAATATATATCCTCTGAGAAGTAAACTTTAACCTCAACACATAAATCTTCAATAAAGTCATGCTGAAGAGTGAGAATGCCCTCTAGGTTATGATTGGTCATCTCCTTTCTACCCTGGCTCTCTGTTCCAGCCATACTGGCCTTCTCTCTGTCTTAAATCATACCTGGCTCTTTTCCAACTCTTACTGAATGCATAAAACAATATCTGAACAAATGGTAAGGTATTCTTTGATGGAAACACTAGCTATCATAAAAAGCCATTTTCCTAAAATTAATATATAATTCAGTAAAATATTCATTATGATCCCAACAAGAATTTTTAAGTACATATAAAGTCTATGTAAGTCCAAACACCCAATCCAATAAAATTACTAAAGAGAAGATTACAGTATATTTGGGAGGGCTTATCTTAGATATTAAACATACTATAAAACCACTACCATCGAAATACTATAGTTTGGCACAGAAATGTTCAAATAGGGGTGCCTGGGTGGCTCAGTTGGTTGAACGCCCAACTCTTGATTTCAGCTCAGACCATGATCCCAGGGTCATGGGATCAAGCCCCACATTGGGCTCCACTCTGAGTGTGGAGCCTACTTAAGATTCTCTCTGTCTCTCCCTCTGCCCCTCTCCCCTGCTCTCTCTCTCTCTCTCTCTCTCTAAAATTAAAACAAAATGTGCAAATGTGCAAATAAAGCAGCAGAGTGAAGTAGCAATCCCAGAAATAGATTCCAGTAAATACATTAAAATATAGGATAAAGGCAACATTCAAATTCAAGAGGAAAAGAATAGTGTATTTGTTAAATGGTACTGGCACATCTGTCTATATAGGTTAAAGAAAATAAAATTGAATCCCTAGCTCACACCATATCCAAAACTAAATTCCAAATGGATTTAAGATTTAAATGTAAAAAACAGTAATGATAAAAACCAAATAAAAACAAAACCAAAAACAACAACAACAACAAAAAATAGAGTAAAACCCACAGAATGAAATCTCCCGGTTGGACATTACTGCCATTAATCTCCTCAGCAATCTCAAAAATCCCTTGGAAAGCCCTGCTGTTGACATCACCATGGCCATGGGGAGACCTTCTGTTCATCTCCATAAGATACCAGTCATCATCAGAATTCAATGCTTGGGGCGCCTGGGTGGCTCAGTCAGTTAAGTGTCCGACTTCAGCTCAGGTCATGATCTCATGGTTTGTGAGTTTGAGCTCTACATCAGACCTTGCACTGATAGCATGGCGCCTGCTTCAGATTCTCTGTCTCCTCTCTGTGCCCCTCCCCTGCTAGTGCAAGATCTCTCTCTCTCTCTCTCTCTCTCTCCTTCTCTCTCTCTCTCTCAAAAATAAACATTTAAAAATTTAAAAAAAAAGAATTAAAAGCTTGATGAGCTATTTTTAAAGGGTGATGTCTAGGGGCGCCTGGGTGGCTTAGTCGGTTAAGCGTCCGACTTCGGCTCAGGTCATGATCTCGCCGTCCGTGAGTTCGAGCCCCGCGTCGGGCTCTGTGCTGACGGCTCGGAGCCTGGAGCCTGTTTCAGATTCTGTGTCTCCCTCTCTCTCTGCCCCTCCCCTATTCGCGCTCTGTCTCTCTCTGTCTCAAAAATAAATAAACATTAAAAAAAAATTAAAAAAAAAATAAAGGGTGATGTCTATCATGTAAAGCAGTTCTTCATTGTCTTTATATTTAATGACACTACTTCTTTGGAAGGGTGTTGCTTAGAAAGATTTAACTTCCCCAGAGAGGGGATGTGCTGAACATTTCCAGGCAGGACGGGGACCAGCAATTCCTGAGACTACTGCAAAACATCTGATGTCCTCTTTCACACTCTCCCAAGACCTGAAGCAAAATTAGCCTGGAAAATCTTGTCTATGTCCTTCTTCCAAAAGAGCGGGATTTGTCAACTTTGCCCAGAGGGGTAGAAGAGCTCCCATTCTACACACCCCCCCCTTTGTTTTAACCAATAGAATATTAGTACACATGACACAAGCAGAGACTTGAAATTTGCTTGCATTGCCACTGCCAGGAGCCAAGTTGTCCTACATAACTGCTAACCATTTAGCTCTAGTCCCAAGATGAGCCACACGGAGAATTCGCCGCAGCTAACTCTCAGAACAAGAGCATAAAGCACAGCTTCCCCTGCTGAACCATGAGCAACATAAATGCCGCTAAGTTAGTATGCCACTAAGATTTTGTGATCATTCATGACAGAGCTATACCTGCCTGCTAAATACAGTTAAGATGTTTAAGTTAACATGCACAGACTTAAGGTATGGGAACAGTTAATATTCAGAGGTTCTTGTCAGAAAAGCCCATATTGGAATTTTTCTCTTATATCTGACTCAAAAGTTGAAGAGACATGCTAGCTAGTTATATATTCAACCACAATATATGTTATTTCTTCCACGTGACTACTGCTTACAATGATAACGTGATAAATCTTTCCCAAATCTTCATTAAGACTTTAGCCCAGTAAAGAAGGGCGAGAGTAAACAGAGCATTTTAATCCCATGGGAGGAATATTATACAAGAAACACACAGCGCCATATAAGGATATTATACGAGAATACAGAGTGTCATACTTGATGAAGACCTAGGGAACCTAAGAAGTCTGAATGAGGAGGCATCTAAGTTGAGACCTGAAGGATGAAGAGCAGCTCTGAGGCTGACAAGGGCGTAGGAAGGCAGAGGTCAGTGATCAGGGGCCAACTTTGCAAGACGCAGAGATAAATGAGCATATGGCATATTGCAAGATTTGAGGTACTATCGTCCAAAGAAAAGAAGTGGGGAAAGGGGAATAGGAAAGTAAAAGAGAGAACAGTCCCAGATCTAATATTTCTTCTCTTTTCCTCAATATGCCTCTTCTGTGAAGGCCAGGACATTATGTATTTGGTATCTAAAGCACATTTTTTTCTTTCATGACTATTCCTTTATATGCAATCCCAAATAGGTTCTTGATCTCAGGAAAATTACTGAGGTTTATTCATACTAAAGTGTGATTGGCTGAGAAGGTTAAAAGAGCAATCACCCCAGGTATTTGCACTGCAATAAGCTGCCAAAACACTGGACTAAGAATATAATTTCAGGCATCAGCCAAATGGTGACAGATTGAGATCTGCCTTTCACCATTACATCTAGCCTTTTCTGAGAGACCAAAAGTAATCCATCCTTCCTTTTAAGATGTACAGTTGGTTCTCATTATCTCTGGCGTTATGTTCTATAAAGTAGCCATGAATACTTGAATACTGTGTTAATGAATACTGAACATTGCTCCTGGAGGTAATAAAGGATTGGGTTCCTCTAATTATAACATTTTCATCAACCAGTCAATACGTAACCTTATTTTATGTGTGCTTCTGTTTAAAGCTCCTGTTTCATGAGTTCAATGTTAATGAATCAATAATACCTACTAAATAAAGTGTCTTTAAACAGAAGCACACATATAGGAACATTAGACAGCATGTCAGCACTATACCTGGGGGCCATTTTCAACAGCAAAATTGCCAACACAGAGCACAAAAATATGAAAACTGTACTACTAAACAAACCACAGGGGGGCACCTGGGTGGCTCAGTCGGTTGAACGTCCAACTTCGGCTCAGGTCATGAGCTCTTGGTTCGTGGGTTCAAGCCCCCAGATCAGGCTCTGTGCTAAGAGCTCAGAACCTGGAGCCTGTTTCAGATTCCGTGTCTCCCTCTCTCTCTCTCTGCCCCTCCCCAGCTTGCTCTCTCTCTGTCAAAAAATAAACAAAAAAACCAATACAAAAAATTAAAAAAAAAAAACACAGAAAGGACACTTATTCACGGTAGAAGAGCTGAAACAAAAAGGCGGAGCGTTGCCTTTTTCGACCTCAGCTGGGAATGTGTGTCAGGTAACTAAAATTTTCTGCTTCTCCGTGCATGGCTGAGAATTACCACTAAAGTCTTGTGAGTATTGATTTGGGTTTACAAATAAGATTCAGCAAGTGGTGAATTTGAAAATTGAATCTGCAAATAATGAGGATCGACTGTACAGGAACAACACATTTTTTACGCTTTCTGCCATATCCTCTGTTTACATACTGAGGAAACATTCTCTAGGACCCACATGCACAGCTCTTCCCACTTGCATTACCATGTAGTGCTGTTCCCTGCAATCCAAATCCTCTTACTACACACTGTATAAATGAGAGTCCTAGGACCTTCTCTTGGTTACATGTGGAAATTGCTTGCATTTTGTGATTGTTTATGCATGTCCACCAACACAAACAAGGCCTTATACATACTTCTTACATATGCATGTGCATTCTCAAGACGTTTAAATGACTACAATTTATTATTCTGGGACCGGAATATGTCTTTGAACATAGTGCTGTTTTCTCACTTTTAGAGATGGATAACTTGTCCCCTTTGGATAAGGAAATAGCTCATTATTCAGTCAGTATGTGCTTCAGAAATGTTGTCAGACATCACGCTGGATTGTTCTATCAACTTTTTATGCCGGGGAATAAGTTCTCCAAAATCTCCCTTTCTGTGTGGTTCTTTTTGTTCTTGTTTTTTTTTTTTTATTTTTTTTAACGTTTATTCATTTTTGAGAGACAGAGCGCAAGCAGGGGTGAGGCACAGAGAAGGGGAGACACAGAATCCGAAGCAGGCTCGAGGCTCCGAGCTGTCAGCACAGAGCCCAACATAGGGCTCGAACTCATGAACCGCAAGATCATGACCTGAGCCAAAGTCAGACGCTTAACTGACTAAGCCACCCAGGCGCCCCTCTGCGTGGTTCTAAGTTAAACAAAAGGTGAGCTTGTGCAAGATTTAGAAGGCAGAAGGAAGCAGCAGCCATTACGCTCTGAAGTCACAGGTGGTTAGAGGTGGTGAGACACAGATACAGGTGTGAGCACGTTCCGGCTGGTCCTCACTCTCCTCACTTCCACCCCTCCAGCTCTCTGGCCCCTGCTGACTGACAGCAATCCCAGGCCCACCACCACATAATTCTCTGCAATTTGCAGAGGCAGTGGCCACAAAGAGCCAACAGCTTGCCATGACTACTCTACCAGCTCCCATTTCTGATCTGACTCCAGACACTGGATGTGCTAAGCGCCAGGGTTTCCTTGGAAGCTCTGACTCATTCGCTGATGCCAGGGTTAGTGACCTTCCCACAACCCTTCAGCTCCCGGCTGCCACTGCCCAATGTTTGCTTCCCCAGCTCCTCTCCCACTGCCAAGATCTAATTCTTATAATAGATTTCTTCTTCCATAATACTCATCGTGGTTCTGCTACCCTGACTCATACCGTTATCTGCTTGGATTTCTCCTATTTCAGTGCCAGGCTGTAAAAAGCATGTAACAGACACTCCTGTGGACAAACTAAGCCACAGAGCTAGAACAATGATCCCTCCTGCTTGTAGAGTGCTGTTAAGAGGCCACATGGCCTCTCATGCATCATGCGGGAACTGGCTGAGTGCCCCGCGTTGCGACTCCTATTCGCTGTGCCTTGAATACAGTCACTCCTTACGTTTGTATGACTCCTAGCAACCTACAAGGTGCTTTCGTGTGCATATTCCAGGAACTACCAATACAGGAAAGACTTGGACTTGGTTTCCCCATCTTACAGATGAGGAAACTAAGAAAGGTTAAGGTCATGGGGTTAGTAAGCGGCAGAGTTAATGCTCAAACTCAAGCCTTCCAGAGGAATTTTTTTTATTTCACTGAGAAGACTCAACCATAAAACTGAACATAAAATATTTAAGTGGGCACCTGTTGCTAATGGCTAATACTTTTAAAGCAACAAATTTTCCCTAAGACAGTTGCTCCTTCAATGATTTAATTTATGCCCTGCCATTAGCCATCTCCATTAGAAAGAAAAATTACAGACACTTTGAGCAGGGCAAATAGAACAAAACTGAACCTCAGAAAATTTTATGGGCCAAAAGAGACCTGAGTAATTTTCTAACATAGTGGTCACCTTTTGAAAATAAAGAGAGCCTTGTCTCAGACTTCCTTGCTCCTCCCAGTATGGCCCCGAGGCCAGCAGCATCGGCATCAGCTGGAAGCTTGTTAGAAATTCAGAATCTCAGGTCTTATTCCAGGCCTAGTGAACCAGAACCTCTAAGGGATGAGATCCAGGAAGCTGTGTTTTAAAACCCCTCCTTGTCTTCTTTAAGAACCACTACATTTTGAGATCCAGTGGGCCAAGTGACTTATCCAAGATCACATAATTAACTTGCAACCAATCCAACTCTTCTAATTTATAAATCCAATGTTTTTTCCATTATATCAAATAGCAAATAAATATCAACATTACCTGTCACTGCCCATTCACCATTTCCCCAGGCAGATCATAGCTGAAAGCATTTATTTTTGTATTATACCATGACTATAACAAACAAGGCCCACAAAATAATACTTTATATAAATCGTTTTGTCTCATAAAATCCCGTAGACATCGGTTTTTAAACAAACTGTAAGGTATTCTCCTCTGGCCATAACAATCTACCGTTTACTCTCTCTTCTGTATTGACTTGTCATTTGCTTGAAGCTGATAAGTAGTTACACTTTGGTCCCCACCTTGGGGAGGTGTAATAAGAATAATCATGATGTTGGAAAAATCTTAAAGTTTCTAAACCAGAACCCCAAGTTATTCTGCTGATTCGTCTCTTTAGGAAGCCTGCACTCCCAAATGCAAAAGAGCTACTCCCACTTTATTTAAATAGCTGGCCCAGTCTTCTCCAAAGTTTTCCACACAGGCCTAAGATAACATCTGCCATGGAACTTGAAATATTTCCAGTCTTTGGGTGCTATTCTATTATTGCAAACCATTTTATAAGTTGCCCTGATCAGGTTTTTATGTTATTCCAGAGAAGGCTCACCTGGTGGCACATAGGGGAGAGATGAAATTTGTGTCAGGTGCCCCTGAACTGACCTTTATTTTGAAAGTTGGTAATTTTTTGTACCAACGGTGCTCAGAAGAGACCTCCTGCAGTGAAGCTCTGCGCAGAGCTGCCTGGAGTGTCAGAGCAAAGGACACAAGTAGGAAGTTCTCTCTTATGGAGATCCCAGTGTGCTGCTTGCTCACCAGATGGCTGTTCTTTGGAGACCCTTCTCTGAAGGAAAACACTTCACAAATAGCATCAGGAGAAAGCACGGAACAGTTGGCAAAGTAATGGCCTGAATGAAAATTCAGAAACTTTAAAGACTACCTCAGTACCTGCCCCTCCTACATCCCTATAGATCTCAGAGAATCGTTAGATTTTAACCATTGCCATCTATTATTTGTGTCCTTCTTCAGAATGCCAAAGTTAGGATTTCAGCATAAGTTGCTTTAGTCATTTTTGTCTGGAGACTCCACAAAGCAAGACCATTTCTTTCCCTTTTTTTAATGTTTATTTATATACTTTGAGAGAGAGTGTGCGAGCAAAGGAGAGGCAAAGACAGAGAGAGAGAAGAATCCCAAGCAGGCTCTGCGCTGTCAGAGCAGAGCTGGACTCGGAGCTCGATCCCATGAACCGTGAGATCATGACCTGAGCTGAAATCAAGAGTTGGACGCTTAACCGACTGAGCCACCCAGATGCCCCAAGACCATTTCTGTTCCCTCACCATAATTCTTTTTATGTAACATTTTCCAACGTTGACAGTTTTCAAAAAAATATTAACAGTAGAACACTTGTGTCAAACAGAGTCTTATTACTGAACAAACAAAACAGAACAAATTATAAGCTTAATTCAGAAGCAGTAAGGCATATAAAAACGAATCTTGAAATGATATCCAAGTAAACTCCCACGTGTAATAGTTGAAAGTTTCCACTAATTAGTTTCCTGACCTTGGGTGAGTTACTCATCTTTTCTGGGGACAATAATATATCAGCCTTACTTTTGTAATTTATTGTGATACAATATGGTATATGCGAAATGTTCTAAACTATAGTACTATAGTACTAAATAGTACTATACCCAGAACATCTGGGTATATAGTGACTTATTAGTATACCTCTGAAAACCATGATGTTCTCATTTATGTAACCTCAACATTAAGCTAGGGTGCACCCATGTTCTTTGGAAGAATTGGACAAATTTTACTGGTACTGCAAACTACCATTTTTTGCTGTCACCAAAACTGAATTTATTTTAAAAGTCACTTTATTATGCTTCCAAACAAGAGGACCAGAGTTCCATTTCTTTCACTCCATACCTAGCACTACCTAATAAAAACTTAAAAACATAGTAAAACCATTTTTACCTCTTTTCATTTCATGCATATATGATGGATCCAAAGGGAGACGATGCCATTCCTTGTGGGAACAGAAAACACAGTAATAAGCCTCCACGTTCATCCAGCTAGCATGTCCTGCATCTTTGGCAAGGATCTTTGGTTTATATGTACACTGATTTGCTCCTTTACTGGACACTACAAACATTAATTTATTGTAATTTTGAGTTAGAAGGAAGTGCAGTGACCATTTATATCTGTAATCCTCTCATTTCAGCACTGCAGGAACGAGGCACAGAGAAGTGATGAGACTTGCCCAAAGCAACACAGCTATTCTCTGGCAGAGCCCAACTCAACTAATTCTACAAACCACGAGGGGAAAGGCACGGAAAGGTACTTATTTTGGTCAGCCATACTTCTAAGTTCAGCTGTTTGTTTTTAATCAGGAATACCCTGAAGAAGGCTTAATCTCACTAGTAAGAACCTTCACAACTGGTTCTTTTTATATATACATATATTTATTTTTGAGCAAGAGAGACAAAGCACGGGCGGGGGAGGGGCAAAGGGAGAGAGGGAAACACAGAATCTGAAGCAGTCTCCAGACTCTGAGCTGTCAGCACAAAGCCCAAACCGGGGCTCGAACTCATGAACCATGAGATCATGACCTGAGCCAAAGTTGTACGCACAACGACTAGGCCACCCAGGTGCCCCAGTCACTCATGATTCCCTAAAATTTTTTTTTTAATGTTTATTTATGAGAGACAGAGCAGGGGAGGGGCAGAGAGAGAGAGAGAGAGAGAGCGAGAGAAGCTCAAGCAGGCCCCACACTGTCAGTTGCAGAGCCCAATGGGGGGCTTGAACTCACAAACCGTGAGATCATGACTTGAGCCGAAATCAAGAGTCTGACGCTTAACCGAATGAGCCACCCAGGTGCCCTGATTCTTAAACTTCTGTTGCTTAGTGCTGAGTTGCAGCACTGCCAGCTTATCTGCCAAAGGAATGCTTTTTGGCCACCTGTCTCTAGTAAAAAGCAATGCATATTTCAAAACTTTCCATTTTCCTCCTTCTTCTCAGCAGACAATTCTTTAAATCTTTTAAACCTTTAAATCCTCCAGGAAAACCTGGGAAGGGGGGAGGCAATGTTAATAGCAGATGTTCCAGGGTTCCTGGGTTGAAATCCGGACTTTGCTCTTGACTCCGTGATAGGATAATTCTTGGAGCTTTTGGCAGTTTCCCTCCACATTTCCTGGCCATTCTTGAACCTTTCCTGCTTAAATGGATGAATCTTGGTCAAAGGGAAGAGATGATATAGCAAAAGAGCATTAAAAAAAAAAGCGCTTTTCAATTTCAGAAGTTCAGGTTTTATAGCCAGAGTCCTAGGCTTTGAAGGACTCAAGGAATGGATAAAACATAATGATTTAAGAGTGAAATTAAAAATACTCTTGCGGGGCGCCTGGGTGGCGCAGTCGGTTAAGCGTCCGACTTCAGCCAGGTCACGATCTCACGGTCCGGGAGTTCGAGCCCCATGTCAGGCTCTGGGCTGATGGCTCAGAGCCTGGAGCCTGTTTCTGATTCTGTGTCTCCCTCTCTCTCTGCCCCTCCCCCGTTCATGCTCTGTCTCTCTCTGTCCCAAAAATAAATAAACGTTGAAAAAATAAATAAATAAATAAATAAATAAAAATACTCTTCGGATCCCAAAGACCTGATGTTGAGTGAAAAAAAGGCCAGACACAAGAGTATATACTATATGATTCCATTGATATGCAGTTCTAAATCAGGCTAAAACTAATATATACTAATAAAAATTAGGAAAGTGGTTGGGAATGGGTTGACTGGAAAGGGGCATGAGGGAAGTTTCTGGGGGTGATGAAAATGTTCCCTATCTTAATATGGTTGTGAGTAACATACTTATAAACATTGGACAAATCTTACTGAATTTCATAATTATGATCTATACATTTTAATGTGTATGCAAATTATACCCCAATAAAAAATGTTTAAATAAAAGATTCCTTGAGATGTAAATAAAGAAAGAACCAGTAGGGAAGTACATACAGCTTATGTACTGGGGATGAACATGTTCTCTGAAAGGGGGAGAGTCTCTATGTCCTGTGCCTGCCCCTCTCTGAGGGACAATTAGAGGAAAGGAGAGGACAGAAACCACAAGATGAGTTTGGGGAATCTGAGAGCAAAGGTGACCTTGCCCTACTTTTCCAGGGCAGAACCTTGTAAAGTGGCAAGACTCCAGAGTAAAAAAGGCTATGTGGAATGTCTGGGCAGATGCTGCAAGAACAACAGAACATTCTCTTTGTAACCAAGAGCAGTTGAGACATGGCATTGAGAACTAGGACCCCTGGAAAGTCTTCATTAAAAACCACCACACTGTAAAAGATGGGTTGAATCTAAACAGAATGGCACAAAAATAGACACATAGATCAATAGAACAGAACAGAAAACCCAGAAATAAGCCCACAATTATACAGCCAATTAATCCCCAACAAAGGAATAAAGAATATACAATGGGAAAAAGACAATCTCGTCACCAAATGGTATTGGGAAAGCTGGACAGTTATATGCAAAAGAATGAAACTGGACCACTCTCATGTATCATACACAAAAATAAACTAAAAAATGGATTAAAGAATTAAATGTGAGACCTGAAACCACAAAAATCTTAGAAAACAAAACAGACAATATTTTCACTGACATTGGCTGTAGCAACATTTTTCTAGATATGTCTCCTGAAGCAAGGGAAATAAAAGCAAAAACAATTGGGATGACAAATAAAAATAAAAAGTTTCTCAGGGCGCCTGGGTGGCGCAGTCGGTTAAGCATCCGACTTCAGCCAGGTCACGATCTCGCGGTCCGTGAGTTCGAGCCCCGCGTCAGGCTCTGGGCTGATGGCTCGGAACCTGGAGCCTGTTTCCGATTCTGTGTCTCCCTCTCTCTCTGCCCCTCCCCCGTTCATGCTCTGTCTCTCTCTGTCCCCAAAAAATAATAATAATAATAATAATAATAATAATAAATAAAAAGTTTCTGAACAGCAAAGGAAACAATAAAACTAAAAGGCAACCTACTAAATGGAAGAAGATATTTGCAAATGACATATCCGAAAAAGAGTTAGTATCCAAAATATAAAAAGAACTTATACAACTGAACACCAAAAAAAACAAATAATCCGAATAAAACATGGGGAGGGGCTCCTGGGTGGGTCAGTCGGTTAAATGTCCAACTCTTGATTTTGGCTCAGGTCATGATCTCATGGTTGTGATATCAAGCTCCAGGTCAGGCTCTGAGCTGAATGAGGACCCTGCTTGGAATTTTCTCTCTCTCCCTCCCTCTCCCTTTGCCCCTCCCCCACTCATTCTCTCTCTGTCTCAAAATAAATAAATAAGACTTTTTAAAAAATTAAAAATGGGCAAAAGACATGAATAGACATTTCTCCAAAGAAGACATACTGATGGCCAATGGACATATGAAAAGATGCTCAACATCACTCATCATCAGGGAAATGAAAATCAAAACTACAAGGAGAGGTCCCCTCACACCTGTCAGAATGGCTAAAATCAAAAACACAAGAAACAATTGTTGGTGAGGATGTGGAGAAAAAGGAACCCTGGTACACTGTTGGTTGGAATGCAAACTGGTGCAGCCACTGTGGAAAATAGTATGGAGGTTCCTCAAAAAGTTAAAAATAGAACTACCTTATGATCCAGTAATTGTACTACTGGGTATTTACTAAAAAAATACAAAAACACTAATTCAAAGGGATACATGCACCCCTATGTTTATGGCAGCACTATGTACAATAGCCAAATTATGGAAGCAGCCCAACCGTCCACTGATAGATGAATGCATAAAGAAGAAGTGATATGTATGTACAACGAAATATTATTCGGCCATAAAAAGGAATGAGATTTTGCCATTTGCAACATGGATGGAACTAAAGAATATGATGCTAAGTGAAATAAGTTAGTTAGAGAAAGACAGATAGTATATGATTACACTCATAGGTGGAATTTAAGAAACAAAACAAGCAACCGAAGGGGAAAGAAAAAGAGGAACAAACCAAGAAAAAGACTCTTAACTACAGAGAACAAACTGATGGTTACCAGAGGGGAGGAAGATTGGGGGATGGGTGAAATAGGTGAGGGGAATTAAAGAATACACTGAACACAATGAACACTGAGTAATGTATAGAATTGTTGAATCTCTATATTATACACTGGAAACTAATATAACACTGTATGTTAACTACACTTGAATTAAAATTAAAAACTTAATTTAAAAAATGGGTTGAACCTCTGCTACTTAAATAATTTCTTTGCTTTCTTTTTTCTCCCAATTTTCTTGCAGTAATATTCACAAAAATTGTACATATATACTGTAAAATGATTATCACAGTCAAACTAAGTAACATATCCATCATCTCACATAGCTCTAAAGTGTAGTTCAAGTCCGATGTTTCCTGATTTTCTGGCTGAATGATCTATCTTTTGTAGAAAGTAAAGTACTGAAGTCCTCTACAATTATTGCACTGCTGTCTATTTCTCCCTTCAGATCTGTCAGGATTTGCTTAATATATTTCGGTATGCCAAATGCTGGCTGCATATATATATATATACAATTGTTACATCTTCTTGATAAACTGACCCCCTTATCATTACATAATGACCTGCTTTGTCTCGTTATAATTTTTGACTCAAGGTCTGTTTTGTCTGATATAAGTATAGCTACCCCTGCTCTCATTTGATTTCCATTTGCATGCAACATATCTTCTATCCCTCATTTCAGCCTATGTGTACCCCCATACTCACTGCAGCATTATTGACAATACCTAAGATAGGGAAATAACCTAACCGTCCACTGATAGATGAATGGATATGGAAATTGTGGTATATATGTATACCATGGAATAAAAAATAAAACTGAGCTCATAGATACAGAGGACAGATTGGTCATTGCCAAAGGCAAGGGGCAGGGTGGGGGTGAAATGAGTGAAGTGGGTCAAAACGTACAGACTTCCAGTTATAGGGGCACCTGGGTGGCTCAGTTGGTTAAATGGCCAACTTTGGCTCAGGTCATGATCTCACAGTCCATGAGGTTGAGCCCCAGTCAGGCTTTATGCTGACAGCTCAGAGCATTGAGTTGCTTTCGATTCTGTGTCTCCCTCTCTCTCTGCCCCTCCCCTGCTCACACTCTGTCTCTCTCTCTCAAAAATGAATAAACATTAAAAACAATTTTTTTAAAAAACAAACTTCCAGTTATAAATTAGGCATGGGGATATAATATACAGCATGGCTACTATAGTTAACAATACTGTACTGCACATTTGAAAGTTGCTAAAGGAATAAATCTTAAATGTTCTCATCACAAGAAAATCTGTAACCACATGTGGTGACAGATGTTAACTAGATTTATTGTGGTGATCATCTGCAATATATACAAATATTAAATCATTATGCTGTCCACCTGAAACTAATATAATGTTGTATGTCAATCATACCTCAATTAAAAAAATAAAATAAAGGGGCGCCTGGGTGGCTCAGTGGGTTGAGCATCCCACTTCAGCTCAGGTCATGATCTCACAGTTCATGAGTTCGAGCCCCGCATCAGGCTCTGTGCTGACAACTTGGAGCTTGGAGCCTGCTTCGCATTCTGTGTGTGTCTTTCTCTCTGCTCCTTCCCTGCTCACATGCTGTCTCTCTCTCATAAATAAATAAATAAATAAATAAATAAATAAATAAATATTTTTAAAATAAAATAAATGAAATCATAAAAAAAGAGCAAGGGCAGAAAATAAATAAGCAGCTGTCTTATCACTGTCAATTGGAGGAGACAAAAACAATAACATCAATAAATGATTGCTGAGCTGTGTTCCTATTAACATTTCAATATTATTCAATCAGGCACTTCTCATGGAAAATAAAAACTTTTTATTTGTTCATTTTTTATTTTAGAGAGAGTGCACACATGAGAGGGGGAGAGGGGTGGCAGGGGAGAGAGAGAGAATATCTTAAGCAGGCTCCACGTTCAATGCAGAGCCCAATGTGGGCCTCGATCCCACCACCCTGGGATCATGACCTGAACCGAAATCAAGAGTTAGACCCTCAATCAAATGAGCCACCCAGGTGCCCCAAGAAAAACTTTTTAATTGGTATTTTATATTTGGAAATAACCTGTGCCACTGAGTGGGAGATCAGTGTGTCTTAGTGGTAGATGACATAGAATTTGATCAAACATCTAAACAAATTATATTTCTAAGTTCTTGTACTCTGCATCTGAAAAGATAGAAAAACATATCCAGATAGACATGCACATTTCTTACCACGTGCTTCTGAGAGTGAGTATTTCATAGCATTATTTTATATAAAGGGAAGAATGAATAGTTCTGGGTAAGGTTAACATTAAGAGGATTAATTATGACACTCAAAATTATTTTAATTAAATCTCCAAAATCTATTGAAAGGAAATCTAAGGGTGCCTGACTGGCTCAGCTGGCAGAGCACGTGACTTTTGATCTTGGGGTTATGAATTCAAGCCCCACACTGGATGTGGCCTACTTAAAATAAAAAGGGTTAAACATATATTTTTTAAAAAAGGAGGGCGCCTGGGTGGCTCAGTTGGTTAAGCATCTGACTCTTGATTGCAGCTCAGGTCACGATCTCATGGTTTTGGGAGTTCAAGCCTGTTGGGCTCTGGGCTGGCAGGGAGGAGCCTGCTTGGGATTCTCTCTCTCCCTCTCTCTCTGTCCCGCCCTCCCCCCCCCCCCCCCCCCCCGCTGACTTGCTCTGTCTCTCTCAAAATAAATAAATAAACTTTAAAAAATAAAAAAGGAAATCTAAGCCAGCATGCAGTGCAGATATAAATCCTTAACTCTGATTCTTTCTTAGCTCCCAGCCGCCAACATAATGATTTAGGGCAGACAGTGCTTTGCTGGCGCTCAAGAAGTACCCCAGAAGTTTCAGAACCAAATAGACTCACATATAATTGCACATCCTCGCCACAAGGAAAGGCAAATATACTGTGATTTGGTTATCTCTTTTACCAGCAACTTAATCAAAGTACAAGTAGAACATATACCATGTATAGTGTACAGAATACTCCATAATGTTAAAATTTCAATTTTCTACCAAATTAATCTATAAACTCAATATAATACTAATCAAAATCTCAAAAATCTTTTTATGTGGAATTGATAAGCTGATTTTAAAGTTTATAAGGAAATGCATAGGATCTAGAATAGCCAAAACAATTTTGAAAATAACAGAGTTAGAGGACTCACACTTCCTAATTTCAAGACCTGCTATAAGTCTATAGTAGTCAAAACAGTGTGATATTTATGTAAAGATAGACACATAGATCCATAGAACAAAATAGAGAGTACAGAAATTGACGCACGTATATATATTAATTGACTTTCAACACAGGTGCCAAGCCAATTCAAAGGGGGAAAGGAAAGTCTTTTCAACAAACGATGCTAGAACAACTGAATATCCAACTGAAAAATATAAACCTTAACCCTTACCTCACATTATACACAAAATTAAATCAGTATAGATTAGGGGCGCCTGGGTGGCTCGGTCGGTTAAGCGTCCGACTTCGGCTCAGGTCATGATCTCACAGTCCGTGGGTTTGAGCCCCGCGTCCGGCTCTGTGCTGACAGCTCAGAGCCTGGAGCCTGTTTCGGATTCTGTGTCTCCCTCTCTCTGTGACCCTCCCCCGTTCATGCTCTGTCTCTCTCTGTCTCAAAAATAAATAAACGTTAAAAAAAAAATTTAAATCAGTATAGATTATAGACCCAATGTAAAAGCTAAAATATAGGACTTTTAGAAGAAGACATAGTAGAAAATATTTGTCAGCTCAGAATAGACAAATGTTTCTTTCTTTCTTTCTTTCTTTCTTTTTTTTTTTTACGTCTTTTATTTATTTTTGAGAGACAGAGAGAGACAGAGCTTGAGCGGGGGACAGGCTGAGAGAGAGGGAGACACAGAATCCGAAGCAGGCTCCAGGTTCTGAGCTGTCAGCACAGAGCCCAACATGGGGCTCGAACTCGTGAACCATGAGATCATGACCTGAGCTGAAGCTGGACGCTTAACCGGCTGAGCCACCCAGGTGCACCACAAATGTTTCTTAAATAGGATACAAAAAGAAGAAACCATAATATTAAAAAGTTGGTAAACTGAACTTCATCAAAATTATTTTTTTCTCTAAAGTATCCCATTAGAAAAATTAAAAGGCTAAAACAAGACATATAAAAATATATTTGCAATATATGTCTCACTAAGGACTTCTATCCAACATACCTAAGTATCAGCTGAAAGAATCTTTTGGAGGAAACTGGGGAAATTTGGACAGGAACCCACACAAGGAACTTTTTTAGACATTGTTTTCCTAACTGTCCCCTAAAAGAAATTTTAATACCACAGGCATACTGCATTTCTGTGTATGTACTAAGTGTATATCTGTGCTTTAAAAAGAGTAAGATACTCTTCACACACACTTCCAAGAAAAAATTTTCACCTGTTAAGAACTGTTAGATTGTATTAAGGTAATGCTGCTAATTTTACTAAAAGTGATCATGGTATTGTGGCCTTATATGAAATATTATTTTTAAGAGCTGGATAACAAAATAAATATTTTAAGTGTGAAACACCATATAATATCTTAAATTTACTTTAAAATACTTCAGAATTTAGGGGTGCCTGGGTGGTTCAGTAGGTTGAGCATCCGACTTCAGCTCAGGTCACGACCTGCATCCTTGGGCTCGAGCGCCACATCAGGCTCTGTGCTGCCAGCTCAGAGCCTGGAGCCTGCTTTGGATTCTGTGTCTCCCTCTCTTTCTGCTCCTCCCCTCTTTGCACTCTGTCTCTCTCTGTCTCTCAAAAAATAAAAATAAAACATTAAAAAATTTTTTAAAAATACTTCAGAATTTAAAAACAGATGAAACTAACATGTCAAATGCCAACCAGATGACATGATTTCTATATAGGGTTTGTTAAACTATTCTGTCTGCTTTTCTTAATGTTTTTTTTTCATACCAAAAATTAAAATATGAAAAAAAGTTAGCAGAGTTATCTTGGTGATGGAGAATACAATAATTTTTAAAATTATTCTTTGTACTACTCTGTATGGTTTATATTACTGATATTAAATATGTATCATACACAATGGAATATTACGTGGCAATGAGAAAAAATGAAATATGGCCTTTTGTAGCAACGTGGATGGAACTGGAGAGTGTGATGCTAAGTGAAATAAGCCATACAGAGAAAGACAGATACCATATGGTTTCACTCTTATGTGGATCCTGAGAAACTTACCAGGAACCCATGGGGGAGGGGAAGGAAAAAAAAAAAAAAAGAGGTTAGAATGGGAGAGAGCCAAAGCATAAGAGATTGTTGAAGACTGAGAACGAGCTGAGGGTTGATGGGGGGTGGGAGGGAGGGGAGGGTGGGTGATGGGTATTGAGGAGGGCACCTTTTGGGATGAGCACTGGGTGTTGTATGGAAACCAATTTGTCAATAAATTTCATAAAAAATAAAAAATAAATAAATATGTATCATATATTAAAAATGACAAAGCTTTGGTTTATAAAAAATGAAAACATAAATTTTTAGCAAATAAGAATAAAAATAAACTTCTTTGTCCTGATAATCAGTCTCTATAAAAAATAAACCTACAGCAAATATCACACTTATGGCAAAATATTGAAAGTATTTCCTCTATTATGAGAGCACAAGAGGGATCCATTACTATCACTTCCTTAACATTGTACTGGAGGTCCTTAGCCAGTGCAGGAAGGTAAGGCAAATGACTCAAAGATGTAAGGATTTAGAAAAACTGTTATTTATTATTCACAAAAAATCCTAAAATAATTTACAGATTGATAATAAGAATTAACAGTCTTTAAACCATCCACTTTAGGGACACCTGAGTGGCTGAGTCGGTTGAGCATCCGACTTCAGCTCAGGTCACAATCTCATGGTTTGTGGGTTCGAGCCCTGCGTCAGGCTCTGTGCTGACAGCTCAGAGCCTGGAGCCTGCTTCAGATTCTGTGTCTCCTTCTCTCTCTGCCCCTCCCCCACCTGTGCTCTCTCTCTGTCTCTCAAAAATAAATAAATGTAAAAAAAAAAAATTAAACTCTCCACTTTAGAAGACTCTTTGGCATTACTACTAAAAATAAACATACGTATAATGTACCACCACCCATGTATTCTATTTCTGGAAATATATCTGGTTAAATTCTTGTACATGTGTACTAGGAGACATTTATGATCATATAAATAGAATCATGTTTATATAAACAATAAATAAAGGAATCAATCCAGATATCCATGAATATGGTAAATTGGGTACATAAATCATAATATATATGCACATAAAATGGAAGGCTATTCAGCAGTGAAATGAATGCTCTATCTCCTGTCTACAGACTCTACCCTGATTCTAGAGAATGTCTTATGGATGCTATGACAGGCCACAGGGAGGACCAGGCTAGAAGGGGAAAAAGGATCAAGAGAACCCCAAACCTTAGACCAATTCAGGAAATTTATTCTGATGGCATCCTGACAGACAACAGACTACACATTTTTATTTCCCTGGGCCATCAGGGTCTCAGTTTGAATGTATCACTCTAAAATGATTCCAAAAGAAGAAATTTTCACATTCAATTTTAAATCAAATGCACACAGTATGGAGTTAGATTAAATCACTTCATAGTGCCCTGAGTCTTTTGATCAAAATAGAAGTTGTTCTTCTCTTCTTTCTTTGTGACACATAATAGTATATGTCTTATTCTAGAATTGCAGCCAATTTTTCAATAATAACTTTGTTTTCCATTCAGCCTAAATAAAAGCTCACTGTTTCAACCTCTGCAAACACTGGTTCAAGTGAGGATTACAAGCCTTCTAAAAGACTAGGATTTGTTAACATCTTCTAGTTATTATTCAATAGTATACTTCTCCCTATTTAAAACACTGAATATTCTCAATTTACCCAAGTATACTTCTCCCTTGAAGCTTAAGTTAAGACCCAGAATAGCATCAACACACTTCAGAGACATTTCTTTTTTGAATCTTAGAGAACTGAGCTGTTCTTTCCTTCTCCACACACCACCTCCAACATGGCTCCCTTGTTGTTGAAGGTAGATCACATGCCAGTACCAGCGACTTCACACTGATCCTCGAAGCCAGTGGCTATAAGTCAGCTTGGGCTGCCATGACAAAATGTTACAAACTGGGTGGCTTAAACACCAGAAATTTCTTTTCTCACAGTTCTAGAGGCTGGGAAGTCCAAGATCAATGAGCTGGCCAATTCATTTCCTGGTAAGATCTCTTCCTAGCTTGTAGATGGCTACCCTCTCACTGTGCCTTCACAGGGCAGACAGAGACAGCCAGCTCTCTCGTGTCTTCTCTTATTGAATCAGCACACTACTCTTACACCTCATTTAACCTTAAGGACTTCCTTATCCAAATACAGCCATCCTGGGCGGTTAGGATTTCAACACAGTCCAGTATATAGCATAGTGCATAGCAAAAGTATCCGTACTGAAGGACTAAGTTGGTTTTGTTGGTATCGTTTTTAAGTTTAATCTGCTGTGGACCAAAACTTTTGTACAACTCCAAGAGAAACGAATCCCTAGAATAATGAAATCAGGGGAAAAAACCTAAAGACATGCAAACTACAAGACCTGGCTTATTTTATTTTTAAATTTTTATTTATCTTATTTTCTTTTTTATTATGAGATTTTTACTAGATTTTTATTAGATTCAATAAACAAAATTTTTCTGTACATTGCTTTTTTAAAAAAATAATTTTTATTGTGGTAAAATATATATAACATAAAATTTACCATTTTAACCATTTTTGGCATGGCCATTGACATTCCTTCTTCTCCTCAGCCAATGGTAACCACCATTCTACTTTTTGTCTCTATGAATTTGTCTATTCTAGGTACCTCATGTGAGTGAAATTATACAATATTTGTCCTTGTGTGTCTGGCTTATTTCACTTATTTCACTTATTTGAACTGTTTTCAAAGTTCATTCATGTTGTCGTTTTTAAATGCTTCTAAGGCTGTTCCTCCTGATCTATTTACTTGCTGGGAGTGTTGACTTACAGTTAGTGTACCACCATTAGCCCACAGATACTTTGAGACTGCACTTGTATGGCACTACTCTAAGCTACTATGTAACCAGACAAAGACTCCTATGCATACTTTACTAGACGTTATCCCCCAAGTAAAACCTAGGAAGGACTGGGTAACACCAAGGAAAAAAAGAGTTATTTGTTTAGTAGGTAAGACCATTTATATCAGAGGTATTTTCAGTGGGGAAACAAGAAGAGAATTTTCTCTTATATTTACCTGCATATATGTATGGCATCTCACATGCTGCCAATATGGTGAGTTGAAGATCAGATTATATAAGTAGTACTAATTAAAATAACCAAAATGTAAGCACACTGAAAGCATAAATCTTATCACAGACGGTCATATATTTTTTTCTCTTTAGAACCAAGCCTCTAAGCTGCTACCTATTAGTATGAGTTCCATTATCAAATGGTCCAAATTCAAAACCATATTCCATTAGCCTTCTAAGCAGCCTTGAGAATTATCACCAGACAGTTCAAGATGATAACCTCAGCACACTTCTCTCTCCTCTTCTTCCTAACAGATCCCCACTCCTCCAGGATGTTCAACTTCCAGCCATTTTCTAGTTGACAGCAAATCTCTCTACCTCTCCCTCTTGCTGTCCTCAAAAACACTTACTTCTCCCTGCTTCTCCTTACCTCACATGAGCAAGTTGAAATTTTCTGGCCTGCAAAAAGTCCCTGAGGCAAGGAAATACTAGGGCTCATTTGAAAGAAAAGAAATGGATAATACAAAGGGAATAAATAAAACTTCATACATAATAAATCATCTTGCCATATTCTCCCCCAATCGTGAGGCAAGGGGACTAAGGGAGGATCAAGAGGATGTGCTCACTCAGAGCCTGTGTCTCCCTGCTCTAGACCATGTTTTGGAGACCCCCAGATCCTAGAATTCCCTGCCCAAAAGGCCTCAAGCCTACTCCCAGGGTATGGGCAAACATCTTGCCTAAGACTCCTCAGCTAGTAGGGACTCAGCTAAGCTCTAGGGGTGGCCAAAGAATTGCTCCATATTGTGAAGGAGTGGTGGAGCCTTAATATGTGGACTGGGGTATTCATATGTGTGCATGGGAGTCTTCTCATGGGACAGATCCCAAAGTAGGAAGAGAAAGGGCATAAACCTCTCTGCTGCCACAATATGACATGGTGCCCAAGGAGTCCAAGAATAATACATTCCAACCTGGCCTTCTGCTCATGACAAAAGGATAGCTATCAAAATAGAGGGAGAGAACATATTTTACTTAAGTTTGTTAGCTTGACTGACAACTTTTAAATATTCAGACATATGGTATTTAAGCATCCGTTATAGTTCTGCTTCAGGCCCCACAAAAATTACCAGGACCGTCTCTCCTAAAATATGCTCATCCTGATAATCACACTTCATTTTGTCAATGCTCTCCTTGTTTTCTCCAACATGACAAAGAATGTACACTGAGGATGTGCAGCACAAGCTCTATGTTTTAAAGTCTCTTGGAAGATATTTTATCTCTCTGCAGCTATGCTATCAATTTGATATTGAGTTAGAGCACTTGTTTCCTTCTATTTTCAAGTTAGGCATTTGTTGACATTCGGAATTAATTTTATCTTTTGCGTATGTAAAACACTGATGTGTTTCAAAGCATAAGCTATGTGAAAAGGTTAACTCTGATAAGTCTTATTTCCTTCCTCCATTCTCTTTCCTTCCACCTCCCACTCCTTAACCTGTTAATAGGTTGTTTATTTATCTTTCCAGCATTTCTTCCTACAAATAGAAGCAAATGTATAGATGTATTCTCATCTTCCACCCCTGAAATGCACAAAACATAGCTTGCTGCTACATGGTTCTGCATCTTGCAACTTTGCACTGAACAAAATAGCCTGGAGACCACACCAGATCAGTATCTTTCTTGGTCCATTTTTATGGGTGCATAGAACCCCATGGTATGAACTCACAATAGTTTAGCCCTGTATCATGCATGTTTGGGTTGTTTCTAATCTTTTGCTATTACAAATAATATGCTGCAATCAATAACCTTGTGCATCTGTCATTTCATAAATGTTCAGAAATATATTTTAGATAGACTCCTGGAAGAGGGGTTCCCGGCTCAAAGAATAAATGCATCTGTAATTTCATTAGACATTACAAAACTCCCTTCCATACAAGTTATGGTTTGCCTTCCCACCAGCAATGTTTTATGAGTGTTTGTTTCCTCTCAGCCTTGACTATAGTGTGTGCTCTCAAATGCTGAAACACTTGCTCATTTGGAATATGTAGGTGCGAATTGGTCACTTGATGTATTTTAATCTGTATTTTCGCTATTACTGGTGAGAGCTTGGTCATCTATTTACGTTTCTTTTGCTATACTGCCCATTTTTTCTATTCTGCACTTGGTCTTTTTCATATACATCTTAGGAAAGATATTACCCTTTATTTTGTGACATGTAAGTTACAAAGGCTTTTCCCAGTTTGTCATTAGTCCTATGCCTTATTATATTTATTATTATATTTAATATATTATATTATATTGTCCAATCCAGGCAAAAGTTTGGGTTTTTTTTTTTAATGTAGTCTAATATGTAAACTAATCTTCTTCTTTGTGGCTTCTAGATTCCAAGTCATAACTAGAAAGTCTTTCATCACTCCCAGGTTATAAAGGAATTCACCCATGTTTTCTTTTATTGTCTTCTTTTAAGATATTTTTGAGATCTTTGATTCATTTGGAGGAATTTTGCATTTGTGGCATTGGGATCAGTCTTGGGAACTGTTGATCATGGGTGCCCATACTTTGCTTAGGTTTTGTCTTGAGTGTTAATCCACATGCTCAAGGACTTGGCCATCCCGACAGGCTCTCCACTCACATCAGTCACCTGCAATTATTTTTGCCCATTAACTGTCCTAAGGAGCCCTCATTAATATGCATTTTCCATACATAAGAGCTCCATCCTTTCCCCCAGAGATCCCAGGGGACTCAATTCTCCCCGAACAACTCTATTTATTTAATGTTTAAAATATTTATATTTATTTTTGAGACAGAGAGAGACAGAGCATGAGTGGGAGAGGGGCAGAGAAATAGGGAGACACAGATCCGAAGCAGGCTCCAGGCTCTGAGCTGTCAGCACACAGCCCGACGCAGGGCTCGAACTCGTCAACCGTGAGATCATGACCTGAGCCAGTGTCAGACGCTCAACCTAGTGAGCCACCCAGGTGCCCCTCAAACAACTCGATTTATATAGGAGGCTTGATAACCATCTTTTTCATGACATGCACGGTGCAAGTGAAAGTCTTGCATTTCCAAGGGTAAGGTTTTTAGGCCTTTGGTGTTATTCCTACTGCATATGGATATGTCTGGGGACTGAGAAGTTTGGGGGGATGTCTTGGGGCAGGAGGTGGTAGGGAAAGGTAACACTGTAAAATAAGATGGAGACGGGCACCTGATGGTGAGCTTCAACTTGCCTTCAATCTTCCTGTGATCCCCCTCCAGCTTTCCTGTTGGCTTCACCTTTGTCTTGGTGTTCATTGGATGAGGGTGATTCATCTTCTTCATCATTTGGGCTTGTTTTTAAGAATTTTGAAATGCAAGCCTGACTCTTGAAGTTTGCATAGCAGGCTTTTCTTCGGGGAAATCTAAATGAGCTGTTTCACTAATGAAGAAAGTTTTCAAAATGCAGGAAAATAGATGTGTTTGCTCCTCATGAAAATTATTTTCATGCTTAATAATGCAGCTGTCATTCCCGAGTTAATTTCTCAAAAACATACTGCCAAGCTGTTACTTCCTAGTCCATGCCTACAATGAAAGTTTTTTATTCATTTATAAGTCATAAGCCTTGTTTGTGTACTTTCTGCTCAAAGCAAAATGCCCCATGTAGTCAGTGTAAATGGTCTAAAGCCCAATTTCCTTTGCCATCCTCTAAGATTTTGACTATTCTGATGGCTTAATCTTATCTTTTCTTTTAAATGTGGGAAGTCATCATAAAATGGACCAGCTTTTCCTTTATTCTGATCTTTATATCAATTTATTCAATTTATCTTTATCTCAATCAAAAATGCATTGATTTTTGAAACTGAGATCACAAACAAGGGGATGAGGACATATGTATTGTGCTACCAGAAGGAAAGCTCTCAAAATGGCACATGATGAACTGGAGTGGGAAAATATTCCCAAAATATTTTTATGGATTATAAAATTGCTATGCTATCCCGCCAAATGACTCTTGATCAAGAGTGTTAACTTGAAAATAAAGAGGTGCAATGAGAAGCAAACGAACATTTATTTGGGAGTAAAGAATTACAATTTGGGGAGCACAGAATCAGATAAAAACCCAAATAGTGTCCCCTTTGTAGAATAAAAGCAAGGGGTTTCTATGAGGAAAAGGGAGGGGGAACAGTTACATGAGTTAAAGAAAAACTTTGCTATGGGTGTTAATAAGCTAAGCAACTCGGGGTTATACATGGATTAACTACTGATTCTACCTTCAAAAAGCCCACATCCATCAGACCACTGATCAGGAGACTTGATTCTCTCACTGACTTCTCAAGCAATTGCTCAGAACAACTGTTGTTTTGCCTCGTCCAGAGGTTTTGGCCAGTTCAAACAAATATGAGTAAGGCAGTTTCCCCACAGTGACTACTCTGGCTCTATTCTAAAATGGCTCCAGTCATGCCAATTTTTCACAAGGGCAGTGCTTTTCTTGCTGTGAGGTGTCCAAATCTTTTTGGCCTGAAAGTCGCTTGAGGGGCAAGCACGTGTTTAATTTTGAGTGTGTCCTAAAGCTACAGTCTGGGAAAATTTATTGTTACATCAATGAAATACTTTGATAATTATAATTTCTGAATGTTTTTCATTTCTAATCTTTAAAATGTAATAAAACAAAGGAAGTTTAATATAAATAACCTTACCACTACAGCTTTAGATATATGTAAAGCACAAAGGAAGAAATGAGCTAAATCCACACATAATATTCTATCTGTGATATGTGGGAAATCTATATAAAATATTTTCTTAGTTTGGGTTGTCCTTCAGAAGCAAATCCTACTCAAGGATTTAAGGGTAAAGAGATTATTTGGAAGATGAGCCCAGGAAATACCAGTACTGGAATGGGCCAATGAGAAAGAAGTTCTGTTGTGTGGGCAGTTGTGTGGGCAGCTACAGCTAATGTCTGCGAACTCTGTAAAATAGTGCAGATTATGCCTCAGAGTTGCCCAACTAAGGGATGAGGGAATCTGTGGTTGATTGAGGGCTGCTCTAGCAACATTTACCCTCTGGCACTTCCTGCTTGCTCCGCAACTGGGTCACCGATGAACTTGTATGTGAATGTCAACAGAATACAGAAGGAGCAGCAACAATGTTTCCTCCTAAGTAAAAATGATGGAAAGTACAAGACAAAAAATACCATACTCTTTTGATACACTACTGGGAGTCTAGAAATTAGTTTTTGCAGAAAGTAATTTATAATGACTAAAGCAGGAGAGAGAGATCTATAAACCAAAAGAAGTAACCAAAGATTTCCATTAAAGCAATACATTGAGCTCATTAAATATTCATAACACTTTCCATAATCCCTTTGTAATAACTCAAGGGTTTCCTAACTAAGAAATACAACCTCTTTAATATGATGTCCAAAATTTCAAGTCACCATGCCAATAAACAGGCATCCAGAGATGGTTGGGATATATTCTTTGCCCTATTTGAAATACATGTTGATTTTGGCTTTCTCAAAACTCCATTAATTTTTAGGTTGCTTTTGTTTTGTGTGTTGTTTTTCGGTAGAGTTATGTAAGTGACTCATAGATGGGATTTTAACTCTCTGTCCCAGTTGTAAGCTTCAGGTTTGAGGAGTGGAAGGTGGAAACTAGAGTCATCCAGAAGATAATGAAGCTGATGATGACGTAGCCACAAATCATGTCATAGGGAAACTAATGACTCTGAAGATCTTTGGCTTAGAAAATAGGGGAGAGCGGGAGAACTGTCTTCAAATCATGTCAAAATCTGAAATAGAGGGGCGCCTGGGTGGCGCAGTCGGTTAAGCCTCCGACTTCAGCCAGGTCACGATCTCGCGGTCCGTGAGTTCGAGCCCCGCGTCAGGCTCTGGGCTGATGGCTCAGAGCCTGGAGCCTGTTTCCGATTCTGTGTCTCCCTCTCTCTCTACCCCTCCCCCGTTCATGCTCTGTCTCTCTCTGTCCCAAAAATAAAAAAAAAATAAAAAAAAAAAAAAAATCTGAAATAGAGGTAAAATTGGTCTATTCTATTTTGCTCCCCTATATCCATCAAACTGGACTGTATGTGTGGGGAGAAGGGCCTGAGAAGTGGGCCAAGAAAAGAGAGAAGGGGTTAGGTAACTAAGAAGGACAATTAGAGTAGAGGTTCCTGCTGACTCAAGGCAGGAGTTGGTGTTAATCCAAGTTCTGGGGAAACAGCAGACACCACGTTATCAGAATTGCCAAGAACAGAAAGTCTAGAAGCCAACAGGCAGGATTTGTTTTGTAACACAAGATTACATGGGACACCTAGGTGGCTCAATCAGTTAAGCATCTGACTCTTGATTTTGACTCAGGTCATTATCTCACAGTTCGCATGGGTTCAAGCCCTGTGTTGGGCTCTGTGCTGACAGCATGGAACCTGCTTACGATTCTCTCTCTCCTCCTCTCTCTCTCAAAATAAATAAATAAGCTTAAAGAAAAAAAAACCCAAGATTACACAACTCAGAGTGTGGATTAGGGCAAATGGGTCAAAATGAAAGCAATGTGAGAATAAGTGAAGAAGGCAATGGATAGTATGTGCTGGAAGCGGGAGGGGGAAGTATCTTAATAGGCCAAAAGCTGGGCCAGAGCTTAAACCTTTAACCAAATGATGGAAGGAACAGGAAAGCACAGCCACCAGACAGTCCAACATTCCCCAGTTGTGCCCTGCACTCTCCTACCTCTCTGCCTTTGCATGTATAGGATATTCTAACTCTATTTGCTGGCTCATTTCAAATGCAATCTCCTTCATGGGGCTGGTGCTAATCTTCTCTCCTCTGTGCTTCCTTTGTGCCCCATGATAATTTTTAGGACATTTTGCCTTGCTTCTTCTGCAAACACAAACATACACACACACACAGACACACACAGACACACACACACACACACACACACACACACACACAATTCGAGAATGAAAATTGTCTTGCTTATTTTTTCACTACCTTCCCCCGAACTCTGGCACAATGACTGCACATGGCAGTTCATCACCATATTCTCTGAGCTACAAAAGCTCTTCCTCCATACCTCCCTTGGGGTACTTCCACAATAGGAAAATAATAATAATAATAATAATAGCTACTACTTCTTGAATACTTACTATGAACCAGAAACCTGACACTGATACTAACCTGTGCCTCACTTTCTCATCTGCAAAATGGGAATAATCATACATACTTCATGGAGATGTTGTCATGGATACATGAACAGATGCAAGTGAGAGGCTTAGCACTGGGAATAACAAATATCAAGTACCTAATAAACATTTTACCCCAATGTCTATTTTAGTTAAGAACAGGAAAAACCCATGAGAGATCACTAGGTGAAAAGGGATGCTCTTGGCAGCAAGAGAAGTGACATGTTGGGGGATTGCTGAAGACCAAAATACCTTGTCTTACTTTTCTGTCTACTATTTTGTCGATTCTTTATATTTGAGAAAAAGAGACCATCTTCTATGGGCACTATCCTTTTAGTAAGTCACAAAAACACGTTGCCTAGTTGTTACTTGGTTTGAGCATGAGTTGTCTGAGGGTTTGCATCAAGGATATGCTGCTTACAAGTACTTTACATGAGGAAGTGGTCATTTATTCAACAGCCATTTATGGAGCACGTTAACATCAAATGTTGTACTAGATTCTGGGGAACAGTGGTGAATAAGACAGCATCTTGCCTTTATGGATATTTCAGTATCAAAGAGGAAATAACTAAACAAGTAAAGGCAAAAGGTTCATCACACATACTTTATCTCACACACACATATACGTGTACCATGCATAGTTTAGTCCTAATTCTCAAAAATCTGGCCACAGAACAAAGAGCCAGGGGACACTGAGAAAATATGAACCCAGGAGATTGGGTCACTCCAAGATGGGAGGAAAACAAGATAAATTATTGAGTGGGGATACAAGTGACAAAGGGTAAGAGGTTTTCTGAGTGTCTTTGATTTGGGAAAGTAGATAAGCTTTCCTAACAGATCCCAAGCTTAAGAAAGGCTGCATCAAATATAGTGAGCTTAGCTAAGAGAAGACAGTGAAGACAGGAGCTCCCATTTTTAAATGTCTATTAGAAACAGACAAATTAAGAAGGAAAAAAGTTATTACTCAAGGCAGATAATGTAATTAATAGATAATGTATTAATAGATGGTTGAGAAAGTGACCCTACTCAACCCAAAGCCATTTTCTTATTCTTCTCTATTAAGAAGAATGATCTTTGGACTGGAAAGTTAAAAGTGAATTGGAGAGGGGTACCTGGGTGGCTCAGTCGGTTAAGTGTCTGACTTTGGCTCAGGTCATGATCTCGCAGTTGGTGAGTTCAAGCCCCGTGTCGGGCTCTGTGCTGACAGCTCAGAGTCTGGAGCCTCTTCAGATTCTGTGTGTGTGTGTGTGTGTGTGTGTGTGTGTGTGTGTGCGCGCGCGCGCGCGCGTGCGCACGCGTGCGCCCCTCCCCTGCTTGCACTGTCTCTATCTCTCTAAAAAATAAACATTAAAAAAAAAGTGAATTTGAGAAATAGATGGATGAGAAGACCTAAAGAGGAAAACAAGTCTTTCTATTTTAAGTTTTTCAGCTTGAACCAGTTACATCCTGGGACTCTGGAAACCTTGGACACGAGATGATATTTAACAACTCTAAAGAATCATGAAATATGTGAGAGATGGTAAAAGCATGAACAGAGCAAGTGGTCTTAACTTTTTAAAGGGTAGGGGCGCCTGGGTGGCTCAGTTGAGCGTCTGGCTTCAGCTGAGGTCATGATCTCGCCATTTTTGAGTTCAAGCCCCGTGTCGGGCTCTGTGCTGACAGCTCAGAGCCTGGAGCCTGCTTCAGATTCTGTGTCCCCTCTCTCTCCGCCCCACCCCTGCTTGTGCTCTGTCTCTCTCTTTCAAAAAAAAAATGAACATAAAAAAAATTTTTAATAAAATAAAAAATATTTTTAAAAAAGGGCAAAGAATTCTGTATCTATAGACTAATGAGTAATTTATATCACAAGATTCTAGAACAGTTTATTGAAAAAATTATTTATGAAGACTGAAAGGCTGACATAATACGTATGAGGGAGAAAGATTCTCTCAGGACCAGTAACCCCTGGCCATTTGAATCTCATTTCTGATGGAGACACCTGAATGGTAGATCAGGGAATGTGGTAGCCAAAGAGAATCTGAAGACTAGGTCAGTGACAAAGTCCATCAAGATATCATTAAGGACAGGCTGAATGAGATTTGGATAGATATGTAATGGTTGAATATCCTTACCACATAGCAACTCATTGTTGAGTCAGGTCAACCGAGGGGGAAGTTCCTAGTGGCTGCCAAAAGGTTCTATTCTCACCTCTGGCCATTTAACGTATTGGTCATGAATTCAGAAGAGAATATTGGTGATATACTGACCAAACACA
The DNA here is from genome assembly GCF_016509475.1 of Prionailurus bengalensis. Taxonomy (NCBI): domain Eukaryota; kingdom Metazoa; phylum Chordata; class Mammalia; order Carnivora; family Felidae; genus Prionailurus; species Prionailurus bengalensis. Next base: position 12,955,483 of record NC_057361.1, read on the forward strand.
AAAGTAACAGGAAGCTGGGTATGTTAAGTAATATGCAAGATAACATAATTCAGATCCAAAGAAGGTTTAACAGACTAAATTTTCAGTTGTTTCATTGTATGGCCCCTGCCTCATGAACTTCTACATTCCTCCAGTATATATCTCAGTGCCTGACATTAAGTTCTCAGTGAAAGTTTTATGAATGGACAAATGAATGAATAAATAAATGAATGATAGAAAGTGTCTAAGACAATGTGGTTAGTAGTGGAAACTGATAGTTGACCACCAAAGTCCATACTTCCCTTCTTACAAAGAAATGGAGTTGTGGGGTGCCTGGGTGGCTCATTTGGTAAAGCATCTGACTTGGGCTCAGTTCATGATCTCACAGTTCATGAGTTCAAGTCCCACATTGGGTGAGCTCAAGCCCTGCTTCAGGTGAGCACGAGCCCCACCTTGAGTGAGCCCCACTTCTCTCTCTTTCTACCTTTCTCTCTGCCCCTTGTTCACTTGCACCCTCTCTCTAAAAAAAAAAAAAAAAAAAAAGGAAAAGAAATGGAGTTGTGGTTGGGTGTATGATGTATCAACTGGACTATATTTCCCAGCCTCCTTTGCAGTTAGCTGTGGTCATGTGACTAAGTCTTGACTCATTGAATCTTGGCACACATGATGAGTCCTACTTCCAGGTCTGGTAGGATATTGAGGTGCCTCTTATACATTCTCCTTCCTTTTCTCACTAGCTAGAAATAAAATAGACATTACAATGGCCCAGCACCAAGGATGCAGATGAAAATAATGCCATAGGAGAATTGCTATGCTACAGACAGAAGGGACCTGAGTCCTTGGATGACCAGATGGAGCAAAGCTTGCTCACATCACAGCTGTTATATGATATATAAACCACTTATGAAGGGTTTCTTTGTTATGGTTTCTTAGTCTTCATCCTAACCTGAGGTTCAAGGTGAGATTGCCCAGCCAATAAGCAGTGAAGCAGGGACAAATGTCATGGAGTACTCTTTCGTCAAATGAAAAACCTAATGGCCACACAAATATAGGATAGGGGAAATTTAGCTTAACAGCTCCATGTCTAAAAAAACTTGAAGGTTTTGGTTCACTGGAAGATTAATATAACTCAATAGTGTGCTATAGCTGCGGGGAGGGGACAGCAGAGTGGGGAAATAAATGCAGTCCTACAACTGTGGCATGTAGAACGAGGGCAGTGCTGGTTGGACTGATGTTTTTCTGCCCTAGTGGGACCACAGCTGGCAGCCTTCAGTTTACAGTGCAGACTCATGTTTTTTCAGCAGGACTACTCAAGCACCTTATAGGAATTTGATTATACCTTAGTGTTCTATGGATGCTAGTAGATTTGATTAAAATTTTTACTTTTGCCTGTAATTTTCCACTAGACTACGTGTGAGTCAGGCAACCTGGATGCTTCCAACAAAGCATATCCAGAGTAGATAAATCAGGATCATGAACAAATTTAAAATTATGCCCTATAAGGAGTATTTGTTGGAGTACGGCATGACTCACCACAATGAAGAGGAACCTCGGGGGGACAAAATAGTAGATATCTTCAAATATTTGGGGGACTGTCTTGAGACAGAGGAATGAGATTTATTCTGAATGGTATCTGAAAACCCTAAACTTGAAACTGCATGAAAAAAAGCATCATTCCATATAAACCCGGTGTATAAACTAGATTTTTAAAAAATTAAGAGATGCCCATTTAGATTTATAAAATTCTTGGGGCACCTGGGTGGCTCAGTCGGTTGAGTGACTTTGGCTCAGATCATGATCTCGTGGTTCGTGAATTCGAGCCCCACATGGGGCTCTCTACTGTCAGTCTATCAGCACAGAGCCCACTTCAGATCCTCTGTCCCCCTCTCTCTGCTCCTCCCCTGCTTGCACTATACCCCAAATAAATAAATATTAGATTTATAAAATTCTTCCCTTTATAAAAAGAGCCATCTCAGTGTTCTTTGAATAGTAAGTTCCTCTATGCATTTAAGATTTGGGTTCCCAAAAAACCTTAAAGGAATATACTGAATTCCTCAATTCCCTGACATGGCATAGTCAGCTGGGTTAATTTGAGTTTTATAAAGAAACTGTTGACAAGTGTGTGGGAAGCAATAGGCAAATCACTGAGAATGGTGAAGTACCCCAAGGCTAGTAACAACAAGGCAAAGAAGTGCTAAGGGGAAGGCATTACTGGAACCTGTAGACAGTGAGAATTGAGTGAAATTGGCCATGTGTCCTTCCTTCAGCCAAAGGATGTGGCTTATGATGATCCTACAGGAAGAAACAGGGAAATAAACACCCTGAACTTCACTTCCTTCCCTTTCTGCAATCTACCAGGGCTTCCCATTGGCTGAACTCAACCAGAAGCCAGGGGGCAGGAAGCACATTCATAAAATCCATGCAGGTCAGCCTTTCTATCCATAAAGGAGAGTAGAAAGGGTAGAGAATTGGCCTGTGGGAGCAAAAGGAAGTGATGAAGGAAATGTAACGTGAACCTGAACTTTCTACATTATGTATCAATCATTTATCTTCGCATTTTGTTCCATATCTGAGAAATACTAAAGAAACCTTAAATATAACAGCCTCTAAAACAAATAGTGGGAACTAATTTAAAATGAAGATGAAAATTGGGGTGCCTGGGTGGCTCAGTTGTTGAGCATCCGACGTCGGCTCAGGTCATGATCTCATGGTCCGTGGGTTCAAGCCCTCCATCGGGCTCTGTGCTGTCAGCTCAGAGCCTGGAGCCTGCTCAAATTGTGTCTCCCTCTCTCTCTGCCCCTCCCCCACTCACACTCTGTCTCTGTCTCTCTCTCAAAAATAAGTAAACATTTTTAAAAAAATGAAAATGAAAGCTCAGCATGCTAGAAGTGAAGCTGATGGTTTTTCATCTCCCTCCATTCACGTGGATGAATACTGCCTTCATTTTTAAACACATTTACAGATTGATATGCTTCTATTATTTGCTAGACCTATGGTAAACCAAAAGAGGAAAATAAATTTTACTTCTGTGAAAAATGCCTATGACAGTAAGATGCAGATTTTACTTTCATGAAGCACCAAATGAGCCACTATAAAAGTTTAAATAGGTCAGCATTTAGAAAACAAATCTTGCTGCATAGAGTTAGAACCATGAAAAAAATAAAATAAAATAAAGACAAGCCAGTGATATTCCTGGCCTAAACATTTGGTTTAGGTTTTGAATTAGACAAATGTTCTTTCACCATCTTTGTTTGCTCAGAAAGAGTGAAACCTGTGTCACTGGCAATTTTTATTTTAACATGACTCCCTTTTGTGAATACCCTCTTTCAGTTATAGTGCATGATTTTTTTTTAAAGGCCTTGGGCAGATTCACACATTTTGTGCTGTCGCTGTTGTTCCCACAGCACTCTTTCCCTCTCTTTCTCACAGCACTTGTCATTTTGTTTCGTAATTATTTAACATGTCTGACTCCCCTGCTAGACTGTGAGCCCCCAAGAAGAAGGATCATGTGTTATTTGTCTTTGCAACCTGCAGTCCCAGGAGTACCTTCCCACAGCATCCGCCCCATGAATCCTTGTCAAATAATGATGCAGCAGCCTCACCTTCTGTCCTTTCTCTCTTGAGGGGAAGGATTCTTAAAGTCAAAGAGAATGCCATCCCCTGTGTACATTCTCAAGAGTGAAGCTGGTGGTTTATGTTTTCTTTTTAACCATTTTGTATTTTAACAACTTTGTACTTGTACTTGCATGTACTATTTGAGCATATGTAAGATTCTGTTAAATGGAATCACTTAGGCGGGGGAGGGGTGGGTGGGGACAGGGATCAGTAAACTTTTTTTTAAGGGCCAGATAGTAACTATTTTAGGTTTTGCGAGCCACATAGTCTTAGTAGCAACCACTCAATTGTGCCCATGTAGTACAAAAACAGCCTTAAACAATATGTAAATTATCGGGCGTGGCTGTGTTCCAATAAAACAGGCCTCTATTGAGGACACTAGGTTGTCAACCGTGCTGCAGTGAGTATCCTTATACATACGGCCTTTCTTCCATGTATGTATATATCTGTAGGGGCAATGTCTAGAGGAAGAATTACTGGGGCAAAGAATAAATACATCCGTAAAGTTTGATAGATATAGCCAAATTTGCATCACCTTTTCATAAAAAATAATTAACAAAAAAATAAATATGCAGGCTTTCAAGATCAAATTATTCACAGTTTCTAGTGTCAGATTTGCATTAGGAATGAAATCACAAAGTATTTATTGAATATCTATCATTCATGCCTGTCCTAGACAGTATGGGAAAAACAAAAGAATAAGACACTGTCTCTTCAGTCAAAAATTCTAAAATCTGGTCAAGAGAAATCAGTCAAAATGATTGTTTAACTTGAGGGTTGGTTTTTGTTTTTTGTTTTTTGTTTTTAATGAATTGACTAGTTAACGATTTAACTAAGTAAGAGAAGATCTGCCCAAAATTCATTACCATTATGGCTGAGGACATCCATGGCTGAAAGGAGTCATCTGAATCTGGACTAATATGATACTTTACCTTTGCATCTTTAGCATCTCTTTTTTCATGTTTTACCTTATCTTAAGAATCTCCATATACTTACTTATGTCCCCTACCTAACTATATAAATAGTCTCTGGGTTACTCGTCTTTGTTTTCCTCCAGTCTTGTTCTCAGGAGATGTTTAAGATAATAGCTCTTGGTCAGCCCATCAACACAAAGTCTGCTTAAAGCAAGAAGTACCCTAAAATGGACACATACTGAAACCTTTTGTAAGGAGTGACTCTAAAGACCAGCATTTTTATCACATTCGAGGAACCATTCAGATTGTCTTTCTAGCTGCATCAATTAAATGCCACAAGGGATGAATACGTTAGGCTTTATATACATTATCTAGCTGTCATAAGGAGACAATATCTTTTCTTTACTTGTACCCTGCTGACTTTGGAAACCCTCTGAGGACCTAAGAGCAAATGTGGGATTGTCCAAAAGCTGAGAGACCCTGGGAGAAATCACAAGACTGCTGAATGCATCATTACCCAGGTTCTCTCTTCTAGGGCCAATGACTGCAGTCACCCTGCTGTCCTGTCTTATGTCATGACTCATGGATTATCTCATCAGAAAGCTTTGCCACTGGACTCTCATGTCACATAACAATGTGACCTCACCAGCCAGGTTGTGAACAGAAAGTTCAAATAACCAGAACTGGTTTTGACTACCAAAGAGAGAGAGAAAGAGAGAGAGAGAGAGAGAGAGAGAGAGAGAGAAGAAATAAACTGGACTAATCGATGAGACTCAAGATTTAACAACCATAACTAGTTTGATAATGAGGATATGTTTGCTAAATCTAATATTTGTAACATCTTGAAGTGCTTTACAAACCTATCAAAGTCTAAAGGCAACATTTTTAGTTTTCATTATATCACATTATCTCCTACCTCTTGGAATTTGGTTCAGTTAAATGTAAGTCTTTGATTTGCAAGTTTTTCCAAGTCCTTTAATCTCTTTATTGGAACACAGAAATATTAGTGGTGGCTCAGTCAGTTAAGCATCCAACTTTGGCTCAGGTCATGAACTCATTGCTCATGGGTTCGAGCCCTACATCAGGCTCTGTGCTGACAGCTCAGAGCCTGGAGACTGCTTCGAATTCTGTGTCTCCCTCTCTCTCTGCCCCTCCCCTGCTCATGCTCTGTCTCTCTCTCTCTCAAATGTAAATAAACATTTAAAAAAAATTTTTAAGAACATGGAAAGATCATAGAATCTACAGATAATTTGGTGGCCATGTGGCTTTTTTAGTATGGTTACATCATTATAATTAGAACTGACAACCCAGAAGATTAACACTTGTAACACTGTTGGTAAAATTCAGTACTGAGTAAGCTGGTTAATGCTCAAACTAGAAAATTCAGTTAACTAGACTACCTAATTTCCCAACATTTCTGAAATAATCTGTTTATTCAGGTGTGCTCTCTTAAACATACTGAGGCAAACTGAACTAACTCATTTGCCTTCTGTATTAGTTTCATATAACTGCAGTAACAAAGTACCACAAATTAGGTGGCTTAAAACAACAGAAATTTATTCTTTCACAAATCTGGAGGCTAGAATTCTGAAATCAAGATATAGGTAGGGCCATGCTCCCTCTGAGGGCTCTACAAAAGAATTCTTCCTTGCCTCTTAGAGCTTCTGGTGGTTGCCGGAAATCCTCAGCGTTCCTTGGCTTATAAATACATCACTCCAATCTCTGCCTCTGTGGTCTCATGGGGTTCTCCCTGCATGTCTCTGTTTCTGTGTCTTCTCTTCTTCTAAGGACACCAATAATATTGGATTAAGAGCCCACCCTACTCCTAACTTATTAAGTCTGCAATGACCCTATTTCCAAACAAGGTCACATTCTGAGGTCCTGGGGGTTAGGACTTCAACATATCTTTTGGGGGCACAATTCAGCTCAGAATACCTTCCGAGCACTAGGTACCATAATTTAGTCCCAGTGAACACCTACCCATCCATACCCTAAGGAAAAAATAACTTTTCATTTAACAGTCAGCTGGTGCATATCAGGAGAATGGGATGGCATTGGGGTTGCCTCTGACCTGCTGTAACAGTGAACAATTTCCACCCTCTTAAATGCTTCTCAGTCTAGATTTAAACTGGGAAGCAGCATGCACAAAGCCAGGCCTCCCAAGGACGACCTCAGAAGAGAAAGGATCCACTGAATCCTTGATGACAGCAGCAAGCTTGAGGTCTCTGGGTTGGGGATCACTACCATGACATGAATAATGCATGTCAAGGGTGTCCCTGAAAGTCCAATTCTGCTCTGTGCCCTGTACAAACACCCAGATATTATAGATATTATTTATGGAGAAATCAATGCCAAGTGACAAGCCTATTTCTTCTCGATTATGTCAGCCATCTTCCCAACTCCAACCAGACCTTCCTTTGTTTCAAGAGGTCACGTTTTATCATCTTTGGCTAGAGCTGCTAATGAGTAACGCAAGTTTTCAGACCCAGCCTCCTCATCCTTTTCCTTGTCTATCATCAAGGCAAAAGACCTTAGCAACATCTAGTTCCAGTAGCACTGTCTTCCAACATAAATTAACTACACAGAAGATTGCCCTCACAAATGGAAAGAAACAAAATTTTGTCAAAAGTTTAAGTTGATATGACCATAGCCTACTCTCTCTAATGTCTCTGGCCCTAGAGTAGCAGTGGTTTTCACATAAGGATCACCTGGAGGGCTTATTTAAGCACAGATCAGTGGGCCCCACACCAGAGCTTATGACTGTGTGGATCTGTGGTCAGGCCAAGACCCTGCATTTCTAACAAGTTTCCAGGTGATGCTGAAGCTGCTAGTCTGGGGACCATGCTTTGAGAACCACTGCTCTAAGGCAAAAAGAAAGAAAAGCTTAACTGAAGTGAAGACTGATTTTTATGTGGACAATTTATAACTGATAGCAGAGTTTGAAATCAATGGTAGAGGTATTTTAGATAATCATTTTAGATGAGAAATAATATCAGTTTCATTAAAATATTCATTAATTTATTTGGGCCCAAATAGATCCAAGGGAAAAAAAGAGTTCTATACAGGATTAAGAATACCAAGGGTTGAATTTGTTTAATAAAAATACAAAATATTCCTAGAAAGATGTATATAACATGTAATACATGCATCATTTAATGGCTAGTTTTCCAGTCATCTGTTTTGGGAACAAATAAAGACAGAAAATCTCAATCTCTCATGAGGCAGCCTCCAGTCCTACTACTTACACTAACAGCTCCCACCTGATCCCCTAGCGTTTACATCACACACCTGTCACTCCACATGGTTGCCTTCCAGGTCACGCCTGCCAACTTTCCAGATGTTTGTTATTTTATATTTCGCTGCTGGTTTCCCAAGATCCCTTAAGATTATTCGAATTACTGCAACATACAAACTTTAATGATGTGCTCTGAAAAGAAACATTTTGCTCTGAGAACTGTTTCTGAGAGTCCAGTTTCACAATTTGCATTCACAGAGCATTTATTTTCAAAACCATTTGATGAATAAACCATTTTCCTGAAGTTATGCCTTGATTTCTTGCTGCAATCCAAAAATCCTTGAAGATATATGCATGAAAATCCAGGGGTAAAATTATAAAATTATAAAAGCCCACGACCATGTACTTTAAAATGCTACTTTCACAAAGCTAAATTAATCAATGTTTCCCATGGAGAGCAAAGGCAAAACAACTCTGCCAAGTGAATAGTGGTTGTTGCTGGTTTTCCCCCTTCATGGCATCCAAGAGAACCAGAACTCTTAGCAAAGCAAACTATGAAATGAGAAAGAAGGGAAAATAGTAACAGCCTCCATCAAAGTTTCTTAGCTTCAATAAACAGGACTTCACCAAGAAGTCTTTTCACGTCATACCACCTGCTTGTCCTTTCCCCAGAACATGGACTCTGGATGCTCAAAGCCTCACAGCATAACAACAGCTCACAAAACATTACTTGTATTGGGGCATAATTCAAGATTTTTAGCCCCAGGATCTAATTCAACAAAATAATTTCTACATTAATTTAAGAACTTTCCCCTTTGGTTGTGGAATGAAAGCTCAAGATCATTAGCCAAAAACTATTATCCAACACCCCTAGGCTCCAGAACATCGTGATTGGTGCATGGGAAGATAAGAAAAGGAAGTTGGAGTCTGTGACCTGAGTCAGTTTATTTTTGTAATGGACTCACGAAAGCTTCCCAAAACACTGGCATAAGCAAAGGAGAACCAATATTGCTACATAAAAAGTATAGTAATAATAGTATTAATCTCAATTAACTAGAATGGGCTGTTGAAGCTAAGGCAGTTTTATATTCTGGGAACATTAAGCAGAACATTTTTCCTTCTTATTGTTCCAATATTGTTGCTAGCACATAGCTGTAGTGGGTTTGGGGGATTGGCTTGCTCAATTCTGTTCCAACCCCCATCTGTGCCTTCCTGGATTACAGAGACTTGAAAGCAATAAGCTCTATTTTCCAGATTCCCTTACAACTAAAAATCGTGGGTGAGATTTAGATTCTACATAACAGATGCACACTCATCCAATACTTGGATTTGGAACCAAGTTATGTAGGAAGAGAGGCCAGGTGTGAGAAATTCATTTTGGGGATGCAGATCGTAGCTGAAGTGGTCTGGTTCCAATGCCAGCAGCTGAGGCTATGGTTTCCTGATGTAGCAGAAGTGGCTTCCCTAACACAGCAGAGGCAGTGGCTCCCAAGTCAGCACTTTAGTGGTAGGAGCCCACTCAAAAAGCACCTTTCAGACTGTGGAAGGAGCAACAGTATCCCTGGAGACCTGGTTTCGTGGTTTGTTTCAAAAGTCAGTCCTGGAAATGCTGCTCATAGTTTGTGTCTTCAGCCCTTTCAATGATATTGCCATGTAATATACCCCTTAACATTCCCTTTCTGCCTAAGCCAACTATAACAGATTCTATCTCTGTAAGTAATCTCCAGTAAATACAGTAGGTGTTCACTTCCTTGCCTTCATAAATGCAGTATGATAAATGTACTTGATGAATAGGTGCCTTAAAATTCTTTAAAATCATTGTTAAAAAAATAAAAGAGTTTTTGTTCAAATGAAATTAATGAATGCTAAATCACTTTGAACTTCTAGGAGCGACCTAACTTCATGTGAACAAGAATCTCCTTTCACACTATCATAGCAAATAAAATATTAGGTCTACAGAGATAAGGAAGCCAAGTGAAGAGAATGCAGAAAGCATAACCTATAATGAAATCAATAAATATGGCTGTGTGTTGGTAGTGGGTTTAATATTTCAATAGCTGCAAAAAAAATATTTCAGGTAGAGACTCCAACAACTGTCCAAGACAAGACAATGATGTCTTGGAATGGGGTGGCAAGAATGGATGGAAAGTAAAGATGGTGACTGTCATAGTTTGCATTCTCCCAGAAGCAAACATTGAAAGGGCAATTTGAATGCAAGTACTGTACTTTTTTAAGAGATAATATCTGTAGAGGAGCAAGCAAGTATAATAGTTCTCTATTGCTGTTGTAACAAATTACCACAAATTTGGTGGCTTAAAACAATACAAAACCATTCTCTTCTATTTCTGGAGGTAAGAAGTCCAAAATCAGTTTCAATGGGCTAAAGTCAAGGCACTAGCAAGGCTCATTCCCTCTGGAGGCTCCAGGGAAGAATCCATTTTCATTCATCTTCTAGCCTTCTAGTGTCTGTCAGTATTCCTTGGCCTCTGGCTTCTATTTCTATCTTAAAAATGCATCACCCAGGAGCACCTGTGTGGCTCGGAATAAGCATCTGACTCTTGATTTCGGCTCAGATCACAGTCTTGTAGTTCGTGGGTTTGAGCCCCACGTAGGGCTCTGCGCTGATAGCACAGACCCTGCTTGGGATTTTCTCTCTCCCTCTGTCTATGCTCCTCCCTGCCTCTCTTTCTCTCTCTCTCAAAATAAATAAATTAAAAAGAATTTTTTAAACCTCATGTGACACTATAAGAAAAGAAAATTACAGGCCAATACTTTTGATGAGCATAGATGCAAAAATCCTCAAGAAAATATTAGCAAACCAAACTCAACAGTACATTAAAAGGATCATACATCATAAGTGGGATTTATTCCAATGATGCAAGGATAGTTTATCATATACAAATCAATAAATGTGATACACATTAACAAAATGAAGGGGAAATCATAGGACTGTCTCAATAGATGCAGAAAAAGCATCTGAAAAAATTCAACATCCTTTCTTGATTAAAATTTTCAACAAATTAGATAAAGAAGGAATGTACCTCAACATATTAAAGGCCATGTATGACAAGCATACAGCTAATATACTCAATGATGAAAAGCTGAACGCTTTTCCTCTAAGATCAAGAACAAGACAAAGATACCCACTCTTTTCACATTTATGCAACATAGTACTGGGAAGTCCTAGCCAGAACCATTAGGCAAGAAAAAGAAATAGAAAGCATCCAAATAGGAAAGGAATAAGTAAAATTGTCTGTTTGCAGATGGAATGATCTTAAATATAGAAAACCCCAGAGACTCCACCAAAAAAGCTGTTAGAGCTAATAAACAAATTCAGAAATTTTGCAGGATACAAAATCAACACTCAAAAATAAATTGCATTTCTGTACACTAAAGATGAAAAATCGAAAAAGGAATTAAAAAAACAATACACATATAAAACAAGACAAAATCTACTAGGAATTATTTAAATTGATAAGAAAGTTCAGTAAAGTGGTTGCAAACAAGGAATGTATAAAGAAATTAATAGTTTTCCTTCCCCAGAGTAGACAAAAAAATACTCGAAAAACAGATCACACTTACATGAACAACAAAAACATAGAATACCCATCTATTTAATAGGCAGAATCCCTATGATAAAAATTATAAAACTCTACTAAAACATATAAAGATAAGATTAAATATATAGAATTGTGCCATACTACTGGCTTTCATAACAGATTGTTATAAAGATACCAATTCTTCCTAAAATAATATATACACTTAATGCAATTGCAATCAAAATTCTTTCTTTAAAAATATTCATCAGAAATGTATGTTGTGATTTCACTTTCACACTGACCATCTTTGTTGATTAGATGACTTAAGTAATGAGTAATGAGTAATGATATTTTAAAAAATTAAGTAATGAGTAAGTAAGATGAAAAAAAACTAAAGCTTTGGCCTATGATATCATCAATGGGATTAAGGGAGTATTCTGGGCTTTTGAAACACAAATGTTCAAGAATCAGAAAACATGTCCATGACATTCCATCTTGTCCCAAACAAGGCTACTGTTCTTCACTCGGTATTTCCTCTTCTATTAAACAGAGTCACCTGGTGATTACCTCCAACAACTTTTTTCCCCTTCTAAACTACTTAAAATTTAGTATTTATGAACATCTGAGTATTTACTACTTAGCTATTGCTTACAAATATGGTGGATGACCCTAAGGCTCAAAATATCTAAAACAGTCGAGATTCTTCGTATGTTGAAGATCATGAGATGCAAAGAGCAGACAAGGAAAAGATGGAAGATGAGTGCAATCACTGTTTGCAACATCAGTCTGATCATCACAAATGCCTACACTGTTCCTCCAACCCCACTATTATGCACTGCAGAAGAGGTTGTCTAATGCTAGGCTGATTTGGAAGATTCTTTTTTTCTTAATTTTAATTCCAGTATAGTTTACACTGTTATATTAGTTTCAGGCATACAATATAGTGATTCAACAATTCTATACACTACTAAGTGTTCATCATAAGTGTACCCTTAATACTCTTCACCTATTTCACCCATCCCCTGCCCCCCCACTCACCTCCCTTCTGGTAATCACGAGTTTGTTTCTATAGAAAAGTCTGTGTTTTGGTTTGTTTCTTTTTTCCTTCTTTTTGTTCTGTTTCTTAAATTCTACATATGAGTGAACTCATGTGGTATTTGTCTTTTTCCAATTGACTTACTTCACTTAGAATTATACTCTCTAGGTCCATCCATTTTGTTGCAAATGACAAGATTTCATTCTTTTTTACAGCTGAGGAACATTCCATTGTGTGTGTGTGTGTGTGTATGTGTGTGTGTGTGTGTTCATAGTAAAACCTTGGATTGCAAGTAACTTGTTCTGCGAGTGTTCCACAAGATGAGCAAACATTTCTAATAAATTTCAACTTAATAAACAAGTAATGTCTTGCAATATGAGTAGTGTGTGACATCGAACATTACATAATTACAACAGAAATGGTTCTTCTCTCTCTCACTGCAAGATTGTGGGTGATCATCTCCCATGCTCAGATGCTCAGTCTCAGGCCACGGTGTTTGGCAGAAATCAGTGATTTTTCAGAACATTGGAAGGTGCCCACAACTGGCACTGGTGTATTTTCTGTCCCTTCAAAGCACCTATGGACAGTCCTTTGCTTTTCCAGACAAGAGTAAGCTTAGGAATGCTCTGCTTCATTCTAGGTCAGGCTGCCTGCAGATACAGACCCTTTCCTCTGCTGCCTTCCTGTCAATTACATTAACTACAGTCTATGACAAGAGTTGATTAATACTGTACTGTAGTCAACATCCATGCGAGCATATACAGTGGCCCCCATGCAGAAAAAGCTTGAAAAGCTTTGAAGAAAAAGGTTGAAAAGAAAGGCGGTAAGAAGATGATGATTACGGTGGAAGCTAAGAAGGAAATTGAGAAGTACAAACGAGGTATGCAAGTGGCCAAAATTGCAAGATTTTATAAGAATTCTATGTCTGCATCTCGATTGCAGAGGAGGAGGAGAAAAAGGCAGAGGAAACTTTCACTTCAAATGGGATTAGGGAGATGTGTAAAATGTGGGAAACAGTGCAAAATTTTGTAGAAAAGCACCACCCGAATAAGGTTGTAGCAGTGCCAGCGATGAATCTGTTTAACGACAATACAATGTCATATTTCCACGAAATCCTCAAAAGGAGGCAAAAGCAAGTGTCAATTGGATAGGTTCCTTGTTAAAGTTACACAAAAAGAAAAAGATTCCATTGATAGATAGCAGTGATTCCATTAGTGATAGTGGAAGTCTTTCTACACAATAACCCTCCTCTCTCTTATCTCCCTCTTTTCAAAGGTTAGTGCAGGTTAATTTGGTTTTTTTTTCTTTATATTTTGCATTTTCTTAATTATTTTGTATTATATTACAGTATTGTAATCACTTTTATATGAATATTTTTGAGTTGTGGAACAAATCATCTGAGTTTCCATTATTTCTAATTCACTTTGATATACAAGTACTTTGGATTCCAAGCATGTTTCTGAAACAAATTATGCTAGCAAACAAAGGTTTTACTGCACATATATATTTTTTAATGTTTATTTATTTATTTATTTTGAGACAGAGAGAACAGGGAAGGGGCAGAGAGAGAGAGAGAATTCTAAGAAGGTTCTGCGCTGCCAGTGCCGAGCCCAATGTGGGGCTCAAACCCATGAACCATGAGATCATGACCTGAGTTGAAACCAAGAGTTGGGCACTTGACCAAATCAGCCACCCAGGCACCCCAAAAGACTATATTTTTGAACAATGTCTCCTTTTCTAAAGTTGCAGTACATCTTAGTCGATTGTGTTTATTTTGAGGAATATATTATGGCCTTGGGGAAGGGCTGACAAAAACTGAGGAGGGCTATTGCATTTCTTGGTTCTGTAGTTAAGTAAATCAGATAACTTTGTTCTCTCCTCTTCCCCCAAGGTGTCTTAGTTTGAAATAAATGTGTTTCATTGTTAGTAAAAAAGAGACTGTAAGTTGGCCTTAGGTTTAACAACATCAAAGCAGGTGATAAATGAAGAACACAAAGCCAGAGAAAAATGCATTAGGAGGCCATTTTGGACTTGACTGATAATAATTGACAAGCCCTTCCCCTAGAGATTGGTTTTGAACATCAGTGAAATATGAAAGGGGATAGGGAGAAAGTTACTTAGCCAAACCTAGAAGGACTTTGCTAAATTTGAAACTGTCACATGTAATCAAATGCCAGTTGATAATTTCTAAAACATCTTTTATGGGCCATTTACCACAAAGGTGTTTATTTTATGTATGTATTTATTTACTTATTTAATGGCCTCATTCAACAATTTATAGCACTGTAGAAGATACGAAAAAGAAGGGGACCAGTCTCAGCTTTCCATAAAGGATTTTCAAATGAGCACAAATTCAGGCAGTTCTAAAAGGCACTGTTCCCAATTCTCTCCACTCTTCAACCCTGTACAGGAACTACTTGTCCTATATCCATGTTTTTTTCTAATTTCTTCATAAGGGTTTACCAAGTATACTTTTCTGTTTTTGATAATCCAACACCCAAGCCAAAAGGCATTAAGCAAAACAGACTATCAGTCAAGTCCGTTCGAAAGACACAAATCTTGGTTTAAATATTAACCATGAGATTTAGATATATCCATCCCTCTTCCTCCTTTTACATTATTGACTCCAAGATGCAGACATCGATGTCTTATAAAATCTTGCAATTTTGGCCATTCGCATACCTCATTTGTACTTTTCGATGATTTCCTTCTTAGCTTCTTTATTTTTTTATTTTTTTATTTTTTTAATATATGAAATTTATTGACAAATTGGTTTCCATACAACACCCAGTGCTCATCCCAAAAGGTGCCCTCCTCAATACCCATCACCCATCCTCTCCTCCCTCCCACCCCCCATCAACCCTCAGTTTGTTCTCAGTTTTTAACAGTCTCTTATGCTTTGGCTCTCTCCCACTCTAACCTCTTTTTTTTTTTTTTCCTTCCCCTCCCCCATGGGTTGCTGTTAAGTTTCTCAGGATCCACATAAGAGTGAAACCATATGGTATCTGTCTTTCTCTGTATGGCTTATTTCACTTAGCATCACACTCTCCAGTTCCATCCACGTTGCTACAAAAGGCCATATTTCATTTTTTCTCATTGCCACGTAGTACTCCATTGTGTATATAAACCACAATTTCTTTATCCATTCATCAGTTGATGGACATTTAGGCTCTTTCCATCATTTGGCTATTGTTGAGAGTGCTGCTATAAACATTGGGGTACAAGTGGCCCTGTGCATCAGTACTCCTGTATCCCTTGGATAAATTCCTAGCAGTGCTATTGCTGGGTCATAGGGTAGGTCTATTTTTAATTTTCTGAGGAACCTCCACACTGCTTTCCAGAGCGGCTGCACCACTTTGCATTCCCACCAACAGTGCAAGAGGGTTCCCGTTTCTCCACATCCTCTCCAGCATCTATAGTCTCCTGATTTGTTCATTTTGGCCACTCTGACTGGTGTGAGGTGATACCTGAGTGTGGTTTTGATTTGTATTTCCCTGATAAGGAGCGACGCTGAACATCTTTTCATGTGCCTGTTGGCCATCTGGATGTCTTCTTTAGAAAAGTGTCTATTCATGTTTTCTGCCCATTTCTTCACTGGGTTATTTGTTTTTCGGGTGTGGAGTTTGGTGAGCTCTTTATAGATTTTGGATACTAGCCCTTTGTCCGATATGTCATTTGCAAATATCTTTTCCCATTCCGTTGGTTGCCTTTTAGTTTTGTTGGTTGTTTCCTTTGCTGTGCAGAAGCTTTTTATCTTCATAAGGTCCCAGGAATTCACTTTTGCTTTTAATTCCCTTGCCTTTGGGGATGTGTCAAGTAAGAGATTGCTACGGCTGAGGTCAGAGAGGTCTTTTCCTGCTTTCTCCTCTAAGGTTTTGATGGTTTCCTGTCTCACATTTAGGTCCTTTATCCATTTTGAGTTTATTTTTGTGAATGGTGTGAGAAAGTGGTCTAGTTTCAACCTTCTGCATGTTGCTGTCCAGTTCTCCCAGCACCATTTGTTAAAGAGGCTGTCTTTTTTCCATTGAATGTTCTTTCCTGCTTTGTCAAAGATGAGTTGGCCATACGTTTGTGGGTCTAGTTCTGGGGTTTCTATTCTATTCCATTGGTCTATGTGTCTGTTTTTGTGCCATCCTTCTTAGCTTCTACTGTAATCATTTCCTTCTTATCACCTTTCTTTTCAACCTTTTTTCTGCATGGGGGCCACTGTATACACTCACATGGATGTTGACTACAGTACAGTATTAATCAATTCTTGTCATAGTCTGTAGTTAATGTAACTGGCAATAAGGCAGCAGAGGAAAGGGTCTGTATCTGCAGGCAGCCTGACCTAGAATGAAGCAGAGCATTCCTAAGCTTACTCTTGTCTGGAAAACCAAGGACTGTCCATAGGTGCTTTGAAGGGACAAAAAATGCACTAGTGCCAGTTGTGGGCACCTTTCAATGTTCTGAAAAATCACTGATTTCTGCCAAACACTATGGCCTCAGACCGAGCATCCGAGTGTGGGAGATGATCACCCACAATCCCCCAGAGAGAGAGAGAGGGAGAGAGAGAGAAGAACCATTGGCTCAGTTGTGATCATGTGATGTTCGGCATCACGTACTACTCATATTGCAAGACACTGCTCATTTATCAAGTTGAAATTTATTAGAAATATTTGCTTGTCTTGTGGAACACTTGTAGAACAAGTTACTCGTAATCCAAGGTTTTACTGTATAGTCTTTTGACTATAAAAAAAAAAACTAGTCATGTTATTATGGACATAGATCAGAATAATGCAAACAATTGCATTTCATCTGAAGATTCATCTCAATGGAACCTGGGATAAATGCTAAAACTGGGGAGTGTTTGAAAAAAGAAATCAGTCCTTCCTTAGGTAGCTAAGTCTCTGAGCTGCTGATTACATATCTGCATTGGATAACACCTTGAACTGGATAAAACCTCATGAATAATGAGGCTTCTCTGTGGCAGCTTTTCTATAAACCACACAACACTTGTTTACTTTTACTAAAGAATGAGATGAATATAAGTTAAAGAGTATAGTAAATAAAGTGTCTGTGAACAGATATTTCTAAGGGATAAATCTTTTCCCCCCCAAATCAGATTGTTTTATGGATTGGGAGAAAAGTAAAATACATGCTGACAGAGCCACCAGAGACAATTTATCTGGATCTCAGGAAGATATAGCCTTTGATAACCTTTGGCACAATAAACTAATACATAAAATTAAGGAATTTCAAAATCACTGATAACATCCATACATAAAAATTATCCTGGCTGGAGTTTGAGGTGTGATATTTTAAAGGCAATAGTATCAAACTGTCATAGTAACTAAGACAGAAAGGAGTTCCTGGTATTCATTTAGGCAAGATGAACTATCAGGTAAAATTCTATTCTAAACAATGAAGTTCTTTTATTGGAAACACTGATTTGTCACCTGAACCAGCTACATAATTTGTGGAGCTACGTGCAAATGAGAATGTGTGGCCCTTTATTCAAAAGTTAAGAATTTTAGGACAGAGATAGCAGAAAGCCCTTCTAAGTATGGGACCCTGTAGGTTGCACCTGGGAGACTGGCTCTTGTTCTCACTACTGAACAACACTATTTCCTTAGAAATGGCTTGGAGCCCCAAGGTAGAAAGCCAGCCTTGTGTACCTTCTGAGTTAATGAATCAAAATTCAAAAATGTTTCAGAAGGGCTCTGGTGCATAATAAGATGACCTGGAGAAGCCAGTGTTTTGGTTAAGGATATCTAGGAACCCACTAATAGTGGTTCATCCAAATAGAAATGTATTTATTCCAGGTTCCAAGAATTCTGGAAATAGGTAGCCAAAGACGGTTCAGCAGCTCATAAATGGTGGAAGAAACTAAGTTCCTTCTGTCTGTCCCATCCTTCGCAAGAGGGCTGACACCCCTAAGTATCACAGATGCTCCAAGCAGGAAGGAAGAAGCAGAAGTGCAGCACAGCAGATTCTGTTTATGTCTCATTGGCCAGGATGAAGTCATATGTCCAACATAGCTAGAAGACAGGCTGGAGATAGGAGCTCTGAGCCGTCCAGCCTCCATAGTTAAAGACCATAAGCTAAGAGAAGAAGCTTAGAACAGATGACGAATAGCTTAGAATACACAGGGTAGAAGAGAAATAGACTGGAATAACTACTGACATGCACTAATATAAAAAAAGAAAAAGGAACCCCAGCTGTCCATAACTGAGGAAGGAGCCTATGTCAGGAAAAGAGCAACTATGGAAGCCTCCTGCCCAGAATGTCCAGATGAACTTGCCAATACATACCTCTCTGCAACCACCATATATCCCTCCTTGTGTTATGGCTATTTGTGTAGAAGCGCACAGAGGTGGAATGAAGGGATACTGGACTCTGAAACTATCATGGTCCCACTCATAGCTTTTCCACTCACCAGCTGTGTGGTCCTGTCCTATCTACCACTATATTTACACCATCCACTACAATACATATCACCTAAAGCAAGCGCTCAAGGAACAGTCATTGAACAAGTGAGAATGGTACCCTCTCTAAGACTCAGTGCTCCCAACTATAGGTTGGGAGCAGAATCCAGTTCACTATATCAAGATGTTTCAAGCCCAAAACATCTAAACATTGCCTGGCACAGTCTTTAACCCAATATTGCTGCTCCATAAATGTTGGGTTTCTTTCCTTTCTCAAAAACTTGTATTTTCAATGGATAAAAAAATGGCCCTGGAGTATGATACATTTTATATATTCAGATTAAGCCAGTGATTAGCAATATTTAATTACATTTGAACACTTGTTTTAGAAACATAAGTATGTGAGCCAAAAAGAATCCATTTCAATTTCAACTGAAGATAATTGAAATACATATTTCCATAAAGAGGCCAGGCAAAAAAAATCCTTCCTTTGTTCCTTCCCTCTTCATTATTCCAGGAGGTATCAATTCATTGACATAAACCCAGAAATGGTTTTGATGAGTTTCAGAAGAACAGAAATAAAAAGGACACTATTAAAATAAAGCAAATGCTCACTATTATTTTTAGTTCCAAAACTAGAATGGATAAAACTGAAAACCACTTACTTCTACAAAGTGCTAAGGACTGGTCATTCTGAAAACAAATTTATACTTTCTTTAAGATACACTTGGAAAATAATATCACTGTAATAAGATGAAATCCAATGTGGGCTCCTTTCCCATTAAGACCCAACTACAGCAAACAATTTTTTCCCAATCTGTATTTTTGTACAAACGCAGGCACATGAAAAAATCGCTTGGGAACCTGGTTTGCTCTACAATAAAATATAAAAGCTGCTCTTTTCATTTGAAAATCTTTCAATTACCTTTTGCCTCATGCCCTTCTATCTTGCAGATGGTTTTCTTTTTTCTTGATTGTTTTCTATTTCACTGATAGAAGAGGAAACCAACTGTATGATGGCACATCTATACTCTTGTCAATGACACAGCTATTATAATTTTCCAATTGTGGGCTTTAGCTACAGTATGCAAGAATTCTATGGTTTTTTTTTTCCCCTCTCTAAAGTACATTGACAGGAATTGAGCCATAGCAAAACATCTGTGTATTTGTATGTGTGTGTGTGCGTGTGTGTGTGTGTGTGTGTGTGTATGTGTGTGTGTCAATGTGTCTATGTGGGTGTGTACAAAACATAGAGGATGCTACAGCTTAACTTAAGTGATGACTGTTTTTAACGAAAATTTATCTTTATTGTTAGTTCTAACTTTTAAAACACATATAAAAATAAAAATTAGAATGTGACATGGGCCACAGATTGATCACCAGCAAAGCTGGGCTTTCAGTTCTCATTTCACTGCTAACTGGGTCTATGGCTATAGTAGCCAGCCTCCAAAATGGCATCCAACGGTCTCTTCCTTCTGGTATTCAGGCCCTTGTATAGTCCTCTCCCACATTAAGTCAGGCTTGGTCTGTGTGACCAACAGAACGTGGCAGAAGTGATATGTATCACTTCCAAGCCTAGATCATAAAAGACAGTGTGGCTTCTCTACTTTGCCCTTTCTTGGATCACTCACTCTGAGGGAACCCAGTTGATTTGAGAACACTCACAGCCCTATGGAGACACCCACATGATAAGGAACAAAGATTTATGACCAAAAGTCACTTCAGGGAACTGGAAAGATCTTCCAACCCCAATCAAGCCTTCTGATGACTGCAGTCTTGGCCGACATCTTGATTGCAACCTCAAGAGAGATTCTGAGCCAGAACCACCACCTAAGTAGTTCCCAAATCCATACCCCACAGAAACTATGGCATAATAAATATTTATTTTCTTAAGCAACTAAATGTTGAGGTAACACTGCATAGGGATCAATAACTAATACAATGACCCAGTAGGAAGAGTCATTCTATGTTTCCATTTCTCAGGTTATTTTTATTAAGTCAACAAATATTTACTGACATATTTAATATCAGGCATTACTAAGAGGAAAGAGTTAGATAAAATATTCCTTCCAGAAATAATATTTGATTTTCATGGACAATTACAGAATCTGTCAGACTATTCTTTCAATAGAATCTGCAGTTTGCTAGATCAAATGCTCACTTTGAGAAAAAGTCCAAATACTACCTGAAACAAATACTATTAATTGGCTGACCCAACCATCATTCCCTTATTCCTTGTTGCTTTCAAACTTTAACACTGGAAACTCTACTAACTGGCTTTCCCAACTTCCCTTGCCACTAGTAGTGGCCATGTAATGTAATGCTGACCAATGAGACAGAAACAAAAATTTATTTAAAGGGTTTCCAGGAAAGATTTTGCTTTCTTGATAAAAATAGGCAAATATGGCTAGCACCACTCTTTCCTCCTCCTTTCTGCCTTGAATACTGCCCAATGCCTGGAGCTGTAGTAGCCATCTTGTGGCCATGAGGGAAAGGCCTAGAGAATTAAGAGATATTAGTCGTGACATAGTTGAGCTGCAAAGCCAATGCCAAGAGCTTCCTGCCTCCAGAGATGCACAACTCTCTATTTAAGTCATAAAAGTTGCACTTTCTCTTACTTATATCCAAGTCTAGTCTTAATCAACATAATACCATAGAAAGTGATTGGTTTCAAAAGAAATAATAAGGAAGAGTTTTCCCCCTAATAGATCTCCTTTGCTTTAAAGTCCATGAGTTGCTGAAATATATTTTTGCTAACATCAGCACCACCGCCAATAAAAAAGCCTCCTGTCCTCCTAAACAATAGGTTAACAATATATCAATAATACTTAACATCTCTTGAGTGGTCACCATGAGAAAAGCACTGTTGTAAGTGTTCTTGAAGTGTTAATTCACTTAATCTTCACAATAATTCCTTGAGGTCAATACTGTTATGGTCTACATTTTACACATGAGAAAACTAAGGCACAGGGATTGAGGAAACTCACAAATTTTCATAACTAATTAATTAATAAAGATGAAACTTAAACCAAGATCATTTAATTTGTCTTCACCATTTTGCTTCCTTATCTGACATTACCAGATAAAGCAACCAACACACAAAAAAAATGACAACCATGCATCCCCAAATGCACAGGATCTTCCACATTTTGAATTTTTTAAGCTCCTTGAATATTTTCTCTTTCCATAACTTTAAATTGTATGTTTAGCCAGCAGATGGAGAAGAGCCAGGCTGAACAACAGAATAAGATGTGAGACAAGGGAGTTTGGATGGAGGGAAAAATAACACTAACAGCTGTCATCATCATCATCATCATCCTATCTAACATTTATTGAGTTTCTGCCGTATACTATGCACTACACTAGTAGTTACTATGTCATCTTCATATATAAAATATTTAGGGATGTTTCCCCAAGGGTAAGTTAGGCCTGATTTTCACATGACCACCTGAATCAATGGAGACATAAGCATCTACCAATTAACAAAAAACCAAAACCATACTCAGATGAACCTTAGGGAAATGTATACAAAACCCTTTAATAGACAGAAGGAAATTTAAATAGCTATGCTTTATTGAACATTTACTCTGTGCCAGACCTGCAATCAATGCTATAGAAACATTCTCACCTTTAGTCTTCAAACAACTCTAAAAAGGAAGTCCTATCATTAGCCTTTTATCTCCTCTGTCCCTGTCTCCCAACCACCTGCTGGGGAGGTGGTCAGGAGAGGGAATGCAAAGGCGGGAAGTGACTAGATAAAATCTTTCATGCGCCAGCCCCATCCTCTATGTTTCATGCATATAGAATGATTGAACTCTTGGGTCAGAGACAAAGGACAAAAGACAGCAATAGCAGCAGTCGCAATAACATCACTTTCACTGGTTCCCCAAGCCTCAATTCCCACACAGTGATGCAGTGAAAGCCCAGTAATGCCTGAATATGCAGTGAGGAACTCCAAGCCTTGGAAGTGCCAGTCTTTGATAAGGAGACTGATACCAAACCTGACCTGGAGAGAGACATTCTGATTACTATCCTGGAAAGCAGACAAATCTGCCCTCTGCTTTGGAAGGAGATGCTATGTCTATCTTCTTAAGGCCTTTCATTCTACAAACAGCCTTGAAAACATAGTCTGGAATGCAAATCTGATGATGTCTTTGTTCAGGAGATGTGCAGAAATGCAAGACATTCATGGAGAATTCTTTCCCAACAAATGATCCAAAAAGGTTTCACAGGACCATTCCAGCTTTCCTAAGTAAGCATAAATGCAGGAACTGAAACTAGAATTGTACATACTTTTAAACTTATATTTACTTAATCATTTGGAAAGCAATCATAAAATGCCCATAGACTATAATGTCAAAAGTGATTTACCTATTTTAAAGAAAATACAGTGCAGAAGAATATAAGCATTGAGTGCCCTTCAGGATCTGACACACGGATACATTTTTTTCACAGAACTTACTCATACCCCCCACAATCTATATTTAGTCACAGACATCCTATCACTGTGCTCTGGAACATTCAGTTATTAAACTAATCAAGTGTGCTTGATGAAAAGAATAAATTTATTAATGATATTGATGATGAAGTTTATGAATAAATAAATTAAATGTGTCAATACTTTATGAATAACTACTAAGAGCTGATGAAAGAGCATCATAAACAAGGTACAAACCGGTTTAATTCAATCATCAACCTGTTAGATTAATACCTAAATAACACTGTTAGGTTCCTCTTTACATATGAGAAAAACAGGACTTCCATAGATTAAGTAAACCTCCCAAAATCACACAGCAAATTTATAGCAAAAACCACATCATGTCACTCCAAATGTAACCCCAAAATGAACGGGATTCTTCTGATCACCTTGAGACATTAAAATATTTTTGGAAACCAGGGACTTTCAGAGTTCATAGAAAGAAACTTGGATTTGGAAATCTGAGCCCATTAAATGATAACGCTATATATTGTTTCTAAAATAACCACCTTTGGGGGTGCCCAGGTGGCTCAGTCAGTTAAGCGTCCAACTTTGGCTCAGGTCATGATATCACGATTCACGTGCTCGAGCCCCACTTAGGGTTCTGTGTTGACAGCTTGGAGCCTGGAGCCTGCTTCAGATTCCGTGTCTCCCTCTCCGCCCCTGCCCCGCTCATGCTGTCTCTCTCTCTCTCTCTCAAAAATAAATAAACCATAAAAAAAAATTAATAAATAAATAAGCAAAATAACACTCTTTGTGCTATTAGCACAGAGCCTGCTTAAGATTCTCTCTCTCCCTCTCTCTGCCCCTCTCCTGCTCATGTGCATGCACATGTGCTCTCTCTCTCAAAATAAATATTTTTAAAAAATAAAAAAATAAAATAAAATAACCACTCTCTAGCCAAGAACTTGAGACCTAAAAATGCCTCTTCCCAAATGGAATGGGAAAAAATAAGCCATGACATTTGTAAAAGCTACTTAATGATGAATTATCCTCTGGGTTATCATAAAACTATTTTGGTGGTTCCCTGATTGCTGTGAGATTAATAATTTAGAAATGATATCTGAAGCCCTCAGTCATTTATTTAGTGCCAGTGATATCTCAGCAAAAGAACCCACAACAATTATTTTAAGGCACCTCACATATTTATGAGGAAAAAAAGAACAGAATTATTTATTAATTAACAGGAATCTCCACCATTTGAATTTTTTTTTAATTTTTTTTTCCAACGTTTTTATTTATTTTTGGGACAGAGAGAGACAGAGCATGAACGGGGGAGGGGCAGATAGAGAGGGAGACACAGAATCGGAAACAGGCTCCAGGCTCTGAGCCATCAGCCCAGAGCCCGACTTGGAGCTCGAACTCACGGACCGCGAGATCGTGACCTGGCTGAAGTCAGACGCTTAACCGACTGCGCCACCCAGGCGCCCCCACCATTTGAATTTTTAACCTACTTTAAACTTAGAGAAAAACTAGAAAATATATCATAATTATGTGTGCATCATAAATATCACAATACAAGAGCCCCATAGCTTGATACAAAGTATCTCCCTAACAATGTATACAAATTGCAATGTGAGAAAGTCAAACAATAGGATTACATAAGAATGAAAGGAAGCAGAATCTGCCACCCCAAAATACACCTCTTTGGAATAAAGATTATTTTGACCTGGTTATTAAACACACACACACACACACACACACAGACACACACACACACACAGAAGCTCTGAAAACCAAGTAGAAGTTACTCTTCTGTAAAAGAAAAAAAATCTCCATTTGTAAAGGTATCTCCCTCTATGTACCAGGAAGAAGAGCATAACTAAATCTCTAGAAACTCTAGTCAATGGGAAAGGCATGAACCTAAATCTGCATAACAACCATACCCTTGTTTACTGTGCTTTGCCTAAAAACCCGGCTTTCCCCCTGCCCAACAGTTTTTGTCTTTAGCTGGAGATGGAGCTATTTCAGGGAATTACTCAGTCTTCCTGGGTCTCTCCCACGTATACAGACGGTATACGTTTTATTAAACTTCTGTTTGCTTTTCTCCTGTTAACCTGTCTTTTGGTACAGGGAGATCTCAGCCAAGAACCCAGAAGGGTAGAGGGAAAATTGTATTTCTTTCTCTACAAAAGGATGTAATTCCTAAAGATATTAAAAAACATTTTTAAAAAACTCAAAATACATTGATCATTTTGATGCTCTTCAACAATATATTTTCAGCATTTTGGAGATATTTATTATTTTTATTTATTTTCTTCATAATTAACACAGTCTACCCATATGAGTCTGATAAGCATCCAAATAAAGTTAAAGATTATCAGCTTCCAGCATGCTTAAGAATCTATATTGAGTTTGATGGAGTGCCTGGGTGGCTCAGTTGGTTAGGTGTCCGACTTTGGCTCAAGTCATGATCTCCTGGTTCATGGGTTCAAGCCCCACATCGGGCTCTGTGCTGACAGCTCAGACCTAGAGC
This sequence comes from Prionailurus bengalensis, assembly GCF_016509475.1. NCBI lineage: Eukaryota > Metazoa > Chordata > Mammalia > Carnivora > Felidae > Prionailurus > Prionailurus bengalensis. The sequence continues at coordinate 12,981,161 of NC_057361.1, forward strand.
CTGCTTTGCATTCTGTGTCTCTCTGCTTTGGATTCCCTCTCTCTCTGCTCCACCCCGACTCATGCTCTCTCTCTCTCTCTCTCTCTCTCTCTCTCTCTGTCTCTCTCAAAAAAAAAAAAAAAAAAGGATCTATATTGAGTTTGAGACCTAGACTTCACTTTTCTCACATGGACATTTTTATAAAATAATAGCGACAAAATGTCATAAAACATGCAAATAATGACATAAGCACTGCTGTGCAAAGATAAAGATGTTTCCAAACTTAACAGTTGAATAACAGGTAGTGCCAATATGTGATGGTTTAAAATATTCATTCATCACTTGATGTATGAAATTTTCAATTTGGCTTTTAAAGGGCAGTTTAAGGATTTCCTAATGAATATTAATGTGTGGGATACATAAAACTCCAATGTCAAAGGTCAGCACATCCCAACTGTAAAATAATACTGAACTTCCCAGGTGTGATGGTAGTGTTGAGGAGGAAAAATTTTTATCTACTCTTCAAGATTCTTCTAGCTGGTCTAAGAATTAAATTGTCATGAAATAGATTAACAGGAGAGAAACAAATATAATTCATACATATAGGAGCTCATAGAAATACGAATCTCAGAGAAATACCAAAGCAGACAACTTTTATACATTTTAGACAAAGAAACAATAAATGTATGAGGAATTGACAAGACAATGAAGTTTCGGCTTTAGGTAGTAAATTAGTGAAGAAGTAACAAGGTTTGTTTATATAGCCTTCTTGATTCTGAATTTTTTATTTCTGGTGATAAGGATGTCTCTTTACCTCCTGACACAGGGAGGGTACCTTTCACATTGGAGATTTATTTCCTGCTTCCAGGGAGACAAAGGAGGGTCAGAGTGTCCTTATTGCACTGGCTGTTTCTTAAGTAACTTGAATTCCAAATGATCAATATTCCCAAGTGGCATATCTCAGGGTGGCCTGCCCTGAACCCCATTAGCTGCACTGTCTGAGTCCTTCAAAATAGGACAGAGTCAGAGGGGAAGCAGGTGGGAGTGGGACATAACTGGCCCCAACATCCATCCCTACCTCAAAGAGAACAGGTCCAGGCCACAATTTTTCTGCAGGAAAATCATTTTCTGAGGCACTTAGGGTTGTATATATTAGAAATTCAGCTAAGGCTGTACCCATCAACCCTCCCCCGAGATTATAATCTGAGTCAAATATTGTGACAAGCCTCAGTTAGTCCATGAACATAACCAGGGTGAGTAGCATCACCTTAACTATTGTAGGTTTCTTTCTTTTAAGGATGACCTAATAGGAGCAAGAAAAAATTTAACATGGAAGGTCAATAAAAACATTCTGCAATATTAAAAATTGATCATATAGCAGTTATTTTTCAAGTGATCATGTTCCAGGTACTCTGCTTGGCACTTTACATACTTATCTAATTTAATTTTCAGAGTTTCCTTGTAAAATAAAAATTATTGTTCCCATTCTGGAAATGAGGAAACTGAAGTTTGGGAACGATAGCTGAATCTCCCAAAGTCATGTGGCTAGTTGGTTACAAGGCTGAGATTCAAATAAAAATTGAAAATCTCTGCTCCTAATCCCAGCATCAGACCATCTTCCATAGGGAATCCTGGATCTGTGCTTCTCAACACTCCTCATTGCTACCAGCCCCCCCCCCCCCAATACCTGCAAATCACCTGGTGGTACTGTTAAAATATGGACTCTGATTCAGTAAGTCTGGGGTGCTGTAAGAGAGATGGGAGTCTGGAAATCTAGATTTCTTTTTTTTTTTTTATTTTTTTTTATTTTTGGGACAGAGAGAGACAGAGCATGAATGGGGGAGGGGCAGAGAGAGAGGGAGATGCAGAATCGGAAACAAGCTCCAGGCTCTGAGCCATCAGCCCAAAGCCCGATGCGGGGCTCGAACTCACGGACCGCGAGATCGTGACCTGGCTGAAGTCGGACGCTTAACCGACTGCGCCACCCAGGCGCCCCTGGAAATCTATATTTCTAACAAGCTCCCTGGTGATACTGATGTTGCTGGTGCTCAGACCACAGTCTGAGTGTCAAAGATCTAGGAAACATGATTTTAGCTCAGGTCATGATCCCAGCATTGTAAGATCAAGCCCCACATCAGGCTCCACACTGAGCACAGAGCCTGCTTGGGATTCATTCTCCCTCTCTCTCTCTCTCTCCCTCTGTCTCTCTCCCCTGCTTGTGCTCTCTCTCTCTAAAATACAATTTTAAAACAATTTAAAACATTTTAAAATTATTTTAGTATAGTATAGAGAGAAATTGGGAGAAGAAATAGATCCAAAGGCAATGAACAGAAAGCAGAGCAACTGTGAGACAAGACAGTAGAGGGACAAAGAGCTACTTGAATGAAGGGGAGGGAGGTAGTCTAGAACTGGGTTTTATTTGTGGGATGATTTTTAGTGGAGGGTGGGAGTGGGGATTCCTACACAGGAAATTACCCTGCTGTGTTTTGTCATCATTTTTCTCACAGAGAAATGTGCGTTATCACAATAGGCTTTTGCTAACAGTTGCACAGGGACTAGAGCAAACCAACCCAAACCTGGTCTCAAAGATATTATCATCCTCAAAAGGCTCTGAGAACAAGAAAAAAGCCTTGTTTTTATTTCCTGCCAGTGGTGTTAAAATCTATCCAGGGATGGGATGATATAAACTCCCCCAAATAAAGCATAATGGCTTAACTTCCCCATACTCCCTTAAAATGACAAATTATTGTTCACAATGCAATCTCTTGAATTGGCTAAATGGTCTTTCCAATAAACACTCTGAGAGATAGGTCTCCCAGGTGCTTATAAATTCCTCTAGTCCCTTAATGAATGTATCAGTGTCACTTCATGACAACTGGATGGAAAATGAAAAACATGACGTGTGGCAGACTCTGTTGGGGTGGGTTCAATACATATCTACTTTGTAATTCCAGCTTCACAATGACCTTGTGCAATAGCAAGTGAGACCTAAAGACAACAAAGAGAATTGTACCTTTAACAATCCAATCTCTATCCCCACTTCTCCCTTAGCAACAGAATTCTGCTTTTTCTGGAAGAGGCAATATGCCCAGCCGATAACTATATTCCCCAGCCTCTCTTGCACAGGGATAACCAGCTGACGCAGGTCAGGCCAGTGAGGTGTAGGTCGAACTTCTACAGGGCTTCTTAGAGAGCTCCTACACCAGAGTAGACTCAGATAGGGCACACTCCACCCTGTGTCCTCTGCACTGTCATTCTTCCTGCCTGCAAGGTGGGCACAGGGGTGGAGGAGAAGTGACTGATGATGGCCTGAGCAGCAATCACATACTGAGGATGGCTGAAGAAAGAGATAGAGCCTGATAGGGCTCTCATTATGGAGTCACCAGCCCTAGATTGTTTAACTCTGGATTCTTTGTTATGTGAAAAATATTAAATAATTGTTTGTTTAAGCCACTAATTTAGACACTTTCTATAACTGATATAGTATAAGTTGGTTGGTTACTGATTGCAAGCAATGATTGCAGCTAGTTTGATTGGTTATTTTCAGTTTTAGTGGCCTACCAACCCAACCCAGTGTCAGTGTCCATCATTACTGCTTAATGGACCACAGAACCTAAAAGAATAAAGCACCTAAACTACAAAAAATGTTATACTGAGTGTGACCTGTGATTTTTCTCATGCAGGCTGTCACAAACTGTATTCACTAATACTTATCTCAAGAGCCTAAGGACAATAATAAACAGGTATTGAGTACCTACTGTTGACCAGGCACTGTTTTCAACGTATTGTCATATATTATGCTTTTAATCCTTAGATGGACTCCACAAGTTAGGCCTCAGGGACCACCAAGAGTCACCTGACTGCACTTTGAGAACTGCTGGCCTAGGATAGTGTCGTTCACATATCTGACAATTGGTACTGGCTGACAGCTGGGCCTTATTCTATATACATGGCCTCTCATCAACAAGGAAGCTATCCTGGCCATGGTGATCTTAGGGCAACAAGAGAATAAAAGAGGAACCTGTAAAGGGTCTTGATGCTTTAGTCAGAAATCCCACAAGGATGCTTCCACTACTTTCTTTAGATCAAAACAAGTCACAGGGCCACCCCAGATTCAAAGGGAGAGGACACAGACTCCATCTCTTATTAGGAGAAGTGCAAAGATACGGCCTTTTTTGCAATCTCCTTCAAACAGCTAACCCCTTCCAGAATTGGGTGGTGGTGGTAAGACAAGTATTGGCTGTTGCTAACCACCTAGTAGTACATGGTCCATTATCAGCCTGAGAAATACACAGATGAATTGGGTCAACAGTTACAGGTGCTGGTGGAAACACAATACAATTTAAATTAAGACCATGTGAAACACTTGTAAAATACAGACTGAACAGTAACCGTTCCATAGAGTATGTGGAGAATAGTCTGAATGTTCTTTTTACAGTGTTCTTGTCATTTATGGCATGGGGTAAATTTCAACCACTTATTTTATTATTTGGAAAAGCTATTTTTTTTACTTTACTTTTTAGTTTAAAGCAATAACCTCTTTTGTAGCAGTGAGCTCATAAAAAGTGCATGTTTAATGAAAAATTAAGTACTTAATTCCCTTTTCTCAAGAGAGGTATTGATGAATGTATAACTTGCACAGGATATTTACCTTTCACCATCTACAATAAGCGTCCTTATGATATCATTTTCCACCTGAAAACCAGAAAACCAAACCTACTAGAGAAGCACACACATCCGCTTCAAAATTTGTCATTTTTAAAAGTCTGCAAATGAAGATAGCAATTTAACACAAGCAGTTGCCAAAGGTATGAAGACCTAGCACTCTATGCAACAAGGCTATTCATTTTGACCAAAAGACTATTCTTTGCTCATTTTCAATTCCAAATGTTTGAGGCACATCACATTACAGCTAATGTGTCAGGTCAATTAGCAGAAAAGAACTTCACAGTTATATGATATCAGATTTATACCAACAATTTCAGATGTTTCAAATGGAAAATCAGTGAATACCAATGATGACTTCATTTTTCCATTTATATCATGAAATTAAAGTAAAGCTTGGGCATTCATTCTGCTCAAAGGTGAAACATCCGATGTTGTGAATGCTCTTACAAATTTGGTTGTAATATTCAACATGGAAAATAAAATTATTTGTTTTTAGGTGAAATATATGTACTCTTTATTTCATGAAGGACGGTGACGTGGGGCAAACAATGGCATCATTTCATAAAGAAACCTATGGAGAAAATATTCTTAAAATTGGCTTGATGCATACATTATTCATGATTTTGCTCAAACCAGCAGGAGTATCCCACCAATCAAAACAGAAGCTGTACCTGTCAAAATTTCAAATGTTTCTATATATACAGAGTACCTGAACGAAAAATTTGCATGACAAAGACAATGATGTGTGGGGAAATAGGTTCAAGGATTCCTTATACTTACATAAAAAGGTTAGACATTAGGTAGAAAAAAGCTTAAGGCAGAAAGCCACCACCACGGGTGAAAGTGCCCAAGGTTAGCTAGCGAGATATTGTAATAGGATCATGAGTAAATTGTTATATCACCTGCAGGAAATTACTTTCCATCTGGCACCAATATACTATTGTGTTTTGATCACAAACTCCACTTCCCCTCCCGCCCAGACCTTTTGCTTCTTACACATACAAGTTTATGATTACTGATTGTTTTCATGTTCACCACGTGTGTAACATCTTGTTTTCTTCATGATCACTACGTGTGCAAGATCTTGAGTGCTCAATAAATACGGAGATGAGGGGCGCCTGGGTGGCTCAGTCGGTTAAGCATCCGACTTCAGCTCAGGTCATGATCTCGCGCTCCGTGACTTCGAGCCCCACGTCGGGCTCTGGGCTGATGGCTCAGAGCCTGGAGCCTGCTTCAGATTCTGTGTCTCCCTCTCTCTCTGCCCCTCCCCCGTTCATGCTCTGTCTCTGTCTCAAAAATAAATAAACATTAAAAAAAATCTTAATAAATATGGCGATGAAACCCCTTTTAGGGGCTCTTGTCTCCTCCTGGACATTAGCCTCTCTTGTATTCAATTCTGTGTCTGTTCTCTTGCTGGATAAGAGAGAACTCCAGACTCCTAGTCTGCAACAATGATGAATGCAAAAAATAATAATTACCATAGCAAACACACTTGCTATCCTTATCCATCAGATTTGATAAATGTTTGAGCTTTTGAGTCTTCCAATGTATAGGATTTTTGTGAGTGGTGCAAAGAGTTCTCAAAATCTTGGTTACATTTTTCCAAAATCTATTGAATATCTTTAATGAAAGTATTCAACTAATGGAGAACCAAAATATTTAAGCTTTTAAAAAATTGTAGTGATTGAAATAAAGCCTACAGACAGAAATCATTAGAACATATCCATACAATCTTAACTAACTGTGGAGTTAAAACAAAACTTAAAAAAAAAATATCCCTACAAATGCACGAGAAAAACTAAATAAAATAAATGATGAGACCTCAGTTCATGTAAACTATTTAACTTTGAGATTCTGCTATTGTGTTTTGACATATCTTTTTGTGGGAAGACCCTTTGAATGGCACTCCTATTATTAATTGGAAAAACTCATGTATTCTTCATTAAATGAATTCAAACTGATAAAGCTTACAATTTTGCAGCATCTAAATTTGGTGACATTCAAAAGAATCATTAAAAAGACACCATTTTTAGATAAGTTTTGTCTTATAAAATATTTGTTAAAGATACCTGGAGGCAAAATGATAGTACATGTAAGAAATTACTTGGGCTGAAATACTGACACATTTCAATATCCATGAACAGAGATGAGACTACCCTCCATTCAAGAAAACCTGCAAGACACAAAATTGTTACACAGAAATCTGCTGCATTTCTATACACTAATAAAGAAGTAGCAGGGTTGCCTGGGTGGCTCAGTTGGTTAAGTGTCCGACTTTGGCTCAGGTCATGATCTCACAGCTCATAAGCCCTGCATCAGGCTCTGTGCTGACAGCTCAGAGCCTGAAGCCTATTTCAGATTCTGTGTCTCCATCTCTCTCTACCCCTCCCCTACTCATGCTGTCTCTCTCTCTCTCTCTCTCTCTCAAAAATAAACATTAAAAAAAAGTTGTTTTAAGTAGCAGAAAGAGAAATTAAGAAAACAATCTCATTTACAATTGCAACAAAAAGAACAAAATACCCAGGAATAAACTTAACCAAGGAAGTGAAAGACATATACCCTGAAACTCATAAAACATTGATGAAAGAAACTGAAGATGACACGAACAAATGGAAAGACAGTCCGTGCTCATGAATCTAAAGAATACTGTCAAAATTTCCATACTATCCAAAGCAATTTACAGATCTCATATAATCCTAAACAAAATACCAACAGCACTTTTAACAGAACTAGAACAAGTAATACTATGGAACCACAAAAGACTCCGAATAGCCAAAGCAATCTTGAGAAAGAACAAAACTGGAGGTACCACAATGCCAGATTTCAAGATGTAGTACAAAGTTACAGTATCAAAATAGTATGGCACTGGCACAAAAACAAACAAACAAACAAACAAAAAACAGCTAGATCAATAGAACAGAATAGAAAACCCAGAAATAAAGCCATACTTCTATAGCCAATTATTCAATGACAAAGGAGGCAAGAATATACAACGGGGAAAAAACAGTCCCTTCAATAAATGGTGCTGGGAAAACTGGACAGCTACATGCAAAAGAATGAAACTGGACCACTTTCATACACCATACACAAAAATAAATTCAAAATGGATTAAAACCTAAATGTGAGACCTGAAACCATAAAAATCCTAGAAGAAATCATGGGCAATAATCTTTCTGATGTTGGCCTTAGCAACATTTTTCTAGATATGTATCCTAACATAAAGGAAACAAAAGCAAAAGTAAACTATTGGGACTATACCAAAATTAAAAGCTTTTGCACAAACCATCAATAAAACAAAAGGTCAACCTACTGAATGGTAGAATATATTTGTAAATGATATATCCAATAAAGGGTTAATGTCCAAAATACATAAAAATCTTCTGCAACTCAACACACACACAGGAAAAAACATTCTAATTTTAAAAATGGGCAGAGGGGCACCGGGGTGGCTCGATCAGTTGAGCATCCAAATTTGGCTCAGGTCGTGACCTCACCTTTCATGAGTTTGAGTCCCACATCGGGCCCTGTGCTGACAGCTCAGAGCCTGGGGCCTGCTTCAGATTCTATGTCTCCTTCTCTCTCTGACCCTCCCAGCTCACACTCTGTCTCTCTCTCAAAAATACATAAACGTTAAAAAAAAAATTTTTTTTAAATGGCCAGAGGACCTGAATAGACATTTTTCCAAAGAAAACATTCAGATGGCCAACAGACACATGACAAGATACTCAACATCACTCATCATTAGGAAAATGCAAATCAACACCACAATGAGATATCACCTCACACCTATCAAATCACTACTATCAAAAAGACAATAATAGGGGCATCTGGCTAGCTCACTCAGTAGAGCATGCAACTCTTAATCTCAGGGTCATGAGTTCAAGCCTCACATTGGGCATGGAGCCCACTTTTTTAAAAAGACAATAATAAGTCTTGGCAAGAATGTGGAGAAAAAGGAACTCTTGAGTACTGTTGGTGGGGATGTAAATTGGTACAGCCACTGTGGAAAACAATATGGAGGTCCCTCAGAAACTTAGAAATACCACGTAATCCCATTCCACAACTGGGAATTTACCCAAAGAAAATAAAAGCACTAATTTGACGAGATAAATGCACTCCTATGTTTGTTGCACCATTATTTACAATACCCTAGATATGGAAGCAACCAAAGTGTCCATCAACAGATAAATGGGTAAACAAGATGTGGCATATGTGTATGCATATATACATAAAAAAGAATGAGATCTTCCCATTTGTAAAAACATGGAAAGACCTAGAAGGTATTATGCTAAGTGAAATAGATCAAACAGAGAAAGACAAATACCATACTATTTCACTCATATGTGGAATCTAAAAGATAAAACAAAAACAGCCGAAACAGACTCATAAACACGGAGAACAAACTGATGGTTTCCAGAGGGGAGGTGGATGGGAGGGATGGGCAAAACAGGTGAAGAGGAATGGGAGGTACAGGCTACCATTTGTGGAATGCACATGGCACAAGGAAGAAAGAAACAGCTAGAAAATATAGTCATTGGTATTGTAATAGCATTGTATGGTGATAGATGGTAGCTACATTTGTCGTAAGCATAGCATAACATATAGAGATGTTGAATCACTATGTTGTACACCTGAAACTAAGGTAACATTGTGTGTCAACTACACTTCAATTTTTTTAAATGGTTAAAATAGGAGAAGGTTTGTTTTAAGTTTATTTATTTATTTTGAGAGAGAGCATGAACCATGGAGAGGGGCAGAAAGAGAGAGGGAGAGAGAATCCCAAGCAGGCTCTGCACTGCCAGTATAGAGCCCAATGCAGGGCTCAACCCCACAAACCGAACCGCAAGATCATGACCTGGTCCAAAATCAAGAGTTGGATGGTCAACCAACTGAGCCACCCAGGCACTCCAAAACAAGAAAAGGTCTAAAGCTATCACAACAGGGGCAGAAAAGATTTCACTCAGCACGAAAGGTCTTTTTTACACCTTCGCCTGTGCTTCATTTTAATGATGCTCAATTAAGGTTTCTCACCCCAGAGTACCTTGTACTCAAGACTCCTCTTGTAAAGGTTGCTAAGGATATTTGCACTAGGCTAGCACAGTGCCCCTTTACCAAGTGGTCACACACAGTGTGACCCACTTAACCTTATTTGGATCAAGTCCTGAACCACAAAAGCCAGTGAGAGAAAGCCAATAGCTAGCTATTTCCTCTTCTTTCTCTTCCCTCTCCCCATCATCACCACCTTTAGTAAGTTAACACAATAGGTTAAATAAATAAATAGATAAATAATTGTCACTGAATTATAAATGCCAAAGTATTCTTCTTCTCCATTAACAGTTTTACAATGAATTTTTTCTTTTTTTTAAGTTTTTTATTTTAATTTCAGTATAGTTAACATACAGTGTTATATCAGTTTCAAGTATACAATATACTGATTCAACAATTACTCAGTGCACATCAAGGTAAGTGCACCTTTGATCCTCATCACCTACTTCACCCATTTCCCCTCCTCCACCTCCACTCTGGTAACCATTAGGTTTTTCTTTTTCTTTTTTAATTTTTATTTATTTTTTAAATTTACATCCAAGTTAGTTAGTATATAGTGCAACAATGATTTCAGGGTAGATCCCTTAATGCCCCTTACCCATTTAGCCCATCCCCGCCCATACCCCTTCCAGTAACCCTCTGTTTGTTCTCCATATTTAAGTCTCTTATGTTTTTGTCCCCCGCCCTGTTTTTATATTATTTTTGCTTCCCTTCCCTTATGTTCATCGGTTTTGTATCTTCAAGTCCTCATATGAGTGAAGTCATACAATATTTGTCTTTCTCTGACTGAATAATTTCGCTTAGCATAATATCCTCTAGTTCCTTCCACATAGTTGCAAATGGCAAGATTTCATTCTTTTTGATTGCTGAGTAATACTCCATCATATATATATATGATCACATCTTCTTTATCCATTCATCCATCGATGGACATTTGGGCTCTTTCCATACTTTAGCTATGGATAGTGTTGCTATAAACATTGGGATGCATGTATCCCTTCAAAACAGCATGCCTGTATCCCTTGGATAAATACCTAGTAGTGCAATTGCTGGGTCGTAGGGTAGTTCTATTTTTAATATTTTGAGGAACCTCCACACTGTTTACCAGAGTGGCTGCACCAGTTTGCATTCCCACCAGCAGTGCAAAAGAGATTCTCTTTCTCTGCATCCTCGCCAACGTCAGTTGTTGCCTGAGTTGTTAATGTTAGCCATTCTGACAGGTGTGAGATGGTATCTCATTGTGGTTTTGATTTGTATTTCCCTGATGATGAGTGATGTTGAGCATCATTTCATGTGTCTGTTGGCCATCCGGATGTCTTTTTGGAGATGTGTCTGTTCACGTCTTTAGCCCTTTTCTTCACTGGATTGTTTTTTTGGGTGTTGATGTTCTTTATAGATTTTGGAAACTAACCCTTTATCTGATATGCCATTTGCAAATATCTTCTCCCATTCTGTCAGTTGCCTTTTGGTTTTGTTGATTGTTTCCTTCACTGTGCAGAAGCTTTTTATTTTGATGAGGTCCCAGTAGTTCATTTTTGTTTTTGTTTCCCTTGCCTCCAGAGACATGTTGAGTAAGAAGTTGCTGCGGCTGAGGTCAAAGAGGTTTTTGTCTGCTTTCTCCTCAAGGATTTTGATGGCTTCCTGTCTTACATTTATTTAGGTCTTTCATCCATTTTGAGCTTATTTTTGTGTATGGTGTAAGAAAGTGATCCAGGTTCATTTCTCTGCATGTCGCTGTCCAGTTTTCCCAGCACCACTTGAAGAGACTGTCTTTATTCCATTGGTTATTGTTTCCTGCTTTGTGAAAGATGAGTTGGCCATACTTTTGTGGGTCCATTTCTCGGTTCTCTATTCTGTTCCATTGATCTGAGTGTCTGTTCTTGTGTGAGAACCATACTGTCTTGATGATTACAGCTTTGTAATACAGCTTGAAGTCCGAACCATTAGTTTTTTCTAAGTTAAGAATCTGTTTCTTGGTTTGTCTCTTTTTCCCCCTGTGCTCATAGGTTTTGTTTCTTAAATTCCACATACAAGTGAAATCATACAGTATTTGCCTTTCTCTGACTGACTTATTTCGTTTAGCATTATACTCTCTAGCTCCATCCATGTTGTTGCAAATGGCAAGGTTTCATTTTTTATGCCTGAATTATACTCCATCACACACACACACACACACACACACACACACACACACACACCACTTCTTTATCCATTCATCTATCAATGGACACTTCAGCTGCTTCCATAATTTGGCTATGGTAAATAATGCTGCCATAAACATATGGGTGCGTGTATCCCTTTGAATTAGGTTTTTGTAATTTTTGGGTGAATGCCCAGTAGTGCAGTAGAGTAGTTCTATTTTTAACTTTTTGAGGAAACTCCATACTGTTTTCCACAGTGGCTGCATCAGTTTGCATTCCCACCAACAGTGAGTGCACCAGGGTTTCTTGTGTTTTTCTTTTTTTTTATTTTAGCCATTCTGACAGGTGTCAAGTGATATGTCATTGTGGTTTTGATGTGCATTTCCCTGGTGATGAGTGATGTTGAGTGATGTGTCTGTTGGCCATATGGATGTCTTCCTTGGAGATTCTGCACACCTTTTTAATTGGATTATGTGTTTTTTGGATGCTGAGCTCTATAAGTTCTCTATATATTTTAGATACTGACCACTTATCGGATATATCATTTGCAAATACTTTTTCCTATTCAGTAGGTTGCCTTTTAGTTTTGTTGATTGTCTCCTTTGCTGTATAGAAGCATTTTATTTTGATGTAATCCCAGTAGTTTATTTTTCTTTTATTTCCCTTGCCTCAGGAGACATATCTTAAAAAAAATGTTGCTATAACCAATGCCAGAGAAATTGTTGCCTGTGCTCTCTTCTATGAATTTTATGGTTTCAGGTCTCACACTTAGGTCTTTAAATCATTTTTAGTTTATTTTTGTGTATAGTGTACAAAAATGGTCCAGTATCATTCTTTTGCATGTAGCTGTCCCATTTCCCCAACACCATTTGTTGAAGAGACTGTCTTTTTCTCATTGTATATTCTTTCCTCCTTTGTTGAAGATTATTTGACCATATAATTGTGGGCTTATTTCTGGGTTTTCTATTCTGTTCCATTAATCTATGTGTCTATTTTTATGCCAGTACCATGCTATTTTGATTACTATAGCTTTGTAATATAACTTGAAGACTGGAATTGTGATACCACTAGTTTTATTCTTCTTTTTCAAGATTGCTTGGTTATTCAGGGTCTTTTGTGGTTCCATACAAATTTTAGGATTGTTCTAGTTTTGTGAAAAATGTTGTTGGTATTTTGATAAGGATTGCATTAAATGTGTAGATTGCTTTGGGTAGTATAGACATTTTAACAATATTTGTTCTTCCAACTCATAAGCATGGAATGTCTTTCCATTTCTTTGAATCATCTTGAATTTCTTTCATCAGTGTTTTATAGTTTGAGAGTATAGGTCTTTCACCTCTTTGCTTAAGTTTATTTCTAGATATTTTACTGGTTTGGGTGCAATTGTAAATGGGACTGTTTTCTTAATTTCACTTTGTGTGGCTTCATTATTAGTGTATAGGAATGCAACAGATTTCTATACACTGATTTTGTACTCTGTGACTTTACTAAATTGATTTATCAATTCTAATAGGTTTTTTTGTGTGTGTGTGGAGTCTTTACGGTTTTCTATATATAATACCATGCCATCTGCAAACAATGAAAGTTTTACTTCTTCTTTACCAATTTAGAAGCCTTTATTTCTTTTTCTTGTCTGATTGCTGTGGTTAGGACTTCCAGTACTATGTTGAATAAAAGTGGTCAGAGTGGACACCCTTGTCTTGTTCCTGGGCTTAGGAGAAAAGTTTTCAGTTTTTCATCATTGAGTATGATGTTAGCTGTGGGTTTTTCATATAAAGCCTTTAATATATTGAGGTATGTTCCTTCTAGACCTACTTTGTTGAGGGGTTTTATCATGAGTGGATGTTATACTTTGTCTTTTTCCTGCATCTATTGAAATGATCATATGGTTTTTATCCTTTCTGTTATTGATGTGATGTATCACATTGATTTGTGAATACTGAACCACCCTTGCATCCCAGCAATAAATCTCACTTGATTGTGGTGTATGATTTTTTTAATGTATTGTTGGATTTGGTTTGCTAGTATTTTGTTGAGGATTTTTGCATCTACATTCATCAGAAATATTGGCCTGTAGGCTCTTTTTGTGGTGTCTTTATCTGGTTTTGGTGTTAGGGTGATACTGCCTCAAAGAATGAATTTAGAAGTTTTCCTTCCTCTTCCATTTTTTGGAAAAGTTTGAGAATATGTATTAACTGTTCTTTAAATGTTTGCTAGAATTTGCCTGTGAAGCCATCTGGTCCTGGACTTCCGTTTGTTGGCAGTTTTTTGATGACTGATTCAATTTCATTGTTGGTAATCAGTTTGTTTGATTTTTCTATTTCTTCCTGATTCCGTTTTGGGAGGTTATGTTTCTAGGAATTTGTCCATTTTTTCTAAGTTGTCCAATTTGTTAGCATATAATTTTTCATAATATTCTCTTTAAATTGTTTGTATTTCTGTAGTGTGGTTGCTATTTCTTCTCTTTCATTTGTTATTTTATTTGGGTCTTTCTCTCTTTTTGTTTTTTGTGTTTTGCTTTTTGATGAGTCTGACTAGTCATTTATCAATTTTGTTGATCTTCTCAAAGAATCAGCTCCTGGTTTCATTGATCTGTTCTATTATTTTTTTGTTTCTATATCATTTATTTCTGCTCTAATCTTTATTATTTCCTTCCTTTGGCTGGCTTTAGGCTTTTTGCTTTTCTAGCTTCTTTAGGTTTAAGTTTAGGTTGTTTCTTTGATATTTTTCTTGCTTCTTAAGGTAGGCCTATATTGCTATAAACTTCCTTCATAGAATCAGTTTTGTTGCATCCCACAGATCTTGGATTGCTGTGTTTTCATTTTCATTTCTTCCCATGTAATTGTTGGGTTTTGTTTTTTAAAGATCTTATTTTTAAGTAATCTCTACACCCAACGTGGGGCTCAAACCTACAACCCCAAGATCAAGAGTTGCATGCTCCACCAACTGAGCCAGCCAGGCATCCATTTTCGTGTAATTTTTGAACTCAAATTTTTTACATTCATATTGGTTACTATTTTTGTTAATTCCTATTAAGGCCCCACTTCAATTATTTCCCATCATGTAGGCAGCTGCTACATAATATTCTGAAAATGAACTGGCCCAAATAGTTACAATGGGAAAAGTCAAGCATGACTTCATACTTTTGTTGTTTCTATTTTTATAACTGTAATGATTATTTATGTGTTTCTGTTGCTTCTGTTCTAGAATGTTTCCGTTCTCTATTCCATACGTTAGTTATGGTAATGCTAGATGCCCTGAAACTCAGTGGTTTAAACAATCAAAGCCAATTTCTCTCTCAAATAAAGCCCAGTCACCTAGAGGTTGGGGATGTGGGTTGGGTCTCTGCTCCACAGAGTATCCCAGGGACTTGGACTGACAAATACTTTGCCACCTTAGAGTAAAAGATCATGTGGGAAATCACAATGAGTCAAGCTCGAAAGTGACCCACACAGTTTCCACCTACTTTCCAATGGCCAGGGCTCAGTCACACATAACCATACCTACCTTCAAGAGAAGCTGGAAAGGGGCGCCTGGGTGGCGCAGTCGGTTAAGCGTCCGACTTCAGCCAGGTCACGATCTCGCGGTCTGTGAGTTTGAGCCCCGCGTCAGGCTCTGGGCTGATGGCTCAGAGCCTGGAGCCTGTTTCCGATTCTGTGTCTCCCTCTCTCTCTGCCCCTCCCCCGTTCATGCTCTGTCTCTCTCTGTCCCAAAAATAAATTTAAAAAGTTGAAAAAAAAAATTAAAAAAAAAAAAAAAAGAGAAGCTGGAAAATGTAGTCCAGCTCTGTGTCTAGGAGGAAAGAAAACAAGTATGGTGAACAATCCACTAGTCTCTGCCACAAAATAAACATAGTTGCTGTAGTCATTAGAACCTCAAAAGAGGCTGAATGAAAGCTTTTTGAGGAATAAATCTTAAAGTATAATTTTGAGGAATAAATCTTCAAGTATAAGCTCACTACCAAATGCACATTGTAAGTGCTTGTTAAATGCTACAAATTGCCATCAATTACTATGGGAAATGGTAATTCATTTTAAGTAGTAACATAACTTGTTTAAGGGCTGAAGGAGTTTGTCTCTGAAGAGAATGTGTGCTTCAAATCGATTCTCCTTTATGTTACTACTTTTGCATATCTGACTGCCCACACACCTCTACTGCCCATTTGAAAACAATTTGGAAAACTTACAGTTCTATGCCCCAGCCTTGCTGAATTTCTGGAACAAATTTTACACATAATTACATAGCCGAAAGCTGGTGCTCTTTCAAACTGCTTGTCTACAACTTCATAGCAAAAGGAGCTTTCCAACATAAATTTGAAACTGCTTGCTACTGCAACGATAATTTCACAAAACTTATTTGTATTTTGCAAATGCCTTGCAATTACTGCAATCATAGCTATTCCTTCACCATCTTTGACAAAATTTCCATTCTCATTTTATAAGTGAGGCTGCAAACGGAGCTCAAAGGCTCTCACTATTTTGCAGTCCTGAATGAGGCTCCCTCTATCTATACCTGAAGACATAGATATGAAAATAGATGATATAGATATAGATGTAGAATATACATAGACATACTCATACACACAGAAATATAGATGTAGATGATACAGACAGAGACAAAGACAGATATATGTAGACAGAGATCCGCCTGCATCTGTAGTTGCATCATCTTTCTTTTTAATCCATTTGTGAACCTGTATTAATCTACATCCTAAGTGGTAAAAAAAAAAAGTTGATAGCATCTGTTTTCATGAATTTCTATCCTAATAAATGAAAACCATATTGGTAGAGCTTCTTCCCAAAATATTGTCTACATAAACACATTTAAATGATGGCAAAGGAAAATCAAACAATCCAAACTGGGTTTTTTTTAATTAACTTTTTAGGAGCACCTGACAGGCTCAGTTGGAGGAGGATCTGGCCGTGAGTTCAAGCCCTGCATTGGGTGTAGAGATTACTTAAATAAATATTTTTAATTTTAAATTTTTTAATGTTTATTCATTTTTGACAGAGAGAGACACAGTATGAGTGGGGGAGAGGCAGAAAGAGAGGGAGGCATAGAATCCAAAGCAGGCTCCAGGTTCTGAGCTATCAGCACAGAGCCTGAAGTGGGGCTGGAACCCACAAACTGTGAGATCATGACCTGAGCTGAAGTCAGACGCTCAACCGACTGAGCCACCCAGGTGCCCCTAAAAATTTTTAATTTAAATTTAATTAATTTTTTAGCCAAGTTCATTTTACCTGTGTATTAGCTTATTTGTTCCTTCATTGTTTTCATTTCTCTGTTCATTCCATCAGTCAATCATTCCCAAATATGACTGATTTCATCTTCTTAGTTAACTTAAAAAATAGCTACATATGTTGGAGTTCCTCACAGAAGGCACATTTTGAGAAATATGACTAGGGTTCAAGCTCCATGGACACAAAACTACAAGTAGAGAACTCTTGGGACTGTAAGTTGTATTCATGAGTTATATTTGTATGCTGCAGAGATATCCAGTTATTTTTATTATTATTCATTATTTCATTATTTTTAGTTTTATTGAGGTATAATTGACAAAGTTGTAATATATTTAAAGTGATTTGATATACATTGTCAAATGATTACCACGATCAAGTTAATTAATACAGCTATCACCTCACACGGTTACTTTTTCCTCTTTTCTTGAGAAAACACTTAAGATCTGCTCTCAGTAGATTTCAAGTATATAATACAGAATTAGTAACGATAGTCACCATGCTGTACATTAGATACTCAGCATTTATTCCTCTTATAATTGAAAGTGTGTACCCATTGACTCAATTCCCCCATGCCCCAGCCCATGGCAACCATCATTCTATTGTTTCTATGAGTTCAACTTTTTTTTTTTTTCAGATTTCACATCTAAGCAATACCATATAGTATTTGTCTTTCAGTGTCTGATTTGTTTCACTTAGCATAATGTTCTCTAGTTTCATCCATATTGTTGCAAATTGCAGGACTTTCTTCTTTTTCATGGCTGAATAATATACCATTGTGTGTATGTGTGTGGAGGTTTGTGCATATTCCACTCTATATATATTTATATATATACCACAGTTTCTATATCCATTCATCCATCAATGGACACCTAGGTTGTTTCCATAGTTTGACAACGAACATGGGGGTGCAGATATCTCTTTGAAATAGCGATTTCCTTTCCTCTGGATATATACCCAGAAGTGAGATCGTTGGATCCTGGGGCAGTTTTATTCTTAATTTTTTGAGGAGTCTCCATACTGCTTCCCACAGTGGCTACATCAGTTTCCATTCCCACCAACAGAGCATGAGGGTTCTCTTTTCTCCACAGCCACACCAACGTTTATCTCTTGTCTTCTTGATAAATATACATCTTCATGTATTCATTTATGCATCCATTCCTTACTTACCTATTGAACAGATACGATGTGCTGGGCACTATCTTAGGTGCTGAGAGGATCCTATGATGGACAAGACAGACAAAATCTCTTCTCTCATGGAACTTCCATTCCAGTGGAGAAGACACTCGATAAGCAGATATATAGATGTGTGGATGGATGGATGGATGGATAGACAGAGATAGATGGATATATATGTATATATAATATATATTTATTATATTTCATATATTTACATATGTTTTGTTATAACAGGTATATATATAACAATTATAAATATTATAGCATTGGCAAAGCGAATTTTGTGACTTCCTGTTTCAAGAACAACCTATGTAAACACTCACATTCTACTTCTGCCCTTGTAACATTTTGTACATGGGGAAAATTCCCAGTTGATGAACAAAAGGGGTGCAGAATTGTAAAAAAAAAAAAAAAAAAAAAAAGAAGAAGAATTAAGGTTCATTAATAACTGAAATACAAATACAAGTGTTGCATTTTGCCATTGTAATATATGTATATTATTTTAGAATTGCATCCCTTCTCCTTCCCCTTCCAGAACAAGACTCCAGGGTCCCAAGTTGTTGTTGTTATTTCTTTTCTTCTCGTCATGTGAACACACATTTATAGAATTCTAAAGGCCCTGAAAGATCATCTTCTCTCACATTATTTTATAAATGAGGAGAGTTAGGTTGAGAAAGATGAAGCAGTTTGCCCAAGATTACAGAAGTAGCTGGCGGCAGAGTTGGACTAGATTCCAGTTCTAGTTTGACATCCCCAGGAGAGCACAACAGTGAATAACAATCGACTTTATAATACTAATGAGAAAACACTGGCAGACTCAGCTACATAAAGGGCGACTTTGAGGTTGTAAACAAGAAAACTGAAAAGTCTATTTGCAAGTCCTTTTATTTTCTTTCTTACTTTCCATGCTTCTTTTAAGTTGAAGAAAGAGTTAGATTTTCTTCACAAAGAAAATGACTTTCTGACATAGTCAAGAAACTGAATCTGAGCTGAAAATTAGAAAAGCAAGTCACCTGAGAAAAAGAAGCTAAAATCAGTACATTCCCCCTAAACACAGGCCATCAGGTGTTTTTCTAAACACTGCCCTCATAATGCTTAAAACACTCAACAATTTACAACTTTAGAGGAAGTAAACAGACTTCTAAGCAACACATGAGAAAACTTTACTGAAGATCAAAAAAGACAAATCAGAAGATCAGGATATCATTTTTTCAACAACATACCAAGAGTGTTTCTAAGAGCAATCCTTGGTGCTCACGAAGGCTGGTAAAATGGGAACACTCATGCGTCACTGGTTAGCAGACGTAGATATCTGTACAAATCATTCTGGAAGTCACTTTTTCAGAAAAACGTAGCAGGAGCCCTGAAATGTTCATGCCCTTTTACTCAGAAATACACTTCCAGGAATTGGTCTGAAGGAGATAAGCAGAGATCCAACTAAAGATTTATGTGAAAGGATACTCATTCACAGTGTTATTCATGATGGTAATATATATATATATACAACAGACTAAACATTCAACAAAAAAAGCCATGAGTAAATAAAGTATGTTGTATCTGTCACAGAGATTTTTCAGTGATTGTTAATGATATGGGACAAAATGTTCACAATATAAAGTTAGACCACAGATTCTCAACTGGGAATTATTCTGCCTACCAACGGACATTCAGCAATGTCTGGAAGACACTTTTGGTTGTCACAGCTTGGACAAGGAGGAGGTGCTACTGGCATCCAGTGGGTACGGGCCAGGAATGTTGTTAGACATTGTATAATACGCAGGCGACCCTCTCCCCCAGCAACAAAGAATTATCCTGCCCAATGTAAGTGTGCCACAGTTGAGAAACTGCGTCAGATGAATAAAACAGGGCACAATACTATGAACGCTGATTGATCGCAAGTTTTAGAAGCATAAACAGGGTATCACTTGATGCTAAAATTATGGGTGATGTTTGTTTTCTTCTTTATATTACTAAATATTCTACTGTGAACATGTATTATTTATAAAGTAAATTAAAAATTTTCAAAGAATTCTTCAAAAGCTCTCCACAGCCTCTTGCATCAAATCCAGCTAATCACCTCCAGCCTCAGGATCACACATAATTTGGCCCTGCCTGACCTACGGAAACCTTATTCTTCCCTACTTCTCACCAAGAACTCTCCACTTTAATCAGACAAATGTCTCCTGTACCCCTGAACACACCTTGCTCATTTGCTCATTTCCTTGATTATCTATGACACAGGATAATTGCCTCCCTCACAGGATTGCGGAGAGGATCAAATGAGATAAAATGTGCAGAAGCATTTTATAACTGTCTAGTCCACAAATTGAAGTTTTCACTCTCTGTTGCCATGTCCACCCTCTCTCCAGCTGAATTAAACTTACCTGTAGTTCAACTATTAACCCGCAAATCTCTTTTTCTATGAAGTCTGTCCTGTCTTCTCCTAGACTGTTTTGGGAAACAGTGAACCCTACAGCTTTGTTGCCCTAATAAGAGAAAGGTTGAAGTTGAAGCATAGGTTCCCAAAGTATGTTTCTTGGGACACTAATTCCATGAGATATTATATCAGTCAAGGTCATGTCAGGAAACAAATGATACATTCAAATTGGGCAACTGGGGGAAATTTTTACAATGGGCTATTCACAAACATAAAGACAGAGTACAGGGAAACCACAGAAGATAGTGCGGGACTCCAGGTCTAGTAACAGCAAGGAGCTGTGACCATCCGTAGGCCCCAAGGAGAAAGAGGATAGAGGGTGGGGTGGTTTACTGAACCCAGAACTAAGAAGAAAAGAATCAGAGGTGCCTGGGTGGCTCAGTCACTTAAGCATCGGACTCGATTTCGGCTCAGGTCGTGATCTCATGGTTCGTGGGTTTGAGCCCTGCATGGGCTCTGTGCCGACAGCATGGAGCCTCTTTGGGATTCTCTCTCTCTGCCCCTCCCCTGCTCAAGCTCTTTCTCTCTCTCTCTCCAAATAAATGAATAAACATTTTTTAAAATGTTTTAAAGAAGAAGAAGAAAAGAATGAGAGAGAGAAGGTTCCAGAGCTGGGATTTCTGTCCACAGACACAGCCAACTATAAGCGACCCAGCAGAGAGTGACCCAGGGAATCAATATGCTAGCCCCAGTCTCCTTCTTCCCTCTAATCACCTGTGAATAGGCCTCACTGGCCAAACCAACTCAGAAGTTAAAGGGTGTATTAGTCAGGGTTTTCCAGAAAAACAGAACCTATATCGGGGGAGAGGAGAGAAATTAATTTTAAGAAATTAGCTCATGCAATCAGGGTGGTTAAATATTGTAATCTTGAGCTAGAACTTCTTTGGGAAACCTCAGGTTTTGCCTTTAAGGCCTTCAACTGACTGGATGAAAGCAATCATTAAGGAGAGTAATCTGCTTTACTTAAAGTGTACTGATTGTAGGTGTTAGCCACAGCTACAAAATATCTTCACAGCAACACCTAGATTTGTGTTTAATTAAATAAGTGGGTAATATGGCACAGCCAAGGTGATGCATAAAACTGACCATGACAGAGGTCAAGAAGGACCTGTTGATGTGGTTCATACAGGTTGGACTCCCTCATGGACACACAGCAGAGCAGAGGAGGGTTTGGGGAGGGTGGACCTGGAGGAGCAAAGAATAGACAGAAGCTATAGTTTCAATAGCTATGTTGTAAGCAAAATTATCCTGCAGTAAAATAAATTTGAGAAACATCAAGTTAAACAAAGTCAAACCAATGATTTTCCTGGTAAAATGAAGAGGGGAGGAATTCTGAACGGGAGAGGTGGGATGTTCAAAGGCTCATGGGTTAGTAGGTGGGTATAAATGTGCACTCCAAGTGGGAAGTGCAAATGGGCTCATGTAGCTGAAGTGGGATGTCCAAGTGGAGTGGGGCAGGCAAGGGAGCCATTAAGTGGAGGCGCTTACAGGCTGAGGACGTTAGAGTATATAATTAGGAGGTTTAATTTTATTCAAGAGGTAATTTAGAATTATTCTGGGTTTCTTAGAATGGGAGTGGTCTAAACCAAATAAAAGCAGAAAAAGTATCCATGCTGCTATATGTAGGATGCATTAGAATAAAGACCAGAAACTCAGAAGCCAGAAGGAGGCAGATGAGGCACTGTGGATCTAAGGTGGCCACGGATTATGATGGGATCATTGTGGGAGTGAAAAGGAAGCAGGAGAGTCAGGAGAGTTTCCAGGGGAAAAAAATGCTTAGTGGCAGGATGGAAGTAGAAAGTAAAAGAGGGATATAATTCTAAAGTTGGAAAATAATTACAATGCTATTTCACCATAATTAAAGATTGAGAGAAAATGCCAGGCCTACTGTGGGAGTAGAAGGGAGGCCACGAATTCTGTTTCAAGGCATCTTTGAGCTCTCTGAGTAGACACTGAGCAAAGCTCGCTCTCCCAAGCTGACAAAATTCACGGACAAGAAGTTATCATTGAAATTAAATGGTGGCAGCCATGTCCAAGACTACTGCAGGGACTCAATCCCTTTATGCATCTTGCGATAGACGAATGTGTGGGGATGGCAATTAGTGGACAACAGGACAATACTGGAATAGTGGTATTATGAGGAAATAGAATCATCATGTTATAAACCTTGGCAGAAGTATAAACAACTTCTGTGCTCCCCAGAGAAATCAAATGCTTCTCCACAGCACCTGTTTTACTAAATGTAAAAATTGGGTTGTGTACATTTTCATATTGAACTTTTTCGTTAAATAAGCTTTTGTAATAGTCAAAAAACAAACAAAAAAAAAAGATCTAGGATACTCACACAGTCCATCCAACTCTAATCAGTAACCAGTTCTTTCATCCACAAAAAAATTAGAAGCTGCTTTATACGAGAGGTTGAAATGACCCATTGTGCCACTGGAGAGCCACTTCTTACAATAATATAATAATTGGGAATGAAATTACAGAAGCTTCTTGAGAAAAAAAGCTCAGAAAAGAATAAACTCATAATGAGAAATAATCAGTGTAATTGAAGAAAACTGTGGAAGGATGTGTTAATAGATGCAATAAGACAGTGTCTGTCATTACTACAACTGATGAGGGGCTCCACACTACAGCAGGCAAAGAATCAGGAACCACAGAAGAAATGCAACGTGTATTTTTTCCACAAAGTATTAATCTCCCATCCTGGCAAGTGTGCTTGTCATGGAAATACATAAAGCTGTGTGTGCCCTACTCTCCATCACAGCCCCCAGTGAGAACACAGGTAAAGCCTCACTCTCTCCAACCACCCACCCTGCCATGAAGAACAGGGAACACCCTGTGAAGAAGGTTCTGACCCATATCATGGCCCCAAGGAATGGACACTGGTCTTGGAGTTGGATGATTCAGACCCTGGCTCTGCAACTTGACTCTAGCACACCATCTCACCTTTCTTAACCTGTTTTCTCACCTTTAGAATAGCAATAACTTACCTTAGAGTGATAACATGATTAAGTAAAATAATGTAAATAAAAACACTTTATGGAATGAAAAATATAATCCAACCGATGGTATTATTATTATTCCCTGGGGTCCTTTTTCTATGAGCAGTCACTATGACCTCCATTGGCCTCACCTTGAGTAGAAAGGAGCATTTGGAGCTCCAGACTTGGGTGCGCTGAGAGCCATGGCATGGTCCCATCCACAAACGGATTCACTAGGGTTCTCGGTAAGTAGAAGAAAACCACCTATGTCCCAGAACTAGGTCTTCTCCCTTATTCCCATCTGGTTGCTATGGAAACCCCTGGTCATACTTTCAAAGATTCATTTGACCTGCCATTTTGAGTGCAACAGAGACAGAAAAATTGGTTTTAATACAGATAAAATTAAATACTTCCATTAATTGCGTTTACAGAATTTTTCTGCCATTTAATAAAGAAGAAAGCAAATTGTAGTAATTTTCCCAAAATGTCAGTGAATGAAAACATATGGGTAATTTCTCCTCTCTCAGAATGGCTTGATCTTGCTTCATAAAATATCATCTCTCCTCCGTAAGAAGTACTCTTTTCCCAGAAGGATGTGGCAGAAAATTAGAAAATGCCAGCTGTAACAACAGTTCCCTTTACAGAAGGCCTGAGCCTAAGAAGGAATCATTACTTGTGTCCTCCTGCCACATCAATCATTAAAGATCAGGAAGGATCTAAGACCCAAAAGTTACCGATGATATCAAAGTAGTCTGGTCAGCAAACCTTGTTAGCAATTCCAAGGGTTCTATGAAACTGAGAATGTATGCTTCAAAGACAGCGAATGTGTTAACAACATAATGATAGCTCACATTTACTGAGCACTTACAACGTTGACTATGCACCATACTTAGCTCCTTCCTTGCTCATTGAATCCTCACAAAAATCTCATAAAGTTAAGGCCATTACTGCTTCCATTCTACAAACGAGGAACCAGGGGTTTAGGGAGCTAAGTACATAGCCCAAGCCCATAAAGAGATTAAAGAGCAAAGCCACCATACTGGCACATATAGGTATAATAAGAATCCCAAGGTCAAAGCCACCTGTCCATAAATTCATACTATCATCAGTATCTCAAAGTTGTTGCATTTAACTCTTCCTGCAGACGCAGACCCTCCAAAAACTCCTCCCACCCCAAAATATTATTAAAGGTCTTACAGAATGCCTCTCCTGTGCTCATGGGTCAGCTTGTCAGCCACAGTCAGGACCTGGCATCTTCACAGTCCTTCTCTCCCTTCCAGTCCACTCCATCAATGTCCTTTCTAATGCAGCCACTAGGGGAAGCATCAGTGCTCACACAACTGACAGACATCTTGGAACATCCTTGACCATGTGTCCCCGTGGTCTGGAGTTGCCAATTCTGAAAATGCCACAGCAGTCCTGCCATGGAGAAGTAGGCACTCTGGCTCTCATCCTTCACAGTGACGCCCATTGTCACCTGGATCCTGAAGCAGTTCATCTAGTGTCTGGTTCCCCCTTTCCGCATGAGGGTTCAAAATCTGACCCACCTTTCCTAGTTTTTCCCAGTGCCTACCCCCTTGCCTCAGGCACAAAAGCAAACAACAGGGCAGACTACCAAAGTCTATTTACGCCAGGGTGTTCCACAGAACACCTTTCAGAATTCAAACCCCTATAATTCAAGAATAACTTTTTCATAAGACTGACAAAGAACAGTATCATGTAGTTGTGTTTATCAGCGACCACGGCAATAGCATAAATAGAGTTTCCAAATCACTCAGTCCACCGGCTTGAAACATATGTGTTATTGATTTTGCAGGGAGCGGTTCACACTGTTTCGAATTTTGTTCCAGAAACGAGACTTTGTAAGTATGCTTGTATCATATTATTTCATATTTAAACAATCCAAATTCACATAAAGCTATATTAATACATGACATTTCGGCCCTTCCCACTCGCCCCTCCATTTCTAAAGGGGAAGAAATCTTAACTTGAGAATTAAGTGCCAAGTCTTTCCTGGGGTGTGTAGAATCTGGGCAATGAGATGATTCTCAAAGAAATGAAAACAGATTACCCACCCTGGAGGCCCCAGTGTAGCATGGAGGGTCAGATGCAAGGACTGCTACCTTTGAGGAAGGTGTCGCTGTGCATGAACAACACAGGGATGGAAAAGAAGAAATAAATGAGGGACCAGCACAGTGGTGAGAGGAGAGTTTAGATGAGAGGGACAAACATGAGATTTTCAGCTATATACTTGAGTGGGGACACACAGTCAAGAGACAGAAGAGCCATGCATTTTGGTTTCAGAGAAGAGTTTTCAAAGACTAAAGAGAAAATAGGAAGTTATATTTTTATGAGCCACTTCCAGAAAGAGAGTTCTTAGGAATGCCACTCCAGAGCATACTAGAAATATTGAGAACAATAAGGATGTCTACAGAAGATGCTTCTTTTTTTTTAGTTTATTTATTTATTTTGAGAGACACAGAGTACACAAGCAGGGGAGGGGAAGAGAGAGGAAGAGAGAAAGAATCCCAAACAGGCTCCACACTGTCACCGCAGAGCCTGATGCAGGGTTCAAACCCACAAACTGTGAGATCATGACCTGAGCTGAAGTCGGACGCTTAACTGACTGAGCCACTCAGGCACCCCTAAGAAGATGCTTCTTAAGCTTCTTTGTTGTTTATTTATTTTTGAGAGAGAATGGGAGAGAGCAAGCAAGGGAGGAGCTGAGAGAGGGGAACAGAGGATCCAAAGCAGGCTCTGCACTGACAGCAGGAGGCCCGACAGCAAACCCGATGAGGGACTCAAACTCACAGACCATGAGACCATGACCTGTGCCTAAGTCGGACACTCAACCTACTGAGCCACCCAGGCTCCTCAGATGCTTCTTAAGCTTTCTTGGCATTAAGAATGTACTCTCCTCTTGGCATTTTTTTTTTCAAGAGACTGAGTAGATGAATTACTGTCTATTACGCTTTTTTGCCACAATCCTGTTTTTTGAAAGCAACACTGCTCAGAGACTGAGCCATATGGGGTCCCAATTGTATTCAGGTTATACAAAGTTATAAAGAACTCACTCTCTTTTTAGGAAAAAAAAAATGGCCTTCAAGGACATCACACATATAAACCAGATACCACGTAAGGTCACCAACATCTGAATCTTAGTTTGATCTGAACTGGGACATATGCCACAAAAGTTGAGTACTATCTAAAATCAGAGCTATCTTCTTTCATACCAGTAGGTGTGTTTAAGATACTCAGACCCATTCAAACATTCTGGATTTTCCCCAGCAAATGCTGGCAAGAGATTTGTGTTTCATGGGTAGTTTTAGATATGTTTATCTTCATATCCTTATTTTCTTCTTATTCTCCTCTTCAGGCCACAGGGTCAAATTTTATAGATCTTAATCTACTCTATTGATGAATCCATCCCATCCTTCCCATTTAAAATAGGATAAAAATCAGGGGTACGTGGATGTCTCAGTTGGTTGAGCGTCCAACTCCTGGTTTTGGTTCAGGTCATGATCTCATGGTTCATGGCATCGAGCCCCACATCAGGCTCTGCACTCACAGCCCAGAGCCTGCTTGGAATTCTCTCTCTCTCTCTTTGTGCCCCTTCCCTGCTCACACACACTCTCTCAAAATAAATAAATGAACTTTAAAAAATAATAAAATAGGATTAAAAATCACCTCGTATGACTACTCATATCAGTTAGCTTTTGCTATGTAACCAACCACCCCAAAACCCAGTGGTTTAAAATAACTGCCATTTGTTTAGCTCATGATTTGGGGGGCTGGTTGGTTGTTCTGATTGGGGCTATAGTTTAGTCAATCCCTGCTGGACTTCTGCATGCATCTGGAGTCGGATGGCAGATGATCTAAGGTAGTCTCACTCATATGTTTGGCAGTTGGCAAGCTGGAATGACAGGGCCACATGTCTTTCATCATCCAGCAAGACTGCCCAGGTTCCTCCACATGGCAGGTCACAGACAAACAAAAGCAGAAGCCACATGGCCTCTTGCTGCTTAGGTTCAGAACTCACTTGATGTCACTTCTACCACTGTGCATTGGTCAAAGCAAATCCCAAGGTCACTCTTGATTTCAAAGATAGGGAAAATAGAGTTCATCTCTTGATGGGAGGAGCTGAAAAGTATTGAGGCCATTTTTTGCAATCTGTTCTACGGTTGATACATATGAATTCACCTCCCCCTACCCCAGAGAAAGACACTCATAGCTGAAAATTCATGCACTCTTCCTCCCGTGTACTGTAGAGGAACTTAGGCAAGAACCATTTCCTGGCTGCCCCTGAACTGGGAGCACTATTTTGGCACAGCTCATATCCAGACTACTCATAGGTAACCACTTACACGGTATATGTGTTTGGTAGGAAAAGCCCTGCCTATCTGCCAAGTTCCATTACAGCCACTAGCATTGCTGCATCGCCTCCGGGGAGAATGTCCCCTTTTATGTATTTTCATTAGCCAGTTAATCAAGAGGAAAGACTGGCCCTTAGAACAGGACTCTGCCATAACAGAGCAGGATGAATACATATAGATGAGACACTTTTTCCTCAAGTTTTCCCTATGTCTGAGTGATTAAGTGATACAGATCAAGATCATTCCTACCCTCACCAATTCTTCTATAATTAAATTCCTATAAAGTGGCACGCCACAAAAAGTTACCGGAAGGAAGGATGGATGAATAAATGAACACCAAGAGCAAGAAGAAATGTTGCGGAGCAAATACAGCAGTGGTCAGAGATGGAAGCTCGCGGACGGATACGGGAAGGTTGTCAGCAAGCTCTCGTGGAAGAAGAGGAGTACGGAGAATGAAGAC
Source organism: Prionailurus bengalensis (assembly GCF_016509475.1). Taxonomy (NCBI): domain Eukaryota; kingdom Metazoa; phylum Chordata; class Mammalia; order Carnivora; family Felidae; genus Prionailurus; species Prionailurus bengalensis. The sequence continues at coordinate 13,009,668 of NC_057361.1, forward strand.
ATCCCACACCTGCTGCTCCAGAGCCGACTCGCTCAACAGCAACTCTGCGACTTCCATCCCCACAGTGTCTCCAACAAGATCCGGCCTGATGTGCTTGGCTGATTTCAGGTTTTCACTGTGACTGAGCTAGGTAACATTTTGAAACAGAAGCTTCTTTTAAATAACATTTTGCATAGCCTTTTGACTATTCAGGGAGTTCTCTCCAAAATTTGTTTCTTGTTGCCACATTTATGTCATCCATAAGCTCGACAACATTTTTATTCTGTAATAGAATAATAACATCGTGTCGCTTACAGACATCTGTAGCTCGTGGTTTTTTAGAAACACAGACCTGTAGTATCAAATTTTTAAAAGATAAAACTTGTAGCCATCATTTTGTTTCTTTGCCCATGCATTATAAAATTACCATTATACAAAATTATACATTATACACTGTAAATATACCATTATACAACATAAACTGTGGCATCAAAAGACAAATAAGTGAGATATTATTCTGCATTTTGTGTGTTTAATTATGTAGTCCCAAATATGATTTTGGGCTGAAAAGCCACTTGAATTATGCTGAAATTGTATATGTCAGGAATAGTTACTTCAAAATTACATCAAAGTAAAGAACTTAATAAAATCAACTTTTTTAAAAAGCAAAACCTGCCTATATGTGGCATCTTCCTCCTGTAGTATCTGGCATTTGATAGTGTATTTTATTATTTTATTTCAATTCAGTATTCAAGGAAAGCTTTTGAAACCATTTTGATTACCCTGACAGCTGAAATGAAATTTTTATGAGAACAGCGTATTTGGAGCCAAAGATCTGGTTGACACAATGAATGCAATGATGAAAATAATTTTACAACAGCCCAGCCTAGCATATTGGCTTCATTTAAAATTTATATCAGACAGGTTTTTTTTAAAGTACTTTTCCTCTAAAAGAAAACAGTAGCTTTCAACTCCTTCTGTTGACCAAAAAAAAGTCCTAAAGCTTTGGAGATGTGAATAGTTACAGAGTCCTAGAAACCTATTGCCCAGAATCCTATCTGAGAATTATTCTCAGAGGTTTGGGAAAGGAAAGATATCCTGGGAGCCACACAATTAAAAAATTAGTCCATTTTCATAATAACAGTAGATTCCTATGGAGATTTAATAAATTGTGCTTGAACATGTGAAAGTACTCCCAATAAAGGTCTGCCCTCTCAACATTGTGGTTCTAGTGGGCATCCACATAGCAGTGACTGCAGATTCAGACTGAAAATCAGATTTAAGACACATTACAGGCTTTACTCTCCATGTGCATAGCTTTGTAGAAGGATAGAGGACAAGAAACAGCACCTTCATTTTATCAGGACACCTGTGGTAAGTCCCCCAAAGATGTCCACATCCTAATTTCCACAAGCTATGAATATGCTGTGTTAAAGGGAGAAAGGGAACTAAAGTTGCAGATGAAATTTAAGTTGATGATCAGCTAACCTTAAAATAGGGAGATTATTCTGGATTGTCCAGATGGGTCTAAAGTCAACACAGGAGTCCTTAAAAGTGAAAGAGGGAAGCAGAAGAGAAGACCAGAGTGATACCATGTGAGAAGGACTCTATCCCCACTGCTGACTTTAAAGATGGAGGAAAGGACACCAGGCCAAAGAATGCAGGTGGCCTCTAGAATCCAGAAAGGCCAGGAAATGGATGCTCCAGGAAATGGAGCCTTCAGAAAGGAACACAGACCTGCTGACACTTTGATCCAGCTCATTAGGATCCATGTCATACTTCTATCTTGTGAAACTATAAAGTAATAAATTATGTTAAGTCACTAAGTTTTGATACAGTAGCCGTAGGAAACAAATACAATGGTTAACAGCTACCCACGTACACAGCTTCTTTTGTCCCTACACCCATGCAAGAAATGCAAGGCTGCCACAGAACTATATCCAAGGTCATCTTGACACAGAAAAGCCACAGCTTTAGCTTCCCAACAATCTTTCATATGGGTCTAGTGACACACACCCAAAACCTGCATGCTACCCCCAGCAGCCCCAGTCCAGAAGTCCATATCAAGGTTTCACAACAAACAAAACAGGCAAAACATTCCATGTTTATTGATCACTGCAGTTTCCAAAGAAACAGGACTCTGAGGTCATTCTTAATTTTTTTTTTAATGTTTATTTATTTTTGAGACAGAGAAAGATAGAGCATGAACGGGGGAGGGGCAGAGAGAGAGGGAGACACAGAATCTGAAATAGGCTGCAGGCTCTGAGCTGTCAGCACAGAGCCCGACGCAGGGCTCGAACTCACGGACCGCGAGATCATGACCTGAGCCGAAGTCGGCCGCTTAACCGACTGAGCCACCCAGGCCCCCCTCTGAGGTCATTCTTATAGGCAGGCCTGGATCAGCCCTGTGCTGAGGCCTAACACTTTACTCAAGGTTGCAACCCCAATGTCATTCTATATGTTCATATTCTATATCTGAGTAATCTGTCACTGGTCAAATCTTGAGTACAAGTAGGGCCTCCTCCCCATAGACACCTAAGGCCAAGTACTTGCTTTCCCTGGACCCAGGCAACTAGGAAGGACATGGCACATGACCTAAGTTCAGCCAAACAAGATGGCAAGAAGGAAGTCTGGGATCCATTCCAATCTTGTCAGTGACAGCAGCGTTCAATGCCCAGTGAGAGGAGCAATGGAACCCAAAGAGCCTGGTCTGTGACATTTTCTGTGGCTCCACCTGTCTGGATCTCCTTGGTTCTGGTCCATTTTCTAAGTCTGGTTCAACAGCTTTCCCATCAATTCCATGAAATACTTGATATCCTTCCAATCAATTCCTTTTCCACTCAGGATAAACAAAATCAATTTATGTCATGAATCATTGGGTTGGCAACTGTTACAATGAGGGGACTTTAGACAGCAGATCTGGAATTGAGGGGAATCTGGGCTTGATTATATAACCGAGTTGGGGTAAAGGCAGTCTGCCTTCAGGAACAGAAATCGGGTAATCCGTTGCCCAGAATGGAAAAGCAACTAATCAAATTACAACCTTTCCAGTATCTATTTGAAAGCAAGCCCTGGGGGACCACATTGGTAATGCCATATATAACAGTGTGAGAAATCAGGACTGAAGAGTGACACGGCTAATATTAGAAAAGCTAAAGAAAGAAAATGCCACAATGAAGTCCCTAATTCTTGACTGAAAGCAAAAACTGAAACTAGGGACTTTTTATGTCTGTGCTGGAAAAGAATGTCTTATTTTTTGTAGCAGCAGTATAAAACCACCCAAAATCAAACCTCCACTTTAATGGGGAGTTAATCTGTAATGTCAATTGAATCACAGCCTCATCAAATCCCTTATATGAAAGTTAGGGCATCAATAAAGGAAGTATACCTTGAGAATTGCAATTGTGGAAGGATTTCAAGAATTCAAACACCCAAATCCCAAACTCCACTGGACCTCAATCTTCAGTTCAAGCTACCCTTCCTCCCATATCTGATAAGCCCATTCATGTCTTACCTGAAGACTCTGTAATTCTCTGTCCTTGCTAGAGTTGCCCTACATAGAGAGTCTATGTCAGTTCTCAGGCCCTGAAACCCCTTAATGAAGGGAAGCCAGGGAGGCTTTAAAAAGAGTCCTGAAATTATTTCACGAAAATATATTGGCAGTCTTGCTTCTATCTTTTCCCAAGGGACCTGTATTTACCAAAGTATTGCCCAACTGCCTTGGGCAAAGGAAAATACCTCTTCACAGATTACTGAACATTGGATCTGAGTTAACACCACTGCACTCACTAATCAGAGACTTAGAAGATTCAGGTGATAAATGGAGTTTGAGTCTACGTTGAAGTCTGCCTTAAAGTGGACATAATGACACTCTGGACTCAGCCCATGGTGGTTTACCTGTGTTTTAAGGATTTATCTATCACTGATAGAATCCCCATATTGTCTCTGATTCACAGGTAAAATAAGGCAAATGGGATCCCCCAGAGTCACCCCATTCACTTAAAAGGAAAAATAAAAAGCAATATCATGTCCGAGGGAATTACAGCACTTAGTGTAACCATGAAATTCCTAAGAAATGCAGGGATGGTGGTTTCAGTACATCCGCACTTAACTTTCCTGTCTGTCCAGTGCAGAGGATGGGGGCTCAGAGGACGATGTGGGGTTGACATAAGCTTCCCTTGGGCGGGGGGGGATTCTAATTGCAGCTGCTTTCTCAGTGTGCCCTTCTCACTGGGGAAAGTTAACCTAGTCCCTGGGATCTGATATTTACTCATTTCTTAAACAAATGTGCATTGAGCACCCAGTGCTCCAGGTAATTTCGTAGGTGCTAGGGATATTACAGTGAACAAAACAAAGAAAAATGCCTATGCTTATGGAGTAATAGACCTAACAAATATTTTTGTGTCTTTTCAGATAAACACTAGAGCATTTTGCTTTTACCTAGCAGGGACAGAGGAACACCTTACAGGCTTGTCACAGGGCTTTTCTAGTTCTGTCCCACATTTCAGTGTGCAGGAAATATGACTTTCTCACCATCTCACAGAACAATGCTAAATACTATATCATACTGAGCAGGAACCTGGGTCCAAATCCTCTCTCTACTGCTTTCTAGCTGTTGAATTTGGGCAGGTTACTTAACTTCTCTGGGCCTCCATTTTCCTCTCTGTAAAATGTAAAATCTCATAGTATTTTTGTGAGAATTAAAGGAGTTATTATTTGTAAAGGGCTTTAGTACCTAAAGGAGTACATTTTCTGCAACAATCGTTCTCATTTAGAGAGAAGCCTGGACTCTCACATTACGACGTCAGCTTCTGCTTTCCCCTGAGCTGGAGGGAAAAAAAGAGGTGGGAGGGTACTGTCTCAACCAGACTGATGGATCCTTACTATGAGGGGTCAGCTGGGCTGCTACAGCTCAGTGCAGACAGGGATCCGTACAAGTGAGCCCAGGTGAAGTCTCACGGTGCCTCCTACCATTTTCAAGTCCAGTGATAAAAATTAGAGAAATGTTACTACAGGCAAATCCAAGCAAGACCACCAAGGGTTCCATTTCATCAGGAACGAAGATTTGAGTCACTCTACTAGGCAAAAACACTGAGCATCTGAGATACAAGTTGCTGGCAGAGGAGACCTGAAATCTGTATGGGAAGTCAGAAGTTATAAATACTAGATGCTGACTTGTGGACAGAAGTATAGGTAGGGACAGCAAAATTCACATAGTTCCTTTATTGCTGTGACATAAAAATATGGAGGGGCGCCTGGGTGGCTCAGTCGGTTAAGCGTCCAACTTCAGCTCAGGTCATGATCTCATAGTTCGTGAGTTCAAGCCCCACATCGGGCTCTGTGCTGACAGCTCAGAGCCTGGAGCCTGCTTCAGATTCTGTGTCTCTCTCTCTCTCTCTGCCCCTTCCCACTCGTGCTCGCTCGCTCGCTCTCTCTCTCTCTCAAAAATAAATAAACATTAAAAAAAGTTTTTAATATGGAAATAAAGGAGCATATAAATATTATACGGCCAAAGGATAAATTATAATCTTTTTTTTTTTTTTTTTAGGAGGGGCTTCCCAGGATCTGCATGCTGTCCCTAAACTTAGAGAATCTGCCACTGTGTGAATCTTGTGGGAAGCAGTTCCTCCCTCCTGCTACCAAATAGAAAAGATGAGATCCTGGCTTTCCCTGAGCCCTGGCTCCTGGGCTAAGGGCACACTAAGTTTGGCCAGTCAACACTCCCACATCAGTCTTTGAATCTTGGGTGAGTGACTCAAAGAAGCAGGGGCAGCTGGAATTCATCCAGTGGCACCAGGAGGGCACCCCAGCTCCAGGGAATTCACGCAGTGGCGCCAGGAGGGCACCCCAGGTCCAGGGCAGCAGTACACTCATAGCATTTACGTCCAGCAATGGCAACAGAAGGGCCCAAATCAAACTATTCCACTGCAGAATCCTTGAAAGAAGATCCAGTGGCTCAGCTTAACATATTCCTCCTACAACAGTCTAAATCAGGTTCTCCAAGTTTCCCATGTTTTCTTTGAGTTGCCTGATAGCTTACCAATAAGTTTCTTTTCTATTCAATGTAATGAGAGTTGCTTGATGTGATTTGCAATCAAGAACTTGGGCAAGTTCTCACAGAAAAAAAGACTGAAAGGAAACATATCAAAACGTCAACACTTCAAATTAAAATTCTTTTTTTTAATGTTTATTCATTTTTGAGAGAAAGGGAGTGTGAGCAGGGGAGGGGCAGAGAGAGAGGGGGACAGAGGATCCAAAGCAGACTCCAGGCTCTGAGCTGACAGCAGCAAGCTTGATGCGGGGCTCAAACTCATGAACCATGAGATCATGACCTGAGCTTAAGTCAGACGCTCAACCGACTGAGCCAACCAGGTGCCCTTAGAATTAAAATTATTTTGGGGGAATGCAAGCTGGTGCAGCCACTCTGGAAAACAGTATGGAGGTTCCTCAAAAAACTAAAAATAGAACTACCCTACGACCCAGCAATTGCACTACTAGGCATTTATCCATGGGATACAGGTGTGCTGTTTCGAAGGGACACATGCACCCCCATGTTTATAGCAGCACTATCAGCAATAGCCAAAGTATGGAAAGAACCCAAATGTCCATCGATGGATGAATGGATAAAGAAGATGTGGTATATATATATAATGGAGTATTACTCAGCGATCAAAAAGAATGAAATCTTTCCATTTGCAACTATGTGGATGGAACTGGAGGGTATTATGCTAAGTGAAATTAGTCAGAGAAAGACAAAAATCCTAGGACTTCACTCATATGAGGACTTTAAGAGACAAAACAGATGAACATAAGGGAAGGGAAACAAAAATAATATACAAACAGGGAGGGAGACAAAACAGAAGAGACTCATAAATATAGAGAACAAACTGAGGATTACTGGAGGGGGTGTGGGAGGGGGGATGGGCTAAATGGGTAAGGGACACTAAGGAATCTACTCCTGAAATCATTGTTGCACTATATGCTAACTAATTTGGATGTAAATTTTAAAAAATAAAAAATTAAATTAAAAATAATAAAATGATAAAATTCATAACAATTATTTTTTTTAAGAATTAAAATTATTTTTATTTTATTTTTATTTTTCTGAATTTTCCAAAGCAAACATGTATTATTTTTACAATTAAACTCTGAGTAGACATAATAAAAATAATCCTAACTGATACTAATTGGTCTATCAGTGAGCTAATTTTAGAAAAGTAAAGTACTGAGGAATAGAGAAGACACATGTTTTGATGGTGGGTAGGAAAAGGCTGAAGTAGGGAATACCTGTTTAGCACAACAGACCTAGGTGGGCCAGTGAGAAAGCTCTTTTAGAGAGAAAAATACCTGAAAAGGGTGTCTTAGCTTAAGCTGCCATTAACAAAATACCATAGACTGAGTGGCTTACACAACAGACATTTGTTTTTTCTTACACTTCTAGAAGCTAGAAGGTCCAAGATCACGTTTCCAACAGGGTTCAGTTTCTGGTGGGAGCTCTCTTCCTGGCTGCAATGGGGTGTCATTCTATTGGATCCAACCCCCACCTTATGACCTCACTTAACCTTAATTATTTCCTTAAAAGCTCCATCTGCAAATACAGCCACAAAAGGGTTGGGGCTTCAGCATATGGACATGGGGAGGATACAAACATTCAGTCCATAACAAAGAGGGTGGGACATTAAAGAAAAATTTGCTTTGGTTCTGACACTCTCAGAACCTTGTACTAAGAATAAATGTTCAGAGGGAGGGAGGGGAAAATGAATTCAAATACTGTCCTTTCATAACATTTGGTGTGACCTTGGGGATGCATGCCTGAAAGAGTGTGGCAGACAAGGCTGTTAGCAGAGAGGAGGTCAAGAAATGAAGAGATCATACTATTAGAAGGATCATTAACATAAATGCAGTCTATCCTCATAATTTGCAGATTCTGTATTTGTGAATTCACCTACTTGCTAAAATTTATGTGTAATCTCAAAATTGATATTGATGGTACAATAGTAGTCTTCCGTGGACATGTGCAGAGCAGGAAGAAACTCTAGCTGCCCAATGCACACTCTCATCGCTGAGGTCGAACAAGGTGACACTGTGTTCTTGTTTCAGCTTTCATACTGTAAACAAGTGTCCTTTTCACGGTCTATTTAGTGCTGTGTTCTCTGCATTTTTGTGCTTTTTGTTGGTGACTTCGCTGTTTAAAATGGCCCAGGAGTCGTGCTGAAATGTTGCCTAGTGTTCCTAAGTGCATGAAGGCTATCCTGTACCTTACGGAGAAAATATACATGTTAGATAAGCTTCTTTCAGGCATGAGTTATAGTGCTGTTGGCTGTGAGTTCAATGCTAATGAATCAATAAGATAGGTTAAATAATGTGTCTTTAAACAGAAACATACATAAAACAAGGTTATGTATCGATCCAGAGGCTCACAACAACCTACACCTGTATTTCCCCTGAGGGGCAGTGGTTCAGTATTCACAAATTAAGTGTTCACTAGTACTTTACAGAAGAGAACTATGATAAATAATGAGAATCAACTGTATTTAAATCACCAAGAAGTATGCCGAAGTAGTGCTGGAAAGAATGACAGGAAGCCTGGAGATACACGTTTTCAAGGAAGTAGAGTGACCCAGGCATCTGGAGATGACCGCAACAAGAAAAGAGTCGAAGGTGGTAAAGTCTGATGGCGTAAGATGCAAAGCTGGAGGATTTTAGAAGGAAGAAAGAAATTTCTGGAAGAATCAATGAGGACCAATTAAACATAGGGAATTGTCTAATCTCAGAGATGTGAGACATCAGGGGCAGGTTTATGACAATTTTTCTTTCTTTTTGGTTCCTGACTAGCTCTAAACCATACCACGCCTGTGGGCACCCCTTCCTCCTATCTGTAATAGGATCTGTGTCTTCCCCTCCGACACAACTACAATAGCAGGTCAATTCTCTTCTAAACGTCCATGTTGGGAAATAGAAGAGATCAGCTGTGGAGTACGGAAGCATCATTCTGTTTTACAACTCAAAATGTCACAAAATATAATAATTTTCCCTTGCTATTTCTATATAAATATTTCTATTATGCCCATAGAAGACAAAGGTTACCTTTTGAGGGAAATTATTCATGAGGAAAAAAATTAGAATTTTGAACAAGCCATTTAGGTGACCTCTTCAGCATATGGAAGTAGGGCTTCGCTTTCTGTTAGATGACTAATGCGAAAGATGAAAACATAATCAAATTGCAGTAGCACTCCTCAATATAATTTAACCTTACAAGGGCCTGGTCAACGTTCTCTTAAAATTAATTTCACCCAGTGATTCTCCAGGGAACAAAGAGAAATAGAACTTAAAGATAAGCATGCATATTTATAAACATACTGAAGTTTCTTTATCTTTACTTTTTTTTTCTCCCAACAAACAATTCTAAATTGCTGCTTAAGGCTTCTCAGCTTAAAAAAAAAAAAAAAAAATCTTTGGAAAAGATGCCTCCTTCTGAAAAACTCAAGATTGGTGGCCAATCTTGAAGAACTAAAAAAAAAAAAAAATTAACCAAAAAATGTAAAATCTACTCTGTCTTCATAATTAAGCCAGCCTGAAATAAGTTTTCTTTAGAGTTTTAGCAATTATGAGATTCTTAATTAAAAATTCATCAAAAGTTTAATATCCAATCATAAGTTCAAAAAAATACTCAGACTTGCTTTTCTATACTTATTTTGGGTTTCTCATTTAATTGCTTTAAAAATATTAAAGTGGAAATTAAATAACATTCCAATTTGACAAGGTCCTCCCACCTTCAGGAACAGGAAAAACAATAAATTGTTAGCACTAACCAGAAAGGATTGAATATCTAATTGACCCAAAGTTTAGTGGAACAGCTGAACTAGGGTATAGTGGGGAGAGGTGTTTCATAGGGGTAAAAATGGTCTAATTTATATAAGAATGTTTTAAAGGCATACTTGGAACTACTGATTAAGTTTAAGAAAGAGTAATATAGGGGCGCCTGGGTGGCTCAGTCAGTTGAGCGTCCGACTTCGGCTGAGGTCATGATCTTATGGTTCGTGAGTTCAAACCCCACGTTGGGCTCTGTGCTAACAGCTCAGAACCTGGAGCCTGCTTCGGATTCTGTCTCTCTCTCTCTCTCTCTCTCTCTCTCTCTGTTCCTCTCCCACTTGCAATCTGTCTCTTTCTCAAAAATAAATAAAAATTAAAAAAAAAAAAGTAATATTGCCAAGGTCTGGCACAAGTAGAGGGAAACAGGCATGCTTACACACACAGTTGTCAGCATTATAAACTGGGTCCAACTTTCTGGAAGGCGATTTGGCAAAAGCCATAATAACAGATGTCCTCATTGACCAGGACTTCCACTTCTTGGAATTTATCTTAAGAAAATAAAGGAGGAGTGCCTGGGTGGCTCAGTGGGTTAAGTGTTCAACTCTTGATTTCGGTTCAAGTCATGGTCTCACAGTTGTGAGATTGAGCCCCGCATCAGGCTCTGCACTGAGCATGGAGGCTGCTTGGGACTCTCTCTCTCTCCTTCTCCTTCTCTCTCTCTCTCTCTCTCTCTCTCTCTCTCTCTCTCTCTCCCCCTCCCCTGTTCACACTCTGTCTCTCTCCAAATAAATAAACTTTAAAAAAATAAAATAAAGGAAAGATGTAATAAAGTATTGCACATTGATTTCTCAGATGCTTCAAGTTAGAGAAAATTGGAAACAATGAAAATGCCTACCAATATTTATTTCAATAAATGGGTCTTTCTTCTCCCACCCTTGTCCCGGCTTCAGTCTATTCTCAACACAGTGGCCAGCATCATCTAATTAAAATGCAATGACTTGGGGCGCCTGGGTGGCGCAGTCGGTTAAGCGTCCGACTTCAGCCAGGTCACGATCTCGCGGTCCGTGAGTTCGAGCCCCGCGTCAGGCTCTGGGCTGATGGCTCAGAGCCTGAAGCCTGTTTCAGATTCTGTGTCTCCCTCTCTCTCTGCCCCTCCCCCGTTCATGCTCTGTCTCTCTCTGTCCCAAAAATAAATAAACGTTGAAAAAAAAAATTTTTTTTAATAAATAAATAAATAAATAAATAAAATAAAATAAAATGCAATGACTTGATGGTTATGTCACTCCTGTGCTCAAAAGACTCCCATAGTTCCCCTTGCTCAGGGTCAAAGCCAAATATCTACCATGGTCGCATTTTGCATGATATAGATTTGCCATTTAAAAAGTGGCTCTTCCCTGAACAGGTGTTATGTGCTCCTGGTAACCTGTGGTCTTCACCTAAGACACAGAAGACCCTAGAATCTTAAGCAGCTCCTTTGTGAAGGACACTCCATTGGATATTCACCTTGACAGACCTCCTTCTACATAATTTTTTTTACATTTTCTCCCATACTGTTTAGATACTGAACAGAAAGCTGTTTTTCCCAATCACCATCAAGTTACTATCATCTGTCACTTGGACTACTGTGAAGCCGCTTACTCCATTTCTTGACAGCCACCCCTGTCCCACCAACCCCTGTCCCCTGTAATCTATTCTCCACACTACATTTGATGTAATCTCTTTTTTTTAAAGTGGTCATAATTTACCCACACTTAAAACTCATGGATGCCTTCCCATTTCTCTACAGATGAAGATCCAAATTCCTGATGGTCAAGGTTCTAGAAGAGTACTATACAATGGAAATATACTATGAGCCATATATGTAATTTTAAATTTTATAGTAGCCATAATTTTTTCAAAAAAGTTCAAAATGATAAAATTAATACTATATTTCATTTTAGCCAATCTATCCCAAATAATTATAATCTCAATATGTAATTAATACTTCAAGTAGATCTTAAATATTCTCACTACAAATAACAATAGTAGTCATGTGAGGTGATGGATGTGCTAACTGACCTCATTGTGGTAATCATTTCACAATATATGTGTGTATGTACAGCTTAAACTTACACTATGTGACATATCAATTCTGTCTCAATAAAGCTGAAGATACTTTACGTTCAGTTTTTCACACTGTTTGAAGTCTACTATAGCACATCTCAAGTTGGACAAGGCACATTTCAAATGCTCTATAGCCCCATGTGGTTATTAGACAGTGAAGCTCTACAAGGTCAAGACTATGCCCACCCCTTCAGCCTCCTCAGACTTAGACATATTTAACCTTCAGGTGCCCAAAGCTGCCATTCTCTTTTTCCCAGTTCTTTATACATGTTGAGTTTTCATACAACAAATCATCTGAAAGAAGACACATAACCAACTTTTTAAATGGGCAAAAGATCTGAATGACATTTCACCAAAGGAGATAATACAAATGGCCAACAAGCATTTGCAAAATATTCAACAGCTTTAGTTGTTAGGAACATGTAAACCAAAACCAAAATGAGATACTTGATACCACTTCACACCCACTAGAATGGTTATCATTAAAAAGACCGACAATAACAAGTGTAGGCAAGAACATGAAGAAAACTGGGACTCTCATATATTGCTGGTAAGATTGTAAAATGGTGCATGAATGGCACCCAGTCTCACCAATTCTATATGTTGGCCCATATGGTAGTTAGAATTAGCCCTGCAGGCTTCACCATGGCTTTGATACCTTACTATGTTCTCATACTTAGCTGTGTTGTCCTAATGAGGTCATACTAACTTCACCGGAAAGCCCCTGAAATAAATACTGGCTCCAAGTCTTGCCCACTCAGCAGGCATGGTTTCCAGAGTGGTGAGATATTACAGGGAGGTAAGGAAAGCACCAGATTTTAAGTCAGCGGCCCTGGGCCTGAGCCCAACTCCACCAACCACTTAGCTGTGTGAACTCACCAAGCTGCTGTACCATTCTAGGAGGCAGCTTCTGCTTCGGCAAAAGCAGGTTTAATAACAACTGCCCATTTGAACTTACCAAGCAGCCCTGCACATCAAGAGAGGCAACATATAAGAATGTGCTCTGTAGTTAAAAATGTTCCAGGAATCCAGAGTTGCTAATCATTGCCTTCCTTGCTATTTTTCTTCTGTACTTTGCCCTACTGTTTCAGCTGGTCCATTGGGATCTGCAAATTATCCCCCAGTTGCTGTAGGACAAGGAACTACCTGATCCCCTTCAATCCAACTGGAGAAATGCACATCAAGTAAAGTCTATATAAAGGGGCACCACCTGGTTAAGTACTTGATACAATTATTCTGAGTGTCTTACATGACCTTTTTCCAACTGCTGATCACATACTGGCTTGATTTAAAATAAAGTGTGTTGGGGCGCCTGGGTGGCTCAGTTGGTGGAGTGTCTGACTTTGGCTCAGGTCATGATCTCACGGTTCGTGAATTCGAGCCCCGCATCGGGCTCTGGGCTGACAGCTCAGAGGCTGGAGCCTGCTTCAGATTCCGTGTCTCCGTCTGTCTGCCCCTATGTTGCTTGCACTCTGTCTCTCACATTGTCTCAAAAATAAATAAACATTAAAAAAAATAATAAATTAAAAAAAAATAAATAAAGTGTGTTATTGCTAAAGTTGGCACAAAATCTGAGGGATGACATTTGTTCTCTTCTTTAAAGTTTTCCTGTATTTTTTTTTCAATTTTCCACCAAAAACACATACATTGCTATTTAGGGGAAAGTGTTGTTTAAAAAAGATAAAGAAAAAAGAAAAAACTTTAATGCTGATTCTATTTTAGACCAACTATATATAGCTAAAACTTTCAAAACACTTTGTAAGTAGTAGATTTTGTTAAAAGAACTTTGTGTATATGTGCGTGTGTGTGTGTGTGTGTGTGTATATATATATATATTTTTTTAAGTTTATTTTGAGAGAGAGAAAGAGCGTGCGCGCACGTGTGCTGGGGAGGGGCAGAAAGAGAGGGAGAGAAAATCCCAAGCAGGCTGCACACTATCAGCAGTGTGCCCAACACAGGGCTCAGACTTACAAACCGTGAGATCATGACCTGAGCTGAAACCAAGAGTCAGATGCTTAACCAACTGAGCCACCCAGGTACCCCAAGAACTTTGTATATATTAATCACCTCAAAAACTCTATGAGGTAGGTATTTTTTTATTTTATTCCTTTTTATAGATGAGGAAATAGAGACCCAAAGATTAAGCATCTATCCAGCATCACACAACTAGTAAGTAATGGAGCTAGGATTTCAACTATTAAAAAGAAAACCATAGGCCCCAAATGGAGTCACTTAGGCCAACTCACCAAACCAGGGCTTAATACCTAACCTAATTGCAGTTCCAACCTCCCAGAGAAATGTAGTCTTAACAGGTTAGTCAGGAATTTTCTGATCAGCACAAATGAGGTAATCTGTTACATGTGCACTCTCCATTCTGCGTCCCCACCCCACCCCACGCCCCCACCCTCCACCAAGGAAGATGAGGAACTCCATCCAATAAGACCCAATCCCCTTCCCCCTAAGGGAAAGTGACTTTGTCTGGAACAATCCTTTTTCTTTTGCTAACAACTTCCTTGTCCCATCATCATTCCTATAAAAGCCTTCCATTTTGTACAACTCCTTGCAGTCCCCCTCCATCTGGCATCCCTGTTGCTATCTGATTCATGAATAATTTAATTAAGCCAATCAGGTCTTCAAATTTACTCAGCTGAATTTTTGTTTTTTAACAGAACCCAAGTACCTCAGTGTCAGAGTTCACGCTTTTAACTTATTTTAACTAGTGAATAGTATTATCATCTACCATGGCTCTGAGGGTCCAATTACATAAGCAGCCTCCCTTGGGGAAAAAAATCAGTGGTCTGTTATACTGTGGGATCCCAAAAGCAAGAACTATGTTATCTGTTTCTGTACCTGTTAGCTTCATGCCATGTAACAAACGAGTCTGAAACTTAAGTACCTAAAAACTACAACCATCAATTTCACTCACAGTTCTGTGCACTGGCATCTGAGCTGGGCTTTCTTTTGCTGGTCTTCTGCTGTGCTTAGCTGAGTCACGTCAGTTAGCTGCTGGTCTGCAAGGCATCTCTGCTTCCACACATTGGCTGTCAGCTGGGACAACAGGAGCCGCTAGGCCACTGGGCCTTCTTCACATGGCAGCAGTGGCAGGGTCCCAAGAGCCTAAAGAGCGGATAAGCCCCAGGGAACAATAGCTTTTCAGGTCTCTACTTGTATTACATTTGCTACTATCCCAAAGCAAAAGCAAATCACATGGCCAAGCCCAGAATCAGTTTGGGAAGAGACTACCCAAAGACATGATACAGAGGGTAAATAATTGGTGACCATTTATGCAATCTACCAAGATCTCCACAACCAAACACAGAACCTAATAAATAGTAGGCACAAAATAAATGTTTATTGAACTGAATACTATTTCTCCTGCATGAAAAAGATCAAGGTAAGACCAACAGTCTCTTCCGTCTCTGCACTAAGGACACCACATCAAACGGATGGAAGAGTCTGACTGACCCCTCTTCACAGAGGAACACCTCACTGTGGGTGATGGGGCCTATCACTGGACAGTCACCTGCTAACACAAGGTCTTCTCAGCTCTTAGGGTGAGGAGTGTGTTCTTCTCGGTGGCTGCTTCCCAAGCTCTTAGAATGCAGGACTTGCTCCTATCAGTGATTTCCTCAAGCTTCTCAAGGGGACCCCTCCTGCTCCCACAGCCTCTGTGGAGTTCCCTGTGGGACACCTCTATAAACCTGCTCCAATTTGCATCCCTGGTCGCCCTCTAGTGGCTCCTTAAGGTTGTTCAGCCATTTTAAGAAAAGCGTTCAAAACCATTAAACAACTGTACCAAGAAGAAATAGTTGTGTGTGCTTTAGGTCAATCGTTTTCAACAGGGGGTGCTATTTTCACTTAGGGAACATTCAGCAGTGTCTGTAGAGATTTTTGGTTGTCACAAGTGGAAAAAAGGTGCTATCGTCTAACGGATAGAGACCAGGGATGCTGCTAAACATCCTACAATGCACAGGACAGCCCCACCACACAGAATTATCTTGTTCAAAACGCCAGTAGTGCCACAGTTGAGAAACTGCCTTAACATTCAGAGTGAGCCCTCGTCCATCCGAAGGATGCACCCACTGCCCCACTCAGGATTATTACGTAACTGGGCGGATCACTCCCTCAGAAGAATCAACCTTTAGGCAACAATCCTAAATACTCTCTGTGCAACTGAAATCTCAGGAACTGTTTCTGTGGCATCCTAGAATTCCACAGGTTAGACAGATAAACTAAGTCCTAAATGGGAACTCAAGTTACATGCAAGATGATCTTATTGTCTCTTTCCATTACGTATGCTCAGTCCTGCTGAAGCTGAGAGCAATTTTCTCAGAAAAGAGGAGTGCTTAAAGGTTTTTATTGTAAGCCGGTTAATAGCCTCAGGGAATAAAAATGGCTTCCAACGGAGAACTGCATTGTGGGACTTCTCTGTGAACCATGCAAACCCTTTGACAAAGTGCGCATTAGTTGCAAGGAATAAATGACAGGCATTCAGTTTTAACAAAATGACACTTGCTTCATGGAGGAAGAGGATTTCTTACTGTCAGAAAGAACACCAAGTACGGAGGGAAAGAAAGCTACACCGACATTGATTGCTATTACAGCTCCATGTACAAAAGCAACAAGAAATGAAAGTCTTGATTCTAGTCACCCATCCTACCATGGAGTTTTAACAGTGCTAATTAGAAGAGAGTAGCTGACATTTCCCTACCATGAAAGATAAACTAAAATATACCCAAGAAACTCACTTCTGAAAACTTCTCAGAAGAATTCAATAGTAAAGGTGCTTTTTATTAACCCTGACCTTTATTCCTTACTTGTTCCCTTTCTTATGATCCTTTATGCTAGTAGCTAGGAACATCCCCCTCATTCAAGAGTGACACACGGAGAGCAAGAAGGAAGCGAAGGGTCCGTGGGTCCAGCTGTTCAATGCTTTACTTTGAAACCCTTCCTCCACTTCTTCCCAGATTCAGAGGCTTCTGAACACTTTTCTCTCCCTGCCCTCTGTCCCCATCTCCTCTCTTCTTCCTCCTCATCTCCTTAGCCCTGCCATGTCTCCATACCACGCCCGGAATGCCAGTGTTGGGGGGACAGGTGCATCACTCCCTCCAGACCCACCTGGGTTTGCTGTGTGCCACAAAATCAATTTAGAGCCAAAGGCCCTCTACTAAAGGTCATTCTCCTCACACAAGGCCATCCAGAGAAGAGCTAGCCCCTTGCAGTATGAGCCCAGTTTCCTATGTGGACTTCATCCTCCAGCCTCCTCTAAGCCAACTGCTCCCCATGACTGCCTAGATTCCTCTAAGTAAGCTAACAAGTATGCCCAGGACTGGTCCTTGGCAGAGGAGTTTCTCAAGAGAAGTCTCCCCATTTGGTTCCTGATTGGGATTCTGCCACTACTGGTTCTTATTTCAGAGGCTTCTAACTTCAGAGAAGAAACTTTAAGAAACCATGAGACTGGGTTCTCTATCCATACTGAGAGCCACCCTTGGCTGAACTTCATTCATTTCCATTCTGTCACAGTAGAGTCATAATCTCTGTGTCAAGTGGTAGCTATGGAGCATAAAGGACAGAGACAGCTAACATGCTGGGACAAAAGCGTGGCCCAAATGTACACTGAAAAAAAACATAAGCTTTTAAGTCATAAGGATCTTTATGAAGTGCATGTTCTGTACCAGACACTGCACTGAGAACTTTATACACATTTTCTCGCAGGCTAGCTGTGAGACTTTGGGCAAGGTGGTTAACTTCTCTGTTTCTGTTTCCTTTGCCAGATACAAATAGCTACTTTACAGAGCTATTTTAAGGATTAGTTGAAATAACATGTGGAAAGTTCTTGGCACATGGTAGCTGTCCTAGTCAGCTTGGGCTGCCATAACAAAATACCATAGACTGGATGGCTTAAACAACAGAAATTTACTTTCTCGCAGTTCTGAGGACCGGGAAGACCAAGATCACAGGGCCAGCTGATTCACTTCCTGGTAAGAGCTATCTGTAACACTTGAGTTACAGATAGTCAACTCCTCAATATGTCCTCACATGGCCTTTCTTCAGCATGTGCACAGGAAAGGAGAGACCTCCTTCTCCAAACACTGTCACATTGGGGGTCAAGGCTTCAACATTGGGGAGACACAAACATTCAGTCCATAATTTAGGCATTATGTGCAGTAGCTATTATTACTATTACAATTATTATTTATATTATATTATTAACAAGACAGGTATCGACACTCAGAAAACAGCTACAATGGCATGGCTTAGTCTAAAACAAAAGAACTCTCGTTCTGACTTGAGCATCCACTGACCTGAATTGACATTGGCAGAAAGTAAAGCGTCGGACTCTTGGTGCCCCTTCTGAGACTCCCACCGCTGAAGCAGCACTGAGCTATCTCACCTTCCTGTGCCTTGAGGCCTCTGGCGAAAACTGGTCTGCCATTACTGGTTGAGCACAAACGATCTGGGCAGGCTGCTAACCAGGATCCTCATGACCATCCACAGGGCATCCTCTGTGTCCTACACCACATCTAAAGTGTGACAGTCCTTGGAGCTCCACTCTCTTCCAGTTGTGAGACTTGAAATCTTGGTTGCTCTTCCTGATCCCAAGGATCCACAGCACCCAGGATCAAGATATTCCCCTCTTCAAACTGCTACGTGGATGTCTCTACCTTCTCCTATTCTCTGATGATCCAACCAAGGTATAGGTAGTCTTCAGGGCAGCCTTCGCACCTCCCAGAAAATTCTTCCTTTTCCATCCTGGAAAGGGTGATAAGTATGTTTATTTCTACCCTGAAGAACAGCAACTTCAAGTAAATAAGTCAAAAATAAATTTGTCAGGGGGCACCTGGGTGGCTCAGTCGGTTAAGCATCCGACTTCGGCTCAGGTCATGATCTCGCAGTTCGTGAGTTCAAACCCTGCGTCAGGCTCTGTGCTGACAGCTCAGAGCCTGGAGCCTATTTCAGATTCTGTGTCTCCCTCTCTCTGATCCTCCCCCATTCATGCTCTGTCTCTCTCTGTCTCAAAAATAAATAAACATTAAAAAAAAAATTAAAAAAAATAAATTTGTCAGTCATTTTCTCCATGACTTTCAAAAAATATTTGCTGACAGAGAGATAAGAGGATACAAAATTTCAAGAAATTCAGTTAAAGGGGAACAAACATCCTCATTTTTTTTCATGGAATATGGAATACAGTCTTTCATGGAATGTCGACCTCATAGGTTCTTAGAGACCATTTAATCTATACTTCCAGATGAAATGTTAAATTCTCTCTCAGTCAACTACACCTTTTGTCTCATCAAATGCCAGGAAAATATCTGATAAAAAGAACATCAAGCTGGATCTCAAGAGATCTGGGTTCTGAACCAAACTCAGTCTCTAATAGGGGTTTCAGCTTCCTCGTCTCTATCCTTAACATTCTGCAATGCTTCAAGAAACAAGATCCTGGACTCCATAAGTGGTTACAACATCTAAACATTGCCTTCTGTTGTAGAGGGGGCCCCCTTTCCGAATGTCCACTGTACTTCAAAGAGCAGCGAGAACCATCACTAACCATTCACTCCAGCAAACACTGATAGCATACCAATACAATTCCTGATGGATTCAAATATTTCAAAAGTCCTTGAGCACCTGTTCATTTGTGTCCTTATACAAGCTTATGATATATGCTCCTTTTATTTAGCACTACATTTTTAGGCATTCATCTTCTGCTCTTGAAACACAGTGAAAAAGGGATAAAATTTCAATATACGTAGACTGAAGCTTGCTTTCTTTGAAGGCAAATATCACCCCCAGCTTTATCACTCAAACATAATATTATAATCTTCAGGCTGAAAAGTGAAAACGAGACACAAAGGTGGAGGCTTTCTCTGTGGTTGAAACATCACTCCTGTATTCATATATAACAAAGTAGAACACAGGACCTGGCATAAACCCTACGATACACCTCATGTGGCACACAAGAATCCAGGAAGCAGATGGTGTGGTACTCCAGGCTCTGCTTTTTCTTATGTGGAAAAGTGGATCAAACTGTGGGCTTCAAAGGAAGTTGCAAAAATAAAACTACATTCACATCAGAAGTATTTATTGATGGGACACCTGGGTGGCTCAGTCAATTAAGTGTCTGACTTCGGCTCAGGTCATGAACTCATGGTTTGTGAGTTCGAGCCCCACTTCAGGCTCTGTGCTGACAGCTCAGAGCCTGGAGCCTGCTTCGGATTCTGTGTCAACTTTTCTCTCTGCCCCTCCCCCACTTGTGCCCTGTCTCTCTCTGTCTCTCAAAAATAAATAAATGTAAAAAAAAAAAATTTTTTTTTTTTAAAAAGAAGTGTTTATTGGGCTAGCCTGTGCCCCCGCCTTGTGCTAGCTCAAACGAAGCAGAAGGGCAAGAAAGTCCCTGTGCCCACCCTCATAGATCGCAGTCTCTGTCCACTCACCACAAGTAGGACTGAGTAAATCTTTTCAGACACCATGAAGGATCCATTTGCACCATGAAAATTTTACTGGTTGTCTTCTGAGGTGAAGGAGGAAGTTACATTGCACAGCACACATGTCTCAAAAAATTCCCTATAAATCTCTCTCCCCAAGTCTCTTCTCAGAGCTGCGCAATTCCCTTTTTCCTCCATCTCAGACACCACCATCTTCTCCGCTTATGTGGAACATTTTAGCCTTTTCCTGGCTTCTCACCTTCAGTCTTGTGTATCCCCACCCAAGAGTGAGGTTGTAAGCTTCTTGAAGGCAAGAATTGTGTTTCATACTTCCATAGCACAACAAAAAACACTTTCATTTTTAAAATTTTCCATTCAGGGCGGCTGGGTGGCTCAGTCAGTTAGACGTCCAATTCCTGATTTGGGCTCAGATCATGACCTCATGGTTCCTGAGATTAAGCCCCCATGTTGGGCTCTGTACACAGAGCCTACTTAGGATTCTCTCTCTCCCTCTCTCTCTCTCTGCCCCTCCCGTGCTCACACACGTGTACTCGCTCTCTTGATCTCTCTCAAAATAAATTTAAAAACTTTAAAATATATTAAAAAATTAAAATAAAATAAATAAATAAATCTCTATTCTTTCCCTAGCAGCAGGCTGGGGATAAGCAGTTATGGAGAGCTGGAGATACCCCTGAATGCCTTATCCTCAGTAAAATGACTTTTCCATGCATGAGGAATACTGTTGACTGGGAATACACAAGACTGGAGAAAGAAGCCAGGACAGGAGGAGAAAGGAAAGAAATGAAGAAAGGGGAGTAGCCTGAGGGATAGGTGGGGTGGGTGGTGATGTTGGGGCTAAAACCAGAGAGTTTAATGGCTGCGAGGAGAGACTTAGCAAGAGATACTACAGAGATTCTTTGAGAGACATGAGTGTGTTGTACGATATGCATCAGTACCTAGCATAGAGTGCAGGCTTTACATGCAATGAAGGAGTAATGACAGCAGAAGTAATGACAATTGCCCAAGCGTGAATGGTGAGGGCCTCCATAAGGGTGACAGAAGAGAATATTCTGAAATACGATGTCAAAATTTTGTCTTTTTTAACATGACTGAATAACAATTTGTAAATGTCCCCCACCCTAAAACCACTTTCTCCCCTCCCTCCAAATATCCTTTGCATCGTTCAAGGCTCAGATCAATTTCCATTCCCTCCATGAAGCCTCCTCAAACGTTCTGGCCATCAACTCTTCCCTTCTTTCAACTTATAGATATAATTCGTATTGTTGAGCTGCTGTCTTTGAATCCTGCCATCTATCCAATATGTTATTATGGAAGTAATCCTTAACCACAGCTTTCATCACATCACATCTTTACAAAAAAATTTACTGGCTTCTCTCTGGCAACAGGACTTTTTAAATATTGAAGGAAATCAGTCCTTTATGACCAGGAAAAATTGATTCTACAGGTATCAGCTTAGTACCTCTCTTATACAAGCATTTTCCCAGAGCCTGAGTGAATACAGCAATCTGTCATATTCCATTCCTTTCTCATACTATTTCACAATTTAGATCCTGTCCTGCTCATCTACATGCCAAATCAATATAGCTTCTGAAAATCCAGAACCACAATGTACAAAACTTAAGGCAATATACTAATGTATTTCAAAGCCTAGCATGGCCTAACAATCAAAGATTTACTCACTGCATCTTCCACAGAAATATGTAAATGTTATTAAAAGGATTCTAAATACCCCCTTTGGAAGGAATCATTCTAAAACTTTCATTGTTGGACCGTTATAACTGCTATTTAAATATTTCCAATCCAGGGATGCCTGGGTGTTCAGATGGTTAAGTGACAGACTCTGAATTTCAGCTCAGGTCATGATCTCATGGTTTGTGAGATGGAGCCCCGCATGGGGCCCTGTGCTGACATTGTGAAGCCTGCTTGGGAATCTCTCTCTGCCCCCCTCTCTCTCTGCCCCTCCCCTACTCTCTGTCTCTCTCTAAAAAAAAAAAAAAAAAAAAAAATCCCAGTCCAGTCACACTCTCCCCACTACATGGTTTTCCTGAAAGTTTATCCTAACTTTGAGAATGTTCAAGAGTCTGGAACCAAAATTTCAACTGATTAAAGCAACGTTTTCATTCCTGGCTGTGCATCAGAATCCTTAGTGCTCCCTCCAGGCCATTAATTCAGAATCTCCAGAGATGGGCCTGGACATCGGTATCAGATTCTCATGTGTGACCAGTGTTGGGAGCCACTGTATTAGAGGAGTTACCTGCTGCTATCTTAATAGAAGTGGGGGGAGGGGGTGCATATCTAGGTCCGACAGAGGGAGTTCATAAGCCCTATAAGCACAACAATTCCTGAGAGGGCTGGCAAGAGCCAAAAAGGATGCCAGCTTTGGATAACCTGGGCACCATGCAGAAATGAGGCAGAGCACATCCAAGAGGGGGAGGGCACCCCAGCCACACACACTGCCTCCTTGAGGAACCAGCCATGTTTCTAAAGTGAGCTAGACACACAGAATTGTTCTGATATCAAGAGACTCATGTAGCAGTAAGAAGAATTGGTTAAACTTTCCTACAACACTCTCTTGCTTCTAGAGAAAAATCTATATGATCTGTAATTCTGCAGGGAAGTCCTATGTCCTCTGATCTCATTTAAACCACCATTAAATTACTTCTTCTCAACTGACATTAAAAACAGTAAAGATGGGGACATCCAGCTGGCTCAGTGAGTAGAGCATGTGACTCTTGATCTTGGGGTCATGAGTTCAAGCCCCACATCGGGTGTGGAGTTTACTTTAAAAAGAAAAAAAAAAAAGCAGTAAAGATGTTGTTGAATGGCTATGTATTGACATTGATTTTTATATCAACCACTCCTGTCTTTGGGGCCAAGCTCCCAGACTAAATATTCAGGAAGACTCTGGGTAAAGTTCAGTGAACAAATATGACCTCAAATGGTACAAGTGAAACTGTTCATCAGGCTTGCTTTAGCTTGATACCACAGATGACACAGTAAGCCGGAGGCCAGTCATGACTCAGCTCTGATAATCAAAATCAATTACAACCTTCAGATAAGATTATCTTTCAATCCTGCTACGGTAAATGCTCTTTTTTACATTTATATCATTTTTACAGCTTCTAGATATTTCCAAAACGTGAATTCAGTTGTTGACAAAGTATTAACAGAGCCTTTACATTCTTGAGGGAAGTGAATCCTCAAATTGACAAATATTACATGGACAAAAAATTATGTTTCCTCCCTTACATAAAATAAAAAGTAACTGTGCAATGTAAGTAAGCTTCCTAGGCTCCATGCCTAAGAGAGAAAAGCAAAACCTGTTGCCCTCCTTGTGCTTAAAATTCAGGGTCACAAGACCCTCAATCTTATTTCTCTCCTGCTCCCCCCAACCACCCAAACCATGTCCCCCACACACCCTCATGCCAGCCTGTCCTCCCCCTCAGCCTGGAGTCCAGCCTGGAGCTGAGCCTGCCTTCCATGTTGTCCCTAGGCTCCAGCCCTCAAATGTAACTCCATCCTCCCAAAATGGTGAATGTTTTTCTTAGGAGATGTGCTTTGGACATCTGACATAGGTGTGAGCCATGCCCCATCAGACCACTCTGTCACCTCTACTCTCTCACTGTGCTCATTCTCTTGCCCACCAGCCTCCCAGCAAATGATATATACAGGTGTGTATGTGTATGTGCATCAGTGTGATAAGTGAAAGAAAATAGAGAATCTTTTCCTCCTCCACCCCTCACAGCCTCCCTATCACCTCTACCCACTCCTAGTTTATGGTTGTGACAAAGAGCTAAAAAGAGCAAGCATATGAGCACAAATGAAACAGGACACCTCACTCCAGTACCATGTATCAACCAACCAGCCATCGATCTTTGAGACCTCAAGATGCAAAGACACATACTTCAAATTCTTACACCCCCAGACACTAGGGTGTCATTTTTCCATTGTATGGAATGTGTAGGGTGGCATATGCATGAAAAGAGTCCCAGAAACCTCAGCATTACAGGTCACACTGTAAGCTTCTGATAGCATCATCTTGAAAGTGAGTGCCGGGATTAGGGGGGTGGCAGGAAAAGGAAGGATGACTCCAAAGAGAAAGAAGTAAGGTCCTTTCCTAGACTCACAGAACTTGGAAGTTGAAGGTTCTTACTTGAGTTTCGTGGCTTCACAATGACCTCAAATAAGTGGTTATCCAACCTGTGAGTAATGCCTCCTGAAGCTGCCCATTCTATTTTCTGACTGCTAGTAACCAGACACATTAAAATAAATCTCGACTGTAAGCTCCACAGAGCACAGATCTTAGCCTGTGTTGGGTTC
The DNA here is from genome assembly GCF_016509475.1 of Prionailurus bengalensis. Lineage (NCBI taxonomy): Eukaryota > Metazoa > Chordata > Mammalia > Carnivora > Felidae > Prionailurus > Prionailurus bengalensis. The sequence goes on from NC_057361.1 coordinate 13,034,327, forward strand.
GTTGATATGTTCATTGATATGGGTACCCAAATAGTGCCTGGCACAGAGCAGTCAGTCATAAAATAGTTGTTAAATGAAAGAGTGCCTCCCAGTGGCTTCCCATGATTCTATTTCTACCCTGGAAAATCCAAAAGAAGAAGGCACCTGGGTGGCTCAGTAGGTTAGGCATCCGGCTCTTCATTTCAGCTCAGGTAGTAATCACTGACAGCATGGAGCCTGCTTGGGATTCTCTCTCTCCCTCTCTCTTGGCCCCTCCCCCTCCCTCAAAAGAAATAAACTTTTTTAAGAATGAAAAGAAAATCCAAAAGGCAGCTATTTTTCTTCACTGTAACAGCCCAGCAAATATTTTAAGACAACTATCAACTATCATGTTTGCGCCTTCCCAACCCCCACTGCAAATTTTTTATTTTCCAAGTTTAACATCTCTGTTCATTTACAATCATTTCTTATAGGGTAGGACGCCAATTCCCGCTCCCAACAAGATTTACTAGATGCCTATTGTACAGTCACCACTGGGGAAGGGTGGGGCCCTCAAAGAATTATAAATAATATCTCTTCCATCAGAAACTGACTCTGTCAACCACCCCAATTGTTCTAATTTGTCCATCAGGACAATTATAAAAGACTTTGGCAAATGGCTAGCATAAATCCAGATGAACTGCATCTACTACTTTGTCCCAATAGAGCTATCTGGCTACCTCATCCACCAGGGGAAGGAGGAGAGGAGCAGGAAGAGGAGGAAGAGGAAAAAGAAATGAGGTTAATTTAGCACTACTTCATGACTTCATGTAGTGGTTCTCAACCTTGGCTTCACTTTGGAATCACTTAGGAAGTCTCCATAAAAGACTCCTAGGACCTCATCTGAGAGATTCTGATTTAATTGCTCTGGGGTGTAGGCTGAGCACCAGGACTTTTCAAAGCTTCCTCTGAGTGACTCTAATGTGTAGCCAGGGCTGAGGACCACTATATACATTCATGCAGACTCCTGGGAATCAACCCATCTCTTTTAATGGGCTCACAATCTTTTTTTTAAGCTCGTTCTAGAATATTGCATCTGGCCTTCCACTTGGTTTTGAAAGTGAAATTTTATTGGAACACAGCCATGTGCATCCATGTACATATCATCTGGTTACTTTCATGCTTCAACAGCAGAGGAGAGTACTTGTGATGAAGACCATGTGGCCCTCAACACCTAAAATATTTACTATCTGGCCCTTTAGAGAAAAAGTCTGCCGACCTCTGGCTTAAAATCAATACCAAGTTCACCAGCCTATAGTTTGGGGAATTCATAGGCTTTCTCTTTTCAAAGATCAAGGCGCTGTTGTTTATTTGTTTGTTCTTAATATTTGGAACTTCCAACCTATTATTCTTCTGGACCCACTTCTACTATCCATGATTTCTTGAGAGACTGGCAATATCATATATCACAACTTTATAAATATTAGAAGTAATAGATTTTATTCTGATGTATGAATGTATATAGTAGAAACTCTTTCAAGGTCGCCTTTGACTGCATTTAATAACTGTCATGTACATGAGAGTATTGACCAGAATGCGTGTGCCTTTTATAAGTGTTTACTTACACTTCCTATCTGAGCATTCCACATACTGTGGTGCAGCCGAGTGTCCTACGCCATTGTCTGAACCCGCAAGCTATTGAAACCTAAGATTATAGTATACATAACACATAATACTTGATATATAATGTTTACTGTGTAATATATACCATATGATATCTGACAGGCAAGTTATGTCTGTGAGGCAGGTATCATTGCTGTCACACTCTCTCTCAGGCATTGTGGATTCTGCCTTGCAGGCGTTTCTAAAGCTTATGATCAATGCTCCATGGGAAATGAGCCCTAACATAAATGTGTTTCACTGAAACTTTAGGCATGAAGAATACAAGGGAAGACACTGAGACTTGTAAGAATATCTACCCCACCCGACTTTCCTTAGATTATTCCCATATTGCACAATAATCTGGATTTCTGGTATCATTCAGCATGGTCTTCTGGCAGCGTGGTCTGAGCATTTGTAATTATATATAATTTTTGCATATATACTCTACCCCAGGTGAATCATCAGAATTAGTGGTATTTTTCTCTATCACCTGCACAGTTAATGTGGGCTTTCTTAGAGCCTTGTTTCCCATTGGACATTGATAAGTCCTAGAAATTGCCACAGCCAGAGAAACTGCATCAGAGCACGGACCTGCTTCAGTCACAGACTTGCTCTGGTCCTAACAGCTTGCAAGTTCAGAGGACATGATGCTGAGCCAGGATGCTGGCAGTCCTCAGAAATTAAATGTGTAATCATGCCTCCTGCATGAAAATCACTTTCGTCTCAGTCAATAAGCTTGTGAAGAAAATGGAATCATTAACTGGAATAGTGGAATCTAAAAAAGCATTTTAATGCATTTACTATATGAAATGCTTTCATCACTAGAAAGCCATTTGATTGGGGGTTGGGGGGGGGGGAATTGTTGGGAATTTACAAAGGCTAAACGATCTTTGGAGCTACTCCTAAACCTTTCACTGGTTTGATTCAAATCAGAAGTAATGAAAGGCTGTACGGCATACCCCACCACCAATATACACAATTTATTCATGTATACTTTGACAAGAAGATACAGGAACCCATTTGGATTACCTTAAAGACACAAATATTGAAAATACCCAATGGCACATGCACCTGGTCCTGGAATGGCCAAGAAAATGTCTCTCAGCTCCACTTCAGCTGAACTGCCATCTTATTACTAAGCGGTGGCTAGCCCTGCTTCCTGGTCCCTCAAGTTGTGACAGTCTACACATCACTGCCGATTTCTGGAAATCCACTTCAAATGGCTGCAAAGGGCTATTGTACTTTTAGTGTTGAGTGCGTGGTTTTTATGATCGAATTCTTTTCAAAAGCACTCTATCTGTGGCGGGTTTGTGTTTTATTTCTCTCAGACAGAATGTTTAATTAACCGGAAGACCTCAGTTTCACATGTAGTGGTACACAGTTGAGTACATCAAGTCACAGAGAAATAATTGTTCTGAATCCACCCCTGAGCAGGGAAAATGATACTTTGTTCTTTCCCCTATCAGAATATTCCACATCCCAGTAGAGAGGGGATTTGACCTCAACCCACAACCTCTGAGCACAGAAGATCACATTCTGTTTTTTTCTCCCTCTCAGTGTCCCACATCTCAGGTAAAAAATGGTAAAGGTGGGATCTGACACCGGCCAGACTGGCTGTAAAGCCCATGTTATCTGCACTTCACAATAACACATTAGATTATGCTTTAAATGCAGTACGAAGGCTGCTTGCTCATTAAAATAAGGCTGGGGTAAATATTTTAATAAAGCAATTTATCACCTGATACTCTCTGCTGGTCAAATTCAAAGTTAACACAGTCGTTATATGACCCAGCAATGCTACTCCCGGGTCGAATTCATTTCAAAAAATGTGAAAACATATGTTCACACAAAAACTTGTACATGAATGCTCACCGCAGCATTACTCACAACAGCCAAACAATGGAAACAGCCCAAATGCCCATCACCGATGAGTGGATAAACAAAATGTGGCATTTCCACACAATGGAATATTATTCAGCCATAAAAAGGAATGACATTCTGACACCTGCTACAACATGGATGAACTCTGAAAATACCACACTGAGTGAAAGGAGACTCACACAAAATCCACATACATATGACTATATTTATATGAAATTTCCATAAGAGGTGAATCTATAGAGACAAAAGGGTGGTTAGTGGCTGTCGACAGCTGGGGAGATGAGAGTGGGAAATTGGGAGTTACCGCTAACAGGTACAGAGTTTCTTCTGGGGGTGATAAAATCTTCTGGATTAGACTGTGGTGATAGTTGCATAACCCTGTGAATATTCTAAAACCCACTGGATCATAAACTTTGAAACTCTGAATTTTATGGTATGTGAATTATATCTCAAAATTTAAAAAGAAATGGGGGCGCCTGGGTGGCGCAGTCGGTTAAGCGTCTGACTTCAGCCAGGTCACGATCTCGCGGTCCGGGAGTTCGAGCCCCGCGTCGGGCTCTGGGCTGATGGCTCAGAGCCTGGAGCCTGTTTCCGATTCTGTGTCTCCCTCTCTCTCTGCCCCTCCCCCGTTCATGCTCTGTCTCTCTCTGTCCCAAAAATAAAAAATAAACGTTGAAAAAAATATTAAAAAAAAAAAATTTAAAAAGAAATGAAGGAAATAAGGGAGGGAGAGAGAAAGAGAATGAAGAAGGGAAGGAGGGAGGGAGGGAAAGGGAAGGGAGAAAGGAAACCCAGCACTAAGAGAGAGGACTCAGGTACCTGGGTGGCTCAGTTGGTTAAGTGTCTGACTTCTGCTCATGTCATGATCTCGCGATTTGTGAGTTCAAGCCCCACATCGGGCTCTGTGCTGACAACTCAGAGCCTGGAGCCTACTTGGATTCTGTGTCTCCTCTCTCTCTGCACCTCCTCTGCTCGTGCTCTGTCTCCCTCTCTCAACAATAAATGTTAAAAAAAATTTTTTTTAATTAAAAAAAAAGGAGAGAGAGAGAAGACTCCAGGAAGAAACAAACTTGGAATGGAGGGGGAGAGAGGGCTCCCCGGGGTTGGCATTCAGCCCTCACTGGGGAAGGTGGAGCTGGGGAGCACTCGATAGCAGAGAAGTTTGTCCGATTGCCCTGGGCCAGAAACAAGCCAAGAGCCACGACTGGGAGCTACAGGCCAGGGCTGGCAAGCTGGAAATCCCCCTATTGGGAGCCAGCAGGGGAAAGTGGTGGGAAGGAAAATGCCCCTCACAGTGCCTATGAAATTCACCGGGAAGCTGCCCTTAGAGGTACTGTTGAATTTGCTGGGAAGCTGGCAAGGGTATTGGCCAGACTCTACAGAAAGCCACAAGGGTGCCACCCAGGGCGGGGGGCTGTTGGACTCACAGGGAAGCCAGCCAGGGCACCTAAGAAAGGTGTTGTTTCTGGGCCCACCCAGCAGGGGCACCTGCAAAAGTTGCCATGAAACTGCCTGCAGGGGTGCTACTGAAACGCACTGGGGGGAGCTTCACCAGCCCAATGCCACAGGAGGAAGAAGCGAAACACACCGAAAGCAGGAAAAGAAGCCCCTTCCTCCTCCAGAGTTTCTCCAGCACCCTCGACCTATTAAACATAACCTTGCGCTGGCTGGCAATGGAAAACCATTCCAGTATCACAATCAGGGCCACAAAGAGCATATTTGAGCTGAAAGACAAGAAATTGATAATGGACACAGATACTAACAGCTGTTCTTCAAATAAAAAGTTTGTGCTCACATAAAGTTTGGAAAACACTACTTAACATACCACCCTCATAATACACATTAGTGCTTTAGCGGCTAAGACATCCCTTGGGAAAGAATCCCACTGACTCTGCTCACAGTAGCATTTCTTACTTGATCACAAAACTCTGTTTCTTCTTCTGATGAGCACCCCACAGAACACTCCCTGGGAAACTGCTCCGAGCACAGTGTGGTGAGACTGGCATACAATAAACACAAGAGAGAAGCAATGGTGTTGGACAGCAGCTTGTGTGCCTTCACTGAGTCACATGGAGCCCGTCTGCTGTTTAAGGGACTCCTGCGGAACAGAATGCACACAAATGAAGTCATCTGGCTGGGCTCCTTCATGGCATTTCCATCATTTTATTTACTGCACACAAACCATAAGTTCTGCAGACATTGTGGAAATACAGTTTATTTAGGTAACTAAAAATATCCCCTGAATGGCATTTGGCCATTGCTACATTTCTCAACTCCTCCTGTTTGCCCAGTTCTTGCTCTAAATTACCCCTTGATGATACAATGGAAAGAGGATGGAATTTAAAAACCAGAATTGATGGTATTAGGGTCACGGGCCTTAGAATACCATAATCCTGCCTGGCCAATCACTCCATTTTCCCTTTGAGGGGTTCCTGAGTAAACTAGGAGGACAAAAAATAATGGATAAGAATCAAAGCAGTGTAGGGGCGCCTGGGTGGCGCAGTCGGTTAAGCGTCCGACTTCAACCAGGTCACGATCTCGCGGTCCGTGAGTTCGAGCCCCACGACAGGCTCTGGGCTGATGGCTCAGAGCCTGGAGCCTGTTTCTGATTCTGTGTCTCCCTCTCTCTCTCTGCCCCTCCCCCATTCATGCTCTGTCTCTCTCTGTCCCAAAAATAAATAAACGTTGAAAAAAAATTATTAAAAAAAAAAAAAAGAATCAAAGCAGTGTTTTATTGGGGAGCCTGGGTGGCTCAGTTGGTTAAGCGTCCAACTTTGGCTCAGGTTGTGATCTCATGGTTCATAGGTTCGAGCCCCACATCAGGCTCTGTGCTGACAGCTCAGAGCCTGAAGCCTGTTTCAGATTCTGTGTCTCCCTCTCTCTCTGCCCCTCCCCTGCTCCCACTCTGCCTCTCTCTCTCAAAAATTTAAAAAACAAAAAAACATTAAAAAAACCCAAAAAAACAAAACAGTGTTTATCATATGTCCACTGAAAAGGGCAGAATCCACCCAAAGGAAAGGATGAGCATAGGTGAGCTATGTGGGGAGAAAGTCCCTACATCATTCAGTCTTGGGATCAAAATCCAGTTCTATCCCACAACTGACAATGTAGGGGAGGAAAAAATTATTTTCGGCTATCCTTCCAAATTCCCAGCTGGGACCCTTGCAGCTGAAGACAGATTAACAAGAGAAGCAAACTGAAGGTTATTAACATGTATACCTCATGTACATATAGGAGATACCCTGGAAAAACTGAGTAACTCACAGAGTTAGCTTAGAATTCAGGCTTAAATAGCATCTTCAGCTAAAAACAAAAGAGAGAGAGAGAGAGAGAGAGAGAGAGAGGTGTGAGGGAGGACAATTATGGGGAAATGACCAGGAAAAGTACAGGGAACAAGAGTAAGGTTTGTTATGCAGATTTAAGCCAGTGTCTTCTCCATTAAAAAGGACATGTAAGTAGCAATCCAAGCTACCAGAAAGATTCAAATTACCTATCTAGAAAGTAGAGAATTCCAGCCCTCTCTGCTCATTTGCTCTGGGGGAAGCCAGCTGGTATACTGTAAGCATGCCTACGGAAAGACCCATGTGGTCAGGAACTGAGGGAGGCCTCCGACCAACAGTCATGAATATCTAAGACCTCCTGACAACAGCCATGTGAGTGGGCCATCTTGGGATCAAATCCTCCAGCCTCAGTCAGGTCTTTAGCTGACTGCAACCCCAGATGACAGCTTGGCTACAACCTAATAAGACACTCTGAGCCAGAACCACCAGCCAAACTACTCCCGTATTACTAACCCTCAGAAACTAGTTGATAATAACTTTTTGTTGTTTTAAGTCACTAAATTTTGGCGTAATTTTTTACACAGAAATAGATAACTAATACAGATTCTCCAAATGTAATTCTGAATAAATCATTCTGAACTCTGGGATTCTACCTCATTTCTCCACCAAAAAAAAAAAAAAAGTCTTGAATAAAATTCTCTGGTCATGATACCTGATGAAACCAGGATTGAGATCTTCAAATTCTATTATATCACAACGACATTCCTTGAATTTATTCCTACATTCATTCACTCAACAAATGTCATCAAGCACTTAATATGTGCCTGGCAATGTTCTAAATCCCAAGGATAAAGCAGCAAGCAAGACAAAAACCTCTGTCCTCATGGTCCTCACATACGAGTTAAAGAGAAACGAACAACAATATATAGGATGTTAGGTAGTGATAAAAGCTAATGAGGTAAAACAAAGCAGTGACTTAGAGATCAATCAAACTTCACTTCTGGCTCTCAAAAGAGTTCAGGGCAGTCTCCCTCCATGTGGTGATTCGGAGACAGACTCCTTCCATCTTCTGGCTCTACATTCTCAGTTTCAGAGTCCTGTGAAGATGCCTAACAGATGAGGAAAGTGAAGGACAAGAAGGCAGACCTGCTTCTCAATCGCCTCCAACCAGGAATGACACACATCCTTCTACTCACAAACTATAACAAAATGTTACATGGCCCCACCCAGATGCAAAGCAATCTGGGAAATGTAGCCCCAACCAATAGCTCTATGCCACAAAGGGGAGTCAAATCTTTGGTGGGCGGCAAATTTTCTCTGTTACAGCCTCATCGATCTATTCCAGCTCTGCCTGTTCTACCTGCTGGGGCAGACTTAAGCTCAGGCACACTCATGCCGGGAGAAAAATGCCTCCTGCCTTGATATCTAAAGTCCCATCACAGGGCACCTGGCTGGCTCAGTTAGTAGAGCATGCAACTCTTGATCCCAGAGTCGTGAGTTCAAGCCCCACACTAGGGGTAGAGATTACTAAAAAAATAAATAAATAAAGTTTAAAAATAAAATAAATAAGAATAAAATAATAAAATCCCATCACAAGAAACTCAATCCTTTATCTGAGTCATTTCCCTATTTTTTAACAGCTTGCTAAAAATGCAGTCACCTGTAATGGTGGCATATGGAGTTCTCCCCCAATCCTTAAAGAAGCTTATCAGATTTTTTTTTTTCATTCCCTGGAGTAAGAAAAACCAGTTTAGTTGGTAACTCCATGACTCTTAATGAGAAAATAAAAGGGAGGCAGAGCGGGCATGTGCTGATAACCACTCACAGCTTTGCTAAGAGTGAGTGGTTGGGTTCTCCATCACAACTTTAAATTACTCCAGGCATCATCTTACCTGCTTATCCACAGCTACTCTCCCAAGTCAAGGGAACACTTTACAAATGCACATTAGCTGCACACAGTCATTCTCAAAGAGAAAAGAATGGCCCCACTTAATTGCACGCGTAGCTAATGTCAGGAGTAATAACTGAGATGAAAGTGGTTCATCAAAGCAAGTCAGGAAAGATGAGTCTATTTAAAAGCTAAATGGGGTTCTGAAAGGCAGACCCTGAAAAGAGTGATTTCAAGGCTGATTTTATTTTAATGCAAAGATCCACTTTTTCTTCTCACTCCCTATGATTATTTTACACAAATTGCATTACATCAGTCCCTTGGGAAATACAGGTGTAAGCTCCATTTCCACTTCCTAGGACTGAAAATGACTTCAGAGGAGCTAAATTGGAATTTTAAAATATTCTTTAAACATTCATATGTTCTGGAAGCAATAGATGCAAATGCAGAGACACACTGCCTTGGTTGACAGTTTCAGAGTCTCTAACATCAACCTGTAACCTTCTATGCTAAAGAAATTTGTTCACTCAAAACAATTTACCAACTTCCTCTTGGAAAGGCAAATTCTCAGCATATTTCCATAAAAGTGAATTAATTTGCTAGGCCACAAGAATAAAAAAAAAAACAAAAAAAAAACACCCTGGGTTTTTATTAGCAATCACATCTGTTCCAGTTCTGTCTTTGAAACTGAATGTGCAAAATGTCACTACACAGACAGAATGTTGCAGTCATTTTAACCCTGGAGACACTAATATACATGCTGGTTTTTGTGTTTCTGTCTATGACATTAGAGTCAGACATTGTGTGAGGACATTACTCTCATCCTAAAGATGTTTCTTAAAGCCATGTGAGGGTTCCTCATTGGAAAACAGTGGAAAGAAGCAGAATCTACCACCGGGAATATATCACTTTGGTATGAAGATTATTTTGAGCTAAAGGCAATCAAAATTCAGAAGATTCAGGAAAAATTCTTTATCTCCCTCTCAACTACCTAAATTTACATCAAAAAAGGGCTCTGTACCAGGAAGAGAACTATTACCAGAGATATCTTTTTTTTTTTTTTAATTTTTTTTTTCAACGTTTTTATTTATTTTTGGGACAGAGAGAGACAGAGCATGAACGGGGGAGGGGCAGAGAGAGAGGGAGACACAGAATCGGAAACAGGCTCCAGGCTCCGAGCTGTCAGCACACAGCCCGACGTGGGGCTTGAACTCACAGACCACGAGATCACGACCTGAGGCGGAGTCGGTCGCTTAACCGACTGAGCCACCCAGGCGCCCCTCCAGAGATATCTTTTTACCTAAGAAACTTATCTGTGTAACTGGGCAGCCTTTGTTTCCCAAATTTCTCCTTTTCCTTCCTGTGAATGGCCTTTCTCCCCTTTGGATCCCCAGACCCCTGTCTTCTTGGCTCAGAATGTCATATAAGCCTCAACTGCCTGACTGCCTTTGGATCTCATATTTTTATGGGGCTTCTTTATGTACAAATCTAAATTTGTTTTTCTCCGTTAATCTGTCTAATGTTGACTTAATTATTAGAACAGCCAAAGACTGGGGCGCCTGGGTGGCGCAGTCAGTTAAGCGTCCGACTTCAGCCAGGTCACGATCTCACGGTCCGTGAGTTTGAGCCCCACATCAGGCTCTGGGCTGATGGCTCAGAGCCTGGAACCTGTTTCCGATTCTGTGTCCCCCTCTCTCTGCCCCTCCCCCATTCATGCTCTGTCTCTCTCTGTCCCCAAAAAAATAAATAAATGTTGAAAAAACAAAAATTAAAAAAAAAAAAAAAAGAACAGCCAAAGACTCTAGAACAGAAAAAGGTAAAATTTTCCCATCCCTACAACTGTTTGCAACTTGGGTCAGTCCAGGGGATTATCTCTAAAGAATGAGGCTGATTTTCTTTAGGTGTCTCCAGGACCATCTTTGAAGGTGTATTAGTTTTCTAGGGCTGTAGTTATCAAGTACCACAAACTCTGTTTAAACAACAGAAATTTTATTCTCTTCCAGTTCTGGAGGCTAGAAGTCCAAAATCAAGACGGTGGCAGGGCCATCCTCCCTCCAAAGTCTATAGAAGAGAATCCTTCCTTGCCTCTTCCAGTTTTGGGAAGCCTCAGGGGTTTCTTGGCTTATCTTGGCATCACTCCAGTCTCCGCCTCCATCTTGACATGGCCATCTTCTCCCTATGTCTTCTCTGTCTTCACTTGATGTTTTCCTCTTCTTATAAAGACACTAGTCTTATTGGATTTTGGCCTGCTCTAATGACCTCATCTTAACTCGATTACATCTGCATTATATCCACACATTCCAGACCGATTTCTCACATTCACAGGTACCAAGGGTTAAGACTTCTATCTACCTTTGGGGGGCGGGGGGGGGGGGGGGACACAATTCAACTCATAATAGAAAGTAACCCAGAGAAGGGATTCAAAGCAACGTTGCAAAGATCATAAAGCCCTCAAAGCTGCTTTGCAAAGTAACATTTGCAGAGTCTGAAAGCAAGAATACAAATGAGGTTCACATTGCAGAAGTCTAATGATAAGAGAGTTTACAAACCAAGCTATAGCAATAGCCTAGCCCATGTTCCCAGCCAACACCCCACAGCCTGGGGGCCACCATTCCTCCGGGCGGGCTAAAGTTGCTGAGGCTTCCTCCAGTAGCCAGCCCTACTGTCTGTGTGTCTAAATGACAGAATAGTTCTTGTGGGGTCAGGCACAATGAAAACCAGTCCCAGGTCTAACTGGATCTGCCCTAAATCAACCAGGTCAAGTTCCCCAAGAAGCCTGTGAAGGCACTTTATCAACTCAAGATTTTCAGGCACTAAGAACTTCTCAAAACTACACAGCTGAGCAGAAGGGAAGGAGGGAACACAGTTATCTGGTAATCCCATTTGCTTAATTACCCACTTAGGAGTGATTTAGGATGGTCAACTTGAAACAAAAGCAGCCACTCTTTCTCTGGTTTCCTGGGGCAGAAGTAGGGCTTTCCTGACACACTCACCCACACATAATACATTTACAGATTCCCAGTCTATCATCATCTTCTCTGGTCAAAGTGGTAAGATGGGGGGCGGGGGGGGGGGGCGGTTTGCGGGACTTGCTTTCTGGCCTGGAGAGCCTGGGTCAGCCAGTGCATCTCTCTCCCATAATTCCCAATAACATAATTTAGTTGTCATACTTTTTAAAATGATTTTAAAACTTTAAAAACTCATAAAACTTTTTAAACTCTAAAATTTTATGAGTTAAAAAAATTGTGAAAGTCATTGCCTTTTATTATTTCTGATGTGCTGGGGTCCTCTAAGGTTAAGGGCCCAGAGCAGAAGCGCCCCCGGCCCAACAATGCCCTGATATAAGGGCAGCACTGATGCCAGGTTGTGATGCATTTGTTTAATAAAACTCACATTCCATTATAAGCCCTGGAGGGAGGTACAATTCCTACAACAGTCCCCACTGTGCGGAAAAGGCAGCCCACACTCATCTCACCACTAGGGGACGAGGTGGTTACTGAGGCAAGTCTGATCCCACTCACTGAACCACCACTGGCCAATCCACCAGGCTCTTCAGAGAAAGAGAATGGCAAGACACCTGTTCCACTTGAAACACTTCAGTGGGGGCAGGAAAGTTCAGAGAGCCAGCACAAAGAAGGTGTGAGCAGTTTTGAGATCCCAATATTGGAAAGAGATCCAGGCTCAAAGTGACAAGACCAGGATGAGCCATATCCTACCTCGCCTAACCCTATGAACTGGCCAAGGCATTTAAACTCTCTGAGCCTCAATTTCCTCTTCTGTAAAATGGGAATAATACATCATAATGTCTATGCAGTATATTTATATAGGGTTGCTCTCAGGATCGGATGTCCAAGTGTAAACTAGAAATATTAGGTTTATTAGAAACTATTGCTTCTGCTCATACACCATCCACTGTGTTTGCTGGGTAATGACATTTTGTGGCTGTCATTAAACAGAACTCCCTCCAAAGAGTTAGAGGATTTTTTGGGTTTTTTTTAGTTTTTTAAAGTTTATTTATTTTTGAGAGAGACAGAGACAGCTTGGGTTGGGGAGGAGTGGAGGGAGAGGGAGAAAGAAAATCCCAAGCAGCCTCCACACCACCAGCATAGAGCCTGACATGGGGCTCAAACTCACGAAACCAAAACCGTGAGATCATGACCTGAACTGAAAGCAAGAGCCAGATGCCTAACTGACTGAGCCACCCAGGTGCCCCAAAGAGTTAGAGTCTTAGAATGGCTTACCCTCTAAGCCTAATAAATTCAAACTTATATGATAATAATAATAATATTGTTATATAATCAATTAGTTAATATTTTATATAAATACTGAAATAGTAATAAAACAAAGGGGTGCCTGTGGCTCAGTCAGTTAAGTGCCTGACTTTGGTTCAGATCATGGTTCATGGGTTTGAGCTCCGCATTAGGCTCCACGCTGACAGCAACAGCACGGAGCCTGCTTGGGATTCTCTCTCTCTACCTCTGTCTCTGCCCCTCCCATGCTCTCTCTCTCTCAAAATAAATAAACTTTAATTAATAATAATAACAATAAAACAAGGGCAAGTTTTACCTTCAGCATAGTGGGTAATGATTTATAGGACATAAATAAAGGGAGAAGTGCTGTGAAAATTCACAATATAAATGTAATACCTCTTCTATGCTGATGTCTACAGTTCAATCATCAGAGTTTTTCCTTTGAATTAAGCACTGCCCCTCTTCCTATGTCCCACTTTAAAAGTCAATAACCTTAAAAAGAATAACATATAAATTTGCTAACATGTCAATACAAACATGCTTATCATATGGTGTACTTTCCTGATAGGATATGACAAGCCCAAAAGGTCTCTAGGCCCAGGAAAGGAGTAGGAAGTTGGAGAAAAGAGTTCAGGAACAGAAAGCAGGATGGTGGGGCAGGTTCAAAGATAAACCAAAGACAAACTGAAAGTCCCTTCCAAGACAATTCCTACCAACCTCAGATTTCACAACCTCAAAACCTGGCCCAGTCTCAGGACAAAAAAAAAAAAAAAATTGCAGACACACATCTAGCATACAGATATTAAGATTAAAGGAGAAATGAAAAAATATGATATAAATAGGTAACTCTTAAAAAGTAGACATCACAATGTGAGCATTGTAGCCTTTCAGAAGGCTAATAATTTCTCACAAAAAAATTGAGACATCTTCTTGAAGTTTATCTGAAAGAAAAGTCTTTCCAGTTATAATAATCTTACAAAGTAGCAGGGCTGAAAAGGTTTTCTGGCTTTATTAGTGAAAATGGATCTGTCTTGAAGTGGCACAAGCCATGTCCTCTCTCATCTCACATCACTCCAGAACAAGCAGAAAAAAACAAATCTGTACCTGATAACTTCTAAAAACATAAAGAAAATCAAAAGAAAGAAATGTCAGCGTAGTTGCCAGAAGTCCTTTACAGAGTAGTTCTTCTTAGAAATGACAAACAGGAAGAAAGTTACTGTCATCTGACAAACATTGGCTGAGACCAGACACAAATGAAACTCCTGCTCCTCCCGAAAGGTATGTATCACCTGTAGTGCCCTCAGCCACATGAGTCTGTGGAAGACTGACGGCACCAATTCTCCACGTGTCTCTGTCTCCATGACTTTGCCATGTGATTCTGTCGTTCATCTCACTAAAGACACAGGGTCTATTTCCTCACCCCTTCAATCTGATGTCACCCATGCACTTTGTCCAGTAGGTGAGGCCTAGACCACAAAAGGGCTTGCACGTTCTCACTTGCCCTCTCATATACCTCTGAAATTGCCACAAAAACATGCCCAGGATGGCCTGCTGGAGGATGAAAGACATATGGAACAGAGCCACAGTCAATGTGGCTGAGGTCAGCCTAACTCAGCCAATAGCCAGCTGACCCCCAGATAAAAGAGCAAGCCCACCAAAGACTGTCAGACACATGAGTGAGCCAAGCCATGATCAGGCAAAACCAGCCTATAGGAACCTACAGGCAGCCAAGCCCCAGAGGTGTGAGCCCAGCAGAGAGCAGCAGAGCCGCCTAGCTAACCACCCCAGGTGCACCAGCAATAGATCTTCTTGTTATTTAAGACTAAGGCTTTGTGGTTGTTTATCATGCAGCTTTACCGGGGCAATAGGTAAATGGTACCAAGTGCGAGTTCTGGGGCTCCACTCTTGTGCTTGGAATATCTGGAAAGCCAAAGACAGCTTTATTATACCTGACTACTCAACAGTTTCGTGGGGCAGCCAACCAATGCACTTCCTGCAGCATTTTCCCTTTCTTCCCTAAAGGATGCAAACATATGGGTAACTCTGTGGTAACCTTCCTTGACATCTTTCATCAGAGGACCAGTCCTAACCACATGAATCATGAAGATACTGAAAGAATAAGGAAAGCATATGCCTATTAAAGATACTTGGTGGTAGCAGAGGATGGTCTATGTAAAAATTTATAATAAAACATGCACATATGCATGAAAAGGACCTCAAAGGTTACGTACTGAAGATCCAAAAAGGTTTTTTCCTACGAGGATAGGTGAGATTATGGGTTAATGTTCTTTTGCTTGTACATGATTCCTGACTTTCCTGAACTGAACATGAATGTATTTGTAATTTCCAAAAGAGAGAAACACAAAACATGAAAGAAACAGTAAAACTTACAAAGAAAGTAAGAGCAAACATTTAAGTTTATTTTCAGGGGTTGAGCAGGTTATCATTTGTAGTTAAGTCAATTATGCATAACTGTTGGATGAAAATTAATTAGCTGAAATTTAAAAAGCAGAAATCAGGAGACAATTCTGAAAAACAACAAAATCGCTTGCAGACATATAAATAGTTGCCAGGTGCATGCAAATTTGTAATGCTTTTTGTAAAAAGGACAAGATACAAGCATTTTCTAATAAACTTTTGCCTAGAGCAGGGTCAACAAATTTTTTCTATAAAGAGCCTGATGATAAATATTTGAGGCTTTGCAAGCCAGACTGTCTCTGCTACAACTACTCTGCCATTGTAGCACAAGAGTAGCCATAGACAATCTGTGAATAAATGGACATGAATATGTTTCAGTAAAACTTTATTTATAATAGCAGGTGGCAGGCCAGATTTGGCCTACAGCCATAGTGTGCCTTCCTCTGGACTAGACAAATTGGTGCCAAAGCAACAACAGCTTATGATCGCACTGGCAATAACTTACTTATGCCAGAGTGATGACGTGTTTTCTGCACCTGACAGTCCCTCTATACCTTTGCCTGCTGTCAAATCCTTTTCCTTCTTTTTGTCTCATCCTCCTCTTCAAGAACCCTGAGCTGCTTACCTTAGAAGTATGTTCTAACCACCTGTTTACTTGTACTTCTCCTCCATTAGGCTAACAGCAAAATTATGTCCTAATCACTTTTATATCCCCAGAGCCTTGGGGAGAGCCTGAACCATAATAGATTCTCAACAAATGAATGTGAAGTGAGTGATCATGCAAAACACAATAATGTCAAGAGGCGACAAGCCACAGACTGGGAGAAAATATTTGCAAATGACATCTCTGATAAAGGACTATTATCCAAAATATACAAAGAACTCTTAAAACCCAACAATAAGAATATGAACAACCCAACTAAAAAATGGGCAAGGTATCTGCACAAACACCTCAGCAAAGAAGATTAGAGAGGCAAATAAGCATATGAAAAGACGCTCAATGTCATATGTCATCAGGGACATGCAAGTTAAAACAACAGTAGGATATCACACACACCTATCAGAATGGCCAAAATCTAGAACACTGACAATACCAAATACTGGCAAGGATGTGGAGCAACAGGAACTCTCATTCAGTGCTGGGATATTGCAAAATGGGACAGCTACTTTGGAAGATAATTTGGCAGTTCCATACAAAACTACACATGCTCTTTTATACCATCCAGCAATTGTGTCCCTTAGTATTATTTACCCAAAGTAATTAAAAACATATGTCTACACAAAAACCTACCTACAGGTATCTATAGCAGCTTTATTTATAATTGCCAAAACATAGAAGCAACCAAGATGTCTTTCAGTAGGTGAGTAGATAAATTGTCATATATCCAGACAAAGGAGTATTAATTCATGCTAAAAAAAAAAAAATCTATCAAGCTATGAAAAGACATGGAAGAAACTTAAATGCATACTACTAAGTGAAGGAAGCAAGTCTGAAAAAACAACATACTGTACGATTCTGATGACATGACATTCTGAAAAAGGCAAAAACTATAGAGACAGTAAAAAAATTAGTGGTTACCAGGAGTTAGGGGCAAGGGGGAGAGATGAATAGGTAGAGCACAGAGGATTTTTAGGGCAGTAAAAACACTCTATGTGATATTATAATGATGGATACATGTCATTTCATATTTGTCAAAATCCCTAAAATGCACAACACCAAGAGTGAACCCTAATGTATACTATGGACTTCAGGTGATAATGATGTGTCAATGTGGGTCATTTATTATAACAAATTGCCCAGCAACAGGTGAACTTGAGCCCTGCTTTGGGTGAGCACAAGCCCCACTTTGGGTGAGCCCTGCTTCTCTCTCTCTCTCTCTCTCTCTCTGCCCCTTGTTCACTTGCGCCCTCTCTCTCTCTCTCTCTCAACAACAACAACAACCAACAACAACAACAAATACACCACTCTGGTGCGGAATGTTGATAGTGGAGGGAGCTAGGCATGTGTGGGGCAGGGAGTGTTTGAGAAATCTCTGTACTTTCTGCTCAATTTTGCTGCAAACCTAAAAGTGCTCTAAAACATTAAGTCTACACACACACACACACACACACACACACACACTCACATCATTATTGTAAATGCTCACTCAGCCTTTTCTACAGCCTTTAGGAGACATTAAAAGCTAATTACCTGATCAGGCAATGGTTTCACAGATCTGACATCAAAAGCACAAGTGGCAAAAGAAAAAATAAATAGAACGTCATCAAAATTAAAAACTTTTTTGCCACAAATGTTACCATCAAGAAAGTAAAAAACAACCCACAAAATGGGAGAATATTTTTTATAAATCATGTATCTAATGAGGGACTGGCATCTAGAATATGTAAAGAACTTTTATAACGCAGTAATAAAAAGACAAATATACTGATTTTAAATGGGCAAAGGATTTAAATAGACATTTCTCCAAAGATGTACAAATATATATTTCTTAGTGCAGTAATAATAATTATAATACTATTCATTTTATGTTTAAAAAGCAATTATTAAAATCTTTCAAATAATTAAATAGGGAAAGAGATTGGCAATAAAACATTCTATTAAGAGAGAGTTCATTAGGTAGATACATTTAGGAAAAACCTTTTATCCCCACCAATGTTGTACAATTTCTTTTATTTATTTTTAACCATCAGTTTGTTCTCTTTAGTTAAGAGTCTATTTCTTGGTTTGTCTCTCTTTTTTTTCCCTTTGCTCGTTTGTTGTGTTTCTTAAATTCCACATGAGTGAAATCATATATTATTTGTCTTTCTCTGACTGACTTATTTCACTTAGCATTATATCCTCTAGATCCATCCATGTTGTTGCAAATGGCAAGATTTTTCTTTTTATGGGCTGAGTTATATTCCATTATATTTATGTATATGTGTATATATGTGTATGTATACGTGTGTGTGTGTGTGTATATACATATATCTCCATCCCACTTCTTCTTTATCCATTCATCTATTGGCAGATATTTGGGTTGCTTCCTTATCTTGGCTATGGTAAATAGTGCTGCAATAAACACAGGGGTGCATGTATCTTTTTGAATTAGTGTTTCATATTTTGGGGGTAAATACCCAGTAGTGGAATTACTGGATCCTATGGTAATTCTGTTTTTAATTTTTTGAGGAACCTCCATGTTTTCCACAGTGGCTAAACCACTTTGAATTCCCAGCAACCATGCACAAAGACTCCTTTTTCTCCACATACTCACCAACACTTGTTTCTTGTAATATTGTACAATTTTAATAATTATATATAATTCTAATTTCTGTAAAGTGTTTCAGTGTACACTCAGTCATAACATTAAGCAAAATACGCTTTAAGGATGCACCAAAAGGCCTTCCCTTACCCCAAATTCCCCTTTTGGTGCATCCTGGATTCATCTCAGACCACCACCACCAAACTTCTGGGAGCTGCCTGAGCTGAGCCAGAGTAGGACAACATGTACTAAATAAAGCTCGGAGGAATCAACTCTGAGCGGTAGTCACCTACTTACGATTTTGAATGTTTTAAAAATACTTCAAATAAAAGTTATCGTTGTAATCTTTTTTGGACATTTTCAATCCTTTTTGGACTAAGACAGGTATTTAAATGTATAAAAATAAAACGCATTTCTATGTTTTAAATTGTATATACATATTTTTTAAGTGTTAAAAACGACATTGCCGGGGCGCCCGGGTGGCTCAATAGGTTAAGCGTCCGACTTCAGCTCAAGTCATGATCTCGTGGTTCGTGAGTTCAAGCCCTGCATCGGGCTCGCTGCTGTCAGCACAGAGCCTGCTTCAGATCCTGTGTCTCCCTCTCTCTCTGCCACCTTACTAAGTGCGTGTGTGTGTGTGAGCACGCAGGCATGCGCTCTCTCGCTCTCTCTCTCTCTCTCTCGCTCTCTCTCTCAAAAATAAACATTTAAAAAAAAGAAAAGCAAACAATTTTTTTTTTTAACGTTTATTTATTTTTGAGACAGGGAGAGACAGCATGAACGGGGGAGGGTCAGAGAGAGAGGAGACACAGAATCTGAAACAGGCTCCAGGCTCTGAGCTGTCAGCACAGAGACCGACGCAGGGCTCGAACTCACGGAACGCAAGATCATGACCTGAACCGAAGTCGGACGCTTAACCGACTGAGCCACCCAGGCGCCCCCAGAATTTTTCTTTTAATGGCAATGTCAACTTTTCTTACCCACTTCATTGGTTGTGAGTTCTTTAAAAAGAAAACAAAACCACAGGTCCAAAATGGCATCACTTAGGCCAAGTCACCAAACCAACACCTAATATCTAACCTAATTACACTTGCAACCTCCTACAGAAATGTAGTCTTAACTGGTCAGGAATTTTCTGGTAAACACCAATGAGACAATTTGTCACATGGTCCTCTCCATCTCCCAAAGGAAGATGAGATAATCCACCCCCTAAAACCCCAATGTCCCCAAATGAAGGTGACCTCACCTGAAATAATTCTTTTTTCTATTTATGATTTCCCTGTCTTGCCTCTAGAAACCTTTCCCTTTTTGGAGCCCTTTGGAGCTCCCCTCTCCTTGCTACACAGGATGCTACCCAATTCATGAATCATTTAATAAAGACAATTACATCTTCACATTTACTCTGTTGAATTTCATTCTTTAACAGTTCTGTTTCACAACAGACATCCACTAATTAATTTTTGACGATCTTCATAGCAAAGTAAACAGGCAAAGAATTGCAAAAAGAGCACTCCATTGTTTTTTGCAAGTCTGTCTCCAGAGTCTTTTTATTTAAACAGAAAAAGAATGCATTTCCTTTAAAAGAATAGTACTTCTATTAATCAAAAATAGGGGATGAAAAAGTCATACTAGATCCAGTGAACCAACAGCCAGGCTTTGTTTCCAGCTAATTAAAAAATAGAAAAGAACCTGGTTTCCATTCCATTATAATTGTGTTCCTTTTAACAACAGTGTGATAAGCTAAGGAATTATGACAAAATGCAATTACTTAATCTAATATTTTCAATAATTCCAATTGTGTTTGATTCTATTCTATACGTTTCCTAAAATACTTGCATTACTCTCAGGGCACCTGGGTGGCTCAATTGGTTAAACGTCCAATTCTTGATTTCAGCTCAGGTCATGATCTCACAGGTCATGAGTTTGAGCCCCACATCGGGCTCCTCATTGACCACACGGAGCCTGCTTGGGATCCTCTCTCTCTGCCCCTCCCCTGCTCTTGCTCTCCCTCCCTCTCTCTCTCTCTCTCTCTCTCTCTCTCTCTCTCTCAAAATAAATAAATAAAACTTTTAAAAAATATATCTGCATTACTCTCAACATTTTTACCTTATTATCAGGACCTTTGTAATTCCTTTTTTTTTAATGTTTATTTCTGAGAGAGAGAGAGAGAGAGAGAGCGTGAGTGGGGCAAAGAGAAAGGGAGACACAAAATCTGAAGCAGGCTCCAGGCTCTGAGCTGTCAGCACAGAGCCCGACACAGGGCTCAAAATCGTGAATTGCGAGATCATGACCTGAGCCAAAGTCTGACGCTCAACCGACTGAGCCACCCAGGCGCCCCAGGACCTTCATAATTCCTAAAGCATTGTTTTCTGGAATTTCACACAAAAAAAAATGTGTATGCATTTAACATTTCCAGCTGACCCCGCCAGGATTATTTAATTCTACAGGGGTACACACCTTTGACTGACTATGGTTCCAGTGACTAGGCTATTTTACAACTCTGTAAGTTTAGAAGTTAATTTGTAGAAAACTATCAGTAATGCAAATAACTGCCATTGATTGAAATGCAAATTAATTTTGTTGGGTAGAACTATAATTAATTTCTGCCCTATAGAAAGGATGACCTCAAATATTACATTTTATAGAATATAGAACAGCACTGTCATATATACATACATATAGTACCTATAAAAGAAATATATATGTCATAATGCCATATATAAATATATAGATATATCACATGCCACATATGTAATATCACATTTCTTTTTTTTTTATTTTATTTTTTTAACGTTTTTTTATTTTTGAGACAGAGAGAGACAGAGCATGAACAGGGGAGGGGTAGAGAGAGGAAGACAAAGAATCTGAAACAGGCTCCAGGCTCTGAGCGGTCAGCACAGAGCCCGATGCAGGGCTCAAACTCACGGACCATGAGATCATGACCTGAGCCAAAGTCGGATGCTTAACCGACCAAGCCACCCAGGCGCCCCATGTAATTTTACATTTCTTAGCACCATGTTAAAAAAGGTAAAAATTTAAGAGATGAAATTCATTTAAATAATAGATTTTAACTTAATATATCCAAAATATTGTCATTTCAACAAGTAATCAACTTTTAAAATATTGAGATGTTTTATATTCTTTTTTTGTACACTAAATCTCCAAAATTCAATATGTACTTTCCATTTACAGCACATCTCAAATCATATTGGCCATAATTCAGGGCTCAATAGCAACATATAATTAGTGGCTACCATACTGGATGGTGCAGCTGTATAGTCTTTATTTGTTTGCATCGGTCTGGATGGTTCAACCACTACATCTGCTCATGCAAGTATTTGCCAGAACATTTTTGGTGTTAATCCTAGATATTTCTTCAGCACCTACTATATGCCTGGGTGTTCACTATTTACTAGGACAGGTATATAACTGCGTAATGGACGTCCCCTGCCATCAAAGAATAAGATGAGATAAGACATATAATCCTTATAAATTTAGAAAACAAGACATCAAATAAATAAATTCTTAAATTCAGTGGACAACACATAAATGAATAATCAATACAGATAGGCATAGTCAAGGAGAAGGGAAGAAAGGAGCCAAGGATATTCAAAGCTTAATAAACAGGATGAGGAAGGAAAGGTGTAAGTTAGAGCTTAGACAAAACAGAAAGTTACTGGCCTGATTTTATCAGACTCTATTTATTTGGTTCAGATCATGGTTTTCATAATACATGATTGCTCTTTGGTAAATAAAATAAAATAGCTTTAGAATGAAAATAGATCTTGTATTTTATATGTTATATGATCTCAACCCTGTTCTAAAAATGCACTTTGAAATTTTTTTTTTAATGTTTATTTATTTTTGAGAAAGAGAGAGAGAGAGAGAGTGTGAGCAGGGGAGGGGCAGAGAAAGAGAGAGAGACACAGAATCCAAAGCAGGCTCCAGGCTCTGAGCTGTCAGCACAGAGCCTGAAGCAGGGCTGGAACTCAGGGACTGTGAGATCATGACCTGAGGCAAAGTTGGATGCTTAACCCACTGAGCCACCCAGGCGCCCCTACAAACGCACTTTAAAAGACAGGAAGAAAACACTCAAAAATGGCCCCTAGATAACTGGATTGATTATGGTAGGGTAGAGGATGATCCTGGCTTCTTTGAAGTTATATCCTTCATTTTTTCAATAATCATGTAAAATTTTTATAGTTAGAAAAAATATATACTGTTTATAGTATGTAAAGAAGTTGCATTTACCTGATGGCTCCAGAAACAAGATTGTACTAAAAGGCATGTCTAACAATTCCCGTATGCTCTTGATGTCTTAAAAACTAAAACAGGAGTCCAGGGCTTTTCATATCACATATCCCAGAACCACTGGCTATTGGAGTGATAAACTGTGGAGTAAGCTTTCATCCATTTTCCATGAATTTCATCTTACAACTGTGAGAAGAATCAAGTAGTAAAAAAAAGAGAGTTAAGTATTGCTCAAGTTAATGACTATCTAGGGTTGATTTTACTTTTGGAAAAGCAGCTTGCTAAAGGTGACTGCCTCATTGTTAAGTAAGGTTCATGGCTAATGGTTTTGACAAGTAAAGCTGTTCAAATGCCCAAGGTGGCTCACTTGATCACACATCCTCTGCTGGCCATGCAATTGATGGGAATTTTAAACACAGCTTTCATCTTTGACCTTTGCCTTTATGATTTAGTTCATAGAGCGAACTATTGTCATATCTTCCAGTTAACTTGACCAAATAGCTCTTGAAGAATAATTGGATCCTTTACCTTGCGCTTTGCCCACCCTACTTCTAGCACAATTATTAAGCATGTCTTATCCTTATTTGCTTTTGATATTTACTAATTACTATTAACCACTGCCCTTTGTCTACTTCATTCTCTCATTCTGATTCTTTCCACCTACTCAGCTATTTCTTGTCCTTCCCACATATTCTTCTGCTTTAGCCCAGTAGTTCCAAGTTGACTTCTTGAAATAAGCCTGGCACACTTTCAAAATGCTAGAATGTTTAATAGATTTATAATGAGATGCTGTTTAAGTGTGGTAACTCCTTATCAATCAGTAAAGTTAACAATTTTTACTGATCAACCACTGTATTTTTGGATTTATGGAACTATTGTAGGGAATTTTTTAAGCAAGTGTGGACCTAAAGAAGTCCTAAATAGCTTGCTTTTACTCATGCAGTCAAGCAGTGAGAAAAAAAAGTGTGAATTATAGCATAAGAATATATTTGAGTTCACTACATTGCTCTTTATGCTAATGAAAACAGTGAAAACAACCTAAATATCTAATAAGGAAACTGAGGGGAATTATATATATATCTAATCAGTGAAATATCATGCAGTTATTTGAATACTAATTGTGATGTCATTTGAGCAAATAGTTACCAGGAATAGCCTTTTAACATTACTTGCTTTTACATATATGATCCCAGTCACTTTCCTGTCTCTGGATCGTTAATGATCCTTTGTGACCTGTATGAGATACTTTTTCTCTCCTCTCCCTGCCCCAAACCAATCTCCATGACTTCAAATCCAAATGCTACACGTTTATCAACAAACATTTATTTAACAAGCACTTGTTGTGTACCTTGCCCGTTGGCACCTGCCCTCGTGGGGCTCAGGGTCAAATAATCAAACAAGTAAGTATATGATTACAAATGGAATGAGGACTGTCAAGTAAATAGTTATAAAAGAGAGTAATCCAGGGACAGCTTCCCTGTAGAAGTGACACCTGAGCTGGAATCAAAAATACAAGATGAAGCACTGGGGGGGGGGGGGGGGGGGGGGGGGCCAACGTGTGCTATGACCCTGTTACAGAAAATGCATGGTTTTTTCAGAGAATTGAAAAAAGGCCAGTTTGGCTGCGACACAGGGAAATGATGAGGAAGTACTTTGAGAAGAGGTGGAGAGGTAAGATTGTGACTATGTAAGACTGGAGTTTTTAACATAGGACAGTGGAAATCACTGAAGAATTTTAAGGTCAAGACATGGAGGGGTGATGTAATCCAACTTGCATTTTGAAAAGATGATAATGGCTTCAGTGTGGAGCCTGGATTGGAAAGAGACCAGGGTGGACACAGGGAGAACAATTAGGAGTCTACCACACTGGTCTGGGTGAGAGTTCTAGCTTGACCTGGGGAGCTGGCTGTAGAAACCGAGAAAAAGGACACAGATCTAAGAGGTATTTAAATGATACAGTTAGTAAGGCTTGATGACAGACCACAATAAAGAATAAAGGAAAGAAGTGGCTAGGATGACTCCTAGGTTTCTGTCTTGTGGAATCAAATGGACAGTGGTGTCATTCATTACAAGATAAGGTTGAGAACTGGTGATCATGAGTTTGGTTAAGTATGACCACCCCATCATGGACTTATAGATAATTACGAAGTGCGCAGTGATAAATCAATTGTTGGTTGTAGTAATCATGTGATCAATTTACAGAACATTTCCTTCATCAAGAAACTCGTAAGTTGTGGTGAGAGGGCAGGGGGGACTTCAGAAGCCATTTGAGGAGAAAATTATTCATACCCCTAAAAATCTGTGTCAAAAGCATTAGGGTCATTAGATTAACTCAACTACAAGAGGTTGTCAACAGGTTCCCATGTAAATAATCTGTTTATTTCTCTGCATTCATAGCCTTCTCTTCCCACTGCTGGCCCCACTTAACTATCATTCAGAAACAAGGTCTAATCAGTATGGCTGGAGAATCTATGGAAGGCTTCATGAAATAAGAAGGCCCTGAGAGGGGTCTTGAAGAATGGGAAAACCTTCGGCAGAACAGGTATAAGAAGAAGAGTCAAGCACATTAGTGCTAAGCAATGGAGCTGAGAAGTAGTATGAGGTCCAGAAGATGCTGAACTGGCCATAATAATAAGTTCAGCTGGGAGGAAGTGCAAGGTACAGTGTGGGGAGCCACATTAAAAAGGTTCTTAAATGTTTGATGCACGAGTTTAAATGTTATTCTGCAGTTGGTCAAGAATCCGTGGTGCAATCCTCAATTGGATGGAAGGGGAGAAGGAAGAGAACAGAATATCAGCATCATAGATGGAACTAATTATGGTCTCCCATTCTACAGTTGAGAACCATTGCTATAAGACAACAGCACTCAGATATACCCTTAAAGGCAGAGAAAAGCTCCACTGGGATTTAACAGAAGCAAAGTGGTAACTATAAGAAAGCAACACTCTCACTCTTTAGCTTCGTATTCACCTCTTTGTTATTCAATTTTGACAGCCTCGGGACTCCCCCCCCCCCCAACATACTTTTCTCCTTCATTCTCTTTAGCTGAACAACAACTGAGAAAATCTTTTTCTTTGTATTTCCATGGCTCAGTGGAGACAGATTGACATTTTCCAAAATTACATTAGAAACTACTAGGAGAAATAAAACAAGAAGATAAGAATAGCACAAAATGAGTCAAAATTTCCCAAATTAAGATTTGGGGTCCAAAGTTCCCTAAGATAGGTAAGGTCATCAAAGCAGTGAGCCTGAGAGGTTCTGCTGTTCAAGAAGCATCTTCCAACCAGGAACCCCAATCTCTACATAAAAGGATGCAACTACATGGAGCTTACAACTTTTACTAAAAGCCTCTTTCCTCTCCAATTTTCAGGCAACCCAAAATTCCCAGGAGCTTTTCCCTGTCCTGCCTGAGAAGCCACTCTCTCATCCATGCTGTCTAGTCCCACTATCCTTCCCCCTTGACTATTTATCCTTTCCACAAACCAACACACACATCACTTCCTTAAATATCACAAAGTCTGTGCTACAAACCACTATACCAATACACTTCGGTCTCCCTCTCATTCTCATTCTGTCTCTCTCTCTCTCTCCTTTCCCTTTTCAACCTGCACTTTTTTTTTGAAAACTCTGTTGCAAGAAAGAAAAGACCAAAAGCTGTGAATGTCATACTTTCACCTGAGAGTCACTCTTTCCAGTTCTTCATCTGACTCTAAGCTATGTGGTCACCAAGCTCTGCCTACTCTTCAGCACCCAGGAAAAAATGCCAATGTTCACAAATCCAACCTTATTCTTTTTCAAACCTCCCTTATCTGCTTGAGGCTTATGGCCAAGCTCCAAATCCCTGATGGAAGTACATACTACTTCACACATGAAGAAGGGCAGTGGTGACTGGAACCTCGAACACACAGTGAATGATACAGGTCATGTCCCCAAAGCCACCTGCTCTGCCACCCCTGAAATAACCCGCTCAACATAGTCTTCCTCCTCTCCTCCCAGCACTTCTACCATGTACGTGGAAAAGATATTATCATAGAATTCCACAACATAACAATTCCTTAACTTTGGGAATTAGCTGAAAGAAAGCTGGCAAACATTGAGAAGAAGGAAATAAGAGAGAAACTTAGGTAACTTGGTGGCAAAGGTCTGTTCAGAAAAGGCCCTCTAAATTTTTATGAACTTCCCTTCAGTGGACTTTTTCAGCAAAACGTATTAGAAAGTTATAGGAACTACAATGTCATCAGGAACTCTTAGTATTCACCTGGAAGTGAGGACAAAGTAGAGTGTCCTGCAGAAGACTGTAGTACTTGCAGCCAAGTTGAAAAGGGAACTCAACTCTTGTGGTGGATCATTTCCAAAGATGACCACCAAAAATCCCCTCCATCCCTGAACACACATACCACTCCTCACATCAAGAGGTGGAGCATACTTTCCTCTGGACCGGTTTTATAACTTGCTTGGCTCAGCAGAATGACACAAAAGTGACATTCTAGTACTCCTAAGAACTACAAGAACTTCAAGGCCTTAAGCAGAGTTACAGTTTCTGCTTTTGTGTTTTTGGGAATCACCTGACAGGTTAAAAAAGCTCAAGCTAAATCACTAAATAAGAAGAGAGAGGCCTGGCCAGCCCCCAACCATTCCAGCTGAGGCCAGACGTGTATTTGATACCATGTTAGACCTTTTCACCCCAGCTGAGCTCCCAGCTGAATGCAGCCAGCACCACATCTAGGAGAAGAACTGCCTAGTGGAGCCCAGCCTACTCACAGAAACCATCAGAAATAGGAAGTTGTGGGGCACCCGGCAGGCTCATTCGGTTAAGCATCCAACTCTTGATCTCAGCTCGGGTCATGATCTCATGATTCATGAGTTCAAGCCCCCGTCAGGCTCTGTCTCTGCCCTTTTGTGCTCATGTGCATTCGCTAGCCCTCTGTCAAAAGAAATAAATAAACTTAAACAAAATAAATTAAAAAAAAAAATAAGAAGTTGTTATTGTCTTAAGCCACTAAGTTTTGAGGGAGTTTGTTACACCGTAATACAGATAACTGGGATCTGTTTAACAATTCAACCCATCTCAAAGTTATCAACAAATCTAGATCCCAGATAACCTCTTAATTTGTCCAGTTTTTATGTATGAACAGTCCTTTTGTTACCTGAGTCTTCTATATTGATCTCAACCATGAATTCCAGACAGTTCTGATTTCAAATATTATATCCCATAGTTCCCATAAGAATAGTTGAAGTTATTAGGGCTTACTTTGAGTTCAGAAACTCTGGCCACTTTATCTATATTATTTCCTTAATATAGTTAATGTTCTAACTTCCTCTTTGATTTGAAGATACTCTGCATTTTGTTATTGGCCCGAATTTTAAATTTTACTTTCAAAATGTCCAGTGTCTGTATTTGCTGTGATAGTTTCCCTTTGAATGTGTTTTGCAGGTTTATTCATGCTTTTCAAATGTAAATTCAATGTGAGAGCAATGTGTATTCAGACAATAGTATTCATCAGATGTCACCACTGAAATGAAAGGATTTTCAAAATATTCAGCTCTAATCCTTCTCTTCCTTACTCTACAGAATCTGAGACTTAATCAGTGCCAGTGACTTCAATTAGCATATGTAAAATGATGACTCACAAAGCTAGACTTCCCCTTTGGACTTCTCTCCTGAGATTCAGATATAGTTCCAAATGCCCACCAGCTATCTCCACTTGGATGCTCCACAGGCTTTGAAACCTCAGTAGCTCCAAATGAAATTCACTGACCCTCAAAACTTACTCCTTTTTTTTTTTTTTAATGTTTATTTATTTTGAGAGAGAGCACAAGCAGGGGAGGGGCAGAGAGGCAGGAGGCAGGGGGGGTGGGTAGAGAATGAATCTCAACCCGGCTCTGCACTATCAGCCCAGAGCCCAACACGGGCTCCAACTCAAAACACCAGATCATGACCTAAGCCAAAATCATGAGTCAGACGTTTAAACGACTAAGCCACCCTGGTGCCCCAAAATTTATTCTTCCTTAATCCTTCAGTCACTGAAAGACACCAACATTCTTCCAGAAATCTGGTATATGGGTCTCCCCACCAGACCAAGAGCCCTAAGTCCCATTCATCTCCGTATCTCCAAATCCTAGCACAGGACCTAGTATATTATAGCACTTGCTAAGCATTTTTTTCAATTAATAATTAAATAAAAACTGGTTCATTATGGTTCTGGTTACCCCAATAAGAAAGATTGGCCCTTGTCTGACCCAACTAAATGTGTCAATACTTTCAGCACCATCTAGTTGCGTCCAAGGCAAGACTTTGTGAAGGAACTTATCACCACCAGCATAAAGAGTGAAAACGAAGTGAGCCACCATAGGCCACATATGCTTGGGAAAATCTTAGCCTCAATATGCCCATGATGTACAGCCTTTTTTACCAGGAGTAACAAAGTTCATTTGAACAGGTTACATGATGGACCCATTGCCTCAATTCCCAAGCCCCTAGTGGACTGGCACTCTGGTCTAAGCAAAGCATATCACCTTCCTAATTACAGGAATGAGAGACCTTTTCCTGGTCATTCATGCTGCCATGTCCCCAATGTATTCTTGTGCTTCACAGCTTCACAATATCAAATGGCTCTATCTTTTGAAAAACAAGCTTTTAACTTGATTCTGTTTCTGGTTGAAAATGTGAGCCAGTTCCAAGAATTCAATGTCAACTCAGTTCAAATCTATGGTTTCTTTTTTTTTTCTTTAAGTTTGTTTATTTATTTATTGGGGGGGGGGGGGGGCTTGCAGAGAGAGGAGAGAGAGAATCCCAAGTAGGCTGTATGCTGACGGTATGAATCTCACTGTGAGATCATGACCTGAGTTGAAATCAAGAGTCAGACACTCAACCAACTAGGCCACCCAGGGGCCCCAAATCTATGGTTTCTTTTTAATTTTTTTTTAACATTTATTTTTGAGAGAAAGAGAGAGACAGAGCACAAGCAGGGGAGGGGCAGAGAGACAGGAAGACACAGAATCCGAAGCAGGCTCCAGGCTCTGAGCTGTCAGCACAGAGCCCAATGTGGGGCTCAAACTCACGAACCACAAGATCATGACCTGAGCTGAAGTCGGACACTTAACCAACTGAGCCACCCGGGCACCCCATCTTTAAGGCACTGTGTTGTAGACATTAAGTGCTCTTTGTTGTTGGGTCATGTATACAAACCCAAATCCAGCCTGGCTCATTATGTCCCCCTTTCTCTCTGTGTAGCTCTGTAAGTCCACCTTGCTTCAAAGCCAAACCACTCTGGGTCATACGCATTTTGAGTGTGTCTTTGTAGCCTAAATGTCTTTCATTCTCTTGGTACGGTCATGAGTGACAGCTTTGTGGTCAATGTATTTTTTTTAATGTTTATTTATTTTTGAGAGAGTGACACAGAGTGCAAGCGGTGGAGGGATAGAGAGAGAGGGAGACACAGAATGCAAAGCAGGCTCCAGGCTCTGAGCTGTCAGCACAGAGCCCGACAGGGGGCTCGAAATCACAAACTGAGATCATGACTTGAGCCTAAGTTGGACGCTTAACTGACTGAGCCACCCAGGTGCCCCTGTAGTCAATATTTTTAAGATTTATGTCTATGATAACTGCTTTTATATTTCAGATTAATTTATAGCATCTTAATAAGTTATTTGATCTGGCAATTTCTTTGTGAAATCAAGCACATCCTCACATATGCATGAGATATCTGCTGGGTTTATAATTCTAGACTCTTAAAAGTAACTCTATTTTTCATTCAAATACGTTTGCTTTTCTGGAGTTTTGGGTGATTATAATGGGTTCATTCAAAATATTCATTCTTGCTTTTCCATGCTGATAGTGCTCTCAAAACATGGTGAACGTTCCTAAAACCTGATGGACTCTCTGTAAGAAGTGTGGCAAGTACCAACAACACAAAGTGACACAATACAAGAAGGGCAATGATTCTCTGTATGCCCAGAGAAAGCAGCATTATGACAGGAAGCAGAATGGCTACAGTGAGCGGATTAAGCCGATTTTCTGGAAAAAAACAAAAACAACAAAGAGGGTTATGCTGAGGATTGACTGTATTGAACCCAACTACAGATGTATGAAAATGCTGGCTATTAAAAGATGCAAGCATTTGGAATTGAGAGGACATAAGAAGAGAAAGGGCCACATGATCCATTTCTAAGCTTCATATTTCACTTTATTATGAAGACAGTAAGATCTTGAGGTTATGTTCAAAACAAAATAAAAAAAAATACTCTTTATTAAAACAGCACTTCCCAATTTTATAAAATTTGAATAAAAAAAGGACATTTAATCTCCTTGAAAACAATGTTGGCATTAAAATTCATTATATTCATTTACATAATTATGGGGAAAACTCAGCAAAAACTACCAATCTATTTAACATCTTGAGTTTGATGAAGCACATTAGAACATGAAACACAATACATTGGAACATGAATACACAGTCAAAAGACAGGTCCTTTCATTACCAGACTGTTAGACAACTTCTATAACAAATCTTATCACCCTCTCCTCATCCTTTGCCTTTCCATACGTAGTCTACAAAACTATGCAATTGTAAACTGAACTAAACACATTAGCAGTTTACATGAGAATGGATAAAGCTCAAGTATCAGCAAATAACAACTGAGTTTAGCAAATCTTTTCATTAAATTTTAAAAGTAATCTTTAGATCTATAAATTTAATGCACTTCCTATCAAAATCCCAACTGCCTTTTTTTTTTTTTTTTTGCAGAAGTTAACAAACTGATACTAAAATTCATAAACCATAATAACCAAAACAATCTGGATAAAAAGAACAAATCTCGGGGCGCCTGGGTGGCGCAGTCGGTTGGGCGTCCGACTTCAGCCAGGTCACGATCTCGCGGTCCGTGAGTTCGAGCCCCGCGTCAGGCTCTGGGTTGATGGCTCAGAGCCTGGAGCCTGTTTCCGATTCTGTGTCTCCCTCTCTCTCTGCCCCTCCCCCGTTCATGCTCTGTCTCTCTCTGTCCCAAAAATAAATAAACGTTGAAAAAAAAAAAAATTTAAAAAAAAGAACAAATCTGGAGAATTCACACTTCCCAATTTCAAAATTTACTGCAAAGTTATAATAATCAGGACAGAACTGGCATATGGAGATAGATAGATAGATAAATAGGTAGATAGATAATGTTTTTAATGTTTATTTATTCTGAAGGGGGGAGGAGGTGCAGAGAGAGAAGGACAAAGGATCCAAAGCAGGCTCTGTGCTGACAGCAGAGAGCCCAATGTGGGGCTCGAACTCACAAACCGTGAGATCATGACCCGAGCCTAAGTTGGACACCTAACTGACTAAGCCACGCAGGTGCCACATGGTCAAGTGATTTTTTACAAGAAATAGCAAGACAATTCAGTGGAGAAAGATAGTCTTCTCAACAACTGGTGCTAGGACAACATGCAAAAGAGTGATGCTGGATCCCTACACTCTATGGAAAATTAACTTAAAATGGATCATAGACCTAAATGTAAAAGCTAAACCTACAAAACACTTAGAAGCAATCATAAGAATACATCTTCATGCCCTCTGGTTAGGAATGATTTCTCAGATAGAACACCAAAAACACAAGGGACAAAAGAAAAAATAAATCAGACATCATCAAGATTAAAAATTGTGTACTTTAAAGGACACCATCAAAATAGCAAAAAGACAACCCACAAAATAAAACATTTGGAAAAGACATACCTGACTGGTATCCAAAATACGTAAAAAAAAACTCTTACTACTCGATAATAAAAAGACTAATAACTAAAAACATGGGCAAAGGATTTGAATAGACATTTTTCCAAAAAAGATATACAAATGACCAATAAACACATGACAAGATGCTCAAGATCATTAGTCATCAGGGAAATACAAATCAAAACCACTATGAGATATCACTTCATACCACAAGGATAGCTAAAATCAAAAAGATGGACAATAACATGTGGTGTAAAGGATATGGAAAAAATTGGAACCCTCATACACTGCTGATGTTAATATAAAATGCTTAATATAAAATACTTATTCTTCAAAAAGCTAAAAATTGTATTGTCATATGATCCAGAAATTTTACTCCAAGGTATATTTCCAAGAGAAATGAAAACATAAGTCCACGTAAAAACTTGCACACAAATGTTCACAGCCCTATATCAAAATGACCAAAAAGTGGGATACCTGGGTGGCTCAGTCAGTTGAGCATCCGACTCCTGATTTCACCACAGGTCATGATCTCACGGTTGTGAGATGGAGCCCTGCATCAGGCCCTGCATCAAGCCCTGCATCTGGCTCTGCACTGGGCGTGGAGCCTGCTTAAGATTCTCTCTTGCCCTCTGCCCCACCCCCCCGAATAAAAAATAAAAAAATTTTTTTTAAGATAACCAAAAAGTGGAAACAACCTAAATGCCCATCAACTGATAAATGAATTAAGATTTGGTACATCCACTCTTTAGCGTTCTTGGGCCCAATTCCAATATGTGCGTTGGGGGGGGGGGGGAGGGAGGAGGGTTCCCACAGAACACTAAGCAATTCTTAGACACCTTGCTGGTACTCAACTCAGTTCTAATGTTATGGAAACTGATCTGGATCACCCTGCAGAAGAACCAAGTGGCACTCAGAGATCTTGGAAGGCAGGAGGTTTATTTTACACCAGTGGGTTCAGAGGAGATCATTCTCCAGAGATCTGAGCCCAGAGCATCAACAGAGGGGACCATTTATAGTCTGTTACTTCCGAATCCCTCATTAGTAGTAATTTGGCACCTGTGGCAAGCAGGGTAGGAAGAAAATCCCAGAAGGGGTGTCTTCTGACAAGGACTGGAATTCCCCTATCAGTCCTGTCGGCCATCTTATAACAGATTTTTCCCTAACACTATCTACCCCAAGATAGCTTCAGATTCCACAGGTTAAGTGTTTAGTCCTGCCTCCCCACCCACTTCAGACAGCATGTGCAACCCCAGGTCGTTATCTATGCTTCTGACCGACTGACTACAGATTGGAGGCTCTAACAATCCCCTCCAACTCAGGATGCCAATCGCCAAGTCTGAGTTGTTCCAGGTACATCTGACCAACTGGCTATAAATTAGAGGTTTCCATGACTTCCTCAGAAGTTAACTGAAAGAGGTTTAATTAATTTGCTAGAGCAGCACATAGAACAGAGCAATTTTTTTTTTTTTTTTTTACTAGATAGCCAGTTCATTATAAAAGGATGTAACTCAAGTGCAGCCAGATGGAAGAGATGCATGGGGAAAGGGTGCAGAGTGACCATGCTCTCTCCAAGCTTACCACTCTCACAGCACCCCTGCTTATTCACCAACCCAAAAACTCTCTGAACCCTGCACCTCCTTTCAGATTTTCATGAAGGCTTCATTATACAGGCATGAACAATTAAGTCACTGGCTATTGCCAATTGATTCAACCTCCATGGCCTCTCCTCTCCCCAGAGATCAATGGGTGGGACTGAAAGTTCCAACCCTCCAATCACATGGTTAGCTTCCCTGGCAACCAGCCCTCATCCTTAAAGGTTTTCCAAAATCCACCTCATTAACATAACAAAGGACAGCCACCTTTATCATTCTCTTCACTTAGGAAATTCCAAAGTTTTAGGAGCTCTGTGCCAGAAATGGGGGATGAAGACCAAATATATATCTATTACAAATCACAATATCATTTCCATACAATGGAATATTATTTGGCAATAAAAAGAATAAAGTACTGATAGGTAAACTTTGAAAACATTATGCCAAGTGATAAATGATACAATTCAGTCACAAAACACATACTATATGATTCCATTGATCTGAAATGTCCAGAATAGGCAAATCCATAGGGACAGAAAGTAGATTAGTGGTTCCTTAGGGCTGGTGTGGGGGTGGGGGGTGAGAGACAGACTGGGGTAGGAGTGGGGACTGACTGTTAATAGGTTCCAGGTTTCTTTAAGGCAGAATGAAAATTAGATTGTGATTATGGTTGCCCATCTTGTGAATATAACAAAAAAAAGCATACACTTTACATAGGTGAATTCTATGGTATGTGAATTATATCTCAATATAGCTGTCAAAAAATTAAAAAATAAAAGTAATCATCCCACCTCATGTCAAAATTCATTATGAAACCTGAATTGGGGAGCCTGAATTAAGAAAGTTTTATGAACTGCCTTTTTTCCCCCTCAATAGTTTTGATCTGTAGCTGAACATTTTGTAACTGAAATGCCTGCTAAATTAATCCTATTTCTCTCCCCAAGGCAAATTTCATCAAATTTCCCTTCGATTGTTCTTTCCCCAATAAAGACCATTATTTTTGTACTTAAAAGATGCAATTCCCAAATGACTCATCACTTATCTCCTGGGTAGCAAGCAGTTTTGCCACAAGAAACCATTTTTCCTTTGTTTCAGAAGACCTGGCCAGTCTGCAATCTACATTCTGCTTCCTAATAGACTGCCCAGAGAATATTTCTTTACTTCTATCGGGAAAATTTGTAAAAAAACTTCGAAATGGACCAAACAAAATTATTTTCTGGGTGTCCCAACTGGTGCACCCTTCCAGGTTATCTGATTCCATGGGAGCTCAGGCCTTTTAAGGTCTTTGAGCTATTTTACAACTCTGTAAATTGTTGAAAAATGATAATGATGTAAGTGATTCACATCCATCAAAATGCAAATGAATAGTTTAGTGGATGGAATGGATTATTGCCTGTGGATGCTGACCAGTTTTGCATCTGATAGGGAAAAATCTGTTATATGATGGCCAACAGGACTGATAGGGGAATCCCAGTCCCTGCCTGAAGACTCCCCTCCGGGGTTCTTCTTCCCACCCTGCTTGCCGCTCATGCCAAATTACTACTAATGAGGAATGCAGAAGTAACAGACTATAAATTGTCCCCTCTGCTTATGCTCGGGACTCAGACCTCTGAGTCCCTCAGATCTCCTCTGAGCTCACTGGTGTAAAATAAACCTCCTGCCTTTCAAGATCTCTGAGTGCCACTTGGTTCTTCTGCTGGGTGGTCCAGACCAGTTTCCGTAACACATCTATTTCTAAATTCTTGGAAGTCTTGGGGCTCAGGGCAAGCTGCCCCAAGAAATGCCACAGCGGCATATTGATTGAGTTAAAGTTATTTCAGAAACAGCCAGTGCAAGAAGAACACTCTGACCCTCCTGTCCCTCCAGAAAGGAGGAAAGAATGTCTCATGTGAAAGGTACCTTCCTGGACCAGGAGATAAAGAGACATCCTTATTATCAGAGATGGGAATTCAGAGCCAAAGAAGCTTATATAAACAAACCTCGTCACTTTATTTTTTTAATGTTTATTTATTTTTTGAGAGGTGGGGGGAGGGGCAGAGAGAAAGGGAGACATAGGATCTGCAGCAGGCTCTGTGCTGTCAACACAGAGCCCAACACGGGGCTCAAATTCA
The DNA here is from genome assembly GCF_016509475.1 of Prionailurus bengalensis. Taxonomy (NCBI): domain Eukaryota; kingdom Metazoa; phylum Chordata; class Mammalia; order Carnivora; family Felidae; genus Prionailurus; species Prionailurus bengalensis. Next base: position 13,070,574 of record NC_057361.1, read on the forward strand.
TGAACCGTGAGACCATGACCTGAGCCAAAATGGGACACTTAACCGACGGAGCCACCCAGGCACCCCAAAAACCTTGTTACTTTAGCTAATTTATTAACCCAGCCTAAATTCTATTTAGAATTCCTTATTAATTGACGCTCCCAAGTATAAGTTTGCTTTGTCCTAACAAGTCCTTACAGATCTTCATCTGCCTGCACTGGTCACTTGTGTTAAAAGAAAATTTGGTCAAAATTTGGTCAAAATTTGGTCAAATTTTCCTCCATGACAGCAAATCAAGCCTATTACAGTTTCAACCTATCCCAGGAATGTGATCTTTTAAAAAGTCAATGTGAAATTTCCTGATGAGCACTTGCATGATAATGTATTTTATTTCAATAATATATCCAAAATATTATTTCAACATGTAATCAATATAAAAATTATTAATGAGATACTTTCCCTTTTTTAAACTAAATCTTTGAAATCCAGTGTGTATTTTGCACTTATAGCACATTTGAATCCAGACTAGCCACAGCTCCAGTGCTCAATAGCCACATGTGGCTCCTGGCTACAATATTGGACAACGTGACCGTGAAAGAGAAAGGACCGTTGTATAATAACCTCTCATTCACTGTGTTCCATTTAGTGGCAGAACTAGGACTCTATAGAAATCAGAGACTGAGGCTAGCAGGAGTGAGCCATGAGAGAGAAATCATCTTAAAGCCAGCCGGAAGCCAGCCCTTATCTTAAAGATAATTGTATTTACCCAGCCCTACTATCTGGGCCACATCTGGTCTGTTAAAACCCAACATGGATTCGTACATTCTACTGTGTCAGAACAAATCGTACTTCCTGATTATTTTCCCCTGTTATTCCTTCTATAAATTTCTCTTTTAAAATAAGAAAATAGGGGCGCCTGGGTGGCGCAGTCGGTTAAGCGTCCGACTTCAGCCAGGTCACGATCTCGCGGTCCGTGAGTTCGAGCCCCGCGTCAGACTCTGGGCTGATGGCTCAGAGCCTGGAGCCTGTTTCCGATTCTGTCTCCCTCTCTCTCTGCCCCTCCCCCATTCGTGCTCTGTCTCTCTCTGTCCCAAAAATAAATAAACGTTGAAAAAAAAAATTTTTTTTTAATAAAAATAAAAATAAAAAAATAAAATAAGAAAATAATTTCTCACTCATTCTGCTTGCTATGCTGTGAGCAATGAAGTCCTCTGTCTCTGATCTTATGTCTTCTGGCAGCCTCTATGAAACTGTGGCAAGCTAGTTCATTAACTTGCAAGAAGGGTAAAATGTCAGAGCCTGAATTTGACAATACCGCCCCATCCTTCAATATCTCCACGGTAACTTTATTAACCCCTAAGAGCTCTCAACACTTCTTCTTTCCACTCGGCCTGGAGCATTTGCCCTACGGGATATTTTGGTTTAGTTTCGCACGTGTTTATATTTTAACATCTCCAATCTCCCCACTCCACGTTGCTCTATGCACAATATTCACTGAAATGTTTGCTGACACATTCATTTTTGTCCCATACATGTGAAACCTCAGAGAATTTTTACACCACGTGAAGATGGAGACCTACCTGCCCCCTTTCCATCTTCAGGTGTGATGATGGGGCACAGTCAGCTCACCTCCTCTCATGCACTATTTCTTTCCTCCTTCACCCCCGCTCTCCTTTACTTTCCCTTTCACCTCTAGCCACTTACTACACTTTCATTTTCATAACACAAAAACAGATCAAACTGGTGAAATCAAGTCCACTGAATCTGGAGCTATGGGATATAGAAGCTAAAGAAGATCACTTTTTAATGGAACCAATGAATGCCTAAAACACATGTGTCTTCAGATAGCCTCAGGAAAAAATTTCTTTCCTTCACCAACGCAAATCTCTTTAGAAGAAGGCTGCACTAACATGACTAAAGTTAAAAGATCTCCAGTTCTTTTCATCATAGGAAAAATGAATAATTATGGCATGAGTCCATTAACAGATGCAGAATATTAACCACGCTATTGCAAGTAATCACACCAGAAATTTTCAATTATTTTAACCTACCCTCTACATAAAATTGGAAAAGATACAGAAATAATCTTTCATTAGGTGGGGTACCTGGTAAGGAGCTCAGATTAATCTATAATATCAAAACATTATAGTTCAACTTAGTGGCACAGAAATGCTCTCAGACCATAGAATGTACCTATAATGTTCCCAAGAGGGTAGCCAGATACACAGCCTGTGGAAAAGAAGGCAGCAGCAACAGAGTTAATATCATGCCTAACCAAGCACCAGACAGCTTAGAGTGTGTCCAGATCCACATAAGTCACCGTTCCCGATGGCACGTATGTCTCTGTGGCAGAGTAGTCCTAATGAGTCCTGATCTCATTTGTAGTGAACATTTGTTTTTTTTTTTTTTTGACTACACAGCTTCCAAACACCCTGCCTTTTGTGGGTAGCCCTCTGATTGACAGGTCCTGGCCTACAACCATGAAGTCTAGAGAAGTACTGCTCTACTTGGTAGCACACTATTTAATAAAGCTGACACTTTTTCCACACTTTTTCTCAATAGAGAAAGCACTAAAGTGGTTTACATTCTAGCACAAGTTCTTTGCCTCATCACAAAATAAAAACAATTAGTCCACAGCCTGGCACCAAGTCTATAGACTACACTTTGAGAAGCACAGTCTGGGACCTATTTCCTCTCCCAGCACACTGCTAGCTGTGTAGATGCACATGACCTAAATTCAACAACCAGATGCTCCTATCTGGGCCTTCGAGTCCTGAAGGAGAGCAACAAAGATGCAGGGACAGTTGAGAAGGTATACACGGTCGTGTGAACATTTTCAAAAGACCTGCAGTAGTTTCAGCATTGGGAATCCATAGCTGGCAGCAACATCACGTGCTCAGACGTGGGACAGCAGTGGTACACTAAACAGACTAGAGCATGCCCCACCACGTTCTCCATTCGTAGCCTCTCTTGGTTCCCGTTGTTTTCTGAGCCTGGTTCTCCAGGCTGCCTATCATTTCAGGGAGCTACTCAAGAACTTTCAAAGAATTCCTTTTCTGGTGAAGTGAGTCAACAGAGAATTTTGTTGCCTGCACCCAGGAAACTTGACTGATAAACCCTTCACATTCCAATCAAATGAATGATGATGCCTGTTTACATACTAAGCTCACCAAGCAATTTTCTCATTGTAATTTGGCTTCTCACATGTTAACTAGAAAGCTTGGGGCCTCTTGGTAACTATATTTCCCACTGAAAATTAATTGGAATTTAAGTTTTAAATTTCAGGTGATGAGTAGGGATAATGTGAGTCCACTTCAAAAAGAAAGATCGGGATGCCTGGGTGGCTCAGTCGGTTAAGTGTCCGACTCCTGATTTCAGCTCAGGTTGTGATCTGGTGGTTCATGAGTTTCAGCCCCACATTGGGCTCTGCACAGAGAGTGCCTGCTCAGGATTCTCTCTCTCTCCCTCTCTCTCTGCCCCTCTTCCTCTCTCTCTCTCAAAATAAATTAATTAATTTAAAAAAAAAAAAGATCTACTCCAAAAGATGACAAACATGGATTTCATATCCTACAATGCTGACACCCAGAAGGTGAGTTCTGGCAAATTCACCACATTAAGGGCATCCTATGGAGACCTGGCCTGAACAGCCACCCAGCTCTGCCCAGGTGACCCCCTTCTGCAGAGTTATAACTACCCTCTGACACCTGGAGTTCAGTTATCCCTATGGCTTTCTTACAGAATTATTGCAGCCTGAGTCAAACTTATTAACAATCTACTAAATTTCAAACAGGCAATAGACTGAACAGGTTCAAATTAAGCTCTCAGAAGTTCATAGCTTGCCAGCAAGGTAACTTATGAATCTTGAAATGAACTGTGCACATGCATCACATCTGCATAGTTCCCCATTTATCACCAGTAAGCATCCCATACTAAAACCATATGGAAAGAAATCATCAGAGAGCAATCTGTGTCTCCATATTGACTATACCTCATTAATTTCTGGCTTGATTCTCTTTAACTTGTATTATTAAATATTTGCTTATTGGCTTCATTTCTTTAAACATGAGTAATGATAATAATTATATCACCTTATATTTATGGAGTCGTTTATCGTTTTCAGAGAATTTTCTAACCTAGTGTCTCAGTTGATCCTCACAATGATCCCTAGGAGAACGTTTAGCTTTTCTGATGAATGAAAAAAAACAGATCATCCTGGGTCATACAACTACTAGGTAGCTGAATACGGATTTGAACCTACATCTTTCAAACTCCAATAAGCCAGTACAGTGGAGGTTTCTGCCATTACCTGGAAAATCTATAACAATTTTATATTGCATAAGCATTACTTTATCTAAAATATCTGGATAAAGTGCCTCCAAAATGCTGTTCTAATATTACCCCTCCACTTTCAATAAAGGTACTGGGCAAAGAAACTGGTGTTGTCATCTTCTAAAAACAACAGGGTGCTTGGGTGGCTCAGTTGTTAAGCATCTGACTTCAACTCAGGCCATGATCTCACAGTTCTGAATTTAAACCCCACATTAGGTGAGCTTGAGCCCTACTTCAGGTGAGCTCTGCTTCTCTCTCTTTCTCTCTCTGCCCCTCCTGGGATTCTCTCTCTCTCTCTCTGCCTCTCGCTCACTTGTGCCCTCTCTAAATAAATAAATAAATAAATAAATAAACAAACAAACAAACAAAATATAAACAAATACCAAAAAACCTTCTACAAGACAAATCTTAAACTTCCAAATAAGTAAACTTTGGATCTCTCTAACAATGCTTTTAAGAAGTCAACTCTTGGAGGCAAACCATAAGAGACTCTTAAATACAGAGAACAAACTGAGGATTGCTGGAGGGGTGTTGGGTTGGGGATTGGGGGAAATGGGTGATGGGCATTAAGGAGGGCACTTGTTGGAATGAGCAATGGGTGTGACGTGTAAGTGATGAATCACTAAGTTCTACTCCTGATGAGAAGTGAAGCCAGCAAGAGAACATAAAGAAGGTCAGCCAGATGTCCAAGGCAGGATACCCCACCTTGCATGCTTTTGGCTTCTGTAATCTTGCTTGCCTCTCGCATCAGCCAACTGCCAATGTAACACAACCGATAGTGCCCCCCTCCTTTTTTCCCTTGAGCCCCTGCAATCCCACCCACCTGTGCAGCCGATAGCAAGTTTCCAAGTACCCAAAAGCTAGCCATAAACAAAGGCCAGTGCCAGAACCCAGGCTCAGCCTTTGGAGGTGACTCTGCTGGACCGGCACCAGTGGGAAATAAACAGTCTTTTCTGATTCTCCGAATGCGTGTCGCTGGTCTCTTCCTGTGTGCCGAGTATTGCTGTAACAGTGAAACCGTTATTACACTATATGTTAACTAACTTGGATTTAAATAAAATGAAAAAAAGAAAAGAAAAAAAAGAAGTCAACTCTTAGTTTTCATGTTTTGTACTCCTCTGACCCTGTAGGATCACATCTCCATCATCAGGGAAATATCAGCACAGTTGTTACAGCTTGCATAGTGCTCTTCCATGCATTTTGTTAAATTCTTACAAGTACCTCATGTGGTGGTATATCGTACAAGTATTTTTATCTCCATTTTGCAGATGAGGAAATCAAGGCTCATGGTGATCAAAGGTCTTTCTCAAAACGACTCATCTCAGAAATTCTAGGGCCACAACCCATTCAAATTTCAGTACTGCCATCCTTCCCCACACCCACACCTATAAAGCAATAAAGACCTTCACGTAAACCCCACTGGGAACGTTCTTTCTTGTCTATGCAAACAAAAGGTGTGACTTCATTGCCTTGATACATGCATCCTATTTTTTTCTAAGTCTCCTTTTCTTCATGGTTGCCTCCTCCAAAAGATTAGTGCAAACCTGTTATTGACAGGTCCTTTATGTTCCTGCTCATTCTATGGAATAGCTATGAGGATTAGACGTTCAATGTTTGTAAAAGGACTTTGTAATCATGTACAGCACAAATATATGTATGAAAGTATCACTGTAATAATTACCACTTACTCAGAAGTCAACAAGACCAGCCTTCCTTCCTCCTCCCCACTCTCTCTTTCCTTTTCCCTCTCTCTCCTTCCATACTAAATAATTCAAAGCAAAAGGCAGTAATCCATCAAATCAACAGCCAACATAGATACCACAGAACACAAAATGCAAGAAATATAAAAGACCACAGTCTCCTGAGGCAATAAATAGCTCTGACACTGGCCTAAGATCAGGGCAGAGCCATGGCTGTGGCTTCATAAAACTGAGTCCCCATTTCCTATCCCAACTATTTGTGGGATAAGCTAAGTGATGAAAGACAACAAAACAAAGGCAATTTGCTCAGATATCAGTGAAGTATGCTTTGCATTATTCCACTAAATACCAAAATTTTAAATGCAATCAAATTAACTCAGATAAAAAATTAGAAAAATAACAAAACCCACAGTTTTCTTTTAGAGGACAAATCCAGCCTTTATCCATATATGTCTGCTTTTGAAGGTACCAGAAAGATAAGGTCCCCAAATTTTGGCTTTGCCAAGGGAAAAACAAGTATGGCCATAGAAAGAGAAATTGCCCTTCTCATATTATGACATGTGCTTTTTTGTATGTTAAATCATTCCTCGATATACACAACAGTTCTAAAAAGAATTATTCTTATATTAAACATTAGAAAAAGTGAGACTCAGAAAAAGAAATAACTTTCCACAGCTCTCTACTGCCAAAACCCAGGCCAAATAGTGATGAACAGAGTAAAGTGGAAAGACAAAGAGGAAGAGTCATGCCAAATGGAAGTAGGAACAGGGGAGACAGTGGGTCAGCAGAGAAATCCATTAGACAACCAAAACAATGTCAAATAGCACAACTAACAAGCTAGAAGACCTTCCATGCCATAGCAGTAGTAGGCGCTGTTTGCATCTCACCCACACCCCCCACTTACAATTTCCATGCACACTAATCTGACTTCCAACTGCCAGCACCTGCCACTTTCTGCCTATGCTCTGGCTGCTAGAGCAGCTTTCTCTGGTGGAAGTACTGGGGGACTGACATCCCCCAGGACCAACCCTCTACCAATGACTGACAAGAGTGGGTGGATAAATACCCCAGTCCCCTTGCCTCTCAGGAGAGCTAACTCTGAGATGTGCATTCTACATTGTTTTCCAGGGTTTCCCTAGTGAGAATGTCCCCGGTTGCCCACAGTAGTAACTGGCTTAATAACCCACCCTTTACTGGCAGCTTCTCTTCTCTGTCTCACTTCCCCACTCCCATCAGTGTCTTGGGACTAACTCACCAATGAACTATTTGCATAGAATCTTTGTCTCAAGGCCTTCTTAGGGGAACCCACACTACGAAAACAGCCTGTCCTATGAATTTAGAACAGTGGCAAAACTGTACTGGATTCATCTAACTCCAATGAATTCATGCAATAGAACTCATTCAAGAACTAGTCTGTAAAAGATAAGTTACTATATCATCCATTTTCTGGGCTGCGCTAGCTAGTGGGTACTCTGCAGAATGTGAGCCACATATCACTGTCTCCTATCCCTGCATTCCAGACCCCTCTAAGTTATTTTCAGGAACTCCCAAATGTGTCTCCCATATGCTGTAAACCACTCGATCAGGTCCCTACCACTGCCCCCTGCCCCATTGAGGGTCACCATCTCTTCCCCAGGGTTGTTGACACACTGAGGTGCCCTGGGCTCCCCAGGAAGGGAAAAGAATGTCCCCTTCCCTAACTTGGTCATACTTTGTCACATGGGCAACCACACAGCATTTTTTGTGTTCTTGAGGTACATATACCCTCTGTGGAAAAGCTCCTCTGGAATCTGCTGCCTGCAACCCCTCCAACCACAAACCTCAACCATGAGCCCATGGAGCCATTGTGGAGAGCATCTCCAAGACAGACACCATGCTTTCCTTCCCTAAGTCTTCTCTCATAATCATCCCTAAGCTCTTGTTCTTATTCCTCCTCAAACCTTCCTGTCTAACAACACTTGATGCCCCATTAATAATCTCTTCCCAAGTATATGTGAATTACAGGACTGGTCATAGCTTAGGCCCAAGCAGGGATCCTTGCTTCACTTATTATCCAACATAAACATCTACACATCATCCACACTTCCCATCTTTATTCAGCTGACCTCAAAAATCAGAACTGAAATCAACTGGATACGGTGATGAGTTGGTCTGCTAATTCCCATCATAAAACCAGCTCTATAACGTGTGGTCATAAACTCAGTGACTCCCATTCTGTTCTGTCTGAAATCTTATAACCTTTTCTAAAGAACATAATGTACTTTTATTTTGCCCTAGAACTTTTACAAAGGCTTTGGTCCAAAGTCATAAAGTTCTGACCTGATTAGATTGAGGTAGTTATTGGGAGAAATCAGAGGTCCAGGAGTTTTGAAGGGTTTCAAGCAGAGTGTAACTGGAAAGTTAAAAAAAGATCAAGATGTGGCAAATTGAACATAGAAGCACATGAAAACAGATATAGTTCAAATGCCACATCTTTTTTTTTTTTTTAATAACCTCTACCCCCAAGGTGGGGCTTGAACTCACGACCCCAATATCAAGAGTCGCAGGCTCCACTGATTAAGCCAGCCAGATGCCCCTCCACAGCCTCTTTAAATCCCATTCTGCTCCATGCACAAATGTGCACACAACACACATACACACATGTACACTCATGCATACACACACAGGATCACTCACTTAATAGGTACATAGCACTTGGCTTAACACAGAAATGCTGATTCTAGAATTGGACTATCTGGGATCAAATCCCAGATCTGACACTTACTACTTTTGTAACTTACACAAGTTACTTTAACTGCTATGTGTCTCAGTATCTCCACGTGAAAATGAAAGTAATAATAATTGCTTAAAGTTCTAATGATTAACTATTTTTATTTTATTTTTTTAATCGAAATATTTTTTTTCAGGAATAGAATTTAGTGGTGCATCACTTACATATAACACCCAGTGCTCATCCCAACCAGTGTCCTCTTTAATGCCTCTCACCCCTTTAGCCCTTTGCCCCACCCAACACCCCACCAGCAACCCTCAGTTTGTTCTCTGTATTTAGGAGTCTCTTATGGTTTATCTCCATGTTTTTTATTATTTTTGCTTCCCTTCCCTTATGTTCATCTGTTTTGTATCTTAAATTCCACATGAGTGAAATCATGATATTTGTCTTTCTCTGACTGACTTATTTTGCTTAGCATAATATGCTCTAGTTCCATCCACATTGTTACAAATGGCAAAATTTCATTCTTTTTCATCACCGAGTAATATTCCATTGAATATATATACCACTTCTTCTTTATCCACTCATCAGTTGATGGACATTTGGGCTCTTTCCATACTTTGGCTATTGTCAATAACACTGCTATAAACATTGGGGTGCATGTGCCCCTCCGAATCAGCATTTCTGTATTCTTTGGATAAATACCTAGTAGTGCAATTGCTGGATCATAGAGTAGTTCTATTTTTAATTTTTTGAGGAACCTCCATACTATTTTCCAGAGTGGCTGCACCAGTTTGTATGATTAACTATTTTTATAAATTTTTTTTTTTAACGTTTATTTATTTTTGAGACAGAGAGAGACAGAGCATGAACGGGGGAGGGTCAGAGAGAGGGAGACACAGAATCTGAAACAGGCTCCAGGCTCTGAGCTGTCAGCACAGAGCCCAACGCGGGGCTCGAACTCACAGACTGTGAGATCATGACCTGAGCAGAAGTCGGCAGCTTAACTGACTGAGCCACCCAGGCGCCCCTGATTAACTATTTTTAAAGTGCTTAAAAGAGTGACTCACAGAATAAGTACTTTATATAACGGTATGTACTTCGCTATCTTTTTTTTTTTTTTTTATGTTTATTTATTTTTTGAGAGAGAGAGAGAGAGCAAGAGAAACAGAGCACAAGCCAGGGAGGAGCAGAGAGAGAGGGAGGCACAGAAGCCAAAGTAGCTCCAGGCTCCAGGCTGTCAGCACAGAGCCCAACAGGGCTTGAACTCATGAACTGTGAGATCATAACCTGAGTCAAAGTCAGATGTTTAATAGACTGAGCCCCCCAGGCATCCCACGCTATCTTCTGTCTTATTTTAGTAACCTGTGCGTTTTATCTTATCATTTCTACTGAATTTTAGACACCATAGGTCAGAAATCACACGTTCATACTGATATTTCTCCTATCAGTCTTTGCATTTGCAAGATGCTTAACAGTAAATGCTTACAGAATTTGATATGATTTAGTGTGGACCAAAGCTGAGGCCTCCACCAGCCCCATATTTTTATCACCATAATGATGAAATTAATTCAATAAAACAAAAGTATAAAGAAAGGAATTTGAAAGAATATGTAAATACGCAACTAAGGGAGCTACTGATACCAAACAGAAGTAATAGTAGGGACCAAGTCTCAGGCCACAAAGACCCCCACCAAAAATACCAACATGCTTAAGGAGATGTTATTTCCTTGTGTATCTCACAAAATGAATTTAAATTGAATACTTCTGACAAAACTAAGAGGAAACAAAGAACACAAAAATCCACGAAAGCATAAGAAATATGTGCATTTTGGTTTTTTTTTAATTTAAAAAAATGTTTTTTTTAATGTTTATTTTTTGAGAGAGAGAGAGACAGAGTGTGAGCGGGGGAAGGGCAGAGAGAGAGAGGGAGACACAGAAACCGAAGCAGGCTCCAGGCTCCGAGCTCCGAGCTGTCAGCACAGAGCCCGATGCGGGGCTGGAACTCACAAGCTGTGAGATCATGACCCGAGCTGAAGTCAGAGGCTTAACCGACTGAGCCACCCAGGCGCCCTGAAACATGTGCATTTGGTATGTACCAGGTAGAATAGGCTCATCCAAATTTATGAAAAGCTCAATTTCATATATAGGAATAAAGGTAACATATCTATTGATTCCAAGAACCCCACCCCTGCCACCTCCCACAATAATAGCTACCATTTTGTGTCTACCCATTCTGGGCCAGAAAAATATCTAGTGGGACCTTCCAAGTTAAAATGACAGATAAAAAACATATCCAATTTTGTTCTTCCCCAAACTACACTAAAACTACCAAGAAGGGATTTTTTTTTAATTTTTTTTTAAATTTATTTCTGTGAGAGAGAGAGAGAGAATAAGCAGGCTGGAGAGGCAGAGAGAGAGAGGCGGGGACAGAGGATCCAAAGCAGGCTCTGAGCTGACAGCAGACACAAGCCTGGAACTCACGAACCATGAGATCGTGATCTGAACCAAAGCCAAGAGTCCGATGCTTAACTGACTGAGCCACCCAGCCACCCCAAGAAGGGATTTTTTTTTCAATTTTTTTTTTTTAAACGTTTATTTATTTTTGAGACAGAGAGAGACAAAGCATGAACGGGGGAGGGTCAGAGAGAGGGAGACACAGAATCTGAAACAGGCTCCAGGCTCTGAGCTGTCAGCACAGAGCCCGACGCGGGGCTCGAACTCACGGACGGCGAGATCATGACCTGAGCCGAAGTCGGCCGCTTAACCGACTGAGCCACCCAGGCGCCCCTGGGATTTTTTTTTGTTTTTAAGAAGCATTTTTTTAAGTTGAGGTAAAGGAGAGGAGAAAACAACATAAAAATTTTGGAAGTTGGGGAAAATAACAACCAAGTTACTGGAGGAGCTCTTTGAAAATAATACTATTAATAGTGATTTTTAATGAACAGGCTAGGAAACCTCAATTTTTCCATTTAGATTTCACTTGAAATGGTCTATGGTGTGGAACAAAGTCTTCAATGTCTGAAGAGAGAAGTAATATTTAATGTATTATCAGAAAATGTTAATTTAATTACGAGTGAAAGCAATTATCTTTCTGTCAGCATTAATACATCATTCAAATACCTTTAGACATCTGTGAATTGCATAGGCAAGTTTCACAGCTTAGGAAACTATTTGTAAAATTTTTTTGGCCAAGGATCTTTAAATGATCATGAAGATTAGATTATAACCCCCAAATGTATTTACCAGTAATGAAACACAATTTTTTAAATACCATAACAAATTATCTGATCCCCTTATGTTTTAAACCCACATGTGGATTTGGCAATAAACTAAAATCTGAGAAATATATTACCCATGAATTAACTTAATCAAATGCTTGGATGCAAACATGAGGAAAAATATTCCCTCCCTTCAAAGGACAAATTTGTAAAAAAGTAGTTTATCTTTGAAAAAATAAGTTGATGTATTTATATGTCTACTTTCTTAGTTGCTAATACCATTTTTCCCTGTAAATTGTCTACATACAAGACTTTGAGGCTGAAGGGGAGTATTTGCCACCTCAAAATATGCCTCTTTGGGGGCACCTGGGTGGCTCAGTCAGTTAAGTGTCCAACCTTGGCTCATGTCATGACCTCGTGGTTTGTGGGTTCGAGCCCCCATGGGGCTCTTTGCTGACAACAGCTCAGAACCTGGAGCCTGCTTCAGATTCTGTGTCTCCCCTTCTCTCTGCCCCTCCCATGCTCATGCTCTGTTTGTCTCTCAATAATAAATAAACATTAAAAAAAATTTTTTTAAATATGTCTCTTTGGCATAAGGATCATTTGGGTCTGCTTATTTTTAAGAAACAGCAGACTTTGAAAACCGAAGGTGAAGCTCCAAAAACTGAGTAGAAGTTAATCCTTCTATAAAAAGACATTTACATCTATAAGGGAAATCTCCATTTGTAGGCGTATCTCCCTCAGTACTGGAAAGGGGGAGATGACTCTAAATCTCTAGAAACTCCTACCAATGGAGAAGGCAGGACTCAAATCTGCATCACAACCTTACCCCTGTTTACTATGCTTCACCCAGTAACCTCTCATAACTAACTCCCCAACCCCAACATTTTCTTTTGTATTTAGATGAAGATGGTATTTATTTAACATGCTGACCTGGGCCATCTCCAGGAGGTACTCAGTTTTCTGGAGTCTTTCCCAAGTATACAAGGTATACATGGTTATTAAACTTATTTGTTTTTCTCCTGTTAATTTGTCTTTTATTGCAGGGCGTCTCAGCCAAGAACCTAGAGGGTAGAAGAAAAATTATTTTTTCTTCCCTATAAGACAATATGTATTCAATATATATGTTTTCCGTCAGGACATTTCTGGTTGCAAGTGATAATAAAACCAACTCAAACTCATTTATAATAAAAAGAGAAATTATTGGTTTCATTAATTGAAAACTAGTTTCAGTCACAGTTGTGTCAAACAATGGCATCAGGGCTCACTACAGTCCATGCCTTGACTTCCAAACATCTATAAACCTTTCTTGATTTTTTTTTTTTTTTTTTTTGAGTAGGCTCTGTGCCCAACTTCGGGCTAGAACTCACAACCCCAAGATCAAGAGTCATATGCTTTCCTGATTGAGCCAGTCAAGCGCCCCCTAAACCTTTCTTTAGGTATAGTTTTAAAAATGCATCCTCCTGGGGCACCTGGGTGGCTCAGTCGGTTACGTGTCTGACTCTTGGTTTTGGCTCAGGTCATGATCTCATGGTTTGTAAGTTTCAGCCCCACACTGGGCTCTGCGCTGACAGTGCAGAGGCTGCCTGGGATTCTCTCTCTCCCCCTCTCTGTGCCCACTCCACCCACGCTGTCTCTGTGTCTCTCAAAATAAATAATGTTAAAAAGAATTATTAAAAAAATAATTAATAAATAAAAATGTATCTTCCCAACATTATGCAACTATTCAGTATACCACCAAAATTGCACTTGCCTGCTTCCCAAAAGGATATACTCCAATACTAACTCTCATGAAGTTATTCTACTTAAGATATCTGTGTGCTATCTCCCAGACAAGTGTACAGTTCCTTGTTGCCTGGACATCTATGGATAGAATATTTAACCACCCCAACAGGCCCAGTATACAAAGGCTGGGGGGAGAAGAGAGTGGAAAACAGGACACTATTAGAAAAACAATTCCCATTGGAAGAAAAAACAGGAAAGAGGAAAAAAACACAATGATCATTAGCAGTATATCCTACTTGAGAGGAATATCAACAACACCCTGCTGTAGAAACCCAGCTGCCTCTTGTTTTGTTCTCTGACAGAAGCCCCCTTAATCGCTGTCTTGTGTGCATCTGCATCTGAGATGGGCACTGGTGGGAGAATCAATCCCCTCTTAGGGGGCTGTACCTTTTAGCAGCTTGGCTCCCATTGTTGCAGGTTTGGGAGACTGAAAATAACCTTCTCGGTTAAACAGGAGACCACAAACCTTTGCCCACCAGATGTAGGGTTTCTCTTGCAACACAGCCTTCTTAAAAGCTTAAGAAGTCTTTTGCTTATATGCATTTGGTCAATTTTCTGAGCTAACAACCAAAGTCAGAGATCCTGTCAAGTCACAGTCCATGAATTTAGACCCTAACCTAAAAATTGCTGTCTTAGTGCTCTGCCTAGCCTCCAGCCTTCAGTTTCATGGTGTCCATCTTGACATCTGATTCAGAGAAATGCGTAACAGTAACAGAATTAGGAGGCACAGGTACTCCGGGCTGCATGTTCTAAATCTTTATCAGGCAGGAAACACACTGCAGAAGGTGGCCAGAAGGAGCAGCAACATGGAGCATTTCCCAGACTCAATTTCACTACCTTCCGTGTTTCCTGCCTCTCTTATTTTTTAGCCTCTAATAAAGAATTCGCCTTTTCCAATCCTGCATGGGTCATGATATCTTCTCAGAAAATGTGGATTACTAGCAGAAAGCTAGTAAAGTCTTGAAATAGCCCCAAATTGAGATTCTTTTCTCTTTCTTGTAAGAACTATTGGAGGCCACAGAACATCACCAGCATATTCTAACACCCTGACTTGTTTTCTTATCAATTCCCCCAAAGCTTTAGCCTCAGTACCTATAAGGTCTAAGTCCCAATGATGAGGTTTTGGAGTGGGGGCTGTGGGGGTCTGGAGCCAACGGCCAAGAAAGAATTCTTGAGGAAGTCTTTGGTGCACAAAGGTATTTTTTTAAAGCAGGGGGGCAGGACCTATGGGCAGAAAGAACTGTACTGGGGTTGTGAAGAGTGACTGATTATATACTGTGGAGTTGGGGAGGCCTCTAGGACTTTGATATGCTAAAGAGGACTCAAAGATACCAGAGACCTTGCTATTGTCAAGTTAAAGTTGTTTTCCCTCTAGTAAGGCATTAACAAAGGACAGTTGGGAATTCCTGGAGAAAGGTTATACTCTGTATTTGCCTCAAGTATTTGTCAATGGGCTGCAGGTTATAAAGAAATTTAATTTTGGGAATGCAAGCTGGTGCAGCCACTCTGGAAAACAACATGGAGGTTCCTCAAAAAACTAAAAATAGAACTACTCTACGACCCAGCAATTGCACTACTAGGCATCTATCCACGGGATACAGGTGTGCTGTTTCGAAGGGTCACATGCACCCCCATGTTTATAGCAGCACTATCAGCAACAGCCAGAGTATGGAAAGAGCCCAAATGTCCATCGATGGATGAATGCATAAAGAAATGGGGTATATATATATACAATGGAGTATGACTCGGCAATCAAAAAGAATGAAATCTTGCCATTTGCAACTACGTGGATGGAACTGGAGGCTATTATGCTAAGTGAAATTAGTCAGTCAGAGAAAGACAAAAATCCTAGGACTTCACTCATATGAGGACTTGAAGAGACAAAACAGACGAACATAAGGGAAGGGAAACAAAAATAATATAAAAACAGGGAGGGAGACAAAACAGAAGAGACTCATAAATATGGAGAACAAACTGAAGGTTACTGGAGGGGGTGTGGGAGGGGGGATGGGCTAACCGGGTAAGGGGCATTAAGGAATCTACTCCTGAAATCATTGTTGCACTATATGCTAACTAATTTGGATGTAAATTTTTAAAAATTAAAAATTAAATTTAAAAAAAAAAGAAAGAAATTTAATTTTACCTGCCATTCCCTTGTTGCCTTAGTTCCCCACTTCACTATGGAGGGGAGGGTGATGTTGGGGCTCCAGGAAACAGAGTCTATAGGGTTCTGGAGATTAGGCTATTGGTAGGATTGCCTTTTTCTTGTAATTTATTAAGACATTTGTAAACTGATGGAGACTCATGTCCTGCATGACTGTGATCTCTCTCAGTTAACCATTGGTTTTCTTTCCTTTCCTTTGTTCTTGGGCAGTCAGGAGTGCTTAAGGAATATCACACATATCCCACCTTGGGGATGGGTGTGCTAGCTTATGCTTGGCCCTCTGCTTGCCTTATGGTGGGTGCCTCATCACCAAGATGCCATGGACAACAGTTTAACCAACTTCTTTGCTAACACAAAACAAACTGCCAATTTTCCAGCCAGGACTAAAGAATCCCCACAGCCCTACACCCATCTTGATCATCCAATTCCACATCTTAGTCATGAGGGAGCATGGGGCAAGCTGAGGGCAAAGTACAGGCTAAAAGCAACCCCCCACCCAGGTGGGGTATGTATGATATTCTCCCCTCCCAGGTGGGGTATGTGTGATATCCACCACCACTAGGTGGGACATGTGTGATATTCCTTGGACACTCCTGGCTGCCCAAGAACAGAGGAAAGGAAAGAAAGCAAATGGTTGACTGATAGGGATCACAGTCCTGCAGGACAGGAGTCTCCTTCAGTGTACGGATCACTTAGTAAACTGCAAGAAAAAGGTAAATCTTACCCAAAGCCTAATGTCCAGAAACCTATAGACTCCATTTCCTGGAGCCCTAATAATCACCCTCATCAAGATGGAAGGGGGTTTAAGTGCTTGCCATGGTGACGTGGGAAACAAAGGCAAATGAAAAATGAAATTCCCTGACTGCCTACAGCCCAGTGACGAGCCCTTGAAACAGGCAGAGTGACTTCCCTCTAGGAGCTCAGCTGCCTCGATGATGACACTTTGCTAGGGGCAAAAGGGAATCTTGGCTTAACATTATCCTGCCCCCCCCCCCCCAGGATCCTGTGAGTCTCCTTAAACACATAAAAACTCCTTTCCAAACCTTCTTTATCTTTAATCACCAAGTATATGTTGGCAATTAAACTCCAAGCATATGGCCCCTGATATACATCTGAAGAGTCTCATGACTGAGGTGTTACTAAACGGTAATAAATGACGTTTTCCTAACAACATCTAGCCCCTCAAGGTCCTGGAAACCTTGCTTCCAAAATTCCTTAGAGACTTACGCTGTCCCTGTCCCTCTCCCAACCTGAAGTATATAACCAGTTACCTGTCACAACCCCAGTGCAGTTCCTTCTGCCCACGGGTCCTGTCCCTGTGCTTTAATAAAATCATCCTTTTCGTACCAAAGCTATCTTCAAGAATTTTCTTGGATGTTGGCTCCGAACCCCACCCTCACCCCTCATACTTCATCATGGGCACTGTCACTCACAGTCCTCATTTACTGCTAAGCTCCTTGACACTTACTTGGGGAAAGGCACTAAACTAAGCTAATCAGAAACCCCTTGACATGCTAATTCCCTACTGCATCATCACAGATAGTTCCTGTTTAAATTCAACTTTCTCCCCATTTTCCCATTTCAAAGGAATTTTGGGGACTCCCCCAAGAACCCTTAGTTTGGGAGCAGACTCTTGAAGGCCAACTTATGTTTTCCTTACAAAATTTCTTCCAATTTTCTCATGCTAACAAGCCTCCCACCACCCCACCTCACGACTGCGGCATTTCGGGTCTTCCATGATACCTCTGCGCTGTAAGTGTAACCCAATCAACACGAGTTCACTCTTGGTGAGTCAGAAACTGCACCAGGTGGAGCTGTCACAGAAAGAAAACTTATTTGCAGCAAATAAGGAGATGGCAGGGAATGGCTTCCAAAGCCAAGGCTCTGAGAGAGGGTTCCTTTTGTTTAGGGTTAGGATGAATATTAGGTAGGGAAGCCTTGTCATCAGATGTAGAGGCGGACATAATGTCACACGTGTACTTAAGGAAACATGTCTATACATAGGTTGGAAGGTATGGAATGAGGCTGAGGCTCATCCTTGAGCGGAAATTCTAATATTATGAGATAAAGGTGCTTGTAAGTCATTCCAGCGGTCATTCCACAGTCCATCTGCACAAGTGCAAAATATGGGTTTAGCTCAAAAGGTCTGGGTGGTCTGGGCCTGCAGGAGGTA
The DNA here is from genome assembly GCF_016509475.1 of Prionailurus bengalensis. Taxonomy (NCBI): domain Eukaryota; kingdom Metazoa; phylum Chordata; class Mammalia; order Carnivora; family Felidae; genus Prionailurus; species Prionailurus bengalensis. Next base: position 13,088,635 of record NC_057361.1, read on the forward strand.
GTCACCTGGGGGTGGTTTAGGGTTTCATTTGCCTGAGTCAGGAGGAAAGCTGGAAGAGCTTAGGGGGAAAATGTAAGACAAAGATTAACGAGTACAAACAATTGGCAGTAAAGGCCAGGTCTTGGGGTCCAGCTGGTGACATAATCACTGTATCCCCTTCTCCCTTCACTATCCCCACGCCCCGACACACACAGGGAAAGTAAAACTGCATTGCAATCCCACCACACGCTGGCCTAAGCATTGCCTTAATTGGCTTCTCACCCTCACACGTAGACAGATATGTAATGTGGTAGTTCAAAAGTCAAAAATTCAGTGAAGTTCTTTAAAATCAATAAGATGAGATCTTCCCTGCTACTTTTAAATTATTCATATGTAGCTGCTGTGTCCCCAGAGCTAATCAACCTCTCAGCATCCCCTAAATAGCACCTTCTTTTCTAAGATATGAATAAATATGTACATAAATAGAGACAGGGATTAAATAGCAATGATTACTGTGGTTGTGGACTGAACATAATCTTTATTTTCTGCTTTCTGCTTTTATATATTTTCTAAATTGTCTGAAGTGATTTTGTATTGTTTTTATGAAGAGAAAAAAGGCACAAAAATTGTTTTTAATTCAGTTAGCACAGGAGATCTTCTTGGGGTGATGGAAATGTTCTAAAACTGGATTGTGGTGATGTTGCACAACTCTGTAAATTTACTAGAAATCATTCACTTGTACACCCAAAATGAGTGACTTTAATGGTGTGTAAATTATTCCTCAATAAAGCTGTTAACAAAGAGAGCACTTCCATCTGACTAAATTTCAAGGACAGTGATCCCATCCCACCCCCAGAGTGTTGGGAGAAAATAACAAGGACAGGTCAGATGAGAAAGTGATGTGGACAACGAAAGGAAGAAATAAAGGCAGAAAGCAGGAAGAACAGAAGAAAGGAAAGAGTGAAGCAAGGGAAGGAAGGAGGGGAGAAAGGAGGGGGAGGGAGACAAGAGCTCAGAAATTAAACAAGAGACTGAGCACCTGGGTGGCTCAGTCAGTTAAGACTGACTTCGGCTCAGGACATGATCTCGCGGTTCATGAGTTCAAGGCCCGTGTGAGGCTCGGTGCTGACAACTCAGAGCCTGGAGCTGCTTCAGATTCTGTGTCTCCCTCTCTCTCTCTGCCCCTCCCCCACTCATGCTCGCTCTCTCTCTCTCAAATAAATAAATATTAAAAAAGAATTTAAGAAAGAAAGAAAGAAAGAAAGAAAGAAAGAAAGAAAGAAAGAAAGAAAGAAAGAAAGAAAAAGAAAGGAAGGAACCAGGAGATGTCCTCCTATAGCATAGCTAAAGGGAGCCAAGCTGCACAGCTCCACAATCCCCAGGTTGTGGGATCCACACGGCACAGCAACATGTTGGTAAGTGAACTTTCCTTGGCCTTCCAAACAGCAGCAGAAGGCTGGTACTTTGGATGGGGAAGAGTGCGACTGAGAAAGAAAGCTGGTAAACACCAGCCAGATGTCCAAGGCCAAATACTCCCCTTGCATGCTTTTGGCTTCTGCAATCTTGCTTGCCTCTTGCATCGGCCAGCAGCCAGGAACCAGAAGCTTGACTATACTAGTCCCACCCAACCCAGAAGCACATAGGTATAAAAGACCAGTAAAACCTGAGCCAAATGCTCAGCCTTTGGAGGTGACTCCGCTGGGCCCCCACCAGTGCGAAATAAACAGTCTTTTCTGATTCCTAGAGTGCTTGTCGCTTGTCTCTTCTTAGGCGCCAAGTATTTGCTGTAACAGGGTAAGCTGAGGGCAAAGTACAGCCTTACACCACCACCACCACGGGGATACAGGTGATATTCCTTGGACACTCCTGGCTGCCCGAGAACAAAGAAAGGAAAGAAAACAAATGGTTGACTGATAGAGATCACAGTCATACAGGACAGGAGTCTCCTTGAGTTTAGGGATCACTTTGTAAACTGTAAGAAAAAGGTAATCGTATCCATAGCCTAATCTCCACAAACCTATGGACTCTGTTTCCTAGAGCCCCAGTGATGTGGGAAACAAAGGTAGAAGGAAATGGCAGAATTAAATTTTCTTATAACCTGCACCCCATTGACAGATACTTGAGGCAGACAGAGTAAAACATTTCTCCAGGAACTGCCCACTGTCTTAATAGTAATGCTTTACTAGAGCGAAAAACAACCTTGACTAGGCCTCCAGTATCCTGTGAGTCTTCTTTAGCATATGAAAATCTCTTTGGAAACTTCCTCTTGACTTTACCTCCCCTGACCCCCAAGTATACAATCAGTCTCTCTTCAGGGTCCTGGGCAGCTCTTCCTGCCCACAGGTCCTGTCCCCATGCTTTAATAAAATCACCTTTTTAAGACACAAAGAAATAGAAAAAGATTCCATGCTCCTGGACAGGAAGAACAAATATTGTTAAAATGTCAATACCACCCAAAGCAATCTACATATTCAATGCGATCCCTATCAAAGTAACACCAGCATTGTTCACAGTGCTAGAATAAATAATCCTAAAATTTGTATGGAACCAGAAAAGACTCCGAATAGCCAAAGCAATCTTGAAAAAGAAAACCAAAGCAGGAGGCATCACAATCTCAGACTTCAAGCTATACTACAAAGCTGTAATCATCAAGACAGTATGGTACTGGCACAAGAACAGACACTCAGATCAATGGAATAGAATAGAGAACCTGGAATTGGACCCACAAACGTATGGCCAACTTATCTTTGACAAAGCTTGAAAGAATATCCAAAGGAATAAAGACAGTCTCTTCAGCAAGTGGTGCTGGGAAAACTGGACAGCGACATGCAGAAGAATGAACCTGGACCGCTTTCTTATACCATACACAAAAATAAACTCAAAGTGGATGAAAGACCTCAATGTAAGACAGGAAGCCATCAAAATCCTCGAGGAGAAAGCAGGCAAAAACCTCTTTGACCTCAGCCGCAGCAACTTCTTACCTCCAGAGGCAAGGGAAACAAAAGCAAAAATGAACTACTGGGACCTCATCAAAATAAAAAGCTTCCAGGGGCGCCTGGGTGGCGCAGTCGGTTAAGCGTCCGACTTCAGCCAGGTCACGATCTCGCGGTCCGGGAGTTCGAGCCCCGCGTCGGGCTCTGGGCTGATGGCTCGGAGCCTGGAGCCTGCTTCCGATTCTGTGTCTCCCTCTCTCTCTGCCCCTCCCCCATTCATGCTCTGTCTCTCTCTGTCCCCCCCCAAAAAAAATAAACGTTGAAAAAAAAAAAATTAAAAAAAAAAAAAAAAAAAAAAAAAGCTTCTGCACAGCGAAGGAAACAATCAGCAAAACTAAAAGGCAACCAACAGAATGGGAGAAGATATTTGCAAATGACATCTCAGATAAAGGGTTAGTATCCAAAATCTACAAAGAACTTATCAAACTCAACACCCAAAAAACAAATAATCCAGTGAAGAAATGAGCAAAAGACATGAATAGACACTTCTCCAAAGAAGACATCCAGATGGTCAACCGACACATGAAAAAATGCTCAACATCACTGATCATCAGGGAAATACAAATCAAAACCACAATGAGATACCACCTCACACCTGTTAACAACTCAGGCAACAACAGATGTTGTCAAGGATGCGGAGAAAGAGGATCTCTTTTGCATTGTTGGTGGGAATGCAAGCTGGTGCAGCCACTCTGGAAAACAACATGGAGGTTCCTCAAAAAACTAAATAGAACTACCCTACGACCCAGCAATTGCACTACTAGGCATCTATCCACGGGATACAGGTGTGCTGTTTTGAAGGGACACATGCACCCCCATGTTTATAGCAGCACTATTAGCAATAGCCAAAGTATGGAAAGAGCCCAAATGTCCATCAATGGATGAATGGATAAAGAAGATGTGGTGTATATATATGTACAATGGAGTATTACTTGGCAATCAAAAACAATGAAATCTTGCCATTTGCAACTACATGGATGGAACTGGAGGCTATTATGCTAAGTGAAATGAGTCAGTCAGAGAAAGACAAAAATCCTAGGACTTCACTCATATGAGGACTTTAAGAGACAAAACAGATGAACATAAGGGAAGGGAAACAATATAAAAACAGGGAGGGAGACAAAACAGAAGAGACTCATAAATATGGAGAACTGAGGGTTACTGGAGGGGGTGTGGGAGGGGGGATGGGCTAAATGGGTAAGGGGCTTTAAGGAATCTACTGAAATCATTGCTTCATTATATACTAACTAATTTGGATGTAAATTTTTAAAAATAAAAACTAAAGTTAAATCAAAAACAAAAACAAAAACAAAAAATCACCCCTTTGCACCAAAGACATCTTCAAGAATTCTTTCTTGGCTGTCAGCTCCAAACACCCCCCCTCACCCCAAAAACCTCATCATTAATATCACCCTCATCAAGATGGAAGGGGGTTTAAGTGCTTGCCATGGTGACGTGGGAAACAAAGGCAAATGAAAAATGAAATTCCCTGACTGCCTACAGCCCAGTGACGAGTCCTTGAAACAGGCAGAGTGACTTTCTTCTAGGAGCTCAGCTGCCTCGATGATGACACTTTGCTAGGGGCAAAAGGGAATCTTGGCTTAACATTATCCTGACCCCCACCCCCCCACCCCCAGGATCCTGTGAGTCTCCTTAAACACATAAAAACTCCTTTCCAAACCTTCTTTATCTTTAATCACCAAGTATATGTTGGCAATTAAACTCCAAGTATATGGCCCCGATACACATCTGAAGGGTGTCATAACTGAGGTTTTACTAGACAGTAATAAATGACGTTTTCCTAACAACAGCTAGCCCCTCCAGGTCCTGGAAACCTTGCTTCCAAAATTCCTTAGAGACTTACGCTGTCCCTAACCACCTCCCAACCTGAAGGTATATATATAATCAGTCACTCTTCACAACCCCAGTGCAGTTCCTTCTGCCCACGAGTCCTGTCCTTGTGCTTTAATAAAATCACCTTTTTGCACCAAAGACATCTTCAAGAATTCTTTCTTGGCCATTGGCTCCGAACCCCACCAGCACCCCAAAACCCCATCACTTTGAAGATGTTGATATAATTTGGAAATTCTACCAATTCTGTCGCGGTGCCACCGCACAGAGCAATTTTGGCATTGTGTCTTTCAAAGACAGATTGTATGCAACAAAGAAAATGCTATCATGGTGACAGTGTACCATGTGGACACAAACAGCTCAAAGTATTTGCTCTGCCTAAGTTGCAGAAGTGCTATCTTCATATAATTTAACTCATCCTTTGTAGAACATCTGTTGGATGCAAATGAAATCTTCCTGTTTTGAGGGATCTAGAAACAAACAAGGTACAGTTTTTGTCTTCTAGGGATTTACAATCAAATAGAGTGGATATATTCTATCTGGGGGCAGCTGTCACACTCTATGAAAGAAGTAATGTATGAAAGTAAGACTAGGGCTTTTGCAGAGAATTTGAAAAGAAAGAGGTAAGGGAGTACCTTCCAGCCAAGGCAACAAGCATTCATAAAGGTACAGAGAATGATAGATGTAGGGTGTGATTAGGAAATGGTGAATCATTTGGCTTGACTACATGCAGGATTCATAAGCAAGTGATGGAAAATATGTAATTAGGACCAGATGGTGGAAGACCTGGGAAGCGTAGGTGCTCCTGTACATGTAAAGTGGAGTCCATAAAAATATTCAGAACAAGGACGTGTCTCAAGATCCCGGTTTCTGCGAAGTGTAAGGGGGTGTGGTAATTTAATTTTTTTTAATGCTTATTTTATTTATGAGAGAGAGAGAGAGAGACAGTGTGTCAGCAGGGGAAGGGCAGAGAGAGAGGGAGACAGAATCCGAAGCAGGCTCCAGGCTCCCAGCTGTCAGCACAGAGCCCGACGCGGGGCGCAAACCCAGGAACCATGAGATCATGATCTGAGCGGAAGTCCGACGCTTAACTGACTGAGCCACCCAGGTGCCCCTGGGGTGGTAATTTTAAAGATATGTCTACAAAGTCTTTGATATGGATTTTGCATGTGGGAGAAAGAGAAATAATTTGTGGCCAGAGGACAAATTGTGGTGGCTTTAAAGATCCAACCACAAATTCTTTGATATTCCTCCTCTCAAGAGATGGAACTCAATTCCTCTTCCCTTGACTGTGTACTGCTCTTAGTGACTCTCCTCTAATAAATTAAATATGGCAGAAGTTATGGATGTTGCTTTCAAGGTTAGGCTATAAAAAGACTGCAACTTCCATCTGGGCAGAGCATTCAGTCTCTCTCATTCTCAGATCAATCTCTGTGGGAAAAGCCAGCTTCTTCTTGCTAAGGCAGCCTGGTGGAGAGGCCCAAGTGGTGAGAAACAGCATGCTATAAAATCCTGTGAGTGAGCGTGGAGGCAGCCGAATCTCAAATGACTGCAGCCCTGAATAACACCTTGACCGCAGCTTCAAGAGAGCTTCTGACCCAGAACCACTCAACAAAACGGCTCCTGGGCTTGTGACCTGTAGAAACTGTGAGTTAATCATTTTAAGCCCTTAAATTTTGAGGTAATATGTTATGCACAAATAGATAATGCAAATGGCTTAGAGGGAAGAGAGACTGGAGAAGGCAGAGAGATAAGTGAGAATTGGCCTTAGGCAAGGCAAGAGACCATGAAAATGTAAATCAGAACAGTAATGATGACTGGGGAAGAAAGGATCTATGCCCACAGCCCGATAGGAACTAAATCAACAGCATTTATGGGCTAATTAAATTGAGGGGTAATATTGAGAAAGAGACAGAAATGTTATAAGGCTCTTTCCATGTCCAGTTGAGATGACCAGGGAAATGGTAATGTCATTAATGAAACGAACAGTAAAGAAAAGGTTGCACATGAAGGGGGTAATCGTGAGTTGACTGTGGTCATGTGTCTGCATGTATTTGGGTTTTAAGCATGTTGACTCTCATAGACTAGCTGACATCTACAGAGATATCCAAAAAGCTACTGCAAACTCATACCCAGCACACTTAGGGCACAGCTGATTCCCACTAAAGATGGAGATTGAACATTGACAGACACGGGGCAAAGTGATCCACACTTGGAGTAGTAATGCTCTAAGAGTACCTTCTACACTTTCAATTTTGTCATTGCCTGAAAACAGAGGAAGGTTGTTTACAATATAATAAAGGTTCAATGGTCCAGTGCTAAGAAATTCGGAAGTCACAAGACTGAGATGGGTGGAATAAAAGTATAGAAGAGGATACTTTGCCACTGGGATCATTAGGGCTAGAAAAATGCTTCCTGTCTGTACATCAACAGGATTTTCTTTTTTTTCTTTTTTTTTAACGTTTATTTACTTTTGAGACAGAGAGAGACAGAGCATGAACGGGGGAGGGTCAGAGAGAGAGAGGGAGACACAGAATCCGAAACAGGCTCCAGGCTCTGAGCTGTCAGCACAGAGCCCGATGCGGGGCTCGAACTCACGAACCGTGAGATCATGACCTGAGCCAAAGTCAGATGCTTAACCGACTGGGCCACCCAGGCGCCCCAGGATTTTCTTTTAAAGATTTGTTTGTGTGTGATACAGGGTATAAGGAAAATAAGAAAAGAAATGCTTCAGGACATCTAGTCCCACTACTAACAAGGTAATAGTATAGTATAAATAAATGATTAACAATAACATAATCAAAAAGCCAGGACTCTGAGAGTAAATAAATATGCATGACTTTCCTATGACACCTGATAACAAAAACAGTTTCCTATGGAAGTTGTTTTACTTGCATGAAAGTGTACATTTGTATATTAAATAGGATACATCTAGATGGCCAATTTATTCACTTAAATAAAATAACAACCTGTGATGCTTTAAGTCAATATTTGAAAACACATCGAAGATTCAAAGTTAATATAGAAGACTCCAAGGAAAGAATTAAAAGCCTCAGGGAAAATTATGCTCCCAAAACTGGAATGATAATGAGGTGAAATTTCAAATTTTGTCCTTGCATTAGTTAATGCACTTGGGCAGAAATGCTGCTTAGAATAAATAAATAAATTTCAGGGCTTCTAACAGCCAAATGTCTTTCTCAGCCTCTACCCATCACAAAATCACAAGTCCCTCAAGTGCCCTTCTTTAGGTAAAATAACCCTACAAGTGCACCTCTTCAACACAACTATCTTTATTTCTCTGCTTGCTCTGCAGCAGGAAGTAGCCATATCGATCCTGGAAATCTGTGCATCAGACCATTTCTGCTTCAACAGCTGAGTCCCACAGTGTGCCAAATTCAGGGAACTAGAATTAGTTCCTACACTAGAATTATGGATATTCCCTACACTAAAAGCTATCAATTACTAGACATTTTTAATAGGAAACAGGTGTGGATCTCAGCTAACAAATTTAACTGTGCAAGAAAACTCCCATTTCTTTATTGTCTTTAAGTCAACCTAAATAGGACTCTGAGCCCTAGTTCCTCCTGGCTGGCAGTAAATCCAGTCTTAATCATTTGTGCCCATCTCCCCTCCCTTCCTCGTGGGTTGGGACGTTTTACAACCAAATCAGTCATCAATCACTTGTCTGCAGTGGTTACAGCTGAAAAGTCCAATGACCTATGAGTTAAAATTACTTCCTGCCTCCTATTCATCAGTGAATAATAAGAGTCAGAAAAAACTCCCTTGCCCCTAGAGGCTGTCTCAATGACAGTGCCATAGTCTTGTTCTAATTTCAATGTGACATCTCGGACCTTTGCCTGCTCTGACTCCACACTTTCACCTAGTAAAATATCCAAATTCCTAAGCCCTTGTTGCCACCATGAGGAATGTAGACAACCCTAGACTAGGACCACAAGAGCTGAAGCAAGACTGTGTAAGTATAAAGGACAGAGTCAAGGAACCAATCAGATCTATACCAGCACCCAGAAGTTCATAGCCAAAGTGCAGGTAGGGTAAATGAGCAATCCAGTGGTGGCCGCCAGAAGACTGGAAAGTATCCATTGGATTGAGCAGTTAGGAAGGCCATTTGGTCATTTTGATAAAAGAAAAACATTCCAGGGCCTGGGTGGCTCAGTAAGTTAAGCATCTGACTCTTGGTTTCAGCTCAGGTCATGGTCTCACGGTTCATGAGTTTGAGCCCCACATCAGGCTCAGCACTGCTAGTGCAGAGCCTGCTTGGGATCCTCTCTCCCTCTCTCTCTGCTCTCTCTCTTTCTCTCAAAATAAATAAATAAACTTAAAAAAAAATTCAGAGCAGTAATAGAAAGGGAAATCTGATTGAAACAACAGTCTTTTAAGAAGTGGGAAAGGGATACAGAAGTTTAGTCTGTTCTTTTGAAAACGTGATAGCCTAGAGATGGTTTGGGGGGTTGAGGCTCTGCCCAGGCTTGTTTTTTTAAGATGACAGCAATTTGAGTATCTTTAAAGGCTACAGGGAAGGAACCAGGCTGATACCCTAAGACAAAGAAATATTGGAGAAAGGCATCTTTATTCCAGGGGAGATATGAGGGATGGTACTTAAAAGCAGAGAAAAGTGTTTGTAAAATGAGAAAGGAAAGGGGTGCTCCCTATGAATATAGAAAGGAGACAAGTGTGGGACTGATAGGAAAGTTTGAGGTCACACGATTGGGCAACTGTTGAAACTCAAACCTCAGAGCCTCATTTTTCTCTATGTAGTACAAGACAAGATCATTGCTGAGTGATGGGGTGGACAGTGGGTTTGAGGCATGAGTCAAAGATTTTAGTTTTGTTTACATTTTTTGTTTTTGCATATACATATACAGTGATCTCACTAAACTCATTTATTAATCCTAATAGTTTGGAGATTCTTTTGGATTTTCTAGATCCACAATCGTGGAACCTATAAGTAATAAGTTTCATTTCTTCCTTTATAAAAGTTGTGCCTCTCATTTATTTGCCTTACACCATTGGCTACTGCTGGGCTTACATTAATTCTTTGGCCAGGCATTCCTACACCATGCAGAGACTATAAATTCAGGCTCCACACCTTTCTGATACAGGTTTGGGGTTTTAATTTCTCCAGGAGATTTCTTTTTCTTCACCCCAGACCACACCTGGGACAAGACTGCTTCTTTCCTAGACCCATGGGCAGAAGCTTCTAGTTTACACACAGGGGCAGCCTTTCCTGTGGGACAGATGTAGTCTAGGATTCTAATTCCAGCTCCCCACCTCACACAGACCCAAGGACACCTCTTTTTGGTGGACAGTCCTAGCCTTCTGTGGCCCTAGCGTAGGGTTGTCTACATTCTTTGTGATGGCAACGAGGGCTTAGGAACCTGAATCTTTTCCCATGTTGTGGATGTTAAACTTTAACCCCTAGAGCTGGGTTTATATCCAGTCTTTTGGGCCACCAGAACAAAAGCTTGGATGCTTTGAGTTCCCTTTCTTTCTTTCTTTCTTTCTTTCTTTCTTTCTTTCTTTCTTTCTGACATCTGGTAACTTCCCTTTCTTATTTCCAGTTCAGTTCTGAAATTATGCCTTTTTAACCAACACTGTAGCGAGGTGGAATGAGCCTTGAGGCCTTACCGCTGGTATTCTAGTGGTTCCTTCATGGTGCAAATCTGCAGAGTTAGAGGATTTTCTTCGGGAGCCCTCAACAACTGAGGTGGACAGATGGAGAACAAGGGCTGCATTTATCCTAGTCTGGGCTTTGTAGGGCAGGCCAAGATAGAAAGACAAGGGGGAGATGGCATTGAAGATAGTGGCAGGAAGATGTTGAAGTGATGTGCTATGAAGTCTACACTGGAGAGGAAAGGAAGGGAGTCCAGGAAAAGGAATGGTAAAGGGATTTGGCCAATGAGACGGCAGAGCATACGTTCTAGGAAAAAAGGAATGTAAGATTAGGCAGGCCAGGAGATTGTGTTCACAGGAGGGATAATGAAGCTTAAGCCTTTAAAAAAAGATTGCTTCCAGATGGTGTCAAGACCATGGAAGTGGCTTACTTAGGAAGAAAGTGGGCAGAGCCTGCTGGGATTTGATCCCAGCAGATGGTGCTTCAGATCCCTCACCTACCATCCAGTCTTCCAGACTCAGGTCAACCATTTCCAACCCTTACAGTCATCCCTACAAATTTTACTGAAGCCAGTGGTTATCAAAGTGTGGCCCAGGAGCCTCTGAAGGCTGTGTTGCCTAGAGTCAGAAACATGAGCTTGGGAATGAGACTGCCTGAGAAGCATCCTTCCCTGATATGTTTACCTTGGACAAGTTATTTAACACCTCTGAGCCTCCATTTCCTTGTTTCTAAAATAGGGATATGAGGGGCGCCTGGGTGGCGCAGTCGGTTAAAGCGTCCGACTTCAGCCGGGTCACGATCTCGCGGTCCGTGAGTTCGAGCCCCGCGTCAGGCTCTGGGCTGATGGCTCAGAGCCTGGAGCCTGTTTCCGATTCTGTGTCTCCTTCTCTCTCTGCCCCTCCCCCGTTCATGCTCTGTCTCTCTCTGTCCCAAAAATAAATAAACGTTGAAAAAAAATTTTTAAAAAAATAAAAAATAAAAAATAAATAAATAAATAAAATAGGGATATGAGTGGCATCTACTTCACTGGGTGGCTATGAGAAGTAAAGAGGCAATACATGTAAAATGGTTTTCTGAGCTTCACACATAAATGATTAGAAAAACCCAGAGATGAGAAAAGCACTGCTGCAGAAATGCAATCATTTATTCTATTCTTAAAGAAGAGAGGGGCACCTGGGTGGCTCAGCCAGTTACGCATCCTACTTCAGCTCAGGTCATGATCTCGTGGTTCGTGGGTTCGAGCCCCACGTCGGACTCTGTGCTGACAGCTCAGAGCCTGGAACCTGCTTCGGATTCTGTGTCTCCCTCTCTCTCTGCCCCTTCCCTGCTCATGCTCTGTCTCTCTCTCAAAACTAAATAAACATTAAAAAACAAAGAAGAAGTGGGGCGCCTGGGTGGCTCAGTCGGTTAAGCATCCGACTTCAGCTCAGGTCACGATCTTGCAGTCTGTGAGTTCGAGCCCCGTGTCAGGCTCTGGGCTGATGGCTCAGAGCCTGGAGCCTGTTTCCGATTCTGTGTCTCCCTCTCTCTCTGCCCCTCCCCCGTTCATGCTCTGTCTCTCTCTGTCTCAAAAATAAATAAACGTTAAAAAAAATAAAAAATAAAAAAATAAAAAAATAAAACAAAGAAGAAGAGTGACTCCAAAGACTTCATTCTTTCATTTAAATGAAAGGCTATTTGTTTACTGGCAACCTTGATAAGGTTACTAAAATCTGGTGTTCATACCCTAATCCTCATCCTTTACCTGAGTTTCATGGCAATTTGTAATCTCTCCTGCAAAGGCCTTGTCTTCACCCCCAGGAACACAGCAAATCCTTTTGCACACATGTACAGGCTGATGACATCCCCCCAGCTTTGAGGAAGGATACTTTGTTTTGGTATATTATCAGAGTGTCTCAAGGCTGGTGAGAGTTTTTATTGCTGTGTTCTTGCTCTAGAGTTACAAATTACTATTTAGATTCATCAACATCAATTTATTTTGAAAACAATTGTTTGGATAACTGCACTGGGCAGTGAAATCTTTTACAGACATGGTATTGGGGCCCATAATGTTCCAATAAATAGACATTTAGGGGCACCTGGGTCAGGTCATGATCTCACAGTTCATGAGACCAAGCCCCGTATCAGGCTGTGTGCTGACAGTGCAGAGCCTGCTTGGGATCCTCTCTCTCTCTCTCTCCCCCTCCCCACCCCTCTCAAAATAAATAAATAAACATTTTAAAAATGGATATTTAAATGCAATCCACTGAATTTTATGATTCCCTACCACCTGGTATCTCTGTACATACTGAGAGGAAATTATAATTTGACAAGGCTGGCAAGTTTGACACATGCTAATCTCCCCCATGAATTCTGAAGAACATGTATGTGGTGATTTCCTACATCAAATATTTTTTAGACTTTTAACTTGGAAATCCCATGCTATATCAATCAGAAAAGCCCATGCAGGTCAAGAGAGCATGTGTACTAGGTGTACAAGGTCATCTGAATTCTTACTGAAACACAAAGGTCACAAACACCCATAATTACCTAGTGGCTGAGCTGGGCCTAGAAGCCAAGGGTTATGGCTCTCAGTCTAGGGCTCATTTGTGTGTCCCACATTATGGCATGAATCTTGGAGCTAAGATGAACTGTGATGTCTTGCCAACATAAATAATTGCTCAGCTGACAGAAACTTCAGGGGGCAGACAATTCCATGTCAAAAAAAAAAAAAAAAAAAGACTTGGAAAGCTCAAATCCAAATCCATTCTACCATATAAATTAGCCAATTTCACAGTATATGATAAGAAGCACTACTTTTCACTGCCTGTCTGAAGTAGGAACTCTTTTGCAGCAATACATTTTGTTGGGAGCAAAATATCTTTTACTGAGCATTCACAAAATCATGATCTCATTTTCCAAAGTGTTATCTCTGAAAACATAATCAGCCACAAGGAATTTATCTCTTTACATAAATTAATTTTGCAGACGATTTTTCATGCACACCACTACCCCCACCTTGAAGGCTAACACTAAATGAGACACACTTAGGCTTGCAACTACAATTCATCCTGGTTAGTGGGCATTTTTGCTCTCTGGGAAAGCATTTTAATCTTCTGTAGGAGCAAAGCAACTTGAGAGTGAGGAGGTATGTCAAACTGTCAACAAAGAAAAGAAATGAAAAGAACCAAAGAAACCAATGTAAAGTAATTCAAGGACAAAGGGACTATGAGAAGCACCGGAGGAAGTTGCCATCTGCAGGAAGTGCTTTGGGCTCTACCTCTGTGATTAACTCCATGTATTAGCTCCTGACTTATAATCCCCTTGCCCTCCTATTCATCAATTTCTTTGTTCGTTGTTATAGATTTCTCCCTACAGAAATTAGGAATTTCACCAAAAAAAAAATTTTACTACCAAGATATTGAAACCGGGTTGTTAAATTCAGAGATGTTCCCATGCCAACTGGCAAATACCTGCTTCCCCAAGCCCATTGAGTCCTCCCTCTCACACTGACTGAAGCACCCCAGGTCTGGAGAGCCCCAAGTGGATGTTGCCCAGACACTCGGTGCCCAGTGGCCTTCCAGCCGGCCCACCAACAACCCCCATGTACCAGTGTCCATCTTTATGTGTCCTCCCAGCCAGAGAAGGCCCAGTCCTCAGCTGAGAAGATGCCACTCCATTGGGCGGTATTGCCACCCAGTGGACAAATGCCCAGTGCCCATCTGGTCCCTGAGGCTGTAGCCCATCATCACAGGCTCGTACTCCCTTGGAGTTGCCCCTGCACGGCCACCTAATAAAACAGCAAGGTACCAAAAAGGTTTTTTTGAACACCACCTCAGATCAAAACCATGCTCACTCTTGTATTTTCTCCAAAATGTTTCTTTTTTATTAAATATAACACCATTCTGTCTGTTTTCCTCAAGCAAACACGCATCCTCATTCCCTTGTCTCAACATGAAAAGTGCACACGAACTTTCTGAAATGGCCGATCTCACAGAAACATCTGAAATTGCTTCCAATCTCCCTGAAGTTCTTCCCTATGCTTGCATTTCAAATAAGATGAACTTGGGGATGTGCCCCCATCAAAAAGAAAAAAAAAAAAAAACGCATATTATCATTTTGGCTGTCAATTATATCACAATAAAGCTGAACACACACACACACACACACACACACACACACACACACACTCACGGTGGGGTTTGGGGGAAGACTCATGAGTAATTTGGTTCTCTGAGTTCTTACTCCTCCCTCCACCCTGCCCATGCCACATTGGCTACAATGCTGTGAATATATATAATGCTGTCATTATATATATTAATAGAGGTAAGTGGAATGGCATGAACAACAAGCCATCAGATATTTTATTAAGACCAAGCTAGTTTTATTAAAGATAGCATGCCAGGCGAATTTAAGCAATTATATGTTTATGCGATCTTTTCACGTCCCTCCATAATTTTCTCTGGTTGGGTATTATAGGCTATTGTAGTCCATGGCTAAATATTATAATCTTTCTTTGCCTTATTTTCCCCTTAAACTATCTAATTTCTAATGTCTGCTTTCACAGAAGGTAAGATATTTCAAGCACATATGATATATTATGGCAGAAACACCATTATTTGAGTTTATTTCTGACCTGTTATTCTATGCTTTCTATTCCATACTATTTCTACACTTTCTTCAATTGTAATATTTGTCTGAAGAATAAAACAAAACTTACTCACACTGGGTTTGGTCCAAACAATATTTCTCTACCTTCAAAATAGCTGTGCATCTAAGGGAAAGTCAAGAGTAGGTACTGAGTTGCACAGTCAATTATATGAGAGATTGGCAATCTGGAAAATTTATTGAACCAACTCATTAATCTGGTACAATAACGTCAGTTCTTCTGGTTATTTTAACTCTACATACAATGTACTTACAAATGTAGCTCTTGGGGGGCGCCTGGATGGTTCAGTCGGTTGAGCCCTCTTAATTTCAGCTCAGGTCATGATCTCACAGTTCATGTATTCAAGCCCCACATCAGGTTCTGCACTGTCACTGTAGAGCCTGCTTGCGATTCTCTCTCCCCCTCTCTTTTTTTCCCCCTCCCCGTTTGCATGTGTGCACTCTTTCTCTCAAAATACATAAATTTTTTTTAAATGTAGCTTTTGGGGGGCACCTGGCTGGCTCAGTTGGTGCAGCATGCGACCCTTGATCTCAGAGTTGTTGAGTTCAAGCCCCACATTGGGAGTAGAAATTACTTAAAAATAAAGTGTTTTTAAAAATGTAGGTTTTTGACACTCAAATATTAGTGTAAATACTTTTAAAAAATTACAGACTTTATTGCTGAGCAGTTTTTATATAGTACAACTGCCAAACTATTGTTTCTCCTGAACAATAATTTTGCAGTGACTTCTATTTGTTCCTCATCTACAATTAATAGGCAAAACAGGATCTCAGAAATGGAGTTCCTTACTGTCATCATTGCCCGGATATTTATTAAGTTCCTGGCACTATATGCATACACATGGTATAGAGATCAAGAAAACTAAATAGCTTCTGCCCCCAGGAAGACAGATAGATAATAATAACATAAACAGAAACACTGAGGACTCAAAGAAAACACCAACCCCTCTTATACAATGAGCTACGAACTATTTTGCTGCAATATTATTCCTATCCAAATATATGAAGGGTGCTCAATTTGGGGAACGTTTTCACTGCCTTTGCATAAGATTTGAAGTTTCACGGTTTCAGAGACAGCAGTGACAAACTCAAATGATATTTAAACTCTTGGGATTCTTTTTCCTTGTCTAAAACTATCAATAATACTTTTAATAGTTACCATCTGTTGGCAAATATTATGTGACAGGTTTAATGCTAAAGCCGTGCTATTTCATTTAATCCTCACACAATACTATGCTTAGATATTATTCCCTTTACATGGTAAGGAAAGAGAATTAGAAAGATTAACTAACTTCTCCAATCATTATGCAGCTTTAGGTCTGCCTAACTGTAACTATTCTGCTATGTTAGCTTCTCCTTGTCCCTGTTTAGACATCTGACACAAATACCAAAAGGAACAAAGGTTCAAATTTGACCTTGATTAGGAAACCAAGAAAAAAGACTCAGCCTTGTTCTCAAAATCAAGATTTCCTTGCAAATAAAAACTCTTATTCACTCAACAAATATTCACTGAATACCTATTCTGTGCCAGACCTTCTTCAAGGAGCTCATTATTAAATTAAAATTGATGCTATTCATTGGGTAACTTACCACTCTATTACGGAGGACAAAATAGAGGGGAAAATATAATTTTGAATATTCTCCTTCAGTATAGCAGGGAACTGAGCTTGAATGTAAATTTGGTTCACCACAGAAATCAGGTTTAGTTAGGGGCTTGGACAGTGGACTAAAAAATCTCCGATCATTTATGGAAATGTACTTTTCAAAGAAACTAATTTTAAGAAAAGAGAATCATAAGGAATAATTTCAGCACCAGAACAGTGGACAAGGTCAAAGAAAGAGATTGGTCTTCAGATTGTCTGGATTGATGATACAGTCCTAGAACCAGGGACCTGAAGCAAAAAAGCAAGCAAAACCCACAAGAACTGAACCCCCAGGTGTCAACTGTGGCAGTTCCATTCATGGGCAACAGAACCCACTGCCCACAGCTCTTGCAGCAAAGGGAAACTGTGCCTTCCAAGCAGACATCAGTGCCCTCAGCATGGGACTTGTGCAGCTTCAGGACAAATATCAGCTTTGGCCTTCACCTCTGGACACCACCAATAGAGAACCAGCTGCCATCTTGGGCATTAGCAATGTAAAGAGACTTTCCTATAAAGGTAAAGAGCAGAGGAGGAGATAAACATGGATGTCACATGGGGTACCTGGCTGGCTGAGGAGAGCATGTGACTCTTGATCTCAGGGTTGTGAGTTCGAGCCCCATGTCAGGTGCAGAGATTACTATAAACAAACAAGCAAACAAATAAACAAACAAACAAATAAATAACATGGTGTCACAGGGAAGTCAAGGGAATTAGTTTCTGGAGTCTTCATGAGATACTTCTTTGAGCCTGTCAAGACTATCTGGAAAAAATTTGAGAGACCTGAGTTCCTACAGAGTGCTGAAGGTGTAAGCAGAGCCTGGGACTATAAGTGTGTTCTCATTTTCTGTCAATTTGTATTAAGCAGATTTGTAATGTTACAGTGTGAAAAGATTAATGAAGTCTAACTTTATATGTGAAATGTGAATAATTCAACCATGATTTTAATTCAAGAATCTCATAATTCCAAAGCTGCATGACCAAGTGAATTTCATATTGAGTTGATCCTATTTTCACATGGCACAGCCATGTTAGCTATTAAATGGAAATAATGGGGCGCCTGGGTGGTTCAGTAGGTTAAGCGTCCGACTCTTGGTTTCGGCCAGGTCATGATCTCATGGTTGGTGAGTTCGAGCCCCGAGTTGGGCTCTGCACTGACAGTGCAGAGCCTGCTTAGGATTCTGTCTCTCTGCCTCCCTCTGCCCTTCCCCTGCTCATGCTCAATCTCTCTCTCAAAAATAAATAAACTTAAAAACAGAATAATGTTCCTATTAGAATATTCACCTGAATTACATAGGTTTTGAATTATACAAGGTGTATGAGTTTTGTCGCTGTTGCCCTGACCTATTCAAACTCCAGGTTAACGTGGCTGAGATGCTTGAGTTATATAAACAGCAGAGACAAAGAGGCTGGTGAGTCATATAGCCATTCTCCTCAACGAAAAAAGTACTTTTTGCTTTCATTCCAATAAATTAATACCTCCTTTCTTACAACATGGTATTTTCTCAGAAGACTTCTGAAAATGAATTAAGTAGGAGGTGCATTTTTTAAGCTAGCTCCTACAGAGACTTATCACCTAAGTAACCATTATACTGACGTGGCTGTAATATTTTTATTTTTCAATGCACTTGTGATTACATCAATCCATTTTTCATCCCTCTATGGGCTTAATTCTGTCCACCCACTCAGAAGTCACCCATGGTCATAAGCAATTCATGAGCCTTTTGTAAAGACCGTGTTCTGAAATAAAGAGACTGTGTTTGCTATAATAGGTTTTTGTTTTTGTTTTTATGGCAAAGGTAAATGTAGTCACTGAGATAAGCAGGCTCTTACAGCAAGTTCTGCTTGTTTGGTTTTTTTTTAAAGGCTTTGAAATTACTTTAGTAATCACAGAGTATAAAGAGTTAGAACTGCACTGTCCACTATAGTACTCACCACACAAGGCTAGTTAGTACTTTAAATGCGGCTAGTCTGGGTGGAGATGTGCTTTAAATGTAACACACAGACTGGATTTCAAAGATGTAATATCAGAAAAATGTAAAATGTCTTATTAATAATATTTTATGTTCATTAAATGTTGAAATAACCATTTGGATAGATTGGGTTAAATAAAATATAGTACTAAACTTTATTTCACCTGTTTCCTTTTACTTTTTTTAGTGAGAGTGATAGAAAATATAAAAATACGTATGTAGCTCACATTCTATTTCTCTTCGTCAGCACTCAGATAAGTGCTGCCATTACTCCTCCATCACCATTTTCCTTCTCCACCTTTACATTGAGGGCATGCCGGAGCTGGAGAATTTAGCACTTTTCCTTCCGGCAAAGGAGATCCAGGTATCTCCAGAATACTTCTAACTATTCTCAGGGAATGTGTATATGTCCTGGCCGTCACTCTGAACTGCCTTCATACTCCTACCCGCTCGGGACATAACATCTTTCCCCATGTCTCCTCATCCCCAGTTTCAGCCCCCTAAGTATTCATGTTTCACAAAAAATTCTTTCAAACAAAAACAAAAAAATGTTTTTCATGGACACATGCCTTTCCTTAAGGAGACAGACTTCTAAGGAGCAATCTAGCTCCCCATTTTCTCAAACTCTCTCACCAGACCCACCTCTAGGTCTTTCCATTTGCATAACCAAAAAGCCCCTCAAAATGTTCTCCCAACAAAAGTAGTCTTTCCCCAAGACAAATTCCACACCCCATGCCACAGAATGTGAAAAAGGCTGCCTGCCTTCGCTAAACCAGTTGCCAACATTCCTTGCATCTCCCAGTACACAGGCTTGATAATACCTCGCTGGGCAGGGTCTGCAGAAGTGATGTGTTGTAAGAGCTGTGTGTCTACCATGATTGTTGACTGGGGCTTGTTCTTTCAAAGTCTTTCTGTTTAGGGGCGCTTGGGTGGTTCAGTCGGTTGAGCGTCTGACTTCGGCTTAGGTCATGATCTCAAGGCTCCTGAGTTTGAGTCCCATGTTGGGCTCTGTGCTGACAACTCAGAGCCTGGAGCCTGCTTCGGATTCTGTGTCTCCCTCTCTCTCTGCCCCTAACCCACTCGCATTCTGTCTCTGTCTCTCTCAAAAATAAATAAACATTAAAAAAAAAAATTAAAAAAAAAAAGTCTTTCTGTTTACTTAAATGTATTCATCCTCAGTCTCCACTCTGCAACATCTGTGTATTTTTGAATAGCTGGTTGTGAACATCCGTCAGCTTTGATTAGATACCTGTGCATTTAGCCCTTTCTGTGGGCAAAACATTGTGCTGAGTCAGAGGGATGCTGGGCAACTGGGGACAGGCTTTGTCCCTGTCTCCTACGCTGGGTACTTCTACCCAACTGAGCTTTCACTGAGCCTCATGGAGTAGGTAGGCATCCACCTAGGGTGGTGGTGGCTGTTGAGGGAAAAACCCCAGAAGTCCCTCAGCTGGTATGTAAATAGAGGGAGGGAGGGAGGTCCCTCGAAGCAGGTGGCTCGGCAATGTGAATGGTGGAACCCCATATTGCCCTGTGGTTGTAAGAAGGGAACCAGGACAGCACTGGGCTTCAATGATGATTTTTTAAGAATTCAATAACACATCTTAATACTTTTTTCACTAATTTAAACCTTTCCTCAGAGAAATGGCTGTTCCAGGTCTGAAGCAGGAAAGTGACAAGACAACATGGCAAATCAAAAAGCAGGGAAGTTTTCAAAGATTAATAGGTGGGGTCCACAAGACACAGAAGTTAGCTCCTATTGTCCACAGACATAAAATTTTGAAAATTAAGAATAACAGCCTCTGGGGGCGCCTGGGTGGCTCAGTCGGTTAAGCGGCCGACTTCAGCTCAGGTCATGATTTCGCGGTCCATGAGTTCGAGCCCTGTGTCGGGCTCTGTGCTGACAGCTCAGAGCCTAAAGCCTGTTTCAGATTCTGTGTCCCTCTCTCTGACCCTCCCCTGTTCATGCTCTGTCTCTGTCTCAAAAATAAATAAACATTAAACAAATTTTTTTTTTTTAAAAAAAGAATAACAGCCTCTGGTTCCACTCAAGATGAAGGACACTCCAGTCTATCTCTCTCTTTGATTATAACAACAACAAAAAAAAAACCCTAGACATGATACATAAAGCAACTACCAGAAGATTCTGCAAGGTGGATATATTAGCTGTCTTCTGCTGCTGAAATGAATTATCATAAATTTAGTGGTTCAGAACAACACAAACATATTATCTTATAGTCCTAGAGGTCAGAAACCTAAAATGGGTCTGCAAAGCTGTGTTCCTTCTGGAGGCTCTGGAGAATCTTTTTCCTTCCCTTTCCAGCTTCTAGGGGCTGCCTGAATCCCTTGGCTCATGGTCTCTTCCTCACATCACTCTGACTTTTGCTTTTGTCATCACATCCCCTCTGACTCCAACTCTCCTGCCTCCCTCAGACAAGGACCCTTGTGATTACATTAGACCCACCCAGATAAGACAGGATAATCTCCCCATCACAAGATCATTAACTTAATCAGGTTTGCAAAGTCGTTTCTGCCATGTGAGGTAACGTATTCACAGATTCCAGGTCTTTGAAGGTGGACATCTTGGCGGGGGGGATGCGGAGGAGACATTATTTCACTTACTACAGTGAATAAAGAGCAAGGGGACTGGGTAAGGAACCCAGGTCTTAAGGGATGACCTGGAAGTGAGTTCGCAGGTTTTTCCTTTTTTACCCCCACTATACATCCCAGCTCAATTTCTGAGGCAGCCCACAGCCAGGACTGAGAAAGGGTTAGGGTTATGAGACGGAGGGAGCTCTGGGAAAAGCTTGCTCTCTGCAACCATGAGGGAGGTGAGGGGCACAGCGTCCCCAGGACGGAGCACCTGAGACTTTCCGGACTCTGTGTCAGAGGAAAACCAGCGAGGAGGCGGCATCAGGAAATCTCCACATTTCTGAACAGAAATGCTTTTTTTTTTAGGAGTCCAGAATCAAATCAAGCAGAAACAATACAGCAGTCTCCCCCTTATCCTTGGGGGATACGTGTCAAGACCCCCAGGGGATGTCTGAAACCGTGGACAGCACCCAACCCTATATATACTATGATTTTCCTATCCATACATACCTATGATAGAGTTTAATTTATAAATGAGGCCCAGTAAGAGATGAACAACAGTAATTAATGATAAAATCGAACAATTACAACAATGTACTGTAACAAAAGTTATGCGACTATGGTCTGTTGCTCTCGCTCTCTCTCAAAATGTGTTATTGTACCGTACTCACCCTTCTTCCGCCTCTTCCGATGAGGGGAGGAGCTGCAATGCGCCTGCGTGATGAAACGACGCGCGGTGAGGGACGGTGGGCGACGCGACGCAGCGTCAGCCTATACGGCCCCGCCCCTCGGGGGATGCGTCAGAAGGAGGAGCATCTGCCTACTGACCGCGTGGTGGGCGGTGTCTGATTGACAGCGCGAGCAGAAAAACCGGGCTCTGGGACAGCGACCGTGCCCACCGGGAACACCGCGGAGTCCTGTAGCCATGGTCTTAGAGGACCCACGCAGATTGTTGGGATCTCAGGGGTGGAGAAAACTTGAGTGCGAAGAAGGCTCTTGGGAAAGGAAAAACAGGAAAGAAAAAGACGCTTCAGGCTGAAAATAAGAATCAATCCTGGAAAATGCAGAAAAGAATATGACTCATGAATTTCAGATACAGGAAGAAAATGAATATTTAACAATTATACGGAAGATAAAATAGAATTAGACAGTTGTTGGATGAAATGCTAAAAACAGAACCCCAAGTCAGCTAAAACCTATTTCTTTAGAATTTTTCAATAAAAACTTCCAAGTCACCAAAAACTGTACAACTTCAGGTTCCTTTCACAGAGTCATAAATCAAGCCAGAGGACATTCCAAAAACCATTTAAACCGATTATCTGTTCCAGGAAGGAACAATAGTTAACTGACTCAAAAGAAAAATGCTGAAGGTTTTTGGAGGAACTCCTGCCACCTCCCGAGTTCCCCTTTCTGATGCTCAACTCATCTCAAAGATGTCAGCTGTGGCCCCCTGGCACCTAGGAGGCCAGAGAGAGAGGAGCACGAACCTCAGCCAATGTCATTGCCTGAACAGTCCTAAATTCTCCCCGTGGTCTTGGCTTATTCCCAGAGTTGGCATTTCTACGTTCAGGCTGCAATGTTCAGCTGTACCACTTCTGGTCTGTCCCAAGTCTCCCCGGATGCATAGTCCCGTCACCACTTCCTACAAGGCATCCACTCATCCTGAGCACTTTGGGGGTTTAATATAATGTTTTCAAGGTTGAAGAGCTTGCAAGAAGAGGTCATACATGAGAATGCAAAGGCCTCTCCCATCTCCCTGATCTCTTCCTCTCTCTCCTGTGCACATGTGTGATTGTCTCTTCTTCATCCTGAATGGATCATCTCCCCACTCTCTGGCTCCGAATTTCAATCTAGTCATGTAGAACATTCTCGCTCTTTCTCTCTATCTCCTTCTCCCATGTACAGTAATCTCCATGGACAGTAGTCTCAGTGACTACCACAAGCAAGACTTCCAAACAACCACAGTGCTCTTGTGAAGAACTTTGATGCCTAAAATTATCTCTAAGTCCATCGATCTAACTGAACTTAGAGTACATGTCTCCTACTACTGTTCTCACAATCCTTCACTGAAGTTCCTGAGGAGTAAGTTATGTAAAGCATCGCCTGGTTTCTACATACTGAAGTCCAGCTTCTACCACTGATATGCTGTATGTCTTCTTCTGCTTTCTATCACTTACTTATCTTGCCTAAGCCTCAGGTGGGGATCCACCAGCAGGAAGCACTGAGACAGGGATTTGAATGCGAGTAGCTAATTTGGGAGGTGATCCTAGGAAGCTCGGGTGGGGTAGTGGGAACATAAAAGGGAAAAGGGAAGGAAAACAAAATAGAATGCCTTCATGAGCAGCTTATTACTGTGAGCAAAAAAGGCTTAATCCTACTGAGGATCTCAGGGAGATGATATTGAACAGGCCTCTTAAGAGATGGGGAAGCTAAGACATGTATCCATCAACCCCATTCATCACTGGTTGCCGGTAGCTCACAGGGGCCTTCGGTCCCTGCCACTTCTGACCTGCCTTGCACAGGGCTAAAGCACAAACCTGCTCCCGCTAAGAAGTCATTAGCACTGGTGGGTACCGGAATGGGGAGTGCCTGGGGGTGTAGGAGGTGCACTAACTTCATCTGCTATGACAAATAACCTAGACCTCTCCAGCCCACACTGTTCTGCACTAGCCCCTGGTGGTGCTAGTCCTCTATAATATCCACCTGGCATAGGACAACTAACTTGCTCTCAAATCACCCAGCATGGTTGATTTGGCTTCTTCTGTTCTCTGGGAATGGTTTCAGAAGGATCCTTATAACCTAATGAACATAAGCAGAGAAGGCAAAGAATAAACATGCCAGTGAAATGCAAGTGATATGTACTTGCTGACATAGTAGATGACATTTAATTCCAATGCTTCTTCCCTCCATTTTGACAGCTTACTTATCTCAATGAACTTTATCACTTTCAGTCTGGGCTAACAAACAAATTCCCATTGATCAACAGAAGTAAAGGAAAAATTCAATATCGGGAAAGGAAATGTCTGTGAAAGTGATATTGAATTCAGATACCTTGGCTTCAGGCAAAGTGAGAGTCTCCAGTAATGCAGTATGATTTTTTTTTTCACAAAATCTTGGTCTCAAAACGTGATTTACTCTTATTTAAGTGTATATGAGTGTTAGATCATGAAATAATGATTTCCACCAAGTAAAACTAAGTGTGCAACATCTTTTTCAACTGGAGCCTGAAGTGGTGATATTTGTCTTTTTTGCTCTGCCATCTCCCATTCTTTTGGCAATCCCCTTTAACATTCCCACCAGTGTCCTTGTATTTCAGTAGAAAGCAATGGTATACATTGGAATGGGGGACACTTAGGAGATATGAAGAGATTTGTGGCCTCACCCAGGTCTTCCTGTCATGTTCCTAATTTATATCTCCCTCCGTATCACGTCTCAAATTTCCTATTCCAGCTGGATCTCATGTATATAATGAACTAATTCATATTAAGGTATCAATAGCTAAAAAGCTTAATGCTTTATAATTCCCCCCAAATACTTTGTATTTTAGAAAGCAATGTGTTATTAATGGTATGATCTTAGGTGATGTGTTGGGAAAGCTGTAGGATTATTTTTTTTGTAGGAAGGCCTTTAGTGACATTTCTCAAATCCCTCCATTTGGGTTACACCTTGTCCATCTTGTGATATCAGTCCCAGAAAGATTCTCATAAAAATATCATGAGACAGGGGCCACCTGGGTGGCTTAGTCTGTTGAGCGTCCAACTCCAACTTCGGCTCTCACAGCTTCTGAGTTTGATCCCTGCATCAAGCTCACTGCTGTCAGCACAGGGCCCGCTTCGGATCTTCTGTCCCCTTCTCTCTCTGCCCTTTCCCTGCTTGTGCTCTCCCTGTCAAAATTAAATAAATCTTTAAAAAATACATATCATGAGACAACTGAATAAACTGTCTATGTGAAGAAGAGATAGGTTGAAATGAAAATACACTTCTCTGCAGGATGGTGTCTTCTAAATTTTATTTCTATGAACTTCTATTTGTTTATTCCATGGTGGTCCCACAGGAAAGCAGATAGAGAAGAAATCCTGAAAAGTTATTGAATAGTAATTGTGTGTACAGGGGAGTCTCCGAGAAAAACTAAAAGTTTGTAGAGCAGAATTCAACCTCAGAAAATAACTTCTCAGAGACGATCCAATCCAACTTATGCCACCTAAGGCATAGACTGTTGATCCAATTCTAATGTCCATTCTCTGAGTCTTATAACTGCTGATTTTCACCTGAGCGCACAGTCATCAGTTAAAGTCTCCATTTCCCAGACTCCTGTTCAGCTAGGTTGGCCATATGACTAAGTTCTAGCCAATGAGTTATAAATGTGATCTCATTGTATGATCTTATCTGAGGATCTTTCCTAAGAGCAAGAGCTCACCTTTGCTCCTTCTTTCCCCTACCCTGCCTCCCATCACCTCTTCCTTCACCCTGCTGCTTAACATGTTGATGTGATGGCTCTAGTTCCATCTTGAACCATTAGGATAAGGGTCAGACCTCAAAGATAGCAGAGGGGAGAGTTGGAGATAGCCTGGGCCTCTGAGGACTTTGTGGAACAGAACCACCACATAAGCCCTGGAAGAACCACCGCTAGGGCTTTAAAGTGAGAAGCACAAAGCTCTATTGGGAGCTTCTGTTACAGTCAAACTAATCCCAACTGATGCATCATCCTTTTTTTTTTTTTTTTTAGATTTTATTTTTAAGTACTCTCTACATCCAACATGGGGCTCGAATTTACAACCCCAAGATCAAGAGTTGCACATTCTACTGACTGAGCCAGCTGGGCACAACCCCTTCCTTTTTTTTTTTTTTTTTAATTTGACTCAATTCATAGGAAAAAAGGACCTATGAATCATGTAGGCTCATTCCCAGGTTGGAACACTAGTTTTATCACATATGTCAACACCCTAGTGTGATAGAAATGATTTTTTAACGTTGTCCTTTCTTTTTATTTCATTATGATCTTTGATGACTGGGTAATTGGAACATCAGAAGAAAGTGACAAAAACATAGCCAATGTAATACTTGTCAGTTAAAAAACAATAATAAAGAATAATCAGAAGCATGAGTTTAATCTTGGCTTAATCTGCACATGTTTAAGCAGAACTGTTTTGGAAGCTGGGGAAAATGAGAGGCCTAGCAGGCCCTGGAAATATCTGTAATCCCCTGTACCCTATGAATGAACAACTGAATAAGTCCCAAAAGGTTTGTTTTCCAACATAAATTATAACTTTATAACTTTATAATTTATAACTTTATAATTTATAACATAAATTATAACTTTAAGGCTGAAATAAGAGCCAACAATTTTTTCATGAAGCAACTAACATGGTCACGTATGTTTTAGGAAGGAAAGAAGGCCCAAAAATGACTATTTTTCAGATCACGTTTTGCAGTAATCACCTGATAACAGTGGCAGGCATGCATAGCTGCACAATCTGAAAGCTGACCATGCTGTGTCAGGTCTTTCTAAACAGTTGTATTTCGGAAGGTCAACGGGACTTTAAATAAAACACATGCGAGATAATGACACTCTACTTCACTTAATGGAAACATTATTTCAGGATGAAAAAGTCAGTTTAGAAAAAAACTAACCCCACAAACTTAACTAGTTGGACACTGGGTGTTACCTAACAAGATGATTTAAAATAAACATCTACTGAGGCGCCTGGGTGTCTCAGTCAGTTAAGCGTCTGACTTCAGTTTAGCTCATGATCTCACCGCTGATGGGTTCGAGCCCCGCATCAGGCTCTGTGCTGACAGCTCAGAACCTGGAGCCCGCTTTGGATTCTGTATCTCCCTCTCTCTCTCTGCCCCTTCCCCACTCACACGCTGTCTCTCTGTCTCTTAAAAAATAAACATTAAAAAAAAATTTTAATTAAAAAAATATTAAAATAAATGTCTACTAGTGACACACAATTTTGCAATCCCTTGCCAAATCTTGCTGATTTTGCTTCACACGTCGTTAAAAAATCTGATCCCCCTAGACCCTTGGTGATTTCCCCCAAACAGTGTTCACAACACTGGCTGCCCTAAGGAATCACTAAGGAGCTTTTAAAAAGACCCAGGCCTGGGGCGCCTGGGTGGCTCAGGGGGGTGAGCATCCAACTCTTGATTTCCACTTAGGTCATGATCCCAGGATCGTGGGATTGAGCCCCACATCAGGCTCTGTGCTGAGTGTGGAGCCCACTTAAGATTCTCTCTCTTTCTCCCTCTGCCCCTCTCCCCTGCTCATACTCTCTGTCTCTCTGTCTCTCTCTCTCAAATTAAAAAAAAAAAAAAAAAAAAAAAATGCCCAGGCTCAGTCCCAAACCAATTGAGTAAGAACTTCTTGAGGGTTGGGCTGAAGCACTAGCATTTTCCACACCACCCCAGGTGATTCTAATGTGTAGCCTGGGTTGACATCCACTGCCACAAAGGAGCCCCATTCCACCTATGTGACTAGAGCCAACTCACATCTTGCTTAAATTAAAATATACTGAAAATTAACCCTGTCATCCCTTCCCCCAAACATATCACATTGACACTTTCTCTTCACGTTCTCACATCTGCTTCATTTTAGATAAAGGTATCAAGAAAAATAATTCCCCAAAATGGGCATCTTTCGCAGTTATGTAGTTTCTGGTTTGGACACGGCTTCTCTAAATAAAACCAGATTCGCCCTTGGCAAGAGAGAGGAGAGGTTAAAACAAAGTAAAGGAGCAGGTGACTGCTGACCCAGACTGAAGACAGGAAACTAATCAGTGCTCTCTCCTTCCCTGTCTCTCACTTGCAAGATTCATCTCCAAACATCCTCTGCCTCGTGTAACGGTAGAAACCTGTTGGTGTTTCCAGAACCATTTCTGTAGGGGAACCCAAGTAATAAATTGGAATGGCATCTGCTATCTTACTCCACTGGACCAAAATCTCATTAAAACATGAAAAACAACAACAACAACAATAACAAAGAATGTTGATAACATCTTTCGATCATTCTTATTCATTGGGAGTCTTACTATTTGAAAGTAGTCTTCTTCCTCTCTAAGCATTGAGGTGGTGGTTGTGGGGGGAATGGTGCTGGAGGATATTAGATATCCAAGCAGCTTCATTACTGATTGTTGAGTAACTCTGGATTGAACATATAATCCTGACTCACCCAGAAATTATGAAGACAATTTGATTCAAATCGCAAACCCATCCCCTCCAAGTCTTTGCTACATGATGAAATCAAAAGCTAGGAGGGGGTTTCTGTCAAAGCGACAATGGTACGTATCAAATGCAAAAGTTACACATGACTGTCAGTTATGTAAATTATATATAAAATTGATTAATCTAATTTTAATACTTTTCCTTCTCTTCAACCTAATTATGAATCAGAGGTTTTCAGTAATTCTCAGAGCAGAGCAAAAAGAATTTCCGTATTCAAAACGACATACTTGGAATGTTGCAAACGTTTAGACTACTAAGTGATTAAATGAACACTATTTGCTGCTTAAGTCGCATAATAAAGTGAATATTACTTCCAGATATTCAAATAAAAGGCATAGAATACTGAACATAACTGCAGGCGACTTTTGTTATCTATACTTATGGGGGGGGGGGGGGGGTTGGGGAAGGTGTCCTGAATGTATGGAGAGTTAGAACATGTTTCTGGGATGGAAGACAAGGGTCAATTCTTCCAAAAACAGCCCGCCCCCTCCGGGCTGCGGGCGCGGGGCCGCGCCTCCTCGCGGCGGCCACCGCAGTGCATGGTGGTTAGAGAACGCGGCAGGTCGAGAACGCGCCTGAACGCGGCGGCGTGCTCGAGAACGCGCCTCGACGACGACGACGCCGGCGGCAGCCCGTGGGGAGCCAGTCGTTGCGGGGCGCGCTCTCGAGCGGCGGCCCGGGGCGGCCCGTCGGTGCCGGCACGGGGAAGAGGCGGTGGCGCTGCCCGCGGTGGCGGGAGTTCGCGGCGGCGATGGAGCGCGTTTGAGCCAGGACCGGGGTCCGAGGCGCGCTCTCTGCCGACGGAAATGAGCCGCAGGGCTGCACCTACACCTACTGGAGCCTCACCTTCGCCGCCCAAGAAGGTGCCTGCCCTGGCTAGCACAACCGCAACCAATAATGAGTTGATGAGACTTTTTGAGTGTGAGGAATGCTTTGACTTTGTGTCACCACCCATTTTTCAGTGTCAGGGTGGCCATCTTGTTTGTGGCAGTTGTCGCCCAAAGCTCACACGTTGTCCAGTCTGCCTGGGCCAGTTGGGATCCTTTCGCAACTTGGCTCTGGAGAAAGTGGGCGATTCCTTGCTATTCCCTTGTAAATACGCCTCTTCTGGATGTGAGGAAACTCTGCGACACACTGCAAAAGCAGACCACGAAGACCTCTGTAAGTTTAGGCCTTATCCGTGCCCGTGCCCTGGTACTTCCTGTAAATGGCAAGGCTCTCTGGATACTGTAACGACCCATCTGATGCATCACCATGAGACCATTATAACCCTAGAGGGAAAAGAAGTCGTTTTCCTTGCTACACAAATTAATCTTCCTGGTGCTTTTGACTGGGTGATGCTGCAGTCCTGTTTTGGCTTTCACTTCTTGTTGGTCTTGGAGAAACAGGAAAACTACGACGGTCACCAGCAGTTCTTTGCAATCGCACAGCTGATAGGAACACGCAAGCAAGCTGAAAATTTTGCTTATAGATTTGAACTAAATGGTGATAGGCGGCGATTGGCTTGGGAAGCGACTCCGAGATCTATTGATGAGAAAATTGCAATAGCCATTGGGAAGAGCGACTGCCTAGTCTTTAACACCAGCACTGCACAGCTTTTTGCAGAAAATGACAATTTAGGCATCAATGTAACTATTTTCATGTGTTGAAATGGCAATCAAACATTTTCTGGACAGCGTTTAAAACCACTGCATTCAGTTTCACATAGAATAAAGTCACCCATCTGCCTGCGGACCTGAAACTTTGGTGGGTGGAAGCTAGACACATGAAGATGAATAAAAGGAAAGGCTGTTAAACACAGGAAACAGTTGTATGTAGTAACACTAACATATTTAAAAATAAGTCAACAGTAAACCAATGAAATAAATAAATATATATATGTATATGTATATATATATGTATATATATAGATACACACCCAAGATGGGCATCTTTTGTGTTGTTTTTTTTTTGAACATTTTATTTTTTGAGACACACACACACACACACACACACACACACAGTGTGAGTGGGGGAGGGGCAGAGAGGGAGAGAGGAAGACACAGAATCTAAGCAGATTCCAGACACGGAATCTGGAGCTGTCAGCACAGAGCCCAAGAGCTCCAACTGTGAGGTCATGACCGGTTATGACCTAAGCCAAAATCAGACACTTAACTGACTGAGCCACTCAGGCGCCCCAAGATAGGCATCTTTTGTATTAAGAAAGGAAGCATTGTAAAATCATTCTGAATTTGTGTTGTAGATTGAGCGTACTGTTGAAAAATACCAGGTTTTTGTTTTGTGTGTGTGCCCCCAAACTTTGTGTGCATGTGTGCGTGCACACGTGCATGCATGGGGGGGGGGGGGGAGGAAGAGACCAAGTGAGAGAGAGAAAGAGAGAGAGCACTTTATTATAAGGAATTGGCTCATACAATTATGGAGACTAAGTCCTAAGATTCGCAGGATGAGTCAACAAGCTGGAGAAGGTGGAGACCCAGGAAAGCTAATGTATAGTTCTAGTCTGAGTCTGAAGACCTGAGATCCAGGAGAGCTGATGAGGTAAGTTCCAGTACAAAAGCCAGTAGGCTCATAACCCAAGAAGAGCCAATGTTTTAGTCTGAATTTGAGGCCAGAAAAGACTGTTGTTACTTCACTGTACCTTCTTTTCCTTAACCCATACTATTGTAGATAGTCCTTTATGGAACCATTCTTCAGTTATCCTATTTGAGGGTATCATCTGTTTCCTGCTCAGTCCCTGACTGATATTCTTATTTTAAAATATTATTAACTATACTTAAAATTCCTAACGCACAATAAATTTTGTGAGCTTACTGGTAAAGAGCCTTTTCTTTTCTTTTTTTTTAATGTTTATTTATTTTTGAGAGAGAGTATAAACAGAGGAGGTGCCGAGAGAGGGGGGACAGAGGATCTGAACCAGGCTCTGTGCTGACAGCAGACAGCCCGACACAGGGCTCGAACTCACGAACTGTGAGATCATGACCCGAGCTGAAGTCAAATGCTGAACCTGAGCCACCCAGGTGCTCCAAGAGCCTTTTCAAACACAATGCAATCATAGGCCGGCTGAGTGATTCAGAAGGCCTTTGATGCACAGTCTCTCTCTCCCCCTGGCCTTCCAGTCTGAATTTCCAAGGGCAGAGGGATCAGAGGAAACCTCAAATGCTAATACCTCAACAGCACTTATTGTCCATGATATCCGGCCTGGGATCTTTGAACTATGGTTTGGCCCCATATCTCCTCCAGGACACAGCTGGCCACAGACAGGCAGTTCAACACAACATTTAAAATTCAAAATGTGAAACATAGAATAATGAAGCCATCTGGTCCATATTATGTTGTCCAACAATTATAAGTAATATGAGCTATAAATACAACAAGCAAAAGGAAGCAAACAAGAGACCATTAATCAATACAGACAATTTGAACAAGATATGATGACTGAAACTTCTTTTTCCGGAGCATCTTTACAAATGGTGGACTAAAGCAGGTCTAGATTGAAAAATATTACTTACCAAAGCCCTTCAGTCATAAAACTTGTCTGAAGTAATAAAAATCTGCACGGGAATTTCACAGAGAGGACCCTGATGTTGCTATTTAGTAACTCACAGAGTTATATATGAAAGGCAATGGGACCGATCTTGGCTCAAAATCCAGAATAACTCCATGAGAGTTACATCATAAGGACACCTTAGTGGAGAGGACTCTAAGAAACTCTTAACACTCATCAGCAGCCCCACTTATAAAACCTGGAGGAATTTGAGTAGGAATGTAGACAACCAGAATGGTTTGGCTCTGGATCTATATAGCCAGCAGTCTTGTCATTTCTCTGACTATCCCATAATCACCTCAAACTCAATATATCTGAAGTTAAACATATGCTCCTCCCTTCCCAATCTGGACCTTCTCTTATGGCTCAGGCTTCTAACATGAGCAACTGAATAGATAATAAACGTATCCATTATTTTTGGATGAGAGCAAAAACACATTTAGGCCACACGGTTGACTTCTCAGAAAAAAAGGGAATGTGGTAGAATGAATTATTTGTTCTCAATTCTTCCTGTCTTCCCCTCCTCTACTAGGGTTTTACTGTGGGCAGAGAATAAATTGCAACCCTCAATGATTTAGCTAATGGAATTGAAACAGAGGCTTTACTTGTGCTCACAGGGTTTGGCTTGGCCTCTTTTGCACTTTTGCAACTGGCAATGGCAAGAACGTGCCTTGAGTAGCCACTGGTGATACATGGAGCAGGTCAAAAACCAACCCGCAGCTAGAAGCCAAGGGCTGCCCCGTGAGTAAGAAATAAGTACATGTTTTTATAAGCTGTTGGGATGGGGCGGGTAGTTGTTATGTAGCATTATCACAGGAGAAACCTGACTGATGCAGTCTTCTTCCCTGCTCTGGGAAGACAAAATAATAAATGTATACCACAGTCTATCTTTGGTAGTTTATATGCGCATACACACACACACACACACACACACCTTTATTCTTATACACACATTTTTTAAATGGTACCACCTAACTTAATACAGTTACTCCACATAAAACCAAAAATGAACTGAAACCCCCCTTCCCCATTAGAAGACAATTAAAAATTAAAGCTAGTCTTCCCCCTGAGCTACCAAGTCAAGTATCTCTTGGTGATGTCCATGGCTCAGGCAAGATGAGATGTGGTGTCTTAAGGTCTTGCCATCTGTGGCCTGCATGCTATCTGATATACTACATGAGAAGAGAGAGACCAAAAATATTTAATAAAAAGGAAAAAAGAAAAGCAACATCTCAAGCATGGACATGATCTTCCTGGATCATCTTTTGTAAATGTCCACTTGTTGATTTGCTTCTCCAGCAGTGAAAAGAGGCCCTTGAATAACTGAGGTGGTGCCCTTTGGATTTCCTTTGCCCAGTGTCTTCCAGACCCCATGCGAGAAAGGGCAGTGAGAGGATTCCCCTGCTGAGCACAATACCATCATAGCGGCCCACTTCCTAGGGGAGCCTGCCAGACAGACCTGTGACGTATCAGATCATTGGCCAGGGTGTACGCTTTCTTCATGAAGCTGTGCACCAGCTTTGTTCTCTGCTTTCAGCTGGATCATCTTGAAGCAAAGCTTAGCTCTCCCTCTCAAAGTACCTCAAGAAAGCAGAAAAGTAGCTCACCCTGGGAAACATCTAGACATTTTACAAGTAGATACACAGTCCCAAGAGGAAACGAATCATAATCTGATCAACAGTTTTGCTGCCCTTTATTATATTTTTTTAATGTTTCTTTCTTTTTTTTTTTTTTTTTTTTTTTTTTTCAACGTTTATTTATTTTGGGGACAGAGAGAGACAGAGCATGAACGGGGGAGGGGCAGAGAGAGAGGGAGACACAGAATCGGAAACAGGCTCCAGGCTCTGAGCCATCAGCCCAGAGCCTGACGCGGGGCTCGAACTCCCGGACCGCGAGATCGTGACCTGGCTGAAGTCGGACGCTTAACCGACTGCGCCACCCAGGTGCCCCTGTTTCTTTCTTTTTGAGAGAGAAAGAGACAGAGCACAAGTGGGGGAGGGGCAGAGAGAGAGGGAGACACAGAATATGAAGCAGGCTCCAGGCTCGGAGCTGTCAGCACAGAACCCGACGCAGGGCTCGAACTCATGGACTACGAGATCATGACCTGAGCCAAAGTTCAGATGCTTAACTGACTGAGCCACCCAGGTGCCCCATGCTGCTCTTTATTATAGAAAAGATGAGGGGCGCCTGGGTGGCACAGTCGGTTAAGCGTCCGACTTCAGCCAGGTCACGATCTCGCAGTCCGTGAGTTCGAGCCCCGCGTCAGGCTCTGGGCTAATGGCTCAGAGCCTAGACCCTGTTTCTGATTCTGTGTCTCCCTCTCTCTCTGCCCCTCCCCGGTTCATGCTCTGTCTCCCGCTGTCCCCAAAATAAATAAACGTTGAAAAAAAAAAAAATTAAAAAAAAAAAAAAAAGAAGTCAAACAAACTCAATTTTCAGGATCCTGGGCTACAGAGATTTCTTTAAAAAAAAAAAAAAAAAAAAGAAAGAAAAGATGAAGGGCTCTGCCATTCACTACAACTCAATCAGTTCCACATTCTAGGGTCTGTTGTTTGCAAACCCTAAATTTCTGACTTAGTTTAGGTTCTTTTGATTGCAAGCAAACAGAAACCCATGTTGACAACAAGCACGAAGTGAGGGCGTGGGCTGTAGAAGAATTCGTGGGAAGGACACTGAGGAAGTTCACATACTTCAAAGGAAGTTGAGCCATGCTGTATAAGGCAGAAACCAGGGCCTCAGCACAGTCAGAGTCCACGGACCTCTTGTCCAGGCCTGTACAACCAGCAAGGTCACAGGGAGTGCCCAACTTAAACGTTCTCCTTGAGCTAAAGGAATAGCCACTTTTCGGGCCAATGAAAAAGTTCTAAAAAGGATTGTGGTAATGGTTGCATAATACTGTGAATATACTAAAAGCCAATGAATGATTTTAATTGGGTAAAGTTTATGGTATGCATATCAAAGGAAAAAAAAACAGATTAAAAAGAGACAATCCACAAAGGTGGAAATCAGAACGGTTTACCACCACAAATAATCAGGAAAATGTCAAAACAACGAGATACCACTTTGCACCCAGCAAATGGGCAAAACGTAGAAAAGTGAATAATACTTGACAAATACAGTGGGACCTAGCACAATCCTCACCTGCCCATGGCAATGTGGACACGCTGCTACAGCCACTTTCCAGAAAAGCAACCTGGCCAGTTTTGGCTAAATTAAGCGTGCCTATTCACTAATGCCCAGCAATTCCACTCCTGGATATGTGCGTTCCAGAAAAACGTCCATATAGCTCCATTAGGGTACATGTTCAAGGGCATTCTGTGCAGCATTGTTTGTGGTAGCCGGAAGGTGGATGCAACCAAAGAAATACATAAGTAAATGTGAAGGATGCAGAGGAAAGAATACTACTCAGAAGCCCAAAGCAATGAACTAAATGTACATACAGCAGTGGGGATAGACTTTTAAAAACATGGTGTTGAACAAAAGCAGTAAACTATAGAATAAGAATTGCAGAGGGACCTCTGGTTGGCTCAGTCGGTTAAGCGTCCGACTTCGGCTCAGGTCATGATCTCATGGTTGGTGAGTTCGAGCCCCGCATCCAGCTCTGTGCTGACAGCTCAGGGCCTGGAGCCTGCCTCAGACTGTGTGTCTCCCTCCCTCTCTGCCCCTCCCCTGCTCACACTCTGTCTCTTCCTCTCTCTCTCAAAAATAAATAAATATTTTTTAAAAATTTTAAAACAAAGAAAACAAGATAAAACAAAATAAAAATACTTCAAGCATTTACCTGACTTGTGCTGTATTCCCATGTGATGTTCTAGGCTATATGTTATTTTTCCTTTGTTTTCTGAATTCTTTCTGCCTGAGTTGAATTGAGTTTAAGCTGGCCTTTTTCTACAAGACTGGAAAGATGCCAAGAGCAAATAACTGCTATTCCAAAACTAGCCAATCCATACTGTCTGGCTCCAGATTAAACAGAGAGAAAATGGATTCAGAAAAACCCTACCACACTCTGATCAAGAAGTTGCTGTGATAGTGCAAGCTGCCTTCTAATTCAGCTCAGTAGTTTTTCAGGGAGACCACCCCTGGCCAGGCAGTTTACTCTGAGAATTCAGCTCCATTTTCTCTTGAATAAAAAGGTGTGCCTTCTCCATGAGGGGGACTTTGACTCTTTGGCGAGTCCTAGCTTTGCAAGATACAAATAGTAAGTTAAGGTTAGTCTTGCCCTCATATTCCTCTCATTGCTAAAGACAGAAGTAACATATATACACTTTTAGTAAGGATGTATTCTGGACACCAAGCTTCCTACTTCTGTGCCCCCACCCACGGAGTCTGACATGCCAGAGAGAACCACTACTGAGCACTTAAAACGGGGTTAGTCTGAATGGAAATGTACTTGTTGAGATCAACAGACTAGACGAAATGCTAGATTTGAAACAAATGTCCAATAAACATTAAATCTCACTTCCAAATTAAGAAAAACATCATTTACATAGCCATTAGAAAGGCATCCTTTACATAGCCACTTAAAGGATTTTCTCCCGTACTGTTATGGTTTGCCTTTGTTAACTGACATTTTAAAACCACTTTGATTGGCAATTAGCATTAGGGGCTCCCCACCTGCTACAAGCCATTTTTCATGATGGCTTTTAGATTAGAAAAGAACTGTACTCATATAAAATTATTTATTTTTTTAATGCTTATTTGGGGGGAGAGAGACGGAGTGCAATTGGGGGAGGGACAGAAAGAGAGGGAGACAGAGGATCCGAAGCAGGCTGTGCACTGTCAGCACAGAGCTTGATATGGGGCTCAAACTCATGAACCATAAGATCACAACCTGAGCCCAAGTCGGACACTTAACCCACTGAGCCGCCCAGGTGCCCCACAATTATTTATTATCAAGCCGGAAGCAGGCAGGAATCAGGAGAGCTGTGGAAAGGGAGTCTAGTGCAATTTGCAAATTTACTAAATTCCCATCTGCACAGCATGACTGCATTTCCCACTGTTCATCCAACAGCTGAAAGTCCCATTATTGCTATTATGGAATCCCTTCATAAAACATGTCACAATTCCATAAATCTTCCCAACTCTATTCTAGGTCGGAGCAAATCATTCTTGTACACATCCACATGTGTGGGCAGCTTGTCTCAGTAACATAGAAAGCCTTACATGCGTGTCATCACCTCCCCAATAAGATGCCATGACATTATTCTATCTCTCCATTGAAGCACTTGAAAGAATCAGATGTTATGCAACTACGAATCTCTTCCTAACTGCCCTTGACGTCAGACTGAATTCCCTGCATACCGGGCTCCAAGTCACTGACTAGCCCCCTACTGGCAAAGTTGACTCAAAAAAATGTTTGATGGGGTTTGATGGGGGCTCAATCAGTTAAGTGTCCGACTTCGGCTCAGGTCATGGTCTCACGTTTTATGAGTTCGGGCACTGCATCAGGCTCTGTGCTGATAGCTCAGAGCCTGGAGCCTGCTTCAGATTATGTGT
This sequence comes from Prionailurus bengalensis, assembly GCF_016509475.1. NCBI lineage: Eukaryota > Metazoa > Chordata > Mammalia > Carnivora > Felidae > Prionailurus > Prionailurus bengalensis. The sequence continues at coordinate 13,126,203 of NC_057361.1, forward strand.
CTCCCTCTCTCTCTCTGCCCCTTGCTCGTGCTCTCTCTCTCTCTCTTTCTCTCAAAATAAATACACATAAATTTTTTTTTAATGTTTGAGGAATTGAATTATCCATATGTCTCAGCATTTTCTTTAAAAGTTTCATTTTCTCTCATCCTAATGATTAGAAAGACCAAATTTGCTTGTCACCAGTAGCTTCTACCTTAAGTTTGCAAGGGGGTCTGCTATTTTCTAAACTATATCCATATCAAGGACAAAAATGTTTGAATCACTGTGTTATACATCTGAAGCTAACATAACATTGTGTGACAACTATATTCAGATAACTTTTTTTAAAGACAGAATGCAGGGGCACCTGAGTCGCTCAGTCAGCTAAGCATCCGACTCTTGAATTCAGCCCTGGTCAGGATCTCATGGTTTGTGAGTTCGAGCCCCGCATTGGGCTCTGTGCTGGCAGTGCAGAGCCTGCTTGTGATTCTCTCTCTCCCTCCCTCTCTGCCCCTCCCCTGCTCATTTTCTCTCTCAAAATAAATAAATAAACTTAAAAAAAAAGAATGTAGAAGTACTACATTGGCAATTAGATTTTACTGTCAGTGTTATTCGCCTTTGAATGCAAAAAAATATCCATTACTTGCAAATGTTCTTAAGGGGATCTGAAAGAACATACCAAGTAAATTTCCCCTACAGTGGTTCTGGGTGGAGTGACAAATGCTAGAACAGCAAACCCAACTAACCTGTGTCTTTTCTCTCTTTAAGAACTCCACATGGAAAATAAATTCAAAATGGCTGAAAGACTAAATGTGGGACAGGAAACCATCAAAATCCTACCGGAGAATATAGGCAACAACCTTTTTGACCTCAGTCACAGCAACTTCTTACTAGACATGTCGCTGAAGGCAAGGGAAACAAAAGCAAACACAAACTATTGGGACTTTATAATGATAAAAAGCTTCTCCACGGTGAAGGAAACAATCAACTAAACTAAAAGACAACCTAGGGAATGGTAGAAGATATTTGCAAACGACATATCTGATAGAGGGTTAGTATCCAAAATCTACAAAGAAGTTCTCAAATTCAACACCCAAAAAACAAACAACCCAGTTAAGAAGTGGGCAGATGATATGAAGAGACACTTTTCCAAAAAAGACATCCAGATAGCTAACAGACACATGAAAAGACGCTCAACATCACTCAGCATCAGGGAAATGCAAATCAAAACCATGATGAGATAGCACCTCACACCTGTCAGAATGGCTAAAATCAACAACACAAGAAACAACAAGTGTTGGTGAGGATGCAGAGAAAGGGGAACCCCCTTGAGCTGTTGGTATAAATGAAAACTGGTGCAGCCACTCTGGAGAAGAGTATGGAGGTTTCTAAAAAAAAAAAAAAACTGAAAATAAAACTACCCTGCAATCCAGCAATTGCACTAGTAGGTATTTACCCAAAGGATAAAAAAATACAGATTCGAAGGGGTACGTGCACCCCAATGTTTATAGCAGGATTATCAACAGTAGCCAAACTATGGAGAGAGCCTAAATGTTCATCAACTGACAAACGGATATAGAAGATGTGGTGTCTATACACAATGGAATATTACTTAGCCATCAAAAAGAATGAAATCTTGCCACTTGCAATGATGTGGATGGAGCTAGAAGGTATTATGCTAAGCAAAATAAGTCAATCAGAGAAAGACAAATTCCATATGATTTCATTCATATGCGGAATTTAAGAAACAAAACAGATAAACATATGGGAAGCAGAGAGGAAAGAGGGAAACACACCACAAGAGACTCTTATTTATTTAGTTTATTTATTTTGAGAGAGAGAGAGAGAGCAGAAGGGGTAGAGAGAGGGGGGGAGAAAGAATCCCAAGCAGGCTCTGCGCTAACATTGCAATGTGAGCACAGAGCCCGATGTGGGGCTCAAACTCTCAAACTGTGAGATCGTGACCTGAGCCAAACCAAGAGTCAGATGCTTAACCAACTGAGCCCTTGAACCACAAGAGACTCTAAATGATAAAGAGCAAACTGAGAATAGATGGAGGGAGGCAGGTGGAGGATGGACTAGATGGGTGACAGGCACTAAGGAGGGCACTTGTGATGAGCACTGGGTGTTGTATGTAAGTGATGAGTCACTGAATTCCACTCCTGAAATCCAATATTGCAGCACTGTTAGCTACCTAATTTTAAAGAAAAAAGAAAAGAAAAAGAACTCTATATGGCATCTGGAGAATTCTAAGGAAGAGAGAAGGAAGCACTTTCTCAAAATCCGGAGGCAAAGGTAGGGGGGCTAGAGCACCTGGGGAGCCACCAAAAAAACCCCAAAACAAACAAACAACAACAACAACAACAAAAAACACAGCAAGAAGGCAGAATAGCAAATCGTATAGTGAGTCTCACACATGACTGCACTATACTGGTTTCACCTTGTTGGGGAGCAGGAATTCCTGTCCCCTCAAAGGTCCTTCTGGCTGGACTAAGAATCAAATTGACATAAGTCAAATTAACAGGAGAAAACCAAACTTAATAGACATACATTCAGGGAGCCCACATAGACATGGAAATTGTTAAAGACGGTCAGACAAAATGAGGTCTGTATGTGACCCTGAACTAAGGAGAAGGGGTAGGGTTCTGAGACTTCAGAGGAAAGGAATGCACTTCACAGGGCAATAAGAGCAGATGTTTGCTAATTAGATGTTTGCCCTGCCAGACACCTGGGTCACTCAGATAAAACTTATCTCTGTTAATAACCCTTATTCTGGGAAAGACCTCCCCCCCAATTTAGATTATTCTGTGTAGTTAAGGGAGGGACAAAAGTTCCTCTGGAGTCTGTAGGGTCTCAAGTGACTTCAGTTCAAAATAATCCACGGGCCAAAGTGGCACATTCTGGGGGAGACTTCCTGAACCCCTTTGCACCCCAAACAAAAATATGCATAACCCAACATGAGATGCATTGAGATATTAATATATATACTTGTGCTCTGTGGCATATACCCAGGGATTCTGCCATGAGCGAGTGGTAGATCTGTACATCCTCTTTATATAGAATCTAGAGCTGTGCTGTGTAATTAATATATTTAGTAGTATAATATAATATACTACTAAAGTTTATATAATATTATGAAACTAAAATTAATTTCACTTGCTTCTACTTTTGAATATGGCTACTAGGAAATTTCAAATAATACATGTGGCTCACATTTTACTTTATTTTATTTTTTCATGTTTTATTTTTGGGATTGCGCTGGTCTATAGGCAGCTGGAGTAGAGAAGGGCAGAGAAAAAAGGTCGTGGAGTTCTTCTAAAACCTGGGGTGGGAAGCTGGGTTTCTCACCACCAAAGCATCTCTGCCCTGTTAGTGGCCTCACAATGACTCACAATTTTCAGGATGCTCCAAATCTGAGCAGTGTTACTTGAGGAAGTGGGCTCACACTGTGTCTCAGGAGCATCCTTAGGAAATGTTTGGGGTAGCCAATGATTGGTCCCGCTAATGTTGATAACAAAGATGCACCTGGCCAACTCCTACTCTCCCTTCAGGATTCGGTTCAAGCACTGTATTAGGCCCTTGCCCAGCTGGACCACATCTTATAGGTCTTCCATATTGTCTGCTGCATCAGTTCAGGGCTGGGCCCACAGTGCGTGCACAATACCTGTCACAAGCTGAACCGACTACTGACCTTTCCCTTGTACGTTTCTTGGTATTTCATAATTATTCTTTTTCCACTAAATAGAGAAATATAGTTTCCTCTGAAATAAGAATGCTGCTTAAACATTATGGTGAAACAATCCTCTCTGCATGGTATGTAGCAGGAAGGACCCAGAACCATTTGATACAATAGCCTCTAGGGAAGGGAACAAGGTGGCTGAAGACAGAAGTTTAAGAGAGATTTTTCTGTAGTCTTTCAACGTGGAACTTCATGTCAGGAATTCTTTTAAAATGTTTGAAAGAACGTATCTTCACTATACAGAAAAAAGATTTTGAAAGCTGCGACTCCATCAGAGACTTGTAAAGTTTTCTCGCAACACTCCTTTTAGATAACAGTCAACAAATTGGTTCTGTGAAGCACTAGATAGTAAATGTTTTAGGCTTTACGGGTCTCCAACAACTACTCAGCTCTGTCACTGTAGCAGGAAAACAGCCACAGACAACAGTTAAAAAAAAAAAAAGTGTGCACAGCTATGTGCCAATAAAACTTTATTGACAAAAATAGATTGGGATTTAGCCTACACCTATAGTTTGCCACCCCCTGCTTTAGATAGTGCTTCCTTTGAACAACAAAGCAAGTGCAATCATGCTTTTTCCTTCTTCATTCTTTTTTTTTTAATTTAAAAAAAATTTTTGAGTTTATTTACTTATTTTGAGAGAGAAAGACAGAGAGAGTGAGCAGAGGAGCAGCAGAGAGAGGGAGCGAGAGAAATCCAAGCAGGCTCCACGCTGTCAGCGTGGAGCCCAAAGTGCGACTTAAACTCACAAACTGCGAGTTTGTGACCTGAGCTGGGACCAAGAGTCAGATGCTTAACCGACTGAGCCACCCAGGTGCTCCCATGTTCTAGGTTTTTATCTTACTCTCCATATCGAATGCTCCCAGAGTATTAACTGAAAGCATAGTCCCTCCCAGGGAAAACGAATCAAAGCAATACATCTATTTTCAAGACAATTTCTTGTTCAAGGAAAAGATAAGAAGTTTCAAACTTGACAATAAGGCACTACATCACCACACAGTGCCACCTGGATTCCCCAACATCACCAGTATTCTTCTCAGAGGAGAAGGTAGTACCAAGGAAGCTACCAGGATGGAAAGGGAGCCCCATTCGGAAGAGAGAAAATGGAATGGCATCCATAGATTTGCCACCATGTTTTAGAGGTCTTCGTGGACATGAACCTTAAAAACTAAAGCTGGGTGGCAAAAAGCAATTCACCCAGTTCAAGTTATATTTCCATCAAGGCCTGGTTTGGAAGACAGCCCCTGTAATAAAAGACAGATTAATAGGAGAAAAACAAACAGTTTACTAACATTGTATACCTCCAGTACACAAAAGATAACTATTACTCAGTTTTCACAGCTTTTCCTATGTCTGCTGTTTCTTTAAAATCAGCCTAAAATAATCCTTATACCAATGAGACATATTTTGGGGGTGTTGGGGAGGAAGACCTTCCTGTGCCCTTCAAGGTCCTTCTAGCCAGACTAAGAATCGAACTGACATGAGACAGATTGACAGGAATAAATCAAATTTAATAGCATACGTAAGGAGAATCCACACAGACATGGAAATTCCAAAGATAAGGAGGCAACTTGAAGTTTAGCTAAGGAAAGGAGGAGGGGCCTGAGGACACAAAGGGGAGAAAGACCATTAGCGGGAAGGAAAAGGAGATGTTTTGAAAAACAAGGTTGCCCTATTATGCAGATAAGGTTTTTAGGTAAAAGGGGGTCTCTGTTAACAGCGCTCTTCTCTCCAATGTGAATTTTGGAAGTTGAGGGGAAGCAGAGAGCTTTTCCCACATCTGCTGGGTTTGGATTACTTTCCACTAGAAATAATCTTTATGCCAAAGTGGCCCATCTTGGGGCAGCCTGCCCTGGGCCCCTACAGGGACAAATTCTGCTCGCCTTCATTTCCCCCAGCACCTGACACCATGTGTGGCTCATGCTGGGGGTTCAAGACAGATTTCTTAAATGAACGATTTATAATAACTTCCTATGTGTTCAGGTCCCACAACTGCTCCGCTACTACTACCTACCACCAAGCCTTCAACGGATTCCAGGTTCAAGGAGTGTCTCCAAAAGAGAAAAACCTCACGGAGCAACGACAGAAAGACTAGTTTAGGGTTTTTAAGCGCCTTTCTTCCGGTCCTATTTACATGCATCATTAACCCCCAGTGAGAGCACTCAGTGATAAGTGACTTTAGAAATCATCATCATCACAATTGAAAACTTCCATTTAAGCCAGACTACCCGCCCCTTTGTGATGTTAAAGTCTGCCCCCCCCCCCCCCCCCCCCCCCCCCCGTGCTTAAATCCCGCTTTCTATGAGGCCCATTCCGGCTTTTAACTTACCTTGTGGGCTTTTCATTTGGAGCCTCTTGTGATCTTCAAGCTGTAATTTTCACAAGTGGAGCCCTAAAGCTCTTTAATATTTTTATTTACCAGAATTACTCCTTTCACTTCTGCCTGTGTTTGCAGGATGAATTTTCTGTAGTGTCTCACAAAATAACGCTGTAACACCTCACAGCACGAAGAGGAAAAAGTTAAAGGGCCAAAGACAACCACACACAAGGAAAGTTAACTGAGCAGTTAAAATATTTAAATCAGTATCAGAAAGCTCCAGTGCGCAACAGCTGTCCTCTCAAGGACATCGAACAGGAGCATACTTGATACCCTTCAACTGTTCACTTTAAATTGGTAAATTCTAGGTTATGTGAATTTCAGCTCAATTAATCTATACATATATATTTTTTATTCCCCCTTAAATTCTGCTCGCCTGCCTTACTTGCCATCCCTAGTCTTGGACTTGTTTAATTTTATTTGTAACTAAAAATAAGCAGGGTGACAAACTGAAAGAAACTTGGGCCGCACCCAAACTTGTGGTTGAGTTCCAGCTCACAGAATGACTCCATTTTTACTCGAAAATCACTATCGCATGTGCCCTGTCAGCCTTCTCATACATCACAGTGAAGGCCGGGTTACCTGGATCCTTGCTCCCTGCCAGAACAGCACCACTCGCCAGACAAAACACAAACACACTTTCTCCCCCATGAGGTCATTGGGAAAAGTTTAATTGGCTACAGAAATTTGTGAGAACCAAAGGCTGCCTCTGGAGTGAAACGGAAACTAGCCCTTTGGTTCTGGTTCATCTATAATTAGATCCCCTTTGAGGCTTTACATCCATGTTTGGTGGAAAACAGAGCAAATCTTTAAGAGTATGGTGATTTCCTCAGAGAGTTCATTCATCCTGGCTTCAATTACATCAGAGCCTAAAAAAGAAAGAAAGAAAGAAAGAAAGAAAGAAAGAAAGAAAGAAAGAAAGAAAGAAAGAAAGAAAGAATTAGCAACATCAGAAACTGAATAATGTAAGTCTTAAAATACCTCCAACTAGCCTTTGTACCATTTTGGTTTGCTACTAAAGGTCTCCATGTTTGAGGTAAACCTAAACAGAGAGAGATATGCTTTCCCTAGTGAACATGAATATTCCACCCCAAAGTGAAATATGAAGAGAGCTCATACTAGAGCAATTAACTCTTTATAATCTTTTCAGAAGCTTCTGTCCTGCTAAGGGAAGCTGCTCATTCACTTCAAGGCCTGCCATAACACTAGACTTGTCCCAGGCAATATCTGCCTCTGAGCCTGAGTTTAATAAAGCTATCCAGACTGCGATCCTCCCTAATAAAGCCTAAAAGAGCCATGGAGAAAATAAGCTGTCCTCAGAAGCCAACCCGGTCTCTGGCATCTTCCTACAAAGAAATAAAATACAATTTTATTTTATACAAATCCAAGGAAATCTGCTTTTCCCTGAAGGACCTAAACGAGGGATCAGCAAACTGTTTTTATAAATAAAGTTTTATTGGGAAAGCCACACCCCTTCATTTATGTATTGTCTAGGCTTGCTCTCCCTCTAGAATGGCAGCGTGGAATAGTTGCAACAGAGACTGCACGGCCCGCAAATCCTAAAATATTTACTATCTGGCCTTTTACAGAACAAGTTTGCTGACTTATTACTACTCTAACCACTATCGCCCCCAGACACACATTTGTAAGCGCACTTACATATTTGTTCCTGGCCCCAGGTGCATTCCATTTTCTCCCTGCTAACCATTTTCACCAGAGCTTTCTCTGGTGCATCCCAGTTTCCCCAAAGCATGATCGGCTGTTAGGCCTATCCTAACTATGCCCTGGGATGCTCCTGTTTGCTACCTATGTTAGTCAAATAAGAGCATCCCGAGAGAGCAAAATCCTACAAGGCAAGTCCTACGATGCTACTTTCTCCACGGAACAACAGCTTATCTGTAAGACCAACAGATAATACTTGAGGATTCCATCTTACCCTCTCAGGAAGTCCTGATCATTCCAGGTCATGTATTAGTTTCAGCTAATTTCCAACTCAGCTATTCTTGGCTCTGAAAAGCTGTCATCACTGGCATCGCTGTATCTATCACTAGATCAAAAGAGGAACTAATTTAGCAAGGTGTAAAAAAACAAAACAAAACAAAACAAAAAACAACCCTGGACCATTATTCTATTTCCAATTCTGAACACTTTCCATAATTAATCCCCATTCAGAGAAAATGCTAAGAAATATTCTACTGTCACTTTCTAGGCACTACAGAAAGAGGTTAGTTTGACTGCACATGGTGATCTCCTTTTGTCAGATGAGCTGATCACCTGCTTTCATCTTGTTGGAGGTAACTTATTCAGAAAATTGATAAAATCATTTCAACTTAGATTACCATTCATAACCTTCTGAAGACTGCTAATAAAGATCAGTAGCATGAAAGTTTTCCATTCCAACATTCTCAGACATCCAAGGATTTGAGAAATAATTTGCACAATTATGCTATTTTCATATTAGAAACTTTATGGCATGTTCCTACTCCCTCGAGTCACATGTAGTATTCAAAACAGGACCAATTACTGACACAGATGTTGCCATGTTGGGTTCCCTCAGAAGTGCACCTTCTCCAGGAGATAGCCCTGAAATTGTAGTTCTGTTTTGAGCCATGAGCTCAGGGTGGGATTCCTCTCGTTCGGTTCCAAATAAGTCAGCAAGTAGATCAACTCCACAAGAGTTCTACTGATCTATGGAGATGACGTTGCCCGGAAGTATTTTATGTGTGACCCAATCCTGACCTTGACCAACTTTTTTTGCTGACATATAGCAATAGAAATCTCAATTCCATAACAGGTGAAAATCCACTTTTTGTTTGTTTGTTTGTTTGTTTAAGGAGGAAAGGGAACAACTGAAGAAACCCTATGCTGACAGGTTAGGAAACAAAGATTTACTCTAAATATATTGAGCAAGTATCAATAAATACATAAACAAAAATGTGAAAGACAAGCCCACTCTCCTCCATGACTTTTGAACAAAATACTGGAAAGGCTGCAGGGGCGGGGCTAGAGTATGGACAGGAGATAAAGGATTAAGAACTGGCAGAAGAGAGCAGCCTGGGTGGCTCAGTCACTTAAGCTTCCAATTCTCAATTTCAGCTCAGGTTACGATCTCACAGTTCATGAGATGGAGTCCTGAGGTGGGCTCTGCGCTGACAGCGTGGAGCCTACTTGGGATTCTCTCTCCCTCTCTCTCTGTCCCTCCCTCACTCTCTCTGTCTTTGAAAATAAATACACTTAAAAAAAAAAAGAATTGGATACAAGACATGTTACAGAAACATTTAATGAACATATCCTTAACCAAATAGAAGAAAACTCCTACTTAGATTTTAAATCAGGAAAATCAGTTCTACTGTTACAAGAGGGTTTCCAGTAAAGAAAACACAGGAATAACTGAAGAATGTTTTTTCAGAAACTGCCCCTTCCTTATCTATGCAATCTCACTACACAAATGGAGAGTCTTTCCTGGTTCTGTGCAACAAAAAAGGATTTGGAAGTTGCACTCGACTTTCTCTGGGAGAAGAAACGAAGGTCAGGGTGTTGCAGTGATTCATCTGGCACACAGCTCATTCAAGGTGGGGCCAGAATCCCCATCATGCTAACCCAGGCCACAAGCTCAAGTCTAAACTGTGCTACAATGTGCCAGCAGTCACATGTCCCCTGACTCCACAAGTGAGAAAGCATCAGATTTTATACCTGCTTCCTTCCCTACTTCTGAACCCAGGGAAGAGTAAGGTGGGCCCACATCTTCCCCCTCACACCCCTGGTTGTACTATTTATTAGCCACATACTTTTGGACTGATCACTTGACTCCTGAGAGTCTGGGAAAAAGTAGTAACAATACCTACAACCTCACCAAAATGTTATGAGGGCCGAAAGAGAATGCATACATGTGCTCTGGAGACTGTATAAAAACATAAGTGATTGCTGTTTATGGGATTTACATATTTATAACAACAAGTCGTGGAAATATAAGGTCATAAAAACTGCCAAGTGCATGATTTTCAGAATTGTTTCTTGTACCGAGTAATTCCCTGCTCACGTTAGCCAGCAGACTTGGGTGGATCTGTTTGTAAGCTAATGGCTCTCATTTCTATCTGATGGCTGGCTACACCAAACTCTGACCACACATCAAAATGGCATAGGCTGAGCCTAACAAAGCGAGACTCAGCTTGAGTTTATTCACGTCCCAGGCAAATGAGTGGGTTCACTCATTTTCTTTCACATGTGTCGCTGGCCAGAAGCAGGACGATGAAATAAGCCATGGCCCTCAAGAACAGAATCATCAAAATAGGCATTGCTGTGAAACGTGCTGATTTTAGGGCATTCACGTGCCAGCAAAAAGCAAGTGCTAGAAATAAAACGTAGATCATCACCACACGCAGAATAGCAATGGCTCCCGCACATTCCATAAAATGCGGGTGCTACTCTGTGCCGTATATGACTTAGGGGTTCTTTTTGCTTTCACACAGAACAAACTTAAAGAAGTCATAAGATATAGTTATTTGGGTACATTTGCACTTAATTCGAGACATCACAGCTCTATCTTAAGGCTAACCCATCTTTTTAAATAATCTTCTCTGTACCCATGCACATGTTTCTCAGGAGGGAAAATTATTAGACATTCAGGTCTTACATGTTAAATTCTATGAAATGTCACAGAATATGGACTCATTTGTGTGTATCTTGATATATTTGATGAGGGGAAGTTTTTTTTTTTTAAGTTTATTTATTTTGAGAGAGAGTGAGCACGCACAAGCAAGCAGGGGAAGGGACGAGAGAGAGAGAGAGAGAGAGAGAGAGAATCCCCAGTAGGCTCCTCAGTGCTGCCAACACAGAGCCCAACTGGGGGCTCTAACTCATGAATCCTGAGATCATTACCTGAGATAAAATCAAGAGTTGGAGGTTTAACGGCCTGAGCCACCCAGGCGCCACTTGTGGAGGGGAAATTTTAAACCTGTACTGCCCAATATAGAAGCCACAAGCCACAGAAACTATCTAAATTTCAATCAATTAAAATCAAATTGAACTGAAAATTCCATTCCTCACTCACTTCAAGTGTTCACTATGTTACCGGGTCACTTGGTTCTTATCCCAGATGCACCAAAGAATTGGAGACCTGAGACCAGAATGGGCAGATAGAGTTTATTAACTAGATAAGTATAGTACACTTTCAAGAAAGAAAGGGGGCCACTGCTGGAGCAAAAGTGGTAATGGCCCCAAGAAGCTCTAGCTGCACCCTTTTAAACCTGTTTTCTGCATATGCAAATTTGGCTTTGATTGACAGCTGGTGGTTATAGTGCATTTTGGCTTCTGCGCAAGTGCCTACCCATGATGCACCTGTTATAATTGTATTTATTTGTGTATTATATATTTATGAGTTTCTAATGAGCTTTTGCTGTGACCTTAAGTGCAAGCTGCACCTTGTGCGCACATGCTCAGCTCGTGGAAGTCGCCTTGTGGCTTTTGAGCCAGCTGTGGGGCTAGGCCTTTCCTGTTCCCTTAGCTCTCAGAGGTGGCTCTGAAAGTGTGGCCGTTAACCCTGGGGGATGGCTCTGAGGGTGTGGCCAGCATCTGCTTTATGCCTCCTCCCTCTTGCTTAACTAACTACCTACCAAAAAGTCATGTGTGACTGGTGGCTGTCATATTGGGCAGTGCAGATTATAGAACATTTCCATCATTTCCATCATTGCATTGCAGAAAGTTCTATTGGATAGCACTTATTTTAAAACAAATGAATAATGATTTAAAAAAATATGATCATCTCCTTGTCACTCCCTTAAAAAAAAAAAATGTTTTTTAAGACCTGGCTATCTACAGTTAATGAAAATCATGGCAAATGTCTCTCGTGCATGCATATGCCCCCAAATAACGGAAGCACTCTTTTTTTCAAAAAAGTTTTTTACTATATTCTTTTTTTTTTTCAACGTTTATTTATTTTTGGGACAGAGAGAGACAGAGCATGAATGGGGGAGGGGGCAGAGAGAGAGGGAGACACAGAATCGGAAACAGGCTCCAGGCTCTGAGCCATCAGCCCAGAGCCTGACGCGGGGCTCGAACTCACGGACCACAAGATCGTGACCTGGCTGAAGTTGGACGCTTAACCGACTGCGCCACCCAGGCGCCCCATACTATATTCTTTTTAAGTAGGCTCTAAGCCCAAGGTGAGGCCTGAACCCACAACCCTGAGGTCAAGAGTCACATGATCTACCGACTGAGCCGGCCAGGTGCCCCTATGTTATTTTTTACAAGACAAAATGAAAATCACCAGCAACGACTCATGGGCATCTCTATCCTAACAACACTGGCTTGACTTACCAGACTTGACTGCAACAGTCTATGTGTGGTTCTTTGACAAATAAAAGGCTTGTCATAATCATTTGTCAAAGATTCCTGGCTCCTAATAAATTCCCAATGTAAGAAAACATATATTCCAAGGCCTCATATATCCCACCTTTTATGCTACCCCAGGGGCAGCCGTTAAACCATTTCTTCTCCATTAATAGAAAGAGGTGGTTGGAATTTCAAAAAACCTTTTTTTTGACGGCATACTGAGGATTCCCAGCCTACATGAGTTCCCACAATACTTTAGATCAAAATCCATTCTGTGTGGAACAAGCATGTTTTAAAACAGGTTGCCAGGCACACAGTTTTCTCCAAAGCATTGTTACTGCTACACTTACTTCCTTTTCAGAGAGCCCCTGGAAGCCATAAAATATAAGAGCAATGGAATGAAAACTTGGTATGCTGTGAATGACTTTTGCATTGAATAGTAAATGGTGGACTACAAGCCAGGCAGGGCATTAAAAGCACAGTAGTCTCTAGTACTAGGAACTCCATTCCTGGCTGGCACCCGTACCATCAGCACTGCAGTGAACCACCATCAATAAAAGAGCACCTTTCAATCAACATTTAAGCCCTAAGGGAAGGTGTACTCAAATGTGGTTTATTCACAGTACTTTACCAAAAAAAGTCTCAAGGTATGGAGTTGGTGACAAACAATGTGGGTCAGGGAAGGGGGTGCTGTTTTAAAAGGTGTTTTAAAAACTGCTTAAAAAGAATCATTTTTTTCCAGGTCACTTTTCCTTGAAATGTAATAAAGGGGAAAAAGTAGCCTCTTGATATCAGTAGCCGGAAAGGATGTAGACCCTGAGATTTAGGAGTAGGCTTGGAAAAAAGTACCCCGTAGGTAGCAAACCCAGAAGTCAAATCCATAGCACCTGCTCTATGCATCCACATTGTCCCCAAAGAAACAATCTATTTGCACCTGTCCCCTCTAAGGTATTTCTAGCTGGACTAAGAATCAAAGTGACATTAGACAGATTAATAGGGGAAAATTGAAGAGGCAAAAGTTTCTCTTGAGCCTGCAGGGTCTTGATCGCCTTCAGCTCAAAAACAGTCCATGTGCCAGGGGCGCCTGGCTGGTTCAATCGTTTAAGCGACGGACTTCAGCTCTGGTCTTGATGTCACCGTTTGTGAGTTTGAGCCCCACATTGGGCTCTCTGCTGTCTGCACAGAGCCCGCCTCGGATCCTCTGTCCCCCCTCTCTCTGTGCCTCTCCCACACTTGCTCTCTTTCTCTCTCTCTCTCTCTCTCTCTCTCTCTCTCTCAAAAATAAACACTTCATGCGGTGCCTGGGTGGCTCAGTCAGTTAAGCATCCAACTTCGGCTCAGGTCATGATTTCATGGTTGGTGAGTCTGAGCCCCGACTGGTAAACTCGAGCCCTGCTCAGAGCTCCACAGTCTCTCTCCCCGTCTCTCTGCACCTCCTGGGATTCTCTCTCTGTCCCTCACTCATTCTCGTGCTCTCTCTCTCTCACACACACAAATAAATAAATGAAAATTTTAATAGATAAATAGATTTAATTTAAAAATAAATAAATAAATAAACATTAGACAAAAAATAGTCCATGTGCCAAAGTGGCATATTTTGAGAGAACTTGTCCCAAACCCCTTCAAACTCTAAATAATCTTCATGCCAAAGTGGCCCATCTTGCGGTGGCCTGCCCTTGGCTCCTACACACCATATATTGTAAGAATGGCCCTTGGCCACACTAACCGTGCAGCCCGAAATTAAAAAAAAAAAATAGGCAAAACGATTCCAAGTTTAAAATAGTGCTAGAAAATGTACACCGGAGAGGCCACACCCACCTCCAATGCCCCCACCACCGGTCAGCAATGATTTTCCTCCAACTAGCATCCTAACAGGATACACATTGGCAGGATACAGACTCACCTCTCACTAAGCGGTTTAGGAATGTATATCAAGAGCCACAAAAGTGGTGTGAGCTGAAGCAAAAGCATTGAAATCTTCTGGGGAGATCGAGGGACTGCAAGCTGTTCCCTAAGGATCTGTGTGCATTTTATTCTAAAAGTCGAGAAGCCACTGAGAGTTTTAAACTCCAAAATAATGTAGGAAGATGGACTGAAAAGAGGAAAGCTGGAGGTAGAGACACCAGGTAGGAAGCGTTGTAGTAGGACAGCAGGACAGCAGAACTAAGGTAAAATTAATAATTCTCATTTAGGGGCACCTAGCTAGCTCAGTCGGTAGAGTGTGTGACTCTTGATCTCGGGGTTTGTGAGCTCAAGCCCCATGTTGGGCATAGAGCTTACTTAAAAAAAAAATCCCATTTAATTTCCCACCATAGACCAGACACTGTGTTAAGTGCTTTACATTTAGCCTGAGTGGCTCAGTCGGTTCAGCGTCCGAGTTCGGCTGAGGTCATGATCAGTGGCATTCGAGACCTGCATCGAGCTCTGTGCTGACAGCTCAGAGCCTGGAGCCTGTTTCAGATTCTGTGTCTCCCTCTCGCTCTCTACCCCTCCCCCCACTCTCTCTCTCTCTCTCTCTCTCTCTCTCTGTCTCTCAAAAATAAATAAACATTAAAAAAAAAAAGAGGAGGGTCCTGCTTGCCGGGGAACTCAGGAACTTGGCTTTCAGAATGTTTTATCCGTTACTAACTGATAATGCCAGTTTCACTTGGTGCAGGCTGTACATACAAGCAATGTGATTTACGGTGAATGCTTGCTTTCCTTCTGAGAGTCTGGAATGTGAGTGGCTACTAGGTAGAGAATGCCTATGTGACTAGCCCCAATAAAAACCCTAAACTCTGAGTCTCAAATGGGCATAAACACCACACACATTGCTGCAGGGGGAAGGTGAGCTCTGTGTGACCTTTCACGGGAGGGAGAGGGCACAGGAAACCTACAAATCGATTTCTCCAGACTCCACTTATATCTTTTCCTCTTACTGATCCAGCTGTGCAAACTTACTCTGTCACTGTAGTGAATTTCAACCATGAGTACAACTGTATTCAGATTTCCTTCTAGTGAATCATCAAACTTGTGGGTTGTTTTGGGGCTAAAACAAAGACTTTGAGTTTGATATTGCAGGTACTTTTGAGTAGCTTATAAAAACTTGAAAAGGGGCACCTGGATGGCTCAGTCGATTAAGCTTCCAACTCTTGATTTCAGCTCAGGTCATGATCTCACAATTCGTGAGTTCGAGTCCCACATGGGGCTCTGCACTGACCGTGTGGAGCCTTCTTGGGATTCTGTCTCCCTTTCTCTCTGCCCCTTCGCTGACTGCTCTCTCTCTCAAAATAAATAAAAATCAAACTTAAATTTAAGAAACCTGAGAAAACACTATCCTACAGCTGTTATGCCTCTTGAACAAAAGACTCCAAGTTGAAAACCAGGTGGAACTGGTCCTCATAACTGCTGCCACTCTACAGATAACAGAGTGGCCAAAAACTTAGCACACTAGCTCTAGATCCCCAAATAATATTCTCACTGCAACTTCCTAGGCACTAAAAGAGAACTCTTCTCCACAGGGCAGAATGCAGAGGTTATAGCTCAGGTGTACGAGCACAAAGCCAAAAATTTTTTTACATTCTGGGCTTTAAAGATGTCAGCTGCACATGTGCCATGTAATTACATACCGTCAGCCAATTTCTGGGAAAGGAAGTCATTATTCCAGTGTTCATATTCCTCGTTATGGTTGTTTATGGTTGATTACAGTCGGTAATCTTGTTTGACAGAAATACAGTCCCAACTCAGCTCACATTAGAGCCTGGCCGTCAAAGCAGCTGTCTGCTTTTCAATGTTCACTGACACCATGGAGCTGGGCAGAGAGAAGTTGAAGTTGAAGGTTCCTCTGGAATCCTGGTGTCTGTCACTGGGTTAATTCACTGGTGCCATTCTTAGTCAGAAAACCCCTTTAGGTGTCAGAATTAGACTACACTGTATCCATCCTCCCGTGCTACCTAGAATTGTTACTTTAGCAAACAAGGTTGTACTAAACAACCTCGTCTGTTGGGGAGCCAGGGAGGTAAAGATAAATAAGATGCTCGCCGCCCTTAAGAAATGCACTGGTTGGGGAGCCTGGGCGGCTCAGTCGGTTAAGGGACTAACTCTTGATTTCGGCTCAGGTCATGGTCTCGCAGTCCATGAGTTCGAGTCCCACACTGGGCTCTGCACTGACAGTGCGGAGGCTGCTTGAGATTCTCTCTCCCTCTTTCTCTGCCCCTACCCCGCGCTCTCTCTCTCTCTCAAAACAAACAAATAAACTAAAAGAGAGAGAGAGAAACGTACCGATTTATGGCTGATATGTAGGAATTGTCTGACTACCATGGAAGCACGCTGGTCAGCTGTAATTGCAACACCAGCATCAGAGTTATACTAAGAAGTCTTTCTCAGAAACTGCTGGTAAGCTTTACTCAGAGACCACCATCCCCCATGTGGGAATCGGCAGGCCATCCAACACATAGGTGGGCAGTCCCCACAAATTAGGTAGCATTTATTTCTAGCCACTGCTTGCAAACAACCAGTTTTGCGTGAATTATTTCTCTCAGCCATGTAACTTCCTCCACTGTCACTTTCCTTTTACATGTGGGCACCTGAAATAATGGAGACTATAAAGTGGCTGAGAAGGGTCACAGCGCACATGTGACATGGGACCACACTGGCATTTCCGACCTGCTACATAAGCCACGCGGTGTCAGAACACAGGACGCTCTCTCCACACACGATCTCACACGGAACCATATCACATGAGCCTGATCAAGTGCAGCTGCTCAGCTGGAGCAGGGAAGCTTCTGCCCCCTCAGCCTGCTCCTCGAAGCAGCCCAGATCCAGCTCCACAGGGCACAGTTTGAAAACCAGTGCGCCGGCTCCAGAGGACGAGGAATGATCATTAAGTCAGTAAGACACCCAACATGGAAATACGTAAAGCTGTTCCCATTTCAAAATGTGAGTAAAAGAAATGATAGAGAGCCGTGAGCTTCTCCTAGTAGGTGATGTCCCAAAGAAGCAGGCTTGGGTAACACGGGCACACACACACCCATCGGACACTGATCCTGGCACTCTAAACTGCAGCATCACGAGGATTATTTGCCACGATGAGGGTCAGTGACAGTAATCTTCTAAACAACACATATCCAGCTACTGTGGTACTAACTCTACCTAACCGCTCTCTAATTCTGGCCAGCTCCATAAAGTTACTGTATCGAATATTCTTGCATGAGAAGGAGTAAAGATATGAATTCTCCCCAAACTAATATTTACATGTAAAGAAATTTTCATGAAAATCCCTAAGGTATTTTTTTTTATTTGAACCTCATTTTCAAAATCATTGTATAATTCATCTGGAAGAATGGCAAAATATATTTTTTTGAAATGTTAAAGAATAACGGGTGTAGGGTAGATAAGGGCTTGATTTACAATAATGCTATGATGATGAAGAGGGTGGTAAGGGTTCAGAAATAAGAGATGAAATCATCAGTGGAACAAAACAGAAATCCCTGCAACAAATCTGAACTACTCAGCTTACTAACCGTGGGGGTGGGGTGCAGATACTACCTTAAGTAATACACCAATAATAAAGTACATATAGATTATAGATTTAAACTATAAAATTGAAAGCATAAGAATACCAGTGGAAAACAAATGGGCCATTATTTATACAATATTTTTGATAGGGAAAGGAAGATTTTAGGCATGATACTAAAGGCAGAATCCATAAAAGTTAAAGATTTGATTACATAAATTTTAAAAATATGTAAGTAAGGGCACCTGGCTGGCTCAGTCAGTAGAGCATGTGATTCTTGATCTCAAGGTTGTAAGTTCCAGCCCTATGTTGGGTGTAGAGCTTACTGAAAAATAAAATCTTTTTTTTTTTTTTTTTTTTTTAAATTTTGAGAGAGGAAGAGAGCCCATGCACAAGCATGTGAGCAGGGGAGGGGTAGAGAGAGCGACAGAGAGAGAGAGAGAAAAAGAGAGAATTCTAAGCAGGTTCCATGCTGTCAGCACAGAGCCTAACATGAGGCTCAATCCCATGAACCATGACATCATGATCTGACCAAAAATCAAGAGTCAGACGCTTAACCAACTGAGCCACCCAGGCACCCCGAAAAATAGGATCTTAAAAAAAACACACACACACAAATAAAGACTATATAAAGTCCTAACTGAAAACTCTCTAGGGAAAATGAAAACTACCATTAACAATTTAAAAGTCAAACAAACCCACTTTGAAAAAATATTTGCAACCTAAGAAAGGATTAATGTCCTTTATATATAATGAGTTTACCAATCAGTAAGAAAAAGGATATAATAGCAAAAGGAAAAAATAGAGCAGAGGGTATGAACAGGCTATTCCTAAAAAAGCAAATAAACACAAAACATTTTTATGTATTCATTAATCAAAGAGTCAACACAAGAAAATCCCATTTTTCACTTATCAAAATGACACAAATTTCTAAAATAATACCCAGCATCAGCATGATTTGGAAAGCTGACATGCTACCATTGTAGATGTGAAGAAATCATTTTCATTCAGAGAAAAAAATTATGATCGTTAAGAAAGAAAAAATTACTCGTCACTTTTAAAAAAATCCTGTAATGATATTAAATTTCATGAGAAACCTAAAAAAAAAAAAAAAAGATGAAGAAGCCCAAGACATTGGTAAGCACAGCTTGGGATGGGATTCACTACTCCCTACTCACTACTAGGGAGTCACTACTCACTACTAGGAGTAGTAAGCTGGTTACCTAGGAGACAGTTTGCAGCCCTCTTGCAGGTAGGTATGCAGGTTCCCAGTTGCCGCAAGTAATAGTCCCAGGTATGGAGGGGAAGGCTTCATCGGCCTAGAAGAAAACTCAGGATGGAATTGGACACCAACAAAATAGGGGTGATCTGAAATGAGAATAATCATGATGCAATTGAAGCAGAAAAACACGAGAGCTGCTTTTAAGGTCTTATCTTTTCACAAGAAAACACATCAAACAGTGAGACAATTAACCTGCTATCATTGCCAGTGACTTTCATGAGTCATCTTCACAGCAGAATTTCACACGGCAAAACACATCTCACTTAATAAGAGATCTGGCATTTTATCTGTGCAAGGTGCTAGCATGAGCAAAATCAAGCCAAACTTTTGAATGATGAATCCTGCTTGCCCAAAGTCCACTTGCTTTTTGAAGGCACTTCATAGACTTACCTTGGCTCCATTTCAATGGAATCCCTCTCGCTCTAGGCTAATTGTAGGTCATTCTGTCTCTTAGCTGGCTTCAGGCCATTTCCTACAAGGTCTTTACCGTTCCCAAGGGAAGAGTGGGGGGGGGGGGGGGGAGGGAATGCAGCAAGTACTTGCGGGTATTAATCAGAGATGGCACCATGAAACTGAACTGACACTCCTACTTTAGCCTATGCCAACTTATCTCCTGTGACTATGAGACTCAGAGTGATAAAAGGATGGCCTTTCAACGTGTTAATGGTGGTAACGGCTCAAGGTGGTAAGAGGTCAAGATATTTTTATTTTCTTCCTTATACTTTTCCCTATCATGTGAAACTTTTCCATGAGCATATGTTCCTTACATCATTGGTGGAGGGGAAGTTAAGCGATTTTCATATCAAGGGTTGTCAAATCTCCTACACGAACAATTCAAGTTCTCTTAGATGTAATAGGAAGAGAAAAGTAGCTTTACCAGCTACTTTTAAATACACGAATCTTGTTTTAGAATGGAAAAAATTAAATGGGCAACATTTCCAAATCTCGGTAGAAATTGTACAGAATTGCAAATTCCTTCCCCTATCAGAATTCTCAAAAACTATGTTTTTTCCCCCGATTAGGAAGCAGTTCCTAATCAAGCAACTCTCTAGAAATCCAGCAACCCTCTTATCCCATAATCACTAGAGTACAGAACATGGTCAGTGCTATATTCCCTACTTTAAAAATTATTTTAACTTGGGCAACTGGGTGGCTCAGTCAGTTGAGCACCTGACTTTGGCTCAGGTCATGATCTCACAGCACTTGAGTTCAAGCCGCACATCAGGCTCTGTGCTGACAGCTTGGAGCCTGGAGCCTGCTTCAGATTATGTGTCTCCCTCTCTGCACGTCCCCTGCTCGCACTCTCTCTCTCTCAAAACAAAATAAATAAACATTAAAAATAATTTTTAATTATTTTAATTGCTATATATATCAAACCGAAGATGCCAGAATATAAGTTTTATAGGGGGAAGTAAATAGAACTTTAAAGCTTTCAACAAGATGCTTTATCAAATGAACTAAAATTCTAGTATGGAAATCTGGGATGCCTGGGTGGCTCAGTCAGTTAAGCGTCCGACTTTAGCTCAGGTCGTGATCTCATGGTCCATGAGTTTGAGCCCCACATCAGGCTATGTGCTGACAGCTCAGAGCCTGGACCCTGCTTGGGATTCTGTGTCTCCCTCTCTCTGTGACTTTCCCCTGCTCATGCTCTGTCGCGTTCTCTCTCAAAAATAAATAAACATTAGGAGCACCTGGGTGGCTCAATCGGCTCAGGTCATGATCTCACAGTTCGTGAGTTTGAGCCCTGCATCGGGCTCTGCACTGACAGCTTGGAGCCTGGAGCTTTAGATTCTGTGACTCCCTTTCTCTCTGCCTCTCTGCCTCTCTCTCTCTCTCTCTCTCTCTCAATCAATAAACATTAAAAAAAAATTTTTAATGAAAAATAAATAAAAATCTAGTATGGAATTCAAAATCACAAATCTCCATCACTTACCACCGGAGACCCAAAGTTACAACAGTGAGGAATGATGATGGAACAGAAATGCCCACTCTTGTAAGGTTATCATTTAAAGCTTTGCTATACAACATGGCAGCTCCCAGCCACATGTGGCTATTTAAATTCATTCAAATTAATTGAGCACATCTCAAATGTTCAATAACCACACATGGCTAGTGGCTACCATACTGAACAGGGCAGAATAGGCCACCATGGCAGCAAGTTTAATTGGACAGCTCTGAGTCCAGAAAAATCCAGTGTAGAAATCCTCTACATCACATCTAGGAAGAAGCCTCCTTGAATTACAGGGACATTCAGGTAAGAAAGCTTGGTGAGGAGAATGCTACCTTCTCCCAGGAATGTGTCCCCTCAAGAAAAGAAGAAACCATCCATTCTTAGAAAAGAAACTAAGCAATGTAGCTTTAAATTTAATATGCAATGACTCTTACAGCACAGCATGTAGGGATGTCTTTGAAAGAAGCAGACAGTAATTGTGCTTTTTGTACAACTACACACAGAAGCCAAGCAATGAGTCTGTCATAGTCAGGGACAAAATATTTGAATGAATGGACCACTGTTCTGAATCACTTTCTCAAAAAAAAAAAAAAAAAAAAAATCCCACATGCCAAAATGAGGAAAGAACCTAAAAAGTTTTTATTTTCATGATGCTCTATATCAGTCAGGTAAAATATCTGTTAAATAGTGCTCTTAATTGCTTTGAATCACATTCTGACGTTATACTAATCTCAAGCTTTGTTTTTCCTTTTAGAACCCCTTTAGGAATGTTGAGATTCATGGATATGATTCTAAGGGGTAGCTAAGATCAGAATCTTTGGGGGGAATTTTCCTTAATAAGATAAATTTCTTTGCAATCAACTTTTAAAAATTGCAGGATTTCACAGCGTCTCTCATTTCCTTTCCAACACGCACGAGATTTGCAAGTATCAACGGGAATCTAAATCCAGGCGATAAAAGAGGCATCTAAGAATTTGCTGACAATAATGAGAGCCAGGAGAATTAAAAGAAAGTACGTACTTGAATGAAGTAAACAAATAGTTATCTGCTTAAGAAATTCTCTGCCCTCTCACATGCCAGAAAGATTTAAGAGACTTCAACCCCAAAGAGTGATCCACCCTATAAAAATTCTAAATGATAGGCATTTCCATCAGAAAGACTACAGGAAATGCATCTCCATACCCTAATTCAAAACTTCAGGCACGGACTGATAATCTTAACTGGAATGTCCAATGAAAACAAGAGGAACAATAAAATCCACAGAGGTGGTCACAGGCCGTGGTTGGGCTCCAGCCGTGCCTGTGACTAGCTGGATGGCCCTGGGCAAGTTATTTATCCTCTCTGCACTCCAATCTCCTTCTCTGAAAAGTGGGAATAACATCACCTGCCTTGTCACTTAAATAAGGCACGCAGAGTCCCTAGCAAGGGGTCGAGTGAGAAGCATCTAGTGAGTGTGCATGCAGTGTCCACTGCTTTCCCTCTTTGAGGTCCAGGTAACATGTTACTGTATTCAAAGAAGCCTTCGCCAACTTTAATTCTCCTCCCTGCCCAGGACTCCTGAAATACCTGAACAGATTAGAGACAGAAAAGGAAAGGGAGAGAGAGAAGGAATTTGAAATAGAGGAATGTGACGTGGGCTAAGATGGTAAAAGAAGTAGGACATTTAGAAGAGTAAGTAGTCCCGAATATTTGTAGCCTAAAGTAGATAGGTTGGGGGGCGCCTGGGCAGCTCAGTCGGTTGAGCGACCGACTTCAGCTCAGGTCATGATCTCACAGTTTGTGAGCTCGAGCCCCGAGTCGGGCTCTGTGCTGACAGCTGGGAGCCTGGAGCCTGCTTCGGAGTCTGTGTCTCCCTCGCTCTCTGCCCCTCCCCCACTCATGCTCTGTCTCGCTCTGTCTCTCTCTGTCTCAGAAATAAACATAAAAAAATTTTTTTTTAAGTTGATAGGTTGAAACGATAGGTTCTAGAATGTCATGTTACCATTTTCAGAGTATCCTGTACAAACTAAGCATTTGATAAATGAGACTGGTTTATCCAACAAATTAGTGTCACACGCACTGCACAGTCACAGCCCTGTCCTCGGTAGGAGGCGTTGCAGAGGGAAGAGCCTGGAGGCAGGGAGAAGCTTTAGGACCACTCTGGGTTGGAGTCACCACGCACTGGGCCCAGGGTGGGAGGGATGGGAATGAAATCCCAAACTCGGTCTTCCTTTCTCGAGACGCAATCTACAGGACTTGATAGCTGATTACAAGTTGGGAGTATAAAAGGGAAGAAAAACTAAATGCATCCAATTTTAAGCCTGATGGTCTAGGACAGTGGTTCCCAATCGGGGCGAGTGTGTCCCTCAGGGACATTTGGCAATGTCTGCAGATGGTTTGGGGTGTTGCAACTTTCGGAGGTGAGGATGATGCTACTGGCATCCAGTGGGTAGAGGCCAGGGATGCTGCCACATGTCATAGAGTGCACAGGATGGCCCCCACCACAAAGAATGATCCCACTCCCAATGTCAATGGTGGCAAGGGAGAGAAACACTGGACAAGGAGATTGATGATAACAGAAATAGTCAGGAGGAAGAACTAGTTTGGAAGCATGTAAAGTTAATTTTAAATAAGTTGAATTAGAAGTCCTAGGAGAATATCCAGATAGATAAACAGGTCAAGCAGGCAACTGAACATGTTAGGTTCAAGTTAGTTAAATGAAGTATATACGTGTGAGTCCCGAACAGGGGTTGGCAAACATTTCTGTAAAGGGCCAGGTAGTAAGTAACCTTAGAGAAAGAGTAGGGATCAGCTGTAAGCATGAGCTTACCATATCTTTGCAGCTCTGAATGAGAACACTGTCCTCTGTCTCATCATTAATGGTGTATGGTCTGTGCCTATGCTCTCGAGGGTGTCCCAGGCCACACACAAACAACTTCTTCAGTGATCTCCCTCAACGAAAGTCTAATCCCTCTGTGCTGTTTGGTCTTACTAAGAACTTCCGTGGATACAGTGACTAGTGTGCAAAAGTCAAATGACTGGCCCACACTTGACCACAGACAGCAATACAGAAAGGCAGCTATAGAGGAATATAGAAAGGAGGGTACAACGAGGAGCCCACGTCCCAAACACAACAGACGTCAACACCAGTCACCAGTAGTGAGGAGGGCGCTGGGTCATTCTTCCTCAAAGGAGGAAGAAAGCAAAGTGTTACTCAATAACAAGCTGCCTGCCTTTCCCAGAGCAACTAACCTAGAGGCTAGCAACGGGAGAAGGCCCATAAAGGGGGCAGGGATGGTAAGGAAGCATACTGCTAGTGGAACTGGTAGACTCAGAGCAATGTATCATTTTAGGGTAGATTCAGACTACTGGGCCCCAAAATGATTAGGACTACACATGGTCTGTTTTCTCCTGTAATTTATATTTAGTCATATTATTTATGCTTAGTTGTGTATTTATTTCCAAGGAGAGGGGAAAAGAAGGACAGCAAAAAAAATAAATCTCAACTTATATCTTCACATACAACATCAAATTGTATCTTCCTATATAACAACAAATAGACATTAGTTTACCATGAGAATTTTTAAAAACAAAAAGCCCACTTACTTGCCAGTTCAATGATTTCCATCCTCTCCCCATCGACATCCTGACCTACAAAACTTAAGTCCTTCTGCTCAAACTGACTGATCAGGCTTGGGTTCACCTGGAAAAACAAGAAATTAAGTGTCTTTGGGCAGAAGTATCAGCTTATGAAAATGTCCATCCATTTCAGTGATGCCCTTAACTAGTAGCTCATTTCTATACCCAGCTCCCAAAGCCTATTTTTAAACTCATGATGAACCTGAGAAACAGGCTAATCACAGCCCCTAAATCTGAGAAGCCCACCTTCTGTTGCTCAAAGACGAGATTCAAAAAGGACTGTGATGCAGATTTCTGACTTGGAGCCTTGAGATTAGCTATTTATAGCTGTCACCATATTTGCTTCTTCGAGTTATGTGTAATTAAGTATCTCTCGTCAAATCACAAATCTGCTTGAGGATTAAAACTATCTTATTTCCCTTGAGACTCACCCCAATGCTTTCTCTACGTATAGTTACATAAAAACTCTAAGGAGAAGCTTAGAGCAATTTTTCTGCTAGAATATTGGTTACAGATGACAGGTTGATGACCTGGTGCACACAGCCCCTTTCCTCGTTCATCTCATCCCTAGTCCTTCCCGAAACTTTTCAGCCTCTCCACAGAAAGCACTTGCTCACCTAAAATCAAAGTGGGGTCCCACCTATCATCCTCAATCTTAACCCCATAGGCTTTTATGTTATTTTTCTAACATTAGGTTAGTTTTCATAATTTGTAATTATTTTTCCTTTTTCTAACAGCTTTATTGACATATAATTCACATACCATACAATTCACCCACTATAAGTGTACAATTCAATGATTTTTAACATATTCACAGAGGATTTCAGCTATGACCACAATTGATTCAAGAATATACCTTATCCCCTCTAACCATCATCCCCTAATACCCTCATCACCTCCCCACCAGCCCTAGGCAACCACTGATCCATATTGTCTCTTTAGATTTGTCATGTTAATGGAACCATACAGTATGTAGTCTTTTGGGACTGGCTTCTTGGCTTCTTTCTCTAGCATAACATTTTTAGATTCATCTAGGTAGTAGCATGCATCAATATTTCATTTCTTTTCATTGTCAAATAATTCCATTGTATGGATATACCACATCTTATTTATCCATTCATCAGTTGGTGGATATTGGTTGTTCCTTTTTTTTTTTTTTAGCTCTTATGGATAATGCTGCTTTGAGCATTTGTATATGAGTTGTGTGCATGTATATTTTCATTTCTCTTGGGTTATATATCTAAGGATGGAATTACCGGGTCATATGGTAACTCTGCATTTAACTTTTTGAGGAACTGCCTGATGATTTTCCAAAGTGGCTGAACCATTTTACATTCCTACCAACAGTGTATCCTCACCACCACTTGTTATTATCCATCTTTTTTGACTATAGCCATACCTAGTGGTATTTCTTTGTGGTTTTGATTTGCACTTCCCTGATGATTAATGATGTTGAACATCTTTTCATTTGCTTATTGGCCATTTATATATCTGTTTTGGAGAAATATCTAATCAGAATCCTTGCCATTATTTATTATCCAGTTCTAAGAATCCTTTATATATTCTAGATATAAGGACCTTGTCTGATATATATTTTCTGTTATCTTTTTTTAATCCTGTCTATTGGAATGTAAGCTCCCTATCAGGAGAGAGACCGTGTGTGTGTGTGTGTGTGTGTGTGTGTGTGTGTGCTTCCCCCTCCCATCTCCAGTGCATATCAGAGGCACAAGAAGAATGGAGGAATGGATGGCCACAGTATTGTGTGCACAGTAATTCTCACACCTTCTAGCTACCACTTAGGCAAAGCAGCTCAATAGTTTTTGTCCCACCAGTTA
Source organism: Prionailurus bengalensis (assembly GCF_016509475.1). Taxonomy (NCBI): domain Eukaryota; kingdom Metazoa; phylum Chordata; class Mammalia; order Carnivora; family Felidae; genus Prionailurus; species Prionailurus bengalensis. Next base: position 13,152,806 of record NC_057361.1, read on the forward strand.
GGCCAGTTCCCAATGGAAATAAGACCAAAAATGGCCTATACTCAGCAAAGTGTTCCCTAATTGTAGTGACACTGTTGATAGCCTACTCGGCATCGACTCCCAGCGGTCTTCCCTCAAAACAGAACCGTGGACTTGTCCTGGCATCTACTCTACCCCCACATGACCCATGGGATTCCATCTCCCCCATTCTAAAAGTTGGTCCTGACTGGTCTAAGCCAACATGATAAGCCTATCCCTCTTGGCTAATGAATGATCCAAGAACTCAGGTTTAAACCTGGTTTAGCTTTGCCTTTGGAATGGTTACTAGTTCAGAGGTGGGCAAGTGATCTGTATTGATCCAATCAGACTGAAGAAAAACTTCCATGTCTAGGAGAGATGCGTGTTGCCTCAGCTGCAGCTGGTAGCCATCTTGCATCTATGAGGGAAACCAGCCTAGGACAAGGTAAACACCCAGAAAAGGGTAAGGCCAAGAGAATCCCAGGGATAGTAGAAGCCCTGATTATACCATGCCTGGAGCCTGCCCAGCCTCTGAACTACCTATTATCTGATATAACTAGTTTCTTTACTGTTGAGGTTGGTTTGAGTAAATAACAAGCAGGGATTTTGATTCTTCCCAGCCAAAAGCATCACAATTGATACACCAATTAATTCTGGTATAGATAGTCTGCATCTTGGGGAACCTATGCTTCTCATGTGACAATCTCAACAGTCACTCTTAGTAATCATGTGACACTAAGGCTCTTGCTCAATGTAGATTTCCAAAGAGGTTCCCAAACCAAGAACTCATTATGTGATACCCAGAGATGCATCCCTAACCTGAGAGACATACGGTTCAGAAGATGTAAGTTCCCTTTACCCAAACCTTCCAAAATAAAGGGCAGGGGGTTAAGGATAAAGATGATGACCTTACCTTGGTCTAGGAGACAACAGTTAGGGTAACATAGAACCCTGATAATGTCCCTTGTGCAGATACTTAAAGATTTTGCCTTTGAAAAGCCAAGAAGGACTGAGCCCAATGGATACCACAGAGCTGGACACCTTTTCCAGAGGTCCGCTTGTAATCACCGGAGTTCCTTTAACTAAGCATCTACATTCCATAGTAATTTAGTGTGGGGGCCATACCTCATACCGATGTCTGTGCCTTTCTTCTATAAAAGGAACATCACCATAAAGTTTCCCTATAAAGATACAAGAATGGAATTAAAATCAAAGTAATCAGTTTTGGAATCACATCGATAGCATATGTATGGGGGACATCTCTTTGATCTCTATCCATATGTTAGAGGCCCAAGAATTAACTGGACTCCAGATACTAATCTAGATTTTCTTCTCTTACAGTACAGAATAGGAATAGCTTCAAAACCCTAAAACAATTCTCAAGTACGCCATCACCATCGCATAAAGGGAAGCTCTCTGTTAGACAAGTTCACCGTGGAGTCCAAGAGATGCGCCCTCCTTTTATACACCTACCTGCAGTATTGAGAGGGGGAGTAACGTCTGCACCATCCCTCCTGTGCAGATTCATAACAGGGCTCATTTTACAAAAGAACAAAACAAAACCAAAGGAACGGAAACGAAACTGAAGGACTTGCCCAAGGCCCCACCCCACTGGCAGCACAGTTCTGTCTTGAGCCCAGGCCCCCCCGCACCTGGTCCATGCTTTCTCCACCACACCAGCCACCTCAGTGTAGTGGCCAAATTGGTTTGCACTCTGCCTTAAAAATAAGCCTGTCCTTCGACTCTAACATTTGACCTGTAAGAATTTACCCCGGAAAATAGAAACAAAGAGAGTTCACCGTGAAGATGTGCACTGCTTCATTATTTACCAGCGGACAATTGGAAACAAGCCCAGAGTCAGGAATAGAGGACTGATGGATTAAATGAGAGCACATCTATACCAACAATTCTGGGTTTTTTTTAAGTTTTTTAAAAAATTTATTTATTTATTATTTTGAGAGAGAGAGAGAGCCCAAGCAGGTGAGGGGCAGAGAGACAGGGAGAGGGAGAGAGAATCACAAACAGGCTCCTCACTGTCAGCGTGGAGCCCATCACGGGGCTGGAACTCATGAACGGAGAGATCATGACGTGAGCTGAAACCAAGAGTCAACAATTCTTAACCAGGAGTGCATGGCTCACGATCACGTGCGGGGCTGCTAAAACATGTCCATGTCACTGCAGGTGCTGCAGCCCAGGGCAGTATGTGGTACATGACCAATCTGGCAATGGTCACAGTGACCGGGGGGATGCCCAGTGACGGCAGTGTCAGGCAGATAGCAGTGGCATCCGTCACCAGACCCCTCTCAAGAGCGGGCCCCCCTGGATCATGTGCAGAAGCAGGACGGCACTGGTACCAAGCGGGTTTTAACACTGGAGCAGCGGGAGAGGCCAAGAGCCACCCCCTCAGCGCCAGCCATCATGACGCAGATCCCCGGCACACAGAGAAAACCCGCCAATGGTGCTGGAGCGCATCGTCCAACTACAACAGAATGGCCGGCAGTGCTCAGTTCAACAGGCAGGGGGTCACCAGACTCTCCAAGACGTCACGAGGCTGCGGGCAGGGTGTTTCCCACCAAGACAGACCAAATTCCTCGTGCCTCCTTTGAGATTTTTGACTCGGATAAAGCTCACATCAGTTGTATTCTCGCATGACTGATATGATCGTTTATCACAACTGAACTTCTATTTGCGATTTTGTCCCTATAGATGCAGCTCCCTGGTGATGATGTTAATGATAGTGAATATTTACCACATGCATTTTAGAAAAATCAGAAATAGGTGCGCACAGGGAGCTACTTTGAGAGAGCTCCAACATGCCACCGAGAGGGGGCTCGTTCACGACAGAGCCTTTGTACTCAAACTATCGGTTCATAAAAATGAAAGGAAAAATGGAAACTAATAGCACAATAATGCCCAGTTGGGGGGAAAAAAAGAAGAAGAAGCGTATGTATCATTGTGAAGTTACAAGAGAAACCATTTGAATGCTCTGGACCTAACTTTGAAAGGATCCTGATTCCCTTATGACCTCTGACTTTGTGATCGATCTTTCCCTCCTGTGGGCCAAAATTTCCTCTCTGCTTTCTCCATTACAACAGATGACCTAGAAATCCAATAACAGAGCCTGCCAATACTGACAGATGGTGAGGAAAATGGCAAAAATCTCCACATTACGATATAAGAAATTATATATATTTATACATATGCTTTTATAAATAAAGTTTTATTGGGAAAGCCACGCCCCTTCATTTATGTATTGTCTAGGCTTGCTCTCCCTCTGGAATGGCAGTGTGGAATAGTTGCAACAGAGACTGCACCAGTCCCCTACGCCATTTAATGCATATGTGGCTTGGGTAAATTATTTCACCTCTCTGCCCCAGCTTCCTCATCTGTAAAATGTGGTTGCTATTGTTATCTCTAGACTAGGAAATCCAAGCAGGAAGATGATGGACATGATGGGGACTTGTCCCTTCAATTCTTATAACCAGTGTCTAGCACATAAGCAGGTAATCAATAAATATTTGTTTAATGAATGAGAAATATATATACAGGGGATATGATGAAATATGGTTTCAGAACTTTGGAAATACTGTTTTTTGCATTCAAATTCTTTCCCAATGGCTTACAAATCTGTCAAGAACGAATTAACAAAACTAATCCTTTGCCATATCCATGAAAAAAAATTAAAATTTCCTTTAAAACTATATGTTGAGAATCAGCTCAGAATCTTAGCAGTCCAATTCTATTTGAAACCTTACAGGGCACAGGCTGACTCAGTCAGTGGAGCATAGGACTCTTGATCTCTGGGTTGTGAGTTCCAGCCCCACATTGGGTGTAGAGATTACTTAACATAAAATCTTGAAAGAAAGAAAGAAAGAAAGAAAGAACGAAAGAAAGAAAGAAAGAAAACACCTTAAAAACAAAATCAAACCAAGAATGCTCATTCTGGGGCCCCACCCCAGGGATTCTGATTTGGTTACTCTCAGGAGAGTGCCTGGGCATATGGGTTTTTACAAAGTGCCTCCTCCCTGTGCGTTCCGGGCTAGGAACCACTGATCCACACTGTCACTGAAAGTGCTGTAGGAGGACAGTCAATGACAAGGCAAGATGCTAGCTGCTGCTGAATGTGGAGGGTATCTAGGTGTGGAGTGAAAAGACTGAGGGGTAGAGACACCATGTTCTGAAGAGCGATTCTCCAGATGGATTTATCAAGCGCACATACACCATGGCATGATCTTGGCCACAGGGGAAATCCTCCACAAAACAACAGTCTTCCTTTCAATCCTAGTCTTTCTGGAGACAAAATCAAATGCAACACAGGAGCACCTGGGTGGCTCAGTCGGTTAAGCATCTGACTTGACCTGAGGTCATGGTCTTGTGGTTCACGTGTTCGGGCCCCACACTGGGCTCTGTGCTGTCAGTGCAGAGCCTGCTTTGGATCCTCTGTCTCCTGTCTCTCTGCCCCTCCCCAGCTCATGCTCGCTCTCGCTCTCTCAAAAATAACATAAACATTAAAAAAATCAAATGCAACAGAGATTAAGTGCACGTAAGGTTAAGGTTCACTTAAGAAGTTAGGCGCCTGGGTGGCTCAGTCTGTTGAGCGTCCAACTTCGGCTCAGGTCATGATCTTGTGGCTCTTGGGTCCGAGCCCCATGTCGGGCTCTGTGCTGACAGTTCAGAGCCTGGAGCCTGATTCTGGGTACCCCCTCTCACTCTGCCCATCCCCCACTCATGCTCTGTCTGTCTCTCTCTCAAAAATAAACATTAAAAAAAAATTTTTTTAAGAACCAAGTGCCAGCAAAGCTTTAGAGAAAAGCAACTGATAAAAGTCTTAAAACCCATAAAATGCTCCCAACATAGGCAGCAAGACACCAATAATAAGTACAATAGGTTTCTCAGAAACAAAAACACTTTGCCAATTTACATCATCTCCTTCTCTAATTTGCTACTGGGTAAATTCTGTCTCATACATATTATTTTTTCTCTCTTTCTTTCCTTCTTTCTTGAGAGAGAGAGGGTGCACGAGCAGGGAGAGACAGTGAGACAGGGAGAGGGAAAATCCCAAGCAGTCTCTGCCCTCAAACTCACAAACATTGAGATCATGACCTGAGCCAAAACCAAGAGTCCGACGCTTAAGTGACTGAGCCACCCAGGCGCCCCGATACATAATATATTCTTTTATTTAATTTTTTAAAATGTTTATTTATTTTTGAGAGAGAGACAGAGACAGAGACAGAGACAGAGACAGGACAGAGTGTGAGCAGGGGAGGGGCAGAGAGAGAGGGAGACACAGAATCCGAAGCAGGCTCCAGGCTCCAATCTGTCAGCACAGAGCCCAACGTGGGGCTCAAACTCACAAACCGCGAGATCATGACCTGACCTAAAGTCAGTGGCTTAACCAACTGAGCCATCCAGGTGCCCCCAAAATATATTCTTAATCTATGCATGATCCTGCCCACTCCCACTCTCGTGTTAGTAATCCTAGCAACTGAACCTGAGTTATTTTTCGCTCCTTTTCAGAGCCAAAATTTTCCCCTTCCAAAAAGCTATATAAAGCCAAAAGGTGAAGGAAACCAAATGTCTATGGCCAGAAAAATGGATACACAAAAATGGTCCATACATACAATGCAATATCATTCAGCCTTAAACAGGAAGGAATTTCTGACCATGCTACAACATGGATAAACCTTGAGGCTATTACACCAAGTGAAATAAGCCAGCCACAGAAAGACAAATTCTGGATGATTCCACTTATACGAGGTCCCTAGAGTAGTCAAATTTATGGAGACAGAAAGTAGAACCGTGGTTGCTAAGGGCTGCAGGCAGGGGGAATAGGAATTTGTTAAACGGGTACAGAGTTTCAGTTTTGCAAGATAATAAAGTTCTGGAGATTGGTTGCACAGTAATGTAAATATCCTTAATACTATTGAACTGCACATGTAAAAACATTAAGATGGTAAATTTTATGTTACACGCATTTTACCACAATTAAAGTATTTTTTAAGTTTATTTATTTATTTTGAGACAGAGCAAGAGGGACAGAGGGAGCACAAGCAGGGGAAGGAGACAGAGGGAGAGAATCCCAAGCAGGTTCCACATTGTCAGAGCAGAGCCCAACTTGGGGCTCGATCCCAGGAACCTCGAGACCGTGACCTGAGCCAAAATCAAGACTCGGACGCTTAACTGACTGAGCCACCCAGGTACCCCCACAATTAAAATTTTTAAAACTGAAATTTATACAGCTCCATTCTTGCCCCCACCATTCCCTCTTCCCCTAACTTCCCCTTTATCCAAACCTCCCATCCGCATTGTTTGCAACCTATCTTACTGAACTACTCTCAAAAACCCAGCAGATCTGTCTTCAGTTGGGACCACAGTAACTCCCCCTTTCCCCATCTGTGACCTCTGTTCCTCTGTGCCTTCTGCTGGCCCCGTTTACTAGCTGTTTATCCTCAACTGGAGACACCTGCCCAGAGCTGTACCCTCCCTTCTTCCCCCACTTTCACTCCTAAAAGCCATCACCCATATGCTGTCGACCCACATTCTGTACCTTCTGATCCTTCCCTTTCACCTGGACTCCACAGCTCCTATTTCCAGGGGGCTAGAGGAAATCACCCACGGCATGGACAAAAGGTAAAATCGCTACCTGATGGGTTTTGTTACCTCTTTCCTCTTGACAGCACTGCCTTGCCTTTGCACAAATAGCTTTTAACTGCTGCACGAGTGTCTTAATTCGAGTCACTTCGAAGACTGTCCAGAACCATGCCCTGTGCTAATTAGGCACTACCAGCAGCTAGAACTCTCTGTGTACGTGCAAGTGTTTGCCGGTATTTGTCCAATGAAGAGGTTGTTCAGGGTGTGGATATGTGGTGTGTTTGGCTTGCATAGTGTTGGCAGACACACGGTGTTTTAAAACTTTAAATACGTTGCCAACATTTAGAAACCATGAGATTTCTCATGAAACTCCAGATTTCCAGATTCTGTTGAAAATTTAGACGACTGGCAACAGTGAATGCACAGTCCTTCATGTGACTATCAGTTTTAGCAGTTACTCCTTTGATGGATCAAGTCCTTGTCAATTTGCCCCAGTCCCCACCACTCCCTACTGCCTCTCTGACTCTAAGGCCTGATTTAGCTGCCACTGATTGTTGAGCTTAAGCTGTGGCATCTCTTATACCTGGCTGTTTGACTCATTTACATTCCCAGCCCAGTCCTACTGGCCCAGCTGCTCAGCCCTATGTTGATTCAGTGTGTGTGTCCCTCCTCAAGCCAAGCGTGTGGTTTCAGACTGGCTTTCAGAAGCCAGAGTGGGGTCTACATTTCCTGCTCTCCCTGCTCTCCTTTCACAAGACACTCCGGAAAGCTGTGGAATCCTGTCCTGGGTCTCTCAGCACAAGGCAGCTTTCAGCTCCGCAAGCTGTTTGGGTGTTTCTATTCCCCCTTTAATTAAGGTCCAGCCATTTGGTATAGTGAGGTGGTCAAGAGCTCAGGCTCAGAAATCAGCTGAGTGACTTTCTAACAAATAACCTGGCTAAGATGCCTTTCTCTCTCGTGCAAAATTCGCCTGGGTCCTAGGGGTGTTGAAACAAATAACTGAAATCATGCACATGACGTCCTAATTACTGACGCTTAGAAAGTGTGCAGTCAGGGCCAGCCACTATCTTTGTCCTTCTTTACTTATTACTTTTAGATTTTACTACACCGCTTCCTTAGTTTTTATAAAACATCTCATTTCTTTTAAGTATCTAAACTCCTCCTCTTTCCCTAGTTTTGTTTTTCATGATCTTTTACCTCAATTTGCTAGTATAAAAATGCTAATTTTCTATTTTTGAAATGCGATTCCTTGCCTTTAACTCTACAGTTTTTTCCTTGCTCGAATCTCTTCCCCTCCCCCCGGCTTAGTATTCTTATCCTATTTTTAACATCTCTTTTCTTAGATTTTTCTTTATGCTTCTGCCAGTCCCTATTAGCAGGTGGGAAGCAGAGAGACTAGAACGACGGGGAGGTCTGCTCGTCCTCACCCTAGGCTCACTGCTTCTCCCCTCCCACTGCCATCGCAGGACCCCATTCTTTTTTTTTTTTTTTTGTATATTCATTAAAATTTTTTTTAATTGGGGTATAGTTGAAATACGATGTTGTATTCGTTTCAGGTGTACAACATAATGATTCAGTATCTCTATGTTATGCTGTGCTCACCACATTGACTCACTCACCATTGACTATATATATGCCCTATACTTTTTATTCCCATAACTTACTTACTCCATAACTGGAAGCCAGTATCTCCCACTCCCCTTCACCCATTTTGCCCAACCCCTCACCCCATCCCCTCTGGCAACCACCAGTTTGTTCTCTATTTATAGGTCTGGATTCCGCTTTTCATTTGTTTATTCATTTGTTTTGTTTTTTTTCAGATTCCACATTACGAGTGAAATCATATGGTATTTGTCTTTTTCAGTCTGACTTATCTCACTTAGCATAATGCCCTCTAGTTCCATCCATATTGCTGCAAAGGACAAGATCTCATCCTTTTTACGGCTGAGTAATATTCCGCTGTGTAAATGTACCACAGCTTCTTTCGGTATTCATCCGTTGATGGACACTTAGGTTGCTTCCATATCTTGGCTATTGTAAATAATGCTGCAAGAAACATAGGGGTGTATATATATATTTTTGAATTAGTGTTTTCGTTTTCCTTGGGTAAACTCCCAGTAGTGGAATTACTAGATCATATAGTATTTCTAATTTTTTTTGAGGAACGTCCATACTGTTTCCCACAGTGGCTATACCAGTAGTGGGGCCCCCCATTCTTAATACTGGGTCATACCCAGGGGTGCCTGGGTGGCTCAGTCGGTTAAGCATCTGACTCTCAGCTGACAGCTCAGAGCCCGCAGCCTGCTTCGGATTCTGTGTGTGTGTCTCTCTCTGCCCTTCCTCCAATCACACTGTCTCTCTGTCTCTCTCTCTCTTTCTGTCCCTTCCTCTCAAAATAAATAAACATTAAAAATATATATATTAGGTCATATCCAGAACTTTGAGAGACATGCAAGTCTTATCGTATTGACAATATCCCCTTCACGTTAACGATCCTAACAGCCACACTGAAATAGTGCCTTTTCTGTGCCGGGCACTGAAGGACCCACATGCATAACTGATTTAACCCTCAGAAGAACTCCCTGAGGCAGGAGGCATTCTGGTGTCCGTTTTGCAGATGCAGAAACTGTAGTGTAAGCACCTACACGGCCAGGTACTGAGAGCTGGGGCTGGGGGGGGCCTCCGATGGGGCAGTGTGGCTCCTGCAGCGGGGCCGTTGGCCTCTCCACTGGTTCCCATGGGTGAAGTGCTGGGCACAGAGCCAGTCCAGTAAGGGTCACATAAATGCCTTCTGTTGTTGTGTCCCAGACCTGTGAGTCCCCATATCCACAAACACGTTAGCGAATGGTTTCCCCAGCAAAAGGCAGGAAGGAGCAGGGGAGAGAGCTACCCCGCACAGTGGACCACCGGCAGGGAGGCGGCGAGGCTCGCCAGCTGGCATGCTCCCATTGGTCTCAGCACGACAAATTACCGTGCCATGGACTTGCAACGTCCCTAAATCCCCGGTGACTTCTTTTAGATTGTTTTGTAAATCACCTCATTAACCGAGCCAAAGCTTTTTGTATGGTGTGATTATTTTCCTAAACCTCCTAACAATCTAACCACACCAGGAACTAGAAGCTGTTTTTCTCTATCAATGCCTTGATAAGAGATAAGAAAGCAAAAGCAATTTGTCTAGCCGGTGAAAATTTGTTCCACCTTATCCCCTTGCCTTTCAGTGCTTTCAAATTGGAGATTGACCACTCTGTATCTCCAAGGCCACGTATTTAGCCCAGATCCTTAATGCGGGCACTCACTCAACACTTCCTGGTTGGCCTGTTGCCTGTTCTCTCCGAACAAAACCTTTTTTTCCCTTAGAGTGAAGCAGGGCCAAGCATTTTAGTCAAGTCCTCCTCCTCATCCTGACGAAATGCAAAGAAGATCCCCAAAAGGAAGTGAGTCTGTTCCTAAAGCACTCAATTTCCACTTGCTGCCAACATCATGCTCAGGAGCTTGACACAGCTGTGTCAAGTCTCACCGTCCCTTGTCATCTGCCCTGACGATGAGGGTCATCTTCTCAGAATTCTGATGGGAAATCACCAGGACCTGGTCTCCAGCTGGATAGACTGCACTGCAGAGGGCTTCTAATTCCTCTCAAAATGTGCCACATTCTCCACTGCACTGGACACCCCTACAGGGCAAAATGGCAGCCACTGGCTTTTTAAAAAATTTTTTTAATGTTTATTTATTTTTGAGACAGAGAGAGAGAGAGAGAGACAGAGACAGAGCGTGAGTGGGGGAGGGTCAGAGAGAGGGAGACACAGAATCTGAAGCAGGCTCCAGGCTCTGAGCTGTCAGCACAGAGCCCAACGTGGGGCTCGAACTCACGGACCGTGAGATCGTGACCTGAGCCGAAGTCGGATGCTTAACCGACTGAGCCACCCAGGCACCCCATCATCCACTTGCTTTTAACGACCCCACCGCCCAGCACTGTGCTCATGGGGTGGCCCTTTCCCTCCTCTGCCCGCACCCCCCACCCCACCTCAAGTGCTCAGGTCTGCTCTGCACCCTTCTACCCCTACAGCATTCCTGTTTCTAAAAGCAAGGGCTCCCGACCATTTGGGTGTTGGTTTGGAGAACAGTTTCTCAAATTGCACATCAAATACGGGATTGCTTTAAACTGAGTCTACTCTAGCATCCCTACCAGTGCATACACACACCAGATTGTGCAGTAGTTTTTAAAGTTTATTTATTTATTTTGAGAGAGTGGGGGAGGGGGACAGAGAGTGAGGGGTGGGGTGGGGTGATAGAATCCCAAGCAGGCTCCTTGTCAGCTCGAAGCCCGATGCGGGGCTCCATCCCACGAACTGTGAGATCCTGACCTGAGCTGAAACCAAGAGTTGGATGCTCAACAGATTGAGCCACCCGGGCGCCCCCCAGATTGTGCAGTATTAAAACATGCTACCTGCACGGTCCAAAAAGCACATTCTTTCTGGTAGGTGGCAGTTTGGTTTGAAGAACACACTTAGCACAAAGACATGCTCCCTTTCCTGGATGCCTCGGCAACATATCTGGGACCTGACTAAAAAAATGAAGCCTGGGGACGGTAATATTTTGGAAACTATAACCATCAAACAAGTTGTCAGCCATCCCCTTAATGAGCTCTGAACCTTGTCTGAATTGCTTTGTATTTTACTACGTCCCCATCTCTCACACTCAGTTGAGAGCCACAAGCAAAACGATAAAGTTTATTTTTGGAGTCTTAAAACCCTCTCATAAAAAAGTTCCCTGGTGCTTTCCCTGGTTCCTCTCTCACCTGAGCCTGACCCACTCCATCTCCAGTCATGCCTCATTTTTGATTTCTCACTCTTCAAAGCACTCCACTTAATACTTAACCTGCTCTGCACCATCTCACCCTGCTTTTCAGATGTCATCTAATGAGTTAATCAACCAAGTAAGCATGTCACTGTGAAACAAGTCCTGCCATCTATGTATCCAGATAAAATGTGGTTTTGAAAAATTGAGGGTGTGAGGCGCCTGGGTGGCTCAGTTGGCTAAGCGTCCGACTTCGGCTTGGGTCGTGGTCTTGTGGTTTGTGAGTTCGAGCCCCGCGTCGGGCTCTGTGCTGACAGCTTGGAGCCTGGAGCCCACTTCGGATTCCGTGTCTCCCCCTCTCTCTACCCCTCCCCTGCTCACGCTCTGTGTCTCTCTGTCTCTCAATAATAAATAAACGTTAAAAAAATTTTTTAAAGAGAAAAATTGAGGGTATGTAATTTACATGCAATGAAATCTACAGATGTGAAGGGTAGATAGAGCTGTTTAATGAGTTCACCAGTGGTAAGATGCATGTTTTTTTAAACATTTTTTTTAAGTTTACTTATTTATTTTGAGAGAGAGAGAGAGAGTGAGTCAGTGAGAGAGGGGCAGAGAAAGAGGGAGAGAGAGAATCCCAAGCAGGCTTCGAGCTGTCAGCGCAGAGCCGGACGCAGGGCTCAATCTCACAAACTGTGAGATCATGATCTGAGCCCAAATCAAGAGTCCAACGCTCAAGTGACTGAGCCACCCGGGCACCCTAAAATGCATGCTTTAGGAGTCGCATTTTGGAGAGTGATTATAGTGGTGGGCTGTGAGGTCAGGGCCACCCATTCCAGTAGAAGACTAGAAACTATGTGAGAAGAGTGGTCCAGGCCTGTTCTGACCACCCACTGACCATGAGCCTTATCCTGTCACTAAGTGGTATATTTAGGCAGGCAAGCAGACAAGTGGGGAGATACCCTGAGTGCTTCCCAGGACGGTAACAGCCTTACTGCCTGGGCCTTACACCACGTTCGGCCTGTGCTTCTTGGTATAGACTAGGATTTGGCAAGCCATGGCAACTCCGAGGCAAACCAGGAATCCCTGACTATGTTCAGCCCTCGAATGAAGAATGGTTTTTACATTTTCAAATGCGTGGAAGAAAAAAATTGAAAGAATATTTCATGACACATTAAAATTACATGAAATTCACATTTTGGCCCCCATAAATAAAGGTATACTGGCACACAGCCACACTTGTTCCTTTACATACGTGCCTCTGGCTGCTTTTACACTACAATGGCAGAGTTGAGCAGTTACATCAAAGATCGTGTAACCCCAAAGCTGAAAATATTTACTCTCTGGGCTTTAACAGAAAAAGTTTATTAACCTCTGGTTTAGACCATTTAGGTAATAGACTTTGGGCTGGTAGATCTCTCCCTTCCCATGTTTAAGTGTTGATGGGGACACGGACAGCATATACACAAATAAACCAACATTTTGGGGTGGGGGAACTTTCCACTTTGCAGTGGAAAGAAATGCAGTAATGTAGTAATGGAAAGAAAATGAAAAAGAAATGTAGTAATGAAAAGAAATGCAACATAAAGTACAATAATAAAGGGTCCTTTTTGTTCTGCTAATAAAGCAAAAAGACAAATGATAAAAACACTAGCAAAGCCATTAGAGAAAGCAAGAACAGTACAGTGTAGTTCACATCATTATGAACTGGTTCACCTCTTCCATCAAACAATCTGGCAGAATTATCAGTCATAAATGTGTTCACACCCTTTGACCTAATAGTCCGAGTCCTGGAAATCTATTCTAAGGAAACAATCAAAAGAACATAAACACTGTGTCAAGATGTTCACATTACCATTTTTCTAACAAAATGCTGGAAACATCCTGAAGTGTTTAGAAATAAGAAATGAATCAGTAGGGGCACCTGGGTGGCTCAGTCGGTTAAGCATCTGACTCTTGATTTCAGCTCAGATCATCATCTCACAGTTCATGGGTTCAATCTCCACATTGGGCTCAGTGCTGACAGCATAGAGCCTGCTTAGGATTCTCTCTCTCCCTCTCCCTCTGTTCCTCCCCTGCTTGCACGTGCTCTCTCTCTCTCAAGATAAATAAACATTTAAAGAAAAGATCATGAATATGCAATTAATACTTAGGTGAAGTGTTAGAGAAATGCAGTCTAGAAAAATATCTTGCTTGTGAAGACCTTTGAACCAGCTTTGATAATTTCCCCCCACACTGTCATTAGTCCTTTAATAAGCAAAAGCCTTTGTAGACAAGGACAACACACACATACAGAACGCAGGACAGGAGTGAGCCTCTGGGAACACAATTCTTACAAATAGAGCAAATGATGATTAGTAGTACTTTGGTCCAAATCAATTTATACCTATAGTCTCCACTTCCAAAAACTCAAATTCAACTCATCTCACTGCATACATGAAATATGTATAGCTGTTTGTATGTCAATCATGCCTCAATGAAGTGGTTAAAAAAAAGAAAAAAGAAAAATCAAATTCCTAGTTTTCATGAACCTTAGGGAACTAAGGACTCTAAGAAAAAAAAGGAATTTGTTCCTGATGAATATAAAAATCAGAATCACTTTAGTAATCCAGCCTTTGTGTCCACCAATATCTTTAGGCTTTGGCCCTATTCCAAAGTATTCTCTTTTACTAAAACAAAACAAAACAAAACAAAACAAAACAACAAAAATAAACCTTTACTGGGGCGCCTGGGTGGCGCAGTCGGTTAAGCGTCCGACTTCAGCCAGGTCACGATCTCGCGGTCCGGGAGTTCGAGCCCCGCATCAGGCTCTGGGCTGATGGCTCAGAGCCTGGAGCCTGTTTCCGATTCTGTGTCTCCCTCTCTCTCTGCCCCTCCCCCGTTCATGCTCTGTCTCTCTCTGTCCCAAAAATAAATAAACGTTGAAAAAAAAAATTAAAAAAAAAAAATAAATAAAAAATAAATTAAAAAAAAAATAAATAAATAAACCTTTACTTTTCTGTTTTTCCATTCAACCCAGAGCACTGCAATCACAGGCCCATAAATCAAATTTAAATAATGAATGAATAGCATCAAATGCTTTCCATCAAAACTATAAATTATTTTCAGAAGCAATGTAAGCAAATGTATTTTGTTCCATTTTGCAGAAATATGCTGATGAGGGGGCTGTGGGGGGAGCCTTACAAAAGTAATGGGCTGACTAGAGAAAAAATGCTGCAAAAGAAATACGCCAACTAGGGGGAAGAAATCCACAAGATACTATGGTGCTATTTGTTTTTATATTTTTATGACACTCAATACAGCCATGGCCAGTGGTCGTATTCGTATCTCTCATCTCCAACACGACACAAGTGCAAGGGCAAAACCTTATGCATCCTGAGGCTCACAGGTTCACACACTCGTATGACATTTGCAAACTATGAAGCACAGTTTAAATTTAAGGGCAGGCCTGGGGTGCCTGGGTGGCTCAGTCAGTTAAGCGTTGGACTCTTGATTTCGGCTCAGGTCATGATCTCATGGTTGATGAGTTTGAGCCCTGCGTCCAGCTCTGCGCGGACAGCGAGAAGCCTCCCTGGGATTCTCTCTCCCTTTCTCTCTGTGCCCCTCCCCTGATCTTGCGCTCTCTCTCTCCCTCTTCCAAAATAAATAAAATAGACTTTAAAAAAAAAATTAAGGCAGGCACGGAAACAACCCAAATGTCCATCAACTGATGAACATATCAACAAAATGTAGTCTAACCATACAATGAAATAGTGTTCAGCCCTAAAAAGGAATGAACTGCTGATACGTGCTACAATGTACGTATACCTTAAAACATTATGCTAAATGAAATAAGCCAAACACAAAATATCATATGTCATATGGTTCCACTTATATGAAGTGTTCCTAACAGGCAAATCTGTAGAGACAGTAGATTAATGGTTGCTTAGGACTGAGGGGGGCCGGTCGTAGCTAAAAGGAAACAGGGATTCTTTTTGAAGTGACAAAGATGTTCAGAAATTGACTGTCGTGGTAGTTGTACAACTCTGTGAATATAATAAAACACAGTGAACTACATACTTTTAGTAGTTGAATTGTATGGTATGTAAATTATATCTCAATAAAGCTATTACAATTTTTTTTCAAAGTAGGCAAAAGATATTAATTAAAAGCAAGGATTTTTGTTCTCTAGTCAGCCCGTTACTTTTGTAAAGCTTTGTTGTATTCAAGATTCATAAAAATCATCGACATTACTTTTATGCCTACTGTAAAGAAAAACAAATGCTAAATCAGTCTTATTTCTATCAAGACAGATCAAAATTTAAAATATTTTGAAGACAATGCTCTTTTTTAGAAGCTTAGTACAATTAGCAGTGAATCTTTTACATAAAACAGATACAATTTTAAAACATTAACTTTCTCACTAACAATTTTTTGTCTCTTAGGCAATTATTTGAACAAAGTTTCAAAGTATTTGAAAACATTTGAAAGCTGAAGAATCACTACTCATATCCACAGAGAGAAAAAATTCTTATATTCTTAAAGAAAAAAGTCACTTAGAGAACAATGGTTTCTTATCCAGAGAGAGTAAAGAAATGTGCCTTGAAACTTTTCTTTTTTAATTTTTTTTTTCAACGTTTATTTATTTTTGGGACAGAGAGAGACAGAGCATGAACGGGGGAGGGGCAGAGAGAGAGGGAGACACAGAATCGGAAACAGGCTCCAGGCTCTGAGCCATCAGCCCAGAGCCCGACACGGGGCTGGAACTCACGGACCGCGAGATCGTGACCTGGCTGAAGTCGGATGCTCAACCGACTGCGCCACCCAGGCGCCCCGAAACTTTTCTTTTTTAAATTTCATTCTTACTAGGAAGCTTTATATTCCTTAGAAGCTGTTTATCACTGGGGCACCTGGGTGGCTCAGTCGGTTAAGTGTGGGACTCTTAATTTCGGCTCAGATCATGATCTCATGGGTTCATGGGATCAAGTCCTGTGTCAGTGCAGATTAGGAGTCTCTCTCTCCCTCTCTCCGTGCCCCTCCCCCCTCCCCGATAAATAAATAAACTTAAAAAAATTAAAAGAAGCTGTTTATCATCCATAAAGGAGAAACTCATATTTCTGGTCTTATTCTTCGTTAAGAGGTCATTTTTCTAAGATATGCTTATAACTTCATGGGAATGATGCTGGACACCCAAGATACCTGGGTTCCCTTCCCCTGCTTCCGGCCCTTTCAGCACCTTTCATGTTCCCTTTCATGACACTCTTTCCACTTGTTTTGAGGCCCTGGGGGAGGACAGGACTGATATTTGTCCTGGGCACTACTGTATCTGCAGAATCTAGCACAGTGCATATGGCACAGAGTAGGCACTCAAGATGTCTTTATTAAACTGAATTCAGGGCTCTGGGGTTTTTCTTGCTTTATGTTAGTCTCATATAATGTGTTAATCTATGAAAATAAGTTCCACAGAAATTAGAGTAACCTTATCGGGAGTGAAAGATGAGCAAATATCAGATGGCAAGCCGCATCATATTTTCCTCTCCCCGACCTAAAGCTGCTGGGGGAACAGAGAAATATACTTCTCAGACTTAATTGCTCTACTCCTTAAGAAGTTTGTAAATTAGTGGCTGACTGACACCAGTCAGACATCAAAGAAGTAAACAGGGAGTTGGTTTCATTGTAGTGGAGAAAACTGTGGCTTGGAAAGAAGTGGGTGAATCAGGGCTCTCCCCGTGCAAGGTCATCTCCAGGAGCATCGGTAAATCACAGAGCAGCCTGCTGGTCCCGGTGTCGTGGCGGTCAAATAAGAAGGGGCCTTCACAGGCTTTCTACCAAGCCTTCCGGGGAGACTAGGGGGAAAGCAGGAGGAGCAGCAAAGGCAAATGGGACAGGTGGGATAAAGAGTCACAGCACCTGGAGCTACTGGAAGGGAAGCTGGAGAGGTGGAAGGGGCGGCGTGGGCTCCAGAGGACTCTGACTGCGGCTGTGTCTGCACAGAGCCACGCGAACCACCCGCCCCGACCTCTGAGAGAACAAACGATCGTAGACACTTACTTAATATTGAATTTTCAGTTTTGAAAACAGTTCTTCTGATTCCCAGTCTCATTGTTCCTCCCAAATTGCCAGGGTTGTGTTCGGGCATATCAATCACCTTAGAAAACAAAACAAGTCCGGTTTTGCCATTTATACAAATGTAATTTCCCAAATTCCAAGCTTTACTTTTAAAGTAACGATCGTTGGTTGGGTAAGGATGTTCCCTAGACAATAAAACCTGATCATTCGTTCCAATTTTCTTATTCAAATACAGCCATGCTTTACACACTCCTCACAGTAGGCTTCCTTTTCATCTCTGTTCTAATCTTTCATTCAAATCACTTGTACAAAATGTGTCAGGACCTTCTTTATGACCTTCCATCTGTCATTACTCAAGACGTCAATTCCAAGCAATGTTCACACTTCAAGTTCTGGACTTCTAGGGCCACTCACTTTGGTATTCGCATCCCTCCCCTACTGCCCATTTCATTCCCTAAAGATTCTCCATAAGCAAATCTGTCCATCCTTATGGAGAAGTACACCAAAAAGACTTTTTTCTAGAAAACCTTAGGATTCCTTTAAAAAAAAAAAAAAGGTAACGTTATCCATTCTAGCACATTCTCTGTGCCATAAACTTCAGCACCACCCTGGATCTCTCCCTCTTCCTCATGCCTCATCTCTCATTTGTCAAGTCCTATCAATTTAACCCCTTCCAGACTTCCTGCATCCATCCATGGCTCCAAACATCACCCAAACCACAGCCCCTCAACCCAGGCTATAGCCAGAGCTCCACATTCACGTGACCCCAGTCCACCCTGCACACTACAGGCAAAGCAGTTGTGGTATTTCTCCTGCTTGAAATCCTTGACTGCATGATATCAGTGCAGCCTCGCCCTCCAGCCCCATGTCCCATGACCTTCCCCTCACACCCTGAGCTCTGGTCATGGTGGCCTTCCTCCATTTCCCCCAGTGCATCTCCTTCCCTCCTGCCATGAGAACTCTGCACATGCTGTTTCCTCTGCCCAGAACATCTCCCATTCCCCTACCCTCTTGTCCTAAATGAAACCATCCTCAACCTTGAGACCTTAGCTCAACTATCCAACATGAACTCCTACAGGAGTTTATATTCTCAGGCACCATAGCCTAGTGAGGAACCCCATCTCTGCCCTCCCCACCCCTGCACTTCCCTTGTTCATGTCTGTAGAGTGCTTTGCCTGTGAGACTATACAGCCTTGAGGGCTGGGGCAGTGCTACCTCTCCTTACATTGCATTCGCAGCCCCTTGCGTATATGGGACTGGCGCATGGTATATACTGAATGAATGCATGCATGAATGAATAAATGAATGAACTCAGACCAAATAATTTCAGATTTGTCTTTATGATTACTTCATAGAAATTCCAAAACATGAGTTTTACGAAAAGCCTGTTCTTGTTAGTCATTGCTGTTGTTTCCGTTCTGTTCGCTACGATCTCGTGGTTTTGTTTCATCTATTGTTTTGTTAAGCTGTTAGAACAGACTACAGTCGGGCAAGTTAACGTGTTCTGATGAAACTGCTCAGGTTTCCCTCTCATAAAACCTTTCAGTTTCCCCACACACACATTAAATGCCATGTAGTGCTCTGTAGAAAACCTGGACAACTAGAATTTCCTGAGGTAAAAATTTTCCCAGAACTTGTATGATCTTATCAGCGCCCCAGAACTTTCCGAGCCATCTGAACCCTGCGTCCCAAGTGCACTCCAAGAGTCACCGAGGGGAAGGGGTGGAGAAAAAACTTGATTACTCCCCTTGTTGGATGGAGTACTCAGTTCTGAAGTGCTCTAGACCTTGACATCTCTTTCCTATCTTCTCTGGTTGGCTAATTATGGCTAGATTAAGTATTACTGGAGTGAGGTGAGAGAGGGCATTAGGTTCCAGTTCTCAAAGCTGAGCTGCTTATAAATGCCCAGCCCCTTATGTATTTTCTAGGAAAAGGCAGATAAGATTGCGCTATCCACCACAGCCTCAATTTTCACTGCAGTTCAAGACAACCTGAACCATGTAGGAAGAGCACAGCGATGACCCCCCCTAACGCCCCCCACCCCCGCTTCTTACTTCCCGTATTGGGTTCTTCAGCCCAGGAAGAGTCTTTTAATGTAGTTTGTGTAGTTATTGGCATGTTTGGTTTTCAAGAAATGTTCCACTATGAACCACTGAGAAAAGTCAAATGACCCACCTGAGAACAGGAAACCTGCCTTACTGCTTACTTGAGATGATCTTGACAGACACAAGACCACATCGTATCTCCAAAAGAAAAATACAGTGGGCACAGGGGCTGCCTAAGGGTGTTAAATACTCCTCCAACGTAAAGGGAAGTGTGGAAATCCCTAACAGAGCAATATAAGAATATTATTTAAAAACATGGGGGTAGGGGCACCCGGGTGGCTCAGTTGGTAGAGCACATGACTCTTGATCTTGAGGTCTTGAGTTTGAGCCCCACGTTGGGGGTAGAGTTTACTTAAATACATACATACATAAAAATAATAAAATAATAAAAGCTTGGAGGTAAATATCAGGAGAACCAGCTGGAAGACTTGAGGGTGGCAGAGAGGGGGTAAGGATTACTGAATATTTTCATTATAGGCCTTTTGGAACGAGTTGGCTTTTAAAACTTTGTACGTAGTATTATTTTTAATGAAAATACAAATTTAAAGCCCAAACAGTGCAATCTATCATTTAGACCTTCCACTAGGGTGTTAGTTCACATTATCCCTGCTGTTTTCAGAAGCAATAACTACAACCGTCTCCAAACATGATAGCACAGAAAGAAATCCCAAGGTACAGCAGCCACAGTGATCCTCTGATTAAAACACGCTAGCACAGAAACCAGAGGAGAAGGCACAGAAGAGGTTAGAGAAAAGATGGGGGTGCAGGTGGAAGTAGCTTTCCAATGGCGAACGATGCCCCGAACGGCAGTGAAAGGAGTAAAGCACAGCAAGAACTGACAGGGGAGTCGCTGTTGTCTCTGGGCTGGCTCAGAAGGCCACATCTGGGGATTCTCATCAGACACTCAGTCTTCTGATGGAAGCCAGGCACAAGCCAGTGGAATCCAAACACACCAAGGGGAAGGTTGGGGAGGGTAGAGAATACACCGCAGTTCTGGACAAGCCAGGCCCAACCAGCTGCCTTCAGTTACAGTCGCCTCCGATGAGCTCGAAAGTTGCCAGTAGGACTGCCTCTTGGGTTATAAGCAGCCTGATTCAGCAACAAAATTCGGGAAAACGTCTCTGTGCCTGGTATTTCCCTCCACAAAAAGCCTGAGAGACATCAGTTTCAAAACATATCCTTTATCGTGACTGGAGTAGTTAAAAAAAAAACAAACTCAAATATGCGTTAGTTTTAATCCCAACATTTCCAAAATACCCTACATTTGCATCTAAGAGGAAAATGCCTCTTCCACTGCAAAAGGACTGCCTTGGCCTGCTCTGATTTTGCCGAAATACTGGCTGTTGTCTGATCCCCACTACAGAGCTGTCCTTTCTTGGAACTGAGCCAGCCATATAGCATAAGAAAAATAAAAAAGGATCAATAAGTAACGAATATCGGTGGTGATAAAGCTTTAGATGTAAAAGTACCACATAAGGATAAATACAGCCCTGATTAACCTTTACCGAAGTTTCCGCAGCCCACGATAAAAGTGTAATGGGTTCAAGACTGGGTTCATGCGTCCCAGATGCCTTAACAACAGAGTCTAGGGAAGTTATGGTCTCTTATCAAAGATGAAATTCCAGCATACGAGTTAGTACACACTGACTGACCCAACAGAGTCCTGGTTAGGTCAGTTTCCCTCACGTCCCTTGCCTTTGGACATTTCATTTGGGGACGCTGAAGGAGCCTACTCTCCCAAGCCAGCTGTTTCCAGTCTCTCAGGCAACACACAGTGATTTTTCTCAGACTTTCTACTATATTCCGCAAGTATTCTTTACAAGGATTTCCCCAACCCATTCCCTTCTTCCCGTCCATTAGTTTTTCCTGATCATTTTTTTTTTCAAGCCTGCTTCTGATTTCGATTCTTGATGACTCATGTTCAAGTTGTGCACAAAGTACGAACAAAGTGATGTTCAAATCTATACTCTTCTGCACGTGGCACTCAGGTCCCACCTCACTCAGGAACCCAGTCTGGCTAAGCTCTCCCAAAGCGTCCTAACTTGTGGTTTCTACCTTGGATGGACAGGTTCATTGCTGATGGCTCCCCTGCTCCCCTCCCCACCACTGCTCTACACCTATATCACCTCTTCATTACTTTTCCTAAAATGCCTTGCCCCCCCCCCCCCATTCCACATGGGCCCATGCTTTCGGGCACCCTCCAGTTCTCCTTACTGACCCATGATTAACGCCATGTTATTATGCTAACCCTACCAAATAAATAATACGTGGCAAAAGAGACTTTGCAGACATGCGTATATTAAGCCTCTTGAGACGGCAAGGCTGTCCTGGATTATCTGGGTGGGTCTGATGTAACAACAGGGTCTTTATAAAAGAGAGGCAGGAGGGTCAGAATCAGAGAAGGAGATAGATGACAGTGGCGGTCAGAGAGAAAAGAGAGAGAGAGAGAGAGAGAGACTGGAAGACGCTACATTGCTGGCTTTGAAGATGGAAGAAGGCACCATGAGCAGGCAACCTCTAGAAGCTGGAAAGGCAAAGAAACAGATCCTCCCCTAGAGTTTCCAGAAGGAATGGCAGCCCTGCCTGCCTACCCACTTTATACTTCTCCAGAACTGTAAGAAAACAACCTGTGGGGCTTTTGGGGGGGTGTTTTTTTTTTAATTGTGTTGTTTTAAGCCACTAAGTTTGCGGTAATTTGTTACAGAAGCCATAGGATACTAATACGGTCCTAATACAGTCCTTCGTTGTATACAACCTTAGCCTCCTCCATCATTTCCTTACCTGCCTCCTCTCATAGGCTAAAGGGTGGGCTCATCAAGCACAAGGACTGGAGCTTCTTCTCTGTCTCCAGCAGAGTCCAACACAGTGTCAGATTCCAACCGATGGCTCCACAATGAAATCTCCCTGGATTTCTATCAGAAACGAGCAGAGCAGACGAAGGGGCTAGTGGGCAGCCTAAGAGCAACGGAAGGGTTTCGGTCCTGAGCCGCAGATGGATGGTTTCAGCATAGGGGAGGGGAGGAACAGTGCCCCGCTCTGAAGCAAGGCACCCCTGAGTCCAGGCACACCTCTTACCCAATGCAGGACTGTTACATTGCCCTGTCTGTCTCCCCAGCCTGCCTCATCACCAGCAGCGAGACGATGGAATCCACCAGGGTGAAGGCACGGAGCAGTCCCATAAGTACGTTTATATTTTCCAGTGTTTTCAACTCATTTTCCACCAGTAAAAGAAGGCCTATGTTACTTCCATCAGAAAGAAAACATTCTTATACCTTCAGGTGTGAACATAACACATAAGTCCTGCCTCTGGGCCTCACGCTAACATTGACCAGCTCTCCTCACAGAAGCCCTCCTCCTGAGGGGGGCAGGCAGCACGGCGGCTGAGGGGGCAGCCTCGGCCTGGGCCAGAATCCCAGCTCTAGTACTGCCCAGTGCTGCGACCTTTAGCTGGTCCTTGAACGTCTCTGGAGACTGCAGGTAACAGTGGTATCCAGTTCACGGGGGTGCTGTGAGGATTGATCAAGGTAAAGGGCCAGGGTCGGCCAAGGGCAGCACTCAGCCACAGGAAGGACCAGCCCTCGCTAAGCGTGGGCTATGTGATCAGGAGGCCTCTGTGACCTCAGCACAGGCGGGCCCCAAACCGGGGAGACGCAGGGCCCAGGCAAAGGTCGGAAGTGGAAAAGAACGTGAACTCTGCGGCAGTGCACCAAGTAGGCTGGCGAGGCAAAGCTGTGCTTTGCTGGTCAGACTCTTTTCAAAACCTCAGGATCAAAGACAACACGAACCCAGGATAGCACTGCCTGCCCATTTTGTTTTGCAGGGCCTGACACTGACTCTCCTCCCAGAGGTGCTTTTCAAGGCACTACCTGCTGTGGGCTTCGAGTCGAATAACACAGCTAAGGAAGCCTATGGTACAGGGGCTTTTAAAATAAGTTACTCTTGGCATCCCTAGGAAACACTTAAGTCTGTCCAAAGATCAAGCAATTGAATGGTGAGGTGATAAATAACCTTTGCCTCTCCATTTTTCCATTACCAGTCTTGTGCCTTGTCATTTTTTCCCCTTCTGTAGTTTCAAAATGCACTCTTTTGAACACACCCTGTGTTTATCGCCCGTCTCCATGTATTTTTAGTTAATGTTTCATGAGAATATCTAGTGGTGGATTTCATGTTTCTCACTGCGGGTTTATCCTCACACTTGAGAACACAGGTAAAGAGAAACATAAGAGACGAGAGATGGGCCTGGCAGAGCGGAACAAGTGAACATTTCAGACCTATGGGTTGTTTTTCAAGTTCTGTTAGTGTTTACTACAAGCATAAGTTCTGGGCCTCACTTATTATTTTTTTAAAGATTTTATTTTTAAGTAATCTCCACACCCAACGTGGGGCTCAAACCCATAACCCTGAGATCAAGAGTTGCATGCTCTACCAACTGAGCCAGCCAGGCATCCCAGCACTGGGCCTCTGTTAATCAGAAATCCTCCCTTGAAACTATAGATGCGTAGCCTGAAAGACTGTTAACCAACACTGTTCCAAATGTCTCTCTTAGGGTTAATTTCATATGCACACACCCTATATATACAACATATGCCATGTGCTATACATAACATATATCTGTCATACAATATGCAGTTATTAAAATTATATAGTTGTATATCATATAGTTATTAAAATCATTTCTTTGATATGGACTCAGGAAATATGACAATCACCACGTTGATTTTAGCTCACAGGTGGTAATTTAAGAAAACCGATGATTTAAGATGTTTTTACCACATTTGGAGAGATTTGAATTTGGCCTGTGATAATGGCATTGTGGTTGTGTAGAAGAATCTCCTTGTCCTTACGAGACAAGATTGCTGAAGTATTTAGAGGAGAAATCGGTCTGCAACTGATTCTCAAATGAATCTGGGCAAAAGGTAGGTTGGGTGTTCACTGACCACTCTTGCAACTTTTCTGTAGATTTGAAATTTTTTTTTAAGTTATTGGAAGAAAAAGATTTTTTTTTTTTTGCTGTGATTGTTCAACAAAAGCTGACTTCCTCCCAAGTAAAACAGAGCATAAGCATAAAAACACTAGAAATTCTCTAAAATCTTCATTAAAATGCATTGCCAAAATCAGAATATTTTTGCATAAAATCTTACAACTAAAACCAAAATGCTTATCTTTACTCCAAGAAGTGAGTTCATATATATTCAATACCAGTGGGTACCAAAGTCAAAGAATCTGTAATAAAAGCAAGAATAACATCTACAAGGACAGTGAAGGCACATGGAGTGATAAATGCTCAGGACTGCTGGGAAGTTCTTAAGAAACTATAAGATTTCACATTTGTTCTCCAAGGTAAATAAGGCCCTAGAAGTTTAGAACTGAAAAGTGTTAGAGAAAAATACAGTCCAATAGCTCAATGCTCAATTTATACATGATATAATGAAGGGTCAGAGAAAATTATACAAGCGTGGAAGTGTGCAAGTATTTAAAACCTGATGAGGACTCTTAAAGTCAATCTGAAACCCTGTATTGCGAGTTACAATCAGTATTAGATTAATGCCCTTTGGAAACGTCCTTGTTCTTTCATAGAACTCTTTCCAGTAGAAATAAATTTAGTCTCCAATTTTAAATCCTGGCAGTTCCACAAGTTTGAAGTATTTCCAACTGAATAAAAGTAAGTCAAGTATTTTCACAAGTTTTTAGAATGATTAACAAAATAATTGGGGGAAAAATAGTTATACACCTGAAACTAATGTAAAATTGCGTGTCAACTGTGCTTCGATTAAAAAAAAAAAAAACTTTGTATATATGGTAAGGAAAGGAGTAATGAGAAAAAAAGCAGATACGAGACCAATAAATAATAGAAGAGTTGAAAAATGATCATGCGACTTGGTAACCTTGCTTTGCCAAATAAAACCACAAATTATTGTGTATCTTCTCCTTGTTTCTGAAGTCTGCTTCTCAGTGATACTTCTGTCCATTCATTCATTCAGTTGTTCAAGTATTTAAGGACCTAATCTGTACAAAACACCACAGGGACTTCCACAGCAATGCTGTAATTTCTTAGACTCTATAGTATTGACCACCCACGATAGCATTTTTTTCTGCATATGAAGAAAGTTACTTTTTCGAGCCTAAATATGCAGCCAAACTGAAAAATATACAACTCTCCATAGTTAAGCTTTCCAAAATGTGAACACTCAGCAAATACAGTAATGCCACATTGGAGGGAAAATACAATGTAAGGGGGGGAAAAAATCCAAGTTTACTCTTGGGACTCTGAACCATGAAGCAACTGTTAAGGTGGCCATTTATTGGATCTTGCCCTTAATTATGAGGTTCATGCAGTCTCAAGCTTGGGTTTCAAAAACCATTAATAATTACCCTTAAATGGCAAACAAAAGGAAAATTTCATAATCAGGGTGGTGAGTCCGTAAAGACTATAAAAGTCACGATCCTGCTCAACTCTTCGCACTCCTATTTGATTCTTCTAGCTGCCTTGCTGCTGGGCAACCAGGTAAGTGTGATTTTAGTACTTCCTGGAGCTCTTTCTGCTTCTTTTCAGAATGGTTGTCAAAGATACAGGTCAGGAGAGAAAGTGGGTTTGTGCCATCTAAAGATATTACCAGTAACTTAGAGGCTAAAAGCTGTGGTCAGGTTTCTTCAAGACCACAGCCTACAGAGCACAGACCAGGTACATAAAATGTGGAGAATGTCACAACTACTAATCAAAATGTAAGGCTCCAGGGACTGTCTCGTAACAGATGTACTCTAAGAATACACACTGAACATACTAAGATGATTATTTTTACTACACCAAGGAAAGAGCCCAAAGGCACTGAAGTGTTGGCAATCATCGGTATAAAACTCCAGCTCAGCTTTCTGGTGAGCTCATTCCTTTCCCGATTTACAGGACACCAAAATGAGTGCAAAAAAGTCTCCTGAAGAACTGAAGAGCATTTTTGCAAAATACGCAGCCAAAGAAGGTGATCCAGACCAGCTGTCGAAGGAGGAGTTGAAGCTATTGATTCAGACTGAATTCCCCAGTTTGCTGAAAGTGAGTGCACAACCACAGAGCCCACGAAAGGGGACTCTGATGGTGACAAGGGAGGATAGGGGAGGGGAGAGGCTGAGGAATGCAATACCCATCCGAGCTGGGTCTAAGCCAGAGCACACAGCAGACAAGGTGCGGGCATCTGTTGAGCAAGGACACTTGAATGTGTTTCCCTCCCTGATGGCAGACCACATTTCAGAAGGCAAGTACCTGGAAAGCAGGTTCCAAGCCTTCTATGCCCTACAGCCTGGCACAGAACTCTCCATGACCAGCCAGAGTAAAAGGAAGCAATGGTCGCATTTTCATGAAGTTAGACCTACAGGACCCACATGTCACCCTGGGTTCAGCACCTCTGTGCCAGGCTTCAGGAAAACAAAGAGGTCTGCAAAAACATCATTGGTTGGCCTTGGACGTGCTTCATTGTTATAGGTAGGATCTGTCAAGAAGACCAATGCTTATTTGGCAATCTGAAAAGAAAACCCACTTTGCGCTGACAAATTGCCATCTGGCGACACCCATTTATATTTCAAAACCATTTAAATTTGTGTTAATTTGTGTTAAGCACCTAAATCTGTGTTAATGAGGCAGCCATGCATTGCTAAACAACTTCCAGGAAGGGATTAAATCTCTTTAGCCCTACAGTTTCTTGTCAAAACTGTTGCAGAGTTGTCAAAATCAAAGTGCATCTTGGGGCAATAAAGAAGAGAGGCAGGCTGATTCTCATTGCTCCAAAATACTTTCTTTCCTTCGCAACTAAAAGGGATCTTCAAAATGGAAGCACAACTGTTTCATCTGACTTGGTTACTATTTAGCTGTAACTTCAGAAGAAACCATTTGCTGCCCAGATTTTGTCCCTTCTGCCAGTATGACGTGTGAGAAGGTTCTCACTGTAGTTGCTGAGGTTTCTGTTTTTAGTACTAAAGAGTGGCTGAATTCAATGACCTTATAATCCAATCTTGCCTCATTTTCTTACAGTTAAAATACAAAGTAACTTTCAGAAACAGTTAAAAGTGTTAGCAGAAAAGGGGATTTTTTTTGAACTTTCTGGATTTTTATTTTATTTATTTATTTTTAAGTAGGCTCTACGCCCAACGCAGGCCTTGAATTCACAACCCTGAGATCCAGAGTCAGATGCTCTACCAAGTCAGCCAGGTGCCCAGTAAAGGAGACTTTTTAATTAAAAATTAAAACAGGGGCGCTTGGGTGGCTCAGCTGGTTAAGCGTCCGACTTCAGCTCAGGCCATGATCTCATCATGGTTCATGGGTTCGAGCCCCATGTCGGGCCCCGTGCTGACAGCCCAGAGCCTGGAGGCTGCTTCAGATTCTCTGTCTCCCTCTTTCTCCAACTCCCCTTCTCAAGATCTGTCTCTCTCAAAAATAAAAATAAACCTTAAAAAAATAAAACAAAGGTCTTTGAGAAAGATTAAAATCCTTTTTCTAATGTTTATTTATTTTTGAGAGAGAGAGAGAAAGAGAGAGCGGGGGAGGAGCAGAGAGAAAGGGAGACATAGAATCTGAAGCAGGCTCCAGGCTCCTAGCTGTCAGCAACGAGCCCAACGCCCACCTTGAACTCACGAACCCGGAGATTATGAACTTCAAAATCATGGCGTGAGCTGAAGGCAGATATTCAACTGACTGAGCCACACAGGCACCCTGAGAAAGACTAAATTCTAAAAAAACACTCTGAAGTTTTTCCAAAAGGAAGAAAAATTGTAATAGGAAGGAATAATAATAAAAGAAAAATAATAATCAGGAAAGCCTAGGCAACCTACTCAAATAAGTGGTTTTAAAAGTTAAGACTGCGGAGGGAGATGCCCAGGTGGCTCAGTCGGTTGAGTGTCCACCTTCAGCTCAGGTCATGATCTCACGGTTTGCGAGTTCAAGCCCTGTGTCAGGCTCTCTGCTGTCAGCACAGAGACTGTTTTGGGTTCTCTGTCCCCCTCTCTGCTTCTGCCCCACTCGCTCACTCTCTCTCTCTCAAAAATGAATAAACATTTATAAAAAAAATAAAAGGTAAGAGCAGGGGATTTTTCTATATTTTCCTATGGTTTATGTTTTTACTACAAAAAGCACATGACTTACAATTTTGATAAAGGTAAGAATCTGCTTACCAAGTCATGTACCTGATTATATTTTCATAACGATTACTAAGGTTTTCCAAGCTACAGTCTTTCCATCATCACCTTGCATGGTTTAGAATCTAGCAAATGCCTCAGGAAAAGTGTTTGGTATTTATACAACAAATGCTGAGTAACTAACTTAGTTTAGTCTTCTGATGGCAGCAAAGTTCCAAATGTCTATAGGAATCTTAGGGGTTAAAACATATTTTGATGTGGCGATCAGTTGTACAACAATGTCAACATACTTAAGAGTAGTGAACTGTTCACTTAAAAATAGTTAAGATAGGGGGGCGGCTGGGTGGCTCAGTCAGTTAAGCATCTGACTTCAGCTCAGGTCATGATCTCACGGTTCATGGGTTCAAGCCCTGCATCGGGCTCTCTGCTGACAGCTTGGAGCCTGGAGCCTGCTTCCGATTCTGTGTCTCCCTCTCTCTCTGCCCCTCCCCTGCTCACATTCGGTCTCTCTCTCTCTAAAATAAATAAACATTTAAAAATTTTTTAAAAAAAAGTTAAGATAGGGGTGCCTGGGTGGCTTAGTTGGTTAAGAGTCCAATTCTTGATTTCAGCTCAGGTCATGATCTCACGGTCCGTGAGCTCAAGCACCACGTCAGGCTCTGTGCTGACAGCTCAGAACCAGAACCTGGAGCCTGCTCTGGATTCTGTGTCTCCCTCTCTTTTTCTCTGCTCCTACCCTGCTGGTGCTCTCTCTCTCAAAAATAAATAAACGTTAAAAAAAAATAGTTAAGATGGTAAATGTGTGTTTTTTACCACAACTTTAAAAAAATTGAGGGGGCGGGGGTCGCCTGGGTGGCTGAGTCAGTTAAGTGCCTGACTTTGGTTCAGGTCATGATCTCACAATTCATGAGTCCAAGGCCCGTGTCGGGCTCTCTGCTGTCAGCACAGAGCCCACTTCAGATCTTCTGTCCCTTTCTCTCTCTCTGCCTCTTCCCTGTGTGCATCTATCCATTCTCTCTCTTTCTCTGTCTCTCTCTCTCCCTCTAAAATAAACATAAAAACATTTTTTTGAAGCTGATTTATAAACTAAACTGTTATTTCAATGAGTTTCCTTGGTACTATTTTGCCACAGATAAACTCCTACCTGAAAGGCAGAAATATAATGGCCTTAAGATTTGAGTTTTAGGGCAGAGACAAAAATTAAGTCTGCATAAGACACTTCAGAGTCAGGGGGCACCAGGGTGGCTCAGTCGGTTGAGCTTCTGCCTTCAGCCCAGGTCATGATCTCACAGTTTGTGGGCTTGAGCCCCGCATCGGGTTCTGTGCTGACAGCTCAGAGCCAGGAACCTGCTTTGGATTCTGTGTCTCCCTCTCTCTGCCCCTCCCCCGCTCACACTCTGTCTCTCTCTCTCTCAAAACTAAACGAATATTTTTAAAACATTAAAAAAAAAAAGAAGACACTACAGAGCCAGTAGTCAAAAAGGAGTCAGGCTTAACATGATCTCTTGTAACATCTCAAGCAGTGGTTCTCCAAACGTGATGGGTCCCGGACCAGCAGCATCAATATCACCTGGGAGCCTGTTGGAAATACAGATTCTCAGGCCCCACCACAGGCCTAGTGAATCAGAAATTCTGGGAGTGGGAACTTGTCCATCTGTGTTTACTAAGGTCAGCAAGCCCATCTGGCGACTCTGATGCACGCCAAAGTGCGAGAACCATTGCTCCAGTCATCCTGCACAGCGTAGAGGTGGGCCGAAGCCCAGGGCTTGGGAAAAACTGGCGTGATTCACAGTTAAGGGGTTAAGCTCTAGGGTCAATGTTTGAGCCTCAAGCCCTCTCTTTATTTACAAGCTGTAGAACAAGTCAGCAACTGTCTCAGAGCGCCAGTTTCCTCATCTGTAAAGTGGATCTCCTCCGGGGGGCGGTTGGGGAGCACTTAACAAGCTACAGAAAGACTCGGCACAGTGCTGCCTAGGTTATATGCTGGCCCAGCCCTGGGAGCCAGACACAGAACTAGCTCCCAGGAAAACTTGGGGCATGAACCCTCCAGTGTTTGTGGGCCGTGGGCTCCTTGGCAGTCCAGTGAAGCCGCAGATTCCTTCTCAAAGGAATGTTTTTAGAGGCATAAAGAAAAATAGATCGCACAGAAAACCAATTACAGTTGATCCTTGTACAACATGGGTACAAACTGCGAGGATTTTTTACAGTACAGTACTATAAATGTATTTTTTCTCCCTTGTGACTTCCTTAATAACACTTTTCTCTAGCTTCCTTTATTGTAAGATACAGTATTTAATACATGTAACATACAAAATATGTGTTAATCAACTGTATATGTTATCAGTAAGGATTCCAGTCAACAGTAGGCTATTAGTAATTCAGTCTTGCGGGGAGGCAAAAGTTATCCTCAGATTTTCGACTGTGTGTGGGGGGGTGCCCCAACTCCTGCATTGTTCAAGGGTCAACTGTATATTAAAATGCACATTATCAATATTAAAATAATAAATGTGTGATATAGGAAAAAAAATAAAAAGATAGCCAGTTCAGTGACAGGGAGCATGACTGCAGCTAAAGTTGGTCTTTGCACCTCCAACCATGTAATTGAAACTTCAGCTGCCTTCTTGGGACACAGACCCAGTGTCTCTCATTTCAGAAAATGTGTAGCAGTAACTGATTTATTTTCTCTCCTCTCCCTATCCCATCCTTCTTGTCTAAAACCAGGGCCCCAGCACCCTAGATGACCTGTTTCAAGAACTGGACAAGAATGGAGACGGAGAAGTTAGTTTTGAAGAATTCCAGGTGTTAGTCAAGAAGATATCCCAGTGAAGGAAAAAAAACAAGACAATGTATCATTCCAAAAGAAGAGCGCCTGGGATGTGGCCCTATTCTATATGGAATCACTAATGTCTCTGGTTAATTCTTTGCAATTATAATGGTTTGGCTGTGAAGGCCAATTACTGTTAATAAAGAAATTCTTAGACATGTCTCTCCTTGTCAAGTACTGACCCCCATGGCTTAATAGATTTGAAATAACCTTAGTCTAATGCATATAATTACATAGATTTTTTTTTAAAGGCTGAGAAGAGTTCCACGATCTTCACGAAGACTACAAACATGGCATCGGAGGCTTGGAAGGAACTCTGACGTGCCAAACCAGGGCCCTTACTCCAGTCTTCCACCAGAATAACCCTTTTCCTGCTCTCCCTCCCCAGCCACTCAGGGCTCACATCATTTCCAGTTCCAACCCCTATTTCACTCTAGTCAATAGCTGGTGAGGAGCAGACTTCAAAAAACACATACTTGTCTTAAAGTCACCTCTGGCGCTTGCTGTGGTTTTTGAATCAGTGACCCTCTCCGGGAGCAGAAGCAGAGAGAGGGCCCTCCCAGCTCTGGCATCCCGTGCTGCCGGGACTCTCCGGATCTGAGAAACAGCTGGGGGGAAGGCGGTGGAGGTGGGGGGGGGGGGGAGTGTTGCTGGGGAATTTAACCAAAGAAAAGAAAAATGACTTTTAACCCTACCAAGAAACAAGGCAGATTTTTATACACAGTGAGGAAATGTTTAAATACAATTTGTATCATTCTAATTCAATACAAGAGCACTCTCATTGCACCAAAAACTTCAAACATTTCTAATGACTAATTATATTCCACTGCAGGGAGACCCCATAATAGTCTCACCTATTTCCCCATTGTGGGACACTTCGACTGTTGTCATTTCTGATTCTTCTAAACAATGCTATACTAATGAGTAACTGTTCATACCTCTGTCAACACACCATATTTCCCTCCTTAGGAGAATGTCTGAGAAGTAAATGTCTGAGTCACAGTATATGAATATTTTTATGGTTTGTGAAATAGACCACTTAATTGATTTTCCAAAAGGTTGTATTGATTCGGAAATCTACAAACAGGTAGGAGAACGCCAGCTTCAATCTCCAGACAGCATTAGTTGGTCTCATTTTAACAACTTCATTAGTCACCATAGTGCACATCTTCTACTCATTTCTAGTTTTCATAGGGATCCCCATTGACTTTACTGCTGGATATGGGTTTGTAAAAGATAATCTTTCTCTTGTTTAAGAAGTCCCCTTCTCAGGACGCCTGGGTGGCTCAGTAGGTTAAGCATCCGACTCTTGATCTCAGCTCAGCTCTTGCTTGATCTCAGGATTGTGAGTTCAAGCCCCACATTGGGCTCTGCGCTGGGCATGAAGCCTACTTAAAAAAAAAAAAAAAAAAAAAAGTCCCCTTCTCTTCCTAGTTTGTTAAGAGATTGTGAGCAGGAAGGTTTGGGTTCTATAGATTGCCTACCGAGCATCTATGGACACATGGGGGTTCTCTGTTTTGTCTGATCAATATAATACATTAACCAATTCAACCCCCAGGTTAAACACGCTCAATTATTCTGTAATACTGTTAAATTGGGCACTCTCGTATTTTATTTCAGATTTTCACATCTTTATTAATAGCCAACATTAGTCTATAGTTCGGGGTTTTATTTTTTGTTAGCGGTGCTTTGTTGACTTCTAATATCAAGGTCATGCCAGCTTCCCATTTTAGCCTGAATTCTGGCTCTCAATCTGTCCCTCACAGAATAAATGTACGTAATCTCTTTCAACTCCAACATATATAAAGCAACTACTACGGAGAGGACATTACACAAGATGCCAGAGAAATAAACTTCTAGCCCTCTGAGATCCGAAGTCCGTAAGTCTGGGATCAGGTCAGGGAAAGGCTTAATCGAGAAAGTAGTATTTCCAGCTGGAATTTGCAGGAAGAGCCTTGAGGGGAAGCTAAAGGGAAGTGGCAGCACTGGGCTTCAAAAAGAGAGAAAACACCCCAAGTAAACACATCATGTGCAAGTTCAAGGTAGTTTCAGAAACACACATACTACATTTTGGTTGCAAGGCCAGCTACGAGGAATTAGAGGGCACGAGGGCTTTAGATCATGAGAGTCCTTGGTTGCCATGATAAACCAAGGTCAGAAGAAAGGGAGAGGAAGGGTGTAGGAGGCATAAAGTGATGTAAATGTGCTTTAGGAAGATGAGGTGGCAGCAACAAAGAGGTTGCAAGGGGTGGGGGGGTGTCAGCAGGGTGGAAGCTGGGGCTGGGCAGGAGGCCTCCAGGGCAGATGGGGCAAGCTGGGAAGGCCTCCCGGTGGCAATGCACAGGAAACGCAAGGTAGAGATACCTTCTCTACCTGGCTAAGATTTACTGACTTGGACAAATTAGTCTGACAGTCTTCAAGAAGGATGAAAAAGCATGAAGGGTTGTATGTAGCATGGGTGTACATGTCTATTTCATTGGCTTCCTTGGCCTGGTTACCAACAGTGAGCTCATCTCCCACATCCAACAGGATTCACCTGAATTTCCTTTTTTTTTTTTTAATGTTTATTTATTTTTGGGAGACAGAGAGACAAAGTGCAAGCAGGGGAGGGGCAGAGAGAGAGGGAGACACAGAATCGGAAGCAGGTTCCAGGCCCTGAGCTGTCAGCACAGAGCCCTATGCGGGGCTTGAACCCACGAAGCACGGGATCATAACCTGGGCCAAAGTCAGATGCCTAACCAACTGAGCCACCCAGGTGTCCCTGAATTTCCTCTTGAATCAACAGTACCAGCTTGTCAACCACAAAACATCAATCTTCACTAGACTGCAGGCTCCACCAGGGCAAGGATTTTTATCTGTTCTTTCACTGAGGTATCCCCAAGTCTAGCTCAGAGCCTGGCATGTGGGACAGGTTCAGTAGCTATTTGCTGAATGAATGATTCCTGAGTATCCAGTCACTAAATCTCATTGATTCATTCCATAAAGCTGCTCTGCCAGCCAGACCTTTCTACTCTAACTCCTGCTCCAACCCAGCTCCTTGGATCGCAGACTGAGGCTGCCTTAACATTCAACCAGGTACTGTGTCTGGAGTCTTCTCTCCCCTCTCATATCTCTGTCTGTCTGTCTGTCTCTCTCTCTCTCTCTCTCAACAGTTGAATCTTTCTCAAGCACTCGTTCTATTGGAAAGCCTTCAGCTACGAGTACGGTATTTGCATACTATGTCAAAGTTGACAGGTATTATGTTACTGGTTCCCTATTGCCTTCAGTATTAATTTTGACACTGATACTCAAGGACCCCCACAAATCCGCACCAATCTCCCCTATTTCCCACCACTTCCCTATGGGAGCCATATGCTTCAGCCAACCCACTCGGTATTTTATAGGC
The DNA here is from genome assembly GCF_016509475.1 of Prionailurus bengalensis. NCBI lineage: Eukaryota > Metazoa > Chordata > Mammalia > Carnivora > Felidae > Prionailurus > Prionailurus bengalensis. The sequence continues at coordinate 13,187,664 of NC_057361.1, forward strand.
AAATCTTGGACATTCCGGCCTAGCCTAACCTTCCCCTCCTCTCTATAAAGTCTCCAAGCCTTTGACAACCATCTCTTCTTACTATAACCCACAGTATTTTTCCCCTGACTCTGAATTCTTAAGTATCTAAGGTCTACCTGTGCTGTGCAATACTGTAACAATTAGATCACGTGGCCACGGACATTTAAATCAATTAAAATTCAATGAAGTTTAAAGTTCAGTTCCTGGGCCACACTAGCAACATTTCAAGTGCTCCATAGCCCCACGTGGCTAGTGGCCATCTATCATATTGGATGGCACAAACCCAGAGCATTCTACCATGGCAGAAAGTTCTAGTCGACAGCATTTGCTAGCATTAACGCACACACTGCCCGTATGTTTGGTTATCTGTTTTGCCAGTCTATGTCTTGAAGCCCCGGCTAAGCTTGCAATACACTATATTTGGGACTGCACTTCAGTGGACAAGCTCCAAATGCACAATGACTTTTTTTCTTTTTAATAATCTCTTTCCACTAGCATCCAGTTATTTCTACTGCAGAAAAATCTTTTAAGTGGTTGAAATACTTATTCCTAAAGCATTTCCCATTGAGCTCAACGTACAAAAGCTCTCGAATGCATTAGCTTTGAAGTACTCATTTAGCCATTTATTGTTAAAATTATAGACCAACCTGGTGATTCACAAATGGGGGCTCATTCCAAGCACCCACACTGTCTCCTTTCAGGAAATAGGCCCGAGTATGGGGGAGGGTCGGGTGAAGAAGATGCCCTTGCCATTCATTGGACGGCAGCCATCATGCCTAGAAGAATTTTTCTTTCCCAATAGAAAGCAGTTTCTATGGCTAACAGCCTAAAATCAACTCTGAACCTACTGCCCCCACAGAGACAGGATTAAATGACTATTAGGCTATCAGACTGGTCCATAAAGGGCTATTTTACCCACAGTATAGCTGCCCTCTTGACAGCTGCTTTGATGGCAAGAAAAGTTCGTTAGCCCAAACTAAGCTCCAAATGACTTCTGTAAGGCGATTTTGTTAGCTGGGAGACACTCACTCAGTGTTCTAAATGCCAAGCAGTCTTCAAAGTAATAAAAAGTGGCCTGAAAGGTTTCTCTCAGTGGCTGGCTGGATTTTTTTTTTTTTTTAATGTTTCTTAATTTGCTTTCCATGTAAAGTTGTTGAAAAATAACATGGAAGAAAAAAAAATATCTCGAACAGGGCTTCATCTAGAGGTAGGAAAATGTTATGCATTAATTATGCTTAATGTACAACACAAACGACCCTTCACCTGAATCGACTTTTAATTATGTGTAACTATTCCACAGATCCACTGTGTCAGATGTGAAATTCATTTCGACTTTGAAAATCCTTGGATCAAACAAGGGTAAAAGAAGTCCTATACATGATAACTAAAATTGAAATATATCAGACACCACAATCGCAAACGTCCATTTGAATCTGCTTCAAATGCTTCAAATTTCTCCCTTTCCCTTACCAATACCATTGTCCAGGTGTACATGTGTTCACTGATACGTTCGAAGGTGGAACATGGATTTGTTTTCAGAATGTTACATCTTCTGTAAATTCAGGTTTGTTTTAGTTACTATTTTCAATAAACAGAAAAGAAATGCTAAAACGTAAGCATATCCACATACCTAAATATTGGAATGAGATCCTTCTTCCCATATATGTCTCAAAAACCAAAAATATTCTAAATATAAAAAGTACACAATGCCGTGAACTGGAGAGATCCGAAGCCAAATTCAAGGTCAAGGGTGTCAGCAAGCAGCCAAAAATCAGACTTGCTATAGAATCCTAAATATTCTACAAATTCACATAGCCTTCGGGCTTACCTTGTGGATTAAGCAGAGATGACACAATAAAATAAATTTTATCCGCTCTCTCCTGGTACTCTCAGAGTCTACCTTCGTTCTTAGATAAAAATCTACTTCTCCTTTTATGTGTGTAACAGATACCTCCTCTTAAATATCTCTCCTGGGTGCCAGTGTCTCTACTAGGTAAGAGACATTTACATGCATAAGGGAAATCTCCATCTGTAAGGGTGTCTTCCACTCCACACCAGGAAGAGGACGACTAAATCTCCAGAAACTCATATGAATGGAGAAAGCATGGATTTAAATCTGCATAACAATCATGCTCTTGTTTACTGTGTTTTTCTGGGTAACCCCCCCATTACCGGCTTCCCACTCCCAACATCTGTCTTTAGCTGGAGAAGTTATTTAATATGATGGCTTGGGCCATTTGGGGGAGTTACTCAGTTTTCCTGGGTCTCTCCCATGTATACAGGAAGCATACATGTTCTGAAGCTTTCTTTGCTTTTGTCCTGTTAATCTTTTATTACAGGGAGGCCTCAGCCAAGAACCTAAAAGGGAGGAGTAAAAGTTCTTTTTCCTCCTCCACACCTATGAAACAGATTTTAGCAGCAAATACACCCCAGAGGAGGCTCCTGGCTTCCAAATTATTTACTTTTTCAGCCAGAAGGGCCAGAATGACCATTACCCACTGTAAGTCATTGTTATTTGCTCAAGTTTAAGTGATTTCCCCAGGCTTCCTGGTGTCTGCCGCCTGGTGATTCTATTACCCTAGCCTTTTTCTTTAATAGGACTTCTCACCATCATCACAAATGCTGGCTCTTAAGGCTATTTTTCTCCAACAAACTGATTGCTGGCCATAAAGATGTTCAGTAGCAATTAGGTTTTATTGTTCCCATCTCACTTATGAGTATAGAAGCTATCAAAATGCAAAATGCACAGATCGTCAGACTTAGTAATTCTCCTTCTAGGAACTCATCCCATAGAAGTGTGCATGTGTGGTGCAAGGACGTATGTACACGGATCCTAATTTGCAATATGATTTAGGGTAGCAAAATAATGGACACAACCTAAATATTCATCAATATGAGACTGGTTAAATAAAAGACGCATATAGCAGGGCAAGCATGTGGAAGTTCCCTGTGCACTGATGTGGAGTGATCAGTACAAAAAGCAAGGGGGAAAAGTGGCTCAAGCATGCTAGCCAATGGATTTGTTGAAAAGGAAGCACATAACCGTATACGTGTGTGGGTATATGGGGATATGCGCTCACACACACACACACACACTCACACACACACACACACACGGTGCAAAGAATAGTCGACAAAGAATTAACCTTGCCAAAGCTATGTAATAGTGGCACCTACTGGTAAGATCACTTCCTGTCCCAAAGTATTACCTTAGGAAAGAAAACCCATGATTTGCCTGCACAGCCATTTCAGCCATTAGTCAGGAAATATGTTTGTAATAAAGCTTCATAAGGAACTCTTCGCTAGTATTAGGTCTTCTGAGCATAAGACTTAAAAGTACCATCTGGCTGGGAAGTTATGGTTCATTATGGTCTGAATTGCAAGCTATAAAAAGGAGTGAAGAATATCTCTATATCCTTCCGTGGAGTGATCTCTGGCATATAGCGTTAAGTGAAAAACGCAAGATACAAAAAATTGGGCAGAGTATGCTATCATTGATCCAAGAAGGAGAGGGGGTTACAAGTAGACATATAGGTTTGCTTGTATTTTGTAAATGGAAAGAAAAGATGTTTAAAAAAAATTAATGACTACCATAAAGGAAGGGAAGGAATGGGATGGAGGAGAGAGGAACAGAAGTGGATTTCTCAAAATCAGTGGTTCTCAATGGGGGCTATTTTGCCTGTGTCCCCAGGAGATGTTTGGCAAGGTCTGGAGGAATTTTTAGTGTCTTAGTTGGGGGTTGGGAGGAGTGTAGTACTGACATCTAGTGGGTACAGGCCCTGAATGCTCCTGAACATCCTACAGTGCACAGGACAGCGCCCCCTCACCCCCCCCGTCGCCACAACAAAGCATAACCCAGCCCAAAATGTCAATAGTGCAAATTATATATCTAATAAGGAACTTGTATTTAGAATACATAAAGAACTCTCACAACTTAATAATACAAAGACAAGGGGTGCCTGGGTGGCTCAGTCAGTTAAGCGTCTGACTTGGGCTCAGGTCATGATCTCACGGTTTGTGAGTTCAAACCCTGCATCGGGCTTTGTGCTGACAGCTCAGAGCCTGGAGCCTGCTTCGGATTCTGTGTCTCCCTCTCTCTCTGCCCCTCCCTAGCTCACAGTCTGTCTGTCTCTCTCTCAGAAATGAATAAACATTAAAAAAAATTTTTTTAATAATAATAATACAAAGACAAATAATCCAACTTGAAAACAAGCAAAGGACTTCAATACACGTTTCTCCAAAGATGATATACAAGTGGCCAATAAGCACCTGAAAAGATGCTCAATATCCTTAGCCATCAGGGAAATGCAAATCAAAGCCACAAGATACAACTTTACACTCACAGGATGGTTATAATCAAAAAGACAGATAGTAATGGGGTGCCTGGCTGGCTCAACTGGTAGCATGTAACTCTTTATCTCGGGTTGTAAGTTCAAGCCCCATGTGAGGTGTAGAAATTAAAAATAAAATCTTTTTTTAAAAAAAGACAGACAAGGGGCGCCTGGGTGGCTCGGTCGGTTGAGTGTCCGACTTCGGCTCAGGTCATGATCTCATGGTCCATGAGTTCGAGCCCCGCGTCGGGCTCTGTGCTGACAGCTCAGAGCCTGGAGCCTGTTTCAGATTCTGTGTCTCCCTCTCTCTGTGACCCTCCCCCGTTCATGCTCTGTCTCTCTCTGTCTCAAAAATAAATAAAAACGTTTAAAAAAAAATTAAAAAAAAAAAAAGACAGACAATAACAAGTGTTGAGGCTGCGAAGAAATTGGAACCCTTAGACACTGCTGGTGGGAATGTAAATTGTTGCAGCCACTTTAGAAAACAGTGGGACAGTTCCTCAAAAGCTTCAACATATATTGGAGCGCCTGGGTGGCTCAGTCGGTTGAGCGTCTGACTTTGGCTCAGGTCATGATCTCATGGTTCAGGAGTTCGAGCCCCACGTCGGGCTCTGTGCTGACAGCTCAGAGCCTGGAGCCTGCTTCAGAGTCTGTGTCTCCCTCTCTCTCTGCCTAACCCATTCTCATTCTGTCTCTGTCTCTCTCAAAAATAAATAAACATTAAAAAAAAAAGCTTCAACATACAGTCACCGTATGACCTACAATTCCACTCCTACGTGTATATACCCAAGTGAAATGAAAACATGCGTCCACACAATAACTTGTACACCAATGGTCATAGCAACATTACTCACAATAGTCAAAAAGTAGAAACAACCCAAATGGCCATCAATGAATGAATGGATTAATAAAATGTGTTATGTCCATATAATGGAATATTATTCTGCACTAAAAAGAAACAAAGTACTGATAGATGCTATAACACAGACAGACCTTGACAACATTATACTAAGTGGAAGAAGCCAGTCACAAAACGCCACATATTGTATGATTCCATTCACATGAAGTATCCAGAAGAGGCAAATCCATAGAGACAGAAAAGAGATTAATGGCTGCCAAGGGCTAGGGGTGATAGTAGCCTGGGGGTGTCAGCTAAGTGGTATGAGGTTTCTTGTGAGGTAATGAGAATGGTCCAAAATTGACTGTGGTGATGGTTGCACAGATCTGTGCATATGATAAAAGCCACTGAGTCATACACTTCAAGCGGCTAAATTTTACGGTATATAAACTGTATCTCAGCAACACTGTTGAAAACAGCAATCACGGGCACCTGGCTGGCTCGGTAGGAAGAGTATGCAACTCTTGACCTCAGGGTCATGAGTTCAAGCCCCACGTTGGAGGTAGAGATTACTAAAAATAAATAATAAATAAACTCAAAAAAAAAAAAAGCGATCACAATGGTCAGGTATGCACTCTCACAGAGGTGGGTATGAGGCACAGAAGGCAGAGGCAAGAAAAGAAAGGAGGTCAGGATACACTTCCCAGGATGAATAGGAAGTTGTCAGTCATCGGGTTTGGTTTACTTTTCTAATTAAATTTTTCATTGGTTTTAGTGAGATCCCATGGGAAGGGAGGTTGCAGGAAGGGGGACATCTCAGGTATAGGGAATACATCTAAAAAAATTGTTTAGATTGTCCAAACATAAACCCCCAAGTGCAGAAGGGATGGGGACACCAGACGTGAATTACAGCACCCCCTTATCCATGGTTTCGTATCGTCGGGGGTCAGTATAGCTACATCGCAGCACCTGCGTCAGTCACCTAACCTCATCGCCTCACATACACATTTTAGCACCTCACATCCTCACAGGAAGGAGGGTGAGTACGGCACAGTAAGACATTTTGAGAGCCAGAGAAACCACATTTGCGTAACTTTCATTACAGTACCTTGTTATCATCGTTCCATTTGATTATTGTTGTTGTTCATCTCTTATTGCGCCCAATTTATAAACTATCACAGGTATGGATGGATAGGAAAACATAAAGCATATACAGGGCTGGGACTGTCCGCAGTTTCAGGCAGCCCCTGGCGGCCGTGGCATGTGTCCCCCATAGATAAGGGGGGACTGCTATAGCAAAGCCGCAGGAGACACAGCGCAGTGGCCTTCAGTCCCAGCCAAGAACCTTGGACTGAATATTTCCTAGGAAAAGGAATCCGTGGAAGATGAGGAGCAGCGCAAAAACACTGTCACGTTTGTCTCAGAAAGACCGATGACTGCCAATGTGGAGACTAGACAGACGGGCGAGGAGTCCAGAGACAGGACAGCCCATTTATTTATATTAGCTGTTATAAATTGTTGTCACAGTCGATTTCATCGTTTCCTAAACATTAAACTTGAAAACAGACGCAAAGAGAGATCAGTCCAGGATTGTGTCTTTCTTCAAGGCACAGCTGACAAGAGGGACTATTGAGAACAAAGCAGGTGGTACAAAAATAATAGTAGCAGTAGTAATAATAATAATAATAAAATCATATCTAACTTAAAATGTCCTGATGTTGTAAGGAAGAAATAATAATAATAGCCCCTTGTGAATTTAGGTCAGAGCTGGAAACAAAATGACAGTGACCCAACCCAGAAAGATAAACAAGGCACTTACCACAGGAACACGGGCATTTGGCTCAAATTCTGTGGAATCAGCATCTGAAGATTAAGAAATGAGTTCAATAATTCACTAATATTGCTGAAAAACAGTTTAAGTAATAAGAATTTTTTTTTTAATAAAAGTTATTAGCAGGGCACTTGGGTAGCTCAGTCGGTTAAGCGTCCGACTTCTGCTGAGGTCATGATCTTGCAATCCGTGGGTTCAAGCCCCAAGTCCGGCTCTGTGCTGACAGCTCAGAGCCTGGAGCCTGCTTCAGATTCTGTGTCTCTATCTCTCTCTGCCCCTCCCCCACTCACGCTCTGTCTCTCTGTCAAAAATAAATAAACACTAAAAAAAATTTTTATGGTTATTAGCAAACAGCAGGCTTACCTTTCAAGTTAAGGCAGTTTCTTGCAAACTCTATCACTGCTAGTTGCATCCCGAGGCAAATCCCTATTTGAAAAAGCATATATAGAAAATGGATGAACATATTTTGTATTGCTTCATATTTCCCATTCATTTGCTTACTGTCAGTCTCCTCCATCTAGAATGCAGGGTCGAGAGAGCAAGACTGCCTGCCGGGTTCACTACTGTACCCTCTGCACTCAGAACAACTGTGGCAGAGGCAGGAAGGGGGATTAGACGACTTGGACTTGAGGAAGAAGGAATTCAAGGTCAGAAAAGGGCAAGGGAAGACAGGGCAAGGTCCAAAGGCAAATCTGCCTCCTTCCAGAGGCCTCTAAATAGAGGCATAGGTGTGGGCTGCACAGCCGTGCCAGAGCACCTGATTCCTTCCGAGAATATCTAACAACACCCTGACTCAAGAGGGAGACTTCACACTCCCTCTTCTTGGAGGGCAGCCTCAGGCTGGCCAGCGGGCAGGGAGCTGAGGAGTGGGAAGCCTGTGTCAGGGTGCTGGGCCCAGAACAGCCCTATAACCTCCCCGCCGAACACCGGCATCTCCAGGCGGGCTGGAACATGGTGGAGAGCAGGGAAGGGAGATCCACAATGGAAGCCAAGAGAGCTCGATGAGGAGAAAAACAGACACCTGTGTAGCTCCAAGCTGTCACATGGATGGGCCCTTCACCTGTCTCCGCATCCACCAATTCTGTCCGCTAAACGAATGCCAAGGAACACTCCAGATGTCATTATAGACACATCTAAGGTATACAAGGGACTCATCAGAGAAGAGCAATCCACATACTTGGCACACCAGAACGGAAGTTGGTGGGCATGAAACAGCTGGGTGCATTGTGGGGGGGGGGACTTCAGAAAGTTCCATATGGCTAAGACATAAAGAGACACTGTGGTAAAGAGAAAGCTAAAGAGTTGCAAACTATTCTATGCAGTGAAATCTGAATAACACTAAACACGTTTGGACAAAAACCGAACAAGATGACTTCGGAAGAAAACAGTGGCCCACATGAGCTCAGACTGGGCCAACAGAGCAAGGTATCAGGGTATCTGACTACTCCTGGCTTCTCTTTTGAAAACGGATTGCAAGTGGAGGGCATCTAGGAAGCCACTCAAAGGACAGGAGGCAGTGGGGAAAATGAACAATGTGCTGATATAAAAGGCACCGAAGCCAGTCCACACGGTCACAAACCCACCAGTACAGCCAAGCACGGGGTGAAACACAGCCTGTCCCCACTTTCCTTCCCACACCCCCCAGCCCCTGCCCGATTTGATTTCCCAGCTGCACGGCTGCCATTACCCCATCGAGGGGCCAATTCATCTGGGTTCACCGGTCCAGAAGCCACACTTTGCAATTTGAGCAAAGGCATTAAAAAGACCTCGCTCGCTCTACCAAATTTTAGCAGAGCTCTTCCTGTGACGTTGGATGGTGTGACTGTATTATCTTTTCTAGTTTCAAGCAGTGAAAACACGGATTTGGGCCCTGTGGCTGACTATTTGCTACTTGAATGTTCAAATCCGAGTTCACACCCTTCACGTGAACAAACCCTATGAAATGTTAGCCCTACTAGATATCAACAATCTAATAAACTCGTAGTTAGGATCCATAAACATGAGTTTTACCCAGGAAAGGGATCTTCTTTGTCCGTGCCCAAGAGATTGCCTGGAGTTTTCCCAACGTTCCTCGGATTCCGAAGCCTCCTGGCACAAGAACGCCACTGCAATCGATACAAGACGAGGGTGAATTTGACGTTGTCTTTATTTTTAAAACTCTTATTCTCAGCCGCTCGTGTTTACTGATCCCAAGTCCAACACTTGCCATGGTTGCTAGAGAATATGCTTGAGGTCTATTTTCAGAATTGATGACATGATTTCATCATGTCCTGAACTTTCTTCTTGAAATCCTCCCAATGTTATAAAGAAGATGGAATAACTTTTCACAACTGACTTCAATCTATATTTTCTGATAGGTCTTGGTGGTCTGTGAGCATACATAGTGACTGAGAAAACTCAATTTGCTTTAAAATGCCACTGAGAGAATTGTCTGAATAAAAATAGGTTAAGGTTCTTTTAAAAGTACTATTATAGGAGCGCCTGGGTGGCTCAGTCGGTTAAGCGGCCGACTTCGGCTCAGGTCATGATCTCGCGGTCCGTGAGTTCGAGCCCCGCGTCAGGCTCTGTGCTGACAGCTCAGAGCCTGGAGCCTGTTTCAGATTCTGTGTCTCCCTCTCTCTGACCCTTCCCCATTCATGCTCTGTCTCTCTCTGTCTCAAAAATAAATAAACATTAAAAAAAAAATTTTTTTTAATAAAAAAAATAAATAAATAGTGGCACATGAAAATTTCCTGGCCAGGAGATACTTTAGAAAACTTCTAGGCAAACACTCATTTGAGGAGACAAGAATTCAAGAGATAGTTGGGACGGTCATGCTACCCTCACAATACAGTGCTGCCCCCCAAAGTTCTGTTGATTACTTATAAAATAAAATCTAGGGGAGTCTGGGTGGCTCAGCTGGTTAAGCATCTGACTTCGGCCCAGGTCATGATCTCGGGGTTCGTGAGTTCGAGCCCCACATCGGGCTTTGTGCTGACAGCTCGGAGTCTGGAGGCTGCTTCAGATTCTGTGTCTCCCTCTCTCTCTGCCCCTCCGCTGCTCACTCTGTCTCTCTCTCTCTCTCAAAAATAAACATTAACAAAATTTTTTTAAATTTAAAAACTGCACCAAAATTAGGAATTGAGGTAAATCCAATCATTATGGAAAAAGCACAATGGCATTCTGCTAACTGGTCCTGGACAGTCCTCAGCACTCACTCAGCTTTGCATAGCTTCTGCCAAGCTTCATGGAATTTCACCGGGTCCTCGGTTTCGGTGGTCTGCTCCAGATCAAAGGAGTCTATGTACTAAAAAACATCCAACAGATTAAAAGAACATTTAAGAAAAGTGATACTCAAAAATACTAGAGGCATCTAACATTGTGACCCAATTATTCAATAACTACTTATTATGCAAAAGAAAATGCTGTGGAAATAACTGGAAGCTGCACTTAATCTAGACCCAGACACTGCAGGAAAGATGGGAAGGAGCACCATCGGGAAAGTCTCCAGGGGGCTGACGTCCAAGAAGCTCAGCCCTGGAGGATGAGCATGCGCAGACAAGTTGGGAGGCCATCAGGAAGGTGTGTGGGAGACACGGGGAGGTGGGGTGGGGGTGGAACAGCTTGTATGAAACCTCAGAGTAAAGACAGAAAGGGGTGGTCACTCTGGGGCCCTCAAAAGACACTCCACTGAGGGAGAGGAGAAGTTGACACTTGAAGCCATTGGAAGGTCTTAAGGAACACAGAGAACAGAGAGGGATTTTAGAAGGATCACTGTGCTACAATGTGGAAAATGGAGGGAAAACGGCAAACCCGTCGGGAAGCCAGGCGAGGTAAACACAGAAGCAAAGTGGTCTGAAAAGAATATGGCAAGACCATGATTCAAACAGTACTTCGCAGAAGCGAATGTCAACAAATTCTGTCAACCGAGCAATCACGTACAAACTACTCCTAGGTACATAACAGTCCCTAGAGACCTATACTATTCTAGTATTTATTCTGTAAAAATTACTATCTGAATATATCTTAACATACAAAATTTTAAAGGCTTTATAAAGTTTGCGGTCTAACAATTTTTCTCTTGCTGTTTTCTTTTTTCTACGAGGGGGTGGGGGACTTGGATGAGCAGGAAGAGCAAGAAGAGAAGTAAGTATTCCTTGGAAAACCACAAATCAAAAGTGATCATGAAAGGAAGGGGCTAGACAGGTGAGAGAAAAGTCACATAGGTCCTTAGTTGGAAGTTATGAAATTTCTCAGATGTATAAATGTATCTTTTTGGTCATTATATAAAGGTTCACCATTTAAATCAAGATAATAAGGCTTGCTTAAACCACAGTATAACTGTATAGAATATCATTAAGTACAACATATAGATAGATAGATAGATAGATAGATACACATACATACATATATATGCATATATATGTATGTGTGTATTTATCTAGAAAGATATGCATTAAACTGGTAATGACAGGTACAAGAGAGAAGTAGGATTTCAGGAAGGAAGGACCTTCTACTTTCTGCCTGTCATACGATGCTTTATTTAAATTTCCTACACTAAGCATGTACAACTTCCATATCTAACAAAGACAAAGAATATACTCAAGCTGCAAATATGAATTCCCCCAGACCTCCCATACATCTTTTCCCTTTGCTGACTTTGCTCTCTCTCCTTTTACTGTATTAAATCTTAGCCACAAGTCCAGCTATGTGCTGAGTACTGTGAGTCCTCCTGGTGACATCAATCCTGGAGGCTGTCTTGGGGATCCTTTGACACAACCTGCCTCTGAAACACGAGATGTCACAGCGAATGACTGAAATATATGGAAGAACAGCTGGGGCTCACCATCAGATTCAACTTGTGGTTGATGGCCAACGCAGAATGTTCTAGGGCTTTGAACACAGAGGCGTAGCAGTCCCTGAGCTTGGTGTATTTGCCAACCAGGGCTATGGAGCACGTTTTCTGCAATCGTTCATACCTGAGATGAAAGACAAGTTTAAAGGTTATATGCATGTAATATAACATCACAAACACAATGACAGCCACTGTTCTTTTCCCAAGGCACTTTTTAAAAACCTTAAGGGCAGATGAGCCTCGAACTGGATGTACTTGACTTAAATCTCCACCCCACCCCCAATGAATGAAAATCTGTGTGCCAACAGATTGCAAAATCATAAGAAACCCCAATATTGGCCTATATAAGCCAGCACAAATATAAATCCAAGGAAAGAGTATCAGAGAAAAAGCTAAAAGCATTAAAAATAAAAAAGCTCTCCCCATCTCATAAACATGAGCTGTCCTTAAATTCGTTTATAAGGTGACACTGTATAAGAAAATGCGTTGTGAATGTCAACAGGAAACATTTCAATATTAACTTTGTAAGGTGACATTATATAAGAAAATGCGTTCAAACTGTCTAATGTTAAAAATGGTTACGGTCCCAGCTGGCCCACAAAAGCCAGGTTATTCGTGGCATGCCTGAAGAATGGCACTAAGAGAACTCTTTAAACTATTACAAGCCATTTAGATCAGTTTTATGAGAAAATGCCATTCTACATAAGATGCTCAATCACATTTTACCATTAAAGACACGACGTTTACTGTTGCTTTTGTTACCAAATCTGTTCAACGAACCTGAAAATTGGTCTGGTACTACGTACGTAGAAATGTCATCTAGGGGCTGAAGATGATTAGGGTGATCCCCAAACACCTTAGAAGAGAAAGGTTGCCATGAGCGGGAGTAGTCCTCTTTCCTACCAACATCTGCTAAGTGTGCCAGAGAAATGTGATCGCAGGCAGGTGAGGAGGAGAAAAATGCCTAAGAAGCTAAGGAGTCAAAACTGACAGTAAAGGTGGCTTTCTGGGAAGGTGACTGAAGCACCTGGGAAAAGCCTACTAAATCTTTAGCTCGCTCCTGAATTTTACGTCGCTCTGGAGATTGCGTGGCTGCCCGGGCTTCACCCCATCGCTGCAGAAAGGACACAGGTGACAAAGCAAGTGGCATGGAGGCAAGATTCCGATACCAAGTCAGAGGGAAGCGCTTCCCGTGCCAGATTTGGCCCCAGGGAACTGGCGATCGTGACCCCATCAGAGCACAGCGGCCGGGATGAGCCCTTACCCTTGGGTCTCACCCCTCTATTGAAGGAGGGACGTTGCCTCCGGTCCCGGGAAGGAAGCAGGACTGGGGTCAACACTACCAGCTCCTCCTTCTAGTCACTCAGTCTGGTCTATCCGGGGGAGAAGGAGTCACTCGGCAGCTGGGTGAGACAGGGAAGTCCACTGGGCCACCCGTCCCAGGGAGAAGGGCTGCCATTGGGAAAGGATATGTATCCTGAGCCCACTTCCCTCGTACTCTTTCCCTCTTGGGGCTGCAGGCGAGGCTCCCGGAGCCCTATCCAGACCAGCCCAGCTCCCACATGCTCTCCACTCGGCCATTAACTAGGTGTGAGAGGCCAGCCACAGAGGCTGCCATGAGCCACTGTAGGCTCACCCCACAGGCAGGTCCCCGGGGAGGCGAGGCCACCTCCAATTTGGGCGGAGGTCCCAGGCGAGCTCTGCCATCCAGTTCAGCCAGGGACCCCTGGCCTCTGAGCAGCACTGGACTTCCATGAATGAGCCTGCCCTGTGACCTCGATTTGCTTTCTTATAGCTGTCTACATACCACCATTACCAATAAACCAACAGCACCACAAGGGACCGATACTCAGTATCCCTTTTGCTTAAAGACCGCAGTGAGCTGAATGGTGGCCTCCAAAGACATATGTCCCCCAGAACCTGTGGATGTGTCCATATTTGGAAGAAGGGTCTTTATGGATACAATTACGTCAAGGATCTCGAGATGAGATCATCCTGGATTAGGATGGGCCCTAAATCCAAAGACAAGCATCCTTATGCAAGCAGAGAGGAGGAGGGGAAAAAGAAGGAGGAGGAAGAGGAAGAGGAGGAAATGGAGAAGGAGAGGAGAGACACAGAGAAGGCCATGCAATGACAGAGCCGGAAACTGGGGTGACATGGCCACGAGCCAAGGGACACCAGGGATTCCCAGCAGCCCCAGAAGCTGGAACAGTTTCTCCCTCAGTGCCTCCAGAAGAAACCAACCCTGCTGAAGCCTTGATTGTGAATTTCTGACGTCCACAACTGTGAGAGAATGAATTTCTCATATTTTATGCGGCCCAGTTTGTGGTAATTTGTTTCAGCAGCCACAGGAAACTAATAGGAAAACCAAACCCTGGCTTTAAAAAGCACAGCAGCATAGAGTAATTTAGAGTTATTTCCAATAAAAAGAGTTAAACATTCAATTTCTAGTGCTTAAAGAGGATCAGCCCCAAGCTACTCAGAAAATTCCTGTAAAGCGACTGATTCCTTAACTGCATCGTCATTCAGTAGAGCACCTGAGTTCCGAAACTGCACTTTATTCCTGATTTTACTTGCCCCAGCAATTCTAAAACTCTTTTTAAAGTTTTAAGTGAGAGGGCAAGAGAACTTCAAACTACTGCTCATCTACCAAAGGCAGTCATTTTGTCACCATCAAACCATTTTAATTATTGTTACCAACCTCAGTAACACCGAGGAACCAATACCCAGGGCCCAATGCGAGACTAAGGTTTAATGTGTTTTCTCTCATAATTATCTCAATGTGGGTACTAGTATCCCCCTGTTATATATGGATGTGAAAGCAGGTCCACAGAGGTTGAGTAATCCACCCAAACTCACGCAGCTAGTGAGAGGAAAAGCTGGGGCCTGAATGCAGAGTGCCTGATGCCAGAGCTTACATTTTCTTATTGAGATATAAGTGACATATAACATTATATTGGTTTCAGGTATACAACATAATGATTCAATATTTGTGTATGTGTGTTTGTCACTGCTGCACCTGGTGCCTCCACCTAAGTTGCACAAAAATCCAGCAGTCAGGACTTCACAGAGTTAGGCCTTGTCTACATCTAGTAAAACAAACAGGTGATAGGGGCGCCTGGGTGGCGCAGTCGGTTAAGCATCCGACTTCAGCCAGGTCACGATCTCGCGGTCTGTGAGTTCGAGCCCCGCGTCAGGCTCTGGGCTGATGGCTCAGAGCCTGGAGCCTGTTTCCGATTCTGTGTCTCCCTCTCTCTCTGCCCCTCCCCCGTTCATGCTCTGTCTCTCGCTGTCCCAAAAATAAATAAACGTTGAAAAAAAAATTAAAAAAAAAAACAAACAGGTGATAGGGATTTAATTTCCATATGGCTTCAAATGAGACAAACCTTGCTGAAATTAATACCATTGTCTTAAAGCTAGAACCTATCTATCTGAGGTTTTGATAACAATGCTGATAGTTAATAACTGCAGGAGGGAACAATAATGATATAGCCTAAACTTCTCATTCAAAGGGATTTTTGGGGTGCCTCACTGGCTCAGTCAGAAGAGCATGCAATTCTTGATCTCGGGGCTCTAAGTTTGAGGCCCACAGTGGGGGTAGAGATTACTAAAAAATAAATAAACTTAAAAAACAAAGCAAAACAAACAATAATAACAAAAACCTGTGACATTTAAACCTGTTTAAAATATTCAGAAACGGGGTGGCAGGGATGAAAA
Source organism: Prionailurus bengalensis (assembly GCF_016509475.1). Taxonomy (NCBI): domain Eukaryota; kingdom Metazoa; phylum Chordata; class Mammalia; order Carnivora; family Felidae; genus Prionailurus; species Prionailurus bengalensis. The sequence continues at coordinate 13,203,236 of NC_057361.1, forward strand.
AATATATATATTCAGAAACTGGGTGCCTGGGTGGCTCAGAGGTTAAATGTCTGACTCTTGATTTCGGCTCAGGTCATGATCTCATCGTTCATGAGTTCGTGCCCCACGTTGGGCTCTGTGCTGGCAGCATGGAGCCTGCTTGGGATTCTCTCTCTCCCTCTCTCTGCCCCCCTGCTCGTGCTCTCTCTCGCTCTCTCTTTAAAATTTTTTTTTTTTCAACGTTTTTATTTATTTTTGGGACAGAGAGAGACAGAGCATGAATGGAGGAGGGGCAGAGAGAGAGGGAGACACAGAATCGGAAACAGGCTCCAGGCTCTGAGCCATCAGCCCAGAGCCCGACGCGGGGCTCGAACTCCCGGACCGCGAGATCGTGACCTGGCTGAAGTCGGACGCTTAACCGACTGCGCCACCCAGGCGCCCCTCTCGCTCTCTCTTAAAATAAATAAATTTTTAAAAAAGGAAAAAAGTTTAAAAATATAAAATATGTATTCAGAAAACTAAGAAATAAACTAATAAATCAAAATACTTTCAGAATTAACAACAACAAAAAATCATTCCAGAATCCAAATTCTTTCAATTCACTTTCATTTAAGTAGAAAAAAATCAAAAGCCCCAGAAATCTTCAAAGAATATAGCAAAACACTCTAACAATGTGTTGAAGCTTTAGATAAATCCAGACCAAAACATATACAGACAGAAAGCGGAATGTGACGTAGATATCCTTCAAGCTATGTCTCAGTCCTACCCCGAAACCCAAGAATTATTCAAGATTACATTAGTAATTCCTTTCACATACCTGTCAGCCATATTTCTCCACTTGAAAAGCAAATTACTTGCAGAATCACCAATGGGCAGATCCAATCTCTCTTTAAAATATTTGACAATGCCTTGTTCCTCCAAAAGCACAGGTACTCGATATGTAGAAGAAACATCATGGATACATATGACCTGATTAATGATGATAAAACACCATATTTAAATGGAACACCTCAAATATGCCTCAAGAATGAGCCAAAACTCAAGAGACATGGTAGTTCATTTATATTGATTGAGGAAAAGCAAGAGCCCAGTGACCCAAACAAGAGGCAGAATTAATACAAGCTTACTTTGATCTAATCATAAAACTCTTTGAACTCCTTATTCTAAATTGGGAAACGTGGATGCTGTAGTAGTGTGTGTATATATATATATAGAGAGAGAGAGAGAGAGAGAGAGAGAGAGAGAGAGAGAGACTTTGTTCTCAATTTCTGGCACAAAGCTTTAAAAACCTTTGGAATTTCCTGACAGGGGTAGGGTTATCTTTGTTATGCTAATGAAGTGACTCATGGCGGCCCTAGATGGCTTCAGGATGGGAGTTGGTCACCAGAAAACCCAACCAAGTTAGGCTAGAATTTTCAGCCACTTGACTTCCGAGGACAGCAAGGGGGCTGGAGCATGAGTTCAGTCATGTGACCAATGGTTTACTCAACCAAGCCTATATCATGAAACCCCTATTAAAAAAATTCTGGACACCAAGACTCAGGGGACTGTCCCGGTTGGTACACATACAGATGTACCAGGATGGTGGCACAGCCTGACTCCATGGGGACAAAAGTTTCTGCACTTGGGATCCTCCTAGGCCTTGCCCTACATATCTCTTCATCTGGCCGTTCATTTGCACTCTTTATAATAAAATGACAATAGTAAGTATAGCATTTTCCTGAGTTCCATGAATCGTTCTAGAGAATTATCGAACCTGAAGGGGTTATGGAAAGCCCCAAATTAGCAGTCAACCAGGCAGGAGTGGAGGTGGCTTGGGAACACTGGAAACTTTGGTGTCTGAAGTTGGGGGGGAAGTCTTGTAAAGAATTCAGCCCCCGGGGCACCTGGATGGCTCAGTCGGTTAAGCGTCTGACTTTGGCTCAGGTCATGATCTCACAGCTCGTGAGTTCGAGCCCCGCTTCGGGCTCTATGCTGACAGCTCAGAGCCTGGAGCCTGCCTCTGTTTCCGTGTCTCCCTCTCTCTCTCTGCCCCTTCCCTGCTTGTGCTCTGTCTCTCAAAAATAAACATTAAAAAAATTTTTTTAAAAAAACAAACAAAAAAAACCCTCAGCCCTCAAATCTGTGGAGTCTGATGCTCACTCCAGGTAGTGTCAGCGTTGAAGTGCAGGACCCCAGCTGGTGTCAGAGAATTGGTGTTGGAACACGGATGCTTTATGTGTCAATATCTAAGGCATGTGGCCCAAGGCATCACCTTCTAAGTCTAGGCTAAAGTAGTAACACTGAACACGTACACTGTGTCTTCTAAATGTGGGTATGTGGTTCGCTTGTGCATTCATTTGTTGCTGTTGCTGCTGGTGTAGTGCTTTTGTCTACTCCCTTCATTTGGATACATTTCCAAGTACATATTGAACCCAGTCAAATTAATTACACCTGTTAGAGGAGAATGGCTCCTTTAAATGTCACGTGCTATGGTTGTTTTTCACATCTATCCTAACGAACTTTCATCACCCTCTTAAGTACATCCGAGGGGCTGCTGGCAGGCATTTAAGGGTCTGCCACATTCTAAGTCAATGCCAAAGAAATGTTCTTCTAACTCTGTGTGTTCAGTCTCCCCAAATCCATTGCCAAATCCACCCAAGGGTTCCTAAGCTGTTTGGACATCACCAACTTGATACTTAGAGGCCTCACTTGGAACAAAGAAATGGGAGCATTAACTCACATCAGAAAAAAATAATGTGCTGAAAAATGGCTAATAAACTAGCCTGTGGACTGATAGGATAGGGCATTCTTCAGAAACTATGGTCCTGTAGAAAACAGGCTCTGTGTGGTCAGAAATTTTCATTCTTCTGTTCTCAAAGCTCTCAGTAACCCAACTCTGAAAACTGTATCCTCCTTCCATTTCAGTAACCAAGTTGTATTTATACAACACAGACACAAAGTACTATGTACCAGTAGGAAGGATACAAAAAACAACAGAACAAAACCAAAGTGGCTTGATGACATACAAACACAGGAGAGTCCTTCAAACCTGCCATCACATTTTTCAAAATAGTTCAGACGTGTGTGCTGACCCTGAAGCATTAGACAGGAGGCTGTGCACAAGACTGCCTCCAGAGATACAGAAATGCAATTAGAGGGTTTTAGGCTTCAAAGAACCCAGAGCTAATCTGAAGAAAACAAAAGGTTCCTGCCAAACCTCACCCTTTTCCTGAGTGCCATTCATATCACTTTGTAAACTATAGCAACTCTGATCCCTTATACCTAAGCCTCGTTGCAAACAAGAGACAGATAAGAGAATGAAAGAAAAAAGAAAAAGCTCTCAGATACCCAAATGGAAAGTCCTGCAGGACAGAGGACGTGAGCCCAAATCACCGTACAGTTTCTGTAGCAATGAATTGAACTGAGACCACTGATGTAATCAGAAGTGATAGTGTGAATGTCAATGTAACGTGTGGTCTGGATGGAGCGAGCTGTAACACATACAAAGGAAAAATCGCAGTGAAAGCAGTAAGTGTCCCGGAAAGACAAGATAAACAGACGATAAGCAGGCTTCACATGGTTCTCTCTCTAGAGGTTTGACTGTAAGTTAAAAAGCCCACCTGGCTTTGTACCTGTAACTTGAGGAGTGATTATGCAAGGAAACATGTGATCTACCTAAGGAATCAGGAGTCTCTCACATTGTTCACTTCAGGGCAAGGGAGCTGTGGCTGGATATGAATCTCCCAAAGCTTTCATAAATGCCATGAAAAGTAATATGATAATTGAAGAGATGCAAAACACTAGCATCAGCAGAAGTGCCTGCAAAGCAATAAAATCGAAAGAGCAGCACTAACCTGTTCAGGGTTCACATGACAAAACATTGAAATCTTTTCCTTCACGGCCATTTCGATAGGTGTTGAACTCCGGCAGACAATCTGTCAACGTCAGTTTTGCACAGGTCAGCAAGCAGGAACCCAGCTGTTTGTCCCACCATTAGTTTTCAGGAGGATGCTATATTAATCTCTTCTTTCAACCAGAGACCTGACCAAGTATGTACCTGTTCATTCTGGGTATTCCACCGGACTCGTAGAAACACCTGAGCACTGATATAAGCCAGTATAATCAAACTCAACACAAATCTACCAGTAAGAACTCAAAACGTCCAGGAGTCTCTAGTAAACAAGAGGGAAGGCTCACAAACGTTGCTTCTTTAGATATAAGAACAGAGCTTGGCCAGGGGTTGGCAAACGTTTTCTCTAAAGGGCTAGAGAGTAAACATTTTAGGTTTTGCAAGTCAAGAAGTGACTGTCCTGACTACTCAGTTGTAGCAGTGCAGTACGAAGGCAGCTGTGGACAAATGTAAGCAACAGATGATACCATGTTCCAATAAAACTTTATTTATGGGCAGGAGGCCTGCAGGCCCTTATTTGCTAACCTCTGATCTAGACTATTCTGGTGATAACTGGATGACCTGTTATAAATAAGAGCAGTGACAGCCCACCCTAGTGGGTCTCAGGAAAATCTCAAAGGTCCCACCTCACTCTAAAAGACCTAAGGACCATAAAAATGACAAGACGTTGCACTTGCCCAGCTGTCAATGTGGCCAATCGCATGAGGACCCTGAGGAGAACAGAGCACCAGTTTAGAAATGTGTGAAGCTACCCTCGAGGATATGGGACTGTCCCTCCCCTGGCCCCCAGAGACACGAAGTTCAATGTCAAAGGAACCATTTGAGAGATAGAAAGGACTTAGATGATGCTATAGATCAAGAAACGGAGGTCCTGTTGTATGGAAACCAATTTGTCAATAAATTTCAGAAAAAAAAATAAATAAATAAAAAAAATAAAAAAAATTAAAAAAAGATCCAAATTCAGATAGGCCAAAGTATAAACTATTAAAAAAAAAAAAAAAGAAAAAGAAAAAGAAACGGAGGTCCTATTCCAAGAAATTTACTCACTCTCCTTAACTCACCAGATCAGGAGACAGGCCTAACCCTCTCAGCGCACGGACACTGTTTTGTGTGGGTTTGGTTTTTTGTTCTCCAGTAGCACTGGGCTGAAAAGAGATGGGTCACTGTCAGTATATTGGATATTTAGCTCGTCTGGATAATGAATGGCTCCCTAGCTTAAAATATGGAATAAATAGGCAGAGAGTTTCTCTTTTGCTGTCCTGCCCACTGCTCCCTTGCAGTGTATTCAATAAACTTCTATCTCCTTTTTAAAAATGTGGAACAAATAGAATATCATAGGAAGACTTTTAGAAGTTGCTGTCTACAGGGCTGCCTGGGTGGCTCAGTTGGTTAAGCGTCCAACTCTTGATTTCAGCTCAAGTCATGATCTCACAAACTGTGAGATTGAGCCCGGAGGCAGGCTTTGTGCTGGCAGCATGGAGCCTGTTTGGGATTCTCTCTGTCCCTCTCTCTCTGCTCCTGCCCCACACATGTGCACGCTCTCTTTCTCTATCAGAAAATTAAAAAAAAAAAAAAAAAGATGAAAGAAAGAAAAAAGAAAGAATTTGCTGTCTATATACTTATCTGGAAAGCTCACCTGTGGAACTAGGCTAACATGGATATTGCAGAAATTCTCTCTTTTTGCTTTAAACTGGAATTGTCTGAATGCTTCCACAAACGGCATCCCTTCAATGTCTCCAATGGTGCCCCCCAACTAGAAATGGGAAAACAAAAACAAAAACACATGTGATCTTCCACAGTATATAGACTAACAGAAACATTATTAATAAACAGAGCACAAGACAGGGCACGCCAAGGTGGCTCACTCAGTTAAGCATCCGACTCTTGATTTTGGCTCAGGTCATGATTTCACGGTTCATGGGTTTGAGCCCTGGGTTGAGCTCTGTGATGACAGCATGGAGCCTGCTTGGGATTCTCTCTCTCTGCCCCTCTCCCCCCCCCCCCCCCCCCCCCCACTCACTCGCACATGCTCTCTCTCTCAAAATAAATAAACTTAAAAAAATAAACAGCACAAAAACAGAGGTTTATACACATACCAAAAATCATTGAATTGTATACTTAAAGCAAGTAAAATTTATGATATATAAATTAAGCCTCACTAAAACTGTTTGATATGATGAGGAAAAGCACCGTACATTTAAGGAGATGAAACAAAGGAAAGAGAAAATGGAAACTAGAAGGTAAACTAAGAAGAAAGGATACAGTGTAACATAACCAGGTAAACAGATAAGAGAATAAACAGAGAACATCACGAAGGGAAAAGAAAACGGAGCGCCTGAGTGGCTCAGTTGGTTGAGCACCCAACTATTGGTTTCAGTTCAGTTCATGATCGATCCCCGCATCCCATTCTGCACTAGGTGTGGAGCCTGCTTGAGATTCTCTCTCTCTCTCTGTCCCTTGCCCAGGCTTGCTCTATCTCTCCCCCCGCCTCTCTCTCTCTCAAATTAAAAAAAGGGAGGGGGGAGGAAGAAAGCGAGGTCAAGGAGGGCTCTAAGAATGACCTGACTCCTGGGGTGCCTAGGTGGCTCAGTCAGTTGAGCATCCGACTTCAGGTCAGGTCATGATCTCCCAGTTCGTGGGTTTGAGCCCCACATCGGACTCACTGCTGTCAGTGTAGACAGTGTAGACAGATCACTGCTTCAGATCCTCTGTCCCCTTCTCTCTGCCGCTCCCCTGCTCATGTGCTCTCTCTCAAAAATAAAAAAATAAAACATGTAAAAGAATAAAGAATGACCTGATTCCCATGTTATAAGATCCTGTTGTATGGAGACAGGGACTAAGTTAAGTAAATGAATTCTACTATTACTGATTCACTTTACAGATAGTAAATCCCCCCATTCAAAAAAATGGGGAACCATTATAAAGCTGTCAACGCTTCATCTCACCAAGATTGAAAAAAAAAGTTTAAATTTTTTTTAAATGTTTACAAAAAAAAAAAAAAAAGGAAGGCTTTAAGAAAAGGGAATGCATAAGCAGATAAAAAGATCCACAATAGGGGCGCCTGGGTGGCGCAGTCGGTTAAGCGTCCGACTTCAGCCAGGTCACGATCTCGCGGTCCGTGAGTTCAAGCCCCGCGTCGGGCTCTGGGCTGATGGCTCAGAGCCTGGAGCCTGTTTCCGATTCTGTGTCTCCCTCTCTCTCTGCCCCTCCCCCGTTCATGCTCTGTCTCTCTCTGTCCCAAAAATAAATAAACATTGAAAAAAATAATAATTAAAAAAAATTAAAAAACAAAAAAATTAAAAAAAAGATCCACAATATAGGCCACTGAGGAGTGAGATCAGCTAGTTCCTAGGGGTGAAATACCTCGTGCTCTCTCTCTCTTTCTCTCTCACTCTCTTTCCCCCTTTTCATGTGTATACACACACACACACACGCACATACACACACACCCCTGCATGCAGCTGAACATTTCTTTTTGCGATGGTGATATTACTAGAATTAACCAACTGCTATTAAAACATGCTGGCTTTCTGAGTCAGGTAGTGCCGAAAGAATATTCCTGACAGTGTAATCCTTTGATAAATGTTAGCTTAATTTACAATGTGCTTCCAACAAGTAAGGCATTTTAAAGTAAGCATTTACTTTAGGATAAAATTTGCCTTAACCTACGCATCCTCACCATATTTAAATACTTAAAGATATCACCTGGATTTTAAAATTAATTCTTTAGCATGTGACAATCTACTGCATGCTCAACACTATAAATGAGGTGCTGAGAAGAATTTAAGACAATGTGCTCTTCAGGAGCTCAGAATTTAGCGACAAAAATCTAGCAGAGGTAAAGAACAATAATCAAGAGTAAAACTTAGACACTAACTGGAATGATCCGGACGCTGAGGAGGAAAGAGATCATGGTGGGCCCAGTCCCAGAACCCACCATCTTGTCTGGCTTCAGCTACCTGACTAGGTCTGAAATCTACTACGAGCCCTGGCCTGTCTTCCCAGCGCAACTGGGTTTTGGAGCCAACAAGTCCTTGGCATCCCGGATGGCTCAACAATTACTCAAACTTACCGTGTCCCAAACCGAACTCCCCCCACCCCTGGGCCTGTTTCTCCGCGTGTGTCCTCATCTCAGCAAAAGCGTCTCTTCCCACTAACTGGTTCAAGCCAGCTGTCTGGAAATCATCCTTGATCTCCGCTTTTCCTCATCCAACTGAGTCCAGCGGGTCATACCTGTAAAACCTCTTGAAAATCTCTCCCCTGCTCTCTATGCCCACCGTTACCACCTTAGACACTCATGCCAACACCACCTTTTGCCAGGATTATTGCAATAATCTAAACTAGGGGGTGGTAAACTACAGCCCCACTGCTTGCTTTTATATATAAAGTTTTATTGATTGGCCAAAGGTATGCCCATTTATTTATATACTGTCTGTAGCTGCTTTCACACTACAATGGCAGAGTTGACTCTCTGACCCTCAAAGGTAAACATATCAACTATCTGGCCCTTTATAGAAAAAGTTGGCTGACTGCCCCCCCTCCCCCTCCAAATGGTCTCCTAGCTTCTCCCCTCTCCTATCCTACAATTAAATCATCACACACCAGCAGAGTGACCTTATAAAAACTCAGAATATTAAAACAAAACAAAACCTCACAATATATCTCTTTTGTGCTTTAACCCTCAGTAGCTCACTGCTTCACTAAAAATAAAATCTAAATTCCTTTAGGCAGCCAACCAAAAACCTTACATGATCTGGCCTTTGCTTAGGGTTCTAATCTCATCTCACGCCCCTGCTCACCGCCCTCCCCCCACCCCCCCACTCCCCACACACCCTGCCTGTGCATCAGCCCCACTGGCTTCTCAGGTCCTCAGATGGGCCGCTCTCTTCCTTCCTGCCCCTTAAGCTCTCTTACCCTCCTTCTTTATTTATCTACACCTATCTCTTCTTTATCCTTCAGCCTGAAAGGCTATGTCTTCCTCAGAAAGCCAGACCTTGCCACCCACCTAGAGTAGCCTCCCTCCCACTGCTCCCTGTCATAGCACTGTCTGTGCCCTTCCTACTAACTCAGCACCAGGTGCTGTTATTTCGCGTGCGCACTTGTTTCCTGCCACTAGCTATAAGCCCCAGGAGAGTAGGAACATACCTGCCCTGTTCCCTACCCTATCTCTGGCATAAGCCCAGCTCCCTGCACACAGCACTGGGGTTGAAGGGTTCAGGACAGGTCTCCCAGAAATATGCCACCTTGCCATGATTATTTTGGATTAAAAGCAATCAAAACCCAGCAGATTCAGGAAAAGTTCTTTACCTCCCCATCAACTGCCTAAATTTACATTGGGTAGTGTGGGATCCCTGTACCGGGAAGAAAGTTATTCCCAGACATCCCCTTTACCTGAGAAACTTAGCTGCATAACAGGGAAGTCCGTTTTCCAAACATCCCCTCTGTCTCCCTGCAAATGGCCTTCCTCCCTTTGTATCCCCTAGGCCTCTACTCCTCTCCTTGGTTCAGGGTGTCATATAAGCCTCATTTTGCCTGACTGCTTGGGAATCTCTCATGTTTATATGGATTTTCTGTAGGTATGTAATACAGCCTTTGATTTTCTCCAGTTAATCTGTTTCATGTCAATTGGATTCTTAGACCAACCGGAAGAACATTGAAGGGTAACAGTAAAATTTTCCCTCTCCAACAGGGTTTAGCTTAGCAGTCATCTCAGGGCAGAAGGGTCTCAAAATTCAATATAAGCCCTAGGTAACAGCATTCTAGTACCTGTTACCATAACTGCAATGGAATCAAACTAAGAAATCTCGAGACTACATTGTTACAGAAAAGAAAATGATTCTTTATTAATTTTAAGTCAGATAACAAAACACAATTAAAATTCAAGCTTTCTGGGTGTGGCACAGATAGAAATATACGACCTTTCTGTAGGAGAATGACAAACTTAATTATGAAGATCCTAGAAATATCACATGCAATCAGGAAATTGGCAGGGGGTGAGGGGTTTAAGTGCTCACCAACTGCAAGGTACCAGAATCTAATGGGAAAATATTTTAGGGGAAAAAAAGGTCTGCACTGAAACTAAACCATATAGGGACATCTGTTTTTTCATAGGTGTATTCTGGTAGTTTAAGGGCAATCTGAAAACGGAGGCAAAAAGCTTTAAACATTATCCACTTCTGCCCTCACATGGCTTAGAGTGGTACTGCACAGTCTCAGCCAATTTGGAAGATCCCATGACCACTCTGGCTCCCGATTACCATCACTGTCATCAGAAACCTTCTGTATTATTACTAGAATACTCCTAAGTTCATTATTTCCCCCACACAACAAGGAAAATATCACCCATAACAATGTTTTAAGACTTATCCAAAGTTGAAATCAAAGCAACAGCAAATTTATGAGATGTGCAATGTCTGTTTTGCCTTTAAGGAAAGGATTCTTCTTTTTTGAAAGAAAGAGAGAGAGAAAGAAAGAAGCCTTTTATTCCTTTAAGCCAGGCATAAATTATTTCAGGTGTATGTGGAGATAACCTGGACTAATACAAATAAAGCTTGTCAGCTCCACGGGTCTGAGAAGTAAGAGCCTCACCAAAAGGCTTTGGAGACATTTCAACAGCTTCTACACGCTTAAAACTGAAAATCAGCCTGGTGGTCTTTTTTTCAAAAGCTTAAATAGTGCACAAACACAAATGTTGAGCACAACTTAAAACGAGCCCAAAAGGCTGCCTGATCTACTTTCCATTAAGCAAATATATGAATGTCAGGGTTATATGAAGAAGGAGCTTTGCTGGGGACAACTTGTCACAGTTTCTCTGTTTCCAAGAAATTAAAAACGAAGATGAGGAGTCCTGAAGACCAGGGCTCAGGTCATATTTGCCTTCCTATGGCTAGCAGCTAGCATTGGGACCAGTGCCTATTAAGCGCCAAATTAATGTTTTTTAAGCCAAACCAATCAATTCAAGAACAGGATAAAAATTAATATAAAGAACAAAGGCATAAAAAAAGAACAATATGCAAGTACAGGCCTAAAATGTTTGCTTGTTGTTTGATGGGATGGAAATTTCAGTTTAATTTGAGATGTCATTGAGAATTCTTGATTTTACTGTACAAGTGAAATCTTCAACAATTAGAGTCTAAATCTGTAGTATGCAACTTTGTAAAATGATGACAAAGAGAATCAGGTGTGCTGGCCCCAGAAGGAAACATAAAAGCTTTCTTCAAGGATGATTCTCAAAAAACAATAGCTAAGGGGTGTCTGCGTGGCTTAGTCGGTTAAGCGTCCGACTTTAGCTCAGGTCATGATCTCACGGTTTGTGAGTTTGAGCCCTGTGTTGGGCTCTGTGCTGACAGCTCAGAGCCTGGAGCCTGCTTCGGATTCTGTGTCTCCCTCTCTTTCTGCCCCTCCCCCACTCGCACTGTCTCTCTCTCTCTCTCTCTCTCAAAAACAATAAATAAACATTAAAAAAATTTTTTTTAGGGGCACCCGAGTGGCTCAGTCGGTTGGGCATCTGACTTCGGTTCGGGTCATGATCTCGTGGTTCGTGAATTCAAGCCCCGCGTCAGGCTCTGTGCTGACAAGAGCCTGAAGCCTGCTTCAGATTCTGTGTCTCCCTCTCTCTGACCCTCCCCACTTGCACTCCGACTCTCTCTCTCAAAAATAAACAAACATTAAAAAATTTAAAAAAAAAATTTAAGCAATAGCTAAAAAACAGACAAAATGAAAAAGAAGGATTAAGAAGGCTCTTCTCAAGGTCAAATTGGGCTTATATGTTAATGATGTTCAAAGGCAGTTCAATTACATTAAAAAAATAGATTTACCCCTTCTCCTTTTCTGTGATGATAATTTATTTTTTAAAAAAGAGCAGAGGCAAAAACATGCATACACATGACCATTTGGAAATTTTCCTGTGGTTAAGGTTAATAGTCTTAAAAAAAAAAAAAAAAAGGCTATTTTTTGCCTTTCCTGTTGCTAGAACAGCAGAATCTAGTGAAAGTGCTAGACCAGCACTCTCCAATAAAAATTAAAATATTTAAAATTTGGTTTTTTAATTTTTATTTTTTGAGAGAGAGAGAGGGTGCAAGCGAGGGATGAAGCAGAAAGAGCTAGAGAGAGAGAGAAAGAGAAGCAGGGCTCACCCGAAGAGGAGGGGCTCACATTTTTACCTAAAGTGGGGCTCGAGCTCACCCGAAGCAGGGCTCGAGCTCACAAACCGTGAATCATGACCTGAGCCGAAGTCAGATGCTTAACCAACTGAGCCACCCAGGCGCCCAATGTTTTAACGTTTTTAGCTGCCACATTCAAAAGAGTAAAAGTAAACAGGAGAAATTAATTTCAACATTATATTTTATGTAGTCCAATATATCCAAAATGTTATTTCATAGCTGAAAAGGCTCTAAAGAAACACAAGGAAAGAATGGGGCACAGGTGTATCAAAATCTTAAAGAGCAGTCGACCTGAAGTTAGAACTCACTATGATCCACCACAAAGGCTTGTGGCCATGCAGCAGCCAGGTCCCTACCACAGACCTGGAGCTGGCAGAGGCTATCACGGCATTGGCAGGGGAGCTGGCTGTAAACAGATGAGGTGAGGGGCTTACGGTGGACGCTGCGGAGGCTATGATGATTATAATGGCCATAATGATGGGGGCAGCTGGGTGGCTCAGGTCATGGTCTCGAGGTCCGTGGATTTGAGCCCCACGTCAGGTTCTGTGCTGACAGGTCAGAGCTTGGAGCCTGCTTCGGATTCTGTGTCTCCCTCTCTCTCTGTCCCTCCCCTGCTTGTGCTCTCTCTCTCTCACTCTCAAAAGTAAATAAACATAAAAAAATTTTTTTTTAAATAATGGCTATAATGATGGCTATGGATTTGGGTCAGACGGATTTGGAAGAGACCTCAATTACTGTTTTTCAGGAATGTCTGATCAGAGATAATGGAGGGGTGGCTCTACTTTCCAGAGCACAACGGGACATTGTGTACACATGCGGGGATTATCTTACACAGCTACTGAGAACGACATTTATGATTGTTTTTCACCACTCAACCCTGTGAGAGTACGTACTGAAGCTGGTTCTGATGGCAGAGTCGCTGGTGAAGCAGGTGTCGAGTTTGCAACTCGTGAAGATGCTGTGGCAGCTACGTCAAAAGACAAAGCAAATACGCAACACAGATATGTAGAACTCTTCTTGAATTCTACAGCGGAAGCAAGCGGTGGGGGCTTATGGTAGCCAAACGACGGGAGGCATGGGCTTGTCAAACCAGTCCAGTTATGGTGGCCTGGCCAGTCAGTGGCTGAGTGGTGGTTGTGGAGGTGGCCATGGTGGCCACAGAAACATGAGTGGATATGACCAAGTTTTACTGGAAAATTCCAGTGATTTCCAATCCAAGCATTGCATAGGCAGCCAAGCAGCAGCGAATAGCAGCTACTACCAAAGTGGAAGCTGTGCATCTCTGGGAGTGAACAAAATGGGAGGGATGTGTAGCATGTCCAGTATAAGTGATGGAGGGGGAAAGTAATTGATCCTGATCGCTGACTCGTGGTCAACATTTTTCTTTTTGTTTTTAATGTTTATTTATTTTTGAGAGACCGAGAGTGTGAGCAGTGGAGGGGCAGAGAGAGAGAGGGGGACAGAGGACCCGAAGCGGGCTTCTTGGGCTGACAGCAGTGAGCCTGATGCAGGGCTTGAATCCACAAGCCATGAGATCATGACCTGAGCTGAAATCAGACGCTTAGCTGACTGAGCCACCCAGGCGCCCTGAGAGAGAGAGAATCTTAAGCAGGCTCCATGCTCAGCATGGAGCCCGAGGTAGAGTTCGATCCCACAACCCTAGGATCATGACCCAAGCCAAAATCAAGAGACAAACACTCAACCAACTGACTCATAGGCACCCCCAAGTTATTAGGTATTTTACATTCTTCTTTTTATGCTGTCTTTGAAGCTCAGTGTGTATTTAAAACTCACAGCACATCTCAATTAGGATGGGCCACATTTCACGTGCTGAACAGCCTCATGGGGCAAGCAGCTACCATATTGGAGACAACGAGGTTAACCTGCATAAACCAGAGGTGTGAGGACTTGTCCTACCTTCTTCCAGGCTTGAATGAAATCATCCTTGGGCTGAACTTTAAGATACTGAAATTGCTAAATGGTATCTTCAAGCTGACATTAATAAGTAGTTTTTTAAAAGTCAAAAGTCATGCACGTGGTTAAAAATTGTAGGGGCCTGGGGTGCATGGCTGGCTCAGTCAGTAGAGCATGCAACTCTTGATCTAGAGGTTGTGACTTCAAGCCCCATGTTGGTCAAAGAGATTACTTAAAAAAAATTGTAGGGGCCAAAGGCAGGCCACCCCAAGATGGGCCACTCTGACATAAAGATTATTTTAAGTTAAAAGCAATCAAGACCCAGCAGATTCAGAAAAAGCTCTTTACCTACCCTACAACTACCTAAGTAGAACTGTGATAGAGGACCTGCTCCAGGAAGAGAGCTATCACCATAGATAACTATATCCTGATACCAACTATGGTAGACAGGGAGGAACTCAGCAAAGTCTGATCAAATTCCTCTCTGTGTCTCGCTGTTTCTGAGTGTAACAAATGTAAACATTTGTTAACCCAGCATTTTCTCTTTTCCATCTTCTTGAAGGTTACATTCCTTGCCTTTGCAGACCCAGACACCTACCCACTTCTCCTCAGTTCAGGATGACATATATACTTCATTGTGTCGGACTCCCCTTGGAATTGCCATGTCTATGCGGATTGCCCACGTGTACGCTATTAAATTTGGTTTTCTTCTGTCTCATGCCAATTTGATTCTTAGTTCAGCCACAGGACCTCGAAGGGAACAGGAATTCTTGTGCCCCAACAAAATTAAATTGTTCGAAAGAGCACACATTAAAAAGCAGGAGTCCTGTGCCCCACCTCTTCCTCTCCCAAATCCAGGTTCTCCAAGGCAAGCGCTTTAACTCCTTCGTTCACGATTTCTTCTGCTGGTTTCTTCCACATCTCTAAACACCATCTCGCTTGACTCTTTCTTAACTTGCCCATTCCAGACACCTTCTATAAAAACACAAATCGACTTCCTCCTGTGACGGATGAGGCCGAAGCTCTCTGCCGCCCCATCCCCAGGCGGCAATCTCAATCGTTACTTCTATTGGCTACTTTCCTAACCTGAGACACTTTTGCGTCTTTTTTTTTTTTTTTTGCCAACCACTACCAGTTATCTGCAGCTGCCTCACAATGGAAAATGAGGTTCTTATCTCCCTCTCTCCCTCCCTCCCTCTCCAGCACCCGCCACATCTCCACCTCACAAATCCTCTTTTCAAAGCTGATGACATTTACATCCCTGCTTTGAAGCCTTCTCTGATACATCTTGGGGATCGATTCTAAAACCTGAAAATTCATATAACAGACTGCGTAAGTCTCCTTCACTGAAGAGTCACGCTATGTCCCAGTTCTCATATCAGATGCTATTCTTCCTGGAGCTTTTATCTGCCTTTCCCTTGTCTTACACTCTGCCTTTATCATTGCCTCAATCTGTTTGCAAACTATTCACTGTATTAGATATGAAATATGTTTTGGGGCACCTGGATGGCTCAGTCAGTTACGTGTCTGACTTCAGCTCAGGTCATGATCTCATAGTTCGTGGGTTCGAGCCCCACATCAGGCTCTGTGCTGACAGCTTGGAGCCTGCTTCGGATTCTGTGTCTCCTGTCCCTGTCCCTCCTCTGCTCATGCTCTGTCTCATTCTGTCTTTCAAAAATAAATAAATGTAAATTTAAAAAAATTAAAAAAAAAAAAGAAATACGTTTTAAGAGAAGCCAGCCTAGTTATGCAGGTATGTTCAGTTTATACAACTTCATCAAGCTATATTCCTATGATATGTGCACTTTCCTGTGTCTGTGTCTGATACTCCAATTTTAAAAAAATTCTAAAGAAAGCACCCTCTCTTTTCCTCATCAGTTGTGAAGGAAGAAATAGCAAGGGAGAGAAACTTTTGCATAGCACACTTATACATTTATATGAAGTTTAACATACTTAATAGTATGCTACTACGGTAGTATGATCTATGGTTAATAAATGATAGCACAGCACATTTATGTTAAGTTTATCAGCTCTGTTAACAAAATGTGAACGCCTGACATGCCAAGTGTTTTATATAATTGCACTTAATCCTCCCAACAACCCTGTTAATATCATCTGGTTTGTATTACAATATTACATAATTATCATGTTATAGCTGAGTACATTGAAGCTTTGAGAAATAATTTGCCAAAAGTCACACAGGCATCTTAATAGTGGCCAGTAATTTTTGAGTACGTGCTATAGATCTGACACCATTCTAACTACTAAGTGTCGTATTTAAGCCTCAAAACATTATCCCCATTTAGCAGATGAGTAAACTGAGGCACACAGAAGCACACTTGTCCAAGGTCATCCAGCTGGTAAGTGGCGCCGCTTGGCTATGAACCCAAGCCACCTGGGTCCAGATTCTTAACCACTGAGCTATATACTACTTGGAAGTCACAACAGAAATCTGAATTTGTGCAGGCGGTCCATAGGAACTAAATGGTTCATTATTCTGCTGTCCTGCCTAGCAATTGGGTCAACTGACGTTTAGAGAAGGAGTACATGCACGTTCCCATTCATTGAGAGGAAGGGAAACAGTAAACAAATAATAGGTTTCAAATACTGTGTTCTTTCTTTAAGCAGCTAATACTCACTTCTCACTTCCAGATCGCCACCACCATCAGATTTCCCTAACTCCGTCTCTCTCTACTTCCAGAGCACTTTGTAAATACAGATGACCTTTGAACAACATGGGTTTGGATGGTGTGGGTTCACTGATACATGGCTTTTTAAAATAAATACAGCAGAGTACTGTAAACATATTTTCTCTTCCTTGTGATTTTCTTAATAACATTTTCTTCTCTCTAGCTTACTTTATTATAAGAACATAGTACATAATACATATACGAAGTATGCATTAATTGACTGTGTATGTTATTGGTAAGGCTTCTGGTCAACAGTAGACTGTTAGTGGTTAAGTTTGGGGGAAGTCAAAGTTACACATGGATATACAGGGATATTTTCAACTGGGGATGAGGGGAGAAGTCAGCGACCTTAATCCCCAAGTTGTTCAAGAGTCGACGGTACTCAAAAAGCACTCACCAGAATGCATCATGCAACGGATTTCCCTCCACATGCAGGTGGCTGCGCACCGATCCCAAGAGTACTCACCGTGTTTAGTGCTCATCTTGCCCACTGATCTGGGACCACCAGGGCAGGGACCATCCATGTCATTCCCTGCTGTAATCCCACCTCCTAGCACAGTGTCTAGCACATGGGAGGCCGTCTATACAT
The DNA here is from genome assembly GCF_016509475.1 of Prionailurus bengalensis. NCBI lineage: Eukaryota > Metazoa > Chordata > Mammalia > Carnivora > Felidae > Prionailurus > Prionailurus bengalensis. The sequence goes on from NC_057361.1 coordinate 13,220,462, forward strand.
ATGTGCTGAATGAATGAAGGCTAGATGCTTAAAAACCCAGCAGGATATAAGTTTACAAAACAAAAATTTCTATGCTTGCCTCAATAACGCATATTTGGGGCTCTTCCTTATGACCATCCACAGGCACCATAGCTTGATTCATAACCCACTCCTGGACAGCATCAGTAATGTGAGGGACAACTGTAGAAAGAAGGAATAATTAGCACAAAAGCTTATTTCATGGTTATCAAGGAGAAAGGAACGTATTTGTGTCTTTAGACCTCCCAAATAACCTGAAAGCCACTTGGCAAATGAGACAAATTACATTTCTCATGTTATTATCCATCTCACTGAAATGAATATTATAGGCACAATATAGATTTAATCACTTAAATGTTATGTCATTTCTATTGAAACTGACCGACCACGGAGAACAAGAAACAGAAAAGAGAAATGCCATGTTTGATTCAACTAGAAACATCCATAATGTCAACTAAAACCTGCAGGGAGGGCTGTCAAGGGTACTGTATGCTGGACCCCACGGGGAAGAAAGACGCCGAGTGGTCCGGCCCCACAGCCCACCAGCCAGTGGGGACAGGTCTGCTCAGGGTGTAGATGAGATCTTCATGTTGACCAGGGGCCTGTGGCTGCTCACGTCAGGTGAAGAGGCCAAAAGGTGACGGCCCAGCAAGGATTTGAGGCCCAGAGGTCCCTTAGGTGGTGAGCAGGCCTGCAGCTAGTGATCTCTGCTGAAGAGACAGAAAGGCGACATCCTCTCGGGTACAGCCAACTAACTTAATGGGCTACACAAAGCAGGAACGTCGCCCTCTGGGAAGCTGAGGCAAGGAAGGATCTGCTGCCTGCTCTACCTCACACCTGCTGCTCCCTCGAGATGGCAGGAAGTCGTCACCAACCGGTACATCTGGAACAACCCACATACATGCAGCAACGCTCCCTCCCATGGGTCCTCCCAAGATCTACACTCAGGGGGAAAACTTAGAAACCACAAGCGTAGCTGACACCTAAGCCACACCATCCAGTTTCAGTAATAACATGGCTGATCTTTTGATGTCCATCCATCCAACCCCCATGTCTACTTCTCAGCTGGTTCCAACGTGTAAGTGATTTAAAGGAGATAGGGAACTATCACCTTTACTCTACCATGTGGGAACGTATGAGTACTAGAGTTGGTGGGGATGGGAGGGAGAGAAGGGAGGACAGGGTGTCTCTCTTAAGACAAAAGAGAATCCTACCACTCAGGAAAAGGCTTGGTGAAAAAAGGGTCAGACCATACTACCAGCCACTCCAACCAGCCATTGAACTCCAGTTCAATCCCCCAGTGCATCCCCAACGCTGTCCTTCAAAGTGGAGTAAGTATGATCCATGCAAAGATACAAGAACAAAGGAGACAGACGAAATTAAAAAAAAAAAAAATCTGCATCTCAATCAGGTAAAAGTGATGAATATGGCTCTCCATGGATTTTATACATAAAAGCTAAAGACAGATATATGGACTAGGAAAAACAATGACATTAGTAATAAACAAAAAGACTGATGAAAATACAATCAAGAACATGGAGGGTGAAGTAGACACCTCTGAATAAAACAAAGAGGAAAAGAAAGCAGAGATATGAAAAGGATTGGAACTTGTAGAGTTCAGGGACCTTCTCATCTTCACATCTATTTTGAGCAGGTGCTCAGCACACAGGTCTCGCTAACCTTTATGGAAAAGAATACCTTGTACTGTTTTCCCCAGGTAATCACCACGCCTCTCTTTATTGATCACATGCTGATATATCTTCCCAGTGGTGATGTTGTTGTCTCTATAAAGGTTAATATCCAAGAACCGTTCATAATTTCCAAGGTCTAAATCAACTTCTCCACCATCATTTAAGACAAATACCTCACCTAAGATAAAAAAAAAAAAAAGGCAATGTAAATATTACAAATTTGCTTTCGGGGCGGCGGGCTGGCTCAGTTGGTGGAACGTGCGACTCTTGATCTCAGGGTGGTGAGTTCGAGCCCCACATTAGGTAAATAGCAATTTACTTCAAAGCATGAGTGTCCTGGATTCTGGAATTGGCACAAGAACGTTTTAATTCCCATCTCAGGAATCTTAAGCCACAATTAAACAGACAATACATGGAAAGCAGGGCCCCAGCAGGCCAACAGGGCAACTTAGTTAAAGTGAGGCAAAAAAGCCAGTGTGTGCAACCAGCCACCTGCACAACGGCACCTGAAAAAGGACAGAGATAAAGACTTAATCACACAAGGATGATTGTGCTAACTATTGCGCATGTCTCCAGGTCTCTGCTGTTGCTTGAGGGCACTGATTGGGAGTCCAGTGTTCAAAAACCACCTTGTAAGAATTGAACCTCTCCCTGATCAAGGAAATTATATCATTTACTCCGATTTCAAGATGTTCACACCAAAAAAAGAAGGTTGGTTAGCTTATAAACAGAATCAGAAACCTTTTTTTTTTTTAAGTTTATTTAATTTGAGAGAGAGAGATAGTGCACAAGCAGAGGAATAGCAGAGAGAGAAAAAGAATCCCAAGCAGGCTCTGCACTGAAAGTGCAGAGCCGTATGCGGGGCTCGAACTCATGAACTGTGAGCTCATGACCTGAGCCGAAGTCAAGGGTCGGATGCTTAACCGACTGAGCCACCCAGGCACTCCTCAGAAACCTTTTATACCTTCATTCATGTCTACCTTAGAAAGTACCTACGTGAGGTCAGGAAGATCTCTAGCTTAAAGAACAAAAGACCAAACTAATGAAATAGCACTATTTTCACATTCCCCAAATTTCATTTCCACTCCAAATTCCACTGTCTCATGTTAATGAGGAATCACCAATCTATAGGAGTCTTTTTACTTTGATCATCTTAACTTCTGACACATAAGGGAAGATCTCTGAAATCTCTTTAGTTGATTCAGGCCAAACCCAGTTGAATTTTTAAAGTCCTGAAATTTTAAATTCCTAAAAATTTAAAAGTACATACGCATTATATTTCTAGGAGAGAAAGAGAAAATGTGAATGACAAGTCTTTAAAACAGGTTCTGGGGAGCCTGGGTGGCTCAGTTGGTTGAGCATCCAACTCCGGCTCAGGTCATGATCTCACAGTTGGTGAGTTCAAGCCCTGAGTCTGGCTCTGTGCTGACAGCTCAGAGCCTGGAGCCTGCTTCGGATTCTGTGTCTCCCTCTCTTTCTGCCTCTCCCCAGCTTGTGCTCTGTCTGTGTCTCTCTCAAAAATAAACAAAAAATAATAATTTAAAAATAAATAAACAAAACAGGTTCTTAGATTTAGTGTAGTTATAATAAAAATTCCAACATATTTTTTCAACTTAAGGGTGACCCTAAAGTTAATTTGCTAGAAAAACAGGTGATTACCAAAACAAAGCACACAAAAAATAATAAAAAGCCCTTGTAATGAATAACAGTGAGTAAAGGAAGATCGAAATACATATGCATACCTATATTCCAATATATATAAAGATGGAATAAGATAACATCCACAAATGTACAGAATCAAAATATCCAAAAGATCCCTACTACATAAAAGAATTTAATATAGGACCTGAAAATAATAATAATAAAAAACCTAAGAGCAGCATCACAAAATCAAAGTAAATAAACCACTCAGAAATAAACTTCAAAGAAACATAGGGTCTATATTTAGGAAACTTAAAAACCTTACTTCAGAGACAAATAAAGAAGGCATAAAAATAAGGAAAGCTGCTTCTAAAGCTCCTGAATGGGTCAGTCAATATTTTCGGTGTTCAATTCTTCCCCAAATTAATGCATAAATTTAAGGAACTTTTTGTCAAAAACTCCGACGCAACTTCTTGTAAAGTTGAACACAATGGTTCCTAAGTTAATTCTGTATACAACAAACATTTTGGAGTTCAGAAAAAAAAAACAAAGGAAGAAGAAAGGAATATGGAGAGCTCTGACCTACTTGATAATAAAAAGCTGCAGCTATTAAAATGATAGGCAGGAATAAACACAGAAATCCGGAACAGAACAGAGGACAAAGATAGACCTAAGTAGAGACAAAAATGTAGTATATAATAAAAGGTGGCATTTCCAGGCAGCACAAAAGGGATGAAATCTTTGAGAAATGCCATTAGGAATAGTTGGCTAATCAAAACAAAAAAAAAAAAAAAAAAGAAAAGAAAAAAGAAAAAAAATATGTTACATCTTCATACATTCCAGATGTGTTATCAATGTTAAAGCAAAAGGAAATGAAACTATAAATATAGATCCATAAGAAAATATAGATGAGTATTTAAATATTCCTGTGGCAGAGAAGCCTAAAGTGACATCAAAGGCAGAAACCATAAAGGAAACAGTTGATATATTTAATCACATAAATGGCAAGTTGAAATTCATCAGTGACAGAGGTAATGTTAAAGCAAATTTCAAATAGAGTAAAACTATATATATATATGTATATATATATGTGTGTGTATATATATATATAGGTTAATACACTTTACATAAAGTATTCTTGAAAATCATTTTTAAAAATCCAAAGGAAAATTGGCATAGCACATGGCATTAGCCAATTTTGCTGCACACCAAACAACCCTAAAACTTTAGTGACTTACAAAATGCTTATTGATTTCTCCCTTGAGTTACATGGGGGCTGTGGGGCAGTTGTGCGTCTACTCCGTCTCATTCCAGGACCCAGACCTACACGGGGCAGGCAATTCTCAGGGAGGAGAGCAGAAGCACCAAAGAGACAGAGCCAGATCATGCCACGGTACCGAAAATTTCTGCTTCAACAAGGCAGATGTCACATTCACTAATGTCTCCTAGGGAAAACTCTCTCGGGTTTACCCAGGACTAATAGGGTTCCCAGGGTTTGGACTTTCAGTTTCAAAACCACGAAAATTCCAAACAGACCTGGACGATTGAACCACCGTACATGACCAAAGTCCAAAGTCCAAAGTCAACGGGACAAGGAAATTTACTCCACAGAAGGAAGTTGTGTAATGGTTTCAAACAAAAATATAATCTACCATTGACTTCAATAAGTCACTCCACAGACAAAATGAAAATCAAAGAAATCCAAATTAGAACAATGAGATACTTTTAGTTTTGTTTTGTGTTTTGGTTTTCTGTCCGGTTAGTAAAGTTTAAAAAGAATAATATTCAGCAGGGATATAAAAATACAGGTCTTCTTATGCAGTTGATGTGTATATAAATTGGTGCAGATACACAGCCTTTATCAGAAAATTCTTGGAAACAAGATGGAAGTTGAAATTTGAAGTTTTTCAGATTATGGAAAGGTACTATAGAAAACTCTCCATATATTAGAAAGCACTTCAAATGCAAACACATTCCAAGTGAAATAAAGAATCAAACACATTCCAGGGGCACCTGGATGGCTCAGCCGGTTAAGCATCTGACCCTTGATTTCAGGTCAGGTCATGATCTTACAGTTCATGAGTTCGAGCCCTGCATCAGGCTCTGTGCTAACAGCGTGGAACCTGCTTGTGATTCATTCTCTCTCTCTTTCTCTCTCAAAATAAATAAATAAACCTTATTTTTTTAAAAAAAGAATCTAAACATATTCCAAGTAGAATAAAGACTAGAAATAGCCACACCTTTATGAAGATTTTTCAATTTTCAAAACTTTTGAAAAAAGACTATAAATAACCACAAACTTATGAAGAATTCTAAGAACTTTTTTGATTTTAGAGTTATAGATAAGGGATTATGAGCCTAAAAACCTTTGGTAATATACATCATATGCCAAAAGCCTGAAAAGCATATGTGACATCAAAAATTCTGCACACAGGGGCACCTGGGTGGCGCAGTCGGTTAAGCATCCGACTTCAGCCAGGTCACGATTTCGCGGTCCGGGAGTTTGAGCCCCGCGTCAGGCTCTGGGCTGAAGGCTCAGAGCCTGGAGCCTGTTTCCGATTCTGTGTTTCCCTCTCTCTCTGCCCCTCCCCCGTCCATGCTCTGCCTCTCTCTGTCCCAAAAATAAATAAACGTTGGAAAAAAAAAATTAAAAAAAAAATTCTGCACACAGGCATTTATGTTTAAAAAAATAAGACTTCAAGATTTCCATCACAGTGTTATTTATAATATCGATACACTGGAAATTATTTCCTATTATTGTACAGATTGTGTACAGCCTTTAAGAGTATAAAATATATATAAACGTCCACATTACACTGTTGTAAAAATTAGATTAAAAACTAGTGTGACTATAAGATCCAATTCATTTAAAGTTCAAAAAAAAGCAAAAGTAATGTCTGGAGTTAATCTTTACGATGTGTCAAAAAGTTTAGAGAACATTGATTAAGGAAGCATTTTCCTAATTGTTGAAAAATAACTCTGTTAATGCTCATCTATCCCTACTAGTAGGTTATGCAGCACGCAGTGTATTATGTAGTACATAATAAAAATAAGATGAAAAAGTAAAAAAAGAATAAAGCTAAAAAGAATAAGCAAAAGTAATCTATGGTGTTAGAAGACAGGATAGCAGTCACCTTGGTGGTTTCTGGTGGGGAAAGATGGAAGGGGCAAAGAGGGGTTTCTGTTTCTTGATCTGGGGGCCAGCTACACAGTATGTTCATCTTATCAAGTGGTACACTTACGATCTATGCACTTTCCTGCTCGCATGTGAAAAGTTTAAAAAGAAAGTATCTAGAGGCTCCTGGGTGGCTCAGTCGGTTAAGCAGCCGACTTTGGCCCAGGTCATGATCTCCCAGTTTGTGAGTTTGAGCCCCACATAGGGCTCTCTGCTGTCAGCACAGAGCCCACTTTGGATCCCCTGTCGCCCTCTCTGCCCCTCCCCTGCTCGTGTGCACTATCTCCCAAAAATAAATAAATAGTAAAAAAAAAGAAAGTATGTAAGTGCTAATATCTTTTAAAAAGTAATTGGCATATACACTCAAATGTCAACATTACTAATAGTTGCCCCAAGTGGTGGGAAATGGATGATTTTTATTTTCTTCATGACAGTCTATATTGTCAATATAACTGTCAATATGATCTATATATTGTCTGACTTCTCTTAACAATGAAACAACTCTCATACCGTGCTCATAAGGTGAAAAAGTGCCTGCATCGATGTTAATATAAGGGTCAATTTTGATGGCAGTGACTCGGAGTCCACATGATTTGAGAATCGTTCCAATGCTGCTCGCGATGATCCCTTTACCAATGCCTGAGATGACCCCTCCAGTGACCAGAATGTACTTCATTGGGAGATGAGTGGCTAGGTGCCAGCACCCAGATATAATCTGAAAGATAATAAAATTAAGGGTCAGGGAAGAGAAACATATTCTCAAACCAGTGAAGCAGGAGGGGGTTAAACCAGAATTTCAAAAGCAGACAGCATTTTTCCATATAAAGTAAATTTTTGAAACAAAATCTTATTTTCTCGGTTTTCCATTTTCGTCGATATGCAGGAAGCTGTGGAAACTTTCTGCAAGCAAAGTGGCTGGCTCCATTGCCCTGATTTTCCATTTACCCCAACTCTGTCACGTGAAAAACTCTTGCTTTTCATCACGAGAAACCAAATTTTCATGGAATTCAGAGGCATGGTAAAATTTTTGCTTAAGGTTTATTTATTTTTCAGAGAGAGAGAGAGACGGAGTGGGAGTGGGAGGGGGAGGGGAAAGCAAAGAGAGGGAGACACAGAATCCAAAGCAGGTTCCAGGCCTTGAGCTGTCAGCACACAGCCTGACGCAGGGCTCAAGCTCATGAACCACGAGATCATGACCTGAGCCGAAGTCGGACAATTAACCAACTGAGCCACCCACCTGCCCCAGAAGAGACAAGGACCTATAATCAAACTGATCTGTACTGATTGTATCTGGGCAAGTTACTAATCCCCTCTGTGCCTGTTTCTTTATCTGTGAAATAGGATAAAAGATACCAGTCCCAGGGCGCCCGAGTGGCTCAGTCAGTTAAGCATCCAATTCTTGGCTTCAGCTCAAGTCATGATCTCATGTTTTCGTGAGATCAAGCCCCACATCAGGCTCTGCACTGACAGCATGGAGGCTGCTTGGGATGCTCTCTCCCTCTCTCTCCACTCCCCCAACCCCACAAATAAATAAATAAACTTAAAAAAAAATAGCAGTTCCTTGGAGCATTATTCAGCACTAAAAAGGAATGAACTATCATGCCATGAAAATACATGGGGGAAACTGCCATGCATATTACCAAGCAAAAGAAGCCAATCTGAAAACGTTACATGCATCCTGTATGATTCCAACTATTTGACATTCTGGAAAGGGCAAAACTATGGAGAGAATAAAAATATCAGTGATTGCAGAGTTTAGGGGGAGGGAAGGATGAATACGCAGAGCACAGAGGATCTTTAGGGCAGTGAAACTGTTCTGTGTGATATTCTAATGGTGGATACACATCATTATGCATTTGTCCAAACCCACAGAATGTAAAACACCAAAAGCAAACGCCAATGTAGTCTAATGGACTTTGGATGATAATAATGTATCAATGTAGGTTCATCAGTTGTAACAAATGAACCACTCTGGTTCCAGATGTTGACAGTGGGGAAGGCTGTGCCTGTGGGGACAGGGGATATATGAGAACTCAGTGCTTACCGCTCAGTTTTGCTATGAACCTAAAATTGCTCAAAAACACGAAGTCTGTTTTCTTAAAAAAATCAATATTCAGGGGCGCCTGGGTGGCGCAGTCGGTTAGGCGTCCGACTTCAGCCGGGTCACGATCTCGCGGTCTGGGAGTTCGAGCCCCGCGTCAGGCTCTGGGCTGATGGCTCAGAGACTGGAGCCTGTTTCCGATTCTGTGTCTCCCTCTCTCTCTGTCCCTCCCCCGTTCATGCTCTGTCTCTCTCTGTCCCAAAAATAAATAAACGTTGAAAAAAAAAATGAAAAAAAAAATCAATATTCAAATAAACCAACATTTTCAAAAATCTCATAGGTGGTTGTGAGGATTGAATGAGCTATAAATTAGAGGTCAGCTGATGCTCATTCTGATTTTGTAATTTACTTTCAAAACAAACTATCATGATTTGAAGGTGTATAAGGTTATACCTCACTTCAGAGCTCTGAGTTCAATTTAAACTAGTCGACCATGGTCAAGGCAAGTAAACTGAAGCCATCCAAAATATACATGAAGCCATACAAAATACACTGAGCCCAGGTGGCTCAGTCAGTTAAGCATCTGACTCTTGATTTCGGCTCAGGTCATGATCTCACGGTTCGTGAGTTGAAGCCCTGCATCAGAGTCTGTGCTGATGGTGTGGAGCCTGCTTGGGATTCTCTCTCTCCCTCCCCCACTTCTCCTTCCCTGCCCCAAATAAATAAATAAACTTAAAAAAAGCATACAGATATAGATATATAGATATACACATACATATAAGTATATACTTTTATACACATATGTCCCATCCCAAATGGCTTCCCTAAGTCCCTGGACCTACCTTTGTCTACACACTACAGGTGATCACATCCAGTGCCATTGTTCCCCTTCCCTAGCCAGCTGGCATTCCATTGACTGCAGCTAAATTTAGCATAAAAGATTCACAATCAGTCCAAACCCAGAATGGTCCTCCTGTGGATCCACAATACATCTGAATATTCGCCTCTTTCCACTCCCACTGGCCCAGGTGGTCATTATAAGGGTAATTTCTTCACAGCTCTCCCTTACCCACTCCTCTGTTGATTTCTTCTGTTTTGATAAGTGCCCCTCCTCTAAAGTCAGACAGCCTGGGTTCAAATGTTCACTCTGTTATTTACAACTCTGACCCTGGGCAACTTTTTCAGCTTTTCTAAACCTTGAATTTCCCTACCTGTGCAGTCCACAGACATAATAATAGTGCCCGCGGTATACGGGCATGTGGGCATTTACAAAGAGAGTGCCCAAGTGCTCAATGAAAGTTAGCCGTTAGCATTTTTCACAGCACTCTGCTCACCATTCAATCAGCTCACAAGTGTTTATTAAATGTCTATTATGCTTGACATGTTCCCAGGTCCTGGGGCTATGGGGATGAACAAAAAGGCAAGACCCCTGCCCTCTTGGACTTCACCTTTCCTATGGGATTAAGGGGCAAATTGAAGCCAGCGTGCGTTTTGTCAGTTGAGAGGAAAGAATGAATACTAGAGGTCATATCGCCCCGAGCCGCAGCTGGACTAGGAACAGCAATCCAAGGAACCCGTAGGATTGCAACTCCATTCCCTTACAAGGAAAGACGTAATTACCAGGTGTACCTAATGAAATCTCCAACATAAACACAAAGTCAGAGGAAGGAGCACCCGAGCACCTGCTAGCATGATCTCATGGCATCCACCTTCTCAGGAGATCCCTGCCCCAAATCTTGCCCTTAAAATCCCTCACTTGCAAACCATTAGGGAGTTAGGAACTTTAGAGGATTAGCTCCCTGTTCTCCTAGGTAGCATCACACCAATAAATAGCCTATCTTCCTTTACTGCAAAAAGCTCAGTGTCAGTTTTTATTGGCTTGCTGGGCATGGGTTGAACAAAGTCTCATTTGGTTCTGGTACAAAATGAGCACTGCTGTAACTGTAACTTATACTTGCACTGTGACACTATTAAAATGACTTCCTGGGGTCCCTCTGTAGTTCAGGGCTCAGGTCATGAACTGGTGGTTCCTGGGTTCCAGCCCCCTGTCGGGCTCTGTGCTGACAGGTTGGAGCCTGCTTCAGACTCTGTGTCTCCCTCTCTGTCTGCCCCTCCCCTGCTTGCGCTCTGTCTCTCTCTCAAAACTAAATAAACATTAAAATATTTTTAAATAAAAATAAAAATAAATGACTTCCTATTTGTGAAAGTTAGCAAAATCAAAAAAATGCCATTGAAAACAAGAGTGCATTCATGTGAAGTCTCATTATGTGGTTGTCAAAAAGCCTAAGAATTTTTCATAAAAAAATTCCCTTATATACAAGGATATAAAATCGAATACATGATCTCAATTATATTTTTTAATGAAAACTTATCAAAAGTACCTCAAAAAGCTAAATTTTAATATTTAGGTGGTTGGGCTGTAGGCAATTACTACTTTTTTATATTTTCAAAGGCACAAGATAACCTTTTTTAAGCACATCAGATATTTTACAATGTTCTTCTTGAAAATGTAACTTAATATCGAAGAGACACCTACTCCTTTCGACTTGTAAGCAAGGCAGTAAGTTTGAAGCAAAGTTTTAAAACTGTAAGAAAAATCAGGCTCTTTAGGCTACTTCCCTGAATCTATATGTTCTTCACCATTTGAAGACTAAAGTTTTCATTTACTTTTTTTTTTTAATATGCAGTGAACGGAACTGTTTGTAAAACAGTTTGTAAAACAGGAGTGTGTAGAGCTGCTCTGTCTGCTGTCCAATAAAAACATTACAGGAACCACCGTGTAACTTTAAATTTAGTAGTAGTAGCCGATTTAAAAAGTAAAAAGAAATAGATGAAGTTAATTTAACAATATCTTACTCAACCCAATGTATCCAAAATAGTATCATTTTAACATATAATCAATATCAGAATTCATTAGTGAGGTATTTTACAACCCTTTTTTTTTTTTTGTACTAGTCTTCAAAATTTGGTACTTCGAGCACATCTCAATTCAGACTCGCCATATTTCCAATGCTCAAGAGCCACACGTGGCCAGTGGCTGCCACACTGGACAGTTGCAGGCCTTGAAGCACCAAGACACACCTTCTCAGTGACAGCCATTTAAAACGTATTAGTCACAAACAAGAGTACTTCCTGAATGATCCCATTTTATTAAGTTCTAAAGCAGGCAAAACTAAGCTATTATAGAAATCAGGCAGGTTGGGGGGGGTGGATTGACTGGAAAGGGGCACGAGGGAACTTTCTGGGGTGATGTAAATGGTTTACGTCAAAGTTGGGGTAGCGATCACACGGGTGTATAATTTGTCAAATCCCTGATCTGCACCCTTAAAATGGGTGCATTTCGTTGCATATAAATTACACATCAGATCCGTAAAAACTGCTGCAAAAAGAAAGCTATTTTGTAACAGCTGCGTACTTAGCCACAGTGCGCCCTTAGCAGCTATTCTGGGGAAAATGCTAGGGTCGTTGTTTAAGGAGTGCACCAGGCGGGGGAGGGGACAGAAAGGCCATTTCACTCCACGCGGGGCTTCACTTCCGCCAACGCCATCTCGGGGCTCTCCCGGCTCCCGAGGCCAGGGAGAAATGGGGCCCGGGGCGCAGCCTGCCCCTGCGCCCCCTTCCGAGGCCCGTGCCGGGAGAAGCGCACCCAGGGGACGCGACGCTCGGGAGGCCGGATCGCGGGGCCGCCGCACGGCAGGTTCCGACGGCACTGGGCGCGGGCAGGGCAGCCCCGGCCCCCGCCCGTCCGCCGTCCGCCGGCAGTCTGCGTGCGCGGGGTGCGGGGACGCGCCTGGCTGCCGGCCCCTCTCGGCTCGGCGCGGGCGCCATCGGCGAGCGGACAAAGGCGCCCGGCCCCACGTGCGCGCCGGGGCTGGGGGCTCGGAGGCCCTGGGGGTTCGGGGAAGGTCCGGGAGGGGGGTTACCTGCGGCGGTGGTGGTGGCGCCGGGAGGGTGGCCAGTAGGGACGGCGCGCTCCGCCCCGCGGCGGGCCCGCGCTCACCTGTAGGGCTGGGGAAGGGGCCGCCGCTAGGGGTGTCCCTTGTCGCCACCGGGTCCTTCCCGCTGCCCGCGCGGGCCTCGGGGTGCGCGGCGCCCTCCTCGCCCACCTTTCCCTCTCCTCCTGCTGCCGGCCCCGCTGACTCACGCTGGTGAGCTTGGGGTTTGCACCCGCGTTTGTGCAATGTTCCAAAACAAGCACCTAAAAAGTGACTCCTCAGGCACAGACAGCTTCCCGCCACCCTCCGCCCTGGATGCACTTGGCCCCAGGCCTCGTTCAGCCCGGGGACTGCTCCTCCCCTCCGTGGCTCACTTAGCAGAGAGGCACTTCGGAAGCGCGGGTGAACGCCACGTTCCCGGCGAGCCCCTGCCTCTAGGCAAGGCGACACCCTGGCTTGGGTCCTCCCGTCCAGTTCTCACCACTGTGAAGAGCTTCACGCTGTCACAAACGTTTGTGGAACCCTTACTGCACTCCAGGAACTGCAGGAACGCTAAGAAGAGGACGCAAATAAAACTCGATTCCTGCCTTTGAGGGGCTTGCAGTCTGGACGCAGCTCGACACGTCTATTGAAATCATTAAAGTTCCTTGGGGCGCCAGGCTGGGTGGAGCCTGCGACTCCCGATCTGGGGATTGTAGGTCCCAGCCCCGTGTTGCGTGTTGCGATTACTTAAGAATACAATTTTGGGGACTCCTGAGTGTCTCAGTGGTTAAGCGTGGGACTTCGGCTCAGGTCATGAACTCACGATCCTGAGTTCGAGCCCTGCACAAGGCTCTGGGCTGACTGCTCAGAGCCTGGAGCCTGGTTGGGGTTCTCAGTATCACTCTCTCTGCCCCACCCCCACTCGCCCTCTGTCTCTCTCTCTCAAAAATAATAAACATTTTTTAAAGTTTTAAATAAAATATTTAATAAAACAAATCAGTAAAGTTCCTCAAACAGTACTAGTGAAGGGGAGAGGGGGCGAAGCTGGGTTGGGAAAGGACAATCAGGGCTTCCAGACTGTTTAATAAGAGTATTTGGAGGATTTCTGGCGCCTGAGTGGCTCAGTCCGTTGAGCTTCGGACTTGGGCTCAGGTCATGATCTCGAGGTCCATGGGTTCGAGCTCTGCATCAGGCTCTGTGCTGACAGCTCAGAGCCTGGATCCTGCTTTGGATTCTGTTTCCCTCTCTGTCTGCCCCTCCCCCACTTGTGCTCTCTCTCCCTCTCTCTCTCTCTCTCTCTCTCTCTCTCTCTCAAAAATAAACATAAAAAATATTTTTTAAAAAGTGTTTGGAGGCTGGCTGGGGCTGGGAGAGGACACACGTTTTTAAGGCAAAGGGAGGAACACAAACCGCTGAAGGAGAAAGGATCTAACTGAACAATAGAAGGGATGGGAATTGAGATAGAAGAGTTAGGAAAGTGGTGAAAATTGTGAATAACCAGCGAGAGTCACTAGAGTGCCAAGTGAGACAAGTGTCATTGAAGACCTAGAGGAGTCATAACCACTGTTGCATAACGGTGGCCAGCTATGATTTTGCCAGCTATATAGGTAGATCTATAAATATGGATATTTATGATTAAAGCAGTTTGTGGGCTGAGTAGAGGGAAAAAGAGTGGGGCAGTTAAGGGCCTGAGAGAATCTGATTATGGTAATGCACTAAGAGTCTAGTCCATGCAGGGAAGGACTGACAGCAATGTGGAGCTGACAGACTAGGAGAAAGAAAAGAGAACTGAAGACAAAGGGACTATGGGAATAAGGGAGCTGGCACATTGTCACCAGAGTGTGGGGTTGGCATTGGAGACTTCAAAGGGTAAGTAATTCCAGGAGATGATACAGTTTAGGGTCTGACAGCTAAAATAGAGTCAAATGAGATGGGCACCACTGAAATTGGACCTAGCACCCACCAGGCCGGTGCGTGGGACAGTGAGGGCTTTGAACTTGGATGAGCCAATGGAGGCCAAGAAACCAAATCCTCAGCGAATGTGGATGAGTGATCCCAAAGCTAATAGATGACAGGACAGCAACAAGGATGGTTGGAGGGTTGCATGGCAAAAATTAGATGAGTTTCAAAGCAAAGGGGAGTTTCTCTCCACCAAGGATGACAGAGTAGTGTCAAGGAAGAAGCAGGAAGGAGCTAGGGACGGTGATGTCACCTTCTGGAAAAATAAACAGAGGCTCCACTCAGTAGGAACTGTATGGAAGCCCGAAGTCTTCATGAAAGCCAATAAATACATTTTTTGAAAAGGAGGAAACACCTTTGAAGGCTGGAGGCATGGAGAGGTTTGTTATGAAACAAGTCTCCCAGAGGATCCTGTGGAAAGAACATTTATGAAATGGGTTGACATCAATGGTGATACTTACCTGCCACATATGTAAGACTTCCTTCCACATTTCAATACTTCATTCCCTTTTTATAACCAGGACAATTACTATGATCCCCTTTCTATAATGAATAACCTGAGGCTTAGAGATGTGAAGTTTCCTGACCAAAGGTACATTAGTTAATATGAGTGGCAAAGTCACTGTAAAACATTTACCCCCAAAGCCAGATTCTTCACCACAAGATGTGGGGTCTTATCCTTATCTTAGTCTATTCATCTATGTAGCTAACAGATAAAAGATATTTTGTGAATACAAAGGGATTACTATGATAACTACTGTATTATTAATCCAAAATTGTGTGTGGGGGGGAGTGGATCTAGCAGAAAAACAGATTTGATAAGAGGATTCAGATTGACTGATTTGGGTGGGACGAAAATATCCTCATTCAACAAGTGTTTATTAATGGCCTACTACCAGCATAGCAATAAGGATAAAAAAGAGATGATAAAGAAGTCTGCCATTAAGTAGATGGCTCATGCTCTTTTACAGTCTTTTTATTTTGAAGGATTCTACCTTTCAGAACAATTGTAAAACTGTCTGTTCCCTGGGAAACACAGCCTTCACTGTGGTTTTGGGTGCACCTGGAGATAAAGCAAAAGTGAAGTGGAATAGGCTGGGACCTACCTCTGCTTACTGAAAGCCCACCCCCGCCCCTGGCAGTATATTTTTGCAGGTGAAGAAACTTGAAGGGCAGAAAGGACAAATAACAAGTCAAGGTTATTCATTTAGTAGATGGTGAAGTTAGAATCTTCATTCCTGTAAGCTCCTGACTGAAATTCTAGGCTCATTTCTATCATACTTGAACCAAATCAAATATCCCTTCTCAATAAAGTGTTGACCACCTTCAGGTTCTCACTGACACAAATCCTAGAAAACACTGGTCCTAAGAGGTCTGACTCTAAAAACAGGCTGGAATGTCATTAATGCCACTGAATTGTACCTTTAAAAATAGTTAAAATGGCAGATTTTTTAATATATATTTTATTGCTATTTAAAAAATTAATAGAGTAATATACCAAAAACCATTGAATTGTATACTTTAAACACATTAATTACGTAGTATGTGAATTATATCTCAATAAAGCTGTTTGGGTTTATTAAGCTAAAGTCCTGGACCTGAATTGTAAATATACCTCAGGCTGGAAAACTGGAGAGCAGGGAAATCAGAATCATAATCTATCACAATGTGTCCCCAAGTATTCACACAAGTTACTCTTTTCAAAATGGTGGGAGGAGGAATCATGGGTGTCCTTTGCCAACGGATTGCTTGAGACTGTGCTTGTGAAATATGTTCATGAATTGTTTGGAGGGGTAGTTGTTTACTTGACTCGTTTTTTTGTTTATTTACATGTTATTATGGGAAAAAATAAAAGTATAGAGCAGCAGACATAAAGTATAATCACCAGCTTGGACAACTGCCAATCCCTGGACAGGCTTGTTTCACCTATATCCCTACCCATTTCCCCCCATCCTGTATTAATTTGAAGCAAATGCCAGACATCCTATCATTTCATTGGTAAATATCTCAGTCCAACTCTCTAAAATATAAAAACTCCTTTAAATACACACAATACTACCACCATAATTTAAAGATTAACAATCTCTATGTCCATCAACACATAAATGGATAAACAAACAGTGGTATGGGGCACCTGGGTGGCTCAGTTAAGCATCTGACTCTTGATTTCTGCTCAGGTCATGATCTTATGGTTCATGGGTTGGAGCCCCACATCGGGCTCCATGCTGACAACACAGAGCCTGCTTGGGATTCTTTTTCTCTCTCTCCCTCTCTTTCTCAAAATAAATAAATATTCAGCCTTTTTTAACACAGCCTTTTGTTAAGGCAGAATTTTAAGAAAATTCTGACACATGCCACAACATGAATGACCTCAAGGGCATTTGCTAACTGAAATAAGGCAGTCACAAAAAAGACAAATACGGTATAATTCTACTTACATGAAGTTCCTGGAGTAGTCACACTCATAAGAGACAAATAAATTGGTGAGTGCCAGGGGCTGGTGGGAGGAAAGAATGGGGAGTTGTTTAATGCATTTTGCAACTCACAGAGGTCTGGAGATAGTTGCACAACAATGTGAATGCACTTAACGCTACTAAACTGTACACTTAAAAATGGTTAAGATGATACATTTTATGTGTATTCTACAATTAAAATTTTAATGTGACGATTCCTTACTTTCATCAGCTATCCATTGCTCAAATTTCCAATTCTTATAAACGTCATACTTTTTCTCCCAATGTTTGCTTGAATTAGTATCCAAATAAAATCCACTGGTTGTCATGGGTTATGTCTCTAAATTCATTTCTAACCTATAGGTTCCCCTTCCCCTCTGTTGCAATTTATTTGAAGAAACAAGGTCGTTTGTCCTGTGGTTTCTCACAGCTTAGATTCTGCTGCCCGCATCCCATGGGGTCCTCTAACGCTTTCCTTAGTCTGCTGTATTCTCTGTAAATTGGTCGTTGGACCTAGAGGCCCTGGGCCAATTTTGATTCGGACTCAGAAAGGAACTAAAGACCTCCATTTCTGCGTGGACGGCCCAGCGTGGCCTGACAAAGCGAGGCTGAGCCAGCGGCCAAGCTGCTTAGAGTGACAAAGACCCGTTTACACGGCAGGGTCAGTCACCTAGAAACGCTGGGAAGGAGGAGAGACGACAGGGCGGGACTACGCTGGGAAAAACCTTTGTCCGCTTTCCACGCACGTCATAAAGTTACTGAAATAAACAGCCCACGGGGGCGGGGCCTTTGGTGGAAGTGACGCACGCGCGGCCGGCGGCGGAGCTGCCATAGAGACTGGGAGACGGATAGACAAGCTGCTCGCGGGTCGCATTTCTGGCCATCTCCCCGGGAGACAAGCGTTGTGGAGTCGCTAGCCGGCGGTGCTAGTTAGGGTCTCCGGTGACCCGGACCGCGGTAGCGGCACCGCGGGCGGGATGTTCCGGAGTTTGAGCAGTTGGTTTGGCTTGGAGCAGCCGGCGGCGGGTGGCCGGCAATCTGAGGGAGACAGGCAGCTGGAGGGAGACGCTCCACCCCAGAACTGCTCCGAAGCGGTGACCGAGTCGGTGGAGGGGGAGCCGCAGCAAGCGGGGGACCAGGAACTCCTTCACCAGGCGAAAGGCCTCGGCAGTGAGTCTCTTCCAGCCCTCGGGACCAGAGAGTGTAGGGGGATGCCCGCTCCCTCCTCTTGACGCCCGGGGCGCAGGCCCAACTGCTTGGGGGGTGTGGAGCGGGTGGAATGGGAGGAAGGTGTGTCTGTGGGTCCTCTTGGGACGGGAAAGGTTGGTGAGGATCTGGGCAAGGCTGGAGCTTCATCCAGCAGTCAGATTGTGGGCAAGTTCCTGGTGACAGGTCACCGCCTTACGAGGTGTGTAAACATTGGGAGCCAGGGCCTCCGCAAAGCGGTGTGGCTCGACGTCTTTAGGTTTGACAGGGAATCTTTTTTATTCATTTCTTGAGCTTTCACCTCCACACCCCCCACCCCCAGGACGGGGGGCGTTGGGGAGCTTAAGTCGGTTGGAAAAGTGCCCTTTTGCGTCTGTAGCGCCGAGTGTGTTGTCTGAAATAAATTGCGGGAAGAGTTACCGAAGGCGTCCCTCAGGCTGGTTTAGGTGCAGCGGAATTTTTTTTTTAAGGCGGGAAAGTAGTTGTCGATTATTGTCTGGGATGCAGGTTTCAGTACCGGATGGCTTGTGGACGATTTCTCATTTAATCTGTTAAACACCTCTGTGAGTTGGGAGAACAAGTCTGCAGTTACTGGCTCAAAGCTATGGCAAATGGTAGAAGTGGAATTTGAACCCAGGTCTGTCTCATTTGAAAGGCCGTACCCTTTGCGAGCCACAGTCTAGTTACGGAGGACAGTGAAAGTAGTAGGCTTGAAAAATAAACACATCGCTCTGGTAATTCTGATTCTGGAGACCTTGGCGGGCTTAAATGATCAAAGAAAACATCCTTGAGAAGGTGAGTCCTAAAGCAGGTGGCACTACAAGTGACAGAACTGTGGCAAAGGTAGATAGTAAATTTGGCAAGCATTTTTAAAGAATCTGCTAAAAGGCAAGAAGAGCATAGGGGAGGGTGGAGTCTGAAAGTGGAGAAACACATGTTAGAATAAGAAAGGCGCTAAACCGGCCACCTGGGTAAGCATCTTGATTTCAGCTCAGGTCCTGATCTCATAGTTTGTGAGTTCAAGCCCCGAGTCAGGCTCTTTGCTGACAGGAAGGAGCCTACTTGGGATTCTCTCTCTCTCTCTCTCTCTCTCTCTCTCTCTCTCCCCCCCCCCTTCCCTGGCTCATGCTTATCCTCTCTTGTTCTCTCTTTCTTTCTCATAAATTAATACATGAACATTAAAAGAAGAAAGAAAGGCTGTAACATTCAAAAAGCTTGGGGGAAGGGGCACGGAAACAGATCTAATGTACAATCATGGCAGTACAGAACCTCAGCTCAAGGCCCCCAAACAGTGCACAAGAGAAATAAAACCAAGTGCTGTACAACAAAATCTCTAAAGAGGGAATAACTGTTTCCTGTGTAGAAAATTGAGGAGAAACGAGCTTGCCATTTTCAAAAGATGTCAGATGAATTGGACTAGAACTAGAAAGGCTATGTTAGGTAGTTGAGATGGATACAAGTGGGACCATGTTAGGAAAAGCAGGGTATGGGTGTTTACTCCATTTCATACAACATAGCCATTTTCATTGATCTTCAGGGAACTAGCAAAAGTCACTTCTGGGGTGTCTGGGTGGCTCAGTTGGTTAAGCCTCCAACTTGGGCTCAGGTCATGATCTCATGGTTTGTGAGTTCAAGCCCCACATCGAGTTCTCTGCTGCAGCGCACAGCTAGCTTTGAATCCTGTCTCCCTCTCTCTCTGCTCTTCCCCCGCATGTTCTCTCTCAAAAATAAATAAACATTTTTTTAAAAGTCACTTTTTGGGGTGCCTGGGTGGTGCAGTCGGTTAAGCGTCCGACTTCAGCCAGGTCACGATCTCGCGGTCCGTGAGTTCAAGCCCCGCGTCGGGCTCTGGGCTGATGGCTCAGAGCCTGGAGCCTGCTTCCGATTCTGTGTCTCCCTCTCTCTCTGCCCCTCCCCGGTTCATGCTGTCTCTCTCTGTCCCAAAAATAAATAAAAACATTGAAAAAAAAATTTTTAAAAAAAAGTCACTTTTTTTTTTTTGAAAGTAATCTCTACACCCAACTTGGGGCTTGAACTCTCAACTCTGAGATCAAGAGTCACATGCTGGGAGCGCCTGGATGGTTCAGTTGGTTAAGCGTCTGACTCTTGTACCCAAAGGATACAGGAGTGCTGATGCATAGGGGCACATGTACCCCAATGTTTATAGCAGCACTTTCAACAACAGCCGAATGATGGAAAGAGCCTAAATGTCCATCAACTGATGAATGGATAAAGAAATTGTGGTTTATATACACAATGGAATATTACTTGATAATGAGAAGGAATGAAATCTGGCCTTTTGTAGCAATGTGGATGGAACTGGAGAGTGTTATGCTAAGTGAAGTAAGTCATACAGAGAAAGACAGATACCATATGTTTTCACTCATATGTGGATCTTGAGAAACTTAAGACTGTGGGGGAGGGGAAGGGGAAAAAATAGTTACAATCAGGGAGAGAGGGAGGCAAACCATAAGAGACTCTGAAATACAGAGAACAAACAGGAATGATGGGAAGGGGGGGGAGAGGGGAAAATGGGTGATGGGCATTGAGGAGGGCACTTGTTGGGATGAGCACTGGCTGTTGTATGGAAGTCAATTTGACAATAAATTATATTAAAAACAGTGAGGACTTTATCATCAACTTGAAACTTCATGTTTGTATTTAGTAACAAAGTCCTGAATATTCTAAAATAGATTTATTTTCAATATGGATGTCTACTTTGGAGCCTAATGCTCCCACCTCTTTCTTTCCTCACCAGACTCTTGGTGTTTGGGGAAGCTAAGGTTAGCTGGAAGTACTACCATGAATCTACCCAAATGGGAGTTAGGCTCAGAGATGTTTTAATTTCATGTTTGTTTGGTTTTTTTTTTTTTAAGTTTATTTATTTTGAGAGGGAAAGAGTAGGGGAGGGGCAGAGAACGAGGAAGACAGAATCCCAATTTCCCCACCCACACGCACATTGCAAATGTCGTTTCCAAATAAGAGAGCTCTTTTGGTTCTGAAATTTATGTGATTTTAAAAATATGTAAAGGTTCTTGTTTACACACAAACCTTCAGAAAGATAAGAGAGATGATCAGATATTTTCTTATTTCTACGTACTGATCCTAAAAGGTATGTTGTCTTTAAAAAGACTCATCTTTTAAAAACTGAAATTAGGGGCACCTGGGTGGCTCAGTCCATTAAGTGTCAGACTCTTTATTTCAGCTCAGGTCATGATCTCCAGGTTCATGGGATCCAGCGAAGAGTCTGCTTGGGATTTTCTCTCCCTCTCTCTGCCCCTCTCCCACTCTCTCCTGTTTTTCTCTCTCAAATAAATAAACTTTTTTTTTAAAAAAAACTGAAGTTATGGGGCGGCTGGGTGGCTCAGTCGGTTGAGCATCCGACTTCAGCTCAGGTCATGATCTCATGGTTCGTGGGTTCAAGCCCCTCATCGGGCTCCATGCTGACAGCTCAGAGCCTGGAGCCTGCTTTGGATTCTGTGTCTCCCTCTCTCTCTGTCCCTCCCCCATTTGTGCTCTGTCTCTCTCTCAAAAATAAAATAAAAATATTTTTAAAAATAAATAAAATAAAATAAATAATAAAAAACCTGAAGTTAAACACCTCTGAGCCTGACAACCACTGAATAGATTCATTTCTTTAGCCTTTTAAAATCTACACGGACTCTCCTGGGAGCCCCATTTGTTCTGTAAACATTTGTTGAGTGCCTGCCTTCAGGGCTGGACTCTAAATACTTCTGGTTCATGGTAATCTATTTGTAAATGTAGGCAACTCACCAGTTACAAGTGGTGGACACCCAGGCCTACATTCCATTCCGTCACCTAAAACCAAACCTTCCCATCCTTGGTCCTCCCTCCTGATAAACTCCAGCCTCCTAGGATCACCTGCTTCAGAAGGAGACAGTTGATAAGGGAACTCACTCACTGAAAAGCTCCTCCCAACCTCCCTGAAGGCCTCATGCCTCAAAGTAACTTATTATTCAGTACAAACTGGTTGTTTGGTTTTTGTTGAAGTCGACCAAATTGAAGGTTTATCTGTACTTTTTTTTTTAAGAAATTTTTTTTATGTTTTTATTTTATTTTTGAGAAAGAGACACAGTGAGAGCAGGGGAAGGGCAGAGAGAGAAGGAGATAGAATCAGAAGCAGCCTCTAGGCTCCGAGCTGTTAGCACAGAGCCCGACTAGCACAGAGCCCGACGTGGGGCCCGAAATCACGAACCATGAGATCATGACCTGAACCGAAGTCGGACGCCCAACCGACTGAGCCACCCCGGCGCCCCTGTACTTTTTTTTTTTTTTAAAGAAAAGTCCATACCTCTGAGAACGTTCAATACATGAGTCGTTTGCATAAACAAGTGGGAGAGTGGCCAAAAATGAGCTTTGGCTTTTTCAAAACCATCCCTAAGGTCAGTCCATGCCCAGAAATGGAGGAAGGGCCATCGTCTCTTCTCCTTTGAAAAGTACTATTAGTAGGGGGTGCCTGGGTGGCTCAGTCAGTTAAGCATCTGACTCCATTTTGGCTCAGGTCATGATGTCATGGTTCAGTTGGTGAGTTTGAGCCTTACATTAGGCTCTGCACTGACAGCGCAGAGCCTGCTTGGGATTCTTTCTCCACCCCTCCCCTGTTCTCTCTCTGTCTCTCTCTGTCTCTCTCAAAAGTAAATAAACTTTTTTTAAAAAAAGAAAAAAGCTATTAATATTTGCAGTGGAACTATGTTAATTAGGCTATCCTCTTTTTCTATAGGGAAAGTACATTTCAAGTTCTAGGTGCCTAACTTGCTTAGTGTACGACTAAAAGGGCTCCAAAAATTAGTGTGTATATAGGAAAATAAACGTCTGCTTTGATACAGAAATAAAATAACCAATTCACTGCTGATGACAAACTCTGGCTTACCATGAAGAGGACAGTACAAATGGTCAAGAGCTTGGATCCCATGGCTTATGATCAATACTAAACAGAACTGGGATTTTGGCTTGAAGAAGAAACTTAGGGGCATTGCTCAAAATTCTGAAAGTTTTTTTTCATAGAGAAGTCATTTTATGGTAGTTAAAAGGACAGATCTAAGTCTGAGAGGTAGGAATGACAAGGCAAATGAAAAGATTTCCTAATTAGAGGGGGATAACAGTAATAATTGGCTACCCGTGGAAGTCACATGCTCCCTATCCCTAGAAGTGGGGCTACCTGGATAAGAGGTTCAATTGGGTAACCTCTAAAGTCCTCCAACATGAAGGTTCTAAAATTTTATGAAATAAAGTATTTTTGAAAAATTAGCCAGCGCCTTAAGAATATTAATTTTCTAAAGCTTTGCCTTAGAAATCACTATCTGCTCATTTTCTTTCCTGTTCTAGCAGCAAGCAAACTCTACCTTCTTCTCTTTCTTCTGATAATTTTAATGCCTTTTCTAACCTTTGAGAACCTTCCCACTTTATCTTTTTTTTTTTATGTTTATTTATTTTTGAGAGGGAGAGACAGAATGCGAGCAGGGGAGGGGCAGAGAGAGAGGGAGACAAAAATCTGAAGCAGGCTCCAGGCTCTGAGCTATCAGCATAGAGCCTGATGTGGGGCTTGAACTCACAAATTGTGAGATCATGACCTGAGCCAAAGTTGGACGTTTAACCAATTGAGCCACTCCGCGCCCCCCACTTTATCTTTATCATTCCATTTAGTTCTTCAAGCCCTTGTCACTTGCTCATCTGACATGAGGCAGTGTGGGATTTGGGGCACAAGCTTGCCAGTTAGAAGCAGATAGCCTGTGTTTGAGTTTTCTGTACTATTGTCTTTATTGTGATATCAGTTGCAAATTACAGAAAAGTCAGCTGCAAATTACGGAAAATCTAACAGAGGCTTAATAAAACCACCTTGATTGTGTTGGAAGTCCCCAAGACCACCCCCAGCTTTGATAAGCTCCCACCAAAACTGGGGTTGTTTTGCCAAGGAGGAAGGGAATAGGCATTGGCTAGGCCATCAGCAGAGTCTGCCACTATCTTAATGGGCAAATCATTTATCCTCTGTGAGGATAAATCATCCCAGGATGATTATGAGTCTAAAATGAAGGTAAAATGACTGCTTTCAGTGTTTGAAATTTGCCCCCTCCTTTCATAAGGTTGCTTAGTCTTGCTCACTGGACACATTTTATTTAGTCTTCCTTTTCATTGGTTGCTGCTTCATTTGAGACCTTCTCTTTATGCCTGTGTTCTCGAAATGGACATTGTACTCCTATTACTTCCTGTTAACTCTTATCTTAGTCTCAACTTTTTCTAACCATGTAGTTAAAACTCTTTAACTTGGTGTCAGCCGATAAGTTAATTTGCAAAACTAATAAGCCACTTCTCATCTTTATGAGCTTTCTTACCTGAAAATCTCCTATCATGCTTTCCCATGCCCCTCCTCCCTCTGACTTCACAATCCAGACCACTCTCTAATTACTCTCTTCTCTGAGTGCTTCTGTTTCATGATTATTCTTGCTCCTCTTGTCTTTGAGCCTTTTATTTGGTTGGAAATGGGCATTCCTTGAGGGCGACAACTATACTTTCTCCAGTGTTCTCTGTGTCAGTGTACCGTACCTCATTAAAATCTAAGAATTGAGATATTTATGCTAAAATACCAGATTTTATTTATTTATGTATTTTAAATGTTTATTTTGGAAAGAGAGAGCAAGCAGGGGAGGAACAGAGAGAAGGCGAGAGAGGATCTGAAGCAGGCTCTGCACTGACAGCAGCGAGCCCAATGCAGGCCTCAAAACTCGCGAACCACGAGGTCACAACCAGAGCCGAAGTCAAACACTCAACCAGCTGAGCCACCCAGGTGCCCCTAAAATACCAGTTTTTTGTTGTTGTTGTTGTTGTTGTTTTTTAGTGTTGATTTATTTTTGAGACAGAGCCTGACTGGGGAAGGGTCAGAGAGAGGGAGACACAGAATCCAAAGCAGGCTCCAGGCTCTGAGCAGTTAGCACAGTGCCCGATGTGGGGCTTGAACTCACGGACCATGAGATCATGACCTGAGCCGAAGTTGGACACTTAACCAACTGAGCCACCCAGGCGCCCCTAAAATACCAGTTTTTAAATGGCAGTACTCCTTGGACTAGAAATGATGATTCTTTTTTTTTTTTTTTTTAAGTTTTATTTATTTTGAGAGACAGAGCAAGAGAATGTCTGTGTTGGAGAGTGGCAGAGAGAGAGGGAGGGAGAATCCAAAGCAGTCTCTGCACTGTCAATGCAGAGCCTGATGCCGGGATGTTGGGCTCAAAGTCATGAATCATGAGATCATGACCTAAGTCGAAACCAAGAATCGAAAGCTCAACTGACTGAGCCACCCAGGCGCCCCATAAAAATAATGATTCTAATTAAAAACATTTTCCTGAGGGCTGCCTAGGTGGCTCAGGGCCGCCTAGGTGGCTCAGTCGGTTGAGTGTCCAACTTCGGTTTGGGTCATGATCTTGAGGTTCACAGGTTCGAGCCCCGTGTTGGTCTCTGTGCTGACAGCTCAGAGCCTGGAGTCTGCTTCAGATTCTGGTCTCCCTCTATCTCTGCCCCTCCCGCTTTGCGCTTTGTCTATTTCTCTCCCCAAAATAAACATCAAAAAAATTTTTTTAACATTTTCCTGAGAGAAAATCTTAAAAGGAACCCTGCTCTTTTAGAACTTCAGATTTCTTTGACTCTCTGCAAAAAATATTATTACAAAATAATCTGGCTGTCTACCCAATTTATTGTGAATAGACTAATCATAACCAAACAGAAATGAGGGACTTCGCTAAAACCCTTCCCTAAAACTTACTATGTTGCCCCCCATTTGTCCATTCAACAAGGACTTATTGGTCACTCACTGGGGATACAGTGGTGAATCAGACAGCCTTGGTCCCTGCCCCAGTGGAACTTAGGATGGGCCCTGAGTCTGTCTGGGAAGACAGATCCACCAAGTAATCAATAGAGTGTCATGAATATTGTTGGTTGGGCAACACAGGTGCTGAGGGAACACATCTCAGGAGCTCCTACTCCAGTCAAGGAGCCAGGGAACATTTCCTGAGAAGTGATATGTAAGTGGAGATGCACAGTATATGCAGAGTTAAGCCAGATAAAAAGAGGGAAGATAAAGGTGTTTCAAACCTAGGAATAATGTATCTGAAACCTCCTTGGAGATACTCAAGAATTTCTTGGGATCATGTGAATGTAGAATAGGAGGGGGAAGAATGGTGAGAAGACCATAGGCAAGTAGTGTCCCGTTTTATAGTCACAATGGGGTGTTGACATCATGGACAGGTGAATGCCACCAGACGCAATGGGAGAAAGTAGACTCTTTATGGTAAAGGCTATGGAAAGTGGAAGAGAAGGTCATTCAGATGGGGAGATAGTACTGCTGCTCCCAGGTAGTGGTACAAGTTACCTGATTCTCTGGAAGTGATACCAGCCACCAGTGAGGATTTAATCTGGTGTGCCAAGCTCCCTTTGCCATTCTTATCTGGGTTTTCTCCCTGAGTGTTGTAAGAGTCAACCCACCTGCCCCTCAGCAAGTGCAAGTAGCAGAGGCAAGAGTGCCCTAACTTAGAGAGTATCTCCCACTAGATGAGATTGGAAGGCAGTGGCCCAGGAGCATCCCCCAGCGGGTCCAGCTTCAGGACCTGCCTGAGGTTGCTTCCCGCAGCCTATGTTGTATACATTGTGGACTTCGAAATGATATTTGTTTACATACAGGCCTTTATGTTGCGGTTGCAATAGCGCTTTGATACATAATGTCTTTTCAGGTCTTTAGAAACATTAATTTTGTGCTTTTGAAAGGTGAAAGTTTATATGTTCCAGTTTTAATTTTATTCTACATATTTGCTCATTATTATTAGTTAAGAAGGACTTATATTTATATTAGGGCTTGCCAAGATTTCTATTTATTAAAAATTCCCCCAGATTTATCACGAGATGGGTTAATGTAGGGAAGGAGGGACATTTTTTCTTTGAACAAGAGGGAAGGAGAAAATAAAATAGGATATTTAGGGTCTAGAAAGGAAGGAAAGTGAAAAGGAGCCTTGATCTTATTTGTGAAGTTGGAAGGGAGATTACTTGCTGAGATAAGTTAGAACAAGAGACTACTGGGGGAGAAGGGAGGCGTATGCTTAACGCTCTTTGCAAGAGATGAATTAAAGGCCGGGTGTGGATGGCCAGCGGGTCCACCCAGAAGGTGGGGTACTGTCAGTGCTTCTCGTTTCACGTCCTAGTTAACAAGAAACATGCCCTATGGTTGAAGATTCGCATGAGAGCTCTTTAAGGGAAAAATCACAAATATAATAACCATTGTACTTGAATGGAGCATAGACTGTCTTTTATTCTTTGCAGACTATCTATTTAGCTTTGCAACTGCTGCTACAAAAAAGATAACTGAATCAGTTGCTGAAACAGCACAAACAATAAAGAAATCAGTAGAAGAAGGAAAGATAGATGACATCATTGATAAGGTACATTTCAACATCTTTTCAAATTGATTAGCAGCTAAATATAATTATCCCTTCTTTTTATGAACGTCATTAATCCAAGTAGGATATCATATTCCGATAAAAATATTAATTGTTGAGACTCTTGGGGTTTTTTTTCTTCTTTTTGTATAAGAAGTAGCAATGATTTAAATAACCTTGGTTTTAATTTTAATATATTCTGAAATACACTGATACTTTTGCATAATACTGAACTTTTTACATTGTGAGTTTAATTTTAAACTGTAACTGTTTCCAAATATTTATGCCTTTGCATCATTCAGTTACGTTTTTAAAGTCCCATTAGGAATTACATTTTCAGACTCTAAGGAATGAGTTTGTTCATTTCCTGCAGTGGTAGGGTATAGGCCTGGGGAATTTCATTTATGTTGGTAATTATTTGAACTAAGGAGGTCATCAATTAAACTTCAGATAGCTTGTTATTTAGCTGCTTTGCTGTGTGTACTACATGTTAGAATGAGATTTGACCTGGCTTTTATTGTTTTTTGCGATAAAACAAAAATTCAATTTTTAACTCATTTTATCTTTGCATTTGAAAAGATAATCCATCATAAAAAAGGTTGTATACTTAAAATTCAAAACTATTGAATTGATTTTCCCTTTTGGTGGAGAAAGGGTGGAGTATCACTTTTTTAACCTTTTTATTTGAATAAAATTAATAAAATGTCTCAAATGACTTCACAAATCTTACATGTAATAAGCTTCTCGAAGTAATTTGACTCTTTATATATTTTTTAACAGACCATTATAGGAGATTTTCAGAAGGAACAGAAAAAATTTGTTGAGGAACAGCATACCAAAAAGTCAGGTATGATATCGGTTTGTATACATGACTCACCTACCAAATTTTATTGAGCACCTATTAATGTGCCAGACACCACACTGAGGCGCTGAGAATACAAAAATGTGTAACAGCCCCCATCCTTCAGGTAGCACAAAGACTAGTGGGGAAGTCAAGCTCATAAACCTTTGGGGTTTAAAGGAAGGGAGAAAATTGTTCCCACAGAACTGGTGACAGCCCCTCTGGGGAGCTGGCTGTGACAGAGTGAGCATTCATTTCTCATTTTATAACATGGCCAACACACTGTGTGATATACACATAATTGGCACTTAGCAGAAGTTGGCTCCCTTCCCATTCTCTTCAGGAGATAAAAACGAAAGAGCTTTCTAGAGGAGTGACAGAGGGCCATGAAAAGTCATGGAGTGTTTGAGGAAGTTAGTGCATTTCATTACTGACAAATGCTTGTTTAAATGTTTGCAGTTACAGGATCTCAAAATGTCTACTTTTACTGTTTGGATGTACTGAAACACAAAACCGGCCTCTTGTCTTTGAATTTGGCAAAATGGTAAAACAATTCCATCAGTTTGAGCAGTGCCACAAATTCAAAAAGAGCTAGTTAGTCCTGTGGCGGGTCAGGCAACTCAAAGTGGAAAGCAGCTTTGGGGACAAAAAATCTATACAAATTAGCCTACCTTAGGATAGCAGAGAAAGTGATCCTGGCTTGGAGACTTGGGGTAGGCGCTGGTCAGAGCCTCTGAGACAGGAACTTTGAGTGAGCAGGGGAAAGGCTCGGAGGCACTTTCAGTTTTGAGACACCCATTAGACCCCAGGTGAGAGGAACATGTACAAAGGCAGGGAAGGGAATGCAGGAAAATTCCATTCCTTGGTTGCACAAGTCATATTTCAAAGGCCCAATAGCCACAAGGGGCTAGTGGCTTCCATATTGGACAGTGCAAACTTAGAACATTTCCATCAGTGCAGAAAGTTCTGTTGGTCGGCACTGCTCTAAATTAACTGAATGGGGTCCAACAGGAGCAGTTGATTCCTGTGTGAAGCATGCATGAAGAATCCCATCTACTGATACAGATTAGAAGTCAATTTGTGTAAAAACCATGAGAGTAGGTGAGCTCAGTGAGAAGTGTGTCGAGCATGAAGAGAGCTGAGCAGAGATCTAACAGTGTTGACAGGAAGGAAGGAATGGGAGAAATTGACAGTTCCTGAGTGCCTGATGTTTACATGCAACATCTTCTTTACTAAAAGGTAGGATCAACAAGGTTAATTCGCTGCAGGTTGCTCAGCTGGTAAGTGATGAAACAAATCTGCCATCAAAACCAGTGCCCATTTTTACTTACCAAGAGACAACAGCTAGGAGAGAGAAGCAATAGAAGCCCAGAGAGGGGAGAATTTCAAGGAGAGTTAGGTCGGCTAAGAAGTCCATTTACAAGGACCATGAGGAAAGGCACCATGTGAGTGTTCCTTGTGCATTTGTTCATTTAACGGTCACAGAAACTCAGAAGTGCTTACTCTTCTCTCCATTTCACAAAGAAGGAAACTGGGCCTAGAGAGAAAAGAACTAAGAACTGTCCGTGGGTTGGACAACCAGGAGGTTACTGGTCACCCTAAAAAGAGCAGTTTCAGAGGAACAGGGAGGCAGGGAGTGTCTCATCCATACTGGTAGTTTGAGCCTTGAGAGGACCTCATCTGAGGGTTAAGTAGTACCAGGAGAGGCCACCCAAGGTGAATAGACTTAAATTGGACGCCAGAATATTAAAGCAAATAGTGTTTTCAAGGGGCTTTACCCCAATTTTTTTAAGTATGAAAATATGCTTATTTTATCTTATATTTAACAGAATTTGGATTATAATTGCCACCATTTGCCTGTTTAAGATGAGCCTAAGAATGAGCCAGGTGTCTGTCTGTCCATATGTCTATCCACACATGCACATAACTTTTCTATCAGTTGGTACACAATAGGATGTCTCTTCCATTGGACTTTTGCCACATGACACAAAAGGGCAGGGGTGTTTTGTTGAAAATACTAGGAGCCCCTACATGTATCTTTTGTGCTGACCTCCCACCTCCACAGCCCCAGCTCAGATGGTAGCCCCAGTTCGGATGCTCACTGGCTTTGTCTCCACTATTTCCTACTTGCTGCTCCCTCTGAACACCCCCTACACACACCCAGCACTGAACTCCTCCTAGACCAAGATCACCTCCCAGGTCTCCGCAGAAAACCCCTGGGACTCACCTCTCAGTGGCTGCATTTGTCACCCAACAGTATAAGCCTGATGAGTTGTAATCCCCTTCTTCTTGTGAGCCCCAAAGACAACATGTCTGTTGTAGATCCCAGCCCTGTTGTTTACTTCCCGATTTGCCCATTTCTTTATTTGCTTTCACTCCTGACAACCCTCTTCTCAGTTCCTAACTGCTTATCACCTTTTGTCATGAATCAAGTACAGTGACTTTTTCAAAAGAACTTTTTATTTGGAAATAATTTCAATTTACAGAGCAGTTGCGAGTATAAAGGGAGTACTGAGAACACCCATACCCCCTCTCCCTAGATTGTTGGTTTTAGTCCAACTGCCTTGTCCTTTACACCCTTTCTCCCTCTGTGTGTGTCTTTTCTGTTCCACTCAATGTGTGTTTCCTAAGAATTAGGGGTATTCTCTTACATAATCACTGACCAGACAGTTACCAGCTTTAGGAAAAGAACACTGATACGATGTGCATATTCTAATTTTGTCAATTGACCCAGTAATGTCCTTTGTATGTTTTCCCCCTCAATACAGCATGCAGCATAGCTTTCCTCATGTGTCTTAGCCTCTTTTAATCTGCACCAATCCAGGACCTTTGTCTTTTAGGACATTAATGTTTTCAAAGGATATTCTGCCCCCGCCCCCTTGGCCTCCTTTTTTTTTTTTTTTAAATAGACCTTTCCTAGTTGGGCTTTGGCTGATATTTCCTCATGATTAGATTCAGATTATGCATTCTTGGCCAGAATACTATATAGATGATGTTGTGTCCTTCTCAGGATAGCCCATCTGGAGGCCTACGATGACCATCTCTTTTTCATTGGTGATGATCATTTGGGTCACTTGGTCAAGGTGTTGTCCAATTTCTCCACCATATAATTCAAGTAATTTTTTACCAAATGCGTACATGCTTTAGATTCATATCTTAAGTCTAGGAATTATGATGAATGTTCATCTTTGGAGCTCATTAATAAATTGCCACATTCATTATGTGGCAACTTATTCTTTCAAACCACGATTGCAGTGTAACCTTTGTAACATGTTTTTCTCTTTTTTTCTTTATTATTAAAACCTTTAGAAGCAGCAGTGCCCCCATGGGTTGATAGTAATGATGAAGAAACAATTCAACAGCAAATCTTGGCCTTATCTGCTGTAAGTACCTCGTGATTCCCTGTATAGAGATACTTTCTTCCTATCATGACTTTATCCATAGAATGTTTTTCTTCTATATAGTATTTAAAATGTTTTGAGATACTAGAACTGTACACATCAACTTTCTCTGGTTTTTCCCCTTAAGTTCCCCCTCCCGCCAAGTTTTAATTTCTCCTTAAGTTCTTTTTTCTTAACAGAAAAGTATGATCTGTTACACAAAATAATTATTTCAGCCTTAAAAGGATTCTTTTATGTTATTAAGATGATCTTTTGAGATATGCTATCATACAAAGTTTCTAGATATCATTCTAGTTCATCTGAGTGAAAAGATTGTATTCTAAGTTTGCTCTTTAACTATCATATGTATTTTAAAATGAAATTGAAAGAAATAAACTTTTCTTTGCTGGCCTACAAAGATTTCTCTTGGGATTTCAGAGGGAACATAGTGATACCAGTTAACAGTTGTACAGTACCTGACACTTTCAGAAAGAACTTTCTTACCCATTATCTCCTTTAAACCTCACTGTACGTTTATGAGGTAGGTAGGGCCTTTTATTGCCGTCGTGCAGGCGTGATGACTGTGACTCCCAAATGTGACACTCACTCCTTACATGTGTCTCCACTGGGCTGTGGATTCTTAGTGGGTGGAGAGACTGGCTTTAATCTCTGTCCTCAGCACATAGCAGCCTGCCTGGCAGGGGACTCAGCAAATAGGGCTTTGACTGTATCAGTGGTTTTCAAGCTTTGTTTTTAATCTACTCTTTTTTTTTTTTTTTTTTTTTTTTAACCAAAGTCATAAATGGAACTTCAGTCTAGAAAACAGACATAGAGCTGGGCTTTACTTTGCTTCCATTGTCCTCCCCCAGGGCATTTTAAGATTTTTTCTTTTTCATTAGTAAACCCCTTAAAAGATTCTTTTTTAAGTTTGTTTATTTATTTTGAGAGAGAGAGAGCAAGTGCAAGCAGGGGAGGGGCAGAGAGAGGGGGAGACACAGAATGTGAAGCAGGCTCCAGGCTCTGAGCTGTCAGCACAGAGCCTCACATGGGGCTTGATCCCATGAACTGTGAGATCATGACCTAAGCGGAAACCAAGAGTCAGATGCTTAACCTACCGAGCCACCCAGATGCCCCTCCATTAGTAAGCCCTTTAAGGGCCTGAGCATCCATTACAAGTTCAGTATGAACACCATGTGTTTTGTTTACTGTGCTATGGCCAAACTTGATGCTGACATCACATAATGCTTATCTCCAGAAGAGAATTGGGACAGTGAGACTGTCATTTGAGGGCAGACATCAGATACTCACAGTCAAGTAAGTCCTCATAGCTCCTCTGTCCCCCAGACCTGTTCCTGTCCTCATCTTCTCCATCTCAAAATAAGACTCCAGTCATCCACCAGTTTGTTCTAGCCACTAACCCGAGAGTCTTCCTTCAGTCACACCCCACCCCCACCCCGCCTGGGCCTGCTGCAACTTGACAACGCTATGTTCCTGATATACCTCTATACCACTTCTCCACTGCTGCTGCCACCACAGCGGTCCCAATGCCATCATCTCCTGCCTTCAGCGTCCCAACCACTGTCCTATCCTTACCCCTTTCCCTACAAGCTCACAGCAGCCACAGGGGTCCCATTTATGATGTAAATCCCTTCGTGTCACTCTCCCACATAGAGCCTTCTAATGGCATCTCGCCTCGCGTGGGCTAGGATCTAAACCCCTTCCACTGGCTTCGAAGGCCCTTGGCTTTGCATCCCTCACCTCCCTCGTGCCCCACTGCCCTGCGTCCCAGTGTTCCAGCCACTGTTTTTTTCTGGAACACAAGTGAGCCAAGCTTTGTCCTGCTTCAGTGCCTGGTGCTTGCTGTCCACTCTTCTTAGAAGCCCACCCTACACCATTCCACAAGATCTCATCTCAAAGGTCACCTCCCTCGCCACCCTTTCAGCCCTCTACTAGTCACCCCATCTCATAGCGTTAGCAATCTAAACCCTTGTCTGTCTCTTCCCACTCCCCCACCCCACAAGTGGAATGGAAACGCTGTGCAGGCAGGGAGGGACTCCATTTGTGCTGTGCCCTGCTGAGCAGGTGGCACGGTGCCTGGGGCACAGCAGGTCCTCAATGGGCATCTGCTGAGTGGATGATGCAGTGAACATTGCACACAGACATGCCTGCAAGAGAGCACTCAAGATACCAGCATGACCCAGAGGCTTTGAACCATCTTCAGTACATTCTTTATGGTGGCTTCTGAATGTTTTAAGAGATAGACTAAATTGCTATAGTGAAGAAATAAAACAAGACAGTAGGTTAAACAAGCTGTGACTTTCCCTCCCTCTTCCCCCCTCATGTAAGAGTCTAGAGGTAGATGGTCCACGTAGGTGTGCTTTGCCCATGAACTCATCTGTAGACCCAAGTATTTCCTGTCTTAATCTTATCCTATGCCAGCCCCTAGACTGTTGTCTGCCTTCTCTGCGGTGAAGTCAGCTCTCATGACCGTGCCTGTGTTCCAGCCTGTGGGAACTGGGAAAGAGGATGGTGGGTACACCAGACCATTTGGAAGATGAGACTCAGAAATTGCACCTATCCCTCAGGCCTACATCCCTTTGGCAACTTAGACACATGGCCACTCCTAATGCTGGGGAGCCTGGGAAATCCAGTCTCTGGCTGCGTGGCCACATGCCCAGCTGGAACTCAAGAGTTGTGATCCTGGAAGGGAGGGAGGAAGGGATACTGGGAGATGATTAGCAATCTCTCCATCAGAGTTGCTACATTCTCCTACTTGCCAAGCACTAGTTGGGACAATTCAGAGCCTATAGCAGAGTAGACCTTTAAGTTTCTCGTGCTGGGGCACCCCTCAGGGCATCATGCATAAAAAAGAAATTGATAGTACAGCTGTCATTAGGTAGTTGTGAGAATGCAATTCAGAAAATTGTGTTTAGAACCTCCCCTGGGCCAGCCTAGTCCTGGGCCTGGAGGTGGCTGAGACCTGCCCTCCAGAGCCCGAAGGCTTACTGGACATCTGCTAGTGGAGTCACACATAGCATCGCTCCCATGCTGAACACTGTCGTGCGGGACACGCAACGAAGCACCAAGGAAAGCGGCATGTCCCTGATTTTGGAGAGGGAAGAGGATGATCTCAGGGCAGCTTCCCAGAAGTGATGACATTGGAGTGGAGTCATGAGTCTTGGGAGGAGGGTGTGAGGATGTTTGGGGGATGTGGGACAGGGCTTGACATTCAGGTAGGGGGTTTTGTAAGCATTTGGATATGACTGGACTGCATGGTGCAGGTGGAGGTGTGGATATGGAGCCAGATCATGAAGACCTTTCTGTACCATTCTGGTAAGTTTAGGTTTCATCTCAAAGGCGACAAACGAGTCATTTAAGGGTTTTAGTGACCAGTAAAACACATGTTTTCCTTGCGACAGGGTAGAAAGTTGCTTGCTCTGGGTGGGAGAAATGGGACTGGAGATATTTGCCCCTTCAGCGTCTGCTGTAGAAATCCAGGTGAAACGTGATACGGCAATTTTTAGACTTTGAAATTTTTACATGAGAAGGTAAAATAACTAAACCCTATTTAGGTTCAGATTTGTTCTTTATTGATGTAGGCATCTCAAAAACCAAAAATATGGTTAAAATCTAACACGGGCAAGATATGATAAAACTGATGCTTATAGTAGCCAGTTTCTAAGATTATTTAAGCAGCCAATTTTCTAAGATTATTTTACAGTAGTTTTCACATAAAGATACTCGCTGGAACAAATGTACATTCATATGATTTGAAACTCTGTAATTTCAACTAACTGCATGATTGAACTTCCTGGCCTCCCACAAGGCTCTCTTCAGTGGAGACTGTTAAAAAAAATACATGACAGGGGACACCTGGGTGGCTCAGCTAAGTGTCCCACTCCTGGTTTCAGCTCAGGTCGTGATCTCAGGGGTCCATGCTGACAGGGCAGAGCCTGCTTGGGATTCTCTCTCCTCTCTCTACCCCTCCCCCATCTCGTGCGCACATGTGCACCCGTGTGTGCACTTGCTCTCTCAAATAAACTTTAAAAAATAAAAATAAAAATAAATGATAAATACATGACAGGATTGGTCACTCTCCACTCTCAAGCAGACAGGTTAATGATACTTCAGTGGATTTTGTGGCTGAAATCTTTAGGAGAATTGAATATTTGTCAAACTGGTGATGCACTGTTACATATTAATTGCTGTCTACATTTTTCCCCATGTTTTTCCCCTTTTCATCAAAGGACAAGAGGAATTTCCTTCGTGACCCTCCAGCTGGAGTGCAGTTTAATTTTGACTTTGATCAGATGTACCCTGTTGCCCTGATCATGCTCCAAGAGGACGAGCTGCTGAGTAGGATGAGATTTGCCCTTGTTCCTAAACTGTAAGTAAGCAGTGTGTTCCTGAGCCAGAGCTACGCAGCTCACACAGCACATATTGGCATTTTCTAGTGGCCTTGGTCATATGCAGAGTGTCGGGGCAGAATCCTGGAGTGGGGGCCAGAGCAGTTTCCTGTTCCGTCTTCATGAAAATAGGCTCTGTGGCCCTTCAGCTGGTGTGCATGCGCTCTCTCTCTTTCTCTCTCTCTCTCTCTCTCTCTCTCTCTCTCTCTCTCTCTCTCCCTCTCTCTCTCTCTCTCTCTCTCTCTCTCACACACACACACACACACACACACAGCCATAGAATCGAAACTGAGAGTGGGCCTAACAGGAAATTTGGGGTGGAGATAAGATGTGCTGTTTTATCCCCAGTTAGAAGCTAGAACAGTTTCCGATAGAAACAACCAACGTGCCGTGTCTTCCAAATAAAATTAAGGTCCCCAGGGCTCATTAGGACCTGGCCCACCACCTTTTTACACTCTGGCTCTGCTCTCTAGCAACAGTGTTCTTGTTCTCCTTCCCACCTGAAGTTTTCCTCTGCCCGCAGGCCTTGTTCTCCTCCGAAAGTCTTGCTTGTCCTTCAGCTCCCGTGCAAGCATAATGTCTTCAGGGACACAGCCCTGACCAGGATCAGCAGAGGCCCCCCACGGTGGGTGGGTCTCCTCCCTTCCCTTCTGCCATCATGGGCTCTTGCTCACCTTTTTTAATTCCAATTCCTTGTTTTGAATCTATTGCATTTTTAGTCCATGGTCTTTCTTCCTCCGTGAGCTTTCCATTATTATAGCACTCTATTCTTTTTGGATGGGTGCAGTATCTTCCTGGTCTCTGAGAACCTAGTTTTCTTGAAATACCCTTTTGTCTCGGTGCTTTTCTTGAATTTTTGTGTTTGTTTTGGGCTCTGTGATTCATGTTGCAGGCTTTCCTTATCCGTCCTTCTTCGTATCTGAAGGCACCCTGCAGAAAGGGCACTTAGAGCTGTGTGTTCCCACAGGCCTTTCGGGCAGGGTGGCTTCCCTGAGAGGACTCCACCTCCTGCCTGACCAGTCTCAGCCACGCCAGCTGCCTGAGTGTGGAGAGGCTCAGCTCACAGTGAACCGTGGCTCTCTGTTGCATGGAAGCACAGTCCCCAGCTGGAAGGGGCAGTGCGGGAGTCAGCCAGCTCGCTGCTCCTCTGGGGCCTCACCACCATGCCTCCTGTCTCGAGCCCGACCTGCACCCGGCCTTCAGAGACGCCTGTGCCTCCCGTCCCTGGCTCTGTCCGAGGGCACCCTGGGTGAACCGGCCCGTTCTCGCCAGCCGCCCTTCCTGCAGGCGGCTTACCACAGCTTTCTCCGGTCTACAGAGTAGATTGCTGCTGGCCCATCAGCCTTTCCCCTTCCACTGTGCTTTCCTCGCCAGTTCTCTCTGTCCTGGGGGGTTTGATTTACTTAATTCCTTTTCTATTATTTTAGAATGTCTCAAATCTCATTACAAATCTAATCCTTAGACTGTGTCCAAAATAGCTATTTTGGGGGCACCTGGCTGGCATGACTCTTAATCTCTGGGTTGTGAGTTCAAGCCCCATGTTGGGTGTAGAGATGACTTAAAAATAAATAGGTAGATAGGTGGATAGATAAAGTAGCTATTTTTAGTGAAGAATATATAAAAAAAAAATTATCAACTGATCTTTTTTTCACTATTATGCTCACAAAACCCTGAGAGTTGGCTTTTGAACAGTTCATGTGTATATATCTGATAGAAGCTCTTTCATCTTGGAATTTGAGGTTGTACCTATTCTGAATAACTGCCTCTTTCTGAGAGAAGAGTAGCAAAGCTCTGGGGTTTGGGTGGGCTTTGTACCTGAAGGCTCCATCAACTTGAAGACCATTCAAATCACCTTGGGTCACACAGCGGGCTCTCTGCCAATGCTCTCAGGACGGTCCCGAGACCCCGAGGCAGTGGGGCATGTGGCCCAGGGTTACGCATGGCAGGCATGTGGCTAGGTGTCCACAGCGTTGGTTAGTGACAATTCTGGATGCCTTCTTACTGCTGACAGTAATTTTAGAGTCTTGAAAAGATTGGGAGAATTGGTATTTGGCAAGTAGTATTTCTGGTTTGTTGCTAGCTAGTTAAATGGTCTATTGAGTAATATAATTCCAGTTTCCTATTGCTAATTCTGTTAGGGATCATTTAGAAATTAGGGTTATCATTTTTTATAAGTCTTTACCCATTAGAAATGCTTACTGAAATATTTGTGGATGGAAGGATGTGATATCTGGCATTGCCTTAAAATATTCCAACCCATACCCAGAGAAGGGCATGTGTGGAAAAGAGAGGGACAGACATGAAGTGTGATTGGCAAAATGCTGGTGATTGCTGGTTAGGTCACAGGTACAGGGGCCTCTTTGTCCTAGTCTCTCCACTTTTTTTTTGTTGAAATTTCCATAATAAAAAACATGAGCCATCACACACAAATCTAGGACTCCTGCTTTGGTCCTTTGAGACACTTTTTCTAAGCAGAAGCCATCACTAACCGGGGAACAATTTAGAAAACAAATCAAAACAAACTTGCTCTGTATTTCAAAATGCCTCCTAGTGTGTTAACGCTTCCCTGTGACAGCAGGGCTGGCATGAGACGAGCCCTGCTCTTGCATCACAGATGCCCTCTGAGGTCTTTACTCTGACAAAGCAGAGAAATCACAAGTCCTTTCCGGCCTTGGACTGTGACCTATGCTCATTGTTTCCCAGAGGGTATTCACAGCATACTAGTGCCTGAAAATAGTTCATGAAAGCCTAAGTGATCAGATAGTAGACATTTGGGAGTTGCTAACTCCCGTGGTTTTCTTTATCACAGAGCTTCTCAGAACCTTTATATGTCATCTGCACTGTGACTCTCCAGAGGGTCACGGAGTGTTTCTATAGTGTGCCTCCGTGACCACTTCCTCGTCCATCAAGAGGGAGAAGGTCTGGGAAAGAAAACAGTCCAGATGCTTAGCTTTATTGAGAGAACGAAGATTGCCCGTAATCTGTTGTAGATTGCCGGCATACCTGTTTCATTTTGGACTTTTCATAGAGGTCAGAATTAAGAGTGACCTTGAAAATATTCAGGGAGCTCACTACCTCCTGGGTAGCTAAGCTCCCTTCTGTCTCAACGTGATGTTAACAGTTGAAGATTTTTTAACTTAACTGGGTAAAGAGCCCCAGTTGTTTTCTTTGTTCCCCAGGTGTCTTCATCTCTGTATCCCCTCAACATCCAGGTGCTTACCGGTCCAAAAGTGAGTCCTCCGAAAGGAATGTAAAGTGCTGTCTGCCTGCAGTAGAGCACACTAGAGTGTACCTTGGGTCGCTCTGTAATGCCACCTAATGTTCTGTTAGCTATTCTCACGGCTGCAGCATACTGTTGTTTGCTCAGGTAAACTTGTGCTTGACTGTAACCCCTTGCCAACTGCTGTTAAGCTGGGTCTCCCTCCTGCCAAACTAGTTCCAGGAGATGTTCTAAGAAAAAGAGAGTTGTGAGACCACACGAGGTTGGGACATGCTAACTTGGCATCGAGTAGGAACTTAAGTAAGAGGTCATTATTCCTGTGACCATCTGTGTTGGCAGATAGTCTGGCTTATTCGTCCCTGAATCACCTGGCACGGGGTCTGATGCCTGTGGCACTCGGTGAACATTGGTGGAATTAATGAAAGAAAAGATGGGCTGCGTCTAGCAGCACGTCAGCTTCTTATCTAGCCCAGCTTGTGTCGCTAATCTTGTATTTTGCCCCAGTCACTGAAAAAGCTCGTCTCCTGGCCCAGCTTCACCAGTCACAGATGTGGCAACCCTAAGGCAGGTCCTGTCCTCATCCGTAAGCCTGGGTCTCAGAATTTTCTTAGTTCTCATTGATAATCTTCTCCTCCTTCAAAATCTTTTTCAGTTATACTTTCTTCCTCTGGTTTCTCCCCATTCTAAGACCCTGCATCCATCCCTTCTAGTAAACTGGGAGATAGAGACACATTCTCCCACCCTTTTATGACTTGTAGCAACATGTTCTGGGAACACAAAATGCGTGACTCCTCCAGTACGTGTGCCCCTGCACAACTCCGCGGGTCACCAAAGCCATCGCTGGTTCAGTGACCTGGTGGGGAGGGGAGTGCATTTTATGTTTTTTGTTGAGTTTTGTTCTGCCTTCCACCCTCGAGATGTTTAATTGCTCTGAGGTAAGCATACTCATCAATGTTTATTATTATTTTATTTAAACAATCACACCTTTATATAGAAAGATTGGATGTATAACATGAAAACTTTTTTCTCACTTGAGACCTAATGCTCCATCACTCCTGAATGCTTTAATGTCTATTTCCTATGAATAAGGCTTCTCCTGCATAAACACCTTGTAACCACCTGAATCAGGAAATGGTCACTTATGCATTATTACCTTCTGATTCTCAGACCCCTTTCAAGTTTCATGGGGTTGTTTTTTTTGTTTTGGGGGGTATTTTTTGAGAGAAAGAGTGAGCAGGGAAGGGGGAGAGGGAGAGAGAGAATCCCAAGCAGGCTCCATGCCTAGTGCACAGCCCAACGCGGGGCTCCATCCCACAACCGTGAGACAGCAACCTGAGCCAAAATCAAGATTCGGGTGCTTAACCAACTGAGCCA
Organism: Prionailurus bengalensis; assembly: GCF_016509475.1. Classification (NCBI taxonomy): domain Eukaryota; kingdom Metazoa; phylum Chordata; class Mammalia; order Carnivora; family Felidae; genus Prionailurus; species Prionailurus bengalensis. The sequence continues at coordinate 13,261,218 of NC_057361.1, forward strand.
CCCAGGCACCATCTACCTTTTTCTTTTCTTTCTTTTTTTTTTTTTTTTTTTAAGTAATTTCCACACCCAGCATGGGGCTCGGACTCACAGCCCTGAGATCAAGAGTCACATGCTCTACTGACTGAGCCAGTGAGGCACCCAACCGCATTCAAGTTTTACATTGTCCCAGTGTCCTCTGTACTAGCAAAAGGATCTAGCACAGGCTCAATTGTTGCATTTAGTTTTCATGTCTCATTGGTCTCCTTCAATCTATTGCATCCTATCAAGTGGTGCACGCTGCCATTTTGTCCCATTACTGTCTACACTTTGGTCACTAGATGAAGGTGGTTTCTGCCAGACTTCTTGACTATAAAGTTATTTCTCTCCTCTTTGAAATCAGTAAGTATTTTCTGGGGAGGTATTTTGAAACTCTTTAAAAATACTGCATTCCTCATCAGACTTTGAATGTATTCATGTATTTATTTGTATCTGTATAGACTCATGGTCCTGTTTTATGCAATGGATATAATCTGTTGCTATCATTATTTATTTTGATGCTCAAATTATCACCAACTTGGCCAGTGGGAGCCCATTCAAGTTGGTTTCTGTGTCTTTTTGACTCATCCTCATTTTTTGAGTGCTTTCTTACTTTCTGGTATGAAGTAGTTTAGGCTCATCTTGTTCTTTCCCTGCTGTAACCCTGGAATTGGCTATTTACCCAAAAAACTCTGATTCATTTTAGTGGAAAATGGTATATAGACACCAAGATCTGAGCACTTAGGCATGCTCATTTCTATTGAGGTGTCACTACTCCTTGGTTCACTCAGTGGACAGAGCTGGGGAATATTTGTGTGCTCATGTATATACATATATACTCATTTGTATCTCTACTAAATGAAAACTATGTATTCATAGTGCTACCTCACAACAGGGATCATTCTAGAACTTTCTCTTTCAATGTTTCTCATTCCCTTTCCTGACTGTGAGAAACTTGGTTCCGACTATCCTTAATATTTTTACTTAATTGATCAACCCCCTGCGTGTAACCAGTCTTCCATTTTCACCACCACCCCCTTCCCTGCTCAGACATACTCCTCTCTCAGCTCAGGCTGTCACTCCCCATTCCACGCCACCCCCACGTGGACCCTTACCTTACAGGACTTGGTCACCAGCACCCCCTGCCAGGTGATTTTTCACATGCAGACAAGTAACGCCCCTAAACATCTCTTCCCACCTCTGCTAAAACAAATAGCCCCTGCATGTGTTTGTATGTGTTGCGTGCATTCTCAAATGTGTCATTGTCTGTCTTGAAAAGCGTGAGGGAAGAAGTGTTTTGGAGGAACTACTTTTACCGCGTCTCCCTGATAAAGCAGTCAGCCCAGCTCACCGCCCTGGCCGCCCAGCAGCAGGCCGCCGGGAAGGAGGAGAAGAGCCACGGCAGAGACGAAGACTTGCCAATGACAGGTATGCTGGGAGAAGACTTGACTCGGTGTAAAACAAAGAGTTACTGTAAAAATATTTTTAACTCAGAGACTCTCATGAGCTTGTCATCTTGTGTATACCAAAAATGTCATTGTCATCTTCTGGAAAATTCTTTCTTTTCCCGAGGAAAGAGTCATTCTCCTTGCCCTCTCTCTGACCCTGCTCCTACGTCTTCCCCCAAGCTCTCCTTTCCTTCGCTTTCTTTTTCTTGTTCTTCGGGTTTTTTATCTCTTCCTTTTTATTTCTCCCTTAGTCACTAGTCCTCTTTCCATCTCTTTCTTGGCCCTTTACCTCATAGCATTTCATAGCCTGTGTCCTCCACCGATTCAGGCCATCGCTTTTCTTGGTTTTTCTGCCTTCTGTTCAAGCTGGTGTTCTCCTAGTACTGTAATCTGTAGAGCTCCATTCCACTCCAGGTTGCCAGTGTCTGACTCAGACTGAGGCACCGTCCCGTTGCACATTGCACTCTTGGGACAATTGACCCCTCATTGCTGGGGAAGTGTTTTAAAATATTAGCAACAAGTGAAGATCTGTAATAGCAATTAAAATAAGAATGGTATTTTATGTCACATTTGTCACGTTTAATGAACACCTGTGTATAGGTGCTAATTACAACTAGAGACTTACCTGTTCATAGAATTTTAAATAATTAAGCAAAACCATGTATCCTAAGGCACAGGCTGTACAGACCACTAGAAAAGAACTTGACACTGCATTTAGGGTCAGGGAAGTGGAATGAGGTTGCTCTACACAGTACAATTTGGCATTTTGCATATAAAGAATCCCAGTTGTGTATTATTCTTTGCTTTTTGTTTTCATTAATTTTATTGGGAAATGCCATGTAACCAAATACTGCCTGTGTAACAAAACAGGCTTAAGACAGGGTTCGATAAAGACTATACACCTAGTAAGGTTCACAAGGTAGAAAATGCTGTGAGTGAGCATTGCACTTTGCTTTGTGCTTTCTAGCATTCGTGACAAAAGGAAAATCTGATAAATAACTGAATTCTCATTATCCTAAAAGAAGGAGTATAACTCTTCCTGAATTTGACTTCGGCTAACACTGAGGTCAAAATTTATTTCTTGCTTGGAAATCTTAAAAGAGGTGCATCAAATAGGATGACCTGTAAAAATATCCCCAAAAGAAAGAGGTTGAGATGGTGTCACCTAGCTTTTTCTTAAAAGCCTAACATAAGAGCTCATTTATGAAAATTATTTAGTATTGTCATATTTGTGGCTACTTTAGTTGTTACTATAATATGTATTCGGAATTGAATCAAGCCATTTTTATCTCTTTTATTCTCACTTCTTAGAGGCAGTACGACCCAAAACACCGCCTGTCGTAATCAAATCTCAGCTTAAAACTCAAGAGGTAATACAGTTTTACATTGTACCTAGTAGTTGATGTCTGGAAGTGAAGTAACTCTGTGTTAACTGTCTCAGATCCCATTTGAAACTACTTATGAATACGGGTCTTAGCTGTTTTGAAGAGGGTTCCAGCAGTTGTACAGTTAGGGACATGTAGCTGAGACCTAAGGCGGTTCCTTGGCATCGGTCATTCTAGATGTGCTCTCAGGAATTGGACCTAATGACTGGAGTGGCCCGAACTGAGGGAGAGCATAGTGGATTCAGGTGGTAGCTCATCTGGTGCCCACGCAGCTGTGTAGGTTAGAAGGCCGGAGAACAGCGAGCATCCGACTAGTGGAGGAAGGACATGAAAGCGATGTTGTGCTAAATGCCATGTAGAAAACCATTCTAAGCTCGTTTGTTGCATTTCAGGATGAAGAGGAGATTTCTACCAGCCCAGGGGTTTCTGAGTTTGTCAGCGATGCCTTTGATAGCTGTAACTTAAATCAGGAGGATCTAAGGAAGGAAATGGAGCAACTGGTTCTTGACAAAAAAGAGGAGGAGACAGCCGTAGTAGAAGGTACCAAACAAAGCAAATAGCTGTGCTCTTTTCCAGTTCCAAAGCTGGTTGTAGAAAATGTCATTCTGAAGCAGATTTACGGACATACTGTAACTTCTGCATCAGAATTGCTTCTCTGCCGTTAGAAGATAGCTTCTAGCACGTGTGACCAGACCTCACATTCCCCTGCCTGACGCATGCACCGGAGTGTAGAGAGGAGAAACTGAGCCCAGAGAGGTTATATGATTGGTCCAAGGCACCTGAGCCCCAAGAACATGGGGACAGCAACAGGCGACAGTGCATGCCCTTTCACTTAGAGACACTGCCCTCCAGCCTTCTGCTTGGGCTTATACTTACATATAGAGGATTCTTTTCCTCACTGCTGTGTGCCACAAGAGCATTGCTTCTGGGAAGGAGCAGGCTGCCTTCAAAAAACAAAAAGAATTTCGAGACAAAGTACAAGTGGAAGGAGGGGAGGCTGCTTTCTTTGGCACATCAGGGCGAACGACTGGCTTTCTACTGGATGAAAAGCAAAGGCTCAGGTTAATCATCATCACATTAAGAGTGTTTATGAAGCCTTCTGAGGTTTCAGATGCACCCAGAGAGTCAGCTATTCACCCGGTTGTACAGAGAGCACCCGTGAGAAAAGTAGCCTCCCAGAGGTGAACCGGAACCCTGTTTGCGCACCACGGAGGGACTCTGGGGGAGAGGCTTGGGAAGGGAGGAGGAGGGAAGAGCTTCTGGGGGAAAGAGAAGGCCAGAGGGGAAGTGAAAACTCGGGCTCACTAGGTGCCTCAGACCCCTCCCACCCCCATCTGTTTTCTGATAAAGCTGGCTGCCGGACCCCTCGCGAGGACAGCGCGCAAGAGCCCCACGAGCCCCGCGTGTTGTAGGCAGTCCTAGGGCAGGCTGTGCACCGCTTCCCTTTTTGCCGGCGATGGCTGGTAGCAGAGGCCCCACAGGAAACTGGAAGTCTCCCTGCAGCAGGATTCATTAGGTGCTGGCTGGCTGCTCTGAGCAATCTGTTCTTTCACTGAATTCCTGCCCGATTTTTAATTTGGACCACGTAATATTCTTATACATATTCATTATCTTGCCCCCGCACCTAAACTGTAAGTTCTTCAAGGGAGTTACACCTTGTTCTTGTTATCCCCACGGTACCCCACCAACATGGAGTCTGGCACCCGGTAAGCAGCATACTGTGTCCTTTCCCTTGAGGTCCTGCTGCCAAAAAAATTAAAAATTTGGTTTTGGTTTTTCTTTTCTCTATAGCTACTAAGTTTAAGGTTTTTTTAAAAAATAAAAATGGGGGCACCTGGCGGGCTCAGTCACTGGAGCGTGTAACCCTTGATCTCAGGGTTGTGAGTTCAAGCCCCATGTTGGCCATAGAGATCACTTAAAAATGAAATCAATTTTAGCCTTGCTTTTTAAATAGCTGGTTTGTTTGTTTTCTTTTTTTTAACACAACATAGCAGATGCCTTCTCGTCTACATACATACATGCATGTACGTACGTACGTACACACACACACACACACACACACACACACACACCTATATTGAGTGTCCAAGCAGAAAGTTGCGGTTCTGAATGTCGGCTCGGAAGAGGAATAAACCCAGTGTAAGGGGCCAGGCTTCAGCAGGAGACCTCCTGACTTCAGGTTCTGGTAATCATTGCCGATCTAGGGAGACTACTGCTAACGTGCTTTCACAGAGACTGAAGCCTCCGGATCTGCCTCCGTCTGTATGTCTGTTGCTATCAAACTGTGTGTTCTCAGGCAAGCCACTTAACCTCTCTAAGCCTCTGTTTTCCGCCATGTAAAATGTGCAGCAGTATATCTAGTCCCTGGATTGTTCTCAGGGTCAAAGAAAAAAAGTGGTATGTAGAAAGCAGTTAGTACAGTGCCTGGCCCTGAGTGCTCAAGAAACATTAGCTGTTTTTTTCTGCCATCGTCGTCATTGATAGCAGTAAAAATCAGTTTGCAACCGCATATTAATTATCAATTATCCACTTAAATATAAGGAAAAGCAGAGGTTTTAGTAAAGCAAAATAACACCTGAACTTAGGGCCCTTAACAAGTTTATCTTTCTAATCCTATTTCCCTTTGGTTATTGTTAAAATTTGGTCCACTTTTCTGAGCACACGCAGTGAGGAAACCTGAGACGTTAAACGTTACCATGGCAGGGACTTCCACAGGTAATTATACGCGACCGAATTGTTAAAACTGGCCTTATGAATCTTTACCTTCTCAATTGTTTCTTTCAGAGGAGTCTGCAGATTGGGAAAAAGAACTACAACAGGAATTGCAAGAATATGAAGTGGTGACAGAATCAGAGAAACGAGATGAAAACTGGGATAAGGAAATAGAGAAAATGCTGCAGGAGGAAAATTAGCTCTTTCCTGAAATAAAAGAATAATCCTTAACATTCTGTAACTGACATTAAATTCTAGATGATGACGCTCGCTGAATTAGAAGGCAGAGAAGATTGGTATAGCTTTATGAAATTCAAAATTATTCTTTTTTCAAGCTGAAACTTGCCTTTTCTGCTTTTAAAAAAAAAACATAGGACAGTTATTCTAATATTCAAAAAGAGATGTTTTATGTAATATTTCTTTAATATAAATCTAGTTAGAGATGTTCATGTAGTCAGGATGGTATCTTTGCCACAGAAACGCTTTTCCGTGAGGTCAGAATTATAATTTATTCTTCAATTGTGGTTTTCTAAACATTTGTACTTCTTGTTGCATTTTCATTGCTACATGTATGTTACAGTACTTAACAGATTGATAACTATCAAAATGACCAAATTGTACCAAAGAACTTAAAAAGAAGCACTTTCAAGACTATTTTCTTGCTAGATATTTTCTAAAATTCCATCTAGAAACCTAAGGATAAGATAATTGTTAATTTTAATGGTATAAACATCACACAATTTGACATTGAGAAATACTGTGCAAAAACATTTTTTTTTTCCCTCTGGGGCCTTTTCTTTCTTTCTTATTGTTTGTTTGTTTGTTTGTTTGTTTAACTATACCACACTTAATATTTTTGCTTTCCTAAATTTCACATCACGGTTTTTGTAGAAAGCAGGGCATTTTGTCCTTTTTATATTAATGATCTTCAAGAAGCCCCTTCACCTTACAGTCTCTCGTTTTTGTGAAAATCATCACCACATATAAATGTTTCAGCTTTGTTTGTCTTAATTAAACTGTCAGTCTTTATAAAAGTGTGTTCCTCTGAGTACAACTTAGGGAACTTCACTGCTCAATCCCGCCACACCAGCAGGCCCGTGTTCATAGAATATGGTTATTTTAAAAGAACAAGGTGGCTTAATGTCACAACACTTCCAAGGCATTTACTTTCTGAAACTTTTATATTTTGCAAGGAACCTTTATTTCATACAAGGGAAGAGGATTATGACAATCCTTTATAGGAAAAATGTACATATTTATATTGTGGACACCATAAAAATTAGTCCCTGGTCCTCTGGCAAAGGTATAGTCAATGAGAGAACTGGGTCCAAGAGCTTTGCTCTTGTTTGGAGCTTGGTGTACACGCTTGTGAGTGAGCCAGACTGTCTCGGTAGGATCCCTTGGGTTATAGCAATAAACGCACGTACTCTACGAAACCACTGACCCCACTGTCAAGGGATTTCCACTGCAGTGTCACAGTTGCTGATTACTGAGTTCGGGTTCAGAGACTGTGATTGGCAACTTCTAAAATAACCCTGTTGAGGGGAAAATTTGGTTTGTTTGTTTTTAATCAAGTTTTCTGGAGGGCAAGAAACATGTAAAATGCCTTTAAGTAGCTGAAAAGCCTGGATGTAAGCAGATCAGAATATGATAGCACTTAGCTCTTATATGCACTAGCATTCATATTGTTGAATAAACAGAAAAAAAGCTTTCAGAGAAAGTAAAAAAAAAACTTAAAATGACAATAGACATGTTACAGTTATTACTGTCAACTTTACATTATACTCTTATTGCATTTAAAAACAACCTAACTGCCACTGCTCTATGAAAATAAAAGGATAAAATGATTTTATACACAGCATAAAAATACAGTTATGCTCTATTTTTATGATTCAAATAGGAGTAAACTTATGCTTTTATAAATGACACAGGTAACTGAAGTGTATTCCTTTTTTTTTTTTTTTAATATTTTTGAGAGAGTGCTTGCGGGGGAGGGGCAGAGAGAGGGGGAGAGAGGATCCCAAGCAGGCTCTGTGCTGACAGCAGCGAGCCCAATGTGGGGCTCGAACTCAGGAACCGTGAGATCATGATCTGAGCTGAAGTCGGACGCCCAACCGACTGAGCCACCCAGGTGCCCCTGAAGTGTATTCTTTTAAAGGGAGAAATAATTTGTAACTGTGTTTAGTGAAAGATTTGTATTTATTACATGCCTTGGGGGTAGCCAACAAGCTATACTGAGCATAAGAACACGCAAGCTTCTTAGAACGCTGACATGGAAACCTACTTCTTCACTCCGTGGGGATTATACCTCACTACTCAGAGTGCGGCCCAGGAGCCAGCAGTGGCCTGCCCTGGGAGTTTGCTACGATTGCAGGGTCTCGGGCCCGGCCACAGATTTGCTGCCCCAGGTCGCACGTTACCAAGATCCTCAGGGATTAGAATGGGCTTTACAGGGGCACCTGGCTATTTCAGTCGGTGGGGCGTGCGACTCTTGATCTCAGGGTTGTGAGTTCCAGCCCCACGTTGAGTGTAGAGATTACTTAAAAATAAGTCTTTGGGGGGAAAAAGGATGAACTTTACAGTTTGAGGCACATTGGACTAATGTACTAAGGCACTCAGGGCAGCCAAGGTTGTTGGTGCTTTTTACTTTTCCCTTTCCACTAGCGTCCTTGGATGATGGTATCTTTCTAGCTGGTGTTACAGACCCCTCTGCTGTTCCAGGTTTCCAGGGGGACCAGGACTACTCCTGTTCAGTCAGATATCTCTAATATCACACATTCCAGAGGAAAATGACAACACTACAAAGTGCAGAGATCGGGCTCTCTGCGAACTGTTTGACACGTTGATGAGTTTTCTCTGAGGTTCTTGAGCGATATCAGAGGGCTCATGTCCCCTGAAGGCTAAAAAGGATGATGGGTGGCGCCGTGTATGGCATGTTTATGCACATGAAATCAAGTGAAAATAGTCGAAAGGGTAGTAGAGTATCAACCTATGTCTTCAAAGCCAATTTTCGGTACATGAGTGTTACCATGCAGAAATTTGCACTGTGTTTATTTGTAGTCCCAGCAGTCTATGGCAAGCGGGTGAAAACCGTTGCCGCAGCCAACTCAGTTACAAGGTCGGAACTCCATTTGTGCAAGAGTGGTAACTTCTACAAAGTGGGAAATCTCCATTTGTAATTTTTGAAAAGTTAAACCAAAGAACCTTATCTTTTAGGAAATAAAGCAGCAATTATACTTGTGACTCACAGTGCTTTCAGATGCCCTACAGTAACCAAGATGGTTTTTCATGCTCAAACTATTACAAATAGGATTTTTAGGACATTCTAAAGGTTTACAAGACAACAACAACAAAAACCCCTCATGATCACATCTACCTTGCAATATTTCATTTCCCTCCTTGACTGGTTTGGTATAAAAATCAGGACTGTGAATGTGCTTCTGTAATTTTTTTTTATTTTTTTTTATGTTTATTTATTTTTGAGACAGAGAGAGACAGAGCATAACGGGGGAGGGTCAGAGAGAGAGGGAGACACAGAATCTGAAACAGGCTCCAGGCTCTGAGCTGTCAGCACAGAGCCCGATGCGGGGCTCGAACTCACAGACCGCGAGATCATGACCTGAGCCGAAGTCGGCCGCCCAACTGACTGAGCCACCCAGGCGCCCCAATATAATTTAAATAATTTGATGGAGTTCTTTCCAGTAATAGTGAGATTTTTCCCTCCATTTTAAAGTAAAGATAAACCTTTTTCACCTGTGAAAATTAGGTGCATTTAATTTTAGCAAATTTATTTTTCAGCTTTTAAAAATATAAGTGGCAGAAATTTGGGTACCGTTTATATAATCAGTTTTATTGAGGGGGAAACAGTCCTTTTTAATAAATGATTATCTCCAGACTATGTTGATAGGAAAATAAAATTACAAAATGCATGTTACAATACCCGAGAAAGATGGTGCTTAGAAAACTAATGAGTCATGACAGATGACAAATATATATTCATGAAGCTTTAATCACGTGCGGTTATTTCAAAGTTATCTGGTATGTAAGCTTGTGTTGTTAAGATTAAAACTGCTACGGGGCGCCTGGGTGGCTCAGTCGGTTAAAAGTCTGACTTCAGCTCAGATCATGATCTCATGGTTTGTGAGTTCAAGCCCAGCATCAAGCTCTGTGCCAACAGCCTGGAGCCTGCTTTGGATTCTGTGTCTCCCTCCCTCTCTGCCGCTCGCCCTCATCTCCCTCTCCAAAATAAACATTAGGAAAAAAAATTAAAACTTCCTTGAGAAAGTACTGAGTTTTAAGAACACATTTTGCTTTCCCTGTAGACTTCTACTCAAGTGCAGTGGGTTGTCCTTCATAATAAAAAATCATTCTAACCCAGTCAGATCTTTCATTCTAAAGCTATCGTGGGGTTTTTCCCTCCTCCACTAGTTATAATACGTATTGATCGATCTTGTTCTTTCCTGATAACCATGATGGGCACTGATTGTGCTTTCTGCTGGCTAGAGCTAAAACTCAAGGTGAGCCAGTTCTCATTAAAGCTGAGGGAAAAAATTAAGCCCGTGACCTAACGGGCATCCAGCAGGCTCAGTCGGGGAGAGCATGCGACTCTTGGGGTCGTGAGTTCACATCCCGCTTTGGCCCTAGAGCTTACTTAAAAAAGAAAATTAAAAAGCCTGTGACCTAATAGAACACATCAGTTCAACGTAATAGAGGATTTTGGTGACTACTACTGATGTATCCACATGATAATCATGAAAATAGCCATTAAGAACATAATATTATTCTCTGCCATCACTTAGTGCAAAAATCCAGATGCAGCAAAATGGCCACATCATTCAACAATATTAACTCTTTCATGAAGACACTGTAGGCTATAACTGTGATGTGAGAACTGCGTATCCCACTACCGAAAGAGTGTGGCAGAAAATACATTAGGGCGTCTGCCTGGCTGGCTCAGTTGGAGCATGTGGCCCTTGATCTCAGCATCGTTGAGTTCAAGCCCCATATTGGGTGTAGAGTTTACTTAAAAAAAAAAAAAAAAAAATGCCACCAGAAAGATTAGTGTCCTTTGGTAATTGAACTAACAGAACACGTGCTTGTGAAATTAAGGCATGAAAAGAGACACTATTAAATCTGACAACACACAAAGTAATTTCATAACAAGAACCTGGGATGCACGTCTTAAGAGTCCGAAGTACCACACTTTTAGAACCGGCTGAGCCAGTAGATTTATTGGCCTAGGGCAGTGACCCTGAACTTGAGAACTACCTGGGAGCTTGAAAAATGCTGATGCCCAACCTCCACCCCCAGAGAGACTAACTGGTTCCGGATGTAGCCTGGGCGTAGGTTTTTTGTTTTGTTTTGTTTTGTTTTTTATGAACTCCCTGAGTCGTTCCGATGAGCAGCCCGATTTGCAAAGCTCTGGGCCTAGGGGGAAGAGGCCTGGGATAAAAAGATTTGCTCGGGCAAAATAACCAGGGGGGCGCTGAGTTACTTCCTTAGAAAAATGAAAGGGTAGAATTGCCTGTTTCCTGGTTTTGTTTTTTTTTTTGTTTTTTCATTTTTTAAAGAAATCTCTGCACCCAGTGTGGGGCTCAAACTTAACAACCCTGAGATCAAGAGTCACATGCTCTACTGACAGAGCCAGCCATGGGATGGTTTTCAAAGTCCATCCCGTGTCCTAAATGTTACCCTATTTTTACCCTTTGTAAAATAGATACGATTTTAATTCTGTTTTCAAAGTGGTTTTTAGTTTTCTGAAATGTACGATGTCTTGGGCTTTGAGATTGAATATGGTAGACTAAGTATATGCGTTTAGCTCCACCCCATCCACGAATCCCACTAAATGACAGTAAAGCAGTAAAAAGAAAAGGTATAAATTCATAGTAACAAAAACAGGAAAGCAGGCAACAGTAACCAGATGGTGAGGAAGACATTCTGATGTTTCAGAACCCTGAAAGGCTCAGAATTCCCAAAGGTGTGCCCCCTCTAAAGACAGGGAAAATTGGTATCAGCATAGGCGACTAGAGAGACCTTTCCCACAATTTACAACTGAAAAATCAAGAAAGAGTGGTATGAGCATATTATGAGCTACAGAAGCAAACAGATGAAACTGCTAAGGGTTTAAAATCATGGCCCCTGGGGAAAAACAAATAAATGGAAAAAAAAAATGATGACTCCTGGGAAGTGGGCATAGGGAAGGGCAAGTCAGGGGTCTGCTGTCCTGAAAGCCTTTATCATTTGACTTCTAAAATTAAGATTAGATTATAAAGAGAAGTTTTTTTTCAATGTTTTAGTTATTTTTGAGAAACAGAGCGTAAGCGGGGGGAGGGGCAGAGAGAGTGGGAGACACAGAACCTGAAGCAGGCTCCAGGCTCTGAGCTGTCAGTGCAGGGCTCGATGCGGGGGCTCGAACTCATGAACTGTGAGATCGTGACCTGAGCCGGAGTTGGACGCTTAACGGACTGAGTCACGCAGGCCCCCCTGATCTTTTTTTTAAAGCCACTTTTGACCAGGGTATGGGGAGAAAGGAATGCAAATACTGTAGATGAGAATGCAAAATTGTAAAATCTGTCAGAATGGCAGTTGGATGATATGGATCAAAATGTTAAAAGTGCAGAACATTTAGTCCAGCATTTTCACTCTTGGAATTTATCCTGACAAATTGGACAAGTGCTGCTTTGGCTATAAAAGAGGAAAATTGGAAACTACCTATATGTTCTACATCAGAATCTCCGTTTGAACAAGTGACGGCTCATCCATATAATGGAACGATATGCAAACATTTTAAGTGATGGATTTCACACCCACCAGATGCTCAGAAATGTATAAGTCTTAAAATAGCAAGTTGGGGAGCGTGTCAAACAACTGGACTGTCGATATACTGCTGGTGAGCGTGTCCACTGGTACAATCTCTTTGAGGGAAAGCAAAACTTGGCATTACTTAAATGCAAAGTTGAATACGCACTTCTCTTTGACCAGCAAGTCCCCTCCCGGGGAGTATAAAATGATATAACTACTTATGAAGAAAATTACCATTACTTAGTAAAATGGAAGATAAATGGGAGGATATATCCAATGTGACATGTGCCAAAATACCCATAATAGTGTTTGTTCTAGGAGCCTCAGGCTGCTCTCAACCCAAAGGACCATCAACACAGAATGGAAATATACACCAGAGTCCACAGCAAAGAACATGAATAAATAACAGCTACACCCGGGAATGTGAACGAATCTATGAATCTCAAAATGTTTGACCAGAAAAAGCAAGACCCAAGAGAGCAGAATGACTTCGTCTGCATAATCTTGAAACACAGTAAACAGTAAAAAACAACAACAAAGGCAACCACCATGAAAATCAGATACTACAGAACTAGAAAAATGAGGGCCCTCTCACAATTTAGGAGAGACAGAAAAAGAAAGATAGGAAATCACAACCGCGCAAAAGTACATGGCTACAAGATCGACCATTATACACAAATATCAGCCCAGCACGTACGAGGGCTCAAAAAAGATCGATACTCAAGCTTGTTTCCAATCCACAGAGATATTTAACGGAAGTCAAAAGATTTGTACTATCGGAAGAGAAGCAGGAGTAGAGCGGCACCATTAGAGAGAGGATTGCCAGGTGCTGTCACTCCTGGTGCTCTGAGGGTGAAGTTAAAACCAGCTCGAGAGCCCGCAGCAGCTCTTCCAGCCATTTGGGTAAAGAAAAGTCTCATTCTTTGAAATAATAGGTTTAAAGGAAACCTTTGGCTTTTAACTGGAAAATATATTGCCTGCGGTGCACTATGGTGATGCAAATCAAAGCTGAGTCATCGCCCTGGAGATTAACGCTCCCCAGATTGGCTGATGCCTGCTTGGCAGAGAAAGGCCCCCTCCCTAGTCGGCCCAGACCCTATTGCATCTGTTTGTTCATGGAGGCTCTGGGTGTGATTTCTCTGGGATAAAGCATTTTGTTCACTGCCTAAGAAAATGGTGTCGGAGGTCTGTATTTGACAGGAAAGAATGCTCACAGTATGTTAGATGTAATATAAAAGGCAAATAACAAAAATATATTTAATAAGGTTACATTTTTTTCTTCCCCCAAAACGCACGTGTATGTGTGCATTGCGCATGTATGTGCATAGAAAAATGCTTACACCAAAATGATTCTTACACCAAAATGTTAAGGCTGGTTGTGCCTTTTTAAAAACTCTCTGTTTTTGTCTATATTTTCAGAAATGTCTGTGTTGGGCATAGTAAGACAAAATAGAAAAATAAAATGATTTCATAATAAGCGAAGACAAAGAAATTAGAAGGGAAGAGTAATAAGCAGCAGGAGCACAAGACAAAGAATCAGAGAAGCTAAACAATTTTTTTTTGAAAGATTTGATCAAGATGAAAAAGAAGACACAAATAATATTAGGAATTAGAAATGGGATAGGGGCATGCCTGGGTGACTCAGTCGGTTAGACTCTTGATTTGGCTCAAGTCATGATCTCACAGTTGGTGAGTTTGAACCCCACATCAGTGTGGAGCCTGCTTGGGATTCTCTGTCTCCCTCTCTCTCTCTCTCTCTCTGCCCCTACCCCGCCCCCCTCAAAAAATAAATAAATAAGCTTTGGGGGAAAAAAAGAAAGAAAGAAAGAAAGAAAGAAAGAAAGAAAGAAAGAAAGAAAGAAAGAAAGAAAGAAATGGGAGAACAGCATTCCTAGCCAGTGAGAGTGGCCAATGAGAAGCAAGTAAAAGTCTTTAGGGGAATCCTCAGAAAAGTTGAATCAACCTCCTTCTTCCTTCTTTCTCCCTGGAACCTGTATGTGATGGCTGGTGCTATAGGTACCTCCTTGAGACCAAGAAAGAAAAGTCAAAGAATTACAAAAACCTCAACTTGGATAATTGAGGTTCTAGACCAGGGGTCAGTTAAGTATCCATATGAACTTATGGGTTTAAATATATTTGATGTGTGTCTGTTCATTACAGTTTTTCTCTTCGCTGATTTGTAAATTCTTATCTTAGTTCAGTAGGTGCTTCTACGAGTAGGCCCCGGAGCCCTTTTGACTCAACTTAGTAGCTTTTGATATAGCTTCATTGTTTTGCTGGATACACACACTCACACATGTGCACAGCCACACACAGTCATGCACACGTACACAAGATGTTTCATACTCGTCTTTTATATGTCCTGACTCAGATATAGAATCAGGCATTTCTCCAAGAGCCCAGGTTTCTTTTGATTAGACAAAGTATTTATTCTTCAAGAATTGTCTTGGCTATTCTTTGCCCTTTGGTTACTATATTCAGGACATAGATGGAGTTTTGAAGAGTCAATGACACAAAGAATTGATGAGGGAAAGTTCTTTTTTATAAAAAAAAAAAAAAAAACAACCCTCCAGCTAATAAATACAAAAGGTGCCAAATGAAGTAAGGGTTTAGTTAATAATCACCAATGATGCTGAAACCATTAGAAGAAAGGTTGATGGGAAACTATAATGAACCTAAAACAAACAAACTTTCATATCTTAAATGAGATATTAGAAAGTATTGCATCCATGAAAAAATAACAGTATGCTATAGAAAAAGAGCATTCAGAGGGCAGGAAATAGGTCTAGAGAATTAAAATATGATGGCATAGGTCAAAACTTCACTAAAGTATTAGAAAACAAAGTTGAGATGATCTTCTAGAAAGCAGAGCAAAATAAGTGGCATAAAAATAGAAGAGAAAAGGTAAAAATTAGGGGATCATTCCAGAGTGTACAACCTCTAGCTTGAGGAAGTCCAGAAAGAGAAAACAAAATGGAGAGAAGATTATGAAACAATTAAAGTAACTTGAAGCACACACATGCACACGCACTTCCCCATAAAAAACATAACTGTGTTTTAATTTTGTTAATCTCCTTTTTACATTATTTCCATGTGAATATTATTTACAACTTAGTCATATAGTGCCCTATGAATATAGTAGTTTTCTTGTTCAACTTTTTTTGTCTCTGAGTTAACTATTGCCTTATGTTTTTATGTGCTTAATTTTCTATACCCCTATGACCCAGTTCTCTTCTAGAGTCTCTGCTACGAATACATTCAATGCAGTCTCCTTTCAATACATTCTAACACCTCAGGTAATTGAGTCATTTTATCTGATTCAGGAGACATCCCTCCAGGAAACCTACTCCCTTCTGTTCTGATCTGGACTGTTCACTCTTTCCAGTCAAGGCCTCCTTTCTCCAGTTTGCTCGATTGGGTCCCTTTTTCTGGATTTCATATTTTTCTTTTTTCTGAGTTACCCCTTTGTATGTTACCCAAGGTTAAGTTATGCTTTGGTAACAAATGATCCCAACACCTGTCTGGTCTTCAACAACAAACCTTTCTCAGGTGTGTTATGTGTCCCTCATGGGTTGGCTGTAGGTCTGTGCCTCTCCTCCCCAGGACCAAGGGGATGGAGAGGCCCCTGGCTGGGACATCAATGTCAAACTGGAGGAAAAGACAATGTAGCTAACCAGAGATGACCCTTAAGCTTCTGCTCAGAAGTGATATTGTCTATTCTGCCTACTTTCCAATAGCCAAAGCAGGTTACATAGCCACTCTTGAGTTCATTCCCTATCTATGCTTTGGCTGGGTATATGATTCTCAGTGGGAAAAATTTTTCTTTCAGGGTATTAAAGGTATTGAGATATATATAGATGTATAGATATCTATATAACATCATGCTAAGTGAAAGAGGTCAGACAAAAGGTCACGTATTGTATGATTGCATTTATTTATTTATTTATTTATTTATTTATTTATTTATTTATTTTTAATGTTTATCCATTTAGTTTTGAGAGAGAGAGAGAGGCAGACAGAGAATCCCAAGCAGGCACTGCTCAGCACAGAGACCGATGCAGGGCTCAAACCCACAAACCGTGAGATCATGACCTGAGCCAAAATCAAGAGTCAGATGCTTAACTGACTGAGACCACTAGGCACCCCATGTGTGATTGCATTTATATGAAATATTCAGAATAGGTAAATCCATAGAGACAGAACAAGGATTGCTCATTGGGGGAGGGAATGGGGGGAAATTGCTTAATGACTACAGGGATGATGGGAATGTTCTGGAACTAGATAGAGGTGGTGGTGACATGGTTGTGTATGTATCAAATGCCACTGAATTGTTCACTGTAAAATGGCTACTTTTGTTCTACTCCTGAACCCAAGACTACTGTATGTTAACTAAGTTGAATTTAAACAAAAAAAATCAT
Source organism: Prionailurus bengalensis (assembly GCF_016509475.1). Taxonomy (NCBI): domain Eukaryota; kingdom Metazoa; phylum Chordata; class Mammalia; order Carnivora; family Felidae; genus Prionailurus; species Prionailurus bengalensis. The sequence goes on from NC_057361.1 coordinate 13,277,997, forward strand.
AATAAAATGGCTACTTTTATGCAAATTTCACCTCAATAAATTTAAAAATATATAGCAGATACATTATGTATGTATTTTATATCTAATATGTGTATTATATATTAGTTGTGTATCATATATCTAAAATATATCCCTGAGACAGTAAATTTGAAAACAGACTGGACATTGGATTAGATGAAAAATTATTGTTAGAAATTTAACATTGATGGGGCACCTGGGTGGCTCAGTCGGTTAAGCATCTGACTTCAGGTCATGATCTCGCGGTTTGCGAGTTCAAGCCCCACATCGGGCTCCGTGCTGACAGCTGGAGCCTGGAGCCTGCTTCGAATTCTGTGTCTTCCTCTCTCTCTGCCCCTCCCCTGCTCACTCGCTCTCTCCTCTCAAAAATAAATAAACATTAAAAAATTAAAAAAAAAAAAGAAATTTAGCATTGATAATGACACTGTGAATATGTCCCTCTGCCCTTTGGGTCACTCAGACCCCTCTGCCAGGACTCCCCTCCCTAGTCTTCCCCATGATCCAGCCACTGACACCACTATAGCCACCTTGAGCCGAGGGCCTCCAGGACCCCAGGCGGCCAGAAGTTGACGACCTGTGCTGAGCCTTAAGCTCCCCTCTCAGAACTTCACACCCGCCTGTCCAGGTGCCTTGGTTCTTCTGGGCCAGCTGCTCTCCATTAGGCCCTGCCAATGGGACGTGCTGGAGAGAGGACCTGTTTCTAGTTTTGTCCCCATCAATTTCACCTGGCTGTCGTTAGTTTCAACGGGAGCAGCTAATTCCCATTTGCAGCTTTTCACTGAGAGACCCCGGTATCGACAGAGCCCCCCTCATCGGAGGTGCGGAACCCCCTCCACGCTGGTCACCCCAGTACTTCCCACTTCTTCTCTGTTTCCTCCAGTCCTAGGAGCAATAGCTGTTTCCGGCAAGTGCGACCTCAGGGTTCCCTTTTCCCTCTCCAATATGTGGATGAATCATCTTCACATTAAATTTGATCTGTGACATAACTGTCTTGTTGAAATTGGTAACCGAATGTGGCTAATGGGACGCACTGCAGCTGCAGACTAACAAGCACAGGTGCAGCTTTTTACCCAGAACTTTTTCCTTTGCCTTTATTTTTTTTTTTAAGTTTATTTATTTCTGAGAGAGCGTGGGCACACACGAGAGCAGGGGAGGGGCAGAGAGAGAGAGAGAGAATCCCAGGGCAGAGCCTGACAGGGGCTCGAATTCACTGCGACACCATGACCCAAGCCAAAATCAAGAGTCAGCCGCTTAACCCACTGTGCCCCTCTTTTGCTTTTAAATTTCCGAGTCTCCTCCGTCAGGGAGGCGGATTTGAGGCTAACTCTTCTTGTCCTTTGGTCGTCTCTCAAATAAGCCCCTTTCCTGCTGCATACCCAATGTCTCTGATCGGCTTTGTTGTGCATCAGGCAGAGGGGCTTGGGTTTGGTTACAAATTTGGCAAGCCAGCGGGGAGCTCCGTGCCCATGGTTCCTCAGGGGGCCCCCCCGCCGGTAACAGGAGTCTGGTGAAGAGTCTCAGCAGCTGCCTAGATCTTTGTCCTCGGGACTCCCCAGGGCCCCACCCCGATTGAGCACAGCTGACCCGAAGCACCTAATCTAAGTCTTGCGGTTTGGAAATGGTTTTGAGGTTTGGTCTGGACAGACTTCTCTTGGTGAGTACTTTGTGTGACATGAGCTTCTTCCTCCCGTTTGGCTTGGCTCTCTTAGTCTTCTTCCTTTCCTTTGCTTGCCTCCACGTAAGGGGTTTGGTTCTCCTAGCCTCCTTTTCTTGTATGCTTAAAAAAAAGGCTAGAGGGGCGCCTTGGTGGCTCAGTCGGTTAAGCATCTGACTTGGGCTCAGGTCATGATCTCGCAGTTCATGAGTTCGGGTCATGACCTCGCAGTTCATGGGTTCCGGCCCCACGCTGACAGCTCAGAACCTGCTTCCCTCTCTCTCTCTGCCCCTCCCCCCCCCCTCATTCTCACTCTCAAAAATAAACATTTATTTAAAAAAATTTTTTTTTAAGGCTAGAGAGGAAGCCATTTGGTTCAGTGACATGCCAACTTTTCAGGGAGGAACCAATGCTCATAGAGCTACTCTGGGCTTTATTTGGTTTGCTTCTTGCTGCATCTTTTGGTGTCTTTGCATAAAACTGGCCATGGTGTAAGTGGAAAATGGGAAATGACAATTTGATCCCTGCATGCAGCGCTTTGGGCTGTATTCTCCAAAATTGGGCAACCGTTTTGTTTTTTTTTGTTTTTGTTTTTGTTTTGTTTTGTTTTTTTGCAATGCTGCTTGGCTAGATATTTGCTAGACTCTGGAGAAAAATGACCAATTAACAGATCCATAAATTATAATACCATCTTGCAACTAGATTTGTTTTGGAAGAGAGAGATACTGAGAAATTGGGCCTTTAAGATTTTGTTTGCATCTTGTGTATCCGTATATGTGTCCATGTATATTGTAAATGTGAGATCTTTTTCTCTACCTCCTGATGGTATTGCTAAAATTAATTTGTAAAAGAGCTCTATTTAGTTGGTTTAAAGGCAAATACTTGTACGAATTGGGAATTTAAAAACAATTTTTTAATGTTTATTTTTCGAAGGAGAGAGAGAGCGTGTGCGAGTGAGCATGAGCAGGGGAGGGGCAGAGAGAGAGAGGGAGACACAGAATCTGAAGCAGGCTCCAGGCTCTGGGCTGTCAGCACAGAGCCCGATGCAGGGCTCAAACCCATGGACCATGAGATCATGACCTGAGTCAAAGTCAGATGCTCAACCAACTGAGCCACCCAGGCACCCCAAGAATTGGGAATTTTAAAACTCAGATAGTTTTCAAGTTCACATGATCTTGGGAAACACTTGGCATTAAAGCTAATTTAAGGTTGTTGGTTTAATTAAAATGGACATGTATTTAGAATTATCAGCATTAAATGTAAAAGTTCATGGGGTGCCTGGGTGGCTCAGTTGTTTGAGCGTCCAACTCTTGATTTTGGTTCAGGTCATGATCCCAGGATTGTTGGATAGAGCCCCACCTCTGGCTCCTCACTGAGCATGGAGCCTGCTTAAGATTCTCTCTGTTTTCCCCTCTGCCCCTCTCCCCTACTTGCCCTCTCTATCCCTCTCTCTCTAAAATAAGAAAAAAATTTTTTAAATCAATGTAAAAGTTCATGTTATCTCCATTGCAAAATTTGTCAGAAAAGGAAAAAAAAACTTAGAGCTTTGTCTACTGCTTCATGAAGTTTTTTGGGTCATCTAAGACAAAGCAGTAAGGGAAACAACTCTGTATGAAAGGAAAGTGAGACTGGTTAAAGGGGGAAAACTTAGAGCAAAATCTAAATATAAAAAAGGAAAGTTGTAGAAGGCTTGTGAGAAGGGAATCTTTGGTAAGGAATTTTGTACACCGCTTGGACTAAGGTTATAGAGAATGAGCATGGAGAAAAGTTTCTTAGGGAGTGACCAACACCTGGGGAAGAGAAGGGAGAGTAAAAGGGCAAGATGAGGTGAAAGTTGAGCAGTGATGAAACATTAACAGAAGGCTTAGCTGATTCTTAGCAGTTGCAAAAGTTGGACTACCCTTCAGAACCATCCAAAATGGGGGCAAAAGGGTTGGGCTTCCAGTCATTGGATGTGACCACCTGGGAAGAAGCCATGGCCTTCCAGTCATTGGATGTGACCACCTGGGAAGAGGGCATGGCCTTCATGAGGCAGCAGTCTTCAGCCAAGGCAGTCCCTGACAGCCTCGGAGAGTTGAGGATGGTTAGCAGTCTCCCCACAGCTGAGAGTCCTCCATATCATAGCATCCACAGCTCAGATCCATGCAGTGCCCTGGACATTCTTGTCAAAGTAACTGTGTGTCAACATGGGAGGAGACACGGAGGGAAAAAAGAGATGGCAGAAAGTCATTAAAAATTCGTCTTGGAATAAGAGTTTTAATATCCAGTACACTGTACGAGATTGGGATTTGGTTTTCTTCTCTGTTAAAATGACAGTTTTTTGAGGTTATTGGTCTGAATTGTAAGCCAAGGTCATTATCTTTAATCTGTCTAGAAAAACAAAATTTGTATGTGTTGTCTTTATTAGGTCTCTGATTAAACTGAGGTTTCTCATTTTCTCCCATTGTCTTGAAATCATTGAGAACTAAGCTAGCCCTTTTTTCCAGAAGACCTGCAAACTGAGGCTAGAAAACTTGAAGTAAACTTCAGAGAAAATGGCCACACTAGCCCATGTTTGCCTGTTGCTGCGTGGGCCACTCAGATCACTGGAACAAGTTTATTCTTGCGTCCTGATTTGATGGGTCCGCCACTGGAAATTCCAGACCTTGAGATAATCATCGATGGGAGCAGCTTTATGGATCAGGGACAACAAAGAGCTAGATGGAGTGGTGACCCATCAGCTATGGTCCAATGCCAAGGACACCCCAAATTGTTTGACAGCTCAAGGGAATAATCGGGGAGACCAATGCGCCAACCTGGCAGTCTGTACAAAGACTCCAAAACCATCTATAATGGCGTTAGTACTGGACAGAGACTTAATTAAGTATCTGCCCCAATATTCCTGGGAGAGTCTCAGGAGAGCTAAAGAATGGGGATTTGGATACGATGCTGGCACTAAAGACAGCTGGAAATATAATGAATCCTTATCCTGGTTACCATATTCACCAAAACCCATCATGGGTGAGATGCTACTCTTCAGTGGATCCAGAAGTATTTGGTGGGTCCCAATCTTCAAAGAACAATTCCGAAATAAGACATTTATGTTAAAAGTAATCTTAAGACTGGGCCCCCACCAGTTCTAAAAGGTATATAACTTAGAGGCACCAAACCTGGAGAAGACTGACAGACTAGACCATGATGCCAAAAATAGGTAATTTTTTTAAAAGTAAACTCTATGCCCAACATGGGGCTTGAACTCATGACCCCGAGATCAAGTTGCATGTTCTAATGACTGAGCCAGCCAGGCACACCCAAAACAGGTAATTTTTATATTTGTTAGAGTTTGTAGACAACTTTACAAGTTGGGTTAAAGCTTTTCGCTGCTGTTCAGAGAAGGCCTCAGAAGTTGTCAAACACTGTTAAGCAGAATCATTCCCAGGTTTGGATTGCTGCTAATAGTTGAGAGGGACAATGGAGTTGCAATTGTGGTCCAAGTCACACAAGCAATGTCCAATGCCTGGGGCACCCAGTGGATATTACATCCTCCCTAAAAACCCCAACCAACTGGAAAAACAAAACAAAACAAAAATGAACTTTGGTCAAGATGCCAGGACACCAACTCAAATTGGGAAAAAGCCTTGCCCGCTGCTCTGCTCCAGCTAAGAGTGGCCTGTAGAAGTCGGCTTGGTTTAAGCTCCTCTGAAATGTTACATAGAAGACTGTTTCTACACCCCTTTCATGACTTAGGAGTTCCCGATGGGGCTCACCTTAGGGAATCGGATACTATCAGATATATCCTGGAGCACCTGGGTGGCTCAGTCAGTTGAGCATCAGACTCTTGATTCCGGCTCAGGTTGTGATCCCAGGCTTGTGGGATTGAGCCCCGTGTCAGGCTTGGTGCTGAGCATGCAGCCTGCTTAAGATTCTCTCTCTCTCCCTCTGCCCCCTTCCTCACTCATGCTCTCTGTCTCTAAAAAATATATATATATATATATATATATATATATATATATATATATATGTGTGTGTATATATATATATATATATGTGTATATATATATATATATCTCAGATATGTTCAATAGGTTTGCTTCCAGCAGGTCGATGAGCCCCGCATATGGGCCCTTGTACTGCCTGAATCCTGGAGACTTGGTGCTATTAAAAACCTGGAAGAGAAAGTGCCCAGAGGACCGGCTCCAACCTCGTTAGATAGGACCTTATGAGGTGCTGTTGACCACCCATTCTTGAGTGACACTAAAGGGAATTAAGCTGTGGCTTCCTCACGCAGGTTCCCTCCACCCTCAGCAAGGAGAACACCAAAAAGAACACTGCTTGGACCAGCAAGGCTCTGACAAACCTGAACCTACTATTCAGGAGAGCTGCTCTGAAGACATCAATCGAGGGTCACTTGGCTGGCTCAGTTGCTGGAGCGTGCGACTCTTGATCTCTGGGTTGTAAGTTCAAGCCCCATGTTGGGTGTAGAGATTACTTAAACGAACACTAAAAAGTTTTTTTTAATAAAGTACAGCTGCAACTTTTTCATTGGCCTTTAAATTCCCCTGACTCTCCTTTAGGGAGGTGTATTTGAGTCTTGCTCTCCTGTCTCATTGGGCTACCTCTCAAACCCTTTCCTTGCTGCACACTCCATATCTCAGTGACTCTTTGTGCATCCGGCAGGTGAACTTGGGTTTGGTTACATTGTTACATTCTTTTGGCAAAAGAGGACTGATGCATCACCTGCAGACAGTGATATTTGCTTTATAGTTTGTTGTTAGGTCTGAAATATTTCATTTACTTTTATTTTACCACTTAGCAACAAACAATATAAGGAAGCTAGGAAAAAATCTGACAAAAGACGTACATGCGATGTAAAGAGATATTAAAGAACACTTAAATAAATGGGAAGATATACTGTATTCATGCATGGAAAGACAAATATTCCTAAAGATGCCACTCTTCTCCAAATTAGATCTTGGAGGGAGACCTGGAATATGTAATTTATCATCCAAGGAAAATTTTAAATTGGGACTCTTAGACCAACTTTGGAAAACATTGAAAAGAGACAATATTTCAGGTAGAATATTTTCTCAAGGAAAAGTTGATATTTATACAGGGATTTTTAAAAATATTTTGTCTTTAAGTAATCTCTATACCCAATGTGGGGCTTGAACTTACTATCCTGAGATCAAAAGTCACATGCTCCACTGACCGAGCCAGCGGGCTCCTCTATATGGTGACTTTTAATAGAGCCTAACCCATGAATGTTTTGTGCTCTTTATTGTCTTTATATATGTAGTTTCCATTTCTTTGGAAGTATATAATTAAAGCTGAGACTTGGGGAAATCACAACAAAAATTCATGAATGCCTATACTCAAATGTGCAATATATGTATTTGAGTTCTTGAAACGCATGTACTCTCCCAATATTCCAGACATGATAAGAATTTTGGAAGTATCCACCTCCTGCTGGAGCTGGCTCCCCAGTGTGTGCCCGTCTGACAGTACACTCTGTGACCTGCCATCAATATGCTTCAGTAATCCAGGTATAAAGTAAAATCATTGCCTAAATCTTTTAGCGTCTGCCAGCAATGTGGAAGTGTATAGCAAATCCTGCAATTGGCCGAATTCCTATAAGCACCAAAATCAGGGTTAGCTCGCAAGGATGGTAGTATCCAACAAACATGAAATTTAACTCTTTTTTTTTAATGTTTATTTATTTTTGAGAGAGAGACAGACAGACTGTGAGCGGGGGAGGGACAGAGAGGGAGACACAGAATCCACAGCAGGCTCCAGGCTCTGAGCTCTCAGCACAGAGCTCGACGCGGGGCTCGAACTCACAAACCATGAGATCATGACCTGAGCCCAAGTTGGACGCTTAACCGACTGAGCCACCCAGGTGCCACACGAAATTTAACTGTTGATGAAGTAATACTCTTGGTGGCTTTATAGGCTACTAGGAGCTTTTCTTTCTCTGAAAATACTGAGGTGGACTAGTTAAACTGGCATGGTTAATTTAACTCCCGTTGACCCTTTAAGACACAGCTTAGATGTTACCTTAAACCTTCCTTAGATCTTTTTACCACCAGTAGAAAATAACCCTCAAGAAGTTCCTTTGCAATACCTGTATCTTATGAATTACATCATTTGTGTATGTCACTGTCTAGTATTGGCCTGGGAGCCCTTATTCTAAACTGTAGTATGCCCAGTGTCTAATAAAGAGCTCAGAATGTAGTAGGTGCTCAAATGTTTACTCGATGAATGAAAACTTTCTATTGCCACCAAGTTTATTCTGGGTGATCTTGGTCCTGTGGCTTGCTGACGTCTTCTCAGTGTAGTGGTGGGCGGTGGGGGAAGTGTTGCTACCAGGAGACTCCCCAAGACGTTGCACAAAGGAATACCACTTTGGGGGATTGAGGGTTTGGTCTTCATCTGTACAGGTTCAGAAAAATGAGGGATCAGGACATTTTATCTATTCAGAGGCTCTTTTTCTCAAGTATGTAATGGGAGCTTTCTCTCAGTGTGACGTTCTACTGGGCACTGGTAATACAGGAGTTTGATGGGCACAATCCTCACCCTCACTTCATTTACCACTTGGTTGCGGGAAAGAGTCAATTAAGCCTTTATACTGCAGAGTGGGGCTGACTCGGGATCAGTAGTACAGCCTGACAGGGATGGATAACGTGGTGCATCTAAGACACTCTGGGCACCAGAGAGGCTTCCCAGAGGGACCACTCGCAATACGTTCTTTCCAGAACACAGCTCTTGGGCCTGATTTACAAAGTCAAAATGTCCCTTTATTAACAATAAGCAATGGAAGTGGTTCCCTGAATGGAAATGCACACATATTTACATTCACTCTCTGTAGTCAGATCCACAGAGGGAACCAGATTCTAATGGTAAAGTTGTTTGGCAAGACATCAACACAGTTTTCCCTGTTCAAAGACATTTGGATGATGGGGCCACCATCCCCACACTAGGAGTTAGGCTTGTGAATAGGGCCATTATTTTTGAAGTTCTCTTTTTTGACTAGGATTCTCTCTCCCCCCCAAACATTGCCTAGATGGTTTTATGAGCCAGGCTTTCCTGACTCTCCCTTTTCTAGGTTTCTATTCTTCTTCTTCTCTTTTTTAATGTTTATTTATTTTTGAGAGAGAGAGAGAGAGAGGGACAGAGCACAAACAGGGGAGGGGCAGAGAGAGAGGCAGACACAGAATCCAAAACAGGCTCCAGGCTCTGAGCTGTCAGCACAGAGCCTGACGCAGGGCTTCAACTCATGAACCGAACCATGAGATCATGACCTAAGCCGAAGCCGGAAGCTTAAAGGACTGAGCCACCCAGGCGCCCCTAGGTTTCTATTCTTCTAATGGACACACTGCTTCTCTAGATTTGTCAATACTTTTGATTATGTTATAGGGTATTGTTGGGGAAGAAAAATTTCCCTCTATCCTTCAACATTGTTCTAGGTAGTCTAAGAATCAAACTGACAAAAGACAGATTAACAGGAGAAAATAATATTTAATTATGTATGTACATGGAATCCACACAGACATGAGAGGCAAAATGAAGTGTAAAGGTCCTCCAGAACTAAGGAGAAGTGGGTAGGGGTCTGGGACCACAAAGGGAAGGAAAGAAACTTACCCAAAGATGAAAGAGTAAATGTTTGGTAAACGGATGTTTGCTGGGCCACTCAAACAATGGGACACAAAGAGGAATTTGGTCAAACAGGCTTGCTGGGTTCCTTCTTGTCTACCATACCTAGTCCACAGTATAATATAGTTACCTACTGTGCCAGCTCTCTTTCTGGAGCAGGCCCTCTATGTTCTCTTAGGCAGTTAGGGGAAGTTCAGAGTTTCTTCCTGAGTATTTTTGGGCTTTGGTTATTTTTAGCTTGAAATAATCTGCATACTAAAGTGGCACATTTTGGGGCAGTCTGGCCTTGGCCCTTACAGTATGATGAGGTCTGTAATTTACTGTCGTCAAGAAGTGTGGTCTTAGTAGCCTCTGTGTGTGTGTGTGTGTGTGTGTGTGTGTGTGTGTGTGTTGCATTAAATTATGGGCTAGCAATGACTCTGCTCAGGACTTTACACACCACAGGTGGTCAGCTGTATCAATCAGAGAGTCCATATGCCATATTATACCTACAGATGCTTCTGTCAGCCACAGCTCAAGCCAACAGCTTTGCTAGGTAGCAAAATGAAGGTTAGAAATTGGTTTTCATTGGTGGAATTAGTAGTTTATTAGCTAGTATAACAGGTGAGAGAGATGGGCTCGAATTGATGAAATCAATGATATTGAAGACATGTGTATTGTTTAGAATATGTGAGACTGTCCTCAATATTGCAATGACAGGGTATAAGAACCTAACAAGTTGGAAGCCTGTTTCCTTAGGGATAATACTATAGGCTAAACCTCCAAATGGCCCTGTGTCCGCTATGAATTCTAAGGGTTCCAGTTCCCCGATAATGTCTATGAGGCCAACAGGATCCCTGCTCTGTAATAGTGGTGAATCTGTCTTGAGTGCCTTGCATGGTTATCAGAGTACGTGAAACAACAGAGAGCTGGGGCATTACTGAACTTACTATTCATAAAAACTGTTTTGTGCCACAGAATCATGGCTGTTTCATAAACATCTGAATAAATGGGCCCATATTTAAGTTATATACATAGGCCTTAGGGCACCTGGGGAGAATACCCCCTAACCAAGGAGGAACTTGTGACCTTCACTTTCCTGGCAGGCACAGTTTTGTTTTGTTTTTTTAATGTTTAGTTATTTTTGAGAGAGCACATGCACGGAGGAAGGGGCAGAGAGAGAGGAGGACAGAGGATATGAAGCAGGCTCTGAGCTGACAGCAGTGAGCCCGATGAGGGGCTTGAGCTCATGAATCATGAGATCATGACCTGAGCTGACGTTAGATGCTTAACTGAGCCACCTAGGTGCTCCAAGGTATGCACAATTCTTTTAAAAGAATTTTTTTTTAATGTTTATTTATTTTTGAGACAGAGAGAGACAGAGCATGAGTGGAGGAGGGGAGAGAGAGAGAGAGAGAGAGAGAGAGAGAGAGAGAATCCGAAGAAGGCTATAGGCTCTGAGCTGTCAGCACAGAGCCCGACGCAGGGCTCAAACTCATGAGCTGTGAGACCATGACCTGAGCTGAAGTCGGACACCCAACCGACTGAGCCACCCAGGTGCCCGAAGGTAGGCACAATTCTTTTTTTTTTTTTTTTCAACGTTTATTTATTTTTGGGACAGAGAGAGACAGAGCATGAACGGGGGAGGGGCAGAGAGAGAAGGAGACACAGAATTGGAAACAGGCTCCAGGCTCTGAGCCATCAGCCCAGAGCCCGACGCGGGGCTCGAACTCACGGACCGCGAGATCGTGACCTGGCTGAAGTCGGACGCTTAACCGACTGCGCCACCCAGGCACCCCAGGCACAATTCTTAACAGATGACAATTCCTTGAGCAAATGTGAAAATAATTAATGAAGACAGAATACGGGGTGCCTTTTTAAGACTCAGAAAGAAAAAAATGATGGCCCCTGAAAACCTAAAATATAACCCCAACAATAGATCCCAGCAAAGTGCTTTATAGAGCTTTCGACTAAGGCTTGCCAGTGACCCTTTTGAAGACATTTAAGATAAAAATCGAAACAAAGAAAGGGTATGTGAAAAACAATCAGGTTAGTCTGACCCAAGGAATATGAGAATGATCCAAGACCTAAAGGGCCAGGCAGAAGCAATTTGTCTCACCAGTGTTGAAAGCTATGCATCACCTCTGCTATGCTATATTCCTTAGAAGCCACTTACTAAGCCTGGCCCACACCCAAGAGGAGGGGAATCAAACTCCACCTTTTGAAGAAAGGAGCATCAAAGAACTGTGAACAGATTTAAAAACTACCATTGCCTACATTAAAGATGTTATAGGTCCTCTAAAATTCCTATTTCTCTCAGGAGCAGTAATAGCTATGTTTCTCTTGAGCAACCACTTTGTTTTTATGTTACAGTGTTGTGAATCACTCTGTAAATTGTGTTTTCCTCTTTTTTCAGCTGTCAAGAAGCTCAAAATAAAAATTTGGCTCACCTCCAGCTTGTGTACAAGACCTCAAGGCATGTGTTCTATGGATTCAAGTCACCCATGACTTCATCTTCTTTTTCCTTTCCTACTTTCACTCTCATTTCCCTCCCCCCACTTTTATACTTACGAATGAATGAATAACATGATATAGATCTATACATCTACATACACACATGTGTTGTGGCATATGGTGTATATGTTTACAAGCAACCTAAATCCCTTTTGAAATAAGAACATGTATAAATAAAATAAATACAATATTTTTCATCTTTTAAGACTTGAGGTAAGTTAGTTCTTTTGTTTTCTTTCTTTCTTTTTAATGTTTATTTATTTATTAAAAAAAATTTTTTTTTCAACGTTTATTTATTTTTGGGACAGAGAGAGACAGAGCATGAACGGGGGATGGGCAGAGAGAGAGGGAGACACAGAATCGGAAACAGGCTCCAGGCTCTGAGCCATCAGCCCAGAGCCTGACGCGGGGCTCGAACTCACGGACCGTGAGATCGGGACCTGGCTGAAGTCGGACGCTTAACCGACTGTGCCACCTAGGTGCCCCAATGTTTATTTATTTTTGAAAGAGAGAGAGAGAGAGGGAGGGGCAGGGAGGGGCAGAGAGGGGGAGACTGAAGATTCCTAGCAGGCTCTGTGCTGACAGCAGAGAACCTGATGTAGGGCTCGAACTCCTGAACTGTGAGATCATGACCTGAGCCGAGGTCAGACACCTAACTGACTGAGCCACCCAGGAGCCCCTTGTTTTCTTAACAAAGATAATTACTGACTTTCTCCCCATACATATACTCAAACAATACAGAAAACCATGAAGTAAAAATACTCCCAAATCTCACCACCCAGGGAAACACATTATTAACATTTCGGTCAATATCCTTCTAAATATCTGTTTATAAACATACAGGCAATTCTACACAAATGGATTTTTTTATTGAAGTATCACTGACACACAATGTTATATTAGTTTCAAGTGTACAATAGAATGATTTGACAAGTCTATACATTTATGCTATGCTCACCACAAGTCACCATACAGTGCTGTTACAATACCAATGACTATATTCCTATGCTGTACCTTTCATTCCTGTGACTTAATTCATTCCATGACTGAAAGCCTGTACCTCTCACTCCCCTTCACTCCTTTTGCCCATCTCCCACCCCTCCCAAATGGAATTTTAAAAAATGTTTATTTATTTATTTTGAGAGAGAGAGAGTGTGTGTGCACAGTAGGGGGAAGGGCAGAGAGAGAGGGAGAGAGAGAATCCCAAGTAGGCTCTGCACTGTCAGCACAGAGCCCCACGTGGGGCTGGCCCCCACGAACTGTGAGATCATGACATGAGCCGAAGTCACGAGTCAGATGCTTAACCAACTGAGCCACCCAGGCACCCCTGGAATGTTTTTTTGTTTTTTAAGTAAGCTTTACAGCCAACATGGGGTTTGAACTCACAATCTGGAGGTCAAGAGTTGCATATTCTACTGACTTAGCCAGCCAGGAGCCCCTGGAATTTTTATTTTATTTTTAAAAAATTATTTTTTTAAGTTTGTTTATTTATTTAGAGAGAGCGCAAGCAGGAGAGAGGCAGAAAGAGGGAGAGAAAGAATCCCAAGCAGAGCTCTATCTCAAGAAATTTGAGGTCACGACCTGAACGGAAATCAAGAGCTGGCACCTTAACTGACTGAGCCACCCAGGCGCTCCTGGAATTTTTTTTTTTTTTAAAGCTCACTATGCTATGTATATTTTCTAGGTCATATTTTAAAAATGTTGATCATTCTTAGTAGCTGCATGGTGTTCTATTGTACCATAATTTAACTACTGTGCATTTTAACATTCCATTCCCTGAACAGGTTTGAAAAAGCATTACCCACACATTTATTATGCATCTTGCTGGGAATTTTACCTTTAAGAAGGTGAGGCATGGTGGCTGAGACCATCAGCTTTATATAGAATCTGGGTATGAGTTCATTATCTACTGCTCTAGTTTTGAAATCTCAAAGCTGGACTGAGGTGTTCTGCCCATGAAAGAAAATACAGGTACTTCTCCCCAAATTTACAGAAATAATTAAAATTCATAGATGGAATTTCCACAATATTGAAATTTACTCTCAGGTCTATTATTAAATTTTTAGCGTCTGATACCACTGTTTTGTATTCAACTCTAATAAAAAATGGTAAAGGATTTACACAAATTTTCATAATGAGTTAATTATCAGAATTTCATGACGGTCTGTGACTTTCAGCGACTCGGTCCTTAGAGATCTGGTTCCATCAGATGGAAACAGGGAATATTTCTGAGCAAAACTGCACCTCCCGCCCCAATCCTGTCAAGAAAATAAAATCGATTCAGCAAACTCCATTTGTTTAAAAATTTCAATAACGAAACGACTAGCGGAGAAAATAGGATACATTCAACATATATTAAGTATGGAGAACTGTGTTAGAAGACCGGGCGGTTCAGTCAAGGTGAATAGAACACAGCACCCACCCCGCAGCTCGGGACAGGTAAACAGCTCTGGTAGAAGAGCAGGACTCGGGGCAGGTGTCCCAGCCAGAGACCTCAAATTCTGAAAGCTAGTCCATCTCTCCCGCCGCGAAAGTCACGATTTCCCCTTATCCCTAAATAATTTAGCATCAATTCCGAAGAGGAGCAACAGAAACAAAAACACAACAACGTATGCCCACTCAGCTCCCTCCCAAACACTGCAATATTTCTAAACTTTTCCCTCAGGATAATAAAGAGTACCTTCCGGTACCGATTCATCGATTCCAGAAAACTACAAGTCCCAGTAGGCTGCATGCGCAGCTCAGAGGATAGTCTCCCCGTTTCAGAATGCCGCCTTATGCTCCAATCCTGAGCTGGGTCTGTGAGCCGTGGCCGCGCGGCCTGCTGGGACTTGTAGTCCGCTTCAGAGTCCCTTTCCCTGTCTGCGCAGGCTCGCGCGGCCTGTGTTCGCCCTTCGGCCCTGCAAAAGCCCAGCCCAGGCTTCAATGCTCCCCACCCCCATCCCGCTCCATCCCCTCGGGGGCCAACCTCCTCCGGTCACGTGGCAAGCCTTTCATGCGGCGATTGGCCGTGGGGGTTCAGGGGCGGGGCGCGGGGGCCCTGAAAGGTTCCGTGCCCCTTGTCGGGCCGCTTGTTTGGCTGCTGCCGTCACCTCATGGCGACGCGAGTAGAGGAGGCAGCGCGGGGAAGAGGCGGCGGCGCCGAGGAGGCTATTGAAACCGGACGGGGCGGACGGCGACGCAGCCCGCGGCAGAAGGTCAGTCTGGGAGGCGTCCGCGTTGTTGCCGGCAGGGGAAATGCTCGGGCTAGCTCTTTCGGGGTCCACATCTTCGCTCTCTCCGGTTACCTTTAGCCACGGGACGAACATCCGGCCCTTTTCCCTCCCGGGGGTGACGACAGTGGGAGCAGGTGCGGGGGGGGGGGACTGGGACCGGGATGGATGGGGTGGGAGGAAGCGATGGTTGGGGTTTCGAGGCGCGTGGCAGACGCGGGGAGAGGGCAGGGGGCGCAGCCCCGTGTGAGGGGGAGGGGGTGCGAGGCGGGGGCGCACCAGGTGTGACAGCCACGTGCGGCCGGCGCTGGGGAGCCCCGGGCGCCAGGTGTTCCTTCTCCCAGCCCCCGCCCCCGGCGTGTTCTCGGTGCTCCCTGTGTTCCCCGCGCTGGGCGCCGCCGTCGGGGGGCTGCCTGGGTCAGTGGCCGGTCCTGCTCTTACCGGGCAGGTGCGCAGGGCGCGCTGCGGGGTGCGCCGGGGCGGCGCGGGCGAGGCTGTTGCGCAGTAAGATAACCGCGCGGGAGCCGGGGTTGCACTGCGCCCCCCTTCCCCCGCCCCCTCTGCGCTCCCCGCCACTGCGCGGGCGGGCGAGCGCCGCGGGGCTGGGAGGACCGTTCGGCTCCCGGCCCTGGGGCTCATCTCTGGGTGCCACCGGCCTGGTTACACGTGGGGCCGGCGATGGGAAGACGATGCTGGAGGACCTGGGTCCCGCAGAGTTGGGGGCAGCATCGCGTGATAGCCGGTCTTCCCATTTTAGCCTCCCTCCTCCTTCTTGCTCTTTATTTCCCCTCCTTTTTTTTTTTCCTTTTTTTTTGGGGGGCGGTGAACGGAAACTTGACCGCCTCCCCCACCCTGGCCTTTGGTCTCTGTTAATCTGGGAGGCAGGCTGGACCGTTCCCCTTGCCTTACTTGACTCACGTCAAGGAGTTTTCAGTGTCTCCCTGGATACAGGAAAATCGAGACCTCCAGAATGGGAGAATTCCACTTGTTCTGGAGTCAGTGGGTGGAGTTCGAAAAAGATTGCACAACAAATGGGGTACAGGGCTTTCAGGACCCAGGAGTGGAAATCCGCAGGGTAAGGCGCTGGAAAGGTGAAAACCCTGTCTCTTTTTCCTTACAGTGGAACATATTGAAACGTTCAACCTGTTGGACGTCCTGCTTGATCACTCGGGGCTGTTTAATATTACTTAGTTATGTGTTTGAATACTCTCAAAAATCACCCCTGTGTGAAATTACGAAATATTTTTCTAATGCGAATTTACCATCTTGAAAAAGAACAAAGGTTTGGTTTACGTCTTGGTTTGGTGTCAAGAATTGGCTTTGGGGGGCCTGTTTCTAAGGTCGGGTATTTTCATGTCTTTCTGCATAAGGGTGTTACTACTTCTCAGTTACTTCTTTTTCTCTCTCTCTCTTTGTACTGTAAAATAAAGATCCAGTACTTGAAGGAATGAAAGAGAAGCTGTGGACCGAATGTACTCTAGGGATTCAGAACTGTCACTTTGGACACTTCATTTGTTCCCTGAGAGTGGGGAGCCAATCTCAGTGTTTGATTTCATAGGCCTCCCAGGGGAGGACTCCGATTAAAAAGCCACTACAGTTGAGGACATAAGTTCCCTTTTATGCCACTGGGATAAGGACCAGAAGTCTGAATTAGGAACTGAGGTTTAATCAACTAGCATTTTAAATGACCAAGATAAGAGGTAACGACCCTTTGAGGCAGCACTCTGGGTTACAGCTGGATATGAATAGTCATGTGTGTCTGTACTGTCTCATTTTTGTTTACTTATCTCATGTACCTTTTTTTTTTTTTCTCATGTTTTTCTGGGCATCATTTTTCCTTTTGATTTCCACTTGACTATGTCATGGAATTGAAATACATGATTAAATATTAGTTTTTGAATTTTCGTTTAAAAAAAACTAGGTGACTGTCTTGTGTCTGCAAAAATCACTTGTTTATGACCCTTAATTTTTTTACTTTCTCTGGGTTATCAATTTGAAAAAAATATTCCTAATTATAACTTCACTTGTACTCTATTTTCAGGAAGCACAAATGATATTTAACTAATTGGCATGTTTTCAAAATATTGAAAGAATTAAAGGAAAAGTGGTCACTTTGGTTACATTATGGGACTTAAAGTGAAAAACAATTGCAGATGGGCTTTATTGGTTCCTAGTTGTTTGAACCATCTACTTAGTCCTTCACCAGCTCAGTTAATTGTGTCATTGTTTCATAACTACATTCATTGAATAGTCTCTTGAGGTATCTCTTTTCTTCTGAAGTTCATACTCGTACATTTCTAGGGATCTCTTGAATTGTCTAAAGTGTTGTCTGACATGATAGTCACTAGCTGCATGTGGTGGTTTAAATATTAATTGAAATTGAATAAAATTAAACATTCCATTCCTCATCCATACTAGCTACATTTCAAGTGTTTAGTAGCCAGTGTGGCTAGTGGCTACCGTATTAGAGCAGATCAAAGATATTTACATCATGGCATAAAATTGTGTTTGACAACATTGGTCTGAAAAGATAGGATATACGCGGTCATGTATTCCAGGCATTTTTTACCCTCTTCCGTGGGCCTCTTGTCTACGCTTCGCTCCGGAGAGTCCATTCTGCTAGTCTTCTGGCGGTTTTCTCCAGGCATTTTTTAGAACATCAAGATCATTACTTTCTAAATTTCTATATAGTATTTGTTTTAGAAGGTTGAATTTTTAAAAAATTCATACTCTTTTTGAGCAGTTTTAGGTTACAGAAAAATCGAGCATAAATTACAGAGTTCCCATACATTCCCTCACACAGCCCGTTACCCCTGTTATTTACATCTTGCAGTAGTATGGTGCTTTTGTTAGAATTGATGAGTCAATTTTGATACATCGCTATTAACTAAAGTCCATAATTTGCATTGGAGTTCATTCTTCGGGTTATACATTCAGAGAGTTTTGACAAATGTATAATGTCATGTATCTACCATTATAGTATTCTATGGAATAGTTTTCACTGCCCTGAAAATCCGCTGTTTATCCCTCCCTCTATTCCCCCCAGACTACTGGCAGCCACTGATCTTTTCACTGTCTCTGTAGTTTTGCATTTTTCCAGAATGTCTAAGGTAGGTTTTTTTTTCCCCAATACTAGATTTTTGCTTGGGAATATTAAAAATTATTTAACTACTGTTAAACTTATTTTTAGGTCAGTAAACCATTTGGAAGGATAAAGATATGTAACCAAGGCTCAAATTAGCAAAATCTTACATCTACATAGTGCCGCATAATTTTTACAGCATATTTGCACATACGTTAACTCTTTCAGCATTGCTGGATGCTATGGAGAAGGCTGGGCAGCTGTCGTTGCCCTCATTTAAAGATGACAAACTACTCAGCAAGGTCTAATAATTTGCCCAAGGGATGAAGCTGAGTCTGGAACCCAATACCCTTTCATCTAGACTGTGGTAATAAGTATTGTACTACCAGGTGAATAGTATGGATTTTGG
The DNA here is from genome assembly GCF_016509475.1 of Prionailurus bengalensis. Taxonomy (NCBI): domain Eukaryota; kingdom Metazoa; phylum Chordata; class Mammalia; order Carnivora; family Felidae; genus Prionailurus; species Prionailurus bengalensis. The sequence goes on from NC_057361.1 coordinate 13,296,494, forward strand.
AGTCAAGACTCTTGACTCTCTGCCATTTACTAGCTGTGCAAGCTTGGGTGAGTTTCTCAATCTTTCTGAGCCTCCATTGCATCATCTGTAAAGTGATGATGATGCTAACACCTACCATATAGGATTGTTGTGAAGAGTAACAGTTGATGGAGAGTGTTCAGCACAGTCCTGGGACTGGGCATGTAGAATTTTATTTGATCTGGCAGGGAGAATATATGAAAGATCCATTCCTCTTGCTTTTAGTGTGCTATTAATTTTGTAAATCCATCTTCCAACCTTTGTATTCTTCTCTCTTCCCAGAATCTCTCTGTGATAGATGAAATGAGGAAAAGTCCAGTCAGGGTGTAGCAAGAGTGTGGGGTAGGAAGAAACCATTTCACTATTTTGTTTTTTCTCCCCAGTTGTGGATTTGAATTTCCACTCTTTTGGCACAGAGATTAAATAATAAGAATCGAAGTGATCTTCTATTGACAACATTGTTGTCTGTCATCAAACTTCGGTAAATTTCGTTTTCAAGGGGAACCAAAGAGGCAGCAGTAATGAGAGCAGACCAGCTATAACACATTCCTTTACTAATACCACGTTTTTAGATCTTAATATGCCACATTTGTTTACTATGTTACTGGAAGATGTTTTGTATATTATGTGTTTCATTTATATCGGTCTTGACTAGAGAATTTTTTTTCTCAATTGAAGTATAGTTGACACACAATGTTACATTAGTTTCACGTGTACAACTTAGTGATTCAGCAAGTCTGTACTTGATGTTGTGTTCACCACAAGTGAAGCTACCCTCTGTCACCATACAGTGCTGTTATAATACCTTTGACTGTATTCCTTATGCTGTACCTTTCATTCCGGTGACGTATTCATTCCATAACTAGAAGCTTGTACCTCTCACTCCCCTTCACCCATTTTGCCCATCCCCCCCGGCAGTCCTCAGGTCTCTGTATTTATGGATATGTTCGTGCTTTTTGTTTATTTATTTTTTTTTTAGATTCCACATACAATGAAGTCATGGTATTTGTCTTTGACTTACTTCACTTACATAATGCCCTCTAGCGCCATATAGTTGATTAGAGAAATTTTATGGAGGAATGTATATGTCAAATCTAGATGTCATGAAACAGGGTGTGTATGATTTGCTTTTGTGTGGGATTCTTCACAGAAGGATTCACTATAATAGATTTTTCAATAGATGTTCTGTTCAGATTTTAACACTTTACAGAGAGGTGTGTTTCAAAGGAAAGAAATTTGAGTCCTCACTGTTTCCTGCAGTGTGCTAGGCACTTAAAATGTGCTTCCATTCTAGTGTCTGCAGAGTAGGTGGTATGCCCAGGTGTATAGATACGACATCTGAGGCTCAGTCAAAAAACAAAAAAACTTGCTTAAATAACATAGCTCAGAGTTGGTGAAGTTGGCCCAGCGTTGATATATAATTGTGCAACTGATAGGCCCTACTGCATGGACAGTTTCTGCTTACCTAGCAAGTTTTAATCTAATATCCCAAAGAAACTCCTTTACCTTTTCCTCCCCTTCCCAGTCCTTTTCCCTTCCCTCAATTCTTTTTTGCTTGGTTCTAAACTAATTATCAGTAACTTTCAGTTAGTATAACAGATGTGACAGTATTTTAAATGTATAAAGTAACATAAAAATTTAATGTAGTATTCATTAGCATTGAGAATTAGCTATGTTTAAATTTTTCCCAAGTGGAGCATTTTTAGAAGAGAATAAGTATAGGTCAGGTGACCCTTTAAGGATTTGAACCCTGAAAGTATATTTTTATGATTCAGTTTATTTCCTAGTTGAAACTCTCTTGGTACTTATAATTACTTAAATTTTATTACTTGAAAGAAAAGATAAATAAAATGGCCAGTGTTGTCTTCCTGTGCTATCAAAATATTTTTTTCAAAATAATTTCCTTAGCATTTATTGCTCAGGGTGTTGATTTGCATTGTGTTTCATTACCAAAATGTCTCCAGAACGCCCCCCATTATCCCCAACTTCCCATTCTACAGTCTGCCATAAGTAATATTGCTAAACTAGCACTTTCCCACTTTTTTTCACCTCTCCTTTCAGAAAGGTCAGTGTAGAATAGTTTGGCGAGGAAGATGTGCCAGTAGCTTAGAAGCATATTTTGCTAAGGATTTTATGGATCCATGTGTGGGCCATATTAAAAGTGAGAATGGAGGCATTTTGCATAATTTGCAAATGCATCTTTATTCAGATATTATTATAACAGTTGTGTGTGCTACAGTTTATGTTGATTAATCTTCTTACAACTCTAGAAGGTAGATAATTGTACATCCCTAGTTTACAGATAAGGAAACTGAGAGGTTGACCAATCTCATGGCTACATGGGAAATAGTAAGTGGTATATTCAAAGGTCAGGCTTTTGGGGGGCTGAAGTTGTTACCCATATGCCATGTGTCTTGTGTTTTCAGCGCATTTCTCGATAGTAAATACAAACATCCACCTTGTTAAATGTAAGCAAAACTTGGTGGTGGGTGAAAAGAGAAATAATTTTTGCTAAATGAAAACAGATTATAAAGGGTGGGTCGGATCTTTGGGGGTATAGAAAAGCTATTGTAATCTAGGAAGTTTTGAGGGGAGTTTTGAGCCTTAGAGGTTTCATAGCTTTTGTTTCATGGTCGGCTTTAAGATAAATGATAAAGAATGCTTTAATTCCCCGCAGAAACACCTCTAAATGTAATTTGGACAAATGAAAAGAGGGTTTAGAAAGTCCTTTTTTTAAAAACCTATCTTTTTTTTTTTTTTGAAAGAGAATGCGCATACATGAGCAGGGGAGTGGCAGAGAGAGAGGGAGGGAGAGAGAATCCCAAGCAGGCTCTGTGCTCAGCACAGATCTCACAAACTGTGAGATCATGACATGAGCCGAAATCAAGAGTCTGGTGCTTAACCGACTGAGCCACCCAGGCTCCCCTAAATTACCTGTCTTAAAGTCCACACAACACAGTGTTAACAAAGAACTAAAGTGGTCTGGGTAAGTAGGACAGGAAAAAAGAGATAGCTTGATGTTCAGAGGTGCATCATAGTTGGTAAATGTGGAGCTGGTGAAGTGTGACTTCATGAAATTGGGATGGGGTGTTCCATTTAGGTAACTCATAAAAGTAGGAGATCATTTTACATCTCAGGAGTCTGTGCCTTGAAGATGCTAATTTTGTGACCCAGGCCCTTCCCCTCTGCAAAATCGGTCAAGTCCAAGCATATTTCAGTAGCTTTGGGCATTAAAATTTTTGGGTTTCCTGATACTTTTGCTGCCTAGAGAGGTGTTTAAGTTAATGCAGGTATCTCTCAGATTGCAGATTATCTTTGGGTTACAGTTTTAGAGCTAGAAGTGATTTTACAGATCAGAGTCTAGCACCTTTTATTTTTTATAAAATAAATAGCCATAGAAGTTACATGTGAAATCTAATGCCATCATCCTTGTTTTAAAAGGCACATGATGTGCACATTCTAATATAGATGTTAGCACCTACCACTGGAGATGGTAACACTACTGCCAGGGAGGCCATGAGGCTACAGAAGCTGTGTTGCAACTAGACCTTTTCCGGATCTGTTTGCTCACTCTTGGCTTCTTCACCAGTGGGGGAAATCAGGTTCCCTCATCCTAATTTCAGCACTGGTTTCCTTCTTTCTCATTTACTATTAATGCCTCCATGTGCTCCCCGTCCTCCAAACATATTGCAACAGATCATCCTGGAGCCTTTTGCTGCCAAAAATTAGGAGTTGGGACAACTAGCACTTACTGCCTCCAATTTTTATCCCTCAGAACTCTCATTTCTCTGGCTTTACTTGTGTTTTAATTTATTCATTATTTGGGTAACTACTTTATTGAGGTATAACTCACATACCATACAATTCACCCACTTAAACGATACAGTTCAGTGATTTTTAGTGTATTCACAGAGTTGTGTGACCATCACCACATTTATTTTATTTTTTGAATTGGGAAGTGTCCCCCCCCCCTTTTTTTTAATACTTATTTTTGAGAGAGAGCAAGCAGGGGAGGGGCAGAGAGAGGGGGACAGAGGATATGAAGCAGGTTCCATGCTGACAGCATCGCAGGGCTCGAACTCATGAACCATGAGCTCATGACCTGAGCTAAAGTTGGATGCTCAACTGACTGCACCACCCACGTGCCTCAACATATTAATTTTTGTTTTAATGTTTTTTAAATTTATTTTTGAGAGAGTGTGAGCAGTGGGGGGGACAGAGGATCCGAAGCAGGCCCCACGCTGACAGCAGGGAGCCCATGTGGGGCTTGAACTCAGGAACCATGAGTTCGTGACCTGAGCCAAAGTCGGACACTCAACCTACGGAGCCACCCAGGTGCGCGCCCCCCCCCCCCAACGTTTATTTTTTAATATAACCTTGGAAGAACGTATTCTCTGGAATGATACAGAGAAAACTAAGAATTCAGTCTCTGCTTTCCAAACCCTAGGTTCATGACCGAACACAAACTAGCTAAAATTGCCTTATCAAGTGAGCCTATTTGTTCATCATACCTGCCTGTAAGACAGTTCTGAGGATTAAATGAGGAGAAGCGTATCAAGTACTGTTGGAGAGGTTTCTGAATGAGCCAGAGGAAATGGCACTCCTCTCCCTGTTCACACTAGGTCCTGTGGCCATATTCTCTAGAGATGGATCTGTTTGGTTAAGGGTGCCAAGATAAGGACCTCCCTTAGACCATGGTTTTGGCCAAGCTGGCCTTTTAGTCTGTCTCTCTTCCTGTTCTGCCACAGCCAGGACAGCAGTTCTCAAACTTTTTGGTTTCAGAATCTTTTTTGAGAACCCCAAGGTGCTTTTGTTTTTGTAGGTTACAGCTAGTATTTCACATATTAGATATTAAAACAAATTTTAAATTATTATTCATTTAAAATGAACTAATGTTGTACCAGTTATCTATTGTTGTATAACTTAGTGCTTGAAACAACATTTATGATCTCACTGTTTCTATAGGTCAGGGGTGTGGGTGTGGCTTAGCTGGGTCCTCTGCTTTAGGGTCTTGTGGACTATTGTCATCTGAAGGCTTGATGGGGATGGATCCATGTCCTAGTTCACTCATTGTAATTGTTGGCAGGATTCAATTCCTCATGAGCTGTTGGCTCGAGGCCTCCCTTGGTTCCTTGCCACATGGGCCTTTCCATCTGCATCTCACAACATGGCTGCTGGTTTCATCAGAATGAGCAAGAATGTCAGCACAAGAGAAGGAAGTTGCAGTCTTTTGTCACATAACCATACAAGTGACATCCCCTCACTTTTGCCAGATTCTTCATTAGAAGTTAGTCACTAGGTCTAGCCGCATTCGAGGGGAGGGGATTATACAAGGTTGTGAATATGAGGAGGATCACTGGGATCATTGGGAACCATGTCAGAAGCTGCCTACCACATATTAACCTAATGTTTTTTGAAAATTAAAAATTATTGATTTTCCAAAGTAAAAGAACAGTCTCCTAAATACAGAGAACAAACTGGTGTTGCCAGAGGGGATGTGGGTGGGGTAATGGGTGAAATAGATCAAGGGAATTAAAGTGAGAAGAATGGCATTCTTCTCTGCCCCTCCCCCACTCATGCTTTGTCTCTCTCTGTCTCAAAAATAAACATTAAAAAAAAGTGGTTTACCAAATTGTGTTGATTTTCCAAATGTTGACACATTTTGTTATATAATATCAAAATCCTGTTAATATCACCACTGATGTCCTCCGCAGAGTCTTTTTTTAACAATGTTATGTTAGTTTCAGGTGTACAGCATAGTGATTTAATAATTCTATACATTACTTAGTGCTTATGACCTTAAGTGTAGCCTCCATATGTCACTGTACAGTGTTACTACAATATTATTGACTACATCCCTCTGTTGTACAGTAAAGTCTTAAGTATTGGGAAGCTGTCAAACTTATGGTAGCAGATAGTTTTCAGAAATTCTAAATTTTGCTTAAAAACTCAATTGTTATCATTGGCAATAAATACTGTCAGTTGTTTGCCTTGAAGTAACAAGCTCAGTGTATATATTTTGGAGACTCCATCTGCCAAATACCCAAGTCTGAATAAACAAGCACGGGTTGGTTATCTTTTAAAAAAAAAAAAAGAAAAGAAAAGAAAAAAAAAAGTGATGAAAAAAGCTGCTGGTTGGGCTTATAATTCAAGCAACCGCATTAGTGGTTTTCTTCAAGATCCGCTCATGCTTTGGTGTGCAGCAGAAGTGCTTTATGTGTACTTTATGTGTTGTCACACAGAGATAAAAAGATGTGTAGCCATTGGTTGAGATTTAATAAAAATTCGTAATTTTTACTGCTTCCTCAAGGGCATTTTTACTCGCCCCCCCCCCCCCAACTTTGAGTACACGGTGTTGAAGAAAATGATGACTTAAGAGTTTGATGCTGCTACGTTGACTTTGTTCTAAGAAGGCAGCACTGGTATTCTTTACTGCTTTTGTACCATTAGTGCAAATGTTAACACCAAAAGACAAATAATATCTCCGTATTACTATGAAAATTATGTTTGAGCTTGCACACTACCATGAAGGGTTCATGGGGACCATACTTTGAGAACCACCGTCCATGAGTTTTATTGGAAGTGGGCTCTGCTTTTCCTTGTTGTTTCCCAAGACAATTCTGTCAGAAGAGAATAGGTTTATTTTTTTCCTGGGCCTTTTCCTAAGACTTGTTCTAGGAATGTGGAATCCCAATTATTACTGACTCAAGTGCTTTATCTTGCTAAGGGGGCAATTCAGTAATCCTTAGCAACCAGAATTTTTTTTTTTACAATTCCTAATGGCCAATATAAAGTTAGGTTTTATTTGCTAAAGGCTTAAAGAACATTCTAAACCAAAATACATTCATCATGATTCGTGAGTGTGTGTGTGCACGCGCGGTGGGGGGGGCTAAAATATACATAACATAAAATTTACCATTTTTTAATGTTTATTTTGAGAGAGTGCATGTGTGCGCACGTGGGGGAGGGGCAGAGAGAGAGAGAGCGTGCACGCAAGAACACCAGGCAGGCTCCTCGCTAAGAGTAGGGACAAGAGCAGGGACTGGATCTCATGAACCAGATCCTGGTGAGATCCTGAGCTGAAAGCAAGAGTTGGACGCTTAACTGACTGAGCCACCCAGGCGCCCCTAAAATTTACCATTTTAACCATACAGTTCAGTGGCATAAATTATATCAATTACGTTAACAGTGTTGTGCAAACAACACAATCATCCATCTCCAGAACTTTTTCATCTTCCCAAACTGAAATTCTGTATTCCATTCCCCCTGACCCAGACCCTGGCAACCATTATTCCACTTTCTTTCTCTGTGTATTTGACTACTGTCAGTATGTCATATAAATGGAATCAAACAGTGTTTGTCTTTTTGTGTCTGGCTTTTTTTCACTTAAGATGATTCTTTTTTTCTAAGTTTATTTAAGTAATGTCTACACCCAATTTGGGGCTCAAACTCCTAACACCTACATCAAGAGTTGCATGCTCTTCCACTGAGCCAGCCAGGTGCCCCCACTTAACATGGTATTTTCAAGGTTCATCCATGTTCTAGCATGTGTCAAAATTTTCCTGTCTAAGGCTAAATAATATTCTAATGTATGTATTATATGCCACATTTCATTTATCTGTCCGTGAACACTTGGGTATTCGTCATGATTCTTAACTTCAAATGTGATTCTTTAGGACACCCCCCATAGAAGCATTACTTCCAAGCTCAGTAAATGCAGGTCTCAAATAACGGGCTTTTCCCCTCTTCCTACTTTTCTCCCTAGTTTATCTGTATAATGGGGTGATGTTCTCACTATCTTAGAACTGTAAGGTTAAAGTAAATAATGTACTTAAAATGTCTAGCGTATAACAATTAGTAAATGTTAGGTTTATTCTTTGCTTAGCCTTATGTATGTTAACCCTGTTTTGTAAATTCCATGTATCTCAAACAGTAGACTTAGATTTTTTCAGTTTATTCTAATTGAGGTAAAATGATAATATCACATATTAGTTTTAGATGTACAATGTAATAATTCAGCATTTGCATACACTACGAAGTGATTGTTACAATAAGTCTATTTACCATCTGTCACCATACAGTTGACCTCCTTTACCCTTTTGCCCACCTCCAACTCCCTTCCTCTCTAATAACCACTGATCTGTTCTCTGTATCTATGAGTTTTGTTTTTTAGATTCCACATATAAGTGAAATCATAGGGTTTTTGTCTTTCTCTGACTTATTTCACTTAACATAATACCCTCTAGGTCCATCCGTGTTGTTGCAAATGGAAAGATTTCATTCTTTTTTATGGCTGAATAATAACTCCATTGTGTATATACCACATCTTCTGTATCCATTCCTCCACTGATGGACACTTAGATTGTTTACTTATCTTGGCTATTGTAAATAATGCTGCAGTGAACATAGGGATGCATATATCTTTTCAAATTTGTATTTTCATTTTCTTGAGATAAATACACAGAAGTGAAATAGCTGGATCATATGGTAGTTCTACTTTTTTTAAAAAAAATTTTTAAATGTTTATTTATTTTTGAGAGAGAGAGCACGAGCAAGGGAAGGGCAGAGAGAGAGAGAGAGAGACAGAGACACAGAGAGAGACACAGAATCCAAAGCAGGCTCCAGGTTCTGAGTGCTCAGTGCAGAGCCTGACACGGGACTCGAACTCACGAACTGTGAGATCATGACCTGAGCTGAAGTCAGACGCTTAACTGACTGAGCCACCCAGGCACCCCCTTCAGTTTTTTTTTTTTTTTTTTTTTTTAACTTATAAAGTGATTTGGCAGATATCCTAGCCATAGTTATAAATTGAGGCCAAGTTTAAATGAGATATTCCAATTTTCAGAATTGTTTTTTTTTTTTTTAATTTTTTTTTTCAACGTTTATTTATTTTTGGGACAGAGAGAGACAGAGCATGAACGGGGGAGGGGCAGAGAGAGAGGGACACACAGAATCGGAAACAGGCTCCAGGCTCTGAGCCATCAGCCCAGAGCCCGACGCGGGGCTCGAACTCCCGGACCGTGAGATCGTGACCTGGCTGAAGTCGGACGCTTAACCGACTGCGCCACCCAGGCGCCCCTCAGAATTGTTTTAAGAAGGAAATAAATGGGAACTGCTACCCAGCCTCATGCTTAGTAGATCTTCTATAATCCAGTAGAAGATGTGTGTATAAAGATGGGACAGACCCAGAGGTGTAGAGCAGGGTGAAGGGAAAAGATGACATGAAACAGGAACTCTTGCCATCTTTAGACCTAATCTTGGGGGTGTAGTGGTAGAATAATAGGTATAATACTGTGATGTCACCCCAAAATTAATCAAAATTAAATCAGTCAACTTCAAAGTTTTTCTTTTTACTGAAATTACTACATTCACATAATAAAAAATAAAATAGAACCAAAAAGTACAAAATTAAAAGTAAGCCTTCCTTCTTTTCCAGCTTCTAAACCCCCATCCATTGTGAACAATTTTGAGGATATCCTCAGAAAATTTTTACCAATATACTGGCTTATATATGAATACTTTTTAAATTTATACTGAGACATTCATCCTGCACTAGATGTTTGTCTTTTTCCTTAGTTATACCTTGGAAATCTGTCCATATTTTATTTACTTACTCCTTTATTTTAGAGCATGAGAGAGAGGGAGAGAGAGAATCTTCTGTGGAGCCAGCCGTGGGGCTCAGTCTCATTACCATGAGATCATGACTTGAGCCATAGTCAAGAGTCAGATGCTTAACCAGCTGAGCCACCCAGGCACCCCTGAAGATCTGTGCATATTGATGTGGATCTGCCTTATTCTTTTGAAAAGCTGTGCAGTTCTACCTTGTCTGGATGAGCATTATTTATTTAACCAATTCCTCACTGGTAGACAGGTGGTTTTGCATGGTAAGAGTCAGTAATTTGGTGAATAGCCTTTTTTGCCTTTGAGTGAGAATGTCTCTTGAATAAACTAGCCATGGAATCACTAGGTGAAAGTGAATATGTACTCAGACATTGGTAGATACTGCTAAATACCCCTACAAAATGAATACTCTGCCAATTTAGACTCCCCAGGACTGTACTGAGGGACATGTTTGCCCACATGAAGGTTTGTTTTGTGGTAGGTTAAAGATTATTTATTTGCATTTCTTTGATCTTGAATGAGGTTAAATATGTTCTTTAACTGTGATCTGCTTGTTCACAAACTCTTGCAAATTGGGTCTCTGACTCATTTGAAGCCTGTACAAATGTGGCCTTTTGGCTGGTCCAGTGTTTTCAGTTACTATTTAGTAAATTGATCTTCCTCTCCTTTAAAAAAATAAAATAACTTTTGTGCTTCTTGATTTATTTAGAAAGGGCTTTCCCATGCCAAGATTATGGAAAAAAATTTTACTTAGGACTTCTAGTGCTTTGTGGTTTTCATTTTTTTCAGTCTTGGTGCATCTGGAGGAATGCTACAGGATATCATTCTTTTTCTCCTAAATGGTTTGGAAAATATCGGAAATCACTTCTTTTCTTTTCTTTTCCTTTCTTTTCAAGTGATTTTATTGGTGAAATTTGTTTTGTTTGATTTTTTTTTTAAGAGAGAGCACACATGCACACTAGAGAGTGGGGGGAGGGGCAGAGAGAGGAGGATAAGAGGATCCAAAGCGGGGCTCGATTTCACTAATGGTGAGATCATGACCTGAGCTGAGGTCTTAACTAACTGAGCTACCCAGGCAACCCAATCATTTTATTTTCTTTACCAATTTGAAATGACACCATTTAAAAAAAATACAGTGAATTCCCACATATGGTTCTGCATGGTCTGTTTTGGAAGACAGTGCTATATAATTAGGAATTCTCAGACAAGTATTTCATGCCTGAGATAAAAATAAGGACTCGTCTGTGGGAGTTTGTATTTTGACATATTAGGAGTTTATCGTCTTAAAGAATATAGGCATACTATAGAGATGTACACCAAAATATGCTTATATTCTAGTGCCCGGTAATATATCCTTTTATCTGTTAAAAATTAAAACTCTTTCATTTCATTTCTTTGTTCTAACACAGTAAATCTACTAAAGGAGGTATTGAGTTATCTAATACATATCTTAAAGGCTTTGGTCCAAGATGATTGAAACAGAATTTTGAGATGAATGATTGATACAGTGTTAACTGTGTGGAAGAGTTTGCTATCCAGAATAATTCTTTTAAAGACTAAAATAGCTTTACTATATTAACTATTTTATTCAAAATTTTTTTTTTCAACGTTTATTTATTTTTGGGACAGAGAGAGACAGAGCATGAACGGGGGAGGGGCAGAGAGAGAGGGAGACACAGAATCGGAAACAGGCTCCAGGCTCTGAGCCATCAGCCCAGAGCCTGACGCGGGGCTCGATCTCACGGACCGCGAGATCGTGACCTGGCTGAAGTCGGACGCTTAACCGACTGCGCCACCCAGGCGCCCCTATATTAACTATTTTAAATGACTTATATAAAGCCAAAATAACTTTTCTAATTTAGAAAGTACATGAAACCCCCACCAACTCCATCCACCTATTTAAGAAAATTAAAAAGCACATGAAAATGTACATTTTTAATAAGTTTGTAAAATTTGTATTTGGAAATGTAAAAGCTTCTCAAAATGGATATGTTTAGGAAGGAGGTTCATATTTTAAAAACCAACCAAGGCTGATAGTGGATGTCTGGAGAGATACAGAGTATCTTTGGTACGTTTCAGGATTTCCTCCTGCAGTCCTTCCTTTGCTGGCCTGCCCTGAGCCTAGTAAGTACGTACTCTTGTCCTCACATTCCTGTTTGGCAGTTGACACTCTTCGGGCAAATTATTAGAAACCTAGGGTTGAAGAGATTTTTAGACATAATTTAGTTTATCCTAAGACACAAAAAAGTAAAATAACAAAAACCTTAATGCCTTAAATAATCACTTAAAATTATTTAAAGATATCCTTACCTCCTGGGAATGCAAGCTGGTGCAGCCACTCTGGAAAACAGTATGGAGGTTCCTCAAAAAACTAAAAATAGAACTACCCAACAACCCAGCAATTGCACTATTAGGCATTTATCCATGGGATATAGGGGTGCTGTTTTGAAGGGACTCATGCATCCCCATGTTTATAGCAGCACTATCAGCAATAGCCAAAATATGGAAAGAGCCCAAATGTCCATTGATGGATGAATGGATAAAGATGTATTTTATATATATATATATATATATATATATGTATATATATACACACACACACATATATATATATACACACACACACACACACATACATACAATGGAGTATTACTCAGCAATCAAAAGGAATGAAATCTTGCCATTTGCAACTAGGTGGATGGAACTGGAGGAGGGTATTATGCTAAGTGAAATTAGAGAAAGACAAAAATATGACTTCATATGAGGACTTTAAGAGACAAAACAGATTGACATAAGGGAAGGGAAACAAAAATAATATAAAAACAGGGTGGGGGACAAAACAGAAGAGACTCATTGAGAACAAACTGAGGGTTACTGGAGGGGGTGTGGGAGGGGGGATGGGCTAAATAGGTAAGGGGCACTAAGGAATCTACTCCTGAAATCATTGTTGCACTATATGCTAACTAATTTGGATGTAAATTGTAAAAAATAAAATTAAATTAAAAAAAAAAAAGATATCCCTACCTCTGACTTAGGCCTGTGTCCCCTCCCTAAGTCCCAGAGTTAATCACTGCTAGAAATCTTACAGCTTCTTCCCAGTGTTTTCCTAAATTCATCCTAGTATATCTAACATGCTATATATTTTTAGACATCCATTTAATTTGTTAGGCTTATTTTATAAACTGCATGAGAGATGTGTTTGACCTTTCATTTTTCAAGGCTAATGTATGAAATGAGGGGAGTTGTGTAATGGAGAAAACATAGGCTCTTGAGTTTGACCTGGTTTTGAATTTTGTGAGCTCCTTTTATTGACTTTAATATGATCGTGGGCAAGTTACTTTAACTCCCTAAGTTTCATTTTCCTTATTGGGGAAAATAAGCCCCACCTGTCAGAGGGGAAGGTTAAATGGGGGTAAGGGGCTTGCAGGTTCTGAAGGTTCACTTTGCCTACTTGATAAATTTTTCCACGACTGTTTGGGAACTTGAAGCTAGCTAAGATCTCTCCTCAGGAAAATATATACATGTGCAGTCTTTCCCGCCTGCTCCCTCTGAAGGGCCACCCTAGCCCTCAGTGGCAACGACTGAGTGATTTCTGCTTTCAGCATATGCCTAGCACTGGTTGAAGGCATTCGATCTCATTTAAGCAAATGGTAGTTGAAATAATTAGGAAGTGAATGTGGGTGTTGGCTTTTTAGTTTTTTATTTAGACCAGTCTTATTAAAAGAATAGCCATTACTAAAAAACATTTAAGCACTTGCAAAATAAGCCAAAGAAATCTGGTTCTTTAGCTTTAGCAATATTTGAAAGAACATAACTGAAAGTTTTAAATTTGGAAATTGTTCACCTTTCTCTTTATTATTCACAGAGTATAAGGGAAAGAAATTTATTTAAATATTTTTTTCTTCAGGCTTTTAATTCCCATGTGATCTCAGTTTCAGATGTATTGATGGAAAAAGCTTTTACACATAGTAGATGAATACAGTGTATTCATGTTTGCAAAAATTTTTAGCAATAGCGATTCTTTGCTCCTACAATTAATGATTGGTGAACTGGTGGCTATCATTTTGAAGGCATCTCTTCTTCACTTAAGGAGTCATCTTAGCTCCAAGTATTTAGACAATGGAAGGAAGGTTGAGAAATGTATCCTTTGACAGGAGGGGACTGGCTGGGATGGAGGATTGCTAGGGTTTAGGGCTCCAGTAAACACTGCTCTGGCCGAATGGACCTGCTCTCTCGAGTGTCTTTCAAGCTGCAAGAGCTGTGTGTGCTGCTTATGACTGTAGACTCGTAAAACAAAAATGTGATAGCTCATGTTTGATGATTTTCAGGGAAAAGTTCGTATAGAAATTTATCTTGAAACTACTTACTGTTGGTTTCATTTTCATTTGAGATTGGAATTTCAATAAACATTTCCTCCTCATTTTTCTTAATGATAGGTACTATGTTAGAGAACTGTATTCATCTTGGTATTTTTTAAAAGAAAAACAACAAATTGTTATGAAGGTAACTCATGATCCCTAACTTGAAAGATAAAAATAGGCATGCTGTAAAAGCCTTGTGTTCCCCTCCAGCCCCGCCCCATCAGTTTCTCGCCATCTCTCCATTAGTATGTTTCTTTGTATCCTTCCAGAGATTGTATATGATTCTGAATCATAAACTTATACCACCACCACCACCACCACCACCACCACCACCACCACCCCTCCCCCCCCCCACACCCAAATTGTGGCATACAGTACATAGTACAGGACATTTTTCTTTTTCCTTTTTCAGCTTATCCTCACAGATCAGTAATTATGTAACTACCTTATTGTTTTTTTTAAATAGATGCAATAGTACTCTGCTGTATGGATGTACCGCATTGATCTATCCAGTCCATTATTTTGGTAGGGTGTATGTAGTCATTTTATCTTATTTTATTTTATTTCATTTTATTTTACTTTTTTTTTTTTTAACATTTATTTATGTTTTGAGAGACAGAGAGCGAGCATGAGCAGGGGAGGTGCAGAGAGAGGGAGACACAGAATCGGAAGCAGGCTCCAGGGTCTGAGCTGTCAGCACAGAGCCCGACGTCACGAATCGTGAGATCATGACCTGGGCCAAAGTCGGTCGCCTAACCAACTGAGCCACCCAGGCGCCCCTATTTTACTTTATTTTTAAAGTTTATTTGAGAGAGAGCGTGCACGCACATGTGAACAGGGGAGGGGCATCAAGAGAGGGGACAGAGAATCTGAAGTGGGTCCCACACTGATGGCAGAGAGCCCAATGCGGGGCTTGAACTCACCAATGGTGAGATCATGTCCTGAGCTGAAGGCAGATGCTTAAACCAACTGAGCCACCCAGGTGCCCCTATTGATTTAAGTATAGTTCACATGCGATATTAGTGTCAGCTGTACCATGTAGTGATTCAGCATTTATGTACATTACATAATGCCCACTGCAGTTTGCCATCTGTCACCATACAAAGTTACTACTGTCCGGTTCATTATTAATGGACATTTAGGGTATTTCTGATTTTTTTTGGTTACTATAAATACTGCTATGTAAGTTTATATTTCGCAGATGTATTGGTTTGTCCATAGGAGAAATTGAGAAGAAATGAGTTTGGTGGGTCAAAAGCTATGTGCAGGGGCGCCTGGGTGGCGCAGTCGGTTAAGCGTCCGACTTCAGCCAGGTCACGATCTCGCGGTCCCTGAGTTCGAGCCCCGCGTCGGGCTCTGGGCTGATGGCTCAGAGCCTGGAGCCTGTTTCCGATTCTGTGTCTCCCTCTGTCTCTGCCCCTCCCCCGTTCATGCTCTGTCTCTCTCTGTCCCAAAAATAAATAAACGTTAAAAAAAAAAAAAAAAGCTATGTGCATAAGTTTTTCCCCAACATTTTATTATGGAAAATTTCAAACATAAAGTTGAAAGAATTTGATGCTATCAACCATATTGCCACCATTTAGATTCTTCCATTGATAGTTTACTATACTTGCTTTTTCATTTATCTATCCATCTATTGGTCTCTTCACCCATGAAGCCATGTTAGGTATGTACATGCTGGGTTTAACAAATGCATGCAACTCTGTAACCCAAATCCTAGTCAAGTTATAGAGCATCCCCATCACCCCAGAAAGTTTCCTTGTGCCCCTTCTCACACAATCCCTGCCCTGAATTGGACTCCTTAGTGGTTAAACCAGTTTGTCCCCCAACCAGGAATGCTTGACAGTACCCCACGCCCTCTCCCACATTGTGTGGTCAATGTTTTTGATGTGAATAATGTCATCTGATAGATTTTTTTAAAATGTGTATTTATTTTGAGAGAGAGCAAGTGTGAGTGGGGGAGGCACACAGAGAGAATTTCTAGCAGGCTCCACACTGTCCATGCAGAGTTGACGAGGGGCTCGATCCCATGAACCGTGAGATTGTGACCTGAGCTGAAATCAAGTGTCAGACGCTTGACTGATTGAGCCACTCAGGCGCCCCATTATCTGATAGTTTTAAGTTGTACTTCTCTTACTGTGAGTAAAGCTAAGCATATGTTCACTAGCCACTTGTATTTTCTTTTCTGTGATTTTTTTGCTTCATATTGTTTGCCCATTTTTGTTGGGTTGTGGGTCTTAGCATTCTTTGAGTATCCATTTGTGTTAAATAAAAATTACTTTTTTAATGTTTATTAAAAAAATTTTTTTTTAAATCTTTGTTTTTGAGAGAGAGAGAGTGCAAGCAGGTGAGGAACAGAGAGAGAGGGAGACACAGAATCCGAAGCAGGCTCCAGGCTTTGAGCTCTTAGCACAGAGCCTGATGCAGGGCTTGATCTCCCGAACTGCGAGTTCATGACCTGAGCTGAAGTTGGACGCTTAAACCAACTGAGCCAGCAGGCGCCCCTATTTATTTTTAAAAGTTTATTTGTTTTGAGAGAGAGAGAGTGGGGTAGGGGCATAGAGAGAGCTGGACAGAGGATCCACAGCGGGCTCTGGGCTGTCAGCACAGAGCCTGATGTGGGCCTCAAACCCACAAACTGTGTGAGATCCTGACCTGAGCCAAAGTTGGACGCTCAACCTACTGAGCCACCCAGGCACCCCAGTGTCTATTTTTGAGAGAGAGACTGCGCACATGCATACATGAGCTGGGGAGGGGCAGAGAGAGGGAGGCAAAGGATCTGAAGCAGGCTACGTGTTGTCAGCGTAGAGCCCGATGCAGGATTCGAACCCGTGAACCATGAGATCATGACCTGAGCTGAAGTTGGACACTTAACCGACTAAGTCAGCCATGTGCCCCCAAAATTAATTTTTATCTTAAATGACTTGTGTAGAAGTTTTAATAACATTTACATATGTTCTATGATGCTTCCCGTGTTATTAGCATGAGTAGTTTTTGAATTTTTTTCAATTCCAATGGGAATAAAAATTGGCTGTAGTAATACTAGAAAATATAGTGAAGGAAAAAGAAGCACTACCCATAATTATACTATTTAAAAATAACCATTATTAATATATAGATGTATTTCCTCCCGGTACTTTTTTTTTTTTTTTCTTTTAATTTTATTTTTAAGTAATCTCTACACCCAACATGAGGCTTGAACTTAAACCCTGAGATCAAGAGTCACATGCTCTACTAACTGTGCCAGCCAGGTGCTCCTCCTCCCAATACTTTCTTTGTGTATGTATACACATATATAAATGTACACGCATGTATGTAAAATTGGTGTATATAAAATTTTTTATATACATAGTATTTGGGGAGCATGTTTACCCATTATTAAATACATTTCTGTAAGATGGCTAGGCCAGGATAAGGGTGTTTGTATAGGGTAGTCATGAAGCAGTATATCATTGTGATTAAACACGTGGACTCAGAAACCAGATTGCCAGGGTTCACATCTTTGCCCTGCTATTTACTAATTGTAACCTTTGGCACGATACTTTATCATGTCAGTTTGCTCATTTGTAAAATGGAGATAATAGTACTTCTCTTGTGACATTATTGTGAGGATTAAGGTAGTTAATATAGGAAAGTGCTTACAGTAGTGCCAAGATGTAGTATTTGCTGTATAAGTACTAGCTGCTGCTGCTATTGATTATACAGGAGATGATCCCCAAGGAAAGGCATCCAGAATAGGTATTAGAGCAGAGTAGGAATTTGTATTTGCTGTATGATATAGAGGTCTCTGCTTAAGCAGATGAAGGCTGAGACATAATTTACAATATAAATAAAGTAGTTGGCCTAAGAATTTGCTTCATACCATGGCCTAGTGCAGAACCCCAAGTAAGTTCTTGAACAAATAGTCCTTACGGTAGAAAAATTGGGGCCTGCTATTTCAAGAGTCCAGCTGGACCTGGGCTTATTTATAAACAAAAAAGATCTTTAGAGCCAAAGTCAGTCTTTCATTAGCACATGTGAAAAATATATCAAAATTAGTTGCACTGGTTTTGTCATGTAATACTGTGTTGCTTCTAAAGTAGTAATAGTGGTATTTTTCTCTAAGCTGTGTAGTAATGTTGAGGTACTCTCCGTGGCTTGTTTTCAGTAGCCATTTTGGCTCCTTGTGCTCTCCATCAATTGGCAATTGAGTACCTTTTATGCATAAGTTTTTGCTGTCTACAAGAGGATATGCATACCAAGTAAGTGATAATGTAATATGTGTGACAGTTGAGAGGTGAAGGGGGCGTGTCTGGAAAAACAAAAAAAACAACAATGTAGTATTAACTAAAAATAGAGAATATTGAAATAGGACACTGTGGAATGTGATGGTTGTGTGCTCTGCAGATCCGCATCCTTATTTATGCTCAGTGCCGCCAGCTATTATTTTGAGTTAGGTAAACATTTTGGCCTTTCTAGCCTTTAAACTTTTTTCTGTCTCTGATAGTTGTAATTGCTTTTAATCTGAAAGCCAGAGTAACTTTTAATTACATTGATGACATTTTGAAATTGGTGAATGTATTGCACCTTTTCTCCAAAATCGAGAGAACAGTAGTAGAAGATACTTCCAAATCATACCTCTGATAAGGGACTTGTTTCTTTCCTATATAAAGAACTCTTACAACTCAATAATAAAATTACAGATAACTCAGGTAAAAAAATGGGTGAAGGATCTGAATAAACATTTGTCTAAAGGAGGTATACAAATGGCCAATAACTACATGAGAAGATTCTCAACATCATTAGTCGTTAGATGAGATACCTTCACACTATAGTGGCTATAGTCAAAAGGACAGACAATAACAAGTGTTGGCGAGGATGTAGAAATAATGGAACCCTTACACACTGCTGGTAGGAATATAAAATGGTGCACTTAGAAAAACAGTGTCAACAGTTCCTCAAAAGATTAAACAGAGTGACCATATGACCCTAGCAGTTCCACTCCCCAGGTATATACCCTGGAGAAATGTAAACGTATGTCCACATAAAGACTTGTACATTAATGTTCGTAACAGAATTATTCATAATAGCCAAGAGTTGGAAATAATCCAGATGTCCTGTCAACTGACGAATGGATAAATGTGGAATATCCAAACTATATGGAATATTATTTGGCAATGAAGAAAAATGAAGTAGAGATAACATACTACAACATGGATGAACCTTGAAATGCTTTGTGAAAGAAGCCAGACACAAAAGGTCACATATTATTACGTGATTCTATTTATGTGAACTGTTCAGAATAACCACATCTGTAGAGACACCATGCATTAGTTGCCTAAGGCTGGGGGTAATGGGAGGGTTTCTTTTTGAGGTGACAAAAGTATTCTAAGATTGATTGTAGTGATGGTTGCACAACTCTATGAATATACTAAAAACCAGTGACTTGTACACTTTAAATTGGTGAAATATATGTGAATTATATCTCAATAAAGGTTATGCAAAATCACTAATAGAACTGAAACACTAGAAATTGACAAATTCCATTCCTCAGGTACCCTTATTAAAATTGATCCTAGAAGAGGCCTCAGGTTTTCCTTGGTGAAAATTATTCCTGCCCCCACTTCTTTGAACAAATTGCTTGCTCATATTTTTGGTGTGGCTTAACAAAACATTTTCTGGTACTATGTGGATTTTATTATTATTACACTTCTGAGAAATTCTATCATGTGTTAGAGATATAGCAGTCTTCCATTTTAGTTATCTTTTACACATTTTTTTTTTAACGTTTATTCATTTTTGACAGAGCGAGCGAGCATGAGTCGGGGAGGGGCAGAGAGAGAGGGAGACACAGAATCTGAAGCAGGCTCCAGGCTCTGAGCTGTCAGCACAGAGCCTGACGCGGGGCTCGAACTCACGAACCGTGAGATCATGACCTGAGCCGAAGTCGGACACTCAACCAACTGAGCCACCCAGGTGCCCCTATTTTAGTTATCTTTTAACAGACTTTCATCAGTATTTAAAACCAATATTGTGGCCAAAGCATAAGAGACTCTTAAAAACTGAGAACAAACTGAGGGTTGACGGGGGGGGGGGGGGGGGGGGTGGGAGGGAGGGGAGGGTAGGTGATGGGTATTGAAGAGGGCATCTTTTGGGATGAGCACTGGGTGTTGTTTGGAAACCAATTTGACAATAAATTTCATATATTAAAAAAATAAATAAAACCAATATTGTGATTTCTTGAACCCATTCTTATGCTAATAGTTTTCAGGTTTAAAATTATTTTTTAAAAGTTGGGAAAGATGATATTAGTAGCACTCATTATTTTTCCTCTGTACTGCTTTTGTGTAGAGGGTATCTGTTAACATTATCCATGTGCCCAATAGTATGGCAGTTCAGTATTTGATATAAAGTAGAGGTGGAAATAGTAGTTCTATGTATAATGTGTCATTAAAATGAGCACTTTACATTTCAGTTTGATAGTAGTACTTCTGTAGTATGTTATTTGGGCAGATTTGTGGCTTTACAGGTTTCTGCAGTAATGAAATTTAACAAAAGATGTTTCTTGAAACTTTATGAATGTCTTCTAAGTTTAAATTTAATACCTATGGGTTACACTTGAGAAATGTCATTCTATAGAATGCATTATGCATGGAAGTGAATTTTAAACCTTTTTTAAAAGAATATAAGAGTCTTTGCAGTATTTCTAAGCATTTAGGCTTAGAGTGTGGTTTCAAACCATAACTCTGAAAATAGACAACCCATTTCCCCTTAATGCATTAATTTTTTTTAAGAAATGAAAGTATTATGTGTACATTATTTTTAAAGTATCATGGAAAGCAACACATTGCTTTTTTTTTCAATTTTATTTATTTGTTTTTAAATTTACATCCAAGTTAGTTAGCATATAGTACAATAATGATTTCAGGAGTAGATTCCAGTGATTGATTCCCTATGTGTAATACCCAGTGCTTATCCCAACAGGTGTCTTCCTTAATGCCCCTTACCCATTTAGCCCATCCCCCCACCCACAACCCCTCCAGCAACCTTCAGTTTGTTCTCTGTATTTGAGTCTCTTATCTTTTGTCCTCATTTTTATATTATTTTTGCTTCCCTTCCCTTATGTTCATCTGTTTTGCATCTTAAATTCCACATATGAGTGAAGTCATATGATATTTGTCTTTCTCTAATTTCGCTTAGCATAATATCCTCTAGTTCCATCCATGTTGTTGCAAATGGCAAGATTTCGTTCTTTTTGATTAAAGCACGTTTCTAATCTTTTTGTCAAGAGGAAAATGTTTTGGTTCTTCATAACTCTTGAACAGTATACAAATTGCACTTCTAAAGTTTTTTTTTAAATGTTTATTTTTGAGAGAGAGTTCGAGCGGGAGAGGGACAGAGAGAGAAAAAGAGAGGAGGGGGGAGATACACAGAATCAGAAGCAGGATCCAGGCTCTGAGCTCTTAACACAGAGTCCGACGCGGGGCTTGAACTCACGAACCGTGAGATCATGACCTGAGCCGAAGTTGGATGCTTAGCCAACTGAGCCACCCAGGTGTCCCTAAATTGCACCTTTTAAAATAAACTTTTCTGAAGGTATGTTTCACTTCAATAAAGTACACAAATTGTAAATGTTTAGGTGTAATGTATTTTCATAAAGTGAACATCTGTGTTACCCCATCTGGATCAAGAAATAGAATATTACCAAGCACCGCAGAAGACCTTACTCCCAAAGGTAACCACTTGATTTCCAGCACAAATGATTAACCTTGCCTGTTTTTGAACTTTATATATAAACGGTTTCCTATAGTATGGATTTCTGCACAGCATTTGGTCTACGCGACTTACCTGTGTCACTGCATCTAGAAGTAGTTCTGGTGCTGGATGGCGTGAGCATAGTACAGTGTATCCCTTCTGTTGATAAAAATTTGGATTGATTCCATGTTGAGGCAATTACAAATAGCACTGTTTTAAACTTTCTTGGCCTTTGGCTGCACACGTGTACACACTTGGGTAAAATCCTAGGAGTAGAATTAACTGGGTTGAAAGGTATCCATTTTGCCAGTTTTTCAGAGTGACTATACCAGTTTGTTCTTCCAAAAGCACTGTACCTGATTGATCAACGTTACAAAAGATTTCGTTCCCATAATCTCCCTATCCCCTGCTACTTTGATACTTTAAATTATTTTTAGGGGCGCCTGGATGGCTCAGTTGGTCACGTGTCCGACTCGTGATTTCGGCTCAGGTCGTGATCTCACGGTTCCTGGGTTTGAGCCCTCCTTCAGCTCCACGTGGACAGCTGACAGTGGGAAGTCTGCTTGGTATTCTCTCCCTCTCTCTCTCTGCCCCTCCCCACGGGCACACATTTTCTCTCTCTCTCAAAATGCATAAACTTAAAAAAATTATTTTTAATTCTTCAGTTGGAAATACTATTGTAACTTGAAATAAGAAGTCTCTGCTCTCCTATTAACTGGAAGGTAAACCTTTGTCCACTTGTGATAAGAGAAACACACTACTAGACAGCTACCCCTCAATTGTATTATTCAAAAAAAGGAAGATGCCCTCCTTCATACAGAGAGGGAAATGTATAGAATTCAAATTTGTGCCACATCATATGACCAAGTAGTGTTAAGGGGTGAGGGAGAATCCCATAAATGAATGGGGTTAACAATAGGATAGAAGAGAGAGTAAGGTAAATTTTACTGATTTGAGAATAAAATACTAGAATACTGCCTTCTCTCCCATGCCTACTGTCTATATTTGTTAGGGCAGGGATAGTTGCTTAAAACATTATTCTCAAAATTTCTGTGGCTTAATGTGAGAGAAATTTATTTTTATGCTCCTCTAATCCAGTGTGGGTGTTCTTTGTAAGAAGGGCAGCCTTCCCTTGTAAGTACATGGGACTTAGGGGCCTAGACTGTCACTTATTTCATCCTGTGGCTGTGCCATCTGTCAGGGCGTAGGAGACCTCTGCATTCAGCCAGAGTGGGGAAGAGATGATGGGGAAAGAACGTGTGCTTCTAAGAATAAAAGTCTTGTTGCAGAAGGGACAGTCTTTACTTGGTCTTATATTCTATTGGTGGGAACTTCACATGGGAGTTCCACTTACATATGGGGGCCTGGGCAACGTAGTCCCAGGCGGACATTTGTCCAGTAGTGCCAGCTCCACAGGATATTGGAGGAGCATGGGTGTTTGCTGGATAGCTGGTGAGCCATCTCTGCTGCACCATCTCATCGAGGATAAGACCAGGATAATCAATGGTCACTAACTTGGGAGAATTTCACTTCTAAGATGCTAATTATTTTAAGTAGTGAATTTTTATATGGAGCTAAGTTTAGATTTACAACTAAATGTCATTTCTCACTTCTTTTGGTACCACTTAGTTGTGTGATTTACTTTAACTTTAATTTTCTTATACTTTATAGTTACATCACCTGTCTATGAAACTTAGAAATTACCATGTTTATATCAGTTTTACAAATCAGTAAGAAACAAAAAAAGCTGTCAACCTATGGTATGTCGTTGGATGTAAACATTGATTACATTTGATGTAACCCCTCTTCCATCTTTTTTCCTCCTTCTGTCTAGTTTGTGATTGGCACAATGGAAGAAGCTGGAATGTGTGGGTTAGGGGTGAAAGCAGACATGTTGCGCAACTCTCAATCAAATGATATTCTTCAACATCAAGACTCAAATTGTGGTGGTACGAGTAACAAGCATTCATTGGAAGAGGATGAAGGCAGTGACTTTATTACAAGGAACAGGAGTTTGATGAGCCCAGCATACTGTACACAAGAATCGAGGGAGGAAATTCCTGGGCGAGAGGCTCGAACAGATCCCCCTGACGGTCAGCAAGATTCAGAATGCAACAGAAACAAAGAGAAAACATTAGGTAATAATCTGTGCTCCGTGATTGGGCATTTTCACATGCTGCTCTTTTTACTTCTGCTTTCTTCAGTGCAGGTGATCTTGAACATGGCCGGTGTTGAGACACATGTTGTTTAGCTAACACAACTCTTGTCTGCAGTGGAGTCAGTCTGTATCTGCTGCCTTTTGTGTAGGAGACAAAGAGCAGGAAGTTGTTTTCCCTAAATAATCAAGAATAGGCTTTCTTGACAAAATTTGGGGCCAACTTGACAGAAGTAGTATTTGACTTGCCTTTTGCATTTCTGTAATGGAGTCTGACTGGAATTTACTGTGAAAACTGTATATTTATTTGATTTTTTTGAAAACTCCTCCTAAAACTTTAGAGAAAACATAATGTCTGGAGTTCAGAAAGTGGGTTAAGACTGGCTTTCAAGGGTATGTTTTCTTTTTCCTGCTGTGTTTGAGATTTAGGGCTAAAAAGGTAATGCATCAAATCTTGTTAGGAAATCTGAAATCCCCTTTTATTTTAGCTTTACTTATTGCCCCTAAGTTTTTTATACTTACTATACCTAAGATTAATAGTGTTAGATTTGTATGGTTTTCTCCATAGAATTATCCTTACATATTTTTTAAGTTTAT
This sequence comes from Prionailurus bengalensis, assembly GCF_016509475.1. Classification (NCBI taxonomy): domain Eukaryota; kingdom Metazoa; phylum Chordata; class Mammalia; order Carnivora; family Felidae; genus Prionailurus; species Prionailurus bengalensis. The sequence goes on from NC_057361.1 coordinate 13,320,980, forward strand.
TTATTTAGAGAGAGAAAGAGTGAGAGAGGGAGGGAGGGAGGGAGGGGCAGAGAAAGAGGGAGAATCTCAGGCAGGCTCTGTGCTGTCAGCACGGAGCCCGTCCAGGGCTCAAACTCAAAAAACCATGAGGTCATGACCTGAGCTGAAATCAAGAGTTGGACACTTAACCAACTGAGCCACCCAGGCGCCCTGAATTATCCTCATTAAATCCATTTTCTGCCAACTTGGAAAACCTAAAAATTATTATAGAAAGACAATTTTAATTCCTTACAAATAAATTTTTTCAAAATTGGCAGCCCCAATTATTTGTGTGAAAGCAGATGGAGTCTTAAAAAGTTACACATAATGTTACCATGTGACCCAGAATTCTACATTTAAGTATGTACCCAAAAAGGTTGAAAGCACATGTCCATACAAAAATGTGTACACGAGGATTCATGGCAGCTTTTTTCATAATAGCCAAAAAGTTGAAACAATACCGTTATCCACCAGCTGATGAATGGATAAATAAAATGTGAATCTGTACAGGGGAATATTATTCAGTTCTAAAAAGGAGTGAAGTACTGATAACATCCTACATGGGTGAATGTCGAAAATGTGCTAAATAAAGGAACCGGACACAAAAGTCCATATAATAGGTTTCCGTTTTATGTGAAATGTTCAAAATTGGCAAGTCTGTGGAGACAGAAAGTGGAATAGTGGTTGCCAGGGTCTTAGAGTGGGAGCGAGAGGGAATGACTGTTAATGGATATGGGGCTGCTTTTTGGGGTGATGAAAATGTTCTGGAATTAAGCAGTGGTGATGGTTGCACAACTTTGTGAATGCACTCAGTTGTACACTTTTAAAAGGGTGAATTTTGGGGTGCCTGACTGGCTCACTCGGTAGAGCATGTGACTCTTGATCTCATTGTTGTGAGTTTGAGCCTCGTGTTGAGTGGAGAGATTGGTTTAAAAAATAAAGGGGTGGTTTTTATGGTATGTGAATTTTATCTCAAAAAAACCAAAAAATAAGAAAACCCAGATGAAGTATGGGTTTTTAAATCTTGATTAAAAATTGCAGGTTATATTATGGCTACTTCTAATCCTATTTAATAATCATGTTTAGTCATCTCTTAAAATTCTTACTGGCCTTGGGCTGTGAATGAGAGGTTTTGGTATTGTGGATAGGAAGGTGTTCCATTTTGAAGTCATTTTTTCTTAAAAAAAAATTTTTTTTTAATGTTTGTTTATTTCTGAGAGAGAGAGACAGAGACAGAGACAGACCGTGAGCAAGGGAGGGACAGAGAGAGAGGGAATCACAGATTCTGAAGCAGGCTCCAGGCTCTGAGCTGTCAGCACAGAGCCTGACATGGGGCTTGAACTCACAGACTGTGAGATCATGACCTGAGCTGAACTTGGATGCTCAACCGACTGAGCCACCCAGGTGCCCCAAAGTAATTTTTTTCTTCATAGCAGTCTATATACCACATAACAGAGTCATTTTAATATATATTTCTAGGGGCTCCTGGGTGGCTCAGTTGGTTAAGCATAGGACTCTTGATTTCAGCTCAGGTCATGATCTCATGGTTCATGAGTTGAAGCCCCACATCGGGCTCTGTGCTGACAGTGCAGAGACTGCTTGGGATTCTCTCTCTCCCCCTCTCAGTGCTCCTCCCGTGAGCACATATACATGCTCGCTTGCTTGCTCGCTCTCTCTCTCAAATAAAATGAACTTAAAAAACACACACACGCACACATATATATTTCTAAATGAAATATTCTACATATAAGAGAAAACATTTTTAAAAATAAGAATGGTTTTTTAAAAAATAAAACATTACAGGGGAGCCTGGGTGGGTCAGTCGGTTAAGCATCCGACTTCGGCTCAGGTCATGTCTCATGGTTCATGGGTTCGAGCCCCGTGTCGGGCTCTGTGCTGACAGCTCAGAGCCTGGACCCTGCTTTGGATTTTGGGTCTCCCTCTCTGCTCCTCTCCCACTCATGTTCTGTCTCTCTCTCTCTCAAAAATAAATAAACATTAAAAAAAAAGATTTTAAAAATAAAACATTACCACTTATTTTGAAAGACCATTTGTCCTCTATCTCAGCCACCTGCTTCTCCCTGCCAAAAAGTTTTAAAATTACTGTTTTTAGTGCCTCTCATGGGGAAAAGAAGTTATGATGACATTCTTTTATATACACTAAACTTGGTTAACACATGCAGTGTGCTTTTACTAAATCATCAGAAGTTATTTTAATTGCTCATGGAAAAGATATATGTCACAAGTGATTATGTGCATCTGAGATAGAAAGTACCAACTGAAATTTCTTTTGAACTTCTATATTTGTACTTGGTGAGGAAGCTTTTAAAAATATTCTGCCCTTTGTAACTTGCCCTTTGTCTTAACTTGGACACCAATGGTTAAGCAAGGGAATTTTTAAGCCTTCAGCAAGAGTTCTTACAAATAGCTAGCGGTATTAGTGAATGAAGAAATTTGGGGGAGGTGGGGGTTGCGTGCTAATCCAGAACTTAAAAATAACTTTCTTAATTTAGCTGGTAAATCTCACTTCTAGTTGTAGGCACAAATTATTTCACTATGGCTATCAGAACATAGGAAGTGTTCCATAGAATTTACAGGTTAAGTTTGATCTCACTCTTCTGGGACTTATTTCTTATCTTGTTAATCATCAGGAAAAGAAGTTTTATTATTGATGCAAGCCCTAAACACCCTTTCAACTCCAGAAGAGAAACTGGCAGCTCTCTGTAAGAAATATGCTGATCTTGTGAGTATTAAATAAAGGTAGTAAGGTTCATATGAAATACAGCAAAATATGTACGTACTTGATGTAGCTTTAGATGTAACACATTGTATTCCAAAATTGAAGAGGAGACTGTCGTTTCTTGGGGCTTTTTGTTGCTTGTATGACTCCATTTTATAAGGTGATACATATAGAACATTGTAATGCTAAGATACAGCATAGATTTTTTAAAACTCAGTTTTAGGAATGAAAAGGCTGACTTAGAAGCACTGTGTTGTGATGCTTTAGATGCTAGTTGGGGTGTAGTGGTTCCTGTACTTAACTTTTCCCAAGGGAATTCTAGAGATAAAGGCTCGGCCCATTGTAAATGAAATTGTGAATTAGATGAAATAGTCTACTAAAACAATACTGTCTCAGGAAATCTTTATTTCACATCTGTGTGCCAGAGATTTCTTTTTCCATCTTCGAAAGACACTGACCTCATTTGTTCTGTGCCTATGTTATTTCAAGTAGCATTAGTTCTCTTTTTTTTTTTTTTTAATTTTTTTTTTTCAACGTTTATTTATTTTTGGGACAGAGACAGAGCATGAACAGGGGAGGGGCAGAGAGAGAGGGAGACACAGAATCGGAAACAGGCTCCAGGCTCTGAGCCATCAACCCAGAGCCTGACGCGGGGCTCGAACTCACGGACCGCGAGATCGTGACCTGGCTGAAGTCGGACGCTTAACCAACTGCGCCACCCAGGCGCCCCTGTCTTTTTAAATTTTTGAAAGAAGTCTCAACATGAAAACTCTGCCATCCTGTTTAAGTTGAAGAATAGGGAAGTCAGAACCCTTTGAAGTAAGGGTTGTGGGAAACTTTTAGAGTGAGTAGTTGTAATATAAATGCTAAAAGTAATGCCTTTTGTAAAACTAGTGTGAACTATTGACAGTTTTTATGCATTTTCATCTGTTGTTAAAGCAGTTGTTACATGTCATAAATAGTACTTTTTGTCATTGACCAGCTCTAAAAACGAATTGTTTTATTACTCAAAGAATTCTAGTTACTCTCCCTTGATTTATAAAGGGGTGTGTGTATTCCCCCACATAGCTGGCATTCGGCAGCCTAGCACCTTCTATTCAGAGAACAGGAAACCTTGTGTGACAGTATAAATGGCCCAGAACAGTCACAGATGCAAAGATGGCAGAAAACACAGTGTGTTCAGATTGCTGGCTTCAGGAAAGGAATGCTTCCGTCTGCAGAAGACAGTCGCTGTTGGTTGCATCCGCATGAGAATCCTGCGAGGAGTGATGGGAAAAGAAGACAAGGTCAAAAAAGGGAAAAGAGAAAAAGCAGTGTAGAGGGTTAGCTACTTGCCCCAGTATTGTGACGATGGCAGACTGCCGTGAATAAGTTAGAAGAAGAAAGGACAAATAGTCGCCTACGGCAGTCCTTCTCAGATTCACGCACGTCATTGGAACTTCTGTTAAAAGGCACATTCTGATTCACTGGGTCCAGGTTTGGGCCTGAGAGTCTGTATTTTAACAAACTCCCAGCTGGTGATGATGTTAATGCTGTTAACCCTGAGATCACACTTCAAGTAGCAGGGGTCTATGGTGTTTTTATTTGTGGCTTTTGTGTGTGTGGAGGTGAGTATGGTTATTTTTGTAAGTACCAGTAATGATAGCTGCATTCAATTCAGGATGGGTAACACATTGGAGATTGGCCTAGTGAGTAACCTGACTTATATTTGTGCTGAATTTATGAAGGATGAGATGTGTACTGTTTACAGAAAATGTACTGAAGTTTTATTTGTTGAAACAACACTCATTTCTTTTAAAAGGTATATAGGCTATATAGCAGTGAGACCGTGAATGGAGTAGCCTTTTCCTAAGGATTAGAGACCTTCCCTTTTGTCATCAATGTCCTCTGCCCTTTAGGGGGCGGCATTATCTGCCATCACTGATGCCCGTGGCATGGATGAATAGAAAAGGCAGAGCGGGCAGAGTGGTGTGTTGCACTGCAATCGGTATTGTCCACTGGGGAGACCTTGTGGCCTCCACATTTACCAGATAGCATAGGTTCACGAAATCCTCACATTTCACTTGCTAAGTGTGGATACCCTTAGGCTGGTAACACGATTCTTTTTTTTTTTTTTTTTTTTTTTTTAATTTTTTTTTTCAACGTTTATTTATTTTTGGGACAGAGAGAGACAGAGCATGAACGGGGGAGGGGCAGAGAGAGAGGGAGACACAGAATCGGAAACAGGCTCCAGGCTCCGAGCCATCAGCCCAGAGCCTGACGCGGGGCTCGAACTCACGGACCGCGAGATCGTGACCTGGCTGAAGTCGGACGCTTAACCGACTGCGCCACCCAGGCGCCCCACGATTCTTTTTTTGAGAGAGAGAGAGACAGACAGACAGAGAGGAAGACACAGGATCTGAAGCAGGCTGCAGGCTCTGAGCTGTCAGCATAGAGCCCGATGCGGGGCTGGAACTCACGAACTGTGAGATCATGACCCGAGCCGAAGTCAGACGCTTAACCGACTGAGCCACCCAGGCGCCCCTTACAACACGATTCTTAAGTACTTGTTATAGTGCTATTCTTTCCCATTCCTTAGTCAGTTTGTGTAGATTATTATAGTGGGATAATAAATCTTGATATCTGGTGGCATAGGTGTTGTATGTATCCTTCTTAATTACTCTTTTTGCCAGAAGTATCTTGGCTACTCTTGGCTCTTTATATAAAATTCTAAGTTCAACTTATTGGGGGAAATTGGGGGAAGAAACACCAGTTGGGGATTTTGAAGAGCATTTCATGGAATCTGTTGGTGCATTTGGGGGAGAATCGCCATCCTCCTGAAGTAGATGGAATTTAAAAAGTATATATCCTCGGTTGCCTGGCTGGCTCAGTCCATCGGGCATGTGACTCTTGATCTTGGGGCGGTGAGTTTGAGCCCCACATTGGGTATAGAGATTACTTCAAAAAAAAGTGTATATCCTTATGGGAAAGAAATTAGGTTCTTAGACACCATACACGATGATTAGTTCCAAATGGGTTAAGGATTTTAAATGCCAAAAATTAAGCTTGAATAATTTTAGATAGTTAGATTTATTTAGATAATAAGTGAATATTTTTCTAAATTGGGGTTAACGGAAGGATTTCTTACAAAAAGCATTATCAGAGACGGGATTGCAAAAATTGGCTGTGTTAAAATTAACTTACTGTTCAGCAAAAGACATTAAAAAATTGGGAAGAATATATTTCCCACAAACAGAGTATGTAGTTTCAAGGCTATCTAAGGAATACCTACAAATGAATACAAAAAGGACAAATAACCCGATGGAAAACTGGGCAAGAGACATTTAAGAGGCATTTTGTAGAAGTGGAAAAACATGAAGATTCAAAGATCTGCCTTAACATAAAGGTACATAAACATATAAAGAGATGTTCAACTTTATTAGTGATCAGGGAAATGCAAATCTGGACCACAGTGAGATGCGATTTTATGTCCATTGTAGTGGCATAAATTTAAGAATTCTGGTTGTACTTAGTTTTGGAGAGGATGTGCATCTATATCTACATGAACCTCTTATAAATCGCTGATGGGAGAATAAATTTGCCAGCCACTCTGGAAAACAGTTTGGCATTGTCTTGTGAAATAGACCATTAATCACTGCCTAGCAGTCCCACTCCTGGGTTTGCACCCAGAGAAATTCTTGCATGTGTCTACCAGGAAACACATAGGGCAGTGTTCGTATCATTGTAAGTAATAAAGTCTGGAAACAACCCAAATGCCCATTGCCTTGAGAATGGATCAAATATGTTGTGTGTGGTATATTTTTAAGTGGAATGTGACCAGTGGGCCAAATCTGGCAAGGCCAGTTTTTGTACTGCCCACAGATAAGAATGGTTTTACATTTTTAAAGTGTTTAAAAAAAGAAAATGACACAACAGACACAGTATGTGGCCCACAAAGCCTGAAATACTTACTTTTGGCCATTTACAGAAAAGGTTTGCTGCTCCCTGATCTGGCAGACAATTTGGATGAGTTCCAGCAATCTAATCTACAGCTGTGCTGTCCAAAATGGGGCAGCCATTAGCTACGTGTAGCTATTTAAGCTTAAATTAATTTAAATTCAAGAAAATGAAAAATTCACATCAGTTGTACTAGCCACAACAAAGTCAAAACGATTCTTTAAGGACCACACACAGATGAGATAAAGAGGGGAGAGCAAAGGAATTGTGAGCCCAGGATTCAGGATTGTGATTACCTTGAGTCCGGGAGGGCAGGGGGAGTTTCCAGCTCACGGTGGAGTTACAGATAGTGTGTGCAGACTGGAAGCTTCTTGGAACTGTCACAGCCCACAGTCCATCTACTTTGCAAAAATATTTTACAAAAAGAAAATTATTTTTCCTGGAGGAATTTCTCTAAGGTTGTTTTTAATAGCTGTAAGCCTATGGCCTGTAAGGATGCTTGGAATGTTTTGATAGGCCACAAGGTGTCGCTCTTGCTCTTGAAATTGACTGCATCATTTCCTTCTGTGAAAGGTTCGTAAGGCTGCTGTCTTATCTGTTAGTGTTGATTGAACCTTGAAATAGACTCATTTGCTCCAAACCTAAAATTGCAACAGTTCCCCTCTCACACACAAAAAATCCTGAGTGCTGCTTGTTCTAATTTGGGTAACCATTTCAGTAGAGTAGCTCGTGTGTATTTTTCAGAAAAGTAAAACTCGATGGTGTTGGTTTCTAAAGTTTTTCCAAAAACATTTAAAAATTTTTAATAAAATTAGATTAAGGGGTGCCTGGCTGGCCCAGTGGGTGGAGCCTAAGACTCTTGATGTCAGGGTTGTGACTTTGAGTCCCCATGTTGGGGGGAGAGTTTACTTAAAAAAAAAAAAAAGATGTATTTTTTCCCTACCCTAAATTATTTACTTACTCTCCTATCACAACTGGAAGAGAGACAAGGTTGGCAGAGTAGCATGACACAAAAATAATTTAAAGAAAATCTTGTACTACAATATTTGGTGTTTGAAAATGTATTCCATAGTTCTTACTGTATTTCCTCCAGCCATAAATCAAAGGTTTTCATTGGACTTCCTAATTGTAAAGTGCTTATTAATTTTAGCTGGAGGAAAGCAGGAATGTTCAGAAGCAAATGAAGATTTTGCAGAAGAAACAAGCCCAGATCGTGAAAGAGAAAGTTCATTTGCAGAGTGAGCACAGCAAGGCTATCTTGGCAAGAAGCAAACTAGAGTCTCTTTGCCGGGAACTTCAGCGTCACAATAAGACATTAAAGGTTAGTTGGTTAAGTTTTCTGTTTTTCAAGGGGTACTGACTCTGACGTAGCTTGCTTTATAATTACTGTGTACATATTTAAAATAAATGCTTCTCTCTGCCTGGAGACAGATACCAGCTACATTCTACTGTTTTGCTTGGCCTGATGCTTCTTAATGAACCTCATACCTGGTCATGGGGAATCTAATTGAGATTGATATTTAGACGACAGCTTTCCTGCCTGGAGTCCTGGCTTAGGAAGCTCAGAGCTGCAAGTTTTCTGCTGAGCACTGATGTAGTTAATTACCACGTATGAAAAGTTGAAGTGAAATGAGAAGCTGAGGAGAAACAGAGTTGAGGCAGAGACTGAGCCTGGGAAGGGAAAACACCTGCCGAGCTCCTTAAGGGCTATTAATCAGCTACATTGCCAAACCACCCTTGCCTCCCCCCCCCCCCCCCCCCCCCCACCCAGCTGCTAAGTACTTTTAGAATAGCGCTCAAATCTTGGCTGAATATAAAGGAAGACGGAGCAGGTACCCAAAGATGAATTGGTGCCAGTAGGGGAAGAAGGAAAAAGAGCCAGAGACATGGAGAGGCAGGCCTGCCCTCATGTACAGCTTTGGTACGATTTTGACTAAGCAGGATCTCTCATCAAACTGCCCCAGCACAGCAAATGCCCAAGGCCCTAGAATATAGTTGCACTCAGAAAATGGATCTTCACCTACTGTGGGAGCTGTTAGTTTTTTTGGCTTTTGAATCCTTCCTTGTATTTACATAATCATTAAAGTAGGTATGTTTTTCTTGTAGCAAATCAACATTTTGATTGGACTGATAGCTGTTTAGACATATAGAAGTCTTTTAACACTTGTATCTTAGCAAGTGTTGAAAGTAAGCTTTTTAAGATACAGGTTTCTTTTGTCCCTTGGCTTCTAGGGAGTAGTGTAACCAAGAAGGTAAGCTGCAAGGAGGAGTCTCTCGGCAGGCTGGTTTCAGATACTGCTGTGTAACTGGCCGGGAGGGTGGAGGGAGCTGGCTGTGTGGGGAAGCAGCTCCTTACTTAGCTTTCAGTACAGCGAATTATTCTATCTACTCAGGCAAAGCTGCTGGCTTATTACATGAGAACATTCTGGTCACAAATACAGGGAAGGAATACTTCAGGGTAGCAATAAATGAACCCCTGTGGCAGCAGCTTCTTTTATGAGCATCTTCTCTATAGGTCTATACCATTAACAGAACTTATTTTGGATAATAAGGAAGAAAACATGCAGCAGGCACGAGAGGAGGAAGAAAGACGTAAGGAAGCCACCGCACACTTCCAAATTACTTTAAATGAAATCCAAGCACAGCTCGAACAACATGACATACACAACGCCAAGCTCCGCCAGGAAAACATCGAACTGGGAGAGAAGCTTAAGAAGCTCATTGAACAGTACGCACTGAGAGAGGAGGTAAAGCCATTTTCTGGGTGTAGACAGCTCATTATCAGCAAGGATTTTTCACCATTCACGACTGAAGGAAAACTGCCATCACAGGAGGTTTAGGGACTTCTGTATGCATAGGGGGAGCCGGACATTTCATGGGAGAAGCTCAACCACCATGGGAACAGGAGTCTTGGGGACCATCACTTAGATAGTGGAGAGTCCATGGATTCGGGGAGGTGAGGCAATTTCTTGGAGATGTGTTAAGTACTACTTGACTTCCATGTAATACTAGAAGATTGTGTTTTTAGCATGCAGGTTTTTCCCCTTATCTAGACTAATAATAAATATTTGGCCTCCAAATATGCTGTAACTCAGATATATGTGACAATTTGGACAGTCTATATTACCACCGTATTACACCTGTGTTTCACATTTCTTTTTTTTTTTTTTAATTTTTTTTTTAATGTTTTATTTATTTTTGAAGGAGAGAGAGAGAGAGAGCGTGAGCGGGGGACGCGCAGAGAGAGAGGGAGACAGAATCCAAAACAAGCTCCAGGCCCTGAGCTGTCAGCACAGAGCCCGACGCGGGGCTTGAATTCACAGACCACGAGATCATGACCTGAGCCAAAGTCGGACACTCAACTGACTGAGCCACCCAGGCGCCCCTCACATTTCTTTTTATTTTACTTATTTTATTTTATTAAAAATTTTTTTTAACATTCATTGTGGAGAGAGTGTGAGGGGGGAGGGGCAGAGAGAGAGACAGACAGACAGACAGAATCTGAAGCCGGCTCCAGGCTCTGAGCTGTCATCACAGAGCCCGATGTAGGGCTCGAACCCATGAATTGTGAGACCATGACCTGAGCCAAAGTTTGACGCTTAACCCACTGAGCCACCCAGGCACCGCTCACATTTCTTTTCAAATGGGGGCTTTATACTATGTGAGAGGATAAGAAAGAACCTATTTCTCAACTCTCCTACCCATTAAAGTAAAAAATTGACTGGAAGGATCCATGCCTGCTGATCTGGATCATTGGCCTCCAGCTAAGACTTTTTCAAGCTAGTCAGGAAGTTCACAGGTGCTGTCTGTGTTAAAAGCAAATAGGCGATGGCCTGTTTTCTAAGGTTCCTTACTTTTGGAGGTCAAATGGGCAGGACTAGAGGCATCAGGCTTTTAAAAAGCCTTTGAAAAGCCTTTGAAGTTAGGGAAATGTGCTTCTGTGTGTGTTGTAGCCCTACACAAACAAGTAGATTAAAATAGCTGATTAACATTAAACAATAAGATGAGCACCTCTGTGGGTCACTTTATCCAGTTTTGAAGGCAAAACTTTAGATCATATTAACTTACTTTCAGCCCTTCAGAAGCTGTTATTTAAAAGATTTTTGTTTCTGTTTTTTTTTTTTTCTTTTTTAAATGTTTATTTTTGAGAGAGTACAAGCAGGGGAGAGGCAGAGAGAGAGGATCCAACGCAGGCTCAGTGGTGACAGCACAGAGCCCGATGTGGGGCTCAAGGTCACAAGCTGTGAGATCACGACCTGAGCCGAAGTCAGATGTTTAACCTACTGAGCCACCCAGGCACCCCTAAAAGAATTTCTTTTTAATCACTCTCTCTGCCTTTTGCTTTTTGTTGTTGTTGTTGTTAATGGAGAATTACACACTTAACGGTAGAGAGTATATTACCTGGTTTCAGCAGGTGAAACCATAGTTTCAGCTTTATTCCCATCACCTTGCCCTGGATTATTTTGACACAACTTCAAGGTGTCCTGTTTATTCCATTCATATGTATTTGACGGTGTACCTCAAAAAAGACAAGGGATGCTTTTTTTTAAAAATTTTTTTTAATGTTTGTTTATTTTTGAGAGAGAGAGACAGAGTGCGAGCAGGGCAGGGGCAGAGAGAGGAGGAGACAGCAGGCTCCAGGCTCTGAGCTGCCGGCATAGAGCCCAAAGCAGGGCTCAAATCCACCAAGTGTGAGATCGTGACCTGAGTTGAAGTCGGATGCTCAACCGACTGAGCCAGCCAGATGCCCCATGGGATGCTTTTTTCAAGCACAACCACATTTTCATACCTAAGAGAATTAAAACAATTACTTAACATTTAATATTGAGTCATTATTCAATTTCTGTGGTTCCCCCATGCCCCCCACCCCCCTTTTAAGCTATTTGAATCAAGGTCTAAATAAAGTCTGTTTCACTGGTTGATAGGTCTCAAGTCTGTAACATGAAGATTTCCTTTTCACTCTTTTTCCTTTTTGTAAAAATTTTTTTACTTAAAAGAATTTTTTTAATGTTTATTTTTTGAGGGAGAGAGAGGGGCAGACTGCAAGCGGGGGAGGAGCAGAGAGAGAGAGACGGAGAGACCAAATCAGAAGCAGACTCTAGGCTCTGAGTTGTTAGCACAGAGCCCGATGCGGGGCTCGAACCCAAGAACCGCGAGATCATGACCTGAGCCAAGGTCCAATGCTTAACTGACTGAGCCACCCAGGCGCCCCAACTCTTTTTCCTCTTAAGGGGTTTATCGAAGGAACTTTTTTGTCTTAGAGAATAAATTTTGTATTAGATTATAAACCTCTCAATTTTCTTAAAATTATTCTTTTAGTTTTGTTTAATATGACAGTCTGCCACATTATAGATGTAGAACACTTGAAAATTCTGAATGTTTAAATCACATTACGTGTGAGACTTCCTTATTTTGAATGTAATCAGATGTTCTTTGGTCAGGAAGAGTTACTTTCTGCATCTGAGAAGGGATGTTCTGATGACTTTATTGTACATAAATAACCACCTGACAATTTCATTTGGAAACCATAGCAACCTTTTACCAAATTTTAGTATGTGCTAGGCACCAAGCACCTTACGTAGTGTAACCATTGCACCGGGTCTTACAATTCTGCCGCAGAGTGTGGTTCTCCCCGCTTAGAAGAGGGAACAGAGATTCAGCAACGGAGAGATTTGTCCAGGGCCACACACTAGCCAGAATTTGACCAGGGCCACATCACAGCGTGCTGCCTCCATCTGAGAAATTTGGGGAAATTTAAGATTTGCGGAGAAAAGTACCTAGGAATTATGTGTACGATGCACGGCGTTAACAGTTTGATCTCTTTATCCGTATTCTTCTTGATACACTTTAAGCCTCGTTTTCATCGTAGGGCAGAAATAGGAAGTACAGGTGTGTGGCTGATGAGGCTTCTCGACAGCCCAACTCCAAAAGGGAAGGGGTACAGGGTAGTAGCCAGAAGGCTCCTTTCCTGCAAGTGTGGGAGGGTCTGCAGTGTGATGTAAGGCACACGCTTCTCCAAGCGCATGGACCCGGTGTCCTCAGCTGTGGTGGAAGAGCAGGGTGATCGTGAGCGTGGTATCGTAACTTGTGTTGTTGCCCCATCATTGTGTTCCTGTTTCATTAAGTGATGGAAGAAATCTTACTTCTCCCATAGCATATTGATAAAGTGTTCAAACATAAGGAGTTACAGCAGCAGCTTGTGGATGCCAAGCTTCAGCAGACGACACAGCTAATAAAAGAAGCTGATGAAAAACATCAAAGAGAGAGAGAGTTTGTAAGTTCTCTTTCTTAACAAAAAATTTGTCGAAATTGGACCAAAGCCATTTGAAGCATTGAAACTTATTCTACATTTAATACGGCACCCGGGTCATGCTAACTGGTTTTTTGTTCTAGATTGAGAAGGGCATGTGTGTCTCAGAACGCATTTGGCTTTTATTTCCATTTTTTATACAGAAGATACACTGAAGAGTTTAGACCAACTAGTGGAAACACCTGCACTCATTTGACTTTTCCATGCTTAGAATAATAGTCACCAAGTTCCAGAATTATACCAGTATTTAGCGGTTCAGTTTAATATCAAGCTTACCGAACACTAGTCTCATATATTGTTATATTTTGTCTTTAAATAAGTAACTTGAAAGTAGGGAAACTATTTGTCTACTTATTCTGGCATAATATTCTGATAAAATTTTAACAGAATTCTCTCTACCTAATCACTCAGCATCGTTCCCAGAGTGTATGTTCAGACTATATTTCCCGTCAGTAATTATGAATACCATGGAATCTCACTGGGTATGTACATTTAACACACGCAAATTCGACTCTATATGCTTAACCAAAACCAACCAACCAACTGGGAGATGATTATGGCAGTGAGGACTGTTCCATCCAGCTTCTGCGGAAGTACCGTAGGTGTTGAGGCGAGCCTGCTCTGAAGACTTGGTTCGTCAATGCCCCTCATGGTGTGAACTTACCGTGTTGAGTGTGAGCCTAGGCTTAAGAGAGAAAGATTTTTCATACAGCACGATCCTTCTGTGTGAACTGATAATGCTGTCCTGTGCGTGATGGAAGAAACGGTTGTCATTTCCAAAGCAGGAGTATGAATTTTGTACATTCACACACGCACATGCCTACGTTGCACGTTTATACTTTGTGATTGGTTTAATATCTTTTCCAGGCTTATTTGGACTATGTGTGACATTTTACTTCAGGGACTGAATTTCAACAGTTGTTGACTATGCAACCTCGCTATATAATTTTCCTGAAAACTCAAGTATATAAATTAAAGCGCTCATCCACTTCTCCCCTGCTTTTTAAAAAGTGATCAGAAACTGGTGTCTGATTTCACTGCTTTGCTCCATACCCTTTCGCTCTGCCTCATCTTGGTTCTCAAGGAGTACCGTGGTTTTCTAAGTCACTTAGATAAATGTCAAGATTCTGAGCCCTGTTTTCTAATACCAGACTTGTCTTTTCACCTGAAACATAACAATTTAACCCTGAGTTTTGTAAACCTATTATTAGGCCTCTAGCGGTACTCTTTCTAAGCAGTAAAAGATGATTCCAACATTCCTTAGTGTTAACAAGGGGAACAGATTGAAGACGATAGGTAATGAGCAGTTGATGTAACAAATATTTATAGGCTTGTAGTTTTTGCTAAAAAAATGAGTGGAAGGATTAAGCCAGACTCTGATCATTTGACATAATAGTCATATTTGTAATTACTATTAGTATTCTGCCAGAATGTTTCTGTTTTCTAGTTATTAAAAGAAGCAACAGAATCAAGGCACAAATATGAACAAATGAAACAGCAAGAAGTACAACTAAAACAGCAGGTAACTTGACAGCAGGGGGTAGCGGCGTTTGTAAGAAAAATCTGTGGTTCATTTGATACGTATCTTGAATTTTCTCTAAGATGCTCATGCTTATTCCCAGCCAGAACTGAGAGTAGATCACGTGTCCCTCCTGGAGTTTTCCTCTTCGCTTAGGGTGACCAGCTCATCCTGACTTGCCCAGGACTTTCCTGGTTTTAGCATTCAGAGTCCCGTGTCCCTGGAAATACTTAGGTCTCAGGCAGACGGGGACAATTGGGATGCTGTCTGCAGTGCCCCCTTTCCAGTAGCCCAGGTATTTCCTCCCTTTCCCAGTCTGTTCCCATGTGTGTCTGCTGATTTCCAACTAAAGAAAACCTGAGAAATCTTCAGATTGTAGCTCTTTTGTATTAAGATGAATTATACAAAATTGCTGGTACTTCTTTGACCTACAAAAATGGCAATTTCATATAGTTGAACCTAAAATCTTTAGAATTTTGTGCGGTGAGCACGTAACAGGCAGTTTTAAAAACTGTCAACCACCATACAGTTCTACTCCTAGATAGAGCTGTGGAGGTGGTGGTTTTCATGGGGGTCCTTCCTACTTTTCTTTCTTTTCTTTTTCTTTTTTATTGTTTATTTTTGAGAGAGAGCACGAGCAGGGGAGAGGCAGAGATAGAAAGAGACACAGATTCAGAAGCAGGCTCCAGGCTCTGAGCTGTCAGCACAGAGCCCAACACAGGGCTTGAACCCATGAAGGGCGAGATCATGACCTGAGCTGAAGTCGGAGGCTTAACTGACTGAGCCACCCGGGTCCCCCCTGCTTTTTTCTTTTCAAGTATACGATAACGTTATTGTTAAGCATAGTCACCATGCTGTACATTAGATCCTCAGAACTTACTCATCTCCTAATTGAAAGTTTTTGCCCTTTGACCATCATATTCAGGTATCCCCCTCCCATCAGCCCCTGACAACACTATTCCACTTTCTGTTGGAGTTCAGCTTTCTTAGATTCTGTATGTAACTGAGATCATACAGTGTTTTTTCTCCGTCTGGCGTATTTCACCTAGCATAATGCCCTGAAGGCCCATCCATATTATCACAAACGGCAACATTTCTTTTTTTTAAGTGGCTGATTAATACTCTATTGTGTATATGTACCACATTTTCTTTATTCATCTCTTTGTGGGCACTTAGGTTGTTTCTTTATCTTGGCTATTTTGAATAATGCTGCAGTGAACACAGGAGTGCATAGATCTGTTTGAGATAGTGATTTCATCTCCTTTGGATATACAGTATACCTGGATGTAGGATTCCTAGATCATATGTTGTATTTTTAATTTTTTGAGGACCCTCTGTACTGATTTAATGGTGGCTGCACCCATTTACATCCCCACCAGCAGTGCACAGGAATTCCCTTTTCTTCATACCCTCGCCACTGTTTATTATCTCTTGTCTGTTTTATAATAGCCATCCTGACGGGTGTGAGATGACCTCTCATTGTGGTGTCGATGTGCGTTTCCCTGATGAATCGTGATGTTGGAGCACCTTTTCATGTTCCTGTTGGCCATCTGTGTGTCGTCCTTGGAAAAATGTCTATACAGGCCCTCTGCCCATGTTTAAATTGGACTATATTTGTTTTTTGCTATCAAGTTATATGAATTCCCTTAGATACTTTGTATACTAACTCTTATTGGGTATGTGGTTTGCAGATATTTTTTCCCATTCCATAGGTTGCCTTTTCATTTTGTTGATTGTTTCTTTTGCTGTGCAGAAGCTTTTTTAGTTCAGTGTAGTCTTCACTTACTAATTTTTCCTTGTGTTGCTTGTGCTTTTGGTATCATAACCAAAATTTCCAAGACTATTGTTGGGGAGTTTTTTCAACCTATGTTTTCTTCCAGGAGTTTTATGGTTTTGGGTCTTATGTTTAAGTCCTTAATTTTTGTGAGTAATGTAAGATAGGGGTCCAGTTTTCCCAACGCTATTTATTGAAGAGACTGTCCTTTCCCCATTGGGTATTCTTGGCTCCCTTGTCAAATATTAGTTGACCATATTTGTATGGGTTTATTTCTGGGCTCTCAGCTCTGTTCCATTGGTCTATGTCTCTCATTTTATGCCAGTAGCATACTGTTTTGATTACTTAGCTTGTAGTATACTTTGAAGTCAGGGAGTGTGATGCCTCTCTGTCCAGCTTTGTTGTTTCTCAAGATTGCTTTGGTTATTCTGGCTCTTTTGTGGTTCCATTCGAATTTTAGGATTACTTTTTCTGTAAAAATGCCATTGTGATTTTGATAAGGATTAAATGTAGATGGCTTTGGGTAGTATGGATACTTTAATTATACTGACTTTTGATCCATGAACACAGGGTATCTTTCCATTTTGTGTTCTTCAAGTTTTTTCATCAGTGTCTTAGTTTTCAGCATGTAGATCTTTCATATCCTTGGTTAAATTTATTTCTAAGTATTTTCTTGATTTTGATGCTATTGTAAATAGGAGTTCTGGTTGTTTTTTTTTTCTTTTTGGTAACAGTTTTTTGGTGGAGTCTTCAGGATTTTCTGTGCATAAGATTGTGTCATCAGAAAACAGATATAATTTTACTTCTTCCTTTCTGATTCAGATGCCTTTTATTTTTCTTGCCTAATTACTTTGGCTAGGAATTCTAGTACTTGTGTTAAATAGAAGTGGTGAGAGTGGGCATGCTTGTCTTATTCTGATCTTAGAAGGAAAGCTTGAAACCTTTAGCTGTGGGTCTATCACATATGGCCTTTATTATGTTGAAGTATGTTCGTTCTGTACCCCATTTGTTGAGTGTTTATATCATCAATGGGTGTCGTATTTTGTGAGATGTTTTCTCTGTATCTATTGAGATGATCATATGGTTTTTCTCCTTTATTCTGTTAATGTGAAATATCACGTTTATTGATTTGTGTATGTTGAGCCATCATCCTTGCATCATCACTGGGATGAATCCCATTTGATTTATGGTATGTGATCTTTTTAATGTGCTTTTCGATTTGGTTTGCTAGTATTTTGTTGATTGTTGAGAATTTTTGCAAGTTTATCCATCAGGGATTTTGGCCTGTAGTTTTCTTATAGTATTCGTATCTGGCTTTGATTTCAGGGTAAATGGTGACCTTACATAAAAAAAAAGTTGGGGAGTGTCCATTTTCTTCCGTTTTCTGAAAGAGTTTGAGAAGAGTTGGCATTCGCTCTTCTTTAAGTGTTTGGTGGAATTCATCCATGAAACCATGTGGGCCGAGGCATTTCTATGTTGCTTCCCTATTTTCCAACCCAGACCCCTTAGTTTTGTCCTAATGCAAACCTTTCTTGGTGTTTGTCTTCTGTGGAGTAAGGCTAGCAGACGCTGCCTCCCCACTCAAAGAAAAGATAGAGAAAAGACTTCCTGTGTCTTTATGGACAGGTGAAATTAGGTATTTACCTGTAGTTCACCCTTTTCCAAGTAACTAGATTATATTCAGTTGAAGAAAGTATTACCTATTTTATTATATAATAAACCTGTTTTAATGTAAGGACTCTAAATTAGTTCCAAAATGCATTGATACATTGAGACTGCTGTGAATCTTTATGACCACCTCTTTTTCAATGCTTTTTGTCTTCAGGCCTGTTTTACAGTGTGGTGATTGATACTCATTTCCTATGAAGTTAGACTCAGTTTAGAGTGAAAATTCAAGAAGTCTTTTGAACTTCCCACTATAACTTAGGATTGTGGTAGATTGCTTGTAGGAAATTTGAACCCCTTATTAGCTCCATAAACTCTGCTGTCCGTGTAAGTGGAGAAGAGAATTGATACGGAAAAGGTATATAAAGTCTATCTATGTACAGCTTTGGAAAATAGACTTGAAAAAATTTTTTTAATATTTGTTTTTGAGGGAGAGAGAGAGAAAGAGCGAGCGAGCAGGGGAGGGGCAGAGAGGGACACAGGATCCAAAGCAGGCTTTGCACTGATGGCAGAGAGCCTGACACATGGCTCGAACTCTAGAACTGCAAGATCGTGACCTGAGCCAAAGTCAGACGCTCAACTGAATGAGCCATCCAGGCGCCCCTGGAAAATAGACTTGAGCGTGGGAGTCCCTGCAAAGCACCAGAGGACCCTTCTGTGAAGCTCCCAGGCAGCTCTGATTCTGTTGGACTGTTCTCATTGTAACTTCTGTTTGCGGTCTGTGTCACCCTGGGTCGTGTTATCTGATTATTAGTTTCCTTTGCTGTCACGTCTTCCTTTTCCTAGTCCCTAAATGTGGCTGTCCTTTCCAAGAGTTGGTCTCATTCTGTGTTCTTACCATGTCAGTTTCCAGCATTTGTTGAGGATAGAGTCGAATTGGTGTTTGTTGACCCATTGTTCTGTAATCCAGGCATGTAAGGCCAGGTGTGATGGTAGTTGCCACTTACTAACTACCCAGTGTGGGCCAGCATTGAGCTCTCGGATGGGACAGTCTACCTGGATGTTGCATCTTCAGTAACAGTGGCTGTGGGGGTGCTTGGGTGGCATCGGTTGAGCACCCGACTCTTGATTTTGGCTCAGGTAGTGATCTCAGGATCAGGGGATTGAGCCCTGCGTTGGGCTCCGTGCTGAGCATGGGGTCTGCTTAAGATATTCTCTCCCTCCCCCTTCCCCTCTCCTCCCACCCCCGACCCCTCCCTCCCTCTGCCCTTTTTCCTCCCTCTCTCTCTCAAATAAAAATAAAATAAAAAACCAAATAGAATTTTTAAAAAGCTGTGAACATGCATTTTAAGCTTTTTGAGATTATACAATGCAATAGGGACATTATTATGGTCCTTACAAGCAGGGTAGTTTCCAGTATTTAAAGTGTACTTTGAGCCATGGTCCTCAAGACCCAAACCAGTCAAAATCAAGTAAGTCAAAAACCCCATCCCACTGAATTCTTTCTTTCCCCACCAAACCAATGCTTCACCTTCTGTTTCATTTTCCTGTATATGTTAAGGAAAGAGTTTTCCTTTTTTTTTTTTTTAATATTTATTTATTTCGGGGGAGAGCATAAGCGGGAGAGGGGCAGATAGAAGCGGGCTCTGTGCTGACAGGCTGACAGCAGTGAGCCCGATGTGGGGCTTGAACTTAAATGGTGAGATCATGACCTGAGCTGAAGTCGGATACTCAACCGACTGAGCCACCCAGGTGCCCACCTTTTTTTTTTTTTTTAACGTTTATTTATTTACTTTGAGAGAATGAGAGCATGAGCGGGGGAGGGGCAGAGAGAGAGAGGGAGAGAGGATCCCAAGCAGGCTCTGTACTGTCAGTGTGGAGCTACACACGGGGCTCGATCTCAAGAGCCACGAGATCATGACCTGCGCTGAAAGCGAGGGTTGGTTGCTTAACCAGCTGAGCCACCCAGGCGCCCCTGGAAAGAGCTGTCGTTGATACCAAGCTAAGAACTGTGCAGGTGATGTTCTAAAAGAATGCTCTTTTTCCAAGGACAGTTTTTCAAATCTAAGGAGAGGGAGTAGTTCGGGAACAGTTAGTTGTATGAAATTTGCAGTTCTACCAACCACAGCAGTTTTTATTATAATTGGTGGATTGGAGCTAGTAAATATTTGTACATTTTAAACATTTACTTCTAAAGATGTTTAAGTCCACGAAACTTGCTAAGTTTCAGTGGATCTCAGTGGGTTATGGAACTTGAGCTATCTCTGTCCAGCACCCGAGGGCTGCTTTGTGTCTGCTCTTCCTTCTGTCACTTATAACAAGTAACTAATGCTTAAACATAGGATGTTCTTTTGGAAAGTCTTTTGGGATTTCAAATGGTTTACCTGGAACTCAGAATATTTCATACTTTTTTTCTGTAGCTTTCTCTTTATATGGATAAGTTTGAAGAATTCCAGACTACCATGGCAAAAAGCAATGAACTGTTTACAACCTTCCGGCAGGAGATGGAAAAGGTATTTGCGTATTTTTAGTAGAATATTATGTAAAAGGGAATTAGTAGAAGAAGCTATGTTAAGCATGATCACTGCCTGGACGAGCTGATGCTGTTCTGGTACAGTCTTCATTTGCCCTGTTCTGATCCTCTAGTGGCATCCTGTGTGGTCGTTTTGCCCTTGGAGTGGTAGTCCGTGTAGCTAGTGAGCTCTGTGCTCTTAAATACTAGCTTTATTAAAGTGAATTCCTCTGTCAAATACAATTTGTCATTACACATAAGTGGTTTCTTTTTTTGTTGTTGCGTCTTGTTTTATTCACTCAGGTGACACCCCACCCCTCCTTCACAAAGCTCTGTGTTTTTGGAGATTTTTTAAAGACATCCAAGCCCAGAACACATTTTGGTTGGTTGATTTTATATATATAGATATATTTATATATCTATCTATATATATATTATTTATATTTATATATATACACAGAGAGGCAAACGCATTTATGTATATTTTTATATATATATATGTAATCAATATATATGTGTGTATATATATATATATATATATCAGTGTTTCCACCTTTTTAAAAAATTTAATTATCAATTATCTATTTTAAGTAATCTCCACACCCAACATGAGGCTTGAACTCACAACCCCAACATCAAGAGTCACACGCTCCACCAGCTGAGCCGGCCAGGCGCCCCAGTGTTTTCTACATTTTTAGCTTTTCGTTTTGTTTTAACTATAGCCCCACTGAATTCTTTCTCCTTCGTCCAAACCCTTTCTGTCTTCGGCTTCGGTTTAATTTTCCTGCCCACATCAAGGAAAGCGATATCCTTGATACCAAGCTGAGAACCAGAATATATACACATATATCCCTAAATCTGTCCATTCATTCTCCTTTTACGTGGCATATTCCCCTTAAAATGGGTCCTTGGAAAAGGGTGGCGGGTTGGAGACAAGTACGGCGGCGCCTGGCACTTTGTGAGCATTCGGTGGGTGTGTCATGACTGTGACTGGACCGTATGCAGTGGCGGGGAGTGTGTGCTCCAGGCAGCGTCCCGGTCCCGTGTAATGTGACTGTGGACAGGTGGTTTAACCTTGCTGTGCCTTCCTCATTAAAAATAACAAAAATCCGTATCCTCTGTAAAGCCGAGTAATTCCGACAGTACTTGGCCATGTTAAGCACTCAAATTACCGCCTTCGGGTATTTTTAGACCCGGTAATCTAGGGAATTTGGTGAGCGGTGGATCAGTTCTGCCTGCCAGTCCTCCCAGCTGGGGCTCAAGTTGAGGGGTGCTCTTTCTGCACAGCGTGCGCCCGAGCACGCTGTTCGGGCAGAACCGTTTAAGACGGGCTCTCCAGTCGCTGTCCTCGCTGCTCGTGGCTTGGAGATCACTGTCGGTCAGCACTCGACCCCGGTCTTCCACGAGCTCTTCGCGTGGCCTTTGTCCCACTCTGCGTGGTGTTCGTTTTGTGGGTGACAACCCATCGCCCCGGGCATTGGCTCTGTCGTACCCTTGTTTCCCTTAACGGCGCCTGGCTCAGTGCCTCAGCTGGGGTCAGGGCTGGGGCACGGTCAACAGGACATGAAGGAATCTCGAAAACGGGACTCATTGACAGGCGCAGATAACTCTCATTGTGAGTTTCTGAAAACTGGGTTCTTGTAGTGCAAGTTTAAAAACGTTCCCCTTATTTTTGGAGCCATTTTATTGTTAGCAAAACCTGAAGTCGACCAGTCTCGTGAGGTGTGAGGATGCTCAAAGCCAAGGATGAACTACTTTCATCCTTCTCTCTCACTGGAGTGCTCGCGAAGTTACGCTGCCGATAGTTCCAAAACTGATACGGTCTTGGGGCTTGCGGTACGTCACTAATTCTTCTTTGCGGGGAGCTGTAGAAACCCCTGTGCTTCCAAGAATCAGATGAATTAGTTTAATGAACAGAAGACTCCTAACGTGGACATGTTTTTGTACAGTCTGGGGAGGAGGTCTCTCAGCTGGATTGAGAGACGCACTCCAGCCTAAGCCGAGAATTCAGTGTGGTGTCTGACCGCTTTCTCCATGTGCTGCTGCCTCTGAAATCGAGGAGATTAGATTTGTTTGTCTCATAATGTGAAACCCCTACTTTGGTTCCCGCTGCTGCCGCCCTAGATGCTTCTGAGATCAGCTCTGCCGCCAACGGACGGGCACAGCTGTCAGCTGGGCAAGGCAGGTGCAGTGACGGGGGCGGGGCAGAACAAACTTTTCTGTGGTGGGACAGGGTGTACGGCTAAGAAATGGAACTTAGAATTTACATTTGCAATTGTGTTGATTGCCAGATGACAAAGAAAATTAAAAAACTGGAAAAAGAAACAATAATATGGCGTACCAAATGGGAAAACAACAACAAAGCGCTTCTGCAAATGGCTGAAGAGGTGAGGTGGTTTCCCGTGCGTAAGGTGTGTTTGTAGTCATGGGGACTCGTGGAGCTCAGGCCCTAACAGGGCAGGGGGTGTGTGGGGACACCACGGCCGGAGTCAAGGGCTCTGGCCAGAACCGGGGGCGGGGGGACGGCTTCGCAAAATCTGCAAGTGTCTTTCGGGGTTGTAGGTGGGGGGCCCCGAGGGAGGCCTTAACAGATTTCCTACTACCCACTCAGTCGGTCCAGGCTTCTGCTGGAGATCGCCAGAAGGCATGTGGATTTCGCTTTCTTCGGCAGTCAGTTCTCACACTGGAACTTGCCTCAGATTCCAGCTTGTTAACAAGCTTGGTCTTAAGACCAAGATGGCTAGGTTCCACCCAGAGTTCGGTTCACTAGCTTGAGGAATCAGCCTTTCGAACTAGTCTCCTGGGGCTGCCAGGGCAGGGCCCACCTCCAGAAGCACTGATCGGATCTCCCGGTGCGGGAGTGGAGTACAGAGAACAACTCCAGTGCCTTTCTTTCTGTTTTTTTTCCAGCCTTGAATCTTGTTCTCATCTAACAAAAGAAATGTATGTAGAAATGAGTCGTTTTCTGTTTTTAATCAGGCCCTTAACTTTTTTTATCTTTAGCTTTGTGAGGAGTATCTTGAATTCCCTTAATTGTTGATCGCTACAAAATGTTTTTTTGTTTTTTTAAATTTTTTCAGTGTTTATTTTTGAGAGACAGAGCGTGAGCAAGGGAGGGGCAGAGAGAGAGAGAGGGAGAGAGAGAGGGGGAGACACAGAATCCGAAACGGGCTCCGAGTTGTCAGCACAGAGCCGGCCACAGGGCTCGAACTCGGGAACAGCAAGATCACGACCGGAGCCGAAGCCTGATGCTCAACCGACTGAGCTACGCCAGGCGCCCCGCAAAATGTTGTAAAAAGTGGATTTTGGATATTTCGGGACCCTAGGATAACGTTAACCGTGTTAAATACATTTGGTGCCTGTAGCTAGGTATGTAGTGAAGCTGGCTAGACGGTTAGGTGGTGCTTGAGGAAATGGAGCCCGTTCAAGAGGGGGATTAAACAAGTAGTTTCTGACGGGACTCCGATTTGTTCACATTTTGTATCCCGTAAACTGTACTCCACGAGGTCACAGGAATCATTTTTCCTTACAGAAAACTGTCCGTGATAAAGAGTACAAGGCCTTTCAGATAAAACTGGACCGGTTAGAGAAGCTGTGCAGGGCTCTTCAAACGGAACGGAACGAGCTCAACGAGAAGGTGGAAGTCTTGAAGGAGCAGGTCTCGGGGAGGGCTGCAGGTGCGGACCTAGCACTGCCTGGAACGCAGCCCTGCGCTGCCCCGGTGTCCCCCAAGGAGCCGAACACTGCTTCTGAAAGCGCCCCGGGAGTCTCCCTGGAGGCCGCGCCCAAGGCGGCGAAGGAGAGAACGGCCGTGTCCGCTGGGCCAGGTATCGAGTCCGTCGACTGAAATGAAGTATGATCACTGTATCGAGAGCTATATTTTGTGTATAACTTTCTGTTAGTAGTAACTATTGGTTTTGTGGTGAAAATTTTCTTACTTTTTCTACCATATCTGTATTTTCTTAGAACTACTGGACTTACGTGGTACAGGAGGCTGCTTAGCAGTTTTGAATAGTTTTCCTTCAATACGTTTTCCTCAGCCGTGTTGCACATCTGCCTCATTTCCCTCCATTGGAACGCATGTGACCATTGCTTTGTCCTATCTTCCCTATTCCTTGCACAGAATTATTCTCATTTCACTCGAGATGGGACCGATCATTACAGGGGAACTTTGTTCTGATAATGGTTCCTTGGTGTGAAAACCATATTCATTTAAACATCCTGGCCCCCCCGATTAATATTACTCAAAAAGAAATCAAGATGATTAGCTTTGTCTTAACGGTCCATTTAAATGCCAAGTAAAAATAAAGTAGGGTTGGGTCAGAAACCAGCATAGCATCTTTGATTCAGATTAGCTTTTTGATAATATTTATATCACTTGACAAATTGACATGGCTGCAAGCCTCAAATTATTCAAAGTTTCGGCAGATTATGTACATAAAGGTGTCACTTTTAAAATAGCATATACAGGCAAATCATCGGACAAACAGGCTTAATCTTGTGACTAAAAACAATCCTACTGCTTCGGTTTCAGGTTAGAACTAGAACCAGTGTTTGAACTTGGACCACCTAGACACTTGGACCGCCGTGGAATATGGTCGTTTGTTGGCTTTGTTTGGGATTTGGGTGCACATCCTCCACTTCCCGCAGAAAGCAGCCACTGGTGGTTGTTATTTTAAGCCAGGGAGGGTTCAATTCGCGTGTAGCTGTCATCAAGCGGAAGTCCCTCCTCTGCTGCCGTCTTGCTACTTGAAATTTGGTGTTCAGCTAGTTGCGTGAATCCCAACAGCAGTTCTCCAGGTTTTTAAAAAGGGAATTTTAATTGTGGATCATGCTAACCGAAACATTTTATTTCCAAAACAGAAAAGACTGGAACTCACATTTTTAACTGTGGGAAGACTTGGCAGAGAGTTTTAAGTAGTCAGGATCCATTACTTAGGCTCTTGGTGTGTGGCTCTACCACCCCCTTTTCTTACTTTTAAGAGAAAAGCCAGTATTAATTAATCTAGGTCTCTGCAATTGGCTTGGACTAGGGGAACTTGCCCTCTGAAGCATGTCACTTCTGAATTTGTTCGGCTTTCCTTTGTTGTTAATCATGTTGAGTGTGGCTGAGTTATGCAAATGAGAGGTCAGGTTGCACCATGAAAGCTTGGACTTTGATTTGCATTGAAAATACTTTATGAAATAAAAAGGCTCTACTAGAATGGATGCTCTAGCACATTCCACTGGGCACAACTATCAAACTGAAATTGCTCACTGGACTGAATGAAGTTTGTTCTGTCTAGTTAAAAAGGTTTTCTCTTTAAAATTGTAAAGTCCTGTCACAGTCCTAGTCTAAACTGGGTTCAGAGAATCGAAAGTTGTCTAAAGGAAACTTCCACCCTCAGTCATATGAAATCGAGGGGTCAGACAGTGGAGGAAAAGAAAAGCACAGAGCACATTGTGTCATTACTGTCAAAAGGAGTCGGAAGCAAAAACAAATACCCCTCCTCCAACGGCCTCTTCTTATAAATACTCCTTTCTGCTACTAGATGAAATGTTGGACTCGTTTCCCCTAGAGGAGATGAAGGTATATATCAAATATAATCTACTTCGAAATTAGTACTAATGATATTTCACAAGAACTCTGCTGGATGTACAGCTCTTACTGTTGAAGCCATTTGTGTAGCTCACCACGTTTCTTTGTGGTGCTTGTCCTGTGTGGAAGATGTAAATCTTGGACCTGTTGCATATTTTCAAGGGCTTTATAAAGCAATGTGATTAACAGTACTTGGCCTGCTGCTATTGGCTTACTATGTATTTGTAGCTAGATGCGATCACGGTATTTCAGGGAGGTAGATTCTGCTTGGGATGCACTAGGTGTCTTTTCAGAATCTTGCCTCCCCTTACCCTGTGAATCAAAACAAATGGGACCCTCTGAGATCTCCTCCCCACCCCCAAGCTGTCACCTCACCAGCTCAGTGTTGTGGCTTTGTAGCACGCCCTGTGTCCACCATATTCTAGAACACTGTAATGCTCTTAGGCTGGTCCAGAAAAGGTTTAAGTGTCGAATTCACTTCAGTTGCATTTGTTGCTCCATCCTGGGATCTTATTTCTAGTGGCGGTAGACTCCACGGAGTAGAGAATACTTGGATCATGGACCATTTCACCCTCAGACTCCTAACAGAGTACATTTCTTGGTCTTGAGACCAGTGTTTTTTTAGTTATGTATGCAACTGCCTTTATTACACCTGGTTATCACAATTCAATTCTCAGGTGTTGCAGAAAAATCTACCTCTTTCAGACTGTAGATGGAAATAACTGTGAAAAAAAAAAGATGCAGAGATCTTCTAGTTTGTGCTAAACACACTGCTTTATTTTTTACAGCCCACGTCTTTCATGAGGATACGAATTGTTCAGAGGCAGTCTTGTTTTGCTTTTCAAAGACATTTTGTAGAGATTTTTCACTAATGTGAATCTGATTTTATCTACTCGATTCTGTATAGATGAAGTAAATATGTATGATAAATTTAACGGCTTCTCTGTATTTTGTTCCCCATGTGTCTAACAATGAATGTGTCTGAGGATTCCAAAGACAGCTGTAGATAGTTGGTTTCTTAGGCCTTGGGAAGGATGGAGACTGGGTGGAAGCCTCACTTCGTGTGGCAGGCCTCTGTGTGTACCTTAGCTTTGACTCTAGAAAAATCCTAGAAGTTTAGCTGCTGTTGAGCCCTAAAAAAACAAAACGGTGCATTTCTCCAAGCCTTGACTGCTCCTAGAACATTCCAGGGTGTACCTATTTGAACAAGAGAATTAGGTGTAACAGGCAGAGAAGGAACTTTAATTTTTGACAGAGTCAGCATGAGTGGGAGAAGGGCAGAGAGAGAGGGGGAGACACAGAAGCCGAAGCAGGCTCTGAGCTGTCAGCCCAGAGCCCGACATGGGGCTTGAACCCACAAGCCGTGAGATCATGACCTGAGCCAAAGTCAGACCCTCAACCGACTGAGCCACCCAGGTGCCCCAGGAACTACCTAATTTATGAAGACGAGCAAAAAAGTACTTAAGCACATACAGATATAAGAGGGGCCAGCAAACAAGTCAGGTGTAGTAATTATTTTAGACTTAGTCATTATTTTAGGCTTAACGGGCCACAAAGTCTTTGTAAAAGTCCATTTTCGTTCTTTTAAACAACCTTCTAAAATTAAGCGTAGGGCGCTGGGTGGTCCAGTTGCTTAAGTGTCCGACTTCGGCTCGGGTCATGATCTCACGGTTGGTGGGTTTGACCCCATGTCGGGCTCTGTGCTGACAGCTTGGAACCTGGAGCCTGCTTCAGATTCTGCATCTCCCCCTCTCTCTAAAATAAACATTTAAGAAAAATGAGGTGTAAAAACCATTCCTAGCTGGCAAGTCTTACACAACAGGTTGGGGGGCGAACCTGGGTTTGTCCGCTTTGCTGACCCCTGCCGTGTAAGCAATCAAGCTTTTGTGGGGGAGGGGGTGGGGAGAAGTGGAAGATCAGGGTAGTTCCGGGTTTACAAGTCTATCGACCACGAACACACCTACCTTCTCCCTACCTTTGCAGTAGGACATTGTCCAGGTACCCTGGAGAGAAAGTCAGTTCAAGGCACATACGTACCAGCTTTCTCACAAGACCGGACACACACATACATACTCTCCTACCCAGGTTCTAAAAGAATAAAACAGACTTTATTTTAAAACTTTATTTCTGCAAAGCCAATCAACAAGTGTTGGAGGGAAAAAGTGTAAAAGTTATTCTTGCATATCTGGGAACAGCAAGCACTCAGTTTGAGAAAACAAGGACTTAAAATAGTTGAATCAAAGGCAGTACCCTGCTACTTGCATTTTAAAACGGTGATGTTCTTTCTTAACATAACTTTCTTCCCTAAAAGCTACAATATGATACAGTACGCAATAGCTCACTTGAAAGTGCTAGAATCAGAAGGTAAAGAACGCCGTATGCCATCCCACTTACATGTCCTACTATACAATGCCTTTTTGGCGCTTGATAAACCAAGCATTCGTGTAGCATTACATTCAATAGAAACGTTTCTTGTACTTTGGGTTTTAAGATCCTTGCCCCTCCAGTTCCGATGTTGTGACATCTGACTCTTCGTCATTGTAAATATTTTCAGCCTGGAGAGGACAACCAAATAAAAGCATAGGTAAAAACGCCTCATCGTTTTTACAAAATTGTCTAAAACAGCATGAGATAATTCTGTCTACGCTTTAGGATTCGCCGGTCAATGGGTTTCAGTGTTGGAAATTTTTAGGTTAGAGGTTTTCCCCCCACACTTTAATGAGGACACACTGAGGTGGTGTTCTTATTCACCAGTGTGTAAATCGCACCGCCATACCTAGCTGTCCACGTACTGCTTATTCCTATCGTAACAAGTGTTTTCCAAAAGTATTTCAAGCATCATTTGGATGAAGCAGTAGCCCCGAAGTTAAGAGATTTGGCTGGTTAACAGCGCCTTAGAAAGGTCAGGTACTTAGTACTCCTCACCAGAGAACTCACTCAGTACCCTGCAAATACTGCCTATGATGACACAGCAGACACCAGACATCCAGCAGTGATGCCAAGAGCCCAGGTGAAGTGGGCAACAGTCGTGCAGAGCGACCAGATGCTGTGTCCACAGCTGTGTGTGTGTGGGGGGGGGGGGGGCGGGTACACACAGGTTTCTCCTGACCTGACAGGTACATAACTGAACTAAAAGACTGTTGTTAAAACGGACAAAAGTCTTTTAAGATTGTTTCCTTTCTGTATTTGGTGTGATATGCACAACTTATAATAGAAATACTTTGAGTAAATAGTTTTTCTCCTTTTCATTCAGGAAAAATAAACATTTTAGCTCACCATTTGCCATATCTGCATGATGTTATCCTCAGACACCGAGCAAATGACCCAAGGTTCATTGGGGTTCCAACTAAAATCTGATATCTTGGCGGTGTGTCCTCCATGAATAAACTGTTAACAAGAGTTGAAAAATAAAGCCTTTGTTTTGTATCTTAAGTTTCCAGAGCATCAGTCTTGCAACGGAGGTTTAGAGGGAGGGGTTTACAGGCTTAGTAAATCCACCCTCCACTTATTTTGCAAATTTCCAAACCCTCAGAAAAGGTGACAGAACATAACAGTGAATGCCTGGACACCCTCCACCTACATTTCCCAAATACTAATGTTAACACGTGTGTTTCCCTACACAGACACACCTGCTGAACCACCCCTAAATAATTCTCCACACATCACCCAAAAGTAAGGGTATTTTCCTACACAACCGCACTGCCATTTCCATACCTGATACATTTAACGTTAATTCAGCCTCATTATCAAATGTATGTGGTTAGGTACCAATATTTAAGGCAATAAATTTCCATAATGTTCTATTACAGACATTCTTAAAACTGGCCCACCTGAGGAGTCTCCTGGTTCTTCTCTGTAGGGCCCCCCCCAGGTGCCCCTTCTCCCCTTGCTAAAAGAAAGGCACACCTCCCAGCCACCCTCAATCTTTTCATGGCGCATCACTCAAGGTGGGGATTAAGAACCACCACCACCACCACCACCCCGGGCGGGGGGGGGGGAGTTAGCTCTAAAAGCAAAGCCCCAGAAAGGCCAGGCAGAGAGCTTTGCTATGAAGTGAAGGGGGCAGAGGCTCACTTCCTACAAGACACAGCCTCACAAGAGAGTACTGGGCTTTCCTTACCTCAGAAGAAACCATTCTCACAAGGACAGTATGAATACACGATTTTGAACAAAGAAGTCACAGTTCCTGACCAAGTCTGATTTGACTCGTTTGACAATTAGGTTACAAGCAAGGTAACTATTTTACCTAATAATTTTTTCAGTTTAAAAACAATAGGAAAAAAACAGCTTTTCAAAATCACGTTAAGGGGGACATAAGAGAAAGTATGTGCAGACCACAGGCTTGGAATACAGAAGGAGTCCTCAAATCAAGATCCTGTTACACTAAAATTATAGTATCCAGTTTACCACAAGTAAATGTCCCTTGATTTCAGGCTCTCTTGTCAAAGGAGCAAAATCCTAGTGATTTCCTCAAGAACTACAAAATTGTTCTAGAACCATAAGATACAGGGTATCCAAAAATAGCTGGAAATCTTGAAAACATACTAAGTGCACGAATCAGTCACAAAAGACGTTATATTCCATTTCTAGGAATTGTCCAGAACAGGCAAATCTAGAGACACAAAGTAGATCACTGGTTGCCAAGGGCTGAGGAAAGGAGCAGACCGGGAGCGGACAGAGTTCCTTTTTGAAAGGGAAATGATCTAAAACTGATTTGTGGCAATGGTTGTACGATTCTGTGAACATACTAAAAACCATTGAATTACACAGTTTAAATAGGTGAACTGTATCTCAATGAAGGTTTTACCGAAATTAAGTACAAACAGCTGGGCGAAAACATCTTGTAGCAACAACTCAGCTAGAAAATACTTTAAAACCACGAAGCCATGCATCCCAAGACAGACTTTAGATTAAGCCACTCAATACAGAATAAACCATTTAGGTGCTATCATCTGTCTAGGATGACAGTTTATTAAGAAATGCTATCCTTTAATCAGCAGGACACAGAACATGCTAGCACGTGAGAATCTCCTTATACCCCTTTGCCACTTTCTGCCATTGCTGGTGGGCATGGGAACACATCGGACAAGGAGTAAGGGGATCTTGGACGTCCGTGCAACATGGAGGTTTAGTGAGCATCTTCTTTTAAAAGTGGTGGGCAAAGCACAAGTATACTAAAACTGAGTACTGGCCTAGGAACTAAAAACACGTTACAGAGGAATGAGTGGCCATGTGCCAAGTAACTGGTGGAAACGAACGTGGATTCAGAGCGAGGACGGACCACTGTGAAGTCTGGCCATGCTTAGTAGGAAAGGGACTTAAAGGACGAAGACCGACAAGACAGACACACCACAGAAACCTCCCAAGGGCCAAGGAGATGTAAGTGATTCAACTAGGAGTAGGAGAGAGATGGTAGACCATGTTGGCACCAACAAGATCGAGAATGTCTTCATTTTCTGGGCAGGGACCTCAAAAACTCAGGTCACTAAAACATGTCTATATGGTTAAATAGTGGGAAGTATTGCTGAGTATCAATACCTACCCCCCACACCCCCCAAAAAAAAACCCTCAGAAATATTACCATCGGGAATCAGTGAGAAATTACACTATTTCCCAGGAACCCAACTGGTTCTTAGTGAAACATTCGTAAAAACCTACTGTGCTCTATTTACTAGTTTCAATAAATGTCAAAACCCAATCACAATAACCTTTAAGACCTCCAATTTGAAATCATCTTCAAGAGCTAGTGCTTGAAGTTCTGACTTATTTTCCAGATACATGGATCAATAACAAATTGTCCAATCTGCACATAACATTTCATCTTGCATAACAAAGCCAAAATATACCAGGAGTTCTGGAGGCCCATCTTCTGCGTCTTCTGCTGATTGTTCTTCTCCAATTTTGCTATTAAGAAAGAATATAATGCTCTCGTTATTGGAATTCTTGTAATGGGAAGGATGTTTGCAAAACCAGCATCAGCCCACAAAACACATCTTAAAACACATGCTAGAAACAACTTCTATACCATATCCATGACAGTTTCTCTACTAATTACTGGTGGAAGGATGGGATGCTTACTTCCTGTAAATGATTTAAGAGCTGTTCGTAACTGAAGACCCCACAATGAAATGGCTAGAAGTTAATTTACAATTCAATATTCAAGTAAATACAATTCATTATTCTTAACTGTGGTTATTTACTGCATTGGATTTAAAAGGTGAAACAACACATCAGTCAAGGGAAGGCTGTTTTTTTTTTTCCTTCTCTTAAATTCCATTTGTAGAATTTGCCAGCAGGCCCAACAGTGAAATCTCTTTACACACCAAATATCAGCCCTGGTATCTAGCCCCAATGTGGACTTAGCTAGTAATAACTGCTGAAAAAGCAGCCGAAATACACAACCTTCCAAGTGATACTTTCTTTTTCTTCCCATTAAACTCAAACCAAACACATGGGACTGCTAGACAATTCTGTTTATCCTCCAGTCAGGAGTACCAATTGCTAACACTGACCTTTTTTTTTGTTTTGTTTTGTTTTGTTTTTTTTTTTAATTTTTTTTTCAACGTTTATTTATTTTTGGGACAGAGAGAGACAGAGCATGAATGGGGGAGGGGCAGAGAGAGAGGGAGACACAGAATTGGAAACAGGCTCCAGGCTCTGAGCCATCAGCCCAGAGCCCGACGCGGGGCTCGAACTCCCGGACCGCGAGATCGTGACCTGGCTGAAGTCGGACGCTTAACCAACTGCGCCACCCAGGCGCCCCTTTTTTGTTTTGTTTTAAATGTTTGAGAGAGACAGACAGACAGAGAGAGAGAGAGAGAAAGAATGAACGGACAGGGAAGGGATAGAGACAGAGGAGAGAGAATCCCAAGCAGGCTCCATGCTGACAATGCAGAGCCCAATATGGGACTCGATCTCACGACCCCAGAATCATGACCCGAGCTGAAATCAAGAGTCGGATGCTCAACCGACTGAGCCACCCAGGTGTCCCTAACGCTGACCATTTTAATCCATAATTTTATCTAATGTAATTTTAACAGTATGCAAGTCATGAAAGAATTTTAAGAAGAAATTTTATAATGCCTGCAAATTTATTACGGGCACCTATAGGGACAATTCAGCTGCATCACTCCATACAACCACTAGTTTTAAGTTTCTAATTTTACTACTAAAATTGTTTTCAAATAAAACTGAACATAGTCAAATATCTGCTTTAAAGATCGTCTACATTTCCAAGATTCTATCATGGCCAGAGTTTGTTGCACATGAACACAGAACATCAGATGTTTAGAATACGAGCACTGTATTCCACAGTGTTTATGTCCTCTACACTGAAGGACCTGCCTGTCTCTGTAATTAAGGTGGGCTTAGTTTTAATAAACTAAAAACTTAGTCCACTTCAAAGCAATACATTTAAATGAAGGTAGAAAACAAGTTATCTTTTGGTAATTTAATGATTTAAACTTAGGATAATGACATCTTAGAAATATATATAACTGAACACCTTTATTAATGGGTCTAAAGGTTCAGACAAAAAAAATTAAGGAATCTGAAATTCTTCGAATAGCTACTCAAAAATCAAGGGACTTTAAACACTGGGAGAAACTAGAGCCTGGGTGGCTCAGTTCAGAGTCCAACTCTTGATCTCGGCTCACGTCGCGATCTCTGCGCTGACAGCACAGAGCCTGCTTGGGATTCTCTCTCCCCCATCTCTCTGCCCCTCCCCCGCTCGCTCTTTATCTCAGAAGAACTTAAAATAAATACAATAAAATTGGAAGAAACTATAAAATACTGAGTCCAAGAAGAACATAAGCTCTCTCACAGCATGGGCTGCGCTTATCCCGTTCCCAAGTGTATCCCCAGCAGTTACACAGCCCACAGTGGGAGCTCAGCTCTTCCAAATGAACCAATGAAAGCACCGAAGAGCAAGCAGTAAAAACACTCTAGGAGTGCAGGCATCAAGTGAGCTCCAGTGAGACGTGAACAGCTAGCATCCACACCCCCTTTCTACAGCAAGAGTGTCCACAATACAATTATCTGGATATTAAAACCACACACTCCCCCCAACTTCATGCCTGAATATCAACAGAAAAAAAACTGATCTTCTCAATCTAGTTTGCAGTCCATTTGCTGATTCATTTCTATTTCACAGAAGAAAGACTCTTAAGGAAGGTACATGAAAGTTGCTTTAATATATTTGGCTTATTAAACCGGGGTTAGCAAACTACTCTCTAGTTTATTATTACATCATCTGCCAGATTAACATACTTCTGCAGTTTCTCGTCACCAGATTGTGAGTTACCTTAAATCCCACACGTTCAGGCGGCGATCAGTACCACTTGAAGCCAGAATAGTTTCGTTATGTGGAGACCAGTGGACCTAAGTAATACAGATTTGGAAGTGTAAAGAATCATCTGTTCCTACATTTGTGGATAGTTTCTAATCCTCGAGATTTTCCCATGTCCTGTTCTGCAATACTCTCTGTGGCCTGCGGCCCTCCTTCCTTGTCCTAGGCCTTTCAAGTGCTCTTAAATGGCCCATCTCCCTAGCCTGCCCCCCGAGAAGGACCACACTTCCCAATACAGGGGACCTCAGCTAGAAATCCCCATAAACTTATTCGGCCCCATAACCATCCCAGAATCTTGTAAACTTTTCAATGAAGTGCATCTTAAGCCTATCCAAATCTCCATTTGAAACCACATACAAGGTTTTGTTTTGTTTTTTTCACTAGAGGACCCACCCACACTGGATACCTTAACTGAAGAATCCTTGGGTTTCAATTTTTAAACTGATCCTGTTTTGCAAGGTCTTTTCTACTTCTAAAGTAATAATCTCACAGAGCTCCAAGGTACTTCCCACTAGTTAACCTAGAAGAGGAACTTAAAAATATATATACATACCATGTCTGCTATAAAAGCAAAAAAAATTTAAATAGCCCCCATCCAAAAGTTAGTAAAAACCTGACAGAGACACCAGAAAACTGTCACGTACCTGGAAAATTTCATCTTTATGAGATTCAAAGGTATGGAGTTTTAATTTTAAATTACGCAGATCCCATAAAGCTACAGTCTGAAGAAAAAATAAATGAAAAGGAATTCATTTCTCCACTTCACAGAAGAATTTTAGAGTATCTGATTATAGAACAAGGCAACTGGGTCCATAAACACCAAATATACAAAAACTTAGAAACCTTATCCGCAGAGCCAGTTGCGAGAATGAACTCGCTGTAGGGATTGAACGACAGACAATTGACCTCGGCAGTGTGAGCGTCCACGAGGTGGCTCGGCTTGGAGGTGGTATTGGACCTGGTGTCCCATCTACAACACAAAGGTACGAGGCACACAGCACAAGAGGAAGCCACCCGACCCTCCCCAGCTTGTCACACGCTCACACTCGTTTCCAGGTCCACACTGCTCCACACCACCCTATCTCCGCTATGCTCGCCCCTTTAGAGACACCCCAACCACATACAGAGCTGCCATTGGACTTCCAACCACTAAAGGACATATTCTAAACCTACGGAAAATAAACTAAGGCTATCATTCCTGGTTTCGTGTTGATTAGATTCCTGTCTTAATTACCAACTATTTCAAGCATACACCAACTACTCTGTAGAGAATGATGTAATAATTTGATTCCTACAACCTAGCCTTGTTAAATTTTACTATCTGGCCATATTAGCCTCAGATATTAGTTTACGAGATAAAACACATGACAGGTGACTGAGCACAGCCCTGTGGCTGTGACCTGATGCAATCATTCTTAGCGCTCATCTTCAAAGTCACCTTGACTCCCAATTTTGATATTTACCACTACGCTACCAAGCACGTTTCTTCACATTTACACTTTTTTTCAAATAAAAATTATGTTCATTCATATAGCACAGTAACTTCTATGCAAAAACAGCCATTATATGACTTCTTGTATGTCAATTCTACCTCACTAAAGTTTTTAACGCCAGTATAGGCCTTAAAAAAAAAAAAAATCAAACCACAGGCCACCAGAATCACTGATGGTCTCATACAGGACACCCATATACGAAGACCCCACTGAACCTTCCACCTTACATCATAAGTTTCTGATCATCAGCAACAGATCCAAATAATGACTCGTGTAGCAGATGCCAGGCCACATCCTCTACGACAGCTGAGTGGCCAGTAAAGATGGCTTTAGCGTCCACAATCTTGCCTTCCTTTGGTCCTGCATTTATATCCCACAGACAGACAGTCTAAAGGAAGGAAAAAACAAATAACCTTCGTTAAAAAATTATTTAACTATAGGCGCCTGGCTGGCTCCGTTGGAAGAACATGCGACTCTTGATCTCAGGGTCATGAGTTCGAGCCCCACGCTGGGTGTAGAGATTATTTAAATAAACTTTAAGAAAACTATTTAACTATATAAGAGGTAGAAATAAACACAAGGCAGAGGAAATGTAAATAAAAGTAAAGCTTCAGAAACAGAAGAGTGTATGGTTGTAGTATAGCTTCCATGATCTGAGATGCAGGGGCAAGGAAAGGAAATGGTAACAGGGACAGGGAAACCGAGCATGATGGCAGCAAGAGACAATCACATTCAAGTTTCCACCTAGATACAGTCAAGTATCTAAAAGTCAAGTGTCTAAAATTCATCTAGATTACACAATGCAACACTGAGAGCCCAACATTCCATATCTACTGAACAGAAATTCACATCCTAAAAATTCAAGCAAGGTTGGGAGACTGGGAATTAAAACTAAAACATGCCTCTTAAAAAAGCAAAGAGGCTAAGTCTCACTTCACAGCAGAAACCACTACAGCACATTAGAAAGTCAGACAGGTGGATAGCCCAGAAACCCCAACTAGGCTACTTTGAGGGGCCAAACCTTAGGGCCTGCAGACAGATCCCCACAGTGTACTCCTCAAAATATCAGCAGAACCCAAGGAGAGGCCACAGGCCTCAAAGATCACAGATCAGCAGGCTCTGGGAGTGGAGTCTTCTATTGACAACCATCACAAAGAGGAAAGACATACTGTTTATGAAAAAAACATTGTAAGCTATATAGGGCAATGATTATCATCCAAACAATTTAAGACAAAGGTAAGTCCACTAAGGTATATTTGCAGTAATACCACTGACACTGGTATGGGATTCATCTTTTTTTTTAGGTTTTTTTTTTAACGTTTATTTTTGAGACAGAGAGAAACAGAGCATGAACGGGGGAGGGTCAGAGAGAGGGAGACACAGAATCAGAAACAGGCTCCAGGCTCTGAGCTGTCAGCACAGAGCCCGACGCGGGGCTCGAACTCACGGACCGCAAGATCATGACCTGAACCAAAGTCGGCCGCTTAACTGACTGAGCCACCCAGGCACGCCATGGGATTCATCTCTTTTAAAATCACTTTCGAGGAGGCGCCTGGGTGGCTCAGTCGGTTAAGCATCCGACTTCGACTCAGGTCATGATCTCACGATTTGTGGGTTCCAGCCTCGCATGAGGCTCTGTGCTGACAGCGCAGAAACGGGAGACTGCTTCAGATTCTGTGTCTCAGTCTGTCTCTGCTCCTCCCCCGCTTGCGTGGTCTCCCTCAAAAAAATGAATGTTAAAAAAAAATTAAACATTAAAAATAAACATTAAAAAAAGTTAAAAAAAATCACTTTCTTATCTGAGTTTCAGCAACAAAGCTATTTCCCAGTAGCAGCTATTTACCCATGAACAAAAAAGTAGTTTTACATAATACACACACCTTAGCCTTTGTTGATACGTACACACTCAGATGCAAAATTTACAAGCACTGAAGAGAAAGGAACATGCAGAGCTCTTGCCATCCTCCCCTGCTCACTTCAGAAGGATCCTGGGAAGATTAGCAAGATGCCTGGCACATGCAGAGCCCTTGGGAAATGTCAGCTTTTATTATGACTAGCAACTCCCAGCCTAGTGTCTTCAAAAGGCACTAGTAATTAAGTTACTGAGTATAACCCATCCTCCCTGTTTTGGAGACTCTATCACACCCACTTTGAGGGAAGGGGAGGAAAGCCTCCCTTTGGAGAACTAAGGGAGACCTTGCTTCCCAGCCTCCCTTGTGACTGGGACATGATGTCGGCTCCAGCAGTCTGACAAGGATTTTGAACTGTGACCATCAACAGGAAAATCTGTTGTCAGGACTGCAAGCGTGGGGAAGAGGGAGTGGAGTATAACATCTACCAGCCTGATCTCTGAGTTGTGGATCTGACCTCTCCTCTCTGTTCTGGACCATTTTCTAGCCATTACAGCAATTCTGTGAGCTACCCTGCCCAATGTCCTTCTGATAAATTCCTCTTCTGTCTGCCATCAGCCAGAGTTGGTTTCAATTGCCTGCAGCTAAAGAATCTTGACTGGGCCAATTATCTGCCTTAAATATTTAGAAAAACATCAACAGAAATTGTGACCAGTAGAAACATAAAGAAGGTCTGTGATGTGACAGGTCCTGTTCTAGGCAGGAGGATATACTAAGGAAGAAGGCAAAGAACCTGTGGCCAAGTTATAAAAGATTTCAAAAGCTCCAGAAGTCTACTCTCAACTCTGGGGGCAGTCATAGCAAACACATTTTGCTTACAGTATGGGTTCCATGAAGGAATGTATGGAGCTGCAGGTGGCAAGAATGCTACAAACACTGGGGGCGCCTGGGTGGCTCAGTCGGTTAAGCCACCGACTTCGGCTCAGATCATGATCTCACGGTCTGTGAGTTTGAGCCCCATGTCGGCTCAAACTCAGCCTGGAGCCTGCTTCAGATTCTGTGTTTCCTTCTCTCTCTGCCCCTCTGCCTCTCATGTGCTCTGTCTCTCTCAAAAATAAACATTTAAAAAAAATTTAAAAAAAGAATGCTACAAACACTGATCTACAATAATAACAGGATCACTTTGCATTTGTGTGGTACCTTTAAGATACTTGTATGAAGGATGCCAAGACAACTCAATAGGTAAATATTAGTCTCCTCAACAAACAGTGCCAGAAAAACAGGATAATCACATGCAGAAAAGGAACATGAACCCCTACCCCACACACAAAACTAAACTCAAAATGGATAAAGGACCCACCTATATGCAAGATCTAAAAGTATGCAATTCTTAGAAGAAAACATAGATGTAAATCTTTGTGATGTTGGATTATATGTAATGGTTTCTTAGGATACCAAAAGCACAAGTAACAAAAATAAAAACTAAACTGGACTCAAAATTATTTCTGTGCTTTGGAGGGCATCACCAAAAAAGTGAAAAGACAAGCCACAGAGTGGGAGAAAATCTTTTCAAATCTCATCTGATAAAGGACTGGTATCCAGAATAAAAACAATTCTGACAACTCACTAAAAGAAAAAACCCGAAATTTAAGGGGCACGGGGTGACTCAGTTGAGCGTCCAATTTCAGCTCAGGTCATGATCTCACATTCTGTGGGTTCGAGCCCCGCGTCAGGCTCTGCACTGACAGCTTGGAGCCTGGAGCCTGCTTCAGATTCTGGGTCTCCCCCTCTCTCTCCCTGCCCCTACCCTGCTTGTGCTCTCTAATAAAAAAAACAAAACGAAACAAAACAAAACCACAAAATTTTAAATTTGACAAGGAATTTGAATACAATACTTTTCCAAAGAAGATCTATAAATAGCCAATAAAAACATAAAAAGATACTCAGAATCATTAGCCATCAGAGAAATATAAATCAAAACCACAAGGAGATACCACTTCACACCAACAAGGATGGCTCTAAGAAAAAAGAGACAATAACAAGTGCTGAGGAAGATGTGAAGAAACTGGAACCCTGGGGTACACACTGCTGGTAGGAATGTGAAGTGATGCAGCTGCCGTGGGAAAGCTTGGCAGTTTTTCAAAAAGTTAAACACAGAATTACCATATGACCCAGTATTTCCACCCCTAGGTAATGAAAACCTACATCCACACAAAAACTTGTACAAAAATGTTCACAGCCAACATCATTCAAAATAGCCCCAAAGCAAAGCAAAACAAACAAACAAATAAAAAAAACAAAGCCCAAAGTAGAAACAACCCAAATGTCCATCAACCGATGAACTGGTTGTTCAGCCATGAAAAGGAGTGACGTACTGACCTATACTTCAACATGGATCAACCTTGAAAAACTTACGCTAAAAAAAAGAAACCAGACAGAAAAAAAAGCACATATTCCATTTATATGAATTACCAAGAATAGACAACTCTAGGGGTGCCTG
This sequence comes from Prionailurus bengalensis, assembly GCF_016509475.1. Classification (NCBI taxonomy): domain Eukaryota; kingdom Metazoa; phylum Chordata; class Mammalia; order Carnivora; family Felidae; genus Prionailurus; species Prionailurus bengalensis. The sequence goes on from NC_057361.1 coordinate 13,361,162, forward strand.
GGTGGCTCATTCAGTTAAGTGTCTGACTTCGGCTCAAGGTCATGATCTCGAGGTTTGGGAGTTCGAGCCCTGCCCTCCTTCAGGCTCTGTGCTGACAGCTTGGAGCCTGGAGCCTGCTTTGGATTCTGTGTCTCCCTCTCTCTCTCTGCCTCTCCCCTGTTCACGCTCTCTCTCAAAAATAAATACACATTTAAAAAATTATAAAAATGAAGAAATAGACAACTCTATAGAGAAAGTAAATTAGAGGTTGGCAGGAGCTGGGGAAGTGGGGAGTGACTACTTAATGGGTCAAGAGTTTCTTTTTGTGACATTCGATGAAAATGTTTGAGTTAGTAGTGAAGATTGCACAGCTTTGTGAATATACGAAAACCCAGTGAAATGTACTCTTATATAAAAAAGTTTTTTCAATGTAATTTCTATTTGTCAGGTCTCACACTTCATTGTTTCCATTAGATATACTTTTAAATAATGGGACACCTTTTGCCCACCTTCCTTCTAGTCTAAGGCTGCTTCAAAAGAGCTCTGTGGAATCCCAAGGCTCCACCAGGGCGATATGATAACCATTGCTCTAAATCCTGTAAAAATGTTATCACAATAATCAGCAGCACTATCTTAGAACACCTCCTGCAGTGCAGAACTCTCCCTGACAGTCTTTAAGGACAGGAGATTGGGAAGAGTAAGTTTCTCACATGGTCGTCTGATGCACTCAGGAGATGTCCACTCAAATTAGAATTCCAGGAAAGACCATAGCCTTCCTTTTGGTGGCCTCTTAACCGAAGATCGGGATTACATTCTCCACTTGGGTCTAAAGAGAAAAAGAAACACATTAACTACTAAGTCATTTTCTGTTTATCAGAACTAGTAAAAGCGATTTTCATTCCTCACTGAATGAGCCGTAACGTTCATTATAATGCCTGGAAAACACCACATATGAATGACGACTTAGGACTTGGTCTGACCCCCAGCCACCCTGAAAAGCTGTTCTGTGCTTCATTGCAAATACTCAACACAAACCAAGACTCATGACCATAAAATGACTAGTTCCTTTGCAAAACCTAGTACCAGCTCCGACACAAACCCCTGAAAACTACAGCTGTTCCCTCAAATGTGAGTGGCAGCAACCCTCCCATGGATCAAATTGTTTACAACTTTCTTGTGAGGAAAGAGTTAACACAGCAGGTCTGGTTGCTCAGCCCTTGCACGTATCCAGGGTAGCCCGCAACCATGACTGACCCTTAGCCACCCCCTAGGAATGTGACCCTCACAAAAATCGTCATCACTGACATGAGGTTGTGTACGCCCAGGGCAGTGAGGCATGCGGTAGCAGCTTGTCAAGACTTGCAGGATTGTTTGGCGATTCATGATGTACCTGGCTTCACTGCTAGGGTCCCGAGTTTCCCTCAGCATGGCAGGTCAGAGCAGGATGTGCCTATGTGACCAGACCTCTATAAAAAACGCCAGATCCGGAGACTCAAACAGGATTCCCTGAGCAGAGACATTTATCACATGCCCCTGTGGTCTGCTGCTAGAGAAAAAGCACGTTCCGTATGGCCCTGGTGGGGAAGGACTCAGAAGCCTGCGCCTGACCTCTCTGGACTCTGCCTGATATGTATCTTTTCTTCCTGCTTTTTGCTCTGTATCTTCTGCGGTGATAAACCCTAGCCAGGAGCATAACCTGCCGGGAGGTCCTTCTGTTCAATCAACTGAATTTTGAGGACGGTTAATAGACTCCCAAAATGTTTAAACCTTTAAAAACCATAGAGTACACTAGTTTCAAAAATGTTGGAGCAATGGCCTGATTTCATTACTACATACCTGGCTTAGCAGGGTGCTTTGTATAGTCAAAAACCAGCACATCAGAAGATGGTGTTTTTGTAGCAATGATGTGAGGATTCTGCGGCATGTAACGAGCACGGTTTACTTCTCCTTCATGGTTAATTTTAATTTCACATTCAATTTTTCCTGTTACAGAACCAAAGCCACCAAATTCTAATGTGAGAAGAAAGAAATAAACATACACTTACGATTAAAATTCACCAGTCATTTAGCTTAATACACCCAACAGATTTTAACAGAATACAACATAACCAGAGAACACAAAAATAGGGGTTCAGTTGCCACTTGAAATTAATTTATTCTCAAAGCCCATTTGGAATGGAAAATGATAACACTATTTTCTGCAAGTTAAGTTTCACCTTGGATTTAGAATAATTAAAAACTGGCCTCTTTCAGTTGTGAAGAGGATGTAATTATTCCTAAAATCAGAAATCCATACTAGCTAACCCCCAACTCAACTCTAAGACACAAATATGCTGGCTCCACCAGCACACCTAATTCAACTGCTAGTGGAGTGCCAAAGCTAAAACGAGGGGGCTAACCTATCTGGCATGTGCATAAGACTATAGTGTTGAGTAGTTATTAAAAAGGCCTTGGAAAAGTAACAAAGTCACATAAAAAGCAGAAGAACCTCTGAGAAAGCAGCAAGATGATAGCAGAAAGAATACAAGTAGAGAACATCTAAGCAGATAAGGACAAATGAGGACATTTTCTTTTTTGTGCCCATAGATTAAAAACTTGAATAGTTGCTGACACTTAAAACGTTGGGAGGCTCATTATAACTGTATCATTTCTTCCTGACCTATATTGCTACTTCTTTGTCCATTCCTTTTTTGTTCACCCTGTGTCTCGGGTTAGGGAATCACAACTCAAATGCCTAATGGAGCCAGGGAGGTAACAAGTAAAACAGACTGTCCAGGGCCTGGAGGAAACAAACCAAAAGCAGCAAACCATTTCTCAGTTTCAGCCAGCTCTTGCTATATGGGAATGCTTAATGAACACTGGCTCCCATGGTTTAGTATCGGTGTTCAGCCATTCTTCTCCGTGGCAAACAGAGCTTATTACTACTCCGTGTGGCTGAAAATCATCTCTCATTCCCCACAGCTACTCCCACACAACCATATACAATCACCTCTTTCCCTCTCAGCACTTCCCTTTCCATCATGTCAATGGGAGAAATGTTCCCTAGCAAAGACCACCCGTCCTGATCCTGACACTGCTCCAAACCTGCCCCAACTTTGATTTTCAACCCATCACCCAACCCCCCTCCCTTTGTGGACTCTAACAGCTCTAACACTTCTATATAAAGACACTCAAGTCCCCCAATTCCTTTACTTATTACAACCTGAACAGCTCTCCTCTTTAAAAAAAAAAAAAAATGGATTTCTAGGTAAGATTTACTTCGAACACAGGGCTTTGTTTTCTCAAACTCAAAAATTTGAAAAAAAAACCCACTATTTTAATAATAGTATCCATTACAAAATACTGTAACTGAAAACAGAAAGCGGTATTAACTGAATTACTTCAGTCACTTGTTAGAACATACTGAACAAGTGACTTCAGTAACTTCATATATCCATAGGTTATGCAGAGGGACTAATTCTTAAGCCAAGGGTCCAATAAACACATACTTCAGGATTAAAAGCCACTAAAAATTTCTGATTATAACAATATTTACAGAAATAACGCATAAAGTTGTAGGGAAACGGACTGTGAATTATGGGAGTGGCAAATGGAGTAAATCATTTTGGAAGATAGTTTTCTACTATTTTAAGTGGACAGTGAATACACCATACGACTCAGCAATTCCACTCCACTAGATAAATCTTCCCACATGTGTATAAGGAGACATGGCAAGGATGTTCACCGAAGCACAATTTGTAAATGCAAAATACCACATACACGTAATCCAACTGCCCCCAGTTGAACAATGAATGAAGTAAGGTTTAATCACAGTGGAACATCAAACAGCAGTTCAAAGGAGACAGGCATCTACATGGTACACACACACATTATCGCATAAAATAAGCTGTAAAAACCCTTCATATTTACTACTGTATGAGTAATAACAGTTAAAAATGGCACACTGATTTTCAGGACACAGTGATAAAGTCTTCAAGGAAAGCAGGTCAGGAAAGGGGTATGGGGTGGCAAGACTTTAGCTATAAAATATTTTATTTTCAATAAGAAAAAAATTAAAGCAAATTCCTTAAAATGCCAAGATGAAACCTTTTAGGGCTGTGCAGAAAGCACTAACCCAGCAGGTCTGGCTGCTGAGCCCTCGCCGCTCTGAGGGACACTGGGACCATGAATGACCCCTGGCCGAGTCCTGGGAACACAGACCTCAGAATGTTCTTTCCGTTACTGATGGACTGATGGTTCTGTGGTGTACACCTGGAGCAACAGACCATGCTGTACCAGTTTGTCAGGGTCGCTATGCACAAACATCAAGATTGACGATATGCACCTGGTTTCATTACTGGGGTCCTGAGTTTCAGCTGTCTTAACTGGCTGCCAGCAGGATGTGCCTGTGAACCGCCCTCCACCCCAGCCTCACATCCAGACACTCAAATGGGTTTCTCTGGGCAGGAGAGAGAGATTCCGCACATGTCCTTGTCGTCTGCTGCCAGAGAGAAAGTACATCGTGTGCGGTCCTGGACGAGACTTGTGCCAGACCTCCCTAGACTCCCTGATGCGTATCTTTTTCCTGTTGCTTCTCCTCTGTATTCTTTACTGTAACAAATTTTAGCCATGAGTATAATTTGCTATGGAGTATTGTGAGTCCCTCTAGCACAATGACCAAACTTGGGTGATGGTGGGAATACCAAATCAAGGGAATATAGGTTTGACAGGGTAAAAAAGGAAGTCAATAGCTTCCATAGAAAAACCACTGTAAACTGTCTGGTATGTATGCCTGCTTTTTCCTATGCACACGCAACACATATTATTCCTTTTACCAAAATTGGTACTATAATCACACAGAAGTTACTCGATTTATCTTGGACATCTTTCCATACAAGAGCATACAAGACTTGCCTCATTCTTTGTGAGTCTATGTAAAATTTCACATTTACCTCATTCTTAACAATTGCTGCACGATATTTCAAACATACCATAATGTGTTTAACCAATTTCCTATGAACTAACATCTGGGTTGCTAAATTGATCCTAATTTTTCCATCTTACAAATAATGTTATATCATGAAATCTTTGTGCACATGTGAGCAAGTAGTTCTATGCGATAAAGTCCTAAAAGTTAAACTGCTGAGCCAAAAGAGATTAGTAGAAAACTGTAATAACATATAACTAGAAAAAGGCACACTCCCTCAGACACTAATAGAATATATGGTATACCTACCACCCTTCTCACTGTCACAGTGGGAAGCATCAAACTGTGCATCATCGTTCGGAATATGGACTCGAGCAACCACAAGATGATTCTGCTCATCAGATGTGTGAGTCCCCAGCACTAGCCAATGAAGGGCATAATCCTTTCCTTCCGGTCTGTTTAGGAAAGAAAATAAGTCACACTAATCCTACAGGAAACCAGTTACTAACAAATGCAATCCATTACCAATCTCCATACCCATAATCATGACTTCTCACTTAAAAAATATCTTCCAACTTAGTACATTAGATATTCCTAATTTTCCAGTAAGAGACAAGATAGAATGTTAAGTTTAAGAATCGAGTCCAAAAAACTGGGTTTAAATCCTGAATCAAACTAAAATTAGCTATATGCAATTCCTTACATCACAACTTCCTGTGGACCTCAGTGTCTTCACCTAAAAAACAGGTTATGAGGGCAAATGGCATGATGAGACAACGCTTTATTGACGTTCACGGTGCTTAATGTTGGAGGGCCAAGACGTACGGCTCTGGGCCCCAACACTAGACAAGTTAGGCTATTTATGTTTGTTCCTAAATTTAAGTTGTTGAAAGGATTTAGTGGTTTTTAAAAGAGGTGTGAGGGTTGCTTCTATGAATGTAATTTAGTAATAACTTAAAAAATACAAGGCGAGGGGCACCTGGGTGGCTCAGTTAGGTGTCCGACTTCAGCTCAGGTCATTATCTCACAGTTTGAGTTGGAGCCCCATGTCTGTCCCAGCGCTGACAGCTCAGAGCCTGGAGCCTACTTTGGATTCTGTGCCTCTCTGCCCCTCCCCCGCTCACACTGTCTCTCTCTTTCTCTCTCTCTCTCAAAAATAAACATTAAAAAAATTTTTTTAAATTTTAAAATGGTGAGATTTTACTAAGATTTGGCTTAAAATAAAAAAGAACAATAAATACATATACAACTCCAAAACCAGAACAAAGCAACCATGGTTAAGCAATAACAGTTTGTTTGAAAAAAGACAGGAGTCTTAGTTGATGTATGTTCAGTGCCCAAGAACAGCATATGGCTATCAAAAAAGATAGTTCCATCTTAGGTGAACTTACATGGGGAGGGAGAGGCAATGCATGGGAGCACTCACCCACTTAAGTTTAAATGAAAAAAAAAAACATACCTAGAAAATAGACTCAAAGCAACTGTACTTTAGGAGGACTTAGACAAAACGAAATCTGTTCTGTACAGGGAATACTAATTCAAAACAAAAGGGAACTTCAACATATCTCAGTAGAACCATTTGAAAAGAAATGGAAATGCTTGGGAGAAAGGAGGCACCACAGAGCAATGTTAAGGCTGACATAAAAGGAAGTCACTTTTCATAGGGTTAAACAGAAATAAAAGGTTCTAAGGAGCACAGTCCCAACATGGAATGGAGGACCTGAAAAATTCCTCGACTCTAAATTCAATTTGGGTTTTCCCTAACACTGTAACCATATAAGGATTTTTCTTTTTTCCTGTAAATCCTTTCATCTCCATCATTAAAATACAAACCTATTTTCCTGAACCAATCAATATTACAAGGTTTCCCTCCAATGTTGGAGGCACCTAAAGCCACAGAAGCACTAATGTTAAAAGACCTTGTCCTTCTGCAGCGTCAGCATCTTTTGATCACTTTGACTTCACTGCTAAGAAATTTCTCTAACAATAACAGATTGTCACAAGGTTATTATTCTCAGGAGCACTGTCTTAGTGGCAAAAGACTGACAACAACCTAAATATCCATCAATAAGGCACTGGTGACATAAATTATAGTATATCCATAAATGGAATTCTGTGGAAGCCTTAAAACAAGAGAGTGTATTGGGGAGCCTGGGTGGTCAGTTAGGTGTCAGACTCTTGATTTCGGCTCAGGTCATGATCTCCCGGGTTTGTGGGTTCAAGCCCCTCATTCGGTTCCTCGTGCTGTCAATGCGGAGCCTGCTTGGAATTCTCTCTACCCCCCACAGGCTCTCACTCCCTGTCTCAAAAATAAACAAACTTAAAAAACCCACCAAAACCCAAGAGTATATTTAAGCATGCTGATAGGAAAAAGTCTCCCATGTAAACCACCAATTGAAAAGTCAAGTGAATAACTTGCTACATAAAAAAAGGTGGAGGGGAGGGGCACCTGGGTGGCTCAGTCGGTTAAGCGTCCAACTTCAGCTCAGGTCATCTCACAGTCTGCGAGTTCAGGCTCTGTGCTGACAGCTCAGAGCCTGGAGCCTGCTTCAGATTCTGTGTCTCCCCCCCCCCCCCCCTCTCTCTCTCTCTCTGCCCCTCCCCTGCTCATGCTCTGTCTCTGTGTCTCAAAAATAAATAAAAACATTTTTTAAAATTTATAAAAAAGATGGAGGGGAGATATGTGTAATGTGTTTTATTCTGGCAGGAAGAGTTAAAAAAAAAAATGACGGTCTCTGCTCTGGGTAATGAGACCAAGAGAATAGGGGACATGGAAAGGGGATTTATTTTTTTTTTTTTTTTACTCTATGCACTTCGTACCATCTGAATTTGAATGATTACAAAGCGTTTTAGGTAAAGACTTAAGTTAGTCTCAATATGTTTAAGAAATTATCTAATAAAAGATATGGGTTAGAGGTGCCTGGGTGGCTCAGTCGGTTAAGTGTCCGACTTCAGCTCAGGGCATGATCTCGCGGTTCTTGAGTTCACAGGCCTGCGTCAGGCTCTGTGCTGACAGCTTGGAGCCTGGAGCCTGCTTCAGATTCTGTGTCTCCCCCTCTGTCTCAAAATAAGTAAATATTTAAAAAAAAACTAAAAAGAATAAAAGATACAGAATAAAATTATTTTCTTTTATTAAAAAATTTTTAATGTTTTTATTTACTTTTGAGACAGAAAGAGACAGAGCATGAGCAGGGGAGGGGCAAAGGGAGAGGGAGACACATAATCTGAAGCAGGCTCCAGGCTCTGAGCTGTCAGCACAGAGCCCGACGCGGGGTTCAAACCCACAGACTGAGATCATGACCTGAGCTGAAGTCGGACGCCCGGCCAACTGAGCCACCCAGGCGCCCCTAAAATTATTTCTTAAAAATACCTAAATGAAAATTTTTACAAGGCAAATCCACTATGTGGACAACTAACGAACTCAGTTTAAGGACAATAGCTTAGAAAGTACAAGTAGTTACTGGGAAGTATGTAGGTAGAAGGCAGGCCTTATGAGGTTGACCAGAGTCTAGTTCCTCAAAGACCCAGGCAGTAAGAGCAGCCAATATTTCCACTGTTCCATATAGTAACAAAACACAGTCACATTCCCTTATACCCAAACAGAATCCTGCAAAGCACCACATAGCTATCCTCAACATCCAAGAATGTAGGCAGGCTGGCTGGCATTTTCTTGCATTCCCAGAGCCACTGCACACCCCACAACCAGACCCCACTTCTTTGTAATGCAAAGAATACCATGGAATACATAATTTAAGGTATTTTCTGTTCTGTTCCTAAGTGTTCATATGCAAGCAGTATCTGGGAGATGCCTAGCTGGCTTAGTCAGTGGGACATGCAACTCTCGATCTTGGAGTTGTAAGTTCGAGCCTCACATTGGGTGTAGAGATTACTTAAAAATCTTGGGGCACCTGGGTGGCTCAGTTCGTTAAGCGTCTGACTCTTGATTTTGGCTCAGATCGTGATCTCACAGCTGGTGGGAGGGAGCTCCACATGAGGCTCTGTGCTGAAGTCCCAGAGCCTGCTTGATATTCTCTCTCTGCCCCTCCCCCCAAACTATATTATAAAAAAACCCAAGAAAATAAAAATCTTAAAAAAAAGCAGTATCTGGGCTAAGAACATAGAGATCATTTTTAAAATTGTTACACAAAACATATCACAGATAATATTTTTAAAAGACTCGAGTAAGCAGTTTGCACTGAAATCCAAATGGAGAAAGTTACTACACTCTAATAAATTATTTCTCAACAATGGGGTGGGAAAATCAGCATCAGTCACCACTTACTGTGTACTTACTCTGTGCCAGCACTTTAACAGTGCCTAATCTCATTTAATGCCCTCAAATACAGGCAGTCAGAACCTAGAGCACCTCCATTTACACATCAGACGACTTGGGAATGGATATTGACCAACCTGCCCTAATTTGGGTACTGAGAAGTAGGGGGCAGGATTCAAACTCAGGTCTCTAACCTTACAGTCTCACCCACCCCCGCTGTTTTCTACTGTTCAGGTAGGTCAGAAAGATCCAAGAGAATATAAGTTAAGCTGTTAAAGTTTTTAATTTACTTAACAGAAATACAGAGTCAAATGTACATGGTACTCTAAAGGAGAACCTGAATACCTTCAGGTATGTGATGCTCAAAAGTGTTATGTCAATGCTTAGAAGTCTCCATTATTTATTTCTTGGCTACTCTTCCCACATCTGTATATTTACACTGAGATTTTTGGGAACCCCAATGGAAGCCCCTACCTGTATGTAGGACAATGTTTGGGAGTCTGACCTTTATTTTATCTTATAAGATTAACTGGGTCTTGAAGTGCCTCAGTGGCTCAGTCGGTGGAGTGTCAGACTCTTGATTTCGGCTCGGCTCATGGTCTAATAGTTTCGTGGGTTCCAGCCCTGCACTGGGCTCTGTGCTGATGGTGTGGAGCCTGCTTTGGAGTTTTCTCTCTCTGCCCCTCCCCCACTCATGTTTTTCCCCCCTCTCTCAAAATAAACTTAAAAAAATTAAATACAATTAACTTGCTCCTATTTTCATAACTTGTCACAAAATCCCTTTCATAGACTAGTGTCGTCAATCCTCATTAAGTCATATACTCACATTACCTAAATTGAATAGTTTTAAAGTTCATGGCCAAATTCCTACTAGAAAAAGTGCAAGCATATGAGAAAGGTAGTCTAGTACAGGAGTTACCTCAACTCTGGGGCACCCAGATTGGGCTCAGAATCCCACTTCACCACTTACCAGTTGTGTGATCTTGGGGATGTTACTTAGTTCTATCCCAGTTTCCACCACAGTACAAGGAGGATAAAATCACAGTACTGTTCTGAGTATTAAACCAAATTAGCAGGACACAAAACTCTTCACATGGACCATACCCTATTCTAAATGTTCAATAATGACAGCACTTATTACCAGAGAAATGTAAGAAACAGCCGAAAAGAACACTCTTACGAAGACCAACAACAACCTCAAAGTGTTTTCCACGCTATTAGCCAATAACCTCTTTTCTTCAGTGAACTGTTGCTAAATTCTTTTCCCCTTTGTCCATTAAAACCTATTCATATTGGGGGCTGATTACATGAGTGTGCTCGCTTTGTAAAAATCCATCAAGCCGTATGCTTACGATTTGTGCACTTTTCCTGTAAATATTCTATTTTTCAATAAAGTTTTAAAGAAATCCATTAGTCTAGGGCCCCCCAAAATGCTGCTCTGTATTGAAACCCAAGAAACATCAAATATGTTAGGTGTTTTCTACAAATATCATTAAACGCACACATTCTTTACCCCCTTTTACACCCACGCTTACATGTCAGAAATCATCCCACAAATCACTTAAGTTTTGAGAATAAAAACCACCTGCCAGTTCATCCAAGGGCTAAATTGATTACACGCTCATGTTCTATGTGTAAAATGCTGAAACTTGGAAATTCAGGACAATAGCTAAATTTACACAAAGTAAAAGTTGCCAGAAACCCTTACTTAGTCACTTCAGGAAGCCACTGAACGGTAAGACTCGGCCACTGAAGAGCATGGGTCATAACCAGGTCATACAGAAACGGCGTATTCTTCTTCCAGATTTTATATTCTTCATTGATGACACGCTCCTCCACAGTATCTTCAAACACTGAAATTTGGAGAAAGCCCATACAATTAAGCGGCTGAGAGAAATCGAAGTCAGAATCTGTACACAGATACTGGAGGTCACCTCGAGATGGCCACACCTAACCTACTCTTTAGCTTTACATTTAATTTGGACGCAAACTAACTGCTCTTCCAGAACGCGGAGAAAATATTTATTAACACCAGGAAGCTTATTTTTTGCACCTAGAAGTCAATAGCGCTTGTGTGTACAGAATTGAGTAATTACACGGACAACGATTCTGTTTTGCCAGTTACAGCTGTTCGCACCTGTTCTAAGATGACGACTCGTACGTACAGGGGCTCCACGACCCACCCGGGGAGCCGAATCCACGTGTAGCAGAAACCCCTCGGCCCGCTCCCTCCATCCCCCACCAGGAGCGGCCTCCGCTCCCACGAAGCCCGCGTCAGCAGCCATAGGCCGGCGTGTTCCAGAATCCCCCGGACAAGGGCCGCGACCCTGAAGCGATCGACGCGCGCGCGTGGAAGGAGCTGCCGTGCCCGCTTTCCGGCGGTGGAGGCCGCCTCCGCCCGAGAGCCAAGGGCGCCGGAGGGAGCGCCGCCGCCGGAGGGGGGAGGGGAGTTGGGGGGGCGGGGGAGGGAAGGGGGCCCAACCCGCGGCCCCGCGCCCGGCTCCGGAAGTGCTCAGAGCCCTCCGCGCCGCGGTCCCGTCCAGCGTAGGCCCCTCGAGGCGCGCGCCTAGCCTCGCGCCCGGCCCCGCCCCCTGCTCCTCACGCCAATTCGCGCCTTTCGCCGGCGCGTGCCGCGGCCTCGCGCGCCCGCCGCCCCCCGCGGTCCCGGCGCGCGCCGCCCCGCAGGGCCTCTTACTCTCTTTACTCGCCATCTTGCGTCGGGTCGTTCGCCCCTCGCCGCCGCCTCGGACTCCCCTCGCTAGCCAACAGCAGCCCAACCACAGGCGTTCCTGCCTCGCCCAGGCGCGTCCACTTCTAGCTCTCGAAGCGAGAGCTCCGTCTTACAGCCTGGGTGCTCCCCAGACGCTGCGTCCTTCTCTCCTGCCTCCTCCCCGCTCGCGGGTACCGAGGTCTGAGGCGCTCTTCTCTCTCTCTCCAAACTTGGAACGAGACTTTTCAACCCGCGCCTCCCAGCCCGCCCAGGCAGCTGAGCGCAGGCGCATCCGCCCTGGGAAAAGTGAGAGGCGGTGGAGAGGCGGGCCTGGGAGCCAACGGCTCCATGGTTTTGACCAATGAGGTGCGGCAGGCGGCTTCACGCGGCGTTTGGAGGCGGGCTTCTGGGGGTGGGCGGGGCGTTCCGCGGCAGGAAGTTGGCGAAGCGCAGGCGCGAGGGCTCGCCCAGCGCTCCCAGGGCCCGGCGCGGGGGCGGATGGGGGCGCGCGGGGGTGGGGCGGATGGGGGCGCGGCGTGCGAGCGGCGCGGGGGCCGCGAGCCCCGAGGCCACGGGGCGTGGCTGCTTGCAGAGGCCGAAGCGATGGGGTGGGAGGGGGGGTAGGGAGACTGCCGCCGCTTAGCCAAGCAAAATCTCACAGCGAGAGAGGAAAATGGTTTCTAGTCTCGAGAGATTACTGTGCCCTCAAAGTCTCCCCGATAATCACGGGCATGCAATTCTGTGCACCCTGAAAGGTTTCCTTTCCAGCCGACTGACTTTTCCTGGGGCCCGGTCGAGTGGAGGTGGGGTTCGTTGGAGGCGAAAGGAATCTTTTACAGAGGCCGCGGGCGTTTTCGCCTGCTGAAGCCGCCGGGCCTCCCTGTTAGGCTAAACCTGCGGCCTGTGCTGGCACAGGCCGCCAACGGCCCGAAGTCGACTTGAATTACGTTTTCGTTTGTTCGCGTATTTGGGTCTTTAAAATGATTTGCGGCCTCTCCAACTGCAGAGAATTTTGTCCCTACCCCGGCGTTCTTGTCTCCGTCCCAGGCCGGGACCCTGCTGAGTCATTCTTGTCACCTGCAGGGGTCCCAGGGCAACCCCTCTCCACGATTGGCGAAGCTGGGGAGAGCTGCCCTAAGCTGACCCGGGATGGCTTGCTTTGAGCCCTGCTCTACCTTGGAACTTGGTAGCCCTGGAGGAGTGCGTTCGGGCGCGGGGGTGAGGAGAAAGTGGGCTGCAAGGCCAGATGGGCCAGGAGCACAGGGTACGGGGTAGGGGTAGGTGGCCGAGATGCCTACGTGCATAGGGAACCTCAGTGTGCATCCAGACTCTGGGAGAGGCTCCCCCTGCAAAAGCACCCCGGAACATTTGCTGCCTTTATATTTTCCAAGTGCGACCATGGTGATTCTCAAGCGAAATTGTTCAGTTGCCCCTGTGATGCCCACTTTTCTGATTGGGAAACACACTCAGACGTTACTCTACTCGATGGCTGAACCAGTAATATTACCTTATATAGAAATTTATTGTGTGGTGCCTCTGCTTTCCAGTAGGTTACAATTCATTATTATAACACTCTGCCTTCGTGTCGGGCCTAAGAGACTAAAGCTGGGACAGGGCCGGGCGGGGGAGGGGGGCCGCGGCTGGAAAGGGACGAGGGTTGGAAGGGCGTTTAAATAGTACAGTTTTCATATTCTAGAACAGTGGTTGGCAAAAAAAGTTTTTCTGCAAGGGGCCAGGAGAGTAAATATTTCAGGCGTTGGAAGCAACTACTCAGTCAGCTCTGCCACCTTATAGTGAGAAAGCAGCCCCAGCCAATATGGATGAACCTGGCTCTATTCCAATAAAACTTTATAGACACCGAAATTTCATATAAATAATTTTCACATCAATTTCACGTGCCACAAAATATTGATTTATTTTTCAACTACATCAACATGGAAAAATCATTCTTAGCTCATGGGTCATACTAGAGCAGGTGGTAGGTTATATTTAGCCAGAGGACCCTAGTTTGCCCACCTTGTTCTAGAATAATTGTCTTATGGCTTTGCTTCAATGGGAACATCCTCATGTGCACAGCAAGAGAAGGCTTGGCGGACAATTTCCAGTCTCCCTTTAATCTATTTTACTTATATCTGATGGGTAGGCATGATTTCCAAAACCTATTACATGTGTGGAGGGTTGAAAGAAATCTTCCCAGACCATATGGCTTTAAAATCTTTATACCGTCCACCTGAGGGTCAGAAAGGGGCGTATGAAGCAGATATTTTGGGAGTTTCTGAAAATATTCAGGCACTATCATACACCTAATCCAAAAGTATCATGTACAACATATTTTATTAACTGGATTTTTTTGTTGTTGTTAAGTAGAATCTGTCGATTCTGTTTCTCTAATTTTTTTGGTCTTTTGTTTTTCTGGCCAGGTATCTTTTTGCCTCAGTAATTAATGTTTCCCTTCAAATTGCTTAACTGTTAAGTTTTGCTTTTGTTTTTCACCCCAACTTTTTAGCTCCAGTCCTAATCTTTTCTCCCACTTTCTCTTTGTCTCCCACTCAACTAGGTCTGCTAAATGAGTAAGGCACCAACAGGTGCATGCACAAAGTATGCTCTCTTACCGAAGATGCTCTGTTTAGGTAACTTTCTCTAAGACTGTTGACATCAAAGTGGCTGTATTGTCAGCTGCCACTTTCTCCATGCTTACAGTGTTTTACAGACTATTATACTTGTGTATAAACTGAAATGAGTTACACAGAACCGTACTGACCTTTACTATGTGTGATATAGTCTGATATTTTCTTTTGTTGGAGAAATATACAGATCACCCTATACATTGATTTTTGTGATCGCACTTAGTCACAACTTGAAGTTTGAAAAACAGGGACACTTGGATATTTTTGAAACCTTTAGCCAGTCCCTGGCTTTTATAAAATAGCAACACGCCCTCATCCACCCCCACAGGTAATCACATTCTAACCCCTTTACTCTATCTTCTTTTTTTCTCATAGCGCTTATCACCACCTGACAAATGTTTGTTCATAGGTTATTCCCCCTACACTAAAAAATATAAATTGCAGGATCTGTGTTTTGTTATATTCCCAACCTGGACCAGTGCTTACCACGTGAGGAAGCTCAGGCAGAGAATGGTGGTTTTTCGCCAAGGTCACATAGCTAGTGAGTGTTGGACTTGGAATTTGAATTCAATTGGCCTTATATTAAGACAGCAAAATGGATCCTATGTGATAGAATGAACTGTTTACCAAAAGAAACAAGAGAGGGAAATAATACCTCGATATTCTGTGTTCATAAGCAATCTTCACTCATTTTTGGTGAAAATCTTAGCCATTCAAAGAAATTGTGGAATACCTACTGTGTGTCATGCATTGTTCTGGGAACTGAAGATACCTGAAATAAGACATACAGAGCTCCTGCTCTGTATTCCTTTATTTGTGTACATATATCCCTTCTATTTTATACATTCTTTTATTGTTTTTTTTCTTATTACAAAAACAAAGCTCGTCACAGAAAAATCTGAAAATCACACGAGCAAAAGGGAGCATAAAGAATACCGATTTCATCCAAATTGTTAGGAGCAGAAGAAGATACAGAAAATATTAATAACTATCATGCCTTGGTTACTGGTATTTTGAATGATGATTATTTTGTTATTCATATGTTGCTCTATTTTAAAAAACTTCTCCAGGGGCGCCTGGGTGGCTCAGTTGGTTGCGTCTGACTCTTGGTTTCTGCTCAACACACTGATATCACAGTTTCATGAGGTCGAGCTCCACGTTGGTCACTGCACTGACAGCACGGAGCCTGCTTGGGATTCTCTCTTTCCTCTTTCTCTGCCTTTCCCCCAGCTTGTGTGCTCACTCTCTCTCTCTCTCTCTCAAAATGAATAAATATTTTTAAAAAAATCTCCAATGGACAGACATTACTCTTAAAAGCAGGAACCCCCCCCATTTTAGAAAAAAATATTAAAAAATGGTTGACGAGTAATGCACACAAATGAATGGTCTTGGTGTGATAGAATTCTAACTAATTTCTCTTAAAATATTGTTTAATGCACTTGTGTAAGAGGACGTTGAAGGAAAATTATTATAAAATAGAATACACTGTACTTGTTTGAACTTGTACTTTTGTTTTCATTTACTATTGTGATATTAGGTAAAGTGAAGTCATTGTTTTATACTTATAAATGTGTTAATATTTAACCTTTGTGGGTGTCCCTCTGGATTTCTGAAAGGCTGGCTTATCCCGTTGTACTGGCTGTTAATGTTAAGCAACATGAGCTCTGCATTGGTGACAGTGAGTAAAGGAAATGACCTAGACCAGAATCCCTGCGGCTTAGACTTAGAATCACTGGGGTGGAGTAAATAAATATTGGTCAAACGAAAAATATTGAATAGGAAACTCCTCCTGGTCTGTCCCAGTCCATAAGTAGTGATGACAAGACTTCACACATAGAACCTTGTTTTAGAAAAATTGCTTTGAGTATTCCACCCTAAGATCATTGTTCTTTTCTTCAACCTTTTAGTACACAATGCATTGTAATTTACAAGGAAAGACTGCTTCTGAAGTTCAAAATAGTGAAAATTGGTTGTAATTGCTGGCCATCATCCATTCTTCCTTCTCCAGGAAGTAGCATGCTAAATTTCTTTGACTGAGCTCCTCTTCCTCCTTCACACTTCTTACAGGCTGGTAGAATTGTTTATCAAGATACCCCACCGTGGGGGCACCTGGGTAGATTAGTCAGTTAAGCATCCAACTCTTGATATCAGCTCAGGTCATGATCTCACGGTTTGTGAGATCAAGCTCCATGTTGGGGCCCCGATTTGATTGCCTGGGTGGCTCAGTCGCTTCAGCGTCTGACTCTTGGTTTCTGCTCTGCACTCACAGCACAGAGCCTGCTTGGGATTCTCTCTCTCTCTCTCTCTCTCTCTCTCTCTCTGTCCCTCCCCCACTTTGGAGAGCTCTCTCTCTCTCAAAATAAATAAACATTAAAAAAAGATACCCCACCCTCAACCAGCCTAAAGGTAGGCACTTAACCCCAGTGGGGCCAGTCAGCCACACCCTTCCTGGAATGTGGATTCCATAGATTCATGCTTGTAAATACCTCAAGGTGCCTTCCATTGGTTCCCACTTCCCAGATCTCTGGAATGGCTCTGGTTGTCACCTTTCCCAAATGGATTCCTTTGATTCTGTGAGTTCCTCATATCTTTCCATAGATTCCCTTTTTGCCTGAGGTAGCCTGAGGCCATTTATGCATGCAAACAGAATCCCCGATAGTCACCTAACCCTATCCCCTTCCAGCTCCAAGTCCTGAATTCAACCACAGATTCTCGTGAATAAGGAACGTGACCCTTATAGTTGGAAAGGAACTAGAAAAGATACTAAAAAGTTGGGGGGAAATTAAAAAAAAAAGTTGGCAACATTTTGTTTGCAATTGTGTAAAAGCTACAGAAGACAAAGCCATGCTAAGTATTTCAAAAAGCATATTCAATACGAAGAATTGAGTACATCGATGTTAGATGAAAGAGGGGATGACAAGGTAACCCAGATATTTGTCACTGCTTCCTGTGCCCCTAGGGCTGATATAGTGACTGCAAGCAGTTATCACGCTCAGGGCTGGGAGAACAAAAGGAAAGAAGTGGGGTTACCAGAATGGGGAGTGTGAAGGAGAGGTCTTGCTCTGGCTGGCTCTTGGACCTTTGGTGGAGGCACTCCACACAGCCCCAGATCAGATGTACTGTGGAGCTCAAGGTCAGACCACCAAGGAAGGGGTGGCCAGTGAGCACTGGTGCCTCTGTGGCGATCTGGTGTGGTATGCTGGGAAGATTGAAAGAGTCTGGAAAGAAAGAAGCTGGAGACTGGAGCTATGGAGGGAGGCTGTTCACAGAAGCCAGCAACCAGAGGTCCCTTCTTCCTTCCTGTCTCCCATCAGAACCTTCCATTGACAGAACCTAGTAGAGAGGCAACGGGCTTAGGAGTTTGGGAAAAGCAGTTTGCAGAGTCTCAGCCCTGGCATCACGCAGTAGAGTAAAAAAGGGTTAGTTTAGAGCTGAGAGATGGTGGCAGGTAAATAACCACGACAAAAGCATGCTTTGCTTTCAAGAGGATCAGTAGTGGTTTTTGAAAATAGAACTCCCTAGACAATTGGAAATTTTCAATATATCTGTGACTAAACGTAAATTGCATCATTAGTGTACTTTATGCCGAAAGACATAAAGGGCACAAATTTCAAACCTGTAACATGTTCTCTGGCCCTTAGTGATGGCATATGGATGTATCAGTTGGAAAATTTGTCTCCTAATACATATTTATGAGGTACAAGAGGTACAGCAAGATTGTTCCCTTTGATTATTACAAAGAGGAAACCAGCTTTGATGTAGACCTATCTTAGTCATCAAAAGGTCTATTATTGTAAGGTCATTTACAAATTCCTATTGAGAATTGCTTTTCAAAATATGCTAGGAGAAAAGCCAGAGAAATTCATTATATCACTGAGAAGATACTTTATAATTTCACTTAAGGGAAATTACACATGCTTCAAAAGTATAGACTGATTAAGCCAACAGATTTTATTTTGAAAGTTTGCAAAATTACTAGTCTTCTAAGATTAATGAATAGAAAAGGAAATTACTATACTAGTAGCAAAACAAAATGTTATATGAAAAATGCATCTATGAATGTTCATGGAAGCTTTATCTGTAATAGACAAAAGCTGAAATCAGCCTAGATGTCCCTCGACAGATGGAGAGTTCAACTGTGGCACATCTATACCACGGATTTCCACTCAGCAATAAAAGGAAAGAATCTACTGATAGACACAACTTGGACGAATCTCTAGGGAATTATGTTGCATGAGAAAGCCAATCACAGAAGATTATGTACCTTATGATTCCATTCATATGGCATTTCTGAAATGACAAAATTTTAGGAATTGAGGAGAGATCACTAGTTGCCAGGGGTTAGGGATTGGGGGTGGGGGTTCAGGAATGTGATGTGAATGTGACTATAAAATGACAAAGTGTTGGGGCACCTGGGTGGTTCAGTTGGTTAAGCAGTTAAGCATCTGACTCTTATCTTGGCTCAGGTCATGATCTCATGGTTCCTGAGATCAAGCCCCAAGTTGGGCTCTGCGGTGACAGCAAGAAGCCTGCTTGGGATTCTCTCTCTCCTTCCCTCTCTTTCCCTCCCTCACTTGCACGCACGTGCACACACACACACACACACACTCTCTCTCTCTTTTTCAAAACAAACTTAAAAATTGTTAATTAAAACTTAAAATTAAGGGGGCGCCTGGGTGGCGCAGTCGGTTAAGCGGCCGACTTCAGCCAGGTCACGATCTCACGGACCATGAGTTCGAGCCCCGCATCAGGCTCTGGGCTGATGGCTCAGAGCCTGGAGCCTGTTTCCGATTCTGTGTCTCCCTCTCTCTCTGCCCCTCCCCCGTTCATGCTTTGTCTCTCTCTGTCCCAAAAATAAATAAACGTTGAAAAAACAAAAACAAAAACAAAAACAAAAACAAAAACAAAAAAAAACCTTAAAATTAAAAATGGTGTGCAGTAACAATAAAAAAAACCTTAGCAATGCTTTCAGTCTTGTTCCATTTATTAACTGAAGTAAAGACAATAGTTCCTACGTGTGTGATCTTTTAAAACTTTTTAATTATGGACAACTGAAAACAAATACAAAAGAAAATAATTGAATGAACCCCCATGTGCACACCATCCAGCTTTGATAATTATCACTCATGGTCAAAGGTGTTTCGTCTGTACCCCCATCCACTCCTGCTATCCCTCATTATTTTGCTGTACATATCACATCTCATATTATGTCATCTGTAAATATTTCTTTATGCATCTCTAAAATGTAAGAGTTCCTGGGGTGCCTGGGTGGCTCAGTCGGTTAAGTGTCTGGCTTCAGCTCAGGTCATGATCTCGTGGTCTGTGAGTTCGAGCCCCGCATTGGGCTCTGGGCTGACAGCTCAGAGCCTGGAGCCTGCTTCGGGTTCTATGTCTCCCTCTCTCTGCCCTTCCCTCACTTATTCTCTCTCTCTGTCAAAAATAAATAAACCTTAAAAAAAAAGTAAGAGTTCCTTTTTCTTTCTTTCTTTTTTTTTTTTACCAAGGATGTTGTGTTATAGGGGTTTTACATTTTTTTTAATGTTTTATTTATGAGAGAGAGACAGAGTACAAGTGGGGAAGGGGCAGAGAGAGAGGGAGACACAGAATCCAAAGCAGGCTCCAGGCTCTGAGCTGTCAGCCCAGAGCCTGATGTGGGGCTTGAACTTGTGAACCACGAGATCATGACCTGAGCCGAAGTTGGATGCTTAACCGACTGAGCCACCCAGGTGCCCCAAGTTTTACATTTTTAAAAAGTAATTTCTATGCCCAACGTGGGGCTTGAACTCACGACCCCAAGATCAAGAGGCGTGTGCTCTACTGACAGAGGCAGCCACGTAGCCAGGCACTCCAAGTTCCTTTTTTGAAAAACTTCAAAATAACAACAATACATTCTCACATACAAAAAAAAATGTAGCTATTCCTTGATATCAATATCCAGCCAGCATTTATATTTATTGACTTTCTCTTAATAAAGGTGTATGCTTTAGCTTAATTTATGTACAATAAACTGCACCTACTTAGTTGAGTGTCTGACTCTTGGTTTCCATTCAGGTCATGATCTCATGGTCGTGGGATCGAGCTCCATGTCAGGATCTGTGCTGACAGTGTGGAGCCCGCTTGGGATTCTCTCTATGCCCTTCCACCACTCTCTCAAAATAAAAAAAATAATACTCTAATAAAAATTTTTAAAAATTTAAAAAAGAAATTAAAAAGTTAACATCATAGAAACGGAGAGTAGAAAAGTGGTTGCTATAAGCTGAGGGTGGGCGAAATAGGGAGAAGTTGGTCAAGGGTACAAACTTTCTGATATGAGATGAATGAGTTCTGAGGATCTAATGTACAACGTGGTTAATAACACTGTATTGTATATTTGAAATTTGCTAAGAGAGTAGAACTTAAATGTTCTCACCAAAAAAGTTAAAACGGTAAATATGTAATGAACGTGTTAACTCGGTGTGGGGAAGTCCTTCCACAATGTATATGTATAGAATCACCCCACTGTACACTTTAAATAGTTTAAAATTTTGTCAATGATGCCTCAACAAAGTTTGGGGGAAAATGCTAGAAGACAACATAGGAGAAAATCTAGGTGACTTTGGACTTAGTGACAACCTCTTAGATATAATACCAAAAGCATGATCCACGAAAGAAAAAACAGATAACTTGGACTTCATTGTTCTATAAGCCTAAAACTGTTCAAAAACCTAATGTCTATTAATTAAAGTGTTATCCTCTGCAAGCCTCAGTTTCCTCATCTCAGAAGTGAGGTATTAGACTAGATCTCAGAATGAAATTTGGTCCTTGGAAGTAGTGATGAATGATCGCCACCCCCTGCACTTCCTAGTGTGTACTTGAGGATCGTTCTAGCGATTGCACTGACAGATCAGTGGAGCCAGCATCACTTGCTGTGCGTGTTCTGGCAAAGAGAGTCACGCAGAGGTTTCCTTTATCAAGTCTTTTTGGTGATTTTTTTTTTATTGTAGAGAGAGAGAGCAAGTGGGGAAGAGGGAGAGAGAGAGAGAGAGAGAGGAAGAGAATCTAAAGCAGGCTCCATGCACAGCAGGGAGGCCCACGTGGGGCTCGATTCCAGGACCCCGGGATCATGACCTGAGGTGAAATCAAGAATCAGATGCTGGGGGCGCCTGGGTGGCTTGGTCGGTTAAGCGTCTGACTTCGGCTCAGGTCATGATCTCACGGTCCGTGAATTCGGGCCCCGCGTCGGGCTCTGGGCTGACAGCTCAGAGCCTGGAGCCTGTTTCAGATTCTGTGTCTCCCTCTCTCTCTGACCCTCCCTCGTTCATGCTCTGTCTCTCTCTGTCTCAAAAATAAAAATAAAAACTTTAAAAAAAAAAAAAAGAATCAGATGCTGAACCGACTGAGTCACGCAGGCGCCCTTTGGTGACTATTTATTTATTTATTTATTTAAAAAAATTTTTTTTCAGATTTTCTGTTTATTCATTTTTTTGCCATTTATTTATTTTTTTTATTTTTCAATATATGAAATTTATTGTCAAATTGGTTTCCATACAACACCCAGTGCTCATCCCAAAAGGTGCCCTCCTCAATACCCATCACCACCCTCCCCACCCTCCCACCCCCCATCAACCTTCAGTTTGTTCTCAGTTTTTAACAGTCTCTTATGCTTTGGCTCTCTCCCACTCTAACCTCTTTTTTTTTTTCCTTCCCCTCCCCCATGGGTTTCTGTTAAGTTTCTCAGGATCCACATAAGAGTGAAAACATATGGTATCTGTCTTTCTCTGTATGGCTTATTTCACTTAGCATCACACTCTCCAGTTCCATCCACGTTGCTACAAAGGGCCATATTTCATTCTTTCTCACTGCCATGTAGTACTCCATTGTGTATATAAACCACAATTTCTTTATCCATTCATCAGTTGATGGAAATTTAGGCTCTTTCCACAATTTGGCTATTGTTGAGAGTGCTGCTATAAACATTGGGGTACAAGTGCCCCTATGCATCAGTACTCCTGTATCCCTTGGGTAAATTCCTAGCAGTGCTATTGCTGGGTCATAGGGTAGGTCTATTTTTAATTTTCTGAGGAACCTCCACACTGCTTTCCAGAGTGGCTGCACCAATTTGCATTCCCACCAACAGTGCAAGAGGGTTCCCGTTTCTCCACATCCTCTCCAGCATCTATAGTCTCCTGATTTGTTCATTTTGGCCACTCTGACTGGCGTGAGGTGATATCTGAGTGTGGTTTTGATATGTATTTCCCTGATGAGGAGCGACGTTGAGCATCTTTTCATGTGCCTGTTGGCCATCCGGATGTCTTCTTTTTTTTTTTTTTTTTAAATTTTTTTTTTCAACGTTTATTTATTTTTTGGGACAGAGAGGAATTTTTTTTTTCAACGTTTTTTATTTATTTTTGGGACAGAGAGAGACAGCATGAACGGGCGAGGGGCAGAGAGAGAGGGAGACACAGAATCGGAAACAGGCTCCAGGCTCTGAGCCATCAGCCCAGAGCCCGACGCGGGGCTCGAACTCACAGACCGCGAGATCGTGACCTGGCTGAAGTCGGACGCTTAACCGACTGTGCACCCAGGCGCCCCCCGGATGTCTTCTTTAGAGAAGTGTCTATTCATGTTTTCTGCCCATTTCTTCACTGGGTTATTTGTTTTTTGGGTGTGGAGTTTGGTGAGCTCTTTATAGATTTTGGATACTAGCCCTTTGTCCGATATGTCATTTGCAAATATCTTTTCCCATTGCGTTTGTTGCCTTTTAGTTTTGTTGGTTGTTTCCTTTGCTGTGCAGAAGCTTTTTATCTTCATAAGGTCCCAGTAATTCATTTTTGCTTTTAATTCCCTTGCCTTTGGGGATGTGTCGAGTAAGAGATTGCTACGGCTGAGGTCAGAGAGGTCTTTTCCTGCTTTCTCCTCTAGGGTTTTGATGGTTTCCTGTCTCACATTCAGGTCCTTTATCCATTTTAAGTTTATTTTTGTGAATGGTGTGAGAAAGTGGTCTAGTTTCAACCTTCTGCATGTTGCTGTCCAGTTCTCCCAGCACCATTTGTTAAAGAGACTGTCTTTTTTCCATTGGATGTTCTTTCCTGCTTTGTCAAAGATGAGTTGGCCATACGTTTGTGGGTCTAGTTCTGGGGTTTCTATTCTATTCCATTGGTCTATGTGTCTGTTTTTGTGCCAATACCATGCTGTCTTGATGATGACAGCTTTGTAGTAGAGGCTAAAGTCTGGGATTGTGATGCCTCCTGCTTTGGTCTTCTTCTTCAAAATTCCTTTGGCTATTCAGGGCCTTTTGTGGTTCCGTATGAATTTTAGAATTGCTTGTTCTAGTTTCGAGAAGAATGCTGGTGCAATTTTGATTGGGATTGCATTGAATGTGTAGATAGCTTTGGGTAGTATTGACATTTTGACAGTATTTATTCTTCCAATCCATGAGCAGGGAATGTCTTTCCATTTCTTTATATCTTCTTCAATTACCTTCATAAGCTTTCTATAGTTTTCAGCATACAGATCTTTTACATCTTTGGTTAGATTTATCCCTAGGTATTTTATGCTTCTTGGTGCAGTTGTGAATGAGATAAGTTTCTTTATTTGTCTTTCTGTTGCTTCATTGTTAGTGTATAAGAATGCAACTGATTTCTGTACATTGATTTTGTATCCTGCAACTTTGCTGAATTCATGTATCAGTTCTAGCAGACTTTTGGTGGAGTCTATATGGTATAGATTTTCCATGTATAATATCATGTCATCTGCAAAAAGTGAAAGCTTGACTTCATCTTTGCCAATGGAACACAACAAGAACGCGAAATTAAGTATCAGTTGTATAAATTGTAGATTGTCTGTGGATGTACTACACCACCATTAAAAATGATGATATAAGTTCTAGCTCAGTGGTTCTCAACCTGGGGCGGTTTTGCCTCCCAAGGGACATTTGGCAACGTCCAGAGACATTTTTGGATTGTCATGACTGGGGGAGGGGAGTGCTACTGACATCTAGTGGGTACAGCCCAGGGCTGCTAATTCCCATCCTACAGTGCACAGGACAGCCCCCAATGCAAAGAATAGTCCCCAAATATCAGTAGTGCTAAGGTTGACAGACCCTAGTCTAACCAAATGTCTATATCTCTGTGGAAGCTTTACCTCCTTCCTACATATCTGTAACTAACTGTTTTTGAAGCATTTTCTCTCTTCCTCATACTTGGAATAGAGATATTTATGTTCATGTCTTATTTTCCTTTCTAGGTAGAAAGCTCCTTTTCACAGACGGGATATGTGCCTGGTTCATCTCACTATAAACCAGCAACCAGACCACTTTATGCCTTGTAATTGTTTAATAAATATTTGTTGAATTATTACATAAGAAAAAGATATCATGACTCTGTAATTATTGAAATGGAAAGATGCTTGCAATATATTTAACGGGGAAAAAAAGGTTACAAAATGGTATGAGTGATCTCCAGATTAAGTGCAATTCCTATCCAATCTTAGCAAACTTCTTTGCAGAAATTGATAAGCTGACCCTCAAATGCAGATGGAAGGAAGGCCAAGGGAACTGGAAAAGCCAAAACAATCGTGAACAAAGTTGAAAGACTCGCACTGCAGAACTCTCAGAATAAATTATAGGACTACATCTTTGTGGCCTTGACTTAGGCAATTTCTTAGATATGATACCAAAAGTACAAGTGACAAAAGATAAACTGGACTTCATCAAAATCAAAAACTTCTGTGCTAATGATACCATAACGACAGGGGAAAGACAACCCAATGAATGTGAAAAAAAAATTGGAAATCATGTATCTGATAAATGTATCCAGACTATACAAAGGACCCTTACAGCTCAATAACAAGAGAAAACCCAATTTTCAAAATGGGCAAAGGATCTCAATAGACGTTTCTCGAATAACGATGCATAAATGGCTGATGTAGGGGAAGAAAAAAAAATTTCCCTCTGCCCTTCTGAATTTTCTATCAGGGCCCCTGTAACAAAAGACAGATTAGCAAGAGAAAAGCATACGAATTTATTTAATATAGGTTTCATGTGACACAAATGCTTTTGTAAGGAAACACAGACCTGAAGAAGCAGTTAAACCCGAGTACTTTTATGCTAGGTTTGATGAAAAATGGACAATCGTGGAAAACTGTGATGAAACAAAAAGGGTATGAATGTTCTGTCACCAACAGGCACGTGAAGAGGAAAATAGAAATAAAACCACAAGATGCCACTTCACACCCCTAAGAAGGGCTGGCTTTGTTCATATTAGCCAAAAAGTGGAAACAACCAAATGCCCATCAATCGATGAATGGATAAATAAAATGTGGTATCTATGCAATGGAGTATTATTTGGCAGTAAAAACAAATGAAGGCTCTCTGTGTCTTACACCATGGATGAACCCTGAAAGTACTATGATAAGTGAAAGAAGCAAGCTTCTCCTTATTTAAAATTTTTTTTAATGTTTATTTGTTTTTGAAGGAGAGAAAGAGTGTGAGTGGGGGAGGGGCAGAGAGAGAGGGAGACAGAGAGAGAGAGAGGGACCCAGAATCCGAAGCAGGCTCCAGGCTCTGAGCTGTCAGCACAGAGCCTGATGTGGGGATCGAACCCACAGAGATGTGAGATCATGACCTGAGTCGAAGTTGGATGCTTAACTGACTGAGCCACCCAGGCGCCCCTGTATGCTTCTCTTTATATGAAATGTCTAGAATAGGCAAATCCATTAGAGACACAAAGTAGGTTAGTGACTGCCCAGATTTGAAAGGTTTGGGAGGAAGTGGGGAGTGTTAATAGGTCTGTGTTCCTTTTATGGAGGATAAAAATGTTCTCTAAGATTACCTGGCTGGCTCAGTTGGTGAAGCGTGAGACTCTTGATCTCGGGGTTGTAAGTTCAAGGCCCACGTTGGGTGTAGAGATTACCTGAAAAATAAAATATTTAAAAATAAATAAATGAATAAAGAAATAAAACTAGATTGTGGCGATAGTTGCACAAACCTGTAAATATACTAAAACCCAGTCAATTGTACATCTTAATTTTTTAATGTTTAGTTTTGAGAGAGGGGGGGAGAAGGAGAGGGAGAGAGAGACACAGAGAGCATGAGCGGGGGAGGGGCAGAAAGAGGAAGACCCAGAATCCGAATCAGGCTCCAGGCTCTGAGCTGTCGGCACAGAGCCCGATGTGGGGATCCAACCCACAGAGCTGTGAGATCATGACCTGAGTCCAAGTGGGAGGCTTAACCGACTGAGCCCCCCAGGTGCCCCCAGGTGTACATTTTAAATGAATTGGACAGTGTGCTAATAATCATATCTCAATAAAGCTACTTTAGGAAAAGAAAAAAACCAAAAGCAACACTGGGGTATTTCCTCCCTAGAATGTAGTGAGCTAGAGTAATTGTGGAACTTTAGCGGGTCAGTTTGTACCTGGTTTCCAAAAACATTGTTTGTGAAAACCCTGACTGATGAGTCGCAGCTGCACTAGGAGGGATGTGACTTGGCACTCGCCCTCAGAGACAATGCACCAAAGCGTAGTGTTCACGGAACTGCTAAATTGCAGGAGCGGCTGCCTCGAGTTGAAGTTACTCTGCACTGGTTCAACGCAACGCTCTCCACTGAGCATGCTCAGTGTAGTGGAGGGACCCGGAAGCGGCGCCTCCCTGCGTGGCCCAAGCCCGGGAGGCAGCTGCTTTTTGGCACGCGCAAGGGCTGCTGCGTGTCTGTTAAAAATATGTAAACTAGCGTGTAAGGAGAAATACCACAATGTGTAGCGCAACCTTATGTTTAGCTATATTGGTAAGTGATTCACTTTGGGTGACAGGATTCCAGATGATCTGTATTTTCTTTTTATACTTCTCTCTATTTTCTGATTTGTGTAATCGATAAGGTTTTACTTATTTTATGATAAAATTATTTGAAAAACAACAACAAAAATTTGCATTCCTGGGCTAAATCCCACGTAGTCATGGTGAATGATTCTATGAGTGTCAAATTGAATTTCATCTGCTATAATTTTATTTATAGCTTTTCATCTAGTGCCTTGGTTCTTCCCTCTCCCCCCCCCCCCCCCACCACTCTATTCTTCAAGATTGGATTTAAGGGTTGTAGTGTTCTCATACAATGAATTAGAGAGTTTTCCATGCTTTTCTATAACCTGGACCTGTTAGTTGAGTATAGGAAAAACCTGTTATAGATTCCAGCTTTGTTATGAAAGGATATAACTCAGGAACAACCAGATGGAAGAGGTGCGTAGGGCAAGGTATGGGGAAAGGGACGTTGGGTTTCCATGCTCCCTCTCAGAGAGCAACCCTCACAGCACTTCCTCCTGTTCACCAACCCAGAAGCTCTCTGATTTTTGTTTCTGTTTTTTGGGTGGAAATGATATATTAATGTTGTCTTCAGAAAAAAAACAAACCTTGGAGTTCCTGGCTGGCTCAGTCAGTAGAGCCTGCGACCCTTGATCTTGGGGTGGTGAGTTTGAGCCCTACGTTGGGTGTAGAGATTACCTTTTCAAAAATTTAAAAAGAAGAAGGAAAGAGAAAATAAACCTCTATAAAGAATTTAGCGCTTCCCCCCCCCCCCCCCCCCCCCCCCCCCCCCCCCCCCCCCCCGGAGATTCAGTGGTGAGGCTGGAACCCCGGGCAGTGGAGAGGGAGCTTGGGCGGGGCTCACTGCTCCAGGAGAGGCCCTACCCCACGGCTGCCTCGGTTCTCCCTTTTGATTGTGCAAGCGTGAGAACACTCTGGCAGGGCCGATGAGGCGGTGGGAAATAAACTTTGGGGATCAGACGCTAAGCAGGCTGAGCCCAGGTGCCAGCTGTATAAGGGAGTGCCAGGAAGGACCACCTGCCGGCTCCCAGAAACAGGAGTCTCCTTCATCCAGTGGGAAGCAAGGAGGCTCGGTTTAGCACCCCCAGGCTTCCACCCTCCCCACCGCACCTCCCCCACCATCCACGCAGGAGGAACCTTAGGTTTCAGTTACTTGCCAGCTGCCACGTACAGAGTTCTTGGGATCATTCATGGAATAATCCTGCTTGTCTCCCCTCACTTTTAAACGGTTTTATAGTACTGTCCTTTGTTTCAACACAGTGTCCATATCACAAGTGTTCACGAAATACTGAGATTTAAGACCAATATTATTACACGATCAGACCTTCTCGAACAGATTTTCTTTAGCAGTCTCTAGAGATCTCAAAGTGCAGGCGCTGTTTTACGTCCCTTTTCTTTGTAGCGGTCAAGATTACTAAAGCTTTCCAAACTCTCTCTTTTACAAATGTGCTGCTCCACCTCAAACACAGACTAGTTTTCATCTCTAGCCACAGGAGGGCGCACAAATACATTAATCAAGTGAGGTGCGGTATAAAAAAATTAGGGCCGATCCCGACTTGGGTTGAGAAAAAAACCGTGTGCCGTGTTGTATACACTTGTTAGAGCAGAGCAGCACAGTCTGACAGAACTTTCTGCGGTGACGGAAATGTTCTGTATCTGTGCTGTCCCGTACATCAGCCACTAGCCACATGGGGGTATTGAACCCTTGAAATGCGGCTGATGTGACTGAGGAAATGAGTTTTTAATTTTAATTTACACATTTAAATAGTCACATGTGCCTGGTGGCTACCATATTGGACCACGCAAGTCTATAGCACTGGACTCCATAGGAATATTGGTTTTTCTGAGTGGCTTTAAGTGTTGATATATTTTTTTAACTTTATTTATTTAAAATTTTTATTTTTTTTAAAGGTAATCTCTACACCCAGCGTGGGGCTCAAACTTACAACCCCGAGATCAAGAGTCGCATGCTCTACTGACTAAGTCAGCCAGGCGCCCCTATGTGCTGACATTTAAATAACTTTGGACCTGGGGCGCCTGGGTGGCGCAGTCGGTTAAGCGTCCGACTTCAGCCAGGTCACGATCTCGAGGTCCGTGGGTTCGAGCCCCGCGTCGGGCTCTGGGCTGATGGCTCAGAGCCTGGAGCCTGTTTCCGATTCTGTGTCTCCCTCTCTCTGCCCCTCCCCCGTTCATGCTCTCTCTCTGTCCCAAAAATAAACAAACGTTGAAAAAAAATTAAAAAAAAAAACAACTTTGGACCTAACAACGCCAGCTTGAGATGTTCCCACCACTGGCCAGCTACTGTGCCAGGCATACTTATATACCCACCTCACTTGACCCTTACTATGCACCTAAGAGATGGATATTACTATATCAATTTTATGAAGGAAGAAGCAGACTCCAGAGAAATGAAGTACATGGTCCAAAGTCATCAGAGATAGTCGTCGAGCCAGAAATACCCATCTAATATTTTTTGAGAGCCTGCAATGGGTCAATCAATATATCAGCCTGGCACTATTATAGACACTGGAAATCTATACTAGGAACCAATGCTTGATACAGAAGCCGTTTTAGAAAATGCTATCATTCTGTTCTTTACTTGCACGTTTTTGCATATCATCTTCTCAGAGTTGGAAGGGACCTCCAGACTAACGGCTAGCACTGTCTCTGATGCAGGAAACTATCACTATGAGCTCTGACCTAGGTAGAGGGATAACTGGGTTCCATCTCCAATTATGTCACTAACTAGGCCTGTATGTAACCTTAAGTAGATAGTTTGCCCTTCCAAGGCTAGGATTTCTTCATTTCTCAAACAACACTTTTAGCCTAAGAGATCCCCAAGGGCTATTTCATATTTCACTGACTCTGAGACTTACATTTTGTCACCAGGTTTCATCTAGTGGTCAGTGGCACTTCACTGATAGTTGGCAGCAATTTTTCTTCGTTATATATATGAAATAGTGGTGTGTTTTATAATCATGACACGTTAGACTAGATGAAATATGGTCTGCGTAATTTTAGAGTATCAGTAAAAATATTTATCTTGAAATTTATTTGAGTATACATTTTGAAATCCTCCCAGAGGCGAAGACAATGACATTCTAATGTGATTCTAAGTCCAGTTTAGAATATTAAATTGCATAAGTCAAAATCAGTGCTGCCCCAAGTGGCTAAAACACGGCATGCAACACACACACTCAAAACTCCAGCTGCGGTGATAACCCACACCCCATAGAATCCATCAGCAGGATTAATCGTAGGCGAAGTTGGGGGTGGGTGCAGTTTTGTTTGTCTCACGGGTGTCCCATCCTTCTTGGTTTTTTTTTTCTTCTTTAGGTACTCAAAGCTCTTAAGTACTTCTGCTCCGTGATGCCTTCTTTCCTTTCTTCTGCCACAACCCCCGTCTCTATCAACTACACTTGAGAGTGAATTAATTACAGGTATATTTTCTCATAAAGATACACGACCAAGGAGATCACTTGGTGCCAGTGGTGCGTTGGTGTATGTTTAACAACCAGCTCTCTGTGGGTGGGGGTGGAGGAAGGCCCGATTTGTAGCATTTGCCAATTCCCATGGCATAAATATACCCACAGTAGCTGCTGCTGATTTTAAGCTACTGATATGACATCAAGTGCTTTGTAAAAATTCTGAAGATTTAGGGGTGCCTGGGTGGCTCGGTCGGTCGAGCTTCCGACTTCAGCTCAGGCCATGATCTTGTGGTCTGTGAGTTCAAGCCCCGCGTCGGGCTCTGTGCTGACAGCTCAGAGCCTGGAGCCCGTTTCGGATTCTGTGTCTCCCTCTCTCTCTGCCCCTCCCCTGCTCATGCTCTGTCTCTCTCTCTCTGTCAAAAATAAATAAACATTAAAAAAAATTTTTTTTTAAATCCTGAAAATTTAATGGTTAGTTCTCATAGGCCAATAGGACCCTGCTCCAGCCTACCAGTGCTTGATACAGATCTGGTTATCCCATTCTTTTGCCACAGTCCTATGATGGTTCCTGATTGCCTCTGGGATAAAAGCTAACTACTCCAGCTACATATATAAATAAAAGTAGGGGATGATCCAGGTCTCACGGATCCTGAAGATGAAGCCGTTTGGGGGCCCTCTTAAAGAACAGTAATACAAACGTAATAGTATAACATCAGGTACACAAGTGAATAATTGTTTGGAATGAGAGAAGAAATCATAGCAAATTACAAATGTTAAAAAGCCGACAGATACCAGAAACATCACAAAAATCTGAAAAAAAGAATCACATGATATGATTGGAAGAACTTTCCACAGACATGCTTCTGGCTCTGGACATTTTATCTTTTTTTAAACTTTTTTTTAAAGTAGGCTCCATACCTAACATGGGGCTTGAACTCACAACCCTGAGAGCAAGAGTCACATGCTCTCCCGACTGAGCCAGCCAGATGTCCCTGGCTGTGGACTTTTTAAATCTTGTTTCTTCTCCACTACCCATGTACTTCTGGTGCCAGGTGCTCTAAGACGATCACATCACCATATGCCCTCTGGGCCCTCTGCAGTGGGCCATGGGAGTATCCTGGGAGCCATTCCCACTTGGGGTGGCTATCAATGACCTAACCATTCATGGAAGCAATTATAAACCACGTAAGTACGTCTCTCCAAATCCTAGCAAAATATGTCTCCAACTCAACTTCCCCTTAGCTGGGCCCCCAAATGCCTGTGGCCGCTCCAGTGCCACTAAGCATGATGGGAAGTGTATCAGTCAGGGTTCATGGAGGAAGGGGAACTGCCATGGATGATATACAGTAAGGGACACGTTATAGGGTCAGATCTTTGGCAGCTCTGGGAGCCGGGTGACAAGGCTGTGGAGGCGGCTGCCGCTGTGTCTGTGGTCGAACCTGAAGTTTCTATAAGGACATCTGGACCAGCAGGTGGGAAAGAGAGCTGAAAGTAGGAGGGCGTCTGGTGACGACAGAAGGAGCTGTGGGCCTGAGCGCTGCCCAGTGACACTGCGTGCAAGCTGCCACAGTGCCTGGCACCCTGGACCTTCAGACCTTCGAAAATGTGACTGCTAGTTAACACCGGCCGCCCACAAAATGTCTCTAGTGGCCAGTGCGAACTTGGAACCATCTAGGGAAAAGAACATAGCTCCAGCTTAGCTACGTTGAGGCAGGACAAAGCCATCACAGGAAGTGTGACAGGAGGGACACTGGAATGGAAGGAGACCGTGTTTTTAACTGATTTCAGCTCATGCATTTTGGTTTTGCAAATGTAAACACAGGGCCCTGTAAACACGTTGCTGGAACTTTCCTTAAGCTTCATTAGCTTCACGCTAAACATCCTGTTAGAGGGTCCAACCCACGTCAGCCTTCTGGGATCTCCTTTCTCACTCTCGGTCTCTCTCTCTCTCTCTCTCTCCCTCTCTCTCTCGCACGCACACACACACATATTCACTGAGCTCTTCCATGCCAGGCATATTCTAGGCACTGGGGATCCAGAAGTGAGCAACACTGGCAAAAATCTGTCCCCTGATGGAGCTCACCTTGCAGTGGGCTGAACTAGCTAAAACAGAGAAACACGTTTGTGCGTCAGGTGGCTGCATGTGCTCTGGAGAGGAGTCAAGTGGGGGAGGGAGCTAGGGAGTGGGCGTGAGCAGGGAGGGACCCTGGGGGTGGTCAGAGAAGGCATCTCTCAGGAGGTTGAGCAGAGATCTGGATGAGGGGACGGAGGGAGCCACGTGGCCATCTGAGACACAGTGTCCCTGGCCAGGGAGCTAGCGCAAAGTCCCTGAGGCCAAGTGGAGGGAGCGTGCAAAGAGCGGCACCTCGAGCGAGCTCCGGCACAGGTGGGAGAAGAGGTCAGAACGGTGGACGGGGGCGGGCTGGTGAGCCCTTACCTTTCGGTGGGAGAGCATGACCATCGCCAGGATGGTGCTTCAAGTTTCTGCGTTGAGTTGGGCTGAAAGGGGACAGAGATGGACTTAGGTGTCCAGTTAGGAGGCCCGCACGGGGATCCCGAGTCACGCTCACCGCTCTGAGCACCAGTGACATTTTGCCCAGCATACTCTTTCCCACCTGCTTTGGCTTTTGGTGTTTTTATCCTCACCCACCTAGATTGTGCTTCCTGCTTCCTCTTCTCGTGTAGACTAAATTTGATGTCAGAATTTGACTTCAATTTTAATTTTCAAATATGATATAATAACGTTAAGATTGCAAGATTTCCTCCTGAACCTGAGGAGAAACGGCAGATGAATTGCTAACGTGAGAAGATGTTTTCAAAACGGGAGAATAGTATCTCCCTAGCAGGGCCTGGGCTAACGCTCACGTGCCTCTGAGAGTGGGTGTCCCCTCGCGTCTTGTGCCTCAGGTGCCTCACTCACCACATCTTAGTCCTGGCCCGGCAAGTCCCCAAAAATGACATTAGAAAGGGAAAATCAGTAACTTCACAGCAGAGAAGCCTGGCAGACACGAGACACCGCCCTCACCAGTAACGGGACAAGCTGACCCCGTGTCGTACCCCGAGGAGGACACAAGATCTTTTATGTGGCATCCCCATCCCAAAATGCAAAACTCTATCTGATCATGTGAAAACATCGGACGAACCTAGATTGAGGGACCTTCCATAACATAACTGGCCTGTCCTCTTTACAACTATCAATGTCACGAAAGGCAAAGGAGGCTGAGGAACTGATTGGAGAGAGAGGACAGCGAAATGCCATGCAGAGTACTCCTGGATTGGGTCCTAGACTGGAAGAAAAGAGCTTGAAAGGACATTATGGCGACAGTGGAGAAAATGTGAATCTGAACTGTAGATTGGATAATAGTATTGTATCAATAGTAAATTTCCCGATTCTTGTGATTGAACTGTGGTTATATGAGAGAATGTTTTTTATTATTGGGAAAAACACTTTGATGTATTTAGGGAGAATAGGGACACGATAAATTTATTCTACGAAGGGTCAAAAATTTTGTTTTCTATCTACGTCAATCTACCATCTACTACTATCTATCTATCTATCGAGACAATCATAAAGGAAATGTGGTAAAATGTTAACAATTGATCTATTGGGGTGATTATGGGATTTCTTTGTACTGCTTTTGCAACTTTTCTGTAAGTTTGAAATTATTTCACAATAAAACCATTTTTAAAAGGTGGCTACAATTTTAGGCTTCTAGATGAAGGGAATGGAGATAGGAATCGTTCTTTTTAAAAAAAAATTTTTTAATGTTTATTTTTGAGAGAGACAGAGACAGAATGCAAGTGGGTTGGGGCAGAGAGAGAGGGAGACACAGAATCGGAAGCAGGCTCCAGGCTCTGAGCTGTCAGCACAGAGCCC
Source organism: Prionailurus bengalensis (assembly GCF_016509475.1). Taxonomy (NCBI): domain Eukaryota; kingdom Metazoa; phylum Chordata; class Mammalia; order Carnivora; family Felidae; genus Prionailurus; species Prionailurus bengalensis. The sequence continues at coordinate 13,395,755 of NC_057361.1, forward strand.
GACGAGGGGCTCGAATTCACGAGCTGTGAGATCATGACCTGAGCCGAAGTCAGATGCTCAACCGACTGAGCCACCCAGTCGCCCCAGGAATCGTTCTTTTTTTTTTTTTTTAATTTTTTTAACGTTTATTTATTTTTGAGACAGAGAGAGACAGAGCATGAACGAGGGAGGGTCAGAGAGAGAGAGGGAGACACAGAATCTGAAACAGGCTCCAGGCTCTGAGCAGTCAGCACAGAGCCCGACGCGGGGCTCGAACTCACGGACCGCCAGATCGTGACCTGGCTGAAGTCGGACGCTTAACCGACTGAGCCACCCAGGCGCCCCTTTATAGCAGGTATTGCTTTCAAAATAAACACGTGTAATCAAGGAGTCATCTTTCTGCACCAGGGGGAAGGATAAATCATTAACTTTTTGATAGCTTTGAACTTGCAGTTCCCATTTGTGTCTTAAGTCCACTAGTTCTGTCAGAGTGGGCAATTAATAAGGTACACATAGTTATGAATTCCGATGGCTAAAGTATTTCTCTTTAATTGCTTGAATGGACAGAAATGCACAAGGGAAATAACTTCATGTAACAGCAGCCTGTTATTAAAGAGCAAAGTGCCTTCATATACAGGTATGTATTTTGTATTTTTCTACAGCACTGCACGGAATTTGGCATAGGGCTTTGGCATAGGACTTTGCATCTGGAGAATCATCTGGGGAAGTTTTTTGTAAATGTTTATTTATTTATTTTGAGAGAGAGAGAGAGCACGCAAGCAGGGCAGCGGAGGGGGGTAAGGGGCAGAAGGAGAGAGAATCCCAAGCAGGCACCTTGCTGTCAGCACAGAACCCGACGACGTGGAACTCAAACCCACAAACTATGAGCTCATGACCTGAGCTGAAATCAAGAGGTGGATGCTCAACGGACTGAGCCACCCAGGCGCCCCTCATCCTGGGAGTTTTTTTAAAATGCTGAAGCTTGGGTCTCTCCCCCGCTCAGAATTTGACATAATTGGTTTTGTGGTGCACCCTAAGAGCTTTAAAAGCACCGCAGGTGATCTTACATATGGCTAAGGGGAAGAACTGATCTAGAGTCCTTCGTTTCTTTTCTGGATAATCATAGTAACATCTTAAGGGATGCCGGCCGCAGAGCAGAGGTGGCTCCACTTGGGAAGGCAGTGTCATGGGAAGGAGACATGGTCAGTAGAAGTCATCTCTCCTTCCTCTCAACTCCCATATGATTTTCATTTCATGCCACTGAATAGTTTTTACCTTGAATTATAGTTAGTTGTATATTTTCTTCCTTGCTAGGCTGCAGACTCCTGGATCACAGGATTCATGGGAAAATGACTGTACTGTTGTCAAGACAACAGGACCACTGTGCTGAGCTCTTAGAAGGCCAGAAACCGGTCTTTAGCCCTTTCTCTAGTGCTACTGGCATGAGGCAGTGTTCATATTTGTGTTGAATAAATGCTAAAGTATTTGGAATCTAGTATGTTCACACCCAATAAAACTATACGCATAGAAAAAAGACTGGAAGGAAATGAATCAAAATGTTAAGTGGTTGCCTCTGTGCATATGATTATGGATGACTTTTTTCTTCTTTTCTGTATTTTACATGTGTATGTATCAACTCGAAAGCTATTAAGAATAGAAGCCAGGGGTGCCTGGGTGGCTCAGTCCATTGAGCATTTTCAGACTCTTGGTTTCGGCTCAAGTCATGATCTCATGGTGTGTGGGTTTGAGCCCCTCATTGGGCTCTGCACTGATAGCATGGAGCCTGCTTGGGATTTTCTCTCTCCCTCTCTCTCTCTCTGTTCCTTTCCCCACTCTCTTTCTCCCTCTCAAGATAAATAAACTTAAAAAAGGAATAGAAACTAAACACATCATACATTCATCAATTAATAAATTCATCATGATTACTTGAAAAAATATAACACTGAAAGACTCATTGGTCATCTTTAGTGCATGTTAGAAAATTAAATGAGTATTTTAAAAACTGGTAAATAGGAGTGCCTGGCTGGTTCAGTCGTTAGAGTGTGCAATTCTATCTCCGGGTTGTGAGTTTGAGCTCTATGTTGGGTGCAGGGATTACTTAAAAAGAAAATCTTTAAAAAAATGCTGCTATGAATAGTCAAATGCAAGTCTTGGTATAGACATATTTTAATTTCTATTGGGTATTCACGTAGGAATGGAATCGGTGGGTCATATGGTACATTTATGCTTAACGTTTTAATCAACTGCCATATTATTTTCCAAAGCAGCTGCACCATTTTACACTCCCACCAGGATTCTATGAGGGTTCCAGTTTCTCCGCAATCTCGCCAACACTTGTTATTGTCTGTCTTTTTGATTACAGCCATTTTTATGGGTTGAAGTGATATATCCCTGTGGTTTTAATTTCTACTTCCCTAATGAGGTTAAGCATCTTTTCATGTGCTTATTGGTCGTTCATTTATCTTCTTTGCTGAAATGTCTATTCAGATAATCTGCCCGTTTTTTTTTAATTTTTTTTTAAAGTTTTTTTTTTTTTAACGTTTATTTATTTTTGGGACAGAGAGAGAGCATGAACGGGGGAGGGGCAGAGAGAGAGGGAGACACAGAATCGGAAGCAGGCATCCAGGCTCTGAGCCATCAGCCCAGAGCCTGACGTGGGGCTCGAACTCACGGACCGCGAGATCGTGACCTGGGCCGAAGTCGGACGCTTAACCGACTGAGCCACCCAGGCGCCCCTAATCTGCCCGTTTTTAAATTGGGTTATTTCGCTTCTTACTACTGAGTTGTAGGAGTTATTTATATATTCTAGATACAAATTCTTCATCTGACACATGATTTGCAAACATTTTCTCCCAGTCTTGTGGCCTGTTCCTGATGGCATCTTGCCTATAGGTGGTTCTCCATAAGAATGTATCAAAATCAATGGGTTAGCCAATTAGGCCTGCATCAGCAGGATGATCCATTTCACGCCCACAGGCTGTTCCTCTAACCGTTTTTCCTTCTGAGTTTACTAAAATCTTATTTAAGATTTAGCATCTGTATTCATAAGTGACATTGGCTGGTAATGTTCATTTTTCAAGCCTGTGTCAACCAGGGTCATTTAGGAGACAGAAACCACACTGGTTGTTTAAACAAAAGACTGCATGGTCTGACTCATATGTGCAATCTAAAACAGCCAAACATGTAGAAGCGGAGAGCAAAAGGGTCGTTGCCAGGGGCTAGGAGGAGGGGGACACAGGGAGGTGTTGGTCAAAGGGTACAAAGAACTCATGCAAAATAAATAAGTTCTGGAGGGAAAAACCTGTCTCTGGAAGAGGGCTCTCCTTTGGAATCCAAACTGAGTCGTGTTAAATCAGTTGGGCAAAAAAAAGCTTTTATCCAATACATTTTCTTGAAAACTTGTAATTGTCTCTTTAGCTTTAAGAGAACCTGGGAAAATCACTGTTAAAGGGACATCCTATAATTCCATTTTCCTTTCTAAAATAAATAATAGGTTAGAATTTGAAAAAAAAAACATTTAACATAAATGTTAACTATGAAACGGTAAAGACACTCTAAGGTGTCATGGCTGAGTGAACAAAGGAAGAAGTTGGAATTATTAAAACTTAGAGGGGCGCCTGGCCGGTTCAGTTGGTGGAGCCTGGGACTCTTGATCTCAGGGTCATGAGTTCAAGCCCCATGTTGGGTGTAGAGTTTACTTAAAATAAATAAAAAAAAAAAATTTTTTAAAAAACAACTTAGAAACTTAGAGGAGGGGACAGGGACCCAGACTTCAGGGGAGGGGTGCTGCTAACCGGGGCTGCTATCTCTGGAAGTGAGAGGCAGCAACAATGAAGCTAGTTCTGCAAATGTTGGAAGAGTTTCCGGGCGAATTCAGATGCTCCTGTAGGAAGGAACTCCGGCTGCCAAGCTGTAGGGAGCAGATAGGGAGGGCGAGTCTCTTCCTCCTTTTCCAGCCTTACAGTCTCTGTCTCTGTCTCTATCTCTGTTTTTGTCTCTGTCTCTCTTTCTCTCTCTCTCACTCCCCTTGCTGGCAGATGTGTGGTTTACAGAGTCCCAAGGCCTGGCATCATCAGCCAGAATATAGAAGGATTGGTTTGGAGCTGGGGACAATAACTTACTGTTTGATACAAGGTCATAGAAAAATAAGGTAATCTTTTCCTACATTTACCACAAATCATTACAATTTATATAATACTAACTCTTTCCCCTTATTAGCTGTGTGGTTTGGATGAGTTTTCTTTTTTAAAACTTTTTTTTTTCAACGTTTATTTATTTTTGGGACAGAGAGAGACAGAGCATGAACGGGCGAGGGGCAGAGAGAGAGGGAGACACAGATTCGGAAACAGGCTCCAGGCTCTGAGCCATCTGCCCAGAGCCCGACGCGGGGCTCGAACTCACGGACCGCGAGATCGTGACCTGGCTGAAGTCGGACGCTTAACCGACTGCGCCACCCAGGCGCCCCTGGATGAGTTTTCTTAAGCTTCCTTTCCTTTTGTTTACTCATACATAGGAGAGCAATAATTCTGTACCTACCTCATAGTCTTATTTGAAAGTTTCAGATAAACTCTAAGAACCACAACAGTTCTGGGTGGTTTTATTTTCTGAAAGTCTTTTACAAATTTCCCTCCTTCTCCCCCCTCCTCTTATTGGTTCCCAATTTGTTGTTGTGCCAATTTAGGTCACGTATATTTTCACAGAGAACCATCTTGGGCTTACCTGATCCAGAGTCAAGAAGGTTAAGCCCATCTGAAACTTACCATGTCCAGAACTGAACTTTTAATCCTGGTGTACAACCTTTACCTCACGTCCTGTTCAGCTGTCTTGATCTCATTAAAAGTCAATACTGGGGGGGGGGGTTGTCACCTGGGTGCCTCAGTCGGTTAAGCAGCCGACTCTTGATTTCAGCTCAGGTCACAATCTCATGGTTCGTGGGATCAAGCCTCATGCCAGGCTCTGTGCTGACAGTGCAGAGCCTACTTGGGATTCTCTTTCTCCCTTTCTGCCCTTCCCCTGCTCTCTCTCTCAAAACACATAAACATTTTTTTGTAGATATATAATTTTTTAATGTTTTTTTTTTATTTTTGAGAAGCAGAGAGAGACAGAATACGAGTGGGGAAGGAGCAGAGACAGAGGGAGACACAGAATCTGAAGCAGGCTCCAGGCTCTGAGATGTCAGAACAGAGCCCCATGTGGGGCTCGAACGCACGAAACGCGAGATCATGACCTGAGCCAAAGTTGGTGCTTAACCGACTGAGCCACCCAGGCGCCCCTGTAGATATAATTTTTTAATGTTTATTTATTTTTGAGAGAAAGCAGGGGGAGGGAAGAAAGAGAGAGGGACAGAAGATCGCAAGCAGGCTCTGTGCTGACAGCAGCGAGCCCCATGTGGGGCTCAAACTCAGGAACTGTGAGATCGTGACCTGAGCCAAAGTTGGCCGTTAAACCGACTGAGCCACTCAGGCACCCCAATAAATAAACTTTTTTTTTTTTTTTTTTTTTTTAAATTTTTTTTTCAACCTTTATTTATTTTTGGGACAGAGAGAGACAGAGCATGAACGGGGGATGGGCAGAGAGAGAGGGAGACACAGAATCAGAAACAGGCTCCAGGCTCTGAGCCATCAGCCCAGAGCCCGACGCGGGGCTCGAACTCGCCGACCGCGAGATCGTGACCTGGCTGAAGTCGGACGCTTAACCGACTGCGCCACCCAGGCGCCCCTAAACTTTTTTTTAAAAAAGTTAGTACCAACCAACTGATTGTCTAACCAGAAACTTTAAAGTCATTTGTGATTCTTTCTACATCTAATCCATCAGCAATTTCTTTAAAAATGTGTTAAATGGAGGAGCATAGCTAGCTCAGTCAGTAGGGCATGGGACTCTTGATCTCCGTGAGTTTGAGCCCCACGTTTTGGGGGGGGGGGAGTGGGGGTAGAGTCTACTTAAAAAATGTTTTAAATGAAAAAATGTTTGAAGTGATCAAACATTTGACTGATTTTGTTTGTGAGTCATCAGTTTTCTAATTGTAAGTGCCTGAATATAACTTTTTTCTCATTTCAGAGGAATTAGAATGATGTCTCTTTCCAAATCTGATGACAATTATACAAGGGTTCATACAGATTTTTATACCATATTTCATCTAAACCCTTCAGAATAATTTCTTTATTAAAAAATTGTTTTAGGGGCGCCTGGGTGGCTCAGTCGGTTAAGCATCCGACTTCAGCTCAGGTCACGATCTCGCGGTCCGTGAGTTCGAGCCCCGCGTCGGGCTCTGTGCTGACGGCTCAGAGCCTGGAGACTGCTTCCGATTCTGTGTCTCCCTCTCTCTCTCTGCCCCTCCCCGTTCATGCTCTGTCTCTCTCTGTCTCAAAAATAAATAAAAATGTTAAAAAAAATTTAAAAAAATTTTTTAAATTTCTTTAAACTTAAATCACAAAGAGCAATATAATTTTTCTTTCTAGAATACACTTTACATATATTTTTCTGCCATTTTGACCTAGGGGTATTTCATGGGTTTTTATTATTAATGAAACAAATGAGTCTATTACTATTTGATAAAAGTGGATTTTTTCTAGCAATTTCCTTTGATTCTACCTTCAAAATATATCTTCAGATCCCTTCAATCCTTTCCATCTTGATGGCTTCCAGCCTAGTCCCAACCACCATTATCACAAACCTGACCAGAGCGCCTACCCAGTCTCCCACTGTCATCCTTAACCATTCTAATTTACTTCCCACACACTATCTAGAGATATTTGACTATATCTCTTTCTTACTTAACTCTTGAATACCTTCCTATTGTAACTTGAATAAAATACAAACATTACCATAGTCACTAAGGCCTTACATAATCGGATTCCTGACTACCTCTCAGACACATTTCATGCGCACTGCATACCAAGAACATTCTGTTCTTCTTTCAGTTTACTGAACTTGCCAAATTTTTTTGTTCTACCTCAGGGCCTTTGAACTCACTATTCTCTTTCTGCCTCTCCATACACCAACCCCACCCCTCCTTCTCTTCCTTTGAGTCACAGCTTATACGTCATTTTCCCAGGGAGATCTTTGCCAACCACTCCGTCTAAGTTGGCCCCCTCCCTATTCTTTTCTTTTTTTTTTTTAATTTTTTTAATGTTTATTTATTTTTGAGAGAGACAGAGACAGAATGCCAGTGGGTTAGGGGCAGAGAGAGAGGGAGACACAGAATCCGAAGCAGGCTCCAGGTTCTGAGCTGTCAGCACAGAGCCCGACGCGGGGCTCGAACTCACGAGCTGTGAGATCATGACCTGAGCCGAAGTCAGACGCTCAACCAACTGAGCCACCCAGGTGCCCCTTCTCCCTATTATTTTCTAATCTAACACAACACTCTTTCTTCCTAGTGCTTATTGTACTGTGTGAACTCTCTCTTTACTTGTTTATTTTCTTGCTTTGTCAGTATCCCTCATTAGAATGTAAGCTCCAAAATACAAGGACCATTTATGTCACCATCCTGTCTCTCGTAAATAGGACAACACCTGTCCCAAAAGAGACACTCAAGATTTATGGAACAAAAAACAAAATGAAGGGTTTTTTTCTCCACCTGGCAGGCTGGGAATTGAGCAAAGAAAGTGAGTGGGACTCTTGAAGGTGGTTGAGACAATGGTCAGGCTCACTTTCCCATCCAGGCCTGAGCAAGGCCCAAGTCCTATTGGTGGGGAATGGTTCAACTTAGGCTCATGCACTTTCGGGTTTTTTTCCCCCTTGGTTGGGGGTTGGGAGGACCAAGGGGTTGTGAGATGAGGTGAACTAGAATTATCTATGCAAGTTTCCTTGTCTGCCAAATGAATAAAAGGCGCATAAGATTGCTGAAATATGTAGGAGACATGAGGGACACAGACTGTAGAGAAGCATGGGTGGGATCAGGAGAACTAGTTAGCAGAATATTGTGGCCCTCCAGGTGAACGTGATTGTGGCTTGGACTGGGGTGGCAGCAGTAGAGACGTAAGAAGTGGTTGTATTTGAAGTATACAAGAAAGATTTTGTGATGAGGTATTCACTATACTTCTTTTTCATCTGAATTTTATTCTATGAGCTAAAGAACTCAACCACCCCACATTGATATTCTATTTACATTTCTCCAATGTTTGTATATCCAAGACATTTTTAAAAATGTTTTTAATGTTTATTTATTTTTGAGAGAGAGAGAGAGAGACAGAGACAGTGTGTGAGCGGGGAGGGACAGAGAGAGAGGGAGACACAGATTCCAAAGCAGGCTCCGGGCTCCAAGCTGTCAGCACAGAGCCCGATGCGGGGCTCGAACCCACGGACAGCAAGATCATGACCTGAGCCGAAGATGGACACCCAAACAACTGAGCCACCCAGGCACTCCAAGAAATTTTTTTTTAAGCTTGTTTATGTAATCTCTAACCCAACATGGGGCTCAAACTCATGACCTCAAAATCAACAGTCGCATGCTCTTCCAACTGAGCCAGCCAGGTGCCCCAATATCCATAAAAATCTTGAGCAAGTTTCTTAAAATCTCCAAGACTGCAGGTACTCATCTGTAAACCAGAACAATCTTGTGGTGATGGTGACAAAGATTCTTTGCTAGACCAAACTCTGGTTGGGCTCCTGAACCTTCTCTTAGGCCCATCTGGGCACTTCCTTGTAAAATCCACTTTTAGCAAGAACCCTGCTAAGTCAGTTTAGCCAAACACCCAGACACTTATGCTAAGTTAAACTAGTTAATGAATGTTCTTTGGCTATCTAGATCATTCCTAAATAAGATAATATACTGAGGCATTGATTCCTAAACAGAAATTTATTTACTGTTGGCTTTTTAATTTTTTCACAGAGAAACAAAAAATAATTTAGGTCTGTTAATAAACAGGTTTTATGCCACAAAGAAATAAATTAAAATTACTATAAAGGGGGACTATATCTCTAGAAATTATAAAATGTATTGATAAAGTCTCCCAGCCACAAATCCTTCTTAGTTTTCACTAGGAACTTAGGATTCTAAGGGTTAAAAATTCTAATTAGTATATGTGAACATAAAACTACCAAAACCAATAAGGATAAAAGAAATTGGCCAAATGGAAAGTAGGGTGTGTGTTTTTCATAAAAAAAAGGTATGAGAGGGCACCCGGGTGGTTCAGTCGATTAGGCATCAGACTCTTGGTTTTGGCTCAGGTCATGATTTCATGGTTTGTGGGTTCGAGCCCTGCATCAGGCTCTGTTCTGACAGCGTGGAGTCTGGTTGGGATGCTCTCTCTCCTTCTCTCTCTGCCCCTCCCCTGCTCACACGCACTCTGTCTCTCAAAATAAAAGAATAAACTTTAAAAAAAAAAAGGTATGAGGAAATGAAATGCGCTTTGTTGAGGGAAGTGAAAGTAATTTTGTCCCAAAGTAAAGCTGTTTGTTTCAGAAAGGGAAAGAGAACAGGGACAAACTAAAAGGGACATAGAAAGTTGTAGAAGGTATGTAGAAAAGGAATCTTGGGAGAAGAATTTTATGTGTAATCAAGCTGGCTAAGGTGAAAATTCATTTATTTAAAAATGAGTTTTAATATCAAAAGTACACTGGTACAAAATTAGAATTTGTTTTTTTTTTTCTCTTAGAAGAACAAAATTTTCTTCAATTATTGGTCGGTTCTTAATAAGAAATTGTAAATAAAATTTCTTTACTTTTAATGTAATTTTCCAGGGAAACAAAGATTCTATGTTGTGGCTTTATCAGGTCTTTGGTTACCTAGAAAAATGGAGTCCTCTCTATTCAAAAAGAGCTAAGACTTTTGCAGCTATATGATCCTCTATATCTGTTCTTGAAATCCTTTTGTCCCCTTGGTTAAGTGGATAATTAACTATTATTTCATAATTTTCTGTAATCCTATTTAGCCAGTGTCTAAACTTTTTGATAGTTTTTACGAACTTCCCCAAACCAAATTCTAAATAAAATCTTTTTGATCTGGAAGAAGCTTTAGGATTCTTTTTTTCCCAGAGGGTCTCTGGAACATTCCAAAGGATATGTTAAGCTACTTAGGCTTATCTGATATGTTAAGTCACATGAGAAGCATTGCCAAATAAGAAATAATAGCAAACCTTGTTTATATTACATCTGTATAGGTATATAGTGTTCCAAAAATTGTGTGAAATTCCTGGAACTCTCAATGTGTCTTGATATAATGGTGTCGGTCATCATTTTACACTTGATACATTTTACACTTCGCCAAAAGGCCGAGAAGCAATTCAATCATCATTTTAAAATGTATGTCACAAAAACAAGCAACCCCTCTTGCCAATTCTATTATAATGAGCTCTCATCATACTTGGCACCTATCCTCCAGTAGATTAACATCTTACGAAATCCTCTCGCTCTCTCCCCAGATGTCACTATTGCACGCTGTCACTGTGTAAAGCCTAAAGCAGGCTTTAGGTCCCCTGTGATGAAAGGACAGTCTTTCCTTACCCTTTCTTGGGGCCCTCTGAGATACTGCAGTTGGATTTTATCTAGCTACCACCATCGCAAAGATACAAATAGGTTTTAGTAATAGTTTGTATGTGTTCTCACTGGGTAGAAGCCTTTCCTGGTCATAGTACAGTCTCAGCGGTAGGTAAATATCGTTGGAGAAGATAATTCCAAATTGAGGAACACCCTCGGAACTTCACAATGACCAAAGGACTCATCTCACAGAACAAATATTACAGGCCATTTGCCACATTTCTTCAATTTTGCAACATTTTCCTGTACCTACCACCCCCAATCCTCTGTCCTTGTGGAACGAACCAGTGGTATTACAAAAATCCAATCTGTAAAACTCATGGAATCTTTCATCTGCCATGGCCAAAAGCTGTTTCCTTAGTGCTGTTGAATCTTAGATCCATTCCCTATACGAGACAGGAACCATCACCCTTTGAAACCATTACTGAAATGCCAATGAGATTGAATCAATGGGCATATTAGGGGCACCTGGCTGGCTCAGTCGGTAGAGCATGTGACCCTTGATCGCAGGGTCATGAGTTCAAGTCCCACATTAGGCACAGAGCCTGCGTTTAAAAAAAAGAAAAAAACAACAAGGAGCACCTGGGCAGCTCAGTTGGTTAAGTGTCCGATTTCAGCTCAGGTCATGACCTCATGGTTCGTGAGTTTGAGCCTTGCATTGGGCTCGCTGCTGTCAGTGCAGAGCCTGCTTTGGATCCTCTCTCTCCCTCTCTCTCTCACAAAAATAAATAAACATTAAAAAAAAAAAAAAAAACCTCGGGGTACCCGGGTGGCTCAGTTGGTTGAGCGTCTGACTTCGGCTCAGGTCATGATATCGTGGTTTGTGAGTTTGAGCCCCGCGTCGGGCTCTGTGCTGACAGCTCAGAGCCTGGAGCCTGCTTCGGATTCTGTGTCTCCCTCTCTCTCTGACCCTCCGTTCCTCATGCTCGGTCTCTCTCTGTCTCTCAAAAATGAGTAATTGTTAAAAAAAAACAAAACAGAAAAAAACCTCAAGGGGCATATGAACCCAGCTTACTTAAAGGTGATGTGATGACTTTTACTGTAAAGCCCTTCAAAGAAATGAGAAATTGGTCGAACAGTCTGTCTACAGTATGCTCCTGGGAGACAAAAACATTGAACATTACAGCCTTCAGCTTGGGAGAAACCTCCACAAAGACTCCCTCCAGCCTTGCTGGAGAGGGACCATACCGTGTATTGCTAGCCAATCCTTGTGCCACTAAATTAGAAGGTTCATGGGCTCATGTTTCTCATTTTTTAATTAATTTTAGAAAGAGAGCATGAGCAGGGGAGAGAGGCAGAGGGAGAGAGAGAATCTTATTTTGAAAATATTTATTTTTGGGGCGCCTGGGTGGCGCAGTCGGTTAAGCATCTGACTTCAGCCAGGTCATGGTCTCGCGGTCCGTGAGTTCGAGCCCCGCATCGGGCTCTGGGCTGATGGCTCAGAGCCTGGAGCCTGTTTCCGATTCTGTGTCTCCCTCTCTCTCTGCCCCTCCCCCGTTCATGCTCTGTCTCTCTCTGTCCCAAAAATAAATAAACGTTGAAAAAAAAATTAAAAAAATAATAAAAATAAAGATCAAATCTTAAAAAAAAAAAAAGAAAATATTTATTTTTGAGAGAGAGACGAAGTATGAGCACATGTGCACAGGGGAGGGGTAGAAAGGGAGAGAGACAATCTTAAGCAGACTCCATGCTCAGCACAGAGCCCAACATGAGGCTCGATCCCACCACCCTGGGATCATTACCTGAGCTGAAATCAAGAGCCAGATGCTCAACCAACTGAGCCACCCAGTCTGTCACTTTATTTATTTTTTTTTTTTAATTTTTTTTTTCAACGTTTTTTATTTATTTTTGGGACAGAGAGAGACAGAGCATGAACAGGGGAGGGGCAGAGAGAGAGGGAGACACAGAATCGGAAGCAGGCTCCAGGCTCTGAGCCATCAGCCCAGAGCCCGACGCGGGGCTAGAACTCACAGACTGCAAGATCGTGACCTGGCTGAAGTCGGACGCTTAACCGACTGAGCCACCCAGGCGCCCCCCGGTCTGTCACTTTAAAAAAAGGTTCCAACATCCAGTTTGACTACTAAACCAACCAGAGACCTCACACTGGCTATATCCCAGAAGAAGAAGCAGACAAGATCGGAGTAGACCGCCTTCCCAAGGGTCAGGACCAGGCTAGTACAATAATGCTTTCCTAACTGTCAAAATCTGATGGTAATTCCTAAACTTGCTGAGATCTTTGGACCACTGTTCCCCTGGGTAGGAATTCTTATAATTTTGGCTGTTTTAAATCAGTAGGGTTTCTTTGTTGGTGGTAACCATAATCTCAAAGGTTCCTCTATACCTATTGTTGTTCCCTCCCTGCCTTTACCTATGTTCAACATTATGAACTACCAGCCTTTGTCCCTGCCCTATCTCCTCTCCTGCCTGGAAAGATAATATTATTGTTCAGCTGTCCCAATCCTTATCTTCATCTGGCAACCTATCCGCTGGACCTGTCATCATTCTTCCATTGGAGACTTTGCAAAAAACAATGACCCCCTAGTCATTCCTATTTCCACTTTTACAAATATACCCACTTATACTCTTAGTCATAGTAAAGCACCATCTCCTATAGCTTAGCGAGTCCAAATCTACAATCCCCAATGTCCTATCCCCTGCTTTTTCCTAACACTCCCCAAATTGAGAACTCTTACTGTGTTTTTAACAATGAGGCCTGCAAATGTTCTAACCCTACCACACAAAACTCCCAATCTGTTTGTAATACTCCTACAATGTCATTCTTCCTCCCTACCTCTCATCCTCACCCCTCCTGGTCCCGAAGCAACCAAAGTAATAAGAGTGAGTCCATTGGCCCCACCCTCCTGGCAAAACCCGACATGTGGAGTAGCCACGGCCTTCCCACGCTGCTAGGGGCCTGCCAAATGAACCTCACTTCTCAACCCTGGACGCTACCCCTCACTGACACCTGGTTTCAGTATATTCTCACATCTCTCCCAATTAATGGATTCATAAAACCTCAGAACAGGTCTGGAGTCTTCTGTGTACCAGAGAGATATATTTCATTTGTGGATATGATCACTAGTCCTGGGCTTATGAATGTCTTGAGAGTTGGATAGGCCTTGCCACATGCTTTCTGGGACATCTAACATCCCCTTTTACTATACTTAAAATGGTTATAGCCAATTTACCCCCAAAACCTCACTTAAGAAAGTAGAAAGCCTTATCAATAATAGGGGATTGGGGTGAATGACTGGCTCAGGTCATGATCTCATGGTTCACGAGTTCAAGTTCAAGACCCACATTGGGCTCTGTGCTGACTGCTCAGAGACTGGAGCCTACTTCAGACTCTGTGTCTCCCTCTCTCTCTCTCCCATGCCTGCTCGTGCTTGCTTGCTCTCTCTCAAAAATAAATAAACATTAAAACAATAATAGAGGATTACCTGGATGAGGACCCTTCTGGGTGTGAAGACAATGGCTGTGCTGTGGCCACAGCCAACGCTGTGACCTTCCTGTCAGATATTCTGGAGATCAATTTAACCTATGCTTTAGAATCATAGGTTCATGGCTTGGATTAGGCCCAGCAGAATTAGAAATTATGATGAGAGGGGTGCCTGGCTGGCTCAGTGAGTAAAGCATGCAACACTTGATCTTGGGGCCATGAGTTCAAGCCCCACATTGGGCCTAGAGCTTACTTAAAAAAAAAAGTTGTTAGTGCAAATGTAAACTGGTGTAGCCACTCTGGAAAACAGTATGGAGGTTTCTCAAAAAGTTAAAACTAGAACTACCCTACAATCCAGTAATTGAACACCTAGGTATTTTCCCAAAGGACACAAAAATACTGATTCGAAGGGACACATGCACCCCAATGTTTATAGCAGCATTATCAACAATAGCCAAATTATGGAAAGAGCCCAAATGTCCATCGACAGATAAATGGATAAACAAGATATAGTATATATACATACAGTGGAATGTTAGACATAAAAAAGAATGAAATCTTGTCATTTACAATAACATGGATAGGGCTAGAGAGTATTATACTAAATGAAATAAGTCAGAGAAAGACAAATACCATATGATTTCTCTCATTTGTGGAATTTAAGAAACAAGACAGATGAACATAGGGGAAAAAGAAAAGAGAGAGGCAAACCATAAAACAGACTCTTAACTATAGAGAACAAACAGGGTTGCTGGAGGGGAGGTGGGGGGGGGATGGGGAAACACGTGATGGGGATTAAGGAGGGTGCTTGTTGTGATGAGCACCGGGTGTTGTATGTAAGTGATGAATCACTGAATTCTACACCTGAAACTAATATTACCCTGTATGTTAACTAACTGGGATTTAAATAAAAACTTAACAAAAAAAACGTTATGATGAGAAATCTTAGCAAAACTGTAAACAGAATAGCTTGCTCCACTGCCACAACCAGCAGGGCTCCCCCAAATCTTCGGATTCCTTAGCTATGGTGGTCCTCGACAACAGGATTGCTTTAGATTATTTACTTACAGCCCAAAGAGGAATTTGTGCCATCGCTAATACCTCTTGCCGCTTGGATAAACACCTCACAAGCAGAATTAAAACCCACAAAGTGATTCAAACTAGCCAAATCCTTAAAGGGACATTCAAGCTTTACCCCCAGGAGGGTTTAATGTTAAGTTTTCTGACACTTTAGCTGGATTATCATTTTAATTTGTGCCCTATTTGCTATTTTCACATTGCTCATGCTATGGATTTCCCACTGTTATACTTCTACTCAAAATGTCTAAGTGATGGCTGCTCAAAGCCTCAAGATCATTCATCAGATCTATCTTTTTTGGCTGAAAAGAAACGCGAACCTGACATCTAGACCTTATTTCCTCAAACCTCCTTGTTACTCCAGTATGGGTAAGAGTCTTACCTAGCAAGCTTGTAAGCTTGCTGAGCATATCAAATATCGATCACTTGTGACACTCCCCTCTGCTGGGAGACCTGATGGACCTGAACCACTCCGGTAACAAAATGGAACTGCATGATCATAAAAATTATCATTACGAGTACCTGGGTGGTTCAGTCGGTGAAGCGTCTGGCTCTTGATTTCGGCTCAGGTCATGAGCTCATGGTTCCTGAGTTCGAGCCCTCCCCGCCCCGAGTCACAAGGGGCTTGGGATTCTTTCACTCCGCCCCTCCCTGTTTCTCTGCCCTTCCCCCCCTCACGTGCTCTCTCAAAATAAATAAACTTTAAAAAATTGTTTTAAAAATTATCATCAATGCTTTCCTATCAGAAAGATCTGTATCAAAAGAGGGGAATATAAAAGGATTCAAAATGAAGTAAGCTTTGCTAAGAGAGTCATTTCAAACAGGGTCAAAAGGATATTGAGGAGGTAGGGCCTATGCACCTCTCGTTTCAATTCTCGGAGCACCATAAACGTTTGACTTTTACCAATTGCAACTCCTGGAACACATCCTCCTACTTTGGACTGAAATAGACATAATATAATACCTGTTAGCTAAATAGCCAATCATGTATTAGATAGTGTAAACTCTGCCGTCATAATTCTTTCAAAATGTGTGTTACGTAACCTTGTGTGTTTTGCCTTTAGAAGCCTGTACTCTGCATTTACAGTTCAGAGCATGCTTTCAGTGATTTGGAGACCCTCTGTGTCCTTCGGATTAGAATCCCTAAGGCCTCAAATTAGTGCTTTGGCTGCTTTACAGACTCTTCTTGATTGACAAATGTTTGGATAAATTGTTTTAATGTACATATTTAGGACATATACAAATGGCCAACAGATATATAAAAAGGTACTCAATTTCACTAATCATCGGGGAAATGCAAATTAAAACCACAATGAGATATCACCTCACATCTGTTAGAATGGCTATCATCAAAAAGACAAGAGATTGCTTATTTTAAAATATTTATTTCAAAGTATTTTTTTAATTAAAAAATTTTTAATGTTTATTCATTTTTTTGAGAGACAGAGAACAGGGCATGAGTGGGGGAGGGGCAGAGAGAGTGGGAGACACAGAATCCGAAACAGGCTCTGGGCTCTGAGCTGTCAGCACAGAGCCCAACGAGGGGCTCAAACCGACAAACTGTGAGATCATGACCTGAGCTGAAGTCGGATGCTTAACCGACGGAGGCACCCAGGCGCCCCTATTCTTTTCTTTTTTAAAGTTTATTTATCTATTTTGAGAGAGAGAACTAGAAGGTATTATGCTAAGTGAAATAAGTCAGGGAAAGACAGGTATCATATGTTTTCAGTCATATGTGGATCTTGAGAAACTTAACAGAAGACCATGGGGGAAGGGGAGGGGGAAAAATAGTTACAAACAGAGACGGAGGGGGCGCCTGGGTGGCTCAGTGGGTTAAGCGTCAGACTTCAGCTCAGGTCGTGATCTCACAGTCCGTGAGGTCGAGCCCTTCATCGGGCTCTGTGCTGACAGCTCAGAGCCTGGAGTCTGCTTCAGATTCTGTGTCTCCCTCTCTCTCTGACCCTCCCATGCTCATGCTCTGTCTCTCTCTGTCTCAAAACTAAATAAAGACATTAAAAAAATTAAAAAAAAACAGAGAGGGAGGCAAGCGGACCATAAGGGACTCTTAAATACAGAAAATAAACTGAGGGTTGATAGGGGGTGGGGGAGAGGGGAAAGTGGATGACGGGCATTGAGGCGGGCATTTGTTGGGGTGAGCACTGGGTGTAGTATGGAAGCCAATTTGACAATAAATTATATTAAAAAAAGAAACAGAGGATAAAACCTAAAATAAAGAATAAAAGTATTTATTTAAATATTTAAAATATTTATATTTTATATATAATATAAATATTTTTTAAATATATAGATATGGCGGGGCACCTGGGTGGCTCAGTCAGTTAAGTGTCTGACTCTTGGTTTCGGCTCAGGTCATGATCTCACAGTTCATGGGTTCAAGTCCCACGTCCAGCTCTATGCTCAGCATAGAGCCCGCTTCACATTCTGTCTCCCTTTCTCTCTGCCCCTCCCCTGCTTGCCCTTTCTCTCTCTCTCTCTCTCTCTCAAAAATAAACATTTAAATAAATAAATAAATGAATAAATAAATAAATAAATAAAATATAAACTTAAAAAAAAGTTTTAAAAATATATAGATATAGGGGCACCTGGCTGGCTTAGTTGGTATAGCATGCGACTCTTGATCTCAGGGTCATGAGCTCGAGCCCCCCGTTGAGCATAGACATTACTTTAAAAAAAAAGAAAAAATATAGATATAACATTTGAATATATTAATACAATATTTAAATATAAAATTTTTCTGGGCACCTGGGTGGCTCAGTCGTTTGAGCATCCAACTCTTGATTTTGGCTCAGGTCATGATCCCAGGGTTGTGGGACTGAGCCCTGCGTCAGGACTCTCTCTTCCTCTGCCCCCACCCACCCCCAGCCCCGCTTGTGTGCACACACATGTGCATGCGCATGCTCTCTCTCTCTCAAATAACATTAAAAAATTAAATGTAAAATATTTACATGTTTAAAAGTGTTCATTTAAGAATAGAATACAGGGGCGCCTGGGTGGCTTAGTTGGTTGAGTGGCCGACTTTGGCTCAGGTCACGATCTCACGGTTCGTAAGTTGGAGTCCCACTTCAGGTGAGCTCAAGTCCTGCTTCAGGTAAACATGAGTCCCTCTCTGGGTGAATCCTGCTTCTCTCTCTCTCTTTCTCTCCTCCCCCCTCCCTGCCCCTCGTGGGATTCTCCCTCTCCCTTTCTCTCTGCCTCTCACTCACTTGCGCCGTCTCTCTCTTCAAATCAAATCAAATCAAATCAAATCATTAGTAAAATGGGGTGCCTGGGTGGCTCAGTCAGTTAAGCATCCCACTTTTGGTTTCGGCTCCGGTCATGATCTCACAGTTTGTGGGTTAGAGCCCCCTGTCAGGCTCTGTGCTGATAAGCTGATAGTGTGGAGCCTGCTTGAGATTCTCCCTCTCTCCCACTCTCTGTACCCCTCCCCCACTCTCTCAAATAAATAAATAAACTTAAAAATAAAATCACTAGTAGGAGCACCTGGGTGGCTCAGTCAGCTAAGCATCTGACTTCAGCTCAGGTCATGATCTTGTGGTTTGTGAGTTCAAGTCCCTCGTCGGGTTCTGTGCTGACAGCTCAGAGCCTCAATCCTGCTTCAGATTCTGTGTCTCCTTCTCTCTCTTCCCCTCCCCCACTTGCACTCTGTCTCTCTCTCTCTCAAAATAAATAAACATTAAAAATTAAAAAAATAAATAAAACTTGTAAAATCAAGCATTTTTCATATATGTATATATTTATTTACTACTGACACATATTTCTCAAGTGATAATGTAATCACAAATAGAATTAGTTATTTTTCATATCAATATTTACATTTGTATTTTTCATGGGATAAAAACTTACTTTTATTGCATTGAATTTTATTCAATTGCAGGATTGTGCATATTAAGACACTAATTCAAACGTGTTTTCAAATTGTGTATATTTTATTTTATTTACTTTGTAAAACAACAAACTTGAAATTCTTAAAACTTCATAGCAAACTATGTGGGGAAAAATCGGCTATCACTTACTCTAAAAACAGAAATTATAGCTCTGGGGCCCTCACAGAAACAAAACTCAGCTTGACGTGACATAATCAATGTAGAAATAATTACTCAGGTGGAAAAATGAAAATTTTGTCGATTTCCTTTGAAGTGGGTACCCATTAAAAGTTATAACAACACTTAAATCCAGAAAATCAACCATCTCAAAAATTTATTTTTATTTTTATTAAAAAAAATTTTTTTTTCAACGTTTATTTATTTTTGGGACAGAGAGAGACAGAGCATGAACGGGGGAGGGGCAGAGAGAGAGGGAGACACAGAATCGGAAACAGGCTCCAGGCTCTGAGCCATCAGCCCAGAGCCCGACGCGGGGCTCGAACTCACGGACCGCGAGATCGTGACCTGGCTGAAGTCGGACCCTTAACCGACTGCGCCACCCAGGCGCCCCTCATCTCAAAAATTCTTAAGTCACAATGTTTTGCATACTTGTGTTCCTGAAAGAAATGAAAATGGAGAACCCAGGAAACAGTCATATTTTTCATTTTTAATACCCTAAATGGCTGAGTTTTCATTTCATTTTGCATTTCAGCTGGTGGTTGGCTTTGCGAGGCTAACATTTTCTTTGGTGACAGTTTTTAAAACAAACCAGAAGTATTTGGTTAGTAACTTCCCTATTCCATAGAATATTTCAGAACTTGTAAAAAAAAAATCATGTAATTGGACTAAGAAGGTCAGGTGGTGTGATATTTGGGTAGGTGGTTGTTTTTTGTTCCGTTTGATTATATTGTTTCTTTGGTTTTCACTTCTAGACCCGCCCTAATGTTTTCCAGGAGTTTCAGAACATGTAAAGATAGCTAATTTTTTTTAGCCACTTTCGTAACAGAGCAGTTATTGAGAAATTAATTTGCGTACTGAATTCTACCTTATCTTCTTGTTATGCTGTGGGCTCATCAGAAAGATGACCACGGAGAACACTTCTGCTTATGTCTATTATATTCAGCTGGGACTTGCTTTCTGAGCTCTAGTCTCTAGGCCCCAAAAAGGAGGTGAGAGCTTTTATGCTCCATTCATCTTCCCAGAGGGACAGAGAATAGAAGGGAGAATTTTGATGGATTTGGCCAAACCCAAAGGTATAGTTGGCTTCTTGGAGACCAGGAAACAGGGCTGGCTTTATGTGTGAGTGACCCATGTGGTCACACAGGGCCCTGTGCTTGGTTTAATGCCCTGCTGTTACTCTTTTGAAATTCTTCATGGTTTTTGAACAAGGGTCCCTATATTTTCATTTTGCACTGGGCCCCACAAATTACCTAGCCGGATCTGCCGTGAAGACCAAGGAGTGAGGGTGGCAGTGGTGGGGATGTTTTCCTCCTCTAACAGGGAGGCCACAGGGGTGCTCGAGGATGGACCATGGTGTGCCTTAGGAGTCACTGTAAGGACCCTCAGATCTGAGTTGGCAAGGAATGAATGGATCCACTAGAGGAATCCCCTGCTTTGGTAGGGACATAAAAGCTTGGATTATGACTATGGATTTCCCAAGCCCCAGGGTTGAAGCCTAAGCTAAAGGAGGGTCTCCCTCCAAAAGGCAGATTAGGCCTGTATAGTGGGTTGAATAGAGTCCCCTCAAAAGATATGTCTACTTAGAACTTCAGAATGTGACATTATTTGGAATAAGAGCCTTTGCAGATGTGGTTGAGGTGAGGATCTCAAGATGAGATGATTGTGGATTGCGGTGGGGTCTAAATCCATTGACAGGTATCCTCACAAAAGACAGAAAAGGAGAAGATGTACTGAGAGACACACACAGCAGAAGGCCATAGGAGGTTGGAGGCAGAGAGTGGAGTGATGCATCTTCAAGCCAAGGATTGTCTGTAGCCTCCAGAAGCTAGGAGAGAGAAGCCAACCTTGGCAACACATTGATTTTGCACTTCTGGCCTCCAGGCTGTGAAAGAATAAATCCTATTGTTTGAAGCTACCAAGTTTGTGATAATTTGTTATCTGCAGCCCTAGGAAACGAACATAGCCCGTGTCAGCAAAATGCCTGGCTGTTGAACTTCAATTTGATTTAGAGAGGGGGAAAAGCGTTTCCCTACTTTCAAGATCAGGAGATGAAGCTGACTTTCCTCGTGTCACAGTCTCTTTCAGCAGGAAAATAAAATCTTTCCCAGGAGCCTCTAGAAGACTTTTCCTTTTCATCCCATTGGTCAGTGTTGGGTCACGTGGGCACTTTTAGCCGCAAGGGACCCTGAGAAAGTGGATATTTAGCAAAGGGAGTAGAATAACCAAGGTTGTTTCACTGTCCCAAATAAAACGGGAGTTGATTAACAAACAGAACGTGTCTGAGGTTGGGGGAATGAGAGATGACGGCAATTCGGTAGGCAAAGTACATCATGTGCCATCATATGATGTTTGCGTAGCTAAAATTTTGTAATGGTAAATTACATTTGAAGGTGAGTCAGAACAGTGACAAGGTTGTGATTATTTTGTGGCCCCTTGCTACTAAAGTGAGATCAGTTGGGTGAGCAGAAAAGGAGCTCATTAGAAATGCAGACTCTTGGGCTCCACCCCAGACCTACGGAATCAGAATCGGCGCTTGAACAAGATCACTAGAAGATTCCCATGTACGTTAAGGTTTGAGAAGCATTG
Organism: Prionailurus bengalensis; assembly: GCF_016509475.1. NCBI lineage: Eukaryota > Metazoa > Chordata > Mammalia > Carnivora > Felidae > Prionailurus > Prionailurus bengalensis. The sequence goes on from NC_057361.1 coordinate 13,417,376, forward strand.
GTCTAGGTGACTCAGTATAATATGACTAAGCTACTCAAGATAAAGCAAGCCAGGAACAAGTTGGTATCAGTACTCATGAGCACAGAAAATGACAAGATCGAATATAAGACTAGTAGACAAAAATCAAAGCACTTTCAAATGTTGTCATATAAGCATCATGCAATAGGTATACAGGAAAAAAAAGAGCCTTGTTGGTCAACTCTAAGCGGAATGAGATATGACTGATACTGATGTACCACATCCTACCATCACGTTTATGATTATATTCAGCAATGTCAGTTCCTTACAGCACATAAAATTACCAATTAATAAGTCTTCACCTACTGGGGAGCCTGGGTGGCTCAGTGAGTTAAGCGTCCGATTCTCGGTTTCGGCTCAGGTCATATCTCACGGTTAGTGAGATCGAGCCCCGCATCAGACTCTGTGCTGACGGTGCAGAGCCTGCTTGGGATTCTCTCTCTGCCCTTCCCCTGCTGGCTCATGCGCTCTCTCTTTCAAAATAGATAAACTTAAAAAACATAAGTCTTCACCCACAAAGATGGACTAATCAAGCATTCAAGCTGATTCATCCTTCAGCAGAAAAACACATCTGGTGTTACTCGTGATAGCCAACATTAAAGTTAAATGCACTGGAATAAACCTGCCTCAGAAATCCAAGGCTTCCTTTCTGTAAGATTCTGATTCTTTATTGAAACACTTTCTTGTGGGTGAAAATGAAGTTTTCTTCTTCATCCTTTAATGAGACCCTACATTTTACTTCCTGCCAACCATTCTAAAGCCTTTTAAGACCAATTGATTATACACAGATGCTTGTTGCCTCAGCTTCATTTTGTGGGAATAGAAACGCTTAAGATTTGCAATGTTCCCCAAGGCCAGAGTTCATTTAAAGCAAATAGATTGGTTTTTTAAAACATAATTTATTTATAATAGACCGTAGCCTCCAGTTCTCTTGCTTGTGGTGAAACTGTTTATTTAGAGTACACACATACACCTCAGAATTGGAAATAAAATACTAGAGTCAGCGTTTTACTTTGGAGAGGTCACACCAATTTATTTGAGCAAAGGTATTCGCTTTTTAACAGTGAAACTGGACCAGTATAAAAAGCTATAGTGGCTAAATGTACTTCTTGAATTGATCTGTTTCATCACAGGGCTCTTTCAGACTGAACTTGGATAACTGCTTCTTTAAAGGGGATAAAGCAGACAGTAAAAAAAAAAAAGGCAGACAGAAGGCATTAAAAACAGACACTTCACCAAAGAAGATATAAGGATGTCCCATAAGCACACAAATGGGTGCTCAACATCAGTATTCATTACAGAAATGGAATTAAAACCTAATTGAGATATCACTACGCTGACTAAAATAAAAAAGACTGATAACACCAACTATTGGCAAGGATGTGGAACAATTGGAATCTTCTCGAACTGCTGTTAGGACTATAAAATGGTACAACTTTGGAGAATTTTTTGTCAGTTTCTTATAAGGTTAAACACATATTTACTCTAGGATCCAAGAATCCCACTCTTAGGTATTTTCTCATGAGTCATGAAAACATTTGCCTCCCCCCCAAATGTACAAAAAGTTGTTTTGGGGGGCACCTAGGTGGCTTAGTCAGTTAAGCATCTGACTTTAGCTCAGGTCACGACCTCATGGTTTGTGGGTTCGGGCCCTGCACCGGGCTCTGTGCTGACAGCTTGGAGCCTGGAGCCTGCTTCCGATGCTGTGTCTCCCTCTCTCTCTGCCCCTCCCCTGCTCATACTTTCTCTCTCTCTCTCTCTTTCAAAAATAAATAAACATTAAAACAAATTTTTTAAAGTTGTTTGTAGCACCTATATTCATTGAAGCCCCAAACTGGAAACTGAGATATCCATCAGCAGGAAAATGGATTGTGACATAATGATATACTTATGCAGTGGAATGCTACTGAGTAATAAAAAGGAAATAAATAGGACACATACAGCAATACAGATGAATCTCAAAAACATTATGTCGAATGAAAGAAGTCATTCTGTTGGATTCCACATAAATGAGATTCTAGAACAAGCAAAACTAACCTACAGTACTAAAAATCAGAAAGTGGTTGCAGGGGATTGGGGATTGAACGGGGATCGGTTGGAAAGAGGCACAAGAAAACGTTCTGGGATGAAGGATATATTTTATGTCTTTATTAGGGTGGTGGCCGCACCGGTATATAATTGTGAGAACCCACTGAACTGTATACTTAAGATCTATGCATGTTAGTGTCAATTGTATGTACTTTAATTTAAAAAATAAAAGCTGGGTGGCCTGGCTGGCTCAGTCGGAGGAGTGTGCGACTCTTGATTTCGGGGTTGTGAGCTCAAGCTCCACCCTGGGTGTTGAGATTACTTAAAACATCGATCAATCAATCAGTCAATAGTGAAAGCCCTTCCCACTCCACCATCATTCAAGAAAATGTCTGTCCAGACAACCTACAGTGCAAAAGTTTCTCTTTCAGGCTGGTACTTTACCAACCCAACCGGAGATCTAAATTGGTTCTTGTCTATGGATTATTTATCTGAACCTGATGACCCTGGGTTTTAACTTCAATCTCACTTTGGTGTTTTCAGTAAAACCTCTTTCCTCAACTTTAATTTCCTTCCATAGCTTTTCCTTGGTCCTTTGACTACAAGCATTTGTTGGTAAGATACAATATATACAAATAAAAGAAAGAAAAAAATTGTTGTCTTTTTTGAGTCTTCTTCTCTCTCTCTCTTTTTTTAAAGGAAGCACAATAGCATGTTTGGCTTTTCTACTGCCAGATGTGATGCAATGTAATGACTTACTTAGATCAGATTACTGTCTATATTAAACTCAAATAATGATTAAACTGAAAAATTTCGTGACAAGAGCTCCCAGGCAAAGTCAGCCCAAATCAGCCAGTGCTTAGTGGGTCTTGCCTCCACCACCGGGAGGTATACAAGGCTGAGGTGACACATGAATGACCCCTGTTAATGGAATACATCTAGGTCACAGTTAAGCCTACATATGAAGCAAAACATGGGCAGCGGCACTGTCCTTGAGAGGTCTCTCTCCCTCATGCTCTGTCTCCCTGGTATACAATCCGCCTCCAGCTCCAGAGCTCAAAGCCTCTCCAAATGACAAACTTTTTAAAAAGCTTTTTTAAATCGAGGTATAACACATACACGGTTGTGGTAGCCAGTCTTCATAAATGATCTGAATAGTCAAGCCCTGGTATTCCCCTTCCACAATGAATCTGACTGGTCTGTGACTTGAGTTCAACAATAGGAAGGTAGGGGTGCCTGGGTGGCTCAGTCGGTTAAGCATCTGACTCCTGATTTCAGCTCAGGTCATGATCTCATGGTTTGTGGGTTTGAGCCCTGTGTCTGACACCATGGAGCCTCTGTCTCTCTCTCTTTCTCTCAATACATAAACTTAAAAAAAAACACAAAACCCTAATAGAATATAGCAGAAGTGGCCCTGGGCCATTTCTGGCTGGGCTTTAGGAACACTGGCAGATTCTCCTTCCTTTCTCTTGGAATATTTGTTTTTGGGAACCCTCTCAGTTCAGACCCTCCAAGAAGCAATTAGGGAAATGCTAGTGAAGGAGAAAAGGGAGAGAGAGCAGGGGTTGGCCGAGAAAGCTTTCAGATTGTGCTTCAGGTCTGACAGTTGGGAAAGGAGCAAGGGAAACAGGAAGATCAGGTGAAAAGTGGGGCAGCTCTGAGAAATCCTTGCCTAGCCTGATGGGGAGCCCCAGAGAAAAGATCACGCATTAGAGGTGTTCTGCAGTGGGCAGGAAGGGCCCAGCTGCAGTACCCCAATGCACTCAATCGTTGGCTAGGAAAGGCCCAGGGAGCACAAGGCCTCTATGTGAAGGTTGTGGTAGATATTGAATATATAACCTCTAGAAGCTGTTAGCTAACTACTCCTCACAGAGGTTCTTTCTTGAAGGGAGGTCTGAGTGGCATACTCCATGGCGGTTGTATGTGGCTACCCTACTGAAGAGACCCTGTGGAGAGGCCATGTGAAGAGGAGAAATCCTGAGACTATGTGGAGGTCCAGTCACCCCAGTATCCCAGATCCCAGGGGAGCCTCCAGATGACTCCAGCCTCGGCCACTCTCTGACTGAAGTCCCCCGAGGAGAAGCCTCCTGATCAACCCACAGCATTGTGGGTGGTAATAAAAGGTTGTCATTGTTGGAAGCCACGAAGTGTTGGGGTGGTTTATTACGTGGCAATAGGTAACCAAAACCACAGTGAAGGGCATAACATGCACTAATTTTGTGTATAGGGATCAATGAATGTTGACGTATATAAATCCATATGTAGACATCACTCAGATCAATATATAGAATATTTGTAGTGACCTAGAAGGTTCCCTCATGCCCTCTTCCCACTCAACACCATTCCCCAAACCAGAGGCACCACTCTACTGAGTTCTGTCACCACCAGTTAGTGTTATACATTCTTGACTTTCATTTAAACAGAATCATATGGTATGTATTTTTTAGTGTCTGGCTTTTTCATGTACCATTAGGCCTGCAAGATTCATCCATGTAGTTGAGTGTAACAGGAACTTGCCCCATTTTTTGTTGTTGTTGTTGCCGTATAGTTTTTCTATTTGTATGAATAGACTATACTTCATGTATCCACCATCCAGTTGCTGGGTTTTTGGCTGTTTCCAGTTTGGGGCTATTATGAATAAAGCTGCTTTAAATATTCTTATACAAGTCTTTTGGTAGTCTTATGTACCACTTTTCTGGGCTCTATCCAGCAGTGGGATTTTTGGGTCACAGGATGGTATATGTTTAGCTTTAGAAAACAATGCCAAACTGAACATTTTGTAAATAAATTTCTTATTTAGTATTAATAAATAACAATCTTTAATTAATTTGTTATTAATAAATAACAAGTAGGAGGCACATCAGAGACCCTCCTACTTACTTGTCTTTCTCCCCTACTTGACTTATGCCTCCTTAGGGACATGAATCTTTTCTGTCTTCTTCATATACTGTAGGGCCCACTACAGTAGGGATATAGTACCTATTTGTTGAGGAAAAAAACCAATAAGTAACATGTCATAGTTTAACACTGAGAAATATATTTTTAAGAGTGGATTTGGGGCGCCTCGGTGGCGCAGTCGGTTAAGCGTCCAACTTCAGCCAGGTCACGATCTCGCGGTCCGTGAGTTCGAGCCCCGCGTCAGGCTCTGGGCTGATGGCTCAGAGCCTGGAGCCTGTTTCCGATTCTGTGTCTCCCTCTCTCTCTGCCCCTCCCCCGTTCATGCTCTGTCTCTCTCTGTCCCAAAAATAAATAAACGTTGAAAAAAAAATTAAAAAAAAAAAGAGTGGATTTAAGGTGTCCATTGATGGATGAATGGATAAAGAAGATGTGATATATATAGATATACATATATATGTATATCTATATATATAATGGAGTATTATTCAGCAATCAAAAAGAATGAAATCTTGCCATTTGCAACTACGTGGATGGAACTAGAGGGTATTATGCTAAGCAAAATTAGTCCGAGAAAGACAAATATCATATGATTTCACTCATATGGGGAATTTAAGGTACAAAACAGATGAACATAAGGGAAGCAAACATAATATAAAAACAGGGAGGGTGACAAAACATAAGAGACTCTTAAATACAGAGAACAAGCAGAGGGTAGCTGGAGGGGTTGTGGGGAGGGATGGGCTAAATGGGTAAGGGGCATTAAGGAATCTACTCCAAAATCATTATTGCACTATATGCTAACTAACTTGGATGAAAATGAATAAACACATAAATTAATTAATTGAAAAAAGATTGGATTTTAGGTAGTATGGTAAAGCAAGGGAGGAGAAAAAGCCTTCATATTTTTTGGAAACTTTCAAAGGTATTATTCATGATCACTTGACTGTAGGTGTATGGGTAGGGACTTTATAAAGCTTTCTACTAGATTTTCAGTATTGTGTAGACACACTCAGAGTAAAATGACAAATTACGAGGTCTTTACAGCAGTGCTTTTCATCTGGGATTTATGGGTAGATTTGGTGAGGGCCGAAAACTGAATACAAAAGTTCACATACAAATAGGTATCTCACTCAGGATATCTTTTAGAGAAAGGTTACAAGTAGCAGAAGTTCAAGTACGATTCACTTAAGTAACAAAGGGAATTTGATGGCAGGGTTTTGGTTTGGCTCATGGAATCCAAGGATGACAAGTTCAGCCATGGTCCAGAAAGGCACAGCCAGAGGAGCTTTGGGTCTGGGGCCATGATCCATGCCTGCACAGAGATGCCTCATGTCCTGCTGCCTTGAGGACATATGATTGGCAGAATCCAAAGCACATCTGAAACTCTAGTCTCAGGGAAACCCAGAAAATGTAGTTTTTAATTTTCTAATTTCTACAGAACAGGAAGCCCCCTGAAATAATGTTGCAAGAGATCGTGGTCTTCTTTCTTTAAGACCCTAGACTCAGCTTGAAAATCCTTCTCAACGGAGAACTGTGCCACCAATGGCGTGGGGTTGGATCTACAGGTAGCCATCTCTGCACGTTATTGCGTTGCTCCCAGACTGATAGTGCATAGCTCTTACTTTTGTCAGGGAAAAAATAAGCAAAACTTAGAAATGGACAAAGTTATGGCTGCACGTCCTTTCAAGGTCATATTGGAACATGGTTACAGTGTCATGTCCTATAATGGATAACATAACTGTCTATTCCAAAAGGACAAACCACAGACTTGCAACAAAAACTGCTTAAGATCAAACTGTCTTAACATCAGCCCATTCAAACCCATGTGTTCCAAGGCCCAGCAACTGGTGTGGTTACAGATTTTGACACATGCTCACCTCATTCCTTGCCCAGACCAGCTTTCGAACCATCTGAGCTCAGCCTCCAAAGCCTCATATGCATGTAGCTTCTCTAACTTCCTTCTTTTAAGTCGCCCCTGAAACTTTGTGAACATGGACCTCTCCCTTACTCGACAAGTTTAATGAACCCACTTTATGTGGGTTTATACGGTGGGAGCTTTGACAAAGTCTATATACACTTTGTATTGCTGTATAAGAAATGAAGAGTGGGAGGAAAGGACAAAACAAGAACGTCTCCAAATGCAACTTGAAGCAAGGTTCTATTAGTACAGGCTTCTTGGAATTAGCAATGAACCAACAAGAGTATCCTTCATCCTTGATTTGACAATAGGTCCGTGTTCACGTTTGCGGTCAAACCACCGTAGACCCGTGGAAACTGCTGGAGAAGGAGAAACTGGGAACGTGTTAAATTCCAAGCGGCCGCAGTCTCTCTGGTAACCTCTTCTCAATTCTAGGTGGAATTCTAGGGGGGAGCGAGCAAGATAAGGAATGAGAAATGACCACTGAGTTAGTAGTTACGATGTCATCCATCTTTTCAGCAAAAGCAGTGCGGGGGGAGGGGAGACAGAAGGAATAGAGGAGGGAGAGTAGCGACAGTGACCGTGGGTCTCTATTTCAAAAACTTTGGAGGTCGGCACTACTTTTGTTTGTTTGGGGCTTTTGCGCTTGCTTGTTTTTTGCTCTTTCTTGTCCAGTTTACTAATGCAGTTCTCCCAGCCTAAGTGCACATCCCCCGTGTGCAGGAGCTGTTCCCAGAACTGTGGACACAGACGTGACAAGGGGCCTCCCTCCCTGTCCGCCAGGAGCAGGGATCTGAGTGTGACGCCCAAGCCCAACACAATGGGAATCACAGAAAATGATGAATGCCCTGGGAGGCTCCAGGTTATCCGGGGAGATTGGTTTTTAAAAATTCAAGAGGCTTCAACGTATTTATGTAGGAAGAGAAAAGTTAGAGTTATGTTAATGTGCTTTAGGGTTACTTTATAAAACTGAACCTTACCACATTAAACCAGAGGCAGCCATTGTCTTGAAGATTTTAAAGATCTTTTTACAGCTAGAAAGAGAAAGCCAATGTCTAGCTTTTAATCACCAAAATAGTCTCTGAAACCCATTTCAGAGGTTGTGGTTGAGAATGAAAGCAATCTATTCCCACACAGTTTACTACCTACCTTAATATGCCTTTACTATTCCAATGTTTTCATCAACAGGACTTAACTTCCCCAGGAAACTCTTTATCTTCGGAAGATAAAAGTGTTAAATAACTATTGTCTAGTTTGGAAAGCTTTGATTTAATGGAATGTCAGACTCCTCAACACCTCAACAGATAGCATCAAACACCTCACTGTTCTCTAAAACTTGATTGAAACCCTCACCTCATTGTGTCCATCAAGCCTAAACTTCCGTATCAGGTTATTACCTCGATCTGATCCATACTCAACCCTAATCAAGCCCTTGGATCAAAAGACCAGTCTTAAACCAGACCTGCCAAAAAACCCTCATAAATATGCCCTTACTTGGCCTTTGCCCTTCAGAGATGCTATAAGACTGTCCAGGTGGTGATCTCCCTTCTGCAATAAGCAGTAAGCTCAGTTTTGCTCAGCAGTTTATTCTGATGGTATTTTGGGAGAGCTGGTACTGGATGTAGGGTAAAAACCAATGCTTTTGATTTGCACGAGCCAGGGTTTTTGAGGAAAGATAAGGTTTTTGTAAATCAGAGTGTAGAACCTCAAAGGAGTTGGGAATAAGGTTTATTCACAAAAAGTGATTTCTTTTTTTTAATGTTTGTTTATTTTTTTTTTTAATTTTTTTTCAACGTTTTTTTCATTTTTATTTTTGGGACAGAGAGAGACAGAGCATGAACGGGCGAGGGGCAGAGAGAGAGGGAGACACAGAATCGGAAACAGGCTCCAGGCTCTGAGCCATCAGCCCAGAGCCTGACGCGGGGCTCGAACTCCCGGACCGCGAGATCGTGACCTGGCTGAAGTTGGACGCTTAACCGACTGTGCCACCCAGACGCCCCAATGTTTGTTTATTTTTGATGGAGAGAGAACTCACAAGAGCACGAGCCAGGGAGGGGCAGAGAGAGAAGGGGACAGAGGATCCGAAGCAGGCTCCTTGGTGTCAGGGCAAGGCCCCACACAGGGCTCAAACTTGATCATGACCTGAGCAGAAGCCAGATGCTTAATCGTCTGAGCCACCCAGGTGTCCCCATAAAGAGTGATTTCTAAAGAGAAAAGAGGTAGAAACAGATGACCCCCTATGAGAATGGGATTAGGATTGCTCTGGTTTAGGAGATGGGCAGGCCGAGGAACTGCGGAAGGAGAAAAGGAAGCGAGAAAGAGGTAGTGGGACTTTGAGAACCTAGAGATACACGTGGAGAAGAGGTCTAGAGCATCATTGTTGGTGGATCCAGTGAGCCTCACAGGCATTCTGCTTGTCTTGTTTGAGTTCCTTGACCCCGTCCAGTGGCAAAACACATCTGCACTTGTGACCGCCCACCTATTACATTTATGTACTAAGGCAAGTTTTCTTAAAATATGGTCAGAATCTCAGGTGAGCCTGAATCTGCCTTTTTTTAAAAAAACAAACACCCTAGGTTATGTTTTACACATTTGCTTTTAAGAAACAGTGTTCTAGGGGCTCAGTCAGTTAAGTGTTTGGCTCAGGTCAAGATCTCATGGTTCGTGAGTTCGAGCCCCGCATTGAGCTCTGCACTGACAGCACAGAGCCTGCTTGGGATTCTCTCTCTCCCTCTCTCTCTGCCCCTCCCCTTCTTACTTTCTCTCTCTCTCTCTCAAAATAAACGAATAAACTTTATTTAAAAAAAGAACCGATGTTCTTAGGGAAAGAGCTAGGACAGTGAAAAAGTTAAAATTACGTGTGAGAATTATTTTACTATTATAATATGGAGAATGCTTGTAATTATTCAAATTATGGCTTCTCAGAGATATTTATTTCTCTTATCAAGAAAAATGATCCAAAACATATAAACCAGGCAAAAAGATGACTGCATTTTCAATGTCATACAGCAGCCCTCTCCAACCAACCTGCTCCGGGACTACATGCCCTTGTTTGCCACGCTAATTTGTATTAATTAGTGTTCATAGTCTGTAAATTTACATGGAAACTTATAGATTTTTGTTCACTAGAGATTCCTAATAGAAATGACAACTCCAAAGGTTATGGTTTCACTGTCCTATAGATAATTAGCAGTTTTGTTGCTAAATAAACTTATTTCAGCATGTTTTTCCTGCTTGAGTGTATATATACACATTATTACATATATTATACATATTACATATATTATACATATAATATACATATGTATAGTATGTATATTATACATACATATGTATAATATGTATATTATACATATATATGTATATATTCAGTTTCTCAAATGATCTTTGAACAAGCTTTGGTATGTCACAGGTCTCTTCATTAGAAATTAAGTAAATTTTTTACACACACTCATTATTTCTTTTTTTAAGTTTTTATTTTAATTCTAGTTAGTTAACAGTGTAATATTAGTTTCAAGCGTACAATATAGTGATTCAGCAATTCTGTACGTTACCCAGCACTCATCACAACAGGTGCACTCCTTAATTCCCATCACCGATTTCCCCCATCCACCACCCACCCACCTCCCCTCTGGAAACCATCACTTTGCTATGTGTAGTTAAGAGTCTGTTTCTTGGTTTGCCTTTCTCTTTGTCTGTCTGTCTCTTTCTCATTCATTTTGTTTCTTAAATTCCACATGCACACACATTCATTCTGTATTTGGGAAGATCTGGGATCTAGCTGTTCCTTTAAAAGAATTTTCGCTCGCTCAGCTGTTGGCTCCACCCCGCACCCCACCTTCAGAAGGCCTTCTTCTGGTTCCTGAGCTTTCCTGGGGGATCTGTGACATGCACCTGCTTACCTGTTACTGGTTTCCCACTTTGCAGGCACTTAGCCTTTTCTGCTTCATTATGTCATATGCCACTTGGCCATCCACCTTACAGCTTTCAGAATTTTGTTGTCATGTTAACTACATTTCAGTAATAAAGGTGTTTAAAAAAATCAACTATTCTTCGGGGCGCCTGGACGGCTCAGTCAGCTGAGCATCTGACTTTTGATTTCAGCTCAGGTCATGATCCCAGGGCTGTGGGATTGAGCCCCAAGTCAGGCTCTGTGCTGAGTGTAGAGCCTGCTTAAGATTCTCTGTCTCTTTGTCTCTCTCTCTCTCCTTCCCTCTGCCCCTCTGCCCCTCTTTCCTGCTCCCACTCTCTCTCTCAAAAGTAAAAAAATTAAATTAAAATAAAATAAAATAAAAATAAAAAGTCAACTACACTTCAACAATAAACCTTTAAATATATTTACTTATTCATTTCTGAAAGAAAGAGAGAGAGAGGGCACAGGGGAGGGGCAGAGAGAGAGAAGGACAGAGGATTTGAAACAGGATCTACACTGACAGCAGTGAGCCTGATGCAGGGCTCAAACTCACAAATGGGGAGATGACCTGAGCCCAAGTCGGACACTTAACCTACTGAGCCACCCAAGAGCCCCAACACTAAACTGTTAAAAAATGTTTACTTATTTATTTTTGGGGGGGGAGGGGCAGAGAGAGAGGAGGACAGAGGATTTGAAGCAGGCTCTGCACTGACAGTAGTGAGCCCAATGTGGGGCTCAGACTCACAAACCAAGAGATCATGACCTGAGCTGAAGCTGGACCCTCAACCAAGTGAGGCACCCAGTGCCCCAACAATAAATTTTCAAAAAATTTTTAAGGTTTATTTATTTTTGAGAGAAAGAGAGACAGAGTGTGAGCAGGGGAGGGGCAGAGAGAGAGGGAGACACAGAATCCAAAGCAGGCTCCAGGCTCTGAGCTGTCAGTACAGAGCCCGACACAGGGCTCGAACTCACGAACCGTGAGGTCATGACCTGAGCTGAAGTCAGATGCCCAACTGACTGAGCCACCCAGGCGCCTCCCCACATAAATTTTTAAAAAGTTTGTTGTCAGATCTTTTCAGTTGTCTCTTCTCTAGGGCTTTTGGTTTCCTTGCAAGTTTGTGCCTTAAAAAATTTCCTTTCACAATCAGACAACACAAAGAAATAAAAGGCATACAGATCAGCCAGGAGGAGGTCAAACTTTCACTCTTCACAGATGACAAGATACTCTATATGGAAAACCCAAAACATTCCACCAAAAAACTGCTGGAACTGATTCATGAATTCAGCAAAGTTGCAGTATATAAAAATCAATGCACAGAAATCGGTTGCATTCCTATACCCTAACAATGAAGCGACAGAAAGAGAAATCAAGGAATCGATCCCATTTACGCACCCCAAACCATAAAATACCTAGGAATAAATCTAACCAAAGAGGGGAAAAATCTATACACTGAAAACTATAGAAAGCTTATGAAAAAAATTAAAGAAGACACACAAAAAAATGGAAAAATATTCCATGCTCCTGAGTAGGAAGAACAAATATTGTTAAAATGTCAATATTACCCAAAGCAATCTACATATTCAATGCAATCCCTATCAAAATAACGCCAGCATTCTTCACAGAGCCAGAATAAACAATCCTAAAATTTGTATGGAACAAGAAAAGACCCCGAATAGACAAAGCAATCTTGAAAAGAAAACCAAAGCAGGAAGCATCACAATCCTGGACTTCAAGCTGTATTACAAAGCTGTAATCATCAAGACAGTATGGTACTGGCCCGAGAGCAGACACTCAGATCAATGGAACAGAATAGAGAACCCAGAAATGGACCCACAAACATATGGCAACTAATCTTTGACAAAGCAGGAAAGAATATCCAATGGAATAAAGACAGTCTCTTCAGCAAGTGGTGCTGGGAAAACTGGACAGCAACATGCAGAAAAATGAACCTGGACCACTTTCTTACACCATACACAAAAATAAACTCAAAATGGATGAAAGACTTAAAGGTAAGACAGGAAGCCATCAAAATTCTCAAGGAGAAAGCAGGCAAAATCCTCTTTGATCTTGGCCGCAGCAACTTCTTACTCAAGACATCTCTGGAGGCAAGGAAACAAAAGCAAAAATGAACTACTGGGACCTCACCAAAATAAAAAGCTTCTGCACAACGAAGGAAACCATCAGCAAAACTAAAAGGCAACTGACAGAATGGGAGAAGATATTTGCAAATGACATCTCAGATAAAGGGTTAGTATCCAAAATCTATAAAGAACTTATCAAACTCAACACCCCAAAAAACAAATAATCCAGTGAAAAAATGGGCAAAAGACATGAATAGACATTTCTCCAAAGAAGACATCCAGATGGCCAACCAACACATGAAACAAGGCTTAACATCACTCATCATCAGGGAAATACAAATCAAAACCACCATAAGATACCACCTCATACCTGTCAGAATGGCTAACATGAACAATTCAGGCAACAACAGATATTGGCGAGGATGCGAAGAAAGAGGATCTCTTTTGCGCTGCTGGTGGGAATGCAAGCTGGTGCAGTCGCTCTGAAACACAGTACGGAGGTTCCTCAAAAAATTAAAAATAGAACTACCGTATGACCCAGCAATTGCACTATGAGGTATTTATCCAAGGGATACAGGGGTGCTGTTTCGAAGGGCCACATGCATCCCAATGTTTATAGCAGCACTATCAACAATAGCCAAAGTATGGAAAGAGTCTAAATGTCCATCAATGGATGAATGGATAAAGAAGATGTGGTGTATATATATGTATATATATATATATATATATATATATATATATATGATGGAGTATTACTCGGCAATCAAAAAGAATGAAATCTTGCCATTTGCAACTACGTGGATGGAACTGGAGGGTATTATGCTAAGCAAAATTAGTCAGTCAGAGAAAGACAAATACCATATGACTTCACTCATATGAGAACTTTAAGACACAGAACAGATGAACACAAGGGAAAGGGAGCAAAAATAATGTAAAAACAGGGAGGGGGACAAAACATAAGAGACTCTTACATATGGAGAACAAACAGAAGGTTACTGGAGGGGTTGTGGGAAGGGGGATGGGCTAAACGGGTAAGGGGCATTAAGGAATCTACTCCTGAAATCATTGTTGCACTATATGCTAACTAACTTGGATGTAAATTAAAAATAAATAAAATGTTATATTACATTTAAAATAAAATAAAATATCTTTTCAGCCTTTCTAGTGGGGCTTCAAGAGGGATCCAAGATACATGTATGAGATCAATCTGCCTTCTTTGCCTAGAAGTGCATTGATTCTAAAATATACCCCCAGATACAGCAGTGATTTCTTTTTCCATCAAATGAAGAAACTTATGAAAGGTTGAGAGAGGGTGAAAGTCTTGATGATTGAGGCTGATTTTTAAAAGTTCAATATTTTTTTATTTTTATTTTTAATGTTTATTTATTTTTGAGACAGAGAGAGACAGAGCATGAACGGGGGAGGGTCAGAGAGAGGGAGACACAGAATCTGAAACAGGCTCCAGGCTCTGAGCTGTCAGCACAGAGCCTGATGCGGGGCTCGAACTCACGAACCGCGAGATCATGACCTGAGCCGAAGTCGGCCGCTTAACCGACTGAGCCACCCAGGTGCCCCCAAAAAGTTCAATATTTTATGCTAAACTTTAGAAATCACAGTATGTTGGATCTCAAGTGATAACCTCAGACTACCCAGTGTATTAAATGCATCACTGAATTGCACCTTGGAAAGCAGCAAGCCCTGGAATATGCAGAAATGATCTCCCCTGGTTTTATGAGTGTTATGCTTACATCGGCATCTTTTTCTCGAAATTAAATGTGCTCCAGTATGGAAAAGCCATCTTGTACAAGCTGTCTATTATGTTTCCCCACATACTGAAAACACATGTCCTGGGTGGGGACAGTTTAGTTACATTACTTCCATTCTGAATCAAGAAGCATATTGCTGACATTCGGCTGTCCTGAGTGAATAAGGAGCATGAAAAAAATTTCATGTTATTCACATGCTACGGTTAACATCTATTATCACCCCCCCCCCCATCCTTCTTTCAACCTTAGCTTGGTATAATTCCCTGATTTTCTTTTGAAAGACCAGCCTTTCTGGCATCGTGGGCTCTGTGCTTTGGTGACAGTTGAATTCATCCCTATTTTCAGGAATGGATGGTGACTCAAGTGCAACCAAAGCAGTTCACCCCTTTGGCCAAAGACACTGATTCGTGAATGGGCTTGTGATCCGGTTAGACTTAGCCAATGAGATTGAAGCAGATGTTAGTTGGGGCTCTTGGAAGAGTGTCAAGCTGCACTTCAACCCGAGATCACGTGCAGCGGGAGCAGCTGGGAGACACCGTGGACCCTGAAGATGAAGCTAACAGAGCAGTAGGCAGAGAGCAAGGCTGGAGGCAAAGCAACTTGTGATGGATGGGACTGCCTGAATTAGGCTGTGAGCCATATAAACGCTCTATGTCTTGAGGCAGTTTCAACTATTTTTCTGTCCCCTGTCACCAGTCTGACTCACCTAGCAAAGCCCTGCGTTGCACTTTGCAGAGCTGGTGCTACCCCAGCACTGGCTCCCACAGTAATTCTGCCCTCAATGAAAAATTGCTTTTGTAACATGGCTGTTCAGAAAGAACAACAAAAAACTGCGCACTTCCCAGTCATCTATGCTCATTACATATGCTGAGAGCACACGTACTGTAGCTGTAAGGTGAAATCTCTGCTCACATCAACACCATAGTAAGTGCTTGTTTATACAGAATGCCATTGATATTAGGGGCTGTACAGCACCATCATCTGATCAGCGCATTTTGCCAACAGGCCATTCCATTTTCCTTCACAGCATAACATTTCCATTGGGTTTGTGAGTGGATTTACAAACGTCTTGGCAGTAGTACAACTTGAACCTTTAGCATCCTGGAAAGCATAATTTTTAGCTTATTCTGGAAAATCTCAGTTGGTTTCCCAGAGAGGTCATTGTGCTTTGTTTATGAAAAGTATTCAAGGCTTTGGTGGCTTCCAGTCACTATTTGACAGTTTCATAACAGGCAAAAGGGATCTAGAGACAAAATCTAATTTTCATATGATGACTGTGATTCTTTTCTGTCTGCCCATTACACAGATTCTCCTGCTCCAGCAATACAGAGTCAGCTCTGTGTTCGTACTGATTTCCTGTGCACTTTTTGCATTTATGAAGTTATTCTGCACTGCAGTATTTAGACAACTTTTTAAAAGTGTATTTATTTATTTTTACAGAGAGAGAGAGAGAGAGCAGGGAAGGGGCAGAGAGAGAGGGAGACAGAGAGAATCCCAAGTAGGCTCCGCACCACCAGTGCAGAGCCCGATGTGGGGCTCAAACTCATGAACTGTGAGATCATGACCTGAGCCAAGATCAAGAGTCGGACACTTAACTGACTGAGCCACCCAGGTGCTCCTAGATAACTTTTTCTTAACTGCTTTCATGCTTCAGTGGACCACTGATCCATTTTTACAAATTGGGATGAAGCACTGTGGTTATAACAAAAAAATGCAAATTGGACAAATGTAAGTGATAATATGCAAATGACATAAAAATTATATTAGCTAAATTCAAATGCAGCTTGGCAAATGAATGTTAGCTGGTCACTTGAGTGTTTATGGTGAATGCACAAACTTTAAAGTTGTAATAATTGAAGTTTCTGTGAAAATCATAATTTATCTTAAATTCAAATTCATTAGATGTACGTGTACACAATCGTTTTAATTTTTTTTCTCTGAGAGTCCTAAACTGTGTGTGAATCCCTTTTATGGATTCCAGGAATCACCAATGATCTGAGTATCACACTCAGCCAATACTTCTCAGAGGATACTTGTTGGAGGGAGGATGACCAGGAAGGTGGTTGGAACAGGAAACCCTCGAGAGTAGGAGGGAGAACCATTGGCATCAACAGTTTGATTTACCAGAATATCAACAGTACACAGGTTGGAACTTTCCAGATCTACTCTCTTAGCTACTTTCAAGCCTATAATACAGTATTGTTAACTATAGTCACCATGCTGTACATTAAATCCCTAGAACTTATTGATCTTATAACTGAAAGTTTGTACCCTTTGATCAACAAGTCCCCATTTCACCCTCCCATCAACTCTTGGTGACCGCCATTCTAGTCTGTTTCTATGAGTTTGATGTTTTTAGATCCCACATACAAGTGAGGTCATACAGTATTTACCTCTGGCTGACTTATTTTATGGATGACCTACCTATACTGTAGCATATGTCAGGATTCATTTCCTTTTTATGGCTGAATAATATTCCATTATATGTATATGCTACATTTTGTTTTACCCATTCATCTGTTGATGGAAATTTAGGCAAGATGTTATTTTTGAAAATTTATTATTTTATGTATTTATACTCGGTCTCATTCTTTTTTTATTAAAAATTTTTAATGTTTTTATTTGTTCTTGTGTGTGAGAGAGAGAGACAGTGTGTGAGCAGGGGAGGGGCAGAGAGAGAAGGAGACAGAATCCCAAGCAGGCTCCAGGCTCTGAGCCATCAGCACAGAACCCGATGTGGGGCTAGAACTCACAGACTGCGAGATCATACCCTGGTCAAAGTCACACACCTAACCAACTGATCCACCCAGGCACCCCTACTCTGCCTCATTCTTATATAAAATAATTTGAGGGGGAATTTTCATTTAGTTAAAAAAAAAGAGAGGGGAACCTGACTGGCTCAACTGGTTAAACATCCCACTCTTGATTTCAGCTCAGGTCATGATTTCATGGTTTGTGAATTCAAGCCCTGAGTCAGGCTCCGTGCTGACAGCACGAAGCTCACTTGGGATTTTCTCTCTGCCCCTCTCTCTCAAAATAAATAAATAAACTTAAAATATTTAATAAAAAAATAAAAAATTAGGGGCGCCTGGGTGGCGCAGTCGGTTAAGCGTCCGACTTCAGCCAGGTCACGATCTCGCGGTCCGTGAGTTCGAGCCCCGCGTCGGGCTCTGGGCTGATGGCTCAGAGCCTGGAGCCTGTTTCCGATTCTGTGTCTCCCTCTCTCTCTGCCCCTTGCCCGTTCATGCTGTCTCTCTCTGTCCCAAAAATAAATAAACGTTGAAAAAAAAATTTTTTTTTAAAAAATAAAAAATTAAAAAAAGGGGAAAATAGTGTATGATCTCACTTATATGTGGAAAAATCTAAAAAGAGAGAAAGAGAGGGAAAAGTAGATACAGAGAACAGATTGGTGGTTGTTGCCAGAGGTGCAGGGAGGAAGTAGGGGTGAAATTGGTGGAGGAGGTCAAAAGGTACAAACTTCCAGTTATAAAATAAATAAGTCGTGGGGATGTAATATGTAGCATAGTGACTACAGTTAATAATACTGTATTGCATATTTGAAAGTTGCAAACAGAATAGATGTTAGAAGATCTCATTACGGGAAAAAATTTTTTTTTAACTTTCTTTATTTTGAGAGACAGTGTGGGGTGGGGGGCAGTGAAGGGCAAAGGGAGAGAGACAAAGAATCCCAAGCAGGCTTCATGCTCAGAGCAGAGCCTGACACGGGGCTTGAACTCACTAACCCTGAGATCATGACTTGAGCCGAAATTAAGAGTCAGATGCTTAACTGACTGAGGTACCCAGGCACCCCAGAGATAGTCATTTAATAAGATGATGCATAAATTTATTTTTCAAGCCTGTCCCGAATTTATTTAAATTTCATTTATCCCTATGAAAATCTGGTTTATACAGTTTCAGAAACATATCCAAAACATACGCACTGTGTCACATGGGACATGCCTGAGTTATTAAACTATTCCCCCCCCCCCAAGGGTGAGAAAGAGAAATGCCTGTCTCCGGAAGCTTGGGAAAAGGCTAGAGACTTGCCTTCTCCAACTGGACACCCAAATGGAGCTGCCTCGTATGGCCCTAGTCTCCAGAGCCACAGACCTCTGTTGGGGACTGTGATCTTCCATAAAACAGAGGCAGGGAGAGGCAAGATTTAGAAAGGGAACCATTTGAGAAGACTAAACTCCACTACTCTCACTGCAGTCTTTCCATTTGTTATTTTATTTTATTTTGTTTTATTTTATTTTATTTTTTTATTTTATTCTATTTTATCTTATTTTATTTATTTTAATTTTTTTAAATCTTTATTTATTTTTGAGAGTGAGAGAGAGACAGAGTGCGAGCGGGGGAGGAACAGAGAGAGAAGGACACAGAATCCGAAGCAGGCTCCAGGCTCTGAGCTGTCAGCACAGAGCCCCACGTGATGAATTCACGAACCATAAGATCATGACCTGAGCTGAAGTCGGATGCTTAACCGACTGAGCCACCAGACGCCCCTTTCCATTTGCTTTTAATTGACATCGTCCAAGGTGATCATGGAATCTGCATGATGTAATGAAGTGTAAAAGAGGGGCAGCTCCCAGCGTGAAGTGTTGCCTGTTTGAGTCAGTGTGGATTGGTATGGGGTGGGGGTTAAATTCCAAGCATGATTTAGGCAAAGGAGAGGAACGAGATTGTTCTCTTACCCGGTGCACACTGTTCTTCATTGTATGTGAGGAGCTGATAATGGGGAGGCGATAGTGACATGCTATTATTTTCAAACACATTTTTATTGAGACATATTTCACATACCATAAGATTCACCCTTTTATTTATTTATTTTTAAAATATATGAAATTTATTGTCAAACTGGTTTCCATACAACACCCAGTGCTCATCCCAAAAGATGCCCTCTTCAATACCTGTCACCCACCCTCCCCTCCCTCCCACCCCCCATCAGCCCTTAGTTTGTTCTCAGTTTTTAAGAGTCTCTTATGCTTTGGCTCTCTCCCACTCTAACCTCTCTTCTTTTTTTTTCTTCCCCTCCCCTATGGGTTCCTGTTAAGTTTCTCAGGATCCATATAAGAGAAAATTCACCCTTTTAAAGTGCATAATTCAGGGGCGCCTGAGTGGCTCAGTCGGTTAAGCGTCCGACTTCGGCTCAGGTCATGATCTCACTGTTGTGGGTTTGAGCCCCACGTCAGGCTCTGTGTGGACAGCTCAGAGCCTGGAGCCTGCTTCAGATTCTGTGTCTCCCTCTCTCTCTGCTCCTCCCCTGCTCACACTCTGTCTCTCTCTCAATAATAATAAATAAACATTGAAAAAAATAAAGTGTATAATTCAGCAGGTTTTAGCATATTCACAAGGTTGGGCAGATATCGTTACTGATTCCAGAACATTTTCATCGTCCCAAAAAGAAACCCATACCCACGAACAGTCACTCCCCATTTCTCTGCAACTTCGCCCCACCCAGCCCTAGGCAACCATCCTATCTCTCTATTTGCCCATTCTAGACATTTCACATAAATAGAATCATATAATACGTGGCCTTTGTGTCTGGCTTCTTTCACTTAGCATAACGTTTTCCAGGTTCATCCATGCTGTAGCATGTATCAGTACCTCATTCTTTGACACGTGGACCTGAATCCAGACACTGGAGTGGAGTCGAAGTTGTGTGCCTATACCACATTTGTTGGTATAGGTGGGTTGTTTCCAGTTTATTGATGCCGTGAATCGTGTTGCTATAAACCTTCGTGTACAAGTTTTATGTGGACGTATGTCTTCATTTCTCTTGGGTATATACCTAGGAGTGGAATTGCTGGGTCCTATGGTAATTCTGTGTTGAATTTTTTGAGGAGCTCAGACTTATTTCCAAAGTGGCTGCTCCATTTTACGTCCTTATGAGCAGTATATGAGGGTTCTGGTTTCTGCATCCTCACCAACACTTGTTATTGTCTCTCTTTTTGATTATAATCATCCCAGTGGGTCATGCTATGGTTTAGATACACTCTCACACGCTTGGCTCAATATGTACTTTAAGCCAGTTGTTAAGAACCATCCCTGAGGATGTAATAAGCTTGTAAAGGTTCTCTGCTAGTGTTTTCCTAGAAGACCAGAACTCGGTTGAGGCTTTCCTAGGTGGGATCTGGCTCCTGAAAGAATAGTTGTGTGTTTTAAAAAAAAATATCAGTTGGATTAAATGAAACAGCTGGTTTAGGTCAAAATTGAGAATGAATTTCATGAACTCAAAAATGTTTCCAATTCTTCTGTTGCACAAGGTCATGGATTAAAGCCTCATTGTGCATTAAAGCATTTTTCTATCAATGCAAGTACAGTACTCTGGTTCCAACATAGAAATAATTATGGAGGTGATAAGCTCTTTTTTTTTTAATGTTGTTATTTTCATAGTTACTGAGTTGGCATGTGTAGTAATATGGAAACCGTTTGCAAATACATATTGCCCCAAGAGGTTCCGAAGCTAAAAAAATCCAGCTTGTTAGTGGGTGCTCCTGTTCCCGGCTCCCACTTGAGTTAAGGAGTGGAATCTTGTGAAGATAACATGCCACATGAGAAATGAACATCCTCTTCAAACTGAACATACCCTTCCATGCTCCAGGGCAGAAGGAAGGCAGGCATTATGGGCCAGACGTGTTGACTTCCTCATGCCATCACATGCTAAAACAAGAAAAAAATCTGAACAGTTGCCAGGTATTTCACTATTTTCAAAGAGAAAAGCATGAGCTAATATTATTTTGTTTAACATTTCTGTTTAGTGCTAAGGTTCAAAACCACTTAGATAGATACAGGAGTCCAGGTGAGAGCTTACATATTGGAATGAAAAATGGGACTGCTAAACGGTGCTAATATGAATTAACATACTTTTATTTTAATGTCTTCAATTTTTTTTATTTAAAAATTTTTCTCATATGTGGAATTTAAGAAATAAAACTTATGAACACATGGGAAAAGGGGGGCAGTTAAGAAAAGAGAGGGAAATAAAGCATAAGAGACTCTTAAGGATAGAGAGCCAACTGAGGTTGATGGAGGGAGGTGGGTGGGAGATGGGCTAGACGGATGGTACATATTAAGGAGGGCACCTGTTGTGATGAGCACCGGGTGTTGTATGTAAGAGATGAATCACTGAATTATACTCCTGAGACCAATATTGACTGTATATTAACTAACTAAAATTTAAATAAAAAGTAAGATAAAATGAAAAAACAATTTTTATTTTTTTAGTAATCTCTACACCCAACGTGGGGCTTGAACTCATGACCCCAAGATCAAGAGTCACATGCTCTACCAACTGAGCCAATCAGATGTTCCTGGTTGACATACTTTTAAAATCTTTCATTTTGGAAAATTTCAAACATAAAATATTGGAAACATTGATATCATCCCCCTTCCTCCATACCCATTGCTCAGTTAACATTTTCCAATTCTTGTTTTAAACTAACCCCTTCCTATGGTTTTCTTTTGTGCCTGAGTATTTTAGTGCAAATTCAAGATACCATGTCGTTTCACCTGTAGATAATACAGAATGCATCCATCAATGATAGGGTTGTGTTTTTTTCCATAACCACTATACCATTATGTCATTATCACACTTAAAAAAAAAACCAATATCTTTTAACATTGTTGAATACTCAGTCCATATTCAAATTTCCCTTATGGCTGAAAGAATTTGTTTTTAAAATTTTTAATTATGGGAAATTTAGACATACACAAACATAAAATGAATAATAAAGTGACCCCCATGTACCTATCACCCACTTTCAACAATTATCAATTCTAACTCATTCTTTCATCTACAATCTCCTTTTTATAGTTTTATTTTTCTTTCAAATGTTTTCTTTCTTTTATTGTGGTAATATTCATCTAACATAAAATTGATCATTCCCACCATTTTAAATTGTAGAGTTAAGTGGCATGTAGTAATTCATAATCTTGTGCAACCATCACGACTACCTAATTCCCTCCTAAAGGAAACCCCATACCCATTAAGCAGTCACTCCCCATTCCCCTGTCTTCCCAGTCCTGGTAAACACTAATCCACTTTCAGTCTCTAAGGATATGCTTACTCTGGATATTTCATATAAATGGATACCCCTTATAATTTCGAAGTGAATCTGACACACAATATAATTTCATCCATAAACAGTTCAGTGTCTTTAAAAGATAAGGACTCTTTTTCTTTAAGCAAAACCACAACACTATTTAACACATCTAAAAAGATTAAATAATAATTACTTACTATCACAGAATATCCAGCCTGGGGTCAAATTTCCATTTGCATCATAAGTGCCATACGTTTGTTTTAGTTTGTTTGAATCAGGGTCCATATATGCATCTTAAATCTCTTTTCATGTAGAGATTCCTCCTCCGTCTCCTTCCCACCCTTCCAATTTATTTGCTGAAGAAATCGAACTGTCTTGTAGGGAATCCCACTCTCTGGCTTTGGCTGCCTGCTTCTCTGTGGCGGTATCTAACATGTTCCTCTGTCTTCTGAGTTTCCTGCACATTGATAGCTCTGTCTAGAGCAGCACTGTCCAGTATGGTAGCTACTGATCATGTATGGTTATTGAGCACTTGAGATATGACTAGTAACAAGGACTCTCTGCTTGACCAAATTTGAGCCAGACTCCTCTGAGTCCTTTTTCCGACTGGGTTATGGTTTTGGGCTTTGTCCTTGGCCTGCTTAGTCCTGTTTCGGCAAGAATCTTGTTGGGTGGGTTTCGTGAAAATATCTCATTCTTGATGTCTGATCCAATTTCTCATCCCCTACCCTCAAAATCTTATCACCTGGCCTACCTTCAGCAAGAGTCCTGTTGAATCATGGGGTGCCTGGGTGGCTCAGTTGGTTAAGCATCTGACTTCAGTTCAGATCATGATCTCAAGGTTTGTGGGTTCGAGCCTTACATCGGGCTCTGTGCTGACAGCTCAGAGCCTGGAATCTGCTTTGGATTCTTTGTCTCCCTCTCTTTCTGCTCTCCCCTGCTCACACTCTGTCTCTCTCTCTGTCCCTCAAAAATAAAATAAACATTGGGGCGCCTGGGTGGCTCAGTCGGTTAAGCATCCGACTTCGGCTCAGGTCATGATCTCGCGGTTCGTGAGTTCAAGCCCCGCGTCAGGCTCTGTGCTGATGGCTCAGAGCCTGGAGCCTGTTTCAGATTCTGTGTCTCCCTCTCTCTCTGCCCCTCCCCCGTTCATGTTCTGTCTCTCTCTGTCTCAAAAATAAATAAACGTTAAAAAAATAATAAACATTAAAAAAATAATAAAAAAAAGAATCCTGTTGACTCCAACTTACAAGAATCCCCCTAGCCTTGATATTTCCTCTTTGTAATTTTCCATCCACTGATCCTTACTCTGCTCCTTGGCTATAAATCTCTATTTGTCTTTCTTGCATTCAGAGTTGAGCCCAATCTCTCTCCCTTATCGCAAAACCCCACTGTAGTAACTCCTCTTGAGTGAGGTTTGCCTTACCATCTTTAACAAGTGTCTGAATATTTTCTTTAACACTATTCCAATCTGGGATGTGCAATAAGTATAAATTACATACCAGATTTCAAAGATTTACTACAAAAAAAAAGGAATGTAAGCTACTAATTTTTATATTGATTTCATGTTGACATGGTGACATTTGGGATATATTGGGTTAAACCAATATGTTAGTAATATTAATGTCACTTATTTCTTTTTAGTTGCTCTTAATGTGGCAACTGGAAGATTTGAAATACGTAGTGGATTGCACAGTGTTTCTATTGGACAGTGCTGAATTAGAAAGACCTGATGAAATTCAGTTTTGCTTTCTTGGCAAATGTATGTTACAGGTTGTGTTGGGTGTGTCTAGCTGGAAGCACATAATGTCAGACTCTTTGGGATGTTAGTAGCGGTTGATGATCAATGTTTGAACTTACTTACTACTTAGGGTTTGCAAAATATTGACACTTTAATTCTTTACTTTCTTTTGTAATTCTACCTTATCTGCTTTTTGGTCCCTCAGTGGTGCAGCTCAGTAGGGAAGGCGAGATCAGTATTTGATTCTTCCCCTTTATTAGTTCTCAAAATTATCAGTTGACTCACAAGACTTTGATAGACTACAAATATTTAGCGGTGCTTCTTTTTATGTGCTTCTTAGAGAGATCTACTAAGCTTACATAGGAATGAAGATGCAGGTTTGTAAGGAAATTGAATACTATCTGATCCCAAACTGAGATAATAAGTGGAAGTGCTCACGAAAGTCAAGGTCACGAAAGACAAAGACTGAGGAACTGCTCCAGAATAAAGGAGAACAGAGAGACATGACAACAGTTAAATGCAACTTGTGATCCTGGACTAGATCCTGGATGAGGAAAAACAAAATTTTCCCTTTTTCCTCTAAAGGACATCAGTGGGACAACTGGTGATGTTTGAATAAAGTTTGTAGATTAGATGATAGCTACTTTTCTGATTTTGATAATTGTACAGTGGTCATACAAGAAAATATCCTCATTTTATAGGAAATGTACACTGAATTATTCAAGGGTAAAGGGAAATTCTATCTGCAATGAATTCTCAAATCATTAAGAAAAAATATATAGAGGGAGAAATGATAAAGCAAATGTGGAAACATTTGGGTGATTTGAGTGAGATGTATACAGGAATTCTTTGTACTATTTTTGCAGTTTTCTGTGACTCTGAAATTACTGTAAAAAAAAGTTAATAAACTAAAATGATGCCTATGAATTAAAAAAAAATCCCATCTGTTCTCAGGACACCTGGGTGGCTCAGTCAGTTAAGCATCCAATTCTTGGTTTCAACTCAGGTCATGATCCCATGGTTCATGAGTTTGAGCCCCATATCAGGCTCTGAGCTGCCAGTGTGGAGCCTGCTTGGGATTCTCTCTCTCCCTCTCTCTGTCTCTGCCCCTTCCCTGCATGCTCTCTCATTCTCTCAGAATAAATAAATAAACATTTTTTTTAACTAAAAAAAAAAAAAAATCCCGTCTGTTCTCATTGTGAGCTTATAAATAGATTGATATCAATTTGGACTCAAAACCATATTAAAAAGTGCTTTGCAAATTTGAGAGGGCCTGTGTGAAGAACAAGAGAGTAGTTAAAAACGGTTCCAAGAAGAGTCGTGTAGTAGGTGTCGTATGTGTCCACAAGTTCTTTGACATTCCTTTCAAGAGCTGGAGGTCACGTGCCCTCTTCTTGGGAATGTGAGTTGGACTTGGTGACTTGCTTCTAATGAATAGAATGGTGGAAGTGGTGTGTCACTTCTAAGACCGGGTCGTACACGACACTGTGCTTGCAGAAGTACTCTGTCCTGGATCCTTGTCTCTGGGGGAATCCAGCTGCCATGGTCTGAACTACTCAGCAGCCCTGGGGAAAGGCCCACATAAGGTGGAACTGAGGCCTCCTCTCAACAACCACGTGAGTGTGCCATCTTGGAAATGGATCCTCCAGCTCCAGTCCAGCCTTCAGATGGTCCAGTCCTGGCCAACAGCTTGGCTGCAACCTCCTGAGAGACTCTGAGCCACAACCACTTACTTAAGTGACTCCTGAATTCCTGACCTGCAGAAATCGTGAGGGAATAAAGGTTTGTTGGTCAAGCTACTATTATGCAGCCATAGATTGCTAATACAATTTCATATCTTAAGCATCTTGAAATCATGCTGTCTGGACAGCTGCTTACATTTAAAACTCATGTTTTCCACCAGATTCTGATATAATCTGTCAATGAGAGTAGATGTAGAGAGGAACACTGCCAAGACACGACCATATCTGCATTGTTATTTTGGAAACCAGTATTGAGATTATGGTACTTATGCAGAAGTCATCAGGAAATAGCTAAACTAAAATACAAGTTTTTGGTGGCTGACTGGAACTCATAGAGAAGAGAGCTAAAGAAATGAGTTAAAATGTAAATAAGACATGAAGTTGAGAATAAAATCATGTTATGAAATTGGGTTTACCTTCAAAAAGAATGAAATCTTGCCATTTGCAATGATGTGGATGGAGATAGAATAAGATAAGTCAATCAGAGAAAGAGAAATAGCATATGATTTCACTCATATGTGGAATTTAAGAAACAAGACAGATGTGGGGTACCTGAATGGCTCAGTCAGTTAAGCATCCGACTTCAGCTCAGGTCATCTTGCAGTTCGTGGGTTTGAGCCCCACATCGGGCTCTGTGCTGACAGCTCAGAGCCTGGAGCCTGGAGTCTGCTTGGGATTCTGTGCCTCCCTCTCCCTGTGCCCCTCTCCCACCTGTGCACGCACGCTCTCTCTCTCTCTCTCTCCAAAATAAATAAACATTAAAAAAAAGAAAAAAGACAGATGAACACATGGGAAGTGGGGTAAGAGAGGAGAGGAAAACAAACCACAAGAGACTTAACGATAGAGAACAAACTGAGAATTGATGGAGGGAGGTGGGTGGGAGATGGGCTAGATGGGTGATGGGTACTAAGAATGGAGCTTGTGATGAGCACTGGGTGTTGTATGTAAGTGAGGAACCACTGGATTCTATTTCCGAGACCGATATTGCACTGTATGTTAACTAAAATTTATCTTTTTATTTTTATTTATTTTTTATTTTTTTAATATGAAATTTATTGTCAAATTGGTTTCCATACAACACCCAGTGCTCATCTCAAAAGGTGCCCTCCTCAATACCCATCACTCACCCTCCCCTCCCTCCCACCCCCCATCAACTCTCAAACTAAAATTTAAATACATAAAAAAAGAAAGTAGGTTTATTTTTTTATTTTTTTAAACCTTTTGCTCTTTTTTAAAAAAAATTTTAATGTTTTATTTATTTTTGAGACAGAACATGAACGGGGGAGGGTCAGAGAGAGAGAGGGAGACACAGAATCTGAAACAGGCTCTAGGCTCTGAGCTGTCAGCACAGAGCCTGACATGGGGCTTGAACTCACGAACCGCAAGATCATGAGCTGAAGTCGGACACTTAACCGACTGAGCCACCCAGGCGCCCTGGAAGTAGGTTTAAACTAAGAGGGGATTTAGTGGCAAAGGAAACAGAAGCCTCTCATGAAAGGAAATCTTACAAGGATACTTTTCCATCATAATTCTAGTACTTTCTGGTAATTCTGATTTCTCCCTTGATTGAATTCAATTATTTATTGAGCACCAGATGATTAAGATGTGCTCCTTGTTCTCAAAATGCTACTTGGAAACATCTTTGACTGGGAGAAAGCTTGTTTCAGGCTCATTGTCTTTATTTCCTTTGTTGGTTTCTATGGTTCTATATTTGAGAAACCGTTTTCTTATTTAAAATTTATCTCCAGAGAGAAGGGGAATTATGCTTCACAGAACAGATATCGCTATGGATGTAAATCAGTTAGCTGGAATTGTGGTTTATGTACCCACTCTCACCTATGGGATGCAATACCTCCAATGAAGTGATAAACACATTCTGGCCTTGCAATGCTGAGACTCAGATCCTAGATGATCCAGTAGTCACATCAACTTAGTCAAAGTAGAAAGGGCAGGAAACAACAATGAAGAGTGAGGCCATAATCCATATTCACCATAAAAGGAGTCTGTTTGCTGTGCTGGAAAAGTGGTCTTTGTTTATGGAGGATAAGACTATACATATTCCACTGAGAGCACTTAAATATTTACAGATCAACTTGTGATGCACATGCTTTTTCCCATGAGATGTGAGTCATATTACTCTCTGATGTAAAATACTGTCTCAGGTTGGGTTCTCTGGGTGCAGAAACTGAGATGGGGATTCTTGTGTAAGTGCCTCATTGAGGGACAGCTCTAAGGAGAAGGGCAGTGAAGGAAGCAGAGTGGGACTGGAGAAGGAGGGAAGCAAGGAATCAGTCTCAGCTGAAGACTTGCTTCAGTCTGATCCCACAGGCACTATGGAGCATAATTTGTACCACAGAGGTGGTCTCACCTTGGAGCAAAGGGCTGGCCTTTTATACTTCTGCCACTCAGCCATTGGCTACAGGTTGGTCCGTGGGGGGTGTGGAGGTATAACCTCCCTGAGGTGGCTCCAGATTGGCAGAGGGGAAGTTTCCAAAGAAGGGAGCAGCTGTGAGCCATTAACAGACAACACTCCCTGATAGGTGCATTGCCTGGTGATGGGAATGTTGGCAGTGAACCAATAGTGTCTACAATAGGTTTGAAATTTTTATATGTTGTTATGTCAGAATCTGGGTAGATGTCCCCCAAACACATTTCTTCTTCCTGGCTATATATGTTGACTACATTTCCCAGGCTCCCTTGCAGTTTGCTGCAGTCACGTGATTCAGTTGTAACCAATGGAAAGCAGGGAGAAGTGATATGGGATACCTCTGGCCTTGGCCCATAAAACCCCTGTGCAAGCAATCTTCCATGCTCTCTTTCCAGCTCTGTTGAGCTCTCTCTTTATTTTTATAACTGCTAGATGCAGAGCATCTAGTGGAAGACTAAGAGGTTGCATGGGGTAGAGGACTTTCTAGATAGTGTGCTTGAATGAACATGAAGAGAACCATCTGCACAGACCCTTGTTGGACTGTGACTGGAGCAAGACGCAAATCATTATTATGTTAACCCACTGAGACTTTTCAGGTTGTTTGTTTCAGTAGTTAGCCTGCCGAGACTCATTTTATGAACGCTCTATTTTTCAGAAACCTGAATAGCTTCTGAAAATTTTATTTTCAGAATGCTATCAGTCTTATCAGTAATAATCCTTGCTCAAATCTGTGATGACTGAAGTGCTGAAGAACTAAAGTAAGATTTTTTTACTTATTCCTTCAAGCCTAGAAGAAAGTTCTGACAGTATGTTTGAGTACTATGGGTGATTTTAAAAAGTACCATAAAAATATATGGCTAGGATAATTATTATCCAAAATCCTGTTCAGGGAAACCAAGCAGGAAGCTGCCTTCTCAAGGTTAGACAGCTTGCTATTGTTAACAAATAGTCAGAACTGTTGGCTGCAGTTTGTCTGACATAATTATTGGACTTGCTCAGCGCACAGCAAGCTTTTTAATGTTTCTGTTCAGCCATTCTCAGGGCTACCATGGAGAGAGGCAGACTGCTTACCTAAGAGGCTAACAGGGCTACTAAGAATAGGCTGTTTGTTGCTTGAGAACATCCACCTTCTCAATTTGTCAAGCTTTTCTTCAGAGGATCGAGTTGGTATAGGAAGGAAGAGGGCACATTTCAACCCCCCTGCCCCCCGCCACATACACATAAGGGTGGATATAGGATATAATTTCATCAATGTTCAAAACTGGTTTGTGGGAGACAATAAGTTGCAAGATTTCATTGTCATTAGTAGATGGCAAAGCATACAGGGGGCTGAGTACCCCCAACTGCTCTCTTTTTCTAGGAGTGTAGAATGAATTGGGTGAGGTCCATGTGGCCCACATCAGCTTTACTGTTGCTGGAATTGGATTGGAAATTCAGACTGTTTTGTGGTGACAATCAGGCTTCTTACTTGCCTTGTCTCCATCCTTCTCCACCTTTGAGAGAGTCTACAAAACAGACCTATACCTGGGAAGCCGCAAGGACACTGCTGTCTTAAGCCCATCAGGTCCTGCAGGTGGGAAAAGAGAGTGGCCCCAAAATAGGGGCCATGTGAAATCAGGGGTAGAGTGGAGTCCTCTCTGAGGGCCACAGAATTCAAGGGTGTTGGTGGAGGGGAAAGAGGTTGAAAGAGAGAGAGAGGGGGTGGGGGAAGAGAGAAACAGAGAGATAGAGGGAGATAAAGACAGAGAGACAGGAACAGAGAGAGACATTGTTACAAATCAGGAATGATCAATTTCTTCTCCCTTCCATCACTTCTTCCTTAGAGAAGAGTAAATGAGAGGAGCTGGGAAAAGCGCCAAGGTTACTTCATCATACTCCCTCCTGGGGAGTAGAGAGGAAACTTTCTCAGGAAAAAATGCGGCCAGGGGAATAGGATTCCCTCTCACACTGTCAAAGACCTTTCTTCACTTCCAGCGGGGGGGAAAAAATCCAAGTGATTATTTAGTGTTTACATTGGTCATTCCCTCACTAATCAATTTTTAAAGCTCACAATCTTTGAAATACAATCTCAAGAAGCTCAGTATCATTCATGAAAGTTCTGAAGTTCAGAGAAGCCAATTAGAAGTCTATATTCTCCCCTGCCCAGGTAACCTGTAAATTGGCTGTAGGTATAAGAAAATATCAGGTCTCAAAAATCAAAAAACAAAGGAAAAGAAAAGAAAATATTACATTTCCATATTTTAAAACAGGAATCAGCAATTTTTTTCCTGTAAAGGTCCGGAGACCTTAGGCAATGACTCAACTCTGCCATTTTAGTTTGAAAACAGCCATAGACAACACGTAAATGAATGGGCCTGGCTGTGTTCCAGTAAAACTTTGCTTATGAATACCGAAATGTGAACTTCATATAATTTTCACATGTCCTGAAATATTCAGTATACAGAAAGCACTATTTTTCAACCATTAAAAAATGTACAACATGGGGTTCCTGGCTGGCTCAGTCGGTAGAGCAGGCAATTCTTTTTTTTTTTTTGTAATTTTTTTAATGTTTATTTATTTTTGAGAGACAGCACACGAGTTGGGAAGGGGCAGAGAGAGAGAGGGAGACACAGAATCCGAAGCAGTCCTCAGGCTCCTAGCTGTCAGCACAGAGCCCGACTCGGGGCTTGAACTCACAGACCGTGAGATCATGACCTGAGCCAAAGTCAGACGTTTAACTGACTGAGCCACCCAGGCGCCCAGAGCAAGCAACTCTTGATCATGGGGTCGTGGGTTCGAGCCCCATGTATAGCATAGAGTTTACTTAAGATAAAAAAAAAAAGTACAACCCATTCTTAGCTTGTGAGACATTCAAAACCAAGTAACTGGTCCTAGTTTTCCAACCCCTGCTTTAGAAAACTCTTCCCTACAGTGGTACCTGGCTGGCTCAGTCAGTAAATCATGTGACTCACCATCTCAGGGTCCTGGGTTCAAGCCCCAGGTTGGGCTGGAGCCTACTTAAAAACACACACAAAAAACCTCTTCGCTACAGGTAACCAGTACCTTGTTCTGAGTTTGTTCAGTTGCCATCTGCATGCACGGCACCGATGCTGGATTTAAAAGGAAAAAACCAAAACTTAAAGACTATCTTTTGGCTATTCCTGAATATAGAGTTGACCCTTGAACAACACAGGTTTGAACTGCAAGGGTCCACTTGTATGTGGATTTTTTTCCCCATAAATACAGTACAGTATTGTAAATGTATTCTCATCATTTTCTTAATAACACTTTCTTTTCTCTAGGTTATTGTAAGAATATGGTATGTAATTCATATACATATGTGAAATATACATATACATGTATACAAATATACAATACATATACGTATAGGAAATATATGTTTATCAACTGTGTTTGCTCTCAGTCAGGCTTCTGGTCCACGGTAGGCTATTAGTTAAGTTTCCGGAGAGTCAAAGTTATACATGGATTTTCAACAGCGCAGGGGTGGACACCCCTAGCGCCTGCCTTTTTTAAGGGTCAACTATATTATCACTCTGGCTTTTCTAGCCAGGATGGACCCCAAACAAGTAAGTTTAGAACTGAACAAACTGTAAAGAAATTCTCTTCTAAAACGTCCTTGTTTACAGTCAGCCTTTAAGGGATATGAGTGTTTCTTATCTGTGTTTACTCTGAAGTTTGATAACTATTTCTTTTATTCAAAAATCTGTTGCAGATATAAAGTACAGTACTTGGCATTCCTTAGATATTAAAACATTTAAAAAATGCCATTTCCCCCCCTCCCGCGTCCTGGGTTTAAACGTTACTGCTGTCGGGTCACTTCTGGCTGTGCCTCTGGTCCTCTGTGGAGCAGCTTTCCACGGGCATCCCGGAGCCCCAGAGCGGCTGCCCCCCGCTGGCCGACCCAGCCGTGGGCCCAAACACCCGTGTCTTTCCGGGCGCCAATCCTCTGGGGCTCCTCCCTCTCCTGCGAGCCTCCCTCTTGGTCCGTCCTTTCGCCTTTCGCAGTCCCACCGATTCGTCAACATCCCTCTGGGCGCCCTCTTCATCAAACCTTCCTTGGCTGGGCTCTGGCTCCTCTATTTTCTCTCTTCTCTAAACTCTCACGGCACTTAGCACGGGGTGCACGATTTAGCACTTAATTATATATTGTCTTTTATTGTTTTTATTTGTTGTGTTAGTTTTCTCTTTTCCAGGGAAGCAGCAGACTCCTTGAAAGGAACACATGTTGTATATATATATATTTTTTAATCACTCACAATACTCCAGCAGGGATACAGTTAATACTTCCTGTTCTACCAGTAAGTGTTGTTTGATGGATAGGCACAGATGTAAGACTTTCCAGGCATTTCTGCAGGATCTGTGGTGCTGATGAATATCTGTCAAATTTATTCAACTGAGTTGAGTAATGAAGAGCAGCTCCGAATCTAGTATTCAGTGGTAAATCACACCATCTCTGTATCCATTTTCTCATCTGCAAAATGAAGATGAAAATGTTTTCCCAACCTACCTCAGAGAGTTACCGTGAGGCTTAAAGGAGATAATGTAGCTTTGCACTATATGAATGTCAGGTATTATTATACCTCACATTACGGTTGTGGAAAATATAGTGGTGGTGAGATTTTGAAATGGAAATTCCCCATGTAAATTATTAGTCTTTGCTGCTCCTTACTTACCTACCCTTTCTATACTCTTGTCCACAAGTTTGCTGCTCTCTTAATTATCTCCCGGCAGGTCTAAAGCAAAATGTGGTATAAGGAAATCTTAGTGAAGAGATAAGAACTTCCTCCTTTTGGAGTGGATCCTCTTCTCTATTTCATTTCTTTAGATTCCAAAAGGAAAATCTTACTTTGGCAATCACTTATGAATTGATATAATTTTTCTTCTCATTTAAAAAACCCATTTATTTAAGTAAGCTCTACTCCCAACGTGGGGCTTGGACTCATGACCCCAAGATCAACAAAAGTTCTGTTCTACCAACTGAGCCAGCCAGGTGCCCCCCATAATTTTTCTTATGTATTCTCCCCCCTTTGCCATCTGCTGATTTTTTCCCATCTTCCTGTCCTTCCTCCTTATTTTAGTTGAACAAAATATCAAAGTATATTTGTTATCATGAGTACTATTTCTTGAGATCGGTATTTTTAAAAGTTTATTTATTTATTTTGAGAGAGAGAGAGAAAGAGAGAGAGAGAGAGAGAAAATCAGCAGGGGAGGGGCAGAGAGAAGAGTGGGGGACAGAGGATCCAAAGCAGGCTCTGCGCTGACAGCAGAGAGCCCAATGCGGCTTGAACTTGGACCGGTGAGATCATTACCTGAGTGGAAGTCAGAGGCTTAACTGACGGAGTCACTCAGGCGCCCCTCTTGAGATCGTTTTTTGTTTTGTTTTGTTTTGTTTTTTTAACGTTTATTTATTTTTGAGACAGAGAGAGACAGAGCACGAACGGGGGAGGGGCAGAGAGAGAGGGAGACGCAGAATCTGAAACAGGCTCCAGGCTCTGAGCGGTCAGCACAGAGCCTGACGCGGGGCTTGAACTCACAGACCGCGAGATCATAACCTGAGCCGAAGTCGGACGCTTAACCGACTGAGACACCCAGGCGCCCCTCGTTTTTTGTTTTTAATTAAAATGATTTGGGGTGAAAGTTTTATATACCTCTTTAGTAAATTCTAAAATATATTTTTTATTAGTGCTTAACCCTGGACTCATTTTTTTTTCTTTGGGTTAGTGTTTCCCAGTGCGGCTTTATATATATATATATATATATATATATATATATATATACACACACACACACACATACATATACATATATATGTATCCATATGTATACAAAAATATATGCATATAGTATATGCATATTATGTATATGTATATATATACATTTGTGTGTATATGTATATTTAACACTAACTGATGCTATTCCTTTTTAAGACTCAACTCCAGGTTTGAGCCATGCCTGAGAAAGTGGCCTAACCTCATCACCGTGAAAACCATGGGGAGTCACTGGGATCCAGTTCGGATGGAGATCTCTGTCCTCCAGCTTTTCAGGACTCAAGCACCGCTGCTATGAAAAAAGGGAAGCTTAATTTCTAATGCCTTCTCCCTTTTCTGCGAAGGGCGCCGCACCTGCTCCAGCATTCTAGGGAGAAATCACAGTTTTCTCCGCCCCCTGACAAGCGCCATACTCCAGGTGGGTTTAGATGTCTCCCTTCCCAGCCGGGGCGGAGAGCCAAAGGCACCTCTCCCAGGCTGGGTGGGCGCGCCAGGGACTGGCCCCCGCCCTCCGGGCCTGGGGAGTGCGGGCGGGGCAGACGACCCGCCGCGAGGAGGGCGGCCCGCGGAGTTAGTTACCTGGCGGGGCGCGGGGCGGGGCGGACGGCGGGGGCGGGGCCGGGGTGCGATCCCAGGCTACGATTGGTCCGTCCCGCGCCTGTCTCCATGTGCCGCGCGGCGGAGGCACAACATTCAAGTCCGGGGGCGGGGCCGGCGCGCGCCGGGAGGAAACGGCAGCGCGGCAGCTGCGGGGCGTGGGGGCGGTGGCGGCGGCGGCGGCCAAGGCCGAGACCGAGGCGGTGGAGACTGAGGCGAAGGCGGCGGTTGCTTAGCCGGTGACGGTGCTCCCCCGGACCCCCTTCCAGGCCCCATGGAGGCGGCGGCGGGCGGGGGCTGCGGCTCTGGGCCGCCTCTGCTGCTGAGCGAGGGCGAGCAGCAGTGCTACTCCGAGCTCTTCGCGCGTTGCGCCGCCGCCGGCGCCGCAGGCGGGGGCCCCGGGTCCGGGCCCCCTGAGGCCGCCAGAGCCGTCCCCAGCGCGGCCACCGCAGCCGCGGGCCCTGTGGCCGACCTGTTCCGGGCGTCACAGCTGCCCGCCGAGACGTTGCACCAGGTAAGTCCCCGCTCCTCTTGCCACTGACGGTCTGTGGGGACCATTTCTGTGGGGACAAGGGGGCGGGGTGGGGCGATGGGGCTGCCCAGGGACCTGGACGCCTCGGCCAGGTCGAAGTCGGGGATGGTGGCGACGCCCTTGTCCCCCAGGGAACACACCAGCCTCCTCCTCAGCTCAGGAGTGCTGGGTGCGCTCCCCGTCTTCTTCTCCTGAGACAGACTGACACTCCTTCCCCTCCCCCGGCCATTGCTGGGGCTCTGCAGCCGCCCAGACCCAAAGTTTGCCTTGTTCTGGAAGTGGTGTTTGTTTTGGCTGGTGTTTGGTTTAACCTCTGCTCGCTGTTCCTGCTTTTCCCTCTGCTGGGTGAGTGGAAAGGGGTAGGCGCCCGGGGTGCCTTGCTGGGATTTGAACTTGAAGTGTGTGTGTGTGTGTGTGTGTGTGTGTGTGTGTGTGTGTGTATGTATGTATGTATGTAGAGCAGGGGGCCCAGAACTGAATGTTGTTCGCCTTCTATACGTGTAAACGTATACTCATCTATATGTATTTGCTTACTAACGTATTTCTGAATTTTGGTATTAAACTGGAAAGCCTTAATAAGTTGCAGAGCAGGGACAAAGGGCTGCAAGAGGACGTTTGTCAAGGCAAAGCCAAGCTTACTGTTTAGGGCTAGAGATGGACCCCAGATGTCCACCATGGGGGACAGCTGTAGTTTCCCATCTTACTACTTGGACTTGAAATAGAACTGGAAAGTAATGTGTATCATAGCTACCTCCTTTTGACTGCTCTACACCTGGAAAAGGAGGAGGGGATAGTCCACAGCAGATGCTTTATTTTGTGCTTTGCTTGGAGAAGGACTACTTGGTAAGCATTACCTTTTGATGTCACCAGGTTTTCACAGTAAGATTCTTAATATCAAGCCTCAAACGTGAATTGAAGCTTTTTAAAATTATTTTTTTTAAGTTTTTAATTCCAGTAGTTAACATACAGCGTTAAATTAGTTTCATGTGTACAATATAGTAATTCAACACTTCCATACATCACCCTGTGCTCATCAGGACAAGTGCACTCCTTAATCCCCATCACCTATTTCACCCCATCCCCCAACCCCTTCCCCTCTGTTTGTTTTCTATAATTTAGAGTCTGTTTCTTGATTTCTCTCTCCTTTTCCCCTTTGCTCATTTGTTTTGTTTCTTAAATTCCACATATGAGTGAAATCATATGGCATTTTTCTTTCACTTATTTCACTTAGCATTATACTCTCAAATGGAAAGATTTCATTCCTTTTTATGACAGTACGTTATATCTGTATCTCACATCTTCTTTATCCATTCATCAACTGAGGGACACTTGGGCTGCTTCCATATCTTGGCTGTTGTAAAGAATGCTGCTATAAACATTAGGGTGCATGGAAACGAAGCTTTTCTTAAAAGCAGTAGTTAGTATGAAAGTTAACATCGATTGAATATTTAGAGTGGGGAGTGGTATTTTAGAATCTAGTTCCACAGGATTAGTGAGGGTTTTATGGTTCACTTGCAATATCACTGTGTTTGTAAGGTTTGTTTTGTGCTTTATACTACTGGAGCATACATATGCCTATATGTTTGTGAGCATAACTTTAGCCATTCTGTAATCTTTGACCTTTTAGAGGGGATTTCTGAAAATGTAATTAGTATTCATAGAACTTAGCATGGCTGTTTATGCCTTAAAGAAGTTCTTGATTAGGGGCACCTGGGTGGTTCAGTTGGTTAAGTATTGGACCCTTGGTTTCGGCTCAGGTCATGATCTTACTGTGAGTTCAAGCCTCGTGTCAGGCTCCGGACTGACAGCATGGAGTCTGCTTTGGATTCTCTCTCTCCCTCTCTCTGTCTCAAAAAAAACAAACCAGGGGCGCCTGGGTGGCGCAGTCGGTTAAGCGTCCGACTTCAGCCAGGTCACGATCTTGCGGTCCGTGAGTTCGAGCCCCGCGTCAGGCTCTGGGCTGATGGCTCGGAGCCTGGAGCCTGTTTCCGATTCTGTGTCTCCCTCTCTCTCTGCCCCTCCCCCGTTCATGCTCTGTCTCTCTCTGTCCCAAAAATAAATAAACGTTGAAAAAAAAAAAACAAACCAAAAAACCTTAAAAAAAAGTCATTGATATGCAGAAAGTTTTGCAGTTACCATTCCATGGTTGAGCTGAACTAGGTAGACAAAAAGTGTATTAAAACACAAACCATGGCCATTACCTGTGGCCCTCAGAATATTCCCAAGCATATAAATATATTCAATGCTGTTACAGCTTCTTAACTGAAAAAGGAATAAGTGATTGAGTCCATACAGCAAATAAATGACAGCAGGGCATCTGTTAAGGCTTATTTTGTAGTCAGTAATCCATGGAATGTGGTAAAAGAAGGTGGGCATGTTAAATGTGAATGCGTTGGTTTACCGCTCCTAAGGAATTGGGGAGGAGGCTTTTCTGGTGTTAGAATCCATGTTCCCTTGAGGTATATATGATTTAGAAAGAACCCAAGGCACAGTGCATTTGCATGAACGAGGTTATATTCTTTTTTTAAAAAAATTTTTTTAATGTTTATTTATTCTTGAGAGAGAGATCTAATGAATGCCAAACGGGCGAGGGACAGAGAGAGAGGGAGGGAGGCGCAGAATCTCAAGCAGTCTCCAGGCTCTGAAGTGTCAGCACAGAGCCCGATGCGGGGCTTGAACCCACGAACCGTGAGATCATGACCCGAGCTGAAGTCAGATATTTATCTGACTGAGCCACCCAGGCGCCCCATGAGGTTATATTCTTGATGTCTTCTGCTTGCAGAAGACTGTTTCAGATATTGGCAAAGGGGGAGAGGCCTAGAAGTTTTCTTGCAGTAAATTTCTCAGAGCTTTAAGCTCTCTTATTCAGCTCAGCAAAACAAAATACATCTTCCCCATTAACCTAACAATTGCAATTATCCAGTATTATTCATACAGGTGAAAATTAACATCAAAGGTATCCTGGACAGGGAAATGTAATCAGAGAGATTCAAACAAAGCTAGCAGCCAGTAGCCACCTAATTTTTACCAACCATTTTGGTGGGGTGGGGTGTGGTGTGGCATGGCATGTCATATCTTGATGTGTGTGTGCGCGCGTGTGTGCTCCATTTAACTCAATTTGCATTTCCCCATGAGTGTATTAGCCATTCTTTAAAACAAATGTGGATGTTTTTAGCCTTTCCCTTAAACAGGAACTTGTAAGTTCAGAATTAAGTGGACCAACAGGTATAACTGCTCAAATCATGGCGCTACCATCCCTGGTAGTTTCTATGGTAACAGCCAGATTATTATTTTTTGAATAAGCATACAATTAAGATTACCATAATGAGGGGCGCCTGGGTGGCTCAGTTGGATAAGCGGTTAAGCATCTGACTCTTGATTTCATCTCAGGTCATGATCTCATGGGTTCCTGAGTTCAAGCCCCATGTCAGTTTCTGCACTGATGGCTCGAAGCCTGCTTGGGATTCTGTCTCTCCCTCTCTGTGCCCCTCCCTGCCTAGTGTTTTTGTTTTTTTTTCCTTCTTTCTCTCAAAATAAATAAACTTAAAAAAATTGCCATAATGTTTCAGGCAGGGTGTAAGTCTTACCCGGAGTAAGTGTTTTTCAGAAATACTTAATTTTTTACTGGGCGCCTGGGTGGCTTAGTCGGTTAATTGTCCAACTTCAGCTCAGGTCACGATCTCACAGTTCATGAGTTTGAGCCCCACGTTGGGCTCTGTGCTGATAGCTGAGAGCCTGGAGCCTGTTTCCTATTCTGTGTCTCCCCCTCTCTTTGCCCCTCCCCTGCTCACACTCTGTCTCTCTCTGTGTCTCAAAAATAAGTGTTAAATTTTTTTTAAATACTTAATTTTGTAAAGTAAAAATAAACTATACCTGTTACTTGTCGTGGAAGTGAGTTATCTTAGGGATTTTTTTTTCTGTTGAAATATATATACATACATATATATATATATATATATAAATTTTTTTCAGAGCAGTTTTAGGTTCACAGCAAAATTGTGGGGAAGGCACAGAGAATTCCCATAGATCACCTTCTAGCACACGTGCACAGCCTCCCCCATTATCAACATCCCTCACCAGGTTGGTATGTTTGTTATAATCGACATTGAGATACCATTATTGCCCAAAGTCCATCGTTTGCATTAAGGTTTGCTCTGGGTGTTGTACATTCTGTGTTAAAAAAAAAAATATATATATATATATTTATTGGGGTGCCTGGGTGACTCAGTCGGTTGAGCATCTGACTTCAGCTCAGGTCATGATCTCATGGTTTGCAGGTTCGAGCCCCATGTTGGATTTTGTGCTGGCAGCATGGGGGCCTGCTTTGGATTCTCTGTCTTCCTCTCTCTCTGCCCCTACCCCACTTGTATTCTCTATCTCTCAAAAATAAATAAACATAAAAAATTACTAAAAATATATATTTATTAAGACTTAATTTTTTAGAACAGTTTTAGTTTCATAGCAAAATTGAGGGAAAGGTACATAGTGTTTCCATATACACCCTGGCCACACACATACTGCCTCCCCCATTAGGAATACTCCCCTCCAGAGTAGTACATTTGTTACAGTTGGTGAGCCTACATTGACATATCAATAATCAACTAGAGTCCATAGTTTACATTATGGTTCACTCGTGGTGTTGAACATAGTATGGGTTTGGACAAATGTATAATGACACGAGTGTGTACAGAATAGTTTCACTGCCCTAAAAATCCTCTTTGCTCTGCCTAGTCATCCCTTCCTTTTATGCCCAACCCCAGGCAGCCACTGGTACTTTTATTGTCTCCATAGTTTTACATTTTTCAGAATGTCATATAGTTGGAAAAACACAGTATGTAATTTTTTCAGATTGGACTCTTTCATTAATAATATGCATTTAAGATTCCTCCATGTCTTTTCATAGCTTGATGGCTCATTTCTTTTTAGTACTGAATAAATACTCCATTGTCTGGATGTACCACAGTTTATCCATTCATCAACTGGAAGATGTCTTAGTTGCTTTCAAGTTTTGGCAGTTATGGATCAACTTGCTATAAATATCTGTGTGCAGGTTTTTGTGTGGACTTCAAGTTTTGAATTCCTTTGGGTAGTTACCAAGTAGTGTGATTGCTGGATCATACAGTAAGAGTATCTTTAGTTTTTTGGGAACCTGCCAAACCATCTTCTGAAATGGCTGTACCATTTTGCAATTCCTCCCAGCAATGAAT
Organism: Prionailurus bengalensis; assembly: GCF_016509475.1. Lineage (NCBI taxonomy): Eukaryota > Metazoa > Chordata > Mammalia > Carnivora > Felidae > Prionailurus > Prionailurus bengalensis. The sequence goes on from NC_057361.1 coordinate 13,458,059, forward strand.
GAGAATTCATGTTGCTCCACATTCTCACCAGCATTTAATGATATCAATGGTTTTGATTTTGACTGTAGGAATGCCATGATATCTCATTGTTGTTTTAATTTGCAATTCCCTAATGACCTAATGTTGAGCATCATGTCATATGCTTATTTGCCATCTTGAATTATATTTTAATGCATTATAGTAGCCTATTTTAAAAAAGGCCTTTTGGTCTTTACTTTTAGAGTATTATTAAATTAAAAAAATGTTTATTTATTTTTGAAGGAGAGACAAAGACAGAGCATGAGTGGGGGAGGGGCAGAGAGAGATACACAGAATCCGAAGCAGGCTCCAGGCTCTGAGCTGTCAGCACAGAGCCTGATGCAGGGCTCCAACTCACAAATGGCGAGATCATGACCTGAGATGAAGTTGGATGCTTAACCGACTGAGCCACCCAGGTGCCCTTAGAGTATTTGTATTCATGTGCTGATTTATTTTAGAAGCCAGATTCCAGTACTAGTTGAAAAATGTTAGAACAAAACCCTTTAAAATTAGAAAAAGAAAATATGGCTATCTGAGTAACAGTTTTTAAGACAAAGAACTACAAATGTTAGAGTGATTGGTTTCTCACTTGGGAAGTATTTTATTGGTATTCAAAGGCCAGCATTTTACTAGAAGGTATAGGGTAGTGTGGTGGGAATCAGGTTTAGGTTTGACATGTATTTGAGTATTGATTGCACATAACTTCACAGTTCTCGGTTCTGAGGTTACAGCAATGAATCAAACACAAATCCCTGTCTTCATGGAATTTACATTCCAATGTAAATGTTTTTTATTCTTCAGTTTATTTGATTATGAGACATTTTATTTTTTATTTATTTTTTTTAAAAAAAAATTTTTTTTTTTCAACGTTTATTTATTTTTGGGACAGAGAGAGGCAGAGCATGAACGGGGGAGGGGCAGAGAGAGAGGGAGACACAGAATCGGAAACTGGCTCCAGGCTCTGAGCCATCAGCCCAGAGCCTGACGCGGGGCTCGAACTCCCGGACCGCGAGATCGTGACCTGGCTGAAGTCGGACGCTTAACCGCCTGCGCCACCCAGGCGCCCCGATTATGAGACATTTTAAAATATAACCTTTAGAGGGCACTTGGCTGGCTCAGTTGGTAGAGCATGTGACTTGATCTAGGGGTGATGAGTTCAAGCCCCACATTGGGTGTAGAGTTGACCTAAAAAAAAAAAAAAAAAGAGGGGCATCCGGGTGGTTTAGTCAGTTAAGTGTCCATCTCTTGATTTCAGCTCAGGTTGTGATCTTGGGGTCCTGAGATCAAGCCCTGCCTTGGGCTCTGTGCATTGGACTCTGCACTGGGCATGGAGCCTGCTTGTGATTCTCTCTCCCCCTGTTCTTCTGCCCCTCTCCTCCACTCACACATGTTCTCTCTTTCAAAAAAAAAAAGAAAGAAAAAAGGAAATATAACTTCTAGAAATAAAATATCTACCTTAACTAGCAAGTATTGTATTTGATGAATTTAAACTATATAGACTTATATAAACTATATAGACTTACATAAACTTATATAAACTATATATAGACTTCAGTAAACTATACAGACTTATTTATAACAATTTTTAAATGTTTATTGTATTTTTGAGAGGGAGAGAGACAGAGTATGAGCAGGGGAGGAGCAGAGAGGGAGACACAGAACCCAAAGCAGGGTCCAGGCTCTGAGCTGTCAACACAGAGCCTGATGAGGGGCTTGAACCCATGAACCGTGAGATCATGACCTGGGCTGGAGGTCAGACACTCAACTGACTGAGCCACCCAGGCACCCCTATATAGGCTTATATCTTTCTGTTAGTATAATGTGTTAGTCTCGGGGAATGCTATGCATATTTGAAGTAGTCATAATTTGTTTTCATTTTAATGATAGTTAACTCTTTTGTTTTGAAATAGTCTGTTTTTTAAATTGGGATATAATGAACATGTAACATTATATATTAAATATCTGTTATATAAAAATGCAAGTTTCAGGTATACAATATGATTCGATATTTTTATATTTTGTGAAATGATCACCACAGTAAATCTAGATCTGTCACCACACATAGTTATAAATTTTTTTTTCGTGTGATCAGAATTTTTATGACATGCTCTCTTAGCAACTTTCAAAAATACAATATCATATTATTTATAGTCACCATTTTGTACATTACATCCCTATGACTTATTTTTTAACTGGAAGTTTGTACCTTTTGATCACTTTCACCACCCCCTCCCCCCATCTTCTGTATTTATGAATTCAGGTTTGTTTGCTTGGTTTTAGATTCCACATGTAAATGAGATTATATGGTATTTATCTTTCTCTGACTTGATAGTTAACTCTTAGACATAAAACACTGCTGATTCTGTAATACCAGGGGAAATCATTGCATTGGAAAAAAAAGCCAATAAATAATGTCTGGTTATTTAAGCAGCTTTGATTGAGGTAAAGAAGTAAAACAAAGCTGTTAGAAGTAGGGGATTTTTAAAAAATTCCTGGGCATGGACTCAGCTTTGGGAAGAAGTCGAATTTAAAGGTTGTCTTGTAATTCATTGAAGCAACTGTTTAATCATTAAGGAAAACTGTAGGGTAAAAGACAAATTCTTGTGAACTTTTCCCCATTGTTAGACTATTAGCTAGAACTATTTTTTAAAAATGCTAATAAAGCAGTTTTCTATTTTTGCATCTTTATATCATATCCCTTTGTAACATACACTGGAAGGGGATAGAGGCCAGAATACTAAAACAGTAGCTAAGAATGTATGCTGTTTGAGATAGTAATTCTTTTTTTGTAAAAAAGAAAGAATGCCAGCAGATATAGGAAGTTCCAGAGCCAAACCATTGTTTCGTTAAAAGAGGGACATTTGCATTATAGTTGCTTGTTGACTCTTTTCTAAAAAAATACTTGAAGAGTGCAAAATTTAGAGGATTACCCAACAAATCTATAAAACCATTCATTTAATGTGAAGGATTCCTGTGACCTCCTTCTCTGGTCCCATTCTCCTCCCTCCCAGCCCCAGAGGTTACTGTTGTCCTGAATTTGGTGTGCATGAATTGAAAAAAATGTTAATACTTTTATTATATGTGTGTATATCGTGTGTGTGTATAGTGTGTGTGTATGTCACTAAAACAATATATTGTTTTGTATGGCTTTTCAACTTAAAATTAGGAGCATCGTACTCTGTAACCTTCTGCAACTCGCTTTTCCTCTCATTTGGTTTTTGGGATTCATCTTTGTTGACACATATAGCTCTAGTTAGTTTATGTGTCCTTTTAAAAAATCTTCATTACTTATTCTTGCAATGACTCATCATTATGGTGCTGTAGAGGCCTTTATGCCTAAGGAAAATAGGTGGCATTTTTATTTCTATAGAATGGCACATGACTTGGGGACTGTACTAAATGCATACAAATATTAAAAGCTTCTTTATAGGCAGTGAAATACACACTGATATTCTTTTTAAAAAATTTTTTAAAAATGTTTTTATTTATTTTTGAGACAGAGACAGAGCATGAGCAGGGGAGGGGCAGAGAGAGAGGGAGACACAGAATCTGAAGCAGGATTCAGGCTCTGAGCTGTCAGCACAGAGCCCAGTGAGGGACTTGAACTCACAGACTGTGAGATCATGACCTGAGCTGAAGTCGGATGCTTAACCGACTGAGCCACCCAGGTCCCTCTACACACTGATATTCTTAAATTTTTTTAATGTTTGTTTGTTTTTGAGAGAGACAGAGTGTGACTGGGGGAGGGACAGAGAGAGAAAGGGAGACACAGAATCCGAAGCAGGCTCCAGGCTCTGAGCTGTCAGCACAGAACCGGACGCGGGGCTTGAACTCAGGAGCCATGAGATCATGATCTGAGCCAAAGTCAGACGCTTAACCGACTGAGCCACCCAGGCTCCATTGTTTTTAATGTTTATTTTTGAGACAGAGAGAACACGAGCGAGCAGGGTAGGGACCAAGAGAGAGGGAGACACAGAATCTGAAGCGGGCTCCAGGGTGTGAGCTGTCAGCACAGGGCCAGACGTGGGCCTCGAACTCATGAACGGTGAGATCGTGATATGAGCTGAGTTGGTCACCCAACTGACTGAGCCATCTAGGCACCCAGATGCCTCATTTTTAATTTTATTTTTAAAAAACGTTTGTTTAGGGGCGCCTGGGTGGCGCAGTCGGTTAAGCGTCCGACTTCAGCCAGGTCACGATCTCGCGGTCCGTGAGTTCGAGCCCCGCGTCAGGCTCTGGGCTGATGGCTCGGAGCCTGGAGCCTGTTTCCGATTCTGTGTCTCCCTCTCTCTCTGCCCCTCCCCCGTTCATGCTCTGTCTCTCTCTGTCCCCAAAAAAATAAATAAACGTTGAAAAAAAAATTAAAAAAAAAAAACAAAAAACAAAAAAAAAGTTTGTTTATTTTGAGTGTGTGTGTGTGCGTGCGCGTGCATGAGTGGGGGAGGGGCAGAGAGAGAGAGAGAGAGAGAGAGAGAGAGAGAGAATCCCAAGCAGGCTCTGTGCTGTTTGCACAGAGCCTGGCTCGGGGCTTGAACTCATAAACTGTGAGATCATGACCTGAGCTGAAATCAAGAGTTGGATGGATGTTCAGCCAACTGAGCCACCCAGGTACCCCTCATAGTGTTTATCTTTAAAGTAGGAACCTGGGAGTGGTCAGGCGAAGGGAACATGGAGAGGTTTAATATGGGCAGAAAAGGTATATGTGGTCTTTGGTCAAATGGCAAGACTGAATAATGGTTCCATACAATCGAGCTAGTGGCAGAGAACGTGTTTGAGACTGATTTAGAATAATTGGACAAACCAACAGGGAGATTGAAAAGGCAGCAAAGTGAAGACTAGAAATACAAGATGGGGGTGCCTGGGCTGGTTCTGTTGGTGGAGCGTGAGATTCTTGATGGTGAGGTTGTGAGTTCAAGCCTCGAGTTGGGTTAGAGATTACTTAAAAAATAATGTAAGATGGATTTGAATATTGGCCTAGTTTCACATGCATAACTGGGGACTGTCCTACTTTAAGGGTATAGAAAATTGGTTGTCAGGAAATGTTGAGTTGTTTCGTTAATTGTCAGTAACTTTTTAAAGAGGGTTTGGCTCCTTTCCAGATTTTTTTCAAAATTTCTCATTGTTTCATAAAGGCAAGTATCTAGGGTTTTATATTTATATCATTCTGTTCTTTTTTTCCTTTTTTTTCAAGATTTGATTTTAATTTTTTTAAAATGTTTGTTTATTTTTGAGAGAGAAAGAGAGCACTAGCTGGGAAGGGGCAGAGAGGGGGTGGGGGCAGAAAATCTGAAGCAGGCTCTCTGTGCTGACAGCAGAGAGCCCAATCCAGGGCTCTAACTCATGAACTGATCATGACCTGAGCTGAAGTTGGACGCTTAACCAACTGAGCCCCCCAGGGGCCCCTACATCATTCTCTTCTTGAGTACATGGTCTTTTGGTGGACAACTAAGTCCATTTAGGCTGCTATAACAAGTATCACACAAACTATAGAACTATGAAAAATCTGTAACTGAAGATGGAATTGCTTACATAGCATGATCCAAGACCTTGTTCACTTAAAGCTCTGTTACCAGTTGATCAGTTTTGTTTTCTCTGCCTGCTATATAACAAAACTGCTAGGAGGGAAATAACATCTAACATGTATGATTGCAATATGTCATGCACTATTATAATAAATATGACTTTATCTTAAAAAAGCAAAAAACAAAACAAATACTACGGATTGGGTGGTTTATAAACCACAGAAATTTGTTGCCCAAAGTTCTGGAGGCTGGTAGTCCAAGATCAAGGTGCCAGCATGTTTGCTTTCTGGTGAGGGGTCCCTTTCCTGGTTCATGGCTGGCACCTTCTTGCAGTGTCCTCGCATGGTGGAAAGGGGTAGGGATCTCTCTGGAGCCTCTTTGATAAGTCATTAAATCCCATTCATGAGGGCTCTACCCTTATGAGCTAAGCACCTCCCAAAGGCCTTACCTCCTAATACCATCACATTGGGCATTAGGATTTCAATATATGTATTTTGTGGGGGACATACATTCAGATCGTAGCAGCAACTAACCAGCTTGGGTTGCTCAGGACTGAGGGGTTTCCTGGGGCATGGGACTCTCTGTTTTCAAAGCTGGACTGTCGCAGCCAAATTGGGATGGTTGGTCATCCTCTCTATTGGTTACTGCATTAATTATCTATTGCTCTATAATGACTTTGCATAAATTTAAATTGCACCTTAAAACAACACATATTTATTATCTCATTGTTTCTTTTGGTCAGGAGTCCTGACATGGCTTAATTGGGTCCTCAGCTCAGGATTTCACATGCTGAAATGAAGGCATTGACTGGGTGGCATTCCTTTGTGGAGCTCGGGGACATCTTCCAAGCTCATGTAGTTGTTAGTAGAATTCAGTTCCTTGTGATTTTAGGACTGAAGCTTTCAACTACCAGAGGCTGCCTGCAGTTCCCTGCCACATGACTCTTTCCACGGGCAATTCATAATATGGCTGTTGGCTTCTTTAAGGAGAGTCTCTTTCTCCAGTTGGCTTAGAGGAGTGTGATCCCTCATCGCCTTTTGGTGGACAACTTTTGTTTCTTGTTTAGAAGCAAGTCACAGGTTTTGTCTACACTGAAGGGGAGAGGATAATTCAAAAGCATAGATACCAGGAAGTGAGAATTATTGGGGGTATGTGTCACCTTAGGAATTTTGTACCTCACTTGCCTTCCAGAGTTTTCTGAAGCAGAAAATTACTCTGTTCAGCTTTTGGGGGCCTGAAAATATGGATGTTTTTGCCCAACCAGTCATTTAAAATTTCTTTATCTTTTTAAAAAACATGCATAATTCATTTTCTTATGCCAAGTAGAACTGGCAAATATATTACCTTGTCATGTATTGTCAGTTTTAGTCTTTAGGCAATTTGTTTTTCCTCTAAACTAGTAGGAGGCAGGAAAAAAAGCCAAAAAGCACATATGAATGCCCTGCATGCCCACTCCTGCCTGGAATACACGAAAGCAGGCCTGGGCCCATTTCAGGGGTCTGTGGATTTAGATGTGGAAAGGTATACATTTTTATTTGTACCAACCCCTAACTGAAACCAGGCATTTCCTTCTATTGTGTGTGCAGGCAACAAACCACAGTCATAGCCGTACCTGTGATTTCATCACCTGTAGAAATAGGCTTTTTTTTTTTTATACTATAGTTATCACAGGTAGTAATGCATATTTAAACCCATGCATTACTACCACAAGCTTGCTTTTTAATATTTTGATAGCTAAATTTCGGGATATTTCTTTTATATCCTATCTATTTTAAGTGTTTAACTTTATGCATTTAAAAACATTCTGAGAAGAGGTCCATGCAGACCACCCAAGGGTAGGGGCATAAAAAACGATTAAGAAGCCTTGCTCAGAAGAGTTGCGAGGTGTCTGCACTAGGAATTTCAGTTCTTCATAGTTCATTGTTTCCAGAGTCAGAATGGCAGCAGCACTGCTGGCAAGTTTGGGTCTGGAATGAGATTCCATAAGACTGCGGTGGTCCCTCCCCCTCCAGGCAGCCCTGCCAGGGGGAAGGAAGCCCAGAGAGAATGAATGCTCAGCTGCTTCCTCTAGGACCTCACCCTGCAGTCCCTGCTCCGCTCTCTCTGCTCCTGACCTTTCTATCTGGCCCACTCAACTCCACTTCATTCCAGGGAGCCCCTGTGAAGCACATGGCAGCTGGCTTTTGGGTCTGTGTTATTTACCACTATTACCTCTACTTCAGAGACTGGCTAGAACATGAACCTGAGAGGAAAAGTGATTTTAACAGACTGGAGAAACTCGGCTTTCCTCAGAATTTAATTCGGGACCAGGAGAGGCTGTTAATATTAGGTTAGTAGTAAACATTTGCTTTGACTTAATTCATTTGTAACACTTTGCTCTTGGTTTACAGAAAAATAACTTTGTTCAGCCTCCGGGGGGTAATTAAATGTTTCACCTGTGTTAATTTCTTGACTAATTGAAGAAAATCCCATAAATGCCAGCAATTAAGAATTGTTTTTTTTTAAAGCAGGCTTTCTTAAATGTGTAATGTTTGCCCTGATGCCTTCAGAAGAACATATGTAATGCAAAAATTTCTTTTTTTATCCCTTAGTTCAGGGTCAGCCTTATGAAAAATAGATGATGTTGTACATGAACAGGTTTTTGCCCCTGCAGATGTTTGGTGTGCTTGCTTTTTGAGTTTTTTTGTTTTGTTTTGTTTTTTTTAGGATTCCTTTAGAATTGTCTTAAAATGTTTTAATTCTTTTCCTTTGCTATGCACTCTGGTAAATTCAGAGTCCTATTACTGAGAGATGACACTGGAAGCAAAATGCATGAAATTTATCATGTGGATGTCTTAGATTCTTTTACTTTATTCTTTGTTCTATATCAAGGTTTCTCCACTTTGGCACTGTTGACACTTTGGGCCAGATTATTCTTTGCTGTGGGGGCTGTCCTGTGCATTATAGAATGTCCAGCAACATCCCTGGTCTCTACCCAGTAGATGCCAGTATCTGCCCTTCCCCTAGTTGTTACAACCAAACATGTTCCCAGATAGTGACAAATGTCCCTTGGGGCAAAATTTACTCTGGTTGTAGATACGTGATAATAATTATAGTAGGCACTACCATTTATTTACTGATTACCATGTAATTCACCTTGTTCTATAACTTGTAGAATGCTCATCTTGTTTCTCACAAGCAAGCCACAAGATAGGTATTATCAGCCCCCAGTTTGAAGAAAACAAAATAGAGGCGCAGAGATTCAGTAACTTGCCCATGATCACAAAGATAAGTGACTTCTGGTAATACTTTTCATAATTATTTGTGTTGAAATTCAGTGTTTATTGAAGAGACAAACTAAAAAAGAAAGGGAGGGGGGCCTGGGTGGCTCAGTCGCTTAAGCGTCCGACTCTTGATTTCAGCTCAGGTCATGATCTCATGGTTTGAGAAATTGAGTCGGGCTCTGTGCTGACAGTGAGGAGCCTGCTTAGGATTTTCTCTCTCCCTCTCTCTCTGTTCCTCCCCTATGTGCATGCACGTTCTCTCTAAAGAAACATTAAAGAAGGGAGGTTTCCTGATGTCTCAATGGAGAGGCTATGGCTTTCACAGCAATTCTGTGTAAATGTTGGAATTCTTGTTTAAAGTGGTGAGTCTATGGATGTGAATAGGGGATTTGGACTTACTTCTAAGGAGCTTCAGTATTGTAAAGCAGAGCATGGCACAGTCTAGGGTCAAGTCCGATTAAACTTCGAAGCCAAGGAAGCCAACAGAAATTGGGGTAAGGCTATGTATTGTTCAGGGCCCTGAAGGAAATGGGATGCTCAGAGGGTTTTACTGAATATAGGAACGTGGAGGCATGGAGAGGTTAGCAGCAGCAGGAACCATGGCTGTCTCTAGATCAGAAGGGGCCAAGGAATGGAATGTTGTTGCTGGAGCTGTGAAAGGTGTGGTTCCTCTAAAGGAACAGTAGTCCAGAAGAATGCAACCATTGCCAGAACTATGGCCCCGGGCGGGAGGGGGCGTGCAGCTGGTGGGCTGAGGGACAAATAACTAACTCTGTCTCCAGCTGTCTGATGTGCTACACTGCCCAAGTGGGAGCCAGAGGCAGGGAAGCCTTGGTGTGGAAGCTTATAGAGACCAGCCTCCTGGTCTGGTGGATGAAGAAGGGTTGTGGCTCTGGGGGATAAATGGAGGAAAAGCCGGCACGGGCTACAAGCTGGACTGGGAATGACTGCCCTAGATCCTAGGGAGAATGGGGCATGGCTGGTGTGGGGGAGGTGAGGGAAGTCCATTTGTGCCAAGCTGGGCTTGGTTGTGCATACTTCCAGCGGGGACAAGAGGGGACTGGACAGGAGCGACTGATCCGTCTGAGCTGCTGCTTTCCACTTCTTTAGGGAAGCCTTGAAGACTGTAGGGTTGTCTCTTTGCATTTGGATATCGGATGTGGGCATGTGTGTGCTTTTTGATCAGAGTGAGACATTTCCATGGGTTGCTGTGTTTGTTCTTGTTCAGGGCACCGGGAAAAAATACAGAAACAGAGTGACCCTCTTGGAGATTCTGCTAAGAGGTAGCTGCACATGGTGGGAAAGGTTGCCCTAGGACCAGAGATGAATTCAGGGGAGTAGAAAGTATATTACAACATTTGGAGATGTGACCTGGCATTAGTTTGGCATTTTTCTTTCCCTGAAGGATAAGATTCCTGTAGGGATTTAGCTATGTGTGTATATGTGTCCACTCAGGATTTCTTTGTACATTGCTCAGACTTACTAAGGCCCTATTGAGCAAACCAAGGCCTTAAAAAAAAAAAAACTTAGAATCTTCCTCATATATGCAAAGTAAAGGCAAGTGCAAAGAAATAGCTTTGTTCTCTTTTGCATTCTTCATGGGCTAGCATATCTTCTGGAAAACTTGTTGCCATGGCAATGGGATATTATCTATCTCTGTAGTGTACTACATAAAAATAGCCCTTTGTATTTCAGGGTGATGTTGGTGACAGGTGGTTGTGTGAATGTATAGCAGGGTGCTTTGTCAGCATTCCATTAAGGTTGTGAAATCAAAATGACTATCGATTTGCTTTTCTGTCTCAAAATGCGGTTTTATTTGGAAAAGGCAGGTAGTGGTGCTCTGTGACTTAGAAGCTTTCCTTTGCAGGTCAGGTAAATACAGTGTTTGCAGGTACTTCTCATGGTAATCAGTAAATGGCTTCTCTTTCTGTTGGTGCTGCAGGGTGTGTGACAGAGGATTGGGTTGGGGGCAAGTAGTAGAATTCTCCAGTTCCTGAACACATGGTTCTGCTAAAGTGCCTTGTACTTAGAAATTGAGAAGTAGCAAGTGGTCAGGTGCAGTAGATGAGCCCTGAGCTGTTTATCGAATACTGACTTTTTTTGTGGGTTCTAAGATGGAACATATCCTTGGTAAAGGTCATTTCATGGTGCTGGCTTTAGCATTGGCCTCACACGTGTAGCCAAGGATGGAATCTTGACCCTAGTCTTAATTTTTCCTTTGAGGAATCCTTCGGGTAATTTTTTTTTGAAAATTTTTAATGTTTATTTGTTTCTGAGACAGAGAGAGAGAGAGCAAGCGAGCATGAGCGGGGAGGGGCAGAGAGAGAGGGAGACACAGAATCCGAAGCAGGCTCTGGTCTCTGAGCTGTCAGCACAGAGCCCGACGTGGGGCTCAAACTCTTGAACTGTGAGATCATGACCTGAGCCAAAGTTGGACGTTCAGCCGACTGAGCCACCCAGGCGCCCCTTCTTTGGGTAGTTTTTTAGAGCAGTAAGTCTCAAATATTTTGTCGTTCTCACTTCTCTTCTAGAAACTTGTCTTATATGTAAATAACAGCTTCCTGGTGCTGAAATAAAATTTAGTCTTAAGAATTTTGATTTTCTTGAGAAAATACCATGGCAGGGAATTTTAGACCTAAATGTAATCACTGTTAATTCTGATCTGTGTTGTACTACTGCAGAAATGGAATCATTGCCTTTGTCTTCTCTCTCTGAGTCAGCATGAGTATCTTTTTGCTAATAATATTGGAAATAGTTTTTGAGTGCTTTCTGGGCACCCAATGCTATATTCTTAGAAATTTTTGTGTGTAATTAACTTAATTACCATAGATATTCTTAATGGTTTTTGTCAGTCTTTTCCAGATGAGGCATACTTATTAGTGTGCCTTTTTGTTTCTGGTAGGTATTGTTGTGCAGTGTAAGACTTGGTTGCTCCTTTTTTGTCAGTTTGTTGTACAATGTTTCTGATACTGAAAAGCCTTCTTCTATCAGGGGATGGCAAAATAGTCTGTGGGCCAAGTCTGTCCTGTCATCTATTTTTTTTTTTTTCATTTTGTTTTTTGGTATGGCCAATGAGCTAAGAATGGTTTTTACATTTTTAAATGGTTTGGACAAAAATAAAAAATATTTCATGACATGTGAAAATAATTTGAAACTCAAATTTCAGCTTCCATAAACAAAGTTTTATTGGCACACAGCCACACTTGTGTGTTTCTGTATTATATTCGGGTGCTTTTGCTCTAGAGTGGCCAAGGTGAATAGCTGAAATGGAGACTGTTTATAGCCCATAGAACCTAAAGTGTTTACAAAGTTTGCCAACCCCTACTGTATATTATTCTACATCTAGAATCGGAGATTGTACTGAGTAATAAAAGCAGATTGAATTTATGTATTTGAATTCTCTTTGGGTATTATATTTTCCTCCTTTCTACCAAATGTTACAGTGTTTCCAAGCCGAGTTTCATGTACTATAGAATATCTCACATATGTTCGATTTCAGCTCTTTTTATACCCATATTGGTTTTTTATTATAACAAATACTCCTAACCCTTCCCAAATGAGATTAATGGATTTTATCACTTTACTAGTTAATGTGTTTTCTTTGCTAGGTCAGTAATTATAATCCCCCATTTCTATTTACTTTTAACTATATTGCTTTCTACTATTGGGCTTTTCAGCCACCATATAAACATTGATACGTTAATAATCCTAACTAAGCCACCTGAACTGATTGCACTAGTTTAATAAATCCTACATACAATAAAGATTTCATTTTCTACATACATCCTGTTGGATTTTGATATACTTAACATAATCAGCTTTGGAACACTCATGCAGTTATATTTTTTTTAATTTGTTTTCTCTTTTGTCTCTTGTTTTCTCACTTTTAAAATTAATGGCTTTATTGAGATATAATTCACATACTATACAACTTACCAGTTAACGTATACAATTCAGTTTTTAGTGTATTCACTGTAAATTTCCAGAATATTTTCATCACCCCAAAAAGAAACCCCAGACAGGGTACCCATTAGTAGTCAGCTACAGTCCTCCTATCCCTTAACTGACTGAGCCACCCAGGCGCTTTTTTTTTTTTTTAATTTTTTTTTTTTAATGTTTATTTATCTTTGAGAGAGAGACAGAACATGAGCAGAGGAGGAGCACAGAGAGAGGGAGACACAGAATCCAAAGCAGGCTCCGGGCTTTGAGCTGTCAGCACAGAAGCTGATGCGGGGCTTGAACTCACAAACTGTGAGATCATGACCTGAGCCGAAGTCACACCCTTAACTGACTGAGCCACCCAGGCGCCAGTCCTCCTATCCCTAGGCAACCACAACTCCACTTTCTATCTGTATGGTTTTGTCTGTTCTGAACATTTCACATAAATGGAATGGTACAATATGTGGTCATCTGTGACTAGCTTTTTTTTTTTTTTAAATTTTTTTTTTAACATTTATTTATTTTTGAGACAGAGACAGAGCATGAACGGGGGAGGGTCAGAGAGAGGGAGACACAGAATCCGAAACAGGCTCACAGGTTTTGGGCTGTCAGTACAGAGCCCGACGCGGGGCTCGAACTCACGGACCGTGAAATCATGACCTGAGCCGAAGTCGACCTCTTAACCGACTGAGCCACCCAGGCGCCCCCTGTGACTAGCTTTTTTAGCATAATGTTTTCAGTGTTCATGTTGTAGCATGTATCAGTACTTTTAATGGCTCAGTAATATTTGGTTGTGTGTATATACCACATTTCATTAATCCATTAATTAGTTGGTGGACATATGGGTTGTTTCTACGTTTTGTTTATTACGAACAATGCTGCTGTGAACATTTGTGTACAAGTTTTTATGTGGATGTATGCTTTTATTTCTCTTGGTTCCTTTGAGGAACTACCAGACTCTTCCAAAGCTGCTTCATCGTTCTACATTCCCACCAGCAATATATGAGAATTCCAATTTCTCCACATCCTCACCAACATTTGTTAGTGTCTGTCTTTTCGATTATAGCCGTCCTATGGGTAAGAAATGGTATCTTATGGTGGTTTTAATTTGTATTCCCCTGGTGACTAATGATGTTGATGCTATCATGTACTTATTTGCCCTTTATAATTCTTTAGGGAAATGTTGATTTAGATCCTTTTCCCATTTTTAAATTAGGTTATTTGGCTTTATAAAATATTGAATTGTAGTAGTTCTTTCTATACAAGTCCCCTATCACATAAATAACTTGGCAAAATTTTTCTCTCATTCTGTGGGTTGTCTTTTCACTTTCTTGATGGTGTCCTTTGAAGCATAGATTTTTTTTTTATTTTGATGAGGTAATCTATTTACTTTTTGCTTTCATCATTTATGTTTTTGGGGTCATATTTAAGAAACCATTGCCTAATCTAAGATCACAAAGATTTACTCCTATGTTCTAAGAGTTTTTATAGTTAACCTTTTATATTTAGGTCTTTGATCCACTTTGAGTTAATTCTTGTATTTGGTGTGAGGTAGGGGTTCAGCTCCATTCTTTTGTATATGGATATCCAGTTGTCTTTGTATCATTTGTTGCAAAGTTGTTGTAACATCATTTTTCCCCCCATTGAATGGTTTTGGAACCCTTGTCCAAAATCAGTTGAACATAAATATAAGGGATTGTGTTTGGACTACTCATTCTATTCCATTGATCTGCATTTCTGTCATTGTGTTAGTACAACACTGTCTTGATTTGTTTTATTTATTTTTGAGGCACATATTCCCCCCTCCTGTACTTAGGACATCTCACAATTAATGGTGTCTTACATTGCATCAAAGCTGTCAGACTGGGTGTTAGTGGCTAGGGAAAAAATACCAGAGTGCAGAGTGACACACTCTTAACTCTTCAGATCCAGATGGATGGAAGGTGGAGGTCGTGAGAGAGTTGGTAATTGGATGCTCCCTCAGTGTTTAGCAGCAAATTGAAAATAGTAATCAAAAATAGCCTAGCTTTACAAAATTCAAAGCTGAGTACTAATGGTTCCAGTTTCTTTTTGTGTATTTTTTAAAAGAAATGCTCCATCGCCAAATGGCGTTGACAGCACAGAGGACAGCATTATGGAAAAATATGGACAGTGACCACTCTTAGTCAAAATGATTGACAGAAGTTCAATTCTGAATATGAAGTTTTAGGAAAACCTTGAACAACTAGTTTTGCTTATTTACCTTTCTATGTATATGTGAGTGATAAATGAAAATCTAAGTGTAAAAGAGCTCTAAGATAAACACTAAGTGGTAATACTATTGTGTCCTATCTTATTTGGCTGTGTTTTCTTAGTACTACCTAAATAATGGTGTCTTAGGTTTGAAATGCTTTTATCTTCCTGCTTCTAGCTTTATTTACATCTCAGAGGGAGTTGGGTCCTTTCCCAGAGTCTGTTGTATGAAATGACCTCCTTTGTTTCCACTTCCTTCTATCACTATATGTCCATCTGTTTTCTAGCCACTGTAATTTTGTTTTTTTTCCTTTCTCTCATTTTTGTAGGTTTAAGACTTAAAAAACAATAACCCCGTATTATTGTTGTAGTGGAATTTTGAATAGGAATGGAATTTAACATGTATGTTCAATCTAGTAGGAATATTCATTCAATCACTCAAGAGATAAGCTTACAGAAAACGACTTTTAGAAAGTTGCAAAAATAGAAGAGTTCCCTTATATTCCTTACCTTGCTACCTAAATGTTAACATCTTACATAATCAGTACAATGATCAAGAACAGGAAATTAACATTGTTACATTATTATTAACTGCACTACAGACCTTACTGAAATTTCATCATTTTTCCACTGGTCTATTTCTGTTCTAGGACGCTATTCAGTATCCTATATTGCGTTTAATTATTTCTCCTTAGCCTTGTCTAATCTTTTTAATCTTTCATGACACTTTTGAAGAGTATTGATCAGCTATTTTGTAGAATAGTTTTTAATTTGGGTTTGTTTGATGTTTTCTTATGATTGGAATAAAGTTGTGCATTTTTGGCAGGATTGCTAGAAAAACAATAATTCATCCTTTTCATTGCATTCTATCATGGAGTTCATAATGTTGATAGATCTTTTTTTATTATTTTTTAAAACTTACATCCAAGTTAGTTAGCATATAGTGCAACAATGATTTCAGGAGTAGATTCCTTAATGCCCCTTACCCGTTTAGCCCATCCCCCCTCCCACAACCCTTCCAGAAACCCTCTGTTTGTTCTCTATATTTAAGAGTCTTTTATGTTTTGTCCCCGTCCCTGTTTTTACATTATTTTTGCTTGCCTTCCCTTGTGTTCATCTGTTCTATTTCTTAAAGTCCTCATGTGAGTGAAGTCATATGATATTTGTCTTTCTCTGACTAATTTTGCTTAACATAATACCCTTTAGTTCCATCCACGTAGTTGCAAATGGCAAGATTTCATTCCTTTTGATTGCTTAGTAATACTGCATCATATATATATATACACACACACACATATATATATACATACATATATATACCACATCTTCTTTATCCATTCATCCATTGATGGACCTTTGGGCTCTTTCCATCCTTTGGTTATTGTTGATAGTGCTGCTATAAACATTGGGGTGCATGTGCCCCTTCGAAACAGCACACCTGTATCCCTTGGATAAATACCTAGTAATGCAATTGCTGGGTCATACGGTAGTTCTATTTTTAATTTTTTGAGGAACCTCCATACTGTTTTTTATTTTATTTTTAAAAAATTTTTTTAAACATTTTATTTATTTTTGAGACAGGGAGAGACAGAACATGAACCGGGGAGGGTCAGAGAGAGGGAGACACAGAATCTGAAACAGGCTCCAGGCTCTGAGCTGTCAGTACAGAGCCTGACACGGGGCTTGAACTCACGGACTGAGAGATCATGACCCGAGCCGAAGTCGGCCGCTTAACCGACTGAGCCACCCAGGCGCCCCATCCATACTGTTTTCTAGAGTGGCTCACCAGTTTGCCTTCCCACCAGCAGTGCAAAAGAGATCCTCTTTCTTTGCATCTTTGCCAACATCTGTTGTTGCCTGAGTTGTTAATGTTAGCCATTCTGACAGGTATGAGGTGGTATCTCATTGTGGTTTTGATTTGTATTTCCCTGATGATGAGCGATGTTGAGCCTTTTTTTCATGTGTCGGTTGGCCATCTGGATGTCTTCTTTGGAGAAGTGTCTATTCATGTCTTTTGCCTATTTCTTCACTGGATTATTTGTTTTTTGGGTGTTGAGTTTGATAAATTCTTTATAGATTTTGGATATTAACCCTTTATCTGATATGTTGTTTGCAAATATCTTCTCCCATTCCGTCAGTTGCCTTTTAGTTTTGCTGATGGTTTCCTTCGTTGTGCAGAGGCTTTTTATTTTGATGAGGTCCCAGTAGTTCATTTTTGCTTTTGTTTCCCTTGCCTCCAGAGACGTGTTGAGTTAAGAAGTTGCTGCGGCCAAGATTTAAAGAGGTTTTTGTCTGCTTTCTCCTAGAGGATTTTGATGACTTCCTGTCTTACATTTAGGTCTTTCAAACATTTTGAGTTTATTTTTGTGTATGGTGTAAGAAAGTGGTCCAGGTGCATTCTTCTGCATGTCGCTGTTCAGTTTTCCCAGCACCACTTGCTGAAGTGACTGTCTTTATTCTATTGGATATTCTTTCCTGCTTTGTCAAAGATTAGTTGCCATTCATTTGTGGGTCCATTTCTGCGTTCTCTATTCTGTTCCATTGATCTGAGTGTCTGTTTTTGTGCCAGATAGGTCTTATTAATGGTGATATTTACTTTGGTCCCTTATGTTACTGTCTGCCGGGTATCCCTCATAGCTAAAGTATCTTGGGGGAGATGGTTTGAGACTATATGAATATCCTATTTCTCCTCAAATTTTTGCCTGTTAATTTTTAGTATTCATTGGTGGATCCGTATCCATTTCATATCATTTCCTAGAATATTTGTGATAAACATTTGATTAAGTAAAATATAGCTGAGCCCTCAAAGAAACAAAGATCAGTTAACATTAAAGCCCTGTTGTATTAGTGTAACACCAGCAGTTGTGTACCCCAACTTTCAGAGGCTTAACACAACAGAAGTTTTCCTTCCCAGTGTGGGCATTTCTGGTTGTGTAGGTGGTTTTCTGTCATGTAATAATTCAAGGACCCAGGTTAAACTTTTTATTTTGAAGTAATTTCAAACGGATAGACAAGTTGTGAGACTAGTACCAAGAAATCCTATAAAACCTTTACCTGGATTTACTTAACATTTGCCACATTTGCCTTCTTTTCTTTCTCTCCCTCCATGTATGTTTATGTATTTTATATCCATCCATTCATGCATTTATTTATCATCTACCTGTATGAAGTCATTTGAGATGAAGTTTCATATATCATGCTCTTATATGCTTTCATAGTTAAAACTTGAATATTTACCTGTTTAATTCTAGTATACATATAAAGTAGTTGCAGAATTGCTATCTCATACTCCTGTGAGGAACACTTTCGGTAACTAGATTACAGCATTTATGAACAGTTCTCTCTTTTTAGACTTACAGTATCTAGTGAAGATAATGTTACTAATAGTTTTCCATTGATGTGTCAAATTTATTTATTAAAAGTTTTTTTGTAGCATTTATTTTTGAGAGAGAGAAAAAGTGAGCAGGTGAGGGGCAGAGAGAGGGAGACAAGGAATCCGAAGCAGGCTCCAGGCTCTGAGCTGTCAGCACAGAGCCCAACGTGGGGCTTGAACTCACGAACTGTGAGACCACAACCTGAGTGAAGTTGGGCACTTAACTGACTGAGCCACCCAGGTGCCCCATCCACTGGTGTATAAAATTTAAAAACTGAACATAAGCACATACAATTATTCAAATTCAGTAAGTTTAATATCAGTATAGCACTTTATTCTGCAGTCTGTATTCCAGTGTCCTCACTTGTCCCCAGTAAGTTCTTCATGGAATCTTTTTGTCTTTTCCTGAATCAGGATCCCCCCCCAGCATCATGTATTGAATTTATTTGTCATGACTCTTTGGTCTCCTTTGATCTGGAATAGTTCCTGCAAGCCTTTTCTTTGTCTTCTGTGATGTTCACATTTTGTAAAATGACATTTCATGACACTATTTTGTAGAATGCACCAAATTTGGGTTTAGCTGGTAGCCACTAACCAACTCATGTTTAGATTAAGGTTATGTATATTTGTTGGGATCCTGCATAAACAGTGGGTCCTTCTCAGGTGATGAAGGCATTAGGAGGCATGTGATGTCTCATTGTCTCTCATTGGTAATTTAAATTTTTATCATTTGGTTAAGTATTGTCTAAGTTTGAAGTGTTTTTTAGATATGAAATATCAGAGTGATCAATACCAGGAAGCCTCTTACAACAGTGTTTAGATTGAAATGTTATGACTGAAAAGGCTTTCGAAACCATTCAGATTGATGTGTACATAACATGAAACCAAGTGTTTAACTTCTTTTTCTTGAGTCATCTTCTACCATTGAAATGTTAATGCATGATTTACCCATTCATGACTGTTTAGTCTCCTTTGATCCAGAATAGTTCCTCATGCAGGCAATTTTTTTTCCTTAAAACTTTTTTATTGTAGTGAAACACATAAAATTTACCATTTTAACCATTTAAAATTTTTTTTTAATTTTTTTAAATTTTAAATTTTTTATTTTTTTAATGTTTATTTTTGAGACAGAGAGAGACAGAGCATGAATGGGGAAGGGTCAGAGAGAGGGAGTCACAGAATCTGAAACAGGCTCCAGGCTCTGAGCTGTCAGCGCAGAGCCCGATGCGGGGCTCGAACTCACAGACTGCGAGATCATGACCTGAGCCAAAGTCGGACGCTTAACCGACTGAGCCACCCAGGTGCCCCCCATTTTAACCATTTTTAAATGTACTATTCATTGGCATTAAGTACATTTGCAATGTTGTACAACCATCACCACTCTCCATTTCCAGAACTTTTTCATCATCCCAAACAGAAACTCTGTACCTGCTAAACAATAATTATCCATTTCCACCCTCCCTTAGCTCCTGGTAACCTCATTTTATATGTCATCACAATATTTAGTATAAACAGCAGCTTTCTGTTATATCTGGAATAAGATCACTCAACTTTTGCTCCCATATCAAGACTATGATAAAAATATTATTTGCCATGTAATATAGGGCAATTTCTGTGTTTTGGCATGAGTTAATATATAGTAACTCTAAATCCTGATAAGGGGAGCAGTTTTATTCTGAAAGTTGACAAATAATTATTGGTTTGGTAATTTTTACCTCCGGGGTTGAAGTATTTTGGATTGGATAAGGGCAAGGAGAGGTGAGATTATTCCTGTAGCATAGCAGACCAGAGTTTAAATCGCATCCTATGTTTTCTGTCTTGGCCATCTACCAGTTGATCATTTATGCTTTTGTACATGGTTTGATAGGTATAGATCCATAGAGATTGGGATACATTCTAGCAGTGTTAGAGGCCCAGGGTTCATAAAGGCACTTTTTCTCACTGCAGTCTTCATGCGTCTTTTTTTCTGGTCTGTAAAGTGAACATAAAAAAACTAAAAAACTCCAAAGGCTGCTTTGGGACGAAACTGTAAAATGCTTTGCAGAATAAAGGGGGCTCCTTATTCTTAGTAACATTCGTCAGTGTTCTTTGAGGAGTCATTCTCAGTCATTATTCTGTGTTGGAAATATTTATTATCACTAACTAAAAAAATTTTGTTTAATGTTTATTTTTGAGAGAGACAGAGCATGAGTGGGGGAGGGGCAGAGAGAAGGAGACACAAAATCTGAATCAGGCTCTGGGCACTGAGCTGTCAGCACAGAGCCCGATGTGGGGCTTGAACCCATGAACTGTGAGATCATGACCTGAGCTGAAGTCAGACACTTAACCGACTGAGCCACCCAGGCACCCCTATAACTAATTTTTTTTTAGTGTTTGTTTATTTTTGAGAGAGAGACACAGACATGGGGCAGAGCATGAGTGGGGGAGGGGCAGAGAGAGAGGGATACAGAGAACCTGAAGTGGACTCCAACTTCTGGGCTGGTAGCACAGAGCCGGACATGGGACTTGAACTCACCATCTGTGAGATCATGACCTGAGCCAAAGTCAGACACTTAACCGACTGAGCCACCCAGGCTCCCCTTATTATAACTAATTTTAATAGCACTGTAGAATATAGATAGCATGGCCACATGTCCTAGTTTGCTGGAACTGAAGAAACAGCTATAGATTTAAAAATACTCATTTAATAATATTGCCCAAATGACCCACCTATTCTTTTGCTGTATGGTGTTGGGTGTCTGTTTCATTTCCTTGACAAATTTGACAAGGCCTTGAGACTGTTAGATTCCTGGGATTGTGTGGGCTGTAGATGTAAGAGAGACTCCAGGACTAGCCTGTGTCTTGATCTTGAGAGATTAGCATATTGATGAATTCCATAACTCATTATTAGGTACCTGCAAACGTTTACTGGATTTCTCTGTGGTTCACACAGTTGGGGAGGATTCCTAGAGGCAAGTGGTCATTTTTCTGAAGAGTCAGCACTTCCTTTAGAGTCCTGCCTCAGCTTCCTGCTCATGGGAGATCTTAAATTGAATGAGGTATCCCCTCACCATTAGAGCCCCTATGGCCTTAATGATTCCTATTGGGATGAATTGGGCAGAAGTCAGGCAGTCCCATTCTTGCTGTAGATGACTTTTTTTTTAAGTTTATTTATTTTGAGAGAGAGATAAGGGGAGGGGTAGAGAGAGGGAGAGAGAAAATCCCAATCAGGCTCCACACTGTCAACGCAGAATCTGATGCAGGGCTCATTCTCACGAACCCATGAGATTATGACCTGAGCTGAGATCAGGAGTCAGACGCTTAGTGGACTGTGCCACCCAGGCGCCCCTCTTGGTGTAGATAACTTAAAAAAAATTTTTTTTAAAGTTTATTTATTTTGAGAGAGAGACAGTGTGAATAAGGGAGGGGCAGAGGGGGGTGGAGAGAATCCCAGGCAGGCTCCGCACCATCAGCGCACAGCCTGATGTGGGCCTAGAACCCATGAAACCACGAGATCATGACCTGAGCCTAAACAGAGAGTCGGGCGCTTAACCAACTGAGCCACCCAGGTGCCCTGCTGTAGATACTTCTGCCTGAGGATTAAGGATGAGTGCCTCTGAGGTCTGCGCCAGCTGGAAGGACCCTCACTCATTTTCTACTCCTGTGTGAAGAATGATCAGGCCACCTCACTGTTACTTGTCTGGCAGTACCAAAGCTCATTCCAAGAGGGGATTGATGGACTGTCTGGTTCTATATTGCTGCCTGAAAACCAACCCCAGAACTTGGTGGCTTACAGAAACCATTCTCAGAGTTTTGTTGGTCAGGGATTTCAGAAGGTCTCAACTGGGCTGTAGATGCCACTGGTTGGGTGGCTGGTACTGCAGGTTTCACTTCCAAGATTGCCTCTTTACTCTTCGGAAAGGTTCCTCCGTGTCTGTGGCCCTATCTCTCCATGTGGTATCTCATCCTCCAGGCCCTCTCCACATGATTTAGGCTTCTCACATCATGGTGGTCTCTGGGTAGTTGCACTTCTTACAGGCTGGTGATAAAATGAAAGCCTCTGTTTTATTTTATGTAAAAAATTTTTTTTAATGTTTGTTTATTTTTGAGACGATGCAAGAGAGTGCAGGCAGTGGAGTGGCAGACAGAGGGAGACACAGAATCCGAAGCGGGGCCCAGACTCTGAGCTGTCAGCCCAGAGCCTGACGTGGGGCTTGAACCCACGAACCGTGAGATCATGACCTGAGCCAAAGTCGGACGCTTAACCGACTGAGTCACCCAGGCGCCCCGAAAGCCTCCGTTTTAAATTCAGTTAGATATTGGCAAACATGGGGCACCTGGGTGGCTCTTGATTGAGCTCAGGTCGTGATCTCACAGTTCATGAGATTGAGCCCTGCCCGAGTTGGGCTCTGTGCTGACAACATGGAGCCTGCTTGGGATTCTCTGTCTCCCCCTCTCTCTGTGCCTCCCCTGCTCGCATTTGTGTGCGTGCGCTCTCTCTCTCAATAAATAAATACACTTAAAAAGAAAAAAAAAGATACTGGCAAACATACTTGGGATTGTGATATTATTTTATTTTGTCATATTTATAACCCAATCAAGGTAGAAACTTGAATGAAAGAAGGAACGCTTTATTTCCTCTGCTCTTTGTGTGGATGTTGGATTGTCCAAATAGCAGGAGGTTCAACTTTTGGCTTGTTTTGGATTACTGAGCACATCCTTTGGAAATGATTTCCTAACATTCTCCTGGCCATCTGGTGTGAGCACAGAAGACCTTTTACTCCATAAAAGTAAGCTGATAATAATAACAAGTTGAAACATCTTGATAATAAATATATTTGTACAGCTTTTCTAATCCCAGGTTATTGAAACTCTGTCAGCCTTGGCTGGTATCCATGCTCTCTCTGTGCCTTTGTGTTTTCTTTTTTTTCTTGAGCCACTCATGCTGAGTGAACACCAGAGCATTAGAAGGAGCAGTGTCACTGGGATGTAGAATTGGTGAGGGTAAGTAAGGCTTGCGTTCAATTGCAGGAATCCTCCTAAGCTTTTGGTACAAGAGGGGCACGACCTCCTCACCTCCATTTTACACATAAGGAGGAAGAGGTATGAAAAGATAAAATAGCTTTTCTTAATGGCAGCATTGGATTCTCTACCCTCTTTACCCTAGTACTGATTTTAACACAAAACAGATGTGCCTTGGGCAAGAGCATAATCGAGCTGGATCTTTTAATGATCCTGTACTACTTATTTGTAGCACTGGACCTTTAAAATAGGAAAAACGATGTTGATTCTAACTCGAAATTGTGGGCCACTTAGTAAGATGTGAGACTGAATTATGAGGAAAGGTGAGAATCCAAGTGGCCTCCCAGCTTCTACCACTTTGTCTTCTATTGCTTAAGTTAATAAAAGGTCAGTTTTTTGGGGTACCTGGGTGGCTCAGTTGGTTAAGCATCTGACTCTCAATTTTGTCTCACAGTTTGTGGGTTCCAGCCCCACATCGGGCTCTGCACTGACGGTGTGGAGCCTGCTTGGAATTCTATCTCCCTTTCTCTATGCCACTGCCCTGCTTGCTTGCTCGCTCTCTCTTAAAATAAATAAAAAAAAAAAAGGTCAGTTTTTTCTTCAGTAATCTCTACACCCAACGTGGGGCTTAAACTCACGACCTGGAGATCAGGAGTTGGTGCTCTACCAACTGAGCCAGCTGGGCGCCCCTAAATGATCAGTTTTTAAAGCGATAAAAAAGGAAATTTCTGATAATCTTTGCCTAACTTCAGAGTGCTGTTTATATTACAGACAAAATGCTAAATTTGCTAATACAAACACATCCTAGTCAGAGTTTTGAGTGCCCCTAAGCAAGTCCCTAGAATTATTTTGTATGCTCAGATTACAGGTTTCCCCCCTTATCATACGTGTATTACCTAGCACTGTAAGACTCTTTATGGGGTGTCAAATATGTGGGAGGATTTAAATTCTCTTAAATGCTTCATGGGATGAGATGATCCAATGGGAACTGAATGTTTTCAATTAGGACGTTTCCATGGATACCATTAAGCGTGCCAAAATTCATAGCCACGGGAGATTTTACTTGCTTCAATATTGATTAAGAAATCTGAGAACAGTCTCAAAAAGTGTAGGAGGTAGGCGGAGGATAAATCTGAGGGAAGTATAAAATTTGCTTTCTCTCTCATGGTGAAGGGCTAGTCCAAGTAAAATTCTAGGCAGTCAGCCAAGTCTAACAACAGGATTTCTGTCAAGAGCATGTCCAGGATAAAAGTGAACATGGGTTACTTCTTTTATTCCAGATGTAGATGTTATTTATCTATTAATATTTGCTTTTTATGTGCTGCGTACAAGGTATTGGCAGCATAAAAAAATCACAAAAATTACAACCCTTTGTGTCTATGTAGTTCATAAAGAAAACATTCTAAATGGTGTCTGCATACATCTTAAAATTTGCTTCCCTCTGGGAAGGATTCACATCTTAGGTTATTACTCATTTTTTTAAAAAAATTTTTTTTTCAACGTTTATTTATTTTTGGGACAGAGAGAGACAGAGCATGAACGGGGGAGGGGCAGAGAGAGAGGGAGACACAGAATCGGAAACAGGCTCCAGGCTCTGAGCCATCAGCCCAGAGCCCGACGCGGGGCTCGAACTCACAGACCGTGAGATCGTGACCTGGCTGAAGTCGGACGCTTAACCGACTGCGCCACCCAGGCGCCCCGGTTATTACTCATTTTTAAACACGGATTCTTAGATCTCCGAGGGAACTGTGAATAGAATTCAAAGGGACCTTGACCTTGAATGAAGAAGAAAAGTGCATCTTTATTTTGACTAATATATAATGGATATTTAGCATTTTCATCAATTAATGTGGGCAACAAATCATGGTGCTATCAGGCCCATCTGTGACTGTGTTGTCAGTCAGCCTCATAATGCATCACAGCTGTTGCAAATACCTTGCAATATCATTTATGCTAATCACTCCTTCAAAATTTTGCCACTTACTAGAATTTCGGCTCATTCTTGATACTTAATGCCATAATAAAGGAGCATATGTATTTTTATATCACAAATTAGTGCAGTATTTTAATAACTACTTCAATATAATTGGCTTCCCTTGTAATCCTGTGTTTTTTGCATTTAAAATATTCCTAAAAGGGATCCATAAGGCTTCACCAGTCTGCCAAAGAGTCCGTGGCATAAAAAATACAGAACCTCTTTGCTAATAGAGTGCAGATTAGAAGAGTTATCATACCTTAATATTCTGACCACAATTTGATAAAGTAGTTTCCTAGTTAAGTGTCGTTCTTCGAAAATCTTAAAAAAAAAAAAAAAATTAAAGGTCAAAAGGGAATTCTTTTCTGTTGGCCCTTGTTTGTGTCCTGCAAAGTACTTTGCAGGCGACTTTGACTTTTATTTGAGAATTTGTCTTCAGGGGATAAGATATTACCATGACAAAGGTTTAAGAAGAAAAGGTTTTCCGGTCTATGATGGGCTGCATTCAGTAGATAGTCTGGTTAAATCCCTGGGATTTGACCCAGATACTTATGCCTGCAGAGCCCTGTCCCTTACACAATCCTATACCACCTCTGTAGCATTGGTTTCGACGGAAAGAAAGGCGATGCCTGAATGATAACAATTTGTGTCGTATGAGCTTTCTATTGCTGTGTAATAAATCACCTACAAATTTAGCACTTTAAAACAACAAACATTTATTATCTCAGTTTGTGAGATTCAGGAATCCAGAAGTTAAGCTGGTGGTTCTGGCTCATGATCCACTTCTGAGGTTGCAGTCAAGTTGTCATCCAGGCCTCCATCATCCGAAGGCCTGATTAGAGATGGAGGATCTTCTGTGATGGCTATTGGCAGAGGGCCTCAGTTTCTCACCTGTGCCTCTCCTTGGGGCTGCTTGAGTGTCTTCATGACCTAGAAGATGGCCTCCCCAGAGTGAGGAATTGGAGAGAAACAGCAAGACAGAAATCACAGTATCTTTTTCTTTTTTTTTTTTTTTTTTTAAGTAAGCTCTATGCCCAACGTGGGACTTGAACCTACAATTCTGAGATCAGGAGTCACATGCTCTACTGATGGAGCCAGCCAGGTTCCCTGCCACCGCCTTTGTTTTAAGAAGTTATGGTATCTTTTTTGTCCTTGACTCAGAGGTCCTATATCATCACTTCCGCCACATTCAGTGGCATCTGTCTGTCACACAGAGAGGCCTGAAATAATGTGGGAGAGGGCTACACAAGGGAATCATGAATACTAGGGCATGGCGGTCACTGGAAGGCCATCTGGGAGGCTGGTTACTACATGTGTAGGATCCTTATTTCCCATAGTCGCAAAATTATGAGTTGTATTTCCTTTTCGTATTTTAAAATTCCAAACCAGAATTTCAAACTTTAAAAGACCCAAATTAAGTGGAGATATAAATTTTACTTTTATAAATATTTAGTGAATGGGCAAAATCAAATATTTACTATAAAAGCTATGCTGCAAATACTTCATTTGTGGAATTTTTAAAAGTTTTTATTGTAATTCCATTTAACATACGGTGTACAGTTAGTTTCAGGTGTACAGGATAGTGATTCAGCAATTCTATACATCACCCGGTGCTCATCATGACAAGTGCACTCCTCTGGGGGATTCTTTTTTTAATGGGCTAAACTAGCAGTGGCCTCTTGAGTCCTGAGATGTTCAGACTGCTGGTGCTTTCTTTTTTCCCTGGAAAATCTCCCTGTACCAAACACTGAATTCTTCATTTCCAAAGCCTTTCCAACTTCCTTATGTTTTTATTGCTGATTTGGTGTGCTTGAATGACAGCCAAAATATCAGCTAGACTGTAGATGCAAGGACTGGGTGGTTTCCATGGAGACTTCTCACAGGAACCTTTCCTCCTTCATGTATCTAACCCCTTCCAGTTAACGTTTGGTGTCCATCAATTCTAGTAGCTCTTGGAAAGGGGATTTGTTGAAAAAAGTTCAGAACTGAGTTTTTCTATCATCTCTAAGGTTGAATTAGGTTTTCCTGAAACTTGAGGACATTAATGAGTCCTCAAGCAGTTTAACTATTGTTTATTTCATTTGGTTTGAGCTTTGGGGAATAAAAGATCGGCTTTGACTGGGAGCAGAGGTATATGGATTTACTGTGTGTAATCGTGCAACCATGAAATCAAAAACTTTTCCACCTCAGGAATCAGCCCATCACTTTTAACCACTGTTGATTGCATTGGTTTAGAGCTTTTCGCTTCCTTTAAGTATTTTCCTTTTTCTTTCGAAATTGTGTTCAGTTGGATGTGACCAATTCTGCACGGAGGCTGGCTCGCTCCCTTTTGATCTTGACGCCTACTGTCCCGATGTCCTGCTTCATTTACACAGCGATAGCTTTCCTCGACTTTATCTATTGACTTGACATCCTATGTGTCACATTTTCTTTCTTAGACATAGGAAGATTGAAAAAATTAAGGATTTGAAGAAAATTTGCAAAAGTGAAGAGCACTGTGAAAGGCAGCTTTAATTTTAATTTTCACTGTAACCAGAATAGGTGGTCACCTGATGGGCAGAACTGCCATCTCGTGTTACACTGCCCAGTGCAGGTGCTCAGGTCAATCAAGGTCAAGCTGGTCACCAGCACTACTCTTGGTTCTAAGTGTAGCTGGGTAGGGGAGATCTTCCCATTATTTATACAGGTTATAATAAAAATGAGGCATCGCATCAAGTCTGCATGTGTGCTGCATGCAGGTGGAGTTGTCTAATATTTGAAAGGTGGGAAGCTAGAGGTTTTTGTAATTTTAAGATACCTATTATCAATTAAAAAATTTTTTTGATTATCATAAATGCATGGCTGGTGCTGTTTTTCGATCCTGAAATTTTGTGGGCAATCATTTTGGAAAGCGGCCAAGATGAGAATAAAAACTAATTATGGAAATTCAGGGACACCCGGGTGGCTCAGTCAGTTCAGCGTCCAACCTCTGTTCAGGTCATGATCTCACGGTTTGGCTTGTAAGTTTGAGCCCCTCATCAGGCTCTCCGTTAACAGTGCACAGAGCCTGCTTGGGATCCTCTCTCTTCCTCTCTCTCTGGTCCTCCCCTGCTTGCGCATATGCACGTCTCCCCAAAAATAAACATTAAAAAACCCCAAGTAATTATGAAAATTCATTTGAAAGACTATGTTATGGTTCATCAGAAGATTTTATGCAACTTCTATAGTGTGTGTTTTTACCTTTGGGATTCGCATCTTAAGAGCTGACTTCTACTTTGGACTTTGTGATGTGTGTTAGCTGTGTCAGCTCATGAGCATATTTTCATCTGTGCATCATGTTATAGTGGGACTTGGAAGGAATGTAAATCTTTTATTGGCCTAAATCTGAGTCTAATCCTCTGCATGGCTTTGGTAGAAAATCGATTTCCTCTGCTGTGTCAAGATTTTTCAGGTCAGTGCTCTTTGGAAGTTTCCCAATTCTCTTAGATTAAATAGATTTTGTTTCTCTGCTGCATACTGGTATTCTTTAGTAGGACACTGGGGTCTAGAAAGTGAGAAAACAGAAACAGAGCCTGATAAAATATCCATGAGTTCTGTTTCAGCTAACTTCTTGATATGCTGTACCTTTGAGGAGCCAAGGAGTTTATGTGCTTTCAAAAACCTCATCTGAAGAGCATTTAAAAGATGGCATCTGTAGGTGATCCTGTGTGCTTGATTTTGATGAGTTTTACTTGTTGACCTGTTCACTAAAAGTGAATGGAAAACAGAAGAGCTACTCATGCCCCACGCCGTCCGTTTCATGAGTATGGGCCATTGGAGCTGGAAGTAGGGTGACCGGCCTGGACTTTCTCAGTTTTAGCACTGGAAGTCCCACATCTTGGGAACCCCCTCAGCCTGAGGCACACCAGGATGGTTGTCATCCTGGCAGTGAAAGCATGGAGATGGATGGTTTGGCACTGGCGAGTACTCTTAGAGATATTTTAAGGAGGGATTTATTATAGACATGTAGCATCTTGCTGACCAGTGATGCTAGTGGGTAAGTGATTTTACTTTGATTTGATTGAAAAGCAATGAAATGAGGGGAGATGGAGGTTTTTCTACTTCCTCAGTCTGAGAGGAGGTGCTTAGGGGATGCTTTGATAAAAATTACCATTAATCTTTATCTTTCTTCTGGACAATGGAAGGACCTTTAACTCCACTTATCCCTTTTCTCATCATACGTGTGTGTATGTGTGTGTGTGTGTGTGTGTGTGTGTGTGTGTGTACACACACACACACACATACAAACAAAATGGATCACAAACTTAAGTATAAAACATAAAAGTATAAATAAAAAAACCCATAGAAAGTGTTCAAGACGTAGGGCTAGACAAAGAGTTTTTAGACTTGACACCAAAGGTATGATCCATGAAAGGAAAAAAATGATGAATTAGATTTCATCAAAATTAACAATTTTTACTCTGAGAAAGACTTTGTTAAGAGACAAGCTACAGAGTGGAGAAAATATTTGCATATCACATATCTGACAAAGGACTATCTATAATATATAAAGAACTCTCAAAACTCACACAGTAAGAAACCAAACAGTCCAGTTAGAAAATGGGCAGAAGACATGAAGGGACATTTCACTGAAAAGGATAGATATACAGATGACAAACACATGAAAAGATGTTCAGCATCATTAGCTGTTAAGTAAATGCAAATGAAAGCCACTATAAGCTATCACTGCATACCTAGCAAAATGGCTAAAATAAAAAATAGTGACATTACCAAATGCTGATGAGGCTGTTGAGAAACGAGATCATTCATAGCTTGCTGATGAGAATGTACAGTGATATAGCCCCTCTGGAAAACAGTTTGGCAGTTTCTTAAAAACACTCTACCAGATGACCCAGTAATTGCATTCGTGGGCATTTATCCCAGAGAAATGAAGATTCATGTTTACCCCAAAAGCTGTTCACAAATGTTTTAGCAGCTTTATTCTTAATAGCCCATAACTGGAAATGACACAGGTGTCCTTCAATGAGGAAATGGTTAAACATACTGCTACACCCATACTGTGGAATACTGAGCAATAAAAGAGAATGAACTGTGGATGCAACAACTTGGATGTCTAGAGAATTATGCTGAGTGAAAAAAAGCCAATTCCAAATGGCTACATACTATGCGATTCTATTTATTTTTTATTATTTTATTTATTTATTTATTTATTTTTTTAACATTTATTTATTTTTTGGGGGACAGAGAGAGACAGAGCATGAACGGGGGAGGGGCAGAGAGAGAGGGAGACACAGAATCGGAAACAGGCTCCAGGCTCTGAGCCATCAGCCCAGAGCCTGACGCGGGGCTCGAACTCACGGACCGCGAGATCGTGACCTGGCTGAAGTCGGACGCTTAACCAACTGCGCCACCCAGGCGCCCCATTATTTTTATCTTTTAAGTTTATTTATTTAGAGAGACTGCGAGCAGGGAAGGGGCAGAGAGAGAGAGGATCCCAAGCAGGCTCCACGCTGTCAGCACAGAGCCTGATACGGGGCTCGAACCCGCGAACCGGGAGATCATCACCTGAGCTGGAGTCAGATGCTTAATGGACTGAGCCACCCAGGCACCCCTCTCTGTATCATTTCTTACAACTGCGTGTGAATCTACAATTATCTCAAAATAGTTTAATTTTTAAAAAAGCATTGAAGAAAAAAAATACAGTAGGATCTACAAAGATCAGAGTCAGAAAAATCAGAAATAATAAATAATGTAGCACTTTTGTATTTGGTGGTGTTCTACAGTTCTGACCCAATTTTGTTCTGAAATAGGTCCATGTGAGTCCCTGTATGTAGGTGTATGATTGACTTTTCTCCTCAAGTGCTTCTAATTTAGGAATCTATTTTCTGTATGCCCTTTGTGTGCCTTTTGTCTCTGGTTTTCTTTTAGACACATACTAGTTTCTCCATTTCAGTTTCAAGGTCATTTCCAAGCACCGTTAACTTTTATGATCTCATTTTTGCAGTGTGTTCTTACCTAAGGGCCAGAATATCTGGACACTAGATTAGTTTTTCCTGAATGATTTTTTTTTGCTCTTTCGCTATGTGATGGAGAGTTGTTTGTCCACTGATAGTCATTCCCTTCTTCTCTTCTGCAGTAGAAACTCCAGTTTTGAGCTGGGCACATGACTGTTCAGAGTAAAGGTTGCGTTTGCTCAGATTTCAGTAGCTAGGTGCGGCAGTGTGACCAAGTATGAACCATCTATTTTGATTGAGCCATAAATTAAATGGAACTGTCAGTTTGCTTTAAGAAGCACTTGTTAATAAAATCAAATACTTTATACAAAAGCTATATGTTATGGGTTGATTTGTGTCCCTGCAAAAAGATAGGTTGAGGTCCTAACCCCTGGTACCTTGGAATGTGGCCTTTTTTGGAAATAGGTCTTTGCAGATGCAGTCAAGTTAAGACGAAATCATACTGGAACAGGGTGGGCTCCTAAGCCACACAAGGAGAATGCCATGGGAAGATGAAGACTGGAGTGATGCATTTACAGGCCAAGGAACTCTTGGGGCTACCAGGTGTTAGGAGAGAGGCACGGAACGGATCTTCCCTTAGAGCTCTCCGAAGGAAGTAACCTTGTCGATACCTTAATTTTGGACTTCTGGCCCCCAGAACTGTGAGATGATGACTTTTTGTTGTTTTAAGCTATGTAGCTTGTGGTACTGTGTCACGGCAGCCCTAGGGAAACCAGTACACTGTGTTTCAAAACTTCTTGGAGTATTTAAAAAAATGGGTTGGGCATGCAGAGGCTTCTTAATCTGAGTCCTGAGACATTTGGACTGATGCTTTCATTTTCCTGGAAAATCTCACTGTACCAAACATAGACAGTCTTCATTGCTCCAGGCCCTTCCAACTTCCTTACGTTTTTATTGCTAATTTGATGTGCTTGAATGCCAGCCAAAGAATAAGGTAAACGGTAGATGCAAGGACTGGGTGGTTTCCGTGGAGACTTCTCATAGGAGCCTTTCCTGTCTTAGTTCAACAGTTGTCAGGGAGACATCGAGTTTCCATTTGTGGGGTGTGCCAATTTAAGTGGCTCTTGCCAACTTAAGAGGATATGGTTAAACCTCTTCAAAATCCTAATAAATTCAGAGCAGAGCTTTTTTAGATTCTCTTGAAGTTATAGTAAGTTTTTCTGTAATATAGGGGTATTTTAACTCATCTGCTTGAAGTGATCAAACTACCCATTTGTTCATACGCAGAAAATGCTAATTTTGAGCTTTGGGGGAGGAAAGCCAGGTTCGTAGAAGGAAAGGCCCAAAGCCAGAGAGCTGGTGTCTGATGCCACAGGACTTCAGTTCATGATCTTAAGCATGCCCTACAGTATGAGAGACCCAAGAGGACTGCCCTCTACACAACTGTTTACAGGCTGTGGAGTTGGCAGACTCAGCACTATGTGTTTATTGCTTCTAGTTAGCTATTGTTGGTTCAGTGGCTGGCATTGGTGGTGGGTTGATGGAAATGGTAGTGAGAGCACAGATTCTGGATATAAGCAGTTGTAATAAATGGAAACCCCTAGAGTTATCACTGTTGTGACAGCTTCCCCATTGTGCTGTTTATCAGTCAGGTATGGTAGATTGCAAAGTCCCCCAGGACTGTGCATTTTTAAAAAAATCAAGATGTGGAGTCTGTGTCTCCATCCTTAGAGTCTTGTTTGGCCTTGTGACTTGCTTTAACCATAGAATGCAGAAGGGAACCTTGTGCAAATTTGGAGCCTTGCTCTGAAGAAGCATTTCACCTTCAGTTCTTGCTGCTTGGGAGTTCTTTCTGCCACCTTGTGGAAGAGCCCAGGCATACCTGCTGGAGGATGAGAGGCTCTGGGGACGAGAGCGGAGGCACCCACTCAACCTGATAGCTGACTGTGGAAGCCTAAGTGAGCCCCACCTGACATCAGCAGAGTCTGGTCCACATCAATATAATTGCCTAGCTGAGCTCAGCCCAAATTGTTGGCCCCCAAATTATGAACTTAGAAATAAATGTTTTAAGGACTAAAATTTTGGGGTGGTTTGTTATGCAGCAATAGATAATAGATAGAGCTGAGTTCGGGTCCTCTGGGCCAATCAAGGCTCACCTTTGATCTGTTCTCTATGACACCCAGAACTCGTAGTAACATACTCGTGTTAGTAACAGAAATTACCTGTGGGTAACTTACACATTAAAAGGTTTATTAGGTAGCTCAGTATTTTCCTAAGAAAAGATGGGGGAAAGGCTTGAAAAGCGCACAGGTGGCAGCACTGGTAGAACTACAGCCGCATCATGCCACAGATTTGGTCTGGTGAAGATGCTGGAACTGTAGCTACTGAGTATTGGATGCCTCCAGGTACACTTCACATTGCCTGGACTGGACCTGAGGTGTGGAGCTTGCCACCTCTGTCGCCCCTGGAAACTGGCGTTGCTGCTGTTTTCAGAAAACAAGTGATCTCCTCTTTCTGCCCCTCTGCATACTCGTTACTGATTCAAATGCCCTGTGGTGTGTCTAGCCAAGCTTAGGTCTTGTGCCCATCCCCTGATTGAGAAGAAATCAGGAAAGTGAGTATCCGACATTTTTAACTTATTTAGCTGAAGGCAGGTAGAAAATTTTATAAACATTGGCAGGGTGTTGTGATGTTGGGCAGTGGAAAGAAAAATGGCAAAATGTGCATTGGTTTCTATTCTGTCCTCTGGTTAACTCAATTATAGCCCAGTTATGATGAAATCAGCTTTGTGATCTGTTCCTTTGTGGAAAACAGGTTTTGTGGAAAACAATAATCTGAGCCTTTACCCTTTACACCTGCTCCCTTTCTCACAGATGTGTGCCCATGGCCATTTGGAAGGCCACAAGATAAGTGGGCCCTAATTTGCATGTATCTCTGGTTGTCAGGGTACAGTGTGTGTCTTTCAGTTGGTAGGCCCAGAGAGACTGCATTGACTGCTACAGAGTGCCACCTAACAGAATGAATGAATGAACGGTATCTTAGTGGTATCTTAGTGAACATAAAGGGGTTGCCTGTTTGTGCAGTGAATTCAGTTATGTGACATTTGTAATATGAGTTGTTGGGCAGCAAGATCTTTCAGTTCGGGTCATTTCTCATTTTTCAGAATTTCTCTAATAACCATTGTGAATCTTGAAGTGCCTATCTGCAAAACCATTTATGTAGGATTAGTTTAAGTATTAAAAATAATACATAGAAAAGTGTCATGCTTGGAGACTATGTAGTAGGTGCTTGAGAAATGTGGATCCTTTTTTTTCAAACTTCTTGTATACACACACCCCAATCAGATCATATCTTAGCTCAGGCTGCTGTAACAAAATACCATAAACTGAGTGGCTTATAAATGACAGAAATTTATTTCTGACAGTTTTAAAGGCTGGAAGTCCAATATCAGGGTGCCAGCATGGTCAGGTTCTGGTGAAGGCCCTCTTCTGGGTTGCAGTCAGCTGGCTTCTTACTGTGTCCTCACATGGCAGAGAGTGAAGCAAGCTGTCTTGTGATTCTATAAGGGTACAAATCCCATTCATGGGGTCTCCACCCTCATGATTTCATCTAATCCTAATAACCCCCCAAAGGCCCTATCTCCTAATACCATCCCTTTGATGGGTAGGGTTTCACCTTGGGAGGGGGCACAAACTTTCAGTCCATAACAGAGTATAAACCTTTTGAGTGTAGGGACTGTTCTGTGTCAGATATGTCTAAGTTGTCAGATCTCTAGGCATGGCTTGTGAGAGTGAACTGTTCTTGGGGTAGATTGTCTTGGAAGAAATCAGGACCTAGACCTCAGCTCATCCGTTGTGCTGGGGGTGCCAGTTTAGGGGGGATGGTGGTTTGTATAAGATCAGGCAATGCAAAGTCTATTCGGGCTGATGGAACAGTGTCTACAGGTGATTCAAGGTACAAGATAGGAGATACACCTGGGTCCTAGGGATGTCCCTCCTGGGGGGCACAGCTCAGTGACCAAAGACCTAAAATCAGGGAAAGTTTGGGGATTTGGGTATCAGGGAACTGTCAGGGGGTACCTGAGGGTAAGGTGCAGGACAAGGACAGAAAGTTGAGAGCAAGGCCAGCCCTTAAATGATGGGTGTTTGCTAAGCTAGAGGGGAAAGAGGATGGACATTTATTGCTGGGGCAAAAAAAGGGATTTGGTCATGGAAAGAGGTTAGTCTTGTCAATATAATGTGTCCATTAGGTCACGGTAGGACCAGTAGCAGAGTGGATTTGGGGCTGGGTTCTGGCTCGTTGGGCCAAAGAATCCACTTGCAGTTGCTGTGATGAAGCTGTGGGACTTAGTGTGCTGGTTGTCATGAGGCCTTGCTGTGGGGAGAACAGTCATGAACAGGGAGGACGCCAGCCTCAGTTTCAGTGCCCTGTAGTATAGGCTGATTTGAGAGGGGCCAGCTTTCTCAGAGGGAGGCTGCCAGAATGTCAGGGAGGGGAGAGGAGCATTTGTTGTACTGTTGGATAGGGTCTTTACTAGGAGTTGGACAAAGAAACCCAACTAATGCAGTCAGATTGATTAGATTACTCCATCAAAAGTGCTATTTCTTTCTTATTTTCTTTTTTTTAAGTAGGCTCTATGCCCAGCATGGAGCCCAACGTGGGGCTTGTACTCATGATCCTGAGATTAAGACCTGAGCTGAGATCAAGAGTCAGATGCTTAACTGACTGAGGCACCCAGGTGCCCCCAGAAAGTGCTATTTCTGGTATGAGTTTAACTCTGTGCTGGAGGGTTCCGATCTGTCTGGGTTTAGGTTGGAGAGCAAGAACTCTAATGTGATCTGAGACTGAACTTCCATTCGTTCATTCCCTCCCAAAGCATTTCAAGGATTTGTGTATAATACACGGATGCTCCACTTACATGAGGTGTCCTGGCTTGCTCTGTTTCTTTCATTAAGGCACTAGTTTCTTTGGAAAGGAAATGTGTGTATGAGTGAGTATATGTGTGCCTGTGCATGCATGAGTGGTATAAAATAAAAGATCTATCGAATGAACTAAAATGAACAAACTTACAAAAATACCAGCTAACCCCAACCTGTAATTTTATGTTTGAAAAGCACGAAAAATGTCAATAAACAAATTGAAAAGCGAATCCTTTGGCTGCTGAGGTAAGTCAGAATTGCCAGAACCAGTAAAAGCTTTATATAATCTTGGCGTTGCATGTGTGTTCACCTGAGATTTTGCTGCCCGTAGCTGTACAAAATTCTGTGATATGCAGAGCCTAGAAACCGGGGCCAGAATCCTAAAATGAATTTTCTTTTCTAATGTGAGCCACTTTTTCGTTTTAGTTTGGTTCTAATGTCAAGAGCACGCGTGCGCGCGTGTTTCCTTCATTTCGTTGATTCCTGGCATTTAAGTCAATGCCTGGCACACAATCAGCCCTCAGTAAGTGTTCTTATTGTCGATTCTATCGTTCTTTTTCCCTATACTTTTCTCCTACATCCTAGTGACTGTCTTCTTGGGGTTGACAGGATGCTTCCTTTGTACCTGGGTGGTTCACTCTCCTGGTGCTCCTCCCTTCTGCTTCCCTTGAAGTGTTAGATCCCATTTTGTCCCCGGGCAGGTGTCAACCCTGAGGAATTCCTGACCCTGAGATATGTGCCTGCACATGTGCAGCCAGTTGGACAGCTTGAAAAGCTGTGGCACTGGCTTGCCAAAGAAGGCCTTGTTTACAAAAGTCATGATAAATCATTGTCATCAAATGTCATCACTACCTATAATCTTTGCTCATTCCAAAAGACAGTCTCAGTGCCTGATAAAATCTGTTGAATCACTTTGTTCAACTGATAAATGCCAATCCATTGTGCAAAAGCCAAAGCAGGTAGCTTGAGTGTAGAATTTCTTTAGTTCTTGTCTTTAAGAACCATTTTAGTTTCATGTGTGATTCAACATAGTTTTTCATTTTAATTCAAAAGTGATCCCTTTTCTGCAAAAACAAACAAGAAACTGAGTAAATGCAAAGTTCTGGGAGGATATGTTGTATCTATTTCTCTTTGGCTTTGTTTGCTTGGAATCAGGTGATTACACAATGATTTACCTGAACTCGCCTGAGGTGCTTGCTATCCTGGGATCAGGTGGTATATGTGGTCCTTTAAATCTGAAAAAAAATTCTGAATAGGTTGATGTATTCATATAAGGCACAAGTCAGTGGTACAAAACAACATTTGTACGGGATCTCTCAGTGCAGTGAAGAGTTAAAACTCAGTAGATGTATTTAATTTATTCCATAAGCCTTCTTAGTGGGAAATCAATGGGATGGATGCTGTGGGGAATGCAAGGATGATTTTAAACATTCTGGACTTACCCTTAAGAGACTTGGGCATTGTAGGGGGGATGTAGCAGGTATACTGAGAACTGTAATACAAAGTACAAGTGGTAAACACCAGGGGGGAAGGTTCTAACTATAGTTTTAGCTTTTACCCATAGAGTTCCTTTAAAAAAATTTTTTTTAAATGTTTATTTATTTTTGAGAGAGACAGAGCCCGAGTAGCTAAGGGGCAGAGAGAGATGGAGACAGAATCTGAAGCAGGCTCCAGGCCTGACGCGGGCCTTGAACTCATGAACCGCGAGATCATGACCTGAGCCGAAGTCAGGTGCTTAACCGACTAAGCCACCCAGGCACCCCTGGAGTTCCTTTTTTTTTTTTTTTTTTTTTAAAAACAGTATTAATTTGTCTTTATTTTTTTTTTCAACGTTTACTTATTTTTTTAAGACAGAGAGAGACAGCATGAACCGGGGAGGGGCAGAGAGAGAGGGAGACACAGAATCGGAAGCAGGCTCCAGGCTCTGAGCCATCAGCCCAGAGCCTGACGTGGGGCTCGAACTCACGG
This sequence comes from Prionailurus bengalensis, assembly GCF_016509475.1. Lineage (NCBI taxonomy): Eukaryota > Metazoa > Chordata > Mammalia > Carnivora > Felidae > Prionailurus > Prionailurus bengalensis. Next base: position 13,496,202 of record NC_057361.1, read on the forward strand.
ACCTCGAGATCGTGACCTGGCTGAAGTCGGACGCTTAACCGACTGCGCCACCCAGGCGCCCCTAGAGTTCCTTTTTATAGAATTTTTGCGTCTAGAAAAAGCCTTGTGTCCTACGTAGTCAACTGCTTCATTCCAGTAGATGAGACTTGAGACCATGGGAGGTCAGGTGCCCTCCCCTGCGTCACCCTGTTAGAGCTCCCTTTGGCAAAGATAACTCGTTTCTGTAAAGCAAGCTGCTGCATTGTTCTATATTGGCAACTTAGAGGAGAAGAGTATTGTTTTTGGGTGTTAAATCTGGGCTCAGTGAGTGAGGACCATTGCTGCTTTGTCTGGCTGGGTACTTTGGTTTGAAATTACATTTAGAGCAGGTGGGAGGGGAATGGTTTTGGGGTATGTCTATAATCTGCTGACATAGGGTTAGGCTTTGTCTCTTACTCCTCACGACTTTTCTAAATTCATTTTAAGTGGATAATGTACATGATTCAAAATTCAAAAAGTATAATAGGAAATACAGCAAACTCTTCCCTGTCTCTGTGCCTTGGCCAACCCATTCTCTTCCCTTCCCTTTAGGGCAGCTGGCAGCCAAGTTTGTTAGCTTCAACTTCCAGAGGTAGTGTATAAATATGTAAGTAAATGCATCTACAGTCAACCCCCTTAAAAAATAATCTACTATACCCACTATTGTGCACCTTGCTTTTTTTGTTTCAACAGTTTAACCTGATGATCTTTCCATGTCAGTATATAAGGAGCTTCCTCATTCTTTTTTTAGTTCGTGTTTTGTGTGTGTGTGTGGTGGGGTGGCAGACAGCTGAATCCACTCTAGATAATTAAGCCAAAGAGGGATTAGGATTTTAGGTAACTTAGAATTGTTTGGAGGGCTGGAGGAACAGGCCAGCATCTGACTTTCCAGAAACAGCCCCAAGACACGCATCTCACTAGTATTAAGTGGAAGCTGCCCGGGCTCCTGCCTGCGAAGCAGCAGAGAGCAGGGACTTGAGTCCACTGCAAGTGCTTCCATTTTTGTCCTGAGCCAGGAACCAGCTTTGCCTTTACCGCACCTTCCCACCTGCAGGGCGGGTGCTCTGAGCAGCCTCTCTTCCCTTACATCTCTCACTTCCAAAGTGTAGTCATGTGTGCATATGTCTGATCAGTGGAGACTTGGTCACATGTTTGCAATCCTCAGCTTTCAAGTTGGGAGGTGAGACTTGTAATAGGAGAAATTTCTCCAAATAGAGAAAAGTTTTCAAAGGATGATGGGTAATCACAGATATGACAGATATCTATTAGAGTTGCCTAGAATTCTGTTGTGTGGTTGAACCATAGTTGGTTAATATTTTATTTTTAATTTTTTTAAATGTTTTATTAATTTTTTGAGAGTGAGAGACAGAGTGTGAATGGGGGAGGGGCAGAGTGAGAGGGAGACACAGAATTCGAAGCAGGCTCCAGGCTCTGAGCTGTCAGCACAGAGCCTGATGTGGGGCTCGAACTCACAAACTGTGAAATCATGACCCGAGCTGAAGTTGGACGCTTAGCCGACGAGCCACCCAGGTGTCCCTGATTAATATTTTAGATGAGGGACCTCTAGGTGTGTGTTTTCCAATCTGTATCTTAGACAATATGTATTGAATGACCTTGTACATAAGTCATTTTGCTTGTGTAAAATGGAATATAAATTCAGAAGTAGAATTCCTAGATGAAAAAGTTGATTATAATTCTTATGCATATTGCCAAATGGTCTCTGGATGTTATATGAGCCTGTGTTTCCACAAGCAATGTACAAGTTCCTGATTTTTTTGCCCAGAGTCTTTTCCCTGTGCAGATTTCATCTAAGAGTGGCAGGTTGGGTCTTCCCCACTACTGGGGTGGATTTGGGGCCTTGGGCCAAGAATGCTGGCACACCAGGCCTGGGCCATCACCTCTGCCAGTATAGCCTGTTTTTAGCATCCGGGCTGGATTCAGTGTACAGTTTATTATAGATTCTCTAGCCCTAAATTAAATGACATCTTGGGGAATCTGAACAATGATGTAGCTTCCAAAATTGATTTGCAACTTGGGAGGAGCTTCCATGTTAGAGGACTTGGATCATTATGTGTTCACAAATGCAGAAGGACAGTTTTTTATATGTTTCTTTATTTTTTAGAGAGAGAGTGTGAATGAAGGAGGGGCAGAGAGAGAATCCCAAGCAGGCCCTGTACTGTCAGTGTGGACCCTGGCATGGAGCTTCAACCCACAGACCATGAGATCATGATCTGAGCTGAAGCCAGATGCTCAACCAACCGAGCCACCCAGGTGTCCCTGCATAAAGGACATTTTTAAAGAATGGTTATTAAGATTTATAATACCTTTACCCTTTAAAAATAAAAAGCAAAGAAATGAAATAATCCAGACAGAGAGAGACAAATACTACATGGTATCACTTAAATGTGGAAGCTGGAGTGGGGGGGCGGTGGGGGATGTTGAACTCCTAGAAACAGAATAGAATGGTGGTTGTCAGGGCCTGGGGCAGGTAGGGGGTGGAGGTAAGGGGGAGAGGGTGGTAAAATGTAAACATTTTCAGTTATAAGATGAATGAGGTCTGAGGATCTGATGTAAAACATGGTGACGATAGTTCATAATGCTGTATGGTATAATGGAAATTTGCTGAGAGAGTAGAACTTAAGTGTTCTCACGCATAAAAGTAAACATGTGATGAGTGTGTTAATGATCTCTGGGGGAATCTTTGCACAGTGTGTATGCATATTGAAGAATCACATTGTACACTTTAAATATGTGACTCTTTTGTTGGTTTTACCTCAAAGCTGAAAAAAAGGGCAGACTCTTAACTTTGGGGTGTTAGTTATTGCATAGGTTTTGTTATAACTGAAAGCTGGCGTCCAGGTGCTCCAGTCAGTTGCTGTGGAAGTATTTAGTGATGTAGGAAGCCCTTATTTAAAAGCTCCTGAAAATTTTAAACAAATGTATATAAATGGGTAGAAAATGGGGTGTAATACATGTGTGTTCTTTTGTAATGGAAGTGTTCAATCTTTAAACTGGCATTTAGGGGCGCCTGGGTGGCGCAGTCGGTTGAGCGTCCGACTTCAGCCAGGTCACGATCTCGCGGTCCGTGAGTTCGAGCCCCGCGTCAGGCTCTGGGCTGATGGCTCGGAGCCTGGAGCCTGCTTCCGATTCTGTGTCTCCCTCTCTCTCTGCCCCTCCCCCGTTCATGCTCTGTCTCTCTCTGTCCCAAAAATAAATAAACTTTGAAAAAAAAAAAAAAAATTTTAAACTGGCATTTACTTAGTGTAGCTGGTTATTTAAAGAAATGCCCTTTTTCTGCATGGCTATTGAGGGTTTCTGCAAGGATATAAAGTATGGCTCAGGGAGGCAGTGTGTTGATATGCAGGGGTTGGTAACCCTACTGTAAAGGGCCTAGTAGGAAATATTTTAGGCTTTGTAGGCCAAGGGACAAAATTGAGGACATTATTTAGGTACTTATTTATATAACAAGAGACAAAACAAACTTCTACAAACTTTTTATTGACAAAATTAAAAATACAATAACCCACCACAAAATTTCTTTGGTAATACAGGTCTCCTAGTAAGAGGCATGGGATTCTTGTTTTGGGGATAACCTTTTACCTGATGAGATTCAAAGTTAGTGTTTCCTTTTTTTTTGTTTTTTAATGTTTGTTTATTTTTGAGAGAGAGCAAGCAGGGGAGGGGCAGAGAGGGAGACAGAGTATCCGAAGCGGGCTCTGCGCCGACAGCAGAAAGCCTGATGCAGGGCTTGAACTCAAACTGTGAGATCATGGCCTGAGCCGAACATCCAACTGAGCAACCCAGGCACCCCCAAAGTTAGTGTTTTCTGATCATCAAATTGATTGCAAATGTTCATCTGTAAAAACCATTCTCAGCTCATGAGCCATACAAAACCAGGCAATGGTCCAGATTTGGCTTGTGCACATTAGTTTTCCAACCCCTGATGTAATGGGAAGACCATGAGCTTTGGATGCATGTATGTGTAGGTTTGAGTATTGGCTCTGAACTTGTGACCTTGAACATCTCACTTAAGTTGTGGTGTTTATTTGTGCATAAACTGGAGGTAATGACACAAACCACATGGACTACATATCCTCCCCATGTTGTGTTGGGATTTTGAATTAGGATTCCAGTTCTGTAGACGTTGATGTAAGTTAGCTAGACTTACTTAGACTTAGTATTTAATGGATTCAGAAGCGTTTGTCAAGGGATAGAATATTCACTTAGTCTGAAAGTATTATGTGAAAGCATGTTTTTGCAATGGAGAGATCTAGTTGTCACCACCTTAACCAAATGGCCAAGCTTGGCCATCATTGGTGGGATGTTCTGACATGACGTGCTCCTCACTGATGTGTACCTCTTACTGTATCACAGTATCACCTATGTGGTGGTCTTGCCAGGAATGTTTGATGTGAATATTATCACAAGGAAACAGACAAATATACAATGTGGAACGTTCTGCAGGAACATTGTGAACTCTTGAAAGGAGTCAGTATCATGAGTAACCAAGGGGGATTGTGCTAGATTAGGGAAAGATTAAGGAGAGATAATATAAAAACGTGATGCAAGAACAGTAAGTCTTGGTTATAAAAGAGAAAGTTCAGTTCTATAGGCCATTTATAGGACAGCTGAGGGAATGTGAGTATGGTCCATATGCTGTGGGATAATGTTGATTTCCTGAGGTATGGTGATGATGGTGGGATGGTGTAGGAGAATATCTCTGTTTTGGGGAGGTGAGTAATAAAGTAGGGGTGGGGGAGGGAGGGAATGAGAGAGAGAGAAAAGAATAAGTTATTTTTGTTCAGTGCTGCTTGCTTCCTAGCATGGCACTGAGCACAGTGCTTTTAATGGGGAGATGCCCAGGACATTGTAAACTATTAGCTACTTTCAGGTATTAGTGGGCTCTTCTGTCTGAAATTATGCCTAAGCACTGAATGTCCTCTCTTTAACAGTGTGGTAGTTTGCCTTAGCATGTACTATGGTACTGATGTTGAGTAATTAAATATGGGGGTTCATATTTTCTTGGGCAGCTCACCCAGGTCCCTCTGCACTGAAAGTCCCTCTTGATTTTTCCAATGTGTAAATGGACAGGAAAGGAAAACTCAGGATAATTGACCTGCCTCTTCAGCTGGTACAACTTGAAAGCATGTCCTTCAAATAGTCCTCTATATTGCTTTAAAAATGTTTATTTTTTTATTTTGAGAGAGGGAGGGAGAGAGAGAGAAAGCACACGCATGCAAACGGGGAAGGATCCGAGACAGAGGGAGAGAGAATCCCAAACAGGCTCCCCACTGTCAGCACAGAGCCCGATGAGGGCTCGATCTCATGAGCCATGAGATCATGACCTGAGCTGAAATTAAGAGTGGAGGCCTAACCAACTGAGCCACCCAGGCACCCCTAGTTGTCAGTATTTCTGTTTTTGAGGGTGACATGGGGACTGACATCCCCTGGGCACATGCTGAGTAGCAGGAGGCTTGGAGGAAGAAGCCTGCAGTGTGGTTCAATGGAGCACCTAGTGGCTGGAGCATTACTGACATGTTCTGGGCTCTGAGGGCCAGGATAAAGCCTGGTGGAGGCCTTTCCTTGTGCTTTAATCCTAACCAGTCCTTCCTACCTGAGCACAGACAAGTTAATATCCTCTTATATTCCTGCAGGAACTCTTATGGCTACATGGTGTGAGATGACTAAAGCCAATTTAGCAGCCACTTGTAAAAGTAATTATGAGATGAGAAAAAGAAGAGCAATTCTGCTACTATAGGCTGTGAAAATGAATGAATTTAGCAAACATTCATTGAGCAAGTGAGAAATAGCAAGCATTGTAAAGTATGAGTCTGGGGGTACAAATGATAAAGATACACTGTTGCCTTGTGCTGGGCAGTTGGGAGGCAGGGGAAGGAATTGGGGTACAGTGGACACAGTGACCAAAATACAGATTTTGGTATATTGCAAGACTAGTGATGTGGTAGAAGCTAGTGAAAAGGGTTATGGGAATGCAGAAAACATGCCATATGGAATTAAGGTTGCAAACATACGGTTGGTCCTGAGGTGCTCTGAAGAATGAGCCTTGTGGGTAATGAAGTGGGGGAGACCTCCAGTGTCCAGGCAGGGGGCACAGCAGGTGCCCAGAGGCCTGAATGGCTCTTATGTGTTGAGAGACTGGTTGGTGTCTGGAGTGGCTGAAGCTTTAGGTGCAGGGTGGGGAGGAGAAAGACATGGGGTTGTTGGAAAGGTAGTTTGGGTCAGATGGGAAGGCCTCAAAAGCCATGCTCAGCAGTATGGTTTTACAGGAAAAGAAGCGGGGAACCCTGGAAGTCCCTTTGAGAAGGGGGGTGATCTTGTTTTGATAAGATGATAGAGGGAGTGTGGAGGATGGTGTGTGAAATTGCACTAGTCTAGGGGAAGGACTTGAAGCAGTTGATGTGTGAGCAAAGAATTTGAACTTGGCAGCTACAGCAGAGAAAGAATAGAAAATAAGGGTCCACTGGTGCTTTTGCAGAATTCTTTCAACCCCTCCCAACAAGGCTTTTTACAATTCTAAATCTTTCTAAGGTTTTTAAGTCTTTAAAAATACTTGAAAGAGAGAAGCTTATTCCAACCTTTGAACAGTTCTGAAAATTTATTACATTTCAACTAGGAAAGAAAGTATTATTTCAGGCAAACTGGAACATGTGTGGACTGATTACTCAGCACAGTCACTTAATCTTTCAGAATTAGGTAGGAGGTAAGCTATTTTAGTGGCCTTCAATCTTCTTCCAGAACTTTGTCCAGGTTCCTCCCAAATGGTGTATTTCTCTGATTCGTATCCAGCACCCCCACAGTTTAGTGTACATCTGTAAGCTGTAAGGAAGTTGATTTCATCCGTTCCTTCCCCCCCCCCCCCCATCTTTGGCCTTCCACCTGAGAAAACAAATACTAGTCCATAGGTTCTTGTTCTGTGTCACAAACTTGCACAACGTGTAAACTGAGATGGATCCAGCCGAGAGTGTTACGGATTTGGAGTTTAGACTTAGAAAGAAGAGTGGAATCTTTGTATTTTTTCTTTATTTTGAGAAGTGCTTGGCAACTTGGACTGTTTGGAGGAACAATTATATAAAATATCTCCTGCTAATTGAGTATCAGGGATAAAGCACCACCTTATTTCCTTCAGTTTGTGTTAAAATGTTTCTACCCACAGTTTAGAGCTTTCATGGAGAATTTAATTTAGACTGAGAACATCTTGAACCTTGACAAACAAAACTTACAAAATTAACCTCCTTTTTGAATTGAGAGGTCTCAGGCTTACAAGGGTCTATACATAAGTTTCAAAGGCTTATAATTACTTTATCTTCTTGTGGCTTGAATATTTTAGAAAGTTCTTGCCATGAGGGTTGGTGTCAAGAGCAAGAAAAGTGACCTCGGTGGGCTTACCTCACTTATGTCTGTATATTCCACGTTTGTTATAAAGCAGTGATTCTTTTTTTTTTTTTTTCAACGTTTTTATTTATTTTTGGGACAGAGAGAGACAGAGCATGAACGGGGGAGGGGCAGAGAGAGAGGGAGACACAGAATCGGAAACAGGCTCCAGGCTCTAGGCTCTGAGCCATCAGCCCAGAGCCCGACGCGGGGCTTGAACTCACGGACCGCGAGATCGTGACCTGGCTGAAGTCGGACGCTTAACCGACTGCGTCACCCAGGCGCCCCAACAGTGATTCTAATGGTACATGAGACCAAAGGACACTTTCCAAGGCAAATAAAGCAGTTGACTAATGTCAGATTTTGGGTGTTGGTCTCAAAGGACCATATGGAGGTTTACCAGCAGTTTTATTTACCTTTAGTTAAGAGCTTTTCAATTCTGTGTATTAGTTATGGCAAAGGAATAACTGAAGGTTAACTTGATAATAAATTAATGCTGACAGAAATAGTAGTTGTTAAATTGTTCACCTGTCAGGAATTATAATTTCTTAGGGATTATACTGCAAGGTAGTTATATTGATGCTGGAACCTACATTGATGATGTTGGTGTTTTTTCCCATGTGTAGACAAGCCTGTACCTGAAGATGTGTAATTTATTTATTCACAGTAAGAGGTGTACAACTCAGTTACTTTTTTAAAATTTTTTTTATTATTTTTTTTTTAATTTTTTTTTTTAATGTTTGTTTATTTTTGAGACAGAGAGAGACAGAGCATGAACAGGGGAGGGGCAGAGAGAGAGGGAGACACAGAATCTGAAACAGGCTCCAGGTTCTGAGCTGTCAGCACAGAGCCCGATGCGGGGCTCGAACCCACGGACCGCGAGATCATGACCTGGACCGAAGTCGGACACTCAACCGACTGAGCCACCCAGGCGCCCCCTCAGTTACTTTTTATTTGTGATGTTTGGTTCATTCACTTGATTGAGAAATTTTTGACCGAATCTTGGATGCCTATCCTTGTGCTAGGAGCTGAATGGAAGTTACCCCTTGCCTTTGGAGAGAAGACATTTTAATGGGAGGCAGAGAGAAACAGATAATTATAATATGATAAGTGCTGAAATGGACATGAAAAAGCTTGAATGTGGAGGATTTCAAACATACACATTAAGTACCGACTAGGAGAATGAACCCCCATGAACCCATCACCCAACTTCAACAGCTGTCAACTTTGGGGCTTTCTTGTTGCACCCATATGCTCTACTTACTCCAATCCCCCCTTTTATTTGGAAGCAAATCCAAGACAGTATATCATGTGATGGGCATTTATAGATGAAGAGTCAGAATACGCAGAGAAAATAAACTATACCTGGGGATTTGGGAAGGAGCTACAGAGAAGTGGCATTTAAGAATGGAGGCAGTGCAGTGGCTGGATGGCTCAGCCAGATAAGTGCTCTTTTTTTTTTTTTTTAATTTTTTTTATGTTATTTTTGAGAGAGAGGGAGGCAGGGAGGGCTAGAGCAAGTGAGCTGGGAAGGAGCGGAGAGAGAGGGAGACACAGAATCCAACTCTGAGCTCTCAGCACAGAGCCCAATGCGGGGCGGGGCTCACACTCACAGAGCGTGAGATCATGACCTGAGCCAAAGTCAGATGCTTAACCGACTGAGCCACCCAGGTGCCCAAGGGCTGACTCTTGATTTTGGCTCAGGTCCCCATCTCACGGTTTGTGGGTTTGAACCCTGCATTGGGCTCCCTGCGCACTTTCTCTCTTGCTCACGCTCTCACTCGCACGCACGTGCTCTCTCTCTGAAAAATAAACATTAAAAAAAGTTCCCGTTTCATGTAAAAGGGATGGGACCCAACAGTTATTGAATATGGTTAACCATTGTATTAGGTTCATTTAGTACACTATTTCATTTTTTTCTTCACAATAGTCCTATGAGGGAGGCAATATCTCTGTTTTACATATGAGGAAATTAGGTTTCGGGAATTTGCCCAAAGTCATAAAACTAATTAGTTTTCTGTGTTGGAAGCCAACTTTGGCTTTAAGGCTGTTTAGTTTACCACCTTCTGCACCGTGTGCATAGATACCGAGACTTAAAAGTACAAGATCTGTCAGTGACAGTGGGAGGAATGGAATGCAGCTACAGAGTGTGTGTGTGTGTGCATGCGCATCCATCCATCCATCCATTCGTTGTGTTCAGAGAGGAAACTAGAGATATGGCTCAGGGCCAGGTTGTGAAGGGACTTTAATGCCCCTGAGGAGATAGAATATTATCCTGACGAGGGTGGAATTCCAGGCTGATGGGTCCTACAGCATGAGAACAGTATTGTCAGCTGGCAGAAGGGGGAATATGCACACACTGTGGAAGACTCGGCAGAATTGGAAGATGAACTGAGGGGGGTATGGGCCAGAAAACTTATTTATTCCACTTCTATTTATTAAGCATAGACAATATGGCAGAGAATGACGAACAAGACACACATCTTCCTGTTTCATTGATGTTAGTAGAGAGTCACATGCACAGGGCTTGTAATGTTGTGATTTACAGTAACAAATACATATTTGGTGTTCAACCCAGTTCCAGGCAGAGCTCCTAAAACCCTTGGAATTTCCTGTGATTGGAATAGTAAACGTGTCTTTTGATATGTTAATGAGGTGACTTTGGGGAAAGCCCTTAGGCAACCAAGATGGGGGTGGACGCCTAGGGAGCCAGCATGGTGATTAGAGGTTTGGAACTTTTGATACCTGCCCCCAACAAACCTCCTGGTGGGGAGGGGGCTGGAGGTTGAATCCATCTGCAGTGGTCAGTGATTTAATCACCCATGCTTATATAATGAAGCCTTCATAAAAACTGGAAGAGGACAGGCTTCGGAGACTTTCTGGGTTGGTGAGCACAGGGGGATTTGGGGAAAGTGGAGTGCTCCAAGGGATCATAGGAGCTCTGCACCCTCCCCATGCCTTGCCCTATTCATTTCTTCTGTTTGGCTGTTTCTGGGTTATATCCTTTTTATAATAAACTGTTAATCTACTGAGTAAAATGTTTCTTTGAGTTTGGTGAACTGCTTCAGCAAATTAACTGAATCTGAGGAGGGGGTCATGGGAATCTGATTAATAGCCAGTTGGTAACAACCTGGGCTTTCGACTCAGTGTCTGAAGTGGGTGGTGGGGGCGGGGGGTGGGGAGCAAGGGGTAGTCTTATAGGACTGAGCCCTTCATCTGTGGAATCTGATGCTGACTCTGGGTAATTGTGTCAGAGTTGAGTTGAATTGTAGGACACCCAGGGGGTGTCTGGAGAATTCCTTGGTGCTGTGTGGGATACCTCCCCCTCCACATTTTGAAATTGGTACCTGAACCATAATACCTATGATCCCACAAAAAGGTGATAATAAACTTCCTAGTTCTCAGAAAAAATGCAAAGTAAAACTACAACGAGATACTACTACACTCCCATTAGAATGGTGAAAATGAAAAAGCCTAAAAAGACCACGTGTTGGCTAGGACGTGAAGCAGTGTGGCCATACCTGCTAATGCTGAACATAACACATATCTGGTAAGCCAGCAATTACCACTCTTAGAAACCTATAGAGAAATGTATTTCACAGCAATGTATTCCAGTCTACATGTCTTGACAAGATATGTGCAAGAATATTATAGCAGCACGATTCAGAATACACCCAAAGTGGAAGCCATCCAGATGTCCAGTGGCAGAAAGATCAATAATTTGTGATATATCCACACAAGTGTTGAATAGCAACTAAAATGACTGAACCGTAATTTCACTCAACCACTTGGAAGACTGTCACAAACAACATTGAACAAAGAAGCCAGACACGAGGGTACATACTCTTTGACTATTTAGTCTTGCCTTTTTCTGAACTTTATATAATCTGTGGATTTAGAAGTTAGGAAAATGGCATGTGTGTGGCAGTTGAAAGGAGCCGCAAAGGGGGCCTTCTACAAGGCTTGTGATGTTTTATTTCTTGATTCTGGGTGCTAGTTACATAGTTGTGTTCCATTTGTGAAAGCTGCTCTCCCCATACACTATACACTTAGGATTGGTATGCTTTTCTGTATGTCTGTTATGCTTTTCTATATGAATATTATATTTCAGTAAAAAGCTAAATATACAAAGTAGTACAAAAAAGTTTAAATTTCAAAGAGCAATATTTCTACAAACAAATTCTGATAATTAGTAATGATGTCTACTTGTTCACTCGAGGAGAACTCAACTTTTTCCTGAAAGTCACACTCAGGTTCTTCACCTCTCTCCGTATTAGTGCCTGCTCCTTTTGTTGCGAGAACACCAACTAATGGGATAAATTTAGAAAAAAGTTAAATCTGTCCCTGTATGGTTAAGTCTGTGAATTCTATTTAAAAAAAATCTGTCACGAGAGCCAGATGGGACACTGGGAAGGGTTAAGGCTGTGGCAGAGGAGAAGATAGCGTTGGTTAGGGACATGGGTCGGTGGTAGGGTCAACTGGATATGGTTACCACTGAATAGAAGTTTCTGAATTAGGATTTGGAATAGCTGACGTCAGCAACTGAGGTGAGGGCTGCCAGAAGATTAGTTAGCAGATGCCAGGATAAGTGGAGAGGGGCAAAGGAGCGCGGCTTATTTATGGTATGTCTGAGATGGCATTGGGTATCCGTGTTAGGGTTTTGGAAAGTGCGAGGGGTGTTAGGTTTGGAGAACGTGATTTGGTGATCGTTTGGATGGTAACTGAAGTGTGGAGAGAGAATGAGAGCACTCAAAGAGCTGTGATTCTCAAACTTGGCTGCACATTAGAATTACCTTGAGAGCTTTGCAAAAATACCCATGCCTGGGCCACACCAATGACCAGGTAAAGCAGAATCTTTGGGGGGCTAGGGCCTAGCTATCTGTATTTTTCAAAAGCTCCTCAGGTTATTCTAATATGCAGCCGGACTGGGAACAAAATACAACAAGTAGATGCATAAATCAGACAGTTGTGATTGATTGGACACTATTGTCAGCACTGCCAATTTAGTTCTCATGAGGTAAGCACATTATTTCTCTTTACACTTACTACACTTATGGGGATATCGAGGCGTGAGAGTTAAGTAGTTTGCTTTAGGTTATGCAAACAGCTAATTAGGTCCTCGGGCCAGGATTCACAACCAACTCATTTACTCCAAGGGCTGTTCTCCTTACCATAACATCCTATTGCTTTAACATTTAAGAATGAGTGGGGGTGGGGTTGGGGGGGGGATTGAGACTTTTGGAATGGCAGCCGGAGAAGCACAGCAGACCCTCTCTCTAGTGGAACAACCTTTTAGCTGGTAACAAAAAAAATAAAAAAAAATCATTTGAAGTCTTTGGAAATGGATCTGAGGACATACAGCAAATGGAGAAACATTGAAGAAAATTTGCTAAATCTTGGTAAGAACAGTGAATCTGCAGTATTTGAGCCACGACCCGCTTACCACCTCTCCTCCGAAAGCTCTGTTCCTGGTGGGTCCAGCCAAGAAGATAGGATTCTGTTCCCCCAACCCCAGTTCCTTAGTCTAGGGCTAGGAGAGGTAGACCACCTGCTGTGAGAAATACTAGAAGTATCAGAAGGAGGGAAGACCAAGAGAGAGAAAGAAAAACACTAATCTGTACGTTCAAGAAGCCCAGCCCTGTCCTGCCCCCTGCTGTGGCTGCTAGGCTGTCTCGCTGTGACTCCAGGCTTGGGATGCCTGCAACCACAGTGCAAATGCCCGCAGTTGGGGCGGGGGCATGGGTGTAAGGCCAGTTAAATACCACAACGCTCAGTGTTCTTCCTGAAATCCAGCAGCTTTTCTTGAATAAATGCTCCCTGGCTAACTGCAAGCCTTTGGTTAATTTCCAGAGTTCTGTCCATTTTCTTCGTCGGTTTTCTCACTGCTTTGATGGAAGAAAGAATTTTTGTAAGCCCTCATAACCCCCATTTTTTGCTGACATCCGAGTTGAATTTTCATAGGAATTTTCTTAAGATTAATTAGTGGCTGTTTATAGTTTGGAAATCTAAAAGCTCATCCATAAGGACTAACTAAAAAGAGAAACCACGGTGTATATTTATAGCAGAATATCGTGTAGTTGTTAAAAGAAGGATGTGATTTTAACTGTGCTGATAGAAAAGATTTTCAAGGGATAATGCTAAATGAAAAACAAGTTGCTAATAGTATGTGGTATTCTGTTTGTATCAAGTATTGGATACACAAGAGGAAAAACACAGGTGTGTGCTATATATACAAACATTTATATACATATGTACATATATACACATACGTATGTATACATATATGTATACACACATATGTACATATATGTGTATACATATATGTATATATGTATATGTATGTATACATACACATACGTATGTATATGTATATATGTATACATGTATACATATATACATATATATGTACATATGTATATATACATATACATATATGCATAGAACATTTCCAAAAGAATATAATGGTTTCCTCTGGACCATAGGAAGTGGGGGGTGCTTTTTAGATCTTCACCCCACTTACTATTATTTGAGTTTTTGAGTATCTATTACTTTGAAATAACTTTAAAAAGTTACTGAATATTTGTTATCTTTAAACTACCAAATAGGGTATGTGTTAGTTTAAGGTCTGCAAATTAAAGATTGCAGGATCTTGAAGATATTTGTGCTCATAGCCCCCTCTCTTTTGTTTCTCTGAGCACTCTTGATTGTAATTTTAATGCTTAGGAAATCCTGTTGCCTGAAAACTTTAAGAATAATTAATTCACTTTTAGTTTTGATCAGCTGGGATAATCCACAAGTAGTGGTAATGACTAACGTGTTCTCTTTTCACCCCAGTGCTCTTCTAGACTTTGGACATTAGTACCTGCCCCCGGAAACAAGTCACTCTCTTTTGTAAGAACAGTAACAGCCATCCTTTGTTACCTTTCTTTTTCTCTTTGAAAGAGGAGGAATAATCATTGAGTCCTGAAATATCATGAGTAGGTAGAATTTAATGATCCGAACTGAAAATCTTCCTGTGAACTGTAGGACGCGCCCCCCCCCCCCCCCAAGCCAGTGTGTACGCATAGGTTCTCCAGGGAGTTTTTGGTTAGCTATGCTGTGAAATCCTTGGGATTTCATAATATATCTTGTCTCATTTTCCTGTTATGAAACGGGGTTTTCAGCCTGGTTTTTCTTGTCTGTTTTCAGATCACAGAACTGTGTGGTGCAAAGCGGGTTGGTTATTTTGGTCCAACACAGTTTTACATTGCCTTAAAATTGATTGCTGCAGCACAGTCTGGCCTTCCTGTACGGATAGAGAGTATTAAATGTGGTAAGTATCTCCCATTTTTACGTTTGATTGTCCACAACAGGTGTCTTGTTTATGAGAACCATTTTTAGTGGGCTTAAGGCCTGTTGTATAAGCATTTATGGAATTTCTCCTTGCTTCTAACAAGGTGTCTGTTAAATGAAGTAAGAAAATGTAGTGGATGTCTTACTTTCTTTTTGTTTCTTTAGGAAAAAAATAAGAGAGTGACCTGAGATTCATTCCTTTTAACTGAATTAAAGCTGAAATAGATTTTGTTCTTTAGCAGAAAGAGATCAGGACAGGAATTCTAGAGCCTGTGGCAAAATAGTAACATTTAGTTTAATTTTCCTCTTGAGGAATATGCAGTGTCATTTGAAGTTCTTTTAGGGACAAGGGCACAAATACCTGGGAGAGTATGAATGGAGCTGTCCCTTTTTTCTTTCCTGTCCCTGCCAGTCATATCGTATATGATCATCCTTAAAAAAAATTTTTTTTTAAATGTTTGTTTATTTTTGAGAGAGACAGAGCATGAGCAGGAGAGGGGCAGAGAGAGAGGGAGACACAGAATCCAAAGCAGGCTCCAGTTTCTGAGCTGTCAGCACAGAGCCTGACACAGGCCTGAAACCCATGAACCACAAGATCATGACCTGAGCCGAAGTCAGACGCCCAACAGATTGAGCCGCCTAGGCGCCCCATACATCATCATCCTTTAATCCCCCAATTCCTAAATAACTGTTCTAATCATTATTAAGTACTATGGAGCTACCAAAATTTTGGCAGAATGAACTTAGCTTCTCAAAGTTTTGGTTTAAAATTTTCTTATCTTGCCATCCTTGCCCCCAACCCACTGAGTGTTTGAGTACTCTCCACAACTTAAACAAAAAGCAGAGCCCCAGACTCTTAGCATCATCTATACTGTCTCATTATTGGGTTTACAAGTACCTATGAAGAAGGTGATTATTCCAGGGTTATGCTGATGTCCTCTGATACAAGTTACTTCCATATGCTCACATAGCCATGCAGGAACTTTTGCCTTTTCCTCATTTTGAGATAAAAACCACTCCACTGTCCACATGTGTCCTGTGAAGCCTTGTAAACGTAAAAGTGAGTTCAGGAACCTTGTAGAACAACTCTGAGAAGATTCTGATGGCTTGACTATGGGAAACAAAGTCCTTTTGCGCTAACCATCAGAGAGTCACAATCATCCTGCTAATCTTTCTTAAAGGTTTAGTGCGTGCCAGGTACCATCTCATTTAGTCCTCCCAGCATCCCACTAAATTAGGTGTTTGTGTTAGTTTACATTCTGTATGAGAAACTGTGAAACCAATTCCGCTGGAATCCCCGTGCCTTAACAAAATGAAGGTTCGCTTCCTGCTTTGCAGTGGGTCATGGTGACCCTCTAGGGCAGCTTCCCTCCATGTGGTGCCTCTGTGATCCTGGCTGCTTGATCTTGTGCCCCCCCCCCCCCCCCCCCCCCCCCCCCCCCCCCCCCCCCCCCCCCCCCCCCCCCCCCCCCCCCCCCCCCCCCCCCCCCCCCCCCCCCCCCCCCCCGTAAGCAACAGAGAAATAGTTTCTCACCCTAGCAATTAAATGCTTTGTCCTGGATGTGGCTCATGTTACTGCTGCTCACAGTGCATTGGCCAGAACTTGTCACGTGGATCCACTGAACTGCAGGGTAGACTGGGGCGGGTGGGGGGGGGGCATGCAGTTGTCCCCTGTACCCGCAAGGAGAGAACTTTCTGTGGATGAACACTGGAAGTCTCTACTGCGGCACTCTTTTTACCCTCATCTTACAGATGATTATTGAAGTTGAAGTTTAGGGGGCCTTGAGTAATTTGCCTAAAGACTTCAGGTTAGTAGAGTTTGGAGCCAGAATCTCAGTCTCCAGTTGCCGTGCTCTTCATTACTGTGCATAGTAGCCTCTTCTTGATTATTCTCTTTATTAAGGTGCTGATTATAATCTGGAGTCACAGAGTATTTTCTGAGTGGGGAAAAAATCTGACCCCAAAAGGCATCCCTTGGTATTACATAATTTGGTTTCTTAAAATAGATTTAAAAAATTGTTTTATTTATTCATTACTCATGTATTTTTTTTTTTTTTTGAGAGAGTGGGGAGAGGGGCAGAGGGAATCTTTAGCAGGCTCTACACAGCATGGAGCCCAGCTTGGACCTCGATCCTACAACCGTGGGATCATGACCTGAGCTGAAATCAAGAGCTGGATGCTCAACTGATTGAGCCACCCAGGCACCCCAAAATAGGTTTTTTGTTGGAGTGTTATTTCAGTGGCAAGTTTGGTATTTATGACTACAGGGCTGAGCAGTCACTGCTATAAGTCACTTGCTATGATTAGAGCCACATCACATTGTATTTGGACTTGTGGTAGACACTGAAAATTTCCATTCCACTGTAAATGGTCATTAAGCTTTATTGTTGTGTCTTCCAACTTTTATCTGCTGGAAAAGCTAAAGCTGCTTTTTGTATACAAGAATAAATTTCTGACACTTTTGTTGTTTAAGTTAGACTGGTCTTTTACGGGATTTGTGCCTACATCTACAGCTTAATTTCCTAGGAGGAGAAAGGGGGACGGAGTGTCTAAATGATCACATGTGTCAAGGATTAACGCTTTTTCTTAAGTGTAAGGCTTTCTCAGTTGTACCTTATAAATCCTGATGCTGCCTTTTGCCTCTGACAGTTTATACTCAGTTAATTTTGAATTTTCTTCCTTCACTTAAAGACTTATTAAATAAATGTTATTTACAGTCAGCATATGTTAAGTAAGAATGAGGGCAAGATTAGGCCAAACTTTGAGCTGCCACTTAGAATTTTCCAAGTTGTTGCTTGAAATCCATTCGCTTATTGTTTGATGACACAAACCTTGAAGGCCAAAGAGGATGCTCTGTGAGAACCTGATCGGAAAGGCTGTAGTAGCCTCATGACACTCAGGGAGTTGTGAGTCCGTTCTTACTTCCTGAATTACATGAGTCTGTGTGTATGTGTGTGTTAACCTCTAACCCGTAGCCTTGCCCATTTTGGTCAATGCCACCACCATCTACAGTTGCTCAAGCCAGGAGCCTAGAAGTCATCCTTGATTCCACCTTTTGCCTCGGTCCACAGTGTAATCTGTCAGCAGTCCTGGCAGTGTGGCTCCAGTCTTATTGCCTTCTCCCTCCATCTCTCTATCCTACTAGACTGGGCCACCTTCAGCCACTCACCTGGATACCACAGTGGTTTTGTCATTGATTTCTTGGCCTCCTCTCTTCTCTATTCCAGCCTCTTTGCCTATATGGCAGTAGGCAATATCACAATATCCATCAGATCATTTTGTCCTCCCCCTTGAAATCCTCCCCTGGTTGGCTTATTGTACGTACTAAATTCAGTCACTACACTGATCTGTAGGGCCCTGAGTGATCTGGTCTCTGCCTCCTTCTCCGTCCTCATCTTAAACCTGCCCCGCCTTGTGTTCTCCATCTTGCCCCCAGCCTCACTGGCCTTCTAGCCATTTCTGGGCCATCTCTTTCCCGCTGCAAGAAAGACCATGTTATCTCGAGGTTTTGGATTCCCTACAGTCTGTGTCTTTCCCCCTCTCTTTTCCATGGCTCGCTCTTCCTCTTCATCCTTCAGGATTTGTGCACTGTCCCCACCATCCTGTCTAGAGTAGGTTCTGTCAAATTAATTCATTAATGAAGGAACCAGCATAGAATAAAACTGGCTCAGGAAAATACAGGAGAGTCAGAAGTATTTATAGTCCTGGAAGGAAAGAATGCTGGAATAAGATTGCTAAATTACATATAAAATTGATGAATGCCCTATAGAGCAATAAAACTGTGACTTGGCTATTAGACTCTCTTCTGGGATGAAATTCACCTGCATTGCTATTAGACAAGGTTAGTTAGCTAACAGTTTTCTATGAGTTAATATCGATCCTTTCAGTGTTGTAAGATGCCTAATGAAGAGTAAACAGTAAGTCAAAACAAAAGTACATGTCCCTAGGGAGTTAGGTAATCCTTGGATGGGTTAATCCTGTTAGATGATGCTTCTGTGTGACTGTCCCCTCCCTGCTTTACTTTCAGCATCTGCTCCTTTATGGCACTTTCATCAGTTTGTAAATACTCCTTTATAGGTTTGTCTAATTTCTGTCTTCCTCACTAGTCTGCAAGCTTACCTAAAGGGAAGGGAGGAGGATCTGGTAGCCCCTGCTCTGTGTACCACTGTGGACACTCAAGGCATGTTTGTTGAATGAGTGAAGAGATGAATGCTGATGAATGAGGACCGAGTGTTAATCATCTGTCACTTTTTAATCTCAAACCTTTGGATTTCAGGTTCACCCAGAACTCCTAAGGGATTTCTAAAGAAGTCCTCTTTCTCAGGCCGTGGTTCCCAGCCTTGTTTGCACTTGAGAATTGCTGGAGAGCTTTAAGTGCAAACTAAAAAATACAGGTGCCTGGGGCCACTTCCAGAAATTCTCATTTAATTAGCCCCGGAGTGCAGCCTGAACGTGGGGATTTTTAAGAGCTCCCCCATGTGATTCTTATGTGGAGCTGGGGTTGAGAGCAAGTTCTAATGAAAACCGAGTAGAGCATTTTCAAGAGCTTTGCTTAAACTGTGTTTATAGTTTTGGTTATATCGGGACCTGAGTTGGAGTGAGGCCAGCGGCACCCAGGGCACGTAACTTTAAGGGGAAAGTCACACTCTGGGCCATACAAGTGCTGATTCTGCATTTACACGACCCTGAGAGTGAGCACCTCCTTAAATGTTGGCACTAGGCATCTCTCTAGCCTCACCCTATTTTGCCGGTTAAACAAATGGTGAAACCTTAGGATAATTTAGGAGGAGAGAAGCAGGGGGTGAAATTGAGGACCATTGGAGAATTCCTGATGAGGAAACCACATGGTGGACACTTGCTCTGGGAACTGTCCCTTCCTTCTTTCTGGGGACTGGCCGTGGGGGGTGTGAGGACTGAGAGAAGGTATAGGTAGGGCTTTTTAGAGGAGGTTTTGTAACCTCTTTTGTGTCATGGGCTCCTATGGCAGCCTGACACTCCTTCTTGGAATAATGTTCTAAATACATACAAAGACGTAGGAGTCCAAAGGAAACCAATTATATTGAAATTAAAACTAAGATACTTAAGAATGTTATATAGCAATATCCATACTACTTCATTAATGTATTAAATAAGAGACCTAAGAGTGACCTAAATAACTACTATACTTTCAAAGTAGTGAGCGGCATAAACAGTACTTGAAGATGTCTACAACAAGTGTAATGTGATATATAAATACCTGATTTCGGTGGGTGGCAAAGTTACAGGTGCTGCTAATGATACTACAGCGCTTTGTTGCCTACATTCATAATTGAAAGAAATGCAAATTTTTGGTTAGGGTAGGGAGAATAAAGATGGAATTTTTTTCTTAACCAAGATGACAGACCCCGTGATTTCTTTCTACAGCCCCTCTGGGAGTCTCCGAATGCTAATAGTGCAATAATGTGGCTCACATAGCCTCTAGGCTGTGTTCCCCAGACTGGTTATTGATCTAGTGGCAGTCTGGCACAGTCTGTAGGGAAAGGAGAAAGAATTAGGACAAAAGAGTGAGTTACTTATAAAATGAAATGTACTCAATTCTACGATGGTTGTTTTGATTAAATGCCCTTTGATGACATTGATAATGAGTAAATGTAATTGATTCGCCATGACCCCTCCAAAAATTACAAGAGGAGGGAGCCCCTGCAGGCAGGAGTGTTATGCTCATGGTCCTGTCACCATATTGCTGCATGTCTGGGACGTTCCTGGGCTTAGTTCTCCACCTGTGAGATGTGGATTTTCCAGCAGGTTTTCTCTAGACCATTTTCCAGCTCCGAAATGGTGCAGTTTTATGTTGAGTGTTCAAACCTGCAATAGAAAGAACGTTTTGATTTTTAGCATGACAGTAGAGCCTAGTGGCTGAGTGTGGGTCACAGCAATAGACTGCTGGATTTTGAATGGTTGGACCATCACTTTTTCTTTTTGTGCCCTCGTACAAAGTGGTGCCCTCCTAACCTCTTTGAGCTTCACGTGGCTCACCTGGGGAAGGGGTGTCCCAATAGTACCTGCCTTACAGGGTTGTTGCGAGCATAAATCAGGTAATGTTAAAATTTTGGAAAAGCGTCGAAACTATGTTAATATAGTACTTGTTAGCCACATTTGGCTGGCTGTTGAGGACTTGAAATCTGGTTAGTGTTGACTGAGAAATTAAAATTTTAATTTAATAGAAATATTTTAAAATTTAAATATGCAAGCAGTGTATTTTTCCATTAAATGAAACTTTATTGTTTTAGTAAGACTACATTTTACTTTAACTGTAGGCATTGTGTAAGACTAGGATCAAACTTCTCCTGTAAAGGGCTAGGTGGTGGATATTTTAGACTCTGTGAATCATATGGCCTTTGCTGCAACTTGATTATCTTGATTATATTCACTACAGACTCTGCCCTTGAACTACGAAAGCGGATATGGGTACTATGTAAAGAAACAAGAATGGCTGTGTTCCTTCCAATAAATCTTTATTTATGGACACAAATTTGAATTTCATACAATTTTCACATCACAAGCTATTTTTATTTTCTTTTTTTTTTAAGTTTATTTATTTATCTTGAGAAGGAGAGAGAGCACACACACATAAAGGACACAGACAGGGAGAGGGAGAGAATACCAAGCAGGCTCTGCACCATCAACAGTGAGCCTGATGTAGGGTTTGAACTCACAAACTGTGACATCGTGACCTGAGCCGAAGTCGGACGCTTAACCGACTGAGCCACCCAGGCACCCTATTTTTCTTTTGATGTTTTTCATTAAAAAATGTAAAGCCCATTCTTAACTCATGGAATATACAACTCATAGGTTTATCCCCAAGATAAATGAATTCATGTTCATCAAAAGCCATTTATAAGAATGTAACATTTATATTCATAATGGCCCGAAACTGGAAACAGCCTAGATGGATTTTAAAAATTTCAATATGTTCATAAAAATGGATTACTCCATAGCAATGAAAAAGAATAAGCTCTGTCTACATACATTACATTGGATGATTCTTACAAAATGTTGTGAAGGAATCTAAGTCTCAAGGATTATTACTGAATGATTCCATTATGTGGAGTTCTGTAATGGCGAAGGTAGTCTGTGGATTTAGAGATTAGAACAGGGGTTGCAGAGTGGGACAAGGAGAGGGGATTAACTAGAAATGGATGGGAAGGAAAATTCTGTATGATGGAAATGTCCTATCTTAATTTGGGTGTTATGTGCTTAATGTATGTGTTTGTCAGAACTCTTCAAATAGTACACTTAAGATTTAGAAAAATTATCCCTCCATACAAATACTCCTTACATAATTTAAAAAGAAATGAATTGGTTGTGTTAACATTTAACATTGTGTGGTATTTCTTAGTAAAATCCAGGTTTCTGGCCACATTCCTTCATGTCACCTGTCAACTGGAACTGAGCTGTTCCAGTAGCATTGCCAGTAGCCATACTAGTGTGGCTTCTGAGCACTTGAAACGTGGTGCGTCTGAATCAAGGTGTGCAGTGCAGGTAAAATACACCTGGGAGTTTGAAAAAAAACTTAGTCTGAAAAAAAGAATGTAAACTATTTCAGCGATTAGACAACAAAAAGAAAAGGCATATAAATTGGCAAGGAAGAAGTCATTAATATTTTTTATCTTGATTATATATTGTAATGATAATATTGGGTTCAAATAATTATTAAAATTAATTTTACCCATTTCCCTTTTTATTTGAAAAAGTTTTGAAAAATTTTGATAACATATACATGACATAAAGTTTACCATAAAGTTTATTTTTATCTTAACTAGTATTTATTTATTTTTAAAAATTTGTTTAACATTTTTATTTATTTTTGAGAGACAGAGAGAGACAGTGCGAGCGGAGGAGGGGCAGAGAACGAGGGAGACACATAATCCCAAGCAGGCTCCAGGCTCTGAGCTGTCAGCACAGAGCCCTATGCGGGGCTCGAACCCATCAACCGTGAGATCATGACCTGAGCTGAAATCTGACGCTTAACCAACTTAGCCACCCAGGTGCCCCTTAACTATTCTTTTAAAGTAATCTCTGTGCCCATTGTGGGGCTCTAACTCCTGACCCTGAGATCACGAGTTTTGTGTTTTACTGACAGAACCAGCCAAGTGCCATGCCTTAACCATTTTTTAATTGTACGGTTCAGTACATTCATATTATTGTGCAACCATCTCCACCATCCATCTCCAGAACTCTTTTCATCTTAGAAGTATGAAACTCCATGGGGTGCCTGGGTGACCCAGTCAGTTAAACGTCAGACTCTTGATTTTGGCTCAGGTCATGATCTCAAGGTTCGTAAGATTGAGCCCTGCATTGGGCTCTGTGCTGACAGTGCAGAGCCTGCTTGGGATTCTCTCTCTTGGTCTCTTTCTGCCCCTCCCCTGTGTGCGCTTGGTCTAAATAAATAAATACATAAACAAACAAATAAATAAAATAATAGAAATATGAAACTTCATACCTGTTAAACAGCTCTGCATTGCCCCTCTCCCCAGTCACAGGCAACCCCCATTCTACTTTCTGTCTCTATACATTTGTCCGCTGATCCCTCAAATAAGTGAAATCATACAGTATTTGTGACTGGTTTCTTCACTTAAAAAAATTTTAGTTACTATACAATTTACAATGATGTGGCTGGCGTTATATCTAGTGGATGGTATTGAAGGAGAGTAAACAGCCGCCACCATTTTAGACAGGACAGAGTTCTATGCTCAGTCCCACCTCTCCCCAGTGCCATTTACCATTTGGTATTGGATTTATGTTTTCTTTTTTATGTTCACATTTCTTCTAATTGAGGAAATGGAAGTATTTCTTACATTCCTGTCTCCATCAGACATGGAAAATCAAAGGATTTTCCCCTACTTTTTAGAGGGTCATATCTTTGGAAGCATAGTTTTCTTTGTGGAAGGGAAAGATAGTCATTTAATATACAAAGTGTTTCTGTGTTCAAAGACTACAACCTAAGGTAGCATTATGAAACAAATTACTGCCTTGGATGGCTGCACTCATTGTCTCCTTGGCCCCTATAAACCTTTAATTTGAACTCTTTATTTATTTCCTTGTGTTAATTGAATTCCGTTTGGGAGAAAAGATTCTAACCAACTACTACTACAAACGGCTCTTCTCTTGTGATTACTTGACATAAATCACTGGATAGCAGGTACTTTATTGATTAGCTTTCAAATAAAGTTTCACTATTAAATATGGTGTCCATATGACTAGAAAGCATTTAGACTGAATATTTATTTACAGACTACAGTTTTACTTTGCAGTTTTTGAAAGCTTGGAGCAGTGTAAGGGAGATAGCACCTTCATTAAGATTTTCAGTGATATGATGATTATTATGTATGGTGACAATCTGTTAAGTGAGTGTTGTTTAAAACCACATAAGCAAAGAAAGTACAGGAGAAATTCAGCTGTATTTTGTGTTTTGCTGTTTGGTGGCTGTTTGGAGGAGAGAGGATCTTTGCCAGGTGAATAGTTCTGGAGAAATGCCATAGCCAGGGAAGGAGGACAGTGTGTGAAGTGACAGGGTCCTAAAGGGTATCTGGGAGTCCTTGTATAATAGTTGATACTCATCATCTCGTGTTTGTATTCTCTCATTCCTGGAATTATCTGTTGAACACCAGTGAGACACTGGTCGGGGGGTTTACACATGTGGGCTTTTCCTACTCTTCTCCCTCAAGTAGTGTTTGGAAGTAATTCTTCCTCTCATGGGCAATCAGGGTACAGATTATTTTATGTGAGCTTGTTCCTTCTTTTTAGATCCCTTTTGCAGACCGAACTGAAAGAAATCCCTTTCTGAGAAGAGAACCATGGGATTAGCTTATATTTGACTTACTAAGAATCTATGTTTTCTCTGCTTTTGCCTTTTTTCTTTTAAAGTCCATTCCTGCCTTGAGTACTGGAGAGCTGCCGAGGTTGGGAAACGTTAAAATGTTAAAAATGGTGGCCATCCTCTTTTTAGAGGAGAGTCCTGGTTTAATTTTCCAGATTGCTTATTTATGTCTCTTGGGCCTTTTGGCTGATTGATCATGCAGGGATTTGTCATATTGCCTACTTCTTTGAATCAAATGTGGACATAGCAACTAAAAATAAACACAATGTGGATATTAGAGAACCAGGGGCCTTCTTTGCCTGGGGAGCTGGGATACTTGGTTGTGTTGCTAAGATGTTTTCTGGCTTTAGCACAGCATCAGTCATTGGAAGTGCAGCTGTGTTTGGAATGGGGCGCTGATGGAAGTGCGGAGGCACAGTGATGAGTATTATCCTGAACAATGGATACAGATGCAAATCATTATGCATAATCCATAATATTATCCCCATTTTTGGAGTCCTTTGTGTTGTGTGATTGTGTGTGATTTGCCGCACTGAGAACTAGAAGTGTGCCAAAGCATCATTTCTGTTTCAGAATAGTTTTATCAGATATTTGAAAGATAAGTAAATATTCCAGACTGTTGGGTTTGAACTCTTTGTAGCATTGTGAGTGTGGCTAATGGTTTTGACAGTAGAATCTGGCCGAACGGACTGATCGCTGTAACTTAAAGTATTTTCCTTATTCCATTATGAAAAGACAATTGAAGATTGAGCGTGAAAATTCCTTAAGGAATTACATAGGGTGAAAAACTGTCACCCAGGGGGCGCCTCAGTGGCTCAGTCAGTTAAGTGTCTGACTTCGGCTCAGGTCATGATCTTGTGGTCCATGAGTTCGAGCACCGTGTCAGGCTTTGCGCTGACAGCTCAGAGCCTGGAGTCTGCTTCAGATTCTGTGTCTCCCTCTCTCTCTGCCCTGTCTTCATGCACGCTCTGACTCTCTCTTAAAAATAAGCAAACATTAAAAAATTAAAAAAAATAAAAGGAAGGCTAATGATAGTCTTGAGTTGTGAGGATTGAATGACGTAATATTTGCAGATGTTAATATAGTATCTGGCATATAATGTGTGTTATATGGGTTTTGCCTGTTTCATTTGCCACATATCGTGTTCATACAGTATCAGAGCCTTTTAGCTGGTACCAGACTAAAGGCTGAGGTAGGAGATCAGTCCAAAACCTGAATATGTTCCGTGATGATTTGACAGCATTTAAAAATGTTAAGCCAGAATTGCTTGGTAAAACTGAAGCATTTTTTTATCATGACATTATTATAGGAGTCTTCACTGTGTCAAAATAAAAATTTAATCTATATTTAGTGCTCTGGAATTTTTCCTCAAAAATGATTCATCTTTTGGCCATTGAGTTCCGCTTTTCACAGTTTTAAAAAAGTCTCACTTGAGCTTCTCTGATTCTGGTCCTAAAGAACTGCCGCTGCCTCGCTTTCTGATGTCAAAGACCGATGCTGAGATCCGATTTGGGAACCCGACTGAACTGCATGGAACTAAGGTTCAGATTCCATATTTAATCACAGAAAAAAATACCTTCAAAAGAATGGACGATGAGGATAAACAGG
Source organism: Prionailurus bengalensis (assembly GCF_016509475.1). NCBI lineage: Eukaryota > Metazoa > Chordata > Mammalia > Carnivora > Felidae > Prionailurus > Prionailurus bengalensis. Next base: position 13,522,411 of record NC_057361.1, read on the forward strand.
TAAACAGTCTGATCAGGGGTGTCCATTTGATTCTGACAGTGAAACCTCACATAGCCGTGCTTCATATCTACTGTCAGGCTTCTAGCAAATCTCACCATCTGGGATACAATTATAGACTTGGAAGGAAGCCAGTGAAGTTTCCTTGTAGCAAGAAAAAGCTGAAGTATAGCCACCCATTCGCTCTTTAGAGCTTACTTGAATGTAGATTGTGTCCAGAGTGAGGCCACTGATTTTTATTTTTTATTTTTAAGTGTTTGTTTATTTTTGAGAGAGTCAGAGTGTGAGTGGGGGAAGGGCAGAGAGAGAGGGAGACACAGAATCCGAAGCAGGCTCCAGGCTCTGAGCTGTCAGCACAGCCCAGTACGGGGCTCGAACTCTTGAACTGTGAGATCATGACCTGAGCCGGTCAGAGGCTTAACTGAGCCACCTGGGTGCCCCAAGGGTATGATTTAATACACTTATTTGATTTCTCTAATCAGTATTTCTAAATGGGTTCTTTGAAATGGAACTTCTAGGATTTTTTTTTTTAAAGTTTTTTTTTTTTCAACGTTTATTTATTTTTGGGACAGAGAGAGACAGAGCATGAGTAGGGGAGGGGCAGAGAGAGAGGGAGACACAGAATCGGAAACAGGCTCCAGGCTCCGAGCCATCAGCCCAGGGCCCGATGCGGGGCTCGAACTCACGGACTGCGAGATCGTGACCTGGCTGAAGTCGGACGCTTAACCGACTGCGCCACCCAGGCGCCCCGGATTTTTTTTTTTTTTAAGTAAAGTCTAAGTCCAACATGGTGGGACTTTAACTCAAGACCCTCAGATCAAGTCACATGCTCTAGTGACTGAGCCAGCCAGGCGCCCCTAGGACTTTTTAATAGATCCTCTCTTCACAAAAAAAGTTTGGAGAAAAGGTTTCTGTGGTTAAATATATTTGGAGAGTGCTGCTTCATATCCTTGGGTGAAAGACTACATTCTGAGGCTTGGAGACTCATAAGTGCTCATTAGCAAATTCAAGGCCCTGACAAGTCCCGCTGTGAAGAGACATGGAGATTTGTGTTTACTAAACTTGTTTCACCAGAGAATCCTTCCTTGTGGGGCTTGTTTGGGATGCCAACTTGGGAAATGCTGCCATTTCACATTTAGCAGGTTAGGGACAAGAGTAGGGAGGAGAGGCTTTAAAAATTAGAGCACTAATTGCAATAGTTAGGTGGTGATTGGTAGAGATGAAAGCATAAAATTTCAGAAAAGTATGCCTATCAAGAAAGAGATAAATGGTCTTATTTATGCATTAGTGAACCCTGGGGGCACCAAGGTACAGCTCATACTTCTAATAAAGATACTGAATCATGCAGAAAAGTCAAATTACATTGAATATAGTATCTTCTATAAGACCAAGAAATTTGTCATATTTTAGGAAGATGAGTCAAAACGTTTTTTAAATGCATTGTGTAACAAAGGATTAAGTTGAAAAACTATATGGCTCACCATGATAATGCTGGATATATGAGGTGTTGCTGCAGAAGTTTTATATTTATAGCCAAGTGAGGTATAGCATGTCTTGTTAAATAACTCAGTGTAATGTTGATGTCATAATTCTGATACATTTTAAATGAGTTCTTTAGGGATATATATGTAAAGGGGTATAGGAAGCTTCAGTCAGTACTCTGGCATGTTTTCCTACCAGCATTTGGAGAGGAATGAGGGTCTGCTGTCCCAAGATGGTTGATACTCTGGGGACTTTCTAGGCCCATCCCTGGCTGCGTGATTGAGGACACATCCTTTCACCTGAGGGTAGGTTTGTACTCTGCCCATCCCATCTGTTGGTGTGAGGTCACACTTCAAATATTCTTTTCTTTTTCTTGAAGAAGGGTATTTGATCAGTAACTCAGATTGCCTTTTTTTTAGACTAAGAGTACCTATATAGTCTGCATGTTGATTAAAAGTACTGTTTCCTTGTTACTTGGGTACTCCAAAGTTACCAGTTTATTGGTAGCATTGAAAAGGAGGAAACCCAGTAGCAGAGTAAGGTTGTTTGCTTTGCTAGACTCTTACATAAAATTCACATTTTAACTGAGATTTGAACTGTAGCTTATTAAGCCTCCATCCTCCTGTTTAGGAGTGGTTTGCCCATGATGCATTGTTTCATTATCCCCTAGTGTGAAAAAGAAAAAGCTGGCATTTTACTCTGGTACAGTAAGCCCCAGCAACATTTAGCATTAAGCATTTTAAGTGTGTATTTTTAATACCCACATTTGCTGGAAGACTTGGTAAGTGTAAATCCAGGAAATAGGAGCCTTTATTATAAACACATGAAAATTGAATTTATCCACGAAGAGATCACATTTGGGGAGTGTGAATGCTATTTCATGTGATCATTGTCTTCCATTTTCCAAAGGAAAATACTAGTGGAATAACGGAAAGCATTTCATGCTAGTTTTAGTAATTTAGGCAACTGAGTGCTGGCGAGACTTTGTTCTCTGGGAGACTTGAATCCTCAGACACTGCGTTTTAACCAAGCCGTGTTTTTGAGAAAACATTTCCTCCCATTTGTGAAATCAGCCGTCTCACCGGCGGTAGAGTTGCATTATACTTCGTAACTGCCGTTCAAAGCACCAGGCTTCTCAAGTGACTGCCTCTGAACTCTGCTCTGGTTCCTTTGAAGCAGGAAGCACAGTCTCCCACGATGTCACCCCTCGCCTCCCCTCCTTCTTCCCCGCCTCATTACCAGAGGGTGCCCTTGAGCCATGCCTACGGCAAACTGCGGAGCAACACGGAGCAGATGCATCCAGGTAAGAGGCGATCTTGTCCAGCTGTCCCAGGCAGTGTCCTAGAGACTCCTTAATCTCTCAGGCAGCAACACCACCAGCTGCTGAATCTCCTGACTTAATTACCTCTGTCTTTGGAAACATGGCTCAATTTAATTTTGTACTCTCAAGCAAGGCTTTTTAAAAAAATAAAATGAAATGTATCCTAGTGGTGCCTTGTGTCCTATCCGAAACAAACCAGTTTCGACTTGTAATTGATTTAGATGATTTAATCCTTCGTATATAGATTTCATTACCTGGGAACATCGCATGTCGAAGGTTTATATTGTCTTGGAATTGTTCCTTTCAGTAGACATTCCAAACATGTTTATATAACAACGGCTTTTCTGAAACTACTTAAAAATATAACTCTGCAAAAGCAAAAGAGTTGATTCAACCTTTAAAGACAGATCACATAAATGAAAATATCTCGCTCTTGTGTTTGAGAAGAATAAGGGAAATGGTAGGGGAAGCATTTTGCTGAGAGCATGTGGCGTGCCCAGTTGTGGGGTCGCCTGCTTGCTCACACTTAACGCCGTGCTGGCCGCATTAGCGGTAAGGTACGTTAGTTGTTCCGAGTTGGCTGCCTAGCCTGCAGTGCTTAAGGCTGCGTGCACTCACGGCAGTGCCTTGTCCTCCTGGGGCTCTGGCTCGTACTTTAAGATAGGACCAATTAAAGGTATTCTAGAATCAGTTATTCATCACCCTCCTCTTGTATTTTGTGGGCTGTGTTTGAAAATGACCCAGTTTCTGCAGGGTTTTGCTGCGTTGAAAATAGTGGTGAGTTCTAGAGGGACACAGATAAAAATGTGTGCTAGGCTATAGAGAGGCTATAATATTGTAGAGAGGAGCCGGTGTGGCATAATGAAAAAATTTTTTGATGGGAATCAGAAGGTGTGGGTTTATGTGACTAGCTATGTGACCTTGGGCAAGACACTGAACTGCTCTGAACCGTGATTTCTTCTCCTCTTTTAAAATGGGGTAACACTATTCTATTGGGGTGTTGTGAGGATTAGCGGAAACACGAAGTCTGATTGGAAATTAAGTCCTATGCAAATGCAAGATGATGCTGTTAAGGGATAGTAACAAAAAATCACTCTCCTTAAACTCGAATGTCCCATTGGAGTCTGAAACAAAATAGGGTTGAGAATTCTTCACTTTGCTTTTAGCCTCTCCTGCCTGATTTCCCTAGTTTTAGAAGCAGAGCTCTTTTTTTGATTCTTAATGTTATTTGGGCTTGGACATTGGAGTTTTATGCCCAGCGTGGTGCCTGTTTTTTGGTTTTTAATTCACACGTGAGTCATTTTTTGTTCTACTGAGTCAGCCTATTACCAGGTTCTTCGCTATATCTATATCTATAATCTATATCTATCTATCTATCTATATATATCTATTTGGCTATTCCTGTAAAAACTTGTCTGTATTCACTGTCTCTACTTCTTGCCCCATTCTTTCCTCATTCCAGTTGGGCTTCCATTCCCCTCATTGGCAAGGAAACAACCTGCTTCTCTCCGTCTTCCTTGACTCTTAGCAGCCTATGTCAAGGTTGTCCATGCCTTCATTCTTACTTATTTTTTCTAAATGATAAAATGCACATATTTAAAAATCTCCCAAGTTGAGTTTTGACAAATGGATGCATCCATGTAGCCACCACTTTGATCAAGAATAGAACATTTCCGGGGCGCCTGGGTGGCTCAGTCAGTTGAGCGTCCCGATTCTTGATTTTGGCTCAGGTCATGATCCCAGAGTCTTGGGACTGAGCCCCACATTGGGTCCTGTGCTGAGTGTGGAGGCTGCTTAAGATTTTCTGTCTCCCTCCGACCCTCTCCCTGACTTCTGTGTGCACTTTCTCTAAACAAACAAACAAACAAACAAACATACATTTCAATCACCCTACAGATGCCCCTTTCCAGTCACTCCCTGGCCTCCAAAGTGAGGACTGTTTTGATTTTTATCACCTTAGATTAGTTTTGCCTCTTTTAGAACTTAATATAAATGGAATCATATTGAACAACTCCTCTTATGTGTCTGCTGGCTTTCCCTTGGCATTGTGGTTGAGGTTCATCCTTATTGTTGTGTGTCTCAGTAGTTTGCTTCTTTTTATTACTCAGTTGTGTTTCATTGTGTGAATGTACCACAATTTGATGATCCATTCTCCTGTTGATGGACATTTGGTTTGTTTCCAGTGTTTGGCTGTCATGAGTAAGGATCCAACGAACATTTGTTTGTGAATCTTTTTGTGATATATATCGTCATTTCCCTGGAAGCTAGGAGTAGAATTTCTGTACCTTAGGGAAGGGGTGTAAGAAACTGCCAAAGAGTTTTACGGAGTGGCTGTATATACCCACTGGCGATGTATGAGAGTTCAGTGTTCCTTGCCAGCATTTGGTACTCTCAGTGGTTTCCTTTTCTTCAGTGTTTTTTTAACTGTAGACATTATATCAGATATGAAGACATTTCCTTGTGGTCACTCTTTTATTCTTGGAACATTGTTTTCTAAGTTACCCCTTGCTGGTTTTTTCTCCTATATCATGAACCTTAAACTTGACGAGCTACCATTTCAGAGGGTTCTTCTTTGCACAGCACACCCATAGAGAGGAGTCTGAGTGAACAGTCAGTTGCCTGTTTCTCAAAGAGTTTGAGTTTTTTGGCTCTAGCCATCGATTAGGAGTCTGTTAGGTCCCTGTAGTTGTGAACAAGGTCATTCAGAAATAAAACATTTACAGGTACTACCATTTAGACTTCTCCATCTGTCTAAGTCAAAGGAAGGGAGAGTTTTTCTATCTGCAACTTGGTTCAATCTTGTGATTTTTGCTTCTAATTGGTAATATTCACTTCACAGCTTGTTCACTCCTATTTGTATAATGTCTGTAGATTCTCCCCCAGAGGATTTTCTTGGCCTGTTTGCTTCCTTTTCTGTCCTATATCCTCAGGTCAGGAAGTAAGAGAATCCCACATGTCTTCATTCTCTTTCTTCCCATGTTTTCAGAACTCAGTTTTTCTTAAGGCCTTCATGCTCTTTTCCATCTGTTTTTTTTAACTCTCTGTTGTCTTCACCATGTCATCAACCCATCTGACAAACCCAGGATTCCCTTTCCTGTTTCTGTACTCTGTTTTCCTTTTGATCTACACAGTGGCATATCTAAAACCTGTTAAATCGCAGTGACTCTGGTGCTCAGCATTCTAGAATTATTCTTAATTTATGCCTTTTCAGAAAGGAGTTTTGCCGGTGGAATAATTTTCTAGGAATACATTTTTCTGGGGTCATTTCCCTGTCTAAGATTCTGCCATGATTCCTGGCTAGTGGGGAATGTTTGTGAGTGTGTTTTAAATCAGACTGAGTGTCTCCAGACCAGTCTGATTCAGAGCCCCTCTTCAACTTCTCTCCTGGCTCCTGCTATTCTAACCTCTGCTGGATGTAGCTGTAGCTCATGTCCCGTGGGTGAGACTTGTGTGCCAGGCATCGTGCAGAGATCTTGATGCGTGTTATTTTCTTCTTAGCACAACCCTTGGAGGCAGATACTGCTACCCATATTTAAAAACCGTTGAAATCACAGTAATACAACCATATAGTTAAAAAATATTTAAATGCCTGTAGTGAAAACAACTTTTCTCCTTCCCACTCAGCTTATTTCTGATCTCCAGAGGCAACTACTGCAAATCTTACCTGTTTCTTCTGATACCTAATGTCTTATCTCTGTATCAAGATATCCGTTCTGCTTTTTCTTACACATCTTATTCTGATGTATCGATTCTAGGAATGTACTCTCTGAAGAGCATGGGCTGTGATGTCAGTCTCCTGGGTCTAAAGGTAGACTTGGTGGGCCTGCATTTCTAGCCTGTGTGACTATGGGTATTTCGCTTTAATGAGTTTCGGTTTTTCTTATCAGTAAAGTGGAAGAACGTTTGCCTCAGAGGTTTGCCCTGTGGATCAAATGAGGAATGTTATATAAACCTCTGTGCCTAACACGGGTCCTGGCACATTGTAGGTGCTCAACTGTTGCCTAGTATTTTCTTTGTATTTTTAGGATCTGGTACCTGTTTGGTTTTTGACGCCCTTAAGTGTTCTTGAAATTCACCTTCTGGATATCATTCATTGGGTTGATGGCAGATGTAGAGTCTTTACTGTGCATTTGCTAGTGATCCCCGTTCTGGTTTGACACTGAATCTCAGAGTGATGAAATCTTTAGCGTTCTTCCCTTTGGAGAAAGATGATAACTTCTAGTTCCTTATGAAACCTCTTGTAAGGGGATCTGAGAATTATTTCTTTTGCATTGAGTTGCATTTGCCAGGTTTTATTGGGGAGGAAGGAGAGTAGAGGCAGTAAGTAACTCTTTCTGAGTTGAGATCCACCTGAGGATGGGACCAGAGTCAGACTGATGATGGTCTGATGATCAGTTCTGATACTGACAGAGCTGATCGAAGCACATGTTTTAGATTTGTGACCACATGGGCTTCGTACACTCACCTCTCCAGTCACGGGCAGGCACGGCCATCCTAGTCTTCCCATAGGAGTAGGAAGAGAAGATCTGCCGTTGAGGCCAGGCCTTTCCAAAAATGATGCCCCATGTGGCTGAGTCTTTGTTCAAGCCTTACTGATGAGATATGTCCATCTCTTCCAAGGGAAGGCCCTTGTAGGTGAGGGGCTGGAGCCATGGGCCAGGTGGCCTCCTCGCATATGTGCTCCTCCTGTGTAGTAGAAGCTCCCTTCCTCTGAGGGGAGCCAGAGGCACGGAGGGTCAGCTGCCCAGGGGAGGCTCATGACTGCTAGTACCCCAACCATGGTGCAGTTTACTGTGTTCAAACCTTCTGGTATTAATAGTTATATTCAGTGTTCTGTCAAAATGGAGTGATCTTAAAAATCCTTCTTCGAAGGACACCTGCCTACCGGCTGAGACTTCTTTTTTAACATTTGGATTATGTATTCCTGGGTTTGTGTCTTTTGCAGTTTTTTTATATTTTTATTTATTCTTAGCAGGGTCTGAAAATCTACTTAATACTTTGCCAGGTAATGACTTTTGATGTTTTAATGTATTTTAACTGTGTTATAATGTTGTGTTCCAGTCCCTTGGAGGAAATATAAAAAGCAGATGTGAGCCCAAGAGTGGTTTGCTGTTCCTGATGTACTGTTCTTACACCTCCTTTATTTTCAGGTGATCAGAGTCTGCCCTGGGTGGTGCTGTGACAGGCTGCCCCGCACCCTCTACCGGACCTTATTTATAAGGAAGCTAGAGGAAGCGAGCATTTTACTTCTTGATATTCTTCCAAAAACTCAAATTGTCAACCAGAAATGTTAATCAAAAATGGCTTCATCTTGGGTGATGAGTTCTCTTTTCTGTTGGAGCTGAATACTACCTGGTTATGTTTAACTGTTTTCCTACCATATTGGCAAAGTCATTATAAAATATTTGGGAAATAAAGTGAAAAAAGGCTTTTGTTTTTGTGGCTTAAAAACTTTTCTTAAAGTCACCAAAATTATTTTTAGTTTGGTTATTGAAAGATAAAATAATAAATATAAAATACATTTATTCCTTTTTGTATTTTTCTCTACTTGATTTTACATCCTTTCCAATAAGGAAAAGAAGACTGTGCCATTTATTTTTGAAAAATAAATAGTAACATTGATTCTTAGTGTTCAAAATGCATACTTATTTTCTTGTTTCTTTGGAAGATGGGTGATGAATGCAAGACTTTTAAACCAGCAGGTATATATAGAATTTACCAGATACTTAGAATTTGAGCATTTGTAATATGGCACTTCTCTGACTATTGTTGTTGCTTTCTATTCCAATTTATGCTCTTACCATTACACCCTTCAGATTTATTCCTAATCTCAACATGATGCAAATCTTTTCATGAATCAGTTAAATGGCTTTCGATTGCACCCAGGTTTGTTTGTACAAGGTGGCCCTATGTACATAAACTCTAATTCCTTTGCTGATTCTTCCCTGAAGAACAGACAGTCTCAGTTTGAGTGTGACATCATAATTTTTGGGTGGAATCTTTTTGTGCTGTGCTGACTTTTCCTCCTGCTTTTTCAGCTCCTTATGAAGCTAGACAGCCCCTTGTCCAGCCTGAAGGACCCTCATCGGGGGCCCCAGGAACCAAACCCCCTCGCCATCAGGCTTCCCTTATTCGGGTAAGTGATGTGGGGTTGTGCCAGTGGCAGACTTTGGGGACATGGCTTTTTGATGGGCTGCCTTTTTTTTTTCTACAAGGAAGATATAAAACTGCCCCCTTGGGCAAATATTGGACTTCTTGTTTTGTTGCTTGTATATTTTCGTTAGTCTTTTTTTTTTAAAGTAAGCTCTACCCCCAACGTGGGGCTTGAGCTCACGACTCCAAGATCAAGAGTCACCTGCTTTACTGACCGGGCCAGCCAGGCACCCCTGTTTTCCTAGATCTTTTTTGTAATGTGTGTTTCTACACTTTCTCGGTGTCTCTAGACGAATCCAAGCTGGTTCTTGGTCTTTTGTATGTCAAAATGCCCTTCCACCTGTATCTACTTAGTCTTTAGGCACCTCCCTCAGGAGTGCATTTTTTCCCCCCAAAACAGCCTTTCTTATTTTTGCCTTATTCTTTATTATTATTCATTTGGTGCATACTTAGCTGTTGCCCTTTGTTTTGTGCCTCCAATTACATTGCAGGCTTTTGGAAGGCAGGGGTAGTTCTTAGGCATTCTCTCTCAGTGCCTAGTCCATGCCTTTTGGAGAACAGTTATTTTATGTGTGGCAGCAACTACTGTTTCTTATATGTAATAGATAGCAGTATTCTGACAGAAACACAAGTGATGTCTCAGTTTCTCCTGGCTTAGAAAATTTCAGCTTCCCTTTCTCCAGTGTTTTCTTTTGGATAAAGAACTCATTTGTTTTTTTGTATCTGCAACTGTTATCTTGTGCAGTATCTCTGAGTCCTGTGCTGGGTAGGTCCTTTTCTCAAAAAAAGGGTGTGTGCATGTTGGTGTATGTGTCTGCATGAGAGGAATTACGAAAAAACTGGGTTTACTTTTGGGTGGTTTGTCAGTGTTCAACTTAGGAAGAAGGATTACTAAGGACCTTCGAAGGAAGATCATGGTGTTCACTGAATAACCTCTGGGAATGGGTACTCTGTTAGGCCTAGAACTGTGTTATGGACAAAACTTTATCTTCTAAGGTGGTAGTCTTTGTACAAAGAACTTTCCTAAGGATAATAATTTAGCCATATGCTGTGTATTTATATTTAATGCTTCCTACAACTATAAGATCTAGGTACTGTTATATCTATTAGTGTGGGTGAGTTAACTGTGCCTGAGAGAGGTTAGGTAATGGGTCTAAAGTTTTATTCATAGCCAGTAAGTGGAAGAACCAGAATTTGAAACCAGGCCTTGACCCAGTGTCAAAATCTACGCTTAAAATACTTTACATTAGAGTTCCATACTATAGGGAGGCTATGTTCCGAACTTGCTACATAAATAAGCATTGGGTGTAGTAAGAACTATCCTTGAAAATCGCTTACTGGTACTATGTTGGAGGGCTAACATGCCATTCTCTCCTATGTCCAGAAGACCTCACTTTCACCTCCAAGCTGGAACAAAGAGCTGTTTCTTTAGCAGAGCCCCAGATGCAGTAGTTGGTTGTGTTTAGAGGTCCTGTGGTACAACAATATGTGTCGTTAAATATAAGAATCACATCTGCTGCGGAATGATGGTTTACAATAAGAAAGGCATTGGAGGGACTGGGATTCATCTAAAAGGTTCTACAGGATGTGCTGTGCATGTCTGTGTGGAGTTTATCCTAGTGCTGTGGAGTCCTAATCCTGAACTGTTAGAATGATGCTCACACAAGCAGGAAATCATGGCCTTTGCAGTGGTCAGATAGGGATCACGAGTTCCTTTCTACCTAGTCGCCTGGCAGGGGGGATGCCATGTGTTCTTATTTGGATTGGTGTCCTGTGACTTCTAATCTCTGGGTCCACGTTTCCTGCTAATAGACATGCTTCTTCGTTCAACTGATGTTTACTATATACCTATGGAGGTGGAACAGTCCCAGTCCCTGCCCTCATAGAGCTTCTAGGCAGTTGGAGGAGGTGGCCAATAATCAAACCATTGCAAAGTAAATAAGTCATTATAATATGTGTTGTGAATGGAAATTACACTGCTTTGAGGCTGAAAAACAGCGTGGGGGTGCATTTATGTCCTACCCTTAGCAGGTAGGGGGCAATCAAGGAAGGCTTTTAGTGGGAAGCCACATTTGAGTTGAAATGGGAAGGATTTGTAGGTGTTAACCAGGTCAGGGGATGAGAATGGGGGAGTAGGCAAGAATATAGAGGGAACTGCGTGTACAACATTCTTTGCTAGTGCTTAGCATTTTATCCACATCCCCTTCAGTGCTCACAGCTGCCTTATGAGGTGATTCCTGTTATCCCATTTTTTCCCCATGTACCAGTCCTCTTTAATTCTCAATTAGAGTATGAAAGGAGTCAAGGGTACCAGGCAAAGGCCATGGTCAGGAATGCAGAATGTGCCTCGACACTGGGCCCTCTTCAGTGGTACTTGCCTAGCTGCTCATGTTGGAGTTCCTTGTAACAGTGACAGTAGTTGAAAAGCACATAAGCTGCCAGCACCATAGGAATCCCGGCGATGGCCCCTTTCTTCACATTGACATACTTGTAACACTGGTAGTAATCTCTTGAAACGCTCCAGCAGTGCCTTCAGGGGGTGAAATCCTGCATCAGTATCCAGCTTGGCAGCTCTCCTAAGTTGACATCCATGAGCTGCTTCTCCTTCACTGGTATGGATGACGCCAGCCTGGAGTCCTGGGTGTCTGCTATGTCATCCCATGTTTCCGATGCTAAAACCTGAGATTTAAAGACCTTACGTAATCTGCCCAAAGTCACAGTTAGGAAGTGATAAGGTTGGAGTTCAAACACAGGACGTGATTTCTTAGTCTGGCTCAGGAACCAGATGGATAGTAATATCATCTGGTAAGCTAAGAAGCCCTGGATGAAAAACTGGCCTTGAGAGTTCTGGGGAAAGATCATGAGCTCAGTGTTAGATGCTGGAATTTGAGCTTTTGAGAGAGTCAAGAGGAGGTGTCAGAGAGATGGTAGGAGATAATGGCTCTGGAGCTTTGGGGAGAGCCAGGGCTGAACATCAGTATTTGCCAGTAGTTGGCCATTAGAAGGACTTAAGGTATCGTCTGGAAGAAACCAGATGGGTTCTTGTGCAGGACTGGCCAAACTCTGTGTGACTTCGGGTAAGTTCCTTCTCTTTTCTATAACATGAATGACTTGGAATGGATTTAACAGTCCATTGTAATAATCTGCGACAGTCTGACTCTCTTAATGTTTGTTTGGCATCAGTGGAAGCCCCGCCCCTGCCCCACCCCCTCCTGTTTGAAGCATTGCCTTCTGTTTAAGATGAGAACAAGGGGCCTTCCTCCAGACAGCACAGTTTGTGGTTTTCATGGCTGATGTGTTTTTGTTGCTTTTGTTCCTAGGTTTCTTCCTCATGGCTGTCAACTTAGTTTGGCTAGACTCTACGTCCCAGAAAGAAAATTGCCAACCTGAATTAGTCTTGTTGATGAGGGGATCTGAAGAGAAGGGTTTTGGTGGTAGGGGATTAATATGGATTGGGCCTGGTGCCAGCTGAGACTGGGATAACTCATTCCCCTCACATTGCCATGTTAATGTGCTGATGGCAACCTTGCTTTCTTCTAGCTTCCTCTGTCGCCTTGTATTCGAATCCTTCCTCATGATAGGATGGGAGGCGGCCTATGGGTACTGGGGGAGGTTTTTAGGGATTCTGGGCCAGTGCTGTTGCAGCTCATGAGCTTGGCATTTTAGAGATGCTTATGCCAAATTCAGCACCCAAATATTGGAATGAATAGTTTTTTTGCTTAGTACTTTATGAATTCGGTTTTTTTTTTTTTTTTTTTTTTTTTTGTTCAGGGTGAGTTGTTTTTCCCCTTGAAATTTCAGACTGAGCTTATTCTATATCTGTGGAGGGTTGACAGTGATTTGTAAAGAAATACTAAGTCTTCTTTCCTGATTCATCTATTATGTGTTTATAGGTCATTTTGTGGTTTACTTTTCACAAAGTTTCCTAAGCAGCTAGACTGTAGTCATTTGTAATTTGCTGGTGTAGGATTTAGAATTGCCCCGTTTGCTCCCACTGTACTCCACTGCGTCTGTTTTTGCCATGGTTGCCAGAAACTGCTTTGGGTTAAGTTCTTGCTCCATTGACCCCTTGGCAGCTTTTGACATTAACCACTGTCTTGATATGCTCTCATCGTTTGGTGTCCATGATGCCATCTTCTCCTGGTTTTCTTCCTGCTTCTGTGACTACCTCTTACTAATCTTCTTTTTCCATTCTTCTTCTTCCACCAGCACCTCACATGTTGGTGATGCCTGGGTGCGCTTCTTACTCTGTTCCTCTTTAGCCGTATGGAAGCTTATGACCACATATCTCCATCTGCCAGATGTCTTCACTCAGATGTCCCACTGTCTTTCCCACAGAACCAGCTTTCACCCTTCCGTTCCTGTCTCCATCCATCTGTCAGCACAGGCCAGAATGCTGGTCGCTGTCTTTGACTCATCTCTTGCCCTCCTACCCACTTAGTTACCAGGTCCTGGCCATTTCACTTTCTAAATGCCTCTCTTACCTGTCCATTTCCCTGCACCTCCTTGGTTCAGGCCGTCCTCCTCTGTCACTGAATCTGTTCTGTCAGCCTGTAACTCTTTTTCCTTGCTTCCACTCTTGCCTCTTCAAATCCATTATGCTTACTGCATATAAAAATAGTCTTAAAAATACATATCTGATCACCCTACTCCCTTGGTTGAGACCTGCCCACTGCTCTCTGCATACCACCTACTTCCGAACATGGCCCTCAGGGCCCTGCTGTTCACACCTACTTGTTACCTTTTCAGCCACAGTAGTTCACTTCTCTCCCTCCACACCCTGGCCACAAGGGAGCTACTGTTGTTTCCCTAATAGCCAGTGTCCTTTGTGTGGGAACCTTACTCTTTGTCTTGTCTTTTGCCTTCTTTGTTTTCTCTTTTGCCTTCATTCATGTATACTTTTTTTTTTCCATTGATAACATTAAGTTTGAGAATTTTCTAATATTTCTTGTACATGTGAAGTTTCCATTTTTTCATTCTTAAAAAATAGCTCATTACTCATCTCCTTTATCTGTGAAGCTCAGCCAGAGGGATGGGCCTTCAGTCTTTGTTGGTTTCACATTCCAGAGGCAGCTTTTCTTTTGTGTCATTCCAGGAATATTTTAGGCACACATAAATAAATATAGGTATTCATGTATATGTATATTTGTATGTGTATATATTGCATATATTTAGTATATATGTAAATATTAAATATATAAATAAATATTATATATCAAATATATTATATATTATATATATTAATTATTAATTAATTATTATTATAATTAATATATAATATAATATATATTAATTAATTAATATATAAATAATCAATTAATATATATTAATATATATTAAATATATATAAAAATATTAAATATATGCAATATATTTTTACCTGACTTTGGGAATACAGGTTTGGTAGATCAAATATACTTCCAGGCAGATCTCACTAGAAAAAATTTTATCTTTTATTTTAAATCAAAACATATTCACTTTTTGCACCTAAATATGCATGCTGTAATATTTTATTCTCTTTTTGAAGGGGTGAATGTAACAGTCTTCTGGGGTAAATTCTCAAAGCTCACTTGTCTTTATTACTTCAAAGACAAAATAGTGATAGAATTTAGGGAACTTTATCACCCTGCCATTTCACTTAGAGGTTTTGGCTTTATTTGTGGTGGAAGTTTTCTAATGAGTAGGCAGACATTGTCAGACCTTGCTAAGCAGCCATCGTTTTAATCTAAAAGTCTGTGAGTTGAAAAACGTTTATTGAACTTAGTTGTCTCCTTTACCCCCCCCCCCCCATTCTCGCTCAATTTCAGTTTCTTGCCATGCCCTCCCCATCCTGCTATGGACTTAATTGTAGGTACTTATGTCCAGAAGCAGATTCTCTCTGCTCCTCGCGTCTATTCGGAATGGTTGTAAGTGGAAAAGAAGTGTGTAAAGGATGCTGAAAGAAATGAACACCCCGAGGCTCTGTTGGAGCAGTGTTGGCAGGAGTCAGAAGACAATTGGTAGCCACTGCGAGTGAGTTGTTCACTGTAGGAGTTTGGATGAGAACAGGCAGAGCTAGACTTTCTGGGAGACTGTCCCTGCAGTGGGAGGACTTTCTGTGGTGTCAAGGGTATTTTATGGATGGTTGGGACTAGGACGCTGGGGGTGGGGGTGACAAGGAGTAGAGGCTGTGGCTGCAAGATTGGGATGGGATTGAATGAGGTGGCGTAGAGGCAAGTCACGAGCACGTCGGTGCTCTGAGTGTGAGAAGAAAGAAGCAGGTCAGCAAGTGGGCCTCATGCAGTACTGTCTCAGCCACTCTTGTTTTCTTACCTAGTGCTTGTCCCAGGGAAGTGGCCTACGTGACAGGTCGGGCCGTGGGGGGCTCTTTCAGGGTCATTTGGCCTGGTGGGGGGTTGGTTTTTATGTTGTTTTGCTTTGTTTTAGTGGAGCCTGGGCCATTTTTTTTCCTTCCTTAATTTGGAATCTTCCCCCTCTCCCCTTATCTGAGAGCTGTGACTCTGTCCCCTGCAAAGTGCCCCTGTGCGTACTTCAGCATAATGCCACTCCACTCCACGTTTAGTTCTTGCCGTTTTTTCTTCTCCACATCTTGCGGTCAAATCAGTGGGCTGACGAACCACTGAAGAGAGCCACGCGGCTGTTCTCCCAAGTGGCTAGAGCTGAGCAGCCACCGACGATGCCCTCTTCCCTGGGCTGCGGCGAAAGCATGCTACGGTGCTACTTGCTTGTTGCAGGTTATACGGCAAACACCACACTGGTTTTGGTTTTGTTTTGGATCGTGGGTTGTGAGCTTTCAAATACCCTTGTTCTTCAGGGCAATTAAAAGTTAAAAAAAAATAGGGGCGCCTGGGTGGCTCAGTCGGTTAAGCGTCCGACTTCAGCTCAGGTCACAATCTCGCGGTCTGTGAGTTTGAGCCCCGTGTCGGCTCTGGGCTGATGGCTCAGAGCCTGGAGCCTGCTTCGGATTCTGTGTCTCCCTCTCTCTCTGCCCCTCCCCCGTTCATGCTCTGTCTCTCTCTGTCTCAAAAATAAAAAATGAAAACGTTAAAAAAAAAAGTTAACAAAAATATATCAAAAATTAAAAAGATACAAAAGGGTGTAGAGTGAAAAGTGTCCCTCCCGTCCCCTCCACTGGCCATCCAGTTCCCTATCCCAGAGGCAGCGAATATGACAAATTTCTTTTGTATCATTCTAGGATGATTTTATGCATATGCAAGTGAATATAGGTGTTCTTATGTAATTATATATAACAGGTACAAAACATGGAGTTGCACCTTCTTACATGTATGGTAGCATACAGTATACATCTGTTATGCACTTGCATGTTTTACTTAGCGATGAGCTTTAGTAGCATTCTATAGCAGTACATAAAGTACTCCTTTTTGGTTTGTTTAAATGCATAGTATTGTATAGTGTGCGTCTTCCATAAATCATTTATGGATCAGCTCCTTATTATTATTTTTTTTTTTAATTTTTTTTTTCAACGTTTATTTATTTTTGGGACAGAGAGAGACAGAGCATGAGCAGGGGAGGGGCAGAGAGAGAGGGAGACACAGAATCGGAAACAGGCTCCAGGCTCTGAGCCATCCGCCCAGAGCCCGACGCGGGGCTCGAACTCACGGACCGCGAGATCGTGACCTGGCTGAAGTCGGACGCTTAACCGACTGCGCCACCCAGGCGCCCCTTTTTTTTTAAGTTAAAAAAAAATTATATTCTTGAGAGAGAGAGAGTCAGAGCACGAGTGGGGTAGGAGCAGATAGAGAGGGAGACACAGAATCTGAAGCAGGCTCCAGGCTCCGAGCTGTCAGCACAGAGCACGATGTGGTGCTTGAACTCACAAACCATGAGATCATGACTGGAGCCAAAGGTGGACGCTTAACTGACTGAGCCACGATCAGCTCCTTCTGATCAACATCTGGAACTTGCAGTCAGACTTGCAATACATGTTTGCAATACATAGGGCCAGTTCTTAGAAATGGAATAATTGAGTGAAATGTCTACACATTTTTATTTTTTATAGAGATTTTCAAATTGGAGACTACCAATTCACACGTTTACCACCAATATACAAAAATGTTTATTTTCCCATACCCATGCTAACACAATGTGCTAAAAATCTGATGCATCTTTGCCAGTCTGGTGAAAAATGGGTAAAAATGAGATCTCACTGTACTTGTAATTAACATTTCTCTTTATTAGTGAAGTGGAGTATCTTATGTTTATGAGTCATTTGTGTTTCCTTTTCAGTGAATTGCTTCATATCGTATGCCCCTTTTTTGAGTTATCGGTGTGTTCTTTACTGGTTTGTCATTCCTACCAGTCTGAAACCAGAAGCTGGTGTCTTCCTTTGGGCGAGTGAGAGGCTGCAGTGTATGTGGAAAATTGCTTCTTGCGTGGTTGAGGGGAGGTCTGGGCACTGAAGGCCCTCGTAGGAGGTTGGGGACCCCAGCTTCTCTTGGTTCTGGAGCACCTTAGGCCCTCCAGCAACAGGAGTTTCTTGTTTATAATCTTTAGGGCAGAAAGTGGAATTACTTAGTTTATGGGTAAACATTAGGCTAGGAAAATCTTCTGTTGTTCGGGATGTTGAATGGTAATATATTGTGCGTGTGTTGACCTCTTGCCATTGCTAAATTGGCTAAATTCTCTTCCTCTGGCTGAAATAGAAGGGCTTGAGGGAAGAGAGGGAGGAGGAGGAAGAGGGTGGGAAAGAGTGTATGTGTGTTCGCCTTTCTGTATAACAGGAAGAACTGGTTTGATAAATTTTATAGGAATGTAAGTGCCTTATTCTTGACATCTTGTTTTATCAGACACATTCCACATTTGATTTCAAACCCTAGCTGGAGATTTGCCATGTCCCAAGGGGTGAAAAAGTTTGATGTGTTCTACTTCACTGAGTCTCCCTAGGACCCCCTAGATACCCGATTAGTCACTATTATCACAAAGAAGGTCCTGTTTTTCATCTCATCAAGCCTCCTTTCTTCTTATTTCCTTCACCCACTTCTAATTCTTTTTCAGATTTTCTAGGCCTTATTTTTTAAACCTTTAATTTCAATTGATACTGAAATTTACTTTTTTTAGCCTAAATTTTTTTTTAGCTGTCTCTTATTATATTCTTCAGGTGCTCGCCATCTACCTATGCTTCTTAACAATTAAAGTGATAGTAGTTGCTCAGTTTCTTTGCTGGGAGGCACTTCTACATGAAAAATGTTTTGTGTTACAAGATGAGAATAGTAAAGAGATACTGGATCATTGAAAGAGGTGATTCCAGGATATGAGAACAGGGCATGTGACATTGAAACTGAAGGATGTTTATGGGAAAAGGAAAATTCAGTAAATACTAGGATTCATTGGGGTGCTGCCTTAAGGCCTTGCAGAAGCCGTGCTTGGAACAGGGTGGACAGAGGGTAAAAATGATAGACCTGGTACCCATGAGAATTTTAGCTTCCATATAGTGCTCAACAGGTCAGCTAGACTAGATGAAAGTAAATGAGCACATTTTATTTGTGGGGTCAGCATTGCTTTTCCCCGCAGATATGGGCATCATGGTATCCAGAACTTTCCTGGTAGTAGCTAGGGCCCACATTGATTTGGTAGACAGGAGCACCTCTGATTTACCCTCTCAGATGTAAACACCCAGTTGAACTCCTGGTCCCAGATAGTAGCTTTTAAAGCTGGAAAGGAGAGGGGTGTTTGTTTCTGGCATATTCTCCAGGACCCCTTCATCTCAGTTAGTATATACTAGGGTGTAAATACGGAAGGCTCATTTACAGTGGCACCATTTCCGCCCCTGGGCCCTTTGCTATTCCCCCAATCTCAGGTGAGCAGCTGGTGTCGTCCCCCTAGTTGCCTATCCCAATGAGTGTCTCTACCAAACCGAGTGTTTATTTGGTCCTGAAGATGTGCTGGCCCCTTCCCTTGTGTGTGTCATTCCAGTTCTCCCAACAGTCTTGCAAGGTAGACTACTTGCAAGATTCTGTCCTGTACTCGTCCACTTGGTAATACTAAGTGGCTTATGTGGGTCAGGCACCATGCCAGGGGTACCCCGCAGACTACAAACATGGTCCCTGCTCTCAGGGGACTTGCAGTCAAGCAGGGCAGATGGATGTGAATCAAATGGTCCTGCTACTGCAGGTATAATGGGCATTGCCTAGAGGCAAGGGAGGACTTCCTGGCATGTGACGGAGAAATCCCACCTAGGGCTAGGAAGTGAGGGAAGGCTTCCCCAAAGAAGTGCTGCTTGAGCTGAGCTGTGAAGGGTGACAAGGAGGTAACCAGGCTAAGGGAGGATGGTGCCGGGAGGTGTGGAGAGGGGCTCCTGGCTGAGTGGGAAGCCTCTAGGCTAAGGTCGTGCGTTTCTTCCTTGTGGACAGCAGAGTCTACTCTGGCTAGCTTCGGCAAATCGGGGTTTCTAATAAGGGAGTGGAAAGCCTACCAGATCTTTGGAAGGGCTGAAGATTCCGACTCTGTTCTGAGCAGGCAGGAACAATTCCTCAAACTGCACAGCAGGACTGGATGGCTGGACGGCTGAGGGAGCTTTGCCTTTCTCACCGTCAGGAAGCTGCAGACCTGGGCAGTTGCTGCCATAGCTTTTAGCTGCAGCTCCACGCTGAGTCTGACCCAGGCCCGCCAAGTAAATGCTTTGTTCCCTGCCTGTTTGACCACGTGACTTGTTTTGAATTAGCCTTCCATGGGCATGTTTAGTGGAACCTAAGTCTCATCTGTAATTCTAACAGCAAAGGTATTTGGATAATGTACTTTTACCTAGCCAGCGTCTGCAGTGCATAGCTTTGCTAAGAGGAGATGGTGTGGGCATTGAGTGAGCCAGTCCACCGTGTATACAGCCCACCGAGGAGACACAGTCCAAGACCTGGAAGAAAGAAGGCCAGTGTGGCCAGAGCCTGGAGTGGGAGGGAGATGAGGCTGGTGGGTAGGCGGAGCCCTGTGAGCCATGCCACTATCTTTTAGGTGGGGAGCTGACGGTTCAGAAATTAAGTGGCCCACGTCTCATGGTGAGTAAGTGACCATCCCAGATTTGAGCCCAAGTCTTTCTTCCTCCAGAATCTGCACTCTTTTTGCACCTCCAATCTGTAGCCTCATTGTCTAAAGCAGTCCTTGAATTGAGCCCTAGATCTTGGGACATCTGTTTCCCATCTGACCTCAGACTGCCTTGAGTATTAAGGGAGGACATAGTGGAGGAGGTAGGTGTCCTTGACCTAACTGGCAAGGATTGGGCTGGGCACGTTAATGCACTGGTACTGAAGTCCGCAGCCTTGTCAAAGTGTCCTCCTACTGCTGATTTTTCACTTTCTGCTGGCCTTCTCCAGAGAGCAAAATCCCAAGGAAAAATGGCCTTCTGGAACAGCAGATCTTGGCTCCTGATGGAAGAATTGGAGACCGTGATTATTCATAAGCATTTCTTAGGTTAATCAAAAATAGTGTTCGTGCCACATACTAAAATCACAGTGAAATAAATGATTGAATACCTGTATTGTATGGCTATCTACAGGATTCTTTCCTGATGTGAAAACATGCCAGATGCTTATAGGCATGTCAGAAATAAGACGGTGCTCTCTCTGTATAATTAATAGCTTATGGGCCAAAATCTACAACTAAACTAGATAATGGGAGGGACATGTAAGTATAGGATATTCATATCCCATGCTCAGATCCTCAGTCTGCAGAATTGCTGCATTGATTTTTGGCATTGCAGTGAGCGTGTTCCTTTATTTTATTTTTTTCCTCATGGTGAGTATACTCTTTAATTCCCATCACCTATTTCACTCACACCTATACCCACCTTCTCTCTGGTAACCATCAGTTAGTTCTCTATAGTTAAGACTCTGTTTCTTGGTTTGTCTTTATTTTTGTTTTCCTTTGCTTGTTTGTTTTGTTTCTTAAATTCCACATGTGAGCACGCCTGGGTGGCTCTGTTGGTCAAGAGTACAACTCTTGGTTTTTTTATTTATTTTATTATTTATTTATTTATTTATTTATTTTTAATTTATTATTATTTTTTTTAATATATGAAATTCATTGTCAAATTGGTTTCCATACAACACCCAGTGCTCATCCCAAAAGGTGCCCTCCTCAATACCCATCACCCACCCTCTCCTCCCTCCCACCCCCCATCAACCCTCAGTTTGTTCTCAGTTTTTAACAGTCTCTTATGCTTTGGCTCTCTCCCACTCTAACCTCTCTCTCTCTCTCTCTTTTTTTTTTCCTTCCCCTCCTCCATGGGTTCCTGTTAAGTTTCTCAGGATCCACTCTTGGTTTTAGCTCAGGTCATGATCTCACAGTTCATGGGTTCGAGACCTGCATCAGGCTCTACGCTGTGTGGAGCCTGCTTGGGATTCTCTCTGTCCCTCCCCCGCTTGCACTCTCTTAAAATAATAAACGTTAAAAAAAATCTAGAAATTCCACATATGAGTGAGATTACATGGTATTTGTTTTTCTCTGACTGACTTAATTTGTTTTTCATTATACTCTTTAGCTCTATCCATGTTGTTGTAAATGGCAAGATTTCATTCCTTTAAAAAATTTTTTTTACGTTTATTCGTTTTTGAGAGAGTGCAAGCAGGAGAGGGGCAGAGAGAGAGGAAGACAGAGAATCTGAAGCAGGCTCCAGGCTCTCAGCTGTCAGCACAGAGCCCAATGCAGGGCTTGAACCCACGAACCATGAGATCATGACCTGAGCCGAAGTTGGATGCTTAACTGACTGGGCCGCACAGGTGCCCCTCATTCCTTTTTATGGCTGAGCAGTATTCCATTGTTTGCATACACACATATGTACACATACACACACAACACGTCTTTTCCCATTCACGTATCGACGGACACTCAGGCTGCTTTGATAATTTGGCTATTATCAGTAACACTGCGATAAACATAGGGATGCATGTATCATTTTGAATTAGTGTTTTTGTATTTTGGGGGGTAAATACCCAGTAGTGTGATTTCTTGGTTGTAGGGTAGTTCTATTTTTAATTTTTTTGAGGAACCTCCATACTGTTTTCCACAGTAACTGTGCTAGTTTGCATTCTCACCAACAGTGCAGGAGGGTTCCTTTTTTCTCCACATCCTCTCCAACTCTTGTTTTTTGTCTTCTTGATTTTAGTCATTCTGACAGGTGTGAGGTGATATCTCATTGTGGTTTTGATTTGTATTTCCCAGATGATGAGTGATGTTGAGCATCTTATCATGTGTCTGTTGGCCATCTGGATGTCTTCTTTGGAGAAATGTCTTTTCTATTCATGTCTTCTGCCCATTTTTTAATTGGGTTATTTGTTCTTTGGGTTTTGAGTTGTAGAAGTTCTTTATATATTTTGAACATTAACCCCTCATTGGATATATCATTTGCAAATATTTTCTCCCATTCTGTAGGTTGCCTTTTGGTTTTGTTGATGGTTTCCTTTGCTGTGCAGAAACTTTTTATTTTGATGTAGTCATGGTAGTTTACTTTTGCTTTTATTTCCCTTGCCTCAGGAGACCTGTCTAGAAAAATACTACTGTGGCTGCTGTCAGAGAAGTTACTGCCTGTGTTCTGTTCTAGGATTTTTGTGGTTTCAGGTCTTACGTTTTAAGTCTTGAATCCATTTTGAGTTTGTTTTTGTGTATGGTGAAAGAAAATGGTTGAGTTTCATTCTTTTGCATGTAGCTGTCCGGTTTTTTCAACACCATTTGTTGAGGAGACTGTCTGTCTTTTTCCCATTGTATATTCTTTCCTCCTTTGTAAAAGACTAATTGACCATCTAATTATGGGTTTATTTCTGGATTTTCTATTCTATTCCACTGATCATTTGTCTATGTTTATGTTATTACCATACTGTTTTACTTATTCCTGCTTTGTAATATAACTTGAAGTCTGGAATTATGATACCTCCAGTTTTCTTTTTCGAGATTGCTTTGACTAGTCAGGGTCTTTGTGGCTCCATACAAATTTTAGGATTGTTTTTTTGTAGCTCTGCAGAAAATGCTGTTGGCATTTCGATAGGGATTGCATTAAATCTGTAGGTTGCTTTGGGTAGTATAGACATTTTAGCAGTATTTGTTCTTCCCATGAGCATGGAATATTTTTTCTTTTCTTTGCATCATCTTGAATTTCTTTTGTCAGCGTTTTATAGTTTTCAGAGTAGTGAGGTTGATTTTTAAAATGTTTATTATTTTTGAGAGAGAGTGAGTGAGTACTAGTGGGGGAGGGGCAGAGAGAGAGGGAGACAGGATCTGAAGCAGGCTCCACACTGACAGCAGGGAGCCCGATGTGGGGCTTGAACTCATGAACTGTGAGATCTTGACCTGAACTGAGGCTGGATGCTCAACCGACCGAGCCACCCAGCGCCCCCTGTAAGGGTGTTTCTTAAAAGGAAATGGTAATGTTACAGGATAGATGGATAAGACAGGGAGAGCCATAGGGCTTGCTGATTAAGAAAGAGTACAGACAACTCTGCTCATGTTCTGGCTTTACCATTTTAATATATATGTGTGATCTTGGTAAGTCACTTCCCTTCCCTAATCCTCAGTTTCCTGTTCTGCAATATGGAAATAACAGAATCCACTTCACAGGGTTTTGTGAAGATGAAAACAGGTCACATGTATTGGATGCTTATAATGCCTGGCACCTAATTAGCAAAGCACTATGTCTATGGTGATTACTTTTAAAATTTAGTTTATCTTAATAAGCAGCAACTCTGTGTTGCTCATTAGATTCAGATTCCTACACTTTAGCAATCAACCTCCTAAGCTGTTGAAATTAGATCCCTGAGCGGGTTTTGCATCTTTATGGATTTATTTCCATGAAGAAACTGATAAGGTTAAATTGCTCTGTTAGGATTTAATTTTAACTAACGTCTCTATAGGCAGAACCAGAAGTTATTTATTGCAACTTCCTGTGAATCTATAACTATCTCAAAAGAAAAAGAAAAAAAGAGAATTTTTTCCTTCTCATTTCATAGGTCAGGAAGAGGGCCCAGCCTTTACACTGTTAGGCGACATTATTTGGTAAATGCATATAAAGTTCGGCTCTCATCATCATAGGAGAGAGAGCTCAGGTTAACCTTTCTGTCTCTGGATTGGAATTGACCATTTGTCCAGTTACTTGTTCATTCATTGAATAGACATTTATTGAGCATAGGTACTTTTCTAGGTGCTGGCGATATAGCGGTGATCAGAATAGACCAATTTTCCCACCCTCATCGACCTTTTATTATAGTGAGAGCGGGGTGGGAGACAGAATATAAATAGGATTGTAGGGTATCATACAGGGGAACCGGTTGAATGTTCGAAACAAAATTGTTGAGTTCCATCTCCTTTACTTTGTTCCTCATTTAATAGTTTTCCCACAGCTTTACCCTACCTCTCTCTTCTTTTTACTCTGTACATCTTCCCTGGGAGCCTCCTTCAAACCCACAAAAGATAAATTCCTATTAACCAGACATAGAAAGATGGCTGCATCCACACTCTTGCTGTCCCTATAGGTCATCTACGGGGACAAGTTATAAAGTTGTGTGGGCTCAGAATTGTCTCCTGTCTTTAGGTGGTCAGATTACAAAACAAAGCCTCATCCTTCCATTGTCACTGCAGGAATGGCTGTGCCACTGAGATGGGGCAGGCCTGCCTTTTCTCTGGGCCTTGCTTGAAGGATAGTTCGACTAACAGCTGCTATGCAAATATGCCCCACATTTTAATGATTTCAGTGCGTCGGTGTATTTCTCACTCCTCTAACAGATTGGTAGGCAGCTTTCTTCCCCATGGTGATTCAGGCAGCAGTGCTCCTTCTGTCCTTTCGCTGTGCCATCCCCCATGCAGCGGCCCTTGTGGACTAGCATAGAGTGCCACAGGGTGCTAACCGTATGTGGAAATGGCGCAGGTCACTGGTGCTCACATTGCATTGGCTAGAACTCAGTCATGTGGCTGCAGCTCACTGTAGGGGGTGTGGTAGAACATGTCATTGTGGGGTGGGCAACCACAGCCACTCACTGATACTTCTGTACCAGGCCTCGTGTGGTGTAAATGATCGGAGGACAGCTGCCATGATCCCACCTATCAGCGTGGCTGTCATTTTCCTCTATAACTCTTCTTTTGCCTCAGCCCCGTGGCTGATCAGTGGCCGTGATCTTTCCTTAGGCAGATCAGTATTCACTCGGGCTATCGTCTGGTCTCACCAGCCTGTTAGCCATTGTTTCTCATTAGGGGTGATTGAGTGATTGAGTCTTCTCACATCTTTGCTCATGAAATCGTGTTTTGATCAGTGGTTGCACTATGGCCATCTTCTTTCCAAAATATTGTCAGTAGGTGAGGTGTTCTCACATATTCACTGTGGGCTTTGTATGAGCTTTTGCTACTCCAGATGGTTTGTTTACCGAGGTACCAGAAGGACACTGGCATGAGATCATTGCATCCTCAGGTGAAAAATGGCTGGACTCTTGGGCAGCACTTACAGGATGCCTCCAGGGTGAGATTATATTCTGAACAGAAATGTTCTGTGGTTGAAACAATATACACGCCCTTTGTAAATTCTCCCTGTAATGCCTCCTTGCAATTCATGTTATTCAACTGTGCTTGATTTTTAAGATACTTCAGGGGTAAATGTCACCTTTTGGGATTTTATTAATAGTATTACTTTTTAATGAGTCTTTTGAAGTCTCTTTCATTATAAACAGCCTGTTTTCCCCGGAGATAATAACTTGTAGTGCCAAATATTTGCATTTCACTTGAAACGAAACAAAGGGTTTGAATGTTTTAAATACAAGCAAATCTAATTCTCCTGTGTCTAGAGAAACTGCATAATGGACCATATGTATGTGGCTTAAGCAGACAGATGTGGAAGGTTTCTCTCTCCTTTTATTTTTTCTTAAAAACGCTGGCAGAGCTCAAAATTGGCACCAACTCGCAAATATCTCCACCCAGCCAACAGAACCGCTGGAGTTGAACTGGGAGAGGCCTCCTAGGGTGCGTGCATGAGTGGAGCTTTGCCTGGTTCTGGCTTCTGCTTGGGAGCCCGAGGCTCCGTAGCTTATCCACCCCCATTTCTCCGTGCTTCCAGCCTTTGCAGTTCGACATTCTCTCTTAGGTGGCTGACTTCTCAGACCTTTGTCAAGTTGTGCCCATTGTTTCACTTGACTTGTGGGTTCGTTTGGAGATGTTGCGTGCAGATATCTGGGTCCTGCAGCAAGATGGCCTTCGAGCCGCTGACAGAGGGGTCCTTAGCTGCCATCTCACTGCTGGAGTGAGCCTTCCTCTGGTCATGGCCGTATGGCTTTTTCCTCCCTGACTCCTCTCATCCTCTCCCTAACTCTGGCCCATCTTGACCTCTGGCCAGGGTTGCTCATGTGGCCTTAACTTGTCTTCCTGCCTTTAGTGTTTCCCCTTCCATTCTCCTCGCTGAAGTGATATTTCTGTAACTGACATCTGATTATTTCATTGTCCTGTTTAATACTTATCTGTGGCTTCCTATTGCCTTCTAGATACAGTCTGTACCTCTCAACCTGGGCCTTCATGATCTGGGCCTTGCTTTCTGTCTGGAGCACCTTGAGGCAACTCCACTAACATCCGCTTTGTACCAGCAATCTTTTCTCTCTACGTGTAGCCCACTGAGCTAATTTCAGAAGATGGCCATCTTCTCTCATTTTTTGGAGTTTTGACAAATGCTATTCCTTTTGTTTGTCTTGCCCTGCTTGTTCTATGGCCTGGCTTCTCAAACTTGAGTGTGCTTCATATCATCTAGAGGGCTTGTTACACCACAGATTCCTGGGTCCTACTCTGGAACTTTATGATTCACCAGATGTAGGGTAGAGCCCAAGGTTCTCTGTTTCTAGTAAGTCCTCAGGTGATGTTGATGTGGGTGGTCTGGAGACTGTACTTTGAGTAGAAAAGTTCTAGACTACCCTTCACTGTTTTTGAGATTGCCTGTTTGTCTTTCTCCCTGGTTAAACTCTAGCCTCCCTTGAAAAAAAAGAACCTGTTGGCCCAGCAGGGTAGCCAGAATCTCTAGTGTCTGAAATATACTTAATGATCAGCAGGTATCTGTTGAATGAATGAATGAGTAGATCACCTCCTGCAGCAAAGTTCAAATCATTTTGCTTCTTGTAGATCAGCTTTCTTTTAGACTGTTTCAGCCTAAGAATATGTGGAATGTCATCTACCCCTTCCATATACCTTCACCTGTCCCTGAAACACTCACTTAATGGATATGGAACGTGAGAACTCCCCGTAGAGATCAGAGACCATGGACGAACTACAGGAAGATAGACATGGACTTCTTTTGATAGATCTGAAACTTTAAGTATGAAATAGATTCCTAGGTTTTCTTTCATTAGGCACAGCACAGAGTAGTATTTCTGCACCTCTTTTAATATAAGACATACACCTGAACTTACTAAAGTGCATCAGTCAGTGGATCTCACACTGCTCTTTGGTATCTGTGATGTACCTGCTAATGACTGTACATAGTATAAAGGAGTACATGATACAGTTGTGGTCCTCCAGGTTGAAACCCGAGTGATGATATTCAAGAGCACTTGAAATGTTCACACTGTGTGGCACTTACAAGAATTCATATTTTTAAAGATGGCTAATTACTTGGTTTATTAAATCAGTTAAAACCATGCAGCGGGAAGCAAGGGGAAAGAGAATGGGGGTAGGTGAACACATTTAGTGCAAGTCAGGAGGAGGGCCACACTGTGTTCTGCACAGGTTATACAGTGTTCATATGCCCTCTCTCCTTGTTGTGAGGCCTTCTTGGTTTGAGGGAGCAGGAACTCTCCTTGCCAGCCTAAGTCTTCTTGAAATGGAGGAGGGTTGGAGTTCTCACGAATCTAAGAAATGAGAGACAGGGAGTGGCCCACTGGTCCAGAGGAGTGGGAGTTCTTGGTTATTTGTGCTTGTTTTGCCATTAACAGGACTTGCCCTAGTCTCCTTGAGTTTTCTTCACTGTCCGCTTATCTTTTGGCTGCCAACCGCCATCCTCCCCTCCTTTTCTTTTTCATACTTCTCTACCTCACGGGTTCTGCTTCTGCTGGTTCTGGCTGTCACTGTGCCTCATGGCCTCTCTGTATCTGCTCAGGGTCTGCTTTCTGTGCTTGTTGATCTTCATATTTCTTTTTTTTTAAAAAAATTTTTTTTCAACGTTTATTTATCCTTGGGACAGAGAGAGACAGAGCATGAACGGGGGAGGGGCAGAGAGAGAGGGAGACACAGAACCGGAAACAGGCTCCAGGCTCCGAGCCATCAGCCCAGAGCCCGACGCGGGGCCCAAACTCACGGACCGCGAGATCGCGACCTGGCTGAAGTTGGACGCTCAACCAACTGCGCCACCCAGGCGCCCCTGATCTTCATATTTCTTATCCACACCCCCAGTAATGAGCATACGGCTGAAGTTTTCCTTGCTAGAGTAGAGCTTTCTATGCAACAGCATCCCAGAGGCCAGAAACTGTGTGCCCACCCCTGCTTCCTTGGACTCAGTTGGGCAAGAGCAGGTGTGAGCTGGGTGTCATGGTACACACATAACTGCCAGGCCCGCCTTTGTGTCAGAGCTGGGGGATGGGCAGTGCCGTCTGCAGTAGCTGTGGGCCTGGCAGGTACATTGGCGGGCCCTTGGGGGCACTGGGACTTGAGTAATAGGCTCAGAGGCTGGGGATAATAGGCTGAGATCAGAGAAAGGATGGGCTGGGAAGAAGGTACACATCTGACCTACGAAGAGTGAGCAGATGCCTGCTGAGAGTGAGCAAGGAGGAGGAGGAATTGTAAGGACCCTGAAGGCTGCGTGGAGGAGGTACATTTTTTAAATTAGGCAACAAGTCGTCTCTGTATGCTTTTGAGCAGAGGAATCATCACTTCTCCTGTCTGTTCCTGCTTCCTGCTGGCAGAATAGACTTGAAACCTGCTAAGAGGCTACTGATGCCAGTCAGGAGTGAGATAATGTGGGAGAGGAAATAGAGTGAGCAGGTGGTCCTGGGGTTGGAGAAAGAACAAACGTGGGCTCACATAACAACAACTGGATACGGCAGCTTCAGTTCCAGGTGGAAAGGAGTGTATGGTAGGGAAATAGTAGCTTCTGTGTCAGAATCAAGGAATGCAGCGGCCAACACCCAGCACAGAGATTTCTGTGCCTTCCTTTGCAGGGTGGCAGTGGGTAGAGCTCTCCAACCGTGTCCTGCCGGGTTCGTGAACCATCTCTGTCCGCTTAATTGTTCACTCGTAAACATCTGTTCTTGTGTCCGGTCCGTGCCCAGCTTTTTAGATAGATACCTTTACTCCAGCTGTTTCTTTCAGTGCTACCCAGAAGGGCAGCATTCCCGGGAGCTCTACACATTGTAATTTGGCCAGGAACCCAATCTGTTGCATGCCAACGCCCTCTACCTTGGGTTTTGCCCCTGGAACCTGGTCATATGGGCATGTTCAGAAAGTGCTAGTGTGGAGCACTTGAATTTGGTGGGAGTGTTTTGGAAAATTGTGTGGTCCACTGGGTGCTTAGACTGAATTGTGGCCTTTCTTGCTTTATTTGTATTATTACCGGGATGTTAGGGGTTTCTGAAAACAATTTGGAAGCAGCCCAATTTAGAAAAGTCCTGATACGGAGTAGGCTGATTTTGAACAATAGATAAAGTGGAGGGCAGTTACTTGCTGACTGCAGTAATGCATTGATGCTGATGGAAAATAATGAAGGATATGCGCTCATCCCTTAAGTTCTTTGAGTCTTCATTCCTTCATCTGGCAAAAGGATAATAATACCTGCTATGTCTACCTTTCAGAGGTTTTGAGATGCTCAGATGAGATAGGTGTGTATAGTCCTTGGTAAATTCGAAAGCATTCTATGAATTTAGGGTATTAACTAATGATCAGTGGCTTCGGGGGGCATTTAAAAATGGTTTGACTGGGGCGCCTGGGTGGCGCAGTCGGTTAAGCGTCCGACTTCAGCCAGGTCACGATCTCGCGGTCCGTGAGTTTGAGCCCCGCGTCAGGCTCTGAGCTGATGGCTCAGAGCCTGGAGCCTGTTTCCGATTCTGTGTCTCCCTCTCTCTCTGCCCCTCCCCCGTTCATGCTCTGTCTCTCTCTGTCCCAAAAATAAATAAACGTTGAAAAAAAAATTAAAAAAAAAAATGGTTTGATTTACATTTAGTGGAAATTCACCTGTTAAATGAAAACTTTAAAGATGACATCTCAAGGTTATATCACAGCTCAACATTTTATAATCTCATTTCCTCTCTGAGAGGCCCCAGAGGAGAGGAGAGCTGGGTGTCCCTGGGAAGAATTACTTGCTGGGGTGGGGGGTGTGTGTGTTGGGGTGGGAGGAAGGGTGCAGAGATGGTTGGATGTCTTTTCTAGGGATAGTGAGTAGAATGCTCTCCTAATGTTTAATTTCTTGATAGTGTGTTCAGAAGCAGGCGGCTTTATTAGCAGTAATATCTCTTCTTTCCTAGTCTGGTTTTGTCCTTAAGGCTCACGTTGCTTGTGTTCACCTCTTGGTTCCATGGAGGTGGCCCTTGGCAAGTAGCTCCTTAGCCTTAGGGTGGATGGGAGGGATGGAAACACTTGTGCTTCTTTCCTCATTGCCTCTTATAGTCTTGTGTTCTCTTGAACTACTTTTCCGGTTGTCTGTATCCTTAAATCCTCAAATTTGCCTTGCATGCCCCCTAGTGGCAGGTCGGATGCACCCCTGGTTGTGTCATCCTGTTTGCTGTGGTCAGGAGCGGTTGTTCTCTACCTAGTTCCGTTTCGGAGCATTATTCCCAGTTCACAAATGCAGAACGAGAGGTTCTGTGATCCTCACTTGCCACTCGAGTAGGACCTGCGGAGGTGGCATTGGAATTGGAACTTTGGATTCCCAGATTTATACACCGGGAATGCCTCAGAAAAAAGATGACGTGGTTATAGCTTTTGTAGATTTTAAAAAATGGTTTAAAAGGAATCTAGATTATTTTGCTGTCTACTCAGCTAATCTGAAAGGGTAAAAATGTGGTGAATATTTGAAGGTAAGAATGATCATCCTTTTGGGGCACCTGGGTGGCTCGTCGGTTAAGCGTCCGACTTCATTCGGCTCAGGTCATGATCTCACAGCTCCTGGGTTCGAGCCCCACATCGGGCTCTGTGCTGACAGCTCAGAGCCTGGAGCCTGCTTCAGATCCTGTGTCTCCCTCTCTCTCTGCCCCTCCCCCACTCACACTCTGTCTCTTGCTGTCAAAAAATAAATAAAACATTAAAAAAATTGAAAAGAAAAGAATGATCGTCCTTTTTACTCTCTCTTCATCACATTGGAAAAACTTTTGTCCCTCACCAAGTACTCAGTATTTCATGCTCAGTACTATTAACAACTTTGAGGTATACAAAGAAACGTATAAAGCATGCTGTCTGCCCCTCAGAAGTTTATGTTCTCATTACGTCCTAGTTACAAGGTGTTTATTCTCTTGAGGAAAAAAGTATAATGCGTAACTTTTACTGACGTTTAATATTTCTACTTCATCTCGCTAAAGACAAATTCTCTGAGCATTTGCATATTTATTTTTTATAAAGTCCTTTTCCGTGGAGAGAGAACCGCAGGATAACAACAGTAATTACCCAGATGAACCCTGGAGGATAACAGAAGAACAGCGCGAGTACTATGTCAATCAGTTCCGATCCCTTCAGCCTGACCCGAGCTCCTTCATTTCAGGTAATGGAGTCTGATGGGTGAAGACCTGGGTCCCAGATCATTGTCTCACACACATAACAGTACACATCTTGAGAAAGAGTCCACACAAAACGAATGTGACAGCTTTTTGTGATTCCAGTTTGTTTTCCTCTAAGATTGAATTTCTTATCAACTATAAGCCATGCAGAAAAATACTTGGCAATGACATTTAGAAAATTACATTTCTGTTTCGAAGAGGTTAAATGGAATTTGGGGGAACCTGGTCTAGACCTGTGCCTTATTAGCTGGGGCACTTCTTGAAATGATAGACTGTGGCACCAAGGTGACACCTTTAATTGCTTCTTCATATTAGAGCCAAGATGTAGCATGGCCTTCTAAAGAGTTAGCGCCACAAGTCTCTTTATGTCATGTACGCTTTAGAAGTCCAAATTCATGCTTGTTTCCTTTGGCTCAAGTCTTTTACCTCGGGGTTTTCTGAGAGAAATTAAAATACAGGAGGAAAATTGGCCAGCAGTTTTATGTCCACATGTCTGTTCTTCTGGGTTGTCTTCAAAATATGTATTCCCATTGATTTCTCCTGTAAAATTCAAACTGAGACAAATTGGTTTAATTCCTGTGTGCCTATGTTTTACTGGGCTGAAGACTAAACAAACAGTGAAATAGTAGAGCCTGGAAGAAAAATTCATAAAACTTTTTTTTTATAGTTCAATTTTGAAGAATAGCAGTATGCCCTCCATAATTGTAACCTGACATACTGAATGTGGACTAAGACTAATTTTCTCTCGAGAAATAAGGTGTGTAATTGAAATATACTTGTACAAATTCAGACATCATTTCTGATTGGTTGGTAAAAGCTTTATTGAAAGCACAATATTGTAGGTAGAGCAAATTAATGTTGACAACATGGCTTAAAAAAAAATAAGCAGAAACCCACATTGACCATTTGCTGACCTTACCCGCTGCTTAAGCGACTTTCTTCACAATGTATGCGAATAATTAGACAAATACAGATGGTAGCTCTTAGGAGTGTTTTTATTTTCTTTTAACCTTTTTATTTTGCAGAATTTCAAGTACGGATACAGCTAGAGTGGCTAGTATAATGAATCCCTGTGTACCTATTACACAGCACCAGTGATTTTGTTTTGTCTATATATACTCTGTCAGCGCAGATGAGTTTGAAGCCATTACCAGATCGTTTCATTTGAAAATGTTTCAGGATGTATCTTGAATGATAAGAAAGACCTCTTTTAAAAACATAACTGCAATCCATGGGCACACGTTAAAAAAAATGCAAAACATGTTTCCTTAATGTCCCCAAGTCTTTGTTTCCCTGGTTGTCTCACCAGTGCCTTAAAAATAGTTGAATTTGTTCGAGGTCAGAGGGGTTCATATATTGCAGCTAGGTGATGCCTCTTTTAAAAATCAACTTTATTGAGATTAGCATACCATAAAATTCACTCCTGTAAAGTGTACAGTTCAGTGGTTTTAGTGTTTACAGAATATATTCACAATCTAAATTTAGAACACTTTCATTACCTCCCAACAAACCACCTGCTTATTAGCAATTATTCCCCACTCCTTCTCTCCCTCCTAGCCCTCCATAATGACTAAACTACTTTTTCTCTCTATAGTTTTGCCTATTTTGGGCTTTTCCTATAAATGAAATCGTATAATGTGTGGTCTTTTGTGTGTGACTTATTTCACTTAGCATAATATTTTTAAGGTTTATCCGGGTTGTACTGTGTGCTAGAACTTCATTGAACTTCACTGCTGTTTATGGCTGAATAATTTCCACTGTGTAGATATACTACATTTTATTTATTCATCAGTTGACGGGCATTTGATTTGGGTTGTTTCCACTTCTTGGCGATTAAGAATAATGCTGCTGTGAACATTCGTGTGCACTTTTTTGGTGTGTGCATGTATGTTTTGATTTCTCTTAAATGTATAGCCCAGGGTGGAATTGCTGGACCATATGGTAACTCTGTGTTTAATCATCGGAAGACCAGTCAGACTGTGTTGCACGGTGCCTGCATCGTTTTGCGTTGCCACCAGCAGCATGTGAGGGTTCCGGTTACTCCACATCCTCACAGACACTTATTGTTTGTCTTTTGATTACAGCCATCCTAGTCATGCCAGATGGGCTGAGACTCCAAGAGGGAGGGCCTCAGGCCCCTTGCCATGAGGGTCTCTTGGCTTTGGGCGAGAAAGAGTTCAGGAGCGGGCTGTTTAGAGAAAGAGACATGAATTTATTAAGTATATAAGTAAGAAAGGAGCTACTTCACAGACAAAATAGCTGTCTCTTCTCTCAGGTGAGGAAGAGGACCCCCCTCCCCCGCCTTTGCATCTAAGAAAGTGTTTTATGTGTTTTTAAATTAGTTGACTATATAAGAAGGGGCTTACTCTTTAGTTTTGGGTTTATCATTTACACTGAGTGGTTAGTTTTTCCATTGTCTTACGGTTGTGAAATTACCCACAGGGAGCAATTTTAGGAATGTCTGGCCTTTGTGGCTTTTACTGCCAGAGGGAGTAGGGTCTTATGGTCTCCCACGAGTCAGATCTTGTGACTCTCTTTATTACCTGCTGACTTTTAGGTTAAGGGTCAGCCGAAAACCACAATGGCTTTGCTTTGGTCAACTTGTCTTCCTCCCTCCTGTCTCACTAGTGGATGTGAAGTAGTATCTCTTTGTGGTTATGATTAGTATTTCCCAGATGAATAGTGACATTGAACATCTTTTCATGTTCTTATTGGCCCTTTGTAGATCTTGTTTGGGGGAAATGTCTATTCACATCCTTTGCCATTTTAAATAAATACTGAACGGTAAGAGTTCCTCCGTATAGGTATACCTCGGAAATATTGAGGGTTTGGTTCCAGACCACTGCCGTAAAGTGGATATTGCAATAAAGCAAGTCAAATAAATTTTTTGGTTTCCCAGTGCATATAAAAGTTATATTTACGCTATACTGTAGTCTGTTAAGTGTGCAATAGCATGTTATCTAAAAAAAAAACCAATATACATATTTTAACTAAAAATAATTTATTGCTGTAATATGTTCACCATCTTGTGAGCTTTCTGTGAGTTGTAATCACTGATCACGGATCACCATAACAAATATAATAATGCAAAAATTTGAAATATTGCAAGAATTACCAAAATGTGATAGAGACCCGAAGCAAGCAAAGGCTTTTGGAAAAATGGTACCAATAGACTTGCTCAACACAAGGATGCCACAAACCTTCAATTTGTAAAAAATGCAGTATTTGCCAAGTGCAGTAAAATGAAGCATAATAAAATGGGGTATGCCTGTATTCTCGATACATGTTCCTTATCAGACTTGATTTGGAAATATTTTTTCCCAATCAATGGCTTGGCTTTTTATTTTCCTAGTGGTGTCTTTTGAAGCACATACGTTTTTAATTCTGTTGATGTCTAGCTTATCTATTTTTTGTTGTTGTTGATTGTGCTTTTGGTGCCATAACTAAGAGATTGTTGACTAACCCAAGGTCATGAAAATTTATATTTCTTCTAAGAAGGTGTATTGTTAGAGTTTTATCTCATATTAGAGAGTTTATATATCTCTGTTATATTAGAGTTTTATCTCTTATCTTTAGGTCTTTGATCCATTTTGAGTTAGTTTTTGTGTTTTTGTGTATGATATGAGGTAGGTATTCAAATTTCAATTCAATTCAAATTCTTTTGCATGTTGATATCCAGTTGTCCAGGCACCATTTTTTGGGGGGGGGGGAGGGGTTGGAAGATTCTTTCCATGATTTAATTATTTTAGCATCCTAGTCAAAATTTAGTTTACCATGAATGTGAGGGTTTGTTTCTGGATGTTAATATTTTTCCACTGATTTCCACTGTCTAGTCTAAAACCAATACCACGCTGTCTTGAGTATTGTAGTAGGTTTGGAAATTAGGAAGTGGGAGTTCTCCAACTTTGTTCTTTTCAGTTTTAATTGTTAAAAAAATGCTTTTTTTTTTTAAAAATTTTTTTTTCCAACGTTTATTTATTTTTGGGACAGAGAGAGACAGAGCATGAACGGGGGAGGGGCAGAGAGAGAGGGAGACACAGAATCGGAAACAGGCTCCAGGCTCTGAGCCATCAGCCCAGAGCCTGACGCGGGGCTCGAACTCACGGACCGCGAGATCGTGACCTGGCTGAAGTCGGACGCTTAACCGACTGCGCCACCCAGGCACCCCAAAAAAATGCTTTTTAATGTTTATTTTTGAGAGAGAGAGAGAGAGAGAGAGAGAGAGAGAGAGAGCAAGCAGGGGAGGGGCAGAGAGAGAGGGAGACACAGAATCTGAAATAGGCTCCAGGCTCTGAGCTATCAGCACAGAGCCCGCCATGGGGCTCCAACTCAGGAGCCACGAGATCATGACCTGAGCTGAAGTTGGATGCTTAACCAACTGAGCCACCCAGATGCCCCCAGTTTTAATTGTTTTGATTTCAGTTTTTAGGGATTGTGCTTTTTGAAATTTAGTTTTATACTTACATAAAATTTTTACACAGTTCTGAATTTGAGTCTACAAAAATGATGAACAAAGTCTAGCTTCTGTTCCTATCCCCTCTCTTCCTTTCTTGCTCCTTTTTTAATGGTTTATCTGTTTTTAAGAGTAAAAGCAAATTCATATATGTATGTGTATGTGTATATTCTTATCTCTCATCTTTTGTTAGATAAATGATAGCATAGTATTTGTACTTCTCTCCACCTTGCTTGTTCCACTTAACCCTATGTCCTGCTGATTATTGCATAGTTGCATGTAGAGATATTTCCCATCCCCTTTTATAGTCGTGTACTATTAGATTGTGTGATATGCAATCATTTATTTAACTGGTCCTCTTTTGGGATTATTTGTAGTCTTTTGCTATGATACATATTTCCATTGTGAATAGCCCTCTGCATATGTCTTTCTTCATTTTTGTTATTTTTGTCAGTGTATCTTTGGGTAGTGTGATTTTACTAGACATTGGAAAACACTCCTTCATTAGGCTTGTGCCATGTTGTCATTGCACCAGCATCATAAAAGATGCTCGTTTTCCCACAGTCTTGTTATCACAACATGTTTACCTACTTTTGTATTTTCCCTCCATTTGATAGACAAGAAATCCTGTGTTTGGTTCAAATTTATAGAACTCTTATGAAGAATATTGAATTTTTAAAAATATGGTTAAGAGTCCATTGGGATGCTTGGCTGGCTTAGTTGGTAGAGTGTGTGACTTGATCTTGGGGCCGTGAGTTCAAGCCCCATCTTGGGGTAGAGTTTACTTTAAAAAAAAAAAAAAGAGCCAATTAGATTCTATTTCTGTGAACTGTCATAGCTCTGTTTTTACATTGTGTTATTGGTCTTTATTTTTTAAAGGTCTATATTCAGTATGTTAACATTTTATCACTGATATATCAATGCTATATATAGCTCTGTGTGTGTGTGTGTGTGTGTGTGTGTGTGTGTGTGTGTGTGTGTTTTAACTGGACTTAGAGACTCCTTGCAGTAAAAAGTCTGAATCCACATTTTGATGTTTGGTTGCTGACAGCTTTTTATTTTTTATTTATTTATTTTTTTAAATTTTTTTTTCAACGTTTATTTATTTTTTTTGGGACAGAGAGAGACAGAGCATGAACGGGGGAGGGGCAGAGAGAGAGGGAGACAGAATCGGAAACAGGCTCCAGGCTCCAAGCCATCAGCCCAGAGCCTGATGCGGGGCTCGAACTCACGGACCGTGAGATCGTGACCTGGCTGAAGTCGGACGCTTAACCAACTGCGCCACCCAGGCGCCCCTGGTTGCTGACAGCTTTTTAAAGCCTCACCTCTCTCTCTTTTGCGCCATATCAGGCTTCACAGCAGGTCTGAAAATGGCTGGAAAGGGCAAGGAAAGGGAGCTGGCTTGGGGTTTCTAAGTTGGCTGGGAGTGGGGCTGGGGTGAGGGTTCTGGTTCACTGATGGAACTTCTCTTAGCACCAAAAGAAGGGAGCACGTGGGCTCTCATCAGTTTCCTCCTCTGGCAGGTGGCAACCAGGGTACAACTGAACTTGTTAGCTGTCAGCTTCCCGGTGGGCCCTACCTAATCTCTTCGGGACACCATGGCAGAACACCCTCTGTACTGTCTGAAGACCAGGCCAAGTCTCTTGTTTGGGTTTGGACCTAGTGTGATTTGAAGAAAGGATATTAAGGGGGAAAAAGAAGAATGAGTTGAGGGGAGAATGTCTTTATATCTATAAAATAGCTGGTAAATAGGCTTTCAAGACATTTCTTGCAAATGTTTGACACAAGATGGCTACGTCGATGGCCAACAATCCTATGTCAGCATTATTTCCAGGATGCTTTTGGGGAGAAAGCTCATTGGTTAGTAGGGCACTTTGCCTTTGATCCATAATAATCTATCAAAGGAAAATAAGTCTGCTTTAGGATACATTATAATCCGTTGTTTTAAGGCCAATTAGAAGCCTTGAGATTGCCAAGGACTTTTGACTTTATCGGCTTAGAGCTTGAGGCTTTGATTTAACTGTTCTTTGTGTTAGAATTGAGGCCTTTGAATTTTGAAAGTGGTCTGAGAGCTGAAACCATAAAAATTTCTGTCTCAATAAGGGTGGGTCTAGCCATAAAAATTTCTGTCTCAATAAGGATGCGTCTAACATTAAGTGCAGTTGGGACCTGGAGCAGTGTAACATGTAAAATGGAATTACCCGATTTCAACTGATACTGGTAAATTTGTGATGAATAAAGAAAGTAGCAAGAGGTTCCTGGAAGTTTCTCAAAGAGCCACCAAGAGATCTTAAATCTCACCAAAGTCTTTACCAAAATGTCTGTTTTATCTTTGTGTGATGAGATTAATGGTGTTAACTTTCTTCTTTTTGCTCTGTTTTATTTTTTTTAAGTTTATTTATTTTGAGAGGGAGGGTGGAGGGGGGAGAGAGAGAAGAGGAGAGGAGAGGAGAGAAAGAGAGAGAGGAAGTATCCCAAGCAGGCTTTGCATTGTCAATGCAGAGACCGACACAGGGCTCCATCTCATGAACTGTGAGATTCTGACCTGAGCTGAAATTGAGAGCCGGACACTTAACAAACTGAGCGACCAGGGCGCCCCTAATTTATATGTTCTTTTAAAAGCTGTTAATATGTTGTTTTTAGTCATATGATTTATAGTTGCTTTGATGAATAAGTGTTATGTTTGTTGTTATATGGTAGGAATTGCTGAATGAAACAATGGTGATTCATTTACATGTAACTATAAAAGCTGCTCTAGATGAGTAATTAATGATTTATTTAAACAGTGGCTTTCTTGGCAGGTTCTGTGGCCAAGAACTTCTTCACCAAATCAAAGCTTTCCATTCCAGAACTCTCCTACATATGGTAAGTACAATTAATGCCATATAGTATCATACTGTCATTACATACCCATCCCTTAGTTTCTACTTTTGCATTTGGAAAGTCTTATCTTTTGAATTTTTTTTATTTTTTATTTTTATGTATTTATTTTTTAAATGAATTTATTTTATTTAAAAAAAATTTTTTTTAATGTTTATTTATTTTTGAGACAGAGAGAGACAGAGCATGAACGGGGGAGGGGCAGAGAGAGAGGGAGACACAGAATCCGAAGCAGGCTCCAGGCTCCAGGCTCCGAGCTGTCAGCCCAGAGCTCGACGCGGGGCTCGAACTCACGGACCGCGAGATCGTGACCTGAGCCGAAGTCGGACGCTCAACCGACTGAGCCACCCAGGCGCCCCTAAATGAATTTATTTTAAAGAGCATCTTCCCTTGGGGTGTTTCACCAATTCCCATTCCTATTTATTTACTTACTTATTTATTTTAATTTACATCCAAGTTAGTTAGCACATAGTGCAGTAATAATTTCAGGAGTAGAACCCAGTGATTCATCCCCTATGCATAACACCCACTGCTCATCCCAACAGGTACCCTCCCTAATGCCTCTTGCCCATTTAGCCCATCCCCCCATCCAGAACCCTTCCAGCAACCCTCAGTTCTCTGTATTTTAGAGTCTCTTCTGTTTTGTCCCCCTCCCTGTTTTTATATTATTTTTGCTTCCTTTTCCTTATGTGCATCTGTTTTGTAACTTAAATTCCACATATGAGTGAAGTCATAGGATATTTGTCTTTCTCTGACTAGTTTCGCTTAGCGTAACACACTCTAATTCCATCCACGTTGTTGCAAATGGCAAGATTTCATTCTTTTCGATTGCCGAGTAATATTCCATCATTTATATACCACGTCTTCTTTATCCTTGCATGTTTTTTTTCAACAGACTTAGAGAGTGAATGGAACTTAAGATTTTTGTTGCTGTGAAGATTAACTTGTATGAGAAGCATAATGATCAGTGTCTGGCACATAGTCTGCATTGTAACTATTAGCTGTTATTTAAAAATGAATTTCCCAGTTATTATCCTCCTCTAGATGCCTTTCCTGTCTAAACAATTGTGTGGGCCCATGAGCATTTCCATCTCGTGAATTGTGTTTCTGGATGGTTCTGTTCAATATGATGCAAGTAACCAGAGGATCTCGAAAAGCTATTCTTAATGATATCTTATGAGGCCAGGTGAACAGAAGGCCCACAAATGTTTTGGAATTAAGTCAAATTTGGCTCTTATAGCTGCCTCCGAGCTTCACAAATTTGGCTGGTGTGTATCAGCTGGGCCCCCATTCAGATGTGCGGCTGTGGTGTGCCCTGCACCTTGCTGCCACGCAGGCCGCGGCCGGGCTCCAGAAGGGCCGTTTGGGGACGGTCCAGATGGCCGGTTTGCGTGGACGAAAACGCTTGCTGCCTGTCTAAACTCCCACCTGTGTGTGGGCTCTTCTTCCTCAAGCCTGGGTGGGAGACCGTGCTGCTGTAGATATATAATTAAAACACTGGAATATTTATGTAAGACTTTTTTCATGAGGATTTATAGAAATCGTGGTAGGACTTAAAATTGCCTGTCGTGTTTTGTGCGTTTTATTGGAAAACTATTGCAATAACATTTGTGCATGCCAATGTATCTGGGATCCTGAGCTGGATTTAGGTTCTTCAGCGGTATATTCTAGCATAATTTTTCTTTTTTACAACAAGCCTTATATTAGATTTTAAAGCTAGGGGAAAAAAAGAAATTATCATTTTGAAAAGAATACACTCTGTTTTTGGCAGAATTCCCAGTTTTAACATTATTGGCATGAGGCCTCCTATCTTTTTGTTGAGACATATCTGCAAAAGCTGAATGGTATTCTCTCCACCCAGCGTTTGAAACAGTTCCCTGACTTCTCACCTGGGGCGGGGGTGGGGGGGGGTGGGGGGCTGCTCCTTCAGGGCTGGCTCATTCTAAATATTTCAGGGGAGGAGGCTGTGAATGGTCCAAAGGAAAGTTAGGGAGCTTACCTTCTGTACTTCTTTGGAATAGTGACACCTTGCCAGCGCAGGTTTATATCCTATCTCTTTACTTGTCCCAGCACAAATATGGCATCTCTGTACATCTACGAGACTAGTTGAGCTTATGGTGTCTTACTTTGGCAAATGGGTTTGTTTTGGGCTGAGTAAATAGGTCTGTGCCTTTCAGTGGGAAACAGTGACTGAAGCAAAGATAAGCCTTTTCAAGACTCTTCCTTTCTGTCTTGCTGTCTTATCTGCTTCCAGCCTTCCCAAGTTGCTAGTTTTATCTGAAAACCTAATTTAACCAATGTTTATTGAACTTACTTGTATTTTCCCAGGAGGGAATTCTCAAGCAAATTTTTTGGTACAACATTTATGTGACTTAAAAACTTTAAGTTTTTCCTTAAAGCTGGAAACCCAAGTGCTTATTTGTGGGCCCGGGTACGTGTATAACGTCTGGGACAACGACACAGGCCGAGGTCAGCCCTTCCTTCGACTACTGTGGGCACCGGGTCTGGAGCTCTTCATGCCGCCCGGTTATCGAACTACTCTCAACCAACTGGCCTTATTTTTCTTTTCGTGCTCTAGTGTCTTGTCTCATGTGCTCGGTGTTGTAAAACAGATCTCCCGCAGAACCCAAGGAGTGTAAAGTCTTGTTTACAAAGGGCCACTGGTGCCAGCGCTCTTGATCAGCATTTGTCCTCCAAGTGCCCCCTGAGATTTCATAGGAGTTTGGGAACTTTGCAGGGCCACCCCCAGCGACCTTGGGAGTTGTGTTTGCATGTACGAGGCTGAGTAACTTTTCCTCTAAGCCCCGTGTTAGGTACTTGTGACATGTTGTATTTAGGGAACTGAGTGATGCTGACTGTGACGGAGCCCTGACCCTGCCTGAGTTCTGTGCTGCGTTTCATCTCATTGTGGCCCGGAAAAACGGCTACCCGCTGCCAGAGGGCCTGCCTCCGACTCTGCAGACAGAGTACCTGCAAGCAGGTAAGGCCTCATCATAAATCCTAAACCTTGGGCATTTTCCATCCAGACGTCATAAGAACCTTTTGTGCCTTAAGGTGGTATCCAGGTACTTTGCAGAGTCCTTTGTATGTAAAGTAACTGTCCTTTAACTGATATTAGACTCTCACAACTTATAATATGAGTAATAGGGATGATGTGGGTAAAGTGTGAGTTATCTGTTACTCCTATTCTGGTGCTCTCTGGATGGATTTGAATCAGTCCCTTACCCTTTTGTGAAAATTACCGAGTAGGCAAGTACTAAACCTCTCAGCTGATACAAAATGAACAGGAACATCTTCCTGTAGAGCCAATGTCTGATTTGGCATCTTTAGGTACACCCCAGTGTCCCCAAGTGGCTTGGGGCAATGGAATAGAACTCTTGTACCTAATGAAGAAGTTAAAAATTACATGCCATGAAATGTGCCGAGTGCCGTAATCTCAATGTACTCTTGATGAAGTTTTACATCTGCATATACCCATGTAGCTGCAATCAGATAAAGATAGAAAATCCCAGCACACCACAAGGTTGGAATAGAGCTCTTTGTCTTTCTCCTTAATAAAGCTATTACCCCCAAACCCTTTTGATAAGAAAGAGTCATGGTGAGTCTAACATTTTTATCCATTCTTTTGGAAGACTGGAAAATTAAGTGTCTCTTGCCCTTTTCAAAGGCAGTGGGCAATGATACAATTTCTGTTACTCAGAGAAGTATAGCTTCCATTGAAAGGGTCCAGAAACAACTGGTACTGTCAGTAACCTTTCTTTAGGGAAGGTCTCTTAAAAACATGAGAGCTAGTCATGGATGATTATTGGCAGGAAGGAGCAATGTCTAAAGAAACTGATTAGTCATTAATAGAGTGTAAATTTTGTGGTTAGATCTAGTAAAGGCCCTAGATTATCATGTCTTGTCCCCTCATAACAACACTATATTCAAAGTGGCCAATGACTAATCTAAGTCAGTCTTGGGTTCTCTGACTTTTACAACGTTTTTTTTTTTTTTTTTTTTTTTTTTTTTTTTTGGGACAGAGAGAGACAGAGAATGAACGGGGGAGGGGCAGAGAGAGAGGGAGACACAGAATCGGAAAGAGGCTCCAGGCTCCGAGCCATCCGCCCAGAGCCCGACGCGGGGCTCGAACTCACGGACCGCGAGATCGTGACCTGGCTGAAGTCGGGCGCTTAACCGACTGCGCCACCCAGGCGCCCCTTCTCTGACTTTTAAATAAAAAGTTTGTCATTTTCTGTATTTGGTAGTGAGGGGGCCAAGGCCCAACCAAAGGGAAGAGAGCAAGTATGTGGCTGGTGCCAATGGCAGGTAAACATGTGGGGGAAGAGTGACCCATTATTCTGGGATCTTTCCCAAATGCCTCATAAAATGTATGCATGGGAGCGTTCAAAGAGTAGAGACTACTACTCATTTAAGAGCTTAGACTTTGTTAATAGCAGCTGCTTTCTGATCACAGCAGGCCGTATACCCTTCCTTCCAGGCTGGGGGAGACCCTCATGGGTCCCCAGGAACTAGTTTGCAGTTGGGCACCATGACATGCTGCTCCATTTCCTCTTCGGTGTCTCTCTCTCTCTCTTTTCCTTTTTCTCTTTATTTCTTTTGGATTGAGGCAAAGAAGCACTAACAATCTTGGCAACTGCACAGGTTTCATAACCAAGTCAGTACAGGGTCATCCAGGAGCCCCTTCTCCTGGGAGCAGGGCCACATGGGACTTTGTCTCTCTCTAATGTGAACAGCTAACCAGAGGGCCAAGGTCTGCTCCAGGGCTATTTAGTTATATTTAATACATCACTGTTGCCTATTGTCAGCCCTGGGGAGAGTCCTGGGTAGCTTTACCTCCCATGCCCACACTTAGCTTTCTGTTTTGGGGTCTTGATTAATGCTGTTGTATTGTTGTGATGCCCTCTGGCCATGGAACCTATGCCAGGTGTCGGGACTCCTTGTTTGACAAGTCACTTTGTAGATATCCAAGTATTTCACAGACTGTTTCAAAAGTCACTAATAAAAAAATTTTTTTTACCTCGCCCCCCTACCCCCCAGGTACAAAAATTATTTTATTTTATTTTATTTTATTTTATTTTATTTTATTTTATTTTATTTTATTTTATTGTTTGGCCCACCTTTAATTAATTAATTAATTGTCAGGTTGGGTAACATACAGTGTATACAGTGTGCTCTTGGTTTCAGGGGTAGATTCCCGTGACTCATCACTTACATACCACAGCCAGTGCTCATCCCAGCAAGTGCCCTCCTCCATGTCCATCTCCCATTTTCCCCTCTCCCCCGAGTGGCTAAAATTAACAACTCAGCAAACAACAGGTGCTGGTGAGGATGTGAAAAAACGGGAACCCTCCTGCCCT
This sequence comes from Prionailurus bengalensis, assembly GCF_016509475.1. Lineage (NCBI taxonomy): Eukaryota > Metazoa > Chordata > Mammalia > Carnivora > Felidae > Prionailurus > Prionailurus bengalensis. Next base: position 13,566,715 of record NC_057361.1, read on the forward strand.
GTTGGTGGGAATCACTAATAAAAATTAAAAAAATCTGAAAGCCCTGAGCAAAAAGTGTGTTAATGGAAGTCAAGTAGCATTTTGATTCCTTTATTGCTGCAAATGACTGCTTTTGTCTTGCTTATGGAGTGGGGGGGGGTGGAGTCTGTAAAATAGAGTGCCAGTCAAGAGGCACCTTCCTTTCCTTTGGAATGAAGCCCCTTGTTTGTTCCTGGTGTTTGATGGAGGCTGTCAACACATATTTATACAGCAACAACTGAGGAACCCATGACATACCCTTTAATTAAACAAAGACTTCACATCATTTCCAGGGCTTGTGGGATTAATCATAAATAATAATTATATAGTTCTAACAAAAAACCTGAGAGATCTCTTAAAGCCTCATCAGGCTCAGTGATGGTATATTTTAGGCAAACCCTGAGGGTTTTAGCAGTTAACTTTTTAATGCTTTATCACTCATGCTTATCTTTATATACAGCTCAAGAAAATGGCCAGAACTGTCTAGGTTTTCTCTGTGCTTTTAGGCTTTGCAAAATATGAGGGATTCTGTTCATTTTGGGGGTTCATTTTTATGGTATCCCACCTGTTTCTTTTTAATGTTTATTATTTTTGAGAGAGAGAGAGAGAAAGAGACAGACAGCAAGCAGGGAAGGGGCAGAGAGAGAGGGAGACACAGAATCTGAAGTAAGCTCCAGGCTCTGAGCTGTCAACACAGAGCTCGACGTGGGGCTCGAACTCACAGACCACACCAACCGACTGAGCCACCCAGGGGCCCCATCCCACCTGGCTTTTTTAAAAGCTTAGTTCCTGTTCCAACTTTTTTCTGATTAGCCTACATTCAGTCTCTTACAAAAATGTAATCCAGTTTTCAACAAGGTTGGTGAAGAGTATAAATTTGGTTGATACCATCATGCATTTACAATTACACAAGCTTGTTTTCAGTAAAATAATGAAACAAACTGTTGTGTCTGAGTTTTTCCCTAACAGTGAAAATGAAAGGGCACCGTTGGAAGGAAAAGTTGGTTATTTGATAGCTTACCTGTGGGCCTTTTGATATTTTCCTGTTTGGGTGACTGGGTGGATTCTGGTATAGATTTTTACTATAGAGTTTGTTAAAAATAATTATGTGAGAGGCACTGTGTTATTCTTTGTGGTCAGAATGCTGTGTTCAGAAGAGTGTTCCTACTGTCATGGAACTTGCTGGCAGTTAGAGGATCGATGTTAAATAAACTCACACACTTGTAAATTGGAGGCAGTGGTAGGTGCTGTGAAGGGGAAGTTCAGCTGCAGCAAGAGGGTGCGTCACCTCAGGGAAGGCTTCCTTAAATATTTGAGCTGACATGTGAAGGGTGAGCTAAGGGCTGTGTAGGTGAAGGAGGGGGAAGAGTAGGCTGTGGGCAGAGGGGACAGCAGATCTACTGCAGAGGCCCTGAGAGGCGGCTTGGAGCGTCGGAGGCATGGAGACTTGAGGCCACAGTGGCTGGAGTGCAAGGAGCCGGGCCTGGAGGGGCTGAGGATGAGGCTGAAGGGGCAGGTAGGGAACAAATCACTGGCAATGACGTTGATGGGTTTTAAGCAGGGAAGTGCCCCAATCAGATTTGCTGTTGGAAATGATCGTGCTGGTTGCTGACTGGAGAGCAGGTTTTGAGGAGCAAGGGTGCAAACTGAAAGACCAGGTTACTGGAGCAGTCCAGTCAGGACCCCAGGGCCTGTCACTAGGGAGGTGACAAGTGGAGTTGGAGAGATAGGGACAGGCTAGAAAGAGATTTAGTAGTTAATGATGGCATTTGTAGTTTTTGAAAGCGTTACCTTTTTACGTAGCAAGACCCGCTCCTGATAAAGCTTTAGTCGTGTAATTCTACTCAGATCACTGATTGGTAAGCTAGAAACAGAAATCTCATCTTGGTTAAACCTGCTCTTGTGGCCAGATAGCAGAATGGTACTTGGAAAGTTGTTTTGCTGAGTTTTTACCAAGGAAATGAGACCCCCTAGTTTAGTCAGACAAATCGCCAGGGCCCACGGTTTGCCCTACCTGATATCAGTGAAATTCAAACCAGAGTAAGAAAATGAACAATTTAAGGTGCTTGTACTCAACTGTACAAGTTGAGTAGCTGTTAGTCATGGCCAGTACTTTACTGCAGAGGGAAGTTGGCATTTCAGACGCTGGTGGAGGTGGGAGGGTGAGAAAGGATTAAAAACAATGTCAATCCATTTTGATGTTTGATTCAAAAAATTTTTTAAACACAGCATTAAAATTTTGATTTCTTAACAGCTGGTCTTGACAAATTTGTAGCTTCTGGCCATTGTCTGCCATGATCTTCTTTTCCTCCTTGGGATATTGACCAGTTTTCTGGTTGAGACATTTCCTTCCTAATTACTTGGTGACAAAGTGGTGAAACAGAATCTGCTTCCCAGAATTGGTGTGTTAAGTATCAGTTTACCAAGTAGCACGATCCACTCAGCTCTCCAGCTAACCTAACAGCCTCTGTCACTGTTCTGTGTTCGAAGAAGCCCATAATGTGATTCTTCTTTCCTTGTAACTCAGCAAGAACTTGTGCTCTTATTTTTGTTATTCTGCTAAACAAAAGAAATGGATATTTTAGAAAGTCTTCTGGGGCACCTGTCATTGCAAGATCTTGTCTATTTCCAACAACAATAGCTAAAATGAAGTATTTCCATAGTTAATGTTTATAGTATTAAGACTCTCCCCATAGTTGGTGCCATTTAAAAATTGTGCTGGTAGCATAGTTAAAACTTCAGTATTGTGATAGCGAGGGTCACTACTATGTTACAACGTAAATGCTAAAAGCATGTACCTTCCAGCAGGACTGCCGGCAGTTCAAGTTCCTGGTCTTCCATTTACCAGCTATATGACCTTGAGTAAGTTGCTTAGCTTCCCTGCTCCTCAGATGCATCACATGTAAAATGGGGAGGCAGAAATAAGTATGTTGTATATGTAAGGAACTTAAAATACTACCTCCTCGTGATTAGTGCCATAACTAGTATGTCAGTGCTGGCTGATTTATTGTAATATTTAACAGGCACGGAAAAGCTGATAAGAAACAATGCCTGCTATGAATATAGTATATGTTCTTATGTATTCTTTTTTTTTTTTCTTAGCTTTTCCTAAGCCCAAGCGGGAGTGTGCATTATTTGATTCTTACTCTGAGTCAATGCCTGCAAACCAACAACCCCGTGACTTGAATCGGATGGAGGTAAAAGGTCCTCATATGTTAATAAATAAGGGTGTGTGTGGAATTAAATCCATAAGCGTATATTCTTTATAAACTCCTGAAAATCCACTTTCATAACATTTTCTCATCATGCTGTGTACTTACGTTGTGGCTCAACCTTTCAAATCTAGACACCAGATATAGCTTATAATTATTTGTTTTCTTTTCTCCCTAGAACTAGATTTAGTGAAATAAGCAAAGTAATCTCTTGACCTTCTAGGGATGAAATTTAGGTATAGAAAAACTAAGCCAGAAGAATGCGAGCCAAGTTGTTTATTTTAACCAAGCTTTAATTTTGATGTTTATTTATTTTTGAGAAAGAGAGCATGAGTGAGTGGGGAGGAGCAGAGAGAGAGGGAGGCACAGAATCCAAAGCAGGGTCCAGGCTCTGAGCTGTCAGCACAGAGCCTGACATGGGGCTCGAACCCACGAACCATGAAATCATGACCTGAGCTGAAGTCGGACGCGTAACTGAGTCACCCAGGCGCCCCCCCCCCCACCCCCAAGCTTTAATTTTGAAGTAAACATTGTGAAGTTGTATTTTTAATAGTTGAGTATGAACAAGATCTAACGGACCAGAACAGTTTTGAGAGGAAGTTTGAGAACTGTGTAAAAGGACCCCAAGTCACATTTAAAGCTACCTTCTCCCTCAGAGTTTTAGCGTTTAGACCAAATGAAGACTGGTTTGGATTATCTCAAGAGAAACCTGTAGAATTCCTACAATGTTGGGCCTTGATGTTGTTGGGGCCTAGCCACATGCATAGTGGTCCTTAGGTATGCATCAATAAGTAGGAGTCATCGTAGTTATTGTTAATATCAGCACAGTCTTCATCATCATCATCGCCATTATGATTGCTGTGATGACAGCTTATGACATCTGTTCCCATCCTAAAAAAAAAAAAAACAACTCTGGAAATGTGTAATAAATGGAGGTTTATTCATAGGCTGCTATCGTCCTCAGACCCCGGTTAAAACTGTTGCAAGATGATGGAAGTCAGAGGCAGGATGCAGGACCATTTGTTTAATTTCTTGCAACTGTGTGTGATTATTTCTTCTTTTCCGTGGGGCTTTCAGGCATATAGTCTGTGCTGCATTGGCATCCTCTGCTCCTCTGTGAGGGAACTGGTCTGCTTCTGCAGTGCTTCCTCTGATAACACCTCTCTTGGCCTCTCTGCTACTCTTTATTCAAGTCATGGCCTCTGTTACTTTCCTCAACAGATCTCTACTCGAGGGAAAAAGGTATAAAGTGGTATCAGGAGTGATAGATGTGCATTTGAAGAGTTTTAGCTTTTTACATTTCTTATTTTGCAGAATGCATATGACGGAGAAGCAAGTAGACTAGTTAGCCACTTTTCATGGCCTCTGTGAACTCGGGGGCTGCTGGCAGTGTCCGGAGGCTTGTGTAGTTGCCTTGCTTTTGTTTATTGGCTATGGGTCCCCCTGCTTGTGTAAACTTATGAGGTCTTTAGGTGTTTTATTAAAAAATGTCATAAGCTCTTATTATTTCTAGAATGCACTCAGGTGGTCTCTGCCCTTCCAACAGAAATAATGCTGTGTTTTAGAGAAATTAATTACTGGCTCGTGTTGCTTTCCCCCACGTAGTCATTTATCATCTTTCTAAAAGGAAAGGAGCAAATATACAGTTAGCTGTGAAGTCTATAAATGCAGATGCTTTCAAACACACACTCTGATGTCCTTGATGACATTTTTGATGTTCACCTTTATGGACGTGATGTGCAGCTAGTTTTATGTTACATACTTTTCTATACTTTAACTGGCTCTTTTGGTGGGGGTGGGGGTGATTAAAAAGTCTTTGCTTTGCCCTGTCCAAACGAGAGCAAAACAACAACAAAAACTCTTTCCCAACAAAATCGTTATATTCCAGAGTGGAGTGCTTTTAGATAATGACGTAATATACAGAATTCATGGCCAAAGTAATGAGGTTAATGGATGCTTTGGCCATTCAAGAAGTATACGTCAAATTTAAGTAGCTAATGATTAAATATTCCAGTTTCTTCTATTTCATTCATTGTTCTTTCTACCAGTTTTTTTTTAATCTCTCATGAATGCATGCGTGGGATTTAAATAGCTCTTGGGACTAGCCCTGTGAGGAATGGGTCCATACAGGTGTTGGTGCCATGGAGAAAGCTGTAACTGATTCGGGTCGTGAGAAGTTTGCTCAGTAGTACAGATCAGATCTCCAGACAGCAGAGCTGTAACCATGTACTCGTTTCCTTCAGGAATTAAAGATAAATTTCAGATAAAGTCCTCTTTAGCATGCTTCTTAAAGTTTTATTTTATTATTATTATTAATTTTTTTTATTTTTGAGAGAGAGAAAAAGTGTGAGGGGGAGGGGCAGAGAGAGAGAGAGAGGGAGAGGCAGAATCTCAAGCAGCCTCCAGACTGTCAGCATGGAGCCCAATGTGGGCTTCGAACCCATGGACTGCAAGATGATGACCTGAGTGAAAGTTGGACGCTTAATCGACTGAGCCACCCAGGCACCCCATAGCAGTGCTTCTTAGATTACTGGATTTTTCTCTTCTAAGCAGCTTTACTAAAATACAATTCACATAATATACTTATCTAAACTGTACAATCCGATGGTTTTTACTGTATTAACAGGGTTGTGCAGCCATCAGTACAGTCTAATTTTAGAACATTTTTCATCACCTCAGAAAAGAAAGCCCATACTCATTAGCAGTCGCTCACTATTCCCTCTCCCCCCAGCCTTTGGTAATGAGTAATCTCTTTTCTGTCTCTGAGATTGCGTGTTGTGGACATTTCATATAGAGTCATACAATATCTGGTTTTTCTGGGACTGCCTTCTTTCCTGTAGTATGTTTTATTTTTTTATTATTATTTTTTTTAAGTTTTTTTAATTTATTTTTGAGACAGAGAGAGACAGAGCATGAACAGGGGAGGGTCAGAGAGAGAGGGAGACACAGAATCTGAAACGGGCTCCAGGCTCTGAGCTGTCAGCACAGAGCCCGACGCGGGGCTCGAACTCACAGACCGTGAGATCATGACCTGAACCGAAGTCAGACGCTTAACCGACCGAGCCACCCAGGCGCCCCTCCTGTAGTATGCTTTAAAGTTCATGTCGTAGTGTGTATCAGTGCTTCATTCCTTTTCATTGCTGAGTAGTAGTCCATCGTGTGGATCTGCCACGTTTGTCCATTCTTCAGCTCATGGACGTTTGGCTTGTTTCCACCTTGGGGCTGTGAGGAAAAAATGCTACTGTGAACATTCATGGGCCGATTTTTGTGTGAACATGGTGTTTGGAGTTCCCTTGGGTGCTTACCTAGGAGTGGAACTGTGTGTCATATTGTAACTTGTGTTCAACTTTTTGAGATACTGCCAAAATGCTTTCCCAAGCACCTACGGCATTTTACATTCATCTACCAGTAATGTGTGAGGCGTCCTATTGCTCTGTGTCCCTGCTAACGCTTTCTATTGCCTTTTTTATTTTTGCCACCTTAGTGGGAGTGAAGTGGTATCGATTTTTCATGCTTTTGATTTAAATTTCCTGATGACTACTGATGCTGAGCATCTTTTCTTGTGCTTATTAGTTATTTGTATATCTTCCTTGGTGAAATGTCTATTCAGATCCTTTGTCCATTTATAAATTTGGTTATTACTGAGTTGTGTTTGTACATTCTGAATGTAGGTCCCTTATTAGATACATAATTGGCAAGTATTTTCTGTCTTTGGTTGTTCTTTCTTTCTTTTTTTTAAAAATTCAAGTTAGTTAATGTATAGTGTAGTATTGGTTTCAGGAGTAGAACCCAGTGATTCATCTCTTACCTACCACACCCAGTGCTCTCATCCCAACAGTGCCTTCATTTATTTAACACACCCCCACCCCTCCAGCAACCTTTAGTTTGTTCTTTGTATTTTAGTGTCTCTTATGGTTTGCCTCCCTCTCTGTTTTTATCTTATTTTTCCTTCCCTTCCCCTATGGTCATTTAGTTTGTTTCTCAAATTCCACAGATGAGTGAAGTCCTATGATACTTGTTTTTCTCTGCCTGACTTATTTCACTTAGCATAATACCCTCTAGTTCCATCCACGTTGTTGCAAATGGCAAGATTTCATTCTTTTTCATTGCTGAGTAATATTCCATTGTATATATAAACCACATCTTCTTTATCCATTCATCTGTCAATGGACATTTGGGCTCTTTCCATACTTTGGCTGTTGAAAGCGCTGCTTTAAACATTGGGGTGCATGTGCCCCTTCGAATCAGCATTTTTGTATCCTTTGGATAAATGCTTAGTAGTGCAATTGATGGGTGGTAGGGTAGTTCTATTTATAATTTTTTGAGGAACCTTCATCCTGTTTTCCAGAGTGGTTACACCTACCCGTGTGTCTTCCCACCAGCAGTGCAAAAGGGTTTGCCTTTTTCTGCATCCTCGCCAACATCGGTTGTTTTCCTGAGTTGTTAATGTTAGCTATTCTGACAGGTGTGAGGTAGTATTTCTTTGTTTTTTTTCCTTTCTTGAGAGTGTCCTCTGCAACACAAGTGTTTTTTATTTTAATGAGGTCCAGTTTGTTTGGTTTTTTCTTTTGTTGCTTGTGCTTTTGGTGTCCTAGCTAAGAAACCACTGCCTAGCAGAAGCTCACAAAGACTTAGTCCTATACGTGGCCTTCCAGGAGTTGTATAGTTCTAGGTCTCACATTCAGGTTCATGATCCAGTCCGAGTTCATTATTGCATATGCCGTGAGGAAGAGGTCCACCTTCATTCTTTTGTATATTCTTTTCGCATCACTTATTAAAAAGACAACTCCCCCGCCCCCAATTGTTTTGTACCTTTGTTGAAAATTAGTTGACAAATGTGAGGGTTTATTTATGGATTCTCAGTTCTGTTCCATTGATCTACATGGATGTCGTAATGCTAGTACCACACTGTCTTGATGACTGTAACTTTGTGTTAAGTTTGGAAATTGAGAAGTCTCAGTCTTTCAGTTTTCTTCTTTTGTTGTTCTTCCTTTTAAAGAATATTTTTGCTCTTTTGGGTCCCTTGCATTTCTGTATGAAATTTAGGACAAGCTGTTCAAATTCTGCAAAAAAGTGAAGAAGGATTGCACTGAATCTGTAGATGAATTTGGGGAGTATTGCCATCTTAACAATATCGAGTCTTCTGACCTGTGAGCATGGGATGTCTTTCCACTTCTTTAGGCTTTAAAAATTTCTTTCAAAGGTGGTTGTTTTGGAGAACTTTTTATATGTTCTACTCCTAAATCATTTTCTTCTACCTAGGTATCTAGTTTATAATCCAGGTGGGAGAAGAAAATGAAAGAAAGGCACTGTTAAGATACATTCTCTGTTCTGTTGGAGACAGTAGACTTTGAATAGGCAATTCTATCTGGAGGCTTCATGGTAATGCCAAGAATGACCTGCCTGAGGATTGTTAAATCCTAGATCAGGTTACCGCCAAGCAGCACTGAACTGCATTCTTTAAAGCAGTTGAAAAACACAAGTATTGCTTATCTCACTGGGGTTGTTCAGATTCTGAAAGGCAAACCAGTGAACCTTCTGGATCACCAGATTGCTCCAAGATTTACTCTGCTTCCTATAAGTTTTATTTGATTTTTCTGAATATGTTTAAAATAAAAAGAATATCAAAAGGCAGATAGTGACAAGTCTTCCTCCCATTCTGTTCCCCATCTACTGAGTCACCCTTCGATTTTTATGTATCTTTCCAGAATTTGTTTATATATAGTAAATACTAATAAATATTATTCTGTAATCTTATCTAAGGTCACAGAGTGCATTTTTAGACTTTGTAAGAAATAAATTCATAGCAAGTAGATTTTAAACAAAAATTTAAAGGAATCAGTACTTGATCAATTTGGGTATTCTACCTCATTAGTATTACTGAAGACTTCCCCTAAGTGAGTTAGGAGAAAATTTTGTTCTGGTCATCAATAAAATTACCTTATTCCTTGACAAGGAGGCTGTTTGAATCAGGCTATTGAACACTCTCTGCATAACAGATTTTGGCAGATACCCACATTATAGGGCTACTTGTCAGAACTCTGCTTGTGAAACAGTACAGAAAGTGCAGGTTTGTTTTTGGACAGAATGGGCAAATGCTCCACAGTTCTCTGGCTGAATCCCAAACCGGGTTCAGATTTAATGTGCAGTCTATACATCTGCCTAAATCTGAATAATTTTTTTCCTCTGCACATGTAAATTTCTTTAAAAAATTAAAAAAAAAATCTCTTCACCCAGGGTGGGGCTCAAACTCAGAACCCTGAGATCAAGAGTCATGGGCTCTACTGACTGAGCCAGCCAGGCGCCCCACATGTAAACCTTCAATACAAATTAACTTATACCTCCCTAGGAACCCCCCAAAATAAAAAAGTATTAAATATCAGGGTTTACTGAAGCCAAAATATTGGCAAGATATGTAGCTTTTAAAGCAATTTCATCATATGTACACATAATGTAATTTCCATTTCAACTTGTATAATGTATTTACTTTTCTTTTCCAAGAAGCTATCTGTTAAAGACATGGCTGACTTTCCTGTCCCAACTCAAGATGTGACTAGTGATGACAAACAAGGTATGAAAAGAATGAGTTTTCTTCCTTCAGGGACATTCTACCTGTGTTTCTTCATCCACTTCTCTTGGAATGGCTGACTTCGGGAGCATGTGGTAACAGGAACTTCCAAAGCCCCTCAACTCATTGGCCCCTTACTCACCTGTCCTGACCCTTTACTTGGAATTTGGTCATACTGATTAGGAAATGACTGGAAGCTGAAAGAATTGAGAGCGTAACATCTTGGGTTGACAGAGGTGATCCCAGAACATCAGTACAAATGCACATTTGTATACAGGTCTAATCCTTGAGGAAGTTATCTTTCTGGAGACAGTTTCTGTCCTTTGGATTTATCTTCTGTTACTTTGTGGATGTGAAGCTGTGTCGGGAAGCCAGCGGTAATTTGTGTCTTACCGGGCGAGTGAGAAGCAGCGCGGCTCAGTTTTCCATGTTAGCGCTACCGTTAAGCACAGAGATGAGTTGGCCTGGGAATATTTAGAACAGGAGGACCTCTCCCCACTCCCACCACTCCATATAATGCTTTATAATCTACCAGGTCCTTCCTCATTTACTGCCTTACTCAGTTCTCACAAAGCCGAACAGAGGCTAGTATGTTTTATCACCTAAAATTTAGAGATGAGTAAACCGAAATTCAGGCAGTAGGAGTCATTTGCTTAATAATAAAAAGAGTGGAGGTAAGAATAAAGATTTTTTGAGTCTCAGGCTAGTATTCCTTTTATTAGCTGATACTGATTTACTACCCATGAATGAGAGGCTTATCAGAAGGGACTAAAAATCAGTGAAGCTATTTCAAGTTTTGTTGTTGAAACCTGCCACCGACACAAGCTTGTACAGGAGTTAAACATGAAAAGTAAGTTTTCCATTAGGAAGCAATGATCGCTTGCTCTCTATTTAAATCTTTGCTCAGGAGAGGCAGGCAGAACTAGACATTTTTTGCAGCAGTGTGTACTCTGATCACGTTCTTTCCTAGCGGGTCTTAGCCTTGATTGTGCGTTGGAATGACGGGTCTGAAAGTACTAAAGCCCGCATCTCACTCCCGGAGAGATTCTGATGTCATTGGTCTGGATGTCAAGAATGAAAGGAGATTTCTGGCACTTCCTGGTAATACTCCTCCTAGCCACTAGAGGCGCGCTCGGTTGAAAGTTGGTAATTCGGCTATGTTCTTTGTGGGATGAGAACCTATTTCCCTACTTCAAGGGGTCTCTATTGTTTGGGTGCGGTAGCAACTTACAGAGGTTTGTTACACCATTTTCATAAGTGATGACTAGGGATTCTTTGCTTTAATATAATGTGCCTAAGAAATAAAATTTTACAGTTTTGTTTTCTTTTCTCCTCCTTTCTCTTGTTCCTTAAAAACAAAACATGTCTAGGTTTGAAAAGTACTGCGGATGAAGCCTTACCAAAGGACGTGTCTGAGGATCCAGGTAGGAGAAAACAATTTTAATACATTTTTGTGTAATTATTTTCTAATTTAAAAAACCTAACAGTGTCAGTGAGTAGAAAATTGATGGTTGTGTATGTTTCTCTCTAAATATTTGCCTTGGGTTTTATTGTAATGAAACCTTTGGTTGCTTTTTATACCTGAAAAGAGGGTGGTTTTTTATTTTTAAGTTCTGAATTTAGGTTTCACCAATAGGAGCACTCAGTTTGAAGTTAGAGTCTCATTGTTACTTTTACTGTAAAATTGGAAAGACTTGGAGTTGAGAAGATTTCAGTAAGCCATTGTGGTTTCTGTGGAGTAAGGAGCTAATGGGGTAGATCAAGTGGAGACCCGCAGTTGAACTTCTCCATTTCCAAAGCAGAAATCTCCAATGTTTTCATGAAAATTCACCACCAGGAAGGCAAGTAAGTAAATGTGCTTCTACATGGAGGAGATCCCAAGGAGAAAAAGAAAAGGTGTGTTTGCCCACGTTCTTGGAGAGTCAGCACTGTGTCTGTGAACCAGGGAGATGGCCAGGCCTGTGTCCTCAGCTCTCTTGATGGGAGCCATCACTGAACTAAGATGAACCTAGTTAAAAACAAACTGGCTAGGGAGGGCGTTACTATTTGGAGCTCCGGTTACGAGGACATGAAAGAGGTTGCTGCATTCTTATTGTTCTCTCTCATAATATTTAATAAGTAAATCATGTTTGTTTGGGTTAGTTAGCTATCATCCCAAGCTTATTTGTTTAAAGTTGGAACAAAGGAGTCGATAGAACATTGAGGCTTATGCTATAGTAGAGTTTTCCCCAGACACCAAGTTCATTTGAGGTTTAAAAGAGAGAGGGATAGGGGCGCCTGGGTGGCTCAGTTGGTTGGGTGTCCAACTTCAGCTCAGGTCATGATCTCACAGTTTGTGAGTTTGAGCCCCACATTGGGCTTTGTGCTGACAGCTCAGAGCCTGGAGCCTGCTTCAGATTCTTTGTCTCCCTCTCTCTCTGCCTCTTCCCCACTCGTACTCTGTCTCTCTCTCAAAAATAATAAATATTTAACAAATTAATAAAAAGAGGATGGAGGGAGAGAAGGGAGTAGGGGGAGAGAGGAGGAGGAGGGGAGAGAGTGAGAATGAATACAAATGAGAATATATGATTGATTTTAGTGAAGAGGTCTAAGAATCTGTGTTTTTAGATCGTCTGCCAGGCAGTTCCGGTGTGTAGCCTATTTTTGGAACCTTTGCCTCTAGAAGATGATATTAAGAAATAGAAAATCGTTGGGGCACCTGGGTGGCTGAGTCAGTTAAGCATCTGACTTTGGCTCATGTCATGATCTCATGGTTTGTGGGTTCAAGCCCTGCATCGGGCTCTGTGCTGACAGCTCAGAGCCTGGAGCCTGCTCCGGATTCTGTGTCTGCCTTGCTCTCTGCACCCCCCCCCCCACTCACATTCTGTCTCTCTCTCAAAAATAAAATAAAACATCAAAAAAAAAATAAGAAATAGAAAACTGAGTTTATAGATCAACCATGACTCCCAAAGTGGTAGGAATTCTCAAGCCTAGTTTGGGCTTTTGAAACTGATTTGGGTTCTTTCATCAGAAAGAGAAATGCTCAGTTTGTGTAAAGACAAATGGATGGCTGGCCTGTTAGAGAATTAAACTTTACGCTTGCCCTCTAAACCCATTTTAGGACAAATGCATGAGGTAGGTTCTTTCCAGCTTTAATTTCTGGAGCCAGAGTGGATGTACCTCAGGTTTTGTAAACTTCGTGTTGATGGTATTAATAAAAGCTATTTGATTTTGGAGAGTTAAATTGGTGCTTTTCCAACAGTCTTTGAGGCTCATAACTTCCTATTTTTTCCATGAGCATCATGTGTTCTCTGGAGCCCGAGCTGTAGATGTCATTTTTAAGATTTCTTTATTGAATGGGGCACGGAGTCACCAGACAAATCCTATCAGGGTGTGCGACAGTGCGTGAAGTACATCTGAATTTGTTTCACATTCTGCCTAGGAACATGCTATGTGGTTTCTGATTCATTTTTCCCACTGCTTCCCTATCTGGAGTGGATATGAGGGAATCCCTCATCTGAAACATATTTAATACCCCCTTTCCTGGGGAATGTTTGAATTTCCAGTGTGAGACGCTGTAGAATTTCAAGGTGGTGGTTGTCCATGCCACACGGGCAGTTCACCTCAGTTGAGTTGCTGCTTTTTAGAGAATTAAACTTTAGGCTTGCCTTTTTATCCTCTTTCAATCTTCTGGAACGATGACATGCCTGCAATGTTCTGGGAAGTTGTCCTTCTTCCCTCTTCCTAGCTAAATGAGAAGCTATGACCTACCTGCTGGCTTTGGCCTGGATTCCAGTACAACACGACCTTGCCATTTTTGCAGATGCTCACATGCCCCAAATGCTCAGTCTGACTTTCAGGAGCTTGGAAGCTGATGGACGACTGAACCGGAATAGTGTTCTCCAGCTTTTTGTGATCTGAAACCTGTGGGGACTCACCGAGCCCTGCCTGTGGTATATTGTTGCAGGTGGCAGGAGAAGTCTCTCCCTGCCCTGTTCTTCCACAGTGGCTGGTAGTGTTGATAATAATGATAATAGTAATGGTGAGGAGGAGGATGTTGTGGTAGGACTGCTGTCAGGGAAGAGGGGGGTATTCCTTGTCACGTGGTTTTTTAATATGCCCTTATCCTTTTCATTGCTGAAAGTAGATTTCTTAGCTAACATACTGCAGCCTCATTCCTTGGAGCAAGCTGCACAATGGTGATCTTTTTCTTGATGTCTCTAGGCTATGCTGAGCGGATTAGGCCTGTTTGTCCCCACACTGTAGTCTTCAGACAGCTGTTAGTGATTCTAGCAGCTTCCCCGTGTACTAGCTCTCACCCCATGGCCTTATGGGGTAGAGCAATTTTCTCCTTTCATTACCTGTTCCCACCTGCACCTCCTTTGCTGTCCTAGAGGGAACTACATTTAGAATCCAGATTTCTCAGCTTGAAAAATTAGCACTCTACAACAGTAATATTTTACAGTTCAAAAATAGATTGTTTTCCAAGTACCTTTGCCTTCTCTCTCCCCAGGAGAAAGGGGCTACATTTTTATTTTCTTCATTCTGTAGGTGAGGAGACTGAGGTTCAGAGACGCAACAGTTGGTGTTGTGTCCAGGAGGAACACGTAGGCCTTAGGACTCCTGTCCTCGTCCCCACTGCTTATCCATACCCCTCACCCCATCTGTCTGTGTGTCTATCTCTCACCAGCAGGGTTCACTCTTCCACACCCATTCTTACCTAGGAGAAAGAGATAATGGCACTTGACAAAGGAATTTAACGGTCACTACAGTCTGGTCTGGGGAACCAGACTTTTATTTTAAAATGACTAAGACTTTCCCAACCCACATATTTCTCTTTTTTTAATGTTTATTTGTTTATTTTTGAGAGAGAGAGCTAGCAGACGAGGGGAAGAGAGAGAGAGGGAGAGAGAGAATCCCGAGCAGGCTCTGCACTGACAGCAGGGCTTGATCATGACCTAGGGTTAAATCAGGAGTCAGATGCTTAAGCGACTGAGCTGCCCAGGTGTCCCCGGGCCCACACTATTTCTGGAAAGTAGTGTAGCCTGAGGGAGAAGAGGGGTCAGAGCCAGCTGTGGGCAGCCTGCCCGGAGGACGGCCCCCGGATTTGTGGTGAGTCCGGTCGCACTGTCCGCTCAGCCCCAAGGCGGCCTGCTTGGCTGCAGGAGCAGCTCCCCTTAGGCCACTTTCCTCTGCTGCTGCCTGGAGTTTGTGGGGTGGGAAGAGGTAGTTTTCCATGTACATGTGGGTGGGGGTGCGTGATAATGGGCAAGACAGGGCTCAGACTCCTCGGGCGTCCAGTGCTTTCCAGAGCTCCGAGAGCATTTTGATGGGTTGAAGTTGAAACATGCCTGTGTTCTCGCTACAACAAGCCACAATGCTTGTTTTGAGAGAAATGTGTCTTTTCTATAGCTGACCATATCTAAGGGAATACATATTGCTTCTTTGCTTTGTGCCTTGTTAACATTTTTAACTCCTCTTTCTCTCCTGCTTATCTAACTCATAGATTTTAACGACCATCATAAATCTAGGCTCCTTCATACCAAGGAGGGTTTTTATCTTTAGAGCAATGTAAAAAAAGGTGGGATGATGCATGGAGACATTTGCTCTCTGGAAGAACTTCTGCAAACAATACACAAATGATATTCTCCTTGTTCCTAGTTAGTAGCACTTTTTCTATGAATTTTTATGAGATTTTATGATGAAAGATTTGCAGTGTTTGCAAAACCTTAGCATAACTGGTGGTTTCTAAAGTTGTCTTCCATAGGGTACTGAAAATATAAAAAAGGATCAGTGTTTTTGTAAATGTTTCTAATTATTCCCAACAACTTGTGATGGTAAAGTTAGGGTCCATGGGTGTTGATAGTGAGCAAGTTGTTAACGATTTAAATTTGATAAGGAAAAGTCTCATATGGTTGGTAAAATATCTTAATGATTTCATTCCGTACTATCGTCTGTGTGATTTGGTCACAGGGACATAGGACACAAGAATATTTTCTCGTAGGAAAAGCTGTGTTGCTCATTTCAACTTAGCTTGTGGGAGCTTTGATTTCTTGTGCTCATGCTACTCTAGTAGTGTATCTTAAGAAATTCTTAAAATATGTAACCTGATAGAGTTCTTCCTAGCCTTCAGGGGAGCCTGGTTCAAAATCAGTTACTCAGCTATCATGATAGACCAAGGAAACCACACGTCAGAACCCCTCATATAAGTAGATAACCCCATGAGAGGGTTGTCTTTTTAGATTGGAATTTATTCATCAGCATAGATTTGAGAATAGCTCCTTAGTGCTCTGACAGAAGGAAGAAAAATGTTGGATTTTCTTTCCTTTGAACTGTGCCTTTAGCTTTAGAAATGAAATGAGAAAATAATGAAGATGTGGAGGCA
Source organism: Prionailurus bengalensis (assembly GCF_016509475.1). Lineage (NCBI taxonomy): Eukaryota > Metazoa > Chordata > Mammalia > Carnivora > Felidae > Prionailurus > Prionailurus bengalensis. Next base: position 13,582,877 of record NC_057361.1, read on the forward strand.
GTTAAGTTCTCCACAGGGATGCCTGCACCTCATATTTACCTGTTGAGATATATGTTCTCTACTAGCCCAGGTATTGCTTATAAACCTGTTCAACCACAGAAATGAAAGCCAAGTAAACAACAACCGGTCTTTGTTTCAGCCACTTCTAAGGATTCCAACAGCCTCAAAGCAAGACCAAGATCCAGGTAGTGTTTGTTTAATTTCTGCTTTAATGCCCTTCGTACCCTTTCTTTGACTAGAAATAAAGTCCCACAACCCAAAGCCCAACCCACGATCTCCTTTTCCTTTAGATTGGCAGCTTAGACAATGGGTGAGTTCCTTTGTCACGAGGGGCCTGATCGGAGCTTGCAGTGCTGCTGGGAGACTCTTAATTTCTGTGTCTTTTAGTGGTAGAAGGTGGTGGCTGCTGCTGGTTGGTCGACTGACAAGAAGTGGCTTGTGTGCCGTGGCCCCCTTGTTGCAGGATGATAAGGAATAGAGGGCAGTGGCTTTGCAGAGAAGGAAAAGTGGTTAAGAGGTGACTAACCCTGAAATTTACTGTCGTGACGAGGTCGACACCAAACAGACACCTGAGGGATAAAATCTAGAGTAGGAAAAACAAATGCTCACAGTCATTTTAAAATGAGGCTTGAAGCTTCGGGTGAGCGGTGCTTATGGTCTGTTTTATCCTATCTTAGAGCCCCTTTTTGGAGTCACAGTTTTTAGATTGGTAGAAGAGGGAGAGCCAGGAAGGCAGAGTTGCGGTTGGCATTGGACATCAGAATGGCAGATGGAGGAGAAATACATGAACATGAATAGAACATCAGAGAGGGGAGATGGTATTGGGAGCACTTTTCAGTGGTAGGAATACAGTGGAAGATAGGACAGTACGTTTGTGGCTTCCACTGTTTGCTTTGGCTCTTAGTGACTTTTTTCTTCCTTTGGCTACTTAGACACGTCCCTGAAAAAGTGAAATTAAATCTGATAATACTTTATATGCTTGAATACCGACATTTAAGGAAATCTCGTCTTTGTGTAAATCTGAGAGTTACCCCTTAGTCTAACTTGTATATCTGGATTTTCTATATTGGGGATTTGTTTTCTTGTTTATAGAAGGTACAGATACCTATAGTCATGTTTTTTGAAACAATAGATACAGGAATTCTTTTTGGCCAAAAGAAAAGATACAGTCACCGTTTTTCTGTATGGCTGCCACATTTACTCATCCTTTGTTGTTGTTGTTGTTTTTTTAAGGATGAATGGCTCTTTTGCAAATTAGTCTGTACTGACTTTAGGATGTAGGAATAGTAACATTTATCTGACCTCATAGTAGGAAAAAGCTTTGACTTGCAGGAAGCTGCTTAGGTGTGCTATATTAACTATAATTTGAGCCTCACATTTTTCTTCTGTTGACTTCCTCTTTTTCTCAAAGCGAGTGAAAGTACAAAACTTCATAGTCACATATTCTATTATTAGTATCTCTGCCAAATTTTATTTATTTTATTTTATTTTATTTTATTTTATTTTATTTTATTTTATTTTATTTTTTAATGTTTATCTATTTTTGAGAGAGAGAGAGAGAGAGAGAGAGAGAGAGAGACAGAGTGAGTGGGGGAGGGCAGAGAGAGAGGGAGACACAGAATCCGAAGCAGGCTCCAGGCTCTGAGCTGTCAGCACAGAGCCCGACACTGGGATTGAACCCACCAACTGTGAGATCATGACCTGAGCCGAAGTCGGATGCTCAACCGACTGAGCCACCCAGGCACCCCTCTATGGCCAAATTTTATATGTTCTTTTAAGGATTGGTCTCCTGGTCTAATTTGGACCTTTTTATTTTCACTGCAACCCACTGGGTCTTTACTGAGACCGAGAGAGTCAAATTATTTTTATTTTCCTTTTTAGAATAATAAAACTTTGTAGAAATGTGAGGGGAAGAGGGAAAATCCCCATTCTGACATTACTTATATTCATTATTGTGTTGATTCCCTGCACATTTATATTGAAATTGGTTGTGGCCCTAGTTTTCCGGTATCACTTATTTGATACTCAGTTAACTTTCCATATGGAAATACAAGTGTACAGGTTACATATGGGAATAAAATGGAATGAGGTATGTGGGACGGGATGGTGTGCCTAACTATATATATGTGTTAGTGTACACACGCACACATATTATTTTTTCTTTCTTGACTGAAGAATGTCACTAAAGCCCTGTCTGGCGTAGAAAGTTCTTTTTTTTTTTCTTTAAATTTTTTTTAATGTTTATTTTTGAAGGAGAAAGACAGAACGTGAGCGGGAGAGGGGCAGAGAGAGAGGGAGACACAGAATCTGATGCAGACTCCAGGCTCTGAGCTGTTAGCACAGAGCCCAACATGGGGCTCGAACTCACAATCTGTGAGATAACGACCTGAGTGAAGTCAGTCGCCCAATCGACTGAGCCATCCAGGCGCCCCTAAATCTTTTTATTTGTTTTTAACATTTATTCATTTTTTGAGAGACACAGAGTATGAGCAGGGGTGGGGCAGAGAGAGAGGGAGACACAAAAACCGAAGCAGGCTCCAGGCTCTAAGCTGTCTGCACAGAGCCTGATGCGGGGCTTGAACTCAAGAACTGTGAGATCATGACCTGAGCCGAAGTCAAATGCTTGAAAGTTCTTTTAATTTCTAGCAGGAGTCTCCCATTTCCTTTTCAAATCAAGAGTTCCCATTTGAAAATGTTCTTTCTTATCAATTTCCTCTGACTCTGGTTGAAAGTACTAGAGCGTTCTTCGTGCTGGTTCCTACATGCCTTTGCCTTGCCCGTCATGCCACTTATTTTACAGGGACCACCCCAGAGCACGTCACATGCCATTATGGTGGCTTTATTAAAGATTGCAATCTTGCTTGACAAACAAAACTCTTCAGCCACCACAAGGAAACCCTTGAGGGAATGATTCAGGAAGGTAAAATCTTGCTATGCCCAAACCAGCTTTACCAAGAATTGAAATTGCTTAATAGTAATAGATAGATTCTGATTTTATAAATGCCTCTCTAATAGCTAAATACTGATAGCAGTTTCCTGAGGTTAATTTGTCCCTAGAACCTATCTCTGACTCAAAGGTCATTTTCTTCTTTGACATGAACTTAGCCGAGAAGCTGAGCAGAACGGATATACACATCCGCTTTTTAGAAAATCATATTGGGAACTCATCCACAAAGCTATTTCTAAGCAATAGACTGAGTTGAATTAATTTAGAAAATAATTACGTCTCTAAGTAGTTTAGCCGCTGCTACCAAAAGATTTCTTTCCTGGCTCATAGGCAGTATCAGAATATTTTAAAAATGGAATTTAGAAAGAGATTGGAGTTTGAATCGAACCTATGTAACTTTCTAGCTATGTGACCTTTGGCAAGTTATTTATTTCCTATTTCTTTAAATGTCATTATTGGAGTTACAGTCTCAGAAGTTGCCTAGTTAGTTAGGTACTGACTTGTTACCGAGGGAGGGAGAAGGTTAAGAGGATGCTTTTGCTTTGAAAATTTGACCCCCAAACTGGTCTTTCTCATGGTGAGACAGCCTCGACCCCTCCATCTGACTGATGTGTGTTTTCCTTTCCTGAATTTCACTTGTGGCATATTCCCCTGAGCATCGGATACTTACTCTCAGGTTATCTGTCCCACTTCCATATGTGCCTGTCATCACGTTTGCATGTAAACAGGAGGAAACTTCTGCAGTCTGTTAACCCATGAAGCCCTTCTGTTACAATATGGAAGTACCTAAGCAGAAGGTTTACATGTTATTCTTATTAACAGTACCAGTAGAAACTGGTTTGAATTTAGCTTTTCCTTTGGGTAAATTTAGGTCTAAGATATAATATGAACAAAGAGGTTGAAAAAGTTTCTGATTCACGGGTTGGGTGTGGGCAGTTACTGCAGATACTGGCACCCAAGGGACGGTAGAATTCATTGTTGCTTCGAGATGGGGACTGGTCAGTCCTTTGTAGTGGGTGTTTCCATTCCAACCCTACTTCAGAGACTAAAGCTTTGCTGTCTCCCTTCTGACCTCTCCTTATTTTGCTGCAGATCTTACTCTAGCACCTCCATAGAAGAGGCCATGAAAAGGGGCGAGGACCCTCCCACCCCGCCACCGCGGCCACAGAAAACCCACTCCAGAGCCTCCTCCTTGGATCTGAATAAAGTCTTCCAGCCCAGTGTGCCAGGTGAAGTGCCCCTCTGCACCCCAGTCTTTCCTTTTCCTGTGGGAGTCCGTGGATGTGTGTCTGCCACAGAGGCCTTTGTGAGTTCACTGGACGAGCAGACCTGGCCGTTTCCCATCCTGGGAAGGTCTTCGAGTTGCTATGGTATTCCTGGGAGGGAAAGCAGTTCTAGGCAGATAGATCTCCCATGTGTCTGGAGCCTTGCCCACACTTGCTATGGACCAGGAATTAAGAAATTCTGTACCAAGAGGATTAAAATACTTTAACCCCACATAGCCCACTGTGTGTGCATGGCTGGGGTCTTGTTCTCTGCTGCATTGTGGTAATTTATATATTATCTGTTATTTCCCCAACGCTTACGCGGTTCTTTTGTGAAAGATCTTGGTGATCAACACCCGGCCAGAATCTTCTCCTGTGTCTTACCCGTGTGGTGAAGATCCTGTGTCCTGGAGGGTTTAATGCTAAGGGGGCTCTGCTTTCTAAATCTGACTGATGGTTAGCTGGTTGGTGGAGGGGATTAAGGCCAGGGCTCCTCTAGGTAGCCTGCTGGGGGCCTTCTGGGGCTGGGACTTCCTTGAGGCAGCCACTGTACAGCTGGGTGGATGGTGAGGGAGGTTGGAGGGCCCTGTCTGCTTGCCTGGCTCCCTGGGAAGGGGGAGAGGTCCTCCTAGGGAACTTACAGAGCAGCAGATGAGAACCATGCCTTGGCTTTAGTGAAGGTGCTAGGATGCAGCGCCTCTTCCCAAGTGTTATTTTGGGAGCAGCGAGGGCCGTTCCGCTGACTAATGTAGGCAAGCTATAAATACAGTGATTTCCTGGAACTTTTTCTATATCTGTGTGCATTTTAAATCAAGCCAGCCTCAGATGCTAGTGATTTGCAGATTATTATATTTTCTACTAAAGCAAGAAAAGACTCTCTTTGGCTCACACATTAGCATGACCCCTGTGTCCCAGCAGAGCTCAGCATGTTTTAGTTGTTCTAATAAAGTAGTCTCCTCACAGTAAAGTTACAGATTGTTTTTTAATATACTAGAGTCTGGAACTCTCTATGAAATTTGATTCTCTGCCATGAGTTCATCAGATAAAAATTTGCCTTGCATTTTCCCCCATACTTTGATCCAAATTCTGGCATAATTTCATAGTAACTGGTATTTGAGGTGGGAGTAGCCACGGATGATGATGCTATAAAAATTTCACATGGCTGGTGGATTATGACCTAGAAGGTTTTCCTATGCATGCAAGAAGATTAAAACAATCTGGGCAGCTATCTTAATACGTTTTCCTTGGGAGGAGAGGCTGGAAGCGTGCAAGCATCTCTCTGGCTGTGCAAGCCCACGAGTGCCGACTGTGCTGGGGAATGGATGTGCTGTGGCTCTTCCGACATTGCATCACAGAATGGAAGAGACGAGGCTGGATTTGGAGTCCAGCTCAGCTGCTTATTAACTGTTTAATTTTCAGCAAGTGGCTTAATCTTTCTGCATTTCAGATTTTTAATCTGTAAAATAGGGCCAACTGTCCGCGGAGTTGTAGGGTTTTGGTGAGATGATAAACATGATCCTAATAGCAGCATGTTTGATCCATACGCACTCATTTGCACAGAAGATCATTGAGGAAAGGGAGTCTGAGGATAAAGTCCCCTGACTCCCTTGATCTCCCGTGGGATAGTTCCTTGGTGGGCTCACAGAGGGACCGAGCCCCAGTTGCCTGCTGTGGTAGAAACACAGGATTGTGAAAAACAGGGGAAGTGAGGCTAGATTGCTGAGTCAGAGTGGCCTACGGTGGACTGACTGTGTGGAGAAGAAACAGGATGGAGAGATGATGCCAAGAAGCAGGGATGAAAGAGGGAAGTGAAGAAAGTGATGAGGTGGTTGTTACATAGGAGGGCTGATGTTTATATAAAGGGAGGAGAAGGATATAGAATAAAAGACTGTAGCTACCAAAGGGAGGAGAGCCCACAGACTCGGTGTCGGATTTGGGTGGGATTTAAGGGAAGAGCTTAGAAGAGGGTGGCATTAATGCCTTCACATTTATGCAGATAGGTAACATGATATGGGGAAGGATAACAAAGGGCTGATTTGAATATTTTATTTTTTTAAAATAATCTCTACACCCAACATCGGGTTCGCACTCACAACCTGGAGATCAAGAGTCGCATGCTCTACCGACTGAGCCAGCCAGGTGCCCCGCAAAGGGCTGGTATAGAATGTAAATCTATAAAAATGAACAAGGCCACTTGGCAGTCAGGGGCAATTGGCTTTACTTTGATACCTGTAAAACAGTCTCAACTTATATTCACAGGAGTCTAGATTCTCCCAGGGCTCTAGATAGATAGGTGCTGGTATTAGACCTAAAGGTGTATGCTTTCATAGGCAGGCATTGGTATGACACGAATGCCGTGTGTAAAAGAGAGATCAGATCACCTTTGTAATAGCTGATCCAGGTTGCGGAGCCATCCTCTCAAGGCTTGAACAGCTGCTGTGTTTGAGAGAAAATAAAAACGTGTAAGAAAGTCTCTGTGGTGATGCAAGTGTACAAAACCTAGATGTAGTCAAACCTGGGACTTGTTCAGTGATGTTTAGATTTTATAGTTCTATGCTTATAGCCACAAAACATTTTATTACTGAAATTCCTGTAAGAAAAACCACACTGCGAAGGTAGTACTTTTTAGAACCTAACCTCCTGTTCCTCATCGAAACAGTTGTTTTCATAAAGCAAATATTTTTCATAACAGGGTTATCTTTTGTTCCACTACCCTCATTCCACTCTCAACAGTGACCTGCTCCAAAGCCATGCCTAAAGCTTGCAACCAGAGGACGGTGCTGGTGAACCCCCTTCAGGCCACGGAGAGCCCTCTTCCAGTCATTGGGCGTCAGTCAGCCTGGCAGGAGGGGCAGGGACTGTGTGGAGGAAACACAGCCATCCCTTTAAAGCTGCAGACCAGAAACCTTCATCACTTCCACTCAACTTTTAACTGGGGAAAGCTAGTCCCGTGGAGATAGCTGGCTGCAGGCAGCTGGGCAGTGTAGCTCCTGGTAGGGTAGCCATTTCCCGTTGACATCCCTCTTACTATAAAAGAGGAGAGTGGATGTTGGTGGACAGCTCTTTCCACCACATCCCGTATGGTCAAATACATTGAGATCCACGTGTTCAAACCATTGTGATGGCTGAACAAAACACATCCATGGGTAGATACTACCCATGGGTTGCTAATGTTTTATCTCTGCTTTAGACATCCTGATAATAAAAATCCATTCCGGGGCTAGGAAGTTATAGTACATCCATATTATGAATACTTACGAAGCAGTTAAAAAGAATAAGGTATGTGTACTAAGTGGAGACCTATCTAAGTGAAGAAGGCACAGTGCAGAATATGTATGTTCTTTTTAAATGTGTAGACAGTTTCCAGAAGGATACTTAGAAAAGTGGTAACAGTGGTTGCCTCTGGGGAAGAGAATAGGATGACTGGGAACAGAAGTGAGAGAGAAACTCACTTTTCATTGAATACCCACTTGTATCTTGGTTTTTAAGTGAGAGAGAGAGAGAGCAAGCGAGAAGAAGTGGGGGAGGGGCAGAAGGAAAGAGAGACAGAATCCCAACCAGGCTTCACGATATCAGCACAGAGCCTGATGTGGGGCTTGAACTCAAGAACTGTGAGATCGTGACCTGAGCCAAGATCAAGAGTTGGATGCTTAACTGACTGAGCCACCTACGTGCCCCTCTGCACTTGTATCTTTTAAATTTTGCCTCATATATAGATATTATTATTTTTAATGTTTTATTTATTTTTGAGAGAGCGTTATGAGTGGAGGAGGCACAGAGAGAGAGGGGGATAGAGGATCCAAAGCAGGCTCTGCACTGACAGCAGCAAGCCCCGATGCAGGGCTTAAACTCATGAACTGAACCGTAAGATCATGATCTGAGCTGAAGTTGGACGCTCAACTAACTGAGCCACCTAGGCACCCCGATATTTTAAAAATTTTACTTTTCACTCTGTAGTCGCAATGACCAGATGGTACCTGAGAGCACCAGAAATGTCCTTCCTGGCTGAGTTTACCTGTCTCAAACTTGCCTGCTATTCTCTGTCCAGGGTATTTTTATGACCAATCTGTTGCCACTTCCTAGAATGCACCTGAAATAACAGAAGCATTTTAGGACATTCTTTAAGGTTCTGATAGGTTCTTCAGATTCCTTTTGAGTGCCTTTCCAATAGTGAGGAATAGTTTTAGAGGACTTCCTCTAGCCTCCATTGTGAGATCTACGGATGGGCAAAGTGTGATAACGGCTCTCTCTTACCTTGGAATGGGGGTGTATTTTTTAGTTGGCAATCTGAGAAGAGTCTGTCTGGGGTTTCCTACAAACAAATACATTTTTCTGCAACTTGAGAAATAGGTAAACACCTTGGGAAGAAGAGATACAATATGTCTTACCAACTTAACCGTTCAAGTTCTCCGAAGGATGAATTTGCTCACACAGACGGCTTTGACCTTATAGATTTCCTTATTGTATCATTCATGTGAGTGCTACTTGGTTCTCTTTTAAAATCTAGTAGGATTATGGGATTCCTGCCCCACCCCCAAACTTTTGGGTCTGCAGTACACATCCAGCTTAATGGTTCAGTTTGGCAGTCTGGACAATTTTTTTTTAATCAAAGCTTTATTGAGATAAAATCCACACACTATAAAATTCTCCTTTTTAAAAAAGTTTTTTTTAATATTTTTTATTTTGAGAGAGAGGCAGAGACAGCGCGCGAGCAGGGGAGGGGCAGAGAAAGAGGAAGACACAGAATCCAAAGCAGGCTACAGGCTCTGGGCTGTCAGCACAGAGCCCGATGCAGGGCTCAAATTCACGAACAGTGAGATCATGACCTGAGCCAAAGTCCAGTGCTTAACCGACTGAGCCACCCAGGCACCCCTAAGATTCTCCCTTTTTAAAGTATACAATTCAGTGACTTGTAGTAGATTTACACTGTTGTGCAACCACCAGCATTATCCAGTTTTAGAACATTTTCCTCACTCTAAAAAGAAACCCCATGCTCACTAGCGGCCCCTTTTCATTCCCCTTTCCTCTTACCCCAGCTTTTGGCATCCTCTAACATACTTTCCGTTTGTATGAATTTGCCTGTTCTGGACATTCCATATTAGTGGCATCACACAATATATGGTCTTTTGTAACTGGCTTCTTTCATTGAATATAATGGTTGCGAGGTTCATTCATGTTGTAGCATGTAGGAGAACTTCATTCCTTTTATGGATGAATAATATTATATTCTATGAATATGGCACATTTTATTCATTTATCAGTTCATGGATATCCATGGGAGTGAACTTTCTGGGTTGTACGGTAACTGTAAGTTGGACATCTCAAGGAACTACCGAAGTAGTTGCACCAGTTTACCATCTCACTAGCAATCTGTGAGGACCGCAGTTTATTCTTGAAGCTCTTGTTATTGCCTGTCGTTTTTATTTTAGCCATCATGAAGTTTTATCTTATCATGGTTTTGATTTCCATTTTTTTTACTATTATTGTTTTAAAGTAATCTCTATACCCAACATGGGGCTTGAACCCATGATCACAAGATCAAGAGTCAGATGCTCTACCGACTGAGCCAGCCAGGCACCCCTTTATTTGCATTTTTCTAATGACTAATGATGAACATCGTTTCATATGCTTGTTGGCCATATTTGCACCATTTTTAGGGAAATGTCTCTTCAAAATCTTTGCGCATTTTTAAATTGGGCTGGTTGTCTTCTTATTGTTGAGTTTGTAAGGGTTCTTTATATATTCTGGATACAAGTCCCTTTTCAGATATATGATTTACAAATATTTTCTCAGTTTGTGGGTTGTCCTTTCAACCTTTTGATGGTATCCTTTGAAGTGCAGAGACTTTTAATTTTGATGAAGTCCAGTTTATTTTTTCTTTTGTCATTTGTGCTTTTGGTATCATATCTTAGAAATCATTGCTCAATTCAAGTCACAAATACTCTTTTCTTCTAAGAGTTTGATATTTTTCACTTTTACATTTAGGTCTCTGATCAATTTTGAGTTGATTTTTTGTATGTGGTGTGAGGCAGGGGTTCAAATTTTGTTTTTTGTTTTTTTTGCATGTGGCTACCCAGTTGTTCCAGTACCATTTGTTGAGAAAACTATTAATTACCTGTTTAATTTTCCTGGCACCCTTGTTGAAAAATCAACTGATCATGACCATAAAGGTTTATTTCTGGATTCTCAATTCTATTCCATTAAGCTAGCACCATACTGTCTTGATTGTTGCAGAATTGTAGTAAGTTTTGCAATTAGGACATGTGAATCTGCCCGCTTTATTCTTTTTCAAGATTGTTTTGGTTATTCTGGGTTCCTTGCATTTCCATATGAAATTTATGATCAGGTTGTCAATTTATATTAAAGGCAGCTGGGCATCTGGTAGGGATTGCATTGACTCTGTAGATCAGTTTGGTTAGTATTGCTGTCTCAACAATATTTTCCCCCAACTTTATAATGAGAGTAATTGACAAAAATTGTACACATTTATGGTCTACAACATGATGTTTTCCATCTTAACAGTATTAAGTCTTACAGTTCATGAGCACAGGATATATTTCCATTTATGTAAGTCTTTAATTTCTTTCAACAGTATTTTGTAGTTTTCACATATAAGTTTCACACTTAAAAAATTTATTGTTAAGTATTTTGTTTATTTTGATGTTAGTTTAAAGGGAATTGTTTTCTTAATTTCATTTTTTCAGTCTTCATTGCTGGTGTATAGAAATATAATTTTTTTAAGTTTATTTATTTTGAGAGAGAGAGAGCATGTGCAGGTGGTGAAGGGGCAGGGAGAGAACAGGAGAGAGTGAGAATCCCAAGCAGACTCCATACTGTCAGCGTGAAGCCCAGTGTGGAGCTCAATGTGGGGCTTGAACTTACAAACCGTGAGATCGTGACCTGAGCCTAAGTCGGATGCTTAACTGACCGAGCCACTTACGTGCCCCAAAATATAATGGGTTTTTATATATTGATCTATCTTGTAACCTTGCTAACTGGTCTCTTAGTTGTCTGGACACATCCTTGACTTAGATGATGAGTTTGGCAGCATACTCATTATTGGACTTTTAACTGCTTAAGCAATCCTGCAGCTACCACAAATCATGGAGGAAATCCCTTTTAGTGTTTGGAAAACATTTAAAGAATCATTAACTGGCTGCTTGCATACAATTGTACTTTTTCTCTGACTGGCTCAGTCAGTGAAGCATCTGACTTTGGCTCAGGTCATTATCTCATGGTCCATGGGTTCGAGCCCCGCGTCAGGCTCTGTGCTGACAGTGCAGAGCCTGGAGCCTGCTTTGTATTCTGTTGCTTCCTCTCTCTCTGCCCCTCCCCCTCCTCCACTCGTGGGACTCTCTCTCTCTCTCTCTATCTCTTCTTTCAAAAATGAATAAAACATTAAAAAAAATTAGAAGTAACACTCAGAGTTTGTAGTGACAGGGGCACCTGGGTGGCTCATTTGGTTAAGCATCCAACTCTTGATTTTGGTTCAGGTCATGATCTCCTGGTTCGTGAGTTTGAGCTCTCATGGTTCATGAGTTCGAGCCCTCCATCGGGCTCTGTGCTGGTGGCATGGAGCCTGCTTGGGATTCTCTCCCTGTCTTTCTCTTGCCCCCCCCCCCCCAAATAAGTAAACTTAAAAAGAAAGAATTTGTAGTGACAGCATTAAGGTTTCCTTTTGCACTTCTCAGTAGTTGATAGGTAAAAGGTGTTGGCTGCAGTATAGTGTCACTTGGTCCTTCTTTTTCCTGTTTCCTGTTCCTTCCGCTATGTATAGGTTTTTTTTTTCTTTTCCAATAGTTATGTGAAAGTTTCTCTACTAGCATAGTGCTGTGATTTGTGCCTGTAGAGGGTTTACAAAGGCTTGCCAAGGTGAGGGGGCAGCTAGTGCTGCAATTAGGCAGGATGCATTCTCTTTTCTATCGACCCTCTGGTTTTACAGCTTTCCCTGGCTGGCTGAGTGCTTGAACAAGGGACTGTGGGAAAGAACAGGACTAGAATACCTGGAGGATGCGGATAAAGGTATGACCTTTATTTTTAAAATGCTTATTGAGGCGCCTGTGTGGCTCAGTCAGTTAAGTGTCCGGCTTCCCCTCAGGTCATGATTTCGTGGTCTGTGGGTTCAAGCTCCGCATCGGGCTCTGGGCTGACAGTTCAGAGCCTGGAGCCTGCTTCAGATTTTGTGTCTTCCTCGCTCTCTGCCCCTCCCCTGTCTGCCGTCTGTCTCTCAAAAATAAATATACGTTAAAATGCTAATAAAACTCATTTGAGTAATAGACAAATTTTTTGTTCTGTGTACAGTGCAGACAGATCTGTTCCTTAACCTCATCTCCACCAAGCCCGCTATCCCTCTGACATTTTCTAGTCCACTCATAATATCAATTTAATGTTTTTTGTCATTAAAATAATTGGTATCACATTGTACATGTTTCCCCAACACTTTTAGGCAAGTCATTTCTTGGAGATATATCCCTGTCAGTACTGGTAATTTTGTCATTCTTTTGTATATATTCTGTATACTGGTTACTCTGTTAAAAACTGTATTAAGGAAAACTTCAAATTTATGTAAAAGTAGAAAATCCCCATCCCCAGATCAAGTGCCAGATATTGTATACTTTCATATATACATTGTATGTATCTCTAATGGATAAGGCCTTTTTCAAAAAAATCACTAAATCTTTATCATGTAACAAAATTAACAATAACCCCTTAATATCTAATATCTAGCCAATGTTCAGATTTTCTGAATTGTCTCAAGTATGTGTTTTTGTAGTGACTTGTAAATTAGTATTCAAACAAGGGCTACAATGCACATTGTGTTTGTTTTGACTATTAAGTCTCTTTTAATCGATAGGGACTTCCTACAATCTGTTCCTCCCCCCCCCCCCCACCAGTTGGTATTTATTCATCCGTAAGAAAATCATCTCCCACATTCCACATTCTATATTTGGCTTGTTGTCCTTCTGTCTTTTGTATTTCTTACAAACTGGTAGGTAGATCTAGGCTTGATTAGAATCACATTCTAGTTTTGGCAAGAATCATTACTGGTGATGCTGTGTATTTTCTACTGCATCACAGTAGGAGGCCTCTGATGTCTAATGCCTAGGTTTTTGTGATGTTTGGTTTATCAGTGGGTTCATGAAGTTTTAGCCTGGTTCATCCATTATCATCGAGATCCCCCACAGCCTTTCATATAATCGTTTTATCAGGTATTGAGCTTCATTGCCTTTATCCAGTGGTGCGTTGGTCAATGTTTAACTGGCTGTCTGCCAATTTTTATGGTATAAACACTCCTTCCACAGCCAATTTCTTTCATTCTTGCTGATGTGTCACTAAATGTGGGGTTGGAACAGGTGTACTGAGTTGGCTCTCAGAAGCTGGTATGAGCTGTTTCCAGCAAACTACTGTTTAGATCCATTATTTCTTTGGTAGTTGCAAAATAGTGATACTCTATTTCTTTTACCTTTATTAATTTGGGCCGTATTTACCCATGTACCTGTTGATAGACCTTTTGCTTATGACTGTTACGAAACTTTTGAACTGAAGAATACCATAAACCAACACAGTTCTCAGTGTATCACTAAATTCCTTATATGCATTTTGGTTTCAAGAGTTATATGAAAGCTGAAATAGATTGCAGTAAGGGTGACCAGCAAAAATGTCTTCTCATTTAACCAATGTTCACTGAACACTTACTGTGTACTAGGTACTCTGGAGAATTCTAAGAAGAATATGGAGATGGCCCTACATTCTGCCAATCACTATTAGAGTTGTATGTGAGAAGGGCATTGAGTCTGGGCAGTCTTTTTTTTATTTTATTTTTAAAATTTATTCAGTTTTGAGAGAGACAGAGCACGAATAGGGGAGGGGCAGAGAGAGGGAGACATAGTATCTGAAGCAGGCTCCAGGCTCAGAGCTGTCAGCGCAGAGCCCAACGCGGGGCTCGAACTCATGAAACTGCAAGATCATGACCTGAGCCGAAACAGAGAGCCGGATGCTTCTAACTGACTGAGCCATCCAGGCGCCCCAAGGGTTAATTTTCTTTTGCTCAACTCTCTTGTCACCTCCCTGCTCAAAACTTTTCATGTCTTTCTATGTAAACACCAAATTCCTTTGTCTTAACAGCTGGACCTAAAGCCATGACAATACATGAATTCAGTAAGGGTCAAGCACCTTGGCTGGGAATGCTTGGGGGGGAGGGTATTTTAGGAGTAAGTGGAGAACGGAAGTCTAACATTTGCTGACTGACCAGAAAGAATGGAAACTAGGGGAGGAGTTCGCCAACTGTGTTTTTAGGAAGTCTTAAAACAGTTCATTGCAGTGGTAGGATTAATCCAGGTTGCAAAAGGTGGAGTGATTGAGAAACTTTGGTATGGAATAGTTGTCATCACAAACTCATTTTGAAATGTTTCAGACTTAAATGTCATATTTTTAAAAAATTCTTGGTGGAAAAGAGACTGTACCAAGGTAATAGAATCTTTTCCTAGGTTGCCTGCTCCTAGGCAGGCAACAGCTAGTGTTTTGAACCAACCTAAGGAGTTTCATAGTAACATGATTAGGAGAAACGCATTTATGTAAATGTAGTACAAGAAATGAAACTTGAACTTTACCGCTTAGTTAATTCTCATGCGTTTTTGTTGCGTAACTCTGCTTGTGTTTTCATCTGGGACCTAGTTAACCTGTATCACATATCCCATGGTGTAAGAAGGAGTTACTGGAAAAAACTGGCAAGCAAATTCTGGAATCAGAAAGTGTCAATGCTCAAAGAGAACTTAAATGTTATCTTGGCCAACTCTCACATACTATAGGCAGTGATGCTGAGATCCAGAAATGTAATGGCTTTGTTCTTCATCAGAATTCTCTCTGTTCAGGTCTTTGTTGTAGCAGAGAAAGCAGTCTATATTAATTTAATTTGGGTAGCACACCTTATTATTTTTCTATAGGTAATAATACACCTAAAGTTAAGAGATACATTGAAGAATAGATATGGTGCCCACTATATGCCAAGAAACTAATAGTATTTTCCTGTGTTTTCTTTTATGTGATTTACAGTGTTGGGCCAATTTCCTGAGGTTCTTTAGCTAGACAGGAAAGAAAAGTTTTGCCTTCATAAATACTTGGAGATCTTATATCTCATATATAGTATCAACAACTTTATTTTTTAAAATTTATTTGAGAGAGAGAGCGTGCGTGTGGTGGTGGGGGTGGGGGTGAAGGGCAGAGAGGGAGAGAGAGAATCCCAAGCAGGCTCTGCACTCTCAGCACAGAATCCACCATGGGGCCCAATTTCACATGATTTCTCAGATCATGACCTAAGCTGAAAGCAAGAGTCTGACCTTAACCAACAGAACCACCCAGGCATCCTAACAACTTTAAATATATATAAAAAAAGAAAGGAAGGGGCACCTGGGTGGCTCAGTCGGTTAAGTGCCTGACTTCAGCTCAGGTCACGATCTCGCGGTCCGTGAGTTCGAGCCCTGCGTCGGGCTCTGGGCTGATGGCTCAGAGCCTGGAGCCTGCTTCTGATTCTGTGTCTCCCTCTCTCTCTGCCCCTCCCCCGTTCATGCTCTGTCTCTCTCTGTCTCAAAAATAAATGAAACGTTAAAAAAATTTTTTAAAAAGGAAAGGAATAGTGTACTGAATCCCTGGCCTCAACAGTGGTCAACTATGGCCCATTTTGTTTATGTTCTCTCTCCCATATGATTAATTATACTTTTTTCCCCCCACCCTTAGCTTTAAAAGAACTATTGAGATGTAATTTTCAGACCATAAAGTTCATCTGTTTTACAGTGTACAGCTCCATGATTTCCAGTAAATTTATCAAATTGTGATGTTACTATACTCCAGTTTTAGAATCTTTTCAGCACCCCAGTAATATTCGTCATGCATGTTTACAGTCAATACCCATGCCCAGCCCCAGATAACCAGTAATCTACCTCCAGTTTCCATAGACTTGCCTTTTCTGGACATTTCATATAAATAAAATCATAACACTATGGGGTCTTTTGTGTCTAGCTTTCTGTATTTTGTATGATGTTTTTGAGGTTCATCGAAGTTGTAGCATGTATCAGTATTTCTTTTTTTTTATTGTGGAACAGTTTTCCGTTGTATGGATATACCACATTTTGTCTATCCATTCTTCAGTTTGATGGACATTTGAGTTTATACTTTTTACCTTTTATGAATAAGGCTGCCATGAACACTTGCATGCAAGTCTTTGTGGGAACATATGTTTTCATTTCTCTTGGCATAGTACCTACAAGTGGAATTACTTGGTGTATGGTGAATTTAAGAAACTGCTAAACTATTTTTTAAAGTGGCCATACCATTTTACATTTCCACCAGCCGGTGTACGAGAGTTATTGTTTCTTCACATTTTCACCAATACCTTACTATTTTTTAAAATTATAGCTATCTCAGTAGATGGGAAGTGGTATTTCATTTTGTGGTTTTGATTTCTTGATTTCTTTTTCCCTGATGACTAATGATGTTGAGCATCTTTCCATGTGCTTACTAATGATTCCTATATCTTCTTCGGTGAAATGTCTGCTAAAATCATTTATCCATTTTTAAATTGGGTGTTTGTCTTCTTCTTGTTGAATTCTGTATTCTGGAGTTCTTTGTATATTCTGCATACAAGCCATTTATTAGATACGTGATTTGCAAATACATTTTCTCATTTTGTGACTTGTCTTTGCATTTTCTTAATGGTATATTTTGAAGCAAAAATGTTGCACGTTTCAGTAAAGTACAGTTTATCAATTTTGTCCTGTTTAGATTATGCTTTTGGTGTCCTATATCTAAGGAATCTTTGCCTCACCCCAGGTCTTGAAGCATTTCTACTCATCCTTCCTAAAAATGTTACAGTGTTAGCGCTTCTATCTCTGATTCATTTTGATTTAATTTTTGTATGTAATATGAGGTAAGGGTAGAAGTTCATTTGTTCGTACGCGGATATCCAGCACTATTTGCTGAAAATCTCTCCCTATTGAATTGCCTTGGCTCCTTTGTTTAAAATCATTTGACTGTAAATATAAGGGTTTGTTTGTGGACTCTGCATTCTCTTTATTGATCTGTATGTCCTTTTGACAGTACTCCACTGAATATTTTTTATTTTAGAGCATGTGCGTGCATGTGAAAGTGGGGGAAGGGCAAAAGGAGAGGGAGAGAGCATCTCAAGCAGACTCCAAGCTCAGCCCAGAGCCCAGTGTGGGGATCGATCCCGCTAACCGTGCGTTACGACCCGAGCTGAAATCCTGAGTCAGACACTCAACCGACTCACCCACCCAGGTGCCCCTGAATATTTTTTAAAGCAAGGGAGTCATGTGTAGTCTTGTGTAGAGGTAATAACATGACTCAGGAGGCTAAATATTTGCTACAGTGACACATTTTTAGATCGTGTCTAACATTTATCTGAGTTTGTGGTATATTGCATATTCAGAAGCATCCTTTTAGTTCCTTGAAGTTGCGGTACTTTTCTTTACAACTTTCTGACGTGCTTATTCCCTGGATATACAGTAACACTTGTCCAGCTGTTTATCCCCTATCCCAGTGACCTTTGTGCTCTTTACCATTACCTATGCTATGGGTTCAAAATGTGATACTGATTACTGCATCATAGTAGCCTTAATGATGTCCTTTTACTTCTCTGTCCTTAATTTTCTCATCTGCAAAGTGGAAGAATTGAATTTGACCTCATTACTTTTTAACCAACTCAGTCATTAATATTTTCCCTGTTGAACAGTTCCAAGTCATGTGTAAATTCCTGTCTTTGAATTGGTGAAAGATAATTGTGTTGAATAGAGAATTTAATAAGCTTGTGTGTTTAGGGGGAAATGGGGCCTTGTCAGTGGATCAAGGCAGCTATTTTGTTGGAAGAGTACTCCTGGCAAATATTTGGTCATACTCATAGGTGTGTGTGACCTACGAACCCATCACTGTGTGTAACTGGGTGATTAGGAGATAGGCATAGACTCACACGTGCTTTTATGATTAGAAAGGAAAGGAAGTACATTGTCTATTACAAAGAAATAGCCATTTTAATGGATTCCAAGAAGAGGAATGGTCCTTCCTGATGAAATCCTTGAAGCTTTGCTTATGGCTAACTCTACTTGATTGATACTTAAGTGTTGGTCCCACTGGTAGACTCCTTTCAACATTTTCCATCCTTTAAGTGTTTTCTTTTCCTTTGGCATTTGAATGCTTTTATTTTCTTCATAAAATATTCCTAGTTTGGGGGGATGGGAGGCCTTTTCACAGCTGAAGTTATTCCAAGTTTCACTCCCCTGAAGAATTGACTTTCTGTTCCTTGCAGCTATCCAACGCCACATCTGCTTTATTTCCACTTAGTAATTTGGAACACGTTTTCATTAAGTCATTGATTTGGGGCTTTGTAAAAATCTGAAGGAAATGAGTATATAGATAGTAACATATATGAATAATATTTTGTCTGGAAATTTCTTTTTCTTTTTTTCTTTTTAAGAGAGAGACACAGAGCGTGAGCAGGGGAGGGCAGAGAGAGAGGGAGACACAGAATCTGAAGCAGGCTCCAGGCTCTGAGCCATCAGCGCAGAGTGCCAAGTGGGTCTCGAACTCACAAACCGCAAGATTGTGACCTGAGCCAAAGTCAGACACTTAACCACCTGAGCCACCCAGGTGCCCCTGTCTGGAACTTTCTTAGCATAATAAAAGGATGAATTTTAGAGGTTAGAGTTTGGGATGAAGACACTAGAAACCGGAGATTCAGCAGATCAGTGTTAGAAAATGCACATCTTTCAATAAATTAATAAACACCAGAAATTATTACTGTGTTTTTTGAGTTTAGGATTAAATAGCAGTTTCTTTTATGAACTTTTAAATCTTGTTTTCAGGATTTGGGTATCATTTTTTTTTTCTGATTACACATGCAAAAATTATTTTTTGGGGGGAGATGGAGAGAGCACGCACAAGCTGGAGAGGGGCAGAGGGAGAAGGAGAGAGAAAATCTTAAGCAGGCTCCATGCCCAGTGCAGAGCCTGGTGTGGGTTTCAGTCCCACGACCGCGAGATCATGACCAGAGTCCAAATCAAGAGTTGGACGCTTAACCGACGGAGCCACCCAGGCACCCCCAACTTATAAAAAATTTTTGATTTGACAGAGCCTTGCTGATACCTGGTGTTCGACCTGTTAACTGTGAGATTTTAGGAATAAACCTGCAGTTGCTTCACGAGGATGGTAGCTTTTAATGTATGCATCAAAAGTGTTCTCCTCCCCTCTTCTTTCCTTCTCTTCCCTTCCGGGCAAGCAGGTGTTACTCTTAACAGGTACGTTGTCATCTTTTGCATGTGTATGCTAGATTACTCAGCCAAAGTATTTTTTCAGTTTCACTTTGCATGAAGGTATATGTTTTCACTCTTTAAAATTGATTAGGGCATGCTGGATAAAATACTTGAATCCAATTTAAGGTCATGAATGGACTGAAACTATTATAAGAGGAGATTATTTTACTAAATTCAATTTCAGTTATTCATGCACCATGTGAATACTTACTATGCACAAGGCAGTGTGTTTAGGTGCTGTGGGAGATAAAAAGATGAACTGGATTTAAAATTGGTAGAATGAACCTAGATTAATATCACTTATTGTTAAAGGAAATGAACATGGTCATAAACACGAAGAAGAGATTTTTCAGCATGAACCAAATAGGCAAAGATGCAGGAGCCCATGCCTTTTTTTTTTTTTTGAAAGAGTGGCAGCTAAGGGGAAACCTGAGGCTTTGGGTGCACTCTTGACTCTGCCTGCCTCCTTCTAGAAGTTGTGTGTGCAAGTAGTCAAATCTTGAGATTTCTTATTGATACTCCAAATCTGGAGTGAAATAAAGTGAGTGGGTGCTCTTAGTTTCACCTTCTCTTGACCGAGGGTCAGTGGACATGACTTCTGGAAAGAGAGGGAAAAAGCTGGAAAAGTGAATAATCTCAGCTGGTATCTGGATATGGTGGAAGGGAAGGCCCAGGGCTCTGTGTTGAATTGAGGGGACACACTGAAGTCTGGGAAGTACCTCCAAGGCTATTGATGAACCTCAAGACTTGAGAGAATATACTCTGCTACAGTTTTTTATATTCTTTTGGTATTCACACTGCAAAATAACATATTTGTATAACCTCTTGTTGACTTTTCAGTTTTAGTCATCATCTACTGCCTTCCCTTTCTAGCATCTTTCTCCTCTTTCACCCTCCCAGTACACTTATATTAGAATTTTGGTTAGATCAGTAGTATTTAGGGTAGTATTATGGCTATGTAAGCCATATAGTAAATTACTGACTTTTCTTACTTGGACAGATTTTTGTTGGCTTTGGAGTGAATAATCAACTTGTTTCTTTTCAATGTACTTGGCCCTGAATCAACTGCAGACTCTCTCAATTTTCTAAAGTTCCTTTTATGAAATTCTGACACAGGTATTAGTTTCATCTGTTTGAAGAAATGTAGAGTGATTGTCTTCTGTGCCTCATACTTAGTTTTCATCATGGCATCCCCCATCTGTGTCATCCAAGGATTTTCTTCTTTCTCCCGTGTTGGATCTCTTTTATCCTGTTCTCATCTTTTGCTCTTTCTTGGTTTACTCTCTTGCTTTGGTAGAACACATCCTTGAGTAGTTTCTCGGAAAGGGTGCATGGAGCTCAATATGAGACCCTGAATGTCTAAAAATAACTTTACTTGAACTGTCATGCAGGCTGCTCTTTTGGGGAAAGCCATCAGTTGGAAATCAGTTTTCTTCAGAATTTTCATGGCATTGTTCCAATGAATTCTAGCTTCCAGTGGTATCTTAAAAGTCTAAAACCTTTTGGACTCTTGATCCTTTGGATGCGGCCTCCCCTCCTCTTCCACCCACTGCAGGAAACTTGTAGAATCTTTTATTTTGAAATTTCATATCGATGTGCCTTGCCCTGGGTCTGTTTTCTTCCATTGTCCTGGGCACTCTGGGCTTTTTTAATTTAGAAACTCGTATTCTTCATTTCTGGGAAGTTTTCTTGGACTAGGTGATTTTTTTCCTGCTATTTACTCTCTCTCTCTCTCTTTTAATTTTATTTTTTAAATTTACATCCAAATTAGCATATAGTGAGGGGCGCCTGGGTGGCGCAGTCGGTTAAGCGTCCGACTTCAGCCAGGTCACGATCTCGCGGTCCGTGAGTTCGAGCCCCGCGTCGGGCTCTGGGCTGAGGGCTCAGAGCCTGGAGCCTGTTTCCGATTCTGTGTCTCCCTCTCTCTCTGCTCCTCCCCCGTTCATGCTCTGTCTCTCTCTGTCCCAAAAATAAATAAATGTTGAAAAAAAAAAATAAAAAAAAAACAAATTAGCATATAGTGCAACAATGATTTCAGGAGTAGATTCCTTAATGCCCCTTACCCGTTTAGCCCATCCCCCCTCCCACACCCCCCCCAGTAACCCTCTGTTTATTCTCCATATTTGTCTCTTATGTTTTGTCCCCCTCCCTGTTTTTATATTATTTTTGCTTCCCTTCCCTTATGTTCATCTGTTCTGTGTCTTAAAGTTCTCATATGAGTGAAGTCATATGATACTTGTCTTTGACTAATTTTGTTTCGCATAATGCCCTCTAGTTCCATCCACATAGTTGCAAATGGCAAGGTTTCATTCCTTTTGATTGCCAAGTAATACTCCATTGTGTATATATATATGTGTATATATATACCACAACTTCTTTATCTGTTCATCCATCGATGGACATTTGAGCTCTTTCCATACTTTGGCTATTGTTAATAGTACTGCTATAAACATGAGGGTGCATGTGTCCCTTTGAAACAGCACACCTGTATCCCTTGGACAAATACCTAGTAGTGCAATTCCTGGGTCGTAGGGTAGTTCTATTTTTAATTTTTTGAGGAACCTCCATACTGTTCTCCAGAGTGGCTACACCAGTTTGCATTCCCACCAGCAATGCAAAAGAGATTCTCTTTTCCTCATCCTTGCCAACATCTGTTGTTGCCTGAGTTGTTTATGTTAGCCATTCTGACAGGTGTAAGGTGGTATCTCAATGTGGTTTTGATTTGTATTTCCCTGATGATGAGTGATGTTGAGCCTTTTTTCCTGTATTGGTTGGCCATCTGAATGTCTTCTTTGGAGAAGTGCCTGTTCATGTCTTTTGCCCATTTCTTCACTGGATTGTTTGTTTTTTGGGTGTTGAGTTTGATAAGTTCTTTGTAGATTTTGGATACTAACCCTTTATCTGGTATGTCATTTGCAAATATATTCTCCCATTCTGTCAGTTGCCTTTTAGTTTTGCTGATGGTTTCCTTCACTGTACAGAAGCTTTTTATTTTGGTGAGGTCCCAGTAGTTCATTTTTGCTTTTGTTTCCTTGCCTCCAGAGATGTCTTGAGTAAGAAGTTGCTGCGGCCAAGATCAAAGAGGATTTTGCCTGCTTTCTCCTTGAGAATTTTGATGGCTTCCTGTCTTACCTTTAAGTCTTTCATCCATTTTGAGTTTATTTTTGTGTATGGTGTAAGAAAGTGGTCCAGGTTCATTTTTCTGCATGTTGCTGTCCAGTTTTCCCAGCACGACTTGCTGAAGAGACTGTCTTTATTCCATTGGATATTCTTTCCTGCTTTGTCAAAGATTAGTTGGCCATATGTTTGTGGGTCCATTTCTGGGTTCTCTATTCTGTTCCATTGATCTGAGTGTCTCTTTTTGTGCCAGCTATTTACTCTCTTTTTGTGGAACTTTTATTTGGATGTTATCCTACTTTCTTTAAGATATCCTTATATTATCTTTGAAACTTTCTATTAAGCTTTCCATTTCTGCTCTCATGTTTTTGATTTCCAGGTGCTCTTTTTAATTATTTGACTGGTTTTTTTTTTCAATAGCATCTGAGTATTTCATCTTTGCAAATAATCTCTCTTACCTTTTACTGAGGATTTCCCTAATGACTCTTAGAAATTTCATTCCTTACTTCCACTCCATTATCTGTCTTCTCAGTAGAATAAAGATTCATGAGGGTAGGCCTTTTTTCCTGTTTTTTTTTTCCACTGATGTTTTCCCAGCACTCCGAACAATGCCTGACACATGGTAAATGTTTAAATATTTCTGGAATAAACTGAATGATTGTTATGATGATACTAATATACATTATATTTTTTCTCCTAATATAGATCTACTCTCTTTAGATTAACTTTTTCTATTCTTACTGCTCTTAGATTAGAAATTTTCTGCAGCTATCTGGTAATACTTCATCATCTGTTTCTATTTAAGAAAAGGGGTAGGGGTGTCTGAGTGGCTCAGTTGGTTAAGTGTCTGACACTTGGTTTTGGCCCAGGTCATGATCTCACGATTTGTGGGATCGAACCCCACATCGGGCTCTGCACTGCCAGTGTGGAGCCTGCTTGGGATTCTCTCTTTCTCCCTCTCTCTCAAAATAAATAAACTTAAAGACAAAATAAAGGTGGTAAAAAAGCTCATTGGACTATACGGGTAAATGGATAGGACTTGCCACCTTTGGGTTTCATGGTAGAATGATATGACTTGTTGGAGATCTCTGAATGTTGGTATCTAGATCTTCCTTCTTGGCTGGTCTAGTTCCCTGGAGCACTTCTTTCAGTCTCTGGATACAGAAGTTTGAGAGCAGAGAGGAATTGGGTTGGAAGTCTCAGCATCCAGAATTCATATATTTATTAGATCCCCCTGTTTTCAGTATGGCCTCATGCCTTCATCTCGGCCAGGTGTCCTCCCTGGAGAAGAAAAATATTTCTAGCCTTTTGCTGGAGTGGGAAACATGCTGCAAATATGCAGAATGTGGGAGAAATATCTTAGGATCTAACTGCTCTGATGGATCATGGTCCTGTAGTTCTTAGATTAGTTCAAATAGATATTTGTTGGATACTTACTATATTCTGAGCTATTAAGGTGAAGTAGGGGTAGGGCATGGATACTACAGGTAGAGGGGACCACAGGAGCAGGGATGCTGAAGCCAAAAGCTGCATGAGGTATAGCTGGAACCTGATCTTCAAGGGTATTGTGAAGGTATACCCTTCTAAAGGGTAGGAAGTAGGATTCACTGTTAGTTAATTTTGTTTATTTTTTATTGCTTTCTTCATTTTACCCCTACTTCCCGAGGAGTTTGATGTCACTGATTCTTGAGAACTGAGGGGCTTGTGTGGTACAAACTGATTAGTCTCTGCTTTCTCTACTGCTGATTTAGGCATCAGCCACTCATCTCTTTTCCCAGTTTCAAATTTAAACAAGGAAGTTTAAACAGTTCTTTTCACTGTTAATGAGGTAAGAGTGAGATTAGTTGCACATATTCAAGCTACTATCTATACTCAAAAGTCTTACTATGGGGCATTTAATAAATTTCAGGATAGTAAAGAAACTAGGAATCTTACACAGTATCAGGCCAAGATTATAGTTTAAAGTGATCCCAAGTTGGTAAGTGTCTTCAAGTTTCTGGTTCTGGCAGACATAGTAGAGAAGGAACCCACTTTCCACACAGAGCCCAAAGTATTTCTTCAGGTAAAGTTTCAAGGGATATGCATTTAGAGTCAAAGGTTGCCAAGCACTCTAGGAAATAGACCAGTAGGAGAGATAGATAGCAGGAGCAGCAAAATAGTAGTAAATACAAGGGCCTCAGATTGTGGGATTATCAGACACACACTGTTACATAAATATGTTTAATAATTTGGGGAAAAAAGGAAGTGGAGAAAATGAGTACATAGCCAAGAAATTATAAAAATGAAAAAAAGCCCTTTGAAAAAAGATCAAATAGAACTAGAAATGAAACAGTCATTGAAATAAACCTAAAGACAGGATTAACAGGGCATTAAGCACAGCTGAAGAGGGAATTGGTCAATGGAACAGTAGATATTAGAAAATTATCCAGAACACAGCACAGTTTAGACAAAGAGCTCCAGAAGGAGAGGTAGAGAAACTGGCAGAA
This sequence comes from Prionailurus bengalensis, assembly GCF_016509475.1. NCBI lineage: Eukaryota > Metazoa > Chordata > Mammalia > Carnivora > Felidae > Prionailurus > Prionailurus bengalensis. The sequence goes on from NC_057361.1 coordinate 13,608,009, forward strand.
AGACAGTACTTGAAGAATCACTCAGAGTTTCCCAGAATGAACGGGATGCCACATGGTTTAGAAATTCCAGTGAAGCTCAGTAGGTGTTGAAAGAAAAAGAAGATGAAGAACTAGGCAGACTCAGCGTCAGGTTCAGTACTGCAGAGCACCGCAAACAGAGAAGACCGACTACTTAGCAAAAAACGATTCTATGGACACCTGACTCCTCGGCAGCAGCAATGGAGGCCAGAAGACTGCGAAATGTTATTTTTAATGTGCTGCGAGAAAGTAGCTGTCCATCTAGAATCTAGACCCAGGGAAATAATCTCTTAAGAATGAGGGTGAAATAAAGACTTTCAGTCCCACAAATGGAGTAAGCTTGCTACTAACAGACGCTCAATGAAAGAAATTCTAAAGGATGAATTTCAAACGGAAGGTACTATCATAAAAGAGATTGTAATGGAAATTAGGAAAGTTGTAAAACTGAATGAGAACATATCAGAAACCTGTGATTCTTGGAAGAAAATTTGTAACGCTAAATGCTTATGTTAGAAAAGAAGAAACACTGGAAATTGAGCTTGGCTACTGTTTTTACGCTAGAAAAAGAACAATAGGATAAGCCTAAAGAAAGAAAATGCAAGATGAGCGAACATTAATGAAACAAAGGAGGCAGGCAATACAGAGGCTCAGGAAAGTTTTTTTTTTAATTTTTTTAACATTTATTTATTATTGAGAGACAGAGAGAGTGTGAGCGGGGGAGGGGCAGGGGAGAGGGAGACACAGAATCTGAAGCAGCCTCCAGGCTCTGAGCTGTCAGCACAGAGCCCGACGCGGGGCTCGAACTCACAAACTGCGAGATCATGACCTGAGCCAAAGTCAGACGCTTAACCGACTGAGCCACCCAGGTGCCCCAAGTTTTTTTTTTTTTTTTTTTTAAAGAGTAATAAAATGGTCAAATGTCAAGTGAGCTCAGTGAAGGGAAAGTAGAGTGATGATACAAATAGTATGAGGAATCAAAAACAAAAGTTAGGTGCACGGAGATTAAGATGAGTAGAGGAGGGCGTAGGAGTTCCTTTATGGCAATAAATATGAGCCTTTAGACAATAAATGTCTAGAAAAATAAAATTTCTCAAAACTGACTTAAGAATTAGAAAGTCTGAATAATCCTGTAACAATTAAAGAAATGAAATCATTAAAAATCTTGTTTCAAACAAAACTTCAGGCCCAGATAGTTCTGCTGGCAAGTTGTACCTGACATTCAACATTAGCAACAAAAACAATCTTTGATCTTACACAGCCTGTTCCCGAGCACACATGGGGAACATTTTCTGGCTGAATCAGGCCTGACAGACAACTACATGAGAAAGGAGACTTACTGATCACAGTCTCATTTATGAATATGGTTGGCAAAAATCCCAAGCACAATATTAGCCAACTAAATCTAGCAGATCTAAAAACCTGACCAAGTTGGGATTATCGTAGGCTGGCAAGGGTGCTTTCACATTTAAACATGTATAATGTAATTTATCATAGTAACTAATTATCAGGGGAAAAATCATACCATCATCTCAGTGGATGGAGATGCAACTTTGGTTAAAAATCATCAACAAATTATAAAAAAAAATCTCAACAGGTGGGAATTTTCATAATTCGTTATAGCGTTTCTACAAGAAACCTACGGAAAGTACCATACTAATGGTGAAATAGTGACAGCCTTACCTTTGAGATCAAAGAAGGTAAGAATGCCCATATGATCATTACAAGTCAACTTTATAGTAGATGTTCTTGCCAGGTAAGATAAAAAACACAAAATAGGTAAAGGTACTGAAAAGAGGCAACAGAATTACTGTTCATGTTTGTAGGTGATACGATTTTATCCAAAAGTATATGCAGAAACACCCTCATACCATCTTTTATAAAGATAGGGCATTTGTTTTTTTAATTAAAAAATAGCACAAATGAAATGCACCAGACCCGAATATGATGTGTAGGTCCTGTATCCGAGTACACTAAGCGGGAACAGTGAGACCCACAACTCACCTGCTTGGTTTCCTGCCTCTCAGGGATCACTGTCTTTTGTTGCTTGGTTTCCTAGTGTCTTGAAAACTGTCGTTTTCTGTGTTTTGTTCTAGTGTTGAAAACTGTTGTTTCATATAAAAAACGTGTTTGTTTTTGGCTGTTTCAAATGGGAGGATAAATCTGGTCTTTGTTACTCCCTCTTGGCTGGAAGCAGAAGTTTAATTAAGCGGCTTATCGATTCTTAGGCCTCTTTTGTTAATAAAGGGTGATTTTTAACACACAGTTTGTTCTGGTGCAAGGCTTTTCCTTTAAAAGCACGTGTAGATTTTTCAAGTTTTGTTTTAAAAGAAACCGGTAATTTAAAGGCCCAATCCTGAGGACCTTTAGAGTTGGGACCCTGAGACGGATAATTCCTGAGGCTTTTGTTTTTCTGCTGCTACACGCTTTGTTATTGAAGACTGTCCAAGGTCTTACCACCACTGGAGTTGTGACCCGCTGATGTGTTTCATAAATTTTAATGAGAGACAGATTGAGAGAGGTCATTGATGGACCCACATGGTTGTACCATATCTCTGCCCTGGCTCAGAATGCAAATCTCTGTGAAATTACTCTTAAGTTACCTTTGTGGAAAGCCCCAAACTCCATCTTTGGGCATGTCTGGTCTAGCTAGGTCAGATCAAAAGTGATTTACAAAAACTTTTATGTTCTTGGCACATTGCTATGATTTATTTTTAAGTCACAGAAAATTGTCCAAATATTAGCACACATATTATAGAATTGCCAATAAGCTGTGTACAGTTATATAGAGCACAGTGTGCTTTTTAAAGGAGTTTGTAAAGAATATGGTTTAACTTGCCAGTGTGTGATAATAAAGTTATTTCTTGTGTGTGATTTTGGACTTGATTTATAATTCACTAGCAGATGTTTATTTTCATTGTTAAGTTATAATTCAGACATTCTTGGCTTAACTCAAATTTTCTCTAGATCTTACAAAATTAAAAAAAAAATTAGACTGAAACTTCCCTTCAAAACATCCTTCAAATGGGGCCAGATTATTTTAGAAACAGATTTTCTTATTTCTGCTAATAAGGATCAGGGAGAGAAAAGGCAATTGAGATCTTTGAAGGGTCTGTAAACATCATTTTAGTCCGTCTCTTCCAGCGTCCCCTGCTGCTGTCAGACCTACTCGCTTACAGGGCAGTAGAGCTGCGTCACGGGAACTCTGGCTCCCTTCGTTTCTGTAGCCTCCTTGCTGAGCTAATGAGCAGTGTAGTGGCCGGGAGACAGGGAGACATGTTAGAGAAACCTAAGGGCCTAGATGATTGGAAACTAAATAATTAACATCAGAATAATGAGGGATTGACCGCCTTTCCCGTGCTGGGTTCCAGTGCTTTGATCAAAAGGTGTCTTTTCCTTACTGTTTTATATGGTCTTAATCACAACAGCCTATATAAATAATTGGATTTGGAGAAGGTAGGATCCAGATGAAAAAGGGATTAGAAATAGCATGTGCTTTTTTTTTTTAAATTAAGCCTTCAGATGGATTTTAATAACTTAAACATGTTAACTGCAATTGCTATTCCTAGTTAAGAAGTGGAGGGGTATTTGTTTTGTGTTTGGGAATTCTTAACAGTATGTGTTTTTCTTTTCAGCTACTAAGTCAGGATTGTTACCTCCGCCGCCTGCGCTCCCTCCAAGACCTTGTCCATCACAGGTAGGAGACAGAAGTTGATTTCTGTGAACTGTTCGGTACTAGGGAAGTGGTCCTATCACTGTGCTTCCTTTGCAAGGGTTGATAGCCACAGAACTGGCTGGTCACATTCCCAAGATGACATCTGGACAAAGAGAGGAGAGAGCGGTTGAATTTCTTCTTATCTAGCCAGTCCCTCAACCTCATGTAGAAAAGTGGAAGTTCCCTCAATAGGCAACCAAACAAATGTGTATTGGTTCACCTTTGGCTTTGGGGGTGGGGGACATGGTGTTTCTGTATAGTATGTACAGTCTGGGTGTGTATATTTTCATCATGTTTTAGGAGCTGTGTGAATTCTGCATAAACTAAAAATAAATGGCCATCACCATGGTGTTAGAGCTGTGGTTTGAGCCTACAGTGCTTTCGTTAGGTTGGTATCTTCCTTTGGAATAATAAGCTGAAACATCAGGAGTTGGGAGAGTGTGTCACCAAAATCTGTTTCGCCTGTGAATTCATTCTGCCTTATTTTTATGTGCTGCTATGGCCTTATTCATCAACACTGCTCGTAGAATTGGAAATGAGAAGGAAGCAGCAAATCTGCGGAATGCGGTAAAGGGCACTACGGGTCCTTCCTTTTGTTAACTGCTGCTGAAGAAACTTTGTGCCTTTAAAGGCCCTCTCTAACTTTCGGCAGAAAATGCTGCCCAGAGCGTATCTTTCCGTATGCCACATCTTAGGATTCGCTGAGTCTCTGAAGCCACTTTTAACATTTGCTTGTCCTTCTTTTAGAGAATTAGATCATCTTTAGCATCCACTCAACCTTGAGGTGCAAATACAGTGAGGTCCTGCTTTCCTGCCTCAGTCTGAAGGGTAATAAAAAGCCCCGTTCTTCCTGACTCACAGAAACGAATGAGAACCCCCTTTCCAACGCTCCAGGATTGGCTCTAAGACCTGTTGATTAATCAGCCAACAAAATACTCATTTATATCTAATAGCAAGCTTTAGTTCCATTCCAAGCTTTTCCCTGCTTATGATTTCTGCTCATTTAAATTATTAGTTCTGTTTATCGAGCACCTATTGTGCTAAGTGCTTTCAGCGCATTATTTAATCTTCACAAAACTCCTATGAAGTAGGTGTTAATATGCTTTCTTTTTATACAGATGAGGAAATTGAAACATACAGGGGTTAAGCAAGTCAGCTAAGGTGACATAGCTAGTGAATAGGTAGAGTCAGCTCCCCGGTCAGGGTCCATCTCCTAAACATCCCTGTCCTCCCCATCCTTGAAGCTGATGTGTATGTATACAGTAAGACAGTGATCTGCTGCATTGGCAGGTAAGGCCTTCACCCTGTCTTCCTGTGGAGGACGTAGATGAGATCAAACTCCTGATTGGCACCAATAGCAAACCGGGACTTTGTCAAAACAGAAGAGTGGGCATTCTGGAGGCGGTTACCCACCAGCTGCTGGTTTCAAACTAGGGCTTGGGAGCCGCCTGGATGAATGCGTGGAAGACCTGTCTGAAAGGGCTTTTGTGACCAACCTCCTTATCTTCTACCGCACATGTGACAACAGTTATTTCCCGGTTGTGAAATGTGTTGCTGCTATCAGCGGGCCTCGTCTGACCTGCTTGAGTGGGCTTCCTGCCTGCTTTGGGGCTTAGTGACTGAGGATCTTATGGGGGGCTGGGAATTCTCAAGTCACTGTTAATGAACGAGACTGCTTCTTTGTCTACCAGATTTCCCATCTCAGGGTAAACAGTAAGCGCAGTGCTCAGCGCAGGCCTCCAACTCAGCTGCCTAACTATGGAGATTTCAGACTGCAGAAACAGGTGTGTAAGAAATGCAGGCAGAAAATCCCTTCGCTACTGACCTCCCCCTGCTCTCCCCCTGTCCTCCTCTGTAAGTGGGACACACACATTCAACAGAGGAAATCCTGGGTACTGAACACATGATTGTATTTAGTCTTTGTGCAGTGTCAAATTCCTAATGGCCCTGGGAGAGAGTCCCCTAACCACTTGGATGGGGCACCTGTATATTCTAGTCTTTCCCGAACTGCTTGTGATAAAGTAGTCTTCTGGGAGACGTTCATAGGGCTCTGTGGTAAGACAGATTTGCAGGCTGTGGCCTCGGTACCCACTTAGGGAGGTTCACGGTGCGAATGGGCTCATTGAAGGGTTTGAAATTCTACAGTAAAGAAATCTGGTCAAATTTGGTAAAGCTTGCAATTTCCTAGTGATTGTGACCATTCACCTCTTTATTTATAAAATACTTATCAATATCCTGAGGGCTTGGTTGTTAGGAAACATTATACACCAGCCTTAGAGTAGTGGTAATAACATTTCCAAACCTCTTTAATCTGTCACCTCCTCTCTATATTATGTGATTGAAGTTAAATTTTTATACTTAGGTGAATAGTTTTCCCTAGAGGAATTGAAAATGCAAAATAAAGTTTACTACACATTAGCTTCGGGTTTCAGATTGTCATGTTTTCACTTTGTTGTGTTTTCTTATTTGCTTTTCTGTTCCTTCTTGCTTACTTTCTCATGAGGTCATTTTTACCACTTCGCAGCAAGCTTTATTACAGCAAATCTTAAGCGCTCCGAATTCGTCTTTTGCTCTGTTAAACACATTTTTTGAGTGTTCCTTGTTATATATGGACAATTGGCTTGACTTTGGGAAAAAATATATATACAGTACTTAACCACAGACTCATTTTTATGAGGCTTAAACTGTAGTACCTAGGGGAGAAAACAAGGAAGCTTGGTTATATTTTAAATCTTTTATTTATTGGTAGCTCTGAGAAGAGATTTTATAAGATAGAAAGGTTTTGATTGAAAAATTTCATATTATTTAACTTGATAAATGGGCAAGACTAGATTATAATAAACACGAAAACATTCTGTTCCCTAAAAAGGAACACTGTTTAAAAAACTTCGTGGCCAGTGATGCCCTTTGAGGTTTTAAGTATGTAAGAGAAAAGCGCTTGTATGTTTGCAACTGTGCCCACAAAGGTATATATAGATCATTTCTACATACACTAAAAGTGTATCTTTTGTCAAGTGAGAGGGAGAAGGTATAGGTTTTTAGCATAAAATGCAGTTTCGCTGGCTCCTATTTCTACTAAGCACCATTATGATATGAACATGTGGATTAAGTTATACAAATGGGGCTCTGGAGTTAAGAAAAGGAATAAATTCAAAGAAACAGATCTTTTTATTTTTCGTACTATAGGTAAGATCAAGAGGGACCATGTGACTATATAAAGAATCAAATGGTTTGTGTTCTGTGTTTTCCTGGGGACGGGCTAGAGACAGGGCATGGTATTTTGGCTCTGCTCAGAGGAGGTGACACGTTTATTTATTAATTTTTTAAAAGACTGATTCATAACATAAATGACTAAACAGCAATTAGAGTGAACTGTTTCATATGGAGCAGCGTTAAAATGAGAGTTGAACTTGGTACCTCATGCTTTGCATAGAAACTGAATAAAATGCCATCTGCGGAGTGGCTTGTCCTGTAGGTTGCTTCTCTGCTAAGGGCCTGATTGGTACTCCAATAATTAAATCTGTTTCATAGTATTGATGCCATGCTACATTTCTTATGGCAGTAATCTTTCTAAAGAAAAGAGGTTTTTTGGTACATGGGGTAATCTTTCCAGTTTTATATTAGCACCACATTTGATGAATTGGGGCTCTTTGTAGACTAACGTGCTCACAATTTTCCTATTTATACTACGAATTTCTTACAACGGCAGGTGCTTCTCGTTGGCAATGTAATGAATACTAAAATAGCACTGCAGAATGGATGCACTGTGGAGGAAGCATTTGATCAATACTCTTAAGCTTAGACTGAGAGGGCTTCGTGGAAGGGCTGAGATGACCAGTGAAGTGAGTTTTAAATGAGAACTTTGCTTTTCTGATGGCCGAAGGATGCAGACTATTACTGTAGAGAAAAAGCAAATGCAAGGAAACACGCATGTAAGAGATCCCCATTTGTTTGAGGAACTGTCTGAAATGTAGAAAGCTAGATTTTGGGGGAGAGAGATTTAGTGTTTAGAGGTGGGAATGAGGACCAGCGGCCTGCCCACTTGAGTCCCGGTGGTACCAGAGCTGGGGGAGAAGAAGGGCCCCCTGACAAGAGAGTTCTGTTGGGGGAGCAGTCCCTGAAGGGAGAACAAAAGGTGTCAGTCCAGGGGTACTTACCCTTATGCACAGTGAAATCATCTGGGTGAGCTTTAAACCTACTGATGTCTGGGTCCCACCCCCAGGGAGGAGGCTCAGGCATTGGGAGTTTTAAGAAGCTCCCCACATGGTTCTGAAGTACAGCCAGGATTGAGAAACACCGAATTAAGGCAAGAGAAGGAATGTTCAAGGAAGAAGTTGAGAATCTAGGGGATTTGTTGCTGGTATGCCCTGAGTTCTTTTTTTCTTTGAAGTTTATTTATTTTGAGATAGAAAGAGAGAGAGAGAGAGAGAGAGAGAGAGAGCGAGCAAAATGAGAATGAGCAGGGGAGGGGCAAAGAGAGAGGGAGAGAGAGAGAGAATCCCAACCAGGCTCTGCACTGTCAGTGCGGAGCTGGATGCGGGAATCAAACTCACAAACCATGAGATCATGACCTGAACCGAAACCAAGAGTTGGACACTTAACTGACTGAGCCACCCAGGCGCCCCTCATGGCTTTTTTCTTTATCAAGTTAAAACTCAGTGGGCATGCGTCAAATATCACAAGATCTTTTGCTATAATACATGCACATGATCTCATACAATGTACGTTAGTCATCGAATCACCTTAATATATTGGCTATTGAGATAAAGCATATTTGTGAGCTTTCAAAGATTACAGCATCATCATTTTTACTCATCAATATAGAAGTTTAGTATATGTCAAGAGGTATTTTTCTATGTATTCATGTATTAGAAACTTAGTAATTATTCTGAATTTACAAGCCTATCACCTAAGATGCCACTTTCACTTTCTTTCAGAGTGTTACTCTGTTCTGTCTTAGGGTGCACGCTGCAGATGAGGTGAAAATCACAGTATGTTAATGAGTATTTCTGTAATTAAGAAAAGATCTAGGCCCAGGATTTCTCTTCATCTGTGATGATGGAAGGACATAGTGAAAGCTGTAGAACACTGCATGAATATGTCTGTGGTCTTATTCTTTGCCTGACTACTCTGTAGCTCGGTAGCCTTGTGGGAGTAAGCACATTCGTCTCACAGACCTACCATTGCCTCTTCTGTAAAATGTGAAGATTAAAGTAGATAGATCCTTCTCATTCTTAATGTCTTAGATTCTGGTTGTATTCCTTTGTCCAAGAAAAATTTAGTTGCAAATATAGTCGAAACATCATAAAACAGTTGAGGACAAGATAGTTTAGACTAATTTCTCCCTGCTTGCTCACACTGCTGAATACAATGGAAGGCCCTGGACGTAATAAACAGAGGACTTTGAAAGATGTAAACAGGAAAGTGGACTGGTTGAGGGCCTTAGGACTTGAGGAATGGCATGGTGGTGTGAGTTGCCTGAGTTAAAGAAAAAAATCTCCCATGTGTCCTGCACTGGGTACTAGAGAAGCCTGTAGCCTGGAATTGCCAACAAGTGTAGACCAAAAGAAAACAAAGCCTTGAGAAAAGTCTACTGCCTAGTTAAAGGACTGGGAAAGGGGTAGCCAAGCTAGATAGAAACCTTTTTGACAATACCTGCCCTACCCCAGCCAGACACCATGGGTGCCCCTCCCTCTGGTGTCATCAGAGATCGATCTCGGAGTTTGGTCTCTTGTCCCTCGCCAGACAGCCTGGGTTGATACTTTTCTAGCTGGCAAACATGGTTTCAGCAGAGACCAAAGGGGTCTCCTAACCCTGATCTGATGGCATCAGGTGGCCTGGGGAGGCACTTTATAACCCCCACTCCCCAAACAATGTCATTATAGACAGACATTCCCAGATAGGCAAAAACTCAAGGAGTTTGTGACTAGTAGACCTGCCCTATAATGAATACTGAAGAGTCCTCCAGGCTGAAATGAAAGGACACTAGACAGTACCTCGAAGCCATAAAAAGAAATGAAGAATGGTGAAGGTAGCTACATTGGTGAATAGAAAACCCAGTAGTGTTGATTTGTAGCTCGTCTTTTTTCCTTAGGAGTTAAAGGTGCTTAAAACAATAATTACAGATCTATGTCAATGGGCCCACATATATAAAGATATAATTTGTGACAATAATAATATAAGGGGTAGCAGGGCTATAAAGGAGTAGAGTGTGAGTATACTTTTGACACTAAGCTGCTATTAATTCAAACTTGATGGTTATAAAGTTAAGACATTAATCCTTAGGAAAAAAAACCTAAAACATATGAAAAAGCATGAAAGTGAGAAGGTAATAAAAATGGTATACTAGAAAAAAAATCAGTTAATCATAAAAAGAGAAGTGATGGAGGAACTGAAGGACCAAATAGGTGTAAGACATAGAAAACAAACAGCAAATGGCAAAAGTAAATCTTTCCTTATTAGTAATTACTTTAAATGGATAAAAATCTCCAAATAAAAGGCAGAAGGAGATGGATTTAAAAAATAATTCATCTATATGCTGTCTACCAGAGACTTCATTCAGATCCAGTGATACACATAGGTTGAAAATGGAAGAATGGAAAAAGATCCTTCATGCAAATAGTAACCAAAAGAGAGCCCGGGTGGCTGTAGTCACTTCAGATTAAATAGACTTAAAGATAAAAAACTGTTATGAGACCTAGAAGGACATTACGTATTGATAAAAAAGGGTCACTCCCTTAAGATGGCAAAAAATTTAGAAGAATATACACACCTAATGACAGAGCCCCTCAAATATACAAAGCAAAACCCACAGAATTAAAGGGAGTTACACATAGTTCTATACAATCTCACTTCTAATAATGGATAGAACAACTAGATGGAAGACCAGTAAGGAAATAGAGGACTTGAGGAGCACCTGTGTGGCACAGTCGGTTAAGCGTCTGACTTCAGCTCAGGTCATGATGTCACAGTTGGCGGGTTCAATCCCCGTGTCAGGCTCTGTGCTGACAGCTCAGAGCCTGGAACCTGCTTCGGATTCTGTGTCTCCCTCGCTCTCTGACCTTCCCCTGCTCATGCTTTGTCTGTCTGTCTCTCTCAAAAAATAAATGTTAAAAAAAATTTAAAAAAGGAAATAGAAGATCTGAATAATGCTGTAAGTCAACTAGACCTAACAGACATCTATCTATAGAATGCTCCACCCAACAACAGCACAGTACACATTTTCCTCAAGTGCACATGGAACATTCTCCAGGATAGACCATATGTTAGGCCACAAAACAAGTCTCAATAAATTTAAGGAGAGTGAAATCATAGTAAGTGACCACGGTGGAATGAAACTAGAACTCAGAAGTAACACTGGAAGATTCACTAACATGTAGAAATTAGGCAACATGCTCTTAAAAAACCAGTGGGTTAAAGAAGAAATTGTAAGTGAAATTAGAAAACACCTTGAGATGAATGAAAAGGAAAACCTGCCAAAACCTATGAGATGCAGGAATAATAGTACTAATAGTACTCTGGAGGAAATTTATAGCTATAACCACTTACATTAAAAAGAGGGATCGAAAATCAATAAGGTAACTTTACACTAGAAGAAATGAGAAAAAGGAGAGCAAGCTAAACCCAAAGATGGCAGAAGGAAGGAAATGATGAAGAGGAGAGTTGAGATGAATGAAATAGAGAAAGGAAAACAATAGCAACATCATTGAAACTCGAAATTGGTTTTTTGTGGCCTCTAGTTAAAAATAAAAGGCTTTCTTTGAAATCAAAATCAGATTCTCATAAATTTATCTCTCGCTGTAGGTAGTGTTGTTTTGAATTTATTAAGGTTGAATATTCCCGTAGAATGACTCTGTTTTGTGTAAGGTGTTTTCTTCCCCTGTATTAACTTTGGCACAGTACATTTTGCTGTATGTTCCCTAGTTGTAGGATTGGTTTATAGATTACTCAAATTGCCAGCCAGAGCTCCAGGATGGTGTAACATGAAGACACAGTTGTGGTTTAAACCAGCCTCTGTTGATGGAATCTTGAGAGTTCTGCAGGTCCTCTTAATAGGGATTTATTAAAGGGAATTTGAAAGCTATTGTCAAAACAGTTGGCACTGAATGAGAAATTAGAAAGGCAAAGGAAACTGCCATAGTGATAAGTTCAAGGAGAAGAGAAATAACGATGAAGTACTCACATTGTGATAGTGGAGGAAAGATTAAGGATAAATCCCCCTGTTTAAAAGAGCATGCATCGTTTTGCCAGCTATCAACAAATGCCATCAGCATTTATCCTGTTAACTAGTTCAAAAGAAAGGAAAAGTTCTATGATGACATTTATTTTAGTATTAATAAAAATAAAAACCAATACAGACAACATAAATGTTCAAGAAGACGCCTCTGGTTAAGGGTTATATATCTGCTTAATAGGATATTAGACATCTATTAAAATGATTACATGGAAAATACTGGGTAAGAGGGACAGCAGCTGAATACAGAAATGTTTCTTGACTGTACCACATAAAAATATTTAGTGGACCTTTGATAATAAGGTGTTCTGCCTTCTCAGTGTAAGCTGGAACACCTCTGGATCACTTTTGCCATGGTTGGATTTTGAATTCTTTTCTCAGCGTTACTGGTCCGTGTTCTCTTCCCAGTGGGCTTTTGAGGTTTTTAACTCCTCAGTGAATCTCTACTCTTATTGAGGGTCTAAAGGGGTCACTTAAGTAATTCATTTATAATTTACCTATCTCACCTTATGATAACTTGTTTATAGAAATACATTCTCTCTTTTGGGAGAGACTCTACATGAGTGGTAAATGTGTGAATTAGGGTGTCTGTGAAGGTCTCCAGACATTTCACTCTAAACTGTCAGGTATTGGGGTGCCTGGGGGGTTCAGTCAGTTGAGCGTCTGACCCTTGATTTTGGCTCAGGTCATGCATGATGTCATGGTTCGTGAGTTCGAGCCTCTGTGCTGGCAGTGCAGAGCCTGCTTGGGATTCTCTCTCGCTTGCTCGCTTGCGCGCGCGCGCTCTCTCTCTCTCTCTCTCTCTGCCCCCACCCCCGCTCACATGTACTCGCGTTCGCTTGCTGTCTCAAAATAAATAAACTTAAAATGTCAAGTGTTTACTGCTAAGCATGTGGAGGTAAACTGCTAAGTAATTGGTAATAGTTTAGATAGCTGTTTTTGGTGGGAAAATTATGTAGGTTTTCTTTTAAAGAGTTTCTCTTTCAATTGAGGTTTAGGAAAAAGGGAAAAACACTCTTAAAGGACAACTAGAATTTGAAGAAGTCACTCAAAGCTTTATCAGAATCAAATGACTCTTGGAAGCTACTTTTACACACCATGCTGTCAGAACTTTTAAGACATGTAATACTGCATAATCATATAGTTGTGAGCTTCAAATAAACTGTTTGCTGAAATCTAGCTTGTAGTAGTTTTTTTCTTTTTCTTTTTTCCCCCCACCTTCTAGTTTTTTTTAATCCATGTTCTCTGGAGAGTATACTCTAATTGCCCTTTCTCGTAAATGATAATTTTGCATTGTGCAGAATTCCAGGTTGAAGTTCATTTTCCTTCAGTGTTTTGAATGTATTACCTCCTCCTTTTCTGGTGTTTATTGTTGCTGCTGAGAATTCTGTTAATCTATTGTTTCCTTTGGATTGACTGTTTTTTCTCTAGGATGGCTTTTAAAACTTTATTTTCAATGTTCTGTGTTAATTTCACTGTGATGTGTCTAAGCATAGATTTAAATTTATTTATTCCAGGTGACTCTTTGTGTGCATTTTCCATCTGGAAAGCCATGTATTCAAATTTGGAATATTCTTAGTCATATCTCTGCAGGTTATGATTCTATGCTTACTCTGTTTTCTTCTTGAAGTCCGGTTAGCTAGGTTTCTTTGTCTGTCAATACACCTTTTATTTCTAGTAATGGCTCTTTTATCTTTTTATGTCATGATCCCTCTAGGCCCTGGATGAAACCTTCATCTTCCAAATTGATCATTCTTTTGTGTAACTGTGTATGATTCCAAGTTTTATAGTCCATTCTTGTTTATATCAATCTGTTCTTGTTTCACTTCTCCCAATTTCTGTTTCATACTTGTCTGTTTTTTTTAAGGATGCATTTTCTACTTTTAACTGGGAGAGGATTTAAGCATAATTATTTTGAAGTTATTTTCTACTTGATTTGTTTTCTTTTTTGTCAAGAGGCAAATTCATCCCCTCCCTTTCCTCCTTCCTCCCTCCCTCCCTCCCCCCCCCCCTCTCTTTCGGCTCTTCTTCTTACTATTGGGTTTTTTCTTCATGCTTTTGGAAATTTATTTAGCAGTCTTATTTTGAATTGGAGTTTAAATTTAAATTTCATTCTCAGTTCTTGGAGCTCCTCCCCGTCCAGCAGTTCATTGGCCAACCACACCCCGTGGTCCTGCACTCGTGGGCCTCCAGTGTAAGGCCAGTTCTTATACTCGATGTTCAGCACTTGCGTCTGGTGCAGATGTCAGAGATGGTGCGGATGGCACCAGGCGGTGGCTTAGCCTGAGACCAGGCTGCGATGCTATATGTGCTTCCACTCCCTTTCCTAAGTAGGCAGTACGGAGCACCTTCACAGACTTCATCCTGGTTTTGCAGCTTTACAGGTAGCAAAGCGCCACCTTAGCCTCTGGCTTCAGGAAATGAACTTGGCACCAGTCCTTTGCCTCATAGAGGACATTTAAATACCTGTGAGCTCTCAGTTGTCTCTACCTGCTTCCGAACCCTCAGCCTGGCCAACTGCTTTGTGATTTGGCCCCATAGGGATCTTGACCTTGCTTCTGAGTGTGTCTGAGTCTTTTTTTTTTAAACAGTTATTTATTTTTTTTAGAGACAGAGAAAGAGCATGAGCGGGGGAGGAGCAGAGAGAGAGGGAGACACAGAATCTGAAGCAGGCTCCAGGCTCTGAGAGCCTGGAACGGGGCTTGAACTCACAAACTGTGAGATCATGACCTGACCTGAAGTCGGATGCTCAACCGACTGAGCCACCCAGGGGCCCCTAAGTCTTTTTTAATTTTAACACTTTTTATGCTCATGCACTCACGTCTGTCCTTGCATATAATTTTACAGCATAAGAAGTTGAGATTCAGAAAGTGAAAGCAAGTTCCTTGGAGCCTCACAGCTAGTGAGTGACAGAGCTAGGTAGCTAGTGTGAAGAGTGGAGCTGGGAAGGGTTTCTGAGGGCGTACTAGAAATTTAATGATAAATGTTTAGAGAGAGAGAAAAATCACTCATTGCACATCACAAAAATTAACTATAGATTTGCTAAGCAAAAGTTAGTGAGAGTCTCCATTCTCCATGCCCACGAATAATTTTCTTTTTTTTAAGTTTTTTAAAAAATGATTTTATTTTATTTTTGAGACAGAGACAAAGCACAAGTGGGGGAGGGGCAGAGAGAGAGAGGGAGACACAGAATCCGAAGCAGGCTCCAGGCTCTGAGCTGTCAGCACAGAGCCTGATGTGGGGTGTGAACCCACAAACTGTGAGATCATCACCTGAGCCGATGTTGGATGCTTAACCACCGGAGCCATCCAGGCACCCTCGAATAATTTTCTAAACATGAAGTATTTCCATACACTCAGTGAAAATGCTGAAGTGCCTTTATTAGTGCAGACTTCCATTTATCTTGGCCAAAATAGCCTTCACACTTTGGTCAGTGGGCTATTTTTGGGGTAGCAAAAGGCCAAGTGTAGCTTATTCTGCTTTTTAAAAGGAAACAAAAAGGCAGAACTTCTGCATAATGAATAATTATATATAGTGGCCATATGTCAGATGCTCTTTTAAGTGTTCGACAAATATTCACTCACTTAATCTTCATAACAGCCATGTGTGATGGGGTCTGTTGCTGTTCTCGTTTTGCAGGTAAGTAAACCGAGGGGTGCAGAACTTGAGGATTTCCTCAAGGTATTGCACAGCAAGTAGGAATTAATGCGGTGATTCTAACCCTGGCTATCTTGCCTCAGTGTACCAGTTCCTCCTACTGTGCTATACTATCCAACCGTATCTCAGAATTATTTTCTTAACCTATCTTTTCTTTTTTTGTTGTTTAAAGTTTCTTTCTTTCTTTTAGTAATCTCTGCACCCAACATGGGGCTAGAACTCACAACCCCAGACCGAGAGTTGCACGCTTTTCCAACTGAACCAGTCAGGCGCCCCTTAACCTGTCTCTTCTTAACAATTGAGTTGACAGTTATCTTTATCAGGGATACACTTTATATTATGAACCCTCTTACCGAATTAGGTTTACCACACCTCTAGGAGCTTGTGTCCTTTCTTAGCCCCCCCCCCCTCTTTACTGTACTGTGCTCATGGTATTGTTGTGTAAAGCTTTCTTTGCTGGCATCATTCCTCTGGAGATGCCATGAGTTCATCTAGTCAGTTCGTCAGGTGTTGATGGAATATGCTTACGGTAGGCCCATGCTTTGCCGAGTACTATGACGACACAAAAATTGCGATAGGCTTCTTATCCTGTAACTCCTTCATCTTTCCTCACCGTTTGAAGGCAGTTGTGCCTAACACCATCCATTTTATGGTCTCTCCTGTGGGTATATGTATCCATTTAAATCCATTTTCTCATGCTGTATTGTCAAGCGATAGCTGAGTGCCATATTTCCTTGAACTAACAAGCTAGCCCAGTTTTCCCCTGGGGGTCAGTTATGGTTGGTTTCTAGGTTCCTAAACAATGGAATCCTTATTTCTTTTCTCTGTCCTCCTTACCACACAGTGACAAAAACCAAGAAGCATTCCTCTGTGCTGTGTGTCAGGGAAGGAGAGGGTATGGAAGTGGGGCAGGATGGAAGGGTGTCCAGATGTGCTATGGTGTTAATGGGAAAGGACAGCAGAAGACAACTAGGAGTCAGGCCCAGGGAGCCAGTAGACAGAGTAGTTAAGAACATGGGCTCGGGTTCAAATCTTATCTCTGTGTCTTACTGGCTGTGTATCTTTGGGCAAGTTATTGAGTCTCTCTGTCTCAGTTTCATCATGTGTAAAGTGGAGACAGTGGTAGTGTCTGCTTTCATAGGGTTGTTAAAACGATTAAATGAGGCCGTATCCGTGAAGCACTCAGAGTGGTGCCTGGCATATAGTCTGGTCTCATTGACAAGTAGCCGTTATGATTATTATCACTCCAGGCCCAGCAAAACAGAAGCAGGTTCTAGTTGGCAAACGGAGAAACAGGCTCAGGGTAACCAGAAGTTAGTGGCCAGTCCTTAGCACAGAATGAGTGCTAAACTGGCTTACAAAACCACTTATAATAGAATGGCATTCTTGCTCACTTCTGTGACCTTTCATGGGCTGGCCCTCTGCCTAGGTCAGGGGTCAGCAGACTATACCCTGTAGGCCAAATCTAGAACATTGCCTTTTTCTGTAAATCATGGAAACATGAAGGAGAAGAATCGATGCAAAGACAGGTCCTCATAAGCCTTTTAACCCACTATCTCCTAACTCAAGGGTCATGATGCCTATATTTATAGTTTGCAGCTTTGCCATGAGGATCTTTATCGACCAAGATGCTCCATCTTTCAGAGTTTACTAGCAAAACCTGGAGAAAATATTCTTTATTCATCTGGCAGCTTCAAAGACTTGCTATGGGTGGGCTTTCATAACTTTATATTTCTCAGGCCTCACTAGAAGAAACCAGAGTAAGGGTGTGCCTTTAAGGTGAGAAAGAGGGAAGGAAAGAGCCTGTCCAGGAGAAACAGGAGAAAGAGTTTCTTTTTTTCCTCCATCTCTTCCTGAATACCCTGTTCTGTTCAGCAAGTTCTGTAGGTATCACCTCCTGATGTGTTGGTAAGCCTTCTCTCTGAAAAAAAGAAAAATCTCTACTCCACAGTCTGTGTTGTAAATACTCCCACTGTGACTGATCACAGGTGGGGTTGGGAGGTGACGTGTGTCATCTGCTCGCTGGTACCAGCATGCTGCGTAGTCGACAGCGTCACTTGCTGCTGAATCCTTGTATTAGGGATTCTCTGCACCAGACAAGAGCTGTTTGTTTGTTTGTTTGTTTGTTTTTAGTCTAGGGCACTGTTTCAGCCCAGTCGTAAAATGTGCTGTTAGAAATGGGACAATATTTTTGAAGTCACTAGAGATGACGCTTTCCTCTTGTTTACATTTAACTTGTGCCACTAGGTGGCACTTTAAGGACATTATAGGAAATTGGCTCTACTGGATTTATTTTTTAACTTTTTTATTGAAGTATAACATGCATATTGAAAAGTGCCCATTGAGTGTGCAACTGAATGAATTTTCACAAGCTGAACACATGTGTATAACCAGCATTCAAATCAAGAAACAAAATATTACTAGGACCCCAGAAAGCCTATCTTAGGCTATTTTTCCAGTTACTATTCCTTTGTAGGGTTACCGCTATTCTGACTTCTAACAGCATAGATCAGTTTTACCTATTTTTTACCTTATATAAGTGGAACCATGCAGTATATACTCTTGTGTCAGTCTTCTTTGGGCTTAAAAGATGTGTGATTCATTCATATTGTTGTGTGTAATTTTAGATCACTGCTGTATAGTATTCCATTATGTGTGCAAAGGTATCACTATTTTCTACTGTTGATGGACATTTGGGTAGTGTTCAGATTTTGGCACTTATGAATAATGCTCCTGTGCACATTGACGTACAAGTTTTTGAGTGGATGTATGTTTTCATTTCTCTTGGATGTATGCCTACAGTAGAATTGCTGGGTCATAGGTTAGGCCTATGTTCAGCCTTCGTGGGTACTGCTGAACAGTTTTATAAAGTGTTTGTACTGATTTATGCTCTATCAACAGTGTGCCTGTTCCAGTTCCTACATTCTCATCAATACTGAGTTTATTTTATGACTGGCTCCTAACTCTTACATAATTTTTATAGTTCCCTCTCCCGCCAACTGTTTCTAATTGAAATTTTTAAAAGCCACCTTCTTCTGATGGACATAGCTCATGCAGGAAGAGCTATGTCAACCCAAAAGAGGACATTAATCACAATCTAACTATGAGCTATCACTAGTTAGAAGAGAAGTGGTTCACACACTCGATTACTAATACAGAACAGTGGAACTGGGAGTGGTATTCAAAAATTTAAGTGTGGTAAAATATCAAGTGAGGCTAGGGCTTTGAGGCACTTTGAAATTTTTATATGCTTTTTGTATTGTTTCCCGGACCTATTATGTCAGGGCTGGGGAACCAGCAAAAGGAATTTCTAAAGGCCTATTTATTTAGACGCCTTTGAATTGTGATGGTGGTGCTGCCTGTTTAAGTAAGCATCTGTTTAGTATGGCAAGAGGTATGCATATGGCATCTTTTTTCACCCTTAGTCATTGGGAAACATGAATCTCAAGAGAACCCTGTCGTGTAGATCACCTTACCTATGTGGTCTGTGTTGTCAACTCTGCAGATCGCATTGTCATATATGGCTTTAGGAGTGTGATGAATAGGGAGTGAGGCTCAGACTTGACTCAGATTTCTGTTCTATTACTAGAAATTGGAAATAGAAGACCAAAACCCCAGGCATAGTTAAGGTATTTGTCTTTTAGACCAAAATAAAGCACCCATGGTCCTTTAGTTCTAACAATAAGTCTGTTTTATGGCGTTGTCTGTAATCCAGTGGATTCCAAAAATTCCCAAGAGACTGTGCTGTGTGACTGCTGTATCCAGGGACTGGTTGCCCATTCTAGTTACTGATTATCCACTTCTAGAGCAGTTGTCCCTGAGCTCCTCTGTCAGTGTTCACCTGGGTGTGTCCCTGGTGTTGGGTTGGCCTGCTCTAGGGGCCACCAGAGATGTTCAGTGTAAGCTGCCCGAGATGTCTGTGCTGAAGCAGCCATGAAATCTGTAAAGGCTTTTATTTTTAAAAACGTCTTCCCTTCACTATTGGTAGCAGCAACATCCAGTGGCACAAATTTGGATTGTGGGTAGCCTGCTCTATGGGATCTGTGTATAATCTAAACCGGAGTCAGCACTTTCTCAGTGTAAGTTTTCATCTTTTGGCAAGAGAGTAAGAGTCCTTTATGTTGAATTGGCTGCTATTTGCAGGTTGTGGAATCTTTGAGTGGGAAACCAATTGTACATTTACTCTTAATTATGATAGTAGCTGCCATTACTGAGCAGTTATTATGTTACTGTGCTTAGCACTCTAGACAGCTATTTTGCTTAATCTTACAAATGCTAGGAGTTAGGTGGATTATCCCCTAGTGCAGATGAAGAAACTGTGGCTCAGAGAGGTTAAGTGTGTGCCCGGGGGGTTATATACCCAGCAAGTGCAAACCCTGGATCGATTCCAAAGCCTCTGCCCTGTAACCGATGTGCTCCATGGCTCCAGTTACTGTAGGATGAATTCTTGACTTGTCCAGTGGAACACAAAACAGTGTTGAGTTCATTACTAGCTCATTCCACACATTGATCCGAGGACCTGCTGTGTGCTGCCACTCTGCTTAGGCACTGGGAGAAGGATAGTGAAGCAAAGCACAGATCCTGCCTTCCACATGTGTATGCATCAGCCCCATTTCTGTCTCTCATAGGTGGCTGGGGTCGTGGATTTTAGTAACCATTCTTGCAGAGAAATTCAGTTTTTTGGACCCTCTCTCTGAAACTGATTGTGGAATGACGGGGTTTGCTGTGGCCAGTGTGCTCCTGGCCACTGGTTCTGCATCTTCTATTTCTGGGTGTGACCACGTGGCTTTTCTAATGTGCCCTTACCTAGCAGAGATGGAGGTCCGGTGAAAGGTAGGCCCCGAATGAATACCAGTGGGATGCTGGGGATTCCCTAGAGGCCATGGCACAATCGTCTGCTTATCTGCCTAGAACTTAGCTGCTGCCTTTGTGATTCCCAGTCTTGGAAGCTGCCTGGATTTTTGGGGAATAAATGAAATTTGAGTTTCTTTTTCTAATCTGTCAGTAGCATGAATATTACAAAGCTTATAAAATAACTTCACCAATTACCCCCACCTTAGCGACAAGTTCTGCAATTAGACTACCTTTTAAAAAGATTTGATTTATTTTCTCAGTTTTATTGAGAAGTAATATCACTGTGTAAGTTTAAGATGTACAGCGTGATGGTTTGATAAACATATATTGTGAAAGATTACCACAATAGGTTCAGCTAACATCCATCTTCTCATATAGGTAAAATAAAAACAAAGAAGAAAAGAAAGGAAGAAGTTTTCTCCTTATGATGAGAACTCTTAAGATTTACTCTCTTAATAACTTCCTATACATCGTACAGCAGCATTAGCTGTGGTCACCATGCTGTGCAACACATCCCTCTTCTCTTAGAACTGGAAGTTTGTGCCTCTTGATCACCTTTCTCTAATTCCCTTTCTCCCCCTTCCCCTGATTTTGTTTTGTTGCAAATCTGACATTTATTTACGATTTTATTCTTTTAAAGTAATCTCTACACCCAACGTGGGGTTCAAACTCACAACCCTGAGATCAAGAGTTGCATGTTCCACAAAGTGAGCCAGCCAGGCACCCTGCAAATTTGCAGTAAGTAAAAATCTTATTGCTGAAGATTTTGCCCACCTTTCATTATTTATTTATGAAATCATATGGCAGACAGCCCTATTTCCTTCATGGTAAATGGACAAGAAAACACTTTAGCCTAGTTCGTTTTTGGGGCAGCACCTGTGGCCTTTTTCACACTAGGACTTTGGAGACTTATATGAAGAGTTTGGGCCATCGATGGTCCCCAGTTGGTCTGGGCTGGCTACATAAAAATTACCCAGGGAGCTTGTTAAAATAGAAGTTTCTAATGCTCCACCCCTAGGAGATTCTAATCAGGGAAGTCTGGAGTAGTATCTAAAAGTCTGTAATTTATAAAAATTCCCCAATAATTCTCCTGTGCAGCTACATTTGGGAACCACTGGGCATAGAAGGTCTAGAACAAACAGAATTGAGTTGGGAAGAAATTTCTGGTGTGTTTGAAGATTCAGGTAATACTTACGTGCCTGGAGCCGGTTCCATATGGGCAAACTAATGCAGTTATGATGCAGAGGTAAATTGGAGCCTAATGATGGAGGGTCTTTTAACTGGCCGAGTGTCCCTAAGGCCTGTGGTGCTATGCCATAGGCCTTACAGACCAATTGAAAGGCTTTTAGGAAAAAGTGTTTTGATGAGAGAAGGTGTTTCACAAAATTAGTTCCTCAGTGTGTGCGGGGTACACTGGACTGAGAAAAAACTGAAGGCTAGAAAAAGACCCAGCACAGTTTTTGCAGCGACCCAGGTAGGAGGTGGAGTCAGCACGTGGACTCAGATGGGAGCTGTAGGACCTTCGCAATGCTAGCCTGCCCGGTCCAGACAGGAATCTGGGACATGTTGTTTTAAGCTACTTTAAACAAACCAGTAATTTATCAGTGTTGTGTTCATCTGCTTTAGCTCTTATAAGGAGTGGTTTTGTTGTGTTTGTGTCCAGGAGCTTTTAAAGGAAGCCCAGTAAATTAATTCCTACAGAGAAGGAGTTGGCAGCAGCCAGAGCTGCTGTTGCGAGGAAGGCGGGAGGAAGGGAGAAATGAAGGTGGGCCTTTCTTGCCAGGCAGCAACCCCATCCTCACCCTGCCTCTCCACTCTTGGGGAAGGGAGCCTCGCAGAAACGCCCCAGTGATAGACCTGCTGACCACAACAAAGACCAGAAGACGACCACCACGGCGGGGCAGAATGCCCCTCTCAAAGGATTAGGTGTGGAATGTGGCATTTGGCCTTGAGGTCAAATGGAATAGTTTTCCTTTGTTCTCTAAAACCCAACCTGTAGGTCATTGTTTCCCAAGGTGTGTTCCACAGAACGTTAGTTTAGTTCCGCTGGATGTTAATAGGAGTTACATGAGAATAAGAAGTCGAAGCCCAGTAAGTTTGGGAACTGCTGGGTTAAGTAAGCCAAGGCAGTGGCTTCCTTTACCTCATGGGATCTCAGAGTGTGTGTGATGTGCAGTGTGCTCTGTGAATTTCTAGGAGGGAGAGAGACTGTGCAGTGTTCCCTAAACTTTTTTGTAGATTCTTTTTCCTCTCTGCCAGGGGCTGACAGACTGGCCCACAGGCTAAATGTATCCCACCCACGTGTTTTTGTAAAGTTTATTGGAACATGGTCCCACCCGTTCATTGTGGTGTCTTTAGCTGCTTTAGCACTGGAGAGCAGAGTTGCACATTTGCATTGGAGACACAGAGACCAAATGGCCTGTACAACTGAAAATATTTATTACCTTGCTCCTTACAGAAAAACTTTTCCTATCCCCGTCCAGGCAACTGATAGAACTGGTGTTCCCTGGAACCCCTATTTGAGAGATACTGCCTTAAGATATAGGTGGGTTGTTCTAGCACTGCTTGTGATGAATCTGCTTAATTTTATTCAGCTTTTATGCTGCCATCTATCTTTTCCTCGCTTTAAACTATTTTCTCTCAACTGTTATCCACTGTTGAAGACCAAAATCTGGCTCCCATGTGTCATTTCCTTTGACTTATCACATTCCATCAGTCACCAAGGATGTATTCAGTCTCAAGCTAAATAGCTCTCAAATCTGCCTATCCCCACTCCCACCAGATTGCTTTAAGTGACCGTCATCTCTTGTCTTGTTTTCATTTTTGGGCTTTTAAGTGAATTGCCCCAAGATGGGTTCCTTTTAATCCATTTTACTCACTGGATTCAGAGTAATCTTTCTAAAATGCAAATCTAGTCTCATCACTTCCCTACTTAAAATCTTTCCATGCCCCCTTCCACCTATGGCTCTCTGGATAAGCTCCAAATCCTCAACATGGATGTATCAGCCAAGATCTGGTGGGGAAAACAGAAACTATTCTAGGTATGTCACCCTGGAAGAGATTTCATTTAAGGAATTAGTTACTTAAAGAATTAGATTGCTAGAGGAGCAAAGATGAGGGAAGGCCACCAGTCAGGTTGGCCAGAATTTTCTGAACCTTAAGACTTTGCAAGAACTAAAGGAAACAGCTGGAGATGCTCAGGCTGCCCGCAGCATCTAAGTAACGGTTTGTGGGGAAATGCCTAAGGCCACTACAAGATCTTCCGGCGGCTGAGCCCCATGCTTTTCTTTCCACCACTGCCAGAGGAGCAGTAATACAGCTTCTTTTCTTTCACCTTCTTGGTTTAACGTGAGTGACTCTCAGAATCAACAAGGAGCATTATTGAAAGGGGATTTTATAAATATCGTTCCCAGGCTTCTACCCCTGCAACATAGGGAAGACGACGCAAGTGGGGGAATGGTGCTGAGTAGCTACTAGACCATCTGGGACAGTGATCTCTAAGACCACATGTGATCCACTGCACTGTTGTTCTCCAGCTGTAGTGCTCTCCTTCTTCTCTACTGTTCACCCTTATTCCGCCCTACTAGACTCCATATTTCAGACTTACAAGAATGGGTGTTTTTGGAGCCTAAAACAGGTGACATTTATTGTCTCATAGTTTCTGTGGGTTAGAGATTAAGGAGAAACTAATCTGGTGGTTCTGGCTTATGGGGTCTCATTAGGCTACAGTCAAGATGTCAGCCAGGACTGCAGTTAACTGAAGGCTTGACTGGGGCTGGAAGATCTACCTCAAAGATGGCTCTCCCACATGGCTGTCGGTG
Source organism: Prionailurus bengalensis (assembly GCF_016509475.1). Lineage (NCBI taxonomy): Eukaryota > Metazoa > Chordata > Mammalia > Carnivora > Felidae > Prionailurus > Prionailurus bengalensis. The sequence continues at coordinate 13,632,304 of NC_057361.1, forward strand.
GGAGGCCTTAATTCCTTGCTACATGGGCCCCTTGTTAAGACTGCTTGAGTGTTCTCACAACATGGCGGCTGACTTTTTCCAGAACAAGTGATCTGAGAGAGAAACCAAGGAGGAGCACATCAGAAGGCTTTAACTCTCCTATTCTGGGAGCAGTTTGCCTGGTGTCTCAGGTCTAGTTCCCTAGAAGTAGAACATGAGTGTTATTTGGAAAGTGATACATGATGTATACAAAATAAATATCTGTGTAATTAAATAGCTAAACAAACACTACTTCTGGTGGACAATGCTTAGCCTTCCTGGCCCTGTGTCCATTTCTGGGGGGCCAGCTGAGCAGGGTCTATATTGTCCTATCAGCCATAGGAATGGGCAAAGCCCCAGAACAGACCTCCGTGTCCTGAGTGGCAGTACCTTCCAAGTGCACGTGACTTAAACAGGCTTTTCATTGCAAGATGAGAATGAAAATATATGTCTCATTTGTGGATAGGGCAGTATCGAAATTAAAATATGAGATGTATATTTTTAAAAGGAACCTAAGCTTGAGTTTCAGTGAGCTCTTGGCTAAAAGTACATTTTCCTGCCTTGCCACATCCTGGCTGGGTACGTGTTACACAGTGAACCGTGAGGGAAGGACTGCCATTTGTACTAGTAATTGTAATCCAAATACTTGTCTCTTTTACAAGATTCAGGCATTGGATTTCAGTTCAGACCTTCAAAACTTTCAGACAAGGGCCTATTTTCCATATTGATAGAGTTGTTCCCTACTTTCTTCAATATGTGCAGGAAAAGGGGAGCTGCTGAGGTCCCCCTGTTTTCATGGGTTATCATTCTCTCCAAGTTGTTACCTTAGAAAAGTCTGAAGAAATAGCAACGAAATCTTCCAGGTTTGTTCTGCTTTCCAGCTGCTAAGCCTTACCCTATTTTCTTGAATGCAAGTGAAATTGTTTATTGTGAAGAGGGGCTTTTGTACCTCTAAATCCCATCTTTGTTTTTGTTTGTTTGTTTTTATCACAAAGCTTGTTTTCTTTCCTTGTCTCTTTTCCTGGGATAATTTCTGGCTCTGGCGAACCTCTGCCTTTCCAGGACTTTCTTGATCCCCGTGTTCCAGGCTCCTCACAAGATTTCACTCCCCTGAATGTTCAATAGATGGACCCATTTACAATCAGTCATGGAGTGGTGACGGGCCCTCTTGGTGTTCCTCCCAAGGAGATTGGTGGTTAGATTGTGCCCGACGTGACACCCAGGAGTGGTTTGTTCCCTGTGGTAGAGCTAGAAGACCTAGTCTTTGTATACAATTTCAGAAGGTAAACCCGTGAATGGAAAAAATTGTCAGACGCTTAAAACTGTTCTTTCATCCTTCCCAACTCCCACAACATTCCTGTTTTTAGAGATGTTTAAGAGAGTGTGGAGGCAGTGACAGTGACATTCTACTCCTTTTGCTGTGCTCAGAATCCTTATTTTTGTTGAAAAGAGGGTTCGATTTATCATTTCCCTCAATGTTACTACAAGAGGGAGACTGCTCATCTCCCCAGGAAAGGGAGCATTAGCGCGAGCACTCCTTTGCCTGATAGTGGAGGGGACCTGAGCAGTTGAAAGGTGAGGAGACTGGCCTCTGGCTCCTTTTCCCTGGAGGAATGTGCCAATGCGTACCTGCGCTTCTGCAGGGGCTTGTGTGTGTACACTTGAGGCCAGGACATTCACGTTCCAAGCAATAGATCTGCAGGTGGAGGGCAAGAAGGGACCTCAGGTCCAAGTTGTGTTCTTCTGCACAGGTCATGGGAAGCCCTGCATTTGGGAGGTTATTGGGCCCTCACTCACCCCTTAATGAAGCTGACATTGGGCCCGCGGATGTTGAAGCAGGACATTATTTGTCAGAACCCAAGGAAGGCAGGTGAACGCTTGGAATCCCCGTGCTCCTGACAAGGAATGGCTCCCGGATAGCTTCGCTCAGATGTTGCCTGGGTGTTTTAAACCTGGTATGGCTAAAAATGAGCTTGCCTTACACCTGCTTCTGTCACAGTTCCTGTCTTGGGGACAGGCCTCTGGTGTTCTCATGGCATGCTAAGCTGGTGTTCTGGGTTCCAGAGCCTCCTTCCTTACCATCCCCGTGCACTGCCCCAGTAGCTGGCAGCACCCTGAGACTCAGGTCTCACCCAAGTCTTTGTTGACCCGCAAGGCCTGGGTGTGCCTGGAGCCCCCATACTTCCTCACCATAGTCTGGAATTCCACCGAAGCATGCTTGCCCAGTCATTTCTGTGCCTTTTCCATTAGACTTCAAGCTCCTTGTAAGAAAGGTCTGGGTATCATTTATCTTGAATACCAGCTCTAGCACAAGACTTGCCTGCAGTAGCTGTCCAATACATATTTCTCGAATGACTTACAAGTCAGGCCCGAGAGTACCTGAGGCCGTATTGCATGGTCGTCACATGCCCAGCGTCGGAACCTGAGGCCTGGGTTCAGACTCGGCTGTTTGTGTGATCTTGGGTGAGTTCCTCAACTTCTTGATCACCAGTTTCTTCAGTAATAAGATGGGGGGAATGACTACTTCCTAGGGCTGTGATGAGGAAATGCTTTCATCCCTGCGGAACACCCGGAGAACCGTGTGACACAGTGTTTGGTGTTTCAGATATCTATCGACAACAACATTACAGTTATCCTTGATGGAAAGGAGAAGGCTATAAGCAAAACTTGGAACGAGAAATCAGGCACCAAAAGCCTGCATAGTGGGTTTGAAAGAGGTGCAGAGGTGGTTGGGAACCGAGGTTTCTGGCTAGGGCCATGCAAATGTAGGAGCGGATGGGATTACTCTGGGAAAGAATGAATGGCAGTGGGAGGTATAGGGTGGGAGAACCAAAGACGGAGCCTTGAGAAAACCTACAGCTGAGGGATGAGAGGAATCAAAACAGGAAAGAAAGATAATGATGATCCGTAGGACTTTGCGGTTCTTCAGATGCCAGGGATGGGAGTTTTAAAAAGATAGTCAAGGGTGCTGTGTTGGGCAGAAGGCCTGTGACAAAACTGGAAGAGGCAGGAAGAATCTGATAAATGGGGAAGCATTGGTGCCCTTGTCTGTTTCAGTGGATGCAGAGGAAGGAAGAAGCCATGCAAGAGGTTGCAGAAGGCCGGGTTAGGGACAGACTGGACACACTAAGGCTGATGGTTGTGCTGCAGCGTGTGTTCCTGTAATGCATTTTAATTTGTGGGTAGAGGACTGTTACTATCACAAAGTCCAATTAGTTCGTTTACATGGAGGGTTTTTCTCAGCACGTTAACACTTTGCATTGCCGACTAATAGCAGCTGAATGTAGCAAGCCTCCTGGAGATGGGGGTGCAGCAGTGGTGCCTCGTCTTCCTGTGCTCTGCTGCTTGGCTCTCTGGCACCTGCTGTGCCTTGACGGGCTTTGAGAGCATTACTTGCCAATCTTGGTGCATTTATTCATTGATTCCATACCACTCCGTGGCCTCAACCCTTCTGTTGACTCCTTTCATCATGCTCTCCCATCCCTACCTTTTTAAAGGTAAAGAGTCCTATCTGTTTTTCTTAGGAATTTAATATATTTAAAAAATATTTTTAAAGTGTTTTTTTATTATTATTATGGTTATTGTTTTTGTTAGTGCTTGGGTTAAAATTTTGACTCCTTTCCCAGTGCCTTTTTTTTTCTGATAATCCTAATTTTTTTTGTTTACACTTATAAGGCATTAGTGTTTTGCAATATGTATGTCCAGTTACAGACATAACCGTGACTTCTTTTCTTAAGATTGAGCAATGCTGAAGGGAGCGTGGGAGGGAATGACAGGGTGTAGGGAACTTTTTCTCAAGGATCTGAAGACCTGACCATGCTTGGCTGTAAGTTGGTCTAAATCAACTTCCACTTAGCGACTTTTTCTAAGTTTTCTTCATTATATATTTAGGTAGTTACGTTTCTGCATTTTTATCTTCTGTGTGATATTTTGCTACAGTCTGAGCAAGCGCCTGAGGCTGAAATACACCCCCAGCTGAACAGAGCCCCCTCCCAAGCTGCAGAGAGCAGTCCAGCAAAGAAGGTAAGGCCAAGGGGAAGGTGCTACTGTCATGGCATTATGAGCCCCTCCCCTGGGCTTCTTGTCTTTGTTTGCAAATCTCTTTCATGGTTTTTGTGTCCTGAGGTGAATGTTAATGATATAGGTTTCCTAGAATGTGGGTTCTTTGTGAATATTAGGGTGCTGATGATTCTTGGGCCTGACCTTGATGCCACTGACAGTTTGCACTTCCCTCTTCAACACCCCAGTTAAATATGGCGGCCTTGCTTTTGGCAAGTTCAGGCGGTATGGTGGGGAGGGCCAGGTGCCTTTAGCAGAACCCTGCGTGCTGCTGAGCCTCTGGGAGTGCCTCTGAGGGAGGGCAGTCTGCTCTTTGTGTGCCATGGTGCCCTCTTGAGTCCTGGTGTCTTCACTTTAGCCTCACCCCCCTCCTCCATGTCTCTGAGTCCCAGGTCATTTTGCTCAGTAGGCACCACTCACTCGTTGTGTTCTCTGTTCACCTCATCCTCTTCTTACTGGTCCCATTTTTCTCAGACCCTTCTCTGGTCAGAACACTGGCCTTGGGCTCAGGAGCATGGGTGAGGAGGGGCCTCCCAGGAAGCAGGCTGGCTGTCTCCTCCCAGAAGACATTGTGGCTCTTGCTGGGGCACCTGGGTGGCTGAGTCGGTTAAGCATCGACTTCAGCTCAGGTCATGATCTCACGGTTCACTGGTTCGAGCCCCGCGTTGGGCTCTGTGCTGAGAGCCTGGATCCTGCTTCGGATTCTGTGTCTCCCTCTAGCTCTCTGCCCCTCCCCCACTTGTGCTCTGTCTCTGTCTCTCAAAAAAATGAATAAACATTAAAAAATTTAGAAGACGACATTGTGGCCCTTGAGCTTGACTTCATGTAGGAATTGGGAATGGAAGAATGAGGAGCAGATGACTGAGACCATCACAAACTTCAAAACATCTAACATATTCCCACAAGCCCCAAAGTGAGGCAAGAGTGAGCTTTGTCTTCAGTTAGAAAAGGCCTCGTGGTGTGAGATGCACACAGCGTTCAGAAAAGGAAGAGAGGGAGGGTGGAACCTGATGCCTGTGTCCCTCCAGTTCTTGCCAAGCCATGAATTTGCCTTTTATCCTCGGGTGTGGAGTTGGAACAGAGCACACGCCTGACCTAGAGGAACATGGGGCTTTGGCATAATGGGGGAGCATTTCGGTTTTTAACTTTTGGGTTTTATTGTTTTGTATTTAATCCGCAGGACATACCGTATTCTCAGCCTCCATCAAAGCCCATCCGAAGGAAATTCCGACCTGAAAACCCAGCTACAGAAAACCAAGACACTTCTACCGCTGTTGGTGGGCCAGCATCGGCAGCGACTATGAAACCCCACGCAGCAGTCCAAAAGTAAGTCCATCAGATCAGTGAGGTCAGAGACTACCTTTTAAATCTTCACGCATGTGTAAATGTAAATATGTTTACATTTATATTCATGGCCATAGAAGAGTGTGATTTTACGGTTGTATTTCATCTTAGTCATCTCTGTGGTACTATTACAGCCTGCCAGTCCCCTAGAAAGAGACCACCACCCCAAGGGGCGAGCGAGTACAAAGCTGTAGCATTTTGGTTTGATTCCTTCCTTCCCTCCTCTTTGTCTCCTTCCCACCCCTCTTCTTATGGGGGCCCACGTTTTCCGAGGAGGAAGACAGTGATAGAGATGCCAGTCTTCCCTCTTGACCTGTCTTCTGTTGCCCCAGGGCGAATGGTTAGCTTCATGACCCTTAGACCCAGCTTTCAGTAGATGTGGCTTGTGATTTCTTCTCAGTCCCCATGAAAATTGCCTGTTTTCACTCATCTCGGCACAGAATGGTTGCATGTGGAGCATCCAAAATGCCCGTATGACTGGCTGTAACAGACATTGGAGGGAGGGGGGCACACCTGTGGACATGGCCGGGAGCCAAGAGAACAGTGCTCTTGGACAAACCATTTTTCTCCAGAAGGCTTTGGCTTTAAGGAAGGCTGTCACTTGCCTCAGTTTCCCTCTAGTGAAATCGAGCGAGGTGTTGAGGGCAGAAACCTGCTGCTGTGCATGACTTTGCAACTGAGCTCGACTGGGCACTAATATCAGTGCTCAAGATGTGCCCTGACACTGCTCTCGAGGCCTCACAGATCCCAGGGGCTGCTTTGGGCTTCTCCCATTTCCACTGGGAGCAACAGTGGAACAGCCTCTGGGGGTTACAGAGCAACAGACTCTGGGGGTTCAACTTGCCTTTGGAGCCCAAACCCCGTTCTGAATTTGTGTGGCACTATTCTTCACAGGATGGTGTCTGTGTCTGTTTTTCCAAATGGATCATTTCCTAACGGTGTCAGTGCATAAAGGAAGTGTATTTTGTCCTTACTGGCCGCTGACAGCCTCGACCATCTTCCTGTCACCCTCAGGCCTAGGGGACGGATCCCCGTCAGGGACAGAGATGGCTAAACTCGCTTCCGAGTGCTCCCCCAGCTTTCCGCTTTAGTCTCTGTTTCACATTACCGCCGGTCAGGGGTGGCCGCTGCATCTACCAGAGCGCACAGACGGTGGCTGGTGGGGCTCACGCAGAGATCTTTTTCATTTTCTTTCCTTCGTCTGTTTTTTAAAACAGCTTTATTGAGGTATAATTCACATAGCATACAATTCACCCTTTTCCATGTACAGTTCGGTGGTGTTCAGTATATCCACAGAGTTGTGCAGCTGTTGCCGCAATCTAATTTTAGAACATTTTCATTGCCCCCAAAAGAAATTCCATTCCTGTTAGCAGTCACTTTCCATTCCCCATCCTGCGTCCCAGGCAACCACTAATCTACTTTCTTTTTTTTTTTTTTTTTTTTTTTTATAAATTTGCCTGTTCTGGCCATGTCATGTAAATGGAATCATGCAACATGTGGTCTTTTGTGGCTGGCTTTTTTCCCAGTTACCATTGCGTGTCCAAGGTTTATCTGTGTTGTGGCACAAATGGGTACTTCTTTTTTTATTGCTCAGTAATGTTCCGTTACATGGATAGACCCCGTTGTATTTATCCGTTTCTCACTTGATGGACATGTGGGTTGTTGCCACTTTGAAGCTAGAAAGAACATCACTGGTACACTCTTTGTGTACAAGTTTTTTGTGTGGTCTTACGTTTTCATTTGTCTGCAGTATGTACTTAGGAGTGGAATTTCTGGGTCATATGGCAGCTCTATATTTAGTATTTTGAGGACCTGCCAAACTGTTTTCCACTGTGACTGCAGCATTTTACAGTTTGGCGGGTAACAAACGAGAGTTCCAGTTTCTCCAGTTTCTTCCAACACTTGTTGTTATCGGTTTCTTTTTTTTTTTTTTTAATTTTTACAGCCATCGTAGTGGGTGTGAAGGGGTATCTTATTGTGCTTTTGATTTGCATTTCCCTCTTGCCTAATGAGGTTGAACATCTTTTCATATATTTATTGGCCATTTGTGTATCTTCTTCAGTGAAATGTCTACTCAGATCCTTTGCCCTTTTTTGCTCAGATTTTTTTTTTCCTCTGAGTAATGGGTTCTTGGCCTATTCTGGATACAAGTCCCTTGTCAGATGTATGACTTGCAAGTATTCTTTCCCATTCTGTAGGTTGTCTTTTCACTTTCTTCAAGGTGTCCTTTGCAGTGCAGAAGTTTGTAATATTGATGACATCCAGTTTATCTATTTTTCTTTCTTTTGTTACTTGTGCTTTTAGTGTCATAGCTAGGAGGCATTGCCTAACCCAAGTTCATAAAGATTTTTTCCTGTGTTTGCTTCTACAGATTTTATAGTTTTAGCTCTTACATCGAAATCCATGGTTAATTTTGAGTTCATGTTTGTGTAAAGTGTGAGGAAGGGCCCCAGCTTCATTCTTTTGCATGTGGATATCCTGTTGTTCCCGTACCATTTGTTGAAAGGAGATCCTTTTTTCTTTTATCTACCTGTTTAGTGACTGTCCCTCATTGTGATACTCTCTCACTAGTTAGATGACCATGTGGTGTCAGGCTGAGAGAGTCTCCTGGCCACCAGCAGCACAAATAGTGCTGTAAATGGCAGGGATGAATTTCATACAGCTTGTTTTAGTTCCTAGACCAGTTTATTTTGGAGTGATAAGAAGCAACTTAGCATTCATAATTTATTTTATTTTTATTAAAAAAATTGTTTTAATTAATTTATTTTGAGAGAGAGCGAGCAGAGGAGGAGCAGAGAGAGTCCCAAGCAGGTTCCACACTGTCCACGCAGAGCCCAACGCACTCACAATGCATACAGCCAATGAACTCATGAACCACAAGATAGTGACCTGAGCCGAAACCAAGAGTCTGACACTTAACCGACTGAGCCACCCAAGCACCCCAGCATTCATAATTTTTTAAGCCCTGGAGAGAGAGACAGCCAGAAACATGATGTATAGTTCTTATTCACCCATGGTTTTTTGGGGAAAGAATTAAATTCTCATGTGCTTAGACATCTCTTGTCTGTAGGAAATTAATCTCTCTCATGCATCTGGAGTGGTCTTTACTATGTATTGTTTGGGGAAAAATGAGAAAAGAGTCACAAATCATTTTCTTAATTACCTAACAGAACCCTGGTTAAGAAAGGCTAAAAAAAAAAAAAAGACTAGTTGGAAAGTGGTCATCAGCTCTTTGGGAAATCAACATCAGCACTGACCTATTGTAAGAAACAAATTCTTCTTCAGATATCATCGTCTACTCCGTTTAGGGCAAAAGAAAAATAAAATATTGTCTCCACGCAGGCTGCTGAGTCCAGGTTATAACTAATAAACACCTCTTGTATTGTGTCATCATTAATGAGCTGCTCCTAAGGACAAAAATGGGTTTTTTTAAGAAATACTTGGGTTTACTTGGTTTTGCCTCGCATCTCGCCTATCTAGTAAAGATGAACTTTGGGAAAATAGAATTGTTTGAACACTTTGGAGAGAGAGGATGTTGTGTAACAGTACTATGAGTGAAACTGTGCCAGCGGCCACAGCGTCCTGGACCACCCCAGGGCATACCCAGCAGCCAGTGTGGCAGTGTATGCTTGCCTGCATGACGCTCTCAATGTGGCTGGGATTCTGTTTTTCTTCCCGCTTCATATTTGGCAGCACTGGAATGTCTGTGGGGCTGATGAGTGGCATCCCTAATGAAATCTACCATTTCCAAGTAGAGAAAAGGCAATACAACTTCATTTCTTAGAAGCTGTACTCATAATTCCTTGGGAGAAATCAGGGCTCAGGTTGGAGGCTAAGAAGATTTTTCTCATCAAGAGACCCTAGTTTATATTCTTTCAAATATTGATTCAGCTGTTTGATTGAAACCCAGGTAACAGCCACTCAGCTAACGTAGAAATTGCCTTCTTTCCTGTGTAAAAATCTGAGATGGTGAGTAGTCGAAGCATAGAGTAGCTCTGCCCAGGAACCCAGGTGCCTTCCTGTGTTCTTGTTCTAGATCCCCATGGGGGTTCCCTTTATCCCTGTGGTTGCAGATGGCTCACCAGCATGTTCATATTCTGGGCCCCAGAGAGGAGAAAGGAAAAATGGAGAGAAAACAGATTACTTTTAAGGACATGACTCAGAAGTGGCACACATCACTTCTCTCTGATCCCTTTGGCCCAGAGTTAGACATATAGCCTTACCTACCTGCAGTAGAGACAGGGAAATAGAGTTTTTTGGTTGGATGGCGTGTACCTCATTCAACTGCAGATGATAGGCTGGCTACTGCAAACAAGAGGGCACAGGAATAGGTTTCGGAGGATAGTCGGCCGCAAAACCTTGAGTGGACGGTGCCTCACAGTGCTGCAGTTCTTAATTGATAGATAGCATGACACACAGTAGCACCAGACAAAGTAAATGTCTGCTTAACTGTTACTCCTTCATTTTCCTCCATGGAAACCAGGCCAGTTAGAGCCTGACCTGGAACAGTGAGTGAAAATATTACAAGAACCTGAAGAGACAAACTGCAGAAGCAACTCTTAAGAGGATGGGGCAAGTTAAATGCTTCGCTGACCTCTTCATAGGTATTCTGGGCTTGATCCTATCTTGGTGTTATTTAGGCCTCCTTTGTAGCAAATGATAAAAAGCAACTTGAGGTAGCAAAACCATTCTCTTTATTATAAGAATATAGGGGTGACTCATAGATATCCGTGGCAGGATTAGGAGTGGGTTGAAAGAGAAGATTGCAAACCCTTTGGGGTGCCTTCTCATTCCTCTCAATTTTCTTAGGGTGTTTTTGACATTTTTATCTGTGAAGACTCCTCAAGCAACTACAACTCCAGAGATTACTTTCTCTCTGTGCTGGGCCCAGGCTGAACTGAACTATTAGCCATAACCCAGATCCTTTGGAGGGAGAATTTGGTCAGCTCAGCATGGGCCAGCATCCACTCAAGGGTCAAAATAGAGGTGAAGGTTTTCTTAAGACAAATATGACTGCCTGCCAGGGGCCCATCCCAGTGGAGGAGGTGGGAGGAGATGGAGACAGTTCCCAAAGAAGGAGGAAACTGTTAGGAACTGAGCACACATAATGTGGTAGTTTAAAGAGGGACATCAAGTTCTGATCAACATCTTTTTTTAAACTTTTTATTTTGAAATAATTACAGATTCACAAGAAATTACAAAAACTGTACAGAACAGTCCTGTGTATCTTTTTTTTTAATGTTTTATTTTTGAGAGAGCAAGACAGAGTGAACGCACATGCAAGTAGGTGAGGGGCAGAGAGAGGGGGACAGAGGATCCGAAGTAGGCTCTGTGCTGACAGCAGCAAGCCCGATGCGGGGCTCAAACTCTCAAACCACGAGATCATGACCTGAGCCAAGCTCAGGTGCTTAACCGACTGAGCCATCCAGGTGCCCCAGTCCTGTGTTCTTTCGCCTAGTTTCTCCTAATGGATAACATTTTACCCAACTGTAGTACAATATCAAAACCAGGAAACTGGCATTGGGATAGTGTATGTGTAGTTCTGTGTCATTTAATCCCATGTGTAGAGTCTTGTAACCACCACTGTAATCAAGGTACAGAAGTCAGACCTACCCCGTCCTCCTCACCATTCCTTACCCCTGGCAACGATTGATCTGTTTCCCCTATCTATAGTTTTATCATTTTGAGAATATTATATAAATAGAATCGCACAGCATGTGACCTTGTGAGTTTGGCTTTTTTTCACTTGGCACAGTCCCTTGACATCCAAGTTATGTATCTCAGTCCACACTGCTAAGCTGTATTCTGTGGTATGGATGTACTACAGTCTGTTGAGCCATTTGCCTGTTGAGAGACGTTTTGGTTGTGTCTAGTTCAGAATTGTAAATAAAGCTACTATGAGCATCTTGTGTACAGGTTCTCATGTGTACATAACTTTTGATTTCTCTGGTATAAATGTCCAAGAATGTGACTGCTGGGTTGTGTGTTGAGTATATGTTTAGTTTTTAAAGAACCTGCCACGCCGTTTTCCAAAATGGCTCTACCATTTTACATTTCCACCGGCAATGTGTGGCAGGTGCAGTGTGTCCACATCCTCACCAGCATTTGGTATTGTCACTATTTTTTTTACTTTAGCTGTTCAAATAGGTGTGTAGTTCTATCCTATTGTGGTCTTAATTTGCATTTCCCTAATGGCTAGTGATGTCAAGCGTCCTTTCATGTGTGTATTTGTCATCATATATCCTCTTTGGTAACGTCTCTTGAAGTCCTTTGCCCGTTTTCTAATTGAATTGTTTTTTGTTGTTGAGATTTGAGAGTTCCTTATGTGTTTTAAATACATATAAATGGTCAGATACGTGTTTTGAATATATTTTCTCTCAGTCTGTAGCTTGTCATTTCATCCTCTTTAACAGTCTTTTGTAGTGTGAAAGCTCTTAAAATTTCGAAGAAGTCCAGCTTATTGATTTTTTTTTTTTCTTGTATGGATTGTGCTTTTTTTGTCGCATCTAAAACTCTTCACCAAGCCCTAGGTCCTAAAGATTTTCTCATGTCTTTTCTTCTAAAAGTTTTGTAATTTTACACTTTATATTTAACTTGCTGGATCCATTAGGTCAGGGTGCTTTTCCCTTTTTTTTTTGGCTTGTGGATGTTGAACTGCTTCAGCCCTGTTGGTTGAAAAGACTATTCTTGCTCCATTGACTTACATTTGCACATCTGTCAAAACTAAGTTGTACCAATGTGAATCTGTTTCTGGGTTCTCTGTTCTGTTTGGCTGATCTATGTGTCTTTTCCTCTTGCCAATGCCACACAGTACTGATTCCTGTCTTCATTACTTATTTACTTGATTACTATAGCTCTATAATAAAATGTCTATTTCTCCCACTTTATTAGGATCTTTTAGAATTGTTTTAGCTATTCTGATTCCTCTGACCTTCCATGTAAGTTTTAGAGTAATTTTGTATTGATCTACAAAAATCTTGCTGAGATTTCAGTAGGAATTATGTTAACCTTTGTATCAACCCGGGGAGAGTTGATATCTTTACTATGTTGAGTCATCCAATCCATGAACATGATAAATATTTCTCTATTTATTTTGATTCTAATTTTTCATTAGTGTTGCATAGTTTTCAGCATGTAAATCTTTTTTTTTTTTACCATTTTATTTATTTATCTAATTTACATCCAAGTTAGCAAATAGACCCATAATGATTTCAGGAGTATATTTCTTAATGCCCCTTACCCATTTTAGCCCATCCCCCCTCCCACAACCCCTCCAATAACCCTCTGTTTGTTCTCCATGTTTGGTTGGACATAAGAGTCTCTTAGGTTTTGTCCCCCTCCCTGTTTTTATATGATTTTTGCTTCCCTTCCCTTATGTTCATCTGTTTTGTATCTTGAAGTCCTCATATGAGTGAAGTCCTGTGATATTTGTCTTTCTGTGACCAATTTTGCTTAGCAATAATACCCTCTAGTTCCATCCACGTAGTTGCGAATGGCAAGATCCATGCTCCTGGACTCCTGGATAGGAAGAACAAATATTGTTAAAATGTTAATACTACCCAAAGCAATCTACATATTCAATGCAATACTTATCAAAATAACACCAGCATTCTTCACAGAGCTAGAACAAACAATCCTAAAATCTGTATGGAACCAGAAAAGACCCAGACTAGCCAAAGCAATCTTGAAAAAGAAAACCAAAGCAGGAGACATCACAATCCCGGACTTCAAGCTGTATTCCAAAGCTGTAAACATCAAGACAGTATGGTAATGGCACAAAAACAGATACTCGGATCAATGGAACAGAATAGAGAACCCAGAAATGGACCCACAAACATATGGCCAACTAGACTTTGACAAAGCAGGAAAGAATATCCAGTGGAATAAAGTCAGTATGTAAATCTTGTATCTGTTTTGATATATCTAAGAATTTCTGTTTGAAGCTTTGTAAGTGATACTGTATTTTCCCCCAAGTATTCATTGTTACTGTATCAAAACTCTATTGATTTTTGTATGTTAATCTTCTGTCCTCCAAACTCACTTCTATTCTTGCTGAAATAATAGTTCTGAGAATTTTTTTTTATAGATTCCATGGAATTTTCTATATAGGTCATCATGTCATCGGCAGATAGTGACAGTTTCATTCTTTCCAATATGTGTGCCTTTTATTTCTTTTTCTTGAATTATTGTGCTAGCTAGGACTTCTAGCACTGTGTTGAAAATAATAATGAGAGTAGAAATCCTTGCTTTGTTCTTCATCTTAGGGGGAAAGCCTTCAGTTTTTCATTATGTATGATGTTAGCTGTGGCTTTTTTTGTAGAAATTCTTCATCAAGTTGAGCAGTTTGGCCTCTATTCACAGTTTTCTGAGAGTTTTTATCATGAAATGGGTATTGAGTTTTAACCGGTGCTTTTTCTATATCGGTTGATACAATCATGTGAGTTTTTTCTTTCAACTGTCAGGATGGTGGATTATACTGATTGACTTTTGAATATTAAATCAGTCTTGCATCTCTGGAATAAAACTCTCTTGGTCATGGCGTATAGTATTTAAATATATTGATAAATTCAATTTGTTAATATTTTTTTTTAAAACACTTTTTTTTTAAATTTTTTTAATTTTTTTTTTATTTTTGGGACAGAGAGAGACAGAGCATGAACGGGGGAGGCGCAGAGAGAGAGGGAGACACAGAATCGGAAACAGGCTCCAGGCTCCGAGCCATCAGCCCAGAGCCTGACGCAGGGCTCGAACTCACGGACCGCGAGATCGTGACCTGGCTGAAGTCGGACGCTTAACCGACTGCGCCACCCAGGCGCCCCTCAATTTGTTAATATTTTATTAAAAGATTTTGCATCTATCTCCAGGAGAGATACTTTGCCTAATTTACGTCTTGCTAGGCTGCCCCCTTCCAAGTCATTTCACTAGAGAGAGCAGCGTTTGGGCTTGGTGGAAGGTGCTTTTTTATGTCTGCCCTTATTGGCATTTATGGATTTCTGACTTCTCCACTATCTAGTCTGGAATATATGAAGCAAAAAAGAAAACTCAGGGAATTCACTGCTTTGTATTTCCCTGGGTACCAAGTTCCCTAGCTGGTTTGCCTTCTTCACTTTTTGGAGTAATCTTTTTTTTTTTTTTTAAGTTTATTTATTTTGAGGGAGAGGGGGAGGAGAGGGGGAGGGGAGAGGGAGGAGTAGAAAGAGAGGGAGAGAGAAGGAGGGGCAGAGGGAGAGGGAGAGAGAGAGAATCCCAAGTAGGCTCTGTGTGGTCAGTGCAGAGCCCAACGTGGGGTTCATTCTCACAACTGTGAGATCATGACCTGAGCCAAAATCGAGAGTCAGACGGTTAACTGACTGAGCCACCCAGGTGCCCCTTTTTCAAGTAATCTTATGTGTTTGTTTTATATATCATGTCCAGGATTTTAACTGTACTTGGTGGGTAGAGAGAAGTGTGTCTACTCTATGTTGTCCTGAAACCGGAAGGTCAATCCTTATCTTTCTAAACGTAGATTTTAAAGCCTCTTCCATGCCTGTTTATGGATGGAAAAAAATTCATCTTTAAACTTGTTGGGGAAGGGAGTATGCCTTCTGCAGATGGTAGCAGAGTGGGTACCATAGTGTACATTCTCAGCGAATATTAATCAGATCTCCACAGTGGTCGCTGTCTCCACAGCCAGCAACTCTGGCTGAGTTGCTCTCACCTAGAACCCACCTCTCACTGATCACAAATATGTCTGGGTTTTTTTTTTTTCCTCTGAGAATTCAGTATTTTTTGCGGTGGGATATAGGGCTATAGGTTATGCAGTCACGTTGATTTATCATCCCAACTGTAGACAGCTTTGAAAGAGAAAGAGGGTTCTGAGAATAATTAGGGCCAGGCAAGCAGTGTAAGCAGAGACTGTAATGGGCAAAGTGGAACATGTGGTCACCCTAGTTATACCTGCTCTGTGAATTTACTATTGACTTAATTTGGGGATACTGGTATTAAAACATTTCTGTTTTCCTCAGTGCCACAGATGTGTGCTGGTGAACGCACACATGTGAGCATACTCACATACACTCAAGCGTTTATGCCTAACAATGAAGAAATGAAGGAGAGTTATACAGGCTGGCTAAGTTAATGTAGGATTTTTGCTAAAGAGAATGTTCTTCTATTCATTTCCTTCAGACTTGTCCACAGGGGCCACCTGCAGGTCTTTTAAATGCCATTAATGCTTACACAAAAAGGGCATTCTAGTTAATGTGGTTTGTCAGGAAGAAATACTTATTAAATTGTCTGGGAATAAATGGAATGCGAGGTTTGAAAAGGTCCAATTCACAGCTTTTCTTCAAGTTATAAAATGGGAATTACTTCAGGTGTAAATAATTGATCCCGACAAATTTGTTTCATTTGGTGTGCACCTGCCTGCTGCCTGTCTGTGAATGTATGATTTTATTTTTGGAACCCTGTGACATTGGTCCCTTGTTCGTTTAGCACTTCCCATGAATCCGAGTGTTTGGACCCACAAGGGTCTGGACCTCTGGGTTCTAGTTCACTGAACTGTTTGTGCTTTTTTATAGACAGTCTTCCAAACAGAAGAAGGCTATTCAAACTGCTATCCGCAAAAATAAAGAGGCAAACGCGGTGCTGGCCCGGTTGAACAGTGAACTCCAGCAGCAGCTCAAGGTAAGGGGCTTCCCGAATGTGGATCACCAAGCTTTCTGTGTGGTGGTTTTGTTTTGCCCCTTGGCCGCGCACTGGCTTCTGTTCCTGTTGGTAAGACTTTCATCTTTGTTCTCAAACTTCTTTTGGAAGGCAGAGAATTGCTGCACTTAAGTTTCATGGGTTGATTCTCGTATGTTTAGAGGAAGACTAGTCACTTGAATGTTGCAGGCTGCATATCGTGTGTTCGTTAAACGGACAGAAAATCTATTACAAAGGCTGTCTGAAGCATTCTTCTTTGTCCAAAGCTTCTGGATAAACCCTTGATCGTTTAGATCCTCCCTGAATGATTCTATACTTCTTTAGGCCGAAGAGGGTGGCCCTGATAACTATCAAAGGCCCAACCCCTCCCCTGAGCACTTTGGAAGTGGTTCCATGGCACCTTCTCAAGGACATGATCCCTGTCCTTATCACCGCTTGCTCTTTTCCCTTCATCTCTCCTGTGTTAGTTTCCCAGCACCATCGTAACGAAGTACTACAAACTCGGTGGCTTAAAGTCACAGAAATCACTTCTCACAACTCTGGAGGCTCGAAGTCTGAAGTCCAGGTGTCAGCAGGGCTATGCTCTATCAGCAGGCTCTAGGGGAGAATCCTTCTTGCTTCCCAGCTTCTGGTAGTTGCTGGCAATCCTGGGCATTCCTTGGCTTCTAGATGTATCACTCCAATATCTGTTTCCACTGCCACATGGCGTTGTCTCTGGATCTGTGTCCAAATTCCTCCTCTTACTGTGTCCTCTTCTTATAGGGACACCAGTCCTTGAATTAGGGCCTTCTCTAATTTAGCATAACCTCATTTTAATTAAATCACATCCACAAAGGTCCTATAAGGTCACATTTACAGGTGCTGGGGGTTAGGACTGAAGCATATCGTTTTGGGGGACACGGTTCTACCTCCTACGTGCCCTGATTCTCTACTGCGTCGTTGCCATCCACATCCACACGCACCAGTATTGTCCTTGGTCTTCTCGCATCCTTCTCCAGCTGCAGCCCCAGCTCCCTGGTCTCCTTCCCAGCTAGGTTTCTTCTTACTCTACTTCCTCACCAACAGCTTTCTCTCTCTCCGCTTCAGTGTGGCTTCACTCTCCTCCATTCACACCCCTCCTATGACCAAATCCAATGGGCTGTTTCAGTACTACTTGAATTTTCAGAAGAATTCTACACAATGGACTATTGCCTTCTCTGGCATTGCTTTTCTCACTGGTTTTGGGGTTTAATACTTTTCTCGTGTTCTTTCTATTCCTTCCCTTCCTGGTGTTTCTTCCTTAGCATTCTCTGCTATTTCTTCCTTCTTTGATTTCTGTTGTATTATTCTTCCCTTTGCCCCAGTATTTTATTATGAACATTTTCAAGCTTACAGGAAAGTTGGAAGAATCCTATGGTAAATACTTTCATAGCCACCTCTTTTTAACATTTTAGCATACTTGTTTTATCATGTATCTATGTCTCTGTCTGTCTTATGTCTAACATTTTTTAAATGTTTATTTATTTTGAGAGAGAGCGAGCACGAGGAGGGGAGGGGCAGAGAAAGAGGGAGAGAGGGAGGTTCTGCATAGCCCCACGTGGGGCTCAATCTCACAAACCATGAGATCATGACCTGAGCCGATCAAGAGCCGGACACCTAACTGACTGAGCCACCCAGATGCCACTGTTTTTAACGTATTTTTTTTTAACGTTTATTTATTTTTGAGACAGAGAGAGACACAGCATGAATGGGGGAGGGGCAGAGAGAGAGGGAGACACAGAATTGGAAGCAGGCTCCAGGCTCTGAGCCATCAGCCCAGAGCCCGACACGGGGCTCGAACTCGCAGACCGTGAGATCGTGACCTGAGCTGAAGTCGGACGCTTAACTGACTGAGCCACCCAGGCGCCCCTAATGTATTTTTAAGTACATTGCAGACATCTGTTTGCATCCCCTAGCTTGCAACATGCATATCATTAACTAGAATTCAGTATTTTTACAGGTTTTTCTGATGATGTAAGTTTTCCATGAAATGAATGCGGGAATCTTAAATGTGTATTTGCTCAGTTTTTTACAAATGCATATACTTACGGAACCCAAACCCCTATCGAGATTTAGAACATTATCATTACCCCAGGGGGCTGCCTCATGCTCCTTCCCAGTCAATTCCTGCCACTCACACAGTTCTTACTTTGTGATGCCATAGTGTTGCTTATTCTGTAACTTTATATAAATGGTGTCCTCCAATGTGTACTTTTGTGTAAAGCTTATTTCACTTAGTATTACATTTTTGAGATTGATTTATATTGCTTGTCCGTTCCTTTTTACTGATGGATAGTATTCCATTCAGTGATGGTGTCACAATTTGGTTATCAGTTATTAATGAGTTATCCTATTAATGGACACCTGAGCTGTTTCCAGTTTTTGGCTATTTTGAAGAAAATGACACTCTGGAGTAAGTCTTTGTGTGGAAATATATTCTCATTTCTCTTGAGGAAATCCCCAAGATTTGGATTAGTAGGTAATGTGGTACGTGTATGTGATTAGTTTTATTAGAAACTAATGGAGCTTTTCCCAAAGTGATTTAAGCATTTTGTACTCGTCCATGTAGAGCATGAGAGTTCCCATTGTTCCACATCCTTGCTGACATTTGGTGGCGGTCTTTTTCTTTTTAGAGAGCGAGTGCGCACGAGTGGGGGAGGGGGCAGAGGGAGAGAGGGAGAGAATCTTAAGTAGGCTCAATACTCAGTGCTGAGCCCAATGCGGGGCTTGATCCCACAACCCTGGGATCATGACCTGAGCTCAAATCCAGAGTTGGACTCTCAACAAACTGAGCCACCCAGGTGCCCCAGTGTTGTTCTTTTAATTTTAGTTGATCCTGTGGTTATGTAGTTTTTATTTTGTGTCTCCTTGATGCATAATTTTGCCGAGCACTTTTTTATTGCAATTATTTATCTTTCATGTATTTTATTTTATAAAGTGTCTTCAAAATACAGTAAAACCTTGGTTTGTGAGCATAATTCGTTCTGGAAACATGCTTGTGATCCAAAGCACTTATATATCAGAGCACATTTCCCCATAAGAAATAATGAAAACTCAGATGATTTATTCCACAACACAAAAATATTCATATAAAAATGATTGCAATACTGTAATATAATACAAAATAATAAATAAAATACAAAATATAAAGAAAAATAAAGAAGTTAACCTTCACTTACCTTTGAAAACCTTCATGGCTGGTGTGAGGGAGACCAGAGAGAGGAGGGTTATTGAGTAGGACGACTTTTACTATTACTAACAGATGTTGACTACAGTACAGTATTAATCAACTCTTGTCATAGACTGTAGTTAATGTAATTGACAGGAAGGCAGCAGAGGAAAGGGTCTGTATCTGCAGGCAGCCTGACCTAGAATGAAGCAGAGCATTCCTAAGCTTACTCTTGTCTGGAAAAGCAAAGGACCGTCCATAGGTGCTTTGAAGTGACAAAAAATACACTAGTGCCAGTTGTGGGCTCCTTCCAGCGTTCTGAAAAATCACTGATTTCTGCCGAACACTGTGGCCTAAGACAGAACATCTGAGCATCCAAGCATGGGAGATGATCATCCACAATCCACACCAAGCTAGCCAGAGAGAGAAGAACCATTGGCTCAGTTCTGATCATGTGACATTGGGCGTCACATACTAGTTGTATTGCAAGACATCGCTCATTTATCAAGTTAAAATTTATTAGAAATGTTTGCTCGTTTTGAGGAACACTCGCAGAACAAGTTACTTGCAACCCAAGGTTGTACTGTATTTGCCCATTTTAAAAATTGTTTTTGTGGAGTTGTAGGTAGATTTTTTTTAATGTTTATTTTTGAGAGAGAGAGAGGGAGAGAAGAAGTGGGGGAGGGGCAGAGAGAGAGGGAGACAGATGATCCGAAGCAGGCTCTGTGCCATCAGCGCAGAGCCCACTGCAGGCCTCGAACTCACAAACTGCGAGATTATGACCTGAGCCACAGTTGGACACTCAACCGACTGAGCCACCCAGGTGCCCCTAGGCAGATGCTTTTTATATTATCTTGGTTACTACTAGTCCTTTGTCAGATACCTGTTTTATAAATGTTATCTTGCAGTCTTTGTTTTGCTTATTCATTTTCTTAACTGTATCTTTTCATGAACAGAAGTTTTTAATTTCCATAAAGTCTAATTTATCATTTTTTTGGTTTTTTTTTTCCTATATAAGGAAACTGCCTACATCTAAATAATGAATCTAGTCTCTTATGTTTTCTCTTAAAGGCTTTATTGTTTTAGTTTTTACTTTTAGGTCTTAAGATAATTATTTAAACTACTGAGGTATGATTGACACACAAAAAGCTGTGAATATTTAGTGTATGCAACATGACACATACAGTTTGGAGATAATTATATATCCATGGACCCATCACTACAATTTATGCCATAAAACTATCCATCACCTCTACAAGTTCCCTCCTCTCTCTCTCTTTCTCTCTTATTATTTTGTGTATGTGATAAGAATGTTTAACGTAAGATCTACCCTCTTAGCAAATTTTTAATTATACACTACAGTATAATTAATTGTAGGCACTATGCTGTATAGATCTCTAGGCTTTACTCATCCTGTATGACTGAAACTTTGTACCCTTTGAATAGTGTCTCTGCATTTCCCCCAGTCCCTGACCACCACCATTCTGCACTCTCCTTTTCGGAGTCTGACTATTATAGATTGCTCATATGAATGGTGTCAGTTAGCATTTGCCCTTCTGTGTCTGGCTTATTTCCCTTACCATAATGTCCTGCGGGTTTATCTATGTTGTTGCAAACGGCTGAATTTCTTTCTTTTTTAAGGCTCAGTAATATTCCATTGTACATATATACATTTTCTTTATCCATTTGTCCATTGGTAGACATTTAGGTTCCTTCCATGTCTTGGCTACCGTGAATAATGCTACCGTGAGCATGAGAGTACAGATGTGTCTTCAAGGTACTGATTTTAACTCCTTTGGATATATACCCAGAAGCTGGATCATATGGTAGTTCTGTTTTTTTTTTCAGCTTTATTGAGATATAATTGACATATACCACTGTGTAGTTTTAAGGTATACAACATGTTGATTTGATACATTGACATATTGAAATATGATTATCATGGTATCGTTAATTAATGCCTTTATCACCTCACATAATTATTAGTTCTTTTCTGTGGTGAGAACATTTAAGATTTACTCTCTTGGCAACTTTCAGGTATGTAATACAGTAGTGTTAATTGTAATTATCGTGTGTACATTAGATCCCTAGAACTTACTCATCTTACAATTGGAAGTTTGCACCCTTGATCAACATCTCTCCATTTCCCCCAAGTCCCTGGCAACTGCCATTCTATTTTCTGTTTCTATGCATTTGGCTTTTACATTCCACACACAGGTGATATCATACAATATTTACCTTTCTCTGTCTGACTTATTTCCCCTGGTGTAGTGCCCACAGGGTCCATCTCTGTCACAAAGGGTAGGGTTTCCTTCTTTCTTATGGCTGAGTAAGACTCCACTGTATGTATGTGCTGCATCTTTATCCATTCATTTGTAGACAGACCCTAACGTTCCCATATCTTGCCTATTGTAAATAACGCTGTGGTGAACATGCAGATACCCCTTAGAAATCCTGATTTTTTTTTTTCATTTGGATACCCAGAAGTGGGATTGGTGGATCAGATGATGGTTCTTTTAATATTGAGGAACCTCCATACTGTTTTTTCCATGGTGGCCAATTTACAGTCCTGCCAACAGTGCACAAGGATTCCCTTTTCTCCACATTTTTGCCAACACTTATCTCTTACCTTTTTGATAATAGTCATTTTGACAGGTGTGAGGGGATCTCCTATTGTGGTTTTGATTTACATTTCCTTGGTGATTGCTGATGTTGGGCATCTTTTTATGTATCTGTTGGTCATTTCTTTTGGTATGTTGTATTTCCATTTTCATTTGTTTCAAGATAACTTTTGATTTCTTTTTTGACTTATTGGTTATTCAGGAGTGTTAGTTTCCACATATTTATGAATTTTCCAGCTTTCTTCCTGTTAATTGATTTCTAGTTTCATAATATTGTGATCAGAAACAATACTTGGTATGATTTCAATCTTTTTAAGTTTTCTAGGACTTGTTTTGTGACCTATCATGATCTATCCTGGAGAGTGGCACTTGAAAAGAATATGTATTCTGCTGCTGCTGCTGCTGCTGGATAGAATGTTCTTTATATGTCTGTTAGGTCCATTTGGTCTAAAGTATAGCTCAAGTTCAACGTTTCCTTACTGATTTTCTGTCTGGATGATATATGCATCTATTTCTCCCTTCAGATCTGTTATTTGCTTAATATATTTAGGTGCTCTGATGTTGGGTACATATGTATTTACGATTGTTATATTTTCTTGATGAATTAACCCCTAAACATTAAATAATGACCTTCTTTGCCTCTTGTTATGGTTTTTGGTTTAAAGTCTGTTTTGTCTGATTTTAAGTATAGCCACCCTGCTCTCTGGGTTTTTTATTTGCATGAATTACCCTTTCTCATCCCTTCACTTTGAGCCTTGTGTGTGACCATAAAGCTGAAGTGAGTCCCTTGTAGATAACATATAGTTGGGTTTGTTTTTTAGCTACTTTATACCTTTTGATTGGAGGATTTAATTCATTTACATTAAAAGTAATTATTGATAGGTAAGGACTTACTAATGCCATCTTATTTTTTTCTGGCTGTTTCCTAGTTCCTTTTTCCTCACTTACTGCCTTCTTTTGTGAATTGATGATTTTTCTCCATTGGTATGCTTGGATTGTCTTCTGTTTATCTTTGTGAATTTACTATAAGTTTTCACTTTGCAATGACTGTGAGGCTTATATAAAACGTCTCACAGCTATAACAGTCTGTTTTATGCTGATAACAACTTAACTTTGCATATAAAGACTCCACCCTTTTACTCTCCCCATTTGCATTTTTGATGTCACAACTTCTTTTTATATTGTGTATCCATTAGCAAATTATTGTAGCTGTAGCATTTTTGTAAAAAAAGTTTTTTTATTGCCTTAATTATAGAGATACTCTTCCTGTGGTTCCTGTTAAAAGTTACTATCTCACTTTATTTTCTTAAAGTATTAACTGGATGCTAGTCTCTCTAAAGTTGTGGCTATTAATGTCTTAGGTCCTGATTTTTATCATTCTAAATCAGAATTTCAGAGCTTTAAGGGAGCCTGGACACCCTCCTTTGACAGATGGGCATAGAAAGGCCCTTGAAATCTGTGTGACTGGCTCCCGGTCACTTAGTTACCACAGGACAGAGCAGAGGAGGAGTAACACCAAGTCTCCAGCACCTTTGGCACTCTGCTTCTACATAAGATACTGATTTGCTTTTTTTTTTTTTTTTTTTTTTTTTTTTTTTTAAATGTTGATTTATTTTTGAGACAGAGAGAGAGCATGAACGGGGGAGGGTCAGAGAGAGACGGAGACACAGAATCTGAAACAGGCTCCAGGCTCTGAGCTGTCAGCACAGAGCCCGATGCGGGGCGCAAACTCTCAGACTGCGAGATCATGACCTGAGCCAAAGTTGGTTGCCCAACTGACTGAGCCACCCAGGCGCCCCGCTTTTTATTTTTTTTATTGTTGAAGTATAACTGACATACAATGTTATATTAGTTTCAGGTGTATAGCATAGTGATTTTACAATTCTATATATTACTCAGCACTCACCACCACAAGTGTAGTCACCATCTGGCCCCATACAGTGCTATTGTAGTATTATTGACTCTATTGCCTGTGCTGTACTTTTCATCTCCATGACTTATTTATTTTATAACTGGAATTTTGTACCTCTTAACCCATTTCACCTATTTTGCCCATCCTTCTACTCACCTCCTCTCTGGCAACCACCAGTTTATTCTGTGTATTTAAGGATCTGTTTTTTCGTTTGTTCATTTGCTTTATTTTTTAGATTTCACATATAAGTAGTATCATATGGTATTTGTCATTCTCTATCTGACTTATTTCACTTAGCATTATACCCTCTAGGTCCATCCATGTTGCAAATGGCAGGATTTCATTCATTTTTTATGACTGTGTAATATTCCTGTGTGTGTGTGTGTGTGTGTGTGTGTGTGTGTGTGTGTGTATCTTACATCTTTATCCATTCATCTGTCAATGGACACTTGAGTTGCTTCTATATCTTGGCTATTGTAAATAATGCTGCAGTAAACTTAGGGGTGCATATATAACTTTTCAAATTAGTGTTTTTTATTTACTTTGGGTAAATATTGAATATTGGAATTACTGGATTGTATGGTAGTTCTATTTCTTATTCCTTCATTTTAATTAATTAATTAATTAATTAATTAATTAATGTTTATTTATTTCTGAGATAGAGACAGAGCACAAGTGGGGGAGGGGCAGAGAGAGAGGGAGACACAGAATCCGAAGCAGGCTCCAGGCTCTGAGCTGTCAGCACAGAACCTGACGCGGGGCTCGAACTCAAAAACCATGAGGTCATGACCTGAGCTGAAGTTGGTCGCTCAACCGACTGAGCCACCCAGGCACCCCTAATTCATTCATTTTAAATTCAAGTTAGTTAACATACAGTGTCATATTGGTTTCAGGAGTAGAACCCAGTGCTTCATCACTTACATACAGCCCCCAGTGCTCATCCCAACAAGTGCCCTCCTTAAGGCCCATCACCCATTTAGCCCATCCCTCCACCCATTTCCCCTCTAGCAACCCTCAGTTCTCTATATTTAAGAGTCTCTTATGGTTTGCCTTTCTGTTTTTGTCTTACTTTATTTTTCTTCCCTTCCCCTATACTCATCTATTTTATTTCTTAAGTTCCACATAAGAGTAAAATCATAACTGTATTTGTCTCTCTCTGACTTACAATTTTACATTTTTTGAGGAACCTTCATATTGTTTTGCATAGTGGCTGCACCAGTTTACATTCTCACTAACAGTGCGTGAGCGTTCCTTTTTCTTCACGTCTTCGGCAACACTTGTTTTTTCTTTTTGATTGTAGCCATTCTGACAGGTATAAGGTGATATCTCATTGTGGTTTTGATTTGCTTTTCTCAGATGATTAGTGGTGTTGAACATCTTTTAATGTGTCTGATGGTCATTTGTATGTCTTTTTTAAAAAAATGTCTATTTAGGTCCTCTGTCCATTTTTTTAATTGGATTGGATTTTGTTTTGTTTGGCATTGAGTTGTATAAGTTCTTTATATATTTTGAATATTAACCCCTCATCAGATAAATCATTTGCAAATATCCTCTCTTACTCAGTAGGTTGCCTTTTTGTCTTGTTGATGGTTTTCTTTGCTGTGCAAAAACTTTTTATTTTGATATAGTCCTAATAGTTTATTTTTGCTTTTGTTTCCCTTGTCTGCAGAGATATATCCATAAATGTTGCTAAGGCTAATATCCAAGAGATTACTGCCTATGTTTTCTTTGAGGAATTTTATGGTTTCAGGTCCCACATTGAGGTCTTAGTACATTTTTTATTTATTTTTGTGTATAGTGTAAGAAAGTGGTCCAGTTTCATCCTTTGGCATGTAGCTGTCCCGTTTTCCCAACACCATTTATTGAAGAGACGTTTTCCCAGTGGATATTCTTGCCTCCTTTGTCATAAATTAATTGACTGTATAAGCATGCGTTTATTTCGGGGCTCTCTATTCTGGTCATTGATCTATGTGTCTGGTTTTGTGCCTGTACCATACTGTTTTGATTACTACAGTTTTGTAGTGTATCTTGAAATCTGGGATTGTGATACCCCCGGCTTTGTTCTTCTTTCTCAAGTTTGCTTTTGTTATTCAAGATCTTCTGTGATTCCATATGAATTTTGGATTATTTGTTCTAGTTCTTTGAAAAATGCTGTTGGGGGGCGCCTGGGTGGCTTAGTCAGTTAAGCGTCCAGCTTCAGCTCAGGTCATAATCTCGCGGTTTGTGAATTTGAACCCCGCATCAGGCTGTGTACTGACAGCTCAAAGCCTGGAACCTGCTTCAAATTCTATGTCTTCCTCTTTCTTTGCCCCTCCCCTGCTCACGCTGTCTCTCTCTCTCAAAAATAAATAAACGTTAAAAAAAATTTTTTTTAATGCTGTTGGTATTTTGATAGAGATTGCATTGAATCTGTAGATTGCTTTGGGTAGTTTGGACATTTTAGCAATATTTGTTCACCCAATCCATGAGCATGGAATATCCCTCCATTTATTTTTGTCATCTTCAATCTCTTTCATCAGTGTCTTATAGTTTTCAGAGTATAGGTTTTTCACCTCTTTGGCTAATTTCATTCCTAGGTATTTTATTCTTATGCAAATGTCAGTGGGGTTGTTTTCTTAATTTTTCTTTCTGCTACCTCATTGTTAATATTTAGAAATGCAAGAGATTTCTGTATATCAATTTTGTATTCTGAAACTTTGCTGAATTCATTTATTCTAACATTTTTTTGGTGTTGTCTTTAGGGTCTTCTATGTATAGTATACTTATCTGCAAATAGTGGCGGTTTTGCTTCATTTTTACCACTTTGGATGCCTTTTATTTCTTTTTGTCTGAGTGATGCAGCTAAGACTTCCAGTACTATGTTGAATAAAAGTGGCTAGAGTAGACATCCTTGTCTTGTTCCTGATCTTAGAGGTAATGCTTTCAGTTTGTCACCATTGTGTATGATGTTAGCTGTGGGTTTTTCATATATCGCCTTTATTATTTTGAGGTATGTTCCCTCTAAACCCACTTTGTTGGGAGTTTTTATCATGAATGGATGTTGTCCTTTGTCAAATCTGTTTTTTGCATCTATTGAGAAAATCATATGGTTTTTATCCTTCCTCTTGTTAATGTATGATGTATCATATTGATTTGTAAGTAGCTACAGATATTTTTAATTCTTTTGTCCTTTTACCTTGTAATAGAGTTAAGTGGTTAACCCCTTCATATTACAGCATTAGAATATTCTGAATCTTACCAGTTTTATTCTTATCTTTACCAGTATGTTTAATTTTTTTATGTTTTCATGTTGCTGATTAGCATTCTTTCGTTTCAGCTTGAAGGACTCCTTTCTACCTTTCTTGGCAACACTGGTCTAGTGTTGATGAACACATTCAGCTTTTGTTTTTCTGGGAAAATGTTGAATTCTTCTTCATTTCTGAAGGATTACTTTGCCAAATAGAGTATTCTTGGTTGGCAGTTTTTTTTCCTTTCAGCACCTTTTCATCCCACTCTGGCCTGGCCTGTCTGTAAGGTGCTTGCTGAGATAGCCTTTTGTGGGTTCACTTGTAAGTTACAGACTTCTTATTTTTTGCTGCTTTTAAGATGGTCTTTCTTTGATATTTGATAGTTTTATCATAATGAGTCTTGAAGAGGATCTCTTTGAGTCTGGTGATCTATGAGCTTTGTGAACTGGGATCCATATCTCTCCCCAGTTTGGGGAAGTTCTCAGCCTTTATTTAAGTAAGCTTTCTGTCCCCATCTCTTTTCAACTTCTGGAAGTCTAGCAAATCATAAGTTATTTCTTTTGATGGTACCCTATAATGTTTGTTGTCTTCACTCTTGTTGATTCTTTTTTTTTTCCTCTTCTGACTGTACAATTTTAAAGTTTCTGTCTTCAGTCTCATAGATTCTTTTTTCTGTTTGATCCATTCTGATGTTTTTACTCTCTATTGCAATTTTCATTTCATTCATTCTTCAGCTCCAGAATTCCTGTTTGGTTCTTTTTTTATGATTTCTCTTTGTTAAACTTCTCCTTTTGTTTGTATAATGTAGTTTTCCAGATTTTGTCTTTTTGTGTTTCCTTGTAGCTCACTGAGTTTTCTTAAAAGAGCTATTTTAAATTCTTTATCAGGTAAACCACACATCTCCATGTCTTTGGGATTGGTTACTGGAAATTGCTGCAATATTTTGGTGGTGTCAGGTTTCCTCGATTTTTCATGTTCCTTGAAATTTTGCATTGCTGTATTCATATTTGAAGTAGCAGTCCCTTCTTCCAGTCTTTATAAACTGCCTTCAGGAAAGAAATATGTTTCATCAGTCCTGCTAGGGATTCTGAGGCTTTCTTAGACCTTTATGGATGTATCTGCCTGACATTTCTTGCTCCCTCTTGTGGCAGAATTATTAAGCTTGTATGCCGTCTCCTCCTGATCCTACAAAACACCAGGTCAAGTGCTAGCAGCCTCTCTTTTGTTTTCTCAAAGGTGGCGCTAAAGCTCAATTTTGTGGTCTCTCCCTGACCCACAGATTTGGGCCAGCACAGCCTTTCTGTATGTGCTCGCTAGCCACCTGCCAGAGTTTGCTGCCTAGGGAGTGTGAACAGGGGTCTGGCTATAGGATAGGGGTATGTGTGTCAGTAAGGCTAGAGGTGTGCTGGGAAGTACCATATGGGCAGTTGGAGGATCCCCAGAGACTCATGGGTGGGCTTCTTGATGGAGTCCCACAACACATTTTGTAGGATCCGTGTTTCCTTTAGTGCCTTTTGAGGGTCCTATCTGCCATTCTCCCAGCTACTTTCCATCTCTCAGTCATGTTGTTCACAATTCAGTACTCTGAATGGGGCAAGAGAGAATTGAGCCTCTTTGGCAGTGTTCCACATAGCTGGGGAAACTGGGTGTGTACTCACACACCTATTTCCCCCAAGGGAGAAATCATGGGCTGAGAAGATCTCTCTTGGCCCCAAACTGTGCTGCCTTATGGAGGAGGGTGATATGAGTAAAATCTAACAGTTCCTTCTCTCCAGTGCATCCAAACTCTTTTTTTCCTCTAGCATTGTTCTAGAACTTACCTGCTGGGAAATTAAACTTCTACAAAGGCTCTGTCATCTGTGGGTGATTGTCTAAAACAGTTTTCCAGAGACTCCCAGACTGGCTAAGAGGGGTTAGAGCTGGCTCATGGGCCAGCTCAGGGTCCAGAGCTGGGACCAAGCAGACAAACATGTGTGCCTATTACCCAATGCGTGGCTGAGTGAGACTCCTCCTGGATCTCTTAGTGTACGGTGCTGGGTCCCACAGTTCCCACAAAGACACTTTGCCATGAATGAGTGCCAAATTGTTGTTGCAAGGGGGACATGTCTTTTACAGCCATGATGCTGATGTCACTCCTGGTAGTTTTGGCATTTTTTGATAAACTTTCATAGTGTTTTTCCTAGCGGTTGCACCAATGTCTATTATATACCTTGAATTACGTTTTGTGTATAGTTTGAGATTAGGGTCAAGGCTTATTTTTCCCCATGTCAGTATCTAATCTAGCACCATTTGTTGAAAAGCATTTCTTTTCCTCCGTGGATTACTTTGGTTCCCTTGTTAAAAGTCTAATGACCATATAAATATAGATTTATTTCTAGGTTCTTATTCTGTTGCATTAATCTATTTGTTGATTCTTCATACTAGTACCACACAATCTTGATCACTGTTGCTTTAGAGTAAGAAAATCAGGTAGCATGTATTTTTTTAGCCTGTTCTTCTTTTTCAAGATTCCTGTGGATATTCTGGACCCTTTGTTTCATATAAGTTTTAGAATCAGCGTGTCATTTGCTACAAAATAGCCTGCTAGGATTATGATTAGACTTGTTTGAATATATAGATCAGTTTAAGGAGGATCAAAATCCAGTGTTGAGTCTGCCAATCTGCTGGTAGAGTACATCTTTCTAATTATTTACGTCTTGTAAACTTTTCTTAGCAGTTCTGAGTGTACAGGTATTACATGTGTTTTGTGAAATTTATTCCCAATATTTTGTGACACTATTGCAAACTGAATTGGTTTTTAAATTTTCATTGTCTCATTGAGTTTCTTAAGTTACAGAATGCGAGGTCAGCATACACAAACCAATCATATTCTTATACATAAGCAATAAATAATTGGCAACAGAAATGTGAAAAACCCTACCATTCACAATATCTTGCCCCCCCCTCCTCTAAAGGAAATACTTAGGTACAAATTCATCAAAAACACATAGGATCTGAATACTGGAAACTATAAAGTGCCCAGACCTAAATAAATGGAGAGACACATTTGCTTTTTGTGGATTGGAAGACTTAACAGAGTAGTGCTGTCATTTTTCTCCAAAGTGATCTATAGATTCACTACAATGCCAATCAAAATGTCAGCA
Source organism: Prionailurus bengalensis (assembly GCF_016509475.1). Taxonomy (NCBI): domain Eukaryota; kingdom Metazoa; phylum Chordata; class Mammalia; order Carnivora; family Felidae; genus Prionailurus; species Prionailurus bengalensis. The sequence continues at coordinate 13,662,495 of NC_057361.1, forward strand.
GGACTTTTTGTAGGTGTAGATCAGCTAATCCTATACTTTGTATGTAAGGAGCAAGAAACTGGAATAGCTGAAACCAAGTTGGAAAAGAAGAGCAAAGTTGGACGAATCACTTGTTGTTAATGTTTTTGTATTTTTGGGAGAGAGAGAGAGAGAGGGAGACAGAGGATCTGAAGCGGGCTCTCTGCTGTCAGTGCAGAGCCCAACATAGAGCTCGATCCCACAAACCATGAGATCATGACCTGAGCTGAAGTTGGATGTTTAACTGACTGAGCCACACATATGCCCCAGGAATCACTTTAGTATCAGGCTTTGGTAATCAAGACAGTATGGCCTTGGTGGAGGGATTGATACATAGATCAGTGGAGCAGGTTAGAGGGTCATATAGTAGACTACATGAATATAGCCATTCAATCTTTGACAAAGGTGCAAAATCAATTCATTAAGAAAGGGGATAGTCTTTTCAACAATTGTCTTCTAACAATGGGTCCTTTCCCTTTGGGGAAAAAAACGAACCTTGATCAAAACTTCAGTTCTTCTACAAAGATGAACATGAAGTGGGTTATGGATGGAAACATAAAACATAAAGACATAAAATTTTTTGGAAGAAAACATAGAGAAAAATCTTCATGACCTGGTATTAGAAATGATGCCAAAAACATAATCTAGAACAGAAAAATATTAATAAATTGTACTTCATCAAAATTAAAAACTTGTGCTCTGCCTTAAAGACTGTCAGGAGAGTTAAGAGACAAGCTACAGACTGGGATAAAATATTTGCAATCCACATGCTTGACAAAGGAGTTGATGGTATCCAGATTATCTAAAGAACTCCAAACTCAATAACAGCTCTCAAAACTACAAAAACTCAACTTAAAAATGGGCAAAGGACTTGAACAGACACTTCACCAAAGAGGATATAAGGGTAGCAGATAAACATATGAGAAGATACTCAGTGTCATTATCTGTAGGGAAACGCTAATTGAAACCATGATCACATACCACTACACACATATTAGAATCGCTAAAACAGAAAATCATGACAATACCAAGTGCTGGCAACTGGGACTCTCATGCACTGGTGGGAATGCAAAATGGTACCCTACTCTGAAAAATCATTTGGCAGTTTCTTTTTCTTTTTCTTTTTTTTAAATTTTTTTTTCAACGTTTTTTATTCATTTTTGGGGACAGAGAGAGACAGAGCATGAATGGGGGAGGGGCAGAGAGAGAGGGAGACACAGAATCGGAAACAGGCTCCAGGCTCTGAGCCATCAGCCCAGAGCCTGACGCGGGGCTCGAACTCACGGACCGCGAGATCGTGACCTGGCTGAAGTCGGATGCTTAACCGACTGCGCCACCCAGGCGCCCCTCTTTTTTTTTTTTTTATGTTTTTTTATTTTTGAGAGAGAGTGAGCGAACAAGTGGGGGAAGGGCAGAGAGAGAGGGAGACACAGAATTCAAAGCAAGCTCCAGACTCTGAGTTGTCAGTGCAGAGCCTGATATAGGGCTCGAGCTCACGAACCACGAACCGCGAGATCATAACCAAGTTAGATGCTTAACCGACTGAGCCACCCAGGCACCCTTGGAGGTTTCTTATGAAGTTATATATACACCGACCATGTGACCCAACAGTTCTACTCTTGGGTATCCACCTTAATGAACTGAAAACTTGTGTTCACTCAAAAATCTGTACACGAATGTTCATAACAGTTTTATGTGATGGCCCAAACCTGGAAACAGCCCAGATGTACTTCAAAGGATGAATGCATCAAGTGTGGTACATTCATACAACGAAGTAGTACTCAGCATTAAAAAGTAGTGACACACACCACAAGTTGGGTGAAGCTCAGACATTATGCTGAGTGAGACAAGCCAGTGTCAAGGTTATACACTGCTTGTTACCTTGTATTTGACATTCTTGAAAAGACAAAACCATAGGTGCTGGGAAACAGACTGGTAGTTGCCAGGGGTTGTGCATGAAGGTGAGGGTTTATAGATAAGGGAGTAGTACCAGGGAGCTTTCTGGTTGGAACTGTAACGTACCCTGTTTGTGGTGGTAGTTACACTAATACATACATGTGTTGAAATTTATAGAACTGTACACTAAAAAAGTCACTTTTACCATGTAATAAAAAATAATTTTTTAAAATGTCAGACTTCACTCTGTTTTATGAATCTTTGTATGTGACCTTGTTTTTGTTTTGTGTTTTATTTGCTGTTTTTCTCTCCTCTTACTTTGCTTTGAAAGTGTAGATGATTTTTGTCTACTTGTTCTCTGTACTCGGTAAGCCCTTTTGATTTGGAAACCCATATTCTTCAGTTCTGGGAGTTTTCTTGGTTTTTGTTATTGTTGCACATTTCCTCCATGTGTTTTCATCCCACTCCCCTGTCCGTTTTCTCTCTTCTCACTTGCTGGTGTTTTTCAGACATTGGAACTCTTAGCTTGGTCCTCTAATTTTCTCATATTTTCTCATCTGTTTTCTTTCTGTTCTTATTTATTTTTGTCTCTTTGTCCATTTCTGGAAACTTACTTAATTTTAAATATTCAGTCTGTTGTTTAATAACAAGAGTTCAGTTTTTGTACTCTGTCTCTTTAAAGGTATCCTATTCTTGGGGCACCTGGCTGGCTCACTTGGTTAAGCGTCCGACTTTACTCTGGTTATGATCTCACAGTTCGTGGGGTTCGTGGGTTCAAGCCCTGCACTGGGCTCTGTGCCAACAGCTCAGAGCCTGGAGCCTGCTTTGGATTCTGTGTCTCCCTCTCTCTCTGCCCCTCCTCTGCTTTCACTCTGTCTCTCAAAAATAAATGTTAAAAAAAAATAAAGGTATCCTATTTTCATTTCATTATTGTAATATCTTCTATTAATGGTAGTAGTTTTCTTCTTCCTGAATACTTGCTTTTCTGTTTTAGTAGCTATTTCTCATTAGATGCTTTCCTTCAGTATCTGATGGTCCTTTGCTTGTATTTAGGAGGAGGATGAAAATGCTCACTGGAAACACATAGCATGTTGTGAGGCTTGTCAACTTTGAGCTTCAGTCTTCAGTCTGGTTGGGCTGCATAGTTGGGGAGCCTCCTAAGGCAGTATCATTGTCTTTTTCTGTTTAATCTGATTGGAGTTTCCAGAGAAGAGACTTTTTCTGGTCTCCTACATGGAGGGAAAGACTTGGTTCATTGGAGAGAGAGGGCTCTGGGTCTCTGTATCCTGGATATTCATTCATTTATTCTCCCTAGTTCCAGTCCAGTATCTTGTCCTCAACTGGGTCTTTGTACTGCTAGTCAAGAGGCCTTATGTTGTCCCTTTGCAAGAAATAAATCTTAAGGTTGTGGCCTGGTAGCTGGAACGCTGTAGGGAGCTAACTGTTTGCGAAGCAGACTTGGAACCAGCACTTACATAGGCGGTCCTCCTCCTCCCTTCACTTGAACCTACGCAGGAATCTGGTGCTGCCAGTTTGAGTCTTTCAGGGATTCTTCTTTGTAAAATCAGGTTGCTTCTTGTTTTGTGCCTATGCTTAGCTTGCATTTCAGTTTTCTGTACTTGATTTGTAGGAGTGGAAACGTACCAGCCCTAGTGAACAGAAATCTGAAGAATCATCAAAATGGAGCTTTAGTCCCAGCCTCTCAGTCCATTCTGGACTGACTCAGTTTACAGATGCAGAATCCCTTGAACAGAGGGGTGTTTGGGTCACCTTATGGAAGGACCCCACCATGCAGCCGTGGAATGCCCACATTTATTTTTCTTGGATTTGCTAAGTCATCTGTTGGCCTTCCAGCTTACAAATTTTATTTGTATCACTTGTTCTTGTGCGTGCGTCTGTGACTTCAAAAACTTCTTTTTATTGTCTTGGTGGGGTTCCAGTAGGGAATGAGTGTGGTATGTGTGTTCAGTTGCATCTTTACCTTCAACCTGTCTGTATTCTTTTGCTAGATAGTATTATATAGTCTCAAGGCTTTGAAGATCATCCATGGGCTGGTGATCCTAAATTTATGTCTCCAGCTCTCCTTCTCTTACCTCTGGTCCCTGGACGTACTATCACAACTGCTTACTCACCATTCTCTCTTAATACATCCAGTACACATGTCAGACGCTTCCTTCCCAACCTTCCCTTTGAAATGCTGATTTCTCATCTAATCTTGTTCTCAATTAATACCACTGCTAGCTACCCACTTGCTCAATCCCAAATCCCTTTCCTTCTTTCCTACATTATCAGCAAGTCCTATCAGTTCTAAATTCAAAATGTATCCAGAATTCATCCAGTTTTCCCCATCTTTATGGCTGCTACCCTGATCAAAGCCATTTCATTTCTCACCTCGGTCCATGCAGTAACCTTGCAACTACTCCCTGCCTGTGCTTTTGCCCTGCTGTCCAATCCACTATCTACACAGTAGCCGGAGTGAATATTTTGAATTCTAAGTTAAGCCACATGCATTCCCTGGTTCAAAACCCACAGTGCTATCCCCCTGTACTGTGAATGATGTCCACGCTCTTTACTCTGTCCACAAGGTCTCTGCCTAACTCTCAGACTACAGCTCCTGCCAGTGCCTTCCTTGCTCCCTCTCCTCTGGTCACACAGGCCTTTCTGTTACCGAACACAGCAAGCTTGTCCCGCCCCACTTTGGGGCCTTTATAGTTGCCATTTTGTCTCCCTAAGGATCCTTCCCCCATGTCTTCATATGGCTCACCCCTCAGTTCATTCAAGTCTCTGGTCAGATAGCGTCACCTCTGTGAAGCCTTTCCTGACCACCCACTCCACCTTTCTTCCAGATTCCTCTATTACGTCATCTTATTTCTTTCCTTTTGAAGGTATCTTGTTCTTTATTGTCTTTCTCTAGCCATTTGAGTGCAAGCCCTGTGAGGGCATTGGTCTGATCTGTCTTGTTCTTTGCTGGTACTATCATACCTAGAGCAGAATCTGGCCCATAGTAGATAGATACTCAAAGAACTGTTGGATGGCTGGGTAGGAGGGGAGGGTGAACAAACGCTTGTTGAGTTCTGTTTGGACTGTTAATATGTTGGTTCTTCTGGGGCATCTCAGAATTGAGCCTTTATACAGAGGTCTTTCCCATCTCGACTGATTGTACTTAAGAATGCCTTTACGTGTCCCCCTCTCTTCCTGCCAATAAATCTGTTTTAGGGCTGAAAGTTTGAATTCCCAAATAGCAGATGGATGATCCTCTCTTTCTTTCTCCCTGCCATTAGCCATGCAGTCACACCTTAAGTTGTATTTTGTGCAGGAGCCAAGATGAGATTTTGGCAGATAGTCAGTGCATTTGCTCATCCGTCAGACCTGTGGAGTGTGGTGCTGGATTAGGAATGAGAGATTGAAGCTAGAAATTGAGTCCTGCTGGCTTCCCTCTCAGTAGTAGCAGTCTGCTTTTGCTTTTCTGCTCTCTCCCAGTCTGTCTGTTGATTTTTAACATCATCTTCTGCCAGTCACTAATCCTATTAAAACTGCTGGTGAGATTAAGGCGGGGGTGGTGTCAGTCAATTTCACTTCCTCATCTTCAGAAGGGAGTTGAGAGATGACAAATTGTGAAGCCGCCTTGGTCTTATCACCAGCTTTAAATATGATGCCTTACAGTCTACTTGTCCTTGAGTCATGTGGGACTTCAGTGTTTTGGGGTCCACTTATGAGTTTCTGTTTAATATCTGATGAAGTAGGGATGAACCCAGGAAATGACCCCTTTGCTTTTTGTTTTCTTCTCTCTGTTTTGTACAAATCAGGAGGTTCATCAAGAACGGATTGCATTGGAAAACCAATTGGAACAACTTCGTCCAGTCACTGTGTTGTAATCCCCAAGATTCAAGTAACAGTGGGCGACTTTTTCTGCCAAGATCTTTCCTTTGAATGTTTCAACCCAACTACTTGTCATAGATGTCCAAGACTGTGTGAAAAGCTGTGAGCGGCAGAATATAATCCATATTTCCTTTTCTCTTGTAGTTCACTTGTACCTTTTACTCTGGTGGAAAAAATACAACCAGTTATCACACTTGAAATTGTAATTATCAGTGGAATTTATCTCACATTCTTAAATACTTCCTCAAGTTGTTAGATGTTTCTCCTTACCAAAAACCAATCTTCTAGCAAATGAAAACAAGTTAGAGCATTATTTATTTAAAGAATTTATGATTTGTATAAAACCTCATAACCTAGTACCTTCAGGATGCTTGTTTTATTTTTGTATGTATATCACATACAGTAGGTTGGTTTCCTGAGTAATTGGGATTCCAACTGGATAGTCTTTGGCATGATGATAATAAAAACAAAAACTAAAACAAGAGCATCAGATTTAGACTGGCGCTGTGCCCTCTGCCACCATATGCCAAAACTGCTTCTTAGTGCCATTTTGACATTATATCTAGCTATAAATAATACATAACTATTGTTTTCCGTTGGATGGCAGAGATTTATTGGGTCTTTGCACCTCTGTAAAGTGGAAGTTTTGTCAGTGATCTATTTAACTTGGCCCAGCCAGGCCATCAGCTCACAGAACTCGGTCCTTTCATGTAAATTTTTGTGCAAGAGCAATCTGCTTTTTTAACTGCCTCACCCGCTTAAATTGAACAAATAGTTGCCAGATCTCTACTTTTATCCTGCATGGGATAACATACCTGTAAATGCATGTATTTGGAAACCGCCCGTCAGATGCAAAAGGCTGAAGAGATTGTTTGGACTGATAAATATTTGTTGCTTGAACCCAGGTATTCAACCTGGGGAATAAGGGGAACTGGTTGTTACCAGCACTCCAACAACTCTGGGAGTTATTTCTGTCCCTGTTATTTTAACCTGAATTGTGATTGTATTGAGTACAAAGAAATAATGAAAGAAACCCCATCTTCACTCTGGGGATACAACTGTTCGTTCTGTGTGAAGTGCACCCTGGGGAAGTGATTGCGGAGCCCAGCTGACTCCAGCATGTGTGATGTAAAACCATGAGCTCAAATTGCAGAAGCCAGCATGCTGTAGAAACTTTGATCACCTGCTCCTCCTGAAAGCTCAAGTTCAAAGTGGGAATCGATCGACCCTCACAGGGGTCAGGGCATGCCTCCTTTAACATCACTTTGAGAGACTGATTATAAGAAATACCGTCTCTTGTGCATTTTACTAATTTACCCATTCTTAGAGTAGACGGGTGGGGTGTGCCTACGGTCCTTTCTGAAGTGCTTTAGGATGGGTTTGCGGTATGTGGGATCAAGCCTCCGGTTTCAGTAGGTTGACGGCTCTTAGAATAAGTGGGTGTTTATTTAATGCTTCCTTATTTTACTTGCCAGCTTTATCAATAGCTTAATAACAGAAGAGAAAGGCTCAAACAGATGATGTTTTCCCGAAGAAAAATAAGTTGGTGGTTCTATTCTGTGTGTATTAAAGGATGATTTGGAATTGATTTGATTTTGAAAATCAAAAAACTTGAACTGTTTCTCTGTTCTCCCTTTCCTTCCCTTTTGGTTGCCTTTTCTGCCCCTCGGGGAGGGGTTTGGAGTCATTTAAAACCCTTCCTAAGATTATAAATGGGCGGTGCAAATTTTTTAGATAACCTCCTTTCCCATGTTCTGAGACCTGGGGGCTGTAAGGAATTTTATCAAGTGTCCTCGTTGCACACATTTGACAGCATGATTACCGTTTGTTATGTTCCATCCAGGAAAGACTGACATTGGCACTTCATCTCATAATCTTCCGGGACATACACACTCACTCGAGATAGCGCCGCATAGCCATTGAGCAGGCACACAAATGAAAGAATGTTAGTCACTATTCTACATTTAAGAAATATTGAGATGTTTTTCCCTAATCAGTCCATGCCACAGTGAGACAAATTAGGATGTTCGGGTTTTGTTTACTTGGCTTGGTTTTCATTAAAGGAACAAACTCGCGTTGGACAGTTAAAGCCCCACGAGTCACATAGCATCACCCGTATTTTAAGATGAGCGCCGCATTAAAGCCCACATCAGTAATGTCTATGCCCAGCTTTCTTGACTGCACTTAACAGTGACCACAGTTTATTAGTTGCTCAGAAGTGGATTTTAAAAGAGAAAACAAGTACACACTATTATGATTACCTGACTAGTGCTCATCTTCTGTTCCTCTGTTTTCTTAGGATATGCACTTTTAATGTAGGACTATAACTCCTGTTAATGTTCCTGTGAGCCTTTAATGTGACTTGTAGGAAGGCTGAGTTGGTGAAGTCACCGTTAGCCCTCTTCTATAAAACCACTCCCAAATTAGACCTGCTCGTTGGGCAGAATTCAACGGACAGAAGTTCGGTGTTGCCCCCCGTCCGTGGAGGTTTAATAAGCTGCTTGTTGAGTGGTCCTCCTCCATAGGGTCCTGGTGCCCCAAAGCGGGAAGCGCAGCAGGAATTGACAGCAGGCTTCCAGGTACCCTCATGTGCCTTGTATGTGGCCTACTGCTTTTGCCCCCTCCCTGTCCATTAGATATGAAGCCAAAGCAGAAGGTGGATATCTGGAATGGAAGTGCATGTTGTGATCAAGGCAGATACTTGGATTCGCTTTAGTTGGACAGATCTAACCGCTTTATAAATATTAGAGAGGTGCTTCGGGCCTGATCGGGAGAGGAGACATCTTGGCTGGAAGCCCATTTTACTCTCATTGGAGAATGGGATGTCCGAGCGGAGAGGACTTGGACCCGTCTCCTGCAGTTTGCTCTTGGGGAAGCCACACTTTCTAGCCCAAGAATCCATAGAAGGAGGTAACTAGTGGCAGAGCTGGGATGCCAGCTGATCTTAGGGATTCTAAGTCAAGTCCTCCAGCCTCTAGCAATACTAAAAATAGATTAGAAGGGTTTCTTCTATTTACCATGTTGAATTTTATTTACTTTTATTTACTTAGTAAGTTTTAAAGTATGAAAACACGTTTCAGTGAGTTTTAGATCTAGATATTCCTCTTAGATTGAAGCAAAAAATAAAATTTGAAGGCAAAGAGTATGATTGAACTATTTATTCTTCTGAACACCTCACCTTTCATGATGCAATAAATTACTCTGAGTTTCTTGGCAGAACTTTTGACAGCTGTTGCTTTGAATGGATTCCATTCCTGTATTCCTTATGGGAGTTTGTTTTTAAAATAGACTACCGCGATTGAAATGAATTCAATATGTAGTAAGTTACAGTTTTCTTCGCTGTATCTTCGGTTACGTGGGTTGCAAATGTTCGATTTCAGCATATTTTAGGGGGAGTAGTAAAAAACACAAATTGTCCTCTGATTTCCTACCAATGTCTGAACTATCATAAAGCACTCTTCATATGTGACTTGATTCTATAGTCTGTTTATAAATGATAATTTGTTTCTTAAACGATCTCACAACCATGGTAATAAGAGATGTGCACTCAGAAGATCAATAAGAAAATAACCTGGAACGGATGTTTTTCTTGCAATTAAGACAGGCATTTACAAAAGTCTTCTCCTAAGCAGTAGTTGGAAAGGTCTCAGTTACAGTATAACACCTAACAGCTAAAAACATTTGTTCAAAACAAACTTCAGTCACACCTCCTGACTAGACATCACCAAAGGAATGTGATTTTAAAAGTATGAAAAAAAAAGAATTTCAAATATCAGAGTGACCAGATCTTCCCATATTATTGACAAGTAGGTTGTGGTTTGAACATTATGAATGTGAACAGAATGTAGTATCAGTTGAAAGGTCTTTTTCTCCTCTCGTTAAGTAGAGCAGAGGTGACTTTGGTTTCCCTTTCCAACCGGCTTACTCCCTTTTAAGTGTACTCTTTTAAAACTCCGATTTCCAAGGATCTTTTGAATTTACACGTTAGCTATGGGTGTTTTATTATGTTCTTTTTTTGCATCATGACTTGATGTGGTTCAAGTTCCCTAGTAAGGGGTGGGGATTTGGGTTTTTGGAATTCCGAGGCGGCATCTTGTCTTTAGGCACAGGCTAAGGGCTACTGCTCCCCAGTACCAGCGGCTCGGCCATGGGCGGCAGTGTGCATGTGAGTCTTGCTCTATGAGCCACCCTGCTTTGCTTGTTTGCAATGAGAAATGCATCTAGTTTTGCGACCCCTCCAAGAGCAAAAGAACAGACGTGGGGGACCGGACTTCAAAAGCCGCGCATAGTCAGTCCGGGGGCTACTGCCCTCCTCCAAGATCGGCCTTCAGAGGTTGCCTTACAAGTGCTCCCTGGAACAGCCAGTGTGTTATGCGAGCAAGACATCCCAGGCACATGGCTCCTGTTAGGCTTATATAGTTATTTTCTGCATTTGCCGACATACATGATGACGAAAGAAACTTTTCTAAAAGGCATCGCGGGGTTTTGGTTGAGAGGACTTGTTCTACTTACAGAAACCTTGCTCTGTTCTTAATAATGGGAAAGTGTTTTTGTGTTTTGTGAGTTTTCCTGTCTTGCTCTAAGCTAAGTTCACGGCTGTGGGAAGCTGGAGAAAATGGGCTCATGACTCTGGAGACCAGAGGACGGGGACTTTTAAGAGGGCTTGAATTGGAATTTGAGGGCAAGTTCGACACTTGGGAAATTCAGGGGCCAGTTCCGGCCTACTCCAGTACTCCGTTGCCTGACAGGACTGGACCCTAAAGGCCCTTCCCGGAGCTCTGGAGCTCTGCCCTCAGAATGGTGCAGCTGATGCAAGAGCCCCATCGCATGGCGATTGGATCAGCCGAGTTCTGTTGTTTTCATTTTGTTTTAAGGCAGCTTGTGTGAGGGCTTCAACTGTACCCATCTTGGGAACTGGGCGTTCCCTTTTCTTCGGCATTCTGCCATTCTGTTTGTCTTCAGCACAGATATGTTCCAGAAAGCCAGAGACAGGAAGAGCCGTGTTAGTCTTCACGACAGTGGGCCGGGAGAGAGAATGAGCTGATGGTCTATTTTAACCTCGAGAGTAAGAGTGTGTATTTTGTCACTGCAGGTACATTGAACAGTAAAATGAGTAACAGCAGAGTATATATATATTTGATGCCTTCTGTCTCCTCATGATAATGTGCTAACAAGTTGTGTTAGCAATTTACTTAGCCAGAGTTTTGTTCATTTGCTAGGCCTTGGGAACATAAAGTATATTGGTCTTAAGCATAAATAAATATAGGATAACCTATATTTGGATTGTGACTTGTAGACTCAAACTAACCTTACTGCCTCTTTTTCACACTTGTTGGAAAGTCTGTGAAGAACATAGTAGGTTAAAAATCTCCAACTTTGGAAAATGTACATGATGTGAAACTGGGGTGCTATGTTAAAAATAAATGTACGATAACTAAGTGTTTTTATGGAGTCTTGGTGTCGATGTATTGTGGCCTGCATTTGGTTTTGTGCATTTAATGGAAGTGCTGTGGGAAAAGAGTTGGAGGTCTTCCCAATCAAGTCTGAGATTTGATTATTTTTACCTCCTGGTGATCTGAGCTAGGTCCTTAAATATCTGGACACGGTGAACACTGGGTGATCATGGGCTATCTTGCCTAACTCACAGTGCATTTTAAAGATCTCCTGCATTGAAAACTTGGCTTAATGTGGGGCCCAGGTTATTTGCTTCATCCTGTCAGTATTCTTTTTGTTCGAAAATGTTCCCAGCATCCTATCCTTAGCTAGAGTAGGGGTGAAGTGGGGGAGAGGTCAAGGAGAGTGGGCTTGAAAGCCCGACCCAGTAATCTGGCATCCCAGTGGCAGTTTCTTACCTTCAGGATTTGAATCATTTGGGGCACCTGGGTGGCTCAGTTGGTTAAGTGCCTGACTCGATTAAAGCTCAGGTCATGATCTCCCGGATTGAGAGATCAAGCCCCAAGCTGGGCTCTGCGCTGACAGCATGGTGCCTTCTGGAGATTCTCTCTCTCCCTCTCTCTCTGCCCCTCCCCTGTTTGTGTGCACGTGCACTGTCTCTCAAAATAATGAAATGAAATAAAATTTGAATAATTTTAGGAGTCTACCATTGTCCTATCAGCTGGGAGTTTTATTCTGCTTTGTGAATGCAAATGGTGGGCTACACATGGGATATTTCTAATCTATGAGTTCTAAATACCAAAAAAACTGCAAAAAAATCATCCATGATTTGGCTCATAAGCTTGGACACTGGAGGTCACCTGACCCTGGCCTTTTCCAAGCACTGGTGAAAATCACTGTGTCCCTCACTTTAGAGATAAAAGACATCTGAGATCATCTAGGCAAGTGGTTCCCAAAATGTGGTCCCCGGACTGGCGATATCCTCATCTTTAGGGAACTTACACTGGAGAACAATTGAATCAGGGACTCTGGGTGTGAGCCTGGCAGTGTTTGTGTTAACAACCCCTCCATGTGATACTGATGCTCACTAAAATTGAACTCCTGGTACAGCTAACTTCATTTTACAGCTGAAGAAAGTGGTGCAGAGAGACAACGTGGATTCATCCTGGTCTCAGTTAATTGACAGCAAAGGATCAAAATGTTCCCAGGGCAGACTTTCTTCTGTGCTACAGCATCCAGTCATGAGTTTGTTCCCTCTCCTGACCTTCTCCCCACGGATACTTGCTGGGTATCAAGGACTATGTTGGGAGCTGGAAGTGAGACCAACAGTACAGGATCCCTTCCCTCAAGGAGCTCACAGACACTGACAAAGGAATTGTAGTGCAGTGTGGGACAGTTACTAAGATGTACGAGGGTAGGCTGACTGCTATAACAACCCCAGGAGTTGAGTGGCTTGACACAATGGAAGTGTATTTCTCCCCTTATAGTGCAGAGTGGATGTTTTTAGTTGCATCCTTTTCTCTGTGGTTATGCAGGGACCCAGACTCCTTTCACATGCACTTTGGTCTTCCTATAGGGCTAGAGAGTTTTCTCCTTTTAGCCAGTGTGTGGAGAAAAAAAGGACACTAGAGAGGATACAGTTTCTCTTCGCAGAAATGGTATGCATCACTTCTCTTCATACTTCATTTCCCAGAGCTCAGATGACAACAGTTAGCTGCAATGGAGACTGCGAAATGTGGTCTAGCTGTCCGCTCAGAAGGAAAAAGTTGTGGTGAGCACATGATGCACGAGAAGACACAAGGCCAGGTTGCTCTGAGAACCCACAGTATGTTGGTGGAGGGGGGGGGCATCTAATTCAGACTGTGGGGAGCCAGGAGAGGGCTTCACAGAAGAGTCTTAAAAGAGGGATGGGCATTAACTAAGAAAAAGAGGGTGTTCCAGGCGGAGGGAGCAGAACTGTGTACGTTAAGGCAAGGCTGGGTAAGAATATGGTGTCTTCTGGGAACTGCCGAAGATTCTCCTCTGGATGGAGGAGCCCGTGGAGCACGGAGGGGAGGAGGAAGTGGCAAGAGTTGGCCACAGGGCTGGATGGGAAGGCCTTGCACATCATGAGAAGGCATAAAGCATCCTGAAATTGCAGCCTCTTTCAAGATTTAAGCACAAATGCATGAAGTCACTTCACTAATACTTAAGGAGTGATTTGTGTTCTTCCAGTTTTTTCTACCCCCTAGAAAGGAAATGCTTCACTGGAAGATTGTAAACTAGTGTTTCTGACATGAACCAAACCTGTTAGTTTGATGTGTTACACGTCTTCTGGCACGTGTTTGGATAAAGGGCCAAAGCCCAGAACTCTGGGGACTAAACCCTGCTAGGCAGGAGTTCTTTGCATGACACAAGACTTTTTCCATCCTCAGTTCTTTCTTTTTGGGGGAGATAACAGCCTCTGAGATGACCGAGAGGTACAGGCTCTTTTTTTTTTTCTTTTCTTTTTTTTCTTTCTTTTTTTGGCAAGAAGGCACATCAAAATGCAGAAATGGAGAGTTTGGAAATGAAGCCAAAATACCGATTCCTTTGGACATGAGTTCTCATTTGAATTTGTTTAATAATTCTGAAAATCCCTGAGTCTGGGGGAGAAATACACCCAAGTATAGCATCTCTGCGGCAAACTCCAACTTCAAAGAGTACTGCCATATTGGTTTTCAAATAGGTGTTTGGGAAGTGCAGACATTGGTGTTGGAAGGTATCTAAGTGATCTTCTCATTGCATTTGTCTTTCAATCATTGTGTGTGTGTGTGTGTGTGTGTGTGTATGTGTGTGTGTGTGTGTATAAAACAATACTAACCACAGTAATTGTTTTGAACGTTGACCAACAGAATATTTTTTATCTTTGACCAGTGTCTAAATATTAGAATCACTGGCACATTGGTGAAAATAAAAGACTGACTTGTAGTCTATTTTATTATTGTTTTTTTTAAACTTTCTATAGAGAATGCACCCCAATCGCTTCTCGGCCTTTTGGCTAAGATCAAGTGTAGAGAATGCACCCATTTTCTTGGACCTGGGGCAGACCACTCCTGCCCGAGATACACATGGAACAGAGTGCACACCTCCACCCTGGATTAGACTTACTCAAAGCTACAAGGCTGAAGGAAAGCCAAGGGGAAGAAAGATAATGCTTGGGGAATGGAATAAAGGAAAGCGAAGCAAATTAAATACAGATACAGAGAATTGTGATGTAGGACCTTTGAAATGTAAATTAAATTGGCCTGAACCTCAACCCATGTGTGGCAAGAACCTGCATCTCAGTCTTTTTGGAGATTTTGAGATGCAGAGGTAATGGTAGAGGAACTGATGCTTTTGTTCTAGTCACTTCTGGCCCTGATACATTTCCTAGGAATTAGTTTGATAGATGGGCCATTATTTCCCTGCAAGATATCACTTACACGAGGCATTTGTGTGTATGTGTATGGAAGGTGGGGTGGAGTGGGAAAGGGGCAGAATGTATAGAGTGTAGTTTATGTCCAGGGCCTTTACAGCTCGCACTTCCAGGGGACATTGTTCACATTGTGTACTATGTGAAAGATGCCCCTTGCGGTTTGTGATGTGGCTGACCTGTTCACAGCCCTGTGCTGCACGGTCCCCTCTCTTAGTGTTCCCCTCTCTGTCTCTGTAGATGTGTTCTCCTTCTGCTAGTGGAGGGAAGGTGGGAGCTGTGGGGGTCCTGCCAGTATTTCTGTTCTAACTTGGTGCCCAGACCCCCACTACAGATCTCTTTTCTCCCCTTCCTGTTTCTACTCGAAGTCTGATCCCGTAGGTCTCAACTGGGTGCAATTCTGCCTCTGCCCCCAGGGAACATCCGGCCATATCTAGAAACACTTTTGGTTGTCACAACTTGGGAGGGCATCTGGTGAGAAGACAGGGATGCTGCTAACCATCCTACAATGCATAGCACGAGTCCCACCACAAAGACTGCTCTGGCCCTCAAAGTAGTGACCGTGGAGGAGCCCCTCAGGCTTCCTTCATTTTCTCCTCAATTATTGAGAGCAATGTAGCCTTCACCCCATCACTGCCAGGGACACCCCTTCAAACGGTCAGATCTACATCAACAGGCTCTGCTAAGTCAGTCCGTTAAGTTAAATCCCTCCAGGTTCCGGGCAGCAGTGTAAATTAGTGAAGTGAGTTGGGAGGAAGATGAGAAGTGTGCTGGCCCATCCGTCTCAGTGGTAGGGACCAGTAGGCAGGGACTGTGACCAATTGGACCTTACTCCATCTACAAGGGCACGTGTAGATTATTGTCAGGCTCCTGTGTTGCTAGATTACTGATTGCTTGAGAAGCCCAGTATCTCCTCTCCCTCACCCCTCAGAAGGTCTGTTTTGCATTACTTTTTCATTGAGGCGTAATGTACATTCACCAATGTTAAGTGTTCGCCCCAATGAATAGTGAAGATAATCTTGAAGAAGAACAGAGTTGGAGAGCTTACACTACTAGATTTCAAGACTTGCTATAAAGCCTCAGTAATTAAGAGTGTGGTATTCTTGCAAATGTTGGAGAAATGGTCCACAGTACAGAATAGGGATCCCAGAAACACATCCACACATATATAATCCCTTGATTTACAATAAATATGTTGCCATCATTTGGTGGGGGAAAAGATGGTCTTTTCAATAAATGGTGCTAGAACAGTTAGATATCCACATGGAAAAAAATGAACTTGGATCCCTACCATGCACAAACATTAATTCAATATGGGTCATAGATCTAAATGTGAAAGGTAAAACAAGAAGTCTTCTAGAATAAAGCATAGGATAATATCTTCATGAATTTCATAAAGATTTTTTTAAATGGTGCATACAGAGAACCACAAAGGAAAAGATTGATAAGTTGGATTTCATTAAAATTAGGAACTTCTGTTTATCAAAATTCACAACTAAGAGAGTTTTGGCAGACTGCGGCACAGTAGAACTTATTTGCAATACATCTGTCAAAGGGTTCTTGCCTATTTTTTAATATGTTGGCAACTATTTTCAACTTAAAACACTGAGGGGGAAAACCCCACTGTGCGGGCTAACATTATGCAGGCCAAACAAAACATGTCTGTGAGCCAGCTTGGGCCTACACACTGCCAGTTTGCAACCTCACCTTTCACAGCACAGAAGAATGATAGAAGCTTTAACATTTCTCTATTTTCTCATTTTTTTCTTGCCAGCCTCTGTGAGGGGAAGAAACAATGTAGACATAGATTTCTGAATAATAGAGATTTTTCTCTTGGATGGCAGCATGGCTGCTTATTGTGATTTTAGGTTTTAAATAGCACTTTTCTCCCTCTGGTAGACCCAGTAATTAAAATAGCTTAAAGTATAATTTAATCAAGTTTTAAAATTGACTCCCATTGTGTGTTCAGTCTGCTCTCTGACTGGAATTGCTCAGCACTTCTGGAAGCCAGCTTCAAGCTGCCGTGAGGCACAAGAAATGGAGACGTAGGCTTAAACCTGTAACATTGTGAGCTCATTAATGTCCAACTTCCTTACTTTCTATCTCCTTCCCTAACTCTGGTTTTGGTCACTTCCTTTTCTTCTTTACCCAAGCACCTCTATTTCTTAATTCCCTGATGGTCTGGTAGAGACAGTGGGGTGGGGGTAGGGGCAGAATTTCCTCTTGTCACATCTTCTAACCCCACTGTTGGGATGAGAAAGAAGAGGCAGCCTGGAGGACGGCACTCCAGCAGTATAGCATAAAAGTATGAGATCTGGAATTTGCCTGCCTGTGTTCAGATGCTGACTCCATCCTTTAACAGCTATGTGGTCTTCAGCAAGTTACTTGCTTCTCTCTGCCTCACTTCCTCATCCCTAACTTACCAATAATAGTGTTTGCATGTTCATATAAAGAACTTAGAACAGTGCCTAGTAAGCTAAGTGCTAGGCATGTGTTTGTTAATCTAAAAATTGATGGTTGGTTGGTGTCAGGCCTTGGCATTGTGTCCGGCATTGGGAAGCAGGAGACACAGGTGTCCCTGTCTCAGAGACCACCAGCTGATTTCAAGACAGGCAAACAACTTGACCTCCTTCCTTGAGCTGGCTGAAATGGGAACACCAGACAGTTTGATGACCTTCTTGTGGAGCCTGCTGATGGCTAAAATCCAAAGCCACTTAGATGATTAAGATCATTCTGTGGCGTATTCTTCCTAAGTGTGAAACTAGAATTATTCGTGCAAATGAAGAAGTTTGTAACCCTGAGAAGTGAAGTAACTTTCCTAGGACATGGCAGCATGATAGAAAAGAACCTAGATTGTCTTGAATAGACTGTTAGTAGAAATATGGATATTAAAGACTGTTGGTCAGGGCTCAGAAAGATTAAGGGCAATTCTAGAGAAATCCTAATTACCTTAGAGAAAGCTTAAATACCATAAAGAGACTTAGTAGAAAACTGAACTTGGAGGCCATGTGCAATGGATGGGGACCATGGGGGCCACCAGAGGGTGGATTGTGCTAAGCAGAATTTGGCACCCTACCATTTTCACCCTCTGGTGTTCTGGTGTTACACCTGTGGTCATATTGTGTTAGAGTGGCAAAGAGGGTTTTGCAGATGTATGGTTGCTAGTCAGCTGACTCTAAAAGAGGGAGATTATTCTGGATTATCTAATAGGCTCAATGTGATCACATAAATCCTTAAAAGGAGAAGAGGAAGACAGAGATGTGAAGCATGAGAAGGACTTGCAGCCGGCCATAAAGAGAGGCTTCTAGATGACAACCAACAAGGAAACAAGGACCTCAGTGTTACTGTCACAAATAACTGAATGATGCCAACAACTTGACTGTATGTGGAAACACATACATCCCCAGAGCCTCCAGAAAGGAATACAGCTCTACCTACACCTTGATTTTATTTTAGAGAAACTCTAAGCAGAGAACTCAATTGAACCATGCTGTACCCAGACTTCTGTCATACTGAAGTGTAAGGTAATAAAGTTAAGTTGTTTCAAACCACTACATGTGTGGTTATGTCTTATGGTAGCAACAGGAAACTAACATTTGAGGTCATGATCTCACGGTTCATGAGTTCGAGCTTGGCATTGGGCTCTCTGCTGTCAGCGCAGAGCCTGCTTCAGATCCTTGGTCCCCATCTCTCTGCCCCACCTTGTCTTCCCTCCCTCTCTCTGTCTCTGTCTCTCTCTCTCAAAAATAAACATTAAAAAATGAAGTATTATTATGCCTTTTGACCTCATAATTGTACCTTGGAGCATATGTCATAAGCAAATAACTAAGAGAAAAAGTTGTATGGACATAATCATAGCCTAGGAAGATAAATTTTTGTAATCCTTTTTCCCCTGCCATTAATTGGTTTAGGGTAGACATATAACCAATTCTGGCCAATGGGATGTGAAGAGAGTTCTGCTAGGGAGACTAATGGAAAAAGTTACCCCACACATCAAAAATAGACACTTTTGGACGCTAGCATGTGGGAATGTGATGGTTGGAATTGCTTCAGCCACCTTGTGACCAGGAAGAGAGAAGCCTGAGGACAAACCCAACCTGCTGAGGATGGTGAGCCAAAAGATGGAAAGAATGTGGATCTTCGATGGTGTCATGGAGCCATTAGTTAACCTTTTCTTAAACCACACTACCTTTTAACTTATTATATAAGGCAGAAAATCTCCCTGCATTTAAACCAGTCTTACTCAGAGTAAGAAGCTTCCTAACTGAGACACACAGCATGAACCGCATGGCTCCTCTCTCTCTAGTTTTTATCTGGAAATTTAAAACTTAGGATATGATAACTGGCTTTCTGATTTCCATTTAAGTTTTCACTTGTTCAAATAAGTGCCAAGATGTTGTGGCTTTGTCATGTGCCAACTTGGCTAAGCAGATACTACAGATCCTAGAGTTCCCCTCCCTGTATGTTTCTAGTTAGAGTTAGCCCAGGAGAAATTTGCAGGATAGTTGGAAGGCGGAAGTGAAGCAGTAGCCATGTTTGCTCTCAGGAGGTCAGTGTAGGTTCGGCTGTGTTACATCTTGTGCACATTTTCATGGATCTGCTGGTGCACCTTTTTTCTGCAGCAGCAGCCAGGTTTGCAGTTTCAGTTATTATAAGATCTCTTCCTTTAGCTTCTCCAAATCCTAGTCCAGGTGTCAGTGTGGCTTCATGGCAATAGCACCAACTTCTTCTGCAGGTCACCTAGAGCAGCAAGACTGGAAGCTTGGAGATGCGGAAAGGCCCAAGCAAATACAGCTTGTTCCTCGCAGGTTCTGGTTGCCCTGTTCATGCCTACCTCACTACAGGCTCTCGACCAAATGCAGAAGAAACAACCAGGCTGAAGATGTTTTACCTGTTCCCATAATTGCTTAAGGTCAAATCCCTGTGACAAATTATTATTCTACATAATTCCTAGTGGTTCTGTTTCTCTGACTAAACCCTAATACAGATTCACGTTTTCCTGACCCCAGGATTTACTTTTAGATTCTACTCCAATTGGTAGAAGAGAAAGAAGAAGCAAGTAGAGGTAAGCTTTCTAATATATAGGACTCACTTATTCTTTCCAACTGAAAAGAAGACAAGAAATTGTGCTTTCACCATTCCATAGGAACACATCTCCAGACTGGATATGGATGGTGGGTCACCAGTTTGCAGTCTCTGATATAGGTGTTTTAGAATCCATCACTTACCTAGATATTCATGAGTATTCTGATGACTTGGTGAATTTATCCATTTTTATGTGATTTTGGACCCTATTGCCCCAAGAAAAGTTATACTCCTCAATCGCTCTTGATTTCTATCTAAGTTTTCCCTTGTTCTAATGAGTGCCAAGATGTTGTGGTTTTGTAATGTGTCAACTTGTATTAATGTGAAGGTTGGAATTGCTTCAGCCACCTTGTGATCAGGAAGAGAGAAGCCTGAGGACAAACCCAAATGCTAAGGATGGTGAGCGAAAGGATGGAAAGAATGTGGCTTGTAATGTGTCAAACATGTATTAATTGTTTATCTCCATCAAAATGCTATGTAACAAGCCACTGCAAAACTCAGTGGCTCAAAATATCTATAAATTTAACTAATGTGTCTGTGGGTTGGTGATAGCTCAACTGGGCAGTATATCTGGTCTTACCTGGGTTCTTCACAGTTCTGGCAATTAGCTGACTTTCAGCCGGTCCAAGATGGCCTTGGTTGAAATGAGTGAGGCAACTCGGCTCTGATCCACATGTCTCTCATCCACCAGCAGGCCATCCTGAGCATGTTCTCATGGTGATGACAGAAAGCAAGAGTGAACCAGTCCAACCATGGAAGCTCTTTTCAAACCTCTACTTGTGTCATATTCTCCTATATCCTGTTGTCTAAAAGTAAGCCACATAGATGAACCTGTAGGCATAGCACAGCACTGCAAAGTTACATGGCAGAGTGAGTGCAGATACATGGAAAAGTAAAGAGTTGGGGCAGTTTTTGCAATTCATCACAATTACCAATACTCTCTCCTCAGAGGTGATAAGTAACTATGTCAGCTGCTGCTATTTCCAATTGTGCATTGTTAACCCATTGTGTTCAAGCCTTGAGATCATCACCCCCTCTCATTAGGATAAACAATTGCTTTATAAAGCTGAATCGTTGTGTCACGAGCTTGCCTTCCTCTTTCCTTCTGAGATATCTTATGAAAACAAACATCTAAGGGATAGAAAAAACAAAAACCCCAGTAGTGAAGAGTTGCTGAACAGTTGACAAATAGACAAATATATACTGTTAGCCTGGGAATAAACTAGGTGATGGTCAAGATTGTGTGAGTTATTCATTAGAAATGGTGAGAAGCATATCAACTCTAAGTCAGCTGCATACATTATTGCTTATTTTTAATTGCACTGGTTTTATAGACAGTAATTCTTTTTTTTTTTCCAAAAAAAAAAGAGAGCATGAATGGGGGAGGGGCAGAGAGAGAGGGAGACACAGAATCGGAAACAGGCTCCAGGCTCTGAGCCATCAGCCCAGAGCCCGACGCGGGGCTCGAACTCACGGACCGCGAGATCGTGACCTGGCTGAAGTTGGACGCTTAACTGACTGCGCCACCCAGGCGCCCCTATAGACAGTAATTCTAAAGCATATTCATAGGCTGAAAAAAAAAAAGTTTTAAGTTCCTGAAATTCTCGGTAGTTTTTCTGTTCAAGGGGAGTATGTTTCCTAGTAATTTTTCTTAGAGATGCTCATGTATTCACTAAAGGTGCCCACTACATATTTGTCTTAGTTTGGGTTCCCCCAGAAGCCAACCCTGAGATAAAAGTTCAATAGCAAGTAGTTTTATGTTTTTGTTTTTATTTGAGAGAAAGAGCAGGGGGAAAGGGGCAGAGGGAGGTCTTCTGTTAAGTTTTTCAGGATCCACATAAGAGTGAAACATATGGTATCTGTCTTTCTCTGCCTGACTTATTTCACTTAGCATAACACTCTCCAGTTCCATCCATGTTGCTACAAAAGGCCAGATTTCATTCTTTCTCATTGCCACGTAGTATTCCATTGTGTATATAAACCACATCTTATTTTTTTGTTAATAATTTATTTTTTAATTTACATCCAAGTTAGCATATAGTGCAACAGTGATTTCAGGAGTATATTCCTTAGTGCCCCTTACCCATTTAGCCCATCCCCTCTCCTATAACCCCTCCAGTAACCCTCTATTTGTTCTCTATATTAAGAGTCTTTTATGTTTTGTCCCCCTTCCTGTTTTTATATTATTTTTGATTCCCCTCCCTTTTGTATCTTAAATTCCTCATATGAATAAAGTCATATGATACTTGTCTTCCTCTGACTGGCTAATTTCGCTTAGCATAATACCCTCTAGTTCCATCCACATAGTTGTGAATGGCAAGATTTCATTCTTTTTGATTGCCGAGTAATACTCCATTGTGTGTGTGTGTGTGTGTGTGTGTGTGTGTGTGTGTGTGTGTGTGTGTGTGTATACCACATCTTCTTTATTCATTCATCCACTGATGGACATTTGGGCTCATTCCCTACTTTGGCTATTGTCTATAGTGCTGCTATAAACATTGGAGTGCATGTGCACCTTTGAAACAGCATACCTGTATCCCTTGGATAAATATCTAATAGTGCAATTGCTGGGTCGTAGGGTAGTTCTATTTTTAATACAATTAACTATTTTATTTATTTTATTTTATTTTTTAATATAATTTATTGTCAAATTGGTTTCCATACAATACCCAGTGCTCATCCCAACAGGTTCCCTCCTCAATGCCCATCACCCACTTTCCCCTCTCCCCCACCCCCCATCAACACTCAGTTTGTTCTCAGTCTTTAAGAGTCTCTTATGGTTTGCCTCCTTCCCCTCCGCCCCTGGTCTTCTGTTAAGTTTCTCAGGATCCACATATGAGTGAAAATATATGGTATCTGTCTTTCTCTGCCTGACTTACTTCACTTAGCATAACACTCTCCAGTTTCATCCACATTGCTACAAAAGGCCAGATTTCATTCTTTCTCATTGTCAAGTAGTATTCCATTGTGTATATAAACCACATCTTCTTTATCCATTCATCAGTTGATGGACGTTTAGGCTCTTTCCATAATTTGGCTATTGTTGAAAGTGCTGCTATAAACATTGGGATACAAGTGCCCCTATGCATCAGTACTCCTGTATCCCTTGGGTAAATTGCTAGCAGTGCTATTGCTGGGTCATCTATTTTTAATTTTTGGAGGAACCTCCACACTGTTTTCCAGAGCATCTGCACCAGTTTGCATTCCCATTTCTCCACATCCTTGCCAGCATCTAAAGTCTCTTGATTTGTTCATTTTAGCCACTCTGACCGGTGTGAGGTGGTATCTTAGTGTGGTTTTGATTTGTATTTCCCTAATGAGGAGTGACGTTGAGCATCTTTTCATGTGTCTGTTGGCCATCTGGATGTCTTCTTTAGAGAAGTGTCTATTCATGTCTTCTGCCCATTTCTTCACTGGATTATTTGTTTTTTGGGTGTGGAGTTTGGTGAGTTCTGTATAGATTTTGGATACTAGCCCTTTATCCAATATGTCATTTGCAAATATCTTTTCCCATTCCGTTGGTTGCCTTTTAGTTTTGTTGATTGTTTCCTTTGCAGTGCAGAAGCTTTTAATCTTGATGAGGTCCCAATAGTTCATTTTTGCTTTTAATTCCCTTGCCTATGGAGATGTGTCGAGTAAGAAATTGCTGCGGCTGAGGTCAGAGAGGTTTTTTCCTGCTTTCTCCTGTAGGGTTTTGATGGTTTCTTGTCTCACATTCAGGTCCTTCATCCATTTGAGTTTATTTTTGTGTATGGGGTAAGAAAGTGGTCTAGTTTCATTCTTCTGCATGTTGCTGTCCAGTTCTCCCAGCACCATTTGTTAAAGAGACTGTCTTTTTTCCATTGGATATTCTTTCCTGCTTTGTCAAAGATTAGTTGGCCATACATTTGTGGGTCCCATTCTGGGTTCTCTATTCTATTCCATTGGTCTATGTTTCTGTTTTTGTGCCAGTACCATACTGTCTTGATGATTACAGCTTTGTAGTAGAGGCTAAAGTCTGGGATTGTGATGCCTCCCGTTTGGTTTTCTTCTTCAGTATTACTTTGGCTATTCAGGATCTTTTGTGGTTCCATACAAAGTTTAGGATTGCTTGTTCTAGCCTTGAGAAGAATGCTGGTGCAATTTTGATTGGGATTGCATTGAATGTGTAGATTGCTTTGGGTAGTATTGACATTTTAACAATATTTATTCTTCCAAGTCATGAGCATGGAATGTTTTTCCATTTCTTTATATCTTCTTCAATTACCTTCATAAGCTTTCTATAGTTTTCAGCATACATATCTTTTACATTTTTGGTTAAGTTTATTCCTAGGTATTTATGATTCTTGGTGCAATTGTGAATGGGATCAGTTAATTTTGTAGTATTATTGAGGTACAATTGACATACAACAAACTGCACGTATAAAAAGTGTAAAGTTTAAAGAATTTGACATGTTCGTACACATCAGTGACTCTTACCTGTAGTAATTATTGCTGTGGTATTCTAAGGGTGATCTTCTATTTTTCTCATTCTACATGTTAATTGAAATTCTTATATAAGGAATATTTGTTTCTTCCCCATTCAGTGATTTATATCAGTTTGAACTCATGGATATTTATTTTATTCTTTGGGCTATGATCCAGTACAATCAATATTTATTTTGTTGTTCAAATTGACTCATTTTTGGCAATTTGAAGCCCTTTCAAGTTGAATCCAGTGTCCTTTTGACTTATTTTTTCTTTTTTCTTTTTTTTAGTGTTTGTTTATTTTTGAGAGAGAGCACAAGCAGGGGATGGGCAGAGAGAGAGGGAGACACAGAATCTGAAGCAGGCTCCAGGCTCTGAGCTGTCAGCATAGAGCCTGACATGTGGCCCAAACTCAGAGACCACGAGATCATGACCTGAGCTGAAGTCGGATGCTTAACCGACTGAGCCACCCAGGTGACCCTCCTTTTTTCTTTGTTAGTACCTCTGTTTCTTTTGAGTGTCTGATGTACAACATAACAAGTTGTGAATGTCTCTTTATTGATTAATATTAAGCTTGGCTGAATGCAACAACAAACTCTAAGTAACAGTGTCTTAAGTGAGATCAAGTTCTATTTTTCTCTTTATATACCATGTTCATGAATCAGAAGGATCAAAATTCTTAGGTTGTCAATGCTTCTCAAATTACTGTGCTTCTCAAAGCAATCCCAGTCAAAATCCTGTAATTCTTATTTGTAGAAACTGACAGGCTGACTCTAAAATTTACGTGGAAAATTAAGGAAACCAAAATAGCCAAGACAGTTTGGAAAACAAAAAGGTCAAAGTTTGAGGACTCTCATTATCCGCTTAGAAGAAGACTTACTGTAAAGCTACAGTAATCAAGACAGCATGGCATTGGCACAAAGATAGACCTCATCAGCAGAACAAAATATAGTGTCCAGAAATAGTCCATTGTGTGTATATATGGTCAATTAATTTTTAACAATAGTGCCATGGTAATTCAATGTGGAAGGAGGATAGTCTTTGAATAAATGTTGCTAGAACAACTGGATAACCGTATGCATAAAAGTGAACTTTAACCTTTACCTTGTAACACATAAAAAATTAATTTGAAATATATCACGAATTCACATTTAAGGATTACAACTATAAAAATTCTAGAAGGAAACATAAGAAAAAATCCTTGGGGGTAGGCAGTGTATTCTTAAATAGGACACAAAATGCACAAATCATAGAAGAAAAATATGCTAAATTGAACTTCATCAAAATCAAACACTTCTGTTTTTTTAAAGACACTGTTGAGAAAATGGCAAACTGCACTTTAGGAGAAAATGTTTACAAAGCCCATATCTCATGAAGGACTTCTATCTTAAATACAACTCAAAACTAAGAAGACAATTAACTAAAACATGGGCAAAAGATTTTAACATAAACTTCACAAAGAGATACAGATGACATATAAACACATGAAAAGATGCTCAACATTATTAATCACTAGAGAAATGCAAATTAAAACTGCAATGAGATACCATTGCACACCGATTAGAATGCGTAAAATGAAAATTTCTGACATCATCAAGTGCTGACAAGAATGCAGAACAGTTGGAACTCCTATACATTGCTTCTGGGTAAAAATGGATTTAGCAGAATCATAATACTAAACTTATCATACCACCCATCAATACCACTCAGGAGAAATGAACTATGTCCATACAAGGACTTGTACACAAATAGTGTAGCTTTATTTATAATTACCAACACTGGAGACACTCCAAATACCCATCAGGTGGTAAATGAAGAATAAACAAATTGTAAAAACTGAGCCACAAAAAGGCATGAACTACTGACATGTGCAATGACATGGGTGAATCTCAAAAGCATTATGTTAAGTGATAAAAGCCAAACACAAGAGGCTACATATTGTATGATTCCAATTATGTGACATTCTGGATAAGGTAAATTATTTGGACAGAAATCAAATCAGTGATCACTCACGGCTAGAGATGGGGGAAGGGATTAAATGCAAAGGAACATGAGGGAACTTTTTCAGGTGGGATGGAAGTGTTCCACATCTTGAATGTGATGGTGGTTACATGACTGTATAAATTTGTCAAAACTCATTGAACTGTGCATGTGAAAAGGGTGAAGTTTATATTATACAATAAACCTGGCTTTAAGGAAATGAATTTTATTTTCCTCTCAGGTAAAAGAAGGTAATAGGCCAGGAAGTAATAGGCTAGGGCTAGCATAGTGGCTTCATGTTGTCACAGGAATCCTGGTGAAGATCATGCTGTTTTATAATTCTTAGCATGTGGCTTCCTTTTTTTAGGTCACTTTATGGTCCAATATGGTGGCTTGAATCTCCAGTCATCACATTCATATTCAGGCAGTAGGAACAATAAAGAAGTAATTAAGGGAAATGCTGTTCTTTTAAAGAGACTTCCTATTAGCCATGCATATATCCTTTTACATTTCATTGGCCAATACTTAGTCATTTGGATATATCTGATTGCAAGAGAGGCTGTAGAAATGCAAGCTTTAAGCAAGACCATGGTTATAGTAAATTAATTGAGATTCTGTTACTAAAAAGAAGACTATGATGGGAGTTGGGATAGACAAACAACAGTGGCTGTCATAGGCTCATGTAAGTTGTAAATCTGCCATAGATTGCCAGTCCCCAAGCAAACAGTTGTACTTGGTTCACTCTTTCGTTCTCAAGGAAATGTGTTTCTCTTTCCTTAAAAAACTCCAATGCCTCCTTGATGTACATAAGCCCCTCTTTAAGGGAGTTACATAAATAAAACATGTCTTAAGATTGAGGGCAGAGGCATCAGTGAACTGCTGGGATTAATGCTAATGTATGAATGTTCATACATGCACATTAAGTTACCAACTCACAGAATGCACTCTTTCCTATGATTCCTCTATACTTCATTCTTTTTTTAATGTTTATTTATTTTTGAGGGGAGGGGCAGAGAGAGAGGGAGACACAGAATCCAAAGCAGGCTGCAGGCTCTGAGTTGTCAGCACAGAGCCCGACGCGGGCCCGAACTCACAAGCCGTAAGATCATGACCTGAGCTGATGTCAGATGCTTAACTGACTGAGCCACCCAGGTGCCCCCACTTACTTCATTCTTTAACATTATTCTAATGATTAAGAAATGATCATCCATGATTAACATTATCAGTAAGCTAGAGTTTTCCTATTAAAGACTAAAAATTTAACTGAGCAAGATAGAGTAGCCAACAGAAAAATTGCCAACACTTTAAAAAACACCTGTAAAGTTTACCAAGTACCTTTACACCCATTTCCCCATATATCTTCCTCATACTCTACCATTTTTCAGGGCCTAGAGGCTATAGGCAGTTGAACAAATTTTCACCAGAAAGATACTGAGGCAGAGACATTTTTCCCCCCACAAACGATGTAATCTAGTCAGAGCATGTGATCTTAAACTGCTCTGAAGAAAATGACTAGTTTTCTGGAGGACAATCCTTGGAATGAAAACGGGAGTTTCCATTACTGCTTTCCATACTGCAAACTGTTCCCCTCTGAGAGGGAAGAATTGATCATTTCTCTTTTGAAAAAAAAAACCTGGTAATTTTTGACCTTGAGTTTCTGTTGTCTGATCTGCTGGCTGTTTCCCTAAAAGATAGAGGCTGTTTTGAGTGTGCATGATCTAATGTAGTTGTTGACTTTCATACCAGATATTCATTTCATAACTGACACAAATCTAAAGTAGCTCCTTAACCCAGAGAAGGTAGAGCAAACTCTTCCACTTGTTAAAAGGGAGAGAAGGAAAGTGGTACTGGCACAAAAAACTAGTAGATATGTTTGAGGTCCAGGTCCTACAGGGGTCTGATCAAAACGACATGTATCAGCTAGCTTTTGCCACAACAGGGATATATAATAGAGTAGCTTCAAATTCACTGGGTTAAATCATTTGTTCTTGTTCACACACCTGCGGATTGGCTGACATTTGGATGATATAGACCAAACTTGGCTGAACTTGGCTCCAAGCTCTAGGTTGAGTCCAGGTTGGCTTCCTATGTCTCTTTTGTTTCTTGGACCAGCAAACTAGCTGCACATGTTCTCATGGTGATGGCAGAGGCACAAAAAGACTGAGTGGAAACATCGACTTCTTTGTGATCTAAGCTCAGAACTGGCACCCTCATTTTTGTCCACATTCCACTTGGCCAAAGAAAGCTATATAGCTAAGCAACATCATCAGTGGATTGGAGAAATATACCAAACCTCTAGGTGGAAGTGCTGCAAAGTCACAGGGCAGACTGAGTGCATGGATAGTGAGAGGGGTGGATATTGGAAACAAAATGCAGTCTTCCACAGCTATATACCTACAACAGCCATCTTTACTTTTATACCTTTAGCTACTCTATCTCACTCCTTCCTAAGATTGTAGGCACTCCTTAAAAGTGAGCTGCCTGGGTGTATGTCACTGGGGACATTGGAGCAAGGACCTCCAAAAATCCTTTCCTATGTAAAAACTGTAAGAATACTAGCAAAAGTGGTCAGAATCAATTTTTTCAGAACTCTGGAAATTAGCCAAAAGCATATGGCAATCCAGGGAGCTATATAGGAGCAAAGTTTTTATATACTGTTGAAGTTAAGTTGGTATTAATCCAAGCCAGTTTGTTATAAATTAACATTTTAATTATAATTCCCAGGGTAATCACTAAGAAAATAACTCAAAAATATAATAAAGGAATTAAAATAGTATGTTAAATATATCTATTTAACACAAAGGAAGGCAGTAATGGAGGAATATAGAAATAAAAGTGACAATTCAGATAGAAAATAAATAGCAAAATTGGAGGTGTAGATCCTATATTATTAAATATAAATGTGTTAGACAAAGGGCAGAGATTGGGATAATAGATATTTTAAAAATCCACAATGTGCTGTCCAAAAGAGACATCTTAGATTCAAATACACAAATAGCTTGAAAGTAAAAGGATAGAGATACCATGCAAATGTAACCAAAAGAGAGTGGTTATGCTAATAATTTCAAAAGAAGAAATATCTCAAATCAATAATTTTCTACCTTAAGAAACCAGAAAAAGCAAGCAGAAACCCAAAGCAAGCAGCAACAAGGAAATGACAAAGATTAGAATGGAATTAATGAAATAGAACATAGAAAGACAACCGAGAAGTATGAGTGGAACCGACAGCTGGGTCTTTGAAAAGAGCAACAAAATTGACTAACCTACAACTAGACTGAACAAGAAAAAGGAGAAGACTCAATAAGGTGAGTAATGTACATGAGGACGCTACTACTGACTTTATAGAAATGGCAGTGATTAAAAGGGAATAATATGAACAATTTTATGTCAACAAATCAGGTAACCTAGATAAGGACAAATTCACAGAAAGACACAAGTACTAAATCTGACTCAAGTAGAAACAGAAAATCTGAATATAAGTAAAGACATTGATTGAATCAGTAATCAAAAAACTTTTCACAAAGTAAATCTCAGGACCAGGTGACCTCACTGGTGAATTCTACCAAATGTTTAAGGAAGAATTAACACCAAGCCATCAGAAATTCTTCCAAAAAATAGCGAGGAGGGAATACTTCTCAACTCATTCCATGTGGCCAGCATTACCCTGATACCAAAACCAGACAAAGACGTTACAGCGAAAGAAAACTACAGACCAATATCCATTATGATTATAGATGCGTAAATCCTCACCAAAACACTGGCAAACCAAATCCACATATAAACAGGATTATACACTATCCCCAAGTGATGTTTATTTAATGTATACAAGATTGTTTCAATGTGTGAAAATCAATGTAATACATCATATTAATAAAGGACAAAAACCCCGTGATCACCTCAATAGACAAAGAAAAAGCATCTGACAAAATCCAGCATCTTTTCATGATAAAAACACTCAACAAGCTAGGAACAGAAGGGAACTTCCTTCCTTAACTTAGTAAAGGGCATCTATGAAAACCCCACAGCTAATATCATACTTAGGACTGAAAGCTTTCTCCCCAAGAACAGGAATAAGACAAGGATGTCTTCATTTAAACATTTAACTGGATGTTCTAGCCAGGGCAGTCAGGCAAGTAAACAAAATAAAATGTATCTAGATTGAAAAGGAAAAAGTAAAAATGAGCTCTATTTGCAGATGACATGATATTGTGTATAGATAATCCTAAACAATACTCTCTCTCTCTCTCTCTCTCTCTCTCTCTCTCTCTCTCACACACACACACACACACACACACACACACACACACACACAGTGCGGAGAAGGAAGGGGGAGGGAGGGAGAGAAAAATAGAGCTAACCAACAAGTTCAGTAAGGTTGCAAAACATGAGATCAATATTAAAAAATCAATTGTATTTCTATACACTAGAAATGAACACTTTGAAAATGAAATTATAAAACAATTCCATTTGGGGCACCTGGGTGGCTCAGTTGGTTGAGCATCTGACTTCAGCTCAGGTCATGATCTCACAGCTTATGGGTTCAAGCCCTGCATTGGGCTCTGCGCTGATAGCTCAGAGCCTGGAGCCTGCTTCAGGTTCTGTGTCTCCTCTCTCTGCCCCTCCCCTTTTTGTGCTCTGCCTCTCTCTCTCTCTCTCCCAAAAATGAAGAAACATTAAAAAATTGTTTTAAATAAAAAACAATTCCATTTAGAAAAGAAACATAAAGCATAAAATGCTTAGCATTAACTGAACCAAAGATGTATAAGACTTACACCCTGAAAACTACAAAATATCATTGGAAGAAATTAAAGAAGACCTAAATAAATGGAAAGGTATCTCATGTTTATGGGTTGAAAGACTTAATACTGTTCAAGTGACAATACTCCTCATATTGATCTACAGATTCAATGCAACCCATATAAAAATTCTGCCTTTTTTGCATAAGTTCATAAGCTTTTCCTAAAATTCAGATGGAAACTCAAAATAGCCAGAATGGAGCTGAAACAATGTTGGAAAAGAAAAACAAAATTGGAAGATTCACACTTTTCAATTTCAAACTTCCCACAAAGCAATAGTAATCAAGACAATGTGGTACAGGCATGAGAATAGACATATAAATCAGTGGACTAGAACTGAGATTCCAGAAACAAAGCCTTACATTTATGGCCCATTGATTTTCTACAAGGATACCAAGACAATTCGATAAGGCATGAATAGTCTTTCCAGTAAGTGGTGCTGGCACTAGATATCCATATGCAAAAAAATGAAGTTGGACCACTACCTCACATCATAAGCAAAATTTAACTTAAAAATGGACCAAAGACATAAATGCAAAAGCTAAAAATATAAAAATCTTAGAAGAAAGCATACACATAGATCTTCATATCCTTGAATCAAGCAATGGTTTTTTTTAACTATGACAGCAAAAACACAAATGGTGAAAGAAAAAATAGATAAATTGGACTTCCTCAAACTAAAAATGTTGGTACTTCAAAGGATGCTATCAAGAAAATGAAAAGACAACTCAGAGAATTGGACAAAATATTCAAAAATCAAAAATCTGATAACTGACTAGTATCCAGAATGTGTAAAGAACTCTTACAACTCAACAATAAAAATCAAATAACCAAATTTTTCAAATTGGTGAAGTCTTTGAATAGATTTTTCTTTAAAGAAGATACACCAATGGTCAACAAGCACGTGAAAAAATGCTTGACACCATCCATTAGTCATTAGGGAAATGCAAGTCGTAACCATAACATACCACTTCATATACATTAGGATGATAATATTTAAAAAAACAGAAGATAACAAGTTTTGGAAATGATGTGGAGAAATTGGGACTCTCCTACAGTGCTGTTAAGATTCTAAAATGGTGCAGCTGCTTTGGAAAACAATTTGGCAGTTCCTGGAAAAGTTAAACATTGAGTTACTATGTGACCTAGCAATTCTACCCCTACCCATTTACCCAAGGGAATTGAAAATACATGTCCACACAAATATTCATAACAGCATTATTTATGAAACCAAAAAGTGGAACTACCCCAGCTATCCAGCAGCTGATTTATGGATAAATAAAATATGGTGTATCCACACATATCCAAGAAAGGAATGAAGCATTGACACATGCTACAACATGGATGAACCTTGCAACATTGTGCTAAGTAAAAGAAGTCAAGCACAAAATGCCACATGAGTCTATTTATGTGAAAAGTACTCAGTAGGCAAATGCATAGAGACAGAAAGCAGATTAACTGTTGCCAGAGGCTGGGAGGAGGGGGTGAATAGGGAGTGACTGCTAATGGGTGTGGACTCTTTGGGGGTGGTGAATGTTCTGGAATTAGTAGTGGTGGTTGCACAACTTTTTGAACGTAATAAAAACCACTAAATCAAGTATTTTAAAATGGTGAATTTTATGGTATGTGAATTAAATCTCAAAAATTAAATAATAAAGTGCCTTCTGTTCTCCTCATACCTTTTCCTGGTCGCCATCCTGTTGGCTCGATCATGGATTTCTTGTTTGGAATGACCGTTAAGGTGGATGGCTTGGCAGATAGTACAAATTGGCCCACTGAGTTCCATTCCAACACTCTATAGCATGCCTTACTTCATGCTGGGGACTGGAAAGCTAAATTCATTTGCTAATTTCTCTGACAGCTTGGATTCTGTATGTGTCCCAGGTTTTGCCCTGAAGATACCTTCCTGAGAGACTTGCGAAGTAGAAATGAGGTGGATGTGATGCTTCTCATGGCGTATGCAGTTAGAGTTCTGTTTCTCTAGCAGCAGTTACAGTGGTCCCTGCATGAAGCTCTAACTTAATATGTGTTGAGGGGCAAATCATAGGGCTTTCATTTTTTTGGTATGGCGTAGGCTGAGGCCGTATAGTACTTGAGATGGACTCAACAAACTTTTGATGTAAAAGGCCAGATAGTACATATTTTTGGCTTTGCGTGCCCTGTGGTCTGTGTTGCAAGTACTCAGCTTTGCCACTGTGGCATGAAAACAGGCATAGGTGATACATAAATCAATGAACATGGCTGCTTTCCAGTAAAACTTTATTTAGAAGAATTTGGCCAATGGGCCATAGTTTGTTGACCCCCTGTCTTAGAGCAGTAATTGTGGAGGTGGCGGTTTTCTGATGGTTTATTAACTTT
This sequence comes from Prionailurus bengalensis, assembly GCF_016509475.1. Classification (NCBI taxonomy): domain Eukaryota; kingdom Metazoa; phylum Chordata; class Mammalia; order Carnivora; family Felidae; genus Prionailurus; species Prionailurus bengalensis. The sequence goes on from NC_057361.1 coordinate 13,695,780, forward strand.
TTTATTGCACAAAAAGTAGGATTCCCTTTTGGGCCAGTTCTGTTGTGTGTTTTAAACAGTTGATTATCTTTTAGTAGTTGCTTTAGGAATTGCAAAATGCATCCTTAACTTTTCAGTCTAGTTAGAATCAACATTTTCCTACTTCGATGAAAATGTAACAACCTTACTGCCATACAGATATCTTTACCCTCCCCCCTTCATGCTATAGTTGTCTTATGTCAACAGATATTGAGAACTCCATCATATGGTGTTCTGTATTGTGCTTTCAGCCTTTACACATGCTTTAAATAACTATAATTTACCATATTTTTATCATTTCTGTCTCTAGTTAACTTGTGCTCTTTCCTCTAAGCTTCTAGAACATATGGAACAGTTATAATAACTATTTTAGTGACTTTGCCTACTAATTCAATCATTTCTGCCATTCTAGGTCAGTTTCAATTGATTGATTTTCCTGCTTCTTTGCTTTCTTGGTATTTTTTAAATTGGATTCCACACATTGTGAATTTTACCTTGTTGGGTGTTGGGTATTTTTGCATGTCTGTAAATAGTTTTCATTTTCCTGCGATGTGGTTCAATTACTTAGAAGCAGTTTGATTCTTTTGGGTCTTGCTTCTGAGACTTACTAGGCAGGACCAAGGCAGCATTTCGTTTGGGCTCATTATTTCCCGTGATTGAGGCAAAATGCTTCTGAGTACTCCACCTGATGCCCCGTGAATTACAAGGCTTTCCATGCTGGTTTGTGGGAACAGCTACTATATATCCTGCCTCACGTGAGCTCCAGGTATTATTCTCTCTCATCTTCCCTCCAGGTACTCTTTGCATTCTTGAAAATATCCTTAATTCCACGGCCTTCCTTAGCCTTTACTTGCACTTACCTGACAAAACCCTACCTCTGGGTCACTCTAATCCTCAGACTAGGTCAGTCTATACGTAGGCTCATGGGAAAAACCATCATACAACGGTACATACAAAGTTAGATTGTCCAAGTTATCTGAGGCGTCAACACTGTTATATGATCATTCTCTGTGTCCATAGCTCTGTTCCTCCCATTTTCATCTTCCTCCATTTTCTTCCATACCACCCTCTACCAACACAGACACCCACTCGCTCACTCGCTCACTCCCTCACACAACCCCTGTACCAAATTTATAGGAAATAAACTTGTAATCATTTTCATAGAGAAAGTAGAAATTATCAGATGGGGACATCTACAACTTCTGACCACCAAACTTAATAAACAGCCCTAGTTTACTTCACCAGATACATATTTGATGAGTCAGTTAGACTGTGAGAAAAGCTGTTGGCAATGACTTTTAAAAACAAACTCTGTACATTAAAGCAAGAAATGGACAAACCAGTTTGGATAAACTAAGGGAACCTGGACTTTTGCCCACTGCCACCAACCGAACCAGATTGGACCCTGGCTGTGTTGCTTGGGATAGGCTCAGCAATGAAGTGCCTATTTGTTTGCTTGTTAGAAATTGTTCTCAGCACCTGGGAATCTTGTTCTCCTCTTGGGCATTTAAAGTGAGTCTGATACTTTCATGTGATTCGCCCCACAATTCTGTTTCAAGGCACGTCACTCTCTCCATATTCCTATCTGCAGAGATTCTGGTTGTGAGCCAGTCTGTACCCTGTTTAGTTGTCTGAGGGAGGAGCAGAGTATGTTTTTGAACAGACTCTGCTTTTGAAAGTTGCTTGGAGTCTGCTTCTTGCAATGCTCTGGCCTAATCTTGAAACATCATGCTCGGGAGATTGTTATTCATCACTCATTGACTTCCACGATTGGGAGGAGGGGGTGGTAAGAAGGGAGGAGACACTGGTGGAGAGGAAGAAAGAGAACAACAGCCTGTGTGCTTGTTTGCTCATAGTGGTGAGAATGTTATGCCCTGTCCTTATTCTTGAAGAGAAATGATGCATAGCTTCACAGAAGAAACCTGATCCCTCCCCACAAAAGTGTGTTTAGATACTGAGGTATACGCGAACAAAAGAAATGCTCTTGCATTTACTGAAAGACAGAAAGCAAGCAAACAAACTGTGACTTCTTCTAATGCTCTGTTTACAAAAACTCCTTCAAGCCTTCCTGATTATTGTACATAATTGTTTGTGATATTGCACTGGGTTCCAGCACAGGAATAAGGTTAAATAATTCCAAAGCTCTGTTCTGACACCCCAATTCTCTCACCCCTGGCATGGGTGCTGGTGGCAATGGAGGGGTTGGAAGTCGCTTCCAGAGGTGGGGGTGGGTGGGGGAGGTGTTGCTTTCTTTGCCACCCACAGAGTCCCTGAATATATTTCTCCTCTGATACCAGAGGTTTTGTGTTGTCAGTTAAGCCCAGAAGAAAGATAATCATAGTGGCTAAGACACAGAGAGGTTTGAGCTTATCTGTGACTCCAGTGACCATGGGCTACTGCCCAGGAAATGCATTTGTTTTGTTGCTACTAATCCACAGCCTGCTGTAAGGGGAGAAAAGAATAAATGAGCCCAGAATGTTATGTTGGGTTTTAGCTCATTGACTTAAAAGGCTGAGGTATAATTTCCCTGAGATTTTACAGTCATGAACATCTGCTCGCAGGAGCCTGCAACATCTGCAGCTCTTGTCGTCATTCTTTGCAGAGGACCATAAAGTTTATAGAAAAACGAATCCACCCAGACACAGAGGAGACCTGGCAGAACCACCTTCCTGGCTGAGAAGTTTATTTTATATTCCACCATGGGCAACAGAACCTTGTGAGCTTATTCTTGGGGCCATGTGGAAAAAACAGAGCTGAGAGTTCTGCTCTGCCTCTCTCTGCATGCCCCAGCCACATGGACACCCCAGTCGCACTTACGGAGTCCCTGCTGCATGCTGGGTGCTTTCTCATGTATGTTATCTCCTTTAACTCTCAGGGTGGCTCTGTTGGTCACCATTACCTCTTTCCACAACAGTGTATACATACAGAGACATACAGTTTTAAGTGCACATACTGATTTGGAAAATCTTAAGCCACAAACATGTTTCTTGTGTGTATCGATAATTATATAGGAAGGAAGAAGAGGTAAATAGAGGCAGCATAATATCATGGAAATATCACTGGATTGGGATTGGGAGACCTCCATTCTGGTCTCAGCTCTGGGGGCTTCATATATCCCTTGATTTCTTTGGGCTTTCCATTTCTTGTTTATATAGTGAAGAAGTTGGTCTCAATTTTCTCTGTCTCTTCTAGCTCTCATGCTAAATAAACTAGGAATCAATATCCAGTATGACTTCAACCGTGTAACATAAATGTGTATGAAGAAGGAAAGAAGGAACTATGCCAGAGTGTTTCCAGTAGTTACATTTGGGTGGTAGGATTATGAACTCTATTCTTTGTTCTTTTTTGCATCTTCTAACTCTTTTATAATGCACATGTATCATATTTGTGATCAGTAATATATTGTAAAAATATTAACCCATTTGGTGAATGTGACACCTGCTTCTTATTGCATTATCTCCTTCTTCAGCTAGGTCTCCATTATGGCAGCCACACTAATACAACATCTCCATTGGTCTTCCTGGCATAGCCATTGTGCCCCCCAGATTACTCCCTGGCATGGCCTTAGACATACTTACTTTTTAAATCTTTGCTTGTTTATTTGTTTGTTTGTTTACAGAGAATGAGTGGGGAAGGAGCAGAAGAAGAGGGAGAGAGAAAGAATCCCAAGCAGGTTCCAAGCTCACAGTGGAGCCGGGCTAAATCCCACAAATCATGAGATCATGACCTAAGCCAAAATCAAGAGTCGATGCCCAACTGACTGAGCCACCCAGGCCCCCCCTAGACGTATTTACTTTTCTAAAAAGAGTTTTTATTGAAATTCCAGTTAACATACAGTGTAACATTAGTTTCAGGTATACAGTGTAGTGATTCAGCACTTACATACAGCACCCATGCTCATCATAAGGGCCCTCCTCAATCCTCATCACCTATTTCCCCCATTCCCCCATCCCTCCTTAAGGGTCTAAAAAGTTCTATCTGATGTGGCTGCTGTCCTCCAGTAGCTTGTAGCCCAGCAGGGGAGATTATGCAGATGTATAAATGTCTGCAGTTAAAAACAATGTGTAATAAGTGCTGTAGGATTGATGGAAACTTTAGAGCACAGGATCCCTGAGGAGGGAGAATGCCTCTCCAACAAGACATCAGGGAAATTATATCTAACATTTTTGGCACCTCAGAAAACATTCCCTGGTCTCTGATTTCAGACACAGCTGTAGAGGAGAATTCCAGAGGAGCTCAGGGTCATGCTGACAGCATCCCACTTCAAACCTGCACATGGATCTTTCTACCTCAGGGCTTTCCTCTGATGCGGTGAGAGCTGTCTTGGTCCATATGCAAGAGCAGCCTGAAAGTGTGGGGAAGATATTGTCCTTTGGAGTAAACTTCAACCAATAAAAAATGGGAGCTGGTGGAGAAAAGCTCCCAGCTGTTCTTCTTTGAAGAATGGTCACTTCTGAGACTCATCCCATAGCTTCTTGGGGAACCCTGTGGAATTAATCTCTTATTGCCCACAGCAGTGATCTTAGTAAAGCACCTCTATTTTGGCCTTTTCCTCTATCTCTGCTTTACTACTTTTTAAAGTTTATTTATTTAGAGAGAGTGAGAACAAGCAGGGGAGGGGCAGAGAGAGAGGAAGAGAGAGAGAGAATCCCAAGTAGGCTCCGTGCTTTCAGCACAGAGCCTGACATGGGCCTCAATCCCATGAACCATGAGATCATGACTTGAGCCAAAATCAAGAGTCGGATGCTTAACTGACTGAGCCACCCAGGTGCCCCTCTGCTTTACTCTTTTTAATTTTTCACTCAATACCTGTACCTAAGTCCTTGTCTCAGGCTCTGTTTTGGGGAGAACCTAAACTAAGGCAGAAGCCATTGTGGAATAGGATGCATTTGAACTGGAGTTGTTCACAGACAAAGACAAGGAGAAGGGAGAAGTTTTAGGTAGATGGCACACTGTGAGGAGGGCATGGAGAGCACAGGACATACCTGGTGTAGTAGTTTTGAGCCTCCTCCTATCAAGGAGGTGGAATCTATTCTCTACCCCTTCAATCTGAACTGGCCTTGTGACTGGCTTTGTCTATTAAAATGTTGCAGAAGTGAGTGAGTTCTGAACTTGGGCCTCAAGTGGCTCTGCCAATTGTGCTCTCATTCTCGTAAGCCTGCCACTGCTAGGTTTATAAGCCAGGAGTAGCCCTAGTGGAGGATGAGAGACCACGTGAAGCAAAGGCAACCTGTCCTAGCTGAGGTACCCTCTAGACTCAAAGCCGCTAGCCAATTCACCAGCTCACCACAGACACGTGAGTGAGCAGAGCTGGAAGAGAAGAATCTGTCAGTTGGGCTCAGCCCAAATTGCCAGTCTGAAGAATTATGAGTGAAGTAAATGGTTATTGTTTTAAGCTGCTAACTTTTGGAATGGGTTGCTATGCAACCAAAGCTAATTGATATATCTGGGGGGAAACTGAGTCATCCTGGTTGGTTAGAAGATGTCCTTCATGACTTGAATTGGGGGGGCTAAGTTGGGATAGGTTTCGAATACCATACTAACAAGTCTGGAAGTAATTCAGTGGGTGAGGAGATTCTGTTGGAATAGATGGTTGGCTGACCACCAAATATTTGGGTTTCCCATTCTGTAGTTTAGAACTGTTGCTGGGAGCTGCCTGCCCAGCCACAGACTATGTTTTCCCAGCTCTCCTTGCACATGACTCGTTCTCTCCAATGGGATGTGAGTGGTAGGGGTTTGTGTAACCTCTAGGCTGAGATAACTAGGTAGTAAGTATATGATCCCCATGCTCTCCCTGTGCCCCACTGGGTAGCTGGATGATACCAGGTCAGCCTTGAACACACAGGAAGGTAGAACCTCATGATTGATACCAACTAGATTCCTGACTCTCCCTTTAGAGAAGAACCATTCAGCGGAGTAGATTTTGCATGAGCAAGAAAGAAACATTTATCATGTTAAGTCATTGAGATTTTCAGGTTGTTTGTTACAGCATCTGATATTACCCACGCTGACTAAATGTAAGCAACCTTCATAGGCTTTTGAGTGGGGTATTGTACCCCTCAAAGTAGTGATTTGGGTATGCTGGCTTTAGCATCCAATTGCAGGGTAAATCTGCTCCTGCAGTTTTCTGGATCTCAGGAGACAATGGTATGGATATGGCCTTGGCCATGAAAGCAAAAAGGAAAGCACCAAAGTAGACAGTCCCTTCAAGCTAGACATCTTCCTTCCAGGGGAGGAAACTAGTTAAATTGTAGACAGTCTAATATTTAAGTCTAAATTGCTTTCCACCTGTTTAGTTGTGAATTAGGAAACTGGTCTTGACATTTTGGGATTGGAATCTTAAAACACCAGTTACTTAAAAATAAATACGTCTGAAGGTTCTTTTAAGGGACCATAATCATAATCATATTCATAGTAAAGCCTGACCCACCAGAGAGCCACTGTCCCTTCTCTGAGTCTGGGGATACATTGCTCCTTCCTCACCTTGCACTGATGAGCTCCTAATCTAAACAAAATGGATACCATTATTTTGCTGCTTGGTGTTTATGAGGACCTGGAGACAGGTCCTCCTGAGGAAATATGAGTTTCCTTTAGGAGTTTTCTTGGGGAAGATTTAGATGGATTTCATTTTTTACCCTGCTCATCATGGGAGCAATTCCATGCCTGTGTATGCAAGTGTTTTGGAGCCGCATGCTTCTAAGAGAGACATTCCTTAGAATTGCTTCTTAGGACAACAAGCCATCCTTAACATCTTATAGCTGTAGCACTTCTACCAGTAGCTTGGCTCCCTTGTGCCATCGGTGGCTTGGCCTAGCCTCCACCAAATACTCTCTGCCAGACTCCCAAGGCCAGGTCTGTCCCAGGCAATGAAAAGTTTGTAGAACATCCCTGACTCCATCTGCCTGTCTGGCTGGCCATTTGCCTACTGCCTGTGGCCACATCATCAGACACCCAGCCTACAGGTCCCCTGATGTTGGCCTCTCTCCTGCTCCAGCCTGTTTGTCAAGTCTCCTTGGCCTGGCCTGCCCCTACCAAGCCCAGATTTTGACACCATCCCAAGGGCAGCTGTAACTCTTCAGCTGTGCTTCACGGTGGCCTTGGAGTGCTTCCACCTCCCACCCAGTGCCCAGAGGCCCCTGGAATGTTGAGAGAGTTTTGACCTAGACCTGGCTCACCTCATACCATAACGAACCAGTTTATTATAGCACGTAATAAACCTCAAACCAGCTTGACTCAGATTCTTAAAGGGCCAGTTCCAACCACCTCATGTCACCCCAGCGGAAACATAGTGCTAATTATACTGAAGAACCTCTTTCTAGCATTGAAGTGGGCAAATTGTGTCTTCAGCATCCCACAGCATCCACTTTAGGTCTTTCAAGGCATGTGATATTCATTTAAATATCTGAATTAATATGCCATAATTATAATTCTTATGTTTTTCTTTTGTACTTGTTTTTTTTTAATTTTTAATGTTTATCTATTTTTGAGAGAAAGAGAGAGGGAGGTGGACAGACAGACACAGAATCCAAAGCAGGCTGTAGGTTCCATGCTGACAGCACAGAGCCCAACACGGGGCTTGAACCTACAAACCATGAGATCATGACCTGAGCCAAAGTCAGACACTCAACTGACTGAGCCAACCAGGCACCCCTCTTTAGCACTTCTTTTAATGAGCCTAAGAACAACATTAGGCCTGAAATAATGGCCACTCCTGCAATAGGAAGTTGGATGATGATGATGATGATGATGATGATGATAACACTAACCAACATTTATTGAGCACCTATCATATACCAGGGTCATTTAAAAATAAATTATATAAACTATCTTATTGAATCCCCATGATATCCTTACTGTCTGGGGTAGTAGTTATTATTCTCCCATTTTTAGATGAGACTAAATAATTTGCCCAGAAAATACAATCAGGTAGCCAGACTCAGAATCCAGGTCATATGACACTAGAGTCTGTACTATTAACTCTGTGTTATCCTGTATCTCTGTGTGGCTGACAGACCATACATGGATGGTTTTTCCCTCCTACTTAAGTCTGGGAGCAATGAAGGTGGGATTTTTCTTCTGTAATTGAAAGAATAATTGAGAGTTATTTATTTATTCTGTTTAATTACACCAGTCAGTGTCAGCTCTTCAAAGTAGAAAAATTAAAATAATTTTCTGAATTCTGGAATATAAAATTCAACCATAATTTCACCACCCTTACAGAACCACTGTTAATACTTGAATATTTTATTCAGTATTTTTATTTCAACATTTTCTAATATTATATTAAAAATGCAACTAATTTTGGAAGGTACAGAGAATCAAAAAGAAGAAATACAAATCATCTCAAGTTCTATATTATTAGCTTTCTAGATTGTGTGTGTGTGTGGGGGGGGGTGTTGGATCATATTGCTTTATATTCTGAGCTTGTAATTGAATAATATTTTGTTGATTTCTTTCATGTAAAAGAATATTCTTCCACAATACCTCTATTAGTTTCTATTTCAGTGTAACAAATTACCACATATCCAGTAACTTAAAACAACACCATTTATTTTCTCACAGTTTCCACTCATCAAGAGTCCAGGCCTGGCTTAGCTAGAGCCTTTGCTCAAGGTCTCATGAGGCTACAAACATGATGTAGGCCAGGCCGCTTTCTCAACCGGAGGCTTGACTAGGGAAGGGTCCACATTTGAGCTCATTTAGGTCATTGGTTAAATTCATTCTCTTGAAGCTGTGTGTCTAAGGGCTCAGCTTCTTCCTTGTTGTTGGCTAGAGGCTGCCCTTAGGTTTTAGAGGCCACCAGCAATCCCCTGCCATGTGGCTCTCTCCATAGGCAGTTTTCAATATGGCAGCTGTTCAAAGCCAGCAAGTGAGTCTTTCTAGTGTGCACTAGCAAGATAAGTATTGTATCTATGCTGATATCTGTCTATACCTATTTATATCTACATTATAATGTAACCATGACATCTCATCACCTTTGCCATATTCCATTGGTTAGAAGCAAGTTGTGGGTCCTGCCCACACTCAAGGGGAGGGGATTATGCCAGGTGCGGACCACCCTAGGATATGTTTGCCACATTCCATTTATTTATTCCATTTCATTTTACACTTGTTAAAGATTTTATTTAACTCAGTAAAAATGAGGAAACCAAGCAGATGGTATATATAACCAGTTCAAAAGAAAATCCAAAGAATGGACACATTTATAGATCAAGAATGTTGAAATGAATGTGCAAATGGAGGCAAAACTAGTCTCTTCCGCAGTGGGGGAGGGCAGTCCCTTGAACTTCTACAGGACAGGGCAGGATAGGATTTGCACGTACCTAAGCAAGAGAAGAGAAACTACATTGCTGTCAGTTATACAGTTTGCAAAATTGTAAAATAGCTCCCATGGAATTAGAGTCAGATAACATGGAAGGGTGTGCCACACACCATTTAAAACCGAGCCATGCTGGTTCAGCTTTTTGCTGATTTATTTAATGAATCCCTTATATTTGAAAATTAGTGTTTCCATTTTTTGTCATTATAAAAACTGCAGCGATCACCCTTGTGGTTAAATTTTTTCATGCACCCTTAATTATTTCCTTTCATGACTTTTAAGATTTTGCTGGGTCAAAAAGTTCACACGTTTTAAAGGCAATTGCTCATGTTGTTAAATCACTCCCCAGAGCAATTCCTCCCAGTGGCGTAGGAGCGTACAGGAGGCTATTTTAGTGAACTAAGCTGAGTTAATATTGGTAAAGTGCTTGAAGGGTGCTGGGCACACTGGAAGGCCATGTGTAGATATTAAGCAAAATAAATTAAACAATAAAATTGAGTTGTTTCATCCTTACAACAACCTGTGAGGTAGGTTAATGGGATTCTCATTTTACAGAAGAGGAAGATGAGGCCAGAAGGGTTAAGGAGAGATTACTGAATTAAATACCAAAAGGCTGGGGCCGCATCCTAGCTCCTTCACTTATCAAACGTAGGACTTGGGGGAACTTCTCTCTCCAATGCAGCCAACAGTCCTACATCACGGCAGCTAATGTCAGGGTGAGTGCTTGGAATCTGTAGCCCGGGGATTCTCGCCCTTGACTGCATGGTGGAATCACCTGGGGGAAGCTTTCAAACCCCCAGATGCCTGGGTCCCAGCCCCAGAAATTCTGATGGCGTTGGCTTGGGTCATGGCCTCGGCATCAGGAATTTTTAAGCTGCCAAGTGATTCCTGTGTGCAGCCAGATTTGAGGCCCACTGCTAGAGCCTCCCACACTTGCAAGGGATTATTTCTGTATATAGCTGAGGAAGCAACATTCAGTTCTTGCTTTCTGCTCTGAGCTGTCAGGAAATGGCCCACTAGGGTCCGGCTGGAATCAAACCTCTGTCTTAAACTCCAGAGTCAACTCAGTCTGCTAAGTTAGTTTGGGAAGCCATCAATTACCTGCTGTTTTACCCTCCGGTGTGGGTCCCTGGGCGGTGGGGTGTCAGCATCAGCCGTGCTGGCAGGGGCTGCTTTCCAGTGGAGCCTGCTGCTGCTGTTGCTATTTTTCTAGAAGCCAAAGCAGATCTTCACATCAGAGCTTCAGCTCCCCGCTGCCTGTCAGTCACAGCTGCACGACTGAGGCTGAGGGACCAGACGCCTGGCTGCCCGCCACTGGAGCTGGGTAGCAGATTTGCTGAGGTATCTTTGGGGCCAGGCCAGCCTTCCAGCTCACTGTGAGGGCTGGGGACGAATTTTTCTGAGCAGCCAAATGTAGCTCAAAATGAACATGATCAATCACTGGAATGAAAACCTTGGTCAAGTTGCCCCAGTGTGACAGAGAAGGCCAGCACCAGCTCCTGTCTTTCTCCTGCACCTGATAAATTGTGAGACGTATATGTGTCTGCCATTTTTCTGAGGTCGGACACTATCCAGTGATTATGGGGGAAAAAATGGTAGTGTGGAGAAGTTTCTGGAGGAAGACAAGGAAGAAAATGGAAAACTCATATTTAATGTGGGCCTGCTATGCATCAGGCATTGTGTGGACACTAGATATGTAATCTCATTGAGTCTGAACATTATGACGACCACAGAAATTGGACATGGCTATCTCTATTTTATTTTTTTTAATTTTTAATGTTTATTTATTTTTGAGAGAGAGACAGAGTGTGAATGCGGGAGGGGCAAAGAGAGAGGGAGATACAGAATCTGAAGCAGGCTCCAGGCTCTGAGCTGTCAACACAGAGCCCGATGTGGGGCTCAAACTCAAGAACTGCAAGATCATGACCTGAGCTGAAGTCGGACGCTCAACAGACTGAGCCACCCAGGTGCCCCGGCTATCTCTGTTTTAAAGGTGAGGCAATTGAGCCTTAGAGGAGAAGCTTCCTTGTGAGATCCCATGACTAGCCAGGGACAAAGCTAGAATTCACTTCTTGGCCTGTCAGCCTGCATAGCACCTGTTCTTTGTACACTGCTTCTCAAACTGGGAAAGGAAAGCTTTGATCCAGGTAACTAGTTTTTTGTTGGTTTGTTTCTCATTAGGATTATTGTCTGCAGTGTCCATTCTTGGCTCAGTTGTGAAACACTGAAGGTTACTTTTGTCATGGTTCAGCTTCCCTGCTGAATGAATTTAGGTAATATTAGCTGCTATAACAGATGAAGCCCTAAATCTCAGGGGCTTCACACAATACACATTTACTTCTTCCACACACAAAGTCTGGCTGACCATGTGGGACTGGGGCTTTTGCTTTATGCAGTCATGTAGGGGCCCAGATTCCTTCCAACTGTGCCTCTGTTCTCCTCTAGGGCTTCAGTGTCATCCATTACATCCTCTGCTTCTGGAAGGCAGGTAGGGGAAGGGAGTGGGGGGTATCCTGTAGGAGGTTCTATGGCTCAAGTGAGGGCAAGTACACCACATTTCTGTCCGCATTCCATTAGCCAGAACTGCATCACAGGCCAATGGCTAATGCAAGGGAGGCTGAGAAATGTATCTAGCTGTGTGCCAGTGAAGACAGGAAATGCATTTTAGTGAATATATAGCAGTCCTCGCCACAGCTATAGATGCCCCTGAAGTCTCTTCATTCCTGAAGCCTCTCCCGCTTGATCCTACCCATGCCGTCTCCAGAACCTCATCTTGTCCTTCATGTCAACTGTCCTCTGATTGACCTTCTATCAAATTTCTGCCCAGAGCACCTAGATCAGAGCCGTATCTGGCCATGCCTTTGTTGAAGGTCTTGATGAGGCCACCTCACGCCCAAGTGCCACAAACCATGGGCCTCTCAAAAACTATCTGGCCCACCTTCTGCCAGCCCTTCAGAGGGGGGAGCCAGTAATGAAGGGGTTGCCGGCCTTTGGCTTAACTCTTCATTTGGCTAATGATGATGAATGTCGCTGTCTCTGAATCTGAAAGCCCTGGCTGTTTTTCCTGCAGTGTCTCCTGCTTGATGTGTTTTCTTTTTCCTCAGCTCTGCTAGCTTCAGACCCCAGGGAGAAGATGAGTTTTACAGTGATGGACGGTAGGGATTTTTCACACCTGCCAATTCTGACATCCCGAGTCAGCAGGATCTGTGCTGCCAAGATACATGATTTAGAGGCACTACATTAAGCCTAAAAATGTTCCCTTAGTATTTTCATGATCTTTTGTGGTCAAGGACGATTAGAACAGAATTTCCTTCAGAACAAACTGGCAAGGAAAACTCAGTCAATGTCAAGTGAGAATTCTTTTGTTTTCTTCCCTTTCCAGGTGAAAGTGCTCCCATAGTCTTCCCCATTATAACCCCGGATGAGTGGTCAGGACTCAAACCTGTGTGCCTTCTTCATGACACTTTGCAGAAGTGTTAGCTTGGGCTAAACCAAGCAAAGTTTACGTAGGAAGCTACTTTCAATGGCTTGTAGGAGACCTCTTAACATTTTATCAGAGAAGTCCTTGGTCCAGAAGGTTTGGTGGGCTCCCAGTGCCTTGCCCAGATTATGGAGAAACAGGGCACTTACTGAGGTGACACAGGTCTTGTCACACTGTGGCTTGTAGCCTAGAGAAGGGGCCCAGGTGCCTGTCACCAGGTGGTGACCAAAGATCCTAAGGCTCACCTAAGTCAAGCCAGTGGGGGAGCACAACCCATCCCCTCCACCCCCCACCCCCCATCATGAGGCTGCCTTCCCTGGAAGCATATTGCCTGAGGCTTCATGGGACAGTGCTGTATTAAAGACCAGGATGGGAGTGGAAAGTGGGCTGGGGAGGGAAAGAGGAGCAGCAAAGCCCGCAGAAGGTGACTAGCTCAGCCCTGCAGTGGTGCTCTGGGATTTGTGTCTGCACAAAGGACAGGAGGGTGTTCACACCCTTTCCCTATCAGTATGTCACCAATGTGCTGTCCCTGGGCCAACTCATGGTCCATGCCCAACAACACAGCGGGCTCCAACAGCCTAGGGCAGGCCACCAACAGAGATGCAAGTGCTGGTGGTTGGGCAGGAAAGCCCACCAGACACCACATGTCACAATGGGGAATGGTTATGAAGGGGTCTGAATGGATTATTGATGGTCCCCGACTTTGCACCCAGTCGGAGTCTTCTCTTTCATTTTGGAAGAGCCCTTAATATCAACTTTATCTCAAGAGCTCAAAGTGAGTTTGGCTTGGACCCCATAACTCCAAGGGATAGCCTGGGTAGAGGAGATGCTGTGTTTTAGGTGTGGGGCTTCCAAATCTCCTCTCTATATAGGGCAGTGGCCACCACTACATAAGCTGAATGCAGAGGAGGACCATGGCTTGGAATGTGGAGCCAGGCCATTAGAAGAACTTTCAAAGAAAACTTTAACTTAATTCCCATTTTTTTTCACTGGGAAAAGGACTGGAATTTCAGATCTGACATGTCACAGTCTGTTTTAAGCTTAGCTGGCGCCCTGGGGGTGGGAATCTGTGTGCGCGTGTGTGCGCATGTGTCATTCACATGGACGGTGTCTGAGCTGGCAACCCTCTCTGTGGCACTCCTCTCCACCCAACCCATGTGCAGAACCATTGGCCTCTTGGACCTACCATTAGCCTCTTGGACCTAAGCCTTGCAGTGTCCCTTCTTAGCACTCCTGTAATGCCTTGCGTGCAATGTTGTTGCTGGAACCACATTATTTTACAATGATTTGTTCACCTGTCTGTCTTAATCAATAGGCTGAGCTCCTTGAGGTCAGAGCCCATGTCTTATATTTGTCCAAGCTCTAGTGTTCAACTCAATGTCGGGGCATATGGTAGGTATTTAGTAAATATTTGCTGAATGAGTGAATCACATGAGATATCTGAAGAGTTACCAGAGGAAGAGGTCAAGGGCATGAAGCTAGAACCATGACTGAAAAAGGGACAAAAGTCTTGCGGGAATGTTCAGTGTCTTCATTGTGCCAGGCCCTGGGGATGCAGGGTTGAGACTGAGGCTGCACCCAAGTTTGGGAAGTTTAGTCGAACAGGTAAGGCACAAGCACTCCAAAGTTACTGCATTCCTTCTGTATTGGCAGCAAGGACATGATGTAGCCCAGCGGAGGGTGCCATATCTTCCTGGAGTCAGCAGGAACTTCTTCCTTGAGGAGGTTCCACTGGAGTGGGGCTTGAAGGAGAAACCATGTGCTTGAAGAAAAAGAGCTGACATGAAAGCAAAAACAAGTGAAGCCATGGTCATGCAGAAAGAGCTAGCATGTTCTGAGAATGCTGAGTTCAGTGTGGCTCTGAGTGAGCCAGTAGAACTCACCAGGCATCTCCAAACCTCATGGTAACCTAGCAGGATTCTTCCCCTTCTCTCCACCAAGCCTTTCTTGAGCATTGCCAGAAGAGGCCAGTTTCCTCTCCTATGCCCTCTCTCTGATGACAGAGGCACTAATGAGCCCTGGAAAGTCCAAAGCCCCTGATGTGTCAGGGTGGGAGAGGAGCAGAGAGTACTGGCGGACCCAGGTATGAGGGTGCAGCATGGAAGTGAGGGCCTTTAGCTCGGCACTCTGAGCCAAGTCCCACAAGCTGGGGCAGGGACCGGGCATGAGGGCTTGTTTTCCCTGGGGGCTGCCTCCCTGTGGTGGAGAAGGAGGGCAGTCCTCTTCTCCTTTGGGGCTGTCTCAGATTGTCCTCGGCTCTGGTGACCTCCTGCTGTATCAGATCTAAAATCATAATTCTAAAGTTAATCATTTGGCTAAGCCTCTTCATTGTACACATGGCAGAATTAAACTCACCTGCACATGGGGTGTATAAAAAATTTTTATTTAAAAAATGTTTATTTATTTTGGTGGGAGAGGGGCAGAGAGAGAGAGAGAGAGAGAGAGAGAGAGAGAGAGAGATCCCAAGCAGGCTCCACACTGTCAGTGCAGAGCCCAACACGGGGCTCGATCTCATGAACCGTGAGATCATGATCTGAGCCAAAATCAAGAGATGCTTAGCCAACTGAGCCAAGGTGTCCCCGTTCCTCCAGATTATTTTTATTTGATCTTTAATGAGTCTACTGAGGCCCCACCTGGTTGTTAGTGGGATAAAATTAAATGAAATGCCAATTTGGCTTCAGTGTAGTCATCTGTGATGCTATAAATGGGCCTATCAGGAGACATTCAGACACTCATTTGGTGAGAAAGCACTTTCCCTACTCCATGAGGAGAGGGACTTAGGCAGGCTCCTTAGCCTCTTCTGGACCCCAGGCTGATGTCTTCTTGCCAGTGCAACTTGGGATCTGACTATTCTTTTGGTGTGGGCAAGGCCTAGGGCCTCCCAGGATGACCAGGCCTCCCCTAGGCTCCTGCTGACTGCAGACCCCTGGGTACTTGTTGAGGCCTCTGTGCAGCCCACTGCAGGGTGAAATTGTCCTGCTACAGTGGTCTTGTGGTGGGACCTCTGGCTCTTAACCTAGGTGTTACACCCTACAGGGACCGAAGGCAGCTTGCAAAGATCAGGGACACCCGTACTTGATCCCACTGTGCCATGCAGTTGACTGTAAGGTGACTGTTTCAGGTTTGTCCGAGGCCCTCTTATCTCTCAGTGTGGCTACTGCACATTCCAGAAATGGGAGCTCAGGACACACCCCTGTGACCGCTTCCTTACCTCACACTCAAACTTTTCACAAGTTCTTTGCCTGGAAAAGGGGTGGGCTTCTTTTATTCCCCTTTGTCATATTTCCTTTTTCCTGACTCCAGTTATGCCTTCATGGCAGACAAAGATCTCCCTGCTTTCACTACAGTAAAAACCAGAGTCTTCCATTTGCTAATTGGCTATAGGAAGAGAACAAAGGATTCTGGAAAATCCTTCCTGAAGACAATCTCTTGGCTTATAAGGCCCTTGCCTGCTGCATATTTCAGTTTTGAATCTTAAAAGCCAAATATTACTTTGGTCTTTCTGTCTTCACGCCCTCTGCAGCAAAATCTCCATCTCCTCCCCCACTGCCCCACTCCATCTTCCAGCAAATAGATGCCTTGGACTGACCATGGCAAACTCATGTCCTTCAGGAGGCACAGGGAAAATGCACCCTAAAATTGTGAACCAATATTGTCCTTGTGGAATATGCATGAGGCTCCTGAAGTTCCTAAGATTAGATTTAGATGGCTCTGCCCTAGGTTATGTGTAGGGTCTCCATTTCCCAGCCAGTGTGAGTATGGGCTGATGACTCATAGCTGTTCCTGTCTCTGCAAGCTCTGCTCCTCCCCTGCTCACTTCCACCTCACCCTAACACCAATAGTTCTTGATCAATCACCGACTAGCATGGAGGTATAAAAGCCTTGCAGAAATTTGATTAATGTTGTGCTATTTATACTTCAGAGCCTCCCACAGGATCAAGTGGAAGCTAGTCTCCAGTAAAGATCCCATCCTTGCTTAGCTTTCTCCTCCTGCCCTATCCTGCTCCCCCAGTAAATCACTTGCACAAAATCCCTGTCTCAGGCTCTGCTTCCAGGGAACAGGATGTAAGATCTGGTTAGGCTTAATCTCAGCTTATTTGTTTTCTGTCCCTGCTTGAAAAGTTACCACAAACTTGGGGGCTTAAATAGTACAATTTTAGTATCTTATAGTTTTATAGGCCAGAAGTCTGACATGAGTCTCCTTACCCTGAAATCAAGGTGTTAGCAGGGCTGCATTCTTTTCTTAGTTTTTAAATATTTGTAAAGTTTATTTTGACAGAGAGAAAGAGAGAGAGAGAGAAAGCAAGCATGGGAGGGCAGAGAGAGAGGGAGAGAGATATAATCCCAAGCCGGCTCCGTACCGTCAGCACAGAGCCTGACCCAGAGCTGGAACTCATGAACCGTGAGATCATGTCCTGAACTGAAATGAAGAGTTGGCACTTAACCGATTGAGCCACCCAGGCGCCCCAGGGCTGCATTCTTTTCTGAAAGCTCTAGGAAATAATCCACTTCCTTGCCTTTTTCAGCTTCTGGAGGCCACCACATTCCTTGGCTTGTGGCCCCCTAATGTCATCCTCAGTGTTGAATCTCTCTGAGCACTCTTTTATCCTCACATATCCCTCTATAGTGGGAAAAGCTTTTCCACTTTTAAGGACTTGTGATTACATTGGGCTCACTTGGATAATCCAGGATAATCTATCTCAAAGTCCCTTGAGTAACCTTAATCACATCTGCAAAGTCCCTTTTGCCATGTAAGGCAAGATATTGACAGGTTCCAGGGATTACTGTGTAGACATCTGTTATGGGTTGAATTGTAACTCCCCAAAAGGTTTTGAAGTCTTAACCCCCAGTGCCTGTGAATTTGACCTTATTTGGAAATAGGGTCTTCACGGATGATCAAATTAAGATGAGGTCATTATGGTGGGCAGTAATCTGATATGACTATGTCCTTATCAAAAGGGGATATTTGGACACAGCGACATGCACACACACATGGAGAGTTCCATGCGAACATGAAGGCAGAGATCGGGGTGATGCATCTATAAGTCAAGGAACACCAAAGATTGCTGGAAAACCATCAGAAGCTGGAACAAATTTTTCTTCACAGCCCTAGAAAATGAATATAACACCTTTGGGGGAGGCATTATTCCTGTGCCACCAGGCCTGTGAATTGGGAAACAAGTAAGAGCACCCTGGGATCAAGTAGTGTCCTACCTATAGCTCATATGACTCTGAAGACTCAGGAGAAGTTGCCTGAGAGCTTGGCCATGAATGTGTCTACTGTCAGGGTCTGGTCTTAGTTCTACAGGCCTGGTCCTCCTGAATGAAGGAGGAACAGACATTTTGGAACTTCATTAAGGGGTTAACCACCAAGCTGTGTGGGTAGGGTGGGGGTAGGGTAGGAGCATGGAAGGTAGGGATGGGATTATTCTTTGGAGACAAATTATTTGTGGTTTAGTTAAACACTAAGGCCCCTCCACCCCTGCCAAAGAGTTGTAGCCACAGAGGAAGGCCATAGTTTATGTTCTGGGTAAATAAGTGAGGCATCTAAGTGGAAGAAATAAAGAAGGCCAAAGACCCAAGGACAATTTTTAAAAATAATTTAATATTCTAAAATGCACTCATGGCCTTATGTTACACAATAACACACTTACTTTGGGGGCTTTGTCTAACTATGTAACCTTGTCCATTATGTGGTAGGTAGCTTTCCTGGCCCAGTTCTTCCAGTCCCCCGCTCTAGACTGTCAAAACAAAAAAGCAAAAAGAAGACAAATATAGAACAAAAAGCAGAACTTAGTTGCTTTTACTTTTTTTTGCTGATGACAATACGAATATATTGAGGTTGAATGAGAACTCTCTTCAGGGATAGGTGGTAAATGATGAATGGGAGCAGCGGTACTAGACTGACATCTTCTGGAAGGGGCTTTCTCCTTGCTCTTCTCCCATTCAATTCTTCCTTGTCTCAAAGTGTGCTGCCTTCCTTCCAGGCTGGATGTGGTCCTGGCTCATGGACCACATGGGACTGTTCTAGTGTGACTAGAAGTCCTAAAGACTGTTTGCTCCTGGTCCTTCCTTGCTTGCCTAGGGTGAAGCATAAGGAATCTCCAATAGAGACTTCTGTCACTATGACTCTTTTCTGTGAGAAATTGTTGTGGAGAAGTTGGTGAACAAAATTTTACATCTCATGCTGTGGTAAGGTATAAAAATGGCCACAAATGTCCCCCTTCCCTGTGTCTACACTCTTGCAGTGTTTGTGGATCTTGTCTGGCCATGTGACTTGATTGGATCAATGGGACAACAGCAATTGTGACATGGAAGAGACTTCAAAAGTGCCTGCGTAATGGGGCTGGCTGCTGTAGGACTTTCCACTATGTGGACAAGCCTGGGCTAGTCTGCTAGAGGATGAGGGACCATGATGGGAAGAGCAAAGGTGCTTCAGCTGATTGTCGACCAGCCTCCAGCTGACCTAGCAGCTGGCTGATGATGATGCACAAGCAAGCATAGAGCAAAAAAAACAAAAACAAAAAAAACTCAAAAAAACGAACTGGCCAGGTGAATGCAATTCAGATTGCCATCCCACAGAATCATGAGCTGAATGGTTGTTGATTGACAGTTGCCAATGTGTAAAAGATTCAGGGTATCATTGGTGCTCAAGAAACATGAGTTTCCTTCTTCCCCTTCCCCTTATCCCCATCGTTGCTCTCTCTCTTAACCTGATACAGGTAGGGCCATTCAGGTAAAGCTACACATTTAGCCATCTCAAGTGGACCTATGGCTTTTTGTTCCTTGTGGGTATCATCTCTTTGGCCAGCACAAGTCATGCTTTGACTGATGCTCTTTCCATCTGTGGCAGAGCATATTTCCAAAAATGACTATAATAATTCCAGTCCCACATGCTCTTCCAGAACCTTGCCACCCCACGCCCACCCCCCGTCAAGAGGTGGAGTCTATTTTGCTTCCCCCTTGGACATCAGTGGGCATTCATCCCTTTTTGACAGCCTCGACTCACAGACTACAATATTAGTTATGACTAATGTGTGACTTCCAAGGCTATGTCATAAGAGGAAGTACAGCTTCTGCCTGGCTCTTTCTCTCTCTCTCTCTCTCTCTCTCTCTCTCTCTCTCTCTCTCTTACCCCCCCTCCCCACCCCTCCCCTCACGGGCACTGTTGGAATCCTGAGCCACTGTGTAAGAAGTCTTGTTACCCTGTGGCTGCCATGTTACAGATGCCACAGAGAGAGACCATGCAGAGACAGAGATGCCTGAGAGCCCCAGCTGTTCAGCCCCCAGCTATTTGAGCCTTCCCAGCCCAGGCACTAGGCATTTGACTGAATTAGCCTATAAGATGACCTCAACCCTCATCCCCCTCTAACTGCAAACTCATGAACAGCTTGACCATCACTTCTTTTGGAGCAGCAGGCAACTTTCCCACAACAGTGTCTGGTGTAGTCACCATGTAGTGTGCTGTTGACGTATTTTTTCTTACATACATAATCCACAGTTGATAAGGCTGGTGCTGGCCAAGGGTATAGTGAGCATGAGGACCAGCCATTAGAGGACAACATATAGTCAGAACTGATGGAGATAGAAAATTAGGAAGGAAATGCAGCATTAGTGAAAATCTGAAAGATGTTTTTGTTAACTTTTAAGTGAAATGTTATTCTGCACCTTTCAAATAGTCACACTAACAAAGATATGTAGTCCAGTGACTAGACTCCTAAAGGCATTTAATGTTAAATATTAACGCCGAGCACCTACTACGTACCAGGGTCTCTTCTAAGCACTTTCCACGTATTAAGTAATTTAATCATCAAAACATCACCGTATGGGAAGTACTATTACCACCTCATTTTTAAAAAACAAGCCAAAGATCACACAAGTAATAAATGGCAGAGTTGGAATTTGAACCTGGCATACTGGCTCCAGAGTACATGATTTTAATCACTAAACTGCACTATTTCTCAGTAATTGTTAAGCAAACAAATGTTTCCAAATTAACTTATAAGAAAAATATTCTAAGAAAAATATTTTCAGTAAATGGTTTATAAGCAAATGTTGACATCCTGGGGGACTACAAGAGGGGATTCTGATTAAAAATGTTCAAAATGATTTCTGAATAGAAAAATTTTAATCCTTTTCACAAAATTAGGAGTATACGAGTTAGGAACCAAATACTCTATTCTGTGTATGACCAGATGTTGGATTTATGTTTTATCCATCTTTTTAAGTATGAGGAAAACCTTCTGTACCTATTAATAATTAGCAATAAAAGCTGGTATAAAATATGAGTAAATTATACACTTATTAAAAACTCCTCAATAAAAATTTTGGAATAAGCATATGAAAAGCAAAGCAATATGACCTAAACTTTATTAGACATATGGATCAAATAACAAACTTTGGTTTTAAGCCAGTTTATGTGCTGTCAGGAAGCTTTCCCTCCAAAATAGTTCCAGAATATGACCCCTTGTCATGACCACTACCGATACCTCCCTAAGTTAAGCCAGCGTCTTCTCTCACCTGGGTTTTGCAGCAGCCCCCTGACCACGCATGCTTCCTGCTTTCAGTCTTGGCACCTTACTATCTGTCCTCCACACTGCAGCCAGGGTGACCTTTAAAAGAGGGAAATCAGATGTTGTAACTCTTCTTTTTAAACCCCTCCAGTGGTTTCTTGAGGAACTTGGCCCACTTCTCTGACTACCTCTGGCCACATTCTCCCTCTCTCACCAGGCTCCAGCCATGCTGGTTTTCCTTACATTTCTTGAAAACACACCTTGGAGGCTTTGAATTGCAATTTCCTGTGCTTCAGGTCTTCACTCAGCAGGTTCTTTCCCCTCATTTGAGTCTCAGCAAAAAGGTCACCTCTTTAGAGAGGTCTTCCCTTGACTATCTTTTCCACATTTGTCACCCAAAGTCCTCCATTGCCTCACCGTGTTTGTTTCCTTTATTGTACATGTCATGATTTGTATTATCGTGGTCTGTTATTTGCTTTTTTCTTTACTTTCTGTCTCCCCCTGTATTAGTTTCCCCCTATATCCATTTTATTATAGAAGAGACTACCCTGAAGCTCAGTGACGTAAATCATCCCTTATTTAATTACTCATGATTTTGTACGATGCCAATATGGTCTAAGCTCAGCTGGGCCATTCTTGTGCTTGGGCCAGGCTTGGCTGATTTGAGCTGGGCCTGCTCATGTATCTGCTGCCGGCTGATGGCTCAGCGGGACTGGCTGGTTCATTATGGCTTTTCTTGGGAAGGCTGGGGCACTGGGGCCTGTCTCCTCATGTTCTCTCCTCTAGAAGCTTAGCCCAGTCTTGTTCACATGGCAGTTGTGGCTTTCCAAGAGCTTCAGAGCAAAAGTGTCAAGGCCTCTCGCAGTCTAAACTAGGAATCGACACACTGTTACTTCTGTTGCATTCCACTGGCCAAACAAGCAAGTCACAATGCTAGCCCAGATTCAAGGGGTGTGGAAATAGACTCCACCTCTTGATGAGAGGAGCTGCAAAGTATGGTGGCCTTTATTGTATTGCAACACATGCCCATTGGCTTGTAGCTTGGTGGGAGTGGGACCTTGGCCCTGCTCCATGGACTGGTTTTTGGAAACTACTGCTCAAAAGCCCAGGACTTGCTACATTCTGGTCAATCCCATATTAAGTTATTCAAGATGTGGCAATTCTGCCTTTCATATTAACCCACTCTGGAATGTAACCACCAACTGAGAAACTGTCGCTTTAGAGAAAAATTACCCGAGCTGGAACGACGGGATGGGAGGGGGTAACATGAGAAACTTCAAATTAAAGAGTGAGGCTGAAAATCTGTCAAGTTCTGTAAGATAAAAATCTTCTCGAAAGGGCACATCTGCCAAGACCGCATTTTCACAGGCAGTGCTGACTGGGAACGAGGTCAGCATGAAGCTAGTGGCCTCCCCCCCAGCCAGGCCTGGGGAGAGAGTGGAGGGCTTTTGACAAGAACTAAATTGGATCCCCCCAAAGCCAAGCTCTGTATCCCATCTTAAAGAAAAAGAACCGTGGTAAGTGGACGAGGGATGCTGGCAAGGGCAGCCTCATCTTTGCTGTGGACTCGGCTTGGGCAATGCAGAGTTTCCTCGCTGTCACCTGAGATGTTTCCAAGTGGACTCCATCGAGATATATTCTGTGTTTCAGAAGGAAGTCATCATATTGGCCCATCAGTAAGTATTTAGAGCTGACCTACCATATTTGCAGTGCTGTGCTGAATATTTTGGGGACGTCAGAGAAGTGGACTCCTGCCTTCAGAGAACTTACTAGGGACACACAGGCCCTGAAGGCGCTGACAGTGGCCCTGTCAGGTGACAGCAGTTCCCCACAGCTGGGGCCATGAGGTTTTCCTCAGGGGAGGACTCGGCGGGGAGGGGGGGGGCGCAGCTCTGTGTCTGTCATGAGTATAATTTAGTGAACAATTCAGATGTGTGCAGGCATTCTACTAAATGCTTTTTGCTATCCTGCAATTGAATCTTTACAATAACCTTCTCTTGTGGTGAGTGCTATTAGTATCACCATTTTATCAGTGAAAACGAAAGCCCAAAGTCATAGGACTACTTCATGGGCAAGCCAGGATTTCTATTCATGTTTGTCTAATTCCAAGCTAGAACACTATTCTGGCCCAGTATAAGATTATTAATAGTAAACATGAATGTGAACATTTATTTTTACCACATACCACGCTTCACATATATTATTTTACTTAATCCCCATCATAACCTTAGGAAATAGTTATTGTTATTATGTCTGTTTCACAGATAGGGAAACTGAGGCACAGGGAGATTAAGTTCTTGCCCAAGGTCACAAAGCAGGTCGGGTGGCCATGGGTTTCCTCATAATTTCATGAGCTGATGGTGACCCTCCTGTACTTTCTTGCTTTGGGTGCTGATCTGGTTCAATGGTAGGAGAACTGCCACCCACCCACAAGTACCTTCAAGGCATGTTCAATGGGAATCCTGGCTCTTTCCAAAAACCCTTCCCACTGACCCTGATGCCATTCAGGTTGGGCCTGTTACAAATTCCATTCCTCCAGCTTCCCTAGATCCCCACCCTGCTGGAACCCTTACAAGTCTTCCCTTTCGCTCCTTCACTGTTGGAGGATGGCTCTGTGGAAACCACTTCCTTCCTGCTTCCTTTGTCAAGGTCTCTCCTCTTAAGCAGGCTATGGGGCCCAGGGCACATAGCCAAGGAGAATCCAGGCTGCTGAAGGGGCCCTCCTTAAAAGCTCCTGAGAAAAGATCTGGAGCAGCTGACACAGAGGAATGTGGTCTGGATCCTGCAGCCTCCTGTCAGCTTTATTTGAGGCAAATGAAAGCTGACTAAAGAAGAGGGCCAAAGAAACCCAGCCCTATACACATCTTGGACATAACACCAGCTTCTATCTTAGAAGATTCCAGCTGGAGAGGCTCCAGGAATGACTGCAACTAACCCTCTCATTGTGCATAGGATAGGACTAAAGCTCAGGGAGGTCATGGCTAGTACAAGGTCACATAGCCCATTAGTGACAGAGCCTGGCCTGGAGCACCCATGCCCAAGTCAGTGTTCTTACAGCAGACGTTCCAGCCTTCAGTCCTTTGCACGTCGTCTTCACAATTTTTGCCACGTCCACATGCCATCTGCATTGCTCATGACTTAAGATTTTCTTTAAATGGACTAATGTTTGAAGAAAATCAAATTTCTTGAAAAAGGATGCTGCAAATTACTAGTTTGTTCTGTTTTACATTTTGCTCATAAATTTATTGTATATAAAATTACATCATTTGCACCCCACTAGCAGTATGCCTCCCACCTTTTTGCAAACAGGTTTTGCAAACAGACTTCAAGGTGACTGTGAGAAGGAGCTCTGAGTTCAAGTTTCTTCTCCATTACTTACCAGATGCAACATCACTGGCAAGTCACTGCACCTTTCTGAGCTTCTGTTTTCTCATCTGCAGAGTGAGAGGACTAAACACCCTCTCTGCCCTCCCTGTAGATGGGTTGTGAGAACCAAACGTGGGGAAATACTTGAAAGAGCTTTATTCATTCAAACAAGCTAAACCAATGGACATTTTCATTCTCACTCTCCTCAAGAGATTGATTATTTTCCCATTTACAGTAGGAACAGTTCTTTATTTGC
Organism: Prionailurus bengalensis; assembly: GCF_016509475.1. NCBI lineage: Eukaryota > Metazoa > Chordata > Mammalia > Carnivora > Felidae > Prionailurus > Prionailurus bengalensis. The sequence continues at coordinate 13,720,733 of NC_057361.1, forward strand.
TCATCTTCAAACAGATGTGGTCTCTTGAGTGCTGGTTCTATCCTTTTCCTGGAAGAGTGTCTCTGAGCAAATCCCTTTTTGTGGCATGTCTATCTGTCCTGTGTTGTGCTTAGTCCTCGTAGCACATCCCCAGGCAGGTGATGAGTGGAGGTTTATTTTGACATAGCTTGCTGAAAAGACTTTCCTAAACAGAGTTTAAGTCTTCAAAGTCAGAGGGGAAAATATAAGAAAGGCTCACCTAGTAGGGCTTTTGACAGGGAAGGAAAACTGCTGACCTGTAGCTAAGACATCTGATGTGAGTTTCTGGTTGTAAAGTGAAAAGAGGAGCCCCGCTCAGTGCTTCAAGGTCACACACACAGTGGCTGGATGGCTTTGTCGGTATGCAGCACTTGCTCGCTGGGATCAGGGTAAATTTCACTGCAGAAAACGAATTTTCCAATTTCTTTTCTTTTCTTATCCAGTCTTGGCATTGAAAAATCACAAGAACTTGGGGCACCTGGGTGGCTCTAGTCAGTTTAGCATCCCACTCTCGATTTTGGCTCAGGTCATGATCCCAGGGTCATGGGATCGAGCCCCGCATTGGGCTCTGTGCTGACTGTGGAGCCTGCTTAAGATTCTCTCTCTCTCTCTCTCTCTCTCTCTCTCTCTCTCTCTTCCCCCCTTTCCTCCTCCCCCATTTGCATGCACACTCTCTCTCTAAAAAAAAATAAAAAATAAAAATTTAAATTTCAAGGATTTAAAATTGGTTGAAGACAGGGATGTTGGGGGGGGGGCATGTGTGCACTTACCATTTATAACACGTATGTGCCAGGCATTATTTCTATAGTTTTATGAATATTAACTCATTTAATCCTCTCAACACTTGATGAAGCAGGTACTATTAGTAGCCTCACTTTATAGATAAGGAAACTTAGACACAGAGAAGTTAAGTGGCTTGCCCAAGGTCACACAGCTAGTATTAGGCAGATCTGACTTGAACCCAGGCCATCTGGCTCCCCAACCCCTGCTCTTAACTACTACATTATGTTGTGAAATATAAATGTATTGAACTTCCAATTTCTAACATCGTTCAAAGATTGGTTTCAAATCTACGACATCTCCTGTTGCCAGGAGCCTCCCCTGAACTCATACAAGAGAACCCTTCTCTTAACTCCAATTGCACCTTTCCTATGCCTCTTTAAAGGCACATACCACTTTCTAGCTTGCATTTGAATGATTTTTTTTAGGTTTATTTATCTATTTTGAGAGAGAGAATGAGAGAGTGCAAGCTGGGGAGAGGGGCAGAGAGAGAGAGGGAGAGAGAGAATCCCAAGCAGGCCCCACACTATCAATAAATAGCCTGACTTGGGGCTTGAACCCACGAACCGTGAGATTATGACCTGAGCTGAAACCAAGAGTTGGACACTTAACCAACTGAGCCACCCAGGTGCCTCACATTTGAATGATTTTTATGTCTTATCTTCCTTGTGTGTGTGTGCGTGTGCGTGTGTGTGCCTTAACAGTCATCAGTGCTCTTCACCAAATGTTTCTGGCCCTCCACTTCCAAGCATATGGTAGAATTGCATTTCTTAGCCCCCTCCTGGTGGAGCAGTGATATGTGACTTGTTCTGTACAACGATTGTGAGCATAATGTATGTGAGTCACTGCTGGGCCGACCACTGAATCTGCTGTGAAAAATTGTCTGAATTCTTCTTTGTTCTGGCACAGTCACAGGCAACATTTAAGACAGTGCCTGGTCTATCTGCCTGGGTTTCTGGGAGGCCACAAAGGGCAGAGTCCTTCTGTCAACCAATAATGGGCATAAACTATGAGCAAGATTTTATAACTGTGTTGTAAGAGATATTTGTTGATAAGATATTAGGGTTATTTGTTACTACAGCAAAACCTAACGTATCCTGACTGTTGTAGTTTAGTTAGTCCTGTTTTAGTTATCAGTGTGCAATATGAGAGATGGGTAACATCTTAAGAGCTTTAGGGTTTGGCTTTTTTTTTTTTTTAAGTTTTTTTTTAATGTTTTTTTTAATTTATTTTTTGAGACAGAGAGAGACAGAGCATGAACGGGGGAGGGGCAGAGAGAGAGGGAGACACAGAACCAGAAGCAGGCTCCAGGCTCTGAGCCATCAGCCCAGAGCCCGACGCGGGGCTCGAACTCACGGACCATGAGATCGTGACCTGAGCTGAAGTCGGCCGTTTAACCGACTGAGCCACCCAGGCGCCCCCTTTTTTTTTTTTTTTTAAATTTTTTTTTTTTAATGTTTTTTAGGGTTTGGCTTTTTAAGGGAAAATTTTAACCAGGGATAGGATTGACCTTAAAATACATAGGTAAAAGCCTTCCAGATTGGAAAGGAAGAAATAAACTTTCTATTTACAGAAGACATCATTGTCTATGTAGAAAATCACAAAGAATCTACAAAAATAGGTTCTAGAACTCATAAGTAAGTTTAGCAAGGTCACAGGATACAAGACAGATATACAATAATTTATTGTATTTCTACATATTAACAATAAACATTTGGAATTCAAAATTTAAAAACAGTACCGTTTACATCAGCACCCCAAAAAGAGAAACATTTAGGTGTAAGTCTAACAAATTAAGTGCAGGATCTGTATGCTGAAAACTACAACACACTTAAGAAACAAATCAAAGAAGATCTAAATAAATAAGGAATATCATGTTCATGGATTGGAAAACTCAATATTGTTTAGATGTGAATTCTCATGAAGTTCATCTAAAGACTCAATACAATCCTACTAAAAATCCCAGCATGATTTTTGGGGGCAGATATTGATAAGCTGATACTAAAATTTACATATAAAAACAAATGGATTGGAATAACCAAAATAATTTTGAAAAAGAACAAATTCAGTGGACTCGCACTGTGATTTCAAGATTTACTATAAAGCCACATTAATCAAGACAGTGTAGTATTGGTGAAAGGACAGAAACATAGACAGATGGAACAAAATAGAGCCCAGAAATTAACCCACTCAAATATTGATTTTCATCAAAGTTGCAAAGGCAATTCAACCAAGAAAGAATAGTCTTTTCTATAAATGGTACTAGAACAATTGGACATCCATATGCAAAAAGATGAACCTCTGCTCAACTGCACAACTTATATAAAAAATAACTCAAGATGGATCATATATATATATATGTATATATATATCACACATAAATAACATATATATAAGTATATATAATAACATAATATATATGCAACATATATAACATAAAAATAAAGTTATAAAGCTAGGAACACATAGGAGGAATCTTTGTGACCCAAAGAGTTCTTAGATACAACATGAAAAGTATGATCCATAAAAGAAAAAAATCAATAAATTAGACTTTACCACAATAAAAACCTCTGCTCCTAGAAGGACACTCTTGAGAATGAAAAGACAAGCCAGAGATCTCTAGAGAAGATATTTGCAGGTCACGTTTCTGACAAAGTACTTGTATCCAGAATGTATGAAGAACCCTCTAAATTCAGCGATGGGAAAGCAAACATCCCCTTTAAAAAATGGGCAAAAGACTTGAACAGGTACATCACCAAAGAAGACATGTGGATGGCAAAGTGTTCACCTTGATTAGGGAAATGCAAGTTAAAACAATGTGATACTTCTTCACATTTATTACAATGGCTAAAACTTTTTAGGAGGAAAAATACCAAATGTTGGCAAGGATGTGGAACAATTGGAACTCTTTCTTTAAAAATGTTTGTTTAGGGGCGCCTGGGTGGCGCAGTTGGTTAAGCGTCCGACTTCAGCCAGGTCACGATCTCGCGGTCCGGTCCGTGAGTTCGAGCCCCGCGTCAGGCTCTGGGCTGATGGCTCAGAGCCTGGAGCCTGTTTCCGATTCTGTGTCTCCCTCTCTCTCTGCCCCTCCTCCGTTCATGCTCTGTCTCTCTTTGTCCCAAAAATAAATAAACGTTGAAAAAAAATTTTTTTTTAAAAATGTTTGTTTATTTATTTATTTTGATAGAGCAAGCCAGAGAGCATGTGTGCAAGCAGGGTAGGGGCAGAAAGAGAGGGAGAGAGAGAGACTCTCAAGCAGGTTCTGCGCTGACAGTGCAGATGTGGGGCTCGATCCCATGAACTGTGAGATCATGACCTGAACTGAAATCAGGAGTTGGATACTTAACTGACTGAGCCACCCTCAGTCGGAACTGAGGTGCCTCTCAGTTGGAACTCATACATTGCTAATGGAAAAGCAAAATCATACAAGCACTTTGGAAAACAATTTGTCGGTATCTTATAAAGTTAAACCTGCACTTACTAGCAATCCCACTTATAGGTTTTTGCCCGAGAAATGAACACATATGTTCACACAAAAACCTATACATGAATGTGCTTATCAGATTTATTCGTAGTTGTCAGAAACTAGGAATAACCCAAATGCCCTTCAACTGGTGAATGGTTTAAACAAAGTGCTACATCCATCCTGTGGAATTCTACTCAGCAAGAAAATGGAATGAATGACTGATACATGCAACAACATGGAAGGTTCTCAAAGGCATCCTGCTAAGTGAAAGAAGTTAGACCCAATGGACTACATACTGTGTGATTCCACTTACGTGACATTATGGGAAGGGTAAAACTATAGGAACTATAGGGATGCAGCACAAATCGGCAGTTACCAGGGGTGAGTAGGACGAGGGGGTTGATTACCAAGGAGCATGTCACGGGAAAGTTTTGGTGTGATTGAACTATTCTGTGTCTTAATAGTAGTCAGTGGTTGCACAACTGTATGCATTTCTTTTAGGTTATACAAATGTATACCACAAAGAGGGAATTTTACTAGGTACAAATTAGAAGTCAAGTTTGGCACACCCTACTAATTTTTCTTAAGTCTCTCTCATTTTGAGTGTTTAAATCCCTCTGCAATCAGTGCCTGTCACATGTGCGTGCGTGCATGTGTGTGTGTGTGTGTGTGTGTGTGTTTCTGTCTCCCGAAGTCAGGTTTCCGAGGGAGTGGAAATCATCCATGCTCATATAATTCCTTCATCTCTGCCCCAGCCTGAGTCACCCTTTTGTTAACAGGAGACAGGGAAACTCTCTGGAGGCATTTTAGCATGAAGCGCCAAGCCTGCCTCAGACTGCAGTGCCAGTCAGATGAGAATCTGGTTTCCCACTAATTATGCCTACTATTGTATCAGTTTGACTCCCCAAATAATCCATTGGGTGGATCAGTCAACCGGCTCTGTCATATATCCTGGTGTCCACAGATCCATAAATGAGGAGGAGGAGGAGGACAGGAAAGAAGAGGGGCCTGGTCCAGTGTTCCATGAAGTCCATGGGGGAGCAACTCTACCTTGTATTTAACTTTTATATTTTTGGTATAACATTTATATAGTAAAGGGCATAAAGTGTACAAATCTTCATTGTTTTGCTCCATGGATGTCTACCTATGTATATACTCAAGTAACCACAAGCGAGATCAAGACATAGACCATTTCCCGCACCCTAGGTGGTTCCTCATCCCCCTTTTCAGTCAGTAACCATCTCGCATTCCCTCCAGAGGTAACCACTATCCTGACTTCTATCACCATAGCTTAATTTTGCCCATTCTTGAACTTCATATAAATAGTATCACTCAGTCTGTACTCTTGAGTTCAGCTTCTGTAAGGTTCATTCATGTATGTGTGTGTGTGTGCGTGTATACACATATACACACACATATACATATATGCATATATATACATATATATACATACACACATCTGTCATTTTTTGCTGATTAGCATTCTATTGAATATTCAACAATTATTCATTGACAAACATTTGGGTTTTCACAGTTTGGGACTATCATGAATAAATCTGCTATGAACATTTTCGTACATGTCTTTTGGTGGACACAATCATTCATTTTCTTGAGTTTACGCCTAGGAATGGATTGCTGAGTGATAGGAGGTGCATATTTTAGCTTTAGTAGACATTGCCAAACAGTTTCCCAAAGTGATTATACCATTTTGTGTTCCTATCAGCCGTGTATGAGAGCCCTTGTTGCTCAGCACCTTGTCAGCACTTGGTATTGTCAATGTTTTTAGTGTTAGCCATTGTGGTGGGTGTGTGGTGGTATCTCACTGTGGTTTCAATTTCTCTTTGAAATGTACATGTGCTCCCTTACTGTTGCTACAATTTCTGATTGAAACTGTTGCCACAGGTTTAGAGTTTTTGATTGGTTCAGGGGTGTGGAGGTAAACTGGCACCTATAGGTGAGGGGCTGGTAGGAGAAACAGTTTCATTAGGAGAGGGGGCTTAGGAATTGTCCTAGCATTGAAGCCCAGAAGGGGGATAGCATCTATGTGCCTATTTTCTTGAAGGCTGTCCCCTCAGAGAGCTGGCTCAATATTGACAGGCATAGTCATTCCTTCAGGAGATTGTGCTTGAGTCATGACAGGAAGAATGTGTCCCTCCCCTGGGAAGATGGGCTGCTCTGAACCTTTTTCTGGAACTATATGATTTGGCATGGTATTTATAGTCATTTGTTTTCAGAATGACAATGTGTCAGTTTAACTACCACTCCCTTGATAGGTTTGTCAATTGGAAGAGAAAGTGGGAAAAGAGCCGAAGAAACAATTGAATGTTTATCAAGAGGGGGAGAAACCAAATCTCACCTTCACCTTTTCATTTGACCATCCTCTAAGCACAGGTACCTCTAAAAGACAAATCTTACTGCCCAGTTCCTCAGGCCAGTCCTGAGTTATGGTGGGAAAATAATGGAGAAACCTGGGCATGTGTGTAAAGAGCCCTAAGTGCTCTCTAGGCCTGTTTTGGCCAACCTAGTCCCCATACCTGTGCTAGCCCAAGGGAAAACCCATTAAATTAACTAGCAAATGGCACTTATGGGCTTGGGAGTTGACGATCTCAGCATGAATGTGGACTGTGCCACTTAAGAATTGTGTGACCGTGGCATGTTAATTGGCATCATGGAACCTCAATTAAAACACAGATACTAATACTTAGCTCACAGGACTTTTTGGGTAAAGATTAGTTGGGACAATAGATACAAAAGCACCTAACATATACAGTTGGTGTGCAGTAAAATATTATTGATCTAATAGCCAAAAACTGGCAACAGCTCTGTCCTTGAACAGGTGAATGGTGAGACAAACCATGGTGCATACAGACCATGGAAAACTACTCAGCAATGGAAAGGAAGGAACTACTGCTACATACAGAACTTAGATGAGTCTGCAGAGTGCTGTGCTGAGAGAAAAAATATTCTAAAAGACTACATCATTATGATTCCAGTTATATAACATTTTTGAAATGACAACATTTTAGAAATAGCGAACAAATTAGTGGTTGCTAGGGGTTAGGGATGGCATGGAGAGGTGAGAGAAACGTGGGTGTGGTTATAACAGGGCATCATAAAGGAGTTTTGTGGTAATGAAACTGTTCAGTATCTTGACTGTGTTGGTGGATACACAAACCTACACATGAGATAAAATTTCTTAGAACTACACACACACACACACACACACACACACACACACACAAAACTGGAGAAATCCAATTAAATTCTGTGGATTGTATCAATATAAATGTCCTGGTTGTGATGTGTAGTATTATAGTTCTGTAAAATGTTACCATGGGGGGAAACTTGATAAAGAGTTGACAGGATATCTCTGTATTATATCTTACAACTTCATGTAAATCTACGATGATCTCAGTACAAATTTCAATTAAAAATACTATCCATCTGTAAGTATTACATTGGATTACAAGAAGCACTATTTAATAATAAGCTCAATTTAATAACTTAGGGAAAAAAAAGAAAGACACTACCTCATTAAATCTATTTATAGATTGCAGAATAGTTCCTGACTTGAGAAATATTCCAGTGTGTGTGAGTGTGTGTGTGCATGGAGGGGGAGAAATTACAACTGAAATCAAGGAAATATGATAGTTTCTAGCAGCTTCTCTACCCTCCCCCAACTTCCATCTTCTATTTCTCTTCTTTCTGGTCTCTCTTCATATACCCAAGGCTCTCATTAAGCCTACTTCCCAAAGAAAGGAAAAACCAAGTCACACCAATGTGTTGCTGACTTGATTAGTTAATTAATTTACTGTTTCTCCTTCAACTCTGCCCACCCCACCACCCAAGTCATCTTTGAGCCATTGTATAGTGACTTGTATATAGTTATTAAATATTTGGTGAAGCTAACGAAAGGACTTTAAAAGGGAATCACTGCTTGGGGTAATTCGTAAGCTAGAACAATAACTCGGTCATGGTAAATTGTTCAGCACCTTGGCACCTGGTCGAGGAAGATAGTTAGGGATGAGACCTTTTCTGGCTCTGTTCAAATAGAGCAACAGAAATTCCTGCCCAGTCTAATCTCATCTACACACAAAGCTTGTCTTTTCCCAAATATGTGTTCAAGTTTTTAAAAAATCAGCCTAAAATTGTAAGGGCAAGTACACGTTGGGAAATCAAATTATCATTAACACAAATGTGACTTTTGGTGGGTGTTCTAGATCCATCAGATGATGATTGATGATGAGAATTTTGTCTTCTAATTCTAAATTTATGATCTTGCTTATACTATCCTGGGAAAACATTTTTATAATGTTGTATATTGTGTATTTGAGTTAATATTTAAAAATTTCTCTCCCTAGCTTCAAAATCCCCCACGGCATAATGATAATTAGCTTGAATTCAGATTTATGCAAAATGCAATAAAAGTAACTCGATATTTTAATTATTGGCAAACCAATTTTTATTTTCTTAGAGTAGATACAATTAAAAATAGAAGCCACAACTTCTGATGACTGTTTTTCAACTTAGATATTAGGATAATGTTTTAAAATATTGTCCAAATATGTTTTCCCTCTTTTGCAGGTAGTTTTTACTAAAAAAAAGAAAAAAGAACTACTTGCTGTTCTTTTTTCATTAAGATTATGCCATAAGATTTAGGCCTGCTGTCCTGGGAGGAGGTAGATACAGCACAGGACAAATTAATCATTGCTTAGCTTTAAATTGCAACTGGATTTTTAAAAACCCTTACTGGGACACTAGTCTTCAAAGCCAGACTAACAAGGGAAAGAAAAGGATTTTTCTCTGGATTCCCAAAATTGGGCTTTTATAAGACAGAAACCAAAGCTCAGAAGGTTGACCATGGAAATGCCATAGAGAGGGAAGGATGAGGACACAGTGCAGGTGAGGGATGCTCCCTCACAGGAGAGGGAATGCTCTCCCAGTTCTAGGAGGGCAAGATGGTCACGGAAAAGAAGAAGCAAATGTCACCTTATCTCCCCATCCTTCCCACTCTCCAAATAGGGCATGGGGGCAGGAGTAAGGTCTGGTAGAAACACCCACATTGGCTTGGGAGAATCTGAAAGCACCAGGGTAAGGGGCCACCTCATCAGGAACATCCTGAATTAGTATGAACATCTCAGGGAAACCCATGGTAGCATTGTGTTTCATCCTCCTCGATAAGGGAGAAGTGAAAGAAGAGCAGCCTCGTAGTCTTGTAAGAGTTCCTGGGCCCCTGACTTGGGCATGGAAGCACTGAGAGGGCAGATGCACCCGAGAAAGCCTGAGGGAAACTTGCTGAATTTGGGGACCTTGAAATGGAGGTGATGGCAAGGGCCACAATGACCAAAAGACCAGCCACTCCTCAGTAGACACCAGGGCAGGATACCAAGCAGCCCGGTGGGTCAAGCCACCCCCAGAGAACAGCAGGAGGATGAGGCCATCTTCCCTCAACCACAAAAATGTACCTAGTCACCATATTGGGGAAAAAAAGAGGAGGAATAGTCATCCATAGGGAGGCAGAACTCTGAAAAACTGTGTAACTTTCTGAAAGAAGCAATTAAAGCCAGAAGAAACTGAGATGTATATAATTAGCATCCTCAATGAAGATAGGAGCTCAAGAGCAAGAAGGAAAGAAAGTCGTATTTCTGTACATCCCAGTGTGTAAGTTGTAAATATGCACCCTGGTATACTTTTTAAAAAGTATAACTTATCCAAAGAAGAATGGACAAAGGAGTTGTGGCAAAAGCTGGAATAATGAGTTGGAGATGCTGAGGAGGTGGGGCCTTCTTTTGCTCTGCTTGCCTGACACATTCATCTCCTGCTTGGCTCAAGGATGTTGACACACTGAGCCTGTTGCCTCCACAAAGCTGTAATTCACGTTCCTCAGGTAGGCTCCTCTCCACCAAAAGCCTTTCATTTCTCTCTGAAAGATGTCGTCTTTAGAGAGTATCTTCTTAGAGTGTCTATTTCAGAAGGCTTTCCCACTCCCCAGCCTGGTTGTAGTGGTCGTCCCTTGATGCATAACAAATCACCCCGAAACTTAGTGACATAAAACGACCACTTATTATGCTCACGGATTCTGTGGTTCAGGAGTTTGGACAGGGCACAGCGGAAACAGTGGGGCCTCAGAGGCTGATGGTGACTTGACAGCTGGGGCCTAGAATCATCTGCAGCCTTGTCCACTAAACATGCCTGGGACCGTAGCTGGGGTTGTTGGCCAAAAGTCCCGTACATGACCTCTCTGTGTAGCCTGGGCTTCCTCACAGTACGGTGGCTCAGTTTCAAGGAAGAGCATTCCAAGAAAGAGCCAGGTGGAAGATATATCGCCTTTTCTAATCTGGTCTTGGAAGTCACACATCACTTCTGCATTCTGTTCGTTGAGGCAGTTACAAAGGCCCACCCAGGTTCAAGGGGAGGGAAAATAGACTCCACCCCTCGATGGGAGAGCAGGAAGGATCTGGAAAAGCATATGGAACTGGAAATATCATTAAGGCCATTTTTGGAAAATATCATCTGCTTCACAGATCCGTTCCCTTTCTCAGTAGAAGATTAGAAGCCATTGGATACCCTTGACCCCATTTCTTCTTCACCCTGTCATTTTACCAGGGTCTTATTCCACATTCTTCCCGTTTTCCAGCCTCTTCCAAAAAGAGTATTCTTTTGTGTGTCTCAGGGCCCACTCTCCCCTCCATCCCCTTGATCCACCACTCCCCATCCAGCCTGCCATGGTTCTTCTCCTATAATAAAACCCACTTGCTTATGCAGGTCTCACATGGCCCTCTTCACATCCTCCTGTGAGAATTGCGGCTTGGGAAATTGATGCAAAAAATGCTGATAATCTGGCTACTATTACTGCTGTAAGAAACTGCCCTTCATCTCTGCCAGGAGTCTTGTGTCTTCTGCCAGCATCCATAAAACTGTGACAGGCTAGCTTGTTAGTTAGTAAGGATGGTAAAATCTTAGACCTTTTGCAGTTCCTGACACGTACTTTGTGCCAAGTGCTTTCACATACAATATAGCTAATCTTCACCATAACCCTGCGATGTATGTGTGAAGAGCCCCATCTTCTAGATAAGGAAACAGATTCCTAGAGGTTTAGAAACTTTCCCAACTTAGTAGGAAGGTTTGGATTTGAACTCAGGGCAGTCTGTTTTGAAAGCTGTGTTTTTCCACAGTTCTATAGCAATCCTGTGGCTATAGCCACTATGCTTCAGGGAAAGAATGAGCCTTGTTTACTTAATCACCTGCTGCACAGGACAAAATCATTCCAAAAATAGCCTTCTACTTGACTTGTGAAGTCTTTGGAGATTCAGGGCTATTTGAAACAAAAATCTGACTCCTTAATATATCTCATTTCTTTGCGGCTTTTTACATATATTTTCTCTGTTATTGCAAAGTTCCACATGGAATTTGAGAATCTGGCAGTTGGTCATTTTTCTCAAGGAAAAGAAACATTAAGACATTTGTTCTTGGAAAAATCAATCTGTGTATGTGACATGTATACCAACACATATATACAATGGAGCAATCTATTCAGGATTTATTTTTATATAGAAGAATGCTGTTATGCAAATATACATAGACTCATTCTATGGTTTAAAGACATTTTCTATATGGAGAACAAGGAATGGCAGGAAGGAGAGGGGACGGAAAGAAAGAGACAGACTTGCACGGACACACAGAACAAATCTACCTTCCCTAGGCTCTTTTAAATGTCTTTTGACGATTTGAAAGCATATTTGACATTCTAACTCCACCTTTAGAAGTAGAGCTCCAAATGCTAGTGAATACCTGTTGTGGCTTTTTGCCATCCACATTACTGGAATTCCACAGTAGCATCAGAGCCCCTTTATTGAAGAAACTGAATAAAATAAGCAACAACATCTGAAGCCCCCTAAACCCCAAATCCACTTTTAAAACTATCCTAGAGGGGCGCCTGAGTGGTTCAATCGGTTAAGCACCCGACTCTTGATCTTGGCTCAGGTCACGATCTCACATCAGGCTCTGTGCTGTCAGTGCAGAACCTGCTTGGGATTCTCTCTCTCCTTTTCTCTCTGCCCCTCCCCTGCTCACGTATGCAGTCTCTCTTTCTCGTCACCCCTCAATAAATAAACATTAAAAAACATCCTGAAATTATTTCCCCCCTGGCATTGGTGATGACAGATCAGATTAATAGCGATGGTATGTCTTGCTGACTGCTACTCCACACTTTGGAGTATGGGCAGCTTCCAAGGCTCAGGTGCCAGGAAAATAAAAGGAAGGTCAGGGGTCACTTGGCCTCATACTTAAGCCCTGAACTCAAAAGCAACTGCTGAAGGCGCCACATGCTTTCTCATCCCCCTCTAGCCCATAGGCTCAAGTCTGATTTCACCATGTTCACCAGAGCCCCCTGGTTTAATTAGCATAACTGTGGCTGTGAGAGCACATGGCAAAGATTACGGTTTCCATGACCTCACTGATTCTGGAAAACACTGATATTTCAGAAAATATATGTATTCTTTCCTTCTGGGATTAAGAACAAATCTAATAACATACACAGGACGCCGCCTCTGAGTTTTCTCTTCCATCCTCCAACCCCCAAGCACTGATCCTCTTTTTCCCTTTACCACAACCAAATTCAAGAATCCATTTAAATGAATTCAGAGTTTAAAAGGCACAGACATGGGCTGCTTATCAGCACTCTACCCGATTGATGTGATCCATTGTCTCCTGCACCCCCCTTTTTGGAAATGACTATGCGGTGTCTAGCCTATAATGTGTAGGACCTACCTTTCCCCAACAATCCCAGTTGGGGTTGGTAACTTTTTCCCTATGTAATTCCCCTCTTTATGAGCTGCTGTAGTGGGAAGGAGCAAAAGGAGCTCCTCTTTAGCAGACTCTGTTGGTTTCCTGTACATATCTCTTGAACTCTACCATTTCAGAGTGTTCCCACTGACTTCCAAATGGCAGCATCTACATCTCTGTGCCTGATGGTTGTTTCTTGGACAGTGGGGCCGCTATGCTCCCATATGTGGCAGGCTTGTAGTGCCAAGGAATTAACACCCCTGAGAACAGCCTTCAACTGATGTCTCTTGGCTGTAGGGGTATGAGTGCCTCAGCTCCCTTTCCCCTCGTGTGGAGTAAATCTGAGACCTGTGTTTTACACCATTCCCCAGAGCTGCCTTATGGGATTAATTTCCAATTATCTATTGCAGATAGATGGCTTGATAACGTACTCCGTACTGGATGCCTTCCCTTCTCCGAATCACTTTTCCACTCTCCTATTCATGTTCCCCAAATCTCCCAAGTGAACTACTTGCACTGAACTCTCAGGAGAACCCAAACTCAGGTACCCTCTAAAAATTATATAATACCATTAAGGGAGCTTCCCTTAACCCATTCACTGAAAGAGCAAGGAAGCCTGGGTTAATGATTTTGATACCCTTTATAGGCTCCAACAGAGAAGAAACTCTGGCAGTTTCATATGAAGAAATGCATTAATTTTAGCTTTCCATTGATTACTTATACTCAAAACAAGTGAAGCAGTCCTGGTTGATTTGGATAGTTTTTAAGTGCTTGCTCGCCGTTTGGCTTGTCTACTTTGCCCACTTTTGTGTCTCCCAGTAGATAAAGTCAAAAGTATTTCTGTGATGAGAATAGTCCATTGCCTTTATATATAAGGGGTCTGAGTTTCAATGACAACTCTCCCATTTATGGTGTATCTGGACATGTTTTAAAATTCTTTAGTTCAGTTGTCTCTAAATTCAGGGCAAAATGTCTATTAGGTTCTTCATTCATCAAATATTTTTGAGCACCTAGTGCATACTGGTTTTGTACTAGCTCCCTGAGGTATAGTCATGAATAGAGTTTCTTCCCTCATGACACTCACAGCATAGATGTTGTGGGTTCTGAAATAAGACAGCCGGGCTTCAGATTCTGCTTCCACTAGCTCCATGACCTCACTAAACTTTTGTTTTTCTTTGTCTACTGGGACCAATTTCCTCACAGGGTGTGAGAATTAATATCTATGGTCAAGGTAAAGCATACAGTACATTGTTCCCAGTATATAGGAAATGTTCAATTAGTGGGTAAGACATAAGAGGATCACAATAGTTAATATTTATTGAGTGTTTACTATATTCCAGTCACTGCTTAAACATTTCAAATGCATAAACTCGTTTAGGTCACCCAAGAACCTCTAGTGGTAGACACTAGTCTTTGCTATTTTTATCATCCCCATGTTACAAGAAAAGAGGTACTGAAAGGCCAGGTAGCTGGTCAGAGGTCACATAGCTAATATACAGAGCTAGGATTTGAAGCTAGCTGGTCTGGATGCAGAACCCACACTCTTAACCTTCCTCCTTCACTTCTTGAGGTGTGGTTCTTGGAGTAGCTTGTTAGAAATGCAGAATCCTGGGCGGACCCCAGATCTACTGACTCAGAATCTGCATTTTAACAAGATGCCCAGGTGATTCATATGCATATTACAGTTGGAGAAGGACTGCTGTACCCTATGCCAGTTGGCCTTTGATGACCTAAGGGCTTATATGCTTTTAGAGCAAAAGTCTAGGAATGCCTGAATAATAATTAATTAAGGTAATTAAGTAAAATATAATGTACCTTATCTGAAAGTCATTGGCGTATAGGTACTCAGTAAACACTAAAACACATACACACGCACATACACACACTACCCACAAACATGTCACCATTGTAACCTGAGCATATAGCAGTGACTTCTGTTCCTCCCCTACCGCAGCTGCCCCACAGGTGTCTCCAGTCCTAACTCATTCTGCATTGGCCATCAGCCATTAGGAATTATTGCTGACAGCCATGTTCCCTCTCACCTTGATGCTTCAGGAAGGAATTTGCATAGACATAATTGGCTTGTTTTGTTTTCTTCCCTTCTTTGTTGTCATGGTTACTCAGTTCATTTGCATCTTCAAGCTTCTTTCAAATTAACCTGAAAACCACCCACTGTCTCCTTCAGAGGCAGAGTCCTAATTCCCAGGGGTCTGGGTGATGGTTTTAGATGAAGGTACCTCCTAAGTAGAAACAAATTTTAAGATTCAGCCTGAAACCACAATTCATCTGGAGATTTCCTCTTCAGATCTGGTTGGAGCTCTGGATCTTGCATACATACATGTCTCAGTGGCAGAGATTGTGTCCGAAAGCAGAAAAGAAGTCATTATTGTGATGACTCACTGCAGAGACTGTAGGGAGAAGGCACACTTCTGGAGGCAATTCCATTTTTACAATGTGGAAAAAAGAAGTTTAACTCATTAAGCCTTTATCCCTGATGATGTCAGTCATAAAAGAAACTCAAAGTTCCTTGGCCATCCCTCACTTACTTACCCTAGTCCCTGGATTCCTGTTTCAGTCATCTGCTGTAACCAAACCACTCAAAAACTTAATAGCTTAAAACACCAACCATTTTATTATTTCACACGATTCAATGGGTTGAACAGGCTAACCTGGATTGTTCTTTTGCTCATGATGTCAGCTGGGGCAGCAGTTATCAAGGGGCTTGACCGGACTAGAATATCCAACATGGCTTGCTGATATGGCTGGCAGTTAATGCAGGCTTTTGGAAGAAAATTCCAGTGGACAGTTGACCAGAGTTCTTTGGTTGCCTTCCATGTATCCTCTCCATATGGCTTGGACTTCTCACAGAATGGTAACTGAGTCCCAGAAGGGAGTAAGTAGTCCAAAGAAAGAAGTACTCTTGGTCAAGGGGCAGCACTGATTCAGGGGGAGGATAAATAGGCTCTCTACCTCTTGATGAGCATGCACGGAAGGCAGGAGTTGGGGAATCCTTGGAGACAAGCTTACACACACCCCTTCCTGACATTTTGGTCTATCTTTTCCCAATTCCTTAAACTTTTCTACTGCGTCCTCTGGACTTCTTGTTCGGTCATCAACAAAATTCCTTCTATTGTAAATCTCTTCTCTGCATATTTCTTTTACCTTCTTTCTCTATATGGAACCTGGCTTTCCCTTGAGGACACAGCTTTTCCTGCCACCTTCTCAGATGGTGGCTATATTCTCTCCCGTGTTCCTCGTATCCCTAACCTGGAAGGTGGGATAGGTAATTTTCCTTGCTATTTCTTTCTTTTTTATATATATAAAGTTTTTTTTAAATGTTTATTTACTTTTGAGAGAGAAAGAGAGCGTGAGCAGGGCAGGAGCAGAGAGAGAGGGAGACACAGAATCTGAAACAGGCTCCAGGCTCTGAGCTGTCAGCACAAAGCCCGATGCAGGGCTCGAACTCATGGATGGTGAGATCCTGTCCTGAGCCGTAGTCAGGCACCCAACCGACTGAGCCACCTAAGCGCCCCTCCTTGCTATTTAGTTCTAGTTTCCCATATCATTCTCTCTTGTTCCTCACTCATACCACCCCATACCCATATTTGAATGTCAAGTCATCTGACTCTACCACCCACCACTCTTCCTGGTTACAGTCATCAGCCAACCCTGTGTCATTTTCTCTCTCTCCTCTAAAATTTCACTCTAATATTGCTCTCATCTTGATTCTTGGGGGTTTCCATATCATGTCAATAACCTTTCCGATGTTCTACTGTCTGTACTTTGACTTTCCTTCTTCTAGCAATTTTGTCTCTCTCCTCCTCAGCCACAAATTCTCATAACCATACAGTTGAATTCCTTCATCTCCTTCATAATCTCTGTTCTTCCAAGGCACCAAGTCCAAGCAGTTGTTTTGATTCTATGAAAAGTAGATTTGGGGCATTACAAAATTACCCACAATACCCTTAATGCAGAATGGCTTTAGCCAGTTTAGTTAAGAGCTGCTTAACAGAGATGAACAGTAACCCCCAATAGTGTGCTCAACACTGGAATGAAGAAACCTGCTAAATCCGCCGGGACATAGTGTAGGGCATAATGCAATGGGAATCATTTAGAGGCAAAAGGGCTGGGCTTGAGACCTACCTTTGTTTCTTGGGTGTTGTGGTTTGTCGGGCAAGTCACTTAATTTCTATGAGCATCATCAGTTTTCTTGTATAAAACTATGTAAGACATTCAGTTGAATCTACCTCATAGGATAGCTTTGAGGATTAAGTAAAATATATATGTGATATTCATTTGTAAATTGTAAGGGACCTTACAGTGTGATTATTTATGTTAACTTGTGCCAAAATTTTGTCTGAAGGATGGTGTGATAGCCACAGTTTCAATAAGAATCCCTCCATTTTCATAATAAATAAAGGTATACTTGAAAGCTTTCCCAGGGAGAGTTTGTTGTAAACTGGTTCTGAAAGATTTTGATACCTGTTCCTAATATCCAGTACTGTCACTTCTGTTCATTTCTGGGAAGCTCATTTTATGACAACTATCTTAGAGCTTTATTATATTTCTTTGAACAAACATTTATTAAGGGTATTATATGCCAGGCACTGTGCTAGGTGCTAGATAAACTAGATGGGCAAAAATTGACACGGTACCTACCCTCATGGAGCCTTTAGCAGGAGTAATCAGTAGTCTCACAAGTGCAAGAAAAGCTGAAAAGAAGATGTACTCAATCCAGAAGGGCCTACATTAGGTAGATCTGATTTAGTCAGAATGTTGAGGTTTCCCTGAGGAGCTAAGATCTGATGGAAAGTAGGAATCAATTAGATGAAGAGGAGAGGAATATCAATTTCCTATGGATGCTAGAACACATTACCACAAACTTAGTGGCTTAAGACAACACAAATCTATTATCTATGGTTTTGGAGGTCAGAAGTTCTAAAATCAAGCTTTCAGCTAGACTGCATTCCTTCTGGAGGCTCTAGGGGAAAGTCCATTTTCTTGTCTTTTCCACCTTCTAGAGGCTACCTACATTACATTCTTTGGCCTTTGGCCCCTTCCTTCATCTCCAAAGCCAACAGCATAGTATCTTCCAATCTCTCTCCTCTATGACCTCTATTGTCATCATTGTATCCCCTTCTCTGATTCTGACTTTTCTGCCTACCTCTTTCTTTTATAAGGCCACTTGTGATTACATTGAGCTCACCCCAATAATCCAGAATGTTCTCCCCATCTGAAAATACTTAGCTTAATTACATCTACAAGGTCCCTTTTGCCATATAAGGTAACATATTCATGGATTCTGGAAATAGGACATGAACATCTTTGGAGGATTGATACCCTGTCTACCACAGGAGTATTCTAGGTGAGAGGAACAACATGTGCAAAAGCCCTGGGATTGGACAGAGCATTTCAAATAAAAGGTACTGAAATCAAGTCAGTGTGGCTGGAGCCTAGAAGCTACAGAGAGGGTAGGCCATGAGGAGACTGGAGAGATAGACAGGGACTATATAGGACCTTTTAGGCCATGTGAAATAATTTTGCCTTGAGCCCTGAAGCCATGGGAAAACATTGATAGGATTTCAGCAGAGAAGTTGACAGGTTCATATTTATACTAAAAAGATAAATTTTTTTGACAGAGAGAGAGAGAGCACAAGTGAGTAAGGGGCAGGGGAGGAGGAAGAGAGAGAGAGAGAGACTCCCATGAGGGGTGGGGAGAGAGAGAGAAAGAGAGAGAGAGAAGCAGGGCTTACCCAGGGCTCATGTTTTACCCGAAGTGGAGCTCGTGCTCACCCGAAGCAGGGCTCAAGCTCACTAAATCTGGGACTCGAACTCATGAACTGTGAGATCATGACCTCAGCCAAAGTCAGATGCTTAACGACTGAGCCACCAGGCACCCTGATACTGAAAAGATAATTCTGCTGCATAGTATGGAGAATGGACTGGAAGGGCTAGTAACTGAGGTGAATAATGATAACAGTTTGTACTAGCTGCAAATGGAGAGAAGTGGAAGGATGGGAGAGGTATATAGGAGGAAACTCAACAGAACTTGGTAATACTTGGTCATGAGGCTTCAGCAGA
Source organism: Prionailurus bengalensis (assembly GCF_016509475.1). Classification (NCBI taxonomy): domain Eukaryota; kingdom Metazoa; phylum Chordata; class Mammalia; order Carnivora; family Felidae; genus Prionailurus; species Prionailurus bengalensis. The sequence goes on from NC_057361.1 coordinate 13,739,862, forward strand.
GGGAGGAGTGAAGGATGCTAAGAATAACTAATTGGCTTCAGTTCTGCATCCCCTGGATGGTGATGGTGTAATTCATCAAGATAGGGAATATATAATAAACAAGAACTAGGTTTCTTTTGGACACTTATGAATTTGGTTTGGATTGCTTGGTTTGGGGTGCCCTTGAGACATCCATGAGGAGGTAGAGGTCTGGAGCTCAGAGGGAAGCTCTAGGATAGAGAAGAAGTTCATGATCCATTATTATGTAAATGTCTGAGGTACAGGTTTAGATAAGCTTGTTTTAGGAAGATTGTGAAGGGGAAATGGTCAAGGGCCAGGTATTGAGGATCTCCACAATCTAATAGCTTGGTAGAAGAGAATAAACCTACTCCAGAGATAGAAAACTAACAAAAGTAGGAAGAAGAACAGCAAGGTTTTGTTTCATGAAGCCAAGAGAAGTGAAGATTTTAATAAATAGTGAGTGGCTCACAATGATTAAATCTTTTATGAAGTCAAGTCAGAGGAGAATGGAAAATGTCAATTGAATTTAATGACATTATCCAGTAAATTCCTCAAAAGTGTAGAACTGCCTAAGCTCATATATATATATATATATATATATATATATATATATATATATATATATATTTCTGTTCTTGAGATGAAGAAACAGAGTTACACTAGAAGAAAATAACTTAACCAAGGTGAAAACACAGAAACCTGAACTGGGTGTGACCAGTTTCTGAATTTTGGGTATCTATAACACCAGACTGAGCTCATGGCCCTCCTCTTTTCTTCCTCAAGGTCCAAAGGAATTACAAGAAGTGCAGCCCTCTATACACAGTTGGCACTCAATAAATATCTATTGATTGGTTACATGAGCAACCCATGCATTTCTTCCTAACATATATTCATCTTGTCCACAGTAATTAGCAGTTCTTACCCATGTATTGCCTCAAGGTCCTGATTCATAAGCAAACAAAACTGTCCTATTCATTGAAGTGTGCTTTTTGTAAACCACAGTAGCTCTTATGTTCTCACATACCTGAGAGGTTATTTTCCTATTGTGTGCCCTTGGTAATTTTCTTCTTGTGTGCAAAATGTTTAGGAATAATTCTTTGGGTGGACAAAATGAAAAGTATTTTTTTAATTAAAGAAGGTATTTTCACTTTGGAAGAGATGGAGGTAGGGCACCAGGAGTTTGAGCTCCCAGCCTGGCTTGGAAAATCATCGTGAACTACCTTCCTGACAATTGCCTTTTCTTTTTGAAAAAATGGGCTCATGGCAATTGCTGCAGCAGAAGGCAACAAAGAAATGTTATGAAAAGAAAATGAAGCTCTGTGTGTGTGGGTGTGCGTGTGTGCGCACACGTGCATGAATAATTTGGTACTTTAAGAGTGAAGCAAATATACCAGCATTTTCACTCCTGTTTTTTTTTAAAATTTTTTTTAACGTTTATTTATTTTTGAGAGAGAGACAGAGCATGAGCAGGGGAGGGGCAAAGAGAGAGGAAGTCTCAGAATCCCAAGCAGTCTCCAGGCTCCGAGCTGCCAGCACAGAGCCTGATATGGGGCTCAAACTCTTGAACTGCAAGATCATGACCTGAACCAAAGTCAGATGATTAACTGACTGAGCCACCCAGGCACCCCTTTAAAAAAATAATAATGTTTATGTATTTACCATTTTCACTCCTACACTCAATGGAGCTGACGCACATATGTGCAAGTTGTATACAAGAATGTTTATAGCAGCACTATAGCCAAAAGCCCCAAACTGACTTAAAAGCCCCAAAACTCATTGTATGAGTTAGCTTCAACTGCATAACAAACAAATCTAAAACTTAGCAGATTCCAAAACAGGAACCTACAATGATTCTGCAGGTAAGCAATTTGGACTAGGCCCATTTGAGTGGTTTTTCTGCTCTGAGCTAAGTAAGATCAACAGAGTCTCATGTAAATCAGAAAACTTTCCAGCAGAATATAAACTATTTACTGGTTGTTGTCATAGGTTACTACATTTTGGGTTGTTTGCTATATAGCAATATACAAAGCTACTGTAGTTTTTAGTCTTAAAGGGCATAGGCAAGTTTCTCAAGTTCCTAGAGTAAAAGGTGTAGTAATTATTTCCCTCCAGTTTCCATTCCCCCTTGCTTAAAGGTAGACACATGTTCTTGAACACAAACAATGGTGGAAACTGCTGAAATTTTACTGGTTGAATTTATTTATGGGCTACTCTGAAATCAAATTATTTTCTCAAATGCAGTATCCTGCCAATTTATACAAATATGCTGCCTTTAAGCTTTATAAAAACCTTTAAAACAGGGTTTCTCCACTTCAGTACTATTGGCATCTTGGACTAGATAATTCTTGTTGTCCTGTGCCTTGAAGGATGTTGAGCAGCATTTCTGGTCTTAACTCACAGATGCCAGTGGCAGCCCTCCTCCCATTGTGACAACAAAATGTCTCCAGACACTGCCAAATGTCCCCTAGAGGCACAGATGCTTCTGGTGGAAAACCACTGTTCTAGAAAACCTGTTCAGGAAACACCAACTTGGATACTACTCTGAAAACAGAGGAGTAACGATGAATGGGTGACAGTGAAGCAAGTGAACAGGTAGGGAGAAGAGGAATGGATGTTTATTTGGCCCCAACCATGCATGTTGCTAATGTCATTAATGTCTCACAGCAACCTTGTGAAGAAGTAGCCATCACCTTGTCATGTAGACGAGGAACTAGAGGCTTAGGGAACATAAGTTAACATTTGACTATTGTGAGGTGGATCTGGTGATCCAGCCAAAGTCTGTCTGACTCCAGTACCCATGCCCTTACTACCATAAATCCAAGACTACTTCTCACTTAAGTCAGGAAGAGTCAGAGATGTCCTGGAGCAATTGTGCAATAATGGCTGCTGGTCCCAAGGAGGGAACACAGGCTCTTCCCTAATGAGCTAAAAAAAGTCAGCACCCAAGGTCTGATGAGCATCCGCAGCAAGGGTGAGACTCAGGCAGGATTCCAAAGCAGTATTTCACTCATCATCACAGCTTTAGGTCACAGAATCTTCTCTAGGCCCAAGTAGGACATAGAGGACTATTACCAGTTTAGGATAGGGGAAGTGTGGACAATTGAAACCCACCAATAATGCCCACATCTCACTTAACTCTGTAGTTCTCTTTAAATGATTTTTTAATCTTTAAAAAATTGATTTAACATATTTTAACAGACAATGCTGCATACACATAATACAAAGTTTAAAAGATGCAAAAAAAGACAATAAAGTATAAGTTTTCTTCCTATCTTTATCCCCCAGATTCTTATTTTCCATCCCATTTTTTTGTATATCCTTTCAGAAACACTCTATAGCCAAGAAAATATATGGATCTTTTAAATTAATGGCAGCATAGTATACACATTATTGATCACCATAACACTCCCCCTGCTTGCTTGCTGTCATGTGTGCTGTGTGTTTGTGTGTGTATATGCAATATACATAGGCAAAGACATAGATGTCTGTTATGTCTGTCTATCTATCTTGGAGCACCTTTCATATCAGTACATGAATATCTGTCTCATTCTTTTTAATGTTGCCTAGTATTCTATATTAGGAATATGGCATAATTTGGTAAGAACAATCTTCTAGTGATAGACATTTATGTTGTTTCCACTCTCTTGCTATTACAAACAAAGCCACAATGAACAGCTCTGTACATACTTTTCCCACATGTGTAACTTTATCTGTTCACTCAGTTTTATTTCATAACCTTTCATTTCCTTCTTCTGCCTGCAGTTGGAGGAAATAGAACATCTGAACAAATATCAAATATACAATTAACCTTGATAAATCAAGCCTCAGAAGTAAAAATTAAAAGGCGCCTGATCACACATGGTAAGTTCAATTATTATGTCACCTGGCTTCTGAGGCCCCAGATTCCTCATCTAGAAACTGCTAATGGAGGATGGGACCTCAGATATTCTTTAATGTGTCCTTCCCCCATGTTTTTGCGTTTAAGGCCATTGAGACCCCGAGATGCTTATAAATAGTAGAGCTCAGTTAGATTGAAATGTTGGTCTTCCAAGTTCCAATTCTATGCTCTTTTTAAATACCCAGGCATGGTGCCTTTCCCAGCCCTAATATTTTGAAACTGAAAAAAAATTATCATTTAAGCCCCAAACAGATTGTGTCCACCTCTGCCTTCTAAAGTGGTAGCGTAATTCACAGCAATGAAGAACTAAGTCTCTGCTCTCTTCATGAGAGGGACTATGGAGTGAGGGAGGAGGCAAGGATAGATAGTTCAAAACCTCTGTCAGTGGAGTATTTGGCCCATTTTGTAACAAAATCTACAATAACGATGTGCAGCAGCGGCTGCCCACCTGAGTACAGGTGTAGAGTGCTAAAACACTTTGCATAACATTGAGGGAATAGGATTTTCAGGGAGACCTTGAGATGATAATCCCCAAACCAGGTAAGCAAGGAATTTTAGAAGACAAGCAGCAAGGCTAAAGAACATGGAGGGGTACCCTAAATATTTTATAAAGATGAAAATGTCTGATAGTCAATTTTAGGTTGTTTGGCCTTGTTGCAGTATAAACTCAGACTTTTAGTAAAGTCAGCTTTACACACAAATGTCTTCAGTGAATGGTTCTAGGATTGTTTCTTCAGCTCTACCAGGTCAGGTACTGGGTTGGTATTGTGTGATTCTCTGTTTTCTCCCTCAAATTGAAGGCTGCCATCGCCCTGTGTGAGCCACTCTTTAAAATACCTTAAAATTCAGGGTAGGAAGACGAGGAATGGAGAAAAGTGTTCTTGTAATGGGGAGAAGAATCTTTCCTAGGAGACTTTACCTCTCTTTGGCCGGAATTACTCTCATTTCTATACCTAGCTACAAGGTGGGTTGAGAAGTGAGTACCCCAGTACCTCACTGAACGACTTTAATTCATTCTTGAAAGCCCTGCAACTAAAATGGAAAGCTGTTGATTTTTTTAAAAATTCCACTAATTTTAATGGGAGAATTTACAATATGTTCTATCCCAATTCCAGATACCCAAATAATTTTCCCAGATAAGAAAATATATCAAGTAAAAAATGAAAAAAAGTTTCACAGGAAATTAAGAACAATTTGCAAGTAAATAAATATAGTTTGTACACAAAATGTAACATAGAAAAAGTAGACTCAATAAGAATGGTGGCGGAGAGGGTCAGGGAGTCATTCTTTGGAAGGTAAATTTTTTTGTCTACACCACTTGTTTCATCAGCTTTCCAACTTTGGGAAGAGGGTTCAAGGTTATTTTGTACTCTAACTGCATTTAAATATAAAGTTATAGCTTAGAAAGTAACCTTTAGTACAAAATAAAAGATAAACATAAGAGTGTTTTGAAACGTGTAAAATTGCACACACACAAAGGCTACAGAGATGTAGATGATACCTCTTCATCTACACTTGGTGTCCATGTGCAAAGCAGAACATTTTGGGCTCATTCAACATGATGGTCAATTCAAATGTGTTCCATATGATGTGCTCCGACAAGTAAATGTATGATGAGTAAAATTGGTGAGTGTGACTTAGCCTGAAACTGAAATGATGTCATATCGCCTCTCATAGTATATTTGTTTAGGATGTTTTGGTGGTGAAAAAGTCAATGTATTGGGGGAAAAAGGAGTCATTGTTCAAAAAGTGGTACAACTTTTCAAGAGCCATTATGACAAAAAGTCATTAACTGAGCAATCATCATGTGAGTTAAGTCTGTACCTGGAAAGGGGGAATGGAACTGTCTCAACTGGTTTCTCATTTATCATACTCACCCTCTAAGCCTGGGCACATTGCCAACCCAAACTAAATTAGAGTGAGTATCTTCTCCTAGAGAAGGGGGTGGCTATTGGATAGGCCACTAAGCGTGTCTGCCACAAGATATCTATTCCCTTTTGAGTTCCCTGGAAAATGTGCATTATGCAAAGAGGTAACTGAGGTTGGTAATACGACTTATATATAATTTTAATCAAAGAGTTAATAGGTCATTGTGGTTCTTAAAAATACTTCACTGGCAAGCAACTGATGGCCAGTTGCTTGTGCAGAGTCCTCAGTATCTCCGAGACAGACAATAACCACTGTCCACAGAAAAAGGAGCATTTGACACTTGTCTTGAAATCTGAAGATCTGTCTGTGGCATTGTCCCTCTAGCTACTCAAAGTGGCATGTACATTCTGCTTATCAGGCTTGGTGAAGCCCCCAGTGACCATCTCCTGATGGCATTCATCATGAGTATGAAGCATACTCCAAATCACTTTCCAGATGATCAAACTTGGAACTTTCTTTTCCTTGGACTTGCTGACTTTGAAATTGAGTTGTTGATTCAGTGAGCCTTTACCGAGCATCTATTGTGAGTTATGCACTCTTCTTGGCCCTGCAGAAAATTCAGAGACAAACCAGACATGACCCTTCCCTCAAAGAGCTTCTGGTCTAGTAGAAGTGATGAGACATAAATAACAATGGCAAAAGGTATAAAGTGGTATCTATACCATAAAAGTAGGACAGAAGTTGTTTCTGTAGAATAATTAGGAATATTTAGCAGTATCCTTAAATTTTTTCATGTCTGTGAACTAATCATTTAAATATATTTAACCTAGGGATCCCTGGCCCCCTAGGAAATCCACACATGAGCTTCAGGTAAATTTCCTTAAAGTGTATGCAAAAGTGTGGTTATGTGTTTGATTGCATTGTTCTTGGGAGAGGATCCTTAATTTTGTCTAATTCTGAAATAAAAGCATTGTTAAATTCACTACAATACTCCCACTTCTAGAAACCTATCTTAAAGAAATAGTCAAACATGTAGACAAAGATTTATTATTAGGGATGTTTATTGTAGCATTATGTATAATAGCATAAAATTGGAAACAACTCAGATATTAAACAACTGAGAATTAATTATAGTACATCTGCACAATGAAATTTATGTTCCTGTTGAAATGAGACATCAAAAAATTAACAACATGGAAATATGCTCATGATAAAATGTTAAAAAAAAGACTGGATCCATGGTATGTTCTCGATTATGTTTCTTTTAAAAACTCATCAGAAAGGCTAACAGGATAACACAGGAAAATGTTAACAATGATTATCTCTCTGTGTTGTGGGATTGAGTGATATTTTTCTTTAATCTTTTCCATATTTCTCAACTTTTCTGCAATGAGCACAGATCACTTCACACATGAGAAAAAAATTAAATTTATGTAAAAACTAGTAGAAATGTGGCATGGCAGTTCTTCAGTGAGATCTCTTTTATTGGGGAAATCAGAAGCCTCTTAGAGGAGGTGGCCTTCGAGTATAGCTTTGAATCATGGCTACAGCCTTGACCTTCTGAGGAGCTAGGGGAGGGCAGTCAAGCAGAGTGGTTGAAGATGTCAAGGGTTGAAGGAGAGAGAGCTCCATGTAGAAGCTGAGATGTGGTCGTGACCTAATCACTCCCCTGAGAAGTCCTGGAGCAGGGAGGGCTGGCCCACATTCAGACAAAACACCATTTTTGAGTGAGGGATGACTCCCAGGGCCTCTTAGGACCCCTGAGAAGTGGCCTACTGTCCAGAGACCCTCTGCATTCTGTGATAGAAAGTTCAACATGGGGTTACACTGGGTAAATTATGGAAAGATAGGAGCAATCAAAAGTTTGGCAGGTGGACTTTTTTCAAGGGATTAGCCAGAAATTCCGAGAGTAGGATTGTAAAAGTCAGGGAAGAATAGCGAGAAAGCAAAAATATATATGTTTCTTTGTGATTTAAATTGTTTTGAAGCCAGATGTCTTAGTGTGAATCTGTACTTTTTAATCCCTTATATACCCAGAAGAAAACAAAAGCTAGTAACAGATTGATTAATGCCATATGGTATAAGATTACGCTGCATAATGTTTGTTAGTACAATTTACTATTCTACATTAGTTTAACAAGGCAATATTTTTTGAGGAACTGATTATACATTTTGACTCATTAATTCATTTGGTGAATAACACTTAAGAAATGAATGCAAAAAGGAAAAAAATAGCTTTTGTGTAAAGTAGCTATTTTTTAATAACAGAAGAAAAAATATTACAAATCTGCTTATACAAGAGTTCAAGGGTATTTAAATATATTAAACAAAAGAAATGTATTATTGCCACAAAATCAACAGTTTATAGTTTGATAGTTGTATGGATATGTCAGTAAATTCAAGTTAGGAAAAAAGATCACAAAACTAGTATGTATAGATTGGTGGCATTTTGTTAAAACATATTTGTACAACATGGGACCACAGTCTTAAGAATAGTAGATGCTATAAGGTTAAATGGAGTTGGGGGTCTATGCTGAATGGTTTAATTTTGACAAGGATCATCCCCATTTCTTTTTATGATCTCCCCTCTACTGAGGGGTTAGAAGCCTAGAAGCTACATCTCCTAGAATCTCTTGCCAGCCAGCTTCCAGGATAGAGTCCTGATAAGAGGCTTCTTTGCAAGATTTGAAAAGTAGAAGAGAAGCAGAGGCCATTAAGACAGCAGCAGGAAGGTGTGTGGGCTTTGCCAGACAGTAGATGTGAGGTTTTTCAGCAGCTTTGAGGCATTCACCTGTACAGTACCCCGTTCAGTGAGGCAGGCAGCTGAGACAATTAATGGCAGCCTCCTACAGTTCTAGCAAGTTCCTCACTTCTTTTTTTAAAAATTTTTTAATTTTTAAAATGTATTTATTTAAATTCAAGAAAGTTAACATATAGTGTAGTATTGGTTTCAGGAGTAGAACCCAGTGATTTATCACTGACAGGTAACACCCAGTGCTCATTCCAACAAGTGCCCTCCTTAATACCCATCACCCATCTGGCCCATCCCCCTAATCCTCCTCCCCTCCAGCAACCCTCAGTTTGTTCTCTGTATTTGTGAGTCTTTTATGGTTTGTCTTCTTCTCTGTGTTTATCTTATTTTTCCTTCCCTTCAGTTCTTCATTTCTTAAAAGCTAGGGGCAGCTTTTCCTGATCTTCATTCCCAAACCCCTCCAATGGTTTTTTAAGCATCTAATTTTCAGAATTACATCCTTTTCTTCTTTGAATACCTAGTTTCTGGTTTCCATACCAAACCCTCATTGTTATAGGGTCTTTATAATTCCTTTGTTTGCTTGCCATGATAAAATTGATTAAGCAGTTGAAATATATATTCAACCATTACCTTATTATGTCCTTCTAGGTTAAATATGTTTTAAATATATATACCATATATAGTTTTCCTACCTGAATAAATTATACAATACCTCTCCTACCCACATCACTATTTTTGTAATCTCCAGAATATGCTCCTTATACAAAATGACAGGAGTGGATCAACAATTGTCATAAAACTAAGAAAGTGAAAGAAAATCTTGTCACTTCAAAATACTTATTGTTTAGCTTGAAAATATAATGATTGTGTGTGTGTGTGTATTTTGTAAGAGATTATGTAGATCCGTTTACAAATTGGTATGAAAATTTTCTATTTCTATCAAATGAGTAAGTCAAGATTGGGACTATTTATTTATTTGACTAAACGTAATCAACATTGCTTTTACAAAAAAAAAAAAAGATGCTCAGACTCTGTACTAGCATGCATAGTTACCAAAAGAACATAGTATATATATGTATATACATAATTTGTGTGTGTATATACACATATATCAAATATACATATGTGTGTGATTTTGTTCTTGTAGAGATATGGAAATGTAATTGAAACAATACCCTTTGGCAACTTTAAACTTCACATCTTTTCCTTTGCTTCCTCAAAGCCATTTCATTCTACCACAGGAAAAACATGAAACATGGAGTCCAACCAAGCCTGTAATGCGGCCCGCCAGATGCAATAGACTCTTTGCACGGGCTGCTATCTCAAATGGCAACAGGGGTATGGTAGACTATTTACAAAAGTGGCCACAATAACTCCTGTCCTCTTAGCATGCACTCCCTTTTACAATGTGACTTTGTAAGAATTCCCATCATGATGGGGCGCCTGGGTGGCACAGTCGGTTAAGCGTCCGACTTCAGCCAGGTCACGATCTTGCCATCCGTGAGTTCGAGCCCCGCGTCGGGCTCTGGGCTGATGGCTCAGAGCCTGGAGCCTGTTTCCGATTCTGTGTCTCCCTCTCTCTCTGCCCCTCCCCCGTTCATGCTCTGTCTCTCTCTGTCCCCCCAAAAAATAAATAAACGTTGAAAAAAAAATTAAAAAAAAGAAAAGAATTCCCATCATGATATGGAATCTACTTCTCCATCCCTTGAATCTGGGTTTGACCATGTGACTTGCTTTAACCAGTGGGGTATTAGAAATCATGATGGAAACAGTGATCTAAGACATGCTTCTGCACTGGACTTATCCTCTCTTGCTGTTCCTGGAACCCTGAGAACCCTATTATGTGAATAAACTTCAGCTGGCCTGCTGAAGATGTGTGGCCCAATTACACACATTGTCCCAACCAACAGCCAGCCCCAACCATCAGACATGTGAGTGAGGCCACCGTAGACTGAATAGGCTCTTGTCAGTCCTCTAGCTAACTGCAGCTGTATGCATAAGTCCAGGTCAGACCACTAGAAGAACTGTCCAGATAATCCCAGGCCAAACTGCTCACCCACAGAATCATAAGCTAATAAGTGTTGTTTTAAGCTGTTAAGTTTTGGAGTGGTAAGAATTAGGCCAAGTATAAAGTTGTGAGCCTGGGTCAGAACTTGAGTTCCATTCCCTGCCCTGGCTCTACCAAATAAAATAAAAACAAAAACCATGATGAGGATAGCCAACTACATAAATTTATGACCTCTGCCTTAGAGGAAGGCAAACAAGACAGAAAATGTTGAAAACTCTTTTTTTTTTCTGTTCTAATTAGAAAATTCTGACAAATGAGTAGCTCATCACCCAATTACCATCAAAACTCAATGAAGTGAAAATGATTTTGATTCATTGAGAAATTTAAGGAAATAGAAATGAATCAGAGTCTGCATTCTTTCTTCATCAAGACTGCCACAGTTTTGCCTGAAAACAGTCCATCAACCAGCCTTGCCATAGGCTTTTGGAACCCACCACCACCCACTCCGATTTTCCTCAAGTTTAGCCATTCTTGGACCCACGATAGGCCAGGAACATGGTTTTGTTTTGTTCACTAAGTTCTCTTTCTCTGCCAGTTATAACTAAAGTAGTGACAAAATAGAAACACATCCATGGGAATATTCTTTCCCCAAATAATCTCCCTCACCTATCACATAACTTTCCCCAACAGTTCATCTTGATAATTATATAGCCAAAGATTCAAGAAAGTTTGTCTTCTGCAACACAGTGATCACTTTCTTGGAATAAGCACAGTGGTCTTCCCAACTGGAATGAGTCATCTTGTGTCATTCAAAAAGGGGAGGGGACCATGCCAGGTGCCAGATGAGAGGAAGGAGAACAGGGCTCCCTTCCACCTGCACTGACTCTGCCCCATTTTCACGTGGTCACCAGTGCAAGATCTGTGGTCAAGGTTGACACTGATATTCTTTTTTTTTTTTCTTCTCATAAGACTCACATGTTTTTCTCATCTTCTAGAAGGCAGGAATATAAGGTTTTGTTCTGAATTCTGCAGAGTTGTCGGGTACTGGCCCAACCCCAAAGGTAGAGGGAAGCCTCCTTCAGTTGTCCCTAAAGGCTGAGAGCTGGTTCAGAGCCATGTTTCAAAGCAGACTAGCCATTTATGGTGCCTTCAAATTAGCTATACTCAAAATCTATTTCTTCTCACCCTACAACTCTATCAGGTGAATTGGTAAGGTCACCTCTATATCAAATTGTCTTTGGAGATATAGATTAAGGGATAAATGAAATGTAGACAGACATTGGGTGGACTTACTTCAAGATATTCACCTCTTTGGAAGTATATAGCAATACAGGCTTACCTGAAGAAGCAAGAAAAATTTCAAATACACAACCTAACCTTATACCTAAAGGAGCTAGAAAAAAAAACAGCAAATGAAGCCTAAAGCTATCAGAAGAAGGGAAATATTAAAGATTAGAGCAGAAATAAATGATGTAGAAATAAACAAAAAAACCCCAGCAGAACAGATCAATGAAACTAGAAGCTGGTTCTTTGAAAGAATTAATAAAATTGATAAACCCCTAGCCAGACTTATCAAAAAGAAAAGAAACAGGACCCAAATAAATAAAATCATGAGAGAGAAGAGATCGAAATGAACACCACAGAAATATAAACAATTATAAGAGAATATTATGAAAAATTATATGCTACCAAATTGGACAATCTGGAAGAAATGGATAAATTTCTGGAAACATATAAACTACCAAAACTGAAACAGAAAGAAATAGAACATTTGAACAGATAACCAGCAAAGAAATTAAATCAATAATAAAAAATCTCCCAACAAACAAAAGTCCAGGGCCAGACGGCTTCCCAAGGGGAATTCTACCAAACATTTAAAGAAGAGCTAATGCCCATTTTTCTCAAACTGTTCCAAAAAATATAAATGGAAGGAAAACTTCCAAACTCATTCCATGAGGCCAGCATTACCTTGATTCCAAAACCAGACAAAGACTCCACTAAAAAGGAGAACTACAGGACAGTATCCCTGATGAAGATGGATGCAAAAACTCTCAACAAGATACTAGTAAAACAAATCCAACAGTACATTAAAAAAATTATTCACTATGATCAAGTGGGATTTATTCCTGGGCTGCAAGAGTGGTTCAATATTCTCCAATCAATCAATGTGATATACCACATTAATAAAATAAAGGATAAGAGCCATATGATCCTCTCAATAGATGCAGAAAAAGCATTTGACAAAGTACAGCATTGATTCTTGATAAAAAGCCTCAAAAAAGTAGGGATAAAGGGAACATACCTCAACATCATAAAGGCCATATACAAAAGACCCACAGCTAAAGTCATCCTCAGTGGGGAAGAACTAAGAGTTTTTCTTGAATGGTCAGGAACAAAACAGGTATGTCCACTCTCACCATTGTTATTTAACATGGTAATGGAAGCCCTAGGCTCAGCAATCAGACAACAAAAAGAAATAAGAGGCATCCAAATCAGCAAAGAATCAAACTCTCGCTATTCACAGATGACATGATATTCTATGTAGAAAACCTGAAAGACTCCACCAAAAAATTGCTAGAACTGATACACAAATTCAGTAAAGTCACAGGATATAAAATCAACATACAGAAATCTGTTTCATTTCTGTACCCCAATAATGAAGCAGCAGAAAGAGAAATCAAGGAATCGATCTCATTTACAATTGCACCAAAAACCATAAGATACCTAGGAATAAACCTAACCAAAGAGGCAAAAGATCTGTACTCTGAAAACTATAAAATACTTATTAAGGAAATTGAAGAGGATACAAATAAATGGAAAAACATTCTGTGCTCATGGATTGGAAGAACAAATATTGTTAAAATGTCTATACTACCCAAAGTAATCTACACATTTAATGCAATCCCTACCAAAATACCACCAACATCTTTCACAGATCTAGAACAAACAGTTCTAAAATTTGTATGGAGCCACAAAAGACCCCAAATAGCCAAAGCAATCTTGAAAAAAAAAAAGCAAAGCTGGAGACATCACAATTCTGGACCTCAAGTTATATTACAAAGTTGTGGTCATCAAGACAGTATGGTACTGGCACAAAAACAGACACATAGATCAATAGAACAGAATAGGAAACACAGAAATGGACCCACAACTACATGGTCAACTAATCTATGACAAAGGAGGTAAGAATATTCAATGGAAGAAAGACAGTCTCTTCAACAAATGGTGTTGGGAAATCTGGACAGCAACATGCAGAAGAATGAAACCAGACCACTTTCTTACACCATACACAAAAATAAATTCAAAATGAATGAAAGACATAAATATGACATAGGAAACCATTAAAATCCTGTAAGAGAACACAGGCAGCACACTTTGACATCAGCTGTAGCAACTTCTTATTAGATGCATCTCTGGAGGCAAGCAAACATGAACTATTGGGACTTCATTGAGATAAAAAAGTTTGTAACATGAAGGTAACATTGAACAAAACTAAAAGGCAGCCTACAGAATGGGAGAAGATATTTGTAAACCACATATCTGATGAAGGGTTAGTATCCAAAATCTGTAAAGAAGTTACCGAACTCAATACCCAAAAAACAAATAATCCAGTTAAGAAATGGGCAGAAGACATGAATAGGCATTTTTCCAAAGAAGACATCTACATGAAAAGATGCTCAGCATCACTCATCATCACCAAAATACAAATCAAAACTATGATGAGATACCACCTCACACCTGTCAGATGGCTAAAATTAACAACAAAGGAAACAACAGATGTTGGTAAGGATGTGGAGAAAGGGGAACCCTCTTACACTGTTGGTGGGAATGAAAACTGGTGCAGCCACTGTAGAAAATAGTATGGAGGTTCCTCAAAAAGTTAAAAATATAACTATGGCCCAGCAATTTCTCTACTAGGTATTTACTCAAAGGATACAAAAATACTGATTTGAAGGGGCACATGCACCCTGATATTTGTAGCAGCATTATCAACAATAGCCAAACTATGAAAAGAGCCCAAGTGTCTGTCGACTAATGAATTGATAAAGAAGATGTGGTGTATACATATACAATGGAATATTGCTCAGCCATGAAAAAGAATGATATCTTACCATTTGCCACGACATGGATGGAGCTAGAGTGTATTATGCTAAGCAAAATAAGTCAGTCAGAAAAAGACAAATACCATATGATTTCACTCATATGCAGAATTTAAGAAACAAAACAGATGAACATAGAGGAAGGAAAAAATGAGAGAGAGAGAGAGAGAAAGAGAGAGAGAGAGAAAGAGGCAAACCATAAGAGACTCTTAACAATGGAGAGCAAACCGAGGACTGCTGGAGGGGAGGTGGGCGGGGGATAGGCTAAATGGGTGATCAATATTAAGGAGGGCTTCTGTGATGAGAACTGAGTGTTATATGTAAGTGATGAATCACTAAATTCTACTCCCGAAATCAATATTACACTATATGTTAACTAACTAGAATTTAAATAAAAACTTGAAGCATTAAAAAAAAGATATTCATCTCTTTAAGGATTCCTCTCATAAAGGAACTTCACAATGTATTAAATAACTGGAGGCAAGGTTAGGAATGAACTTGGGCAGTGATGAAACGGGAAAATGGAAATATATTGCCTGTGACATTGCTTGTATTCTTGCCTGGAATTCTGATCTAGCTCTTGTATAAATATTTAATTCTTACTATGCTTGTATTTTTTTTTCTCCTAAGGAAATTGTGGGTTCCTTGAGGTTAGCAAACTCAGTTTTTCTGCTTCTCTGAATCCTTCATATTGCTGAGCACAGTGTAAGCTAGATGGTAAGCTCTGTAAAGACAGGTAATATATCTGTCTTGTTTACTATAATATCCTTAGTACCTAGTAGAGTATCTGGCACATAGTAGGTACCCAATAAATATTGAATGAATGGGTGAATAAATGTGGCATCAGATATCTTATAACAGCTGTTGAATGAAAGAGTGAACTGATGAATAAATGTATGAGAATGAGTAAAGTCTTGAAATCTGGCACCAGTACGCTTGAAAAGCCTAGGGTTATGCATACGATTGGAATACAGCCCACAGGAAGAAGTGCTCTAAAAGCATACCTCTGTTTTCATCTTTCTTATAAAGAAGCAGATGATTTCTGCTACCTTGATTTTCACTGCTTACTGAGTCTGATTCACCTGGTTATTAAAAATTGCTTCATTCATTTTCAATTCATTTCACTCCTTTGCTCAGCTTCTCTGCTTTAGGGTTTCGTTTCCCACTAATGGGGCTTGCTGTCTCTCGGCTCAATGTGACACTACTCTGAAGACCTTGGAACGGTTTCCATGGTTACTTCTTCTGGAATTCTCCCTTTGGAAACCTTGTGTTCATTCCTTACCTTTAACTTCCATCTCAGAAATTTAAATACACACCTTAGGGTTCTCAAGAGTGTTAACACTCTCCCTAGAAACACTTCAAACCACGGAGGAGAGAAATCAAGGACTTCACATTCCTTTTCTTCTGTTATGTTTGGAATGGGGGCAGATGGTTCGATGCTGAAACTCCCTGAAGTCCAGAGATCCAGATATTTCCAGCAAAAAAAAGAGAAAGATTTCCCAGGTTGCCAAAGCCATGATCTCATTCCAGTTGGATCCATACCACAAAAATGAGCATTGCCATCATCACCAAAGCCTTTTCTTTCTTCTTTTATTTTTCTTATTTTTAAAAACAAGTCTCCATGATAAACTTACTGCTGATGTGTCTTGCCCTGCAGTGCCTTAGATGTATTCGTGACCAAGAAGAAGTCAGAAAAGAGTAATGCTAGTGGAGATTGGGAGTCCTAGACGATTGATTTTCTTTTAGAGGAACTTCAAAAACTAAACAGATTCTTGAATGAAACTTTACTTTCTAAAATCTCCCACCCTTTCTTCTTCTGGGATTATTGTCTAAGATCTAAATAGCAAGAGACTTCTAGGGAATCAAGTTCTGAACCAGACTCATGTTGGGTACACCTGGGATACACCTGTGGATCCCAATGGACTTAAAATAAGTTTACGAGCTACGCAGTCAGTAATATAGAAACACCCCTGGCGAGCACCTCCTCTTTTATGGCTCTCTTCCCCTCTGCCTGTCTTTCCAATATTGTCTCTATGCCCTTATCTTCCCCCATGCAAGCCCTTATTATTTCTTCAAAAAGCTCCCAGCAGAGTCTCTTTCGAGCTTCCAAAGGCCCAGACTTCAAAATGAGAAGAAGCCATTCCTGGCTCTTTCCCATGCAGTTCAGTGCACTCAGCTGTGCTTTAGATTCCATGCTCCACTCGTTTGTACCCCACAGGTGTGCTTGGCTCTGGGAAGAGCATAAGGCAGCCAGGCCTTGTCCTTGGACTTCTTGCTTCTATCTAAAGTGCAGGAGGTTTCATTTGAGCTCCTTGTGAAATTTTCTGCCTTCATAGATCCCCACACTGTGATCAGTCCTCATCTGAGGCCTGTCTGGGTACCTTGAGCCCATCCCTGTTCTACTTGGGAGCCCTGAGAGTGTCAGCAGCAGCAATGGGGTTGGAATCTGGAAGCATTCTGATAGGTATTACAGTGTAGTTGCTACAAGTGCGGGGTCTGGAGACCAACTATGTGGGTTCCTTGCATCACCACTTTCTAGCTAAGTAATCTTGGGCAAGTTGCTTAGTCTCTTTGTGTCTTTATTTCCTCATCTGTGAAATGGGGATGATGATCATCGTGGTGCCTAGCTGTTCTGAGTGTGTCAAACTAGTTAACCAGGTAAAGTACTTAGAATAGTGTGTGGACACAGTACGCACCCAAAAGTGTTGTCTATTATTATTTCCACATCAAGACTTCTTTTCTTAGTGGGGCGAGTACTGGCTCAAGTCCCAGTTCTGGCACTTAGGGTCACTGTAATCGTAGAGCAACTCACATAACCTATATGAGCCTCAGTTTCCTATGATAATTAGGAAGATTAAATGGCTTGTTGGACACACAAACACCTAAAAATAATGATGATATAATTTTCCTTCTGGCTCTTAATAATCAGGTCTGGGGGATAGTTGACATCTCTACTTTCTCTTTGTTTTTCTCATATTTTTCTCTTTCATTCATTTTTTATTCCCTTTTTCCTTCTCTGACACTCAATTCCTGATGTTCTTATCTCCTCCTTTATCTCCTATAACTCTCATTTTGTCAGGTCATGCCAAGTCTGGGAAAAAAACAAGGGCCTGAATAACCCTTAAACACTTTTTACTAACTTCCAACTTACAGGCCCTCCTTTGGTGGGAGATATGGTGGTTGAAGGAAGGATCCCAGTAGGTCTCTTCTTTCTAGGGCCCAGATAATTCTAGCTAGGCCAGAGTGAGTGAAGACCCCGTGTAGGGATCCTGATTCCTCTCTGCTCACTGGCCCCTCATCCTGCTCAGACTGGCCTACTAACCACTGCCTCAGAGACCTGCCTGTGGTCTGCAGCTCTACAACCAATGCTGCTGCTTGGGAAGAACAGGTATTCCCTTCCCTCCTGTATCAGTTAGCTTTTGCTGCTTAACAAAACATCTCCAAACTTAGTGGCTTAAAACAATCAGCTATTTACTTATCTTACAGGGTTGGTAGTTTGGGCTGGGCTCAGCTAGATGGTTCTACTGCTCTCTCAGTAGGACTCACTTATGGGCCTGCAGTCAGCTGCCACCCATATCCATGGTTCTGCTTCTGAGGATTGACTATCTATAGGCTGGGATGAGGTGGGCAACTCGATCATATGTTTGTCATGATTCATCAGGTTAGCCCAGGCTTCTTCATATGGAAGTGGTGGCAGGGACTCTAGTAATAGTAAAAGGTAGAAATCCCCAATTTTGAATAGTTTTCAAGTCTTTGCTTCTGTCACAATCACTATTGTTCCTTGGGCCAAGGAAAGTCACATGGCCATCCCTTAGAGTCAGGATGGGAGGTGACTACCCAAGAGCTGGATTCAGAGACGTGTCAAAAAAATTGGACGTCATTACTATAGCAATCACCATATCTTCTTAGAGTGTAGAGCATGGCAACTATATCCAAAGTTCTCTTCGCATATTTTTCCCCAAAGGGCTTAAGGGCCCTCACAAAAATAAGGACATCTGGTGTGACAAATGAGAATTCACAACCTAGATATGAACACTGGTTCCTCAAAATATTATGTTAGCCCTTTGTCAGGTTGCCTTCAAATATAAGCATATGCTTCTTTAAGAAAATCCAGACTTTGAAAACACCTACATTAGCAGTGGCTCTTAACTTCTTTTTTTGGAGGTAGGAGGGTAGTTACAAACTCCTTTCAGAAGCCAATGGAAGCTTTAAATCTTCTCCTCAGAGAAATTCACATTTACACATAGACACAGAATGTTGCTTATGATTTCATGGGATTCACATATTTCCTGAAGTCAAACCCCAAGTTAAGGAGCCTTTCATCACAGGGAGAATATATACTTTTATAAAATAACCCCTCTGAACCCAAAAGGATTTTCCATGGACTTGTTCATTCAAAGGAAATATTGTTTAAAGTGATTTGCAAGTTACCACTACCTTGGGTTTATCCAGAATGCTTCCCAAAACATTATTCAATTTAGTTAGCTTGCTCTTTAATGTAGGAAAAATTCAATTTCCACCTGACTTTTCAAGAGTTGCATTAATTAAAGGCCAGATAGACTCATTTAGATGTGCTACTCTGTCTGTTCAGGTTGGTTTTTATAGACATTACATACATAATGGCACTATGTTAGAAAATGTGGCCAAGTCCAGCAAAAATATATGGACCATTAAGAACATTTGTGAACAGATCATCTTTGTGTTAAAATCATTCTCTTATGATGATTTTCTAAAAACCAAGTTCTAAAGTCTAAAGACTTTATCATATCATTTCAGGATGCTTTTGGATTCAAGTAACATATGACCCAACTAAAATGGGCTTAAACAATGAAATAGGTTTGCTCTAGGGTTGGTGGAGCCAGTGGTTCAATGACATGGTGGCTCTCTTTCACTTCTATAATACTCTCTTGTATTCCCCTCGTGGTTCTAAGAGGATTGTGGCAATTTTGGGTGTTACATACAGGGGACAATAGCCTGAAGCAGGAGCAAGAAAGATCCCTTTGTATGAGCAAGTCCAACCTTCTCAGAGACCTGTATCAGGCATTCCCTAGGTCTCATTGGCCAGCACCTAACCTGACAATATCTGAACTGGTCACTTACAAGGGAAAGGCTAGTGCCCTGATTGGCTTAGACCAAAAAAATGCCTTCTTTGGTTTTGGCCTCCTCTGACAGACATGGCTTCTTCTTGAATGATAAAAAAGAAAAAAATCAGTGTATTCTTAGTAAGAAGAAGAAGATGAGAATCAAATGACCTTTGGCTGGGCAATACACAATGCCTTCTGCAGTGCTCTTTCCCTTAATACTCATTTTGAAAGGGTAACTTTGCTCCTTTTATGGAGCAAGAGAGAAGTAAATGCTTTTACTAACATAAGTCATAGAAGAAAGGACTTCTGAGATATCACAAAGATTGTCTACAGAACATTTGGGAAAGAAGGTGATGGTTGCCAGAAAGGGGAAACCAAGAATAATGGCTCAAACATGAGGGACTTGAGCAAGAGACAGTTTGTAGAAGACGGTAGTAATATAGGCTGGGAGGAAGGGTGAATGCAGTGCAGAAAAGAGATTTAGCATGAAGCATAAGGATTAAATAAGAACATGTTAGAGAGGAGGAGAATGGCAAGTGTCTCACGTGTTGTATTCAGCAAAATGGCAGAAGAGAGACTTTGAAGGGGAGTGGTGATGGTGAAGGGGCAAGAGAGTGGGCCCACATATGGAGCAGATCCTCTGTGCCTAGCATGGGCTGGCTACTTAGAGCAGATGCTGTGATGCCCTGCTTAAGGTCCACGGTCCTTTCAGGATGCTCTGGCCTATTTTCAACTGCCAGTGTCTGCATGTACATGCCCAAGCACTCACTCCTGCCCCCTCCTGCCCCCATGACTGTGGAAAGATAGGGGAATTAACACCCTCCTGGAGTAACCCTCAACTAATGACTCTCAGGAGTTGCTATATAAATATCCCAGTTCCCTCAGCCTTTGCTTGGGATAATTCTGAGCTGAGGGCTTTACACTTTCCCAGAGTTTTCCTGCAGGATGAGGTTCCAGTTGCCGACTATGACAGCCAGCTTAACAATGCACCCTTTATTGGCTGTCCTCCCTTTCCTGCTTCACTTCTCCTACTTCCCTACCAGTCTTGTCTGCACCTCCCAAGTAAACTAGTTGCACCCAAAGCCTAGTACCATGGTCTGATTTATACACATTATCTTGTCCAATCACTACAACAACCCTCAGGGTTGTAGGTATTATAAGCCGCAATTGATAGATGAGGTAACAGACTTAGGCAGGTCAAGTGATCTTCTCAAGTTTTTTCAGCTGTTAAATAGCACAGCTCAGATTGGAATCTGGGTCTGTCTTGTGAAAGCCCATGTTCTTTCCCTAGTAACAATTTGTATCTTAGTAATTTTTTTTTAATTTTTTTCAACGTTTATTTATTTTTGGGACAGAGAGAGACAGAGCATGAACGGGGGAGGGGCAGAGAGAGAGGGAGACACAGAATCAGGAGCAGGCTCCAGGCTCCGAGCCATCAGCCCAGAGCCTGACGCGGGGCTCGAACTCACGGACCGCGAGATCGTGACCTGGCTGAAGTCGGACGCTTAACCGACTGCGCCACCCAGGCGCCCCTGTAGCTTAGTAATTTTGAACATGATGCTAGTGCAAACACACTGGAGGGCCTAGGTAAAGCCAAAGACTGTGGGGCTGCTGCACCACATGTCCACAGCCTGCCCTAGGTGGCGGCTGGTTGCTTTAAAAGCACTCCTGAAATCATTGTTGCACTATATGCTAACTAATTTGGATGTAAATTTTAAAAAACAAAAAATAATAAAAAACAAATACATAAATAAAAGGATTTGTAATCATCAGCCCTTTCCAGGCTAAAGCCTGAGAAGCTGATGCAACATACCTGCCTGTGAGCATGGTGAAATGAAGAAGATCAAAGATCATAATCATCCACAGTGAGTCAGGGGATCCATAGAAAACATGGACACTGGCTTCATGTTACAGCCTAAACCAGAACTGATAATGAGAACTCAAGGTCTGACTGACCATTATTGCCTAGAGCTCTGACTACATGGAAGAACTTTCCAGGCAAGAACTTGACATGTGATATACTTCATACATGGCTGAGCTATTGAGACAGTATGATGGACAGGTTAGGAGATGGTTTTAGAGTCATCTAAAAGAGGCAGGTTTTAGAGTCAGACATGCCTGAACTAGAATCTTATTCTACCACTTTCTAAGTTTCCAGCATGCTAGCAGCTTCCCACCTCAAGGGCCTGAATCTCCATTTCTTTCCTGTGGAGCACTCTCTCCCACATTGTATTGGGGGTGAGTTGACATCCCTGGGGGAAGCCCCAACCAATGAGGAATAGGAGTCAATATAAATACTGCAACCTCTCCATCTTCTAGTGGGATGATTCTGAGGCATGTTCCACATAATTTATCAAAGGATCCCCAGCACAGTTGAGCCTCAGTTGCCCAGAGCTGTAACCCATTCATTAATGAGGTCATTTATTTGGTTTGTGCTTTCCCTGTGTCACTATTGCCAAGTTGCTTAGTTTTCTTAAGGCTGTGAAATTAGGATCACATCTTCATCATAGGGTCGTTATGAAGATTAAATGAGCTCCTGTGGCACTGGGTGTTGTATGTAAGTGATGAATCACTAAACTCCACTGCTGAAACTAATATCACACTATATGTCAACGAACTCAAATTTAAATAAAAACTTGAAACTACAAAAATATAATTGTAAATATAAAAAAATTAATGTAGAGCACCTGGCTGGCTCAGCAGTGGAGCATGCGACTCTTGATCTCAGGGTTGTGAGTTCGAGCCCTATGTTGGGCATGGAGCCTACTTAATTAAAATTTTTTTAAATAAATTAGCTCGTATGTATAGAGTGGTCTGTACATAATAAACGTTCAATAAGAACTTGGGGGGTGTTAAATTACTGATCCCTTCTTTTCAGACTTTAGGCTCCATCCCTGCCATTCCAGTTCCTCCACTAGGTGGCAGAAAATCAACATTCATCATCCATGGAAGGCGTGCCTCTAAGAGTAAGTAAAATAAGTAAGTTAGAGACCCCGAGGGACTAAGGTCGGTGTGACATGAGAAGGGCAAGCCTATGATTAAAACCCAGTCCAAATAAAGAAAGCAGTCCCTGAAATTCCAGCCTCAGTCAGATTGGTGTCTGATTCAAGGCTTTGAAAGGTAGAGACTATTGGATGAATTCCCAAAGCAACATGGGGAACCTGTATGAGAGAAGAAGGTGGAGTCTGTTTGCAAGAAATTACTGGGTGCTATTTTCCCATGCCTGGGGTAATCCTAAGTCATGGGAGATGACTAGGAGGTGGAAGAATGGCGAGGAGCCAGGGAAAAACCAAACAATCACCCGAGCAAAGTAGATCTTGATAAGAGTCAGCATGATCCTCTAGTCAGCTTTGGGACAAAATCTTTCAGAATTATTTGGTATTCTTTTTGATGAGATATTTGTATCATTAGACAAACCATACCAGCTAAGGATGAATTAACTCCCTGGTTAAAAGATGGGGAGAATAGGGCATTTATCCACTGGCTTCAATCTTTCATTGGTCAAGGGTTTACCCTGGGACATTAACTCCACCATGCTTACAAGGAGTTAAAGTGCAGGCATTTGAAGTAAGAAGCTATTGGCATGTTAGAAACTGTCTACCATATCTGTTGATGAACTCAGGTGGGTAGACGAGATACGGCATGGGGGCATCAGCAAAGACTGCTACAGCAGTGCTTCTCAGACTTTAGTGTATGTACACATTACTTGGGAGTCTTGTTAATATGCAGATTCTGACCCTGCAGGTCTTGGGTGGTGCCTGAGATTCTGCATTTTTAACAAGCTCCTAGATGATGTTGATGCTCCTGGTCCACAAATCACATTTTGAGAAGCAAAGACTATACTGTTTTTTAAACCAGTCCTGCTGTTTCTTTCATCATCCCACATCATCATCAACCCCAAGCAACACTGGAGGCACCAGGGTCCCCAAGCTTTGGTCTTCCCCTCTATGGACCTCATCTTCATCTTCAAAATGAGGGAGGGTGTGGGGCTTGGATTAGATGAGCTAACTGAGGTGGTGGATGGGGGGAGGAGAGAAGGGAGGAGTTTTTAAAATAGGATTTTTTTTTTTTAGTTTAGAGAGGCAGAGCGAGCAGGGGAGAGGAGCAGAAGGAGAGAGAGAGAGACAGACAGACAGACAGACAGACAGACAGAGAGAATCTTAAGCAGGTTCCATGCTCAGTGCAGAGCTTGACCTGGGGTGCAATCCCATAACCCTGGGCTCATGACCTGAGCCAAAATCAAGAGTTGGATGTTCAACTGACTGAGCCACCCAAGAACCCCTAACAGAATTTTAATATTTAGAAAATATTGAGTATTTAAAAAATAAAACTACAAAAAAGGAAAGTAGGAAGAAATCTAGGATGGCCAAGATCCACAGAAGACAACTCCATGTTCCTAAAAGATTCCCATCTCCTGAGAGTGAGAGGTGATATTGTAGTTTCCTGAGGGATGGCCTAGAGATTTTTGTTTTTATATAAAGAGGGATATTGGGGCATACTGATTCTAAAAGGCCCAGAAAAGACTGCATTTGATGATCTGTGTGACCTCATTCCAGTCTATTATCTTTCCACTGAATTTTCTATAAATCTATTATAATATCATATTGCTGATTTATGTCTGTCTTCCCTACTGGTCTGGAAGCTTCTCTGGCCAGGGATTCATCTCTATCTCTATCACATGCTCTAGTGCCTGGCACACAGTAGATTCTTAGTAATCTTTGAGTGAATAAATGAATGAATGAATGAATGAATGAATGAGTGAATAAATGAATGAATGAATCTATGGCTTTCTTCCAGGTCTAAAACGAACTGTATCATCATGAAGTTGAATCACATACTGGCTTTTCAGAAAGGGTCTTTTAAGATATATATATATTTTTTACCTATGTGGTACCCACTCTTTTGAAGTTTTATTGTGACAGAATTCTAGCCACACACAACCCCATGTCCGGTACTTAATAACCCTATGAATTAATGTGAGGTGCTTCAGAGCAAATACCATTTAGTGACATCCCAATGACAATTTTTTTGGCTGGAGAGTTGTTTGAAAATGGTGTTTTGGAGCAAGAAACATCTGCCTTGGTTTGCTGTGGAAAGGGAGTCTATGGAATACATTTGGATGGGCTCTGCCTGATTGAGCTTGCAAGGAGAGGCGGAGGCACTACTAATTACATGTCTTGCATTATGGGTTGGAAATAGATACACAGAGCAAATGCTGTGGCCCACAAAGCCTCAAAAAGCAATGAAAGCAACATAGACTTCAAGTTCATTTTCAAAATTCCCAGCATTGCAGAGCAGAGCCAGCCATACAATTTATCCTCTTTTTCACGTGGCACTTAAGTCACAGAAGAATGAACCAACAGAGGATCTGGAAATCTACTTGAAAATTCAGGGGGAAAAAAAAACAACAAGAACCCCACAGTGGCAAAAAGGATATCACAAGTGACAGTGTTAACATGTGATTTTCACTGGAGGTATTAATTAGTAACTCCCTGGGGCCCTTGATATCCTTGAAACAAGTCAGCACCATTGCTTGACTTATACAAACTTGATGGCACTCAGTTAAAAATTGTTCTTCTCCAGGTAGGTTCTAGTTGTAAAGTACCCAAAGATAACTTCCTAAAAATGAGGAGAGTGTTAGAAATAGCAAGCAGAATGAGAGGCCCAGATGGATGGTGAGTGGGAACAATGAGGAGCCCTACCCCTACGTTCAAAAGATGAAGTCTATGATTATAGGACAATGAGACTATCTTAGCAGTAACTCATTAAGATAAAATCTGGTGGTGTTTGGGCAACAGCAAGCTCAGCAAGAACCGTCAGTGGGAGGCAGGCTCTCAATGGCTAAATATCTGTGGCAGAAAATAGTTGGACTTTCTAGCTTCCCTTGGTAGGTGTGGCCATGTGACTGAGTCCTAGCCAACGGAATGTGAGATGCCATTTCCAGCTTGGCCCACACATGATCTTTCATATTCTCTCCCCTTATAGCTTGATAGACAGAGGCAGAAAGGGTGACTTTGGAAGCTGTGTGTTGAATATAGCAGAACTGCTAGATGGAAGAGGCATGGGTCACCACTGCCTGGAGGAGAGCCACCTGTCAATTGGGACTATGTGTGAGTGAGAAATAAACCTTTATTATGCAAAGGCAATATTATATTTGGGTTTATCTGTTATAAAAGCTTTCATTACCTTAATTAAATATTTAGTCATTGGCTACAATAATAGAGGGATTATAGGAAGAACAAAGGAAGGTACAGTATTGCTGTTCTTTCCTGGACATTACCCTGTATATAAATGAAAGACAGGAGTGATGAGGAGGTGGGAAATGATATATTGAGGAGGATAAAAGCAAGGGGGTTCAGCCTAAATAAAATTTTCGCATGGAGTAAGAATATATAATATCTATCTTGAAAGTTTTGAAAGGGAAATTTTAGACTTCTGCTGTGGAGTTCTGGACAGCAAAGCTAGGAGCAGGGTTTGCGCCAATATAAAGAACTTTTTAATAATTAGCACTGCATCAAAGTGGAAGGGCCTTTCTTATCAGGTTAAAGACTTTTCTCCATCTTTAGTGGAGGCTATTCATTGACCACTCATATCAATTCTTCTTCCTCTCCTCCCCTGCTTTTGACTACAGAACCCCAATTTTGTTGAAGTATTATCTCCATGTGATTATGGGAGAGGGACCCCAGCCCCAGCCCCTGGGATAGATCTTCGTTAGTCCAAGCCATTTAGCACATGGCATTCTCTTAGTAGCTCTTGGTGGTCCAGAGGTTGGTACATACCCTGAGCTGGTCCAATCAGAGTTAAAGGAAGCTCTTGTGTTATATGGTTGGGGAAGAGATTTTCCCTCTCTCCTGCTGGACATGCATCAGGACTCATTAGTCTCCATGCTCAATGGCACTCGTCTTGTGGCCATGAGGAGAACCAGCCATAAGGTGAGATCACCACTGAAGATTACAGAGCAAAGAGATGGAAAGAAGCTATCCATTGAACTGCTTATGGCTCCTTTACCTCTGGATTTCACCTTGAGTTGGGGTTTTTATTACGTCTAGCTTAAAACATCCTAGTTGATACACTACCCGTAAGGAGTTTGGGAATACAGGTTGAATGCTGTCTTGTCATCAGGGACGCCAGAGGGAAATTCTAGACTGGGCAGCAAGTGGGCCTCTCAGGGTAATATTTGGCCTTGAAAGTTATAAACTCTGGTGAAGAAGGTGCAGCCAACTTCATTAAAATTAAAATGGAGGTTTCCTTACAAGTGTCTGGAAACACATTTTGTAACAGACTTATGTTGACTTTTGGCTATCACATATCTTACCCACTTAACCCTGTTGGTCCCCATCTCTCTATGTAGGAGGTCTCCCACACCCAAAACAATGTTTCGTTCATAGAAAATGTGGACTCCCTCTTGCAGAGTGTAGAATCATTGATTGGAAGCATCTGCCCACCAGGAACTACATTTCCCATGGTTCCTTACATGTAGTTGAGGCTACAAGGCTGGTTCTTGCCAGTGAAACAGGAGCAGTTGTGATGTACATCATGCCTGGGTCAGGAAGCTTAAGCAGTGGTTGTACCTTTATTTTCTTTGTCCATACTCCAGCTGAATGGGAAGGACTCCAAGGTCCAAGAGGAGGGTGGAGTCACAATAAGGAAGGAGGCTGAATTGTGAATGTTCCTGTGGAAGGCTGACTGTCAACTGAGAATATCTGTGTTGGTCAGTTACATGCCTGAGGAATACACTTCGATTGTGTTAAGCCATTAAACCTTGGGGTTGTTACCACAATTAATGTTGCCTTAATTAATACATCCCCATTGTGCATGCTCTTAGTAGAAGGACAACAGCCATTGCAGCCTCCTGCTGATGTTCCCACTATGGAACGCAAAAGGGTCCAGTTTCCCCTTCTTTCTGCCCCTGGAATAGCCAAGGGTTAGATAGTCGATTACACTCTTGCTCTTGGGAGACTCAATCTTAAACAAGGGGCACAAAGACGAAGGGCAAGTTCAGAATCCGGTATATAGCAGCAGTAGCAGAAACTTGAGGAGAGTGCTGTGCCCAGCAATTGGGCTTTGGCTGTGGTTTCTGCCACTTCAGTGGCACCCTTGGGTCCTACTGGTTGTCCCAAGCCTTCTCCTCCAGATTCTTACTGATTGTGTTAAGCCCTTGATAGCTTACTAGTTAACTCTGCCGTTTGCTTAGCTAATCAGAGTTTTTTTCTCTTGCTCAGATTCATATGACGTTGGGTTTAATGTTTTTCATAGAAGAGTCCCATTTCAAATTCATGCATTTTGTTTTGTCTTGCCTTTTATAAGTGAAGTCATTCCTTTGCCAAATTCTGTACTTGTTCCAGTATTTGACTCTGCTTTACCATCGTAGATTCATGATCTAACAGAAGCTGAGATGGGGGCCCCACTCAGTGTTCTCCTTTTGTTGACTGCCTTTCCAGAAAATCAAGTCGTTTTTCATTTTTTCCTTTAGTTGACGGCTTGATCTCTCTCCTAGCTTTTGCAAATTATTTCCCTCACTTGTCTTACAGACTGCCCTCACCTGTGCATTTTTGTGGCATTTCTACTTGTTAACCAGTTCTAGTGTTAAGTTGTGCCATCCAATTAGCAATGTGTAACATTTTGCTGACGGGGGCAGGGTCTGGTTGGTGGAGAAAGCAGTGGACTCGTTGTCCCAGAGACCTGATTCTGTTACTTCCAAGATAACGTAACCTTGGGCAAATCACTGAACTTGTCTCTCCCTGAGACTCATTTTGCTAAGTGATTAGAATGAGAGAATACATGAAACTCTCAGGGTCAGTTACAATGACAGCAGTTAATTGAAGGCCACCTAGCTAGACAAATACAGCTGGAGGGAAGGTAAGAAAGCATAAAGGTAGGAAGTCCACAGCCTAGCCTGGAAGTCAGGCTGGGAGAGCTATGAATCAGGGAGGAATTATTAGTGCATGCAGACTGCCATCAGCTGATAGGCACCACCCGACTGCGGTTTCCTCTTCAGCCAGCTTTACACTTTTGGTTCATCCTCAAATACAGTCCTTGAAGGGAATCCAACTAGAGCAGTGGCCCTGCTTCAATATTTAATCCAATCCTCGCACACTGTGAACACAAGACCAGTTTGACACCCCACAGCAGCCTTTTACGGTAGTTTAATTTCTCAGTGAGCAGTTTTTCTACATTTCTGATCAGCCATTTATGTTTGCAACTGAACTGCATTAGGAAGTCCACGTCCCCCTTCCAAAACAGTACTGTGGATCAGATCTGGCAACCTCCAACACTGAGACTCAGTTTCCTCATCTGTAAAATGGGATGGCTAACTAAAATGGGGTGGGCTCCCAGAGTCTCCCCTCCAGGCCTCTTCCAGCTGTGATGCTGGATGGTGATCTTGTGACCCTTACACCAAGCATCTGCTTAGATTCTAGATGGAGTTAGCTTTCCTTCCCAAAAGCTAAAGAACACTTCTGCCTGGCATTGTTTCCTTGTTAAAAACCTCCTCCCTCTTCCTTCACTGGGGTGGAGTTTGTGGTCATGGTAACCTGCAGCCAAAAGTTCTGAGGGCAACACCAAGTCCAACCAAATGGACCCACATACATGGCCACAGAAGGTCAGGACAGAGTATTTCTCTAAACCTGATGATTTGCTAAAAGGAAACAAAGTATTTTGACAACTCATAATTTTTCACCAATTTCTCCCTTTTTACTTAGAGGTCACTTGACAAAATAAGAGAGGACTGGGGCCAGTTTGGTTTAATTTGCTAATCTTTTTTACTATTCTTACAGATAGATACATTTATCTTAGACTATCTTTTGATTTGGAAAACAAAATTATTTTCTCTACTAAAACGTAGTCTGTGCCTGCTTAAACTTGAGCCAGGGAAAAAAAGGCAGGGGACAAAAGTTTAAAAAACTAATAATATTCAGATAAAAGTAATCAAATACAACATTCAAATAAATTTTCTGAGCAGTATCCCCTCCTAGCACACTTATATACACACAGCTGCACACACACATACCTTTAGCTACCTTCCCATATAATCAGATGAACTTGAAGAAAAGAGTAATGTCCCCCTCAGAGTTGGAAGAATGCTGGACTAAGTCTCTCTTTTTGATTACTCCACAGAGGTCCAGGCCAAACAGAGAAGCAGTTGGTTAAGGACAATGTGGTACCATGGGGGAGGTGGCAAATTATTAGAGCGCCTGAGCCAGGCAAAGTCATTTCCAACAGGGCCTAAGAGAGCAAGGGGCTTTAGGACATAGGCACTCTAACCTGTTAGGTGCCACCATGAAAAATTAAGAGCAGCCCGGGCCCCCAGGATGCAGGCAAGCTCTTCGTCTGAGACTTGGAATAAAAGCTGTGTTGCCAACTGAGACAAAGTGGAGGACCCACACACACAAGAGACTGTGGCTGGACTGTCAGGCTGCATTTGTGTCTGCCTGAGCTGTTCTGAAAAGATCCTCCTTTCCTGAATCGCTGAGAACCCCCCAGACAATAGAGGGATGGAGTGGCGACGCTTGCTGTGCTGGGCAACTGATTGGAGACGTATGAGTGGGAGCTTTCATGTTGGCTCTTTTACTGGTAACGAACACTGACGCCAACCCCCAGTGGCCTCAGTTTCCGTAGCTACTGGGATGGGATGATAAGGAGTCTGGGCCATCCCATGGAGATGGTCTGAGACAGGAAGTCACCCCCCCCAGCCCCCGTCATCTCTCTCTGGCGCTTTAGCAGTTGCCTTCCTTGCTTTTGCTCTTATCCCCTACAGCTTACTGTTCACCCACACTGAAACCACATTGATCTTCTCAAACCACAAGTTAAATTGTGTCACTCTTTTTGCTCAAAACCCTCTAATGGCTTCCTAGTATTCCTAGTACAGCCCCACACTCCAATTACCTCAATAACTTCATCTTCTATTATTCTTCCCATCTCTTTCTCTGTTGCAGACGTATTGGCCTCCTTGCTTGAACAGGCCATTTCTGTTCTGCCTCAGAGCTTTTATACTTGCTGTTCCCTCTGCCTGGAATGATTTGTCATGAGTTACCTGCATTGTGACCTGTTGCTGCACCTCCTTCAGCTCTTCTCTCAGATGCCGTCTTCCCAATGAGGGAAAATTGTACCTACTCTGTGTTAGTTGGCTATTGCCATTATTAGGCTGCATAATCAACCATGCCCAAACTCAGTGGCTTGCAACAAGCATTTTCTTCCATACTCACGGGTTTGGCTGAGACCGGATTGCTCTAGGACGGGCTTGACTTGGCAGCTTTGCTTTAGGCTGCAGGCTGAGTTCAGGTCTGCTCTATGTGTGCTTGTGTTGAGGCCCAGGGTGAAGGGTCAGTGGCCACCCAGGGCACGCTTTTCTCATGATCTGTCATCAGGGCACAAGAGCCGAGCCCAAACAACATAAGCAATTTGAGATCTCTGCTTGCATCACACTGCACGAACATTCTTTCGGTCAAAGGAAATCACGTGACCAAACTCAACCTTAACGAATTAGTGAAGTATACTCTGCTCACAGTGGGTGAGGGGAGGGGGAAGAAAGGGTATTTGCTGAATAGTCGCCCAAACTATCACATACACACACTCACACCCCACCCCTGCTTACACTCCCTGTTTCATCTCCTATGCCTTTTGTGTTTAGGGCTTATCATCACCCTACATAATGACATATTTTACTTGTCTACTTTGTCTTATTGGCTAAAATGGCTGCTCTTTTAGAGTACAGAGTTTTGTGTGTTTCATTGACTGCTATATCATCAGTACCTTGAACAGTGCCTAGAACATAGTGGATGCTGAGTAAATACTTTTTGAATGACAGAATAAATAAGTTCCCCTACTGTTGTGTAGACTCATTTAAGGAAGTTCAGAAATGAATTGTAGTTGGGGAGCCTAGGTGGCTCAGTCGGTTAAGTGTCTGACTTGGGCTCAAGTCGTGATCTTGCAGTTTGTAGGTTCATGCCCTGCATCGGGCTCTGTGCTGACAGCTCGAAACTCGGAGCCTGGAGCCTGCTTTGGGTTCTGTGTCTCCCTCTCTCTCTGCCCCTCCCCCGCTCACATTCTGTCCCTCTCTCTCAAAAATGAATAAACATTAAAAAAATTGTTTAAAAAAATAAATTCTGGTAAAAAAAAAGAAATGAATTGTAGTAGAATTTTACAGTCTTTCTCTCTTTCTTTCTTTCTTTTTTTCAAGTCGGACTCACTCCCAGCGTGGAGCCCAACGTAGGGCTTACTCTTATGACCCTGAGATCAAGACTTGAGCCAAGATCAGGAGTTGGACACTTAACTGATGAAGCCACCCAGGGGCCCCTGCAGCCTCTCAATAGGGACATAATCTCTGCAACACTGTTGCAGATATAGTGGCTTTATCACTATATTGACCGTATCATTATGACTACGAGTATCATCAGCACTGTTACCATCATAATCTCTGTCACCATCACCACCACCGCCATTGTCACCACTGCCATCATACTCCCATTGCTGTCACCACCTCTACCCCGTCACCATTAGCATCAGCATCACCATCTCTACCACCTCATCACTGTCACCATCACTCTTACAGCATCATCACCTCTGCCACATCACCATGATCACCACTGGCACCATCACTTCCTCTGTCATGTACCACCCAGCACTACCAACAGCATGACCACCATCACCACCTCCATTATCATGCCATGTCTGCTACTGTTCTCCTCATCACTCTCCTCCCCGTCATCACCATCACTATCACCATTATCTCCATTTGATGATGGTGATTGACAGTAATACTGATTGCACACAGCTCTCAATAAACTAATCGCAGTATGGGAAGCAGAAGGAATGGTCGTTTTCTCCTAGCTGCAATGGAAAAACCTCAGTCTGGGAAAATTAATTCTCTTAAGAGCCCCAGAGAAAATCTATAGAAATGATACAATCAATATTTACTACAACTTTAGAAATGCTACCCCGTCTGCAGAAATGATCAAACCTCGAAAATTTCACCTCCTGAATAGCGCTGAAATTGCCTCTAGCGCTTTTTCCTCTTATCCTCTCGGAGGGAAAAAAGGTTGTTTCCTAAGTAATTTCTTTCACCACTTACTTACAAGTCCATTACTCCTTGTTGCATAATAATAGACCACGTGACTTCATGATTAATCTTTTCCATCCTGAAACAAAATCTTTTTCTGAAATGTTGCTGCTTCTCTAGTTCTTTGTAAACACTGCCTGACAAAAATGTGTGGGTGCTGGAAGGCCCCCAAATACCAGGGGTAAGATTAAAGTCCATCAAATCTCCACTTCAGATCAATTCTCTCTGCTTACAGAGCAAGGCAGTGTAGTCTTTCTTCGACCTCTACTTTTTTTTTTTTTTAAACGTTCCTCTTTAAAGCCTGATTTCACCTTCATTTTATCTGGCCTGTGACTCTGAAATGATTTGCTAAAGCCTCAGCTTTATTTATTTATGTTTGTCAGAGGCATCAAATGTATTGATTTGAAATACGGAAATATTCAAGAGACTTTGCAAAAAAGGTCTTTCTCATAAAATATTGTACTATGGGTACCAACAGAAGGATCTGTTGAGGATGGTGTGAAGGAGAATTTTATTTAACTCTTGAAAGCAATTTTTCTCTGAAGGGAAGAGATTGCCACTGTTTGGCTTTAGTCCCAAACCTACTATTATGATGAAACACCAAGAGTACAGTTTATCATATCCTGATGGCAGCGCATCTGATTTTGATTCTATCAAATACAAAGAAAAAACTGTATTGCTGGGTAGGGGGATGGTTGAAAGAGGAATGTTAGAGCCTCCTGAGATGCCTTTCTTTTTTGTGGGCATGAGAGAATGTTTCACAGGCAGAGGGAAAATAGATGAAAAGGCCTCTATTGCCAATAAAGAGACATTTGCACAGCAATGTCCAGATAATTGTGTGACTGAGGTTCAGCATCTGCTGTGGGCATCTGATGCAACAAGATGGCAGCTAGCTCCAGGGCAGAAATGAAGGGACTTATGTGACTCGCTGTCAGCTCAAAACCAGTCAGGTCAATCTGTGTTTGATTGTTCCCATCATTTTCTTATTCCTCTAAATGAGTCTCATCTCTGGTTGGCTTGGGACTCGTCGAGTCTGGGAAAGCTCCAGGCTGAGCTCTGCTGAAGGACATTGGGAGCCATTGCCTTCATAGGAATCCAAAAGCCAGCCCCAGCTGCGAGGGGTTCCAGGTGGGGAAAAGCCGAGCTGTGGCAACTCTGCACACGAAGCTGGGGGAGCAGCTGGTCTGTGCCAGGGGTGCCTCTGCTGAGCTGAGGGTTTTGCCATGGGAGGCGGGACAGCTTCTCGGCAGGGAGGCTGGGATCTGAACTTGGGATGTGCTCAGTTGTTAAAAGATATTGGAAGCAGACACTTCGTATAAAGGGATTCAGTTTCAACTAAACAGTGTTCAGTTTACAGTTACTTTGGGCCCAAAGAGCGAATTTTTGTCTGTTTGCTTCGTAACAGGATCTCTGAGTAGGGATGTATAGGCATTTGTAGAGGAGTAGGAAGGAAGGGGGTGGGCAGGGGAACAGAGTGGTGTCTTGTGAGTGAGACGGTGGTCCTGTCTCCTAAGCCTCCAGGCCTCTTCTGTGAAAATTCAGCTCGGAAGTCGATCTGGGCTCCGACAGGCATTCACTGTATTAAAGCTCCGGCGTGAGAATGGCACACGTACACCGTAGGTTAGAGAGTGCTGGCCGCCATGCCCCCTGGGAAGCAGACTGAAAGAGTCGTTTGCAGAGTTTATTAGGGGTGCTCTTAGGATCAACACCTGTGAAAGAGGAGGGAGTAGCAAGATTAAGCAGGGCATAATTTGAGCTACAGTGTGGTCCCAACAAAGGCCTCCGTTGATCCTGTGGGGAGCTCTGGAGCTGGGATTGCCTGGCAGATTGTCTGGGGTTAGGACGCGGGCCCAGGTCTTCATATCTCTGCACCGACCAGTCATTAGACATGGGTGCCCCTAGTAAAGGGGCACACCTTTGCTGAGGTAGCTCTTTCCCATCAAGTGGACTGGCACTTGGCTGCCAGTCGGCCGGGGGGAAGGACTACTTTATTCTGAAGGTAGGACTGAGGAGGCACAACATGGCATCCACTACATTGAACTAGAAACAAAGCCAAAGAACTTTCTCTAGATGGGAGCCGGCAACAGATGACATGCTAATTTACTCCTTTTTAGTGCCAATTCTATCCAGCTAAAAAACAAAAAAACCAAAAAAACAAAAAAAAAAACCTTGAGTGTTTACTGTGGTCCTGGAATTGGGGATACACAGATGAACAAGACATTCCTACCTTTGAGGGGCCCATGGTCTGGTGGAAAGACAGAGGTATCAGAAATCAACCACTGCTCAACAGGATTATAGAAGCACTGAACGGGGAGAGTGGGGCACACAGGAGGCTGTCAGCTTACCTAATGTGTGATACTCCAAGTTTTGTGCAGTGGTACTTCCTCAAAGGCCTCATCTGTTAACTGAACCAGGCTGGAACGCTGGCAGGAAAACCAAGCGGCACTCGGCGATCTTGGTGGATTGGAGATTTATTTAACACCGGCAGGCTCAGAGGAGACCGTTTCTCCAAAGATCTGAGCCCTGAGCGCAAGCATGGGAGGCAATTTATAGTCTGTTACTTCCGCATTCCTCATTAGTAGTAATTTGGTGCACAGGGCAAGCAGGGCGGGAAGAAGAACCCAGAAGAGGGGTCTCTAAGCTAGGAACTAGAGTTTTAGTCTCGTTGGCCATCTTATGCTGCAGACCTTTACTTAGTTTCCCAACACATCCAAATATAGTCATGTGGGGGGAAGGCTTTAACATATGAATTTGGTGGTGGGGGGCTACATAATTCAGTCCAAAACAGCATCCATCAATGGTTCTTGCTTCCAATAACTATTACCATGGTTTTTGCTAAACGTTGTTTTTCAATTTCCATCATTTCTTTGACATCAGAGATATTACCGGTTTGTTTCCAGAGCACTGCGATAAAGCAGTTATCACAGCACAGCAAGTCAAATGAATTTTTGGCTTTCCCAGTACATAGAAAAGTTATGTGTACACTATACTTAGTCTCGTAAATATGCAAATAGCATTATTTCTAAAAAAACAATGTACATACCTTAATTAAAAAATACTCTATTGCTAAGACACACTAACCATCATCCGAGCTTTCGGTGAGTTGTAATCACCGATTGTAGATCACCATAACAAACACAATAATAATGAAAAACTTTGAAATATTGTGCGAATTACCAAAACGTGACACGGATGTGAAGTGAGCAAATGCTATTGGAAAAATGGCGTCAATAGACTTGCTTGACACAGGGTTGCCGCAAACTTTCAATTTGTAAAAAAACGCTTTCTGCGAAGCGGTATGTCTGTACAGACATTTTTTTCCTGTGGGTTATAATCCATTACTATCATTATTGGATTGTTAAAATTGCCCCAGATTTGACCATGGGGGGCTCCTTTGTGTTGGTTCTGTGTCCTTTCAACATGCCCCATCATTTTTTGATTGCTTCCTTTCTGTCTCCACAGGATGTGCCAGTCTTATCTTATATTTTCTTTTACCAGTCCTGAACTGGAAGTCACCATTTCTCTAAGGAGCCCTGGTTCCTTTTATTGGAGGAAAGTAGCTAGAAATCAAGATGTGGGTGCTGGGTATGCTTATTGCTACCAGAGTGGCATTACTTCCTGGTCCTCTCAGTGAACAGAGCTAGGGAATATATACATGTATGCTCACAAATGATAGCACACACCTTATTTATATCTGTACCTCTCTGTGTGCACATATGTTTAAAGACCATGAATTTGGTGGGTGGGGAATGGGCTAGATGGGTGACGGGCATTAAGGAGGGCACTTGTGACGAGCACTGGGTGTTGTATGTAAGTGATGAATCACTGAATTCTACTCCTGAAAGCAATACTAAACTATATGCTAACTAACTAGAATTTAAATAAAAATTTAAAAATAAAAAATAAAAACCATGAATTCATATTGATACTTCCTACAGTCCAACACTACAGGGTTCATTTTAGCCTTCCTCTTTTCCTTATTTGCAATCCCATTCCCCAACAGTGAGAATCCTGGTTCTCATTATCCATGATAAATTTATGTATTTGCTCAGTCCTAGTATACACATAAAGTAGTTTCAGAATTGCTAAACTAAACTCCTGTGAAAAACAATTTACTAACTAGAGAACAATATACAGTTCTTTATATCTCTAACCTTTCGGTGTACAATCAAACTCTTGTTCAACAAATTAGGTTAGTTATTTTCCCTTCAGTGTGGTTATACTGTCCACTTGTAATACAGTTAGACTCATTTGTTATCAATTATTTATTATCCTGAGCTCTCTTCATATCCTGGTTTGAATCAGTAATTTTTTTTAGGGTAATCGAAGCATTCACACAGTTCCAAAATCCAGAAGTAGACAAACATGTATACTTATGAAAATGTCACTTCCCACTCGTCTCTACTACCCTGTTCTCATTCCCCCATTATTTCCACTCCATTCCCACTCATCTCCTATAGTTACCCACTCTCCTCAGTTTCTAGTTTATCCTTTCTATATTCCTTTTGTACAACTGAGCAGATACATGTATATTTTCTTATATCCCCCTCTTTCTCACATGAAGGGGAGCATAATATGGGTCATCTTTTGCACTGTTTTTTTTTCCACTTGGCGTGATGTCTTCAAACTCACTCCCTATCAGTTCATAGATATCTTCCTCATTGGTTCTTTACAGTTGCATATACTACTCCATTGTGTTGATGCTTCATTTATTTATTCCATCACTCTTCCATTGTCAGCATTTAGTTTGTTTCTGGTATTTTACAATTATAAGTGTTGCCACAATAAATAATCTTGTGCATATGTATAATTGTATTGTTGTATACATTTCCTAGAACAGATAACGGTGGGTCAAAAGATAACTTGCATATATCATTCTGTACCTATTGTTAAACTTCCCTCCAGAAGGGTTGTACTAGTTTACATTCCCACCAAGAATGTATGAGACTGCCTGTTTCCTCACAGCCTTGCCAACACACTTTGTTGTCATACTTTTACAGTTTTACCAGTCAGGTAGGTGAGAGATGATATCTTAATGTTGCTTTATTTTTGTATTTCTCTAATTATGAATGATATTTCTTATGTTTAAGGTCCATTTAAAAAATTTTTTTAAATGTTTGTTTTTGAGAGAGACAGAGAGTGATTGGGGGAGGAGCAGAGAGAGAAGGAGACACAGAATCTGAAGCAAGCTCCAGGCTCTGAGCTGTCGCTGTCAGCACAGAGTCCGATGCGGGGCTTAAACCCACGGACCGCAAGATCATGACCTGAGCAGAAGTTGGATGCTTGAAATATAAATATAAATATAAATATAAATATAAATATGAATATAAATATAAATATATA
Organism: Prionailurus bengalensis; assembly: GCF_016509475.1. Taxonomy (NCBI): domain Eukaryota; kingdom Metazoa; phylum Chordata; class Mammalia; order Carnivora; family Felidae; genus Prionailurus; species Prionailurus bengalensis. The sequence goes on from NC_057361.1 coordinate 13,777,973, forward strand.
ACACTTGATGTTTTATCAGTTTTTAAGTGTATAAGTCAGTGGCATTAAGTACATCCACAGTGTTGTATGACCATCACCACTATTTCCAGAACTTTTCCATCACCCCAAATAGAAAGTCTGTAACCATAAAGCAATAACTCTTTATTCTACCTTTCCCCCCAAGCCCTTGTCCTTCCATTTTTAAGAGTTATTTATATATTAGGAATATTAATGTGTTTTCTGTGGTATATTTGAGAATTGTTCTCTCCATTTATCAGTTGTCTTTTGACTTTGTTTATAGTGTTTTTTTTTTTTAATTTTTTTTTTCAACGTTTATTTATTTTGGGGACAGAGAGAGACAGAGCATGAACGGGCGAGGGGCAGAGAGAGAGGGAGACACAGAATCGGAAACAGGCTCCAGGCTCTGAGCCATCAGCCCAGAGCCCGACGCGGGGCTCGAACTCACGGACCGCGAGATCGTGACCTGGCTGAAGTCGGACGCTTAACCGACTGCGCCACCCAGGCGCCCCTATAGTGTTTTTGATTATGCAAAGTTTATTTTTAAGTAGTCGTTTGTCAAACTTTTCTTTTATTGCCTCTGGATTTTAAAGCATAGTTAAAAAGCCTCTCCACACCCACATTATAGAGGAATGTGCTTATGTTTTCTCCTAGCACTTCTATGGTTTCATCTTTTTTTTTTTTTTTACATTTAGATCACTGATCCATTTGTAGTTTATGCTTGTGCATGATGGATGGATGTATATATCTAAATTGATCCTTTGCCTTATGGCTAGCCAGTTGTCCCAACACTATTTATTAATAGTGTCTTCTTTCTCTACTGATTTAAAATACCACATCATTCACATACCAAGATCCTATAAATGTTTGTGACTAAAACTGCATCGCTTTTATATACGTTACCAATTTATAAAGTAATCTTAGAAGAAACAAATAGTTGTCTAGACTCAAAGAATTTTTGATTGAAAAGGGCTTTAGAAGTCATGTGTGTCAGAGCTCCTGGATGGCTCAGTCGCTTAAGTGTTGGACTTTAGCTCAGGTCGTGATCTTGCAGTTTATGAGTTGAAGCCCAGTGTCATTCAAGCCCCGCTTCAGGCTCTGTATTGACAGCTCAGAGTCGGAGCCTGCTTCAGATTCCATGTCTCCCTCTCTCTCTGCCTCACCTCCACTCTCTCTCTCTCTCTCTCTCTCTCTCTCTCTCTCAAAAATAAATAAACATTAAAAATATTTTTAAATAAAAAAAGAGAAGTCATGTGTATCAACCTCCAGTGGCCCCTCACCATTTTCAAGATAACCTCTCATCTTAGCCCAGAGATTCCTCAGCATCTGATCTGTGCCTGCCTCCCTCGCTTTTTGCCCTACCTCCCTCCTGCAGTACCCTGCACTGTAGCCTATCGAACGTCGGTCTTTTCTCCTTCCTATAATGCTGCTTCCTGCCTCCATGCCCTCACATATGCTGTTCCATCTGCCCGGAATGCCATTCTTTCTTCTTTGAGTGGCTTAGTATTCAAATCTCATGTCACGTCCTCTAGGAGGCCTTCCCCGACCTTTCCATCTGAGCCACCACCTCCTCCCTTAGGCTTTTGCAGTACTCAGGTATCCTAGAGTCATGCTGTCATTGTACCATGCATGGTACAATTGTGGGCTTATTTGTCTGCCTCCCCCACTAGAGTATGAGTTCATGGAGGCCAAGGACTGTGTCTTAATCTTGGTCTTTGTACACTAGATACAAAGAGAGCTTGGTAAATACACAGCAGTACATCTAGGCTTGGCTTGAATTCTTCAAATAACAGACAGTTTACAGCTTCAAAAGGCAGCCTATTCCGTTTTTAACTTATTCAAAAGTTCTTCCTCACAGCAAGCTGAACTGTGCCTTCCTGTAATTTCTACCCACGTGTCCTTGTTGTGTCCTCAGGAACCGAATCTCTTACTAGAAGACAGTTGATCTGCTTACCTAGCGGGGCCTTGGCTAGGGACCCAGCTGTAACTGGCACCTCTTCTTGAAACAATTCAGTGCTGCTTGTTTTGGGTATGAATTCTTCCTTTCAATGAATATTTGATTTAAGGTAAGAAAAATCTGAGTTTCCCATAAAGTGCTTCAGTCTCTTGTGCTATTTTAATGTGTTCCCACAAGCTGCTTCCCTGAAAGCCTTCTGCTAACTTAATTCAGGCAAAGTACTCACATTCAGCATGTTATTTGTCACTTTAGTGATGACAGTTGCCCTTTCTCTCTGTCTTTTCATGGGGACTCAATGGATTTAATTGGATTCTTTGTTCTCTGTTCTTCTGGGCATTCTGTGGTGCTGACTTGCTAGTGGTTCGATGCACCATCATGTTGCTCCCCAGTGCCCCCAGCCTTTGGCTTCAGAGGCCTTGCCTAGATCTGCCCCTGAGTTCTGGTACCACATATATGAAGTTCTATGGGAATGCCACACCTTACCATTGAGTAGAGTTTCTCAAAGGACCATCTGGGGGTGCCTGGGTGGCTCAGTTGATTAAGCATCTGATTCTTGATTTCAGCTTAGGTCATGATCTCCAGGTTCGTGAGTTCAAGCCCTGTATCAGGCTCCATGCTGACAGCGTGGAGCCTGCTTGGGATTCTCTGTCTCCCTCTCGCTCTGCTGCTCCCCTGCTCACTATCTCTCTCTCAAAAATAAATAAATAAACATTTAAAAATTTTTTAAAAAATACCATCTGAATTAGAATCTCCCAGTGGGTTTGTTAAAAATTCAGATTCCTGGGGCAGCTCAGTTGGTTGAGTGTCCAACTTCAGCTCAGGTCATAATCTCCTGGTTTGTGAGTTTGAGCCCTGAGTTGGGCTCTATGCTGAGAGCTCAAAGCCTGGAGCCTGCTTCAGATTCTGTCTCTCTCTCTCTCTCTCTCTCTCTCTCTCTCTGCCCCTCCCCTGCTTATACTCTGTCTCTCTCTCAAAAATAAACATTAAAAAAAAATTAAATGCAGATTCCTGAATCCATACTCCTGATCTTCCAGATCAAAACCTCTGAGGACAAGGACCTATAGTGTGTTTTTAAAAAAATTATTATTTTTATTTTTTTTCTTTAATTTTTAAAAAATTTATATCCAAGTCAGTTAGCATATAGTGCAACAATGATCTCAGGAGTAGATTCCTTAGTGCCCCTTACCCATTTGGCCCCTTACCCATCCCCCCCTCCCACAACTCCTCCAGTAACCCTCGGTTTGTTCTCCATATTTGTGAGTCTCTTCTGTTTTGTCCCCCTCCTTGTTTTTATATTATTTTTATTTCCTTTCCCTTATGTTAATCTGTTTTGTCTCTTAAAGTCCTCATATGAGTGAAGTCATATAATTTTTGTCTTTCTCTGACTGACTAATTTCACTTAGCATAATACCCTCCAGTTCCATCCATGTAGTTGCAAATGGCAAGATTTCATTCTTTTTGATTGCTGAGTAATACTCCATTGTATATATGTATACCACATGTTCTTTATCTATTCATCCATCGATGGACATTTGGGCTCTTTCCATACTTTGGCTGTAGTGTGCTTTTTAAGCTCTCTGGATGATTCTCATACAAGGTAAATTGAAGAACTGCCACCCTAGATGTTGGCAAAATAATCACCATATACACCATCACTCTTCTGTTAGGGATATTCATTTACATCTAAGCAGATTCACACCTCTGTCAACATGCTAACTACTCCTGTTCCTTTTTCCCTCAGATAGAAGCTTGGTGATGGCAGGGATTCTGTCAGTTTTCCCCATCATCATATTCCCAGTGCCCAGCACAGTACATGGCACATAATAGGTGTTCAGTAGTTGTTGAATGAACGTGCAAGGAACAGACATTTCTTTGTCCCCTCCACTTCACTGACCCTTGTGATACTAAGGAGAGGCTATGGTATAAACAAGGTGAGAGGCATGGGGAACCAAGGGAGAAGGCTGAATTGCAGAAGAGTGCGCAGCCTGTGGTGGACACAGAGCTCTGCAGAAAGCTCTAGAGGAAGGCAGCTTCCTCATTAGTGAGAAGTCCTAGAGGTGCAAACACTTCAGGCCATTCTCTGTGACAGACAGGCTGGGCAGCCGGAGTCTGAAGAGATGGAAACAATGATATAAATTCTTCCCTCCACACCAACCTCAAAGCCTATGCAGTTTGGGGAATGAGAGAAGGGCAAGAAATGGCAAAGGCTTGCACTGTTGTGTCTCTGCAAAGTAACTCATCATTCAGATAGATTAAAACCTCCAGGAATATTAACAATAATGACTATTACAACTACCTTGGGGAGATAAGATGTGGAGTTGCTATGAATCAGACAGCCTGGGTTCATATTCCAACCCTTACTACCTTAATTTCTTTTTACCTCAGTTTATTCATTGGAAAATGGGAATAATTTAATTATATAATCCCTGTGTGCTAGTTAAGCTACTGCTAACTACCACAGAGACACCTTCATACTTCAGTGGTTTAACACAATTGAAGTTTATCACTTGATCATGGAGTCCAAATGGATGTTCTTCTTTGGTGTGTGGCTGTCCTCCATGTGGTGGTGATTCAGGGACCCAGGTTCTTTCCATATTCTGGCTTAACATCTCCTAAGACCTTGAAGCTCTCTGCTAGAACCCCTGCATCCAGTCAACAGAGGAGGAAAGAGTACGAAGGTATACTAGCTCCTAAACCACTTTGTCGTGAAAGTGACGCACACCACTTTTCACTCACACTTAATTGGGAAGAACTAGTCACGTGGCCAATCTAGGAGCAAGGGGGTACGGGAAATATAGTCTCTAGGTGTATACTCAAGAAGAAAAGTGTATCACTTATTGCTGCATTACACGCCATCACAAAACATAGTGGTTTAAAACAACAATACTGTATTTAGTTCACAGTTCTGTGGGGCCGCAACTTGGGATAGGATCAGCTAGGCAGTTGTGCTGATCTAAGGCTCAGCTGATCACCTGACTGGGCTCACTCATGCAAATATGGCCAGCTGCTGTGTTGGCTGGGGACTGGTTGGTCTAGGGTGGCTTTAGCTGGGAAAGCATGTCTTTGCTCCATTTGTCTCTCACCCTCCAGTAGAGCAAGAGGGGAAGCCTGCAGAGTCTATTGAGGCCCAATCTCAGGACTCACATAATGTGTTTTCTGTTACATTATATTGGCCTATACCCAGAATCAAAGAGTGGAGATATAGAAGCTGCAAAGTATCAAGGCCATTTTTGCAACCTATAACAAAAAGGAAACATGTTTGGTTAAATGGGTTGTCTGTAACATGCTTAATAGAGTACCTGACATTATATTAAGCATCCAATAAACTTATCTATTATCATCATTATTATCATTTATTGAACACCTATGTGGCAGGCTCTTTGCTAGGCAATTTGTGTACATTGTCTTATTTAATCACCACAACTATCTCACTTTACAGATGAGGGAACTGAGACTTAAATAGATGAAGAAAACTACTAAAGGTCATTTAACTAGTAAGTGATGGTGCCCAAGCTTGTACTCCATACTGCCTTGGGTCTTAGCTTTCTACCCTAAAATGCTCAAGGAGAAACGAAACTTGAGTCTGAGATGATATTAAACATTTAGGAAAGTCTGGGAAATGATATGGAAAGGAAGACCCTGGCCTTATGACCTGAAATAAAAGGGTGAAGTCCAGAACCAGTTTGGGCAGATGACCCTCAAGTTGGTCACAGCCCATCTCAAGGAGAAAGCAATGTTGATTATTGTGACTCATCTGCTGACCTCTGCTGCCTGGTTCTTTCTCTTATCTGAGAGGATTGGAAAATTCTTTCCTTACCAGAGTTCATGTTAGTGTTAGAAAACCTCAGGTAGGGGGAAGGAAAATCAGCCTCAGAATAGAAAATGCCAGAGCAGAAGAAGAGTTTGAAATGCCCATGGCCAGATAGTCCCAGTCTCTTTTGGGAATGAATATACTGATAATATAGGACTTTATTAAAACTATAGATTTGGCTTGGTAAACATATGACTTAACAGACACTTTTCAGTAACCTCACAGCCTCCCAGGAGTCTGTAGCCCACAGGTTGGGAACCAGTGGACTAGTTCAGAAAAGTAGATAGGTTTGAGAGCCAATGCTGTTAATGTGGTAGTGGTTCTTGGAAGCACTGTGTTGAGTGGATTCTGGGAACATCTCTAGATATTATTGGAAAGATTGCTATGACTGATTATTGATATCTCTCGCTGGCCAGGACAGAGATGATGGTATCATACGTGCTAAGTTTTTTTTTATCATCTGTGATCTAGTCATGTCTTCCTAAGAGGAAACTGTAGCACAGAAGGATGATGTGATTTTCTCCATGTTACACAGTTAATAGCAGTATCAAGGTCTATGTCCTTGGTCTCCTTATCAGTACATGAAACACGATGTATTTTTTAATTTTCCTTCCACATTTGCCCCCTTTTTTTTGGTTGGAAGTCTGCTTCCATGCTAGATATGGTATAGTCTCCTTCCTTCATTGAAGAAAACAAAACTAAACAAGGCTTATTTGGGAATTTGCCTGGTGAATTTAATTGATTGTTGAGACAAGGCTTTCAATTCTGGTCTATTTCCACATCCATTCTCCTGTTATAACACATTCGTGCCCAAGCATTAGACTTTGAAATTAGAGGACTAGTTTATTGTTGAACTAAAATCTGGTGCAATTCAAGATGACCTAGTGAATGCCTCCCCCGCCCCCTTCTCTTTCCTTTTTCAACCTCAAAGGTCCCTCACTCCCTTTCTATTTGATACTTGTCAGGCATCTGAGATTAATTAATTTCTACTTACTCATATGCACACCCACACACAACCCCATGGAACTCATGGGTCCCATAAAACCTCATTACACTAGAGCTGGAAGGGACTTAGGCTTCATCCAGTCTATTTTCTGAGAAGACTAAAGCACAAAGAGGGAAGAGCTGGAGGTTTTCAGGGTTGCAAAGCTGGAAGCCAATTTTCAGGAATCCAGTTTGCCAAATGTCCAATTTGCTGAATGGCCAACTCACACCACTGTCGTGCTTTTGCGAACTTTTTGTTTAGACAATGGGTTTTCATTTTATATTCATGTTAAGGACTGTTCCATTTGCCTCTGCCACAGCTTTCTCTTCCTGTAGCTGAGCCTGGGGAGAAGAGAAAGGGGAGAGTGAAAAGCAGGAGAAGACTGTTTAAAGAATATGAATAATTTGTATTAGCATATTCTCTATGAATAATATACATAATAAAAATGCTGCATATTCAGAATATATTTTTGAGTAAGATTCTATTAATGAAGATAACTAATAAAGAATGTATTCTTATGGCTCCTTTCCTCTTATGAGTCAGAGGATGCATAGATTTTTCCCTGTACCCTTCAATCTTCCTCCATCCCTCTTCTCCCCTCCCCCTCCTCTCTCCCCTTCTCTCTCTCTCTCTCTCTCTCTCTCTTTCTCTCTCTCTCTCTCCCATCTTAAGTCCTACCTCGTTTCTTCATCTTCTTTCAGTTCCCTCAAAACACCAAGCTCTTTCCTGTCATGACCTTTGCATTTGCTGTTCTCTGTGCCTTGAATGCCCTACCCTGCTCTTAGTATCATCATCTTCCTGACATCTTTTAAGTCTCAGCTTAAATGTCCCCTTCTCAGTGAGGCTTTAACTGATAACCTAATCTAACTTCACTCCTTTACCCTGCATATGAGTTAGCTTTTACCATGTAACCATCCCAAAATTTAGTGGCTTAAAACAACCATTCATTTAACTCATGTCTACAGTCGTATGAGAGAGCTGAGCAGAGATCAGCTGAGCTGATCCAAATCAGAAGAATTATCTGGTCAACCCACAAAACTGTGGGCTAAAAATATTTATTTTTTTTAGCCACTATGTTTCAGGGTAGTTTGTTACACAGCAAAAGCTAGCCAGTACAGGGGGCCTGAATTAAGACACCAGACCCAATCAGGGAACAATACTTGGTCCTGTATGTTTAGGTCTTGTAGCAGACAGTTGTAATGCACCACCCTTAACCTTTCAGGCGTAACCACTTCTATACATATCTTTCTGACTTCCAGCTGCCAACTTACACATTTCTTTGCCTGAGGGCTTTCTCTAGCTGCCAGATCCCAGCCTGCCTGTGCACAGAGTAGACCAGATGTTCTGGCGTATTAACACCTTCAACCAGTGACTGACAGGAGTTGGTGTGTAAATTCCCCCGCTTCCTCATCACTTGGGTGGGATTGTTCCATACTATCTCCCAGAGTTCCCCAGTGAGATTGAGCTCTAAAATGTGGTAAAGAGCTTCTGTCACCTCCCTGCCCTTGTGTTTTTCATTCACAGCCTGACCGGAAGGTACAGAACCCAAGGAGGAGCCTAGGGTGGTCATTTAGGCTTGGCCCCAGGCTGAGGCTGTATGTTTGCATCCCACACATTTGGCATGATGGTTTTGATGGATATAGGGAGAGCTTTTGATATGATTATCAAGGATGCAACGAAAGTGAAGAATAGATGAAGCCAAGAGATAATGGTACTGAGGAGAGATTTGCTTTGTAACATTATGTGGCAAGAAACAAAAGCTGCAAGTTTAATGGATACAGTTTTCTTGTGATAGTCTTTTTCCTCCCAATACTGTGTGTGTGTGTGTGTGTGTGTGTGTGTGGTATAATTTATATATAATTAAATACACAGTTCTTCAACGTACTATTCAATGAGCTTGGCAAATGTATACACCCAACCCTGACCTTATAAATCAAGATATAGAGCATTTCAATCACCCCAGAATGTTCCCTTGTGCCCCTTTGCAGTCAGTCCCCGTCCCCCCACCAGACACAATCATTGCTATTTCTATCATCGTATATTAGTCAAACTTGTTCTAGAACTTCACAAAAATAAAGTTATTCAGTATGTACTTTTATGTCTTATTCTTTCACTCAATATAATGCTTTTCAGATTATCCATGTTGTTGTGTATATCAGCAGTTCATTCCTTTTTTATTGCTGGGTCACATTTCATGGTATGACTATACCATAATTTATTCATCAGTTCTCATCATGTTGGATATTTGCGTTATTTCCTGTTTTTATCTATTATGAATCTAGCTTCCACGAGCATTTATGCACAGGTACTCTTATGTGCATGTATTTTCATTTCTCTTGAGTAAATATGTAGGAGTGAAATTGGTAGATCACCAGAGTAGGTGTGAAGCTTTTGCTCTGGTTGCCTCTATGAAGGGCTCAGGTTCCCCAGCCTTCTGACTGGCCTGCCTTTCTCCCCCTCTGGTGGGTCTAGTGTACAGAAGTTCCAGCAAGCATTCTGTGGAGGTGCCAAAGATACTTTCCTCTAAGTTTCAGAGCAAGGAGTGAGGGTAGCATCAGGAAAGAGCATGGGACTAGAAGTTGAGCATGAGTGGCTAAGAGACAGGAGTGTAGTCTTAGTTCTTCCACTAATAATTTCCAGGCAAGTTATTTTCTGAGCTTTGGTTTTTGTCATTGGTTGCTCTTTAGGATTCCTTCCAGATGGTTCTGTGTCTGTCTTGTGAGCTCATAGTAGATGCTCAATTAGAGTTAGAATAGTTACTATTTCACTGATCTTCCTGGCTCCTAATAAGGATGATAAGGATTATCTTTTGTTTTTTATGAACTGCATGGCTGTTACGGCTACAAAGTGGGGAACCAAGAAAGACAAGACTAGAAGAAGGAGGAGGCTACAGAGGCAGAGCAAAGAGCAGAAGTGGGAGAGGGGCCCAAGAGGAGGAATGCATGCATGTGTGTGTGTGTGTGTGTGTGTGTGTGTGTGTGTGTAGAGCATAAGAGCAAGACAAAGAATGAGAAACATACACATGAAGGATGATAATTGCCATAGGGAATAAACTTTGGGGAGAAAAAAGACATTCTGAAGCAGTTTTACTGAGGCATGTGCAATATCAACACCTCCTCTGTACCTTCTCCCAAAGAAAATTTCAGGAAAAGCATCCATCATTCTACAGCCTTTTTAGAGTTGGATATATATTTTGATTTTTTAAAATTTATTTGTGTTTAAGGCTGGCCTCATGGTGACCTCAAGACACAGGAGAATCTCCAAAGGGGACCTACAACATTTAGGTTGAATGAATGCAAGTATTAGGGTAAAAGGCTAAATTGCTGTAACAAAGAGACTCACACACAGTAGCCTACAGAACCAAGAGGTTTCTTTGTCTTTCAGGTAATGATTCAAAGGTACAGGGTTCAGATTCCTGAGGCAGCTCTGCTCCACAGTCCATCAGAATCCCAGGTTGTTTTTATTGCATAGCTGCACCATCCCCTAGGTATGGTTGTTATCTGTATGGTTGTAACTAGATTGTGATGGGCTCCAGGTGGTGAGGAGAAGGATAACATGGAGGAGACAGGTCTACTATCTTAAATCCTGGTTATGGAAGTGGCTTACGTCACTTCCTCTTACCTCCTACAGGCCAAAATTCAATCACATGACCAAGCCTCGTTACAAGGGAGTCTGGGAAATACACTCAAGCTGTGTGACCAGTAAGAAGGGGAAAGTGGATTTTAATGTGCAGCTGGCAGCGTTTGTCCCCAAGAGCAAGCCCTCAGACACCCCACCCACCCACCCACGGGGCTACTTACTTTGAGGGAAGAGCAATATTCTTCAGGCCTCAATGAGAGTTTTTCCTACTCTGGCCTATCCTGCATCTACCCTGTGTGTGTGCACGATTGTACCATGGTCTGATGGGCTTTGGGCAGGAGGGTTATTTACTAGTTTTTGATCCCTTTCCTGATTCCAAGTTAAGCTAGAGCTGATTGTGTTTGTTTCAGGAGCTGATTAAAGCAGGAGGGAAGTGGGCTGAAGGGCTCTGTTCTTGCCCCTGCATGTTTATCTCACAGTGGGGAGCTGAAACTGAAGTCTCAAATCTCTTTTCCTGGAAAGTCCTTCCAATCCAGATGTACCCCTCTCCACCTACCTCCATTACCCAACAATCTTTTCTTTCCCCTCGTCCTTCACAGACCCGAACAGTGTTGACTGGCTATGACAGTATGTAATTGAACACAGAGCATTTTCCCTCCACTGTGATTAGTCAAACTTTACCCCACATGCCCTTGAATCACCCTTAAAAAGATACACCTAGGTCTGCAGGCTACAAATACCCCCTGAGGTATTGAGTGATATGTGCTTGCGTGTTTCTCCACAGTGACACCAAGGCCAGTTCTATTAACTGAGCGTTTTTCTCTCCTCTCACTTTCTTACTCCCTCTCCCCACTCCTTCTTCATGACTTTGACACTGCCATTTTCCTTTACTTCAGGCCCACCGTGACTTGTGAGCCAAATCCACACTGTCAACAGGTTTCCTAGAATGGCATCCTATATTTAGCTTGTAACCAGACTCTGGGGGTATCTACATGGCAGCCAATAGCTGATTAGAGCAACAGAGAATTTTCTCTTCGAGAGAAAGAGCTAGAGTTTAATTAATCTCAGAGCAAAATAGTTCATCTCAAAATAAATTATATTTTCTAGCTGCTAGAACAGCTGTTGAACAAAACACATTCTCCAGCAAGTGAGAAGAATGACAACGTGCAGATCTCAAATGAGAAGAGAATTTTTAAAAACAAAACGAACAGGTGTGGTAGATTATATGAATGATGGTCCTAGATACTTCCCCTGCCTGTGGCATCGCAGATCTTCCCATCAAGAGGTGGAATCTGTTTCTTCACCCCTAGAGTCTAGTCTAGCCATGTAACCTGCTTTGTCCAATGGAACATTAGCAAACATGAAGCAAACGGAGACTTGAAACATGCTTGTGTACTGGGGCTCGTTCTTTTGTGGGTCCTGGGACCCTGAGACCCATGATTGCCTGCTGGATGAAGAGAGACATGTAGTTGTGCCCATTGCATCAGCCAATAGCTTGCTAATAATAGACACCTGAGTGTGGCCATCCTGACACCCAGCCTCTACATAGCTCACTGGCTGTAGGCATATGAGAAGTCTGAGCTCAGACCAAAACAATTACCTGTACAAACCTCAGAATCGTGATCTAAATAAATGATGTTTGTTTTGAGCCACTAAGCTTTGGGATGGTTTGTTATATAGCAAAAGTTGACTGGTGCAATCAAGTAGCTGGTATGCATGTGTGTGTGTGTGTGTGTGTATACATATGTGTGTTAGTGCCTGTGTGTGCCTGTATGTGTGTCCCCCATATCAATTATAGATGTTCCCAGCAGTATAATCCAGGGAAGGCCTTTTCTTGGATGCTCTGTAGAAACTTGAAACTCTATAAATAAACACGTAGATGAGTCAGTGATCATTCTTCCTTTCCCTCTCATCCCTCTCCTGTGCCAGACTCCTGAACTTGGATGTTGGCCAGGTAGAAACCTGACCAATCTGAAGGAAGGAGGTACCTAGAATGGGCCATACCACTTCTTTTCCTGGGAATATTGCTTCTCTTTGGCAGCCCCAGCAAGGATGAAGGAAGACATGTGTGTGCACCTAAGTTCTCACTGTAAGGAAACGGATAACCATTGGTGCTTTCCTCCTTCTTTTCATGGTGCTGAGATGCCAGAAGCTCACAACCTCCCACACCATACCTCACATCCCACAAGGGTTGGTTGTTGCTGATGGCTGTCCCAAGACAAGTTCCCTAGGAGTGGTCCTTATATATCAGACATGGGTATTGGTTCCTAAAACTACAGAAGTGGCATTTCTGGGGGAGTCTTCTTTGGTTAGACAAAGCTTGCAGGAAATTCTGTCTTTAACATTAGTTTTCCATATTTAAGTAAGCATAGTTGGCCTAATTATTACGTGTTCTGTATCAAATATGTTGGTTTTATTTTGGAAGAGACTGTAGCAAATCTAGTTCTTAGGGATCGAATGTGACTGTTGGTAGGGATCCTTTCCTTCACATTTTCCTCTGTCCTACTTCTTTCTTTTTCTCTCATTTCTACGCATCATAGCTATGAACATCAGTTTTATTTTCTAAAAAACAGCTTTATTGAAGCATGATTTATATACTATAAATGTTACCTACTTAAAGTGAATAATTCAATGATTTTCAGTAAGTATGTAGAATTATGCAGCTATCATTATGATCCAATTTCAGGAAATTTCTATCACCGCCAAAAGGTCCCTCATGTCCATTTGCAGTCAGTACCCACTCCCACCCTCAGTCCAAGGTAACCTCTAATCTACATTCTGTCTCTATAGATTTGCCTATCCTGGACATTTCATATCAGTGGAATCATACAATATATGGTAAAGCTATTTTTGATAAAGACTTAGGATTGGAGTTTTATAAAGACATAAAAATGTTTACAAAAGCTAGTCTTCCTTTGAAAAGTTGATCCATGCATCTGAACAAGATGCCCTATTTGGCCTGTGTTCCCTCAGATGCCAAGCAGATGCCAAGGCAAGGACTTGGGAGATGATCACAAGAAGCAGAAGTGAGGGAGTGGTGAGAATGAGATACAGAAGGGGAAATACAAAAGAAAAGAAAAAGCACACAGTGAGAAGATTACCCCTGTGGACAACTGGGGCTCAATCCCACTGGGGATTGCTTAGAGGAACCATGCAGAATATGTTTCTGAGGAAGCTGGTGCATTTATCCACCATGTTAGTTATCTAACACTGTGTAACAAGTTACCCTAAACTTACCCATTTAGAGCGATGATTAACATTTATTATCTCTCACAGTTTGAAGGATTAGGAATTTGAGGTTGGCTTAGCTGGGTGGTCAGCTTGGGGTGTCTCCTAAGGTTGCAGTGAAGATATTGGTTAGGCTGCAGTCATCTGAGGACTTAACTGGGGCTGGAGGTTTCACTTCTAAGATGACTCCATCACTTGTCTGACAACTCAGTGCTGGCTGTTGGCAAGAGACCTCAGTTCCTCCCCAAATGGCACTCTCCATAAGGCTACTTGAGTGTCCTCACACCATGGCAGCTGGCTTCCCACAGAGCAAGTGATCCAAAGGAGAGCAGGATGGAAGCAACAATGCCTTTTATGATATAGCCTGCAAAGTCATGTCCTATCATTTCCACTATACTGTATTAGTTACAAACGTCAGCCATATTCACTGTGGGAGAGGACTATACAAGAGCATGAATACCAGGAAGCAAGGATCATTGGAACCATCTTAGAACCTGACCACCCACCCATTCATTGTCTCCTGTCCCTCTTTGGTTGAGGATTGCCTTGTATGAGTTGAACAAGCTCAAGGAGGGGCTTAGGCAGAGGGTTTGTATTTGTGGTGAGAAGCTACCAGCCTGCTGGGAAGTATCCACTGTGGCTGTAGGTGAACTCAGAAGTGGTCCTAGGGGCTGTGCGACAGAGCTACACTAGCATCTGCCACATGCCCCAAGCCTATCATTAATGATACAGTTTTGTTGGTCCGTCCTTGATAATGAAAAGACAACTCTTCAATAGCTCAGATTAGGGGAGGAACAAGATGATAGGTTGTTGGTAAGATGTCCTCGGGGTGACCACTGTACCACTGAGCTTTGGGCTTTGGGAAGCTCATCATCCCTGTAGAAGGAGCTTCCAGAAAAACAAAGCCAGCCTACTCCTAATATTGCTAAAGAATATGCAATCACAGGTCAGCCCTGTGATTTTTGCGAATTAACAATCAGAAGCCTGGCTACATTCTTGAACTATGGGAAGGGGGCTGGAATCAAAGGCAGGAGTCAAGATTTAGAGCTTCTGTTCGGTGAAGGCTCTTATCAAGGTAACCTGGAGTAGGAGGAAATGATGACAGATCAATGCTCGGCAACACTGCTAAGTGCTAGATTGAGAGCACTGCGGTGGATGGGCTCTGTCACTCATGCCACCTAGTTCTGTTACCTTATAAAGGGGCAATAGTGGGAGGAGAGCAGGGGAAAGTAGAACAGAGCAAAAAAGGGAGAGGGGGGGAAGTAAACCTAAATCTGAGGTCCCTTGCTCCATCACCAAAGCTAGAGGAACCACATGACCCGGCTGGCCTGGGACAATCCTAGCTTAACCTGCTGTTTGGGAATAGTTATTAATAGCACCTTCTTTTACTCTCAAAAGCATCCGGGTTTGGATGGCAAATTCCATGGTCATATTACCCATAGGACTGTACCGTCCCCCACATAACCTTCCTCACAATTAATTGAAAATGTTTAATGTCTGTCTTGTTTAATTGACTGTAATTTCTGGGAGGATAGGGACCGTGTCTGACTTCTACAGTGCTGCGTCTTGAAGTATTGGCATTTGTGAAATGCTCCATAGATGTGGACTTCCCGAATGAATGAGTAAATGAGGGACCGAGTCAATGGCTGACTACACCAGCTCTGTTTAGAAAGATAGGGTATGGTTGGAATGGCTTGAGGGGAAGGAAAGGAGAAGTCATTAAGTCTAGAATTCCAAAGGAAGCCATAGGAGGCGTGTTTCAAAGCCCCAGGTCAAAGTTCTATTCAAATGTATTCCCTTCATTTAGTTCCAGGGGCTCTGGGGCCAGATGGTGCCTGTGCTCACAGAGCTGCTGCCGCTGCAGCAGGTACCGGCTCGTCAAGTGTCAGAAAAGCCCCAAGTGTGAATCAACAGGCTTTGCATCTCTGCTCTCCGAGGGTCTGCTCTGTCAGCAAGTGGTCTGAAAGCCAGGAAATTGTGTTATCGGTGGCATGGCGACTGTTCTGTACGTTTTCTTTATAATTTCCTTTTTAGGGAGAGGGAGCCAAGCATTTTGCCACCAAACAAGGACCGTTTATGGACTACTCAGTCCCATTTGCAGGGAGCTGCTGGGGCTGCCACGTGACCCTAAGCATAAACCTTAGCCCATCATGGCCAAGAGCACAGGCTCAGCTTTCAGGAGAGCAGAGAAAAATGAGCGCCGGAAGCTGAAGCCAGAGTTCCGCGCAGACTGCTATATGGTGGCTAATTTAGAAGGGAAATTTCAACATCTCCAGTGGCGGCATTAGATTTATCATCCCCAGCTTGTCCAGAGACACTGAAAAGCTCCTTTGTACTTGGATCTTAAACTCCCCAACAGAAATTTCCATTATTTTTCTTTTAGATTTTAGAAATAGAGTAAAAACACTTCTTAAGGAACGAGACACTGAGTAACAGTACCCGGCTCCTCTGTTGCTGGCCATTGGGTCATTTTAGAGCTGCCTAACTTTGGTTTTTGGTTTTTGTTTTTTTGGTATGTCTTTTTCTTCCAAGGTGGGTATCACTAGGCTGAGCACGTCATTATAAGGGTCACGCCCAGTGTACTATTATGATGAATATTTATTATTTACAGTCTCCCATTCCAGTTCTTTTTGAGCATAATTCCAGCACATACCCCTTTCAAAAATCTCCCCGAAAGTAGAAAGCTTCTCAGCAAATGGTTCTAGCATCTACTACTATACATGTAACTACAGTGGAATAACAGCATGCTAACACAGAGATGATAAGCAGTAATGTTCTTCTTGAAAGATAAAGGATGAATAGAATCTAATAGGCAGGCAAGGAAAAAGGGTCTTCAGGGAAGGGGAACAACATTGGCAAAGTGGTAGGCCAGAGAGCGGCAAACTGTATGGCCCTTGGACTGCCACATTTTTGTGAATAAGGATTGATTAGAACACAGCCATGTTCATTCACTTATGTATTATCGATGACTGGTTTCATGCTATAAGAGTAGAATTGAGAAACTGTGAACAGATACTGTATGGCCTCTGAAGGCTAACATATTTATTACCTGGATTTTTTAAATTTTTTTTTCAACGTTTTTTTTTATTTATTTTTGGGACAGAGAGAGACAGAGCATGAACGGGGGAGGGGCAGAGAGAGAGGGAGACACAGAATCGGAAACAGGCTCCAGGCTCTGAGCCATCAGCCCAGAGCCTGACGCGGGGCTCGAACTCACGGACCGCGAGATCGTGACCTGGCTGAAGTCGGACGCCTAACCGACTGCGCCACCCAGGTGCCCCATATTACCTGGATTTTTATATAAAAAGTTTGCTGAGTCCTGGCATAGACTGAGGTGGAAGTTGGGGTGAGTTTTCCTTCCTGAAGTGGGCATTCAGCAAATGTGAGTTTGAACAGGAGTAGAACTTCAAAGCCATTTGGCAGGAAATAGGGAGTAGGCTCATGGGGACTGGAAATACCTTTACTCACTCTGCAGCAAACTCAGCCTCAACCCAGATAGTAAGAATCTAGAGGAATGGAAGCTATCTAAATTTATTGAATACATCTATCCTTCCATCTGCCTATCCATCCATCCATCCATCCATCCATCCATCCATCCATTTATCCATATTCTCATTGAGCATACATTTATTTTTACTGAATCATTTTGTTACTCAAATAAAACATGACTATTGTAGGGGAAAAACATTTTAAAAATATAGATGGGCCCCCCCCAAAAGAAGAAAACCACCCGTAATTTCACCAACCATTGATAACCACAGTTACATTTTGCTATGTATCCTTCATAATCTCTTTTCCTACACAAAAGAAAGTTTTTACTGAGTGCCTCCTACATGCCAGGCAGTAGGCTAAGCAGTGAGGATACAAAATGGTGGAATGTTGGTCTTGACCTCAAGGATAGAGAGCAATGTCCCAAATAATTGCAATATGGGGCAAGACGTGCAGTCATAGCTGCCTGAAGAGATACAAGGAAAGCAGGGCAGGAGGAGCGATCAAGTCTTCTTGGTCTGTTATGTACAGGGCAAGCCTTAGAGGGTGCCCGGGAGTTGGCCCAGTAAGCAAGAACATTACACACAGAGGGGAAAATAGCTGATGTTTCCCATATGCCTATCACATACCTGGAAGTTTGATTGAGAACATCTCATATAATTGTCAAAACAACTCTAGGAGGTGGATATTATTATTTCCATTTGACAGATGAGGAAATTAAGACTCTGAGACTTTAAGGCATGTGCCCAAGGCCATTCAGATAGCTTGAAGTGGAGGCACGGTTTAAACTCAGGTCTGTTGCCCATGCTTCTCTCACTTTATCATGTAGCCTCCCCAAGATAAGCAAAATTATGGTGACACCTTCACTGATTTAATTTAACAAATATTTATTGAGCATCCACTATGTACCAGATAAAGAATATATTGACTGTATCCTCAAGAAGTCCCGAAGGATTTTTCAGTGTGTGTGTGTGTGTGTGTGTGTGTGTGTGTGTGAGAGAGAGAGAGAGAGAGAGAGAGAGAGAGAGAGAGATGGGAGAGTCTATGTGCAAAGTCAGGCGATGCTTTGGCTTTAGAGAGAACTTGAAACTGATCTAGACCCCAAACATATAGAGTTTCTTCCCTCCTTGATTGCAGGATTCTTGGCCTCTTCTTGGAGGATATGGACCAATCATGTTGCATTGTTTGCCTCCTAAAAAGCCCATACTAATTGAATTTCTTTTGTACACTAAAGAGAGAGGTTACCAATCATTCATTAGTAAATCAACCAATTACCAGTACTCCAGTGAGTTTGGGTTGCTTGTGTGGAGAAGGGAGGGAGACAGAAAAGTAACCTCTCTTCCCTTGTTGCCACTCTTGAGAGAAATGGCTGTCTAATTGTGGACAGAAGGCAGAGGTCTGGCTTGACAATTAGTGCTGTAGGATTGCTAGGGAAAGGGCCTCATGGTGGGCTGAAGGGATTAGAAAAAGCTTCCCGAAGCAGCCACATCTCCAACATTTCTTGTCATGGCTGGCTGGATAGCAAGCATCTCTGTAAGAATACCAGGAGAGGTTAAAATCTCCCTTTAAAAACCTGGGAAGTGCTTTAACTTCCAAATTCCACTGGGAGGGGTGTGTGAGGATTGGAGGGTGGGGATGCTTCACACTCTCGCTTTCTCTGGAACACACACAAAGCCACCCACAGAGTTAGTGAGTTGCGCCATAAAATATGGCATGGCCATAAATGAAATTACAAAGGAATCACTTCCAAAGGCTTCACCTTGAAACCCTAACTTCTACATTGTGAGCACACCATTTATTACCACTGCTGCTAGGAAAGGGAGCTGTTAGTGTAATGCAGAGAAGAGAAGACAGGCAGTCTAAGAAGCAGAAAATGATAAGATTTATTGTGGGAATAAAACCCTGGTCAAATAGCCTCTTGTTAAATGTGTGTGTTGGGCCCAATGTCAAAGCAGTTCACTCCAGGCACTTACAGTGGTCTTGCTGGAAAATTTTCTCCACTACTCTGTGCCTCTGTTTCTCTTTGTAGAATGGCATGTCAAATAAGGATTGGTAAGTGGGAAGATACTTGATTCTCTTTTAGGTTCCTTGGTCCAACTTCCCCTTTACTTGTTTGCTCATGACTTCTTCACCCAGGTAACTTCCAAAATGGTAATGGTGCTCATGGTTACCTCACAGCTGGTCCTCAGCCCTCACCTGCTGATAACTCTATGACAGCCACCCAAGGAATGCTTTTTTGGGGAGAGAAGGGGGGGGGGGCGGAAAGAGAGCACATGCGCAAGCAGAGAAGGAGCAGAGGGGAGAGAGAGAACCTTAAGCAGACTCCATGCCCAGCGTAGAGCACAACACAGGGCTCCATCTCATGACTATGAGATCATGACCTGAGCCAAAATCAAGAGTCAGTTGTTTTAACTGGCTGAGCCACCCAGGTGCTGCCCCCCAAAGGATGCTTCTAATCAACATTGTACAGAGCTGTCTTGAGGACCTCCTAGGGGCTAAGTCCTGGTCTGGGGATGAAGTAATGAACAAGAGAGACCTGGCCCTTTCCCTCAGAAGGGCTGCCTGAGCAGGGTCTTCTTTATCTAGGAGGTTGAGCAACCAGCCAAGTTAATCTTGGAACTAAATAGCTTGTGGCCTCATGAAAAACTCCTTTCCTCCTCCTAGTTTTTGGAAGATTTAAAACTCAGAATTCCAGCCTACCCAGAGAGCCTAGCATTCTCTTCTGGCTTCTTGTCAACTACCTCTCCTACCCACAGGCTGTCTAACTTGGGGCAAATGACACAAACTAATTAAACCAGCACGGTCCACTAGAACTTTCTGTAGTGATAGAAATGCTCTGAATTTGTGCTGTCCAATATGGTAGACACTAGCCACAAGTACTGAGCACTTAAAATGTAGCCAGAGTGGTATATACTATAAGTAAAAATTTCAAAGCCATGGGACAAAAAAATGCAAAATATCACAGTGATAATTTTATGTTGATTCCACATTGAAAATACAATAGTTTGAACAAAGAAGAAAAAATACAATAGTTTGAATATATTGGATTAAACAAAATATGCTATTAAAATCAGTTTCACCTGTTTCATTTTACTTTTCTATTGTGCTACTAAAATTTTAAAAATTACTTATATGGCTTGCCTTATATATTTTTAGACAGTGCTATTCTAAACCTTGGTTTTCTTATCTGGAAAATGAGGAGGCTAAGCCAAAAATTGGTAAGGTGCACTCATTCTCAAAGGCGCTGTGATTTCCCCCCTCCACACCTGATGCATTGTGAATTGACTACCCAGCGATGTGAACCACAGGCAAGGTTAGCGTAGCAGGCACAATCAGCGTGGCACTCACATCCTCTCAGCGCTTACTATTCTAGCACTGAAGGCATCTCAGCTCTTCTAGGGGGTCTCGATCAACCTGCAGGAGGGGAGGCCAACAGTGCCTCCAGGAACAACCCTCTGCCAGTCACAGATGAGAGTCAGAAGGTAAACACCTCAGTTTCCGTGCCCATCAGGTGGCATACTCTAGGCCAAGTTCTACCCAGTTTCCCAGAGGTCCCCAGCAGGATCGAGCCTCAGCACCCACAGTGGTACCCTGCTCAGTAATACCCCCTTTATCGGCTTCCTTCCCTTCCCTATCTCACTTCCCCATTCCCCTACAATGCTTTCTGGAATCACCTCATCAGTAAACTGCTACGCTTCTCTCCTTTTCTCAGAGTCTGCATCTGGGTAAATGCAACCTAAAATAGTCAGCTCCTAGCTCAATATGGTAACGATGTTTAAGGGCACTGTCCCAGGAGCCTTTCAATAGCTTCTCCTGCTTTATCAGCTCATCAGAATCTCTGGCACATTAACCAACAAGTAGATGCTTAATGTTGTTCTCGAGTCTGTCCGATTCCACAGGACTGCAGACGTGACTACTGGCACTCTCTCCTTGCCCTCCCAAACACACTCCCTCCCATGAATTGGCACTCTGAGCTATGTTTCACGTGCGTTAATGATTTCTATTTTAGCGCTAGTTTCCAACCTCAGTTTTCATCAGACTGAGCTCCTGGTTTCATTTTCTCCTAATTGCAATAAGATGCCCTAAGACATCTTAGGCATGATGGGTCCTGGGTGGGTGTAAATTGTTTGCTGCTGTTGAAGATACTCTGGGAGGGAACCTTCTGGGATCTGACAGGAAGTTGTTCCAGATGTCAGAAATCCAATGCCAAAAAATAAAAATAAGCTTCAGTTACTAAACTGATCAGGGTCTGGCATTTCGGAAATAAGAGAGCCTCTTGGATGAGCAAAATCTGAACTCTCTGGGAATGGTCCAGAGATACAGCAAATATATGGAATGTTCTGGAAGCTAGAAGATGGCTTGTGGCCATTTAAGGAATCATTTTCTCATGTCACACCAGGAATTGGAGTCCTAGAAGAACAGGAAAGGATCTTAGGAATTCTCTTATCTACCCTATACCCTCTAATTTTATGAATGAGAAACAATGAGGCACAGAAAGATGAAATGAGGGGTCTCTAGACACATAGATAGTGAGCTGAATCTAGAAACAAGTTCATTGCTTCTCCCACAACCCCAGAGCACCACCCCTGGTTTTTAAACAGAAAAGCCAATCATTCCTGACCAACAACCTTTGCTCCCACCCCCATCACCAACGAGGACTGGAGGGTTAGGACAACCAAGAGAAAGACCATAATCTTCAGAGCTGTCTCCTGGCTGCACAAGATGACGAGAACCACATTTGGTAGCTCCCCAAGAGGGATTACCCAGGGTCTAGCTGGAGGGCTGGTGTGTGAAATGCACTGCATTACAAATTAATCCAACCCGCTGAAGCATCATGAGAACCGGAAGAATATTTTTGGCACACTTCATGCCCTTGGGCTCTGTACTAGGCCCCCAGGGATCTGAATCACTTGGGCACTGCTCTGAAGCTGTTTATAATTGAAATAGTGGAGACTAGGCAGACAATGAACCAATTCAAAATATATAAAAGTGATGATCAAGTTTCTTTCATAAAGTATTGTTTTTTCTTTCATGAAATATTTGATTGAAGTCTGGCATGTGTCCTATACCCCCTCCCATTCCTGGACTTCTCCGATAATTTCATAAATATGAATTGTATCTTATCACAATGCTCGTTAAGTTCTTTAGGGATAGGGATAATATTTTCATTCATTCATTCATTCATTCATTCATGCACTCATATATCTATTCAACAAATTTCTTGAGTGCCTTCTAGGAGTCATTAGGGATGGGAGGGAGTGCTAGGTGAAGTAGAAGACTGTATATAAAAGACGTGTCAAACCCTTCAGTGGCTTCCCATATTACTCAGAATATAAGCCCAAGTCCTTAGAACCATCTGTAAAACCTTCCCTGATCCCCTAATCCTTTCCTATACCTTTGGTATCTTGATATTCATAGTCTGGTTGGAGGCAGAGAAGGCTGCTCTGTGAGGTAAGAAGGGGTAACTAGTGTCATTCATTTTATTCATTTAATTCACTCATTCATGCATTCACTCATTCTACACATCTCCATGTCAGGGCCTGTGCTGAACACTGCGTTATTGGTGGTAAATGATGTTTCAGTTCTCATGAACCTTATAGTCTACGGAGAGGAACTCTGGTGATGAAACAGGTTGGCAAATGTCTAAACATTCACACGTTTTGATGAGCTCTCTGAAGAAAAAACAAGACCTAGGGAAAAGAATAATGGGAGAAACCTCATTTATACTGAGGGTCAGAGAAAGCATTTCTGGGAGAAGTAATCTTTAGATTGAGGCTCTAAAGAGGAAGATTCGTCAGGCAGGGGTAAAGGTGGGAAAGGGGATTTCTCAGGCAGAGGGAAAGGGTTATCAGAGAGGTTCTGAAGTTGGCACACTGACAGTGCTGGACTCCACCCTTGAGCCTTGGTCCCACTCTGCGTGGGGCGTGCTCGTAGACCCCTGTGCCCCTGGGAAACCAGTGAAGGCAGGTTTGTTAGGAGGGGTGGGGGTGGAATAGAAGGAGGGCCTCTTAAGGTACAACCAGCTCAACACGCATGAGTTCTGGGAGAAGTTAGACACACACACACACACACACACACACACACACACGGCCTCATACTGAGACACACTTTGTTGGCCAGAATTAAGTAAAGTCCACTCCTATTTCTATCAGGGACAAAATGTGCCAAACAGGAAAATTTCTCTTCACTTTCTTCCTCAGCTTCCCTAGGACTTCATGCCACAAGAGACTGACCTGTGTTCTGTGCAACCTGAACTTAAAATCAGAAGGCTCTTCCACTTGTTAGTTGAACTTGAACTACTCAAAGCTGTACTTTTCTTGTCTGGAATATGAAGGTCTTATATTTGTCCTATCTCCTCGTAACGACTTTTAGGCAAAGGTTTAAAAAATAGAAAGCATTATAAAATGTATATATCTAATTTGAGACTTGATTTTCAGAGCACTTTTAGGTTCACTGCAAACTTGAATCCAAAGTAGAGATTCCCTGTACGGCCCCTGCCCCCTTCCACGGCCTCCCCCACCATCAACATCCTGCAACGCAGTGACTGCTTTGATAACTACTTAGCCTTATTTTACTTCTCTTCTGAGTGTAAAACTACTTGTGGATTGAGGACCTGAGCCAGAAACGGAAAATTATTTCGATTTTGTCGTGTTTTCCTTTTGAATGTTTGCCCTTGCTGCGTGCGGCCAGCATCACGGCCTTCTATACTAGGAGGTAACTTCGGTTGTTGCTTCCTTCAGGAGTCGACCCTCCTCCTTTGATTACATTTTCTTCTATTTTTAAAGCTGTGGAAAGTGCTAGTCTCTGAAAGGGAGGAAGTGGGTTAATTTGCATGAGAAAGCCCCTTTATTTAGTGGGTATTTAAAATCTCTAAATACCACCACTACTATCCACCTTCCCCCCCCCCCCCATGGTGACTGGCAAAGCTGGAGAGAAAAGTCCAGCTCTCAGAGGTCTGAGACGAAACCCAGCCCAGGCCATTCCTAGTCACATTTGGAAATCTGGTCTTCCTATCAGGTTGCACGTTGAAATCTCTGTCAAATCTTTTTTTGTACACGCTCATAAATAATACTACCCAAAGTATCACTAATAGTCACGAGACACAGTGGGTGAATTTCAAGGACTGAACTGCTGTGGAGAAAATGAATGGACTGTTAATAGGATCGCTCTCGAATAATAGCTAAATTATTAAACTGTAGCATGGGGGTGTCACTTCCTTAGTGTGGCAAATTAGATTTGGAGGTGCCAGGGCGAACGTCTCAGGAATATTACATTGCATAGCTCTCCGGAGGGATTTTAAGCTTTTCTATAGCCTTCTCTTTTACCAGAGCTCATGTTGATTTCTGGGGTTTTTTGTTGGCTTTTATTTGTAGAGGGTGTAGCAGACAGTATTGGTTTTCTGCCACGTCCCCTTGGTATCCACCTCTATGCTAAAGGCTCTTAACTGCAAACACCTGCAAAGCTCTGCCAGTGCCACTGGGAATCTTTCTAGCCCGAGGAGCATCCGGGCCCACCCTCAGGGCAAGCCCGAAGTCCTGGAGGGCTAATCCCTTCACAGCTGTCCTCATCTAATGATGGATGTGACTTGGATAAATACCCAGCTGCTTCTCCCCTCTATTGGAGCACCTCTGAGCTGGGGTAACTCTGGGGTATGGGGTAACAATGGGCTCCGGGGGTTCCCCAGCAGAACCGCACTCCGGTGACCCCCAGTGTTCTTCTGTTCGATAAGGTCTCCTTTATTGGCTGCCTTCCTTTCCCGTCTCACTTCCCCCACTGCTGTTTCCTCCAATCGCCACCCAAAGAAGTGAATGACTAGTACTCAAAAATCCCTCTCTTAGGTTCTGCTTCTAGGGTAACCCACACGAAGACAGAAACTGAATATAAAGATTTTTTTTCCTACCGATGATCGTGAAGTGAAGGCAACACTTTGTAATTCCCTTTCACAGAGCAACTTTGCCAAGTGCCCTGCTCTGACCAGATGGCATCATGTTGCAGTGAGAAAGCCTTGAACTTCGGGGTTACATTCAATCTTAAGTTCAGATCCCACCTTGGCCATGGACTGGCTGATTGCCTTGTGGGACCTTGCTCATGTTATTTTGCTTCAGTGAGCCTCAGTTTCCCCACTTACAAAAGAGGGATAAAAGTATCACCCTCCACAATTGTTGAGAAAATTAACTATATCAACAGAACAACACAGTGCCTGGCATATAGTAGCAGACCAGTAAATGTCAGTTCTTTGACCTGCAGTCGATTGTTCACAGCCTCTACCAGTAGAACGGAATGTTCTTGTCCTCATAGCTTTTGTCATGGGAGAATAAAACAGACAGACACCCAGAGCAAGAATGTATCAGGGTTCCTAGCTCTGTGTGATTACGAAACAATGGTAAAGATAAATATGAGGAAAATCTTATGTGGCTAATTTTTTTTCCAGTCCACTTTTTAACTATTTTTTTAAATTCTGACATTATAGATTAAACGGAATTGTGTTAACATTCTACTCTTGTGCTCTACTATGGCAAACAAACAAACAAACAAACAAACAAGAAAACCATTCATGACCAAAAAACCCCAAATAAAACAAAACACAGAGAAGCTTATAAAACTAAATATGGAACTAAGCTGTAACGGCTGAATGGAGAAAGGAATTAAAATAATTTAAAAATCACAAGTTTATGGTAAAGTGCAGAGAAACTGAAAATTTACAGACTGTTTAAAAACCGAAATTGCTGACTGTTCAGAAACTACCCAGATGGATCAAGCGGGGTGAACAGCCAAAAAAGAGAACAGGCGAATCTGCATTGTTTTAACTGCTTCCCATGCTACCCAGCTCTGAGGTGCGCCTGGCAGTTAGATCCTGAAGCAGGCTAATGCTGGCAGCGGACTCAGTGGGGTAGCCTGCCCGTGGGTAAATCCTTTTTCTGGGCTTGCAATTTTGATCTACACCCAAGACATCTGGTATACCTTGTTGATTTTAGCGCCCCAACACCCCATTATGCAGTCAATTAAAATGCTTGGAATGGGGAGTTCATGGGTAGTCTTAGTAGATGCATCCAAACCTACCGGATAGCCTTTCACCTCTGGAGAGTGGACTCAATGTCACTGAATCCACGGTTGCCATGCATCATGGGAAAACGAGACTGGTGCTTTGCCAACGGGGCAGTGTGGTCAGTGTGGCTGTGGGATGGCGTGCTGTCCTTGAAGAATATAGGCCTCTAGAGGGAGTCCCCTCAGATCAGGGTTGAGGCACGTGGATGGGCACATGTGAGAAAAGCTCACAGGATTGCTGCCTGTGTTTTGCCCTTCCCGACCACCTGCAAGGATGGCCAGAGAGTTGGATGACCTTCAGGGTTGGGGTGGCTCCATTGTGAGCAGACAGGTCTGTTTGACACACTCAGTGATGGATTGCCAAATGCCAGCAGCTGTAATGGCTGAGTTGGGAAGCATATCGCCTGTCGCCAGACCCGAGTCTCCGCACTCCCTCGTTGTATTTCCTTGACCCTGAAACTGCCTTTCCCGATGAGAGAGCCACACTGATAGCAGGGACCATCAGGCTCAAGGTGACCTGCATCAGGGTGACCACACACTGTTGTGTGAGCAGCTGTGCTATTGTGCTGATGTCCTCTTCCAGTTTGTCAATCATCATAGGTAAGGATTTAAAGGTAGCTTTAGAGGGTCCAGCCAAAGTGGTCATTATCAGCACGATTCTCTTCTGAGATGTTGACATATGCACCATGCTCCCCACAAATCCTGACTGATTCTCCTTTCTTTCTGAAAATACTGCCAACTTCTTTTACATGCATGAAGAGCCGGATGGTGAATGTGACATTGAATCCACTTTCAATCATAGCCTCTCACCACCTGCAGGGCCCCTGTCACCTTCCTGCCAGGTCGTAGTGTTCCTCCCACCCCCCCACCTTCTGCCCTTCTGCCCTTCCCCTTCCCACTCACTCCCCTTTTTCTCATTGGGCCTTCAGTTTGGGGCTTTCCCCAGGGCCAGTGACTAAAGAAAAGACTCCAAGGAAGGAGACAACCAAACCCTAAGCGTGAAAGGAAAACAAGTGATACATTTGATTACATTTGAATGAAGAAATTTTGTTCAACAAAAGACCCCATTAAGAAAGAGAAAAAGCAAGCCATAGAGCAAGAGAAGATATTAGCAACTCCTAACTTCTATATCCAACAAAGGACTTTTATCTAGAGTAAAGAACTCCTATAAATTAAGAAGGAAATAGAAACCCAGTAGAGAAAAGAGCAAAAGGCTCGGACATGGGCTGCACAAAAGAAGATATCCAAATGACTGGTAAATATAAAATGTGCTCAACCTTATTACCAATCAAAGAAATGCAAATTAAAATCACCAATGTGCATCAAATAGATTGGCAAAAATGAAAACCTCTGACATTAGCAAGTATAATTTAGGATGTGGAACAACTGGAACTCTCATACGCTGCTGGTAGGAGTATCAGTTGGTGCCCTTGATTTGGGAAAGAGGTAGACATTATGTGTTGAAGACACTTACACCCTATGCCCCTCCAATGCATACTGTATAATTCCATTTATTTAGCTTTCAAAAACAGAGTAAACAAGTGTATAGTTTAGGTACGCACACTTAGGTGGCAAAACAGTAGAACACTGCAAGGGAGTCATTACCATAAAGTCAGTAGGAAAAAGTCATGGAAACGGAGAGAGGAATTTGTAATGGGCCAGGAGTACACAGCAGTCTAACGGAGAGGTTGGCGATATTCTATTTCTTGACCTGGGTGGTAGTTACAGGAGTGTTTAGTCTACAAATAATTCATTATGCTACATGTTTGCACTTCATGTCCTTTTCCATGTGTTGTACTTAGTTTTAAGAAGGTTGAAGAAAAAGCTTTCTCCAAGTATGCTCTGAGAAACATTGGTTGATGAGATTTTAATGTGTTACTCACAAAAAGGATTCCATGGCCAAATACACTGCAGCCCTGGGATAAATAAGGATGAACAGGTCTTTAATATGCCAGGATACACTGTGACATTCCAAGAGGAATCAATGCAGTGGTGTACGTGACCGTGGAACCCTTTTCTTAGTGGACATTTTACAGAGTATATACTTAGGAAAAGTAGATGGAGAAAGACACACAGCAAGTCCCAGTTTTATGCACCTGTTGACTTGGTCCAACCAAGGACTTCAGGAGGTTTATGGAAAGCATAAGATGCAAAGTAGCAAGCAAATGAAGTTTTAAGCTGTGCTGAACTGGAGCCCCTCAATATTATTAAGATCTTTATACTTTCAGGTGTTTAGTCAATTGATCCCAAATACTGAATAGTGAGGGGTCAGCTTTTACCCATACCCGTACTTTCTGCCATGTGTCTTCCAGTTTTCTTAGTCATTACATTGATAATTTTCTGTGGGTGGATGGGACAACCCGTACTTGCTTACTTCTTGTTTTATGTTTATGTCAATTGGCTGTTTATAAGCAAAATCATCCTCATGGGATCCCACATCTGCCCTAATGCTGGTGCTGTAACTCTGCTCTCACTGGGACACTAGGTCCGTCAGCTTTCATTGTATCACCATCCCCGATAGTGGCTTAAATAAAACGACGATCAGGATTCTGTGGTCTGGAAATTTGGGCTGGGCTCAGATGGAGGAGTCTTCTGCTGGCCTTAACTGGTGTCACTCGTGTCTGCGGGCCACTGCTGGATCAGCTGGGATATGAGCTGGTGGTTAACTGAGGCAGCCATTTGAGTTCCAGCCATGGATTTCTCTCATCGCCCACCAGGCAGTCCTGGAGGGGCTTCTTCACGTGGCAGCTCTAATGAGAGTCCTAAGAATAGCAAGAAAGGGACAGCCCCAACGCGCAAGTGCTTTTCAGATCTTTGCTTGTAGCACATTCGTGATTATCCTACTGGTCAAACACATCACATGGCCAAATCTAGAGTCAGTGTAGAAGGAGACTACACGAGGGTACGGATATAGAGACATTGGACAGATCAGGAGCCATTACTGCATCAATCTGCCAAAAGCACTTCTGTCATCATGGCCGTTCATTATCAAAACGATCTCTAAAACCACGCTGACTTCTGGCACCCCTGATATCAGTCAAAATCACTGCTGAGTTGTATTTTTGAAAACAAACCTGTTCATGAGTTTGGATCATTTTCAAGGAATGATCCAAATAGGAAAGGCTGATTAAAATAGAGATCCATTACATTTTCAAAGATATGATGAAATGTAAACAGTTTCCTCTAGGGAAAGTGTGCAAGATGATTATTCAAGGAGAAATTTAATTATAACCTAAAAAAAAAAAACCCCAGGGATTCCAGCAGATATGGATTATCGTTAGATTGCATTTGTTACAGAAATACAAAAACGGTGACCTTTCTTTTAATTCCATTTGTTTTTATTTAACAAAATCTGTTCCCTGTTTTTTTTTCAACACGACTCTGTCTTGTTTACAATGTAACTGTTGCAGGCTTCGAATTATTATCTAAAACTGGACGGATTAACTCTGTCTTTTGGAAGAGCACAAGCCTGTGATGTTGGGTAATAATGGCTGTGGGAGGCAGTAATGAAAAGGCAGAACAGTCCCAGGCCTGCTTTCTGTTGTTTTCAGGCACTGACAGTCTATGGCTACGGCCATGTTGAGGTGCCAAGGGACTCCTATCTTCAAGTCCTAACAGTATTTGGAGGCAATTTCTCTCAGCAGATGGCAAGGATCATCAGGTGACTCCAGATGGGAATACCAATCTTGATTCCATTTGACCACTTAAGGATTGATTTTATACTGTCAACACCAGAAGAAAGGATTGTCACTAAGAATTTTAGGCTCTCAGTTTTGTCATCCATGGTTAAGATGTCCTACTTTTTGCTTTGGAGGACGCTGAAGTCTACAGATGGTTTGGAATTTGATCAGGTCATAGTTTTTCTTCTAAGCTTTTTGTTTAGAAGCTGACATGATGATGTGATGATGACGATAGAGAGTAGCAGATCTTGCCAATTTCTTGACAAGAATCGTATCATTTGACCTTTACAGCCACCCTCTTAAAGTTTAACACCCTCCACCTCCCCAACAGATCTCCATAAGGGAGCTGATAACGAGCAGCAAAATGGAGCAGTAGGAGTCCTAGCACATCTTCTCTACCGTATCCACCCCGAAGTTTTATTGCTTGATGAAGTCATATGAAGTTTTGGAACCCAAGAGAGACCGGGGAGCATCCTGGATATCTCACAGCTGTAACTTTCAGGTACCAAATCCTTGAGAAATGACCTTTTACATTTACCTATAGTATTGTCTCTGTCTTAGGCCAATTAAAGGCACAGACTCAGGAAGCAGACTGCTTGGGATCAACCCCAGAGCTGCCATTTTACTAGCTGTGTGACCTTGGACAAGTGGTTAAACCTTTCTCGGCCTTGATTTCTTCAGCTGGAAAAAGGAAATGATAATAGTATTCTTTGCAAGTGGATTCTTGTGTGCTAAACAGCTTAAATCCAGTAGAGATTTTCAGGGTTTTAAACATTTTTTAAGTAAAAAACAATTTTTTTCTGGTTTTAAAAGTAATGCATATTCTTTGTAAAAGTTTAAAAAATGAAGAGTTATACAAAATTGCTTTTAAACTTTGAAGTATCCACATTCTACTGTCCTGAGACAATACACCGAACGATCCAGAATTTAGCAGCTCGAAGCAATAATCATTACTTCATCACGCTGGGTCTGGCAGCTTGGGTTCAGTGTATCTGCTGTGTCCTGGAGGCTTGGCTGGGTCGGGCGGCCGACCATGGCCTCCGTCACAGCTGGCAGCTGGCAGATGTTGACCAGGACACCTCAGTTTTCCTCCACATGAACTTCCCAGCAGGCTGTTCACTTGCCAGAGAACAGGTTGGTCACCTGTTCACACGGTGGTCTCAGGGTTCCCAGCGCAGCACCAAGAGACAAAGCACCGAAGCGCAAGCAGTTTCCATGCGTCTGCCGAAATCACACACCTGCCAAAGCCCCACTGGCCAAACCAGTGACATGGCTAAGCACAGATGTAAGGGGTCAAGGATAGATTTCGCTGTTTGATCTGAGGAGAGCCAAGGTCACAATACAAAGGTACAAGCATATGGAGATAGCAATAATTTGTGCTGTTTTTTTGTAATTCGTTGCAAATAAACACTTAAAAATTACGTATACATAAAATATACATGTGTGTGCATGTATACATATACATATGCCCTTTTTACATGAAAAAATACATGCCCAAACAAAAGTGATCATATTTCTTAATGATTTCTATATATTTTTTAAAGTGATGATAGCAAACAGGGTGTTTTCGCCTTGTGTTTTTTTCCATTAATTACATTCTGGGGCATTTTATTTTATTTTAAAGTTTATTTATTTTAAGAGAGAGAGAGCACGAGCAGGGGAGGGGCAGAAAGAGAAAGGGAGAGAGAGAATCCCAAGTAGGCTCCGTGCTGTCCGTCCAGAGCCCACTGCGGGGCTCGATCCCACAAACCGTGAGGTCATGGCCTGAGCCGAAATCAGTGAGGGCGTGGAGGCAGGAAGCAGCATTATAGGGAGAAGAAAAGACCGACGTTCGATAGGCTACAGTGCAGGGTACTGCAGGAGGGAGGTAGGGCAAAAAGCGAGGGAGGCAGGCACAGATCAGATGCTGAGGAATCTCTGGGCTAAGATGAGAGGTTATCTTGAAAATGGTGAGGGGCCATTGGAGGTTGATACACGTGACTTCTCTTTTTTTATTTAAAAATATTTTTAATGTTTATTTATTTTTGAGAGAGAGAGAGAGAGAGGGTGGGGCAGAGAGAGAGGGACATGGAATCTGAAGCAGGCTCCAGGCTCCGAGCTGGCAGCACAGAGCCCGAAGTGGGGCTCGAATGACGCTGGGCTCAAACTCATAAACTGCGAGATCATGACCTGAGCTGAAGTCCGACACTTAACTGACTGAGCCACCCAGGCGCCTCTATACTGGGGCATTTTAATGTCCTCGTTTTAAGATGTACATAATATTACAGTGTATGGGTTTACCATGACAAATTTAAATAAAGTGTCTTGTAGGACTTTTAGGGTGTTTCCAATTTTGCAATAAACTTCTGAATATGTAGACTTTTATATAATTTTCTCCTTACTTCCTTGGCGTACACATTTCAACTTCTGACATATTGGGAGAATACCCTCCAGAAAGATTCTCTCCGGAGATGATATTCAAAATACTCAGCAATAGATTGGATACTGACTGGGGCGCCTGGGTGACTCAGTCAGTTAAGCGTCCAACTGTTGGTTTCCGCTCAGGTCCTGATCTCACAGTTTGTGAATTTAAACCCCACATTGGGCCCCGTGCTGACAGCTTAGAGCCTGCTTAGGATCCTCTCCCTCTCTGCTCCTCCCATGCTTGTGGGCTCTCTCTTCCTCTCTCAAAAATAAAGAAATAATTTTTTTTTTTAAAAAAAGAACGGATACTGACCTCAGTATAGAGCAGAGTCCACAAAGTAACCCTTTAATTGTTGGATTGAGAGGTCCAGGTTACAGGACAGAAGGCCAAGCAGCTGGGAGTGAGTAGTACTCAGAGGTGGTGGTGCTGGGATATCTTATTGACCAGTACAAGCATACTAAATGTCTGCCACGGAGAAACGTGTGGAATCTGTTTTCCGTCACCCTCTCCACCCGGAGGTGCTGTCTTTCTTTTCAGTCTTTGCAAATCTGATCCATGATAACAACGAAAATAATACCATCTTGTTTTTGTGTTTTACTAACCGTAAGTGCGGGCACCGTTTTATGGTCCAACACCACTTGTATTCGCTTTTACTGAATTGCCTGTTTATGTCCTCTGCCCATTTTGGGGGGCGGGGATTCCTCTTCTCATTAGAAAACTAATATTTGGGGTGCCTGGGTGGCTCAGTTGGTTAGGCATCCGACTCTTGATTTCAGGTCAGGTAATGATCTCAAGGTGGTAGGATGGAGCCCCTTATCGGGCTGCTTGGGATTCTCTCTCTCCCTCTCTCTGCCCCTCCCTCGCTCACGCTCCTTCTGTCTTTCTCGAAATAAATAAACAACAACAAAAAAGAAAGCTAATTATTTACTGATGCCTTACAGCGTGTCCCTTTTCTAATCCCTTAATAGGCATTACCTATTTTAATATCCACCATGGCCATATAAACTCATTATTCTACCTGTTTTAGAAGTGTGAAAATGGAGGCAGAGATTCAGTAGTGTGCCCACCAGGATCTTGTTTGGAAGTGATGCGGCCAAGAATCAAATCCAGACAGCTAGATCCTGTGACTTAGCTTCTTAATCATTCTGACCGATTCTCTTACTACTACAGTACTTCTAAGAGCTTTTTACATATGGATATTAACTGGGGTTTATTTTTGTTTCTTTATTTATTTTGAGAGATAGCATGCGAGCAGGGGAGAGGCAGAGAGAGAGGGAGGCAGAGAATCGCAAGCAGGTTCCCCACTGTCAGCACGGAGCCCGAGCCGGGGCTCGAACCCACGAACCGTGAGATCATGACCTGAGCCAAAGTCACGAGTCGGACACTTAACTGACTGAGCCACCCAGGCGCCCCTGGATATTAATTATTTTCATACATGTTGTACATTTTTCTCTGTCTTTCTACTTTTAACTTTCTTTACGGCATTGCTTGCTGTCCAGGTGTTCACAAATCTGACGGATGCACTTTCCTGTATGAATTTCTTCCAGTCTGGTTGAGGTTGAACTGGCAAATAAGTGTCATCTATTTTAAGTGTACCCCATGACGACTTGATACACGTGTCCATTGTGAAAGGATTCAGCTGATCGAATCAATTAACACATTCGTCACCCCACATATTTCCTTTTTTTTTTTTTTTTTTTGGTGAAAACACTTAAGCTCTACTCTCAGCCAATTTTAATTATACAATGCAGTGTTATCAACCGTAGTCATGATGTTATACATTAGAGCCTTAGGATTCGTCCGTTTTGTAACTGATAATTTTATACTTATAACTGGTAATTTTATACAGTTTAAAAATACTTGATATGGTCAAATGGCTCAAGCATTTTTCTTGATGGGCTTTGTCTCTAATAGCATTCTCAGATGTTCCCTATCTAAAGGATATAAAAATATTCATCTTTATTTTCTTCTATATAGACCTTCAGAATGGCCTGTGTTAAGAAAATATATGTGTTTAGACCCCAACTCAGACCTATTGAATCAGAATTTCTACAGTGAGAGCTAGATGTTGATGCTTTTAAAGCGATACACAAACTTACAGTCCAGGAGGACCGGTCAGTATGCACATGTATCTCTTCTTCTCAAAGCACATGAAATTGACTGAAGAAATAATAAATTAAGAAGATATCTACAAAATCAGTTCCAGCTGCGTTAAAAAGTTAGTTGTGAAATCTCAAACTTAACTTTTAGAAGACCATGTAGGAGAATATCTGATATCTGTATTAGAGTTCTCTAAAGAAACAAACCAATACATATACACGTACACATACACACACATACACATGGGAAGAGAGAGAGAGAGACAGAGAGAGATTGATTTTAAGGAATTTCCTCATCTGACTGCAGGGGCTAGAAAGTCCTCAATCTCAAGGGCAGGCTGACAGACTGGAAATTCTAGCAAGAAGTTGATACCTTGAGTCTGAAGGCAGTCTGGTAGCAAAATTCTTTCCTCTTCTGGGGACCTCAATCTTTTCTCTTAAGGCCTCCAACTAATTGGATGAGGCCCACATACACTATGGATGGTAATCTGCTTTAGCAAAGTCTACTGATGTAAATGCTAATCACACCTATAAAAAAACCTTCGCAGCAACGTCTAGACTGATGTTTGGTCAAACAACTGAGCACAACAGCCTAGCTGAGTTAACAAAGAAAATTAACCACCACAGTAGGTTTATGACCCTGTGGTAGGAAAAGACTTTTTTTTTAATTTTTTTTCTTCATGTTTTTATTTATTTTTGAGACAGAGACAGAGCATGAGCAGGGGAGGGGCAGAGAGAGAGGGAGACACAGAATCCAAAGTAGGCTCCAGGCTCTGAGCCATCAGCACAGAGCCCGATGTGGGGCTCGAACTCACAGACTATGAGATCATAACCTGAGCCGAAGTCGGACGCTCAACCGACTGAGCCACCCAGGCGCCCCTGGAAAAGACTTTTAAACCACACACACACACACACACACACACACACAGGGGGTGGGGAGAGAGACGCAGGGGGTAGAGAGAGAACTGGGGGAAATGTTTTCATACTCTCTGAAGGTCCTCCTCCTCATTTGAGATGCCCCCCAAATAGTCCAGAATCCATATTAGATAATAAGCTTCGCAGGATCATTGCAACTTGCTTCCTTGCCAGAGAGCTATTTTCTTTCTTACACTTCTGTGATTCCTGATAAACACCAAGAAACACAGTACAAGAACATAAAAGAGACGAGTGTGTTTTAATTTAGGCTCCACAAACCCAGATATTAGCCATGGTACCACAATATCCCAAGCCAAAATACCAAACAATGATGGATTTATTGTTTCCCTAATTTAAAACAAGCCTGATTTATTTTTAAAAATGCAACCTCAAAACACAACTCACCAGACGTGATATGGAATGTATTATATGCCTAACCGAAAAACAAAACACTACTCGGTACAGTGGATTTGAAAATTATCTTGCTATTAATAGAACTCCCGGATGGCTGTGATCTGTTGGATATGATACATTCAGGTTTTGGCAGCTGCTGGGGACTGAAAACAAGACGTTCCATGTTCCATACGTTACTACTTAATAAAGAAACTAGGTCATAAAATGGCCCTTTGGTGAATTGTTTTATACACCCGTAACAAATATTTGTTGAATCTAAAAGCGTCCTTCTCTTTCCTTTTATATTTTGAGATCCTGATGCTGAGCTACTGATTGAAGTGTCTGGATTGAGGACCTTTACAAACATATCTGTTGGACAGATGACACTTTCACGAGTTTTCGTCAGATAACACTGATCTCTTCTGCTAATCTCAAAAATTTCTTTTAGTGTTTGATTGGAAAACATTTCTACCTACTGGCCCCATTAGAGACAAGCTTTTTAAAAAAAATTTATTTAGGGGCGCCTGGGTGGCGCAGTCGGTTAAGCGTCCGACTTCAGCCAGGTCACGATCTCGCGGTCCGTGAGTTCGAGCCCCGCGTCAGGCTCTGGGCTGATGGCTCAGAGCCTGGAGCCTGTTTCCGATTCTGTGTCTCCCTCTCTCTCTGCCCCTCCCCCGTTCATGCTCTGTCTCTCTGTCCCCAAAATAAATAAACGTTGAAAAAAAAATTTATTTAAATTCCAGTTAGTTACCTTAGAGTGTAATATTAGTTTCAGGTGTACAATTTAGTGATTCAACACTTAGATACAACACCTGGTGCTCATCACAAAAGGTGCCCTCCCTAATCCCCATCACCTATCTAACCCATCCCCCAAACAAGCTTTTTTTTAAAAAAATGAGATTACGAAAAAAAAAAAAGCTTTCGTGAATTTTGGGGGTTGTTTTTCTTATTTCAAAAAGACTTTGAGATGAGGGTTCATAAAAACCAATACGGAAATGCAAGTGGAGGTGGAAGAAGCAAGCAGGATGATGCGTCAAACCAAGTCTCCAAGAGGACGGCTTAGGCTCAGTCCTGCTCTGGGGATAGTGTAGGTCCTCATGAGGGCACAAAGGAGCTGGAGTATTTATAGACACCCCCATCCCCATGATAGTCAGTGGATCAAGGCTGACTGCAGCAGAGAGTTCTGGGCACTTCTGGATCTTCTTGCATGGACAGACTTGGTTCTGGCAGCCTGCGGATTGTCCTCTAATGAAGAGATACAGGTGCCATCTGGGTGTGGTGGGGGCAGTGACAGGTGTGTATGATGGTGGTGAAGGGCTCTAAGGGAATATGTGCAGACATCAGACAGCATCTGCCTCACTGTTCCACAAGGCGTAATTTGTAAGGGTCTCTCCACAAATTCAGAGCAAGCCTAGGTACGAAGGGAAGGAAGTACTGGGGCGCCTGGGCAGCTCAGTGGGTTAAGTGTCCGATTCTTGATTTTGGCTCAGGTCATGATCTCACGGTTCATGGGTTTGAGCCCTGCATTGGGGCTCTGTGCTGGCCGCATGAAGCCTGCTTGGGATTCTCTCTCTGCCTATCTCTCAAAAGAAATAAATAGACATTTGTTTTTAAGGGAAGGTAAGGAGGTACTATGTTGGCAATTTAAAATATTTTCCTTGGTGTCCCTGCCCCCCAGGTTGAGTCAGGAGAAAGGGGTTAAAGAGGAGTTTACATGGAGGTGGACGACTCTGTTATACTTCCCTCATGAGGGCAACCCCCTCAGTAGTTCCCGAAGTCTGGGAGAGGGTGGACAATGAGCAGGTCTGGAGGGCAAGAACAGAAAACCGATCCTGAAGGAGGTACTTGGGTCAAAGACAGAAAAAGGAGCTCAAGCCAAGGCTTCACTGAGGAGAGGAAAGAGAAGGGGATGGTGGGAAACAGCTGGAACGGGAGTAGCCATTATTATAATTATAATACAAGTTATAACCATATTGTACAATATATATAATAATGCAATAGATGAATTCTTAAATTCTTTTTTTAATTTTTAAAAAATATCCATTTATTTTTGAGAGAGACAGAGACAGAGTGCGACCCGGGGAGGGGCAGAGAGAGAAGGAGACACAGAATCCGAAGCAGGCTCCAGGCTCCGAGCTGTCAGCACAGAGCCTGACGCAGGGCTCAAACTCACAGGCCGTGAGATCATGACCTGAGCCGAAGTCAGACGCTCAACTGACCGAGCCACCCAGGTGCCCCAAGAAATGAATAGCCATAATACAAATTGTTTGCAGTACCCACATTCTGACTACTCAATAGCTACATGTGGCTAGTGGCTACCATATTGGACAGCATAGCTCTAGAACATTCCATCATCACAGAAAGTTCTGTTGGACAGCCCTGGCCTGGGGCTTACTGAGTGGATCAGGGGTTGAGATGTAATGGGCCTCTCTCTCATCTCAAACTCTTGTTTTCTTCCTCTCCATATTCAGCTTAGAACAGATCAAATTTTGCCACTGGGATTCCCCTGAAAAATTTGCAGTAGTTTGTTGAAGGGCGATAGTATTGAGATACTTTTAAACTTTCTGTCTGGAGTTATCTTTGTTAAGTGACTTTTGACTCCTGAGTTTTTAGCGGTTAAATGTTAACTCAGGTTTAGTACACACTGAACATCCAACAAGTATTAGAACAACCGGCCGGTCGTGTTCACTTTCTTCTTCCATTGCTGTCTTCCTCTGCCTTATTGTTTGTGTATATTTTTTTTAATTTTTTTTTCAACATTTATTTATTTTTGGGACAGAGAGAGACAGAGCATGAACGGGGGAGGGACAGAGAGAGAGAGGGAGACACAGAATCGGAAACAGGCTTCAGGCTCTGAGCCATCAGCCCAGAGCCTGACCCGGGGCTCGAACTCCCGGACCGCGAGATCGTGACCTGGCTGAAGTCGGACGCTCAACCGACTGCGCCACCCAGGGGCCCCTGTTTGTGTACATTTTAATCTTTACAAGGAAAAGGAACAAAATATGATCTTAAGGGGGAGGAGGCAAGAAGCCACACAGGAGCCCCAAAAGTGTCAGAATGGAACTTTCTCACTTTCTCTTTCACCCTTATTTTCACGTGGTCAGGGCAGGACAATTCCACTTAGCTGCTGGGACAAATTCTGACCAGATCACGTGACCAGCTAGAATTTGGGCGTATACTTCCAAAAGCTTGGTATCAGCTGCTGCTGTCATTGGCATTCAGGAGCATTTTAAATAATTTTTTTAATGTTTATTTATGTTTGAGACAGAGACAGAGCGTGAACAGGGGAGGGGCAGAGAGAGACACACAGAATCTGAAACAGGCTCCAGGCTCTGAGCTGTCAGCACGGAGCCTGACGCGGGGCTCGAACCCACGAACCGTGAGATAATGACCTGAGCCCAAGTCAGACACCTAACCGACTGAGCCACCCAGGCGCCCCGATTCAAGAGCATTTTTAAACTGCAGATTGCCTTGTGGGCCACAGTCAAAAGTCCAAGGTCGAGGAGATCCTGTGTTGTCGTTGATCACCTTTTTTCCAAACAAGAACTACAGACTGTCTTAATTTGGGTACCCTCGGAAGAAGGCCCTGACACAGAGATTCAAATGCGAGCACTTTGATTATGTGGTAATTCCAGGAAACACAGGTGGGGGTGCGGGAGGGGGAGGGAGAGCAAAAGCAAGGAAAATACACCATCAAGCCAGTTTCTCAGAGGCAACTCTGCGATCTACTGCTTCAGAATGATCCCACTGCAGGGGGAGAGGACTTATCCGTCATTTCTCATCTGTCATCGGTTGAGGGATGTGGGGGGAGAGGAAGCGCGGGAGCACCATGGGCCTGCTGTGTGCGTGAGCAGAGAGAGCCCTCAGAGCACTGCACGTTCAGGTGTTGAGCCCTGCGTGCCCGGCAAAGCACTGAGTGTTGAAGGGTGGGGGTGGGGCATTCACAGAGTCTGCCACACAATCTTAGTTTTCTTTTTAAGTGGACAAAAAGACCCAAGAGTCTTAGAGTACAACCCATCCGTCCCCTAGTAGGGCTCATCCACTGGTGCAGAGAGATCATGAATCACCGCCAAATGGAAAAACAAAAGAACTTTAATGGGCAGTTTGACCTCTGGTCAGAACATCCCCAAATAGTTGAGAAGGAGGACAGAGCCTTTGGTGTTAAATGCCTCTGGACTGAGAGGGCGGGGAGAGTGTTCTGGCTTTTGCACCAAAGAAGACATGGAACAACATATTTTAACCACTTGTCAGAGGATCCACGGACGGCTCGGCGTTCTGGAATTTTTGAGAGAGACTTACCAAATGCTTTCTGCTGAGGCTGACGGAGCCAAGCTGGGGCATTTGCATGCCAGGAATATATGGTTGCATATGTGCCACTGTTTGTCTGTTTGCAAAGTATGCCATATGTTGACAGGCTGACATGTGTTGAGCTATCTGGAAGATCAGTCAAACAGAAAGAAGAGCCAGAAGGTAAGAAAGAGCGGAGGAAGGAAAATAGGAAAGTGAAAACAAACCCTCGTGAGTTTGGCTAGCTGGTGAGTTCCCCGATCATAAGGGGTGTGTCTCACAGTGGTTCCTATGGAAAGGATCTTGGCGATTATCTGGTCCGGTGCCCCCATTCCTAAATGGACAAACTGAATGCAGAGCTCTCCTGGCCCAACGAACAGAAGGTCGGGAGTAGGACGCCCAGAGCTCTCCTTCCCTTCTGGGCTTTAGTTTCCTACGTGCTCACGTGCTCACCCACCTGCCCCCTGTCTTCCCCTGTCTCCTCCTGTCCATCCGGTCTCTGTCCACAGCCCCAGTGTCTCGGGCTCCCCCCATCCCTAATGCGTATGATGCTGCAGTTGAGCGCCAGCATTCAGTGTCCCCTGAGCATGACATTGGTCCCCTCTCCCATGGGTGGGCCTTTGTCCCCATTGTTCCCTCTGCCTAGCCTTCCCTTCCCTTTAAGGCAACGTTCGCAGGCCCAGCCATCTTCAGGGTCAGTGCAGATGGCACTTGGTCATGCATCCGTCCCTCGAATGCCAAGCTGGAAGTAATCTCTCCCCCTCTGTACTGCCGTCACACTCCGTGTTTCTATTAGACCATCCATTAGCCCTGCCTTGCAGTATAGTTGCTGATGCTCACTTTTCTCTATAAAATTATAATCCATTTGCATGTAGAGATTCTTTCCTCTTTGACCCTCCTCAGTGCCTATCAGAGAAGCTTCAACACGGTACTAATAGTAATTGTCAATTATTGAGTGTTGACTGTGTGTTAAGCACCGTGTTTAAAGTTTTACATGAACTGGATTGTATACTTCCCCCAGTAACCCTATGAAGCAAATACTGTTAGTCTCATTCTATACTTGAGGAACCTGAGACACAGAGAGGTTAAGAAACTTGCCTAAGGTAACACAGCTGGGGAGTCCGTCTTAGGGCTGCTGATGCCCAAGTTTAAGCTCTTACCCAGAAGGCCACACTTCCTTCCAAGGACCATCTGAGGATTTGAATTTATTTCACTGTTATTAAATACTGAAAAGATCATTTTTATTTAAAAAACAATTAAATATTGGAATCTATAAAAAAAAAGATGTCCTCTCACCAAGAAAGCAAAAAAGGAAACAATAAATAAAAGAGTAAGGCCGCTTGGATTTTCCTCAGGAAAAAGTTACATGAGCTGCATCAAAGTATTTACAATTTTTTTTTCATTTTTTAATGTTTATTTATTCTTGAGGGAGAGAGAGACAGCGTATGCATGAGGGAGGGGCAGAGAGAGAGGGAGACACAGAATCTGAAGCAGGCTCCGGGCTCCGAGCTGTCAGCGCAGAGCCTGATGCGGGGCTCGAACCCACGAACCATGAGATCATGACCTGAGCCGAAGTCAGACGCTCAACCGACTGAGCCACCCAGGAGCCCCAGTTTCTAAAATGTTTTATCTCTTCCATCTACCTAAAGAGTAAAATGAGGAGTGTTGATGCAAGGGGCACTTGGACCCCAATGTTTAGAGCAGCACTTTCAGCAATAGCCAAATTATGGATCAAGAAATTGTGGTTTATATACACAATGGAGTACTATGTGGCAATGAGAAAGAACGAAATCTGGCCTTTTGTAGCAACGTGGATGGAACTGGAGAGTGTGATGCTAAGTGAAATAAGCCATACAGAGAAAGACAGATACCATATGTTTTCACTCCTATGTGGATCCTGAGAAACTTAACAGAAGACCATGGGGGAGGGGAAGGGAAAAAAAAAAGGTTAGAGAGGGAGGGAGCCAAAACATAAGAGACTCTTAAAAACTGAGAACAAACTGAGGGTTGATGGGGGGTGGGAGGGAGGGGAGGGGGGGTGATGGGCATTGAGGAGGGCACCTGTTGGGATGAGCCCTGGGTGTTGTATGGAAACCAATTTGACAATAAACTTCATATTAAAAAAATTTAAAAAAAAAAGAGTAAAATGTAAGTCCTCATCCTCCCCCAGAAAAACGATTTTATAAAGTTTAGTGTCGTTTATGAATCCTTGAAACTCTGCGGAAGGCTGGGGAACCACGTGAATCCTTGTTAGTTGGCTGAAATCTCACGAGACCTTGTGTTGGGTTGGGAAGGGCTGGAACCGCCTCAGGAGTCTGCCATTCTTCCGTGGGTGTGGGCCAATTATGCTTTATTTTTGTCACCTCAACTGGGACACAGCCGGCAACAGCAGTGTCCGTTCTGTGGCAGCCCGAAGATCGACAGAGATTTTAGATGCAGGTCTGCATAGCCAACCACTCCTTCTGGAGCATGGGGACTGACGCAGAGAACCCAGAGCAGTTAGATTACAGCGGTCCAGAGTTACTGTTGATTTGCACTTGGGGAAACTGCACAGAGGTGACGGGCCGGCAAGGTGGGACACGGCTTCAGAGGCTGCCAGGCGAAGTGTCCTGGCGGTGGGCCCCGGTGGTGGCCCACCGCACGTGTTTGACAGTGGGTGATGCGGGCTGAGCTGCCCAGACCCCGTCAGCCGCGCTTTTCTCCCGTGTCACACGGGGATGATGACGCTCCTCGGAAAAGGTTGTTGTGATGCCTTAATAGCACGGGGCGGGGGGGGGGGGTGCTTCCCGGGCTTGAGTCTCCCACATATCACCGGATTGGTCAGGATCATTTTAAGGGAAGTTTAGTACAGGGATCTGCCACAAAAGTGTGGGCAAAGTTCAAGGAAGCCAGCTGAGGTGTGGTGCAGGCCCCAAGGTCAGCAATTGTGGGGGGCTGTTAGCATGCCAGGCCTGAAAGGGGGCAAGAGAAGGGAGCATGGGCAGAACGGGGGAGCTGTTTAGAGGAAGTTGTGCAGGAGAGGAAGCAGGACACCGGCAAGTACCCCAGCCTCACTCTCCTCCCACCCCCCAACTCCTGCTGGGGCTCCTCATTGGCTGCGCCCAGCCAGCCACAAGCCCCCCCCCCCAGGTGAGCCAGGAAGACCAGCCCCCGCCCCCGTCTGGGGAGGGAGAGCAGAGAGAGTGGCTGGGTGGGGTGGGGTCAGGCAAATGGAGCCGACCCAGTGCTCAGCCTCTGTGAGCAGCTTCCCATTTCCCCCCTTCAAGTACCCCGCCCCCGCTTTCTTACCTGAAATACATTTATTTACTTTAAGAAAGAGACTTTTTTTTTTTAATTTTTTTTTTTCAACGTTTATTTTATTTTTGGGACAGAGAGAGACAGAGCATGAACGGGGGAGGGGCAGAGAGAGAGGGAGACACAGAATCGGAAACAGGCTCCAGGCTCTGATCAGCCCAGAGCCTGACGCGGGGCTCGAACTCACGGACCGCGAGATCGTGACCTGGCTGAAGTCGGACGCTTAACCAACTGCGCCACCCAGGCGCCCCAAGAAAGAGACTTCTTAAGTCTCATCCTAAGCAGTGATATCCACGAAACCATGAGTTGGAAGGGCTAGAGTTTTCTCTAGAATATACCAGAAGCTTGGTCTCAGTTCAGCACTTCATGACTAAAGTGGCCATCTCTGTTGCTGGGAGTCACAGGTGAACACGCAGTGGAACACGCCCATCCCTACCGAAACAAAAAACACGTTACTATTAAAAATGCCATCTTCCCCCACTATGTTTTCTAACCCGATTGCTAATTTGTAGAAAAGGATATAAATGAGTTTTGTGTGTTTGTCTTCTAACTGGCCCACCTTAATGAATTTGATTATTTGGCCCATTGGTTTTTCATTAGATTCTTTTGGTTTCTCCAAGCAAACGAGTAAATCATCCGGGAGTGTTGATAAGTGTTTCGACTGACTGCTATTTAACATCTTATCATAGTGACTGGAGCCTACAGGGCAGTGTTGAACAAGAATGGAACAAAGGCGGTGAGATCAGGAATTCTCGTTTCTTCTTTACTTCAGTGGAAATGCTGCAAGCTCTATTGTTGTTTGTTTGGTA
This sequence comes from Prionailurus bengalensis, assembly GCF_016509475.1. Lineage (NCBI taxonomy): Eukaryota > Metazoa > Chordata > Mammalia > Carnivora > Felidae > Prionailurus > Prionailurus bengalensis. The sequence goes on from NC_057361.1 coordinate 13,821,945, forward strand.
GTATTAAGCATGGTGCTGACTGTTGGCTAATGAGAGATATTCTTTATTCTTGTTAAGGAAGGGTCCTTATATTCTTAGGTAACTACGAATTCTTATCGGGAACAGGCATCATGTGTTATCAGTTGCCTCTGAGACATCTACTGAGACTTTACAATCCTGGAATGAGTCCTGCTGGACTATGATGTATGATTCTTTAAGTATACTGCTTTACTTTTTTGTCTTTTCTAGAAGCGTTGCATCTTGGTTGGACAAAAAGTGTGCCTTAAAGTCCTTCTCAGCATGTTGGTGGACTATAAAACGAGCATGTAAAGTTACAGTGCAAGTTATTTATTCTGATAAAGACTGAATACGTAAGGGTGCAAGTGTATGTTGTGCGTACAATGATGTTTAAAACAACGTTGTATGATAGTTAACTAGTTACAGGCTCTCAGCAAAATGGGAACATTCCTCAACAGTCCGCAGGCCCCCGAGTCTCTCTTTTACCTCCAGCCGCCTCGGTAGTTTCTTGAAGAACACGGAGACTGAAAGTGGGAAGATTCAGCATATTCAAAGTTGCATGTTCAGGCTGGAATTCCAAGCTGAGATAAATTTGGGTCTCGCAGATCTGCCTACTTTTCTGAAACTAGATCCAGCATCAGACGTTTCTCTTTTGTCCCTACTTAGGGGTAGGTAAATTGATCCCAGGGTGAGCAAGGACAACTCGCGAAGCAAGTGGCAAGGCAAAACACAATGTGAGAACGTTGTGCGAACAGTTTAAAAGTTGTACGTGGGGGTGGGGGGCACGTGCACACGCACGGGTGAGATGTCCTCCGTGCTCGGAACCCGCATAAGTCTGGGCCACCCCGTGGTCCGTCTCGGCCCAGTGCTGCGTTCAGAAGAAACACCACTCCAGCAACCCAAAATAATTGAGCAGCTATTCAGATTTTTCCTGTAGAATCAACAAAATGTAAAGAAGCAAAGCCATTCATAACACACAACCAAGTTCCTCTCGGCACGCCCTTTCCCACAAACCCCGTGTCCTCGCAGTCCAAAACTTGCCCTTCTTTTTTCCGCTGGCTCTCAGGAAGTCCCTAGGCTTTCTCTCCAACTCAGCCTGACCTGGCCTTTGCCATCCTTTACCTTCTAGATCTATTTTTTGTCTCTGCCCTTCTCGCTGTAAAGCAGTCAAGCTCTTTTTGGCCCAGCGCCTCACCAGTGGCCCAGTTCTGCACGTCAAGGCCCAAGAACTATCAGGCAAAGGCAAAGCCCTTAGCAGGCAGCGTTTTTATTTTGTTTTGTTTTGTTTTCCTGTAACACATGCAAAAAGAAAATTCCCAGGCCATCTCCAAACCTCTGCTTACCCAAGACTTTAATTTCCCTCCTCCAGCAAACACTTCACCATGTTCTAATTTGGCAGATTCGAATCCCCCCACTCCCAGCAAACTAAAATGCAGAGCAACTAATAAACAACGAAGTGGTCAAAAGCAGGGAGAGCAAGAGAGAGCTGGGTCATCCCGGGCCTGGGAAAGGAGCTCTGCGGGTGATGGAGTGTTGGGTCTGTTGGCAAAATTATGGTCACAAAAAGTGCTGTCTCTTCTATTTGGCCTGGTTCCCCTGAAGCTGAAGTTTCCCCACAAGTATCATTAAGGCCTCAAGAGAGAGGTACAGGAGGAACAAGGAGGTGTTACGCCGTCTCTCTGCGTCTTGAAGCTGGAGGCTTTGCAAGGGCTGGGGCGCAGCTGGCAGAGGAGGGCCCTGCCTGCCCTGGGCAGTTTCTGTCCCAGCCCGGCCCTTGCCCTCGGCCACCCTCTCTGTCTCTAAAGCCCAGACGCCCCCTCCGGCAGAGTAAGGAGCCTATTTTTAAAGACCAGGCACACTCTGAATGTATAATGACTTCTCCTTTTCTCCACCCGGTGCCAATCAGTGACTCATCAACCATTTTCTAAATGACTATGTTTTCATTCCCCAGTTTCCTTCCCACTGAGATATTAGAGAAGATTAAATGCAGCCCCTAGCCGCCTCCCTCCGCTTTTCTGTGTCTTGTTTTAGAGATGGTAATGCCCCCAAAATAGAAGCATTTCATTGAATGCTGATCATTTAGTGACAAGTGAAAACACACACACGCACACACACGCACATGGTGTTAGGGAAAAATCTGTAGGACTTCCAGGAGGACGAAAGAGAGAAGGAAATAGAATCTTGGACTGTGAGCCATGTGATATCTCAACTGGGTGCCATTCCCTGCACCCAACCTCGCCCCAGCTTTCTGGGCCAAAGCTCTTTGTTAAGGACCCCCAACTACACTTTGTATAGTCACTTGCTACTCTCTCTTCTCTGCGTGCTATTCTCTGCCAAATCTGTGGTTTCCTTTATGAGCCCCTCTGCTCTCCCCAGACACTCCTACCCCTGGCACCTGTCCACTCATGATGCCTTTTCTAGTGCCCTGTCGTCCTGTTAGCAGCCACAGGGAAAGCGATCTCTTTGCTGAGATTTTCTCTTCCTACTCCTCCTCCTGGACGTGACTGCTTCCAAACGGAGCCTTGTCTTTAGTTAGGTGGGTGAATATAAACCCATCATCATTTCTGGGATAATGACACTCAGCCTATCCTGCTGCCGATGGGTCTGTGGTCTGACGTTCTGGAAAACAAACAAAAACAAACAAAAACAAAAACACCACTTCCGATCCTGAGATGTCTCTCCTCTTCTGTGCCTGGTATCTTCTTGTTTATTTTTTTTAATGTTTATTTATTTATTTTTTTGAGAGAGACAGAGACAGAATGCGAGTGGGTTAGGGGCAGAGAGAGAGGGAGACACAGAATCCGAAGCAGGCTCCAGGATCTGAGCTGTCAGCAAAGAGCCCAACACGGGGCTCGAACTCACGAGCTGAGATCATGACCTGAGCCGAAGTCAGACGCTCAACTGACTGAGCCACCCAGGCGCCCCTGCTGTGCCTGGTATCTTCTATTTGCCCTTCTCCACCGTTCTCCAGCCTGCTCTGGGGCCTGGGTGCTTGATCTCTGTGGATTATGTCAACAGGGTTCCCTTATCTACAGGCTTCCAGTTGGGTCTAAAGTGTGCAGAGTTCTGGAAGTAGATCAGAGGATTGGAGGACAGTGAGTTCCAGGTGTTTATTCTGCTCAGTTCCCTCTCTGGGATGACTGTCCCCTGGCTTCTTTCAAGGAAGCCTGCATGACTCTCTTTTTCCAATAACCTCTCTCTCCCCTCATCCCCGTCTGCAGACGTAGGGGCGGCTGCCCCCAGTGCCTGCATTTTCTCACACGCTGCCATCGTGTAATCAGTCCCTTTTTAAAAGAACCCTCTTGGAATCATCCTCATTTGAATGTGCCATCTGTTTCCTGTTGGGACCCTGACTGGCCCTGTCTTTCTGTCTTCTCCACTCCCACCCCACCCCTTAAGCCTACTTTGCTCTGATTTTTTTCTCACCTCCTGCATGGTCTTTTGGCCTCCTCATCATGGGCCTTTCAAAACAACTGGTGGCCCTTTGGGAAGCGGCACGAAAGGAGCTACGGTGAGAGAGGGATGAACTTTTTTGAAGCAGGAAGCACAGCCCCCCCAGAAACCCTCAGTCTTCTGGTCTAAACATACTGCACATGAGTATCAGCTGGCTGACGTACCCTTGCTGGGAAGGAAGGCTAAGGGTTGACCTGGAGCTGGACTATTGACTACGCCCTCCAGCCCCGTCACGTTACAGTCTACTTGTTGGGAGCCTATGGGGCTTCTTACTCTGTGAACCGTTCTCCGATCCTTTAAGGCCACGGGATATCTATAGAAACTGAATCTCAATAATCATAATCATCATAATCATGGTAATGGCTGCCAATTACTGAGTGCCAACTCTGAACCAGGCACCGCGCCTGGTGTTTTGCCTCTGTGAATCAAATGGAAGTTTCCATCTCGCTCTTAAGGGTTGCTTCCCCATGTATTCGGGTATCGAACCCCAGTCTGTTCTCAACTTGTCCACCTGCACCACTCCGCTTCTCTGAGGCGTGTGTTACTCCCGCCTCCGCCAGGGGGCGTTACAAACTTCATTGTGGGTGGAGGTGGGGAACTTGAGAGGGGGCCTTCCCCTCTGTAGGTTCCTGTCTCCTCTGGAAAGACCTCAGGGAGCTTTCAAGGGTAACTGGGAGTCCCTGCTCTCACTTTCCTCCCTAACACAGCCAGATTGTTATGTGGGTCTGCGCTAAAGTTTGAGGAGCATGAAAGGGGGGGAAACCACGAGTGAAGAGAGTGTGAAACCTCAGGACCCCTGAGGAGTTTAAGTGTTCACGGTGCTGGGGGGTGGGTATGTGGGGACTCTTAGAAGCACACTCCAGTTCCTGACCTTGTCCCCTGCCCTCAAGTCTTCTCCGTTCTGTGGAATCTCCCCCTTCTTCCACCTCTGCCTCTCCCTTTTTAAAGTGTTCATCCGCTAGAGCTGTTCTCACTCCAGGATACATCCGTTTGCCCCCAGCAGGATGTTTTCCCGAGTGCACATGAGTCGACAAGTACCTCTGCGGTCTCCCATGGGCCGTGTCCTGTCCACTGTCTCTTGAGATCTGCCCGCTGAGGTTGTCAGATTTTCCAATAGTAGCTGTGGATCTTTCTCAGTCTGTCTGTCTGTCTGTCTGTCTCTCTCTCTCTCTCTCTCTCTTCCCTGCACACACACACACACACACACACACCACACTTACTAGATCTCCCAAGGACAGGTATGAATTCTCAAAGACAGCATAGTCTCCACCCAGAAGGAGGAGAACTATTTCCCTAAGTGCCTCCACGGTTTGCAAGGTCCCTCCTTCACTGTGGACTTGGTACCTCGAATGATTTACAATCACAATTGGTTCTCCCGCTCAGCTTTCCCTTTCCAGTTGGTCTGCTTTGGGCCTATGGGAACAGGCTCTTTAGTGGCCTCTCCTTTAGCTACCCAAAGACCCAGTTCAGGTGTTGAAGTAACCGCCTGGGAGAGCCATTGCATTTCTTAGCTAAGATTCCTCCTCTGCTCTGGTCTCTGTCTGGGGAGGGGGTGAGTCCATTGCCCCCGTGTCATATACCTGACTTCTAGAGCCTCACACCTCCCTGGGGTGGCTGACATTCTTTTCACACGTTTTTTTTTTGCCCCAGCGAATGGCTCATTAGTCCTGCAATCTAGGAATGGGCCTTCTTCCTTCTCTCTCCCCCCTCCCCCATATCACATCCACTGTCAAGTCTTTGAGATGTTATCTCCCTGACTTTTTCTGGAATCCATCCACCTCTGTCTGTTGCCCTCTTATCCACCATCCCCACCACTTCCTCCACATTGGCTGCCGGTCCCTCTCATCATCCGTGCCGTCCTTTACCTGACATTGTTCTTCACCTTTTTACTACTTGTATATATGGTTGTGCCTCCTGCAACTGAACTATCAGCTCTGGGAGGGCAGGATTTTCTCCATCTCGTTGACTGCCACATGACTTGTGCTTCACACAGTGCCTGGCAGGTAATAGGCACGCAATACCTATTTGCCGAAGGAGTGAGCAAATTGTTGAGTCCAATTTGCTTATCTTGGACGCTAGAGAAGTTAGGCTCCTAGTGCTGTCTTGCATACAGCAAGCTCTCAGGGAGTACCCGTCGGATAAATGAATATTTCTTTTGCTCAAGGCCGTATAGCTAATTAGTGTCAGCATTTAAATCAAGCCTCCTTGCTCCAGTTGATTCTTAACCTTGGCTGTGTGTTAGGAACCCCCGAGAAGTTTTTAAAAAATCCTGATGCCCAAGCTGTACCCTAAACCAATTAAGTTGGAACTTTTTGGTGGGGGTTGGTGGTGGGGATCAGAGTATCAATATTTTTAAAAGCTTTCCAGGTGACTCCAGCATGCACCCAAGGTTGGGAACCATATTAAATCATGAGGTAGGACCAAAGTAATCCAATACTTCTCATGCTACATCTAATGGAAAAGCTTTGAGAAAAATCAGAAGCCTTACTGAGCAAATTGAACATTCAATTCACACGTCCAGAAATAGTGGTAGTTTGTGAGAGAAGGGGCACATCACTGTGTTGGGCGGGGACTGTACCGTGGGAAGAACCGGCATGTGTTCATCACCAGAAGTGAACCCTGAAGGCAGAGAAATGGTTTTCTGAGGTGGGTGGAGGCATGGAAGAAAATATGTAATGGGAATGTATCTGAGACTAGTTACCGAGAAGCTGCAGAAGAGTGTAACTCCAGGGACTTGGGGAGGATTCTTTGTTTGTGTCATTTAAAATGGACAAGCCTCTGGTGTGTTTGCCAAGGAAACCATTTTCGACAGCGTTGGAGAAGAGGCCATAGGAGTAATTTTTCCCCCAGAAAAACATCATGCTGGATGCAGCAGTGCTTGGTGGTTCATTTCATCCCAGAATTGCTAAGCCCTTTGGTTGAGGCTTGTTTTCAGAACTGCCACATGTGAAGCTGGGAATTATGACTTAAAAGAGAAGTGGGAAAATGCCTAGGGAAATCACTGGGCGAGAGTGCCGTGCTCAGGGATGCCAACTCTGGGCCCCAGGCTCCCCGCTTTGGTGCTGTCCTGACCACGGAGGGCCAGCTTCATGCAAGTCGAATGGCTTTACAGTGACAACTTCTCAAATTCCCACAGGATTTCTTATACTCTGAGGAAACAGCAAAGTAAGCCACAATTCAATAGCACAGAACTGGATTTTCTTTTTTCTATTTGTAACATACAAAAGAAGTAGATGCCGACATTGATATATAAAGGGCTCTTATAAAGTAGTTAGGTGTTGCAATTGCACTACTAGGTATTTATCCAAAGGATACAGGAGCACTGATTCAAAGGGGCACATGCACCCTAATGTTTATAGCAGCACTCTCAACAACAGCCAGAGTACGGAAAGAGCCCAAATGTCCATTGACTGATGAATGAATAAAGAAGATGTGTGTGTGTGTGTGTGTATGTGTGTGTGTGTGTACACACACACATACACACACACACACACGCACACATACACACACATACAGTGGATTATTACTCGGCGATGAGAAAGAATGAAATCTTGTCATTTGCAACAACATGGATGGAACTAGAGTGTATTATGCTAAGTGAAATAAATCGGAGAAAGACAAATATCATCTGATTTCACTCATATGTGGAATTTAAGATACAAAACAGATGAACATAAAGGAAGGGAAGCAAAAATAATATAAAAACAGAGAGGGAGACAAACCATAAGAGACTCTTAAATACAGAGAACAAACTGAGGGTCACTGGCAGGGTTTGCGTGGGGGGATGGGCTAAAGGGGTGAGGGGCATTATGGAGGACACTTGTTGGGATGAGCCCTGGGGGTTATATGTAAGTGATGCATCACTACATTCTATTCCTGAAATCATTATTACACTGTATGTTAACTAACTTGGATTTACGTTTTAAAAAAGAATATAAAAAAGTAGTTACATGTTATAACTCAATATCATGTCTAATTAAAATACAATTTTTACATGGTTGATCCTTCTGTGTACAAGGAATTGGCCCAGGGGATTTTGCGAGCTATGAAGATGCATGCATGGGCAGACCTGTCAGTTAGTTCTAGGTTTTAGCCGCTCAGTTTGGCATATATGGGAGAGCAAGACTGAGAAGGAAGAAAGGTCACACGGATTTCATGGATTTAATGAGATGGGATCGTCTGGTTTTGGTGGGAAAAACCAAAGCAGTTATTGTAGAGCTGACGACTTGCTCCAGGTGGAAACTCAGTCTGAGCATCTTTTCTTATCTTCCAGGTCACACAGTTCTCCTGTGTTATCTTCATTGTATGCACTGCTTTGCACTTGTGGTGTGGACATAGTCTACAATATGCATTTCAGGTGTTTTAAAATTGAAAACAACAAATTGGCATGCAAGAGCTCAGCTTGGATTTATGTTGAATACCAGTGGTTGGAAACATGGAAGCTTAGAATTGAAAGGATCATTTAGTTCAGTTCCTTCCCTCTAGGTATTTGAATATTTAACACCAAGATGCTGAGTTTGGAGACGTTCTAAAAGATCTCTAGGAGTGGAGGACCTATAAACTCAGTTCAGGGTTTCTAGAGTCCAGACACTTGTATTATGTGGTTCATTTCACATCCTAGCATACATTTTTCCCTCGATTAAGCCCAGTACTTCTTGTTTAGAAACACGAAACTATAACAAGACAGGTTCTGGGGCACAGGGAGTCCCCGTGGGCTGCGGGATACCAGTGAAGAAGTCGCCTTAGAGCTGGGCAATGAAAGAGTGGGGCAGAGTGGGGCAATGTCTTGCTTTTAAATCTGTAAGGGCTGGGGGCACCTGGGGGGCTCAGTCGGTTGACCTTCCAACTTCAGCTCAGGTCAGGATCTCACAGTTCATGGGTTTGAGTCCCTCATCAGGCTCTCTGCTGTCAGCGCGGAGCCTGCTTCGGTTCCTCTGCCCCCTTTCTCTCTGCACCTCCCCCACTCGTGCTCTCTCTCTCAAAAATAAATAAACTTAAAAAAAATGTAGGGACTGTTATCCAACTACCTACCTACCAATATAACGAAAGATAGATAAAGCTCCCCAATGTGCCAGAGCTCCCGGTCTAGCTAGCGACACGAGAATCATAGTCATTCAGATCATATGTGACTCCAGAAATCAACTATCTCGGCATTTCTATTTTATGGACGCTTTGAATCCCTTTGAAAGTGGCATGCCATCTTTTCAATCCCATAAAATGTTAAAAAGATCATTTGATCATTTTTTATATAGTGAATGATAAAAAAGAACCTGATTTTAAGCAAATACTGTTTAATTTTGGATTCACAAGTAATTAAAGTTATACTAAGAAACTCGTTTTAATCCAATTTTACTACTATTCACAACCTGTAAAGACACATTTTGATATTTTTGTACTTAACAAATGATGCATTTTGTTGACTTTAAATTGCTTATGTGAGAAAAATTAGAGTATGTCAACAAACTGATTTTAAATTCACGTATTGTATGTGGTCACAGACTGAATGTGTATTTATGTTCAGGCGTCAAAAGAGACAAAAACTATTTTCAGGACACGGTGTTAATAATTCTTTCATTTTGTGCTTTTTGTATGTGACGTATCTTGGGGTTTTAAAAAATAACCTGCAGTGGTATTTGGAGGTGGGGCCTTTGGGAGGTGATTAGGGTCAGATGAGGTCATGAGGGTGGGACCCCAGGATGGGATTAGTGTCTTTCCAAGCAGAGGAAGGCCTCTTCCTCTCTCCACCCTATGCGAGAAGGCAGCCTATCAGCCAGAGGGCTTTCACCAGAACCCCACCATGCCGGCGCCCTGGTCTCAGACTCCCATCCTCCAGAACTGTACGCAATGAATGTCTGTTGTTTAAGCTCCCCTGTCCATAGCGTGTTGTTATGGCAGCCCGAGTGGACTAAGACATGCTATAGGAGGAAAGTTTTGGTGCTGTTAGGTAGGAGTATAACTATTCACAGTACGGATACTCTATTCCCCCCCAAAATGCAAATGCAGAATGGAGATAATCATCATGATACTTTGGCTTTTGCATTACTTTTTCAGGTACCACTAATATCCTGATGTGTGCGTACTATTTGGATCAGTTGAATACTGATCGAAAGGAGATGATCGTTCCTCTTTTTTTTTTTTTTTTTTTTTTTTGCTTTTATGGAACCAACATGGTGACTAGCTATACTTCGTTGCGTGATGAACAGTGTTATGAGCAGCGCCTCTAATTTCTACGGACTTTAATTCAAACGAGGAAGTGTTCGGATGGTTAGTTCAAAGGGGGTAAATGCAAAATTTATGTTCTTTATTAATTGGAAAAAACTGAGGCGGACAGTGCCTTGGGTCAGGTTCCCATTAGCAGAACGTAAGGTGGGGTGTGTTTGCCGCAGATGAGTTGGTGAGGGGGAGCTCTCAGGAGGAGCAGGAGGAGCCTGTGAAGTGTGGAGGAAGAAGGGTGGGCCGGGGAAGGAGCTAAGCAAACATGTGGATTCAGGAGAAGGCAGCCTCTCGGCCTGATCCCCTGGGGAGTTCTGGAGTGTGAATATGAGCACAGAGTGCGTTCTGCACTGTTTCACTGAGTCACTGGCTATGGGCTGTGCTTCTGGGGGGACTTCAGCTCCCAGGTGGCTCCACTGAAATCCAGGGCAGTCAGCATTCCCAGCAGTGCGGGGCTCAGCGGCCCAGCCAGGTGAAGCATCTGGAAAGGAATCGACATCATCTACTACAGATGTCATTTCTTCATCTTATTTGAAGTATGTAGACCCACTAGAACCATCTCATGAATATATACACTGTCTGTTATGGAATTATGATTACTTAATGTTTAACTGCAAAGGAAGCCCCATGAGGGCAGGTCTTTGCTTTGTTCTGTTTAATTCACAGATGGTTCCTTGGTTCCTAGAACAGTCATAGGCACATAGTAGGTTTTTGTTGAATAACCTCTATGGAATGAATGAATGAGGAGGATCCAGAACCTGGGATTCTGAATTTTGGAGCATTGCTTTGTAAGGAATTGGCACCCCTGTAAGTCAGAAGAGCCTCCGACCACATGTATGTACTAGCTGACCCAAATAGGGACTTATTTTTCTCACAGTATAAGAAATTTGGAAGGGGAGGGAGTCCGGGTCTGGGCAGCACTCTGAGCTATCATTTGTACCCCAAGGGCATTACCCCCAAAGCATTACCCCTATGCATGAGGCTTTCATTCTCGTGTACGTGACAGTCGCAGGACAGCCCTTCCGTCTCAGCCCTGAGTCCATTCTCCAGGGCAGAAGGAGAGGGAAGAAGAAGAATCAGGAAGGCCAGCACCTGTATTGGGGGGAAAAAACCCCACATTCCTAGAAATCTCTAGCAGATGTCCACATAGATGCCTTTATCCAGAACTGCGTCATCCGGCCAAGCCTGAAGGGGAGGGAATCTAGGATGGTGAGCAGATTGGCTGGTGTCAATGCCATCTGAAACGAAGTTGCAATTCTGTTAGCAAAGAAGAAAGGGGTAGTGGGGAAGCAAATGACAGTTGCTGCCACTGTAGCAAAACTGCACAAGCCCCACTGGTGGTTAAAAATGAATGCCCTCTCTCAAGGGCAAATAAAGGCAAAATAAAATAAAAATGGAAAATAATTTGAAAAACTCCAATCTTTTCTCCCCCACCCTTTTTCACTTTCCCCAGCCTTTTATTATGACTTTCCTAGCAACTGGGGGTGAAGTGCTCCCCAAAGTCAGTAGGAAATCATTGAAACATGTCTCAAAATAAATACAAATGAGCCTGTAATCCAGGCACTTGCTTACCACTTTTTTTCTTTTAAAGTTTATTTATTTATTTTGAGAGAGAGACAGCGTGTGATCTGGGAAGGGGCAAAGAGAGAGAGAGAGAGAGAGAGGGAACCCAAGCAGGTTCTGCCCTATGAGCGCTGTGAGTGCAGAGCCCACCGTGGAGATGGAACTCAGGTCCACCACCTGAGCCCAAACCAAGAGTCTGGCGCTTAACCAACTGAGCTACCCAGGCGCCCCTACCACTTTCTGTTGAAAGAATTCTTGGACAAGGGTTTATTTTCGTCTTAGTAGCTTGATATTTGATCTGTACACTAGTGAGTGTGTGGGACGGTCACTTTTACAATTCTTTTCTCTTAAGTAGAAAACTCAGACTCCTGGAATGTTTCTGCTCGTGTTGCTGTTACCGTAGGAGACTCCTAGTGCCATCGTTCCTTACGGTGAGTCTTGTGTTTCTCCACGGAGAAGCTTTCATTATTTCCAGACTCTTATTGAACCATTATGAGGCCGTCGAGACAGGATGAGAAATAAAAATGTCTACTTTGTGCACTGGGCTGTTATTCCTGGATCTTTACAGTTGAGGCGGAGAAAGAAAACACCTCCGAAAAAAAATAATTTAAGAGGCATGGCTGGTCGGTTGTCTCACGTTTGATCCCAGGAGGCCTGTAGTTCATGCGCAGATATGAGAAGGGTCACCAAGTAAATTTTGGTAACGTATTTTATTTAAAAATCTCCCGCTGACAAAATCACCTTTCCCACCAAGCGTCACCTCGGTGCACAATTTCAAGGCTGGCCTGTCCAGTAAAGTGCCTTCGAGCCATGAGCTCTGGATTTTCATTTAGAGTTGTTTCTCTGAGTGGTCATGCTGGGTTTGAATTAGCGTGTTGACCTCTTCGTGCCTTTGTGTTCCCCATTCATAAAAAAATGGGCTGTACTTTTTCGTCGTATTGATGTGGAGGCACAGAGTCAAATAACCTGACCCTGAAATACTTACCTCACACCACCGGCAGCATTTTCCAGGGCAAGACAGCATTTCTGCAAGTAAATTTGCTAGGTTGATCAGAAGAGTCTAACCGTTCCTTACAAAGAACCAGGCTTTCACCCACTCTTGCTAATTAGCTAGATATTATTATTTTTTGTTTGTTTGATCTAGTGTGTCTCATGCAATATCATATATTATTATCTCAGTGAGCTTCCTGTGGGGTTGCTAACTTGTTCTACACCCACGTAAAATACTTTATTCTCTGGTTTTCTTATTAGATTTACTAACATGTCATTGTACTATTACCATTTAACAGCCCAGGAAGAAGAAAGAACACGCTATTATACAACTCTTGGCAAAGCCCACATCAACGTAGGGAAATCATTAAGCTTCAGAATTTTTTTTTTACTTTTATTTTTTTTATATTCAACTTACTTAACATACAGTATAGTCTTGGCTTTAGGAGTAGAACCCAGTGATTCATCTCTTACATATGACACCCAGTGCTCATCCCGACAAGTGCCCTCCTTAAAGCCCTTCACCCATTTAGCCCATCCCCCCCACCCACTTCTCCTCCAGCAACCCTCAGTTTGTTCTCTGTATTTAAGAGTCTCTTATGGTTTGCCTCCCTCTCTGTTTTGATCTTATTTTTCCTTCCCTTCCCCTGTGTTCATCTGTTGTGTTTCTCATGTTCCACATGAGTGAAATCATATGATATCTGTCTTTCTCTGACTGACTTATTTCACTTAACGTAATATCCTCCATTTCCTTCTATGTTGTTGCAAATGGCAAAGTTTCGTTCTTTTTCATCGCCGAGTAGTATTCCATTGTGTGTGTGTACCACATCTTCTTTATCCATTCATCAGTTGATGGACATTTGGGCTCTTTCCATAATTTGGCTATTGTTGATAGCACTGCTATAAACATTGGGGTGCATGTGCCCCTTCGAATTTTTGTATCCTTTGGATAAATTCCGAGTAGTGCAATTGCTGGGTCGTAGGGTCGTTCTATTTTTAATTTTTTGAGGAACCTCCATACTGTTTTCCAGAGTGTCTGCATCAGTTTGCATTCCCACCGATGGTGCAAAAGGGTTCCCCTTTCTCCGCATCCTCGCCAACATCTGTTGTTTCTTAAGTTGTTAATGTTAGCCATCCTGACCGTTGTGAGGTGGTATCTCATTGTGGTTTTTTTGATTTGTATTTCCCTGATGATGAGGGATGTTGAGCATTTTTCCATGTGTGTGTTTGCCATCTGGATGGCTTCTTTGGAAAAGTGTCTGTTCATGTCTTTTGCCCATTTCTTCACTGGATTATTTGTTTTTTGGGTGTTGATTTCAGTAAGTTCTTTATAGATTTTGGATACCTACCCTTTATACAATATGTTATTTGCAAATACCTTCTCCTATTCTGTCGGTTGCCTTTTAGTTTTGTTGATTGTTTCCTTTGCTGTGCAGAAGGATGAAAGACCTAAATGCGACACAGGAAACCATCAAGATCCTACGGGAGAAAACAGGCAGCAATCTCTTTGACCTTGGCCACAGCAACTTTTTACCTGACATGTCTGTGGAGGCAAGGGAAACAAAAGCAAAAATGAACTATTGGGACCTCAGGAAGTTTTTTTTTTTTTTTTAATGTTTATTTATTTTGAGAGAGAGAGGGGGAGGGGCAGAGAGGGCAAGAGAGTATCCCAAGCAGGCTCCTGCTGTCAGTGCAGAGACCAAGACCCACGGATGGACGCGAGGCTCAATCTCACGAACTGCAAGATCCTGACCCGAGCCCAAATCCAGAGTCCGATGCTCAACCGACTGAGCCACCCAGGCGCCTCGAGCTTCAGAAAGTTTTAACTTCCTTGTACCCAATTTCTTAGCATTCATCCAAGGTTTGTGTTCTTCCCCGAACCCCTCATCTGGTTAAAGGAAGTAGAGTGGAAAAAGGGGAGCTGAGGAAGGGACAGAAATCAGGCTGAGCCACAGCCGCTTCCGGTGCCTGCACTTACATCAGTGATTCATCAAACTAATGGGGAGTTCTAATTCGGTGCTTTGCTCCCCTTAAGCCCTGTAATTGCGGTGTCTCTGAACCCAAAGGAAACACGTTGTGCTCTGCGTGCCCAGGCGCATAGCTTTTAAATCTTCATAACTCTGTAATTACTACAGCGCTTTCCTTCAAATCTGGCTCAATTTCACTTCCTTAATGAGCACTACAATCTTGATAAAGTTTGCAGTTTGCCGCCACTGCTGTTCACAAGGACTCAGTCCCAGACTGATAATGCGAGCTGTAGATGGCACTCCCTCAAGTTCCTCTCAAAAAGAGCTGATTTATTTCAGGACCACCACAGTCAAAAGCACTTCCTCTGGGTCAAGGCCAGCGCTGGGTGTTTTCGTCCTCGTCCTTGCAGAAGGGAGCTTGGAAAGCCAATTCTGAACAGTTCGAAAAAAGGGGAGGTGCTGGTGGGGGGAGCTTATGAGCCCTTGGGGAGTGGCTGTTTGGCTTTATTAGCGCCACGTGCTCTAGAGACGTGCTTCATTTTACCCAACTGAAGACTTTCCTTTACAGTAAATATATTAAAAATCGACTTCCTCTTTGTAAACTCAGCCCTGCCAAAGAGTGAAAAATTACAAATCAGCTTTAAAGAAACAACACAATTTCCACATCCTTTCTGCTACCAACTGGTTTCTAGGATTTTTAAAAAAGACTTGTTGGAAGGGCCGTTTGATGATTCTAGTCAAAAGCACATCTCCTCTTGCAACTGGCTGGAGGGGTTCTTCATTCTGGCCACTGTTTTCCTTTCAACCGTGTGCTCACGCTTGGTCTCAGCTTTAGTTTCTCCGTCCCTAAGCTGTAAGAACCTGCACGGAAGCTAGCGTTGCTTTTAGAATCCCTGTGTGCCCCCCAGACGGTGTTAATCGCTCCGGGATTCTGACTTGCACTTAATTCTTATCTCTATTATAGCTTGCTGGCCTTGTACTACCATTATTTGTTTACAAGTCTATTAACTCCACCCCTTGAGAGCGATGTTTATGTCTTCTTTCCTTTTATATCCCTGACAGCCGACAGAGGTCTGAGCACCCAGTAGATGTTTGCACTCAGTAAATAGAGCTTCCAGTAAATGTTTGTTGCATAACCAGAAGAAAGAATCAGTGAATGAAACTTTCTTGTTTGCTATCACCATCTGCTTTAACTCTGTCGTTATTTTGATGTATTTGGAGTTCTGACTAGATCCAGATTTGGCATGTTTAAAATTATATTCAGTTGTAAAATGTGAGGCTACGGGTCTTGAAGATAAGAAAGAACTCAACATTTCTCCCATTGGAAACAATGTGAATAATCAACAGTTCTTTGCAGGGAAGATAAAAAAGCTGGTTCCAACAGTCTTTGGATTCATAGTCTTTGGCATTTTGGAAAAAACCACTTAATAGCATCGTTTTTTTTTCCTGCCCATGTTTCCCTGTCAGTAAAATACAGAGAGAAACCCTTGCCCTTCATACCTGATGGACTAAATGAGGATTCCTGAGGAAGAAAAGCGCAAACTGAAACAAAGGACAACCTTCAGTAGGGCCCTGCGGTCTCCCCTCTAAAAACGATACACATGATAGTTGTCAATATTAATGTCCCTGTGCTTATGGCTTCATATTTTTATATATTAATGAATTCCTCCCCCTGGCGTTTCCTGGGGACATAGGTACACAAAGCCAAATTTAAGGTTCTTGAACCAGAAGAACTTGGGCTTTTGGGTTTCAAAAACGAAGCCCTGAAGGCTTTGGACACAGTGTTTCTGCTGTGAACCATAGCTCTGGGAGAATGCGTGCTCCTTCGGACAAGGGGGCCGACCCCACGGGCTGCTGGCTTCCTCCCGGGAACCAGGAAAGCCAGAGGAGTCAGGAGTTGGTCAGTGTCAGAGATCAGAAGCTAACATAAAACTTGGGAGGACCTCCTGGGGATCGTGGAATGGTGGCCTCCTGGCGCGGGCAAGAGAGGAGCCAGCAAAGTCTTCCGCAGCCCTTCTGTTGACTCTGCGGATGCCTCCTTCCCACATGTTTCGTGCCTCTCTCATCTTTCGCTTTTATCTTGCCCTACAGTTGTTTTTCTGTGCCATAACTTTCTTTGCGGGTGCAGTTCCAGTATAGGATAGCCATGAGCTCCAAAAAGGTTTCTGCTTGAATGTGAACCACGTGACTCCCCAATAGTTTCCCGGGGAACTACTGGGGAGTCACACGGTGCAAATGGCAACCTTTCCCTCCTCCTCCAGCCATCAGCTGCCCACTCGTGAGTCTGCTCTTCGTCCTTCGGCAAGTACAGCGCACCTCCATGATAAGAAATTTGAACATTACATTTTAAGGACAAACCGTGTTCATTTACTTTCAAGTTGTTGCTTTTTCCTCATGTAAACCTGACATATTTTTCTATCTGTGAAGTGGTTTGGGTAACAGGTTGGGATGGAATGCTCGTAATTTTTCCCAATAAAATTAATGAAAACGCTTTTTATTTAACAGCTTTTTACTTAGTGGCAGGGCTTTTAGGAGTGAATTAAAATGATTAGGTGCGGAATAGGTGCAATTGGGTGGAAGAAGGGAGACTCCAGTCACTATAATTACATGATTATGCTAACAAGCTCATGTATCTCCTGGAATTTCCTGGACAAAAGAAATATTTTTCAAGTATAAATAATGATGGTGCAGCATCAGGGCTGGGATATTTGAAACAGAACAGACATTTTTGGTGAAGAACCTCTCAGGAATCTGCTTTGTTGCTTGCGAGGCTCTAGAGGAACCTGACTATTGGCCCTGGTTCCTACCGGGCTGCAGCGGGCAGGGGCAGAACTGTGGGGCATCGTGACGTGGACGGGGGATTTCATTCATTTTACCATGGCGCTAGGTCTATGCTGGCTGAACATTAGCGTCTGTGGGGAAATCGTCCTGGCCTTTGAACCGCATGAGTTTGACTGCCGGGGAACAGGCCATGGGGTCATTTTCAAATGCTGCCTTTCCGTTCCATTTTGGCTACAAGCTCATGGTGGTAAGATGTACGCATGGGGGGCGGGCCGCATGATCAAGAGAGGTGAACGCACACATAAGTAGTCTTATGCCGATACCAGTCTGGCTGCCAATACCAGCCCTGATTCCATCAGGTTTTTTGTTGGAAAGGTCAGAGTAAAATGGTGCAATTGGGGATTTGAATAAGAAAGGCACAGCTCCTGTGGAAAACTCATCAGCATTAAGTACATTCATAGGTGGCACCTGGGTGGCTCAGTTGGTTAAGCATCTGACTGTTGATTCCAGCTCAGGTCACGATGTCATGATTCATGAGACTGAACTCTGGGTTGGGCTGTGCACTGACAGCGTGGAGCCTGCTTGCGATTCTCTCTCTCTGTCTCTCTCTCTCTCTCTCTCTGCCCCTCCCCTGCTTGTGTGGGCACTCTCTCTCTAAATAAATAAACATAAAAAGGAATATTCATACATCTCATCATGATTACATGTGGTTGCTATGCTTTTATTGATTTCAGTATTTCAGTTCTATACATTAGGAACCAAACTGAAGACTGTGTGTGGGGGCAGCTGGGGGGTGGTAAGCCACATAGGGAAGGGGTACAGTGGGGCCAGGGGGTTGTCTTAAAGCTGTGCTTTTTTAAAAAAATGTTTATTTTTGAGAGAGAGAGAGAAAGAGAGAAAGCAGGGGAGGGCAGAGAGAGACGGGGGACAGAGGATCCAAAGCAGGCTTCCCACTGTCAGCAGAGCCCCATGCCGGGCTCAAACTCAGGAACCTGGAAATCATGACCTGAGCTGAAGTCCGAGGCTTAATTGACTGGGCCACCCAGGTGTGCCCCTTAAAGCTGTGCTTGCAAAGCTAACACCTAGTGTCTATTTAGGTGGCGTTACGGATGTATAACAATCACCTTTCTAGAGGCGATTTTATTCGTACCTTACAGCGGACTGAGAGGGAAGGAGCTCAAAAGCCAAAATCAAAGCTTTTAATTTTGAACCAAATGGCTTTGCCAGCACATGACCAGGAGCCCAGGAGATTACAAAGAGAGTTTTCCTTTTCGCATGGTTGAACTGTGCTTTGAATTCATTTTGAAATCTTGACTTCGGTCTATGCTGACCACTTTGGGGCAGACACCAAC
This sequence comes from Prionailurus bengalensis, assembly GCF_016509475.1. Taxonomy (NCBI): domain Eukaryota; kingdom Metazoa; phylum Chordata; class Mammalia; order Carnivora; family Felidae; genus Prionailurus; species Prionailurus bengalensis. The sequence continues at coordinate 13,840,261 of NC_057361.1, forward strand.
ATCCCTAGCCTGTTCTTGAACTTAACTGCCCCCTGGAATCCTCCCCGCTCCTGGGCCTGGAGGAGTACTCCTCCTCCCCTCTTCTTCAGTCTCCTCTGGCGGTGGGCAGGGGCCCTGGGGTTCGGGGCAGGAACTCAACAATGTCCAGAAGCTCCCCTTAGGAGTATCAGCCCCACACCACTCACTGCCTACATGAGGGCTCATCTGGGCCCACTCCCCTGGCCCCCCGAGGCTATTAATAGGGCAGCGCAGGGTGAGGGGGAGTGAGAGGCCTGGCAGACTTGCCACAGGCTTGCTAACTGGATGCCTTTAAAACCCCTCATTGTTCTTTATGCCTCCATTTGTTTAGGGAGGCGTGTGTGGCTTGGCCACCTAGCAGAACGCATGTTCAGAATTTTGAACATATTAACAAGTAAAGCTAAATTTGAAAACAACCAGCTCTAAGCTTTTTAGATTCGCGAGATTAAAAAAAAAAAAGAAAGAAACTCCTAAAACACCCTTTTCCAAAAATGTTTTCTTTCTTTCACTGTTTGCTTGGAAACAAAATCAAATTTGCAGTTGCAGGAAATGTACGATGACCCCAATGCCCTTTACTTAGACACGTTATTTTGCCATATTCTTTTCTTTGTACATGGACATTACTGTTATCATTATTCTTGCTGTTGTTACTGAGCCATTTTTGTATACCTTGCAGACATCACGGCTCTTTGCCCCCAAATTCCCACCCTGGATCTTTTACGAACAAGGACATTCCCTTGCCTTTTTTTTTTTTTTTTTTTTTTGTAAAATAAGAGAAGGGTCTGTTGAAGCCTTTATAACCAAAGTGTGGGCCGGTCCAAAGTGCTGACTGTGGGGCCCTGTGCAGGCTCCCACTAAAGGCAGGGAGAGAGGAGGCACCAGGGCAGGACTGGAGGACTTTATTGTTGCCATAAAACATATTTTTTCCATGTTCTCTTTAGACACATGAAATGAAGGCTGCATTCCCAAGATCTGGCTTGTGGCTTTAGAATAAAAAAAAATATTTTTACAGTATTCTTTTTGGAGGGATGAAAGCATGTGTTTTATTAACATTTCCCAAACTCTTTTTTTAGGTTTTAGGCTGACAGCATCCAGCCTGCAGCCCGCTGCAATCGAAATACATGCATTTTTAGAAATTATACCTTTCAGTTAGCTGAAGGGGAAAACTTTCTTCTGGGAATCATCATCTCGCCGATAAAGAACTCTAAAATCCCTGTGTGTGATCAGCACAGTAGGGTAACGCGCAGGTGATCCGGCTTATCTCACCTAACGTGTCAATGAGTTTTGCAGTTTTCTGGGGCTTTCGCTCATTGGTGGTTTGGGCCTCATTCATGATATTCTTTAGAGACCTGACCCAGCGCAAGCGGCGGGAGAGTTGCCTGGGAAGAGGTATAGACCGCACCCTGGCCACTCTGGGAAGCGCCCGAGCCCCATTTACCTCCCAGCCCATCTGTCTCACTGCGCTCACGGAGCCCGGGGCTCTCCGAGGGGCAGCCCAGTTTTTCCTGCTAAGAACCCAAAGGACTTGCTCAGAGCTGGAATTCGGCGAAGCAACTTGCTCCAACACGCCAAATCTGCCGCATCCCCAGTACCCCACCCTCCAGCTTCTGCGCTCGCTACCCACAACCCCAGCCTCAATTTGAGGACTCCCCGCCCCCACCACGCTGAGAGTCTCTATCCTAACCCCTTGGGTGCGAGGAAGTGTCTGCGCGTCGGAGCGCGCCGGGCGCGGCGAGGCCACCAGTGACTCCCAGCGGCCGCACAGGGCGCTGCGCCCCCCTCGCCCCGGCCTCCCTCCGCCCTGCGTCCGCCCCGCCGCCCCCGCGCCGCCTCCTGCGCCCGGGCTGGAGGCGGATTCCTCTCTCCGGGTTTTCAAAGCGCCTTGCCGAAACCTCCTCCCCGCCCGCCCAGAGAGGGAGTGAGATCCCGGGCGCAGTCGCTCCCCGGGGCGGCCGAGGGGCGCGCGGGGAGAGGCCTGCGCCGGGGTACTTTCAAACTGAGGCGCGCGCACACACTCACACCGAGACACGCGCGCACACACACACACACTCAGACAGACACACGCGCACGCACACACACACATACACACACACACATACACGCCCATTTATATAGGCGGTGGCGGCGGCAGCGGCCGGGGCGGCGGCAGCGGCGGCGGCGAGGCAGGAATGATGGAGCTGAGCCAGCCGACCGGGGTTGGAAGCAAGTGAGGAGAGCCCAGGCGCACCCCCCGGATTTCCGTGCCCGGCTCTTGTCATCCTACCCAGGGAACGGTGCGCCCGGAGGAGGACCAGGTGGACTGATTTGCTAGAGGGGCGGGGAAGAGGAGGAGACCAGGTGAACGGAGGAGCCCCCGCGTACCCGGACCGCCCGGTCGCGCCTTTGCCCGACTCCCGCTCCCTCTCCGCCCAGGTGGGCGCGCCCGGTTACCCGCTCGCCAGGGGCTCTTTGAGGAGACCAGAAAGTCGCGGCCCGGCTTCGCGGGATGCCTTTCGCCAAGAGGATCGTGGAGCCGCAATGGCTGTGCCGGCAGCGGCGCCCGGCGCCCGGCCCGGCGGAGGACGCGAACGGAGGCAGCGCCGAGCCGCCGCCGCCCCTGCAGCCGCCCGGCCGACGGGACGAGGCCGTGGCGCCCGGGCCGGAGGAACCTCCCCGTGTGCCCCCCGCGCCACCCGGGCCGCCGCCGCCCGCCCCGACCGACCAGGCGCAGCCGCCGCACGGAGAGGCGCCAGCAGCGGGAGAGGAGAGCGCGGCGGGGGTCGCGGAGGCGGCGGCCGCGGCCGCGGCGGGCGAGGCGTCCTCGGCGGCGGCCGCGGCCGTGCTGCTCATGCTGGACCTGTGCGCGGTCAGCAACGCCGCGCTGGCCCGCGTCCTCCGGCAGCTCTCGGACGTGGCCCGGCACGCGTGCAGCCTCTTCCAGGAGCTTGAGAGCGACATCCAGCTGACCCACCGCCGCGTCTGGGCGCTGCAGGGCAAGCTCGGTGGCGTGCAGCGCGTCCTCGGCACGCTGGACCCCAAGCAGGAGGCAGTCCGTGAGTACCCGCGCCGTCCGCCCCTCCGCTCCGGCGCCGCACCCTCGCGCCCTCCCCGGTCACCGCAATCCCGGCGTCGCGGCCGCTGCAGCTTGCACCTTACTCTCCCTTCCCCACCCTCCCCTCCTCCGGGACCCACCCCAGCCCTCCTCTGGCTGGGAGTTCGGGCTGGGCTGGAGACAGGGATGCAGTCGCGGCGGGGAGAAAGTTAAAGGGGCGGCCTCGGAACTCGCGGGCAGCCGCGGGCCGAGAGGGAGCGTGTATGGGGACCCGGGAGGTAGGGGGGGTCTGTCATTCATCTCCGGAGCTCATCTACCCCGTCCCTCCCCGGGGGGGGGGGGGCGGGGGATTGGTGCAACTTCTGTGGTTTCCAGCCTCCCAGCCCCGAGCCCTATGTAGTACCCCCCCATGCGTGTTTGGGGGGGCTCGAGGGGGTAGCGAGTGTCCTTTTAGGGCTTCTGCCACGCCGTAGAGGTTTTGTCACTCTTACTGCCACCACAGGGTCTGCGCCTAGCCCCGAACTTGTGCCTTGAGCTGGGGTGCGACGCAGCGCGGCGCAGCACGCCTCGCAAGTGAACTCCAAAGCCTCTGCTCCAGCCTTGTGGCCCGGAGGGACCGCGGGGAAGGGCGTGGAGGGAGGAGTGGCCCGGGCCCTGGAGAGATCCATGAGCTCCCTGGGCATCTTTTCGGCACCCGCCAGCGCAGGGTTCCTACTAAATGGCTCTGTGTGCCATCTGCCTTCGGAGCATCCCGGAGGCGTGTCCCCGTTCCCGCCCCCCCCCCCCCCGCCACTCCTCCACCGCGTACTGTCACCCAAATCCACCCGCGTGTGGAAGACCCTTGGGCATCTTTGCTGCCCTTTAACTTCACTCTTGCGACACACTAGGGCTCCCACTAAATGTCATTCTGTGTCATCTGCCCTCCCAGAGGCGCTCCGTAGGGCCCGTTGGCGCACGGTCGGTCAAATCAGGCGGCGGCAGAATCCTTTAGGAACGAACCGACGGTGGGCGGGGGCACTAGGCCCGCGCGCCGGTCCTTTGGCGCCTAGTCCGGCTGCGACGCTCGCGGCGAAGGTGATGTCAGCGGCTCTCACTTACATAAGAAGGTTCCCCCGTTGCTGCAGCAGCTGCGCCCGAGCGCGGTGGCCTCGGAGAGCTCGGGGCGGGGGCGCTGTCGCGGCATCCTTCCTCGGGGATTTCCGGGCACCTCTGCCCTGCCACCCAGCCCTGTGTCCTCGCCGACGCGCCCACTGGCGCCCCCCCCCCCAACAAAAACCCCATTGCGCCGCGCCCCGGGAATTCGCTGCTTTTCTGCAATAACAATAATAATAATAAGCCTAATGAATAAATGATGTGCGCGATCGGTTTTCGAAGCTATAAAAGACCCAGAGTTGGGTTAATGACTGGTTGTTTAAAAGGGCAATTCCGGGATGAGTTCTGGAAAGAATTAGGATTGCCGTAGGCCAAGTCATATTTTACTTCTGGGACTTGAAATGAGCGCTTTAATCCTGCCTCCTTTCTTACCCCAAACCACACAGCAGGGACAAGCCCTTCACTTTCTACAGCGCTGATATCTGGGGAGTGCGGTTGGGGTGAGTGGTGAGTTCACTTCAAAAGAACTGGAGGGAAGTTTTGCAGACCGTTGAGTGGTGCATACATTTCTGTGTGTGTGTGGAGGGGGCACATGGCTCCTTAAATTAGATTTCACACAAGTGAAACTCAGTGCTGGGGCAGAATGTGCCCCCTTCTCCCCTCTTTCTTTAGAGACAGTAGTGGGCAGTTATGTATCTGGAATTTAACACAATCTTTCCAGGTTCTTTTACAGGAGTACTCTTTATATGTATTTATACATGGCTAGATAAATAAAGATGGGGCTAATTAATACCCAGGGATGGGCTTAAAATCTCCTATTATTTTTTAATTTTTCTAAAACCTTGCGTCCACAGTCTGTGTCCAGATGTCTCTCTTCTTTTGTCCATATAAACTTAGGATGGCATTGTTGTCGTCTGGTGTCATAGAAAACCTAACCTTTGGAAGGAAAGACACAACGTTCTGTGTTTTTGTGTGGGCTTCCTAGCATGCAGACCCAGAGATAAGGATTTCTGTGCAAGTAGTTTCTTTGAGAGCAGATTCCTGGAAGCACAAGGGGGGCGTGGGGAGGTGAGACAGGGAAGGGAGGAAAGTTCATGCATGTTGTGAGTTGGTTACCACTGTGGACAACTGGGATTCAATCCAGCACCCCCCTCACAAGTGTTCTGCTGAGGGGTGAGGAAGCTTCAGTACTTACGCACCAACTTCTACCCCTCACCGATGGGAAGTAACACTTGGAGCACGAACTCCCTGGCTCCTGGCGCCTGCCCCGTGTGTGTGCTCTGCAGGCTCCTGGGCCAGGTAGACAGTTGCACAAAGCCTGTGTTGTGTACAGGAATGTCTGCGGGGGTCCTCTGGGGAGGGCACAGGGGCTGTGGGTGGACTACCACCGGCACCTACTATGTGATGCATCTCCCTTCAGCATTGTTCAAGGCCTAAGGGAGTTTCTTTTTTTTTTTTTTAATTTTTTTTTCAACGTTTTATTTATTTTTGGGACAGAGAGAGACAGAGCATGAACGGGGGAGGGGCAGAGAGAGAGGGGGAGACACAGAATCGGAAACAGGCTCCAGGCTCTGAGCCATCAGCCCAGAGCCCGACGGGGGGGCTCGAACTCACGGACCGCGAGATCGTGACCTGGCTGAAGTCGGACGCTTAACCGACTGCCCCACCCAGGCGCCCCAAGCCTAAGGGAGTTTCAAAGGGAGAGGAAGCCTAGAAATAACCCCTGCTTCCTTTTCTCCGAATTTGAAGGGGTCTGGGTACCTCCATACCCCCTGGATGGCCTTCCCGCCCTGAACACCATCCCTTATCCTTTATCCACGGACAGCTGCTTTCTGTTGCCCTGAGCCAGGCTGGGGTGGTTTTTGCAGGGGTGACCCGATCTGGCATATACTTCAGTGAAGTCACTCTGGAGGCAAGTCTGGAGGCGGCTGGACCAGTTAGACAGGGTGACTGGTGATGGTGGTCAGGACTTGAGAGGTACCTATAGAGATTGTGAAAGGTGGTAGGATTCTGAATTCATGTTGGAAATACAATTGACAGGATTTATTAATTGGATTGGGTACCAGAGAGGAGAGGAAAAAAAATTATTATGGACGACTCCTAGATTTATTTTTGCTCTTAAACAACTTGTAGAAGGGGGTACTACCAGAAATGGGGAAGGCTAATTAATGGAGGAGTGGATATTTTAGTGTGTGTGTGTGTGTGTGTGTGTGTGTGGCACCAATAGTTTTGTATTTTTGCCATGTTATCTTGAGATACCTTATGCGTCTTAGACGATTAGATGTGTGAATTCCAAATTCAAAAGAGAGGCCCAGGCTGGAGATGTGAGTACGATATACGGGTAGAGATGGCTGGCAGGCTGCTGAGCTGGTGTGTGTGTGGGGGGGGGGATGGGGTGCTCCTACGTGATTACAGCGGGTTTTTCTCAGTGCGGTGCATGGTGGGGTCATCAGCCGAGATGGTGTCAGTGATGTGAGGAGAGAAGGCAGGGTGTTAATGTTGTCTCAGGGAGGGAACTCGGACGCAGTAAGGAAGCAGGATTACCTGGCTGTGTTGAGAGCCTTCTGAGATTTATGGTCATAAACTTGAAGTAAGTCCAGCTTTTCAGTCACTAAAACCTGAGACTTTGGAATTACTTCACGAGCCTCGACCCCCAGCCATTCATCCTTAGACATTTTAATATCGTTGGCGTTTTGGTTGCTGTTGATTGTATTTAGTTACTGAGTTTTAAAGTAGGTTTTGTAGTGAAGCTTAACATTCTCGTAGAAAAGTGCAGAGACCGTAAGTGTGCAGTTTGGTTAATTTTCACAAAGTGAACAACTCACATAACCGTCACCCAGATCAAGAAATAACACATGGCCGTATCCTGAAACAACCTCCCTTTACCAGTCACTGTCCCCCACTCCAAAGGTAACCACTATTCTGACTTCTACCCCCATCAGTTAGATTGTTTTGGCTTTGAACTTTATGTAAGTAGAGTCACATGGTATATACTTTTTGTGTCTAGCACTATTCCCCCAACATTATGTTTGTAAGATTTCCTCCATGTTGTTACATATACAGTAGATTGTTCATTCTTGTTGCTGAAAAACATTCCGCTGCATGCATGTTCCTCTATTTGTTGATCCATTCTCCTGATGATGGACATTTTGGTTGTTTCTAGTTTAGGGCTATTGCCACAAACATTTTTCTGCATGTGTTTTGATGACCTAATATACCCCCAACTGTTTGATATATATCTAAGAGTGGAATTGCTGGAGCACAGGGGATGTATATGTTTGGCTTTGGTAGCTACTGCCTACCGTTTTCTAAACTGGTTATACCAATTTGTACTCCCAGAAGTACGTGAAAGTTCCAGTTGCTCCGCATCCTCACCAACACTGGTACTGTCTTTTTAATTGTAGCTACACTGGTGGGTTAGAATAGTAAAGATATCATTGTGGTTTTAATTTGCATTTCTCTGGTGGCTTGTGAGATTGAGCACCTTTTCGTGTATATTTTTGACCCTTTGGATATGCTGTTTTGTTACCTGTTCATGGCCTTTGCTCATTTTTCAGTAAGATTTCTTGTGCCTTTTAAAATTGTCTTGTAGATGTTCTTTATATATTGTGGATATGTGTCATTTGTGAGCTCTAGGTGTTGCAAATACCTTCTCTAACTCTGTGGCTTGCCTTTTTACTCTCCGAGTGTTATCTTTTGGTGAGCAGAAATTCTTATTTTTTTTGTAGTTCAGTTTATCAATCTTTTTCCTTATGGCTAGTGTTTTTTGTGTTCTGTTCTGTGTGTTCTTAAAATCTTTGCCGACCCCAAGGTCATAAAGATATTCTTCTGTGTTATAGAAGTTTTTTGTTTTGCCTTTGTCATTTACAGTCATGAGTCATAGGGCGTTGATAGTTGCAAATGGTGTGAGGTAGGGGGTCAAGATTAATTTTTTCCATATCGATGCACAATTAATCCATTGCCACTTAATGAAAAGACTGTCATTTCTCCGTTGCACCGAAGTGACACTTCTGTCATCTAGCGAGTGGATTGATTTTATTTTGTAGCTAGCACTTATTCAGTTGTGCTCTATGTCAGGCCTTGTGCTAGTCATATGAATTACTTATTCAGTCCTCACAATAACTCTGTGAGAGAGCTACTGTTAGTTTCCCACTTTACTGGCGATTAGCAACTTGCTCCAGGTAGCAACATCTAGAAAATGCTGGAGCCTTGAATTAGGATCCAGGGCTGAGTCCACAAGCTATGCCCCCAAGCACTAGACTTTTCTCCCATGCACTGCCACGCAAATCCAGGGGAATTACTATATTAAAATCAAGGCCCTTCTCAATATGCTTCTGTCCACTTGACAAGCTTCATCTCTGGCCCTTCTACCCATTGTCCCTCTCTGTCTTCTCCATCTGTTACCCTAATCCAGTCATACTGAACTCTTGGGCATTCCCCAACTTGCCAGGCTTTCTCATTCTTCATGCCTATGTGTATACTACTCTTTGCTTCTGGAACATTTCACTGGCTGATTCCTACTCATTCTCTGATACTCAGCCAACACAGCATCTCCTCCGTGAAGTGGAACCCAGTTCCTTGCCAACCACCTCCCCACCTACAAGTTTTCTAGAACTCTGTGCTAACTTTTAGCTTTTCTCATTCCAAACAGCCACCAGTGTTGGCACTCTGTCTGTATTCCTCCAGCCCTCACCTCACATGCTGAAGGCTGCTTATGGTAAACTCCTGACTCTGCCTGGGGCTTTTTTCCCTGGCTAATGGACCACGGTTGGTCTTGAATGTAGGGGAAGCCAGAAGTGGCGGTGAGTTAAATGCTCCTGAAGCAGCACTCAACCATTGGTGGATGGGGCATTGGTGGACGAATGCCTCAGCTTCCTTGAATGGTATACACCATCTCTCAGGGCACCCCAGTAGGATTGAGCTCTAGGTGCCCACCGTGCTGACTTGTTTGATAATGCACTGTGTATTCTCGGCCTCCCTTTCTCCATCTCACTGTCTCATTCCCCTGTGGGTGGTTCTTGGGGTTGCTTTCCACATAAACTACTTGAACTTGTATTTGCACTCATAGGGTCTGGGGGAACCTGGACCAAAACAATCTGTTTAATTTTTAAACTGTGAGGGCAGAGACATAGGGCTAGGAGTATAGGAGAGGTGATGTTTCTCCCTCTTTTTCCTTGAGCTATTTGCCCCAGGATTATTATATTAGCCACATGCCTGGCCCCTCCCAGATGCTCTGCAGTGGGTCCGGAAATAACTTCTTACCCTTTAGGGCACATCTTCAGTGCTTCAGGGGTGAGAAGGGGTACAGAAGGAACTCAAGTCTACTATGATGAAGACACATCCACTCTTTAGTGTTCCATTTGTCAGCCTTTGAGAGTACTGTTTATGGACCTGTGGAATGGGGTCAGTGGTGGCCCCTGGAGATCCAAGCTCCCTATTTGAGAAGCATTTCAGCCAGAGCAGAGCGGACACAGAAACTGCTAAACCCAGAAAGATAGTAGGAAGTAACACATTGGGTGAATTCATCATTTTGGGCTCATATGGTAACACTAATCACGGGTTCATTCTGCTCCTAGAGGGATGATTCTTTCCCCCTCCCCCATTCTGTCTGTTCTGCCACTTGCAACACCCCGCCCCCCTCCTTGCAGTGTTGTTTTGGATGTTTCAGCAACTGTGGCTAGATTTCTTTTCCTCCTGTCTGCTCAGCGAGCTTCTCTGATGCGTTATGAGATCCTAACAGCTCCATTGAAAGCTGCTTTTAAATCCATCACGGAACAACTGAGAAGAAAGCAATCTTTCAAAGGTTAATAATTCATGGTTGTAATTTCCTCATAACTAGTAACAGCAACACATTTCTTTCTAGACTTTTCTTGCTGTACTGGATTGGGCTTTTAAATCAAAACTATTGAACCACTTTACCTAGGAAATCCTTGAGATTCTGTGGGGCTGAGAATGCTAAGACGGTAACAAAAACGATTTTTTTTTTTCTTCCTGTTTGTGGAGGCCTTTCCCACATAATGCCGTCAGGAAAGTGTAAATTCCACATAAGCTCTCAGAAATGTCTCCAGTCTCAGAGCTTCTGGTCTACCTTTAATGGGCATTACCTTTAAATTGCAATGACATATGAAATCTCTTCTATCGTCCGAGTCTTAAGAATTCATTGACTTCATATAATGCTTTGAAATTTTAGGGACAGAGACAATTTTAAATGTGATTGGAATTTTGTTTTGACAGCTCAATTTTATTTCTTTTTCCTTTATTTTTACTATTAAAAATCATGGAACACAAGATTTTGTAGGACACTGTACTTCGAAATCATAGGAAGAGTATGCCTGGAACAAACCATCAATCACAAAAATTCCTCAAAGTTCTTTTTGCATCAAGAATTCCTCATGAATCACATCTTAATAATAAGTGAAATAAAAAATAATGAGGGGGGAACCAGGGTGGCTCAGTGGGTTAACATCTGACTCTTGATTTTGGCTTAGGTCATGATCCCATGGTTTGTGGGATCGAGCCCCGCATAGGGCTCCCTGCTGAGCATGGAACCTGCTTAAGATGCTCTCTCTGCCTGTCCTCTGCTTGCGCGCACGCTGTCTCAATAACTAACTAACTAAATAAATATGAGATGGGAGTGGTTTCTCAATGTAAGGCTCTCATTCTAAGATCTAAATTTGTGGAAACAAGGATTTGGAAAGCCCTCAACCACACTGCAAGCCCACAAAGGGCAGAGATCCCGTCTCGCTCGTCATTGTGAATGACTGAGACAGACACGGTCCAGTTTTGTTTCTGATGTTCATGTCCACTGCTCAGTTCCCTAACGAACGTGAGAAGGTCAGCGTGTACTGAAACAGGAATCTGAAGACGTGGGCGTCCACGTGCTGAAAGATGACTTAACTGTGAAGTACCTAAGTCCTTCGATGTGAAATTAACCGAGAATAAAATGAATTTAACAAGAGTTGGAGAATCTTGGGATTCTCAGAGTTGGGAAAGGCCCGAGCACCTATCCAATCCAACCTCCCGTCGAGGGTTGCAGGGCACAAGTGGACCCGTTCCTTTCTTCGTTTGAACACTCTGCTGGACTGAGGTGGCCCAGTGGCCCTTGTTGTTTTAACCATTGCAGGGCATTGTTGCCGCATTATTGCCCTTAGGGCCCGCAAACTTCCCTTTCCAGCGGCAGTTGTTCTACACGGGGTTTCCTCTACTCCATTGTGCGCTTGGTATTTTGAACTTAAATTTCACAAGACTCCCCCATTGTCTCTGTTCAATTGAATCTTGCTTGCCTTGCTCTTTCATTTCCAATCAGTGGTGATGGTTTAAAATCTTGATGCAATGTGTCAGCTACTGCCCACAGCATTTTGCTCTCTGCAGACATAAACATGATTCTAGCCCGTCGTCCACATCTTTGATAAAATGATCGTTCAGATGGACTCAAGGCCAGAATCGGTTGGCAGGCAGTACCGTCAGTGTCCCTCCGAGATGATGTCTGTCAGTCACCGTTCCTTGGGTACCATTGTTGCAGCTGCCACAGATGCACCCCCCACCTTCCCATTCAAACCACATTTCTTCACCTTGCCCACAAGATTTACCATCACGAGCGACTGTCAAATGGTTTGCTGAAATCAAGATACCATATGTCTGTAGCGTTCCTTTGATCTCCCCATCTAATAACCCTACTCAAAAGCGAACTGAGGTTAGTTTGGCTCAAACGGGACTCACAGCCATCAGAGGGGCCCTTTAAATGTTCTTACAGAGAATGGATAAAGAGTTTATTTTGGGGACTCTTGGTGTTTTGGCCATAGGATGACCACAGCATTGGACTGCAAGGGGACTTTCTGGGTCCTAGGGTCGATTTCTCTGACTCCAAGGCACTTGGTTTGTGAAAGGCAGAGAATCAGAGTGCTTATCTCTTTCTTTTAGGACACCCGGGGGAACCTCGTGTCCTCGTTCTCTGTTCTGAGGGAAAGGTCTGGAGTTCATGACCTTTGGCGTTTGCTTAGGCTCCGTTTGAGTAAGTTTGGCGAGCGTCCGGGTTATCTAATTGTTGAGAAGCAAGTGAGTATGTGGTTAAGAGTGCAGGCTCTGGAGTCAGACCACGAGGGCTCAAATCCCAGCTCCACCCCTTCAAAGCTGTGTGACTTTGGACAATTTCTCGAATTGTTTTTCTTGGTCTGTTATGGGATGGAGGTACCGAGAGTACTTCCTGGCATCCGGTTGTTGACAGGATCGAAGGAATCAAGGTGTACGGGCACTGAAAACCGTGCCTGGCACGTGATGAGCCCCTGGTCATTATTGGCTGTCATTTCCCTGGCGCTGTAATTGGAGCGTGCAGAGTGGGAGGCACGTGGTCATTTTTTCCAGGTAGGTGAACCTTGTGCCTAAGTCTGTGAGATGCCGGGTCAGGGGAAGGAGACAGCCGGCCAAACAGCGCAATGTCCCTGTGCACGGTCAGCGAACTATTAAGATTTCTATGCTCTTTGGGGGCTCTTTTGGTTATGCAGGGAAGTACAGAAATAAAATTTGACCGATGCTCTTATTATTTAGATTCGTTCATTTATTATAGGCCAGGCACTCTTCTAGGCACTGGAGTTTCATCAGTGAGCAAGACATTACAAAGAGCTTTCGGCAGAGAGAGAAAAACCATAAAGAACAAACATCACACCTTTAAGGAGATTACAAAGCCTCTTAGGAGGCTGTGTTAGGGGCCAAAAAGAAACTGAGGGCCAGTCAGAGGACTCGAACCTGACAAGGTTTGTGGTGTGGGGTTGCTATTTTCGTTTTTTATTTTAATTTTTTTTTTTTTTTGAGGTAGGCTCCGTGCCCAGTGTGGAGCCCCACGTGGAGCTTGAACTCATGACCATGAGAACGGGACCTGAGCCGAGATGGAGAGTCAGTTGCTCAACCAACAGAGCCACTCGGGTACCCGGAGTTGCTGCTTGAAATGGTGTGGTCAGGTGGACCTCACGGAGGGAGCAGCCTTTGAGCCCAGGTCGGAAAGAGCTGGAGGAAGAGGGCTCTGGCAGAGGGAAGCGGGGCTGGTACAAAGGCCCTGAGGAGAGAGCATGCTTGGCTTGGTGAAGGGATGGCAAAGGGGCCGGCCCATGTGGTGGATGTGGCATAAGGAGAAGAGTGGGAGAAGGGGGGGGCAGGGAGGAGGGACAGAGGGTGCTTCATGGAGGGTCTTGTGGGCCGTTTTGAGGCCTTTTACTCTGAGTGAAATGGGGCCTCAGTGGAGTGTTTTAAGCCTAGGAGTAGCAGCACTGACTTAGAGTTGGAAGGGGTCACGTCGGCTCTTGGGACTGGAGAAGGCTGCGGGGAGGCAGGGCTAGAAGCAGAGGGAGCAAGTAGGAGGCGGCCGCAGCTTTCCTGGTGAGAGAGACGGAGGTGGTTTGGCGGAAGTAATGAGAAGTGGTTGGATCCACTTTAGAGCTGTTGACATTTTTTGATTCATGTTTTAGGGCTAGGCAATGTGACCCATACAGGAGGGCATAAAATTGAAGGGGAAAGGAAAACTCTCCTCCCCTCTTACCCTGCCAGACGCGCTTCAAAGGAAACCATGTTACAACGTGTCCCAGTCCTTCTAGGAGCGCGAGCAAATTCTCACATGTGTCAAATGCCTTTTGTAAAGCCACTTCTGAATGTCAAGGGAGTCCGCGCTTCCAGAGTCTTGTTGATTAATCATATTTTGCTGCCTTGGACGATTTTAAAAGGTGTTCTGAGACTTAAAAAAAAAAAAAAACTCAAATAAAATCAAGGTCTACTTTCCATACGGTCCAGTGTGTGGTTTGATGAGTTTTAACAACTGTATTCACCTGTGCGGCCCACACCCCAAGTAAGATACAGACTATTCCCGCGTTCCAGATGGATAATGCTCGTTTGAGTTAGGAGAGCAGTGTTTGAACTCGGGTGCCCTCACCCCAGCCCCTGCCGGGCCTGTTGTATGACTATGGGCATGGAAGAAAATGTTTTCAGGGCTCTCCCGGAGGATCCGACTCAGACAGTTTGGAACGGTGGCGTTTCCTCCCTTTGGCCTGATGGCGCTGGCTGTCGATAACATCTTGGTGCTGAGCTGTAGGCAGGATCGGGGCGGAGGGATCAGAATCTGGCCTCAGAGGCCGCGGGATTTGCTTAGAAGTAGGAGTTTTTGGGGCGCCTGGGTGGCTCAGTCGGTTGAGCGTCCGACTTCAGCTCGGGTCATGATCTCACGGTCTGTGAGTTCGAGCCCCGCGTCGGGCTCTGTGCTGACAGCTCAGAGCCCGGGGCCTGTTTCAGATTCTGTGTCTCCCTCTCTCTCTGACCCTCCCCCATTCATGCTCTGTCTCTCTCTGTCTCAAAAATAAATAAAGGTTAAAAAAAATTTAAAAAAAAAGAAGTAGGAGTTTTTCTTAAGATAAAGCTAAAATAGCATTTTAAGGGACGTGAAAAAAAGGACCTTGTTCACCTTAGGCCAATTTGGAAGTGGCAGGGGGTACCGATTTGTACATGTGTTTTCAGCCAATGCTGATGCTCGAAGCCTGGGTGGAGGGTGACCAAACTTTTGAAAATCTGATTTCTGATTATTCTGTCTGAGTGCATCTAGACCTGTGAAATAAGAAGCCCCGCTCTGGAGTTCACCTACTCTTGATTTTGAGTGCTAGACGTCTGAGGGAGCAAAGAGGAGACACGACAGCCAGTGAGACATAATGTTCATTAGAATTTAATATCAATATTTATGTTTCTCTCCAGCATGCATCTGGACTCTCTTCCTCGAGCCTGTATTTATATTTTAATAATGCAAGTAAAGCTGTATTTTCCTTTTTAACTTCGCATCAGAGTTCTTCTGCCTCAGCCAGCCCCTCCTCACCCCTGCAGAGCTTCAACAGCAAGATGGCGCGTGTTTATGGAGAGTTGGATTCTAGAGATGAACTTCGGGGTTGGGGGCGGAGGGGGGCGGTGCAGCACGAATAACTACCGCAGAAATCCTTTTCCCTGTGAGAAGTCCTAGGGCTTTTTGCTTCACGAACAGGAGCTTCAGAGTTTGGGGCGGTGTGGGGGAAAGTGGACAAACCGAGACGAGACCCCGGGAAGGACACCGTGGAAGGTTTCCTGAGTTTCACTTGGGTTAAATGCCTTCAGTGTGAGAGAAGAGATGTTGGAAGTCGGCTCAGGTATCAGATGTCACGAGTGCTCATCTGGCAAAGTTTTAGCCTCTGCTAATTAAAACTAATCCAATTGCACGAAGAAAAATACATTGCATAAGGTTGCCACTTGTGTGGCTTTATTTTAACTCTTTGCCCCACACCCTAAGACCGGCGAACCTCAGGCTGGTGATGGGGGGGTGGGGATGAGATGATGAGAAGTGGAGTTCACTTCCAAGTACACTGGAGAAAAGACAGCGAGCGAGGCAAGCTATTAAGAGTATTGGCCTGGCAGTGCGCATTTGAAGCCCTCTTGGGTTTTCTTGATTTGTCACCTCAAAGGCTTTAATGGCCGTTGAGTGAGAAGGAAAGTTAAAAAGACAAAAGCAAAAAAACCCAGAGAGACGCTTCACTTTGTCACCTTGTAGTTGTCTTTCCAAGTTGCTCTGCGTGTCTTCTGTGGCCTGGTTGGCGTGGTTCAAGGTTTGTTCCCCAAGGGATGGGAATTTTGTCATGATCACAGGCTGTGGTCCTCATCCTGCTCACTTTTCTGGAAGTATATGTTGGCCTTTGATCCTCTCAGTCCCACCACTTGCCAGCTGTGGCATCTTAGACACATTCGTAGCTTCTGTGCCATAGTTTCCTTCCCTGTGAGATGGGGACACCGTTAGTACCCCCCACGGAGAACCGTGGTAAAGATGAAGTGAGTCCGCCTGTGGATGGCGTGGCACCGTGTGGCGCATACACCGAAAACCCAGTGAGGGCTAAGAGCTGTAGGCCACGGATGCCACCATTTTCGTCGCTGTTTCGTCATGATTATTATCACGGGCTTGGGTAAAGGAAATAGGTATAAAAGTGGGTAAAACCCACCCCCTGTGGCTCCTCAACCACCGTAAATATTGTGGCCAGGTGGACGTGTGGTAAAAATGAGGACCGAAGAACGCCACCCTGCTTTCTGGCCTGGCTGGCCTAACTCCTGTCGTGGAGCTCTGCGAGAACAATTTAGCGTCTGGCAGCCATTAGGCCCTCACTCTCGGGGGGCCATGGACTTCTACTGATGGCGGGGAAGGCCTGGCTTAGGATGTGTGCTGTTGTGGAAGTGGCGCCGAGTGTGGACACCCACGCCCTTGCTTTCTGGAACCGTATGCGTCTTCTCCCATAATGACACGTCCAGGCCTTCGTCTTCTGCTCACTGTAGTCAGACAGTGGAACAGCTAGCGGAAGAGAGGAGATGCTAGGTCTGGGCAGACCGTGGCAGAGAATGCCTCAGCTGTTCACCGGCACTTCCCATTCCTTCCTGGGCACACAGCCAGACTACATTTCCCAGCCTCCCTTGCAGGTAGGTTGAGCCATGTGACTGAGTTCTGTCCAATGGATGTGGGAGACAGAGGTCGTTGCTTTGCCCTAGGATGGATGTATAAAAGCTCCTGCATAATCCCCGGCAGTTTATTTCTTCTTCGCTCTGCTGGCGGCGCGCAGAGGGTTCAGCAGAGGACCCCGAGGCCCTTAGGGATGGTAGGGCCACCACTGGGTCCCTGAATCCACGTGGAAGGCTGTCTGCCAACACCTGATCGGACTTCGCATGAGGGAGAAGTATTCTTCCATTTAGGAGCTCTTTGGTATGGCACTTGGCGTCAGCGGACCCGAACTAACACGGAGGTACAGTGCAGGGAGGAAAAAGGACTGCTTTTCCTGAAAATGCACAGATGGTGAAAATACTCCCAAGTGTTTGGTGTTCTGTAACTGAACAAAAGAAGCGCTAAACCGTAGGATCTTTTTCTGAGAGGCGTAGAGCGTTTCTGTGTGTGTGACCAGAGCAGTGTGGCGGCTTTCCTCAAGTAAGCAAATGGATATAAAAACTTGTTGACAGAGTTCCAGCTTCTAGAGAAACGTGGCTACCTGGAACCAAAAGAATTCTCTCTCTCTCTCTCTCTCTCTCTCTCTCTCTCTTTCCCCCATGTGTAAGTGATGTACGTATAGTCGTAAAACTTCAAATATAGAAATGTGCACAAATCCTGACTGTATGGCTCAAGGAATCCTCAGAAATTGGACACCCCTCGGTAGCCAGGCCCTGGAACAAGAAACAGCATTTGCAGCCTTCTAGACATCATGCCAATGTTCCCGTCCAATCGTACCTTCCCGGCGGTAGCCATTGCCCTGACCTCTAATAGCACAGATTATTTTGGCTGGTTTGGCTTTTATGTGCTTTTTTTATATCTGGATTTTTTCCCCCTCAAAATTATATTTACGTGACCCATTCGCATTGTCGCATGGAACTGTAGTTTTTATTTTCATCGCTATATAGTATTCCTTCCGACAGATATACCATGGCTTATTTGTCTGTTCTTTTAATGGGCATTTCCGTGATTTTCAGTTTTAGCTCTTTTGAATGATGTTGCTGTAAACATCCAGGTTCCTGCCTTTTGGTGAGCATACCTGCAGATCTCTGTCTGGTAAAAATTCCCTCCCTTGTAGTTTTACAAAACTTTCTCTCTCGACAAGACACTTCAGGGCCGCGACAGTGACTGTTCTCATTCCTTGTCCTTTGCCTTCTAGACTAAGCAAAAGTTTTGCTGGGTTTTTCCGTAATGTAAAGATTATCACTGATCCTTAGTGGCAACGTTTTGATGTCTAAAATGGAGGAAATGTGATCTACTTAAAAAGACCTTTCTTCCCTCTCTCTTTAAATTAAAGCATAGTTATGGGGCCTTTTGATTCTCAGACAAGGGCTCTTAACAAAGCCATGTTTCAAATCACTCGCAAACTCCATGTAATCGGAGTTTGACGTTGGAATCTTTATTGGCGCTGCTTCAGCTCTTTGTGAGGAGGATCCTTTCAGATTTTCAAATTGCTTCCGTTCCTGGGGTTGGGAATGGAGGAGGAAGACCGGTGCATTCTCTAATCACTTGGCTGGATTAGCCTTAGAGCTACAGAGAGTTGCCTTCTCTGATTGCCCCAACCCTCAAAATTTTATGCAAAATCGAGGCAAAGCAGAACACTTCCTCAGAAGGGCAACAGACAAAGAGGAGGGGAGGCTTTTCTGTCTCCCTGAGAGGGTTTATTCCGGTTCTTCTTTGCTTTCAGGGCCTCGGATATCTGATCCACAAAGTAGCAACCCCGGCTAGATGGAGCTTTGTGGATTCTGGGGGTTGAAACAGCCTCCAGCGAATTCTAAAACTGCCCACAGGACTTTGTTTCAAACCCCTGGCCGAGGCTCAGCTTCCCAGACTCCTGCACCCCAGCGCCCCAGGCCTCTTCCCTGCTTGGTCTGAAATGACGTGATTGGAGAATTGAAGGGTGAATGTTTCAGCACAGGCCTTCCCCTCCAAGCATCCCGGGAATATCTGAGACCTCTTTGAGGGCCAGGCAGCCCTGCGGCTACCTTGTGTTTTGGTGGAATGTTTGGTTCACTTTAGGTGTGAAGGCGTGGGGAACCTCTGCAGCTGAATCTGAAAGAGTGACACCCAGCTGGGCCTTGGAGAGTGGGGTTTTATAATTTGAACGTGGCTTTAAACTTTACTTTGCTTCATTCTTTTTCCTAACTAGAGGATAGGTGAGCTGATTTTTCCATGAGGGAACCGCTTTGGACCATTAACCAGATTTTCTTCAAATGTAGAGACTTGACTTCTCGCTTTTAACAACCAGAGGCCTAGTGAGACAGCTCTATGAAGTTGCAGGTGGGGAGAGGGGGGCGGAGGATATGCCTTTCTTTACCCACCAGGTGTGAAATGCAAAAGAGCTTTATGCAGAACAAGAGGCCTTTAAGAATCCAGACATACACTGAAAACCTGAGTATCTCTTGCCTACATCTACTACGTGTGGATGTCCGATGGCCGAGAGCACAGCCTACAGCTGTTTCTTTCTCACCCCTTTGGCTTTTTCCTGCAGCCAACCCTGCCCCCAGTTTTTGGAAGATGGCTGAATTTTTGTCTTAGAGGACTGTTGTCAAGGGGATTCTTCTAAAGAGGTTCAGGTGGACGTGGAGAGGATTGGAGTGCGCGCGCGCACACACCTCTAAACTTATTGTGTGGATGTTTTCTGCGACTCTCGTCTCATATTATTTCACAAGCCCCTCAAAGGCCCCTGCTGCAAACGTATGCTTTTGGTACATGAGGAAACAGAGGCCCCGCCAAGTGGCTTTGAGAGCACACTGTTGAAACTTGGAATCCAGGACTCAGTGGGGCTCTCGTCTGCAGTTTGGTGCTCCACCTGCTTTCCTCAGGGGCTCTCCATGCACACACGCTTCCTCCCACCCCTACCACCTTAGCACCGCTGGGTAGCCTTCTGCCTCCCGGTTTATGATGGGGAAACAGATGTAGAAGAAAAGACCCAAGGACGCTGTCCAGGTGAGTCCTTGGATGTTCAGAAGGGCTAGGGTTGGGACCTTTGGACGAGAACGCCCATGAATCAAGAAGTACCCACTGCGTGTCTGACACAGACACGTGGCCGTGTTAGATGTTCACACGTGTAATGGGCAAGGCAGTAGCTGCATGTCTGGCTGTAACTGATTAGTCGTCTACTTGTAACCTAGTAGTTTGGGGGAACGCACCGATTGTGTAAAATAAGTTGGTCGCTATAGCAGGAGTCAGATTATACATCAAGGCCTTTGCTATGAAAACCCAAAGGTTCACCTTGTGGATACAGAGGTTTCCCTTCTAGCTCAGGGGTCGGCCTTCTCTCTTCTATGGTGTTGTTTGAAGGCTGATGCACATTAACGGTGGGTGACCTCCATTCAGATTACTAATCACCCCAAATTGAAATAAATTGCCTCCCCCCCCCCCTTTATTCGAATAGGCCAAAATGAAAAAATGATAATGGTCAGATTTGGGGCGGGAATGAAGATGGGGTGAGCATGAGGGTACCTTCAGACACTGCTGATGGAAGCGTGATGAGGTATCCCTTTTCTGGGAAACAGTTGGCCTTTAGGGGATTAATACACAAAACAACTGTATACCAGAGATCTCACTTCAGAATTTAACCTAAGAAAATCACTGGAAGAGCAACATTAAAATGCATAGATGCTTTACCTTTGCTTATGATGAAGAAATATTGGGAATATCCCTAAATGATTAATGGTAGAAAATTGGTTGAATAAGCAACATGACTACAAATTGGTACAGTGAAATACTCTACAGCAGATTACTGCATGTTTGTTAAGATGCAGGAATATGGAAAATGTCTGGAAGGATATATAATAAATCAGTATTAGAATTAAAAAAAAATGTTTATTTATTTTGGACAGACCCAGAGAGGCAGAGCATGAGTCGGGGAGGGGCAGAGACAGAGGGAGATACAGAATCTGAAGCAGGCTCCAAGCTGTCAGCACGCGGGACTCGAACTCACGAACTGTGAGATCATGACCTGAGCCCAAGTCGGACGCTCAACTGACTGAGCCACCCAGGCACCCCACAAATCAGTGTTTCTTTTTTTTTTTTTTAAATTTTTTTCAACGTTTTTTATTTATTTTTGGGACAGAGAGAGACAGAGCATGAACGGGGGAGGGGCAGAGAGAGAGGGAGACACAGAATTGGAAACAGGCTCCAGGCTCCGAGCCATCAGCCCAGAGCCTGACGCGGGGCTCGAACTCACGGACCACGAGATCGTGACCTGGCTGAAGTCGGATGCTTAACCGACTGCGCCACCCAGGCGCCCCAACAAATCAGTGTTTCTAAAATAAGTTTTGATCATGATCCACAGTGTGCAACACATTTTACATTTGTGGCCCCGGTAGATGCAAGTCGCTGAAACAATGGTTTTATTAACAATACTTGCTTCTCTCTTTTTATTATTTAAAAAAATTTTTAAATTGACATCCAAATTAATTAGCATATAGTGCAACAATGATCTCAGGAGTAGATTCCTTAATGCCCCTTACCCGTTTCGCCCATCCCTCCTCCCACACCCCCTCCAGGAACCCCCTGTTTGTTCTCCACATTTAAGAGTTTCTTATGTTTTGTCCCACTCCGTTTTTATATTTTTGTGTCCCTTCGCTTATGTTCATCTGTTTTGCCTCTTAAAGTCCTCATATGAGTGAAGTCATATGATGTTTGGCCAACCGACACATGAAAAAATGCTCAACATCACTCATCATCAGGGAAATACAAATCAAAACCACAATGAGATACCACCTCACACCTGTCAGAAGGGCTAACATTCACAACTCACGAAACAACAGATGTTGGTGAGGATGTGGAAAAAAGGGGAACGCTTTTGCATTGTTGGTGGGAATGCAAAGTGGTGCAGCCACTCTGGAAGACAGTATGGAGGTTCCTCAAAAAACTAAAAATAGAACGACCCTACGACCCAGCAATGGCACTACTAGGCATTTATCCACGGGATACAGGGGTGCTGTTTCGAAGGGACACATGCACCCCCATGTTTCTAGCAGCACTGTCAGCAATATCCAAAGTATGGAAAGAGCCCAAATGTCTACCGACGGATGAATGGATAAAGAAGATGTGGTTTATATATACAATGGAGTGTTACTTGGCAATCAAAATGAAAGAAATACTTGCTTTGCTCTATGCGATGCATTCCGGTATATGTCTTTTTCTTTTATCATCCAATCTTATCCCATCCTTCCCTACACTGTCCTACTTCACTCCATTTCTACCCCTTTTCTCCTTTCTTCTGTTTCATTTTTTTAAGATGCCAGCTGTGACCCTTTAAGTTGATTTTATGATCTCCTGATAGAGTTTGAAAGACACTGCTCTAGAATGTTAAACAGTGGTTATCTCTGGCAGGTGGGATTATAGATAACTTTTTTTTTTTTTTAGAAGTGGGGGTCTTTTTTGCTTCTCTCGTTACTTATGTAATACAAAGGCTAATGAACATTTTTAAGTGCTTATTATGGAAGAAAGTAAGCATCTTATTTTATACAATCAGTATGTTCCTAAAAAGTTGCAGGGCATCAATTTGTTTCTAAATAGAATCATTATGTCACTTAAAGAACATTATGGCAGGAAAAATCTATCCATTGAGACACATTGTTTAAATACTAGAGTAACGAGAAAAGAAAACACCACCTTATCTCTTTAAACTCAAAAAATCACCAAGCATCCCTACTTACTGCTTTACTCCAGTGATGTTGCATCAGTTCTCTGGAATTCATCAGAGTACTTTCTGGCCAGATTATCTTGGCTTACAGTGCTGTCAAAGTTAGCCTCCTTTAAAGCTAAAGATGATTTTAAATGGAAGGCATTCATTAAGAACTTAGAGCAGGAAGCAGAAGCTTTACGGGAGGACAGGAGGAATCCCTGGCCTGAGCTAAAGCATTTCTCCGTGGCTTCCTGCTCTCAGCGCACAGCTGGAAAGCTGCAGAACAGCCCCAGGAGCCCCACCCCCATCAGGGCCACACAAGCAAAGGGGGTGGCACGTGAAGTCAGCTTTCCCTGGCTCTTCTCGGGAAAACCCATTGATGGACAAGTGGGGCAGAGATTACTGCAGAAAGTTCTGTGTGTGTAGAGTCCAAGTAAATCTGGGCACACGTGCCAACTGCAAAGATGGGGGAGGGTGATCCATCGGGTTGGGGCTGGCTGGCATTTTCAGGGTAGGGACATGGAGAAAGATGCTTCCTGTCCTTGAAAGGAATTAATGATAGGAAATCTCAGAAAATCACTGGGGCCGCTTTCCAAGATGTACTAATTTAGTTACTGTTGTTTCAAACTTTTTGCTGGGAGTAATCGGACAGTGTTGAAAATGTTATCTGGAGCCCCAGCCTGCTTAGGGAGAAGGCTAAATTCATCCTGCCTTTCAAACATTGTGAATAACATGTCAAAGGTATTCACCTGCCCATTTACTTATTATCCAATAATTATCCATTCATGTGGCCTTTGGTTCATTCATTCATCCTTTCATCCGTCCATTCATCCAGGCCTCCACTTACATGGCATTTCTTGGCGAGATGCGTTGCATTGAAGGGCATGTGGCAATCCCTGGGGTAGGGGAAGGAGCTCCAAAAGGGGGAAGACTGGTTGTAGTTGAGTTGCTCAGTCTGCTGGAGCAGACAGACAAGCAAACAACTAATTACCACACGGTGTGGGCAGCGCTACCAGAGGGGCCAACCTGGCTCGATTCATGCAAAAGTCAGTCTCCCCTTCAGGCCTAGAATCACGGAATGTTAGTCTGAAAGAAGCCTTAGAAAAACTGAATGGCACAATGCTTTCCAGACTTTATCCGCAGATTGCTGGGGTGCCATTCCAGGGAGTGGAGGTGGGAGGAGGAGGGAGGAGTGACAGGAAAGCTGAACAGATGGGGTTTAGCTTCCTCGAGAACCAGAGCAGGTGCGTTTGCATCTGTTTCATATACTGAGGTTCCTTGTGGAGCATCATTGTCTGCTTATCATTGTCTGCTTACTGACATTTACAAAGCACTGGGCCGGTCCACCATCTTTCCTTGTTTCTCTGGTTTAAAAATTGAGGCCCAAAAGGTGATCTGATTTGCCCAACGTTGTGAAATTGGTTAGTTAAAAAATCCAGGAGTAAGACCTGGTCTTCCAATTGATGCAGATATTACCTCTGTCTCAATGAACATTTGCTGGGTAATAAATGGCCACCAAACAAAGTGGCTTAGAACAGGCCATATTGAGCCCACAGTTCTGAGTTGGCAATTTGGGCCAGACCCAGCCAAGTGATTCTTCTGATTTCAGCCAGGCTCACTCGTGTTGGTGATGAGTTGCTGGTCAGCTGGAAAGTCACCTGAGAACCAGCTGGGTTAAGATGGCCTCACATCTTAGGGGTGGCTGGGTGTTGGCTGGGGTAATCATGTAACTGAGTCTGGAATCTCTCATCGTCTGTAGGATTCCAGCAGAACATGGAGGTGCACATACCCTCTTGAGGGCTAGGCTTGGAGCTGGTCAAAGCAAATCACAAGACCAACTCAGACTCAGGAGGCAGAGAAAGAGACTCTACTTCCTTTTTTTAAAAAATATTTATTTATTTTTGAGAGACAGAGCGTGAGCAGGGGAGGGGCAGAGAGAGAGGGAGACACAGAATCTGAAGCAGACTCCAGGCTCCAAGCTGCCAGCCCAGAGCCCGGTGTGGGGCTCGAACTCACAAACCACGAGATCATGACCTGAGTCAAAGTCAGACACTTAACTAAGTGACCCACCCAGGCTCCCTGAGACTCCACTTCTTGATTAGAGAATTGCCAGGAGGTATGCATCCAGGAAGGGAAGAATTGTTTCCCTTTTTGCTGTCTACCTACCACAAGAATACTGAATTATTACCATCTCTTCTTCATTTGGGCATTGGAAAAAATAGATGTTTGAAACTGCTATCTCATTCCAAGGCCATCTTTCTAAGACCATAACCATGACTCTTTCTGTATACCATGAGATCTCTCACCACTTGACTTTTCAAATTCTTTGTGTTTGGGACAGATGATATTTACTGCTTGTTGTAAGGGACACTGTGCCTTAAGAACATCCCGACTTCACTCCCAGTCATAGTCTTTTCTTTTAGATGCCTCTGAGGGCTGAATTCATCCTCACCATTACCACAAACATTTATGGAGTGACTTCTATGAATCACACACTTAACTAGATATTGAGGATAGAAATATGTCTAAGATGGGCCCCTACTTCAGGTAACTCACAGTCTGAAAGGGAATGTAGAAAGATAAACAGATTATTACAGGGAAGGAGCTGGAAATTGATTTGTTTTGGGCGCTTGTCATTACCTTTGTAATTAGAGGGTGCAGCGACGTGATCACCTAAATGGATGCAGAAAGAGCATCCAACATTGGGGCACCTGGGTGGCTCAGTCGGTTAAGCGTCTGATTCTTGATTTCAGTTCAGGTCATGGTCTCACAGCGTGGAACCTGCTTGAGATTCTCTCTCTCCCTTTCTCTCTGCCCCTCCCCTACTTGTGCTTGCCCTCACTCTCCCTGTCAAAATAAATAAACAAACTTAAAGAAGCATTCAGCCAGATTCAGCACTTTTTCATGCAAAAACACGTAACAAACTAGGAATAGAAGGGAACTTCCTCAACGTGATGAAGGACATCTATGAAAAACTTACAGCTGACATCATACTCAGTAGTGAAAAATTGAATGCTTTCCCCCTACGATGACAGACAAGACAAAGCTGTCCATTCTTGCCATTTCTATTTAATATCATAGTGGAGATTCTAGCCAGAGCGATTAAGAAAAAAAAAAACATTCAGACTGAAAAGGGAGAAGTAAAAGTGTCTCTGTTCACAAATGACATGATCTCGTATATAGAAGTTCCTAAGGAATCCTCACACACATAAAAACTGTTAGAATGAATAAATGAGTTTAGCAAGCTTTGAGGATACAAGATCAAAATACAAAAATCAGTTGTGTTCCGTATATTAGCAAGGAATACTAAAAAAAAAAAAAAAATTAAGAGACTCCAAAGAACCACAATGATCTTTAAGAAGAAGAACAAAGTTGGAGGACTCACACTTCCAAGTTTCAAAACTTGTTACAAACTATAGTAATCAAGACAGTATGGTAGTGGCATAAGGATAGACAAATAGATCAATGGAATAGAATCTAGAGTCCAGAAACAAATCCTTGCATTTATGGTCAATTGATTTTTTTAGATGATTTTATTTTTAACTGGTGTCTACACCCAATGTGGGGCTCGAATCTACAACCCCGAGATCAAGAGTCACACGTTCCACTGACTGAGCCAGCCAGGTGCCCCTGGTCAATTGATTTTTGACAAGGGTGCTAAGACAGTTCAATGGGAGAAACTATTATCTTTTCAGCACGTGGTTCTGGGACAACTGAACATCCATATGCAAAAGCATGAAGTTGGAGTTAAAGCTATAAAACTCTTAGAAGAAAACATAGGAGTAAATCTTTATGACCTTGAATTAGACAGTGATTTCTTAGCTACGACACTAAAAGCACAAGTGACAAAAGAAAAAAATAAATAGGACCTCATCAAAATGAAAAACTTTTGTCCTTCAGAGGATACCATCAGAAAGTGAAAAGTCAATCCCCAGAATGGGAGAAAACATTTGCAAGTCATGTGTCTGAGAAGGGACTTTGTGTTTGTTTCGGAAGCCTGCCGTAAGTTAGCTGTCACAAACTGGTGGCTTCAGACAACAGGAATTTATTTTTTCACAGCTCAGGAGGCTGGAAGTCCCGAGTCTTGGTGTCAGTAGAGCTGTACTCCCTCTGAAATCTCTAAGGAAGAATCTTCCCTTGCGTCTCTTCTGGCTCCTGGTGGTTGCCAGCGATAGTTGGTGTTCCTTGGCTTGTAGATGCATTATTCCATTCTGTCTCCATCTTCACATGGCATTCTCCTCTCTGTGTGTCCCGGTGTCCCTGTGTCTTTACGTGGCCTTCTTATAAGGATAGCAGTCATTGGAGTGAGGACTTACCCTAATCCAGTATGACATCATCTTCACTTGACTTTATCTGCAAAGAACCTATCTCCAAGCAAGGTCACCTTCATAGATATTGGAGGTTAGGACCTCAGCATGTTTGGGGGGGGGGTGCACAATTCAACCCACAACAGACTTATATCTAGAATTATAAAAAAAAACACAACTCAACAGTAAAAAGACAACCTCATTTTTAAAGTAGGCAGAGGATTTGAGTAGACATTTCTCCAAAGAAAACATGAAAGTGAGCCTAAGCACGCAAGAAGATGCTCAACACCATCATTGTCCGGAAAGTACAAACCAAAACCACAGTGGGGTGTCACTTCGTACCCATTAGGATACCTAAAATAAAAATAAAAAGGCCAACGATGACAAGTAACATTAGATGGTGATGGTTACACAACTCCGTGAATATGCTTAAAAAACATCGAATTGTGTATTTTAAAGGGTGAATTTTGTTGTATGTGAATTCTATCTCAATCGAGCTGTTAAGACATAAGGCGAGGTCTTAGGTTAGCGGACTAGAGAAAAATGGTGACGATCTGGAACCCTCACTCAAAAGAATGGGGGAGAGAGAGCTGTATTCGTCGGGCTGGCTGCTATCACAAACAGCCCCCAACTTTCAGTGGCGGAGCACAATAAATGGTGTTTTTTTTTCTTTCCCACAGCTGTCTGCTTCTGGTCAGGTGAACTACACTCAGTGACTCTTCTCCAAATGGTGACTCAGGGACCCAGGGTTTTTTTCATCTTTTGTCTCTGCCCTCTTTGAGCTCTTTGGTGCCTCCCATTCAGCCACCAGATGGGCAAACAGAGCGGAGGACGTTTTTATGGCCTAAACCTGGAAGTGACGTTTCACCTGCACTCGCATTGTTTGGGCCAGGACTCAGTCTCACGAGCAGGAGAGGTGGGTGCGTGCCGTCTGTTGGGGGTATCCCAAGAAGGGAAGGGAAACAGGCTTGCCGGACGACTAGCCAGCCTCTGTTACAAGGAGAGGGATTGTAGGCTTGGAGCCCAGCTAGAGGTCATATGTATTAATGGTCACTGCTGAGAGCAGGGTTGGGTCGTTTTCCACCCCCCTCCGCTGTTCTCGGGGAGGGGGGGAATAGTCCCAGGTGAAGAGTACCGCCAGGGGCACGGTCCTGCTGGGGGGTGTGGCACAGTCCATTAGTAATGCCTGAGGAGGGAACTAAAGACCAGGGCGACCTTGACTATTTTAGCATCTCACCTGCGGAATGACAAATGGAGTCCTGATGTCCACATTGTCATTAAAAGGGGAGCGGGACACATATGTGGGAGATCAGCTGCGGTTTCTTCATTTCTTCCCACTGGGACATGGAATGAATAAACATAAGAATCCGTCCTCTTTACAGTTGTGCTTTAAATAGAAATCTGCCCCAGGCTCTTTCTTCTCCCAGTGTCCTTCATTCCCAGCCCCATCTGTTCCCTTTGTGGCCAGGGGGCCTGAGTTCTCCTCAGGATCAGCTCACCCGAGTGGATCCCTCTGACTGAAGCTTCCTCCCCAGAGCACTTTTTTCATAAGTTTTCAGGGCTGTCTTGACAGGTGCCGCTATTTTAGCGACATTTCTGTAGCGATTGTGCCTGCCCTTCTAGTCAAGTGCTGCCTGTCTTTCTGGGACACTGCGTGTGGCCTCTAATGCTGTGGTGACGATTGCCTCACTGGCTTGTCCTTGTTCAGAGGCACCTGTCTCTTGGTAGAATGCCGGGTGTTTAATGAGCTTTGTTTATGGAGAATGTGACATGGAACAGCACAGCCTCTTCCTTCTGGCGTAACCCTCTGTGGGCTTCGCTGAGTGGCATGAAAGGCTGGGACCTTGATGCCAGGTTGGCCTGAAGAGAAGCGACTCTCTTGAGGGTGGGCCCTCAGAGAAGATGGCCAGTAGTCCGAACAACAGTGACCATGGTGTGGGGTCATGGCACGTGGGATCTGGGCTGGTGTCCGTGGCCAAGGATCTGATGCACTACGTTGGTGTGTGGAAGACGTTTCCCATCAGTCGTCGTGTCTGCCTGTCTTGTTCTCCCCTAATCCACCCTCCACACAACCGCAGAGTGAATCTTGTAAGGCTAAAATCTAATGACATCACTCCCTAGTTCACATTCTTCTGTGGCTCCTTATTGCTCTTCTGAGAACGTTGAAAGGAACCGGTTTTCAAGACCGTACGAGGCCGGTCCCGGCCTCTCTCCTGCCTCATCTCTCTGTCTGCCTCCCTAAAGTCATCGCCGTTGCCCCTGTTCTAAGAGTCCTCCAGTTGCTGTCTGTGCCATGCTCTCTAGCTCCTGCAGCTTCCTCTGGTCCTGACCTTGACGGCCCTTTGTCCTGGCAGCCTTCCCGACTCACCCCATTAGCCTCCCTGAGCAAGTTGTCGCATCGCTCTGTCTTCCTCTCCGTGGCAGTTCTCTCGCTCCGTTGTAATTGCTTGTTTGTTTTTGTCTTCCCCCCACTAAGCTGAAAGCTTCATAGGATCGGGGACCAACCATGCCTTGTTTGCTATTTTACTCCCAATCATATTAGTCAGGGTAGGCTAATTCCTGTAACAAAGAACTCCAAACATCTAAGTGACTAAATACAACACAAGTTTGATTTCTTGCCCACGTGGCAGTTCGATGCGGGTGTTCGATGGATGGCCTTCTGCACGGTTAGTCAGAGATCTAGGCCTCTTACGTGTCGGAGCTTTCTCATCCCCTGGGACTGTTGTCTCTTCCCACGTCTGCAAGTGGGAGAGGAAAGAATGGGGATCATATAGGAGGCTTTCTACGGGCCATGCCTGGAAGTTGTGTCCTTAACTTCTACCCATATTCCGTGGGCCAGAACTCAGTCGCATGAGCACATGTAATTGCAGGGGATGCCGGGAAATCTTATCCAGTTGTGAGCAGGCTTGGTGAGCAAGCAGCTGGTCTTTGCCACACCAGTGCCTCCCTGGCACATGGGAGGAAGTGAGTAAATATTTTTTCAATTTCTTGAATGAGTGAACACTGTATTCTAGGCTCCATCCTGATTCTTTTTTTTAAAGTGTATTTATTTATATTGGGGGGGGAGGGGCCAAGAGAGAGGGCGAGAGAGGATCCCAAGCAGGCTCCAAGCTCAGCACAGAGCCCGACTCGGGGCTCAATCTCATGACTATGAGATCATGACCTGAGCTGAAATCAGGTTAGACGCTTAACTGACGGAGCCACCCGGGGGCCCCTCCATCTTCATTCTTAACTGATGCAATTTCAGCAGCGAGGTGCTACCCCTCAAGTCCTCTGGGTGATGAGATTTTTACTAATACTAAAATGTATTTTTTCCGAGGGCACAGAGGAGGAGTGAGGACTGCCGCGTTGGTCTTAGGGCATGCAATGGTGTCCGTTTCTTTCCTGCGTCGCCCCCAGGCCCGTGGAAGAGGCGTGCAGCCTGCCCGTGCATGTGCCGGGCTGTCTGTCACCGTCCTGCCTGGGAGGGAGCCGGTGTGCGTAGTGCACGTGACACATCCCTTCTCCCTTCCGTGGTCAGAGCGTCCCTGGGGTCCTCTGACTGAAGTGTCCACCGGGCTTCTGCCACAGTCCAGCCCCGAATGGTGACAAAAACCTCCTTCCTCACGTGGGTAGGAAGAGGCAAGCAAAGCACGTGGTGATAGCTACCGTTTAGTTTGAAAATTAGCCTCCAGAGACTCACCTTCTGGATGGGCTAGGGTATAATAACCCCTTGCCTGTGGGTGGCTCTAGAATTCTCCAGAGCACTTTCCCACACCTTATCTCATCTCATCCTCGTAACAACATGGTGAGGCAAGAAAGCCAAGGGTTATTATGTCTGCGTTACAGATGAACAAACCAAGCCTCCGAGTAACTCGTGTGACTTTCCCAAGACCGCGTGGCTGCTCTTCACTCGCGCTGTTTCCACCCCAAGCCCCTTTGCTGGAGTCTGCAAACCATTTTCCAGAAGATTCCCCCTTAGCTTTCAATTAGCGCGACTGGAAAATGTGTCTGATGACTGACCTGGCCTCTCAACGCTGGCCATTTATTTTCCCGTCTAAACAAGCGGGTCTGCAAGAAGCTACCGCAAAACCCTCCCCCGTGTTTATATCTCCGTGTGCCGTGGATCTGGTCCTCCCTCTGAGTGTTGGCGGAGAAAACCAAAGAGAGCTACAATGTTTTCCAAGTTGCAGTGCCCCACATTCCCAGTTAATTACAACAGGGTCTAGGTGGGGTTGTGCCATGGGACTCTTTTTTATTAAAACAAAACAAAACAAACCAAGCCCAGGGCTAGGATGTTTCAATAAATGTTTATGTGCGCGCTGGCTGCCCAGCGCCAGTGCAGCATTGCCAAGAACCCTTGACGCTCGCCCCAACCCCGCTCAGACAGAGAGCCGACATCACCTCGCCCTCCTACCTCATTAAAGAAGCCTGTAGTTTCCCCAGTCTATCATAGTCTGGTTTATGGGTTTTGCCAGCACGGAGGAGGAGGGAAAAAAGCTAAAAGGTTGGCCATGGTGTGGGAGGGTGTAGTGGCAGGGGTCACGATGAGTGCCTCACCCCTCAGAACGTCCAACAGAATTTCTAGCATCAAGATCCTAACGGCACAAAGAAAGTATCCCCGGGGAGGACAGACCGGGGAGTGTCAGTTGCTAGCCGCCCCCCCCCCCCCACCGGCCCCCACGAGCCCAAGCTAGCCTGCTAGAGGATTTTTGTTTTTCAGAAGCAGAGCATGACCGACACCTCATCGTATCTGTGTTGCTATCCGTCTTGGCAAATCCCTTTCTGTATTAAAAGATTAAGGTAGTAAATCCAGAGTTGGGGGGAGATGGTGGTGTTTCCTCTCCTGCCGTCCGTGTTGTTTATTGACACGATTTTTCCTGTTTGGCTTTCCCCTCACGTCCCTATAAACCATATTTTGAAGTCCTTCTCCAATTTCTCGCTTTTCCAAATAGCAATAAGAAGCCCAAACAACTTGGACGGCATCTGTGCATCCTGTCGTACGGAAAGCCCAGTTTTTCTGTAACAGAGAAGTCACGGGTCTTTTACGATCTGGCCTGAGGTCCCTTCAGTGAGGTTGACACGAAGAAATGATGCTTGGTCTGTAAGATTTTAGGAAAGGCTCTGAGTAGCAAGCTCTCCCTGAGGACTACTGATCTGGCTTTGGGGGGGGGGTGGATTATTTTCCCAATGGTCAATAATTGGGTCAATTTTTTTCCCATTCGGGGCTGGACCGGTCAGGTAAGAATTCAAACCTGCTTCTGTTCGTACTTATGGCGGCTGAATGGTGTGCTTAGTTCTGATGCCGTGCTGTGCCGTGACCACTTCCATCGAATTCTCTATTAAGACATGTTGTCCTATAACCTTTGCTGTGAGCCAAGCATTTGCCTGGTGGAGCTGAGGATATGGCTGATACTGGTTCATTGTTAGCGAGCGCCTGGTCCTTACAAGACGCCATTTTGTCAGACTCCTCTTGAGATCTTCTGTGGTTAAGTCAGCACTGACCTGCTTATTGATTCTGCTGATAACTGAGCAGTATATGTGCTTCCATGAAGAATGATCAGATGATCAATAATAATGTATTGCCTGGTTCACGTCCCCGCATAGGACATGGTAGAGACCCAGCAAACGTTTGTGGTATTGAAATGATGTGTTTACTCAGCATATTTCCCATTAGAGTGTGAGTTCTTTGGAGTCAGGGCCCACGTATCATTTGCCTTTGTGTCCTCAGGTCCATACCCAGCGTTAGGCGTGTCACAAGTATTTAATGTGCTCCCACAGGACACCTGTCAAGGATTTTTTAGATTCCTTCTTCCAGAGCATGAGTTTTTTATCCTAGGCTCTTAGTCCTGAGAGAAACTTCTTTCATTTGATCACCAACTCACCTCATTGT
Source organism: Prionailurus bengalensis (assembly GCF_016509475.1). NCBI lineage: Eukaryota > Metazoa > Chordata > Mammalia > Carnivora > Felidae > Prionailurus > Prionailurus bengalensis. Next base: position 13,872,736 of record NC_057361.1, read on the forward strand.
ATACCCATCTGACTAGTTATAAAGTGTATTAGCTCAGGCTGCCATGACAGAACACCACAGACCAAGTGGCTTCACCAACAGAAGTTTATTTCTTATAGCTCTGAAGGCTGGAAGTCCAAGATCAAGGCCCTGGCCCATTCAGTTTCTGGTAAGAATTCTTTTCCTGGCTTGCAGGTGGCCTCCTTCTTGCTGTGTCCTCTCGTGGTGAGAGAGCGAGCGAGCAAGTAAGTTCCGGGGTGTTGCTTATAGGGACACTAATTCTGTCAGATCAGGGCCCCATCCTTATGACTTTATTTAATTTGAATTACTTCCTTAGAGGCCCACCTCTAAATATGGCCACTCTGCAGGTTAGGGCATCAACATAGAAATTCTGGGGAGACACAGACTTTCAGTCCATAACATAATGTACTTGTTACCCACTATAATATCTGGAGGTTCCTGATCAAGAAAAAAAGTGATGAAAAATAAACATGATACTTGACAACCCATGTAAATAGGCCCAGGACTGTGTGTAAAGAGTCGAGAAGGAGTCAGGTAGCAGCACTGAAGGAAAATCTATGGCCAGTTGAACCTACTTTTACCATGCTCTTATCTTTTCCTTCCATTATGGTTTTTTTTTTTTTTAATTCTGTGGGAATTTTCCTGAGCATGCCTATTATAGAAAGGTATTCACGTCTTGGAGACAGGGCAGCAATCGGAAAAAGAGGTGGAGAAGGAAAGTCAGGATTAGCTGAGTTACGCTGTGATGATAAACACCCCCCAAATCCCAGCAGCTCAATATGACGGGTATTTGTTTTTCTCATGTCAACAGGGGTGCTCTGCTGGTTGTAATTAGGCCGATGGAGGCTGCATTTTGACACCTTGTCACAAAGGAGAACGTAGTATATTTCTCTTCCAGTTTCCACCTAGAAGTACCACGTGTCACTTTCTGCCCATCCTTCGTTGGCTAAAGGAAGTCACATGGCCACACCCAACCTCAAAGAGGCTGAAGCGATCTTACTAGGGAGGAAGGCTAAAGTATTTGGCAAATAGCACTGCTTATTACTCTAATGGGGTAACAGTGAGGTTTAGGCAAATGTGGATGGAACTTGAGCAAAATCTGTGGCCTACATGAGAAGTTTTATGAGTGCTTTTCTTAAAAAAAATCTGTTTACAAAATAGCTCTAACAGCTGAGATTTCTAGTCTAGCTGAGTACTTCTCTGCCTAGCATGAGATTCAGAGAATGAAACCATTTTCCATTGAGACCATGAGAGCTGCCTTTGAAGTGTCCATACAGTATAAATAACAATAGCCTCAAAGAAACAATTAAAAACTCTCCAGGTGGCTTATCTCGGATCCAGTGGGAAATGAAAACCCCCAAACATGCAAAAACATTATAAAAAATGGCTGTGTCTGAGGGTGGTCTCCTTGTAATGATAAAGCTTCCTCCCCATCCTTCCTGAAAGTGATACCAGCCTGATGTTAGCAACAGTATCACTGTCTGGAAAGGGGATGGCTGAATCTGATGGGATTATGTTTGAGCTGCATAAACACAGATTGAATTAAGCATGGTGAGTTGATGATGGGGAGCGTAGAAAGAGTCAGGACCTTCCGTTGAGATAATAACTAGTTCATTATCTGCCCAGATAAAGGTCGTACAGGCTTTCAGCAACAGCATGGAAAGGAGACTAGACTGACCTTTCTGACAGCAACTCTCTGCTCTGTTTTTTTTTTTTTTTTTTTTTAAAAAAACAGTCCTTAGAATGCCGGTGAGTAAGGAGACCCATGTTCCTCCTGCCACCCTTTCTTCCCCTTCCCAAGGCTTCCCAGCACACAGGCCTTGGCTTCCATTAGGTTTGGAGTGGCTGTCTTTGTGGTAATTACTTAGAATGGAACTTACCTGGAAAAATCTCAAATTAGCCTGTGAGCTGACATCGTTAGCTTGTATCTCCCCCTTGTTACACCATCTCACACCTGTTTCTTGCTCCTAAATTTTGCCTTTGATCTCAAAAGGCAAAAATGCCATCACTTAGTCAAAGGAAACTCCTGCCTCTTGGGCGATATCTTCCAATTTTCCTTAAAAGAGCCCATTATAAATCATTTCAAAGGAGTCAGCATGCCAGATTGCCTTTGTGTGGAACTTAGAAAGCAGTGTGGTGGGGGTGAGTATCCTTACACCTCTAAAGACAAATGATAGTTGCAGGTGGCTTTCAAGACACGAAGGATATTTTGGAGTCTTAAGCTAAGCGACGGCAGGTTAAAGTTTTCCCCGGAGGTGGGGATTTTGGCTATGTATCATAAAAGGGCTACCCCAAAGCCAGAGTTTTCCAGAGAGATTTCAAGTGAATGATTTTGCCTTATTCTTTCCACGCAATCATTTCTAACATGCCACGTATGCTCTGTAATGGGTTGGCAAACCCTGGTCAATATATTTTCTTCCTACTATCTTAGAAATCTTGTCAGTAACAGGAATGGGCTGTGTTGAATGCCAGATCATAATGAGGCCTCCTGGCTCCAATAAATTACATTTGCTCGAGGTCGACTAGCTATGGAATGAGGTCGTGAACCCTTGATCCAAATCGTGAATGTGACAGCCTGCATCTACATACAGAATAACCCGGTCCCTGGGCTGTCAGCTTCAGGGAGTGGGTTTCACAAGAGGATGCCAGTCAAGATGTGTATTGTGCTCCGTCTTTAGCCTCAAACACTAAAAGCCTTACATTTAGATTTTTTTCAAGAAGAGAATTTCATCTCACCTAGGAATAATTAATAGGTTCCATGTGAGAAATGAAGTCAGAATTATTGACCTTAGAAATAGAGGCAAAAATAGAATGTTCATCGAAATATACTCAGGTAGTATAGAATAACCCGTGGCCATGTTGTGTGAGAGTTTCCTCTCTCTGGCTGCCTGCCCCGTGTTTATATTCGCCCAAAACGCACTTTTAAACACAGTGCATGAGAAACGAGAACAAGCAATTTTTTTTTAAATCGGACAATCTCCTCTTGTAAGGAGTCAGCGATTGCTATATCCAGGAGAGATGTATGTGGGAATTGTATTTCGTGATGGTATTAGAATTATACGTAGCTTCATACTTTTGGTAACGGGGGATTCCGGACGGCTGTTCAGCTGCCCCTGATTGTTACATAGCTCTGTGAATTTTGTGATGAAATGAAAATGACCACCAGTAAATGTAGTTGCGGAGTTAGGAGTGTCTGCTCATGTGAAATAGTGGGAGAAATCCTGTGCACGTATGAAGCTCTTGAAACGTGGATGAGTAACGTTTGTGTACCTCCATTTCAGTGACATTATGTATACTTAAATAATGTATTTCTAATATGTATTACATATCAAAATAATATATATGTATTCTATATCATTGTATCAAGAGCATACCTCACAAATGTTTCTGAAGGAATTAAGGTTCAAAACAAAGAGAGTCGAGGTGCCTGGGCAGCTCAGTCAGTTAAGCGTCCAACTTCGGCTTGGGTCATGATCTCACAGTCTGTGAGTTCGAGCCCCGCATTGGGCTCTGTGCTGATGGCTCAGAGCCTGGAACCTGCTTCGGATTCTGTGTCTCCCTCCCTCTCTGCCTCTCCCCCACTTGTGTTCTGTCTCTCTCTCTCTCTCAAAAATAAATAAAATGTAAAAAAAAAAAAAAACCCAAAAAACAAAGAGAGTAATTATACTAAGTCTGAAAACTTCATTTTATCTGAATTCTTAGTGGCTCGTGATATTTAATAACACTTTTCAATAATTAAAAAAAAGTCTAGAGCTTGTTTCATTAAACGTGAACAGTGTGTGCAGGCTTACTTACGTGGGAGTTAGAAGGTATTCATTGTCTTAATACAGGGATTGGCAAACTTTTTCTGTAAAGATTCAAATAGTAAATATTTTAAGTCTGCAGGCTATACCGTATCTGTTGCAACTATTCAGTTTCGTCACTGTAATGTGAAAGCAGTCATAGACAACATGGAAATAAGAGAGCATGGCTAGATGCCAATAAAACTTTATTTATAAAAACAGATTGTGGGCCAGTTTGACTTGTGCGCTGGTTTGTCAACACCTGAACTTAACTATGAAGCTTTTTAAAAAAGTGTCCACCCATTCGTTTTGAGAGAGAGAGAGAGAGAGAGAGAGAGAGCAAGCAGAGGAGACGGAGAGAGAGAATCCCAAGTAGGCTCTGTGTTGCCAGCACAGAGCCCGACACAGGGCTCTATCCCACCAACCTTTGGCTCATGACCTGAGCCAAAACCAAGAGTCGGACACTTGACTGAGTGAGCCACTCAGGCGCCCCTAACTATGAAGCTTTAAACTATAGCCTAATTGAGAAACAAGTTAGATGCGGCACCTACTTGAATACATAAATATATCCATATTTAGCACGTGTGTGTCTATCCAAATGTGTGTGTGCACACACAAGAATGAGCTGAAATGTTTATGTGCCTTTTTCAGATCAGTTTAGAATTTCCATATATGTAATTTAGTCTTGCAGTAAATGAATATGCTCCACTTTGTAAATAAATATTCTGACTCTGGGATTGTGGCTACCTAATCCATCTGAAGTTTTCGCAGTGTGCTCATTGTTGTCTTTTCTCCTCTCAAGTTCATTGCATCATGATCATATGAGTTGCTTAATTAATACTCTTTCGTGGTGACGATGCTGTTCACATGGACTTTTTTTTCATGTGGGTTCTGCGAGTCACATTTGTTATGAGTCATTCTCTATTGATGTCATTATACAGTTTTAAACTAGGCATTAATTGAAATGAAACCACAGGTTTGGTCAGATTGATCAATCTTTTCAGACTCTATTCAAAATACTTTTCTTTTTTCCCAGAAAAAACAAAAAAAAAAAAAACCAAAACTGTAGTCATTTGCCCAGAAATGGGAGAGAACAATGCTTTTCCAAATGGTAAGGCTGTTTGTTTTGAGAAGTGGATTTATTGGGATGATAAATCTGGCTTGTCCTATCTGCTCACCTGTTTGTCCTCAGGGGAACTATCACTCTTTATAAATCCTTTTACACTGGAAAGGTTGAAATGATAGACAGTTTCAAAAGTTGGACCAGAGACAGCTGATACGCGTAGGGGAGAAAAGCCCTTTGATAAGCTCTGTCTTCTAGAGATTCAGGCCCCAGGTCTCACTTTCTAACTCTTGGGCTAAACATCTCTTTTCTTTTCTAAATATTTTTTTCAAAGATATAACCCATCTTTCCTAAATAGGAAGAATTTAAGTTAAAATGATGATTTTCACTTAGATAAATGACAACAGGGCATAGAAGTTGAGAAATGCAAATTAAAAATGCAGATACCATCTCTCTTTTATTTGCAGGAAATGAAGTTTTATTTTCTCAAAGACTTTTCTTGAGGTCACCTACCCACAAGAAGGGGTATTCTGTCCCCTCCCCACCCTCAACCATAATGGAAACCATCTTAGCTTTCTAAGGCAGCACAAGGTATACCCACCTTGTCAAAAAAATGGCAAAGAAGAATCAATGTAGACTCTTTGGACGCACCGCCCCCCAAACCTCAAAACCCATATAGAAAGAAATAGAATAACGGCTTCGTAATGGCAGAGAGCTCATCTTAGCAAAATCCAAATGAATAAATACAATTAGACACTTCTTAACCCGGGGTTGCCTGGGGAGGCATTCTCTTAATTTTTTTTTAATTGATCTTTTCATTTCCTTTTGGTGCACCCCACATCGAAACCCCAGGCGTGGAGAGATGCACCAAAATAGACTGGCCCAACCTTTCAAAAATATTAGCACTGTTTGGGGCCCAGCTACTTCCTCTGGGCACTTAAGCCACCAGGCTTTATGCGGGGAGACCGGCCCAGTGTCCAGATAAGAATTTGGTCCCCCCTCGCCTTCCATGCAATTGGCTGCAGCCTCTCTGCCACCCCCCCCCCCCCCGTTGTCTTCCCTGTCGTTTCCTTCTTTGGAAAAGGAGCGAATCCTTAGCACCAGAGAGCAGAGATGTCAGAACCCCCTGAGGGGAGGAGGGCAGAAACGGAAGTGTGTGGAGCTCCAGGCAGCACCGTTCATAAATGCCTTGAGCACATGCATTCATGAATGCTAGTGTGATGGTTCAGTCATTTTCACCGTCCGAGGGTAGTATAGTTTCACGTGCCATTTGCTCTTAAAACTATGTGGGCTTTCAAGGCTTTTATTTTATAATGTTTTCCCCCTTGGTGAAATAATTGGGTAATACGTTTAAAAGAATGTTTCTTCTAGGCTGGGCCGTTTCCTCCGAGGGGTTGCTTGCAGTGAGCTCTTGAGCATCGCAAGGAACCGGCACCCTAGCGGCTTTGGCTTTCACGGAAGGTCGCCCCTGGGGGCTGGGAGGTGGCCCACCGAGTGGCTGGGGCCTCGGGGGTTTTAGCGGAAGGAGAAAAGAGAAATGAGGACTTTTCTAGCCTCTGATGTTTTCATGCATCCACTCTGTGAAAAAGGTGAGGCTAGTGAATTCCACTTTGAGATGGGCAACACAGACAGACCCAGAATGAGGCAGAGGAAAGGGACGAGAGATTTGGAGTGGCGCAGCAAGGCCCTTGCCACGAGGCTTTGGCGTCACCTTCACTCAGAGGCCTGCAAGGAATGGGCCACAGAGAGGCCCAAGAGAAAATGGTGAGGAGGTGGTTCTCTGTTGCCCTTGGCAACGCCCCATGGGTGGGGGCGGGGAGACCGGCCTCTTGGGAGTGGGCCTGCTCTGCCCTGGAGAGGTCACGGGCCATCGCACAGAGGTGGAGACCTCATCAGGGTGGGCTGTGCAGGGTGCTGACCACAAGACTGCACCGTGAGCCAGCGAATGTTCCCTGCGGGATACTACAGTGCCACCCGGTTCCTTCTAGCACCTTCTGGACATGTTCCCTGGGGCATGCTATAGTCCCTATATGGCCCCTATGTGCCTTCTTTTTTTTCTCCTAAGTGTATCTATTCATTGGAGTAGAAATTTGCCGGCAATAAGGGCGGGGAATGAAACAGTCCCCCAGACTCCTCTTTCCTCCCCCTTCCCGAGTCACCATGGTATCGGATGGCTGGCTGCAACCATTTACTTCTGATTGAGTGCTCTGATTTCTTTAGTCACTTATCTTCTCCCTCCCCCATTCCTTACCCCTTTCCCCTCGGCCCTCCTCTCCCCACCTCTCCCCACAGCTTCGGTAAGAAAGAGCCAGCCTTGAATTCAAGCATAATTGCTCGGTAGGGGGGACTTCCTTGAAAAAACCTCAAATTTTTGGTCTGCAACAGTGGAAATCTGTTTGAACCCTTGAACTTCCTTTATTGTTGAAATGACCACCTACAGAAACATGCTGGGGGCAAGCAGCAGAAGCACAGTGGTCCCTTTTATGGGAAAAACAGTAGCTGGAGTTATTTCACTTTTGCAAGAATTCTATAATGAGGAGGCATTTCTGAAGGGAGCGTATGGAGCGAACATTCCACAAGTTGGAGATGTCTGGGCTGTGATTGGAATATTGTAATAATCGATGTTTCTGGCCTTGGAAACAGAGTCTTCATTCTTTTTTGACCACGAGCACAAAAGCTGGTAACTGTAGCATTTCTGTCTACTTGTGTTGCCATTTGCAGGGCTCTGCTGGGATACTGGGGATTTTGAGACACATAAGCAACAATAGAGAGGGGAAGGGTTTTTGCCTCTGAAGGAAAATTGGCATGCTATGACGGTTCTGTATTTTCCAGCGAACGGATTGCATGAACTCTCTCTTCGACTCACTCAAGCCCTAGGCTGTCTTCCATTTATGGAGGCCCCGTTCACTCGGTGTGCCTAGGGAGGGCTCACGGGTGGACACAAACTGATAAATCTGGGAAGACGTTCATCTCAGCCCCTTTCCCCCCTCAGCCTGCCTCCAGCCCCCCCCCCCCACCCCACCATGTCGTCTTAAAACAGAAATCTGAGCCTGTTGTTTCTCCGCTTAAGGAATGTCTATAGCCCCCACCTTTACAGAAAAAGCTGACTCCTTAGCAAGGCATAGGTCTGAACGCAGTCCACTTTTGTGGCTCACCCTTTCGAGCGCTCCCACTTCTGCTGGACTCCATCCAGCGCAGGCAGTGGGCGGGTCCCTGGGCCCACGTTTGCTTCACTTCACCGCATATGCTGTTCCTGCGACTCCTACTCAGACTTCACACCCCAAGCCAAATGTCACTTCCTCTGCGAAGTCTTCCCTGACTTTCTCATTTGCTCGCTCCGAAGTGTTGCTGCCAAAATATGTTAATACTTTACAGATACTCCTCTGAACAGTACCTGTCGCATGGGACCGTTGTCATGTGTTCCATGACTGCTGCATTCCACTGCCAGCCCAGTAGGGGTGGGGGCCGCATCTCATCCTGCTTCGGGTTCTTGGGGCCCAGCACAGTGCCTGGCCTCCCCTGAGTGTTCAGTAACTATTTCCTGAATGAGTGGATGAGGCCCGTGAGGAAAATGTGAACGTGTGTGTGTGTGTGTGTGTGTGTGTGTGTGTGTGTATGAGAGGGAGAGGGAGAGCAGTTACTGCAATTTGGGTTGTTATTTAGTTATAAAAGAGAGTTCTTGAAATGAGTGTTGAAAGAGGGGATGTTTCCTTTAAGAAACAGCAAGATAATTCTAACTTACTTATCAGCCTTCTGGATGAACGCCCGATATTGTTATGACATAAAACAATTGTGTATTTTGCTGACTTTTGTGGGTCTCTGTGAATTTCAGAAGACACACACACACACAAGCTCTCAGTTTGAAAAACACACAGATTAAGATTTTTTTCATTGAGTTATTATATACCAGGGGTCAGCAAACTTCTTCTGTAAAAGGCTGGGTAGTAAATGTTTTAGGCTTTGCAAGACATTTAGTCTTTGTTATAAGTACTCAGGTCTGCCTTATAGCAGGAAAGCAGCCACGGACAACACATAATTTACACAACTTCTTACACGATTTTTATTTCATTTACTTTTTAATGTTTATTTATTTTGAGAGAGAGAGCATGAGAGTATGCACAAGTGGGGGAGGAAAGAGAGACGGAGACACACACACACACACACACACACACACACACACAGAGAGAGAGAGAGAGAGAGAGAGAGAGAGAGAGAGAGAATCCCAAGCAGCCTCCATGCTCAGTGTGGAATCCGGGGCTTTATCTCATGACCCTGGGCTCATGACCTGAGCCAGAACCAAGAGTCAGACACTTAACCCACTGAGCCACCCAGGCGCCCCATAAAATAGAATACTTTTAAATAAAGATGCAAATTCTCTACTTGTGAAGAATAAATATTCAGCAGTGATGTTATCTTAAAGCTCTTTTTTCCTGCAGCTTTTTAGAATCTTATAAACCATGGGAAGGGAGATAGAGCAGGAACAGTGTGCCATCCAAGTTTTTAGCAGTTACTCGTGGCCTCCATTGGTCATTTTCTCATTCACGAGGATTAAACACTGGCTTATCTGAGAAAGCCGAATTTTTCCACAGAGGATTACTGTTCCTTTTTGGCATTGTGTCGACGAGACCAGTTGGAATTGGGTGTTAGAAAGTATGTTGGTAGAAGTTACGGCGTGGTCAGGATATTTGCATTATTTTCTGACGGGGCTGCAGATTTTTCTGTGGAACAACTCTAGTGATTTGCCTTTGGATGAGGAATAAGAGACCGTGGATTTTGTGTGCTAGCGTCGTGCCTTTGGTGTATTTTGCAATTTTTGGTTTTGTCAGCAATGGGCTCTCTTTACGGCCACATTCTCAAATGCCTCATTTTAAGCAACTCCCGTCCTGATCATGCATGCCACCTCAGAGCACGTGCACAAAGGAACTTCTAAAATTGTCAAGTCCCGAAGCGTGAGTTTCGCTATTATTTATTGTGAGGCTTCTCAGATCTTCACTGGGTCACCGAGCCTGTTGGTGTCACTGCATAATATTTGGAAGGTTGTAGACTGTTCTTGCACATCAGGGACTCTTGCTGACAAAACTAAGCAGCAAGAAATCAATGCAAAAAGAAAAGACAATGATGAGTGAATTGCAAATGTATCTGTTAATGCCTTAATATTACGAGAAAGCGAGATGATGCATTAAAAAAAAAAAGTGTAAGGAGTGTAGGCGCTGTCTTCATTATCCTGGCAAGGGCAGGCCCCTCCTTCCGGGGGGCTGTGGGGGGCTGTGGGCAGTTTCCACCATCACTCCGGAAGCACTATAGTTTCTTCAGCTGGGCCTGCCTAGAGTGTGTCCCCAGAGGCCTCAGATCCAATCCGTCAGGACAGGAGTTTCTTCCTCATCACACTTGGCTGCTGTCAATCGAATGCTGAGGCAGCTTACCCATTCCCTCAACTTCTTTCGTGTTCGGGCTGACTTTGTACAAAAGAAAACAAATCTCTACTCTCTGAGGATGCTAGTCTTCAAATCTTTGTGTGGTGGCGTTGGAGCCTTTGGTCAATTTTTGTTAAGGCCTGGGCCAGGGGTCCTTCCCAGGGCGTTTGCCCAAAGCTTAGGTTTGTGCTGACTTGCCTCCAGCCCATCTGATGCTGAAATGATGCAAAGAGATTGAGAGGGGATCAAAGCAGGAATAAGGAAAACGCAGAGGTGGAGGGGGAGTAGGAGGGGGAGGAGAGGGGAGCGGGGGAGGGGCAGGGGGAGGAACAAAGAGCAACTCTAACTGGCAAAGAGCAAACTGAGGAGAATGCTGACCTTGGACTGGTGACTGATCAGCGTAAGTAACACAGGGAAGGGCTTTGGGAGCAGCCTCCTCCTTCTGACTTGTGTGTACGTATTTGTGAATAGGACCACAAATGGATTATGCCCCTGCAAATATTTTTGTAGCAGGTTTATCTTAGGGTCTTTAGGGTTCAACATAGATCAATTCCTTTGATCAATGAATCTTAAAAGCATCAAGGGTTACTATAGACTTTTATAAACAGTTTTCCCTTTTAGGACGCCTGGAAATCTAAAGGGCATGGTCCTTCTTACAGGCAGGTGTTTTGTTGAGAATCTCCAACGGTTTGCCATCAGCACCGGGAACATTTTATTTTTATTTTTATTTTTAATTTCATAAAATTTTAATGTTTATTTTTGAGAGGAGGGGAGAGGAGGGGCAGAGAGAGGCATGGGGTGAGACAGAGGATCTGAAGCGGGCTCTGCATGACAGCAGTGAGCCCGATGCGGGGCTCGAACTCACAAACTGTGAGATCATGACCTGAGCCGGAGTCGCTCACCCAACCAACTGAGCCACCCAGGTACTTCAACACCAGGAACACTTTAAAATTGGATTCTGAACTACTATGTTTGGTTTGCATTAAAATTCTCTATTGAGACATTTCCCCTTTTCAAGTGGACTTTCTCAAATTCTGCAATCTAGTGTGTTTCTCAGAACGACAACACTTAAAAAAAGATTTAAGGTCAGTGACATTTTTGGCTTGAAGTGAGAGCAAAAATGTAGACAAAATGCACAGGTGGAAAACACGAAAAAAAAAAAAGTGTTGTCTCTACTGTCCTTGAGAAGCCTGGATGGTGTCTTCTCTGGGCTGCTTATGCTTAGATAATGTTGCCTAAGCTTGGTGCCATGCTTACAGAACCGTAAGTGCCCATTTGTGCACGTACTTGATAGAAAGAATATTCCTACGTTGAGTGTATAAAGAATAATGGGTTAGAAACTATATAAGTTGAGAAACCATTAGTCATGTTCATGACCCGCCCAGCCTAGGGCTCTGCCATCAGCCAGCTGTTGGGTATGTGCCATGAAAAGCTAGAATGATCTCTGATGCCACTTTTGAAGGTGAGGTCTATCTACAGCGGCTTCTTTCCTAGACATTCATAGTTTTCGATTGTGAAAGTGTCCTGCTTATGCACACTTTTGGAATAAGTAATTCTGTAAATCTTTCCTGATATTTCTAGATGTTGGGAGCAAACCCATGTTCACCTTACTCATGTACCTTCGTGGATTTATAGATTTCCATTGTATTAACTCTGGCTTTCTTCAACAGATCTGGTAACTGAATGGTGGCTGTAGACTCTTTCCTTAACCTGTCTGCGCTGTAGCATTCTATCTCGTATGCAATCGGCTCATTCCTTCCCCTTTCTAAAGCACTTGTTTAAATGTTTATTTTTGAGACACAGAGCACAAGCATGGGCGGGGGGGGGGGGGGGGAGAGAAAGACAGAATCCAAAGCAGACTCCAGGCTCTGAGCTGTCAGCACAGAGCCTGATACGGAGCTTGAACCCGTGAACTGTGAGATCATGACCTGAGCTGAAGTCGGATGTTCAAGCGACGGAGCCACCCAGGTGCCCCTCATTCCTTCCCCTTTCTAAGATGAGGTGATACTTTAAATTTTAAAATTGATGACTATTAACCAAGAACCTACTATGAACCTGACTCTGAGAGAGGTTATAAGTAGATGTCTAATGCAAACAGTTTTGGAAACTGAGAATAATTTGCCAAAACTTGTAATCCATTTGCTACTACTTTGTTCATTCATCCGTTCACCCATTAACCTGACTTTCATCTTCTGATCCCCCTACCTGCTCTTTCTGCCACTCAAGCATCCCCCCCTGTATGTCCATCCATCCATCCATCCATCCATCCATCCATCCATCCCTTCATCCTCTCAGATGCTGAAGGCCTGTGACACTCTGGCACTCGTCTTGGTGTTTTAAATATAAAGGTGACAAAATAGCCCCTGTCCTGTAGAAGCTCAAATCCAAGTGGGGATACAGGCTGACTAAAAATTCCTTATCGAGATTTGGAACCTCCTTCTAGAAAAGCATTCTTCAACCGTGCAGTGGCCTAATCACAGTAAATGTGCATTGGGCATTCTTAGTTACTTAAAATTTTTTTTAACGTTTATTCATTTTTTGAGAGACACAGGGTGTGAGGGGGGGAGGAGCACACAGAATCGGAAGCAGGCTCTAGGCTCTGAGCTGTCAGCACAGAGCCCAGCGTGGGGCTCGAACTCACAGGCAGTGAGATCATGACCTGAGCCGAAGTCGGACACTTAACCGACTGAGCCACCCAGGTGCCCCAATTCTTAGTTATTTTAAAACACAGTGCTAAGGCATACTTTGGCAACTTAATAGTTTCTTCCTGTACTCTCAGACTTATTTATAGGCATGGCATTTTTATAATAATTTCTAAAGGTATACTTTAAGAGTGGAAATGAATATAGAGGCAGGTGCTGCATGGGGTTAAGGGGCTTGGGAGTGTGGGAATTCAGTCGGGACATAGCTGAGAATTTACTGGTGTTAAAAAGACCCGTCATTTTTTTTTTTTTTTTTCAGGAACAGGAAACTAATGATTTTTTCCCCCCTCAGGAGAGAGAGGACAGTGGTGGCTTGTTAATTGTGAAATGCAATTGTTGAGATTTTTACGTAGTAGTATTTCTGTGAAGAGCCGCCCCAGGCAGCCACATCAAAGGCAGCGTGTGTGTGTGTGTGTGTGTGTGTGTGTGTGTGTGTGTGTGTGTTGGCCTGGATCATAGAGAGACCTGGTCTGTCAGACTTGGATTTAATTTCATTGTTTGAAAAGGAAATAAGTTAGTGTGTTCTTTCTGGCCTAGAGTCATTTTTTTCCTGCCTTGTTTTCTAGCCATCAAGTCTGTATTTGCATTTTAATTAAGAAGACAACTCTTGCAGCTGAAATTTGGATGAAAGTTGTGAATATTTACCATTGGAGAGAGACTTGTCAACATAAGCCTACCTGTTTAAACCATAATTTCAAACTTTTATACTGTGGCTGATGTTTTCTTTTTTGTGCTTCCTATTTTTTTTTTAAATTTTTTTTTCAACGTTTATTTACTTTTTTGGGACAGAGAGAGACAGAGCATGAACGGGGGAGGGGCAGAGAGAGAGGGAGACACAGAATCGGAAACAGGCTCCAGGCTCCGAGCCATCAGCCCAGAGCCTGACGCGGGGCTCGAACTCCCGGACCGCGAGATCGTGACCTGGCCGAAGTCGGACGCTTAACCGACTGCGCCACCCAGGCGCCCCTTTTTTTTTTTTTAATATATGAAGAGCGAACTTTTATTTATTTATTTATTTTAAATATGAAATTTATTGTCAAATTGGTTTCCATACAACACCCAATGCTCATCCCCACAGGTGCCCTCCTCAATGCCCACCCCCACCCTCCCCTCCCTCCCACCCCCCATCAACCCTCAGTTTGTTCTCAGTTTTTAAGAGTCTCTTATGGTTTGTCTCCCTCCCTGTCTAACTTTTTTTTGTGCTTCATATTTTTAATTAATGCTTTCCTTTTCAAAAGTAAGAAATAACTGACATACAGTCATGTGAATGCATCTTAAGTGTATGTCTTGATAACTTTTCATGTGGGTACACATACATCTGGCCACTAACCAGATCCAGGTATAGGATATTTCCAGTGTTCCAGAAAGTTACTTTGTGCACCTTTCCAGTCAGTAGTCATACCGCATATCCTGCAACAGTAATATCCTACCATAGATTCATTTTGCTTACTTTTGACCTTTATACAAATGGAGTCAGACAGTATGTATCTTTTTTTAAAATTTACATCCGAATTAGTTAGCATATAGTGCAACAATGATTTCAGGAGTAGATTCCTTAGTGCCCCTTACCCATTTAGCCCATCTCCCCTCCCACACCCCCTCCAGTAACCCTCAGTTTGTTCTCATTGAGTCTCTTCTGTTTTGTCCCCCTCCCTGTGTTTATATTATTTTTGTTTCCTTTCCTTTATGTTCATCTGTTTTGTCTCTTAAAGTCCTCATATGAGTGAAGTCATAGGGTTTTTGTCTTCTCTGACTAATTTCACTTAGCACAATACCCTCCAGTTCCATCCACGTAGTTGCAACAACATACGTTGGTGAGGATGCGGAGAAAGAGGATCTCTTTTGCATTGTTGGTGGGAATGCAAACTGGTGCAGCCACTCTGGAGAACAGCCTGGAGGTTCCTCAAAAAACTAAAAATAGAACTACCCTACGACCCAGCAATGGCACTACTAGGCATTTATCCACGGGATACAGGGGTGCTGTTTAGAAGAGACACATGCACCCCCATGTTTATAGCAGCACTATTAGCAATAGCCAAAGTATGGAAAGAGCCCAAATGTCCATCGATGGATGAATGGATAAGGAAAATGGTATAGATATACAATGGAGTATTACTTGGCAATAAAAAAGAATGAAATCTTGCCAGAAAGTATGTATCTTTTGTGGGGCTTCTTTTGGTCAGTATTATGCCTAGATATTCATCTATGTTGTATATTGAAGAGCTGTTATTTTTTTTCATTGCTGTGTTGTATTTTTATGTAATGACTGCTTTTGACTGCTTCTCCAGGTGTGTTATCTTAAAACTTTAATGGGACTGAACGAGCTAAAATATTCTTATTTTTAAAAAAATGTATATATATATATATTTATTTATTTTGGGGGGGTAGGGAGAGAGCAGAAGGAGGGGCAGGGAGAGAGTCCCAAGCTGACAGCCCAAAGTGAATCCGTGAAATGAGATTGTGGCCTGAACTGAAGTCCAGAGTCAGACACCTAACCAAATGAGCCACCCAGGTGCCCCCCCACCTTTTTTTTTTTTTAGAGTTTATTTATTTATTTTTAGAGAGAGCGTGTGATCAAGGGAGGGGCGGGGTGGGGGAGAGAGAATCCTAAGTAGGCTCCACCCTGTCAGTGCAGAGCCCAACCCAGGGCTCCAATTCACGCTGGGACTTGAACTCACGAACCGTGAGATCATGACCTGACCTAAAACCAAGAGGCCGATGCTTAACCGACTGAGCCACCCAGGTGCCCCTGATGTAAAATATTCTATTCTTCTCTACTTCTATGTAGTTGTTTGCCTCCTCCACTATGATGTAGTTGATCCTCAATCAGTTAACAATTTTTTTTAAATACCTACTAGATATACAGCATCGCTGGGGAAAGAGGTACGAGACATCACCCCCGCCATCAACTGTTTCACAATTCATTGACAGTCAATACACTTTATGCATTTATTCACAGCTAAAACGATCAAGGTGTTGTCTGGGTTCTAACAAAGTGGAATTGCCACCAGGGTTTCTTTTCGTTGGGTTTGTCTGAGTTCTTTGTATTGTTCTGGCAACAGGGGTTGATCCCGGGGATAGGAGCAGCTAACGATTCAGTCCATCAATCTGTCAGTTTTTATTGAAAGCCCACTTACTATATGCTCCGCGTGTGCTTCGTCTAGATGGTTCTCTTCTGATCTAGTTTCTTACCCTCAGTGCTATTGACAGTTAGGGCCGGATACTTCTTTCTGGTGGGGCAGTAGCACCTACTTCCTCCCCGCCCCTCAGCCGTGACGACCAAAAGTGTCTCCAGACATTCCCGGGTGACCCTTGGGGAGCAGGATCACCCCCAGTCGGAAACTGCTGTCCCGGTCATGCTGCTAGTGCTTTGACATTTTAGTTCGTACACTGTTTTGGATACTTACTGGGAACTTCTGCTAGGAGGAACCGAGGAGACACTTTGGAGGAACGGGGAAGGTGGTCTCCGGGTTCTCTGCTCTGTACCTGGATGTGTGAGGCGCACAGATTTCACTTCTGGGGTGGAGAAGAGTATGAAAGAAGGCACGAAAGTAGAAATTGGTCAGCCTTGCCGGCAGCTATTGATAGGGCAAATGGTCAAACTCAAAAGTGGCACTTCTGAAGAATGTGCTGGCAGTCTGAATCTCTAAGTGATTTTCATGGCTTTTGAAAATTCAAGAACTTCTAAGACCACCACGGTTTGGAATTCTGCCTTTAGTCATAGGCCTGGGGTAGACATAAAGTTCCCATAGTGCTTTTAATTATGAGGTTTCGACCAGGGTTCCAACTGGCATTTGCAGCTGGGGTTTGATCAGAGAAACTCTTGTCCTAAAATATGAGAAAAATTGAATAATAAAAGCACCATGCCGATGGCTTTTCATTTATTTGTGTAGAACCTGCCTGGTTCCAGGAAGGATTTAAAGTGGTTGCCCATCACTGTATGTGCTTTCTTTGGCGTTGGTTTAAAATACCCACCAAGTAGAGATGTATAGGGCGTCCCCTAAGCAGACCATCAGTGAAATCATGAATTAATTGTAGATTTGGAAGGGTTAGCAGAAGAGCCTTCTCTATCTTGCCTCTGGCCCTCTGTCTGCTTGGACACCTGCCGGTTAGGAACCTTTGGCGGTCCTCAGGTTGGGGAGCAGATACCTTGGCAGGCTTAGGTGGTCATCAAAGACACCGAGAAGGAGCCCAGCCCAGTTTCTGGCAATTCCGTCTGTCACTGGGTTTTATGCCTGTGTTCAAAATATTTCATTTCTCCATCTGTGAAATGGAGATAATCCTTCCTCACCTTGCAGGGCTGTCGGGAGGATTAATTAGCTAATGTTCCTCAAGTGCTTTGAAGATGAAAAGGCTTGTGGAAGTGCTAAGTAGTATTAAGAAAGACAGCGAGTGTCTGCTAGAAGTGCCCTGATTTTCCTCATTCGCTTTCAGCAGTTGTGTGTCCCTCTTGACTTTTAAGTGTGTTTCATGGAGCAAAGTGCCGGCACGGTGGGCAGGACGATGGGCTGAGCGCTGGAGAACAAAGGCAGTGCCGTCCTATGTTATGCCTTGATACTCATTTGGCTTATCAATTGGCATGACTTCTGAGGATCCTTAGCTCAGAATGTTTTAATCATCGAGTTCTGGTAGTTATCAAAGGTGAGCTCAATGGACTTGGAGTCGGAGGGAGGAAATGGGGTCGAAGAGGTCAAGCCAGATGGCCTTCAGCTGGAAGGATTGCTGGAAAGGGAGGTCACTTGGGAAGTTGTGAAAGGTGAGAAGACTGCCCGGGAGAGAAGCTGAGAGGAAAATGCTGTGTTCTCTTGCCTTTTACCAATCGGAATAGAAAGAACTTCCGCTGTCTCAGCGGTAGCTTGCTTCATGCCTCCTGATCATGTCTTTCGTGAGATGAATTTCTCCTTCCCGGTGCAGACTTAGAAGAGGGATTCCACGCTGCGTTGGGAAGCGTCTACCGCTCTCGGACTGGTGGCTTCTTTAGATCTTGCAACCTTCTTAGCATCTTTTTGAGGCTTGTTACTGTTTGTAATAAGTCCCTTGAGCCTGAAAGAAGAAAAAGAATAGTACCAGTAATATTCAATCATTTGTTGATTTGAATCTGGTAATCTTTTTTAAAATTCCAGTATAATTAACTACAGTGTTATGTTAGCTTCAGGTGTATAATCTAGTGATTCAACAATTCTGTACATAACTCAGCACTCTTCATGAGAAGTGCACTTTGAATCCCCTTCACCTATTTCACGCATCCCCCCAGCCACCTCCCCTCTGGCCACAACCAGTTCTCTATACTTAAGAGCTCTTTTTGTCAGTCACCTTCTTCTTCATTTGTTTTGTTTCTTAAATTCCACATATGAGTGAAATCATACGGTATTTGTCTCTCTCTGACTTATTTCACTTAGCATTATAGTCTCTAGGTCCATCCATGTCGCTGCAAATGACAAGATCCCATCTTTTCATGGTTGAGTGATAGTCCATTGTGTGTGTGTGTGTGTGTGTGTGTGTACACATATACCACATCTTCTTTATCCATTCATCTGTCAGTGGACACTTGGGCCTCTTCTGGAATTTGGCTATTGTAAATAATGCTGCAGTAAACACAGGGGTGCATATATCTTCCGCATTAATGTTTTTGTATTCTTTGGGCAAATACCCAGTAGCGGAATTACGGGATCATATGGCAGGTCTATTTTTAATGTTTTGAGGAATCTCCATACCGTTTTCCACAGTGGCTACACCAGTTTACATTCCCACCAAGAGAGCAAGAGGGTTCCCTTTTCTCCACATCTTTGCCAAGCCTTGTTGTTTCTTGTCTTTTTAATTTTAGCCATTCTCATAGGTGTGAGGTGATATCTCATTGTGGTCTTAATTTGCATTTCCCTGATGACTGGTGATACTGAGCATCTTTTCGTGTGTCTGTTGACCACCTGGATGTCTTCTTTGGAGAAATGTCTATTCATGCCTTCTGCCCAGTTTTAAATCGGATTATTTGTGGTTTTTTGGTGTTGAGTTGTATAAGTTCTTTATATATTTTGGATGCTAACCCCTTATCACATATATCATTTGCAAATATCTTCTCCCCTTCAGTAGGTTGTCTTTTTGTCTTGTTGATTGTTTCCTTTGCTGTGCAGAAGTGAATGTTGTAATCTTAAAAATTCTATCTATTTCTTCTGAGAAGTTTCTTTGGCCATTGACTTTGAAAAACATCTTGCTTTAGACTATGGATATCCTCCTGAAATGCTAAGGGCAAACCACATTTCGATAAGTCAGGTAATTTTAGGGACCCCATAGGAGTTCGTCATTTAAATGATGCTTAGAGTGAATCCTTGCATAAGGTAAAGTATCTGGAATATTTTGTATCTTTCAAGAACTTCTGTCTGCTGAATTTATCAAGTGTATATGTGGTGGGGGGAGGAAAAGAAAGTAAAGACCAAGAGGCAACATATGGCAGCTTCTCCCCTGAAGTGACCCTCTGGAAAGGGTTGTGCTTCTGTCATTTTGGTGGGATGGATCACAATGACATAACGATGGTCAGGAAGCCAGGGAGAAAGCTGAGAGAGTGGCATTTATAGGTCCTTCTCTTTAAATTAGGTCTGCTTATGGTCTGTCTGTTATTTATTCTCCTTCATTTGTGAAACTGAAGCTCTGGAGTCCCTTGTATTCAGAGGCCTCTTGGCAACCTTGTGAGGAATGGGAGAGTTCATTCTGCTCAGTGTCCGGTGAGTGGAACTCAACCATGATGGAGCTCAACCTGTCAGACTCACAGAAAAATGTCCATTACATATTCCAGCTGTTCCTTAAACATGCTCCCTAAGAGCTATTTCCATTTGTTAGCTGTCAGAACAATGTAGAGGAATTGCTCTCGACCCTCGATGTCATCAGCCACCTTTGTTTATACACCATTTTTTTTTCTCCATTAGCCAATTGGTGTTTGGCAAAGAGAAAGCACAGGCTCAGAACTTTCCATGTTGAGTTGCCTCCCCAGCCTTGGTTTCCTGGCAAAAGGAAATTAAGGCGGAATTTGGTTGTTCATGTTTTCCCTCCTGTTTATGAGACCTGCCCGAAGCTGAATTCAAGCACCTCCATTGACATTGGCAAAGATGGAGGTCTGAGTTCACGCATCGCCTTGGAAACTGGATCCCATTATTGCTGGGAAAGGAATGCTTGGTTACCCAGAGCTTTAGGATAGGGAATGTTGATTCCACCTCTCAACGTTCCTGCCTGGAGTCATCAGAGATGCAGGCAGGCTGAAGCAAGTGGCTTCTCAAAACTTTGATTCTCTCCGAGTCCCATGGGCATTGGAACTGGAGACTTTAGGGTTCAATGAGTGGGATGTTCGGCTAGAATTTTTCTCACAAACCTGGATGTTTTTTCCCTGTGAGACAAAAGGTCATTCTGTCTTCCAACCCAAGTGATTTGGACTTTTCAGAAATCCCAGTGATGTGTTGGAATCATCTGGTACCAGCCTTCGAGAGCCGATCGCAGACATCTCTCCCCAATTTGGGTTCAGTGACTTCATATTGGTAGCTTGAAATCTGTCACGGTGGGAGTTTTTACACCATGGAAATGGTCGAATGCTTCAAATCCAGGCTCCCCACTGCCCAAGCCGTTTGTTCAATACCAGCACACATAGGAAGCTTTTCTCACCCCTAACATGCTCTCAGCCTCACTTGTGAGCTGTTTAGCTTAAAGGGAGGGGACGCTCTCTGCTGTGCTTCCATTGTGTGTACCTGTTGTGTACAGGCAGACTGCCCCTTGTTCTCTCATCTGCTATAATCAGCGTGAGAGCAAGCATTGTGGGGCCGTGTGGCAGATCACCAGGGTGATGACTCTGCTCCGTTTGCTAATAAGCTGTATGACAGGTCATTTTACCTCTTTTGAGCTCAGCTTCCTCCTCAGTATAATAAAAATAAGTTGGATCATTAGATGATTGCTAAGTTTCCTTTTGACTTTAACGTTCCATGATTCAATGGATGCTTAGCTGCTGGAAAATGTCATGTCTTTTAAAGGTTTGGGACCTTCAGAGTTCTCTTGTTTTCTCTCTGGATCTTGGGCTCCCAATAATTTCACCTGTGTCTAGACTTCTACCTCCAGTATGAACGAATGGGGCCCCCCCGGGTGAGAACCATCATTAGTTCATTCCTTTTTAATTTTTTTAATGCTTATTTATTTTTGAGACAATGCGAGAGACAGAGTGCAAGCAGCGGAGGGGCAGACAGAGGGAGACACAGAATCGGAAGCGGGCTCCAGGTTCTGAGCTGTCAGCCCAGAGCCCGACGCGGGGCTCGAACTCACGAACCGTGAGATCATGACCTGAGCCGAAGTCGGACGCTTAACCGACTGAGCCACTCAGGCCCCGCAATTAGTTCCTTTTTTTAAAAGTTTATTTCATTTCAATAGAGAGTGTGCACGATCATGGGAGGGCAGGGAGAAAGGGAGAGAGAGAATCCCAAGCAGACTCTGCACTATTAGCACGGAGCCTGACATGGGGCTTCAGCTCAGGAACCATGGGATCGTGACCTGAGTCGAAACTAAGAGGCAGACTCAACTGATTGAGCCACTCGGGCGCCCCTGATTAGTTCCTTTTATCTGGAGGTGTCAAAGCACGTTCAAGGCAGCAGTCAGTACCCTTCATGGCCGCCCCGCAGAGGAAGGCTGTATGAGTGTGCCTGTTTTATAAGGGGTCTGTCATGGAGGTGAGCTGAGGGTCTGCAATCACTGACTTCTCTTGAGCAGAAAAGAGGCTACTTGTGGCCTTGAAGAAGTTCCAGTTTTGAGATGAATCTGCTGTACGTCGCCCCAGTTCACTTGGCACGCTCAGCCTGGTTAGGTTTTCGCCAGTCCAGAAGATTTTGGAATATATGTTTAAATAAAGCACTCTTCAAAGTAACAGAAGTACGGGATGGGTTTGTACTGGGGATTGAAGGTAGACTTAATGGAATTGTGAAAGAGATCAAATCCACCTTTATGGGATGCCTGGAAGGAGAAGGGGTGCTGATAGGAGCTGGGACAGATGAAAGTTGGGCAATTGTGTGGTTTTGCTTAGAATCTTGTCAAGACACGTGGGCCTGTATTTCGGCACCTGCAGAAATATGTGTCCGTGCGACGAGCCCTCTCTGCCCAAGTGGGCCAACTCCTGTCAACTGTTACTATGATTGTGTGTATGAGGCCACTTCCCCTTGGATCAGGAATCCTGAATGCCCTGCTAGCTGTGAACGGTGCGTTACCCGCCCCCACCATCCCGACTGGGCTGTCCGTGCTCAGTGGCTGCAGCTGGGATTCCCACACCTGAGGGTTTGGGCCACTGGGGCTGCCGCCAAAAGCATAGGCTATGTGAGGGGCTGGCAAAGAGCTAAATTCCTCTGGGATTCAACCTCAGAAGAAAAGCAGAGCTCTGTTCTGTACAGACAGCAGAGGCTGGTTGCAAACCTCTTAGCTTCCAACAGCGGCCCAAATCAGAGGTCTTCAAACGTTTCTTGTGAATTATATTGAAAGAAATTAAGCCCCGTCTTGTACATTTTATATTTGACATCTGAATTTTTTTATGATAAGTTTAATTTGTTGCAAAAAGAAATGCATTTTCCAGCACCTCGTGTGTTCTCACGATTCAAAGTGTGATTCATGGACCACTAACACCAGCATCCCCTGGAAGTGTGTTCGAAATGCACAGTCACAAGTCCTTCCCTGGCCCTGCTGAATCGGAATCAGCATTTTAATAAGCTTCCCAGGTGATTTATGTGCACGTTGAAGTCTGAGAAGCACTGGTGTATATCATATACAAACTTTAAGTGTATCTTTATCAAAACCTTTCCATTTGTGAAAAAAGGTCTGTTATGTGCCCTAATTGGAGAAACCATTTCTTATTGGGAAACCACCGGCCAAAGCAGACTTGCTGTTAGTCAGGAAAAAGAATTGACTTGTTCATTGATTCAAGTGAATGCGTTAATATGTGTGCTTGGCCAGTCTTCTCCCTTCTGAGTTCTATCCTAGGATGGATGGGTAGCTGCATGGCTAGAAAAATCCATAAGGCACAAAACTGTGCCATGAATTTGCCACCTGGATAAAATATGGCACTGTAGCCTTCCATATTTCTTACTGGAGCTTTCTTTATTTAACTCTTGGGATTCCCCCTCTAACATGATGCTGTCTGAAAGTACCCAGTAAGGTTGAGGGTGGGTGGGCAATATACCAGAGGAGTACAGAGGAGCAGGTTAGCTTGAGAGAGGCAAACATATGGAAGCTGAAGATCTGGAAGGAGAATCTCGTAAAGCTCTCCATATGCCCTTTACTGCCTGAAAGTTTTCAGGGACTCTAGTGGTAGGTGAAGCCCAGTCTCAGAACATTGAGTTGGAGAACGAGTTAATGCCCTTTTGGAACTTCCTGGATTCAAGCCTTTTAAACTCCTTTCTGCCCTTGAATTCGTGTGTGTGTGTGTGTGTGTGTGTGTGTGTGTGTGTATGTATGTGTGTATGCGTGCGCATGCATGCGTACATATGCACACTCGCCCGAGTATGTTAAACGAAAGAAACTTAGCACCAGTTCACCCCAGCCAAAGATGGTGCCTGTCCTGTCATCACTCTTGAATTCTAACTTCAGGTGAACTTGTAACACCTACTGTGCACCAGGCACGGTACCGTGCCCTGTAGATACAGGGAATCCGTCACTATTAGTAACCAATATGCAAGCACTGGTGGGAAGCATATAGGGATTTTCATAGGATCTGGAAAGAAGGGATGGCAAGAAACTCCCAGTGTTAACCTAGCAGCTCAACCCCCTTATTAGAGGGGAAGTTCCTAAAGAAGGGATAACGAAGTCTATTAAAGACAAGATGCGTCTGCCTGTGTCTGTGCGCATGTGCGTGCCATACAGCTCAAACCTTCACAGACCTGCACTGTTATCCAAGTGCTTTAATGTTTAATTCCCTTTGATTTGGTCCACAGTAACATCAAGTGTTTCTGCGGGCAATTCCAAGGCATCTGAGGAGCCTTGCTGGGAATTAAAATCTAGTAAGACCTTCAGAGGAATTGGAGAAGGGGAACTTTATTGGTTTTCAGGCTGGTCTTATAATTTCATTTTGTTTTCTGTCTGCGACACACATGCACAGGGTCTTTTATCACCCATTAGGCATGGGTCCTGCCAATCACAAGATTGAAGATGAGGAAAATCAGCAAGTGCTTGGGGAGAAAGCAGAGCCATTACGTCGCCGTGGCTGGGACAGCCAGGCCAACCCAGGGGGATGCATCAGAAAAGAAATGACGTAGACATGTTCTATTGCTTTCCTTGAGCTATGGCCCATGGCAACTTGTTGGCTTTGGTCCTGGGATCAAGTTAATGCTGAGTTGCTGTCAGCATTACTGGTTGTAAAGTGGCCTTCTCCTTTTCCTACCGGAGGCGAGATCATTCTGGGTGTTTGTGGGGAGAATGTTCTCTGAGTGGTATCACAGAACTTCTCACCAATACCGTTTGGAGCTCCTTGGCCACCGTCCCCTCCCCTCTGTGCAAGGCTGCAGGGGTGGAGGTTTGGACATCGTTGAATGCCCAGAGGCCACTAGCTGTTGGTGCCAGGTCTCTCTCTCTCTGTTTTTGTCTTTAATTTGGTAATTTAAATTTTTTATACCATTTCAAATTTACAGAAAAGTTGCAAGAATAATACAAAGAGCCTTTTCATGACACTGACATTGCCTGTTACAATATTAACATTTTTGAAGAGTTCGTGCCAGTTACTTTGTAGAATTTCCCTTATTTTGAATTCTCCTGATGTTTTTGCCTTGTTCCATTCAGGTTATACATCTTTTCTTTTCTTTCTTTCTACCTTCCATCCATCCGTCCGTCCATCCATATATTGAGTGCTGAACATTTATTAAGTAAAGTGCTTACTTTTTAAAACATTAAAAAATAACCCGTCTCTTGAAATACTGTTCACTTGTTTGAAACATAGAGTTCATTGGTTTTTAGTAAACTCAGATGTGCAGCCATCACCCCCAAAAGAAGCCTCTGTACCCATTAACGGCTGCTCCCCATTTCCCCTCCCCCCAGCCCCTGGCCACCACTCATCTATTTTTGTCTCAATGGATTTGCCTATTCTAGACACTTCATATAAATAGAATCACAATATGTGGCCCTTTTACGGCTGAATAATATTCTGTTGTATGGATGTGCCACATTTTGTTTATTCGCTCATAGTTGTTTGTTTCCACCCTTTGGCCTTTATCGATAATGCTGATAGAACCATTTGTGTACAGGTTTCTGTGTGATCATATATTTTTGTTTCTTTCTGGAAAATGCCTATGAATGGCACTGCGGGGTCCTGTGGAAGCTCTCTATGGCCTTTGCAGGAATAGGTCATGCGTTTTTGACCTGTTAGAGTCCTGGGAGGCCCAAAGGTAGGAAAGGGGGGTGAGTTGTTATGCGGTAGACCTGGGTGGCTCTCAGCGGGGACGCAGCGGGGGCACTGCCATTTTTATGAGCGCTACAAGCTCATCTTCTTCAGCAACTCCTGGTCTCGTTTTCCAGAGACTGATGACCGTCCTGGGTCTGTGACCCTGGCCAGAACTAGGGGTTTTTGATGTTCAGCCTCTCCTGAGGGATGCCTAGGAGACATGACCCCCCCCCCCCCAGAGAGCACGAGAGACTGTGAGCCCCCTATCTGCGGGCAACATAAACCAGCT
Organism: Prionailurus bengalensis; assembly: GCF_016509475.1. NCBI lineage: Eukaryota > Metazoa > Chordata > Mammalia > Carnivora > Felidae > Prionailurus > Prionailurus bengalensis. The sequence goes on from NC_057361.1 coordinate 13,898,362, forward strand.
GTTCAGCTCCGTCAGCTCTCATCTCATCTGGAACTGCCTTTCCTAGGTTTGCCCCCAGACAAGGGCCCAAGTTAGAGCCTTGTACTTGCCAGCCTCCTTTAATTGCGTCCTTCACTTCGCAGGCTGTTATTTGTGTGGTGGTGTCTGGGCCTTGACTGGAGGGCCATGTTTTTTGTTTTTTGTTTTTTTTAAACTCAACAGTTTAGTAAGATGTTTGATGGAACCTAGTGATTCATCTATTTCATGAAGAAGGGGAGGAGCGTGTGTGTGTGTGTGTGTGTGTGTGTATGGTGCGGAGGGGTATGGCGCACTGAGAAGTTACCCTTAAAACAGAAGCAGCTCAGGCTGGAAAAGCCACCACTTTCCAGCCCCTCCCCACCAGGGGCTTTAATTACAGAGCAATTTCTTCTGCTTTGTCGAACTGACCTGAATTTGGGGTGGGATCTCTTCCCTGATTTACACCACAGGCAGGTTTGGGCTCCATCTTCCATTCATGTGTCTTCATCCTATGTGGAGCAGTGGCTCAGATCATGGCAAGGACTGGGCTTGAAGCTTCTTGCCCTGGAATTCAAAACCATCTCTGCTTTAGGGTGTAGTGGATAGGAGTGAAGGCCATGGAGGTAGACTGCCTGGGGGTAATCCTGGCTCTGAATGACCCTGGACAAGTAACTTAACCTCTTGGAGACCAGTTTTCTCATCTGTAAAATGGGAGTAAGAATAATACCTACTTCATACAGTTAGTGGGCAGATTAAATAGGTTGACGGATGTAATACTCTAATTAGAAGGTTCTTGGTAAGAGTTTTTAGCTCCATTTATTGTTATTACTATGCTATGTTCCATCCACTATGGTAATTGGCTCAGCTCAGATATTACCTCCTCTATGAAGCTGTGCCTGGTGCCTGGCATATAATAGATGCTCAATAAATATTTGTTCAATGAATGAATAAGCAAATGAATGAATACATTTGCTCCCATCTGGGAGCAATCCACTTCTCCTTGAGGCTTATGTTTTTCTTTTTTCTTTTCTTTCCTTTTCTTTTCTTTTCTTTTTTTTTTTATTTGAGAGAGTACATATATGCAAGTGGGGGAGAGGGGCAGAGGGAGGGAGGGAGGGAGAGAGAGAGAGAGAGAGAGAGAGAGAGAATCTTAAGTAGGCTCCATGCTCAGTGCAGAGTCCAATGTGGGGCTCGATCCCATGACCCTGGGACCATGACCTGGGGTGAAGTCAAGAGTCAGATGCCCAGCTGACTGAGCCACTTAGGTGCCCCTCCTTGAGGCTTTGATAGCACTTTGTCCCTACGTTCTTTTATGGAGTTTTCCCCATTTAACCTTTACTGGAGTTAATTGTTCTTATCCAGATGGTCAGCCCTTGGAGAGTAGAACTGTTTCGGTATTTCCTGTGAGGCTTTGCATGGAGGGCAATAACTATTTGGTAAATAATTAATCCTTTTTGAAAATGGTGGCCTTAGAACATTACATTGCTGAGGTTTTTTGTTTGTTTTCTTTTTTTACTGGATGCAAACGCAGAGACATATACATACAGAGAAAGTACCTCTCCAACAATTTCATGACGTGTGGCTTTCTTTTTTCCTAAAGGAAGTGATAAAGGTAAAAGTTAAGGAGGTAGGTGACAGTGGGAGCCAGAGACTCATAGTAAATAAAAATGTGAGTTCAGTTCAAAGAACGTATTGATGTTAAAGTTTTATTGGAGTTTAACAATTTTAGAAAATATATAGGTTTCATTCTGCTTTGAACTCCTTCAAATGGTGTGTGTGTGTGTGTGTGTGTGTGTGTGTGTGTGTGTGTGTGTTTAAATGAAAGTGCACAAAAACCCTTTGGTTCTGTCTGAAAAATAATGGATTATTAGCAATGGGTTCTGAATTTCAAAGCTCGTCACTGTTACTGTGCCTCTTGGGTTCATGGTTGGAAATGCTCTGGTTGTCTAATGGGGAGCTGAGGCATAAGGCCTGTCTCTTCTCATGTCTGGCTCATTAGAAAGAACAAGAAGTCACTTGGCCAGTGGTCCAGAAGAGAGCAGGGTTGGTCTACATGCAGACCAGGCTTTCTCCTGGATGCTCAGAGGACAGGTGACAGGTCAAAGGGAGGTGGATCCTGCAGAGATCTCACCATGTTGTTTAGGATCAGGTAACATATGGCCAAGCTGGGAAGTAGAGAAGTGAGTTATGTCCCGAGGACAGAAGTCATGTGCATCTAAGCAGAGGTATGGAGTGGGTCAAGACAATTTTTCTTCACTTTGACCTTTGAATGTGTGGCTTATTTATTCACTGAAGTTTTGGTAAGCTGGTGAGAAAAAAAATTTACGTATATTATCCATGGTAAGTTAACTGTTGAAACACCCTCAAACCTCAGCGACCTATCCCAGTAAATGTTTATTTCTAACTCATGCTACAGTCCCATGTGGGGTGGCAGAGGGTGGAGGAGGGGGCTGTACTTACATGCGGTCATTCGAGAACCCAGGCTCCTTCTGTCTTGAGGCTCTACCCTCTCCCTTAGGGCCTTGGAGTCCTCTACCGGATCCCCAAATCCAGCCAGCAGCAAGGGTGGGAGGATGTGAAGGAGTTTTTATTTTATTTTATTTTGTTTTGTTTTGTTTTATTTATTTATTTTTTTGAGGGGGGGGGCGCACAGGTGAGCAGAGGAGGGCAGAGGGATACAAAGAGAATCCCAAGCAGGCTCCACGCTCAGTGCAGAGCCCGAGGTGGGGCTCGATCCCACAACCCCGGGATCATGACTTGAGCTGAAATCAAGAGTGGGACGCTTGACCGACTGAGCCACCCAGGCGCCCCTGAAGGCAGGTTTTAAGGGCTAGGACTGGAAATGGCATTTATCACTTCCGCCCACATTCCATTGGCCAGCCTCATCATGGCCATGTCTAGGCTCAGGGAGGCTGGGAAATGGGGTCTAGCAGTGTGCCCAGAGCAAAGGCAAATGGTTTGGTGAAAAAATAGTTCATCTGTGCCACAGAAAACAAACTGGAAACTTCCCCTCTTAGTTGCCATACGGAGGGACAGGGTATTTTACTGTGGTTTGGAAAAATGCTTGATTTAAAAACTGCTACCAACATGTCTCCGAGAAGGGGCCAGCGCTGAATGAGCCAAGGGCAATCATGGGCAATCATTTGTTCAAACAGTTTTCTGTTAAGCATCTGCCCTGGGTCAGGCATTATCTTGGGCACGGGGACCATGATGGCAAGCAATAGCAGCATCACTCCCTGTCCTCTTAGAACTGGCATTTGTCAGAAGACAGGCAATTGAGTGTGCAAACTTCCTACAATATGAGGACAGCGTGAAGGAAAGTAGGGGAGCACATAGGCAGAGACCTAGGCCAGTCTGAGAGAGCCAGAGAAGTTTACAGGAAAAAATGACATCTACACCGACACTTGAAGGGAAGGGCTACAACACTTGGCTGAAGGAAGGCAGAGAAGTGGCATAGGTAACTGGGTATTAGGAAGGGGGCATAGCTCAGTGGATCTCAGCCTTGATCGCACTTTGGACGCACTTGGGGTAGACTTGGCCAATTAACTAAGAATCCTGGGGTGCGGGGTCTGGGGGTAGGTCCAGGCATTGATCTTATTTGTAAAAGAAGCTTCCCAGGTGATTCTGATGCATGGCCATGGTCAAGAATCACTACAACAACAGCATTTATTCATTCATTCATTCATTCATTCATTCTTCTTTTTAAAGGTTATTTTGAGAGAGAGCATGCAAGCAGGGGAGGGGGAGAGAGGGGGGAGAGAGAATCCCAAGCAGGCTCCGCAGGGTCAGCGCAGAGCCCAACATGGGGCTCAAACTCACGAACTGTGAGCTCATGACCCCAGCCGAAGTCACCCAGGCTGAGCGCCCCAGAAGAGCAGCTTTAAAGAGAGGGCAGGAGGGAGGGAGCACCGGTCCTGGGAGGGGGGGCAGGACTGAAAGCTTTTCAGACTGAAGTCGCTTCCAGGCTGAGATTTGGGGTCACTGGGGCACAGGGCAGGAGCTCAGGAGGAGCCACTTCCAGGAGCTCTTTCCTCTGGGTATTGGGGGGGAGGGTCCCTTCTCCCCCGAGGTCTCAGCCTGGCAGGGCTTCACCAGCACTGAGCTCGTCTTGCCGGGTCTAATGATCTCATTGCCTGCCTTTGGTGGTTTCGAGGGAGGCAGGCTGAGAGAGCAAGGATGGCGTGTGCAAAAACCCGCCTCTCTGATTTCTTAAGCAGAGAAGGGCCAGAGTGCAGGCCTGGCTGGCGACTGGCTGGAGGCCGCTTCTCCCTGGGGCCGGCAGGGTGCAGGTGCAGCCTCGGAATTGTCAGCTAGCCGTTTCAGGAAGCTGGTGAGCAGACACGCGTGGCTCCTGTAGAAAGGACCCAGTGGGATGTATCTGCTCAGCGTGGGGTCCTACACCTCATGGAGGGCTCCACAGACCATTGTTTCTGGACCCACCTTGGGCCTGTCTTAAGGAGAACACAGACTCCCAGGCCGTAGGCCTGCGTGCTAAACAGGCTTGGTTTTTGCAGGCCTCAGGCCTTCCCCAGGCCACACCATTTTGTTTGTGTGTCTGGAAGCCTCTGGAATGTTCTTGGTAGCACATACAGACCTGTTTACCCATGAGGAGCTGGACCTTAACCTGAAAAGCAGACACTTTGTTCCTGTTTTGAAAGCATAAAGCCTTAATCTTATGATTCTAGCATTCACACTACCAACTTGGAGACGTAAAGATATCGGAGCTGGGTATTGACTCAAAGTCAGGGCTGTGTCTCTCAGAGGCTGTGAGGCTTGCGGGCAATCATCCCAAGTAAAGAGGATAGCTTGTTTAAGAATAAAACAGAAGGAACGGTTCAGATCCATTTTTACTATTTTTGTCACAGAAAAGCTAGGGGTTTTCCTCAGGGATAAAGGAAAAAATAGCTCTCTTCTGTATCAGAGCTCTGTCTTCTCGTGGTGCCCTCTCGTGCATGCCTCTGCAGGCATGCTGGCTGCTGGGCGTGGGAACGGAGGTTTGAAAATGGTGTATATGTGGATACTGACCTCATGGATATATATCAATATCTAGAAACTGCTTTAAAAGTGAAATTGTAGTGATTATGTCAATGATTATACTGTAGCCATTTTCCCGGGAGATTCCAGGTAAAGATTTAGGGAAAAAAATCAAGCCACCCCCTCCCCCCCGCACCCCACCCCGCCCCATCATTTTCCACTGTGGGTGATTGGCCGCCATGGTGGTATGTGACCTGACTTCTGTTTTCTCCCGTATGTGAACGTAACCTGCTGCAATCCAAGACGTCCAGGAGAGCCAACTTGGGTTCTGTGCCAGAAACAACCCTGTTCTCCGACTCAAGGGTTCTTACCTCGCAGTTCTTCCATTTGACGGCTGAGAAAACAGAAAGCCCCAGAGGTCAAGTGCCTGGTCCATGGTCATACACCTGTTTAGGGGCAAAGCCAGGACTAGAAACCTGGTCTCCTGGAATTTAGACAAGGCCCATTACAAGCGGGTTTTGGATTGCTTGCCAGTCCTCATCATTTGTGTGGAATATGTGTGTTGAGAAGGATTCTGAGGCCGGGTATTTACTCACTCAGAAGTGCTGTAACTGACTAGCTCGGTCTCCCTGGGGTACAGGTGAGAGGATTTGCTGTAGTGTTTGTTTGTCTCCCGCTGTTGTACCCTGCTAGGTAGGCTCTGAAGTAGGTTCTGGAGCTCCTGTTGCCCCCACTCGTGTGCCAGTGTAAGCCCTGGCCTCTTCAGATGATCTGACAACAGTGTTTGCCACCCCTACAGGGAGGCCCTGGAGGAGGGCACCAGAGCATTCTGAGCCCACGGGGGCATTTTCTCCTGATGATTCTGAACGAGGCCCGTCAGAACTCCCGAGCCTAGAATGTCCTCCTTGGTGTCTCTAAGATACATCTCAGGGAGTGGGACGGGAGATGAAAACAGTGCTTTCAAAGCAGGCAATCATTTTGGGCGCTTTCTTGAGTGGTGTGAACACACGCGTGCACACACACACACACACACACACACACACACACACTATGGTCCAAGAGCACCAGGAAGACCTCTCATCGAAGAATTATGTGCCTCATACTCGGGAGGCTTTGATGCATCTTGCATTTTGATGACTTGAGGTTGGGACTTCCTCGTCCCCTTCCCCTTTGCCCTCCTCCCACAGCTCATTTCCCTGGGAGGCAGGCTCTTGAGCTAAGGGTTAGAAGTCTCGCCTTTTCCTCCCAGGGAAACAGGCCCCACCTGCAGGACAAGACGGAGAGCCCTGGGGTCTCTCCCAGGGAGGCTCCAGTTCTCAGTCTCAGAGGCATTAGTTCTCTGGCTTCATTTTGAATTTTTAAAAAATGTTTTATATTTCATAGAGAGAGAGCATGAGCAGGGGAGGGGCAGAGAGAGAGGGAGACACAGAGTCTGAAGCAGGCTCCAGGCTCTGAGCTGTCAGCACAGAGCCCAATGTGGGGCTTGAACCCACGAACCGTGAGATTGTGACTTGAGTCCAGGTCGGATGCTCAGCCCACTGAACCACCCAGGTGCCCCCACTGGCTTCATTTTGGATCACTTTATGGGGGGCAACTGACATTCAGTTTTTCCTCGTCTCCCACTTCTGCTTCTTGGGAGGCTTAGGCAAGTTACCTAATTGCACTAAGTCTCAGTTTCCCCATCTGTAAAATAGAGAGTGTTAGTTCCCACGTTGTGGAATCTTGTGAGGATTAAATCATCGGGTGTGCCTGGCAAGTGACCAGTAACTGTGCCCTGATATTTGTGTGTGTGTGTGTTCTCTACTATTTTTAAGTCACAAACACAGAGCCCTTGAAGGATCATCCACTAGGTTCTCTAATTTTGTGGGTGGCCATGTGTTTGAGCATTTCAGAGAGAGGGAGAGGTGAGGAGGGAGAAGGAAATCAAGTGAGCGAGCTGGCAGTCTCTGCCTGTGATAAAAGCAGTGACACTGCAGGGAATTGTCGTCTAGACGCGAGATTGCGTATTATTTCAGCCGGTGCATCTGAAACTTTGTACAGATGGATCATCTGGGGAGCTTATTTAAAATGCAGATTCGGGGGCACCTGGGTGGCTCAGTCGGTTAAGCGGTTAAGCGTCAGACTTCGGCTCAGGTCATGAATTCAGAGTTCGTGAGTTTGAGCCTCATGTGGAGCCTGCCTGGGATATTCTCTCTCTCTCTCTCTCTCTCTGCTCCTTCCCCCCTTCAGAATAAAGAAATAAACTTAAAAAAAATAACTTGCAGATTCTGATTCATTAATTCCGGGCTGCTTTCTAGCAAGCATTTCTAACAAGCTCCCGGGCGATGGCGATGCTGCTGGCCTGTGGACCCCAGTTCGACACCAGGTAAGAGTTTAGGAGACAGTGGGCCAAGGCTGCCCTGTAGATTTGGAGCAACCTGAAACTTGACAGCCCTGTGGCTAGTCAGCTAGATTGGTGCATCTAGGAGCTGAGACTTTCTGGGAATGATTGGAGAGATACTGAAGCCCAACTCTGAAGAGCCAGGTTCGAGTCCCGGCGAGGTATCAAGACACAGTGAGCAAGTTGTTTCTCTCCCTCGGCCTCAGCACCTTGGTCGTCTTTAGAGCAGAGGGCGGCCGAAAATACTATGAAGCCTTGCTGTTCCCAGAGTGGTCCTTAGCCCCACGTCCTGGGCCACCTCAGACCTCCTGTGCCCAAAGCCACATTTTAATAAGTTCCCCCGGGGATTCACTTTCATGTTAACATTTGAGAAGTGCCGGTCTAAGACTCCTTCCTACTAGAGGATTCCGTTGATCTAGTACTTTCTAACTCTAGCTCTGGTGACAGAAATCTCAAGTGACTCCATTTATACAATGGGGATGTCTTCATCAGGAAATACCTTCTTTTACTTCTCCCGTAGTAATTTTGGTGATTTGCAAAGAAGGTCAGACCAGTAAAATGTATTCCGAACCAGCATTTCCCTGTGTTTGAGTAGGAGGGAGCGTCAGAATCCCTGAAGAGTGGTCCACCACCAGCAGCGCCCTTCTCGGGCCCTCAGCAGATCGCGGAACGGTGTCCCCAGCTTCCCTGGGCTTGGCGCCACCTCCTCCATTTTCCTTTGATGCTGGTGCACGTTGGCTGTGTTGGGAGGCAGAGCGGGTGCGCGTTCCCACGCGTCTACATATTGGTGCATTGGGTCTCTGATGGGAATTGGGGCTACAAGTGGAGAATTTTTATTGCATAGACTCCAAAAGGAAGAAGCAAAATTGTCCCAGGGTTTTAGTTCCATGGAGGAATTTTGGGGCGCCTGGGTGGCTCAGTCGGTTAAGCGTCCGACTTCAGCTCAGGTCATGATCTCGCGGCTCGTGAGTTCGAGCCCCACATCGGGCTCTGTGCTGACAGCTCGGAGCCCGGAGCCCTCTTCGGATTCTGTGCCTCCCTCTCTCTCTACCCCTCCCCCACTCCCGCTCTGTCTCTCAAAAGTGAATAATGTTAAAAAAAAAATTACTTCCATGGAGGAATTTTTTTAATTATAGAAATTTCAGATACACAGGAAAGATAGAGAATAATATAAGAAACAGAATTTATGTGAAGACGTACATTATTATAAGTAAAATTGTAATGTGGACCAGTGGCATCACCTTTTACAACCATACCCTGAAAACTGGTATTCATAATTCTCAGGCATGTCTTTATATTTTAATATGTGTGTATTCCTAAGCAGCATTTAGTATTGTCTTTGCTTGGTTTGAAATTGGTATACATTGTTTTATGCTCTGTATCCTTCTGCAACCTGCCTTTTTTGCTCAGCATTATACATGGAGATTTATTCATGCTGTTGTAGCTCTACTTGATTCATTTTAATTGCTGTGTATAGTTCATTATATGAAAGTACTTCCATTTATCGATTCTCTGGCTGATCGACGTGGCAGTTGTTTCTGTTTTTTCCTCTTCCAAACAATGCTACAGTGAACATATGTCACTTTTATGCGTATACGTGTGAGTTTTTCAGGGCAGTGTTTTTCACGGAGTGTGTTGTGACCTATTTGTGGGTCATGAACTCAAACCGATGGGTTGCAACTACGTTGAAAAAAAGTAAAATAGAATACATTGAGAATGACCAGAATATGTTTCCCATGGTAAGAGGAGTTACTAGTTCACGGAATTTCTTTCAGTTACGAGGTGACATGGTTTACTTTGATAGCCCATTACTTTATAATTGAAACAAGTTTAGGGAAATTAAACTTACTGTGTGGGTCATGGTCGACCTAGGGACGGGCTTGCTGCGTTGAAAACTGTGTGTATCCTTGGCTTTTCTAGAGCTTGCCAGATTCCTCTTCCAAGTGTACTGATTCACACTGCTGTGAGTTTTCAAGTTGAAAAGCTCAAGAGAAAATAGACCCCAAGGACAGATGGAAGCTAGAGAATTTAAAAAAAAAAAAAAAAAAAGCTTAAAATTCCCACCTTCTTCGCTCCTCTTAACTCTGTGTAAACATTGTGGGTTTTCTTGACCCTGCAAATTTGCTTTTAATCTGAAACAAGAAAAAAGGTTCGAAGGGAATTCCTCATCTTCCTGTCTCTCTTGCCTCAGTTCAGGGAGGGGTGAGCTGGAAGGAGGTATCCATTAATAACAGGAGAGCTGTGTCTAACCTTTGCGCTCTAGCTACTATGGGCAGGTTTTCAAAGATGGACAAAGATTTCTCCAGATCAACGTCAGTGGTGCCATCATTGTTTCTTACTTAGAAATAAAGCAGGGAATGGGGCACCTGGGTGGCTCAGGTGGTTAAGCATCGGCTCTTGGTTTTGGCTCAGGTCATGATCTCATGGTTTGTGAGTTTGAGCCCCTCATCGGGCTCTGTGCCGACAGTGTGGAGCCTGCTTGGGATTCTCCCTCCCTTCTCATTTTCTGACCCCCCGCCCCCAAGAAATAAACTTAAAAAAAAAAAATGAAACAGGGAATTGGGGAACCCAAGGAGCCATCCTCCTATAGTTCATCTTTCTGGGGGGCTGGTCAGTTCCTGCTCTAGTCCCAAACCCCCCTGGAAGGCCAAATCCTGTGTGAGCTGATTGTTATCTGGCTTGCTGCAGCCTGCTTTCCCGGAGATGTGTGTCCATGTATTGTCTCCCTCCATGCACTGCACAAGCAAAGACCAAGAGATGGGAAGAAGGCAGGTTTGGGGGCCCTCCTCCATGCCTCTGCCTGTGCCCAGAACCTACCATTCATCGTCTCCAGTCATCTTGGCAACCCCTCTTTCTGCAGAGGAGGAAAACCGAGCCTCAGAGTTTAGGTGACTTCCCCAGATCACTCATCTGATAGGATAGAATTCCTAACCTTATGGAGACCCTTCTGTATGCCAGGCATTGTTCTAAGCACCTTATATAATTTCCTCTTTACATCTTCACCACATCCCAGTAAAGGTAGGCACCATTATCATCCCAGCTTTACAGACGGGGAAACCGAGACACCAAGAGGTTAAATCATTGGCCTAGGATCGCACAACCAGTGAGTGCAAAAGCCCATATTTGCCAGTCTTTGGCAGTTGACATTTTCCATCTGTGGACGGCACAGAGATCAGAGAAGGAGGCGCTGGATGAGGCTGGCGGATAGCCTTGTAGATTTCATCAGTAGATCTCAGTTCTCTTAAAACCATAGGTATCAAACTTGAGCATGCATCAGAATCATCTAGAAGACTTGTTAAAATACAGATGGCTGGACTCCAGATACCCCACCCCCTCTCAAGTTTCTGATTAAGACAGGACTCAGGCCTGAGAATTTGCCTTACTAACAAGCTCCTCCTGCCAGACAGCGCTTGGGAAATCACCGGTTTATACGATAGGTAAGATTCGTAAAAGTACAAGAAAAAGGAAATGAATGTGATCTGTATGCTAGTGAGAATAAATAGGTTAGCCAGGGTGACAGACAAGCCTTAAAGTCTTTGTGGCATAACACACTGAAGTTTTCTTTCTGGTCTATGTTCCTGTCCAGTGCGGGTTGATAGGGACGTATTCTGCTCCATGCTGGCGTTCGGGGGCCCAGGCTCCTTCTGTTTGTGGCCCGGCCACTCCCTGGGCACTTCGAGTCCTCCGTCAGAGTGTCTGAATTTGGCAGCAGTGGAGGGAGGAGGGATTGGAGGATTGTGCAGAAGGCTTTTATGTGCCAGGCCTAAAGGACAAACACGTCGTTTCTACCCACATGCCATTGGCCAAACTCAGTTACACGGTTCCGCGTACCTGCAAGGGAGCCTGGGTAGAAAAGAGAACAGAGAATGAATATGTAGCAGTCTTTGCCACGGCCTTTTTGAGGGTCCACAAGGAGTTTGGTTTGACCGGAAAAGCACATTCGTGTCGAGAGAACAAATGAATGTTTCATGCTCTTTCGGGTAAATTTGCCGCGGCCAGTTTGGGTCGTCACGTAACATCATGGCAGTGTAGCTGTGGGGTCGGAAAAATAACCAGCAGATTTTCACTGAAAGCCCGAATAGGTGGTTTCGTAGTTATATGATTTCTCAGGACCTGATTTTGTTCTCTCTCTGAAAATCGGAAGAAGATATATGAAAATTGCTAGTTTGGTGCCAAGCACATGATGACAGAGTAGCTCTTTCTGTTTTCGGCCGCTGGATGGGCAGACGGAGCCACGCTGTTGTGGCGTTGGGAGCCTCTTCACGTGGACAGCTGTTGGAATCGGCTCAGGGACACAGTCGCAAGCTCGTCTCGGCAGTTGGGTGGCTGGCCCAGCAAGGCCCAAGGAAGCAGCGTAGGCCCGGGACCACAGCAACATTCGTTACGCACTTGGCTTCTGGAAGCAACACCATTACCCGGTCGGGTGACTTTTGCCTTTGTGCCTCGGTTTCCTCATGCGTGAAGAGGGGCGAGTCTTAACGACCTCGTACGGTTGCCGTGACGGTGGGGCCGAGGAAAAGCCGAGGACTGACAAGTGTTGGATACGCACTCCTGAATTTCTCAGCCCCTGTGGTGGTTGCCCTTTCTCCCTCTTGGTGTCATCACCTGAGGCCACTATGGAGGTTCTTCGACCACGTACGCCCCGTAGGCTTTGTTTGGTCTTAGGATGGCGTGCCGGGCCTGACAGAGCCCCGTCCTCTCCCCGTAGCGCGGGTACGTCGCGTTGACTTTGGGGCCTCTGAGCTGTCCGCGGATGTGAGTGCAGTGTGGGCTGGGAGGTGGTGAGGGAGTCTCCGAGCTTTTTCCAGGCTGCGCCTCCACGTCGGCTGAGCGGACCCCGCAGCAGAGATAAAAGTCCCCTGGGCTCCTGGACGGCAGCACTGAGGCCCCCCCACCCCACCCCCACAGTCCCTGGACCAGCGCTGCTCTCCTTCGTTTCACCTTGTTCTCTGCTCCCCTCAGGTCTGGGTCCTTTAAAAACCTTTCTCTCCCCCTGTTCAAACGGTGCAATTTTGGGTGATTGAAACCACATTTTTATATGTGTCAAAATCAGTTCAGCCTTTAGAAAGGAATCATAATATAAATTGGATCATATATCCTAAGTGGATGCCACCAGCTAATTCGTTTGTTAGGCCGTTCAGCTACATGGGATTAAGTGAGTGTTTACTCTTCGGCAGCTACATGTGGGTCTCGTTAATGCACATTCTGGTATGGCTCGTGCCTAATATCTTGTCAAGTAAGGGAGCGTGTAGAAGGCCCTCGCACACCAGCGACCTGCAGGGAGCCATTCCTTCTCCAGCAGCCTCTAGTGATTAACGGGGTGGGGCTGAACATCCCTGCTCCTTTTTTGAAATGCACGCTCATCAAGTTGCCCGCAGCCTCAGAAAGGCTGTGGTCTATACCCTCGTCGGGGCAAGCGGGGATCCGGGGCGGCCGAGAGCGCCAGCGTCACATTCTGAGGCCCCGCCCCAGATCTACTGAATCAGAATCCGACTTTGTGTGTGGGCAGTGCGTGGGCACGAAAATTTAACATGTGCTGCTCTAAACCACTCTTCTCAGCCTTAGCTGCACATTGGGTTCAAAAGCGATCGGTCTGGAATGTGCCTGGGCATCGGGGTGTTTCAAAGCTCCCCAGGTGATTCTGGTGTGCAGCCAAGGTGAGGAAGCGCTACTCTAAGTGGCTGTGCCTCTGTCCCCCCTGTCCCCCGCCCCCACTTTTTAGGGGAGATCACAGGGCCTGCTTTACAGGTGGCTGGGACGACTCGGGAGGTAACACTGGACCAGCCAGCACACCGCGGTCACCCAGAAGTCCTTCTCCTTTTCTACAACGTCACCGCATTTCCTCCTGCCCTTCCCAACTTCTCATTTTCCTGCTTCCTGAAAAGAGAAGTTTCTTTTGGTCCCAAGTAGCAGCATGTTGGGAACTGGGGGTGAGAAGGAGTTGGAAGTCCTCCTGCATTATTTTCATCCAGAACTCTCTGGTTGACTGTCTCTGTGGTTTTTTTTTTTTTGCAACAGTACAGACAGCTTCTTTTGTTCCTGTCGTTGTCGTTGTTGTTTCTTTGTCGCAGTTCATTTGTTTATTTGTTTGGAACTGCCAGCCGGTGGGAGCCCAAGTATGGGGAAGAATGAGTTTGGAAATATTTCCTTCCTGGTACTTGTGCTGGAATCCGGACCGAGTTGTGTCTCCGAAACTCCGGAGGAGTGTGTTATTGCTGGTCCTGTGTGCGTCACCGCCCCCGGGGCACAGCAGGCGTTTCATGTGGACGCCAGACTCGTCTTTTATAAGGGGTAGGTACGGTGTTTTTAAACAGGTCTCCTGGTTTGGGCACCGCACACAAAGTTGGCAGAGACTCATTTTGCTTCCAGCTTTTCCCCACTGAGCATAGCTAGAAACCCCGGAAGTGATGCAGGAGATTCAGTGATGCTGAGAGTCCCCGGCTCCAGGGTAACTGTCACCGTCGCTTCTGACCTCATGGTGCTCTTTGGCTGTTTTGTGTGTTTTAGGTAAGCGAAGGGCCCAGTTTGTACTCTTTTGTGTGTGGCTTCTTCTGCCCAGTATGAGGTTTGTGAGGTCCACCCACGTGGTTGTGTGTAGTTGTAGACGACTGGGAGCAAGGATGTTTCACCAAATCTTGATCTTGGACTCTTGTCAGAGTTAGGACTTGAGTAAAAACTAAGTTAAAAAAAAATTTTTTTTTGTCCTTAGTCTACAAGCATAAGACCTGTTAAGTGAACAAAATTTGAAAAATAAAGATCAACAAAATATAAAAAAATAAACATAGTCTCTAAATCTATCACCCCAAGAGAGTCTCTCAGTATTTTTGTGTATATCCTCCTGGTTTTTCCCCGGAAGTGTTTTAATAATTTGGACTTAGAGTCTACATACTGCTTTTTAAACGTTTTTTTTTTCACTCACTAGAACAAGAATATCTTACTGTGTCCCCAAATATTCTTCAACAGCATCTCCTTTATTGGTTACACGGTTGGTCTTTGTATAGCAAAATTAGGCCTAATATATTTTAAACGTTTTTTGCATGAGATTTAGGAGCTGCTTTAAACAGCTTTTATGGTCATAAAAATGCAATCAGTCAGTAACATCGCCAAGTCTTCTGAAGGAAAACAGGCTTTACTTTTTTCCCTCATGGCGTACGCTGAGCTTGTGGGTGCCAGTGAGGAGCTGGGTGGGCATAGCTGTCAAGATGGGAAGGTCTCCATGTGCTTCTGAAATGAAGGCCACTATTAAATGCCTAATGTCCTGCTCTCTGGTTATTTTCAGAAAGTCAAGAGCTAAGGGGTGATTTTTCATGAACTCACCTCGAGGTCAGAATTATGAATTTTCTCTTTTCTGCCTGCCCCAAAGTCAAACTGTGTCAAAGCACGCCTTTTTATTTTTGTGAAATAATCTGTTAACTAGCACCTGTGGGCATCGGTTGCCTCTTTTCCTTGTTACCAAAAGGGATTCAATGGTAATCAGATCCCTAATTCTTATGCAGTCTTTTAACCAAGAGCCAGAGAGACAGGTGAACATTGTAGTTTTTATAGGGATACTCTTGGAGTGTTTATAAACCACAGAACTACTTTGGAGAACTTTAAAGCACTTTGAGCCAGTAAACTCATTAATGATGAGGAAAAGGAAATAAAATTTCATTGTCTTTATACGCATGCTATGGCTGAAGTCCAAGTAATTTTGGCTCATATCAACATTTGCTGGCTAGCAGTTTGGGAACAAATAGACACAGTATTAGCAAGATTTGGAGTCAAGAGTAAAATTTGGACTTTGGCCACGTGTGTGCACGCACACGCACACACACACACACACACACACACACCCCAAACACACACATGGGGTGAGGGGGAAGAATTTTCTAGTCCTTTCTTCTTTAATCATAAAACAACAAGAAGAAACTGCTAGATCTGGAATTCTTTGAGGTCCTTCCTTATGTGTACCCTAAAGGGGTATAAAACCGTTTCTGCTTAGAAAGGTGTTTGTTGATTTCATACAGGAAGTTACGGGCCTCCCTGGGACTGTAGAGGTCTTTAAACTCCATCGTTGTGCCAGCCTCTTCCCCCTAGCCTTGTTGAGGTGATCTTTAAAACTGGGTTTTAAGGGTTCTCTCTGACCCTCTTGTGAAGTAAGTATGGCACTGTATTTTCATTCATGGCAACCTCCTGGGTAAAATGCTGGAGAGAAATGTGTTCTAGGACGTTTGTAATTATACTAGAAAACGTTTTAGTCGGAAATTTTCTTACTATGATCGCAGTATCTCCAAAAGTTTTCGGGGCGCCTGGGTGGCTCAGTCGGTTAAGCGTCCGACTTCGGCTCAGGTCATGATCTCACGGTTCGTGGGTTCGAGCCCCGTGTCGGGCTCTGGGCTGACAGCTCGGAGCCTGGACCCCGCTTCAGATTCTGTGTCTCCCTCTGTCTGCCCCTCCGCTGCTTGCACTCTGTCTCTTGCATCGTCTCAAAAATAAATAAACATTAAAAAAAAATGTTTTCACTGCTGTCTAGGAAAAAAATCTTTCGACTTGTTAGATACTCCTGTGAGAGGCAAGGACACCTTGATATTGCCTGATGCTGCACACCTCTCTCTCTCCAGCCCTGGGGCTTTGGAGTATTTCATGGGTGTTATGCAATGCTAGAAGTGGATGGGATTTCTGAGATGATAATCTGGGGTGGGGGGACATGATTTTATATCTTTGTCTTGGCTCTTCTGAGAACGAGAATAATCCAACTCCGTTTCTCCTCTCACGAATACCTACGGTGGTTTGGGGCCGCTCTGTGAATTCCAGCTCACACAATGTCATTTCAGGATGAGGGAGCCCAGCGTGCACTCGGAGTGAGACGCCCGCACTCCCCAGACCTGCTTATGGCAACATGTTCCTCATGAACGAGGCTCCTCTCCCGGTTTCACGCTTCCTTAACTTTGATCTCTTACCTCTGGGCTTTAATGAGCAGGGGCTTTCTAGGAAGATCAGGAGAATTTCTGTTCATCTGTGTCCTGAGGAGAGGGGAGGCGAGGTACCTACGTGTGTGTGTGCACGTGCACTCGGGTGTGCAAATATATGTTCAGGTGTATGTGTGCACACACGTGTATTCGTTTATGTGCACCTGTGAGCGTGTGTTGACATGTGCACGCCACCCGTTCCGAGGTCTATACTGTGCCCTCCAGAGGTGAAGAAGCCTACTCGAGGCCACACAGGTAGGAAGTGGCACAGCTGGGCTTTACACCCAGCCTGGCTGTCGCCAGCTCTTCCTTGGCATGCTACATCGAAAAGGATGTCCCCAGGGGAAGTGAGACCTCCTCACCTTTTTCCAGACGAAGGCGAATCTTGTTATGACCCAGCTCACCGCCCGATGCTTTACTGAGCCATCCCAGGAGCAGACCTGGGAACCTAGAGTGGTAGTGTTCATGTGTTAACATCGGAGGCTGTGAGTGGAGCATGTTGGTAGGCCGTCTAGGGCCGATTTCCGGTATTAGGTTGTATAAATGAGACAGACCTCGTGACCTTGATCACTTCCTATTGCCGCCTTCCCTTCTGGGTCTCTGCTAGAATACGCTTAAGTACGTGCTTGAGGAACCAGGAAGGAAAAGGGAGGCGTACCATTTATATGAAGTTCAAACCCAGGCAAAGCTAATCTATAGAGATAGAGGTTAGAAGAGTGGTTATCTCGGGCGGGGCCCTAGGCAGTCTGCTGGGACCCTGGAAATACTCCATGTTTTCACCCAAACTTTCACCAAACAGTACCACCCATATTTTCTGTCCACTGCTAACCTGGCTGTAGATAGATGTATGCGATGATCGTTTGAGCTGTAGACTTGAGATCTCTGCACTTTGCTGTACGTATGTGACCCCTCAATAAAAGAGTAAATAGAAAAGGAGGCATCGATAGTAACCCGGGCCAATATTGTAGAAGCCGGGCCGGGAATGGCAGGAAGGAGAAACAGGCGTATCTGAGTGAGAGTTAAAAGAAACACCAGTCGTACGTTGAGAGACATAGATAGTTCTTAATCTGTAAGAATCAGAAGTCATTTCCAGGAAGACATAATTGCTTGTATTCAGCAGATGTGAATTTTATTGCTCTTAATTTCTTCTTTATTTTCGTGATTTGTATCCTGGCTTCCCCCAGCCCTGGCCACTTGTGTGTTTGGCCTGCCTTCATTTGATCATGGCTCTGCCTTTTAAAACAGTTGCTGCCGCCGCCGCCTCTCCCCAATTCGGAACGACTTACAAATGTTTGAACAGAGAAACAAAGACAGAATATGGGAGACATGGTCTGGTTTGTTGCAAATGGCTTTTCCTGCCAAGCTGTGGGGAACGGTATTCGGGCCAGCTTTGCTTTCCTAATTGGAACCATAGCTCCACAGATTGCCTTTAGATTGCAAACCGGAGGGCCCGCCGCCCTCCGGGACCGTTTCACGCCGGGCTGCTGTGCACCAGGGTTCTCCCTCTCGTTGGCCTGTACGGGGCACGGTGGAGTTGCCTCATCAAGACGGATGACTCTGAAAAGGAAGTAGCAGAACCCTAATCCTCTCTAGGCTTTATACATCTGTGCCGCTCTCTTCCTGCGCCCCCCTCTGGAGCTGTCATAACAGCAACAGTTAACGTTTACGGACAGCTCACTACGTGCCTCATGCAGTTCTAAGTATTTCGCACGCATTAATTCATTGCATCCTCACGAGCTCCGGAAGCTGGCGTTGCTGGTCCCCTGTTAGAGACGAAGTTAGACACAGGGAGACGAAGTCACTTGCCCAAGGTCACATAGCTGGTGAGTGACAGAGACGGCATCTCCACCCAGTCTGGTTCCAGACTCTGAGCAGCCATCCACTGTCTAAATAGAATCCGTTTCCACCGTGGTGACCCCCACAGCTGTCGCCACACGGGCTGGACCTGGGCTGTCTGACACAGCAGCCGCTCGCTGCATGTGGCCGGCGGGCACTCGAGACATGAGGTGCTCTAAATGTAAAATACACACCGGGTTTCTAAGCCTTGGTGCAAGCCACGACTGTAAAATGGATCATTACTGCATGTTTCTATTGATTGCATATTGAAATACTATTTTAGGTGTATTGGTTTCATGGAACGTATTATTAATTTCACCTGTTTCTTTTTACTTTTTTGTTTCACGTGGCTACTAGAAAAGTTAACAGTTTACACGTGGCTCACATCGTGGCTCTATTTCAGTCTCTAGCTCTGAGCTGAACCTTCTTTCCACCTTGCTCCAAATACACTAAGATTCTCTTCCAGCACGGTCATAGGTAAAATAGATCTGGGACTAACATGCCACAGATGAAATTTCTTTTACTGCCACCACCTTGCTGCTGCTGATGTACAATTAAGCTTTTTTTTTTTTTATACCTGAGGGAAAGATCCAGACCTTTAATGAACGTCTGTTAATGTACTAGTTGTGGTACCAGGTCCTCGAATGTAATGGTGGCATTTAATCTTCGTAATTCTTCTATGAGAGCAATATCGTCTGCCCCATTGTACAGACAGCAAAACTGAGGCTTCGTCTAGCAACTTGTCACAGTTGCTATTGCTAAGCGTTGGGCCAGGATTCGGATATGGGTCATCCGGTTCCAGCTCTAGTGGCAGTTTGCCCCCAGTGGACCTGCCTTGTATAGTATGTATCTCATCCTACGTGCCTTTCTCATCTTTGTTAAATCCTTATGGGAAGGGAGTGTCACCCATAGCAGGTCCCAGTAAATGTTCAGAGAACTGAATTGCCTTAGTTCAGTTGTGTGAGAGGTCTTGATTCGAATATTCGCCTGCAACGTTTGGTATCTGCTCCGTTATTTCTCTTTTAAGAGCTATGGCTAGGTCACCAAGCTTGCGTCATTGGATTGTTGTTTATTACTTCCCCATGACTTCCTGTAGAAATTTCATTCCTTATTTGATTCAATAAGATGTGTTAAGTATAGTACATTTACTGTGCTAAGCCCTGCGAATCCACAGGAGGCCAGTAGGGTTCCTGCCATCAATGAACTTATGGTCTAAGGTGAGGTAGAGATATGGCAAGAGGACATTGCGATGAACGTTGTTCCTACATTGCTAAGAGTAGGTGAAAGGGGCTTGGGAGCACATTGTTGGAGCATCTCATCTAATCTTAGAGCTCATAGAAGTTTCCCCAGAAGGAGAAGGAAATGCAAAGTTTCAGTTGCAGGTTAGTGAAAATTAAAATGTGACTTTTTTCCAAGGACCCTCTGAATTCTGTTCATGAGATTTTACTGTGGAAACAGAAAATGGAGGCTTTACGGAGACAGGAAGTGGAAAGCAGTGTAAATCTGAAGCCATTCTAGGGACCCATCATCAGGGCTCGTGGTTTCCGGTGCAGTGAGTGCTCTACCATTGGCTGGACTCAGCTTCTCTCTGGATCCTTCCCTTTTATGACCCCGAATCAAAGTCTGGCTTGCTTCTGTGTTTTCTTTTAGCTTTGACTTCGACCCATAATTTCTTCCTTCTTGCCACGTCTCCGTTCACTTTCTGGAAGAGAAGAGAGAGAGAGAGAGCACGCCTGCTTGACCCAGATCATTTAAAGAAAATCAAGCCATCCCATTGGCTGCTGACCAGCCAATAGTTAGGCTACTCTTGAATCTAGTGCTCACCCTTGGTCCAATCAACTATGGCATGAGGAGGGGCAGGGAGATAAGGTACGAAAAATGGCTGTTGAAGTAATCTTCCTACACATCAACCTCTTCTGGGATGTTAGACATTTTATCCAAGGGTGTGGCATGGCATCAGATCACTGATTTAGGAAGTTCTTTTAATACCTAGAGAAGTAATATACGGGTTGGAAAAATGCAGGAGCCTGTCATTTTCATTGTACTAGAGCAGGTCTGTGGATCCCTTGCTAGGGATTGTTTTAGCTGTGGCTTCACCATGCTTGTAATGCCATGCCCTAGAACATCATCATTTCTTTGTTGTTAGGGGCCTAGGGTATTATTTCAATATTTAGGAATTGTCCCTCTGTCCTTCCCAGCAACAAGTAGTCATTGACATATGTCCTCATTGCTACAGATAGATAGCTCATTCATTTCTTCTTCAGAAATCCATCCAGGTAGGCCCTCTTTGGGACAAGGATTGAACCTAACCTGGAAACCTCCCTTCCACCAAAATGGTCTATGGATAGAATTCCTTAAGTCTGGGAAAAAAGTGGCATCTTTAGTTTCACTAACCGTAAACTGAAACTTGATATTTCCTTCAATTCCAAAAAGACACAGACCACAGTAGTGCTACCTGTCCCTGTGATTTGCTCACTGATAGAAATCAAAGGCATTTCTGTATCATATTACAGTTTCTGGAGATATCTCAAAATATGCCCATTACATAAAAATCCTGGTGGAGTAGTAGACTCACCACTAGACCTTGTTATTTTGTGTGTTGATAAACACACGTAATATTCTGTGACTCAATTTTCTGGTTAGTATTTGGATAACTGCATTTTGACACAATTTACTTGCTTTACAATCATATATGTTGTAATTTATACATTATGAATTCTGAGAAGGACCCATAGGCTTCACCAGTCGGCCAAAGGAGCCATGGCACGGCAAAAGTTAGGAACCTCTGCTCAAGGGAGTAATCCTGTGCTGCATGTACTCAACCCTGGAGGCCACTGCTTACTCTGGGGTCTCTAATTCACTGGAGCTATACTGGTGTGTATTAGTCTAAAGGCGGGAAAGCCTGATGCTGAAATCCTACAGTGGTCCTGGGGAGACTGATTCAGGTGGTTTGTAGTCCAGGGACAAAGCCATGCAAGGAGCAGAGCAGTGATTTAAAGAGAATGGTGGCAGGAGGCTTTTCTTTTCTTTTTTAAAAAATATTTATTTATTTTTGAGAGAGACAGAGACAGCTTGGGCGGGGGAGGGGCAGAGAGAGACAGAGACACAGAATCTGAAGCAGGCTCCAGGCTCCGAGCTGTCAGCACAGAGCCCTATGTGGGGCTGGAACCCATGGACAGTGAGATCATGACCTGAGCCGAAGTCGGACGCCCAACCGACGGAGCCACCCAGGCGCCCCAGGAGGCTTTTCATTAAAGCCACCCTGATGTACCCACCCCATGGTATATGTATGAACATGCTCCATGGAGTGCATGTCTGCTGGTATGGCATTGTTCTGGCCCCAGATGTTTTATATTATGGACTGATATGAGCCCCTAAGTTGTTGCCTCCCTTCCCTATTTTAAGAGGAAGTAGGGTGGGCACACTGTGTGTAGATGCCCAAGTCTGAGTCTTTGGGGCCCTGTTGATTTATAGGCCAGTTGATGTCATTGGAGCTCATTTGGGCTGGGTTATCTATGCCTTCTCCATTGGAGAGCCAAGTAAGAGAAGCTGCTGGGTGGTGGGATAAAGGACTAAACTCAGGACAGGAAGAGCCACAGAAGATCTGGATGGGAGGCAAGTGGAGCACTCTTCACGGACACCATCTTATCATCATCCCGAGCCACTGCCAATCCCATTCCAGATGGGCATTAATGTAGGTTAGCTCTGAGGTGCCCCGATACCTAGACTCAGGACGACTGACTCCCTCCCTATTCTAGTAACAAGCAATCCATCCCCTCACTCTGCTGGCAAGGAGTTTACAAGCGCAGTTCAGCAGCTGAATGAGGGCTTGAAAGTTGGTGGGGGAAAAAGAGCACAAGTTTGGTGTGATGAGGCTGAGGTGCTAATTTGTACTGTTCTAGTGGCAGCTGTGTGATCTTGGGAGTGCCATATTGCTTCTGTCCACTTCAGCTTCCTCATCTGTTGAGTTCAGTAAGTCCCCTGCTTAGAATTATTATGAGCATCAAAGGGTCTGAAAACATGTGGAGAAGAAAAAACTTTGTGAGAGTACCGGGGAGTGGCATAAGGCACCTATGGGCTCTATCACAAGGGCCTCGTGGCGATTTCATGTTCTCTTTCAACCGAATGTTCATCCAAGAGAAGAATCTGAAGGGCTGAGGTTCCTTTTATGCCTGGAATACCTTTAGTGGTCATCTTCCAAGTTGCAATGAAAGGGCTTAATTTTATGCTCAGAGTCCTTGTTGGTTTCTACCCTTACTAGGTTGAAGTCCATGCTTGAGGATGAGGGACTGGAGAATAGGTGGATTTCCTTCTACTCATGGGTCCAATTTGGCCATCACAGATGGTCCCAGAAGAGAGGGAATCATGGGCAGCCGTGAAAAGCAATAATGGAGTCCCCTCTTTGATTTCCCTACCTACTACCCTTGTCAGGGGCTAGCTTCCCCAAAAACTGGGAGCTGGAATACTAAGGGTTTGGAGGGATCAAATGTAGTTTCTCATCCAAAAAACGGCTGGGAATTGTGGAGTTAAAAAAAAAAAAAAAAAGGAATTTAGCTATTGATCTGGACTAACAGCCAGCTCAGTAGCTCCCACTGGCTACCTCCCAAGACCCAAGAGTGATCCTCCTCCTTGTCCTAATCCTCTTTGTTCTCCTCTTCTTCCTCATCACATCACCATCACAAGCCTCGCATATTCCGTAGCTCACCACTGTAACCGCACTCAGTTGCACTAGGCAACTGAGGCTTAGAGAAGCCAAATGACTTGCCCACCGACAGAGCTGGTTGGATGGTGTCATTTAATCTTTTGTCATCTCTTGGTTTCTCATCCCAAATGGTATCAACCCTATTGCTCTGTTCCTGTAAATCCCAAGTTGGAGTTTAACTGCTTTTGCTGGATGTGGCGGTTGAGCCCCTCCCTAAATGCCATCACATTGCTTCTAAAGAGAGATGTGCCATGAACTGCAAGGGGGCACTCAGTTTGTAGCCAAGGCAGGAAAAACTCAGTTCTTCACTGGATTTCCTGGAGATCGTTGCAGACAAGTAACCCCCTCATGAGAGGAAGAAATTCAGAATTTGCAGAGGGGACGCGAGATCCATTTTGTTGCCTGTCACCTCCGCCTGCCAGGTACCAGAATGGACACTATGCCTTTTTGAGGTGGGCAGGCCAAGGGGGTTTTGGTTTCTGGCCCCTGGAAAGTCTTAAGCTAAATTATAGAATGAAGTCCATTTGTTAAGCCAGAAGAGTTTGGGTGACTGGTTTACAAAGTTGTGCCCGTTGCGAGGCCTCTGAGCCAATTTAGATAAACCAAGACAGCAAACAATTGTCTCAGGGAAGGGGAGAGGGGAAAGAGAATGGAGCTGCTATCGTTTAATCCAGGCATCCTCAAATCCATGTTGGGGATCAATAAACTGAAAACAAGAAGCAAAAGCTTCGGAGAAGGGAACCAGTTGCAGCTGGCAGAAGAAGCCCGCCACTGAAACTGGTAATGCCATTTTAATTAGGCTAAACCATGAATGAGAACTGTGTTAAGACCTTCTCCTTGGTGCCCTGGGTCGCTAGGAGAGAGAATGTGCTTCCTTTGTGTGCTTTGCCAAAGCCCACCAGCTGCCACCTTGCAGGAGAGTTACATCTGAGTCACTGGTTTCCAAAAGGGTGACAAGTAGACTGTGTGTGGCTGAATGAGAGGGGCCTGTCTTTCCTTGATCCTGCCAGCTTGGTCCTGGACTTGAGCCATCCTAGCAATGGCCCTGATTTGTAACCGGGTTGGATGTTTCAAGAAGCTGTTATGAAAGCTGATTGGAGGACAGGAAAAATAGGGGTGGAGCAAGAAAGCTGTAAGACTGGGCTGGGCTTTTTGAGGATTCAGAAGTCCAGTTTTCTTTATCTCGTCACTTCTCAGGTTAACACTTTATAAGCTGATAGGGTCTTGTACTCCTGAGGGGCTCAGCTGTTGATGATGGCAATGATGATGAAGATAGTAATAATGATGATAATGCTAATAAAAATGAGTGCTCACTTAACAGCCACGTTCTATTTGCCAGGCACTGTTCTAAGTGCATGACATCAACGACCTTGGTCTTCACTCTAGTCCTTTGATGGGGGTTCTACTATCATCTGCAGTTCAGAGATGAAGAGGAAGCACAGAGAGGTTAAGTAATTTACCTGAAGACCCATAGCAAGCAAACTAGGGTTCAGAGCCAGGGACTATGGCATTTTGACTAGAGATAGATCTTGGGGAAAGCTCCCCTGGAGGCTTTGGACTCAAGTATGAAGAATACCATCACAGAAGAACCTTAGACTTCCAGCTTTAGGAGGTCAGGAACCACATATGTCATGCTCACTGGGATATCCAGCGCAGAATATTCTAGGCACAGTCCTTGTGCTTGTGCAGTGCTTGCTGATTCATTGATTTTTAAAAGCTTAACCAAGTTTTAGTCCATTTTTGTAACTTATATATTTTAGACAAAATCACATTAATAGCCTGAAATCAAAATCTTAAGTACAAAAATGATTATTTCCTGGGACCATTGGTTTTTGATAAGGTAGACAAATGTGCTGCCAGACATGAAACTTCGTTCCATGCAATTTCATGGATGAATGCCTACATTTGTGTTTCTTTGTTCACTCATTCATTCCATAAACATTCCACTGAGCATTTACTGTGCACCAGGCATTGTAGTAGGTGTTAAAAGCAGAAAGAGTAAGGTGAGGTCTTTGTCCACGAAGAGCTCCTGGATGGAGATATGTGCATTCATAGGTCAATGTTCATACACGTGTGTACACACGGATACCACTTTGGTCCAACCTTTCCCCTTATTTTCCCTCTCCTGCTGTCTGGGTCTTGCCTAAGGCTAAGACCTTCCATGTTTGTTTGTATTTTTTGATTGGGAAAATTCTTTTCTTTGGGGGTGTGGGCAGACGTCTAGTCTCAGAACTTCTGGAATTGCTTCTTGGTGCCAGCGGCCTTTGTGACTTTGAGCACGATGAAATGTACAGTCTCGCTCAAGGGCCGGTACTCGCCCACTGTGACGATGTCGCCTATCTGGACGTCCCCAAAGCAGGGGGACAGATGCACAGACATGATCCTGTGGTGTTTCTCAAAGCGGTTGTACTTTCAGATGTAGCAGAAGTACTCTCAGTGGATGAGTGGTCCTTTGCATCTTCGTCTTTGCCACTGCACCAGACAGAGTCCGCCCTTGGATGGAGACATTGCCAGTAAAGGGGCATTTCTCGTTAGTGTAGGTGCCCTCAGCCGCCTCCTTGGGTGGCTTGAAGCCCAGACCGATATTCTTGGACTATCGCAGGAGCTTCTCCTTGCTGGTTTCTCCAAGCAGGACCCTCTTCTTATTTTGAAAGGTGGTTGGCTGCTTTTGGTAGGCACGCTCAGTCTGAACGTCCGCCATCTTGCCGGCTGCCTGAAGAGGCTAAGACTTACCATGTTTTACGTGGGGTTACAATTTTGTTTAGTGCATGTTCGTGTGTGTACCTGTGTCTTCTGTTCAGTAAGGGATTATTAGCTACCTGAGGCGAGTTCCACTGCTAACCACCTTTGTGGCCTCTAGACCAGTGCCACTCCCTAAGTGTGGTCCATGAACCGGCAGCATTAGCATCGCTTGGGAGCTTATTAGGAATGCTGAACCCAGGCCTCACCCTCAACCCTACTGAATTTTAGTAGCTCTGGGGGTAGGGCCCAGGGATTTGTGTTCTGCCAGTTCTCCAGGTGATCCCAAGGCATGCTCAAGTTTGAGAAGCACTTCTAGGGCTGGAACCCAGGTCTTGTCACGTGTGGGTGCTTCATAAATAATCTTTGAATGATTGCATGCACATTGACATTGAGTGGGGGAAGTGGGTTGATCTTACTAGGTCTGGGCATCCCTCCAGGTATCCATTTTGCCAAGTCTGAGGAGGCCGTGGGGCGATGGAGTCATATTTCTTTCCCTCTCGAAAAATTTGGATGGACGCACTTAAATGGCTGGGAAGATAGTCTCCAACGGCATTGATGTGGGAAATGGTGAGCAACTGAGCGTGTGACCTGAAGGGAACAGAGTGAATGGGCCAGTTCCTAATGAATGCCCAGAGATAAAACAGGGAGAAGTGAGAACTCCATGCGGATGGTTTGGGGCAAGATGGGAAAGCCACAAGTTGGCAAGAATGGTATGCTTGGGACTCTAGTCTGTTTCAGGACTTATTAGAAATTAAAGCCTCCCTGTTCCTGCACATGTGGCAGAGCCTGTTTGTAAATCCATTTCCCTTTCCGTTTTCTCGAACTCTCTTCTGCCTCACCAGCTCCTCCCTTCTCTGTACCCAGGCGGGTATTGTTGTCCAGACTTTGAGCAGAGTTAAAGTTACCCTGTGGCATGACATTTGTCAAGGGCAGGGATGTTTGGGCTTCTGTGAGTAATCAGCAGCTGCTCTTTGGAGTCCCAGTTTTAAGGAATCTCCCTCCCTCAATAGTGTGATCGTTTCCTCCTCCCAACACCTCCCCTCACCGTCCCCCCCCAAAAAAAACCTTGCATAAGAGCAGTTGGCTCAATATAATAAAATACAGCTTGGCATCAGGAACTACATAAACAAGAGGCATTTAATAAACTGTGTAGCGTTTTGGCAGTTGCAGGGACGATAGCAGCCAAGGAGACACATATGGCTGGCTTAGCAGCATCCTGGACTCATGGGAAGAGGATCCCGGGTTTAGATCCCTGCGATGAGTGGTGGGGTGAACAAGGGGTTAGAAAGACTAGGGTGGACTCAGCGTCCTTGGGGACTCAGCCGTGCCCAGGTTTTCCTGAAAACAATGCTTATTTATTTGACACACCACTTATGTAGTGCTTGTTCTGGGCCAGGCATTCTTCTGTAAGCCCTTTACACTTTTTGTTTAAAGGTAGACTCTACACCCAACGTGGGGCTTGAACGCACAACCCTGAGATCAGGAGTCGCATGCTCTGCTTTCTGACTGAGCCAGCCAGGTGCCCCAGCCCTTCACACTTTCTTAAAGCAGCTTTATCGAGGTGTAATTTACATACCATACAGTTCACCTGTTTTGAGTGTACCATTCAGTGATTTGGGGTAAGTTTACAGAATGGTGCTGCCATTATCACCTTCCGATGGCAGAACATTTCTGTTACCTCTTGTGCCCAGTCAATCCCCAGTCCCACCCCCGCCCAGGCAGCCACCAACCTCCTTTCTGTGTCTCTCTGAATCTGCCTTTCCTGGAGATTTTATCTTTTGTGAAATATGGGGGTAATGTTTCTTTCACTGAGGATAATGTTTCTGAAGTCTGTTCGTTTTTATTGCCAAACCGTATTCTGTGCTCTAGATACAGTGCCTTACATGTATTACCTCAGTTCGTCCTCCTAACAACCTCATGAGATAGCTTCTTTTATTACCACGGAGGAAACTGAGGTACCGTTAGTAATTTGAAGGGTCATGGTTCAAACCCAGGCAGTGTGGCATTATTCTGTGTCCTTGGACCCTCTGGCTTGCGCTGCCTCTCCATGGGTACAAAATATGTATTCATTTCTAATTTGGCACATTTGATTTAGATAATGACCACTGCATTTCTAAACATGCATGGCTTAGTTTTATGCAATCTGATCAGATTTTCTTGAATGCCTAATTTGTGCCGGGAACTTTGCTGGGTGTTGTAAGGGATTGAGATGGGTTTCTCATTTCAAAGAATTTAGCGTTTTGTTCGGTCGACAAGACCCCGGTGCACATGATGTACATCCTCTAGGGCCATGTGGGATAGACGTGGTCTAAATCCTAAATGCATACTCCAGGTGTAGCAAGTCAACAAGAAGAGGTTGATGTCAGTGAGAAGAGCTGAGGAAAAGTTTTCAGAGGAGTTGGCCTTGAGCCACTTCTAGCCCCTTGGCCTCATCAGTCCCCAGTTGCATGAGTAGAAGCTTGTAGTTGTTGAGAGCCTGCCCTATGTCTTAATGTCCCTTCCACCCACAGAGCTTTTGGCTTGTTATGTTCCGGCTTCTAGATTCCATCTGTGTGTCTATAATTATACAAAGAAGCTTTTCCTCTTAAGCTGTTTTTAATAGAAATGTCTTGAGGGGGTTTTGCTCTCTTTAGAAAAACTAGTTAGCCAAGGCACAGGGCTTCGTGTGTGTGTGTGTGTGTGTGTGTGTGTGTGTATTTTAAAATGCCTTATAACATTCATTTCTTGGGCTGGCCACAGAAATCTGGCAGATAAGCATTCAGGAATTAGAATGGTACACGGAACTGTACTTTAGACTCTAGAAGGCCTGGTTTAGGTAGCTTGTGCTGTGTAACAAACCACCCCAAAACTTAACGGCTTAAAACAACAACCATTCATTTGGCTCGCAGTTCTGTGGGTTGGCTGTGTAGTTTTTCAGCTCTGGGCCGGTTGAGCTAACCTGTGTTGGGCTTGCGTATACATCTGTGGCCAGCAGGCAGGTTAGCCGGTGGCTGGGACGAGTCTGGCTGTTAGCAAGCTGTTAGGGCACAGCTGTTGGCTAGAGTGCCTTAGTTCTCTTCCGTGTGACCTCTTATCCTCTAGCAGGCTAGCTTGGGCTCGTTCACAAGACAGAGGGCTCCCCAGAGCAGCAACAGGGGGCAAGCCCCAGTTCCCAAGCACTTTCCCAAGCCTCTGCTGTATTATGCTTCCTGACGGTCCGTTGGCCAAAGCAAGTTACGCGACCAGCTCCAGTTCAAGGAGTGGGGAAATCAACTCTACCGGTTGATGGGAAATCTGCTATGCCGTGTCGCAATCTGCCGGGAGAGGAAGAATCTGTGGCTACTTTAATAATCATCCACAAAGTCAGAGTGTGTAATGGCAATAAGGTCGGCCAGCATCTGTTAAAGGCTTACAAGCTGCAGGTACTGTTAGAAATATTTTGTAGATGGATCTTCAGTCACTGAAGCCCTGAGCGCTAGGAGTTACTGTCCCCTCATATTTCGCAGGAACACCTTCGTCCCCGAGAGAGGTTAAGCAGCTTGCCCAGGGACACACGACCAGTGAGACGCAGCCCCAGGATTTTCACCCAGGGAGTCTGGCCCTAGAGCCTGGGGGCTTTCAACCACTGTGCTGTCTTGCCCATCACAGACAGTGAAATTTAATTGATGTGCCGCCTAACTGCAGGAATAAGACGGGCGTGTACGAACATGTATTGAAGACTTAGGATGTGCCTGGCGCTGTTCCAGGCACTTTACACACATTGTGGCATTCCATTCCCACAGCAGTCTGATCCATGGAGGACTGCTTTTATCCCTGTTTTACCGGTGAGGAAACCAAAGCTCCAAGACTTCCTATAAGTAAGTTACCCGTCCAAGGTTGCACAGCTCATACACGGGCAAGCTAAGACTTAAGTCCAGGTCTGGAGAGTTGGTGTCGCCAGCTAGTTCACAACATCATTTCACCCATCTGGACTTTATTTTGCGGTCTCTGTGTATGGTGGGGGGGGGGGGTCGGGGAAGGGGGATCTGGGAACTCTCGAGAACATAGATGGTACTAAAAGAAAAAGGCAAAAAGGACATCGAGAGATGCAGCTATAGAGTTGTCGTCACAGAGCCCATGCATTTGCCGGGGGGACGGCTGTTTGCTGTCCCCACCCTGTCAGGCACCGTCCATGTGGTTTTCTTAGGAAAAATGGTTAGGTTCTGTTCCTATACTCTATTGATCAGGGGAGGGAATTAAATAATATAACTTGGAAACATTGCCGTAGATGACGATGGTGGTGATGATGGTGATGATATTCATGTTTCTCAGATGTAACACCTCATACCCTCAGATGCCACATAAATGCCATTATTGAAACCGATATTCTAGAGTTGCAGTGGTCTCTTGGGGTCCCTGGCTTTTCATATTTTTGGCCACCTCCTGCATCCCCAAGAGCCCTCACTCTTCTTCATTTGGAATTACACTAACCCTGCAGAAACCAAGAACCAAAAATATGAAAAGCCAGGGACCCCAGGAGACCACTGCAACCCTAGAGTATCGGAGTCAGTGCATGACTATCAGAAGCCATAACTACCAAATCTGTCCTGGATTGACCAGTACCCTGAAATGAGTCCCCACCTGCACATCCCTCCCCTCGGAGTTCAGGGATGGAGAACGACTCCAGTCTCTGAAGCACCCTTGAGTTCAGGTAATACAAGGAAAATGAAGATGATGGGAGACGTGTTTGTTCTGGATTTCTCAGGTTGCTCCAACAGTCAGGTGCAAGGAGCAACTTGGAAGATCCAAGTCCCATGGTCCACTGGAAAATGTCCCACCGCAGTGCTCAGCTAAAAGGATCTGTCCTCTCTTTGTCCCACCATTGTCCTCCCTTACTTTGAGAGCAATTTCAGGAAAATACTAGCACAAAATGCCCCAAGTTCTCACATGTATTAGGGTCTCCTTTTAGACCAGAGGCAGCCATGTCATGGTGGCAGTGAATCTGTGGACACAGAAGAGTAGGGGGTGTGAGTTGGTGGGGAGAGCCACCTGTGTGGCAATACCAGCCTGCCAAAGCAAGGCAGCCATAGTCTCTGATGCTCTGGCCGGCAATATTTGGACACTGGTGTTATGTTTGCAAAATGCCTTCAATTCCAGGGAAGACAGATGTAGAACAGAAGATGGGAAGTTGCCACCCAGTTGTGAGGGCATGCTCCGTGGCCAGCTGGTCACTGATGCACACATGTGTGCTCGCGAGGGTGCTGGGATAGCTGTGATCCATGTTTCAAGGTCAGGTGGCTTGAGTGGTTACAAAAAGGTGTCTGGGGTGCAGAGGTTGACCAGGACTCAGACTCAGGAGCTTTGGGGTGCATTTGGCGACAGTGCAATGATACTGCAGAGTGAGTAAATGATGCGGTTGACCGCTCCACTCATAAAAGTCCTCGGAAATGCCCCAAAGCAAAAAATATGGAAGGAATTAAAGTAGCACTTTGGAGGCCTCCATTGAAATTTCTTTTCTGTGTGTCATATGTGGTCAAGACAGCAGCAGACAGCATGAAAGGAAAGGGCTCTCTGTGCCCTTGTCAGCGTGGGGCTCTGATGGGGGTGAGGTTGTTCATTGTTAATACTTGTAATGGTATTTGTGGAGTGGAAGAAAAAAATGAGATTCCCTTCGGCTAATTTCTCAGATTGCTGGAGTAGTATATGAAGGGGCAAGAATAGGGTTGCATGCGTCTCAGAAGAATCTGTTCTTCCAGGAAAAAGGAAAAAGAAAAGTACTCACTACACAGTGGAACCCAGGATATAGGAGAGCGTTCGCTTTTTCTGGAAATACACCATTTTTGTGTGTGCTTTTGTTTTCCACCTTTTCGTATGTTTATGTGCAGCAATATTCATTTGTCCCTTTGTTTCATTTTGTTTTGTTTGTTTGTTTTAGCCTCATCGGCTTTTTAAAGCATCAGGTTCTTCAGTGGGTGCTGCTGATTTATCGTGGGTAACATCCCACGTGCCAAGGCTGTTCCCTATATGTTTCCTGGTGGGGTTCAAATCTGGCTGGGTGCTTAGCCAGTGGTACCCTCCAGGCCCCAAGGGAAGCAGCCTTCTGTCCGTCCATTTTGCAGGTCGCCCTCCTGTCCTGGCGGACATCATCTTCACTTTATTGACTGGTGAGAGAACGGCGGTGGGGTGGGCAGGCGGGCGAGGCTGGGAAGGGGGAGATAGAGATACCATATGGAAGTGGTTGGAAAACAGATGGGGGAAGTCTGGAGAAACCCAATTTGTTGTCTTCAGGTATTTTAAGGAATGTCTTAATATTAGGGCGTTAGGATTTCAGTGCCCAGGACACTGACACAAAGCAACGTCCCAGGTAGGATTGGCATATAACTCAACACCGAACAATGATGTTTACTCCAGGGCTCATCAGTCAATGGAAAACCCAGGTCTGTGTCTTGAGCAGGTTTTCAGTACAAGGAGTTGGCCAGGGCTGGGGTAGTCAAGCACCTACCTCTTAGTGGAAAGAAAAGAGTCTGAAAATAATCTCATTGTAATCTTGTCAACAAGAAAATGGATAGGAGGAACAGAAAGTTCCTTGGCATCTCTGGGGAGGAAGCCATTGCCAGGAGATCTGTTATCCACTGTCAGAGTCCTAACGTCTCATTTTTTATGATCATCTCTGGTCAGC
This sequence comes from Prionailurus bengalensis, assembly GCF_016509475.1. NCBI lineage: Eukaryota > Metazoa > Chordata > Mammalia > Carnivora > Felidae > Prionailurus > Prionailurus bengalensis. The sequence continues at coordinate 13,930,578 of NC_057361.1, forward strand.
GGGGGGTTGATGCAATCTGAAAACCTAGACCTTCCTGTCCCGGGCGATGTTCCCATCCAACTTTTATGCTATTGACTGTACCGTTAGAGGTGACAGAAGATGAGTGATGTGTTTGATGTCACGATGTGAGAAACTGGGCACTCTCTTAGTAGGTTCCTTTCGTAGGCTTCTGTTGAAGAAGTCAGATTTGCAGTCCCGTGTAAGCGCTGAATGTGTCCTCAAACCAGCCGTTAATGTGCAGTGGCCAGCACCCTCTGGGCTCAGCGTCTAGTCCCGGGGTGGGACCTGAGAAACTCTGGTCCTCAGGCATGGTGAGATGGAGGGACAGCCCTGGGGCTCCAGCCACACTCCTAATCCAGTGCTCTCTTCTCCATTGTTTGATCCCTGGCTCGTCTCGTCCCCTACTTCCCTCGATGCTCCTAATGAACCACCCTGGTCCTTTGAAGCTGCCTTTTCCTTCTTTTAAACTGTGACAGAAGACACAGAAAAGTACTTACTTTTATTTACAACAAGGGGACACATCTAGTTTCCCCCAAACGCTTGCTCTTTCCTTTCAGTGTCAAACATACGGTTTCATCTCTGGTTTCATTTCAGACTCAACACATGAACTTAAATAAGGCCACGCTATTATAAGAGTTGGGTGTTTGGGGCTCCTACTACTTACTTAAGGACTTTTTCTTGAGGGTGTGGGTCATCAAGGGGTGATGTCACCTTTCCTAGTGATTTGAGTTAGATTTTAGGTTACCATTCTTCCAAATGATAATACCACCACTTCTTAAAAAAAATTTTTTTTAACGTTTATTTATTTTTGAGACAGAGAGAGACACAGCATGAACGGGGGAGGGGCAGAGAGAGAGGGAGACACAGAATCGGAAGCAGGCTCCAGGCTCCGAGCCGTCAGCCCAGAGCCCGACGCGGGGCTCGAACTCGCGGACCGCGAGATCGTGACCTGAGCTGAAGTCGGACGCTCAGCCCACTGAGCCACCCAGGTGCCCCAATAATCCCACCAATTCTAATTGAACATATTTTTAGAACCTGAATTTTCTTTCTTTCTTTTTTAATGTTTATTTATTTTGAGAGAGAGAGAGTGCATACATGTGAGCAGGGCAGAGCCAGAGAGAGAGAGAGAGAGAGAGAGAGAGAGAGAGAGAGAGAACCCCAAGCAGGCTCTGAGTTATCAGCATAGAGCCTGACGTGGGGCTCGATCCCACAACCATGAGTTCTTGACCTGAGGTGAAATCAAGAGTTGGACGCTTAACTGACTAAGCCTCCCAGGCTCCCCTCTCTCTCTCTCTCTGTCAAATTAAAAAGAACAAAAGAATTCTTGGTGAGGCCAAACTCTGATGGTAACTAGACCTTTGTGTGATCCCTGGTTTTGGCCCCATAGGCAGGAAATCCCTCTCCCAAAATCCCTTCCCGTGGCGCCCTGAAGCAGTGAGCCCCCTCCCTGAGACGCACTCCCTGTTCTCCTGGGCCCACACTGTATAAGGCTGACCCTGCCAAAGGCTCACCCCTCAAGCTGCAACAGGCAGGCTTTTAAAGTATTTTACAAACTACAATGGACGGTGAAGAGCCTCATTGTTTTGGGTGTCATGGTGAGCTTATTCCTTACCTTTTTTTTTTTTTTTTTTCTAACCCTGGCAAATAGCTCTCCAGGAGAAACCAGCAGTGGCTGTGGTAGGTGAGAAGCGTAAACGAATTCCATGCCGTGTCCAGAAATTGCATGGCTTTGTTTCCTTTGTCTGTTACAGTGGATGAGTGTGTCCACTTTTATATGCTGGTAATACAAGCAGAAACAGTCCGTTCCCAAATGCCCGAGGTGGGAGGGTAAGAGATAAAAATCACTATGGTGATTTATATTAATGTGTTCAGATCCACAAATTTGTTCTCCCCATCAAGAGTCCATAAGTGTATTTCACATGCTTTTTATTAATTAAAAAAAAAATCTAATTAAGTTGGAACCTTAGCCCTTATCAACGACATGACATGCTTTTCCTTCCATGTTGTAGGCCAGCTTCACCCCCATATCACAGAGCTGATCATCTGATCTTTCAGAAACACTTCTGGTTAAGAAAAAAACCTTGTGTGGTTTCTCATTCATTTGGGGTTTTTTTTCTTTTCTTTCCGTTTTTTTTTTTTTTTTTCTTTTCTGCTAAAATCCAGGCTATCCAATTATTGGGTAAAGAGCCAATTAAGTAATTAATTAGGAATTTAATTTCTTTATTTAAAAATTGTTTAATCTTTTATTTATTTTTGAGAGAGTCAGAGAGACAGACAGAGTGTGAGCGGGGGAGGAACAGAGAGAGAGGGAGACACGGAATCCGAAGCAGGCTCCAGGCTCCGAGATTTCAGCACGGAGCCCGATGCGGGGCTCGAACCCATGAACCGTGAGATCATAACCGGAGCCGAAGTCGGACACTTAACTGGCTGAGCCACCCAGGCACCCCTCCAACACATTTTTAAATTGAAGTATAACATGGGCGTGAAGAGGTGTAGCACAGTCAGTTGTACAGCGTGATGAATCGTTCCAAGCTGAAGACAGAACAAGAAACAGAACATCACCAACACCGCAGAAGCCCTTCTTGTCTCTATGTAGCCCAGCCCCAGGACAACCACTGTCCCGACTTGTCACACCATAGAGTAACTTTGCTTGTTTTCCACGCTTGATATAAGTGGAATCATACACGATGTGCCTTTTTGTATCTGGCCTCTTTTGCTCAACAGATGCTTGGGAGATTCGCCCCTGTCATGATGTATGGGCCTGGCTCATTAAGTCACATGTAATTCCATTGTAATAAGGAATGCAGTATAGGCCACAATACATTTATTTACATTTACAACACATTTATTTATCCTGTCTATTGTACACAGGCATTTGGGTATTTCCTGGTTTGGGGCTATTACTAACAGTGCTTCTGCGAACATTGTTGTACGTGACTTTTGGAGAACATGTGTTTGTATTTCTCTTGGCTATATATCCGAGAGAGGAAATTCTGGATCATTCAAGAGAGACTATTTAGCCAGAAATCTTGTTTTGTTTCTGTCCCTCATCTTATACACATGAAGGTAGTTATGGGATTTTAGGACTGGAGGGGGCCTCACAGAATGTCTATCTAGCTGGTGTTTTCCTGATTCTGCCTCACCTCGCTCTAGGAGCTCAGGGGGCTTTGCTGAGGGGAGCGCAGAGCTTGGGTGGGGCTTTGGGGCTCTCTGCCTTTGACTGGAACAGCGCCCCTCTTATCTGCCTTGTAGACAGTGTTGGAGTTCCGCACAAGATTTTGTTTTCAGAATGAGTTCTGTAGTCAAAGAAAGAAAGAAAAAAAAAGAATGTTGAAAACAGGTGATTTAAGTTTATTGTCTTCACTTGAGAGGAGAAAACAGGCCTATGTGGCCAACCTCCGGAGGCCGATGCACCTGGACGGTGCCGGTCCTTTACGGGTGTCACTTTGCTCAGTCCTCACATCGACCCTACAAGGCAGCCGTGTCCTCATCCCTACTTTACAACCGGGGAAACTGAGGGGTAAAGTGGGTAGGTGACATTCCTGAGGACACACATATATAGAAGAGACAGAGCTGAACTCAGGCATTCTGACGCCAGGGCTTCACTCCTTAATTATCCCAACTAGAATATTCTGCCCCCACGCACTGTCCATTTCACCATCTCTCACAGACGGTCAAGGGCCTGCGTGATACATTATGGTGACAGTGGTTGATCCTTTTGGTCCAAATTTTTGTTTCCCTGGTAAAGCCCAAGAAGCCCCTGTGTAATAGGCCCAAATTAAAATGATCCCCCCTCTCCTCTCTTTTCCACTAAGTCCATTTCAGAGCAGAATTTAACCCTTTGTATTTCCCCCTTCCACATGAATCCTCTGTGATTATTGCTGGGAACCTGTGGGATAAGCATGATAAGGATTACTAGCCCTTATTTTGTCGTTCTTTCTGCTCAGATTCCTCCAACTTCCTCACTGTGCTCTAGCCACCCTGGCCTTCTTAATATGCCCCGGGACCTTTGCACTTGTTGTTCTGTCTAGGTGGAATTTTCTTTCCTCCATGTTCTCATGGCTTGCTTTCTCATTCCCTTCAGGGCTCTGCTCAAAGTCACCTGATGGAAAGAAGCCTTCTTTGACCTCTGTCTATAAAATTACCTCTTCATCACTTTCCACTTCCTGGCCTGCTATACTTTTCTTTAAGGTACATCTGCTACCTGGTACATGATATTTTGATTTGCCTTGTTTATTTTATATCCATTAACAGGCAAAGTAGGCTTCGGATGGTCTGGGGGGTTTTTGCTCTTTGTGTATCTCTGGCACATCAACAAATATTGAATGAATGAATGGGGGGATGAATGAATGAATGAATGAATGAAACTGGCCTTAAAATTCAGAAAATTGATACCCAACTAGGGTAGCTGGAACTAGTATTTAATGGGGGAAACTTTTAGGTGCTGTACCCTTTAACATTTCCAGTATTATTTATTTTTGTATTCTCTCTTTGTTTCTTGATTATTCTTGCCAGAGGTTTATCTTTTCATTAGCCTTTTCAAAGAACCAGCTTTTGGTTTTGTTGAGCCTTTTATTTTATGCCTTTCTTCTTGTTCAGCTCTATATTTATTTACTTTGGTTTGTATGTATCTGTTTTATCTTTGCACATTAAAGATTGTTTGAGAGCTGAGACCATATCCAACCACAGCTATGACGAGGCCTGCTGACTAGATTAGATCTTTGAAGCTCTGTGTCTGGGAACCCGTGGGTTAGACCCCTCCTTATCCTGCCCTCCCAGTTTTGCATGCGCCACTAGGGTAGAAAAGAGCAACATTTACATTAAAAAAATAGATTATCCAATTCTCATTTAAAACAAGCTATTTTCAAACAACATTTCTTTTCTCTCTCTCTCTCTCTCTCTCTCTTTTTTTTTTTTTTTGAGAGAAAGAGAGAGAGCAGGGGAGAGGGACAGAGGGAGAAAGAGAGAGGATCTTAAGCAGGCTCAATGCTCAGTGCAGAGCCCAACACGGGGCTTGACCCCACAACCCTGGGATCATGACCTGAACTGAAATCAAGAGTCAGACGTTCAACCAACTGAGCTACCCAGTTGCCCCCAAACAACACTTCAGTTGCTATGGATTGGTTTCTAACCTTTGAATATGACTGCTGTTATACTCTCATTTATTAATTGCTGTCTAACAAATGTCTTCTATCGTTTCCAGTGTTACTTATATTATTTTACTGCTGTAATTAAAACCATGGGGAAATGAAGGTTACACTAGAATGAAAAGGTTCAAACCACATTTTGGGGCTTATTTTTTTTTCTCTGGGTCTAAGTGAAATCTGTGTTAGAATAACAAGACAGAAAATCTCCATCATTAGGAAATTAGCAGAGTCGCAAACTGTAAGAAGGTACGTCACTATGGGATTCTTCTCCTGGTGCGTGTATAAGCCAGGAGGAAATAAAGCCTTCGTGATCAAGGAGAATCTGGCGGTGGACCTTCAGACCTTCCGGGATGGGAATGTGTGCTTGGGGGGCAGGGAAGGGATTGATGACAGCTTAATATCTAGTTAAAGCACTTAACCTCTGGGGTGAAACCTTAGTCCAGAGAACACTGGATGGTTTCACAGCAAGATGTTATCTGATGAACCCCCCGCCCTATCGAATGGTGGAGAAGTGATCGTAAATTTGTTCAGAGATCCTCGTGGCTCATTTTGGCTTTGGTTTGCAATCCGATAGGCTTGATTTTCCCAGGGAGTCTCCTGATGCTATGTCCCCTTGTGTTAAGATCAAGGCATTTAGTTGGTATGTGAAATGTGATCAGGGAAAGCATCGAGGATTCTGCGTGTTGGGGGGATTGTCTCTGACTTGAGGGGAGATCAGGGGCAAGAAGGAAAGGGAAAGGGAAAGGGGGAGACCGAGATGAAGAGCAACAGTGGAAGTAGAGCAACAGACAATTTGGGCGTTGGGGATAATGAAAAAGCAGATCTGCCTTGCCCTCTTAAAGGCGAAAATTTCACCCGGTCCAGTTTCTCAGTCTCCCGCCATTGAAGTCCACAGTGAGAAATGAATCGATTTCTGATGTTCCTTCCAGCTGGAACCCCCTTTGGTTCTAAATGCATGAAAGGCATTTTCTGCAAAGCAGGACAGCTTTCAACATACCTTAAGAGGTCAGAAGTCAGTGATTATCTCCAAGTACTGTTCAGCTGTGAACACAGGAATTGTTCCCTGCAAATCCCGTGTCCAGAGGCTTTGGGTTCAGTTGGTATACCATCAGAGACCCAGGATAAGGCACTCTGAGGATTCTGGTGGGGGTCCTTCCTGGATTCTTTGGTCCCCAAGGACACTGGTCCAGTGGAATGGTGTAGCCACTACATGCAGAACAGTTGTCACCGCAGAGTCCCTCAATGTGTGATGCCAAAGGCATGTTTTCTTTTAGCAAGTGGAGTTCAAGTTCCAGACAGCAGCCGGAGCAGGAGGAAAAGGTTTAGAGTCTACCTTTTAAAAAAATGTGTCAAAGGAACAGAGACCATGTATCAGGTATAAGTTTGAGTAAGGGAGATTGAAATTTTCCAGCGATACTCCGCGAGTGAAAAGTTTGAAAGGAAACACACATGATTTACTTACCACAGTATATCAAGAATATCCAGCCAAGCCAGGAAACACGAGTGTGGCAGTAAAATCATGATAGATACCAGAAAATGAGAACCCAACCTACTAAGTGGTGGGAAAGAATAAGTAGTGGGAGATGGAATTCTTTTTAAGGAGACCATATAGAAATAAGTGTAGTGTGCTTGAAGAGTGGCCCATTTATATTGGAAGCTCTCTTTTGACGTATATGCACAAAAGAGATCACCGAGAGGGAGGTCACTTCTTCCCATCGGAAGAGTGGGCTGATTGGTTGTTTTTTTGTTTTTTTGGGTTTTTTTTTTTTTTGGTTCTCAAGTAAATAACCAGTTTATTATCAACCCAGAATATTCAGTTGTCAAGAACTCTTAAGGCTGTGCCCTTCAATATGGCGGCCACTAGCCACTAGTGGCTACTGGATACTTGAAATGTGGCTAGTGTGATTGATGAGCTGATTTTTAAATTTAATTTAAGTAAGTTTAAATTTAAAAACTGATCCTTGGCTGGGCTGTCGGAAAAGTCTTAGCATGTTTGTGGCAACTTCAGCGTCGTGAATGTACTTTCCGACCATCTATTTCATGAAATCTAAACACAGATCAAGTATTTCTGATAAAAATTTACCACCCAAATCGAGACGCCTTTAGGTGTACACACACACACACACACACACACACGGGATTTCAAAGACTTCATATGAACTGGGGTCTAAGGAAAATCCCTCTAGCCTCTGTGGGGCTCAAAGTTGTTCCTGCTCCTTCCTTCTGGTCCCCGAATCCATCCACTTGGTGATTTATCTCACGCGAATCTTGTGTGCTGAGAGAGCTAGGTTTTGCTGAACCCCGCCGTGTTCTGTCTAAGCCTTGAGCTCAGTGAAGAATCTAGTTGGTAAATGGTTTCAGGACAGTGTGCTTGTGTACACGAAGCTTACTGGGAGTGCCTGTGGGATCAACACAGGAGCGAGGGAGGTAGCATCAGGCGGCGAGGAGTTGATCTGCCCTGCAGCACAACAGATCCCTTGGCTCTGGAGGTGAGCTGGTCCTTTAGAGTGGTCCCAAATTGAGGGAAGGAGGTTGGGGCTTTGTGTCCTCCAAATGGCTCGTCTTTTTTAAAAAATATTTATTTCTTTATTTTTGAGAGTGACTGAGAGAGGGTGCTCATGCGAGTGGGGGAGGGGCAGAGAGAGAGAAAGAGAGAGAGGGGGAGAGAGAATCTCAAGCAGACTCCACACTCTCAGCCGGGCAGGGGGTTCGATCTCACAAATCGTGGGAGCATGACCTGAGCCGCAATCAATCAGATGCTTAGCTGACTGAGCCACCCTGGTGCCCCATCCAAACGACCAGTCTTTCAATGCAGGCTGCCCCTAGTTGGGGGACCGAGCCTTGAGGGAGGCAGCTCCCTTCCACAGAAGGCAGTGCTCAGAGGAGGAAACACCTGTGAGCCCTCAGCAGCCGGGGAGTGCTCCCGGGGAGAGGAGTCCTTCAGTCTAGAGTGGGGTGTTTGGATAGTAGACTACAGCCTCTACTATGGCATGTCGATCTTGCTCTAACCATCAGTCGCCAGCCCGACTCAGATATGCAGAACCTTTGAAACAGACCATCTCAGACCCGGAATGACCCATAATTTCTAGAACACAGGAAGATTAAGAGACGGGGAGAAGAGAGAAGACAGGAGAGGAAGAATAGAAGGACGGATCAATGTGGCACAGCCACTCATAAATCCCCCGATGTTACAGACAAGCAGAGAGCTGTTTTATGCTCCTCTAGTTTCTGAATTGGGCTGAAGCCACGGCCCAGCAGCCATTCAGAAATGTGGGGCAGGAGGGGCCACAAGGGAGCTGGTTTGGGAACAGATACCCTGCCCCGATCAATTTAGAAAGAAGTCAGCACTCTCAGAGCAGACTCGTAGTCCACTGGCGAATGAATGTCACTCAGATAACAAGCCAGGACAGAGAGCAGGTCCCGGCCCCCCGTTCCTCCAGAAAGTGATCTACAGTTGCTGTAGAGGAAATAAGAGCTTGGTAGCCGCCTGATCCCTGAGAGCCTGACTCTGCTTCTTCTCTGTGTGTCTGTCTGTTCATCCATTTGACTGTCACGTCCCATTTGCTCTTTTGTCCTTCAGGCCAAGTTTACATCTTGGTACTACTTCCCAAGAATCTCCCCTGCCTATTTGTAAGCACTGATTAATCAGAGATGCCCAACAGCCTGTGATGATTGGACAGGAGCATTTTCCCATAAGCCTCTTCTCCGGCCAGTTATCTGTAGTCTGACAGCTGTGGGTGTCACACGTGTCTGTGCCCAGGGTGCACATGCTCCGTCACATACACACCCCTCTCAAGGCACGTCAGTGCACGCTGGGCCAACCCTGCCCTTGGCCACCTCATTTCCTTTCCTTCCCCCGCTTTGTCCCTTCCTGTCTCCAGCCGCCTTGCTCTTGGCCTCTCATTTCATGCTGCCTCTGAGAGAGAAATCTCATTATTTCTGATTTAGGGGCTCCCGTGCCCTCCCCTGCTACGTGTCATGCCCGTTGCCAGCTTGTTACAACATCACAAGAGAATTCAGAGCCCTGGTTTATCCGCCGGAGGGGATGGGGGTGGGACTGAGAAAGGGAGTGAAGGGGGAGGGTTGGCAGGGAAGGGCTGCAGTGTTTAGAACTGTGATAGCTGCAGGATGCTTGCGTTGGTTGGGTTAGGCCATGTGAAAAATGGTGTGCGTTTTCTCAGAAGCCTAAAGAAGCAGCAGGGCAGCTTTTGTGTATTTAATTTAACTTAACTTAATTTTTTAAGTTTATATATTTATTTTGAGAGAGAGAAGAGAGCAAGCAGGGGAGGGGCGGAGAGAGAACCCCAAGCAGGCTCCACGCTGTCAGCGCGGAACCCGATGTGGGACTCGAACCCACGAACCGTGAGATGACGACCTGAGCCGAAGTCAGATGCTCAGCTGACTGAGCCATCCAGGCGCCCCTGTATATTTCATTTTAAAGATAGGCTGGAGACATGCCACTGGGGCTCAGGACAGCTGTTGAGGAAAGCTGTCACGGGCTTTTTAATCCCCCGTCTTCTCCTCCTGGAGTGTGGTAAGTGGTGATGATGGCCATGTGGTTTATAATTTAACAGCCTTTGTAAGTCCCTCTCTGCCCCATCCATTGGGCCGGGGGCAGGAGTTGGACATCTTCCGTGCGACACGTGGGTTTGGCACATAGTGGGGGCCCGGGGAATGTTCCCTCCGTGTGTAATCAGCTGGGTCTCTCGGCTGCTTTCACTTCAGTTCCCCCAGAAACAGACCCTGAGACAATGAGCCAAGTGTGGGTGGTTTCTTTGGGGGATTCAGGAACACTAGCAGGTGATGAGGATATGATACCGGAAAGGGGAAAGCCAATAAAGGGACATTTAGTGAGCTTAATCCTACGGGAGAATTATCCCACCCAAGAGGCAAGGGAGCCTGGAGAATTTATACTCCGACCAAGTCATTGGTTGACAAATATTTATTGAGCTGCTCCGATGTTCCTGGCACCGTTATAGTATTGAGGGCACAGTAATAAACAGAACGCATACGAATCTCTGCCCTCAGAGAACTTGCTGTCTAGGAAGGAGACGAGACCATGAAGCAACCAACAGAAACAAAATATGTTAGTCGTAGAGCCTGGTAAGTGGTGACAATGCCGTGAAAAAAATAAAGCTGGAGGATAAGGATTGCTGAGGGTGCCATATTAAGTCAGGCAGTCAGCGAAGGCCTCAGTGAGGAGCTGAGCATGTGCGGAAAACCTGGCAGGAATGAATCGCGTGGCTATCTGGGAGAAAAAAAAAAAATCCCGCCAGAGGAAATACTAAGTGCAGAGGTCCCGAGGCAGGAGCGTGTGTCTGGCATGTTCACTGGCAAGGAGAACTGCAAGGAGGCCTTGCTGTGGTGTGGGTAGAGCAGAGTGGGCGAGGCGCGAGGTGGTGAGAGGTGACCTCAGAGAGCTCATAAGGTGGGGCGACACTGCAGATTGTGCCGGACCTTGTGAGTGCGTGTAGGTCCCTCGCCTTTTACTCTCAATGGGATGGGGAGTCCCTGGAGGGCTTCTAACAAAGACGGGACACGTTGGGGCTTCTTTTGCTGTGTTGGGGACATGCCAAGGCAGGGCCGGGGTGCATGGAAGCAGGGAGACCTGTGAGGAAGCACATCTTCTAAGGTCTTCCACTTTGCTTCGTAATGAGTGAATAAAACACGAGAGTGGGAATGGGCCTCGTCAGGCCTGCAGGTGGAACTGGCTCAATGCGGCTCTGCTCTCTGATGGCTAAGACAGCTCAGAAAACCAGCTGAGCTTTAAGGGAAGGAGAAGTAGCCTCACCTCTTGATGGTAGGAGCTACAAAGTCACTTTGCGTGGGGGTGTGGATACAGGAAGGGAAATTCTTGTGGCCGTTGTTGCAAGTAGTCCACCATGGCAAACACTGTCAAAGTGAACTTCCGATATCCCTGTTCGTAAAACATCCTTGGGCCACCCCACCTCGTATTGCGGAGTAAAATTGAAGGTTCGGGAGAGGTGCCATTTCCATCTTAGATCATGGCGACCATTGATGCGGGCGGGTATGCGTCTTCCAACTAGAGATGGGGGGAACAGATCGGAAAAGCACTTCCACTTGACTGTTCTGCTCCTTTTAAACCTGTTACCATGTCCTTTTATCAGCTTCCTTTTTCCCTTCTCCTTACTGCCTCTTCTGGCCCTCCATGTTCTTGTTTGTCAAGAGCAAACACTCCTATCTCGTGGAATGAAGAACACTTTGCCAAATCTTCAGTAACCTTGCTCTTGAGCACTAGCACTGAATCTCACAGTTGACTTCCAGTAGCTTCCAAGGGATTTTTCCAGTCAAAATCAGGACCCTCAACCCTAACTTCCAAGATGAGTTCTGTACTGGTTATTAATATTCATCTTCTACCTGTTCTGTCAATGGTTGGGCTTCATGTGGGGACTGAAGCTATTTTAGGTTCCGTGGATTGTGTGGAGATTTGTATTCCGGATGTGGTGTTGACAAAGGTCTGGTACTACGTTCTTGTATTAGAGCAATCGATGGGCATATTTCTTGGAGCCAAGGTCAGTGCCTGTTTCTTTGATTCTCCTCCCAATACCTAGCACCTGGTAGACTCTCAGTTAATGTGACCATGGACTTAAGGTCTGTCTGCAGTAGCCTCTTTGATACCTCAAAGGTTTCCCCCTTCTTCTCAAGTCAGGAGGGAAGGATCTTGAAGCATCTCTTTAGATTAAACAGATTTTTGTAATCTAGACCAGCGCTGTCCAATAGAACTCTAGGTGGTGATGGAAATATTCCGTATCTGTGCTGTCCATCATGGTAACCACTGGCCACTATGGCTATTGAGTGCCTACCATGGCGTTAGCACAACTGAGGAACTGGATTTTTAATCTGCCTTAATTTTATTTAAAATTTTAATGAATTTAAATTTAAATTTGAATGCCACAGTCGACTCTGCAGCTCTAGATATGACTTCTGAGACTTTCCACTGACGTGATTCTGATGGTAAAGAGAATTAATACCTAGATGGTTTGGGGTTCAAGTTTCCAAGTACAGAATTACTCTGAAGCTTTAGCTGAAACACGCGTGATGATTTGGCATTTATGATATGTGTGAATTTGCTCTTCATGATAGGTATGTCCTACCTACCCTGGAGCAAAAGGGATGGTCTAGGAAGATGGGTCCCTGACTTTCTTAGCACTTGCTACTGTCTGCTCCTGGGAGTTCATGCATGCCGGTTGAGATAGATGAATGCATTGCAAGTAAGCTCCCTTTCAGCTTTGACTTTACATTCCTCCTTTTTTTAGTGTAGCCTGAGAATGAAAGCATCTCATCCAGCACCCGGCGTTAGGAATGACCTCCTGGCCGGTGTGCCATGCAACCCTCCTATGTGATTTAAAAGAAAATTCTCCCCCAGAAAGCTCTTCAAGTGCATTTAATGAATAAAGTGCTGTCTGTAACTTTCTGTGACATTTACTTTAATAAGCTGTGGGAGTGATTTAGTGATCGGTGGGCACTGACATTTGAAGAGGAAAAGACAAACTTTGCTGCCTCTGACGTGGCTTTTTTTTCTTCTCTTTTTGCTTCTGGCCTTGCATCCATGGGAACTTTGTTTCTGGAAAGAGATACTGTGTTTGCCGGATTTGGGGAGTCACTTGCTTATTTTTTCTTTCAGCACGTAGCCACAAATTAATTTCCCCTTTGTGCGTCTGATAGTGAAATTATTTGTAGTGAGTAAAGTATGTTTTCCATGGTATTCGAACTGAGGAGCGTGCACGTGAGTGCGCGCGCACTCCCGGGCTTTTCGGCAACAAGGAATTTGTCCCATTTTGCTTCGAAGAAAAACACATGGAAGAACGCTTAAAAAGGCAGATTTAAAAATACACATCTATAACTACAACTTTAACCACGTGTATATATCTGTGTGACTACCACCCTGAAGAAGATCTAGAACACTGTCAGCATCCCCACGAGGTCGTGTCATGCCCCCTGCCAGTCTGTGTATTCCACCCAGAGGTAACTCCTCTTGACTCCCGTCACCATAGATGAGTTTTGCCTGTTCTTGAACTTCGTATATATGGAATCACACACAGTGTATTTTCCAGCAATAGGTTCATGAGATTCATCCGTGTTGTGGTGTGGATCAGTGCTTTGTTTTTAATCGACGTATAATAATCCATTATATCAACATACCACAGTTGATTTGTCTGTTTTTCCATTGATGGATGTCTGGGTTGGTTCTAGCCTTTGACTATTATGAATAAAGCTGCTGTGAATATTCTTGTACTTGTCTTCTGATAGGCTTTTTCACTCCCTTCTTTTAGTATATACCTGGGAATGAAGTTCCTGGCTTATCAGATTAAAGGCAAAGTTTTGTTGTTCTGACAAGGATCCAATCTAACAGCAGTCAGAAGCCCAGGATCTATCTTGGTCCTCTGTCATTCCCAGGATGAGGCCCTTATTCCGGTGGTCCAAGATGACTGACCATCATGTTCACATTCCAGCCTTGCACCCACCTAAACGTGTAGGAAAGGGGGATAGATATTGGGGCATCACGCACAGTCTCTCCCACAGCTTACCTCTTGGGCTTGGCACATTCCCCATTTGGGGGGAGTGAGCACGCAGGTGTCAGTGTTGAGCTCTTTTACTTCCTAGTTCAGGAGAACCTCTGAGAACTTTTCTCGACTCCTTGGAACAGTTACACCAATCATCCCACCTAAACTCTTCTACCCAGCCTGGATATTGTTAACTCATCATTTGTGTGGTCTTAGAATCCTTGCTTCTTCCCTCTGAGCCTCTGTTTTGTCATCCATAAAATGGGAATAAAAAATGCCTACCTTGAAGAACTATTTGAAGTAACAGAGATAATATATTTTACACCCAATAGAGCTGGAGCCCCACATGGTCCACTCCTGATATACTGTCACAATAAAAAAATATCTAGCAACCAGATGATTAAATATAGTTCCTGTTTCTCAAAATGCTAAAAGGGATCCAATTTAGAACTTATAGCAACAGTTCTCACCACACACACGCGCGCGCGCGTGCGTTCACACACCACCCTCCCAAACCTGCCTCACTTCGTCTCTCAAGCACACCTAAGCACGCTGGAAGGTTATTACTCTTCTCGCCCTCAGTTCTTCTCAGTGCTCCTAGGCTCTCCCAGCCTGTTTCCAAGATTCTGCCTAGGTACGTGCTTATCTGTCATCCCGCTTCCCTTTTCTTGCCATCCTCACTCTTTCCCTCTCAAGTAAATCTCAGGGAAAGAGGCTGTGGTTATTTTTCAGTCATCAGTGTTTGCACTAGTGTTCCCTGTAACATATGTCAAGTATCTGTCACATAGTAGACCATCAATGGTTGCTGTTTTCGTTACCATCCAGATGACGAACAATGTTTGCTCTCTTTGCTTATCTAGGACCCTCTTTTTGTTTTCTTTTAGAGAGTGTGTGTGTGAACAGGGGAAAGGGGCAGAGGGAGAGAATCCCAAACAGGCTCCATGCTCAGCATGGAGCCCCACATGGGGCTCAGTCCCACGAACCTGGAATCATGACCTGAGCCCAAATCAAGAGTCAGTTGCTCAATCAACCGAGCCATCCAGGCGCCCCTCTCTAGGATCCTCTTAAGAGTTCATGTAGAGGTGAGTGCCACTAAGGTTGACTCTGAGAGCTGGGGTGTGTGGCGGGCAGGCTCTTGTGGGTCATAACAACTCCATGCAGTTAACAGAGTATGTGAATTTCATCCATGCCCTCATTTAATTTATATACATTTAGTGGTTGACTGATAGAGTTGAACACCTTTGAAAGAATTGACAGAAAAACATACCACATATGATGAAGGAAATAAACAATAAATACGATCAAAGGGAAAATAAACCCAAGGCCCAAAAATGTGTACCCCAAGCTGATGTTCATCTCCGAGGCACTGGGGAAACTAGAGGTATGTGACTGACCAGTCTCACAGTTATTTTCAGGAATAACCATGGGATAATGCTCGTCCAGGTATAGAGTGTTTGAGAGACGTGTGGTAGAATGAGCTGGATGCCCTTTTTTTTTTTTTTTTTTTTTGTTGTTGTTGTTGTTGTTGTTGTTTTGCCTGATCTCTGCATTTGCTGCCCTTACAAGTTGGCTTTGAACAGAAGAGGCACAATGCTATCAGCTCCCAAGATCTTGCTGGGTCTCAAATACTCTTAATCACTTGTTATTCATCGTGAACTCCTAGTGAGTTTTTGGTATCCCGAGAACTATTAAAAGATGAGCTTTTTTGTAACATGTTTGGGTGCTGGCTCCCGGGCTGTGGTTGTGTCTTACCAACTCTGTGCTCAGTGACATCAACTCGGTAGCTTGAAATCAGCCAAGGTGTGAATATTTATACCACAGAAATTAGCAAATGCTACAAATCTGGGCTTTCACCATCCCCCCCCCTTTGGAAAGTCAGTTGTTAAACATTTACTATCATATTGCTGGTACTGAGTGCGTGATTATGTCAAAATAGATGCCATTGTTCGGAAAGACTTAGGGAAATAATTACCAGGTATTCTGTGGATTCAAAGGTGCTGTGTGAAATTGCAGAAGAATTTTGGCTAATGCTTATATCAGATCTGGGAACATCAGTGAATCTATCAGAATTTTAGACTGGAAAGCTCAAAGGTTGAACGTTGTGATGAATGTTCCTGGTGGGTTTGAAAATCATATGGGAGAAAGGAGGTTGGAGTTTTCCGCTGACACTGGAAGGAGAAAGCCTAACAGCGCCCAGGGGTGAGATTCTGGAGCACTCACCACGGGGCAGCATAGAGTTCAGCTGAAATGATCCTTTATGACACATCCCTCTATGAGAGAGACAGGTTGACAAGGGACCAGGAAGTGTTGTCTCTATACAGCTGAAGCCCACATCATAGTAACTCAGCTGACAAAGCATCCTTTGGCTCTCAATTATGAAATCAACCAACACTTTGATCTCTTCAAGTTCAATACCCAAGGCTGATGTGTCCACGACAGCCAGAGAGTTGTCCAGGATCAAAAGTTACCACTACCCCAAATATGCTTTGAATGTGCTTAATCATCCAGTGAGCTCTCCAGTCTTTGTAGTTCACTGAGGATCCATCAGTTTAGAAGAGTGGCCAATAATCTAGGCTTTGGAGCCTTTGAACTGGGTTGAAATCCTGCTCCTACCACCTACTCCCTGGGTGACCTTGGGAAAATAGCTTTACTTTGGCTTTCTCGTCTCTAAAATGGGTATAACAATAATATTTAACACACAGCTTTGTGGAATTTCTGCTGCCAACGTTCGGTGCCTACTTGTTCCCAGTTGGAAGGATGAGAGGCAAGTCAGTGATCTCGTAGGGAGCTCCTAACATGTTTTAGCTAGATGACACAGTATTGCTGCCCAGGTAGCAATTTGTCCAAGTCCTTCTCTGTGAGGTAAGCTTCATTTCCTCTACAATGCTTGACACTAACTAGTAAACTTACTTTCCAAACGTTTTCTCAAACTGCAAAATAGCTCACAGGTGCTGACAGTCTGGCCCCGAGGCTTTTTGGTCTGCCCCTCATGATGTCTTCCAGGGCCAAAGATGCCACGTCTAGGTTTTCTGAACCACAGATCATTACCAATGGGTACCTGTTGAGGACATCCAGGAACCATGTTTCCCAGGCTCTGGGAGTAGCCGTGGAAGACCCCTGCAGGAGTGAGGGCACAAACATCACTTGGGAAGCACCCAGTCAGTGGGCACGGAGCTGGGATTCATACCTGGTGACATTGTGGATTAGAGAGCCTTCTCTAGGGCCAGGTGAACGGTGGCTGGGATTTCCAGGGGATAAGAGATAACGCCGGGCAGCAAGCATAGCCCCTTTATTCAGTGGCTTTCTTAGGTGCTCCAACAGCTCGTGGGTACATGGAGTTAGCATGTTCTCCGGGGGCATCTGCTCTAGTGGCCCTCATCCAAACAAGGCTGTTACTGCCCCAGCAGCTGTGAGAGTCACCATCATCGTCATCACCGTCGTCACCATCTAGCTGCCATTTATAGTATCCGTCCTGGAATTCTTAACTTTTACTTGAACCACGGACCCTTTTGGCAATCTGATAAAATGTAGGGATCCCTTTTCAGAATAAGGTTTCTCAAAGCGCAAAGTACAATCCATAGGCTTATCGCTGAAGCCAAGTATATTGAAACACAACTATCAAAATATTTTTATCTTTTATTTTTTTTTAATGAAAAAAATGTTAATGTTTATTTTTGAAAGAGAGAGACAGAGCATGAGAGAGCATGCAAGCATGAGCGGGGGAGAGGCAGAGAGAGAGGGAGATGGAGGATCCAAAGCAGGCTGCAGGCTGTCGGCACAGAGCCCGACGTGGGGCTCAAACTCTTGAACTGTGAGATCATGACCTGAGCTGAAGTTGGACGCTTAATCGACTGAGCCATGCAGGTACCCCTCCAAATATTTTGTAAGTTAGTGATATTTTAATAGATGTACACTTCTTGATTAATACATTAAATCATAAGAATTAGTGATGAATCCAATGACCATTGTAACTTGAAGTAATAGTGCTGTGGAATAGGATTTCAAGGTATTAACTATAATGGAATATGAAAATACCCATAATCTCTGTTGGCAACAAACTCACAACTACTGCTAATATCTCCGCAGTTTGTTGCCTCCATTCATAATTGAAGAAAATACCAGATTTCAGTCACAAATTCACAGAAGAAGACTACACACGGTTTCCTTGACCGAGCTAAGAAGCTGTGTGTCAGACGTCGTGCTAAGTCCTGAACGGACGTTATTCGTACCCTTTACTACAGCCCAGCAGAGTTGGAGTTGTCATTTCCCATTTTGCAGATGAGGAAAGCGAGGCTCGGAGTCGGACTGACTCACGCACTCAGGGCCGCACGCAGGCCTTTGTGACACCAGAGCGCGGGTTCTCTCTCTGACGCCCCGCATGCCCCGAGCTGCAGTTGCCCCCAAGGCTTTGAAAAGCCCTTGGCAGGGGCATTCTTTCCTGGATTGTCTGTATTTCTCTGAGAAGAGAGGCTCCTATCTCTCCTGAAAGCCTGGCCTCTGGGAGCATCAAGGAGTCTTTATAACTCTTGGGTGTCTGGGGCCACGTTTGGGGAAGTCCCCACAGCCCCCAGCAGACAGTCAGGGCCTCTTCTCATTTTGGTAGCTTGACAGCCGCGGTCGGAATATTTACGTGATGGAATCCCTATGTACGCACGACTAATCAGGGCATTATTATTTTAAAAACTAGCGGTTAAACATTTGCCCTTGAACATGCCCCTTTGCTCCTCATGCCTTCCCAGCCCTCACCCCTTCAAAAGAAAGGCTTTGAACAACTGCCTGGCGATGGGAGGGGCCGCGTTACCTTGGTGACACAGGTGTTGGCTGACTTGCTTGTCGTCCATCGCCCACCCCCTTCCTGGGCACCGACGCTATTGTTAAATGTACATTTTATTGTGACTCAGGTATGATGAGGCCAACAAATCAGGAGATGGTTGGCCACGAAAAGATAGTTTGTTAGTCACAGAGCCCAAGAGGAGAGACCAGCCGTGCCATGGGGCGGGGCGGTGGGGTACACGGACAAGCACCGGGGTTGATCAGGAAGGAACGGGTGGACAAAGGAAGCAGATTTGGATTGGCCAGTTTGAATAACTGTAGTGAGCTCCGGAAGATAGGAGCTGGTTGTGTAGCACCTGACCCGGCGTGATTAGGGCGGCGCGGAACGGCCTGGAGTTGTGAGAGCGTCACAAAGGAGGTGGATGGGAGCCTGACCGTGGATTGGCTAGCCTGTGTAGGAGAAACATGCTCCCAGGTGAAATGTTGGCTCGCGCTCGGAGTTCGCTAGCCCTGGCTGAGGCAGTCCCTCCGAGGTCATCAATGCCCCAGATGTGAAAGCATCAAAAACACAGACTAAAAAGACGGATCGCCACAGGAGCCGACACTGGTTTCGGAATGGGACGCAGGAGCGTGACACTGCGGTAGTTTCCAAATCAGTGCTGTGACATGCCCCCACCCCCCTCCGCCGCCTTCACCCCCGATGGTGAGAATGTCTCATGGTACACGTACTGGCAGCTACAGCTGTCCTCGGAAGAAGCATGATGGAAAGGAAAAGCTGAGATTTATGGTCAATTTAAAGCTTGAGGCAACTATGCTCCGATAGGTCTACAGAGGTCCCCAGGTTACCTACCCAGCGCCAGGCTCAGGCCTCGGTGCCTGAATTCCAACTTCACAGGGCATCCATCTTAAATTTCTGGAAGCCAGGTGAGCGCTTAGCAAAAATAAACACTCGCCAGTTATTTTTATGCTACCACCGTCTATGTTGCGCTTAAGAAAAGAAATATGCCTTCTAGAGAGTTGTAAACATTCTACACACGAGGTTCATCATTTCGTGGCTCACAGTGGAGGCCAAATGGAATAATCTGCAGACTAAACCCTTTCTTTATCCCCGGGGCCGAGGCGGAGAGCTGTGAGGGCGGCGAGGGTGAAATGGCTTCTGAGGTGCCCTCTGCCTCTGAAATGTACTGACCTGGAGTTTTGCCAGTTAGCCCGGGTTGGATAATAGACTCTTAGATGGCCTACATCGAAGGGATGATAAAAGAGCGGCCCAGCCCTTGATCCCTGCTCCTGCCAGGTTCTAAACAGCATAAGCTATTGGAGGAGTTTCCAGATGGACTGATTTTCAATTCCCCTGAGCCTCAGAAAAACAGTTGGCTGTTAAAGACCGGGACTGCTTTAGCCCGAGGGAGAGAGAGACACGACTTACTGCCTTTCCGATCCTAGGTGTGAGCTGGGGTTTATCCAGGAAAAAGATGGCAGCGCTTTGGATTCTGAACATCAGTGACAGTTTGGAGGCTGCAGAACTTTCTACAGGGCTGAGAGGATCCTGGACAGTGACAGCCTTCCTGCGGAGCAGACACATGGCTGCTTAAAGACTTTGGTGGATTCCAGGGGTGATCGTGGCACGCCAGCCCTCCTCCCCTTGGCCAGGACTAATGCATTACAGGGCATGACTTGGCTTCCTAAGGATCAGCATATCAGGCGGGGGAAGATGATTTAGCTGCAGGAATTAAACGCAGATCACTCTGAAGCGTATGTTTCCCCAGCACCTAGTGTGGTGTCTACGTGTACTAGGTGCTCAGTAAAGGGTGGTTGAGCAAATGAACGAACGCTTGTTTCATATATCCTATAGTGGCCAGACAACCATCTTGCCTGTTGTTTCTTTTTCATAGTGAGAGTTGTCCAAAAATGGAATGGAGTGTGTTTTAAGATTTAGTATTAAAACCTCCAAAGTGTCCAAGCTGTTTATTCTAAAATAATAATAAAAGTAGTAGTAGTAATAGTAACGATCAGTCAGCCATGGCTGTGTAACAAATGAGCCCCCAAATCAGTAGCATACAGCAAGAAGTGTGTAGTCTCAGGCTTTTTGTTTTGCACATCAGCTGCAGTGAGTCTACTTAAGCTGTGGGTCTGCAAGTTGGCTCATCTAGTCTGGGTTTGGCTCTAGTCTCTGGGTTTGGTTCCAGTCGGCTCCACATGGCTCTCATCCTTCTGGGACTGGTGGGCTAACTCTGGGGCATTTTCTTTTCACAGCAGTGGCAGAAGCCCAAGAGGGCGAGTCCCAGAGCATAAGCCCATCTTAAGCTTTAGCTCACATCAGATTTTCCAACTTCTTCTTGGCCAAGCAAGTCATATGACCAAGCCCAAAAGCCATGGGTGGTGAAGTATACGCTGCCTTCAGTGGGACCATGAGGGAAATGAATAATCACCGAACGGTAATCCAGACTCTGATAATAGCCACCGCGTGTTGGAGGTTACTCTGTGCCAGCCATCGCTCTGAGCATTTTACGTGAATACGTGGATTTTATTATCACGACAGCCTTTCGGGGGTAGGTGCTGTTATGTTTAAGCTCCATTTGACAGATAAGAAAGTTGAGGCACAGAATTGCTGACGCGCTTGCCAGAGGACACACATGTAGGAGGCAACTGAGCCAGGATTCACACCCGGCGGCGCGATCCCAACACCTGCTCTCTTCACCACGCTGGCCTTCCACGGTAGACGGCAAGAAGCGTGCTTAATGACTTTGGAGTACCTTAATGTCTGTGACATGCTAGCACAGGGATTGGCTTGTTTAACTTTGGTGGGAGCCCAGGTAGGGGAGGTCTTGCTCTCTCCCATTTTCACACAGCTGGGGAGCGGCTGAGCCTGTACGGAGTCCCTGGCCCCGCTCTGTGAATAAGGAGCAACTCAGCAGTTGTCAAGCTACTTTTGCTTTATAATTCTG
The DNA here is from genome assembly GCF_016509475.1 of Prionailurus bengalensis. Taxonomy (NCBI): domain Eukaryota; kingdom Metazoa; phylum Chordata; class Mammalia; order Carnivora; family Felidae; genus Prionailurus; species Prionailurus bengalensis. The sequence goes on from NC_057361.1 coordinate 13,951,968, forward strand.
CGTTTAGTCCTTGGGAGGCTTCTAATTTAGGGCTCCCACTCCACAGGGCAGCCTTTTACTTTACTTACTTACTTATTTTCTGGCCCGGGGATCTGTGCCCTGGTTCCCTGGCACGGGATTGATGCCGAGTCCTTCGTTTCTCATGACATGACATGTCCCCGAGTGTCCCTGTCCCTCCCCCATGCACCCGCCCTCACTCTCTTCCTCCCTGGGCGCTGTGGCTGTCCCATGGTGTCGGGTTACAGGCTCAGAAGGGCGAGGCCAGCTCAGTGGCTGTAATTTTAGCCCCTGATGAAAGACCAGAGGAAGTGAAGGGGACTCTTTCAGGCGTGTTAACAGGTGTACCCAAGCCACAAGTCTCCGTGTCCCGCAGCCAGGGAGGACGCACAGCCCCGGGGGTGTTTGGTCGCATGGAGACCCAACAGCCCCAGCTGGAAGTCCACACTTTAATACGGTGTCTGGGTGTGAGCACCTTGTTCACCCCAAAGCCACCGGTTTGAGGGCGCTCCAGGGAGTTGGAAGTTCCCGGTCTCCGAATACTGTGCAAACCAGCAGCTCTGAACATAACCCCGTGCTTGCTCCTCGTCAGCTGGGGGACTTGGGCCAATAGATTCTCCTGTCCTTGCGACTGGTCTGAAAATGTCTCCAAGCCGACAAAAATCCGGTTAATGTATTCCTCCTCACCTGAGTTCTGCTGTCATCTCACCTGCCCCTTCCCTCCCACCTCCCAACTTCTTGCCTTTGAGAATCTGACCGTTCTACCCCTGTCATTCAGGAGTTTCCGCTGAAGGTAGATTCCCGTACACAGGGCACAGATGATCGAGAAAGGACAAGCAGAGGGGAACGTTCCTCTTATTTGGCCCATGGCCCGACATTTCTTAACCCATTGCCTGAATTCTCTTGCATACTAAAGTCGGGGCCGATCTCCAAGACACTGGAAACTTCCAAATGCTTCCAGCCCCTTGCCCCCCATTCTGATGACTTCAGTCAGGATGACATTTGGGCTTGAGAGCTACATTTTTCTATGGGGGGGGGGATGAGCGATTTATTGCCTCTCTGGGCAGGCGAGGCCTCCTGTGGGTGTGAGGGGGGCGTGGCAGGTGGTGGAGATATGCCTTCCCTCCTGGTCCTGGAAACCTGGCCTGGGGCTGGGGTTTTTAACTTTACTATGGACCCCTGTGGTGGACTGGTGAAGCCTGGACCCTTGTCACACTGGGATTTGACAATATAAAAATACCTGGAATTACAAGGGACCAAGAGTTATTAAATATGGTTACTGAAGAAATATAGCTATTAAAATGTGAACTTGTGACATAGTAAAATATGAGCTTCTCATCAACCCACTGATTATCAAGGTCTAGTTGAAGGGGTAAAGGAGTGATCTTTGGTGGCACCTGTAACAACAGTTACTATGATATGAAAGTGCCTGTCGTTTCCTTTTTTTTTTTAACGTTTATTTATTTTTGGGACAGAGAGAGACAGAGCATGAACGGGGGAAGGGCAGAGAGAGAGGGAGACACAGAATCGGAAACAGGCTCCAGGCTCTGAGCCGTCAGCCCAGAGCCCGACGCGGGGCTCAAACTCGCGGACCGCGAGATCGTGACCTGAGCTGAAGTCGGACGCTTAACCGACTGAGCCACCCAGGCGCCCCTCCTTTTTCTTTTTTTTTAACTTTTAAAAAATGTTTATTCATTTTTGAGAGACAGAGCACACAGTGGGGCAGAGAGAGAAAGGGAGACAGGGCATCTGAAGCGGGCTCTGTGCTGACAGCAGAGAGCCCGGTGCAGGGCTCGAACTCACAAACCACGAGATCATGACCTGAGCTGAAGTCGGACGCTCAACCGACTGAGCCACCCAGGCGCCCTGAAAATGCCTGTGGTTTCTATTGGTGATGGAGGCATAGGTCCTGCTGATACCGTTATGGTTTTTGCTTGCATGCATAACTGATAGAAATGTGACGTTTCAGTTATAGGTGAGTGAAATCAAATTTTAAAATTCGCCTCTGAATTCTCAGACCCCCTGAATTCTAGGTTAAGGACCCCTGGTGGAGAATCAGGCTGCGTGATGGTTTGTAAGTTCTTTGAGGGCAGGTATTCTACTCCTCCCACTTACATACTTTAATTCTGTTTAATTTTGTAAAATGTCAAACATATAATAAAGTCACCAGAACAATATGATGACTCTCCCCCAGGTCCCCATTTCCCCGCTTTATCTGCTATCAACTCAAAGCTAATTTTTGTCTCACCTACTTCCCCTTCCCAAAGTATTTTGAAGCAAATCCCAGACTATGTAATTTCATCGCAGATTTTGATTTATAAATAGCAGATGGGCCACTAAATCTTGATGGATTGTGGGAGGGTTGATTGAGAAGTGCCATTAGATTGATTCACAAGTGCTGTTCCGGTTCCCTTCGGGGATCAGTATCCCAGGAATGTGGACTGGCGTCAGAGAACCCTGTTCCCAGTCACTGTTCTGTGCTTCCCAGCATGTATCTAACGATGTATTACTTGTTTGTTCACTTTGGCGTACGTTTTCTGTCTCTTTCCACCACGATGTAAATCCCGGGAGAGAAAAGGCTTCGTCTGCCTGCCCGCAGCTGCACCCCCCAGCTCCCAGCACAGTGCATGGCATATAGTAAGTGCTTAGTAAATGATGCATTTTGAGTGGGTGAGTGGCTGAAAGAAGAAAGGTGGGCTATGGGGAGGTGTGAGGTTGCTACTCAAAATGGTGTCTCTGGTGATGTCTTCTGGAAACATGCTCAAAGTCCAGAATCTCGCGCCCCACCCCACACCTACTGCATCAGAATCTGCATTTTAACAAGATTCGCAGGTGATTGTGTAGGGACCGTCACAGTTTAAGGAGTGCTTGTCCCCCTTAACCCGGAGGACTGACAATGCCAGCCCGGAAGAGCCTCCCGCTGTGATTTCCAGGACCTCGCCCACCAGGAGGGCAGGACAGGGCAGGGAAATGTACTCACTGTGGGTCACTAGTTCACTGTGTGAACCCTGGTTTGCCCACTGAATGGTTCTGTAGGCCTCGATTTTCTCATCTGAAAAGTGGGGTGCATGAGCCGTATCTCGTAGCATCATAGAAAAGTTAAATGAGGTAATGACTCCCCTATGGGGTACAGAGCATACTTTGGATAACTCCTAGGCTAATTCCCCATGGCTGTCTTTCCAAAATGTGAGGGAATGACATTTGTTCGTCTTTTAAAAGTTCTGATGACTTTGACTTGTTTTGGAAATCTTTTCCCTCGTCTTTGATCATAATCACGGAGAAGGCTTGGAAAATGCGTGAGGTGGGAAGAGCCGTTTGGTGCCTTCACCATTGCACCTTTCCCCTGTTTTCTGTGTCATCTTTCTCCTTCCAGGGCGTCGCATGCCCTGTCTCCTAAGATCCTGCTCCCAGGCAAAACATCCAGTATTAGTGATCACACAGCATTCCATTCCCTAAGAACTTGGGGCCTTTGATTGTGGAATTTAAATTTTTCTCCCCTGATGTAGGTATTAGAAGACTGGTGGGGGAAATCTTAAAAAACAAAACAAAACTTTGCATATGTTTTCACGTGGGCAAGAGTCATGTCACATGGACATGGGCCTGCTTCAGCCCTGGGTGTGATCACGTCCACTTCTTGTAGTTGTAACCTTGACTAAGAGGCTCAAGTTAGTTCAGCTCAAGGGTAGTCGCACCCTTTGGGGCAATCTGCCCTTTTAACCTCACTTTTCCCTAATCTGGAGGGATTTCAAGCAACTGGCCCATGCAGGGAGGCGGAACTCAAACTTTTTAATAACTACAGACAGAGAGTAGTCATGGCCAAGGTGAATGTTCCTCGCTGCCCCCCTCCCTACCAACACTCCCCAGTCTGCCTCACACATCCGTTACATGGTACACTGTGTTTACCTGGGGCTTGTTCCAACAGAGCTCAGCAATCCTACTTCTATCTTGGCCTGGCTGTGTATTTACATGGTAAACATTTCTATAAAAGAAAGGGAAATATTCTCTTTAAAATATCTTATAAAAATTGCCCTTTGGAGATGAGTGGATAGGAAAGAGCAAACATTCCATATTTATGAGATGAGTCATTTTATAAAAATGTTACCTGCAGACCAAAAACTTAATAATACTGCTTATAGTACAGTAATACTTAGGTTTGCTTACAATTCTGTATATATACAGATCCTTTCCTATACATCATTTTATCTAAGCTTCTCAGCAGTCCAATAAGATGAACACTGTTAGCTCCATTTTAAATGTGAGAAAATCAAGGCTTAGAAAGGTTATGTAAATGCCCAATGGGATACCCCTAGGCAGTGTGAGAGCAGGGATATGAGCCTAGGTCTTCTGACTGAAAACCAAATAAATGCCTATTAGCATATATCAGCCAATAGTAACATATAAGTCAGGTGTAAATTCATTGGTACATAGCTGCCTCAAAATGCTCGTCCCATTCAGCATTTGACCAGGAAAATGGAACCACTCTAGGAATTTCACACAGGGAGAATTTAATACAGGGAATTGGTCACACTGCCCATGGATGAGCTGAGAAGCCAAACAGAGAATGGCGAGGTAAGCCAAACAGAATGGCGAGGTAAGCCAGAGTTCAGCAACAGCAGGAAGCTGCTACCACTCTTAAGCTGGAGGGAGAGAGGAAAGAAGCAATACTACCAGAACCCGAGGGCTGGAGGCCCCTTAAGGAGGTCAGAACTGGTGAGCCAGCCTGGTGGGAGTTGGGACCCGCGAGGAGACATGGCCGTGGACTAAGAGTGAAAGGAGAGATACCCTGACTTCTCTCCTCCTCCCACCCTCCAGCCTCCTCTCGGTGCCTCCCATTGGCTGAGCCTTGCTAGAAGCCGGTGGACCTGGAAGTTAGAGCCCACGGGGTGAGCCCTGCTTGTGATGCCCAGCAGAGCAGGGGAGGATAATGAGTGGATCTGGGGGTAACACGTCCAGGGTCAGCATGGCATCTCCTACTCCTAGGTGTGGGTACACTCCCAGAACTAAGTTAATGCCTTCAGGGTTTCCTCCTCCAGGGAGCCCTGTTTTCCCCTGGTTCCTTGATGGCGTTCCCCCCCCCCCCCCCCACACACACACACATTTGCCTCCTCGCCTGTCCTACAGCTTTGTCAAGCGATTCATTTCTTCGGAACCAAAAAAAAAAAAAAATGGAGTTGCTCAGGAGTTTGCAAAGGTGAGAGAAAGTGGTTTAGATTGGTCCAGTTGCACACTGAGGCCCAGACAGAAACTTGTGTTGCTTTTGGGACCCAGAGACCAAAGCTCCAGTGACCCAACAAAGGACTGCGTCAGTGGGTATCTTGGCAAGCAGATGTCAAAGAGAACCATGCCAAGTGCCCTGCCAGGAGAACTGCTTTGGCAACAAGCTGATAGACCCAGAGGACTGGCACACGTCACTCATTCTTCTGGATACTACTCGATTAGCCGGATTAAAATACTCATTTCAACCTTTGTAGTATTGTGAGGTCCTCTCCCTGTTTGCTGCATTTTGCAGAATTGTCGTCTTCCTCTGCTCGCTGCCCTCCCCCCACCCCCAGGGTTCTGTTTTCCATGTGTGTTTCTGCCTTACAGGTAAGCTTGTTTACAGGATCTTTTTTCTCTCTTTCCACAACCTTCTGTGTAGATAATTGGAGACATCTGATGCCCTTAAACCAGAAATGGGAAAACCCTGGCATAAATAAGAAAAAATCATTTCTGTGGTTCATAGCACAGTTTTGTGAACTCTTAGCAGTGAAAAGGGAAACTCACGGTCATTTGGGTTCGTGATTGGGAAGAGATAAAAGGGAAACCCTACACCTCATTCAGGGCCAGGCTCACAATGGGTTCTCAAAAAAAGAAATGCTTGCTGAATGGGTGGGAACACGCAAAATGTACAGTACCCCGTTCATTTCCTTCGACAGGTGCCTTTTTGTTTTTAATACACACGGCAGCATTTGATAGCAGGGCAACTAATGTCTTGGAGTTCTTCTGGGGACTTGAAAAAGCCTAAATAATAAAGTATATTCAAGGTTTTGTTTCAGTTCAGGGAGTTACTCTCTGTACTGTTGGGTTTACGATGAATTTGAGGCTCATGCGTATGTCGAGTCATTTTATCAGCTTGATCGCTTTTATGTTCTGTAGCTTTAAATATTTATTATGCAAGCCTTCAAACAGAGAATAACATAACAGCCGTGTACCCACCGTCCAACTCTATCAAAGCTAACGCTCCTGCCATGCTTGCTTTGTACTCGTCTCGAGAAAGCAAATGTTATCGTTAGAATTGAAAGCCCCCATGTTCCCTGTCTAATCTGATTACCCGCCCCCCGCCCCAGTGGTAACTGGTATCCTCGTTTTTGTGCTTATCAGCCCTCACCTCGATATGTTTCAGTGGTATTACCACATAGGTGTATATTCGAAACCAGAGTTGACATGCTTTAAAATTTGCATAAATCATAGAATATTGCATGTGTCATTCTGTAACTCGCTTTTATGGTTTAAACATATTGGTACGCACACCTCTAACCCTGTGCCTCTGTCACCGCCCCGAGGAATGCTCTTAAAGGAATACCGTGCAATTTATTTTTGCACTCTCCTATCAATGGGTATTTGAGTTACTTTCAGTTTCTTGCTCCTGCGAACAGTGCTGCCACAAACAGTTATGTCAAATGTCCTTACGACACATAGGGGAAAAGGTCTCTAGGCAGTGGATCTCAACCTTTCCTACACATCAGAATCGTCTAGGGAGCCTTTAAAAGTCCCATGCCGGGCTGCGCTCAGCCCAGTGAAATGTGAATCACTCGGGTGGGGGGTGGAAACTAGGCACCTGTATTGTTTTAAAGCTCCCCCAGATAATTCCAACGTGCAGCCAACATTGGCAACCATTGCTTTAGGGTATAGAGCTAGGAATTAAATTTCTGGGGCCGAGGGTTTGTTTCTCTTGAGCTTTTTAGATATTGCCAAATGACTCTCCAAAGTGGCTGTTTCAGTGGCATCTCCTCCCCTCAACTTTATTGATCTTGTCCCCATGGGGATCGCGAAGGAGGTACAGATCTATCCCTTTGATGGCCTCCCACACCTGCCTCCACCCGGTTCGTCCCCTGATAAAATCTTGCCTCGCCCCAAGGTTGCAGAGGAGGAACTGTTCGCACAAAGCGTAACTCAAAGCTCGGGGCACCTAATACCGCATAATTTTGCAATTTAAGGCGCGGCAGTCAAGAGGTTCCTGCCATCCATTCTACTTGGTATAGCTGAACAGTCTTTGCGTGGCATGGTTCGGGGCTCAGCCCTGCTGTGTAGCTTTGGGTATACCAAATGACACATGACCCGGGCCGCGTGGCTGAGCCGCAGGTCCGGTGTGATAGTCCCCTGAGCAGCTGGAGAAACAAAATGTTCAGCCAAGGCCAGACTTCCCTGGTGGTTAGATCAGAGTGATTGTGCAGAAACATCAAAGAGACCCTAGCCTTGACCTTGCTCAAACCATAGCAGTGTAGAAATCTGTGTTAGCCGGATGTTCTCTCTCTCTCTCTCTCTCTCTCTCTCTCTCTCTCTCTCTCTCTCTCCCTTCTAGACAGTTAAGTGAGGCTTTCTAACCTGCTCACCCACTGAAGGCTCATATTATACTTCCTCTCCCTGTGTTGGTGGCAGATACAGAAAACTTAATGGGTGAAATTTGGTGAGGCTGTAATTGTTTTACACTTTGAACGTAGCAACCTGAATCCCTAGGACGGTGACCCCCCCCCCCTCCTGGTATGCAAGTGAGGACCAAAGAATCAGTCCCAAATGTAAGATGCCACACCACGGAGGTTCCTGAATAAGAACTTTGCCTTGGGCCTGTTTGAAAGCGCAACCCAGCACCAGTTGCATTACATCCAGAATCTTCTTACTGTGGGGTGCCTCACCGTACTGTTTTACTCTCCTGCTTACCTTTGTGTCTCCGGTCGGGTTCCCTAGAGGCAGGGCCCGAGACAGGGATTGTAGAGCACGGGACTTGCCGGGAGAGCACTCCAGAGGAAACGTGTAAGGGTGTGAAGGAAGCAGATGGGGAAGGGGACCTCGCTGAGTTACAGTGTGGTGTGAGATCCAGCCTAGCTTTGCTCGGATCTACAGAGAGAAGGCTCTGGTGCACCGCGTCGGCCCATCAGTGGCCGGGACTCCACGGGGAGGCCACGGGCCTAAGGTCCCAGGCAAGGCGGTTCTCATCAGCCAAGGGCAACTCTGACGAGGGGTCAGTTGTGAGCCACTAGCAGCCAGGGCTCACAGCAGCTGGAGGATGGGGCCACGGGCCTGGCGAAAGGGGATCTGGGTGGGGCGCCACTGTCCCCTCCTACACCCTGGGACGGCCGGTGGGCCGGCCACAGGTGATAACACTCCCAGCTCTCGAATGCGGCCAGGTGAGGCTCTGAAGGGAGATGGGCTTCCCGCAGGTGGGGAAGTGAGCGGCATTCTTCTGGCTGCAGGTCTGAGGGTCTCTTTGCTGTTTTAATCTCAACCCTGGAACTGAGTCTGGGACTTGCAGAGTGCCCGGAAGCCACGTCAGCTGTACGTGGAGAAGCGTTCGAAGGCACACGTGTGAACTGATACCCAGGGGCACGTGGCATGATGAAATGAATCCCCTAGTTGATGGGAAAGGAAGGCCGGTGCCTGGGCTCCAGAGATGATTCACAAGCTGGGGCTTTGAGGCAACAGCAGACCCAGGGACCTTGGACGCAGTTGCCTCTTTAAGCCGTAAACCTGGGGAACCCAGGTAACTAAAGTAAGTGAATGCTTGCTAGGCTGGGGTCAGGTTTTGTTTTGCTGGGAGCCTTCCTTGATTCTGATTGTGTCCTATTGTTTGTCATCTGGAGGTTGTGCAGGAGGAGGAAAGGGTTCAGAGAAATGTCCCGGCCGTGATCCCCTTGTTCCCCGTTGTCATGTCTGGCCACGTTTCCTCCTGGGGTGTCTGTTTAGAACTTCCACTCTGAAGAAGCTGCACTAAACAAAAACCTAAGGCCCACAGTTCCTGGGAAGCCAGGGACAGGAATCTGTGAGCCTTAAAAAAAATTTTTTTTTAACATTTATTTATGTTTTGAGAGACAGAGAGCGAGCATGAGCAGGGGAGGTGCAGAGAGAGGGAGACACAGAATCGGAAGCAGGCTCCAGGGTCTGAGCTGTCAGCACAGAGCCCGACGCGGGGCTCGAACTCACGAATCGTGAGATCATGACCTGGGCCGAAGTCGGTCGCCTAACCAACTGAGCCATCCAGGCGCCCCAGGAATCTGTGAGCTTTACATGGTGACCCAATGGGCTACATATATGTCTGCAGATATCCTCAGCTGTTCCTTTGGGGGAGAATGACAAGGGTTTGAAGCGGCACAGAATAGGGACAAGTGTGTGGGGACTGGGCTTGAATCTTGGTCCTACTGCTTATCTGCTCTGGGAGTCTCCTTAGCCAAAGCCCTTAACTGCTTCCAGACTCTTGTTCCGCCTGAAAGTGGGGGTAATAATACCCGTCTTAAAGGGTGGTCTGGAGGATTCAATGAGGTAGTGTTGTATACACTGCCTGCTGCATTGTAAATACTCGATAAGTGGCACCTATTGTGGCTTCCTGAGAAAGTTCTGTTGCATTCCTGGCTTATGTATGGAGTGTAGACATAGACCAGAGCGGAGAGCCCTTCTTGGGGAGACCAAGAAAGGCATTAGGATATTTTGAGGGACTTATTTCCCCGAGATCCCAGCCAAAAAGGCAGGAAAAAGGAAGGTCATGGGCATCCCGTCAAGATGGACAGGGTGACTATAAGTCTCGAATATTCCAGCACGGTTATGTGCATTGCTTACCCTCGCGCTCCCCTCACCGAATACTTGGAAATGTCCTTCCCCGGCTCAGGAGGGGCCGGTTGCACCCAAGGAGCATCAGGTGAACAAGATGTCATGGGCAGTTCATCGTCTCCGCCCAGCATTACCCTCTGTGATTGGTGAGGGAGAGGGGACGGTGGCGGCCAGGCGGCCAGTCTCCTTTCCTTCCCTCCTTCCTGCCCCTTCTCTGTTGAGAGCCTTCTCCACGCCCCAGTTAGCAAATACGCATTTCGGCGTTCGGGCTGAAACTCACGTGCCAGCACAAGGCAGCTAATGCCATTTGACTTAAGAACAGCCTGTATTTAAGGAGTCAGCTCTCTCCTCTGCCCAGCACACCTGCTGGAAAACAAATTAAAGGGGAGAGAGGAACCTCAGCCCACCCTCACATCCCGATTTTATCCACTTTGCTGCCAGAAACACCCCCATTTTCCTTTGATCTCCCGTACATCCCACTTTGGACTCTTCTCTCCTGACCCTCCTGCGTTCTGAATCTGTGGTCCCCACCCCCCGCCCCCACCCCAGTGCTGGCTGTGAACATCCTGTTAAAAAATGACCTAATCTTTCTAGAACCTTCAGGCTGGCAAGAAGAGAAAACAACAACAACAACAATGTATCCCTTGCCTTCCTGGCCCATATATATATTTTTAATTACACAGTGTGTGTTTCTGGAGGGAGAAGTGTTATTTGAATTCTTGAGATTTGCTCTGGCAACGTTGGGCCTATTAACTTCCCATTAACATTGACTTTTTGATGATGGTCGAACCATTATCCTTTCGGTTTCCCTTTTTTAAATTACTGTTTTATTAGAGTGGAAGTGTTGTGTAAGAACGGTAACGTGGGAGTCAGGGTGCCTCAGTTTAGGACTCCGAGGCCCCAGTAATTTTATTTTACTTAAAGAAACACTTGCCCGGCGTTCACTGCGTATCAGGTACTGGCCTGCACGCTTTACAAATACCAGCCCGCTTAATCCTTTTGCATTTCTGTAGGGTAGAGACTACCGTCTTCATTTTCCAGAAGTGGAAAATGGTAGGTGGGGGCCCAGAGAGGGCAAGTAACTTGCCCGAGGCCCTGCAGAGTGCTGGGGGTTGAACCCAGGCATTGTGGCTCCAGAGTCCCGGCTCCCAAGTGCTAGCTCTTGTCTCTCTGTTGAGAATTATCTGGGGCTCTGTTTTCTTATCAGTACAGTGAAGGGGATGAACTGTATGTATTATTTCTGGATTCTGTTCTAGGACTAATACGTTGGAGGATATGGCCGCTTCGGGGGGTTTCTTTAGCCACAACACCTGACCGTTCTTCTTTTTGCCCTAATGCAGGTGCTGAGACAGTTCTCTCGGGTATAGTATTCTGTGGCGTAGTTTCTACTTCCTGTATCTATTCTCCGATCTCAACACTGAGGAGGAGAAACAACCCTTGAATAAACTGTCTTCCCCAATCGCATTCTGAGGCACGCCAGTGAGCACCGTGCTTAAAAGAAAGAGTTCTCAGGCGGCAGTTTGGGGAAGCACTGAAAGCATGCAGTCGACCTGGTTTTACCGTGGGCTCCACTCTTGGGACAGCGTTTTATTAACGTCCCCTAGAGCTGGGGTTCTGGCAGACGCTAGGGACACACTGGCTTATGTGTTCTTTGTAACTAGTATCTACAGCTTTGGCTCGGCAGTGATTTGAAAGTTTAGCTCTTTTGTGCTGGTACCCATCTGTGTATATATAGCTGGGTAAATATTAGGAACAACAGGAGTCTTCTGTAAAGAGATTCCATGTTTCCTACCTCTTGGGATTCTCAGCTAACAAGACGTGTATGCTTCATCCACGGCCATGGTGAAAATTTTCACTTACATACCAGTCGTGCATGGGAAGATGTGAAAGGGACCCTCGGGGCATCTCTTCCTTCCCTGCCCCTCACCCTCTTCTTACATTGTATTTTCTCCGCATTTATTTTTGGGCTCTTTCCATATTTTCCTTGGCGTTCCACCCCTATTTTCCTCCGCCCCCTCCACCTTTCACGATCCCCGAAGACAGGCTGATCAAGCAGGGAGAGGACTGGGAGTCGGCACAGCGATATTTCCTAAGCACAGCCCGGGCCACCTCGCGCGGCATCCTGGTGTTTCCATTTGCTGGTTTCTTTATTATTTTTTACAACGCCCACTCCATTTGCTGGCTTTCTTTTATACTGTGTAATTTTAAATTAAAAATAAATACATGCGCAGGATTGAAAATAAAACTTCCAACTGTAAAGAAAGGAACCAAACGCAACGAACCGCGAAAGCCTTCCTCTCCCCTGCGTTCCCGTTCTTGTCTCCAGAGAGAAACACCGATAACAGGCTCGCGTGTGTCATCCCAAACGGGTTTTGTTCAGTTACTCGCGTGTGTGTCTGCGCGGATCTCTCTCTGTCGGTCTGTCTCCTCTACCCGGTATTCATGATCTCGCTTTGTAGCGAACCGGATACCGAACCTTAGAACGGAAAACCCGGTGTCTGTCACACTCTCTGAACGCGCGTCATGAGCAGTGACGTTGGGGTGAGTGTTACTTTCCACGTGGGGAAGCTCCATACCGGAGAGCCAAGCAGTGAGGGACCAGGTTTCCTGACTCGAGATTTAACTTCACCCTCAATTGCATTGTCTCTCCAGCAGGAACGAGGGTGGGGACATTGTGTGGACGTGTGTGTGTGCGTAACGCGGCGCCGGGACCTGAGAAGGTCGCCGCGTGTAGGGGGTTTCTCTTCCTCTCCCAACCATCTCCCCCTTAAGACCCTGCAAAACTCACTTTGGAGCCCCACGTGCTTCCTCACCAAGAAGGTGGGAATATTAACACGTGGCACCATTAAAGTCAGGTTGCCCTTGGGCTGATAGCACTGGAGAACCTTAAGGGACTTTTTAAAGTTTATTTTTATTTGTTTTGAGAGAGAAGGAGACAGAATCCCAAGCAGGCTCCGTGCTGTCAGCACAGAGCCCGACTGAGGGCTCGAACTCACAAACCGTGAGCTCATGACCTGAGCTAAAATCAAGCGTCAGACGCCTGACTGAGCCACCCAGGTGCCCCAGAGATTTTTAAATCTCTACTGTTTTTTTTCCCTTGCGACTGATAGTAATATCTTGAGAGTAAAGGGAATGACAAGAATTTCTGTCTTGCTAATTCTGACAAGATAGTGCATTGACACCTGGCATACAGCCTCACCTCCTTCTAGCACGCACTGCCCTGGAGAGGCTGGAGAGCTAGAAACTACATTTCCCAAACTCCCTTGCAGCAAGGTCCTGCTTGGAAATTAGATTGTGTCAAGTAGTTGTAGCTGTGCTTTTCTTCAGTCTGCTAGAGGTTTCTCAGGTTCACCGGTTTGTAGGGAATAAATCGGTGACGTGTTTTCCTCTGGACACACTTCGGGCTGGAAGAAAACACCAGTCCTCTTAGAACACTCATCTTCTGGGATAGAGTGTATTCTGAAGTGTCTACTTTTAAGATTCCTTACTGTCTTTTCTAGTTGGCTTTTCTTCAGCTTGTATCTGGGTATTTACAATCCCCTGGCCCATCTTATCAGGCTTTTTGCTAAAACGATCCCCCAGTAGCCAACAAACAAACCGTGCACAACAGCTCTACCCTTTCATTTGTAAAGGGTGACATCTTCAGATGCCATATTTTATGGGCTTCATAAACGGCTACTTAGCTCATGGGTCATTAACAATCATGAAATGAGTGAAGACATGGTTTTATTGCTGTTTTGACACCTGGGGTATTTATGTGATGACATCTTTTCTATTGTGACTTGTACGCTCCTGCGGACTTGTCTGTCACACCTTTCCTGGCCCGCACTTGTGCTGGATTTTTGCTTTGAGCTGGAAAAACACAAATACCTAAAACCACACCTCACCACACTGTAATGAAGATCAAAGTTAAAAAATGAAAAACGGCAAGACGTCCCAGGTGTGTCTTCGGAAAATTTCGCCCCTGGGGATTCTCCACGCTTCTTGCCAGGAAGGGCTTTCCCCTTTAGAATGTAAAACACTGTTGCTTCTTTGTTCCCCCTCTGTGGATGGGGAGTTTCAGGAAAGGGCCGGCCTGCTCTCCCTGTGGGTGACTGGGCTGCCTGGTCACTACCCTCGTTGGCAGGTGCATTCATCTGTTTGTAGAGCAAGAGTTAGATTAGTCTTGTTTTTTTTTTTTAATTAGGAGCCAACAACAGCGTTCAGTCTTTTTTTTTTTTTTGTAATATTTTTTTCAATGTTTATTTTTGAGAGAAAGAGACAGAGGGAGACACAGAATCCAAAGCGGGCTCCAGGCTCTGAGCTGTCAGCCCAGGGCCCGACGCGGCGCTTGAACTCATGGACCGCGAGATCATGAGCTGAAGCCGGACACCCACCCGACGGAGCCACCGAGGCGCCCCCAGCCTTCAGTCTTAATCTAGTTCACTTCCCACGGTGTGGCGTTGCTACAGTATCTCTCCCTCTTTCTCTGAGAGATGGGGGCAACAAGTGCTAGAGGTCAGCATTTATTGAGTGTTTACTCCATGCCAGGCATCGTGCAGAATGTTTTACACACACTGGTTCATTTAATCCTCATAGGAAGCCTGAGGTTCGTGGTACTATCATCATTATCATTTATCATTATTATTATTATATTTTTTAACTGTGAGGTGAATTTTCTATAACGTGAAAGTAACCATCTTCAAGTGAACAATTCAGTGGCATCTAGTACATTCACCGTGTTGGGCACCCACCACCTCTGTCTAGTTCCAGGACGTTTTCATCACCCCCAAAAGGAAACCCCATACCCATTAAGCAGGTGCTCCCCCATTCTCCCCTCCCTCGGCCCCGGCAAGCCTCAGTCCGCCCTTTCTATGGATTTTCCATTAGTGGACATTTCATATCATTGAAATCATAGAATATTTGTCCTTTCTTGTCTGGCTCCTTTCACTTAGCATCGTGTTTTCACGGTTCATGCACGTTGTAGCAGGTATCAGGACTTCATTCCCTTTAATGGCTGACAATATTCCATTGTATGGATAGACCGTGTTTTGTTTGTCCCGTCATCCACTCATGGACCTTTGAGCTCTGTCCACCTTTTGGCTACTGTGGATAGTACTGTATGAACACACAAGGCACGTGTGTTTGCTTAATTCCCGGTTTTCATTTCTTTGGGGTATACATGAGGTTGGCATTGTTTTTAACAGTATTTTATGTGGATACTTGGGTACAGAGAAGTATGCTGATGAGGGCTGGAGGTAGGATTCAAACCCAGACCTTTCAGGTAACCACCGTGTTATGGTGCCTCCTGTCCACGCACCTCCTGTCCCTGGAATCCGTCCTGAGGAGCTAACATCACAATATCTCTTTAGCACTGACATCGAAAGGCCAGCAGCCATGGATGGAGTTCCGGTGGAATCCCTTTAATAACTTTTTTTTTTAACGTTTATTATTTTTGAGAGACAGAGACAGAGAAAGCGCGGGTGGGAAAGGGGCAGAGAGAGAGAGGGAGACACAGAATCCGAAGCAGGCTCCAGGCTCCGAGCTGTCAGCACAGAGCTGGACGCGAGGCTCAAACCCACGGACTGCAAGATCATGACCTGAGCCAAAGTCGGACGCTTAACCGACTGAGCCATCCAGGCGCCTCTAGTGGAATCCCTTTAAAGCATTCAGTGCTCTCCAGCAAATAGTGTTTTGGGGAGGCATCCTTCTATATTCCTGAACTGTGTGTAATAGTTATAACTAATTTGGCTCTATATGGCCTGAGATTTTTATAAAAGATTTTTAGGGGCACCTGGGTGGTGTGGCTGTTAAGCATCCGACTCGTGGTCTCGCTTTAGGTCATGATCTCACAGTTCGTGATTTCGAGCCCCGCATCGGGCTGTGTGCTGATAGCGTGGAGCCTGCTTGGATTCTCCATCCTTCTCTCTACCCCTTCCCTGCTTGTGCTATCTCTCTCTCTCTCTCTCTCTCTCTCTCTCTCTCTCTCTCTCTTTCTCTCGCTCTCTCAAAATAAAAAAATAAAAGATTTTTACCGTAGAGTTTCCATTTGGCCCTTATAACAACTGGCTGAAGTTGGAAGGGTAAGCTGTATACCTTGCATCTCCATTTTACAAATGAAGCAGGCTCAGAGAGGTTAAGGAACTTGCTCAGGGTCACACAGCTTAAAGGGAGGTGATCCAAGCCTTCTGCTGGGTCTTCTTTGGTCTTTCCACTCTGCCATGCCACCTCTCCAAGCAGAAATTAGAAGTGGCTAGAAAGGCTCTACGAACAACAAAAGGCAGTTCTACAAACTGCGTTCCTTGAATCAAAAGCCAATTATAATGAAGGAATGTTATTTTAAAGGAACCATGCCATAACGATGATAACAACCAGAACAGAATAGATAATTCCAACATCTGTACGTGTGTTCGTGCAGCAAATATAATTCACACTGTAACTTTCTACCAACATTTGTTAATTAGCACCTTAGTATCTGCAAAAAGCATCATAAAAATTCTCAAGTCCAAAGGTACACCCCATTCCCCAGAGTCTGTCAGGACATTACCCTTGACTACAAGTAGGAACTGTTATTTTTTTCTCTTTTTAAATGCTTCCCCCTTTCTTCGTATTTTCTCGGGTCATAGGAATCATCTCCCTTTTTAGATGAGGACTTTGGAAAGGAGAGGGCAGTAAGAGCTGAACTCAGAACTCTAGGTGCCTTTCCAGAACTTCCCACACTGCTTTGCCTTCCTTTGGAGGGCCGATCCCACCACACTTGGCCCCGAGTACAGGACATGGGCTTTCGCACAGCCTCCCAGTCGGCCTCGTTCTTCATCGTGGGTTTACTGGTCTAGAGATACCCACCTCCTCCTTTCCTGTTGGCGTATTTGTTCAGAGATGTCACATGGAGATGAGGGCCCTGTGATGGACTGCCGTCGATGAGCAGTGGGGTAGCGTTGCTTTCCAAGACGCCAAGTACAAACACATGTCCAAGGTTAGCACTGTTTCTATAGCAGCAGCCGAGGTGGTACGTAAGTAGTGAGATTATAAATCGAGTGGTGAAGCTGTTTAGATTTTTCCAAAGGAGGCTGAGTGGCTGATCTCTCCATCTGCCTTTCGCCACGAGGAACGATTCTGTCCTTCTGATTCATACATCACTGCGTTTGAAAATAAATTCTGATCCCATTACTCCGACATTTTATTTGTGGACTCTTTTGATGCAACCATAAGGCTTCAATGGCCAGTGTAACTGACCACATAGGTTTATTTACTTATCGACTCTGCAGCAGCATTCTCTGTCACGTCATTTCATCTCGTTTCGTAGCTGAGCGCTTTGTTCAGTTGACGAGGCTCAGACATAAGCTATGTTTTGGGTGCAGGAAAAATAAGCAATTGAGGCTGACGCACAAGAGATTGAGCCTGGTGGTGGATGGGCCGGGTAAGTGAGGCGGATTGCCATGGCCTTAAGCTCTAGGAGATTAAATGCACAGCAATTTCCTGAAGCTGAGTTATCTCTAGGATGAGAGAAGCTATTCTGGAGCCTTAAGAGACCTCTCCTGTGGGTGGGCAGGATGTGACCTTGGACGGGATGCCTGCCTGCCTGGCCCCTTGCTCTCCATAAGCCACTTAACTGCCCTTGAAGATGAAAGGAAGAGACAGATGACCGCAGCCGGTCTGCCCTCGGTCTTCTGAGGGTGGCTGTGGTGGGGGTGGAGGGGCTTAGCACCGCCCTAGGCCTCTGCCACAGTGATTTCTTAGTCACCATTCTGCCCCTGGGGCTCAGGGTGGCCCCTCGGGATCTGGCAGAACTAGTGGATTTTTCATTTGGCGGCGTTTCCTGGGCTTGCCAGATGAGACCCTTACCTTTGGAGGGTGACACTGGGAGAGGAGGGGGTGTCATTCACCATAAAGGAGTTACCCAGGTGCTTCCTCTGGAGAATTTGATTCAACAGATGTGGGGCGGGTCCCAGCCATTGGTGTTTTAGCAAGCCTCGGGGGATTCCTAGTACTGGCACACTTGGGAGTGAGAGACTTTGAAACGTGCAACCCTCACTCTTCTTTTCTTCTGCAATGCCCCCCCCCCTTTTTTTTTTTTGCCTTTGTGGCAGGTGCTCGTGGGGAGATGACTCAGATCTTTTGGGTCCGGTCACTTCAGCGTGCTCCTGGGGGAGCTTCCACCTGTCAACGATCGCCTTCCCGAGTGCTCGGCGGGCTGGAATTAACACCCCAGGGGCAGCCCTTACCAGGGCAGAGAGGAGTTGGCGTGTAAATACCCCAGCTCCCTCGCCTCTCAGGTGGGACAAATTTGAGCCGTGTCTTGCACCACTTCCCCGAATTTCCCCGTGGGCTTGAACCGTGGTTGCACACAGCAGTAATGCATGTCTGACAGCGTATATTTGGTAGGGCAGCCTTTCCTTCCTGTCTTGTTTCTTGTTTCGTTGCCAGTGTCCCCTTGCCTCTCAAATAAACCACAGTCACTTCTGCCGTCACGTGACAGGACTTCTAGAAAATCACTGTGCTGTGCAAAAATTATGCCATCAAAACCACAGGGCTCGTGGAATAAATGAGATTAGGGACACAATGCTTAAAAACTTTGTAGCACATAAGAGAAATAAGGTGGAAACCTAATAAAAATGGCAGCACAGTTTTATACATGTTATATGGTTCATATAATAGCCACGGCGCTCTACCTAGGAAAAGCCCTGAAAGTTTGCTTGCAAAAGTGGGCATCAGAAGGCTTGCGGCCCGTGAAGGGGAGCTAGGCACGCTATTGGACATCAAATGGACCGCTGGAACACCGGGTGTGGATGGTTGGGGTCCAGAAGGTGAACTGAGGTGGCCGGGAGGTGTTGGGGAGCGTGCGCCCCTGAGCGTTTTGTCAAGACAGCTCCATTCAGCTGGGTGCGCTTTCCTGCGATCACCTACTGTTTCGTGCAGACAGAATTGCACATAAGCAAACGCAAAATTCATGTGATGCTCAAATCGTCCTTTAATATATCAATCACGTCGGAACAAATTTGCGTTTCCGAGACGAGTGTTAGAGCAGAACTGACTGGAGTTGCACAGGCTTCCTTTTTGCCGGGCTTGTTTTGAACCCTAAAGTAAGATCCCTGATATTGGCCCCTTTACGGTGGTTTTGTTTCTTAATGGGAAGTTTCTTGTATTGAACAAAGCGGATATGCAAAACAGAAGCCCCTTCATACCCGGATGAGTTCAACAGAGACTGGCTGGATGTGGGAGTTGGTGTCTCCAGTCAAAATGCGCACCCCCCCCAGCAGGCTCTGTACCCCGAGCTACCCGGCCTCACCAGCTTATCATCTTCTAACTCACTAGGGGACTGTGACCCTGTTTTACAAGTCCTGAATATCTTGCTGGCCTATTTGCAGTTGCTTGGAACTGAAGTAAACTTAAAATCAGATGTCAGATTATTATGAGCTGGAGCAGAATTCTATAAATGCTCGGCTCTGTCTTTTATAAGGGGGAAAAAAGAGATTAACATAGAACCTTGGTAGATATGTTATTCACCTGCATTCAGTGCTTCCCAGGAGGTAAAATTACAGCCTGAGCTCAGCTCATTCTTAATTTCCCATGGTAGATTACAAATGGGTTCTTTTCTGTTCTTTAATCTCAATATGTGATTTCTCCCATGTGTAGCTCTACACAATCAGGCAACTTCTATACCACATGGCTCATTTGTTTAACTGGGTCTGCTTTGGTTTCAAGCTCTGACTTTCTCTCGCCTTGATTTTTGACCTGGGCATGCACCCAGGCTGCGAGATCAATGTTTTTCACAGTGTGGACTTCAGACCACCCACGTCAGGACCCCCAGGGAGCTTGTTACAAGCACAGCTTCTTGGGTTCCACCCCAGACTCCTGAATCAAAATGTCTTGGGAGTGGGGTCAGGGATCTCCCTTTCTACAAGCTACTGGGTGATGCTTATGTGCACTCAAAGTTCAAACTCAAAAGATTTAGATCGGCGGGTCCCAACTGGGGCCGATTGTGCCTCCCCTCGACACTCCCCCCCCTTCCCCACCTCCACCCCAGGGACATTTAGCAATGTCTGGAGACATTCTTGGTTGCTGCAGCTCGGAGGGGAGGCCAGGGCTGCTGCTGAACATCCTTTGAGGCACAGAACAGACCCACCGCCAAGAGCGATCTGGCTCCAAACGTCAGCAGTGCTGTGATTGTGAAACCTGATTTGGACACTCATTAGGGATTTCTCCAGAGTCTGCTGCACGCTCGCAAGGCTCTTTCCTTCGTGGTTGTTTTCCGTGGTTTCTTCACATCTGGCCGGTTCAGAAGTGACCAAGTTCTCTGGATAAGTAGAAATGCGCACGAGAGACTGACAGCTGCACTGGTGGGATCCGGGTCGTGAGGGAGCTAGCCAACTCTCTTAAAGATGCCTTTTCTGGCATCCATGAGTTGAACCGTACATCAGGTCCCCTCAAATCATCCTAGAGATTAAGGGCCTTGCGGAGTTAGGACAAATAACACAAATTTGGAGATGTAGAAATGGGCTTTTCTGCCAGTGTGTGTAGAGTGTTGAGTATCATTTCAACATGGGGGGTATCCCGTTGTGCCACGAAATGTGGAAAACTGGCAATTCGTGTATAGCATAAATGATAATTCGCCTTCTAGCTCTGAAACTCCAAGAGTCCATATTAGATCCCAAGGAGTGTGTAGCTACATCAGAAGCCTATTATTCAACGACAAGGTTTGTCAGATAATGTATGAAGAAGGATGTTTCACGTGCTAATTAGTGATATTCTACAAGTTCATGTATATCCTTAAAAGGTTTTATGTATGCTGTAGCTTAAACATGTAATCTTTTCCATCTGTAGGCTGTTAAAGTCCGGGAAATCCTTCGGGACCTGTTAAAAGTATCGAGATGTTAGCATGATTTGAAGAATTATGATACCTAGCAGCTCCTGAGCACTCAGACCTGCCACATGCTGTCCTCAGCATTGTGCATTTATTTTGCTCATTTAATCCTCACGCCGACTCTATTGGGTAGAGGTCCGATCGTTACCGTTTTACAGATGAGGTTAAATAGCACGGACACACTGATGTCTAGGTGGCCACGCTACAGTTGGAACCCAGGCAGCCTGGGTTCTTAACGGGAGTATTATTCTGCCTCAGCTTCCTCGGTTGTAGTCAACAATTTGTCATCTTGGACTTGAACTAAGTGGGATAATGGTTGAAATCATTAAAATGATCTGCCTCATCCAGCCCTGTCCAGTAGAAACAGAGCTACATATGTCATTTAAAAGTTTCTCAGAACCAAGTTCCAAACAAATTTTTTTTAACGTTTATTCATTTTTGAGAGACAGAGAGAGACAGAGGGTGAGCGGGGGAGGGGCAGAGAGAGAAGGAGACACAGAATCCGAAGCAGGCTCTGGGCTCCCAGCTGCCAGCACAGAGCCCGACACAGGGCTCGAACCCATGGACCGGGGAGATCATGACCTGAGCCGGAGTCAGAAGCTTCACCAACTGAGCCACCCAGGTGCCCCAGGACCAGATTTTTGAAAGATGTAAAAAGAAAAAGGTGAACATCAGTTTGATAATATATCTTGTTAACCCAGCATGACCAAAAATATTATAATTTTGACATGTGATCGCTATAAAATATTACTGAGATGTTTGACATTTTTCTCTTGAACTAAGCCTTTGAAATCTGGTGTGCGCTTTACGCTTACCGCACGGGTCAATTCAGACAAGCCGTGTTTCTAGTGTTTCTAGTAGCTACCATATTGGACAGCGCAGCCTTAGCTGGTTCTTGGTGAGAAACTTGAGGCTTTACGAACTGAGTTTGAATGATTTTTGAAAGGCAGAA
Source organism: Prionailurus bengalensis (assembly GCF_016509475.1). Taxonomy (NCBI): domain Eukaryota; kingdom Metazoa; phylum Chordata; class Mammalia; order Carnivora; family Felidae; genus Prionailurus; species Prionailurus bengalensis. The sequence goes on from NC_057361.1 coordinate 13,973,558, forward strand.
AGCCGGTTTTCCAATCCTGCTTACCTCAGGTCAGAGAGAGACCTTAAATGCTTCTCCATGTTTTGACGGAGCTCTGTGGCTACTTCTGTCCAGGGCAGGGCTTTTGCAAACGGGCCCAAGCATTGGTACCTTTACTTGCACACTCCAAATTACTTAACAAACATTCTTGAAAGGAGATTTCACTTAAACACACACACACAATCTCTGCTGCCTGTGTACCCATTTCATTGGATTGAGGATTCAATACAGGTGTGTAGGGTGGCGATGTTTTATTTGCGCCTGTGTAATACCTTCGTTTGTCTGGCTGAACTTGCAATATTTACATAACTGCCCTCTTGGCCCCAGTGTGATTTAAATGGAATGAATACACACACACTCAGATACACACACACACACACACACACACACATATATATGTATACATAATTTTTTCCCTCACCCAGCAATGGGAGTGCACGGATCTCCAGCCTGAAAAGCAAACAAGCTTGTTCTGTGGCTCCCTCAGAACTCCAGCCAGACTCCCACACCTGTGTGATAATGGCACCAAGCTTCATGAAACACATCAACTAGACTCAGTAGAATACAGGGTTGCTTTAAAGTCTTGAAGAGCAAGCATGCTTTGTGTATCTTTCTAGTAGAAAACAGCAATCTTTGCTGAATAAAGTGCAGAGAGGTGCCCTTGAACACCCAGACAGGCCAGTGAGAACACTCACCATTGGTGGTGTCATTTTTCTGTTAATTAGATCCATGGGGACAAGTGGCTCTTCTAGAAACACATAATCACTGAGCAACAACACAGTATAGTGAGAAGATCATGGATGAAAGGTTTTAGTCTCCACCTCTGCCATTAACTAGCTCTGTGACCTCCATTCCTGTGGGCTTTTGCGGTAAGAAGGGGAGGTCGGGTTAGATTTCAATTCAGGATCCACAGGGGAGTCACTGGGAAGCGTTTTAAAAAATGCTGACACCCAGGCCCAGTTCTAGACTAATTAAATCAGGATCTCTGGGGTTGGGGCTGTTTGTGTTATAAATGAGCCTTCCATTTTTTGGTGGAAAATTAGAGGACCCAGAGAGAGAGAGAGAGTGAGTAGTGGGCATGTGTCTCATTTCAAATGCTATTTGTTTGTAATGCGCTTGTAAGAGAAAGAGAAAATCCATTTATCTTAATTTAATTTTGGTTAGTTAGGCCCTTTCTAGCCTCAGAAAGGATTTAAGGTGTTGGGGGAGGGGAATCGATATTGGACATCTCCATCCCTCCCTCTTGAGAATAGTTTCAAGAGAAGGGAATGCTCTGCTGTGGTTCATCCACTCTAGGGCATAGAGAAATCAGAGTGTTCTGAGACTGGTTGATTGTATCAGTCAGGATAGGCCTGGTGACAAATGACCCCCCAAATCTCAATGGCTTACAACACCAGAAGTTTATTTCCTTCCCGTGAAAACTGTCTGCCGTGAGTCATCTGCAGCTCTTTACTACATCACCTTCACTCCAGGACTGAGGCTGATGGGGTGAGTCTCTGTGTAGAACACTGCTGGTCCAAGTAGTAGATGAGAGAAGAGAAAATGGTGAATCACTCTGGCTTTTTTTTTTTTTAAGTTTATTTATTTTGAGAGAGAGAGTGGGGGGGGGGGGAGGGGGAACGGGGACAAGGGCAGAGACGAGAGAGGAGAGAAAGAATCCCAAGCAGCCTCCACACTGTCAGCACAGATCCCGATGTGGGGCTAGATCTCATGAACCAGGAGGCCTGAGTTGAAACCAACAGCCGGACACTTAACTGACTCAACCACTCAGGTGCCCCACACTTGACTCTTTTTTTTTTTTTTTAGTGTTTTTTAAAAATTTATTTTCGAGAGACAGAGCATGAGCAGGGGAGGGGCAGAGAGAGAGGGAGACACGGAATCCGAAGCAGGCTCCAGGCTCCGAGCCGTCAGCACAGAGCCCGACACGGGGCTCGAACCCACGAACCGTGAGATCACGACCTGAGCCGAAGTCAGACGCTCAACCGAGTCACCCTGGCACCCAATAATGCTTATGCTCAGAGGTGACACAACATTTCTGCCTACAGTTACTTGGCAAAGCACGTCATGTAACCAGGCCAACTTTGAGTTCGACAGAGCAGATATGGGGATGGCTCAACCATCTGCAGGGATAAACGTGAGAACAATGATACGGTCCACGACGGCAGCTGAAGATGCTGTATTACATCACGATAAAGACTCCCATCTACTGAAGGAGTGCACAGAGGCCACAATCCAAGTGGCATGGCCCACCTCTCTTTTTTCCCTGGCAGTCTCCTGGGGTTCACTTTCACTCTGAATACACCACACAAGAGCCTTTGAGGCATATTGTGGCAGTAACTCCTGTCGGGCTGACCTCTGCTGACCTTGGGCCTTTCCAGAATCCTTCCACCTGCGGAAAGATGCGTGTTTGCTCTCCATGTGGATTTTCTGGTACTGAGTTGGCCTTGGGTGCAGCCTGGGCCTGGATGATTCTGATGCGGTCTGAGGCCCTCACCTGGTTCAAAGCACTCGGTTCCAAGCCAGCTGAGACCTGGGTTCGGAGCCCGACTTGTGCGTTTCTCGGCTGTATTGTTTTTGCCCAAGTTCCTTTGTTTCTCTGCTGCTTGGTTTTGGTAGACGCCTGTTGTGATGGTCGCACGAGAGGCAGCCGGAGCCGTGGGCGTTAGTTACACCTAGGTCTCGAAAGTGCTCCGGAAGTAACGAGTTTTGGTACCTGTGTAATGATCTTACCATGCCGCAGGCAGCTTCCCGCGCTGCACCCACGCCTCCCGGAAAAGTCAGCCGTTTTAATAGGTTGGCCGGGGAAGAAAGGGTGTGTTGTAAAAGCCACACTGTGCTATTAAACATGATTGCAGTTCGCCGTGGTCTAGGTTATAGGTCTGAAGGAGCTCTTGGCTTTCCCTGACTTCTTGGGGTCCCAGAGAAGGAAAACATCTCAGGACCTCCTGCCCCCTCCCCCGGCCCCCCCACCCCCACCCCGCTGGCTCCCTCTCCCACACCCCCACCCCGCTGGCTCCCTCTCCCACATGCAGCGTGGAGGGCATATTTGGGGGAAGCTTTTATGGTAAAACAAACAAACAAAAAAAGAATGAAAAGCAACCATTTCGAAATGACTTGCCATTGCTTGGCTGCTTGTGGGACTTTCCCACATGTATGAGCGGGCTGTTTAGATGCCGGGAGGGTGGCGTCTGCCTTCCTCCCAGGGCCTCTGGCTGCCAGGAGCCCTGGGCCAGCAGGGCTGAGCCGGGGGTGGGGGTGGGGATAGGCTTGCACACCCACTGTCCCGGATGTTCCTGTTCCCATGCGCCATTGGCTTTCACTTTGAAACTAAGTGCGGAGATGTCGGGAAGGGGTTGGGTGGTGAGCAGCCCCAAAGAGCTCTAACCCCTGGCTTCTGATACTAGTCCTGTTTCTTGTGGGACCACCATCCTGGGGGCTTCCCTGAGGGAAGGGAGGATGTCACCGCAATACCTGCCATTGTCCCTGGTTATCTTGAAATAAGCAGGCGGGGCCTGGCCTCTCAGTCTCGTAATTCCTGAGATAAGACTCCCCCTGTCCCGGTTTTGGTTGTGGAGTTTTGAATAATTTAATGAGCAAATGTCAAGACTTACATTTCTGTTTCCAGGAACTATTTCCCGAGTATTCCTAATTCTTCGCGTATGACACACACATCAGAGAGTGCGTTCCATTTGACAGTTGTGAATTTATGGGAAATCTCATCCTTGTAGGCGTTTAAAACTTGGCTGCACCCATTGAATCCACCCTAGGGAACAATTGTGCAAGGGTCCCTGAAGGATTAGACCAGATGACCAATAAAAATGCCATTTCTGTAAATTCTGATTTCTGCGGGGTTTTGATGGGAAAGGTTTTTTTTTTTCCATTTTTGGCTCCCCCCCTCCCCCCGCCAAACATGGAAAATAGGAATGTCTCCGAATGATTAAGATCTGAGAGTGGATAATGAAAGCCCAGACAGTGACCGTGTCACTGACTGCCAAGAAAGCCAGCTCTTGAGGGATTTGGGGCTGGCTCAGAGGATAGCTTGGATTGTTCACGTTCTGTTTAGACAGAAAGCAGAGTTGCTGCACCAGGGACACTTTAGCCCTTTTAGGAATTGCTTCTAGAGTTGTGGCCGTCCAGCTGGGCTGGCTGTAGAGCGTCCTCCGGTCACTGTTGAGAGGAGTCCTCCGGTCACTGTTGAGAGGAGCATAGGGGAAGAGAGCGAGAGGGTGGGTGGAAGGGAATTAGTAATTTGTAAACGGAATTTTCCTAAGAACAACTGGAAAGCAGAGTCGCCTGGCCATCCCTCCTGAGTAACGCCCTCACTGATGGGATGGGATTTTGCGGGGATGACCCCTCTTTTGTAACTGAAAGCTGGCTTTCAGGACGGGGGAGAGACTGGAAGTAGAGAGTGCTTTAGTTCGCTTGCACGGGGGCTTGTCCGCAGCCCTGCTCCCCTTCATTTGCGGTGTATTATAGAATCTGCTTTTTTCAAAGCGGGGCCCGTGGAACCAGCAGCAGCAGCAGCAGCATCGCTCGGGACGCATTCCACCCTACCCTAGAAAGACAGAATCACAGTCTGCATTTTAGCAAGAGCTGGCGTGTGCTCCGTGATGTCTTCTGGAAGGATGGCAGGGTCGTAGGGGATCTGTTTGAGACTCGTATCCTTGTCACGTATGACCCATGAGACCCTGCAAAATTAAACCGGGTTCTTCCATTTCCCTACGTGTTTGCCACTGAGGAAATCTCTAGTACATTCTTCCTCGGCCCCCTGCTCACTGTCCGCTTGCCCGTACCTGGCAAATGTGCATTCTGAAGCATTCTGGATTTCCAAGAGTGCTTTTGTGGAAGCGATGGTACGTTTGCTGGCTTCATTTCTTTCTTCATTCATTTGTGAAACCAAATGTATTTGTATCTGCTGGTGCTTCATTTTAAATACCCAGCTGGCTAAGGCCAGGTCGCCATAGCTGAAGCAAAGTGGAAAATTAAGAAATGGTCTCCATTTTGCTGAATGGCCTTGACGAATCAGGGTGTAGCTCCAATTCTCTGGGTAATTGCTTCGCCGCTGCGTTTTGGTTTGGCAGAGGAAGCAGCCTGTATGCTCAGCCCATAGCTGGGTTTCATCAAAGCCAGGACACCTCGGCCTCTGCTCGCCGGGGGCCGTGGAGTGAGGCCCAGGCTTGGAGGACGGAGACAGACGGGCCCTGAGCCACTCAGGAGGCAGAGTCCACTATTCTCTATGGCATTTTAAGGTCATTCTTCCAGATACTTCACTTTGGCTCGAGTCGCCTGGAGCAAGCCCTCACGTTAGGCCTCACGTGTGGCCTCAGAGAAACGGCTTCCTCCAGGCACGGGGCTGTCACGCCGCATGTGTGGGCCATGGAGGGGAGCCGCCGTGCGAGTGATCTGGCCTTGGCTGTTTCTGGTTGGTTTGGCCTGGTGGGTACCACAGCTTCTGAAAGGACCCTATTTGGAGGGTGGGTGCGAGGCTCTGCGCCAGGCCCCCCATTCCTCCGCCGCTCAAATGGTTGCCGGAAGTCTCCAGAAGCAGCCCAGAGCCCTCTGTGGTCCAGCTTTCAGGCCCTGCACCGCCAGGGTGTGGCAGCTGCCTCTGAAGTTCCCGGTGCTGCCGTCTGGAAAACCTGGACTGCATTCCTGATCGGGCCGGACTCCAAGCACATGTGAGCATGGCTGTAGCAGGGAGACTTTCTTCACCACGTGTTGGTTCAGGGGCCCGGATGTTAACTTCTGACTTTGGCTCCTGGCCATCTTGTGACACTGTCCCCACGTCTTTCCTTCCCTTTCTTAAAATGACTCCTCTCACAGTTAGGTGAGAACCCAGCAACTCGATCGGCAGTAGCTGCGGGTGGGGACGTGAGGCGCCCCCTCCTACGAGTTATGGTGGATGTTTCTCCTGCTGCGTCTGAGCACCGTGAGTGTGGCCGGTGTACTCACAGAGGCGGGGTCAGGTGAGGAGAGAGAACAGCAGGCACCACACCGTGCCTGGTAAATCTGCTGGGAGCCGGGCAAGAGCTGGAGCACCATCCGGCTGCGTCTCAGGGCCTGGCGGGACCCTGGCCCTGGCACAAGGCAGGAGTGCCAGAAAGGGAACTGAGGTAGCAACCCGGTCACATGCCTGGGCAGGCACAACGGCAAGGAGGAGACTCGGCGGCAGGTGGCACTTGAGAGACAGAGACCTGATTCTCCTGCCCGGGATGTCCTTCCAGAGCCCACCCCAACCACAAGTGGCAGGGCCCACACTTATCCCCACTGAGCGGATGAGGAAACTGAGGTCCAGGGCAGCCATGACACGTACCCTGAGGCCCCTGACAGTCCAGAGGCAGAGCCAGGGAGGGGGACAAGTTACTCCAGATGGGCTGACCTCAGTGGATCTTTCCAAGGAACATAGAAGGCAGTCAAGATAGGGCAGCATCCAACACTCCCAAGGGATCACCTTGGAACCTGTGACTTCCCGCCCGTCTCTCTGTCGGCTCCCCAGGCCCCCTCGTGCCTCAGCAAAAACACAGTGTTGTCTCTCTCATGATGGTGCCAGCAAAGGAACTATACAGTCTCCAACCACCACAATGGAAAACCCACAGGAAGAAAATGTTCAAATAGAATTGAACTGTGGCCTGGAGTGGTTTCAGTTTCCTGATTTTCAAGACACAGGGTGTCCCGGAGTGCCAGGGGCCTGTGGTCACAACGGCTCCATCTCAGAAGAGGCTGAGAGGGGGTCCTTTCTGGGGGAAGGCTCTGGAAAGTGCTGTAGAAGGTAGCTGGGAAGGGAGCCTGCTCCCTGGTCACCCCCTCGATGGGTCTGGCCTGGCCACGCCCCGCCACCGGCAGCCCTGTGTGTTTATGATGTTGTTTGTCTGTTTTACTTTTTATTTTGACATAATCCACACTTCCGGGAAAGCGGCATGGATAACACAAAGAACACCTGCATACACTGTTTTATGTCTTCTCTCTCTCTCTACATGCATGTTCGGGTACACACACACCCCACACACATGCATAGATATGCACGCCAACCTCCCTGTACCCCTTGTATTTTCCAAGAACAAGAATATTCCCTTACGTGACTGCAAACAGATCTCAAACTCCGGAAATGTAGCATTGATCGAATACTTTTATCTAAGCCATAGTCCATATCCCAGCTTTGTCCTAATAACGCCCTTTGTGACAGTTGCCTTATGATTCACAAGCTAGCCCTGGATCCCACACTGCTTTTACTTGTCTCTGTAGTTTCTTTTACTTCAGAACAGTTTATAAGCCTTCCTTTGTCTCTTATGACCTTGGCATTTTTGAAGAAAGCTGGCCAGAGAATGCCCCCTAATCTCGGTTTCTCTGATGGTTCCTCCTGTTTCGATTCAGATCTACGTGTCCTTGGTGGGAATACTTGTAAGTGATGTAAGGGATTTGTCCTTCTCTGGGGACCTTATCAGGAAGGACAGATGTCCATTTGCCCCCTATTGGTGATGTCAGCTTTGATCCCTCGCTTCAGGTGGTCTCTTTCCCCACCCAGTTGTAGCGCTCACTGATGATGCTTGCTTGAATAATGTTCACTCTGACGGCTGCATGCATCATACCTTCTATATTTGTGAGTCCATAATAGCCTGTGATTGGGCGGGAAGGCACATCCGCCCTGATGAGGTTGGTAGCTGAGCTCACACGGAGAAAGGGTGTCCATAGCCTCCTTGAACCTGACTGATGGCTCTTGCAAAGCTGTCCTCGGCTGTCGGGAGTGTGCCTTGACACGCGTAGTAACTCGTTTTGGAAATACGTGTTGTAGACTGACCGGATGACTTTCGAATAACCTTTTTTTCTCCCTAGTTTGAGAACCAATTGACAAATATCATTGTATAAGTGGGAATAACCTTTTAAATGCTTGACAAAAAAGACGGGATTTTGGTCACATATGTTGCAATTTGTTTTACTGGCATCTCCTGGAAAAAGTGAACTTGGATCTTTTACACAGAAAGTTGATCATGCTGAGAGTATTGGTAATACCTTCTCACCATCTGAACCGTGCTCCAGAGGAAGGGGGGAATTAGAGACACTGGTTGAACCCTGAGGAGGATGGCTGGACTGAAAAGGAAAACCAGCTATTGGAAGCAGATGAATTAGGTAAACCATGAATTTCATGTTGTGAATGGCATTGCTTGGAGTTTTTGGTTTTCTGTTGATTTGATTCAAAGCGAATCCTTAACCAGTTTCTAGCCAGTTCACTTAGGCCTGGTTTTCGCAGCCATGGACTGCTACGTGCGGAAGGGGTTTCTCGGCGGGGGGGGGGGGGGGGGGGGGGGGGGGAACCTCTGATAGTTGTTTTACTGGGGCTGGAATGTTAAGTTCCTGGTCTTGATTTGTGTCTTTTCAAGCAGTTCTCTACAGCCCACAGTAGGACCAAAGGAATGGGGGGGACTGCTGGAGAGGTTTTGTGGCTCTTCTAGGTTATTCTAACACTGGTGGTTCCAGGTCCCATTAAGGTAACTGTTTTCAGAACAGCAGTGAGAAATGTAAGTGGACACGAAGGAAAAGCCAACCTACAAATGAACAAATGCTAGTTACTCCTGTGATGTGCGATCTGGAACAGTCTTTCCCTAAGTTCATGCGCATCCTGGAATGTGAGGAGAGAGAGCAGAGAAAAGGGGAAAGAGAGAATAAGTTTGTGGTTGAGAAAGTTTCAAAGACTCGGCAAAGGCTGACTCCGTCTTGGAGAATCACAAGGTGAAAGAGAGCAGCCGGTGCCCAGAATGGCACTCCTTTGCTGGGCAACGAGCCACCCCGGTGCTTAGTGGCTGAGAACAGGACATTTGTATGTGGTCCGTGGTTGAGCCGGCCTAGCCATCTTGCCTGGGCCCTGCAGCGGCCGCAGTGAACTGGCAGGTCAGCCAGGGACCGGCTGATCTGGGTTGGCCTCATCTGGAGGATCTGTTCTAGAAGAGCTCCATCGCCCCCAGCAGGCTAGCCTGGACTGGTCGCACGGTGGTCACGGAATGCCGAGCGTGTGAGTAGAAGCGTGAGATCCAGGTATAGAACTCGTCCGATGGAAGCAACTTCCTCTGCGGTGTACTGGCGAAAGCAAGTCACATGACCAAGCCTAGCTCCCAAGGTGCAGAGGTAAACAGACTCTGTCTCTTGCTGGGAGGGCAAGGCCTCATTGCAAATGGGTGGACATACCAGGAGGGGAGTGATTGGGGCCATTTCCATCATCTAGCACAGAGACCACCTAAATACCCGACTGGCTGTTGTTTTTATTCACATTTCTGAATGTGGGAGAATTTCTAGGGGAGGGGGAAAATTAGATACAGATAGTTTATAATTACGGAAGTTCTTAAAAAAAAACATCTCCGTTTTGGATTTAAGGAGTTAATCCACATAAAGCACTCGGTAAGCTCTCTATGAATGTCGATGCTGTTATGCTCACGAATGGGTATGTCACCTGAAAAGTCCCTTACCTTACTTAGAAGCTGAGGAGGAACTTGACAGTCCAGTGAACCAAGCTTCAGGTACAGTCACGCAATGGAAATTGAATACATTGCGGAGACCGTTTGCGTGCCGACCAGGCATTTTCGACATTTTCCTCTCCGGGGCTGGAGGCCAGAGGGTCTGTCCAGTTTTACCTTCTCTGCCCAGTTTACCGTGTTTGCCTTGTTCCTGACGTAAGGTCAGAGCTTGGCGGGTTATTGCTAAAGCGGAGTCTGTAATAAAGCCGGTACCCAGGTGTGAAGCGTTGTATTTTCTCAAGGCTTCTTCTTTGTTTATTTAGTTAGCCTTTATTAAGTGCGTTGGGGCCTTCGAGGCGCTCGGCGGAGCCCTTTGTTATATGATAAAGGCAGCCCTTAACTTTCCAGTGACTGATTTGGCTCCTGAATGCTAAGGGAGGGAGGGCCCTGCCCGCTTCCCTGTGTCTGCCCCTTCCAGGCCCCTGGGGAGCAATCCACTGACCGCTGCCAAGTGCCCTTGAGTTCTGCCAGCTCTTGACTCCAGGCTGGGAGAGACACTTGCCCCGGGCCCCTGTCTTTGCGTTTGGTTCCCCATTCACTTTCCTTCCTGGTCTTGCGGCTCCCACTCCCTTCCCTGCCCACACCCCTCCGCAGTTAGCATAAGCAACTCCCAAACTGTTTGTATGTGCGTCTGGAAGAAAAATTCTCTGAGGATTAAAAGCAGACACAATAGAGGGAGCGCTCCCTTAGGCTTTAATCACTCCAGGCTCCTATGTGTTGACGCAAAGTTTTGTTAGTCTTTAAGTTGAAAGGGAGGAGCGTTGGAGGCATGTGGACTTTTTACTGCTTTGAATTCGTAAAGTGAGTTTGATAAGATTATCGGAGGAGCCACGAGACACTCCCGTTTTACGAGGCTTCCCTGCCCCTTTGGCCTGCTACCTTAAAGGGACCCACAGGCCTCGTGAGTTCCTGGGTCGGAAGACTCTACCCCCTGGTCTTAGCTGCAAGTTGAACTTGCGTTTGAATTCTTGCCCGAAGCCTGCTCACTTCTTCCCTTCCTTCCTCTCTTTCCTTCTCCGGCCCCGCCCCCAAGTTAATTGGTGCCTGGTGGCTTGTTCCTTCTACTGTTTCCTCCTGTTCTCTGTGGTTTCTGTCCAAGGCCATGGCCCTCCCCAGAGGGGTGATTCTGCCCTCACTTGCAACGCGGCTCCTCCTTCCGTCCTTCCTGGAGAGGACTGTTCTCCTGTCCAGTCCAGGATTGGTTACATCATTCCTGCCTTTCAGGAACCAAGACCCGCAGAAGGAGAGAATTTTTGCTTCAGGGTGCTACTGACACACAAATCCTTGGGTACCTATGAACAGCTGGGTCGTGTTCCCCCTAAGAGTTCATAACAGAACTCCCGGCTCTGGGTCGCTTTGGGTGGCATCTGGGCGGCTTTGCCCGCAAGGAGCTTCATGGCGGCTAATCTCTGACTCTTCTCCCAGGAGCCGGGTCCTCTCTGAGGGTGCCGACTACCTCGCCCCTTCTTCAAAGACTCTGCTTGTGTGGCTTTAGGGTAGGATTGCTGGCTTAAAAAAAAAAGGGAAGAAAAAAGACCCACACTTCAAGGCAACCCCTGTGAATATTTATACATACGTGGGCTCCTCAGAATGTTCCAGATCTGTCATTTGGGAAAGTTAGCCCGGGGCCACCATCCTTTTTCATAAGCACAGTACACTGTCACCAACACCAGACTGACAGCGGACCGATGGGCAGGGAAAGGTGGCAGGCTGGCCTATGTATTCCTAGGCGGTGTCAGAGCTGAGACCTCAAAGTGGCCATACCTCCTTCACAAGTCACACCTTTCCTTTTTTAAAAAAAAAAAATTTAAATGTGTATTTATTTTTGAGAGAGAGAGCGAGCACAAGCAGGGGAGGAGCAGAGAGAGGGAGACACAGAATCTGAAGCAGGTTCCTGGCTCCTAACTGTTAGCACAGAGCCCCACACGGGGCTCGAACTCACAAACTGCGAGATGGTGAAGCTGAAGCTGGACGCTCACACCTTTCCTGATAGCAGCCCTGCAGGAATATTGTCTATAAGGTGGCCATTCCCAAGATATTTCCTTCTGGCTCTTTCTTCTTCTTCTCTCCTAGGATCATTTCGTTAAACACGCAGCAACACCTGCCGAGTGCCTGCTGTGTGTGAGGTGTGGTTGTGGGCATTAGAGAGGTGGTGGAGAACACAGCCATCAGACCCTCTGCCCCAGTGACGCTGGTATCCTCGTGGGAGAGAATAGATGCCGACGGCTGGTGAGATGCCAGGCCGTGATGAGTGCTGTAGAGACGAACGAAGCTGCGTAAGGGGATGGAATGTGGTGGGAAGGGGTAAAGGAGGCCTCTCAGAGGAGTTGACCTTTGAGCAGAGACCCGGTGAGGTTGAGGAGCCAGCCCCGTGCGTCTCTCTGGGGGAGAGCATTCCAGCAGACACAAGAGTCGGGGCAAAGGCCCTGAGGTGGGGTCCTGCTTGGTTTCAGAAGCAGCAAGGAGGCTGGCGGGGCTGGAGAGGAGTGAATGAGGGGCGGGATACAGGAGAAGACGGAGGACAGGTGAGGGGCCGTGGGGACAAAGCACACCACAGGCCCTCGGAGGCCAGTCAGGGGCTTGGGTATTGCCTGTGAGCCAGAGGGACCAGCGGTAGCTCTGGGGCAGGGACTGCCATGCGTCCTAACGGGCGGAGGGGGGGCATGGCCCCATGTGGAGACTAGCCACGGGGCTGGGGGGTTCACGGCAACAACCCAAGAGAGAGACGCTGGCGGCTTGGGCTTGCCCGCCCTCTCAAGCCGCCGCGCTCTCTCCATGCCCAGTGTGGTTCTTCCTGTCCGCTCCCTCCGGGTAAAGGAATTGTGAGAGGTAGAGTCCCTGTCTGCAGTGTGAGCGGTGGTCTGCAGCTCTGCCCGTCTTCCCCGCGTCTCCCTGCGCTAGACGGAGAAGTCTCGAGAGCCACCCCAAGATGCTGAGGCAGACCTGTTCTCTAGAGCCAGCGGAACAAGGACCTTAGCTTTCTGTGCATCTTCCTGGGGGAGGGCCTGGGCTGAATGAGGTGTCCCAGAGGCCTCTTCTGTCCCCCTCCACGTTCCCTTCTCTCTCTGCCCCCTCTCCCTCTCCCTGTGTCTCTCCCGTGCCTCCCCAGGAGCCTCTCCCTGCCGCCCCCTCCCCTGCATTTCCCCGGTGAAGACTTTGCTGCCCAGCACAGTGCCTCGCCCCGCCCTGATCAGACATTCTTTCTGAACCCACACTGACTAGCAGGGTTCTCTTTCCCTCCTTTTTCCCTCCCCGTCTGCCTCCATCCCTCCATCCCCCCTTCTTTCTTCAGGAAGGGAGCCCAGCTCGTCCTTCTGGAGCCCGTCAACTACCACGGGCGCTTGTCAGGAAGGGTGCCACGTAAGCCGAGATGCTGCTCTGATTTCCACACATTCCCTTCCTGCTGCTCCGTGAGTTATTTAATTAGAAAACGCCGTATTTTCTAGGGAAAACACTGCGAACAGAAGGCCTGGCTGAGCTGGAAACGGATGCTTTTATTGTGTGTCAGAGAGCTAAAAATCGCTAGCGAGAAGCCGATGTGTTGTACGTATAAGAAACACAGGAAAACACAGGCACACTTAGGAAGAGCGATCAAAGGAGAAATGCAGAGCAGTCGGGGGACAAGGAAGTGTCACATGCGGTGGATGACTTCATTTGGCTTCAGTTTGGCTAACGCTGCAATGCCTTTAGTGTTACTGAGCTGGCAAAGAGAGCTGACGCGCTGTTTTTCTAGGGGAAAAAATTTGCTCCCTGCACATTCCCAGTGCAGACAAGCAGCGTAAAACCGAAATGAACCCAAGCTGCCCGGGGTCCATACAGACTCCAACTCAGAGTCTTTGAATTATTTATTCACTTCTTGCCACTTCGCACATTTTCCTTAAAAAAATCAGCTCACAGTAGCTCTTAAAAAGCATGGGGGGTGGGGGCATTCTCATCAGGATTTGATTCGTCCCCAGAGAGCTTGTAAGTTTTGTTCTCGCGAGATTTCTTGTTTGGGAGATGATGGTATGGCGTCCATAGGACCGGAGGTCGGCTAAAACCCAACCGCATCCCGTTTACTTCTGTTGTTTGTTTGTTTCCCTCTTTGGTGGCCCCTGTTGACCTGTGCCTTTCATCCTTGCAGCTTCTGGCTCTTCGGTGGCAGCTGGGGGAGCTTCATCCCCTCTGTTTTTGGGCCACAGAAAGGAAAGAACAAAGATGCTTTCTTTGCAGTGACTCCCAGTTTGGGGTAATAAAGCTCCCCTCTTAAAGGAGCTAATAATTTAAAAATGGGCTCGAGGAGAACTTGAAAGTGAGTTTCAGCGAACACGCTCAGTGGTCCTTGGATTCAAATCTCTCCTCTCCAGCCAGGCTGTTAGATGGGGTGGTTTAGGTTTTTTGTTTGCTCACTAGGTTTCCAGCCCTGCTCGGTGAGGGGCCTGTACTGGGCTTTCTCTGGAAGAAATTTGGTTAAGGAGCATGACATTTTTCAGGTTTCTGGAGAGGTCCTTAACCTCTTAGACCCTTGCTACTCAAGGTATGGTCCTGGCTATAGAAGCATCATCTTCCCGGGAACTGGTTGGAAAGGTGCAATCTTGGGCTTCATCCCTGACCGAGGGAGTCAGAATTTGCCATGGAACACGATCCCCTGGGGATTCATATGCGCACGAATGTTCGAGAAGCCCTGATCCAGGGCAGTGGTTCTCAAACTCGAGTGTCCCTCCGGGCCACCTGCTTTAGCAACCATGCTAAAAACACAGATTGCTAGGCCCTGCCCTCAGGTCCGTCAGGTCTAGGCGAGCCCAGAGATGTTGCATGCGTTCGTTGATTTTTGTCAGCTTTATTGAGGTCTCATTGACAAATAAAATTGTCACGTATTTAAAGCATGTACCGTGATGGTTTGACACACAGGTACACTGTGAAGGGGTTCCCACCACCGAGTAAATGACCATGGTCATCACCTCACATGTTTACCTTTTCTTCTTGTGTGAGCACCTTTAAGTTCCGCTCTCTGAGCAGATTTCAACCAGACAACACAGCGTTTGAGAATCCGCGGTTCTAATGAGTTCCCTGGCGATGCTGGGGGGCGAGGGCCCCACTTGGAGATCCCCAGTCCCTCCAACAGCTCGTATTTCCTGTCTCCCACCTGTGAATCTTCCACACTAGCCTGCCTCCCCTCCCTGGCCCCTCGCTTGCTGCCCCCCAGGCCAGTCTCTCCTCCTTAAGAAGCTCTGCACTTCCTGCCAGTGAAGCCAGACCCGACCCCCCCCCACCCAGGGGTGGGGGACAGGCCCCTCTGCGCTCCCCTCCCCTCCCCTCCAGCAGCTCCTAGAGACCTGAAGCTCCCTGTAGGCCTCCCTCTTCCTCATCCCACCCACTCTTTGACCCAGTTCATTCATTTCACCTCCTGAGTCTCCTTCGCCCTGACCTCTGCTGCTGGGCCGCTGGGGTCCCAGCCTGTCTCCTCCGGCAGGTGTCCCGGCAGGGCTTTCCCGGTAGCCCCATCGACTTCCTCTTCTGTTTTCCACCCTCCAGCCCCAGGCTCCCCACTGCCACCCCTTACCCCCCACAGCTCCAGCCCTTTCAATGGCTAATGATTGCCTTATACCCCTGCAGTCCCCCTCCAGAGATTTGTCCACAGAAGCATTTTACACATCTCGTACAAGAGCCCTGTGCGGTCACCTGATGTATCGCAGAGCCTCCAATACCTTCACACCTTGCTTTGAAGCCAGACTGTCTGCGTTTGAATCCCAACCCTGCTGCTTAATTCGGGGCAAGTCACTTGACGTCTCTGCGTGTCTATTTCCTCATCCGTGAAATGGGGATGTTACCCACTAATCTTAGTCTACAGTCCTGAGCTTGGCCCCGGAGACGCTGTGGGTGGGCCCAGCCCACCGTGTCTTCCTCCCTGCCGCCCTCACCTGCTCTGCGCTCCGCTCTAACCACACCGCCTACTCTCAGGTCCCCACAGGGCTTCTGCACCAACCGAACGCTCTCCCCACCCTCACCAGACCTGATTCCTGCCCTCAGATGACTCCTCGGCCTTCCCAGGGAGGTCTGTTCTGACCCCTCCCTAACTGGTGACGTTCCTTTGTTAGAGATCCGCTTTCTTATTTTAGCAGTGCTTTCTGCCCTTGGCACTTACACAAACTGCGATGGTTGAATCATCGTGTGTCTCTTCTCCTGGACCGTGTCGTCCATGGAGCAGGGACCTGATTCATGTGTGTTGATCCCCGTGTCCTCGGGAGCTGGCATCTAGAATGTACCCAATAAATACTTGGGTGGACCATCCGCCTCATGTAGGGCGTGTGGGGAATTGGGGGTCTCCTAAAATATACTGGAAAACACAAAAGCAGACTCCCCTCCAAACCTTTAACAATTGCCTTTTCAAAATTGTCTTAAATATATAAGAATTCGGCTCGGAATGTCTCCATAATTGGTAGCATGAATCAGCCCTGGAGGTCAGGAAGGCTTCTTTGCTCTGGCTTTAATTAGGACAAAGCGGAAGCCATTTCTATGTAAATTAATCAATCCATCCAGGCACACTTCTTCAGCCCTGATGATGTGCCCGTCGGTGCTGGAGCCCCAGGAAACAGACATGAAATGATGCAGTTTCTGCCCTTGAGGGGACAGGAGGCAGACAGCACGGCCCTGGGAGAGTTGAGTAGCAGGAAGGAGGATTCAGTAACAGTATGGAAGGAAGGAAGGAAGGAAGGAAGGAAGGAAGGAAGGAAGGAAGACAGGCAGGCAGGCAGGCGGGGGGCACCAGAAGTGTGCTTTGAGCTGCTCTCCCCTCACCTTGCTTCAGAGAGCATGAGATGTTACCATGAGGCGATTTTTGTAGACTGTCTCCAGGGAAGAGGTGAGATTTGGGTACTTCAGTGAAAATGTCAGCCTTGTTGGAAAGAGCCCAGCCCAAGGGAGGCACTGGGGCTGGAGCTGGGGGCTAGGGTAAACAGACTGCTCGCCTAGGATCGAATCCTGTCCCTGCCGCTCACTGGTGCACGACTCGGGCACTTGTCTGACTGAGACTCAGTTTCCTCATCTGTGAAATGGGAATCATTTACCTACCCAGAGAACTGCACCTGGCACGAGGCCTGTAATGTAGAGATGCAGAATCTCCTGGTACCACGAGTATCGGGCCTGCGGAGCAGTGCCTACCAAAGACCTGTGTGGAATTTTCTATGATGAACAACAACCATCGCCAAAATGGCCTCTTAAGTTGCTGGCAGATGTCTGCCCTCCCCGGCACGCTCGAGTGCTGGGGCATCGAAGAAATGTGGGCAGGTCAAAGCTCTTGCAAAAGGGAAGGTCACTGACAGTGGCTTTATATGGAATCTTCTCAAGTGCATGAGCACGTGTGGTTAGACGGTTTATTACTCTTAAGTCCTTTGCATAGTTTTCGACACCCTTTTTTTATAAGGCTATTGTCTTTTAAGTTATGGGTTTAAAAAAACATGTTTCAAGCAACCAGGGAGTCATCACTTCCGAGTACTGAGCACACAAGGCTGACTCCCTCTAGGAAGGTGGGCACCGATGTAGTCCCTTGGCTTCCGTGACCTTGGGCAGGCCTCTCTCCATCTTGTTTTGTGGCCCGTACAATGGGGTTAGTAGTAATGCCTATTCTGAGGGCCATTTTGAAGATTACAGGACGTAAATACAAAAGCGTCCAATAGGTTGTCGGTTTGCCCTCTCTTCCCGTTAATATGCATTTTCTCTGTGCAAAAGTCTTGTCAGCACTTAACACACTTAATTACAAAGCCAAATTAAGGGAGTCTATGAGTGTGATATTTCACCGTGTTCTTCCTTTGATGATGATTTCTCTCACCTACTGAGAGAAAGAAAGGCTTCTTCAGAGTCTGCAGGCTGAAAGGTCATTCTGTGTGTGTGTGTGTGTGTGTGTGTGTGTGTGTGTGTGTGTGTCTCTCCCTCTACGTTAACACACTTTTCCCAGGTCACACTCATGATGCCCTGGCAGCTGATGGGTCTTTGGAAGGAACTCAGAGGGTTGGCAACACGACCTGATGTCAGGGGCAGAAAATTGTACGTTTCAGTGGCAGCACCTTAGAGAATGCGGCCCGAAGAAGGTGGCGGGGAGGCCGGTGTGGCTGGTGGTGCCCAGAACACTGGATTCTGGGAAGTGACGCCATGCCTTTCTTCCCCCAGGCCCATCGCTACCTTTGCTCACCCTGCACACACCCTCAGAAACCAGCGTGGTTAGAGACCTTGGTGGCCTTTGGTGGAGTTGGGGTTGTTTGAGCTCTCCTGTTTTGAAAGTTAGGGACTAGGGCTGGGAAAGCAGCAACCGCTTCAAAGAGAGGAATAAAAAGTGCAGCTGTGGGTCTGGCGGCCCCGTAAATGGCAACTCCCCAGGGCCTGTGGCTTCACGAGGGACAACTCTGCTTTGGAGGGGGGAGGGGGTCCAAAACTGAATGGCATAAACGGTTCCAAGCATAAAGGTAAGTATTTAAAAATAATTTCCAGCAATTTCTACAAGCCCAGGGTGTTTGATTCATGAACTGAATACGTGACTGGACTCACCGTTCAGTGTGGGTCTTTGCGTCTCTGACAGCTGCTCCTGATGCCTACCTGTGTGCTCTTGACATTCACGTTCCCATGCGTACCTGGACAGCGTCCTGCTCCCAGTAGCTATGGTTCTTGGTCTGAGAGTTTTTTTCTCAGCCTGCGGGCAGGGCAGGCCCAAAGTGCTTGGGAATGAATGTTCTCGCTAGAGGCTTCAGGCAATGAAGAATGAAATTGGAGGATTGGAGGATTAATACCCCAGCTTCCTCAGCCCTCAGATGGGACAGCTCTGAGCTGTGTTTTACATTATCCCCCAGAGTCTCCCGGCAAGATTGAACTCCTGTGACCCGTGGTGGGAACCTGTTTGATAACCTTCCCTTTAGGACTGCTTTCCCTTCCCTGTCTCACTTACCCACTCTGCTCCCGTGCTTCCCAAATACACTCCTTACACTTGAATCTTTGTCTCGGGACCAGCCTTGGGAGGAATCCATCCCACGGCAACATTTCTGAGTGTCCCTAAAAAAAAAAAAAAAAAAAAAAAAAGCAATGATCTCATTTACTGAAGTACAATATGAAACCTGGGTTACCGACCCAGCACCGTCATCGTCTCTGGCCTTGGGCGTTTAACTTCATTTCTTGAGATCTCGCCTCTTCTGTAAAATGAGGGTCATGGGCTGCTTCAGCCGGGGTGCAGTAGGCGGTGTGGGTGGGACAATGACTTCTGGGAGATGAACTGGGAATTCCCAATCATCTAGCATCTCTGGCCACGCCCACTAAAACCAGCGAGGGGTATCCTCCCCTAGTCACGGTGAAACAAAAAACTCCCCCTACGCCGCCATATGCCCGTAGGAGGCAGCATCATCCCTGGTCAGGAACCTCTACCAGAACATTTCTGAAGTCTTTCCTAGCTTTGACATTCTGTGATTACTTTATCATCAAGGATTTTAGTCATGGGGGGAGGGGTGCTTGGGTGGCTCAGTTGGCTAGGCATTTGACTTCAGCTCAGGGCATGATCTCACGGCTCATAAGTTCGAGCCCTGCATCGGGCTCTCTGCTGTCAGTACAGAACCCATTTTGGATCCTCTGCCCCTCCCCCCACCCCTCCCCTGCTCACGCTTACACGCTCACTCTCTCGCTCGCTCGCTCTCTGAAAAATAAATAAACTTTCAAAAAGGGAACTTTACACATGGAGTAACACCCACTTTGGTATATTTCAGTTGAGGAGGCTGTTCATCGATGACTCTTGAGTAGATTCTGTGATGTCAGAAATAACCACAGACTTGCCTCCTTGTTAAGTTAAAGATGGGAGCATTTAACTTAGTCCCTCTGGTTCCTTAAGCTCCTTGGCACATTTCCTCCTTGATTCATTTGCCTTTGTAGTCAGTGAGGAACTTTAAAAGCTCTGGTTATCTCTACCTTGTCAGAGACCCTCATATATAGTATAGAACAAGAGAGGAGAAAAGTTCTGGAAGATTTGTTCTGTCTCAGGCAGAGTCAGATTTGTGGTCTATTCCTGAGCCGTTAATTGTTCTACCCCTGCAGTGATCTGGGGCCACCACCATTTTCCTCTCTGTGTCTTATATAAGGGTTCAAAGAGCCCAATATATTGCTTTTCCTTGAAGAAAATCTAAAAATACGTTCCTGTGAGGGAAAGATCGGTGTCATTATGTTACACACCTAGCCACTGTCTGACATGTTGAAAACAAAATCAACAATTTGTTCTTGTTCACTGCATGGAACCTTTGAGAACTTTTCTTCTCAAAGGCACATCAAAGATTTTCTTTTTCATCCTAAAAAGGCATTGGAAGGCTGTCCTACCGTGCTTCTCTGGTGGGTAGTGAGCTTAATTTTTCCAGGAATCAAAGTTTAGGGGAATTCTTACCTTGATTTTCCATAAAGTGGGAGAATTGTGGAGATAAATTGAAATGTGAGTCATAAATTTATTGGAATAGCAGCTGAGACTTGCCAGATAGGAAGCAAAGCAAAGACCCTTGTCACGTCCAACAAGACAAGGACCAATCCAAAAGAAGGAAGGAAAAATGGGGCCTTTTGCCTGTATCTTTCAGGCAGGCACATGGCGTCAACCTTGAAGTGAAGTTTCCGGCAGACGTTATGCCCGTTCTGTTAGGCTTTGACAATAGCAAGACCCACCGGCCGAGCTCTGTCAAGTACCACGAGGGGATGGGAGCTCGATCTTTCGGTTAGATTCCAAACATAACGAATGGTGAACGATGAAGCATGTGTGATTACAGGTTTAAAGTGGAGCACATCTACCTCTAGAAGGAGACAGACTCTCTCTGCATAAGGAGAAGGTAAAGGGAGTTAGTAGTACATTATGTAGCTGAAGAATTTCTAGACCATATGCTTCCTAGACCGTCCCAGGCAGAAGCCACCGCAAGGTCCTATCTGGTGCTACCATGTTGGTGAGGTCAGCTTCACAAATCAGACCCAACCAAGGTTAATTTCTGTAAAAGGACAAAGCTGAACTTCAAAAAAAGAGAAAGGCTTCAGGTCACAAAAAAGTGGAGGCGTCCTGTTGGCTCAGCACAGTGGCTTAGTCCACCAGGAAATGTAGTGTCCGGCCTGGCGGGGACAGAGGAGAGCGTTGCGATGGGGGGGGGGGGCAGGGGGGGTTAGACAAAGGTCAGCAGAGCCAAAGGGTTTCAAAGAGGTGGGCATGGGGACTGTCCTGCTCAGCGTCCTGAGCCGCCAGGCTGATGTCAGAGGGTTTATTCAGATTTGAGAGCCTTTGTTTGGGGGGATTGGGGTGATTGCTAAGAGACAATGCGCGACGCGACGGGAGGCTGGAGGCACGCGACGCCTGAACTGAATTTGGGCAGTTGCTGAGCAGATGGGGATCAGAGGGCCCAACAAAGGGGAAGCTGTTCCCAGCACATCCACAGGAAGGGGGCCTGCACGGCCGCCGGGAGGCCCCTGAGACAAAGCACGCCTAAGGCTGGCGGGGCTTTGCCCATTTCACAGACGGGAGAGCAAGGCGGGGGGCGGAGGGTCTGGTCCAGGAGCTTCCCCTGCGGCGCACGTTCCAGGAGATGTGTGCCATGTTCTCGAATGCGGGCTGGTGAGGTTCCTGGGCTCGCGGGATGGTCGAGCAGAATGCGGCTTCCTGGTTAACCCAGCCTGACGCCCTCCTTTTCAAGTGTAGGAAACGAGACCTATAAAAGTGAAGTGCCTCTCCTGGACACGGTCAGCGTCTCCGGTTTGCTTCCTCTAAAAGCAGACGCGAGACGAGGACTGGGGTGCAAGCCGTGCATCTCGGAGGTGATGCCAAGGCTCAGTGGTCAGGGCCCGGAGAGGTGAGGCAGGGCAGGGCACTGCGGGCGTGTTCGGGAGCAGGCTGCCAGTGGGCCGCGGGGCTCTGTGCTGCTGGCGCCCCGAGCCTCCCACCCAGGGGGTGAACTAGCAGGGGAGGGAGCACCCGCAATCCCTGCCCCTCCGTGGGGGAGGGCCGTGCCCAGAGGCCCCGAGTCCCGGGGGCTTCTGGGCTCCCAAGGCCAGAGAAAGCCCCGAGACAGAATGTGACAGGGGCGCCTGGAGCAGGGAGCCACGGCCCGTGCACAGAACTGAGCGACGCCGGTGGCGGTTTCTGGCCAGGCTCCTGCCGGCCCCCTTAGCCGGCAGGGAGGCCGGCCTTTCTGAGTCCAGGCACGCGTTTTCTGGGTGCTCAGCAGCGCACAGACCATCGCTTTTCTTGGCTCTTAGGTGTGCACACCTCTCTTCTTCCTGGGAGTCCATTAGCTGTTCGGGCTGTCCGAGGGGTCGCTCCCTGTGTAGCCGCTGCCCTGTCTCCCTGCCTCCTGTTTAGCCGAGCTTTATGGACGCCCGTGCGGCCAGCACCCGCCTTCACCTGCACACCTCCCGGGTTCTGCCCGCGCGCCTCCGGGGTTCTGCTTCTACTCTTCTTCTGCACTCTCCTTGCATCCCAGCCACGCTGCGTCCTCAAACAAGATCCCACCTCGAGGCCTTTGCCCTTGTGCTTCCTTCTGCCCGGGCACCGTCCCCCTACTTTTCACTTGGCTCGACGCCTCGGTAGGTCTCCTCACATCTTGCCTTATCCGCGAGGCCCCTCCCAACCACCTCCTTCAAAACAGGGCACGAGCACTGACCTTCTCCGTCCTCCTCCCCTGCTCTGTTGTTCTCCATAGTCCCGCTGCTCAGTGGCGCACTGCACCGTGTCGTTCGTTTGTTGCATTTCACACCACGTGGCTGCCCGGCTGCGTGGCCTCTCTAGGGTGTCGGCTTCGTGAGAGAGGAGTTGCCGAGGGCCCGGTCTTCCGCATAGATGCGTTGTCTGAGCCAGGGACGCAGAAGAGGAGACAAATTCTGTGACATAGGGGCTATCGGGGGGTCTCTTGGTGAATCTGGGCCTCGACCTGGGTTTTTTTTAGGATGAAGAGATGTGTCACCAGGAAAAGGCAGAAGCAGTTGTATGTGATAGACACGCTAAATCGGTCTGGGCTGCAACAGCTCTTGAGCCCTGGGGCTACACGGCAGGCGACTGGGGTCAGGCTGAGGGACAGAGAAACTGATCGGTCCAAGAGTACCAAGCATCTGATTTGGCTGGTGGAGAGGGGGTGGGTAGAAGGGAACAGAAATGAGGAAATCGGAACCTAACTCTTGATGAACCGTCGACCCTCTGAAGAGCTTTGGAAAATTAATTTCACTTCCCTCACCCTGGTCAGGGCAAAACCCCAGGCATTTCCCAAGAGGCTCTACCAACTTGCTAGGACAATGGAAGACAAATACCCGTTCACCTCCCTTCCGGGAGGAAGGATGGAGAGATTTGTCCGCTAGAGCATTTTACACACCTCGTAGAAAAGCCTTGTGTGGTCACCTGATGTATTACAGAGGCTTCGACACATTCACACCTCAGTCTGACGCCGGACCGTCTGGGTTCGAATCCCCGCCGTGCCACTGAACTTCAGGAAAGTCGCTTGACCTCTCGGTGCCTCGATTCCTCATCTGTGAAACGGGGACGGTGGCAGCGCCTACCTCTTGGCATTGTGGAGTGGGTAGAATGAGTTGACCCAGGTAACCTACTGAAGCCAAGTGGGTAAGCACTCACCCAGGAGACGCTCTTACAACTGTGATGATGGGGCGGGTCACGCCTCACACACGCACAAATCCTCCTTCAGGATTCTCTGCTTTCCGTAGAGCACAACTTTAGAGAGGGAAATACCAAGGGTGGGGGAAAAAGTCCGTCTAGTGGTTTCTAATCCCAGTTTCACTGGGAACGGGAGAGAAGAGGAAACATTGAACAATAACCCTGGAGGGGTCTCAGCCTGTAGAAGAGGTGCGGCGGGGAGGGCTTCCTCTTCCTGGAAGGTCAATCACCGCCCACTAGTTGCCCGACGTCTGTCACGGAGCCGGGCCTGCCGTGAGTCGATCTCCGCCCTGGCTCCCTGCCAGCGTCGTCGTGCGGGGCGGCCAGGGCCTTGGAAGCTGCCCGCGGAGGGCCTGCCAGGGTTCAGTGTGCATGCACGCTTGCTCCCCAGTTGCGAGGAGCAGTTTTTACATTTCCGCCACTTGCCAACATGCCAGCATGGCTGTGCCAAGAAGCTCGACTGCGGCGGCCCGCGGATGCTTGAACCTGCCCGGTTGTCACGAAAGCGAAGGCCAAAGACTCGGAGCAGTAGTGACCTCCTGGGTCAGCTCCACAGGCGTCTGCTATTCAGATGCCCGAATCCAGACAAAGTGGAGCCGTACAGCACGGTGAGACCCCGGGGATCTTTTCCTTGAGGAAGTCCCGAGTCCAGAGAGAGCTAGACACAGAGGTAGAGGCGGTAGGCCGAGATCCATAGTGCTTTTGCATCCGTCGGCCCGGATTCAAGCTCAGGATCCAGGACTTCCAGGCTAGAGGACCTCGGGCAAGCTACATGATCGTTCTGATTCTCAGTTTCTTGGTCTACAAAATGAGTTCCAATTGTGTCGAGCTTGCGGGATTGCGAGGAGTAAAGGAGACGATGAGTAATAATTAATGGTTTCTAGCACGCGATATTTGACCAATGCTCGGTGTTATTATTACTTACATATTATTGTTAATAATATTCTCACGAGTGCTTGGCCCACCAGGAAAGGCAGTATAAACCCGTGCTTCTCAAACTTGAGCGTGCATAAGAATCAGCAGGAGAGTTGGCGAAAACGCAGATTTCTTAGCCCCGCTGTCAGAGATTCGGAGGCCACGGGTCTGTACTTCTAACAAGGCCCCAGGTGCTGCTCCAGGGACCACACTTTGAGTAGCCCTGGTGTGAACCACACATCAGCGCTATCCTTCCTGTAACAGACCTTCCGAAGCGTCGCAGGGGTGGGTGCGGCGCGTTCCGTCTCAGCTCAGGCCACCCGCACCACGTCGGATCACGTGACCTTTACCTGCCTGCAATTCCCATCCCATCCAGCTGTGGAATGAACGCTTCGCATTGTCCTAAGCTTTGATGAGACGGGAAGGCAGAAGCTAATGCCTCGAAAAATGGACATGACCAAGAAATGCTTAGAGCTTGGAGGCTGCTATCACTGCTGAATCTGAATGCTGCTTAGGAGTCAGAGCGTATTCCCGTCACAAAGAAGTGTGGGTCCCCCTTCCTGGGGGAGGCGGATAGAGCTGGTGGAGGGGAACGTGTTCGTTGTCTGCCTCTCTCGCGCAGTGCTGGTGCCGAGGGGAAAGTCAGGCTGCTTCAGAAACGCTCTCTAGGCAGGTCTTGATTTTTTTCTTTTGTATTTATGAGACCTGAAACTCAAATAACCATTGTTGTCAAAATAAGGGCTACACTGCCCTCGGCGTCCTGTCAGGTTTCTCCTGACATCTTCGTATGTGGGGCCTTCACTCGGAGATCAGGAGTTTACCCCCTTCTTCGTGGCCCCCTTCTTTTTTCTTTGGACACCAGAGGCTCCTTTGCTCAAAAGTGCCTGGAATCTGGGAGTCCCTGAGTTTGGGTCTCCCTGAGGACAAAGTGCAAGAGAGAGAGAGAGCTGTAGGGCGTCCAGAGATCATGGTTTCTTTTTTGTGACTTCTTTCCACGCTCTCCTAATTGCATGCGATGAGGAAATACCCCTTGTATAATCCGAAACCCTTAGCTAGTATTTTCTTCCAGTCACGATTGGTGATTCTGTGCACAGCCTACAACAATGGCGAACCCTTCATGAGTGCTTTGTCTCAGGCAGGCGAACGCTGTCTTACGTGCTTTCATGAGTGATGTGGTTTCCTTCTTGCCACAAGCTGAATGAGATTCGAATCGTTGTCCCTAGGTTACAGATGAAGAATTGGAGATGCAGAGAGGCAAAGTACCTTGTTCAAAGTACTGGCTGAGTACCAGGCACCCCAAGTCTGACATTTTCAGTTCACTTTTTACCATGATGCTTTGTTTGTGTATAATCACAACCACGTAAAATATATAAGCCAGACAAAAATCCTGGAAGGAAATCTTTCAACCCTTTGACAATGATTTGTCTGGATGGTGCAGTGGTACAACTTGGCACTTTTTCTCGTGTTCTTGTTTTCTAATTATTCTCCCAGTGGCCGTATATTATTACTTTTGTAATAAAATGTACTTTGTTTATTCTTAATTGAAAGAAGAATCACTTAGCTCAGTCTTTCTTCGTCTTGGTTTAATGTCTAAAGTCACCCCGGGCAGATGATCTTGTGTTGTTCTGCGAAGAGTCCCAGGAACACAGTCTCTGCAGGGGCTAGTCAATTTGGTTAATCATTCTGTACATTTACCTACATGAGGCCCCAAAAGTGGCTGTCTCCATTATCTGGATGGAAGGACTCTATAATCACGTGCTCTCCCACTGGGCGGGGACCTGCTGTCGGGAGCCTGTGCCCTCTGAGCTGTTCCTCCAGTTGTTGAAATGAGCTTCGGCTGATCATCCAAATTCCTCTTTGGCTGTCTTCATGACCCAACACCTGCCGCAGAGTCGGATGGCCAGGGCTCATGGCCTTGGCCTCAAACCTCAGCAGCGTAATACAATAGGTATTTACTACGTGCTCCGCTGACAGTTCTGTTCTATCGTTTCCTATTTCCCACGTTGGCAGGAGATCTGCCACCAACTGTTCTGAGACCAGGCCTCTCCACCTTGGGCTTGTGCCTCGCAGTCTACTGTAGGATCCTCTAAATCTGGTCGACAGGGGAGTGTCACCCATGGGAGATGTCTGTGGGCCAGATCTGGATGTGGTACGCATCACATCTGCACATCTGTGTCATTGGCCAGCCCTCGATCACATGGCCACCCTACCTGCAAGGGAGGCTGGGAACTGTAGGCCAGCTGTGTTTTGAGACGGAAGAGGTGATGGGTCCTGGGGCGCACATAGCAGCTTCGGCCGCAGGCACATTCATTTGTTCAATGAATATTTCTGGAGTGTCAGGCCCATAGATGCCGCTTGTGTCCCGTTTGCTGTAGACCTGAGGCAGTGTTGTCTTTTGTCTGTTCAATCAGAGCCTCATTTGGAGGGTCTTACTCTAGACCAAGTAGAGGTCACCGTGCCTGACTTCTGATCTTTTAGGGGAGTGCAAGATGTGCTGTTGCCCCTAGAAACACCTTGGTTCCCATATCGATCAGGACTCAGCCAGAAGAAGAGCCACCATGCTGGCTGTTTCAACAGATGCTGTCAGTCACACGGGCATTAGAAGATGGAAAAGACAGCAAGTGAAGCAGAGCTGCCCCCCTTCCCCAGGAAGGGGGAGCAGAGGAAGGGGCGAGGTTATCACAACGTAGGGGTTTGGAGGTGATACCCCCGCAGAGCTGGGACCCAGACCCCTGAGGAGGAAACGCGGCCCTGGCCAGTGCGGGTGTCAGAGAGGCGGCCCAGTGAGGCTGCTTCTGGAATTGCAAAAAAACCAAAACGAAATGAAAAACCCAAAGCAAAACAGCTGGATTCTGGAAGCAGCGGCTGCTCCCTAATGAAGGGCTGTTACTAAGGGGATGCTCAAGGGCACAGGAAGCAGAGAGAGGCCGGAGTCTCCTCAGCCTCCACCCCACCAGGCTCTCTGCGGCTCCCCCTGCTGGAGAGCCCACAGGGAGCCCCGGCAAAGGGTACTTGGAGCTGAGAGACAGTAACTTAACAACTGGGGCAGGGGCTCCTGTTTCAAGCTCACACCATTTCTGTTTTGGTTACGTGGTGCAGCCACCGTGGGATCTCAGAGGGTCACTCGAGAGACCTCTGCGTGCAGCCTGTTCGTTCACTGAACGCGTGTTACTGGATGCCAGGCACGTGCTTGGTTGTGGGGGGCGAGCTGTGAATGAGGCGGTTCTTGCACGTGGGGGGAACGGGAAAAGGGGCCGGAGAAGCCCTGACAGCCATCTGGGCTGGAGAGCGGAGAGCTTTGTTCTTCTTGGCTGCCTCCACTGCAGGACTGCGTGCAACTGACTTTAGCTTTCCTCGCTGGAGAAGAGAGGAGGAGAAAGTGGCATTTCGCTCGTCCTCGGTCTGGCATGGAGATCATCGATTGTTCTGCCACCTGGATTTGCTCTCCCAGCAAGCGGTCTTCCTGATCAGGGGGGCAAATCAAGTGGGGGCTGACCTTGATGGAAGGGAGCGAGAAAAGTGTAAAATAAATGAGGGCAGTCAATGCATGTTGGCCCCTCGGCCGCCTCTGCCTTCCTCCCCCGGTGCGGGGAGGAGGCCACTCCTTTTATGTGCGGCGTTTAGGCATTTGCCAGAAAGCACTCAAGTCTCAACTTTTTCTAGCGCATTGGGAAGGCAGTAGTGCGCTGTGCTTCTGTGTGAGGGGAGGGAGGGGCCCCTGCAGATAGGAACTGCGGACTTTTCCTCTAGTGTGGCAAGTTTTCTGCACTCGTGTCCTCGCTGGACCTTAATTGAGCACCTGCTGTGTGCGAATGCCAAAGAACAAGACAGATCCCACCGCTTTGAATCGGTGGATGGTGTATACAGCCGAGGCTCACTCCACCCTTCCCGTCCAGGAGAGTCAGAGGTCATCCAGACACCCCCTTTTTCATATAACAAGTGTCACGTTGCAGAGAAGGCCTGCCATCAGTTTTAGGACTGAGGGAAGCCCCAGAACCTCTTTGGGCCTCTATTCTCTCGTCCTTAAAATGGGGAGTCACATTCGAATAGCTCAGGATCCAACCAGTATTTCTTGAGGCCTCAACTCTGTGCCAAGCACGGTGTTATTTCTAGGCTGTACTGGTGACCCGTTTAACTTAGCGTTTCTGAGATAGTCCTGAGTTCACGTAATCTGGTTCATCTCAGTAAAGGCAACTTCTAAGCACATAACCAAGTGTGATTTAAGGTTTTATGTTTTCTGTAGACGTTTTATCTGAGTCGGAAAGCAGTCAGGTCGAGCGCGAAAGAGGCGGTGGCTGTGGGATGGAATGCAGGTGTTATCTGTGAGCTTTTGCTGTAACTTAGTGACTTACAGCCACATCCACTTAACCCTGCCCATGGTCCTGTGGATGGATTGGGCAGATAGGGCAGGTCTGGCCTGGACCGGCCCGGCCAGGACTGGAGGTTCCAGATTGGCTTCACTCCCGGGGCTGGGGTCTCAGCCCGGATAGCCATGTTGGCTGGGTCCCCTCTCCACGTGGTCTCTCGCCCTCCAGGAGGCCAGCCTGGGCGTGTTCACACGGCGGCAGAAGGACCCCAGCAGCGAGAGAGGGCAAGCCTGGGAGCCTGGTGCTTTTGCATGTATCTGAGTCTGGTTTGCTGTTGCCTCTTGGACAGGTGCAAGAGACAAGGCCCAGCCAGAGTCAGCATGGGTGGGGACGACCCAAACACCATTTTGCACAGTTTCCACAGGAGGTACCAGATGCCGGGACGCTTTGGCAGCTTGTTTTCATGCGGGCGGTGGGGGGAGGCCAGAGGGAGGCCAGCTGTGATGGTGTCCAAGGTGGGGAGCTGGATGAAAGCAACGGCCGGACCACCGGGAACCGGGGAATCTGAGGGGAGACCAGATTTGACGAATGTGATTTTGTTTCTCCGCGTGTTGGGGTGCTGATGGGTTCACCCCACTACCGTCTATCAGACTACTCAAAGTCATTCAACGAATATTCCCTGAGCTCCATCTCTCTGCCCGACCCGCAGCTCCCCTGGGGCTGAGGCCGGGGTGGGGGCAGTGATGTAGTAGAAACAGACGCTTCTTGACATGGAGATGATGGGAGCGGAGACGAAAGGGAGGTTTGAGACTCGGCTGACGGCTGGAGATGCACACGTGTGCATGCGTACATCCGCGCGCATGGCCCCGACGCACCGCATGCGCGCACCTGTGTGATCTTCCAGACAACCTGGGGGGCCTTCTAGAAGCCCGGCCTAGGGGATCTGTGATTGCCAAACAGAAAGCAGGCTGAGGAGAGAGGAGCAGGCCGGCAGTGGCCCCGGGGGAAACTTCTCCCTCCTGTAAGGTGAAGGCGGAATCAAGATAGCGCGGTGCTCACGCTCCATGATGATTTCTGCAGTACATTTCTGTACATCACTACTCGTCCCAATTTAAAAAAAGAAAAAACAGGGTTGACACGTGTCTGTTTAAATTAATTTTCCCGTCTCGGTGGACTTATTTGGGGGAAACAAGCCTTCATGCTATTAGGACGCCAGTGGTGAGGCGGGAAGAAAAGGGGGCAGGAGACTGATTTTCAAAAGTTGCCCATAGGGCAGGCCCCTCATTAACAACAACAACAAAAAGCCAGCATCAGAAAAGCAACCCACTTCAGAGCCTGCTTTCCTTCAGGGCCTGTCACAGTGGTGGCTGAGGACACCAGGCCCGGGGAGCTGTCCCTGCGGAGCAGAGGGGCTGGGTTTCTCCTTTGCAGTCGCGCCCTGGGCCCCAGCGCCCACCGTCCCAAGTGCACGGTCAGCAAGAACGCAGACCTCGGCCTGCCGGTGATCAAGAAAGACACGCTGTCGGCCGCCCCTCCTGACCAGCTCAGGGCTTTCCTCTTGATTATGTTGCGAGGTTTTCAGCTGACAGGAGTGTCAGATTCCGTCCCCGCACGGAAGGGCCCTGCAGCCGGGCTGGGTGGGGGAGCACGTGCACCGGGCAAGCCCCGTCCCGTCTGGCCGAGCGAGGGGGGCGGGAGGCCGCTGCTTCCCGGGGTCCCTCACAGGAATGGCCTCGCTGATTCTCCGGGAGGAAGGTCCGCAGGCTGTTCTCAGAAGTGGAAGGACGGCTGGTGTCAGCACCAGGGACAACAGCTGGAGGGTTGGGGGGCAGGAGGGATGCAGAGAGAAAGAAAGCGTCTGCCACATCTTCAGTCTGCGGCAATGGGGGGGGCGCTGAAGAAAGCCCCCCGGAGTCTGGAAGGGGTGACTGGTGGAGACCACGAAGAGTGGAAGAGTTTGGATTTTTCTGTTACTAATGCGAACTCAAGTTCTGATGCCAGGCGTTGGAGCCGCTAACCACAGAGCTATGAGTTTTCTTAAGAGGGTAAAAATAGACGCAAAGAAGAAGGTGTGGAGGTGCTTTCTTGCTACCCCAAGCACCTCAAGACCGTGAACCATTTTCCGTAGTTCTCTCACCGTCCCCCAGGCGCATTTGTGCGTGCGCGCTCACACGCGTATACACACACACACACACACACACACACACACGTACAACCCAGCCAGCTGGCTCTGTGAGGCAGAAAGGATTTCACCTCACGGGACCTTGGACTTGATCACCTCTCGGGGTCCGAGGGAGACGAAAGTTTTACTGCCTGGGTGCTTGTCAAGATTCTGGTTAAAGATCAGGCTGGTAGATGCTTGGGCCGGCCTCTGGTGGCTTCTCGGTGTGGCAGCCACGAGCAGTCAAAGGCAGGATGTGGCCCAGGGCACCTGGCTTTTGCTGTCGCTTAGCCGCGGGGTGGCCATGGGACACCCGTGTCTGGAGCTCATCTGCTCTGGACGGAGCCAGGTGGGTGCAGCCTAGAGGGACAGAGGTGGCCTGGTTGGATGCCCACGGGGCTCCCCTCTGCCCCAGTTCCACCCCCAACACCCTGAAGATCTGGAGCTTAGCAAGGAGGGGTCCCAGGGGCCGCCACCATCTGGCCCCGTGGATTACTGCAACAACCGCCTACTGGTCTTCAGTTTTTGCCCGCCCCTAGTCCATTCTGCACACAGATGCTGGAAGAGTCCTTCGCAAAGAGGTCAAATCATGCTCCTCCTCTGCTCAAAGCCGTCCAAAGGTCACCTGTCTCACCCAGGGCAAAAGCCAAGGCCCTGTGGGATCTGGCCCCCGCACATCTCCTCCCTCCCCCCCACTCCCTCCCTGCCCCAGCCCTGCCGCCCGAACTCACCAAGGACTTCCAAGGCCGGCCTTGTGCTGCTCGTGTGCCCGGAGCCCTCTGCTGCTAGACATCTGAATGGCTCCTGCCTTGTCTCCCTCACGGGTCACTTTCCTCGCGAGGCCTTCCTGTCCCGACCACCCTGTGGGTTCTCCGAATCCCCTTCCTCCCCTCATTTTGCCCTGGAGCTTTTATCACCACCTGACAAATGATGTGTCTCACGTCCGCATGTTATTATCCGCCTCCTGGACCAGAACGTGAGCTCTGTGAGGACAGAGATTTGTGTTCCTCTCTCTTACTCAGTACTGTACCCGCAAGGCGTGCTCTGTCCGTGCTTGGCACACAGTAGGAGCTCAGGAAATAGTCACAGGAAGAAAGCACCCACACCAGAGAATGCATTCTGGGATGCCATTCAAAGTGGCACCCGAACCCTGGTGCTTCCACTGAGCTACGGAAGCCAGACTCTTTCTCAGCCTGACGACCGGCACACCCTTCCCTGGTGGCCTTGGTTTCGACCGTTGCTTCCAGGAATGGCCAGAGCTGTCTGATGCACTCTTCTTCCCGTGAGCGCCTCTCTTAGAACAAAGAGGGTGGCCTGTTTCCATGGCATCTATTAGTGCCCCTTGGTCTGGTGATGAGTGCTGTCCCCAGGACGTTGCCTGGATTCACAGCTTCATGATGGCGGGGGGGGGGAGGGGTGGGGGGAGGGGGCTCCACTGATGAAACTGCCAATCCCTTCTTGGGGGCGCACAGCGGACACACAAGTGCAGGCGATCCCGTGGAGCAAGGTGGCCTCTCAGCACGCCTCCCTGATGTGCGGACATCCCTCCCTTCCCTGCACCCCTCCACAGACGTCCCTGGCAGTAGCCTGGGCCTGACGCACTGCAGCTGTGGGCGGAAGAGACCCTTATAATCACTGCGGTCCTGCAACACGGGGTTCTCCAAACAGACGCCAGCACAGATCATATGGCATTTTCTGTAATAATATCTGCTATTTATAGAGTACTGCTGTGTGCCAGGTGTTTTACACGTACCTTTAATCTTTACAAGAATCCTCCCGGGGAGGCGTGATTGTTCCTCGTTAAAGAGGAAACTGAGGCTCAGAGAGGTTACCCGATGGCTCCAAAGGCTGATTAGGAAAGTAAGTAGTGGAACTGGGTCTCTGCCGACGTCTGTCTCCAAACACTACGCATGACACCACCTCCACAGCTACCTTGTATGGTAGTGCAGGTTGTGCACTGCACAACTCCAAAGGCATCGTGAGTGATGCCTTCCGGAGTGCAGAGTCTACACGGCCGTACTCCGCCACCTTATCTGCTAAGAGTAGTGTTTGCCTTGGGAGACCAGTTCTGTCTGTTAGGATGCATCATCCCTCGAGGAACAGATTAAGCAAAAGGGAGTTTTAGTTTCTTCATGTTCAGCCAAACGTCGTGTGGAGGTAGGTGGCTGCAGAGACTGGTTTAGTGGCTCAGCAGGACTGGGTTTAGTGTCTTAGAAGTTCTCTTGGCCTTTTCCTCATGGTTACAGGAAGGCTGCTATAGCTCAAAGCATCACGCCTATGTTCTAGGGAGAAAGAAGTTGGGGAGTGGGACATCAGCCACATCCCTTCCCTTTTTGTCATGAAGGTGAAACTTTCCCAGACCTCCATCTCCACTTCCCAGAAGGTTTCTGCTCGTGATTCATCTGCCAGAGCTGTGTCATGGGACTGCCCCTAGGCCTAGACTGGGAAAGATCGTATTTTAAATTTCGGGGCTTTGAAATGGAAGGGTGCAAGGGAGACGGTTGGCACGGGGAACCGTGCGTGCCACACCAGTAGTTTTGATTTCCTGGCCAGAAGCATTTCTAGCAGATTCTGTGGCCAGTGGTGTCCCGCTCTTTATTGACCACACCAAGCCAATGGGACTCATCTGTCCTCCCGGGCTGAAGCCCATAGGAGGAATCTGAAGGTGAAAGAATGGTCCGATATGGTTTATGACTCCCTGAAATAGGCAGTGATTCTAGACCCTTCGTACTAAAACCGTCATTATCACCTGGGAGTGGGTTAGAAATGCCGACTCTCAGGCTCCCCTCTGGACCTACTGGATTGTAATCTGCATGTTAGCACAATCCCCAGGTGACCTGTGTGCACATTACTGTTTGAGAAGCAGTGTTTCTGGAACGTAGATGGAGAAATAGCACTTCCTCCCTGACTACCCGTAAAGTTCTCACAGCCGTCAGCTCTAGGGTGACCAGCTCACTCAACTTTGCCCAGGACTGTCCTGATTTCAGCCCTGACAGTCCCGTGTCCTGGAGACGCCCCGGGCCCCGGTCCTGGGCAAACCACCCTATCAGCTCTTTTCTCTGGGGCCCTACTCTCCCTCTGCCTCTGCTAAGTCCCAGCCTATAACTAAGAGGCGGGGAGCCTAGGAAGCTTCCTTGGAAAAGGCAGGAAAGATAGAGGCCTTTCCTTTGGAATATGGGGCTGAACAAGGCCGGGGCCAGGACTCAGCAGCATAGGAATATGGCAGGGCCCTGCCCTCATGGCGGGAGGCGTGGAGAGCTGGCAAGGAGGTGGTTAAGAGCCCTGTGGGCTTCTTCTCCGGGTGGTTTGGAGGTCTCATTGCTGGGCTTAATAGCACGTCGACAGCCAGCATGAAGGGGCTTGGGTTTAAGAACCTGGTGACACAGCAGATTAACTCTTTCCTCATTTCTTTCTTCCACCCCTTCATGTTTCTTTCTCTCTCTGCCAAGAAAACAAAAGAGAAATGCCCAAATACCACACAGGAAGCACTTGTCATGAATAGCATTGGTGACTCAGAGTTATTTTTTTGTCCTGCCAGCCAAGAGCAACAGGAATGAGCTGGAGTGATCTGATTTATTAGTGGAAAAAAAACCCCAACTTTCCCTGACCTTGAACCTCCTCTGAGTCCTCCCCTTTCTGCCTCCCGGGCTCCATTTTCATGCCCTCAGCAGCCTGTGTGGCTGCCCGAAAGGCCCTGTCTGGGGGACCCGAGGGACGACTGATTTCTCAGGCCTCATGCTCCATTTACAAATATGTGCTCCGGGCCCACTGGGGCAGGAGAGAGAAGATGGCCTGGCTACCGAGGCCTGGGGTTCTGGGAACCACTCCTCGAGGACCACAGTGCAGCGCGCGAGAACTTCTGTAGGCTACCTCTAGGAGGGGACGGGAAGTCCAAGAGCAGCCGGGGCAACTTGAGAACTTTGATTTGGTCCTTTAGTTGGGCCATTCTGATTGTGAGCCCGGTGGCTCATGGGAGTTCTGTGGCCCTCTCCCACACTGCTAAGGAAAGATCGTGCTTTCCCAGGGCCTTAAGTCAGCTTGCTGCAGCCCAGCGTGTCCCCGTTCGTCTCCTTTAGCGATGTGCTATTGTGTGAGAGGTGCTTTGGATCCAGGGAAATGGTAGATCCAGGAGCCTTGCTGTAAAATTTGCTGGACTGCTTTGGACCCTTCTGCCATCTAGGAGGACAGCTGTGGGGTATCGGTGTAGTTCCTTTTTTTTTTTAAATTTTTTTTAATGTTTATTTATTTTTGAGACAGAGAGAGACAGAGCATGAACGGGGGAGGGGCAGAGACAGAGGGAGACCCAGAATCGGAAGCAGGCTCCAGGCTCCGAGTCATCAGCCCAGAGCCCAACGCAGGGCTCGAACTCACGGACCGCGAGATCGTGACCTGAGTCGAAGTCGGACGGACGCTTAACCGGCTGAGCCACCCAGGCGCCCCTCGGTTCAGTTCCTTAGTCGAAGCTTCTGTTAGTGAGTTTCTCCGATCACTTTTCTGAGAACACTGTATAAAGAACTTGTAGGTGTTCTGTATTCTCAGACAGGGGCCAGAGTTGTGGAGAGAGACAAATCATGACAGTGGGCACAGACAAGGCGAACGGAAGATGGCATGGTGGCCCCATTTCCCAACCACAGGCAGACAAGGGCGGCGCCTTCCAGTCTCATCCGTTGTGAGGAACTAGGAACTACGGCATGGTCGGTGCAGCAGGACCGTTCTGGTAGGAGCCGTTGCTCGACGACTGGGATAGTGTGAGAGCGAGGCCATCTGTAGTCTGGACCAAATGACTCTTCGTTGTATTTGTCTCCAAGAATTTGAAGACCAGGTGGAAGACCTGTGTGTCCGTTTGCAGTACTGTAAGGCACAGCTCTTTGCAAAGCGTCAGCGGCCACGTTTACAACTTGAGTGACCGTCAATCCTGTTCTAGTCAGAAGACTCTTCCTCTCAGGGCATTCACTGTGTTGATGCTGCGGGGGCTACACGAGGGCTGTTCAGGTAGTGGGAGGCGCCAGTAGTGGACTGTTATCTTTCAGACGTTGGCTTGGATTTGTTCCACGTTTAGTAGTTCATCTGTCCTCTCACTGGACAGTGGTGACCGATTTGAGCTCGAAGGCCGTGGGTCTCCATTGTGTGTTACCGACTGCCTAAGCAAGGCTTCTCACATTGGAGCATGCATAGAATCACGTGGAACGCTTGGCACTGCCCCGGTGGCTGGGCCCCACCCTCACAGGTTTAGATGGCAGTGGGTGCCGAGCAGGGCCTGAGAATCAGCATTTTTGACAAGCTCCCAGGTGATGCCAGTCTGCTGGTCCAGGGGCCGCACTTGGAGTGGCAGTGGTCCAAGAGAGGCGCCAAGCACTATGGCCCCCAGTAGCTCCCGCTGAGCACAGACTGAATATGTCAGGGTAAGAACACAGTGTGCTCTCGTCCACCCTTCCTTTGGAGCCTGGCTCTTAAGTTCCCCACCCCAACGCCTCATTTATGACACCATCTTGGAGTATGAAGCCGGAATCCTACATGCTAGGGGATTAGCGTGGCTGCCCCCCCATGCTCCGTCTTCCACACACCCCTCGGGGGACCTTGGGGGCCCAGAGCTCCCGCTGGTGCCACAGTAGCAGACAGCTTGCATCTGGAGTTACGCCCTTCGGGGGTCTCTGGAGGAGCAGGAACAAACCAGAGGAGAAAATTACATTTGAAATAATTTATTTTCACATGCAGGGGAGAAATCACATTTGGTCTAGATTCATGTAAAGAAAACAGAGATTAGATTTTTAAAAATGTGTTGCTGGCAAGAGAGAAGAGCAGACGGGTTTGGATAAAATACACGTTCTGTTGAACCTGGCCTTCAGTCCCAGACTGCATTTTATGGGGTTTTGAAGTAGGCTATAGAGGAAAATGAAGCCTGGATTTTCTTTTCTTTTCTTTTTTTCTTTTGAGATCCTTCCTGGGTTGGGACTAGGAGTGACAGAAACATCTGGACGGCAGGGAAGGTTGTTCCTAGAACTTTGAGTTTTTTCAGTCTGCTCTGTAGGAGACTGATTTAGAAGTCCCATCTGAGGAAAGACAGGCTTTTCTTTTGGGGTCTGTGGCCAAAGGCACTAGATAAATCTGGGGAAGGCAGTGAAGGGAGGCTGGAGGAAGAGGTCCCCATGCAGAGTGAGGGCCGCACAGGCCATGCAGACGGCCACACCTCAAAGGCTTCCTCTGTCATCCCTCAGTGTGGATGAGGGTCAATGTCAGGTTTAAACCTATCCCAAGGATGATTCGAGAAACAACAACA
This sequence comes from Prionailurus bengalensis, assembly GCF_016509475.1. Lineage (NCBI taxonomy): Eukaryota > Metazoa > Chordata > Mammalia > Carnivora > Felidae > Prionailurus > Prionailurus bengalensis. The sequence continues at coordinate 14,010,363 of NC_057361.1, forward strand.
GCAAGAGCTAATGTTTATTGGGTCCTCGCCGCGTACCTGGTTGTATGCACATCATCATATTAAATCTTCCCTTCGCTGCACCAGGTAGGTACCGTCAATCGTCTCTATTTCACAGATGAAGGAAATGGACAGAAGTTAAGTCGTTTTCCCAAAGCCACGCAGCCGTGTGACTCAAGGAGCCGGGCCAGGCATAACTATAGACGGTGACTACCACCAGTAGTATTATCATTATAAATAAAGAGCCGTAGTTGTGTGTATGAAACTTTGTTAGGTTGAATCACATAAAAGAGCTATTTTTGTAGGTAAAAAAAAAAAAAAAAGGGGCTGAATGTTGGCAGTTTCATATGGTCTAACCAAATAAAAATACATCCCAGAGTCTGGTTTGAGAAACCGGTTACATCTGAGGACCAAGGAGGGGAATGTAATCAGGGTGGAATACAAGAGGGACTTTAAATGTCTTCGTAATTCTTTTATTAGGCTGGATGGCAGTACACAGATATACACCATATTATTCTTCGAGCCCTTTTGTTTTAGTTATCTACTGCTGCATAACAAATCACCCCAGAATTTAGTGCCTTAAAACAGTACCCACTGAGGATCTCACAGTCTCTGTGACTCAGGAATCTGGGCACAGCTTCCTGGGTCTCCTGTTCAAGAGCTCTCACAGGCTGCACAAAGTGTTGGCTGGAGATGCTGTCATCTCAAGGCTCACCCGGGTATGGATTTACTTCCAAGCTCACTTGTGTGACTATTGGCAGGATTTGGATTTCCATGGGCTGTTGGACCAAGGGCCTCGATTCCTCACTGGCTGTTGCCCAAAGGCCACCCTCGGTCCCTTGCTATATGGCCCACTCGAGAAGGCAGCTTACAACATGGCAGCCACATTTAATGTGAGACAAAGAGGGGGAGACAGAGAAGGGGGTGGGGTCACGGTCTTATAACCTACGTATAAAAGTGACATCCCGTCATTTTTGCTGTATTCTGTACATTAGAAACCAGTCACTAGGTCCAGCTCACACTCAGGGAGAGGATTACACAAAGATGTGAGTACTAGGAGGTGAGGACCAATGGGGACATCTTATAGGTCTGCCTAGCGCGATGTGTCTGAGATATTTTATAGTAAGTTTTAAAAAGAAAAATACATTTACAGGTAAAATGTAATTGATTGCCGGCACTATACGCTCCCTGATCCTCGGTGGTTGACACATATTTGGCTGCCACTAAACCTTGCCTTAGGCTTCCCACCCTCATCTAATTCTCTCCATCTAATTCACCCTCATCATAATCAACAACAAAATCAATTAAGCATGTTTTTCATGTTACTGGATTTAGAGAGATGTCAGTGTCATACCAAAAGTGATTTTCATTTCTTCAACGATACCTTTGCTAAGTTGGCGATAACCGTACATTTTAGAAGTTTGTTTTTCAAGATTCCCCATTGGCCAGAGCACTGGGATGTGCATGAGTTTTGTAGCCAGGGAGTTGAATCCTGACCCCTGCTCTACCCCCTTACCAACTATGTGACTTTGGGAAAGTTACTTACACTCCCTGAATGTTCGTCTTCTTGTCTGGTGTGTGAGAGGAATCATACCCATCTCAAGATCCCTGGAGGATTAAATACATGAGAAAACATGTGTCAGTTGAAGGGCAGTGCCCAGCACACGGTAGGGACTTGACAAGGTGAGGAAAAGTTCTTCCAGATCTCTTACCCACCTAAGATGTTATTTATGACTTCCTGAGTAGGCTGGGAACTGTGTTTCGGAAGGAGACAAGTTTGGGATGCCCTGAAAATACAGGGTTCGTCATACTTCCTCATTTGATCCCAAGATAATTTTCTTCAAGGTTTCTTTCATTCATTCACTGATTCATTTGTTCACCCCCGTACTCATTCATTCAACAAACAGTATTTCTTAAAGAAAACAAAGACCAGTCTTCTTCAAAACTCTAATGCTTTTTGATTTCCCAGGGGTGGGAAAGGGAATCTAGGTTGGGACCTGTTGCTCATGTCCAGTTTAGCAAAAGCATCAGAGGTGGCTCCAATCTACCTCTTCTTGGTATGACTGCCTGGGAGGGCTGTCCCCGCCAGTGAAGATGCTACCATGAGGGCTGGTCTTGGGGAGTTTTGCATAGCCCAGGAGAGGAGCTAATGGCCTGAAGGAAATGCAGTGCCATGGAATGGAAATCCACGCAGACCTTTCTCTGTTTGACTTGCTCAGTGTGGCTTGGCGGTCTGTCATGTTGACTTGTACTGGTGATTTGTGGATCGCAGGCTAGTTTCTGGGAAGGGAGCTTCAGGATTGGGTTTGCTAGGCTCTCCTGTGTTTGAAAGTGTCATTTCCTTACTTTGGACTTCCAGTGAGGTTAAAAGAAATCTTCAAGTTCAGAATCAAGAAAAAGCTCCCCACACCTTGCTGCCCTTGGGAAACCCCTGGGGTTCTCTCAGTTCAGCAATCCATGCAAGGAAGACCACGCAACATGTACGTGTTGAGTCATTCTGCTGTTACATGACAGGCAGCCTCATGATATCAGGGTGACATAATTATTCTCACTTGCCGGCTTTAACTCCAACACACAGTTCAGCACTGTGGAGGCATATAAACACACTTCAAACAGCCTTCGGCTTGAAAACAGACTCCACTGGTCTCAGCATAAAGAGATGGAAGGGCTGAATACTCCCTGATTTTCTCTCTCCCTGGAACAAAGCCTCCTTTTGTCTTTCTGGTGATCACATTGTTTGAACCATTCAAGTATAAGTTGGTCCTTGACCGCTGAATTCAGCTGTAGAGGCCCACTCTGCTGCCTCAGCCTGCCTGAAGGAGACTTGGGACAGCACAAGCTAACAGTCCCACCCCAAGTCCTTTTTTCCATTGGCCTCCCAGTGGCCTTGAAATGATGGTGGCCTTCAATGTCCTGAGAATAGTCTCCCAAAGTGCTCATCCGAGGAGAATGTCACCCACCCCCACGCCTGTCCACTGCTCAAGAGCAATCCCATGTCTTTACAAATAGCTCATTTTCTCAGGAATGAACCGGAAGCAAAGGGATATCCAGTGAGGCCTGGTTTATAAAGAAAGCCTTCGGCATCCCTCTGCCTTGCCAAGTTGGCCATCCAAGGCATAAGGTCAGTGAACCCTATCTTGCTCTAAATTCCCTTGAATTTCCCATTGATACCATATTCCCTGGCTGAATAGATGTCATCACTGTGTAGTGGTGAGAAACAATATCTGCGGTGATGGAACAGGCAGAAATATGACCAGTTTCCCAATCCCAACCCCCATGGGCATCTCCTCTTCTGCCAGATCATCCACTCAGGAGGGGTGAAGAGGTGCTGTGTCCACTCCATCGTCTGGGAAGGGGAAGAGGGTTCACACAAGTCTCAAGAGTGCGGTGAGATGCAAAGTCTCCCTTTGTAGGGCCTTGGAGAGAGGGAGAGCAAAGTGGAGCCCTCCTTTCTGCATTCCCAGCTCTCGGCTTTTCCAGGAAGTAAGTAGAGTCACTTTGTGGCCTACACACATGCAAGTGTGCATGTGAGCACGTGCACATACCACACACACACACACAAATGCACACACACATCTCATACCTGTCCAAAGTATGGCTGGGCAGGACTGGGTTCAGGATTGGAGAGCTGCCCACTTCTTGGTGCCTACTTTTAGAAACTAAATAATGACCCAGGCTCACGGGTGAAGTTTTAATGAGAAAAAGGAGTCACTGGAGCAGTCAGGGAAGAGACCCTTTCCTGGGAACAGAAACCAGCATGTTAATCTCCCAAAATGGTGCGATAAGATATTGAAAAGGTTTTAAGGTTTATGAGAAGGAAGATTAGGGGAACATTTGTCTCAGGACGATATGGGGGATTGAAATGTGTATCTCGAACAGAATCCTAGCCCAGATGAACCAGAGCCTGAAATTTCTGGCTTTCATCGTTCCTGATACCTGTTCTCAGCCTTTTCCTTATGTGTGTGCTGAAGCCGCTCCTTCAGCTGCTTCCGTGCCATGGTTTGTGCCCGTGCCACCCTCACGTAGGCTCTCCTTGTCACCATGGTGTGCATCGCGCTAGGGAAATGGCTAGGAGTTCCACACGCGAGGCCACAAGTTGAACATCTGCAGCGCAGAAGGAATCGACAGAGAAAGGGTCTGATCTTAGGAATCGACCTCTTTGGTCAAAGTAGCCGAGTCCCTCTGCCATAGCTGGGTAGGGAGATGAAGCCGAGGTGATGTTTCGGGACGGGTGTTAGGCCAGGTTCAATTTCAATGCCTGGCGCATGGTGGGCACTCAATAAATGTTTGGTGGGCTGAACAGACTGCCTCTAGCTCACTGGTATCGCCTGGGACTGTCCTCAGCTACAAACAGAAAGGGGTGGAGGTGAGAGAGGCACCAAAAATACAGAGGCTGTTGGGCCATTCTGTTCTTTCTCAAAGGACCCGGATCTGACGAGGTGGGCCTTCCCGGCGGAGGGCCTTTCTAATGACTTTTCAATTAATTGACTTGACACACTGGTGGACAGAGTGCCAGAGGCTGAAAAAGATGAAAGGCACTGGCGAGGAAAAGCTTTGATGTCACTACAATCCCATTCAGATTCAGAAAGGTTTTGGGGGGAACTTTATATCTTAACCACAAAAACCTCACAGGGTTGATCGGTCACGCAAGAAAATTTTTGCCGTTCTCTGGGATTGGTGGGTAATGAGAGGTTGAATGGAAAGCCGAGAAGGAAGGACGGCGTGTGGTTTCTGGGGGTGGCAAGCGTGGGTGATGGCAGGAGGGGCGGAAGAGGACAGGCGTGCGCAGAGGGGCGGAGGGTGATGGTGGTGTGTAGGTGTCAGCCACATTTTCAGGGCAGCGGTATGCTTATTCTACCACGTTCGATGTAGATGTGTGATTTTCTAGCCTGTTGTGTTCTTCCAGACTCATTGCCTAAGTCTTATTATGTTTGTTCCTAAAGCTAATCTAATCTAGGTCTATGAGCTGATACAGCCTGGCCATTTAGACACACACACACACACACACACACACACACACACACACACACCTTGGCATCTTATTCATGCCAAATTTAAATAATCAGAAAACTCAAAGAAGTACAATAATATTGCAGGCGTGTAGTGAGTAGAATTTTAGGAGACAGAAGCCTAGGAAGCAATTGTATTACCTTCTGCTAAAGATGAGGAAATGGAGGATTGTACTTGGGAGATGACCTCTCATCCACCTAGACCAGGGGTTCTTCAGTACTAGTGACATTTAGGGCCCGGTTATTCTTTGCTATAGTGGATTGTCTTGGGATGTTTAGCAGCATCCTTGGCCTCTAACCACTAGATGCCACCAGCACCTCCCCCTCGCCGTCACATTCAGAAATCTCTCCAGGCATCGCTAATGTCCCCTGAGGGACAAAATCAGCCCAGGTTGAGAAGCACTGGCCTACATCGAAGCCTAGCGGGTCCTACATTTACTGCAGTGCTCTGTGTGATTAGGACGTTTCAAGTGATGACTCTCGTACGGCTTCAGAATCCCATACGCGCATTTAGATGGAACGATTGTGCGGGAGGTGTGCATGATGGCCTTGACAGCCTTCAGGCGCCCAGCTGGGATGTCTGTCTTACCAGGGCATGCGTTCCCTGATAGCTCTAAATCACATGGGGTTTTTCAGCATGTGCTAGCTTAGAGCACATGAAATTGCCATTTTTTGGTGTGTGACCAAAACGGTCAAATATCAGCATTTTTTATATGGTTCGGCCCATGCACGCAGACTTTAGGAGATGTGCCCTGAACACCTTCTGAAATTCCCTAGTTCTTGAATGTGGAAATGCTTGTTTAGGCCCGTGACTTTTCTCAGTTGCTTTTCTAAGGCGAGTCCAATGTTTTCCATGCAGAGTCTCATACCACAGGCTAACCGCATTGCAAAATTCCCCTCAAGATTTCTCTCTCGCCCTGTGGTAAATTAAATATGGCCACAGATTCTTCGCAGCGACTCCCATGAAGAGGTGGAGTCTGTTCTCCACCCTGTTGAATCTGGGCTGACCTCGTGACTTGCTTTGAGCAACAGAGTGTGTAGAAGTGGTGGTGTTCAAATTCCAGAGCCTTGACCTCTAAAAGGCCCTGAAGTTTCTGCCTTGGCCTTCTTGACCACTGTCCTGAGACTGCCCTGTAAGGAAGCTGGAGTAGCTCACTGAAGGACGAGTGGCCGTGTGGAAGAGAGCCAAGGCACCCCACTAATGGCCACCACTGCCAATTAGACATGTAGACAGGGCCCTCTTGGACCTTCCAGTCCACTGATCCTCCAGCTAAATCCAGTCAAACGAATGAGGACGGGTGAAAGCCACGGAAGGACCCCCCAGCAGATCCACATAATCGTGAGAAATAATAAATCGTCGTTTGAAGCCAGTGAGACTGGGAATGGTTTGTTACCCAGCAGTAGATAACTGATGCATATCTATTGGCAGTTACGTGGTTGTTAACAATCTATTAGAGCGTGACTTCGAATGAGGAGCAGCAAAGCCATGCTCCCCCGGACTGCTAGCTGGTTGGCTGGCATTACTCACAAGCCAAGCATCTCAGGCCCCCACAGCAGCCTCCCAGTGGGCACCGTTTGGTCCCATTCTTCAAGTACCCCTGCCTTCTGTATTTGGAAGTCCTCAGAAAGGGTCAAAAATGCACAAGTAAAAGCTGTAAAGGTTGAGCGTCTGCCCCACAGGATGACAACCTGCATGGCACCTGTGTGGGGAGGGTGCCTCGTATGTCCACTTCCTGTGTACATACACACCACACACAGAGGCCACACATAGACACCCAGTGTAACATGCTCCGTTCAGCCGCGATCCATCTCCCAGGCAAGGTTATATGATTAAAAGTATCCTAAGCCTCCATTTCCCCCGTCAGAGTTTTGGAAGTGGGTATTTCAAACTGAGAATTTCCTCGCAACTGGTGGGCAATGATTGACTTTCTTCCTTAATGCTTTCATTAAATATCTCTTTTGATCTACAGCAGATGCCTTAGGAAGCCCGTTCTTTATTAGCTAAGAAAAGCTGTAGTTAGCACTCATTACAATAATTCTTTGTGAGTTACTTCTTTAATGTCGCCCGTGCCAGCCCTCACTGGACTCTACGTACACAGGAAGAGAGGTTCTGTCTTTCTCTTTGCTCCTGGCGTCCCCAGCACCTAGCACGGGGTTGGGTTCCTGGTTGTTCCTCAACACGTTTGATGGGTGGATGAATGAATGAGTCAATGAATGAATTATGGAAGCTGAGAGCTGGAGGAGAGCTTGGGATTCATTACCTTCTGTCTTCGGCTCTGCTTGATGGGTGAGGACACTGAGGTTGAGAGATAATTAGCATTCGTTTGTTCCTTTTTCTCCCAGGACTTTATTCCTTTAAAAAGCCACTTGACACACCTGATTATCCGATCTGTCACAGCTTGTGATTATGGGAGAGCAAAAACCGAGGGTTCCTTCTTGGGCTCGGTGGGAGGCACTGTGAATATCCCTGACTTTGGACTGGCCTCGAGCCACCGAGATCAGGCTTCTGCCCGCCCCGCTCGGCCCCGTGACTCCCTGAAGGGCTGCCAGACCCACCTGGGCACTGAGCAGGCACCAGATGTACCTCTCAGAGTGACATTATTATTACTGTTCATCTGCCTGTCAAGCCAAGCCCTTTTCTGTGCTCTAGACTGTGAAAGCGGAATGGCCTTTTCTGATAAGAAGCTAATATTAGGTCTCATCTTGATTCTACTTAACACTGAGCGGAAGATTTGGCCTCTAGGGTGAGGCTTATAGTTAATTCATCTGCTTTAAAATTAATTACAGCAGCCATAAGAGAAAGGTCCCGATGCGAGCCAAGAATGGGGTGATTCTCGGTGTTTCCAGTAACCAGTTGTGTTCTGGGTGCTTGGAAGGGGAACATGGCAGCCCCGTGTGGAGCCTTGGGCAGAGGGTGATGCTAGAACAGAACTGCTGTGCAGTCACTCTGGCGAGAAGCAGCTATGCCCATCCCCCTGCGCCCGTTCACTCCATTTTCCGCGATGACCTAAATGAGAAAGACAGTTGCTCTCCTTGCCCCTCAGCTTGGTCCCCCATGCAGACAAGCAGGCTGTGTCCCTGGCAGACCGCACCGGGGTCATGTGCTGTCTCATCTACTCAAGAGTGATCTATAGCTTCGAAGGAAAAAATAAATAAACAAGCACAGTCCACCCCTGCCCTTTGTCCAGGGGGAAATGGATGGGTTCCCCGGCTTCCACCTGCCCTCCGTGTCCCCGTGCCCGAGCCGAGGGAGAGGCAGCCAGTGACGAAGAGTCTGTTCCCAGTTGCGTGTGGGCGCGGGTGCGTGCACGGTTGTGTTTGTGTGAGAGAGACGGAGATGGGGTGAGGGAGGGAGTCGGGGAAAGAGAAAGGGGGAGAGGAAGAAAGGGAGGGAGGTAGAGGGACGGGGCGGAAGGAGCTAGCTTTAAAGAAGACAGAGGACTCGTTCACATAGTTCCCAGTGTGAGCAGGGCTAGTCAGAGTACCCTTTCCCTCCCTAGTTTCCCCTCCGCTTCCTTCCAGATAGAGTTGCAGCCCCCCTCCCTCGTCGTCCTGTCCGACTCAAAAATACGCTGAGAAGCACCAGCACGAGCCTCAGGCAGCCTCCCGAGAGCGTCTTCCTGCCCCGGGGCCCCAGAGGCCGGGCGGGCTGCCTGCCGTCCCCGTCGTGGTAAGCTCGCACGCAAAACACCGACTTGTGGCTGGGCCCACCCGCCAGAGCGGGCCCTGTCCCAGCGCCCCCAGTTCCCCCAGTCCCCGAGCAGCCTCTAGGGGAGCTGTCCCATTTAGAACGCAGTCCTTCACCGCCCCCCACCCCTGCCGCAGGCCGCACGAGCCTTGGTACTAGCGCGATGGAGAACCCCTAGGGTTTGCTGTATGTATTACCATTATTTAGGATACAAATTAAGTGAGAAAATCTATATCGAGCATGTGGCATGTAGTGAGTGATCGGGAAATAGTAGTTACTAGTATCTGATGTCACAGTAATAGTAGCTGACTTTTTTTTGTAGCACTGTCTGTGCACCAAGCACTTTTCTAAACAAATCTTAAAACACCCCTATGTCGTAGGTACCATTTCATCCCCTTGTAACAGATGGGGAACTGAGGCACGGAATAGCCCCAGTTCTCAGGACCTAGACATGAGGGTCTCTTTTAACCTGGCATCCATCCGGCCATGGCGAGAAGAGGCAGTGCCCATAACAAGGGCAGGAGAGAGTTCGCTGACGTCCGCCTGTCCTTTTCTCCATCTCTTGCACACCGCCCAAGACCAGGCCGTCACCTCCTGTCACCTGGACCGCAGCGACTGCCTCCTCTCTGGCCTCCCTGTATTCATTCTGCACTCGGCCATCGCGGTGATCCTTTAACCCACGGGCCGCACGATGAGACGCCCCTTTAAGAACTCTCCGTTCCCTTCCCATTGCGCTTAGAATGAAACCCAGGCCTCCCGGAAGGCCCTGCCTGACCTGGTGAGGCCCGCCCATCTCTCCGGCTTCGGGACTTCGCGCTGGGCCACGCTTCCCAGGCCCAGCCAGCACTCTCTGCCACGCTGGCCCGTCACCAGCTTTTAAATGCACGCAAGCTCGCTCTTACATCAGAGCATTTGTGTGTGTTGTCCCGTCCTCACCCTTTCCCCCCATGCTTCATCCTTCAGAACCCTATCCTTACTTCAGGATCCCCCCCCCATCCCTGTTTTTCTGTGTCTCACCACCCTCTTTTTCTTCCTGGGCTTCTCATAATTGACAAATATTTTCATTTGCTTGACCAGTCCCTTGCTTTCTCTCCACTTCCCCCACTAAGCTGATAGGGCCGCAAGAGCCGTCGTCTATATTGTTTGCTGTTGCACCCTGGGCATTCAGCACGATCTGCCTGGCTCATGGTGTGCGTGCAAAAAATATTTGTGATACACACACGGCGGGCACGTCTGGAACGCCTGAGGTGTGTGCTTGGAGACGTGACGGGCTACGGCTAGGGATCACCGTGCGTCACACTCCTGGCTGCCAAGTGTTATTTGTGCCGTGTCACCTGCCGTCTTGTGATCTAGATGCGAGTGTGGGCCTGTCTCATTCTGGACAGTTGTGCCCTCATTGGAATTTCAATGGAAAAGAGACCACAGATCCATTACACAGCAAGAAAAGGCAGTGTCTGTCGCAATCAGTTCCCCTGGCCTTGTGACAGGATGCAGGATGAAAGGTAGAAAGCTAGTGGATGTTGGGTAGTTCTCTTATTGTCCGGAGTATCCAGGAAATGCCCTAAATGGCGTTTCCAGAGTACTTAGCACCATCCTCAGCCACCTGATGTGGTTGGATCTAAGACCCAGAGCATACTTAATCATGTATATATTCACCCCCAAATAATTTAATATTACAGAATGTGAACTAATAAGCTAATTAAGTGTACATTCAAGAACTTAGCTTTGGGGGTGCCTGGGTGGCTCAGTCAGTTAAGCATCTGACGCTGAGTTTTGGCTCAGGTCGTGATCTCGCGGTTCATGTGTTCGAGCCCCACATCAGGGGCTCTGTGCTGACAGTGCAGAGCCTGCTTGGGATATTCTCTCTCTCTCTCTGCCCCTCTCCCACTTGCTCTCTCTCTCTCTCTCTCTCTCTCTCTCAAAATAAATAAACATTGAAAAAAAAAGAACTTAGCTTTACACCATCGAAGGTTAATATCTCCCTTATGTTACTAGAGACAGTCTCTAATAAAGGTAAAGAAGAGGATAGCTTTTGGTCTCTTTCCACCGTCCAGACATTCTTTGAATTTTTGTCAGAAAGATTGGTAAGGCAAATCTCATTTTTTTCCTTATCCTTCCACCTTTGTCCCGGCCAAAGGGTGAAGTATGGGAAGATCTCATGGGTGGTGTTCTAAACAACTTTCCCTTGACTAAATAACCCTTCTCCCAAGGGCTACTTGTGTGGTTTAAATTACTTAAAAAAACAAAACAAACAATCCGGGGCAAGAGAATCAGTTTGAAAAAAAACTGGAGGTTACCAGCAGACTTGCCCTGTACAGCTGGAAAAGATGTGAAGAGACAGGCTCCAAGCACCAAAGAGGATAAATAAACGTGTCGCAAGTGCCATTAAGAAAACACATCTGCACACTGTCAGCCCTGAGGATAAACACATGATTGTTTTCTCCTTCACAAGGAGCAGTGATGAGGAGAGGCGACTTGATGGACCCCATCCAGGTCTGTTCAATTTACATCATCTTAAGGTTGAGGGACGGGCACTTATCCAGCCTTGATGCGTTCCCAGAACCTCTCATCAGAAGGAAATCTTCAAAGAAAACAAATAGCATATTCATTCTCCCAGAGCACAGACAGGCGAGCAAACAAGGAAAGAAAGAAGAGGTTATCTGGTGGACCTCAACTGCCCAAGATTCTTCTGGGGTCCATCAGCTCCCCCAGTATCTCAAGAAGTAGCTTTGCAAGTTTCGTGAACCATAATGAGAATTCATGAAAGATAACCAGGAGCCTAGGGATCGTGATGGCCCCTTGAAATCTTGACAGACCTAATTTGAGGAAAGGTTCAGATACTCAAGGAGATGAAGAGGGCTCTGGGGGATGCCAACGACAGGGACCCTCCGCGCTCCGTATTCCTAGGGTTTGCCGGTAGTTTGCCATTTCAGTTTTGGGTGGAATCTTCTTCGTTGTGAAGTGGTCAAGTACTTCTTATATTATGTGCCTAAATCAGAGACTATGATGAATATCTTAAAGCCGCTTGGATTCAACCATCCATGTGCCCTTAGCCATCTAAATTTCAAAATTTAATCTGAAGTGAATTAAATATAATTGCAACCTCAATGTTTCATGCTAATAGAAAGCGGCCCCCCAAACACCAACACCTCAGAAATCATTCACATTTGACTTTGGAAGGTGATCTTGGTTTATTAGCTGGCATGTTGAAAGTTGGCTTCGCATACCGTAATGGAGCAGACTGAGGTGGAGTTAGAAGCCTGTCTACATTTTCCTCATTCTGTCTTCTCATTTTTCCCTCCACCTTCTCTACTTCATGAAACTCTTTCCATTTCCTCATCTCTACAAAGGGGTGGGAGTGGAGGGTGTACCGCTACCGTGTTGTGGAATACGTATGCCCTGACACAACCTTCCGCTACTCATTTAACAACCTTGTTTCAGTGCCCGTTAGGTGCTACCATGCTAGTCATGCGAGATAAAAAGATGAATGAAATGAGAGACCATTCTGACCCTCGAAATGATATCCAACATGTCTGTTACACATGCAGCGAGCACTTCGTTGACGCTGTTGAGGGGCGTAGAAAGTTGATGCTATAACAGCTCTCCTGAATGACGCTGTGGTTAACGATGCTCTTGAATTTTGCCAACATTTAATATGTCACGTTAAAGGCTCTTAACATTTTCCTTTAGGAAAATGCTAAAAGCTATTGGAAATGATCAGGGAGGTGTATTCACCCAGTAACTCTGAAGAATGCTCTCGGACACAGGCCCAGAGAGATTACATACCTCTCCAAGGTTACACATGGGTAAAGGTTGAACCCGGACTAGGATCCAGCCCTCCCACTTCCTCGCATTGGGGTAGTCGATGGTTAAGAAAGTAGGCTTGGAGCCCAACTCCCTGGGTTCCAATTCGGGTTCTGCCACTTCCAGGCTGAGTGGCCTTGGGCAAGTTAACTTCTCTGTGTTTTAGTTTCTTCCTCTAGAAGTGAGTCCCTAATGTCGGAGAGCTCAGAGCCTACGTAGTATCGTTGCGTATTTAACAACGGCCGTGAGCAGCTAGAAGTGAGCCTGGGATGCTTTCTGATGTACAGCAGGGAATCAATTGATGTTGTGTCATAATCAAAACTGGTCTTATAGCCAGTTCTTAGATCTGTCTGTCCGAGATATCTCACGAGTACATTGTATTTTTGCCAAAAAAAGAAAAACCTGCTTACGCCCGCACCTGGCACATGGAACGTGTTCAGTAGGTGTTAGCTGTTGTCTCACTCTACTGCTTTCGTTTCCTGCAGTGTTGGAGGGGTGGTTTTCAAGAGCATCATCAGAACTGGGAGATAATGCCCCCACCCCAGTCCCCACTCTGTGCGCAGTGGCAAATCCAATAACTCCCTCGGTAAATGATCTCGGCCAAAAGTTCTGTTGCAGGAAATCAAATTCAGATCTGTAAACCTGGTGAAATTCAAATTCCTTTTAAACATTTATTGCCATTTCCAGGCGAGAAACGTTTCCCCTGATCAGATTGTTTTGGCCAGGAAATCTTGTATTTTAAAAGCAAGTAAAAAGTGAAAAACTAATTTTCAGTACATGACACAATTTACAGTTCGCCTCTCAGGAATGTGTGTCGTGTTTTAAATTGGAGTAGGCTGATATTCTCCAAACATGCTAGTGCTTCGTATTTATAGAGTGCTTTATTTTAGAGTGTCAACAATGAATGAGAAAAAGCGGAACTTTCGGTAGGCATTTTTTCCCTATTTTTTTTTTGTCTCGATGCTATTTTGATTTGGAAGCAGCCTCGTTCCTTTTCTTTTTTCAAACACCACAGGATTCCATCCTCTTGCTCTTTTCCCCCAAAGGAAACACTTCAATTGCTTTTATTGATGAGGAGAGGAAAAAATCTAAACATCAGGCAACCAGGCTAATGAGAGACAGGCCGACGTGACATCTAACAGAGAACAAAACCAATTACCCCTCTTCACGTAGGTATACCGGGTTCACGAGGAAACAGAGGAGGGAATTGTAGCACACCCTGGCTGTGCCCGCCCCGTCTTCCCTAGGTCCACCGGGAAGCCACCTGCAGCTCAGGAGACAACCCGCTACACCCCTACAGCTCCTTACCACAGCACGACCCCTGCAGCCTCTCCGTCTGAGGGCTTTCTCTGGGCTGCAGGGGTGTGCCCGACGCCCCGCCCCTCCCCCACGCCACAGTTGCCCTCAACCAGGGAGTGGGGAGATTTGGTGAAGAATACCCTAGACTCCCCCTCCCCCTTAGTAGGGCAGTCCTGAGATGTGCTACATCACCTGTAGTAACTTGCGCTGGCTTCCTCCCCTCCCCTGTCTCACCACCCTTGCGCCCACTCTACTGGGCTTTCTAGAATCACCTCTTGCACCTAGATCGTCTCTTCAGATGATGCTTTTGGGGGGAACCCAAAACAGGACAAGAACCTAAAAATATTTACCCAGTTATATTTCTTATGCCGCCCCTTCCCCACTCTGTGTGTGCCAGAATTAAAGATGAGGCTTTTGTTAAACGATGGGCTGTATGATAGGGTCCCTTTTGCTGGAGTGTTTTTTATGCCGTACTCTCATCTGGGATGTGCGATTCTCTTTAGGTTCTTTTTTTTTTTCTTCAATTTTTTAAATGTTTATTTATTTTTGAGAAAGACAGAGTGTGAGTATGGGAGGGGCAGAGAGAGAAGGAGACACAGAATCTGAAGCAGGCTCCAGGCTCCGAGCTGGCAGCACAGAGCCCGACGCGGGGCTTGAACCCACGAACCGTGAGATCATGACCTGAGCCGACGTCTGATGCTTAACCGACTGAGCCACTCAGGTGCCCCTCTTTAGGTTCTTGAAACTAAGAGTTTCTTGGGTTGCTGGCTTTCCCTAATCCGTTCGACAAATATTCATTGAGCACCTCCTATGTGTCATGTACTCCGCTGGGTGCTGGCATTACATCAGTAAGTGAAGCAGACAGAATCCCCGCCCTCCTGGCAATGGCAACCTAGCGGGAGGAGGCAGACCATAAGTGAACAACGTATACTGCGTGCTAGAAAGTGGTTACCTCTGTGGACTACAGAAAGTAAGCTAGGCAAGGGACATCGGTGGCAGGAGATGTAGGGGGCTGGTTGCAATTTTAACTCGGGTTCTCCTGTCACTTTTCTGTCTCCTACAGAGGGAAGGCTGTGTTGCTTGATTCTTTGATGGGCTGCCCCCACAGTTAGCCTCCCTTCTCCCTTTTCATTTTCCAGATCAGCCTCCAAGCAGAAGCTAATGCTGTTAATAGTCATTAAGGACAGGAAACAAACGTCTGTCTTCTCTCCAGATGAAGTTCTTTGCTCACATTGACTTTTTTTACTTCTATCTGGAGCTTGGCTAACAGTGGACACCGAGAAGTAAATGTTCAATGAACGATGCGTGCATGTTAGGACCTACCTCTCTGTTTGAAATCCAGTTGAACTTTAATGGCCATCCTTGCCATAGTCAGGACCACTGGGGCAGGAAGGGCAGGGAGGAAATTGGAGAGCATGCCTAGTTCAAACTCCCCTGTAATTAAAAATGAAGTTTAATCATTAGTTTTAAGGGTGGCTCTTATGCACAGTGGAGAAAGTTGAGTTTCACCTTCTCTTGCCTTCTGGGACCATGCTGACATAATATTAGAGGTGGGATGGTCTCCAAGATGCTGCTTTGGATAGGGTTACCAGGCAGACAAGGGCCAACTCTGATATCCCCACACAGTGGCATCACTGGTTAAGGGCAAAGCTCAGGTTACTTGGGACAGGACCTATTTCTGCCACCCTTTCCTGAGACGAGTGAAAATGTGGACAGAGAACTGGGCACAGTCAGTGGTTGAGGGGAGAGGGGAGAGCTGGTGCCGGGGAAGGAATGGGCATTTACACAAAGGGTTCACAGTGGAGAGCCCCCCATCCTTGCTCAGAGATGGGAGGAGAGACTGGGGGCCAGGAGGAGAGGAGCCAAAACTACCTCAGAGTGTGTTCTGGGCATCAGGACCAGCAGTCGTGCAGTGAAATGAAGGAAGGGGGACCAGCCAAAGGCACACATTAGAACCCTGTTGGGGCGGGGGGGCGGCGCATAGGTGACTTAGTTGGTTAAGCGTCCGACTCTTGGTTTCAGCTCAGGTCTCAGGTCATGATCTCATGATTTGTGGGTTTGAGCCCTTCATCGGGCTCTGCATTGACAGTGCAGGGCCTGCTTGGGATTCCCTCCCTCCCTCCCTCCCTCCCTCCCTCTCTCTCTCTCTCTCTCTCTCTCTCTCTTCCCCTCCCCCACTCGAGCAGTCTCTGTCTCAAAATAAATTCAAAAAAAGAAAAGAATCCTGTTGGAATTGGCTAATAATTCCAACCAAGTACAAGGAGACTGTCTTTGGCTGCTTTGTCCTCTGCTCCATGATTCTGTGGAATCGTGTAGGGTGGGGGGTGGTGGGGCGGGGGGTGGGGGAAGGTGGGCTGACCTGGTCTTCGGAATTTACGGGTTAATTAGGAAATTGGGAATTCCTGCTTTCTCGGGTTGCCTCTCACCCCCCTCTCGGTGACTTGAGACTGATGAAGGCAAGATCCCCTGTGAACATTTGGGATGAAACACTTTGTCAGGAAAACAAGCAAATAAATTTGACAGCTGCTTGATATAGGACAGTCATTAAATTTTCAAGAATGTAGGTCTTCTATTATTTAGTGACGTTAATCTCTCTCCCCAAAACAGAAAAAAAGAAGGGTCCGGAACTGCAGAGTGAGGGGGTTGTGCTGTTTGCTCTGCTGAGAGTTGCCCAGGGCCCCGTCTCACCCTCCCTTTCCCCACGGGGCTGCTGGGCTGGACCCGTAAGGCCAGCGTAGCTCAGTCACATGCTTGGGTTTTCGGGGGCTGGTATGTAGGCCTTGCGTTAATTCCGTTCCCTCGCTTGCCTCCTCTTTTCTCTTCCGTTACCTGCTTTTTGGGCTGTTCCCCCACCTTTCGGACCCACCACGGGGAAAACGGGGTGAAGAAATAAAACTCAAATCGGCCACGTATTCTACTCCTAGGGGCATTTCTGGGAAGAAGATTTGGTATGAGGTGAAGTTGAAACGCTGGCCAGAATTTAGAGAGTTTAGAAAACTCTGTGGCTTCCTTCGTGCCCTTTTACTTAGGAGGGATGACTAAGAATTGATGTATTTCTTTTCCAAGAAAGGTTGAAATACCACAGGGGATTAAAAGAAAAAAAGTTGTGTAGCAATGTTCCCTCTGGACTCCACGCAAGCAGAGAAGACAGAATGTCCAACTGGCGGGAGGGGCAGCTGACAAGAGCTACTCTTCTGGTGGCTTTGAGAAGAGAGACACCTTTGAGCTTTTCCTGGAGTGCCAAGGCCACTCAGACATGGAGGAGGACGGCACACCCCCTGGGCCTGTCAGGGTTCAGGGGCAAGTCCTGCCTCTGCAGTGTTTCCTGCTGCCTGACCTGGATCACGTCACTTCGTCTCTGGGTGCCTCAGTTTCCCCTTCTGTAAAACTAAGGTAATAAATCCAGGTCATCAAAGTGTGTGCCCGCCGGCAGGCACGCAAACCCAAACGGGTGCACGCTAGTGACAGCCGCTGGGTTAAGCAGGGCTTTAGCTGCGAGTCTGAGCTAACTTCACCAGGATCCTGTGCCCACGAGACCATGCTGTGACTCCCTCTGGGGCCGTGTGCCAACCTCCTGCTTGAGTCACCGGTCTTCCTACGATGGATTGGGATTTAATTGCTCTGGAAAGCATCTGAACATTTGTTTTATGGCCTTAGGAGTAGAACATTCCACGAGGCTCTTTCTCCATGCCGTTCAGAGTGCTACTCTCCAATGATCTCCCATGGCTGAGTTGGTCATGAGTAATATTCAACAAATATTCATTCGACACTTATTATATAATCCTAGGTGTTAGAGGTACAATAAGCTACTCATCAGGTAAGGTCCTTGACCTCATGGACCCTCTCTTCTAGGGAAGAGAATCAGACAACAGACTGTCAGGCAGAGGTGCATGATGCGGAGATGTCACAGATGCGTCTCTCGGCAAGTAATGCCTCCAAATCCAGCCATTCGTTTTTTTTCAGCAGGTATTCAAGGAGCCGTGGAGGCTATAGAAAGCTGCGTGGACTCCAGGTGTTTGCACAAATCTTTCCTCTCCCGTCCTCCCTAAACAAGCCATCTTGTGTTCAAAGGAATGATCCGGGGCGGTTAATTTTGAGCCAGACTCATTTAGCATGGCAATGTCCACCAGGCGTGGCCACCCAGACAAATGATTTCCGGCAAACGCATTACACGAGTGCATCCTGTGAGGGTACAGCTGAGTGGCAGTTGGGGGAGGAATTTCCAGCACGTGCCGGCCCCTGAAAGGAAATAAGGGAAGTCGGTCTTCACGCTGCCCCAGCCTGCCTGCCCCCCTTCGCGTCCACAGTTCTTGTACGATTTCCCTGTAGAGTATCCTTTGTTGGTTTTGAGTAGGGATAACCTATCTGGAGTGAAAATCCTGTGCTGTTTGGTGAGCTGTAAGTTGACTCTCACTGAGTTTTTTAGAACAATATTCATGGAAAAATATATTTAGGCCGTTTCCAAAATGGAGATTATTGATCCAATTACGCAGATGGATGTGGCAACCAGCAGATGTCCCTGATTCTTCTTCCTCTCTCTTTGTTTTCTGAGAGAGTTGGAAGTTGGCGCAGAAGAGGCGCTCTGATCCAAGTGGATAAGTCAGTCACTGAGACAGGCTATTCTGTGTCTGTGGAAGAAGACAAGAAGCTTTCCTTTTGAGGGGATGATGGGCAGTGAGCAGAGGTGGGGTGGCCGAGTTTTCTAGATCCTACGATTTGAAAATCAGGGACTCAAAGGAAGTCTGTCCTTCCCGAGTAATTGAATCCCCACTACGCTGAACTTCCTCCGGGGTTTCAACTTTCACCCCGGGGCCAGGCTCTGAGGAGGGAGGACAAAGGGGGGTCGGCCCCTCCTCTGGGGAGGGAGGAAGTAGGTGGGCAGTGTGGGGCGCCCGGCCCCGTGTGGCCGCTTCTCTGCTTCCTGGGCAGAGGAGCCGGGTGTCTGGTTTCTCCTTTTCCTCTGGCCCTATGCCTTTGTGGGCCTCTCGCTGGTCTTTGTGCGCATCGGTGTCAGCCACACAAAGTTTTGTTTTGCGAAAAGAGGGGGCACCGAAGGCGACGTTGGGTTTGGCAGCAATCCGTGAATGTTATTCACCTGCTCTGTCCGTGTGACGTGAATGCATCTTATTAGACTGGAGGCCACCAGTGTGGGATTTGGGATGTTGATTCTCCAAGAACCAGGAAAAGAATAACGCCGGGAGTGCTGGGAGAATGCTCCAAATGCTTCCAAAGATCCAGCTTTTTAGGCATCCCCAGTCACGAAGGGGTACCCACTTTCAAGTACCTCCTCACGAACAAACGGTTGCCCTAGGAAACTGTCCTGTGTGGTCCTTGGTTGACCCAGTCCGATACTTAAAGATGAAAAATTGTATTTTGTTTTATAATATTTTATAGGGGCACCTAGGTGGCTCAGTCGGTTGAGCATCCGACTCTTGATTTCGGCTCAGGTCACGGTCTCGTGGTTCGTGAGTTTGAGCCCCACATTGGGCTCCACGCTGATGGCACAGAGCCTGCTTGGGATCCTCTCCCCCCCCCCGCCCCTCCCCTGCTCGTGCTCTCTCTCCCTCTCTCAAAATAAAACCATACATTATGATATTTTATATTTTTTATTTGTCGCTAACGTGAGGACTTACCACTTTCTCATTTAGTCTGAATTAGGCTCACCTTACGGTCTGGCTACATCTTTTTCATTTAAAAGGCAATGTAGTTATTTGCTGGTGGCAAATCAAGTGATAAAGATAAAATACTAATGTATACGATTTTTAAAAAGTGGAAAGCAGCTACCCCTGTCCGAATCATTGCCCGAAGTTAACCATGGTTTACTGCTCTAGCTGTGTGGCCTTGGCCAGACTTCCCGACTCCTGGGCCTCGGTTCCTTCATCTGTAAAAGGGGGGTGATATTAGTCCTAATCCCATAGGGTTCTTGTGGGGATTAAGTACAATGTCGGACGTGTGTTCTCGCTAAACCAATATTAGCTACGGTTGTCAGTAGTATGTACTTTCTGTATGCATCGGTGCTGATGCTGCGTCTTTCCTAGCTTCAGACCTTTAACCGTGGGGCCAGGCCTCAGTGAGCAGTATTTTGCCAACAGCACTTTCACTCAGGATAGGGCCCGCGTGAGTGAGGAAGCCTGGCCTTTGATTTGGTTTTCTTCAGCAGGATTCAGTTTGGTTCGATTTCCTTCATGGCTTCTAAGAAATGCTAGGCTTTCTTGAGTGGGAGAGGGAAAGAATTGGAACGGGCTTCTTGCTCCCAGGAGGGACCTGACCGATAAGGTCATTGCTTCTCTTGCAAGCCCCTGGACCCTCAATTTGGGTGCCGTCGCCCAGAGGCTGCTCTCCTACCTGGGAATGTGATGGGAAGATTTATGGCCGAAAGAATAGCTCTGACTGACTTCGACGGAAGAGGGAACCAAGATCTTCTATTAGATGAGTGGATGGAAAATCAGTTGGGTTTTTAGTTTAGTTTTCTTTTTTTTTTTTTTAAATGAAGCGGGGGAAAAGAGCGAGTGTGTTGGTTTTGCCAGTTTGCTCTGAAAACCAGAGTAAGAGTGTATCCGTGTGGTTGTTTGTACGCAGGGAGCAGAAGAAATCACCTCTGAGGCATCTGACAAAAGGCATGAGCAGACCGTGCATGCTTTTTTGTCTGCCTTCAAAACCGGGGGTATTTGTTCGATAACTTGACGTTCGAAGTCCAGGGAAAGAGTCCGAGAACCTGTCTCCTTGTCCCGGTTCTGCCATGTGTGGCCCGGAACGAGTTACTTAACCTCTCTGTGCCCCAGGTGTGTCCTCTATTTAAGAAAATGAGGCTGGAAGTCCCTGCCCTCCAGAGCTATTTTGGGGGAATGAGAGATGTGATAACGGGTCACGCTGTCGCGTTGTTGGCTGCACTGCGGGCGGCTGCTGGAGAGTCAGAAGACTGGCCACCGCCCTCGAGGGACTTCGAGCCAGCGAGAACTCAAAGCACACGTGTAAAAAGCTGCCTCAACGCTTACGAAGGAAAAGGATAAACCCAGAGTCACCACAAGAGCATTTGCTAATAATAAGATAGATGCCTGAGAGAAAAATGTGGCTAGAGACCCACAGGGAATTGACAGAGTGACAGGATACGGTGTCAGTTGCTTTTTTCAGTAAAGAGATCAGGTTCTCCATTTTAGCCACACCCCCCGGGCCACCTTCTGTGAGCAAACACAGCCATTGACTTGAGGTCCGAGAGTGCCCCTCATGTCGCTTGACCCCTGATCCGAGGAGAAGCCATGACCTCCTTAGCTCAGCCCTCTAATCGGCCCTGCCTGTCCATCAGGACTTGGGAAGCTGGGCTGAGATGCCATAAACAAAGCACTGCGACACCAGGGAGACGCGCGACGCCACTGCTCTGCCGCCAAGATGGCAGAGTAGCCCTGAAATAAATCTCTTCACTGTGCTGTAGGCTTTATGCAGGCTTATTAGGTCTCTTTCCCGAACTCTCTGAGGTTCACAGGACAGGGAATGGTAACAGGATTTCTCTCTTAAGTTCTTAAGTGACTTGCCTGGGGTCACCTTGTAGATTAGTGAATCGTAGGGGGCGGGGGTAGGGTGGGCGTACATGGGGGATTTCCTAACACCCAGGCCAGTGTGGATTAAGCTGTTGAAGCTTCTAGGGGAAGATACAAATACAGCGGCAGATATCAGCTTATTGATTAATTAATTTCTGCAGCAACTGCAAATCTGTGTTAAAGAATGCACTTTGTTTTTCACTTAATAATGGCGATGAGCTGCCTCTCACGTGCTTCTTTACCTTCTTCCAAAAACAAACTACCAAGTTGGTCACTGTCCAGTTCGTTGGAACTGGAGTCAGTTGAACGAGTACCTGAGTTAATTGTTGAACTGAGGAGTATGAAAACCAGGTACCACTGCCAAGCACGAAACCTCCCTTCCCTTCCCTACCAGGTCTGCTGCCCTGAGGGTAGGGCCAGGACCCCTGAGGTTCAAGTCCAGCAAAAAATCAGTTCCTTGGCCACGTACTAAAAGCTTGGGAACCGATTTGTTAATTATTCTTTTCCTTTTGTGTCATTTTTCAAGATAAACTTACTTGGGCCAGCCTCCTGGAAAACCTTTTAAAATGCTAATCGCGCAGTTGTGTGAATAATGTAAAAATGAGTCATGTGCTACACTCAGCACTTGACTAATTAACAAGCAGTAAATGAACCCTTGCCTAGCAAATTCTGTACCCGCCTGTGTGAATGGCAGGGAGCTTCATGGAGCCACAGTTGGAAGAGTTTGGCTTAAGTAAATGGGTTCTTATAGGAATTGGCCCGTGGAAATCAGGAATCGTTAGGCATAGCACTATCTTTTCCCAAAATTGAACACGATTGGCGGATTCCATTCAGGGAATGTTCGTTGAGCCCCTGTAGGGCTTTGTGATAGGCCCCGGGGAACAGGATACAAAGGTGAATTAAATGCGAAGGATGCTCCTAAAAGTTAATAATCTGGTGAAAGACAGAGGTGAATAATCAAAGACAGGAGTGGGATGCTTTAGACCACAAGGACAGAATATCCAATTAATGGTGGCTTACGTGATAACGATATTTAATTATCTCACAAGATCTAATGTCTGAAGGTAGGCGGTTCTAGAGTTGATTTAGTAGCTGGACGTTGTTGTTCACACCAGCTTCCTCCCACGCTTTTGCTCTGCCGTCCCCATCGTGTTGGCTTTTTGTCCTTAGGCTTGTGATGGTCTTGTTCCGACTATCATATTCTCCAACAACAGAGTTCGCAAGTAGGAAGCAAGGCAGGGGCAGTAGAAGGCCGTGCCCCACTCACCTGCCATTCGCCAAAACAAGTCACACGGCCACACCGAGACGCGAGGCTGGGGTGCTGGGAAGCCACGCTGTCTAGACAGCCACTTTCCATCATCAGCCCCGTCCCTACGATCCCTATGGAAGGGAAGGGATTAAAAAATGTGCAGGGCAATTAGACATCTCGGCCACACAATGCAGAAAGTGCTCATAATGCAGTAAGTACAGATACTCACGGAGTACAGAGACAGTTCATTCTGCCTTGAAAAATGATGGGAGGTTTTGTAGAGGACCTGACATTTTAGCTGAGTCACCAGGCGGATGAGGGATGAAATCCAAACAGGAAACCCGGTGCGTAAAGACAGAGTGGCATGAGAGAGCTTGTCGGGGTTTTGTGCTGTTTGTATTTTCTTGGCCTCTTTACCCCATCTTTTGGTCAAACCCATAGCTAGCAAGTCACTTAACTCCTCGGGGTCCTAGAGTCCTCATCTGTGTAAAGGACGCAGTTGGATTGCACAGCTGTAAAAAGGTCTGCAAGGTTTTCTCACTCATCCTGTCTCTCCTTTACAGCGGTTCAAGTAGACATTTCTTACACAGATAGCACAGGAATTCTTTCATCTTCTCTCCTCGATAGAAGCACATTTTGAAACATTTCTCAGAGAGGCAACGTGGCGTCCTCAGCAGAGCATGAGACTGGGGATCACGGATCTGAACTCGAAGCCTTACTTTGTCATGCACTTGCTGTGTGTCTTCCGGAAGACACTTAAGCTCTCTGTAGCTCAGTATCCTCGACTGTAAAAGGGAGGTAATGGCATTTATCTGCACGGCTCTTTGGAAGACAGTGATAATTGTCATTAATGTGCAGCACAGTGGTAGATACTTATCAGGTTCTCGGTAACTCACAAATGAAGAGATAAAAGTGGCCAATACACAAAGTTTTAAATGTTCAGTGAGGCATAACTGTGTGTGTGTGTGTGTGTGTGTGTGTGTGTGTGTGTGTATTAAATGGACCTGGACTTTTAAAATCAGTAATCCCCGGTGTGGGCAGTGTGGATGGCACAGAGACTTTCAGGTAGTGCTGATGAGACTATGAACTGATAATGACATTTCCGGGGGACAGTGTGGCCATTGGAATGTGTCTTTTAGAAATGTTCAAGCCCTTTGACCCAGCAATTCAAAGTCTAAGAATCTATGCTGGGTGGATAATTGATGATGTGAACATGGGGTATAATTAGTATAAAGTTATTCATCATGATGGTATTGGAGTAAAAGGTATTGGGATCAGCACAAATAACCAACAGCAGACAAGTCATTAAGCGAATTAAGCTTGACTCAGATATTTTAATATTACCCAGATATTAAGAATCCGGTTTGGGGAGGATATTTGATGATGTAGGGAAAATGATCACGATAGAATATTTATGTGAAAAAAGCAGCCAACGAAACAGTATGTACAACATGGTCCCAGTTTTGTAACAGTAAATAACTATCATGCTTAGAAAAGTCACTGGAAGGGAAAACACCAAAATGTGAAAATGATTATCTCTGGGTACTGGAAACACAGGGGGGTTTTATCTTCTTCGGTGCTGCTCTGAATTCTACAGGTTATCTTGCATTGTACCTGTAATGATATGGAAAAACACTTCCAAAATTAAGAGAAAATATCAGGTTAGAAAGATTACCCAAAAAATCCGGATGCCTCAACTCCAATCAACTTGTAAGAATACTCACACATCCCACAAGAAAAAGAAGGTTGGAAGGAAATCTGTCCAAATCTATTCAGTTATTTTCTCTGGTTCGTGGAATGATGGATTGTTGCCATTTTCTTCTTTATACTAGTTTGTGTTTTCCGCCTTTTCCATGTTTGGCATGTTATTTTTATGAGCAGAAAAAGAAAGCTACCACCACAGAAAGCCCGCAACAAGACGTTGTCCTGAGTGCTGCGTTACACATGGCCCCCAGTGCTGGCAGCCACCAATAAAACCAGTAAGTCTGAAGGCCCCGGCTTCTCTTGCCCCACAGCTAGGAATTCATTCGACCGGCGTGGAGAACTGGTACCCACGTTGACCACCTCTGCCTCCTGAATGCACCAAGTGCCATGTTGCAAAAGGCAGAGGGGCAGAGCCGGAGGTGCTGGTGATGGGGCAGATGAGTACATTTGGCAGGTATCAGAAATCACAATAGAACCTGTCCTCCATGCCGCAGGGACTGCAGGGCAAGCCTGCTTTTTATGAACGCGTGCTTGCTGATCCAGTAGGTGCCTCTGGCTGGATGCATAGAGCTCTCTGGTGGCCAAGAGGTGTCAACGCAGCAATGTTTGTGCTTCAGAACCAAGTCCAAGTTCTACTAGCCAAACCAGAATGTTCAGACACTGCTGCATACTTGCAGATTAAAGTCGAAGACCCCGTAACAGGTAGGAAAACATCGGTCAGCACTATTCCCATAGTATCTCTAACAAAGAAGGAATCTTCCGTGTCTACCAGCTGGGGTGGGTACCCGCTCTGCCTTCATGCCCGTGTCAAAGGCACTCGGTCCTGCTTGGTTTTGTAATAACTGTTTATTAAATTGTGAGCCATAGCAACTACTGTGTGAGCCTTGATCACGTTGCTTGTCTCACAAGCCCATACTGTGGGAAAGTGTCCTTGTGGGTTGTTTTCCAAGCGGGTCTGGTCTTCATGGCATCATAGAATGTTACAGCTGGAAGGAGCCTTAGAAACAAAGAGACTGAGCTCCAGTAAAGCCAAGTGGCTTAGAGAAATGATTCATTACTGGCTGATCTAAGAATGGAACCCATTCCAACCTTGAGAATTTCGTCCAGCAGCCTCCCCTATTTCCCTCAGGCTGCCTTCATCCCTCAGGTGGCTGACTTGAAACCAACACTAACGCTTCAGATTCTCATTGTTCCTGGGTAGTCTTGTATTTCTCTGTGTTGGCATCACACTGTGTGTATGTGTGTGTGTGTGTGTGTGTGTGTGTGTGTGTGTGTAGCTATGTATGATCATTAGTCTATGTATGTAACTGTCACTGTATTCCTATTATATCTCTATCATTTGATTTGGGCATATTCCATACCCTCTGCTGTATTATAAATTCCTTGAAGATAATCTTCTGTGTCTTTTGTATTCCAACATAATACTCTCTAGAGGTGTTGGGACCATTGACACAATTCATGTTACTTTCTTTGTAAGCCATGAATGAAAATAATGTCTGAATCATTTGGGTCCTTAGACTCAGGACTTTGTTTATAGGATATTGTTCTATATTTAACTTCTGTATTGGCACTGGCTTTTAGAGAGGCCTGAAGATTAGTGGAAATTTACCCCCTGGGCATTCTAGAATGTTCCACTGAGAGGTAATTAAGGGGAAGAAAAAGAACAACTTGTACTCCCCAATTGGCGAGCCATTTATTTGGTTATATATTTATTTCTGCTAGAGCAAAAGTGCTTTCAATTTTATTGCACTCTAACATCGTCTCAATAATCACCAGGGTAGCATAGTGATGGTACCTTAGAACTTTGCTGCACAATTGGTAATATGAGGATAAGCTCTGAAATGCTCTCTGCAGTCAATTTGAATATTCTATCATTTTATTCGTTTTGACAGTGAATTTTTAAGAAAAGAGAGAAATACACATAAGAAATCGTTTAAAGTGGACCTTGTTGGGGGGTTGGTGCTTCGGTGGCTCAGTTGGTTAAACGCCCAATTTCATGCTCAGGTCATGTTTTTATATAGTTCATGGTTCGACCCCGCGTCGGGTTCTGTGCTGACAGCTCGGCACCTGGAGCCTGCTTTGGATTCTGTGTCTCCCTCTCTCTCTGCCCCTCCCCCACCCATTCTCTGTCTCTGTCTCTCTCTCAAAAATAAAAAAAACATTAAAAAAAATTTTTTTAAGTGGGCGTTGGGATGTGCTGTGCTAGGAAAAGAAATAAAGACCAGCATGGTGAGGGGTTTGGAGCCAGAGCTATAGGGTTTGATTTTTGGCATGGCCAACCTAGGAGGAAGAAAATGGATAGGGGTGTAAATGGGGCAGATGGGCCTTAGATGGTTGTTGAGTATGTGTGATGAGTGTGTAGAGTTTCATTGTAAAGTCCTATCTACTTTAGGGGTTATTTAGAAATGCTCCATTAGAACCTTAGTTCCTCTCTTCAAAAAAAAATAATAAGGAAATTCTTAAACTTGGCCAAGGTCATTAAACAAATAAATGGAAAAAAACCAACAGAGTTAATACAAGACTATGCTTATTAAAACACAAAAGTTATAATGAGCACAGACCTTGAAGTAGGACACGGGTTTAAATCACATCTCTTACTCCATTTGTAACCTTGGGTGTCTTTGACCTTCTGTTTCCTCAGCTCTGAAAGAAGGATATAAGACCCACCTTTCAGAGTTGTTGGGGCCATGAGAAACGAATATGTGTCAAGCACCTAGAACTCTACCTGCCCTTGGTAGACATTTCCTCAAAGTAGTTCCTGCTTTTTTTTTATATTATTAGTTTACTATTTATTATTAATATCCTAAGTGGATTAAGAATCCCAATGGCTCACTGGGATTAAGAATCCCAGTAGGCTCACTGGGAGGGAACATGTTCGGGAGCAGTCATTCCTTTGGTCCTCAGGCAAACAGGAGCTCCCAGGCCACATGAAGAGGGCCAGCCCGGAAGTCCCAATGTTTCGGAACTTGATTTGGGGGCCTCTTCCAGGCAGCAGCAGCAACCTAATGGGAGAGAACGTCCCATCAAATCCCAAGGGATACCTAGTTTCATTGGGTGTGGGAGTGCAAGGATCCTTTACACAGGAAGGACTTCTAAAACAAATCACTCCTCAGTGTACAACTCACCCCCGAGTCTCCTGCTTCCTCCTCTATCCCAGTGTTCCTCAATTCCCAGTGAGAGTGGCCTGTATCTTTCACCGGCAATTCACAGTGAGCTTCTCCCATGGAGTCTGATTTGCTTCTGTATCCCCAATACATGGCTCACAAGGAGGACTGAGGGGTTTTTTTTGATGGATGGATGGGAGGAAGGGTGGATGAGTGGGTGGGTGGGTGGGTGGGTGGATGGATGACAGAAACTGACCTGAGGTGGGATGCTTATGTATCTCTGTGTTCCAACAGTAGGGTTTTGCTTTTTAGTCTTTTTAAGCATCTTGTTGATCTTTTAAGAAAATTCCCACTAATAACCTACTGTATCCCAGATAGTCTACCAGTGAGCACCTGTTGTATACCAATGAGCATCTAGTTTTTATATCATTTAATCCTCACAACACTCTGTGAGGTAGGCCTTGTTAATACCATTTTACAGATGGAGAAATCCACGATCAGAAAGGTTGAAGAACTTGCCCAAGTTCACGTACCGTTTATAGTCAAGTCCTTTCCTGTATGTCATGCAATGCAGGCATACCTATCGCACAAACCGTTCATACCAGTGTAGAAGTGAGGAAGAGAGTCACTAACCCAATACATTTCTGAGAGGCAAGGGGTCACTATTCAGAAGAAAATCTGATGGCAAAAGGGAGTTTTCACTTGGATATACATTGGAGGGTGGGTGGCAGATGAGGGGAGGGTGTGGATCCATGGAGGGAGGAAAGAAGTAGCAGGCACTCCTGCAATCCCAGGCTTCTCCTCCAAAGGGAACTCAGTCACGGGTAAGAAGGAGTGAGGCGGGTTGTCCTGTCTCCGTTCTGCTTGGGGCATCCCTGGGATCAATCCACCCCACCTGTCCACAGGGCAACTTCCGCTAAAAAATTCACTGGAGACAGTGAAAGGAGACCAAATGTTTTGCCTGTCCTACCGTCTTTGCTCAGGTTCAGAAAAAGAACAGGAGAAGAAACCGAGACGTCGATTCCTGTGCACATGCTTCATTGAGGGAGTGCTCTCAGGAAAAGGGGAGTCAGGGAAGCAGGCCAGGGCAAGGGGGAAAGACCTAAGTCTGTCTGTGGTCTCAGCTAGACACTCACTTTCGACTCATCTCACACAGGAGCAGGAATTGCACCAGAGTTGATCCCACCTTGAAGCTAGGGGACCGGCCTTCTGTATCACTGAATCAGTCAGTTATTAGCTATGGGGCTGCCCTTGGGGAAGGGAGCCTAACCTTCTGGGCTAGGTAATTCCCACTGACCCAGGGCATCTCTCCAGAGAAGGAGCGACTGTTGGGTGCTGTTAACAGCCAATACTATAGCATCTGGGGGAGGGGATCCCCACCCAGTTAAGAGGCCGTGGGTAGGGCATCAACAGTATCCACTGTCCCCACCAAACTACCATCTAGGCCCCTGCTGGAGTGGCATGTATGCAAAATTTCTGCCTGGATTTTGGCCACTGCCCTTCCCGTCCGGATGCAGACTGACTTGATGAGTGGAGATAGTCCAACTGAAGTTTCCTTCTTTGAAGGAGAGGGGACACCAAGCAGGGATCCTTCCCATGAGCTTGCCAGTCTAGAGACTTTCCCCACTCATTCTTTGTTGGCCGTCTACTGCTGGGGTCCCCCTCTGACTCAGTCAAAACTTAACATTCTTGGTAAAGTGTAGCCTAAGGTTTTTACTTTAATGGCAATTATCATGCAACAGCTCCCTTTGATGTAGGACAGCCAACATCATGACGTCTAGGTTATATTTTCTGTCCTCTGTCCCCAAGTTTTAGTTGTTGTCTTAGTTCACATGTCCCCCCTTCCCGCTAAACTCCCATCCGACACTTCCTTCTCCAGTCCTGTTAATACTTAACCTGAGGTCAAGGTTTCTTTGGGTGAAGAACAATGAAAAAGCCATCAAGCTGGCTTTGAGTGCTAAGGGAGTGAAACCTGGTTATGTGTCTAATTTGAGACATTCCTAAGAGTAGGCTTTTCTTTATGGTCAAGATCGAAAGAAATGAACGGATGTGAGCTTTTTTTTTTCTTGCCTTACACATTAAGGATTAGTCATAGGATCATGTTGAAATTATTCGATCCAGAAATAAGTGATTAACATTTAACTTACTTAATGGGCAATTACTCAACAGCTATGCCAGTGGGTAAATATTTACTCATCATCTATTCCAAGGAGTGAATGTTAACTTGAGTCAAACAGTTACTTGTGTTGGTTCTTTAATAATGGCAAAGTGAATTTTATGTAGCAGTAAGAGCTCCAATTTCCTGCCAAGTAAGAATTGACTGAAGGATGTTCAGAGCTCTGAGCTGGGCTTAAATTACAGATAATTTACTCACCTACTCACCCACTCAAAAAAAGCAAAAAACAAAAAAAACCCACAAAAACGCACCACCAACAACAAAAACCACTGGCGATCTGTTATACTCACCACTATGTATTGAAATCTGGTAGCCCCGAATCTCAGAAAGTCAAATATAATAAATCAACTCCGTTTCTCAGTCCGTAGGTCTGTCAGCCTCTGTTTACCACAAAGCTGCCTGTTTCTTGTCGTTAATTCAGATACCCTCAACGTGCCCCATGGACACACAGAGCATATGGCCTGAAGACTCAGTTAAGAGAAAATCGGGTACCATCTCTGAGAGTTTCAGTTCACTTCCAACCAGCACGTTTTTACCAACAGGCAGGAAGTCGATTTAAAAGTTGAAACATGAACCAAGGTTGGAGGTTGAGGGTCAGAATATGGGACGTGGATGCAAATACTTCAGGTGTGGTCTACACGCAGACAGGTCAAAGATGTTTTCCATGGGGAACCAGTGAGAGAGAGGGCTGGCGTTGTCCAGGCTTGTAGAAAGAAGTTTGAGAGGCTGGAACTTGGCATGTGCATCAGGGCAGGCTAACTGCTGTATGAACCGCCCCAAGTCTCAGGCCTTCACACAAATTAAGTTTATTTCTTGCTCATGTCACATTCCAAGAGGAGGGGACCTGTGTTCTGCAGGCGTTCAGAAACACAAACTCCTTCCGGCAGATGAGGCCAAAACACACACACACACACACACACACACACACACACACACACACACACACACAGACACACACACACACACCCAAAAACCAAAAAACTCAAAACCATAGAGCATGGAGAATAGCGTGGCAAGTTTGATGGGCACCTCCATAGTCTGGCCGGCGCTGCCACATGACCCCACAAGCGTGCAAAGGAGGCTGGGAAATCCGTGTGCCCAAGACATGGAAGGATATGGTTTCGCGTCGAGCTAGCCGGTCTGCCACCCGTGGCTCGGGGCACGCGACACTCTTCATCTGTTCTTTGGCGAGCGTGTGGAAAAGAGCTAGCGAAGGAGCGACAAAGAAGACAGGCAGGAAGCTAGTTAAAAGTCAGTGGGGCTACTCCGGTTGCGGGGGGGGGGGCGGGTTGCCGAGTTAGATTGACTTCTAACTGGGGATAAAAATGGATGTCCTTTGGGTTGGTTTTGTTGCGTCCCAGGCTTTAGAGGGTGAGCTCAGCTCACTGGAGCAGAGGACTCGATGAGAGGGAAGGTGTGCTTTGCCTGGGGCCCCCGGTTGCTCACAAAGGGGGGGGGGGAGCGGGTCGCAGCCTGCCATGGACACCTGATTGTGGGGACTCTGGAGGAGGCCTGAAAGGGGGGGGGGTTCCTTGTCCGCCAGGGGTGTTCAGGGGAGAACAGACTCAGCGGAGAGAGGGTGCCGCGGTGTGCACGGGCTCCATTCTGGAAGGTAGGACGCTCCTGCTCTCTGTTCTGTTGCTTCCCCTCTCCGGCCTGTGAAGGTAGCCCCCGGCCCGGTGGGCCGTGTTTCGAGGAGCCCCGCGATGGGAGGGGAGGTTCCGGCAGGGAGCTGGAGGAAAAGCGAGGGCCCAGGGCCTGCCCCAGCCGGCAGGTAGCGTCAGGGGCCTCCGGCCTGGCCTGGCGTGGCGCCTGGTGCGGCTCCTGACTGAATCGCGCTCTCCTCCCCAGCGATTCCCACAGGCCCTCTGGGCGGACTCTTTTGTGGCAGTTTCTGGCAGTCCCAAATGTGGCTCGTTGTCAAGCCTCTGGACCGGTGCCCGGGAGCCTGTTGGAAGTCCAGACTCCCAGTCAAGAATGAATTGGCCAAGCGCCAAGATAATATTTTCCCTTATAATCAAGAACTCTGCCTAGGAAATAAGTTCAACTCCCTTCTTATTTTCTTAACTGTTCTTCGGTCTCCTTTTAGAGTAGCCATTATTAAAAGATCAGTTTTACGTGCATCCCCCCCACACACAGAAATGGCCTCATTTATGTAGCAAACACTTATATGGCACCGACTCTGGGCCTTACGCTCTTCTAAGTATTGCAGAAATATTAACTATTCGATCTTCACAACGACCCCAGGACATAGGCACTGTTATCATCCCCACTTTACAGATGAGGACGTAGAGGTAGAAAAGGTGTAAGGGCTTACCTGGGGTCAGGCAGCGTACAGGCGGTAACCGTGGGATTCGGACCGAGGCTGTCTAGTTGGGTAACCCCACTAGGCTGGTTCGTTCTGTATTCTTTCCCCAGCGAAATCATCAGTTGCTTTTGTAAAAACTGCCGTGACCTACCTCCGCACAGAAAAAGGCACAAATGCTAAGTATACAGCTCCGTGAATTTGCACAGACGGAACACGCCCACGTGCCCGGAACCCTGCCCCAAGCAGATTATCACCGGCCCCAGAAAAGCTCTTTCACCTCTCCCCCCACCTTTTGCCCTTATCCTGGCTTTTATTGGCACGGATTACTTGGAACTGTTTACAAGTAGAATCACACGACGTGCCTTCTTCTGTGTGTCCTTTCTTTCCCTCCGTGTTACCTTTGTTGCTGCACATACTTCAGGTTTCTTTCTTTGCGCTGCTGTGCAATATCTCAGTCTGGGAACATACCACAATCGACTTGGCGGTTGTTGTTTTTTAATTGACGGGCATTTTGCTAAGACCCAGTCTGGAATGGTTATGAATAGTGAGTGCGGCTCCGTATGCATCTTTCGGTGAGCTCCTGGACCTGTTTCTGTTGGGTATATACTCAGAAGTGCAAAACCGTAGTGAACACAAATATGTAGCCTTAGTGGGTCCTGCCAGGCAGTTTTAGAAAGTGGGCATATCAGCTTACAGCCCCATCAGCAGTGTGGGGGACTTCTTGGTGCTGCTCAGTCTTGCCAACACTTGGAACTTTCTTTTTACTTTAAGGCATTCTGGTGGGTAGCATGTATCACAGTTTGTTTGTTTGTTTGTTTGTTTGTTTGTTTTAAATAGCCTACTCGGGCGCCTGGGTGGCTCAGTCGGGTAAGCGTCCGACTTCAGCTCAGGTCACGATCTCGCGGTCCGTGAGTTCGAGCCCCGCGTCGGGCTCTGGGCTGATGGCTCAGAGCCTGGAGCCTGCTTCCGATTCTGTGTCTCCCTCTCTCTCTCAAAAATAACAATTAAAAAAAAGAGCCTATTTTTAGAAGGGTCTTTAGACTTACAGAGAAATTGAGACGATGGTACAGAGAGCCCCCACATACCATGCACCCCTTTTCCCCTAGTATGAACACCTTAAGTTCGAACGGTAGCTTGTTAGAATTAGTGAAGCAATACTGATAGATTTCCACTCGTGTACTGCTCGTTAAACAGCAAGCACGCTGGAGGAATGAATGACACTGTCCGCGTCTCCTCCCCTTGTCACATCGAAGACCGTTGGGGAACAGCTTCACAGTCGGTTTATTCAGACGGACCAGGGCTGGGGTGATGACTCCAGGGCAGTCCTTTGCTTAATAAAGTCAAACCCACCGGATGATGTGGGGACGTCGTGACCTGGTGTAAACCTTTGTGATCGTCATTCTCGATCAGGCGTTCTCCAGATGTGGCCCAAAGCAGCACACGGGGCTCCCGTTAAAATGCCAGTTCTTGGGC
The DNA here is from genome assembly GCF_016509475.1 of Prionailurus bengalensis. Taxonomy (NCBI): domain Eukaryota; kingdom Metazoa; phylum Chordata; class Mammalia; order Carnivora; family Felidae; genus Prionailurus; species Prionailurus bengalensis. Next base: position 14,043,709 of record NC_057361.1, read on the forward strand.
CACATCCCACACGAAGAATCAAAACCTCTGGGGCTGGAGGGCAAGAATGTGCCTTTTGAGCAGTTAAGTGTTTACTTTGTCTCAGGTCATGATCTCGCCGTTTGTGAGTTTGAGCCCCGCGTCAGGCTCTGTGCTGACAGTTCAGAGCCTGGAGCCTGCTTTGAATTCTGTGTCTCCCTCTCTCTCTCTGCCCCTCCCCCCCCCCCAGAAATAAATAAACATTAAAAGAGAAAAAGCTCATGGGCCAAAAGGCAGCCTGTTAATACCAGAGCCCTAAGGAGGATGACTCTTGAGTTAGGTTTCCCAAGACCTTGACTAAAAAAGATTGCACTGGAAAACATAAATGATGCGGCTGGTCCCCCGTGGGTAAGGAAGCTGAGACAGAGAGTTTTAGGGCTCTTGATCCCCTTGGAATCTCAAAAGGGACTTTAATGTCAAAGAGGGTGTGGAGGACAGCAGGAAGAGATCAGTGTGTAAAATATTCCAATGGCAAATTCCAGAAAAGCAGCAGTCAGAGCTAAATGGGACAAAGAGACAATACACATTAATTTAAGACGACGTTGTCAATTTAGTGGCATGTTTATTGAAATAGCCCTTCGTGTTCTAAAAAAAGCACTGGGGTACAGACCTCTGAATCCCTGCAGGAAACTACAAATTCCTGGGAGGGAACAGCAGCCCTAGTCCTGACTTTAATAACAAAAGGCAATTATTTTTAGTATTTTCCAGTAATCTCAGCTGTCTGGTATTGTCAGACTCTATTCATGGACAGCTGGAATGTAGAGTGCATTGAGTGAATGGGGAGGGGAGGAGGGAGGGAGGAAAGGAGGGAGGCATAAAAGAGGAAAAGAGACAGGAGAGAGAAAGAAGGAGAACATGAGTGGGAGCTTACAAGCTTTTTCACTCTGGTATATTATCCGGCATGATGGGCCCCAAGGCAAAAGTGCCAGTCATGTAATAATAAATGCCAAGATCAAACCTCCAGGAACAAATATAAAGGGACTCTAAAACAAGCCATTTGTCAGACCGGTTTTGGGGTACAGGGAAGTGTAAAGCAACTAGAGAGAAAGTAGGTCAGTGATAGATTCTGGTGGAAACACCTGGGAAACCATCGCGGCTGCTCGTGTTGTAACTAATTAAGAGGTGGTGAAACCACGACACTTGGTGGCGTTGGAGGGCATGCGGGGAGGGGGGTCGCAGAGGAATGGAATGAATTTTTTCATTTATTTCATTTTAATTAATGGAATTAATTTCTTAAAGCTGCTTGGAAAATCCCAACTTGTAGCCTCAGCAGATCTGATGGCTGAATAGCACGGTGAGGCGATTATGTTGGAAAAATCATAAAGAAGCGGGAAGTTGTCCAGTGGACATGGTCTGTCATGGGGGAGGGGGTGACTCAGCACAGGCTTGCCGATTACAGGCCAGAAAATGAACACCGGTCCCCTCCCAACGTAAAGAGTAAACCCTGAACACAAGTACTGGAGGGCCCTGGGCACAGCAGAATTGTTTGCCACAGGCAGCGTGCATGTCTGAAGTCAAGATAAATGGGTTTGATGATGGAAAGGAGCAGTTGTCCTAAACATTACACAATTGTTGGATGAGGAAGGACAACGTGGTCTAGAGCTCCAGAAGACGTTTCTGTGGCGTCTCAGAAAATCTTGCTCGGAAAGCTCGTTCAGATTTTCCTGGACACCAGCAGTCTTACGGAGATCCCTAAGTGGCCCAAATGGATAACTGATAGAAATATTTCAGCCAGGGAGGAACACAACTGCTTGTTTTTTAAGGGTTTGCTGTTAACTGGTACTTCAGCTGACCTTACCCTCATATTCTGGGAACAGAGCGACAAGCCGTAAGCTCTTTTTAGCACCGTGAGAGAGATCAGCTTCTTTTACGTAAAAGGAAACTTAAACTCAGAGGCGTTAAGTCACTGTCTAAAGTCACAAAGCTTATTAAAAACAACCCAAATCAAGTTTCCAACTGCTGTTATTTAACCTTGAGAGTTGCTTTCCATCAGTTCTCTTATGAAGTAGACTTGACCTGCAAATGTGAGCTGTCCCCGAATGCCAGGAAGGAAACAGGACCAACACCATAGTCCTCCTGGGAAGCTTAAGGCTATTGGCTAGGACAGCAAACACGATTCCTTTTTCTAAACAATGCAAGCTGGGATATTCTCTCTCTCTCCCTCTCCCTCTCCCTCTCTCTCCCCCCCTCCCTCTCCCCTCCCCCTGCCTCCCTCCCTCCCCTACTCCCTGTCTATCCCCACACCTCCCCTCCTCTCTTTCCTCCTCTCTCCCCCTCTGACACACACACACACACACACACACACACACACACACACTCCAACCTGTGTGATTCTCAAGGGGTTCCTTGGTGCATTCTGAATGCTTGGAAATGGTAACACAGAGAAGGGCTGGAGAGTCACAGCTTCCTTCCACCTGGGCCCCTGGTCTTTGGTAGTAACTAAAGATGCCTGCTGTCATTCATCAGTAAGTGACTTCTGTAGGAAGTCACTAGTCACTAGTCACTAGTCATCAGTAAGTAGGCTTCTGAGGAAGATGCCCTCAGATGCTCACCTGAAGATGGCCCGACGCAAGTCTAAGAAAGTAGGCTCTGGAAGGTGCCAGCAAGACGCCGGCAGAGCAAGGCAGTATATTTGCGGCAGACCGGGGAGGAGATCTCCGGGTGAGGTGGCTGTGGCCTTGCGTGGAAAGCACGAGGAGTGGCCCCGCGTGGCTGCTGCGCCTCCCTGCCGCTTGCCTGAGCAAGTCAACTTTTACCTTTCTCTCTCTGAGAACAGCGTTTAAGGAGAGAAAAAAGTTCAAAGGTAGAAGAAAATCCTTTACACTTCTTTAAGTGGGTTTCTTCCGTGTGGGGGGTCCCTTAGAACACAAGGCTGTTTGGCAACAATCTAGTTACTGTTAACATGATAAACTGATTAGACTCATTTCCATTCTTCCATACATGCACTGAACACACACTTGCACGTCTTTTCTGAGGAATTTAGCAACAGTGATTTCAGGCTTGGGGGTTTAAATCAAGATAAACTACTTTCCTTCTTTCCGAGGAGCAGGATTCAAGAAATATGTCGGCCAAGTGCCAGAACAATCTCAGACAAAACATGCTGGCTTCACTCGGGGACATTGAATTGATACTTGTAACCATTTCAAACTTCTCTCGAAGATATTTCAGAGCTCAGAAAATAGAACAAAAGGAATTTGCATTCTTTTTTTCTCTTTCCAGAGTCCACAGCTTCTCACGAATGCCTGCCAAACCAAGTATATAGTTAGACATTTATTCAGTCATTCGCATTGCCATTATTAATGGTTCAAACAAAGAGCATAATAAAATACAGTTATAAGTGCTAAAAGATGTTTCTGTGACTTCACACCATGGCTCAACCACCACCCTAATGGTACTGTTCCAATGGCCAAGTCATTAAGCCTCTTTAGTCTTCACTCTGACTGACACCCAAAGCTAGAGTGGCAGTCAGAGAGGGGCACAGAGTTTAATGAGCTACTAGAACTTTCTTTGCCCGAGCCCATGGGTGGGACTCATGGCCCAAGAGGAAAAGAAATCAGCCTGGTTTCAGTGACCTCTCATTGAAGACTGTAGACTTCTTAAAGGCCATGAATTTGCCTCTTCAAGGACCTATTGTCACCATCCCACATCATTCTACTCTGGGACCTTAAGAACGTCACTTAGGCAATATTTGTGTCCTGATTATGAAGAATTGTTAATATGATTTTTAGCAATAGAGTTAAAAGCTATTGATCAAGGTAGAAATAGGGTACAAATATGAGATCCTTATATCAAATGGGAGACAAGTTAAGGGTGCTGTGCCACCACTTTAGTAAAACATTTCCCAAGCTATGTAGGTTCCTCGGGAAATAGTAGGTCACACACATACATTTCTGTGGTCAAAAAGGTTTGAGAAAACTGGATGAGGCACACACACACACACACACACATACACACACACACATTTCTTTACTGCAGAACCTATCAGAGCCTTTAATATCCTGAAATACATTGTGATTCTCTGCATGAGGTAGTTCCCAAATTCATTTGACCATAGAGCTCTATTAACACATGTGGGTCTTGGATTCCATGAAACATATTTCAGGACGTGCTATTTTAGAAAGCCAATTTTCTGTAAGGGTGATCCTTTATAGCACAGGCAGGCTGTGCCTCCAGCAATAAAGAATTTCTGGGGCTTCTCAGTGGGAGGAAGGGGGGAAGGAGTTGGGGAGAGAGGGTGATCAGGTATACGAATCAGCAAGCAAGGTCTTGAACTCCTTGAGGCCAGGACTCCGGGAGGACTCCTTGAGGTCGCTCTCACCAGCATCTAGCAGAAGTGTTTGATACTTGATTGTTGAGCAAATGGATTCATGAATGCTTTCTCCAAAGTTGAGTTAAGCCAAGCACCGGCTGATCCTGATTATCCTTTGACTTGGGGCCGCATGAGGATTTAAAATGCATCCTGAAGGTTTGGGACCCCTTATACTAGATAAATGACCAAATCAAGTGAAGAACTATCAGAACTGGCTCACCCTGGACATCCCAGAGCTGTAGCCTCCCCCCTGAAATCCTCAAGAGTGATTTTGGTTAGGGCAGGAGATGCCTGGTGCCTCCCCGTTCGAGTTGAGAATGACGAAAGCCTGTCTGGTTACATTTTGAGGCGGGCTTTGAGGCCAGTACAGGGACTGTTCTCTCTGCATCTATGCTGATACAACTGCCACTGGTTCTTAGATGCACATCGTGACACATCAGCGTGTCAGTTGTGAGCTCAAGTTGTAAGCCTCACGTACCTTGTTATTAGTGACAGGCATTTGGGAACGATTGACTTTTAAATATAAATTAGGGTGGATTTAAGGCTACAGCTAACCTCGCTCTCATCCCATTTTGATAGGCTTTCTTGAGTGAGAGAGAAAACAGCTTGCTTACTGGGAACTGTGCACGCATGCACAGTCCGTTATGAGTATCCTATTGGAACAGAACAAAATGAGGGCGCCGTGTCAGAGGTTAGGAGAGTGTATCTTCCAAGCAAATGCCCAATCCGCAAAGTAGGTAAAGAGCCTGTCTGAAGACCCTGAACTGCAGATCAGCAAATAGCCCGGTTAACTTAGATTTCCTTCTCTTTCTTTGGGGTCCGTGACGTTTTCCCAGGAGCGTGACTCATGATGCTTCGTCACCATGGGTCAGCCATCCCGACACTTGTAGCATGAAGGGTCCTAAAGACCTCTCGGCCTTTCCCTCGCACACTTAGCCCTAACCCGGTCCTAATCATTCATTGCCAAGGAGGCCCCGTTCCCGTTAGGGTTTGCAATGGCCGCTTTTTGCCTTCAGGCCCGGGTTGGCGTCTAGCCAACCGTCCCTGCGTTCAACTCGCCTGCTTCCACGGAAGCTTCCGCTTCCACGGAAGAGTTGGTCACTGCTGGCGTGTGGGTAAAGGGTTAACATCACCCCTTCCCCTTCTCTGTGGAAATCTGTCCTTGTGTTAACTTTCCAGCTCTGTTGCCCTGGAAACCTGGTGGAGGTGGAATGTCAGCTGTGTTACCAGGCAATATTGCTTATAGTAAAAATGACCCAATTGTTAAATTGCTTCTGGTGCAGCAGCATTGTAAATGAGTCTAAACACCTGGCAGGAAGCCACAGCCTTGGGGTTCCCTGAGTGTGGGACTCTGGGTACTGGCATGTCCCTTATGGGGCCCCTGGAGATGGCAGTTGGTCACAAGAGATATTAGCTCCTGTGGGGCAGGGGGCTTCTCAGCCAGGACGGGCCCTGTACTCTCTGATGTGCATCTTGTCTGTTTGCACCTAAGCTGCCACTTAGGGGGCCCCTAGACAGCGAGTGGGCTCCTGTAAGGACCCCCAGCGGAGGAGGGATGCCCCAAGCTGCCCTTCTGGCCGGTGGTGGTTCCACGCTTTGCGGAGCTGACGTGACATGTTGTCTAACCGGCCAGTTGCAGGACCCATGCTGGTCTGGCCTTTCAAATCCCAGTTCATGGAGAGTCCTTTCTCCGTCATTGGAAGCTAGTCAAAGTCCGCTTCCATTAAAAACAATCCTGTTGATTTCTCTTTCTAGAACAGAAGTGACCAGCTGGAGGGGCCAAAAAGGATTTCCACTCTCAAGTTTTCCAAAAGTTGTATGTTTCCCATTGGTGGGGTTGGTCATTCTGCTTTTAAATCCCTCAAATTCCTCGCATTCCCGGAAGCGTCCTGACATCCATGCTTCAGACGGCTGGAGCAGATTTTCCACGTTTCATTTCATTCGGTGTAGTCTGTTCTGCTGCTCTTAGTGGGCTCGCTGGCCACGGTTCATGGTGAGACTCCTCCTTGAGCAGGATGGACTTGGCAGGAAGAGTTCGACAGCTATTTATCGAGTGCTTCTCATGAGCCTGGAGCTGCTCCAAGTGCTTTGCGTGTACTGACAGGTAAACGGCCCTATGAGGTAGGGACTATTATTTATTATCTTCATCTTCAAGGTGAGGCAACTGAGGCACAGAGCAGGTTGAATGACTTCCCCAGGGCCACACAGTTCATAAGGGACAGAGCCAGTGTTCACGCCCCGAGAGCTGAGTTTTCAACCCCTATGGCAGACCGCCTCTCTGAGTCTCCTCATGAAGATGGGATTTTGCCCGGCCTCGGGGAGTGGAGGGCTGACGCCGCTTGAGTGTCCTGGGTGTGCGTGGTGGATCCAGAGAACAGCTTCCCACCAACCGAGCAAGAAGTGGAGGATGTTTTAGCGTTCCACCTTGTAGCAGAGAATGGAGACACACACCCCTTTGGGACCATTCATCCACCAAGCACTCACTAAGCACCGGCTCTTAAGCACTCCAGTGGCTGTGAAGGATACGACATTGAACCACAGGGCCCCAATTGCCTGCCTGTGAGGAGTTTCCATTCTGGTGTGTGTCCTGATCCACAAAGCAAGGAAGGGGAGAATCAGGGATAGGGAAATAAATAGAAAAGCAGAGAAAGAGGAGGAAGGAGGCATGTTCCAGAATTTTCTGTTACTCCCCCCTGATAAGGAGTTTTCTGTTTCTCAGCATGACTCTCCCCCACTCCCACCCCCTGGGCCAAACAAAGTCAAATCACTGATAATACTGCCCAATAGAACTGTCTGCGATGACAGAAGTGTTCTATAACTGTGCTGTTCAATAGGGTAGCCCCTAGCTATATGTGGCTATTGAGCACTTGAAATGTTGCTGGTGTAAGGAACTGAATTTTAAATTGTACTTAATTTTAATGAACTAAAATTTCAATATAAGCAGCCACATGTGACAGTGGCTTCTGTAGCAGATTATATGGTCCTAGAACTTTCCTACCCTATACATGACATCAAGCACCCTCTTCCCCAGTGTGGTCCAGATTATTCTAAGTTCCTAAATTTCACTAGGAAAAGTTTGAATAGGTGGCCAGTGCTGCAGCTTTCAAATGTGCCCGGTTGGATTAAAACCTAAATCCATGAACATGGGCCACAAAACCCCAAGTTCAGTCTATCTCTTCAGAGTTGAATTTCTTCCCACTACTACTTACTTTGAACACATTTCCAGGTAGCTAAGTAAAACAGGAGCTGCTTAAATATCTTTTTTTTTTTTTTTACATGCAAGTAGGAGGTAAGAGAAAGGGCAGGAGGGGAGTAAAAGAAAGGTCGATATTGTAGCATCGTACCAATCTTTGTTTCTAAATCTCAGCAGCCTTGAAAGAGAACGTTAAGATATCTTTTACTCTCTGGCCTGGCTTTGCAGAGAGAGGGAGACATAAATGAAAGCCCGCTTTGTATGGCTGTACTGTGACTACAGAGACAATGAAGAGACTTTTTTGGGATATAAGTGTGTGTGTGTGTGTGTGTGTGTGTGTGTGTGTGTGTGTGCGCGCGCACACGCGCACGCACGCATTGAAGCCTTCATGGGTACAAAGCAATCTCACAATTAGCTACTGTTCACCTTCTTGGCTCCCGTCTTTGTAAAAATAATTATGATAGTAACCTTTTTTTTTTTTTTTTTTAGTCTGCTGTCTATCCTCAGGGCAATGTCTTGGATCCTGAAGGATTTAACAAACAATACCCAAAGCCTCAGGCCCTAGCTGACCTAATGAGCTTGAAACTTGAGCAGTTTTTAAAGACTGGATCACATATGGAACACTCTTCTCTAGAAGTCCTGGCTTTTGCGCGGGCAAGGTTGATGAGTTGGGATGCACTGGCCCAGCCAGGAATCCGTTTGGTCAGTGCCCATGGTATACAGCTGTTAAATATTTTGAATATCACCCCTGAATATTGTGGCTGTGGCAGGCCTGCAGGAAATGAAATTATTTCCATGAGAAAGCACTTAGCCATCCCTTTATTGATTTATTTAACACCAAATTGAGTCAGACGGTGAGGGAGACAGATACGCAAACAAATACCTTATGGAAAAAGTTGAGCTGATGCTAAGACAGAAGTGGTTTTAAAAAGCTGTGGGAGGCCAGAGGAGGATGTCATTCTTTGACGTGGGGATACAAGGGAAATTTGAAGAAGAAAATGATATTTGATCTGGGTCTTGAAAGGTGAGTAGAAGTTCACTAAGACACGGGGCATTCTAGGTAGAGGGTGCAGTAAAGCCACAAGGTGTGCCATGCCACAGAGAGGAATGACAAGTGTCATGTGTTTGGAGCACAGACTTTGGGTAGTGATGGTGGAAATGAGTCTGACAGGAGATGAAGTGGGGGGATCTCTGTGGGTGTCATTCTCAAGTGCTTTGAATGCCATGCCAGAAGTAGACTTAATTCTATAAGCAACAGGGAGCCAATCAAGTTGATTTTAGCATGTAACTGATAGCGGGGTTTGATCTGGAGGAAGATGACATTTATAGCCACGTGGCAGAGTGACGGGAGGGGAGAAATGGACCCGTGTCAGGGAAACCAGCAAGGTGGGAACAGTTATCATGAGAGTTAAGGGGACCATTGGCCTATGGCAGTAGCTGAGGCAATGGAACAAAAGGAATGGTTGGAGATGAGAGGCACCATGAGGTAGGGTCCATTACTAGTTAGTTACCAGATTTGGAAGACAGGGAGGAGACGAGCTTGATTCTGAGGGTTCTAGCTCAGCGGACCTTCTTAACTAAGAGGCAGTAGCCTTGGGTGGAAATGGGATGTATCACTCTGGGCAGGAGACTTTGGAGGTGCTTGTCCCAGAAGATAGTTGGAAATCCATGAGCATATTATTCCAGCCCTACAGGTGGGCATATGAGGCTTCTTTCTTTCGGTTCTTTCTGAGTTGTTAATGATCAGTTCCATTCAATTGACTTTCCTTATTTGTGACACCATCAGGTAATCAACACCCATGCTGACTGCAGAGTTTCTTACCTAAGCAACCGCCTGGCTGCAAGGGGGCTCCTGTGGAAGCTGGATTGCACAGGAAGCACGTTGCTTTTAGCTGACTTGTACAAAACAGTTCTATAAAAGTGGGGCAAGGAAAAAAGAACAAGTATAAAATAAAACAAATCATTGCAAGAATATTATCAAAACACAATTCTTTACTTGCAGCATGAGTGATGTCATCGGCTGCCCAGGACTAATTAACACACAATGAAACAAAACAAGCATGATTAATGAACATGTGTAGCTACCCACTTTGTTCTCATTGAAAAGCATACTTAAATGAGTTTAAGGAGGCAGAATTCTTATTTGTTCATTTCGGGTGGTTTTTGGTGGGAGTCTGATGGACATCTGGAGGGATTAATACCCCTCCAAGCCATCCTTTGGTGCCACCATGATAATGATAAAGGCTTCATTCCAATATCAGGCTGAACAATTTACCCTCTAACATCCAGATTTATCAATTTGTGGCTGCACTGCTTCTTGAAGATCCTGTTTCGACGACAGAGATTTAGCTACTGGAGCTTTGCTTGTTTCTATTGGGTTGGATTCTACATCTCTTGAACCATTTGTTTCATGAATCATTCACAGGATATAGCCAAAGTAATGTAACTTTGTCCCCCTTTATTAAGGCTTTTATCCCCCCTTGCCTAGGCAGAGATAACACTTGCCTGTGGAAGGCTGTGAGAAGTCATTGTATGCAGTGAATTTAGATACCTTTGTGGGTTTGTGATCTGTAAACCCCATTCCGCAGAATCACATAGATCTGTAACCACTGCTCATGTATGAACTTGGATGAAGTCTGCTAAAGATTACAGCAGATTTGCCCACTTAGAAACTTTTACTGGCTACTGTTTTGTTTCAGGATGGCTGGCGGAACCACAAATTGAGCTTAAGATGTATCTTGAAACCGTTTAGCCATGCCCCACATTTGATCAGAATCAGTCAACTCCTTTGAAAGTTATCGTGAAACAAATAGGGGAGATAAAAGCAAAATGCTGAGTGGCTGAGGTGAAACAGACCCCTTGTTTTGGTTGGTTATTTGATCTCAAACCATATCCTGTCATTAGGCACATTGTCAGATTTAAGAACTAATTCCAGACTTCCATTTATATGGGGGAAGCCGGCGAACACAATAGAGGGGAGGGGGAAATCCGCACAAATTTGTTGGATTCCTTCCCACCCTCCATTTTCCTTTTCCTTCTTCTAGAGGCATCTCACCTGCGCTTAGTCTCAAGGCTGCGCCTGCAGTGAGGCTCCCGGGGACTTAGCTCAGTGGGCAAACTGTGTTCTTTCATAGCTCATGGATTTTAGCCCTTCCATTGCTAAAATATATCGTCTGATTCCCTGGTTTAAAAAAAAAAAATATTGAGGGGCACCTGGGTGGCTCAGTCGGTTAAGCGTATGACTTCGACTTCGTCTCGGGTCATGATCTCGCCGTTTGTGAGTTCGAGCCCTGCATCGGGCTCTGTGCTGACAGCTAAGAGCCTAGAGCCTGCTTCGGATTCTGTGTCTCCCTCTCTGCCTCTCCCTTGCTTGCTCTCTCTCTCTCTCAAAAATAAATAAACATTAAATTTTTAAGTTGAGGGGAAGAACTATCAGAAAGAAACATTTTTTAAAGTTTCTTTTTTAACTTAATAGAAGCTTGACTGGCTTTTTTGTAATGGCGTTGGCTAGCAATGCTCCATTTACATTCCCATTCATTGGGAATTTAGGGAAGACTGTGGGGCAGAATTCTCAAACTTTCAATATTTTCAGCAAACTAACAAGAGCCAAGTTATCCATACCCAGATAGAAGAAAGTGAGTTGTTAGGAGGTAAGGTTAAGTTCAGAACTATTATTTTACCAGCAGAGAGCGCTTCTCTTTGTTTCTGTCCGAATGTGTAGAGCGTGTGTCTCCTTGGGAGTGAAAGCCAGGCTTTTCAAATCCAGACTCCTCAGCCATCAAGCCAGGACCCTTGGAAGATTTGTGTGTTCTCGACGAGTATAGACACAGCCAGTTAGATAGAGAACCGTCAGGGAAACAAACGAGGTAAATCTCAGTTGCTGTTCGGATTCTGCGCGTTTGACGTAAACTAGAATTTAACATTCCAGGAAGCGTAAGTGCATGTTTTGGTCAGATTCAACAACAGTTTCTTGTAGGATTGCCGCCCACCAGCCTTCTATTATGAAAGATTTCAAACATACAACATGGTTTTTCCAAAGTACCCAGCCTCACCTACGTGGAACACGTAGCAAGCAGGAAATCCAATCTGACGGATTCAGACACCACGTTTACCTTGCATATTTCCCCAGGAATTGTAGGTGCTTTTTAGTGAAAATGGGGTTGTTCATGTTGTTGAAATAGACATGGCTTTTTGGCACTATGAGCACCGCGTGCTTGAGACCTGTCCTCTCCTGCCCCCTCCCTCAGGTTCTGCCAATCATCCCTCCGCGCCCCCACTTTCCAGAACCCCAGATTCCAGAGTCACCTTTGGTGGTCCCTGTCCTTTTCTTCCTCATCCAGCCGAGTCTTTAACAGGTCTTCCTTAGAGACAGCTCTCCCAGCCTTCTGGGCTCCACTGTCCCACTGACCCCAAATGGGCTTTTTTTTTTTTTTTTCCTGTGCCAGACCCTCGCAAAGCACTTGTTACACGTTGTCACATTTAATCCTCCCAGCACTCCAACAACGAAGGCCTCACTATCCCCGTTTTGCCGGTGGGAAAACAGCTGTATTACTTTGTGCCCAGATTTCATGCTGTTCTCCACTGCACCCTGGAAATGCCTTGGGTCATCCCCATTTCTGGGCCTTGGTTTCCCATGCTCCGTGAGCCTTCCTCTTCTCTCTGCCCATGGACATTCTGTTTCTCTAGGCCAGCCCTGGCTTCCACAGCTGGAAGTGGTCTCTCCGTAAATTGTAGCCCTAACTGCCTGTCCCGCTCCCTTGGCTGCCCTCAAACGCAACCTTGCAAGTCATTTTCTTCCCCAGCGCCTGCCTTCTCTCCCAAACTGGATTGCGTCCCCTTGTCTGGCTGTGTATAATCGGTGTGCTGTAGAAAGGCAGTGACTGATTCTTGTTCAGAAGTAACCACGGTGGGCGTGGCTGTCCCCGCACACCTCACGGTAGTGCTGCGGAACCAACAGCGCGGGCACTAAGGGGCGCGAGCGGCGGGCATTCGGTGTCTGCCTGCGCCGCGGTGTTGCAGACCTTCCGGGTGCGGGGGTCACGATCTGAAGGGCCTTTTTACTGAACTCCCCCAGATTCAGTATATTTGGGGGCCTGGCTCCATTTCCTTTAGACCCTCCACTTGTTCTGATTGTCACAACGTTTTGAACGAGAGCTCTTTCCTTCCAACTTTACCTGTGATGAAAGCAGCATTTTTCAGCCCCCTTTCTTGACCTGAGAAACAGTTTCTGAAATGGCAGCCGCAGGGGAGAAACAGTCCTTGGCGTCTGACTTCCATCTGCTTCCACCTTTCGAGCACACTTCCACTTCCGGTGTCCTAATTTCCCATAAGAGAACGGCCCTTCCCCTCCGCAGTACCTTCACTTCATTTGGTTCCTCTCAAGACGGACTGTTAAAGACATAGTTTCAATCCACTGTGGCAGCGGGATAAATACTGAAGAGTGCACGCAGTGAGACTCTAAGGGATTTGCACTGTGGATAATGGTCGACTGGATCTTTCTGACCGATGGGGTCTAGCGAAGACAACTGAAACTAACGGGTAAAGTACAAGGAAGCGTCAGGTGCATCAGCTCCTGTGAGGTGGAATTAATTAGTGGGTTTGTGGTTAATCTGCTTGTGAGCCTACTTCGCTCAGTGTGCGCTTTCTTTGGGGGGGCGGGAACAGGAACATAGTGTTTGGTTTGTTCTTGTGAGATCAAGAGACGCCTGGTATCACTTAGTATCGATTGGGGCGGGGAGGTAGTGTTAAAACGCCGCGCGGTCTCCACAAGAAGGTCCGCGTTGTTGAGAAGTGATACGGGGAGAGAGGATAAGTGATAGCTAGAAGCAATGGCCCTCACTTTTCAGAGGCTCGGAGCTGTTGACAGAACAAATAATCACATCTGAGAGACTTTGAAGCTTCCCACATGGTCAGCAGAAAAGGGGCCACGAGGCTCCAACCGTACATGCTGGAATTAGTTCAGAGAGCAAAAAGCAAGGACTTGCCTTTGCTTGAAGCCAAAACCAATCTGAAACCACAGAACCTCAGCCCGAGGGCCCGGCAAAAAAGCGCGCTTTTGAAACCCGAGCTCCCGTTGCTGTGGGGGTGGGCGGCTGGTGGGGCGGGGGGGGGGGGGGGGGGGGGGGGGGGGGGGGGGGGGGGGGGGGGGGGGTGCTGGTGTCTGCTCCACTTGTGCGAGCAAACCGTCTGCTAATTTGGACCCTGCAAAAATGACATAATCCTTTCATCACAGCGGGTTACATTTTCCAAGGGCACAGCTTTGACTTTCAACTGATAATAGGTGTGTTGTCAGGACTGGAGCACCCACGCTTGCTATGTGTTTGTTTCATTTCCAGGGTTTCACATTAAGTGTGTCAACCATCTACGCTCATGCTCCCTCATGTCGGAAAATTAACTCAGGAAATCCCAAAATGAAAAATTTCCCCCCTTGGCAATTTCCCCTCCCCATTGTGTGATAACGGTTTTCTGTAGCAGCCAAGTACAGCGCTAGGCTGTAGAGTGGGTCCCGGGGTCTGGAGCGCTGTTATCAGTGTCTGTGTTCATCCAGGCTTTCTTCCAAAGAGTTTGCAGTGCTGATTTTTTACACCCCATAACACGTCCAATCTGTTCTTCCTCCCGTGTTCCCTAATCTTGCCTGAAGACACCACCATTACTTCCGTCTTCTCTTCCCTTCTCAGCCCTGGCAGCCTGATGTTCCTCCTTCTGGACCCTTTGCACCTGCGCCCTCTCTGAAACTTCCACGCCGCCCGCCCCTTGCCCCATCCCAGCGCGAGCTCTTGCCATTCAAGTGCCAGAGTCTCCGTGAGCTGGTCACCTGTCTTCCAAAACCAGGCTGGTCCCAGGGGATTCATTTGGTATTCCCAGTTCATCGTGTGGTCTCTTTGGAGAGACCAGCCTCACCTTTCTGGCCTCATCTGTCAGGACTCCTCTCCCTTTACCCCCTCACCATTCCCAGAGCACACCATGTGCTTGCCCACGTTTCCCTTGGCTCCGGCTACTTCCATCATGGGCAGTGCCTCCTCTCCCTTCCCCACTGATAAATCGTCCTTGTCTATCATGTACGTCTTACATGCTACCGCATGGAAAGCCCACCCTGATCTCCAGAGATCGAGCTCATCACTCTTTGCCCTCTGCTTCTGGAGCCCTTTGTCCCGAGCTCAGTTTCAGTGTGTATTTCAGCCTGAAACGATTAGCTAACTAGGAAACAATCTAGGTAGTCAATTATGTGCATGGATGCAGCTAGACTGCAAGCCCCTTGAGCCCAGGAATGGTCTCTGGGCCCGGCTATCACGCCTAGCAGGGGGCCTGGCCCAAAGAAGAGCTCAGTAAATGAACTGAGTGGGCAAATGGTACCCTGGTGTTGGAGGTGACAGGAGGTCAGCATCCACTGTTGTCTTGACAATAGAAGAATTCATTTGTCCCAAGTCCTTCAAAGGACAAGTCAAGTCAGGGACACTATAGCTTCTGTCACAATCCTCTGTGGCTGGATGATGCCATCTCTTCACAGATCATGGTGCTAGATGCTCAGTTGCCATTTGTTACTTTATACATGGGGGTTTGTATATATGGGCATCTGTGGTGGGAACGTGGCAGGCAGGTAGATGACGCCTGGGTGTGTGAGACTTTTCACTCTTTTATGTTTAATTCTTGTTTATTTTTGAGAGAGAGCATGAGTGGAGGAGGGGCAGAGAGAGAGGGAGACACAGAATCCGAAGCAGGCTCCAGGCTCTGAGCTGTCAGCACAGAGCCTGGTTCGGGGCTCGAACTCGCAAACCGCGAGATCATGACCTGAGCCAGAGTCAGACGCTTAACCGACTCAGCCACCCAGGCGCCCTGAGACTTTTCACTCTTAAGTAGCACTGTCCCATGGGAAAACAATTCGAGCCACACGTACAATTTAAAATTTTCTAGTGCTCAAATTTAAAAAGCCAAGGAAGTGGTATTAATTTTAATAATATATTTTATTTAGCCCAGCATATCCAAACTCTCACCATGTCAGGATATGGCCAATACAAATTAATAATTTTCATATTCTTGGTTTCGGTGGTAAATTAAATGTTAAATTTTCATCAGAAATACTTGGGCTGGGTTCAGAGCTTATAAAATTTATTGTTGAAAAAGTAGATTCACACATCTGCATTCCTCCAGAGGTGTTAAAATTTTTTCCAACAACTGGATTTAACAAACAGCTTTTCAATTTAACTTCAAACTAATTAAAAGTAAGTAAAAGTTTAAAGTACCATTCCTCGATCACACTAGTCTATTTTGAATGCTCAGTAGTCATATGTGGCCAGTGGCTACCTCTTCAGGACTCGTAGCCCTAGGGTAACAAAGATTTCTCAAGATCACTTAGCTTACTCACCTGCTCCTCCACATCAGTTTTTAAAAAGGGGGAGGATGTGGGGCGCCTGGGCGGCTCAGTCAGTTAAGCGTCTGACTTCGGCTCAGGTCATGATCTCACGGCTCTCGTGAGTTCAAGCCCCGCGCCGGGCTCTGTGCTGACAGCTCAGAGCCTGGAGCCTGCTTCGGTTTCTGTGTCTCCCTCTCTCTCTGCCCCTCCCCTGCTTGTACTCTCTCTCTCTCAAAAATAAATAAACATTAAAAACACTTTTTTAAGGGGGAAGGTGTGGTCGGGAGAGTATTTAGACAAGTCCAGCTAGCCAGCCTTGCCAGCAAGTTCTTTGTGAAATCAGGGCCTGCTGCTGGCCTCCTGGGCTGCCACAAAAGGTAATAATAGGCTTCTGTTGAGGAAGCATGTGAAAATCCAGGGATGAAATGACCCGTGTAATTCCCAGGCTTGTTGGCCAGGTTGGACTGTGGATTGGGGGTCCGTCTACACAGCAGCTGCTCCCCACACGGCCACACTGATCCGTGCTTCCTTCTGTAGTCAAGGTCTACACCAGCGTCTGACAGCACCTGTATCAATTGAATGTTTTATTGTCTGCAGCGCTGGGGTGACACGCTTTTAGATGCTCACGGCTTTTATCAGATTCGAACATATTTGAAGTTTCAGTGCTTAACGGCTTTTGAGTGATCAAATATGTGGAAAACGTCTTTCTCAGCCAAAGAGCATATTTCCCACATCCAAAATAGTTGAATGTATTTTTCCCCTTCCTGCAAGTTTCCCATTGGATGGCACCCCAGAGACCAATTTAAAGCTTGAGAAGTTTAGGGCAAAAATGTTCTGGAACAAATGAAAATGAGGTGTGTCACTTAACCCGGTATCTAGCCACCCGTGTCTCATGCAAAGCTGTGAAAGCATTCAGCATTACTTATTTCTAATAGGAAACTGAGCTTAGAAATTGCTGTCCCCAGAATTCTGTGAGGGCGAGGCCCGGTCGCGTGGCTGGCTCTGATGTGAGATGTGAGGCCTCAGGGGAAACCAAAATGCCTCGAGCCCCTAAGGGTTTTGAAACAGGTGCGGCCCCCCCATCCCCCGCTCCGGGAAGCGTGCTGTCCGCAGTTGGATGACTGGTTCAGAAGCAGTTCACTGAGCTCCGGGATGGAAATGGCAACTTTCTCCCCAAATGAGCTTATTATCTGCTGCTGTTGGGTGCAAGGCATCCTTCAGCTATGGCGGGAATTACAGCTTCCATCTGTTCCCTAATGTGAAAAATGTGTGCAGTCCTCTGCGCTACTAAAGCTGCATGAACTGTAGACGTCCAGATCTGCTGACACATTTGAGTCCCGGCCCTCAGAATGGCTTTTGTCAATTATTTCATTACGTATCCAAATAACCATCCTGAGGGTGGTCTGGATTTGTGATCTGTGACAGTGTGGTGCTGACACATTTCTTGCCCTTGGAACTATCTGTTTTCTTGGCTTTGTTTAGGAATCGATGATATATAAGGACTCCGTATATTTAATCATTATTACTTTTGAAGTTAGCACAGTGCCGCCAAATCCACATCATTAATTCTTGGCTTCTTCCCAACGTCTCCAGTCTTTCTTTCACCTTGCTCCATGATTTCGTTCAGACAAATCAAATAATGCTTTGTGCTTAGAGAGCAACTTTTATCAGAAAATTGCAAGGCCCTCTGCAAACTTTTATTTCTCTAAGCACAAATAAATACCTTCAGAGAACCATACATATTTAAGCGTGTTTATTTGTGCTGGGTTTTTTTTTTTTCCAATGGGCAAGAAAAATTATGGCTTTTCCCGTGTTCACTTTGGAATATAGACATGTAACACGCAGGCTTAAATTTGGCTTGACACATTTAACAAATATCCCTTGAGTACGTGATTAGACACAGTATCAAGTATGCTCTTGAGAATATGGCCAAGTATGAGTTTCTTCTACTAATTTTATATACTTTCAGAGTTACATCATGGGCGTTAGATGGAGAAGTTATTTTCCTCAATCAGTAACTGTTTCTGATTGTCCCTGGAAAAGAGAATGCTTTCACTAGATTTTATGTAGGATTAACTCACCCACGGAAAAAGACAGGTATTTAAGACTTAGCTCATGGTTTAATTGTTCGCGGAGTGACCCCTCGTGTACTTTAGCTCACGGTGAAGTGTGCTTGTGGCAGAGACAACGCGAGGTGTTCACCCAACCCCGTTTTCTTTTCTTCCCATACACACGGGTAGACTTGATTTCCCAGCATTCCCTGTAGTTAGATGGAACCCTGTGACTGAGTTACGAGCAACAGTAACCGATCCACACCCTTTCTCTTCCTCTGCCCGTTAGCTAGGTACAGACTCTCTAGTAGAGGACCCCAAGCTGCTGCGGAATGGTGAGAACACAAGAAAGGGTCCGCTTCCCTGAATGACTGCGTGGAGCAGAGCATTTCAGCTGAACTGCCTTAGGTGTGACGGAAGCGAGAAATTGAGCTTGGTTATGCAAAGCCGGTGAGATTTGAGGGCTGTCTGTTACACAAGTTAGCCTGTCCTAACTGAGATTCTTATACACGTAGTGGAGAATCAATCCTCTCCTTACGCACATTTTCCAAATCTTAAGGAGGAATGGAATGCGCAGAGCACACATTGCTGGCGTTGAACGGTAGGCTGTGAAAAAGCAGAACCAATGAGCCATGTGGCTCTTTGATCACCGTGTCTAATTAAGCCACATGGTTACGTGATTTTCTGGTTCGAGTCAGTCTTTTATCTGGGGCAGATGCAACTCTGGACAGTTTCATGTAGTAAAAACTGATCATTGCAAGTAAGCAGTTTCCCCAGAGGACAGAGGGGAGGGTGCAGAAATCCTTATGCATTACCAAGGACTTCAGGCTTTAGTTTTTTTGTTTTTTTTTTCTGTGAAGACTTTTCCTAACCCCCAGCCGTGTGTAGGTTGCTCACCTCTCCTGCCTCCTACCCTGCGGTCTTGTCACTACCCGTGTGCTTTCATTAGACTTCTTACCCCACGGGCTGGTATTGTCTAGCTCTTGACCTGGACTCTCTTCCCCTGTAGACCATGTGTCTTAGAGGGCAGGGGCCGTTTTAACTTGGCTCACTGTTACATCCTTGACATTCAACCCAGTGCCTGGCGTGTAAGTACTGTTGACTTACTTAAAGGGAATGAATGACCGGTGATTTTGGTTATCAGGCACAAGCCATAGCTTTAGGATCATTCATGAGCTGGTCCTATGACCACTTAAGACCACTCCTAGATTGGGAAACCTAGGGAGGTAAACTGACTTTAGCTTTATCAACAATCAAAACACAAATCAGTACTAGAAACAAGAGCGGGATCCATTTTCAGGTTTCATTTGATTAGTTGCTGTGAGTGTTTAAGAGCTGAAACAGTTAATTGACGGCCCAAGTCCCTTAGTGAAAGCATTCGAGAACAAACATACAAGTAGCAGTTAGAGCCAAATCAGGACAGATTTATGGCCCAGGACAGATCTTGATGTTTTGCTCTTTCACGCATTCATTTCCCAAACATTCTGCTTCCAGGGTAGAGGCCGGTTCTGGGTGCTGGGACACGGTGGTACCCGAGATAAAAGAAACTGGCCCAGCTCTCAGGGACGTCCCAGTCAAGTGGGGGACAGACCAACAATAAACAAACAAGAAAACGTCAGATGGAGATAACATTCTGTGAAAAAAATTCAAATAGGTCAGTGTGATAAAAAATGCCCAGGTCAAGGGATGCTTGGGTGGCTTAGTCGGTTAAACATCCAACTTTGGCTCGGGTCATGATCTCGCGGTTTTGTGAGTTTGAGCCCCGCGTGGGGCTCTGTGCTGCCAGCTCGGAGCCTGGAGCCTGCTTCGGATTCTGCGTCTCCCTCTCTCTCTGCCCCTCCCCCGCTTGTGCTGTGTCTCTCTCTGTCTCTCAAAAATGAATAAATGTAGGGGTGCCTGGGTGGCGCAGGCGGTTAAGCGACCGACTTCAGCCAGGTCATGATCTCACGGTCCGTGAGTTCGAGCCCCGCATCGGGCTCTGGGCTGATGGCTCAGAGCCTGGAGCCTGTTTCCAATTCTGTGTCTCCCTCTCTCTCTGCCCCTCCCCCGTTCATGCTCTGTCTCTGTCTGTCCCCAAAATAAATAAACGTTGAAAAAAAAATTAAAAAAAAAATTTAAAAAAAAATGAATAAATGTAAAAAAAAATTTTTTTAATAAATTTAAAAAAATGCCCGGGGGGCGCCTGGGTGGCGCAGTCGGTTAAGCGTCCGACTTCAGCCAGGTCACGATCTCGCCGTCCGTGAGTTCGAGCCCCGCGTCCGGCTCTGGGCTGATGGCTCAGAGCCTGGAGCCTGTTTCCGATTCTGTGTCTCCCTCTCTCTCTGCCCCTCCCCCGTTCATGCTCTGTCTCTCTCTGTCCCAAAAATAAATAAACGTTGAAAAAAAAAAATGCCCGGGTCAAGATTTCCTCAGTGGTCAGGCAGGCCTCTGGGGAATGGGTTTTCCCATAACATGTAAGCTGAAGCCTGAATAACAAAAAGGGAGCTAGCCATATAGAAATCCGGAAAGAGAACATTCTGGACAAAGGGCCGTGAGGTGAGAGAGTAGCCTGTTGAGGAAGAGGAGAGTGTCGTGAGCGGTGGGAGCAAAGAGTGCATTGGGTGGGGTTGGGGATGGGACGGGGGGGGGGGGGGGGGGGGGCGGGTGTGGTGGCAAGCCCATGAGGCAGAGGGCCCTTTGTGGAGAGCCTTGTTGCTCTGGTTCCAAGGTCTGGATGGCAGCCTGCGAGCAGCGGGGGGTCATGGGAAAGGCTGAGGGCACGGGAGAGAACTGAGTTGTAGGGAGAACGCTGACTGCTCTGTGGGGAAACTGCCCCAACCCAAGCCCCAGATGGAGGCCTGATGAGGGGGAGGGTTGGAACCTGGAACAGGAAGCAGCCGGCTTTGGAGCTGCATGGGAGGTAGAACCTATGGCACTTGGAAACAGACTGGGCCTGGGGATCTGAGGGGTTGCGATCCAGGGTATTCCCAGGTGTTTGGCTTGTTGGCGGTAAAGGTGGGGGTACCCTCTTCTGAGACGGGGGGCCCCAGGGAGGAGCGGGTGCGCACGGGGGGCTGAGGAGCTCTGGAGTTGGTGGGTCTGAGGTCCCCGTGGCATTGCCGACACGGGATGTGCGGGAGACAGGTCAGTATGTGGCTGGGCCACGAGAAAAGAGGAGAGCGTCTAAGCACGGAGTCAGGTATTGACACAGAGGAAGGACACACGGACAGGCAGGCTGAGGTCAGACTCTGAAGCCTCGCCACTCGGTCTTGTTTGACCTCTCTTTTGGCTTCCTTGCCCGTCTTCTTTTCAAGACGCTGAAGAATCATTTCTGCCCCTCCCGGCTGGTCTGCCCCAATCTTGGCTTTTGTGGGCTCCAATTTGCTTCTCCCCATTGGCTCTTAGCCCCAGAGATATCCTTCCCTTCCTCCCCCAGGGTCTTAGTCCTTACTTCATTCCTTCTCCGCAGCTCTACGGAAGGAGTCCCCCAAATGATGGCTCACGCCCTCAGCATTACTGACGAGGAAGGTGCCGCTCGGGTCTGTGTACAAGCCTGGGTTTCTGTCTGAGCTCTGCCAGCCCCTGCCTTTGTGGCCCGGGCCTCCTCTTCCTCAGTCATCAAACAAGGGGATTGGACCGAGGCATACTTGGAGCTTTAGCATTTTCCGATTCTAAGTTGTCTCAGCCCTCGGGGCGAAGTGAGTGGCCTCTTCGAGAATTAGCAGTAGGAACCGGTATAATAGCCATCAATGCCTGAGAGAGAATGGCTTTTGTTCTTTTGTGCAAGGCCCCTGTGGAGGCTGGGTGGGCTGCAGCTGTTTCAGTTAAAAACACACGCAAACCTCCCTCTTTGTTTCGGTTTCAAACCTTGACCGTCTGACTGAGCACATCTGAATTCCTAAGACTCCAGTGTAGATGCGAGGAGGTCCCGTTCCACAAGCCTGATTCACCCCCTCCTCTTGTTTCCCGAATTTCGTTTACTGAGGGCAGGAGAGGTTGCAAAGTTTTAGAGATAGGAGGGGAGAACGTATGTTGGCTTATGGAGCCAGTGGCAAGCAGGTTCCAGCGCACAATTATCCATCCCCAACCGAGGGTTTTCTAAACGCCAACGTGTGCTTGTGAGGCCCCATATTTGGGCACACGTTTCCGAGTGCCTTCGAGAGAAAATGGCCGTTGGGTAGACAGTCGGCCACGTGTCTGTGGTCATCCTGAAGCAACATTGCTCCTCCAGCGAGGGCAGGGGTCAGGACCTCCCCCACAAAATCATGCCCTAGGACCTTGGGCAGCTGTCATCCCACCTGCAGCGTCCGGCCCTGCCCAGGGGCAGGCCTACGTTGACAAGTCTCTGGGCCGCTGGGGGTACACTGGGTGAACCTGGCAACCAGACATGGGTGGTGATTCCACTCAGCAGCGGTGGTGGCCTGGCCAGCAGGGCCCAGAGCAGGGATCCTGGCTGCCCGAGGCTATGATGGGTATTGGAGGCCAGCTGGCCATGCATTTAGGGCTCTGGAATTAGTCCCGGTCTAAGAGGTCCCCGAGAATGGAACCCTGGGGCTGGAGGCCCATTGCACGGGAGAGCTCCACGTGAGTTCTAATGCCAGGGCAGAGACGGACTTCTCAGTGGGCCTCCTTTACGGCCCCTGCCGAGTGCTGTTGGTTCTCTGGGCAGGAAGAAGGGCCACTGCTCACCAGCGTCCACGTTTTCCTCTTCTTCCTGGGCACGCGACAGACCGCATTTCCCACCCTTCCTTGTGGGTCGTGGAGCCCGGCCCGACTCTGAAGCCCAGCCTCTTTCCCTACATTTCATTGCAGGTGTCTGTGTGGCGGGGGCGGGGGCTGGGGTGGGAGACAGAACCCCGGCCGGGTTAGGAGCCGTAGCCTCCTCCTGATGAGGGTGGGGCTTTGGGTGCCGGGTCTCCCGAAAGGTCTCTCCAAGGTTCCACAGAAACCTGTGTGACCGACTGAATAGAGGCGCGAGTCCTGATTGACAAGACGCTCGGGTACTGGGAGCGACAGAGAGGGCAAAGAGTGACTTATTGACTGGAGAGTTGTCCTGGGGGCCTACTGGTGAGGTCACATTCGTATCCCCTAGATGGCGGTACCCTCATCACAGATCCTGGCCTCTCCGTCTGCCTCCTCACCGTCCCCCCACCCCCACCCCAGAGGGCCTGCCAGGATTGCACCCTCCATGCTGTTCTTGCTCAGGTCAGCACCCCCTCCGTGCCCCTCAGGGCGGTGAGCTGGGTCTCCATCACGTAGTGGCTCAAGTCACTTCTGGAATCATCATTTACGTCGTAGGCCTCAAACCCGGCTGCCTTCAGAGTCAGGCAGGTAGCTTAAATGTGGGTCGGAGCCAGCCTAGCACGAAAAAGAGTGGTGGAGAATGAGACGTGTGCCTTCTAAGTAAATAAAGGCCCTCGAAGTGAATTAAAAAAAAAAATCGTTGTGCTATCCAAGCCAAACTTAATCCACCCCAAATTGCCCACCACCAAATTAAATCTTCTACTATTATTTATCTCTTAGGAGGACTGATGTAAAGGCAGAAACCATAAGCCATGTCTGAAAATTCTATTTTATCATCTCCCGTGCCTAGCAGAGCATGGTATAAAAATAATAATTAATATTGGATTTGTAAACCTTTTGAGTGATGTCTAACATCCATACAGAAAAGCGCCTGAATGCTACAGATCAGCGAATGATTAAAACGCAAGCACACTTGCTTTCTAACCCCATAGATCTGCCTGACTTTTAACTTAATAAGGATGTAATCGTAGAGCCTGCGCTCTCCTCTCTCTGACTTCTTCTTTTTTTATTTTGAGAGAGAGAGAGCACAACAGGGAAGGACAGAGAGAGAGGGGGAGAGAGAGAATCCCAAGCAGGCTCTACCCTGTCAACGCAGCCCCAGTCAGACCGACGCGGGGCTCGAACTCACAAACCGTGAGATCACGACCTGAGCCGAAATCAGCAGTCAGACGCCCAACCGACTGAGCCAGCCGGGCGCGCCCCGACGTCTTTTACCCAACTTTGTATGTGTGGGATTCACGCTTGCTGTCACCTAGCAGTGGCTTGTTTGTCCTCGGTGCTGTGTAGTTTTCCGCGGTGTGAGAGTGCCAAGACTTCTCTGTCCAGCCCAGCACTCACCAGCATTTGTCTGTGGCTGATTTGGGGCTCTCGCTAACAGTCCTGTAGCACGAGAGAGAGCCTCAGGCAGAACCCCAGGGATAGCTGGGTGTCCGAGGTGGGCAACTGTCCACGGCAGCCGCAGGACTCCTGGGATGGGCCATCGACAGCATCTGCTACCAAGTCCTTCCAGAACAGCAGTTCTTGAAGTTGTCGATCTCAGGCCCCCTTTACACCGAAAAACTAGTGAGGACCCCGAAGAGCTTTAGTTCGTGTGAGTTCTGTCAATGTTTATCATATTAGGAATTAAAACTGAGAAGTAAAGAAGTTTTACTTGGTGATGTTATTTCAAAATCAACAACGATAAATACACACTGTGTGTTACGTACATCACATGTTTATAAATGAAACATTTGGCTTCTTGTGTCTGCTTCTGTATTCTAGCTGCTGTGGTGTCACATGTTCCTCAGGACAGCGGAAGAGTAAGAAAGGCAAGGAGTCTCTGAGTATCGCTAGCATGATAATTTTGACTTTGCGGGTTTCCTGAAGGGCTCTCGGGAACCCTCTGCCCCAAATCAGAGAGCCACTGCTCTAGAACACGCCAACCAGCTTGGCCATGGAAACCTCCAGTGAGCAGGCACCCCCAAGCTGGGCCAGTCAGCGGAGGCGGTGGGGCGGGGGGGGGGGGGTTGCTAACTTACTCCAAAGCACCGAAACTTAACTCAGTTCTTAGCTAATTAGAAACCCATATTTTCTTCTCAACACTTTATAATCCTTACCTGTGGTATTCAAATGAATTAAAACGGTGAAATAAAGCATTCAGTTCCTTATTCACACTGGCCACATTTCAAGGGCTCAGTAGCCACATATGGCTAGTGGCTGTCCTACTGGACAGAGCAGATCTAAACTTTATCCTCTGCTTTCCTTATCCATCCCCTCCCTTGGTTCTTCAGTGCTCAGAAGCCTGATTAGGACAAGTTAATCACTCTGATGGTTCCTCTAGAAAACTGGTGCCGCAGTCAGTGGCCGATATGGCCGTGAAGTATACCGCTGTCCCCAGCCATCCCTGGAATGGGCCTGTCTCTGATTGGACAGGGCAGGATCTTCAATGGGATGACACCAGGAGAGACAGACCAGGCTGCTAGGCTTGTGGGGACCGAGCCCTGGAAAGTTTGCCAAGTTCGTAAGTGATGAACTCCACATCAGTGTCTGAAAGATAAAGCGGGTTTTCTTGGCTTTTGTCTTCCTGTCTCCATTCATCGGTATGCTTTCCAGAAGGTAAAGGAAGCAGTCGAAGGAGACTCTAGGCCCAAAGCACTCAGCGTAAAGATGCAGCACTGACGTTAGCATCAAAAGTCGAAGGCAGCAAAAGTGAGTTGACAGGTTCCAAAGGAGAGAGCCCAAGAAAATCTGTAAAGCATTAAAGACTTTGTTCCGTTTGGGAATTGCATCATCTCCGAACCATTTTAAATTCAGGACAATGCAAAGCTACCCCGTTTTATACATCAGGGGATCTCTTACTTGGACTCCCCGGAACGAAAGACGAGAATTCCAAGTCTAGACCATTCGGTCCCGGGACTGTAGGTCTTGTGGCTGGTCACGTGTCTGAGCCTCGTTATTGACTTATATCTCCTTCGTGTGCTCTCTCGTGCCCAAGCTGACTGCTTAAGCTTTTAGCCGGTGTTATCGTTCCACCATATCCATTCTCCTCATGTTGGACTCATTCACGAATCCTGCATCTGAGTGCATGATGTCATTTCGAATAAATCTAAAAGGAACTGGAAAGCTGCTGGAATTTCCTTATCTGAGGTAGCCAAGCTAAATAAACTGAATTCACATCCATCAGGAGCTCGGTGAGGGCTAGCACCATTCTGGCTGAAATGATTTCATGCTTGATGACATGTGAAGACTGAGGTTTTCCTGGGCTCTTTATTGACCTGGATCCTCTAAGTTTTCTGTTTCCAGGTCCCCTGTGCAGAGTGTCAGAGGATCCAGGACCGCACAATACTGGCTAGGCGCAACATGCCCTTCGTTAGAACGCTCCGTTCTTCGAGTCAGGAATTACAAAACTAAGGCAGCAATTGTGCCACCGTCATGAATACATTGGGATTTGGGGAAGCCAGGCCTTTCCTTTAGCGCTCGCACTAAAGGAGTCAGAGCCCTCCAAAGATGGGGCGCGGGGGGGGGGGGGGTAGGCAGTTGAACCAGAGTGTTACAACTATTAGGACCTTGAGGTTACCTTGTGCTTTCTGTCTGTCCCTGAATGGTCTGGCCCTTAAGACCGTTTTAATGTCCTTTCCCCTTTCTGGGTGAAATGCGGTGTTGCTTTTACTGGGATCCTCCAGCAATCAGAAGTCAAGTGCTAGCTGGTTCTAGAACTACAGAAAACCTGACGGTGGTGGTTTCGCCTCCCTTTCCGTGCCCAAATTCTCTTCCACCTGCTGACTCATACCGCTGGCACCACCATTCCAGGTTTGTCCCTCCGGTGTGTGGCCTGGATTGCTGTTAAAATGTAGCCTAGGCGGGGCGCCTGGGTGGCGCAGTCGATTAAGCGTCCGACTTCAGCCAGGTCATGATCTCGCGGTCCGGGAGTTCGAGCCCCGCGTCAGGCTCTGGGCTAATGGCTCAGAGCCTGGAGCCTGTTTCCGATTCTGTGTCTCCCTCTCTCTCTGCCCCTCCCCCGTTCATGCTCTGTCTCTCTCTGTCCCAAAAATAAGTAAACGTTGAAAAAAAAATTAATTAAAATGTAGCCTAGGCGAGGCTAACACTTGGAGTGCTGTCGGGTGTTTTGCTTTGGTAAGAGGAAGGGCCAAAGTAAGGTGTGGACGGCGTGGCATCCCTTGGGGATACAAATGGGAACTTGGGGGCTCTGTTTGTGGCTCAACAGACTGCATTCCCTTGTCTTAAAACATCTGCATCTGAATGGAATTTGTCTTCGGACTCTCTGCGGTGATCCAGGTAACTTATTGAAAACATTCTTTTACGTGAGTACACATGACACACGCAATGTGCGTTTCAGGTGTACAACATAGTGATTGGACAACTCTGTACGTTATGCTGTGCTCACCGCAAGTGCAGCCGCCGTCTGTCACCACGCGGCGCTGTTACAATATCGATGACTGTAGTCTCTGTGCTGTGTCTTTTCTTCCCGTGACTTACTCGTTTCATAACTGGAGGCCTGTACCTCCCACTCCCCTTCACCCTCTTGTCTTACCCCCGCCCCCCGTCCCTCTTCCTTCTGGCAGCCATCAGCTCTCTG
Source organism: Prionailurus bengalensis (assembly GCF_016509475.1). Lineage (NCBI taxonomy): Eukaryota > Metazoa > Chordata > Mammalia > Carnivora > Felidae > Prionailurus > Prionailurus bengalensis. The sequence goes on from NC_057361.1 coordinate 14,070,988, forward strand.
TATTTATAGGCCTGACTCTTTTTGTTTGTTTATTCGTTTGTGTTTTTAGATTCCACATAGGGGTGAAATCATATATTTGGCTTTCTCAGTGTGACTTATTTCACTTCGCATAATACCCTCTAGGTCCACCCGTGTTGTTGCGGATGACAAGATCTCATCCTCTTTTATGGCTGAGTAATATTCCCGTGTGAGTGAGTGAGTGAGTGAGTGAGTGAGTGAGTGTGTGTACCACATCTTTATCCATTCATCTATCAGTGAGCATGTAGGTTGCTTCTCTGCCTTGGCTTTTGTAAATGCTGCTGCAGTGAACATAGGGGTGCGTATGTCTTTTTGAATTAGTGTTTTTATTTTCTCTGGGTAAATACCCAGTAGTGGAATTACTGGATCATGTGGTACTTTTAAAAAAATTTTTGAGGCAACTTGGTAGTTGTTCGTGCCCAAACTGGAGCCCCTGCCAAGGAGAAGGTTCTGGTGCTGAGGGGCAGTTCAGGCCCAGGGTGAGGGTTCTTAGCCTTGCCAGAAGTGTATGTTAGTGCCTTTCCCGTCCCAGTTTGTGGGAGTAGCAACGGGGAGCCATGCAAGGTGGTAGAATCTTGCTTTCAACGTTATTATGAATAGGAACTCCTTATCCAGGGTCAAGGGAAAGTCTTACACAGGGATGCACGTATGGAGCCACCCATGGACTTTTGCACACGTGCGTGCACACATACACACGCACCTGCATCTGCACATGAAACACCTGAAACGCCCAGCAGAGCAAATGACAGGGTAACTGGGACTTCGATTCTGGTTTTGCTTTACTGTTGACTCGGGATTGGGACGTGAGTAACGGGCGTTGGCGAGGCTGTGCGTTCTGAGGCAGGATAATGCGTTCCCTACCCTCCATCGTTGGGGTGAGCCAGCCCAGTGGTTAGGAGCCCAGCCTGCACCATTTGCCACTTCCACTGCCTTAGGCAAGCTATTTAACCTCTCTGCACCTCAGTTTCCTGATCTGTAAAATGGAGGTAATACTAGTATCTGCCTCATAGAGCTGTGTGAGGATTAACTGAAATCGTACATACGGAGCATTTAAAACAATGGCTGACACATAGTCGGTGCTCAATACATACCTGTTGAGTGGAATATTGATTTTATCGTTATTATATTATTACCGTGAGGAAACTTTCATTACACGGTGGCTTCAGATTTAGTGGGCAGAGCGAGGAGAACCTATTAAGAATCCCAACTTCTGTTCCTGCAGTAGGGCCAGATTGCCGGGCAGACTCGACTACACATATTTCTCAGCGTCTGACGGAGAAGGGAAAACAACAACTAAATGTCTCCAAATAAAACAAATGATGAAATCCGGGGTGAGGCGGAGAGGGGGATTGACATCTTACAGTGAAATGAAAGCAGTGCTACAGAGAAGCTTCTGAAGAGGCAGTCAAGTCAGGCCTGGGTGTTTTATTTTTCTAGTCCCAGACTTCGATGGGAGGTATTCAGCTGCTTCTCGGATTCAAATGACCCACAAAAGGAAAGCCTATTGTTCCCTTTTCTCAGCACTCTTCACTCCCGACTCCCTTCTAGGCTTCCTTCCCTGGGTCTCTCTCTGCTCTGATGCCAAAAACCAAAATGGTGGCTCTTCCTTGATGAGAGCCGAGACTGAGTAGCGGTGGGGCTTTGTCGGGGGATAGAGTGCTACATAGACTCTACCTGGCCGATCTCCTGATGAAAAGCAACTGACAGATGGGGATCTGGGGTGTGCTTTGTCATCGATGCTCCCCATTTCTTGACCATGTGGCGAGGACCGCTTCAACAGACCCTGGCATTGAGCCTGGTGGGGGCTGGAACGGCTGTGAGGCAAGGCCGCTCCAGCCGGGGCCTGCTGGGCCTCTGATCGCCCACACATGTGCACATCTGGCCAGGAATCCAACAGATGGGCAGCGAGCAAGGTCAGGTAGCCATCTCCTGACAAGCGGCAGTCGCTCTAAACAAATCACAGTGGCCTAGGCTGCAAATTTTGCTCCGGGGGACAGGGACTCAGACAAACAAGGAGAAAAGGCACCCACCCACCTTTTTCCTGAAATACCAGAGGAATAAAACAGGCCAGTGGTGAATGTGAAATTAGCTGTTGGCCAGTCTCCAAAGGAATTTGACCTATTTAGGAGTCATCAGGAATATAAGCCAAAGGAAGTTCAGTGGCCCACATCTTCATTTGTCAGGGGAGAAGGAAGAAGATACAGATCACCAGGCAGCCAGATTCCTTGAGTCGCTTATGTTCTGGAGTCTGTGAGTGAGTATGGCTGGCACTGGGAACGGTTCTGGAACGTCGACTTTGGGCCAAGTCCTGGCACAATGTAGCATGCAAATGATCACTCCAGCAGGTGCACCGGTTATCTGGCGTGCCAGCCCAGCGGCGGTCGCTGAAAGGACCGTATCAGATTCCGAAACCCTTCCTGTAGGGTTAAAACTCTTCTCCAAGACCCTTTCTGTGAAAGGGGAACTCAGGCCGAGTCAGCCAAGGCGGTGGAGACATTAGGGCTTCAGTGGAGAGCACAGCCACAAGAATACTGAGGCCCCTTCTGCTGAGAGCACCCCCTCTATTTATCACTTGAACAAGAATCCCCATCTTAGACTTTGCTTCTAAGTAACCCAACCTAAGAGAGAGTTGGGGGACGGGAGGATTTGGGAACCGCCCCAAACTGAACTGCACATCAGAATTACTTGGGCAGCTTTAAAAATAGAGATTCCCATGGGGCGCCTGGGTGGCTCGTTCAGTTGAATGTCCGACTTTGTCTGAGGTCATGATCTCGTGGTTCATGGCTCTCGTGCTGACAGCTCAGAGCCTGGAGCCTGATTCGCATTCTGTGTCTCCCTCTCTCTCTGTCCCTCCCCCACTTGCACTCTATCTCTCTCTCAAAAATAAATAAACATTTTTTAAAAATTAAAAAAAAAAAAGGTTCCCAGGCCTTTACCTTCAGAGATTCTGATTCAGTGGGTCTAGGGTGGGACCTGAGATACTGGAATTTTCCTAAGTGGATCCTTGATAGCAAGCCTTTGACCAGCAGGAACCACTCATTCTAGCTCATCATTATTTCCTTCCTTAGATCTTTTAAGAAACATTTATTGATCAGGAACAAACCACACAATCTGTCAAAGACACTAAGAAGCCGAGATTTAAGTAAAAGGATCCATAATTCTTGGCAAATCTCTTGAAGTCTAGCATCCCGTGCTGACTTTCAGAACTTTTTGAGCAAATCGTGTCTTTACATTTTTGTCCTGAAACGTGAAAAGTCTGGTTGGGAAAGGAAAGACTTTTTGAGGCACCGAGTTGCCATGGAGCTTTCCGAGACAGGAAATTTGACCAAACTTAGAATTTAATTAATGCTTCCCCGTCTCCATGCTTAGAAGTGTTAATGTACGAACACTCCCTCCACAGCCTTTCACTAACAGCCCTGGCTTTTCAATATTATTGGTTGTGTAGATGATTTGGTGATGAAATTCAAAGAGAAACATTTTGTTCTGTTATCAGGGACCCTGTCCTAGGAAGACTCATGGATATGTTCTCATGAAAGGCATAATTCTGAGGAATTTTAAGCAGATTGATTAATTAAATAACTGAATGAAGATGGTTCAGCCTAATGTAGAATAAAGGAGTATTCTAGATTTTGTAATGATAATCATGATAATAGTGATAAAAATAGCAACAAAATGTGATTGCTTGGATTTGCGTGCGTACTATGTCTAAGGCCCAGGACTAATTACTTGGTCTGCATTATCTTATTTAATCCTCCTGCAACTCTTTGAGGTAAATATATCCATTGGGGTTTCATAGAGGCTTCAAAAAAACAAGACTTTTGGGGTACCACCTGGGTGGCTCAGTCAGTTAAGCATCTGACTCTTGATTTCTGGTCAGGTCATGCATGATCTTGACCTGAGATCCCCACAGTTCGTAGGTTCGAGCCCCGTGTTGGGCTCAGCACTGTCAGTGAGGAGCCTGCTTGGTATTCTCTCTCTGCCTCTCTCCCTGCCCCTCTCACGCTTATGCCTGCTCTCGTTCTCTCTCTTTCTCTCTCTCTCTCTCTCTCTCTCTCTCTCTCTCAAAATAAATTTTTAAAAAAGATAAAACTTTATTTCTTTCCTATGTGAAAGAAGTCTAGGACTGATATGGAGACTCAGTAGTAATGAGGGACCAAGACTCCTTCCGGCTCCTGGTTCTACAATTAGATTGTGGCCCTCGTCTTGGCAGTCCAAGATGGCTACTGGAGCGCCAGGCATCACAACAGTGGCCCGAGCAGGCAGATGAAAGAAGCCTGACTTTTGTATTCTAAAGAGACTTTCTAGAAATCCCATACTACAGATGTGTTTCTTTCATTGGCCAGATAGCAGCCCCTAGCTACATGGGAGACGTGGACACGTAGCCTTTTGGTTGTATGCCCGTGGACCCAGTTTACAAAATCGAGGTGTTATCAGGATGAGAGAAATCGAACATGGAAGGTTTGGTAGGGAATTAACAGTTTCTGCCGTTGTAGGTAACACTCTCATTACCAGCTTGTAGATAAGGAAGATGAAGCAAGGACTTGGCTGTGCTCACGCAACCTTAGGCGGTAGAGCCACGGTGGGACCCGCGTCTCTGACTTGAGTGTCCTTAACTGCTATTCCCTCCTGCCCATTTTTGCAATTCTGTAAAGCAGTTCTGTTTCCCTAGAGGTGCATTTGTTCATTTCCCATTTTCTTCCTGGCGTGCCTTTACCCTCTTCTTTGCGTAAATCCTAGTCAGGCTTCACAGCTCAGCCCCATTGCCCCAGAGAGCCCGTCCTTGCACCCCCAGCTGCTTTCTTCATTCAGTAAATATGTAGTAAGCAGCTACTATGTACCAGGCACTGGTGGAGGCCCTTGGACTTCATCAGTGATAAAGACTCTTTCCAGCTTAATGGCTGTGTAATCTTGATTAAATTCCTTAAGCTTTCTGAGCCTTGGTGTCTCATCTGTAAAATGGGAATGGTCAAACTTAATGCACGGGATTATTATAAGATTAAATACGAAACTACGTAGTGTAGTGGCTGGCACATGATTAGATTTTAGAAAACGGTACCCATTGTGATTGTTGTTACGAACATGTCTGTCTTTCCCGGTCAGCTGTAAAGTTCTCGTGGATGGGAATAGCACCCACGGCCTTCTCTCCAGCCCTGTGGGTTCTTCCCTCAAGCAGGGCCCTTCTGGTATCACCCAAATATCTCACCGAAGTGGGGGCTCACTAAATGTTTGTTGAGGGGATAGAAAGGGTCTCAGTGTAGAGAAGACTTCCTGCTTTCTTACGCTGCTAGATTTAGCAAGCAGTGAGAAACAGCCTCGTAGGAAGGTTTTGTTTTGTTTTGTTTTGCTGCCTGATTTAAGCTGCGAGTTTTGGTGGGTGGTGTGCTAAAGAAAAACAAGACTGAATAATAATCTACTCTGCATACTCCCCCGGAAGGCCACAGAAGGAAAATGTATTGTTTTTCTCTTCGGATTTCTTTTTTCTTTTTCTTTCCTTTCCTTTCCTTTTTTCTTTTCTTTTCTTTTCTTTTCTTTTCTTTTCTTTTCTTTTCTTTTCTTTTCTTCTTTTTTCTTTTCTTTTCTTTCCTTTCCTTTCCTTTCCTTTCCTTTCCTTTCCTTTCCTTTCCTTTCCTTTTTTTCTTTCCTTTCCTTTCCTTTCCTTTCCTTTCCTTTTCTTTTTTACCTTCTCTGATAGATGTAGTGTTCTAGCAAGCCCTGCTGATCTCTTTTGTGTTTCTTTCCCCCAACTCCTGATTCTTTCCTCCATACTTGTCTATTGCTCACGTTGGTCTCTGGCACCTATGGGAATAGTGCTGCTGGCCTTGTGTCCACGGAAGAAACTTCCAGAAGCCGAGAGGCATTGGGCATCCGGGGTCCCAGAGCTCTGGCCTGCTGGTCCCACACACAACATTCCACAGAGGGCTACCACCGCTTGTGTCAGAACCGCATCTCGGGTTCGCTGACCACCGAGCTCCCTCCATTTTGTCTTCTCAGCCGGGCCTTTTCCTCGGCCCTTCTGCAAAGGTGAAAGGCAAGTTCACAGGATGCGGGGCCTTCGTTCTTCCCCGACATCTGGTTTGATTCTGGGCAGCTAAATAGTGGCTCTGCCATGAACAACAAAAGCTAATTCACTGTGGTTTTTAAACACCAAGTGCAAATATTTTTCCTTTTCAGCTTGGGGTCACTGGAAGGGAAAAAACAGGGCTGAGAAGGAGATTAACCTTTTAAAAACTATTATGACTTCCCATAGAAAATAAAACAATGGCATCATTTCCTTCCATTCGTGAGAGTCTTTTTGGGAGTGATTGTTGTTTGAGGCGAGACTGGGGATCCGAAGAAGATTTTTAAATACTGTTTTCGCTTGGTTTTCTACTCAAAAGCCCACCATGATTGCTTTTGAGAGCCCACCCAAATCCCAGTAAAGCCCAGGGCCACCCTCTTTGCTTTCTCTCTGCTCTGTCTTCGTCCCCGGCTGACTTTGCCTCCACCTTCTCTCCAGCCCTGTGGGTTCTTCCCTCAAGCAGGGCCCTGCTGCCCCGTGAAGTGGGGGGAGCGCAGGCAGGGGTGCCCCAATTAGCTGTACCGGAGGCAGTGGCCAGGCCATCCGCCGATGCCACCGACCGGTGCTCGGAAGGCTCAAAATTCTGTCTGGGACACTTCTCCAAGGTGCCAGCCAGACTTTGTGTTGATTTGGGCTGTCTTAACGCATCCCAGAACCTCAGCACCATTCAACTGCTCTTCAGGAATGAAGTCACCCGTCCTGGCTCCTGCTCCACATGACTGAGGAGCGGAAGCATCAAACTCAGGGAGCCGACGCCATGGGCAGAGGCCTGGCGACCCTCTGAGACGAAAGCCAGGCCGTCTGCCTCGCTTAGTTATTTCAAGTGTTCTCTCTGGACTGGAAAACAAAGCTCTTCTCTGACTCGCCCTTAGTTTTGCTTCTTTCCTTCTCTCTACCCTTCCAGCTTTTGCACGTGGGCTCAGTTGCTGGGTTCAGGCGGGACGATGACATTAAAGCTATCGGAGCAAAGCTGTGGACATCCCTGAGTCCTCCCTTTCTGAGGACTCCAGAACCGGTCTGAGCAGGCTCCAGAACGGTTGGTGTCTGTGAAGGGGCTCAAGCGTTCTCGCCATGTACTTGACCCTTGACATCGGCATCACGAGAACCTAACATACTGATACAGGTGGTGTGTGTGTTGGGGGTGGGAGGGGATCAGAAATTGACTTGCAACCTGAAAAGAGCAAACTCCTGTTGTATCCTGCCCCCCATCCTTTCAGGGTGTGCAAATATTTGCAGGCCTGCTCACCGACCTAAAATCTCACAGCCAGGTGAACCAGTCCCAGCCTGGTGGTGAGGGGAACGGCGGGGCAGCGGGGGGAGCCGTGTGGTGATGGCATGGGCTGTACCCCTTCTTACTCCCGGACAGCTGGCACGCGGGCTGGGGGGCCGCGGCTCCCTGGGTGGCGGTATTCGTCCAGCTTCCTGTCTCTGGCAACGTGCAAGTGGTTTCCATAGCCACGTGGCCCTTGGCAGAGCTCATCAAAGGGACAGGACCTGAGATTCTGCATTTCTCACGGTTAGCTTAGCTCTCAGGTGACACGGATGCTGCTGACCCCTGGCCGGCTGCACTTGGAGCGGCGAGGCCCTGGAACAGTCCCGCCGCATTCTGAGCGCGCGCAGGGCTGGGAGAGAAAGTGCTAAGCCCCTCCTCTGGAGACAGGGTGTGTCTGAGGCCGCCCCGGAGCCCCGATTTGCCATTCAAGTGAACCCAGGGGGATTAGCAGCTGGCCCAGCACTTGGGTGAGACCATCTCCCCCTCCGGGGGGAGTCCCGGAGGCAGCGCAGATGTCGTGTGAAAATCTGCCACCCTCCTCGCCGAAGGTCGCCCTCTCTCGCCCTCCCGCCCCCCTGCTCTGCCTGCCGACTTCAGCAGATCAGCTTTCAGCTATCTGGGAGTCCGGGAGGGCTCTGGGTAGAAGAAAAGGCCCGTCCTGACGGAGCGGAGAGGGAAGCCAGCATGCCTCTGGCCTGCTGCGTGCCCCAGGATGCAGGTACCCGGGGCTCGCAGCGGTTCGGGACAAAGGGGAGGGAGCCGGGACGAGCCAGGCCCGCCGGAGAGGGGCCGGCGCCGCGGGGCCGCCGCTTCCTGCTCTGCGGGAAGGAGGAGCGTGTTTGGGGCCGAGCGGGAACCCTCTCACCGGAGCAGAGGTGAGGAAGGGCGGCCGTGCCTGACCCTCAGGGCCGGCCGTCGCGTTTCGGGCCAGAGACGCCTAAGCTCGGGGACGCCGGCTTGTCCGTCCGGCTGGCCGGCCGAGTGTGCAACTTTGTGCGCCTTCCGAGGTGTCCGGTGGCTTAAGACAGAGGACGAGCCTTTCTGTCTCCTCGGCTTGCCTTGCACGTCTTCCAGAGGGCTCGGAGGGCGGCCCAGGAGGGGGCCCGGGCAGTGTTCTCCTGGAGCCTGGGGTGGCCGGGAAGAGGCCTGCCTGTCCCGCTCTCCACCCGCCCCTCCCGTCTTGTTGGAACTCCTCGGTGTCCTGCCCTCGTCCAGAGTCCCAGGGAGACTTCGGTATCTCCTGTGGCCCCGAGCAAACGGCCTTGAACTTCGAGTGCTCAGGCCCCACCTCTTCGATTTCTAGCTTCTGTTCCATCGGAAATGGCCTTAGACCAGTCGAGAGCCTGTCTTGACTTCTTCAGTCCTCTCCCCCCTCCTTCACGATACACCTTTATCGCGTGAGGTCAGCCACACAGTCGACCCCCGTTTGAAAAGTACTGAACTGTTCACATACTGCGCCCGGGCCGCCCTCCCGTGTGAGCTCAGGCTCCTGGACGTTAGGGACAATGCCTCTCCTACATTTCTTGTATAAGCTCCACCCCCTCTCCCCTGTCCTGGTGAGCACGCGGTGGCGGTGGCCGGCCGGCCAGTAGGCACACTGTTGAGGCGCCCGCTCTCCTCGCCCCGGCTGACCCAGCTTATTGCACACCTGCCTCCATCTCATCTCCGGACACTGGTGTGCACACTATGGGCGCGCGAGCATGGGCCTCGCCACCACCAGTAGGCTCGTCTGCGGCCCTGCCCAGCTAGAGCCTTGTTCCGCCCTGCCTTCTGGGAACACTCCCTCTGAGTTGCTTCTCCAGGCGTGGTGATGAGGAGGCACTGGTTTGTGCCTACTTGGTGACCTGAGATCCCCTAAGAGAGGAAGGCTACGTGCCCGTGGACCAGGCAGCTTCCGGCAGGTGCCACCGAACCTCTGTCCGTTTCTTCAGGGCATCGTGGTATCCGAATTTGGGGCTGGAGAAGTTGTTCAAATCCAAATCCCTGTCCGTGATATCACTTGTACTAACGATGAATACCATCATTCGATGTGCAGGCCATACCTCAGACCCACTAAGTCAGAATCTCTGGGGATAGCCCCGGACACCGGGGCGCTGTTTTCAAAGCACCCCAGGCAGACTCCAGCGTGCCGCCAGGGTTGGTACGAGGTAAGAACTCCACTCCCACTTGAACCCCCAGTTTCCCTCCGGAACCCGAGTGAGACAGTTAAGGACCTAAGTTCACACATTTGCGTAAGGATCAGCGGATTCCGGGGAAAGTGTCCAACAGCCAAGTACGATTCGTCAGGCCTGAAGGACTGAGTGATGGGAGGGAATACCAAAGGAATGAAGCCCCTCCAGGTGCCGGCCAGAAGTTTCCAGTCTAAGCATAAGGGGAAAGATGGCGAGAAGGCCTTTGGTACAGTTGGACCCAGTTTACTTGGGTTGGAGATCTAAGGCATGAGGGTGGCTGGCAGGCCAAGGAGGGGTAAGAAAGGTGACGGAGGGGGCGCCTGGGTGGCGCAGTCGGTTAAGCGTCCGACTTCAGCCAGGTCACGATCTCGCGGTCCGGGAGTTCGAGCCCCGCGTCAGGCTCTGGGCTGATGGCTCAGAGCCTGGAGCCTGTTTCCGATTCTGTGTCTCCCTCTCTCTCTCTGCCCCTCCCCCGTTCATGCTCTGTCTCTCTCTGTCCCAAAAATAAATAAACGTTGAAAAAAAAAAAAAAAGAAAGGTGACGGAGGGCGCAACCTTCTCGGAGCTCTGGCACTTTATAAGTTCAGCTGTCTCCTGGCATTAGTGTCAGCAAGGTCATGGTGCCCTCCCTGTCTCTGGATAACTAGTTAGTTCACAAGTAGGGAGACCAAGCCCTTCATTAGAGATGTCTCCAAGCAGGACTTGGCAGATACCACATTCAGCACAATAAAAGCAGGGGTGGGGGGGTGATGACTGCTTTTTGCCTCAACACAAATTTTATCACACCAGGTTTCATTATAGAAATGGTATAATTTTGGGTGTGTGTTTATTACGTAACCATAGTGGTTACTCTGATTCTTACCATCCTTAAAACCGGAGTCTCGAAGGGCGTTTTATTTATAGATTTAAAGCCATGGAACAATGGTTTCATACGATTGCCTTATAAGCATAGGAATAATTCAGGGGAAAATAAAACTCTGCTTTCTTTCCTCCTCAGCCCCTGCCGAATCTTCCCAACTTGGAGGCAGGCACAGCCATGCACCAAAAATGTTAGATCTTGTAGCTGATAGACTCAAAAGGGCTAGTGTCGGGTGGTCTTCGGGAACAGTGGAGAATGGGACTTGAGCTTCAGGCTCCCGTAGCAGTCAGCGTGCGGCGTCCCGGGGCGCTTGGGCCGGCGTGAGAGTTGCTTACGGTGATGGGGCAAGCTCTCAGGGCCCAGACCCTTATGCCAACCCACGGTCAGGGGCCCGGGTACCCAGCAGCTCCTGTCATTGTGTATGCCCAGATCTCTGGGCATTCATATTTCCCAGGAGCAAAGCTTGCACATCAGTGTGAGCATCAGCTCATGTCTAAGTTTATTCCTGAGAACCTCACGTTCAGAGGGAACAAGGTATGGGCTGCCACGGTCTCATGGCAAAATCGGTCTTGTCCATTTGGGGGTGGTTATTATTTTTAATCACTTGGTCAGATTTTGTGTTCACCTGCTTGAGATTTTAAACTTTATTTCTTCAATGTAATGCTTAGTTTAAAAGATAGGTCTGAAAACAGCTATAAATTTACCTCAGGAATACAGCTTTGGTAATTTCCGTTGCTTTTGCTATGTGGGCTTAGGGTTCAGAGTTTCATTCTCTAGATAGTTAGGTTTTGGGGAGGCAGCATGGTATGGGGAGAATGGGCTCTGGTGTCTGCTGGATCTGGGTTCGAATCCTTGCTCTGCCATTTATCAGTCGTGTGGCTGCAACTTCTTTTGTCTTCTTTCAATAAGGATGAAATGAAAGAATGCAGGCAAGAGACTTGGCATAGCACACTTAGTAGCTGGTCAGTCCATAGTGGCTATGGACAACAATCATATTTATAATAGCATGCTCTGGGCACAGGCAAAATTTCGTGGCTGGGAAGCTGTTCTCTGTTTGCATGTCTTAGGCAGAGGGCCGGGACAGTGGGTGTCCTTCCTGGATCAGCCCACTCATCCTGACGTCCTCCAGAGGCACTGGCAGATGGGGCACGAAAACACCAACCGTGTACCTCGGGGAGGGCATGCGGCCACGTGTGACACTGGGTTGAGCGTGCTGAGACCAGCCAGAAAAAGAACTCAGCACGGCACAGAAATTGACCACTAAAAAAATTCCTCCAGAGTTTCTTTGGCGTTGTCTCATGTGGAGTTGTTCCTAGTAGGACATCGGGGCTGTTCTGTCCCAGACCTGGCCTCTTTCCCAGCTACCCAACTGTGGTGCTTCCCACCGTGTAGGGCCTAGCAGGAGGCAGCATTTGGGGAGCTAAGCTTCCTGAAGCAGCATCTCTGTAAACACGGCTAAGACACGGTTCTGCCCTTGGGGACTTCCATCCAAAGTCGGGAGGACACTGATCTGAGAGCCCCAGAAAGGCTGGGCATAGTACTTCGGGGCCCATCCACATGACAGAGGGAGCCCCCTGTCCCTCCTGGGGTGGTGTGGCAAGCCAAGTGAGCTTGATGGAGGAGAAGACTTCAGACAGACTCTGTCAGGGTAAATAAGATGTATCAAGTTTGGGCTAGATTTTTGTTTGTGGGTTTTTTGGTTTTTTTTTCTTTTTTTTGTTTTGTCTCACTTTGCATTTTAGAACATGATAGAATGAGCTCACTCTGCTGATCTTCAAAACTAAAAAAAAAAAAAAAAAAAGGACCTGGTCTCTAAAACCAAGGGAAACATTTTTTATAGAGCCAATATTTTGCATAAAAATTAAAGATGATTTTCGTCGGGTTGATTCTCGCCTTATCTAAGTCTAGCGGGTAGGGAGGGAGAGGAGATAGTGAGATTGGGAAGGGGTAGGGCCTCATGAAGCTACAAGCGACTGTCGTCTGCTGTCCATACTCTCTTTATCCTGCACAACCCCTCTGTAGGCGAACTTAGGTGGAGATTCCTTGTCTGTGTTCCCGGTAGTCTTCTAGTCTCCTCTGAAGTCCACCTGTGTTTTTGAATACTCTGTTGGGTAGCATGGCTCCCTTCGTCCTGGGTGCCTCTTTCTGAGTCAGCGGGAATACTGAGAAACTCCACTCTCCTGAGGGGCGCTGGCCTCGAGTGTGGCTATGACTCCTTGACCTCGAGCGTGGTGAAGACCAGTGGCTCCCAGAATGGCAGAAAGGAGATGCAGAAGGGAATTAATCTCAGCTGTATCCTCTCGCCAGTGAAACACAGACCCGGTTCTTCAGCATCCCGAGGCCAAAAGTCAAACTCCACCAGGAGAGAGATGGCAAGTGTTTCCTCAGCTTTGAAGAACAGAGGCCTCTCAGGAATGTTATCTTTGCCCCTTTCTTGCCCCCACCCTACAATGGAGCAAAGAGGAAGTTTTGATTTATTCTTCAAAATAGACGAGTAAATCATGCTTCTCTCGCTGCCTGGTCTTTGTGTTATGTTTGCCATGGATGGCATTTGGCCATTAATAACTAGGTTCCCTCTTCCACCTAAGTTTTTATCCCTGGAAACCTTCACCAGCAAGTTAGAGCTGGATGATTAATTTTGAAGCGAGGATGTGCTTGAGAACGGGCCAGGGGCACACATCAACAGCCACCGAGCCCCTGGCTTAGAGGAGCGATAAATGAGTCATCCCAACTGACGCAGGCCTGCAGCTTCTGCTCTGAAAGCCAGGGGCAATGAAGGGAGCCACAGGTTTCTAGTCCTTTCCACACTTACCTTAGCAGGCAAGCAAAATGGCCACCTGGGAGAATTAAGATAATTGTGCGTTGAGTGTTTTTCCTTGGAAAGAAGTTCATTTGTAGCTTCTCTTGATTAGCCTTCCCCCCGCTTCCGCCCCTCTTCTCTTGGCATCTACTTGCTGCTTTTTAGAAATTTTTTCACACGAAAGACATCATGGGTAAGAAGAGGAGATTTTATTTTGAAGAACAATGATCACATTAACAAGGTGACAGCAGATAAGCTAAAAGTCACTCCGTTTTCTGCCGGGGAAAAATGTTCCCAGCTGCCAAATAGCATTCTGCTTCTCTTTGTCTCCTCGCCTTTTACAGGAGGGTGGCAGGCCCAGCCACTGATGGACTCAGAAGAAGTAACTAAGAGATAAGATAGACCCTTGATTCATATAAGAAGGGAAGCTTTTGCGTTCAATGACAAAAAATGACTTCCTATTCCCCAACATTCTTGTGCGTGGAGCTCTCTATAGAGCAGTGACATTTCTCTGCCCTTGGTCCAAGAGTATCAGGTAGAAAATAACTGTGAAATCCGAAACTTGGTAAAGTACAAAAATCCAGTTCATTGCAACTGGGCAGATGTCTAGGCCAGGATCAGATTCTGTAGGTACAGAATCTCCCTCCACCCTGCCATGTAGTTGAGGCAAGACTGAAGACTCTCCCTACCTTTAAGGTGTTATAGCCACATCCAGAGACCTGACCAGCACTCAGTGAAAGAGCAGTCAGATCTAATGTGTGTGACTACATTTCCAAGTGTCGGAAGGAAGGAAGGGAGGGAGGAAGGGAGGAAGGAAGGAAGGAAGGGAGGAGGGAGGGAGGGAGGGAGGAAGGAAAACAGGCTTCAAAACAACCAGAGAAAAATAGAATGGAGAATGGAGGAGGTGAAGAGGGAAAGGAAGGAAGCTTCCTGAAGGAGGTGAGATCTGAGCTGGGCTCTGATGGATTGGGAGGAAGTTGTTAGTTGGGAGAAGCATTCTGGGGTTTTCTCCCTCTCAGCTGCAGTCTGTTCCGCAAGATCTGATAGGCTCGTCGGGAAGACCGAGTGCCGTCCGGCAAAGAAAGCACATAGCGCGGGCCGGACCCAGGCCAGGGACCGAATCAGTGTTTGCTGTCGCTGTCATCCTCGTCGTCAGCGTCATCATTGGGAGGTGGTGTCAGAAGTGTGTGAGCAGAGCCTTCGGGGTCCCTCGGAGACAAATGATGCTGTCAGTCACTGCTAATAAAACCCTTTTCCCTCTGCTCTTACCCCACTTTTTCTGAGGCTGATTCTCATCTTTCATATCTTGGCACACTTTGGTTAATATCAGTTCACCTCCAGCACAGTGAAAGCAGACTCAACCAAGTATCAAAAGATGTTTTGAACCCTACCCTACTTCCCAATATAACATCTTCTACACCGACTTACGGTTTCGGTAGTGGGTGGGTATTTGAGCGAAGGTGTAAACATAAAACCCATAGCTCATGCTCCCACTTCTCTTGGGTCTTTGTTTTCAGTAACTTATTTTAGCAACTTCAAAAAATATTCACTCGGGGTATTTTTTTTTTTCTTTTAATCTGTTTATCCTCCAGTGGTTCCATTTGGGTCACAAAGGAAAGATGTTTCCAGAAAGAAGCAACAAAACCTATTTCTCGCACTTGATTAACATAAAGTGCGGCAGTTAAGATAGAAGGCTGAGTACTTTTGCACCGTAAATGATCAGTATCATGTGTTTGAGAAGAGCTTGTCTTGACAGTTGGGACCAAGGGGATTTTAGACCCCGCGGTCGGGGAAAACCAGGATGTTAATATTAAAAGTCCTCTAATGACCCCTTATTGTGTGCTCAGCGGGGCTGTGCTGATTGCGCTGTCTTCCTTGTCCTCAGTGTGGCCCTCTGCTGCAGGCACAGCTATTTTGCTTGTGACGTAGATGGGGAAAGTGAGGCTTAGGGTATTAATGTAACTTGCCGGGATTATAGCTCGGACGTTGCAGAGTCAGGATTTGGACCGGGTCCGTCTGACTCCAAAACCCACGCTGTTTACCACCAGGTGATACCACCGGCAACAGTGTGAAAATGATGACCCCCGGACTGAATGTAGGTGTGGTATTCTAAGGCTGTCATACAGGTTAAATATCAAAACACATGCTGTGACCTGTGCTTACATCAACCAAAGCAGAAGCAAACTTTCTTTTGATGCGAGGGAGCGAACACCCATCAGCCGAGATGGCCCTCACCAAACTATGCCTGTGAGCTCAGAAGAGGTGTCAGACAAGGGACAGGACCAATAGTGTCGGATGTCTTGAGAAAATGGAGAGGGGGGAGGTGAGGCCTTTTACTTTCTCTTTCAGTTGCCAGTAATGACTCTCGAACTTTCTGCCAATTAACTTGACTGCCCCGTCGCTGCTACGGTCATTACTCAGCATTGTTTATCAATGGTATGTTGTTCAAATATTCATTTCCCAGGGGAGGGTTGTGGCGGGGATTTTAGTTTATCTCATTCGAAGTTTCGGAGCAAAGTAACAAGTAGCAGATACGATTACGGCTCGTCTTGGAGTTGCAAAGCCCCATTTATTTTTCAGCATCTCCCTGCTACGCTCGGCCGTCTTCATACCTCCATCTGCTTTCCCAGATGTCCCAAGGCCACTTGTTCTGGCCGGCCACCACGCTGCCCTGGGCCACCAGAACCCCTGTTGGCTAGGATGCACAGGTCCTGGACTCCCCATCCTTTCTTGCGCTTTGAGATGATAGCGCACGTGCCCTTGAAGCCGGGTCCACCGGCCGGCGCGCCAGCCACGCCGGATCGCGTGCATCTTCCCATCGCACCTGCTCTCTCCCCCGCTTCCAGGCCTGTGTGAGCTTCAGGACCTTTGTGACGGTGCTTTTGGCCTCTCTAGAATGCTTTCATGACCTCTCTCACCTGGCCAACTCCTCATCATTTCGGAAGCCGTGGCTTCAGCGTCACCTTCCTTGGGAAGCCCTTCCTGAAATTACCCGGGTGATTCACACTTCTCCCTGTCCATGGCCCTTACGCTGTGCATGCGTGTATTTTAGTGGTGCTTCCAAGGGCAGAGAATGAACGAGCACCCCTGAGGGGATCTGAGCCAAAGGGTGGAGAAGGAGGGAGGACATGGGCACGGCCAGGTATGGCCCACACCAACCTTCTATAGATCTTAAGATTTCTTTATAACCATATGCATCGTCCTAAACATTCCTATAAAATTAGCACTATTCCCTAATTATTTAATATAAAATAATCTCCCCCCCCAACAATTACTGAGTAAAACTAGTGGTTCAGGAAGCTCCCCCCACATCTATCCTGTGGCTCCCTGAGCCCCCAGACACAACACAGTGTACCTCGGGAGGATGTGTGATTCCCTCTGAAAAACACGTACATAGTATAGTATCTTTTTAGTCAGCCATTCTATGGGCTTCTTCAAAGTAGGGACTAGGCCTGTCATCTCTGGCATAGTATTGCCTAGAGTATTTGAGGTACTCGAGAAGTATTGTTTTCTTGGAATGAGTGACTCTTTCTACTGATACTGGTCATGGTAAACAATCAGTGTCATTAATCCTCAAAGAGGCACACGCTCCAGCTGTAGACCCCAAGGTCTCTATCATCTGACTACTCTTTCTCTAGTTAGTCTTACATTTTGTCGGGCACCAGCATTTAAGATTAATTTTTATTCTTTTTATTTTTTTACTTTTTGCATGTTTATTTTTGAGAGAGAGAGACAGCGCATGAGCGGGAGGGGCAGAGAGAGAGGGAGACACAGAGTCTGAAGCAGGCTCCGGGCTCTGAGCTGTCAGCCCAGAGCCGGACGCGGGCTTGAACCCACGACTGTAAGATCATGACTTGAGTCAAAGCCGGATGCTTAACCGACTGAGCCACCCAGGCACCCCAAGATTAATTTTGAAAACCATCTTCTTGAGTTATGTTAACATTTATTTGCTACCATAACACCTGTATTGTTTTCCACTCTCTTTCACTGCACATGCGTGTCTCCCCAGCAATACGGGGCAGGAAATAAGCCTTGATGGGCCACCCTGGAACTCTAAATGCCATTTGTAACTTCTTTTCCATGGGAAAATGTGTCCTGAGTTAAAAAGAAAAGCTTACAAATGTACTCTGGGCCAGTCTAAGGCCAGAGACGGACTGTAATCAGGCATCAAATCCCACATCCTACAGCTTCACTATTAGGGCTTGCTGTCCATGGCCAGAGGGAGCAGGGAAGGAAGTCGAAAGCCAGAGACACAGAGTGGCATCCCAGAATCATTGGAGCGGGCTGAGATGGCCTCAGATTAGTCCCTCCCTTACATCTCTCAGGGTTCTACCAGTATCGTCATCATTGGACCCCCCTGGATGTGTAGTAACCTTCCCAAGAGGCCAGAAAAATTCATTCTTACAAATCTTAGTGACATTTGCATCTCTATGATCCTAAAACTGTTCCCTCTCTGAGACTAATGAGTACCTGAACCATCTAGTTGTCTCTCCTTTAAAAAAATCAATTTAAAAAATCTTATTCAGAAATACTTATGAGGGGAACCCTGTTACACTGTTGGTGGGGATGCAAACGGGTGTAGTCACTCTGGAAAACAGTATGGAGGTTCCTCAAAAACTTAAAAATAGAATTACCCTACAATCCGGCAGTTGCACTCCTAGGTATTTATCCAAAGGGCACAAAAATTCTGATTCGAAGGGATACATGCACCCCCATGTCTATAGCAGCGTTATCGACAATAGCCAAATTATGGAAAGAGCCCACATGTCCGTTGACCGATGAGTGGATAGGGAAGAGGTGGTGTATACACAATGGAATATTACTCGGCCATAAAAAAGGAATGAAATCTTGCCATTTGCGGTGACGGGTGGAGCTCAAGAGTATTATGCTAAGCGAAATAAGTCAGTCAGAGAAAGACAAACACCATCTGATTTCACTCATGTGGAATTTAAGAAACAAAACAGATGAACATGGGAAAGAAAGAGAAGCAAACTGAGAAACAGACTCTTAACTATAGAGAACAACCTGATGGAGGTGGGTGGGGTGGGGGGAGGGAATGGGTTCAACAGTGACTGGGATTAAGGAAGGAGCTTGTTGGGATGAGCACCGGGTGTTGTATGTAAATGATGAATCGCTGAATTCTACCCTGAGACTAATATTGCCCTGTATGTTAACTAGCTGGAATTTAAATAAATAGGGGGGGAAAAATAAATATTTATGAGTAAAGGAGCTCCTAGGTGCAAGGCAGCTTTCTAACACGTGATCTGTTTATTATGAAATTGTTCTTTGGAAACCTCCCACTGCTTCCCCTTCTTCCTTTTAGAAGTGAATTGCTGTAAAGCAAAATCCTTCAAGAACAGGCCAAGCGCTGCCTCACTTCTCGTCCTTGTCACACCCCAGGTGGTAAAACGTGGGTAGAGGGCTCCTGACCAGCACGGCTGCCTTCTCTACCTGGCTTCTGAAGTGTAGCTCCAAGGACACCATAGGGACCATGGACTCTCCCCGCTGGGTCATTTTTCTTTCTGTTGTTCTATTTGACCCCATCCTTAAATGACCTCATCCTTAAGCCTTCCCCACCAATAGGGCATGTAATACTGTTTTTATGTCTGCCCCGATCTGGAAGTTTCCATTCGGATTCCACCTAGAAGGCAACTAATGGAGGGCTCAGCTTAGAGCCTGAATCTGCTGTCCTGGCCACATTCTCAGACTTGGAAAAGTTGTTGGAAAGCCAGTTCAGAGCCTGAACCGTGAGAAACTACAAACACTTATAGAGAGGTTCGGTTCCCCCCCCCCCCATAAAGTTTTTCAGTAAAACATCCCCTTTTCTGGAACATAGTAAGGATGTGTTTAAACCACAAATGTAGCACAACTGTTTAGGGTACAGACCAATATGTTTTCTCAGGACTACAAAGAAGGTTCCTTTCTCTCTCCTTCTCCTTTACATGTTCCTTATAAAACCTTGCCAGAGTCCACTAAAAGGGACCACCCCTTTCATTACATACACTTTGCCCAAGAAGTAAGATGAACTAAATTAATTCATTCACTCAGCACTGTAAATACCAAATGAAAAAAACCCATAGATGTATAGATGTAAATACTGCCTCTGTAATTATTTTTGTGTTTGTATAACTAGAGGGCACCGAGAGAAAGAAAAAAGAAATTATTCAAAGTTCAAAGGTTCCCAGATTTCCTAAGAAAATAAGCAACAACAAGCCCAAGCATCCACATGCGAAGATAGCGAACAATGAACTAATCGTTCCTCACCAGCATTTTCTTCAAAAGAAACAGCTTTTTGTTGAAAGCGGTGAGAATTCCAAATGCTGAGCATTTTTTTTCCTATCAAATAAAGTTGGTAACTAATGTAGCGATTAGGAAGACTGCAAGAGTTGAAATGGCAACCTACAGCCAAAGTTGAGAACCATTATTTCTTCCTTTCTCCGTCTGATTCGGCCCTAATTTGGTTTGTAATTATTCCTTTCTTCCTAGTGCTGATTTCCATCCATCTGTAAGTTTCCCAAGCGTGTGGGAAGGGGAGGGTGGACATCTCTTGCCCCTCCCCTGACCTGTGGCTCTGGATACCCTGTCTTCTTAAGGAGCATGAGCACCGTGGTTGAATATGACAAAACCGACGCCCCGTGCTAACACTCTGTGGTTTTCTGGGTCTGTGGCGTTGCTCCTCCGTTTCCTGGAGGGCTTCCGGGGTCACGCGTCGGCATTTGTAGACTTTCAGCACATCATCTCTCCCTCACTTCCTTACATCCGCCGACGGTCTCCGGAGGGTGGTTCTGGGCCACTCACCTTGGTGATTCTTTTCCCCAAACCGTGTGACTCACTGTCAGCCTGAGAAGCCCAGGGTTGGAGGAGGGAAGGTGGGCTTCTGGGACAGAAGGCTGTGTGTTTTTATTTTATTTCACTTCAGTTTATGGAATTTGTGTTCAAACCAGTAGTTCTCAGCCAGCAGTGTTTGTTTTCACATGTGACTAGAAATTGATTTTAAATAACTTCCTTAGGTAACCTTTTGTGTATGGCCAGTCACCCCCATGGTTAGTAGCTGGAAAATCAATGGGAGGTTCTTCTGCTCTGGGCTGGCCCCGTCGAACTCTGCGGGGCTTACTTTTCGTCTGTAGTCATTCATCTGGGGCCGGATGACCCAGGCTGGCCTCCTTCACGTGTCTGGTAGCTAGCAGGCCGCGGGCCAGAATAAGGGGAGCCACTGGGCCACACGTGCGTCGTCATCCAACGCACTAGCCTATGCTCCAGGGAGAGTGGCAGTAAGCATGGGTAGGCACCAAGGTTGGCAAAGGTAGAAGCTGCAAGGCTTCTTGAGGCTCGGGCTCAGAACACATTCAGTGTCACTTCTAGTGCATTCTGTGGGCCGAATCTAGTCTTAAGGCCTGCTCAGATTCAAGGCAGAGAATCTGATGGAATGAACTAACAAGCACTGTAGCTGTTTTTGAAATCTACCATAATAACCAAACATCCTTATTTGCAAATTCTGTAAATGTACAAATGAAAACAGATCTGGAGTTCTTCCACTAATAAGGTAACTCTCACTTACATTCACATAGACTTTATACCTGGGGAAGAAGCGGGGGCGGTCATTGGCCCGGGCCATGACAGTGAATGATCCGTGTAAATACCATCTATCAATCTGTCGCATGGGTCATGGCAGAAAAAGGTTGCAGACAGCTGTCCGCGAGGCAAGGTGGTGAGGCAGAGAGAACGTGAACCTTAGATTCAGGCGGACCTGAGTTCAGACTCCCATCTCCCCAGAGTATTAACCGGACGGCCTTGGGCAAGTGGCTTAACCCCTCTAAGCATCAATTTCCTCAAGCATAAAACGGGAACACTACCTAAGGCATACGGCTGTTGCAGTAAATAGCCATTTCATGTTAGTTTCCTTCCGTCTCCTTAATTTTTTTGAAATTCACAGGTAGTGACCATAGTCACTCTCTTCTACACAGAATCAAAGCTGCCCAGTCCCTTTTCCTGCCAGATACTGGCTTTTTGTTTTCATATATTGCAGATCTTTGAAAGATGACTTTGACGTAGTAGTTTTCAACCTGGGATCTTGGCAGTCTTTGCAAAAACATAAGCTTACATAAGTTAACAACTCCAAGACAATTCTCTGTTTTGGTGCTACAAATTATTTCACGTTTTTGAGTTGTGCATGGCTGGTTTTTCTTTCTGGTCTGGTGGAATTCTGGAAACCCACCATCGGAAAAGCAGGCTTTGCAATAATAGAAGTTGGGCAACAACGTACGGGAACGATGTTCTCTCAGAAAGGATGCATTTACACTGGATGAGGTTTTCAAACACATCTAAGAGCTCTAAGTAGTGAAGTTGGTCTTTGGGGGCTGGAGGAGGCCAGATTGGGCAAAACCTCTGCTTCTCCTCTGATGCATTCCGTAGGGCTCCATTTTGGCTAAATCATCATAATTCCCACCAAGACAGCACAGAATGATAATGGTTTTATTTATTATTTTATATGCATTGCCAGTATATGCAAAGCTTTATAGCTCGCCATAAATCGAGAGGGATTATCGCAGCTGTTACTTATTTTAACAGGTCACAATACAGTAGTTTATGCCAGATGGTTTGGAGAATTTTGAGAGAGAAATTTTATACAGGCAGCCATATAGATACAAGCTTGGATAGTCGTACCCTGAAATTAATTTACATTTGTTATGATATAAAATATATATGAATAAACACATAGCTCCTTATGAACGAGTGAGCCATTTTATAGCACTGATTTCTTCTGGAAGTCGTGGGGTCTCTTGTGAGCAGTGGCGGGGAGACGGCAAGAGTAACGTGCCGCTAAAGAGAGACGGGAGTCGAGGCTCAGCCACGTCCATTGCCACAAAGGGGATTCCAGCTGGCTTCGGGGAAGTGAACTTTGGAGGCAAAACTGGGTTTCCATCATTGGAACCAAAGAGAATAAAGCAGGGAATCCGCCCCACATAAACATAAGGAGAGCGTGGTGGGGAGTAGAGCTTGCATTGGGATCCCCAAGGTCACGAACAAGGTCATTCTGGGGCAAAAAGTTTACCCAGCCTGGGCAGATCACAGAATGTATTATCGCCCTTGCAGGTGCTAAAGTTTCTGTGTGGAGCGGTCAGTTTGGAATGGTCACAGAAATGGGAAGGAAAACTAAAAGCACTGATGATCAGAAACTGTTTCAGAAGGTATTTTGGGTTCCAGGTTTCACAGAACAATAGGCTTCCAGAATGCCAGACCTAGAGAAAGCCTTATAGATCATCTCCACCCTCCTTGTCTCATAGATGAAGAAACAGACCAAGTGGTCACCTTGGTTCTTTCAGTAAAAAAGTAAAGTCAGACTGTCGAGGTCTTTGGACACCGTCGGCTTCCTCCAGTCTCCATGTCACCGGTCTGCCCCACCGACTCCCCCGCTGTGTGCCACCTTGCGCTGGGAGAGGACCGCATCCCCACCATCGGAATAATCCAAGGACCAGGTGGAAAGCCCAGCTCGGTTTTCTTGGCAAATTGCCCCAAGACATAAAGTTAATTCCCCCTCTGGAACAGGAATAGAATTACTTAGTTTTTTCAAGTCCGTTCTTCTAGCTCCTCTAGGCGAGGGGCCAACTACTATCTGTTGGTGTCTGCAAAACAAGGAAGCAGAAGAGGGGAGTTTAAAACAGATTTGGGCCCTATAACGGGTATAATCTCCATGCAGAAAAATCAGGAAGTGGCAGTGTTTTGAAAGCTGAATAGCCCATGAATGTCAAGGGACGGAACTAGAAGCTTTATTGTGGACTCCCCCAAGATGACTAGTGGAAAAACTGAAAATCTGTAGGCTTGGTAATACTGAAATGCCCCGCCGATTCCAGAGATGCTCGGCTTCCAGTAGCTTCGGCCGTCTGGAACACGGCTCTAAGCCTGAAGGTAAGTGAGGCGGGAGCTCCCCAAGGCTACAAGATAGTTGCCAGGAAGCCCATGCAGTCGATTCAGAACCTGGCCTGGGTTCTTGCTCAAACCATTAGTAACTCTTGTTTGATGAACAGATGTTACCGAGCCGTGGTGTCTGTTTTCTTCAGCTCGCTGTGGATTCAAACCATGGGGAAGGAGCTAGAAGGAGGGTGAGAAGGGAATGCCAGTGGAGAGCTGAATATCAAGGAAAGAGCTTGGAAATCTGAAAAGGAGGCTTTGAAATGTGTTACCATAGAGACCAATAATAAGCCTTCTTAATAAAGACCCCAAGTAATCACCAAAGCATTAAATCGTGTTTCGTATCATCTGATTAAAGAGATAGGGAAGCGAATCGTTCAAGGTAGGCCAAATTCTGGCAGTAAAATCCTCGCCGCTTTCGGAGGCTTGTTCCTCACGTACGCTGAAGTCTCATGCAGGTCAGCCTTCGGTCATTTGGGTGGCAGGGCTCCTTCCGTCTCGGGGTTCCAGCACCCCCGTAGAGCATCTGTGTCTAGCCAGCGGGGGAGAGAAGGGAGCGTCCGGAGGAACGGTGGGAGTTTGTGTGGGCCGGGCCTGGAGGCAGGGTGGCTGCGGGAGAAAGGTGGAAACGGTCTGGTGAACTGACTAGCCACTTTCTTCCAGGGAGAGTATAGACTAATCTTTCAAATAACAAGGGGCTGGCAGTTGCACAAACTGTAGCCACACGCAAACTCACCCACGTAGACCTCTGTGTTTCCTGGCAATACCAGGAAAGGGGAATATTTGTGTCCTGAGCCACAATACAGAGCATGGGCTGGCAGACTGTGGCCCGTGGGCCCAATCTCACCCACTGCCTGTTACCACGGATGAAGTTTTAGTGGAACACGGCCACGTCCGTTCATCGTGAGCTGCACACAACAGCAGCGTGAACTGGCTGCAACAGACGCGGCGTGGCCCGCCAAGACTACGGTCTTTACTCTCTGGCCCGTCACAGCACGAGTTTCTGATCCCCGCTCTAGGTCACCGCTGGCCTAAGGGAGGACACGTGTGCGACTGTTTCTTCCTGGGACCCAGCATCCTTGGCTTCCAGTCAAAACAAGCGGGATACCCACGCGGACGGGGACGTAACCTCTGCCCTCAGAATGCCAGCTCCGACAGGGCCCAGACTCCGCCCCGTCCCTGCCAGCACGTAGCACGGTCCGTGGCATCTGAGAGATGTTCGATAAATGCTTCTGTTTGGCCCCTCAGCCACAGGAAGAATCAGGTACCCTGACCACCACACGGGGGACAGGGAGCCCTGGAAAACGACAGTATGAGCGTGCGTGTGGAGACTTCCAGCAGTTGGGAAGGAACGGCCTTCGTTGGGCTTTTACCATGTGCCAGGTGCCACCTATTATTCTGTTTACTCGCCCTGACAGCCCTGTAAGTGAGGTGTTACTGTTTGCATTTTACAAAGGAGGAGACCAAGGTTCAGAGAAGTCCAGTTATTTTCCCAAGGCCACACCGCTAAGAGCTGGAGGAGCTAGGATTCAAACACAGGTCTTCCTGGGATAAAAGCCCAGGTATTTTCGTCTACATCATGGGAATTGCTAAAACTTTATTCAAATGCAGCCCAGCGACATCGTTTCTTTTCATCGTCATCGTCGCTGTTAACAACAACCTCACTCTCGTAAAGATCAATGCGGAGGGGCGGACGTGGCCATTTTCATGGCTTCACGGAGTTCAGCCAAGGCTCTCCCTGGATAGAGCAGGCCTGAAAGCCTGGGGCAACACAGTTCAACCCTTGGGATGTGTGATTAGTGACTTGGCCACCGGCTCCCCGTGATCTTGCCAGGGATCACTGTAGAAGGTGGCCACTTTGCTCACCGAAACATAAATTCTCACGTCAAAGCCTGAGTAGTTGGAGTCACTTGAGGCGGGCAGCTCCTGGTGTCCCTGGTGGAGTGGGTCTGGGCGTGCGTTAACACACAGATCTCCAGGCCTTGCCGCGAGCCTCTCCCCGGTGCTGGTGTCACGAGCCCCCAGGTGCTGCTGGTGCCACTGATCCTTTGGTGACCGAACCCAAGGGAAAGATCCCCCCGTTTCTTTTCAGAAGCTCTGACTGGCATCCCGCCCACCCCACGCTTTCCGCTCTCTCAGTCCTTGTGGAAGTCTGAGGGGCCCAGGTCTGCCCTTGGCGGGCAAAACTGCTCCCGTGGACCTCTCGCCGGACATCTGGCACTCTGGATCATGCTGCCTTCTTGAAACCGTTTTGTCCCTTGGCTTGTGAGATAGGGCCCTCCCTCCCTGCCTCCTGGTCTCCCGCTTCTCTCGCTTCTCTGACTCCTGTCATTCTGATGGCCTCTTTTCCTTTGCCCACCGACCTCGTCAACTTCGGGGTTCATGGCTGTCTTCTCAGCCTCACTGGGGGAGTAGTGGCCACACCACTTCTTCCCTCCCCATCCTTCCTGTCCTAGCCACACACTGTCTCCCGGGGGGGGGGGGGGCTCCAGCCACATTCCCCATCCTTCCTGGAGGCTGGCAGCCGTCCGAGGAGGTTGGTGTGAGTGGGGTCAGAAGACAGCAGCCAACCTAGACTAACTCGGGTTGGATGCGATATTTCATGTGACCATGATCATAATTCATAGTAATGCCAATTAGGAAGTGCCCTACCCGTGCACCTGCAAACCCCGTGATTTCTTATGACCTTGGCAAGTCAAGTGTTTCACCACAATTTGTCAATGATGGAGGAGTCGCAGGCCCCACGGACCCGGTACTGCCCACACATGTAAATGAGCCTGGGGCATAAACCTCCCTATTTGAAGATGGACGACCTAGTCAGAAAATAGTCATGTTTTCCTGAAATGGGTTTCCAAGGCATCAAGACAAATTACCTACAGCTGTGCCCCACAAGCCATCTTGGGATGATTTCGTTCCCTGGTCTTTCCCCCGTGTTATATGTTGGGGTATATCCCGTAAGTGTTGCAGTGGCCCGAAACGGCTTTTGGTCTTTCGCATGCCGTTGTCGTATATACAACCTAGGAGCCTCAGGCAGGGGCACGCACTGCTGTGGTTTTTAGCCCTGGTTCGACACCATAGCTGGCTTAGTAAATCACCCTTCCCTGGAGATCAGTTCATGGCTCTGAAGGCATTGTCTCTGCAGTGTTTTTAAGCCTGAGCAGGGTGAGTTGTATCTAGCATGCAAGGTCTCAGGGACCGGGGATGAAGAGGGGGAAGGGACGCAATGATACAATTTGCGGGCTGCTCTAGTCCTGTTACACACGGGGCGCGGAGCTCCGCGCCAGTCTCTGTCTTCCCTCTTGCCCCGGGGCTGGAGGAGTTGGCGCGGGCGTCTCGTCGTCTCTGATTCTAACGCTGTTGGTCAGAGACTGGGGACAGGGGAGGTGAGAAGGGAGCCACGGGGGTGCGGTGCTGAGCAGCCGCGGCCGGTCCAGCCTGTTGGTGATGTGCCGAGCCCGCCGCCACTCCGGGCATGGGTAACACGCGGCCCCAGCGGCCGCACCACCGGAGGAGGAGACGCACAGGTACCCGAAACCCGGACCCAGGATCCTCCGCAACCCCCGGCTTGTCTACGCTCACAGGGCCGGCTCTGTGGCCCGCTCCCGCGCACCGCCGAGTTTGGGGCTGGGGGCCGAGTCCTGCGGCTCACTGCGGCTGGCGGCAGGGGACAGATTATTTTTAGCAGGTTCCACTTTAGCCCAGTGGAACCGGGAGATGTTCGCGGAGCCGGGTGGTTGTCTGCAGAGCGTTGGTGCAACCGTGCCTGCTGCCCGGGAGGTTTGGCTGCCGCAGTCCCCTCCATTCACTGGGCTGTAAATCGAAGCTGTCTACGCGGGCGAGGCGCTCGATCTCAGCGTGGCCCTGGGGCTACGTCCCGCCCAGGTCTCCCGGCACCTGATTTCCCAGTGGTCAATTAGGTGTCTCTGCCTGCAGCATTGAAGCAGTGGAGGGGCCAATGCCCCGGCTTTGATGGAGCGCGCCGTGCGCAGAGACCTCCCCAGTCGACTTCCTCATCAGAAGGCAGCATCCATTCATAATTCTCTCTCTGCCTGTGGACCGAGTTAGGCTGGAGCTGGGCATGGACTCCCGCGATCTCCCTTTTTGCATCTGAAGGAGAAACTAAGATAAAAGGCAAAAGGAAGAAGGAATGCGGTCCTAACGCAACAAGGCGCTGGAAAGCCCCCGAGAGGCCTCTCCTTTGCGGGGAGAGGGAGAAGAGGCAGATCGTGAGCCCAGCGCCCCAGCCAGCTGCTGCTTCGCTGCGGAGCCGGCACGCATGCCTACCTCACCTGACGGCCGCATTCCCGGGGAGCCGGCACGGGGCCCGGCGGCGCGCCCAGGGCGCACGGGCGGTAGGATTTCTGCACCGGGAGAACGATGCGCGGGCGGGCTTCCCAGGGCCGAGCCCGAGCCTGAGCGGGCGCCCGCGGAGGCTAGCCTTGGCGCGGTGCCCCACCGCAACCCCCCGGGATGCTCCGCGACTCGCAGCCCAGGCCACTCCGGTGTGTGTGAGATGGGACTAGCCTGGGGGGAAGGGGTGTGGGCAGGTGACATCATTTTAAACTAATGTTTCACACCTCTGGGTGGTGGGTGAACTTGGGGGACGGAGGAAGCCAGAGCCGCAGCCCCGCCGCGCGCGCCAGCCTAGGAGGAAATCTACCCCCCCCTCCCCGCCCCTAGCCAAGGTTTGAGAGTCCGCTCCCCTCGGCAGAGCGGAGTGAGGGTGAGCAGGCGGTCAAGGTGGACCGCGCTAAGCTCTGAGGGGCGAGGGGGAACTGCTCTGTCTTCCTGGGGTCTTTTATTTTAAGCATATTGCAGCTGCAGCTTTGAAGTTTGCCGCCTCCTCCTCACCCCTCATCCCAGGTTCTGGGGTGGGGCGGCACTTTTCCACGCGGCTACCCAGGCCCAAAGCAGCTGAACGGAGGCGGCTGCGGGGGGCTGCGAGGGCTGGGGGTGGGTTTCCTCCCGGGGGCACGGGGACTCGAGGGCTCTGTGAAAGGGAGTGCGCCCTGAGGCTCAGCCTTGGGGAGCTCCGACGGCTGGGGAGAAGTCGGGGATCCAGCTAGGTGTTCCATCCTGTTTTCCTGCCCTGCCACTTGGTGGTGGGCGACATTTTGCCTGTGCAGGGGTTTCACTGTCATGGAGCTGGCTGTGATGCCGTGAGGCAAACGGACGGTTAGGATGAGCTGGAAGAGAGAGGCGAGAGAGCTGGAGCTCTTCCTTTTGTGGCGGCGTTAACCCTTTTGAGCCTGCTCCTTTGGTACACCTGTCCACCTGGGTCACCATCTGTGGGCGTGAGTGGGGCGGCCTCGCGGAGGCGCCCTGCCAGAGTTGGTGGGCCAGAGCCGGTCTTGCCCAGGCCAGGAATGTGCGGGCAGTAAAAGAGCAGAGCCCCAACTGGTGTGCCCTTAGGGGAAGGTTAAGCGGCGCTGGCCATGCTGGTGCACGGTGTCGTAGCCATAGTGTGGTTTGCGCTTGAGTTTGGGAGCTCTTGTTTCACGAGGTTTTTATTTTGCGGTTTTGTGCCTCCCGGTCACCAGTTTGCTTTTCACAACCGCTTGTGAGCAGGGCAAAGATAACAGCATCTAAAAATAGCCTCGCGGCTGGAGATGCAGCCTACCTTGACCCCGCTCTTACAGGAATGGGGTCTCCCTTCCCAGCTGCGTGAGGGCGAGCCAGACCTGGGACCCCCCCCCCCCCCCCCCCGCAGCGGGAGAGCAGGCCCACACGCCCTTCAGAACTGTTCAGCGTCCAGCCTGAGGGCAGGGCAGGGATGTTGTGGTGCTGGTCTCTCTGAGAAGGGCAACGTCTCGTCCATTCCCGGGTGAGGCCCAGAGCCACTGAGCTGCAAGATTGGGGGATGGGAGCCCCAGACAGGGACCCCTTCTCTGCCCCCGGCCACGGGCATCTGCAACTTTGCATTCCGTAGGAGTTCCACCTAGCCATGTATATGGGGCTTGCTCCTCTGTGCTTCAAGGGCCAGCAGGCCACGCCCCAGCAAAGGAGTCTGGCCCAGATTACAGAGGGACCAAATGGTCCAGGGTGGCACTTGAATCACATGCCAACTTCCTCAGTGCACATAGTAGCCGGGATACCACTCTTTCCTTCCCAGATGGAAAGCCCTGGACAGTTGAGTGATGAACCTCTTCCTGGTAACTGAAGGGTACCCATCTGTCTAAAGGGCGCCACCCCCACTGATGGAGAAGGTACCACATGGAATGGAGACGGGAAGGGAGTGGGGCCTTTTGAAAGGTCGCAGTGGATGGTGGGAACCCGGATCTACTCCTGTGGATCATGGATGCTGAGAGCCTGCTAGGCCTCTCCCATTATTTATTTTCAAAACCCACGCTCATCTTTTCTTTGGAAGCAAAGGTGGCAAAGTCCAGCTTGAAGAAAAAAGGTCTCCTCTGTTCTTGATTGATTGAATTATGGTATTTTATTTTTGCAAAAATGCATCGGTAATTGCTAAAAATGTAAATGCCTAATTTTCTACAGTGAAAGAAACAAACTAAAGAATATGGGAATTTAGGAAGGAAGGTATGAATCCCCACTGTTAGTTCTCTATTCAAGAGAGAACCTACCAGGTCATTCTCTCCTCCCTTTCAAAGTGAATTTTGATTTTAACATTTTACCTTTATTTTCTGTACATCATGAATATAACCACTGGTCAAATATTAAGATAGACAACTTGATTCAGGGGAGGGAAGAGACCAGGAAACAGAAAACACCTCTGAGAAATCCGTTGTTCCTCTCGTCATCTAGTAGAGACTTGAAAATAGTTGCTACTTTATCTTTGAAATGGTCCCACCATCGTTTTGTTCTCTACAGATGATGCAAAATTACCGCTGATTCAATGTAGCCAAAGGGCCCAGTACAACAGTGGCTAACTCCCTGGCCCACTTAGAAGAGTAGATGGGAAGACCAAGTGTTGGAATTCAGATTTTACAAAAATGTCATCAATTTTGCTCTGCCTGTACCAAATAAGATGTCAGTGACCCTTTGCTCTTAAAAAAAGGCGGGGGGGGGGTGCTTTCCCTCGAAGTTCAGAACCTGAATTGGTATTAATTAGAGACACTGGGCATGTTGGTCAGCGAAGGCCAAATATTGTAACAAATAAGCCCCAAATCTCAGGAGCTTAACACAAGGCAATTTATTTCTTGTCGCATAAAGTCTAATCGACTAATGGCTTGTGATGACAAGGAACCCCATCTTCTGCCTTCTTGTGGCTCTAGGATCCCATAGGGCCTTGGAGTCCTTCCTGGGTTGCTCTGCACCCAGCCACCAGAAGGGGACCGAGAGAGCGCAGAGGACTGCCTGAAGGAGCACACCTTATCTCCACCCACATTCCAGGGGCCAGAACTTAATCACATGGCCGCATCTACCTGACAGGGAGGCTGGGGAACGTAGTCTGTGCCATGGCCATAAGCCATCCGGTACGCAAGATACCCTTTCTTAGCTCTGCTCTGGGACTTGGGTTTGGCTCTGGACAAGTCGTGTAGCTACATACAGATCTCCATCTTTATGATGGTGGTAAGTCCACCTGCCCTTTCCTGTCTCACGGGGATTTGGGAAGGTATAGAGATACACCTCCGAGGAGGGACCTTCTGATCTCGCCTTTTTAGGCAGGGTCATTGTGTCATTATCCACATGTTATAAATCACTTGCCCAATGTGACACAGCTAGTTTATGGCAGGGCTGGAATCACAACCAAGTTATATAGGATACAGCTTCAGAAAGCTGATGTATAGTCTCTAGATGGCCTTTCATTGTGTACAATCTCCAGAAATAGCTATTCATATTATTTAAAATCCACGTGAGACTTTTTCCCAGTTGTTAAGTATCAAACCCCTTATAGTCAGGTTTAGAATAGCCAGGGTACTGGTCTATGCCTTGTGCATGTATTAACTCATTTAATCTTCACAGTCACCTTGGGAGCTAGGGACTATTATCCTCACTTTATCGATGAGGATGCTAAGGCACAGAGATTAAGTAATTTGCCTATGGTTTTATGGATAACAAGTGACAGATCTGGGATTTGATCCCAGGCAGTTTGGCTCCGGAATCTAGCCCTGGATTATTTTACTACACGGCCGCTCTGATCTGGTGGACTCCATGTCTAGCCCTGTCTGGTGTGTCCAATCAACGTAGACCCTGATACTCAGGCTTTAATATTCTGAGTTTCCTCTCTCGGTGAGTGACCTTGAAGGTCCATGACAGGGAGTCATTTATAAATCTGCTGAGGCATGAATTTGAGCCCCACGCGTATGAAATGGATACACAGGATTGTGCTACTTCGAGGAAGCCCAATCCCCAACCTCCAGCTCTGACAGCCCCGTGAAACTTTTTTTTTTCCTTAAAAAATTTTTGGGCTACTCATTACGGGGTAGGCAGCACCTGCTGTGAAGTAATAACAAGATGGTTTCCTGGCAAAAAGCAGCCATCACATGAGGGAAGGACTCTCGAGTGCGAGGTTAAAAGGGACCTTGGTGATTTGGTGGGGGTGGGGCAAGGTGAACATGGTCACTTGGCTTGAGGTAATTGCTGGTTGGGGTTGTTTTATTTACTGTCGCATAAGAAACTACCCCCAAGGCTTACTGGCTTAGGAAACAACAGCCAATCCGCCGGTTCAGGATTCTGTAGTCTGGGATGAGCTCACTGGGCAGTTCCCGTGATTCTTGCTGGTGGTCAGGTGCATTGTCACCGGGGTGCCGGGCTCAACTGGGGTGCTGGCCGGCTGCTTCCTCTTTCTGTGTTGACTTGGGACTTCTCCCCCTCCAAGCAGACTCTCTACACAGTCTCTCCAGCAGGGTCACTGGACTTCTTAGCTAGCGGTTTAGGGTCCCCAAGAGTGCAAAGGTAGAAGCTTCCGGGCCTCCTCCAGGCCGGGCCTGTGACTTGTGTTGCCAACAGAATGAGGCCAAGTCACAGGCTCCACCCAGATGCCAGGACGGAGAAAGGAGCCGTGGGCATGAAGGCCAGGTGGTGTGGAGACAGGCTCCCACACTGAAGTCGGAAGCCGCTGTATTTACAAACGCGAGGATTCCCGTAGGTTTCAGGAGAAGTTGACTCTACAGTAAAATGTAGGTTAAATAAAATCCATTCCTTTCACTCCAGTGGAGAAGGACTATTATATATGCTTGGTCCTTTCTCCGTCCCCCAACTGACAAACCATTTATGCCCATAAAGCCCTGAGGCTGTGGGTGTGACTGCCCAAAAGGAAAGGGGCTGGAAGCGCCTGGCTTCCCTTGCCTCTCCCATATTTGCTCCCAAAGGTCTCACTATTTAAAAAGGTATCGGTATCCACCCCGAGACATAAACAAAGAATGCTTTCTGAAAAGTCAGTAGCGTAACAATTGGATCGGAAGACAAGGCTATTTCTGATCTCATCTATTCTTTCCCAGTGGGTCACCCATTGCCTGGTGACAGCGTGCACGGTGGGAGCCCCTGGCCCCCTCAGGAGGTAGAGCTGCAGCCCTGCAGACACGGGCTCATGCGCTCGGTCCTCCAGGGCCCCACTTCACGGCGCCTTGCCCAGGCCCTTCAGTCACCGCAGTCCGCTGCCCCCAGACCCCCTTCCTCCTCAGGACTCAAACACTCACCAGTCAGAGCTGGGCACCGGTGGCTAACAGCTCACAGCAGTTCCCTCTTCCGGAACTGTCCTTGGCTAAAGAGAGCCACCTTGCCCAAGGTCACGTGCCTCCCCAGGTCAGCACCACTCCGATAACCGGTCACCTTGCCTCAATTCACGACAGTTCTGTGGGGCCAAGGTGGCTCCGGCGCTTTGCCCTGGGACTGGCCGAGCCTCGCCTGTACCTGTGTCACAGCCCACCTTCTCTCACATCTCCCTGTGCCCAGTCCCACTTGTCGTTGATAGCAAATGCCTTTGTTCTGATCTTTGCACCCAGCAACGTCTATGTCACAGTCTACTTCCAGGGAACCTGACCCGACTGAGATAGGGGGCTTGTAGACCGGGTTACCTACTACTACGGGTCGGGCCACTGGGGATACACACAGAAAGAAGCAGAACACACAGCATAGGTCTTCCCCAATGTCTTCTAGCTGGGGAGAGAGGACAAATACTTAACCAACGATACGAAGAAATGAGCAAACATAATGTAACAGTCGTAAGTAGGTCTGATGACTCAATGCTCTCTCCCCTCCTCACTCTACCCCTCACAAAGTTTTTCTCCCCCAAAGTTTTGTTGTTTTTTTTTTTTTAAGGAGGGTGATTCATGACATTGATTATATGGTTAACAATTGCACCAAAGCTCTCTCCCACCTGATTATTTCTTCCTCTGGGCATGGCACTGGCAATCAAAATTTATCTTTCAAATTAAGGCTCTAATTATATTTTGATAAAGATCTAGCAATTCAATGAGAATGAAATTTTGAGGGTTGCCAGGAAACGGATGACTCTGGGTTATAGAGAAGGGTGTGCACGCAGAATACTAATAGGTAGTTCAGCACTCTTATCTAGACCTTTCCAATAGCAGCCGATAATGCAGGCCCATCAAGTACTGTTTCTCTGCTATTATTCTAGGAGGATAAAAGCGATGAAAGATATAAGCAGGGTTTTATGAATGAAAAGGTGATTCATCAGATGTCTTTTGGTCTCTCTCGCTAGAGTTAAGAAACAGAGTAATCATTTTGTGGTATTACCACAAAATACAGGGGACAAAAGCTTTCTCTTATTTCCTTGCCTCCTCTTTTATTGTAAATAAAAGCATGATGTCTTAGATATCGGGTTATTGTTTTGTGTTGGGAGACGGGGACCTGCGTTTGAAATGGTGTTGACTCCCAGGAAAATGGAAACAGGGGAAATGTGTATCATGTTATATTCTGATTTTTCTTTACCTTTCCTTTCCCTTTCATACTGCCTGATTATTACTGATTCATTCATTCAACAAATATTGAATCCTAAGTATTGTGGGGGTCCTGCTGAGGGATCTCAGAAAGTTTAAGATGGACAACCACGTATGAAAATAATAAATAACAATACAATACAGTAGCACCCTGCGTGGTGTTTTGGGGACAGGTGGGGGGGTAATTTCTTTTACTGAAATGGAACTGAAGTACAGTTAAGCTGTATACAGGTCTTAAGGGTTGAGTTTAACAAGCTCTGACACATACATGTCTGTAACCGCCTCCTGAAATAATCCATAGTACATTTCTGTCACCCCCCCCAAATTTTTAGTGCCCCTTTCTAATCTTCCCCCCGCTTTGGCAACTATTATCCTGATTTCACATAGATTAGATTTGCCTGTTCAAGAGCTTCAGATAAATTGAATCATACAGTAGGATTTTTAAAAAATGTCTAGCTTCTTTCACTCAGCAAAATATTTTTAAAATTCACCCATGTTGTTGAATGTATCCGTAGTTCATTCCTTTTTATTGCTGAGCAGTAATCCATTGTAGAAATGTACCACAGTTTGTTTATCCATTTAGTTGGGCTGTTTCCAGTTTGGGGCTATTCTGAATAAAGCTGCTGAGAATATTTTTGCACACATCTTTTTGTGGATTTAAGTTTTCATTTCTCCTGGGTAAATACCTAGGAATGAAATTGCTTAGTCATACGGTACGTGTATGTTTAGTTTTATAAGAAGCTGGCAGAGATTACTCCAAAATGATCGTACCATTTTATACTCCTACCAGCAACTTATCAGAGTTCTAGCTGCTCTGTATCCTCTCCAACACTTAGGACATTAGCAGTCATTCCAGTGGATTTCGTGAAATGGTATCTCACTGTGGTTTTACTTTGAATTTCTCTGATGACAAAGAATATTGAATACCTTTTTATGTGCTTATTGGACAGAATCTTCTCTTCTCCCATGTCTAGTTAATCCTTTTTCTCATTTTTAATTGGGTTCTTTGTCTTCTTATTATTGATTTGTAGTAGCTCTTTATATGTTCTGAATGAAAGTTCTTTGTCAGATATATGGATTACAAATATTTATTCACAGTCTGCCATGCCAATTTATTTTCCAGTGGTGTTCTTGTGGTGTGTAGAATTTTTAAGATTTTGACAGAGTCCAATTCATCGGTATTTTCTTTTATGGCTAGTCCCTTTTGAGCCCTGTCAGAGAAATCTGCTTCTCTCAAGTTCATGAAGATTTTCTCATGCATTTTCTTCTAGAGGTTTTATAGCTGTAGCTTTTATGTTTGGTTCTATGATCCTTCTGTAATTACTTCTTGTGTATGGATTCAAAATTCAGTTTTTTCCCATATGTACATTCAGTTGTTCCAGAACCATGTGTAAATGTTTTTTTCTTTTTCCCCACCGAATTGACTTAACGTCTTTTTTTTTTTTTTAAATCACTCAATTGTATGTATGTGGGTCAATTTCTGGACTCTTTGTTCTGCTCCATTGATCTACATGTCTACTGTCTTGCCAAAGCCCCACTGTCTTGACCTCTGTAGATTTACAGTAAGTCTTGAAATCAAGTAGTATAAATCCTCCAAATTTATTCATCTCTTTCAAGATTATTTTAGCTATTCTAGAACCTATGTGTTTCCACATGCATTTTAGATTCAGTTCATGAATTTCTTTGTTTTTAATGTTTTTATTTATTTTTGGGAGTGAGTGGGGGAGATACAGAGAGGGAGGGGACAGAGGATCTGAAGGGACTCTGCACTGACAGCAGAGAGCCAGATGCAGGGCTCAAACTCAAAAACCCTGAGATCACGACCTGAGTCGAAGTCGGACGCTCAACCACGGAGCCATCCGGGCACCCCTGTTGATGAATTTCTTCAGAAAAACAGCTGGGGTTCTGATGAGCCATTGATTTGAATCTATTAATGAATTTGGGGAGAATGGACATCTTTAACAGTGTCCTCCGATCCCTGAATATAGCATAGCTTTTGATCTTACAGATCTTCTTTAATTTCTCATAGCAATGTCTTGCAGTTTTTAGTGTAGAGGACTTGCACATCTTTTGTTAGATTTATCCCTATAGATTTGATATTTTGGGTACTATTGTAAATAGTATTCCTTTTTATTCTCCAATTTTTCATTACTAGTATATGTAAATACAATTGATTTTATATATTGACCTTATATTCAGTGACTTTTCTAAATTCACTCTTCAGTTCTAGCAGGTTTTTTTTTATAGGTTCTGTAGGGTTTTCAACCTACACAATTATGTTGTCTGACAACGACAATATTTACTATTTCCTTTCTTATGTTTTATACACTAGTGAGAGTAGATGTTTGATTTCTTCCCAGTCTTAGGGGAATGCATTCAGTGTTTTACCATTAAACATGAGATTAGCTATAGATTTTTCCGAAATGACCTTCATCAGGTTTTGGTATCAAGACTTCATATAATGAGTTGGGAAGTGTTTCCTCCTTCTCTATTTTCTGAAAGAATTCATGTAAATTGGTATTATTTCTTCCTAAAATGTTTTATGGAATTCACTAGCCATCTGGGCCTTGAATTTTCTTTGTGGGAAGGATTTTGATTAAGAATTCACGTTCTTTAGGAGATACAGGACTATTTACATTTTCTATTTCTCCTGCTAGTTGTTGTAAAGAATCGTGCATGTCATCTAAGTTGTTGACTATATTAATACCGTACCCTGGAGTAGGCAGAAAGACCAAAGATATCACTTGAGGTGAGACTCGAAGATCAGGGACTTAGGCAGACGAGGAGGTGAGTCCCGAGGAAATAACGGTATAAGAAAAGACATGGAGTGGGATCTCCAGTGGTGTGGGTTGTTGGACGTGGATCGTAACGGTCTGGTTGAAAGAGAAGTTTTGGGTGAAAGAGAAGTGGAAAATGATGTCAGATAGCTCAGACCCGGATCAATGCCATATTGAGAAGTTGGGACTTTTTGTAGGCAATGAAAACGCCCTGGATGATTTTTCAA
Organism: Prionailurus bengalensis; assembly: GCF_016509475.1. Taxonomy (NCBI): domain Eukaryota; kingdom Metazoa; phylum Chordata; class Mammalia; order Carnivora; family Felidae; genus Prionailurus; species Prionailurus bengalensis. The sequence continues at coordinate 14,107,942 of NC_057361.1, forward strand.
ACAGGGGTGTGGCCTATAGAAATAGCACTCCAGGTAGATTGATTTGGAATAATGGGCTGGTAGAAAGGGGAGGGTGGTAGTCAGTGCAGATCTTTTAGAACTGGTGCAGTATTCAGGGTGAGCCCTGCCTCCATGAAAGGAGTCTAATAAAGAACGAAGCTGGGAAGAGTAAAGTGCTTGAAGTTTTCTCAAGATAAAGGCCCCTGAATATTTTTCTCTGCGTACAACACAATATTATGCACCTAGTACACACTTCTCTCACTGTATGATTACCTCTGTTCCCATATCCACCTCTTTACCCAGACCCCCAGCTCCTCCAGGAGAAGAACCTAAAGTTTGTTGGTGCTAAAGTACTAGTGCCTAGGGGTGCCTGGGTGGCTCAGTCGGTTGAGCGTCCAAGTTCGGCTCAGCTCGTGATCTCACAGTTTGTGAGTTTGAGCCCCACATCCGGCTGTCTGCTGTCAGCACAGAGTCTGCTTCAGATCCTCTGTCCTCCCTCCTCTTTCTCTGCCCCTCCCCCACCTGCAGGTGCATGGGCACACATATGCACACACGCACTCTCAAGAGAAGGTACTAGTGCCTAGCATGTAGTAGACGCTTCATTAATATCAAGTGAATGGAGGACATCTGAAAGTGAACGAACGAACGAATGAATGAATGAATGAATGAATGAAAGGGTAGAATAAAGGAAAACCGTATTCATCAGGATGGGCTGTTATGCTCTGAAACCGACAAAGCTCTGCACTTGAACACAATAAAAGTTCTAGTTCTTCATCACACAAAGTCTGATTTAAGCCCGGAACATGTAGCCTCTAAGGAACAGAAGAAAAGAGAGCAGCAAGGTTTGGGGGAGGTTGTGTAAGGACCAAGCCTACAAATGGCGTGCGCTGCTTCTGCCCACATCCCACTGGCTAGTAGTTGCTACTCTGTCGTTTGACCATAGTGTAACTGCATAGGAAGCTGGAAAGTATAGGTGCGCACATAGATATTTGGTAAGCACTAAGAAGGACAATTGGGAAGGAGTAAAAGGAAGCCCAGAAACTAGTGTTGCTTCCAGCCTGGAGAAACCTAATCCCTAGAGACAATAAGAGACTTACTGAGGATTGCCCACACAGCTCACAGACCAGTTCTGCCAGTAGAGCCCAGTCCCCCTGGCCTGCCTTTTAGGCCTTAACGGTTGCCACCTCGGGGCTTGCATGTTGCTAACTCATTTTTAGATGCCAGCTCTTCCAGAAGGAACTGTGAGCAGACTGGAGCACTAATAGACTGCTGTCAGTTCCCCGGTAGCTCCAGCCAGAAGCACGAATGGAGACAGGCGCGATGTGGGTCAGGGCAGGAAGTTTTGATGACGAACCTCCCGGGGGGCAGCAAAGCAGTCCTGCTCTGGGAGGCATCTGTGCTAAGCTCATGCCGGCCGCCTAGAGAGAACTCCCTGTCCTCTGTGATCTGGAGTCTCCCGTTCAGGATCAAAGTAGCCACCTCGGCAGAGCCCGGAACGCATGGCGAGGGGCACGGCAGCCACGGGATTTGCCGCTGGGACGTGTCGTGTGTAGCCAGAGGTGTGAGGGGATCACCTTGTCTGCTGCAGGAGGGTGGAATAGGAGGAGGAGGGTCGCCTTCCTTGGTTGGGCGGTAGTTACTGCTTGGTTTGCAGACTTAGTATGAGGGTCAGAGATGATGAAGGCAGAGTACGTGGCTCAAATTTTGACACATGCTGGGTTTCTCAGCAGAAGGTGCTGTTCCCGGTAGTGGTGGTGAAGAAACAGGAGAAACTCCATCTCCCATCTTAAAAAAAAAAAAACTAGGGGGGCGGAATGCAGAGAGCCTGTTGCTTTTCCCCCTGAAAGCTGCCTCCCTAAGTAGGGCTGCAGACTCTCTCCCCATTCCCAGGCACTGGTCAGCAGTAGACGCGTTTAAATAAGTGAAATAACAGATGCAAATAAAATGGCAGAACTCAGAAAATGAGCCCCCAGAGAAATGAGAAGTGAAGTAGTTGGAGGCAATAGTGAAAGGAAGGATTAGAAGAGATACTGTAACTATAAATGAATTAAGTAAGAAAGCCATTTCCTACTGCCCTTCCCCTCACCCATCCTACTCCTGCACTCTGGCTTCACTCTTCCTCAAACACTCAGACACGATCCAGCCCAGGAGCCTTTGCTTTTGCTCTTCTCTCTGCTTGAAATTCTCTTACTGAACATTTTCCCTTAGCTCCCTGCTTCACTAGGTCAGGTATCTGCTCAGATCTCCCCTTTGAGAGAAGCCCTCCCTAACTGCCTATCTTAGCTTGGGTTCCCTCACAAGTAGATCCTGAGACAAGGATGGGAGTACAAGTGGTTTGTTTGAGCACACAACCCAAGTAACACCTGCTGGGGAATGGGGACGAAAGAGGAGGGAACGAACGGACCAGAGATGTGCTACCAAGCAAGTACCTTGGGGCCACTTGGAAGTCGGTCCTGCTGAGGAAATCTGAGGGAGGTGAAGACCACACTTCTGAGTTTAGCGTAACCTCAGAGGAGGGCATCTGACACTGTGGAGGGCTGCTCCCAGGGCGTGAATTCCCTAATACTCCTTGCCCTGCTGGCGCCCCAGCATTCCCCCATTGCCAGAAGGAAAATCGCCCCCAGGCAGAAAGTCTCAGGAGGTCATGGGAAGCGGCCTTTGGGGCGAATGCCAAGAGGATGCCGGCAAGGCGGTGGCTGGGCTTATCTGCGACACCACCCTCTTCACAACAGCAACCCCATCAACTCTTCATCCCCTTAGCCCACTTTCTGACTTCCTCACAGAACTTACGCCACCTGATATTCTATCTGTACGTTTGTTATCCGTCTCTCCTGCTAGACAGCAAGCTCCAGGAGGACAGAGCCCTCACATGTCTCTCGGTGCCTCAGGCAGGGATGACACTCGGTGGATGCTCAGTGATTATTTGTCGAATGAGTGACTATTCAGAGAAAGATGGAAACCCGTCATCGACATCATTATCGTCTTCATATCAAGGTGTGGGAGAAGCAGGACAGAAATAAGTTGCAGGAACAAAGGTGATCATTACACAAGGGAGGGCCGTGGCAGGTGCCTGATTAATAATTGTTGGTTTTGCTTTTCTTAAGTTTTTATTTTAATTTGTTAGTTAACATACAGTGTTATTTTAGTTTCTGGTGTACAATATAGTGATTCAGCCCTTCCATCCATCACCCAGTGCTCATCACAAGTGCCCTCCTTAATCCCCATCACCTGTCTCACCCATCCACCTGCCCACCTCCGCTCTGGTCACCATCAGTTTGTTCTCAAGAGTCTGTTTCTTGGTTTGTGTCTCTTTTTTTCCCTTTACCCATTTGTTTCTTAAATTCCACATGAGTGAAATCATGTAATATTTGTCTTTCTCTGACATATTTCACTTAGCATTATAACTCTAACTCCACCCATGTCATTGCAAATGGCAAGATTTATTCTTTATTTTGGCTGAATGATATTCCATTACACGCACGCACGCACGCACTCACACACTTCCCCAGTCGATGGACACTTAGGCTGCTTCCGTATCTTGGCTATTGTAGATGCTGCTGCTGTAAACAAAGGGGTGCATGTATCCCTTAGAATTAGTGTTCTTGTATTCTTCCAGTAAATACCTAGTAGTGAGATTGCTGGATCATAGGGTAGTTCTATTTTTAACTTTTTCAGGAACCTCCATACTGTTTTCCACAGTGGCCGTGCAGTTTGCATTCCCACCAACAACAGCATACAAGGGCTGCTTTTTCTCCAGGTCCTGGCTGACACAGGTGTGATGTGGTATCTCCCAGTAGTTTCGATTTGCATTTTCCAGATGATGAGTGATGTTGAGCATCTTTCATGTGCCTCTTGGCCATCTGTAGGTCTTCTTCAGAGTAATGTGCGTTCATGTCTTCTGCCCATTTTTAATTGGATTATTTAGTTTTTGGGTGTTGAGCTTTACAAGTTTTTTTTTATGTATTTTGGATAGTAACCCTTTATTGGTTATTTCATTGGCAAATATCTTCTCCCATTCCGTAGGTTGCCTTTTGCTGCTGTTGTTTCCTTCAGTGTGCAGAAGCTTTTTATTTCGATAGAGTCCTAATAGTTTACTTTTGCTTTTGTTTCCCTGTTGTTTTTCTTTGTAATGCATAAGGATGAAGACCAGAGAATGATTAGTCATTCCAGTTTCTTGGTCTCATTTTTCTGGGTACTCAAGGATTTCATTCTTTTCATGGTCACGATAGCTATTCCTTTTGCCCCATATGCCAAATGGAAAAAAACCACAAACAACAGAAGTTTCTTTACAGGATGGAAAATGTAATATATCAGAAAGGTCAGGCTAGTCTGGTCTGTTAGAGAGCCCAGGCCCTCACCCAAGACAATAGGGAAAGGAGTGTGAAGGGGACACAGAAAGGAAGCAGAGTAAGATTGATGAAGTGCAGTCCAGGGAAGGAGGCAACGGAAGGGCCTGACAACCTGAGTCCTCACTAACAGTTGACTATTCAAGTGGGATTTTTGTAACTTTTGACATGAGCCTTTTGAGGTGTATCCAAATAAACACAACCCACTCCACAGCCCCAGACCCATACTTGTGATTAAAAGGCCCTGATAGTCCCGCAGTTCAGACCCTGAACTGTCTGCTCCAGGCCACTGGCTGAAATTCACTCCAGGAGGACAGAACTTCTGTAATTTGTTACCACTGACATGGCAGCTTGCCTGGACAGCCCCAGTGGGTCCTGTGCTCTGTGGGTTTGCAGAACCTCCTGCCGCAGAGGACACTGCTATTTCTGGAATGGGCTTCGGCCAGTAACCAGTATCTGAAAAAGACCGGAGAGGGGACAGTGGTAAGCTGACACAGTGGTGACAGAGGTGGGAATCTGGCACCTCTGCATGTCACTTGCCCCAGGTGGCTTTTGTTCTAGAAAGAACAAACCTTTGCCTGGGTGGATAAAAGGCAAATAAATGTTGTGCTTACCAAAGCTATTGGTTTGACAGCCTTTGAATGAAAATTTTTTTAAAAGTCAGAACATTGACTGAAACTTATTCTTAAATAAAATGAGATTCCCAAGTTGTGTTTAGGTACTAGCTGCTTTCTCTCCAGTATCTTCACATCTTCATGTAAACGTCCCTGCCCAAATATTTAATTCCCTGCAGAAATGACAGAAGGGGCCTCATGATAGCCCACTAAAAGAGGTCTGTCCCGTGTCTACACAAGACTGAATCTATACCTTTGATTGAGTTCACTGTCGACTTTTGGGAAACAGCCAGTGTAGAAGGTGTTTTATGGGTTGTGTGAGTGTAATGAAATAATAAATGGTTCTTCTTTATTACTGGAATGACCAGATTAGCCAGCTGTTTCTGTAGTGGGTGAAATTCTGTCACAAATCCCTCTTCCTGAGGTTGATCTGTTGTTAGGACAAGTAAGGTGACCCTACGTGTGACTTGGACCACCGCTTGGGCTCAGAACAGGTCTGGGGGCTGAGGTCATCGACTCATGCCGTTTGCTGTGCAGGTTGGATGACTTCTGTGTTTTAACCTGAATTTCTGTTGCTGCATGAGTCTGATTCCTGTCCTGATTGTGCTTCTTTGCCAAATTGATCTGGCTTTGGTGTCTCTTACCAGTGACTCTGTCTCTTACCAGTGTCTCTGCCTTGTGACTCTCAAAGTTGCTATTCAGGGCCAAAGGCACGAGCCCACGTGGGCTTGGGCCACTTGCTCTGGGGGCACTGAGAAGGGGTCTCAGCATGGGCTGGTGGGAGGCACTCCTGGCCACTCATCCACCGCCCGGCAATTGGCACTGAAGAGAAAGCACGGCGTTTAGGCTAACGAGGTGCCCGCGGTTTTCACTGGCTCAGTGACTTAGGGAGGTGTGTGTCAGGACAAAGAAGGACTCTGCCTGTAGACTCCTAGAGGTCATCTGGAGGTAGGGTTTGGGAAGAAAGAACAAATGAAGGTAGGAAAAAAAGCCAGCACTTAACACAGCAAGAAAGTTGAGTCCTGTTGAGCGTGCCCTCCCGCCTAGTCCTCATTTCCGTGGATGCCCCAGCGCAACTTCTAATTCAGCCTGACTTCTATGTGTCTGGTTTCCAAAAAAAAGCTTTTGTTAATGCTTACTGTAAATTGAGGGGTGGCTTCAGAGATGTTTTCTGAAGAACAAAAACTTTTGCAAATTGTTTCCATAGCACACCAGCATATTTAACAACTGTATATAACCTTATTTGTTCATCCAGCAGGCATTTATTGAACACCTACTATATGCCCAATACTGTACACAGTGATGAAATATAGAGAAGAAATACTCTTTGTCCTGAAAAAGCAAACAGTCTGATGGGGAAACAAGTAACTACAACCACATACGGATGATACTGTCATGTTGACTCCAACCCCACCAACTCAGAAATTATCATAATTTGGGGAAAGACCAAGATAAGGAAGGACTGTACTTTGTGGTAGTCTAGAAAACAGGTCTTCTAAGCAAACTAAAAGAGAAAAGATGAAAGCACTGATCATTCCCCTATTTAAAAGTACAAGTGACTTAAAGGGCCATAAAAGCCTCCACTAACGTGATACAGCAATGAAAACAGAATCCCACTTTAATGACCAGATGAGCTATCAAAGCACCTGCCTAAGAAGGGCAAGCCTCTGACTCTACCGTTGCCATCTGAGTTGAGGGGATGGGACCTCCAGGAAGGAGAAGTGAACAAAAAGTATGAAAGTAAATAGTAATACGATAGGGGCCATGTCCTAGGCCAAGAAGGGGCCAAAAGAGTAGCCATGGCAATGACACACTGGCTTCAGTGAATCAGCGTAGTGCAAGCTGCTATAACAAATAACCCTCAATATCTCAGTGGCTGAATACAATTCAAGTTTATTTATAACTTGCATATTATCCAAGATTGGTTTGTCTTCACTGGTGAGTATCTCCTCTCCTAGCTAGAGTTCAAGGATCCAGGCTCCTTCTTCCTGTCTTAGGAATCTACCATCTTCAGTATGTAGCTTCTTTGGTCTCAAGAACATGAAGGAGAATGTATGGGAGGTTTTCATGGGCTGTGCTGGAAGTGGTGCACATCACTTTTGCCCACGTTCTACTGCTAGCCCCCAACACAGGGCCATACCTTATTGCAAGAGAGGCTGGAAAATGCCGTCTAGCTGTGCGCCCAGGAAGAAGAGGAAATGACTTTGGCAATCAGCTAGGCTGGACTTCCATGCTGAGCTAGAGGAAGAGGTCATTCCACTAAAGGTCAGTTCCATATGGACAGTGACCCTCTTTCTCCCTTACCTTGGTTATCTCTGATGCCTAGTTGAGAATCTCGGGCCCTCTAGGTCATTAGGTATCCACTGTCATTCCTTCCATGCCACGCCTCCCACTAGCCTTGCTTTCTCTCACCTTCCCCCGTTTTATCTCATCAAAGTGCTTATTACTACCTGATTACATCCTTTCTTATTAATCTACTTACTTCCTGGCATTCTTCCTACCCAGATGTAAGCTCCACAAGGACAAGGGTTCTGTCCATCATGTCCACCACTGTATCCCAGTGGCTAGCACACTACCTGGCACATGGGAGGTCCTTAATCACTCACTGCTCAGTGAATGAATGAACCAACTGGGCCCTGGGGGTCTTGAATGGCTTCTTGGAGGAGGTCCAACTTGAGCTGGGTACTGAATAGAATGTGTCTGGGAGAAAAGGGATCAGGGAAAGAAAGGGGGTCAATTAAAAGAAGACAGAAAAGGCCCCAAGATGTAGATTGAACCATTTACAGAGTTGAGGCACACGTCCCTTCAAGCCACATAGTTGAGCTCCTTAACATACAGATCAGCGTTCTAGACTGTTTAGCTGGAGGATGCAGAAAACACCCAGTAAATCCCATCTCTATCCTCAAACAAGTTGTGTTGAGCTCTGCTTTGGGGGCAACTAAGATACTTGCGGTGGCATAGCAAGTCCCTCATCCCAGTCACCAGGGCTTTCCACTGAATGACTTCGGTCTCCCTTTCTGGGGTGACCGGGGTCTTCCCTCATGGACAGCTGCTCCTGTGTGGGGCTTTGGAATCAGATGTACTCCTTTCAAGTCCCAGGTCTAGCATTTACAAACTTTGGGCCCTTGGCAACTTTTTTAACCTCTCTGCACCTTTTCAGTAAATTGCAGATAATCACATGTGCTTCCTGGTTTTATTGTGGGAACCAAATGAGATTACCTCTTTCAAGAGCCGAAGCCAGTGCCCAGTTCGTGTGCGTGCTCATTAAGTGCTGGTATCTGCCTCTTTGGTGGCCCCTAACCCGCCCCCCTCTGCTTCATACAACTCCTGGTCGAGCTGTGGTGAGCTTCTCCTGGGACCCACATTGACTCTTTCATACCCTCATGTTGCGTTGCCTCATAGGAACTGCCAATACTCAAAAACTTTTTACCTCAAAATGGAAATCCCATGCGGTTCTCTTCAGGTGTTTTCCATCCTCGCTGCTAATCCTGTCAGCCCTCCTCCCACTTCTCCCTCTTCCCTGTACCCCTTTCTGAGCCCCAGAGCATTTCTGTTGAACCTGTATGGCACTCTGGGCCTCTCTCAGGGTACACACTTGATCCCATGTGGGATTATCATCTAATCTGTCTAGTGTGGCTACTAGGTTATGAACTCCCAGGGGCACCAATGGTTTCTCTTAAAGTATGTCTGCACAATACCTTGAACTTAATAAGAGGTGACACATTCTATTTCCCAGACCCAAGTGTGATTAGACAGGGACTCCAGTGTACTTGGAGGGACTAAGGTTGAGATCGCTGGTGAGCCTCTGAACCATGCCAGCCATCTCTGGGGCCCAAGGCCCTTGCTCTCTAATGTGACCCTCTAGAATCAGTTGCCTGCTGTAACTTTTTTTTCCCCCTCTTCTCCTCTCACCTCTGACTGCCTCCTTAATAAATCAACCTGAGAAGAGAAGCAAGACGGAAATTCCTTGAACCTGGGAGGGAGAAACAGGGTGTCATTTATCTATTTTGAAAGATTGTTGAGTTTGGGATCCTCATTTGCTTATTTAAGAACTAGAAAGTTGAACCATAGGAAATTGACAATATCCAACTATTTTATCAATTTCATATGGTTCAGCCCAGTTTTGGTATTTGGGCTTATTCACAGTCATTCGTAGGTGAAGTGGTCTGATCCCTCCATGTAGTCCACTCACCCAAATGCTTGGTAAGAGGGGTCCCCAGAGAGGCTATGCATAGCTCCTGATGGGTCTGTAGCCTACAGTAGGTTCTGTCATTGCTTGTGGAGTTTCTGTCACAGGCTCTGGATTCAAAAATGGCTAGTTCATTTCCCTTTTCCCTGCAGGTGCCAACATAAGTGTTTGATCTCTGGGATATATGCCAAGACCTCCAGGCTTGAGTTTTCAAGTCTTCTGGAGATCAAAGGCTCTCCTCATCCCCACGTGGGTTTCTCTGTGCTCTGTGGGTTTCACCAAAGCCAGTCCAGCTCCTCCAAGGCCCAGTGGCAGAGTGCCCAAGAGACAAGGGAGGAAGAGAAGGACCTCCCATATTTCTAAATATTGCAACCCATGGGGCAGATGAGTGTGAAGGGCAAGATGTATGGTTTGTTCAAGTAAACTATAAATTAAAAATGCAGAAACTTTAGATAGATTCAGTTATTTATGAACTAGATCCACCTGAATGGGCTGGCCAGGAGCCTCTCAGCCTTCTTGGGGCGCCTCGGTGGCTCAGTCAGTTAAGCGTCCGACTCTTGATTTTGGCTCAGGTCATCTCATGGTCTGTGAGATTGAGCCCCACGTCGTGCTCTGCACTGACAACGTGGAGCCTGCTTGGGATTCTCTCTCTCTCCTCTCTGTCTGCCCCTCCCCCCACTTGTGTGTACACATACTCTTCCTCAAATATTTTTAAAATGCAGAAACTAGATAGTTATGAACTAGATCCACCTGAATGGGCTGGCCAGGAGCCTCTCAAGTTTTCTTTTTAAGCACCCAAAGGAATGTACAGGACCTTAACAATCTTTGTATTTGACACCTTCAATCAATGCATGTGACTTTTTTTTGAACTTTTTTTAAATGTTTATTTATTTCGGAGACAGAGCATGAGTAGGGGAGGGGCAGAGAGAGAGGGGGACACAGAATCCGAAGCAGGCTCCAGGCTCTGAGCTGTCAGCACAGAGCCTGACGCGGGGCTCGAACCCACAGACTGTGAGATCATGACCTGAACTGAAGCCAGACACTCAACTGACTGAGCCGCCCAGGCGCCCCCAATGCATGTGACTTTTCAATAAAGTACTCCATTTTCAGTAGAAAATATCCTAAAGACAAAAGAACAGAAAGAAATCTAAGGCTGAGTTCAGTTGTCTTATTGTAGTCATTTTGAGACTATTCAAATAAGAAATTATGCCACTGTCATTAACAACCAAGATTTTTAGCCTAAGAGAAAAGAGATCAATTATAAAATCAAGGCAGTTAAATTAAAACCTGTAATCTTAGATTTGAATTGGAAATAGCAGTTTGAACTCATGATTTATCTTCACCTTCTGAAACTTACATATTCTCTAGCTCTATTGAGAAATCTCAGAGTCAATGACAACCCGGCAAAAATGAGTGCCCGTGGCATGCAGAGTGTGCTCTCTTAAAGCCTGTTCCCTCTGACGGGAGCCAGGGCTTTGTGGGGAAAGGGCTGATTCCATGTCTGGGCAGCAAACATGCAAGGTGAACCTGGGACACCTTATCACACCTTAAAACTCTGACAGAGGAGGAGACAGACCTTGAGAGGTCCAGCTCAGTGCCACACAGGAAGCGGCACCTTGGGAAGAGCCAGGAGGCCCGGTCTCTGCCCTTGCAGAAGGCAGCCTCACCCAGGCAGGCCTCCAAGCCGCAGCCCTCTCAGGTAATGTTCCTACCAGAATCCAGAGCTGTCTGACCAGGTTTCCTCACTGCCACGCTTAAGGGATTTTGACAACAAATCCATTTGGAGCCATTTTGGCACCGGAGAACTTCACACATTAGCCAGCAGCACAAGCGAGACATCCCAGGTCTGAAATGCACGTTTGTGTGCTGTGAGGGTTACATTTCTAACTCCCCCAAGACTACGGGTACCCTGACCACATTCCCTCGCCCTGCCACTTCGGTGCACAGAAGCCTGATTTATAGCTCCCAGGCACTGCAGTTGTTGTTGGAGGGCTTTATCTGGCCAGGGAGCCTGCTTTTCTAGAAGTAGCAGATAAATCCCCCAACTCCCTCACCTCTAAAATGTGTGTTCTGCACTGGCTGCCAATAGATCCAGCCCCAGTTCCTCACTGTGTTCATGAGTGCACCCTTTATTGGCTTTCTTCCCTTCCTTTTCTCACTTCCCCATTACTCCCGATTGGTAGCTTCCTAGAGTTCTCTCCTAAATAAACTTGGACATGAACCTTTGTCTCAGTGCCTGTTCTGGGGGACACCAAACTCTTCATTCTCTGAGTCTGTCTTCCATGGGCAAATAGGGAAAGAGCCACTGTCCATGGAGAGTGAGCCTCCCTGAGCATCACCGCAGACTCAGCTAGACTAAAGCTAATCGAGTCACAAGAGAACACATCTTTTCTGACTCCAGATTTGATATATCATGCATTAAGTGTTCCCCACTCAGAAATCATGCCTCGTGTTTTTTAAAATTTATTTTGAGGGACAGAGAGCGAGCGAGCATGCACACGTGCGAGCGCAAGTGGGGTAGGGACAGAGAGAGAATCCCAAGCAGGCTCCATGATTTGCAAGGAGCCCAGCATGGGGCTTGATGCCATAACCATGAGATCATGACCTGAGTCGGACGCTTAACCAATTGAGCCACTTTAGGCACCCCATGCCTTGTCTTTTATAGAGAGCACAGAACTCATTATAAATGTCTAGGTTTTGGAGTGAAAAGGTCCTTGGAAAAGAATTCCTTTTGGCTGGCAGGCTGATGTATTCATAGCTTCTTTGTTGGCCCCTTAAAGGGCATTACTTCTCCTCTACCTACGAAGATACTAATTAGCAAATAATAATTCTAAGTAAGTGCAGTGGAGGTGGTATATGGGGTCTTTTGCAAGTATTTTTAAATTTTTCATTGTCACTGATGATCTCTAAGTAAATTTTAAGAGCCTAATCTCTACCTAGGAGAGGAGATTTATTAGCATATATAATTGGATGTCATGTGCTAATTACCTTATTGCTTCATAATTTAACCAAGCCAAGGGCATCCGTCCAAGAAAACAAGAGGCTCCATGTACCATACTGGAAACAGAACCCTTTCCTCTTACATCCAGTGGCTGTGTGCAATGTCTTCTGAAATAGGTGATTTTCACAGGCTTTCACTGACCTGTTTCTCCCATTCCAGCTCCACTTTCTTCTCTGGAATGTCACCAGTGCCCATGTGCATGACATCACATCTGTAGTTTGAGCAGAAATGAAGGGACTTTACAACACCATATTCATCTTAGTGGCCAGAGTGCCTTCTTTCTTCTCCATTTTCCTGCTTGAATTTAAAGGAAAGAAGAGGGGCGCCTGGGTGGCTCAGTGGGTTAAATGTCTGACTTCAGCTCAGGTCATGATCTCGAGGTTCGTGAGTTCGAGCCCCACATCAGGCTCTGTGCTGACAGCTCAGTGCCTGGAGCCTGCTTTGGATTCTGTGTCTTCCTCTCTCTCTGCCCCTCCCCCACTCATGCTCTGTCCCGCTCTGTCTCTCAAAAAATGAATTAACATTTAAGAAAAAATTTTTAAAGGAAAGAACACCAACCTCACCTGGTTGTTTGCAAATTGTGAAAACAGATTTGTGACATTCACCCTTTTCTAAATCTTGGAAGTATTTCTTTTTCTAATGTTTATTTTTTTATTTTGTGTGTGTGTGTGAGAGAGAGAGAGAGAGAGCACACATGCGAGGGTCAGAGAGAGCAGGGGATAAGAGGATCTGAAGCAGGCTCTGTTGCAATAGCACAGAGCCCGACGCGGGGCTGGAACTCACGAACCACGAGATCACGGTCTCAGCTCAAGTCGGACGCCTAACCTACTGAGCCACCCAGGCACCCCTTGGAAGTATTTCTTAACTACCCATTTGGTTCTCCTGAGAGATCAAATTCCTTATTTCTGATCATTGTTCTCCTTTCTCCACGGAACCTGTTTGCAAACCTGTAAAACCGCCTGTGTCTCTTTAAGGGATGTGAGGCTGGTGAAGCAAGTGTTGAGCCGAGCCCCCATCCGTCCCTCTCTAGTTGAAGCTCCTGTACGCATGTCTTGAAAACTGGAACAAATGTGTCACTTCTTGGTGATGGGCTGGTCATTTGCAGCAAGGTTGTTGGAAAGGAAGCACTCTACCACTAAGAACATGCTGTCCTCTCTGGCAAAGCTAACCTTGGGGTTGGCCTAATTACTACATTGAGCTATTTAGATAGTTTTTTTGAGCAAAACAGTGGAATGTCACTAACTTAATATTTTTCACCCTAATGCCTACTTGTTGCCTTGGCCTCTCCTTCTTTAAACTCATGCTACTTGAATGTGGTCTGCTTCCTGGCAGCACCAGCATCCCAGAGGAACCTGTTCTTGGCTCAGCTGGCTGAAGCGCTTCTGGAACCCTAAAATCCAGAGGACTGATTTCTTAGAGAACAGAGGAGAGGTTCTGGGTTTTTGTTTTGTTTTGGAAGTAGAACCTGATGGATGTGTCGAGTGGCAGATAGTGACTAAGCAAGCCGAAGGGCGCCACAGCCAGGCTCGACACTGGCATGGGAGGAAGATGTCGCCAAGGGAAGTGCATGGGTCAGGAGACCTGAGCTTGGGTTTTGCCTCTGCCAAAACTCAGTTCTGCGATCCCAGGCCAGATCTTTGAATGTTGATTTCCTCATCATTACATGAGAGGGGTGGCCCAAACAGCAGCTTTCGGTGTGTTGACTGCTACCCGTTGCAAGAAACACATTTTTACCAGCATGCGCACCCGCGACAGAAACAATCGCTTCACCAAACAATACTTACTACGTGCGGTGCATTTTGGTATTTTCTATCCTATTCTCTTCTATTTCATTGTTTTAAAAATGCTAGTCTTGACCTGCTGAACGGATTTCACAGTCCACTAATGTGTCATGCCCTATGGTTTGAAAAAACACAGAACTCTTTAATTTCCGAGGGCCCCTGTTAGATGCCTAAAGGAATTTTCTTAAAACAATAGCTGATCTGCGACAGATGGCTACATGCTTACATTCTGGAGGAAGTGCATGGTATAGAACATGGCAGCAGAATGACCTGAAGATAAACAAGCAAATTATAAACCGCTTCCGAGAATGCATAGTGCTGCAGCTCTGACAGTGACTCAGAGAATTAGGATCTCCAAGTCCTTACAGTGAATGCTGCCCCAGTAAACCCACAGCAGAGACTGGGGACGTGCGACCTGTCAGAGAGGCCACGGGCTCCCTGACTGTGGGCAGCCTTCTTTCTAGTTTCCAGATTGTAAGACCCTCCTCCCCCAAAGAGTGATCTCTAGTGGCCTCATCTTTGTTTACACTTCATTCACCAAGAAGACAGGCAAATAAAGAAAAAAGAAACTTTGAGAGCTCCAGACTTTCCTCTTTTGAACTGTGACCCCAATCCTGGCTTCTTGGTCTTCTTTTGTTCCCAGTTCAGGAAGGGGAACAATATTTAGTGAGCAGGGATGAGGCAAGGACTTTGTCGTTTCATTGGCTCCTCTGAACAACGCCGGGAAGGCTCTAGGATTCCCCACTTTGCAGAGGAGGGTACAGAGGCCTAAAGAGTTGAGTAACTTGTTTTGGATCCACTGCTGCTGTGAAGAGTCCCCATCCTTCCATCCCAGAACTCAGGGTCTTTCCCCCAGCATGAACACAGTCCTTCTTGGGCATACTGCAGCCCCACTTATCTTGGTGACCGGCAGAAAACGGGCATAAGCAGCACAGGACAGGACTCAGGAGAGAGTCCAAACCGCCATTTGTAAAGATGGGGAAGTGGACTCCTGGGAAGGTTCAGTGACTCGTGTAAGGGCACAGAACTGCCAGTAGGACCCAGGCCTCTAGTGGTCTTTCCACAGGATGTCAGACACGAAGACAGCAACAACGGTGACAGCAATAATTAAACAGTACTCCTAGTATGCAGCCTTATTTTATTTTAGAAGTTGGGGAAATATTTTTAGGGGAAAAATCGTTCTAGATCCTTTTAGTGTATAAATAAATACACAAGACGTGTTCTTTTCTGTGAGTGCTGGAATGTTTCAGGACACTGGAACTTGTTAGGAAGCCTAGATTTTTCTGATGCTGAGGGGTCCATTGGATGCTTTGTCCACAGTGGGAAACAATTCTGAATTACTGTGGTTCTCCAGAAAAGTCCAGCAGGGACAGACTGGGAACCCGGCTCTGGTGTCAGGCTGCTCTAGAAGTGGCAGGAGCTCAATGCTCCCTATCTGGCTCCTTCCTCCACACCCCCAAGCAGAGTAGGCAAGGGGCTGGTTGCCAAGGAAGGAAGGGCAGGCGGGAATGAATGGTTGCACTTGGTGAGACCCTCCCTCCCTAGCTCCCCAACAGATCTGAGGACTCAGGCAGCAGTAATAGAGACCCGGAGTACATTTCTGTTTTGCTTACCAGGCTGACTATGGCTGAGGATTGGCTTCAGCATAGCAGGGACCTGGGGAGCAAATGGGTGATGGTGACGTATCTGTGACACTGACCCTCTCAGATGCTCCTTAATATATTCGTGTGCTAACACATTCCCTGCTGCTTTCTGTCACAGGGCATCAGAGTGGATGGGATTGTGGAGAAATGTGTTCCCGGCAAGAAATCCTTGTGATGGGTGGGAGGGAAGGAAGGTTAGTTAGGTGGACGTGGGTAGTTATACCTGTAGGCACTCTAAGAATATTTAAAAATCCAAAAGGCAATTCCGTTTCTGGATCCCTTTGGACATCTCTGAAATTTTCACCACACACAGCATTCAGACTTTGATTTCGGCTGCCACCTTCCCCTTTTCAATTCTGGAGAGCTTGAGAGAAGGAAGGAGCAGCACGGGGAAAGAGTCAGCGGCAGGGGTGCAGAGGGGCTTGGAAGACAGGCCAGGGGTAAGCATTTTGCACTCCTCCTAGGGCTGATCAACCTGTAAGGGAATGAGAAGTTAGGCCAGAAAAAGCAGCAGTGAATGAGTACCAGCCCTCGCAGGACAGGAGAGGCCAAGGGCAAGATTCTATTTCCGCCTTATCTTTACCCCTTCGCAACCGTTCCTAAACGCGAGCCCCTTCCTGTCCTTAGAAATGGCCCTTCCAAGAGAGTGGCAGCCACTAGTTTTCCTCCACTTCCAAGTCACTTCATTTCAGATGAACCCAGTGACCAGATCTGCGCTTTCAATACATCACTATGCATCAGGTCTAGACAATTACATTATATTCAGAGTTTGACAGGGAAATGAACTAAGTTCAGTCTATAAAGACTTTTCACTGCCCTGTGGACATTTCCTACAATGGTATTCTCTTTCAGCAGTTTGGTTTTACGGTGTCTGTATTTCTGGAATATGACAGATCTTCTGGGCACTTTCTGGAAGATTCACTCAGTCCCTGGTTACACCTAATCCTATGCATGATATAGACAGTGGCAATTCAGAATCTTTGGTTTTTATTTTGAGAAGCACTAGATACTTTTTATGTGGCAGACAGCCTACTCTACACCCGTCCCCAATCAGCCTTAGTTTAGGCAAACATTTCAGTACTTGTTTGGGAAAGAGCAGCAGCTTGGAAGCCAAACAGACAGAGTTTCTAGTCCCAGATCATCCACTGGCCAGGTGTGTGAGACTTTGGAAATTTACAAACTCTCTCTGATTTCTTTTTCCTTATCTGTAAAATGGGAGTAGTACTTTAATCTTTAGGTTGTGTGAAAATCCCATGAGTGTAATACACCTGATGACCAGCTTGGCATGTAGCGGAGCTCCTAGTGAGAGCCTATAGTTTTGGACAGGAGAAATGAAACAGCCCAGAACCTTTTTTCTGCTGTAGGGGATAAAAATGAGACACATAGCCCTATTTCCCATTGTAATCCATGCCCTTATCTACCCCTTTTTTGGAGAGCAATAACAAAGGAAGGAGAGGACAAGTACCAGGCAAGGCAAGCAACTGGCTCTAGGAAAATAGATGCAATAGTGGGAGGGTGGATTAGTTTTCTATTGTGTAACAACATATTACAAATGTAGCAGCTTAAAACACTATCCATTTATTATCTTGAAGTTTCCATGGGTCTGGAGTCTGGGCACAGGTCCACTGGGGTCCTCTGCTCAGGGTCCCAGTTGTCTGCAGTCAAGGTTTTCGTTGGGGCTGAGTTCTCATCTGAGGCCTGGGGGCTTCCCCCAAGCGCAGTGGTTGTTGGCAAAACGCATTTCCTTGAACTTGTAGAACGGAGGCCGTCCGCTATTACTGTCTGCCATTATTTGCCACTCAGCCTTCTCTACAGTGTGGCGGTTTGTTTCTTCAAGGGCGACAAGAAAATTTCTCTGCTGCTGCTTGTCTTTTTTTTTTTTTTAAGGGCTCACCTGATTAGGCTAGATACACTCAAGAAAATTATCTTTTTGATTAACTCACAGTCACGGGAATAGGGATCTCAAAATCTCCATTGCCATATAATGTAACATAATTCCCAGGTTCCACCTACACTCAAGGGGGGTGGGGGACAACACAGGGTACACACACAAGAGGACAGGAATCTTGAAGGCTCTCCTAGAATTCCGCCTACCACAGACGGGCCCCTGATGTATCCAAATAAGCAGAGGAGAAACTCTTGCTTCTCTTTGTAGTATTTTTATGAGGAAGAACATTACTGGGAGTACTAAGCCCACTAGCTCTCATGGCTGAGCCATGGTGTAACTGTTAAACAGGGAAGAGAAGGGTGCAGAGTGCATGTGAAGATGTCTGACAACTTTGAAATGGCAGTGGTGCAATGAGCTTATGAATGAGTGTATTAAACTTTCATTGAACTGTTACTTACAGAAAGGAATACATTTTTTTTTAAGAAGGAAAATGGGAGTTTTCCCTGGAAGAGCTCCATTAGTGCCTGTATGTCTGCCTCCAGTGGACACATAATACTAGTTAATGCTCTGTAACCAAAGGACAAAACTGAAAGCAAAGGGATTAAAGAGTTTTCCTTCCCTTCCCCGTCTAAGAGATAAACACAATTGTAGCAACTGATGAGTAAAATGTTTACCTGCTAATGCGTGGCAGAAATCCATTATAGCTTCTCCGCAGATAAAGAAACAGACTGGATGGGGAGAGGTAAGGATTCCCAGCCCTGAATGCTGTCATTGAGAGAGCTGGGTCTTCCTAGGAACTGTGACTTGGCTGACTGTGCTGGAACTTGTGTTAGTCTTTGCATCTATGAATCCACAACCCTGAGCAGCAGGCAGAGCGTGGCAGCCCAGAAACTCGGCGCTGCCTTGCCCAGTAGGCACAGCAAGAATGTGTTTATGGCATCAGCAAGTCAGGGGTACCTGAAAAATGCTTTTTTCCCCAAATAACTTTGTATTTAATATTTAATAACGAAGAAAGAGAATTTTACAGAACTTCTTTACATTTGTTTTGTGATTGCTAATTTATGCTTTAATTTGGGATTAACCTGTGCAGAAAGGTGGAGTTGGAGGAGTAGAGACTATGACCTTTTTGGTGTTAGGGTCTTTAGAAGTCTAGAGGTCTTAGACTATCCCTCGGGAATGGTAGAATAGTAGAACACAGGAGTCAGCCAGAGGTCTCTTCTCCCAACCTCCTGCCTCCAGGCAGGATTACATCTAAACCGTTTTCCCACAAAAGCAGAGAACAGATGCTCCAGGAGGGCAAGGATTCTTGTGGGTTTTGTTCTGTGCTGTATCCCAGCACCCAGCACTGTGCCTAGGACATAAGAGCTATTTGGAAAACATCCCAGGTGTGGATAGAGGTTTTCATTTGCAGCGGTCTCTTCCCTCCTACCTTGTTGCCCGTCTCCTTTCACTCATAAGATCCCAAGGCATCATCACTTAACGTTCTGTGCTTCTCACATATGCCTCATGATAAAAACTAATCTGAGGCACTTTTCAAGTACAGAGATTACTAGGCCTCTGTTGGAAATTCTGGTTCAGGAAGTCTAGGCCGGAGCCCAGGAATCTGTGTTTCTGACAAGCACTTCTGGTTGAGTCTTTTCTTCAGATGAACGCTGAAATAAATAGCAGGAGCCCAGCTCTTCCCCACACTGAGGTTAAGGAGCCATGATCACTTGACCATGGTTTCTGAGGGGCTATCAAAAGTTAACATCCTGAGCTGCTCGTCAGTGGTGCTATGGGAATGAGGGGCTATATAGCCTTCTGATCTATCCCCAAGTCACCTGGACCCAGCCCTGAATCCTGGCTCCTACCTTCCTGAAAGGATGGGCCTGGGAGAGGAGGTGCTCAGGAGTCCCTCTATTCCTAGAACTGCCCACTGAGCTTCTTGGCCTCCTCTTTTCCCCAGACAAGCTCTCCGTTCAGTCCCTTCTTCCAGCTGTCATGAGCACATGAATTCCCACCTGCCTCTGTTAAGTCTGCTAATGACCTCTGCATGCAGGCAGGGGCTGACTTTTTAGTCAATCTTAGTCACTGAACCAGAGCATTTCTCCAAGGGTGGCTAAATAAAGCCTCTGTCTCAGCACTTCCCCTACTTTACATGGGAGAGGAGGGAGGGAGGCTCTGATCCAGATGTGGCCTGCCCTTTCTACCCACCTCATGTGAGGCCTGAAGAGGCTGGTCTCTCCCTCAGGGATTCCTCCCAGGGTTTCTTATCCCCAGGACTCAGTGACCCCTGATTGGTTCACCAAGCACTTACAGTTTACAAGGAAAGGGTTGAAGTTATAGAGTAACTCAAGAAAGAAAAGTTGCTGCCTTTATGCTTGGCCCCACAGAACTTTGCCCTAAGAATACTCTCCCCTACCCAGGGAGATCATCCTGGGATCTCTAACCCTTGGGCCTGAATTTCTTCTTGGAGATTAAACACCAAGGAAGAAAACAATCTAGGTCAAAGGGAGTAATCTGCTCTGTAGTTGAAGGTGAGAGAATAGAACAGAGTATTTGTTTATGGTTGTCCAGTAGAATAGCTACCTGTAGCTGTTTAAACTTAAATTTTTGAAAAATTAAAAATCGTTTAATAGCCAGTGTGGCTAGTGGCTACCACTTTGGATGGCACAGCTAATAGGGCATTTAATCATCACAGAAACTTCTGTTGGATGGCACTGTTTTAGAGGTATGGCATTGTCCCTTTGACCCTGTCCATGTGATGTTTCTTTAGCATCTTGGGAAATATGTCTTTGTTTCTATTGGCAGTCTTTGTGGTTATGATGCATTATTCTAGGGGAAAAAACCCCACTATTGAAGACTGCATTAGAAAACAAAACCAAAACCAAAAATAACTGCCATAAATGTAGTACTGGGTGGGAGGGATTAATTATCCAAAGGTTGTATTTTCCCCAGTTTTTTTCTATTTTCCTTCTACAAAACTATCGTTCCTCCTTTTCCATTTGCCTTTCTGCTTTATCTGTAGATTATCTGGTTCTGTGCAAGGTTTCCCAGACAAGTGAAATGATAAACCAGACTTCAAAAAGAAAAGGATCAAAGAAGAACCAAAAATTTGTTTGGGGCACGGGAATAAATGGTTGGGCAGAACACCCCCAAATCACACACTGGGGGAAAGAGGGAAAGCAGTGGAAGGAGACGAGACTGGGAGGAACAGGGGTCTGGTCTGGATAGCAGGCCTGGCAGGTGAAGCACTGGGGGCCAGTTCTCACCATTCCTGAGGCTGGCAAGCTGCCCAGGCGCTCCGGAATTCCTCTGTGCAGTAACTTCCTAACCAAAATCTTCCTGCTTAGAACCATTTCCTCCCATAAGAATTTGTCTTCAACTCATGGTGGATCTCCATCCTAGACTCAGTGTGTGCATGAAGACGACCTTGAGGTTAAATGCTGTGTTTGGGGGAAAGAGGCCTCCTTCCCTACGAGTTGCAAGGACAGTACACCTCTTCTCACCAGCGCTGCCTGGTTTCCTCACTGAACCCCTGGGACCTCTGTAATGGGCTCTTCAGTGCATGTCCTCTCCCCTGCATGAAACTAGGGAAGCTGAGCAATGCTTCGAAAGACAGCAGGCGATGGAGTCGGCAGGTGATAGGCAGGGTAAGGTGAAACAGTGAGGGTTGGGGGCCCAGGGTCACAGGAGACAACAAGACAGGGGAGAAGCAAAGTTCAGGTGGGCATCAGGAGCAGGTGTACAGAAGTATAGTTCCAGGCCCTGTGGCCAGAAGACTGGAGCTGGGGTGACCTTTTTGACTCATTCCTGAGGCTTTTGTCTGCATACTTTCTAAAAAACGTTCATTTATTTATTTGGGGGAGGGGAGGGGCAGAGAGGGAAGAGAGAAAGAATCCCAAGCAGGCTCCATGCGGGGCTCAAACTCACGAACCGTGAGGTCATGGCCTGAGCCAAAATCAAGAGTCAGACACTTAACTGATTGAGCCACGCAGGCGCCCCTCTGCATTCTTGGAAGGCAGGACCTCCCATGCCACCCCCTAAGCAAGGCTGGCCAGGAGTTTGTCCAGGTTGATGAGTGACTGTGTCAGAGAGCATAAAATGAAAGGTGTGGAGAGGATGTTAGCTGGTCACAGGCAGATGGTTGGTGTCCTGGGGTCTCCCATCCCTTAGCTCGGGGGCAAAGGGTGTCTTTCTCCATACTGTAAGCCACAAACCTTTCCCCAGCCTTGTGTGAGTTCCTGATGTGAATGCAGCAGTCTGGACTTCCACTCCACACAGATTCCCCGCCCCTGCCCCCCTCCCCACCCAGAGTCTGCCAGATGCACAATTTAAAGCTTATGATGTATAACACCCCGTTTCTCTCTCTGTCTCACAGCCGTCTCCAACCTGGACATTGAGAGTAAGCTGAGCGTATACTACCGCGCCCCGTGGCACCAGCAGAGAAACATCTTCCTCCCGGCCACGAGGCCGCCCTGCGTGGAGGAGCTGCACCGCCGTGCCCGGCAGAGCCCGCAAGCCCTGCGCAGAGGTGACTGATTCCGGGATTGGGGGTGTTGATTTTCAGGGAGAGGGCATGGAGCTTGTCCATCTGAGGGGGGGGGGTTCTTTCTCTGTGCCATCAGTTCCGGCACCATCCCTTGTTACACAGCAAGTACTTCGAAATGATCCCTTTTCTACCCTGAAATGAAATTCGTGGGTAATTATATACATAATTAAAAATAGCATTATCTGAATATGATAATAAAAAGAATTTCAAAGGAAAATTATTTCTGATATTTGCAGTATACAATGCCTGGGCACGACTGCACTAGAAGACATAATAAAGCAGTCAGATGTCTGTGCCTATCAAAAGTAGGTTTGGATTAAGTCAAGACAATCAGAAGCCATTCTGAACAAAAAGTAGAGGGAAATGAAAGGGCAGAGGATACAACCATAAAAACTGGTATGTTCTGCATATATTAAGCATGAGCAAAAAAAGACTAGAAAAAAAACCTTTGGATTATAATTTAAAGAGAATTAGATTTGACTCAGAAATAGGTTCTAGGCTTTTCTGTTACAGGAAATTCTGATAGGACATTTGTGGGACCTAGAGCACTATTTCATTGTTTAGGAACATCCTGTGCATTGTAGGAGGGCTGTCGTCCTTGGCTCCTGCCTAAACCTGCCCCCCTACCCCCTGCCCCAGGGGATCCCGCTCCTGTTGCGAACCATTCTACAGCGGAGTGAGTGGCAGCTCGGAGAAGTCCAGAACCTCGCTTAGGGTCACACACAGCCCATTTAGGTAGAGTGCCAAGATTCAGAGCCAGGCCTCCAGACCCCTGGCCAGAGCTCTTTTCCTCCTCACCATACACTGTGTCCTAGGAAAATAAATATTTCTCTTTCTCTTTCATTCTGAGAAAGCCAGAGACAGGCACAGAACAAAGTAGAAGATAACAGCCTTCTCTTACCTTCCAGGGGCTCAAAACCATTCTAATTAGGACAAGGAGATTAAAAACTGGCATCACCCTTTTAGAGACCCCTAAATTGGGTATGAGAAGTTGGCAGGCGAGCTTTTTCGGCCTTTAGATTTTCGCTGTGGAGACAGATGGTATCTGTACATTCAATGTCTTTTTTCCAAATTCCCTATGTTCCTTTAAGGAATGGTATCTTCCAAAAGCATTACAATTCAAATAAAATAAATAATGTCACTAGCAGGATGGAGAAATGACAAATTTGTTTTCAGCTTATTTTCTTCCACATGTGTATGACTTCTCCCTTTTCCCATATCCCTGTGTTCTCCCCCTTTAATGAAAGAATTAACCTACTAATATCCCTAACGCAACTGTTGCTAAAAATGCCCCTTGGTTATTAGTAGCAGATACTGTGACACTTAGGATGAAGAGTGATGATGGGTATTCTCTAGAGGTATCTCTGGCCTTCTTACTATTGACTTTGATTTTTAAAGTTGAGTCACTTCGATTTTATGGTTGGCTGAAAAGTCCTTCTTTACCAAATTTTTAGTGCAGGCCACCTTCTGGAAATCTTCCTTAACATACTCCCCATTCCTTTGCAGCCTCGATTAGGCCCCTTTCCCCTAATACTATCCTTTGACTCCTCCCAATCGTGCCACTTACAAGCTTATAACTAACCTCTTACAAGCCTATCTCCACTCTTAATCCATGAGCAACTGAAGAGCTAGGATGAGATCTTATTCATTTTTATTCAAAGCACTTAGCATGAACCTGACACAAAGTAGGTCCTCAATGAATGTGTAAGTACATCAAATTCTGTAAAAAACTGGTTGAGCATAGAGGGCATAGAATGATGACAGGGGAGTCTGATCATTCTCACTAAATACTTTCTCTGATCCCATCATCAGAGAGCTTGAGTTGTGGTAGCCCTTTAGACACAATTATTTTTATCCCTTTATTATTATTCATAAGTCATCCCTGATTAGATTTTCCCAGATTCAACCAGATAACATCAAGCTGCTTGTACACTATCCCATTTCACTGTGTTGTCAGCTTTGGACTCAATGACAGAACTGAGGAACAGCCAGTGCCAATATCAGTTTTCTCAGAACTTCCTCCTGGGGACTGAGAGGGATACAGGGCCTCCTGGGGTTTTGGAAGACCTCAGAGCTGTGTCTCGCCCTCCCAGACTGGCTTTCTTTGAGGTTGTCTCAACAGCAAATCTTGGGTGTAGTAGTTTTAATAGCACTGCAGAGAGCCATAAACAGGAATTATAGGCATCATAGAATTAAAAACATGCAGCGTGGAATTAAAATTAGAAAGTGACTTTTTTTTTTTTTTTTAACCTTGTCCCAGAAACATAGTAGCTTAGCACTGCATTCATCAGAATACCACTTCTGCCATCTGGTGGCCGTGACTAATAGCTAGCCGACAAGGGCCTTGCTCCGCAGTCGCCGGAGTAAGCTCCCTGTAGGTTCTCTATTTGGACAGCCCAAAGGTCCTGGCTTCCACCAGCAGTGAGTGGATAATGAAGCAGAGACAAGTGAAGCTGTGGTGGCGGCAGCACTGTGCTCCTTTTGGAGATGAGGCTGTAAGGAGGGAGCTGATGGGACTGAGATCAGAACCTTAGAAATTGGCTGCTTTTGAGATCTGCTCAATAGCAGTCCCTTCAACAAAGTCTACTGAGCTCCAAGCATTGTGCTAAACCTAGGATTCAGAGGGTAATAACTAACATTTGGGCCCTGTCCACGAGGAATACCTGTCTAGTGAGGTAGTAAACAGGGAATTCAACAGGGATGTGGGTGCTCAGAGGAAAGGACCGATCATGCCATGGAGCTTCAGAGAAGGCTTCCCAGAGCAAGTTGCACCTCAATGCATTTCAAATTAGAACCTGATTCCTCTCCCCCCCCCTTTTTTCTTGGCAATTCTTTATGCTCAGAGCCAAATGGCTTAAAGTAATGCCACTGTTTGTTTCTAAGAAGAGAGAGGGAGAAATTACTAAGTGGCTATAAAGAGAGATTTATATTTTATATTTCCTTCCTTTCAAGGTTCAGGGCTGAGGTCTAAGTTCCATTAGCCTAAGGGAATAACGACCAAGAGTCTACTGCAGTTTCAGACTCCAGTAGATGAATGTTCTCCCCACCCCACCGCCAGAAAAAAAAGTATTATTAGGGAGTCATTAATCTAGCCTGCCTCTTCCCAGCCTCGGGCAAATGAAAGAGAGAGATTTAAGAAAGTGTAGGAAGGGAGCAACTGAATGGGAAATTGAGTTGATATGTCCCTCCTGACTCCCTTCCTCTGACCTTTTCCTAACCAGTGACACCTGTATTCTACTCGTTATGAATTTTAAAATGTACCTTTTTCTTTGTGCTGCCCGTTTAGAAAAGCCCACTGCTTGCTTGCAGAGAAAAACAGGTGGTGGCAGTGGAAAGACATTTATTTCAAAAGGTCTTTCTGATGAACACTGGCTGTGGCGGCAGTTTAGCAAAGACTACCTACCAGTATGTGACTTTGTACCTTGGACTTGTGAGGGGTCATAAGATTTCAGGCCCTGGGCAGGAGTGTAGGCTGGATTGGGCAGGCAGGGTGGCTGTTAGTGTGGTGTGTTGGGCAGGGTATGCTTTGGAGCTCACTGAGACACCCAGAGAACAAAACTGTGCTCTTGATGCCGCAGTGATTCTTGTTAAGAAGCCAGGAGCACTTCATCCCACGCATGGAAATTTCTTGGCTTTCCCCAGAGGTAGCTTTACTCCTAAATCGGCCAACTGTCCTCATTGGGATTCCTATACTTTCTCTAGGAGCCCAGGATTTCAAAGCCCTTTGAGTGTTATACATGATGGGGCTTAGATGGCTGCAATGGTGTGGTCACAGGTTTTCTAGAAAAGAAAATGTAGATAAATAAATAATTGCATGATAGAAAGATAAAAGCCCTGATGTGTAGTACCCACTAATTTCTGTGATGTAAATACTCCCACCGTGGCCCACTTCTAAGCCACCAGTAGTTTCAAAACTGGTTTGCAAAATTCCCGAACACCTAGCAATCAGCACTCCTGAGCCAGTGTGAGCTGGCTCCACCACCTACTGGATGGCTGGGAGTGTGTGTTTCTGGCACTCCCCAGGAGACTCTGGCACGTCTGTGCCTACTGTCCACTCCAGCATTAATGTCACCAAATCTTCCCCCGTTGTCCTAGACTTTTTTTTTTTGTTTTGCTCATGTTGTTTTGAAATGAGGCATGTTGAAAAATGTACTGCTTTTTCCAGACTCAGAGTGAGCCATCTTGTAGAAAGATTACAAGATGGACCCACTAAAATGTAAGCGCCAGTCTTCATATTAATGTGAAGTGAACGTTTAGTTTGGAACCATTCTAAAAATCTTACTTGGTATACAGATGAGCTAGATTAGCAAAAACTTTTTTCTAGCCTTTTGCTCATCCTCCCAAAGGGGAAAGAGAAATGGAAAATGCCAAGGATGTTTCTGTATCGTTGCTTTTTCTGCCCCTAGAACACCGCAGCCGGAGCGATCGCCGGGAGCAGAGAGCCGCTGTCCCCCTTTCTGTAGTGGCTCCTCCACTGCCAGCCTACCCCCCAGCTCACAGCCAGAGGAGGCGCGAAGTAAAGGACCGGCACTTCTTAACGGTGAGCTTGGCGGCCAGCCAGCAGCCCTGTCCTTGCTCATCAGAAAGCATGAGTGGGTCTTGGGAGTCACAGTGGATGAAGCTGGGCCACGTGAGAGAGCAAATCATGGGCATTTGAGAGCAACTGGAGTTTCTTCTCCCCTCTTTCATTCATGCGTCTTTTGGAGAATAGAGTGGGGATTCAGAAGTATTTTTTTAGTTAACTGGTTGCACAATGCAGCAAAGCAATAATTAAGGACTCTAACGTCGGAGGGAAAAACTTGCTTCAAACACCAGATTTCCTGCATACAAGCTAAAAGACGTAGGGCAGGTTCCTTCTTAGCCCTCAGTTCCCTCCTAAGATGGGGATATTAACAGCATCTACCTCATAAAGTTTGAGGGTGAAATGAGATAAGACATGGAAAGAATGTAGCACAGTGCCAGGCACAGAGTAAGACCTCGATATATGTTAACTGTTACTGTTGAATGTTAAGCGCTAACTGGCAGGCGATCGTGTGGATGACTTGGTGGGGGTGGGCTGAGAAAAAAATGATGTGAAAACTTAACATATGAAGATGAACCATTTCATCATTTTATGCTTCCCCATTCTATAAGGGAGGCTAGTTCTGCAGGGTAACCAGTTACCAGAGGGCCCCCCTCACTGCTAGTGATTTCAGCTTTGCCTGGGTGGGTGTGGCTGTAATGCAGCCCAAGCCCCAAGGATGGACCACAGATGAGCCGAGAACACCTACAAAGTCCATCACCCTGGGTGTGCTTTCTAAGGCCTCGGTGGGGATAAGTGCTCACCTATAGAGTTGATCTTCCATTCAAGTTCTACCCCTCAGACCTGGAGGGGACGCAGAACACAGATCTATGCATTAGGCTCACAAGGGCTGCACATTGCTGCAAGAGAAAAGGCTGCAGGGACTGGGACCAGACCCTCTGAGGAGGGGCAATGACTTCTGTGACCCAGTCAGCCCACATGGCTGCCAGAGTGGGTGGATCCCTGCTCCTTTGTCATTCTGGTTTGAGGCCAAAATCTAAAGAAGTTACAAGTGTGGGTCCAAGTTGAGGTTTTCACATGAAATGAAGTTTGTATGTAGGATAATACACCCTGCACCTTTATGGTTTTTACACTATGCAAAATAGATGCGAAATATTTGGACCACATGACACCAAACATGCAGCTGAGAAGAGACTTCATCTAAATGAATCTGCATGATGTACCATATCCAGATAAAACAGTGAGTGATAGCGAACAACACACAGACATTAGGCTTCACAGACTTCAGGTTCACCGAGTCTACTCGGTACCATAGCACACTCAACTACACTGCTGCAGTGCAGCCCAGGGGTAAGAAACGAAGGTGACAGACTCTTAGGGCTTTCTAGGTCTTTATATAGAGCAGTTACACATGCTAGTGATTTGTCACAAAAGCCCCTGCTCGACAAAAGTTCTTATTAAGCTCAAATCTGCTTGCTAAAGCATTTGCTTTTAATGAGGCATTTTCTGCATAAAAATGCTAAAAATATTTTTCCATTCATTATAACATGTTTTGTAGCTCATTAAGTTGTTTTTTCCAGGGGGGCGGGTGAGAGAGAAGAATGTTGAACATTTACAGAAATGACATAAAAATATCACCATTTGTCATAATCTGCATAATTTTTAATAAAGTCTAAATACCAAAGTAAGGCTCTAGGAAAAGGCCTAAAATCATGAATAACAATGAAGGTGCTTCATTGACCCAACAAACATCAATAAGAGAAGAGGTCTAGATCATACTTATGTAAACCAGAAAGTGTACCCACCTCAAATGATAATACTTAGTATTTCCAAGTAATTGGGGAAATTTTAACTGTTTCATTTCTCTGAGTTTGGGTCACCAAGTTCACTGGAAGATCTTCCATTCAAGTTCTACCCCTCAGACCTGGAGGGGACGCAGAATACAGAACACAGATCTATGCATTAGGCTCACAAGGGCTGCACATTGCTGCAAGAAAAAAGGCTGCGGGGACAGGGACCGGACATTTGCAGCCAAACTGCTAGCTAGACCTTTTCTTACACAGCAAATTGCTGGATACACGTTTTCTTAGTAACTCTCCTTTCATCTATGAGACTTTAGTTGAGCCATTTTTTTTCCTCCTTTAAAAAAGCATTCCTAATGAGATTCTGATACATGATCTTCCACAACCCTGCACCCTACACACTGTAGTTTGCTCATTAATGGTATAGACTGTGAAGTCAAACTGCCTGGATGTGAGCACCAGCTCTACCGTTTGTTAGCTAGCTGTGTGACCCTGGACAAGTTAATCATTTCAGTGTCTCAGGGTTAATAGTACACAGTACCTCACAGGTGTGAAACAAAGATTGAATGTGTTAGTACACGCAAATAGTACCTGATGCACAATAAGTACTCAATATGTATTGGACATCACCATCATTAATAGCCAATCAAGTTCGTGAAGTATCAGTGATATACAGTAATAAGATTATGGGTCTAACTAGATTTAAATCCCAGCCCTACCATTTTCTCAGTTGTGTGATTTTGAAAAAGTTACATCTTTCTGAGTCCCAGTTTCTTGTCTATAAAATGGGGATAATAACTTCAATTTTAGAAGGTTGTTAAGAAGACTTAATACAATGTTATATAAATACAATTAAATTGTATATGAAAAAGTTCCCAGCATAGTGCCTAAAACAAATATCTGAAACTATATTCATAATCAGGATAAACTCTAACATATAGTCACATATAAGACTGGAGGGAGTATAAGTTGTTACACTTTTTCTAGAGGGCAATTTCCCAATAATTGTCAAAACTATAAGATACTAAATTATGCTAAGTGAAGTCAGACAAATACCATATGATTTTACTTCTATGTGGAGTCTAAAAACCAAAACGAATGAACAGAAAACAGACCCATAAATACAGAGAACAAACTGATGGTTGCCAGGGATGGGTGAAGGGCAGTGGGAGGTACAGGCTTCCAGTTATAGAATAACTCATGAGGATAAAAGATACAGTACAGGGAATAAAATCAATGGTATTATAACAGTGTTGTATGATGTCAGATGGTAGCTACACTTGGGGTGAGCATAGCATAATGCAGCATAGACTTGTCACGTCACTGTTGTACCCCTGAAACTAATGTAACATTGTGTCTCAATTATACTTCAATAAAAAGTAAATAAAAGTGGCCAAAAAAAAAAACCCTGTAAGATGGGGCAGCTGGCTGGCTCAGTCAGTGGAGCGTGCAACTCTCAATTTTGGGGTTGTGGGTTCAGGCTCTACGTTGGGTATAGAGATTAGTTAAAAAAATAAAATCTTTAAAAAAATACTCTTTGATTCAGCAATTCTATGTGTAGGAATTTATCCCCAGGCAATAATGGGACTGTATGCAAAGATGTATTCACTAAGGTGTTCATCAAAGCACTGTTTCGAACAGGAAAAATAGTTATGTTAAATGTCCACGGTAGATACTTAATTCTGATATATTCTAGGATAGAATACAATATCAAAAATAGTGTTATAAAAGAACACTCAATGGGGCGCCTGGGTGGCTCAGTCAGTTAAGCATCCGACTTCGGCCCAGGTCATGATCTCACGGTTTGTGAGTTCGAGCCCCGCATCAGGCTCTGTGCTGATAGCTTGGAGCCTGGAGCCTGCTTCGGAGTCTGTGTCTCCCTCTCTCTCTCTGCCCCTCCCCAGCTCATGCTCGCTCTCTGTCCCTGTTAAAAATAAATAAACTTCAAAAAAATTAAAAAAAAAACACTCAATGAAATGGAACATGTATATATTTTATCAGAGATTTTTAAACAGTGTATAAAACTGTGTATAGTATGAGCTCAAAAAATATGAGTGTATATGTGAGTATATACACACACACATACACACACACACACGTAGGAAAAAGATGGGAAGGCTTACATACCTGTGGTTCCCAAACTGTGTGCTGAGGTACTCCAGGGCACTGTAGTGAGCTCCTAAGGGTGCACTGGGATATTGTAAATTTTCAAGAGCTACAGTGTCCTCTGTTTGTATCTAGTGATGGCTCCAAAGCAGCCTCATAGCCCTTACAAGTGGAAAGAGGGGGTGCTTGGTTTCTTGACATGTGATTTACATAAAAGTTCTCCAAGGGGAATGCACAGGAAACTGACCACACAATTTAGCTTTTTAAAAAAACCCTCTGTCAGCTGAAGAGTCAAGGTTTGTTCCCCAACTTTAAAGTCCATCTGGGAGTCCTCCTTCTTCGAGGGTGGCAAAGGAGATAATCTCAGGCCGCCAGATGGTTTTCCAGAGGAATTCTACTAAACCTTCAAAGTTTAGATAATCCCAATGCCCTACAAATGGTTTCAGAGTACTGAAAATAAAGTAGAACTTCCCCATTTCTTTTATAAATCTTTTATGAAGGTTTGATACCTAAACCTGGTAAAGACTGGGAGGAAGGGAGGGGGAGGGAACCATAGACCAATATCACTCATGATTATTAATGTGGAAATACTAAACTAAATGTTGGCAAACAGAATACCACATTAAGAAATTAATATACCATGACCAAATGGGATTTATTCTAGGAATGGAAGGTTGGTTTAATATTAAGAAATCTATTAGTATCATATACCATATTAATTGATCTAAAGGAAAAAAAACCCTTATGATTATCTCCATAGATGCTGGAGAGGCCTTAAATAAAATTTAACACCTATTTTTATAAAAAGACTTGAGAAAATAGGAATTGAGTGGTACTTCATTAACACAATAAAATATGTACACCTTAATCCTAAGGCCAGTATCTTAGTGGGGAAACACTACAGGCATTTCCACTAAAATCAGGAACAAGGCAAAGATGCTATCTCTGCTACTAATTAGCATTTTACTAGAGAGATTAATCAATGAATTAGACAAAATAAATCAATTACAGGCATAAGAATTAGGAAGGAAGAAGTAAAGCTATATCTAGTTGCAGATGATATGATACTATAGGATTTTCCTGGTATACAATCAATGATAAAACTCAAACAGTAAAAGAATTCAGTAAGGTAGTAGGATACAAACACACAAAAATCAATACCCTTCATTTACACAAATGATAGCCAATTAAAAGACCTAATAGTAGAGAAAACTCCGTGTATAGCAATAACAAAGACTAAACACTTAGGAATTAATTTACCAGGAATGTGCAAAACCTGTATAAGAAAAACTATAAAGCATTCCTAAAAGACACAAAATTAGACTTTCTCAAATGGAAGGATGTCCCTTGTCGTTGGATAGAACGATTCAGCATTATAAGCAAGTCAGTTCTAAGTTAATTCATAAATTTAATCCAATCCCAATAAAAATACCAATAAGCTTCCTTTTAAATGGAGTTAGACCCATTGATACTAAAGTTCTCATGGAAAAACAAACATACAAGAATAGCCAGGAAAATAGTGACAAAGGAAACCAATAAGGGTGAGTAGCTCTACCAGGCATTAAAATATCTTTAAAGCCTTTATAATTATGATAGTGTGGTACTGATACATGAGTAGAAAAACATACCAGTAGAAAAGAATACAAAATACAGAAATCAACCCAAGTATATATGAAAATATAATCTACGATAAAGGCAGTATCTCAAAACACTGAGGCAAAAGATGGGAGCTTTTTTTTAATGATGGTAGAACAACTGGTAGAAAAATTTCACCAGAGTTTCTCAGTCTCGGCACTACTGATGTTTCAAGTCAGATAATTCGTTGCTGTGGGGGCTGTCCTGTGCATTGTGATGTTTAGCAGCATGCTGTGCCCCTACCCAAAAGATGCCAGGAGCACTCTTCCCCCTCGTTGTGACAACCCACAATGTCTCCAGACAGTGCCACCAAACGTCCCCTGGGAAGACAAAATTGCCCCTGGTTGAAAGCCATGTAATGAGATCCATACCTCACACCATACACAAGATTAAGTTTCCTAATGGATGAGGGACCTAAACATAAAAAATGAAACCATACAAGTACTGGAGCAAAATAGGGGTGAGTTATTCTTTTTTTTTAAGGTTTTATTTTTAAGTAACCTCTACACCCAACGTGGGGCTCGAACTTACAACCCCAAGGTCAACAGTTGCATGTTCGATGGACTGAGCCACCCAAGCACCCTGAGGTGAATTATTCTCTAACCTCAGTCTAGGAAAAGGCTTTCTAACTCTGACTCAAAATACAGGGGCAGTAAAAGATTGATGAACAGTAAATATTTTTGCATGCTCAAACACCAGAAACAAAAGATAAGCAAAAACTGGTAGAAAATATATGCACTTTGTACCACAGATAAAAGATTATTATCACTAATAGATAAATACCTCTTCAAAATTGAGGGACAAAGAAAGGAACAAAAACCTAGTAGAAAAATGGGGGAAAGCCTTGAGCAGACAATTCAAAAAACACAAAAATGTTGCTTAAACTTAAGAAAAACTGTTCAAACTCACAATGAGAGAAATGCAAACACTGACAATTTATCACCTAATTAGATCGGCAAAAATTCAACAATATGACAACATATATATTTTATTGGTGAAACTGGGGGCGGGTAGGTGCGGACAGGCACTCAAACAGTGCTGGTGGAAATGCAAACTTGGTACAACCTATCTGGAGGGGAATAAAACTACACCTCTGATAATACAAAAAGGTCAATCACTGTAGTGTTGTTTAAAATCACAAGTTATCGGAAATGACCAAGATGTCTATACATAGATGGATGTATTTAAGAAGTATTTATTTATTAGTGATATTAGCCCTTCTTCTGAGGCTCATGTACCTGTAGTGATGGAATAAACTACAGGACATCCACACAGTTGAGGAGCACTGTGCAGGTGTAAAAAAAAAAAAAAAAGAGGAAGATCTTTCTGAACTAATAAGGAGTGACTTCCAGGACATATTCTTAAGTGAAAAAGGCAAAGCCCAAGGTTCCAGGCACAAGATGACCAATGTAGGAAGGCCCTGAACTAACCTCCTCCATGGAACACACACCGATTTGCACCTATTAATAGAACAATTCCTCCTGAAGAAGAAGTGAGAGCTGACTGGACAGCTTCTGAACAACCAAAGATGGAGAGAACAGCAAGAGAGAGAAGAGTCACAGTAACAAAGGGAACCCCTGTACCCACGCTGGGAACAGCAGTGGGGAGGGACAGTACTGAGGAACCAAGAACAGATCCCTCTGTCCTTGGGCAAAGAAAAAAAACAGCCACAGCTTTAAAGAGCAACTAGCATATAAAAGACACAACACTAGAACTCTGCTAAGCAGTGCAGGAGCTGTGGGAATGTTCTCCAGGTCAGAGGGACTGGAGAATGCACAGCTGATGTTTCCACACCACCTTAAAAGCCTAGAATGGAGCAGGGTCCAGACACGGGAATAGGTTGGTCTGGTCCTCACAGTGGGCTTGCAGCTTCAGTGAGCCCAGGGTCTGCAAGCCCACACCAGCCTCAGTTGCACTGAAGCACAGAAAAACAGCCAGGTTTAAAAGGGCTAAGTAGCTGCGGGTGCACTCTCTCCCCCACTACCTTAAAAGCCCAGACAGGAATGGCATACCTGGTAGGTCTGGATGCTGTAACTGGCATGTATGGTTATCACCAGGAGCTTTTGACCTCAGCAAGCCCAGGGTATGTAAGACCACACCAACCCTGGTCACAATGGGACACAGAAAAAAAGTCATGGTTTCAAAGGGTCAGAGAACAGCTGGGATGCTCTCTCCCACTCTACCTTTTTTAAAAGCCCAGACTAGAACAGGGCTTGGCTCACAGTGAGCTTGTGACCTCAGCTAACCCAGGGCTACACAACCACCTTGTGTGCTGGAGCACAGAAATTAAGCCACATTTTTGTTTTTAATTGAAAAAATTATTTTATTATTTTTTTAATTTGTCTTGTTTGGTTTTTATTTTTGTTCTTTTTGGTTTTTTTCTTTTCCTCTTAGTTCTTTAAAATTTTTAATTTTATTATTTTTTCTTCTTTCTATAAAAAGCCATGGTTTAAAAGAGTAACTAACATATGCAGCCACAGCTCCAGCCAGCCAGCAAAAGTAACCAAGCACACACACAGTCTACAGAGGGGACAACATATACAAGACCACTCCTTCAAGTTTAGGAGAACTAGCCTTTCTGCCTAATCCATAGAAACACCAAAAGTCAAGCAAAATGGGGAGAGAGAGGAATATGTTCCAAAAGAAAGAACAAGAAAAAAACCTCAGAAAAAGAACTATATGAAAGAGATAAGCAATATGCCTGATAAACAATTTAAAATAATGATCATAAAGATACTGGGCTGGAGAAAAGAAGGGAAGAATTCAGTAAGTCCTTCAATAAAGGAATAGAAAATATTTTCAAAAACCAGAGTTGCAGAATACAGTAACTGAAATAAAAACCACACTAGAGAGAGTGGACAGCAGATCAGCAGATGCAGAAGAACGTATCAGCAATCTGGAAGACAGGGCGATGGAAAGCACACAAACTGAACAGCAAAAAGAGAAAAGAATTTTTAAAAATGAGGATAGATTAAGAAATCTCTTGGACAACATCAAGAGAACAAACATTCACATCATAAGGGACCTAGAAGAAAAGAGAGAGAAAGGTGTAGAAAACGTACTCAAAGAAATCATAACTGAAAACTTTCCTGACCTAGGGAAGGAAACAGACATCCAAATCCAAAGGACACAGAATTCCAAACAAGATGAACCCAAGGAGGTCCACACCACGGGCACACAATATTTAAAATGTAAACGTTAAAGAGAGAATCTTAAAGCAGCAAGAGAAACAAAAAGTTACCTACAAGGGAAAAGCCTATAGGCTATCAGCTCATTTCTCAGCAGATACTTTGCAGGCCAGAAGGGAGTGCATGATATTTTAAAGTGCTTAGGAAAAAACCTGCAACCAAGAATACTTGACTGGCAAGGTTGTCATTTAGATTTGAAGGAGAGATAAAGTTTCCCAAATGAAAGATAAAGGAGTTTATCACCACTAAACCACTTTCACAAGCAATGTTAAAGAGACTTCGAGTGGGAAAGAAATGGCTATAATTAGACATAAAAAATTACGAAAAAAAAGAGGTAAAATGTGACAACATATACATTAAGTGTGGAGAAGGGAGTAAAAAAGGGAAAAGAATGGAAAAAAAAGTTTTTTTCTTTTCCTCTTTTTTTAGACTGTATTTGAACTGAAATGACCAAACCTCATAACCACAAACCCAAAACTGATGATATATAAAAAATAAAAAGAAAGCCAAACACAACACTGTAGAAACTCATCAAACACAAAAAAGGAGAACAAGGGATGCATGGCTTGTTCAGTCAGTGGGGCATTCGACTCTTGATCTCAGGGTTGTTGGTTTGAGCCCTACATTGGGTGTAGAGATTACTTAAAAATAAAATCTTGGGGCCCCTGGGTGGCTCAGTCAGTTGAGCGTCAGACTTTGGCTCAGGTCATGATCTCGCAGTTCATGAGTTCCAGCCTCACGTTGGGCTCACTGCACAGCCCACTTCAGATCCTCTGTCCCCCCTCTCTCTGTCCCTCCCCTGCTTGTGCTCTGTCGCAAAAATAAACAAACATTAAAAAAAATAAAAAGTAAAATCTTAAAAAAGAGAGCAAGAGAAGAAGGAACAATGAAGAACTAAAAAAAGAAACACAGGAAACAAATTTAAAAATGGCAATATGTACATACCTATCACTAATTACTTTAAATCTAAATGGCCTAACTGCTGCCATCGAGAGAGGCAGGGTAGCAGAATGGATGAAAAAATAAAAAGGACCCATCTAGACTTCAGGAAAGATGGTGGAGGAGGAGGATCCTGGGCTCATCTGTCCCACGGACACAACTAGAAAACACCCGCATCAGTGTAAATAATCCAGAAAACAACTAGAAGACTGGCAGAACAGACTGTCACAGCTGAATGTAGAAAAGAGGCCATATCAAAGAGAAGAAGAAGGGCTGAGACTTGGTGGGGAGCCAAACAGACTGGCAGGACTGTCCACAGGAGGGACCTGCAAGCCCAAGAGGGGAGAGAAGAGGACCCTGCACTGGGCACCCCACCCACAGGGACCGCACTGTAAAAAAGAATCCCCATAACATTTGGCTTTGAAGGCTTGAGGATCCTGGCTTCACACATTTTTATGATCAGTAAGACTTTAAAAATCAGCAGGCTCAGCTCTGCAGGAGCTGGGAACACAATAGGAAACTGAGTCCCCGCCCTTAAAGAGACAGTATAAAGAAGAGCCCCACAGAGATACAACATAGAAGGAACAGTTTGAAAACCACGTGCGGTATTCTGAAAGGAGATGTATTTGGTCATTTCAGAGCAGGTACTGGAGGGGCAAGGAACTTTGGGAGACTTGTCCAAGAACAAAAGAGCTGGTAGGCCCCATTTCCCTCCCCAGTCCCCCATCCCTGGCTTGGACACACAGGTACCTGCAGGAACCACAGCATGCAGCACTCTCCACCCAGCTTGCTAACAGCTTGCCACCCACCCCCTGCACTCTTTTGTGGATCTGGCCCCTCCAACCCAGCAGGATTCCACAGAAGTTTTCCAGGGCACCTGCACCTCCCCACCCACAGCACTGGCTCAAATCTTGTTGGCGCTACATGCCCAGCCCCTGCATTCTCCTACGGACCTGCCCCCTCCAATATACCCTTGGCTGGAGCACATCCAAGGCAGTGCCAAAGCCTGGGTGTGTGCAAGCAGCCCAGAGAAGGGCCAGCACCACTCCAAAGTGACTCCTGGGGAAGATAACCACACACACCAGTCTGACTGCAGCCCCAGCAGCGGGCTGGGGACAGACAATGCATCTCACTACAAGCCCCACCCACTAATGAAAGCTTCTCAGGGCGAGACATTGGGAAAATGCCCCACAGTTTGGTGTTCCTGCAGCCCTGACAAAAGCCTGATCTAACTTAACTAAAACCCGAAGTGGCCCCAGACTGGCCCACTAACAACACAGGAACCAAACCCTGCTCAGCCACAACAGTAGGGCACATACAACACACATAGGAGATACCCCTGAAGTGCCAGGTTCTGGTGAACAGGGGATTTTGCACTGCAGGGCACTACAGAACCTCTGCATCATAAGGACACTACTTTCAAAAGCAGGAGACATAGCTGACTTTCCTAACACAGAGAAACAAACACGGAGAGTCAGACAAAATGGGAAGACCCAGGAAAATGTCCTGAATGAAAGAACAGGACAAAATCACAGCAAGAGAGCTAGATAAAATGGAGATAAGTAGTATCCAGAATAGAGCATATATTAGGCCACATAACAAGTGTCAACAAATTCAAAAAGATTGAAGTCATACCATGCATCTTTTCCAACCACAGCACTATGAAACTAGAAATCAACCAAAAGAAAAAATCTGGAACTAGCACAAATACATGGAGGTTACATAACATGCTACTAACCAATGATTGGCTCAACCACAAGTCAAAGAGGAACTCAAAAAGTACATGGAGACAAATGAAAATGAAAACACAACAGTCCAAAATCTACGGGATGCAGAAAAAGCTGTTTTAAGAGGGAAATGTATAGCAATTCAGGCCTACATACAGAAGAAAAATCTCAAATTAACAACCTAACCTTACACCTAAAAGAGCTAGAAAAAGAACAAACAAAACCCAAAACCAGGAGAAGGAAGGAAATAATAAAGACCAGAGCAAAAATAAATAGAAACTAAAAGAACAATAGGGCAGATTGATGAAACCAGGAGCTAGTTCTTTGAAAAGATAAACAAAATTAATAAACGTTTAGTCAGACTCATCAAAAAGAAAAAAAGAGTGAGAGAGAGAGAAACAGAGGACTCAAACAAAATCAGAAATGAAAAGGAGTAAATAACAACCAACACCACAGAAATACAAAGGATTATAAGAGAATATTATGAAAAAGTATATGACAACAAACTGGACAACCTGTAAGTAATAGATAAATTCCTAGAAACATATAACCTACCAAAACTGAATCAGGAAGAAATAGAAAGTTTGAACAGACTGATCACCAGCAATGAAATTGAACCCACAATAAAAAAAAATCTGAACAAACCAAGGTCCGGCATCAGATGGCTTCATAGGTAAATTCTACCCTATATTTAAAAAAGAGTTAATACTTATACTCCTCAAACTATTCCAAAAAATAGAAGAGGAAGGAACGTTTCCTAATTCATTCTATGAGGCCAGCATTACCCTGATACCAAAACCAGATAAAGAAACCACAAAAAAAGAGAACTATAGGCCAACATCTCCGATGAACATAGATGCAACAATACCTGACAAAAAAATTAGGAAACTGAATCCAACAATACATTAAAAAATCATTCACCATGATCAAGTGGGATTTATTCTAGGGATGCATAGATAGCTCAGTATTCACAAAATCAATATGACACATCAAAAAGGAAAAAAAAACCCTTATGATCATTTGAATAAATGCAGAAAAAGCATCTGACAAACTACAACATTCATTCATTCAACAAAATAGGTTTAGAGGAAATACTTCAATATAATAAAGGCTGTATATGAAAAACCCACAGCTAACATCATATGCAATGGGGAAAATTTAGAGCTTTTCCCCTAAGGTCAAGAACAAGACAAGAATGTCCACTCTCTGCCACTATTATTCAACACAGTACTGGAAGTCCTAGCCATAGCAATCAGGCAACAAAAAGAAATAAAAGGGATCCAAACTGGTAAGAAAGAAGTGAAACTTGCACTATTTACAGATGACATGATACTACATACAGAAAAGCCTAAAGACTCCATCAAAAAAACTACTAGAACTGATGAGTGAATTCAGTAAGGTTTCAGGATGCAAAATCAATATACAGAAATCCATTGCATTTCTATACACTGATAAGAAAGTAAGAGAAATAGAAATTAAGAACTCACTTGGATGTAAATTTAAAAATTAAATTATATTAAATTTTAAAAATTAAGAAAACAATCCCATTTACAATGACACAAAAAATAATAAAATACCTAGGAATAAAGTTAACTAAGGAGGTGAAAGAGCTCTACTCTGAAAACTATAAAGCATTAATGTAAGAAATTAAAGATGACACAAATGGAAAGATATTCCATTGCCATGGACTGGAAGAACAAACATTATTAAAATGTCTATACTACTCAAAGCACTCTACAGATTTAATACAAATCCCTATCAAACTACCAACAGCATTTTTTCACAAAGCTAGAACAAACAATCCTAAAATGTGTATGGAACCACAAAAGACCCCAAATAGTCAAAAGCAATCCTGAAAAGAACAGAACCAGAGGTATCACAATCCCAGATTTCAAGATATGCTGCAACGCTATAGTAATCAAAAGAGCATGGTACTGGCAAAAAAAAAAAAAAAAAAAAAAAAAAAAAAAAAAAGACACATGGATTAACAGAACAGAACAGAGAGCCCAGCAATAAACCCACAATTATATGGTCAATTAATCTTCCAACAAAATAAGAAAGAAAATGCAATTGGAAAAAGTCTCTTCAACAAATGGTGTTAGGAAAACTGGACAGCTATATGCAAAAAGATGAAACTGGACCATACACAAAAATAAACTGAAATGGATTAAGGACCTAAATATGAGACTTAGAACCATAACTATAAAAATCCTAGAAGACAGCACAAGCAGTAACTTCTCTGACACTGGCCATAGCAACATTTTCCTAGATTTGTCTCTTGAAGAAAGGGAAACAAAGGAAAAATAAACTATTGGGATTATAAAAATAAAAATCTTCTGCACAGCAAAAGAAACAATCATCAAAACTAAAAGACAATCTACTGAACATATTTGTAAATGGCATATCCAATAAAGGGCTAGTATCCAAAATACATAAAGAACTTACACAGTTCAATACCAAAAAACAAATAATCCAATTAAAAATGGGCAGAAGACATGAACAAACATTTCTCCAAAGAAGACATACAGATGGCTGGCACAGGAAAAGATGTGCAACATCACTAATCATCAGGGAAATTCAAATCAAAAAACCACAATGTGATATCACATCATACCTTTCAGAATGTCTTAAAGCACAAAAGACAAGTGGAGAAAAAGGAACCCTCATGCATTGTTGGGAATACAAACTGATGCAGCCACTGTGGAAAAAAGTATGGAGGTTCCTCAAAACATTAAAATAGAATTACCATATAATCCAGTAATGCCACTACTGGATATTTACCCAAAGAATATGAAAACACTAATATGAAGAGATACATGCACCCTATGTTTACTGCAGCATTACATACAATACCAAATTATGTAAGCAACCAATTGTCCATCGACAGATGAATGGATAGAGATGGTGTGTGTGTGTGTGTGTGTGTGTGTGTATTACTCAGCCATAAAAAAGAGTGAAATTGCCATTTGCAACAACATAGATAGACTGAGAGGGTATAATGTCAAATTAAATAAATGAGAGAAAGACAAAATACCATATGATTTCACTCATATGTAGAATTTAAGAAATGAAACAAACAAAGAAAAAAAGAGACAAACCAAAAAATAGACTCTTCACTATAGGGAACTGATAGTTACCAGAGGGAAGGTGGGTGGGGATGGGTAAAACAGGTGATGGGGATTAAAGAGTATCCTTATGATGAGCAGCGAGTAATGTACACCTGAAACTAATACAACACTGTATGTTAATTATACTGGAATTAAAATAAATTTAAAAATAAACTTAAAAAATAAGAGCATGCACATTTTTAAAAAAGGACACATCTGTATGGAATATTACACAGCCACAAAAAAGGATGACATCATGCCATTTGAGACATGGACCTACAGGATCCATGTATTACACTTATGCTAAGTGTAATAAGACAAAGAAAGACAAATACCATAAGTGGAATCTTAAAAAAAAAAGTCAATAAATGAAGAAAGAAACAAAAAGCAGAATCAGACCTATAAATACAGAGAACAAACTGATGGTTGCCAGAGGGGAGGGCTGTGGGGGTTGGGCAAAATGGGTGAAGAGGCGAGGAAAAAAACAGGCTTCCAGTTATGGAATGAATAAGTCATTGGAATCAAAGGGACAGCCTAAGGAATACAGTCAATGATGTTGCAATGGCAGCATAACAATATGACAGATAGTAGCTACACTTGTAGTGAACACAGCATAATGAATATACTGATCAAATCACTAAATTGTATGCCCAAAACCAATGTAACATTTTGTGTCAACTATATGCAAATAAATAATTAAAAACTAAAGTTAAGTATCTTAAAAAAAAAAAGCCAAAGCCCCAAAAAAGTGGCTACAGTATGCTACCCTTCATGTTAGAAAGAAGAGTATGTAAGAAAATATACAGGTATCCACTTACTTGTGTAAAAGAAATAGTCAATTCTGCTATAACACCATATACTCATCCCTAAAAACTTCCCCACTATGCAAAATTGCATGATAAAAACCAGTTTATGGGGCACATAGGGCACAACACTCAACTTCCTCTATGATACACATACACAAAAAGTTAGGAACCTAATAAGAAAAAGCAGTAGCACAATTTTACAGGTTAAATACTTAAGAACTATAATATGATAAACGTGTCACTTTACCTAGAAAAAGCCCTGAAGTCTGCTTATGGAATGAACATTGGGAGGGCTGTAGCTCTGTGCGCTGGTGCAAAAGGGGCAGAAGGCTGTAGCCCCAGGCATGGATAAGTGTGGCTTCTAACACACGGGGTTAAAGCAGGGAAACTCAGAGATGTCTGAGGTATGTGCATTTTATGTATTCTTACCCAGCTCAGGTCAGCTGGGTGCAGTTTCTGGGTTGACCCAGAATTTCTCATGCATGAAACTGTCCATAAGCAAACACAAAATTCGCATGAAGCTCAGACCGTTCTCCAAGATATATCAATCATGTTGGAGCAAACTCACTTTTTCACAACAAGCATTACTGCGAAACTAACTACACAGGAAGGACAAATCAGAAACTCATGAGATTGGTTTACCAACAGTAAGCAGAAACAGGCTAGAAAGAATGGGGGGTGGGAAGGAGGCAGTCGAGTCTAGGGAGAGTGCCACTTCTGAGTAGATTTTTGGGTAGGTCTAACTCTTGGAACCCAGGTAATGTTTTATGTACCAGCCCGC
Source organism: Prionailurus bengalensis (assembly GCF_016509475.1). NCBI lineage: Eukaryota > Metazoa > Chordata > Mammalia > Carnivora > Felidae > Prionailurus > Prionailurus bengalensis. The sequence continues at coordinate 14,150,548 of NC_057361.1, forward strand.
CCAATAAATAAAATCAACCAGAATGTGAGCAGAACCCAAAATGGAAAACAAAGAGTAAACCTAACTATATTTCAAATGAATATCACACTGAAGGAGGTGGGGAAGAAAGTCGCTAAACCTAAGTAACTTTGGAAAGAAGTATTTTTGCTTTGTTTCATTTTAACCACAAATATTTATTGATGGATTGATATAATTTTAAATAGGATAATAAGGCATAACCATGGATTCAAAAAGTTCAAACACCAAAAGAGAGAAAAGCCATTAACTTAGGAACTTTAAACATTCAAGTCAAAGACCTTCTGAGATACTGAATAGATGAGTATCAGACAGCTCTTCCCTTTTGCACGATTCCTATATTACATCACATGATCACAAAGCCAAAATGATTACTTCTTACGGAATTCCTCATTTATTTATACTTGAGCCATCCCACCCGGCTGCTCCTCTGTTCCCCAGTCCTCTCTCCTTCCTTTGCAGTGATGTTCTACAGCCATTCCCTTCCTAAGGAACTGTGTGCACATCTTCCTTCCAAAGCAAGAAAGCAAACAAGCAAGCTAGGAGTCACAGAAAGTTAGCCACAGGCAGATACATAAAGGAACAGACTTGGACATTAGGATGGCAACTGCCTAATTCAGTGAGGCCTAAACTCAGCTGATTTGGGCAAATAAGCTGCTGTGGCTTGCAGAAATGTCTAAAATGCCACACCATATCATGCCACCAATGTCAGATCCCACGTTTCTAGGGGATTAACAGTGGTCTACACAGGGAGGGAGGTAGTCAACGTAACCAGGCAGCTAATGTGACAATACAGTCAATGCTTTGGACTTCCACTGGGAGTGGACTACGGCTTCCAGCATGATCATTTGCCAAGTGCAAAAACCTTTAGGACACTAGGATGATCTTTAAATCTCTTGGACAGATAAATTAGGCACCTCTGTAACTCTAACCCTTCTACTTGGAAATGTGAAGTGAAAAACATCTCAGGGCATACAACACTGAGGCATAAACCATGCAGCACAAGTGGGAATAAAGGAGGCTTTTAGGGTGCCCTGCCTCCTTTCTAAAAAGCCATGAGAAGGTCCCAAAGCATATTGTGAGAGCAGCCATTCTGGTGGCGCCAGTGGCCCAAAGCTGAGCAAACCTGCAGGCATATGGCTATTTTCTGAAGAACAAGAGTAGCCACATATAGGTACTCTCTGTGTGAAGAATCAGAGGCCATTGAGTGACCTGGGCAAGCCACCTAGAAGATTGGGCTCGACATCTTTCACCTTTTAAGAAGAACATCTCCATCCAGCAGCCCTTTGATGATGGAGCAGAGTGCAGAGGATCACGAGATGGTCAAATTTTCTGAGAGAAGTGCTGATTCCCAAAAAGCTCCTGAGGATACAACATCCCAGAGGCTCATTTGCGAGCAAAGGCAGATAAATTCGCCAGACCACGGAACCGCCTTGTCAAGTTAGATCTACATTTAACAGGCATGACTTGGGGTGCCAGGTAAAACAGAAGGAACTTGGAAGCATAATAAAAAGCAGGAAGACTGAAAGATCAAGTGAATGGCATGTTGGGTGACAGAGAAGCAGGAAGCAAAGGACATATGGAAAAGGTTGCAGGAGCATGCTGAAACCCAGGTGAAGGGAAGGCTACATCCAGTGAAAGCTTGCTTGGCCAGTTCTTGGCATGAGTCCCTCTCTCACTTTCTCAGACAGGAGGGGCCTGTGGCATTTGGCCGCGTAACTGGGGGGAGATGATATTTATAAATGGGGAACAGGTGAGTGGATACTGAAGAGAAACAGGGTGGGTGGGCCGTTTTGTAATGCCCTGTTTACACCAAAATCAGGTTTGTGTTAACAGAGCACACGTGGGGTTGTCACACAACAGCTGTGGCATCTTGGGAGAAAAGAGATGACAGGGGAGAGGTGGGGCTGGGAGATAGGAGGACTCTCGAGTTCCAGTATTTAAATACTAGAAGGCAAGGAACAGTTTGGTCTCAGCCTTTTAGTCAAGAAATCGGATGCTCACTTTCTGTTACATGTTCACCTTCTCCAAAACTTTAACAAATTTTGCGAAAGATATGGCACCATCTGCACCCTGACCAGCCTCCTGGACGGTCCTGTGATGCTGCTCAGTTGCTCATGTGAGATAACCATTCCAACCATCATGCATAGCACCTGGGACAGCTTATTGCAGGTGATCTTGTCATCTTTATCCAAATCATAGAGCTGAAAAGCAAAGTATAATACGTTGCTTCAGCTGTTCTGTGGTTCTGGTTCATTCTTACCTTTGCTCCTTGCACTATATTCAGTGGATTGGAAATGAGCCAAAGTTTTTATGAATCAGTGGAAGTTGACCTGGTCTTCCCCCTCTGAAAAGAAGGCACCAGTGAGCCAGTCCCCTGGTGGGTGGATGACAAGTTCTGGAGTCAGCTGGGAAAATTTCCAGGGCCCCATTTTCGCCTTTGTCCAGGCTGGTGAGCCTGCTATAGAGGTGGGTGGTCTGACTGTAGGAAAAGCTGGTTTGCTTGATCTCCTCTAGTTCTTTCCCTCACAGTAACGTGGAGGCCTGAGGCCCCATTCCCATATGGGAGTTTCTCTAGGAGTAGCCGCACCTGAAGCAACAGCGTAAAGATAAAGACAAGAGGAACTGTACACAAATATTGTACTCTAGTTGGTAAATTTGTTCTTCACAAGAGAATGAACTAGAAAATTCTGAAACTATGTGGATAATAGGACTGAGCAAATATGTTGTGGATAATGATAATCAGTTGGTCACTGTTAGGGAAAGGAGTTACAAACAGGAAAGGGGAAGTCTAGAATGGATCCTTTGGTATTGGATTACATCTAAAATATCAGTATAAAGTCATACATATGTTTTCAAACAGAGATATAGACATGTATAAGCAGATGGATAGGCATAAAATAAGTATGTGTATATGTGCATGTAGGAGTATACAAACATATTTCTTAGCTCTCTCATCTGAGACAGCCTTAGAAGCAATGATACTCTGGCAACATTGAGCACATCTACTGCCCAGTTCTTCTTTGTAAATACCATTCTCTAAAAAAGAAAAATAAGCCAGGGATCCTTGGAGAAATTATTTATTCTAGGGCTGGGCCAGGGGAAATATATGAGTCTAGACTATCTTGAGATGTTGGAAAGAGAGTCCTCAAAAAATTAATAGGAGGCCTGTCAAAAGGGCACAGAAGCCAACTTGAAGGAGCTCCCAATGTCTAACTATGGGACACCTGGAGCACTAAAATAATGATAGTAATGGATTATAACACAGAATAAAATGAAAAAGCCATGAGTCTATACTGACATAAGTAAATTGGGATAAATATATACATACATACATGGGAGTGAGGTATCTCTTCCTTACCAAAGAATTCTAATTAATAAATGTAGAAGTATTGAGATAAATTTTAAAAATCACCATTAGCCAAATATGAAAGTAACAATTTTACAGGGGAAAATCACTGATGAATGCTAAAATTAGTTGGGTGACATTATGTTGAGAAATAGGATGTGTGCATAGTCTCAGAGTTTCTCCCCACAATATATTTGTTGATTACAAACAGAAAACAGTAACTTTAGCTGCAGAAAGCTGACAGACACCATCTTAACCAAATGATCAAAATTAACATCACCAGTAAAAGGGCACAGCTATATATGAACCTCCTGATATAATACAGTGAGATGGCACTTCTGTGGGATTCTTGACAAAAATGTGTAACTACAATCTAATCAGAAGAAAATGTCAGACAATCCTAAATTGAGGAACATTCTAGAAAATAGTTGGCCAGTACTCTCTGAAGGTGTCAAGATCATGAAAGACAAAGATTAAGGGATTACTACAAACTGAAGGATACTAAGGAGATCTGACAACTAAATGCAATATGGGATCTTGGACCAGAAAAAGGACAGTAGTGGGAAAACTGGAAAAAGCCAAATAAAGAGATTAGTAAATAATATTTACCAATGTTAATTTCCTGCTTTCAATATATGTAGTATGGTTATATAAGATTGTAACATTAGGAAAAGCTGCATAAAGAACATATGGAAGGGTGTCAGGGTGTCCCAATCAGTTAAGCATCTGAATTCGGCTCAGGTCATGATCTCACAGTTTGTGAGTACAAGCCCCATGTCGGGCTCTGTACTGACAACTCGGAGCCCGGAGCCTGCTTCAGAATCTGTGTCTCCCTCTCTCTCTGTCCCTCCCCTGCTCAAGCTCTGTCTCTCTGTCTCTCTCTCTCTCAAAAATAAACGTTAAAAAATTGTTTTAATTTAAAAAAGAGTATATGGGAATCCTCTCTATTAATTTTTGCAACTTCTCTGTATTCGATTATTTCAAAATAAAAAATATATATCTATATGTATACACATGTATGTATATACACATACACTCAGCCATAAATATTACGCAGTTACTGGGTTGGGACTTATGCCCCAGTACCTATGACAGATATATGGCTTCTCAAGAAAGTAAGTTCAACCAGGACATGCTTAGTTCATAATTTCTTTAAATAGCAAAATTCAGGGGTGCCTGGGTGGCTCAGAGCACCCAACTCTTGATTTTGGCTCAGGTCATGATCCCAGGGTTATTGGATCAAGCCCTGCACCAGGCAGAAGATTCTCTCTCTCTCCCCCCCTCTGCCCCTCTCCCCGGCTCATTCTCTCTCGCTCTCAATTAAATACATACATACATACATACATACATACATACATACATACATACATAGCAAAATTCAGAAGACCAAAGAGAATCAAATCTAAGATGATTAGACGCTGCTATGATATATGACACCCTGGCCCCTAGGGCACCCTCAGGGCACAGATTCCCATTTCAGAGTGTGGAGACAGTCTGTCATAGCAGTGCACCCTTGTCCTCTGCTGAATGAGATGTCCAGCTCATCTGTTGTCATCAGTAAGGTCCCTTGGTCCAGGCCTAGGTGTGCCAATACTTGAGACATTGGTTTGCTCTTCCCCTGTGCAAGCTGAAGCCAGGCATTATCAATAGATCACAGCACTTTCCTGAGTAGGCCAGACAGCCGCTACTGATCAGAGTCATTGGCACTTGAGCTGAAACATCTCCTATTGCTGCATTCAACTTGCAGTCAGGTCCATGGGGACCCTTGGAGTCTAAGTCCCTGCTTAGATTCTGATGTCTAGACATATAGGCATGGAAATCATCCTTCCTCAAATGTGGTAAGAGACTCCAGCAATCTCACCAAGTGTCCCTCTCCAAGCTTCATCAGTGATCCAAGGGTAGAATATCTAATGGTCTCTGTGGTAGCAGATGACAGAGCTTGACATGAGATGGAGCCCTATGGCAAAAGCTGATCAGGTCCCTGGGGAACACTGAGGCCTAAATCCTTATCAACAGGATTGACAGTTAACTCTTCCAACATATTGTGTTCACAGTTAGACTCTTTGTCAGACTTCATACAATTAGCCTGGGAAGAATATCAGGGATTCTTTGTCATTTCATATCATGATAGTACTTTTCTAACTTACTACACTGTGGCATCCAGGGATTTTAACAGAAAATTGTGTCAAATCATACTTTTCTTCTTACCAAGGAGGTGCATCTTAAGGATAGGGGACATTCCAACAGCTTTGCTGGGATGTAAATGAAGGAAATTACTCAAACTAGGACTCAGACCTCCTTGGCCATAGCCCAGATATAAACAATGACCATGTTCACTCTCATTTTCTATCAAGAAGAAGAAAATAGGTCTTAGGAGAAAGCAGCTTATGAGAAAAACTAAACTGGCTTACAGAAGAATTAGAAGACTGGGAGTGGAGATCCAAGCCAAGGGAGGGCTTCAAGACTAGAGCTGGTAGGAGGGGCATTTCAACAGTATTTGACCCACCCTGGGATAAAGACCTTCTCACGGTCTCACTCTCTCTCCCATCCCCAGCTATGTCTCCTCTCATCCAGCCTCTCCCTTCCTTCCCTTTTTCCATGAGTTCTTGTTAGAGATTTCTGATATTCTCTTGGTTTACAAGATTGGGACTGAGAAATGCTGACCAAGCCATTCCTTTGTTATAAAAGAATTACACCTACCGGGGCGCCTGGGTGGCTCAGTCAGTTAAGCGTACAACTTCAGCTCAGGTCATGATCTCACAGATCATGAGTTCAAACCCCACAATGGGCTGTCTGCTGTCAGCACGGAGCCCGCTTCAGATCCTCCGTCCCCCTGCCCGCCCCTCCCCTACTCACGTGCGCTCTCTCTCTCAAAAATAAACATTAAAAAAAAAAAAAGAATTACACATACCACAATGTCCTAGACAGGTGTTCTGCTTTTATAAAACATCTTCATAGTTTTCTCTCAGAAATATTCTGTTGTTTTATGACCTGTCTCAAAATGGTTCTGTCCACCTAAATTAAATCCCTCTTGCTGCAGTTTAAGTGTTTTCCATTATCTCACCCAGTTTGCTCCTTTAAGCCAATTAAGAAAAATTCTAATGTTGGTATGAGAATCTTTGACATAAAAATTCTTCCCTAATCCTAAACCTTCAATTCCTCCATTCTGCCTAGAGAAATAAGTTCAAATCTTTCACCCAACTCTCCATCCTCTGTACAATCTGGTCCTAACTTGCCTTTCCAGACGGATTTCTCGAAAGTCCTTTGTACAGGCCTTAGACCTCAGCCAAACCAAACCACATGTGCTTCTTGAGATAATATCCTGCACTCTTAAAGCAGTATCCCCACTTGGAATGCCCTCTCTCCCATCACGGCCTCTTACTTATTCCTTCATTTTGAAAAAATTAATGGATATAAAAATGAGACATAATCTCTGCCATGCAGAGTGCCTGGATATTATCAAGTATAAGGTGTTAACACCTAACACCTGTGGTGTGGTGTTAGCATGGGGTTGGGTGTTAGGATTAAACTTCATGATAAAGGAACTGAAAAGGCCTTGAAGGATGGGGTAGAATTTGGATATGAATGCTGGCAGGAGAAGGATTATAGGCTGAGGAAACTATGAGAGCAAGCTCACACAGGCAGGAGAAGATGAAGTGCGTATACATAAATTCAAATACTTTGGTTTGGCTGCAACGCTTCAATTGACCAGATCTTGAAGGACCTTGAATGTCAGACTAAAAAGTATAACTCTATTCCATAGACATAGGAAATCATTGAAGAGTTCTGAGCACAGAAATAACATGATCAGAAAGAGCGGTGCTTTATAAAGATACCAGACTGTGCATGTATAGGATTAACTTCCTCAATTTCTAGAGGTTCCTTCTTGGTGTAGTAGGGAGAGAGGAGCCTGAAGTTAGTTTCAAATCTAAGATCACAGGAGTGGTGATGCCTATCACACTCTCCATTTAATTCAGGTGTCTGGTCTTGCAAAAGGTAGACAGATCTAGGAGACCGGCTAAAAGTAGCTTGTGACTTTACTTGTAGCCATTGTTGTGATACAGGATTTTTCTTGGAGCAAATCAGCACAGCACCTAGGACGTGGAACTATACAGCTACTGACACCAGTAAATACTTTTTCCCTCTATACCCATGTTCGAGAATCACCAGAAGCAGTTTGCTTTTGAGACATTAGTTCTCCTGTTCTCTGCCATAAGTTGCAGAGATTATTATCATGCTGACACCCCACGGACGATCACACCGGTTCCTATTTTCCTCATGGACTAAGGAACCAGAATTAGCCCACTACTTTAGATGCCTTAGACATTAAGTAAGCCAGGGGTGAAAGCCTGGTACCACATACTTGATCAGTCAGGGTCCAGCCAGGAAAAAAGAGTCCACACCAGTTGTTTTAACAGAGAGAATTCAGCATAGGGAAGGTACCATAAAGCAGACACAGCACATGGGAAACTGAGGTGACACAGAGATAGTAACTGCAGAAAGGAGCTCACACTCCTAGGGCAGAACCTAACAGGGAGCAGCTGGTGAAGAAGGGTTATTTGCAGGGTCCCAGCATAACAGAGCATGGAAGAAGAGATTTGCAGCTGACAGACGACAGCTTAATAGGCAGCACAATAGCTAATGAAAGCATTAGCCAATAAGTGCAGTTAACAACAAATATTATGAGAAATAAAGAAAATTCCTTGTTGCAGGTTTTAGCGTTGGAATTCTTTCTTTCTTTTTAAAACATTAGCCTGGCTGTGGAACAGCGAATAAAATTACTTGTTTGTACACATCATCACAGAATATTCTCAGGTTCCCATTTTCTTGCATGCCTGAGACATTTCACTGTTCAGAGTCTAAGCAGATAATGGAATACTACTCACAATAAAAAGGAATGAATTGCTGATACGCACAACAACTTGGATGGATCTCAAAGGCATTATGCTGAGTGAAAGAAGCCAGGCTCAAAAGGTAGGATTCCATTTATATGACACTTTCAAAATGACAAAACCATAGCGAAGGAGAATGGACTCTTGGTTGCCAGGGGCTAAGAGCTGGGGGAGACTGTGACTCTAAAGGGACAGCACAAGGGACCTTTTTGAAGTAATGGACATGTTCTGACTCCTGATTGTGGGAGGGTTATGTGAGTCTGTGCACATGATAACACAGAGCTATACTAAAAAAAAGAGTCAATTTAAAGAAGGGGGAAAAACAGGGAAAAAAGTAAAGGCGGGACATGCATGGCACGTGCATAAGAAAGTTTTATCTTTTTTATTTTGTTTAATTTGCTGGGATAAGGTCAAGTAGGACCCTACCGAGTTCTCGCCACATTTGGCATGAGTTAGAAGGGAAAAGTGTCAGTTGGAGTGAGACCAAATACACAACATGTCTTCAGTTACCGCACACCTCAGAGCCCCCAGGCGATGGCAAGGCAGGAGGGTGAGGGAAGAATTCTCCCCGCACCTCTGGGCCATTGTGGGTGAGGGTATTTGCGCTGTTTGCAGGAGTTCAAAGCCTCCTTCTTCCCTCCACTTCAAAGCCTGGCCTGCCTTTTCCCCACTCATGTCTTTTATTTGGTGCTAGCAACCTTTGAGGACTGATGCTGAATGGCCCTTGGCAGTGACCCCACTAACTGGCAAAGCTGGCCACAGGGGATGAATAAGACACTCACTGGCGTCAACATCACAGTGGTCGTGGCCCAGTAGGCCTTGTTTTGTGTTCTCCCTGACAGTCCAGAGCAACTCCCATGAATAAGTGACTGAGCAGCAGCAGGAAGTGCTCTCCGTCCCAGCCTCCCTGGAGCCCTCTTTTCCATTCACATGGGGACTACCTTCCACACAGGCTTCAAAGTAGAATTTTGTTATGCTCGGCACATTTAAATCGCTTCATTCATAGAACACCATTAAACAAAATGTTCCTGAACTTTAAAATACATAAAATCATTTTGCATTCCATCACCCTAAGAATTTGCATTCAGTTCCAGCTGAGATCAAAAGGAGAGAGAGATTCTTTGTGGTTACCTGCTATCTTTCAAAAAACCTCTCTTTGGGTAAAAACTGCACCGTTGCCATTGCATTCGTGTTCTGCTCTCTAGACACGGATCTCATACCTGAGACGTCTATCAACAAGATGGGATTCAAAAGTGAATGAGCACATACTCTTTGGTGTCTGGCTTTTTTCACTCCACATACTTTTTTGAGGGCAATGTTGTACGTAGCAATACTGTATTCTTCTTTATTACCGGGTAGTACTGCATTGCATGAATACAGTAGTCCCCAATTTGTTTACCCATTCTGTTGTTGGTAGATATTTGAGGTGTTTCTAGTTGTGAGGGTTTTGGGGGAGGGACTTTGTGAATAAAGTTGCTGTAAATATTTTTGTGCAAGGTTTTCTGTGGACATACTCATTCTTCTTACCTCCATTTACCTAAGAAGGAATTAAAGGGTAGACATATGTCAGGTTTGTTAGATATTGCCAGTCTCTGAAATGACTATACCATTTTACCCTCCCCTCATCAATTTATGAGAGCTCTACTTGCTTTTCATCTTTGTCAACACTTGGTGTATTAATATTTTTAATTTTAGCCTCTCTAGCATATAGCAGTATTTGCTTGTGGTTTTCATTTGAATTTTCCTGATGAGAAATGATGTTGAGGGCCCTTGCGTATGCTTATTGGCCTTTTGTCTATTTCCTTTTGCAAAGTGTTTCTCAGGAGAAGTGAGGAAGTGGTGGTGGCAATATCCACCAGAGAAGAGAAAAAAAGTTATGATTTGGAAAAGCAGATTTATCAATGATTAAGGCCGTTTTCCCCAGTCCTGCACATTTATGAGTTGTGCTGTTTTAAATAGATAGTAATGTGTAAAGTGGTTAAAGAACCTAGTAGGCACTTGTTCCCAAATATCTCCCTCCTGGCCTATAACCACTGTCCAGAATTCTGCTTCAGAGACGTGCTCCTTTGGGCTTTTCACTAGGAGTTCTCAGCACATTAACATGAATGCACCTGTGGGCTCCTGTCTACCCTCACAGCTGGCTGGGAACGTGGCGTGAAGGGTTTGGGCACTTGGGGGTGCTGCATTCAGCAGCTTCCTTAGGGGAAGCATGAAGGCTCCTGCTGCCTGGGAGAGAGTGGTGACAAAGGAAACACCAGGAAAGGGAAGAAAGGCTTAGGACAGAGAAAGCACAGGATGCGCCCTAAGCTTTTACTTAACTTCATTTTGTTTTCCCAAGGTTGTTCCCTATGGTAAATGTTGGAGTTGAGGAGAGAGGAAAGGGAGGAGCACAGCATGAGTCAGAAATGATGTCATTAAACATGTCTGGAAGAGCACAATGCCAGCCACGAGGAGACTGTGGGACACCATCATGGAATAAAAGTGCCATGTAACTGTGGCACTAAGGGTGCTATGTGAAGAAGGTGTTCCTTTAAGCCCTCCAGAAAGACCAAACACTTCATGTTTATGTGCAACACATACACACACTCCAGTAAAGAAAAATCTGAGGCAGACAAGGTCTCCTCCATCTCACAAATGGGCTATAAGCTGTGCATAAATGCAGGGACCAGGTCTAAGGACAAGTAAGTCTCAGAGTAGGGTGACAATAAGAGCCCAGATCACCTCACCGGGAACCCACTTGGCTTGCAATGAACATCTTTACTCTAAGGTTTTATTCCCCTACCAAAGTGTACCACAACATCCATTCTCTAGTAAATATTTCTCATGTTTAAGACAGCACGACAGTAATAAATCAGCCCTCAAAGTCAGCTGCTATAAATGCCATGTGTTATCAGTTAGATCACACACCAGAGCCAAATTTTCAAAACATTTCCTTTTGAAATACTCACAACATTTTAACAGATGTCTTTTGGAGAGTTTTGAAGCACAATAAGCTCCCATCAACATATAAAATAAAACCAAAAAGAAAGTAAAATGTGGAGAGATTATATTTTTCTTTTGGCAGTAAGACAAAGGTGGGGGCAAATCTTGAGATCTTTGGAGAAATGCTTGTTCACAGCCACAAAAGTGAAGAAATTAATAATGTCTGTTATTTCCTGCTCTGAACACTGACCAAAAATATATAACTCTAGCTTTCGTGGAAGCAGTTTCCTGGGCAGGTAGAGAAAGGATGTGAGGGTGTAAATTATGGGGCCATCAGGGACAGAAATGGGATGCAAGCATCCAAAAAGCATCTTTTGTCAGGGACAAGATGGGCAAGACCAGCGGTGGCTGATTCTAAAATGGTGCATCTTGGAGTCTAAGCCCTCTCAAAATCAGTGGTAGGAGGGCCAGAATGGGAACCTAGAAAAGGAAGGAGAAAGTTTTATGTGTGTGTTTTTCTTCAACATTTGTTTATGAGAAAATTTGGAAGTACAGAAAAGTCAAAAGAATTGTGCATTGAGCATGCCTATACCCATGAGAGGGATATCATTTTTCATGTGACAGTTTGTTTCCACTGGGGCTGATTTTGACCTTCAAAGAAATGCTCTTGAATAAATAAATGAATGAATGAATGAATGAATGGTCTAACAATCTTCCCACCCATGTATTCTGGGGAAGCCTAGGTTGTTCACTGCTACTCCTGCATGCAGTGGTAATTTCAAGAGCAGGAGGCCCTATGGGTCTGCTTCTATCAACTATTGTTTTGGACGCTCCTTGCTCATGCTGTCTGGTCTCCTGCTCTTGCCTTGTTATCTTTGACTTTGTGCTGAATGTTATACTGAAAAATTCTATGTGGAAATAATTTGATCTTCTCTCTTTTGAGAGGATTTCTCTGTTTGCTTATGCTAGGCACACGGGGGTGCTAGCTGGCAGTACAACACATTTTGTTTAAGCAGTACCAAGGCAGTAGGAATATGGTTATGAACAAGAAATGGTTTCTGCCCTTACAAGTCTTACTAAGAATAAGCAATAGCATTCATTCAAATAGAGCCTATACAGAATAATGTAACTCATGCAAGCTTGACCAGCATGCGGCTTTTCCTCACCTTACCCATCTGCACCCATTAAGGAGAGGCATGCTGGGCCGTGCAGAGATGTGCTGAGGTAACAGTTTTCTTTCAGTTTTATTTCTTAAATAATTGAGAAGAAAATTCTATGAACTGATTACTGCATTCACCATGTAAAAATCTAATCAGAAATAATCAGAACGCTCTCGCTTCCTTTGACCAAACACCTAGGAGAGAGAATGCTTTAAAACACTACCCTCAAGCAGTTACTAATTTCATGGCAGAAATAAAACGAAAGTCCATTTGAATATTATAAGCTTAAATACCCTAAATCAACAGACCATCTGCAGGAACTTGAGTGCTTTAGTCGGGCGGTGGAACCAAAGAACACAGTCCTTTCACACACAAGCTCAAGAGTACCTAGTTTCAGCCCTCACAAGCTGGAGGATGGAGCTACTATTGAAATAGCTGAGAGACCGATTATCTGAGAAGCAATCTTCTGTGAAAGATTACAGACAGACCTTGACTTCATGATGGTGACCAAAACAGAACGGACTGAGCTCTCTCTGGACTTGCCATCCTTAGTCACTTCCAGATGTTACCTCATGATTGTTTAATGGGATGGAGGGGCTTCTAAAACTGATGAAAAAATAAAAACCACTCCTCATCCCTCACTCCTGGCAAAAATACTCAACAGGAGAGATGACTTGGAAGATTTAAGGCAAATGACCAAACATACTAATATTAATATCATTAATATGTTATGCCCTGCAGTTTCCTGCTGTGTAGTTTTTTGAAATCCTTTCATGAGACACTGGAGCCTTTGGTTTCTTGGAAACAGGTTCCTTTACCACGTGGGCTTTGTTTTCTGGCTCCCTTTTTCCTACTTCCATGAGTTTGCTATTTTGCATACCCAAGCGTCTTGAGACCTGCACATCACTATCTGTGACTGATTCTTAGGAGAGACCCAGGTTAATGCTTGAACTCAGGCCACATACAGCACATCTGTCAAAATAATCATTTTTCCTTTTTTTTTATTTAAAAAAAATTTTTATGTTTATTCATTTTTGAAAGACAGAGAGAGAGCACAAGCAGGGGTGGGGGTGAGGCGAGAGAAGGGGACACAGAATCTGAAGCAGGCCCCAGGCTCTGAGCTGTCAGCACAGAGCCCGACGCGGGGCTCGAATTCACGAACCTCAAGATCATGACCTGAGCCAAAGCTGGATGTTCAACTGACTGAGCCACCCAGGCACCCCAAAATAATCATTTTCAATGAGGGAGCCATAGACCCTACAAAAATCATTTATCTTAAATAACATTGAGATCAAAGTTAACCGGGCCTGAGGAGATGGCATTTGCTTTGCTTAAAAATTAATGAGCAACCCTGTCAGTTAAAATTTAGAAGCTTAGAAGAGAATTAGACCTTGAGCGTTCCACCTCCAAAACATATGTCTGCCATAGGCTTAAGAACAGGTTAGAACTGGAATACATTAATACTGAGCCTCTGATGGAACCAAACACTGCTTGTGGTTTCCTCTATTTGCTTCCACCTATCGGCACTAAGATGGTGAGTACCCGTGGGTTCTGTGGTGTCTGCTTCCTCCTGATATCTTGAACACAGTCCTTACTGTATTTGGGTTTTCCATCAGTGTTAGAACACACAGGGCTCATATCATTCAAAGGCACAAAATAATTTGTTGAGCCCTTACAATGAGAAGGCATTTTGCTGGCGTCATGGAAGACTGAAAAGAAAATCAAATATGGCTCCTGACCCCTAGGAACTCATAATCTAACAGAAGAAAAAGACACATCCAGGGATAGTTCAGGTTATGTTAAAGCAATGCTATATGGAAAGTGCTGTAATAGAGGCCTAATTGAATCCAAAGCTGACATGGTTTAGAGTTTAAAAGAGTTTCAACGTCCTTCTCAGTAGATCCTGAAAAGGGGATTCTAGTTACCTGATTATTCTCTAAATAGGACCAGCTACGTAATTTGTGGGGCCCGGTGCAAAATGAAAAGGTAGGGCCCCTTACTCAAAAAAGCTTGGTGTCCTGAGTGCGGGGCCTTGTCACATGCCCTTGGACTTGGTCTTGTCTTCAAATACAGTCTATGAATATGAGGAAGAGGCAAATTTTAAGCAACCTGGAGGAAGACATTGCACACAGGGAATTTTCTTTCAAGAAGCTCACAGGAAAATGAATTCACTGTAAGGAAGGAAAATAATTCAGTATTTCCCAAATTAACAAATTGGGATTGGGAGCTAAAGGAAAGTCACTATTTTGCAAAAACAGTGTCACAGATATGCCACGGCTACAAGGTAAGGACAATAATAATAGTAGCAGTAGTGGTGGTAGTAGCTGACACGGACTTAGAGAGCTTATTGAGTGCCAACATTCTTCTCAGTCTGTTCTGTATATTTACTCATTTAATCCTCAAAAGAATCCTGAAGGGTAGATAGATGCTGTTATCTCCCTATCTTCCAAATGAGGAAATTGACCTTAGAAAGGTTGAATACTTGTCCCTGGCCACAAAGCAAAGAAGTGGTAGAACCAGGATCTGAACTCAGACAGTCTAGCTCCAAAGTCTGTGCTCTTAACCGCTATTTATGCTACTTCTCATAAAATAGGGACGTATTCAGAAGGAAGGAAGGGGAGAGGGAGGAGGAGAGAGGGGGAGAAGGAGAGAGGGGGAGAGAAAGAGAGAGAGAGAGAGGGTGGGAGGGAGGGAGCTATCCCAGTATATATTCATTCACTGATATTACAGACTTGGCTTAACCAGGGTGTACTGTATGTTGTGTGCATGTTTTTAATTTTTTCTTTTTTTGCATTTCATGTTCATAGTTTAACAGCACCCGTTCGCCCTCCCCCACTGAGTGTTGCCACATGACCCCATGGAGTAGAAAGGTACTGGTTCTGAGAACATTCCATCACAGCCCTATCCCACTCTCTCCAGACACTTTCTTCTGTCTTTTAACTATGGCAAACTGTTGTTTCTAACTAACAGGTACTCTTTTAACTCCACTTTAAGAGTGATATTTTCCTAACTTGAATTAAATAAAGTATGATTTAGACAGCAGTGTCCTTGGCTGTCTTTCCCACTTACTTTTCCCCCCTAAATTGCAATTAAGGCTCTGTTCAAGACACGCATCACCTAATGCCACTCCTGGACTTTATAGTTCGAAGGGAAGAAATTCTGACTTGCCCTATATTTATCAGAACTGTGAAACTTCTCAAATCAAAAAAAGAGAAGAGGACAAAAGGATTCTCTGGCAGCCAGTTATCCCTGTCACCGTTAAATAAAACGTGCTTTTGGCTGCTGGTCAGAGCCCGTAGTCAGGTCACTATTCTTTCTTTGTTTCCCAGCCCATTGTTATTCAAGGAAGGAATCGCCTAGGAAATGTGGCCTCTGGTGGTGGGGGTTTCTTTCCAGCTCTCACTCGCTCGCTCTCCCTCTTTTTCTGTCTCTCGTTTTGCATGCACCAAACTTTTTTTTTTCTTTTTGAAAGTTACCTAGGAAACAAAGTCTTTTGTGCTCCAACTTTATTTGAGCTATTCGCTTCGCTGGGAATCTGCACAAAAGCTGAAGAGAGAAAGAAGGTTGCGATGTTTTACTAAAATGTTCATGGCGAACATATTTTTCTGGGGGGGGGGCAATCATATCCTGTTGGGTGTGTTGGGGGGTTTCGCAGATACCTCTGACAAGGTAAGCAAATGCTGCGGGGTTAACTTAAACAAGTGGCTCTGGAATCTTCTCTTTAAGAGGACCCGAGAACAATTTGACAATATGTGAAATCCTGAGTCAACAGGACACAATGCTTCCAAATATGATGAGAAAAAAAATTTTTTTGTGATTTTAGGACAGAATATTATTAAAACTTAACTGGAATAAGAGGAAAAAGTATTTATTTTATACACTCACCTTCCTCCAAATTATGTAAAGAAAGAAAACTAGGTTCAGTGGTGAAAACTGGGTCTTTTAAGATAATCTGGTTTAGAAACCCAACCCTGAAATCAAAATTGGAATGGAGCCTTTTTAATAATCTGGGTTAGGACCCCAGCCCTGAAGTAAAAGGTAGACGATATTAATATCTATCAAGGGTTTGGATGGAGAATTTTCAAATGTCATACAGAAGTCAAGGCCTCTAACTAAACAGCTAGAAGAAAAGCTTCACACTGCAAAGCGGAAAGAAACTCAGCTAAGGCCCTTTATATTCTGAATTTGAAAAAGAAGCCCTCTCGACTCTTTCTCCCCATTAACTGCTTTTGTATTTTCCACTGTAGTAAGTGGGGGGATTTGTTTTTCCATGTGCACGCAGCGTTGGTGAAACTACATTTTTCAAATGTTATTCACAAATGCCATTGTCGTGCAGTAAAATTAACTCCTTATGTTTTAATCCAGCCTCTCAGATTAAGATAGGTTTTGTCCTTCCAGGTGATATGTTCTGGAATGTCTCCTGACTCCAGGTTTTCTGGGACGTTTTCTGAACCTTTTCGTAGGCATCTACATCATCTTCTCCCTTTGATCCCAGTCATTTTGAGCTCTCAAGACTTTCAGTAGCAATATACAGCGAGATAGATATCCAGAATCTACCTCTCACTAATTAGAGACTCAGATTTTTCTTCAGTTTGAAGCTTGGGGATTTATGGCTACCTGTCTCTCCTCTTAATTCCATTTGACCTGAAAAGCATGTTCATGTAGCCCATTTTTTCTTCTGTGTCTCTTGACTATTGAAATCATAACTTTCGATTAGTTGTGCTTACTATTTCTAGGAATTCTTCCTTTGATCTAAAAGCTTATTTCTGACCTCACTGTTCTTAACTGGGAAATTCCTTAATATGTTGCTTACATATAAACCATGATGGCGAAGTCTGAATGTACTTCATTTGCAGTCCCATCCCCCAGAAGATGAAGACACAGATGTCACGTTAGGGCAGAGGCCGAAAAACCCGGTACACAATATCCCCTCGACACTGGACAAGCAGACCAACTGGAGCAAAGCACTGCCTCTCCCAACACCAGAAGAGAAAATGAAACAAGATGCCCAAGTGATCTCTTCTTGCATTATTCCCATCAATGTCACTGGTAACGTTCTGTTCTTTTCTTAGGGGCAGTTGGGTCAGAATATTCTGTGTTTTAAATATGTTCAAAACCTGTGCTTCTGGGTGTACCAGTTAAGAACACCGCTTTGTAAACAAGCAATACCTTTTTCATCAGAATACAACCCAGAAGATGTTCAATATGCTTTTGTCAGGTTTTGAACATCAATTTGCATATGTTCTGCTGGGCCGCTTGTTATGTAAATGATGGACAGTTTCTTTTTGAAAAAAGTCACCAAACAGCTCTTTGGTCATAGCTGACTGAAATAATGGAGAAAGCGGCAGTGATTAATCATATGATAATGATGCATGGCCCAGCAAGAGAGAAAACAGCAAACCCCAGGTCCCTCAAACGGCAAGTAATGATCCTGTAGACCAACTATAAAATCTGTTTTCAGGCTTCCTTGGATGAAGGTAGGCTTGTTTAAAAGATCGTTTAGACTTCTGCATCGATTTTGGTGATTTCTGACCTAAAAATATATGTATTCAGAGATGAAGGCTGAATTCTATTCTAATCCAGCAAGCCTGTCTTCCATTCCTCTCTGCTTTCCTCCTCTTGTGTATTGAGAGTGTATTAGTCTAAGTCAAATGTAAACCTGTACGGACTTTTCTTGAAAAGTTTGCCTGCAGCAATTGTAAATTCCAGGTAATCTCAGCTTTAAGTAAAATAATGTTATGACATATTCTAACTTTCAAAGATAGACATAAAAGGATCTATTCACTGGGCTTTCTTTAAACATCTGTAATAGTTATATTTTAACTTATTTGCATATTGAAATTTTCCAAATGGCCATATAATTACTGACTTTTTTCCTGGTACCATGTGACTAAAAATTGCATGTTGCTTGAGATGCATTTTGGACATGGCTATTATTAACCCCACTGAGATTTCTCTCCCATAAAGTGGAGAGCAAAGGATGAACAGGTATCTGGGATAGACCTTATTTCCTTCCTGAAAAACAAGAATTCTGGTTGATCAGCTGGTTATGAGGTGGGAGTAATTTTCCCGATGATCTACTCAACTTGTAGGATAAATTATTCTAAGGATGTGTACTTTATCTGATGTCCACAATCTAAATGGGTTGGATTAGGTAGATGTCAAAATGTATCGTTTTGGCATCCTCTTAAACCAACTTTCCATTCTGGGAACATTCGATTTGAGCACCACCTGCTTTCTTCATAACACTGTAAGTAAATCTTGTTTTCAAATTTAGTTCTTTGATTATGGGTCTTGTGATTCAGGAAAAAGGAAGATCTTTCCTTCTGCTTTATTTCAGGAACTCTCAGACTAAAGCCTAGATTATATGCTGATTTCAAGAGCTTTAATGAGAAAGCTGCTAATTACGTCCATATAACATAAAGTGTGTCTGTATGCCAGACGTCCTGTAATTAGTATGAGTAGAATGAAGGATCTTAATTTTTGGTTGGAGCTAAGAAAGGAAAATTCCGTTAGTACAGATTCTCCAATAATATTGTAATTATTCATCATGTGATATCTCAGACTTTTTTCAAAGTGAGTTCTAGAAACTGTTGTCACTGTGATGCTAAGCAGAACTCAGAGTGCTTCATTATATAGCTGAGCCGAAGTTTAACATGCCATCCTGCTCTATGCTTAACAGTCAGGATAAATGATGAGGTAACCAGATTCCAAAGCACTTTTGGCATCATGACTTTCTGAGGCAAAGCTCACGCTGACAAATCCATGGCGCATGCCTATGCCAGACAGGAGTTTGAGTTCCTCACCACCTCCTTCACCATTCTAGATTTGATAAGACTGCCTGTAGCGTAGCAATGATGTGATTATGGAAAGAGAAACAAATAGGCATCAAGGTCTGGCCCCTGTATTTATAAAAGCAAACAGAGACTCACTGTAAAGACTGGGACTCCCAGCTTCATTTCCACCTGATGGAGAAGGCAGACCCACTCAAGGACAGAACTGGGGACTGCCTTGTACTTTCCTCTTATATTGATAAGACCCTGGTACCAAACCAAAAAGTGTCCAACTGGGTCAGTAGAAGAAAGTAGAAAGAGTTACATGAGAATTTAAAAACAAATCTTTAGGCTACTTTCTTGTCACAGAAAGAGTGTGCGTGCGTGTGTGTGTGTGCGTGTGTGTGTGTGCGTGTGTGTGTGTGTGTGTGTGTGTAGGGTTGCAGTGTAGTGGGTAGAGAGGGAAAAGATACCTCACAAAGATGCTTTTAGTGAAGAGATGGGTCAGGAAATGTTAGCTGAACTAATTTGGGTTAGCATCTTAGCTCTGGATCTACTCTGCAAAGACAGCATCAGAGAGCCCAGTAAATAGTAACTAAAGGTTGTGAGTCCTTAAGGAGCTGTTTCTGTGTGAGAGTGATTCTTTGATGTTATTTTTCTCTCCTCTTTCTTTTGATTTTCCTTCTTTGCTTGTTGCTCTTGGCAGTGCAAGCTGTTGTGCAGAGCCGCATTTAGAAGTAAAGCTTAATGTACCGCAGAGTAATTTAAATAAGAGCTGAATAAGGGCTCCCTTATATTTATTCACAGGCTTAATCCAAACTCTTCCTTTACTTCCAATCAATAAATATCACTGTGTTCCAAGCAAATGAAAATTTGTTTGCCATTTCTAAAGGCTAATGAGACCTATTTGTGGGTTGCAGGAGTTGGTTTTGACAGAGAGGCTAGTATACGCTGCTCTCTTGTTCATTCACAATCCGTACTACAGCGGAGACGAAAACTGAGGAGGAGGAAAACCATCTCGGGTATCCCCAGAAGAGTCCAACAAGAAATAGGTGTGGTATAAAACTGTTAATGGTTAACATTCTGTTGGGTGCGATTATAAGGAGGGGAAATGGAAGCCGGCCTTTTAATCAGCTTCCTTAAAAATAGTGCGGTAACTTGTAGAGGCTTTGAAATGGTGTGTACTTGTTTTGTGTTCAGCAAGCTGGTGGTACTACTTTTTGAATCTCTGTCCTTGACCATGAAGATTTTAACCTTATGGATTTAGGTATATATGTTCAGGTCTTACGGCTGAAATGTAATATTTTGGTAATTTTTTAAAAGTTTTATTAAGATGGAAATAATAAAAACTAACAAGATTCTGTGAAAAATTATTTTTAAAAAATTATACCTTTATTTGAAGAGAGATATACTTTTATGGCATTAACTATTTTAAAAAGGTAAATTTCAATTAAATATTGAATACTGATAACATGTTATGCTTTATGACTTTTTTTTCTATTTTTTTTCTGTTCCATGTATTTAGGAATCTCTTCCTACATTTTATTATTGTTGTTGTTATTATTATTATTAGGGTAGCATCTCTATTATTACATATAATGAGTTATAAGAGTTTTACTTTGTTGAGTATATATTACAAAATAAAAAAGAATAGTGGCCAAGAAGACTAAATGAACTTTAGTTTAACTTTAGTTTAAAAAAAATAGTCATCACTTACTGGGGCAAATAATTTGACAGTGAAGAGAGAGAATTCACAAAAGATCTAAGAACATGTTCTCTTAGTATACACTAAGAAAATGTGTGTGTGTGTAGAGAGGGAGAGGGAGAGGGACAGAGACACAGAGAGGCAAATGGGCAGATTCCCCAAAGCCTTTTAACTTTCTCCTAATTTTACGTGCTGCTTGTTTTTTCTCAAAGAGAAAGATCCAGTATGCCGCACCCAGATTTGTGGGCATCTCTCAGAATGTGTGTTAGCCCGCTGAGGTATACAATATCTCACTGTGCTGTCCATGTGCCCTAGATTCTGATGAATCCCCTGTGGCCAGGGAGAGGAATGTGATCGTGCACACACATCCAGACCCTTCCAGCACTGTCAACAGGAGGTCTGGAACCAGGGACTCGGAGTGCCAAACCGAAGATATTCTGATTGCTGCTCCATCCAGAAGGAGAATCAGAGCTCAAAGGGGTCAGAGCATCGCAGCTTCCCTTTCTCATTCTGCCGGCAACATCTCCGCGTTGGCAGACAAAGGCGACGCCATGTTTACTACAGCAGTGAGCAGCCGCACAAGATCTCGGAGCCTTCCCCGGGAGGGCAACAGAGGTGGGGATGCTGAGCCCAAAGTTGGTGCTAAACCCTCGGCATATGAAGAGGGGGAGCCTTTCGTGAGTGACCGAGAAAGAAACACTAATGATTGCAGTGACGCCCCCAGCAGCCCGAGTGCACAGGAACGCCAGCCTGCTCTGGGCCTGGCTTGCTCTCAACATCTTCACAGCCCCCAGCACAAGTTAAATGAGAGAGGGAGGTCGCGTCTATCCCGAATGGCTGCCGATTCTGGCAGCTGTGACATCTCCTCCAACTCGGACACCTTTGGGAGCCCCATCCACTGCATCTCCACGGCTGGCGTCCTCCTCAGCAGCCACATGGACCAGAAGGACGAGCACCAGTCATCCAGCGGCAACTGGAGTGGGAGCAGCTCCACATGCCCCTCACAGACCTCAGAGACTATTCCTCCTGCAGCTTCTCCTCCCCTCACTGGCTCTTCACACTGTGACTCGGAGTTGTCCCTAAACACGGCCCCTCATGCTAATGAGGATGCCACTGTCTTCGTGACCGAGCAGTACAACGACCACCTGGATAAAGTGAGAGGCCACCGGGCAAACTCCTTTACCTCCACGGTGGCCGACCTGCTGGATGACCCCAACAACAGCAACACAAGTGACAGTGAGTGGAACTACCTGCATCACCATCACGATGCCTCCTGCCGCCAGGATTTTAGTCCTGAACGCCCCAAGGCAGACAGCCTAGGCTGCCCGAGCTTCACAAGCATGGCCACCTATGACAGCTTTCTGGAAAAGTCTCCATCAGACAAAGCAGACACTAGCTCTCACTTTTCAGTGGACACAGAAGGATACTACACTTCCATGCACTTTGACTGTGGCCTCAAAGGTAACAAGAGTTATGTCTGTCACTATGCAGCCCTGGGCCCAGAGAATGGCCAGGGCATGGGGGTTCCTCCTACTCTCCCGGACTGTGCCTGGCAGGACTACTTAGACCACAGGAGGCAGGGAAGACCAAGCATCTCTTTCAGGAAACCAAAGGCAAAGCCGACCCCACCTAAACGGAGCTCATCACTGAGGAAGTCCGATGGAAATGCAGACGTTTCTGAGAAGAAAGAACCAAAGATAAACACTGGCCAGCTCCTGCCTCACAGTTCCAGGGAAATGAAGCTGCCTCTTGATTTCTCCAACACGCCTTCTCGAATGGAAAATGCCAACCTTCCCACCAAGCAGGAATCTTCTTGGATGAATCAGAGTGAACATGGTATTAAGGAACCTCAGTTAGACACTTCAGATATTCCACCATTCAAAGATGAAGGTGCTGACTCAACTCACTATGCAGATCTCTGGCTTCTAAATGACTTGAAAACAAACGATCCTTACAGATCTTTATCTAATTCAAGCACTGCTACGGGTACCACAGTTATCGAATGCATCAAATCTCCAGAGAGCTCTGAGTCCCAAACATCCCAGTCAGAATCAAGAGCCACCACCCCATCCCTTCCTTCTGTTGACAATGAGTTTAAACTGGCTTCACCAGAAAAGCTGGCCGGCTTGGCATCCCCATCAAGTGGCTACTCGAGCCAGTCTGAAACACCAACCTCCTCTTTCCCTACAGCTTTCTTTTCTGGTCCACTGTCTCCTGGAGGTAGCAAAAGAAAACCGAAAGTCCCAGAAAGGAAATCCTCACTACAGCAACCCTCTTTAAAAGATGGAGCTCTGTCACTGAGTAAAGACCTTGAACTTCCAATTATACCTCCCACCCATCTTGACCTAAGTGCTCTTCATAGTGTCTTGAATAAACCATTCCACCACCGTCACCCACTGCATGTGTTTAGTCATAATAAGCAGAACCCAGTAGGAGAAACACTCAAGTCCAATCCTCCACCATCCCTTGCAATTACACCGACAGTCCTGAAATCTGTGAACCTTAGGTCCATTAGTAAGTCTGAAGAAGCTAAACAAAAAGAAGGCAACAATACAGATCTCCCCTACTTAGAGGACAATGCTCTCGCAATGGCTGCCCTGTCACCAGGCAAGATGAAGCCACATTTGGCTAAGAAATCAGTATCACATCAGTACTCCACTGAAGACACCATACTGTCCTTTTTAGACTCCTCTGCACTTGAGATGGGACCAGATAAACTACAGCTAGAGAAAAAACGTACTTTTGATGTAAAGAATCATTGTGACCCAGAAACAGTTACCTCAGCTGGTAGCAATCTTCTAGAGTCAAGTGTCACAAGAGACCCAATACCTATGGAGAGTGAGCCCATTCCAGAAAACACACCAAGTAAAACTTGTGACTTTCCCACAGAAGGATTTCAGAGGGTCTCTGTCGCCCGCCTAAGTGATGTGGATGGTAAAACACTCCAATATGGAGCTGGTGCAGATGAAGCCCCGGCACAGGCGCAGAAGGCATCCTCTGCAGGTGGAGAGGAAGCTGCTCGCCTGGAGTCTGCAGATGTGCTCACATCTCAGTCGGACGCACCAACCAGACCCACAGACATAAGCAATCCACTTAAGCATCAACTGGGGACGAGCCGCCACCATGACCAAGTGCCTGGGAATATCAGCTACGAAGCAGAGGTATCAACTGCAAATCCATGCCCTGAAAAACGTTCCGAGCAGGAAAATATTGCTTCAGGTATTTCAGCCAAAAGTGCCTCTGGTAACAGCGGAGCAGAGGAGACCCAAGGAAGTATGGAGGAGGTTTCACTGAAAGGTCAGTTGTTGATACCTTTGTCACAATGGAAAGGTGTCTCGTGGCACTTCCTTAAGTTTTTCCTTTCTTATGTTCCCTATAACATAGCACCACCCTGGGGGTTGGTTTCCCTCCACTTTTTTTTTTTTTTTTTTTTTACTTATTACAACAATTGAGATAAAAAGTTTTTGTTATTGAGGGACTGAGCTGTGACAGACATCTTTTTAAAAACAGCAGTAAGGTAACTGTTGTTCATTTATTTCACAAGTGACTGAGCTGTGACAGACATCTTTTTAAAAACAGCAGTAAGGTAACTGTTGTTCATTTATTTCACAAGTCACTGAAACACAGCAGCATGCCTGGTACCTTCCTCCTAAAGATGCGTTTTTTTTTTTCTTAATTTAAGAATCGTCACCGAGTGATGACTCTATGATTTCACCACTCAGTGAAGACTCTCAGGCTGAAGCAGAGGGTGTGTTCTTGTCTCCAAACAAACCTCGTACAACTGAGGATTTATTTGCAGTCATCCACAGGTGAGGCAACAATACCAAAAGTTTTCCTTTTTTCACAGGTGAGGCAACAATACTGAAAGTTTTCCTTTTTATAGTGCATCTCATGAAATGCAAATATGGGAAAGCCTTGTGTACTTATGATACATGCAGCAAAAAAGCAAAGAAAAATTGTTTTTCCAAGTCAAAGTGACAGATTGACATTTGTGCGGGACAATGCAAGCCTTTATATATAGCTTGACCTCAACTGAGAGACTTTCATAAGAACTGCTGAAGGGAGATGTTTTTTCCATAGGAAAGACATTCTAGAACAAGTTCTCATTTGAAAACAATTTATGGTTAAGTAACCTAGAGTGAAAGCTCAAACGCTACTGTCATCTTGGACTGAAAATAATTTCTTGAGCCAAAAAAAAAAATATGCTCACAGCTGTAATCCTACACTAGCAGAGATCAATGCAAGTTGATTCACTAGACAGAACCCAAGTTGGAGACAAGAGAGTGTATAAACTTGCCCATTTCATAGCTCAGAACTAATCACCGCTCCCTTTTTTCCCTATCTTCCTAAAACTTAAATGTCTTTAATAACACTGGCCTTCTCTAAAATTAGTGCTCCAAATCCCACGAACAGAGAATGTCCTCTGGGCTGTTTTTCTAAGACACTGTTGTGTCCATGTTGCCCATTCACATTCTCTCACCTGCCACCTGCGATCAAGAGCCATGTGTGCAAGAATATATACTCCTTACAACTTGTGGCCGATGAACAGAGCAGGAACTAGTGCTTGGAAAGCGATCCCACATCAGACTGAGCTATCCAATCTTGATGTGCCTACTCCTTTCATAACCACGACCGCTGTCTTCCACTAGGCCTCCATGACCTAGATGGGACTCCCAAAGGACAAAACTTGGGGACTGTCTCTTGTACCTTATGAAATTGTATTTTTTGAAGCAAGTTTTTTTGCAAGCAGCTTACCATCATTTCCCCTGGAATTCTAGTTTTTAAGGGAACTTGAGTTTTCCGTTGATGTGGTTTTCTCATAAAGAAGAAGCATCACTCTTCAACTTTTTTTAAAGGAGTCAGTCAGAAATGCCTTCTGTGTGGCTATTCCTTTAGCAGGCACACCTTTCCACTCAGAGAGTGAAGAATCATCAGTTTATGTTTTCTTTGCTCCATGTGTAGGCTAAGCTCCAATTATATTTCCCTTCCCCACTTTATCTTACGACCAGTTAATAAAATGCTATGTAAGTTACAGAGCTGAGTTCTTACCCCACAGGACCAAATGTTAGTATCTGGAATAGTGGACAGAATGTAAGTAGTGGAGTCAAAAGCATCTGGAATGGAGTCTAAGCGCCGCTACTTCCTGACCAGTCTTGTCAGTTAAAACCTCTCTACCGGGGCGCCTGGGTGGCTCAGTCGGTTAAGCGTCCGACTTCAGCCAGGTCACGATCTCGCGGTCCGTGAGTTCGAGCCCCGCGTCAGGCTCTGGGCTGATGGCTCAGAGCCTGGAGCCTGTTTCCGATTCTGTGTCTCCCTCTCTCTCTGCCCCTCCCCCATTCATGCTCTGTCTCTCTCTGTCCCAAAAATAAATAAACGTTGAAAAAAAAAAATTTTAAAACCTCTCTACCTATTCCCTACTGTTGGTGGAGATACCTATAGCTCGCATGTTCAGTTTTTGACGCTAAGATAACATTTTAGCGTCTAGAATACGGTACATGCTACAAACAAGTGTTAGTTTGAAACCCCTCCCCTGTTGGCAGTGCTGGACACTGGCATGTGCAACATAACAACCAGGAAGGTTTGGGCGAACCAAAATGAAGCTGGTCTCCAACTGTAAAGTTGACATTTTCTCTATCCTATGGATTTTTAGGCTGGCGAAAGAGCATGTTGCCACTATCTATCAGTGAACTGAATCGTGCTGAAGATTCGCTAAATCTACACTATTATCAAGAGAAATAATATGATGATGGATGCCTAGGTTTGGTAGACTTTCTGAGCTTGGTAATCTTAAGATTTGCATTTGTGTAGGGTTTAATTATTTATGTACAGCACAGTGAGAGGAATAACCTCGTTTTTGTGAGAGTTTGTAGAGCTCCAGAGGTGGTCTAGGTTTTCAGCTGTGCACAGAAAGTTGGCTTACTGACTTATACAGTACTGATGTTACCAAGCAGCTATGGAAAATTGTATTTACAGCCCAAACCGGATTGATTTATTTTAAAAGTCACGTAAGAAATTTCTTTGTACAGAAAATGTAAAAAGGAGACAGAATGGTGTGATTCATCTCCTCCACCCCACTCACACCCATCACCCAAGCCTACCAACCATCAACCTCTAGCTAATCCTGTCCCATCCACACCTCCACCCGCTTTGCTCTCCTGGTATTTCCCTGGAAACCAACCCCAGACCTCTGATCATTTTATCTGTGGTGAAGAGATTTAACAAGAGAAAGCCAGAGTCCTTCACTGCCTACCCTCTAACCGGAAGTCAGGCAGCAGTATTTTCTCACACTCGTGCAAAGCATCCCAATAGGTCCTCCTCTACATCCCCTAGTCTCCACAGTAGTCATTATGTGAAATGGTCATTTCTAGAACCAGTTCACGTCCACTGGCTATCGGAAAGTCTCCCTCAGGCTGTGAGTGCTATCGGGGCAAGGACCACATCTCCGTCCTCATGTCCACTCCCCTAACGCTTGCTACCCGGTCAGCTTGGGTGCACCGAGGCGCTCTTCAAGGAGGGGCACGAATATGCCTTAATGATTTTAGCTTCGTACAAAGCCACACGGACTGAGATTTTTCCTTTTCTTGAAAGGTCCAAGAGGAAAGTCCTTGGAAGAAAAGATTCTGGGGATATGTCTGCCCGAAGCAAATCGAGAGCTGCTCTTGGCAGCGGCAGCGCCGGATCTGTCACTTCGCCCAACAGCAGCGTGACCACGCCAAACAGCCAGAGGTCTCCCGGCCTCATCTACCGAAACGCCAAAAAGTCCAACACATCGAACGAAGAGTTTAAGCTGCTGCTGCTCAAGAAAGGAAGCCGCTCGGATTCCAGTTACCGCATGTCTGCTACTGAGATCCTGAAGAGCCCCATCCTGCCCAAACCCCCGGGGGAGCTCCCGGCGGAGTCCCTGCAGAGCGCCCATGAGGCCCATCAGGGGGCCCCTGGAGCCGAGGTGTTGTCCCCGCTGTCTCCATGCTCCCCAAGAGTGAACGCAGAAGGCTTCTCCTCCAAGAACTTTGCCACCTCAGCATCCGCAAGGGTCGGGCGCTCCCGAGCGCCCCCCGCGGCCAGCAGCAGCCGCTACAGCGTCCGCTGCAGGCTCTACAACGCGCCCATGCAGGCCATCTCCGAGGGGGAGACAGAAAATTCTGACGGGAGTCCCCACGACGACCGGTCCTCCCAGAGCTCCACCTAGGTGGCCCGGGCCAGGCTGGCTGGCAGAGGCCAGAGCCCTTGGTCCTAAGAGGACGCAGGACCGGTGCGGAGGACTGGGGGGCGGGAGGGGGGATGGGTGTCGGCACACCACGGGGCACCATCGGGCACCATTGCTGCTTCCCAACGAATTCCTAAACATTCGCTGGGGAAATGGAAGCTGGTTTGGTCTTTCTTGATTATTTTCCATGTTTTTAAGTAGCTGCACCGTCTTTCATATTTTTCTTTAGTATAGTTTGATTTACCCAATCTCATTCCTTTTATAATACAGAATTTGAAGATGTCTGCTTTTCATGAAACCTAGAAAAAGTTTTCCCAGAGCTGCCTATTCAAAAAACAAAGCCCTCACTGTCATAATTCTTAAGAAGATGAAATTACTCTGGAGGTTTGGTATTTTTTTACATTAAAATGAACTACAGCAAAATTTAGAAGAAAGAACTACACACATGTAAATACCATATTTTTGATAAAAATGTGTAAATAGATTTATCAATGACGAGTGGACATGTGGCCAATTATCTACTACACACCAACTGTTTAAAAAACACAAGAAATAAACTGTAATAATTGTATTCTGTGAATACCATTTTCATATCAAATACCATATTTAAATGTCCACCAATATGATTTTCTGAGTGATAAACCTCAGTTATGAATTTTAAACTGGCGAAATAAAGGAAATCTTGAGGTCATATACTGAAACGTGATTAATTTAAATTAATGAATTCAGACCTAACCATTTTTGTGACAAATTGCAGCACCAAACAAGCAAATAGTAACACATGGCTATGATTTACCATGTGGTAATTTGGACAGAATGGAAAGCATGCTTTTGATTTTTTTTTTTTTAATCAATGAGAAGAATCATTCTCAACACAAAGCCCCGAAGAACAGCATCTGACAGTGTCTTTTAGACTTTTAGTTTTTCAATGGATTGCTTTCAGGAGAATGAATAGGGAAAACAATACTTAATTTTAGGTTATGTTTTATATTAGGCTACTGGGGGCATAAACAGTCATAATCTAATGACTATAAACTCCTTAAACAGTGTAGCAATTAGCTCCAGGTTCTTTAACTAACAAAAATAAAACATAAGCATGCCACAGAGCTATTGACTTATCAGTAAGTACCTGCAATGAGTTTTCAGTGAAGCTTTCTCTCTGTGCTGATGAGATTCACGCTACCTAAAAAGTAACAGAAATGACACTGTGAACAATATAGTTGGGAAATAGGTATGTGTATATGCATTATTTATATTCGCTGTTAAACTGGGAATGGGGAACAGCTCTGGTTCACAACACTACA
Source organism: Prionailurus bengalensis (assembly GCF_016509475.1). Taxonomy (NCBI): domain Eukaryota; kingdom Metazoa; phylum Chordata; class Mammalia; order Carnivora; family Felidae; genus Prionailurus; species Prionailurus bengalensis. The sequence continues at coordinate 14,179,875 of NC_057361.1, forward strand.
TACAAATGAGTTTTTGTCTGATTTTACTGTATCTGCTTGATGGCGAAAGGGGAGGGGTGGTGGGTGGGAAAGGAAATGTCAGGGCGAGTGCTCTGATAAAATGAAGGCAGGGAAACAAGCTGAATTACTTGAAATTACTTGAATTTTCTTGTCTTAAAGCTGAAAAAAAAGTAGTTACAAGTTGAAATCTGCAAATGGTTCTTACACCTCTGATTTTAACATGAAATGATACTAATGTTTGAAATGCTTTGTCAGAAATATAAGCAGTTATGTACTTAGAATATGTTTTGATTGGGACAAGGTAGAATGTAGAGAGAACTAAGAAGGGATATGGCCTATAAATGAATAGAATGTAATTAGAATGATAGGACAGACCAGAGTTATGAAGAAATTGATAAGCAGCTGGCTTTAAGTTTATGCAAGTGGTATTTGGGAAAGTAGGATGTGTGACAGGGGGTTTGTGGCTTTGGTTTAATTCATACAATATGAAGGAGAAAGCCTGGTCTAAGAAGATGCTGTCTTTCGATAGAAACACTTTCTAAGATGTTACAGATTGAAAATTAGAGAATCTGATTGCTGTTGGCTTTTTGTTTGTTTGTAAAGAAAAAAATGTCTGGCTTCTTCTACTATTTGTTTTCACTATCAAATAATATTTCTTAATTTCTTGTCATCCTTGTGTGTAAAATGGGCGCTGGGGGGTGGCGGGGTAGAGGAGGGAGAACGTATGTGTGTGTGGGTGTGGGTGTTTGTGCTGGGATAGATAAGCTACCTGGTAAAGGGTACATTTGAACATTTACAAAGTGTTATACTTTTTACTAAAAGAAAAATGTTTGGGGGTTTGAAAAAGTGGACCATCACTTGTCATTGGAACCCGTTAATCAAGAAAACCAGCATGGTTTGACACCACATGGGAACATGAATAACTTTTTCTCATGCTTTGAAAAGTACACTTGGCAAAATTTTAAAAAATAATGTTTTTAGACAAATGCGATAAGAAACCGTCATTTCCAGTCACAGTAGGTGATCTTTTGTAATTTTCATAAAAGCAGTTCGTTTGCAGTATGGCTTTTGTGTAGTCAGGGGTTTTTTAAGCGTAAAGAAAGGTATGTGGGCTTTAAAAGTGATTCTAAATCTTGGATAGGAAACACATGAATTGGCTTTAATAAATGTCACCTTTTTATTATTGACATCAATTTAAGTAATGGTACCATATATTTTTTAAAATACATACTGACTTGAATTGTGAGGCAATAAGATTCCTTCTATATGTAATGATCACAGAACTAACCCTTATAATATAGTTTTACTTATTTTGTTTACTCTAAAAATCTATAGCAGAGTTTCTCTATTTTATATTTCATAGATTAAAAAAAAACCCAAATAATGATGGATTTTAAATTCACTGTGGAAAGAGTATTGAGCAACAAACTGAGTTTAAAAAAAATAGTAAGAAATTCCTTAGTAATCTGGAATATTCTACATGGCTTTATTACATAGCATATAAAACCAAGAATTAGAGGGCTGTCTTCAACATCACTGCCGTTTTGAAGCAGGGTACACACATTAGGTATCGTGAAAAACATCAATCCAAACTTTTCTTCTGTTGTTTGCACTGATGCTAATTTTTTGTTCTTTTATGTTTATGCAACATGTCTATGTTGTGTGGGGGAAATTTTTTTTCTTTTTTTTTTTTGGCTAAGTAGAGGACATGGACTAGTTGTTGCAAACAAAACACACGGTTTGCTCTTGCCAAAGGTCAGTGAGTGAGTCGATTTGCTGCAGTGACGGCCGACTTAGAGAACTAGATGACGACAAAGATTTAAAACTATAAAGAAGGTTACAGTGTAACTATTTTGGTACTAGAACCAGTTCATGCTGGCCAAAAAGACAATGGTTTATGGACTTGCATCCATTTTGTATTTTTGTAATATTTGTAAATATGAACTTTTTAAATTGTTGCAGAAATGGTTTCTTTTGTAAGATGTTTTCAACGTTTACATTCAATTCAAGCCTTTGTATATTTTAGAGCTGTGCAACACTTTAAGTCTTGTATTTATTTTTAGTAAAAATGGTGACAGTTTCATTGTGAACCCCTCTCAAAAAAATGTACCAGAAAAGTTTGATTACCTAGAAAGTGTGTATAGAAACTGCAAATAAACGTGACTGCAATTAAACAACCGGTTTCCCTTGGATTATGTAATTGTATTCTTGGAGTTTCACAAACTCCAAGTGTTTTATTCAAACTGGACATAAAGGAAGGGAACTGCTATAGCAAAAGTAGGAGCAAAATAGTAATAATAATAATAAATACTGTATAATGGGCTCTAATCATGTTTTGGTCTTTTAGATTTTTAAATTTTATTTTCTATTTAAGTTTATTTGAGAGTGAGCGAGCAGGGGAGGGGCAGAGAGAATCCCTAGCAGGCTCCACGCGGTCAGCAGAGAGCCCAATGAGTGGGCTCGATCTCACGGTTGGTGAGATCATGACCTGAGTTGAGATCAAGAGTCCAATGCTTAACAAACTGAGCCACCCAGCTGCCCCTAGATTTTTTAAATCTCTACACTTGGGGCTGCTAGGCTCCAACTCACAAGCCCGAGATCAATAGTCTCACACTCTACTGGCTGAGCCAGCCAGACATCCCTCTAATCTCGTTTTGTATTTGAAAGAATACAATTCTAATATATACTATACTTGTAGCTCCTCTGTGAGCCAAGAAAAGATTTATGGCTTACTTTAAAATACTCACCTGCTTTGCTTCTGACAGTTACTCAGACTGTGCTTTTTTTTTTTTTTTTTTTAAGGTTTATCTTGAGAGAGAGCAAGAGAGCGAGCAGGGGAGGGGAAGGGCAAGGAGAGAATCTGTGCTAACAGCACAGAGCCCGAACTAAGGAACTATGAGACTATTTCTGCTATGAGAGCAGAAATCAAGAGTCAGACCCTTAACCAACTGAGCCACCCAGGTGCCTCAGACTGTGCCTCCTTCTGAAGATGGGCAGCCTCAATCTACATATAATATGCCACTAAATAATGTCACGTATCCTTTATTACATAGCAAGTTTATGTGCCAGATAGTGTTCTAAGTGCTTTGCTTACTCAAACTCATATACTCCCCACACTGTGCCCATTTTACAGATGCGAAAGCGCAAGCACAGGGCCATTACTTAACTCGCCCCAAGCCTTGAAGCAACTAAGTGTTGGGGCTGGGATTCAACCCCAGTAAATCCGGCTCCAGGGTCTGTATCACCTATCCACGAGGTAACAACTTTCTAAAATAACTTTTCCCCTGTTTGTACCAAACCTCCAAAACTAAGACCCCGCCCCCGTCCACCTTCGAATTTCAACAATGACTAGCACACCTAGGATAGAGTCAACGTCTGTGGCGGGGGTAGGAGGGACAGAATTACATTTAAAAAAACAAAATTTTCAAATAACCAACCAATGGCAGTAGGGAGGCCAGGCGCCTAGCGGCTTCACCCCGCCGAGCCCTCTCCACGAAGCTTCTCCAGCGCTGGAAGAAAGCGCGCAAGCGCGCCGGCGCCCCTGCGCAGCCGCAGGAACACCTCTCAGCGTTGGAGGCTCGCGCCTGTGGTTTAGGGCGGGGTCGCAATCCCAGCAGCTTTAGCGGGCAAATGAATTCGAACACTCAGATACAGGCGCTGGGAGGCGGGCACTGCCGGTAGCGCAAGGGTAACCAAAGCCCCTCCCCTCGGCTGTCTCCCTAGCAACGTCCCGTTCCCCACCCATTGCGCAGGTGCCCGAGGAATTGGTTAACCACCGCACGCGTGGAGACTTGCGTGCCGGGTGCAGCTGCGTGCCGGGCGCACCTGCGTGCCGGGCGCACCTGCGTGCCGGGCGCACCTGCGTGCCGGGCGCACCTGGCGCGCGCGTATTTCCGGAGCTTCCGGGGGGCTCGCGCTGGACACGTCACGTGTTCGGGCCCGACTTCCGGTGAAAGGACCGTTGGTCGGTTTCCAGGCGTCTTAACGGTTTTGGCCGTGGACGTCCCGGAAGGCTGGATACCACAGCTAGCGTCGCGAGCCCTCCGGAGTCCGGTGCGGCAGGTCCTGATGCCAGAGAAGGTCTGTCTAGCGGCACTTTGTCTCCCCTTGAGCTTTTTTGCCTCGGGTGTGCTCGAGAAGCCCTGGAGAGGAAATTTGCCTTAAAGACTGAGGAACTTCGGGGCGGAGCGGGGGTTGCGGGGCGGAGCGGGGGGCGGAGCGGGCAGGACCGAATTGGCCCTGAGGCCCGGAAAGGCCTGTGTAGCGGCACTTTGTCTCCCCTTGAGCTTTTTTTGCCTCGGGTGTGCTCGAGAAGCCCTGGAGAGGAAATTTGCCTTAAACGCTGAGGAACTTCGGGGCGGAGCGGGGGGACGGGGCGAGCAGGACCGAATTGGCCCTGAGGCCCGAAAAGGCCTTTCTAGCGGCACTTAGTCTCCCCTTGAACTTTGTTACCTCAGGTTGTGGGCGAAAAGCCGTTGAGAGGCCGTTTGGGCTAAAGGCTGGGGAACTGCGGGGCGGGGGCCGGATTGGCCCTAAGCGGAGAAAAAGGACTTAACTTTTCTCTCAAATTTCGGCAGCCCTGCACAGGGGTGGTTCGGCGTGTTTTCCGCCGGCTGTCCCGGGAAGCCAGCGCCTGTGAGCTTTTGAGCTTTGACCGTTTTTCTAGGACTTTATGCTGACTTTGGGGGACGAGTAGATCCTCTTTTGTTCTTTCTGTTCCTTAGCGGAGGCGGGTGGGCTAAGGAAGTATCAAGACACTCAGACATTGGGGCGCCTGGGTGGCGCAGTCGGTTAAGCGTCCGACTTCGGCTCAGGTCACGATCTCGCGGTCCGTGAGTTCGAGCCCCACGTCAGGCTCTGGGCTGATGGCTCAAAGCCTGGAGCCTGCTTCCGATTCTGTGTCTCCCTCTCTCTCTGCCCCTCCCCCGTTCATGCTCAGTCTCTCTCTGTCTCAAAAATAAATAAACGTCAATTAAAAAAAAATAAAAAATAAACAAAAAATAAAAAGACTCTCAGATATTATATAGAATTTTGAGTTTAAAGAACTGATGGACCAGGGACGCCTGGGTAGCTCAGTCGGTTAAGCGTCCGACTGCCGCTCAGGTCGTGATCTCGCGGTTTGTGAGGTGCAGCCCCGACTTGGGCTCTGTGCTGACAGCTCGGACCCGGAGCCTGCTTTGGATTTTGTATCTCTCTCTCACTCCCACTCCCTCTCCCACTCTCTCTCCCTCTCTTCCTTTCCCCCCTCTCCCTCCCATGCTCACACTCTGTCTCTCTCTCAAAAATAAACAGTCATTAAAAAATGTTTTTAAATAAAATAACTAAATAATTAATGGACTAGCTCGATTCATTATAATATTTTTTTGAGATTGAAACTGAGGGCGCCTGGGTGGGTCAGTTGGTTAAGCCTCAGACTTCGGCTCAAGTCATGATCTCACAGTTCATGAGTTCCAGCCCTGATTAAGGCTCTGTGCTGACAGCTCAGAGCCTGGAGCCTGCTTGGGATTCTGTGTCTCCCTCTCTCGCTCTGCTCCTCCCCTGTCTCTCTCTCTCTCTCTCTCAAACATTAAAAAAAAAAAAAAAAAGAATTAACGGATTAGCTTGATTCATCAGGGAAATACAGATCAAAACCACACTGAGATACCACCTCACACCTGTCAGAATGGCTAAAATTAACAACTCAGGAGACAACAGATGCTGGTGAGGAGGTGGAGAAACGGGGACCCTCTTGCACTGTTGGTGGGAATGCAAACTGGTGCAGCCGCTCTGGAAAACAGTGTGGAGGTTCCTCAAAAAAAATTAAAAATGGACCTACCCTATGACCCAGCAATAGCACTGCTAGGAATTTACCCAAGGGATACAGGAGTGCTGATGCATAGGGGCACTTGTACCCCAATGTTTATAACAGCACTCTCAACAATAGCCAAATTATGGAAAGAGCCTAAATGCCCATCAATTGATGGATCGATAAAGAAGATGTGGTTTATATATACAATGGAGTACTACTTGGCAATCAGAATGAAATCTTGCCATTTGCAATAATGTGGATGGAACTGGAAGGTATTATGCTAAGTGTAATAAGTCAGTCAGAGAAAGACAGATACCATATGTTTTCACTCATGTGTGGAACTTGAGAAACTTAACAGAAGATCGTGGGGGAGGGGAAGGGGAAAAAATTAGTTACAGAGGGAGGCAGACCATAAGAGACTCTGGAATACAGACAACAAACAGGGTTGATGGGAAGGGCGGGGGAGAGGAGAAAATGGGTGATGGGCATTGAGGAGGGCACTTGTTGGGGTGAGCACTGGCTGTTGTATGTAAGTGATGATGAACCACGGCAATCTACCCCCAAAACCAAGAGCACACGGTATACACTGTATGTTAGCCAACTTAACAAATTATATTTAAAAAAATTATAAAGAAGGAATTAATGGACTAGCTTGACTTGTTAAAACATTTTTTGAGATTGAAACACTGATTTTGAGGGCGCCTAAGTGGCTAGGTCAGTTGAGCATCCAACTTGGGCTCAGATCATGATCTCACAGTTCATGAGTTCCAGCCCCACCTTGGGCTCTTTGCTGACAGCTTGGAGCCTGGAGCCTGCTTCAGGTTCTGTGTCTCCCTCTCTCTCTCTGTCCCTCCCCTGCTCACACTCTGTCTCTCAAAAATAAAAATAAATATTAAAAAGAAAGAAATGTTGATTTTGAGACTTTGGTGGTAATCGTGTTTGATTAATGACAGTGCAGCCTTACTGGCTTAATGTAAACACATAAAGGAGGCAAAAGAAAATAAAGAGTTAGGTTGAGAACGATCCGTTTGATAATTTGATGAGAGATCTATTCCTTCTGTGGTGCCTGGGTGGCTCAGTCGGTTAAGTATCGGATTTCAGCTCAGGTTGTGATCTGGGCTCATGAGTTCGAGCCCAGTGCCAGGCTCTGTGCTGCCAGCTCAGAGCCTGGAATCTGCTTTAGATTCTGTGTCTCCTTCTCTCTGCCCTTCCCCCAATTATGCTATGTGTGTCTCACCCTCTCTCAAAAATAAACAGACATTAAAAAATTTTTAAAAGAGATCAATTCCTTCCCTCCTCTACCTGGCTCTCACCAAATCCGGACTGCTCTAGGGTTTTTAAACTAGTTTAATGTTTACACATCGTGATTTTACAAGCGGCTTTTCTGTAAGGCGTTTTATAAAAAGCAGGGCATGGACCCAATTCGGTGGTGCATGATGGGATACAGTTTTGTATTCCCTTCCATCTGGCATTCTCTTCCATCTGGCAACTTTGTGGTCTCTAAAGTTTGATATGGACAGTAGAAGGGCTACTTTTGAGAGTCTGGACAGGAGTTTTAGAAAATGATCAGTATTGACAGTTTTGTGTTTTTTTTTTAATGTAAATCTGGCTTGTTTTGCTGTGTCGCTTTAAAAAAAATTTTTTTTTTTACGTTTATTTATTTTTGAGAGACAGAGTGAGACAGAGCATCAGCGGGGGAGGAGCAGAGAGAGAAAGAGACACAGAACCCGAAGCAGGCTGCAGGCTCTGAGCAAGCTGCCAGCACAGAGCCTGACCTGGGGCTCCAACCCACGAACCGTGAAATCATGACCTGAGCTGAAGTTGGACGCTCAACCGACTGTGCCATGCAGGCGCCCCAACTGTATCACATTTTTTTCTAGTGGTTTTGGGGTGAAATGCTGTTTTCACCCTTCACACTTTAGATAAATTGATGGCAAGTGAATGCTCTCCACCTTGAAGGAGAATCTTCAAATTGCTTTTGAAAAATGCCTTTGAAATGTCTTTAATGTCTAAAAAACGTATTATAAAAAAACAGATGGCTTCTTGTTCGTATGTTATTAAGAGTTTAGGTTTTCTATCAGAAAATACAAGTGAGCTTTATTTTAAGTAAACTCATTTTGCAGGACTTTGAATTTAGTGAACTGTATTAATTTGCAACTGCTTCAAGGTTGGACTCTAAGAAAGTGTTGCAGAAACTTTATGTGATGTGAAGAAGTGAAAAGGAACTAAAATTTATGCTGTGCCTGCTGCGAACCAGACATGATGCCCAGTGCCTAACTTTCATTTGGTCTTACACAGCTCTGTAAAGTAGATATTATTCCAGCTTTAGGAGTTAAGAAATCGAGGCACAGAGAGGTTAAATACCTGCTTGAAGCAAAATAGCAAATTTTGCAATTTGGATTTGGATTCAAGTATTTTTTTAATGTTTGTTTATTTTGAGAGCAACCCAGCCAGCGTGCAGGGGGAGGGGCAGAGAGAGAGGGAGAGAGAATCCTAAACAGGCTTCATGCTGTCAGTGCAGAGTCAGACACGGGGCTCAATCCCACACCATGAGATTATGACCGGAGTCGAAATCAAGAGCTGGATGCTTAACCCACTTGGCCACCCAGGCGCCCCTGGATCCTATTTTTAAAAGCCCAGTTGTTTGTATTATGTCCTAGTATTTAAAATTTGTCTACAAGAAATTGTTGCTACATCTTCAGCATACAGGTGCAATGTGAATGAAAATTACATGTTGGGACCCCGAATATTTGTTGCCCATGTGCTCCATGACTAATGGTTCTGTTGGGAGGATGTTATGCATACCCAAATAATGAAATAATAATAGCTAACAGTGGGTGCCTTTGCCATGACAGCTGTGGTTTTAAGCACTTGTCATGTTTCAATTAATCTCCATATCTGTATGAGGTCTGTACTATTATCCTCATGTTACAGAGAAGCACAGAGAAGTTACACAGCTAGTCAGTGGAGGAACTGGGACCTAAACCTAGGTATTCAGGCCCCAAGCCTAAGGTCTTAATGCTATTTGATGTTTCCCTTTGTGTAACAATTACCTTAAAACCATTAAAGTGGGAGTGTTCTGGTACTTTGGGGAAGGCAGTGTTAACTTCCAGATGGGATGACTTAGCACCTTTGCTTTGTGGAGATGGAACTTGAGTGGAGCTTTGAAGGAATAGGTTCCCCTAGGTGGAGAAACGGCAGGGTGTTGTGGGTAGAGGTCATGACAGGAATGAGAGGTTCAAACAGTGCAAGATCGATGTTGATGTGTAAATGTGCCACACACATAGAAATGTCTGGAGTCCAGTGATGGACTCCATGCGTGTTGCTCCCATGTCTAACTACAGCCAAGTTTCAGCTACAGTGTAAGTAATCTGGTAGGGAATTGTCTGGTTTTAAGAGTCTAACTGCGGTGGCAAACAAACAGGAAGTCATTTATCTTTATTTTAAAAAATTTTTTAACATTTACTTATGAGAGAGAGACAGAGCGCAAGCAGGGTAGGGGGGAGGGCGAGGGAGACACAGAATCCCGAAGCAGGCTCCAGGCTCTGAGCTGGCAGCACAGGGCCCGACGATGCGGGGTTCGAACCCACAAACCGCGAGATCATGACCTTAACTGACTGAGCCACCCAGGTGCTTTTAAAAAGCAGCTGGGAATTATGTTCTCTTGTTCATTTGTTTCTAGCTTTTACTCTGTAGGCTTTAAGTTGTGAAGCATTCGCTTCACAGTTTTGAATTTGTGTTTGATCTTGATTCTTACTCCTCGGTGTGGCAATAGAGCCCTTCGATTTTAAAGGTTTATTCGAGATCACTCATGGAAGAGTTATGTCACTCTCTAAAATTCAGCCAGGACTCTCAGTTAGAGTTGGCATCGGGAGAACAGATCCGTATTAAGTTTGTGAAAAGTCTGTGAAGTAACTTTGTTATGTGTTGCTTTTCAGGAGTAGGTGGTTTGCCAGACTCAGGTGACCAGGCAGTTTCACACATAAACCCTCCAGCAAATTTAGAAATAACTAGGCCCAACGCAGAGGAAGTGGAGTGCTGCTGTTGCACAAAAAAGATGTCGAGCGGCTCCAGTGAAGTGGATGTGGTTTGTATTTCAAATTGAAGATCTGTCTTTGTTCTTTTCATTCTGCTCTATTTCTTCGCTAAATTGAATTGAAGTTCATTCAGTGAAATGGCAGTAATCACAAGTTCATGAGTTTTGACAGTGATATATAAACCTGCTATAAACATTCGTGTGCAAGGCTTTTGTGAACAGATCCTAGCATTTCTCTTGGGTTAATACTCAGGAGTTGAATTGCTAGCTCATATGGTTAATGTAACTTCATGAAAATCTGCCCCATAGTCTTTCAAAATGGTTGTGTTATTGTATAATTGTGTCACATTGTGCTATGTTTCTTGATTCCTGACGGTAACAATATAAATTATTAAACTATATGTAATTTGGTTTCCCAGAAAAAGCATTTCTTTACTTAAATAACAATGTGGGTATTAATGCCACCTTAGTGCTATGGGCAATTTTTTTAACTTCTATCAGCCCCAATATTTTTTCATAATAATGGTAGATAAAGTTAACTGCCTATCCAGAATGTTTCTCTGGCATAAATATGTGAAATAAACCACTTTGAAAAGCATAAGGTACCATACAAGGTATATTTTTATAAGAACTCCTCTGTAGCCCATTCCATATTATTTTGGTTATGTTTTTTGAAACAGAGACATACATAGCTTCTACATATCTTTATTTTAACATTATTCTTATAGTTTAATTCATTCTTAGAGTACAGTTATTAAATGAAGTGTAATTGTTATGTATCGTATATTCACTTATTTATATCGTGTCCTATTCCCCCCCTAAAAATGTTTTAAGGTGATTAGAGATTAATTTCTCAAGAAAAATAGGTGCTTAAGTGTTTCCTATTTTGTCCACAGAGTGGCACTGTTAGATTGCTTAAAAATCAAAAGTCATGTAACCTGGTTCTTTGTTCCTGGTTAGAAATACTTGGCTTTTACAGCAGTTCCGGTGCCAGGTTACTAGACTAGTCTTTCTACCTTGAGTTACACAAGAGGTTAAGCTGGAAGGAAAATGACGTCTTAAGTGTAGCTGCGGTAATGAGAAAACAGTTTTGCAAGTCCATCTTTTCATGTAGTCCTAAGATTTACAATAGACAAGGGTCCTTGGATATCACCAATAGGCTTTTGGAGCTTCTTAGAAGTGAAATTGAAGTCCTCGATTTTTCTTTCAGTTCTTTCACCTTTCCTCTTAATTTGTTAATAAATCTTCCTTAGAAAAGAACACGAATACCTGCTTATGATGATGATAACACTGTTCTTTATGCATATGAACCACATACTGCATATGTCCATAATGTAAGTAATGTTAATCGCCATTTGCCAAATATATTAACATGCATCCATTTTATTTATTTATTTATTTTGAAGTATATTTATTTATTTTGAGAGAGACAGAGACAGTGTGAGCAGTGGAGGGGCAGAGAGCAAAAGAGAGAGAGAGAGAGAATCCCAAGCAGGCTTTGCACTGTTAGCACAGAGTCCGATGTGGGGCTTGAACTCAGGAAACCCCGAGATCATGACCTGAGATGAAACGGAGAGTCAGACGCTTAACTAACTGAGTCACCCAGGCACCCCAACACGTGACCATTTTAAAGGAAAAGGTTTAAATTTTTCATATACTGTAGAGTTCCTCTAAACTCACACTCAAAAAATATTGGTCTCTCCTGAATTTGCTTCCTTAGCTAGTGAGGACTTAACCATTTAACTTCCCTTTCCTTATGGTAGGACGTTCAGGGCAGTTTGTACTCATTTTCAGTATAAAACCCTAAACCTAGGTCCTTATGATATAATAAATTCTTTCCTTACTTCCTGTCTTACTTAGTTATATTTCCACTCACATATTAATGTTTTTATTCTATTTTGTCTCTGCTTTAGATTAAGGCTTCTGAAACCTTTTGAAAAGTTAGTGAAAATAAAAACAATTTAAATAAATGTAAAGTGGGTTTTTTTTTCTCCTAGTATTCAGTTTGACTCATATAAAAGTAAAGCATTAACTACTTAACTTTTCAAATATTAGCAGGAAGCTGTTCTATCTGACACATCCTACAACGAAGAGCAACAAAAAACAGTTCAGGACGTCCTTACTCATTGTCAGGTACAAAACTTCTGTCTCTCAAATGTACTTTTCTGAAATACTAAGTTGAAATTCTCTTTATCTCATGTAAAGTATACAATTAATTGTAATTTTGCTTTATCAGATTATTTATGATTATCACTCCATTGTGATGATTTTTAACAATTTCTAGTTAGAAGAGCATCTCCAGGTGAAAATTTTGAAATACCAGTATGTACATTTTATAGCTTTGCTTTTAAAGCCCTTAACTGGAGAAATCGATGTTATGTTACTCAATATTGAATTAATTTCCCCTACAAAATCTTGAAAAGAAATTGTCTGCTATGGATAAAATTTAGTGTGTGCCTAAATGCATTGTTGAGATATCTCAATTGAGAAAGTGTCAGCTCACCATTGTTTTTTAAAAAGTGTATCTTACATAGTTTTGAGGGGATGTTGTAAAAGTGAGCCTGTTGGTAGAGATTGATAGAAGTATGTAAATCAAGGACTTTGTGAGCTGCATCCTCTAGAGGTAATGAAAGGTTATTTTTTAAAAAGTAGTTCTTGACAAACCAAGTGTCTTGGATTAAAACCAGGTAGGGTGCGGAAGAGAGTTTATTACGTGAGTCTTTATCACTGTCGCTGAGAGCAGAAGCTGACTGCCTGCAAGGGGACTGCCTGGAGGGGACGCGGCAGGGCTGGGGGGGGTGGGGAAGGACGTGCAGGGGGCGGGGTGCGGGGTGCAGGAGGGAGGCTCCGCCCCGGAGCAGGAGCAGGGCTGTCCCCCCACTTCCGGAAGCATCCCCGTCCCGTCTCCCCCCCCCCCCCCCCCCCCCCCCCCCCCCCCCCCCCCCGCCCGCCTCTGCCGCGCCTTCTCCCTGAGCCACTGGGAAGACGTGGGCTCGCGCGCCTACGAGGAGAAATGCCCGGGGCCTCGAGTTACGGCCCTGACGCGGGCCCTCGGCGGTCCCCGCGGCTCCCAGCGGGCTCGCTCGCTCCTTTGTTGGACCCCTTCCCTGCCCAGCCCAGGCCGGTTGCCGCAGCACCGCCATCTTTTCCTTTTCCGTCCTTGCTCGGCGTCCCCTTCTGGAAGACCCCAGCCCTCCGCAGCCCGGGAGGCGGAGGGGGCGCCCGCCCGCTGCGCCCTGGCCCTTCCGCAGCTCTCTGGCCAGCTCCCTGCCGGTCCCCACGAGCTCCCAACAGCTCAGCCCCCCGCTTCTTCCTCTTCCTTCACGGAGGCGAGGCAGGGTGTGAGGCAGAAATCCCTCCCGGTCCCAACTGCTCTCCCCAGGGCCCACCGAGTAGCCTGGCATCTGTCCTCGGGGCGGCGTCTCCCCTGTAGGGCGAACAGCCGCACCTGCACGGGGCTCTGCCCCCAGGCCTCTTGCCCTGTGCCGGGACCCCTCCCTTCGTCGGTCACCACCTCCTGTCCCTTCAGCCTCGGTCTGCATCACTCTGCGCACGTCCTCCCGCAGCTCAACAAAACCTCCTCTTTGGGCCCCCCATCCGTCTTTCTGTCCCCCTGTCTCTCTCCTTCCCTGGAAACGCTGCTCTTTGCACGTCGTTTACGCTCACTGTCTAACGTGTGCCTTCCCGTGTTCTGTTTGGGTAGTTTTGAATCTGCCGTTCCTTCTGCCCTCTATGCCCTGCCATGCATCTTTAGCTAGCGAACACCGGCTGGTCTTGGAATTCTCGGCGTAGACCTCTCTGGAAGGCCTGCCACGACTGCCGGCCTGGGTTCGGGCTTGCTCTTGTGTGCGCTTAGCCTCCCGTTCTTACCTGTGCCGTAGCCGTCCGAGTGTAATAATAAATAATACGAATATCAGCGGGTGATTGAGCGCTAGCGGAGCGGTCGGCAGGTGGTATCGTGGTTACGTTCCGTTCGTAGTAACATCATACTCCAGCGCCTCACTTTGTCCTCAGGGGAACTCTGAGAGATGCGCTCATCTCGATTCTGTAGGTGAGGAAACGGAAGCACAGAGAAGTTAAGCCACTTGCCCAAGGTCACACAGCTGATAAGCATCAGAACCCAAGCATGTCCCCCTAGCGCCCGCGCCATTTACCTCAGCGTTACAGACCGGTGGGTCTCGCTGGATCACGCAGCAGAACCACCTGGAGGGCTTGTGGAAACAGATCGCCGCCCCCATCCTCAGGGTTCCCCACTCAGTACGTCTGGGGTGGGACACGGTGCCTTTCCGACAAGCCAGTAGGCGATGTGGATGCTACTGGCCCGAGGCCGCACTTGGAGAACCACTGCTGCGGCTGCCGGTCACTTGATTGAAATCATCCCTCTCCAGCTACAATGGGAGTTTCTTCGGGCAGGATCCGGTGATCTTGTTGTGTTGTGTTGTGTTGTGTTGTGTTTTCTGTCCATATTGCCGGCACCTAGCAAAGCAGTTCTGACAGGTCGTAGGCCCCCAAGAACTGTTTATTTGAATGAATGGAGGAATGAAGGGAAATGGTTCCAGCCTCCGGTTGAAGTGTATTGTTTCCCTGAATGAAGTTTCTGTGTGTTTGAAGAATTCTCAGGTTTTATTAGTCCCGAACCTGGTTGGCCTGTACGGGACATGCACTCAAAGGTTTTGTAAGGGTAACTGTCGATGGCCTGAGTTAAAAATACTTTGAAGCCAGAAGTCACATCTGTTATATCTGGCTCACTGTTCTTTCCGGAGTGGAATGCTCACTGCCTAGGAGTTCGCACCGTCATTCTATGCAGAGAGGCTCTTTGGCCTTTTAGCAGATTTGAAACTTTCTTTCCTAAAATAGCATTCTCCTTGATGTAAACCGACTCCGTCCTAAATGTGGTGGCTTATAAGAATGGTAGTACATTTACTTGCGGGTAGTAAAGCTTCTGAAAACGCCTGTATGGCATGAGTAGTTGAGTAGGAGGCTGGGGCCCCTTATCTCAGCCAGCTCGGCTCTGTGTCACCAAAACCGGGCGTCAAGTGGGAAACGATCTTTCTGATGGCTTCAGAGCTTCCCTTGTTTCTAGTAGTCAAAATTTGGCTTCTTGGTGCTTTTATGTTACTTTTCTTTTGAAATAGAAACTATTAATAGCTTGTATTATATATAATAGGTCATCTATGATGCCATTCAAAACCTGGATAAGAAATTTGATGTCATTCATGGAAAAGTTTCAAAAATCCACCGTTTACGTGTGAAATCAATATGGCAAAATCGCGTGAGTGTTATAAAAATATTTTCTCAAGTGTAATCGACCTCTGTTTTATAATCATGCCAGTCAGTTAGAAATCAGAGAGATTTCTAGCAAGGCTAGATTGATATTAGCAAGGCTAAAGATTGATATTAGCAATTAGCAAGGCTGATTGATATTTGCTGTTGCAGCAGATGGGAGACTAAAACTTTTGGAAAAATGCTAAGGTTTAGGTTTGAGGAAGTGTGTGACAATATGTTTATAAGTATAATGTATAAAATTCAGTTAAAATGTAAAGTTGTGAAACAAAAATCATATAATCAACATGGAGCATTCATCTTTAGTAATAATAAAGCTGTGTTACATAAAAAATACAGTAAAACCTTGGATTGCGAGTAACTTGTTCTGCGAGCGTTCTGCAAGAAGAGCAAACATTTCTGATAAATTTTAACTTGATAAACAAGCGATGTCTTGTAATACGAGTAGTGTGTGATGCCGAATGTCCCACGGTCACAACTGAGCCAATGGTTCTTGAAATTCGCTTTGCTAAACAAGTGCTTTGGATTGCAAGCATGCTTCCAGAACGAATTATGCTTGCAAACCAAGGTTTTACTATATATTTACTACTTCCGTTGTTTCCCTTTTACTCACTGACAGTTGGTTTATGCTGGGTTTGTGTCATTTCAGAAGCCATTTGGATATGCATACAAAAATTACAATTACCTGCTTTCCAGAAAGATCAGGTTTCAGAAAATGAGGAAAAAGGAGACTCCTTCTTCCTTATCTGAACCTAAAAGCTATAGCCCAACTATTCCAGTAGAAAGGCCCAACTATGATTTCCAGAGCAGCTCTCTAGAAACATCTTACCATGCAGAGCCAGAGTCCCCAGAACGGGATCCAGAGTCACTCTACCAGCAGCGGGAATCGCGCATGAGCCAGAGTCCATCGCTTCTCTCCATCTTCACTGCACAGTCATACCAGCCATATTTCACACCCGATCCAGTACAGGAGGGCTCCTCTTGCATACCTTGCTATGATAGCCCAGAGGCCCACAGCACCACCAGTCTCTTCTTACCTATCCGAGCATCCACGGCGATACCTGAAGGCTCGTTGACACAAGCTGATCCCGGTTCACCAGAGAACCCTGACATGATGGCTTTTCCAAGTTCACTGGAAAATGAGAGCCTCGGCCATACTGCCTCATCCCTTTACATCCCAGGCAACTTTGGTGAGTGTGAAAGGACACATATTATGAGTAGCACGATTTAACCTATATTCCTCAACATGCTTGATGCAAGACCATTTCTCCTGACCTAACATCTCTTTCAGGATAATGACCAGGTCAGGTTTGATTTGTCTTTTTCTCTCCCACTGAAGCTACAAGTTCACCTGTTGGAAATAATCCAGGTGTCCTGAGAGACTTCCCTGCAGACCCTTCAACCTGGTCTGTGGATGAAGTGATCCTGTTTCTGAAACAAGCAGACCCTCAGACACTCACCCCTATCGCTGACCTCTTCAGGCAACATGTAATGTATATTTTGATCTGGTTTTCCTGTCATGATGCTTTGCTTTGCTTTGCTTTTTAAAGTAAGCTCTAACCCAACATGGAGCTTGAACTCACGACCCCAAGATCGAGGGTCGCATGCTCTACAGACTGAGGCAGCCAGGTGCCCCTGCCGTAATTCTTTTGAATGACCTCTGTGCAGGCCTTTCTGTTGGATACCAATTAGGACAGATGGTGGGAGAACTCTACCAACCGATTTTCCATGTGTGAGAAAGTTGACTTTGCCCAAAGTTAGATCCGTAAAGGCTGGATTTAAATAGGAAGAATGTGACAGGCTGTCCTCCTTGTTGTGAAGCCCAGTGAATCCAGCAGCTGATTCCATTTGGCTCAGTTCTGTTAACCTTACACGCTTATTGACAATTTGGGATGCTGATACTTTCATGCCCTTTACAAAGCCGCATCCCAGGCTAAATTTTTGGAAGTTCTAGTTGTACTTAGTAGAAAAAATACAGAAGCTGCCTGACAAAGACAGTCTATTAGGGGTTTCAGGTCTTTCCAGACAGTACAGTTTTATTTTTAAACCAGAACTTGTAAAAACCAAATAATATTCTTCAGCAGCATCAGTTGGTCAACTAGTAAAGAATTTGAGGAGGATGCCTTGTGACCATCAAGTCGTATTTTTATAGTGTTTCCTAAAGAGTGAAATTAGTGGCCACATATTTGATGTAATGTGTTCAGTACGGCAAGGAAATCATTAGTTTTTAGCATCTAATTAGCTTTAGACAACTAACTGATTAGCTTTCAACATCAAAACACTCTATAGCACATTTACAGTTTGTATCGATGCTGACATATTCCAGGCTGTTCTAAGAAAGTGAATGGCCATCTGAAATTCATTTCTACCATTTATAGTGTTTTACTCTTTGTCACAGATATGCAATATTTTATTCAACACAGTATTTAAAGTTAGGTAGTAGTTTGCGGGGCACCTGGGTGGCTCAGTTGTTTAAGTGTCCGACTCTTGGTTTCATGAGATCACGGTTTCGTGAGTTCGAGCCCTGTGTCAGCGGTGCTGACAGCATGGAACCTGCTTGGGATTCTCTCTCTCATTCTCTTTCTGCCCCTCCCCTACTCACGTGATCTCTATCAAAACTTTCATTAATTAAGCAAATAAGTAAATAAAAAGAAAGAAAATAAAGTTAGGCAGTTTGCTGCTTAGGACATTTTTAAGATATTAGGTGAACTTTTCTTTTTCTTAAAATTCTAAGTAAATTTACAAATGATCAAAACATGCTTCACTGTACAAATTATATTTGCAATAGTTTTCGTCAGGCCGATGCATACTTTCATAGAGAATACACATCTGGAATGAGCTGCTCTCTAGTTGGTATTGCATGTTCTTATATATAAAGAAATCGCCATTCCGTTAAAAGATGAACAGATGACTAATTATTGTCATTTCCTTCTGTCTCAGGACATTGATGGGAAGGCTCTGCTACTCCTCAAGAGTGACATGATGCTGAAGTACATGGGGCTGAAGCTGGGGACCGCCGTGAAGTTGTGTCACTACATTGATGGGCTTAGAGGAGAAAAACACATTGACAATTGAAAAAATGTTTCTGTACACTTAGCTTGGCCTTCATTTAGGGAGACCAGTGCCATCTTGGGGTAAAACCATTTCCCTGCCCTTTAGAAGTTGTTGTTGTATAGAAGGTTCTTCTACAAACATGTCATATCCAGAATTGCAGGGCTCTGTTACAGTCTAGTCTACTATTTTAGAAGCCATTTAACATGTTAGTATTGGCATATTCACATTGGTTGTTGGTTCTTTACATCTTTTTATTATTTCATTATATAGTTTACAAATGTACTTCATGCAGGAAACAGAAACACCTCTAATTTCTGTTCATCTTTTTCTATAGAACCAAAATAGCTGGATCCCAAAGAGAAAATATCAGGGACTGGCAAATTCTGTAATAAAACCCATGAGCCTTCCTTACAAGAAAACTTAAAAGACGCAAATATAGATATCATCTTTCTACAATATTTTATGTTTGTACTGCAAGGTTCTGTTCATATTCTGTCAGCTTCCCAAAAGGGAAAGCCATATAAATTATTTTCCTTTCTATTATTATTTCTACATATGTTATATTTGTTCCTATTTTTTAAAAAAAGGCAACATTATAAGCTTTCTTGAAATATTCTTAGCAGTTTTTGGGTAAATTATAGAGTAGTCATTTTATACAAGAGATAGTTATTTTAAAACTTCCATATTTTGCATAAATTTGGACATTGCACCAGGCATTCAATGCTCACATATCTCTATAAAGGTGTCTATGTCCAGATTTTTAAAAGATGTATATTTTAGTCTGTGTTTATTCCTCATAAGGATACTGTTTCATATTTATATTTTATTCTATATATGAAGTATACGCACAAGTACATCTTTTCTTTTTGAATTTAAAATAGCACTTTGTACCTCCACATAGGTAAATATTAACAATATTTAGTGAGATGTTTTTATTCTGTTAAAAATACTCACATTATTTGCCATCACTACTGATACCTCTGACCTTACTCTTCAGGGTTTCCTTCCAGGGAAGTTCTCTGTCTTATGCAATGTTTCTAGTTAACTTGCTTTCTGAGCCAATTATCCTACTAAATTTGGGAAGATATGTTACTTCTGATTGGTCATTTTGAACTTTATTTTAAAAATTAGAACTTTCAAGTGAAACATGTTCATTTTTATTGTTTTGTTATTTATTACCTTGTATAACATTTGATGTTATATTTATAAGCTGTGAGAATTGGTGCTAAGTGTATTAGCCATTTGTTATTAAATGCCAATAAAATGTTCACCGGGGGCAAAAATGTACATTTTCCTTTTAGAAAACCAGGTGTGCTTTATAAACACATGCAATTATTTACTGGGCATCTGTGATTTAAAAGGTGCTTTTATTTTTGTTTTTCATTTCTTTTATTTCTTATAAGACCAGATTCTATTTTAAACTTGATTTTCTCTCAAATTGTGTGAAGATGCCAGTGCCCGGTTGAACAGTCCTCAGGTGTTTGTATGAATACTATGTTTTACAATTTTCAGATTTAAAAATTTAATAAAGTTTAAAAAACACAATAATTAATGTCAGAGCCTCAGACTTGAGTTTATTCGCTTTCACGGCGTGACATTAATGCACGTACTTATTAGAGTTGATGAAGAGGCACTCTAGTAAGTTCGTGGGTTTCTGTGTCCAAATACTTGAGTTTTAACACTTGCCCTCTTCTACATTTAAGCGGATCCCTCGCAGGGGGGCCTGATCTCTCGTAGGGCCTTAAACGGGACCCCGGGGGAGCAGTGCGACGTGACCTCGGGGAGCTTCACACATCTGTCCTCAAAACCTGTTGCCCGCCGTGGTATTGCTTGATGATGGGAACGAACGTGCCAGAAAACGCCAGTGCCCCCGCGCATCTCGTCTGCCCTGAGTTCCACGTCTGGCTGGCAATTCTGGCTGCTCCTCTGCCACCGGGAGCCCGAAGCCGTTCTGCCTTTGTGCGTCCAGTTCTCCCAGCTTACGGGTGGCCAAGCCTGAGAGGCTGGGGCCTGGGCTCGAGTCGCCTTCGGCGTCTGACCCCTTGTCCCCCGCCCCTGCACCAGGAGCTACTGCTCCATGCCTTTGAACCCAGAAGCTCCTACCGCTGCAACAGTGGGCCTTGTAGTTCATCGGGGACGACGGGGCCCTCCCTCGCGGAGGCTCCGGGGCTGAGGCGCGAGTGCCCGGAATGGGGGGGGGGGCGGGGGTACCTCTTCGCTGAGAACCTCTCGTTCTGCACTGTGTGCTTTGTAACCTCTTAGTCCAGAGAATATCACGCCACGTGAGGCTCTTGTGAAGCGTCGGGGCTTTCAAAACCGATCTTTCCCCCGGTTTTGCCTCTCGGCGCATCCTTCCGGCAAATTCCGCAAGCTGAGCTCGGCGGCCCTCTGCGCGCGTGGAGCATTTGCTTTCGTCTTTGCACGATTGCTAATCGTTGCAACGTCTTAAGATGTGCATTCCAGAGGAGGACTTGCCACCCTTAAACCCAGGCCCCCTCTGTAGGCATGAAAAAGCCATGCCCTTCTGTAATGTTAGAGATTGGGAACTCAACGTTATAACTAGCTAGGCACGATGTAGTCGGGAGGCAAGATACCGCGTTTTCAAGCTACGTCCGGGATTATATTCCCAGTCGGCCGAGTAACTGAAATAGGTGTGAAATTCTGGGGCTGTTCGCACAGTGAGGTGCTGGGACTGGCTTCTATTTAGAAGTCCTCTGAGGCGGACCCAGGGAGGGAGGGAGGGAGGGCTCCAGGGTATGGAGGACGTGCCACCCAGGGCTCACGTTCAGAACGCGCGGCAGACGGTGTTCCTCCCTTGACCTCCCGACATGTCTCCTCTTTTGTCCTGAAGGTTGTTGAAGTTGAACCTGGAAAGCAACTCTCCACGGTGAGCATGCACTTGGAGCATGCGCTCTGATCGAGCTCGCCCGCTGTCCTTGCTATACTAGAGGCACCTGGAGAGACGGGACTATCTTCTCTGGCTTTGGCGGCGCTAGCAGCCCAAGGGGCCACGTTTGAGGACCAAGCGACCTGCCTCCTCCCCTCGAGCTGCCTAGAACATAATCGAGGTGACCGAGCGTTCATGGAAATGAGAGCCTCAGGATGCGTGTGATACAGCACGTGAGCCGGTTCCTAGCGACCACGAGTGATAAGCGTCCTAATACTCCAGTAATTCTGTGTCCTGCTCTTCAGCTGAAGAACCAAAGCACTGAATCAAGCTCCTTCGTTTGGGGAAATAATCCCTCAGGGGCAAGGGGACGGGCAGGGCAGCCTATGGCCTCAGGAAGCCCCCCTCTGCCTTTGGCGTCACTGTTGCACCTGCCTTTGGCTGGCCCTCGCCGTTCAAGTGCATTGACGTCGGGTGGGGTATACATACTCCGTGAGGTACAGAAGCCAATCCATTGGGAGGAGGACGAATGTATTACATGTTCCTTTCATTATTTTTTTATTTATATTTTTTAAGATTAAAAAAATTTTTTTTAAGTATTTATTTTTGACACAGAAAGAGACAGGGCATGTGCAGGGGAGGGGCAGAGAGAGGGGGGACACACAGAATCTAAAACAGGCTCCAGGCTCTGAGCTGTCGGCACAGAGCCCGACACGGGGCTCGAACTCACGGACCGCGAGATCATGACCCGAGCGGGAGTCGGACGCTTAACCGACCGAGCCCTCAGGCGCCCCCCACCCACCTTCCTAAGTTCTCCCCTGTGCAGCCCGGAAGTGGCATTTCCCAGGCCCCTTTTCCAGTAGGGGGCTTAGATTCTCCCACAAGTGGGGAGGAAGAAGGGATGGAGAAGCAGTTTTTCTGTGGTGGCTGCCTGGGACAGCCTTTGGCGTCAGCAGCAGGCAGACGTGCATTTGACCAGTGGCCTCTGGATGTCGTCCTGACATTTACCCACTTCATCGTGCAGGAGGCTGAAACCACTGAGCAGGCTTCCCTGCAACCCCTGTGCTCCCCCATCTCTAGAAACTGCCTCCCTCATCTTGGCCCCCTGCCTCCCAGCAGCTATAGAAGCTTCTGGTTCTGTATTAAACCACTTCCATTCTGCAGACTGAGAACGTCGTGTGTCCCCTCTCAGTCTACCTCCCTCCCTATAGAAGCTACCCACTGTTGGGAGGGAAGAGTAGAAGTTCCACAGGGAGGCCCTTTCTGTTCTCTAGTTTAAATAAGTGAGTACCTTTCATCAGACCTAGGACTCCTGTGGTCTCAAGATGCGCCACTGTCTTATAGACCAAATCGGAGAGAAGAACGTGGCCTATGGAATTGCACACCATGATCATATATGCAGGCAATCTCATCGATGTTAGGATGTGGAAAAAATGGGTGGGTTAAGACATAAAATGTCGGGGCGCCTGGGTGGCTCGGTCGGTTAAGCGTCCGACTTTGGCTCAGGTCATGATCTCACAGCGCGTGAGTTCGAGCCCCCCGTCGGGCTCTGTGCTGACAGCTCAGAGCCTGGAGCCTGCTTCAGATTCTGGGTCTCCCTCTCTCTCTGCCCCTCCCCCACTCACACTGTGTCTCTCTCTCAAAAATAAATAAACTTTAACAATTTTTTAAAAAGACATAAAATGTTAACTCTCAAAAGCTGAACAGGTAGTTTTAAAAGGTTAATGCAAAGAAATGAAGAACTAAAGGCCGATAACTCAAGCCCAGTGAACGAACGGCAAGAAAAGAGCAACGCTAGTCTGAGCTTTGGAACAACCACAGCCCGGAGGAAAACAAAAGCGATCTGATCAGATCTGCCGAAAATTCACAATTATCAAGATTGAAACGTGAACGGACGGCCAACAGCATAAGCAGAGGGTCTTGCCATGAGTGTATATTTTACCTTTAGGCATCAGCTGATGCTAGACAGAAGCCATCACGCTTAGCAGGTCATTTAACAATTTCCTTACATCCAGCAAAGAAACAAAAGAGGGAGCTGGAATGATTCTAGATTAACACTGTCTTAAAGACATGTCGTCCAGATGCCACGGGTAGACTTTGTTCAGATCCGGATTAAAAGACGCCAACGGTAGGGGTGCCTGGGTGGCTCCGTTGGTTAAGCATCTGACTCTTGATTTTGGCTCTGGTCCTGCTCTCACGGTTCGTGAGTTCAAGCCCTACGTCAGGCTCTGCACTGACAGCGCAGAGCCTGCTGGGGACTCTCTCTCTCCCTCTCTCTGCCCCTCCCCCACTTGTTCTCTCTCCCTCCCTCCGTGTCTCAAAATAAATTAACAAAATTTATTTTAAAAAGCCAACAGTAAAAGGCGTTTATGAGACAATCCAGGAAAGGCGAACGCCCGGTGGATATTAGATGCCAGTAAAGAGTTACTCATTTATGACCATGTGGCCGCGCCAGACTGTAATGGTGACCAGAAAAGTCTGTGCCCCACAACACCGGGAAATGGATCTTGGTAAACAGCCGGCAGTCTCAACCATACGTCGTGATCCCACTGGCAAAATAGAACACATTCATACCTTTCTGAAATTTGCCAATTTCCTGGGTGCCCCCCCTTCTCCCCGCCCCCCCCCCCCCCGCCATTATGCTCACATGCCTGGGTGCTCTAACCCTCCCTCCCTGCCATATTTTCTCCATAGCACTTAAACTTGGGACTGATTATATTAGTTCTAGCCCTCGCCTCTTCCTTTCCCTGTAAGAGGATCTTGCATCCGTCCATTGGCATGGGGCTCGCGGTTCCTTCTTGAAGACAAAGTCTATCGCCCATGCCGTTGTTGACCCTGAACTCTGCTCTGGCCAACGAGACATAAGTGGCCCTGAAGCACATCAAGTGCCAGCAGAAGCGTTACGATGGCTTCTTGGTCATCTCTCTCCCATTCCCCTCTGCCACGAGCACAGCTTGTGCCACGCAGGGGCTGCTCCTTCAGACTGGTTTCGGGAGCAAGAAGGCATGTTGGGGCAGCACCAGGCCAACCCACCGCCTCCTACACAGCGTGTGAGTAAGAAGCCGATGTGTGTGACTTACTGGGTTTGGGAGCCTCGGTAGCACAGCTCAAAATAAGGTGCAATGTAGCCGATGCACTTGCTGCCATCGTGTTTATTTGTACACCGGATGCCCTCCCCGCTAGAACGAACGCTTCATAAGGGCAGTGAGTCTCACTCGTTTGTTTCCTGTGTCCTCAGCGTCGAGAAGGGCGCCTAACGCGAAGCAGGGCCCAAGTATTTGTGCTCTGACTCATACTCCCAGGAATCAAATGTAGCTTGATTTTTTTTCCTTTTTTTGGGACTGAATTCATCCTAGCCTTTCCACAAGTAGGAGAGTTAATGAGTTAATGTCATAAATTGCCACTTGGCCTTTAGATCATTTTCTGCTTGGTCTTACATACGTAGTGCCAAGCTTTGAAACTAGAGGGAGAAAGAGTGAGTTACCAGAGAACAGTGTGGCTCTGAAGAGAATTAACAACTAAGTTCCCAACCCGTCATCTGGCTTAACGTGACATCTCGGTCCCAGCCATGGACTCACTCCTGCCACCTCACTAAAAGTCTGTAAGAAACGGAAAATGATGGAGATGCACGGTCCCCCTGAAAACTAAGATGGGCAGGCTTGCTTTGGCTACGGTTCCGGAAATATTTCCACTAAGTCTAAGGTCCCGGGGGCCGGAGTGAGAAAAGTCCTGTGTCATCCATTTGAAGACGTACTCCCCCCACCAGCGCGACAGCACGTCTGGTTTCCGGGCGTGTGTGACAACCCGCGGCATCTTCAGGTCTCACAAAGTACGGTCATTCGTGGCCCTGCCATGCTCTGCCCCTTGCTTTTTCATTCCCTTAGGTCAATTCCCAAACACCCGGCAAACCTTAGAAAAGGAGGCAGAGGGAGTGAGCCTCTTTGGGGAGGTGAGCGAGAGACCCCACGGGCCTAGCGTTGCAGGTAGAAGCCACAACAAGAGCGTCCCTGGTAGCAGCGGGCGTGCACTGGCAACGGGACTTTAATGTGTGTTGAAAAAAGTATTTAACGTGCATTTTAAAAGATGGGAGGAAGCACCCCCGGAAAGGTGCTAAATGTTTGGCAGGCTGCCCGGCAGGGAAGAGTGAAGGAAAGAGTTTGCTCCTTCACACCTTAGGCACCTTCCTGTCTAAGTGAGAAGAGAGCATCGCCCTCCGGGGGAGGGTGGGTGGCTCAGTCGGCTGAGCGTCCGACTCTTGATTTGGGCTCAGGTCTGGATGCAGGGCCGTGGGATTGAGCCCCACGGTGGGCTCCACGCTGAGCCTGCTTAAGACTCTCTCTCTCCCACTGCCCCTCTCCCCCGCTCGCTTGCACGTGCACTCTCTGTCTCTCAAAACAAACAAAAACCCTCCAAATACTTGGGTAACTTACAAATGTCCAAAATGTGGCAAAGGCGAGGTAGGCATGAGATACGCCAGGTGACCTTTGCCCGGTGGAGAGGAGGATGAGCCACCCGCCCGAGGAAGTGTCGCTTGAGCCCAGACCAGAAGGACGACGAGCGGGGGGGGCGGAGGGACGTGTGCTTTCAAGGCCAGGGCCACTGAGCAGGGGTGAGCTGCTATAAACACGCCCATGTCTCTTCCAGTAGATTTGCGGTTCTTTCTTGTTTTTTAACGTTTAATCATCTGAGAGAGAGACAGAGACAGAGACAGAGACAGAGAGAGAGGGAGCATGAGCTGGGGAGGGGCAGAAGGAAAGGGAGACAGAGGATCTGATCCGAAGCATCGTCAAGTGCAGAGCCCGATGAGGGGCTCGAACCCACGAGGCATGAGATCACGACCCGAGCCGAAACTGAGAGTTGGGCGCTTAACCGACTGAGCCACCCAGGCGCCCCTGTGGTTCTTCTGAAGACATCATAAATACATCCGGTGAGCATCTTATCAAAAAGCCTTTACCTTTTTTCCTCATGGGAACACAGTGGTGGCCACATCATTTGCTGAACAATCCATCCTTTCCCGACTAGTTGCAAAACATCACCTTCATCATACATTAAATCCTGAAAGAAAACTGATAAGGAAGCATGCCAATGTTGAGCTTGACTAGGTATGACACTCGTACGAATGAAAACAGGATGCGCGTTATTCTTCCCCTTTTATCACATTAGCAAACATCAAAAGCAGTATTAATTATTCATGCTGAGGAGGAGTGAATTCGGTACAAACACAGCCGAAGGGCAGTTTGCAGATATCTATATGAAGCCTGACTAGGGCCACAATAAGGGGATTTTCAAAATTAAGTAGAGGGGACTTATTCATAAGGAAAGGCATTCGTGCTCCGTCCATCCAAGTAGGTCACGGGAGTGGATGTGTAGGATGACTCCCTGGCGGATTCTATTGTGTGTTTATATACAGATGTGTTTACATTTCTAGAAGACATTTGGGAAGATATACACAAACATGTTTACAGTGGGCGTCTCTGGGTAGGTGGGATTCTGGGCTTGTTCCATTTCGTTGTGCTTATCTTTACTTTCTGATTTGTCTGCAGTGTATTGCTTTTACAATGGTTGTTTCATTACAAAAACACAGGCCATATCATGTTCAAATCACTGTGGAAGATAAAAGAAAATAACACATTGCCATTTAGTGGGAGGCAGAAACCGCAAAACCGTAACAGGAAAGCATAACATATGTCAGAGGGTCACTTTAGTTGAATGGGACGTACAAATAGATTAAACACCCATATTAAAAAGATTCGAGGATGGGTTCTACAAACAACTGTATGCATTTGCCTACCTTGTCATTTGCTTTAAACATTACAAATAAAGGGCTGGGCAGGCGGTGATCCGCAAGTAAACAAAAAGTGGGCCGCGGTGACGATCCTGATCCCTGCCAGGGAGAATTACAGGCAAAGAGCAGTCAACGCATCTGGAGTCCTTACATT
Source organism: Prionailurus bengalensis (assembly GCF_016509475.1). Taxonomy (NCBI): domain Eukaryota; kingdom Metazoa; phylum Chordata; class Mammalia; order Carnivora; family Felidae; genus Prionailurus; species Prionailurus bengalensis. The sequence continues at coordinate 14,206,862 of NC_057361.1, forward strand.
GGTAAGAGGTTCGAGTACAGGGAAGGCAGACCATAAACCAGTATATGTGATCAATTACATCGAATCCAGAAGGAGGAATCAACACCAGATAGACCATATGGGTACTCGAATAGAAATGCAATAGAAAAAAAAGACCTTATTGTGTTTTTCAGCCTTGAACATAAGTAAGCCAAATTAAAGGGCAGATATCGGTAGATAAAGGGTAAAAAGGTATTGTTGATACACATTAGACTCAAAAAGCGAATTCACTGTTTTCAGGGACGCACGGAACGTTCACCAAATTGAGGACGGACCGAGGTCGCAAGTGCACTGTGCATTACAGAAAGCAGAGTTACTACGGGCTACGGGCCGCGACGTAAAGTGAGAAGTTGAGGGGATAGTTCTGAGACACCACCGACAAAAACGATCATCACACCTACCTTTCTAGCTACAGCTTCTTTCCCGAACGTTCTCCTTGAGTGCCAGGCCTATACCGTCGTCTCCCCTTACCCACGGACTTCGGTTACCCGAGGTCAACCAGGGTCCGGAAGCAGATGATCCTCCGGGAGCATCATCAGGTCAATAGTAGCCTGACGCCAAGTCACAAGGCCTGCGTCTCCCGCCTCACTTTATCTCATCATTGACACAGGCGTTTTGTCAGCTCACAGCATCACAGGAGGAAGAAGAAGGGTGAGTGCAGCACGAGACATTTTGAGAGACAGACCACGTTCACGTAACTTTCATTATATTGTTCCAATGGTTGTATTTTGTTATTTTTTTAAACTGGAAAAAATTGACTTATTTATTTATTTTGAGAGAGAGAGAGAGAAAGAGAGAGAGAGAGAGAGAGAGAGAGTGTGTGTGTGTGTGTGTGTGAGGGGCAGAGAGAGAGAGAGAGAGAGAGAGAATATCCCAAGCAGGCTCAGCGCTGAGTGGAGAGCCCGGTGTGGGGCTCCACCTAATGAACGGGGAAATCATGCCCAGAGCCAAAATCAGGAGTCGGAGGCGCTCCCTACTTTATCATTACTTAGTGTTGTTCATCTCTTTCTCTGCCTCCGTGAGAAATTGAACTCCATTTGAGGTATGTATGTACAGGGAAATCGTGGTATATATAGTGTCGGGTACTAAGCGCAGTCTCAGGCTCCCGTTGGGTGTCTTGGAACGTGTCCCCTCGCGGTTAAGGGGATTGCCATACAGCCGGTTGTCTAGTGACGTCTCCACCCGCGAGCCCAGACACATCTCATCCTCATCACACCCAACTCTTCTCCTGCCTTCTCTTTGCCAATCCACCCCTCTCCGGTCCCGTGTTGTCAACAGCACGCCGTCCACTCTCGCGTCCGGGCCCCTGACACAGCGACTGCCACTGTCGTCCTCGCCGGCCGCGGCCCTCAGGTCACCAGGTCCTGCACATCCTACCTCCCGCGACTCTCTCTGGTCCCCTGGGCCCCCCAGTGTGTCGTTCCCCGAGCTTGCTGCCAGATGGCATCCCGGAAATGCTCAATTTCCTCCCTGTGAGCACTTCCAGGGCTGGTACTTTTATTTATTTTTGTATTCCCAGGGTTTAGCCCAGCATCTCCCACGTAGAGATACTCAAATGTCGGTTGAAAAAACAAAAGCACACAAAAGCCAAATTTCTTTTTAAAACATGGCCCCATTTCCAGTATGTCTCCCAGGTAAAGATAAACTAATCGTTACTGATGTTTGTACTTCATGAATCCAAGTGTGGCTCCCCACTACCACCATGAGACACGTCACATATGTTTGAACGGTCACGAAAGATGAGTGATCCAGAGGATTCTTGTGACCAAGGCAGACGCGCCTTGTAGGAGAACTGAGGAAATCCTGACCGTTAAGTATGAATATACTGAAAAATTTGTCCAACTCATGAACCAAGTGCTTTGAATAAGTGGCTTGGTGTTCCGGGTGTGTCTATGTGTGTGTGTGTGTGTGTGTGTGTGTGTGTGTGTGCTTAACTAGGATTTGAAGATGTAACTGTGACTTGTAAACACTGAAGTTTTAATAAAGCTGTCCTACGTCCTATAGACAATTTATATCTTATGTCTCCAAACCATTTGGTGGCTGATGCCATTTTGTTTGAGCCAGGCTACTATTTTTCTCTACAATGGAGAGGCCACTTTTTTCATGCTTTGGACTTGGAAGTTAACAATAAAAGTACAAAGGGTCAGAGATGTGCTTATTGCTGGTATCTCCAATAAAACACCTGTTTCCATCGGCTCTGTCAACTATTCCCTTCTTTTTAAAAAGCTTTGTGATAGTACATTTCAAGAACCTGTAAAAACAGAAGAGTAAAAGGAACCCCAGACCGATCACCCAGCTTCAATAATGATCAACTCATGACCAGTCTTGTTTCATCCATACACCCACCCACACCCCTCATTTCCAAGTTGTTTTCAAGCAACTATGACTTACCACGTAATCTAAACAGGTCAGTGTGTATATCGAAAAGATAAAGAGACTTTTAAAAAAGTAACCCTAGGGGCGCCTGGGTGGCTCAGTCGGTTAAGCGGCCGACTTCGGCTCAGGTCACGATCTCGCGGTCCCTGAGTTCGAGCCCCGCGTCGGGCTCTGTGCTGACAGCTCAGAGCCCGGAGCCTGTTTCTGATTCTGTGTCTCCCTCTCTCTGACCCTCCCCCGTTCATGCTCTGCCTCTCTCTGTCTCAAAAATAAAGAAACGTTAAAAAAAAATTTTTAAAAAGTAACCCTACTATTGTCACACTTTAATAATTCATTTCTAACGCTATTCTGTAAGGATAGGAACCAGGGCTCCTCGGAGAAATGTCTGACTCTAGGACTGGGGCAGGGAACATTCCAGGTGAGTCTGGAGCATCCTGTAGTGTCAGAGGGATGTGCTCCACAAAGCACCCACGGTGGGGCATTTCAAAGCGACACAGGGGCCAAGTGAAAGAGCTCCCAGCGGTTCGGTCTGGAACAATTTGAGCAACAAGTGAAGTAGTGTAGGATTAGAACCTAGCGCATGAACGAAATCCCCACGAGTGTACACTGCTGTAAATGAGGGAGCGAGGAAACAAAAGTGGGGGAGAAGAGACAGGAGAACCCCAAATTCTGTAGATTCTCACTCTCAAGGGTGGAGCACTGCTCCCCACTCCTTAAGTGTGGGGTGTGCAGAGACTTCCTTCCAAAGAGGACAGTGTGGACAGGGGCAGAGTGTAGGTTTCCAGTGGAGAGACCCGATAAACACGACCTCAGCCAGGTGATCAGGGTCAACGGCACCAGCCATCGGTCATGCTGATAGCACGTCCCTCCGAGACAATGTAATGAGAAGGGCATTTCACCCCTGCCGTCTTCCTCCCCAGAACCCATCACCCCAGTCCCATCATGAGGAAAATCACCAGACAAATCCCAGCTGGGGAACATTCTTCCAAATACCTGACCAGTCCTCCTCAAAACTGCCAAGGTCATCAAAAAAAGGAAAGTCAGAGAAACTGTCGCAGCACAAGGAGGCGTGCACGGTGAGTGAACACGATGTGGTTTCCTGCATGGGATCCTGAAACAGAAACAGGTGAAAACCAAGGAAATCTGAATTCAGGGTGGGCTTTTGTTGGTAATAACGTGTCGATATTGATTCATTCTTTGCGGTGAATGTACTACAAGACACTAGCAAGCGGGTCTCAGCACCTTTTACCTAAATCTAAAACTATTCTAAAACTTAACAATTAGTTTAAAACTTAACCACTCCTTAAGATCACTAAACATCCATGCAGTATTTAAATTTGTGATTATCCCAATGTCATCTTTTTTAAAAAAAACTTTAAATGTTTATTTTTGAGAGAGAGAGAGAGAGAGTGGGGGAAGGGCAGAGAGAGAGGGAATCACAGAACCCAAAGCAGGCTCCAGGCTCTGAGCTGTCAGCACAGAGCCTGATGCGGGGCTCGAGCCCACATACTGCGAGATCACGACCTGAGCCGAAGTCGGACGCTCCACCGACTGAGCCACTCAGGCGCCCTTGTCATCCTTCTTTTTCACAGGTTGATATCCTACCTCTTTTAATTGTCTGTTATAGTGCTGTCCAATAGAGATATAATTCGAGCCATACACGTAATTTAAGTTTCCCAATAACCACGTTAAGGAGTAAAAATAGGGGCAACTGGGTAGTTAAGAGTCTGTTAAACATCAACTCTTGATTTAGGCTCAGGTCATGATCTCACAATTCATGAGATTGAGCCCTATGTCGGGTCTGTGCTGACAGCACGGAGCCTGCTTGCGATTCTTCCTCCCTCTCTCTCGATGCCACATCCCCTGCTCTCTCTCTCTCTCTTTCTAGCTCGCTCATAATATTTAAACTTAAAAAAAAAATAAGTAAAAATAAACAGGAGTTCCTGGCTGCTTCAGTCAGTGGAGTGTGATCTTGATCTCTTGATCTCGGGGCTGTGAGTTTGAGCCCCACATGTGGTATCAGTTTGCTTAAAAAAATTTAAAGAAGTAAAAATAAACAGGTAATATCAATTTTAACATTATGACTTAATCTAACATATCTAAAATATTATCATTTCAGCATATAAGTAAATGAAATTATTAAAGAGATAGTATACACTGTTTTTGTGTCTTGTCTTTAAAGCTCGATGTGTGTTTCGCACTTGGAACACATCTCATTTCAGCCTGGCCCCGTTCACGTGCTCACCAGCCACGTGTGGCTGCAGCATTGAAAGGCCCCATCGAACAGGTCAGATGTGGGCCTCTAAGTCCCAGACCAGCAGTATCAGCTTCACCTGGGAGCTTGTGAGAAATGCATATTCTCGGGCCCACCCAGACCTGCAGAATCAGAAACCAAGAGTGGGGCCGCCCATCTTTATTCTTTGATTTCTCAACTTTTCAGAACCTGGGAGCAGGGGGCGGGGGGAGGGGTGATATTTCCTGGAGTTTGGAAATCTCAACATGCTCAAAGTTGGTATCTAATACCTCTCTCTCTCTCTCTCTCTCTCTCTCTCTCTCTCACACACACACACACACACACACACACACACACAGTCAATTATCAGGTTCTGTTGCTTCCTTCTGTAGCACACAGCTAAGTCTCTTCATCCCTTTTGGCATCATCTCTGCTGTAGTATTTTATACACACAAGTTACCTGTGTTCATGGTCAATCCTTCCTATCCTCTTCAGGATGTTATTCACCATGAACCTGAATTAAATTTTTACATCAGCTGGATACATTTGTAAACTTGTGGCCCTCCGAACTCTAATAGGATTCTCCCCTACCTGGCTAATCTCGTTTCTGGCTGTGTCCTGGCCCACACACTTCACACCAGCCAAGGCATCTTCGTCCTCTTTCCATTTTCCGTACTCTCTTATCATTAAACTCATAAACCCCATTAGAAATATTGAAAGCAGCTCTTTTCTCCTCACTGTGGAAGATGTCCCCATGATCCCATTTTCCTGGTCCCCACACCTTTGTGTATTCCTCTCCCATTGAATGTGGTTGGACTTGCTCTCTGCTTTCTCATGACTAGATACAGGAGAAGTGATGAGATGTCAGTTTTGAGACCAGATTGAAAAGACTGTAGCTTCTGTCTTAGGCACCCTCTCAGACTGCTTGCTCTGGGGGGAGCCAGCGACCATACCGTGAGGCAGCCCTTGAAAGATCTCAGGTGTGAGGTCCGAGGACTACCAACCACTTTGTGAGTGAGCTGGGAGGCAGATCCCAACTCCACCGCCCGTGGAGCCTTCAGATGAGATCACAGCCCCACTGACAGCTTGACTGCCACCTAGCGAGACGCCTTGAGATACAGGCAACTGGCTAAGTCACTGCCAAATTCCTGCCCCACGGAAAATGTGAGAGAACAAATGTTTGTTGTTACACAACCATCTCTAACTGAAACAGCCATTCTACTTTTTCTGCCCCGTTTTTAAAGGCAAAAGTTTTGACGATTATTATCCTATCTTCTCCCAAACCTCACCACCGAACCCTTCTCCCCCTGATAACAACCACAAAATCTGCTGGAAAGCTGTCTGTCGCCTATGGGCACATGGGAAATTCTTGGCGGCTGGTTTCTGTTTCATGTTCTCATCTCTCAAATCTGAGCTGGGAAAATCTTTGCCCAACATCCCAGTGAGGTTTTGGAGTGAATGCTCTTTCCTGTAAAGGAAAATGTGCAAAGTTTCTTCTTGTTGCATGAAATAGTTGATTTGTGCAACCTGCTCCGGTAGTTATTTGTATGTCTTCTCTCTGATGGAGTGCCTGGCTCTTGTCTTCACTTGTCTTTCAGTGCGTGCGGGTGACACAATGAGGTCAACTCTCAAGAAGAAGAAGGAGTTACTGCATATACTTTGTGGGCAAGTTATGTGTGGTCATGTAGATTTATTTCTTCTTTTTTGGTTTCCCCTTTTATCCTTTTACAGTATTTTCTTGTTGCCTGCTTTTCCTATAATGAGTATATATCTAATTTCTGTATGGGACGTTGATCTACAATGTACCATCAGCATATGAGGGTCACCGTTTGGAAACGACGTTTGGAAACGTCGACAGTGTGAGGATTGCTGGTTTCTAATGTGGCATCTTGCTTTATTCATTTACGTACTCATCTATTTCAGAAGTTAGCGTGGATGCTGCTGAGATCCACAGCAATGTTTGTGTTAGAAAAACTGCAGGTACACAAGAAATGACTCTGGTTAGGAAAGTGTGCCCCGAAACGATCCCTTCCTGAGACGCCTGGTTTAATCAGTGACGTGCGAGCTTCCCTCCGTCAGCCGACTGTGGAGAGGCACTGGCCAGAGTGGAGAAGGTTGACAATGAGCACCGAGCTCCCCTCCAGACGTTGCCAAACGTTTGCACGGCCTGCTAGTGGATATACTTACGACAAGAGTGCGAAGGATCGTGAGCTTTGTGATTATGTAATAAGTAAAGCGAATGATTAAGATGTGGTTGTGGTCGCTCTGCTCATAGAACACGTGGCCTCCAAAGATGTTTTCATCGCCTCGGTCCACAGGTGACACGTGGTACTCGTACTCGGAGCTGACTGGTAGAGCTCACGTGGCCCTGCTTACGTGCACCAGGGCTGGGTACAGCGGCTTTCCCAAGAAGAGGAAAACGGAAGATGTGGAGAACGTGAAGCGTTGCTTCTAGCACGAGGCTGTCAACGGTTTTTTCAGGCTCAAGTGACTGCAGACATACTTTCGGGCCAGGCCAGGTCAGTGGACGGGCTGTGAGAAGCTGGCTGGGTGTCGTGCCCGGGTGCCTGGAGGGGGCTGCGTCCGCTTGGGCCCCCCCCCTCCGTTGCCCCTAAGGACAGCAGTAATCCCTGTGGTTGTTGACATGCAACAGTTTGAGTCTTAGGCTCCAGATCTTCCCGTGTTTCGAAAGCAAGTAGAAAGGCCGATTGGAGCGTGAAATGTCCCAGTTTTAAGATGTGGGCGCAGGTGTATGCAAACACAGGCCAAACAAAATGTGCACGCAGGCCTAATCTGACCTATGTGTTGCCAATGTCAGATCTTAGCCCTTTGGCCTGGGAACCTGGGATTGAGTGGCCCTTTATTTATCTGTGAGGTAAAGCTAACCCCAAGTTTCTAAGAAGAATCTTGGCTCTGCCCGTGAGCACTCATCCCCCCGGTCCACCTGGGTTCAGGTTCAGATTCTTCATGTTCACAACAGCCCGTGCTCGGCCCGCCACTAGAGCAGTTGGGGGCCACACCGGAAGGACTTCACATTCCCTGCATTCCAGGTCCCTTCCAGGCCGTGTGATCTTGAGGCACGTGGTGAACCACAAGTGTCGAGAGAGTTTGAAATGTGGGCCGGGTATTGGGGAGTCATTATGAACCTGGAGGGCTGAACGAGGCCTGGAACAGGAAGGCCCCTGGGTCACCTTTGGATGGGATCTCAGGGCCCGTGGGAAGCACTGAAGGGATCGTAAATGGGGGGTGGGTGTCTCACAGCCAGACCAGCATTCCGGACATTCTGGACAGATCATTCTGGCAGCTATTGGGGGTGGGGGTGGGGCGAGCCGTCAGCAGACAGAACCCATCATCCGCTATGCGCAGTGCCCTTGATGGGATCCCGTCCAGGTATTCTCTTTGGAGGCGACTCCAGCATCTCCGTTTCACCTTTTTCCGGGCTGTTCTCAGAGGCGGAGGTGTCCGTCTCAGGATGGCCCGAGTTGTTGGGTGAAACATAGCCAGCAAATAATCAGGCACAGCCACCTTTTTCTTGAAAATGGGGGAAGGAGTTCCGTTCAAGATTGCCCGAGGTCGGGGACCACTGCCAGGAAACATGGGACTGGCGTCACCGCCAGGACAACGGCAAGTGAGGAGAGGTCCCGACTTCTGAGCCTGGTGGACGGCGCGTGGCCACCACGGGCAGGACAAGGTGTCGCTCAGGCCGGAGCAGGGTGGGGGCTCGTTGCCACATGGCTCCCCAGAGCCGGGTCACCACTGGTCACCAGCGCTCCCCGGTGGTTGCCTCCCAGGGGTCTGAGGCCCAGACTCAGCCTGGAAGGCAGGCTGGCTGCGGTCAGACTGGCACAGCGATGGGGAGGTGTCGGCTTTCACCTACCGACTCCTGGCCCGTCTCCTTCCTGTTCTCTGCCCCTCGGAAGCCCCACTCCTCCCTCCACGTCTGTGTCTCTCGCTCTGTCTCCCTGGCTCTCTCTCTCTCCCTCTCTCCCACGCATTTTTTCCCTTCCTTTCTCTCTCTCTCCCTCCCTCCCTCCCTCCCCCCCACACTCTCTCCCAGGCACACTCTGTCTCCCTCGCACACGGACACACACACATCTCGGATGGCAATCGTTAGGCGGGCCTTGGGGGCCCATCCCCCGCGTTGCATAGGTTGTCACGGAGTCGACTAGAAGCCCGCCGAGAACCCCACGCCCCACACGGTCAGCGCTGCTCTGTGAGCATGCTGTACCCTTGTGTCTCGTGGGCAGAGTGGGCCGCGGTCCTCTGGGTCACATGGACAGTACTTCCCAGCTCTCCTTGCCGCACCCTGGGCCTGGCTCGCCGCCTCCTGCTGCACGGAAACCGGGTCGGTAACGTGAACCGGCCGGGGCGACTCGAGAGTCAAAGGCACGGATCCGGTGACCGGCTCCACGCGGCCTACAGAGCGGTGCCCCTCAGCCCGATGCCCGAGAATCCCCCGGAATGGGGCAAGTTCAGCGCCCTGCCTCCCCTGCCCCGCGCCCCGGGAACCTCTGGGCCCCAGGCCTGGGCGCTGGGACTCCTTACAGCTCCCCTGGCGAATCCAGGGGCAGCCCGGGTTAAGGACAGGCACCTCGAGGGGCGACGGGTGGCGGCCCTGGCGCTGCGGGCAAGGGGCCCGCCTCCCCCGAGGCCAGTGGCCCGAGTCAGGGGCTCGCGCTCCCTCGGAGTCCTGGCCGTCTGTCCTTTCCTGTGGCCTTGCGACAGCCCCACCGCCCTTTGCCGCCTGCATTTCTCTCGTCCCCGCGAGGGTCCGGGCAGCCGCTTGGGCTCCGTGCGCTCTGAGCACGTGGCGTCCTCCGGCGTGTCGTTCGGCCTCTCTCCCTGGCTTGGCTGAAGCGAGGTTTTCCTTCCACCACTAAAGGGTGAGGGGGCTCCTTCCTGAAAGCGTGGGCCCCCGAGGATTTTCGGTCTGGATCCTTCCCACGAATGTCCTCGAAGTTGCTCACAGACTAGCTTCTTCCAGAGGACCAAAGTCATTAGCAAGGTGCCTGTGTCCCCACCGCTGTGTGTGCGGGAGCGCCCTGCGGTTGTCGCCGTGGCTGCCGGCAGGAGGCGCTGTCCTCCCAGCAAAGACGGCGTGGGTACAGGGTGGTTTCTCCCCAGTGGGCCAGCGGAGAAGCAGAGGCTGTTCTGACTTTTTAAAAATCCCTTTACTGCAAAGGCTCCTCTCTCTGTGTTGGAGGTCAGGAGCTCTTACACAGGATGAGTGAGGGATTCCTTTTCCACACTGACCTCAAAGACCCTTTCCTGTAGTTATTTCATATACAGTTGCCCCCAATTTGTCTAGTAGCTGTGCTCCTGAGAGGCTTCCCACATGCTAGATCTTGTTTAAAGGGCACACAAGAAACCTCTCTCATCGAAAAAAGGAACTACCGTTATCTCTTGTAAAGCGAATTTATATTTCTAATTTAAATAAAGGTTTATCTGCCGTAGGACATCAGATATTTATAAGAAGAGTTTGATAAAAGGGAGAACCGCTCTATATATTTACCTCAGAGGAAGGCCCCATGGCCTGGCCCACGAGGTTGCCGGCCCCCGGGGCTGCACAGCGACACGGCGTCGCGACACAGCTGCCCCTGGGCCGTGGCCTTCAGCGGACCGAGAGGCCAAGCCGCCAGCTGCCTCTGGACAGAGCTTGTCCCTGGGGCCCATCGGCTACAGGAGCAGGAGGGAATGCGCCCTGGTTCTGGAGGGCCGCGGGCATGTGCCTTATGTCACTGATCCCCACTCCCCACGAGAATGCCACCGAGTCGTGGTTCCACAGATGAGGAATCCAAAAGAGAATCAACTTAAAGAACAGGTATCACTCTGATTCCATGGTCAGACTTGCCTCTGAGGTTTTTTTCTCCACGCCAGTCTCTTCATCTCCTTTTCTTTTAATAATTTTTAAGTGTTTATTTAGTTTTGAGAGGGGGGGAGGGAGGGGCAGAGAGAGGGGAAGAAACAGAATCCAAAGCAGGCTACAAGCTGTCAGCACAGAACCTGACACGGGGCTCGAACTCACAGGTGGCGAGATCATGACCTAAGGCTCAGTCGGGTGCTCAACCGACTGAGCTGCCCAGGCGCCCCTATTCCTCTCCTTTTCTGACTAGTCCCTTCTCCTGGTGATGGGTGAGTGAGCAACCCTCTCTCAGGTCCAGAAGGAAAATGAGATGACATTGAAGATGCTTCAACTATTAGTCAGTAGCCTGGAGGAGGGCATGAAAGTGCTTGGCTAGACACCTACCTTTGTGGAACGAAGTGGAACCTAAAAATATGTCAGCTGCAATTAAAGACTTTATAAAATCAGGAATTTCTGTGACATTTGTTGGCCTTGCTCTCTGTCACTACCCATAAACAAAATGTAACACAAAGAATGTATCAAGCACCCTGTCCTTGGTGCCTCAAATGCATTACCTCGTGTATTTTATTATTCCCATTTTACAGGTGAAGAAGCGGGAACAGAGAGATGAAGTGACTTGCGTGAAGTCACACGGGAGAAAGGAGAAGTGGCAGCTGAATCCAGACTCTGGCTCTAAAGCCAGCGCTTCTAACTTCTATCAAGAGTCCCTAGCCACCTCCTAGCTTAAATTAAATTGAAGGCTCCCTAAATGCCATGCACTGTGCTAGGTGTAAGAGATACAATGAACTTGACCTTGGCCCTAGAGCAGTTTATGGTATGGTGGGATGGACAGACACATGCTTTCAAATGAGTGAGATGGACAAAATGATATATGAGTACACATGTTGCCGTGGGAGGGTAGGAGGCAGCTTATGCTGGAGTAGTCACGGAAACCTTTCTGGAGGACGAGTTATTTTGAGCTAAATCTTGAAGAATTAGCCAGAGGGAGTGTCAGGGCACTGAAGGGTGGACCCACAGAAGCTTATGCTGGGAACTGTTAACCTTCTGTATTCCTGGAGCTTATCCACAGGGGTGAAGGGGAGAGCTCCAGTCACAGAGGTGGTCTGGAGTCTGATCTCAGAAGGCTGGAGATAGGAGGCCTCTTCAGGGCGTAAGGATAAATCCAACACCAGAAGCGTTTACATCCCGGAATGACATGGTAAGATTTGGCTTTTACCAAAACTATTCTGGTGGAAGATAGAAACAAGATTGGAGGCAGTGGCTGAAAATGGAGGCATGGTCCCCACCCAGTTCTGAGGCCATTTTAAAAGTCTAGGCAAGGGGGGCACCTGGGTGGCTCAGCCGGCTGAGCGTCCAACTTCAGCTCAGGTCATGATCTCATGGTTCTTGCGTTCGAGACTCCCATCGGGCTCTGTGCTGACAGTGCGAAGCCTGCTTCAGATCCTGTCCCCCTGTCTCTCTGCCCCTGTTCCGCTTGTGCTCTCTTTGTCTCTCAAAAATAAATAAATGTTGAAAAAAAACTAAAACTCGAGGCAAGGGGTGCCTGGCTGGCTCAGTCAGTGGAGCATGGGACTCTTGTTCCTGGGGTTGTGGGTTCAAGTTCCACACTGGGTGTAGAGATTACTTTTAAAAAAGTGAAATCTTTAAAAGAGAAAAAATAGAAGCATGGGCAAATGATGTTGGTTGGGTCAAGAACAGTAAGTGTGGAGGAAAGGAATGGTGGATTTGGGGAAGATCAAGGAGGCAAAGTGAGCAAGAGGGGATGTGGGAGGTGAAGGAGAGGGCAAGGTCACAGAGACCAGCCTCCCGTTTCTCACTTGGGCAGTGGGGAAGGGGTGGTAGAGGGTGTGCAGCTCAGTTCAGTCCACGGCTGGGGTGAGGAAGGGAGACGCTGCATTAAGTTTTAGGGGTGACGAGTCTGAAGTACCTAGAGGATCGCCCTGTGAAGATGGCAGGTAGGACCTCGGGTGTCTGAGTGTAAAGGGCTGGCGATGGAGAGGAATCAACACAATGAAGATGTTGGCCACCGATAGCAGAGCAGATGGGGGCACAGTGTGAGGGCACGCGGGTGAGGACTGCAGCCACAGAGGGGGGCTGCGTCTGCAGCAGAGAGAGAGAACAGGGTGGAATATCAGCCTCACTGTCCGTAGGGGAAAGGAAGACACACTCGGGAGACAGGAGAGTGTGGCGAGAGGTGCACCAGGAAAGCTAAGAAGGGAGCGGGGTAAAAGCACCCAGGGAGTAGGCGAGATGGGGCCTGAGAGGTGCCATGGCTCCCTGGGTAATTATTGTCACTTATAACATGAAACAGAAGCAGCACTTCTGGATGTTACCAAAGAACAAAAAGAAAGAAAGAGAGGGAGGGAGGGAGGGAGGGAGAAGCAAAGGAAGGGAGGGAGAAACTTCAGTGAGACACTGATTCCAACTTCGTTAATTTGGAAATGTGCAATGGCCCGAAAGGATTCTGCTGGATTTTAACCTTCATGGTGGCAACAAGGGAAGGGTCTGAAGAGTTAATAAATAGGACAGGCAAGTTCTAAGCGAAATGTCTAAAATACAGTGTCCTGTGCATCTGGTACTTGCATAAATCACCAGGATCCAGAATAAGCCCACAGGAGAAGGGCCTGACAGTGGCCGAGTCAAGGGCAGGGGCCACTACAGCCAAGAAGTGATAAATAAGAAAGTAAAGAAGGGACTCTGTGTTTCAGTTCAATTAAGCAACTGTCGAGGCCTTCCTAGCTACTCTGCACTGTGGGCCATGGACGCAGCAGTCACTTCTACGATGTGGGCCCGTCTCAGGGAGCTTCCAACCTAAAGCCCAGAACCTCGCTTGCTCAATTAGATGGGAGGGAGAGGCCTTCCCTAGAGTCTCACTGCCCTGTAGTGGGTTTCAGGGAAGTGTGTGGAGGAAAGGAGCCACAGAGGATCTTTCTAGACAGGACGCTGGGGCTGGGCTTCACAGGGCAGTGACAAGGCACTTGCCAGGGGAGTGGGGACCATCTCGTGTTATGGGCCAGGTTACGGGTGAGAGCCCGTTGGCTAGTGATGGCTGTCCAGGCATGCCCTGCCATCATGGAAGAAAAGAAGGGACATGAAAAGGAAGCAAGGCACCAGTGTGCAGTGTGCACTGGGGACGGGAGAGCAACACAAGCTGGAGACAAATGGCTCTCTCCCCTGGACGCCCCACAGGGCATCATATCATTCCTGCCTAGGCCAGTCACCTGTGGCCAGGACAATGACAGAGTCAAGGAAGGGTTACCCCTGCCAGGTGCTTGATGCATTTTGAAAAGATTCCCATTGAAAACAGTTGCAATAAAACGGTCTCAGGGCTTAAAGAATGAGCCCTCCATTATCTGGCTCTTCTACTGCCTGCCAGGTCGCGTTCCCCCACCCCCTGCCACACAAAGAAAACACACTGTTCTCATCCACCCTCAAGTACCTTAGGAGCACCCATTCACCTACAAATAGTTGATACCCTCTTCACCAATAATGTTATCCCTGTACTAACAAGATTCCCCCATGGACTTCTGCCAGGCAAGACCTTGTTAGCCGGTTTCCATTAGTATGGTACTTGAAATCATAATGCTGCATTAAAAAAGCATCACTTGATAAGAACCAACTTTCTGTTCTGTATGCTGGCCTTGCCTCAAGGAGGACGGGATTCATGAAGGCATTTCAACAGTCTCCACTGCCACCGTGGCCATGTTGGGGACAGATTCCTGCTGCATCCTGTAGTCAGGGGATGAGTCTTTGCTTTGTGAGGATAGTGCTTGGGTCCTTGACCATTTCTCTGGTGCTGGTGCCCAGCCCTCCTTCCAGAGGAGGGAATGATAGTCGGGAACCTGGTCTCCTAATTCTGAGCTCGGAGGTCACTGGACCACATGTGCCCCGAATGTCCCCTCTGCTCATGGAGAAGATGTAAGAGAGAAAATAGGAGAAGGTACACAGCTCTGCTATCCGAAGTCCTGATGGAGAGGGTGCTGTGGGGTGACAGCTGCTGTAGTCACAGGGCCAGGCGGGACTCCAGACCAGAGCGGCTGCTGTTGTGTGATTCTTTTATACACTGGTCTCCTTTGTGTGACTTTGCTTGAAATAAGAGGCTGTGGCCAAATATAGTTTGAACCCTGGGAGAGAAATGGTGAGGACCAAGCTAAAGGCCTGGGAAGGCCTATTCAGGGCAAACCACTTGGAAGAAGGAATCCAAGACTCAGAGAAACGAGACATGGACCGATGATGCTCCCAGCAAAGTTCTGACGGTAAAGAGAAACCTGGGAGAGTCAGATGGGCAGGTTCCAGAGGGAAATGAGGAGGTGTAAGCAGGAAATAACTAATCAAAGATGTCAGGGCCCAATGGGAAGTGGAGATATGTTACCCGAGGTACATAACTGACCAAAGATGGGAAGGAACTAGTTAGCTCTAGGAGGCTTTGCTGGAACCCACAAGCAGTCCCAATTTCGATCTGGGGTTCTTTTATTATTTTTAAAAAGATAACAGCTTTACTGAGATACAATTCACATACCATACAATTCACCCACTTAGATGGTACAATTCAATTTTTTTAGTATATTCACAGAGTTGTACAACCATCACCGCAGTCGATTTTAGAACATTTCCGTCACCTACCTGGAGTTCTTGACTCTACAAAGTAAATGGAGAAACTGGGGAAAGAGCAACCCAGATGACAGAAGGACTACACAGTAGGAGCTCAGAGAGCGCGAGAGGAGATGGGACTCGAGTCCAAGGGAAGGAAGCCGCGGAAAGATCTGGTGTTTAAAGGAGGAGGAGGTTCGGCTTTTGTTTCCATTAAGGACAGGCAAAAGACTAGGCTCAAGTGCATCAAGAAGAATTCACGTAAAACATGAGGAAAAAGTAAAATACACCCAACTTCCTGGCAATGTTTGTAACTTCCTGGGTTAGGCTGCCCTTGCAAATAAGACTGACGAACGGTCATCATAGGGTGAGTTTTGAGTAACGGTTCCTTCGAGTTTCATGGTGTTGGTGAGGCATCCCTTCAGAACTGGCTGAGTTCCAGCCCTTTTTGTGAGGTGTCGTAGATTTGCTGAACCCTGTGTTCTAGGGAGAAGCTTCTAGAGGGCCCTGTTACATGCTGGATGAGTGATGGCCCTTTGCACGAATGAATAGTTTCCAAAGGATAGTTTCCTGGTCAGATCAGGCACGTGGTGGTAAGCCAGAAGATAGGAGTAGGGTACCAGGTACAGATCTCTATCCCGGATCATTTCTTGATTAAATTCTTTCTGCAAAGAGTTTATGAGGTCCTGCTGTGGACCAGGTACAATAAAACAAACCGTGGGGATAAAACAGTGTTTCTCAACCAGGGGTGACTTTGCCCCTCAGGGGACTCTTGGCAATGCCTGCAGACATTTTTGTTGTCGCGACTGGGGCGATGGGGGGCAGGTGGGAGGGGGGCTACTGGCATCTCATGCGAGAGACCAGAGATGCTGCTCAATATCCTACAGTGCCCAGGACAGTGCCCTACAACAGAGAATCATCCGGTCCCAAATGTTAATAGTGCCAAAGTGGAGAAACCTTGAAGTCAAGAAATAAGGTTCAGTTCCTGCTTTCAAAGAATTTGGTCTGTTCATTGTTTCTTACCGTGGCTTGAAATGTGACCCACTGAAAATTTCTGCATTGAAAACACCTCTCAAGTTCCTTATGTGAAGGGATTTTAAATAAAACTGAATTCCCAGAACCATTCGGGACTGACAGCGTGGGGCTATCGATATAAAGAGGTTCATTAAATTCTTACTAATTGACTGGTTCTCAAACCTTCGATTTAAAAAATTATTTAAGCAGAGGGTGGACAGCTTCCAGGTGACTTATCTTTATCAGCAGGGTGAGCCTACACTTTTTGAGTGTATATCTAGAACACAGATGGAAAATAACCTACAAGTTGGGTTAATATAGTAAACCTTAACAGTTCATCTCCTTTAACTTGAACTTGTTCACAATTTCGGCAGGGCATTGCTACAATCTCACTTTGCTTAGAAATCCCTTGGTCTAATAACAGTTTCAGTTGGATTATTTGCAATATTTGGAACTAGTTCTTTCCAGCACTCATATATGCTACTTACTATAAAATCCACCAATACGTTAATTAAAATAAATAGCAATTTATTAAAATGGCACCCTGAGGACCCCAAATATACCCTATTTTGTTTCACTGATGTGGGAGGTCAGTTATTTGACCTGGTGGTAGTGAGCTGTTCTGGAAAATTGCCTTTTTTATTTAATGAGGAGTAAAGTCGGCCAGAATGACCTCTCACGCTTTTTTCCCTGCTGTTAAAGTTTTCAGCTTAGCAGCTTTTGAGTGTGGCTTTTAGAGGTTTGGCATCACCACCCTTCAGCTTGAAATCTCCCTTTACAATTGTACCAGGTGCTCTGGGCATTGCAGTTAACTGGAATGGTCTCGAAAATAATTGAAAAAAAAATCTGTAATTCAGACTCTTCACTAATTCATACTGGGTTTTGCCCCCAAAAGGATCCAAATTCCTGTGGGTTCATTGGGCTTCAAACCCGATATTTAAGAATCATTGCAAAGTACATATTTTAAGTTGTTGATACTTAAAAACTGAAAGCAGAAAACTCTTCTGAGCCTCAATTTCCTCACTCATAAAATGGAATCTAAATCCTTTCCTGCTGTATTAATTATGCTGTTTATGAAGATAATCACTATATTGACATCATCTCTCAGTAATTGGCTACCTTTCCTTCCCTCCTTTCCTCCCTCTCTTCCTCCCTCCCTCCCTCCATCCTTCCTTTCTTCCTTCCTCACTCCCTCCCTCCCTCCCTCCCTCTCTCCTCCCTTCCTCCTTTTGCTTGGAGTTTTCACCATTGCAGATGTACTTTTTCATGCTTAAAGTATGAGAGTTTTGCATTTGAATCTAAACAAATCTTTGATCTCACTTTAGAATTTCCTACTCACTGTGGAGGACTTCCTTGGTTAGGACAGTAACTGGACCGTCTTTAAATCTTTCATTTTTCTCTCTAGTTTTTATTTTACCAGGAGGATCACTACCCCCAAATATGGATTTTTGTAAGTCATTCCAATTTTTTATCATTTCTGAACTGAAGCCAGCCGAAGCCATCGTGACAAGTCCGAGCAAATTATCAACATTCTTGGGGGCTAATTCTATTTCCTAAAAGACTCTGAAAAGCTATTCTGTAGGCTAGTTGACCCAAACATTTTTTTTAGAAGAAATGGGAAATTAAGTCATGAGAAAGAGTCTGATAGAAATCCCGCCGAAACCTTAAACGCGGTTAGCTGGAGACAGTTGTGAGGGGTGGGGAGGTAAGTGACCAAAGCTCTCTGAATCAAGCAGAATAATGATGGGGCCTGAAGTTTGCCAGTGCCCACCCCCCACCCCCCTGTGACCCTTGTGTGGATCACATGCCTCAGACCAGGAATCATGGTTCCAGGCTGATAATTCTTAGATAAAGTTTGTGTTGAAAGGCTGCGAACTTCTGACTCGGGAGGGAGCATGGAACCGAACCACCAGGGGTCCATAGGCTCACCTTGGCCGCAGCAACAAGCCCTTTGGTCTTCTCCTGATTCCCTGGCCTGCAGGTAGCCAAGTGGATTCCAGTTCCCGTCAAAGGCTGGGAAGGGGGGCAAGCAGAGGGTATCACTGCCCCAGTGGCACAAGCCCGGTCCCTAGACAACACCGCGTGTGGCCCTCATAGACCTCAGTGGGCACGTCTCCCCACGCCACAGCGGCCTCTTCCCAAAGCTCCCCCCCCCCAGCCACGAATGACAGGGCCTGGGGCTAAGCGCAGCATGGGTGGGTGGGAGTCCGACCCAGGGTAGGAGACAGCCCGTGCTGACTCAACACCCTGGTTGGCTGTGGAGCCAACAATTCTCACCCAAGCAGCACTGACGTCTTAGGAGAAAGGGGCACTTTGAGACCCATCAAAGAGAGATTTGTGGCTTGAGGTTTATAATGTAATTAGAGGCTGCAAATGCCTTCCTTTCCACCTATATGTCACTCAGCTTTAAGCACTGGCTTCTTCTAAAGGCCAAATTGAGAATCCTGTTCCCTCAAAGCTGGGTAAGCAGCAGGTGTTCCCAGAACACTGTGAACCGGGTCCCCTGCTGGCCGGTGTACAAAGGCGGCCCCCCGGGCTGCAGGGGCAGCAGAGACAACCGTGAACGTGGTGAGAAGAGACATCAGGTAAACGGCAAGTGCAAGCCCCCGGGCACGTTTGTGTTGTTGTAGTTGAGACTAGCACACATGCCATGCTCAGGAAACAGGGCCAGAAACCCACCATGGGCGTAAAAGTGGAAAAAGCCTGCACTGTGTGGAGGCGGAGGGATGGAGTCTGGCGGGTGCCGTTGAACGGGACTAAGCTAGCCTGACGAGCAACGGCTGTGTGGTGATTACCACCACGTCGCACTTTGAAAAATAAATTTTAACGGCATAGGAAAAGAGCAGGAAAAAGAAAAGCCGTTCTGGGTGTTCAGTACAGCACCAGCTGAAATGGTAACCCTATACACAGAGAGCCTGGTAATAAAAGAACAGTCTCGCAACTGCTTTTCCTCCTGTTCATGTTCACGGTAACAGCTGGATACATACTAATTGCAAGAAGTGAAAGAAAGAGCTCTAAGTTTAAAAGCAGGCATGCCATCATCAGTCTGTCGCCAGCACGGTTTCAGACACAAGTGCGATGTGCCGCCTAGCAGATCTAGCTTAAATGTACACTCAAACTGCCTCATTTGCAGGGGCGGCTTTGTGCTGTCGGGGAAGAGCCACGGGCTGTTCCCTTCCTCCAGGTGCCTCGCTTTCGTCCACGGAGAGATGGCTCAGCCAGTGTTTTTCAGCCTCGGCACCAGTGACGTTTGGGCCGGATCATCTGCTGTTGTGGGGGGTCCTGTGCCTGTGAGATGTTCAGCAATGCCCTCCGTCCCTACCCACCAGAGGCCAGGAGCATCCTCCCCAGCTGAGACAACCAAAAGTGTCTCCCGGCATTGCCAGATGTTCCCTGGGGAGGCACCGTCACCCCCAGTTGAGAACCATTGGTCTAAACTAAGGAGGAGCGACTTTCTCTTCCCTTCCCAACCCCACTCCCAAGCATCTCTATCCCAAGCCAGGAATGTTTATGGGGCATCTCCTGATCCACCAGCAAAGGACTTACCTCTCGTTCTGAGGGGTCTTCAGTAATACTTTTGGCTTGCAAGACTTTCAGTCATTCAGAACAATGCTGTTACTGCCTTTGAAAAGAAGGTCCTCTCCAGCTAAATTCTGAGGGGGGGGGGTGGGGAGGAAGCAGGTAAATTTTCCTTTTAGACACATTTGTCGGTTTTGGTCTACAGAAGGCTCAGACACAGAATTCTCCACACCCAGGGTCTATGTCAACTGGAAAGGGCCTCGGGTGCTTGAAACTCACCTCCCCACCTCTTCCTTCTCTGTGCCACATTTTTACAAATGAAGAAAGCAACGTTTAGAGGGGAAAGTGACTGGCTCCAGGCCGTACATATTCCTAGTCTTCTTTTAATGGTGGCATAGGCCAATATAATTCTTCTTTGCCCCATACGCCTGGAGAGCTTAGGTCTCAAAACACAAAGAACTTGTAGCGCTTTACAAGCAACAGTTTTGGCCAAACCACACCAGTTAAGGAATGCAAATTTACAAAATGATAGAATGCTGCAACCAATTAGTGCAAACAAACATTTATTGTGAAATATTCATCCTACCCTTTATTAGGTATTACATCATCAAAGCACTTTGTGGCAATGAAAATAGCTTTTTTACCCCTCTGATTCACCCAATATTCCATTAAAGCTGCAAAAAATGTGCAATCTGCTTGAAAAATAGGTTGCTCTTATTTACTCATTTGTGAAAAGTCAAAAATTAAAAAAGAAAACAATACTAGCTTACAGGGTCTCTAGAGCCAATTCGCCTTCCCGCTTCCCAACTACTCCCCAAAATAATTAACAAAGATAATTTGTTTTAAATGCCTTTTTATAAAACCAATGCACCTTTCCCCATATTATAATCATAAAAATTTTAAAAAGCCATTATTTACTTTCTTGGAAAAAAGGTGGCCAGCCGTTGTTTTTTGATCGGGAGCATGTGTATTTCCTGGGAGTTCACTTTCTTTAACTTTATGCTCCTGTTTTTGACAGGTTTCCTAAGGGGCTCTGTGCTTCCCATGGGCTCTTCTCCTTGGCTATTGATGTCATAGCCCTGAAGCACGGAGTCTTCTCTTTTGAAGGAGAAGTTTTTGGTGGACACGCCCGAGAGGCCTTTGATCTTGCCGCAGAAGATGGCAGGCACGGCGTCTTCCACCGAGACGATAACCTTGGCGGCCTGGGACTCGCTCACGATCTCCATGGGATTTTCAGCCTTGACCTCGCCGCTGGGCTGGACGGGCTGGCCGGGCAGCTGGGCGGGGTTACTGCCGCCCACATGGCTATCCATCACAGCCGAGGCCCCGTGTGCTGTGGCAGGGGCAAAGGGCACTTCCATGCCGCCGGCGTGACCTGGGCTGTCCACCGAGCTGCTGCTGTCATACAGTGTCTCAACGGGAGGCTCAGATTTTCGGTGGGCTGCCAGCGACAGGTCCAGGACCGTATCTTCCTGGCAGATGGGGGGACTGGCTTCGCCAGCCTTAAGCCAGGGCACCGACTTCATGGACAGATCCAGGGCCTCGTTCTCACTCCCCATCTTGATGACCGTGTGGCGGCTAAGCTGGAAGTACTCCCTCGGCTGCAGGATATCGAAGGGCTTCAGTTCCTCCTTCTCCAGAGGGCTAGGGGTGCCTTTGAAGGGGTGTAGGCCGAAGGAAGATGGCGGCTTGGGGAAACCGGAGCTGAGCTTGGATTCGGGACTCTGAGGCACAGGGATGGGGATGGGGATGGGGACGGGCACGGGCAAGGGGACGATCACAGGGTAGGGTACCAGGAGGGTGGCCGGAGGGACCAGCGGGGACAGGGGGGAGTTAAAGGGCTGGGGGGGCACAGGCGCGTATCCAGGAGGAGGCTGACAGGGTGGGGGGCCGAGAGCGCCCTGTGAGGGGAACAAATTCTGGAGCACAGCTTCAAACGGCAACGTGGGCTCCTGTGGCCGGCTGGGGATCCGCAGGTCCAGGAGCTGCGGTCGAGCCTCGGGGTCCTCGGCTCCCTGGAACAGGTTGTTGTGGATAGCACTGGAGGAGCACGGGGCCTCCTGCGGCAGGACCAGAGGGGAGTTGAGGTGCTGGAAGACGTGCTGCTCCAGCACCACCGGCAGCTGCACGGGGCCCTGCGTGGTCATGACATAGGCCGCGTGGCCGTTAGGGTTGAGCTCGGGCGCAGGGCTTCCCTCCACCTGCATGTGAATGGGCATCACCACCGGGCTCTCCCCGAGGCACAGGGGCTGCAGCACAGTGGCCGCCACCTTCAGAGCCATGCCGCCCTGAGACTCGGCTGGGGGGTTCAGGATGGATGGGGCCGGCACGGTCACCAGGGCCTTCTTTACCAGGTCGGTGGAGTTGATGTTCCAGGCCTCAGTGGTGATCAGCTGGGCCATGCCATTCTCCAGTCTGTTATTGGCCAAGGCGGGAGAGGAGTCAGTCATGTCCATGGAGAGGTTCTGGGACTGCAGATCGTCCATCACTCGGCTCTGATGCCACTGGGCCTGCAAGGCAAAATCACAACATGAACCTTCCGTCAGAGACCACTTACAATTGCCTTAAGTGCTCTCTCCACGTCTTTTAAGAGTCTCCATATCTTAGTGAACCACAGAGCACACCCGTCCCTCTATGTACACATACATGCTATAGATATTGCCTAATATATACAAACACACCCAAGTGATCAGCTGTGCATGGAGAGGCCCAATTTAACAGACGACTAAGCTATAAACACAGATGATGTAATGACTAAACAGCCGAGAGAGGTTAAACAGAGTATTTCTAAGCCTAATACTCGGCTTATATGTTTAGTTTTCGCCAAACACAAAGTTCCATTCCACATTGCCGTTGGGACGGTCAAGATAACATGGAGACTTGACTTGCTCACACGCAAGTCTTGACTTACTTTACTTCAAAAACAAAATAAGGTCCTGTCACATTAGAACATTCTAAGGAAGTGGAAACAGGACATCCCACTTACAGAAAGCATCTTAAAAACTCTTTCAAGCAATCGTTCTTCCCGAAGAGGCTCGATGAAAAGAAGAGCAGTGTGTTTTCACAAGGATCGGCACAGTTGTCTCACGGGCTTCCTCTGACCAATGCTATCTCCTTCCCTCCCCATAACAGGCAAACCCTCCCCACGGAGCCAGGTGGAGACAGGATAACTGCACGAATGCTCACAGGGTCCAGTGTCGCTTTCCCTAATCAGCTCCTCTGCGTGACCCGTGACCTCCCCTAACTTTTTCTAGTTGTCAAGAGGGGACGTCGCTGATTCTAGGGCTGGGGAAATGGAACACCTGTTGGAAGCAAACGTCTTCAACGGGGAGATACTCTTCACTGATATCCCTGGCACCCCTGACGGCCTCCTGAGAGGCCCAAGGAACCCAGCACGGGTGCTTCCTGGAGGAAGCAGGGCTGCAGCTGCGATATGACTCTCCATGGAAACGCGTCCATATTTAGCCTCGTTACCATGGAGAAGGCAGGCACCATGTCTAACTCAGGGATCTGTGCAGCCCTGGAGTCTGCTTGGGCTCAATAATAATTCAATAATCCTCAGGCTTGCCGGGCAGGCCTTGGGCAACTCAGATTCTCGACCTCACCTGTTGGAGCTGTTGTAGACTTTAGTCCCACGGTCATCTCGCGTCCTCCTCTCCTCACCCCCAAATTACCAACACACCCTCCACAACCCGTAGGACAGCCCGCCTGGCACACCATAGGAGTAGAAATAAACAAACAAGGCCTCGCTACAGGAAGGCAGCTTTAACAAATGAACAACCGTGTGATATTTCCAGACAATCAAAATGTGTCAAATGCATAGAACAAGGAGTTTCTCTGAAGCAGGAGGAAGGGCAGCAAGCAGAAGGACGCTGTGCACACAACTTTGGGGAGAAGGACTCGCTGGTAATGCCCTCAGCAGGGTGCACAGTGGTGCCTCTGACGGAGGGCTCCACAGCCCAGCACCCTAGGGGCAGGGTGTCCTCTGGAAACCAGGAGGTGACCCAGAGTGCTGGCCAATGATGCCTTTAGGGCAGAGTAGGGAGGCAGCCACGCCAGGGCAGTTGCAGGGGCTTGCCCTAACTGAAGGGTCCTGGTTTTTCCTGAGAGGAATGTTCCCTGATTTAGCCCAGAAAATATCACTTGTTCACTCATTCCTTCATGCACGCATTCATTCATTCACTCATTCAACCCACTGATTGGCTGAGCACCTACTGCACACCAGCACTTTGCTGGGGGCTGGAGATGCTGTTGTGAGCCTGACAGACAAGGTTCCTGCTATAGTGGAGATTACAGTTCAGTGGTGCACACGTCTTTCCACGGACAGAGATTTGCTAGCGTGAGAAGGCATCAAAGTTACGTCAGGAGAGGCATCAACATCAGCAGGACGAAGCTTTGGTGGCCACTTGGTCACGGCCCTGTAAAGGACCTGAGAACCTAGGATCTCCTCCAGAAGGGTCTGCCCTGTCCTTCCCAGTGGCCAAAACTCTCAGGGAGGGGTGAGCAAAGGCTAAAGGGAAGCTGGGGAGGCGCCGGGGAGGACAAGGATGGCAATGGGAAGAGAAGGCACCCACAGCCACCCATCTGAGGTGGCTTCTGATGGCCTTTGAGGTAACTACTGGGAGAGGTCAAGACATGTTCTGTGCCATCTTTGGGCTTCCTGTGAGTTGAAGACTGCTTGCATGTAAGGGGCTGCACCTATCTGCCCTTCTGGACAAGAGAGCCTCCCCTCCCCGGCCCACACTCACCTCTGCCTCCTTTGCACACCCCTGCCCCCTCCCAGGCAGAGAAGGCAGACTTCTCAGGGCTTCTTCCCTCGGCTCTTGGTCCACAACTTAGCTCAGGTGCCAGCTCTCACCTCTTCCTGCCAACCTCACTCCTTTCTTGCCTGGCCCTGGTTCTAGGCCTCCCACTCCCCCAGAACCTTCTGGTTCAGAGTGTGAGGAGGGGACCTCGCCAGGACAGGGGGCCCCTGTTCGTTTCACAGATGGCCAGAGCCAAAACGGACTGGGCATTTACCATGTGCCAGGCCTCTGCCAAGAATGCTCAGAACTTTCCATGCATTACTTCACTTAATCCTCAGAACAACCCTATGAGGAGGGGCCTATAATTATGCCCATTTTGCTGATGAGAAAACTGATTCCATAGGAAGGTTAGGTGACTAGGATAAGGGACACTGATGGTGGGATTCGAGTTCAGGGTTAATCCCAGGCTTCTTTTCCCAGTGGAAGCTGTGAGGGCCACACTCGTTCGTGCGTTTTGTTTCTTGGCAAGAACAGTGCTCTCCAGCCGCCTGTTCAACACCGAGTGCATGTGCCTGCAGAGCTGTGTAAAAGAGGGCACTCGAGCATGAGATTTCTTCAAAGTGGTGGCCAAGTCCTTTCCACAAAATCATCGAACTGTTTGCTTATTCTCTTTTGTCCACCAGGACCCTCCTCTGTCCCTCTCACCGGGGAAGGAGCCGAAGGGTCACCAGAGTTCCTGTCTTTGGGGAGGACAGCCCCCATGGGGCGCCCCATGACTACTTTGGCCAAGTAGTCAGGCAGGTCCACAGCTGTCATGTGGGAGGAGAGGGAAGTGAGATTGGGCCCACGCTTCCATTCCGCTTTGCCCCAGCCCTGCTCCCAGAGCTTTGAGTCCCCAGTGGGAGATCTAAGGGTCTCCCTGTAGCTCATAGGTGCTGAGATGCCCGCCCACCCACCTGACATCTGTCTCAGAAAGGCTGAGGCCGAGGGGATGCAGGCCTTGTTGCCCTGCACTAGAGTTCCTGTCTTCGGGCAGTAGGCCTTGTGAGCACCCCCGGTCACTTCCCTAGAGCCACTGCCCTGCTGAGATGAGGCTGGTATTCGGCTACACGGGCAAAGGAAACAGTAGCCCTACCTTCATCATGCACCCTCTTGCCTCCCAGAAAGGTTCTTCTCTTTTTCTCTTTGCTCCCCTTCCCCTTGTCACTCACCCTGCCGGTGGGTGCCCCAACTCTGGGTCAGCCGCCGGGGGGCCTGAGCACCCCCAGTGCAGGCAGAGTAAGTGGAGCCGCTGTAGGAGCCAGTGCTGGAAGCCCCAGCAATGACCCTCACTCACAACCAGCTTGTAAGATGAGAGTTCACAGGGCAAGTCTCTATCCCTTCCCCAGGATGAGTGAGAAACAAGCTGACTGGAGAGAAGGCAGAGAGCTGTCCTCCCTTCCCCGCTGATTAGCATGGGGCAGCAGGTGTGCCGAGGAACTCTACAAATCAGGAAGTATCCTAGGAGCCACCAACTAATGCTCAAGCTAAAGGGCACGATGGCTTCAGAGGGGACAAGGAATGTTTTGTTCAGGTTTTTCAAAACATCTTCTGCAAATGGGTTTAAATGAGGTTACCCATCGGTCTTGCCTACACCCGTGATGATGGGGGGATTGGGGGAAGGGTATGGGCCAGGTTTGGTAAATGCAGTGTGGCCTGATGGGGAGTGGGCAATTTGGATCTGTGGGTCACTCTCAATCTCTTGGCCCTTGGCCAGCTGCTAGAGCTGGAAGGTTGGGGTCCACCCCAGTATAGGCCATGTGGCCCCCAGCTGGAGACTCTGGGGGAAATGCCTCAGGGCCCAGGGCAAGTGAGGGGGTGAGGAGAGGCTGTCTGGGGCAGTACTTGGGCTCAGCGACCTGTGGGATCACAGAACCGTTATACAGAGCCCTCGTCTAGCTACCGATCTAAGTCGGGGCAGCTTCTCCCTGGGATCTGTGTCTCAGCCTGGAGCCCTCTTGGGCCTCTGTGTCACCCGACCAACTCCTTCCTGCTCTTTTGTCAGACTCTGCGGTTTCCTCCTCTCAGATCTCGTCCCCACCTCACTGGGCTCCCACACAGCACCCCAACTTGCCCTTGTCTAGTCCTGAGCCTTCCCCTCACATTGGGATTGCCTGCTCACTCATTTCTCCAGGAGGGAGGGGCTGCCTCACTGCCGCATCTTTCTATCCGCCTCTGGGGAATGGCAGGTGCTCAGGAAACACTTTCTGAGCGAATGGGTGTCCGAATGAGCGTCTAGGCCTTCCTGAGTCTGGCTTCTCCTGCCCAGCCTCCGGTGCAGGCTCACCGTTTACAGAACCATGGCACGCACATCAAGGCTGGAAGGGGTGGTCAAGGTCACATCTCCATCCCCTTCTTGATTCTACTTACAGATGAGGAAACCGTGACCCAGAAAGTCTGACCCAAATTTTGCCTGCAACCAGTTATTACCAAGGTCACCATGCTCGCACTGGGACAAAAGTAGAGGGTCAGGCCCCACCGGCACCATGGAGGGTAACATGACAGCCACCCACCTTCACCAGTCAGGGGCATGTGAATGAATCCACCCTGGGTTCCGGTGTTTCTCTGATGCACCCAGGAAAAAACCAAAGTGAAGCTTCCTGTGTGCTGTTTTCCTTATAAGGAGGTACATTCTCGAAGAAGCTGACCTGGGGCCTAACTCTGGGACAGTCAGTTAGGGACCAGCACCACATCCGTGCCCCACCAGGTGCCGCTGCAAAAGCCATGCCTGCCTTGCAGGCCTGCTGCCTCCAGAGCACCGCACAAAGCACTCGCATCACCCTACGGGCCTCCTTGCACATTGACATTTTTATAATAAGGATTCGTTTATGGCTTAATTTAAAAAGTGAAAACACTTGAGCGCTCAGATAACTCAGACTATTCTCTGGGTCCTAGAGTCCATCTATTTCCTCATTATGGGCATTTATCACTGAGTCAGTCTCTCTCTCTCTCTCTCTCTCTCTCTCTCTCTCTCTCCCATAGGCCAGTCCCCTCACTCCTAATGCCCTCAGCCATATCGCAAATGATGCCAGGGCCCCCTGAAGAGCCTGCACCAACTCGAACTGAAGGAACTTCAAATGTGGCTGTGAACTCCCCACTGACCCAAGACGGAGTCTCAAGACCAGCTCAGGTCTAGTCTGGTTTCTGAGCAGAGAATTTGGAAAAAACCCTGGAGCACTCCAGGAGTGCCCTTCAGAGGCCCAAATCATCTTCTAGGGAGAGGCTTAATTTTATTTTGTGACTTTAGAGCACTTTTACCACAGAAACAACTACCAAGATGATCACAAGGCCCTGGTCCGCAGAGCCCAGTGGCCCTGAGCAAACCCTTTACGGCTGGGGACCCAGGCACGAGGGGCAGAGATTACCTCATAGCAACTCAAACCTGAGGGGCACGACCTGAGGTCACTGGAAGGCAAGCCCAGCCTCAGGGGAAGTGATCTTAGCGAGCCTGGGCTGCACTGGGCAGACTCCACGCCCGGGCCCCGGCCCTGCCCTTGCTCCTGAGTATGCCCCCTTCAGCCCCAATAGCGGGCAGATGTGACCTGCTCTCCTCTTCCACTGAAATAAGCCTCATCTAGATTTTTCTATCAAGATGAATTTCTTCTTCTACAACATTCATTTAAAAATATATATCTTGATAATTCTCTCAAGATACATGTTGTCCAACTGTAAAATATCGACAGCTTTGATTTTTACGGGGCCTGTAGGCAGTTATCAATTATTTCAGGTCAAAATAGGATATTCTATGTGCTCACGGCTCAAAGCGGGATCCCTGAAGCAGCTGCAGCATCATCTCCGCGAACTGGCTAGAAATGCAGGCTCTTGGGTCCCACCTCAGGTCTCCTGCATCAGAATCCGTACCTTGACAGGCTCTCCTGGGTGCTTTGTGCACATGCATGTTAAAGTCTGACGAGTTCGGGCTTAACACTGGTTCCCGAACTTGGCCGCCCATTAGAATCCCTTGGGAGCTTTTAAAAACTATGGATGTCTGGGTCCCCCCACCCTGACTCTGATTTAATTGGTCTGGGGTGCAACTGGGGCTCTGGGGGTTTAAGAAATCCCCTAGGTGATTCTACCGTGCAGTCAGGTTGGGAACTCTTAATTCAGAGGCCAGAGGATGAGGCAGCTGGTTGGCCAACCTTCCCAGTGGCTGATCTGGCTTCGTGCTTCACAGGAAAAACTAAAGCCATCAACCCAAGCTCCCCCAACCTCTCCCCAGATCTCACGGCGTTTCCCCATGTCCCCTTGCTCCGGGGAAAAGGTGACACATCTCTCCCTTTTGGAAGGTTGACTTGGCAGAGAACTGTGCTAAGAATCCTGCCCCTCCATCTATTCTGAGTCTGTTTTCTGCTTTCTATCCAGCACTTTAACCACACCAATGATTGACAATTCTGTATAAAAATCCCCAGCCACTTCCCAGGAGTTAAATGAGCAATGCATAAGTTTCGTCCATTAACACAACGTGGATGTACTTTCACCGTTCAGGACCGGATATGCACTAAATATCTAAGAAATAATGCCAGCTAGGTAAAAAAAAAAAATGGTTTTGCTCTTCCCATAGGGTGTAATACTTGTTAGTTACTTGTCCCAGTGATTCCATTTTCTGAGCTTTAAACACCAGCACAGGGCCATTCTACTGAAACCGTGAACACAATTGTCAAGTGAACGTGTTCCCAAATTAGTGAAAATATGGAGGATACACAAGATAGTTGCCCACCTTAGAGGTGATTGCCTTTTATATCCAGGGACCCACACAGCCCTCCAAAAGAAATATGACCACCCAGGTGAGCTTTGGAAATCAGTTCCCTGACATGTTATCTCATTTATGAAAACATTGGTGGCCTCGTGGTTCAGGACTGAGTATCCCCTTCATCTAGATGGCCAGAGGCTGTGGGCATTTATGCAGAGAGCACAGACTGCAACTCTTGGCTCTCACACGATCTTGGTGAAACCTGGCAGAGGTGTGTGAGTCAGGAGGGGCTAGCAGGGCGCCCAAGCATCATTGACACCAGGGGACTGCGAGGTCTTCCCCGGGAGCAGGGGAAGGTCACCATAAAACTTATTTAGGGTCATTATGCCTCCTCATCTATCTTTTTTATTCCCATTTTTCTATTCTATAGCATATGTAACAAATAAATATAAGTAGATGCATAATTTTGTGTCTGTTGCACTGGGGGAGTGTGCAAAAATTATTTTCTAGTAGGAGTGCAAGAACAAAAATGTTGCAACTCAGCAGGAGAGATGATGATGTTCCAGTAGAGCACAAGAGGGATCTGGGAGACTGGGGGGGGGTGGGGAGCATCGTGGGTTTGCCTTACCTCCTTCTTTGCCCAGGTGGAGAATGTCATATGTCTTTGTATTTATGGTCTCATTTCATACTCCCAGTTACCTCTAGCCTGCCCCCAGGGATGGATGGTGGACCTTGGGCCATGCAGTACTGCATGAGGGCTAGAACGGGAACTGTATTCACATCCATTCATTTATTTGTTCTTTCAAAAACTATCTGAGCACCTACTGTGTGCTAGGCATGTACTTCCCATTTCTCTGCCCTGGTACTGTTTTCTCCATAGGCTTGTTGCTTTCTCTCTTGGCTCAATTCCCAAAGTATTAACCAATTGATACTCTCCCAGGATTATCTGCTTCTACTAGGGCTCCTTCAAGGCCCACGTTTCCTGCAGGGGTAAAGCAGGAAGTCTCTAGAGGAAGAACGCCCATCCCGAGACAGCAGCGGGAAGAGATGTTAAGGCAAGGACCTCTCTAAAGTAGAGAAGAAATGCTTATTTTCCAGAAACTACAAGGAAAGAAGATTCCTCCTGGGGTCTTGGTGGATCATGGGAAAATATCCTGAAGAGTGGCTATTGGTAGCAGGGGACACTCACCTAGACAGTGGGCTGTGACAGTCAGTGAGCGTCTATCCCTGCATTTGGTCAAGGTCCACAGCCTTCTGCAGGACACAGAAAACCCCAAACACCCTCAGGTGCTAGTGCCTGAGTGCCCATCTTGTGCAGGAGCACAGGTCACGTTTAAGGTCTCAGGCCAGGGTCTATCTTCTTAAAACACTGTGATTTTTGGAGATTTTTTTTTTTGGCAATAAAGAAACCTCTGAAATATGGAACAAAGAAGGGGGAAAACCTGCCTCTGGAAGAGAAAATACTTCTAATTAGATTGAGATACAAAGGTTAAATTTTTGTTCTGGGAAAAGGACTGTTTATAATCCCGTGTCATTAGCAGGACATTTTCCAGAGACTAGTGTGCCAGAAATAGACCCTTTGAGGGGTCAGTGGAAGGAAGGGGTGTAGATTTGTGAAGTCAAAGGACTGGAGTTCAGATTTTCCCTTTCTCCTAATGCATGTGAGCCCCTCGACAGCTGTCAGCACAGAAAGAGTGCCAACCTCAGCCTGGGCACTGGGCCCCCCATGACAGTGGTCACAAGGTACAAGCTTTGAACTCAGACAGGCCTAGAATCAAATTTCAGCTCTGCCTAGCTTTGCTAGCTGTGTGGCCTTGGGCAAGTTAGTTCTAAGTCTCAGTTTCCCTCTCTGTAAAACGGGGATTACAGACCTGAGGTGGCTGTAATGACTGAAGGAAATAATCCAGGTAAAGTGCTTGGCATCATGCCTGGCACGTGGAACGTACTCGACAAAACATGGCTATCGCCACCACCGCCATCGTCATCGGCAATATCACAGTCTCCATCTTCATCATTCTCATTGTCAAAGCTGTCATCATCACCGTTGTCACCTCGTTACTGGCATCACTGTCATCATTATCAGATCCACTGCTCGTATTTCCTCTGAGCATCTTAAATAGCATTGCTGATGCTCCCGATGGGTTTGTACATTAAGCTCCTAAGTTAAAACCCTGTTTGTTCAAAGGTTCATTTTCAAATCAGCTGCAAGGAACTAGGAAGGCATTTAATGTAGAATATTATATACCTTATGGTGAGGTCTCCACAAATATTCACTTGCCCCCCAACATAGCTGAAACACAGAACGCTTGCAGTGAAAATAGAAAACAACACTGTCCCACTATTGGAAATGAGAGACCATGGGAAAACAACTAAATACAAAAATCTATTTCTCATTCAGGCAGATAGGCTAGGAGAGAAAGGGGAGGTGGCCAGAGCCTTTTGTAGCTTGAATATGGACTCATCAGCATTTACTGCTGATTGGCTATGATGTATAATTTCACTTTAGGTCCTAGGGGTTTCTTTCCCTCCAGCCCAAGGGCCTAAGCAGCCCTCCTCTCCTGTTTATCAACTGGATTAGGGTCACTTTGTCACTCAGAAGAGGAACAAAAACAAAGAAAGGGTGGAATAGCCAAGGAAGAGGGTTAAGGACAAGAGGGAGAGGGAAAGTAAAGGAATTTTCTGAGGTAACTGGGCAAGAATTAAAGGAAAGAAGGGGGGAGGCTATTTAAAAGTATGTGTAGGTCCAAATCAGAAAAAGGTTGCTCAGCTGGAAGAGAGAAGACACTGAGAAACTGGGTAACACTGAGAAAAGCACTGACTGTTATTTATCTGGCCACAAGGGGGCGCTTTGAGCTACAACAGCTTGGTTGCTGTGCAGAGTGGTACAGGCAGAGGTGGGAGTGGAGATTCTCAGGAGGATGAGGGCGTGAAGAAGATAAGAAATTGTTCACCAGCACTAGAAGTACAAAAGGAGGGTGATCCAAATTTGGGGGAAATCTCCCAAGCTTTTAAAACCACCAAGCGCATTCACTTATGACTTGGCTGGGCTGTCAGTCCTAGGGGAAAAAAAAAAAACCCAAAACACATAGATTTATCTTCTCTGGATGCCTGAGATTCATTTTTGCCTACTCCTCACCCTTCCTTAGATGGTCAGAATTGGGTTTCCCCCATCAAAATTGAGTTTTCCAGAAAGAAGGTGATAAAATCATTCTCACTGAGGTCTATGACTGATAGGTTTAAGGATTATGTCTCCTTTATTGGTATAATAAACATAATTCAATCAGTGGACAAAGTTATGGACAAAGAAATAAAACTCTAATCTAGAGGTGTCAGATACCAATCATGGGAAGGATCTTACTGTCTTGAAATCTCTGCATAGAAACAAGAACATACAACTATGGCCAGGATTGCTGGCTCCACTAAAAGGCATTTGAGGAGCTCCTGGGTGGCTCAGTCGGTTGAGCTTCTGCTCAGGTCATGATCCTGTGTTCATGGGTTCGAGCCCCGCACCAGGCTCTATGCTGACAGCTCAGAACGCGGAGCCTGTTTTGGATTCTGTGTCTCCCTCTCTCTCTGCCTCTCCCCCACTTGCACTCTCTCTCTCTCTCTCAAAGATAAATAAACATTAAAAATTAAAAAAAAAAGGCATTTGAGGTTCAAAAACAGTGGTGGGATGTGCCCTCAACCTCTAAGCACTCAGAATTAAGTGAAGAAGTGAATGTGAGTCACTTATTCATTCCTTTATAGACTCAGTCAACAAATGCTTACTGTTCACTCACAGGAACCTCATGAGTATGTGCTTCCTGAATACAGAGATTTTAGCAGTGTCCAAAGTTGTCCTTACTTCATGGTACAGGGGGGCCCTGCTGCTGAACTGGCTACCTTTTGAAACTCTGGTTTCTGTCTTACCAGATTTCCATGCAGAAGTTAGTGGCTCTCAAAGGACTGTGTCCCCATGTATGACATGCTACAGCAGTGCTAAAGCCACAAGGGAAACTTAATGACCATCACCAGTGGTGATGGATATGGTGAGGGGGGGTGCTGTTCGGTTTTGATGAACCCAACCAGCTAGGTTGCTCCGTAAACAGACTGATTTGCCTGGAAGTAGTTTGTTTGGGAGAAGATCCCAGAAAATAACAGTAGAGGAGTGAAGCAGCGAGACAGCAAAGAGAAGGAAGGCAATTTATCAACTCAGTTACCACTGAGGGCAACTAGGGCTCGATTCTACTGGGGATGCTGGGAGGCAGGGGAAAACATATGCCTTGGAGTCAGGGTGTTTATTCACCAACTCCCATCCATCACAGGTCAAGGGTTGCTCCTGGATGGTGCATTAATTCCTTGGTGCTTTGAACTAGCCCAGCAAGCGGGCCTACTATGCTCCTGAGGGAAAAAAACATGTCCTCTAGAATAGTCACAGCTATTTGCAGTAGGTGGCCTTCGGCATATAGAGGCCAATCTGAGGGGACATGGGGGCAGGGGACAAACCATGTGTGCTACACCAGCCATGCCCTGGAAAGTTGCAGTGTTTATTATGTGAAGACCCAAATATCACCAATTCAGGCCACCATGACCAGGTGTTTCCCCAATGGGTGACACTTTCTATGACCCTGTGAAGAAGACCCTCTGTGCTGATGACAATCTCTAGGCCACAGAGGAATCAGCTCATGAGAAGTTGTTTGGAGATCTCACAAAGAGCCTAGCACACAAGAAGGCCACAGATAGCTCTCTTTGCAAAACCAAAATGGTCCAGAGGTGGTCAGTTTGGCCAATGTGTTCCTTTGCTAGAATATGACTGGGGCCCTCGGGAAAGTTGTTTTAATCCTATTTGTGCTGGCTGGAATGCTAGATGTTCCTGCAATGAGTCACAGAGGGAGTTTCTCTTCTGCTGATCCTGTGTTCCAACTCAGGGACCAAAAAACAATAAATAAACAAACGCCACTTCACTTCATCAGCTGCATACTACCTAAAAATAAAAATAATAACAGCCTTGACCTGAGAAGTACACAGACAATGGGGGAAGAAGAGGGTGGGGAATGCTCATCTTTTAAACATGGAGCCTTCTTTCTGGAATTCTGTTTGTCAGAAGCGTCCCTCTGCCTGGAGGCGAGTTCTCTCAAGAGCAGAACAACACACTGTAGAATCTTAGGGCTGCTGAGCCTTTTGAAGTCCTATAAATTCACTATATTTATCTTAAAGCAAGTATTGTGACTGCAGCTAATATAGCATAAACAAGGCAAAGGTGGGATGGGGGGAGGAAGAAACTGCTGCATAACATCTGGTTAGTTGACAATGAAGATCATAGGTGTTATTTCCTAGTTTCTTTCAGGAAAGACTTCTTCTGGAATGCATGTGTTTACACACACACACACACACACACACACACACACGGCACAGTGGGTGAGTAGCAATGAGGCCACTTGTTGTCCCTCTAACTCTCAAACCAGAATTCATGTCGAATTTACTTTGTCCTCACCTAGTCCACCTCAGGGTTCCAGTCATCACAGCTTTGCCTCGCCCCACCGGTCAGATTTCAATAGAGGAGATAGTGGAATGGGGTGGAGAGTTCCAGAAGTGCAGGAGAAAAGGTCCAAGAGGAAAGGTCCAAGAGGAAAGGTATGTGGGGCCTGGCCAGGGCTGGAGCTTAGGGCTCGTGAGGGCTTGAGGGAGAGACGGGGTGCTGTGAACCTGAGCGGGCATCCGCCTCTTCCACAGGATGTGAAAAGTTGCCTTATACCCCCCCGGGACTGCCACCTCAACCTCTACTACTTTGAGGTCTTCACAGGTCCCAATGAACACCATGCCATGATTCAGTAGGGAGACCATGAGGTTGGGAGGGGAAGAGAAAGGAGACTAATTTGCAGGGCTTTTCTAGTTCCTTCTCTCCTTCTCTATTTCTCTTTCTCCCCCTACCTCCCCCCCATACACACACGCTCACAAGATGATATTAATAAACTATTTACTAAGCATTTACCTCTGTGCCAGGCACCCTGCTAGGTATTTGACATTCATTTTCTCCTCTCCACGACTCAGAAACCCCAGCAGGTCAGTACCACCTTGGTGTGAATTGGTTTGTTGGTTTTATTTTCCTTCCAGGAACTGAACTGTGAATCTCCAGGGAATGACTATTTTGATGGGAAGGAGGGCCAGAGCCTTCCAGAATGTGAACATTTAGTACAGAGAAGGCAGGTCTGAGGGAGGTGGGGAAAAGGGAGGGCAAAGGTTCCTGGCATCATGTGTAGGTGCTGATGGGGCTGGGGAGGGGCAGGGATCTTCTCGCCTCTGGCCAGAGCCTAGAGTTCCCTGGCCTGCTTCTGTAGCTGGGGCAGCCCAGCCCCGAGCTCCCCCTCCACCATTATCGTACAGCCAGCCACGATGTGAAGGACACAGGAGCTCCCATTTCTTTTGTGGCCTAACTCTTCCTTCCTATGCCTCTGGACAAGCCTGCATCCCAGGCAGGGGTTCATTCCCATCCTTCCCAGGAATATATGTCATCTGTGGGTGACTGGTCAGCTGTTCACCATACCCATTTCCTGTTCTGCCTGGACTACATTTCCCAGCCTCCTTTGCAGTTAGAGAATGTGGGTGGAAGTGATGTGTACCACTTCCAGGGCTGGCTGCTACAAACCTTCCATACATGATGCTCCAGTCTCTTCCTTCTTGCCTGAGCTTGATGCACCAGGGCCTCTCAGAAGCTACCTGTTGGAGGAAGTGGAGCCACAAGATGGGAAGGGCCTGCATGCCTGAATCACAGTTTGGAGGAGGGCCACCTGCCATCAGGAGCATTCATTTTTGGGGTTTTGTTAAGCGAAAAATAAACTTATACTGTGTTTGAGCCGTGACACACTCCTGACTTGTTTGAAACAGCAGCTAGCAGTACGTCAACTGACACAGCACTTCCTGGGACCCATTCTGCACAGTGAGCGCTAGGGACAGACTGACTTGCAGCCTTCGAGCGCCCTGAACCCCACAAGCTGGAAACCGGAACTGCAAGAGTAGCTCAAGTGCTCAGAGACCAATTCGAGCTTCCCTGTGCTAACTTCTCTGCATAAAAAGCACTGACACTTTGGCTGTTCTTTCTGACTTGAATCAATTTATTAACGTGGGTTCAGAACGACTTTTTTGCTTGGTTCCTGCATAAATATCCACTGAAAGGGTCCATTTCATAGGCATTCCCAGAGCTGGCAGCGTTGAGAGAAAGCAGGAGGCCCAAGCTGCCTTCACAGAGGAGGGGCAGACCTTTCAGCGGCCTTCCTCCCTGGAGAGCCAGAGGCGGCCCTGGCCTGTGTGAGCGGGGGTGGGGGTGGGAGGGAGAAGCAGGGCCCCGGCATGACGTGGGCAAACACACCCGCAAAGCCAGGGCACGGGGCACCTGGCCAGAGGAGACTGCTAGAGCCACGACACCCCTGCTCTGTTTGCACCCTTGGATGTTTGGTTGGTCTGTGGAGCAGAAAGGTCTGGGATGCCTGCCATTTCCCCCAGTAACACCAAATTTTTTATCGGAAACGTCCCTGTGGATTTTCCTTTAGGGGGGCTCATCATCTACGTATGGCTCAAGGGTCTGGGCCAGCTTTTCCTTCGCACCCTCCATAATTGAGTTTCTAGGCAAAGAATGCCCATCCAATGGCATCCTTCCCTTCTACCAACCACTGAAGTTTCACTGCTAGCAAGCTCTTGCCTTGTGTTCAACATTACTGACCTCTTTCTGGGTTCCTGTCCAAAATACTGATCCGTCTAAAGACTTTGGGACATTGCCACTTTGGAATGAACTGAGGACAACACTTTCTACACAAAAGAGGCATCAGCACCTACAGTGGGACATTTCCTGTCCATGACTCGGGCAGAATCCTGACCTTGTCAACCAGCATTGTCATCAAGCCCATACACCATGGGATGGGGGGGAGAGGGAGGATGTGTGTCAGCTCAAGTTCTGATCGGCAAGACTCCTTCCCAGAGTGCTATTAGAGTTCCAGTTATCTCTTCATCTCTATCAATACTTGAGGTTTGTCTACAGAGCACAGGAAATATTAAAATTCACAGGTGGTGAAATGGGTAGCTTGCTAATTAGCCTGAGAACTGTAAGAAATGGGTAAAATAGGGGCGCCTGGGTGGCTCAGCTGATTGAGCGTCTGACTCTTGATTTCGGCTCAGGTCATGATCTCACGGTTCGTGAGTTTGAGCCCTGCGTTGGGCTCCGTGCTGACAGCACGGAGCCTGCTTGGGATTCTCTCTTTCCCTCTCTCTGCCCCTCACCCACTCATTCTCTCTCTCAAAATAAATAAATAAAGAGTGTAAAAAAAAAGAGTGTAATTTAAAAAAGGGTGTAATCCATTAAAAAAAAAGAAATGGGTAAAATAGTGACATTCAAGATACATGGATTAGAGGGGCGCCTGGGTGGCTCAGTCGGTTAAGCACCCAACTTTAGCTCAGGTCATGATAACATGGTTCATGAGTTCAAGCTCTGCATCAGGCTCTGCACTGACACCACAGATACTGCTTGGGATTTTCTCTCTGCCCCTCCGCAGCTTATGCTGGCATGCTCTCTCTCGCTCGCTCTCTCTCTCTCTCTCTCTCTCTCTCTCTCTCAAAAATAAACATTAAAAAAAAAGATATATGGATTAGAAAAACTGTTTTAGAAGCGCTCCCCGCCCTCTGTGCACAGTGCCGGAGAAACCAGGAAAGCCCACAGCCAGCACCCCAGGGGTGGTTCTCATGCCTGCCACCCAGCTGGCCCCATGCCAGCATGGTTTTGGAGGATTTCCAGTTGCCTTGCCAAAATTCTGCCTTGGAAATATTGTCATATCTGCATCGAGTGAAGCTTTTGTATCATGTGTGGTCATGGCAGCAGAAAGGACAGCGGCTGGGACTCCCTGGAACAGGCTCGTGAACCGATCTGTGCCTGGTGGCTACTTATGTGTTAGTTTCTCACCAGCCGTGTGTGTGCCCATGCGTGTGCAGAGCATCATTTGCCCCTAGGCTGGTCCTAGGGCGTCACAGTGCGGTTCTGAGCTCTCTGTGTAGGAGTCCCTCCCTTCTCTACTCTGGCTCTCTTGTCGGCCTCCTTCTCCTGCCCTGCCCTGCCTTGCCCCTCTGGGGCTCTGGCCTTCAGCTTGCCCTGTGGCAGCCCGTAGACAATGCCCTTGGGGCTGGAGACTCTGCTTCAGGGACAGGGATGATGAGCGGAAACCTCCTGTCCATAAAGATGTAACACTTGGTTTCCCCTCTCACAGGACCTTTTCCTTGTCTGAGCTGGCATTGACTGACACGCTAGAAAATTCTTAAAATTGTCCTTTAAAATAAAACACTAAGGGATCAGATCACATCCACTAGAACAACCGAAATAAAAAAGACTAACACCAAAAGTTGGTGAGGCTATGCAACAACTGGGCCGCTCATATATTGCCGGCTCCATGGTGCAGTTGCTTCGGAGAACTGTCCGGCAGTTTCCAACGACATTAAACAACAGTCCGCCCTTGGGCTCAGCAATTCCACTCGTTGGTATCCTCCCAAAAGAAATGAAAACATATATTCACGAAAAGAGTTGTACACAGATGTCTGGTCATAAAAGGCACAAACTGGAAACCCAAATGTCTGTGAATGGACGAATGGATAAATACACTGTGTGACACTCACACAGCGGGCTTCTACTCAGCAATGGAAAGCGGTGAACTCTTGCCACGTGCGACAACATAAATGAGTCTCAAAAACACTGTGCTGCGCGAAAGAAGCCAGATACAAAAGTGTACATGCTCTAAGATTTCATTGATGCGATATCCAAAAACAGGCCGCAAAATGTATGCTAGAAATCAGAAAGTGGTTGCTTGGGGGAGGGGGAGGAGGAAGGACTTTTCTGGGGTGACGGGAACGTTTTAAAGTCTCTTTCAGACAGCGGTTACATAAGTACACAGATTTCTCCAAACTGATTCATCTGACCACATAAGAATGATTTGATTTTATGTTCATTACTCTCGATTTAAGGAAAAAAAAACATTGAAAATACTATCAAACTGCAAAAAGGAAAAATCAACACCCAAAGTGGTACTGTGTGTGTGCATAGTGAGTTCTGACCAATTGTGAATGTAGTGGAGACAGGAGAGATGGAGCAGGGGCCGGCTGGTGGTGAGGGGTACAGGCACTCCCCAGGGCACCTGTGAGGGGCCCTTTACCTCAGGTGCAAACAAAGGAGGCAGCAACGTCAGCTCCCAAACAAACGCTCAACAAAATGAAAGAACAGAGGCCCCAAGGAAAACTAGCCTGAGAGTGTGGGATAGATATCAGGCTTTGGGCCAAAACCACTTTCCAGGAAATGCCAATATTTTTGTGTTTGGGAAAGGGGAGGGAATATTAAGGCGAGCAAAAGCCAAAACGTGTGGTCTTTGGACAACAACCGCTGCCCGAGTGAGGGGCCCTGTGAGAGAGGCTTCAAATGCTGCTACTGAGACTTCCTTCTCAGATCTCTGGGGTGTGCCCCCCAGAAAAATCCCTGCTGGAGCAGAAACTGGAAGTTCCTTAAGGGCAAAGGTCTCCTATTATGCATGGCAGAGAGGAATCTTCTATTTCCCTAGTAAGAGGCTGAGACAACACTCCCATTTGCTGTGTTCAGCCCTCAAACAGCCCAGGGAGGCTTTATGGTATACTGACACAGACATGTGCTTGTGAATCAGGCCCGCCTCCGCTCTGCCCCTTCAGACTGTGTGGCCTTGGGAAAGTGACCCAGCCTCTCTGAGCTACAGTTTCCTTGTCTATGAAATGGTGGGGGGGGGGGGGGAAGGGGTGAGTGGGGGGCACTGCTAGTGAAATATAAACTGTCAGGTACACTCAACCTGGAATGTTCTCTGGGCCCCAGAGGTCCTTCTGGTCATCTATGCCAATCTCTCAGCTGGAGGAGGAGTCCCCTCCAGCTGAATTAACATTCATCTTTAAATGTTTGGATCTCAGGTGCGTGGAATCTGTACAATCATAATCTTCAGTTCATG
Source organism: Prionailurus bengalensis (assembly GCF_016509475.1). Lineage (NCBI taxonomy): Eukaryota > Metazoa > Chordata > Mammalia > Carnivora > Felidae > Prionailurus > Prionailurus bengalensis. The sequence continues at coordinate 14,246,922 of NC_057361.1, forward strand.
ACACTGTTCCAGGCATGGTTCGCTTGTTTTGATTTTGAAAATTGTTTTTACTTTTAAGACCATAAAATTTCAACTAACAAAATAAACACTCATGAATGAAGCCATCACCCAACTCCTCATGTGCATCTGTTGGACTTTCTGTTGTATTCTGTGACTCCCTTCCTCTACCCCTGCACTGGCATCCCAGTGTCTTATGCTTTCTGATGATGCTAAGCGCTAAGAAGAAAGTAAATCGTGGTGAGTGACAAGGGGGAACGAGGTGGGGAAGAGGCTATTTCAGGGAGCACAAGAGGGGGAAACCTCTCCTAGATGATGTCACTTTGAGTAAAGACCTGAAAGACAGGAGACACCGTGGTATAATGCATTCCAGTGTGCCAAGAAGGCCTGTGTGTGCGTGCTTGTGTGAGCGTGTACATGTGCGTGCGTGCGCTTGTGTTAACAGGGGGAGGGAGCAAGTCCGAGTGGTAGGAAAGAAAAGGAAGGGACCACATCACACCCAGCCTTCTAATTTTCATTTTACAAAGACTATCTAGTGCAACACATTTTACAGATGAGGAAACAGGTTCAGAAAATGTGACTTGCCTCCGGCCGTGCATCTAGTTAGGGGCAAGATTATGGGTGGAATTCAAAGGGCCTTCAAATGGTTTGAGTTCCATACAATGCCTCCAAGAGGCTTTCAGGTAATGAGGTGACAAATAGCATATTGAAATGGTGCTCTTGCAAGCAGAAGTTCTTGGCCACAAAAAAGATTATTTGAAGACTAATTAGGATTCTGACATTCGTTTACGGCCTGGGGCCATGTCAACTCCTTGTGAATGTTTCCAAGTTATTTTCCTATCATCGGTGATATCTTTCTCAGGAGAAAAATCAAGGATATGCTACCAAGGTTCCTTGACGTCTGAGTTGGGTGCTATGATCGTATACGCAGAAGCAAGAATTTTTCTTAATAACCTATAAATAACTGAGAAATATACAAGTAGTAAATTAATAATTTTACACACACTTTCATGCCATCCCTTCAGTTCAATAAATGACGAGAATTCTTATTCCTAATAACGTGGTTGGAAATATTAAGGCCAGGGTTTAAAGGCTCACATACCCCCTTTCTTTTGAAACCCTGAGCCCCGTCCAAGATAAAACCAGGAGACAGAGCCGTGACTAAAGACATTACAGTAAGTCTGACCTGCATTCCCTACTAAACCTTCAGGGTAAATGGATTTCTCAAATCTGTTTTCCACTTTGGCCGGCTAATCCCTTCCTTCCAGGAGGAGATGTCAGCCCCCCCACTCTGCGCCTCGTCTATGGCAACAAACCCACGTGCAGTTTCCATCACGCATCCCCACACCAGGCTCTGTTACAACTGCAGAAATGACTGACTTCCGAGAGCCTCTGACTTCCCGCAGGAGAATACGCAGATGAGAAGTTCTACGTATTTTCAAAGAGATGAATTCAGGCTGTTTCTGAATCCCGCCCAGGCTTTTCTCTGCCTGGAGGACAATTCCGAAAGCGTGCAGACGGGAGAGTGCTAATGGCAGTGCTTGGCGCAGGTGAGAACCATCTGCTTTCAGTTACTTACTTCAGTGTGTCTCACAAGACCAAAACAGCTCTGTCCAGCGGATGCAACTGAAGTGACTCAAACTGTTGGCCGAGAAGCGGGCGGATGACTCCTTGCTAAGCTCCGCGTCCCTAGCCGCTCGCCACCGTGAAAGTGTCGGGACGCCGGTAGACCTTGTAGGTGAACCCTCACTCCTTACCCCCCCTGCCATACTTGTACTATGGGAAGACAATAGTGCAGAAGCACAACAAGTCCAAGCCCTTCTGACTTATAGAGGGGAGCCCTATGCGGTGAAATAGGGGGGAGATGCCCCATGGACTGGCTGTGGGGCAGAAGCAAGTTTCTTAACCTTGCTGTGCCTCAGTGTCCTCATCTGTGCAATGGGGATGCTAATGGTCTTTATGCCTCAGGGTTGTCAAAGAGATTAAGAGCTACCACGCAAGACACTTAGAACAGTTCCTGGCACACAGTAAGCCCTCAGTAGGGGTTGGCAAATATTGCTACGATAAAGACAGGGAGCCAAAAGACCCTCACTGTGGAAGGCTAAATAAATAAGGTGAGAATTTCCTTCTAAACTATAAATAAACAATAAATAAGATGAAAAGGAAGTGGTTTTTCTTCTCAGGTTTTTTTTAATTAAAAAAAAATTTTTTGAATGTTTATTTTTGAGAGAGAGACAGAGACAGAGCGTGAGTGGGGGAGGGACAGAGAGAGAGGGAGACACAGAATCTGAAGCAGGCTCCAGGCTCCGCACTGTCAGCACAGAGCCCGACGCAGTGCTCAAACTCATGAGCCGTGAGATCATGACCTGAGCCGAAGTTGGACGCTCAACCGACTGAGCCACCCAGGCGCCCCTCTTCTCAGCAGTTTTAAGCCTGGCATGGCACTGGCATCCCATGGCCCAAGGTGGGCAAGATGTGCAGGGGATCAGTAACTGCCATCAAATCTGAGGTGACAAGTATAAGGTCAAGAACAGAGGTAGTGGGGGCCTAATGGAGGGTTTTCATTAGGCCAGACTCCCCAGAATAAAGGGTTGTGGAGGGACAATCAACTCAGGCTGTGCAGGAGACTTGGCTGGGAGGGAGGCTTTGAAAGATCCAGATAGGCCACACCTAGACTAATAAAATTAGAATCTTTCACTGTTGGCTTGGGTATCAGGATTTGCTAGAGCTCCTTAGGTGATTCCAAGGTGCAGCCAGGGATGAGAACCCCACCCCCAGGTCTGGATCCTCTTCTTCCCAACACAAATGAGTACTTATCCTGGTCAGTCCTCAAGAGGCCCAAGGAAACAGCCTCAATGCTCTTCACAGAGACAGAGAAAATCCACCACACCCCATCTAGGACAGGAATTGATTGTATTTGTGTAGGAGTCACAGTACCTGGGAAACTGTCTCGGTGCTGAATCAGTAAGTGGATGGACGGATGGATGGATGGATGAGCAAAAACAGCACCATAGTAAATGTCTGCTGATATGGAAGTAAAATTAGTCAAGAACTTTCTGAAGGGCAATTTAAAAGCATTCGTACTCACTGACCCAGAAAATCTGCTGGTTGGAGTCATCTCAAGACAATGCAGGCCCTGGCTGGATTTTCTTTCAAGTGCCTATAGTTCTGATTGAAGAGAGATCCGTGGGCGAAAGAAGTGAATGAGTAGACTCCCCAGAGTGACTATGCCTTTGCAACTCTACTACCTTGGAGAGGTGGGAAAAGGGTACCCTCAGACAAGGCCAATATTTTTTTTTTCTTCCATTAGGGTTCAGGATTTGCACAGACTTCCAGATAAGAATTCATCTTAGACCCCAGAGTTCAGTGGCATAAGCACAAAACAGACTCTTCTAGATAGGAGAAAGATTACTGCTAGCCAACACCTAAGCTACTAAAAAAAAAAAAATGACAGGGGCACCTGGGTGGCTCAGCCAGTTAAGTGTCTGACTTGATTCCAGCTCAGGTCGTGATTGCATCGTTTGTGAGTTGGAGCCCTGTGTTGGGCTCTGTGCTAATAGCACAGAGCCTGTTTGGGATTCTCTCCCTCCCTCTCTCTCTCTCTCTGCCCTGCCCCTGCTCATTCTCTCTCTCTCAAAATAAATAAACCTTTTAAAAAATATAATAAAAAAATCGGCACAGTAAGGCAGTGCCCGATGTCTGATGTCGATTTTGAGCACAGCAGCCCTCTTTCAGCCCCCCACCTCCCCAGGATGAGTTAACTGTAAAATGTGCCCCCATGTGATTGATGCCCAGACCCAATCCTGCTAGCCAGCCGGTAAGAACGAAGGTGTTGGCATTTTGGAGCCTTGTCCGACACACTGAAGATGGGCATTTAACCAGGAGGAGTTAAAAATCTTCTCTTTGTGAAATGGAATGGCTTCACCTTTGAGTCCATCTTGAAGACACAATACATTAGGGCGAATCCATTTGTCAAGAACCAAGGCCTGCCCCTCAGGACAGGGTTTCTACCGTGCAGGTGATGAGGGACCTTCGTCGCTGTGCACGCAACAGTGTTAAAATGATGGGGCTCTGAACTAGGGGCTGGAATTAAGAGGAACAACTTTTTCCAATATGCCTTTAAATATTAGTCAAATTATCTCATCTGAAGCTATTAAATGTGTTTTTTGGTGTGTGTGTATAAGGACTTCTTGGTACTTAAGAGAAAACAGAATCATCTTTACATTTTAAAACATTCCCTGGGTAAGACCACTTATAAGAAACTTAGTCCAGAAAAAATATTATTCTTGTGTTACAAAATCAAAGCAGTGTAGGGGGAAAAAAAAATCAAAGGGAACGATCAGTCAGGAAAAATGTCAGGGATCCAAAATGCCGCGGGAGACCGCATAAAAAGCACAGTAATATTTAAGCTTGTGCTAAACATACTTCTTTTCTACAGTCACTTTTCACCAAGTATAAGTTTCTATATGCTTTGTCAAATGCCTCTTTAGGGATTTATTCTGAGGGATGTTGTGCCATTCTTGGGCTTAAAAGTTCAGGCAAGGTTAAGGAGGTGGGTGGACTTTGGAAGTGCAGGGCCACCCAGAGGACAGCCATCAGAACAGGGCACCGAGGAGGCCGAGGTCACCCCTCTGAGGCCTGCATGGCTCACGGGCTGTGTGTGGCAGGGCAGGCCCTGTCCCACAGCCGGAAAATCACTGAAGCGATCCACGGTGGGCACATAGGGGTGGATGACGTCACCACCACCACCATCGTTGTGACCCCTGCAGTAGGTCTTTTACTGAAGAGAGAATAAAACCAAGTAATTCCCTGAGGCCACACAAAGCAGGGCTAAGAAATGTGATCAAATTATGGATCCCTTTGAATGACAATGCCTATTCCTTGGGGAGACTGTATGTTCTGGAACCAAAAGGCAGGGCACACAGCTGCTGCCCACTCCCTGACCGCAGCAGCTCTCACGGGGGTCACGCCGACCTCCACGCGGCCAGATCCACTGAGAGAGTCTCTTGGCCCTCATCTTACTCATCCTGGCAGCGTGCCACACAGTTGACCACTCCTTCCTTCTTTTCAAACACAACGCAGATTGTTTTACTCAGCTGCATAAAACTCGCCAATGCCTTCTCATCCTAAAGTAAAAGCCAAGCCCCACAAAGCCCCATCTGACCTGGCCCCACTCTAACCCTTTCCAATCTTATCTCCTACCACTTTCCTCCTCCATCAGAATATTTCTATTCTTAGAAGCTACTAAGCTCCTTCCTGCCTCAGGATCTTTGCACTGGCTGTTTCCTCAGCTTGGACCGACCTTCCCACAGCTGGTTCCTTCTCAGCCTTTCAGTCTCAAAACAAAACAATCAACTTAGAGAAGATTCCACGACCATCTGTAAGTCCCCACTTTCATCCAGTTATTCTCCCTCACATCAATCTCGGTGTGCCTTTCCTTGAGCATCTATCCCATTTGCAAATTATCTTCTTTTTCATTGTTTACTGTCTCCCTCCATCCTGTCTGGAATGTAAGCTCCTCTTCTGCCATGTTCACTGCAATGTCCCCAACACCTGGAATGATGTTCAGTCCATAGGGAGTGCTCAATGGATATTTATTTGTAACAAGGAATGGAGGACGAAGGGAGGGAAAGGGAGAAAGAGGGGAGGTGGGAGGGAAGAAGTGAGGGAGGATGGGAGGGAGGACAGTGTTCCTGACTAGTGTACTCAAAGATTGGTAATACCTCAAACTCCTCACAGAGGTGTCCCTAAGTTTTGGATAATGGGTTCCATTAATTTTGGCCACAGCTGAGGCTACATGGAGTTGAATCATTGTCAAACAGAATGTTGAGTTGATGGCAAGGTGAAGTCGCCTTCAACTTATGGTAAGTGAGAAAGCACTACATGGGACGCTAAGGCTGGATGGTATGTCCACTGGGGGGCTGAGAACTTTCCTTTGGGACTATGTGTGAGAGCCCGGTCAGGACAGTGCCCCTTACTAACTTACCCACCTAAGTTACTGTTGGCTCATGGCCAACCTGAGCACCTGGAAGGTAGGGGTGAGGTCTTGCTCAGCACCCAACAACATTCAGTGAATGGCTGTATGTAACAGAGGTTTCTTCAGCCAGGTTATTTATGTTTCATTTACAAAACACTTCTATAAAGAGCTTATCGTGTGCTGGTAGGCTTTGAAATGTTGATCAATATTCAATCCTCACAAACTACCCTAAAAAGGAGACGCTATCATTATGGCTACTTTACAGATGAGGAAACGGAGGCATGAAAAGAACAGGGGACTTGCTACTCAGTGGCAGAGCTGAGGTCTGATCGAGGGCCACGGCACCGCATACCGAGGACAGGCGGAGGGAGGCAGCATGAAAATGGGGTAAAAATGCGAAAGCTGGGGACTTACTCCTTATGGGAACCGTGGGTGGTGAAGGCTCACCCTTGAGCCACCTGAGGGGGGTTGGGGAGGGCAGGAATTGTGGGGGGCCTGCCAGCATTTCCAACCCGGGGCTCCACACCCAGCCGCAGATCCCTCCTTCCTTTCCTGTTGCTCCTGCAGCTCTCAGCTGGTGTGATTCTGTCCCTGCTGCCAAGGGGACATTTAGCAATGTCTGGGGACATTTTTTTGTTGTCACAACTCAGGGAAGGGGATTTCTGTTGGCATCTACTGGGTGGAGGCCACGGATGCTGTTAAACACCCCACGACGCACAGGTCAGCCCCAACGGCCAAGAATGATCTCATTCCCAGTGTCAGAAGTGTAAGGGTGAGTAACCCTGGTGGTCCAGAGACCACCTTTCAGGACATTAGTGCAAATGGTGGTGCGGCCGAGAAGGGAGGGCCCCCCTGGAAATCCCCGAGAAATCTCAGCCTGGATCCTGCTTCACCTCTCCAAAATCCCAGTGGCGGAAGGCAAGGGCCTTCCTTCTCACCGCCTCTGGCTCTTGTCTCCTGGCACCACGGCCACTCCCTCCTGGCGAGAAGCTAAGAGCAGCCTCAGCTCACACGGCACACGGCACAGGCTGCTAATACCCAATTCCTTTGGCAGCTTCTTAAGATTCTTGGCTTGGAATCTGGTATTCCTCAAGCCCTTTTTCTTAATTACATTCTACAGATGAAGGGAAACCCATGCGTGATTCAGAAATGAACGGTCCTACCTTTGCTTGTTTCCAAGCCTGCCGAAGCAGCAGAGGACTGGGCTAGTCCTCCAGAAGGGTGAGGGAGGCCTCTGGAGAAGTGAGCGGGCCTTATGAACCCAGCTGGAACCGAACCAGATACCCAAGCTTGACCCCCCCGGCAGAACCGAAGAAAACTGCAAGTGCTCTTGATAGGTAACAAAAAGAAGAAAACTCAGCGGGTGCCTGGGTGGCTCAGTCAGTTGGTTAAATGTCTGTCTGGCTTCGGCTCAGGTCATGATCTCGCGGTTCGTGAGTTCGAGCTCCACGTCAGGCTCTGTGCCGACAGCTCGGAGCCTGGAGCCTGCTTCGGATTCTGTGTCTCCCTCGCTCTCTGCCCCTCCCTCGCTTGTACTCTGTTGCTCTCTCAAAAATAAATAAACATTTAAAAAAAATTTTTAAAAAGAAGAGAACTCAGGATCAGATTTGGGGTGGAAGAGAGTGGGGTAACTGAGTGGTATAGAAACATCCTGAAGGCCTGCCCTGAATGCTGGCTCTGTGACCTGGGATCATCACCCTATCTCTCCCTCCTGTGAAACGGGGCTTGCGACATCCCCGCAAAGATGTCACGAAGGTCAGCAGGGGGTGCCGCAAAATGGCCTCGCACTCTGTGGAGATGAGAACAGAACCTTGTCCAATTGTTGTTTGTTCACCCACGGACCTTCATCCTGTTGTTCTCTTTTCATCATGTATCCTTTTAACTGTCCTGGCATCTGAGGGATCCAAAACCTATTACCTATGGCTCTAGCCCACCAACCCAGGAGCAGTCAGATGTCCTGAGCATTCAGGGGAGTAAGAAGAAACAAAATCAACTTTAAGAAGCACCGTATGTGATTACTTGATTTGAAGTCATTTGAAGGAATCATAGTTGACTGGACTTTAAAATTGGGCTTCAGCTAACAAACAAACCTACAATCCAGAGTCCATGGCATTTGCCAAGATGCTGTTTCATGGCCATCTGTGTGGCAGAAAGTTGTCTGGGATGGTATGGATAGGATCCTGTCCAGAGAAATGGACTGGGCCGGCCGTTCTCAAAACTGGGCTAATCATCAAAATCCCCAGGAGGAAGGTCACTTTCTAAGAGTTAAACTATGAGATTAGCTAAGAGCCGATCAGAAGCAGGCACTGTCACCCCAGAGAGACAGATGGACCTTCAGTCAGCAAGACCAAACAACCTGATTCCAAGTACTAATAACATGTCTGAAGACAGAATGACTCTGTCATGGGGTGGTCAGCCCTGAAAGCACAGGAACGACCAGAGACAGAGACAGACCATGCCCTCCCGAGCGGTGTCCTCTGCGTGCTCTCTGAGCACACGGATCCTCTGCCGGACACCCACAAGCCTGACCCAACACATCTGACGGCAGCGCCCAAGGCTGCGCAGGTTCCAAACTCGCCCCAGGTGACTCTAAGGTCAGTGGGATTGGATTTAGGGACCTCTTGACAAGATTTCTAAAGCGTGTGCAGCGATTTACCAAGTGCCAGGCACCAAGCCATGATCTTTAAGTCGCTTCCAAAATCCTTAACCAAGATGTTTCCCAAGCATTGTCTGAAGCTGCATTTACTTTTACTTTGATGAGAACATTTTAAGATGCGAGATTTGTTTTCCTTCCAGCAAGATGCTCTACATCACCACTACCAATTAGGAGAGTTCAACTAAAAGCTTTGAATCCATACTTGTGAAATTCCCCCTTTGCCCATCCAATTTTATGTCTACACAGTGCAGCGGACAGCCATACAGTTCCTTTTATGAATTCCACTCTTGTGAATGTATTTCCAAAATTGTTTCAGAATCTCTTTGTCTGGGAAAGCCAGGACTGCTGGTTTTAATAAGAACATGGTTTAAACATAGTTATCCAGGTCACTGGTATTTCATGGCTTCCCAGAACACAGCACACAGCACCCAGAGTACCTTTTCTTTTTAAAACAAAGACCGCCCCACCCAACTCCACCCTTTCCTCTTACAGAAAGACTCCCTCCCCGTTGCTTTCTGCACAAATGTTTCTTTAGAAAGAGAAACCTGGCCTAAGAGAATGAAAATGAAGTTCGACCAAGTGAAAGGCAAGTCCTGCCTCTGGTTAAAACTCATCAGCATCACAAAGTGACCCTCAGCAGCAGCTGGCCCAGTGGACAGGCTCCCCAATTCAATTATTTCGTAGAATGCTCTCGCGCCACCATTTATGAAAACCCAAACAAGAATTCCTCAAACAACGGAGACATTCCATAAAGTTCACATCTGAGAAGCGTGTTCCATTACGTAATCAACAAAGCAAAAAGAACTTTATTTTTAGCTACTGAACTTCACAGGGAAGATCCGAGTCCTATTTAAACTTCTCTTTCATGCCTAACCTTCAAATGACACTCACATGATTTGTTTTTTTAATTTGTATTTTTTTTAAAGAAAAGACTCAAAGATGGCCTCGAGCGTATTTAAAACAATAGAAAACAACAAGAGAAATAAACCAGATGGCAAAAAATCATAAATCTGGACGAGCGTGTTGAACGAGCCACAAAGGAAGGCATTGTCAAACTGTAAAGGGAAGAGGCACTTCTTTCCTCATGGCTAGGTCTCCATTATTGCTTCCTTGCTTGCGAAAGAAAGCTCAGAGGTCATCCAGGCGAGGGTGTTATTGTCCCTCCTTAACCTGTCAAAAGCGAGCCTGGAAAGAGCTGCGTGATCATTGGGAACGCCCAAAGAGTCAGTACGCAGAGTAGGTGGGCAGTGCGTTGCTTCCCAGGTGACAGAAAAAGAATACTTTGGATGGATCTCTGATATAGTTGCACATGTATGTCAACAGATATCTGTGGAATGGATGAATGAATGAATGAACCTGCTTTGGGCTAGCTTTTCAGATCTTACAACAGCTGCCATACATTTCCAATGCATTAAAATTTTTTTTCTTTTTTTAACCAACAATAACTAGGCCTCTTAGGCAAAAGCACACGTCCGTTAGTTTTGGATACTTGGAGGAGTACATGCTGTTCTGTTGTAACACAACACACAGATAATCTGGCACTAACTTTTCACTCCTAGTGCCCTGTTTACAAACATAATGCGTTATCAACTCTGGCACTCATCCTACCTCCCAACCCCCAACCCCTGACCCTGTTTTATCTACATGACCCGAAAAGAGGCAGAAGGTTTGCCAGGGAATGGTTGTTAATGTGAATTCATGGGGATGGACAAGTCCAAGATCTCCCGCTCACCACACAACTGGCTTCTTTGTACCACGCAGTAGGTGCCCTCCGAGTGGTAGAAGATACAAGGCAGGGAGACGCGCGCACAAGGTCTAAGCAGCATGAAGGATCACATCACGTGGGTAGACTTGAACCTGGCCACTTTCTTATCACCCCCATCCCCACCCTCTTTATTCCACAGCCATTGAATGCATCAGAGTTTGCTGTAAATTGCTTTTCTGAGCAGCTCTAGAACTTTGTGGATATGCTAAGGAGATAAAGAACCGGTAGGTAGTGGACTGTCTTCCCCACCTGCTTCCACAGCCTCCGGTATTTTCCCAATTAAGCACTCACTGCCTTATTATCTCTATCAAAGCAAGTGTTGCACTGGCTTGTAATCACTTCCTTAAATCCCATCTTTCTCTCCAGAGGAAGTACTGTGGGGGCGGGGCGGGGCAGGGATCACTGCTACCTTGTTGATTACCGTTCTAACCCCACAGCCCTGCAAGGTGCGTGGTGTATAACAGAAGTTCATTAATATTTGTTAAATGAATGCACAGATGAGTGAAAAAGTCTCTCTATTTTAGGGTGGCCAATCATGCTGGACTGAGGGGCTTTCCAGGACCTGAAACTCTCCGTGCTCAACTGGCTACAGTCCCAGGTAAACAGGGCCAGATAAACAGCTTACCCTCTCCCTTCATTGCCACACCACCAAATGCAGCTTGCAGACCTGCCGTGTCCAGAAGTTCCCAGCCCTGCCACACCTGTATGTACAGCTGCTCGACTTACCCAGCAGCTGGAGGGAGGGGGTGGCCTTCTAAGATGACAACCCTTTGTGCCCCATTTCTACCCAGTGACAAATGCCTACCCTAGCCACACTGCCTGGTCAGCTTCTTTGTGAGAGATAATAATGGTTGCTTTATTTCCCAGACTCAGAAAATGGGAAGGTGTCAAAATGATCAAGAGGAATGCCCAAATTTAAGCTGTGTCCCTGAGTCTGCCCAAAGGTGGGCATGGTGCCAGTTTCCCGATGAGAAACTGCTCCTCTCCCTCCCTAACTGCCTTCAAACACACCCCGAGGCCCGCCTTCTCATCTGTCCACTAAACTGTCTTCACAGGACTGGCCTCAGGCCTTGCTCACCTCTCTCTTCTCCATCTCGGGGTTAAAGGACAGGAGGCGATGAGGCAGCCTCCTTGCCCCACAATTCTGTGGGCAACGAGACGACGGAACATGGGGCTGGCTTGATTCCTAGTGGTAGATGACCCAAGACAGTTCCCTCATTCAGGATCCAAAACCCTTGCTTATGCAATTAGGGAGTGCATTTTGCAGCCCGCCTGGAACAAGTTCACCTGGGGGCGTATATCATTCTTGCTTATTTCTAGGATGCCCTTCTAAAGACTTCTAGAAATAGAAGTTAAAACTGAAGGCAAGGGGGAAACCAGAAACAACCCAACTATTTATCAATAATACATACACTGTGCTCTATTCATATAATCGAATATTACAGAGCACTAACAGAGAATGAATTACTGATACCTGCTACAACATGGACGAACTTCCCATTGAGTGAAGGAAAACAGGCACAAAAGGACATAATGTATGATACACTTTATACAAAGTTCAAAAACGGGCGACAAAAACTGTTAGAAGTCAGGGTAGTGGTTACCTTGAGAGCAGGAAAGGGGTGTTATATTCATCAGGAAGTAAACTTTTGGCAGGATGGAAATTTTCTATGTCTTGATGGAGATGGTGGCGATACAAATGTACATACTGGCAAAATTTGGTTAAGTTGCGCATTAGCTCACTTGATGTACTTGGTATGTCAATTTAAAAAGTAAAACAAGGGGCACCTGGGTGGCTCAGTTGGTTAAGCAACCGACTTCGGCTCAGGTCATGATCTCACAGTTCCTGAGTTCAAGCCCCACATCGGGCTCTGTGCTATCCGCACAGAGCCCCCTTCACATCCTCTGTCCCCCCTCTCTCCGCCCCTCCTCCATGCTCTCTCAAAAATAAACATTTAAAGAAATAAAAAAAAAACAATACGTATCACAACTCTACTTCAATTAAAAATTAAAAAAAAAAAGTTACATGTGTGGATGGCAAAACAAAAACAAACACGCAAAAGCAACAGAGGTGATAACTCGCTGAAGCCTGATCCAGCAAGCCCCGTCATTTAACCCTGGGAAAGCCTTCTTACCTTCTCTGTAAGTACATTACTCTGCCTACCTGCTTTGGCTGTCAAATTAAATTAGATGAAACTGAGCGGGGTACTTGCTCAATCTCATTTGTTAAATGTATGTTCGACAAAGGCAATGCTGTCAATCTCAATGAAATTAGGGTCTGTCAAACGAAAGATCTGATTTTTTATTTTTTATAGAAGACAGCTTTCTGCATTTAGGACTCACTCTCAAATATCCTTCCAGCAGCTGTATCTCTCAGCCTATTAGTCAAGGGCAGGCACCCAGCCAGCTGTTTGCTGGATTCGGCTTCCCTGTACATGATCATTTCAAAGGTCGTGTAGATGTTAATTTACTACCTGGCTGTTATTTAAGAGGGTTTTATGACATCATTTTATGTTGATTTATTCTTTCTCCTCCTCTAGGAGATTCCAATTGTGGGGTAGCTCTGGGTGAGTATGAGACTTCAAAGAAATCACTGTTGTCATTTTTCAAATTAAACATGAGCACACACAAGCAATATGTTCTGGTCAGACGTGATTATGATTGCCATTGTCTGGAGCTGGAAGAAAGAAATGGTTTAAACAAAAATTGTTCATCTTAAAAATTAAAAAAAAAAGTGTGTGTGGGGGGGGAGACGGAAAGGAGACACCCGCAGCGTTCCCTGTCAAAGTTATTACTTGACAGGAGCAATGCCATTTGGTGAATTTGACAATGCCTAGGTCTTAATAATTTGATGCCATTTGCTTTTTCCTGGGGGTAACCTAAAGGCTTAACTGTTTTATCGCAAGGCTATGCAGTTTCATTTCCTATGGGTTCTGCACGGCCAAGAGTATCCTAAAGCTGAAATAACAAGGGAAGAGGCACACGGACCAGAGGAGGAAGAAGGAAGTTTGGGAGAAGGCGCGCCAGCCAAGCTGAGGCCGCCGATGGGAGGGGAGGCTCAATGGAAGGGGATGCTGTGTGTGCGGCTTGACCACGTGAGGAGGCACAGAAGAGGTTTCCGTGGCGGTGGCCCAGGGAGGGAGAGGTGACGGGGGAGGGCAGTGGCACGGGGCCGCGGGGAGAGGCAACCTGGAGGGAGAAGGCTCTGCGTTCCCTCGAACAGAGGAACAGTCGGGTGCCGGCTCACCGCAGCGGCACCTGTAGTCTCTGACACCTCGCCCACATGCGCTCCTGCCTCGCCGGGAAGAGAATGACTCAGACTCAAGAGCGGCAGTGAGTGATCACCATTGTTCTGCTCAAATGTCACATGCAGGCGCCCTGCGTGCTGTCATTCAGAAATCTATTAGCTGCGTAGCGAAGTCAGGAACTTCCCTGACCTACTTTTACCAGACAGGGGAGGCTTCTAATTCCGCAATCAGTGAAACAGCAAAAACGATTAGAAAATGTGTGTGGTGTTATGCTGATCAACTCAGGCAAATACAGCCCTGGGGAAAGATTAATAGGATGTAACTTAAACAGCTGTGTGCTTCTAAAAATGCAGGGCGGTGCGAAGAACCAGACAAAGGGGAGTCCTCAGGACCCAAAACACCCAGCTCTGCCATCCGACGCTTGCAGAGCAAGTTTGTGCCCTCAAATCCCCCCAATACATCTAACCGCATCTGCAGTTGGACGTCCCACCCTCCCTAAAATGCAGGAGGCCTGCGGATGCCCCAGCCCCGCGGAGAGAGGTCCGTGCGTGTGTTTATCCTCCCAGAACCGCAAATTCAATCGCAAATCATCAACTGATTCTAGCCCTCTGCCCCAAGCCCCACTTTCCTCCTCTGTTCCCTTCCTTAACTTATGTGGAAAAATACTCCTCCGGGAAAAGATTCAAAAGAAACTGGACAAAGTGCTTTGGGTAGTATGATTTTTCTCCTCAAAAGGATTCACCCTAGAGTTCTTTTAAAAAACGTCCACGCCTACATCACAACCATATTTTGGAAAACGAAAAACAAAAGGAAAAATTCATTCAGGAATCATAGGCCCCCAACAAATCAAAGCTATTTATTTGGTTTTATGGGTTTCTTTTTTTAAGGAAACAACCTAGCATGGCAGAGAGACAAGTTTTGCCTTTTCTTTTTCACTTTCTATTTTATGATAAACCATTTCCTCAGGGCTACAGAATAGCTTGGAATCTCCTTAAAGAGCAATGCCCACCCCCGATCCCATCCCCACCTGCATATTCCCCCCACCATCATGGGGGTCTTAAATGATTCCATTAACTCACACTTTTCTGTAGTGTCACATTCATTGTACACAGAATTGGCAGCGACAGTGACAGGGAGCAATGGGACCAAGGCTGTCTACCTTCACTGCAGCTTGAAAATTAAATACTATTTATTACTGTCCTCCCTTGAGCCGGCCACTGATCTCAAACTTCTCCGTGGCAAATATAGCCGGAAGTGGCCTGGCTGAATCCCAGAGTGGACGATGCAAAAGATGCCACGGAATGTGCAAAATTGCCAGACAAAATTCAACATATGTGCCAAAGAGCATTTTTCTTGGAGAATAGCATGGCTTCGTTTGGGATCCCCTCAAAAGCAGACCCTGAGACAAAGATTCAAGTGCAGATAGTTTGTGTAGGAGAGGGTCCCAGGCAGCTCCAGTGTGGGGGTGGGAAGTGAGCCCAGAAAGGCAGGTGGCCATCCAGAGGCACTTTAATGGGCAGGTGGCTGCTGTAGG
The DNA here is from genome assembly GCF_016509475.1 of Prionailurus bengalensis. Lineage (NCBI taxonomy): Eukaryota > Metazoa > Chordata > Mammalia > Carnivora > Felidae > Prionailurus > Prionailurus bengalensis. The sequence continues at coordinate 14,262,099 of NC_057361.1, forward strand.
CAGCCAGGGCTCAGTTCCTCTGGGAGGTAACCTCACAGCTATCTCCACCAAGGGGGGGTTAACCGGGGTGCCCATCTTCCAACTCCACTGTGGTATTGGTCAGGGGCTGCCCCTGGGGACAGAAACACCACTGCCTCCTGCCTGCCCAAGGTCTGAGCCAAGCATGCTCCCAGAGCCAGCATGGCAGTCTTGTGGAAGAGAGCCGCTGGGGGTGGCGGTGAGTGCATGGGCAGGTGGGATGAGGGCCAAAGACACAGGGGTTGGGCCCCAAAGCTTCTTTAGAGAGTAGGGCAAGGGTTTAGGTGCTACAGACACCAGAAAGTTGGAGCACTGTGTAGGTGCAAGCTTGTTCGTTCCTCTTTCTTCAGTCCCTGAAATCTCTCCTGGTATCCCAGGGTCAGACAACAGGCCGGACTTTCCCAATGTCTGAGCCTCCTTACAGTAAACTGGGCACCTTTCCAAGTAGTCTGCACTCAGCCTTACTGGGACTCCCACTGGAGAAAATCGTGGCATTGGAACCCAAATCATAAGCCATAGAGTGCAGTAGCCAATGGCCCTCCCAAACACCCCAGTGTACCAGCAAGGAGTCATTTTTACATTGGGAAACCTGGCTTTATATAGAGAGAGACAGGCTGTCACTCTCCCCCACGTGATGCTCTTTTCTCTCAAAGGAAGGGATGTAGTTGGATTCAAGACAGGCCACATCAAGTCAACTGCTTCATTCTTCCTGGGAAACTCTCTGGAGTACGTTGGGGGTTTTGTTGTTGTTGTATGATTTTTCCAAGCTCTATCTCTGTCAAATGGTATCATAGGCAACATTAAGACAGCTCTACATATGGCCACCAAAAGACACGTTCAAGAAAGTTCACAGCAGCTTTATTTGCAATGGCCCCAAACTGGAAACCACCCAGATGTCCGTCAGCAGAAAAATGGATAAACAAACTGTGATACATCCATACAATAAGATACTACACAGCAGTAGGAAGGCGCGAGCTGCCGATACATGCGGCAACATGGATAGATCTCAAAAGCATTGTGCTAAGTGAAAGCAGCCAGGCACAAAAGACCATATACTGCATGGTTCCATTTATATGAAATTCTAGAACAGACAGAATTAATCTACGGAGACAGAAGTCAGAATTGTGGTTGCCTTTGGGGGATACTGAGAAAGGGCTCAAGGGAGCTTTATGGGGTGCGGGAAATGGATTCTACTTTGAAATGAGGTGTGGTTACATGAGTGTATCAACACTTAAAATTTGTGCGCTCCATGCACTTTACTGTGTGTGTTATATATACCTCAATAAAAAGTAAAATAGAATAATAAGTAAAAAGAATAATAAACTAAAATAAGATAGCTCTAGAGAACACCGCTGCCCTGTTTCTAAGTCTGCCAGGTAATGAGATGATCAGCGGAAACCTAAGTGTGTCCCTGGAGCTTAGCTCCCTAAGGGAGAAAATGGTCGAGAGGGTTCTCTTGGGTGAAGCTGGCATTTCTGCCACAGGAAACAGGGAAGACAGGAGGAAAAACTCAAAAGTGAGCAGTATGAAGCCTCTGGTAGGCCACATGAATGCCCTGGGGGACTTAATCAGCCCTCCTCCCCCCTCAAACATATCCACACACAGCACACTCACACACGACCATTGCGACACGTCGCATATCCCGCACGATCTCTCACACACACAGAGTGCTGCACACATCACGTGTTCATGACACACCACATATGTACACCACATTCACATACATAACCACAACATGATGTGCGCGTGCATGCGCGCGCGCGCACACACACACACACGGAAGGCAGCTCTTCTTGCACGTTCAGCTCTTCGTGTTTGAGCACTGTCTGGGTAATCATCTCCCTCCTCCCGCTGCCAACCACGGCCACTGTCATCATCATTATCATCATCGCCATCATTTCATGAGCATCCCTCATGGACAGGGACATTGTAGAGCTCACACAGCTGTGCCCAAAGACATGTGTCTGGAATCGCCTGCTTGCCCTGAAAGCTGTCCAGGCACATCAGGTTTATGCCTGGTTCTAAGAAGGGAGTGTCCTGCAGCCTTCAGCTTCAGCCCCAGCAGGAACCTTGGGCGACATCTATATACCCTCTTCCTTCCTTTCTCTCTGGCCCACTGGCCATTGCCCCGCCTCTGAAAGGAAGCCTTGCTTCACTTCTTAGTGCCGGACAGTGTCTCCTCGGGGGCTCTGGCCTTCCGGACAACACTGCCGTCCAGTTGCTGAGAAACCAGCTGAGAGCATGAAGGAGCCACCTCCCCGAGCTGGGATGCCAGTGCCTCCTTACTGTTCATCTTTGCCAGGGCTTGGAGCCTATCTGCAACGCTCTGAGTGAGATTCTACAAACCCTTTCTTCCACTGTTCTTGGTTGCCTTAACTTGAAGAACTAAACCCACAGAGTCCGAGTATCCGTTGACCACGTGGACCTTCCTCAGCAATAGGTCTCCCCATGTGGCAGACAGTGACACATGCCTGTCGGTGTGCTCACAGTTGCCCCTTTAGCATCCTACCCTAGAGAGGCACACAAGCATGTTGATCACAGCTCTTGTGTTCTAAGGACTGGAAACAACCTAAGTGACAACCGGGAGGCAACTTGTTAATTACTGCAGACGGTTACACACACTATTACCAGTTGTTGCAGAGGATAGCACAGATTGGTGTGTCCTGACATGGAAGTAATGCCCAAGGAAATCACTTAAGGGGAAAAGAACTAATAATAAATTAATAATAAAAAAAAATGTGGCGGGAGAGAAATTTTCTATATACAAAGTGAACTAATGTTTGTTGAATGTGTGCATATGTTAAGAACTTACAGAATAAAATCGAGCTCATACCAATTTTATCTCATAAGCTTATGGAGGGTTGTTCCTTTCTTTGTTTTAGAAATGTTTCTGTTTTTATTTTTAATATGTTGTTTTTTCCAATCAGAAATATAAGATGACAGACTAAAATGTTTTTTTCTTAGGGTCCATCAATGGCTCCTCACCCATTCTTTTTAAAATCCTGGGTTACAGATGCTCAGAGGCAAGCTGGACCTTGAAGCCAGGGGGATCTGGATGAAACAGTGGATCCAGCGTTTTCCAGCTGTGGGCCCTGGATATGTGACCACCTTATTGGGTCACCTCTTTTCTTCCATCATCAACAAGCCTCATAGAGGGCCAAGTCAGTTCCAACCTCTGTGTCAACCCTGGAGCCACCATGGTGGACAAAATACTCACTCCCTTCCCACTTGGAGTTGTATCTATAGCTCTAAAATGAGGGTAACTTGGTAAGGCTACTGAACAGATTGTTATTAACATAAACAATTTCTGGCACATAAATGGAGCTTTGAAAGCTGTCCAGCTACTTTTTTTTTTTAAACATCCAAGGACTATGACTTTGTTAAGGTAGGATAGGCTGCCTAACAAACTGCTTCACACTTGTAATAACTCCCTAATGGATGCCTATTTCTTGCTTATGTAACAGTCTAAGGTGGGGGCTCCAGATCAGGTACTTCCATTTCAGGCAGTGACCCTCCCCAGGCAGAGGAGGCCCTGCAGCCTTCCAAGGTTACCCTGGGACTTTGCTCCATCCCAGACAGCCAGTGCATGAGAAAAGAACCTGGAGGAAAACCTGGAAAGCCTATATGATTGGAGCAGAGGTACACCCATCATTGCCACTCACATCCTATTAGGCAGAACCCAGTCACATGGCCACAGGTAAAAAACTGCAAGGGAGGCTGGGAAATGTAGTCTAGGTGGGTGTCTGGGAAGATGAACAAAACAGGTGTGGGACCAATCAGCAATCACTGCCACAGTGAATTAGAGGAGGAAACACACCTCAGCGACTATGTGTCTGTGTGTTTATTTGTGTGCAGCCTACAAAAAGCCCAATGTTCAAGGAAGCCTTTGCTCTGGGAAATTGGGAAGCTCTTCTTTGCTGAGCTTTTAGTTTTCTCAAAGAACTCTAAGACATCTTTTTAAACCTTTCTGTTTTACTATCAAGGTTATCCTGCCACCATCTGAGATATTACTAAAAAACAACACCAGCCCCGAGCCCTGACTTTCACAAGATTTGAGATGCTGTCAAAAATAAATGCCAACTCATCAGATTCTGTGTGAAAGAGATGCCAACACACATATAACTCAAACTGAAAGCTACAGACAGGAGCTTTACTGTGCACACATTGTCACTCCTCCTCTCCTAAGGTATCTGATAAGCCAGCCAGCAGACTTAATCATAGGAACTAAATGGGAATATTTTTTTTTCCCCTTGAACTGGCCCTTTTCAAAACCAATACTTACATATCTATCAGAAGCTTACATTATACATTCAGAAGGCTAGAGGTTCACTTCTATGGTTTGGTTTGCTTTTGCCATCCAGGAGATGGCAGAAAGCCCCCAGGTATGGTAGAGATAAGGCAAGATGTGGACAAAATGATACTACTCATTCATTCATTCATTCATTCATTCGTTCGTTCAACAAATACATATTGAGTGACTCCTCAGTTACAGCGCTGTGGGTCTTGGGTTCAGGATATCAAGATGCAATGTGCTTTCACTGTATAGTGAGAGAGCCAGCTACACCGATGCACAATTACAGGGCAACAAGGATACACAATTGCAATGCAACAAGAAGCATGCTGCAGGGGATGGCAGGAGAAGCACAGATTATTAGAAAGCCCACTTGATTCTTTGCCATTTCTGATTTACTTGGCACAGAAGCATAAAGTAACCCATCAGAAACTCTCCTGTACTCATTAGATGACATGACTGGAAATACGAAAAGAAAACGTCGAGGACCCTGAGGGCTCTTTATTTATGCTGTCATTTGAAAGAGAAGCGGGGACAACACTAGTAGCTACAGACCTTGGATCCCTCCTGTGTACCAGGCACCGTGCATACTTGACATTCACCTTGCCGGGCAAGTCTCACCACTGCCCATTTTACAGATGGCATCCCTGACACCCAGAGAGACGAAGACACTTGCCCCATTACTTCATCCTCTGAAGGCCTGGGAATTTGGTCTGTTTGACTCTGAAGACTGGGCACTTCACCCCTCACCGCCTCCCCATGTGGAAATTCAGGGTAAGCAGACCCAGTGGACAGCGGTGGGACCTATGGCTTCATCGGAAGAGGCAGCAAAGGAAGGGAGAAAGAAAGAGGTTGGCCTCAGGAGTCAGTCCTCACCTCCTGGAAGTCCTGTGAGGATAAACTCTCACCATTCACTCATTGCTTCAGCAGCATTTACTGAGCAACAGCAAGTGCCAGGTGCTGTTCTGGGTGCTGGGGACATGGCAGTGAATAAGACCTGGTAGTGGGGCGTGCGGGGGGGGGGGGGGGGGGGACAGTGAGAGAGAGAGGAATAAACATCCTGAAAATTTTTGTCACACCTGAGAGGTAATATAGATACCTTTCCATTCTCGATGTTGATAATTAGAGAAATGTATGTTAACAGAAGTTTGGAGGGGGGAACCAACTTGTGGAACACACCTTCCAAATTCCCGGAGAAGAGAAAGGATGTACGCATAGGCACAAAAGACCCTTAAGGAGAGTAACCAAAGTCATTGATAGTGGTGATCTCTGCGTGGCAGGATTACAGATGATATTTATTCTCTTCTCATTGCCTTTCCACATTTTCAAATTTTCTAAAATAAGTATGTATTCCTTTTATTATCATAGATAAACAAAATTTACTAAAACATTAAAGACAGTAAATAGAACTTCAAAGAACCAGAACCTTCCTCTCCTGGCATATAGGCAGCCACTGACAAGTGAGCCAGACAGGGCGATGCCTCACTCCAATAGTCACGCTGAGTGATATCTTATTTCAACACCCTGCCTGATTCTTTCAGAATTCGCTCATAGGGGTAGCCACAGGAGGAAACACACACTCATCACTGAGATATTAAGGACTGAATCCTGAAGCTTAATTTTTCATTAGGGCATCGTGCCATTTTTCAATTAAGATAGTTTTTTTTTTTTTTTTGAAAAGTGCTGATGTGTAAAACCTCAATTCCTTCCTTAGCACAACTGGCCGATGGGTTTTATTTTTAATTGATTTCCATGTGTTCCTAAGAGTGGTAGAGAAACTGCGCTGGTAAACTGTGTTGCCACGGTGTTCCTGGCGCTGGAAAGGAAACTGCAGCTCTGTGAGAACAATGCTTTGGAAAATCTGTAAAACCCAGTCGAACACACCTAAGGTTTGTACGAAAGGGCAGGCATTACTCACGGCGGCTTTGACAGTGAGAACGGAGACTAGAAAGCCGGCCAGCTCTTCAGTAATGAATGTGCCTGGATGAATTGGCCAGGTCTAATTTAGAAGCCAAGGAAGAATTGTCTAATAATTTAGTCTTGATACAGTGGGTTCATGGCATTATCTTTTTATTCAAAGTGTTTTCTGTATTTTTTGAATAAAACAAGACTCCCACCACCTCCTCCCCCACCAAGTATCAAATCTGGCAATAAAAATGCCCTCACTCAAACTAACAGGGTCTGTGAGGGGCTTAGGTTCTTAACATAAGATTCTGTTTCCAGCTAGAAATATTGTTTCAGAAAAAGCAGAAGCAATGATAGAAGGACCACAGGAAACATCTGTGTATACAAACAGGCTAGCTCACTAGGAATAAAAATGCATTATGCATCACGAAGGTCTAAATATTTTTATTAACATAGTTTGTTAAGCAAGAACCAAGAAATAAGGTTCCCTACGAGTCCCCCATCAAATGCTTTCTTCAATATTTCATTTTATTCTTAGGAGAGAAGTAACTCTGAAATCTTATCTTAGATTTTAGCAATGAGTTTTCTATTAAAAGTTATTTCTTTTCCATCTCAGGCTGAGCAAAGCTCTGGGCCAAGGGGGTTAGGGAATTTGTTTCATAAAACTGACAGCTTGGCGAGCATTCAATCACTCGGCACTACACAGCCCAGGAGAACAAATAAGTCCTTTTCTGATGCTGCTCCAGACACATTACGATGTATGTTCCATAGCTTTATTCCCGCACTCGTACTGCTTGCTTCCTGCAGTGAGAAAAGGGGGCAGAAAGCACGTCGAAAGCTTCGACGAAGCCTGTGAGGAAGCGAAATTAATCAATTGCGCTCTCATTTGCAAGGTGGAAAAAACCCAGCACGTTGGATATGCTGTGATGATGGTTGTGACTGACCTTCTTTTCCGGAAGGCCAATATGTTCAGGGGACTCGCGGCCATTTTATTGTCCTGTCCTCAATGCTTCTAGACACGTGTCTTTGCAAGATCTGCCAGAGGCTTTCGCGGGCGAGATAAGGCAAGCTTGGTGGCTGCCTTTGGCAGAGGTGACGCCAAGGGCAGGCTACTGGCTCACAGCCTGGGCATCGTCCTAGGCAGCAGAGACCAGCCTGCCCCAAGCCCTGCACCAGCAGGGACCCAGCTTGGAAACTTCCTGTTCAACAGGCTTAATTCAGAGCAGCCAGAGAAAGCAAACCATTAGAAAATTTCTGCCCTCCTCCTTAAAAAAAAGTCTCAAGGGCTTTTTTGGGGGGTACTCCTACAGAAAGCTACGACTGAAAAATTCTGTGTGAGACACGACTAATCCATGTTGTTGAGAGCCAGTGGTTACTGTTGGTGAGGGGTAATGAAAAAGACATGGGGAGGGGGTCTTCTGGGGGCCGGTGTGGCCTCCAACTCCATGGGGTGCTGGTGGCTTGGGTGTGCTGTTTGTGAAAATTCTTCAAGCCGTACACTTAACAGCCCATGTACTTTTCTGTACGTATGTTAGGATTTTAGACAAAAACCTGAAAATAAAACCCTGTAATGCATCACTTTTAGGACTTCTCCCATCCATAGAGCTGGTATAGCTGCCATTAAAAACCAAACATTACCAAGAAAAGAATAAACCATATCCCCTCATTGCTTAAACATTTGGACCTATTTAAAATGTATGTGAAATAAAACACCTTTTTTAAATGCTGATACTATTATTTAAGCTTTTACCCACCATGTCCTTTACGCTTGGGTAAGAATGTGGTGCAGGCAGTTTTGCCATAACTGATAACCACTCCCCATGAAGTGACACAGGAGGGCACAGAGAAATGACAAAGTTCAGTTTCACTCTCGGATTCAGCAGAGGACAGGGTACCGTTGGAGGCTCTTTCCAAAGACCGAAGTCCCACTTGGAACCTTGCTCCCTCCTTCGCTACCTGAGCCACGTGGCCAGAAGAATCTCATCCTTACTTTTTTCCCCCTTTCTCTTTTACTTCCCTGCACTGAGTTCGTCCTTATTCCTGCTGCTGCCACCCCACCGCCGAGAACAGATGCCGATGTGTTTCCCTGTCACTGGTGACACTGGTGTCAGATGAGCATTGTCACCTCACCTTCTGTGTCTCTCTGAATTTCTGGATGGACCTGGAGGCTTGCACCGGGACAGGCCTTCACAGGAAAAATCTGTTTCATTAGCTTTCTATTCTAAGCGTGCCTCTGTCCTACCATTTACCACGTGTCGTCTGCTTATTGACTGAGGCTAATTTTGCAAGAGAAATAGTTGTGATGGGGGTGGGGAAGGGAAGCTTTTGAAGACAAAAAAAAAATGTCATTTGGTTTCAAAAGACTTATGAATAATGGAAGGCTATGGTTCCTTTGCAGATGAAGATCCAAATGGTCTACGGCTACAAATGATTTTGCATTTTGCTGCTCTTCAAAAAAAAAAAAAGTCTTTTCTAACTACAATGTCAAGGATGTAGGAATGTGTTAAGTAAAGAAATGGTTTTGACCACCTAGGACTCAGTTTAAAATATTCCCACATTCGATTAAGGGCCTCCGAGTCCGACATGCTGGTAGGACCAAAGTATTTGTTCACTCACCTGAAATTCACCCGAAATGTCCGGATGAATCCCCAGGATTGGAAGCAGGGAGGGGCTACAAGGAGGATGCAGCACAGGCTAGTTTCCGGGAAAGCAGAATGGAGTTCCCAGGCTCCTATTTTAAGAGAAGCCTTTCATCTGAACCCAGAAAAGTTATCTGAAAGGGCCTGAGATACATTCTTGCCTTTTCATCCCTGAGCTCCCTTTCCGCCCTGTGGTGGCATCGCCATGCTGAGTCCCCAGGCAGGAACTGAGTCTTCGCTGCTTTGGCCCCGACCAGCCCAGCTGTCCATGTTACAACACCTTCCCCTGGCAGGTGGAGTGACCAACTCATCCTGGTTTGCCCAGGACTGCCCAGGTTTTAAAGCTGAAAGTCTCATGTCTCAGAAACCCTCTCAATCCTGGGAGAACCACGACAGTTGGTCACCCTAGTGGCAGGCCACTAGCCAAATCCCTCTCTTGCAGCAGGGCCCGGTCAAGGCCTAACTGGCAGGATTACCCCATGCCACCCACTGCTTACAAATTCTGGCCTATTTACAGAGTATATGAATTTGGAAAGTGTATTTAAAGCCGCTGACTGAAGGTACTCTGGCTGGTGACCATGTCTGTCAAGTTTCCCTTTTCTCTCCCCCAGTTTTTGGCCCATTCATCGTTTTCAATACACTCCCTTTAGAATTTAGGGCTCAGATGATTACATGGGCCAATGCCAAGATTGTCGGCCCACCTGCCTGACTGCAAAGGGAGGGAGAGCCCAGATACCCAATGTCTCCCCTCTCCTGAGTTCCCTGGCCCATCAAGGGGCCTGCATGACAGAAACTAGAGTGTTATCATAATTTACTCTACCTACCAGCCATTACCAAGTCCCATAGTTGGCCTCCTCAAAACTTCTACAATCTAGCTCCTTGCATCTGCCACTATGAGGCTTCAGTTCAAGGTCATTGCTCTCCGTGATCACTGCAACAGAGCCTTTTTGGTCTTCTTTCCATCCTACCCCAGTTGATTCTCCACTAGGACAAAGCACCAAACACAAAGAATAGATACTGTCACTGGCCTCTATGAAACTGTTCAGGATAAAGTCCAAGTTCTTTATCAAGGCTTATAAGACTCACTATGACCTGGGCCCTGCCCACCTTTTCTGCTCATCATCCATAAGCTGCCCTTTTGCCATCTTGGTTTCCTCATCTGCAACTGAAAATAGCTGTTTCTAAACGTTATCATGTGATTTAAGTGAAAGCATGTATATAAAATTCCTGGTCAGGCGTTTCAGCTCCATTGTGGATCTGGAGAACCTGAAGTTCTTCACCCCATCCGCAGAAGTGGTGAAAAGGCATAGGGCATTTGGCACTGGTCACTATAGAGATGGGACCAGGCAACAGATCTGAAGGAAGGAAAGAAACATCCCATACAGATGGGGGGATGAAGAGCTTCATGTTCTAAATGTCCAAGATGGAGTTGAGGGTAGGTCCAGCTGACTAGAGGAAGGTGGGCCTTACCCCTGATGAGTGGGCGTGTCAGCGACAAGAGGGAGGGGGGTGGGGCCCCACTGGAGCTCTCTCGTGGGGAGATGACACAGAGCTGAGTGAGTAGACGGAAGTACTCAAAGCACAGGAAGTTGACATTTCACCACCGATTAACAGGGACAGAACCCCTGTAACAGCAGAAATGAGGCCTTGAGTTCATGCCTTTGAAGACTTGCTTTTGGAAACAGATAAACTGGGAGAAATTTGTGTGTTTGTACTTTTGTGTGAAACATATCACCAGCATCTGAGCGCCACAGAGCAGGCTGCCAGGAGCAAAGGAGGGCTGGGTTGTTAAACATGCCGATTAAAATGAACTTTAGGAAGTGCTGCTTGGCTCAAGCCACAAAAAAAGACACATGATTCCTGCTCTCCAAACACGAAACGACGACGACGACAACAACAAAACAAAGAGGGGAAAGACAGCGAGAGAACAGAACAGGCTCCCTGGGAGAAAACACAGAAGATCTGTGCACACTTGGACAAAAAGTGATTCCACATTGCTCTTTTATTGTATAAATATTCATAAGAAAAACAGCCTAACAGCTACTTTCATGAGTAAGCTCAGTTACTTCTTGACACCTGTGTATGTGTATATATATATATATATATATATATATATATATATATTTTTTTTTTTTTTTTTTTTAACAAGAACAACATTCTCAGCACCGATGAAAGCTAGATCAAGAGTCAAGGTGGCCAAATGACAGTCCCCTTTCTGGGGACCTCCCCGGCCCCGTGGCCACTCAAAACCCTCTCGAATCCTGCCCCAGGGCAAATGGCCTTTGCCTTCCAAAAGGGACAAGGACTTTAATTAGGATGAAGACACGAGAGTGGGCAGACACAGCTCGTTATCTGTCCGCTTCGCCTGCTTCATATTTTTTTCTTTCCTTGTTAACTTTTCTGCCACTGTTTAATTGCAGAAAACAGCAGATCGGACAACAAATGGGCGTCTTTGTGCAGACTTGCCTTACATCACCAGGGCGGTCAGGCAATTCCTAGAGACCGTGCCTCTTTCTTCACCCCGCCTGGTTCTCCATCCCCTCTCCCAAGGAGCTCCAAATTCAAATGAATGCATGCCAGAACAATTGCCAAGGGAGTGACCAAAGCTAACTGTGGCCCAAATAAAGCTGGGGCTGGTAGAGGGCCTGGCCTCCAGGACAGCAGCAAGAAGAAAGCTTCTCCCAGCTGAGCTGAGCCAGCGACCACTGCTCTCTGTGTACCAGAAGGGAACAGCTGAATCTCAGGCTACACCACTTTAAGATGCAGGAATTAGTCCCTAAGCCCAGGTAGATAATGTTCAACCAAAGGCCCTGGCACCTGGGCACTTGTTAGAGCTGCAAATTCTTGGGCCCCACTCCCAACCTGCTCAGGGGGTTGGTGCCAGGGATCTGTAGTTTAACAAGCTGTCCAGGTGATCCGAATGCACACTGACCCTTGAGAACCGCTGGTCCACAGGTCTCTGAGAAAGGGAGAGACTGTGCTGGGCTGGGAGGGCATTACAGGAAAGCTGGGATCAGAAGGGCACCGTGAAATCAGCATGTTCTAGAGCTGCGCTGTCCAATACGGTAGCCACGAGCTCCCTGTGGCAATTTACATTTAAACATTTAAAAAGAAAGATAAATATTCATAATCTCACTTAAGTGTGGAATTAACAAAAGCCAAACTGATAGTAACAGAGAGTAGAATGGTGGTTACCAGAGGCTCAGGTGTGGGGGGAAAGAGGCAATTTAAAGAAAAAGAAAAAGAAAAAGAAAAAGAAAAAGAAAAAGAAAAAGAAAAAGAAAAAGAAAAGGAAAAAGAAAAAGAAAAAGAAAAAGAAAAAGAAAAAGAAAAAGAAAAAAAAGAACGCAGAATGGTGGTTGCCAGGGACTGGGAGGAGGGGTCCCAGGTAGTTAGTGTTTAATGCGTACAGAGAATCGGTTTGCAAGATGAAAGAGTTCCGGTGACGGATGGTGGTGAGAGCCGCACAACAATATGAATGTACTTAATATCACTGAGTTGTATACTTCAAATGCTTAAGAAAAAATTAAAAATAAAATTAGTTAAAAATAAAATTTACAAGTCAGGTCTCAGCCACACTAGTCACATTTCTAGTGCTCAATAGCAACTTGTGGCTAGTGGCTACCATATTGGATAGCCAATCCCATCATATAGTACATTTCCAGTGTAGAATGGAAGTTCTATTGAACCAGGCTGTATAGAAGCCCAGTTCCACCTCCTATGGGTTGTGTGACCTTGTGTAAGTTACTAACCCTTTCTGAGCCCCGATTCCTCCTTTATGAATTGAAACTCATAGTACCCACTCACATCATTAAGGCTGTTATGAAGCTGGAAATAAAATAGTAAGTGTAAATCACCTGGGACAACTGTCCAGTCTGTAGCAGAAGCCTGATAAATGACAGGTAATATTGTTGCTACTATGATTTTATGAGTGACCATTAGAGATATCTTCTCGTGGAAGGGACAGTCTGCATTGGCTAGGACAGATTCTTTCCACTATGTTTCAATTGCAAATTTCAGAACTTCTATAAGTGGCTCTGTTTTCAGTAGGACCAGTCAGCAGTACCATCTTGAATCAATACCAATTTGTTGGCAGGCCAGAAATGTGGCATCCTCATCCAGAAGCAGTATGTACAATCCTTGTAAGAAGGCTATAATTCATGAAGCCAGAGAGCCTCATTTTCTGTGGGGCTTTCTTTCTTTCTTTGAGCCTGCCTCCTCCCTCTCTCCCTCTCTCCCTCCCTTCTTTCCTTCCTTCCTTCCTTCCTTCCTTCCTTCCTTCCTTCCTTCCTTCCTTCCTTCCTTCCTTCCATGTATGAATGTCACAATCCCTGGGATGGTCCATTACATTAGACTCAAGGCTTCAGTGTTCTTCATCTAGAAAGACGCCTAAGAGATCTTGCAACCTTCTTGCAAATCTCCCCCCATATGAGAAAACAAAAGCCAGAGCAACTGTACAACCCAGAGACATCCTCCCTACTGAAGGCCAGTCACAAGGGGGGAGAATGGATAGGGAAAATGGGAAGAGGGCTCCATATGGGAGTTTTATTCGAACTAATTAGGAAATTGAGAGTCACTGAGTGTTCTTGAGCTGGGGGGTGATGAGGTTAGAGAGATGCTTTATTGAGAGGAATATTAGCTGAGGGAGCAAGGACAGGAGTAGAGCAGACCAGTAAGGAGATCAGGGCCACACCTGGGTGAGCCCTGCTGAGGCCTGGCTCTGGGAGCAGTGGGCAGGGCTGAGGAGAGGAGGAAGGTGGGTGGAGCCCATGTGAGCTGGCAACAGAGTCGAAAACAGAATCACGGATAAGAGGTCCAGGCTCTCAGAGTTCAGGCTGCATGCTCAGACATTATGTCCAAGAGGCCAGTTTTCCCTTTCAAACTCCTCTGCAGATGCGATCCCGTTCTTCAAGTGGGCTGGGGACAAAGCCAGCTCTCTGGGGGTGGGTCAGAAGAGTGGGGTGAGGGAACTCAGAGCAGGACCCTTGCTCAGGGTGGCTTTTCTGGCTTAGGAATCATAACAATGGCTCCCCTTCACAATTCACTTAGGCCTCCTGGGTGAATCCCACAGTTTCTAATGTTCTGGATGAGGAACGCTGACAAAAAAAATAGACTCCAACTTCTGACTTTGCCAGAAAAGATGTTAAATTGCAAATGCCAGGTACTACCTTGATCATTCAGAAAAGAGACGTTAACACCCTGAAAAGCAGGAAAGGCCATTTTAGAATAAAAGGCAGGTCTGTGAAATGGAAAAGGTTTAGCTTTAAAAAAGAAATGCAATACATTCTCACATTTCCTCCATTTCACTGTGAATGGGTAGAAATTTTGTCCCATGCCTGGTCCGTGGGGACCACCGGTTTATGTGACATTCCAAAATGCTTCCCTGTGTGGCTTGGGCTGTCAAGAATTAGTCTGGATGACCCCAAACCCAGCTGCACAGCTCCTAAGAGCAAAAACAAAGCTTGAGGTTTCTTGGTGTGGGTGTGTCCAGCATGGAAAGGCAGAGCAGAATCAGCCTTTGTTGCCTTCTTAAAATGCCAGTGATAAGCCACAAAGGATCCTAGAACAAATGGTCTCAGATTGATATTTTCACATTCAATAATTTCATATTTAGTCTAGCGGGTTAGTGATTTTTTTTCATAAAAGGAAATTGCAGCCAGAGCTAATTGCTCAATCTGAAATGTATCTGGACATTGTTTAGATGTTGGAAAGGAAACAGTGATGTTGGAGAGATTTTAGCAAAAAGAAGGGCATTAATTTAGAAAAAAGGCAAATGTAAATTAGTATAAAATGTAGTCCCATATGATTTTCAAAGCTCTGCTATGTATATAGCCAAAGAGAGAGCACCCCTATTTTGAGCTTTCCTTGATATTTTTCTTGTTTCTAAAATGCAAAAGGAAATTCATCGGCACAGGCTCAATCCATTCCCAGCCATTGATCTGTTGGCCAATCAATGATCGCTGTAATCTGAAAAAAATAACACCAGTTTCTATGAACCTTTCCAAGTGAGGCCGTGTTCAGCTAAGCTTAATAAAGAGAAAACCAGCAAGCACCATCTGGAAAACACTCTTCCGGAGCCGCACAAGATAGTGGCAGCCTTTGCCCAACCTGCTATAAATAAGTGTCTCAGGGAAAAAAAAAAAAAAAAAACACCCCATTTTCAAATCTGTTTCTACTTAATACAGCTGCAACAGAGTTTATTTAGCTTTTCCCTATAGCAGGAAGACTGTTTGCATTTTTATGACAAGGGTCTAAATGTTTTTCACAGCCATCGCCATTGCCATTATTTTGAGGAACAACATACCACTTGGACCTGTCTGTTTGCTTCTGCAGCACACAGCAGTGGCCCCGGTGGCCTCTGCGCCACGAAACCGGCCTCCAAAGCCCAGACTGATGATCCTGTTTCCTCTCTCAGAGCTGCAGTCATCACCCGAATCCTGGCCTGCGAGGGCCTGGCTGCTTAGAATGACCAAGCGTCACGTGCTGCCTCGGCCTGGCACGCTGTGGCTGCCTGCCAAGCTCACTGCCTCTTCCTTCAGGACGACGGGGAAGAATCACACTGGTCTTCGCATGAGGCTACAGCTCACCAGGACGAAGGTGTCCTGGTGGCCTGGCCAACCAACCCCTCCATGCCCAGGTTTTCCAGCTCTCCTCACCGGCGGAGCCTGACACTCTGAGCTCCTTCACACACTCTTCGGGAGGTCAGCCTACCTCAGATGGCGGAAAAAACGAAGTGGCCCCCGCTGACTGCACCGAGCACCTGCCTCTGTCCTCGAGCACCCCCAAACACCCATCCCACTTCAAAGACGGGCCGGGTAGGGCTGGCCTCGGGACGCTTTGCTGTGTAATGAGTGACCCACCTCTCTGTTCTCCCTCTGTTCTCGCTCACCCCGTTTCCACGCTTTACCCCCCTGACGCCTTCCCTGAGAATGCAGGACCCTCCTTTCTCACCTTTCAGGGGAACCTCAGAAAGAAGATGGCTAAGGGCTGGTCCCGGCAGCAGCATTTCATTTGTCGCTGCCGACTGCAGGCATTACCAGCTTCGAGCTGCCTGAAGGAGCTCTGCTGACATTCTCTTTCCCGAGCGGAACTGGTGCAAGGAAACAAATGTGTGCGAGAGGGAGAAAATTGGGAGGAACTGTGAGCACCACCTAAATTGGAACGTCCCATAATTTTGAAAAATGCCCCATCTACCCACCACGGACCTTCTCTCTCAACAGTACTGGAAAACAGAAATTAGTGGTGGGTAAAGGGCTGCCACAACCTGAAATGAGTCTATTACAGTGTTCAGCGCGTAGCTCTCCCAAGTACACTAAAGGGCTAAATTAATTGGCTCAGGCTTCAGATGCTACAGGAGAAATGACAGTGAAGAGGGGGGCGGGTAGAGGAAGATGCCTGGTGGCTTTGAAGGCAATGCCTGGAATCAGGTGCATATGAAAAAGAAATTAGGGAGGAATAAACCTACTCTCTTTCTGAAAAACCAGCAAAGCCGTTAGTTATTACAATGTGTCCCCCAATTAATTACCTATGCCTTATTCGGTTGCCTGCCTTAAAAAAAATCCTGGTGCTTATACAATCTTACAGACTCATCCACCAACCTGGGAATTAAGTCAGGCACATGACCCACTTCCAACTGTTAATTAATCGCCCCCATGAACAGTATATGTAAAAGTCAGAAGGATAAATTGCATCTTTTATTATTTCAAATTGAATTTGCCAAAACCCACAAATTACTTATTAAACCTTGGTCTAGACCAGTGTTTCCCAACCAGGGGCAATTCTGTCCCCGAGAGGACATTTGGCAAGGTCTGGAGATATTTTTGGTTGTCACGACTGTGGTGGGAGGGAGCGATGCTACAGGCATCTAGTGGGAGACTGCTAAAATCCTACAGTGTGCAGCCCTACCCCGCCCCCAACAAAGACGAATCTGGCCTCAAATGTCAATAGTGCCCCGGTGGAGACACTGTGCTCTAGACAAAGCCAAATATGCTTACCTTTAATATTCTTATCTTTGGCCGTCATCAAAGAGAGAAGACATCATTTTCTTTGAAATCTAAGGTTGGCTTACGTGTTAGCTAAGGATGTATTTATTCCTTTCCAAATAAATGCCATAGGTTCTCAGTCTGAACGCAGGAACATTAAAGAAATACCGTGATGATGGCAGGGGTGCATTTTAAATGCATATTTCATCAGTGAAAATGGATGGAAATTAATATCCCATAAAATAAAATGATTATCTAGTTATGTTCCATACAAAACCAAAATCAATACCTCGTATCTCACTTAACCTGCAATTAGAGTTTTTTGAAACACTAAAACAAGGAAATGCCATTCTTTTCCATTTCTTGCTAGCTGGGTACATATTTCTGAACATGAGGCATAGAAAACAAACAAGCAGACAAAAACACCTTTTTTTTAAGGCAGATTTTTCCAGGGCATAAAAACCTTCCGGAATCATTCCGTTTTTATTTACTGTAGATTCAATCATTCTTTAGTGAGCAAAACATGCAGCCCATTCTCTCGGTCATGCCTGCCTGGCTTTCCAAATGCCCTCAAAACTGGGATGATGAATCATACACTTTGGCCCCACTGTGTCAATTAATAGTAAGCAAAGAATCCCACAAAGCCAAGACAGGACGTTCTGCCTGATGTTTGTGCATATGTGGGAGGGTGGGGTTGGGGGTGGGAGTCCTTCGCCAATTGTTTCCAGAGGGTCTTAAGAGCAGGTGTTGAGAGTCTATAAAATTCCTTTAGTTCTAGAATATTCTGTGTGGCTGTACCGTGCCCCTAGCATGGGGGTGGGCTTTGGTCAGGAAAAATGCACATTCCTAGAGTCAGCCTAGAGCTTCTAAACTGTGAAGGAAATAATGGCTGACAGCTATACCATTTCGACCCTTCCAGGCCACGGTTCCTTTCTCTGAATTATCAGGCAAAAGTGGCCATACACACAAAGGCAAAAATAACAACAATGACAAAAAGCGCCCAAACACACCCAGTCTTGGCTGCCAGCGAGGCCCGAATCTGCTGCTGAAAAAGAACAGTTGCTACAGTGCAGCTGGAGGAGCTTTTCCAGGGAACTGGTAATACCCTGGCTGTTAATGAATTATTTTTCGCCAGAATGTCGGATTCTTCCTGTGCTCCAGTAAACAGTCTGCTTCTGCCATGGGAAACAAAACCAGCTCCTTCCGAGGAGCTCAAGGAGGTCAGCCAAGGGTCCCCTGTGGGGGCAGCCCCCTCAGGAGCCAGAGCCACAGGCGCCTGACCTATAAATCACCACAGCCCCAAGTTCATTATTCCAGCCCTTTCCATCTACTCGAGCCATGCCCAGCGCTCCACAGAAGGGCCCAGGAAGACTGCAACGCCAGCTGTGACCCTTTCCCCATCTCCAGGAACTGTGTCTTGCTCAGGTTTCCTCATCTGCCGCACCACGGCATGTGAGAGTGGGCTTCCTTGCATTGATTCTTTCTCACGGAAACCGTATTTACTTCCTTGCTCTTGTTTTGATCAAGCTGTCAGGAAATAACTATGTGCATCCTCTCTTATCCTTTCCCTTCTTTAAGACTGGCTCCAGCCCCAAATAAGCCACTCCCCCCTTTAGGGTGTCTACTTGGGACACTATTCTCCAAGCACAAATCCCCAGGAAGGATATTATTAGACCAGGTGTCAAGGAAATCAACTGCCCAGGCAAGACACGGCTCCCCAGTGGACAAGGACACCAGCCTGAGGTGGGGAGAGGTAGAGGAGAGGAGAGGAAAGGGGTCATTTTGTTCAAGCCATCCTTGTCCGTTCCCATCCCCCATCTTGCTCTTTCATCTCCGTTGAGTTTCAGGAGCCCACACTCCTTAGGAGAACTTGGCTGAGCAAGCATGCTCAGGGATAGACTTGATCGTGCACCCCCCACCCACAAGGACTCCTTAGCCACAGAAAATCAAAGTGGCCTGACGCCAGGCTGTTGTGGCTACTGAGTCAGCCCATGCTTCCCATCTGCCATGGAGACACAGGGTATTTATGTCCCTAAAATACCTGGAAGTACTATGAGCCTGAAGACACAAGTTGCTGGTTAGTCTGCTCTAAAGAGCACTGCCTAATAGAAATACATACGTCATTTTAAAATTTGTGGTAGGTACAGGGGCACGTGGGTGGCTCAGTCGGTTAAACGTCCGACTCCTGATTTTTGTTCAGATCACGATCCTACGGATCGTAAGTTCGAGCCCCTGATTGGGCTCTGTGCTGACAATGTGAAGCCTGCTTGGGATTCTCTCTCTCCCTCTCTGTCTGCCCCTCCCCACTCATTCTCTCTCTCTCTCTCTCTCTCAAAATAAATAAACTAAAAAAAATTTTGTTTAAGTTTCTGGTAGGTACATTTAAAAAGATTAAAAGAAACAGGTGACACTCATTTTAATACTATAGCTTATTTGACCAACATATTCAAAATATTATCATTGTGCCATGTAATCAATATAAAATTATTAACGAGCTATCTTGCATTTTTTTTTGTACTAAGTCTTAGAAATCCCACGCATATTTTATCCTTATAGCACATCCTGCTTCGGACTAGCCACCTTGTGACTGCTTAATAGCCACATGTGACTAGTGGCTACTATATGGGATGGTGCAGATACAGAACATTTCCTTCATCATAAACAGTTCTCATAGACAGTGCAGTGCTGAAAGACCAAAAAGCTGTGGGAAGAAAGAGTGACGGGTGAGTGCAGGGTGAGCCATCAAGTTATTGGAGCAAAGAATTACAGTGAAAATGGGAATCGTAAGGATTGGGATATTCTGGAATCCCACCTCCACGTCTAAGGGGAGATTAAAACAGGCTTTTATGAGAGGCTCGGGGCCCATGCATACATCATGGGGAGGCCGCTCCACAGCAGTGAGAAGGCCGGCAAGTATAATCACTACTCAAGGCATCTGCCGCTTGAGCCGCCTCCATATTAGCTCTTCTGATCTGTTTACGGCAGGGGCTGGGACAGAAGATCACCAAAGTCACGTACGATCTTTCAATAACAATTCTGGGTTTGCAATCTAATTTGGTGAAGCAGATAAAGAAACATGATCAAATTACGTGTGCCTGTGTTTGTGCGTGTATGTGTGTTTGCGTGTGTGTTCCTGGCTGGAGAGGGAAGGAGGGTCATGTGCAAAACCCAGAAGTACGAATGTGACCACCAAAATCACCTGCTCACCAGCTGCCATCAGAGCACAGGAGAGCGGTAGACTTAAGAAGCTCATGAAACATTTTGAGCCACAAAGGAGACGCCTGGAAAGAATGAGATGATGGGCATCCGGGCAGACAAACAGGTGGGAGGGAGAAGTGGTAATCAGAGGCATTCTCCAAAGACAAGAGCTGCCAACTCTATAGCAAAGATGTCACCCTGATCCCCAAATCAAGCGTAATTCAAAATCCCACGCAGGCTTTTGTGCAGGGGAGAGTGCAATTAGCCATCTTTCCCTCTGCTCGAGAGTCTCATTCTCGGAGGTCCCCCTCATATTCTGATCAGGGAGGGGCAGAATCATATCTGGATTCAAATCCTGGCTCTCCCAGTGGCTCCAGAGTTTCTGCAGAGGGGATAAAGGCTACCATCTGGTTGGAAAGGAGCTAAGGGACTTGCTTACCTAATTCAATTGCATAGCAAGACCTCATCTCACTTTTACTGAGAATTTATTTATTTGAGACGGTCAGAGTCAGAAATCCCTCATGCATCCTTTGGTCCTACCATGGACCTCGGGCTAATTATTTAAGCTGTCTTAGCCTCACTTTCCTCATCTATAAAATGGGAATTATCTTTGCCCACGTCACAAGAACTTGTCATCTTGGACCTACCCCAGGCTAGAAATGGAGCATGATACCAGGAACTCCAAGTCCCCAGAGAAACATAAAAATCTCCGCATTTGTCCCTGCTGAGTCTCCCTTGACAATGACTTACAGCTGCCTCCCCACCACCATCCACTCCATCAGCTCCATCATTTCATCACTCAACTCTTATTTACTCACCAACGGTTGGGCATTGGGGATTCCAAAAGGAAGAGGCAGTCTTTCCATCTGAAATAGTTTGGGACTATTTGGGGTCTATCTGCTTGGCTATAAGCATGTGCCCTGGGTGACTGGGCTGCCTCACTGGTAGGCTCCCTGCCCCCAAGTTAGGTACCATACTTTGTGAATGCATAGGGGCTGAGGGCCCTGGCCTTGGGGAGAAAAAAATAAGAGACAGAGGGGTTAGAGGGACACGTAGCCCCTTTAACTCATAACCACCAAAGTCTGGAATCAGACACGCGACTGGAAATTTCTCTGAGCCTCAGATTCCTTATCTGTAAAATAATGCCTCCATCACATCATGGTTTCCCACATGTCAAGTGTTTGGCAGACAGAGAGTAGCAACAAATGTTAATTCCTTTCCTAATTTATTTCCCTCCACTACCCTCCTCCCCCCAAATCTAAGGTTAGGGAAGGAGCCAGAGAAGAGACACTTGCTATTTTCTTACCGGAGATTGGGAGCACACTGTGTGTGGACACTGCCACATACAGAATACCTCCGTTCAGGATCAAGTGGAGTTGGGGAGGCCGGTGCTATTTAGTCGTTGGGTCACTGTAGCTAGAGCTGTATCTGTTCCCCTGGTGCTATAGCACTCCCAGCAACACCGCATCACACACCTCTCGATTTTTCTTTTTCTTTCTAGCCTTTCAGAGGCCCTGTCTCAGAGGCTCTGTTTTCTGGCTACCACACCTTTTATTTATTTTATGGTTCTTACCCAACTGCCCACCAACCAAGTTCTTACACTGGCAACTGGCATCACCTGGAAAGCTGTGTTCTCATTTTTTCCTGAGATGGGCAGGTTTTCCCTGGGGCCAAACCTCACAGCTGGAAGTCTGGTGCTTCTTTGCATGATAAAGGACGCCGCGGGGGGGGGGGGAGGGGGCGCCCCACCCCCACCCCCCGCAAACGTCCCATGGGGGCTGGTGCCAAAGCGGCCAATACCCTAAGTTCCAGTCTGACTTGGCTCACCGTGCCTGGGCCGCGTTGGAATGCCTCTAGTGGGAATCAGTTGGGATGACACACAAGTGGTCATTCGTAGGATATTTATGGGGTCTGTGGATTCGGGGGTGGGTGGGTGGCCTCTGAGGGCTTCTAAGGGGCAGATGAACCGGGATGTCACCCGGTTTATGATTCTGTGCCTTCCAGCCCACCCCCGACTTCTGAAAGTGGCACAGCTCCCCATGTTCCTCTTGAGAAGAAAATGCAAAGGACAAAACAGCGAGAGGGGGCATAATGCTGCCTGGTGAGCAGCTCCCATGCCCGAGCCTCCCCACTAGCCTCCTCCCACACTGCCACCCCTCCACCGTGATAAAAGCACATCACAACACATTTTCTAAGTTATCTTAAGTCTCTTGGTCAATCAACAAATGATTCTGAAGACTCAAAAGGAGGAAGAGAGACATCTAGACAACGGTGGGAAAGATTCCTGGGGAAAAGCAGAGAAAACCTTGCATGATGTATGCAAGGCTAAGAATTGTTTTCTCCCTGCTGGCTGCTTTTCTCTCTGTTCTAAAGAGAAGCTTCCGAAATCGGCTAAATAAAGGGATCACACCAGAGGATGAGAGATAATGCTAAATCAACAAAAACAAAGACCCAAATGAAACAGAGCGAGCCATGAGAATCTGCGGCTATCAAAACTTTGTTTGGCCGTATCTATTTATCATCGCTGCACACCCGGGCTCTGCGGAATATCATTCTGTTGATGTCACTTATCCTCAGCAAAATATTTACACATCCTTAAAAATGCCAGATGAGGGGGGCCGGCCGGCGCGCTGCCGCAAGGCGCCCCTGAAGCCGGATCGCCCACGGCTGGGCAGACCATGAGATGGGGGCACGATGGGGGGTGGCTCCAACGGGCACAGGTAAGAGCAACCGACAGTTCCCGGAACTCGGCCACCCAGGAGCTGCGCTCTGCCCTGCCCACCTCTCCCCTACCTGACTCTGCAAGAAGCAGCCACATCCCTGATATGGTGTCAGCGCCTCCTCCCCCCCCCCCCCCCCCCCGCCCTCGCCTTTCTCATTGATTAAGTTCTCAAACCATTGTTAAAAGCCGGGTTGCTTTTCCCTGGAAAACTGGGCTGAATTCATTAAGCTTCCCCCTGCCACAAAAGGAATATTCATAAAAGTTTGGCAGGCAGAAAGGGAGGCTGACTGCATGCCATGGGGTGGGTGACAATTCGCTCTTCCAAAGACACCTTCTTCTTCCATGCCCCATCCCTCTCTCCATCCATCCGTCGTGCCCCAAACCTACTCCAGGGACTTGTGATAGGGAAACACAAAGCAGCAGCTGTTTGGCAACATTTCTACCCCTCGCCGGCAACTGTGGTGGGATGCCATTTCCCCACCCAGGCGGAGCTTATCCTGAACAATAGTCGGGCTTTAAACGGCAAACAAGCAAACACACAGAGCACAACCTCAACCCCGAAAAAGCCAACACGGAGAGAAGCGGTAACTCCCTCCGCAGCAAAAGGCGCCACCGAAACGCACGCAAAAATGCTGCGAGAACGCTGCTCGGTGCCTAACATGGCAGAAAGCCCGAGCCGGTGCGGCCACCCCGGGTCTGGGCATTGGGGGGTTCGAAGGCTCCCGGGGCGCCGACGCACACTCACCCGGCTTCGGGAGGATGCGGGGCTGGCCGAACGTCACAAAGACAAGCCCAGCGCGATCTGGCAAAACCCAACTTTCCACCCGGCTCGCCAGGGCCGCCAGATACGTCAACAGAATCCATCTTTCGAAGGGCCTGGAAGGCGCCGGGTTTTCCGGGCCGGGGCAGAGCGGCAGAGCCCGGAGGCGGCCCGGTGCGGTGCCCGGGAGCGGAGTCCGCCGCGCGCCGCCCTCTGTGCCGGGTGCCAGCGCTGGTGGCGGCCCGAAACCCACTTCGGGGCCCCCGCCCCGCCGGCCGGCGCCGCCTCTCCGGCCCCGCCAGCCAGTGCGCGGCGCCGGGAGCAGGAGCGGGGCCCGGGGACGCCGCACGGGTGGCGGCCTCGGCCCGCGTCCCCGCCCCCGCCCGGCCCTCCCAGCTGGCCCCGGCCTCCGGGCGCCGTCCTGCCCACGGGAGCAGGCCCCTCCCCGGGCGCCGGGCCCCGCCAGGCTCGCCCAGCCCGACGCGCCCCCTGCGTCCCGGTGGCAGGTCCGCACGGGGAAGGCGGGGGAGGGGGACCCCGGCCCGCGCTGGGGGGCACCGCGGTGGCTACCTCGCGATCGCGGCCGCCGCCTCCAGGAAGCCACGGGGTGGTCGCGGGTGTGGGAACTCTCCGTTCTGGCCTCGCCGCCCGCCGCCTGAAGGGGGTGCGCAGCGGTGGGAGCCGCCGTCGCCGCTGTCACCGAGCCGCTGTCGCCGCCGCTGCCGGTCGTGCGTGAGTGTGTGTGTGCGCCTGTGTCCGGACGAGTGTGTGTCTGCGTGCGGCGCCCGGCCTTTACTATATACACCAAGGGGTGGGAGGAGGCGGGGAAGGGGAGGGCTTGGGGGAGGTGGCGGAGGAGGGGGAGCAGGAGGGGGGCGAGAGGGTACCCGACGAGGAGGCGGCGGCGAAGGAGGGACAGGTGATCTCGCCCACGGGGAGGGCGTGGCTGTGGGCGGCGCAGGGTGGCAGGAGGAAGGGTCGCCCGAGGCGCGGGCCAGGGGAGGGGGAGATGGACACCGAGGAGGGCCGGCAGAGCGGGGATCCTGCTGCCAACTGGCGGGCTGGGGACCATTCCAGACCCCACGATGAAGAGGAGCCAGAACGGAGCCCAGAAGAGAGGAAGTGGCTGGCTGATGGAGGCGGGAGAGGTGGGGAGGGCCCAGTGACCACCCCCTAGAATGCCAGGGTGACACACGTAGAAGATCCTTCTCACAAGGTGTGAGATTGTGAAAGCCGAAATGAGCCCACGGACACAATCTAATTTCCACAAACTTGCCTGAGAGATGATTTATTTATTAATCTAACATTTCTTGAACACCTGGTGTTTGCCAGACACCGGGGCTGAGACCTGGAGTTAGAGACTATTGACTATCCGACTGCTAAACAGTAAATAAGTAATAGATGCTAGTAGTACTATTGATGATTTAAAAACAAAATAAAAAACCTAAATCCTGTAAATGTTTTAAGAGAGCAAAGGAAGCAACTACACTGCTTTAATTAATCCCTAAAGATGTAAAGATTTTTTTCTGGAAATCAAAACAGGATGAAGATATTTGAGAGAGAATGGCAGAACTTCAGTTACTTTAATCAGAGAAGAGAGCGTCTGAATCTAGCTATCCTTTGCACATTCAATCCTCCACCCCAACACTGTGACTCCTAACCACAACTTCCCTCTTGCAGAATTTGAGGTGGCCACACAGAGTGTGAAAGACAGAGAGAGCAGCCTGGCAAGTTTACAATTAGCAAGGGAACCTGAACTTGTGTTGGAGAGGTTCTATTCTAACCTTGTAGTGTTGCAAGCATAATGTAATAGAAACCAGGGCCACATAATGCCATATTATTCTGAGGGTACTTTTGCCTTTACTGGATTCCCTCCTCCATTAAAAAAAAAAAAACAAAAACACAAAAACCTAACAGTTCTATTTTACAATTGCTTTGGTAAAAAGACAAATATATTGGTATTATATATTAATACATTTTCTTCAACCTAGAAGATCAATTTTTCTTCTGATTTCAAAAGAAATGAAAACATTTCTGTGGGCTCCTAAAAGTACTGTGGGTCCCAGGCTCTGTGCCCACTGCTGGTAACAAAGAATTAGGCCCTGTTGGTACCATTCCTTGATAATGAATTCCCTCTTTTGAAAAAAAAAAAAGTTAAATTAAAAAATACTGAGTTGACACAGACACAGAAAGACACACAATACAACTTTAAGAACTGATAATAATGAATCGGGGCACCTGGGTGGCTCAATCGGTTGAGTGTCCGACTTCAGCTCAGGTGATGATCTCCTCGTTTGGGAGTTCAAGCCCCACAGTGGGCTTGCTGCTGTCAGCCTGTCAGAACAGAGCCTGCTTTGGATCCTCTGTCCCTCTCTCTCTGCCCCTCCCCTGCTTGTACTCTCCCCAAAATGAAAAATATATATATTTTAAAAAAGAACTGATAATAATGAACATCAACAGAAAGTACCAGTTCCTACTTGTCTCAGTCAGGCTCTTGGGGCCTTAAATCAACTTGAAGTCATTAATGATACCTGTGGAAATATCTGTCCGTGAATGTGTCTTCAACCATTTTAGTAACCAAAGACTTCCTCTAGAGATCTCAGAACTGTTCTGAATCCTTGGATCAGGTATGTGAGGTCTCTGTTGCCAGGACCTAGCCTGAATACAACTAAAGACACAGCTGGGCAATTATAATTGGGCAAGTTCATGGATGAAAGATCCATAAAGGTTTTGTGTGTGCTGAGGGGGTACGTGTGTATAAGGTACGGATTGATATCCTGGCAGGCAATTACTAGCCTATTTCTTTTGTTGGCCTCATCACAACCCTGGGTTAATGTTTGATCCTCACTGGCAGTTGCGATTCATATTTGCTGCCCTTTGAGGTGCTTATGTTTTCAGGAGAGACTATATGGATCCAGATTAATGCATACTAAACAGGCATTATGGTCCCAAAGAAGTGTACAGTGGCACCCTCTGTATTTCCATCATGAGTGCCCTTGCAGCGAGAAGGAAAAAAGAGAAGTCCATAATTACAGAGCAGGTCTGCGTGGGGGAAGAGATGTCTGGGGACAGAAACGGGACATTAATGTGGAAGAACTGTATTCATACAGTTAAAGGATGCCCCAGAAAATGGAGAGAAGAAAGGATGTGCCCAAACAGCAGGAAAGAACCACAAAAACCTTCCAGAGCTGCTCACGGTGATTTTTGAGATCTGTAATTTTAATATTGTTGCTTTTAAGTAAGGACTCAACAAATTTCGCATCTCAGACCTGATTGTTTTATCTATACCTTGCTTCTCTAATATAGCATCTCCTCATAATCTAGTGTTCACAAACTTGCCAGATGTAGGATTCATTTACTTATCCAATAAACACCTATTAAGCACCTGCTGTATGCCAGTCACTGAGCTAAGGACTGTGGTTAGAGAGAAGGTTAACATATGGTTGCTGACCTCAAGGAGCTCAGAGGCCAGTAAATGAACTGTTAATGATACAGTATAACACTATGTGGTGCATGAGGAGTTATCCCATTGACTAGGTTGACCCTGAAGGAGCGGGGCCAGACCCGTGCTGGGAAAGGGTAGGGAATGGCATGGGGCAGGGCAGTCAGAAAAGCCTGCACAGAGATGGCGTCAAGAGCTGAGCACTGAGAAATAAATAGGAGTTTTTCGAAGTGAGGGAAATACATTACAAATGAAAGGAACAGCAAGCACCAAAACTTGAATGCAAAGCACATTCTGGACACTGCAGATATTCGGTGAGACTGGAGTAGAGGCTGTGAAGAATAGCAGGGGTGGGGGTGGAGGAGGCTGGGGGCAGCTGAAGCCCGTGGTCTGTCCTATAAAGGACCTTTTTCTTGGAGTCCATGGGGAACCAATGAAGACTTTAAGCAAGGGGATGACCAAGAAAGATGTGGGTTGAGGAATGCTCACTGTGTTGGCGGGTGTGAAGGGCCAGCCAGAGGGAGTGAGGTTGGCAGCAAGGAGACCAGGTGAGAGATGCTTTGGCAACGATCAGGGTTTGAATCAAGGTAGTACGAGCAGAGATGAAGAGCAGGATGCAGAACTGGCAGGACTTGGTGATGGAGGAGACAGGAGTTAGGGCAACTGGTGCCTGGCTTTCTGAACTGGGTGACAGGGTGGGCTGGGGGTGTCATCACTGAGACAGAAGTCCTAGAAAGAGACGCAGGTTTGGGACTGGAGATGGCGAATGCTGTATGTTCCCCCAGAAGCAGATCCTGAGACAAGGATTCAAGTGCAGAAAGTTGATTTGGAGGGTGAAGGAAACACGGGTAGGGGTGTGGGAGAGGCAGTCAGAGGGATGGCAGCCAATGGGGGTATGTTAATAAGGCCAGTTACCACTGTGGAGCTTAAGTCCATGGGTAAACTCCTGGATATGGTATAAAACCTCCACTTCAGAACAAAGAGGTGAGGAAGCTGGTTGAGGGCTTCCCAGGGAGTGCTGATTTTCTGGTAATCCTGGTCTGGCACCCAGCATAGGCAGAGAGTCCTTCTCAGGTGCAGAGAGAAGACACTGGCAGCTGGCCATCTGGAGCACACTGAGATGGTAACCTCTAGGGGATGTGGGTGGGGCACCATTAGCATCTGCTCCAGGGAGTTCTGGTTCGGGCATCTTGAGTGGGAAGTGCCTGTTGGGTAGCCACATAGAGAAGTCCAATAGGCATTTGCAGGAGAAGTTAAAAATCTAAGCTGAAGACCTAAATTTGGGAGTGGTTGTGTCCTTGGTGTTGGTTGAGCCAGTGGGTACTGAGCTCTGCCGAAGACATATGTGACTTGAGTTGGTGGCTGAGTCCATCACCCTGTGGTATGCTCACATGATTTGACCTGATCTGCATGAACATCCTGGTGGGTTTCTCTAGGGGTGCCAGGAACTCCTTAAGTTGTACAAGCCAGGTTAGCGCTCATGGGTTTGAATATGTTTGGGGGAAAGGATCTGTTGCTTTCAAGAAATTTGATAATGTACTTAAAATTGAGAGTCTTTAAAAAAAATGGTCAATAATATTCACTGGACGATTGATTAAACACGGTGGATATTTGAAAACATAGTCACAATGCAAAGGGATAAATGCTGAAGGAAAAAATATGCAGGGGTACTTAAAGCACAGAGGAATGGAATCAAATCCCCAGGCTTGGGGAAAGAGGTTGGAGAGCATTCAGAGAAATGGTCCAGTGAGAAAGACATTTTTACCTGAGGAACATTCAGAACCCATGGGGTAAGGGAAAGGTTTTCACTACTCTTATAGAACAGTGCAGTCTGCATGGAGGCTTCAGTATTCTTCACTTGAAGATTTTATATGAATTGTGTTATGTCTTGATTGTATCCAAAGGGGACAATACAGTTCATATGAAATCTCTGCCAATTTTAGCAAAGACTGGATCAAAGGATATGTGAGTTGGTTCTTTAGATAGGCAATTAGCAAACATATCTCAGACAGTTGCTACTTCTCAGTAGGAAAGCACATACTAAAACACACAGAGAAATAAAGTACTGTCTTTGCTCTGCACTGAAGTCTCCCATAGTCCAGTGGTGGCTCTATCTAGTCTCACAATCAGGAGAGCATTTAGTGTCAGGGGATTTTGAGATGTGTCACGAGTAAGAAGGAGGCCCATTATTAAAGGGTCTGGCTTGTGGCTGCTTCATTCTGCATTCTGCAATCCTGTTTCCTAAGAGAACCCTAATGTTGTGCAGGTATCCATCCCTGTCCATGAAAACATGTGCCTTAGAATTTGATGCTAGCTTTTGGGTGGGGACCATTTGATCCGAGGCAAATGGCATCCTTCCTGCATAACTTGGACCAAAGATATGAGAGGAGAGATTTGCTTGGGGCTCTATGGGTAAGCTCTGACTCTTCCAGGAGAGCCACCTGCCCTCTCTCAATAGATGTGAAAATAATGTAACCACATTTGCAACTGGCAGCAAAAACATGATGCCGGTGACCGTATAACTGACCATCTACACGGGGACACTGCTGACAGTGAATGGGTGTTCCAGGACTCACTGTGATCAGGGCAAAAGGCATAAACTGGGTCTTCCCATCACAGCAGGATGAATGGTCATGATGATGCCAGGAGCCAGGCCTAGGAGGGAGCTAGGAAAGTACAGTAGGTCCCCACCCTAAAGCTAGCATCAAATTCTAAGGCACGTGGTTTCATGGACAGGGATGGATACCTGCACAACGTTAGGGTTCTCTTAGGAAACAGGATTGCAGAATGCAGAATGAAGCAGCCACAAGCCAGACCCTTTATAATGGGCCTCCTTCTTACTCGTGACAGCATCTCAAAATCCCCTGACACTAAATGCTCTCCTGATTGTGAGACTAGATAGAGCCACCACTGGACTATGAGAGACTTCAGTGCAGAGCAAAGACAGTACTTTATTTCTCTGTGTGTTTTAGTATGTACTTTCCTACTGTGAAAGGCAACACAATAAACATAGAGAAAGAACCCGAAACTCCAGTGGTGGTACTGAACTCCTGGAACAACCAACCACTTCCGGCACCACCGGAACTTGTAGTTCTAGTTACCCAAGTTGTTCCACTGTTTCCTAGCTTAAACTTCTCGGAGTCAGGTCTCTGTTGCTTACAATTGAAAGCATCCTAAGACACACATGCAATTACAGAATTGTTTTTGTTTTGTTTTGTTTAGTCCCAGATGGGATAAGGGCCATTCTGGAATCAAGAGATCTAACAAAAACAAGTGGAGGGGGGAAGTAGGTCAGGAATTGATATTGCAGTCTGACTTCAAAGACAAGTGTAAATAAGAACACAGCTGAGGCACACGGTTCTGCCGAATTTGGAAGGCCAGCCACGTACATGGCCATGGTGGTTTCCATTCTAGCCTCACAGGCACACTCCTGCCTCAACAAAGGGCTCAAGGTCCTGCGCTCAGGGTCCTGGGGTCAGGGGAGTTTATTCTATCTCTTGCTCTCTCACCGCTCTGAGTGGTTGTGAACCAGCTCTGCTCTCTCTCTAGCTGTCTTCCCCAGGACATCCCATCTTCCTGACTTGACTGTCATCATCAAGGGGGACCCTTGGCTTACATCTCCCATAGAATCTACCTTAGTTCTCTTTAGGGAAGAGGCCTTCAGTAAGTGATGGCTAGCCACGATGATCTCCCCTCACGTTTGTGCTTTGGTCTCTTATTCCCAAGGAGCTTCAACACCCCTTACCTAGAGAGAGGAGGTGGACAGAGTGGGTTTGGGGTTGGAGCCATGCAACTGTCACCTGAGGCAAGCAGGGTTTGTCCTCATTAATGGAGAGCCCTGTACAAGGCAAGGGAGAAGCCAGATTGCATGAGACAGAGTCAAGAGCATGCTTATCAGCATGAAAGGACCAGAAACCAAAATTAAAGCCGGGAGGGAGATTTGGAGCCATGGGGCACGAAATAATAGGCAGTGGATTTTGATTAAGTGAAAATAGACGCAGATTCGGTTTTGGAGAGGTAAACTATTTTGCTGGATGGGAAAACGATGCCGACTATAACACGAGTGTGGTTGAAATACTGGCACACAAAGGACCAAGAATAGACTAGCTCAGAGATGACCCCGCACAACCCAGTCTCCTGACGGGGAAAATCATGCTCAGTAGAGAAACACACACACACACCTTTACACAAGCCAAGTTCTCTTCTCTTTCCAGGTGTCAGACTTACCTTTTCCTTTCTTAGAAATTTATTCACAAATGAGCCAGACTGATCTCTCAATGAGAAAGGGAAAATCATCAAAGTTGCCCTGGGGTGACAATTAGAATATTATCCAAAACAATCGTTAAAAATAGCTGCTGAGACACTCCAAGGCGGGAGTGTTAATGTTACAGGACACAACGAGCAGCGACCCCTAAATATCCCCGATCGCCGAAAACCACAGTCCCCTGTGCCTGGTGCTGTGGTGACAGTGAGGTTCTATCCCTGCCACTGTCTCTTGGAAGCAGAGCTACTGAGGGCTTTCTCGGCCATCAGACCCACGGGCTGTCGAAGTGATTACCTCCCTCCCAGATGCAACCTGTCTGACCTAGCTAGCACGCGGCTTATAAACAAACGAGAATGTGCCCGTCAATTTCACAAACGGTCCATGCCTCCAAATGATCGTATGCTCCTGCAACCTCCAGTGTGTGGATGGCCTGTCAGGTCTGTCCCGATTCATGCATGGCGAGTCTCTCCAACATAACTGACAAGGTTTCTGTTGCTGTAAGTTCAAGAGGTGAAAGCAGCTGACAAGGTCATTCATTTTGGAACAGGGCATCAATGTATAATACAGAATGGACTGCAGTCATGTTGTCTGTCTTCAGCTGGGAGAGTTTCTCAAATTATAGAATTTTATGAACAGAACAATTTCATGGAAGGGGGAAAAGAGAACAAGAGTAAAATCTCTCTTGCTAGGGATGGCTATCAGTTTTGATTGCTGTTCTTTGCATTTGTGGCCTCTCTGTGCCAGGTCAACATCCAAGCACTCTCTCGAGATTGCTCAACGTCAGCCCCGGCCTACCTCAGCCCCTTGCAGGTGAATTTTCTGATGCTTTTCATCTCTGCGATTATGCCTGCCCAGTTTCTGAACCAGACCACCAGTGTGTTGGGTCTGACATGAAGCTGGCTTCTCCCGTCTGAGCTCCTTGTGGTCCCGAAGCATCGCCTGGCCACCGAGTCACGGAATTCTCCAGTCAGCCTCTCCAGGACCCTCTCCCGCATTGGCCTCAGCCCTAGGATTAGGCTCCTGGGTCCATTTCTCTGTAAAGCTCTCATGTCTTCCATTGGGGATGTAGCTCCACCACCTAATCCCACTCACTAAAGTATTTCCCATCAATCTGCGATGGCCACGTTGCTGTCTGTGTGGGACAGAGCTAGTTTCTCATTCACTGACCTCTTTCCTTAAAGAGAGTGCTCAAAAATTTGACAAGAGTATTTGTATAAATTGCAGACTACCACCATCCTGGATTATCTCTTTCATTCCTTCTATTAGATGGGTCTTTGTTAGAGATTTATAATGATCGTTTTTGTTTTTTTGAAGAACAAACATTTTACTCACAAATAAGGTGATCTTTTGAAAACTATAGCATTGCTTTAGGAAAAATTCGCAATTAATATAGATATACTTTAGAATACATATAATTTATTCTTTTCAAATGATTTTTTATTGTGACATTCATTAAAAATTACATATTAGTGTAACAGGCAATTCTATCTTCAGTATAAACATTCAATCATAACCACTCCCAATGATCTGTATATTCCCTTCATGTTTTTCTCTTTATAGCATTTACTCATCTGAAATAATATTACATATGATTACAGTCCTGCTTTTGTCTCTTAATATCTTCAACGAGTAAGCATTTCCCACAGCATTCTGATAATATTACATAATCAAGACAGACATTTTCGACAGTTCAATGAACAATTTTATCCTGTAGATTCATCACCATATACTTAGCTTTTCTACTACTGTCAGAAGTGTAGGCTCTTTCCAAATTCTGCTGTTATAATGAACACTACAATTAGTTTCTTTGTGTATATCAATGTTCCCTATTAATAATTATTTCTCAGAATAAATACACAGCTGTAATATTTCTGGGGCAGAGACAGAAACACTTACATGTTGCCAAACTGATTTTAAAAAGGATATTCCACTAATTCCAAATATGAGCCCTGAGAGTACTTGCCTTATGAGTACTCACTGGCCTAGGCCAAAATATTATTTTGTTTTAAACTATATTTCACTTATTACCAGGGAGGTAGGCCATTTTTATCTTTGTGCTTTCTACTTGTATACCTAAGGCAGTTTTCAGTTTATTGGTTTTACACACTTATTGATTATAGTATTTGCATCTTATTTGTGTGTATCCATCCTTTAGTTAATATAAATGTAAGTCACAATAACAACAAATCCCAAAAGTGGGATTGCTGGATCATATGGGAGTTCTATTTTTTAAATGTTTTATTATTTGTTTATTTTGAGAGAGAGGGAGGGAGGGAGGGAGGGTGTGCATGCGTGTGGGGGATGGGCAGAGAGAGGGAGAGAGAGAATCCCAGGTAGGCTTAATGCTGTCAGCACAGAGCCAGATGCGGGGCTTTACCCCACCAACTGTGAGATCATGTCCTGAGTTGAAACCAAGAGTCAGACATCCAACCTACTGAGCCACCCAGGCGCCCATGTGAATTCTATTTTTAATTTTGTGGAGGAGCTTCCATACTGTTTTACATGATGGCTGTACCAATTTACATTCCCACTAACGTTACATAAGGGGTCTCTCTTCACACTCTCAACATTTGTTATCTCTTGTCTTTTTCATAATAGCTGTCTTAATAGGTGAAGTGATATCTCATTATGTTTTTGATTTGCATTTCCATGATGATTAGTTATGCTGACCACTTTTTCATGTACCTGTGGCTACTTGTATGTCTTCTTTGGAAAAATATCTATTCAGGTCTTTTGCCCCCCCCCCTTTTTTTTTGAGAGAGAGAGAGAAGGGGAGAGGGGCAGAGGGAGGGAGGGAGGGAGAGAGAGAGAGAGAGATTGAGAGAGTGGGAATCCTAAGCATCCATGCTCAGTGTGGAGCCTGATGTGGGGTTTCATCCCATGACCCTGGGATCATGACCTGAGCTGAAATCAAGAGTCGGACACTCAACTGACTGAGCTATCCAGGTTCATTTTTTAATTGGATTATTTGTGGTGTTTGGCTCTTGAGTTGTATGAGTTCCTTATATATTTTGGATATTAACCTCTGCTATACCTCAGAAACATGGTTTGCAAATATTTTCTCCCACTCTATATGTTACTTTTCATTTTGTTAATGGTTTACTTTGCTGTCTAAAAGCTTTTGAGTTTGATGTGGTCTCACGTGTTTATTTTTGCTTTTGTTGCTTGTGCTTTTGATGTCATATATAAAAAAATCATTGCCAAGACCAATGTCAAGGGGCTTTTACCTTGTGTTTTCTTCTAGGAATTTTACAGTTGCAGGTCTTGCATTTAAATCTTTCATCTATTTTGGGTTAACTTTTTTGTATGGTGCCAGATAGGGGTCCAACTTCATTCTTTTATGTGTGTATATCCAGTTTTCCCAGCACCATTTATCGAAGAGACTATTCCGTACCCATTGTGTATTCTTGGCGCCCTTGTCAAAGATTAGTTGACCATATATGTGTGGTTTTATTTCTGGGCTCTCCATTATGTTCCATTGATCTATGTGTCTGTTTTTATGCCAGTACCATATTGTTTTGATTACTGTAGCTTTGAAATATAATTTGAAACCAGGAAGTGTGATGCCTCCAGCTTTGTTCTTCTTGATCAAGACTGTTTTGGCTATTTGGGGTCTTTTGTGGTTTCATTTATCCCTTGGATGCAAAGATGGTTCAATATATACAAATCAATAAGTATGATACACCACATTAACAGAATAAAGGATAAAAACCATGTGATCATCTCAGCAGATATAGTAAAGTATTTGAAAAAATTCAACATCCTTTCATGTTAAAATCTCTCAATAAATTAGGTATACAAGGAGTATGCCTCAACATAATAAAGGCCATACATGACAAGTCCATAGTTAATATCATACACAACAGTGAAAATCTAAAAGTTTTTCCTCTAAGATTAGAAATAACACAAGGGTGCCCACTCTCTTCACTTCTATTCAACATAGCACTGAAAGTCCTAACTAGAGCAATTAGGCAAGAAAAAGAAATAAAAGGTGTTCAAATTCAAAAAGAAGAAAGTAAATGGTCTCTTTGCAGATGACATGATCTTATATAGAAAAAAACCCCAGGGATGCCTGGGTGGCTCAGTCAGTTGAGCATTCAACTCTTGATTTTGGCTCAGGTCATGATCCCAGGGTGGTGAGATTGACCCCGCATCAGACTCTGTGCTGAGCATGGAGCCTGCTTAGGATTCTCTCTCTCTCCCCCCCTCTACCCCTCTTCCTGGCTCACATGCTTTCTCTAAAAGAAAAAAAAAAGAAAAAAACCCTAAAGATTCCACCAAAAAACTGTTAGAACTAATTAACAAATTCAGTAAAGTTGCGAGATACAAAATCAATATACAAAAACCAGTTGTGTTTCTGTATACTGACAACACACTATCTGAAAAAGAAGCTGGGGGGAAAACCCCAGTTACAATAGCATTGAAAAGTATAAAATACTTTGGAATAAATTTCACCAAGGAGGTGAAAGTTCTGTTATTGAAAACTATTAAGACCACGATGAAAAGAAATCAAAGAAGACACAAATAAATGGAGAGGTATCTTGTATTCTTGGATCAGAAGAGTTAATATTGTTAAAGTGCCCATACTACCTAAAGTAATCTAAAAATTCAATACAATCCCTATCAAAATTCCAATGGCATTTATCATAGAAATAGCAAAAACAATCTTCATATTCATATACAACCACAGAAGACCCCAAATAGCCAAAGCAATCTTGGGAAAGAAGAAACTACTGAGAGCTTTTTTGATCATGAATGAGTGTTGAATCTAGTTAAATGTGTTTTCTGCAACAATTAATAGCGATTATCTGATTTTTCTTCTTTAGTCTGTTGATATGATAGATTACATTGATGTATTTTTAAAAAGACTTTATTTCTTTAGAGCAGTTTTAGGTGCATAGAAAAATTGAGGGGAAGGTATGGATTTCCCATATGCTCCCAACCCCTGAACATGCATAGCCCCTCTCCGCATTATCAATATCATTCACAAGACTGGTACATTTGTTACAGTTGAAGAACTTACATTGACACATCATAACCAGCCAGAGCCTTTAGTTTCATTCTTAGTGTTGTACATTTTATAGAGTTTGACAAATGTATATGTATCATTGAGATGACATATTTCCATCATTATAATATGATAGAGAATACTCTCATTGCCCCCAAAACCCTCTGTGCTTTAGCTCTTCTTTCCTCCTCTCTCATCCAACCCTTAGCAACCACTGATCCTTTTAGTGTCTCCATAGTTTTGCCTTTCCCAGAATGTCAGTCAATTGGCTTCTTTCACTTAGTAATATGCACTTAAGGTTCTTCTACGTCTTTTTGTGGCCTGATAGGTCACTTCTTTTTAGTGCTGAATAATATTCTATTGTCTGCATGTACCATGGTTTATTTATCCATTCACCTGCTGAAGGGCATCCTGGTCATTTTGAACTTTTGGCAATTATGAATAAAGCTGCTATAAGTATTCATGTGCTGGTTTTTGCGTGGACATAAGTTTTCAGCTCCTTTGGGTAAATACCAAGGAATATGATTGCTGAACCTTATGGTAAGAACACGTTTAGTTTTCTAAGAAACTACCAAACTGTCTTCCAAAGTAACAGTACCATTTTGAATTCCCACCAGCAATGTATAGGAGTTCCTGTTGCTCCACATCCTAGCTAACATTTGGTGTTGTCAGTGTTCCAGATTTTGGCCATTCTAATAGGTGTGTAGTAGTATCTCACTGTTGTTTTAACTTCAATTTCCATTATGACATATGATAGGAAGCATTTTTATATGTTATTTGCCATCTGTGCATCTTCTTTGGTGAGGTGTCTGTTAAAGTCTTTGGCCTATTTTTTAATTGGGTTGTTTTTTACGGTTGAATTTTAAGAGTTCTTTTTATTTTGGGATAACAGTCCTATATCAGATGTGTCTTTTGAAAATCTTTTCTCCCAGTCTGTGCTTTGTCTTCTAATTCTCTTGACATTGTCTTTTGCAGAGCAGAACGTTTTAACTTTAATGAAGTCCAGCCTACCAATTATTTCTTTCATTGATCATGCCTTTGGTGTTGCTCTAAAAAGTCACTGCCATTCCCAAGTTCATCTAGGTTTTCTCTTATGTTATCTTCTGGGAGTTTTATAGTTGCATTTTACATTTAGGTCTATGATCTACTTTGAGTTAATTTTTGTGAAAGGTGTAGGGTCTGTGCTTAGGTTACTTTTCTTTGTATGCGAATGTCCAGTTGTTCTAGCACCACGTGTTGAAGAGACTATCTTTACCCCATTGTATTGCTTTTGCTCCTTTGCCAAAGATCAGCATTGGTGCGTTTTTGAATGTTGAGCCAGACTTGCATATCTGGAATAAATTCCACTTGGTCATGGTGTATTCTTTTTATACATTGTTGAATTTTATATTTAATATTTTGTTGGGGATTTTTGTGTCTAAATTCATGAGTGATACTAGTGTGTTGTGGTTTTTGGGTTTTGGTTTTTCGGGAGGCCTAGTTGTTC
This sequence comes from Prionailurus bengalensis, assembly GCF_016509475.1. Lineage (NCBI taxonomy): Eukaryota > Metazoa > Chordata > Mammalia > Carnivora > Felidae > Prionailurus > Prionailurus bengalensis. The sequence goes on from NC_057361.1 coordinate 14,299,814, forward strand.
TAGTTTTGGTGTCAGGGTAACATTTGCCTCATAAAATAAGTTGGAAAATTTTCCTCCTCTTCTATTCTCTGGAAAAGATTTGGTATAATAGGTGTTAACTCTTCTTTAAATGTTTGGTAGAATTCTCTTATGAAACTGGGCCTCAGTAATTCTATTTAGGGGAGTTCTAAAATTACAAATTCAATTTCTTTAGTGGTCATAGGACTATCCAGATTATCTATTTCGTTTTGGTTGAGTTTTGGTAGCTTATGGTTTTAGAAGAATTAGTCCATTCCTTCTAAGTTGTTAAATTTATTGGTGTAAATTTTTTGTAGTATACCATCAGTAACTTTTTAATGATTAATAAGATCTGTAGTGAAATCCCCTGTTTAATTTCTGATATTGGTGACTTATTTCTTTTCTATTTTAATTTTTATCAGCTGTACTAGAACTTTATCAATATTATTTTATTTTTAATGAACCAAAATTGTATTTCATTTTTACTATTATTTTCCTATTTTCAATTTCATTTACTTCTGATTTTTATTATTTCTTTATTTCTGCTTGCTATGGTTTATTTTACTCTTCTTTTCCTAGCTTCTTGAAATAGAAACTTTGGTTACTGATTTTTGATTTTTCCTCTTTTCTGCTATAAATTTCCCTCTCAGCACTGCTTTAGCTACATCCCATATGTTTTCTTCTGTTGTGTTTTTATTTTAAATTTTTCTGTATTTTTTATTTCCTGGAGACATCCTCTGACATTTGAGTTATTTAGGAGTGCTTAATTTTCAGGTGTTTAGAGATTTTCTTGTTCTTTTTTTTTTTATTGTTATTGGTTACTAGTTTGATTCCATACAGTCAGAAAACATGCTATGTATGATCTCAATGCTTTCAAATTCTTTGAATTTTGCTTTATGGCTCAAGATATTGGCTATTTTGGTGACCATTACATAGACGCTATTGTTAGGTGGAGTGTTTTATATATGCCAATTAGACACTGTTGGTTATCTTGTTCAGATTTTCTATATCCTCTTTGATTTTCTGCCTAATAATTCTTCAATTGATGGGAGGCAAATGTTGAAGTCCCTACCTATAATTGTGAACTGGTCTATTTCAACTTTCAGCTCTATTAGTTTTTCTTTCATTCATTTTAAGGCTTTGTTGTTTGGTGCGTACATAATCAGAGTCATTATAGCTAATAAATGTATTGACCCTTTCATTATTATGTAATGTGCCTGTCTCTGCTAATTTTCTTTCATCTGTAGTCTACTTTATCTGATATTAATATAGCCTCTCTGATTGTTTTAATTAATGTCTGTATAGATCTGTTTCCATCCTTTTACTTTCAACCTACCTGTAACATGAAATTTGAAGTGAATTCTTTTATAAACTGAATATATTTGGTCCTGTTTTTTCAATTCACTCAGTGAGTCTGCCTTTTTAGTGGTGTATTCAGACCATTTACATTTAAGATAATGACTGATATATTAGAACTTAAGTCTGCCTTTATTATTATTTTTATAGTTTCTTCCTTCTCTTTTTGTTTTCCTGTGGATTAGATGAACTTTTTTTATGAATACATCTTAAAATATTCATAGTGTTTCTGGATGTCTCTTTGCATAGCTTTCTTAGTGGCTGCTCTAGATATTACAACATAAATATGTGATGTAACAGTCTACTATATTAACATTTTGCCACTTCAAGTAAAGTATGGAAATCTTACTTCCATTTAGGTCCCTTTACTCTCATTTCCTTCAACCATTATTGTCTTGAGTATCAGATGGTGTTATAACTTTTGTTTCAATCATAAAATACAATTTGTAAAATTTGGGCAGAGAAGGATAGTCTACCGTATTCACTCATATGGCTGCTCTTTCTGTTGTTCAAGGAAGTAAATAATAAAGATTAGGACAGAAATAAATGAAATAAAGACTAGGTAAACAATGAAAAAGATCAATGAAACTGAGGGGTTGAAAAGACAAAGCTGACAAAAGTTTAGCTAGACTAAGAAAAGACTCAAATAAATAAATTATAAATGAAAAAGGAGACATCACAACTGATAGCACAAAAATAAGAAGGATCACAACAAGAGACTACTTTGAAAAATGATGTGCCAACAAATGGGATATCGTAAAAGAAATGGATAAATTTCTAGAAATGTACAACCTACGAACACCGAATCATGAGGAAATAGAAAATCCTGAACAAGGGCACCTGGACGACTCAGTCAGTTGAGCATTGGACTTTGGCTCAGGTCATGATCTCACAGTTCTTTTGTCCCCTTCTCTCTGCCCCTCCCCCACTCGTGCTCTCTCAAAAATAAACATTAAAAAAAGAAAAAAATCTGAACAAAGTAATAATGAATAAGGAGATTGAATCAGTAAAAAAAAAACCCAAAAAACAAAAAAACAAAAACAAAAACAAAAAAACCTCCCAACAAAGAAAAGCCTAGGACCAGATGGCTTCACTGGTGAAATCTACCAAACATTTGAAGAAGAATTAATGCCAATCCTTCTCAAATTCTTCCAGCAAATTGAAGAGGAGGGAACAGTTCCAAACTCATTTTATTGTGCCAGCATTACCCTGATACCAAAGCCAGACAAGCATACTACTATAAAAGAAAATTATAAGCCAATATCTTTGATGAACATAGATACAAGAATCCCCAACAAAATACTAGCAACTGAATTCAACAACACATTAAAATGATCATACACCATGATCAAGTGGAATTTAACCCTGGGATGCAAGGTGGTTGAACATATACAAATCAAAAAGCATGATACATAACATGAACAGAATGAAGGGTAAAAGCCATATCATCTCAATAAATGTAGAAAAATTCAACACCCTTTCATGATAAAAAAAAAAAAACCCGTAACAAATTAGGTATAGAAAGAATGTATTTCAACATGACAAAGGCCATATATGACAAGCCCATGTTAACATCATACGCAAGGGTACAAAGGGTACAAAGGGTACAAAGGTAAAGCTTTTCCTGTAATATCAGGATGCTCACTTTCCCTACTTCTAGTTGTAGTGAGAGCAATTAGGCAAGAAAAAGATAAAAGACACCTAAATTGGAAAGGAAGAAATATAATTGTCTCTGTAGAGGACATGATCTTATACACAGAAAATTCTAAAGACTCCACCAAAAAACCCACTAAAGCTAATAAACGAATTCAGCTAAGTTGCCGGGCACAAAATTAACTTTCTTCCTTCTTGATGCTTCATGATTCCTTCTTTTATAACTTGAAGAACTTACTGCAGACATTATTTAAGAGTAAGTCTAGTAACAACAAATTCTTTTAATTTTTCTTTATCTACCAATGTCCCGATTCCCCTTCACACCTAAAGGATACTCTTCCCTTTCAGAATTTAAAAAATATTATACCACTTCCTTCTGTCTTCCATGGTTTCAGATAAGAAATCCACTGCTATTCAAATTGGTGTTCCGATAGGTAATGTGTAATTACCGAAGATTTTTTCTTTGCCTTTAGTTTGCAGAGGTTTACCTATGATGCTTTAATATGATTTAAAAAATGTTTTATCCTGTTGGGGCTTGCTCATATTTTTTTATCTGTGCGTTTTCTTTCTTTGGAGTGTTTTAAGTCATTATTTTTTCTAATATTCTTTCAGTCTCACTCTCTTTCTCCTTTCCTCCTGGGACTCCAATGCTCTGAATATTTCCCTTATTGTTCCACAAGTTCCTGACAGTCTGATTATTATTTTTTTTCAATATATTTCCTGTCATTCAGATTGGGTAAATTTTATTATTTGTCCTCAAATTCACTGATTCTATCTGTTGACATATTTACTCTAGTATTGAGTTCATTTAGCAAGTTTTAAAATTTGGGATATTGTGTTTTTCGATTTGAAGATTTCCATTTTAATCTTTTTCATAACTTGTATTTCTTTTCTGAGATTTTCTATTTTTTTCATTTATTTCACAAGAATTTGTTATTGCTTGTTGAAGTTTATTTGTGATGGCTTCTTTAAACTCCTCGTCAGATAATTCCAACATCTGATTCATCTCTGTGTTGGCATAGGTTTTGTCTTTTTTCATTCAAGTTGTGATTTTCCTGGCTCTTGATATGATGGGTGATTTTTTTATTGTATCCTGGACTTTTTACTATGTTGTGAGACTCTACGTCCCATTTAAATCTTTTATTTCAGTAGGTAGTCACCTGCTTAGGTTTAACATGCAGGTCCTGACCTATTTTTGCGGTATGGCTTGAATGACAGCTTAGTTTTCAGAGCCTTTGCAGTATTTTTTGGAGTGCTTGGTTTATCTGGTGCTGCAGGAACTCCCAGTGGTCTCTTGGGATGCTGCTTGAGGGGACCAAAGGAGTTGCCCTAGTCAGGGTCGCCTGATGTCTCTAGGTAGAAGAAGAAAGTCTCTGGCCCACAAGGATGAAGAATGTTTCCTGGGTCAGGCAACTTGTGTATAGCAGAATCTCTTTTTCCAGGGCCAACCTACCACTAGGTGTCTATTGGCAAGGAAGGAGAGTCTCAGGTCTGGCAAAGGAAGACAGCACTTCCTTTAGTTGCTTGCTTTTAGCCAGGTTCCTAACGGATCCCCTTTGCCAGTATTGTCAGGATCACCTGCTGTTGTCAGAGGGCCTACTGTCTGAACTGGTAGAGAAATGAGCCCACCTGGGTTGCCCTGTGTCGCTAGATTGAGGGTCTGAAAATGCTGGGTCTGGGTTGCCTTCTTCTGTTGGGTGGGGAGAGGAAAGGGAGGTATAGGACATCCTGCTGCTGTGTTGTTCCTATAGTCCCAGGATCTCAAACCAGCTTGGCTTTCTCTTCCCACCTTCCAGAGGGCTCCTTTGGTTGCCTCTTGAGTTCTTTCCAGGGTTTATAGTTGTACTTAGCAGGGGGGAGCAGGGAGAAATGTGTCTAAGCCATCTTGTCCAGACCAAAATTTCTTTTTAACTTTTAATTATTTATTTTAAAACTAAAGAACAATTTAAGAGAGTATCATTATGATTATTATGTGATTGCTACTAGAAATAATTTTGGCATAGAAATAAAAGGCATTTAAAAAAATGATCTGCTCCAGGTGTATAATATACTAGCTATGCCACTGAGAGTGAGCAAAGTAAAAGGAGAGATTAGAAAGATTGTGAGGAACAGCCTTGAAGCCAAGGGTGGAAAGTGTTAAGAAGCTGAGAGAGGTTATTATTATATTTGCTTTATGATGGGATTAGAAACCAGAGGATCTGAAGCATTAGGTTGCTTGCCCAAAATTGCTTTGGCATTTGGCTGCAGGATGGTTGCAGAATTCAGGATTATGACATTCCAAGACCATGGTAACAGCACACTGTTTCCCAGGGTGCCACTTTCAAACTCCAAACACAACATTTTCTAGAAGATACACCACAAGAGTCAAGTACTTTTTGCCTATCTGGCAAATGAACAAAAACTTTCAAAAGAAAAATGTTTACTAAATTTGACTGGTATTAAATGTCTGTTATTAATTGTCTCTTAATCATCCTGCATGGAGGGGGCTTAATTAATGTTCATGAATTCATTTCAAGGTAATGATTACCAAAGGAGTGCTTACTTTTAGAGGAGGAGTATTAAATTCTAATTGGCATTTGGGTAAGTTTGTAAAGCCATTTCTTATGTCTTTCTTCAAGCAACTGATTTCTCAAATTCATCTGTGACAATTTCTAATATGTCACATTTCTCCAAGTTTCTTTTGCCCATGATCACTTCCATATAAGCTAAACCTTTATTCCCAATAGTACATGCAGGGTTTCAGATAAAAGCTGACCACTTCCTGATTAAATGTGTTTCAGTCTTTCATTAAATCTCTGTATATAATGAAATCTATATTCCTGACTTTTTCAGGGTCAATTTTTAGAAATCTAATAAAAGACTCAAATATATGTATACTCAAATATATGCATATATATGTATATGTATATACACACACATATATATATGAGTTTTTCAGATATATATGTATATATACATATATAATTTATAAATTTATAAATTTGTGTGTGTGTATATATATATATATATATATATATATATATATATAAATTCATAATATTTAGGAGTTTTTTCCAAAGAGAACTTTGTTTTTAAAGAAATGTAAGACAAGAGACTTCCTTCCCCCCAAAATCCTCCAGGAAAACTATCTCCAAATGAAACCAAACTACAGATAGCATTCTGGATGAAATTCACTACCCAATACAAAAAGTTTATGTATTTTGGCAAGTGCAATTGGGCTGTGATTATTTGTTATATTGAGCCATGGGAAACTACTCACTGGAAATAGATTAAGGTATCTTTGGAAAATCTCTTAACACTTTCAAGATGTCGGGATGCCATCTCACCTACCCCAAATTTCCTCCAGCACATTAAATAGCCTCCCAGCATCCGGAAAAAGTGAAACAAGCTTCCAAAAGTGTTCATCTTGCAGTTAGCTGACACTCCTGCCTGAGGTGCAACTGATTTCAAGGGTCTTGGCTTCCTCCTGCATGTCTTAGAGTATTTGTGGGAAAAGTTATGATGCTTTGGTAATTTGAGACCTCAACTCACAGCTGAGCTATTAAATCACGACTCTATGAGGAGGTGAGATGGCAAGGATTTGAGTAGGAATGATTAGGTTTATAAATTACAGGTGCAAGAATTCATCCAATAATATAAATTATTACTCAACTTGGAAGAATCTAAGGGTCAGAGCCACAAAATATGATGTACAAATGATTTCACCAAGAGGAGCGATGGCGCTCATTTATAGGGCAGGTTCTAACATCTATAATCCTGCAACTTTAGGCAACAGGAAGCAAGTCTGCCCTTGCAAACCTGCCTAGAAGCACTGATATTAGTTTTCCCAATCATTTGTTTGGCAATATCAGGTGATCAACTGATACTTTAGAATATTCCCCTGCACCAAAAACTGTCCTCATGTGAAGTGAACTGGTAAAAAGCCATCGTTATTTTCACTGCAGTAGTGACTGGCTCTGCAAGTGCCAAGGCAAACTGGACAAATACTTATTTAATGTTAAGTAATCATTTGCTTTTTTGATAGTAAAAAAAAAATCCCAACTTATTATTGTAACCCAAATGTCTCCTGGGGGATATGAATGAGGTCAAATTAATCCAAACTCCCTGGATCTTAACTCCACCTGCTTATTCAGAGTCACCAGTGCTACCATCTGAATATCTGGGCCACCCTTCCCCCAAATTCACTTTTGAAATCCTAACCCCTAAGAGGATGGCATTAGGAGGTGGTGGCCTATAGGGGGTGATGAGGTCATAAGGATGGAGCCCTCATGATTGGGATTAGTGCCCTTATAAAAGAGACCTCACAGAGTTCCTTATACCTTCTAGCATGTGCCGATACAACAAGAAGTCAGCAGTCTGCAACCTGGAAGAGGGCTGTCACCAGAACCCAGTCATGTTGGCATTCTGATCTTGGACTTCCAGCCTCCAGAATTATGAGATATAAATGTTGGTTTATGAGCCAGCCAGTTTATGGCATTTTTGTTATAGCAGCCTGAACAGACAGCTTTCTAGAAAAGCCCCTTCCCAAGCAAGTATTCCTGGGTGTCCCTGGAGGGTTTTCACAGGGAGCTCATGAACAGATACGATAGCCACAGCTTCCACACATCCACTAGAATCAAAATTTCCTCCTCTCCCGCAATGGCTTCCTCTTGTCAGTGTCATCTACTCAAAAGTGGAATGAGGTCTCTTCCCAGTACTTCTGCTGAGGGTAAGAACTTCGATTTCCCCACTGACTGTGCTCTCTTGCTATGCTCCTTAAATGGTCCATGATGCAGTAGCAGAGAGATGTTCATTTGGGGGCAGTAGTCTAGAGTATGTCTCTCTTCTCTGCCATGTGATATTCTTTGTCACCTGAGCCTCAAAGCAAAAATCCGTGTGTTCAGTCTCATCAGAGTGCTTCATAAAATAGTTCCTTCCATGTTATATATCAATAATACCTTTCTCCATCAAGGCTCAAAACCACTGTATCAAACCAGGCGAGAACAACAATTTTGTGTTGTACACTCTGGCCCTCATTTCCAATTTTCCACCCTTCTCTACCTGTGTAATACATGCATCAAACTCCTCTTTCTTCCTTCAGATGCAAAAGTCAAGAACTCAAGGATGCATTTCTCAATTCAGAGAAATATTGACCACCCTACCAAACCCCTCTGCTGCCAGTGGTAAGTGATTCTCTGTGAGATAGTATATCTTTCATTGCCTTCAATCCTCCACTTGGTTTTCCACCATGTTTTGACATGGCCTTGGATTCTCTAGAGCAGTGGTCTCCAAAATGAGGTGCTCACACCCCAGGAGTAAGTGAGATAACACACTGGGGTATAGAGAGCAAATATCAGAATCAATAGATAGGCAGATTCAGTTTTATTGTTATTTAATATATAGATCACCACCAGTGCCCTCCCTCAGTCTGTATGAGAGGGCTATGTGTTTTTCAAGGTATCCTGGGGAAGGAGTGAATGTTCCATACTGGGAATAGTTGACAATGGAGACTTCACATGATCATTTCTTTCAGCATATTGCAAAGTATTACCATTGATATGTTCCTGGTTAGGTGGCATTACAAATTAAGTTACTCAGTTTTAACTAATAACTCTCTCAAATTTTGCAAGGAACTTAAAAAATCCTTGCAAAGAAACCATAGATCAAGATATGACCATTAGTACAAACTCACAAAAGTTTAAGAGAAATGTCAGCACTAACAATTCTTCCATCCTAGTAGTAGCTCAGGATCAGCATTATTATAAAATAATGAATTCAAATCAGATTACTTAAAAATAGAAGTTATTAAGGAGACCATTTAAAATATGTTGTTAACAATGATCTTTGCTTGGAGTCCCTCAAAAACAGACTCCAAGATGAGGATTAAGATGCAAGTGTCTTATCTGGGAGGTGATTCCAGGAAGCACATTGAGGGAGTAGGGAAGTGACGTACAAAGGCAGGAAAGCCAATAAAGGGCATGCTGATAAATGGATCACTACTTTGGGCACCCAGGACCATCTGAGGGCCTGTGTGTAGACCAAAACTGTCCTTCTGAGGTGCAAGGAAGTTGGAGTATTTATCCACTGACTCTTGTCTTTCATTGGTTAAGAGTCATTCCTGGGGTGTGTTAGGTCCCTAGCATTCTGGTCTCTCCCACACGTACTAACTACACTTTAATAGTCCAAGAATGCTTTCATGAGGAAGGTGTTACCTTATTCTGCAGGGAAAAGCAGAAACCATGTTTAGAGGGATTCCGCAGTGAAGAGATTGTATAACAGAAGAGTCAGAGACAAGAATGTAAAGGCCTGTCTGCAGATTTTGAAATTTATCCTGTAGGCAAATGAGAGTCATTGAATGTGTTTGGGTAGTGACATGACATGATGGAAACTTTATTTTAGAACTGTTTGTTTACAGTATATTCCATTGTGTGAGCAGGGGAAGGGAAGAGGTGGACACAAATATGTAAGAGCTTGTAAATTTACTTAAGTTGTATAAAGTCTACTTTGTATACCATTTTTTCCAAACAGAGGAGAGAAAAGAAGTGCTTCTTGGGGGACTGCATTTTGATGAGAAACTTGGGCCAGCATTCCCCTCGGAAAAGAAGAATGAGGCAAACAAATGGCATCTGAGTTTTGGTCTTCCATTATTCAAACTTTCCTAAAAAGTGGCAGCATGGAAATCTTCAAGTCTGCTTGGAATCTGAGCCAATTTGATGGGAGAATCTGCAGATTTTCAAGCAGTAAGTTGATCTGTGGTGGCCTTCAACCCAGGAGTGAGGAATTTTCTGTTTATAGTCTTGACTCAAAAGAGATCCAAAATTGCCCCACCCTGAAAGTGCATCACTAAGAGGGAATATTCAGTGTTTAAAATGGTTTATAATATGATTATACCAAAATTTTTTTTTCTTTTCTTCCTCTGTGAAAATAAATGCAACGTGTTTGACACTGATTCGACATCAGGCAAGGGAATTGTGCTCTGAAGGCACATGCACATACACGCCCACCCCACATTGTATTGGCTGGGAGCTCTGCACTGAGAGAGATGCTCGGGCATATTTCTGCATGAAGCAAAATCAATATGGGTGAACCTGAAAACCATCTGTTGGGAACTTTTGGAAAGGTAGATGAAAGAGGAGGTGAGAGACAAGGGTGAAGACTTGGGAAACCATCCAAGGAAGCTCTTTTGACAACTCGAGTCATTACTTAACATGGATACAGACATCTGGGAGGCCCCAAGGTAAGCCCACGGGCCCTGCCTGAAGGGGCCTAGAGCCAACATGGGGTTGGTACAGTTCAAAACAAACCTCTGGCATCTCAAAATGTTCCTGCACCTTTTTTCTCTTGGGTTCCACCTTGCTAGGCAACCCTCCTCTCCTCTGTGGTTTTTCTGCCATTTCCTGCTTTTCTCATTCTGTAGTCCCCACCCAGCTCCCTATGGGTGGAATAATAATTTAGTACAAGTTCAATTTTTAAAAACTGTTTTGCAATAAAATCTTACTGCTTTTGTTCTCTATGGCTGGAGGGGTGGTGGCCTGGTATGACTGCCCCAAGTTTAAAGGCAGGGAAAATAAGGATAATGGATTAAGTGATTTGCCAGAGATGAAATGAATGAGATTAGCACCCGTTACTTTTTACCCCAGTAACTGAAATAAATACAAGAACTGGATTGTAGCAATTATTTAGGAAAGCACTGGAAAACATCATTCTTTGTGATTCTTGTGTAATGAATGTGGTGACAGAGAAGGTGGCTCTCCCAGTTTTTAATTCAGTGAAGGTTTAGAACATATTTCTAATTCCTTTGACACATCCCCAGGTTTTCATGCATAAAATGGAGCTAATACAATAATTAGTACCCACCTTATGGGGTGGTTGTAAGGATTAAATGACTTAAAATACGCCGAGCACTTAGGACAGTACATGGCACCTAATAAGCACTCAATACATTTATTATTATTACAGTTGTTGCAATACCAACAGCAATTTATTTTGAAGTGACAACCCTAATATTCAAATCTTCGAAAAATTTATACCAGACAATGCCTAGCTGCAAAGGAATCATACTGGCTTACCTGAGAACCTTATTAGAATGAGAAAATAAGGGGTAGAGATTGCGTTCATGAGAGGTCTGTCACTCTTCCAAAACATTTTGGAAATTCAACTCTTCATTTTAGGGATTATTTATATCAGAGCTGGCTGTGCCTTTGGGAAAATGGAACCCAAATATTGCAGGTGCCATTCCTGCTCCTACCTACCTGCTCCTCATCATACCACCCCATTTCCCAGCCACTAAGGGTGTACTATGCTCAGGTTCTGATGTGATACCAAATTTCTCTGTGACTGCTAAAGCAACCAATCTTGCTTGTCACACCTGTGTCACCTGTCAAATATAAACAAACCCCACAAGTCATCTCTCTTGTCTCATATTCTCAGCCAAAATTTTCTATGCTTTGCTTATCACCTCTCTTGCTCTTCCTGTCCCTCCCAATCCTTTACACAGTGTCCACTGGAATTCCAATGCCCCCTTCCATGGCAAGCAATCTCGTGGATGGCCATTCCTTAATCATCTAGTGTTAACTTAAACCTGGCTTTTCCATGAAGCTCTCTACTTCCTAAAGCTCTTTTAGGCAGATGTTGTCCGTTCTCCTGGGTTTCAGGAAGATGATGATCATCATTCACCTATCCTCTCCCCATCTTTATAAGAAAACCTTTATATAAAAAACTTCTGGGGAACTTCTACTTTTCAGGAAGATGTAATGGATCTACTTTTCCTTATTCCTCCTACTAAGTACAACTAAAAACCACAAACATTATATATAAAGCAAACATAAAAAGATTCTGAAAGGTGGAGAAAGGAAGTCAGACTGGCTAGGGACCTTAGGACCTGAAGAACAACAAGGTCATGAATTCTGTGGATTTTCTTTTTGCCTCATGTATCATAGAATTGGAGCTGAAGAAGCAGACAATCTGGAACACAAATAGGCTCAGACAAAAAAAAAAACCCTGAACAAAAGCCTTCTACCTCCAGCCCAAGTACCAGGAAAGGGATAGCCTTGCAAGACAGAACCTTTAGAAAATAACTACTTTACTCTGGCCAAACACCACAGAAAGAGCTGTACTCTAGACTTGCACCATTGCGTGGCTGTAACAAGCCCCCCCCCCCAGAGTGGTCAGAGGAAGCTGAGTAGGGAGCCATGTCTTTCATCTCTGCTTGGCGGTAACAAACACACATCCCTTGCAGTGCTGATGGAGACCATGTGGGAAGTCTGCACCCCCATACCCACCTTCCCTCCCCTCCTCCCCGCCAGGAGTCCAAGGGGAGAGTCAGGACTTTCACCACTATCCATTGGTAATGAGACAACCAGCCCCAGTGTCAGTGAAGGCTCTGTAGGGAGCTGGAATCCCCTAGGATGACGACAGAGGCTGAGTGGGGAACCTGAGCTTCTACGCTTACCTGGCAGGAATGAAGTGCCACTCCTACTTCTCCTACCAGAGCAGTGTCAGGAAGCCAGCTGAAACAGGAGGTTTAAACAAGAGCCAGAGTATCATAGCATAAGTGTCCAGGTCTCAATAAGAAATCACTCATTATACAAAGAACCAAGAAAATCTCAATTTGAATGTAAAAGATAATCAATAGATGCCAACACTAAGATGGAAGAGCTGTTAGAATTATATGACAAAGACCAAAGCAGCCATCATAAAAATGCTTCAATGAGCAATTACAATTCAAATGTTAAAAAAGCAGACAACATCAGCAAAGAAATAGGAAGTCTCAGCAAAGAAAAGGAAGATATAAGGAAGACCCAAATGGAATTTATAGAACTGAAAATACAGTAACCCAAATTAAAAAAAAAACAATAGATGGACTCAATAGCAGGATGGAAAGGAGGATAGAGGACAGAACAGGTGAACCTGAAGAACCTTTAATGTTCACTAAAGATTACCAAATCTGAAAAACAGAGAAAAAATAGACTGAAAAACATGAACAGAGCTTCAAGGAACTGTGGGACTATAATAAAAGATCTGGGGCTCCTGGGTGGCTCAGTCAGTTGAGTGCCTGGCTCTTGGTTTTAGCTCAGGTCATGATCTCACAGTTCATGAGTTCGAGCCCTGCATCAGGCTCCATGCTGACAGTGCAGAGCTGCTTGGAATTCTCACTCTCTCCCTCTCTTTCTGCTTCTCCCCTTCTCTCTTTCTCTCTCAAAATAAATAAATAAACTCCAAAAAATAAATTAAGAAAAGATCTAACATCTGGGTCATTGGAGCCCCATATAGAGAAGGGAGAGGATGGGGCTGGAAATGTGCTTAAAGAAAAATAGCCCAAACTCTCCAAATATGTTGAGATATAAAGTCTACAGGTTCAAGTAATTGGACAAACCTCAGACAGGATAAAACCAAAGAAATCCACACCAAGTCATATAATAGTCCAACTTTTGAAAGCTAAAGCTGAAGATAAATCTTGAAAGCAGTAAGAGACAAACAACACATGACCTTTAAGGGGAAAATAATTCAATTAACAACAGGTTTCTCATCCAAAACCATGGAGACCAAAATAAAGCGGCACAACATTTTTCAAGTGCTGAAAGAAAAAAGAACTGTCAATCTAGAATTCTATATCCAGTGAAAATATCCATCAGGAATGAAGAGGAAAGGGGAAATCAAGACACTCTCAGATGAAGAAAAACTCAAAGAAACTGTCACCAGCAGACCTATCTTAAAAGAATGCCTAAAGTAAAATTTTTAAACAGAAAGGAAATGATAAAAGGAGAACATCAGGAAGGAAGGAAGTACAACAGAGAGTAAAAATGGGGGCAAATACATTTTCCTTCTCTTTAGTCTCCTAAATTATGTTTCATGATTGAAGCAAAAATTATAACACTATCTAATGTGTTTCTAAATGTATGCAGAGAAAATATTTAAGACAATTATACTCTAAACAAAGGAGGGTAAAGGGAGGTAAGGTATCTGTACTTCACTGGAAGTGGTAAAATCTCTAGTAGACTGGCATGAGCTTTGTATCTGTAATATAATGCCTAGAGCAACTACTAAAAAGGCTATACAGGGATACACTCAAAGACACTATAGATAACCCAAAGTTGAATTCTAAAAAATGTTTAACCCACAGAAGGGCAGGAAAAACAAGACAGACATCATAAACACAGAGAACAAACAGAAAACAAAACAATGAAATGGATACTTAAGACTTAATAGGCCAATAATTACATCAGATTTAACTGGTCTAAACATACCAACTAAAAGACTGAAATTGGCATAGTAGATTAAAAAACATAATGCAACTATAACTAACTTTAAATATAATGACATAGGTAGGTTGAAAGTAAAAGGATGGAAAAGGATATATCACATAAACAGTCAAAAGAAAGGAGAAATGGCTACATTAATATTAGATAAAGTGAGACTATAAAGTAAATTACCAGACACAAAGGGGTTATTACATAACAATAAAACAGTCAACCCACCAGGCACACATAGCAATCTTAAATATGTATGCATCAAATGACAGAGCTGCAAGATCTGTGAAGCAATAAAATGATATAACTGAAAGGAGAAATAGAAAAATCTACCATCATATTTAGAAGCTACAATACCCTTCTCTCAGGAATTGATAGAACATCTAGAAAGGAAATCAGGAAGGATGTCAAAGAACTCAATACCACTACCAACCAATGAGATCTAATAGACAGTTATACAACACTCAGCCCAACAATGGAAAAATACATATTATTTTCAAGTGTCCATGGATGATATATGAAGATAGACCATATCCCAGCCATTAAAAAATACCTCAACTTATTGAACAGAATTGTAATAACACAAAGTATGTTCTTCAACCATAATAGATTCAAACTGGAAATCAACAACTGTAAGATAACAGGAAAATCTCTAAACAGATAGAAATTAAACACACTTCTGACTCTTAAATACAGAAAACAGAGTGAGGGCTGATGGGGGTAGGGAAAATGGGTGATGGGTATTAAGGAGGGCACTTGTTGGGGTGAGCACTGGGTGTTATGTGTTAGTGATGAATCACCAGAATCTACTCCTGAAGCCAAGACTACACTGTATGTTAGCTAACTTGAGAATTAAAAAAAAATGGTGAATTGTATGGAATTCAAAATGGCATAAAATGGCATAATGTGAATTATATCTCAATAAAGCTGTTTAAAAGAAAAAAAAGAAATTAAACACACTTCTTAATAATCCATGTGTTAAAGAGGAAGTCTCAAGGGAAATTTAAAAAATACACAGGGGGCGCCTCTGTGGCTCAGTTGGTTGAGTGACTGACTTTGACTCAGGTCATGATCTCAGGGGTTTATGAGTTCAAGCCCTGCATCAGGCTCTTTGCTGACAGCTCAGAGCCTGGAGCCTGCTTCAGATTCTGTGTCTCCCCCTCTCTCTCCCCCTCCCCTGATCACACTTTCTCTCCCTCTGTCTCTCTCCAAAATAAACATTAAACAATTTTAAAAAATAAAAAAAAAATACAATGAACTGAATAAAAATGAAAATATACATATGAAAAATATATGAGACCTAGCTAAAGCTGAAAGGGAAATTTATAGCATAAAATATTTACATTAGAAAAGAGGAAAAGTCTCAAATCAATGTACCCACCTCAAGAACCTAGAAAAAGAACAAAATAAACCCAAAACAAGCAGAAGAAAGGTGGGAATAAGTACAAAAAAAATCAATGAAATTACAACATAAAAACAATAGAGAAAATCAATGAAACAAAGAGCTGGTCTTTTGAAAAAAAATCAGTAAAAATAACAAACCACTGGCAAGACTGAAAAAAAAGAGTGAAGACACAAATTACCAAGGTCAGGAATTCAATATGGATTATCACAACAGACTCTGCAGACATCAACAGTATAAGAAGGAAATACTATGAAAACTCTACATACATAAATTTGATTACTTAGATGAAAATGACCAATTCTTCAAAAAGTACAAAGTAGTACAGGGTGCCCGGGTGGCTCAGTCAGTTGAGCGTCCAACTTTGGCTCAGGTCATGATCTCACAGTTGGTTCGTGAGTTTGAGCCTTGCATCGGGATCACTGCTGTCAGCCCCAGGCCACTTCAGATCCTCTGTCCGCTCCCCTGCTTGTGTGTGCACTCTCTCTCTCTCTCTCTCAAAAATGAATAAAATATTTTTTAAAAAGTACAAAGTAGTACAACTCACCCAATAAGATACAAATAATTTGAACAGTCCTATAACTATTAAAGAAATCAAATCTATAATTTTAAAACTGCCCAGAAAGAAATCTCTAGAGCCAAACGGTTTCATTGGAGAATACTACCAAATGTTTAAAGAATTAACGCCAATTCTATACAATCTCTTCCAGAAAACGAAAGAGGAAGAAACATTTCTCAGTTCATTTTATTACACTAGTATTAGCCAGATACCAAACCAGACAAAAACAGTACCAAAACAAAACAAAAATGCTCTCTTTCATAAATGTAGATACAAAAATCTTTAACAACATTTTAGCAAAAGAATTCACCAAGATACAAAAAGAATTATACATCATGACCAAGTAGGGCTTATTCCAAGGATGCAAAGCTGGTTCATATTCCAAAATCAATCAACATAATCCACCATAATAACAATATAAAGAATAAAAATCACAGGATCATGTCAAATAATGCAGGAAGAACATTTGACAAAATTCAATATCCATTCATAATAAAAGAATAATCACAACCAGGAATAGAGGGTAACTTCCTCAATTTGATAAAGAACATCTACCAAAAAGCTATAGCTAATATATATTAATGATAAAAGACTGACTGCTTTCCCCCTAAGATCAGGAGGAAAGTAGGAATGTTTGCTCTTACCATTCTTATTCAACATAGTACTGGAAGTTCTAGCCAGTGTAATAAGGAAAGAAAAAGAAATAAAACGCATAGAGTTTGGAAAGAAAAAAAATGATACCCTCTCTATTTGCAGATGACATGATTGTCTAGGTAGAAAATTCCAAGAAATCTACAAAATAGTCCTAGAACAAATAAGTGAGTTCAACAAAGTGGCATGATACAAGATGAACGTACAAAAGTCAATGACATTTCTGTACACTAGCAATGAGCATACAAACACTGAAATTAAGAATACAATGCCATTTACAATACCTAAAATAAATTAAATAAATATGTGTAACTCTAACAAAATGTGTGTAGGACTTGTATGCTGAAAACTACAAAACACTGATGAAAGAAAGAACAAGGTAAACAGTGACATACTAAGCCCACGATTCAAAGGTTCAGTATTGAAAAAATGTCAGCACTCACCAAATTGATATACAGGTTTAATGCAATTCCTATCAAAATCCTAGCAAGATCTTTGGTAGATATAGACAAAACTTTTCTACAATATATATGGAAAGGTAAAGAAGTTAGAACAGCTAAAATAATTTTAAAAAAGAATAAAATGGGAGAAATAACTTTACCTAGTAATAAGGCATACTACTTAGCTACCATAATCCGAATAGTGTGGTTGGCAGAGAGTTAGACAGATCAGTAGAACAGAACAGAGAACCCAGAAACAGACCTACATAACTATGCCTAGCTGATTTTTGACAAAGATGCAAAAACAGTTCAAAAGGATAGCCTTTTAAACAAATGGTGTCAGGACACAAATGAAAAATATAAAACTATAAAACATCTTAGAAAAAAACATAGCAGAAGATATTTGCTAGAATTAGGCAAATTCTTAGACTTGACAGCAAAAGCATGATCCATAAAAATAAAAACTGATAAATTGGACTTTATCAAAATTATGAACTTTTTTCTGTGAAAGGACACAGAGGCAAGCTGCAGACTGGGAGAAAATATCTGCAGAGCACATATTGAACAAAGGATAGTATCTAGAATATATAAAGAATTCTCAAAACCCAATGGTAAAATATAAACAATCCAATTAAAAGATGGGCAAAAAACATGAAGAGACATTTCACAGAAGAGGATACACAAATGGCAAGTAAGCACAAGAAAAAGTGTTCAACATCACAAACTGTTAGGAAAATGCAAACTAAAACTTCCATGAGATATCAGTGCAGCTATCAGAATGGCTAAAATTAAAAACAGTGACAGCACCAAATGCTGGCAAGAATGCACAGAAACTGGTTGATTCAAACTATTGCTGGAAATGTAAAATGGCATAGCTATTCTGGAAAATAATTTGGCAATTATTTGAAAAAATGAAACATGCAAGTATCATATGATTCGACAATTGTACTACTGGGCATTTATCCCAGAAAAATGAAAACTTACGTTCATGAAAAAATCTGTACATGAATGTCTGTAGCCGCTTTATTCATACTAGCCCCAAACTGGAAACAATCCAGATGTCCTACCACAGGTGAGTGGTTACACAAGCTGTGGTGCTACTCAGTAATAAAAAGGAATAAACTATTGAGATACACACATACAAAAAGCCCTTGGATGAATCTACAGAGAATTATGCAGAGTGGGGAAAAAAGCCAATCCCAAAAGATTATAAGCTGTATGATAACATTTATGTAACATTTTTGAAATGACCAAAATTCTAGAAATGGAGAACAGAGTGATGGTTTCCAGTGGTTAGGGATGGGGTAGAAGGGTGGAAGAAAAATGGGTGTGGTTATAAACGGGCAATAGAGGGATACTTATGATGGGAATGTTCTGTATCTCGACCATATGAATGTCAATATCTTTGTTGTGATATTGTACTATTGTTTTACAAGATGTTACCACTGGGGGAAAACACTGGACCTCTATTTGCTATTTCTTATCTGCATGAGAATCTACGATTATCTTAAATAAAAAGTTTAATAAAAAACATTTGATTTTTTTTTAATATTTATTTATTTTTGAGAGAGAGAGAGAAAGAGAGAGACAGACAGACAGAGTGTGAGTGGGGGAGGGGCAGAGAGAGAGGGAGACACAGAATCCGAAGCAGGCTCCAGGCTCTGAGCTGTCAGCACAGAGCCTGATGCAGGGCTTGAACTCATGGATGGTGAAATCATGACCTGAGCGGAAGTTGAACGCTTAACTGACTGAGCCACCCAGGCACCCCAATAAAAAACATTTTTAAAAACCCTCCTGTTTTGAATCATTATCTTCTGGCTGTACCACCATCTCCATTACCTTCATCTACCAGATGGGAGCTGATACTGACTTGGACTAGGGAGGAAGTGGTAAAAATGGTAAACGGGCACTTTCTGGGTGTATTTGGAAGGTAGAACCGAAAGTATTTGCTGATGGATCAAACATAAATGGAGAAATCCAAACATGACTCCAAATTTTTCCTGGGCCATTTGAATGATGGATTCATTATTTACTGAGATGGGGAAGACTGAAAGAGGAGCATGTTTGGGGGAAAATTGGGAGTCTGGCTTTGGATATGCTGAGTTTGAGATTCCTAGTAGATCTCTAAGTGGAGATGTACAGCAGGCAGCTGGGTACATATGTCTGGAGTTATGAAGAGAGGTTAGATCTGGAGAATCAAAGAGAGGAGTCATCAGCACATGGATGGTATTTAGTCATGAGTTTAGATAAGATTGCTTATGAAATATGTATAGGAGAGAAGCAGCCTCGGTCTGAGCCCTAGAACTCCAAAGTTTAGAGGCCAGAGGAATGAGGAGAAAGCAGCAAAGACACTTAGAAGCAATGGCCAGTGAGATAGAGGAGAGCCATGAGAAAGCGGGGTTTGGGAAAACAGGCTTAAATTTCTGACTGTCCTTCTTTGACCTTTTTCATGGATGCACTGACCTCTGGTTTCACATTCAGCCTTTTTAACCACCATATATATTCAGGTTCTCTCCTAAATTGTCTTCAGCACTGAGCCCTCCTTGAAGTTCTAACTCATAAAATCTATTGATTGTTGGGACACTCTGTTGGGGCAGCATATAAGTACCTGTTCTGGTTATTCATTAATGCCTACCAAATCACCCATAAACTTAGTGGCTTCAAACAGTAACAATAATTTATTATCTCTCAGAGTTTCTATGGGTCAGGAACTTAAGACTGACTTGGTTGGGCAGGTTTTGGCCCAAGATCTCTCAGATGAATGCAGATGGCTGGAGTTGAAATCATCTGAAAACTCACTCATTCACATAATCTGGCACCTAGGCTGGGAAGACTCAAAGCATTGGTCCAGGTACACCTCATCAATCTTGGAGTTATACAATACACAATGCGATTGCAGGGTATGGCATTTTTAAGCATAAATAAAGTGGTATCCATCACCATCCAGCTCTCCAAGCTGGCACAGTCTAAGTACATACCAGAATTCAGTGGTTTGGAACCAGAACCAGATGTTGGTTTTCCAGATATGGAACAGAATCTTACCAGATAGGATCATATTATCCCTGTGTGTCTATCCCAGGCAGTCTATTCTTCCGGAATGCTACTTACTACAGCCAAAATGGTTTATCTCAATCCCTAAAATCACTGCATTACCCATATGACATATAATAAACAAAATTCACCATGTTGACAATCCCTAGGAGCCTCTCTGTGAACTTTGGAAAAGATTACCATTGCATGAGCATCTATGCATCAGGGTTATCAGATGTTTCACTTTACCAAGACAAAATACCTCAGTTGTTAACACTTACTGTCCCATCCTAGTTTTTAATAGTGCCCCCTTTGCTCACTCGCAAAAGTGTCTGGTTAGTTGATACATATATATTTAATAGTTGATATATGTAATATTTGATTCTATCTATCTATCTATCTATAAAATTTATTCCTCCTTGCAGTCAGACTTTCAGAACTGGGCTGAAGGTGCAACTTATTTTTCTAGAGGGCAACAGAATGATGTGTCAACAACAGACTGATGTGTCTGGAAGAGAGAAGAACCAGCCTTTCCCTAAGTGTGGGGGCAGGAAACATATAAGAGCCCAATGTGTTCAATGTCAAAAGGGAATCCGGATAGACACTAAACATGAAGTCATCATTCACAATAGTAATACGTAAAGCACACAGAAGTTCTCTTAACCCGTCTCTGCTTACTTGATTCACCTTACTAACCAATACTCACCACTGGAAACAATATTGATGCCCAGGTCCTAAAACTGCTCAGGGATAGAAGACTACTCTGTAAAATGCCAGAATACTTTTGTTACCACTGGCTGAGTTGTATATTTAGCCAAGAACGAGGTAAATTTGTTCCCAAACCTGTTTATGCATATAGTTGTTATCAGAGTTCTGTAACCTAATTAGATGTGACCTAAATTGATATTTAAAAGATTATTAAAAGCTTGAGAGTTATTAGATAGACTTGATTAAAGCAAACTGCTCAAGGTAAAAAAAAAAGTTACTGGTCTGGATGTAGTAGATTCAGGTATAAAATAGATGAACATCAGAAAACTCTAGAAAGAGTTAGTACTGATATTTCCTCACAAAATATGAGGAAATCATAAGTTGTGGCTACTCAGCATCTTTGAAAACTCTGCCTATGTTTGGAGAATTTCCCTTTTCAAGGTCAAAGTCAGAATTCATTCTCCCAGCCTCCCTTGTAGCTGGGGAGCAGGCACGCAATGTAGGCTCTACCAATTGGAATTTAAAGTGGGAGTGGGTGAGCTCCATGGGGAGTTGGTTGAGGAGTGGTTGATGGTAGAAGGATCTATCTTTCTGGGACACAGCAGTAGCAGAGCTTTTGGTGTTCACTGAGAGGAAGAAGTCTGTAGGGCAGAAGGTTTGTAAGAGATATCAGTAGCTCTGTTTTAGATATGTCAAGTTGATATGTGTATTAGACCTCCTAATCAAGATGACCAGTAGGCAGGTGGATATATAAGTATGGAGTTTAGAAGAGAGGGCTGAGCTAGGGATGCAAATTTGGGAAGCATGAGTATACAGGTGGTGTTTTCGGCCATAGGCTTGGATAAAATCACCTAGGGAGTGAGAGAAAATGAGAAGAAACATGAAGACCAAGTCTGAGGGTATTCCAAAGCTTAGAGGTTGGGAAGATAAGGAAGTATAGGGGAGGTGGGTGGGAAGGAGAAGCCAGTAAGAAAACGGCAAACCAAGAGAGGGTGGTATCTCAGGCACCAAATAAAGAGTTTAAGGAAGGGATGGTGATCAACATTGTTTCTATTGCTGATGGTTCAAGCAGGATGAGGCCTAAGAACTGACCATGGGATTTGGTAACAGAGAGGCCATTAACATCCTTCATAAGAGCAGTTTCAGTGATTTATCTTTGATCACCTAGACTTCAGACCATTATTTTTTTTCCCCATTCAGGGACTATTGGAGGCTGTTAGAACAGCTCTATCAGCCCCCACCTCAGTTGGGTGGGCCTGTTTTTTAAGCTCCTCCCCCAAACTGGACAACGGTTGTCAAGGTTGGCTCCAAAAGCCTGTTTATTGGGTGGGATAGAAGTCCTTCTAGCCAGTTGACCCTCTCAGACCCTCTAAACATAGTGCCCCATGAGGGGGCTCATGAATCATCCCAGCTGTTGGGAAGGACTCAATCAGCCCACTCTCATAGACTACGATTCCATACCTTATCTTGTTTGCTCAAACCACAAAAACTTCTCCTCCTCCTTCACTCTCACTGAGGTCTCACTGAGACCTCGGTTCTTATTCCACTGGAAATGCAACAGCAGTCACAGAATAGTCCCTCGGGTTCCCACTACCACAGCCACAACCTACCTGTGACTGTGCCTTCCCTTCCTCTACTACAAGTGAATTGTCTGTTCTTAGCTAAGGCTGACCTCTTATTTGTGAAGTGGTTCCCATCCCCACTTATCAGACCAACTACATAATTTGGGGAGCCCAGTACAGAATGAAAATGGAGAGTCTCTTATTCAAAAATTGTTAAGAATCCCAAGACCCCACCAGCAGAGTGTTAAACCAAGCAAGGTGCCCTTCTGACACCATGGTCCTGGGTGACTGCACAGATCACATGTCCATGAAACTGGGCCCTGGCCCTGACCTGGCCTTATTCCTTAAGCCACCTTCTCCCACGGAAAGAATCCTGGCAGTGGTGAGTGGGTCTCTTGCTGAGGTAACCTGAGGAGGTACTTCAGGGAACAGGCATGGTCTTCCAGTGAAGCGAGCAAACCAGGAAATCAAGGCTAGGCAGCCAGCAGGGAGCCACTTCCACCTAGGTCTTGAGACACTGGCTGGTAACCACAGCCCACACTGAAACTGGGGTTCCTTTGCCCTCGGCCCTACATGTCTCAGGACGGCCCACAGAGAAGCTAAGGAAACACCAGAGCACTCCAAGGGCACATCTGCCAACCTGTCTCACTCACTCCATGTAGTCAGCACTCCGTTTCTCCTTGGGATCATGGTCTCCCTGGGATCGTGTCCCCTGGTTTGGGGACATCTAGCTTCTCCTGGCTGCTCAGCAAGTCCACTTCAGTTTCTTCTTTTCTGAAGGGAGCTTATCCTCCATGGGATAGAATTTGCTGGAACTACAGTTGGGCAACCTGGGGATGTCTTGGGCCCCCTGATAGATCTCCTTCCTGTCATCACCATGGAGGCCTCTTTCCTGCTTGGGGTCTGGCAAAACCAGCCTCAGGGCTTCTGCGTCACCTTTCTTGAAGGCCAGGTGCTGGTGGCAGCTGATACTCTGGCTCCACCCTCCCATATGGAGGAATCAGAGGACTCTTACTGTCCAGATTGGCAGGGGGTCTCTGCAGTTTAGGATGGGGGGAAATGACATGGCTCTGTTCTCCCTGGGCTGGTCACCAGTTTCTGTTCTGGCTGCTCTAGCCTTCTGCTTGGGAGACTCAGTCACCAAAGAGACTTCTTGGGCTGGCTGACTTTCGTAAAGCCCCATCTTCCCCAACAGAAATGGTGTCGGGAGGGAAAATGGCATCACACAGATGGGTCCTCCTATCCCCTGGCTGGGCTGCACCCACTTGCCTCCCCTCCTTCCCTACTGCTTCTTCCTGTGGAGGCAGGTGCAGTTGTATCTCACTGCCCATCCTCACCTCCTTCATCTTCTTGCCTCCATGGTGTCAGCCTTTCATTTTCTAGTGGATGCTCTTCAACATCTTACCACTTCTCCTGGGAACACACCTTCAGTTCCTCCCGGCTATACTTTTTTTACTGGCCACATTGGCCGGCAGCCTCCTCCCCTGTGGCGTTTCTCTTTCCATCTCAGCTTTCTGTGGTGGTCAGGATATCTCCATCAGGTTAAAAGGCAGGTCATCTGTGGCATCATGGGCTCAAGGGGGACAGTTGGGGACACCTACTAAGGTTGTCTCCAAGCTGTAGCCCAAGAGGGCCAGGTAGTGTCTGGGGCTCAGAAGCTTCTGCTTCCTGGGGCAGGCTTTCACAGGCTCTGGCCCTCTTCGTGCTGTGCTCTGCTGCTCTTAATAAAAAGCAGCAAGTTGCTCCTGATGATCAGCATACATTTTGCAGTGGTGGCAAACTGAGTGGAAACAGAGTAAAAGAAGAGGGGCCTAGATTTATCCAGAGGAGTGAAGGCGGAAGGGGCTGTGGAGAGGGTGGTGTGCTTCCTCCACTGAGCTCAGGGCCCAGATGTCAAAACGGATGGAGTCCTTGTAGGCACGGGGTACTTGGCGGGAACGAGCAGCAACCCTGCGCTGTTGGAGGGGGACAGATAGCCTGAGACTGTGCTCTCACACTTTCTCAGCCTGTCCTCAGAGGCCTTGGTGTTCTGGGACTTCTCCAAGGAGAGTGCCTGCTGTCACTGCAGCAGCCCAAGCTTAATGGCAGTCAGAGACTTCTACTCTGGCATTTTATGCCGGCAGGAACCCAGGGAAAGCCATGTTTTGGAGTCCAAAGGGGCTTCCCTGTTAGCAGTCTCTAAATGTGGACCTGGACAGGAAACAGTTTCTGATTCATGTCTAGGCTCTTAGCAGCAAGGGACAAATGCATGGTGGACTTTGGGTCCAGCCCAATACCCTGGGTACCTGGAGAAGGAAATTGCTTTATGCCCCATCACCTTCCCTCTCTTCTGAGGGTCTCTCCAGACTTACCTCCCTCCACTAGCAGGCTGTCCCACTCCCCTCAGACTCAGAGGACAGTTGGGACTTGCTGAGATGTGTCTGGATCTGCCTGTACTTATATGTGTTGCTCTGGGTCATAAAGGCAAGGCTAGAGGTGTCACACAGGAAGGGTCTCTTGTGTGTGTAGGACTGGATGTGCTTTTCCAAAAAGCTGGGCTTCGGGCAGTCCCGGCCACAGTGCAGGCACAGTACATGCTGGCTTACTCACCTTCCCTGGGTTTCCCAGGCCTGGCAACAGGACAGGTGGAGTACCCATGGTGTACACGCTAAGCACTGGGGCCACTGGCTGTCCGAGTTGGCCAGGGATGGGCCACTTGGGCCACAGCAGGGGGGTTAAGGACAAAGGGCATGCTGCCCCAATCCAGACTGCCCATCTCTAGGGAAGCATGTGGCTGAACACCCCCAGCAGGAGCTGCGTGGTCGAGGAGAACGGGCAGCGCCTTCAGGAACATGGCCAGTGCCAGGCCCCGCTCCAGTGATAAGATGATGGGGCCCAGCGTTAGGCAGAAAGGAGGAGAGACTACCTTAGGCCCCGGGGCAGCTGCGAGCAGGAGCTGTCAGTCCCTGGCAGGCATAGCAAGATGAGTGGGTTCTAGCACCTTCACCCCACATAGTTCAGGGCAGCCCAGGATGCTGGGCAAGCTACAGCAACAAGCAGATGTTCCCACGGGTGCCTCTCTTCCCTCCACATTCAGTAAACCCTTGCCCCAGGCCAGGCACATACATCACCCCGTCAAAGTCTCACAGCAACCACCCAAGAAAAGCACTATTTTCTCCATATAAGAAAAGAAGGACTGAGGCTCCCAGAACTGAAGTGACCTGTCATGCAGCTACTAAATGGCGGAGTCAAGACTCAGACCCAGGTCTGCCTGGTATAGAATCGACACTCAGAAACTGTCTTGACTGTGTGGGGGAAAAGACATGCAGGGTGTCCAAGACCCTGGAGGTCCACAAGTATCCAGCGTACCGAGGGCAAGCCCCTTGCATCCTCTGGGACTCCATTTCCATATCTGTAAAGTGGGCAGGGACCCAGCAGCTTCCCAGAGCCCTTCCCACTCTGGGGTTCTATCTCTGCCCTGGGATGTTCGTAACAAGAAAGAAAATTGGCTCAAGGGACAGGACGGCCTTCCTCAGCTCCTCAGAAGCAACGTTGTGCTACAGCTGGCCTCCACTGGCTCATATCACGTCCTATCAGCCCACGCTGCTTATACTAGCTCACACTGGCTCACGAGAGCTGATTGTTACGTTTTCAGGATTGTGTGAGCTGGGTGATTTAAATACAGCCATTATGAAGAATGAAGCACTGGGGATTGTATGGAAGTGATGAATTGCTAAATTCTACTCCTGAAACCAATATTACACTATATGTTAACTAACTAGAATTGAAATGAAAACTTGAAGGGCGTCTGACTTCAGATCAGGTCATGACCTCATGGTTACTGAGTTCAAGCCCCATGTCGGCCTCTGTGCTGACAACTCGGAGGCTGGAGCCTGCTTTGGATTCTGTGTCTCCCTCTCTCTCTGCCCCTCCCCTGCTCACACTCTGTGTGTGTGTGTCTCTCTCTGTCTCAAAAATAAATAAACTTTTAAAAATTAAACACTTGAAATATGAAAAGAATTAAATAAACATACAATTACATAAATGACAGTGAAAACAAAATAATTCACTAAGTATTGTACTATATTTTAGAGTATCTACGATATTGAGCAGGTTTTAGGTCTTACATCTGTACCATGGAAACGCCATATAATGCTGTATTGCCACGCACCTCTTCCCAACTCCTCATCACGTTGGGAGCTTAAAATCAGCTACGGTGAGAGGATTTACACCATGAAGACTGGCAAATGCCACAGAAGAAGCTTTTAATTTTGAGTAAGAGCTGGTTGTTTACCATTTCCCGGCATCCCACTGGAGAGAAGTGAGGGCAGATCAGGCCATCTTGCCTATCCTCTCTCCAACCACAAACACCTACCGTTCTGGATCTTGTAGCACTGGGCCACCTGCAAAGCCCCCCTGCCTCTCGAAATATCTGAGCCCTTATGTTTTTTAAAGGAAAGAATTAAGAACAGAACTATTTAGAGATCAGTAGCTACTGAAGTTGATAAGCGCTGATACTAACATAAAGGCTTATTTCAAGAAACCGCATCATCTCTGCTGCCTGGAGAACTTCAAGGTGCTTCCAGGAAAAGAACAGACCTGAGTTCCCATCCCTCCTC
Organism: Prionailurus bengalensis; assembly: GCF_016509475.1. Taxonomy (NCBI): domain Eukaryota; kingdom Metazoa; phylum Chordata; class Mammalia; order Carnivora; family Felidae; genus Prionailurus; species Prionailurus bengalensis. Next base: position 14,326,998 of record NC_057361.1, read on the forward strand.
AGCCATCATGCTTGCTCAAGGATGCCCTCCCTCGGCTCTAAGAACAGTGCCATTAGGGCAGAATTACCAGGGAAGTCAGATGAGATCATTTGTGTAAAAACATCTAGTGCAATGCCTGGCCTAGAGGAGGTATTCAGTCATAACTTGCAGGGCCCAGTGTAACATAAAAATGAGGAGAACCTTGCTTAAAAAACAGGGAAAACAGTACTCAAATATAAAACTCTATCTTTCTCAGTTTCTCTCTTGACTTGTCATGGGGCTTCTTTTTGCTATGTAAGGTCATGATAGAGAAAAAATTCAAGGTTTATATTATTAACACAAATTTTACTGCCTGCACTTGGGCCTGATGGCTACCAGGTTTCCCCTCCCACCAGCCACCTTGCCTAGCCGCTGCACTGAGACTGGGGGTGAGCTCTGAGCAGGTCGAGCTCTGCTTCCCACCGGTGTCTCTCCCTAATCCACGGCAGATGGACGACGCTTGGGGGTCCTTAAACCTGTGCACCAGGGCATGCTAGGTACCTGGATCCGGGGTGGACGAGAGGCTCATCTCCCCCAGGATGCAGCCTCTGCTAAGCTGCCTGGACATGTCGTGGCAATGCCAACTCCAGGGCAGGGCAGCTACCACACAGCCTGCCCTGAAATTTCCCAGGGTGTGCGCACCTGAGCTCAAGCAGCCTGCACCCGGGCCCCCTTGGGAGTGGATGCTGACGGCACCAATCGGGCTCTCTACCCTCTCTCCTCCTACCTGCCACCCAGCTGCTATCCCAGGCATGGGGCGGGGACGGGTGAGGGGGAGGCCAGGTGGGGCCTGGGGCACCAGACATCTTGGGAGCAGGTGTCTGAGAGCCTGTCCCGAGGAGGTAGAGGAGGCAGGACTGTGTGTGAGCCGAGGCTCCAAGCCCCTGGTACTTGTTCCTAAGTTCTGCTGGACTTCATTTTCAAAGGCAAAATTATCAAGAATTTCCAGACGGCAACAACAGAGCATTAAAGAGAGTTCAGGGCCTTTCAGAGCATGGGGCCCTGAGTGCCGACCCAGGTCATGGGTGTGTGATGCCAGTCCTACCTGCTTGCCTCCTCAAGGACTCACCCCAGCAACTGGCTCATCAAGTTCCCTCTCTGTACTGGAGAAAGCTGGACCAGCTTACAAACACATGGTAAACAGAAACTCCAAAACTTTAAAAACACATATACATCCCCTGATTCCACATCCAATGCCACAGACAGCCCTCATGTATTTACTCCATTTTGCACTCAAATTCCTAGAATGAGCTATGTTTGTCATCTTCACCTGCTCTCCTCTCTTTTTCGACCACACTCCAATCAGGTTTTGTCTATTATCGCATTAAAATGCCACTGTTACTCCCTCCGGACTCTCCGCTTACCTTTTCCTCTTACGACGGTCAGGGTGAGCAGCCTGCTGAGTGAGCGTCCCTGCAAGGGTCAGTCTGCACCGTTGCGCGTCCACATACGAGCTGACGCTGTCTCTCTAAGGCTGAGAAGAGGACCGGAAACACTCTCTCCGGGACCTGTCCTGCCTGACACCGCTCTTCTTGAAGAACATCTCAGCCACAGCAAAGATTCAAGGGAGGAATCAAGATGCTTTCCCTTCGGGCGCTTGCTTTCTTTTCCTTTCCTTTTCATTCCTCATCGAAGACAATGCCGTGTGGACACTGCATGGCCAACTCTCCTATTCAGGACATTCTCAAGTTATCGTTACTACAAGATGTTTATCTAGAGAGCAAGAGCTTGAGTTCCACATTTTTCTATTGCTGTTCTCTACTTTAAACACACGCCCCAAATTCAAATTAGGGCCAAGAGAATGTTACTGTTAGTTATGAAACACCTGGCTTCGTGGATAGAGGAGCCAGCCCTAATCATGCCACCGGTTACAGTGTTCAAAAACCAGAACTGTGTCTGTCCTCTTCTGGAAGACTTTTCTTTTTGAGATCACATCAGCATCTTGTTCTTTAAAAAGGAGCTGGTTGGCAAATTGGCTACATGTATCGGCAGCTGGTCTCACTTTTAGGAAGTCCAGGGGGAAAGCCCATTTGATTTGAAATTCTTCTGGAGTGTTAGCCATATGTGGTGCATCACAGCTCTGTTCACACGAGACTTCTATGCAGGAAAAAAAAAAAAGAAAAGAAAAAGCTCTTACTTGTTTTTCTGGGTAGGACCTAATCATACTCGTGTTCCCTTCTGCTTATAAGCAGAGCAAGTTCAACTTTTCAATCCATCGTGCCTTCATGTCTCCCAGTTTTAAAACTTCTCTTTCAGTTTAAAAATGTCCCTTTCTGGCCTAATCTCCCTCACAGATATAAAGAGCTCTTAAAGATCAAGATGAAAAAGACCAAAAGCAAAATTTTTAGATGGACAAGTATAGACAGTCTGGAGAAAAGAACAAATACATGATTCTTGAATATAAGAAAATAACACTCATCTTCGCTCACAATAAGTTAAAACTACAGTGAGACTACACTTCTCATCCATCCGTCGGGCAAAAATTCACAGACTTGACAAAACCCTCTGCTGGCAAGGCTGCTGGCAAACATTCCTGCTGGAAGGGAAAGCACCCATAGTCACTGTGGAGGGGGTTGATGCTATGTAACAAAATTATCTCCACTCTGCTTACTGCTGAGAATAGACTCATTAATATCCTTAAATCTAATCAGGTTAGAGAGCCAATTCTAGAAATCCAGAACCAATTCAGAATATTCATCCTTAAAATTTTGTTCCTCTGGAACCACTCTTGGCACCAAAATCCTATTAGTCAGGGTTCTCCAGAGAAACAGAACCAATAGGATGGATGGATAGATGGATAGATGGATAGACGGATGGATGGATGGATGGATGGATGGATGGATAGATAGATAGATAGATAGAGGAAAGTTATTATATGAATTGGTTTACACAGTTATGGAGGCTGAGAAGCCCCTTGATCTGCTGTCTACAAGCTGGAGACACAGAAAAGTAATTCAGTTCTGAAGGCCTGAGAACCAGGGAAACCCAACAGTGTAAGTACTGGTCTGAGTCTACAAGGCCAGCACCAGGAGCACTAATGTCTGAGGGCAGGAGAATATGGTTCTCTCACTTCAAGCAAAGAGCACATTTCCCTTTTTCAGCCTTTTTCTTCTATTCAGGCCCTCAAGGTATTAGATGATGCCGGGTCACATTGGTGAGGACAGCTCTTCTTCAGTCTGCTGATTCAAATGCTAATCCCTTTCAGAAACACCTTGACAAACAAACCCAGAAGTAATGTTTCACCAGCTGTCTGGATATCCCTTAGCCCAGTCAAGTTGACGCATAAAATTGACCATCACAAAGCCTAATGGGAGGAATGGATTGTAACACAGTTTATGCTACTTATTTGCAAAGGTTTCAGCAAAAGGAGGGAGAGAGAGAGGGAGGGAGGGAGGAGAGGGAGAGAGAGGGAGAGGGAGGGAGAGAAAGGGAAGGAGGAGTGCGGAGAGGGGGTGGAAGAGAGAGAAGGAGGGAGGGAGAGAGGGAGAAAAGAGGGGGAGAGAGGGAGGCAGAAAAAGAACAGAGTGGAAAGAAAGAATAATGGAATAAGGTCAGGAGAAATGTTAGGTACCTCTTGCTGAAGAGTTCACAGATGATGACTGTATTATTTTTCAACTTTTCTTAATGTTTAACAAGTTTAAAAATAAAAAACTTAGGGGACTATCTGAGAAAAATCCCTTTCTGAGCTCCACACAGCATCCTCAAGAGACAGGGGTGTGGACACAGAGTTGGAGGCTGCCATGTCCTCCTGACATTCTTTGGGTCCATGCAGGCCTCAGTAGCAATGGTGTCCCTGTCCATTCGCCCCTGTGCCTCCTGCTGTCTCTCCTGCTGGGGTGTACAGCTGGCAACTCCTCGAGCTGTGGCACTCAGCTACTCATGGCCCCGCTTTCTCTCTTCTGGCTCTCTCTTATACATGCTGTGTATCCTCTTGAAGTCCAGGTGGGACTCCCCAGGGCCCCCAGGTTCACCTTGCAGCCCTCAACCCTGAGGTCACTCTGTGCCCCTGTAGCACCTCCTCTGGTGGGTTCACAGGCCAGCATTATGGTTACTGTTGGCTTCCCTCGATAGGGCCCTTCTGGGTGCCCTCCCTGCTACCCCGGAGTGAAGGCAGCCAGGAAAATAGCATGTAGCACTTCTGCCCACATTTCATGAGCCAGCACTTGGTCATATGGTCCACAAGCTGACTGCAAGAGAGGCTGGGAAATGTAAGATTCCTGTGTACCCAAGAAGGAAAGGTCTGGTGAGTATTTATAGACCGGCTGTGTCATAATTGCCTAGAGAGGCTAGGTGAGACCAGGACTCCCTGGGGGCTCAGGCAAACCCTGTCTGACCTGAGAAAGGCTGGGGGCAGCCTGAAAGGTATGGGAAAGGGAAAGGAGGCAAAGCCCGAAGGTTCCCAACAATTCAGAGGATGACTGGACTGCCCCAGGCACACTGCTTACGGTTCCCAGGCAAGTCAGCCTGGTTGAAAGCCTTAGGACTTGGTAGACACAAAGTCTCAACGACATTAAAATAGAATTTGATTTTTTTTTAAAAATAAAATGGGTCTTACATAGACTATTTCAGGAATCCATCTAAGGTCTAGATCGGGGTTTCTCAACCTTGGTACTAGTGATATTTGGGGCTAGATCAATGTTTGTCATGGGGGCTGTCCTATGCACTGAAGGGTGTTCAGAAGCATTCCTGCCCTCCACTTCCTAGATGCTAGTGGCACCCACTCCCTAGCTGTCACAACCAAAACTGTCCCCACACATTGCCAAATACCTCCTGGGGGACAAAATCACTCTCATGTGAGGACCAGTGCTGCAGTGGATGTTAGAATCTCATGATTTCACATTTTCATAATATGTTTCCCAGGCTTACTTGTGGGGGTGACAGGCTGATGTGGGAGAGCCGAGGAGGGTCTGCCCCGTAAGTGAGGCACAAAGCGAGGGGCCCTTCCCTCGCATTAAGTTCTAATTTAATTTTAATCTGATAAAGTGGGATTTACAGAGAATATCTCAGGGCCATCTGTGCAGCAGCGATTCTCAACGGGAGCAGTACCTCTCCCCCGACAACAGGCCTCAGGGAAGTTTCAAGATGTTTGAGGATGATTCCAATTGTCAACGACTGCAGCCTATTGCTGGCATCCAGCGGGCAGGGGCCAGGGATGCCAAATGGTCTGCAGTGCCCGGGACAGCCTAGAACAACAAACTTGTGTTCTGCCCAAATGCCATTTGAACTGCTGTGGAGAAACCACCAGAAGCACGAGCAATTTTAGAGCTGTTTTCACTGCCTCATAGAAATCCTGTTTGTGCAGGATAGCTGTAAATCTAGAGATTACTGGGTTCACTTATGATACAAGCTTCCAGAGGGCTTAACTTGCCCATAGATTTCAAAAAATCATGCAGTGAACAGATGCTGATGCAAAATTCCCTTGGAGTCAGTTTCTCATGCCCAATCACAGACCAGGCTTTGAGGCGCATGGAGCTTTGTAGCATCTGGTGGGAGAAGGCTCTGTTACAAACTACACGGAGGCGCCTGGGTGGCTTAGTTGGTTGAGCATCCAACTCCTCATTTCAGCTCTGGTCATGATCTCACGGTTTGTGAGTTCAAGCCCTGCATCAGGCTCCACACTGACATCAAGAGTGCAGCCTGCTTGGGATTCTCTCTCTCCCTCTCTCTGCCCCTCCCCTGTTTGCACTATCTCTCAAAAATAAATAAATAAACATTTAATACCTAGATATCATACAAAATAACAAATATAAAATTAGGTACCAACACGAATATTTACTTAGAGTAAGAATAAAACTTGCAACAAATTGTAAATTTCAAAAAAAAGACAAATTTCCCAAACAAAAATCATAAAAATAATAGTATTTTGTGTGAATTAGCTTCCTGAATTATATTTACAATATTTTTCCCTTTTTTCTGGCTAGATACTCTGATAACGTCTTTACGTGACAATAATTTTACACCGTCATTTTCCAATGAAATAATAAAAATAATTCAGCCTTACATCCACCGTAGCTGATTGCAATGTATCTTATCGATAGAGGGGATGCCTGTTAACATATAAACTTCACACACACATGTTCTTACTGGTTAGAGTATTGCTACAAGTCTGTACACACAAGCACGAGAATTCTATTTCTATTTGTTCCAATTAATCAAAGAAAAAAGACACATTAGGTGGTTATAATTATAGATACTACATTTATTTATTTTTAAAAATTTTTTCTAATGTTTATTCATTTTTGAGAGAGAGAAGCAGAGTGTGAGCAGGGAGGGGAGGAAGGGAGACATAGAATCTGAAGCAGGCTCCAGGCTCTGAGCTGTCAGCACACAGCCTGATGTGGGGCTTGAACTCACAAACTGTGAGATCATGACCTGAGCCGAAGTCAGATGCTTAATCGGCCGAGCCACTCAGGTGCCCCCATAAATGCTGCATTAATAAGTGTATTCATTGCCTACTGCTGCCACAGCAAATGACTGCAAACTGGGTAGCCTGACACCTCAGGAGTGTATTCTCTCACACTTCTGGAAGCAAAAGTCCCAAATCAAGGTGTCGGCAGGGCCATGCTCCCTCCAAAGCTTGAGGGGAGAATCCCTCCTGTCTCTTCCAGCTTTTTGTGGCTCCTAGCATTTCTGGGCCTGTCACATCACCCCAGCGTCTGCCTCCATCTTCCCACAGCCTTCTCTGTGTCTCTGTGTGCCCTCTCCTCCATAAGGACACCAGCCATTGGATTAGTGCTCACTTTAATCCAGAATGGCCTCATCTTAACTTAATTACATCTTCGAGGACTTATTTCCCAGTAAGGTCCGTGTTAGGTGGTTCCAGGTGGACATGAGTTTTGGGGGACACTATTCACCCCAGCACACCAACTATACCCCTGGCAGGAGAACTTCCATTTTGATTAGGCGTTAATGAGAACCGAAGCCCCCACTGTGTCTGCTGATGGGAAGGGTTTTCCACAACATCATGCTATATACTTTCCAGACCTTTTTCCTCCTCCACTGTGCACACATCTTTGGTACTTGCTGCCGTAGGTCCAGCCGATATCTCAATATGGCCAGGGGACACTTTGTCACAATGCCACATGTCTTGGCACAATAAATAAGCACGACTCCAGAGACACCCTTGTATTGGGACGGCTCACAATAAATTAACTACACACACAAGTCACTGTGCACCACATAAATATTTCCCGCTAAGAGTATACTAAGCGCACCCCTAACTCAAATTGCCCTCAGCCCGATCTCAAAAACGTCTGTGGCCACTTCAACACCAGCAGATTTGAAGGAAGCTATGCCATCCACTACACGGAGCTTCCAAAGTTGCTCTGGGTGTTAACCTCAGCTCAGCGGATGGGAGAAAAAGAAAAATGGAGTTTCGTTTAAGAGGTTCCCATGGGCTGTGGTGCAGGCCTGGAAATGGTGTGATCGTTTTCACCGGCATGCACTTGGCCAAAACCCAGCCAGGTGTAGGGTGGATGTATGGCAGAGAGGAAGTAAACTTGACACAGAGGACTTAACCGATTGTGGTTAGAACGTCTTATTTTTGCAAATTTTGCAAAATCACGTGACATGTGAACATATTGTCAGGGCCCCTTCCAGGGGCTCACGAGGAGTCTCTGCAGGCGAGGGGCCTCCAAGCTTAAGCCCTGGTAGCCCATGCCAGTTAACCGTTTTGATAGGCTATCAAACTATTAAGCCAGGGAAAGGCCATAGACTGCGTAACTGGGTTTTGGCAAAGGAGTTGGCCAAGATCGTCATCGTTTTTTCATAAACAAATTATGGCCGGTCAGATGGAAGTGAACAAGCACACTCCAAGAGGCTCGCTGGTGGGTCAGCGGGAACCTGAGAAGATACCCCTGGGATATTCTAGCTACCCTCCCTATTCCAGCCACACTGGTCCCCTTGCTTTTCCCTCTCTATGCCAGATACACTCCTGCCTCAGGGCCTTTGTATTTGCTGTCCTCTCTGGGTAAACTGTTCTTCCCCTCATATTGCATGCTGGCTCCCTCAATCTTTTGAGGGACTGTGGCTGTAGTAGACAGCGACCTACCAAAATGTATGCTCCCTGTCCATATTGTAGAATTATTGCTGGGACAATAGGTGCATCTAGATAAGGATATGTGCTAAGCTGGCTGGGTTTTGGCCAAGTGAATGCCGGTGAAAACGATCACACCATTTCCAGGCCTGCATCACAGACCATGGGAACCTCTTAAACGAGACTCCATTTTTCCTTTTCTCCCATCTGCTGAGCTGAGGTTAACACCCAGAGCAACTCTGGAAGCTCCGTGTAGTGGATGGCAGAGCCTCTATTAGAACAGATGCCACCTAATGATCCCATAGTCCCTCCCCACAACCCAGTGATTAGAGCAAGAAATAAACTCTTGTATTTAGCCACCGAGATTTGAGGGCTTATTTGTTATATCAGCTAGCATTACGTTAACTAGTACAGTCATTTTTCAGGGACATCTTCCTAGATTACTGTATTTAAAATTGCAACTGCTTCCCCTCCATTCCTCCACTCCCACTCCCTGTTTTCCACTCTGGCTTAATTTTTCTCCATAGACTTATGATCATCTGACACAGCATTTAGGCTTCATGAAGACAGGAAATGTGTCTGTTGTGTTTGCTACTGTACTTCCAGCATCTACCCAATAAACCTTTCTGTGACAATATTCTGTATCTGTGCTGTCCAGTGTAGTAGCCACCGGCCACATGTATCTACTGAGCACGTGAAATGTGGCTAGTGCGACTGAATTTCTAATTTTAGTTAATTTAAGTAGCCATATATGACTAATGGCTATCCTATCAGACAGTGCAGATCGAGAACAATGGTTCAGTGTAGCCATCCAAAAAATGTCTGTTGAATTTAAGAATAAATAAATGGATTCAACAGGCTTTTGCTGAGTTTGTCATGTGCCACACGCAAATGAGATCCTTGTTACTCAGCAGTGCATTGGCCAGGGGCTAACCTGGGAGACTCACTGAGATCTTCTTGAGTTTATCATTCTATGAGTGGCCAACTCAGTGTTTGAGAAATAAACCCAAATTTTCACCCTTCTCTTTGAGTTTAAGTTGGACAAGATTCATTTCTAGAACATGTTATATTCGATCTGGGTGAGGGAATTCTTTCACTGCCATTCACAACAGTTAAAGCCAAAATAATATCAGAGAAGAAAGTTCCAGTGCTATGTGTAGTGTGATTTGAGGATAGTTAAAAAGGCTTCATCTCCCAAGAGCATCTTTAATCTTCCCTTCTTCTTCCACAGTTCTGAGCTCAACACTCAGAAGGTGATAATTATACTGTGGCAGAGACGGCATCTGGTCTCTGAAAGCCATGCTGCCATCTTCTCAGACACGTAGCCTGACTACATTTCCCAGCTTTTTGTGCAGTTAGGTTTGGTCATGTGACTGAATTATAGTGTGTATGGTTTCTTCGCAGGCTATTTTTTTTTCTTTTCCCCTCTGGTTTTGAGATTTTCTCCTTTACTGGAGTGCTCTGTAGTTTTACCACATTTTTCTAGGTGTGGATTTCTTTTATCTTGCTTGGAAAAAGATATGCTTTGTTTAATCTAAAAACTCATGTCTTTTTTCAGTCCCAGAACTTGTTCTGTTGTTATCTCTTTGAATATTGTTCTGCCCCCATCTCCCTTTAATTTTTCATTCTGCAACTTTGATTAGACATATGTTGGAACTTGCTCCAAATTAACTTTCTTTTAAAAAATTGTTTGAGAGAGGAAGCACAAGTTGGGGAGAGGGGAAGAGGGAGAGAGAGAGAGAGAAAGAGTCCTAAGCAGACTCCACGCTCAGCACAGAGCCCAACGTGGAGCCCAATGTGGGGCTTGATCTCACAACCACGAAATCATGACCTGAGTCGAAATCAAGAGGCAGACACTCAACTGACTGAGCTACTCAGGCGCCCTCGAATTATTTTCATAGTTCATTTTTCTTTACTTCTCTCTCTCTCTCCTGCTCCCCATCCACTCAGCCACATTTGGGGTAATTTCCTCACATATACCATTTAACTAATTTTCTTTTTGCCATTATTTACACTACTGTTTAGCCTGTCCACTCATTTCTAGGACTCTATTTTTCTTCTTTTTTTTTAATTTTTTTTTTCAACGCTTATTTATTTTTGGGACAGAGAGAGACAGAGCATGAACGGGGGAGGGGCAGAGAGAGAGGGAGACACAGAATCGGAAACAGGCTCCAGGCTCTGAGCCATCAGCCCAGAGCCTGACGCGGGGCTCGAACTCACGGACCGCGAGATCGTGACCTGGCTGAAGTCGGACGCTTAACCGACTGCGCCACCCAGGCGCCCCTATGACTCTATTTTTCATTAGTAAAAACTCTATTTGGTTCTCATTCAAATCTCTCTGGTCTTTCTTCATATTACATTGGGCTTTCATTCTGGTTCTCTCTTTTATGTCTTCAACTATTCAAAATATATTTATAGTGTTGTTACGATGATTCTCTAATACCCAATTTGGGGTGCCTATTCTCTTGTCTGCTGAACTTTCTAACTGTCCCTCACAATAGGTGTGTTATTCTATACAACCATAATCGTTTATTGTGAATTCTTCTTTAGTGGACTGTATTTTTTTTTTCCTGGAGTCCTGTGAGTCACTAGCTGTGAAAATGGACCCGCAGAGTGGTTTTACATTTGTTTCAGTTGGGAATTCTGGAGTTTTCAAAGGTTCTAGATCCATTTTTATGTTAGTTGTTTGGCTTGTGTTTCCTGTGCCATACAGGTAATGTAAACTCAAATTCTACACCAAGTAGGGTGTAATCCTGGGTTTTTCACCTCCTGCACAGGCTTCCCTCCACCCAACGGCCCAGCCACCAGCCTCCTCATCATCCCTGGGCCAGGTTTGCTTTCCTGGCAAGCCTGTCATGTCCCTTTTCAGCTCCTGGATAGGACAGCAGTCTGAGGTGAGATCTTCATGGTCCTGGGGTACCTGTTTGGCCTTAGTGCTCTGACTTTGATTCCGTTCTTCCTGTCCAGGCACTTGGGGATTTCCTTTATCCTTTTCTGAGCTCTTGTATATATTTAAATTCTGGGGATATGTTTTTCGAGAATTTCTACATATTAGTAATAGAAGAGAGTTCTTATCATGAGCTCAGTCTGTTTTATCACTGGAAGAAGCCTCCTGTTGATTCTTTTTAGAATGTCTCAGAACTCTCCAACCTCTTTTCTCTGATTTACTTCTAGCATTCTTGTGACCGCAGGGGGCTGGTCTATGGGACATTTCTAATACAGAGTGAATACCCCATTATGCAAACAAATCATAGAGTAAAATTGGTCTGAAAAAGACATGATATACTTGTGTATGCTCTTAATGATATACAATGTAAATGTCAGACAGAAGCTTGAAAATCAGGGTCAGAAAACAGTGACCTTTCCATTCTGTCCAATATGTCCTTGAGATAAACTGCATTTTTATTGCATTATATTACATTACACCACTGCAATTATATGAGACTCTTGTTGGAATTTTGAATGCTTCTCTCTATCATTTTAATATGCACGTATATTATGTATGGCAATTTGAGTGTTCTATAAACAAAATTCATTGTATAGAAATGAAATTGAAAAATACGATAATTCAATAATGCATAGAAATACACCGCAAAATAATAGTTAGGATATAAAAGAAATTATATGGCTTTTAAAAGTAAATACCTATGGCAAATAAGACCATAATATTGGGCCTTGGACAAAGAGCCACTTTGGTTTAATATATCAATATTCCAAGAGAAAAAGAAAAAGAAGGAATTCTCAAAATGATTTTTGATAACTTTCACATTTCTACCAAGTAATGTTAGTGGTATATAGAAACCATGGCATGAAAGTACTCGTAGTTTTTGCAAACAATAATTAAGGCATAACAGAAGGTTTTATTTTTCATGTTGCATGGTTCTGAAAAAAAAAATTGTAAAAAGGATCCTTTTGGCTTTTGTGAGCTCCCTCGAGAAAAATGTTGATAATAAAGAAAGATGGAGAAAAAAAATGCTGGAATTTTACAACACAAACAAGACACACAAGCCATTTTCCTAACTTCACACTGTTCGGGAGAGTGACAAAACACCAATTTCCACAAGATGGTCTGTCTCACAAATATGGAACACTTCCCATTCAAATAGGTGTCTGGGGCATTGTGGGTAAGCCAGCCAAAACGAGTAGCAATAGCATGTAAATGAAACTAGCAACCTTCCCCATCCTGAGTATTCACCCAAGTCACTGGCACACTGTAGAAAGGCTGCCAGACCTTCCAGTGACAGAAACCTCACATCTGCTGCCTCCTACGACATCTCTGAAAAGCACCACCTCCGGCCTGGAGGGTTCCTTTGTTGGTGACATGCAGTTGAGGGGAGGAAATAACATGCCATTTGGTGTCCTCCGGGCAGGTCTGTGAACAGACTTGTGCTGGGTCTCTGTTCTGCTTTTTCAACATGTTCAAGATCTGCATGTGCTATGTGCTGTAACACGCAAGTGGCAGATAAACAAACCTGTGCTGATTTCCAGGAAAATGCAATTACCATTTTAGGAGAACCATTACATTTGTCTCAACCCAAATGATTTGCAAACTGACGAACTGCAGGTTGTCCGTGTGGCTTGTAAGACAACCACCTGATCCCCAGAAGTGCAGACGCGGCCACGACTCCCAGGGAGGCCTGGGCTCTGGCAGCAGGCGCGGCCAGGCTTGTGCTCATCTCCCCTGGTCCTGACCACTTGTGTGCATTCCAGCCTGACTTCCCCGGGCCAGGACCTGCACTTCTCAACCTTTCCCAGCCTCTGAAATCTGCATGGCTCTCCTCTGTGGCAGGCCGGAAGTGCTAGGGGCTCAATGCTAGTTGCCCACTGCGATCAGGGGCTTGACAGCGCCCAGTTGGCTGCCTTCCCTTCCTTGTTTCGCTTGCCTGCTCCCCTGCGGTGTTTCCTCAGACCCATTCCCAAGCCGGCTCTGTGTAGTTGAGACCATGTTGCCAAGTCAGCCTCTGGAGGAACCCGAGCTAAGCTAATTCTCTTCTCCCAGAGGTCCCTGCAACTGAACATTTTGGCAGGCTTCAAGATGTCGAGACGTCTGGTGAGGAGGACATATATTAAAATGCTGCGTCAGGTGGGCACACGTTTTCCAGTTTACTGTTGGTGTTAAAAGCCAGTCTTGCATTCCAAGCTCACGTTGGTATACCGTGCACATCTCTCTCTCTTACTCCTTGGGTCAGACTTGCTGCAAGGTTCCTATGCTTCTAGCTTGTGGCAAGTTCGCTAGTGCCTAACAGATGCACAGGGTCCCTTCAGATGATGGTGATGCCACTAAGAGCTGTGACGGGAAACAACTCTTTTAGAGGACAGCCTCAAGAGAGGAAACTGGGCTGTGTCTGAAAGCAAAGTTATGAGTGGAGGTAAGGCCAGAATTGAGTGAATATTGACCCCCATACTTTGGAATTAAAAATACCAGTTAAAATAATTAGGCCCTTTTGTTTCAAGTAGCAGAGTCACTCTGATTGCCTTGGGTCTTGCGGGCTTAAGAACACATGTGACAATAATCAACATCTTCACCATCAATATAACTAATGTTTATCGAGCACCTGGTATGTGGGAAGCACAATCCTAAGTGTCTTACATGTATTAACTTACTTAAACTCCATAAAATGCTGAGAAGGAGGCATTATTATTGGCCCCATTTTATGGATGTGGGAACTGAGAGATTAAATAAAGGTGACAGTAGCCTTGACCTTGTGCTCACACGGGGAAAGAACAGCAGGGGTGGCCTCAGGGGAGCCTGAACGGAGCTGTGGGGCCTCTTTGCTGGCAGCTCATGGCTTCATGGCCGCCTTCTCTAGGCTCTGCCATCTCTGTGACTCAGTGTCCTCATCGTTGGGATTTTTGTGCCTGCTCCTGCCAATCAACTGCCTCAGCTTCTAGCCAGCTAATCTCTTGGTTTCTGCCTGTGCAAAGCTTGTTCATGGACACGGCCGCTCGTGACTCCTCCTCCTCAAGGCCCTTCTGCCGGGCTTCTGTCAGGCACCTCTCCTCTTCTGCTCTCCCCCACCTGCCTGACTCTGTATCTGTCACGCACACCCAGGTCCCCAGGATGATTGAGTTGTGCCAATTAATCTCCATCATCTCTATTGATGTGGAACTTTTACTCCAGGCCGCCACTTGGCTTCTGGTCACCTCTAGATCTGCTGTTCTTGGGACACATGTCCATCTCTGCCCAATCTGGTGTGGTCTGAAGATGAGGTCACATGCATAAGAATGACCTCTGACTCAGGAACTGCCTGAAAACAGGGACCATTCAGAGGGGCCTACAACATGTGGCTGATGGCCAGAGATGTGACATGCCCAGTACCAAGGAGACCTGCTAAAGATTCTGCCAAGAGTCACTGAAAACCAGTCAGTGGGCTTAAAGATTATGGACATATTTGGCCTCACTTTCTCCTTCCCTGGACTTGAGGTCTATGAGGAGCAGGGATTCCAGAAAAGTCTGAGTGCATTTGAAATAGGTAGTTGCCAGGGCTTCTGGGTAGCTCAGTCAGTTAAGTGACCGACTCTCAATTTCGACTCGGGTCATGATCCCATGGTTTGTGGGTTCAAACACAGCATCAGGCTCCACGCTGTCATAGTGTGGAGCTCTCTCTCCCTCTCTCTTGTCCCTCCCGTGTGTTCTCTCTCTCAAAATAAATACACTTGATTAAAAAATGTTTTAATATTAAAAAAAATTTTTTAATAATAGAAAAGAAACAGGTAGTTGCCCTTCCCCCATCCCAGAGACACCGAGTGCAGGGGGGAAGATCTTGGGGACATGCCCAGCAAAGGATGTCTACATCCTGTGCATGTTTCATGGCCTGAATTGGACTTTGAAAACCATGTTAGGCTTCTTATTTGAAGAGAGGTGGATAAGGTGACAAGGGTTTGTTTTCCTTTATAAACTTTTAAAATGGAAGGACAACATACATAAAGGCAAGTGCACAGATCCTAAGTGTACAGCTCAGTGAATGCTTACAAAGTAAACACATCTGTGCCACCAGCAGCCAGATCAAGATATGTTACAGGGGGCTTTGCTCAGGGCTCTGGAAGTGCTCATTACCATTCTGTAGTTCATAGGTCATAGGATCATAGAAGATGCTTTGGAAACAATTGGGCCCACATCATTATTTTTGCATAAACTAAGCCCCAGAGTGGCCAATGTCAGGCACAAGGCCATACAGTTAGAGAGCATCTGGTTTTTTGGTTTTGTTTTATTTTAAAACATCAGGCAGTTCTGATGTTGCTTAACTAAGGCAGTGCCCATGGATAAACCAGCCCACATCACCACTTCCATTTGTTTGTTCCACATGCCTCATTAACTCTTCTTATTCTGTGCTCAGTTTGTAGTCAAACCACCAAGATTTCTCCAGGATTTCTGTGTCCAGTGCTCAGGAAGATAGCTCTCTTCTCATTTCAGTAGCCAGTGGCAGCTGGGGGACACATGGCACAGGTCAGCAGAGAGTGTGGGGTCGGTGCTCTCTAGATGGTTCCACAGAGCACCCTCCTGTACCATTTCTTTTTTATTTTTTTAAATATGAAAATTATTGTCAAATTGGTTTCCATATAACACCCAGTGCTCATTCCAAAAGGTGCCCTCCTCAATACCCATCACCCACCCTCCCCTCCCTCCCACCCCCATCAACCCTCAGTTTGTTCTCAGTTTTTAAGAGTCTCTTCTGTTTTGGCTCCCTCCCTCTCTAACCTTTTTTTTTCTTCCCCTCCCCCATGGTCTTCTGTTAAGTTTCTCAGGATCCACATAAGAGTGAAAACATACGGTATCTGTCTTTCTCTGTAGGACTTATTTCACTTAGCATAACACTATCCAGTTCCATCCACGTTGCTACAAAGGGCCAGATTTCATTCTTTCTCATTGCCACGTAGTACTCCATTGTGTATATAAACCACGATTTCTTTATCCATTCATCAGTTGATGGACATTTAGGCTCTTTCCATAATTTGGCTATTGTTGAGAGTGCTGCTATAAACATTGGGGTACAAGTGCCCCTATGCATTAGTACTCCTGTATCCCTTGGGTAAATTCCTAGCAGTGCTATTGCTGGGTCATAGGGTAGGTCTATTTTTAATTTTCTGAGGAACGTCCACACTGCTTTCCAGAGTGGCTGCACCAATTTGCATTCCCACCAACAGTGCAAGAGGGTTCCCATTTCTCCACATCCTCGCCAGCATCTATAGTCTCCTGATTTGTTCATTTGAGCCACTCTGCAATGAGGTGATATCTGAGTGTGGTTTTGATTTGTATTTCCCTGATGAGGAGCGACGTTGAGCATCTTTTCATGTGCCTGTTGGCCATCTGGATGTCTTCTTTAGAGAAGTGTCTATTCATATTTTCTGCCCATTTCTTCACTGGATTATTTGTTTTTCAGGTGTGGAGTTTGGTGAGCTCTTTATAGATTTTGGATACTAGCCCTTTGTCCGAGATGTCATTTGCAAATATGTTTTCCCATTCCGTCGGTTGCCTTTTAGTTTTGTTGATTGTTTCCTTGGCAGTCTTGCACCATTTCTGCTGGCTTCAACATTCTGAGGACCTGGCTCATTCCATCTAAGGTTCTCATGGCAGAGATGATGCACTAGCCATCAGGATTGGCCTTTCCCTCCAAGACGTTGAGGTGTGGCTGGAAAGCAGCTGCCTAGTCAGGGAGTCCATTTCCCACACTCCGGCGGCGGGTGGCTCTTTGCTCGTTATGAGCACAACGTGAGTGGAAATACACATCTCACTTCTGGGCTGAGGTGCTTAAGAAGCAAGGGTACCTCCTGCAGGGTCTCTTTCCCCATTCACTGACGCTGAGAACCTATCTCAAGATGGAGGGAGCTTGGGCCCTGAAGGAGGCCATGGAAGGCCACCTGCTGAACAAGGGCCCTGCCAACGGAACTTGACATTAGTGGGAAATAAACAGCTGCTGGATTCATCTACTGAGATTCTAGTATTACCGTAACTAACATGGTTATACCCGGGATGGTGGAGGGAATCTTAACCTTTTCAAAGGCCATTTTTTAAATCGTCTCCTTTGCTTTTTCCAGCTATTGAAGACCACAGCAACCAGATGCCCTTACTTGTATAGGAAGGACAATTCTTTTTTTTTTTTTTAATTTTTTTTCAACGTTTTTATTTATTTTTGGGACAGAGAGAGACAGAGCATGAACGGGGGAGGGGCAGAGAGAGAGGGAGACACAGAATCGGAAACAGGCTCCAGGCTCTGAGCCATCAGCCCAGAGCCTGACGCGGGGCTCGAACTCACGGACCGCGAGATCGTGACCTGGCTGAAGTCGGACGCTTAACCAACTGCGCCACCCAGGCGCCCCCAGGAAGGACAATTCTTAGACATTATATGCAGAAAAATAAGGAAATGATTTTTTTTTTTGTAAATAAGAAAACATTTTCTACAGTCATGCACCTTTTTCAAGATTGTTTCTAGGAATCCCTGAGGCAGTGGGGAAAGACTAGTCCACATGGAACAAGGAAAGCCCATGAGTTAGTTGATAAGCTCAGCTCAGCACCTTGCACTTCCTTCTTTGCTAGAAACTGAACCATTACCTATATCTGTGATACACTTTTAATCAGAAGAAATGCAAATTTCTCTTTTGGAAAGCTTGTCAGTAAAGAAAGTAACCTTTATTCATAGTGCTCTTTGACCCATTTAAATAAGTTTTTCTATAATGGAAACTTAAAAAAAAAGACACATAGAATGACAAGGGTGCACCCTTTATAATGCTGATATTGGGAAAGAGTATATAATACACAGCACTGAGGTGACTGGGTTTTTTTTAATGTTTCTTTATTTTTGAGAGAGAGTGCAAGTGAGGGAGGGGCAGAGAGAGAGGGGTACAGAAGATCCAAAGCTGGCTCTGCACTGACAGCTTCTACGGTGCTATCAGCGCTGAGCCCCATGGGGGCCTCCAACTCACCCACTGTGAGATCATGACCTGAGCTGAAGTCCAATGTTCAACTAGATGAGCCACTCAGGTGTCCAAAGGTGACTGTTTTATTAGGAGTTTTCATCATGGGGTGCCTGAGGGGCTCAGTTGGTTAAGCTTCCAACTCTTGATTTTGGATCAGGTCATGATCTCACTCACAGTTCGTGGGTTCGAGCCCCATGTCAGGCTCCGTGCCAGTGGTGTGGAGCCTGCTTGGGATTCTCTCTCTCTCTCTCTCTCTCTCTCTCTCTCTCTCTCTGCTCCTTCCCCATTTTTGCATTCTCTCTCTCTAATAAACATTTTTAAAAAAGAGTTTTCATTAAAAATTTTTAATAAATAAATAAATAGTTTTCATCTCACATAGCCAGAACTGGGGCATCAAGAGAATGGCTTCTGGCATTAGACTGCCTGAGTTCAGATCCTGTCTGTACCATGTATGGACCAAGTGATCTTGGGCAAGTTCTTTAATTTCTCTATGCCTCAGTATCTCCATCCGTAAAATGGAGATCAGCAGATGTCCACCTTTTAGTGTTGCGAGAATGAAATTCTTGAATACCAGTAAAAGTGTCAGAAAGAGTGCCCGTCACACAGTAAATGTCAGCTACCATTACTACAATGCTTTGAGGCCCTGATTTGTCTGTAGTATATCTGGATTCATATCATAATATAAAAAGAAAACCAAAGAATCGCCTCACTGGGTCAGATCTGGGGTCCTTGCTGTTTCTTCCAAGAATACACAAAGGCAGCCCTCTGGGGCTAGGGAGTGGGAAACCTGAGGCCGCCTCTTTCAACAAGAAACCTAAGCTGAATTAGTACCACACAGGTTTAAGAAATTTACTAATGTACATTGAAAATTTCAAACACTCTTTGATTTAATAACTCAATTTCTGGGAGTGACTCTAAATATATTCTAATGTGTCTTATTTGTTCTAAATACAGAAAAGGCTATAGGGTACTAAGGTGTCATTTCAGGGGGACTTATAATAGCTGGAAATTGGGACTGCTCAGGTTTCTGATAAGATATAGTTTAAAAAAAAAACATGGTAAATCCTGTTGATGGAACAAACACAGGAAAATGGTGATTAGGAAAACTGCAGTAACATGGAATATGCTTATGAGCATAATGTTAAGACAGAAAAAGTAACATTCAAAATCATACCTAAAACATGACTACAACTACGAAAAGCGGACCAAAAGGTGATAGTAGGAACGAGACTGGAACCAGGACAAGGCTGGAGTTGGGTCTTGAGGTGTGGGAGCTAGGGAGTAGGGTCTGAGACAAATCAGTGTCTCATTTCAAGAGGTGAAATAAGGCAATGCTGGTGTCCCTGGGATGGCCAAGGGTGAAGAGCAGGTCAGCTTCTGGGTATGGAGACTGGAGTTAGTGCCCACACAGTGGGAGACAGGAAGGGTCCTGAGAGGTGGCTACTAGTGGCTTTAGGGGGTGTGGCCAGAGTCTGGCTGGTTTTAAAGAGCCAGTGAGAAGGTAGAAGGGAAGAAAATAACCCTGAATATCAGCAAAAGTTGTATTGGGGTGATGGGGCCTACTTTTGATGCTTTTTCTCAATTTGTATATAGTTTTCCTATTTTCTTTATTAAACATATGACAATTTTATAATGGAAATAAATTCATTTTATATAAGCCTATAGTACTCCTGTATAGCAAATACCTCAATGCATGTACACTGGAATTGAACAATTAAGTACATGGATGGCAGATGGTGGCAGCCAGATTTCTCACTGTTGGAGTGGAAATTTACAGATCAGCAAGGGGAGGAGGCTAGAACGATCCATGTGGTAATGGATTAGTTGGAGACATCAGTATGAATTTAGGTTTAGTTTAATATGGATACAGGTGGATATATATAGAAATATTTATAGAGATGTATGTATGTATGGGTTAGTATACACACCTATATTTCTTTGCTCTGTCAGCTGAGCCACAATACCCCAGTAACAATGAGCAAACCTACTTCCCAGATACTTGTTTCTAATACTAGTCTCCAATGAAAGGAACCAGGGCTCCTTGGAGAAATTGCTGATTCCAGGAAATATACAGAATGAGCCTGGAGTATCTTGTAGTGCCAAAAAGTAAGGAAGTGCTTTCTCTTTCCCTCTCCTTCTCCCTCTCCCCTCCCCCCCCCCACTCATGCACACACATATACAATGATAGAGTATGTTAACTGGTCAGAAGGGTAAACTGAGAAAGCTCCCCATCGCCAAAGCTGGACGAATTTGAGCAACAAAATATATAAAGTAGTATTGGGTTCTAACCCAAAATATAAAATAAATATCCCTGAGTCCCTACTGATATAAATAAATCACTGAATATCTTAATAAATGGAGGGGAAGAGACACTCTCCTGTGCAGGAGAATTCCAAATAAATTATGTAGATAATTCACCCTCAAGGAGGTAGAACACAACTCCCCACTCCTTAGGTGTGGGCTACCCATAATGACTTCCTTCTAAAGAAGACAGCATGGAAAGGGGAATAAAGACTAACTTCACAGTGGAAAAATCTGGAACACTACCTCAGGCAGGTGACCAAAGCCAATATCATCAGTCATGTTGACAGCACATACCCTTGATATCAAGTGATGAAAATGGCACTTTACATCTGTGATCTTCCTCCCCAAACCCATAACTTTAGCCCAATCATGAGAAAAACATCAGATAAATCCCAGCAAGGGGAGCATTCTACAACATACCTACCCAGTACTCTTCAAACCTATCACGGTCATCAAAGACAAGGGAAGTCTGAGAAACCATCACAGCCAAGGAGGAGATGCGACAATTACATGTAATGTGGAGTCCTGATATCCGGAAAAGTGGCATTAAGTAAAAGCCAAGCAAATATGAATAAACTATGGACTTCACTTAGTAATAATGTATTGATATTGGTT
This sequence comes from Prionailurus bengalensis, assembly GCF_016509475.1. NCBI lineage: Eukaryota > Metazoa > Chordata > Mammalia > Carnivora > Felidae > Prionailurus > Prionailurus bengalensis. The sequence continues at coordinate 14,347,885 of NC_057361.1, forward strand.
CATTAATTGTAATGAACGTACCATACTGATGTAACATGACAACAATAGGAGAAACTGTGTTCAGAAGGTGGGTATACAGGAAATCTTTATACGATCTGTTCGACTTTTTTGTAAATCTAAAACTATTCTAAAAAACAAAGTCCAGTTGATGCTCATTATTCGCGGTAGTCATGGGGTGAACTGGTATTGGTGAATACTGAGCCATTACCCTTGTCCGTGAACCTCAGGTCACAACACTTCTGGATCAATACGGAACCTTCTTTTATGTGTGTTCCTCTTTAAAGAACCTCATTTACTATAGAGTTGATTCATTAGCATTGAATTGATGGCAAATGGCACTCCAGCTCAAGCCAGAAAGAAGCTGATCTAACACACATTTTTTCCATGAGGCACAGCTCAGCCTTCTTGCACTAGAAAGCACTTCAGCACTATTCTTGGGGGCCATTTTAAACAGTGAAATCACCCACAAAAGGCACAAAACATGCAAAAACCATGACACTAAACAGACCACAAAAAGGACCTTCTGTGCAGTATGAGAGCTGATACAAGAAAGCAGAACATCACCTTGTTCCTCCCCAGGTGGGAACATGCGCATTGCACAACTCAAATTTGTCACCCTGCACATATGTCACATTCACAAATGACTGCAAAATGCCACAAGTATTGATTTGAGGGTTACAGATAAATTGTAGCAAGCAGGTGAATTCACAAACATGGAATCCATGAATAATAAGGGCCAACTGTATGGTAATTTTAAAAAGCTTATGAATATGTTCTTAAATAGCCTAAGTTTTCTCCATAACCCACTACAGATTTCTCACTTTTGAGCTTGTTAAACTCTACAATTTATTCATTTATCCATCTATTTAGTTATTTAGTCTCTACTTGTGCTGTGTAATAGCTACATGTGGGTTGGTACTTTAAATGCGGTTAGTCCGAAGTGAGTTGCGCCACAAGGATCCTCAGCAGATTTTGAAGACTTAGTACAAAGAAAAGAATGTAAACTATCTCATTAATGATTTTTATATTGATTACATACTGAAATGGTAATATCTTAATATAACTGGTTCAATAAAATATACTAGTAAAATTAATTTCACCTGTTTCTTTTGACTTTTATAATGTGGCTACTAGAAAATCTAAAGCCACACATGTAGCTTGCATTTTATTTCTATTGGGCAGCACCAATCTACATCATCTCTGGGGAAAATGAATTCCATCATAATATTTGTAGCATGGGGAAGAACACAGGACTACAGGATCATTTTATCCTTAGAGGGACCATTTAATCCTCTCCTTTTAGGGTACTAAGGCTCAGACAGGTGAAGCACCTTGTCCAGCTTCACACAGCCAGTTGCTGGCAGAGGACTCAGATCTCAGTCTCCTGTCTTCCAGTCCAGTCTCTTTCCCCTTGATCTTCTCCCCTACATGTCCCCACCCCTCCAATAAACACATCCAAACAGCCCGCATCACCTTGCAAGGGAAAAACAGCATTGGCTCTTCCTGAGTTGAAAGAGACTATTTCATGAAATCTTGCTAGATTTCTAGAAGTAGGGCTGTCAGATTTACCAAATAAAAATACAGGATGCTTTGTTAAAATTTGCATTTCTGAAATGCAAGCTTAACTGGGTATCCTGTATGTATTAGTAGGCCATTTAATAGTTTGGACGTACTTATACTAAAACATAGCTGCTGCTTATTTGAAATGCACATTTAACTGGTGTCCTGTCTTTAATCTGGCAACTCTGCTATAAAGCCTTTGAGGAAAGAATCTGTGATTTCTGCCAGGCACTCAGAAACTTATCTTTCTGTGTTCCTCCAAGGAAGAGCACAACCCAGTGAGTCATTCGGCGCTCCATAATAAACAAGGGAATCTCTAGACTTGCCTTCCTGTCTGCAGGCTGTTTCGGCTGTCAGTGCTATCCTCCCAAACAGCCAACTTACCGGGAATCAAGCTGCAGATCTCGACTGTCCCTCCCAACCTTTATAATCAATTTAAGTTGGGCGAGATGCCAGCTTTAAAAAAAAATGCACAGAACCAACTCTTGTAACTATGGAGATAAGACAGAAGGAAAAACCCAAGGAAACAGACAAGCTCTCCTTTTCTTTACAGAAGCTCTTCTAAATGTAACAGGCAACAATTGGTAAAAACATCCCAGCCACTTCCTGGACATGTATACATATCAAACACAGCAAGGCAAGAGCTCATTGGATTTTCCATTTTGTGATTTTGCTTTCCTTCATTACTATTGTTTTGTAGCATACTAAACAGGGAGTGGGTAATAGAAGTGGTCCATCCAAGGTACAAGCAAAAAGCAGGTACAGGTAATGACGGGTCCAATGCCTGTAGAGAATTTTAAAACAATAATAACACTGACTAAAAGTTGTTCTGCTTTTTACTACCCCGTGTGCTGGCAATTCTAAACAGCGTCATTGATAAAATACTCCTCCCACTGCAACTCCTTCTCCCCACCCATCCTTGAAAGTTCTGATATTAACCAAGGCCATCAACCATTTTTAAAAACCCTGCTTTACAGAGCTTTGCTTTTTTGCTGTTTGTGGGGTGGGCAGTCGGGAGGAAGTGGAAAGGAGAGCATAAGAGCTACATGGGGATGCTTAAGCCACCAAAACAGCAGGAGTTTCAATGAATGCAGATTTCCCTCTGATGAACATACAGGGCTATGTCTTAAGGTCTCCAAGGATGAAGAGGCAATTTTATAGTAAAAGGAGCACTGGAATCGGAGTCATGACCCCTGGGTTCAAGATGTGGCTCTGAGTTCACATAGTGTGTGACTGAGGAAAAAAGGTCTGGCCTCTCTGAGCCCCAGCCTCCTCCCTATCAAATAGATGCTCCAACCACTCCCCACCTGTCTACTTCACTGGCTCGGCTTGTGCACTTTATTTAAAAAAAAATTTTTTTTTTTTACATTTATTTATTTTTGAGAGATAGAGAAAGGCAGAGCACAAGTGGGGGAGGGGCAGAGAGAGAATGAGACACAGAACTGGAAGCAGGCTCCAGGCTCCAGGCTCTGAGCTGTCAGCCCAGAGCTCGACGTGGGGCTAGAACTCACAAACCGTGAGATCACGACCTGAGCCGAAGTTGGACGCTTAACCGACTGAGCCACCCAGGTGCCCTCGGCTTGGGCAATTTAAAGAGAAAACATACATGGTGCGCCTGGGTGGCTCAGTCGGTTAAAGTGTCTGTCTTCGGATCCACTCATGATCTTGCCGTTTGTGAGTTCGAGCCCCGTGTTTGGCTCTGTGCTGACAGCTCAGAGCCTGGAGCCTGGAGCCTGCTTGGGATTCTGTGTCTCCTCCTCTCTCTGCCCCTCCCCTGCTCGCACTCTGTCTCTCTCTCAAAAAGAAATAAATGTTAAAAAAAATTTTTTTAAGGAGAAAATGTACAAAACCCTATAGGTGTTTTCCTTATCTTCAAGACTGAAACTGAACCACCACCCATCACAACCTCACTTTCACCCACAAGAAGGGGAAAAGAAGTGGAAGATGAAGTTCCCTTTAAGAGCATGACCCAGACATTACACACAGTCACTTCTGCTCCTTTCTTATTGCTTAAGAGGGAGTCACGTGGTCTCACACTCTTGCCCCAGAGGCTGAGAACCATAGTCTCTAGCTGGGCAGCCAGGTGTCCAGCTAAAACCTGAAAGTTCTATTTCTAAAAATTAATAATGATATAGTGTGATGATATGCAGTCCAATAAGCTAGTGAACAAAAGTGTTTTTGTTGTTGATTGCTCTGATGAATGAAACAAGATGAAAAATTCTATCTTTCCACTATGGCTGCTGAGTTTTAGGTACATATCAATGTAAATTATCCTGGTTTCAATGGAGAATAAATTCTTAGAGCGCTGGATTTGAAAGCACTTTTGTCTGGGGCCTTTGTGTGACTGTTCTCCCGGGAGACTTTGTCAGTGTGAATTTGGATCCATCTTATGAATATAGTCCTGTGCTTCTCAAGGACTAAGCCCGAATCCCAGGAGAAACATGGAATTTAGACCATCTTGCCACTGTACTGACCCTCTCCAGCAAGCTCATAGCTGAAAAAGCGGTACATCATCTGGTTAGTGCCTTATCATCCTCGAGGTCTGGTGTCACTGCCTCCATAATTAAACACAGACCATTAGCTATAACCCACTGCACCCACATCAATTATGCCAGTTTGGATAACAGCTGCAGAAACCCTCCTTTCCTGTCTTCCGCCACTCTGGAAATAATCCTGCTTGTATCACACAGGTATAGTTAGAACTGCCTCGGTTTTTCTATCAAATATCAAATTAGCAAGGTGGCAATGCCATAATGGAACAGAGCTTTGTTCTTCCATACGCCGATTAAAAGGTAATTTAACCTCTTCCAAAGGTGGTCTAGCCAATCCCCAGCAGTATTGACATTGTGTTAATGAGAAATTGCTCTCCAGAGTGATAAATTAGCCCTGTGAGACAAGTATGAAAACCCATCTTCACGCATGGTCCAGGCTTAAGAAGCAAACTTGGTAGTTTCATCACCCTCTGCCTGGCCCAGTGAAATCCCCAGAGACTCACACACTGTATCTGAAATGCCGCAACTGCACAGACTGAAACACACACTCGTAGCCTCCTCAGTAACGCAAGCTGCCTCAACTCGCTGATCTCCTCGCACACGCTAGTCGAAGCTGACTGTGCCTCAGCAGGTTCATCCACCTCACTCCTCGGGGAGAAGAAAGTCCGTTTACCATGCAAAGGGAGAGAGCCATGCCAAAGAGCCTCAGAATGTGGGAGGACCCTGAGCACTCTCTTAATCTAATGTGCTCATTTTACATATGAGAAAGCTCAGGCCTGGAGAGATGAAATATCTTGGCCAAAGCTATAGGAAGCTCAGGCAGCAGAGATGGACAAGAATCCGTTTTCTCACACAATGAGGTCACTATTTTTACCCTCCTCTAGATACCCTACCACATAGACTATGACTTAGACACCAGCTGTCACATCATCTGGAGACCTTCAGGTAAAGAAAACATTCATCTTGCTTGAGAATATGAGCCTCACTTCCTCTAGCACAGCAGATATAAATCTCAATCCACAAAGCCAGGTGAGCAGGACACACGATTTTGTTTTATTTTCTATAAAGCAACCAGACCCATCCTGCCAAGCTGGAAATTCAGTCCCAGGCATCCTTGGGTCCTCTCCACAACTCTTCTCTCTCTTTTTAATTTTTTTTTTAATGTTTATTTGTTAAACATTAAGAGAGAAAGGGAGACACAGAATCTGAAGCAGACTCCAGGCTCCGAGCTGTCAGAATAGACCCTGATGCAGGGCTCGAACTCACTAACCGTGAGATCATAACCTGAAGCCAAAGTCTGATGCTTAACCGACTGAGCCACCCAGGTGCCCCTCCCCCACTCTTCTAAGTGCATCGAGGCTCTGTGTCTCAGGCAGTGCTAAGATATCAGGATGACCGTCTGGACCTGCCAGAGATATTATCATTGAGATGTCACAGATCCAGTGCACAGGGTCCCTTCACCTCCCCAGGCTGCTGGTTCTAAAGCCCTTGCTGGTTGGAAGCTTAGGCCTTGGTCCTCCTTCTCTCAGCTTCCTTATCTGAAATCTGCCTCCTCCTGGTCCTATCAAGATGAAGAATGTAGGGACCCAGTGCCCTCTAGGCTCTTAGACTTATCTCTCCTGTCCCAAGTCAGAGGAATTCCTTCAGAAACCCTTTTTGTTTTCCTCAAAAGTGTTACCTTTCTTGCCTCACACTCTAGGACACCATTACAATTCCCTGGAGGGATCGAGCCTTTTGGAAACAAAAACCAGGAAAGGAAATGTGTTGTAGGTAACTTCTACTCTTTATCCAGCCCCAAACCTTCACCATGACAAGAAAACAGAGGCGGGGAAGAAAGGGAACTGTGCAGGGAGGGGAAAAATTAATGACCTCTCAAAAATTACACTGCACAAGGGTGATTTAAAGTTCCATGAAAGAACAAAGAACCCCAATCCCCGTTCGTTCTTTCTGGGAAAAAGAATGCCCAGGGAAATTGTCCCAGCTTCATCTTGTAAAGGAGCTCGAAAGGCAAGGAGTCATTTCTCTATCCTGAGGGAGGCTACTATGTAACTTCAGAATGTAGCAGTGGCCTTCCTCACCACATGACTGTTTCTCAACTCCTTGCCACCTGGCTACGGATGCCACCATTCTTCAAAACAACTCTGTGGAAAGTCCCCACTGACCTATCTGTACAGTCCAGTGGCCAACGATGCTTCATCTTCATCCTCTTTGACCTTCTCTTCCTCCCTGAAACTCTTTCTTCTGTGGGGTGGTTGGTAATGCTGGATTGTACTGGTTCATGCTCTTAACTTTCTGATCATGCCGTCTTTATTCCTTTGCCTTTTCTTACTTTCCTTTCCACTAATCAAGGGCATTCTTTAGGGAGCTAATCTTAGCCACCTTCTCTTCTATCTCTATTCGATTTTCCTCCTTGATTAATCCAGTCCTACACCTTTTATTGTCTTTAAATCTACACCTCCAGCCCCGCTCAATTTCTTGAATTCTAGACCCAGAATCCCAACTGCTGGACGTGCCTCCATACCTCAAATTTGCCATGTTCAAAACCAACTCATCTTTCTTCCCTTTGTGACTTTCTTGCTCCATTAATGCATCACCATTCTTCCAAACACTGGATCCAACTTTGACTCCTCCTCTCCACTGTCTTTATACACCATACTGTTTTTTTAAAGATGTTTATTTATTTATTTTGAGAGAGACAGAGAGAGTGGGACAGAGAGAATCCCAATCAGGCTCTGCACTGTCAGCATGGAGCCCGATGTGGGGCTCGACCTGAGGCGAAATCAAGAGTCAGATACTTAATTTACTGAGCCACCCAGGCACCCCTATAACACCACACTGCTTAAATCTAAATAGATTTTACCTCCTCAAATGGAATATTCCAGGTATTATATGACAAGTACAGAATAAAATGGAACTATCCATCTGCACATTTATGCCATTAATGTCATATAACATTAAATTAACTATGGCTATAATTTTGGCCTTTATCCTTCCATAATTTCTTCTATACAATTATGTATTTTTACATAAAAGGGACCATATTATTTGGAACTTGTTTTGTCAGTTACTATATCACAAACACTTTCCTGTGCCATTAAATGTTCTTTTATACAGTAATTGTTAAATTTTAAGAGTATACCAGAATATCTAAGGCTGCTTGTTAAAAAAGTATTTCCCTGGACCCTCCCCTAAGGACACTCATTCCATATTCTGGGGATAGTCTATGAACCTATATGCTTAGCCAGCACCCCAGAAAATTCTAATGCATAATGTTTTTAGATCCCAGTTTGAGAAACACTGTTGGTTCAGCACAAAATGTAAGGATTCCTCCTTTTTTTGTTTACATTTACCATAATTTATTACCAATCAGCACCGACATGTATTTAGGTTGCCCTCCAAGTTTTAAATATCATTTTAGTTCTGCACTGACTTTAATTTCTAGGCTCTCTCTTTATCATTCCCTCCACCCATCGATGCATATAATTTTTCTTTAGGGTAAATTCCTAGAATTTCTGGGTCCAAAGGACATGCAGAATTGTATGTTATATATGCGGTAATATATGCTATTATAGTATTTGTTATATAATTATATATAATATACCAATAGTCAAATATAATAAATAACAAAAATTAATACATTAATCACCTGCTATGGAATGTAATAATATATAATATATATTAGTTTATATATGTTCAGGTGCGGTTTTATTTGGACCCTTGCACAAGATTTATATTCATCCATGTTAATCTCATCTGGCTATATTTCACCCATTGCTTCAAGAGTCATGTTACTTTTTTTAAAGATGATTTTATTTATTTTGAGATATATATATATATATATAGAGAGAGAGAGAGAGAGAGAGAGGAGAGAGAGAGAGGAGAGAGAGAGAGAGACAGACACAGCACGAGTGGGGGAGAGGCAGAGAGAGGGAGAGAGGGAGAGAGAGAGAGGAGAGAAAGAGAGAGACAGACACAGCACAAGTGGGGGAGGGGCAGAGAGAGGGAGAGAGAGAGAGAATCCCAAGCAGGCTCCACACCATCAGTGCAGAGCCTGGCGCGGAACTCAAAACTCACAAACCATAAGATCGTGACCTGAGCTGAAATCGAGAGTCAGATGCTTAACCAACTCAGTCCCCCCGGCGCCGCAAGAGTCATGTTACTTTTATATCCCTACTCTCCAGTGAAAGTATTTGTTATTTTTCTAATCTCCTGCATATCTGATATGTAGCTAATATACTTTTTTCCAAATTGCAGATGAGAAATAGTGAATGGAATGAAGTTGAGAAATGCCTTCCTGCTCCACCAGAAACCTATATTGCTCAGCACACTTGTTCATTCTTTCTTTAAACAGTAACAACCTAATTTTAATAGTGATTGGCTTATGATTCTACATGTCATCTTTAAGGTCGTAGGCATAGAACTTACCAAATATTTGCTGATGTTCATGTCCACTGCCATCTACCTCTTGGCTCTGATCTACCAATACAGGGAGAAAAATAAGTGTATTGTTTCTTATATCCAGATTAAGGCTGCTTAACACAGGTTCATAATGCTGTCGTGGCATACAATATAAGGCATGTATTCAGTTCGTGTGTCTCAGGGTGAACTGGGGGCTCTGTCCATCTTCTAAGCAGGGTACAATTGTTGTGGTCCCTCTAGTGAGGGAGGGAGAGAGCAGGGAACGGAAATAGAAGGCAGGATGCAGAGGGCTCATATAGGCTCTGGGAAAGCAAAGGGAAGAGGCTGGGAGGTGAAAAAGGGAGAGAAGCAGAAGAGGGATGTAGGTTGCCTGCGAGTGTCAAAAATGACAGCAATCATCATCATCATCATCATCATCATCATCATCATCATCTCTATTATCAGTCAAATTTATTATATGTCTAACATTCTGGTAATGCTTTGCATGTATGAACACATCTATTTTCCTAACAACTTTGAAATGTGAGTGCTATTATTGTCTCCACTTTGCAGATAGAGTAACGGAGGGACAGAAAGACTAAGAAGCATGCCCAATATCACAAAAGTATTAAGTGAGACAACCAGCATTTGAATCAGGCCATCTGATGCTCCCTTTTAAGTGTGCAAACTGTTCGCCACAGTGTATATTATGTGCCACCATTACTACATTCTAGTTACTATTATTATTGGGGCACGTGTGTGTGTATGCACACATACACCATGGCCAGGAGGTGAACTGCCATTACCTTTGTTATGTGCACACAAATGAGTTAACTCTGGGAATCTCTTTTTGCGCTTATGTGGAAAGAGTACTTTGAGGAAGTGGACATTTAGTGGTGTCCATACTTAGGGTAACCAACTTGTCCCAGGTTTCCTGGGATTCCACCAGTTTTAGCACTGCAAGTCCCATGTCCCAACTGTATGTTTTATTATTTCTTCCCACTGAATACACAAGGGGGCATTGTAACCATTCAGTCATGCATTCCTCAAACATTTATTGAGCGCCTAATCAGAGGTGTGATTGCTGCCCAAGAACCTAGCACTGAAGATGGGGTGGGGTGCCAGGAAAGTGAGGACCCTTCCATAATCCCAAATCAAAAAGAGTAAAATATAGGTATTTAAATGGACAAATGCTTACATGGCATTGACTCTGTGCCAAGTACTATAATGAGCACTGTACATTTTAGCTCATTTAATCCTCATAAACAGCCTATGGCACGGTCACTATCATTATCATCCCCACTGTAAAGAAGTGGAGGCAAAGAGGGGCTAAGTACCTTGCACATTGCATGGCTGGCAAGTGGCACAAAGCCAGATTTGAACCCAGGCAAGGCCCTAATTGCTCCAGAGCCCATGTCTCTAACTGCTGTGGCAGGCTGTGAAGAAAGGGCCTGAACCCCTCCATCAAGAACTCCGTGTGCCCTCAGTGTCTTCCTAGCCCTGCTTAGAGGTTTGTCCCTAGCTCAGCAGTTCTCAACCTTGAAGGTTGAATTGAACCTTGAAGGCACAATTATAATCACCAGGGAGTTTAAAAGATAATACTGATTCCCCAGGGCCCCACTTGCAGAGATTTTGATTTAACTGAGCCACCTTGACCTGGACATCAGGATTTTTTAAAGCCTCCCTCAAGGGTCTTATGTATAGCTGGGTCTGAGAACAAGGTGGCCAGACCCTCCCCTCTAGCAAGCTGGGCTGAGTCTTCTAATCCAGGGCTTCTCAAATGCTAGAATGCGTCTCAGTCGGCTAAGAACTTGATTAAAATGCAGATTCTGATTCACTAGGTTTGGGGTGGGAATGGGAGGACCAGAGATTCGGCATTTCTAACCAGCTCTCAGGGTGCTGATGTTATTGGTTCATACATCACACTTGGGGTAGAAAGGATTTTGAGGCAAAGTGTAGTCCATAGACCTACTGAGTCAGAATGTGCATTTTAATGCACATTTGAGTTTGAGAAGTCCTATTCAAACCCTGAGCTGCCAAAAGGTTCTGGGAGTGGGTTTCAGATGTGCCAAGGTACTGCTTCCCCTTGGCTCTTAGAAATTTGGTTGGTGACCTCCAGGGCACTACTGCAAAGCAGCCTCACTGACCCTGATCCTATGTGTATGCAAATGTCATGTCTCACCGCTGACCATCATGGAGAAAAGAGTGGGAAGTCCTGCTCTAATACAGTCTTGTTGCCCCCTTCCCTCATACTCCCAGCAAGCCTTTGCTCACGCTGTTTCTTCACTGGACTTTGACCAGCCTTACCCAATTTCTGAAGGTCAAGTTCCTGTCCTAATTCCTCCTCTATGGAGCCGTTCCCATTCCCATGTGGCCATTTCAAACCAACAGACGTTCTTTTTTTTCATATAACAAATGCCAAATAACATTTCCTATGTTCCAAGTACTGCTCTACACCCCTAACATTATTCATCCATCCATCCATCCATCCATCCATTCATTCAATCCCCACTTTACAGGCAGGAAAACTGAGGCACAGAGCAGTGGAATAAGTTGCTCAAGGTCACACAGCTAATAAGTGGAAGGGTCAAGATTCAAACCCAAGTAATCTGGCTTCGGAGTCACCACACTGAACCACAATGCTAAGATTCTTCTCACTGGTGTGGGACTTACAGAAGAATTCGCAAATAATGCCAAGTGTGGACAGAGAAAGAAGATGTATGAATTTATCGTGGCTGGTATGACAAACTACTACACACTGGGTGCCCTGAAACAACAGTAATGTATTCTTTCACAGTTCTGGAGGCCAGAAGTCCAGGCTCATGCTGTTGGCAGAGTCATGCTCCCTTTGAAGGCTCTAGGGAAAGATCCTTCTTTGCCTCTTCCTGGCTTCTGGTGGTGACCAGCTCACAGACACACAGGCACATCACCCTGATCTCTGTCTCCATCATCACATGGACTTCTCTGTGTGTCACTCTGTGGCCTCTTCTTTGCTTATAAGGACACCAATCATTGCATCAGGGCCCATCCTAATCCAGTATGGCCCCATCTTAACTTATTATATCTGCAAAGACCCTATTTCCAAGTAAGGTCACATTCTGAGGTCCCAAGTGTACATGAATTTGGAGGGCTGGGGGGAGACACTATTCAACAGAGTACAGGAGAGCACAGAGATCGTTGCAGGACAGCAACTGTCTCTTACAAATCCTCAGCTACTATCAGTTTCAAAATGCTGCTGAGAGGCCTTAGGACCTCTGACTAACACTTGCCAGATTCAGCTGAGGTGTAGCAAGCCATGGAATAGCTGTAAGTTTTGGTCAACAGACTGCAATTTCTTCAGTGCCAAGAGAACATCATTTAAAAACTTCTGCACACTGTCCAATATCTGATTGTGCTTGCGGGTTCTCCCCAGACCAAATTAATCAGATTAATTTTATGTGTACAACGAGTATGATAAAACTGCTGCTTTTGGAGAGTTTGCAGGTGGCAGGCGCACAGGTGAAATGGAGCGGCCGTGCATTATCTAGGCTAGCATATGATAGTGAAGTAGCCTTCGGTAGCCTGTGGCGGAGATCTTCTGCGGGAGCTATTTGGACATCGGAGCGTCTCTGTGAAATATCCAAGCCCGGTCTGTGATAAGCTAAGGAGTCTTGTCGTCAGCACTCCTGGGCCGCAGCATAGATACTCTGAGCCAAGATCATCTGAGGCAATGTGCAGAGGAAAGTTCCAACTCCAGGACAAGAACCAGAGAGGATGGTGTCCATACTGCCTACCTCACCATGTCAATACTGAGCTCCTAGAGAAGGAGATAGGTGCTGCCATGGTTTCAGGTGCTCAACATGATGTGTGGGTTCTAAATGAGTCGGTATTAGAGCACTTAGGTGCTGGAGTTAAAGGTGAAGCTGCGAACACTGAGCAAACAAGTGAAAAATTCAGGAACATAAGTGACAAAAAAGTGATTGAAGTGGGAAAAAAAAAAAAAAGGATCTTGAGGACACCACATCCGTAACTAATGACACTGGTGGAGAAGCTGCTTCTGAGGATAAGTGGTAGTGTTACTGAGTGCAAGAAACTGAACTCTCTAGACCAGAGACAGGTGTTGCTGTTGTTGGGCCCTGAAAGATTAGTATTTAGACTGTCCTAAGTGAGCCCATCATCCTTTCGTTCCTGTTATCACTGCCACACCTGCAAAGAAGGAAAGTGAAGGCACTGATGTTCCTTATTGCCAAAGCACCATTTTGGCCCCAGTTATCTGAAGATCTGTAAGAAAAGGAAGAAAAACCCCAATTTCCTGATCCCTGCAGCTCAGTGAAATTCTCAGATGTGGCTCACAGTTCTGAAAGCCCAGAGACCATCTCAAGCACGAGAGAACAATCAGATGGCCTTAGAAAGCAGAGACCAGACACACAAAATACAGAGGACTGACTAAATCTCTTGAAGCTGTGTAGCATATGTGAGAAGTAGCCATGAGACAGAATTATTATTCCCGGAAGAACAGGCCACCTTGTCACTTGTTCCCACTGCAACAGATGATTAAAGAATCCTGGGGCTTCATGCCCTCTTTGCAAGAACATTCAGCTGGTTATTAAGGTTTTTATGGTCTAGCTGAATGGGCAAGTCGCAGAGAAATGACAACCAGAGCCAGGTCAGGGATAAAATTGTCAGTACAGAGCATCTTCACTTAGTGTGATCCACTGTATCCGTTCCCTGATTCATGCAAACGTCCCTGTGCCAGGACATTTTCACTTCTAAATTCATAAGGAATTGGAGAGCAATTCTTCAAAACCAGCTCATTGATCTGGGGGCTCTATTTCCATGAAAAAGCTACTTTAATCACTCACATCCTTCCTCTAAAAAATAGGTTCTGGGAGGGAGCAACTACAAAGACAAACAAAAATACATCCATTCACCAAATTACCTGAAGATTAACCTTCTCCCTAGTTTTCTTCCCCATCCTTCTCTTCTATTCTGTTGGAAAATGTTCTTTGGCACAAAAATCCAAGGTGGCTATGAGAAAAACACTAAAGCTAACAATCAAAACACAAAAATTATGAGACATGTTACTGATCATTTACATTACAGTCAAGCTACATGGATCTGAGAAGCCAAAAGGAAAAATAAGCTTGGAAAACAAGAGATTTGTTCCACATGTGCCCAGAACGATGGTTATCAAACTTTTTGCTAATATACCCCTCAAAGAATTTTGAGAAACTGTATGCTCTTTTCCATGTGAAATCTTTTTTCATTTTTTAATGTTTATTTTTGAGAGAGAGAAAGAGAGAGAGAAAGCAAGAGTGAAAGCATACACACATACATGAGCAGGGGAGGTTCAGAGAGAGAGGGGGACAGAGCATGTCAAAGATCCACACTGACAGCAGAGAGCCTGATGCGGGGCTTGAACTCAAGAACCATGAGATCGTGACCTGAGCTGAAGTCAGACACTTAACCGACTGAGCCACCCTGGTGCCCCTCTTTTCCACATTAAAAAACTGAGATATAATGAACATACCATAAAATACACAGATCTTAAATGTTCTTTTCCTGTAAGTTTTAAGCATTTGAGAACCCACCACCCAAAACAAGCTATAGAACATTTCCATAACCTGAAAATCGTCCCTCTGGCCCCTGTGCAGGTGATCTTCCATGTCCTGACTCTCACCCAGGGTTAGTCTTCGTTCTACACATCTTTAATTTGACATCTAAATTTGCAAAATACACTTAATTGCTTACAAAGGAAGAAGTGATCAGCTCAAGTGTTCCACAGTTCCTTCACTGACAGGGAAGATGGAACCACTGAGTGTATTATTGGTCGCTTGTTATGCGCGGAATTTTACTCAAAGATGGCTACTTCTCATACTTTGGGCCCCAGCACTCTCTCAGCCTTTTTCATGTTCTTTATTTATTATGTCCTGAATAACACTACCTCATCAGTATTGGTAAGAACATTTGCAACCAATAGTTTAGTGCTCTGAGTGAGCCAGTCAGGCCCACAGTACCCTTTCTAGAATGCTGCCTGCCCTAACAAGGAGGTAGGAATGTGTGCTCCCTGCTACAGTTGATCATTCAAGTTGGCATGTGTCATAACCGGCTTGAAACCATTGGATAACTGTTCGTGGAGGGGATATTTTATTCCCCAGCTGGACTCAGGCATAATGACAAAGGAACAGACAGTGGAACCAGAAGACCAGGGTAGAAGACTCAATTCTGCCATTATGATGTGATCAGAGACAGACTCCTCACACTTCCTGAGCCGCTGTAGACTGTCAAATGGGACTAAAACCTACCTCACTGGGACACTGTGAGGAAAACGTTGGCGAGAAGAGTAAAAGTGCTTTGCAAAATGTCAGGTTCCCATCAGTGAGCTTTATCACTATTCTTTTAAACAGGAGGTAATACTTAAACTTCAAGTCCCCCTGAACATTGCATGTAGGAGGTCTTAACAAATATGTGTTAACTGAGTGATATACCTGTCTATAATAAATAAGAATAAAGAGTTGTAAATGTTATTGTTTAGGGAATCAAAAATTTGAAAATTAAATTCTCAACGCACACATGAATATAGATTTCTTAGCTCAGCTTAACATGTGTCTATAAGATTCAAGAAACAAGACACGTTCAGTTTAAAAAACAGTGGTCTGCAAATTTCCATCCCTTAGTAATCTGAAGATCTGCATGCAAAATCATCACCACTCATTCTTTTCCCAGCAGGAAAGTTAAGTAATAGCACACAGCGTAACCTCTGTTTGGAGAATCTATTCTCTATCCTTAATCACGTCTGCAGTTCTCCCAAGAACTGTTTCAAACATTTTCACGCTTACATAAATTGTAAAGCTGAGAATGAGAAATACTATTCTGGTAAGAGTAGGTCATGGTTGGTTTTCTGAATCTGGACAATTAATTAGTCCACCTGGCAAACATGAGCCAGGTATTCAGGAGTAGGCAACAAAAACAAGGTGACAGAGGGGATGCTAGCCAAGATGGATACACCCTCTACATCCTATCAGCCCCCGGGGACTACAACTAAGACAGGACACCAAAACAACAGCAGCAACAACTGGCAGAAGACTCTGAAAAGCAAATAATTAGCAGGCAGACTGGGGAGGCAAGTCAAAGAAGTCAGGATGATAGAGGACTTCCTGGGGTTTTTTCCTCTTTTATTTCCCAGTTTTGACCCCACAGTAGCCCAAGTCACAGAGCTAGACAGTGGTTCCACACGTGTCGTGGCTTCTCCCTCCTCAAACGCCCTCAGTCCTCCCTACTCAACTGAGGGGAAAAAGAGTGAGGACCATATGTGAGAAGTTTTAATGGGCAAGGCCTGGAGGTGATGCACATCACTTCTGTCCACATTCCATTGTTAAGAATCAGACACATGGTCACTCCTAACTGCAAAGGAAGGTGGGAAATGTAGTCTAGCTGTGTGCCAAGAGGAAAATAAAATTAGATACTAATCAGCATCAAAACAGTCTGTGCTACGTAACTGCTTTGGTACACAAAGGAGTGCAAAGGGAGCCTTGTGAACATAGCAGGGACGTCCAATAAGAATGGGGACTCAGAGACCAGAGAAGACTTTCTGAAGGACAGGACAGGAGTTGTACAAGACAATCAGGAAGGTGAAAGGGGGAGCATGGGAGGAGACCACAGCACGTACAAAGATGAAGAGGCAAGAAACATGCTGATGAATTTGAGAGACCCCCCAAATGATTCCCTCTTCCTTAGGCATAGCCGAATGGAAAGAGATCCAGGAAATGAGCCTTGAGAGGGAGGCAGGAGCCAGGATTTGAGCCAGAAAACTCTGTAGCATCACTGATATATTTTAATCAATTTAGGAAGAGCCTGACAATTGTGTAGAGAGTAGCTGTAAGCAGTATACCAGTTAGGAGACTTTTGCCATGGTCCAGGCAAGAAGCAATTTGAGCTTGAAGTAAGCAGTGGGGTACTATGAGGGGATCAGATATGAGATTTGAGATATTCATGAGTCAAAACTATAAGACTTAGCAACTGATCGAATATGGTATTTGATATTACAAATGGAGTCAAAGAAAATCCCTTTGTTTCATTCATTTCAGAAATATTACTGAACATCTACTATGTGTGTTCCTCTAGGTGCTGGAGATAGAACACTGAACAAATAAGCAAAGTTCCTGTCCTCATAGAGTTTACATTCTGGTGGAAAATTTTAAAGCATTAACAAGTAAATGTAAATTTATGATGTGATTATATTTAGCCAGTAACATGTTGTGTCTGGGTTGTCTGTGTGGGACATCTGTGTGGGGATTGCTTAATTGCAAGTTGTTTCTATGAGTCTGTTGCTCAGGAGAGAAGCCTTGGCCACGGATGTGGATTTGGGAGTCATCAGCATATGGGTGGATGCAAGTGACAAGAAAATGAATAGAATAGAAGGCTAGTGCAGGGAGAAAAGGGAATTCATGGCTGAAGACACCAAAAAGCCCCAGGGTTGTTTCTTCAGCTTCAGGCATAGCTAGATTCAGGGTTTTAAATGACAATATTGGATTTCTGTCTCTCTTTTAATTAATTTCTTGGACTCTCTTGGGCATGACGGCCTCTGGCAACCCCAAAGTCCCCAGTTCACATCTATTCATTCAATAACTCAGAAGAGATTTGTTTTTGTTTTTGTTTTCTGATAGCTCCAGCAGAAAAGTCTCCATAGAGACTGTGATTGATCCATTGGGGGTTACATGTCCATTCTTTTTTTAAAAAATTATTTTAAGTTTATTTATTTATTTTGAGAGAGACAGAGACAGACTGAGGAGGGGCAGAGAGAGAGAGAGAGAGAGAGAGAGAGAGAGAGAATGAGAATGAATCCTAAGCAGGCTCCACACTGTCAGCACAGAGCCCAATGCAAGGCTCCAACTCACGAAACCATGAGACCATGACCTGAGCTGAAACCGAGAGTCAGATGCTTAACCAACTGAGCTACCCAGGCACCCCTACATGCCCATTCTTGAACCAAGTCCTATAACCTGAAGTTGGAACATTCTGATCGACAATCGCCTAGGTCGTGAACCCAGACCTGTGGCAATGGGTGGGACAGGGTCAGCTCCATGAAATCCACAAGTGTGTTCCTCCAGGAAAGAGAAATTCTGGCACTAGCAAGTGGGAAAAGAGCTGTCAAGCAGGCAAAGACTAGAATGTTCCCTATAAGTGGAAACTGAGGGCTTGGGTATTAGTGAGGCCACCTTGGGAGGACACATAGAATGAGAACCCAGCACTGATATCAACATCCCAGGGACCATGACACTTGGGAGAATAGAAAAAAAGATGATCCTGCCAAAGGGACGCAGCAGGAGTGGCCAGAGCTGTAGGAGGAGGTCCTGAAGCCACATGACATCCCAGAAAGCAACTGAGTGAGTTTCAAAAAGAACAGAGTCAACAGTCACATAGGAGCCAATGGAAACGAGGATAGGAGGAGATGTGACCTAATACCCTGACCATAAAAGGCCATGAGGTAAAGCTAGGCAGTGTTCCTTGGAGAAAAGAAGGTGCTGTTGAGGAGAAGGACACCATATTGTCTGGGAGGAAGATCTGGGAAGTTCATTAAATCAAATGGCTCTAAGTGTCTCAGCTTCGTGAACCGAGAGGCATATCCAGAGGATCAGGAAAGCCATGGGATGAACACAAAGCATCTCTCTTGACGCTCAATTCTATGCAAAAATATACGGGGTGGCTCATATCATTTCTATAATAAAACAAACGTTGCTGTATTGTGGTGCAGGCTGCAAAATGTGTGAGATTTTTAAGCTAATATATTAAACTTTAAAGAGATTTGTACTTGCAACAGGATCCCTTCAGACTATACTCCCAGAGTTCCTTGCAGTGAACACCACTTGCCCCCGCCCCGGCTAGGCAATCTTCAGGGAGAAAAGAATGGGAAGCATGACTGTTTGTCATCTGCACATTTGCCTGCTGCTCCATGGGGAAATAGCATGCTTTAGGCCAGACCCACTTACAAATAATGATAATAGTGGCTAGCATTCATGAAGCATTTACTATGTATCAGGCACCGTTCTAAGGGCTTGACCTTAGTTATGCCTCACAATAACCCCATGGGATGGAGTATTATAATCACTGTTTTAAAGATGTGGAAGCTGATGCACAGAGAGATCAAATGACTTACCCAAGGTCACACAGCTCCAGATTTAAATCCAGAGATGCTGGCTCTGGCTTCTGAGCCAGTGTCCCTAAGCACTGTACCTACTGTGGTGTTCAGCCCCATGGTTCTCGTGGGGTACACTTATCACACCATGGCATTCTGATACTGGTTCAGAAACAATTAGTCCTTGAAAGATGGTCTGTAAACTTTTAGAAGAGGCAGGATTGGGGAAGCTGTGTCCCACACCTGCCCTACCCAGCCCCCTGACTGGTGATTTGATGGACGTGCTTCAGAGACACAGAAACCCTACTCCCCAGGTAACCTGGCACTGGTACCCCTGGAACAATGGGAAATTGTTAATCCACTGGGTGACATTTATCTGAACCCTACAGCCACGTTTTTGTTTGGACTTTTATTGGTTTTAATGGGTTTCCCAAATGCAAGGAGAATTTCAGAAGTGCTTTATGCAATAGCTGGTGTCATGAAAACACTCTCATTTAAGCTTTTCAACACCTGAGTATGAAGAGAAAACCAAATCTGCAATCACTGGTACTAATCTGTGTCCTTTGAATAGATATGCGTGAATTCCTTTTTAGTTTATTCCTGAATGTCCACAAAGATGGCTCAAGCAGTATAAATGAATCCCCATAGCTCCGTCATCCAGCAACAACCATCCACCCGTGGCCAATCTCACCCATTTCCTGAGTAAAAACGAGATATAATATCATTTCAGCCATAAATATTTCCGGGTATATCTCTAAAAGATAAGGATTATTTTTGTAAAACATAACCACAATACCAGTTCACATTCATATTTCCATAAATTATTTTCAAAATTCTGCTTCTTCCACAGTTCCATACCCCCCTTAATTAGTAACTTGATTGCTTTTGTTATTGTTGATAGGATTTTTAAAATTTTTTATTATGAAAAACAAACACCAAGATGCAGAGAAAATAGTAGGAAGGACCCCCTGCACCCATCATGCAGCTTTGACAACGATCTATATTTGGTCAATCTTGCCTCATTTACTTTCCCCTTTTGATAGCCTCCTTTCACCAGCTGTCCATAAAGCAACCTCCCAGACAACATTGCCTGCCATTGGGCATGCATTCTTAGCTTGTTTGGTGGCAAGAAAACGTACAGGTGTTCTCTGGTAGGCATTTATATATTTATTTTTGAGTAATGTTTAAAATAAAATCAAATTCTAAACAAATGGCACTAATAGTCTACGACATGAATACCAAACAGAATATTCGTGTCATATACCCTTTGTCAGCTGTGTCCAGACCTTTAAAGGTACACATTTTTCCAAGATGGATTGAATAAAAACTGAAACAAAAAAAATTTAAGCCTAATTATAATTTGGGGGGAAAAAAAAGAAAATGTAAAGAGACACCATCAGCTGGTTTAGATTTAAAATGGGGCTTGAATGATGACACTCCCATTGGCAAAACCCCTGGCTTCTTCTCACACTCCGAGGTTTTCAAATCCACTATTTTCCAAAGAGCTCTTGGAAGCCCTTTGAGAATGGTGTGTTTCCTTGCCTGGGAGGCAAAAGAAGTGGTTTAGGCTTTGGGGTCTTAGAAGGTAATGACACAGGTCAGGATTTGTTGAGATTTAACCAAAATGGTCTTGTTTTGTCTTATGGAGACTTACCATGAAATCCACGCTAATACCCACGATAAGTGTGAAATCATAGGGTGTCACCATATTGCTCATTCTGAGATTGCCACCACAAGCAAATGACAAATGACAGCCATAGTGGCTTATACACCATTATAAACCCAGGGGGGTAGTGAAAACTTGTCATGGGTTAGGTCAAGCACTAGCAAGAGAAGAGCTGTTGCGAATTTCAGTGCCAACAACAGAAAATCTGGGCAAACAAAAAAGTAATTGGTTACGATTATAAATTGGTTCAATACTTTTGCAAAGCTAAACATGCATATACCCTATGATCCAGCAATTCCACTTTATGGCGCTAGAGGTCACAATAGTGCTTACCCTGGGGTAGTGGCTAAGGGGGGCAGGAGTAAGACTTCTGGGGTTCTGGAAATGTTCTACATCTTGATCTGATGGAGGTCACATGGGTGTAGACATAGGTAAATATCCATTTAACTGTACACTCCGTATTTGTGCACTCTCCCGTAAGCTATACCTCAAAAAAAAGAAAAGTAATTCATGAAGATTCCAAATAAAGAGGCTTTTGCAAAGTGCTGGCAATTTCAGAGGACCTCTGTCTCTGGATTGAGACAAAATGCTGTGTTCACCAGGAACTCATTATAGTTTCCCAGGTAGAGAGCCCCCAATCAAAAAGTGGAGGTTGGGGTGCAGTCTCTACTTTTCCCTTAGACAGTGGGTCTCATTCATCTCTTTCTCCAAGAACCTGGGTCCTACTGAGACAAAGACCCACCCTTCCTAGAAGGGTCCAGCTATACCTATGGGCACCACCATACACTTTACCTCTGGCACTTTTTGACAATTCAAATGGCCTTTCTTTGACGAAATGCTTCCAACGGTTGATGATTGGGTTGGTTGTGAATCGCTCTTTCTTGGCAAAGCCAAAATTGCCATACCATATGTCAAGTTATTTTCTAAACTTAAGTTAAATGGCCAGCTCTGCTGGTGTTGCTTAATATTTGTTCATAATTATATTGTAGCCTCCACCATTTAACAATGCATTTGGGCATCCTTTGACTATTCATTTTGTGTCCAGTAATTCAGGGGCATCCATTTGGTAGTAAAAACCACTGAAAAACCAGCACAGCCTAGTTTCTATGCTGACGGGCTACCACGTACCTCTCTATTCACAGATTTGAGAGAAATGTTATTTTGTGAAGGGAGGAAAACCTGTACCTCATGTATTATACCTGGGAAAGTCTAATGGGCTCCTAGTGAGCCCAGCATCAAGAAACAGGCCCTCTTAAATCACCAGCGCCTTGAAAAGGAGGCAGACCTAATTAATGTAAGGGCATCAGGCTGTCAGTGGATGTGGTTTCCAGTTTATGGTGAGAAAATGGGTGAGAAAAAAAAAGTCCTGAAGCTTGAAGAGCACAAAAAAGCATGGTATCAAAATATGAGTAAATCCAAATGCATTTTCTATGTTAAAGTGCTTTTATGCTTCTTCATATGTAGGCTTACAAAATGTGATAGTATTAATGCAGGAATATGGTATGATTTAGAAGGAATTGATACTAAATTGGGAAATAAAATGATGTTACATGTCCCAAAACTGAACACTTTTATTATTTATGACTTGATATCACAATCCTATGGCAGCTTTTAAATATGAAAAAACCTGCGAAGATATAATGAATTAAAGCTGTGGAAGTTTTATAAAAACAAAAAAAAAGTTCTAGATTTCACGGCATTACATCCCTTGGATATTTTTATGATTTTAATTCAAGGGTCAAATTTTTATGGTTGGATAAACGGTTGAAAAAGATTCTATCAGCTGCCTTTCAATTATTATAATAGAGGGAAACATAGTATACCTTTGCCATTTAAAAGATTTTTTTTAAGATCAGAACATGTGTTCCACTTCATGGTATCAACCACAGAGCAAAATGGCTCTAATTGGGAACATACTTGGGGCAAACGCCTGGATTAAAATGACTGAGAGTTATAAATGTCTGAAATATCTATTTCAGGCACAAGCAGGGGGAAATGGCACTAATTTCTAGAGTGTGCACATAATGATTACATTAGCCCACAGAGGTGAAGAGTATATCAGCGTGTACCCTGGAGAAGAAATACCATATGAATAAGGAATGAGCCAATCAATTCTTGAGTGTGTGGCAACATCTATGAGAAAGGCCTCCACTGACTCTGCTTCTACCCCTCCTTCACATGACTACTTAGCCAGCCCATTTCTCTAGAATCCCAGTACCGTCCTCTGTAGCATCCACCAAACTAAATAAAATGCTATCTGCAACTCCTTTCCTCAGCCAATTGCTCTCTTTGGTCATGTTTAGACCCTTGGAAAGGAGTCCCAAGAGATGGGCTAGGCTTATACCGGTACGATGGAAAACGCCAACTAACCTTTAACTTTTGACTTAACCTCTGACCCCCTGGACATCAACATTTATATCTTCTCCTCAGCCTCAAATTGTTTTCGGAATAAGTTGGTGGATCGTAACAATCGAGATGTTCAATAAGCCACGGATGTGCATGCATCAAGGCTCCATGTACACACACACACACACACACACACACACACACACACACACCCCTCTTTTGTTGCTCTTTCTCTCTTAGATGCTGACTCTTGTGCCCACCAAGCAAGAAAAAGGCAGCCCTCCCTTATTTCAACCTATGTGTGTGTGCGTGCACATGTGCATGCACATGTTTGGAGAATATTCTAGGATAAGAGGAAACAGTCTGAGTGACAGAAGGTTGAGAGTGTGGGTAATAAAATAAAGGGACAGTCCCTGTTGGTGGGGACCCTGCCCACATCCCCTGTGCATTAACCTTTCCAGTATATGCTGACAGAGTTCAACTTCAAGCAGTATCTTCGGTTCTCTGCCTGAGGTTTTCTCTTGGCCTGAGAATGGACTCATCTAGAGGAGCCATGGAGTAAGAATGCCAAGAGCACTGTCCTCACTCAATATAGGATAGACTGAGAGGTCAATACACCAGCTTCCTCATCCCTTCATTGGGTATAACTCGAAGGCATGTTCTATCTCATCTCTCAGAGTTCCCCAGCAGGAGTGAACCCCAGTTGCCCACATAGGCAATATTCTCCATAATGTACTTTCCTGCCATGCTTCCCTGGTCCCCTAGTGGAGCTTCAGATCACCTCCCAAATAAGGTTCTTGCCCTTAGATCCTTGTCTCAGGGTCTGTGTCTGTGTGACCCAACCTAGGCCCAATGAGTTTGGACTCAAAGAATCACGGCATTCAGAACTCAAAGATGTGAATTTGAGCCTTGCCTTTGCAATTTGTTCTCTGTGACCACGGGTGAGTTACTTTCTCTCTCTGAGCCTCAGTTTCTTCCTCCATAAAATGGGTATAAGAGTACACCTTTGTTACCTAACAGAGCTGTTGGGAAGTGCAAATGAGGTAAATTTTGTGGAAATGTTAAAAATTGTAAAGAGCCACAAAAATACTCATTAAAGTTCATGAGGATTGTTCTCACTTCCCCCACCACACAACTTCTTTTATACATTTTATTTGAAATTATAGACTCACAAGAAGTTACAATAGTAGTACATAGAGCCCCATGTACCCTTCACCTAGCTTCCCACAATGGTGACATCTAATATGATGGTAGTAGGATATCAAAACCAGGAAATTGATACTGGTACAATACTCTTGACTAGTGACCTTATTCAGTTATGTTTTTTAAGGACTTGCCAGTATCTTCCATTCTATTTCTCCTCATACCTCTAGCCTCTGCTCTCCCCATCTCTAGTGATCTTTGAGGAGTCTAAACTAGCTACTTGGATCACTACATCTTAGTGTCTACCACATTAGAGCAGGTTCTGACTTAACACTTTCTATCACTGCCTTAAGCACATTTCAAAACTGTGAGACAAAATTCTATTCCTTTTAATCTAAATCTTTCTGTCACTGCCTCTTGACCAATAGCAGGTAGGCACTGTAGATGAAATCCCAAGAGCTTGGATCCTGCTAAGCAACTTCCTTAAAATGATGAATGGAGCAGTTACCCCAAGAGCTGTTTCCAGTGATGAGTTAGATAGCAATATTTTCATTAGAAGGTTAATACATTTTCTTTAGTTGCTTTAGAAGTCTTGGGAAAATGCCTCCTTGTTTACTTGATTCATATTCTTCTTAATTTTTCAAGTTCTCCTGTCATCCTTTCCTTAGGACTCCTGGGACTTCACCTTTAATACCCAGAGAAAAAGTAGGGGGAGCCTTTTCTCCATCAATCCTCCAAAGAAAAGAAGGGTCATGGGGTCATTCGCAGTAGCACCTCAGTAATCTCCTATCCCCTTTGAATGCAACCACTATTCCTCTTTGAGCAGATAATTTATCTCCTCCCGGACTGCCTTCTTGGTTAAAGGTTAACAAAAATGACATTCCCTTCAAGTTCAAACCCTTGGAATGCACAGATCTCTGCTACCAATAAAGTCTTTCAAACCAAGGAGACAGAAAACGTACCGGGGCCAAGGCTCTGAAACTGCTGCCGTTTCTCTTTCTTCCTGATGCCTATGGTCTTGGTGACCATCCTTATCTTCTGAAAATGCTTTAGGACATATATTTTCAAGGACCAAGACTATACGTCTTGTAGTAGCACAGGACTCATCGTCCAAGTGCTGGAGATATGCTTCTCAGAGCTTTCTAGCCCTCCATTCGTTGCTTGTAAGTTCTCTCATGGGGCTCTTGCTCTCCTTCCTGGTTTCAAGGCGTTAGCTCTACAGATATTATTCCAGAACTACCTCTCATGCCCAGTATCTCCTAAGGAATCTGATCCCGTATTCCACTTGCCTGCAAGTCCCACCTACACAGGTGGCTCTACCATTTGCAAAATTGCCTGGACGCAAACTCTTAGGCTTATTTTTTACTCCTTATCAAGAAGCTCCTGGAACTGTCTGGTCCCAGTCTGTCATTCCCATCCCACACAGCCACCACTCACCAAAGCACTGCAAGATCTCATGTCTCCAAGAAATGGCTTTTAGTGATCATCTGCCTTTGGACAAACTCAATAACATCACAGGCCAATGCAAAAGGACAATAGCATGGCTCTGCTGAGCCCAGTCCACCAATAAAACACATCAACACTGCATGCCCATTCTTAGATCACTGGTTTTTGCTCCAGTTATTCTTCTTGACCAAAACTAGCACCACCCCCCGACCCCGGCTCTTTCTCACCTGTGAAATTTCACATAGGCTAAAAGGATCTGGACACTTCTATCCTTGCTTGCTTGCACCATTTGTCGACAGTAGTGCTATAAGACCTGGTATTGCTTGCTAATTTTCTATATCCCTTATCTTCCTCAACTACATTGTAAGCTCCTTGGGGGCAGAGATAATGCCTTACTTTTCTGCAACCTCCACAGCATCTAGAAGTCTGCCTCATCCAGAGAAATAGCACCACATATTTCTCATGACGGGTTGATATCCATGTGTCCACCATTATCAACAAAATAAAAGGGATGGCAATGAAACCGATTCTTATTAAGCAGTTAGGATGTGCCACAGCCTTATTCAACCATCTAATCTAATGTAAATGGACCACTCCCCCATCTATCACATTACCCAGTTTTGTTCTCGTCATTGCACCTATTGATAGCTGTGATTATCATGTTCAGGTATTTATTTATGTAACAGATGCTTTGTTGTGCTCTCCAGATCTTCCTTTCAAGACTATGGTTCTCACTCCTCCAGGTAGTGGGAGTGATGGCTGCTGAGTGTTCTCAGCTGAGTGTCCCTTCAAGAATTTTCCTTTGATCACACCCCTCCCCTGGGGCATCCTGCATTTCCTCACAGTCTAAGTGGGAGTATAAAGGCCCAAGTACTTGCCTTGCCTGGGGGCAACTCTGGAGGACTATGCTGGTCCCAGAGCTTCTGTGGGGTGGGCCAGAGCCTATGCAACACCCACCTCTCCCCACCAGTGTTTGCTCAGTCTCTCTTCCCTCATTTGCCAACCAGTGTCATCCCTAAGGGCATAATAAACTTCCTGTATGCAGGTCTCCGTCACAATCTGTTTCCAGGGAACCTGATTTAAGATGCCTTACTTGTTCCTTGTCTGTTCTCCTCACTAGAATGTTCCATGCGAGGAGGAACCTTATCTATCTCCCTTATTGCTGGGCCTAGACAGTGTCTGGCACATTATAGGTGCTCAAATATATTTGTGGACTATAAATGAATGAACAAATGGGCTTTATCTAAATCCCATAGCTCTCCTTCATTTTCCACATGAGAAATTAAGCACAGAGAGGCAAGTTAAATCTCTTAAGGATACACAGCTAGTCAGTTGTGGAACCAGGACCATGCTTGTATGAGTCCAGTACCTACACTCTTTTCAAAACCAAGCACAGCTTCTTAATGTCTTCATCCCTGTCAGTAGTAGTACCTTCTGCTTTGGCTCTTGTGGTCTGGCTGACTTCTTGATGTACCTGGCATGGAAATCTCGATTTAGCCTTTATCTCTTCTCCCTCTCTGTTCTCTGTCTCACCCACACCACTGGCATCTTCCATGCCTTTCTGTACAATTTCACTCCCAAGTTTCTCTTCTCCTCAGATTTCAATGACAGTGTGTTTGTCCAGAGCCTGGTTAGTCCCCAGTTCAATCACTACAGTCCTTGCATTGGTGCCATCACCTCATGTTCTCAGCTCCTTCAGCTGACCCTGTATGTCACTCTCAACATTCTCTTCCTTACAATCTTCTCCACCACAGTCAGGGGCCAAGCAGGACACAGAATTCATACCAGATAATTTAAATGAAAACTCAAAGAGAGAATGACACACCAAAGTACGGGCACGGTTAGGGGAACAAACCAAGTTGGTGAGGCACTCCGGAACCAGCAAGAGTGGGGGGCTGCTGCCACTCCTAGGGTTAAGGGAGTGAGGGAAGGAAACACTGTTACTAGAGCCTGGTAAGAGTTGGAGCCATGGAGGAGGGGCCTCTGCATGGGAGGTGTCATCCCAGATGGGTGCAGACACTACCAGACACAGGATGCCAAAGCAGGGAAGAGCAAGGAAGAAATCCCCTGGCTTTCTCTCCTGCCACTCAGAGCTCCTGCTGGTGTTTCCCATTGGCCAACCCCAGCTGCATGCCAGGTGGCCAGGGAGACTGAGTGATGCAGTGTTTAAGTTCCCGACACACAGAATGGGGTAGAAAGGGGAGAGAGACTGGATCTCGGGGTTGAGAGGGGGCAAAAGAGGAACCAGTACACCTCAATTTACCAACAGAACAGTTAATTTTCATGTCCCACCAACACCATCCCACACCTTTCCATTTGTAGATTATAGCAGAGATTATGAAGCCCTTTGAAACACAAATATTCTTTGATCCTTGCAATGTCCCCATGAGATAAGTACTAGTACCTACCCATTTTACAGATGAGGAAACAAGCTTAGAGGATTTGTGTGTCACCCAAGATCATCATATAGTTAAGGAATGGCATAGGTGAAACACGAGCCCAGATTTGTGAGTTCAAACTTTTTAACCAAAATCCAGGGCTCAGTTTAAGCACACAGTTGAGGTGTACATTCTCTGGAACATCTCTCCATTCCTACCCTCTCCCCTTTCTACACACACACACACACCCCATGTTGTCTTAATGCTTCTCATGAATTTATCTTTTATCCTTGGCCTTTCCCTGCGCTTCACTAATTCTCTCATCATCTCTTTTCCTTCCAATTAACTCAGGCCCATCAGCTCCTTTGTGAGTACCTCACCTCTTCACCAGCTGCCTCTTGCCTCGAATACTGAAATGCAGTAATGTATAGTGCTGCACTATCCGATACAGTAGCTATAAGCCACTTGAAATATGGCTAGTATTACTGAAGAACTAATTTTTATTTAATTTTAATAAATTTAAATTTAAAACTGATACTTGGAGCTTAATCTGCACACGCCCCCAACATCCTTAAGTATAGGTTGTGCCCAGTGACTTGTTTCCAAGGAAGAGAGTATGGAAAGGGAGAAAAAAATAAACTAGGGTGCAGAAATTTGGCAAACATGAACTCAGCCAGATGATTAAGGTTGACATCACCAGTTGTAAGTCATGTTGATAGCATGTGCCATTGATAGGATGAGATGAGAATGGTACTTTACCTCTGTGGTTTTCCTCCCCCAAACCCATCACTCCAGTCTCATCATGGGGAAAATATCAGCCAAACCCCAATTGGGGGACATTCTTCAAAATACCCAACCAGTACTCCTGAAAACTGTCAAAGTCACAAGAAACAAGGAAAGTGTGAGAAGCTATTGCAGACCAGAAGAGACTAAGGACGCGTGAATAAATACAATGTAGTGTCCTGGATTGGATCCTGGAACAGAATAAGGACATTAGTGGAAAAACAGATGAAATACAAATAAAAACTAGAATTAGTTAACAGCACTGTATCAATGCTGTTTTCTGAGTTGTGACAAATGTCCCATAGTAATGTAAGATGTTAACAATAGGGAAATGTGTGATTTGTATATGGTAGCCTCTGTATCATTTTTGCAACTTTACTATAAATGTAAAATTATTCTAATATAAAAAGCTTATTAAAATAAAAATTTGTTATTCAATTCAGTTATTGGAAAACTTTTAGCTATGTTGGAATGGCTTCGTTATATTAACTTTTTCAACTGTAAATTTTATGAAATCTAAATACAGATCAAGTATTTCCAATGAAAATTTAGTGTCTGAAATGAGATGTGCTATAAGCATTACGTACACACCAAATTTTAAAAGACTTTATACCAAAATAAAGAATGCAAACTATCTTAATTTCTAAAATATTTGATTACATGTTAAAATGATATTTTGGATATATTGGGTTTATTAAAATATATTACTAAAATTAATTTTACTTGTTTCATCTTACTTTTTTTTTAATATGGCTAATAGAAAAAAATTACATATATGGCTTCTACTGGAGCTTAAGAATACAGACTCTTGAGCCAAACAACCTGGGTTAAAAACCCAAATCTGCATCTAGTAACTGATGGACTTTGAGCAAGTTAGTTAACCTTTCTGTGTCACAGTTATCCATCTGTAAATAGAGTACCTACTTCATGGGGTTGTTGGGAGGATTCAGCAAGTTCACCTATATAATGTGGTGGGTTACAGCAAGCACTGGAACATAGTAAGCACTCAATAAATGCTAGCCACTATCATTAAGGCAGGGTTGTTAATAGCCAAAGGGTCTTTGGAGCTTCAAGAGTCCTGATGGCATGGGCTGGCGAAGCAGAAAGGGAGCAAGGAAAAAAGATCCTCACTGCTTTCTTTTCCCACCCTCCACCTTCCTGCTAGTTCTCCCATTGCTCAGTCTCTATGGAAGCTGGCCAGCAAGCGAGCCCAGATGATGCCATCCACAGGGCTCAACTCCCCAGGCACAGGGCAAGGCAGCGAGAGTTGGGGAATAGATTTGGGGGATGGGATGGGGGTGCCAAAGGAAAAGAACCAGGACACCTCACTACTCCTATAACAACCAAAAGCCAAAAGCATCTTTCCACATCTACCTCTCTGTCTCCTCCTTGATCCTCAAGATAGCCATGTTTAGTGACTTTCCGTTAGCCTCCCCAACCTCCTCTTTCATAGTAGACTCAGCCCTTGCCATGCTCAGAGCATGAAGAGATGGGCACTTTTTCTCTTTTCACTGATTTCTTGCCTTTATTCTATAAAGGGAATAGCTGATCTTCAAAGGCAAAGAGCAGGTATTCTGAGTATTATGTACACCCCACTGCAGCCTGAACTGACAGAGATGAAGAGAATGATGATTAATGACCTCAGAATTGTGTTTGGAGTGGGTTTTTTTCCCAGCAGGATTCTTCCCAGTGTTCCCAATGTCTACCTTCACTGTCCAAGTCACCATTCTCTGAAATAAATGAAGCTGGGGTGGATCTCCTTTGTGTGTAGGGCAAACATTACCTTTGTGAACCGATCACACTAGCTTTCTTCTGCTGCTGGCCATATGGTCTCTCCTCTGCTCAGTTTTTCTAGGGCACATGTGCAGGGAATCTAATAATGGATTCCAGCCAGCCTCTGGGCTATTATGTAAATAGGAATCCTCTAGCACTCCCCCTCCCCCGCCACACACACACATCCCTTTGGGAATTTCTCTAATTAATTAAGTTTAAAACACACACACACACACACACACACACTCCTCTTCATGGTGTTAGGTGGTCTTAACACTACTCTATTTTGGGGTGTGGCTCTACTTTTAGGGATAGGAAGCACATGACTTTATGACTCTAGTTAAGTGGTCAATCTCATTAAGCTCCTAAAGTCATCACCTACTCTTAGGGTCTCCCAAAGGACCGTTCCCCTGCCAATATTTATGCATTTTAGGTTATTTTATTAGGTACATACAAGTTTGGAATTGTTTTATCTTTCTAAGGAATTGAATCCTTCATAATTATCTAGTGACTCCTACTAACCCTGATGCTTTTTATCCTAAAATCTGTATTCCTCAACGTAGCTTTCTTTGGGTTAGTTGCCTGTTGTGTCTTTTTTTATTCTGTTCCTTTCTGCCTTGCTGCATTCTTAGGCCTTAAGTGTGACTTTTGTAACGGACTTAGAGCTACATTTAAAAAAAATCCCATCTGATAATTCTTTTATGATTTATTTATTTTTTAGAGAGAATGTGAGTAGGGAAGGGACAGAGACAGAGGAGGACAGAGGATCCAAAGCAGGCTCTGTGTGGAGAGCAGAGAGCCTGATGTGGGGCTCAAACTCACGAACTGGGAGATCATGACCTGAGCCGAAGCCGAATGCTTAACTGACCGAGCCACTCAGGTGCCCTGATAATTTGGGTTTTTTTAACTGGCTAGTTTAATTCACTTGCATATTTGGTGAGTAAAAGCAATTATTATATTTGGACTTGGTTTGCTACCTTATTTTTTTATTTGTCCTGCTTTTTCTGTGATTCTTTTGCTTTCCCGTTTCTTGCCATTGTTCAGATTGTTTGTGGTGTATTATCTGTGGGTATGTTGGTTTCCTTATTTTATTGTTCCTTTTTACTTATTTGGACTTTTTAGACTCTATTTTTACTCATCCAGTGATTACTCTTGAAATTTTATCATGTATAATTAACTTACAATGTCAGAAATTTAACAATATTTTAACTTTCCTCTAGAAGGAAGATTGGCAGACTATGGCCCAGTGATCCAATATGCCCACCACCTGTCTTTGTAAATAAAGTTTCACTGGAACACAGCCTTGTTCTTTCATTTGTGTACCATCTATGGCTACTTTCACCCCATAATGACAGAGTTTTGTATTCATGACAGGGACTCTATAGTCTCCAAAACTTACTTAGAATATTTACTAGTTGCCCCTTTATACAAAATGTTTGCCAAAGCCTGTTTTCTAATAATACTCTTAAAGCTCTTAGGAGACTTTAACTCCAATCTCCCCTTTCCTGACTTGTATGTGATTCTTGTCCAGTATTTTATCAGTTTTTTAACTTTATAATTCAACATTGGTATTCCTTTTTTTCCCCAAAACATTATTTGCTCATATATGTATGATTTTACATTTTTACATATTTGCTTATATGTATATATGGATTTTTAAAGTGTATTTATTTAGTAATCTCTACACCCAATGTGGGGCTTGAACTCAACCCCGAGATCAAGAGTCACACGCTTCTTTGACTGAGTCAGACAGGTGCCCCTGTACATGTTTTTTTGCTCACCATTCCTTTTTGCATCTCAGATCATCCTTCTGACATCATTTTCCTTCTTCCTGAAGTATATCTCTTAGAAGATGTTCCTGTAGTGAAGATCTTTTGATAGTAAATCCCTGTTTTTGTGTATTTATAAACATATTAATTTTACCCTCCTTCTTGAAATATGATTTTCTGAGTACATAATTCTAGGTTCTAAGTTATTTTCTCTCAACAATTGAAAAATATCATTCCACAGTCTTCTGATTTCCATTGCTGTTGAAGGCAACTGTTAGTCTAATTGTCATTCCTTTGATGATGACCCATCTCTTCTCTCTGGCCCCTTTTAAGATCTCATGGCAGTTGGTGTTCTGCAGTTGAATTATGATGTGTTTAGGCATGAATTTCCTTTTTTGAAAATGTCCTTTTTGGTATATGCTGTGATTCCTGGATATGTATTATTATGTTTTTCATCAGTCTTGGACAAGTCATGCCACTATCTCTTCAAATCTCTCTTTCTCCTCTTATTCTGAAACCCAATTATGTTTGACCTTCTCATTCTAGCCTCCAATCACTTAATCCCTTGTTCATACTTTCTATCTCCTTCCCTCATTGTGCTGTATTCCAGGTAATTTCTACTCCTCTCTTCAGCTGGATTTAGTCTACTGTTTAACCAGTACAGTTGGGTTTTGTGTTTCAATGATTATATTTTTATTTATAGAAGTTCTAGTAAAAAATCTTCCTAGTTATTTCTGCTAACCTATTGTTGCCTGCTCATCTGTGCAAATGCATTTTGTATGTCTTATTTAAAAAAAATTTTTAACGTTTTTTTATTTTATTTTTGAGACAGGGAGAGACAGAGCATGAACAGGGGAGGTTCAGAGAGAGGGAGACACAGAATCTGAAACAGACTCCAGGCTCTGCGCTGTCAGCACAGAGCCCGATGCGGGGCTTGAACTCACGGACCGAGAGATCATGACCTGAGCCAAAGTCGGCCGCTTAACCGGCTGAGTCACCCAGATGCCCCACATCTTGTATGTCTTTAAACATTTTATACATACTTGCTCTGTATTCTATAATTGAAAATTCCTATATCTCCAATCATTGTGGAGATCTGAATCTATTCTATGCTATTTATGCTTCCTCTGGCTCATGGCGGCTTGTCTTAATATATTGCAAGCTTATTGCTTGATTTTTTAAAGTTTATTTTTATATAAGTAATCTGTCGGGGCACCTGGGTGGCGCAGTCGGTTAAGCGTCCGACTTCAGCCAGGTCACGATCTCGCGGTCCGGGAGTTCGAGCCCCGCGTCGGGCTCTGGGCTGATGGCTCAGAGCCTGGAGCCTGTTTCCGATTCTGTGTCTCCCTCTCTCTCTGCCCCTCCCCCATTCATGCTCTGTCTCTCTCTGTCCGAAAAATAAATAAACGTTGAAAAAAAAATTAAAAAAAAAAATAAGTAATCTGTCTATCCAACATGGGGCTCGAACTCATGGCCCCGAGATCAAGACCTGCACCCTCCTCTGACTGAGCCAGCTGAGTGCCCAGCTTATTGCCTGATTTTAATCTGTGGGAATCCTATAGGTCTAAATCAGAGAAGCTTTTTTCTGAACAGGATTTACTTCAACACAAAATCAGAGACACCTCTGATCTAAGAGCACTTCAGCCACTGTGAAGATCTTGGTTTAGTAAATGAGCTCTAGGATCAGCATTCCCACCACAATGCTGGCCCATGTTTCAGTAGTGCTATGTGCTGCTATTGGCACCTACTCTCAGAGCATCCTCCCCCCCCCACCCCCAACACACACCTACTGCTTGTAGTTTGAGGCTTCCTGTCTGGTCTAGGTTTGGATTATTTTTTATTTTAGGAGCTGCTGTTGTGGAAGCCTTTGGAAATCTCTCCAACGACTTGACCAGAAATGCCTTGAAGAGTGTTTATATTTTACATCGAGGATATAGCTGCTGTGCAGTGGGAGAGCCACTCAGAGCATTCCTTCCACCCCAACACACACACACACACACATCGTCAAACTCTGAAACACAAACATACATTTTAGGTGGAAATTTGGATGACAAAAATGCCATTACATATTGTTTCACTTACCACACCAAATATAAAACTAGCTTTCTTAGTCACCATTTTATCATTCCCTAACGTTCAGAATAGCTATGGGCTTCAAGATGCTTGCTTCTTGATACAAAACCGATATTTTGGCACATGAGACCTAAAGATAGGTCCCATACCATAAGTTAGTTTGCCTTTAGAAGTGGGCACTGATGTGTTGGCCACTTGCCTTGACCTCACGTACACATGGAAACTGCTGCTACTTCAACACTATAGGAAGACGTTATTGAGCCTGTGTAGCTTGTTGGTGATTTGCCACAGGCTTCACAACACACATTTTTGGTAAGACCACTCAGAGAGAAAATCAGGTGATCATTCTAGGTTCATCTGTATGTCTCCTGCTATTGATCTTTGTGAGATGACTCAAACCCTCCAAACCTCCATACCTTGGTCCTCTACATTCACTGAGTAAGTGGATGAACTAAAATGAAAAACTGGCTGCCACATCCTCGTCTTTCTCTATACCATTTCTTTCTAAATTAGGCATCAGGAAAAGGGGGCTGATCTGACAAATATGAAAATGAACACTGGTATACTGATTTTTCTTTCTTTGAACTCCTGCTCTGGTGCAAGGGGAAAGGCTTTGCATCCTGTATCAGTGCTGTGGACAAGTGCCTCTTTGCAAGGTTCCTTCCATCATTGGGAAAACTATTCCTTGCATTCAAAGGTCCCCCACAGATACAGAGAGTGTGCTGTCACAGAAAGGGCAGAACGACTTTTAAGCAAGTAGCCTTGGGAAAAGTGGGGCAGGTGGCTGGGAAAAGTATGGGAAGCATTGCAGCCATTTTGAAAAGACTGTAAGGTCTTTAAGACCATGAGGGAAGAAGAGAAATTCACATTTATTGAATTCCTCTTATGGACATGGTACTTTCTTTCTTCATAAATTATTTTAAAATGTCAAAAATAAGAGAGACTAAGGAGAATAACACCCATTTACCTATCATCTAGATTTAAATCTAGATGTATGAACATTTTGTCATATTTCTTTCATCCATTTTTAATATTTAGAATTATAGACATAGTAATATTTTACCATTAAAAACTTTATCATGTCCTATATAATCACAATGCCATTCTCACACCTAAGAAAATTAACAATAATTTCCTAATATTATCTAACACTCATTCTATATTAAAATTTTCCCAATTGTCTCCCAAATGTCTTTTGCAGCTGGTTGTTCAAAGCAGGGTCCAATCATGGACCACACACTGCATTTGGTTATTATTATATCTAAGACTCCATTAACCCAGATGGTCCTTGTAATTTTCATATCTTATCTTTTTATCTCCATAACAATCCTAAGAGGCAGTTATCATTATTTCCATTGTGCAAATGCAAAAAAAAAAAAAAATTGAAGCTAGAGAAGTAGTCAGCCCAAGATCACACTGTCAGTAAGTGTGTAGAGGACATTTCCTGCCTTTTTAGCTGACGGGCCTCCAAACCTGTCCCTATTTTGAGTGAGTTCTATTGCATCTTGGTGTGTGTGTGGGAGGGGGTACTCCTAATGGCCAAGAGGTAGGCACATAATAGTTTATGGCTAGTGCTTGGCAAATTGGATGCCTTGGTCCAGGGTTTTGAGTCTAGACTAGCACAGTCCAATGAAATTTTCTGCAATGATGGAAATGCTCTACATCTGCACTGTACAATATGGTACCACTAAACATATGTACTTGTTGCCATATTGAACAGCACAATTCTAGAAAGAATGATGCCAATTTGCAGGGACATTTGAAAAATTACACATAGCACTGATGGCAGCATTTAGAGTCTGGTGGTATTGGCACCTCTCAGGGTTGGGTTGATGATAGTGTTCTGGATAGATCACTTGCTCACTTTCAGAGCTTGACCCTCTACTCAGCCTATCAAATATCTGAATCACCCAATAGCCATCCAGTAAATTCCCCTTTTGCCTAAATTTTCCAAAGTCAGTTTCTATTGTTTGAAATCAAAACCCCATTGGCAGACATTGCTACTTGTCACCAGATTCCTCGTTTTCCTCAGAGATAGAATTTCCTTTTTTTTTCAATATATGAAATTTATTGTCAAATTGGTTTCCATACAACACCCAGTGCTCATCCCAAAAGGTGCCCTCTTCAATACCCATCACCCACCCTACCCTCCCTCCCACCCCCTATCAACCCTCAGTTTGTTCTCAGTTTTTAAGAGTCTCTTATGCTTTGGCTCTCTCCCACTCTAACCTTTTTTTTTCCTTCCCCTCCCCCATGGGTTTCTGTTAGAATTTCCATTTTTATCGGGGCGCAAGTTTTAGCTGGTTGTGGCTACATAACTAAGTTCTGGTCAATGACATAGAGGCAGAAGTGGGGTACACAAATTCTAGAGTGTGTCTTTAAAAATAGAATACTCTTTCTCTTTCCAGCTGGCTGGAATATGGATGTGATGGGTAGAGCTCAAGCAGCCATTTTTGGACCATGAAGGAGAAACCAAATCTTGAGGATGGCAGAGCATCAAAACAGAAGGAACTTGTGACCCTAGGTATTCTAAAATCACTACAGTAGACTTGATTGTTTACATTTATGTGAAAGAAAAACTTCTACCTTGTTTATGCCAGAATGGGTTTTTTTTTTTTCTTTCCAAGCTGAACCTAATCCTACTACTACTTTTCAGCTCAAGGTAACAGTGATTAAAAACCCCGAGTCAAGTGTGGCTGACAGATGTAAATTTGATCCCACATCTGGGATGAAAAGGATGGGGAATGAGATAAACTTATTCTTCTCTAGAACCATTGTATACACAATGATTTTCATGTTCCCACAGGCTGAGCCTATAGTTTGTAGGACTCATCCATCATTTTGCCTGTACACAGGGCTATCCTTTACTCCCATGAAGAGGGGCCCTATCCTTGGCCTTGACCATTACAGAACCCAACTCTGGCTGGGCCCCTTCCTACAGGGTGAGGAACCAGCAAGGCCAAAACCTTCTACACCATGGTTTAGATGACAGGAACCCTGGAATTCCCTGACCAAATGACCAAAGCCAGCTTTCAGAGACTGCATGGGCTTCTTCTCTGGGATCTTCTTCCCAAGGGCAGATTATGTAGCTAGTAGGAACATAATATGCTAGAGAGAAGGCCAAGGGGGTAGCTGTTTTCAGAGATGTGTGACTAGAATTTAGACAGAGACTCCAGCCCACTGGTCCATGTACCCATGGGGCTCCTTACAGTGGGAGATAGAGCCTATGAGGGACGGGATGGGTAGGTGGGCTACAGGTTGGTGACCCAGGCTTACTTTCCCCATGTCATTATGATCCAGTGTGAAACTCCAAGGAGTTCAGTAATTTTATATTCAAACCTGTTCTTTCAGGTCATACAAAGATATGTTTGTCAAGGTAGAGGGATGGACATGTTTTGATTAATACTTTCTGAGCTTATTTATACCTTTTAATTATTTGGAGATATGTATCTATATATATCTCCAAATATCTCCTTCCATTTGTGCTTTGGTTCCATGTCTTACAAATATTAGGGGTGAGCCTACTTGTACAAAAGCTTAAATACTACTTCCTACTTCCTACCTCTGAAACAATAAATGTAACAACACAGTTTCATAGCCTTCTTTCTGGGTTGTTTTCCTCTCACTTTCTCTATTATTTTCTTGTTCTCTCCTTAAAGTTCTCTTCTGGTTGTAATAATTCATTTGTAGGCAGGGACCTAGCTCTCTATTTATTTCACAGTCCCCTGGCCCTTTAGCAACAAAGTGTTCTGAACACATTGGTTCTATGTTCAGTAAGCCTTAACCCTAGATGAGCATCAGAATTATGAGGGGAATACTATAAAAATATGGAGTCCTTAGCTCCATCTTAGTAATTGTGATTCTGAACTGGGGCAAAAGGTTTTTGTTTTGTTTTTTTAAGTTTTGGAGATGATTCTGAAGGAGAGCCATGGCTGAGACACTCAATACAGTGACTGATTTAATCACTCATTCTTCCCTACAGACTGATGACCTCAGAGACAGAACAAGGGTAAGGAGAGGAGAATGGGATGAGTTAAAAAGTTGAACCCCCAGGCCTTCCAAGCTCTCCTCCTTCCAACTTCTAGGGCACCACATGTACATCTCATTTCTACTGGCCTCTTGGCTTTGGATGGCTGTCATTAGCACTTCCCGTGGCTCGAATCTTGACCATGGATTTCAAAATCAGGGTGGTAGCTGATGGTTCTCAAATATGTATCCGTACTTCCTTACAGTTTTGGGTTTTTTTTTTTGAGGTTATACTCCTAATCTCCCACCATAGCAACTGGCATATAATGGATAATTATTAAATGTTTATCAGGGCTCCTGGATGGCTCAGTCAATTGAGCATCTGACTTCAGCTCAGGTCATGATCTCGCGGTTCACAGGTTCGAGCCCCACGTTGGGCTCTGGGCTAAGCGCTCAGAACCTGGAGCCTGCTTCGGATTCTGTGTCTCCCTCCCTCTCTCTGCCCCTCCCCTGCTCTCTCTCTCCCTCTCTCCCCCTTCCTTGCTCACTCACTCTCTCTCTCTCAAAAATAAACACTTAAAAAAATTAAATGCTTATTAAGCAAAACAGCTTGCCTGAGTTCAAGGCGCATCGCATTTGATTCTGGGAAAACAGTGGGATCACTGGAGTTTTATATTCAGATTCCTTCAAACAAATGGCCTAAGTGGGTTTTTTTAGGTTTACATAATGGTGGACAAATGAACTTCTTCAGTAGCCAGTTAGTTAGTAGACTTGAACAATCCAAATCACCTTAAAGAAATACTGGTCAACCCCTCCTGCTTTATCTTTCATGGACATTTTAACCAAGACTTCTGATACTCATATTTTTCATGTTCTCATTATTTAAATACAGTCAGGTACAAAAATATGCAATTATAACCTGCTTGAAGCCGTTAAGGGATCGTTCATTTTATGCTGCCTTTTAAGATAAAGGTAAATTCTTTTTGAAAACCAAAAACACATAGCAAAGCTGAAACCCAACAAACATTTAGATAACACAAAACAGGAAAACTTCAGAGCTGGGGGCCAGATGTCTTGAAGAATTTTTCTAAGGAAAAATCTTTGAGATTAACTGTCTCTGCTGGTTTGCTGCCCAGCATTTTTTCATTGGAGCTGCTATTGCACAAGATTGCAACAACAGTTTGATCTTTGTCTTGATCTTGGTTAGTTTTGGCCCCAATAGGTTGGGATTATTTTCAACAACTGCACTGGAAACAGCTCTGTTAAGTGCCTTCTTTGTTTTATGCTGCAGATCTTGACTGAAAATAGTACAATGGCTTCGTTAGGGACTATAAAAGACTCACGCCAGGAATCCTTGGGAAGCCACAATAGAAAGATACCAAGGCAGTTTAGAAGGATGAAATAAGACCAACTATCTACCAGTGGGTCAATTAAACATGCTCTTCCTCCTTTGCTGGAACATGCAAGTGACTGAGCCTCACTGTTTGGGGTCTGCTTCTTGCAATAGCTTCACTGACCCCACAAAGCACCAAGCAGGAGTTGCTGGGGCTTGCCTCAGGGTCATCGGGCTTGATGCCTCATCTAAGCCACACTGGGAGATGAGTGCCATTGTAGGTTCCCTTGAAGGAAACTGTTAAATTGAAAGCAACCTCATTGCCAGAGTTTCTCAGAATAAAGGGAGCATGCTAAGTGAGACAATTGTAAAGTATCATCTCCTCCACTCTGCTTTTTGCCAGAATATTCTATTAACTTAGCAACATTCAGAGCCTTGTCAGGATTCCATATTACAGTCTACAGACTTAATTGGGACCATACAGAGAGAATGGCAAGCATGGGCTAAGTTTCCCAGGGGTTTGGATTATTGAAGAGTCACACAATATGGGTTGGGATTGAGGGGGCCCAGCAGGGGGATGCAGGGGGCTCAAAAGCAAGATCTACTGCAGCCTAGAGTATTTTGGTCTGTTTGACTTTTCATGTTAAAACTTTTTAAAATTTAGAATATTAAGCCAGAAAAAAAACTTTAACATCGACAATCCTTTAGGTTTCTTTTTTTTTAGTTTATTTATTTATTTTGAGAGAGAGCAAGCCAGCGAGAAAAGAGGAGGAGCTGAGAGAGAGGGAAACAGAGGATCCAAAGCAGGCTCTGTGCTGACAGCAGAGAGCCCAACATGGGGCTTGAACTCACCAGCTGTGAGATCATGACCTAAGCCAAAGGTGGATGCTTAACTGACTGAGCCACCCAGGTGCCCCACTGGTTTCTTTAAACAAAATGCCTGAGGCCTAGAGAGGTATAGCAACTAGATGTGAGATTCAAAGTCACAAAACTAACTGGGTTGTGGCTGACTCATCATGCCTGTTTGTTCATACTCAGCTATTAGAATATTTTTGGTAGCTAATGGTAGCTGCTGAAAAGGTTTGAACTGATGAGGGTTAGCTAGCTACTCCACTGCAGCCGCAGGACAAGATTATGAGGAAAGCAATCCTCAAACCGTATTCTATCACCTTGCATGAAAGGTTCACTGGAAAACAGACACAACAACAACAACATAGCATGACTGGAATATGCTGTCATTATAGCCAGCAATAAGAAACCTTCCTAAACCAATGGTTGGACAAGGGCCCATATTACGGGTACCCATAATCTTGGGTACCATGCCTAAGGGTACATGCTATGGATGTCACTAGGTTCTTATGCCTGGCTCATGTGAGACTAGAAAGTATTGCTAAAATATTTGGGCAGATCCACTTATCTTGAATTCGTGCGATTTTATCAATGAGAATTAATTTCAACATTCATCTTGCTAATTAACAAGTCATTTATTCCAATAATAAAACCTTGTTCTGACATTTGCTATGCTCATTAGCACAACCTAGGTAATCCAAATAGCAGAAATGGATATAGTAGCAGCCTCTGGAGAGTGTCCCCTCTGCTTTGAATGCCCACAGACCAGCCCTGGCGTGTGCATGATTGATCTGCATCTGGGTTATTGCTTAACCTAAATTTGCAGCATGTAAGATCGCTCTATAATTGGTGAGGAATTTTAAAGTCAATTTCAAATATTGTAATACACCGCTTTGTGGTGAATAAGAACTCAAACCCATGTCTTCTGATTTCCATTCCAAAATCTTTTCCCAAGGGCCACCTGCCTCTCTGCTAAGTAAAAATAAAAAAATCAGAAAGTTTGGTAAACATATGCTAGAAAAGATGTCAAAATATGCCCGTGAAACCAGGATTTTCTTAAAGCAGTTCTTAGGAAGCCTGACTGGTGTGTCCTACAACTTCTACAAAAAGGTGTTTCAAGAGCTGTCTGAGCACCCATCTTAGAGTCCCACGGAGCCATCAGCCGACACACAGGGTGACCTCTCCGTATCATGGCGCAGGGAATTCTACAAAGAACTCGCTCTAGTCCACAAGGTGATTTTGCCTTCGTGGCCTGTCTCAGTGCACCTGGGAGGGGTGTGGTGAGATGGACCCATAAGAGGCAGTGAAGAAATACTTGTCAAGTTAAATTGTGCTGAAAATTCTGTTGGTTACCAGGGAGCCTGGGTGAAAGGATTTTGGAGATGTCCGTGGGGCACTGATTTAGGCTTAGAACTGTTTGTTTTGAATCCTTCTCTAAGATTTTGTGTAATCCTGTGATTCTCACCCTTGGCTGCATGTTAGATCACGTGAGCAGGTGGTAAAAATTCTCAATGCCTGGTTCTATGCTACAGCGATTGGATCACAATCTCTGGGCTTAGGGTCCAGACATTAATGTTGTTGTTGCTGTTGTTGTTGTAGTTGTTTTAAGTTTTCAGACGATTTGAATGTGTGGCCAAGGCTGAGACCCAACTCAGTGCTTCTCAGACTGTGATTTTCAAGCCACCTGGGGATCTCGTTAAAATGCAGATTCTGAGATTCTGCATTTAAACAAGCTCGTAGGTAAGATGCATGCGGATGCATCGTGGACCACACTTGGAGTGGCAAAGGTCTAATCTCTTAATCCTGAAAGGTTTTGAGAGCAAAATCACTAAAGCAAAATCTGAGATGGGCCAATCCTCAATCCCATAATTTATCCTTCTGGAGGATGTGAGGAATACAGCTTCAGTGGGAATATGAAGCAAATAAAAACGATTAAACACCTAAACATTTCCTAAAAACTGAACTTTGATTCCCATAGACTTGTCTTAAATGCTTAGAATAGTTTTCAAATCACAAAAATGGCATGGCTGTAGTTCTACTAACCATCTAATGTAGAAAAAAAAAAGTCATTTCCCCATTCTCTAATTATAAAGCCCTCCGTATTTATTGTCTCAGGTCTCACTGGCTCTGGAGTTAGCCCGCTAGAGTGTGATACCTGGGTTGGCTGCTCTTTCTACAGCTCTAGTTGATTCACTGCAGGATCCGGGGAGGGTGTGGAGGAAACTGCTCAGAAACAGCCAGCGGGTCTGCAAACAGAGCAGGCGGCTGAAAAGGAAAGGGCAATCTTTACGTGTAAACAAAGGAGCTGGCTGGGGCTCACTGAGTGGCTTTTTTGCTACATCTGCATAAGCAGATAGTGACTGACATCGGCCACAGCAGCTTGAATCTGAAAGAGCGAGAGAATTTTGCAAACTCAGAAAGAACAGAAAACCCAAGCCCCTACCCACAGAGCCCAAGGTGTGCGCCTGTGAATTATGTTATCAGCTGCACAGCAGGACTGCAGAAAGCACTAACTATGAACAATATATAAATTACAGAGGTCATTCAGTGTGCAGATCAAGTGCAATTAAAATGCAAAAGACTTTTCTTTTTACCTGACTCAGAAAAAAAAAATTTTTTTTTTTTTTTTTTTGCAACACAAGGGTGCCTCAAATCGTCTGGTAGAGCAGGGGTGGGGAGGGCACAGGAAAGGTGTGAGTGTGTGGGGGGGACCTGATTACTGGACTCAAAAAGGCTAACGTGCAATTTGTGTTCTTTTTATGTAGATTAAATGCATTGACTGCAGCTTGTACC
The DNA here is from genome assembly GCF_016509475.1 of Prionailurus bengalensis. Lineage (NCBI taxonomy): Eukaryota > Metazoa > Chordata > Mammalia > Carnivora > Felidae > Prionailurus > Prionailurus bengalensis. The sequence goes on from NC_057361.1 coordinate 14,390,767, forward strand.
GCTTAGATACGCAGCAGGGAGTCAAAAGCTTGGGTATCAGTCAACCACAGCCAGCAGCGAAAGCCTGGGCCAAATCTGTTATTGTGCCTCAGATGAGACACTTAATCTAATCTAATGGGAGCAAACCCCCCTGGACAAATAAAAGGGCATTACCAGAAGCAATGGCAGCTGTAATGTTTAAAAAAAAGCACCAAATATTTTTTTGTGATAACATAATTAATGACTCCTCCAGCCTCCTTAAAATCTTGCCTTCCAGCTCAAGGGGGCTCGTGAAGAGTCTCAGGAGGTAAATAGCAGGAGCGATCAGCCTGCCTTCTTCTCAGCCCCTCCGGAAGCCATGTGTCCTAGGTATACCACAATCAGAAAAATGTGGGGTTTTTCTCACTGGAGCCAAATCTAGACCCTCAAGTAGCAAGAAAACATCACTGGGTTTTGATGAATTTGCCTTATTAAAGCAAACAAGAGTGACGAAAGGGGTAGGAAGAAAGAAGACTGTGAAACTCAGGATCTGGACTCCTGGGACAGGTACCGTAGCCTTCTAAGACAGAATGAAACTGGAGACAAGGATCACAGAATAGACCTACAGAATGTTGAAAAGTGGAGTTCATCTTGAGGGACATGAAATCCAACCTCTTCTAATTCAGGAACCAATTCCACAGCATTCCTGTTAGTTAGGGATTTTATTTCCAGAAAAAGAAAACCCTTTCTAGAAGCAATTCTTTCAGAATGTGTTCCTTTCAATTCCCAAGTCACTACACAAATCATCCTTTAGTTAAGTGCTCCCCAGACTTCAAAGTGTACATGAATCCCCAGGGGATCTCGTTAAAATGCAGATTCTGATTCAATATGCCTGAGGTGGAGCATGAGATGCTAAACTTCTAGCAAGCTCCAAGGTGATGCCAAGTCTGCTGGTCCACGGAGCCTGCTGTTCCACGGACTACGCTTAGAATAAAGCAGCTCCGGTTATCTGACAATACTCTAAATCAAGCTTAAACCTATTAGCTTGGTTGAGCCTGGTGCTAAGAGCGTCAAGATTTCTAGATTTAGTCTCACATGGGCCATTCTCCTTCATGATCACATCCCCCTCCCTGTTCAACTACCTCACACACGGTCTGTGGCCACCACTCCAAAAAGCAAATGCAGGTAGGGAAGTTTCCCGCACAATAGACAGCCCATTGCTACAGGTGCTTCTCTAAAGGACAGACACATAACCATTTTGCCAAATGTATTCGTTGTCTATTGCTATGTAACAAATGACCCTAAAAGTTGGTGGCTTAAAACAATAAACACTCATTATCTTCCAACACGTCTATGGATTAGGAATTCAAGAACAGCTTGGCCAGGGGCGCCTGGGTGGCGCAGTCGGTTAAGCGTCCGACTTCAGCCAGGTCACGATCTCGCGGTCCGTGAGTTCGAGCCCCGCGTCAGGCTCTGGGCCGATGGCTCGGAGCCTGGAGCTTGTTTCCGATTCTGTGTCTCCCTCTCTCTCTGCCCCTCCCCCGTTCATGCTCTGTCTCTCGCTGTCCCCAAAATAAATAAACGTTGAAAAAAAATTAAAAAAAAAAAAAATACATCTTTCCTCCCTCCCTTCCTTCCTTTTTAAAAAAAAAAAAAAAAAAAAAAAAAAAAAGAACAGCTTGGCCAGGTGGTTCTGGTTTGGGATCTCTCATAAGAGTACAGCCACATTGCCTGAGGCTACAATTATCAGCAACGCTTGACTAGGGCTGGCCAGTCTGCTTCCAAGGTGGCAGGTTGGTGCTGTTGGTGGCAGAACTCAGATTCTTTCCAAGTGGGTTTCTCCCCACCAGGCTGCTTGAATGTCCTCATGCATGATGACCACTTCTCCCAAAGCAAATGATCTAAGACACCAAGACAGAAGTCCCAAAACTCTTTTAGATTTACCCTCAGAAGCCACACAACAGACACTTCTGCCATATTCTCTCGGTCACACAGACCAACCATGGATTCACTATGGGAGGAAACTACATAAAGGTGTAAATACCAAAAGGCAAGGATCACTGTGGGCCATCTTGGAGGCTGGCTCCACACCAAATAAGCCAAGGCTCTCTATTTCCTCCGCAAAACACGCCAATTGAGGTCCAGGGCACACTGGATGCTCAGAGCCACGCTCTAATACCACGCACGCTTCTGCTTCCATTGTTTACATTTACTAAGAGTTGATTGTGTTTGCTTCCAAGCCTGTTTATGACAATTGTTCCAGTTGTACTTGTTATTACAATTAATTTATACAATGTGTGAATTACAAAATATGAATGCAAAAATAGTTGCTTTCATGGGAACAAAATTGGAATTTTGGAAGATGTAATAGGAGCAGGTAGCTAAAAATGCTGTTGAATATGTGTCTGCCAAACAACTGTAAGAGACTGAAAAATCATTAAGAAATTAGGAGGATTATGCACTGAGCTCACAAGTGTCTTAAAATCTTGCTGCACTTCCAAAACTAGGAATCATAGACAGTGCATTTTAGATACAGATCATGCAAGAAGGAAAGTCTGCAACTCCCATCAGCTGATTTTTATTCAAAGAGAACGACTTGGCTGTACACCAAAAGTTTAGTGAATGAATGTTTATTTACATGTTCTAAGTTAAATAAAATGTTTACGGTTTTAACATGTATCCTGGTTTTAATTATTTTTTTCAATTGACCAACCAAATTCTGGTTCAGATGGATGGGTATGAAAGCATCCATTATAAATGGGAAATTGCTCCTGGAAATAGCACTTTCATTTAGAAGTACGAGGAGGGGTGCCTGGGTGGCTCAGTTGATTAAGCATCCGACTCTCGATTTCAGCTCAGGTCATGATCTCACGGTTCGTGGGTATGAGCCCCACAACAGGCTCTGTGCTGACAGTGTGGAGTCTGCTTGGGATTCTCTGTCTCCCTCTCTCTCTGCCTCTCCCCCGCTCTCTCTCATGTGCGTGCACTCTCACTCTCAAAATAAATAAACATTTAAAAAAAAGAAGAAGTAGGAGGAAAGTATAGAGCTAGAGAGAAGGGGGAACTTCACCATCTGGTTCTAGAAAATTCTGAGACTGGAAAATTTGTCTGTAACCTCAATTACATCCTACCAACAAGGTAGAGCCACAGATGGTCTACTCTATACATGCTTGGGGCTTCAAAATATCTTTTGGTGGTTTCTTCTCCCTCTCAAGGCAATGCTTACCTTTTATTTTAATCGGATTTTACATGCATGCAGTGGTTAGGGAAAGATATACCTTTCTGGCCACCAAAAGTTCGTACTCCCCTTTGAAGTTGTCGCTAAGGAATGGTTACCCAGACAGTGAATACACTCTCCAACCCCACATGCAGATGTGGCCCTGAAACCAGTTCTTATCAATGAAATATGACTGGAAGTGATATGTAGCACTTCCAGGCTGGGGTTTTGAAGAAGAATATGAACTTCACCTGTGGTCTTTATCCTTTGGCTGGCTGTTTGCACAGGACCCTGAGACTCTGGGGCACAGCAGAGCCACGAGGTGGAAGAAGCCTGAGCTCCTGAACCACTCACTTGCCTTGGGAAAGTCACTCTTGCTGACCAGGACCACCCACAAAGGACTGTTGTGTCAAAACGCTTGAGTTCGGAGAGGTTGTTATAGCAGCTAGTGTTATGTTGCTTTAACTAATATAGAACCGCTCTCCCTGAGACTTGCCCTTCTTCCCATTCTGCCCCTCCTCCCCCTCCTCCTTCCACCTTAGCCTCTTCTTTTCCATTGGGATTATTCTTCTTTAGTATGAACTGTGGATTCTTAAACTGAGGTGTCCACATGATCGTATGCAGAATTCTGTCCATCGGTAGATTTTCCTGGGAAGAGGGTCCACAGCTTTTGTGGGCTTCTCCTAGGGGTCTGGAAGCTCCTCAAATTGTTAGGGAAAACTGCTCTAAGAGATTTGTCTTTGATGTCTTATTCCTAATTTAATCCATGGCCTTAATTCAGCCTATGATTTAGAGATCTGAATATGTGTGGGTAATCCATAGATGCAAATTAAGGTGCAAGTCAAAGTAAAGAGCTCAAGTCAGATTGTGAATGCAAATGTGGAAGCACAGTCCAGTCAGAACAGACTTGAGTAGGTGGGCTGAGGAAGCTGAATGAAAGCCTCCTTTGGGATTTGTGAAGTAGCTGCCTTTCTCCTGGTGCAAAAGTCCAGCCGCAAAGCACACCTTGGTGACCTCAAAGAGTTGCCATGCTCCTCTCCAACAGCCTAAGTTAGAGCCTAGAACTGAGGAGGTTTGCTTCCGTGTATTCTGAGAAGGAATTCTCCTCTGGCTCAACTCTTATTTCCTGAGATGTTTATGCCCAGAAAAACCGTGTTAATGCCAAAGCAGTTAAAAAAAAAAAAAAAAGTTTGACCTGTGGGCTTCTGCAAAGGGGCTGGAAATATCAGATGGTGGATCATGCCTGTCCCAACATTGAAAATTACTGGGTGGAACTAAGGGTCCCCAGAGAGTTCATTATTCACATGAACGCGTCTGGTCTCCTCTTCAGAGGCCAGGATGATCTGATTTCTGAACCAGGGTTGGACACAGAACTTCCCATTTTGCCTGGAGTGTTTTGCTAGAGCAGATAAGCGTATATCATCTTCATCTTGAAAGAGCGTGGAGGGCAAGGACATGAAGTCCTCTTTCCCCAAGAAGGAAGCATACAGGTAGGAGTAGAAATGTCCATCTAAGGTAAGGGGGTATTAATGTTTTAGGATCCCTCCATCATGTTTTTAACTAGGGTCTGTTGATACCTTCTCCTCTTGCCCAGTTTTTAGACAAAGCTTCATATCCTCTGTTCCTTGGACATCCCAGACCTTGGTCTAAACCTTAGATCGTGGTCTAACCCAGTGGTTCTCCAAGTATGACTGCCAGAGCAGCAGCAGGAGCAAGTCCTTGAGCCCCACCCCAGACCTACTGAATCAGACACTCAAGTGTGTTTTAAGCCCCCCTGGTCACTCCGATGCACTCTCAAGTGTGAGAAGCACTGGACCAATCTCTACCAGAAGTCTGTCCTTCACTGCCTAACTTGACACATGCAGTCTCTTAGTAGGTCCCCCTGAATTTTCCTCCCAGAACGAAGTGGTATGAGCAGCTCTGAAGGCATTTCAGTTTCATCTGTTTTGTTTTTTTCATTGATTTTTGTTTTGTTTCTGCGGTCACCAAGGTAAAGCTGTGTTTTTAGCTCCCCTAAGAACCCTACAGCAGAAAGAAATTCACCTTTTGAAAAACCGATGCTTTTGTAACCATGAAATACATTCAGTCCAGTCAGGCACTTCAGGTCTTCTCTTTCCCCAGGTGTTTTTCTGTCGTCGGCTCCCTCTTTGTTGTAACGGCTGGGAAGTCCTGCTGGGTTGGCAAGACCTGTCTCATCCTGATCCAGCCCTGCGGAGAAGAGACTTCTCCCTAGCCCAAAGATCTCCTGATACTCTCTCTTACTTAAATCTACTCCCTCAGATCACGTAGCTTCGACTCCCTTAGATCACATAGCTTCGAAAACTCATGTTTGCCCTGAGAGTTTATCAGAAGGAAGGCTGCTTCTTAGCGTTCGGGACTTGAAGGCAATTATTTGAGGCAGCAGGCCCTCACACTCCTAGCCACCCACCCCACTGGAAGTTTTCACACGTCTCTTCCTCCTTTCATGCCTGTGAAAGTTCACCTCTTCACTCTCTGCCTCTTTTCCCACCTCCTGTGTGCTTCCTCTGTCTGTGCCCAGTAGCTTCTAAGACTGCACTTCTCAACACTTATTTTGAATCATCTGGGAATCTGGTCTAAAATGCAGATTCCCAGCTCCCAGTCCAGGCCTCCTGAATCAGCATCTCAGGAGTGCAGCCCAGTAATCTGACTTTTAGACATGTGCCCCAGGGGATTCTAAGTCTCACAGCACCGGTCCTAGGCCTATGAGGAGCGGCAGCTCTGGAATGTCTTAGGCCTTACACGGGGTCTGGGGTGGGCCAGGTGACTTGTCTGGCTGCACTTGCTGACAGTCACCTGGCTTCTTGGTGGTCTCGGTGTTTCTTCAAAGAGGCTCTGGAGAAAGGCCGATGGAAATTATGGGGATACTAAAGCGTGCCCCTGGCCTGGCCAGGCCACATAATGGTACTACCTTCCAGTCTACCCGTGTACAGGCTGGAAAAGATGCCAGAGCCCAAGTGATCATCTGATTTGTGCTTTGAATGAGACACAAAGCTAATTTTTTTTTAAACTCAGGCTCATAACACATGCACCCCAATACCCCATAAGGAAATGGCAATGCATTTCCATTAAACCTCAGTGTTTGTCATGCCCACTTTCCTCCCTGAACTCGGGACTGAAGACTCTCCCTGGGGTGGACTTGCATGCCCTCCCTGTGCTTGTGAACGTCTGTAACAGATCCTGTGGTCATCCTGTACAGATCCTCCTCCATCTGCACGCCCAAGGCTGTTTACTGCAAACATCTCCAGGAGAACACCCCTAGCAGGTGCTCAGGGCAAGACGGAAGTACTGGAGAGTCAGTGCCCCCAGAAACTGCCCTCAAACAACGGCAGATGGGAGTTGGTAGACAGATATCCCAGATTTCTCATCCTACTAGTGGGATAAGTCTGGAATGTCTCCAACACTACCCTTGAGAGTTCCCTCCTGAGAGAGTGGGATTGATCTCCAGGAGCTCACATGTTAACTTGCCTACCCGTCACATGCAGTTGTGGCTCCCTTCTGTTTCCTTCTCATGCCTTCACTTTCCAACCAGGGTTTCATGGGACTGCCTTCCAAATAAATGACTTGCATTTGACTCTCTGTCTCTGGATCTGCTCCTAGGGGGTACTCAAACCAAGACTCCCCCTGCCAACCCAGGACTTAACAGACGCAAAAGTGAGCTAACAGCTCACATGGGACCCTGGAACTAGAAGAGACAGGAGTAGAAGACAGCGGCAACAGGTAGGTCTGTAGCATTGTGGCCTCCTGGTGAAAAGCATCTGACTGATTTTTGCTCCCTCGTTTCCAACCTCCATACAAAATCTGTGGATGCCGGGGACACTTCATGGCGTGATTCCACGGCCCCTCCTAAATAAGGAGCCTTTGCCACCTAGAATGACCAGGGAAGAGCAATGGCCCTGGTTTGCCCTGTTGCAGACTGAAGCCTCTACATTCTACATCAGGAGGTCAAGATCCAAGGACAATTCGGGGTCTTGCAAAGTCTCTGCTGCTCATCGCGGGAGTCCTCGGAAGGTAGAACATTCCACATTTGTTCATTTCTTCAACAAATGTTTATGGAGGACTTAGCACTCATCAGGGTCTGGGGGATCCAGAAGGGGTGTGCATAAGTTCAATCCGATCAGGCTGTGGCCACATGGAATTCCACCAGCATCCGTCCTGCGGGTACCTGCCACATGGAAGACCCCATCCCCTCCTGCCTGGATGAGGCCAGAGCCTGCTGAATGGTCTCACTGCATCGAAATTCAGACCCATTTGCTTCACCCTCCACCCTGGGAGCAGCACTATCCTTGTAAAATAAAAAACTGCATGTCACTCCCCTGCTCAAGAACCTTGAGAAGCTCCACTTTGCCTATGGAATAAAGTACAACTTCTAGATTATATATGGAGCCAAGGGGCTCAAGTCTGGCCCCCAATCATTTTACTAACTTCATTTCCCACCAGGTGCTTTGTGCTCCCCCAAACACTCCATGTTCTTTCAGACTGCTGTCCTTTTCTGCATGTGCTCGTCCCCTCGGCCTGGATCCCACTTACTGCTTTAGCCAAGCCTTACTCATCGCTGAGTGCCCAGTATGGATGCCACTTCTTGTGTAAAAACTTCCTAGCCCCTCCCTCTACCTCTGACAGCACCAACAGCCACATCTTCTATGTCCCCTGTTATTGTCACACATGTGGCAAATTCAACCTTGATCCCACAGTACTGTCGTTGATTCTGAGTCTGCCTCCTCCCTGAACACTATGAGCTTGTAGAAAGCAGGTCCATCACCATTTTGTTCATCTCTGTACCCTACCTGTGGGCTAAAGATAATGCCTGGAACACTGTACATTTGTAAGAAAAGTTCATGAATGACCACATGGGCCTGAGAACTAAAGGAGATTTAGCCTCTTCTTTCTGGTGATTGGCACCATTCCTGGCATAGGAGCCAACCCACACACCTGGATGGGAATGTTAGCTTGGGCTGTCCGTTCGACTTCCTTCTGTTCTGGGCCCTCAGCAGTTCTCTCCCCTGCTTGATAGCTAAGCTCTGGAGCTTGCCGCAGGATGTGAGGTCACCAAGGCACTCTGAAGTGCCAGCAGCCAGAGCGGAACAGGTGGATTATTATTTCCCCTAGAGTGCATTGCGCCACCTCCCTGGGCATGAGGAGGCAGAAAGCTGCTCACACTGCAGCCCCTTCCAGACACCCTCAGGGAGCCCTCAAGTACGAGGGGCGACAAGGAGGATTAAGGTGGGAGGAAGGAATTAGATGGAGGTGCATCAGGGTCTAGAGGAGTTGAAATGTCATTCACAGGTGGAGGGCAATGTCTCAGAAGGGACAAGCCAGTGAGTTCTCTGTCAGCATCCAGGGAACAGAGGTGATGATGCAGCAGCCTCACAAGCGCTCAGCTGACACCAGCAGCCGCTTCTTCTCCAGAAACCTGGCAGCAGTGCTGGCCTGCGCCAGCATCACCTTCAAACTAGAAAAAAAATGAACCAAACTTTCTCACTCAGCCCAAAGTGCACTTCTTCAAGGCACAGCCTAAAGTTGTCATTCTAGAGTGATCTGGGCTTTATAAGTGCTTACTACAGACCACACCAGGCATGAAGTTATGTTTCTGTGTATCATCTCAATTAACTGCTGTAAGACACCCTGGTTGGTGAAGTGTCATAATTACCCCTCCTTTTACAGATGGTAAATCAGAGGCTCAGTGAAATCAAGTAACTGGGCCACATTCACATAGCTAGTAAGTAGCAGAACAGAGATTCTCCCCAGTTCTATTGGACCCCGTGATATGTGCTTGGAATGCCTACATGATGCCACCTGGAGTACAATGCCTTCCCTGATGTTCAAGGGAAAGAGGCTGTATAGAAACGAGACAGGGACCCTGTGTCCTGGCACATGGCCACCAGCTGGCTGTGTGGCTCTGGATAAGGCACCCACTTTTTTGGACCTCAATAATTTCCTCAGTGGGCAAGTGTGTGTGAATTGGATCAGATGATCTGTAAATCTCTTTTAGATTTAGCATTGCATGAGTCTATGGTAGACTCAGATTTTCCTCAATGCATGGCTATCATGGGTTGGTATCTGTGCTCTAAGAAAAGACAGACTGGTGGGAAATGAAATTGAGTTTAAGAAGTTGGCACATCCCTGAATCATGGTATAAGGAAGGCCTGTAGTTGCCATTTTTAGGTTGTTGCATTGATAAAGCTTCTTCAAGGGCTAGATTTTTGGCCCCTTTGACACATTCTGGTTAAGTGTTAAGCCCCTTGGGTTGAATCTGCCCATCTCAGGCTATCAACCTCTTGAGGGCAGTGACTCTTTAAATTGTGAGTATCATGAATGGGTGAATGAAGAACACCTCTAGGGATGAGGATCATGTGGTAATATAATAACTGTGTTTTCAGGGTTATTTGGGATTTTAATGATCACTAGAAAGTGTTCCAATTATTCCTACTACATAACAAATCATCCTAAAGCTTAGTGATATAAATCAACACTTTTATTATGCCCATGGATGGATTCTGTGAGTCAGTAATTCAACCAGAGCAACAGCAAGAATGGCTTGGCTCTGCCCCATGTTGTTCGGGACTTAAATTAAGAAGACTCAGTGGTTGAAGGTGACTGAACAGCTCATCTGCAAGTTGATCCTGGCTGTTGGCCGGGACATCAGCTGGGTCTGTTAATCAGAAAATACACACATGGCCTCTTCATGTAGCTACTTGAGATTCCTCACACCATGGTGGCCTCAGGCAGTCAGATTTCTTTCATGGCAGTTCAAGGCTCTAAGTGTGAATGTTCCAGAGAGCAAAGCAGAAGCTGTACCACTTTTTTTTTGTACCACCTTTTATAACCTAACCTTATACATCACTTTCACTTCATTCTATAGGTTACAGGTGAGTCATTAAGGCCAGATAAGATTCAAGGGGATCTGGATGGGGGGATGTGTCTAAGCTGGCAGTGTATTTTCATTCTTCCACAGGGCAGGAAATGTGTCTTAGTTATCTCTGAATCCCTATCATCTACCATGGGCATGGCAGGTAACAGGTGCCTACTGAATGACTGGCAGATAAAGCAATGGATAAGTGAATGAAGGAAGGAAAATTCCCCCCATTGAAGAGTGTCTTTCTGAGAAGTATAGACATTTAGTCTTTTTCAACTATTTTTTGTTTGCATTGTATTTAGTTACGCATTTCAACAGGAAATAAGTCACGGTTTGTGTGTGACCCTGCAGAGTGGAAAAAAGGTCAACGGCGCTATGATAGTTTGGCTTTTGAGGAGCATTCTATGGTCATTAATTTTTCCTCAACCCAATATGGTCTTCTAGTTTTGAATTTGTTCCATGCTTTTCAACAGGATGGTTTAGAAATCACCTTTTACCATAACAGATTGAATACTTCATGGCGAAGTCTGAGCTGACTTCCCCAGTTGGCCTGCCCAAGTCTTCCTTGCCCGCATTCCAGTTGAATCCTAGCCTTTCCCTCCCTTTTTCCTCCCTGCTTCCTCTGACTTTTCTCCCCTCCTCTTCTTGCTCCTCTTCCCCCCCCCCCAGCTCACCCTGACTCTCCTGCCACCCCTCCTTCTTTCATTGCTCCCTCCCTCCCTTCCTCTCCTCCTCCAATATTTCCTGGCCCCTCCCCTGCTTTGTCACCCTCTTCCCATCCCCCAGTGCCACCACCTCTAGCTTCTGGATAGGAGTGTTTCCAGCAATGTCAAAGAAGTCAAGGACCTGGGAAGCCAAGCCACTCGCCCCCACCCAAGGGAGAAGGCCTAGATTTGGATTATAACCCTTGGCCCTTGGAATTTTTTGGTATATAGCATTTCATCATTTTTATGGGCACCAACTTATGATGTCATATGAGAGGCTTAAAGCTCCTTTGGCTGCAAGCTAGCACAAAAAGCCCAATCTTATGGAGACACAACAGAAAATAATTCTTTAAAAAGAAAAACCCTGACAGTGGGAATGTGCCATTCCCAAATTAGCATTTGGAAAATACTAGTCACACAAACATAAGCCAGCAGAGACCTCAGAAAGCATCTTGCCCAGCATCTCATTTTACAAACAAGGAGCTGAGAGCCAAAAACAAAAAAAAAGAAAAAAAAAGAAAGAAAGAAAGAAAGAAAGAAAGAAAGAAAAAAGAAAAAAAAAGAAGGAAAGACAGAAAAGAAAAGGCTATAACAACAAGCATTTACTGGGCACTGACTCTGCCCCAGGCGCTTTATTACTTTATTCCAGTTGTGCAACAACGAGATGGATTAGAATCATTAACCCCATTTCTAAGATGAAGAGACAGAAGCTCAGAGAGGGTCAGTAACTTCTGCAAGGTCACGCAGCCAGAAAATGGCAGAGCAGAGATTAGAATCCAGTATCTAAGATGAGTCCAAAAGTTATGCTCTTTTTTAAAAAAAAATTTTAATGTTTATTTTTGAGAGAGAGAGAGAGACAGAGACAGAGCACAAGCAGGGGAGGGGCAGAGAGAGAGGGAGACAGAATCTGAAGCAGGCTCCAGGCTCCGAGCTGTCAGCACAGAGCCCAGTGCAGGGCTCGAACTCACAAACCACGAGGTCATGACCTGAGCCGAAGTCAGAGGCTTAACCAACTGAGCCACCCAGGCGCCCCCCCAAAAGTTATGTTCTTAACCATTAGACTTAACTGTGGCTGTGAGTGACCTTTTATCCTCTCCACAACCAGGGTCACACATATGAGTAGCTAATAGTTACCAATTTCAGAAAGATAAATTGAGGAGTGCTTAGAGTTCAACAAGTGATGGTACAGTTCAAGTCAAGTTCAAAGTCAGACTTTGTTAATCTGAATTCTGAAAGAAGAAACTTGGAGCAGAGATCCCAAGAGATTTCGAGGATGGCCCTTTGTAGGAACAGCTATGAGCACAGAGTGAGCAAGGACATGACAGTATGGTTTAATGACTGTAAGACTCAGACTTGAAACCAGTATCCCAAGGTTCAACACTAGCTCTGCTGCTTCTTAGCTTAACTGCTTTGTGCCTCAGTTTTGTCATCTGTAAAATGGGAAATAGTTATCTGCCTGATAAGATGGCTATGAAGAACAAATAAGATTAATAAGCATAAAGTTGTTACAACTGTGTCTGACACATAGCAAGCTCTTCAGAAGAATTTGCTCTGTTATTACTCAATGCTGTATCACCAGAACCTAACATAGTCCTCAGCACATGGAAGGTGTTCAATAAATATTTGTTTACATGAAGAGAAAGATATTAGTAGTTCTAACGGTCCTCATCTGTTCTTCATCCTCTCAAACAGAAAACAAGAAAAAATTAGGTTCCCCTTGATTTTACCTTACACTTTTTCCATATGTCAAAGGCCTGATTCTTCAGTGATTGAAACCCCTTTGCCTTGGCAAAGCAGCTGTTTTCAACTTTAATCCTTTCCTGAGGCCCATTTTACCATGCAAGTGAAATCTTAAAGATGTAGAATACCACAGCCTCAGGATTCTTTCAATTACAACTGTCAAAACCCCAATCCAATCTAGAAGAAACCAACAGCTGAATTTATACATTCATTTAAAAACTATAAGGATGACTTCAGGCATGGCTAGATCCAGGGGTTCAAATGATGTCATCGGGACTCTGTCTTGTTCAATCTCTAGCTCTGCCTTCCTCAGTAATGGTTTTTTTCCCAGGCAAGCTCTCCTCTGTGATGGTAAGATGGCCACTAGCAGTTTATATCCCCAAAGCTCCAAAACCAGGAGAAACAAAACACTTCTTTTTATGATCACTCCAGCCAAAGTCCCAGTTTTAGCTCTGAGTGGACCAACTTGGCTCATGTGTTCATCCTTGAACCAATCTCTGAGACTGTCCAGACACTTTGATTGTCCAGACTTCCTACATGTGTCCTTCATCTTGATTTTCACAGGGTGGAGCCAGCCCCACACAAGCTATCAGATGACTGAGGGACACCCCGCTGGCTTAATCAGGAGAGCACAGAACTCATGACCTTGGGGTCCTGTGTTCAAGCCCAACATTAGGCGTACTTAAAAGAAAAAAAAGACTAATATTGGGATGCTATTCCCATGGAAGAGAAAGTGGAGCAAGCAGGCACAAAGAACACACTCCCACTACAACCATCCATAAGTAGGGTGCCTAGCAAGTCTATACTGAAAAAGGTATTGGATATGCAATCCTCATCTTACCTAAAGCTTCTTCTTGTATCACACCCCCTCACACCCAAAACCTCTTCCCACCTTCAAGGCAGTGGCTTTCAAACTTTTCACCTATTCCTCCAGCAAAAAATAAAATTTATATTGAGAAGTAGTATACATAGGACTTGAAACAAATGCTTCACCAAATTTACTTTTTATTACCTGCAATGCACCCTGATAGTTTCTATCCGATTGTACTCTATTCTGTCGTATTTTAATTTATTCCATTATATTCCTTCCTTTCCACGTCATTCCATTTTATTCTGCTATTTTTATTATGGCAATGCTTACTAGGTGCTGAAGCAAACAGCCCTTAAATCTCAGCAGCTTAACAAAATACAAGTTTATTTCTTGTTCATGGCCTAGACCAGAGCAGATTTGTCCCCCCCTCCCCCCAGTCACTGGAGATCCAGACTCTTTCCATGTTATGATGCCACCACCCTCAACACAGGATCATGGCAGAAAGGAGAGGAAGAGAGGGAGAGGAAGAGAGGGAGAGGGGGAGAGGGAGAGAGGGAGAGGGGGAGAGGGAGAGGGGGAGAGGGGGAGAGCTAATGGAAGGGCTAATGGCCCTTCCAACCACGTGGCTTTGCCCTGGGCTGGTTGCAGCGTCTGCCTAGGTCAGGACCGAAGTAAGTGAGCCAACAAGGCACGTAATGAGATCGCTGTCTTCCCCACTGCTACTATGGTGAGGAGCCATGGAATCTGATTCTAGCAGCATCTTTATCTCCCCACTAGGCCTCAGGGTTCATTATCTAAAAAGTACTGGCTGTTAGCACAGTAGCAAATCTGTTACCATAGAGAGGAGCTGTCTCTTTAAAGCCAAGTTGGGGATGGAGGCTAAGATCCTGGGCTTCCCAGTTAAAAGGCCTTCTGGCTCTGGAAGAATTGCTGGCTCACTGCCGTTCGTGTTGATAAACAATTTCAGTCAGTAGTAAGAGGCGCTTACCGTTGGGGCACCTGGATGGCTCAGTCGGTTAAGTGTCTGACTCTTGATTTCCGCTCAGCTCATGATCTCAGGGTTCGTGAGTTCCAGCCCCACATCAGGCTCTACACTGACAGCTCAGAGCCTGCTTGGGATTCTCTCTCTCTTCTCTCGCTGCCCCACCCCCCCCCCTCGTGCTGCCTCTGTCTCTGTCAAAATAAACTTAAAAAAAAGGCACTTACTGTGCACTAGACACTGTCCTGGGTACTTTATAATATTAACTAATTTAAGCCTCGCAGAAACTCTATAGATGAGGAAACTTAGGCGAGAGAAGACAAGGATCTGCCCACGGTCACAAAGAGAATAATTTTTGTTTGTATGTAATATTTACATGCTGCTTACAGGTCTTGAAATGCCTCCACATACTTTCTGACCCTCACAGGAACACTGTGATCTAGATACCAGAAGGCAAAGGAGTATTCGATGCTGTTTTAGTCAGCTTCCAAGGGCCAATTGTTAAATTTTCAAGAATTCGGCATGCCGGTCGTAAACAATGGTCTTTATTCAAAACGAAATTCTAGAAATGTACAATTAAATAAATTATATTCAAAGGTAACAAATACTCGAAACTCATCACTTCCTAATTCTTTTGCTACATATTACTCTTATCCAGGCGCTCGAGATTATCTGGATCTTGTCGTACGTGTACAGGTGGGAATAATGTGTGACAGGTGCCACTGAGCAGCTCCTCCCAACCCCGCATCGCATCTGGTGATATCACATCGGTAGCACTTATAGTCACAGTAGGACCAGCAAATTCTATGAAGGAGCGCCCTCCCCATCTGCCCTCCCAAAGGGGCTGGGTGGCAGATACTTAACCACATGGCCCTGCTCCCAGGGTCTGACCCTCTCTGCTCCGTGCTCATCTCAGGGGTGTGCTTCCTGTGGCTTGTTTTCCTGTGCTTCTCAGTGTTCTGTCCCCAAGGCCTAACCTGGTCTCCTTTCTCTCAAATTCCCCATCGAGACCCCACCCTGGTCTCCTGAGCCTCCAACTCCCTCTCTTTGCGCCCCGCTTTCCAGAAGGGCCTTCCGAAGCAGCCCATGGCTACCCGCGCTTGGCCTCGGTCCACTGACATCCAGCCAGCCCCATGGCCCTCATTCCCACCGGGGCCAAGTTCTGGCTTCGTTTTTGCAACTTCTAAGCATAAAGACCCACCCACCCTCCTGTTTTCCTTCTCAGACATGGGAGTCGGTGAGGCCCGAAAATGTTCCTGCTCCAGACTTCTCTCCCACGGTCTGACCCAGCCGGGTGGGCAAGGGGATGGTTAGCTTCTCTGTGTGTGTTCTCTGGGAGCCGGTTGCAGATCAAAGAATGAGAACGGTCCTTCCCTAGTCTTAATGCAGAACACCCTTAACCATGCCAAGCGCTCCTAACCATGCCAAGCGCTCCTGTTGGCAGCCTGGGCCCTGACTTATGGGCATCCAAGGGATGCGGGGATCCTGGTCCCTGAACCATCTGACCACCTAATAAGTACCTACTAAGAATGAATATATGTTCATCTTCATTCTCTCTGAAATGCACTTAGATTTTTTTTTAAATGTTTATTTATTTTTGAGACAGAGAGAGACAGAGCATGAGCAGGGAAGGGGAAGAGAGAGAGGGAGACACAGAATGTGAAGCAGGCTCCAGGCTCTGAGCTGTCAGCACAGAGCCCGACGCGGGGCTCGAACTCACGAACCGTGAGATCGTGACCTGAGCCGAAGTCGGACGCTTAACCGACTGAGCCACCCAGGAGCCCCAGATTTTTTTTAAGGTTAAGGATTCTCTTTCATACAGCATTTCCTTTACAGCTCCACGGACTTGTGGGAATTCTAGAACATTCTCATAATATATGAACATATGTAGGGCTCATTACATGCCATGCACTGTCCTAATTGCTTAAATAATCTGAACAGTCAGGTACTATTATCACCTCCATTTGAAAGATGAGAAACTAAGGCACAGAGAGATTAAGTAATTTGCTCAAGGTCACACAGCTAGTAAGGGTGAAGGCAGGTCTTGAAACCAAGTGGTATGGCTTCAAAGCCTAGGCTCTTAATGGAAGTGCAGAAGTGACCTTAAATCTAGCTGGTTGTCCCTCTAGGCTTTGACCATATCCTGTTTATACCAGAGTTAAGAACTTATGGCATTTTATTATCATTATCTGTCTACAAGTTTGTCTACACTCCTCCACTGTCTACACCCCTCCCTGCACCCCTTCACCTCGAACCCCCTAAGGAAAGGAATGTCTTATTTTTATTTTGTCCAGGATCCAGGATGGAGTCCAGTATGTGCTAAGTGCTTACCAAATGTTAGTTCAGATGAATGGCCCTTCTCACTTTCAAGATGAGAAAAAATCATTTTCAACTGAGGCCCAGAGATCTGATAGGAAAGATGACAGAGGCCAGGCAAGAACCCAGGTCTCATGCTGCTAGTCTGGCACTTATTTGACCTGCCTCACTGTTCTCCTTGGCTTGGAGGTTTGGGGGCCAGATTATGGGGACCTGGAGCAGGCCTACTCACTACACTGGAATGCTGGTCAGTGGCTTCTCCCAGAAAACAGT
Source organism: Prionailurus bengalensis (assembly GCF_016509475.1). Taxonomy (NCBI): domain Eukaryota; kingdom Metazoa; phylum Chordata; class Mammalia; order Carnivora; family Felidae; genus Prionailurus; species Prionailurus bengalensis. Next base: position 14,407,639 of record NC_057361.1, read on the forward strand.
CTGCTTGCCCTAAAGCCACCCCCAGAAAAGACGGAAAAAAGACAAAGAGCCATTGCTGTGCTAATCACTCACTGCCAGTGCAGGTGGGCAGAGCCTGGGCAGGAGCCCAGCCTCCAGCCTCACCTGATAAGAGTTAAAGATGCACAGAGCACCAAGGACTTAATGAAATCTGGAGACTCCTCATTCACTTTTTATGTGCATCAGGCTTGCTCTGATCCAAATCCTATCAAGGAAAAGGCAGAAAGACCCTAAATCACAAATCTGCTGCCTACCACACACACATTTTGTCAGAGTCCCCTGAGCAGATTACCCGAATCTTATCCACTTTTTCTTTAAGCCTTGGGTTGCAAATGGCTGTTTTCATCCTTATCCTTAGGTATAGAGGAGAAAACTCCTGTTTAACCTAAATGCCAATAGTCAGAAAAAGAAAGGGGGGGGGTGTCAGGTTCCATGTTATTTTACAAAGCATAAACAAATGGCAACAAAATAATACCAGGGATTTTAAAAATTCAATCAACCTCTGAGATATCACCAGGTCTGCATAATTCTTAACAACTATACAATGAAATGTTGATAGTGTCACTAAGGTCCTGGCAAAGCCTAAAGTACCTTTGACAGATCAAAGAAAAAATAAAACATTACTCCATTTAGGTGCAGTGTTATGGATAACTTGGCATTATAGTTCTTTGGAAATGATTAACTCCATGTGGTATTGATGGTAACGATCCATTTTCTGGCATAATGAATTAGGCATTCCTCCATTGTTCTGGAGCTTGGCTGCGTTCTGTGTGTATATATCAATGGTAACTTTTTAAAAATACCTTTCAGTTTCTCTCTCTCTCTCTCTCTCTCACACACACACACACACACAATAAAAACACGCCCTATAGGCTGCCAGAAGAGAGAACACGAGCCTTGAAGCTGATTTATTTCTATCACCCCGAGTAACCTATTTCCTACCTGAGACGTGAAACCACATCAAGAGGGGAGGGAACGTTTTCATTTCTATGAACTGGGAGGGAAATTGCTCCTCTTCAAGCTGAGAGCTCAAAAACCTTTGCTGAAAAGTGTCCATTTTATCTATCACTTTCTCCTTCTGAAAAGCCCTTGTTTTTAAGGAATAATTCTTCCAACAAAGGCTCACCCATCAGGCATCCCACTCATGATTAGTTACTCTGTGAAAATGAGAAACAACCTCTAAGTGGCTGATCTACTTTAGCAGCATGAGATAATCACAGCCACTAATTTCTGAAACTTGCAATTGTCTTAACGACTGTGGGATTTTTAAGCTGTGGAAACACCAATAGAAATGAAGTCAAAAGAAAAGTCAGCTAGTGTGATATCTTGATTCAGTTTGTCTCTTAGGTTTGTTTTGTTTTCTTTTGGTTGTTTTTTAATGAAGAGCTGTCTCCGAGAGTGCTAATCTATCTTTAATATCATTGCATTTCCGTATATTATGCTGCACCATCTCCGTGGCATTTAAAAGTGAAATATTTGCTTCAGAAATAAAAAAAGATAGGCAATAAAATGTAGCTGTAAACAAGCCTTCATGGCTTTATTTTTCATAGATAAATACACAATAAGTTCAAAGTCGAATTGAATTCCTAAAGCAATACTCCGCTAATCTGTATTCGGGGGTCTCAAGCGTATTATCTGTAATTTACAACCAATTTAAATGGCATTAACAGTCTTCCCCTTCTGGGAATTTAAATTTGCATCCTACCATTGAATTAAACAGTGATTGCATATTTTCTATAGGGGACGGAATGCTCTTTGATGCTTGTTTTGAATAATGAAGCATCTATTCATGCACAGGGTGCAATGTGCTCCTTTGTCCTCAACGTAATTGAAGCAAAATGTGAGTTAAAGAGATTTTTCCCCTTAGCCAAAGGTTTGTTGATTGGTGTCTATTTTCATCTATTCAAAATTAAGAAAACAGTCATCTCTCATTGCACTGGAAAATCATTTACCCAAAAAGGCCCTGAATGAAGGGAGGTCAAGTTTTGCCTTATTTGATCTTTTCAAAGATGGAGCAGGATGTCAGAAAATCTTGCAAACTAACCTCTGGGGGAATGATATTGTGGAATACTTTGCAATTCTTTTCTAGGACCAAGAGAATTAGAAGTGGAAGACAGGGAGAGGAGAGAGACTGTTTCTAAAACAAAACAAAACAAAACAACAACAACAAAAAACTTACTCTGTGACTCCAAACTATACTCAGATGGGAGATTTCTTGCAAATCATAGAATCCGAGGCCTTTGAAATCCAGGGATGGCACACTCATTAGGGTGCCATCAGTTTCCTATAATGCACCCATGCCAGACATAAGTAATCAATTATTGCGGTCTTTGCCACTGAGTGAAGACAGAGCCTCATAATCAAGTACTCTGGGCAGCCAATAGCAGTTGATGTGAGTTGGCACTAAAGGCCAAACCTATTTGCCATTTCAGTTATTCCACCGATCTCATTTAATAGATGGCTCTAGAAAGATGAAGTGACCCTTTAAAGCTCTCAGACCTGGTCACTGACAAAGCCAGAACTAAGAACGTGCTGCTACTGATTGCTCAATAGTGCCCTTTCCACCTACCACCACCCATACATCACTACATCCCCAGGGCAGAGCACCGAGTAGACACTCAATAATTACTTTTTTAAACCAAACAAATGAGGGGCGTCTGGGTGGCTCAGTCGGTTAAGCATCCACTTCGGCTCAGGTCATGATCTCACGGTCCGTGAGTTCGAGCCCTGTGTCGGGCTCTGTGCTGACAGCTCAGAGCCTGGAGCCCATTTCAGATTCTGTGTCTCCCTCTCTCTCTGCCCCTCCCCTGTTCATACTCTGTCTCTCTCTGTCTCAAAAATAAATAAACGTTAAAAAAAATTTTTTTTAAATAAACCGAATGAATGAATGAGAGAGATACACAATGCTAAACCTTGACCATTATGGAAAAGTAGTTCCTTCTTTGAAAATAATAATCCCCTCTGACCCACCTGGACATAATTAGACAAGGTCCAAACAAAATTTGAGCATCTGTTTACCAAAGCCTTCCCTCAGAGATAGGGAAAGTCACACATGTCAATGTTATCAACAAGAAGAAAGCATTTATGAGAAGAAATTGTTTCCAAAGACCTTAAAACCTCTTGAGAATATCTATTAATGTATAACGGATACACAATTACAAGCCATTATTCAGCAGAGGTGACTGAAGAACTTACTCTGCTGAATTTGAAATAAAATCATACTGAAAAATTGAGTAATTCAGACATTTCAAGAATTGAAAGGGGACTTTCTATTTATTACTCCATATTAGTATTTTAGTGTATTTCCATTAAAGAAGTAAAAGACAAGCTCCTGACACTTGTCTAGAGATTACCAAAGTTCCTTGATATGAAATGTTAGCCTTTTTTGCTTTATAATAGGACCCATCTCCAGGATTTAAAATAAGGGAAAGTATAAAAATCCAACCATCCCACATTCTTAAGTATATCCCAGTGGTTCAACCAGGGACAGTTTTGTCCCTCAAGGGACATTTGGCAATGTACAGAGACAATTTGGGCTGTCACAAATGGGAGGTAGGTGGTGCTATTGACATCGACAGCTAGAAGCCAGGGAAGTTGCTGAACATCCTACAATGCACAGGACAGCTCCTGACAACAGAGAGTTAGCCAACCCAAAATGTCAACAGTGCCGAGGCTGAGAAACCCTGCTCTATGCCCTCTCCCCATGACAGTTCATATCATTTCGGCCCTAGGTTGAATTTAGAATCTATCGATCTGTGGTAAATAGGACATTTAACTGTGGTTACCAGAATATTTTATTCCTCTCCCCTTTTTTTAAGGCTATTCAGTTTCCTTATGTGGAGGGACAGGTAGCTACTGAGTTTCCTCTTGTTTGCCTTCTTCCAGACACAAACTAGGGATTAACTCAGGTAGTTCAATTCTGGGGTTTTTCCAGAGCACAGAGAAGAGCTGCAGAAGCTCCCTGGAGTCTCACATACACTCTAATATACTGCAAGCTGGTCTCATAAAGGCAGGCAGGGGCGTGAACAGCTTGCTACTACGTAAACCTGAGGATGGTTTGAAGGTTTAGGTCTCAGTTGTAGAGAGGGAAGAGTGGAATGTTGTTGTCTGTGTCGTCTTAATTTTTATCTGTTGTTGTTGTTCCTCTACTTATTCTAGTTATGCTAACTTGCTTTGTGATCCTGGAGACTATGAGCTCATTGCTTATACTTTCTGCCCCTCAGCTCTTCAGTCAGTTAGGTGGCACTCACACTGTTCCACTGGAAGGTGAAAGGGGGCATGAAAGCCAAGATGTTTCAAGTGCTATCCAGTGCGGGTAACATTTCTAACTCGGTGGGGTAGGGACCGTGTCCTATTTGGCCTCTAGCCCCAGAACCCATAGGCTCCGTGCTCAACACAAAATAGATGCTTAATAAGTAAGCACTGGCAATACTTCGGAATCTGTTTAGCAATACTTACTGATGCTGAACATTGATCTACTAATTTCACTCCAAGATGTGTGCCCAAAAGAAATGGATGCATATGTCCTGCAAAGAATGAGTACAAAAGGCTTCATAGCAGCTTTATGAAAAACAGCCAAAAAGACTAAAGAACTCACAGGTCCATCAAGAGGAGAATGGATAATAGTGTTCATATAATAGAATGATGAGAGCAATAGAAAAGATTCAACAATTGCACACAGAACCCTCAGCAGAGTGCCTGGTAGTAAGGGATACTCAAGTCACAATAACAATGATGACAGTGATAATAATAATTATTGAGCATTCACCATCTGCCAGACGCTTCTAGGGGGTTTACACACACTAATTCATTTTACTCTCAGAACGACCTGATGGAGTAGTTTCTATTTCTATTACCATTGTACAGAAGACAATAATGAGGTACAGAGAGGTTAAATAAAATGTTGTTGAACGAATCTGAAATACAGATACCGTTGGACCCTTTTCACAAAGTACCATATATAAAGCAATATTGGGGAAATTAAAAAGCAACAGTTTGCCCTGTACTTAGTATGCACATATCTTTTCTCCACCATGTTTTAGTGTTTTGTTTTAGGTCTTTCCATCTTGTACCTTTTGGCCAATCTTACTTTTCAAACTCCAAAGCCCATGCAGATGCTGCTTGTGGGATTAAGGGCTACCATTCCATTCGCAATGCTCTGGTTACTGGGAACGTGATGGGCCATTTTGCCTTTGATGTGTCTCGCCTGCCCAGAGACAGCGCCGCCTCTGGACTCCTGTGGGGCAGTCAGTCAATGAAAACCTGAGGGTGACATTTTGAGGCAGGCCAGGGGGAGCTAGGGGACCTCAGCTTCCCTGCCTGTCAGATACCAAAGGCCACATCCTTCCAGGAGCCCAGAGGAGCAAAGGGGTGACAGAACAGGCTGCTCCTCCCACAAGGCAGTTTCAAGATCTCCACAGTTAATATGGTGTCCATGCTTCACAGCGGGTCATGGAAAAATGATTTAGACTGTTGTATGCTTTGTAGTGCCCCAAGTAGCTATCTTGTTTGCTGTGATGGTGAAGAAATTGGGGGGCGGAGGAGTCACCAGAGTAATGAGCACTGAGGTCGTGTTTCAATTGTTCACATCATATGTTTCTGCACATTACTTTGGACTTACAAAAATGTCTTCATTAGGAAAGGAAATAAATACAGGTGACAAAGGAATACTCACTCCCTCATCCACCCCCTCCCCTTCCCACCCCATCATACTGGAAAAAGCTGCCACTGGTAATGACAAATTTGCACGTGGTGGGGGGTGGGGAGAGCATGGAGAGTTACAATCACATTCCATCCTACCCACAAGTTTATTTATGGTGTGTTCAAGGTTTATTCCCCACCCCCATCCCTGCATCCCCAATGAGACAGTGCTGAGAGGGCAGAGATGGGACCATTAAATCCCCTCATCTACAGCTCATCTCCACTCTCAGCGGCAGCTGGTGCCTCCCCTCCGCAGAGTTGGCCCCAGTGGATGGTGGATGTCATTACTTGAGGAGACAGGAGTTCTGGCCAAGGTGATGGACGGTGTCGACCTTGCTTTCTTGGGGGCTATTCTGGACACTGGCTGAGAGTACCTCAAAAATTCAGTAGGTTCAATGCTTTTAACATGAGCTAATTGGCTGTTTTGTGGGGTCCAAAAGAATAAATTGCCAAAAGAATGTTAAAAAAATTTTTTTAATGTCTATTTGTTTTTGAGAGAGAGAGAGAGAGAGCGAGAGAGAGAGCACACAAGCAGGGGAGGGGCAGACAGAGACACACACAGAATCTTAAGAAGGCTCCAGGCTCCAAGTTGTCAGCACAGAGCCTGATGCAAGGCTCGAACCCATGAACCGTGAGATCACGACCTGAGCCAAAGTTGGACGCTTAACTGACTGAGCCATCCAGGCGCCCCAACCCAAAAAAATGTTTTAAAGAATCAGTTTGAGAGCAAAATGTAGTAGCTTAATTCTGGAATTCTCAGGACATCGAGTAAAGTCCCTTTCTTAAGGAAAGCTCCTAGGACTTTTTAAATTAAAAATATATAAACATGAATTTTTTTATTAGTTGACTTTTAAAATTATACAAGTAATGGTCACTATAGATCTTATAAAATAGAGGAAAAAAATTAAAAGAACACTCAAACCAAAATTTGCCACTAATTTTCCAGTTTTCCCATATGTATATGTGTATGTTGCTATAATTATTTTTTAAATGGAATACTAATGCACTTAGTGATTTGTAACTTGCCTTTTTTTTCATTAAATAGCATTGCTTCAACAGCTTTTCAGGTTAAGGAATATGCTTCTACACTATTATTTAATACAGTTGCCTAGTATTCCATTGTGTGATGTAGTAGAATGAATTTAACCAATCCCCTTTTATGGACATATTTCTGAAACAGATTGATTCCAGTTTTCCACTGTCATAAATAAAATTGTGGTAAATAATCCTGTAGGCAAATCTTGGTTTCCTTGCATGTATGTTCTCTTAGAAAAATTTGCCAGAATTGTCATTGATGGGGCAAGGGTATTTTTAAGGCTTTTCATACGTATTACCAAATTGCCTCCAGAAAGGTAATACTGGCCCACTCACCTGCCAGGAGTGTATGAGAGTAGCTCACTCCCCAAACACAGTGGTGTTTGTGTAAACATTTTAAAAGCTTGCAATTAACTTCCTTTCTATTGCTTTTTGTCTTATCCTCTAATGTCCTTGGCCTCCCTCTGTTCTCTACCCACTGTTGTGGTACTTTCAGAAAGCCAAGAGAGAGGACGGAGCCCGGAGCAGAACCCATTAAAGGAACTGGTTTTGGCAAACTCTCAAGGAATTTCAGTCTCATGCTGGAAAGAGACAACACAAAGAGCTACCCATTCACTCTGTGCGAGAGGGTATTTACATTACATTTTATAACAGTCATAAATAAAAATGGCATTAATCTGCCAAGTTGTTGTTTTTAAAAGAGAAAACGGGAGGAGGTGGTTGACCTACCAGAGAAAGCCCTGTGCCTGCCAGAGCTTTGCTATGAGTATGATTTTAAATAGCAGGGCAAAGGTGATAAAGCCCGTTCAACATCTCTGTCTCCATGGCAACAGCATCCCTGCTCTGAGGCTGACACAGACAGGGACCAAAATACACTCCTCGTGCACAATTACACTGCAAGTTAGGAGTTTCTTTTTATCCCTTGGAAATGCACTATTTAAAAATACAAGCAAGGACAGAAAAAGAGCAAATCACACACAGCTAGAAGAAAGTCTTTAAAATGACTAAGTGAAGAAAATGAACATCCAAAGGGCATGATGAAGTCTGCAGCCTACAGAGATTGAAAATCTTTCTTGTGTGTGAGTAGAAAATATAAGTATGCGTGCATATAAGTGTGTGCATTAATTTTTTTAAATGTCCTTTCCCTAAATTTTTAATACAGGTCAATGTTGCTTTCAGCATATCCACTTAGCTCAAGTTATGATTTAATCAATTAAAGCAGCCACCCAACTTACACAAGTGGAAGCTCCTCATGTGCTAAACCCAACAAAACTTAAAAAAAAAACCCCAAAAAACAAAAAACTTCATTAGCCCTGAGTTGTGGAAGGTCTAGGTAGCCCCTTTAAGGTCAGTTAAAACCTACAAGTGGTCACCAATGTATCCCTGAATCCTCTTGAGGTACACCTTTCTGTTTAGTTTTAAGAGACCTTGAAAATAAAGAAGTACAGGGGCACCTGGGTGGGTCAGTCGGTTAAGCGTTCAACTCTGGCTCAGGTCATGATCTCACCGTCTCTGAGTTCGAGCTCCGCATGAGGCTCTGTGCTCACAGCTCAGAGCCTGGAGCCTGCTTCAGATTCTGTGTCTCCTTCTCTCTCTGCCTCTCCCCCACTCATTCTCTGTCTCTCTCAGAAATAAATATAAAAAATTTAAAAAAAGAAAATAAAAGAAAGAAGTACAGAATCGTGACTGTAAACTTTCTTCCTGTGCTGGTATCTCTGCTGGTAAGTGAGTAATGTTCAAGAAACCCGGCAGGATGGGCCGCCGGGGTGGCTCAGTCGGTTAATCGTCCAACTTCGGCTCAGGTCATGATCTCACAGTTCGTGGGTTCAAGCCCTGAATCAGGCTCTGTGCTGACAGCTCGGAGCCTGGAGCATGCTTGGGATTCTTTGTCTCCCTCTCTCTCTGCCCCTCCCCTACTCACGCTCTGTCTCTGTCTCAAAAATAAACAAACATTAAAAAAAACCCAAAACCCAGAGGGATGATATAACTAGTAAAGCTACTTAACATTTAGTTCTTAGAGAAGGTACCTCAATTAATGTCAAGAAAATAAATGAATGACCGAAAGGGAATGTGAAATAGACACATGATGGGTTCACTGTATGTATACTTCTGTTGAACATGCCAAGAACACCTAGTTCAGTGGATCTCAAGCAGGGCTGATTTTGCCTCCAGGGGATATTTGGCAGTGTCTAGAGACAATTTCATTGGCCACATCTTGGGAAGGGGGGCTACTGGCATCTACTGGGTGGACACCAGAGATGCTGCTCAACATCCTACAGTGCACAGGACAGACCCAACAACAAGGAATGGTGCCGCACAAAATGACAACAGCGCCGAGGAGGAGAAACTCTGATCTAGCCTGACCGTCCATGTCACTGCTTTTGGTTCAGAGGGTTCTGTTAGTAGATTAAATGGTTTTAGGTTCTGTATTTGGTATAAAGACAAAATTCTCCCTGAATTGAGGGTTAGTATTTTCTTCATTGTTTTTATTATCACATGATTTCTCCCTTGTTTTAAACACAGTATGTTCTATTTTATTTCAGGCAAACACTCCTGAAAGTAAAAAACAATAAACAGAAAACGAGAGGTGAAGCATTAAAACTAAAAGCACAGGATTCATTCCTTCAAACAGAGCATCTGCAAAGTGAGTGGCATAGAGGAATGCTCAACAAACATTAGCTATTTTATTACTCCCTACATTTTTCAGCATGAAAAAAACCACGTATACAGAACAACATATTGTGTGTTCACTGCTGAAATAATAATAAAGAAAACTACTTAAACACACTTTGCCCAACACCTTTGAAACCCCTGTGTGTCTCCTCCCTGATAGTGTTCTATCCCTCACCTCAGAAAACCATTATCCTAGTTTTGTTCATCATTTCCTTGATAGAGGCATAAACATATAAATACATAAATTATTCACCTTCTCTTGTCCTTGAACTTTATATAAAGGGAGTCATACTGCACATATATTTCTGTGAATTGCTTATTTCACTCAATATCATGCTTTTGAATGGTTGTCCCATGTGCATGTGTGCAGCAATAATTTATGCAGTTTTGCTGCTGTACAGTATTTCACTGCATGCTTGTATCACAATTTATCCATTTTACTGGTGCCGGACATTTGCTTTCTCGGTTTTTGCCTATTATAAATTATGATGCTATGTACATTGCTGTGCACCTGTCCTGGGGCACATGCAAAGTGTTTGAATTGTTTATGTGTCGTTTGTGTTTCCCTGGCCGTGAAATATCTGTTAATATCTTTTGAAGACTTTTCTATTAGGTTGATATATATTGTAATAGACTCCTAATGTGACCAATAATGATCCCTACTTCCTGGTATTCATAGTCTTGTGTAATCCACTCCCCTGGAACGTGGACTGGGCCTAGTAATGTGCTTCTAACAAATGGGATATGGCAAAAGTGATGAAATATCACCTCCAAGATTAGGTTACAAGACATCGTGACGTGCATCTTGCTTAGCAGGTTCTTTCTGGCACCCTCTCCTGCCCTCCTGCTTGCTCCCCACAATGAGGCCAGCTGCCATGTGTGAGATGCAATGTGGAGAGGCCCGTGTGGCAAGGAACCGAGGGAGGCCTCCTGCCAACAACTCATGAGAAACCTAATCCTGCCAACAATCACATGAGTTTGAGCTTGGAAGAAGGTCCTTCCCAGTTGGGGTCTTGAGATGACTGAAGCCTATGAGACTCTGAAGCAGAGGGTCCAGCTAAGCCATGCCCAGATTCCTGACCTACAGAAACTGTGAGATCTTAAATGTGTGTTGTGTAAATTTCTAAGTATTGGGGTAATTTGTTACACAGCAATAGAACATACACACAGGTGTGTGTGCATGCGCGTGTGTATAAAATAGATAACATATACATATTATACATTCTGGATAAGAATTATTTGTTAGTTACTTGTATTGCAAATATCCTCACTCAAATTGTGGCTATTTTTTTCACACTCTTAATGGTGACCTTTTATGTAAAGAAGTCTTGACATTTAACATAATCAAATGTATCAATCTTTTTCTTCAAAGTTTGAACTGTTTCTGTCCTATTTAAGAATCATTACATACCCCCAAAGCTGTTATATGAATATTTCCTCATGTTTTCCTTGAAAAGTTTTTAGGTTTTATCTTTCACATTTAAGTTCTTAACCCATCTGGACTGAATATATGTGTATAATAAGGTAGCAGTTCATTTTGTGTGGCATATGGTGATGTAGGGATTTATTTTCATTCTTTTCCCTTAGGGATAGCTGATTTTCCCAGTACTATATATCAAGCAGTTCTTTTCTTTTTTTCCTTCCCAGTTGTAGTCATTACTGTCATATATCAGGTTTTCATATATGAATGCATCTGTGTCTGGGGTGTCTTTTCTGTTCCATTGTCTAAACCTTATCAGGAATACACTGTCTTGGGGCACCTGGGGGGCTCAGTTGGTTAAGCGACCAACTCTTGATTTCAGCTTGGGTCATGATCTTACAGTTCATGAGATCCATCCCTGCATTGGGCTCTGCACTGATAGCATGGAGACTGCTTGGGATTCTCTCTCTCCCTCTCTCTCTGCCCCTCCTCCCCCCAAATAAACAAACTTTTAAAAATTAAAAAAGGAAAGGAGTACATTGTCTTTACTACAGTTATATAATATTTGAGGAGTCAAATTCCATCACCTACTTTCTCTTCCTTAGGAGCATCTTGGCAACCCTTGGTATATATTCTTCATATACATTTTATTTTACTTTAAATGTTTATTTATTTTGAGAGACGGGGGGGGAGAGAGGGAGAGAGAGAGGGAGAAGGAGAGAGAGAGAGAGAGAGAGAGAGAAATGAGCGGGGGAGGGACAGAGAGAGAGGGAGAGAGAAAGAATCCCAAGCAGGCTCCACGCTCAGCACAGAGCCCTAGGCAGGGCTCAAACCCACAACTGTGAGATCATGACCTGAGCCAAAATCAAGAGTCAGACACTTAACTGACTGAGCCACACAGGCACCCATCTTCATATATATTTTAGAAACAGCATACCAAGATAAAACCTGTTGGGATTACATTGAATTTATGTATCAATTTGGGGAGAGTGAACTATTTATAGTGCTGAATCTTCCTATCTTTGAAAACAGTATGTTCATAGACTTGACTTTAGATTTTCTTTAACATCTTTCAGTAAAATTTTAAAATTTATTCCATGGAATTCTTGTACATTTTTGTTAGATGTATTCCTAGGTAACTTGTGTACTCTTGTTACCATCTTAATTGATACCTGTTTAAAAATTCCTTTCCTGATGTGCAAAAATGCTGACACACAAAAAATTCAGTTCATATTCATGGATTGGAAGAACAAATGTTAAAATGTCCACACTACTCGAAACAATCTACAGATTTAATGCAAACACTAACAGCATTTTTCACAGAACTAGAACAAATAATTCTAAAATTTGTATGGAATCACAAAAAATAACAAAAACAAAACCCAAATAGCCAAAGCAATCTTGAAAAAGAACAAATTTCGAGGTATCATAATTCTAGATTTCGAGATATACTACAGAGCAATAGTAATCAACACAGTATGGTACTGGCACAGAAACAGACATGTAGATCAATAGAACAGAACAGAGAGCCCACAAATAAGCCCACAATTATGTGGTCCATTAATCTTCAACAAAGGAGGCAAGCATATATAACAGAAAAAGGTCTCTCTGTGCTGTGCTCCCAGGAATTGTGTAAAAACACAGCTCTTGATGCAAATTCAGTTATTCTCATTGAGTGCCATGCCTGCATGGCTCAAGAGAGAAACTGGTTATAGGCCACCAATAAGACAGTATAACATGACCAAGTTGGTTAATGTCATGGTGGGGAGGATTCTACTATCCCCAAGTAAAACTCTAACCTGAAGGTATTCTTTGCATTAAGTATAAGGTGACTGTCAATAGGTCCTATAATCAAGTTGGAGCTTCCCTTAAACAGCCCATCCACTGCCCAGGCAACATCTGATTCAGCCTGATTATCTGACTTGATTCACTATACTGAGTGGCTTGGTACAGTAAACAGGTTTCCAGGAACGTCAGCCCGGCAAGGATTACCATGGGAGTTTGAGAAAGTTAAAAGCCTCCTTAGCCTTTACATTGCCATCTGTCAAATGGAGATTGCACCATCTGTCCTGAACAAGAGGCAGTTTAGCATATCAGAAAGGACACAGGTTCTGAGGTCAGACTCCCTGGGTTCAAACTGTTGAAACTTGGGAGAATGGCTGAATCTCCTGGAAAATAGAGCTTCAGTTTCTTTATCCATAAGGTGGAGATGATTATACTAGCCTTACAGCATATGGGTGGAGGCTTAAATCACACAGGTGCAAACGTCTAGCCCATGGCCCAATCCATTGTAGACACTCAGCTAATCCTTGGTGCCTTGCCCCTGCTCCTGTGAATGTCTTGCTTGGTCAGAGTTTGGATAGGCCCTTGGCTGTAACTACAACAGAGGACTAAGAAGCTATTGAAATCTGCGGCAAAATAAAAGATGTATTTAGAGCAGCAAGGGATTGGCTATGACAATAATAGTCCGCATATGGGAATTAAGCCTCAAATGATGGGAAAAAAAAGAGAACTCGGGCTAAATTTTTAAAAAGACATGCTTACTAAGGAGGAAAAATACATTTTTTCTACCCCCTGATGCAAGCTATTTTTCTCCAGGGCTACGACAAGGGGGGTAAAGCTGAGGTTCTTTGAAATAAAGGGTGGACCCCTCAGGGCTCCTTTCCTCAAACCAAATCTCCTAGCTGGGCTTTGTCAGAGAAACTTCATGAACTGTAATTGTAATTTCAAGAATCACTATACAGAGAGCCCTTAAACCACTAATGGAGAGAAATTTGGGTCTTTTTGTACATCCTGCTATTTCCTTTCAGATCATTAAAGTTCCTTATAGGAATGGCAAACAGTTGTTTTGATTCTGGCTGCAATGGCCCTGGACCAAGGGCAAGAAAGCATTCCTCTGTTTGCATCCTGGCTAGAAATAGTCATACGAGAAAGGAATTTTTCCCCAAAAACCTCCTTCAGCTGCCTATGCTGGACCTGATTAATTCAGGAGGGCAGCGTCCAGGAAAATGCTTTTCATTCCAGTTAAGCTCTTTCTGGCTCTCTTTTCCTTCCTCAGTTCAAGGAGTCTGAAGACACACTTTCTAAAGCATCCTAGTCCCTTACACAGAGGAGGAACGTTCAGTCCCAGAAAAGGAATACAGAAAGGATTCCTTCTAGATGGCTTTTGACTCCAGGGATTTCTGTCTTTCAGTGTCTTCAGAAGGTGACAACGATGCTGATTTCTATGGCATTGGAAACAATCAGGGCAGACAGCCATTATGGGTGGGAAATTGGAATCATGAGGGCAACAACGACAATGACCAAGAAATGTGTCTGGGGCAACACCATTGTCAGTCTGTATATTGCTCCTAATTTCCCCCTTAGTCTGAGTAATACCCCATCTGAGTAATAACATGCCCTCGGTGCTGAGCAAAGCAGGTTGATTTCATCCATTCTGCTCTCTGTGATCCTCTTACGGGGAGAGCAAGACTGTAAAATGATGGTGAGGATAGTAAATTTTTGTTATTTATTGGCAGGACTTTCTATGCCCTTTGCTAAAAGCTCTCGTTGGGAGAAGCAGCAGCAAGGAGGAAAGTATTTCTTTAGCATAGTTGTCATTTTTCAGTGAATGGAATGTAGTTACAAAGGTCATAAATGCTGCCTCTGTGTGTAGTCACAGAGTAGTAGCATCACATGTGCTAATATTTCATGCTGAAGTTAAAATCAATTAATTCATTAAAATTCCTTGGTTTTGAGGAAGTGGCTAAAATGGGGCTACCTTTCAGGGTTATATTAATCATAGTATCTGCAATCCTCAGGGCTCATTTCAAAATTAGCACCCTGAGGATCACAAGTGGCGGCACGTGCTTCCCAAATTATTGAAAGCTGGTTTCATATCTGGCTGTAAAAATACAAATCAGCCTCTTTCACTCTGTGTCGGCTCAGAGAGCAGCTGCTTATGATATAAAAAATACCACGGCTGGCTGGTTTACAGCATCCACTATAAATACAGGGGTATTTTATTCATCTGAAGAAAACCATGAATTGGATCAAAACAAGTTAGAAGAAAAAGCAGGAGTTTAGATTTTAGTGAGTGTCACAAAACACATCCCAGGTGGAGGATTTGAGCCCTGGGCTGCTTTTCTGGCAGGAGCTGCTCTCCCTCTCCAACCTACCCGCCCCCACACCTCAACATGTGCGATCCTCTAGGGCCACCATCTTCCCTAAAGAATTCATCTTCTCCAGTAGATATTGGGGCTAGTGGAGAAAGGAGGAGCCACTGTTGTCTATAGAATTAAAATCATGGAAATTTGTCTACAATCCAGTTACTGAAAGGCAGTTAGGTATTATCTAGTATAAATGTCCTTCATGTCATGAAGCACCAGGTCAAAATTCCCCAAACAAGGTGAACTGCCAATAGCGGTGTCATAAAAGTCCCTATGTGATAAGGTGAGCCATTTCATTTCAGGACATTAGACTGTTTGCATAGGAGGCTAAAGTTTAATTCCCTGTAATTTTACTGCATTGGCTTTAGTTCTGATTTCTCCAGCTCCACATATTTAATGAGCTATCTATATACTGCCTCATTCCATAGAGGATTTGAGGCAACTTACTACAAATAAAATGCACATGGTGTACAAAAGAAAAATAAAGAGTTGAGAGAGTCTGGTAAAGAGAAGATGGGAGTTGGAAAATCATACAGCCAGGAGCCAGATTCAAACCAGAGCTATCTTTGATCGCGCCTTTTAGGGTTGTTGGAGGTAGCCTCCAAAGTGGCTCTGTATTTCCTAACTATCACAGGGAAGAGCCACTGGGATATAGGTTCCAGGAGAGCAGGGATATGTGTCAGTTTCGTTCCCTGCTCTGCCCTGCCCCTGCTGGCACTTGGAGCCGAGCAGGTGCTCAATCCTTCCACGGTTCTGTGTCGGATGAACGTTGAGTTAAAGAGGAAAGTGCCTTCAACTATGAGATTCTGAGTGTTGGTAAAATCAAAAAGAATGAAGTGTTCAGAAGAAGCAATTCCTGGAAATAAAACTTAAGAAAAAGTTTCCCTGAGCCCTCAAATAGAACAGAATGTAGCATAGTGGATGACGTCCTTGACAATGTCCCTGCAATGGGTCAAAGAATGAAATTTCCTCCACTGTTTTTTATAATGATACTCAGTATGGGCAGAGAGGATAAGGCCACAGCACTGCACGGTAAAAAGGAATTCTACAAGAGGGCAAATGAGGCAATGCAAGTAAGTCTAAAAAGTTTCAACTCCCAGCTTTTCAGAGGCACATCTGTATACCCCTAAAGGCTTGTGTCTCTGTGGGAGACAGATATTAAACACAGATTAAACAAGCCCTATCACCCTGGGTGCCAAATTTACCAGAAGATGGAGTTGGGGGAAGAGAAGGCAAGTAAAGGCTTTTACACCCTTGCTACTCAAAGTATAAACCAGCAGCTTTGGCATCACCTGAAGGCTTGCTAGAAATTCAGAATTTCAGTCTCTCCTCCAGAACTACTCAGTTTGGAATTTGCATGTTAACAAGGTTCCCAGGTGATTCATACACAGAAAAGTTTGAAAAGTGCCTCTTTATTACTGTTATATTCAGAGAGATACAGATCATTTATGAAGTAAATGTAAAATGAGTATAACTTTTGAAGACAATATGAGACACTTCAGAGAAATTTCTCACCAGTGACTGGCAGTTTGGGGCTATACCTCTGGCTGTGCAGGGAGGCTGCAGGAGCTGTCCTGTCCTTAGAGTAAAACGAGACTTATTTGAGAAGCAGGGCTCTGATTTACTGAAAAAGAAAAACTTAAACTCTTCAACTCTCTAAAGATGGCTCAGAAATCCTCACCCTTCCCCCCTTTGAGTTTTTTTCTTCTTGAATGAATATAACAACCTGTCTTTAATCGTTGTTCCTCAGATCATTAGGTTACCGACAGTGGTGTCCTGACAAACCCACCGTCTAGAAAGTAAAAAGTGCTGATGTCTAGCATTTTCCAATTACCATGGTGTAAATACTCCCACCATGGGCCATTTCAAGCTACCAAGGGTTTAATCACCAGCTCAAAAATTCCTGAATATTTAGCAATTTCTAGAATTGAGTACCACCTGGCTCGAGCATTAGTTCTAGACCCTTTTCCACCCTGACTGCCTGTCTCAGATCCATTGCAGTTTGTCAGCCTGCCATGATGTGAGTACAGTCATACGGACAGAGTCTGGCAGGTACCAAATACAACAGAATTAGCTTTCCCATTATACTATAATTAATGTAGTCCAAGATCACATTCAATACTTGGCAGTCATGTACATTTCTCACTCACGAGGAGTTTATAATAAATCAAAGCTCCTAAGACTCCGCCCCCCCCCCCCCACTATACTAATGTCAGCCCCTGTCCCTTTGATACGGTTTCTGTATAGTTTAATTTTTAAACAAAAGCACATGCATTTACATATATTCTTAGTGCATTTAATCTTGTTCATTTTTAACCCTTCATTCCAGCTTGTAGAGAACTCTCTGAGTGTGCCATTGGCCATGGGATCTATTTGTCTCTACTCTGCATCTTCTACACAGTTGCTGGGCTTTTCTCGTAAGTGTTTATTAGAGTGTTTAATAAAAAGAAGAAAAGGCCAGGGTTAAGAGTGTAGGCGCCAAGGGTGAGAAGCCTCCAAATGTGCCACTTTGGCAGGCAGATTACTTGGAGCTGAAAACAATCAAGGCCCAAAGACTCAGGAAGAAACTTTGACCTTCTCCCTGATTGCCTAAAAGAATTTAAATAAAGGATCTGCTCTAGGAAGAGAGGTATCACCATTGATAACTACATTATAATATAAATTAGGGGTGGTAGACAGGGAGGAATTAGGCAAGGTTTTGTTTGTTAACATTCATCTCTCTGTCCTGTTGTTTCTGAATGGCTCACAAACATTTGTTTACCATTTACTCTTTTTCAGCTTCCTCTGAATTACTTTCCTTCCCTGTTAAGTCCCAGACCCCTACCCCCTCCTCCTTAGTTCAGGATGACATATACAACTCATTGTGCAAGTATGTAATTAAATTTTATTTTCTCCTGTCAATGTGCCTCATGTCAACTTAATTCTTAGATAAGCTGGAAGAATCTTGAAGGACAGAGAAAAATATTTTCCTCCTCACCAAAAGGCAGACCCTTACGACAGTATTGGAGATCTAGCTCAGAATGGACATTCAAGACCAGACATTAATTGACATATCTGCTCTATCATTCAGACTACACTCTTAGTTTCTCATCCGCAAAATATCATGATAGCCCTGTTAAGTAGACTGCTGAGATCCAGATATACTATCTCTAAGGTGCTCTTCTTGCTGTCCATTTTAATATCACTATCCAAAAAAGGGGAAAGGGTGACTGAGTTTGGGTTTGGAAGGATTTCTTAATCATCGCTTTTCATGTGAAGTGCTTCTAAATCAACTGTTTAATAATACACTTACAATTTCTCCAAGGACCGATGTCCAGCTCAATGACTTGACACTGTGGTATTTCACTCATAACTGGAAGGTTTCACCAATGCAGAAAACCAAGCAAAGTAGGAGGGTAGGGGCTTGATCTTGGAATTAGACTCAGTCGCTGGGATGGACGGGCAAGTGGGGGCAATTTGAGCGATTGGGGGGAAGTTTTGACCAATATGTGGAACGTGGTGTTTGGGGAGTATAATCCCTCACAAAAATTTGACAAAACCAACTGGTGTCACAGAAGTCTCTCAAAAGGTAATGGAATAGAACTGGCAGGTAAGTAGTGCCAAGGAGAAGGTTTCGTACAGTGAAACCTCTACAGTGAGGAGCCTGGGGTATTGGGATCTTCTATCCACAAGTTGCAAACAGGTCCAAGAACAGACTCCAATACCTAAATTACAGATGGATATTGCAAGAAAGGGCCCATGACCCAGAACTGAGGCATAAGGTCAGGGGAGAGGGATGGTAGCCCATAAAATATGATAGTGTACTACCAAAGCATTGAACTAGGACCTCTCTTACAGAAGTTACCTCTTGCCCAAGAGCCTGGCTTCGGCTGAAGAACTTTTAAACAGCTATCAGATGATTCCCAGCCATGGGGAGAGGGTGGATGAAAGGGCAGGGAACTAGACAGATAGTGAAATCTTTCATCTGTGAGAAGTGTAGTGTAATACCAATTCAAAAACTTAGACTCCAGAGTCAGATTCCCTGGCTCATATCCTGGCTCTGCCATCTACTAGCAATGTATCTTGGGCAGATTGCTTAACTTCTCTGTGTCTCAGTTTCCTCACTGGAAAAGTGAAGATAGTATTAATGCTCACCTCATAATGGTGTTGTGAGGAATCGATGAATCAACCTATCTAAAGCACTCAGAAACAGAACCTGACACTTAGCAGGTACTATATACACATTTGCTACCTGTATCATTTGCCTTTTCCAGTTGGAAAATCTGGATATGTGCCAATCCTCTAGCATTTCTCCCTTTCTCCATCACTTTCCTGGTAACCAATAGCAGTTCTCTAATCTCATTCTGCATGTTCTTTCAATGACCACAGATATAATTTGACTAGGCTTAGGGATTGTTAACTCATCTCAAACAAATAGGGGCTTTTAAAATATTATTTAATATCTCTTCACTTCCTTCTTTTTTTCCATGTGTGTAGTGAAGTGTTTAATAACTCTTTCTTTTTTTTTTTTTTTTTTTTTATAATTGAAGTGTAGCTGACATATAGTATTGTATGAGTTCCAGGCACACCTTTACTCCCTTCTTAACTGAGGGTCCCCTATGACACCATCGCTGAGGTCCCACAGAGGAATCTGTCTTTTCCTCTTGTTCCTGTTGTAAGGTTCTTTTTCTTGATGAAAACTACAGAGGCAAAATAAGATTGAGATTTGGGGGAGGTAGTCAATAAGATTTCAGATCAGAATAACCTCTTGAAATAGTAGAAAGTGGCCTTGAGAGGTAATGAGAAGATCTGTTTTTCAGCCGTGCTTTCTGATGCAGCAGTGTGAGCGTGCCAAGTAGTGTACCCTCTCTGGTTCCAGAGTCCTTATCTGTCAGAGAAAGAGCATTTTGGATGAGCTCCTCCCCATGCCTTCTTTGTCCACTCTGGCAGTCACCCACTGGGTGTGGCTCCTGAAAGCTTGAAATGTAGCAAGTCCAAATTGAGATACACTGGATATATACAAATACATACCACATTTTGAAGACTTATGGCAAAAAGAATATCAAAATCTCACTAATACTTCTATATTGATCACACATTGAAAGGTGAATATCTTGGATATATCATGTTAAATTAAATATCTTATGATAATTACACTCAACTGTCTCTTTTCTTTTTTTTTTTTGACATGTTTACTGGAAATTTTTTGTGAATTACTCATGTAGCTCACATTATACTTCCTTTGGACAGCACTGCTCTATGATATTCTGACTGCTTATCTTGCACTTGGTGGTGTTTTCCAAAGTCAGGGATGACAGTCAATAGGATTAGATATGAATAGCACAATTTCTAGTGGCATTCTTGACTGATGTCTCTTCTCCCTAGTCTCAGCTGGTAAGAATGGCCCTGAAAGTTGCTGAAAGGTGAATTACTAAACACAGTTTGTTTTTTTTTTAAACATTTTTTTTTCAACGTTTATTTATTTTGGGGACAGAGAGAGACAGAGCATGAACGGGGGAGGGGCAGAGAGAGAGAGGGAGACACAGAATCGGAAACAGGCTCCAGGCTCTGAGCCATCAGCCCAGAGCCCGATGCGGGGCTCGAACTCACGGACCGCGAGATCGTGACCTGGCTGAAGTCGGACGCCTAACCGACTGCGCCACCCAGGCGCCCCACTAAACACAGTTTTGAAAAATCATGATTGCGTCTTTCATTGCACAGAAATGTCAGCTTTTCGTTATTGTAACTCATTCTTGACCTTACTTTCAGAAGAATGTAGTGAAGGCATTTACAACTTAAATTCCCAGTAAAGAATTATTCAAATTACTTGAAAAACATCTTACAGTTTATATCCTCACTTTCATTCTAGACCACTTACGTGAGAATGAAAAATTTGAACTCTGATTTCAGGAGCTTGAAAGCCTAACAAAGACAAAAAAAATTCCTTCCAAAACCAGTGAGGAAATTAGTGGAGGGGATCAGTAACATCAGAGTGAGAAGGAACACAAGGAGGAGGATAAGAGCTCATGAATGAGAGACAAAGAAACTACATTTTAAAAAGCATTAAATAAAAATTTCAAATTAAACTAAAAATACACTCAAAATAATTTACACTGGCACAAACCTTGTTAAAAACAAGACAACGGGGGTGGGGGTAGGGCTGGGTGGCTCAGTCAGTTAAGCGTCCAACTCTCAGTTTTAGCTCAGGTCATAATCTCACGGTTCGTGAGTTTGAGCCCTGCGTCGGGCTTTGTGATGCCGGTGCAGAGCCTGCTTGGGATACTCTCTCTCTCCCCTTCTCTCTTTGCACCCCCACCGCCCCTCAAAATAAATAAATGAACTTAAGAAAAAAAAACAAGACAACAGGCCCAAAATGGGATCACTTACGCTAAGCCCCATATCACCAGGCGAGACTTAACTTGATTATAGTTTTAACCTGTTCCAATCAGTCAATCAGGAATCACCTGGTCCCTACTAGGTAGGTAATCTGCCTGCTAGACCCCTGTTATCCCCTAAAGGAAAGTGACTTTGCCACAACCAATCTGCTTTTTGCCTAGCATAACTTCCTTGTTCCTGCTCCCTTCTGCCTACAAAAGTCTTTCATTTTGTACAGCTCCTTGAAACTCCTTTCTATCTGCTAGATGGATACTGCCTGATTCATGAATCATTGAATAAAGCCAATATGATCTTTAAAATTTACTTCGATGAATTTTGTTTTTCAACAGCATGAATTCTCAGGGGGCTAATCCAATGTTAATGATGTATAGTCCCAAAGAAATAATATGTTAAAATGAGAAAGCCCACAGTCAACTTCCATGCCTAATGTTACAGGACTTGAGACTCTGGGTTTATCACTGACATTATGGATATGAAATAAAAATGCTTTATTTCCTGACTCTTAAGAGAATAAATGCTTTTTCCTTAATTTACTCTAAGTCTATTGCCAAAATTTGTTAGGTCCAGACCATGATAAATAAAGTAGGCCTATATAACAAAGAAATAACATTTCCAAGAAGACAGAAATAAAAACAACACACATGCACATGCGCACACTTAAAAAAATTCCCAGGCATTAAAAATAGTCTACAATGAACCTATAAGTTTCTATTAAATCACCATCTTGACAACCAAATTTATGCATCTAAATGTGTAACAGACATTACATACCATTTTGGACTATTTTCACCCCTGTAGCTATGAATGATGAGTGTGCAGGGGGAAATAACCCTGTGGCAGCCAGTAATATATAGGTTTGGGTCATAAAACAGAATATCAAAACAATTTCTTGGTTTCCCCCAAATAGAAGGCATTTCGATTTTTGCTTCTGGGTTGGGGTGAAAGTTCAAATAGGGAAAGGGATAGAGATAGGAAGCAAGGGCCCTGAGATGGACTTTTTCAACTTGAACATGTTGCCATGAGCAGCTTAAGGTCTTGCACATAAAATAAAATGGTTACCCTCTTTTAATTGACAGAGACTTAGCGAAGGTTGTCCTGTTTTCTGGGGTACAGATTCAATAAAGCCTTCCTGAGGAGCTGCAATCCTCTGAACATTCACCACATAAAATGTCAACCAGGCCCTCCAACTTGCAGGGCTCAACACACAGAAGTTCCATTTGCTAGAGGTCAGAGCACACAAATCAGATCAGTGGGTGCCCCAGGGGAAAAAACATTCTAGGTCCTATTTATCCTTTGAGGACTGTTTGCCTTGCATTATTTGCATGGGTGGCTATCTTTGTCATTAAATCTGTTTTGTTTGCTTTCTAGAATCACTTCGTCACTAGTGACAAGTATTATAAAGCATTTTATGTGGTTAGGATATTGTCCTAGGAACAGGAGCTATAAAGAGAAAGGAGACACAGTCTCAGCATTCAAGAAGCTTGTAATGTAGTTGGGGAGAGAATCAATCGAGGGCCAAAAATATATAAATAGTAATATAAGTGTGGTAGGAGGCCAGACTTGTATTTCAGTGGGATTTGGATGTGAATGGGCATGATCAACAGACTGGTTGGGTGGGCTCACCAGAAGACTCTTTGCGTGAGTATTGAACAGCTGCTTTTAAAAAGCTCCTCCCAAACAGGACAGAAAATGCCAGGAATAACATGTTTTTACCAGTAACAAAGCATAAAGGAATAGTGTTCTGAGTAAAACCCAACAGTTACACTGTCTCTAACCCACCCCTAAGGAAACATCGCTTGGATTCTAGGAAGAACGAAAGCGATAAGTAAACATTTACTTTCACTAAAACTCTGTACAACATTAGAGAGAGAACATGATTTGAGACCTCTCTAACAGAGTATAATAAGTGGGGACTGTGGCAGTCATTACTGCTATTCTCCAAATATTTCCTGCTCTGTTTTCTAAGCATATTAAGTTGGAATACAATTCTTGGCCTCCTTATGTTTCGGTGAGCCTGGTGACTAATTGTGGCATGTGGATGGATATATGGAAATGGGTACAAAGAATCAAGATCCCTGATCCTCATGTTAACACCCACCAGAAAGCACCTACCATGGATGAGGCAGTGGCCAACGAAGTAGACAAAGTCAGTTGGCTGGTTGATGGCATCCAGACTTTGTCATCGGCCACCACAGAATTGGCACAATGGAAACAACAGAGTAACCACAGGGGCAGAGATGGAGGTCACACACGGGCCCAACAGGAATCTATTACTGCCACTTCAGGATGTCCAACCTGTTAGCACCATAGACTTATGTTGAGCCTCCAATATGATACTTTTCCTTGAGGAGACAGATGGGCCACTTGGTAACAGTTGACTTCATTTGGGTCACTTCCACTCTGGAAAACCCAGCAGTTCATTCTCACAGAAACAGATATTCATTCCACATATATAGTTTTCCCTTTCCTGTCTGCAGAACCTCAGCCAGCTCTGCTATCCAAGGGCTTACAAAATGCCTGACACACAAGGATGCAGTCCCATATAATGTAGCATCTGACCAGGATGCTTCATTTCACAGCACCAGAGGTAAGCGAGTGAGCCCATGATCATGGGATCCACTGGTTATATTACATACTGTACTGTTCAGAATGTAACTGGCCATCATAGAGCAATGGGATTGCCTGCTAAAGGTACAGCTGAAATGCCAGCTCAGAGGCAAGACTCTGCAAGGACGGAATGCCATCATCTAGGATTCGGTATACACTGATTCAGACACCTCTGTATGGTACTGTGCTCCCCACAGGAAGAGTACAGGGGTCTGTGAACCAAGAAGTGGAGGCAGGAGTGATCCCACCTGCCATTATTCCCGGTGACCCAGTGGGGGACTTTGTGCTTTCCAACCCTTCAACTTTGAGCTCTGCTTGATTAGGATGTCCCAAAGGGGGCACACTCTTGCCACCCCAACCCCCTTCAGAGGATACAGCAACACGCCACTTGGACTATCTGTGCTTCCTGTGTCTTGGGTTCAGCAGGCAAATAGAGTAGCGACCATCTTACAGCAGGGATTGATCCTACTCAGCAAGAGGAGGTAAGGATGCTCTTACATGGTGGCAGGGGGTGGGGCCAGGGAGGAATATACATGAAACCCAGATGATATGCTTGGGCACCTCATGGTACTCCCTTGTCCAGAGGAGACTGAGAATAGATGAGTGCGTCAACCTCAGTCTGGAAGGGAATAGTTACCAGGGCTTAGACTCCTCAGGAATAAGGGTTTAAGTCATATCACTGGGCAAGCCACGGAGCCAGCAGAGATAGGAGCTGCAGGTGAAGAGAATTTAGAGAGGACAGAGGAAGAGGAAGAAAACAAGGACCATTTGCAGTCCCAAGTCCCACTGCAGAAACAGGGGCTGTAGTTCATCACATTAGTGCTCCCTCAAGAGGGAAAACCCACTAGAACCCTTGACTAACTGCTCCCTGAACCTGTATGGAGAAGTGAATTTGTGTCAACCATGGAGGGAAAGTCCTTGACTACTTAGAACCATTTCTCCATAAACCCTGCCCAAGTCCCTTCAATCAGGATTACAGAGATTTAACTCTGACCTGAGGTCTTAATGGTCAAGCACATGGAGAACCTGCCTTCCATCCATCTCCACTACTACCACCATAGAAATGAAGTTTTGACCTCCTAGTTTGCTTTGCCTCAGTCTCCTTAATATCATCCAGAGGCAGAGCATTGCTCTTGTGCCATTTACTTCAGCTCTCTTGTCTTTCTTTTACAATGATTCTCTTCAACACTGACTCAGAGTTTCTGCATATTTTATCCTAAATTATTCTGATTGTGGAAACATATATGGAGGTAAAGCTGCCTACATAGCCTTCAGAGTCAGGTGAGCTAAGTATTTAGTAGGCATCACTGTTTAGATAGATTCATATGGAACAGCAAGGGACTAGGGAGGGTCATACATATTTCCTAAAGCCTCAGCAGACATATACTTTCTCACACTATTCACAGGTTCACAATATCAGAGCTAGGATCCACCTTTACTCCAGTTTATCTTTAGGTTTCAATGTAACAGCCACCCAGAGGCACTTGAAACCATGTGGCCGCTGCCACGTGCAGTTCATCTTGCATATGTGGCAGTGATATATGAGCTAGAGCCCAGGTTCTCCAGCCCACCCTCTCCACAGCCATTTGTGACTCCTGCCACCTGCTTCCAGACAGAAACTGTATCTATGCGTATAAGTGTATTTTTATCAAGGAAGGGGATATTTACTTGGATCACCCTCTATGGAAGTGAAGCGGTTTCTCATGGTATTGCTGCATTTCGAGGTCTGAATGCTAAGGCTAATTCTCCCTAGTACAGAGCAAGCACCTCTGATTGCCTCCTAAAAACTAGAGAAAAGGCAGTGGCTGTCCAAATTTGATGCAACTTACCTACACGTGAGTGAAGACGTATTTGGTAGCTTTAGTGTTGGATATCAGGGAGCACTCAGCAGGAAGTCACGTTACGGGATATGACGCTAGAGTCTGAAAAGAGGAAAAAGACAAAACGGTAATAAAATATGGAGAGAGGTTCAAAACGCGGGCAGTCCCAACAACCGAACACGCATTCTTTTTCAAATGCACAAGAACATTTACCAAAATTTCCCACATACTGGTTCATCAAAGTTTCAACAAATTTCAAAGGGTGAAAATCATTCGGAGTGTGATCTCTGACTACAATGATCTTAAGCGAGAAATCAGTAACAAAAGGATTAGAAAGTTCACAACTGATTGAATATTAAGCAATACAATTCTAAATAATCCATGAGTCAAAGAAGAAATCACAATGGAAATGATAAAACATTTGAATTAATGATAAAGACACTGTATATCAAACTTGATGGGTGTAGCTAGAGCAGTGGATAGAGTGGAAACTATAGCTTTAAGTACATGTAGTAGGAAAGACAGGCTGCAAATCAGTGATCTATGTTTCCATTTCAAAGAGTTAAAGAAAAACAACAAATCAAATCCAGAGAAAGTAGAAGGAAGGAAAATACTAGAGCTCAGGACAAAAATCTGAGAATAAAACAGAGCATAATCAACGAAGCCAAAAGTTGGTTCTTTGACAAGATTCATGCAATTGATACGCTAGAGGATGTCACGCAGCTTTCCAAGCCCGGGGGCCAGAGAAGAACATCTAAGTTTAGGTAATGCTAAGCTCACAAAAGGGAGTTGAATGGATAGTGAATAGGGCCCAAGCTAACCTATCAGTGCATGTTAGCTGCCAACTTGTGTAGTCAGAGTGTGGTCCACAAGTGGTCGGCCAAGCTCTATGCACTGAGGTGTGAATAGGAGATCAGCAGCCAGCAGGGAATCAGCTCCTGAGCTGAACAACCATCTCACAGTAGAAGCAGAATCTGTGAGGGTGTCTGTAGCAGACTCTTCCCTCATCTATGCTCGGGAAGTGTTTTACAGCCAGCATCAGAGGAAAACGCTCTTATTAATTCCAGGAGTAGTAATCAGGTTTGTGTTGGTATTCTCTGTGTCTGGAACGGGTACAATTGCTGTACTTTCACCTCCCTTGCCAGGACTCAAAGACTGGAGTAAAAACTCCACAGCAACAGTCAACGTGTGCACCTCCCAACCAGCAGCTGTCCAAGCATGTACCAAGAGAAGATCATGAGCTACTCATGCTCAGACCACACAATGACAGTGTAATCATGTCCTGAGGTTTCAAACAGACACAATAAGAAGCCAAATACTCTTGGAGGTCATGGTGTAAATAAAAGAATGGGGCTTAAAGAAGGTAACTCCCCTTCCTGTGTTCATATCTACGTATCAGTAAGGATGCACTGGACTGCAAGTAACAGAAAATTGGTCTCAAACTGATTTTAAAAATGAGAAAATATATTAGTCCAATTACAAGCGTCCAGAGGCAGGATGGACTCCAAGCACATGATGTCGCATCTGCAGCTCGATTTGGCTCTGTCCCCCTCTGTGAAATAGCCAGAACAACTCCAGGCACAACATGCAGACACAACAAAGGGCAAACCAAGAGGGGATTCTCTCTCCATGTCGCCTTTGTAGTCCCCCTGGCAGAATTTCTTCCTACGTTTCATCAGCCCAGACTGGGCCCTATATCCTTTTTGAAATTAATTACTGATATGGGATTGCCGTGATTGGTTCAGGCCAATTTAAAACACATTTTATTGGGGTGCCTGGGTGGCTCAGTCGGTTAAACATCCGACTCTTGATTTCAGTTCAGCTCATGATCTCACAGTTGGTGGGACTGAGCCCCACGTCGGAATTAGCCATGACAGCACAGAGCCTGCTTGGGATTCTCTCTCTGCCCCTTCCCTGCTCATGTGTGCATGTGTGCTTGCTTGCTCACTTGTTCTCTCTCCCTCTCTCAAAATAAACTTAAGAAAACATTTTATTGAAGTATAAGATACCTAAAAACGTGTATTTCTTTTTACAAACTCATTATTGAGTCATTGAGGATCCACATATCTAACTAGATATGTGTTCTATCTAACGAGAAGTAGATAAGGGCTTTTAACCTTGTTTGTACCATGGGCTCCCTTGGCAGTGTGGGCTCCTTGGCCTAAGGACCCCTTCTAGGACTATTTTTAAATGTATAAAATAACATGTGTAGGATTACCAAGGAGTCCAGTTACTTGGATATGACATCATTATAATTTTAATGCATTCATTCAGGTTAATTAAGATTAATCTGGTCATTCAATAAATTTATGACATAGTATGTGTGCTTCTTTATTAATAAATAACACAATCTAGTGGCAGGTATAATTACTACAATAATTCCGAATTGCTGACTAGCATAAAGGATTCAAATGATAACAAAATCATAGGTCCTGCTAATACACTACTGTGGTTTCTTACCTACATTTATTATTGAAGGAAAAGCTACATTTCAGTTAAAAGTCAGTAGAAATAAAGAGGTGGTTTTTTTTTTCCATGCAGTCATAGTCTCCTTAAATTCTAAGGACCAATTAAGTGTCAGTAGATCCAAGGTTAAGAACACCTGAACTATAGACTCATCAGTTGAAGTCGTCTGGATGTTGGATGGTTGAACACCATGATCCACACCAGTACATGAAAGAAACTGGAGCTCTGGGTTTTGCAGATTCATTTTTCATTCATTCAGCAATTATTTATCACATAGGCATTATCTGTTGGGCACCATGCTATGTACAGGTATGCAGTGGCGAATTAAGAGACATAATCTCTCCCATCGTATAGTTTTTAGGCCAGTGGACAGGAGAGAGAATAAAGAAGTAAAGAGAGATGAAGATTCAGAGAGAGGGCAAGTCGGCCATTTGAGCTGGAATCCAGAGGTCTGGTTCAAACCAAAGGATGGGCAAGTCTCCAGTTGAGTTTTTTTAAACAAGTAATTGCTAAGAATTTCTCCTGAGCAATACAGACTTTCCAGTGGGGATACTATGGACCCCTGGTGAACCCACCCCTGGAGTAGTCCCGATTGTCTTCAGTGTGGTGGCTCATCCCATCTGATATCGTCCAATAAAGATCCCTATGACTTGCCTTGCCATGTTAGTGTTCTCCACCAAAGCTTTCTGCCAAAGCCAGAGGTTCATCTTTCAGTGAATACATAAGAATACATTATGTCCCCAACCTGCACCTTACGGTATCAGTGACGGCATTTCAGGAGACACCACACTGCCCCCAAAAAACAAAGCTTCATTTTTTCCTTTTTCTTTCATTATAAAATATTTCTTGAGCACCTGCTAGATAATAAGCATGATGCTGGGAGCAAGGGCCACAGAGACTAATAAGACATGGCCCTGCTGCCAAACAAACAACACTCTAGTGGAGGGAGACAGGCATATAAACCAGTAAATGCCAGTTGGCGCTTCAGCTGCTAGAGCAAAAGTCTCTGAGAGTTGCAGGGGGATACAAAGCCTGAATGGGGCAGTTCTACCAGGTCTGGAGTGAGGAGCGGGGCAGGCAGGAAGAGTTTCATTAAGAAGTCAATTCTTAGGCTTTTTGTTGGAAGAGGGGTAAGTAGAATGTTGCCAGATGATCAAGGAAGAAGGGACTTTCTCGGCTAGGCATTCAATGGCTACCATGACCTGGCTCTACCCACAGAAGCCATGAATTCCCAGTCGAAGCCCCAAGGAGGTGGTCCTAAAGTTAGAAGCAACCAACATTTAACCTTGCTTTCCTTACTTTTCTTCAATGGCGTTTGGAAACGTGTGGTAGAAAGACGTTCAGATAGGGAAAAGACATGAAATCAGAACTAGGCAAGCAAGCAAGAATCAGAAACAGCTTGAAAGAGCAAGGAAAGGAAAGGAAGTTAGTATTTCCATGTTATGTAAGGGAGTATCTTTTTAGGTCCTCAAATCGTCATGAGTGAATCAAGTTTTACATCTCCTTATACTGGGTCATGTGGTTCTAAACCTTAGCTGCAAAGCAGAATCACCTAGAGTTTTTAAAATGATCAATTTCGGGGCGCCTGGGTGGCGCAGTCGGTTAAGCGTCCGACTTCAGCCAGGTCACGATCTCGCGGTCCGTGGGTTCGAGCCCCGCATCGGGCTCTGGGCTGATGGCTCAGGGCCTGGAGCCTGTTTCCGATTCTGTGCCTCCCTCTCTCTCTGACCCTCCCCCGTTCATGCTCTGTCTCTGTCTGTCCCAAAAATAAATAAACATTGAAAAAAAAATTAAAAAAAAATAAAATAAAATGATCAATTTCTAGGATACATCCCAAACAATTAAATCAGTACCTTTAGGGGTGGGACACATGCACCTGTCATTTTTAAAGCTCCCCAAGATGCAGCCCAAGTTGAGAACTAGTGCCTTATGATCAAGGGTCAGTCAAAAAAGCCTGTAGAGGGGCACAGAGTAAATATTTGGGGCTTTGCAGGCCAGACCATCTGTCATGACCACTCAACTCTGCCAATGCAGTGGGAAAGTAGCCACAGACAATACATAAATGAACGGTGCGGCCGTGTGCCAAGAAAACTTGATTTATGGACACTGAAATTTTGAATTTCATATCCTTTTTAGGTGTCATGAAATATTTGTCTTTTGACTTTTTTGCATCCATTTAAAAATGTAAAAACCATTCTTAGCTTTACTGGCCGTACAAAAACAGTAGGCTGGTGGATTTGGCTCACCAGAATAGCTGGCCGTTTCCTGCTATCGGCAACAGGAGATACCAGAACAAGGAGAGCAAAATGGGAAGCTTCCATCGCCCCCTTGGTGAAATGTCAATTTGAAAATAAAGCACCTTCCCACAGGCTGAGCATTTCTGTCTTCATCCCAATTGTGTCTCTGAAAATTCAAGCTTAATACTACACACACACTGCTAAAATTACATCTCGCTGCTCTCTAAAAACATACAGGTGGACAAAATATACAAAAACAAGTTTTCAAAATATGACTCTGTAATCCTATGCGATATCCACTTTCAAACTGCCAATATTGCAACCCGCCCTGCAATTTCATCAAACTGGCAGAAACAATTGGATGGGGCTGGAAAGCGATGGCTTGCCAAATGTCTCTTGAGCCAGCGGGGGCCGGAAACAGCCTTGCTGACGAGGCTTCAGCTGGGTGAATGCGCACACGGCTATAACCAACCTGTTCTCAACAAAGTAATTACCTTCTCCTGGGGAGAGAGTGGTATTAAAAAACTGCAGAAAGATTGCACACTCTGTTAGGGGAGGAAGAAGGGGACAGAGAAAGAGAATGGGAGAGAAAGAAGAGAGGGCTACAGAGGAAATAAATTCCTGCAAGATAGAAAAGAAGAGGGATGTGGAGAGAATCACTAAAATCCCATCTGGGAAAAATCGTCCAGGAGATGGGAAAGGAAACTAAAGGGCTGGCAGGTGAACAAGCCTGGCTTTTAATGGCTTAATAATAGGGATGTTTGGTAACCAATGAGGTGAATGCACAAGTGACATAAACCAGCAGGGGGTCTTGCAGGGGACCCAGCACATACTAATTGAAGGACATTTCATACAGGGTAATGGCAGAAAGATAGGGCTGCGGCTGAATCCACTTCCCTTCATTCACAAAGGATGAGCTGGCAGAATTTAATAGCTTGGCACTGTCATTTGACTGAAGCAGCAGATGGAAAAAGTCTTCTTTTTAATGTGGGAACCAGTTGAGGGAAGGAAGCAAGAAAGGAAGGAAGGAAATGAGGAAGGGAAAGAGGGAAAAGAGAAAGAGGGAAGCAAACAAATGAAGTGTTAATGAGAGACCCCATGGTTGTGATTCAGGGAGCTGTTATCTGCCATTCATTACAAAATACCCTCTCGATGCAGCTGATCACTAGGTCCCCTTCTCAAACTTTGATATGCAAACAAATCACCCCAGGAGCTCTTTAAAAGGCAGACTTTGACTCAGTAGGGCTGGGATGGGGCCTGAGATTGTGAGATTTCCAGCAAACTTCTGGTAATGTTGCCGCGTTCCAAGGACCACACTTTGAGTAGTAAAGCTCAAGGTACAGTAGCCTCTGGTCACAGGTGGCTGTTGAGCACTTCAATATGCCTCATCCAAGGCGTCTGGCTCAGTTGATGAAGCGTGCAACTCTTGATA
Source organism: Prionailurus bengalensis (assembly GCF_016509475.1). Lineage (NCBI taxonomy): Eukaryota > Metazoa > Chordata > Mammalia > Carnivora > Felidae > Prionailurus > Prionailurus bengalensis. Next base: position 14,439,570 of record NC_057361.1, read on the forward strand.
TTAGGGTTGTGGTTCCAGCCCTGTGTTGGGTGTAGCGATTACTTAAAGATAAAATCTTTGCGGTGCCTGGGTGGCTCAGTTGGTTAAGCGCTGACTTCGGCTGAGGTCATGATCTCATGGTTCGTGAGTTCCAGCTCCGCATCGGCCTCTGTGCTGACAGCTCAGAGCCTGGAGCTTGTTTGGATTCTGTGTCTCCCTCTCTCTCTCTGCCCCTTCCCTGCTCGCTTGCGCTTTTGTTCTCGCTCTCTCCCTCTCTCTCTCAAAAATAAGCATTAAAAAAAAAATTAAAGATAAAATCTTTAATAAAAAATATGCCTGATCCAAGTTAAGCTGTGTAGATTCCAAAGACCAAGTAAAAAGATTCTAAAATACGTCATCAGTAATTCTTACGCTGATCACATTTTGAAATGATACTGTTTTGGATATACTGGATTAAATAAAATGTGTAATTATAATTAATTTCACCTGCTTCTTTTTCACTTTTGTAAATGTGGTTTCTTGAAAATTTAAAAACCACGCCCGGGGCTCACCCTATATTTCTACTGGACAGCACGGCTTTAGGCTCTTTCTATTCACTCTCTCCTCTGGTTTACGTGATAAAAACTGTTTTTGAGCAGTTTGCATGGTTAAGGTACAAGCGATTTACAATACACCTCATCTCTTTTTCTCTTTTCTTTTCTCCTTCCTATCTGCTCGCAGATCCTGTTCCCTCAGTTCTCACCAGGAAAATATAAGGAAATCTCAGGCACCTTAAGAAAGGGTGCCCGTGAGCTCATTGCCCCACACTAACTCACTCCTCATGCAAGCATTTACTTCAGCAAAGCCCCTGGCTCATTCACTGAACCAACACTGGCAAGGATAAGACACAGATGCTGCACTCAAGTTCACAGTCTAGAGGAGCAGAAAGGCAGGTAAATACAGACATATACTACAGTTTCTGGGGGCTATAATAGAAGTATATACAAGAGGCAGAGTCGAGAACATGATCTAAGCTAGTTCCATTGGCCAGAACTTTCTTCTTTTCTGGATATTAGCTATGTGACCTTAGGCAACTCCCCTGAGCTCTTGCATCTGTTTAATGGGAGTAATACTAGTGACCTACCTCCACATGTTGGTTTGAAAGTTAAATGAGTTCATAATTATAAAGTACTTAGGTCAGTGTTTGACACATGGTAAGCTCCATATACACGTTAACTAAATAAATAGGCTTGACTGACCATTGTCAATCAGTTGACGTACGTTTTGAGACATAAATAATCTATAATTATGATCCCATCCCATCCCAACGGCCTTCTGAAATTCAGTACCAAGATGCTGCAAAGGACCCAAATGGACAGATAACTTGCAGGTGATTCATACGACTGAATACTATCAACAACAAAAAAGGAAATACATTACTGCTACTCATGACACTGTAGATAAGCCTCACAGACCTAACTTGAGCAAAAGAAGCCAGACACAAGAGTACATGCTGTGTGCTTCCATTTATATAAAGTTTAAAAATATGCAAAACTAACCTATGGTAACAGATTATCTTTATTTTGAGAATGTTGGTAATGACTGGGAAGAGCAACAAAGCAAAAGGAAGAAGCATTTAAGAAGCATTTTGCTGGGTGCTAGTTGCATGGCTGTGCTCACTTTGTTAAAAGTTAGTGTGCTATACACCTGAAAGTTTTAGGCTTTACCTTATGCATATTATCTTACCATTTAAGCAAAAGGAAGAAGCTGCAGAAGAGTCTTCTAAAGAGTTTCATTTGGAAAATCCAGCCATGAACCTCTGGGTACAAAGATATCAAACCTACTTAACAGTGAGAGGTGAATCCAAACACTTTTATAAAATTATGCCATTCACTTTCCTTCTGCTCCAATTCTTTTGATCTCTGACCCAGAATTAAGTCCTTCCTAGTGTAGGAGAAATGGGTAAGTTGGGTAAGAAGATTAGAGAAAAGATAGGAAAATCAGAAGAGGGCAGAGACCCAGAAGGGCCCCAGAAGGGCCCCAGGAGCCCCCAGAAGTGGTGAAGAGCACCCTCCATGGGTCAGAGAATAGAGCATCCGGAGAACAACTGGCCAAGCGGTTCACTTCAGGACTCCTTGTGAAGCTGAGCCTTCTTTGTCCTTAAGGTTTTCCTAGACACTCTCCTACTGAGAGCTTTACCTGAAAGTTTTCTCCAGTTCCTTGTGGGACTTTGCAAATTCTTTCCTCATTGCATTTTTAAGAAGCACTAGAAGTGTTACAAGAGGATGGGGCTGGCTACATCACATGGTGTCTTGTATTTAAATAGTCTTACACAGAAGAGCTCAGAGATTATCCAAAGGGCAAAGCAGAACCCAGAACTGAGGACAGCCTTGTTCACAGCTGCAGGAAGATCATCTAATGCCCAGGAGGAATATGTGCAGAGAAAAGAGTGTTTGTGATTTTTTTTTTTTTGAGAGAGAGAGAGCGCAAGCAGGGGAGAGGGATCAGGAGAAGGAGAGAGAGGGCGAGGGCGATAGGGAGGGAGAGAGGGAGAGAGAGAGGAAGAGAGACAGGGAGAGAGGGAGAGAGGGAGAGGGAGAGGGGGAGGGAGGGGGAGAGAGAGAGAGGGAGGGAGAGAGGGAGAGGGAGAGAGAGGGAGGGAGGGAGGGAGAGAGAAGAAGAGAGAGAGAGGGAGAGAGAGAGAGGGAGAGAGAGAGGGAAAGAGGGGGAGAGGAAAGAGAGAGGGGGAGGAGGAGGAGGGGAGAGGGGGAAGGAGGAGAGAGGGGGGAGGGGGGAGAGGGGGAGGGGGGGAGAGGGGGGAAGGAGGAGAGAGGGGGGAGGGGGAGAGAGAGAGAGAGAGGGAGAGAGGGAGAGAGGGAGAGAGAGAATCTTAAGCAGGCTCCACACAGAGCCCAAGGAGAGGCTTTGTCTCACAACAGTGAGATCATGACCTGAGCCAAAATCAAGAGTTGAACACTTAACCAAATGAACCACCCAGGCGCCTCATGATTATTTTTACTTTGTCCCATAACCAATTTATTAATTTGAACAATTATGTTTTCTTAATATTCACACACTAATACTAACACAAACAAAAATTATTTTCTAAATTTCATGACGATAACCTCTTATTATTTTAAGTACCCCGCCCCCCGGTTTGTGAATAACATGGCAGGGATAAGAACTCTAAGATAAAAAGGGGAGAGGACTGTGTTGTCACTGCAGCCCAGCCACTGGGCAAGTGTAAGACCTTAACTGTCTGGACCACAGTTACTTTGATTATGAAATGGGGAGGAGGAAGAACATAGAGCTCTGGATTTTTTGACATTTGAAGTCTTGCTCAGGTCTATCCTTCTATTTTAAGAAACCTGCATCCTTTTACTCTCCTCACTTCCAAATGCCAACTACATTTTGTGTGAGGGCTATCTCTAGCCATTGAGGCCAAATTTGTCTAGGCACCGATGTGGCAGGACGGAAGTACCAGGGAATGAACCTGATTTGGAAGGAGTCATCCTCCAAAAATACTGAAGAGTGGTGTATAAATACCCCAGTTCTCTCACCTTCAGGTGTGTGTTTTACACTGTCTCCCCAGAATTTCCCTGTGAGATCAAGTTCTATTCAACCAACATGGTGTTTGACTTCATAATACACCCTTGGTTCGCTACCTTCCCTTCCCTGTCTCACTTCCTCGCTTCCTTACAGTCTCCTTCATCACCCAAAGAAACTATTTATACCAGAATCCTTGTCTCAACATCTTCTGGGTGAACTTAAAGTAAGACAAAACCCCACAAACCGAACACTGCGGTGATAGGCTTCTTTAAAGCTGCAGAAGAATGGTCCCCCCACCCCAGACGTGAATTTTAAGGAATTTAGTAGATAACGTGAACAGGGGAAGGCTCATTGCCACCCAGACACAAAGCTGAGGGCAAGACCACTTAACCAACTCCTCTTCTCCTCTGACCAGAATGGCACTCCCTTTAGGCATTCAAACTGCTAAAAACGCACAAGAAATAGGAGATTGGACAACTTGCACCATCTGGCTAAATCTAGCCTGGTGTCTGGGAGACACACTAAATTTGCTGCATACTCCATTAAGGAAGATAATGAAATGGTCACTTTTCAAAGATTCGAATTAAGCCATTGGTTAAGGGGCCATCCCCCCAATTTGATGGGAGAGACTTTGAAATCTGCTGTTTCAAACGGTTTTCACTATCAGCTATATTCTACACTTTCCTCTGAAGGGATCACTGTGAGGCTTTTTTGTGTATGATCTAGAGAAAAACAGTAATTGGCTACTTTTGATCTCAAAGAAGGCTTTCCCTTCACTTCTGTTCCTCTCGTCTCTCAGTGTAGAGGTGTCGTGGGACTGTGTAGCAGACACTGTTGAGGGATACCCAATGTTCATTCTCACCCTTCTCCCTTCTCCATCGTTGCCCAAAGAGCCTGGAAAAGTCATAGACTCACTTCTCCAATTTCCCTTATACAAAGGTGACCATTTTACTTCAGTCTGACCAATGAGACTAACGGGAAATCTGCTGGGGAGCTTTACAAACGGAGAGAAGTTTGTGAAGAGACCTCCTTTCCTGTCCACCCCTTCCTATGCAGACGTAGTAGTTGGAGGCTTAGTAGCCATCTTGTGACCAGGAGGAGAGACTTCGCCAGAGCACTGAGAATGGGCAAGAGGGAGAGTAGAAGGACTCTGGGTCAGTGAAATGCCACCAAACTGCCAGATCAACTCTGAGACCACCCACCTCCTTGTTAAATAATAAATATCCCATTAGGTTTAAGCCACCATTTATGAGATTTTTTTTTTTTTTGGCTGCCAAAATGATTCCCAACCAGTATAAATTTTTTAAAGTAAATTTTTAAAATTGAAGTATAACATACATATATAAATATGTACAAATTATAAGTACTGAAGAATTTTCACAGAATGTTTTTTGTTTTTAAACCTCCATTACCTAAATGCTTTCAAAACAGGCATACCGCTTAACAGCACAGACTCCGGAGCCAGATTGATAACTTCAAAACCCAGATCCACTACTCACTAATTTGACTATTTAACTTCTCTGGGACTTGGTTTTCTCACTTGCAATACAGGAATGACAATATTATCTATTGCAAGGGGTTTTTGTTAGTATTACATACATTATTTTTTAAAACGTATGTGTGGCACATAGTAGGTGCTAATATGTATTTGTGAAATATAATGTTACTGGGGTATAACCCAGGAGGAAAGTGGAAAAGACCTTGGAAGGGGGTGAGTAGGTGTTTTGAGGGCTGTCCCTCACCTCTGGCCTGCAATGATCTTGGAAGCTAAAGTGCCTAATGAACTAGTAAATGCTAAAATGATTTCACAGCCTAGAGCTGTATAATGGAGTTACAGACCTCTAGTGCTTCAGTAAGGTTTTAAAACGTCTCCTGTCTGATAGTGCCTTTTTTTTTTTTTTTTTTTTTTGAGAAACAGAGCTGGGGAGAGGGGCAAAGGGAGACAGAGAGAGAATCTTAAGTAGGCTCCATGCTCAGTGCAGAGTCTGATAGGGGGGCTTGATCCCACAACTCTGGGATCATGACCTGAGCTGAAATCACAAGCTAAATGCTCAACCGACTGAGCCACCCAGGTGCCCTTCCTGTCTGGTAGTTCTTTTTTTTTTTTTTTTAAATGTTTGTTTGTTTAGAGAGAGAGGGAGGGAATCCCAAATAGCTCTGCGGTGTTAGCGAACTGTGAGATCATGACCTGAGTCAAAATCAAGAGTCAAACCCTTAACCGACTGAGCCAGCCAGGCACCCCCTGTCTGATAGTGCTTAACTGGAATCTGGAACCCGCCACCCTTGGTGCAGCATACAACATGAGCATAAATGGGCATATGTGTGGTTTTACTGAGGAGAGGATCGAGAGTTTTCATCAGATTCTGAGAGGAACCCATAACCCACAAAAGGTTCAAACTACTTACTAGTTCATCTACCTGACATTCTATCTGTGGCCCAGAGAGAGGCCATCTGAATTGTCACATTTAACTTTATTTACATGTCCCTAGAAGAAAAATTAGGTCAATGAAAATGTTTTTCTACTCCAAAATCCTAGAATAATTCCAATGTAAGGAACTTAGTCACTTTCAAATAGAATCCTGCTGCATTTACAGATGAGAAATCCAAGTTGTACTGAGGTTACTATGACCTATTTGGCACCCCAGAGAGAAACAGAGCTGCAGTTGACCAGTTGTCTTGGCTCAGAATTGAATTTCCCCCCACAGAAATACTTTGGTGACAAAAACCCCCACCAGCTCATTTCATGGGCTGGCCCTGGTCACAGTTGTTAAATGCTCCACACTGGAGCCCTTTAAGTGTGGTTGCTAAGGGCAGCCAGGACCAAGGGGATTCAAACATTCTATCCCTTTCATTGCTATAAGCTTTGGAGTGATCATAATTAGCTCCACATCTCATGTGTATCATAGGGAAAAACGGGAAAATAAAGCTGATTTTTCTACCAACCCAATTTATCATCTTCCTGGGAAGCTGTTTTACCATTTTCTTTGTGCTCCTTCCTCTGCTGTGATAAATCTTTAAGAACTCCTCTCTCAGTGCCATCCATGTGTGTCCCCAATTATGAGTATAAGAGGCACAGAAATACCAAACGCAAATATATGAAATGGAAGTTATATATAATCTGTACAAACTAAACAGTTTCGAAAGACAGATTGCTCTTTCTAGGGTGGGGGTGGTCGGGGGTGGTGAGTGACACTGATGCCAAACACGAGTTAATATATTTACCCATGAGAACCCGCCTGGCTCTGGTATTAGGTTCTGATTAAACAAGGTTTTTTTGTGGGTTTCAAGTAAGTTGAGAGGCAAACTTGGATGTCCTGGCTCACAGCTCTAAGACATGCCTGCTGCTGGAATGATTTTCTCATTTCTACTGGGTTTTTGATTAATGTCATACCTGAATTGGCAGCAGATCTGGACCATTTTATTTCTGCGGGAAGGAAGGGGGGACAAGATGAAAAGGAGAACAGACTTGTATAACTGGGGCCACATTAGCCTGGCTGCAATTTAAGATTCAAAGGTCACTCAGACTTTTTGTGAAATATAATGCCACAAAAAAATGTATTTTTCCCAGCAGTGATCGACAATCACATTTTTATTACCAGAGGAGGAAGGTTTTAGCTGTGGTTGCTGATTGTAGGACATAAAAATAACAAATCTAAGTATAGTCTTTATTCCGTATTAATTTTTATTTTTATTTTTTGGTTGTATCACTTTTCACCCTAAAGCCTCATCTTACCCCCACCCCTTTTCCTACCCAAAGGCCAGAACACACAGCTTTCTTACTCAGCTTCAGGTTTACAGTGATGTCTTTGGGTCATAAAACACACGGCCAGTGCAAAGCCGGGGAACCCAGCCCAAAGGAAGAGCCAAGGGCCCACTCACAGGGAGACGTCTCGGGGAGGCTGGGTGGGTGACCTTTCCACCTGAGGTGGAGAACACACAACATGACTAAACTGAAAGGGACACTTAGTGCTGAGAAATCAACTGTCTTCTTGAAGCTTCCAGGCCCCGTGGGGAAGACCGCTTCTTCTCCCCACTGCCTCTCTCACCCACCACTCCATCCACCTGCACTTTTCTCATTTAGGGCTTAGGCTAGTCCATTTCCAGCAGATTTAGATAAATTGGAAGGGCTGAGAAGAGGGAGGGAGGGAAGAGAACAGTGAGGGAGTCAGTGAAGAAAAACACACTTAACAGCAGTGCCTCCTTATCCACAGTTTCACTGCCCAGGGTTTCTGTTACCCACAGTCAACTGCAATCAGAAAGCAGCTAACCCTCCTTCTGACCTATGCTCAGAAGGTCAGCAGTAGCCTAACGCTGTGTCACAGTATCTATGCCATTCACCTTTCTTCTTGTCATCACGTAGGCATTCACAAGAAGGGTGAGTGCAGATATTTTGAGAGAGAGAGGCCACATTCACATAACTTTTGTTTCAGTAACTGTCATCATTGTTCTATTTTATTAGTTATTACTGTTAATCTCTTACTGGGTCTAATTTATAAATCAAACTCATCACGGGTATGTATGGCTAGAAAAACCCATAGTATACATACGTTTCGGTGCTACCCATGGTTTCAGGTACCCACTGGGGGTCTTGGAACATATCCTCTGCAGATAAGGGGGGCTACTGTCAATTTTTCTCTGGGAAAAGGAATCATATATTTTGGAATCCCCCAAAGAGCAGTATAGGTAGCTAGATCCAGGCTACTATCATTTCCCTCCTCCAAGTTGGCCAGGGAGGCAATTTTAGGCTATTTCCACATAAACATTTGCCTTAACTCATAGGAATTTTTATAAAGGCATATTCTATTAAAGGCGGCAGAAACTCCAAATGCGTTAATTAAATTACTTAATCACTGAAACTAATACCAACAGCAGCCAAGCCGGATTCCCAGAGGATCTACTAGCTTCCTCAAAATGAGGGACGGTTTACGCTGTACTACCAGGTATGGAAGGAAGCAATTGGTGACTGAGACCACGAGCCTCAGAGTGCACAGTAGAGTCATATCTCATGGTAAGATATGGTGAGCCTTCTCATTCTGTCGATCTTCCCCTTTGGGTATACTTGTTTCTCAGGGCCTGAACACCCATAAGCAGCTTTTAAAACTACCCAAGTGCGGGACAAAATCAACTCTGAATCTTGCAAATGCCTCCTTGCATCTCCCTTAAATACTGTTCCTGTCTGACCACTTCGAGTCCACAAGTGTTTGATCCAAAGGCTATTTGTTGGATGCCTCTCCAAAGGGCTGTTCTTCTCTCCCGGACTGTTTCCAGAGCCCTGAAGCGAGCTCTTGGGAATCCCAAGCCTGTCGCCAGCAGACCTAGCACACTAAAGGTTTCTGGAGCCCATTAGTGCTGCATGAGGTGGACTGGCGGGAGGTGCAAATGCAGGTTCCGCAGGTCCAGATCCAGGAAGTAAACACGCCCAACATTAGTGTAGCAAGTGTGTCCTGGACTCTGCAGAAGACCTCTTCCTTCAGGAAGCCTCCACACATGCATGGAACAAAGGTTTTCTTTCCCTGCCTCTCAGCCCAGCGGTACAGGCTTTAGTTGTGACCAAACCCTGACCTCTAATGATGGCCATTAGGTCTCCCCACCCCCTGCCCTGGTTTTTGAGCACCAAAAGGCAAAGTGGGAACAAAAGACATTTTTCTATTTTTAATGCAGTGTATATTAGCAATAAATTAACACTTCCCTTCCAGCACCTTTTAAACACCAGCAGGGGCCAATTCTTTTTACTATATCGTCTTCCAAAGAACAGCCAATGGATCATGCTGTCACAGAACACAGCCCAGTAAATAGCCCTTGCAGGGGGCCTTCTCCCAGCCCCGCAGAGCACATCTTCTGGAAGTTGCTTTACAGTGGGGAAGCCAGAAGTCAGTGGCCGTGATGTGTAGTGTGATCCTAGGGTGATGGGGAATGGACGTCACTGCTCCCCCTTGTTTGGGAAAGAGCGAGGACGTGAGATGAACACAAATGACGGTGACTGGCACGAGAAAATTGCTACCTTTGTCTGGATTTTTTGGTATTTAGAAGGAAGGCAAAAGAAGAGATATGACAGACTACTTGGAAAAACCCGAATTAACTCTTCATTTGCTACATCGTTTAGCTGAAGTCATGCTCCAGGCCCTATCAGGTAGCAGACATTCCTTGGGTCTCACATCCATTTTGAATACTGGAAATCAAAATAAAAACTGCCCTATCTTTTTCTCATACGTCTGAACACTTAGGCCAGTTCGAATAAGAGCATTTCCATGTTGGCATCAACTTTGCTGATGGAAGAGATGAAAGTCTTCTCCCCAAATATCTGCAATTAAACCATGAGAGAAATGGAAATGTGATGAGATTTCAAAGTCAGATGTCTTGAGAATTTCCTAAACTAGCAGAATAATTCCACATTAACGACCAAGAATACCCTAGGGGTTCCAGACCTGTCCAGACCATTTTGATGCCAATTCAGTTCATTATTTGGACAGGTCTGGAACCCTTAGAATAGTCTTGATCATTATTATGGACTTAACCTGTCTCTTCAGGGAGTGCTCAAGGCGTCAGATTTTGAAATCTCACCAATTTTCCATTATTCTCATGTTGAGAAGCACATGCATTATGAAGCCAGACCCCTGGATTTAAATTCCAACTCCACCAATTACTAAGCTGTGTGACTTTGAGAAAGTGAACTGACCTCTCTGCTTCTTGTTATCTTCATTTGTAAAATGGGGATCTTAATAGCAACTACCTAATAGGGTTGTAAGATTAAATGAATTAATAAGGTGCATAAAGCAGTACCGTCTCACAATAAGTGCCATAAGAAGTTGTGAGGCAAATAAATAGAAATCCAAGTTTATATGGTGTCTCAGAAGCTGTTTTTCACCAACTACTTGAATTTCAAAATCAGCTTCTACCCCTTCCCCAAGTATTTGCAGGGTGCTCTCAGACAACTTCAGGAAGTTGAACCCCACATGAGCAAGAGTGTACTTGTCACAGCAGCTCCCGTGCCCGAGGTGTGTGCAAAAACTCAGATGCTTTGGTGAAAAGGACCAAGTGACACCCTGAGCAGAAACCAACTCTACTCCACAACGAAATTCGCAACTGTTGGACTTGGGGCTTATGTCTGTTTCTCTGCTAGACTGTGGGACTAATAATGGCCTTGACCTTCTTAGATAAGGGGCACCTATCCCAGATGGATTTTTGGTCCTGGGTTAGCTGTCCTGAGGAAAAACCCATGAGAGGCAGTGAATTGAAGCATGGAGAATTTCTGAAAGGCAGGACAGACACTGAGGACAAATATATTGCTGCCTCCCTAAAGGTACTGGAAGTGATAAGGGTGTGTTTGGCCTGGAGGTATTTGCCCCTCTTGCCTTTGTTGTGAAAAAGTAGGAAGACACTCATGGCTTACCCCTTGGAAACTTTCAGGAAGTGAAACATGGTCTCATTTTTATCTCCAAATTTACCGAGAGAATTGTAGATCACAATTCCCACTGCCTCCCTCCCTGGCTCTAGTTAGGTAGCTTTTTAGTCTGTGGTGGGGAGGAGTTTTTCTTTTTATTAATATTTCTTTTTTAAATAATGAATGCACATGATCCAACTTTTTTAAAGTATAAAAGGCTATACTTTTCCTTCCACTTCTGTCCCCAGCCATACAGTTTCTTTCCCTGTAGGCAATTAATATTACCCATTCCTGCCTGGGTGGCGCAGTCGGTTAAGCGTCCGACTTCAGCCAGGTCACGATCTCGCGGTCCGTGAGTTCGAGCCCCGCGTCAGGCTCTGGGCTGATGGCTCGGAGCCTGGAGCCTGTTTCCAATTCTGTGTCTCCCTCTCTCTCTGCCCCTCCCCCATTCATGCTCTGTCTCTCTCTGTCCCAAAAAATAAATAAACATTGAAAAAAAATTAAAAAAAAAATATTACCCATTCCTTATGTTTCCTTTCAGGGAGATTTTCTTTATATACAAACAAATGTGCGCATGCGCGCATGCGCACGTGTGCGCGCGCACACACACTCGTAAGCACGTTCCCTCTGAAAGTGTTTTGCCAACTTACACAATACAAATTCCACTCTACATTTTTTCTACACTTCACAATATGTCTTGGAGGGTTGTTCCCATTCATGCAAGAGTTTCTTAATCCTTTTTCCATGGCCATATAGAATTCTATTATATAGAGGTAGTACAGTTTACCTCTATTCTCTCTGGAAGATCCTTTAAGTTATTTCAAATATTTTGCTACTATCAACAGTGCTACAGTGAATAACCCTGTCCACACACCACTTTGCACAAATGTGGAAGAGTGTGTCTGTAGAAGGGCAATCGTTGGTTCAAAGGGGATCCCCATTTCTAATTTCGATAGATCTTGTCAAGTTGCCTGGTGAAAGAGTTTTACCAATTTTATGCTTCCACCATCTATGAAAGGGCCTATTTCTGAGGTGGGGGGTTTGACGTGAAAAACTACACACTCAAGGTATCCAAGATGCTGCCCTCTGCTCAGGGATGAAATTCAGCAAACCCCGTTTTCAGATTCTTGGTGTGAAGGGCAGATAAAATTCAGATGATCTCAGATTATCCACCTACATCTTAATGGGAGTGCTGGAGACCAGGGGTGCCCAACGGGGTGGTGGGTAGAAAATGTCTTCTTTCCAACCAGACACAAGAAGAGGTGTGCCAACTGGATGGTTCTATAGGACTCCACAACTGATCCTTGAAAAGATTCTCCCAGCAGCTGGAGGTCAAGTCAAACCCTCTTTTTTCAGATTCAGATCCAAACAATCCAGCTTTTAAAAAAATTTTTTTAATGTTTATTTATTTTTGAGAGAGAGAGACAGCGTGAGCAGGGGTAGGGCAGAAAGAGAGGGATACACCAAATCCAAAGCAGGCTCCAAGCTCCAAGCTTTCAGCACAGAGCCTGACACGGGGCTTGAACCCAAGAACCATGAGATCACGACCTGAGCTGAAGTTGGACACTCAAATGACTGAGCCACCCAGCTTTTAAACCTCCAAAAGCTGGTGCCTCCAAACCATCCAGCTTTTAATGGGGCCAAGGCAGAAAGTTCTTGCTTGTGACCAGGCATCTTTGTTTTAGGGCAGCCATGACTGGTCATCATGTAGCCCAATCACAGCCCCATTACCTCATTTGAAGTGGGTTCACCAGACTAGCTCTTCCTTCAACAGTCATCTCAAACAGCAAGCCACTGTGATTTCTGGACAGAAACTTCTCCCAGAACCACTGCAAGGAATACATGTCCCTTGTGTTTCAAGTATGTAACTTTCATCTTTCTGAGAAAGGTGGCTAAGGGCAAGGACTGCAGAGCCAGACTTTCTGGGTTTGAATCCTGGCTCTGCTACTTGCCAGCTGTGTGATATTGGGCAAGTTGCTTCACCTGTGTAGGCTGCCAGATTAAATACAGGATGCCCAGTTAAATTTGAATTTCAGATAAATGACAAATAACTTTTTAGCATAAGTATGTTCCAAATGTTGCATGGGACATATTAAATAAACAACTGAAAATATTTGTTGTTTGTCTGAAATTCAAATTTAACTGGGCATCCTGTAGTTTTACTTGCTAAATCTTGCAACCCTACTCTGTTCCTTAGTCTCCTCACCTATAACCACCTCATAGGGTTGTTACAAGGATTAAATGAAAGAGTGTTTTAAAGTGTAATAGAACAGTCCCCGAACATCATAAATGCTACCTAAGATTTCTTTAAAATAAAGACATGTCATCTTGATTCAACATACATGAGGACTCTATTATTTCCATTTTTTTCACCAATATGAGGAGGGTGGGAATTATTAAATATATGGTGAGTGTTAAGGAGACTTGGGGTTAAAAAAACAATTTGACAAAGGATGTTCTGGAACAGGTAGAAGATCTAGAGTTCACTGATGCTCTTTGGTCCAAGAACAGAGGACTTGTTGTTCTGTATGATTAGGGGCAAGGATGAAACAATGCTCTGTGGGGCAGCAGGCCAAACTGGGGATTGAGCATCAGGGGCAACGACAGCAGTGGGGAGGGGCAAAGGGACCCTGGCGGATGGTGTGAGACTTTCGGGGGAGCAGCTCATTTCACATCAGATATCAGGCCGGCACAAAAGAGCAGCAATGCAGGAATGGGGCTGCCAAGGGCCGTGTCCATGACCACGAGGAAGGGAGAGGAAGGGCATTTGCAGGGAGAGAAGCCAGAGCTAGAATCCTCTAGGAGAGGTGGACAGGGTATTCTCAAGAGGCAAACTCCTAGCCTCAGGAAGCCTTGTGCAGACTTTAAAGTTTTGCACCGTTCAGGCAGAGCTCAGAATTTGGCTCACCTTCCTCTGATGGGGAAGCACAATGAAAAGTGCGGACAATGTTATTTACACAGGCCACTGAGGAAGGCCTGGATGGCAGAAGCCCGAGGAAGAGGCACACAGGTGCCCTCAGAGGTGAAGGTTTCTTTTTTTAAAAAAAAATTTTTTAATGTTTATTCATTTTTGAGAGACAGAGACAGAACACGAGCAGATGAGGGGCAGAGAGAGAGGGAGACACAGAATCTGAAGCAGGCTCCAGGCTCTGAACTGTCAGCACAGAGTCTGGTGTGGGGCTTGAACCCACGAACTGTGAGATCATGACCTGAGCCAAAGTCAGACGCTTAAGGGACTGAGCCACCCAGGCACCCTAGAGGTGAGGGTTTCTAATCTGGGTCCACAGATCCCCAAAGGGTCTGTGAACTTCACTGGGGAAAAAAGCACAACTTTATCTTCACTCACCTCTAGACAACATTGAGTGTTTCCTTCAGTTAGGAATATAGGTCACACATCTCAGTAGTATTAACCACACCTATGATTTTGTCACTAATAAAAATCACAGATTTTTTTCACATCACATTACACTTGTTGTAGATATTCTAAAGTATCGTTTCTTATGCTCATCACCATTTAGAAATGATAGTAGTTATTGCTGCTAGGTCTTCTTATTTGAAGCATTAACAATGATGCAGGGATAATACATCACAAATTTGTGTTTTTTTTTAACACTTTGACAAGTGTATTCAATATACAGTAAAACCTTGGATTGCTAGTAACTTATTCTGTGAGTATTCCACAAGACAAGCAAACATTTCTAATAAATTTTAACTTGATAAGCGAATGATGTCTCACAATGCAAGCAGGACATGACACTGAACGTCACATAATTACAACAGAGCCAATGGTTCTCTCTCTCTCTCTCTCACTGCAAAATTGTGGGTGATCATCTCCCATGCTGAGATGCTCAGTCTCAGGCCACAGTGTTCGGCAGAAATCAGTGATTTTTCAGAACGTTGGAAGGTGCCCACAACTGGCACTAGTGTATTTTTTTGTCGCTTCAAAGCACCCATGGCCAGTCCTTTGCTTTTCCAGACAAGAGTAAGCTTAGGAATGCTCTGCTTCATTCTAGGTCAGGCTGCCTGCAGATACAGACCCTTTCCTCTGCTGCCTTCCTGTCAATTACATTAACTACAGTCTATGACAAGAGTTGATTAATACTGTACTGTAGTCAACATCCATGCGAGCATATACAGTGGCCCCCATGCAGAAAAAGATTTCATTGAGCCAAAAGATAGCAGTGATTCCATTAGTGATAGTGAAAGTCGTCCTACACAATAACCCTCCTCTCTCTTGTCTCCCTCACACCAGCCACGAAGGTTTTCAAAGGTAAGTGCAGGTTAATTTATTTTTTTTCTATTTTGTATTTTCTTTATTATTTTGTATTATATTAGAATATTGTAATCATTTTTATATGAATATTTTTGGGGTTGTGGAATGAATCCTCTGAGTTTCCATTATTTCTTAGGGGGAAATTTGCTTTGATATACAAATATTTTGGATTACAAGCATGTTTTGAGAATGAATTATGCTTGCGGACTGAGGTTTTACTGCGATTAGTTTCCTTTGTAAACTTTTGCACTGTTTAACGTATTTTATTAAGTTTATTTTTATTAATTTATTGTGAGAGAGAGAACCAGCGGGGGAGCGGCAGAGAGAGAGGGGGACAGAGGATCAAAAGCAGGCTCTGTGCTGACACCAGAGAGACAGATGTGGCACTTGAACTCACGAACTGTGAGATCACGACCTGAGCTGAAGCCAATGCTTAACCGATTGAGCCACCCAGGCGCCCCTGTTTAATGCATTTTAAAACATCTTCCTGAGAAGGCATTTACAGTCTTCCCCAGGCTGCCATAGAGGTCTCTATCCCAAAACAAGGTTAGATACTCCTGACTTAGGGCAACCTTTGTCAGTCGTATGGGGCACAGCCAAAAATCTCAGGAGGCCTCAAATTGATTTTCAGGAGTGTAGGCTCTTAGGTATGGCTTTTGTTTTCTTTTGTTTGTTTAGGCTAATATCATAAAAGTGTCTGCATTTCGAGCATACCTAAGGGGGAAAACACCTGTGTGGTGGGTGTGAGTGCTGGGGTTAAGGTCTCTATCTTGAATGGCTATGTTAATACAGGAGAAATGTCACACAGTGCATATTGCCCACCCCCAAAAGAGAATGAATGAAGGAGACTATTTTATTTTGCATCTTATTTAAAAGTAAATTATACCATTATCCAGGAAACACCCTTTCACCTCTAAGCACGGAGAGAAAAGGAACCTCTGTCTCTTTGTCTATGTGTCAAACTCCATCCTGTCAGCTCGTTTAGCTACAAATGGGACAGAGGGAGCCTGGGTGGCTCAGTCAGTTAAGCGTCTAGCTCTCGGCTCATGTCATGATCCCAGAGTTTGTGAGTTTGAGCCACGTGTTGGGCTCTGAGCTGACAGTGTACACCCTGCTTGGGATGCTCTCTCTTTCCCTCTCTCTCCGCCACTCCCCTGCTTTCTGTCTCTCTCTCAAAATAAACAAACAGGCTTTAAAAAGTAAAAACAAAGGCAAATGGGACAGGTAGTTAGTTGAAGGGCTTCAGAGTAAAAAGTGGGTTTGACATCAGAGTAAGTAACAGAGAAGGACTGGCAGGGCTCCTGAAAGAGAGAGAGGATTCTGACCAAGAAGGCTTCTTCAGCAGCCCTGGTCACAGTGGGGAGCTCCGCCTTTTTGTCTCCCCATGGTGGGTGAGCTCGGCAGACAGGAGACCTCAGAGTATTTATGGGGTTGCTGCAGCCAGCCAGGAGAGTGAGGATGAGAGATGACCAGTAGAGAAATGGCAGCAAAGTAACTAGAATTCTTCTGCCTTTTGGTCCAGTGGAATTGGGTTGAAGAAGGACAGACAGATATAAATGAGGGAGGTTCCAAAGCTCTCTCCTAATCCTGCTGCCAATCAGACATCCGTGTTACATATACACTGCATTAAGTCTCAAGTGACACAGTTACAATAACGTTACAGGCCTGGTTAGAACTCCAGGAGCACCTGGGTGGCTCGGTCAGTTAAGCGTCTGACTCTTGGTTTTGGCTCAGGTCATGATCTCATGGTTTGAGAGACTGAGCCCCGCATCGGGCTCTGCGCTGACAGCACGGAGCCTGCTTGGGATTCTCTACCTGTCTCTAGGTAAGTAAATGAACATTTAAAAAAAAAAAAACTCTAGGAATCACGAAATTTTGAGTTAAGACTACTGAACTAGAAGACTGTCCTAAGCTCCCTTGCATTTGTGGCCTGGGCAAGAATTTCAACCAAGGTGCAGCTTGTGAATTGTAGTCCAGGCCTGGACCGGCAGGCTGTTTCCTCTGGCTCACCCGTTTCCTAGCCACCGTCTGCATTGAGGCGGTGAGCATGTGTTAAGAGTGGAGTATGTTCATTGGAAAAAAATCTCCTTTCCTTCAGTGGTGTTACAGGTTGAATGGTGTCCTTCTGAAAGATATGTTGAAACCCTAACCTCAGGTAGCTCAGAATGTGACCTGATTTGGAAAGAGTCACTGCAGATATAATTGGAAGGTAAGATGAGGCCACACTACAGTAGAGTGGACTCTAATCCAGTATGGCTGGTGCCCTTACTAGAAGAGGAAATCTGGACATAGGCAGAGGGAAGGCAGCCATATGAAGCTGGAGGCAGAAGCTGGAGTTATGTTGCCACAAGCCAAGGAACACATGGGGCTACCAGAAGTTGAAAGAGGTGAGGAAAGACCCTCTAAGCCACCCAGTTGGTGGTACTTTGTGACTGCAGCCCAAGCCAAAGAATACAGTTGGCTTTAACCTTTTCCTTGGCTTACTTGCCACCTGCCTCCATTTCCAATGACCCCCAAACATCAGAGATGCAGAGCCTAAGGATAAGAATCCCAGAGAGCAAGCTTGACCTATTAAAGCATAAGCAGCATGAGAGGGGAAAATATAATGCCTACCACCCTGATGCCAAATTTAGCCAAAACAAGACCAATCCGCCTTTCTGGTAAAATTGCCCAGTGACCAAAGCAAATCCCTGCATGTCACACTGACTGCACAATCAGAACCAAGGGTTCCATGCAGCCAATCTCTCCTTCTGTCCCCCACAGGCCCTAAGTCAGCTCAACATTTTAAGGGAGGACTTGATCCTTCAGGGCTTAGCAGCCCAGCCTTGCATTTGAGGCCCAGAAGCCAGAGTGGGGGAAGGGGAACCAGGAGGCCAGAAGTTGGCCTCTAGAGCTCCTGTTTTCTCTCACACTGGCCACAAGGCCACTGCAGTGTAAAGATTAAAACTAAGATTGTTGCACTTGGTGGATTAAATACTACAAAAATTTTAAACAATCCAACTGGACCTTGTAATTGTGTGGCAAAGGCTGCAAAATGTAAAGTGGGGAGTCTTGGCTCAAATGAAAGGCTCTCTCTGAATAACAATTTATTTTAATTTGAGATTTCTCATACTGTCCATATGGCAGGTCTTCATGGGAAAGCAACTGTCTCACAGTTGATGGGGACATCTGAAGTATGCTTTTTTGGCATTCGGAGGATTTTTTGTGTGTGGTGTTTTTTTTGTTTTGTTTTGTTTTTTGTGTGTGTGTGTTTTTGTTTTGTTTTTTGTTTTTATTGTTGTTGTTGTTTTCATTTAAATCAGTGCCTTCGTTGAAGGGAGTTTGAAAACATTTCCCTAATGTTTCCAGCTTTTTCACTCCTGGAAATTTATCATCAACCCTGGGAAGTGACAAACTGAAACCCATTTCCCAACCAAATTACTCCTCTTTTGGGCCAACACCAGTTTGTGGAGTTCTGTGGGCATTCCTCTGCAAATGGAACATCCTATTTGCGTGCACTTTTTAAAAACAACAAGCTAGAAAGCATGTGGAGAATGTTATGACCGGAAGTAGGACAGTCTCACCAAGTATCGCGGGCTCATGTCATGGAGTGGCTCCTAGAATAATCAAACATCTATTCCTGGGAGAGACACAAGATCCCCGGCCAGCTCCGGGTAGGACCCTGGTACCGCCACAGATATGGTGATAGTTTTTACCATTATGGGGCTTCCCAGCCGCATGTGGGGTTCCAGGGCTGTGATGTGGGAAAGGGAGCTCGTTTGTTCTCTCTTCAACTTGTTCCTCTGAGGCGCCTCTTCAGCTGTTCCCGCAAGGGAGAGAAAAGAAAGCCGGCAGAACCTCAGCTTCCCCCACACATACAGCTGTACAGGGAGAAGGGGAGCTAGGTGAGGGATCCTGAAGTCACTAAACATTCTGAAGAAACCAAGCCACACCTTTCTACAGAAACCTCACTACGCAAATGGCACATCCTCAGGGAGAGTTTTTCTGACCAAAGCCTCAAAAATAGCACCCCCACCATCCTCAGTCTTCTAAACCTGCTTTGCATTTTCTCCACAGTACTGCATGCATCTACTCGCAGCTCTGTGTTCAGGGATCTCATGCTCAGACCCATGGTCTGAGTCTTTACACCATGGAAAGCGGCAAATGTTGTATATCTGGGCTCTCCCCACCCCCGAAAGCCAGCAGTTAACCCCTTCTTAGCACAGCACTCCTTCTCACTATCTGCTATTACGTTAGGTATGCATTTTTACAGTCTGTAAGGTATATGCAGGTATGATGTATAGCATGCATAGATAATATACTACCTTATATCACTAGTTTATCAATGATCTATCCTTCTCTCCACCAGAACGTCAGCCTCCATACCCCGTTTGGTTTGCTGCCACTTCGCCATACCTAAAACAGTACCCATACTTAGAGGATACTCTAAGTATTTGGTGAATGGATGAATGATGAATGAAATCTTCAGAGACTCCCTTTATCTACCTGTTCTAGCATTAACTTCTCTGTGGGCTTCCAAATTGCCCTCCATTTTGCTTCCACTCTCTACCCCATGTCTTTCTGCCTTTTACCACCGTCTTTGTGACCACCCTCATACCAGCTAAAAAAATCCAACTTTATTTACTAGTGATTCCCGGTTTTTTGTTTAAGCAGCAACTCCGGGCATCTGAGACATTTTTCGAAACTCTTCCCTTTCACATCTTCCCCAGAAAAGTATTTCCTATGTGTTTAGCCAAGGTTAGGTACTTAAGAGGCACCCAGAACAAGTTTATTTATTAAAAACCCTCTCTTTTATAATCTAGTTGAGTGGCTAAGACTAGCTTGGCTTGAAAAATTATGATGAAGACAATTATTCAACTGCTAAATTGGGGGAGTAGAAACCATAAAACATCAGAGCAAAATGAGTTGGAGTTCAAGAAAACATCAGAGAGAGAAGCAGTTGGCCTTGAGCTGGTCCTGACTGATAAGTAGAGTTTAACTAGATCAGGGTTTCTGACCCCAGCACGACTGACAGGTTGGGTGGATACTTCTTTGTCTTGGGGGCCAACCTGTGCACTGCATGATGTCTAGCAGCAGCCCTGGCCTCCACCCCACTAGATGCCAGTAGTACCCCCTCCCTAGCTGTCACAACCAAAAATGTCCTCGGGTATTGCCAAATGTCTCCTGGGGGGCAAAATCCCCAGTTGGGAACCAGTGAGCTAGATGGAAGAGAAAGATGACAGCAGAAATTAGAGCAATGTGAAAAGACTTGCTCACTTAATTCAGAATCCTGACTTTATCCGCAAATGCACCTAGTCACAAACTTGACTTCTTTTGGCATGTTAGTCAACTTTGGATGCACGCTTTATACATGTTCTCTTTTTCTAAATTTTTTTTCATTGTTTGTTTATGTTTGAGACAGAGAGAGACAGAACGCAAGCAGGGAAGGGACAGAGAGAGGGAGACACAGAACCAGAAGCAGGCTCCAGGCTCTGAGCTGTCAGCACAGAGCCCGACGCGGCACTTGAACTCATGAACTGCAAGATCATGACCTGAGTTGAAGTTGGACACTTAACCGACTGAGCCACCCAGACGCCCCTATACATGTTCTCTTAAACCTATACCCTGCATCAAATTTAGGTTGAACTACTGACGTGCTTTCCAACTGCTTTTGTTGTGGAACCCTTTATTCCAACAAAATCTTAGCCGGAAGCACAAACAATACTAAGGACATAAGCAGTATGGTTTTTGTTGACTCTTGAATCAAGAACCATCCCCTCCCCACATGCACCCCAGTCCTATCCAATGGCCCAATAGCACGACAGTTCCCAGGGTGTCTTACTACACTGTGAACGTGCTGAAGGCAAAAGTGGCATGGAGCCCTACAATAACAGCTATCATACTGTGATATAAGCAAAGCAGCAGTGGATTAGAAGTTGCAAAATCTGAGACTTTTTATTAACTGGAACTTTTTACTAAGTGCCTGTGAGAATGCATGTCATTTGACCTCTCTGAACTTGTGATTCTTCATCATAATCTCTAAGTCCCCTTTCAACTTCAAAATGTTATGAATACATAAGCACGACTGTGTCACATAATCCGTGAGCCCAGAATAATGATGTTGGTGATTATAGAGAAGCTGAGTATTTATAGCATCCCCCCAAATTCCCCTCTAGAGTCAAGGGGGATGTGAAGAAGTGAACTTGACCTCTAAAATCCTCTATGAATAGCACTTTGGCCCTTGTTTGATTTATTCATGCTTGAAATTCACTAGTGCTCAGTCTGGCTGGCCTTTATTCAAAGGATCATGCTAAATGAGGTCACAAATGGAGGTGCGAATGGCTATTTTAAAAATTAAGAATGAAAGTGACAAATCTGGGACACTTGCTGCCAAATCTGTAAAGTTTAGAATAAGACTTTAAAAAAAGGAAATGGAATAGATTCTGTTATGGACAAGCATGTGCCCAGAATGAAAGTCTAAACATTGTAAAAACAAGAGACATATAAGCTGTAGAGCCTGGAATCATGTCTTTCCTACCTCAGTGGTACCACTAGCCTGCCCTTAGGATGAAAGAGTCTCACACTAAGAGCAGACACAACATTCCCATCCCCCACCTTGGAATGACTTTATGGTTTTCCATAAAAAGCTCGTGCTGGGCATGATAGGTGGGAATTTGTGCCTTTACTTTCTGTTTTGCTCCTTCTTTATAAGAGAATTGGAACCTCCCTGCAACCATCCAATACCACAGAGAAACAGCACAAAACCACAGCTACCAAACAATGATGTTGAAATCCACAGCTATGAGTCTATCAAAATATGATGCTGTGTTTACAGATTCCCGATTTGGAGGAGTCATTCTGCTCTTCTATTTCAGACGTAAATGAGATGTTATGCTAGTCACAGATAAATGATGATTTTTAATTGCAATGGAAAAAATGTTTTTCAAATATCCAATAACCCAATTCTTAGAACATGACAGACACATGAACTATTTGGTGGTTGAAAAATACCACACCAGTGTGTGTGTGTGTGTGTGTGTGTGTGTGTGTGTGTGTTGAGGGAGACCTCTCTGGTCAATAAAGATTAATTCAAAGTTATCCACAGCTATTCAGTAGTGATAACTGGCAGGGGAATAAAAGGTTTGTCTCATGGAGTTGGCTCTTTCCAGGTATAATTTCTCCTTGTACTAGGAACTGCTGAAGCCTTAATATTGTTGCTAATGTGTTACATTTTTATTTATTCATTTTGAATAATATGGACATAGTGAAAAGCAAACTATGCAGTTTACATACAGTGAAAATTAAGTCAACCTCCCAGCTTAGTCTCTCAGTCCTTCTGTTACATTTCTTAAAGAGATTTATTCCACACACATGCGTGTTCATATACACACATGTATGTTGCAGACATATGTCGTTTTAGGTATGTTATTTTATATATATGCATGTACACATATACCTATAAAAGCTCCCTTGTTGGGGTACCCGGGTGGCTCATTCAGTTGAGCGTCCGACTTTGGCTCAGGTCATGATCTCACAGTTTGTGGGTTTGAGCCCACGTCAGGCTTTGTGCTGAAAGCACGGAGCCTGCTTCAGATTCTGTGTCTCCCTCTCTCTCTGCCCCTCCCCTGCTCACACACACTCTCTCTGTCAAAAACAAACATTAAAAAAATATTTAAAAGCTCCCTTGCAACATAAATGGAAACATATCCATACTCCCTGCACATTTCCCCTTCTACTTAACAATATGTGATGGATTAAAGATGCTTGTGAATCTTTGCCATTCTTCCCATTGAGAGTTGCAGTTTTTTCCAGATTCTCCCTTTGAATCTGGGCCTGCATGTGACTTGTTTTGGCCAGTAAGATGTGGCAGAAGTGAATCTGTAACTTCCAAAGCTGAATCTTATGAGCTTTGCAGCTTCTAACTTAACACACTTGGAACACTCCCCTTTGGAACCCATGCTATAAGAATCCCAAGCCATATAAAGAGGCTATCTGAGGTGTTCTAGACACTAATCCCAACCAGTAGCAATAGCTAACCAGGTAAGCAAGTCATTTTGGATGTTCCAGTCCCAGCTGAGCCCTCAGATGACTGCACTCCCAGCTGACACTAAATTGGGCAGAAGAATAGCCCCACTGACCCCAGTCAATCCTCAGAATCACAAGAAATAAGGAATGGTGGTTGTCTTAAGCCCCTACATTTTGGGGTGATGATTCTTTTTCAGTAGAGTATATAAAACTAAAACTATAAAGCAGATTTATATAGCTATATAAACTATATAGCTAACATATATTCATATGCTTACTATGTGTCAAGCACTGTTCTAAGTGCCCTTCTGTATATTGGCTCCTTTAATTCCCACTAACTCGAACTCAAAACATTTTTTTAAAAGATTTCATTTTGGGGGCGCCTGGGTGGCTCAGTTGAGTATCTGACTCTTGGTTCCAGCTCAGGTCATGGTCTCACAGTTCATGGGTTCGAGCCCCGCATCGGGCTCTGTGCTGTCAGTGGGGAGCCTGCTTGGATCCTCTCTCTCTCCCTCTCTCTGCCCCTCCCCTGCTCGCTCTTTCAAAATAAATAAATAAACTTTAAAACTTTTTAAAAGATATTTTATTTTTAAGTAATTTCTACAGCCAGTGTGGGGCTTGAACCCGCAACCCTGAGATCAAGAGTCTCATGCTCTACCAACTGAGCCAGCCAGGTGCTCCTAAACATTTTTTATAGAGGTATACCATCCCCATTTTACAGATAAAGAACTGAACTATACAGAAGTTACGTGACTTGTCCAGTACCCCAAGTGAGTAACCTATACTACTGGGATTTAAACTCAGGTCTTTCACCTCAGATACTTTGAAATTAAGCACTATCCTAGACAACAACCTCATTGGTTACTTTAGTCCTCTCCTGATGGACATTC
Source organism: Prionailurus bengalensis (assembly GCF_016509475.1). Taxonomy (NCBI): domain Eukaryota; kingdom Metazoa; phylum Chordata; class Mammalia; order Carnivora; family Felidae; genus Prionailurus; species Prionailurus bengalensis. Next base: position 14,463,625 of record NC_057361.1, read on the forward strand.
CAGTCATTTCTAATCTTTTGCTTGTGAAAATAAGGTTATAATGTCTTTGTGTGTACTTTGAAGTCTATGTGTAAGAAGAAAACATTCTTTTTATTCTTACTGGTGTAATTATTATTTTTATTTATTGAGGTATAATTGACATACCTTAGTTTCAGGGGTACAATGTCAAGATTCGACATTCGTATACATTGTGCAATGGTCACTACAGTAGGTCTAGTTACCGTCTGTCACCATACAAAGTTAATACAATACTATTGACTATATTCCCCATGCTGTACATAACATACAACCCCATGACTTCTGTATTGTAGAGCTGGGAGTCTGTACTTCTCAATCCCCTTCACCCATTTCACCCCCTTCTGGCAACCACCAATCTATTCTATCTGTGAGTCTGGGTTTTGTTTTGTTTTTTAGATTCCACATGTAAGTAAAATCATTTAATCATGTGTGCAAAAAGAAGCCATTATTCAAATGGAAGGATGACTAGATTCAGTTTATTTTGCTGCTTAAGTAAGTGTCAAAGAAATACGCTGGGTAGACAATGTCAGGTGCATCCACTCCAGTCAGAATAGAGTTCCAGCCCATCTGGCCCTTGGCAGTTGGTGCTAGAAACCTTACCAGGAGACATGAGGATCTGGAGACCCCAAAGAGATTGTTTTTCTTGTTTTCATTTGGGCTCCAAGTCAAGCAAGTAATAAACTAACTTTCTTCAGAGTACGCTGTACCATAATGTATATTTTTATAGGAGTTCTCAGATACCTGAAAAGGGTATTTGGAAAGTAACCTATGAACCTTGACCTGTGGTCCATACAAGAAACCTGCTGCCATAATCACTGCCACTTCTGAGGAACCAATGACCATATGTATTAGGCACAGGTGTACATTCCACGGCTGTATATCTCCTTGGACTTCACTCCAATAATAAGCACATTTGGAAAGAGGGTGGACAGACAGAAGCTTTTTTCACAACTGCTTGGATGTCTCTTCCACCTCTGACGTTAGACTTCCAGCTCCACAAAGCTGGAGACTGAAAGCAAGTCACTTGCTATCACCTCAGCAGTCTCCAAGGCCTACCTTCTGAGTTGCCAGGACAGCCAAAGGACCAGACCCTGCTGGCTGTGTGGAAGGGACTAGTAAAGAAAGGTTTTAGTATTTGAGAGCTAATGAAATATGCTTCTATTCATTAAAATATAGAAATGAACTAATACCATATAGTGCAAAATGATCATGAAATAGTTGCCTAATTATATTTAAAAGATACCCACTTGGGGCTCCTGGGTGGCTCAGTTGGTTAAGTGTCTCACTTTGGCTCAGGTCATGATCTTCTGATTCATGAGTTCAAGGCCCACATCGGGCTCTCTGCTGTCATCACAGAGCCTTTCAGATCTTCTGTCTCCCTCTCCCTCTCCCTCAAAAATAAATAAACATTTAAAAAAAAGATACCCACCTAAGAGCCTCTCTTCTGCTCCTGCATATGGATTCCTTCCCTAGGAACCCAAAGCCTTGGGAAGAAAGCACGGTAATATAGCTTGCCTCTGTCTTCAGGACAGCTGAAAGGGGCTTTAAAGTATCTTGTTCAGTGCCTTCATTGTACAGAGAAGTAAACTGAGTTCCAGAAAGAGGTGATTTGTTGAAGGTACTAATGGTTGACACATCAGTCAGCTATTACCAAAATAATGCATGTAACAAACTACCCCAAACCCCAGTGTCTTAAAACATTCACTCTTCTCTGGCTAGGGATTGACTGACTGAGGCTGCACTGGGCTCCAAGCTGTGAGTTGAATTCAGGTCTCCACCTGTGTGGTGATGATGATGATGACGACGACGACGATGATGATGGTGGTGATGATGATGGTGGTGGTGATGGTGGTTCTTCTTCTTCTCCTTCTTCTCCTTCTTCTCCTTCTTCTTCTTCTTCATTTACTTTGAGAAAGGGAGGGCAAGTGAGCAAGAATGGGGAAGGGGAAGAGAGAGAGGAGACTGAGAGTCCTAAGCAGGTTCCATGCTGTCAGCACAGAGCCCAACGTGGGGCTCGAACCCACAAACCATGAGATCGTAACCTGAGCTGAAATCAAGAGTCAGATGCTTAATCGACTTAGCCATGCAGGCGCTCCCAGGGTTTGTTCTTCTAATGGACAATGTAAGGCACACAGGAGAACAAATGTAATGATGTAAGCACACTTCAAGTCTCTGCTTGCAATATATCTGCTAACAGCTCACTAGCCAAGGCCAGTCACGTGGCCAAGTTCAACACTGACAGGACAGGCAGGGATATATTCTCTGCTTCCAGTGAAGAACTATAAAGACCCATGGCAAAGGGCATGGATACATGGAGGGGTGAAGAATTGGAACTATGAAGAAATCTACTACAGTTGGCAAGTGACTGAGAATTAGAACCAAGGTCCTTGACTCCCAGCTCATTTCCACTTTTGTGTTTGTAAACAGTTTATCTGTCTTAGAAGCTGTTTTTTTCAAGTTCATGAAGGGTTTGTTAAATTCTGAAAGGAAGTGAAGGCAGGCAGTGAAGAAAGGAGGCTATAGTGATGATGGCAGTGTGGTGATGCCCGGGAGGGCCAGCAACGCTGTCCAACATCTACTCCCTTGTGTGGCGTACATTCTCCAGTTCACCCTGTCGGGTGAAGCCAGCATAGCTGCTGGTCAGATCCTTCTCTATCTTCTCATAGAGTCCAAGGCAGGTGGCCAACTGTGTATCCATTTCTGGAGGTAGTTCAGTACTGTGCACAATGAACTGAGGTCCCTAACACTGAGCTTATAATATGCACAGACAATATGGGCTCCAGAACCAGACAGGGCTGAGTGTGAACCTTGGAGCCTAGCTCCATGACCAAAGGCAAGTCACTTTGCCTCTCTGAGCCTCAGGTTCCTTCCATACATCATCTTCTATGCTCTTTTCTCTTCCAGCTTGATGTAGACAACCTCAGTGACTTTGAAAGTCATTGTAAGGAGACATAAAGAAGCTTGCATTCCTGAATCCCCGCTTGGAATAGCTAATTTTTGCTTTACATATGTAAGTACCCCATTATATGTGAGCCATAATGCCCACGACTCTGCTTATTATAACAGCTAGCATTACCTTAACTAATGCACTCTTATGATTTTCCCCATCATATCGATGAGGAACCTACAGCTTAAAGAGGTTAAGCTGCTTGCACAACCTGACACAGCTATGTATCCAAAGAGTCTGGCTCCAGAGCCTCTGATCTTAAACATCACACTGCTCTGGTGCTCATTAGCAGTAGTGTCAATCTTATAGGGTGGTTGGTTGTGTGGATTAAATGAACTAATGTTTATTGTCCTTGGCACAATGCCTGCCATAGAGGACACAGTAAACACAAGCTGCAGATGTACGATGCTGTTCCCATGTAATATGTAATAGAATATGATGTCCTCTGAGGTCTGGAATAGTGGGGAAAAAGACACGCAGCCTCAGAAAGACTTCCAATGACAATTTTGTGTTGAGATCATTTTAGATCATACCAACAGCCCTAAGAAGTGTGCCAAGTGCTTCTTTCTCATACATGATTTCACTTTATCTTCACAGCCAACCTGTGGGGTGTAGAGAGTAGGTCATGTCATCCCGAACTATTAATGTGGATTCTGAGGGAAGATTCTGAGGGGAGACTGATGTGCTTAGGTTCAGAGCCTGGATTTAGACCAGTGTTTCCCATTTCTCACTTGCAGCTTCTTAGTCCTAAAAGGACTTGAAACAGGGAACCAGACCAGTGTGAGCCAACCTTCTTATGTCCTAGATCCATCTGTCTGATAGAAATATTATGCAGGCAACAAGTGTAATTGTAAATTTCTAGGCGCCTCATTTAAAAGGTGGGAAGTAACTAGGTGAAGTTAATTAAAACAATATACTTTATTTGGGGCACCTGGCTGGCTCAGTTGGTGCAGCAAGCGACCCTTGAGCCCCACGCTGGGCATAGAGATTACTTAAAAGCAAACAAACAAAAAATAATATACATTATTTGGCCAAAAATATTTTAATTTCCACATGTAATTAATATTCAAATATTAATAAGATCTTTTACCTTTTTATGAAGTCTTCAAAGTTTGGATATATATTTTACGGTTACAGTACATCTCAATCTAGACTGGCCACATTTCAAGGGCTCAGTAAGCTACTGTGGCTAGTGTCACAGGTCTAGAACTAATGCCTTCCCTGCAGCTGTCTTAGGATAAAGCCTTGGACAGCCTCCCAAGGAAAATGGCAAAACTTACTCTTTACTCATTGAAAGTCTAATTATATGCCTTTAAATAGGAAATACTGTGTGAAACAGAGCAGTATATTTTAGAAGATTACAGACATGCTTAAGTTCCAAAGCTAAGAAATATATTCAGCATTAGGGAACCTTGTGCATGGGGTGCTCTTCCCAACTAACAAGACTATTTGCAGAACTCACAATGGAGAATGACCCAAGTATCAGCTTAGGTGATTTTAATGAATAACACAGATGATAGAAGCAGAGAAATGTGCTAAAGCTGAACCATATAGGGCTTTCACTTTTTAATTAGAATTTCTTCATATTCTATCCACCCACTTTTTCTTGGCTGCTTTTGGGAATGCACAATTACACACAAGTTTCCTACATGCCAATAATGGCAGGCAGGAATCACTGTTTTTTGGATTTAGTAAGTCACCTTAGGAGGAGTGCCCATTATGGAACTCTGCTTCTCACATTTTCATTTTAAGTATTTGCAAGAACTGGTAGCTAAAACAGTCCTGGTTTACTGTGTTTATATGCATATCAAGAAAACAGAAGACCTAATTTCAAAGTCCTTTTTGGACTACATGACTTACAACTTACAGTGGTTTGTATCTGAGTCATAGCAGTAAATTCCCCCAAAGCCTGACCTTGTGATCTTAGAATATGTTTTTACCACCATGCTTCATTTATCCAGCATTGTTGAAGATGAAGTTTTCCTTATATGTGAATTATCCAGGTAACTGAAATGTGTTGATAAATTCCAATATATACAAGTATTTTTGAGGGAAGTCTTTCTAAAATGTGGCCTACAGCACCCCCTCCATACTTGCTTTTAAATTTGAGATAGAGCAAGCACATGAACGAGGGAGAGAGGGGGAGGGGGAAGGGGAGAGGGAGGGGGGAGGAGAGGGGGGAGGAGAGGGGGGAAAGAAAGAGAGAGAGAGAGAGGAAGAGAGAGAATCTTAAGCAGGCTCCACGCTCAGCATGGAGCCTGATGCAGGGCTCTATCCCACAACCCTGGAATCATGACCTGAGCCTAAATCAAGAGTCGGACACTCAACTGACTGAGCCACCTAGGCGTTCCTCCCACCCGTAAACAGACTATTCAAAGCATATTTAATTCTTATTTCATGACTTAGGGTCATTGTTTATATCTGCTGGGGCATGCACATTTAGAGATTACTGAGTCATACGGTGTTCTTAGAATGTATAATTATTTCAATATGGTAAGATTTTAGCATACGTATTTTGAAAGCATTTTAATGACTCCAGTCACCTCATGATGTAAGTGTATCCCATTTTACAGACAATTGAGCCTTAGAGAAGTGAAAACACTCACCCATCAAGTCTCTAGCTACCAGATTTCTACATAGCTCTAGATAAAGTTGTATTAACTTTGGTAGCTCTTTCTTTTTTCCTTTCCATAGCTCAGACTCCTGCTTTTTGCTAACTCATGTATATTATTGCTACAAAGCTCCTGATTTATTTTGTACCTAATTATCTGAGAGAAGGCTTGAGGATCTGTCCTCCTTTTCTAAAACCCTACGACAGCTTTTTACCACTTGAGGGACATTTTTGCACACTCCAAGGTTTGGAGTTCTCTTCTAGATAACTGAGGCTGTGAAAAGCTGAACACTAGAAGATGACCCTGAACATTCTCTCCTCCCAGAAGACTCTTTTGGCATGAATGGCATATTCCAAGTAAAAAAGCTTGACCAGAGAGAGAGGGAAATACCTGACAAAAGTGTCAAATAAATGTGTGTAGAGCTGGTGGGGTCTGCACCACACATTCAATGGCTCAGGAACCCACAGTGCAATGACAAACCCACAGAAGGCAAGTCCTGTTGGCGACTGAGTCACAGAATGAACTATGCCAGGAGTAACCACAGGCTGGATTCAGCATCAAACTCACATCTGTAAGTGCCAGATTTCCCTGGCTGGGCACTCCTCATCAGGGGAACATTGCATCGCAGCAAATCTAAGATGCCAATGATTATAAGATACACTATTATTTCATGACCATCAAGAAATAAAAACACTCCCAACTACACTAGGCCACAATACTTCTTGAGCACTTACAATTTGTAGTTTATGTTTATTGAATGACCCATTTTGACTTAATTGATATGGAATTTTTTAATGTGCTACTCTAGAACATACATTAAAAAGTCAGAGCCTGAGGATTCTGAACCAATTGTCAACTCAAAATCAAAGATACCCATGCCTTTCCACAGAGGAGGACAAAGGAGGGCAGATCCTCTGTGTCATGAAAAGAGTTGTTGACACAGTTGGTCATAACAGTGTGCTCCACTGTCATCTCTGGGGTTTTCTTCCAAGCTGCTGATGCCCATTCTACAAGTTCAGATGTTTGTGTGCTTTCTAGATTTTTACTTGGGGGAAGCACAGAAGGTTTTCAGTCCAAGTTTGCATATGGGCAGACAGTGCCCATGGCTTGGCTGACAAGAAAGATAGGCCTCATCGACTAGATGTGTCTGGATTTCAGAGATGCTAAAATGTGAAGAAAGTATCTGCTAGAATTGATGAATTCAGTAGGTCTGGAATATGTAGATCTCTATATGCTTGTTATTAAAATCTCATTAGAAGAATCAGAGGTCTTTTTTTTTGCCTTTTATAAATAGTAAATAGGTATAATTGGACATGTCCTCATAAGGTCTAAGTTGTTTTTTATTTTGTTTTGATCTCGTTGAAAACATGTGGATGCAAGCTTGAGAAACATGCTTTCTCTTGAGTGGAATGAGAAAGATGGTTAAAAGTTAGCAGTTTTCCCCTAAATCGCTAAGTAATTTCCCCAGCCTGTGACATACAATTGAGCCTTGAACAACACAGGTTTCAAATGCTCGGGTCCATGTACTATGCAGATTTTTTTTTCAATAAATACGGGCCAGTACTGTAAATGTATTTTCTTCCTTTTTTTTTAAGTTTATTTATTTTGAGAGACAGAAAGAGCATGAGTGGGGGAGGGGCAGAGAGAATCCCAAGCAGGCTCCGTGCTGCCAACTGTGGAGCCCAATATGGGGCTCAAACTCATGTACTGTGAGATCATGACCTGAGTTGAACCAAGAGTCAGTTGCTTAACCAACTGAGCGCCCAGGCACCTTGATTCCTTATGATTTTTTAAATAACGTTTTCTTTTCTTTTGCTTACTTTCTTGTGAGAATACAGTCCATAACACATATCATATACAAAATATGTGTTGATCGACTTCATGTCATTGGCAATGTTTCTGGTCAATAGTAGGTTATTAGTACTTAAGTTTTAGGGTACTCAAAAGTTTTGCGTGGATTTTCAACCCTGCAGAGGGCTCCTGTGCCCTTACCCCTGTGTTGTTCAAGCTTTACTGTATGTGACACAGTATTTCAGTCTAATTTTACCCTGCTCAATAACTATTGGTCTCTCATTTTGCCAGGATTCAGTAACACTCTCCACATTTCTGAGATACAGTGAAAGAAGAAATTGATATTTTTAAATAGCCTATTTAAAAAAATAGTCTGTGCATTTTTACAAAATGTTTTCTAAGAACTCAAACTCGGAGATCTCAATATAAGGTTACAGTAACAATGAAAGGTTCAGAGGGGAAGGCTCTGTACACAAAGATAAATTTTTTTCCGTTGAAATTTCACAAAAATGTATGTCACTTACCCTGTCACTGTGTGTCTGACCCCCAGCCTTAGGCTAAGAACCAACTATTTTTAAGTATTGGGAGCCAGGCACCCAATAAATCTCAACTTTAATTTTTATTTGCCATTAAACTTTAAAATGATCAGGTTTCTCTCATGGACATACATGCTTCATCTTCTGGAAAGAAATCAGAAGCCTGAGATGCGTAAGAGAAGGCACAAGGAAATGAAAGGATCAAATGGAAACCAAGAATGTGCTCTCTTCCTACTAAAAAAGAAGCCCATGTTAGTGGGCTGTCAAATTGAACAGCTGATTTAAAGGGATACGAAACACTCTAAGGCAAACTCAGAACAGATTTTCCCAGAGCACACATGGTTAATCTTCACCTAGGGATGGAAACCAGGGCAAGGTAGACACAAGCAGCCGCTTGGCCTTTGAAGTGCTGCGGAGGCCAGTATATTTCAGTCAGAAGCAAACACCCCTTCCTTCAGGTGCCGATTGGAGTTTATTAGCTGTGATTTTTATGAGATACTGAAAGAGGCTGAAATACTGCTGCATAGCCACAGAAATGTGTAGTGTGGGAGCCAAGAGTCATTACCAGTTGTTGAGAAGTTGACAATGGGGGCTTCCTGAAAGATTCTTGCAGTCTGTGTAAAAAGGTAACACAGAAGCCATTTTCCCTCTCGAAACTAAAAAGCTTTGCTTTTTTATAAGTCATGAATTATTTTTTGAGTGCAATTTTTTGATAATTGCACATTATCCCTCCTTACCAAGTCCACAGCTCCCAAAATACCTTCAGGACCTCTTGGGGGAGAAGGTGACATCTAAAGAGGTTAGTTTTCTAGGGGCACATTGTGCCTACCGTGGAAAGAAGGCAGAAGGAGTTTCATGATAAAGAAGTTTAATTAAAAAAAAAAAGAAGAAGGGGTGCCTGGGTGGCTCAGTCAGTTAAGTGTCTGACTTTTGGTTTTAGCTAAGGTCATGATCTCACCGTTCACGGGATTGAGCCCTGCGTCAGACTCTGTGCTGACAGCATGGAGCCTGCTTGGGATTCTCTCTCTGCCCCTCCTCGGCTTATGTTCTCTCACTCTCTCAAAATAAATAAAATAAACTTAAAAATAGTTTAATTTCATCCCATAAGCCTTGGACTGAATTCCTAACAAGGGAGATAAAGCATTTACGGTCTTGGAAGGTTTAGAGCACACAGACTGATTTCTTGTTCATTGCCTTTTCTCAATGAGGACATTTGTGTTACAGGTGACAAGACAAAGCAGGTCTTTGGCTCTCATTCTTAGGCAGGATCAGGAATGGCCAGAGTATAGTGCATAATGATTGTATTATGACCATTGTCACTAACACAAACCTTAAATTCACTCCCTCAGGAAAGGAAGGTGTGGCCTTTGGAGGAAAACAGATCCAAATTTAAATGTTGTCTCCACTTCATACTGGCCATAATATTATGATAGATTTTCATATGTTATAGAGCCATATCAGTTAGCCACTGCTGCATAACAAACCACATGAAAATTCAAGGGTTTAAAACAAAAGAGTTTATTATCACTCCAGCATCTACAGACTAAGATTTGCCATATCTAAGAGCATCTGCCTTGGGCCAGGGAGATCTGCTTCTCACTGCAGGTCTATGAGTTGCCTGAGGTGGTTTTGCTTCCTGTGTCCAGCACCCCCCCCACCCACCACTCCCCTTAACCAGCTGGCTGGCCAAGGTGCATTTTCCCCAGCTCAGCAGGAGAGGGGCAAGAGAAAAAGTGGAAACCTGTGTGGCCTGATAAGGCCTAGGCTTAGAACTGATTTGGGGCACCTGGGTGACTCAGTCCGTTAGTCATCCAACTCTTGCTTTCTGCTCAGGTCATGATCTCATGGTTTGTGGGATCAAGCCCCACATCAGGCTCTGCACTAACAGTATGGAGCCTGCTTGGGATTCCCTCTATCCCTCTCTCTCTGCCCCTCCCCTGCTCGCTCTCTCTCTCTCTCAAAATAAATAAACCTAAAAAGAAAATTAAAAAAAAAAAAGAACTGATTCATACCACTGCTGCTGACAATCCACTGGCCAAATCAAGTCCCATAGCTAAGCTCAAAGTTAAGAGACCTTTAGAAGAAGTGCAAAGTCACATGACACAAGATGTAGCTACAAAGGGAAGGTGAAAGGTGAGCCCTCTACTTATTAGTCTTCTTTTTCAGAATTACCATGGTTTTTTTACTCATTTATATTTCACATACAATTTAAAATAATTATGTTATCAATAATGTTCCATAGGAATTTTTTATTTAAAAAAAATTTTTTAATGTTTATTATTTATTTTTGAGACAGAAACAGAGAGATAGAGCATGAAGGGGGAAGGGCAGAGAAAGAGACAGAGAGGGAGACACAGATTCAGAAGCAGGCTCCAGGCTCTGAGCTGTCAGCACAGAGATCCATGCAGAACTCGAACCCACGAACCGTGAGATCGTGACCCAAGCTGAAGTCTGGACGCTTAACCGACTGACCAACCAGGTGCCCCTATAATGTCCCATAGGAATTTTGATTGGGATTGTGTTAAAGTTATCAGTTAATTTGGGGGAAAATAATATTTCTATAATATTAAGTCTTCCCATTCAAGAACATAGAATGTCTCTATAATTCAGTCAGGCCTTATTTTATGTCTCACAGTGAAAACTATGTATTATTTCACATCAGTCCTCTACACTTATGAATAAGAATAATTCCAGGTATTATTGATGAGAGTGACCTTAAGTTCCTTTCTGACCACAGAGCATTAGTTTCTGGCTGCGGATATTTTAGTATTACTAACACAAACTGCTTAAAACTCATTCTCTCTCATGACCATCCTAGATGATGAACTTCAGGTCTCTTTGAAATATACACAAACAAATAAGCATTTTTTTTCATTATTCAACTGACAATTACCCACTTAAGAACCAAATATCATCCATTTTAAAAACAAAATATGAAAACATAATTTAATTTTAATATCTTATTTGCAGAGCATTTTGGAGTTTACGAAGCACTTTTCATACAGTATCTAATTTGGTCCTCATTACAACCCTATAAAGGAAGCAGAGGTAAATACCATCTTGATTTTTCACATAACGGCAGTGAGACCCAGAAAAATTAAATGACTTGCCTCAGGTCACAAGGCCAGTGCTAAAGAATTCAACATTTGGCTTATAGTCCTACACTCCCTCTTCTCTCCCAGTCTTCATTGAGTTCTTTGTCCTTTATCCTTGGCAACCAGAACTGCCACTCTGAGGAACTCTGAATTTAGAAGAGAACTGAACTCCTAGAGCAGACCCAAGCTTTCAGTTTACATGTAGAATTTTGTAGCTCTGGAACAATTCTTGCTCCATGTTTTAAAAGGAGGCAATGAGGGGCACCTGAGTGGCTGAGTTGGTTAAGTGTCCAACTTCGGCTCAGGTCATGATCTCACGGCTTGTGGGTTCGAGCCCCACATCAGGCTCTGTGCTGACAGCTCAGAGCCTGGAGTCTGCTTCGGATTCTGTGTCTCCCTCTCTCTGCCCCTCCCCCACTCGTGCTTTGTCTCTGTCTCAAAAATAAATAAACATTAAAAAATATTTTAAAAAATAAAATAATAATAAAAGGAGGTAATGAGGTCTGGAGGAAATAACTCAGACTTTGGAGCTAGACAGACTTGTTTTCAACTCCCCACTCCATCCACTACTGAGTCGCTTTGAGGCCTTGGGTAAGTTGCATAAGCCTTTGAGCCTCAGTTTCTTCATTTTTAAAATGGGATGAAAATACCTACTTTGCAAAAATACGGCATGAAACAGAGTTTATGTAAATAACATACCTGCAGGAGGCATCTGGCATTTGCTAAAAATGTGGCACAATAAGTGGATCCAAATACACATGGGTGTCATTCAGGAATTTCAGCAGCAGGGTTGTTTTCTTTAACAAGAGATTTACACCTGATAAGCCCTAATAAAAGAAATCTGGACTCTTTCAGACAGTGTGGAAAGGAAAATGGATTTGCAATAAAGCATATCAACCAGGACTCTACCAAAAGTTTGCCACCTCTTCCAAATTCAGTTGATTCAGGTCCAAAATTTCCACATAAAAGAAAAATATCCAAATTCATATTGCAGATGTTCCCATGTAATGACAAAATGGTGTCACAATTTTCTCAAATAGTTGAATATCTTAGATAATATGACTGTTTCATAGAGACTAACAAAATACATGGGGATGATCAGGCCCCCATGAGTGGAGGTTTGGGTAGAAGCAGTCAAGGGGGTTTCATTGCAATTTGCCTCAAGCCACCTAGAAAGTATGCCACTGCAAAACTTCCTTCGCAGTGCACGTGCCGTGCCCCCACCCCATCTCCACCATACCTTCTTCTCTGCCTGTGTCTATCTAGAGAAAACCAGACCAGCACGTTAACTGGCCACCGAGCAGATAAAACATTCATAAGAATGGTGAGTTTCTGGTTGTCACAGCTGGTCAGACATTTAGGCCTCATGCTGGCATTGCTTACATCTACATCAGTCCAAAAAAATATAACGCAAGCCACATAGAGAACTTAGAATTTTCTAGTTAACTGCATTAAAAGAGGTAAAAGGGAACGGGTAAAAATAATCTTAATAACGTAACTTATTTAGGTCACTTCAACATGAAATCAATACTAATGAGTTATTAATGAGATATTTTATATTATGTTTTCACACTAAGTCTGTGAAGGGTATGTTTGGTCCTCACAGCATACCTCAGCTCGGACTGGTCACATTTCAAGTGCTCAACAGCCAGCTATGGCTGCTGCATTTGACATGATACCACCGAATTGACCACTCCTGTATGCAGCGAGGTGGCACATAGCACTCCTCCAGCCTTCTGGCACAAAAAGTCTGTATCAAGGTAAACACAAGTGTAGAGCTTCAACAAGATCTTTGGTTCGCAGGACTACCATCTTTTTTTATTTAAAAAGTGGCGGGGAGGGAACTAGCCTTTTCATATTGAAAGTGTGCCATTCCAACATGTTTTAGGGTTTTTCGTACTTGCAATGGACTTCCTCCAACTGGAAAAATTTGAAAAGAAATTTAGGGGACAGAACGAGTGTAACACATCTACCTATTTTCAACCTACTTAGGGGCCTTCATATGTCTGAAAAATCCCAACTATTTCCATGACAACAGACATTATAATGACGTCTACTTCTTGACAGGAAGTGAATTTATAAAGCCTGGATTTATTATCTGTGTATCATTTTTCGAGAAATGCATCTGAATAAGACAGGCAGACCACACTTTTATGAAATAATTCACATAGTTGACTGTCAGTAGACTCGGGAACTTTGTAAAATACCGTGCTTTATATTCATAACACTATCATCCCACTAACTGTTCCTCACACCCAGTTAGATTCTGACAAATGAATAGCAGATATCTGGCACAAATCACATGCCATTTCTCACCTTTGCGTTTTACTGGCTTTACTGAATTACTTGTGTTTGGGGGCAGGCGACATAAATTGCACAGGCCTCCCCTGCACTGTTGCAGGGCTTGTTAACCGCAGACGTGAGTGCTTGGTGGAAGAGGCACAAAGAGTCTGAAATCCAGCTCTGGTCTGCACACCAAGCCATGCACCCTGATATGGGCTGCTCTGTCTGGAGCAAGGCATGCCTTTTTCTAATTCATGGAGACAGCATACAGGCTAGGAGCAGTTTGGGCCACCCACATCTCAGTGGCCTGTTTGGGAAATATCAGGGGTAAGTCAGAGAAGTGAGCAAAAGTCCAGGTCACTTCTTGCAAAGAAAAACAAAAGAAATGCTTTTCATATATTTTGAAACATAAGTAAGGAATTGGTTCAAATGAAGGCAAAAGCAGCATTAAAATAATCCATAAGCTTTAAGATGGACCAAGTCCCCGTAAAGCAGAACTCTTCTCTATGGCATCTCTGCATCCCTGTTCACACAGACTGACGCAGACACAGCCAGTGTTGGGAACTCTATCAGGAGAGAGCCCCCATCTCACCTTTCTGACTGTTGCCCCTTCCCACAAAACACTAGCTCCCAGAACCTTGACCGTATGGTTCACTACGAAATTCACAGCTGGCATGTAGTAGGAGCTCAGTAAACATTCATCAACCAGTTAGGCAACCGACAAGGCTCTTGCTTTTTGCTGAAATAGTCTGTGCTATTCACAGACATCTCTAAGTGTTCATGTTGTATGATTGTAAGGTGTAATCATCATATTGTGGTTATTTTGTAAAAGAATCCTCATCTCTTAGAGATACATACTGAAGCATTTATTATTTGTAGATGAGGTGATGTGATCTCTTGGATGGCTTCAAAAGAATTCAGTGGGGGGCTGGCTGGGGATTGAGATGAGGCAAGATAGGCCATGAGTTGAAAACTGCTGAAGTTTGGTGATGGGGACATCAGAGTTCATTATACTATTCTCACTACTCTTGTATATCCTTGAAAAAAAAGTACCATAAAAGAACTTATTATTCACTCAGTAACACTCACATATATTGAGCACCTAATATGCACGAGGTGCTAGAGATTTAGTGGTAAACGTGAGACAAGTTTTCTGCCCACAGGGAACTTAGGTGTGGATGAAGGAGCCAGATGGCTGATAAAGTAATTACACCATATGATTAATGCTAAGATGAAAATATGTGGGTGCCATGAGAGAAAATAAGTGGCAAGCAGTGGTTATTCATTTAGAGTGAATGGTCAAGGAAGGCCTCCAGATGAAGGCAACTATGAAGCTGAGTCCAGAAGGATGGGAAGGAACTAACTGCCCAACAGGTAAAGAAAGGGCCTTGCAGGCAAAGGGAAGAGGAAGAGCAAAGGCCCTAAGGCAGAAAGAGCCTGGCGGGTTTAGGCACTCTTAGAACCAAGCGAGGTAGGAAAGAATGGCATGAGGTTTGATTAGAGTAGCAAATAGGGACCAGATCTTAGAGAGTCTTGGGGCCCATTGTTAGGAGGGGGGCTTTATTCAAATTTTCAGAAAATTACTCTTCCTGTCCAGTGTAAAACTGCATCTCTGTACTGTGTGGCCATGTGACTTCCTTTGATTGACAGAACATGAACAGAAGGGAAGTGTACCATTTTGGGGGTAGAAGCTTAGGAGCAAGCACATGCTTTGCCATATTCTCTTTTCCCTCTACTGCCATCACTTGCATGGTGACTGCCTCTTCAGCCTCAAGCCAGTAATGACAAGAAACAGAGCCTCAACTGACCCCTGATGGCATAAATAAGAAATAAACTTTTGCTATTTTATGCCAATAACATTTGAGGGATTTTTGTTCTTATAGCATAACCTATCCTATCCTGATTGAGACACGGGATCAACTAAAGTTAATCAAGACTTTTTATCACATATCTCTCCTGAGCCTTTAACCATCTTAAACCCACTGCAAATCTCCAAGAGAATACGTAGTATTTTCCAAACTAATTTGACCACAAAAACCTTTTTGAAAGAACTTTTGTAAGATACTCTGGAAATGCTAAGATTGAGTTTGAGGGCAGCTTTTTAGCCCTGATGACTAATTTTGAACTGATCAACAAAAGTTCCTCAGAATTTTTATATAGACCACTATTAAGTCAAGTCTCCCCATTCTTTATTTCCACAAATGATTGTTTTAAACCTAAAAGCAGAATTTTACATTGATTTCTATTAAACATTTTAATGTTACAACATATTGGAATCTAAATGCTGTCATTTACCTTGGACATCCTTTCACTCGAGGGCTCTGATCTGGGGAGGGCTGGTTGCCCCACAAAGGAACTTCCAAAGGGGCTTTCATATAATCAAGCCCCTTGACCCTTTGTTTCAGGCAGCAATCATGATTTGATCTCACCTTGGGATTTCTGATCTACATCAGGCATGCCCTTGACACTCTCCTTCAACTAATCACCAAATGTCTTCCCTAGCCATATCTACTCTATTAGCCCTGGTTGGTGCCCCCAGTCCCAGCTCTACCACGCTTCCTGCTTTGATTGAGATCTTCTCCTGGATTCCACAGCAATCCCCCTGCCTAAACCCACTCCATCTGAAGAACATTTTCAGCAAAGCCCTTGTTATGCACGGTTTTGACAGACAATTCACTAGTGGAAGCCCCTGCCTACCTCCAACCATCATCTTGCAGCTGTAACCACAGACTCCCAGCTGATGCCTGTTGGTTGAACCTACATCCCTTGGGTACCTGGGATCTTTCCCAGTCTCAAGTCAGGTGCAGGAGAGGCCCCAGTGACCAGTCCTTTGGCTACACATTAGTGACTTCTCTGGGGGGTTGATATTTCTTGATGAAGCAACAGTCTTGGGCTATCTAATAGGGAAACAAGGATTTATGCTATCTAGTATGGAATTTCTATTCAAAAATATTTATATTGTACACATTTAAATAGGTTAAATTCAAGATACATTCAATTGCAAATAGTAAGAATTTTGAATTGATTTTTATAGATTTTGACTGGAAGATTCACTCAGAAATTTCAAAAATATACACAAAACATGAAATCCTAATGTTTCAGTCTTTCCAAAACTTACGCTAAAATTTATTGTCTAGGGGCACCTGGCTGGCTTAGTCAGTAGAGCATACGACTCTTGATCTCGGGGTTCTAAGTACCACATTGGGTATAGAGAATTACTTAAAAATTAAATCTCTTAAAAAATGTATTGTCTATCCCCATTGAATATATAAGTACCAGGTGGCTAAAATATTAGAATCACTTTATTTCCCTTTATATTTTATAAGTATAGCTTTCCCTCTCAAGGGAAAAAAAATCAAGGAAATTGATATATTAAGGATGATTCAACAAGTCATTTAAAACATGATGATTGGAAAACATGAGTAAAGCAACAAGATCTTCAAGAAAATATTTAAAGTGAGCTTTGAATGAACTCTCAGCCTAAAGTACTAATGGCTTAAAGGAAACAGGACAAAACACCATTTTGAGAGTTGATAATGAGGAGATTACAGTTAGGAAGGAACACAATGGCAGATATATGATCTTGGAATTCAGAAGGGAATAAATAAGATGATTATCATATAGAAGTGCTGAAAAGCAAGAGTGAAAAGAACAGGCAAACAGTGCATCCTAAATATTTGTTTCCTGAGGAAATGTGCTAGGAAGATAGAGACAGGCTGACAGACTATTCACCTGTTCAGTAAATGTGGGAAAGGTAGCTGTTGATTGTTTTATATGGCCAATCGTGTTTAATAGGGCTTTATAATGTGATCTCAGGGAGGTCATTTTCGACTGAGTTGGAAAATGCTAATGCCTATCAGAAGACTAAAAGATGAGTGAGGATTTGCTGGCCTGTTGGGAGAGATTATGACTGAATTTGATGCTGAAAAGCATACTTAAATCCATTGGGAAAGCCAGACACGACAGAGAGAATTTTGCAAGAGAAAGACATCAAGGGATTGTCCATATTTTAACTCCTCCACAGTATTCAAGTGTCAATAATGTAGCGCTGTCACTTGTCTCATTTGCTGCGGTGACTTTAGGTGGATTGGGAGACAAGCTAGGGATTACAGAAATGCCAAATTCTTGACTAAGAAGCTATATTTCTATTAGATTACATTAGATGCCAACTAGAAATTTCCTGACCTTTCGTTTTTGATCAGAATTCAGCAAACTTTCTGTAAAGGTCTAGTGTGCTAAGCAGAATAATGACCTACAAAAATGTCCACATCCTAATTCTTAGACCCTATGAATATGATACCCTACATGGTAGAAGAGACTTTGAAGATGTGATTAAGGTAAGGATCTTTGCTGGCGGTGTGTGTGTGTGTGTGTGTGTGTGTGTGTGTGTAGTTACCCTATACTATCAGAATAGGCCCAATATAATCACATGGGTCCTTAAAATCAGAAATGTTTCCCCAGCAGTGATCAGAGGGAGATATGACTATGGAAGAAAGGCACACAGAGATGCAACACTGCTGATTTGGAAGATGGAGGAAGGGGCCAGGAGCCAAGGAATGCAGGCAGCTCTAGAAGCTGGAAGAGCTGGAAGAGGCAAGGAAACAGATTTTTCCCTAGAGCTGTCAGAAGAGAGTGTCATCCCTATCAATACCTTGATTTTAGCCCAAGTGACACCCTGCCAGACCTCTGACCTACAGAACTATAAAACAATAAATCTGTGTTGTTTTAAGCCACTATTTTAGTGGTAATTTGTCATGGCACCAGTAGCCAGCTAGTAAATGTTTTGGGCTTTGTAGGCCATACAGTCTCTGTCACAGTAACTCAACTTTGCTGTTGTAGTACAAAAGCAGCCCATAGACAATATGTAAATGAATGGGTATGGCTGTGCCAATGAAACTTTATTTACAAAAACAGAATGTGAGGCTTTAGTTTGCAGGCTCCTGTTCTAGATGTCTAGGAGACATTAGCAGTCATCTTTCTGTGTTCTACACAGAAACCTTATTTACAAATGTGGGGTCTACATGTACCCCAAAACAGAAGTTTGATATAAGACCTAAAAAAAAGTTATCTTTTAAAAGGAGTTTTAAAATAAAATTCAAAAACTGTACCTGTTTAACTTAATAGGTTTTCTCATTATTTTGACAGTAACACAATCCAAGTTAATTAAGGCTGAAGGTACATATCCCTGAGTCAGCAATTCCAATCCTAGATGTATGCCAAATAGAAAGTGTGCAGCAGAGGCGTGTGCCAAAATGTTCATAATGGAACTGTTGGTAGTAGTAGCCCCAAATTGTAAACAACTCATAGATCCATCAAAATAGAACGGATATGTGCTCACGGTCGGCAGCACATATACAAAATAGATTGGATAAATTGTAGCATATTCCTACAATGGAAGAGACCTCAAAAATGAATGAACTACAGCTATATGCATCAACGTGGATATACTGCACCAACAAAATTTAGCTAAAACAAGTCAGACACAAAAGACTACAAACTATATTATTCTATTTATATGAAGCACATCATGCAGCAATTCTACCTCCGGGTATACACACCAAAAGAATTAAAAGCAGGACTCAACAGATACTTTTCTACTTATCTTTATAGCAGTCACAATCACCAAGAAGTGGAAACAGTCCAAGTGTCCATCAACAGATGAATGGATAAACAAGATGTGGCTCATCCATATAGGAGAATACTATTCAGCCTTTAAAAGGAAGGCAATACACTGCAACATGGATGAACCTCGAGGACATTAAGTGAAATGAGCCAATCACAAAAATGGATACTATATGATTCCACTTATATGAAGTACTTAGAGTAGTCAAAATCCTAAAGACAGAAGGTAGAATGGTGGTCACCAGGGGCTGGGAGGAGGGGAGAATGGGGAGTTATTGTCTCATGGGTATACAGCTTCAGTTTTACAAGATGAAAAGAGATCTAGGGATGGATGTTGGTGATGGTTGCATAACAATGAGAATGTATTTAACATCACTGAACTGTACACTTAAAAATGATTACTATGGTAAATTTTATATTATGTATAAATTACCACAATAAGAAAAGAATACAGACTATATTATTCTATCTGTATAAAGTTCAAAACCAGGCAAAATTAAGATAGAATGTTTAAGCTTACAATATATAAGAAGTCAAAGCATCAAGAATGCAAAGGACTGAATACTAGGAGGATGGTGACTTCCTTCTCGGGAGGGAGGGACACACCAAGGGCTTTCTGGAGCACTATAAATGTTCTATTTCTTCACCAGAGTTGTGGTTCATATGTGTTCATTTTACAATACTTTATTAAGCTATACATTCTTGCCTTGTGCCCTTTTCTATGTGGGTGTGTTGTATTTCACAATTTAAAAAAATAAAAGGATAAAGTTGTACTGAGCAGAAAGTTCAGTCAATGCTACTTGGAGTTATACCATTAGAGAAGATGGTCGCAGCAAGCAGAAATGTTACACAGTTTGAGTGTTGAGCACTTTAAGTACCAAGTTAGGTTTCTAAGTGTATATACTTCCTACTGTGCTGCAGGGACACAGGCCCTCGAACACACTGCTAGGGGGTGGATGATAAGGTAATACACAATGGTACAACTCTAACTGGAAGCAAATAGTATCTATCAAACTTTCAATGTATTTATCCATTGGCCAAATAATTTCACTTCTGGAATTTAGTCTATGGATACACTTTCACAGACATAAAATATATACAAGTCCTTCATTACAGTGTTGCTTATAACAGCAAAAAGTTGGAAGAACCCCATGTCAATCAGTAGGGAACTGGTTAAATAAACTCTGAGATAGCCATGCGAGGAATACTATGCAGATGTAAAAAAAAAAAAAAAAAAAAAAAAAGAAAGAAAGAAAGAAAGAAAGAAAAAAGAAAAGAATGAGTAAGACCTCCCAGGGCAGATCTGGTACTAACTCCTGATTGTATGCCTAACTGAAAAAATTGAGGTAGAGAGCCAAATATTTGCTATCTTTTGTGTAAGAAAGAAGAATATAAGAATACATTTTTATATTTTCTTGTATTATATAAAAGGATATATAAGAAATTAATAAAAATGATTACCTCTAAAGGATAAGAGAACAGGGAACAGGAGCATAGGGAAGGCATGGGAGTGAGACTTCTCAACATAGAGATTTTTACGTTCTTCTGATGTGAGGTTCATGTGGATGTATTACCTACTCAAAGAATTAAAGAATAACAAAAAAGAAAAACACATTTTCCACCAAGAAGGGCTCAAGATTAGTTTGCAATGTCATTCAAAAGACAACCCAAAGGGATGACAAAAAATTGGTGTGATGAACAAATAAATGTTGTCGTGTTGTGTTGGAGTTTCGTCTAGAGTTGAACAACTTTGAATCAGGTTGCCTAGGACAAAAGAGAAGACAAATGATATATAACATAGAGGTGAGAATAGAAGACTAGCTGGAAAAAGTCTTCTGTTTTGTGTATCCATATTTGGTACGAGTCTATTGAGGAAACCCTATCTAATTTGATGTTATTGAAAAATGCCCAGCAACTTCAAGAAAAGTTTTTCCTGCTGGGAGATATGCTTAGAGTGTTAACATAAGCGGCTGAGAACTCAACATCTACAATGATAAGAGTCATCAAATAGGGAAATAGAAATAAACACATACATACATAAAGGATAAATAAATGAATAATAAACAATAAATGAATGAATGAATGAATGAATGAATGAATAAGTAGAAGCCACCCTGCCATGCATGGTAATTGCTGGTTTGCAACATACCTCTAGGCTGTACACATTATTTCAGTTCAGTTTCTAATTCAATCTGGATCCATTTCATTGAAAATCTGTACAATTTGCTTTAAAATCAGAAGAGTGTTGCTACATCTTTCCCCCCTTTCTCTAATCGCATGTCTCCCAAAGAATAGGAACGAAATAAAAGCTGTTCAGCACCCACCTGAATTCTGATACTTGACATTCTTGAATTACATAAAAAAGAAGTAGATGGGGGCGCCTGGGTGGCGCAGTCGGTTAAGCGTCCGACTTCAGCCAGGTCACGATCTCGCGGTCCGTGAGTTCCAGCCCCGCGTCGGGCTCTGGGCTGATGGCTCAGAGCCTGGAGCCTGTTTCTGATTCTGTGTCTCCCTCTCTCTCTGCCCCTCCCCCGTTCATGCTCTGTCTCTCTCTGTCCCCAAAATAAATAACGTTGGGAAAAAAAATTTTTTTTAAAAAAAAGTAGATGTCTTTTGCAAATAGGGATCTTGCCATTATGTCTACACTCCCCCTTCATTAACTCACAGGTTTCAAGAGTAGAAAGCACAGTGAGCTTAAAAACAAGAGAAGAAACTTGGCCAAAAAAAGGTTTAGAGGTCTGTGATAGTACAGTTCTGCTTCCTTTGCTTTTAAATGGTCACTACTGTCTTTGTATACTGGATCCATTAACACTAATTTCATTACTAGGAAATCCATTACTAGCCCCTAATCCACTCAAAGGAGAGTTTCTCTTTAAAATTAAGGAAGAAGCTATCATCTTTAAACCACACAGATTAAATCTCTTCTAAGTGAACAATAAAGCATATTACAAATTACATTAATGTGTCCATCCGTTTCTCCTCTGCTGGTTTTGGTAAAGTTTCTTTTTGGTTTTATTAATTTAAATTATAAAGGGGCTTTTTTTTGTTGCTGATGGTTTTGAATTTTGTTGTTTTACAAAGAATGAGGCCACCAAAGCTATCTGCTCAGGCTGGGGGCTTCCTAACCTTTCCACTAGGAATATTCAAGCGGTAGACTGGATTTTCCCCTCTCAAAATGACAAACCCTACCACCAGCAGTTAATTTTTGTAAGAGTGACCAAGACAAAAGTGACCAGAACACTAGGCCTGAATTGTATTGATTTTGAGGTCAGCAGGATTAAAATATGCAGACCCCTATTATGAAATGTAGATTGATTTCTCTATTATATTTCCTTTGACTTGTTTCAGTGATAAGTACCTCAGGCGGGCTCAGGCAGTGAGAAATCCCAGGCATCTGTCCCAAGAGAACTTTATTCCAATCTTTCTTCTATAGCTGCTTTCTCAGGTTGGTCTAATTCACCTAAGAGTTGTGTTTGGACTCCTCCCACTTCCCTTGTCCCTGAATTCTTCATCCTGTAATGACCAATTCAGTAAATTCCCCTATAAAGTGCTTTGAGCTACTTAAAGGATAATTTCTGTTACAAGCTGAATTAAGTCGACCCAAAATTTACATGCTGAAATCCTAACCCCCAACAGTTCAGAATGTGACACAGGGCATTTAAAGAGGTGATTAAGTTAAAATAAGGCCATTAGGGTGGGTTCTAATCTAACATGACTTTTGTCCTTATAAGAAGAGACTAGGACACAAAGAGTAACACCACGGATGTGTGTGCACTGGGAAGAGACCATATGAGGATATGACAAGAAGGTGGCCATCTGCAAACCTCAGAAGAAACCCATACCTTGATCTTGTTCTTCCAACCTCCAGAACTGTGAGACAATAAACTTCTGTTGTTTAAGCCACGCAGGTGGTGGTATTTTGTTATGGCAGCCCAAGAAGACTAATACAATTCCTTTGAGTCATTCTCTACCCACGGGCTATCTCTCTTCCAGTTAAAGCAGATTGTGTTAATGCTTTGAATCCTCCACCCCTCCATGTACCCATAACCTTTGCCATCAATGTGGTTTTGTGGTTCTACAAGAGATGAAGTGCATGTTCCTACCCACTGATGTTGGTCTTGGCAATATGATTTGCTTTGCCAGTAGAATATAGGCAAAAGAGATGGTGTGACAATTTTGAGCCTAGTTCCTAAGGGATGTCACATGTTTCTGCTTGCCTGTTTTGTAAATCTGTCATAAAAAATGGAAAAACATGCTTCAGGTAGCCTACTGGTCCAAAGAGGAAAAGAGACACATGGACCAGTACTGGAGCCAATCTATATCAAGGACCCAAGCTAGTCTAGATATGCACTCCAAAGCAGAATTGTCCAACTGAGCCCAAGCTAGATAAGCTGGTCCTCACTCCACTTACACATCTGTGAGAATGAGAATAAACACTTATTGTAAGCAACTGAGAGTTGGAGAACATACATGAGGATATTATTGTGGTAATAGGTAATTAATACAAACTCCAAGGTCTTAACATAATATCATCCTGCTTTAAGAAGTCCTGAGTATACAAAATCCAGATGAAAAAATCACACATGCAGGGGCATGTGGCTGGCTCAAGTCAGTAAAGCATGTGACTCTTGATCTTGGGGTCATGAGCTCAAACTCCATGTTAGGAGTGGAGTCTACCTAAAATTTTTTTAATTAAAAAAAATTACACATGCACATACATAATAAGGGAGGTTATTCATATGATATAAAGGGTCCTTCAAGTAGCAAACATTACTTGTTCATTTGCAATATTGTTTGATTTTCACATTGTATAGGGATCTTTGGCGGAGGGGGAGGGAGCAGGTATTGAGATAGCTACAGGTGCAGTAACACAATTAGTTTTGTTTTATTTTGTTTAGTCCCAGATGGGATAAGGGCCATTCTGGAATCAAGAGATCTAACAAAAACAAGTGGAGGGGGGAAGTAGGTCAGGAATTGATATTGCAGTCTGACTTCAAAGACAAGTGTAAATAAGAACACAGCTGAGGCACACAGTTCTGCCGAATTTGGAAGGCCAGCCACGTACATGGCCATGGTGGTTTCCATTCTAGCCTCACAGGCACACTCCTGCCTCAACAAAGGGCTCAGGGTCCTGCGCTCAGGGTCCTGGGGTCAGGGGAGTTTATTCTATCTCTTGCTCTCTCACCGCTCTGAGTGGTTGTGAACCAGCTCTGCTCTCTCTCTAGCTGTCTTCCCCAGGACATCCCATCTTCCTGACTTGACTGTCATCATCAAGGGGGACCCTTGGCTTACATCTCCCATAGAATCTACCTTAGTTCTCTTTAGGGAAGAGGCCTTCAGTAAGTGATGGCTAGCCACGATGATCTCCCCTCACGTTTGTGCTTTGGTCTCTTATTCCCAAGGAGCTTCAACACCCCTTACCTAGAGAGAGGAGGTGGACAGAGTGGGTTTGGGGTTGGAGCCATGCAACTGTCACCTGAGGCAAGCAGGGTTTGTCCTCATTAATAGAGAGCCCTGTACAAGGCAAGGGAGAAGCCAGATTGCATGAGACAGAGTTGAGAGCATGCTTATCAGCAAGAAAGGACCAGAAACCAAAATTAAAGCCGGGAGGGAGATTTGGAGCCATGGGGCACGAAATAATAGGCAGTGGATTTTGATTAAGTGGAAAATAGACGCAGATTCGGTTTTGGAGAGGTAAACTATTTTGCTGGATGGGAAAACGATGCCGACTATAACACGAGTGTGGTTGAAATACTGGCACACAAAGGACCAAGAATAGACTAGCTCAGAGATGACCCCGCACAACCCAGTCTCCTGACGGGGAAAATCATGCTCAGTAGAGAAACACACACACACACCTTTACACAAGCCAAGTTCTCTTCTCTTTCCAGGTGTCAGACTTACCTTTTCCTTTCTTAGAAATTTATTCACAAATGAGCCAGACTGATCTCTCAATGAGAAAGGGAAAATCATCAAAGTTGCCCTGGGGTGACAATTAGAATATTATCCAAAACAATCATTAAAAATAGCTGCTGAGACACTCCAAGGCGGGAGTGTTAATGTTACAGGACACAACGGGCAGCGACCCCTAAATATCCCCGATCGCCGAAAACCACAGTCCCCTGTGCCTGGTGCTGTGGTGACAGTGAGGTTCTATCCCTGCCACTGTCTCTTGGAAGCAGAACTACTGAGGGCTTTCTCGGCCATCAGACCCACGGGCTGTCGAAGTGATTACCTCCCTCCCAGATGCAACCTGTCTGACCTAGCTAGCACGCGGCTTATAAACAAACGAGAATGTGCCCGTCAATTTCACAAACGGTCCATGCCTCCAAATGATCGTATGCTCCTGCAACCTCCAGTGTGTGGATGGCCTGTCAGGTCTGTCCCGATTCATGCATGGCGAGTCTCTCCAACATAACTGACAAGGTTTCTGTTGCTGTAAGTTCAAGAGGTGAAAGCAGCTGACAAGGTCATTCATTTTGGAACAGGGCATCAATGTATAATACAGAATGGACTGCAGTCATGTTGTCTGTCTTCAGCTGGGAGAGTTTCTCAAATTATAGAATTTTATGAACAGAACAATTTCATGGAAGGGGGAAAAGAGAACAAGAGTAAAATCTCTCTTGCTAGGGATGGCTAGCAGTTTTGATTGCTGTTCTTTGCATTTGTGGCCTCTCTGTGCCAGGTCAACATCCAAGCACTCTCTCGAGATTGCTCAACGTCAGCCCCGGCCTACCTCAGCCCCTTGCAGGTGAATTTTCTGATGCTTTTCATCTCTGCGATTATGCCTGCCCAGTTTCTGAACCAGACCACCAGTGTGTTGGGTCTGACATGAAGCTGGCTTCTCCCGTCTGAGCTCCTTGTGGTCCCGAAGCATCGCCTGGCCACCGAGTCACGGAATTCTCCAGTCAGCCTCTCCAGGACCCTCTCCCGCATTGGCCTCAGCCCTAGGATTAGGCTCCTGGGTCCATTTCTCTGTAAAGCTCTCATGTCTTCCATTGGGGATGTAGCTCCACCACCTAATCCCACTCACTAAAGTATTTCCCATCAATCTGCGATGGCCACGTTGCTGTCTGTGTGGGACAGAGTTAGTTTCTCATTCACTGACCTCTTTCCTTAAAGAGAGTGCTCCAAAACTTGACAAGAGTATTTATATAAATTGCAGACTACCACCATCTTGGATTATCTCTTTTACTCTATCAGTCAGTTCCTTGTTAGAGATTTAAAGTGAAAACTGGATGTCCAATTGCTCTGGTACTATGTGCTGAATAGGATATCCTTCTTTCACTGAATTGTTTTTATGCCTTTATCAAAAACAGAGAAACCAGTTTAAAACTAAACCAGTTTTAAACTAAACTAGTTTAGTTTCTAAACTAAATGTTTAGAGAAACATTTAGTTTCTCTAAATTTAACCCTCTGTTGGTTCCAAACTTTCTTGATTACCATAGCTACATAGTAAACCTTAATATTGATCATATTGATTCTTCCTGTTTCTTTCTCCTTTTTCAAAACTGTTTTAACAATTCTAGTTTCCTTTCTTTTCAACATACATTTTAGAACAGTCTTTCTAGGGCCATAAAAATTGCTGGAATTTTTATAAGAATTATATTAAACCTGTAGATCCATTGAGGAAGAACTGACATCTTTACTATGTTGAGTATTCTAATCCATGAACATAGTGTGTCTTTTGTTTTAAGGCTTCTTTGTAGACGTATAATGAAGATTTAATTTTCTTGGGAACAATTATAAAGTGTTAATTTGTTTCATCAAGTTCACTGTTAGTATATAGAAATGCAACTGATTTTATGTTGATCTTGTATCCAACAACTTTGAACTCACTTATTAGTTCTAGGAGGTTTTTATAGATTCTTTGGGATTTTCTATGCAGACAATCATACCTCTGTAAATTGGGACAGTTCATTTCCTCCTTTCCAACATGTGTGCCTTTTATTTTTCTTTTCTTATTGCAGTGGCTAGAGCTTCTGGTGTTTTGTTGAATAAGAGTGGAGACAGCAGACATCATTGCCCTGTTCTCATGTTAGGGAGAAAGTATTCAGCCTTTCCCCATCAAGTATGATGTTAGCTGTGGTTTTTTTCATACATCCTCTTCATCAGGCTGAAGAAACTCCCTGCTATTCCTTTTACCCCCTTTCAGAGATCTTCGTTGGTTGCCTCTTATTCCAGAGTTTATAGTCCTACTTATTAGGAAGGTACAGGGAGAAATAGGTCTACATCATCTTGTCTGAACAAGAAGTGCTCCTTGTGTTTTACAACTATATATGTTGCATAACTTGAGACTCCCCACTGTTAAGGAATGGCCAGTGGAACAATTCTACTTTTCCTTGAATTGTGGGGATTTGTGGTGGTAGCCTGCAGGAGGGATAGCTAAAGAAGAGATATCACAATGGAGTCAGCAATTTTGTCAATATATTAAAGCTGCATGGTAGGCTAGTTACTGGATTTTGGTTCTAGGCACAGATGATGGAAAAATGAATGGAAAAATAAACCTCTATGTTATGGGAAAGGTGTCACGATTTCAAACCACCAGCTTATCAGTCTTGAGAATTTGGGCAATTAAATCAACGAAAGAGGAGTCAAAACCCCAGGATCACAACACTCACATTATTTTGTGCCATGATCCTGGCAGAATATAGCAAGAGTCATTTTTCCTTAAGTAGCTCAAGGAATATTCTCTAGAAAGTGGACTTAAATGGAATATGAGAAGCATTTGATTTTCTTTCAAGAAGCTCTCTTCATTTCTCAGCAAGCTTTGAAAACACTCTATTTAGATACAACTATATTTGTGTGGTCGTTGACACATTTTGTTTTTCCTTCTTTTCTTACTATTAAGCAGTAGAGAAATAAGCACATTCATCTTGAGGTCTATAGCATGCTAGATAACTTTTCTTCATGGAGCAAGCTGTAGCCAACTCCCATCTCATGAGTGTCATCACTGCATACCTAGGTGTGGTGGGCATGGACATGCACTGGCCCATATTTCCCTTCAAGAGGGTCTGCTTGCTGGGAGTGTGTTTGCCTAACAGCCTCAAATTGCTGCCCTTCCAAACTCATCATAGCACTTAAGCCAAGGCCACACATCCTCTGGGCTGCACCCAGGCAAGACTGAACATGGCAAGAATACTAGGAAAGCACTGTTTCTGCCCAGTGCAGTATTCCTTTACTGAGCAGTAGAGTACATCCCATCAAACTGGCCAAGATTTTCTTAGGACCATGCTATGGTCTCAAGTTCTTCTTCCTCAATCTTCTATCCTCCCCTCTCTCCTCACAAAGGTATCAAATCTATATTTTGGCCTAAAAACTCTTTCTATGTTTCTTTTCCCTTTATCTTCCAAATGAATTTCTTCAGATCAATCTCCCTTGTACACTTTAGCTTAGGTTTCTCAGAAAACCCAAACTGATGGGGTCCCTGGGTGGCTCAGTCGGTTGAGCGTCCAACTTCAGTTTAGGTTATGATCTCTCAGTCTGTGAGTTCAAGCCCCACATCAGGCTCTGTGCTGACAGCTCAGAGCCTGGAGCCTGCTTCGGATTCTGTGTCTCCCTCTCTGTCTCTGCTCCTCCCCAGCTCATGCTTTGTCTCTGTCAAAAATAAATAAACATTCAAAAAAAGAAAACCCAAATTAACATATTAGGATTATTCTGACCAGCATATAAAGTTGAAGAATTTGCAGTTCAGGAAAAGATAAAATTTTCAGGGG
Source organism: Prionailurus bengalensis (assembly GCF_016509475.1). Classification (NCBI taxonomy): domain Eukaryota; kingdom Metazoa; phylum Chordata; class Mammalia; order Carnivora; family Felidae; genus Prionailurus; species Prionailurus bengalensis. The sequence continues at coordinate 14,492,245 of NC_057361.1, forward strand.
TGAAGCAATTAGAAATAAACTCTGAGGTTGGATATTTGAGGTTTCTCTTAAAAAAATAAAAGGGTCTCTGTTCATAGATAAAACCTTTATTTTATTAACTTTTTCTTGAAATATAACATATATACAGAAAAGTACTCAAATCATGAGTATACAATTTGATGGATATTCATAAACTGAACACACCCACATAACTAGCACCCAAATCAAGAAACTGAACATGACCACCACCCCTGAAATCTCCCTGTGTCCCCTCCCAATTACTACACTCCAAAGTAACTATAATACTGGACTTTTAGCACATAGATTAATTTTACCTCTTCTGGACTTTTAAATGAATGAAATCATACTGTATGCATCTTTGTGTCTAGCTTTTTCACTTAACATTTTACTTAATGAGATTTCCATGTTTTCCATGAGTGAGATTTATCCATGTCTTCCAAGCAATAGTTTGTTCATTCTCATGGCTATAGTTCAAAATCTTTTTTAAATCTAAGTCTTGTCAAATGCATCTTCAAGAACTAGATTGGAGATGCCCAGCTGGAGTGTTTTATCGTGTTCAATTTTCACTTGACTTTCCATGATTCAGTGAAGACAGTTTCTGCCTCTTCTCTTGGAACACTATTTCACAAGTCCTGACATGTAGAAAATGTTCCTGAGAGCCTGAATTTTCCTTCTCAAGAATCCTTTTTATGTTATCTAATTACTCTCCTTGGGACCATTATATTCTTCCTATGATGGAGGACTATTATTTTTCCTTCTTAGTCATCATTTGGCTGTAGTGCCTTTCTTCTTGCTTTTGTAGAAAAACTTCTAAATTTCTATCTTCCACTATCATTTTGAAATTCAGGGTCCAAACCCATCAGCAAAATTCCAAAGACCATGTCCAGTCAATGGACACAGTGGGTTATAAGCAACTTTCATCTCAGGGAAGAATTTGTTCTTCCCTGAGGTCTCTTTCCTTGGGTCCCTATATTAGAAGCAGCATCCTCTCATCTGAAAACCAAGGCTGCCTTTGAGAATAGGATGCTAAGAGGGGAGAAAATCAACTAATCCATTATGATCATCTTGGTACATGAAAGCACTTAAATCTTACTCTTCAGGACTTCATCAACCCCTAGTTTTCCTATAACTCTTCATATGGGTCAAAAAGCAATTGTGCTTTATATTACTTTATTTTTTATCTAAAGATGCAATGTCTCCCAGGCAGTTTCTTTCTTTCCTTCCTTCCTTCCTTCCTTCCTCCCTCCCTCCCTCCCTCCCTTTTGAGAGACAGCATGAGCAGGGGAGAGGCCGAGAGAGGGAGAGAGAGAATCTTAAGCAGGTTCCACACCCAGCATAAATCCCTATGCAGAACTCAATCCCACAACCCTGAAATCATGACCTGAATGGAAATCAAGAGTCAGATGCTTAACCAACTGAGCCACCCAGGCATCCCTCTCAGGTAGTTTTCTAAAAGAATTTTGTCCTGAGCCTTTTCTAGACACTTTGAGTTATGTCTTCAGTCATTATTTCTGATAATAAGTTTTTATTTGGGTTTAGGACATCAGTCCTTTGATGATTCTTGACCTTTTTCTTTGCAATATACTAACATCTAATAACGACTACCATAACTGAGGCTCTGTTCTGCACAGAGCAGTTTATAAACCTTATGTATAATCTACAAACCTGTGATTTGGGCAGGTTCCCTTATTGGTAGGGAAACCAAAGCCCTAGGAGGTTAAGTGCCCTGCCTAAAGCCATCGAGTTAACAAATGGCAGAGCTGGGATTCACGCTTTAGTCTTTGGTTCCAAAATTCATTCTTGTTTTGGTATCCCATAACACTCTTCTTCCCTCAGTCTCACCCATCTACCAGTTTCTTCAGTTCTCCATCTGCTCCCCACATTGCCAACACTCATTTGTGCAAGTACGCACAGGCATACACATATACACTGTGCTTCATTCTTTTCTGATACGTCCCTCCTCCACTCTCCACATCCTGGGGCCAAAATGATCTAAGAGAATACTCAGCATCCCAAAGTATTATTGCCTAGTAAGTAAGAACCTAGACTCAGAAGTCAGACCATTTGTATGTATGAATCCTGGCTCCTTCACTTACAGGCTGTAAAATCTTAGGCAAGTTACTTAATTTCTCTGAACTTAAGCTTCCTCATCTTTCAACTGAGAATAATAATAGTACCTTTTTCATAGGGCTATTGTGAAGGCTAAATTATGCATGTAACATTCTTAGCACCATGCATATAGTGTGTAAAGACTTTAAGTTATTATTCTTATTACTTATCCTTGGTATCCCATAAAGTCAAGGGATAGTGATTGATTAGTAGTGGTCAAAAGCAGTGGTTCCCAAACCTGAATCTTCATCTAAGCTTCCTGCTGGGCTTTGAGGGGTGAGTTTTTCCTTGGCTCTTTTCCTAAAAGTTCTGTTTCAGTAAGATTCAGATGGAACCATGGAATCTGTATTTTTCAAAGCTTTTTCAGATGATTCACATGTTTAGCCAGACTTGGAAATCTATGACCTAGAGCATAAGTCTTCAACGTTTATTTATTTTTGGGACAGAGAGAAACAGAGCATGAACGGGGGAGGGGCAGAGAGAGAGGGAGACACAGAATCAGAAACAGGCTCCAGGCTCTGAGCCATCAGCCCAGAGCCCGACGCGGGGCTCGAACTCACGGACCGCGAGATCGTGACCTGGCTGAAGTCGGACGCTTAACCGACTGCGCCACCCAGGCGCCCCCATAAGTCTTCAAAGCCAATGGTTTCAGAAGTTACAATTGGATCAGCTCAAGAGGATGCCTGACGTCCCTCAATCTCTCTTCTAAGATTCTGTCCTCTCTCATGCCAAATAATACCCTACCCCCACTCACAGACAAACACAGGATACCCACACATCTACTTACACACAACAGCCTGCGTGAGCCATGGTCAGGATTCAACTTCAGAAAGGGAAGATTACTCTCTTATTGATGTGCATTATAGAGTGGCCCCAAGGGAGCCCCATGTGGTTATTTTGGGGGTGGAGGTTGCTGGCCAGAAGGCTGATCTTGACTTCTGGCTATCATGTTATTGCTAATCCTCCTTTATGACCAAAGATTTACTTCTCCACCTCTAAGACAGGTCTCAAAATTGGCACCATTTCTATAGTCCACAGGCCATTGGTCAACAGGGTGAAAACTGGACAAAGCATTGAAATCATGGGATTCCAGAGAATTATCATTTTCACAAATGCTCAAATGCTTTGTTTTCTCCCCACCAAGAAGAACTTGCTGTCCTGGCCTCTTGGTGACAGCTCCAGTTTTCAATGTGTACACTGCCATTTTCCATCTTAGCACATGTGGGATTCCAAGCCCATGAATTGCAGCTTTAGAAACCTGAGCAAAGTCTGTAAGTTCTGAGGTGGTATAATGAAAAAAGGGCTCTGGGCCCTGCATATTTTCTTAGGAGTGACCTTGAATGCTCACTCATTTGAGACCAAAGACAGTACTTGGATATGCAGGGGTTAACTTTCATTCAAAAGTGGTACAGTTCATTTCAATCAATCTGAGGAGCAACCAAAGCTGGAAAAAGAGCTGTTCGATCCCAGCTGATCCACAGCCCCAGGTGCTTTGATTCAGATTGCAGCTGGGATTTGTTTGCCTGTGAAGAGGCTGTAGCAACTGCTTTTATCATCTACTGTAAGTACAATAACAGCAGGAAATCAGGCAGTGCAGGCAAAATTAAGCTCTGTGACAAATGATTTGGTTTCTTTCCATTAACAATCATGATTTGACCTGAACTGCCTCAATTAAGGGATTGGGGGGGGGGTGCTCTTGGTTCATTTGTTATACATGCAAGAGAGAGAGAGAGATGAAGTGAGACAGAGAAATAGAGACGAGAGAGAGATGAAACAGAAAAGATGACAGGATGTTAATTTGGTGTGGCATATGTAAGTATGTTTTAGACTAAATAGATGGGGGACTGTGTGATTTTACTCTTCCTACCCACATCCCTCACTCTAATAATCCAAAAAAGATCACAAACACTGTATTTATGAGAGCTCATTATGCCAATGTGTCCATTTGATGAATGGTGTCACTGATTAATAAAGACTTGAAACAATTGGATTCTGACTCCAAAGAAGTACACAGCTTTTAAGCAAAAAAATCAAGTAATTGGCAGTTCTCATGCCTTAAAATCTCTCTTCCATGTTTCAGCCTTTAAAAACTATATCTTTTTACATCATTGGCATTTCCCTGTTCACAGACACATTTCTCACAAGTAATAAAGCTTGTGAAACCAAATTGGAGAGGCTTTCTCGATTTTATCCTTTTAGTCTTGAAACATGAAATATCATTTTCCTAGGCTACCCACGGGACTAAGATGAGCTGCACAAGTTACAACTTGTAGAAATTAAACACAGAATGTGGAGGAAGATAATTATGCACCCCCATCTGGTTCACTGAGGCACTGAGGTACTTGGAAGGGCAATATTATGCTACTAGGTGGTTGTTGGGGTTTTTTCCCAGGCAATTTCTCTTTTAACTTTTTACTTTGAAACAAGTTTAGGCTTATAGAAAAGTTGCAAAAATTGTACACAGAACCCAGTTTTCCCTAATGTTAGCATCTTCTATAACCACAGTACAGTCACCAAAACCAGAAAATTAATATTAGCACAATACTATTAACTAAACTACAGACCTTATTCAGATTTTACCAGGCTTTCTTCTAATGTCCTTTTCCTGTTCTAGAATCTACTCCTCCTTGGGCTCTTTCAATCTGTGATAGCTCTTCAGTCTTTGTCTTTTCTGACCTTGACACTTTTTTTTTAATGTTTATTTACTTTTTGGGGGGGAGAGGGAGAATGTGAGTGGGGGAAGGGCAGAGAGAGAAGGAAACACAAAATCTGAAGCAGACTCCAGGCTCTGAGCTGTCAGCACAGAGCCCGACGTGGGGCTCAAACTCACAGAGCGCGAGATCATGACCTGAGCTGAAGTCAGACGCTTACCGACTGAGCCACCCAGATGCCCCTGACCTTGACACTTTTTAAAAGTACTAGTCAGTTATCTTGTAGAATGTCCCTCAATTTGGGTTTCTCTGACATTTTCTCATAACTAGATTGAAGTTACGCACTTTAGGCAAGAATACTATAGAAGCAATAGTGTACCCTCCTTCTCAAGGCATATCAGAGGGTACCTTGACTGATTAGTTAAGGTGTTTCTGTTATGATGTTCCACATTAAGTTACTGTTTTTCCCTTTGTAATTAATAAATTCCTTCAGAAAGAGACTTGGTTTATCCTGAAATGTTCACCCACTAATTTTAGCACCCATTGATGGATCTTGCTTTTCAGGCAGTTTCTCAAGAACCATACCAGTAGTTGTCCAAAAAGGCTGCACAAAGAAGTCTCTGGAAGAGCCAAACATGCTGCAGGAACATCAATTCACACAGTTGTGTGTAGGAGGCAATTATCTTGCTGGACAAATCCAAGGGCCTGGTCTTTAGATACCAGGAATGTGTGTTGTCCTATTTCCTGGCTTGGGATTGTTTGAAGAAGATACTTCTAAGCTTTTAGAGAATGTGGAGAGGCTTAGCTTTTACTGGAGAAAATCTTCTTGTCCATTTCTCCCCGAAAAAGAAATAAAATATCCCATACTGAGTTTCCCCATATGATTTTGACCTCAGCCACACCCCAAATGACTTCTCAATTGGCTTATGTCCTTTGGTTTGCAGGGGACAACCTAGTCATCTCTATTACCACCACCATCCCCATATGGGAAAACTTGAATATTCTTTTATTCTTCTAGGACTTTGAGCAATTCCAAGGTGCATTTCTTCATTTTTACACAAATTGCCAATCTCAATTATCAACTCGCTATCACCCATCCCATGAAAAATTCACAGTCAGCTTCTTCGAAAGGCTCTTGGCTTTTTCTAGGCATACTAAAGCTACCTGCAACCCAGAGATGTTCTGAAAACTGTCACTTAATTGGGAAATAAAGTCCTCCATTAAAATACCCCTACAGAATTAAATTGGCACCGGAATGAAAAGGAAGTTCTGATAAGCCCCTAACATTGAATGAAAAACTCCCTCCAAAAAATTTTCCTCCAAGTGGAGAGAACACAATTTTGATTGTGTTCCAAAGGGCAGAAATAAAGAAGAATTTGGAATACAGAATAATTAGACTGAAGTCTTGGGCTTTCTTTTCTGATCTTCTGTTAAACGTGTCTGGGACCTAGGAGTATCTTCTACTGGGCAATGGCTGTATCTTTACAATGCATAATCCACTTACAAGCTGCCCCTTCAGTAACTCCTTCCTAAATGACCCAAGTCACAATTGGCCTCTTACAACCCCAGACGCAAAGGTAGCTCAGTCAAAGCAGACTGTTCTAGAACAGCTGAGACATTCTAATGTTCTCACTCACCCTCAGACTTAGGTCTACCCGTGAATATCAGCAAAATATTCAGAACAGATTCTCACCAATGGGTACTTCCTACCACACGGACTGTTCTTGCCAAGCAAAGATAAAGTTGTTGTCCATTAATATGTGCTTCAAGTTGTGGTTTTAGGAATAGTGATAGAAAAAGACCCTCACCCAGCCTCTCACTTAGGCCCACTTGTAACCACACTCATTTGTGATGTGATTGGCTGAACTGGACTCAGCAGCACTACCTAGTATCAAAGAACATTGCTTCTACTGGCCCATTTAGAAATCAAGGCTTTGACTGCCTAACTCCAACCGAGTTCATCGGCCCAAGTCACCTGTCACATTCCAACATCAGCATTTTATAAAGGATACTTTGTTGATCTGATCAGGGGATACCTGAAAGGGAGATTATTATGAATTACTATTTCCCTGGTGAGTTGTGTTTTGAAAACACCCAAGCCTCCAGAAGATATTAACCACCTTGGTCTATTTGTTTTGAGTGCCAGTCATTAAAGACCATGTGCATTCTGGAAAGTGAAGAGTGAAGACTTTATATAAGAAAAAAGAGAAGAGGTGGGGAGGGTAAATAACATACACTGGGCACCCTGATCTGTGCTAGCTAATTTCACTTATTTAGCTGTTTAATCTTCATGGCAACTCTACAAGTTAAATAGTACTGGTCCATTTTATAAATGAGAACTGAGACTCAAAGAGGTTGAGAAATCTGAAAGTTAAGTGAAATTCAAATGCAGTTTGGTTTGACTCCAAAACCTATCCCTTTTAGATTACCACATCCCACTTTTATGGAGCCCCTCTGTATCTTCCCTATGACTTCAACAGTGGTGGACCAATAGTGAGTTTAGGAAACACTCTTTCCATACATGTTGACCTAGTTGGTCATCCTTGTGAACCATGATTCTGGTTGGAGAGCTCATTGTTGGAAATTGTTTCTGGTCCCTATGGGCTTCTTTGTCCCTATTCCAGGCAGGAGTATAAATGCAACTCCTGGTTGTATCCACACATTCTCTGAATAGTAAAATGACTTGTCCAGCAGCCATTCTGGCCTTGTGTGTGTCCCCTGACAGCTCTAGTTGGAGCTGAACACTCCATGAATTTTTCTGAGAGCCAATACATAAAATCAACACCCAGAGAATTTTCTTGAAATGGTTGAGAACTCAGCACACCCAAACTACTTAAAACCCCATTGAAAAGCTGAGAATTTGTGTTTTTCCTTCTCTCCTTTTACTGCTAATTTTCTTCCTCTCAAGTGGATAAACAAAATCTTTTATTTTCTCATCAAAACACACATCATTAACTGCTAATCAACTCAAGGCTTAGAAATCCCTGAGCAACCTCTCAGTTTTCAGAAACGCCAAGCAAGAAATAAAGTACCGTTGATCCAGCCTTGGCTAATGGGACCAGGTCAGTCTCGGGGGGCTCCAGGTGCCAGGGACAGTGTCATAAAGTTAGGTCAACAAGTAGGCCCTCTATCTGTGGGTCATGAAAGACAGACAGAACTCCCTGGATCTTGGGTGTTAATGCCTCCCACTTGCCAGGGTCACGAGGGTTGGGGCTGCTAAGAAAACAGGTTGGGGAGACCAGAGCCCCATAGCCAAGGTCAGATGGAGGCCAGTGAGTCTGGAAAAGTAGACACAGGTGGTCTGGGAAGAACAAATGAGGTCCCTGGAAGGAGTTGGAGGAGGATGACTGACAGCCTTCTGCAGGTATAACATAACTTCAGGTCTAGTTCTACCCTAAATAGAACTGGCTCCCCCAAACAGAGAACTGTGCTTTCCCTAAGACTGGAGAAGGCAGCAGGCTTGAGGGCTATTATGTAGGCCTCTCTGGGCTGAGTCAATCATGTACAAACTGATCATGCTATATACAAGTGTAGGGGACACAGGGGACTTGGCAGTCCTAGATTTATCATTCGTGGCTCTGATCCTAATGAGGACGCAGACAAACCCTGACACGTGGAAAGGTGTAATCTTGCTAAGGGCTGAAATTAAATTATGGCCACATGAGGCTGGTGTCGAGAGTGAGACATCTGACTAGTGACTAAGTCTAGCTGTCCTTCAGATGTGGCAGCATCTCTGCTGTCTCCTAGTGACTGCCAAGAGGCAGTGTGGCACAGTGGCTAAGAGTAGGAACAGTGGGATTACACCACCCGAGTTTATAATCCCAGTTTTGCCACTTAACTAGCTATGTAACATTAGGCAAACTAACTTCCCAGGGCCTTTGTCTTCCCATCCATGACATGGAGTGAGCATCTACATGAGCTACCTTACCTTACCTTACCTACCTTAAGGTTGTTAAAATTAGAGTTAACACAGGATGATCCAGAAGTGTTAGTGCCATTTTAAGCTTTAATAACTTCAGAAGTAGAAATGCTACAAACTCACAAAAACCATCCTTTAAAAGTGAAATTATTTAAATTTACTTTACACTTCTTTAGTTTTATGGATTCATTTTGTGTCTGTGGCAAGCACATGGAACAGTGCTGGAAATACAGCAAATGTCTGTTACTAGCCTCATGTGTGCTAACGCCTCGGAGGCTCTGCTTTACGTCCTTCTGTGTAGAAAATGAAAAACGTGGGGACACCTCCTTGGCAAATGTTAAAAATCTGTTACATTTCTGCTGAAGCTGGGATTCCATTCTATGAGAGTAAATCGGCACGAGAAACATTTCTGCATCTCTACTAGGTGGCAATCTATGGTTGGAGTCCATACAGTAGTTCAAAGAAGGGGCAGATAGATGGATGTGGCCCTGAACAAAACTTTCTTGAGACTAGGAGAGCACCAAGACCTCTTCCTAATCATTTGAAGCCTGGGAAGAAAGGCCTTAGACAACATATCATTTTATGATATCCTTTTATACCAGCTCCTTTAACATCTACAAGTGGTATGATTTGAGTGGTGTCAAAACACACCAAAAATTATATCCCCACCAGCCTGTTGCACCACCTGAAATTCCACCATTACAAGCTCCCAGTCAGAGCTGCAGACACCCCAGGGAGCATTAAGTGCTTTCAGTCATCAACACTGGAGTGTGACTTTGTTTAATCAGCTGCTTTCCCCTAACAGCAAGCTGAGTGGCTTGGAGGAAGAAAAATCGCAATTCTGATGGTAGCAGAGGAAAGGTGAATTTGCCATCCTGGGGCACTGCTCTGGAGAGGGCAAGGGGGCCAGTCAGAGCAGGCACTCCAAGGAAGGCTCAGGAAGGATTGGGTCTCTGTGAGAGGGGAGAGAAACTTTAAGAGAAGTTCCCTAGGAACCCAGAAAGGGAAGGGAAGCAGCCTTGAACAAGTATAAGCTTTCTGCCTTTTTATCTCCCACGATTTGCAGCAAAAATGCTTCATGAATGATTAAATTATTGATTACAATATTCTAGTATAAAGGCTTTTTAAAAGAGTTACAACCAGACAGAAATTTTAAACTTTATTATTGAATGTTGCTGCATTCTAATTTGCTTGTTTGTTTGCTTCCCAAAGGATTACTAGTCCCTCACCATAAAATTGCAAAGTAATTTATATTCTTCACAATTAGGTTCCCTTAAGAAGAATCACTCAGTAATGTAATTAAAAATGAAAACCTTAACTCCTCATCTTTAAAATGCAATAGTAACAACATTTCCTGGATAGAATATAACATTTCAAGCTTGTTTTTAATTTTGTCTTATGCGTAAGATGGTGCTTTAGTGGTAGACGTTAATTGCACTAAAATGGTAATGCAAAACCACCAGCAACTTGCAGCCATATATCTTATACTTGCTGAGATCAATGCTGTGATTATAATTAAGAATGCATGCTTGTGTCTGAGATAAATCTTCATATTGTGACATGTAAAATAAGATTTAAGATAATTATTTTCTTTCTAGTCTACCCCTAAATCAAAGGAGAATTGTGGAGAGAGATTTTGTGGAAATTAAGTATATAGTGACCTGCCCTTTACAAGAAGTCACTTATCTGGCTCATGTAAACTTGGGGGGGGGGGGACTGCCAAGAAGGTAGATCTTATGTGTGTAAGGAGGAGGCTAGAAAAGTGCTTTGATATCTAGCTCTAGGAATTGGGGGTGTTCGTGAGCACCCTCAAATGTGTGTGCAGTTAGATGGAGAGCATTGGGAAAGTGACAGAAGTGCTAGTGGTGGGGGGTGAGGATGGAAGGCTCTGGCAGCACCTACATATGTCCCCCCTGGAGCTGGGATTAGGGTGGAGTTGACAGAGAAAATTAGAAGGTGGAAAGCCTACCCCTCACCTGAGGAATCCCCATGAGAGCAGGAGTACATCTTTTCCTCACTGCGTCTCTGGGACCTAGAATGCAATAGGCACTCCGCAAATATTCGTTGATGGATTGAATGACCCTCCCTTTACTCAGGTCCCAAGGCTCTAAGATTTGGGAGATGGGGAAGATGCTATCCTACCAAAGAAGCCCCCTAGGATCTGGAAAAATGAGTAGGAAACAGACTGGGGAATGCGTGACTCCCACATAAATATCCTCTGAGATGTTCAAGTCACCCAAGCAAAAGAAGAAAATGGAGCATTTTCTACCCTCAGAAACTGAGAGGAAAAGGGAAAAACTGGAGGGTCCCACAGGACTGGGATGAGAGGGACAGAGCGAGCAGTTTTTATTTATTTATTTATTTATTTATTTTAATTTTTTTAACATTTTATTTTTATTTTTGAGACAGTGAGATACAGAGCATGAACAGGGGAGGGTCAGAGAGAGGGAGACACAGAATCTGAAACAGTCTCCAGGCTCTGAGCTGTCAGCACAGAGCCCGACGCGGGGCTCGAACTCATGGACCAAGAGATCATGACCTGAGCCGACGTCGGCCGCTTAACCGACTGAGCCACCCAGGCGCCCCAACAAGCAGTTTTTAAAGAAGGTATCACTTTAGGGGAACCTGGCTGTCTCAGTCAGTAGAGCATGCAAGTCTTGATCTCAGGGTTGTGAATCTGAGCCCCATGTTGGGTGTAGAGATGACTTAGAAATAAAATCTTTACTCCTGAAATCAATATTGCACCGTATGTTAACTAAAATTTAAATTAAAAAAAAAAAGGAAAATAAAATAAAATAAAATAAAATAAAATAAAATAAAATAAAATAAAATAAAAATAAAAAAGGGTTTCATTTTCTGGTCTGTTCCCTGACCCTTGAAGCAGAAAGGAGATACTGTTAGAGGGTGGCCTGTACGAGGCAATGGTGTGGGCTGCAAAAGGCCAAGGCCAATGTGTTTCGCTGTAGGACTAAGATGGTGAAGGAAAAAACAGGAAACTCCCAAAACTCATTTGGAACCTGGAGCCTGTGAGGTGGTATCTGACCACCATATTGAACGTCTGAATCCTTAGTGAAGGCTTTGCTTTGCCTCTTCCCTGTGTGGTTCAAGATTATGAAAGGTTGGGTCTTTCTTTCCTGCTTTCCTTTTAGAAGGAATTAATGAGCAAAGGAAGATGTGCACATGTGTAAAACCTCCCCAGGCTGGTCAGTGAACCAAGAATGGGGCATCTCATTCTAGTTTTTACAAGAAGGCATCCTTGCCAGTCCTCTATCCTCCACCCAGGCCAGGACTAAGTTGTATGCCATTTCAAACACGGCGGGCACAGTTTTTAAAATCTTCTACCCACCCTTCAGACTTAGAATTTTAAAACCAACCTTTGTTGCTCTGCTTTTAACCCTTTGTTCCATGGAAGTTTCCAGAAAAGCTCAGCAACAGAACCAAAAACTGGGAACGTCCGCAAGACTTCCAAACAACAGCAACAATAAATCGAATATATTAAAAATAAAACCTCACCCAAACATTTTAAAGTTAAAAATGCCAGTGTTTTCCTTAGCTTGAGGCAAAAATGACTTTTTTATTAAACGGGGAAAAGGAGCATGAAATCTCACAGGCCTTTGCCAAAGCTGAAATTCTCTGGGTACGTTTTAAGAAGGAGCAGGACGATGAGTGGGCCACAGAAGGCATGCTGTTTAATTGGAAGTGCATGGGTCTCTTTGGCTCCATCCTCCTAATATTCACCAAGATCTCCCCTGCTTGGCCCTCTTTTTTCATTCCCTGGTGGAGAGGCCTCTGGCGTCAGCAGAGGTTCTTTTGTGGGGAATGCACACTGAAGAGGGCAGGCTCACTGCAGCTGACCAGAAAGGCTCTGACAAAGTATGCCTCCTGTTTCTTGTTTCCCAGTCTTCATGACAACTTCCTACGGATGTTCAGATTACAGGAAGTCCTTATTCGGGAAACAGATGTGTTCCAGAGAGGTCACTGGGTATGGGCCGTGAAGTCACGATTGTCGGGTTTCGAAACTAGATCTACCACTTGTTGGTCGTGCGTCTTGGGCCAGTTAATTAGGTCTGCTTGGCTTAGCTTCACCAGTAAGACAAAGGCCTACTCTGCAAAGCAGTTGGGAAATTAGAGGAGATATTTGTGAAGTACTGGCCAATCAAATACTGCTTTCCTTTTGACTTCAATGATGAATTCAGTGATACAGCCCCATGGGAATGGCCCCCTTGCTCATGAATCGAAACTTTTGATGATAGCAAAGACGTCGAGATTCAGCCTCCAAATTTCAGAGGGACTGAAATATTATGAAATTTCAAGGGTTTAACTAAGAGCTAGCTTACTCCTGACTTTATACATTTTATAAGAGCAAATTGTCACATACTGCCTTTCCTTAACATAGTACATGTTTGCTTAGCAACCAGATTTTTCTGCTTCTGTGGGAGATGGGGCAAAAGCTGGAATCAGTATACAAAGATTCCATGGGATGCTGATTCAGTACAGAAAGACATACAATCTGGAATGTTAAGTCCCTGTCAGAATAACCCAATGACTTCACCTTTTATTTGTCCAGTCAGTCAACTAGCAGAGTAGGAAATGTCCTGGGCATCCCCTTCATGTACTGTGCTGACAAGCATTTGGAGATAAATTTAACTTCATGGACCAATACAGAACGCATTGAAGGCAGCCAGCCCTACGCAAGTACCAAGACCACCCGCCCCTGCAATTTCTCTCAGATGCTGAACATTGATGCTATGATGCTGCTGTGCATTTTCCCCCCGAGAATTCTTTTTTTAACATTTAAAAACTCACATTAATAAAGTCTGCAGGCAAATTAAGGTATAAGATAAATGAATAATAAATTTGGAAGAAAGTGTACGGGAATGTGAATGTCCATTTGAACCATCCAAAGGGATAATTATTGCTGGATTCCTTGAAAAAGTAACATACTTTTCTCCTACAAGGAGAAACTCATCCAACTTCGGCTCAGGTCATGATCTCACATTTCCTGAGTTCAAGCCCTGCGTTGGGCTCTGTGCTGACAGCTCAGAGCCTAGAGCCTACATTGGATTCTGTGTCTCCTTCTCTCTCTGCCCCACCCCCACTTATGTGCACTCTTTCTCAAAAATAAACATTAAGAAAAATTATAAATAAATAAATAAATAAATAATCAGTGTCATGAAATTTCACAAAGACAGCGAAACTGTTCTAGATTAAAGGGGATTAAAGACATGACTACTGAATGCAACACTTGATCCTGGATTGGAACATGGACTGTTTAAAAAAAAAAAAAACAAACCAACAACAACAGGACAGCATTGAAACAATCAGCAAAATCTGAATGTGAACTCTATACCAACTAATGGTAGTATATCAATGTTCAATTTCCTGAATTGGATAATTGCACTGTGGTTTTGCAAGAGAATGCCATTACATACTGAAATATTTAGAGGCAAAGGGTCATGATGTCTGCAAGTTAGTCTCAAGTGGTTCAGTAAAGGGGCGCCTGGGTGGCTCAGTCGGTTAAGTGTCCGACTTCGTCTCAGGTCATGATCTCGTGGTTCATGAGTTCGAGCCCCGCGTCGGGCTCTGTGCTGACAGCTTGGAGCCTGGAGCCTGTTTCCAATTCTGTGTCTCCCTCTCTCTCTGACCCTCCCGCCATTTATGCTCTGTCTCTGTCTTAAAAATAAATAAACATTAAAAAAAAAAAATCAAATGGTTCAGTAAATAATGACATACACACATATATGTATATATACACACATATACACACATATGCATGTACATACATACGTGTATACGTGTGTATATATATATATGTATATGTGCATATATAAATGAAGAGAGACAGAGAGATTTGGACGTCTGTTAGAGTAGCTAGTGTTACTAATAGTGCCTCACCAATTACTTGGCTTTGGAGAAATGTTAAGTAAATCTAGGCGAAAGTTTATGGAAGTTCATTATACTATTTTACCATTTTTATGTAGGTTTAAACTTTTTTTCAAAAATCAAGGTTAAAAAAGACATATGCCCACACACACTTAAGGACCACATCCCCACTCAGTATCAACAAGTGTTAAGGAGAATAGGTCTTTAACATTCCCAAGATATGAACCATAAGACCTTCTTGAATTCTCAAACTGGTTAATATTCATAGAGCATAGCATCCCTCATCAAGTACAGCAAAATGTAACTTCCTGAGCAAGAATGTGTATGTGACAAGCAGAGAAAACAAAGCCACCTTCATACGTGGATGCTAGCAGTTGGCTGGACTTCCTTTAATACGAGGCTTGCTGCAGCGCTCAAAACTCACACCCCACCAAAAATAGAAATGACTGTCAGGGTCACTCACAAAAAGTTGGAATGGCAGTTGTTGAATCTTCAGATGCCAAGAATCCACCTTATTTGGAAATCAGCAGGGGTTCCTTTTTTGAGCTCCATATATTTGGGGTTAGAATGTTTTGTTTGGGAAGTTGGGTGGGTGGTTTGGGAGTCTCAATGAGCTTTCTAGATGAAGGGACTGGAATGTTTGTGGGGGAGATGGTAAAGGGAGTCAAGGAATAGTTGGGGATTGATAGTTGAAGGGAAAAACTAGACAGAGTTCAGCTACAGTTCAACTCAGCCTCCTCTTCCTGCCTGTGGTCCAGCAGCAGTTGCTTTCTCTGTAAAAAGGGACTGCTATGTGCACAGGGAACAAAGACGGAATTTATTGCACTGGGTTAGCCATTGTATATAAGTTATTGTGACTAGATAAAAAGAATATGATGTTTCTAAGCCATCTGCCTAGAGAGAGAAATAGCTGTGTATCAGGCAGTCTTTATAATGGTTTTCATTGTAATGGGATTTTTTTCTTATCAATGGTCAGATATCAGGTGATATACCAGCTTTCCTACTGAATTTTGGATTTCTCCTTCCATAAGTCATTTTTTCTAAAGAGATTGGACCAATTGGGTTATGTTTACTAGTTGACATGTGCCCAGCAAGGTGGAAAAAAAAATTATTAATTTGGGAAAATAGTCACTCCATCATGCCAGAACCCATTCTGTTTTCTTTTTGCCTGCAATGTTTAGCTTGAAGTACTTAAAATGCTATTTACAGCCTTTTGAAACCTCACCCTGGAGTATATTTCCAGTCCATATCCTCTCAACCCTGCTACCACCCAATTCCATGCCCACACTGTAGTCACTAGGATACTTAAGGTTCTCCAAACACATCAAAACTTTGTGACTAGGTCCTTGCTGTTTCCAATTTTGTCTTCTGGAAATGCACCCCTGCCATCTCTACCGTATGAGCTTTTATTTCATCCTTCAAAGCTCAGCTCAAATATCACCTCTTATGGAATGAATACCTTCCATGACTCTTCCTCCTTCCCTAATCCCAGGCACAACGAATCACTTCTTTTTCTGTCCTCCAATGGTACCTTATTCAATCCTCTATTGACATAGTCTTCTGGAATTAACTTCCCAAATAGATTTTTAACAACTTAGGGATAGAGACCCTGTTTTATACATCTACATTTTCTGTACCCAGAACAATTGAGGCTACATAGGTTTTCAAAACTGTGTGTCGAAGGAATGACTCAATCGATGAAGCAATCAATGGCTAGAGAAATTGCTACTATATGAACGGTCTTGGCCACAGGTTAAACATTCAACACACATGAACACAACATAACGACAGCCTCTGTTTACTGAGTACCTACTTTCTGCTGGCACATTTTATCTTACATCAATTCTCCTACATGATTATTATGTTCATTTTACAAATGAATAAACCAAGTTATGTAGGAATCCCCTGTGGCTGGGGTCCTCTCCTTTGTCTCCCTTTGGATGATATCCCTCAACACCTTTGGGGCACGATGACTAGGATAAGGAAGAAATCTTCCAGTCCCTCAGAGCCTATTCCTATGGCTCTCCCTAGCATCCTCCTGCTGACCAGGGGCCACCATTAGCTACTAAAGGTAGCTTTGATACAAATAATACTCTGCATTCTCCTGGTATTAATAGTTCTTGGAATCATAGTTTCTCCTCCTCATCACATTCTGAATCCCTGAGCTAGACAGATTTGGGAGCAACATTTCTAGAACATGCTACAGGTCATTCTGGAAGGCCTTGGAGTCCAACTCAGGTATAAACTCTGTAGTGATTCTCTACAAGCACTGAGGAATGGTTTGGACTATTCAGTAATATAGCCTTTCCTGCTGAGTGCACTAGGGCCATTCTTCAAAGTTCTAGGAAATATGTTGGCTCCCATCCATCACACCTTCTCCATTATCCCTAAGGCCATTTGCTCTACACACCATCCCACTAATGATCTAATGATACTTGGTAGTCAGAAATGTATTCTTACTCAATATGTGCCATCTTTATTCCTCGTCCAAGGAAGTGGCAGGGCCCTCCCTAGTGTCAGCATTTGTTAATCAGATTCACCCAAATGAAAAGTGCTTGGAATTTGCCAATTCACTTGGCAATGTGGATATTCAGAATGTAAAGGACAACAAGGCATAAATAGAAAACAACTGAAAACTCCTTCTTCAAAAAAATGCACATGCCTTAATAACAGCTAAATAAATCCAACCTTCTTGGTCATTTTTTTCCCCCATGGATTACTTGCTTTAAAACAAAAATAAGGGAGTGCCTGGGTGGCTCAGTCAGTTAAGCGTCCAACTTGTGATTTCAGTTCAGATCATGATCTCATGGTTCAGTTCATGAGATTGAGCCCCACCCAGGATCTGCACTAACAGTAAGGAGCCTGCCTGGGATTCTCCCTCTCTCTCTCTCTCTCTCTCTCTCTCTCTCTCTCTCGTGCATGCATTTGTGCTCACTCGCTCTCTCTCTCTGTCAAAATAAATAAACTTAACAAATAATGAAAAAATGAAAAAATTTTAAATAAGAATAAGAAAAGGAAAAATATAATTCACAGAAAACAAATCAAGCATTTATTTTAACCAGCACACTATTCCTCTAGTTAGGCAGTTTGTATAAGTGCTCCCTAATCTTCAGGTGAAAAGGTTTCAGGTGACTGATATAAGAAATGGTCTCCTGGAGACCCCAGCCTACCACCAGTCTGAGAGATACAGACTCACTGTGGAAAGGTCCTCCTGTTTGGGTGCCCAAGGGCAGGGTGAGACATTAGCCACCTCATATCTACCTTTAAACACAAATATTCTAGAGATATGAATAGACATTTTCACAAAGAAGATATCTGAATGGCCAATATGCACATGAAAAGATGCTCAACGTGATTAGTCATCAGGGAAATACAAATCGACCCCATAATATATACCATTTCACACCTACTAAAATGGCTCTAATCAAAAAAACAGACAATATCAAACACTGATCAAGATGTGGAGAAACTGAAACCTTCATTACATTGCTGGTGAGAATGTGAAATGGTACAGCCAATTTATAAAACAGTTCAGCAATTTAAACTTGAAGCCTAAATTTACCCCACAACCCAACAAATCCACGCCTAGAGAAATTCACTCAAGAGAAATGAAAACGTATGTCCACACAAAATTGTGCATATAAATGTTCATAGTAGCATCACTTACAATAGCCAAAATGTGGAAACAATGCAGATGTCCATCAACTGGTGAATGGATAGATAAAATGTGGCACAGCCCAACAACAGAACGGTACTCAGCAATGAAAAGGAATGAAATAATGATACCTGCTACAAATGAAAGAACCTCAAAAGCATGACAGTAAGTGAAAGAAGTCAGATGCAAAAGGCCACTTCATTTATACAAAATGTCCAGAAAAGGCAACTCTATAGAGACAGAAAGTAGATTACTGGTTGCCTGGGGCTGGGAGTGAGAAGACAGATTAACTGTAAATGGGCACAAAGGATCTTGAGGGGGTGCTAGAAATGTTCTAAAACTGGATTATGGTGATGGTGGTACAACTCGGTAAATTTACTAAAACATCGTTAAGTTGTACACTGAAAATGCGTGAATTTTATGGCATGTCAAGTATACCTAAATACAGTTATTTAAAAAAATAAATAACAATTGGGGCACCTGGGTGGTTCAGTTGGTTAAGTGTCTGACTTCAGCTCAGGTCATGATCTCACGGCTCGTGACTTCAATCCCCGCTTCAGGCGTTGTGATAGCTCGGAGCCTGGAGCCTGCTTTGGATTCTGTGTATCTCTCTCTCTGTACCTCTCTCACTCGCACTCTGTTTCTCTCTCTCTCTCTCTGAAAAAATAAATAAAACATTTAAAAAACCTTAAAAAATAATAAGATAAAATAAAAATTCAAAAATAATAAGAAACTAAAACATTTTAAAGAGTTACATTTTATACAACACCAGCAGCTCCTTGGGGTCCTAAGCTGTGTGAGGCCCCTGGAATCCACTGTTCCCAGAGGGCTGGTAGGGGTACCTTCCACTGCACTGGCCAGGTTTCCACCACTCTTAAACCTGTATGGACATTTTGCAGAGATGCTGGACCATCCAGAGGACTATTCCCACCAAATGCATGCTAATTCCCAGCATGGCAGACAGACAGTTCTTACACATCCCTGGGTTGCACTGGGACAGGCCCCCTGGGGTTGGGGATGGCATTCACGTGGGAAGTCGTGGTGGGGGTCTGTTGGTGTCAAGCAGTTGCCATCCTGCTCTTATTTCAGGAATACTGATTCCCTGGGGTCCTTCTATTGTCTTTCCCCATAATCCCAGTTGGTTCCATTTTCTTTCTTAAACAAAGGATACTTTCTGAGCAGTCACTGAGTATACCAAGTACTGCATATATTGCTGTTCTTAAACACTTCTATGACACTTAAGGCTGGATACTCTTCTATGTGCTTTACAAGAGTTAACTCATTTAATCTTCAATAGCATGAGGTATGTATACTATTATCAGCCCCATGTTAACAGAAAACTTGTCCCGGTCAATATTGCAGAGCTTGGATTTGAATGCAGACCATGCTGGGGCACCTGGGTGGTGCAGTCGGTTAAGCTTCCGACTTCAGCCAGGTCACGATCTCACGGTCCGTGAGTTCGAGCCCCGCGTCAGGCTCTGGGCTGATGGCTCAGAGCCTGGAGCCTGTTTCCGATTCTGTGTCTCCCTCTCTCTCTGCCCCTCCCCCGTTCATGCTCTGTCTCTCTCTGTCCCAAAAATAAATAAACGTTGAAAAAAAAATTTTGAATGCAGACCATGCTCTAGACTCTGTGCTCTTAACTAGTATATACCAAAAATACCATTTTTTAAAAATTTTTTAACATTTACTTTTGAAAGAAAGACAGAGCATGAGTGGGGGAGGGGCAGGAAGTGAGGGAGACACAGTATCCAAAGCAGGCTCCAGGCTCTGAGCTGTCAACACAGAGCCTGATGCAGGGTTCGAACCCACAAACCATGAGATCATGACCTGAGCTGAAGTTGGACGCTTAACTGACTGAGCCATCCAGGCACCCCTACCAAAAATACCACTTGTGTCTAATTCTGCAAATTATTTAGTGAAGCTCATGCTTCCAATCTCTATTTAAGAACAAAAAGACAGCTAGTATTTGCAGATTTTTCAATTTCCAGCTGAGAGCTTTTACTCCATTATACAATGACTGCCTCTTCCCAGGCTTTTTCTTCTACGTCAATGTTTCTCAAACTTGAGCATGCATCAGAATCCCCTGGAGGAGCCCTCAGGATTCCTGGGCCCCACTCTTAGGGTCTCTGGTTCAGCAGGGGTGGGCCTGAGAATCTGCAGTTCTAACGAGTTCCCAGGTGATGCTGACGTTTCTAGTCCAGCTGCCACACTTGGAGAACCCGTGCCCTACACCAATCCAATCCACCCCATCCCAGGAAATTCTGTACAGTGATAGTAATACCACAAAACAAGGTTTTGTTATTAAATTAGATGTGGGCTGTCCAGGCCAATGCCAGGGGCTAAAAAGATGGGCTCACACATTTTCCATTTGGCTTCTACTCACTATTACAGTTGACCCTTGAACGTGAGGGTTAGGGTGCTACTCCTCTTCCCCGCAGAGTAAAAAATCCATGTATAACTTTTGACTCCCCCAAGACTTAATCACTAATAGTCTACCATTGCCCAGAAGCCTTACCAATAATACAGTCGATTAACACATATTTTGCATGCTCCATGTATTAAATATTGTATTCTTACAATAAAGTAAGCTAAGGAAAAGAAAATGTTAAGAAAATCATAAGGCAGAGAAAATACATTTACAGTACTGTGCTGTAAAAAATCCACGTATAGGTGGACCCAGGCTATTCAAACCCATGTTGTTCAAGGGTCAACTGTATATACCTAATAAAACTCAAAATGTCTACATTTGTATCAACTACTACAAGGCTTAACACAGAAAGGCCAGAGATCTGGGATCACACAGACCTGGGCAAAATCTCAGATCCTTTCATTGACATTGAGACTAAGTCATCATATGTAAACATGGTGGTGACAGGTGACTTCAGGGCTTTACTGTATCGTGATCCTAAACATGTAAAAGTGTCCAGCACATACAGGCACTCAGAAAGGGTTATGGCATGACTGAAACTCTGTTAGGGAAGAAGTGAGTTCAACAGCAGGGGAAAGAGACCCTAAATGACGGTGACCTAAATAAGACAGAAGTTTATTTCTGACTCACATAGAAGTCATCAGGAGCCAGACTTCATCTCTCTTTTTGATCCATCTCTAAGATGGCTCCTCACTAGATCCACATTCTAGCAAGTGGAAAGAGGTACATGTCACTTCTGTTCATATCCCATTTGTAGAACTTATGCATATGGCCACACTTAGGTACCTTTCCCAGCCTACCACAGAACTAACTAACAATCAAGAATTTTCTAATTACAGAAAAAAGGAAGGGCAGATACTGGGGACAATTTGCAGTTTCTATACATACGTTTCTTTATTTGATGTAGAAAGGCTGGGATGTTAGAGAAGGAGGTAAAGAAACCAAGAGAAGGACAAGTACAAACAAGGCACAGTTCTCATCCTCAGAGGCAACACAAGTCCTGAGCAAGATTCAGCATGTTGGAAGCTGGAAGCAAGACAGAAAGACAGATGAAAGACATCAGGTCAAGGCTGGGTAACAAGCCACAAGGCTGACCTGCCACTTAACCACACAGTACTGATGAATAATCACTCAAGTTGTCTTCTGGCCTTCATGGGCTGAACCAGCCAATGGGGTCCAGCCAAACTATGGGGAGGAAGGAGGCAAGGTAGGGTCTAGACTGGACAAGGCCCTGACCTTCCCATGATCCAGATCTCCTGGGCCACCACCTTAGCCCAGTCACCATCATATCTGGCCTGAAACTCGGCAGTAAGTCTCCCAACCCATCCCCTGCCTTCCCTCTCGACCATCCCCCAATTTTTTGTGACAGTGGGAATAGTAGGCTTCCAACTACCTCTGATCAGGTCCCCTTGCTTCAGAGAAAAGGCTTTCCCTTCATGCCCCATGCCCACCCAATGTAGCCAAAATCTACAACCTGTCATCTGGAGGATAACAAGGGCCCAGGACTCTTGGTCGGTAGGTTCATGGGGGTGTTAGCACTTGAGGACTGTTTGGCACTGAGCCCTCTTCATAGAAATCCTAATCCCTGAGCTGCAGGATCCTTTTACTTACTGCCAGCCACTTTGAGATCTCGAGAACTTTCATCCCTCCCTTTCATATAGAGATATCCCTCTGCTGCCTTCTCTTCCCTCTTACCCTGGTTCCCAGGTTTCCAGCAGGCTATACACTAGGATGACCTGAGAAGCTTTTAAAACTCTTGATGCCTGGGCCCTACCACAAACCAACTGAATCAGAATTTCATCCCAGCTTCTCAGATTCAAATAACCTGAGATGGAGCCTGGGCATCCATATTTTAAGAAGCTCCTCAAGTTACTCTAATGGGCAGCCAGGGTTAAGAACCACTGCTTTATAAGTCACTCCCGAGAGCAGGGAAACAGACTTAGAGTTCCACAAATAGACAGTTGTTGAAAGACAGTATTTCTAATTCAGATCTCTAGGATGCCCTTGTGCTAAGCAACAAGCTAGCACTTCTCTAACTTTGAAGTGCAAAGGAGTAACTATAGCTGGGGGCTTCTGTTAAAACACAGATCCTGATGCACTAGGTCTGGGTAGAAGCTGAGATCCTGCATTTCTGACAAGCTACCAGGTGATACTAATGCTGCTACTCCCCCACCATACTTTGAGTAGCATGGCAATAAGCTATATGGCTTTCAGAATCAGAAGAGAGGCACAGAGTGACCGTGACACTGTCGTCATCCCCAGTGCATAATTAGCTCTCTAGCACACTTGTGCTCCTTATTCCCTCCCACGAATCTGGCAAACCGTGGCACTTTGAGGATGTAGGCCTTCTGATGCAAGGTGGGACAGGAATTTTGCCCATGTCCATTTGCTTCTGGGCCCTCGTGTAACTTACCTTCCTCCAGTCATCTCTGCCTCTTGGTGTCCTGGAACCAGACACAAGCAGCATTTCATTCTGCCTTTGGCCCTCCTCACACTGGACTGGAGTTCAGGTTTTTGGCCCAACCTCCCTTGCCCTGTCCTCAGTGTTGTGTGGCCTCCTGTTTTCATGCCTCTGTTTCTACCTGACTCTGTTGAGCTCACTCCTCTCCTGGTTTTTCAAGCTGCCATCAACCATGGCCCATCAAGACCAGATTCTCTCTTCCCAAACTCACCTTGTTTTAATTGAATAACTAAGTCAGGTTCAGAGTTCTATGCCTGTAAGGCCAATAGAGACCTTTTAAAACCTTCAAAGGAGAATCCATGTAAACCCAAAATCTGTACACCCAAATTTACCGGGATGGCCTTGTCAATGCCTTCTCCTCATCTCTATCCACATCAATGTTGATTCCAGATTTGTCCCAAAGACCTTGCTTCTCTCACATTCAAATATAACGTTCATTTGTGCTTATTTAGGGCCCAATGACTTGGCTTGGCCTTCCTGTCACTCCAGCTCTGGTGTCTAGCCTCAGCCCATTCCCTATGCCCAGCCCCACTACTCCCTTCTTGGCATTGACCATTTGAAGCCCCACTATAGAACCCACAAAGGGATGACTGCACAGCACCAACACCCATCACTTTGTTAGCCATGCTGTCTCTCCTTGCACCCAGAAGCACCATCTCCTTCACCTACAGAATCCTGCCAGGTAGAACAAGGCACTACAGTGGCCTGCAACCCAAGTAAGCAATTACTGAAAGCTGGTGTACAAGCTTTCAACAAGTAAGCGTAATCGTTTTGTAGTCTTGTAGAGAAGTGATACTATACTATAATTATGTAAGATGTAACCATTGGGGGAAATTGAGTGAAGAGTATAATGGGACCTTTCAAAACCCATCCTTACAACTTCCTATAAATCTATAATTATTTTCAAATAAAAGTTTTTCAAAAGAAAAAGAGAGAGAGAGAGAGAGAGAGAGAGGGGAGGGGGGAGTGCAAGGGGGTGATATAGGGGGAGAGATACAGGGAGAGGAAGAGGTAACATCCAAACTTTAATGTGTATGTAAATCAGTTGGGGTATTTATTACGATGCAGATGCAGATTAAGTAGGGCTAGGGCAGGGTCTGAGACTGCATTTTCTAACAAGCTCCCAAGGGAGGCCTATACTTCTCATGAATCTTCCTTTGAATAACAAGGTCATACAGAACATGCTTTTTGAGTGAAATGTTTTGAGGGCACCTGGGTGGCTCAGATGATTAAGATCTGACTTTGGCTCAGGTCATGATGTCACAGTTCGTGAGTTCAAGCCCCACACTGGGCTCTGTGCTAACAGTGTGGAACCTGCTTCAGATCCTCTGTCTCTGTCTTCTTCTCTCTCTCTCAAAAATAAACAAACAATAAAAAAAAGAAATGTTTTCAGTCAGCTAAAAATTAACATGCTTTTAAAATACATATCTCTAGGTCAATTCAATACCCTTTTCAAAATTCCTAGCTGGGTGCAGTTACTGCCCTAGTTTATGTCCATCATCAAGTATAATAATTCATTCACACTTGCCCTGAACGCTTACAATGAAATCAGATACCTCCCTCCAGGCTCTGAATCCCTCCCCCTCAAGCAGGCATAGCCCAGGCTTCCTCCCTGACTGTTTTGGCCCAACAAATGGGTTCTCTTGATAGTCCCTTGAGCCTTGGCCTAGCAATAAGGGTCTGCCTTCCAGTAGCCTAGGCCCTTGTGACTCAAAATTTCCCTGGCAGCTTATTCCTTTGGGAAAAGGGCTATGCCTCTATCCTGCATTGACTGAGGCACTAGCCAAGAGACTGGTGCCAGCCTAACACGAGGAACCAGACCTAGGCTCAGTTTCCTACTATGGCAGATGATATGGGAATTAGGAATCTTGGGGTGGGGGGTGGGGGGGAAGACTCCAAGAAGGTCAAGACCTGTGTCAAGTGTCATGTTTGGCAAACTCAGAAATAGGTGAAATGGACCCAGAAAAGGGATTGTAAACAGCCTTTGATTGGTCTTGATCTACAAGTGAGTAATGAGTGTGTTGGGTGGGAATAATAAGCCAGAGGCAGAATAGACACTCACTGACCTCAACTTTTCCATCTCTTCCTAGATTTTGTATGAACTATAATGTGCATTCAGTGCCCTCATAGGAAACTATCCCTGTGACAGTTTGCTACTGACATAAAGTTTAGAATCAAAAATAATCTCAGCCCCCTCAGAGTCTGTCAATGGACAAACAGGTAAAAAAGATGGAGAGTCCAAGCTATACAATAAGTAAGTCCTGGGGAGGAAACATAGAGCATGGAAACTATAATTAATAATACTACATTGTATATTTGAAAGTTGCCGAGGGAGTAGATCTTGAAGGTTTTCATCACAAGGGAAAAAGAAGAAATTTTTGTAACCACGCATGGTGATAGATATCAACCAGACCTATTGTGGTAATCGTTTCACAAAATGTACAAATGTCAAATCATTATGTTGTACATGTGAATCTAACATAATGTTGCATGTTAATTATATCTACATTTTTCAAAGATATGAATAGCTAGATAAATAAATGAGAAATATCTGTGAAATGCCTGGCACATATTTTTAAGGGTGCAATTCAGTGATTTTTAGCATATTGGCATTCTTAATGTTCAGAAATATTAGATGCTGTCATTTTTAGTTTTTACTGGAGTCACATAATCACTATATTGTGAGCTCCCTAAGCTTGCGTTTATTCATTTCTGAAACTTTGTAACACCTGGTACTGTCCTTTGTACATTGTAGGTGCCAAATAAATGATGAGCACAAGGAAAACAAAGATGTGGTATGTGTATTATACACACGTGTATATATATTATATATATAATGTATATGTAATACACATACAACTGGAATATGAGCCATGAGAAAGAAGGAAATCCTACCCTTTGTAACAACATGAGAACGTTATGCTGAGTGAAATAAGTCACAGACAGACAAATGGTATCAGTTATATGTAGGGAAAAAAAAAGTCAAACTCACAAAACAGTACACAAGTGGCTGCCAGGAGGTAGGGGTGGGGGGAAATACAGAGAGGTTGGTAAAAGGGTCCAAACTTTCAGCTATAAACATAAATAAGGTGTGAGGATCTAATGTACCGCATGGTGATTATAGTTGATAACACTGTATTGTATGAATGAAATCAGAGAGAACTCAACGTTCTCACAAAAAACATTTACAACGATAAATATGTGAGATGATGGATGTGTTAATGAAGTAAATGGGGAAGGATCCTTTCACAACGTATGCAATGTGATCAAATCATCACAATGTACACTTTAAATAAGTTACAATTTTATTTGGAATTATACCTCAATAAAGCTGAAAATAATTGAGGCTCAAACTTGAATTTTTTAAAGGTGCCAAATCTATAGCAACCATTTATAAACTGCATTTAACTAGAGACCAAAAGAGAAAGTTTAAAGGTAATCTCACAGCAATCATAAACACAGAATTTATATGCATATATATTAAAAATCATGCATGCTTATTCAATAACGTCTCATTTTACCTCCATGTCTGGAGGAAAGAGCCTGAAATTAAAACACAGGCAACTCATTATAACCTTTTGAGACACAAATCCCCTCCAGTTCCAAGACACCAGTGGACACTAGCTGGTGACAAAGAAATGAACCTACAAATGAACCAAATCGTTGGCAGGTCTGGTAGTCAAAACCCACAGCAGGAAAACCAATTCTCCAAGTTTTAGAATGCAAATGAGAAAATAAAAACAAAACACAGAGGCGTGGAGATGATCTGGCATCAGGCTTCTTTTAGGAGTTTAGATGAAGTTAATGGGTAACAATTGTACAGGGTCCCAAATATGCTGCATTAGCTACGATTTGAAATGGGGAAAATAGAGCTCTCGGAAAATTACCACATAAAACACCACATCTCCCCAAATACCCAAAGTAAAATTAAAAACCTCAGAAAATAGCTTGATACCGAAACACTGGCTGAATGAGAAGATTTAGGCAGCAATTAGCTTGAGTTTGAGAGGCCTAGGCTGGCCACATAGCCGTGTTTACATTTTCCCACATTGCACCATGCTGTGAATTACGGTTAAACTCCAGGTCCCCAGGAGGAAAGAGGGGCACAACTTTCCCCTTCCCCTGCTTCAATACAAGTGAAGGCCTCCAGCACAGAGTCAAGTATGGAGGGGCTCTTGCTGCATTGCCCCACACCTCCTCCCCAATATCCACCTTCCAGATCCCCTGAGGGCAAAACCTGGAGTCTGTGTTACTGAAAAACTCACTGCACTACGAATCAGAAGAAACAGACTGTGATGGAAAACAGCTTCTTTCTCCTTGCCGGTTCTCAGCTTTTACAAGAGTTTGTTCATAGTGGAGTATAAATTAACCCAAGAAATTGAAATCGGATATAGCTCAGGCCTCTAAAGGTGACCGGAGCGGGTGAGGATCTGGGAAAGGCTGCCCTGTCTTGTCAGAATTCTGGGAGGGCTAGTGCACAGGGGCAGATGAAACCAAATGCCGCCAGCCTGCGGCCTCTTCCAGGTCCTCAGGCATCCCCCATACGAGAGCCACGGCCACCAGTCTAAATGAAAGGGTGCTCTTGCCCTGGGCTGCCATCCTCCAGGCCCCCGGGGCAGCCTTCAGCTGCTAAAATCAGAATGACTCTTTGGAATTGCTAATGCCAAACTTCTTCCTTCAAAGGGAAAAAGAATTCAGAGGCTGCCACAGGCAAAACTGCCAAGTACACAGAATTGTCTCTTTCAACCCCTCACCCCCTTTTCCAGATAACATTTGCTTTTTAATGGCTGCTTCTAAAGCCTCAACTCCACCTACCCCAGGCTTCCCCTCATGCTTGGAGAAGGCTACCTCCTCATCCTCTGCATGGGGCCAGCCCTGGAGAAGTGATCGCTGATTGCTGTGAACCCCGTGCTTTCTGTTCTGCAGGGAAGTCCCGCCGAGAAGAAATCTAGTCTTTGCTCTTTCTCAAATGGACAGCAGCTCTCTGAAATGAAATCCTCCAGCAGGATCAAACGAATACAAAAATGCAAAGGCAAAATCAATTTTGCCTGATAGGAGAATGGATATACTTTCTGGGATGCAAACTATTTCATCAAGCCCAAGAGACACCAGGAAAAGGGAAAAGGGAAAAGCTACTTGGCAGACAACAGCATGGACTTTTACTGCTGTATCTTCTCCTCACTTTAACAGGATCATGAAAGAACAAAGAACCCAAATCAAAGCTATTTAGGAACAAGGAAATCATCAAACCCTTCACTGAAGCCTATTGATTCTAACTCAGCCCTCTTTGCTGAAGACTGCCAACTGTTCCTTTTTCCTTCCCCCAAATTGGCTGGGGGACTTTTATTTGTCACATACTATGCTATGTCTGGGATGGGGCTGCCAACAAATTAGAACCAGCGCCTGCCCTCATGGAGGTTATGGCCAAACAGAAAAGACAGGCAAGAGAGATAAACCTCAGGAGATGTTCAGAGTGCCAGGAGGCCCACCCCCAAATAAAGGCCCTCTTGCATCTCTGTGTTTTAACAAGCCTTTCAGGATTCTGGTGCATGCTCAAAGTTGAGAACCACTGTTCTAGGCAGAAAAGTCCATGACTTTGCAATCTCTGAGTGCCTTAACCCCTCAACATGGGCTTTACACACATTATTTCACTTTACAGTCCCAGGGGCTAATAAAAGCCTGCAAGGCAGATGTATTACTGAAGATAATGCTAGCTGCTGTAATGAATAAACCTAAAATTTCACTAGCTTAACACAGTTTATTCCTGGCTCGTATTATAGTCCCAGACAGTTGTCCATTTTGACAGTGACAGAAGGAGACTCTGCTCCACGCAGTTATTGAGGGACCCAGGCCAATGGAAGCTTTGCCACTTTCATCACTAGGCTTCCAAGGTCACCAGGGAGTCAACACAGAGCCAGCAGGTGAGAGAGGAGAGCAAGGAAAATACATCCCTTCTTCATAGGTACCTCAGCCAGGAAAGGACACACATCACTTCCACTCACATTCCATCGGCAGTCACACGGGCCTCACCTAGATGCAAATGGTTCTGAGAAATACAGTCCCTGCCTGGAAAGTTGCTTCCTACTCACTACTGTATACTCTGGAAGGGTTGTGTAAATTTTTGATGGGCAGCTGTCATCTCTACCATAGCAGAGGTTACAGTTTTTGCAGATGAACAAAGGTTTGGCCAGATTAAGAAATTCACTGGACGTCACATAGCTTATAACACCGGAGGGAGAGGAGCACTTGGGTGGCTCAGTCTGTTAAGCGACCAACTCTTGATTTTGGCTCAGGTCATGATCTCGTGGTTTGTGAGTTTGAGTCCTGCATCAGGCTCTGCACTGACAGCACAGAGCCTGCTTGAGATTCTCTCTCTCCCTCTCATCTCTCTCCATAAATAAATAAATAAATAAATAAATAAATAAATACATACATACATACATACATACATACATACATAAATAAATAAAAATTTTAAAAAATAAAGCTGGAAGGGGAATTCAAACCACAGTCTAATCCCATACCCCTGCTCTTTAGAATCCCGCATCATCATGTCCATAGTCACCCTCTGTGCTAGGCTGAATAATACCTCCTCCCTCAAAAGCTATCCACATCCTAATCCCTTGACCTGTGACCATGTCACTTTACATGGCAAAAAAGACTTTGCAGGTGTGATTAAATTAAGGATCTTAAAGAGATTATCCAGGTGAGCCCAGTGTAATCACAAGGGTCCTTATAAGGAAGGAGAAGGTAGTAGAGTTAAGGTCAAAGAAAAAAAAAAGAGATATACTAATGGAGCCAGAGAGGAGTGATGTGCTTCAAAGATGGAGGAAGAGACCACAAGCCAAGGAATGTAGGCAGCTTCTAGAAGCTGGAAAAGGCAAGGAAATAGATTCTCCCCTGAACCCTCCAGAAGGAATACAGCCCTGCTAATACCTTGATTATGGACTTCTGAATCCAGAGCTGTGAGAGAATAAATTTTTGTTTTAAGCCAGAAAGTTTGTGGTAATTTGCTACAGCAGCAATAACCCTCTCAGCACCATGGTTTTTGGTTGGATAACTTGGTAATAGCCACCCCTTGGCAGGACCCCAAGATCTCTTCGTTCCACTTTTCATCAGTCCCACCCAACAAAAAGTCCTACCCTCACCTGGGTCCTCCTACCCACCCAGAAGCAATAGAGCTTACCAGGAGAATCATGTGTCCTCACATTATCAGAACTTCACACACAGCCCAGATGTCAATTAAGTAGCATTGAAAAATACTGAAAGAATATAACTAACATTTTAAAAGTTCTTGAAAACTCCCATTCATGATTATTTTAAAGGCTCAAAACACTAGGAATAGAGGAAAAGGTCTTCAACTTGATAAAGGACATCTACAAAAAGTCTCCAACATCATACATAACAGTGAAAGACTGAATGCTTTCCCTCTAAGATCAAGAATAAGAAAAGAATGTCCATTCTCACCATTCTTACTCAACATAGTACTGGGAGTCCTAGTAAGCATAATAAGGCAAGAAAAGGAAATAAGACGCATATAGCTTTGAAAGAAAGAAAGAAAAAAAACAGCCCCAGTTTGCAGATGACATGATTGTATAAACAGAAAATTCCAAGGAGTCTACAAAAATAATCCTAGAATAAGTGAATTGAACAAGGTTGCACACACAAATGATCATACCACTTATATAAACTAACATTAAACATATGGAAACCAAAATTTAAGACACAATATCATTTACACTTACTACAATGAAATACTTACATACAATCTTAGAAAAACATGTTTAGGATCTGTATCCTGACAATTACAAGATGCTAATAAAAAATCAAAGAAGACCTAAATAAATGGAGATACACCATGCTCATAGATTTGAATACAAAGCATAATAAAGATATAAATTCCCTTCAAACTGAAATTTATAGGCTTAGTACAATTACTATCAAAATCCCAGCAAGGTTTTTTGCAGACATAGATAAGACTATTATAAAATCTATACGAAAAGGCAAAGGACCTAGAATGGCTAAAACATTTTTTACAAAGAATAAAGTGGGAGGAATCACTGTACCTGATATTAAGACTTCCTACATGGCTAAAATAATCAAGACAGCATGATATTGGCAGAGGGATAGACATCCAGATCAATGAAACAGAAAACAGAACCTAGAAATAGAGCCACACAAACATGCCAACTGATTTCTGACAAAGGTGCAAAAGCAAGTCAATGGAGAAAAGACAGACTTTTCAACACATGGTGCTGGAGAAATTAGACATCCACAGGCAGAAAAAAAAAATGAACTTCAACCTAAGCTTCACACCATAGGCAAAAATTAACTCAAAATGGACCATGGACTTAAATGTAAAACATAAAGCTATAAAACTTTTAGGAAAAAATTAGGAGAAACTCTTTGGGATCCAGGCCTAGGCAAAGAGCTTGTGCACTTGGCAACAAAAGCACAGTCCATAAACAAAAAATGTATAAATTGGACCTCATAAGATTAAAAACTTCTACTCTGGGAAGGACTATTAAAAGGGTAAAAAGACTAACTACATACTGGAGGGAAATATTTGCAAACCACAGATCCAACAAAATATTTGTATCTAGAATATGTAAAGAACTTCCACAATTCAACATTAAAAAAACAACAACCCAATTAGAAAAGGGGCGAAAGACATGACCAGACATTTCACCAAAGAGAATTTACATGTGACATGTATGCATTTGTAGGGATGTTCAACATCATTAGGTGCTACAGAAATGTGAATTAAAACCACAATGAGATATCATTGCACATCTATCAGAATGCTGAAAATAAACAGCAGTGAAAACACTAATTGCTGGTGAGGATACAGAGAAAATTAAGCACTCATACGTTACTGGTGGAAATGTCAAATGGAAAATGGTTTGGCAGTTTCACATAAATATAGAGAGGCATTTACCATACAACCCAGAATTTCCCATATCCCAAAGAAGTGGAAACTTATGTTTATTCAAAAACCTGTACATAAATGTTCACAGCAGCTCATATTCATATTGTATTCATGGAATACTACTCAGCAATAAAGAGGAATGAACTGTTGATATAGGCAACAACTTAGATAGAACTCAAGGGAATTATGTTAAGTAAAAAGCCAACCTCAAAAGACTACATTCCCTGATTTGATGTATATAACACTCTCCAAATAACAAAACTATAGAGATGATGAATAGAGTGGTTGCCAGGGGTTAGGGATTGTGAGGGAGGGGTCTGTGGCTATAGAGAGGTAGCATGAGGGAGCCTAGTGGTGATAGAAGAGTTCTGTATCATTAGTGCGATGGTAATTACACGAAGCTACACATGCAATAAAATTTCATGAAGCTACACACACACACACACACACACACACACACACACACACACACACGTATAATCTGCAATATCTGAATAAGGTCTGGTTTTGATATTGTGCTGTAGTTGAGCATGGATGACAGAGGTAGAGTGTAAGATGCATAGTACCTTCCTGTACATGTGTTTGTAACTTTCTGTGGATTCAGAATTATTTCCAAATAAAAAGTTTACACATAAAAATAAGAAAATATTTTTCACAGTTTACAAAATGATGTCACAAGCATCATTTGATCTCATATGAGCCTCACGATAACACAGGAAGATGCCTAGGGCAGATTTCAACCCCATTGTACACATGGACAATGAGACACAGATGATCAGTTGCCCCAGGTCACCCAGTTGCTAAGTGATAGTGAAAACAGGTAGCTGACCTCACCCATGATGATCTCCCAATCCAATGCTCTCACTGCCCTCTTCCCACATAGCAGGAATGAATTTTAATGTCAGGAATTCAACTGTACCAGAAATGTCCCACTTTCTTGTATTCTTTGAATCAGAGTAAATCAGGTTCTAAGTACCCATTCCATCATGGTTGTAGGAAGTCTGATTTTTGGCATTATTAGGTTCCCTCCCCTGCCCTGGAGTCACACACAGACCTGGGGCTTCTGGATACCCAGGAAATAGGCAAAGGCATCTTGAATTTACCATGATATCAGCTCCATCATCATCATGTTGGTACACATGGTACATAGAAATCTGGGTACCCAAGGTTCCAAACCTTACCAAGGCACATTGCCCTAGGATGTAAAAGCTTCTAAGATGCTAAGAGAAGGAACAATTCAAGATACCACTGTTGGCCAAGTTTCCTTTAATGAAGGTATCATAACCTATCTTCCCTACTCCATCCATCTCATTAAGAGATGCTCTTCTAATAAAATGTTACTTCTTATATTTAATAATTATTTATTATTTATGGTTACAGAGAGCACATTTTGAATTTGCATACATGTTTTGTTGCTGAGATATTTGATACAGTGATCAATAAAACACTGTCAAGCATAAAAATACATTATATCAGGATAAAATTCTGTGGGGGAAGCAGAATGGAAATATAATTTCAAGGAGTAAAAGAAATGATGTAAAATATCTGACAGTTAAAGAGTTTGTCTTGGGGGTGCCTGGGTGGCTCAGTCAGTTAAGTGTCTGACTGTGGCTCAGGTCATGATCTCACTGTGAGTTCAAGCTCCACGTCGGGCTCTGTGCTGACAGCTCAGAGCCTGGAGTCTGTTTCAGATTCTATGTCTCCCTCTCTCTCTGCCCTTTCCCTGCTCATGCTCTGTCTCTGTATCAAAAATAAATAAAAACATTACAAAAAATAAAAAAATAGTTTGTCTTGTACTTTTAAAAGGGATAATGGTGGCTGCCACGTCAAAATGATATTTCAATTCTAGTAGGTACCATATAAGAGTTTTATTTTTAAATACCGATATTTACAATATACTGGCCATTACATCCTTTGGAATGACAATATTTAAACTTAAGAAGGGTTTTAAACACCAACTTTAAAAGTCTGAAGGAGTGTGTAGTTTTTCAAAATTCTTTTAGGGGATATGCAAGCAAAAAAGATTTGGAAGACCACTGATTTAGACCAAAGCTTCCTGCAGTGTGGTACAAAGACATCTCTTCTCATGGAAAGCAAGACAGGTTTACACGACACAATTATGGTCTATTGACTTCACTTGCCCAACATTTACCCGACCTGCTTGGACTCCACCATCTGACCTTCACCCTGTCCTGAAAGTGAAACTCCTCAGCATTCACTCTGCCCCCTCCCCAACAGCCGCCCATCTCTATCCCATTCCAGGGCCCACTCCTGCTCCCTAGCACTGCCCTCCACTGGCTTCCTTCTCATACCTTCTTTAACCACTACTGCACTTTAATTCCAGCCCAGCCCTCTGCCTTCTCCCCAACACAGCTCCTTCCAAGACTCTTCTCTTCTCTCAGCATTCTTTAGTCCTTTATGAATCACAGCCAGTCGGCAGCAGCAGCCCGCCTATAGTCTCTCATCGCCTCAACCCTCTTACTTGTATATGGAAACGCACAAACCTCATGAAGATGGTCCAGAAGTGACTGAATCTCAAAACCCCAGAGCCTTAAACATGATACATTTGGATTCAACAAGATACTTGCTCAAACCCTTTATTATAACCACATGGACAAAATATAGGCATCTGGTTAGATAAAAATGCAGTGAGGTGGATCCATTTATCTAGAAAGATGTGGAACTAGGCCACTCTAAATGTGATGCCATATGATCAGAGCAAAAGCAGAAATACAGGCAATAAATAGAGTAGAGAATACAAAGATCTCTGTGGGTGTGGCCATTTCGGGGAGGCTACCTGGAAAAGATGAGCTATGAGTTGGTATCAGCCACTACCCTATTGTGGCTCTGCCTCAGCCATCTCCAAACGTCATCAAGACACACCGGACTATTCCTCCATCCTGAGAACTTGCAGGCACCAGTCTGGAATTTGTAGATGTTCCCTTGATACTCTTCATTGAAACACCTGGAAATAATATCCCCTTGGGTATTCAGTGACCGTCCCTCTATATCAGTCAGCTATTGCTATATAACAACAATCACAAAAATTTCAGGGTTCACAATAAACATTTCTTTCTCACACATCGTTAGGTTGCTTGGAGCTCAGATAAATGAGCTTGAGGACAGCTAGGAGGCCCTCTTTCAAGCTATATAGGATCCAGCTGGGACTGGTTCCTTACAATGAGCTGGGCTCCAGTCCCTTTAACATAGGTTAATTCCTGGGCCGGGTCAGAATAAGCAACGCTATCCAGGGGAAGCTCTTCTCATGAAAATGGCAAAAGCATGAGAGAGGGAAAATAGAAACAGGTGAGGCCTTTAAGGCTTTGGCCCAAAATTGGACTTGTGATACTTCTTCTCCCATTCCAATGTTCAAAGTAAGTGTCAAGGCCAAACCAAAATCAAAGGGTAGGGAAGTCTACTTTGCCTTTTTATAAGAGAAAAAACAAAGTTACAAGGCCAAGGACATTGATACAGGGTGGGATACAGAATTAAGGCTTAAAAGCCAATCTCCCACAGTCCCCCAACTGCTTCCTTGGGCCCAAAAAGTCCATCCGATTTGGACTCATTCTGTTTGGGTCTTTTCAGATCTTGGGGACTCTTGCTGTGCCTTTCACTAAACCACATTCCACAGTTCTTTTCATGCCAGGGAAGTTAGTCATGCCAGAGACCTGACCCCCTTGGCAGCTCTTTCCAAGGACCATATCTTTGTTTCTAATTCACTCCACCTCTTGTTTAATTGAAATCCTACATAATTATGCTGTCTGCACTCACCAATGCAGAATATCAGCAATCCCCATATTCCAAAAGCCAAGCCACTTCCCCAAAAGGGGTATAGTCACCTTATCTCCTGCATGTTGCTAAAAATCAGAGCAGGGGTAATTCTGTGACAAAGTCTCTTTTCACTGAAGAGGCTCTACCATATCTTGTGTTTTACCCAAGACAAGGGTATCTTGTGTTTTCTTTGGCCTTGGACCCTGTTGAAACTCAGCCAAACCCAACTGGGCCCTGAGCATGCTCTAAGGCCAGTGCCATTTTATAAGGTGTGTGTGTTGTATATGGTCTATTGGTTATCAGCATTCATTCCTACTTCTTCCATCGTGTCTTACTGTATTAATAAATCTAAATACCGAATACTATATTTCTCAGACTCCCTTGCAGCCAGGCTTCTGTACATGAACAGCATTCACCAGTGTGGAGGCATACATAAGATAAAAACCATCTTCTTGTTGCGTTTCTGCCTTGAGCAGAGATGTGAAGTATTTGTGAATTTTCCAATGTTTAATTTGCCCCTCTGGGGTGTTAAAAGGTGCACTGATGGTGACTCTCTGGTCCACAGATGGTGTACTCCAGTGGCAGCTTCTGGTTCTCCACCTTCCAAATTGTGACAGAGATAGGATTTCTTTGGGTTAGTTCTGTGATGTTGACAATCATTCCTGTTCAGCCCTTCCAACAATATGGTAAGCACCTGATTCTATGAATTCATGACCTTGCTGTTTAAACACCTAAGAGGCTTCTGTCCCCAGCACTGAACTCCAACAGATACAACACTGTATCCCTCCTGGGCTTGAACTATAGTAGCACCAAGATAAGTAGTAAGGATCTTTGAAAAAGAACGATACTTGATGGGGCACCTGGGTGGCTCAGTCGGTTAAGGGTCTGACTTGATTTCGGCTCAGGTCATGGTCTCATGGTTGGTGAGATTGAGCCCTGCATCAGGGTCTCCGCTGACAGCGTGAGAGCCTGCTGAAGTTTGTCTCTCTCTGTCTCTCTCTGCCCCTCCTCCACCTGCACTTTCTCTCTCTCAAAATAAAATAAACTTAAAAAAAAAAAAGGAATGATACTTGATGTATCCCTGTGAGCAGAGGTTTTCTAACAAATGTTGCCTAGAGAGCATTCTTTACTCAGCTGAGCCAGGGACACAACAAGCAATTCCTTTCAGAGTTTCATGAAGCAAAGAAGCAAGAACATATCACCGTCAGCCCTAAGGGGGCCAGCATCAGGCTGCTCCCATCCCAACATCTTCGCTTCCTTCTGCTTGGCTGCACCTTGCCATGGGGCCTCCTCTGATGCCCTTGAACTCTCCAGGCAGATGCTAGGAGTCTAGACCATCCCCATCATACCACATGGACAATGCCAAAGGTTAGCCACCACCCACAGATACTTCTCAGAAATCACAAGAACAGTTTCTGTGTAATAAAGACAGCAGAGGATGGAGAATGATTAATGGCCCCTTCAGAGCTGATGGAAAGCAAGTGCTATCTGCATTTTTGGTGCTGATATTTTCTCACACCACAACATTCTCACATGGTAGCAACCTGGGAGATAAAAACAGCAGCCTTGTTTGGGAGAATGCAGGGGGTTTGTGTTCTTCAGTTGCTTTGGAAGAAGGCATGCATTTCAGGAAGTGTTGCCATGGGGGGGGTCACGGGCTCCCGTGGTGTTTGGCAAAGTTGGGGTCTCTGGAAAGTCCAAAGGTGATATACTTAATAGGCGGTTTATTTTCTTTCATCTTCATGGTAAGCATCTAATCCCAAAGACAGTTCTTGAAGCAAGCAAGACACAGCAGGTAAGATGAGATGAAGTCCCATATCAGACGTTGCTGCTGAAACTCAGTGAGGAGAAAGGCTGAAAAACAGCAGCATGACGGGATTCTGCTTCTACAAGAACTGAAAGAAGCACAATGAAGGAGGAGCTGATGGAGAGGAAGGAAACAAAGGAATTAAAGCCACAAAGCAGGAATATGTGAGCAGGATGCAGAAAAGGGACCCATGTCCATGGGATGCCCGTGGGGACAAGGGACGTGCTCCAGTGGATGGAGATAAAGACGCAGAGTGGGGAGCAGGACCACGAGGGAAGGCATTTCAAAATGTACCCTCTCCACAGTCACAATGTCGGCAAAGCTTCTGAACGTCTGCAGCCTGTTTGAAACAGTGTGATTTTTTTCAAGACTAAAGCACACATAAATATCTCAATACTTTCCCAGCACCCATCAAAACACCCAGAAGTAAAAAATTAGACAAAAGAATTGTTAGACTACTTCCTCAGATTATAAAAGTAACACATGATCCCTGTAGAAGATATAAGTAGATAAGAAAGGATATTCCATGCAGTCCCACCACCCAGATATAACTGGTGCTTTGTTGTATTTTCTTCTGTGTGGATCTTTCAGGAAAATGAGACCTTCCGGTATAGGAACTTGTATATCCTCATTTCTTCACTAAATATTGTATTTTCCCAATCATCCACTATTCTTTAAAAACATGTCTTTGACTGACTAAATTAGTATGCCTTGCATATAAAGCTTTTGCAACTTTCCAATTTTTTTCTTAGAATAAATCCCTAAAAGCAGAATTACTACGTCAATGTGAATGTTTACTTCCAAAGCTCTTAATGCTTATTGCCAATTGTTCTACAAAAACTTTGCACCAATTTACAATCCATACCACTTTGTATAAGGGTACACTCAAAAAACTTTTTGGCTTTTGCTTTAAAAAAAAACAGCCAGTCTTGGGGTACCTGGCTGGCTCAGTTAGTGCAGCATGTGACTCTTGGTCTCAAGGTTGTGGGTTCCATTGGCTGTGGAGACTGCTTAAAATTAAAATCTCTAAAAAACAAAAAACAAAAACAAAAAAAAAAACAACCAAACAAAAAACCCCAGCCAGTCTCAGTCAATGTGGTGCCACAGTGGAAATATATGAGGAAGCCTGAGGTCTGACTCCTGCTTTGTGTCTTTGGGAAAGTTAGTTCACTTTTGCATGCCTTAGTCATCTTTGGGAACATTTCAAGCTCTAACATTCTTTGAAACTATGTTTTGTAAACTAAGAAAGATAACAAAAAGAGTGCCACATTTTATCCAATTAGTACAATGTCAAAGATATAATAGTATTAAATGAATGCATATATTATTGAAAATCTAATAAGCATTTGTGATTGGTAGAATTTAATACTCCTGAGAATAGTCACTGGAATTGGCTGTTAAGGGAAGGCTTTGCATCTGTTTATTCACTGTTATATCACCATGCCAAAATGCATGCTGGGAACATACTGGGTGCAAGAATGAATTCATGGGGAAAATTTTATTAACTGAATGTAGCCAACCAATGTAGCTGTTGGTGCCCTGCCAATATTCCTTTGGCCAACCTTAAGGTCACCCACAGCTTTGGTGGACAGTTTCTACACACTAGCAGATTCTAGCCTCAAGCACTTGAGTCTCTCTGCCTGAAGACTTTATCTGGCCACAGTAGCATTCTCTGTCCATACAGGGCAAACCAGAAGTGCTGGGAACTAACAGCCCCAGGAGTAACTTTCTAATAATGAGGGTTGGGAATTGGTAGATAAATACTCCAGCTTCCTCACCCCTCTGCATTATATTCTACACAATCTTTCAGAGAATCCTCAACAGGGCTGAGCACAGCAGTAACCTGTTCATCAATGCACCATCTTTTCCTTGCTCCCTCCCTTCAGCTTCCTGGGATCACCTTCCAAATCAACCATATGCACCTAAATCCTCATCTCAGTCTACTTTTGGGGAACCCAAACACTAGAGTTGATGTCTGCAACATTGTAGGCATATGATTTGAAAATATGCCCTCCTTTTTAAAAGGAACACACTCTCCATCATTTTAATTCCTGAAGGCAGGAAGTAGACTGGTAAATTTACTTACAGGCAATGATGTAAGTGGGATTTTGTGAGCATGCGTGCATGTGTGTGTGTGTCTCCCCAGAATAGCCTTGGTATCAAGATTGATTTGAGATCGGATGCCAGGAAAGAGAGAAGGCAGCTAATCATGTAACAGGATTGAAGAGTTAAATGTAGATCTAAGTAGGAGACAAATGAGAACCTGTTCTCTGCCTTCAGGAAGACCATGGCACCTGGATGCTAATCACCATACATCATCTGTGTGAGTTAATGGAATAAGGCAACCAAGGCTCTTATTTTTCTGAATCCCTCCAGCTGCTATCACAGTACTGAACAAAAAGTGAGTCTTGGGGCACCGGGGTGGCTCAGTTGGTTAAGCATCCAACTTTGGCTCAGGTCATGATCTCATGGTCCGTGAGTTCAAGCCCTGCATTGGGCTCTGTCCTGACAGCTCAGAGACTACAGCCTGGTTCGGATTCTGTGTCTCCCTCTCTCTGCCCTTCCCCTGCTTGCTCTCTGTCTCTTTCAAAAATAAACACTTTTTTTAAAAAGTCAGTCTTCAAGCAAGAGTTATTGGCTGCTTGCAACACTGGGTTTTGGGGAACTACTATATAGCAAGGGTAAAAACCCCCATATATCAGTCAGGATTTTAGTTGCAGATGACAGAATCCATTCTAGCTAGAAAAAAATCTGAAGAATATAGAAAATCTCTGAGAGTCCAGAAAACCAATTTAAGATTATGCAGTGAAGAATAATGCCACAAATTTCACCAAGAACTGGTCTGATATAGGCAGACCCCTGCCACCTCATGGGCATCACCACAATAGCTGGCACCAACCACCCATTAATGCTGAACCTCTGTTTCTCACTGCTGCTGGAAGCTGCTGCTGCCACCTTCACCCTCATGGATTCCATACAGTAACAAGGGCTGCTTTTCATGTCAGAGGTTAATGTGTGTGTTTGATTGGCTGAGCTCTGATCTCTACCCGCAATGGAGGTTGGGAAAGTGAGAGTCTTTCTCCCATTGTGGGGCATTCTCCAAACATAAGAACGGTGTTCAGAGGTGCCAGGTCAAAAAGGATCTCCACTGCACGTCTCCACCTGTCACTCTCCGGCATGCTCCCCCACTGCCACTGTGCCAGGTCCCATCCCTCCCTACCTGTGAGTTCGGACATATATCTGCCTAGCTGCAACCTCTTGATACAGGTTACATGCTAACCACTCAGCACAGGATGGAGGAAGAGCCTCAGTGGGTGATGAAATTCCCCAGGGCCTCTGTGATCGGGGCCCCTGCATGAGTTCAGGTATACATCCCTGCTACCACATATGCCAGGGCTATCCCATAAAAATACACTCTGAACCACAAACACAAGCCACACAAGTAATTTTAAATTTCCTTGTCACTACATTTAAAAAAAGGACAAAAGAAACCAGTGAAATTCATTTTAATAATATATTTTAGTCACCCTAATACATCCAAAATATTATCATTTCAACAGATAACCAATTATAAACAAATTTTGAATAAAACTTATGACCTGCTTTTATTTCCTACTACCTCTTTAAAATCCATTATGAACTTTACACTTACAGTGCATTGCAATTTTGCAATTTTGACTGGCCATGTTTTAAGTGCTCAAAAGCCACATGTGGCTGGTGGCTCCCATACTGGACAGCGCAGACACCCCTTTTGGGATGGTAATGCTCATGCTGTGTCCTCCGCCTCTTCAGCTACAAGCCACCTGTGACATGTGGTTGCAGCAGCCCTTCAGAGAATGTGTTTCTACACCGCATTGTAATTAAGAAGCACTGTGCAATTCTGTTTAGGAGTTGAGCTAAGTTGTGAAGTCTCTCACTCATGGACCTCAGTCATCCTAGCTCCTGAGCAGTCTATGCTCCTCTTCTTTCTCTACTCTCACCTGCTGCTAATCCCCTCTTGGGCTAGGGACAAGGGGGGAGGCAAGTGAGGCACTCACTTCAGGTGGAAAATTTAAAGGGATGTCAAAACACTCAGTAATCAAAATAAATATTTTAATGCAGTATTTTTCAAATTAAAATTAATGTGAAAATGTCTATTCACATCCTCTGCCCATTTTTAATTATATTACAT
Organism: Prionailurus bengalensis; assembly: GCF_016509475.1. NCBI lineage: Eukaryota > Metazoa > Chordata > Mammalia > Carnivora > Felidae > Prionailurus > Prionailurus bengalensis. The sequence goes on from NC_057361.1 coordinate 14,534,029, forward strand.
TTTTTGGTGTTGAGTTGTATGAGTTCTTTCATATTTTAGATGGCAATCCATTACCAGATATATCGTTTGCAAATATTTCCCCCCATTCAGTAGGTTGTCTTTTTGTTTTGTTGATGGTTTCCTTCACTGCAGAAACTTTTTGGCTTGATGGAGTCCCAACTGTTTATTTTTGCTTATGTTTCCCTTGAGGAGACATGCAGAAAAATATTGCTAAAATTACTATCTATGTTTTCTTTTAGGAGTTTTATGGTTTTAGGTCTCAAATTTAGATCTTCGATCCATTTTGACTTTATTTTTGTGTATCATATTTTAAAACAGTCCAGTTTTATTCTTTTGCATGTAGCTGTCCAGTTTCCCCCACACCATTTTTCAAAGAGAGTGTTTTTCCCCCATTGCATATTCTTGCCTCCTCTGTCATAGATTAATTAACAATGTAAGTGTGGCTTTATTTCTGGGCTCTCAATTCTGCTCCATTAATCTCTGTGTCTATTTTTGTGTCATACCATACTGTTTTGATTACTACAGCTTTGTAGTATATCTTGAAATCCGGGATTGCGATACCTCCAGCTTTGTTCTTTCTCAAGATTGCTTTGGCTATTTGGGGTCTTTTGTGGTTCTATACAAATTTTAGGATTTTTTTGTTCTAGTTCTGTAAAAAATACTATTGGTATTTTGATAGAGATTGCAGTGAGTCTGTAGATTGCTCTACACAGTATGGACATTTTAACAATATTAATTCTTCCAATCCATGAGCATGGTATATCTTTTCATTTTTGTGTCATCTTCAATTTCTTTCATCAGTATCTTAGAGTTTTCAGAGTACATGTCTTTCACCTCTTTAGTTAAATTTATTCCTAGGTATTTTATTCTTTTTGATACAACTATAAATGGGTTTGTTTTCTTAATATTCCTTTCTGCTATTTCCTATTTCCTTTCTGCTATTTTTCTGCTATAGAAATGCAAAAAAATTCTATATCTTGATTTTGTATCCTTCCACTTTACTGAATTTATTAATTCTAGGGGTACCTGGGTGGCTCAGTCACCCAGGTTGAGCATCCAACTTCGGCTAAGGTCGTGATCTCATAGTTCGTGGGTTCAAGCACCACATCGGGCTTGCTGCTGTCAGCCTGTCAGCACAGAGCCCACTTTAGATCCTCTGTCTCCCTCTCTCTCTGCCCCTCTCCCACTTGTGCTCTCCCCAAAATAAATAAATATTCTTAAAAAATTATTAGTTCTAATAGTTTTTTGGCAGTCTTTAATATTTTTTATATACAGTACCATGTCACCTACAAATACCCAACAGACACAAAAGATGCTCATCACTAATCATCAGGGAAATGCAAACTGAAATTGAACCTCACATCAGTCAGAATGTCTAGTATCAAAAAGACAAGAAATAACAAGTGCTAGCAAGGATGTGGATAAAAGGAACCCTTGTGCACCTTTGGAAAGAATGTAAATTGATGCAACCACTGTGGAAAACAGTATGGAAGTTCCTAAAAAAAACTAAAAAGAGGAGTACCATATAATCCAGTAATTCCACTTCTGGGTATTTATCCCACAAAATGAAAACACTAATTTAAAAAGATATATGCACCCTACATTTATCACAATATTATTTACAAATGCCAAGATATGGAAGCAAATTGGTGTCTACTGATAGATGAATGGAAAAAGAAGATGTATATACTCTCCCCATTCTTCCCCTATTCATTTTCTCCTAGGACCAGATTCTGAGACAGAGCCTTGAGGAAGGAATCTGGTTATCTTCCTGCATCACACATAGCCAAGGCAACATTTATAAAAGGAAAGTTGATCCAAGAACAATTGCTAGTTAACATATTACTGTGATTACTGAAGTAGTACTGCACTCTCTGGGAAGAAAATATCAACTAGCCTGTTAAATAGGTCTTTTTGGTCTGACAGGATCCATATTCCATCATCTTCCTTTCTTCCAAAGACAAATGGAACTTTCCAGAACCAAGAATTTTCTGACCCCTCTGCTAGTCCTCCCCTGTTCCATCAAAGCTTCCCCATCATATGTTCACATCATCAGGATTTTCACAGTGCCTTATCAGCTAATAAAGCACTGATTTTCCAGCTGATTGGTATGAGGACTTAATATGAGTTTCTTGCTTATATATAAACTGTTCACATTATTTTAAAAATCAAGTATGTTTCAATAGTTGTAAAAAAAAATGGTGCCACAATATACAGGTAAATGTTGCCAAACTTTGGAATAAAGTGTCTCGTGTTGTCTTAAAGCTTCCTGTTTTTGAGCTTCCTATGAATGAGCCCTTGATCAGAAAAGGAATGCCTAACGAAAATCTTTAAAAAATATATATCCAGGCCTGTACATATGCTCATATACTGCTCACATGCCCAGGGGGGCAAGAGCTGAGCCTGGGTACTATGTACTCAAGAACCTGCCACAAAATTATAAGTGAACACCAGGAAGTGAGACAGCATGTTATAGAAATAGTCGCTGAAATTTTTCACCTTTGAGTTTTTCTTTTCTGCATTTCCTTGTAGGTGACTCTTGTCTGGACAGTCCGGGGCATCCATAGTGCCTTGAGGATTACTGCAGGCAGATGCAGAGAGGATGTTCAGATTTTACTGTCCAAAATAAAACCTTGAAGCCCACAGAAGAAAAAAAAAATCATTCTGAAGGTGAAAGCAGGATTGGTTGAGAGGAAAATCTCCTGATAAAAAGAGAAGGGCAGTTTTCACCCTGCCCAGAACAGCAGTTTTGTCACTGAAGCAGAGCCTATCCCATCTTGACTAATAAAATATCTGGGTACAGAGAGAAAAGAACCTAATGGAAACAGAAAGCAAATGTCAAAAAATGTGGACTAAAAAAAGTGTTCTCTAAAGCAATGAGGTAGGTTTTCCAAGAATATGTCCTCAGCTCAAAGTACAGTACCTCAATTTGAAGTACTGCACACAGAGGAACTTGACCAACAAAAAGGAGAATGTCCTTCCTTTTAGGCTTTTTTTTTCCTGTAGCTTAAGATTTAAGTTTATCTGTCATTTGTCATTTAACATTCCTTCACATGATTTAAGTAAAAGGCAGGTGCTATTCCAAAGCACAAAATCAAAAAAGCCAAAGCATAAAACCAGTTCTTCCTTTTTTTCTTAAAGAATTTTATATTAGATGGAAAGAAATTCTTAAAACCCGAGAGCTACCTCTTTGTGCATATCATGAGTCTACCCATTTTTTCTTCTAGAATGAATTTTCCTTGCTTTTTGTCTATTCAGACAGTCAAAAACACTATAATAGACCATATATACTTTTCTTGATCGTATGTGCATGGATTATAGAATGTGCCAGCTATGGAATGCACTTTGTTTGAACTTTAGACTCATTTCAGTCCCCAGTTTTATTATCATTTTTTTTCTCCATGTAATTTTCTCTAAGTTTCTATTCTGTTCAGGGAACAATTGAGAAGGTAGTGTGCAGTTAAAATTAAAATTTGCCACTTCCCACATAAAATATGTAAATAATGCAATGCAGTTTTGCATTTTTAAAGGCAGCAACTTTAAATTCTCTTAAGAAGTCTAAGAAAAACCATGGATTAATTTAACCCTGTGACCTCCAACCCTTCACATTCCACAGGATTTTTATTCTAATTAATGGGAAGGATTAAACATCTGGATGTTTGGCCTCCTTCTAACATCTGCCATTCAGTTGACTTAGTTTATTATCCGCATATGGCTGAATGAGTCCCTTAATCTCCTTCTTCAACTCCTATGAAAAGCAACCAAAATAAAAAATCTCTTCTGGCTCCTGCCTTGGAAAAGAATGTACTGGTCAGCATTATCAGAATCAGACTATGGGGAAGTATGGTGTGCATTGCCTTATAGCTAAGTACCTAGACTCTTAAGTGTCTGAGATGCTGGAGCCTCAGGGAGACTCTGCAGAACTGAGGACTGTTGAAGGACTTGATGATTTTGCTGATATGTTTTTTGGAAATTATAATTATCTATAATACATAGTTTTAAAGTAGTGGGAACAAATGCATATTGTTAACTGATATGCATAAACGCTGATATCTGCCCCTACAATTCCTCAAGTCTTCCAAACTTCTGGAGTTGCCTTATTTTTTAGTATCAAGTGTTCTGAGCCCCTGAACTCATCAAGTTAGGCTAGGCTATGTTGCAGTAATGAATTCCAAATTCTAACACAGATTATTTCTCACTCACACAAAATCCAGCGTGGGTGTTCTAGCTGACAAGCTCTCCCAGGTGGCTTTTCTTCAAGCAATGATTCAGGGGTCCAAACTCCTACTGCATAAGCCTATCCCCTCCCCTGCTTGCTTAGGATCCTTTGAATTTGGCTGGCTGATGAAAATAGTGAGTGAATACAGATGATCACATGGTATGATTTAGGGGCCAGGCCTAGAAGTAATGCACAGCACTTTCACCCTCATTCAATTAGCCAGAACAGGTTACATGGCCCCATCTAGAGGTGAGAGAGTTGACAAATGCAGTTAACTGAGTGCCCAAGAGGAGCAAATGGGTTGGATGAGCATCTAGCCAATCTCTGCCACAGCCCCATGCCATGTACCCGAGACACCACAGCACTCTGCCCACCAAAATATATTAAATATCACTATATAGTATTCTGCATAGTATTATAGCACTCATTCACAACTGAGGGTGATTCTGACTTCTCTCCAGAAGAAACCTGGCAGTTTTAGTTGTCACAAGTGAGAGGATGATAAACTTCTGGTTTCTGGTCCAGCATGTAAGGATCTTGGAAGTAGCCACTTCCATCCTCACAATAAGAAAAAAGCTGAAGAAACTGAAAATCAACAACTCTTCTTAGGGTCCATCCAAGAATAGAGGTCACAGGGCAAATCCAACAATTTAGAGAGGCAAACTGACAGATACAAAGAATCACAGCTTACTATCAGGAGCAGAAACCACCAATGGAACCAGTACCAAGGTAGGAAAACCTAAACTTTAATTGATAATATACTGAGGGCAAGGTATGGGCAAGCTTGTGAAAATTAAAATGCCAGGGGGGCCCACCCCTAAGCGGGGGTTCATACTTTTTTTAAAGTTTTACCTCTAGGAGCCCTACCTACCAGGTTCTCACAGTTATGATTGAGGGGAAAAGTCTCCTTATGCTTCTAGCAGGGGGAGGAGGAAAGTGGCCATTTTAAATTATGCCCAGAGTATTCTGTTCTTCTAAACAAGGCTTACCCCAAGAAAAACTATTTTGCCAGGGCCTAACCAACTGGAGTTTTACCAGATCCTATGTGACCTGAGAGAAGGGAAACACCCAACTTAAGCCCCCCTCTACCCTTCCTGTCTCACCTAAGTGGCAGAGGAGTGGGTAATTAAAAGTACTTGTGGAGGTCACGACCCAGGAGCATAGAGTCACTAAAAGACCAAGACCTAATTATAAGATTATAAAATGTGTCCCACCTTCCCACACCTTACCACTACATCAGTAGGGTTCTTGAATAATAATAGAGAATACAACTGAGAAAACTGCACATCTCAGAGCTTATTTAAGAAGTCTCTAAGGAAACCCAAAGACAACAGTGGCACAAAAATAAAAACACCAGAGAAAATTTCAGCCTTTTCAACTACAGCTACAACAAACAGTAAACACAGCCCAATTCCTAGCCATATAAAACATAAAACCTCAAACTAGTGGCCTATTTACCTCAGCTCCTTTTACCCATTACATCATGTGTCTTCCTTCAAAAAAGTACAAGGCATGCCAAATGACAAAAACCACAGTGTGAAGAGATAAACTAAGCATCAGAACCAGACCTACATATGGCAGAGATTTTGTAATTATTAGATTAGGAATTTAAAGCCACTATGATTAATATACCAAGGCCTCTAATGGAAACAGTGGACAATATAAAGAAGCAGATGGATAATGTAAGCAGAGACAAGGAAATTCTAAGAATCAAAAGGAAATGCTGGAAATAAAAAACACTGTAACAGAAATGAAGAATGCCTTTGATGGGCTCAGCAACAGATTAGACACAGCTGAGGAAGGAATCAGTGAGCTTGAAGATATGTCAATAGAAACCTCTAAAAGAGAAACGCAAAGAGAAAAAAATTGAAAAGACAAACAGAACTGTGGGATAATTACAAAAGTGTCACATATATATAATGGAATAACAGAAGGAGAAAAAAGAGGGAAGAAACAAAAGAAATATCTGAAATAATGACTGAGAATTTTCTAAAATTAATGACATACATGAAACCACAGATCCAGGAAGTTTAGAGAACACCAAGCAAGATAAATATTTACACTTTAGAAAATCAAAGACAAATAAAAAATATTGAAAGAAGACAAGGATAAAAAACACCTTACTTATTGAGGAGCAAAATAAGAATTACATCTGACTTCTCTTCAGAAATCATGTAAGTAAGAGGAAAGTGAAATGAAATATTTAAAGTATTAAAAGAAAAACTCACCAACCTAGATTTCTGTATCCAGTAAAATTATCCTTCAAAAGTAAAGGAGAAATAAAGGCTTTCTCAGTCAAACAAAATGAAGGGAATTTGTTCCTAGCAGACGTGTCTTGAATTGTTAAAAGAAGTTCTTCAGAGTGAAGGAAAACGATAGAAGTCAGAAAGTCAGATCTAAGTAAAGAAAGGAAGGATGCTAGAGAAGGAATAATTAAGATAAAATACAACCTGTGGCACCAGGTGGCTCAGTCAGTTGAGCACCCGACTTCAGCTCAGGTCATGATCTCACCGTCTGTGGGTTTGAGCCCAGCGTCAGGCTCTGTGCTGACAGCTCAGAGCCTGGAGCCTGTTTCAGATTCTAGGTCTCCCTCCCTCTCTGCCCCTCCCCCACTCATGCTCTGTCTCTCTCTCTCTCTGCCAAAAATAAATAAGCATTAAAAAAAATTTTTAAAGATAAAATACAACCTTTTATTTCTCTAATTCTTAACTGACTTAACAGGTAACACTTTGTTCAAAATAATAATAGCAACAATGTATTCAGTAAATATAGCCTTTGGGTATGTGAAATAAATGACAGCAATGTTATAAAGGATTAGGCAGAAGAGATGGGAATACTCTGCTATAAGGTACTTGTACTACCCATGAAGCAGTATAGTATTATTTGAAAGTGGACTTGAAATAGTCATAAATGTATACTGAAAGCTCTAGAGCAACCACTAAATAGAAGGGTTTTTTAAAAAAAGAAGTATAGGGGCACCTGGGTGGCTCAGTCGGTTAATCGTCCAACTTTGGCTCAGGTCGTGATCTTGCAGTCCGTGAGTTCGAGCCCTGCGTCAGGCTCTGTGCTGACAGCTCAGAGCCTAGAGCCTGTTTCAGATTCTGTGTCTCCCTCTCTCTGACCCTCCCCCGTTCATGCTCTGTCTCTCTCTGTCCCAAAAATAAAGGTTAAAAAAAAAAGAAGTATAATCACAGACACCATATGTTTTCACTCTTATGTTATCCTGAGAAACTTAACAGAAGACCATGGGGGAGGGGAAGAAAGAAAAAAAGGGAGAGAGCCAAACAATAAGAGACTCTTAAAAACTGAGAATAAACTGAGGGTTGATGGGGCTGGGAGGGAGAGGAGGGAGGGTGATGTGCATTGAGGAGGGCACCTGTGGCATGATCACTGGGTGTTGTATGGAAACCAATTTGACAATAAATTTAATATTAAAAAAACTATACATCAAAAGTAAAAAATAAAAAAAAGAAGAAGAAGTATAGTCGATATGCTAAGAGAGGAGAGAAAATGGAATCATAAAATGCTCAGTTAAGGATCTCACAGTTCATGGGTTCGAGTTCCATGTCCAGCTCTGTGCTGACAGCTCAGAGCCTGGAGCCTGCTTCAGATTCTGACTCCCTCTCTGCTCCTCCCTGGCTTGCTCTCTCTCTCTCTCTCTCTCTCTCTCTCTCTCTCTCTCTCTCTCTCTCAAAAATAAATAAACACTTAAAAATTTTTTTAAATGTTCAGTTAAAACCAGGGAAGACAGAAAAGTGTAAGACCAAGCAAAGAATAAGGGCAATGAAGAGAAAAGAGTAACAACTAGAGGTATGCTACTGGCATCTAGTGAGTAATGATCAGAGATGCTACTATACATCTTAAAATGCACAGGACAGGCCTTCACAATAAAGAATTATTCAATCCAAAATGTCAATAGTGTAGAGGTTGAGATACTCTGTGTTATAACAATTCCTCATCAACCCCATGGATTACATACCTGAATATTTACTTAGTAAATACGGTAAAGACTGCTAATTGTACAATGAAAATCATACAGTCCCTTCCATGGCAAAGAACTATTGCTAGGAAATGGCTTCTCGGCCAGATACTCTATTTCCAGCATGTAGGTGGAGCACTATAGGTAGTTTTTGACAAAGGAATGTGAGCAACTATTCCCTTGAATAGTTATGAAGTCACGAATAAATTCTATTGTGTTAAGCCACTAAAATTTGAAGGCATGCGTGTTACAGCAGGTAGAATCTCCCTAGCTAATAGAGCAAAAGTTTTAAAAGGCATTTTCTTCCAAAAGAATCCTGAATCACCAACATTAAAAACTTACTATTGAGGTAACATGTCTCTTGAATCACCTTCTTTTTCCTAAGAAACTGCAGATTCTGTCATGAGGGCTATGTTATGAAGATGCCACATCTCAAAGTTTACAAATGAGACTTTGTTATCTTGAAATAATGACTTTTGCATGTTATTCTCCCTTATCCTACTCCTCCTTCCCCAGTTTAGCAAGATGTACAGTATCTTTTTCTTGTAACAGCCCCTAACTAAATTGTCTGAGAACTCCAGAAGCCTATAGGCCAATCCAGCTTCCAGCCCTTCCTCAAAGAGAACTATAGATGCGATTTCACTTGCTAGTAGAACACCAAATCTCTTTCTATTCTCTAGAGAACAGGGAGTCCAGCAGAGTCTGGGCAGTCCTTGTTAATAGTTTGCATTGAAAAAAAGTAAGATGCTATCTATATCAAAACATACCCCACCTAAACCTACAGTGAACCATGATAGAGAAATACATATAAGAATCTGGTATGTAAGAAATTTCATCATACTAATCAGTGGTGAACTAAAATGATATTAAATAGACTCTCCCAAGTCAACTAGTTCACTAAATCAGAAAAAAAGGCCCAAATTTAAATTCTTGTCTCCCATCATGCCACAAAATAAATTCTTGATGGGTTAATGATTTAAAAAATAAACATAAATTTTAAAGAAAATGCTTAAATCATACTGATATGGTAACAAACTTTGTAAGTATAAAAGCAGAGAAAAAGATACTTGCAGGGAAGATGATGGAGGAGGAGGACCCTAAACTCACCTAGTCCCATGGATACAGCTAGATAGCACACATATCAGTATAGATAACCCAGAAAACAACCCGAAGACTGGCAGGAAAACCTTCAAAACTAAATGTACAGAAGAAATCACATCAAAGTGAGTAAGAAGAGTGGAGATGCAGTGGGAAGCTAACCTCCATGGGACTGGCCACCAGAAGGAGGGAGCCCCAGGCTTGGAGAGGGGTGAGAAACATACTGTCACACCAGGGAGCCTGCATGGGGAAGATGAATTCCCGTAGCATTTGGCTTTGAAAATCAGAGGGTTTTACAACCAGTGGGAGTTCTTACAACCAGTGGGACTTAAATCCTAGAACTTTAAACATCAGCAGTCTCAGCTCTGTTAAAGCCCAGAGGGCAATAGAAAGCTGAATTCCTGTCCTTAAAGAGAGAGCACAACAGGCTGTGGGGAGACTGGGGAGAAACAGCAGTTTGAAAAACACTGGGGGCAAACAGGAGAGTGAATTATTTACTTATCTAAGAATTCCCTGAGGGATTTTTCCAGGAACAAAGTTGTTGCCAGGTGCTATTTCCCTCCTTTGCCCCTCAGCAAAAACAAACCACCACCTGCGGGAAACAGCAAACAGCAGTCCCTACCTAACTTGCTTACACTGTACTCAGCTCTGCCCCCTCCAGCCTCAGTCCTGGTGCTACAGGTACTTTCCTCCAGAAGACTGTTGCAAACCTTACCAACACTGCATCTCCTGACTGTGCACTCTGCAGGGCCTTTGTCCCCGCAGAGGCAGCTGGCTGGTCACCTGCTCAGAGGACACTCATACATTGCTAAAACTGCTACCCCCTGCCGCATGTGCTTTGCAGAACAGCTCTACCCAGCCCTGGTCTCCACAGCAGCTGTGAATCCCCTGTGGAAGAGGACTGGTGCACACAGCTTACAGGCTGCACTCCCCCCCCCCCACCATGTGTGCTTTGCAGAGTGGCCCCAGCCAACCCTGGTTTCAGCAGCAGCTGTGTAACCCCTGTAGAAAAGGGCCAGCACCACTTTGTTAAAAGTGAGCACCCTTTCTACTACTTTCAAGATCAAGAGACATAGTTGACTTTCTTAACACAGAGAAACAAAGAGAGTTAGACAAAATAAGGAGAAAGAAGAATATGTTCCAAATAAAAGAACAGGACAAAGATGACAGCAAGAGACCTAAGCTAAACAGAGTTAAGTAATATGTGTGATAGACATTTTAAACTAATGATCATAATGATACTCACTGGACTTGAGAAAAAAGTGGAGAACATGAGTGACACCCTTAACACAGATAAAAAAAAAAAAAAGAGCCAATAAGAGATAAAGAACACAAAAGTTGAAATTAAAAATACATTTGATTGAATAGTAGTCTAGAAGAAGAAGAACCAATCAGCAACCTGGAGGACAGAGTAATAGAAAGTAATCAAGCTGAGCAGGTGAGAGAAAAAAGTTGTGCCAAATGAGACTTAGGGAACTCACTGATTCCAAAAGCAAAATAACATTTGCATTACAGGGATCACAGAAAAAGAAGAGAGAGGAGGAGGCAGAAAATGTATTTAAAGAAATAATACCTGAAAACTGCCCAAATATGGGAAAGGAAAAAGAAATTCAGATCCAGAAGGTACAGAGAACTCCCAATAAATTCAACCCAAGGAGATCCACATGAAGACACATAGTAATTAAAATGTCAAAGAGAAGGGGCACCTGGGTGGCTCAGTCAGTTAAACATCTGACTTTAGCTCAGGTCATGATCTCACGTTTCACAAGTTTGGGCCCCGTGTCAGACTCTGTGCTGACAGCTTAGAGCCTGGAGCCTGCTTCAGATTCTGTGTCTCCCTCTCTCTGCCCCTCCCTGCTCATATTCTCTCTCTCTCTAAAAAATAAATAAAACATTAAAAAAATTTTTTTTAATGTCAAAGAGCAGTGATAAAGAATTTTAAAAGCAGCAAGGGAAAAGAAAACAGTTACATACAAGAAAAATCCCAATAGGCTATCAGCTGGTTTTTCAGCAGAAACTTTGCAGGCCAGAAGAGAGTAGAGTGATATATTCAAAGTGATGAGAGGAAAACAAAAAGAACTACAGTCAAGAAGACTATATCCAACAAAACTATCATTCAAAATAGAGGGAGAGATAAAGAGTTTCTCAGATAGGGGCACCTGGGTAGCTCAGTCAGTTAGGCATCCAACTCTTGATTTTGGCTCAGGTCAATTTCAGAGTTCATGAGTTCAAGCCCTATATCAGGCCTCATGCTGACAGTGCAGAGCCTGCTTGGGATATTCATTCATTCATTCATTCATTCATTCATTCATTCTCTCTCTCTGCCCCTCTCTCTGCTCCCTTCTCAAAAATAAATAAACTTAAAAAAATGAGCTTCTCAGACAAACAAAAGTTAAAGAAGTTAATAACCACTAAACCAACCCTACAAGAAATGTTAAAGGGGACTTTATAAGTGGAAAGAAAAGACCATAAGTAAGAGTAAGAAAAGTAGGAAGCATAAAACCATTAAAAATAAGTGTATCTGTAAAAATCAGTCAAGGGATTCACAAAATAAAAGGAAATAAAGTATGACACCATACACCTAAAATGTGGGGAAGGGAGGAGGAAAGAATGGGTTCACACTTAAGTGACCATCAACTAAAGACAGACTGCTATATGCAGAAGAGTTATATACAAACCTAATGGTAACCACGAACCAAAAACCACTAAAAGATACGCAAAAAATTAAAAAAAAAAGGAATCCAAGTATATCACTAAAAAAGCCAACTTATGGTGAGAGAACAAGGAATAAAGATGATCCACAAAAACAAACAGAAAACAAATAAAATGGCAATAAATCCATACCTATCAATAATTACTTTGAATGTAAATGGACTAAACACTTCAATCAAAAAACATAGGGTGATGGAATGGATAAAAAAACGACCTAAGGGTGCCTGGGTGGCTCAGTCAGTTAAGCATCCAACTCTTGATTTGGACTCAGGTCACAATCTCACGGTTTTGATACTGAGCCCCGCATTGGGTTCAGCACTGACAGTATGGAGCTTGCTTAGGATTCTCTCTCTCTCTTTCTGCCCCTCCTCTCTCTCTCTCAAAATAAATAAATAAACTTAAAAAAAAAAAACAAGACCTATCTATATGCTGCCTACAAGAGACTCACTTCAAACCTAAAGACACATACATGTTGAAAGTGAAGGGATGGGGAAATATTTATCATGCAAGTGTACATGAAAAGAAAGGTGGTGTAGCAATGCTTATATCAGACAAAGTGACTTTAAAACAAAGACTGGAGGGGCACTTGGGTGGCTCCATCAGTTAAGGGTCTGACCTCAGCTCAGGTCATGATCCCACGGTTCATGGTTCAAGCCCTGTACTGGGCTCTGTACTGACAGCTCAGAGCCTGGAGTCTTCTTCGGATTCTGTGTCTCCCTCTCTCTCTGCCTGCCTCTCTGTCTCTCTCTCTCTCTCTCAAAAATAAATAAACATTTAAAAAAATTTAAAAAGATTGGGGCACAAGACAAAGAAGGACTCTATATAATCATTAATCAACAAAAAGACGTAACAATTGTAAATATTTATGCACCCAACATGGCTGTACCCAAATACATAAAAAGTAAATAACAAATATTTATAAACTAACTGATAGTAATACAATATTAGTAGGGGACTCTTACATCAATGAACAGATCATCTAAACAGAATATCAAGGACACAGTGGCTTTGAATGGCACACTGGACCAAATGGATTTAATAGATATATTCAGCACATTGCATCCTAAAACAGTAGAATACACGTTCTTTTTAATTGCACATGGAACATTCTCCAGAAAAGATCACATATAAGCCCACAAAACAGCCTCAAGAAATTCAAGAAGACTGAAGTCATATTATGCATCTTTTTCTGACCACAATGCTATGAAACAAGAAATCAACCTCAAGAAAAAAATTGAAAAGAACACAAATACATGGAGGTTAAATAACATGGTACTAAACAATGAACGGGTCAACCAGGAAATAAAAGAAGAAATAAAAAGTACATGGAAACAAATGGAAATGAAAACACAATGGCCCCAAACCTTTGGGATGCAGCAAAAGTGGTTCTATAAGGGAAGTTAATAGCAATACAGGTCTACCTCAGAAAGCAGGAAAAAATCACAAATAAACAACTTAGCTTACACCTAAAGGAGCTAGAAAAAAACAGCCAGCATGTAAAACCATCAGAAGGAAGGAAACAATAAAGTTTAAAGCAGAAATAAATGTAATAGAAACCAGGGGTGGCTGGGTGGCTCAGTTAACTGTCCAACTTCAGCTCAGGTCATGATCTCACAGCTCATGAGTTCGAGCCCCACATCAGGCTCTGTGCTGACAGCTCAGAGCTTGGAGCCTGCTTCAGATTCTGTGTCTCCCTCTCTCTGCCCCTCCCCCTGCTCACATTCTTTCTCTCTCTAAAAAATAAATAAACATTAAAAATAATATTTTTAATGTAGCAGGAAAAATATAGAACAGACCGATGAAACCAGGAGCTTGTTCTTCAAAAAAAAAATCAATAAAATTAATAAACCTCTAGCCAGACAAATCAAGAAAAAAAGAGAAAGGACTCAAAAAATAAAATCACAAATGAGAGAGGAGAGGGGCGCCCGGCTGGCTCAGTTGGTTAAGCGTCCAACTTCCGACTCCAACTTTGGTTCAGGTCATGATCTCGTGGTCCGTGAGTTTGAGCCCTGTGTCAGGCTCTGTGCTGTCAGCTCAGAGCCTGGAGCCTGCCTTGGATTTGTCTCTCCCTCTCTCTGTCCTTCCCCCCTCACATTGTCTGTCTCTCTCTCTCTCTCAAAAATAAACATTAAAAAAGATTTAAAAAACAAACAAATGAGAGGAGAATCAACAACCAACATTACAGATATACAAACAATTATAAGAGAATATTATGAAAAACTATTTGCCAACAAACTGGACAACTTAGAAAAAAACTGGTTAAATTCCTAGAAACATATAACATACCAAAACTGAATCAGGAAGAAACAGAAAATTTGAACAGACCAATTACCAGCAATGAAACTGAATCAGTAATCAAAAAACTCCAAACAAACAAAAGTCCAGACAGTTTCACAGGTGAATTCCACCACACATTGAAATAAGAATCAATATCTATTCTTCCCAAACTTTTTCAAAAAATAGAAGAGAAAGGAAAACTTCCAAATTCATTCTGAGGTCAACATTACCCTGATACCAAAACCAAAACCAAATAAAGACACTACAAAAAAAGACACCTATAGGCCAATATCTCAGATGGACATAGATGCCAAAATCCTCAACAAAATATTAGCAAACCAGAATCCAACAATACATTTAAAAAGTCATTCACCATGACCAACTGGGATTTTTTCCTGGGATGCAAGGGTAGTTCAATATCTACAAATCAATCATGACATCAAGTCAATAACAGAAAGGATAAAAACATATGATCATTTCAATAGATGCAGAAAAAGCATCTGACAAATTACAACATCCATTCATGATAAAAACTCTCAACAAAGTAGGTTTAGAGAGAACATACCTCAACATAACAAAGGGAAAACCCACAGCTAACATCATATTTAAAGGGGAAAAAACTAAAAATTATTTCCCTAAGGTCAGAAACAAAACAAAGATGTCCACTCACCACTTTTATTCAACATAGTACTAGAAGTCCTAGCCACAGCAATCAGACAACAAAAAGAAAGAAAACACATCCAAACTGGTAGGGAAGAAGTAAAACTTTCCCTATTTGCAGATGATATTATACTGTATACAGAAAACCCAAAAGATTCCACCAAAAACAACTATAACTGATAAATAAATTCAGTAAAGTCACAGGATACAAAATCAGTATATAGAAATCCATCACATTTCTACACACCAATAATGAAGCAGCAGAAAAAGAAATTAAGGTAACAATCCTGTTAACAACTGAACCAAAAATAATAAGATACCCAGGAATAAACCTAACTAAAAGGCAACCTACAAAATGAGAGAAGGCATTTGCAAATGATATATCTCTTAAAGGGTTAGTATCCATATTATATAATGAGCTTATACACTCAAAACCAAATACTCCAATTAAAAAATGGGAAGAACACGAGATATCTAGAGAAGATGGCAATGTAGGAGGACGCTGGGCTCATCTTGTCCTGCTGATCACTTAGATTCCATCCACATCTGCCTAAATAACCCAGAAAACCGCCAGAAGACTAGCAGAACAGACTCTCCAGAGGCAAGCATAGACGAGAGGCCCAAGGAAGAGGGTAGGAAGAGCAGAGAGGCGCTGTGCGCTACACAGACTGGCAGGAGGGAGCCGGGGCGGTGGAGGGGCAGCCTGCCCGGCAAGGCAGAACCCCCAAGTCTGGCTTGCAAAAGCAGAGGGGCCAGACTGCATGAGTTCTGACAGCCAGTGGGATTTAACATCTAGAATGTTAAACAGCTCTGCTCTCGGAGAGCGGGGAGGGCAAGAAGACACCAGGAGGGAGAGTTGTTGAGCCCCAGAAGGATGGAGCTTGGCGGGGGAACAAAGGTGCTGAGAAGCACCATCTCCCTCTCCCATCCCCCAGCCGAAATTCCAAACGGAACCAGTTTCCGTCACTGAACTTCCTTGTACCTCACAAACGCCCAACGCTGTGCTTCTGTGAATCCATCCCTCCGACGGGCCTGCCTCCCTCATGGTGCTTCAGGGCCCCTCCCACAGGGGGCCACCAATGGCAAAGCTAGCTAAGCCTACCCCTCCCCCTGCTGTGCACCTTGCTGATCCACTCCTTCTAATATGCCCTTGGCCGGATCCCATTGAAGCAGCACCACAAGCCTGGCAGTGAGCAAGCAGCCCAGACAGAGGCCACACCACTCCACAGTGAGTCCTGCCCCTGGGAGAGGGGAAAATAAGGTGCACACCAGTCTGACTGTGGCACCAGTGGTGGGCTGGGGGCAGACAGTGGGTCTTCAAGCAGCCCCACCCACCAACACAGGTTACTCCAGACAGCACAGGGGAAGTGCCCTGCAGTTTGGAGCTAATGCAGGGACTAACCAAAATGAAGAAACAGAAGAATTCTCCTCAAAAGAAACTCCAGAAAGTAGCGACAGCTAACGAATTGATCAAAACCGATTTAAGCAATATAACAGAACAAGAATTTAGAATAAAAGTTATAGGGGCGCCTGGGTGGCGCAGTCGGTTAAGCGTCCGACTTCAGCCAGGTCACGATCTCGCGGTCCGTGAGTTTGAGCCCCGCGTCGGGCTCTGGGCTGATGGCTCAGAGCCTGGAGCCTGTTTCCGATTCTGTGTCTCCCTCTCTCTCTGCCCCTCCCCCGTTCATGCTCTGTCTCTCTCTGTCCCAAAAATAAAATAAAACATTGAAAAAAAAATTAAAAAAAAAAAATAGAATAAAAGTTATAATCAATGGGCTTGAAAAAAGCATAGAGGACAGCAGAGAATCTATTGCTACAGAGATCAAGGGACTAAAAAATAGTCATGAGGAGCTTAAAACTGCTATAAATGAGGTGCAAAATAAAATGGAGGCGGCCATAGCACGGATTGAAGAGGCAGAAGAGAGAATAGGTGAATTAGAAGATAAAATTATGGAAAAAGAGGAAGCTGAGAAAGACATAAACAACAACCCAGGAGTATGAAGGGAGAATTAGAGAACTAAGTGATACAACCAAACGGAACAATATCCATATCATAGAATTCCAGAAGAGGAAGAAGAAAGAGAGAAAGGGGCTGAAGGTGTACTTGAACAAATCATAGCTGAGAACTTCCCTGATCTACGGAAGGAAACAGGAATTGAAATCCAAGAGGCAGAGAGAACTCCCTTCAGATGTAACTTGAATCGATCTTCTGCAGGACATATCATAGTGAAACTGGCAAAATACAAGGATAAAGAGAAAATTCTGAAAGCAGCTAGGGATAAAGAGGCCCTAACTTACAAAGGTAGACACATAAGGGTAGTAGCAGACCTATCTACTGAAACTTGGCAGGCCACACAGGAATGGCAGGAAATCTTCAATGTGATGAACAGAAAAAATATGCAGCCAAGAATCCTTTACCCAGAAAGTCTGTCATTAAGAATACAAGGAGAGATAAATGTTTTCCCAAACAAACAAAAACTGAAGGAATTCATCACCACTAAACCAGCCCTACAAGAGATCCTAAGGGGGATTCTGTGAGTGAAATGTTGCAAGGACCACAAAGTACCAGAGACATCACTACAAGCATGAAACCTACAGATATCACAATGACTCTAAACCCATATCTTTCAATAATAACACTGAATATAAATGGACTAAATGCTCCAACCAAAAGACACAGGGTATCAGAATAGATTAAAAAAAAAAAAAGACCCATCTATTTGCTGTCTACAAGAGACTCGTTTTAGACCTGAAGATACCTTCAGATTGAAAGTAAGGCAATGGAGAACTATCTATCATGCTACTGGAAGTCAAAAGAAAGCTGGAATAGCCATACTTATATCAGACAAACTAGACTTTAAATTAAAAGCTGTAACAAGAGATGAAGAAGGGCATTATATAATTGCAGGGTCTATTCATGAGGAAGAGCTAACAATTATAAATGTCTATGCACTGAATTCAGGAGCACCCAAAAATATAAAACCATTAATCACAAACATAAGCAACCTTAACGATGAGAATGTGGTAACTGCAGGGGACTTTAATACCACACTTACAACAATGGATAGATCATCTAGATACAAAATCAGTAAAGAAACAAGGGCCCTGAATCATACATTGGATCAGATGGACTTGACAGATATGTTTACAACTCTGCATCCCAAAGCAACAGAATATACTTTCTTCTTGAGTGCACATGGAACCTTCTCCAAGATAGATCACATACTGGGTCACAGAATACCCCTTCATAAGTATAAAAGAATTGAGATCATACCATGCACACTTTCAGACCACAATGCTATGAAACCTGAAATCAACCACAGGAGAAACTCTGTAAAACTTCCAAAAGCATGGAGGTCAAAGAACACCTACCAAAGAATGAACAGGTCAACCAGGCAATTAGAAAAGAAATTTAAAAATATAAAGAAACAAATGAAAATGAAAATACAACAATCCAAAAGCTTTGGGATGCAGCTAAGGCAGTACTGAGAGGAAAATACCTTGCAATCCAGGCCTATCTCAAGAAACAAGAAAAATCCCAAATAAATAATCTAACAGCACACCTAAAGGAAATAGAAGCAGAACAGCAAAGACACCCCAAAACCAGCAGAAGAAGAGAAATAATAAAGATCAGAGCAGAAATAAACAATATAGAATCTAAAAAACTGTAGAGCAGATCAATGAAACCAAGAGTTAGTTTTTTGAAAAAAATAAACAAAATTGACAAACCTCTAGCAAGGCTTCTCAAAAAGAAAAGGGAGATGACCCAAATGGATAAAATCATGAATGAAAGTGGAATTATTACAACCAATCCCTCAGAAATATAAGCAATTATCAGGGAATACTATGAAAAATTATATGCCAACAAGCTGGACAACCTGGAAGAAATGGACAAATTCCTAAACACCCACACACTTCCAAAACACAAACAGGAAGAAATAGAAAGCTTGAACAGACCCATAACCAGCAAAGAAATTGAATCAGTTATCAAAAATCTCCCAACAAATAAGAGTCCAGGACCAGATGGCTTCCCAGGGGAGTTCTACCAGACGTTTAAAGCAGAGATAATACCTATCCTTCTCAAGCTCTTCCAAAAAATAGAAAGGGAAGGAAAACTTCCAGACTCATTCTATGAAGTCAGCATTACTTTGATTCCTAAACCAGACAGAGACCCAGCAAAAAAAGAGAACTACAGGCCGGTATCCCTGATGAACATGGATGCAAAAATTCTCAACAAGATCTAGCAAATCGAATTCAACAGCATATAAAAAATTATAAACCATGATCAAATGGGATTCATTCCTGGGCTGCAGGGATGGTTCAACATTCACAAATCAATCAACATGATACATCACATTAATAAAAGAAAAGATAAAACCATATGATCCTGTCAATTGATGCAGAAAAAGCATTGGACAAAATTCAGCATCCTTTCTTAATAAAAACCCTCGAGAAAGTCGGGATAGAAGGAACATACTTAAACATCATAAAAGCCATTTATGAAAAGCCCACAGCTAATATCATCCTCAATGGGGAAAAACTGAGAGCTTTCCCCCTGAGATCAGGAACACAACAGGGATGTCCACTCTCACTGCTGTTGTTTAACATAGTGTTGGAAGTGCTAACATCAGCAATCAGACAACCAAAGGAAATCAAAGACATCAACATTGGCAAAGATGAAGTCAAGCTTTCACTTTTTGCAGATGACATATTATACATGGAAAACCCGACAGACTCCACCAAAAGTCTGCTAGAACTGATACATGAATTCAGCAAATTCGCAGGATACAAAATCAATGTACAGAAATCAGTTGCATTCTTATACACTAATAATGAAGCAACAGACAAATACAGAAACTGATCCCATTCACAATTGCACCAAGAAGTATAAAATACCTAGGAATAAACCTAACCAAAGATGTAAAAGATCTGTGTGCTGAACACTACAGAAAGCTTATGAAGGAAATTGAAGAAGATATAAAGAAATGGAAACATTCCATGCTCATGGATTTGAAGAATAAATATTGCTAAAATGTCAATAGTACCCAAAGCTATCTACACATTCAATGCAATCCCAATCAAAACTGCACCAGCATTCTTCTCAAAGCTAGAACAAGCAATCCTAAAATTGGTATGGAACCACAAAAGGCCTCGAATAGCCAAAGTAATTTTGAAGAAGAAGACCAAAGCAGGAGGCATCACAATCCCAGACTTTAGCCTCTACTATAAAGCTGTAATCATCAAGACAGCATGGTATTGGCACAAAAACAGACACATAGACCATTGGAATAGAATAGAAACCCCAGAACTAGACCCACAAACGTATGGGCAACTGATCTTTGACAAAGCAGGAAAGAATATCCAGTGGAAAAAAGACAGTTTCTTTAACAAATGGTGCTGGGAGAGCTGGACAGAAACATGCAGGAGGATGAAACTAGACCGCTTGCTTACACCATTCACAAAAACAAACTCAAAATGGATAAAGGACCTGAATGTGAGACAGGAAACCATCAAAACCCTAGAGGAGAAAGCAGGAAAAAAACCTCTCTGACCTCAGCTGCAGCAATTTCTTACTTGGCACGTCCCCAAAGGCAAGGGAATTAAAAGCAAAAATGAACTATTGGGACCTCATGAAGATAAAAAGCTTCTGCACAGCAAAGGAAACAATCAACACAACTAAAAGGCAACCAACGGAATGGGAAAAGATATTTGCAAATGACATATCAGACAAAGGGCTAGTATCCAAAATGTATAAAGAACTCACCAAACTCCACACCCGAAAAACAAATCCAGTGAAGAAATGGGCAGAAGACATGAATAGACACTTCACTAAAGAAGACATCCGGATGGCCAATAAGCACATGAAAAGATGCTCAACGTCACTCCTCATCAGGGAAATACAAATCAAAACCACACTCAGATATCACCTCAGGCCAGAGTGGCTCAAATGAACAAATCAGGAGACTATAGATGCTGGCGAGGATGTGGAGAAACGGGAACCCTCTTGCACTGTTGGTGGGAATGCAAACTGGTGCAGCTGCTCTGGAAAACAGTATGGAGGTTCCTCAAAAAATTAAAAATAGACCTACCCTACGACGCAGCAATAGAACTGCTAGCAATTTACCCAAGGGATACAGGAGTGCTGATGCATAGAGGCACTTGTACCCCAGTGTTTATAGCAGCAATTTCAACAACAGCCGAATGATGGAAAGAGCCTAAATGTCCATCCACTGATGAACAGATAAAGAAGTTGTGGTTTATATACACAATGGAATACTAAGTAGCAATGAGAAAGAATGAAATATGGCCTTTGTAGCAACATGGATGGAATTGGAGAGTGTTATGCTACGTGCAATAAGCCATACAGAGAAAGACAGATACCGTATGTTTTCACTCATATGTGGATCCTGAGAAACTTAACAGAAAACCAGTGGAAAGGGGAAGGGGGGAAAACGTTAAAGAGGGAGGGAAGCAAAGCATAAGAGACTCTTAAAAACTGAGAATAAACTGAGCGTTGATGGGGGGTGGGAGGGAGTGGAAAATGGGTGATGGGCATTGAGGAGGGCACCTGTTGGGATGAGTGGGTGTTGTATGGAAATCAATTTGACAATAAATTTCATATTTAAAAAAAAGGAAACTTCACAACCTAGCTATCAAGTACATTATATCATGAATTTTCAAGATTATCTTAGAAGAAATTTTGATGTATACATTGTGACAACTTAAGTCTATCCAATAAAGAGCATTCATCAGTTTCCAAATAAAATAAAATAAAATAAAATAAAATAAAATAAAATAAAAATAAAAAATGGGCAGAAGACAGGAACAGACATTTCTCCAAAGAACCACAGATGGTCAACAGATACATGAAAATATACTCAACATCATTCATCATCAGGGAAATGCAAATCTAAACCACAATAAGATATCACCTCAACACCTGTCAGAATGGCTAAAATTAACAACACATGAAATAACAAGGGTTGAAGATGTGGAGAAAAAGGAACACCCATGCACTGTTGTTGAGAATGTAAACTGGTGAAGCCACTGTGGCAGACGGTATGGAGTTTCCTCAAAATAAAATAAAAATAAAAACAGAACTACCATAGGATCCAGTAATCCACTACTGGGTATTTACCCAAAGAATATGAAAACACTAATTCAAAGGGATACATGCACTGCTATGTTTATAGTAGCATTATTTACAACAGCCAATTTATAGAAGCAATCTAAATGTCCATCAATAGGTGAAAAGATAAAGAATATGCAATGGATGGGGCGCCTGGGTGGCGCAGTCGGTTAAGCGTCCGACTTCAGCTCAGGTCACGATCTCGTGGTCCGTGAGTTCGAGCCCCGCATCGGGTTCTGGGCTGATGGCTCGGAGCCTGGAGCCTGTTTCCGATTCTGTGTCTCCCTCTCTCTCTGCCCCTCCCCCGTTCATGCTCTGTCTCTCTCTGTCCCCAAAATAAATAAAAAACGTTGAAAAAAAATTAAAAAAAAAAAAAGAATATGCAATGGAGTATTATTCAGCCATAACAAATGAGCAAAGGGGAAAAAAAGAGAGAGAGAGTCAAAGAACAGACTCTGAAGTACACAGAACAAGCTGGTAGTTACCAGAGAGGAAGTGGGTGGGAGATTGGTAAAACAGGTGAAAAAGAGTAAGAGTACACTTCTTTTGATGAGCACTGAATAATATATGGAATTATTGAATCACTGTATTATACATCTGAAACTAATGTAACACTGTATGTTAATTACACTGGAATTAAAAGGAAAAAAAGTAGAGAAAAAGATCAATATGATCATCTAAAAACTCCATAAAAGGGGTGCCTGGGTGGCTCAGTCAGTTAAGTATCTGACTTCAGCTCGGGTTATAATCTCACAGTTTGTGGGTTCAAGCCCCACATCGGGCTCTGTGCTAACAGCTCAAAGCCTGGAGCCTGCTGCAGATCCTTTCTGTCTGTCTCTCTCTCTCTCTCTCTCTCTGCCCCTCACCCCACTCAAAAATAAATAAATAAGCATTTAAAAATAAAAACTCCATAAATAAAATTAAAAGGCTAATGAGCAAGCAGGGAAAATATCAGTACTATATTGAATCTTATTAGGTATTTTAAAATCAGTTTCTTTTAAAAGATGAAATCCTAATGGAAAAAACAAGTGAAGTTTATGATAGATGCTTCACAAAAAAAGAAATACAGATGGTTAATAAATGTGTGAGAGAATGGTCAGCTTCCAATAAAAGGATGCTAATTAAAACAAGATACCATTTTCACCTTTCAAATTGATAATAATTTACAAATTATAATTTGTAACTACTCTCTTTTGACAAATGTGTGGTGACATAAACAGTCTCATAGCCTTCTTCAAGCACTATAAATTGGTAAGGCTTCCTCAAGGGCAACTTGGCAATATGGATCAATGGCTTTAGAAAGTCACCATAAACTTGACCCAATAATTCTACTTCTAGAAATTACACTAAGGAGATAAGCAGACAAGTAGGCAATGATGAATGTCTAAGAATTGTCCCCTCAGCTTTCTCTGTAATAGAAAAAAATGGGGACTAATTTAGAAGAATGGCTAAGTAAATGATGGCACATTTATTTTATAAAATCTTAAGTATCCATTAAAGAACAGGTTTTCAAGGAATATTTAACCACATGAGAAAACACTCAGAACAAAATGGAAAAAGCAGGACATAAAACTGTATTTTTCATATCATGATTTTATAGTGAAATGCATGGGGGAAAACAATGAAGAAATGTTAATAGTCTCTCTAGTAAGATTACAGATGGTTTCTAGTTTCTTCTTTTCAGCATTTATCCCCCACATATTCTATAATAAGAAGTTTTTACCTTTATAATCAGGAAAAAAGTAAATGAGATGTTACAATCCTTTTTAGCTTTATCGTATTTCCAGAGGGGAATTCTATCTTGATTATTTGTGAAGTCGAACATGTTTTTCCAACTTAGTATAGGCCATATGCATTAAGAACTCCCTCTACACTGTTTGGATAGGGCTGGTAAACTTTCCACTTTGTTACTCGGGCAGCTTCCCAGTTTAGTGTTTTCCAGACCATTCTTGTCTGTGGCACAACTTGGAAATTCTGAATTTTTGAAGAACTCAAGTCAAACTCCTCAGAAAACATATTTGGTTAGCAGCCACATGAAGTAGTGGAAGAAATGGGGAGTAAAGGTGGGGATTTTTTTTTTATATAAAGCATTCATTTCATTTCAAAATATTTAGGAAGAAAAGGAAAGGGAGGAAGGAAGCCCCTTGGATCTAAAAAAAAGATTGGTGTAATTTCCATTGAAGGTCAGTTTTCTAGTTGTATCATAGTGTGTAACAAATCATTCCCAAGTTTAGGGGCTTAAATCAAGAATCATTTATCATTTCTCATGTTTTTCTGGAGTTCAATTCATGAGCAGTTTAGCTGAGTGGTTTTGGCTCAGGGTCTCTCATGAGGCTGCATTAAGATGTCGGCTTGACTAGAGTTGGATGAGGATTCACTTCCAAGATGGCTCACACCCATGGCTGGCAAACTGGTGCAGGCTTCTGTCCATAGGCCTCAGTTCCTCTCCCTGGGGTCTTCTGCACAGAGCTACAGAGTGCCTAGTGACTGGCTGCCCCCAGAGGGAATAACCCAAGGCAGAGGCCCCAGTGCTTTTTTTTTTAATGTTTATTTTTGAGGGAGCCTGAGTGGGGGAGGGGCAGAGAGAGGGGGACAGAGGATCTGAAGCAGACTCTGTGCTAACAGCAGAGAGCCCAACGTGGGGCTCGATCTCAGAAACCACGAGATCAAGACTTGGGCCCAAGTCGGACACTCAACTGACTGAGTCACCCAGGTGCACTAGAGGCCCCAATGTTTTTAGCACCTCACCTCCAAAGTCCCACTTTTGCAATATCCTATTGGCAAAATACCTCAGCCCTGTTCAGTGTAGGGAAATACGAATACACAGAAACAAAAATCAGTAGAGGCCATCATGAAGGTTAATTTCCCAGTCACCTATCTAGCATCCTGACAATGCTCACTTCCTGCTAATATCACAGACTTCTGTTTAGGGGTCTTTCCTCCCCACCCACCTCCACCTGTGAAAGGAAGCTGACTCATCCCCAATACTATTGGTGGGGCTAATTGGGCTAAATGTAATTACAGCCCCTTGGACAGTGCTTGGCTCAGACTCCCAGGCCAAAGTCTGTTAGCACATGGCCTTCTCCCAGACTCCTGGGTTATCTGGAGGTTGGTGTATGACTGCATTTGGGCCAATGAGGCACAAAAGGATACTTCTGGGGCACTTAAAAGAGAGCCAGTTCCTGTCTTCCTTAGGTATTTTGGGGTGTGGATCTAAGCCCCCAGGGGTTCTGAAGTACCCTCTACCAGCCTGAGAATCAAGCCACTCTGTGGAGGAGAGCTAAGAAATTCTCAAGAGAAAATAAGTCAGAGCTTTGACTGAACCAGGGCTGATCACTGCCCTGCCACTGGGCCCTTCCTTTATGTGGGGCTATTAACTTCTCATATTTTTGATGCCAATTTAACATAGGTTTCCTAGTATAGGAAACCAAAACTGATTTTACCCAGTTAGAAAACAGAGGTATCATGCCAAAAGAAATGAAAACAAACACTTTGAAAACTAAAAGAAATTTTGCTCTTTAACATTAGGGATAACTGTATCTACCTGAACCAAACTAAAATTTAGGACAGCTCTTCTGATATGTGGACAAGAGAATTACGAAGCAGGTCTGGTCCAATACGTCCAGAACAACGGCTATGCCCATAGGCCAAACAGACAACTGCTTTGGGGATTCAATTTCGGGAGCACCTGAACAGGATGTGGTAGTGTGGGTCTGGGGTCCCAGACAGGAGAACCACAAGTTCTGGATTTCTGAGCTGTGGTGGGGGAGCAGCAGGAAAGTCCACACAAAACTGGTTGTCAGAATGGGAATGGAGTGGCACTGAAATGCCATGAGCCCCTTGATTTAAGGTTAAGAGGAGGAACCCAATGAAGTTTGAGTCACTAGCAACTCCCCACAAATTGGGGTTTTCAGCCCCTACTGAGATGTAGAATATTTGTACAGAATAAGAGAGCAATGGGAAGGGGCACCTGGGTGGCTCAGTCGGTTAAGCATCTGACTTCAGCTTCGGTCATGATCTCATGGTTCCTGGGTTCGAGCCCCGCGTCAGGCTCTGTGCTGATAGCTCAGACCCTGGAGCCTGCTTCGGATTCTGTGTCTCCTTCTCTCTCTGCCCCTCCCCCCTCACATTCTCTCTCTCTCTCTCTCTCTCTCTCTCTCAAAAATAAACATTAAAAAAAATTTTTTTTTAATTTTTTTTAACATTTATTTATTTTTGAGACAGAGAGAGACAGAGCATGAACAGGGGAGGGTCAGAGAGAGGGAGACACAGAATCTGAAACAGGCTCCAGGCTCTGAGCTGTCAGCACAGAGCCCGACGGCAGGGCTTGAACTCACTGACCGTGAGATCATGACCTGAGCGGAAGTCGGCCGCTTAACCGACTGAGCCACCCAAGTGCCCCAAACATTAAAAAATTTTAATAGAACAGAGGGATGGGAATTCCCATGCCACTAAGGTGAAGGGAGAGAGGAAGAGATTCCAAAATGTGGAAGGCATTGAAGACTACCTGCTGAATCACACTTTTGCAGATGGCAGAAAAACCTGGCTGACTCAACGTTTTGCCAATGGCAGTCCACTTATATGACATATAAATAGACTTGCTATATACCAGGCACTGTTCTGAGTGCTTTACAAACATTTACTTATTTATTCCCCTCAACAACCTCATGAAATAGGTATTATCATCCTTACTTTACAGATTAGCAAACTGAGGTGCAGAGAGACTAAGAAATTTGCTCTAGTTCACAAAGCTAGAAACCAGGGTAAAGAGAGATTGAGAATCTTGCTCAAGGTTACACAGTGAGGTACAGCTGGTCACACAGCAGGTAAGTGGTAAAGCCAGGATTTGAATGCAGGATTTCCAGCCAGGGCCCATGCTCTGCTGCATATGCTATCAGGTTTCAGTGTCTTTGCCAGCTTGCTGCTAAATATCCCCTGGTAGGGATGTTCCTCTCTGCATGACAATTCACGCTAGGGACTTTGTGAAGCTAGAACAGATTTAAGTACATGTGATAGCTGTGGGTGGTTTTTCTGTCAGGTCTGACCCTCAGTCCTGGGACCTTGTGTTGCCACAAACTCTGGTTGTCACCTTTAACCAGCCTGAAGAACAGCCATAACTTTGGGCTTGTTAGAAATGCAGCCGATCAGGAGAGTCAGACCGACCATTTCTCTCTTTACCCAAGCTTCCTGATCATTCCAGGCCTCTGCCCATCACACACCCTCCTTCTTAAATACTATCATCAGTGCCAGGGTCATTAGGGAGAAAACCAATGAAGAGGAAATGATTATAAAAGTTACATCTGCTGCTCAGGCAGCTGTTCTCTTTCCTCATTAGGACAATCAATCATTTTTCAACATCATTTTTGTACCTAGAAAAAGACTTCATTTATTCTAAGACTAAGGAGCAGGAATGAGGGAATTAAATCCCATAGGTCTTTAGCTGATGGGATTTTTTTTTTAAATATTCTGTCCTCACCAATGACCTAATTAAGCTTTCAGAGAATGATAAACTCCCCGCTCCTCTGTCTCGTTTCCATCTGTGCCTTTGCAGAAGGGGAACTCTGCACCCCTAGGAGTCCATGCCTTCTCTTCTGGCTTTCTCTTCAGCTTCAGCTGCGGAGATTAAGCCCAACTTTGTGACTTTCTGCAAGGGCTTCTTGGAAATGTGACATCAACACTAAAACCTTACAGTTAAGCTGTAGATTGTCATGGAGACATTAAGTCATATTTCCGTGGAATCACAGAACAGTAGGGCAGGAAAATCGCCCTTTGTAATGATCATGGGCCTCAAGTATGGGGGTAAACTGCCCAGGTTCATGTATCAACTTTGTCCCTTACTAGCTATTTGACCTTGGGCACATTACTTAGCTTCTTGGTGCCTTGGTGTCTTCATTTGTAAAATGGAGAATAAAAGTACATACCTATCTCATAGGGTTGTCATGGGGATTAGGTTAATAGTGTATGCAAAGCACTTAAAACAGTGCCTGGCACACAGTAAACACAAAATTATATTATTGTTGCTACTGCTGTTGCTGCTATTGTTGTTATTATCTGGTCCACCTGGCTCCGATGCTGCTTATGGCTCCTCTTGAACATCTTCCTCTTCAAACCCTCAAAGTCAGATCATTCCAACCACATGCCTTGGCTATCAAGAGTTTGGGGGGAAAATCAAACAAGTGTGTGAACTGCAAACTCATGGTCTCCAAGCTAAGCCCACACCCCAGATACTCCATCGCCTGTGCCTCTCTGCAATCAGTCATGGTCCAGGCAGAAAGACAAGCACCACAGTTAGTTCAGCAGAGGCAAAGCCGGGATTGGAGGTGAAATTGCTGAAATGAGTATTGGAGGACGCAAAAGGTAGGCAGGGGATGCTGAGATAACACAGAGATGGGAGCTGCAGGAATCAGAGGCCACCCCAGGGATGTGGGAGAATGGAAGGGGAGAGACTGGGATTATCAAAATCTAGAAACCTGGATGAGGGATCCCAGGGGGCTGTGACCCAGATCCCCAGAGAGGGGCATCACTCATTTCTGAAGGGACACGATAAGGCTGATTGATTATGAGCGCTGGGAAAACCACAAACTGGATGATTCAAACTGCCACTACTGGGGTGAGGCTCACAGAAATAGGAAACAGACACAAAACTCACAGGAAGCAAATGGCTACCATAGCCAGACTGATCTTTCTAAAAACCAAGCATGGCCGGGCCGTAAGCCATCTTAAAGACCTTCTGTGGCTCTCTCTGCATCTCCAGCAGAATTTGCAATGTAGTTTGGCATGGGGGTACTGAAGCTGGCCCTCACCTGCGCCAGCTACTTTCCCACACCCAGCACTCTTTCCCACACCTGACACTCATGCCGGCCATATTAAATTCACTGCATTCTTTCAAACACTCCGTGCCTTTGTTCCAGCCCGGAAAGCTCTTCTCTATGAACTCTTTGTTCATCACCTGAGCTAGGAATGGCTAATCCTGTGTGTCCTCACTGTAAACCCAACATACTTCTTTTAGCAGATGCTGCTGGGGCCCTTCCCACATCTCCTTGGCTTTCGCCTCTACACAGAAGGCTGCTTAGTATGAACACCGGTGAATCCGCTCAGGGCTGTATATCCGCCCACCAGAGTGCATTTGGTCAGGTGGTCAGGAGAAGTGCTAGGGAGTTAAAGTTCCCGAGGCAACCTTCAAATACCAATAAAAAGAGATGTGATGGTTAACTGGCCTACCTGGTGGCCCCTTGGGGGCGGTGAACAAGGCATGTTTTATGCTGTCTCCCAGAGCTCCCTGAGGAGGCTGAGCTCCAGTTGCCTAGAGTAGTAACTACCTGGATAGGCTTTCTTCAGTTCCCTTCCTCAATTCCCTGATCTTTTCTGCCAGTGGTTCTTGGAATCACTTCCCAAATAAACTACTTATACTCAAATCCTTTTTCCACAGCCTGTTTCAGAAGAAAGGCAAACTAAGACACTTTTCTGATAGCCCACTACATAGTGTTGTACTTACTTGCTTAAAGGTCCCCATCACCCTAAGTGCTCTCAACTCCCTGAGGGCCAGGACCTTGTATCACTCTTGTGTTCTCAGATTATAACACAGTGTTGGGCACATACTATGCCCTCCATCCATACTTACTGAGGGGAGAGACCTGAAAACCAGAACAGTGACATTGTTGAATGTGCTGTGTGATGAGCAGAGATTACTGAAGGAGGCTGGCAAGGGGCTTTGAGATTACAATTCACATTTTTGGAGGTAGGGCTACTCAGGCAGCTAAAACAAGGGAGTAGAATTCTACTTTTAATCCCTCTGTTTCTTCAGAGGAGAATGAAATAGCAGTAATAGAATTGTGGACACACACATTTATACACACACACACACACACACAAATGAAATGAAATGTGAGACACTGGAATTTGGCCCCCTTCACCATGTCCCATAGGTCTGGTCCCCAGGGCAGCTGTCACGTCTGATTCCAACAAGCAAAGATCCCTTTACCCTGCTCTAAGAAATGTCATGCCCAAGTCTATCACTGGGGCAAGCCCTTTTACTCTGAGAAGCTGAGAAAGCAGGCAGTCCTAAAATTATCTGGCATAGCTGATGTCCAGATTAACGGCCATCTGCCTCCTCTCTAATCAGGTCCAACCATGTTGGGAATACTCCCTCCAACTTAATCCTTCCTGTGAATGAGACTGACCATAAACAAGAGCACTGCCACAATGCCCAAGAGTGTCCCAACTCTCTTATGATCGCCAGCACTGGAAATACAACCTCTACATACCAGAGTCATCTCAGCTTCTTGCCCAGGAGGACTTCTGCGTAGCCCAAGGGCTGGGTTCTATTCTGTAAGTTAGTCTGACCTCTTCTAATCAAGCCCCACATCAATAGTTTCCTACCATATGCCCTCCTGCTTGGACAGCTTGGGGACCTCTAAATCAAAACATTTCATGACTTTTTCCCCATACTATAACTACTGGACAAGATTTAAAAATCACAACTCCTTTATTATCTAACTTTTGTGAGCACCTACTATATGCCAATACCAGTTACAAAGCAGTGTGTAAAATGTTTTACATACAGCAGCTCATTCAATCCTCAAAACAACTCAGTAGGAAAGGTAGGTGGATTAACCTCATGTCACTGCAGAGGAAACAGAGGGTGTGCCTGACTTGCTTCAACACAGGCTTTCCGAATCCCTTGCCTGTACACCTTACCACAGTATTATTCTGGCATTATTGCCAACTTCATACAATAGAGTTTTAGTTCTGGAAGGGACCATAGAGATTAACTAGAATCCAACCGCTTTCTTAAGGTGCCGTTCCTTAGTAATTTAAGGCATGGTCTTGGCAGCCAGACACGCCTCAGTAAGAGTTCCAGACCTGCCACTTAACAAGCTGTGGGATCATAGACAAGCCTCAATAGCCCCATCTGTAAAACAGGGGTAATAATAGGTACCTCCTGAGGACAGGACTGATGTGAGGAAGAAATGAGATACTGTATGAAAAGCACTTAGCCTGTTATTTAGCAAGTGTCTATTAAATATAGTTAACACTTACATAGTACTGACTACATTCCAGGTACTCTTGTAACTGTTTGTCATATATTGAATTAATCTTAATTCCCACGATGACCTCCTGAAGTAGCTATTATAATCCCTACCTTACAGATGGATTAACTGAGGCACATGTTCAACACCAAACCACAGACCCAAGAAGCTCAGAGAAGACCAAGCAGGATAAATGCCAACAAAAAAAAAAAAAGAAAGAAAAGAAAAGAAAAACTACACCTAAGCATATCATATTCAAACTGCAAAAAAAAAAAGAAGAAAAAATTTTGAAAAAAGCCAAAGGAAAAAAAAACATCTTACCAATAGAGAAGCAAGGATAAGAATTATATCTGACTTCTCATAAACCATGCAAGAAGAGAGGGAAATGAAATATATAAAGTATGAAGTGAAAAAAACCCACTGACCTAAAACTCTGTACCGTTTGAAATTATCCTTCAAAAACGAAGAAGAAACAAAGACTTTCTAAGACAAAAATGAAGGGAATTTGTTGCAAGTAGACCCGCCTTGCAAGAAATGTTAAAAGTGCTTCTAGTTATAGCATGAATACGTCACAAGAATAAAAGTCACAGCATAAGGAATATAGTCAATGATATTGTAACACTGATATATTGAGATAGATGGTAGCTATGCTTGTGGTGAACACAGCATATGAAATTTGTCAAATCACTATGCTGTACATTTGAAACTACTGTAACATTGTGTGTCAACTATACTCAAAACAAAGTTCTTCAGAGAGAAGGAAAATAATATAGGTCAGAAACTAGGACCTAAAGAAAGGAAGAACATCAAAGAATAAATACGAAAAGGTAAAATAAAAACTTTTATTTTTCTTAATTGCTCTAATAGATAAATTATTTGTTCAAAACAACAATGGCAACAATGTATGCTTATGTATAAGTGAAATGAATGACAGTAATGATACAAGACATAAGAGGGAGGAATTAGGATTATTTTGTAAGTATAAGGTACCTGCAGTACCTGCACTCTCCATGGACTGGTATAGTGTTATTTTTTTTAATTTAATGTTTTATTTTTGAGAGAGAGAGAGACAGAGAGACAGAGAGACAGAGTATGAATGGCGGAAGGGAAGAGAGAGAGGGAGACACAGAATCTGAAGCAGGCTCCAGGCTCTGAGCTGTCAGCACAGTGGTGATGCGGGGCTCGAATTCACAAACCGTGGGATCATCACCTGAGCCGAGGTTGGATGCTTAACTGACTGAGCCACCCAGGTGCCCCATGTAGTGTTATTTTAAAGTGGGCTTGGGAGCACCTGGCTGGCTCAGTTGGTGGAGCTTGCAACTCTTGATCTCAGGGTTGTGAGTTCGAGCCCCTCACTGGGTGTAGAGATTAAAAATAAAATAAAATAAAAAATAAAGTAGACTTGGATTCACTGTACTTATATATTGCAAACTCTAGAGCAGCCACTAAAAGAGTAAAATAAGAAGTATAATTGATATACTAAAATATCAGACCAAAGGAAATCATATAAAATGCTCAGTTAAAAACACAAAAGGCAGAAAACGTGTGGAAGGCAAAATTTGGAACAAAAATTAAAGGCAACAAATAGAGCAACAAATGTTATAGGTAACAATCCAACTATATCAATAATCACTTTAAATATCAATGATCTAAATATACCAATTAAAAGAGATTGTCAGAGTACGTAAAAAAAAAAATAAGATTCAACTATATATCTACAAGAAATTCACTTTAAATAACACAATTAGATGAAACATAAATGCATAAAGAAAGATATACCATGCTAACAGTACTCAAAAGAAAGCATGAGTAGGTATATTAATTTCAGACAGAGCAGGCTTTTGAGCAAGCAAAGTTATCAGGGATAAAGAGAGGCATTACATAATGATTAAAAGATCAGTACTCTAAAAAGACAATGTGTTTGCACCTAACAACAGAGCATCAAAACATGTGAGGCAAAAACAGATAAAACTGCAAGGAGAAACAGATAAATCCACTTGTAGGTGGAGAGTTCAGCACCCCTCTATCAGAAACAGACAGATACAGTAGTCAGAAAATCAATAAAAATAGTTGAACTCAACAGCACCATCCATCAACTGGATTTCATTGACATCTATAGATGACTTCATTCAACAATAGCAGAGTAAAATTCTTCTCTAGCTCATATGGAACATTCACCAAGATAGACCACATTCTGGGCCATATAATACACCTCAATAAATTTAAGATGTACCTTAACAGATTTAAAATATACCTTAAAAAGTTTAAAAGAAAAAAAATCATATAATGTGTGCTCTCAGACCACAGTGGAAGTAGAAATCAATAACAGAAAGATATCCAGAAAATACCAAAATACTTGGAGATTAACAATACACTTCTAATTAACACATGAATCAAAGAAGAAATATCAAGAGGAATTTAAAAATATTTTTAACTAAATAAATGTGAAAACACAACTTATCAAAGTCTGACACCGTGAAAACAGTGCTTAGAGGGAAATTTACAGCATTGAGTGAATATACTACAAAAGAATAAAGATCTAAGATCAATAATCTAAGCTTCCACCTTAGGAAACCAGAAAAAGAAGATCAAATTAAATCCAAAGTAAGAACAAAAATTCAAGCAGAAATAAATGAAACTGAAATCAATAGAGAAAATCAACAAAATCAAAAGCTGTTTGTTTGAAAAGATAATAAAATCAGTAAGCTTCTAGCCAGGCTAAGAAAAACAGAGAGCAGACACAAATTACTAATATCAGAAATGAAAAAGGAGACATCACTAAAGATCTCATGGACATTAAAAAGAAGGTAAAGGAATATTATGGACATTCTATGCCCAAATCTGATAACCTAGATGAAACAAATAAATCCCCTTGATAAAAACTTTTTAAAAATAACTAAAAATACTCTTGACCTATGATTGGTCCTTGGTGTTTAGAAACTTATATCCACACAAAAACCTGCACATAAATGCTTGTGGCAGCTTTATTAATAATTTCCAAAACTTGGAAGCAATAAAAATGTCCTTCAAAAGGCAAATGAATAAACTGTAGTGTCCAGACAATAGAATATTATTCAGTGCTAAAGAAAAAATGAACTACCAAGCCATGAAAACACATGGAGGAAACTTCATGCATGTTACTAATTGAAAGAAGCCAATCTGAAAAGGCTACATACTGCATGAGTCCAACTATATGACATTCTGGAAAAGGCAAAACTATGGAGACAGTGAAAATATCAGTGGTTGGCAGAGAGACAGGGATACATAGAGCACAGTGGATTTTCAGGGCAGTGAAACTATCCTATATGACACTACAATGGTGGATACATGTCATTATACATTTGTCTAAACCCACAGACTGTACAATATCAAAAGTAAACCCTAATGTAAACAGTGGTCTTTGGGTGATTACGGTATGTCAATATAGGTTCACTGATTGTAACAAATATCCCAGTCTGGTAGGAAATGTTGTTAGTGGGGGAGGCTGAGCATGTGCATGTATGGGACCAGGGGATAAATAGGAACTCTGTACTTTTGCTCAATTTTTCTGGGAACCTAAAACTTCCCTAAAAAATAAAGTTTATTAATTTTTTAAAAACTAAATTGCTACATTATTCAACCAGGAATATAGTTCAAGCTTCAGCTAGATAAAAAAATAAACAAAAGGAAACCGAGATATAGACTGTTATAAGTAATACAGCAGAGCCAGAACTCAAACCCTGGCGGTCTTTCTCTGGCACGTGTACACCTCGTCTCTCAACTGTTTGTTACTATCATTACTATTATTTTGCAAATGGGAAAATTGAGACTCAGAAGGATCATCCACTTGCCAGAGTCCTAGATTTGGTGAAACACAGTCTAAGATTCCGGGTTTTCCTGAACCCCTGAATCCCAGTCCTCTACTCTCTCACATTGCCTATACATCTCCCCTGACTCCCCATCCACACACAATATCTGGGAAGATCCATGTGTATTGTCCTAGAAAGAAGGAAACTTTTGTTCCAAGCACATTTCAAAACTCAAATCCTTTTGGAAGCAAAACAGTCTCCTCCTCACTTTCGACCCTGCTTTATCATCAAACTGAGAAGATGATATCTGCTAGTACAAGCCATCAGTGAATAAATGGTAGGGCCAATCTGTTTCAGGATGCCAGCACTTTTAGCATGCCTGGTTTGGGCACCAATTCGCATGGATGCATGCAACACATAGCATGAGTAGAACACAGACCAGAATGAAATTCAAGTAGGTAGATGGCTGGGAAATGGCTGGTAGATGCAGATTTTAAAAAAAAAAAAGATACTGACTGAGAGGCACTAGAAAAGAGCAGGAGACTGTTTTTTTCTTTTAAAGCTTGTCCAGCTGAAAGAGATCTGCTCTGGTATTATTCCATGACCCACTTTTTTTTTTCCTAATAAGAGACAGATAGCCAAGATACCCAGATGTGAGGGATAGTCTATCTATAGGAGGCTCTTATTTGATTAGACACTGCTTTCATTTTATAGCAATTCATATTTCCAAGGGCATCTCCTTCTTTGCTTCATTGTACATCCCAACTTCTATTTCCTTCCACAAAACCCAAAGCTCTATATTTTCAAGTTAATACTGCAGTGCACCAGAATGCAGGATTATGTGCAGTCTAATTTCCTTTAGGTCATGCTCACATTCCGTTATTTTATACATATTGAGAATAGAGCTATCTTTGCTTTGAATTTTTAAGCTGTGAGTTCTGTCTTCTCTAAGATAAATTAGACATAATTCCTAAGGCTTAGTGTGCTCTGGTGAACTACCCTAAGGGCCCAGAGTTTCAAACAAATACCTTTCTTTTTCTCCTTTCAGAAAACTAAGCTGGGTCTCAAAGTGTCCCTTGCTATTGTGATTTTTTATTATTTTCTTTCATCCTTAGAAGAAATCTTGCAGTTCAGTATGATCCAATGCCTCAGTCACAATTGGCTGAGTGTGTTTGCTTAAATAATAGCCCTTCCCAGATGGCTGATGTTAGCTTTAGGACAAAACATCATGAACCTAAAGAGTGATCAGTGTTCAGAAATCACTGGTGTGTAGCTAGTGTAAACATAATGCAATTCTATCAGATTCTCTGATTCATAACAAACCTGAGAAGAAGTTAGAGGAGGCAATTTTTTTGGTTTGCTTACTAGGAGAGTTAGTGTTAAGAGGAGTTTCGGACTACTGAGGATGAAGGGCCTCAGAAATGACAAAGGAGCTATGTGTGTGTATGTGTGTGTGTATGTCCATAATTAGATGTCATACACAACAATCATAATAGACATCCTATTTACAATACCCAGTCCAGGGAAGACTGTCAAAGAGGATAGAATGTACCACCTATTATCAAACCTATGGTAGGTTTTACTGTCTGGGAGGTTAAAAGCATCTTCAGGAGCCTCACAAGAAATCAGGCTTGAACATAAAATGGTACTTTTCTTTAATTTCATAATATACTTCCATCAAGGCATTCAAATTTTGAAATGTCAAAAGTTCATTTGCAATCTCTATATTTGCCCCATATGAAAAAAATACATTATCCCATTAAATATACTTATACTTGGTATATACTGGGACTGACTATAAGGAGTCCTTCCAAAGAACACTTTTTTTCACTCTTAAAATTAACACTCAAAGGCAAGTAAGCCAAGCAATGATTCCCTTCCTGTATATGTTGATTTACAGTTTTCAAGACATTTTCACACAGATAATCTCCTTTGATCTTTACAATAACTCTTTGGAGAAGGAAGAGTAGATATTTTTGTTTTTTTCAATCATTATTTTTTTAAGTTTGTATTTAAATTCTAGTCAGTTAACATATAGTGTAATATTTGTTTCAGGAGTACAATTTAGTGATTCATCACTTACATATAACACCCAGTGTTCATCATAACAAGTGCCCTCCTTAATACCCATCACCCATTTAGCCTATCCCCCACCCACCTCCCTCCATCAACCCTCAGTGTGTTCTCTATTGTAAAGAGTCTCTTATGGTTTTCTTCCCTCTTTTTTCCCCCTTCCCATATATTCATCGATTTTGTTTCTTACATTCCACATGAGTGAAATCATACAATATTTGTCTTTCTCTGAATGACTTATTTCGTTTAGCATAGTACACTATAGCTCCATCCATGTCATGGCAAATGGCAAGATTTCATTCTTTTGATGGCTGAGTAATATTCCATTGTGTGTGTGTGTGTGTGTATATATATATATATATATATATATATATATATATATATATATACATACATACATACCACATCTTCTTTATCCGCTCATCAGGTGATGGAATTTGGGATTTTTCCATAGTTTGGCTACTGTTGATAAGGCTGCTATAAACATCAGGGTGCATGTACCCCTTCAAATCTATATTTTTGTATCCTTTAGGTAAGTATCTAGTAGTGCGATTGCTAGATCATACGGTAGTTTTTTAATTTTTTGAGAGGGCGGGGAGAGAACGGGGTGGGGAGGGGCAGAGAGAGGAGGAGACACAGAATCCTAAGCAGGATCCAGGCTCCAAGCTGTCAGCACAGAGCCTGACGTAGGGCTCGAACCCCCAAACCATGAGATCATGACCTGAGCTAAAGTTGGACATTCAACTGATTGAGCCACCCAGGGGCCCCTAAATCATAAAGCAGTTCTATTTTTAAGTTTTTGAGGAAACTCCATACTGTTTTCCGGAGTGGCTGCACCAGTTTGCATTCCCTCCAACAGTGCAAGAGGATTCCCCTTTCTCCACATCCTCACCAGCACCTATTGTTTCTTGTGTTGTTAATTTTAGCCATTCTGACAGGTGTGAGATGCTATCTCATCATGGTTTTGATTTGTATTTCCCTGATGATGAGTGATGTTGAGCATCTTTGCATGTCTGTTAGCCATTTGGATGTCTGCTTTAGAAAAATGTGTACTCACGTCTTTTACTCATTTCTTAACTGGATTATTTGTGTTTGGGGTGTTGAATTTGATAAGTTCTTTATAGATTTTGGATACTAACCCTTTACCCAATATGTCACTTGCAAATATCTTCTCCCTTTCCGTAGGCTGCCTTTTAGTTTCGTTGATTGTTTCCTTCTCTGTGCAGAAGCTTTTTATCTTGATGAAATCCCAATAGTTCATTTTTGCTTTTGTTTCCCTTGCCTCCAGTGACATGTCTAGTAAGAAGTGGAAGAGCAGAGGGGTGCCTGGGTCGGCTCAGGTCATGATCTTGCAGTCCATGAGTTCGAGCCCCACGTCAGGCCCTGTGCTGACAGCTTAGAGCCTGGAGCCTGCTTCAGATTCTGTGTCTCCCTCTCTCTCTGTCCCTACCCTGCTCCTGCTCTGCCTCTGTCTCAAAGATAAATAAATATTAAAAAATATACATATACATATATATGTGTGTGTGTATGTATGTGTGTGTGTATGTATGTGTGTGTGTGTATATATATATGTATATGTATATATATATATATGAAAAGGAAGAGCAGCTATTATTTGCATCATTCTACCACCAGAGGAAGCCAAAACCCAGAGAGTAAGGTAGAGACTGGCCAGTTAGTTACCAAACTGTATCCCTTTTCCTTTTTGGCATACATCAAGACTACATTTCCCAAGATCCCTTGCAGTTAGTTGTAAACATGTGATGGATCCTGTCCAATAGAAGGTAGATAGAAGTGATTTGTACCACTTCAAGGGCTAACCCATAAAACTCTCTAAAATATAAGCCCCTCTTTTTTTTTTTTTTTTGAACACCAGCAGTTTAACAAATATTTATTGCACATTAGCAATACCAGGTATCAGAAACAGGAGCACAAGATGTCAGGGAATATGTGGAGAGAAAAGGGAATTCCAAAGTGATGGCAGAACAGCTCCTATAAAGAGCTGGGAGAGACAAGGGTGCAAGAGAATGGAACACTCAAAACAGACCATAGCAGGAGCCCATTGAAGAAGAACCAAAGGGCTAGAACATTGAATGGTCTTGACTGTCCCCTAAGTAATTAGGCAGCTGTCCCAGTGAAAATGGTGGGTTGGCACAGTCAGGGAGAGAGCATGCCTCTCATTCTTTCTTGTTATTGACCAAGTGAATGAAGATTACTCAAAAAACTTAAGAGAATACCAAGGCTATAATAGGGAAGAAGTCTGAGTCACCACTTGGAGGAAAGTTGTCCAGAAAAACCAGGAATTTGTTTTAGATTGTTATGTGGGTGAGAAATAAGCTTACATTGTTTTAAGTGATTGCAATTTGGCAGTTGTTTGTTGCAGCAGTTACCTTAATTAACACAGAGAAGTTAAATGATTTGCCCAATGTTATACAATTAGTTAGTTTAAAAAATAAAGCCAAGGGGCACCTGGGTGGCTCAGTTGGTTAGGTAGCCAACTCTTGATTTCGGCTCAGGTCATGATCTCACAGCGTTCATGAGTTCGAGCCCTACATCGGGCTCTGCACTCACCACACGGAACCTGCTTCAGATCTTCTGTCTCCCTCTTTCTGCCCCACTCCTCTCAAAAATAAACAAATATTTTTTAAAAAATTTAAACAGGACTAGAACTTTGTTCTTCTCATGCCTAGTTTAATACTGATTCATTTACCAGCATCAATCATATGTAAGGCAACTTGCTGTCCCCTGGTGCTAATCCAGTAATTGAAGGATTGAAAAGTATGACAAATAAGTCACATCTAGGCTCTTTATACCTCTTAACTCTCTGATAATATCTTCTGTTTCTTCCCTGTATTCTTCCAGTAGTTACTTTCTCACTTACCTCAGTAACAACCAAATACAATGACAGATACCAGGTTTTACTAATCTAAGAAGACCCATATCTGAAAATGATCTCTCTTGAGTTCCCTTTCTTCCTGATAGTACAACCAAAAGTTAATAAGACATATATTCTCTTCTACTGAAATAACCTAATAGATTTCCTTTAAAAGTAAACTGATAAATGAATCTGCCAGTACATGCAGATAAAAGGCAATGACTGAAGTCCCACTAGGCATGGGTCATAGACAGATTCTATCAATGAGTTAGAGGCCAGAGGGCAAGTGTCAAGGCAAGGAGATGTAGTGAATCCTTTAGGTGAAAGACATTAGGGAGATGAAGATTCCTTCAGTTTGGAGAGAGGCACAGGCAGTTTTTCAGGACCTTGGAGAGCTCCTAGTGAGCACCATGGCTCTGAGAATGCTTAGTCTGAGACTCAATCATGTACT
The DNA here is from genome assembly GCF_016509475.1 of Prionailurus bengalensis. Classification (NCBI taxonomy): domain Eukaryota; kingdom Metazoa; phylum Chordata; class Mammalia; order Carnivora; family Felidae; genus Prionailurus; species Prionailurus bengalensis. The sequence goes on from NC_057361.1 coordinate 14,574,319, forward strand.
TTGCCCTTCTGAACTCTCTAGCTTATAATAGGGGTCTTGTCCTTTCTGTGAAAGTCTTCATCTCTCAGGAATAAGAGATTCATTCTTATTCTTTCTCAGTAAAAGGCCTGTGTCAGTAGGTAAGTTGGAGCGGCCTCATCTAGCCTTACTGAAAACCACAGATGCTCACACAATGGAAAATCAAAAGTGCATTCTCAAGGGCCTTCATCCTCTGTTCATGTTTTGGAAACTGTCTTCTGGGTTAGAGGCTGGTGCTTAAGTGGTCCTGGGCTCTAAACATTTCACCCAACCAAAACCATATTACTATATGAACTACATCCCTATAATCTGAACAGGATGATCATCAAAAATATGGACCTTTTCTTCCTGAAGGTGTGTTCTCAAGCATCTTAATATTCTATGAAAAAGGATTCTACAGAAAAATTAATTTAAGAAGACTTGAATTAAAATACTAAGTACTTAAGGTACTTTCATATATTTTTTCTCTCTTTATAAAATACAATGTGATGAACATCTTCAGGCATATAAGTTCTTTTCCTCTCTTGAGACTATTTTTTCCTTTGGAGATATGTTCCCCAAAGCAGAATTCCTAAGTTAAATGATTTTAACAATGCTACCAATTGACAGGTATGGCCACATTCAAATGTGTAATTGTGTAATTTTACTTTTGTCAGCAGTGTATTAAAGTATCAGTTTCACTAGTATATGATTAGTAATTTGATTTGTATTCTTTGATGTCTGTACCTAGAACTACTTTATTAGAGTGCCTAGAACTTTATGTGTCTGGCCCATAGCAGATGGTCAATAAATATTTAAGACTGAAGTGAAAGGTTAACACTTTCCCACATATCTGTTTACTTAGCATAGTTCCTCATTTGGAATTGTGTTGTCTTTTTCATCTTTATTATTGTGATATTAAGAGTTTCTTTTTATCTTGTCTAAGATTTTAAGCCTCTGTTTTCCACATTTGTTAAACAACATTTCCTCTGCTTTTCAAAGTTATTATATTAAAAGTTTTAAGTTTTTATGTAGTCAGATTTGTCAGTCATAATTGTGAGGTTTATTACTTTAAAGCTTATAAACTTAGAGAACCCCAGAAATCTCATAAAATTCAATGTTTTCTATGAATTAATTTTTATATATATTTTATTCATCTGGTATTGTGGGGTGAGGTGTAGGTCTAAACTGATTTTTATCTAAATTAGTAACAGACATACCAATATAGTTTATAGTTGAATCATCTTTTTCCACAGTGTCTTATGACTTTTACCAGTGGCTCTTGGTAAGATGTGTGGGTTGAAACAAGAGGATCAGTTTCAAATCTCATGAGAGAATGTAATATGAGATAAAAGAGAGTTATCTAATATTTTGCTATGTGGGTTCAAAATCCTGCTCTGAAAAGGTTTACAATCTTGTTGTCAAAGGTCAGACTTTTAATTCATTTATGTGTTTGAATATAACAATCTAGTGGCCGTGAAGTGTTTCAAAGTGGGTGTTGAAATTTCACTTACACCACAATTTAGATTTTCAATGTAAATGTAGTTTCTTTCTTTTTGTTTAATGTTTATTTTTGGGAGAGAGAGAGAGAACATGAGCGGGGGGGGGGGGGGGCAGAGAGAGAGGGAGACACTGAATCCAAAATAGGCTCTGGACCCTGAGCTGTCAGCAGAGACCCCGATGCAGGGCTTGAACCCACGAACCTGAGATCATGACCTGAGCTGAAGTCGGACGCTTGATCAACTGAGCCACCCAGGCACCTCAGTTTCTTTGTTTCTTAAAAACCTGATATATTATTCTTCACAAATCCTTATGGCACTTATTTCTGACCCCTGGGGACTTCTCAAGGCTAGAGCCTGGATAGTAGAAATGGAATTGGTCTAGGAGAAAAGGTGTCATTGTATTCTCTGGTGCTGTCTCCCCTGCTATCCTTGAGGTCAGCACCTGCAGTTGATCAACTATAGGTCTGTTTCCATTTTTGGTTTTTTGGCTCAGTCACTATTCTAGAAGAGTATTGGCCCTCTCCCCCAGCTGCTTCAATCTCATCTCTAGAAATCCCTCTGAATCCCTGTCACAACCTCCTTCTCACCCCCTAGAAACAGAGTTTACCCTTTATCCTCTGCTCCAGGTCACTGTGCCCTGTGGTGGCCAGCTGCATGGCAGGCTTTTGGGCTCCAACATAGGATCCATACCACATGGAAACTAAGGTTGACTCAGATGTGTTAACCAAGTCCTCACTGCTGAGGACACTAGTGGTGCTCCACAGTGATCCCCTTTACCAACCAATTCAGCAATCCTCCCAGATGTTGTGTGTTGGTTGCTAACAGCTTACAAATGTCCCTTTCTTTAAAGAACATGACCCACTGAGTGGGGACCACTTTTGCCCAGGAAGTTATGCTCACCCCCACCACTGGGGTACAGCCCACAGCAAATGACTAAATGCTACAGAGGGGTATGGGATTCTGGCCCCCTTGTCTCGAGGGGAAACAACTCTATGGTACAACTCATGCTACAGAACTCCCTATGGGATCAGGCTGGAGCTAACAACATCCCCTTGCTTAGTACCTTCCCCTGCCCTGTCCCACTTCCCTCATTCTCTTTCTGCTGAGAGCATTCCTTAAATAAACAGCATGCATCAGAATATTTGTTTCAAGCTCTAGTAAACATGACCTAAGACACTCACTATGTCTAATAATGCCTCTCTTTACTAGGCTGAGTCATCCCATTTTGACAAATGGGTCTCTGTCCAGAGGACTCTTCTGAGACTTTCAGACCATGAATGAGACAAAGGTTCCCTGTTTTCCCCAAATTTGTTGGTCAGCACTATCCCATAATTTTCCCCAGGCCATGCCTATATAAGAGTTTTTAATACATCAAAATACTAGTTTCCTCGGTTTTGTGAATTGAAAATACCTTCCCTCATTCTATGATTGTTCTTTTCACTCATTTTTGATAGACAGAAGTCTGCTTTCCTTATAATTAAGGTATCTTGTGTATATTGTTTGTGTAATTCTTCCCTACCCACAATTTCATGAAGATCTTTTCCTATATTACCTTCTAGGAGCTTTTTATTTTTCCTTTCATAGTTAGGGTTTTAATACACCTGGAATATATCTGGAGATACACTGTGAGATAGGGGCTTAATTATAGCCACTAATCTCAGTACTGTTTATTCCAAAGATGACATTTATCCTCTGTTCTACATTGCAAAGTAAGTGAAATACTGACCTTATGCATGGATAGGTTTTTGAGTTCTTCATTTTTTTCCACTGGCCTATTTTTCTATCCATGAAAAAATAATATACTGTCTTGATTACTACAGCTTTATAATAGTCCTCTTATCCAGTGGATAAAGTCTTCCCTTTAATCTTCTACTACAAAAGGGTAATGGCTATCCTTAGTCTTTTTATTTCCATATGAATTTTAAAATCAGTTTGTCAAGTTCCACCAAAACACATTTATTGGAACTACACTGAATTTAAAATTAAATTTGGGGAATTTGAAGATGGCAGCATAGGAGGACGCTGGGCTCACCGTGTCCTGATGATCACTTAGATTCCACCCACATCTGCCTAAATAACCCAGAAAACCGCCAGAAGACTGGCAGAACGGACTCTCCAGAGCCAAGTGCATACGAGAGGCCCACAGAATAGGGTATGAAGGGTTGAGAGGCAGTGTGCACTACACCTCCCCGGAGGGAGCCAGGGTGGAGGAGGGGCAGCCCGCTCGGCAAGGCAGAGCCCCCGAGTCTGGCTTGCAAAAGCGGAGGAGCTGGACTGCATGAGTTCTGACAGCCAGCGGGACTTAACATCTGGAATGTTATAAGTCAACAGCTCTGCTCAGAGAGCGGGAAGGCTAGAGGACAATGGGAGGGAGAGTTGTTGAGCCCCAGAAGACAGAGCTCAGCTTGGCGGTGAACAAAGGCGCTGGCCAGCGCCATCTCCCTCAACCATCCCCCAGCCAAAATTCCAAAGGGAACCAGTTCCCTCACAGAACTTGCTTGCACTGTGCAAATCCCCAACACTGTGCTTCTGTAGATCCATCCGTGCGACAGGTCTGCCTCTCTCCCAGTACCGCAGGGCCCCTCCCGAAGTGGACCACCAAAGGCAAAGTGAGCTCAGCCTGCCCCTCCCATCCCTGTGCACCTAGAAGATCCACCCCAACTAATACACCAGACCCCATGAGGGCAGCACCACAAGCATGGCAGTGTGCAAGTAACCCAGACAGGGACCACACCACTCCACAATGAGCCCTGCCCCTGGGAGAGGGGAAGATAAAGTACACACCAGTCTGACTGTGGCCCCAGCTGTGGGTTGGGGGCAGACAGTGGGTCTTAAAGCGGCCCCACCCACCAACACAAATTACTCCAGACAGCACAGGGGAAGAGCCATGCAGTTCCACGCCACTCCAGGGACTATCCAAAATGACGAAATGGAAGAATCCTCCTCAAAAAAAACTCCAGGAAGTAGCGACAGCTAACAAATTCATCAAAAACGATTTAAGCAATATAACAGAACATGAATTTTAAAAAACAGTCATAAAATTAATCGCTGGGCTTGAAAAAAGTATACAGGACAGCAGAGAATCTATTACTACAGAGATCAAGGGACTAAGAAACAGTCAGGAAGGAGGAGCTAAAAAATGCTATAAATGAGGTGCAACATAAAATGGAGGCGACCACAGCTCGGATTGAAGAGGCAGAGGAGAGAATAGGTGAATTAGAAGATAAAAATATGGAAAAAGGGGAAGCTGAGAAAAAGAGAGATAAAAAAATCCAGGAGTATGAGGGGAGAATTAGAGAACTAAGTGATGCGATAAAATGTAATAATATCCGTATAATAGGGATTCCAGAGGAGGAAGAGAGAAAGGGGCTGAAGGTATACTTGAACAAATCATAGCTGAGAACTTCCCTGATCTGGAGTAGGAAAAAGGCATTGAAATCCAAGAGGCACAGAGAACTCCCTTCAGACGTAACTTGAATCGATCTTCTGCACGACACATTATAGTCAAACTGGCAAAATACAAGGATAAAGAGAAAATTCTGAAAGCAGCTAGGAATAAACATGCTCTAACATACAAAGGGAGACCGATAAGACTAGTGACAGATCTATCTACTGAAACTTGGCAGGCCAGAAAGGAATGGCAGGAAATCTTCAATGTGATGAACAGAAAAAATATGCAGCCAAGAGTCCTTTATCCAGCAAGTCTGCCTTTCAGAAAAAAAAGGAGAGAAAAGGTCTTCCCAAGCAAACAAAAACTGAAGGAACTCATCACCACTAAACCAGCCCTACAAGAGATCCTAAGGGGGATTCTGTGAGACAAAGTACCAGAGACATCACTACAAGCATGAAACCTACAGACATCAAAATGACTCTAAACCCATATCTTTCAATAACACTGAATGTAAATGGACTAAATGAGCCAACCAAAAGATAGAGGGTATCAGAATGGATAAAAAAACGAGACCCATCTAGTTGCTATCTACAAGAGAATCATTTTAGACCTGAGGACACCTTCAGATTGAAAGTGAGGGGATGGAGAACTATCTGTCATGCTCCTGGAAGTCAAAAGAAAGATGGAGCAGCCACACTTATATCAGACAAACTAGACTTAAATTAAAGGCTGTAACAAGAGATGAAGAAGGGCATTATATAATAATTACAGGGTCTATGCATCAGGAAGAGCTAACAATTATAAATGTCTATGCGCCAAATACAGGAGCCCCCAAATATATAAAACAATTAATCACAGACATAAGCAACCTTATTGATAAGAATATGGTAATTGCAGGGGACTTTAACACTCCACTTACAGCAATGGATAGATCATCTAGACACACGGTCAATAAAGAAACAAGGGCCCTGAATGATACATTGGATCAGATGGACTTGACAGATATATTTAGAACTGTGCAACCTAAAGCAACAGAATATACTTTCTTCTCGAGTGCACATGGAACATTCTCCAAGATAGATCACATACTGGGTCACAAAACACCCCTTCATAAGTATAAAAGAATTGAGATCATACCATGCATACTTTCAGACCACAGTGCTATGAAGCTTGAAATCAACCACAGGAAGAAGTCTGGAAAACCTCCAAAAGCACGGAGGTCAAAGAACACCCTACTAAAGAATGAACGGGTCAACCAGGCAATTAGAGAAGAAATTAAAAAATATAAAGAAACAAATGAAAATGAAAATACAACAATCCAAATGCTTTGGGATGCAGCTAAGGCAGTCCTGAGAGGAAAATACCTTGCAATCCAGGCCTATCTCAAGAAACAAGAAAAATCCCAAATACAAAATCTAACAGCACACCTAAAGGAAATAGAAGCAGAACAGCAAAGACACCCCAAAACCAGCAGAAAAAGAAATATAATAAAGGTCAGAGCAGAAATAAACAATATAGAATCTAAAAAACTGTAGAGCAGATCAATGAAAGCAAGAGTTGGTTTTTTGAAAAAATAAACAAAACTGATAAACCTCTAGCCAAGGCTTCTCAAAAAGAAAAGGGAGATGACCCAAATAGATAAAATCATGAATGAAAATGGAATTATTACAACCAATCCCTCAGAAATATAAGCAATTATCAGGGAATACTATGAAAAATTATATGCCAACAAACTGGACAACCTGGAAGAAATGGACAAATTCCTAAGCACCAACACACTTCCAAAACTCAAACAGGAAGAAATAGAAAACTTGAACAGACCCATAACCAGCAAAGAAATTGAATCAGTTATCAAAAATCTCCCAACAAATAAGAGTCCAGGACCAGATGGCTTCCCAGGGAAGTTCTACCCAACGTTTAAAGCAGAGATAATACCTATCCTTCTCAAGCTGTTCCAAAAAATAGAAAGGGAAGGAAAACTTCCAGACTCATTCTATGAAGCCAGTATTACTTTGATTCCTAAGCCCAGTAAAAAAAAAGAACTACTGGCCAATATCCCTGATGAATATGGATGCAACAATTCTCAATAAGATACTAGCAAATCGAATTCAACAGCATATGAAAAGAATTATTCACCATGATCAAGTGGGATTCATTCCTGGGATGCAGGGCTGGTTCAACATTTGCAAATCAATCAATGTGATACATCACATTAATAAAAGAAAAGAGAAGAACCATATGATCCTGTCAATCGATGCAGAAAAGGCCTTTGACAAAATTCAAAAACTTTCTTAATAAAAACCCTCGAGAAAGTCGGGATAGAAGGAACATACTTAAACATCATAAAAGCCATTTATGAAAAGCCAACAACTAACATCATCCTCAATGGGGAAAAACTGAGAGCTTTCCCCCTGAGATCAGGAACACGACAGGGATGTCCACTCTCACTGCTGTTGTTTAACATAGTGTTGGAAGTGCTAGCATCAGCAATCAGACAACAAAAGGAAATCAAAGGCATCAACATTGGCAAAGATGAAGTCAAGCTTTCACTTTTTGCAGATGACATGATACTATACATGGAAAACCCAACAGACTCCACCAGAAGTCTGCTAGAACTGATACATGAATTCAGCAAATTCGCAGGATACAAAATCAATGTACAGAAATCAATTGCATTCTTATACACTAATAATGAAGCAACAAATACAGAAACTGATCCCATTCACAATTGCACCAAGAAGTATAAAATACCTAGGAATAAACCTAACCAAAGATGTAAAAGATCTGTATGCTGAAAACTATAGAAAGCTTATGAAGGAAATTGAAGAAGATATAAAGAAATGGAAAAACATTCCCTGCTCATGGATTGGAAGAATAAACATTGTCAAAATGTCAATAGTACCCAAAGCTATCTACACATTCAATGCAATCCCAATCAAAATTGCACCAGCATTCTTCTCAAAGCTAGAACAAGCAATCCTAAAATTGGTATGGAACCACAAAAGGCCCCGAATAGCCAAAGGAATTTTGAAGAAGACCAAAGCAGGAGGCATCACAATCCCATGCTTTAGCCTCTACTACAAAGCTGTAATCATCAAGACAGCATGGTATTGGCACAAAAACAGACACATAGACCATTGGAATAGAATAGAAACCCCAGAACTAGACCCACAAACGTATGGGCAACTGATCTTTGACAAAGCAGGAAAGAATATCCAGTGGAAAAAAGACAGTTTCTTTAACAAATGGTGCTGGGAGAGCTGGACAGAAACATGCAGGAGGATGAAACTAGACCGCTTGCTTACACCATTCACAAAAACAAACTCAAAATGGATAAAGGACCTGAATGTGAGACAGGAAACCATCAAAACCCTAGAGGAGAAAGCAGGAAAAAAACCTCTCTGACCTCAGCTGCAGCAATTTCTTACTTGGCACGTCCCCAAAGGCAAGGGAATTAAAAGCAAAAATGAACTATTGGGACCTCATGAGGATAAAAAGCTTCTGCACAGCAAAGGAAACAATCAACACAACTAAAAGGCAACCGACGGAATGGGAAAAGATATTTGCAAATGACATATCAGACAAAGGGCTAGTATCCAAAATGTATAAAGAACTCACCAAACTCCACACCCGAAAAACAAATCCAGTGAAGAAATGGGCAGAAGACATGAATAGACACTTCACTAAAGAAGATATCTGGATGGCCAATAAGCACATGAAAAGATGCTCAATGTCACTCCTCATCAGGGAAATACAAATCAAAACCACACTCAGATATCACCTCAGGCCAGAGTGGCTCAAATGAACAAATCAGGAGACTATAGATGCTGGCGAGGATGTGGAGAAACAGGGACCCTCTTGCACTGTTGGTGGGAATGCAAACTGGTGCAGCTGCTCTGGAAAACAGTATGGAGGTTCCTCAAGAAATTAAAAATAGATCTACCCTATGACCCAGCAATAGCACTGCTAGCAATTTACCCAAGGGATACAGGAGTGCTGATGCATAGGGGCACTTGTACCCCAATGTTCAGAGCAGCAGTTTCAACAATAGCCAAATTATGGAAAGAGCCTAAATGTCCATCCACTGATGAACAGATAAAGAAGTTGTGGTTTATATACACAATGGAATACTACGTGGCAATGAGAAAGAATGAAATATGGCCTTTTGTAGCAATGTGGATGGAACTGGAGAGTGTTACACTAAGTGAAGTAAGTCATACAGAGAAAGACAGATACCATATGTTTTCACTCCTATGTGGATCCTGAGAAACTTAACAGAAATCAGGGGAGGGGAAGAAAAAAAAAGAGGTTAGAAAGGGAGGGAGCCATAGCATAAGAGACTCTTAAGAACTGAGCATTGATTGGGGGTGGGAGGGAGGGGAAATTGGTCATGGGTATTGAGGAGGGCACCTTTTGGGATGAGCACTGGGTGTTTATGGAAACCAATTTGACAATAAATTTCTTTTTTTTTTTATTTTTTTTCCACTTTTTTATTTATTTTTGGGACAGAGAGAGAGCATGAACGGGGGAGGGGCAGAGAGCGAGGGAGACACAGAATCAGAAACAGGCTCCAGGCTCCAGGCTCCGGGCCATCAGCCCAGAGCCTGACGCGGGGCTCGAACTCACGGACCGCGAGATCGTGACCTGGCTGAAGTCGGAAGCCTAACCGACTGCGCCACCTAGGCGCCCCGACAATACATTTCAATTAAAAAAATTAAAAATAGAATTACCATATGATCCAGTAATTTCACTATTTACCAAAAAAATACAAAAAGACTAATTTGAAAAGAATATGCACATATGTTTATTACAGCATTATTTACAATAGCCAAATTATGGAAGCAACCCAAGTGTCCATCAGATGAAAAGATAAGAAGACATGGGGCGTGTGTGTGTGTGTGGGTATGCATGCATGCAATGGAATATGATATATATATATATATATATACACACACATATATATACATATATACACACACACATATACATATATATATATACACACATTATATATATATATATATGCGCACAATGGAATAGTACTAAACCATAAAGATGAAATATTGCCATTTACAACAACATGGATGGATCTAGAGTATAATGCTAAGTGAAATAAGTCAATCAGAGAAAGACAAATATCATATAAATTCACTTATATATGGAATTTAAGAAATGAACGAAGAAAAAAGAGAAGAATAAAAATCACTCTGAAATACAGAGAACAACATGGCAGTAATCAGAGGGAAAATGGGTGGGGGAATGGATGAAACAGGTGAAGGGATTAAGAGTACACGTATCATGATGAGCACTGGGTAATGTATAGAATTTTCTAATCACAAGCAGGTGAAGATGGCAGTGACTGTTCCACAGCAGCACTGGACCATAGAGTAGCTGTGCAATGGGCAGCTACCCAAGAAGGACATTATCAAGTTTCTACAGGACCACAGCTCAGATTTCTTTCTTTCAGAACATAAGTTATTAGTAAACATTAAAAATGTGGCCAAAACAGCTAACAGGGACCATTTGGTTTCAGCCTATAATCATCTTTTTGAATGAGTTTCAAGGGTACTGAAAGTATAAGTATCTGAGCAGGTGAAAAATGTGAAGTTTAATGAAGACAAACCCAAAGAAACCAAGCCTGAAGAGACTCTAAATGAGGGTCCACCAAAATACATTCTGTTCTTAAAAATGGAGATAAAACCAACTTTCCCCAAAAGAGACAGGTTGTTCACTGTTAGTATACAGGAACACTATAGGATAGGACTGTTTATGATATTAATATTCAAACAAGTTCAAAGAAGAAGAAAAATGCCAAGCCTTTAAGTTTTAAGGTTGGAACAGGCAAAGTTATCAGAGGATGGGATGAAGTTCTCTTGACCATGAGTAAAGGAGGAAAGGCTCGACTAGAGATTGAGCCAGAATGGGCTTATGGAAAGAAAGGACAGCCTGATGCCAAAATTCCACCAAATGCAAAACTCATTCTTAAAGTGGAATTACTGGATATTCTTTGAAATAGCAATGCTTCAGGTATAAAGACATCAGCAACAATAAAACATGGCCCTGAAGAAACTTATATAACTAATTTGAGCTGGTTACTATTGTAAGGGAAGAGTCAACTGGAAAATTCAAGAAGTCAAATATTATTTACTCTATCCCCAACTTTTAAGATATGCAATCCATCATAATTCCCTAAAGTGTGAAATATTTTACTACAGCTGCATAAAATATTGGTTATGGGGAACTGATTTTCCTTTTACCTCAGGTTGTAAACTAAAAGGTTCAATAAAAATGTATCAAGTGTCAAAAAAAAAGAATTGTTAAATCACTATATTGTATACCTGAAACTAATAGAACACTGTATGTTAATTATATTGGATTTAAAGTTTAAAAGAAAAAAGTAATGTTCTTTTCTTCTATTTTGCTAAGAGTTTTTTAATCATGAAAGAATGTTTAATACTGTCAAATGATCTTTCTTCATCTGTTCAATAATCGCATGATCCCCCCCCTTATTCTATTAATGTGATGAATTAAACTGCTTGATTTTTAAATTTTAACCCAACTTTGCATTCCTGGGTGAAGGCCTACTTGATCATGATGTGTCATGCTCTTTGAACATTCTTATACAGGTCTTTTGGTGCACTGTGCACACATTTCTTTTAGCTACATATATAGGAGCAGAAATACTGAGTCATAAAGTATGGACATTGATTTTAAGGAAAGAGTATGGCTTTAGGGGTATTGAGTCAAGGCTTAAGGAAGAGTTCTGGGGGTATATGTTCAACAGGCAATTAAAAATGTGGCGCTGGAGCTTGCGTAGAAGCCAGAGGTGTGGATTTGGGAGTCATCAACAAAAAGCTTACATATGAAGCCACTGGGATGGAATGCTCTGTGTGGGGGAGGATCAGGGAAGAGAGAAGAGGACTCCAGATTAACACTTGAGAAACACCTGTAGCTAAGAGGCAGGAGGACAAAGGACCAGGAGAAGCACGACTTCAAATGGGTGGGACAAAAACTAAGAGTATCAACTTTTCAACATTATGGATAAACCAAGGAAAAGAACTCCTTAGTTTTGGTGACCATGGACCTTCATACTATTTTCTCCCTTGCTATAGCTACTGCTATGCTTTTCTGTTTCATTTTCATCTTTATAAAGTTCTTCGGTTACTTTTGGAGTCATGCCAATTTGCAAGACTGTTATCACCCTGGCAGCTGCTAAGAACATTCTATTCCACCCCACAGAAATACTCAGGACAGAGTATTTAATGAGGACTTACTAATTATAGGCCTATCAGTCAAAATTATGGCCCCCAAAATAGCAGAATTTCAAAAGTCAGCTGAAGGTGTATGTGGCACAGGACAAAGCAGCCACACAAATGGATAAAGAGAAAAAAAGGTTCTCTTTAAAAACTATTAACTTCATAGAATTGGGTAGCTGAAGTTTCATAACTTGATATACTGAACTTTCCTTCATGCTACCTCTTGCAACTTTCTGTCATACTATGTAAGGCTCCTTTTCAAAGGCAACTGGAGGAAAATCACAAGAAAAGACAAAGGGGAAGAAGAGGGGCAGGTCAGCTGAGTTCTGTGGATAAAAACATTAGAGAAAGTTTGGGAAGATTTCACTAGCTTGCCTCTACATTCTCTTTGAGCAGAAAGTAAAGCAACATATACACTATAGGTCATTAGGTACACAGCAGCATCCTTCAATATGCAGTGAATGTTATTCCACAAAATAAATACCATGCTTTTACTGTATTCCAAGCAAAAGAAAGATAATTAACCCTGCAGTAAATATCTCTCATCAACAACATAAAAGCTATGTTCCATGCCTTTTAAGGCAATGGAAACTAAGAGCATAAAATAAGTGATAAAGAAATAAGATGGATAACTTCCAAACCAAAAGAAGAAAAAAAAACTTAAATAAACAGGAACAAGAAAGCAAAAATTAAACCCAAATGTATCAGTAATCTATGTCTTTAACCACTATCTTTAATAGATAAGTAAGTCTGTTTATATTGAGCGGGTGAAAACAAAAGCTAGAGATAGGCTTTTTACAAAAGGCACACCTAAAACACAGTGGACATACTAAAGCTAAAATAAAAGGAACAGGAAAAAATATACCAAATAATAAAAAATCTATCTAGCAAGATTAATATAAGCAAAGCAAAATTTAAAGGGGAAAGACTTAGTAGTAATAAAGCAGGACCTTACTTGATGATAAAAAGAACAATCTATCAAGTAGCTTTAACAATTTTGAACCTCTATGCATTAATAACATAGTTTCAAAATATATAAAGCAACATTTTTATAAGATATTCACCATTATTGAAGATTTTATTAACTTCTTTCAAAAAGTTACCAATCAGGTGGGCCAAAAATATACATATTAAAAATAGCAACGGGGGGGGGGGGTGCCTGGGTGGCTCAGTTGGTTAAGCGTCAGACTTGGGCTCAGGTCACGATCCCATGGTTCCTGGGTTTGAGCCCCACATCAGGCTCTGTGCTGACAGCTCAGAGCCTGGAGCCTGTTTTGGATTCTGTGTCTCCCTCTCTCTCTGCCCCTCCCATGCTTGCACTCTGTCTGTCTCTCTCTCTCTCTCAAAAATAAATAAACATTATTTTTTTTTTTTAAAGCAAGGTGTGCCTGGGTGGCTCAGTCAGTTGAGCATCTGACTCTTGATTTCAGCACAGGTCATGATCCCAGAGTTGTGGGATCGACCCCTAAGTCAGGCTCTGCACTAAGCGTGGAGCTTGCTTAAGATTCTCTCTCTATCCCTCTGCCGCTCCCCTGCTCACACATGCATGTGCAGGCATTGTCTCTCTCTTAGAACAAAAAAAAAAAACAATTGCAAAAACTTAATCATGTCAGATTCCAAGAAGGCTTTCTGATTAATCAGAAAATATGACATAAACTAAGTCACTGGAAACTGGAAAATACAACATAAACTAAGTCACATTTTGGGGTTCAGAAGCAAAACCACTTTAAAACTCAATAAAATGGGAAATGACTGCAATAGTTTTACAGTTTACTGCTTTTCTTTGATTCATTTTCCTATCCAGTTGCAAACTGTCAAATCATTTCAACTGCCATCTTCTATTTCTGTTATATGTTCAGATATTAATTGACTTGTTTCTCATAAGCTTGCAAGGTGAAAAAAATATTGTTCTTATTTATTAAACTCAAGTAAATGAAACCCGCCTTCCACTCATTACCAGAAAAAAACAATTCTTTGGTGGTAGAGGTACCAGAGCTTGTTGAAAATTATCTGAATGGTATTCTGGATATCCAATAGCATCTTTGTAGCACCCACTCATACCCCTAACCCACCAGCATTTTAAAGCCTATTTTGCCACCAGGGTAGCAGGTTGAAAGTGCTGGGAAATTAACCTAACAGTCTTCAACCCAGAACTCAGTGGATTTGCTATATAAATGCTTCAGCTTTCTCACCCTCAGGTGGCAGAACCTTGAGGCACATTTTCTACACCCTTCCCAGTGATCCCCAGCAGGCTTAAGGTCAAATAGCACACTATAATGGCTCCTTCCCTTGCCCTTCTCATTTCTCTCCAGTGTTTCCTTCCCCTTCCAATTCAATCATTTGCACTTGAATCTTTGTCTCAGGTCGACTTCTACAGGAAACCAAACTAAGAAAATCTCACTGTGGAAAAAAAATGCATGCTTTACACAATTTCTGCTTGTTGCTTAATGTCAGAGATAATGGAGTCATTAACATTTGTTTCTGATCTCCTAAAACACAGAGATTCCACAATAAAATGTAGTGAGCATCCCAGTGTGCATAGCAGGGAACTAATGGCCTTATTTACAACAGAGCACCACAAAGTAAGTGCCATACTGGGCGACTGCAGAGGGAGAAAGAAGAGTAGAATATTAAGGAATTTAGTAAGGACTTGGGTCTAGGGAGAGTTTAACAATTCTTCATGCTATGGGTATCACAAATGATTCGCGTGTGTGCTCTAAAAAGCTGCACAGGTCAATGCTCCAAGGGCTCCTTGAGATTGCAATGGGGGTTCACATGGCGCCGATTCCAAGTGGTAATTGCTACACTCAACATCACTGCCACTTTCAGTGGACTTTCCCTAGGGACCTTCCCTGAAAGTAGAGACCTTTTCTGGGCAAACCTGCTCACTCTCTGTAAGATCAGAGAGAAGCCTGGCTCCAGACAGCTCAACTCTCATACCACTTCTGGAGTAAATTATTAAGGAACATTTCTTCTGCCCTTTATGCTTTACAAGAAGATTTGCAACCATTCATTGCTCATTCCTTACAACGGTCCTGAGGAAATGCAGGGGAAAGCTGGGAGACTGTGGATGAGTTACTTGGTTCAAATACTTTCCAACATCCTTACACCCTTCCTTGGACAGAACAAAGTCTCTAAAGATCATGCCAAATCTTCCTTTGAAGTGACATGTAGGACAGTAAAAAATAGTTCAAAAAGATCTTTCATTTTCTGAAAGAATTTAAGATCTTGCTTCACCACTCTGCAGTTTAAATAGCTTTATAGAGATTTGGGGGGTTATATTTACACTCCCCCTCCTGCTTTGTATCCATGTTTTAGAAGGCCAAATCCATTCTAAGATAAAGCTTTTTCCCCAGGAAAAGTGACTTTGAGTTCTTTGCAACGCGTGGCTTCTGCTTCTGGGGCTATTGTTTTTCTTCTCCAGTGGGAGAATGTTATCCCCTTGGCTGAATAAATGAAGCACGTATCACAAACCGTGGCAAAGAGGGGAAAAAAGAAAATGAGAAGGAAACAAATGCTTAAAATGACAACCAGAAGAGAACTTCCCTTGTTCATTCTTGTCCTTGTTCCAGGGAGCAACTAGTGCAGGCAGAAAGGGCACAGTGTTCTTGCTCACTTATGATCAGGACGGAGAAGCTCAGCAGTCAGATGCCAGTTATGCTTAGCATCACAAAACTTCCCTTTTTATCTTTTATTGTTTTCAAACTTCATATTCATATTTGGAAGTCAGAACTTGGCTAGAGATAGGAGAGGGATCATAGGCCAATGGTTTTCAAAGGGCAAATTCCTTGTTAAGCAAAATAATCTTATTTGAATCTTCAACATAAAAAGCAGATTTAAAAGTGGCATGCTGTCTAAATTTATTTTGTAAGTTCTAAGTCAGATAAGAAGCACCCAAGGCTTAGCAAAATTTTTTTTTAAGTATATGAGAAGAAGGAAAGAAGAAACCTAAAATCCTACAACTGTATGTAATATGATACTGACACAATGAAAGCTACTACAAGTTCCCTTTTTGGGGGGACAAGGACATTTAACTGAGTGTAGTACACATAAGTTTGAGAAGGTGTTTTACATGAGCACTAATCCAAAGGCCTGAATTCCTGAAACAAAACAAAACAAACATCTGACAAAGTTGTAACTTCACAAAGTAATGATACATCTACAAGAATGTGACTGCAATAAACAAATTAAAGAAAAGCTATGTACTGGATACTGTGGCGAGCCACCCAGAACCCCCTTCAAGAACGATACATCCATCTCCCAGATGCTATGAGTGCTGCCTCCCTGCTACATCACCCTCGGCCCCTCTACATGCTCCTACCTCCCCATTCCCAGGGTAGCTCACATCCAATGACTGGTGGGTGAAGAGGCATGAAGCCCTGGCCCCCTTGCCTCAAGGACAACCAGGAAGTGTCATCCCAGCTGCGGAGCTCCAGTGATTTGGGCTGAGGTCTTGGTTAGTACTGCATCACAGCTCAGCTCCTCCTCCTGCTGAATCCCGCTGCCTTCCCCGACAGAGCACCCACCATTAACTTGTGCATGTAAACATCTACCTTCGGGTCTCAGACACGTGAAAGTACAAGCAATACCCATGGAGCCTACATGTGGATCCAATAAGCACTCTCATTTGGCCATATTTAACTCGGTCGCTCCACAGAGTTATATTTATATACAGTATTTAAAACATGTATATACATATTTCCCCTAATTTTTATTTTGAAAATTGTCAAGCCAACATAAAGAATATCATAAATGCTCATATACTCCCACTGAGATTCAAGAATTCTTAGCATTTTAGCATTTGTCCTTCCACATCTACATTTTCTTTTGCTGTACCACTTGAAAGGATGATTAAAAACCTCACACCACTTGTCTTCTAAACACTTCTGCATGCATCTCCCAAGAATAAGCACAATATATACCACCACCACATTATCATCGCACATAAGAAAACTAACAATTCCATTAATTACAGGCTTAAAATATTTTAAATGTTGTTATCAATGATACTCTAATCAAACATTTGTGAAATCCATAGGGTTTCTTAGAATGAAGTTTGAAAAATACTTTTCTAGAGTAATACCTAGAAAGAACAGGCCCATCTGAGGGGGGGAAAAAAAATCAGCCTTCAATTTCATCCATGACCTGGTTAGTATACAAAGGGTAACTAACAAAGCTTGATCCCCTCCATCCCCAACAGACCCAAATAGTATTCTACACCCTTGTGTATCAGACCCATCACACATTAGAATACCGACCCGCATACACAGATACACGCTAAGGTCTAAGAATTGGTTAACATCCTTTAATTAAAGTGACAAACTGGTAGGTGTGCTTATGTGAACACTTCTGTTCTCAAACCCAGTCGGTAAATTTGGTAATGGCTTTTCTTATTAGGCTGGTATTCTTAGGCAGATCAAAAGGGTGTTTAAACAATAATTACTCTTGGAACTCAGTAAGTTTACGTACAGATACTGCATGGCCAGGCATCACAAAAACATATCAATGTGTTATGTCTTCCTTAAATAAACATCATCCATCACTTAAGTAAACCAACAATTAGGTTGAAAACACAAGTGCTAATACAGAAAAGTGCCATCCACTAAAATGTACATTTTATTTCAGGAACATCTCTTGAGAAAGTGCCTTACTTGGAAACTCACTTAAGTGGTGCCATTAAAAACTTGAAGTGTCAACAGTCTTGGGAAATGGAATATATTAACAGTGCAACTGTACAAGCACCTCCTCAGACTGGGCTTTAATAGTCCTGTTCAAGTCAGGTGTTTCAGTTAAGCAGAGCCCTTATATGGCCATTTAGGGATAAGGAAAATATATTGGACCATAAGTATGCATAAGTATCCATAAGTATGCATATATATGCTTCTCTTATTCTCTCCCCCCTCTCTTTCTCTTCCCTTCCCACACCTCCACACCACTCTTCCTGTGTTTGAAAAGGGAAAATAAAAGAAACCTACCATCACCTACATCTTGAAGGCTGGCAGCTGCCATTTCCTTTAAACAGACATCTGAAATAGCTTCTGTTTAAAACAACAAGGATTTCAAGGATTAAAAAGCAAGTATTTCAAGGGTCAGATGATGGGTGGAATGTAAAATGTTCATTCCACTAAATACAATCCCACTATGATCCAGTCCCTCCCCTAGTCCCTCCTAAGCCTGATGTGGATGCCAAAGGCCATCCCTGAAGGAGTCACTTGGGGCTCTGCTTAAAGGGAAGGTGGTGTCCCCCTTGTAGCCTAAGGTAAAGTCATTCCCACTCCTGCTGTCCCCCAAATCTCTCTAAATTACAGAGCAAGGGAGAACCAGTAAACCTACACTTGTCAATGCAGTGAGCTAAGCAGAGCAGAGAGCTGAACTTACTAGAGCCTGTGGCTTTCAAATATTTTTGAATTGTGATCCAAATAAGAAAAGCATTTTACATGGCAGTCCAGTTCCTATATACAGTAGAAATACAAAACTAAGATGAACATTTTCCAAAATAATATTGTCCTGTGATATTTTCTATTTCATTTCTTAGAAATACTAGTCCCACGGGTCCCTGGGTGGCTCAGTCGAATAAGCGTCCGACTTCGGCTCAGGTCATGATCTCACGGTTTGTGAGTTTGAGCCCCACATCCGGCTCTGTGCTGACAGCTTGGAGCCTGCTTCAGATTCTGTGTCTCCCTCTCTCTCTGCCCCTCTCCGACTCCCCCCCCCTCTCTCTCTCTAAAATAAGTAAAAACATTTAAAAAATTTTTTCTTAAAGAAATGCTAGTCTCAACTCATTAAACTGATTTTATCACCCACTGACAGGAAATGGCCTGCAGTGTGAAATACATAATGCTAGAAGGCATTGAAATACCAAAACTGTATTTTTGTCCTAGACTGGATTCATAGATCTTTGGCTATGGCTTTATAGAGAGCTGCTAAAAATCCCACTGTTTAACCAAAGGAAACTTTTCTCATAAGACATCCAGGTGAGGTCTCAGGACCAGCACGGCCCAACTGTGTAACTATCCATTTCAGCAACGCTTCTTCTAGAGCACGTATTCCAGTTTCTGCTAATATTAGTTAATTAAAATTGGCCTATTTTTTTAAGTTTATTAATTTTGAGAGAGAGAGAGAGAGAGAGAGAGAGAGAGAGAGAGAACGAACAAGTGGGGAGGGGCAGAGATGGAGAGAGAGAATCCCAAGCAGGCACCGTGCTGTTAGTGCAAAGCCTGATATGGGGCTCAAACTCACAAACCACAAGATTATGACCAGAGCTGAAATCAAGAGTTGGATGCTTAACTGACTAAGCCATCCAGGCGCCCCCAACTTGGCCTATTTTTAATTATGCATACATTCCCATTGTCAATGATTCAAACAAGAATGCCTGTCCACACCTATTCCTATTCACTGCCCAGGATAGCCACAATAAAACCAGACAAGTATCTTCCATCTCTTGTGATACGTTCACATATTACACATAACCACACCCATGGTTTTTAATAACGTAAATGGAATTGTATTACATTTACTGTTCTGTGACTCACTATTCAAACTGAAGAGACGAGCCTTTTTTGAGTCAGGACATGATTGTCACATCAGTCTATCTAGACTGGCTACATCCTTTTTTTTTAAACAGTAATTTGTTGAGGTATAATTTATATACAGTAAACGCACATAACTTAAGTACAGCTTGAGGACTTTTTACATATATATATCCCCATGTGATCTACATCCAGATCAATACATAGAACATTTCCATTATCCCAGAAAGTCTGCCTCATGGCCCTTCCAGTCAATGCCACCCCTAGAGAAGTATTCACTACTCTGACTTCCAACACTATACATTAGTTTTCCCTGTTAAATCTCACATTCATGGAGTCACAGTCCTCTGTGTCTGGATTCTTTCACGCAACCTAGTTATTTTTTTCCTTTTTTTAAATGTTTGTTTATTTTTGAGGGGGAGGAGGGGCAGAAAGAGGTGGACAGAGGATTCTAAGTGGTTTCCGTGCTAACAGCAGAGAGCCCGACACGGGGCTTGAACCCATGAACCGCAAAGTCATGACCTGAGCCGAAGTCTGATGCTTAACCTACTGAGCTAGACAGGTGCCCCTCATGCAACCTAATATTTTTGAGATTCATTTCTGTTTTTCCATGTATTGGTAGTTTTGCAGGGGATTTTGTTTTTGTTTTTATTGCTAAGTGGTAGTCCCATTACAGTGTAGGTTGTTTTCAGTTTGGGGGGGGGGGTGCTCTTGGGAATGAAGCTATGAACATTCTTTCAGAAATCTTTCTGTGGACATGTGCACTCATTTCTCTTGAGAATATACTTATAATTGCTGGGTGATAGGTGGTGTATAACTCTACTAGAGACTACAAACATTTTGCCCCAGTGACTATGTCATTTTACATTCCCACCAGCAGTGTATAACCTTCCAGTTGTCCAATCCTCATCAGCACTTTGTATTGTCTTTACATTAGCCATTCTGGTGGATGTATGCTGGTATCTTGCTACAATTTTAATTAGCATTTTCCTGGTGACCAACGATGTTGAGCACTTTTTCATGTGCTTACTGGCCATTCCAATATGTTCTTTTATGAAATACCCATTCAAGAATTTTGCCCATTTTTTTAATTGGGTTGTTCATTGTTTTATAGAATTCCTTAATATATAATGGAGACAAGTCCTCTATCAGACATAAGTATTGTGAATATTTTCAATCTCTGGGGAGCACCTGGGTGGCTCAGTTGGTTAAGCATCCAACTTTGGCTCAGGTCATGATTTCAGTTTGTGGGTTCAGGCCCCACGTTGGGCTCTGTGCTGACAGCTCGAAGCCTGAGGCCTGCTTCAGATTCTGTCTCTCTCTCTTTCTCTCTGCCCCTTCCCTCTAAAATAGATAAAAAACATTAAAAAAATGTTTTAATGTATTTTCAATCTCTGGTTTCCCTTTCACCTTAGTATCTGCCACATTTTCAATGGATGTTTCTTTTCCCAGTGTAGTAGCAGTTTATTAATATTACCAGTTCCCTATTAAGGGATATTTATACTCCTGGGTAAAAATTTGTGCTTCAGTGGAAAAATGTTCATTGTTTGAAGCACATCATTCTTGGTTATCTGGTTCTGATTTTCCATTCTGTAAGTTGTATATAACTGATAGCAATGGAAAATAATTTTTATCTATAGACATGCAAATAAATTGGTGGAGATTCAATTAATTCCTTCTCCAACTGTGGGAGGAGCCAGTTTTGCCTCCATTTGCACTTTCATTTCAATATTACTAATCTAATAAAAATATGTTGTTTGGTTATCCTTTGAAATGGTTGTGACATCTTATTGGTTCCCTAACAAGTTAAATAAAATCTCTAACATATGTTCATTTTATATCTGAGAGCCATAATTTTACTTTTAAAAAATATTCTTTAACACATTTCTAATTTTTTATCCTATTGCAGAGAATGCTGCAACACTTATCGCACTAATTTCTTTGCGTAGAAGTCTCTCTCAAAACGAACATGTCCTCATGCTCTCTCACACTCCAAACTGAACCAACTGTGAGGAATGGATTTAATAAGTTCAGCTCCATGAAAGCATACAGGATGAATGCAGACAGAACCTCTATTTTTACAGGGGAAAAGGTCAAATTAGGCTCAAGCCAAAGAGATCAAACTAATGGTGGAATTCCAGGTGTGGTAAGGCAGGGTGAATGAGGAACGCCCCTGCTTACTGCACACCTGCTACTCCCAGACCGTTGAGTTAGGCAAAGATAGGAAGGTCAGGCTAGAGGGGGAGCTTCCGTAAATCTCACATCTGCCCTCATTGTGGTGCAAAACAGCTTCTCCTTTTCTTCAGCCCACAAATTTCATGAAAGTTCCTCTCATCAACAAACTCTGAACTGGAACCATACTGACACAGGAGTTATGGGAAATGTGGCTCTCAGCTTCTCTTCTGCAAGGCAGAAATTCTAAAAGTGGGAGGTGGTGATGCTTAGGTGAAACCTGGCACACAGCTGGAGCTCATTAAGTGGTGACCATCATCACCACCATCCACGAAGCAGCAGGGACACAAGCACTTAACTTCACAGCAGTTGGAGTATGTACTATTTTTCTCCTAGGTTATCTGTCCGTTGTTCAGTATCCCCCTTCTCCTACTTCACTGTGAAGGTACCAAACAAGGACTCGGGAATCACAATCCTAAAAGGCAAATGCTGGGGTGCCAGTCAGTTAAGTGTCTGACTCCTCATTTCGGTTCAGGTCATGATCTCACGGTTCATGGGACTGAGCTCTGGGTTAGGCTTTGTGCTGAGTGTGGAGCCTACTTGGGATTCTCTGTCTCCCTCTCTCTCTCTGCCCCTCCCCAACTCGTGCTTGCTCTCTTTCTCAAAATAAATAAACATTTTTAAAAGGCAAATGCCAAATAAGTCAGTAGTTTGGGAAAATATACTAAAGGATTTATAGGTTTGTGTTAACAACCCTAGCATGAAAGTGAGACTTGGGGTCCAGTCCTGGCTTTGGTGCTAGCAACTCTAGGACTTTGGACAAACTACCAAACCTTCCAGTAACTTTTTTATTGAAATGTTCAAGAGGCTGTGATACTTTGAGAAGAGCACATCATTCCCAAGAATGCATAACCTCAGTCTCATCAAGAGAACACTAAACAAACCCAAATTGAGGGACATGCTACAAAAAGACTGACCAATACTCTTCAAAATGTTAAGGTCAGGAAGAACAAGGGAAGACTGAGAACTGCCACAGATTGGAGAGTAAGGAGACATGAGAATTAAATGCAATAGAGGATCTTGGAATGAATCCTGTAAGTGAAAAAGAGCTTTAGTGGAAAGCCTGGCAAAATACAAAAAGTCTGGAGTTAATAATATTGAACCAATGTTAATTTGAGTTTTCATAATTGTGCCATAGTTATTAAAGCTGTTAACATTATGAGAAGCTGGGTGAAGGGTGTATAGGAACTCTGTACTATTTTTACAATTCTTCTCTAAGTCCAAAATTATCCCAAAATAAAATGTTAAAATATAAAACTGTGTTACTTAAACAGTATCAAAATTGAATTCATCATTTTGCATTGGGCCGTGCAAATTATGTACCCAGTCCTACATGGAAGTCTATGGAGAACTGGATGAAACTCCTTTCCTGGGGTGCCTGGGTGGCTCAATCAGTTAAGTGACCAACTCTTGATTTCAGCTCAGGTCATGATCTCAAGGTTGGCGAGATGGAGCCCCGTGTGGGGCTCTCCACGACAGCACAGAGCCTTGATTGAGATTCTCTCTCTCCATCTGTCTGCCCCTCCCGCCCCCAAATAAACTTAAAAAAAAAAAAAAAAAAAAAAAAAAAAAAAAAAAAAAAAACGGCCTGTGACACAAAATAATGAAGCAGCAGCAAAATGATTCCCACCAGCTTGAAGGGAACTTGGAAGGAGCAGAGACAGGAGCTTCTCCACCCGAATGGGTCTTGCAGACAAGAATAAGAATGGTTCTGGGTCAATGGCTAAAGACCAGGTGAGTCAAGTAGTTATCTCAGCTGATGATGGCTAAGAAAAATGACAATAACCTGATTCTGAACCCCCTCCTCACTCTTGGCATTGTATAAAACCACTTAAACTTAGAATCAATTCTGGAGAAAAGGATGAAAATACCCACCCACTGGTATTCTCCCAGACCTACCTCTGTTCACCTCCTGGGCTCTTCACTTGCATTCTCGGCAAACTCAAAAGCCTTGAATGACTAAGGCTAAGCTACCCGCAGCGCGTAGAGGTTCAAAACAGAAATTAAGAGTGATGTCACCAAGACGGCAACACACAGGTCTGTGATTTCACCGTCCCTCACTGGAACAACCATTCCTGAACAAGACCACTGGGAGAATCTTGAAGCACCGGCTGAGGCTGAGGCACCCCCCTGCACCACAGAGACCAAGGCAGACCGCCCGAGATGGGTAAGAGAACTACACACGGACCGCAGCGCCCCTAACCCGGACCCGCGAGCACCACACGGACAGGCCTCCCTGAGCCTCAGGTTCCTTCCTTCCCTGGGAAGAGAGCCCGGGCGACAATTGGTGCCCCAGCACCGTGGGTAGCTTCGCGGGAGCCCCCGTTCTGGTCTCGGCCCGCAGGGATTTCAGGAGAATCTGAGGCGGGCTGAGAAAGGGCGGGGTGGGGGGGGCGGTCTCAACAACAAGCACGCGGACTGGCGGGCCGAGGCTGTAGCCCCAAGCGGGGGTGCTGCTCACCTGAGGAACGTGACTCGGCAGGGTGCACGTCTGCCGGACCCTGGTCCTCAAACAAGGAGTTGTGCCACCTTGGAGCCGCGACCGCCCAGGCCCCGGCCGGGTACTGAGTCACGGCCGCACCCGCGTCGAGGAGGCCGTCTCCCGCCATACCAGAGGCACTGGCGGGAACAGCTTGAAGCCTGCGCCTGCGTACCTGAGCGCAGCCGTAAGTGGGCGGGGCTGCTTGCCCGCGGGGCGGAGCAGGTACCGCAGGTGGCAATAACATTGTTACTTAAATATATGGTAACAGTTTACGTGGCCTTTGGCCAGTAAGGCTTAGATTTTCAGCTGTTTTTCACTTGTCTTTAGAGATCATTTCTGCATCTAGTAGAGGACCATCTCTGCAGCACTCCGGAACAGTGGCAATCTAAACCACGTTCACGCTCACTACCTCCTTTACCCTAATTTATTATTTTTTAATTTCCCGTCCCGTCCCAATGTTATTATTTTATTACAAATAAAAATGTGTCATATATTTAAATAAATATTAAAGTATAAAATGATATTATGCTTTAGTAACACTTCTTTTTTACCCAAGAAGGGTAAAACACTTCCAGTTTTCAATATCCTTATGACTATACCCACAATAGTAAGTCACTGTTGCTGGGTTCAACTATTCCATTTTGCTTATTAAGCAAGAAAGTAAACATTCTAACTGTACCACTTTTATGGAACGGGATGAAAAATATGTTATTAATTTTTTTAAAAAAAACATTGTGGGGGCGCCTGGGTGGCGCAGTCGGTTAAGCGTCCGACTTCAGCCAGGTCATGATCTCGCGGTTCGTGAGTTCGAGCCCCGCGTCGGTCTCTGGGCTGATGGCTCGGAGCCTGGAGCCTGTTTCAGATTCTGTGTCTCCCTCTCTCTCTGCCCCTCCCCCGTTCATGCTCTGTCTCTCTCTGTCCCAAAAATAAATAAACGTTGAAAAAAAAATTAAAAAAAAAAAAAAACATTGTGGATTGCATTAGTAAAAGAACAACCAAAGCATCAGTATTAAGAATATTTTAAATATTTATTGTATTTATTTGTAAAATAAGACATATGAAAGATAAACTTATTTATCAAACACAAGTCTTGTGAACAGCCATTTAAAATCTTTAACATTGAACTAATACAATAATGGAGTGATCCTGTGACACTTTGAAGACAGAAAAGGTTTCATTTAGTTTAAAATAAAATATGCAGCACCTTTATGAAATTTATTTTGCTCAATCAGTGTGACTGTAAAGTTGTGCACAAAAAAATAAAAATAAGTTGTGCGTATATTATGATTCAAACTAAGAAATCATTTTAAACACTTTCTTAAAAGAAATAATGGGGGAAAAAAGGGGTGGGGGCGCCTGGGTGGCGCAGTCGGTTAAGCGTCCGACTTCAGCCAGGTCATGATCTCGCGGTCCGTGAGTTCAAGCCCCGCGTCAGGCTCTGGGCTGATGGCTCAGAGCCTGGAGCCTGTTTCGGATTCTGTGTCTCCCTCTCTCTGACCCTCCCCCGTTCATGCTCTGTCTCTCTCTGTCTCAAAAATAAATAAACGTTAAAAAAAAAATTAAAAAAAAAAAGAAATAATGGGTATTATAAACTGTGCTAGCCAATACAGCATCCACTATCCACATGTGGCTATTTTAATTTAATTTTTAATCAGCTAAAATGTGGTAAAGTTTTAAAATTTAGTTCCTGTCTAATTAGCCACATCTCAAGTGTTTAAGAGCTACACGCGGCTAGTGACATTACCATTATGTTGGTAATAGTATTAGACAGGACTGGTCTAGTAACTTATATCAGCAGCCACCCTAATAAAGTTAACCATGTAAATCTTGGAAACTTTTGTTGAATATAAAGTTTTTGTTCTTGTAATTTTGCTTCTAATACAGGGGATATTTCAGCTAACACAAAATAAAAATCAAATTTGAAATCTGCATATAAAATTTGAAATTTAACCTTGTCTAAGATATAATTTTATTACTTTTCCATATTAGCTATATTACCAGTAGTTTGTAAAATTATTTGTGAAACTGAATGGTGAGGCCAAAGATTATTTTAGATGAATTAATCTGAATAACTGTGTCCAAACTCTTTGGCCCTCTATGGAAGATCTTTTTTTACTTGAATTATTTACTTTTTAAGATCACTGTAACATAGCCTAAACATATAAAGATATGCATAGAAATACTATAATTTTATTAACCTAAAGGCAACTAACAGCAAATTATATATTTGGGTAACAGAGTCATAAAAATTATATCTTACATCTTATTTTTCTAAAATTAATTATACTATATTTCACTAAAATATTCTAAGTTGAGTTTTCAAAAGATAATGTCATTTGAAAAATGTATCTATTCTACAAATTAACCATATAAAACAATCCTAAACTATTTCACAAGTCACCAAAATAACAAGACTTGTCAACTTTCACACAAATTACATTGACCTATTTATTACTTTCTATTGAATTTCTTCTTTGCCTTATCAAAAAACTGATCTAGGATCAGAAAACTTATCTAGGAAAATCCATGGGTCATAAGCAAATGACTGCAGATAAAGAGTGAACTCCCACAAGGAAAAAAATTTGCTTCTTAACAATAACTAAAGATGCTATAAAATGAATGTAACTGAAGACCATTTGATAGGGTGAAAGCTAAAAGATGGCATTATAACTAACAGAATATTTCTCTTTTTTGACAAAATGTTTCTTAAACATAAATGATCAAACAATGAAATTATACAGTATTTCTATGGCTCACACATTCAAGAACTTTAAAGTGCTTAAGCTAAAAATAAAATCCTACTCATGAGCAAAATGGAATTTTTTTTCATTCTCCAATATTCTTGCCAATATCCTTTAAGATCACTTTTTTCTAATTGAATCTCTGATCAATTTTTTTTTCATTTAAACACTGTAAGATTTAGGGGCGCCTGGGTGGCGCAGTCGGTTAAGCGTCCGACTTCAGCCAGGTCACGATCTCGCGGTCCGTGAGCTCGAGCCCCGCGTCAGGCTCTGGGCTGATGGCTCGGAGCCTGGAGCCTGGTTCCGATTCTGTGTCTCCCTCTCTCTCTGCCCCTCCCCCGTTCATGCTCTGTCTCTCTCTGTCCCAAGAATAAATAAACGTTGAAAAAAAAAAGTTTAAAAAAATAAAATAAAATAAACACTGTAAGATTTAAATTTGTATGCATTTCAACAGTAAAATCAATCAGAAAAACACGGTCTGTTTATAAACCTTCACCCAGACATTTCAGAAACAACAACAACAAAAATGTTAGTGTCTTAATCTGGTCAGATTCTTTTTATTCATAGTGATATATTCTTAAATTTAAATTACTTCAATGGAACCAAAAAGCCACCTGATAGGATTTTCTATGTTGACTCTTAGAAAACTGCTGTGATAAAATATTAACTGGAGGTAATTAGAAGAATGCTGTTTTTTAATCAGGAGTAAGTCAAAAAACCATAGGTCTCATGTCTGGAAAGCTTGGGTCAAACAATGAGATGTCAATCCTATGAATCCCCTATGGATGGATGTATAAGAAAACCAACATGGGAGATTTGGTTATGTGCAAACCATACCTCCCTGCTGAGTCAGTGGAGCTCAGGCCTAAGATCTACAGTGACGATTCACTTGACAAATATTGAATATCCACTACCTACAAATTCCTACACTTGGCATTATGGTTTGCCTATCCAACTATGGCTCTCTACCTTACCACTGTGTCACTGGTGCTCAGATTTCCTCTGTCACTAAGAGCTAAATGTGCTATTCTCATTCTATATTAAAACAGCAGTGAAAACAACCTTCAGGAGTTTACTACCATTCCCTTAATTAGAGGTTCTTATCGGAATGCCGCCCATCACTTTGTTCATGAGATGAAACATTACACATCTTCCTAACGCAATTCTTCCTAATGCAATTCTATGTGGGCAGAAAAAGAACACTGGATATTTCTTTGGTTGTGAATGCAGAACTACACTGCCACTACAACAAGCTAATTTTGGAATTATAACTTGAGAAACTTACAGGATGATACAGCAGTAAAAAAAAAAATGTAGAATTAGAATGGCTGACATTCAAGTACTTCAGTCAGTCAATATCTCTTGGCTCTGACTCTGTTAAAGGGTTTGTTGCTGGAAGCGGCTATGCTTTGGATGTGGACTTCTTGAAGTCACATCTAAGACTACGGATACAACTATTGATAGCAGTCACACACAACTTCCAGTCATATCCACTTTCTGATAGATCGCAGGTTGGGTAGGCGTCTCCAAGAAATTCTGGTGGTAAAATCCAAAAACATTAGTTACTCAGAAATCACTTCTCAGAGAAATGAATTTATTCAGCCTCAGTTCTATTGCTGTGTCTATGAAAGAAACGGTCATTAAAACTTTAAAACACATGGACTATATTATTAAATTAGCTGAACAAATCTTTTCATCTAAAAGGATAATATGAAATAGCTCCATTCTTAAATCATAGTAAAATAACAATATCCCATGAACTTACTACATAACCAGAATGGAAATCCTCTCCTGCCTTCAGTACCCAACGTAAACTTTTCTCATTCTTAAATTTATCAAACATGCATGTTATTCATTATAACTTGACATGCTAAGTCTTTATAACACACAAGATGCTGAAGTATCTTTTTTACTTTAATTTTTTTCTTTAATGTTTATTTATTTTTGAGAGAGAGACAGAGTGTGAGCAGGGGAGGGGCAGAGAGAGAGGGAGACACAGAATCTGCAGAAGGCTTCAGGCTCTGAGCTGTCAGCACAGAGCCTGACACGGGGTTCAAACTCACAAGCTGTGAGATCATGACCTGAGCCAAAGTCCGATGCTTAACCAACTAAGCCACCCAGGTGCCCCACTTTTATACTTTTAGAGGCAAGAAGCTGTAACTGCTAAATTTTTTGGTGCTGCTTGGTTTATCTCAGACAAGAAAGAATGAGAGTCTCTAGATCTTGCAGTTACAGGAAACCGTCTATAAGGGAAGGTAACAAAGCAACAAAGCTCAAATTAGAAAAATTTAGGATATTAGAGAAAGGAGGAGCACACACAAAGGGAAAGGTAGAGAAGAGAGATGTTATTTAACTGGAAGAGCAGAACTGTCCTCAGATACTTTTTTAGGTAACTTCTTTTTTAAAACTTATTTATGTATTTTGAGAGAGAAAGAGAGAAATGAGGGAGGGGTAGAGAGGGGGGAGAGAGAGAAGAATCCCAAGCAGGCTCTGCACTTTCAGTGCAGAGCCCGACGCAGAGCTCAAATTTATGAACCGTGAGATCATGACCTCAGCCAAAATCAAGAGTTGGACACTTTACCAACTGAGCCCCCCAGGCGCCCCTCGGTAATTTCTGAAGTAAATCTGAGGTCTTACAAAAGGACCTGATGAATAATCCAGGCCAGCATTAGTTGGGTACATTAATCTCATTTATTTTTCAATAAGATTAAGAAGCTGGGAAATCAGGATAATGACATAAAAACAGCATAAGTCCAAAATTTTTAGCAAGGTATGTGACAAAGTTAAAAAGTTTTCATATTCAAAGGACTACTTAATACATCAGTGGTAGCCTGGAAGGAGGCTTTCACTGGTATGTCACTAGTGTTTTTTATGCTGCCAGACATTTTCATTCACAAAAAAAGAAGTTATGGAAAGCAGGCTTGGCCCATCTGCCCATGACAGCAAAGCTGGGATGGATAACTAATAGACTGGAAGACAAATACAGCATCTGCAAAGCTTTCAACCGGCTGTAACAAGGAGCCTAAAGTGGTTGGTGTTTCCCAAAAAAATGTTCTCTGAAACACTAGTCATGAAAGAAGTTTCCTGGGGAAAAAGTTTACAGTTGTGCAAATGAGAAATGCTACACTCCAGAGTTAGTTCCCACTGAAAAATCCCACAGTGAAGAGACCTGCTGATTCAAAGGTGTCAGAAGCAGATGCGTTCATAGGGCTTATAAACGAGGAAAGTAGCAAGGCATGCAACAACAGAAGGTCAGGACTGTGGAAATCTGGGAGCTAGAAAAAGAACAATAAACGAAGCCTAAAACGAACAAAAGGAAGGAAATAATAAAGATCAGAGCAGAAATAAATGACACAGAAACTAAAAAAATGGATCGATGAAACCAGGGGCTGGTTCTTTGAAAAAGTTAATAAAACTGATAAACCTCTAGCCAGACTTATCAAAAAGAAAAGAGAAATGACCCAAATAAATTAAATAAAGAGGATAAATAACCACACCACAGAAATACAGACAATTATAAGAGAATATTATGAAAAACTATATGCCAACAAATTGGACAACCTGGAAAAAATGAATAAATTCCTAGAAACACATAAATTACCAAAACTAAAACAGGAAGTAATAGAAAACTTGAATAGACCAATAACCAGCAAATAATGGAATCAGTAATCAAAAAACTCTCCCAACAAACAAAAGTCCAGGACCAAAAGTCCAGATGGCTTCACAGGTGAATTCTACCAAACATTTAAAAGAAGAGTTAATACCTCTTAGTCTCAAACTTTTCCAAAAAAACAGAAAATGAAGGAAAACTTCCAAATTCATTCTATGAAGCCAGAATTACCCTAATACCAAAACCAGGTAAAGACTCCACTAAGAAAAGAGAACTACAGGCCAACATTCCTGATGAACATGGATGCAAAAATGCTCAATAAAATACTAGCAAACCGAATCCACCAGTACCTTAAAGGAATCATTCACCACAATCAAGTGGGATTTATTCCTGGGCTGCAAGGGTGGTTTAATATTCACAAATCAATCAACATGATACACCACATTAATAAAAGAAAAGATAAGAACCATATGATCATTTCAATAGATGCAAAAAAAAATCATTTAACAAAGTGCAACATCCATCCACGATAAAAACACTCTACAAAGTAGGTTTAGAGGGAATATACCTCAACATAATAAAAGCCATGTATGAAAAACCCACAATATCATCCTCAATGGAGAACAACTGAGAGCTTTTCCTCTATGGTCAGCAACAAGACAGGAATGTCCACTCTCACCACTGTTATTTTTTTAAGTTTATTTATTTTTTTTTTAGTCATATCTACATGAAACATGGGGCTTGAACTCATGATCCCAAGATTAAGAGTTGCTCTTCCAACTGAGCCCTCTAGGCCACCCTCACCACTGTTATTTAACATAGTACTAGAAGTCCCAGCCATGGCAATCAGACAACAAAAAGCAACAAAAGGCATCCAAATCAGCACAGAAGAAGTAAAATTTACACTATTTGCAGATGACCTGATACTCTATGTAGAAAACCTGCAAGACTCCATCAAAAAATTGCTAGAACTGAAACACGAATTCAGTAAAGTCAGGATATAAAATCAATGTACAGACATCTGTTGCATTTCTATACACCAATAATGAAGCATCAGAAAGAGAAATTAAGGAATTCATCCCATTTACAACTGCACCAAAAACCATAAGATACCTAGGAATAAACCTAACCAAAGAGGTATACTCTTGGTTGAAAGACCTATACTCTGAAAACTATAAAGCACTGATGAAAGACATTGAAGATGACACAAAGAAATGGAAAGACATTCCATGCTTGTGTATTTAAAGAACAAATATTGCTAAAATATCTAACATTTAATGCAATCCCTATCAAAATACCACAAGAATTTTTTTACAGAGCTAGAACAAACAATCCTAAAATTAGTATGGAACCACAAAAGACCACAAATAGCCAGAACAACTCTGAGAAAGAAAAGCAGAGCTGGAGGCAACACAATTCTGTACTTCAAGTTATATTACAAAGCTCTAGTGATCAAAACAGTATGGTACTGGCATGAAAACAGACACATAGATCAATAGAACAGAATAGAAAATCCAGAAATGAACCCACAACTATATGGTCAATTAATCTTTGACAAAGCAGGAAAGAATATCCAGTGGGAAAAAGACAATCTCTTCAACAAATAGTGTTGGAAAAGCTGGACAGCAACTGGACCACTTTTCTACACCATATACAAAAATAAATTCAAGGGGCGCCTGGGTGGCTCAGTCGGTTGAGCATCCGACTTCAGCTCAGGTCATGATCTCGCGGTCCGTGAGTTCGAGCCCCGCGTCGGGCTCTGGGCTGATGGCTCAGAGCCTGGAGATTGCTTCCGATTCTGTGTCTCCCTCTCTCTCTGCCCCTCCCCCGTTTATGCTCTGTCTCTCTCTGTCTCAAAAATAAATAAACATTAAAAAAATTAAAAAAAAATAAATTCAAAATGGATTAAAGACCTAAATGTGAGTGAGACATGAAATCATGAAAATCCTAAAGGAGAACACAGGCAGTAACCTCTCTGACATCAACCCTAGCAACATTTTTCTAGATAGGTCTCCAGAGACAAGGGAAACAAAGGCAAAAATAAACTATTGGGACTTCATCGAAATAAAAAGATTCTGCACAGCAAAGGAAACAATCAACAAAACTAAAGGGCAACTGCTGGAATGAGGGAATATATTTGCAAATGACATATCTGATAAAGGGTTTCTATCCAAAAAATATAAAGCACTTATAAAACTCAACACTCAGAAAACAAATAATCCAATTAAAAACTGGACAGAAGATATGGTCAGACATTTCTCCAAAGAAGACATACAGATTGCCAAGACACATGGAAACATGCTCAACATCACTCGGCATCGGGGAAATACAAGTCAAAACTACAATGAGATATCACCTCACACCTGTCAGTATGGCTAAAATCAACAACACAAGAAACAATAGGTGTTGGTGAGGATGTGGAAAAAGGGGAACCCTCCTGTACTGTTGGTAGGAATCCAAACTGGTGCCGCCACTCTGGAAAACAGTATGGAGGTTCCTCACAAAGTTAAAACTAGAACTACCTTACAATCCAGCAATTGCACTACTGTGTATTTACCCAAAGAATACAAAATTACTAATTCCAAGGGACACCCCCCCCAATGTTTACAGCAGCATTATCTACAATAGCCAAACTATGGAAATGGTCCAAATGTCCATCGACTGATGAATGGATAAAGAATACTGGTATGTATGTGTATAAATAAACACACACACACACACACACACACACACACACACACACACCAAGTATTACTCAGCCATAAAAAAAATAATGTAATCTTGCCATTTGCAATGACATGGATGGAGATAGAGAGTATTATGGTAAGCGAAATAAGTTAGTCCAAGAGAGACAAATACCATATGATTTCGCTCATTTGTGGAATGTAACAAACAAAACAAATGAGCAGAGAGGGGAAAAAAAGAGAAGGAGGCAAACCAAGAAACAGACTCTTAACCACAGAAAGCAAACTGATGGCTACCAGAGGGAAGGAGGGTAGGCAGATGGGTGAAATAGTTGATGGGGATTAAGGAGGGCACTTGTGACGAGCACTGGGTATTATATGTAAGTGTTGAATCACCAAATTGTACAACTGAAACTAATATTACACTGTATGTTAACTAACTAGAATTTAAAAAAAAAAATGTAGTGGATTGCCATCAATGGAAGTGTTCAAGGTGAGGAGAGGTGACTATATGTCAAAGCTGAGATCACATTCCTGCTCTGGGGCAAAAGCTGTATTAGAGGATGTGTGATGTACTTCCTATTGCTAAGCTTTTATAGTTATGTCATATACAGACATAGATGGGAAGGTATAAGGATTGTTCGCTGATTGCAAATCTGCAGCCTACTAACTTTCTCCATGTAAACCATTCTCTAAAGAGCCCCTAAGTGATACTGAACTCACATCATAGAGTGTGAACAATAATTTCTTCTATGAAATCACACCTTTGGCTACTAGACATATTTGACTACTAATTTCTGTAAGAGTTCCCTCCAAATAATAAAATCTGAGAATAAGAAATTATATTAGAATAGAATAAACTGGTTTATTCATTCAATGGGATTCCAATCAGCAGTTAAAATGCATGAACTTCAAAAACATAATGTTGAGTGATAAAAATTAGCAAAAGGATACACACTATATATCCCCATTTATGTACATTAAAACTATAGAATATTATATAGTATTTATGGATCTATCAATACAAGTAGCAGAAGTGTAAAATATGCATGCAAATGATAAATCTAACTCCAAGACTGTGGTTACTTCTGGGGAGAAATACAGAGAAAGGGATGATGGGAGAGAATTTTAATTACATCAGTAATAATTTATTATTAAAAAAAAAAACACCTGGAGCACAAAAAGCAAAATACCTATATCTGTACTGGATTGACAAGTGATTATATTACTATATCATTTCTGTACATTTCTGTGTGTTTTATACTGAACTGATACTTTTACACAAATTATGTTGGAGGCCATAAAGTCCAGTCCTTCTATGAGTACAGTAATCGCCTCTCATCTCTGCTCACTGAGATTTTGCTCTGACTCTATTCATTCTTTAAGTTCATTTTGTCCTTATATTAAAGTAAAATATGCTTTCTGGTCATATTCTCCTCCTTGGGCCTGGCTCTGCCCAAGCCTCTAGGACAATGATGATTCTATCGTATTCTCCCTGCTGAGATCACTCAATGGCTGCCCTTCTACATGGAACAGAACTTTGAGTCTTATGGGAAATTTGTTAAAATATGCCCCATGTGGATAGTATGTCAAACTCATACTGAATATTTTTTACTACAAAAGATATCTTCTTGATTTGTAATATAATAAGGGATAAAATGAAATGCATAGTGTAATATCTTTAGTCTACTTTTAAGGAACTAATATATTCCAGATATTAAAAGAACTATAAAAGTCACCTTTTCCCCCTCACTTAAAAATTTTTTTAATTACAAAGATAATATTTCTCCTATAAACACCTTCATTTCCAGATTGGTTACAAAGTCTGTGTCCTTTTTTTTTTTTTTTTACTGTAATGTAAGAGGAATTAGGTTTTGGTTTTTTGCCTGGTGGGTTAGCTCAGTGATGTCCAAATTGCAAACTGTGACCAATTACTAGGTCATGAGATCAGTGATGGCAGCACATTTTTAAAAATGTATTAGAATAGAAACCACTGGAATGTAATTCTCATAGAAATAATAAGCATTGCTTGTGAAACTTTTGCTTGTGTTTTTAAAAACTCATACACACATGTACTGAGTCACAACATAAATTGTATTTTTGACTATGAGTTGCAGTAAAAAACACATTTGAAAACAATTGGATTAGATGACAGCAGATGCTTACAAAAGGTGCTGTAAGCCAGCCTTCTTTAGTTCAGTCTGAAACACAAAGCGCTGTTCAAATTTGCTGGGTATGTGTGATATGCAGGCAGGAACCAAAGAAGAACTAACTAACTGAGATGGTGCTCAGAACTCTCTCTTTGCTGGGGACCAGCGATACAAATAAGAAATATTCTGCATCCTGCGTTTTCCAAATTAACAATTTCATAGAATTGCTTTTGGAAGCTTCATCCATATACATCATAGATAAAGACTACACTGTACTCATATGCACAAGAAAAATCTAGCAAATTAACCCGCTGTGCTATTGTTGACACTTTGGCAAATTGATAAAGCCCAGCAGCTTCGACCCTGATCCTCAGTAAACAGAGGTGTTTGAGTTTCCATATGCCTGGCAAGACAGAGCAATTAGCCTGGGAAATCCAAATGCAAAAGGAACACAATTTATGAAAACGCTCCTTGTTATGCTCTAAAGAGGGAATTAGTTACAGCTCCATCTTTCCTTAAAATACACACAAACTGAATGGATTGTCATTTCTGTCCTTCTGTAACATAATTTGCTTTTTATTTATTCTCACATACTCAACTTGTAACCCACCTCGAAGGGCGTTAATCCTATTCGGATTAAGGGCATACAAGCCATGCCCCAAGCTGCCATAGATGTTACTTCTTATCAGGACTTCCTCTGTGAACAGGTTGCGAATTAAGTATATGGCTGACAGCTCTGGGCGAGACTTCACTTTTGCCATACTTAGCACTGAATGCGGCAACTGGATATTTCTATCTGGATTTCCAAGATATTCTAGAAGCAAAAGAGAAAGAAGATGTCAACTTCCATGGCAAATGTAGGGTTCAAGTTTTTAAAAAGGCTTTAACAGAATGGTTGATTTTTCTGAATTTTTAGGCTCCAGAATTTGAGACGTTAAAAAAATTAAAGCCTTAGGGCACCAGGGTGGCTCAGTCAGTTGAGTGTCTGACTTCGGCTCAGGTCATGATCTCGCAGTCCATGGGCTCAAGCCCCACATGGGGCTCTGCATTGACAGCTCAGAGTCTGGAGCCTGCTTCAGATTCTGTGTCCCCCTCTCTTTCTGCACCTCCCCTGCTCACACTCTGTGTGTGTGTCTCTCTCTCAAAAATAAATAAACATTAAAAAAAATATTAAGGCCTTAAGTTTTTAGTGTATCATGAGATAGCATGACAAATGAAACAGGAATCACTGCTGATATGATTACACATGTTCTGATCATTCAGGAAAGTGATTTAGTGTTCTTTTGCCTTTCAAGATATAATCAATTTTAACATTCCATTTAGTAATAAATTCTAAGTAATTTTCATTCATCGTTGTCCTCTATAAAAAAAAACAACGCTTTTTCAAAAAGAAGCAACAGGAGCACCTGGATGACTCAGTCAGTTGAGTGTCTAACTCGTTATCGGCTGAGGTCATGATCTCACAGTAGTGAGATCAAGCCCCCAGTCAGGCTCCGTGCTGAGTGTGGAGCTTGTTTAGGATTCTCTCTCTTCCTCTCTCTCTGCCCCTCTCCAGCTCGCACTCTGTCACTCTCTCCCTCTCTAAAATAAATATATAAACTTTAAAAATCATTTTTAAAAAAGGAACAAGGTTATTACTGAAATTTTTATAATTTTTAAAATGTATGTTTTCTGGGGCACCTGGGTGTCTCAGTTGGTTAAGCGCCCGACTTCGACTCAGGTCATGATCTCACAGTTCATGAGTTGGAGCCCTGTGTTAGGCTCTGTGCTGACAGCTCAGAGCCTGAAGCCTGCTTTGGATTTGTATCTCCCTCTCTCTCTGCCCTTCTCCTGCTCATACTCTGTCTCTCTCAAAAATAAGTAAATGTTCAAAAAAATGTAAATGTAGGGTTTTTTTTAATTGGTTATTAAACTCATCATTTAAAAATCAGCAAACTCCAAAGGAAACAATCAACAAAACTAAAAGGCAACCGACAGAATGGGAGATGATATTTGCAAATGACATATCAGATAAAGGGTTAGTATCCAAAATCTATAAAGAACTTATCAAACTCAACACCCTAGAAACAAATAATCCAGTGAAGAAATAGGCAAAAGACATGAATAGACACTTCTCCAAAGAAGACATCCAGATGGCCAACTGACACATGAAACAATGCTCCACATCACTCATCATCAGGGAAATACAAATCAAAACCACAATGAGATACCACCTTACACCTGTCAGAATGGCTAACATTAACAACTCAGGAAACAACAGATGTTGGTGAGGATGTGGAAAAAAGGGGAATGCTTTTGAAATATTGGTGGGAATGCAAACTGGTGCAGCCACTCTGGAAAACAGCATGGAGGTTCCTCAAAAAACTAAAAATAGAACTACCCTAAGACCCAGCAATTGCACTACTAGGCATTTACCCACGGGATACAGGTGTGCTGTTTCGAAGGGACACATGCACCCCCATGTTTATAGCAGCACTATCCACAATAGCCAAAGTATGGAAAGAGTCCAAATGTCCATCGATGGATGAATGGATAAAGAAAATGTGGTATATATATATATATATATATATATATATATATACACAATGGAGTATTACTCGGCAATCACAAAGAATGAAATCTTTCCATTTGCAACTACATGGATGGAACTGGAGGGTATTATGATAAGTGAAATTAGTCAGAGAAAGACAAAAATCATATGACTTCACTCATTTGAGGACTTCAAGAGACAAAACAGATGAACATAAGGGAAGGGAAGCAAAAATCACAAAAACAGGGAGGGGGACAAAACATAAGAGACTTTTCAATATGGAGAACAGAGGGTTACTGGAGGGGGTGTGGGAGGGGGGATGGGCTAAATGGGTAAGGGGAATTAAGGAATCTACTCCTGAAATCACTGTTGCACTATATGCTAATTTGGATGTAAATTTTTAAAAATAAAAAATAAAATTAAAAAAATAATGTTTAGAAAAATCAGCAAACGCGACTTAGTTATCTTATTTTAGATAACTTATTTGAACCCAAAAATAAATTTTAAGCCTATTCTCATTCCTCAACTCTACAGCCTAATTATCACCAACTGTCATCAGTCCTAGTCATTCAAATTAACCACACTTAAAAATATCGTATTTTACACATAATAAAGAATTATTTGTTGGAGAAAATATATTAGAGAAATACAATAGGATTCTTACAGGTCCATAAACGTATTTTTCATCTTGAATTTAATGAGTAACAGTATTAAT
Source organism: Prionailurus bengalensis (assembly GCF_016509475.1). Lineage (NCBI taxonomy): Eukaryota > Metazoa > Chordata > Mammalia > Carnivora > Felidae > Prionailurus > Prionailurus bengalensis. The sequence continues at coordinate 14,613,138 of NC_057361.1, forward strand.
TACTGAATCCCCCAGATCCAACATTTAGCAAGAGACATTAAATTATTCAAAAGTTCACTTAGTGGGTCCAAAGACTTCACTCTGGAAGATTAACCTAGCAATATTTATCAAGGCCTGAAAAAAAGATTAATACCCTTTAACCTGGTATTTCAAATTCTGAGAACCTAACTTGAGAAGAGAACCCAGGGGTGCCTGAGTGGCTCAGTCACTTAAGCATCTGACTTCAGCTCAGGTCATGATTTCACTATTTGTGAGTTCGAGCCCCATGTTGGGCTCTGTGCTGACAGCTCAGAGCCTGGGGCCTGCTTCGGATTCTGTGTCTCCCTCTCTTTTTGCCCCTCCCCCACTCAAGCTTTGTCCCTCTCTCTCTCTCTCTCTCCCTCTCTCTCTCTCTCAGCCTCCCCTTCTCTCTCTCCCTCTCAATCTCTCTGTCAAAAATAAACATTAAAAAATTTAATAAAAAAAAGAAAAGAATCCAAAATATGTACAGAGCTATACAAAGGAATTTTCTGGCAGCACGAATTGTATGACTAATAATCCTCTCCAAAAAAAATCTGCAAAAAAAAAGAGGGAGGTAGTTAAAGAAATTAGAGCACTTAATGGAATATTATATACCTGTTAAAAGCAATGATCATAAACACTGGAGATTCTAGAGGAAAAACATACACCTATCATATTTAAAAAGAAGAGCATAGAAACCATAATGTTTTAAAAGGTAAGAAAAAAAGTAGAAGAAAATTAAAATGCCCATAATAGTGTTTTACAGTATCTTGATGGGATACAGTATCTTGTGGGAGCTTTTCTTCCCTCCCAAATATTTTCCAATTTGTAAGAATCAAATGGTGTAACAGACTATACACAAACTGGGCAGCTCAGCTGCGTGGCTCACAATTTGCTTAATTGGCTCTATCCCCTGGTTCTAGACCTCTGACCTAAGCACCCCAAATCAGATTCTTTCTCCTAGGAATCTGAACGGTGACCAGAGAAAACCAGACCTAGATATCATGGAAGACACAGAGACCCACAGACCTCAATAGACCCCAGAGGCTGCACTCTGGGGCCTGGCAGTTTGGCTCCTGCATGTGGCTCAGTTTGTTCTTTCCTTCTTTAAATCTCAGAGCTATTCACCCTCTGATTTTTGTTATGGTTTAATTGGGCCAGAGTTTGTTTCTATGGCATACAACCTGAACAAATAGAGTAGTTCTATTACTTTTATAATGGAAAAAATATAAAGATGCATCATTTGAATAATTTCGTCTAAACAGGTTCACAGGTAATATTCTTCCTTAGGGGTGACATGGGGGCTGGGGAGAAACAGAAAATAGTTTTGCTACCTCCAGTGCCACTACACCCCAGCATACTGAGGGAGGGGTATTGGGAAGCATGAGTGGCAGGTGGCGTGGTCACCTACAGAACCGACTGCCGCTTGACACTAATCAAGTGGGATGTGCCTCCAGCAGACAGCTAGCGGTAGGGGCAAAGTGTTCTGACAGATGGGATTCATCAATTCACATAAAAGCTCTTTAAGGAGCGCCAGCCATGTGCTGGGCACAGAGAGAGCAAAACACCTGAATTGCTTCTGGCTCATCCAGCTGTAGCACCTTCTCCTTCACCTGCGGAGCAAGATGCCTAAACTAAGGGGCAACTGGGTGGCTCAGGTGGTTGGGTGTCCAGTTTCGGCTCAGGCCATGATCTCACGGTTCATGGGTTCAAGCCCCATGTCGGGCTCTGTGCTGACAGCTCAGACCCTGGAGCCTGCTTTGGATTCTGTGTCTCCCTCTCTCTCTCTGCCCCTCCCCGGCTCACACTCTGTCTCTCTCTCAAAAACAAATAAACATAAAAAAAAAAAAGATGCCTAACCTGAGGGTTCACACTGGCTGAAAGAATTAGCTGAGAACTGCTTTTCAAAGGAAAAGTAACAGGTTTAGCTTAATGTTAAAAACTACCAGTCTCAGAACTAGGTTGTCTGTTTTCATTAACTCCTTAATATAAGAGATTAGGTTGTTTAGATTTCTTATGAAAACTTTCAAACATACATAAAAGTAGTACAAGGAGATCCATAAATGCATCACCCAGATTCAACATGTATCATCAAGAGAACTTATTTTAACTCACCCAATGCTTCGTAAGATACCAATGAATTATCAGTGGAATGTTCTTTAATTCCTTTGGGGCAAGCGCTGCTGTTCTGCTGAGAATTCCCATTTCCTCTTGTTTCTGAGGCAGCTGCTTGCTGAGATAACTGGGAACTGCTTTCACTGCCTTTACCATACCTCGTACCGTTCAAATCTGCAGCCACTGGTGTATCAGGATTGGTAGGGCCTTTACTGTTGTCACCAGCTTTCTGCTGAAACACCAAATTGTATTTATAAACAAAGTCCCATTGGGAGAAAATATGGACATGTTCTATCAGGTACCAGAGCCCCCCAGGTTGGTAAGGAAGCAACCATCTCCAATAAGGTGAGCGAAAGCCGTGATAGAAGGAGAGGTGTGGCTTCCTCCTCAAACCGCCTTAACTGCCTGCTTTTTGGAGAACCTGGCAGCTTTATCTAATTACCTGAATGATAATTGCTGGCACAAAATAAGTGCTTAGGAAACATCTCATGAATAAACGAATAAATCAGCTTCTTGGAGATGACAACTTGTGGGGGTTTTTTTTTGAAATATTTTTGTTTTCTTTCTCTTTCCTTGGTGGCTAGAGACTCTAGGGATGTCTAAAGACCCTCAGGATCTTTTTAATTTTAAAGCTGTGCTTGAGTCCCATTTTCCTGGGACAAGGAACCAGAATTCAACCAGAATCTTTGATGGAAGGAGTGGCAAAGCTCAGGCATTAATTACATTCTTTAAAAGTGTCTCGCACGATTCTAATACATACCGGGGGCTGACAACCACTGCTCTAGGTCCGGGCTTCTCAAACTTCAATGTGCACACAAATCACCTGCACGTCTTGCGAAAATGCAAATTCTGCCTCAGTGAGTCTGGTGTGGAACTCAAGACTCTGCATTTCTCACAAGCTTTCCTGTGGTGCTGCTGCTGCTGCTGGTCCGCGGACCCACTTTGAGTGGCAAAGACCTATCCCTCTCCTAGTCAAGTACACAGCAGGCATTTGGCAGATGCTGCTTCTCTTCTGACGCCTAAGCAAATATGCAAATTACCATTTTCCAGGCAGTATCATAATTTTACATTCAAATGTTTAGGGTGCAGTTTTTGTAGGATATAAAAGGGAATGTGAAAAATAAGCAGATTTGGTTTCAGACAGATGGTGCGTGAGCTATCACTGAAATCAAGCCGTTCACCAGGAAAACATAAGCTCAGCTACAAATATTCTTGGCAGAGAGTTTCCATAAACTCACTCCAGAGACGCAGGAGTGACTGTATGTGGTGAGAATAACATGGGATTTTTAGAGGGGTGGGTAGAAATGAGAAATTGTTGAGTTAAATGCTTCTTCAGGAGAAGGCAATAGATAGGACACTCTCCCTCTCCCCTACTGGCCTGTTCATGTTAAAAAATCTCTAATGAGAGGCGCCTGGGTGGCTCAGTCAGTTAGGAGTCCGACTTCGGCTCGGGTCATGATCTCACAGCTCGTGGGTTGGAGCCCCACTTTGGGGTCTGCACTGACAGCTCAGAGCCTAGAGCCTGTTTCGGATTCTGTCTCCGTCTCCTTGCCCCTCCCCTGCTCGCGCGCTCTCTCAAATATAAAATAAAACATAAAAAAAAAATCTCTAATGCACTTTGAAGATAGAATGGATGAGAGAAAAGCTAGATTCCTGTTTACCACGTAACTGTGGAAAGTACAACATATCTACGATTGCTTAACCTCATGACATGCATGCTTTTCACCAGGTCCTGCCATCACTGAAAGCGAACAAGCACCTGTGCCATCCATAAGTACCATTAGAACAGCTAAGCAGCACCACAGTCTGCTCTTTTCTGTGTTACTCAATGGGATACTGAAAAAGATTTACCAAATACCTTCACAGCTGAAACTTTTTTCTAGTATACACCGTGGCTTCAAATATACGAACTCTAACACTCCATTTGATTGCTTTTATCTTTAGGGTATTTGTATGGAGGATAAATGTCAAAGAGTGAAACAAACAGGCACAGAACATACACTGCCCCTTAATTAAATAAACAAGAATTGAGCACACAGCCTAAAGATCCAGTGTCTCATGCTATCCATTCCGGAATTGTACACAGTATGCAATTGTACAGCAGCGACCATATTTAAATAAAAAAGAACTTACTCGTATTGTGTTGGCTTCAGAACGCAAACAGCTGATCAGAGAATTGATATCGGCAATACAGGTTTGCCAGTAATTTCCATATTCACGCAAATCATAGTCGGGAAAAACTGATTGCAGATGTTCTGCAAAGAGCAGAAAGCGTTTATGAAAATTTTAAAAAAGAAAAAAAACCAAAGAACTGACACGACATTTTTTATTTAAAAAGCTGAAATTTTCTATTTTGAATTGTCATTCTCTTCTCTCTTTCTGAGAGTTTAGAAATTCCGTCCAAAGAGGATGCTTTGCTGAGTATCTCACTTCTTCTAATGCACAATTCCCTATAAAACATTGACCTAGGGAGCCGCTAACGAGCCACTGGTGCTTTTATTAAATTAATAAGAACATATACTACACTTGATCTTAGCCAAAAGGCTGAGAAGTGATGACGTTTTGGTGCTTTTTAAAAAAAGTGTGGGCTCAGTTGGTTGAGCATCCAACTCCTGCTTTTGGCTCAGGTCATGATCTCATGGTCGTGAGATCAAGCCTGGCTTCAGGCTCTATGCTGGGTGTGGAGCCTGCTTAAGATTCTCTCCTTCTCCGTCTGCCCCTCCCCAACTCACACGTTCTCTCTCTTTGTCTCCAAAAAAAAATTAAAAGTTAAAAAAGTATATAACAGAAAGTCAAATATTTCTGGGTGTTAATGCCCTTGAATAACCCTATGGATAAGTTAAAACTAAAAAGGAAACCTGAAAATAAACAGAAAATCGTGTTATTGCAAATATTATTACACCATAGTCTATTTGTGCCTACATGTCTATCTTCCCCGTAAGCTAGTCCCTCTGCCTAGAATACCCTTCCTATTTATCTAGCTAAGGAATCCTCCCAAATCTAGCTCAAATGTTTTGTCCTTAGTAAGCCTTTCCTAATGCCCTCACAGTATTTGCTTTGCTCTCTGAGCTTCTACATTACTGCCTGGATGAGATTTGATCTGTTTCCCTCAACAGTTCCTTTCTAGACTGTGAACTCCTTGTGGGCAGAAATACTTATTCATTGTTGTGGCCTCAGTGCCTATGAGTTCTAGGACCTTCATACAAATTGCTGGAAAGCGGGAATACAGGAGGCTAAAATGGATTAATCACGACATTCTATTTCTGTGTTGCCAGTTACTAGCACAGAAGTGTGTTTTATTCTCCTGCATTTTGTGGGGTGGGGCGGGGGGGGTTCTTTATTTTTTTAGTACCAGGTTTCAGCACTGAAGAAACGACTTCATTCTAGCCATAAGCAACAATAATCAAGAAAGCTGGTCTTGTTCCATTAGCCTATGGACAAGTTTTACTCTTTACAAGCTGTTACCCATTGCATAATATTAAATTGTAAAATCTGGGTCAGACAGGTGAAAAAATAAACAGTTCTAAGATTTGCATCGACCTCATCACTATCTCTTCAACTGCCAATGACATTCATCAAATGACCAAATGATGATAAAACAAGATTCCATAATGACTTTACATACCTCTTAATGCAGCCATTTTGTTTGCATCTAGAGGTCGGAGGCCTTGGGAATTGACACCTACCCAGCCGTCCGTCAGAATTTCCTTGGAGAACAAAATATGAATCAGGTAGCGGACTGCATGCCTAGGATTAGCCTTCCTTTGTGCAGTCAGCAAATGAGCATCAAGCACCCTGACATTCCTTTTTGGATCACCGAGATACCCTTTTAAAACAGAGGGAAAAAGTAAAATCTTTGTGTTTTTTTCATGCAAGGCTACCATGAAAGTGCCCAAGAAAAGGAAACTAATTGATTTCTAATTCACTAATTTCTACTTGGGTGAATTTTTTTCTGTACTTCTCTCTTCTTTTCCTTAAATGAGTCTCTTTGATACCATCTGCATAACAGCATTTTTCACCTTTTCTAGTCTTGAATTCTCCATACTTGAACTAATTGTTTCATTGTCTTGAATAAATTCAATTCTTAGGCTAAAGATGCATATGTAAACATGTTGCTCTGAGATCCCATTGCTCCCTTTTACAGACTAAAAGTACACTCAGAGCTATATTCCTGAGTGAGTATATGTTCCCTGAAAATGATTTGGAAAAAATGGGTAGGCATAATTAAGAAAATTTTAAGGGGCGCCTGGGTGGCTCAATCAGTTAAGCATCCGACTTCAGCTCAGGTCATGATCTCATGGTTCGTGGGTTCGAGCCCTGTGTTGGCATTATGGTGACAGCTCAGAGCCTGGAGCCTGCTTTGGATTCTGTGTCTCCCTCTCTCTCTGTCCCTCGCCCCCACCTCTCTCTCTCTCTCTCTCTCTCTCTCTCTCTCTCAAAAATAAAAATATACATAAAAAAAGAAAATTTTAAAATAGCTAGCATTTATTGAGTAACTACTATATATCAGTCACTATGTTAAATATTTTGCATCTATAATCTCAGTTTCATCACCCTAATGACATTATGCCCATTTAGAAGATGAGGAAACTGAGGCCCACAGAAGTTACTTGTGAACAAGATCACAGAGCCAGTTTTTAAATCTGTTTATAAACCAAGTTCTCTGAACCATTAATCTGCTGATGTCTTCCATTCTTTTTTCTATTTCTTGTTTTTAAACACAAAATTAAAATCATACTTCATATATACTCTGAATCCTGCTTTTTCAATTATCTCGAACATGTCTCCATTTTCTTTAGTTCTTGTTTTGTTTTGTTTTTTTTTCCAAGTCTGCATCTGCATTCCTATCTTCATGATTTTCCTGACAGGTGACACTCAGGTTGGACTTGGGTTCTGAGCATTGCGTTAAGAGCTTTAAATGAATAATTCCATTTGATCCTCACAATTCTATGAAATAGGTACCAGAATTTTTGTCACTTCACAAATGAAGAAACCAATACTTAGGTTATATAAGTGACTGAAGGTCACATGGTTAGTAAGACCTAGAGCTGGGATTTGAACCCAGGCAATCTGACTCAAGAGCCCATGCTCTTAACCACGATGCTTTACTGCTTCATGTATGTCCATGGATATACCAGGAATTACTTCACTAATTCCCTATGGCTGCTTATTTGGCTGTCTCCAATTGTCCATGATTCTCTAAAGAAAGTTCTTGTACCAAAATTTAAATATAAATCTTTTTTATTAATTACATCTTCAGACAGAAGTGGGATTACTGAGTCAATTGGCATAAATACTTTTATGGATTTTTATAGAAATCACCCTTCAGAAAGTTTTCGCCAGTGTATACTTCTAACAATAGCATACCACGGTGCCCATTTAGTAACGGAACAATTTTGGAACTTTTTTCTACTTTGGCCAACAAAATGATTTAAAAGAAAAGCATCTCCTCTAGGACAGGAGTCAGCAAACTACAGTCCACAGGGCAATCTCACTACCATTTTTTGTAAATGAAGTTGTATTGGCACATAGCCACGCTCATTCACCTACCTACATCTGTGGCTGCTTTCATGCTACAGCAGCAAAGTTGAGTAGTTGTGACAGACACCAGATGGCCCACAAAGCCTAAAATAGTTACTATCTAGCCCTTTACAGAAAAAGTTTGCTGAGCCCTGCGCTAGAATATTAATAAGAGATTATCTACTTAGAAGTAGAGACACAAAGGAACTATAAAATATTAGGAAGGTTTGCCCTTAGAAACCATGGAACTTAGGGTCACCTCATCTCTGCCACTGTGGCTTGGCAGGCAATACACAGCTCAGGTCATGATATCACGGTTCATTGGTTGGAGCCCCGCATCGGGCTCTGTGCTGACAGCTCAGAGCCTGGAGCCTACTTCGGATTCTGTGTCTCCCTCTCTCTCTGCCCCTCCCCCGCTCGCACTCTATCTCTGTCTCTCAAAAATGAATAAACATTAAAAAAAAATTAAAAAAAAAGAAATATGAGATTTAAAGCCAGAGAGAACTGAGTTAGAGTTCCAGAATTGCCACTCACCAGGTCTTAAGGCTTTGAGAAAGGGAGTAATAAAAGTACATACATATGGGGTCATTTGAATGTTAACAGAGAAGAGACATGTCAGTTCATTAGTACAGTGCCTTGTACACACTCAATAAATGTTAGCCATTATTATTAATATAACCTAAAACCAACCCTTAAAATAGGAAACAAAAACCTTCCATTTGCCTGTATCAAGAACGTTTAAGGGGACTCCTGGGTGGCTCAGTCGGTTGCGTGTCTGACTTTGGCTCAGGTCATGATCTCGTGGTTCATGAGTTCGAGCCCCATATCAGGCTCAGTGCAGAGACCGCTTCAGATTCTCTGTCCCCTTCTTTCTCTGCCCCTCCCCTATTCATGCATGCTCACTCTCTCTCTCAAAAATAAATAAAACATTTAAAAAAAGAATGTTGAAGAATATATGTTAAGTGGTGCTACTTGTGATGTGTCATCACACAGTCAGTCACCAAAATAGGACCGGATGCAGAAAGATGATGAGCTAGAATCTTGGCTATTGTCATTTTCCAATATAGTTGAGTAAGATCTGTTTTCCATGACATTTTCTGCTTTTACCAATATTTCTATAGTTAAAAGTGCTGAAAGAAAAGAACTCTCGATAGCAAATTTGCTATCCAGCAAACTATCCTTCAGGTATGAAGGGGAAATAAACACATTCTCAGACAAAGAAAACTAAAAGTATTTATCACTAGCAGACAGACTCTTAAAGAATGGCTAAAATGTTTCTGATTCTGTGTCTCCCTCTCTCTCTGCCCCTCCCCTGCTCATGCTCTGTCTCTCTCTGTCCCAAAAATAAACAAAAAACGTTGAAAAAAAAATTAAAAAAAAAAAAATGGGGCGCCTGGGTGGCGCAGTCGGTTAAGCGTCCGACTTCAGCCAGGTCACGATCTCGCGGCCCGTGAGTTCGAGCCCCGCGTCAGGCTCTGGGCTGATGGCTCAGAGCCTGGAGCCTGTTTCTGATTCTGTGTCTCCCTCTCTCTCTGCCCCTCCCCTGCTCATGCTCTGTCTCTCTCTGTCCCAAAAATAAATAAAAAACGTTGAAAAAAAAAATTTTTTTTAAAAAAAAAAGAATGGCTAAAGGAAGATCATCAAACAGAAAAGTTATGATGACAGAAGGAATCTTGGAGCATCAGAAAGGAAAAGATAACAACAGAAAGAGCAGAAATATGCATGCAGAGAAATTTGATCATTCATTCAATATGAAATGGAACAGCTACACTGGAAAACAGTTTGGCAGTTTCTTATAAAATCGAAATCTTCAATTACCACATGACATAGTAATTTCACTCTTGGGCAAGTACCCCAGAGAAGTAAAAGCTCATGATATGACATGAAAACCTGCACATGAATGTTCTTAGCTTCATTCATAATAGCCAAAACTGTGAACAACCCAGATGTCCTTCAACAGGTGAATGGTTAAACAAACCATGGTAAATCTAATACCATAGAATACTATTCAATAATTAAAAGAAATAAAGAACAGAAGAGGCAGAGATACGGATAAATACAATATGATCGTGAGTTTTGTAAACCATATGTGACGACTGAGACAAAAATGAAAATACCATCTGACATCCAAGACAATGACAGTTAAAAATGAGGAGGGCAAAGGGAACTAAGTGGAATTAAAGTTTCAACACTTTATTCCAAGTGGTAAAATGCTGATACCGGTAGACTGTGATAAGTCACATACATATATAGTAACATCCAGAGGAACCACTCAGAAAACTATATAAAACAGCATATTTAAAAACATAAATAAATCAAAATAGAATCCTAGAAAGTGTTCAGGTAACCCACAGGAAGGCAAAAAAAGATAAACAAAAAAAGAATGAGAGGGGTGTCTCACTAGCTCAGTCAGTAGAGCATGCAACCCTTGATCTCAGGGTGGTGAGTTCGAGCCCCACAATGGGTGTAGAGACTACTTACAAAAATAAATAAAATAAACTTTAAAGAAAATAATGAGAAAAAGAGAAAACAAAAAGAAAAATAATAAAATGCTAGACTTAGGTCTATGATATCAATAATTATCTTAAATGAAAATAACCTAACCATATCAATTAAATGGCAGCAACTGGTAAAGTAGATTAAAAAAAGTCAACTATGTGCTGTTTACAAGAAACTCTACAAATTCAATACATAGGTAGATTGAAAGTAAACTGATGGAAAAGCATACATATACCATGCAAACATTAATCAAAAAAAAAAAAACAGAATAGCTGTACTGCCATCAGATAAAGTAGACTTGAGAGCAAAGAAAGTTACTAAAAACAAATAAAGATGAAAAGACCAACCCCAACGAAGACAATGATTCTCAACATACCAAATGACAAAGTCTCAAAATACATGAAGCAAAAATGGAAAGAGCTAAAAGGAGAAAGAATCAAATCCATAATCATAGTTCTGGACCTCACACACTCCCCTCTCTCAACAACTGATGGAACAACCAGACCAAAAATCAGCAAGGATACATAAGATCTGAACAACACAATCAATGAACAGGATTCTCGTTATAGAACATTCCACCCAACAAAACCAGAATGTGTATGTTTTTTCAAATGCCTGTGGATCATTCACCAACACAAACCACATCCTAGGCCAGAGGAAAAAATCTCAACAAATTTAAAAGAAAATAAATCAAAAGCATAAGAGACTCTTAAAAACTAAGAACAAACTGAGGACTGATGGGGGGTGGGGGGGTGGGTGATGGGTATTGAAGAGGGCATCTTTTGGGATGAGCACTGGGTGTTGTATGGAAACCAATTTGACAATAAATTTCATATATTTTTTAAAAAAACAAAGAAAAAAAAGAAAAGAAAAGAAATCATATGTAGTATATTTTCTGACCATAATAGAATCAAACTAGAAATCAATAATAGAAACACAAGAAGAAAAATCTTTAAACACCTGGAAATTGAACAGCATATTTATAAATAATAGATGTATCAAAGAGAAAGTTTTCAAAGAAATAATAAAATACATAGGACTTAATGAAAATACAACACATCAAAATATATGAGATGTAACTAAGTCAGTACTAAAAGTGAAATTTATAGCCCTAAATGCTTATATTAGAAAAGAAGACAGTTCTAAATTTATAATGTAAGTTCCTACACCAAAAACTAAGAAATGAAGAGTAAAATAAACCCAAAATAAGCAAAAAGAATGAAATAACAAAGAGCAGTAATCAGGTACCTGGGTGGCTCAGTCAGTTAAGTGTCCAGCTCTTGATTTCGGTCAGGTCATGATCTCATGGTTTGTGAGTTCGAGTCCCACATCAGGCTCTGTGCTGACAGCATGGAACCTGCTTGGGATTCTCTCTCTCCCTCTCTCTCTCTCTGCCCTTCCCCTTCCCAGGCATGCTCTCTCTCTCTCTTTCTCTCTTTCTCTCTCTCTCTCAAAATAAACTTTAAAAAAAAAACCAGAAATCAATGAAACTGAAAATATGAAAACAACAGGAAATCAACAAAGCAAATAGCTAGTGCTGCAAAAGATTAATAAAGCTACTAAACCTCTAAAAAGAAAAAGAGATGACACAAATCATCAGTATCAAGAATGAAGCAAGTTATCACTAGAGATCCAGCAGTCATCAAAAGGATAATAGGGAATGCTACAAACCACTTTACATTCATAAATTTAGTAACTTAGAAGAGTTGAATCAATTCCTCCAAAATTACAAATGCCAAAACTCAACCCAGATGACATAGATAATCTAGATAGCCCTATAACCATCAAAGACATTAAATTTGCAATTAAAAGCCTTCTGAAAGGGTGCCTGGATGGCTCAGTTGGTTAAACATCCGACTTCGGCTCAGGTCATGATCTCACAGTTCAAGAGTTCGATCCCCGTATTGGGCTGTGCTGACAGCTCAGAGCCTGGAGGCTGCTTCAGATTCTGTATCTCCCTCTCTCTCTGCCCCTCTCTCGCTCACACTCTGTCTCTCTCTCTCAAAAATAAATAAACATTTTAAAAAATTATAAATTTTTTAAAAAGTGAAATAAATAAATAAAAACAAATGATAAAATAAAATCTAAAGTAGAAAAAAGGATCTCTCTGTATTATTTCATGCACCCACATGTGGTTCTGAAATATCTCCAAATGAAAACTTTCATTTTGAAAAAGCTATCACTAAGAATTCATATTAAGAATGTTGATGAACCTAAATTAGAGAGTGCTACTTATAATATGTATCATTTTAAACTCAAACCAGGAGTGAGGAAGAAAGACTCTGAATCAGTGTCACGGTCCCTGTTGTTTTTCATTGAAGTTGAGGAATCCATTGTCTCAGAACTCATTTCTGTCCTGGATTCTGTTTGCACAACATTTTGATCAGTAAAACATCTTTCAAGTGCTGAAAGACAAGGAATCTCAAGAGTGATTTTTGTGTCAGGCAAAACTACCCTCCAAGAATGAGGGAGAAATAAAGACATCCTCAGACAAAGGAAAATTTTTAAAAAATGTTGCTGGCTGACTTAGCCTTAAAACATGGCTAAAGGAAATCTGACCAAAAGGATATAATGAAGGAAGGAGCCTCGAAGTACAAAGAAGGAAGAAAGAACAAAAGAAAGAGCAAAATTATGCACGCAGAAAAACTAGATCACTCGTATATCGCTGGTGGGAATAGAAGACAGTACAGCTACGCTGGGAAGCAGTTCAACAGTTTTTTACAAAACTCAACTTACCGTTATTACAGGACCCAGCAACTGTGCTCTTGGGCTTTATCTCAGAGAAATGAAAACTGATGCTCACATTGAAACCTGTACATGAGTGTTCATAGCAACTTTACACCTAATAACCAAAAACTGGAAACCCAGACATCCTTCAACCAGTGAACAGATAAACCCCAGTACACCCATACTGTGGACTAGTCCTCAGCAACAAAAAAGAAAGAATTACTGATACACGCAGCAACTTAGTTGAAGCTCCAAGGAATTATGCTGAATGAAAAAAAAAAGGCCATCCCCAAAGATTACATACCATATGAGTCTATTTATATAAAACTCCTGAAATGAAAAAAGTATAAAGGAGAAGAGCAGATTAGTGGCTGCCAACGGCAGGGACAAGGCAGGGTAGGAGTTAGAGAGTAGGAGGAGAAAAGCAGGTACAGGTTTAAAAGGCAATAGATGAAAACTACTCACGTCATGAAATTAAATAATATAAAGCTGAATACACATACACACACAAACATAAATCTACACACAAATACAAATAAAACTGAGAACATCTCAATAAAAATCTGTGGATTCTATCAATGTCTACATACTGGTTGTGTGATACTATACTATAGTTTTGCCAGATGGTGTCATTGGGACAAAGTGGGTAAAATGTACACAAGATCTCTCTTACAATTGCATGAGCAGCTACAATTTTCTCAATATAAAATTTCTAATTTTTAACTAATTAATTTTAAGTATCTTAAAAAAATTTTTTTAACATTTATTCAATTTTGAAAGATGAAGAGAGACAGAGCATGAGCAGGGGTGGGGCAGAAAGAGAGGGAGACATAGGATCTGAAGCAGGCTTCAGACTCTGAGCTGTCAGCACAGAGCCTGATGCGGGGCTTGAACCCACAGACTGAGAGATCATGACCTGAGCTGAAGTCAGATGCCTAACCAACTGAGCCACCCAGGTGCCCCTAAGTAATTTTTAATTAGGAGAAGCTACCAGTAGGTGACATTAAGTGTGTTAAGGAATCTGTATTAAATAGCGCTACTTGTAATATGTATCATTTCAACTCACCAAAACTGGAAGGGATGAAGAAATATGCTGAAGTATCTTGACCACTGTCATTTTCCAATACAGGTGGGCAATTTGTCATCTTAGTGTTATTTTCCAGGCTGGTTTCTTCTTTGCCCATCATTTCTATAAAGACAACATTTTTTAAGTACTGGAAGAAAAGACTACCAAACTCATGTTCTATACCCAATGAAACTATCCTTCTGTAATAAGGCAAAAATAAAGATATTTACATACAGAGGAAAACCAGAAGTATTTGTCACTAACTGACTTAGGCTCAAAAATGGCTAAAGGAAACTCTTCTTACAGAAAGAATATGAAAGAAAGAGTTCTGGAGCATCAAGAAGGAGAAAGAACAATGGAAAGAGCAGAAATCTGGATGCAGAGTGACTGGTTCACTCATACATTGCTGGCAGGAATGGAAAATGGTACAGCTATGCTGGAAAGCAGTTTGTCCATTTCTTATAAAACTAAGGATGCAATTACCAAAGGGCCCGGAAGTTGCACTCTTGGGCATTCATCCCAGAGAAATAAAAACTTGTGTGAGAGAGTGAAATGAATGAAATGAAGCAAAGCTAAAAACCATAATAAACAAGTATTCATAGCAGGTTTACCCCTAACAGCTAAAAACAGGAAACCCAGAGGTTTTAACAGCTAAATAAATCATGGGGTATCCAAACAGTGGAATAGTACTCAGCAGCAAAAAAGAAGGAATGACTGACATGTGCAGCAACAGGAGCAACCCTCCAGGGAATTACACTGAGGGAAGAAAGAAGCCAGTCTCAAACACCATGTGATTCCATTTATAGAACAATGCTGAATGGACACATTATAGATCTGGAGAGCAGACTCCTGATTGCCAGCAGAGAGAGACAGGGCATGGCCTGGAATTGGGGAGAGAAGTCCTCTGGAGGGAGGTGGGTGTGGCAAAAAAAGAGCAACATGAGGGAAAATGGTGCTGATGGAACTGTTTCGGGGCTTCCCTGTGGTAGAGGCTACATGAATCTCTGCAGACGGTAACATTGGTAACATCATATAGAACTAAATACACACGAGCGAAACTGAAACCAGGGACATCTCAATCATATCTGCTTGTGTCTGCGGATGGTAGAGTAACAGTATCTTGGTTGTGATAATTTGTCACTGTTTTGCAAGATGTTAAGATTGGGTAAAACTGGAGAATGGGAACACAGGACCTCTCTGTATTATTTTTTATAACTGCATGTGCAGCTAAACTTTTCTGAAAATAAAAACTTCATTAGAAAAAGCTACCACTGGGGTTCCTGGGTGGCTCAGTCAGTTGAGTGCCCGACTTCAGCTCAGGTCATGATTTCATGGCTCTGTGAGTTCGAGTCCCGCATCAGGTTCTGTGCTGACAGCTCAGAGTCTGGAGTCTGCTTCGGATTCTGTGTCCCTCTCTCACTCTGCCCCTCCCTCACTCATGCTGTGTGTGTCTCTCTCTCAAGAGTAAATAAAAAAAAGAAAAAGAAAAAGAAAAAGCTACCACTGAGGTGCCTAGGTGGCTCAGTCGTTTGAGCGTCCGACTTTGGCTCAGGTTGTGATCTCATGGTTTGTTCGTGAGTTCAAGTCCCCCAATGGGCTCTCTGCTGTCAGCACAGAGCCTGCTTTGGATCCTCTGCCCCCCACCATGCCCCATGCCTCGGCCCCTCCCCTGCACATGTGTGCACGTTTCTCTCTCTCTCAAAAACAAAAAATAAACAAAAAAACTTTTTTAATATTAAAAAAAAGAAAAAGCTACCACTATCTCACACTAAGGATGTTGAAGAATCTAGATTAAATATACTACTGTATCAAATGTATCATTTCAAAATCACCAAAACTGGGAGGAATGCAACAACATAAGGGGAAAAAGTCTTGGCCACTGTTGTTTTCCAATAAAAGTGGATAACTTGTTGTCTCAGGGCTCTCTTCCAGGTTGGTTTGAGCCTTTATCGATATTTCTATGAATAAAATATTTTCAAATACCGAAAGTTAAGAAATCTCAACCCTGAAGTCTGTATCAGGCAAAACTGTCCTTCAGTAATGAAACAGATTTATGAGAATGGTAATGAGTGAACCTGGAGGGCATTAATAAGCCAAATAGTAAACAAGACAAACACTGCATGGTATCATTTATATGTGGAATCTAAAAAGAAAAAAATTCAAACTCATAAAAACAGAGAGTAGCATAAATGAATGGCAGTTCAATGGCAGCCAGGGGCTGGGTGGGGGTGGGGGGGAATGGGGAGAGGCTGGTGAAAAGGTACCAACTTTCAGTTTTAAGATAAATAAAGTCTGAGGATCTAATGTACAGCTGATAATACTGGACTGTATAACTGAAATTTGCTTAAAGTGTAGAACTTAAGCATTCTCACCACAAAAATAAATAAATAAATAAATAAATAAATAAATAGGTATGTGAGATGGTAGACATGTTAATTAACTCAATGATGGGAATCATTTCCCCATGTATACGTATATCAAATCACATCGTACACTTTATAAATATATTACAACTTTGTCAATTATACTTCAATAACACTGAAGACAAGATATGAACATCCAAACTGGTTTAAAAAAAAAAAAGAATGAAGGGGAAATCATGACATTCTCACACAAAGGAAAGCCAAAGTATTTGCCACTAGCTGACTTATGTTTGAGAATGGCTAAATGAAAATCTTCTATCACAAAAGAATGATGAAAAAAATTCTGGAGCATTGAAAAAGAAGAAAGAGGGGTACCTGGGTGGCTCAGGTTAAGCATCCAACTCTTGGTTTCAGCTCAGGTCATGATCTCATGGTTCATGAGTTCAAGCCCTGCATCGGGCTCTGCACTGACAGCACAGAGCCTGCTTGGGATTCTTTCTCTCCCTCTTTCTCTCTCTCTGCCCCTCCCCTGCTCATATGCATGAGCTCTCTCTCAAAATAAATAAACACTTAAATAAATAAATAAACAAAAAGGAAGAAAGAAGAATGAAGGCAGCAGACATGTAGATGCAGAGAAACCAGATCACTCACACACTGCTCATGCAGAAGTAAAATGGTACCGCCTCTCTGGAAAACTGTGGCAGTTTCTTATAAAACTAAACATGCAATGATCATACAACCAAGCATTTGCACTCTGGGGCATCTAAAAGAAATCAAAACTTATGTTTACATGAAAACCTGTACATAAACAGTCACAGCAATTTTACTTGTAATCCTGAAAAGTAGAAAAAAGTCCAGACGTTCTTCCAACAGTGAACCAATACACAAACCTTGGTACATCCACGCCATGGAAAGGTACAGAGCAATAAAAAAGAAGGAAATGCTGATACACGCAATAAGTCAGATGAATCTCCTGGGGACTTATATTGAGATGGGTGTGGTTACAAACAGGCAAGATGAGGCATCCTTATGGTGGTGGAAATGTTCTATATCTTGATCGTGGCGGTGGACATCCAACCTACTCATGTGATACAATCAAATAGAACTAAACACATACACAAAAATCAATTTAATTAAACTGGGTAAGTCTCAGTAAGAGCTGTGGATGTGGGGTGCCTGGGTGGCTCAGTCAGTTATGCTACCGACTTTGGCTCAGGCCATGATCTCATGGTTTGTGAGCTTGAGCCCCGCGTCGGGCTCTGTGCTGACAGCTCAGGGCCTGGAACCTGCTTTGGATTCTGTGTCTCCCCTTCTCTCTACCCTTCCCCTGCTCACGCTCTGTGTCTCTCTGTCTCTCAATAATAAATAAATATTTTTAAAAATTAAAAAAAAAGATCTGTGGATGATATCAGTGTCAGTCTCCTGGTTGTGATGTTCTACCACGGTCTTGCAAGATGCTATTGTTGGCCGAAATGGGTAAAGCATAAATGAAATCTCTCTGTATTATTTGTTACAACTACAATGGGTATCCAAATTACCACAATATTAAAAGTATGATTTCTTACAAAGAAAAAGCTATCATGAGTTCACACGAAGGATATTGATAGTTCTAACTTAAACAGTGCTACTTGAAGTAAGTATCATTTCAAACTAACCAAAACTGGGTGGGACGGATTGAGATGAAGAGGCAGGATCTGGGCCAGTGTCATTTCCCAATGAAGTTTGGTAATACACCGTCTGACAGCTGTTTTCCAGGCTGGTTTCTGCTTTTTCCGGCATTTCGACAAGCATAACTTTGTCAAGTGCTGAAAGTCAAGAACTCTCATCTGTAAATTCTATACTGAGTTAGATTATCTTTCAGGAAAGAAGGGGGAAATAAAGACATTCTCACACAAAAGAAAATTAAAAAAAAAATGTTCCTAGCAGATTTACTCAGAAAAGATAGCTAAAGGAAAATCTTCAAACAGAAAGGATATTATGGAAAAGGAATCTTGGGGCATTAGTAAGGAAGAAATAATAGAAAGGTGAGAAATCTAGATGGGGAGAAACTGGATCACCTATACATTGCTACTGGGAATGTAGAATAGCACAGGCTCTCTGGAAAACTGTTTGGCAGTTTTTATAAAACCAAACATGCTATTACCATAAGACCAAGCAATTGTACTCTTGGCATTCATGACAGAGAAATGAAAACTTGTATTTAGACAAAAATCAGTATGTGACTGTTCACAGCAGCTTTACTTCTAGTATCCACAGACTTGGAAAGAAAAAAAAAAAACAGATGTCCTTCAATGTGTGAATGCGTTTTTAAAAAAAAATTGTTGTGTATCTATACCACAGGAAACTTTTTACCAATAAATGAGAAATAAAAACTTATATTTACCCAAAAATGTGTACATGGGTATTTATAACTGCTTTATTCCTAATGGCCAAACACCAAAAAAAAACCCAGATGTCCTTCAACAGGTGAACAATTAAACAAAATGTAGTATATCCGTAGCATAGAATACTATTTTCAGCAATAATAGTAATAAACTATTGATACATGCAACAAACTGGATGAGTCTCCAAGCAATCTGAGTGGGGGGGGGAGCTACATCATATATGACTCCACTTATATAACAATCTGAAGAGACAAAATTATAGAAACAGAGAAAAGATTAGAGACAGCCAGGCATCGGGGAGGGGTCTTGGGGGCAGGGCAGGTAGGTGTGGTTCTAAAAATTGCAATAACAAGGGATCCTTGAGTGATGGAAATGATCTCTACCTTGACTGTGGTGGTAAACGTGCGAACTTACACGTACAATAAAACTGCGTA
This sequence comes from Prionailurus bengalensis, assembly GCF_016509475.1. NCBI lineage: Eukaryota > Metazoa > Chordata > Mammalia > Carnivora > Felidae > Prionailurus > Prionailurus bengalensis. The sequence goes on from NC_057361.1 coordinate 14,632,246, forward strand.
GTGCTAAATGCACACATGAACACATATACACATATACACACACAGATGCAAATAAAACCGGAGGCATCTCAATAACACCTGTGAATTATATCGATGTCAATGTCTGGGTTGTAGTAACACTGTACCATGGTTCTGCAAGGTGTTATCATTGGGGAAAATCCATAAAGCATAAACGAATCACTCCATATTATTTCTTACTACTGCACTGAATCTTAAGTTACATCAAAATAAAATTTTCAAAAAGAACTGTAACTGGCTTGTATTAAGGATGTTGATGGATCTAGATTAAACAGTTATACACGTGATATGTATCATTTCAAACTCACCAAAATTGGGCAGGAGTGGGAGAGATGAAGAGTCAGTATCTGAGCCCCTGATACTTCCCAATAAAGCTGGGTAATAGATGGTCTCGGAGCTGTTTTCGGGGCTGGTGTCTGCATTTCCTGACATTTCTAGGAGTATGAACTTTTCAATTGCTGAAAGATAAGAACTCTCAACCATGAATTCTACCTGAGGCAAAACTATCCTTAAGGAAAAACGTGAAAGAAAGACATCTTGAAACACAGGAAAACTAAAAAAATCTGTCCCCAGCAGACTTACCTGTATAGAAAGGCTAAAGTAAAATCTTCAAACAGAAAGGACATGATGAAAGAAGGAAGTCTGGAGCATCAGGAAGGAGGAAAGAACAATGGGAAGAACAGAAATGTGGATGCGGAGAAAGCAGATCACTCACACTTTGCTGGTGAAAATGCAAACTGGTACAGTCTCTCTGGAAAACTGTTGGACAGTTTCTTATAAAACTGCACATGCAATACCATAAGACTCAACAACTGCACTCTTGGCATTCGTGACAGAAATAAAGCTTATGTTTATACAAAAGCCAGGACACAGATGTTCGTAGCAGCTTTACTCCTAATACCAAAAACTGGAAAAAAGAAAAACCCAACAACGACTGTCCTTCAACGGGTGAACGGGTGAACAACTACTGCACGTTGCAACCACAGAAGACTATTCAGCACTAAAAAGGGAGAAAGTACCGATACATGCAACAACCTGAATGAGTCTTCAGGGAATTGTGCCAACTGAAAATTCCAAATAATCTTCAGAGGTTACATCCCGTAAGATTCTCTTTATACAACACTCTTGGAGAGACAAAATTATAGAGAGCAGCACTTGCTAAGGGTTAAGGAAATGGGCAACGGGAAGGAAAGGGCAGCCTGAGAGAGGCAGGTGTGGTTATAAAAGGGCACGACGAGGCATCCTGATAGCGATGGATATGTTCTGTATCCTGACTGTACTGGTGGACATCAAACTTACTCATGTGATAAAATTACGTAGGCATATGTACAAATGCACACAAATCACTACAAGTACAACTGGGAGAATTTCAGTAACATCTGTGTATTGTACCGATGTCAATACCCTGGTTGTGTTATCATCCCATAGTTTTGTAACATGCTAATGTTGGGAGAAACCGGTAAAGAGTAAAATGGGTGTCTTTACATTATTTCTTGAAAACATATGGGAATCCAAAATTGTTTCAAAATAAAAAGCTTAAAGTATGAGCTACCTCTAGCTTCCATTAAGGATGTTGATGCATCTAAAGCAAACAGTGCTACTTATTTTAAACTCACCAAAATTGGGTGGGAGAAAGACAAGTGAAGAGCACTGGTCCCTGTCATTTCCTGATGAACTTGGGTGATTCATTGTCTTGGGGTTGTTTTCCAGGCTGGTTTCTGCTGTTTCTGGTATTTCTACAGAAAGGACATTTTTCAAGTGCTTCAGAAAAGAACTCTCAGCCGTTAATTCTATATGTAGCAAGACTATCCTTCATTAATGTATAGGAAATAAAGACATTCTCACATGAAGAAAAACTAAAAGAACTTGTCCCTCACAGACTGACCCTTAAAGAAAGGCCAAAAATATTCAAAATATTCCCAAAATATTCAAACAGAAAAGACATGAAAAAGGAATGGCTCCCTGAGCATCAAGAAGAAAGAACAATGGAAAGAGAAAAAAATAGGCATAAAGAGAAATTGTATCACTTATGTATTACAGGTGTAAAGTCAAATGGCACAGCTCCTCTGAAAAAAATTTTAGCAGTCTCTTATAAAACTAAACATGAAACTGTCCTATGACCCACAATTGCCCTCTCGGGCAGCCACCTCAAAAAAAATATAAACTTAAGTTTACACAAAAACCAGTATATGACTATTTGCAGAATCAAACATGGGAGAGTGGAAGAAACTGTTGATACATGCAACAGTTGGCATGAATCTCCAGGAAATTATGTTTAGGAAAAAAAAAGCTATGCTCAAAAGGTTATATGGATTTTATTCCATCTAAATAACAATATTCAAGGGGTACCTGGGTGGCTCAGTCAGGTAAGCATCTGACTTTGGCTCAGGTCATGATCTCATGCCTCTCCTTCTGCCCCTCCACCCACTCACACTCTCTCTCTCTCTCAAAAATAAATAAACATTAAAAAATTAAAAAAAGAAAAAAAGCAATATTCAAGTGACAGAATTATAGAAAGTGAGATCCGTTCACTCTTCGCTAGTGTAGGAGGAAAAGGTGACCAGAGGGAGGTGGCTGTGGTTGTAAAGGGCAGTATGTGGCAACAATGGAAGCTTTCTGGATCACAACTGTGATGATAAATAACACTCGTGGAATAAAATCGCACAGAACTGAATACATGCACACACACACACACACACACACACACAAATGTGGATATAATCAATGTCAGTACCCCCTAGTTGTGCTATTTTACTATAGTTTTACAAGAGGTTATCGTTGGGGAAAATGGGTAAAACATAAATGGGATCTCTACATAATTTCTTTTTTTTTAACTTTTTTAGCGTTTATTTTTGAGACACAGAGAGACAGAGACAGAGTGTGAGCGGGAGAGGGGTAGAGAGAGGGGGAGACACAGAACTCAAAATGGGCTCTGGGCTCTGTGCTGTCAGCATAGAGACAGACGTGGGGCTCAAACTCATGAAGTCATGAACTGTGAGATCATGATCTGAGCCGAAGTCCAACACTCAACCAACTGAGCCACCCAGGCACCCCTAGACATAATTTGTTACAACCACACATGAATCTGCAATGATCTCAAAATAAAAAGCTTCATTAAAAAGAAGAGCTGGCACTGACTTGCATTAAGGATGCTGGTGAATCTGAATGGCACGACTTATCATATGTGTCATTTCAAACTCACCAAAATTGGGAAGGATGAAAACAGATGAAGAGGCAGTATCTTGGCCACTGTCATGTCTCAACAAAGTTGGGTAATACACTGACTTAGCGCTGTCTCCAAGGCTGGCTTCGGCTTTTCCTGGCATTTCTATAAATAAAAGGTTTTCAAGGGCTGTAATACAAGAACCTGCATTCATGAGTTCTATACTGGATGAAACTATCCATCAGGAAAGAAGGGGAAATAAAGACATCTCACACAAATGAGAACTAAAAGGTTTTGTCCCCAGAAGACTGATTCCTACAGAAAGGTTAAAGGAAAATCTTCTATCAGAAAGGATATGAGGAAAGAAGGAATCACGAAGCATCAGAAGAAAGAACAATGGAAAGAGCAGAAATACGGTTGTGAAGAAACTGGGCCACTCATACACAGCTGGCAGCAACATAAAATGGCACAACTATACTGGAAAACAGGTAGTTTCCCATAAAACTGAATATGCAAATAAAAGATAACCAAAAACTGCACTCCTGGGTACTCATGTCCAAGAAATGAACACTTCTATTTACACAAAAACCTGTACATGAATATTCACAGCAGCTTTACCCCAATAGTCAAACACTGGGTGGGGGGGGAATGAAAATTTTCTTCGACAGGTGAGCCGTTAAACTACAGCATACCTATACCATGGAACAGTAGTCAGCATGCAGTGATACATGCAACAACTTGGTTTAATCTCCAGCGACTTACCTGGGGTGAAAAAAAGCCAGTATGAAAACGTTACATACTACATGCATCCAACTATATAACAATTTTGAAGTGACACACTTTTAGAGATAGAGAATAGATCAGTGGTTGCCAAGAGCTGGGGAAAGGGGAAAAGGGAGGGCAGGGCCACCAGAGGGTGAGAAAAATGTTCTGTACCTTGACCACAGTGGTGGATGTGCAAACCCCACGTGATAAAACTGCCTGGAACTAAATGCACAGACACACAGTGAAACCAAACTGGGGATGGCTGAATAAGATCCGTGGGTTATATCAGCATCAGTCTCCTGCCCTTGATATTTTACTGTAGTTTCACAAGATGTTACCTTTGAGGGAGACTGGGTAAGGGGTACCACTCGATTCTTTCTTAGAACTACATGTGAATCTACAATTATCTCCTAAAACTTTTAATTAAAAAAATAGCTATAGCCAACTATACTTCAGCTTAAAAAATAGCTATTGCTAGTTTGCATTATGAATGCTTTTTAGGGGCACCTGGGTGGCTCAGTCGGTTAAGTATCTCTTGATCTCACCTCCGGTCTTGATCTTAGGGTTGTGAGTTCAAGCCCCATGCTGGGCATGAGCCTTCTTAAAATAATAATAATAATAATAATAATAATAATAATAATAATAATAAGGAATGCTCTTTAATCCAGTTGAAAGGATGCTATTTCTAACATGTGCCATTTCAAACTCACCAAAACTGGGAGGGATGCAGAAAGCTGATGAGGCAGCATGTGGGTCCATGCTGCTATTTCCCGGTAAAGTTGAGCAGTTTGCCGCCTCAGGAAACTGGACCAGACTGGGCTTTCCTTGTGGCAGAAGGGCTGGAGGTACTGCTGGAGGACACTGGGCAGACAGGGTAACACAGCTGGCACCTTCCGCACCTTCGCTGACAAAGTAGGAAAGGGCGGCAAGACCAGGAGCTGGGCCGCCTGGTGTGCGATTGGACTGTAATGAAAACGTGGGGACAACCTCGGGAATTGGTGGCTTCTGCCTGAGGTCCGGCTGCTGTAGCTCAGGGGATGCTGCCGACTGAAGAGGAGCTCCCACAGAGTTGGTCAGGGGCTGGGTTTCCTGCTGGTCCTCTGGTACAGAGGGGCCCGCGGCTCCCTGGCCAGGGGAAGAGAATACAATGGGTTACGCTCTTTGCTTTGGTTCCTGGACTTGAATTTCTCCACGAGGTATAAAATTAAAACTGTTTTGTGTAAATCCAGAGGACCTGTAAAATCACACAAACCCATGATAAACCAATTGTGACAATAATAAGTAAAAAGCTGATAAAAGCATGAACACCTGCTTTCCTGGTGAAATCATTTTCCATAGTTAAGGATAAATGCTGAATTTTTATTACATGATTTTTATTCCTCTTCAACCCTACATTTTGAGTGCATTTTATAGATTACAGTTACAAACATAAAAACACTCAGTATCAAAATTTCTCATTCCTCAACTATAGCATTCCTCCAAGAGAGGTTTAATCTCCCATCTGCTGCTACAGTAAGTATATCTCAGCCTTGCTAATCTCAGAGTCATTAGTTCTCTCTCACTTCTAATCGATTGGTATCTTTAGGAACTAGAGGTTTATCAAAGTAGTGAGAATGTTTTTATGACACACAGTTTGGCAACAGGGGCTACTCCCAAGAAGGTTGCATTTTTGAGACGATTCTGCAAAGCTGGTTTACCTGCCTATTTGTGTTTTCAATAAGTTCTTGCAAACCCTATTATAACACAAAAAGTATTTTAGCAGATCCTATTTCAAAAGAAAAGTAACAGACAAGAAAATACCAGTAAGCCAAATCTTTATCGCTAGAAACAAGGGAAGCTCTGAAGCCATCAGAAAGATCGTTTCCCACTTGACGCCCGGTTTTGGTGACACAGAGCCGAGCTGGCTGAGATAAGGGGCCCCAGCCTCCTACTCAACTACTCATGCCATACAGGCGTTTTCAGAAGCTTTACTACCCGCAAGTAAATGTACTACCATTCTTATAAGCCACCACATTTAGGACGGAGTCGGTTTACATCAAGGAGAATGCTATTTTAGGAAAGAAAGTTTCAAATCTGCTAAAAGGCCAAAGAGCCTCTCTGCATAGAATGACGGTGCGAACTCCTAGGCAGTGAGCATTCCACTCCGGAAAGAACAGTGAGCCAGATATAACAGATGTGACTTCTGGCTTCAAAGTATTTTTAACTCAGGCCATCGACAGTTACCCTTACAAAACCTTTGAGTGCATGTCCCGTACAGGCCAACCAGGTTCGGGACTAATAAAACCTGAGAATTCTTCAAACACACAGAAACTTCATTCAGGGAAACAATACACTTCAACCGGAGGCTGGAACCATTTCCCTTCATTCCTCCATTCATTCAAATAAACAGTTCTTGGGGGCCTACGACCTGTCAGAACTGCTTTGCTAGGTGCCGGCAATATGGACAGAAAACACAACACAACACAACACAACAAGATCACCGGATCCTGCCCGAAGAAACTCCCATTGTAGCTGGAGAGGGATGATTTCAATCAAGTGACCGGCAGCCGCAGCAGTGGTTCTCCAAGTGCGGCCTCGGGCCAGTAGCATCCACATCGCCTACTGGCTTGTCGGAAAGGCACCGTGTCCCACCCCAGACGTACTGAGTGGGGAACCCTGAGGATGGGGGCGGCGATCTGTTTCCACAAGCCCTCCAGGTGGTTCTGCTGCGTGATCCAGCGAGACCCACCGGTCTGTAACGCTGAGGTAAATGGCGCGGGCGCTAGGGGGACATGCTTGGGTTCTGATGCTTATCAGCTGTGTGACCTTGGGCAAGTGGCTTAACTTCTCTGTGCTTCCGTTTCCTCACCTACAGAATCGAGATGAGCGCATCTCTCAGAGTTCCCCTGAGGACAAAGTGAGGCGCTGGAGTATGATGTTACTACGAACGGAACGTAACCACGATACCACCTGCCGACCGCTCCGCTAGCGCTCAATCACCCGCTGATATTCGTATTATTTATTATTACACTCGGACGGCTACGGCACAGGTAAGAACGGGAGGCTAAGCGCACACAAGAGCAAGCCCGAACCCAGGCCGGCAGTCGTGGCAGGCCTTCCAGAGAGGTCTACGCCGAGAATTCCAAGACCAGCCGGTGTTCGCTAGCTAAAGATGCATGGCAGGGCATAGAGGGCAGAAGGAACGGCAGATTCAAAACTACCCAAACAGAACACGGGAAGGCACACGTTAGACAGTGAGCGTAAACGACGTGCAAAGAGCAGCGTTTCCAGGGAAGGAGAGAGACAGGGGGACAGAAAGACGGATGGGGGGCCCAAAGAGGAGGTTTTGTTGAGCTGCGGGAGGACGTGCGCAGAGTGATGCAGACCGAGGCTGAAGGGACAGGAGGTGGTGACCGACGAAGGGAGGGGTCCCGGCACAGGGCAAGAGGCCTGGGGGCAGAGCCCCGTGCAGGTGCGGCTGTTCGCCCTACAGGGGAGACGCCGCCCCGAGGACAGATGCCAGGCTACTCGGTGGGCCCTGGGGAGAGCAGTTGGGACCGGGAGGGATTTCTGCCTCACACCCTGCCTCGCCTCCGTGAAGGAAGAGGAAGAAGCGGGGGGCTGAGCTGTTGGGAGCTCGTGGGGACCGGCAGGGAGCTGGCCAGAGAGCTGCGGAAGGGCCAGGGCGCAGCGGGCGGGCGCCCCCTCCGCCTCCCGGGCTGCGGAGGGCTGGGGTCTTCCAGAAGGGGACGCCGAGCAAGGACGGAAAAGGAAAAGATGGCGGTGCTGCGGCAACCGGCCTGGGCTGGGCAGGGAAGGGGTCCAACAAAGGAGCGAGCGAGCCCGCTGGGAGCCGCGGGGACCGCCGAGGGCCCGCGTCAGGGCCGTAACTCGAGGCCCCGGGCATTTCTCCTCGTAGGCGCGCGAGCCCACGTCTTCCCAGTGGCTCAGGGAGAAGGCGCGGCAGAGGCGGGCGGGGGGGGGGGGGGGGGAACGGGGATGCTTCCGGAAGTGGGGGGACAGCCCTGCTCCTGCTCCGGGGCGGAGCCTCCCTCCTGCACCCCGCACCCCGCCCCCTGCACGTCCTTCCCCCGCCCCCCCAGCCCTGCCGTGTCCCCTCCAGGCAGTCCCCCTGCAGGCAGTCAGCTTCTGCTCTCAGCGACAGTGATAAAGACTCACGTAATAAACTCTCTTCGGCACCCTACCTGGTTTTAATCCAAGACACTTGGTTTGTCAAGAACTACTTTTTAAAAAATAACCTTTCATTACCTCTAGAGGATGCAGCTCACAAAATCCTTGATTTACATACTTCTATCAATTTCTATCAACAGGCTCACTTTTACAACATCCCCTCGAAACTATGTAAGATACTCCTTAAAAAGCAGTAGTGAGCTGCCATTTTCTTTCAATTGAGATATCTTGATATGCATTTAGGCACATACTAAATTCTATCGAAATCAGCCAATTTCCTTAAGAGAGTATATTGGAGAAATCAAATATTGAACAATCTAGATGAAAGACATTGAACTACATTGGACCAGTTATGGGCTGTTGGGCTTTTTAAAGCTACAGAAGCCATATTCTTATTTCAAGTGTTCCACCTAAAGGTACTGTTCTAACTAGAACTTTTTTTTTAAATATATTACAATGGAGTGATAATCATACAGAATTTGACACGACAAAACAATGACATTAAATGAGGTTAAAAAACTTTTACGCAAAATTTTGGAAAACTACATTTAAAAGACAGAAATTTGATACCTCACAATGGTGTTGAAGTTCCATAAGTTGATTTTGATGATTTTCATCAGAGAAACTTTCAGATGCATTGCTCTGCTATTAATATTATAAAAAGAAGTAGTCAGTGCTTAATATCACTAGGACCCAAACTAAGCACTAGAAAACCCAATACTTTATATTATATAATTTATCTATTTTAATTATTTCCTTTTTCATCTACATTCCAAAAGCACTTCATAAGTCTTATAATATAAAGCAAACATAAAGTAAAACCAAAACCCGTATTCACATGAGAATGAAAAAGATAAAAGCTGATTAAAAAGGAGAGTGAGGAAAGAAGTTATTAGATAAAAACCTAGATTTAAGAAAAGCTACTGAATATCAGTATGAACACATAGTTTACAATACATATAAAGACAGATATAGAAATAAAAATGTATGTGTAAGCTTGGGATAGTATACATATATTTCCTAGCTCTGTCCACTGGGAGGACCTAATAGCAATGATACAAGAGTAGCAATGAACATATCTAGTGTCCAGATCTTGGTTTCTAAATATCACTCTCCAGTAAAGGAACCAGGGCCCCTTGGGGAGAGGTGACTTCGGAGCTGGGTCAGGGAAAGTATAAATGAGCCTAGAATATCTTGTGATATCAGAAAATAAGGAAGTGCTCAAAAAGAAGTAGGGGCATGTGAAAAGGCCACAGGATCCAACTAGAAGGAACTCCCAATAACCAAAGTTGTAAAATTAGATCAATAAAACAATGATAATATTGGATTATTTAAAAACTCATATAGGAGCACGTAGGCAGCTCAGTCTATTAAGCACCCAACTCCTGATTTCGGCTCAGATCATGGTCTCACCACAGTCATGGGATGGAACCCCGTGTCAGGCTCCGCACCGACAGCACTGAGCCTGCTTGGGATTTGCCCTGCCTGCCCCTCCCCTCCTTGCACACTCTCACTCTTTCTCTCTAAGATAAACTTTAAAAAAATTTAAAAACTCATATGATACAATAAATGCCCATGAGTCCATACAGATATAAAATATATAATTGAATAAATAAGTAAATGGGGGAGAAAGGACAGCTCTTCCTTACAAATGAATTCCTATTAATATATACATAGGAATGAGGGAAATAGTTAACATTTGGCAAACACCACAGTAGTGAATGTTGCAGGTAAAATACATGAATCAACTCAGTGGGCAAAATAATTGAGGAGAAACGGGATATTAGCATAGTCTCAAAGTACCTCCCACCAGGGTATTTATTAGTCACAAAGGGAAAAACAGTAACTTTACGGTGGAAAAACCCAGAAGATACCACATTAACCAAGAGACTGAATGTTAACATCACCAGTAAAAAGATATATATGGACACCATGTGTCCCTGATAACGATTTAATAAGGAGACAACATCATTTGGATGGCATGTTTGCCAAAAATGCATAATCTCAAGCTATTCAAGAGAAAATAATCAGACATACAAAAATTGAGAGACATGTTACAAAATAACTGATCTGCACACTCATCAAAAATGTCAAGGCCATGAAAGACAAGGGAAAAATGAGGAACGGTCACAGACTGCAAGAAGCTAAGGAGACACCACTGAATTCACTGTGGGATACTGGATTGGATCCTGGAGGAGAAAAAGGACAAGGGGGAGAGGAATGCTGAAATTCAAACAAGGGTTGCAGGTCAGCTGACAGGACTGTAACAGTGTTAACATCGTACTTGCAAAAACAGTCCTATGCTTCAAAATTACCCTAATTTTAAGTTATACAGGTAAGTTAACATTGAGGGAAGCTGTATGTATGAGAATTCTCTATAATATATTCGCACCTCTTCTGTAAATCTCAAATTATTCCCGAAATTAGAAAAGCTACTCAAACAGGGTACGAAACCACTGTGAATTTCCTATCAGATAAGGAGAAGGAAACAAAATGGTTAAGTGTTCATTGTCTTGTTCATTGCTAAGGAAGCATACAAATTCATGAGAGAAATATTTCCTTCAGCTCTCAAGTTCAGAGTAACTCCACAGTATGTGAAGGCTGAAAAAGAATTTAAATCATTTTCTGTATGATAGTAAGTGTGAATATATTTGGCAATTAGCAATTAATATTATGTAAATATTCAGTCAGATATGCATTCATTAATTATGCTTCCACCTTCTTCACAATCAGGCATTCATGTTCTTGTCCAGGGCAGATTTATTAATAAACCAAAAGGAAATAGAAAAGAAAGAACTGAGAGACACATTGAGGACTTCAATTCCGCTTTCAACAAGCACCAAAGACATAAAGGACCTCTGCCCTCTGCAAGTAGTACAACAACACAAAAAGATGTACCACTGACCCTTGAACAACATGGGTATAAATTGTGCGAGTCCACTTATACATGGATTTTTTTTTTCCGAGAAATACAGTACAATACTATACGTGTGTTTTTTCTTCCTTACGATTTTTTTAAAGTAGGCTTCATGCTCAGCGTGGAGCCCAACACGGGGCCTGAACTCACCGACCTGAGATCGACACCTGAGCTGAGATCAAGAGTCAGATGCTTAAATGACTGAGCCACCCAGGCACCCCTTTATGATTTTCTTAATAGCATCCTTTTCTCTAGCTTGCTTTATTGTAAGAATACAGTATATATTACATATTACATATAACACACAACACATGTGTTAATTGACTGTTCACCAGAAAGGCTTCTGGTTAACAGTAGGCCATTAGCAGTTAAGTTTTGGGGGAGTCAGAAGTTATACGTGGCTTTTTGACTGTGTGGGGATCAGCACCCCTAACCCCCACATTGTTCAAGGGTCAACTGTACTTACTTAACTGTTTTCTTATTAACCCAACTACACTCAAGATACCATTTTCTATCAAGCTTAACCCCTTATGTACTTTGGGGTAGAAAGACTAGTCTTCTAGTAATCTGGCACTAGAACCGCTTTGAAAGCAAATATTTCTAACCATCAACAAAGAACCAAATGTTGTATGGCTTGTGACTTTCAAATAATCCAACAGTGACACTCTGTGGACAAAATAAGAAACACTAAAGCACCTATTTTTCTTAATAAACTAATCGCTAAGACACCTTAAATTGTTTTTTGGAATAAAACAGGGTATAAATAAGTAAACGGACAGCAAATAGCCACTATACTTAATTACAATGGACCATAATAATAATTTTAACATAAACATTCCAAGTAGTTATCAATGTCTTTGTGTTAAAAGTTTATGAGGGGCGCCTGGGTGGCTCAGTTGGCTAAGCGTCCGACTTCGGCTCAGGTCACGATCTCACAGCCCGTGAGTTCGAGCCCCGCGTCAGGCTCTGGGCTGATGGCTCAGAGCCTGGAGCCTGCTTCCGATTCTGTGTGTCTCTCTCTCTCTGCCCCTCCCCCGTTCATGCTCTGTCTCTCTGTGTCTCAAAAATAAATAAACGTTAAAAAAAAATTTTTTTTTAAAGTTTATGAATCAGCCCTGCATTACCAACTTACTAAACAGCAAAAACTATATGGAATTATAATATAGATTAGTAATTATAAAAACAATATTGCTATCTTACTCTTGTGTAGTGTTTTATACTTTTCAAAGTGCTTTCACATAATTATGTCAGAAACCATGACTCGTGGTAGGCAGTTAACATCATCCCCAAAGATGAACATACTGGGGTTGATAGAAGTTAAGAGAACTGTCTGTACTACTTAGGTATAGGTACTACTGTCCCCATCCTTATATAAGTAAATAAATGCATTTTTTGTTAAGCTAAGTTATATACAGTCTAATAATCTATTTCATTCTACTTTTAGAGATCAAGAAGAACAGCAGAATATGAGGGAAATGTCAAACAGTACAACTATGTCAGGAAACTGGCAGTTTCCTCTAAACTTCATCTATCCAAATACTTTGAACTAGTATTTGCACTCCTGAGTCTTTACTTAAATTAAATGTAAACATACATTCACAAAGTGTTCACATTCTGAACATTATTGTTCAGAACCACTTTACTCATAATAGCCTGAACTGGAAAAAAACCAAATGTGCATCAAAAGGAGAATGGATAAAAAAATTATGGACACTCATACAACAGAATATTACTTAGCAATGAATGGGAATGAAATGTCACTACAACCAGATGAATCTCCAAAATACTGTTCTGGGAAAAAGAGACAGTGACACAAAAGATTACATACTGTATGATTCTACTAATATCAAGTTCTAGAACAGGCAAAACTCATCTATGATAGGGAAAATATTAGAATGGTGTTTCTCCAAGGTTGGGGGCGGGGGCAGGTCTTACTGGGTAGAAGCATGAGGGAACTTTCTGGGATGATGGAAATGTTCTTCTTGATGGCGGGTGGTCGGGGGAGGTATACATATTTGCCAAAACTTGTTGAACTGTTCACTGTATGAAATTAAACTCAATTTAAAGAAAAAGAAATAAAGCAGAATGAAAAAAAACCCAAAGATTTTCACTTTAATATACAAACCCTATAATCTCCCCGTGGATAAGATGATCGTCTTTTGTGTGATAGGAGAAATTCCACTTCCAATGAGTTGGAGCTGTGTCTTTTTAAAGTTGCTAGATGGCTCATTTGTGAAACTGCCTGGTCACCTGGGACTGGTAAACCATCTACTCCTGAAAAGCAACACATAAAAAAGTTACTTCACAGACTTACCACCATAACAAACTTAACATGGATCTGTCCTCCGAATTCCAACTTCAACTGAATTGGAGTCCTGGTTGAATTTTAGAGAGTGACAAAACAATAACTTTTCCATTAGTGATTTCGAATAAACCTTTAAAATTGAAGGGCTAATATTGCCACACCCAGGAATAAGAATCAAGATCAAACACAAATTCAAAACTGTGAAGTGAATGCTTCACAACTTAAAGGCTACAGAGTAAAAGCTGGAAACAAATGAACAAGAAAACACAATTCCCAGCTTCTTTTTAAAAGGAGCCCAGGGGCGCCTGGGTGGCTCAGTCGGTTAAGCGTCCGACTTCAGCTCAGGTCATGATATCACGGTTCGTGAGTTCGAGCCCCGTGTCGGGCTCTATGCTGACAGCTCAGAGCCTGGAGCCTGTTTCAGATTCTGTGTCTCCCTCTCTCTCTCTGACCCTCCCCCATTCATGCTGTTTCTCTCTCTGTCTCAAAAGTAAATAAACGTTAAAAAAAATTAAAATTAAAAAAAAAAAAGAGCCCAAAAGGCTTTGTACTTAGGGAGGCAGCCGGCCTCCAAATGTGAGTCAGGAGACTGTTCTGGCTCAGGCCCCCACCACGGTAAGGACTGGGCAGACCATAAAGACACCGCCCCCCCATCTGCCAGGTCAGAATGGCTTGAGATCATCTCTAAGGTCACTTGAACTCTAAGATCATGACTGTTCCATTTTATATGGAACTGTTCCATAGTTACATTTTATATTAAACCTAGATAAATGTATGTGAAGTATAAACCCCTGAATATTCTAGAATTATGTAGGCTCACTTATGGTTCTGAGTCATTTAAGTCTGCAACTAGAAAAAGACATGGAGCGCAAGATCATCCTATTACACCCCGTAGTAGAGACTTGGGTGCTGGCATTACGGTACTGGGAGGGGCGCCTTAATAACAGACCTCCTTCCCTTTAGCCATCCTGAGCCAGGGAAGGGGTGGGAGGCAGAATGAAGGGAGAACGAACTCCCAGGTGAGATAAATGCAGGCTAATATAGTGGGGAGGGGTGCCTGGGTGGCGCAGTCGGTTAAGCGTCCGACTTCAGCCAGGTCACGATCTCGCGGTCCGGGAGTTCGAGCCCCGCATCAGGCTCTGGGCTGATGGCTCAGAGCCTGGAGGCTGTTTCTGATTCTGTGTCTCCCTCTCTCTCTGCCCCTCCCCCATTCATGCTCTGTCTCTCTCTGTCCCAAAAATAAATAAACGTTGAAAAAAAAAAATTTAATATGGTGGGGAAAATTCAATTAGAAAATACCTCCAATTTGAGCTGCAACTTCCATTTTTATTTTTTAAACTGGTTGTTTTATTATGACTAATAATGAATAATTAAACCGGGGTATTTTCATACAAAGGAAGACTACACAGCAATGAGAATGAACCAACTACTGTTACACACGAGGACGAATCTCACAACCATAACACGGAGTAAAAGCCAGACACCAAAGAATATAGTTGTGATGTGATTTATAATAAGAAACATGTATTTGGTCTTCATCTGTTTCTGGCCCAGCCCCTACAACCCTTGGAATTTCTTAAGTGAGGAGAGTGATAAAGGTGTCTTTTGTTATATTAATGAAGTGACTTTTGGAAAGCCCCAGGATCACCTAAGGATAGGGGGCCTGGTCACCAGGGGAAGCAAGCTGTGATTAGAGGACTGGAACTTTAAGTCCCACCCACTGACCTTGCGGAAGGGAGAGGGGCCCGGGGTTGAATTAGTTGCCAGTGGCCAGTGAGTTAATCAATTATGACTATGTAATGAAGCCTCCATAAAAACCCAAAGCACAGGGTTGGGAGAGCTTCTGGGTTGGTGAACACATGCAGATGTGGGAAGGATGGTCTGCTCTGAAAGGGTATGGAGGCTCCGTGTCCTCTCCCCATACCTTGTCCTCTCCCCATACCTTGTCCTATGCATCTCTTCCATCTGGCTGTTCCACAGTTACATCCTTTTATAATAAACCAGTAATCTAGGAAGTAAAGTGTTCCTCTGAGTTCTGTGAGCTACTCTAGCAAATCAATCAAACCTGAGGAGGGGGTCACAGGAACCTTTTATAGCCATGCAATCAGAAGCACAGGTAATAGCCCAGGCTTGTGACTGGTGTCTGAAGGCTGCACGGGCCGGGGCGGGGGCAGTCTTCTGGGACTGAGCCCCTTAACCTGTGGAATCTGACGCTATCTCTGGGTAGATAGTGTCAGAATTGAGTTGAATTCTCAGACACCCTGCTTATGTCCAAGATTTGCTTGGTGTTAAGTGAGAATCTCCCACCACCACTACTAACACACACTGTGCAACTTGATCCTGGAACCTAAAAAAGTTGTATATGATTCAATTGTTCTAAAGCTCAAAAATCGGCAAAAGTAATCAATGGTGGGAGATGTCAGGATAGTGCTACCTTGCAAGAGGTACGGTAATGCCTGGAAGGGAGGTGAAGGCTGATTCTGGGGAGCTCATACCCTTCTATTTCTTGGTGTGAGTGCTGGTTACATGTGTGTGTTAACTTGAAAATTCTTTAAGCTGTATATTTATACATATACACATTTATACATATACATACACATATGATTTATACATATTTTTGTATGTGATAGATTTCTATTAAAAAATCTACCTAAAAAAATAAGCTTTTAAAAAATTCAGAATCTAAAGTAGTCCCTAACCAATAAATATCATAACCTTTAAATATATTTCCTTTTTTCTTACCCTATGTATATTTTATATAGTTTAAATCACACTGTACATATATCCTGAACAATTTTGTATGTCATATATAATTTTTAAAATATTTTTCTCGGGGCGCCTGGGTGGCTCAGTCGGTTGAGCGTCCGACTTCGGCTCAGGTCATGATCTCGCTGTCCGTGAGTTCAAGCCCCGCGTCAGGCTCTGTGCTGACAGCTCAGAGCCTGGAGCCTGCTTCGGATTCTGTGTCTCCCTCTCTCTCTGACCCTCCCCCATTCATGCTCTGTCTCTCTCTGTCTCAAAAATAAATAAACATTAAAAAATATTTTTCTCCTTTATTTTTTACTTATTTTTAATTGAAATATACTTGACATACAATAATTTAAAAAATATTTTAGAAATGCCTGCATAATAATCCACAGTGTGGATGTCCATACGTTATCTGTTTTCTGTTGTGGAACATTTATATTGCTTCTAATTTTTCACTATTTTGCTATAATGATGGGTACACATTCAAATGTAAATATTTATGCACATCTCTGAAAGGTTCCTTATAATGGATATTTAGAAGAATCACCAGGTTAAAGGGCTCCTGATAGGTGCTTCCAAAGTGTCCAAAAAGGTCACAGTAACTTACATTTATAATGAGAACTACCATGCAATAGTTCTTCTCCATTACCAGTAAAGTGAATTACCATGTAAAAATTGCTAATTTGGTAAATTAAAGTTCAAAGTCTGTATCCCATTTTAACTTGCATTTTTTGTTACTAATGCAGTGGAATATCTTCCAAATGTTTTCTATCCATTAAGATTTCTTGTGCTGTGATCTATTATTTTTCATATCCTCTGCTCAGTGCCCTGTTGGAATTTCAGTGTTTCCTGTTTGATTTGTATGAGGTCTTGCTATCTTAAGAATAACAACCCTAGAGGGGCACCTGCGTGGCTCAGTCGATTAAGTGTCTGACTTAGGCTCAGGTCATGATCTCACCATTCCTGGGTTCGAGCCCCACATCGGGCTCTGTGCTGACAGCTCAGAGCCTAGAGCCTGCTTGAGATCCGTGTCTCCCTGTCTCTCTCTGCCCCTCCCCTGCTCTCACAACTGTCTCTCTCTCAAAAATAAACAAACATTAAAACATTTAAAAAAAAAAAAGAGTAACAACCCTTGACAATGTATATTTTCAGCAAATATTTTTCTCAAGTGGTGATGTAATTTTGAACTAATCGGTTTTTGAGATAGGGAGAGGTTCTATTTTTACTTCATCAAATTCATCAATATTTTTGTGATTTCTTGAGATGCTGTATGCTCCATCTTTCACTAGGAATAGAAAAACATTCAACTATATTTTCTCCTAGTTTTCCATACTTCCATTCATTAGATATTCAGCTCTTTAATCCATCTTGAAATTATTTAAGTGTGTGATATGAGGTGAAATCCAAAGGGCTTTTCTCCCCAAATAGTTAAGCATCTGTACCAGCATGATTTACTATCTATGCTTCTCTTATTAATACTACAGTATATTAATTCTAAATTCTTTGCTCTTTTTGTGAGCTTCCTGCTGCATTAAATCTGGCTCTTTATTTCAAAACTAGTACCATCATATTTTAATAATTGTACTTTCAAAATGTTCTAGCGTTTGATATGGTAAATTACCACCTGTCCCTTAAACAGATTTTCTTTCTTTTCTTTTTTTAGTTATACAAGAATGTTTTTTCTCCTCTAGGAACAATTTGTGTCTCTCCACATACTCAAGCCTTATTTTAAGGCCTTCAGTAAAGTAGTTTTTGCTTTCCTTTCATACAGATTCTGCTATTTTTATCCATTTATTCCTTAGAATTTTTAATATTTATTTGTAGCTGTTATCAGCTGGGTTTTTCCCATACATATATAATTTTTTTAATGTAAACTCTACGTGCAATGTGGGGCTTAACTTCACAACCCCGAGACTAAGAGTCACCTGCTCTGCCAACTGAACCAGCCAGCCACCCCACCCTATATATGTTATAAATGCTTGATGTTAGTATATGAGAAAACAATTTGCTTTTATAATTAAAAAAATGTATTGTCTAAACTGACTCTAGAAAAAATAGAAAATCTCAACAGACCTATAACAGGTCTGTTGAGAAATTGAATCAGTCCTCACAAACCTCCCAGCAAGGGAAAGGCCAGAGGGCTTCACTGCTGGATCTACCAAATAGTTAAAGAATTAACACCAGTCTTTTTCAACTTCTTCCAAAAAACTAAAGAAGAGGGAACACTTCCTAACTCATTCTGTGAGGCAAGAATTACCCGGTTACCAAAGCCAGATAGACATTACAAGAAAAGAAAATCACAGACCAATATCCCTTATTGAATATAGATGCAAAAATCCTCAACAAAATAATAGCAAATCTAATCCACCAGCAAATTAAAAGGATTATTCACCATGACCAAGAGGGACTGATCCCAGGAATGCAAGGTAGTTCAACAAAAGAAAACCAATCAATCAGTGTAACATCCCACATTAATAGAACAAAGGGAAAAAACATGATGTTACATATATTTTACCACACACACACACACACACACACACAAAAACTACCTGGTCACCTTTTCTGAAATTCCTTATGCTAAATTTTTGCTTCAGTTAGAAAGATCAAAGGGATCAGACTATAAGGACCAGACTGCGACCTCCTTTGCTTCACTAAACATGTGTTGGTCTTCCAAACTACTACTTTTAGATCTACTGCAACCACTTCAACAGCTCTTAGTTTCCTTTCATGTGGATAGGTCATGATTCATTCAACTAGTCCCTAATTCATGGATATTCAAGTTACTATTAAAGTTTTGCCCATGCAAAGCACACTGCTGAACAGCCCTGCACTTCTGAAAGTAGTTCTATGGGATAAATTCCTAGCAGTAGAAATGACAGGTCAAAGGGTATCCACTCTAGCTCTCTCCCACTAACGAGGGCTGTTGGAATCTGTAACACACTAAGAAAGTATTCTTCTGGTTCTACATGTAGTATTAAAACCAGAACATGGAACAAGTGGTACCAAAACTTTGTGGCATCAGTTAGATCAGGGGTTGGCAAACTATAGCCTACAGACCAAACCCACCTTGCCACCTATTTTTATACAGCCCACAAGCTAAGAATGGTTTTGGTTTTTGTTTGTTTTTTATATTTTTAAATGATTAAAAAACGGGGGGAGAGACTAGGGAAGATGGCGGCAAAGGAGGACGCTGGGCTCACCTCGTCCTGCTGATCACTTAGATTCCACCCACATCTGCCTAAATAACCCAGAAAACCACCAGAAGACTAGCAGAACAGACTCTTCGGAGCCAAGCATAGACGAGAGGCCCACAGAAGAGGGTAGGAAGGGCGGAGAGGTGGTGCGCGCTACACGGACTGGCAGGAGGGAGCCGGGACGGTGGAGGGGCGGCCTGCCCGGTAAGGCAGAGCCCCCAACTCTGGTTGCAAAAGCGGAGGGGCTGGACTGCGTGAGTTCTGACAGCCGACAGGGCTTAACATCTGGAATGTTATAAGTCAACAGCTCTGCTCAGAGAGTGGGAGGGCGAGAGGACCCTGGGAGGGAGAGGTGTTGAGTACTGGAAGACAGAGCTCAGCTCGGTGGGGAACAAATGCATTGGGAAGCACCATCTCCCTCTCCAATCCCCCAGCCCAAATCCCAAAGGGAACCAGTTCCCGTCACTGAACTTGCTTGCACTGCGCAAACACCCAGCGCTGTGTTTCTGTGGATCCATCCCTCTGACGGGTCTGCCTCCCTCCGGGTAGCTGCAGGGCCCCTCCGGCAGGGGACCACTGACAGCAAAGCAAGTTGAGCCTGCCCCTCCCACCCCTGTGCACCTTGCGGATCCACCCCGGCTAATACGCCAGATCCCATCAAAGCAGCACCACAAGCCTGGCAGTGTGCAAGTAGCCCAGACAGGGGCCACATCACTCCACAGTGAGTCCTGCCCCTGGGAGAGGGGAAGATAAGGTACACACCAGTCTGACTGTGGCCCCAGTGGTGGGCTGGGGGCAGACAACAGGTCTGACTGAGGCCCCGCCCACCAACGCAAGTTACTCCAGACAGCACAGGGGAAGAGCCCTGCAGTTCCACGCCACCCCAGGGACTATCCTAAATGAGGAAACGGAAGAAGTCTCCTCAAAAGAAACTCCAGGAAGTAGCAACAGCTAACGAATTGATCAAAAACGATTTAAGCAATATAACGGAACAAGAATTTAGAATAATAGTCATAAAATTAATTGAACAGTCAGGAGAAGCTAAAAAATGCTATAAATGAGGTGCAAAATAAAATGGAGGCGACCACACCTCGGATTGAAGAGGCAGAGGAGAGAATAGGTGAATTAGAAGATGAAATTATGGAAAAAGGGGAAGCTGAGAAAAAGAGAGATAGAAAAATCCAGGACTATGAAGGGAGAATTAGAGAACTAAGTGACGCAATTAAACAGAACAATATCCGTATCATAGGAATTCCAGAAGAGGAAGAGAGAGAGAAAGGGGCTGAAGGTGTACTTGAACAAATCATAGCTGGGAACTTCCCTGATCTGGGGAAGGAAAAAGGCATTGAAATCCAAGAAGCACAGAAAACTCCCTTCAGATGTAACTTGAATCGATCTTCTGCATGACATATCATAGTGAAACTGGCAAAATACAAGGATAAAGAAAAAATTCTGAAAGCAGCTAGGGATAAACATGCTCTAACATATAAATGGAGACTGATAGGACTAGCGACGGATCTATCTACTGAAACTTGGCAGGCCAGAAAGGAATGGCAGGAAATCTTCAATGTGATGAACAGAAAAAATATGCAGCTGAAAATCCTTTATCCAGCAAGTCTGTCATTTAGAATAGAAGGAGAGATAAAGGTCTTCCCAAACAAACAAAAACTGAAGGAATTTGTCACCACTAAACCAGCCCTACAAGAGATCCTAAGGGGGACCCTGTGAGACAAAGTCCCAGAGACATCACTATAAGCATAAAACATACAGACATCACAATGACTCTAAACCCGTATCTTTCTATAATAACACTGAATGTAAATGGATTAAATGCGCCAACCAAAAGACATAGGGTATCAGAATGGATAAAAAAACAAGACCCATCTATATGCTGTCTACAAGAGACTCATTTTAGACCTGAGGACACCTTCAGATTGAAAGTGAGGGGATGGAGAACTATCTGTCATGCTATTGGAAGTCAAAAGAAAGCTGGAGTAGCCATACTTATATCAGACAAACTAGACTTTAAATTAAAGGCTGTAACAAGAGATGAAAAAGGGCATTATATAATAATTACAGGGTCTATCCATCAGGAAGAGCTAACAATTATAAACGTCTATGCACTGAATGCAGGAGCCCCCAAATATATAAAACAATTAATCACAAACATAAGCAACCTTATAGATAAGAATGTGGTAATTGCAGGGGACTTTAATACTCCACATACAACAATGGATAGATCATCTAGACACAAAATCAATAAAGAAACAAGGGCCCTGAATGATACATTGGATCAGATGGACTTGACAGATATATTTAGAACTCTGCATCCCAAAGCAACAAAATATACTTTCTTCTTGAGTGCACATGGAACATTCTCCAAGATAGATCACATACTGGGTCACAAAACACCCCTTCATAAGTATAAAAGAATTGAGATCATACCATGCATACTTTCAGACCACAATGCTATGAAACTTAAAATCAACCACAGGAAAAAGTCTGGAAAACCTCCAAAAGCATGGAGGTCAAAGAACACCCTACTAAAGAATTGAATGGGTCAACCGGGCAATTAGAGAATAAATTAAAGAATATATGGAAACAAATGAAAATGAAAATACAACAATCCAAATGCTTTGGGATGCAGCGAAGGCAGTCCTGAGAGGAAAACACCTTGTAATCCAGACCTATATCAAGAAACAAGAAAAATCCCAAATACAAAATCTAACAGCACACCTAAAGGAAATAGAAGCAGAACAGCAAAGACACCCCAAACCCAGCAGAAGAACAGAAATAATAAAGATCAGAGCAGAAATAAACAATATAGAATCTAAAAAACTGCAGAGCAGATCAATGAAACCAAGAGTTGGTTTTTTGAAAAAATAAACAAAATTGATAAACCTCTAGCCAGGCTTCTCAAGAAGAAAAGGGAGAGGACCCAAATAGATAAAATCATGAATGAAAATGGAATTATTACAACCAATCCCTCAGAAATACAAGCAATTATCAGGGAATTCCATGAAAAATTATACGCCAACAAACTGGACAACCTGGAAGAAATGGAAAAATTCTTAAGCACCAACACACTTCCAAAACTCAAACAGGAAGAAATAGAAAACTTGAACAGACCCATAACCAGCGAAGAAATTGAATCAGTTATCAAAAATCTCCCAACAAATAAAAGTCCAGGACCAGATGGCTTCCCAGGGGAGTTCTACCAGACGTTTAAAGCAGAGATAATACCTATCCTTCTCAAGCTCTTCCAAAAAATAGAAAGGGAAGGAAAACTTCCAGACTCATTCTATGAAGCCAGCATTACTTTGATTCCTAAACCAGAGACCCAGCAAAAAAAAAAAAAGAGAACTACAGGCCAATATCCCTGATGAATATGGATGCAAAAATTCTCAATAAGATACTAGCAAATCGAATTCAACAGCATACAAAAAGAATTATTCACCATGATCAAATGGGATTCATTCCTGGGCTGCAGGGCAGGTTCAACATTCACAAATTAATCAATGTGATACATCACATTAATAAAAGAAAGGATAAGAACCATATGATCCTGTCAATCGATGCAGAAAAAGCATTTGACAAAATTCAGCACCGTTTCTTAATAAAAATCCTCGAGAAAGTTGGGATAGAAGGAACATACTTAAAGATCATAAAAGCCATTTATGAAAAGCCCACAGCTAACATCATCCTCAATGGGGAAAAACTGAGAGCTTTTTCCCTGAGATCAGGAACACGACAGGGATGTCCACTCTCACTGCTGTTGTTTAACATAGTGTTGGAAGTGCTAGCATCAGCAATCAGACAACAAAAGGAAATCAAAGGCATCAACATTGGCAAAGATGAAGTCAAGCTTTCATTTTTTGCAGACGACATGATACTATACATGGAAAACCCAACAGACTCCACCAAAAGTCTGCTAGAACTGATACATGAATTCAGCAAATTCGCAGGATACAAAATCAATGTACAGAAATCAGTTGCATTCTTATACACTAATAATGAAGCAACAGAAAGACAAATAAAGAAACTGATCCCATTCACAGTTGCACCAAGAAGTATAACATACCTAGGGATAAATCTAACCAAAGATGTAAAAGATCTGTATGCTGAAAACTACAGAAAGCTTATGAAGGAAATTGAAGAAGATATAAAGAAATGGAAAAACATTCCCTGCTCATGGATTGGAAGAATAAACATTGTCAAAATGTCAATAGTACCCAAAGCTATCTACACATTCAATGCAATCCCAATCAAAATTGCACCAGCATTCTTCTCAAAGCTAGAACAAGCAATCCTAAAATTCATATGGAACCACAAATGGCCCCGAATAGCCAAAGGAATTTTGAAGAAGACCAAAGCAGCAGGCATCACAATCCCAGGCTTTAGCCTCTACTACAAAGCTGTAATCATCAAGACAGCATGGTATTGGCACAAAAACAGACACATAGATCAATGGAATAGAACAGAAGCCCCGGAATTAAACCCAAAAAAGTATGGTCAACTAATCTTTGACAAAGCAGGAAAGAATATCCAATGGAAAAAAGACAGTCTCTTTAACAAATGGTGCTGGAAGAACTGGACAGCAACATGCAGAAGGATGAAACTAGACCACTTGCTTACACCATTCACAAAAACAAACTCAAAATGGATAAAGGACCTGAATGTGAGACAGGAAACCATCAAAACCCTAGAGGAGAAAGCAGGAAAAAACCTCTCTGACCTCAGCCGCAGCAATCTCTTACTTGACACATCCCCAAAGGCAAGGGAATTAAAAGCAAAAATGAACTATTGGGACCTCATAAAGATAAAAGCCTCTGCACTGCAAAGGAAACAATCAATACAACTAAAAGGCAACCAATGGAATGGGAAAGATATTTGCAAATGACATATCAGACAAAGGGCTAGTATCCAAAATCTATAAAGAACTCACCAAACTCCACACCCAGAAAACAAATAACCCAGTGAAGAAATGGGCAGAAAACATGAATAGACACTTCACTAAAGAAGACATCCAGATGGACAACAGGCACATGAAAAGATGCTCAACGTCGCTCCTCATCAGGGAAATACAAATTAAAACCACACTGAGATACCACCTCATGCCAGTCAGAGTGGCCAAAATGAACAAATCAGGAGACTATAGATGCTGGCGAGGATGTGGAGAAACGGGAACCCTCTTGCACTGTTGGTGGGAATCCAAACTGGTGCAGCCGCTCTGGAAAACAGTGTGGAGGTTCCTCAGAAAATTAAAAATAGATCTACCCTATGACCCAGCAATAGCACTGCTAGGAATTTACCCAAGGGATACAGGAGTACTGATGCATAGGGGCACTTGTACCCCAATGTTTATAGCATCACTTTCAACAATAGCCAAATTATGGGAAGAGCCTAAATGTCCATCAACTGATGAATGGATAAAGAAATCATGGTTTATATACACAATGGAATACTATGTGGCAATGAGAAAGAATGAAATCTGGCCTTTTGTAGCAACATGGATGGAACTGGAGAGTGTTATGCTAAGTGAAATAAGTCATACAGAGAAAGACAGATACCATATGTTTTCACTCCTGTGTGGATCCTGAGAAACTTAACAGAAGACCATGGGGAGGGGAAGGAAAAAAAAAGGTTCAAGAGGGAGGGATGCAAACCATAAGAGACTCTTAAAAACTGAGAACAAACTGAGGGTTGACGGGGGGGTGGGAGGGAGGAGAGGGTGGGTGAGGGGTATTGAGGAGGGCACCTGTTGGGATGAGCACTGGGTGTTGTATGGAAACCAATTTGCAATAAATTTCATATTAAAAATAAAATAAAATAATTAATTAATTAAAATAAAACAGGGGTGCCCGGCTGGCTTAGTTGGTAGAGCATGCAGCTCTTGACCTTGGGGTTATGAGTTCAAGCCCCACATTGGGCGCAGAACTTACTTAAAAACATTTTTTTTAATGTAATTGTATATGAAGTGTATATAACTCAAAGAAATGTAGAATAAATGTAAAATATCAAAAAATTAAGGTAATTTATTGGTTAAACGGGCGAGAGATATTAAGGAGGGCACTTGTGATAAGGACTGGATATTGTATGTAAGTGATGAATCACTAAATTCTACTCCTGAAACTAATATTACACTATGTGTTAACTAACTGAAAGACATTTTTTCAAGTTCATTTATTTATTTTGAGAGAAACAGAGATAGCGCAAGCAGGGGAGGGGCAGAGACAGAGGGAAAGAGACAGAATCCCAAGCGGGCTCCACACTGCCAGCACAGAGCCTGACGTGGGTCTCAAACCCACGGAACAGTGAGATCATAACCTGAGCCAAAACCTAGAGTCAAAAGCCCAACTGAGTACCAACAGGTACCCCTTAACTAACGAATTTAAATAAAAACTTGAAACAACAACAAGAAAAGAAACGGGAAGAAAAAAATTAAAGTTATTTTTAAAAGTGATTACAAAAACAAAAACAAAAGAAGACTATTTCATGAAATGGAAAAATAATGGAAAGTCAAATTTTGATGTTCATAAATAAGGTTTTACTGAAACACAGCCACACTCTTCTATTTATATATCAGCTGCTTTCTTACAACAGCAGAGGTGAGTAGTTGCAACCGAGCCTTTATGGCAAAAAAGCCTAAAATCTTTACTGTCTGGCCCTTTACAGAAACAGTTTGCTGAGCTCCAATCTAAGCAATAACATTTTTAAAGACTAGGAAACCCGATTCTCTAAATAACGGGCAAAGAACGAATTGTCACATAGCTCCCAAAGAAATGTTCCAAAGGGTTAATGTCCCTTGGCTCTGTGTGTAAGTGAGGAGGTGAATGGCTTCACATTTCCTTCATTACTGTGACTGGGAAGCAACCCCTGAACAGACAAGTAGCCACAGCACTTCCGGTTACAAGATTCCGCTTTCCACGCACTCCTTTTGGTGTACTAATACAAATAGTGCTAAGTCTTTAATTTCAAGTTCCAATTATTTATTGCTGGTATATAGGAAAAGGATTTACGTTTGCATATTAACCTTGTATCTTACGACCTTGCTACAACTGCTTATTAGTTCCATGAGTTTCGGTTGATTCTTTAGGTCTTCTACATAGACAGTCATGTCACCTGTTCCATGTTCTCTTGATCCAAGATGTTTTCCCCATAAATTCAGTTTTTCCCTTTGCCACCAAATAGTTATAATTATAGTTGCCAGGTATAAAATAATTTTTCAGAGACCAAGACTGTATTCTCCCAATGCTTTCTGAGACTACCTTCCCACCCCCATAGAGCAAAAATGGAAAAGGAGACATGACAAAGTTTAAATGAAGGAAAAATGCAAGCACACGTAAACATTGTGGCATAACCATGAAGTCTGCTCTCTGATAATAACTGACAAATGTCAAAGTTATAGGAATATTTAAGCAATTTACTGGATATCAGGACCAGGGAGCAAAGTTTCGCACAGGAACAAATTTAACAAAATTACCATATGACGTTTGGGATAGTTGCCGATAGTTACCATTGCTGCCTTGAAAATCTGGCTGTGTGGTCAACGTGCCATCAGTGGAAAACATGTTCTCAGGAAGCTCAGTTTCAGAATCTTGTATTATCACAACTTTGGTATCATTAGTGCTATCACCATTGTCCTCAATAGTGATAATAATATAACCTAGGAATAAGTAAAGAGACAGTTTAGATACCACATAAAATAATCAGTTTCTAGAGGAAAACACCTTATAAAGTTATGGTATGTTTACAAAGCATTTTAGCTAAAAAAATTGCATGAAATATTTTCACATCTCTAATCCCTGCAAGTTAGCTAAGAAATAAGCCTAAAATACATATGTATGTTTATATGCACACATAAACACACATATATTATTATATCTAGTACTTCCAATTTGAGAGCAATAAATGTCTTCTCATTTAAGAAATGTGACCACCTGGCCCATACTACTATCTGTCTGGTGATATGCTTTTAACTTTTCAAGTATACAGCTGATGTTACGTAGCCACAGTCTGTGTTGACCATGAATTCCCAAACTTGTTCTCTAAAACTTACTATTTATCTTTATGATAATAAATAATGCAGAAATAAAGTACGAAAGTAGCTGCTGTTATGAAACATTAAATTCAAATTAAATCTCATAAAATATGAAATAAGTGGCCACAAATAAACTAGATGTGAGATATCAACTCAGTAAACCAGTTTAATGAATATGAAAAATAGCACCGATGCAAAACGTATCCTCTATAAATGGGCTTTCTTATTTCTTACCGTTGGCCTGAAAAATAACATGTTTAAGCTTCAAGTATTAACTCTCAGATCACATGTACACTGCATCGTAACTTGTATTCAGTACATTTATTTGAAACAGACCAAAGCATTAGAATCAAGTAATTAGATAATGCGAAGGAATGTGCTGGTGTGAAAATGATACTAAATCAGGAATCAGATGATGTAGGTTCCAATTCAGGTTCTGTAGCCATCCAGAGGTATGACCTTTCGAAAAGCCAGATACATTTATTCTCTTGCCTCTGTTTTCTCATCCGTAAAACATGGCACTGGGTTTGAAGAGTCGCTGTGAAATCTACTTAATTGTTTTAGAAATTACCTAATTATCCAAATAAAAGGGAATTGGTTAAATAAATTATGGCATTTCCATATGATGAAATGGTATACAGCCAATGAGAAATGCATTTTCAAAGAATATTTGTTAATATTAGAAATGCTAGTGAAAGGGCACCTGAGTGGCTCAGCTGAGCATCTGACATCAGTTCAGGTCATGATCTCACAGTTCATGGGTTTGAGCCCCATGTTGGGCTCTGTGCTGACAGCTTGAAGCCTGGAGCCTACTTCGGATTCTGTGTCTCTGTCTCTCTCTGCCCCTCCCCCACTCACGCTCTGTCTCTCTTTCTCTCTCTCAAAACTAAACAAACATTAAAAAAAAAGAAATGCTAGTAAAATAATGTCGGGGGGGGAGTTTCAAAGCAGGAAAATATGGTATAATCCTAACTTTGAGAACAAAAGGAAACATACTAATGGTTATCTGTAAGTCACTATGGGGGAAAATGATCTTCATTAGATTTCTCTGTATCTGTTAAGATTCTCTACAGTAAACTTTAGACTTCATAATGAGAAGAAAATAACAAAGGTAATTAAAGTTTTATTTCTAACACAAGATTTTATATGTCAACAGATTTATCACCCTGGGACTAGTAAAGCTATTGACCCCTCCACCAAGGTTTCTCAGTATATTTGTAAAATTACCATTGATTCTTTTAGGTATATACATAACCTTCATAAGCTATTTTTAGAAGACATTATAACATTTAGAAGCTTTTTTCTTTTAAAGAGAGAGTGAGTTGGGGAGAGGCACAGAGAGAGAGAGAAAGAGAGAGAGAATCTCAAGCAAGCTCCATGCTGAGTGTAGAGCCTCTTTATCCCACGATCATGACCTGAGCTGAAATCAAGAGTTGGATGCTCAACTGACTGAGCCACCCAGGCACCCCAACATTTAGAAGCTCTTTGAAAATTATGCTTCTAAGATGCAAGGAACCAAGTTGCCATGAAGTTATCAGATCAGGCATAGTTCACAATGATAAAGGCTGAACACTTCCTTTCACACAAGGATGACTGCAAGAAATCCACACCGAAACAGGGCAGATTACAATGGCCAGAATGGTCTGATTTTATAGGAAAACCTTGTCAATACGCTGAACAATCACTTTTTAACTCAACCGTCAGAACTTTCCAAAGCAGCCCTTCCACATTCACATCAAACTTTAGACTACAAAGTCATCCAGGTGAGAGATAACACCACCGAAACTGTACCCCAGAGCGCAGCGCTTGCCGCAGGGGGCTTAAAACTAAATCAAGCCCATACTCTACTTTATAGAACACTGTGCAGAAGAGTTGCTTGTAAAATAATTATCTCTAAACATTAAGTCAGTTTACCACTTAACGTCATAACACCCTAAATTAGTCCCAATTTGGAGAGAGCTAGATAGAGGAGAGGAGGCGATTCCCAACACATTAAGTTAAAGCCTTTTCTAATAAACCATGGTGCTCACTTGAACAACAGGTGGGATGGGCCCTGGAGCATGCTGGGAAGGGCCTCCCTGTTTTGTAGGGTCCTCACATTTTGTTTTTTCGTTTTTAATTTTTTAAAATTTGTTTTTAATATTTGTTCATTTTTGAGAGACAGACCATGAGTGGGGAAGGGGCACAGAGAGGGAGACACAGAATCTGAAACAGGCTCCAGGCTCTGAGCTGTCAGTACAGAGCCTGATGCGGGGCTCGAACCCACCAACTGCGAGATCATGACCTGAGCCGAAGTCGGACGCTCAACCGACTGAGCCAGCCAGGTGCCCCGGGGTCCTCACATTTTGTATATCCTCTGCCTCCTTTTGAAGTCTCCTCTGCCCTCTCAGAAGCCAAGAACTGGCTCCATATGCGGGGACTTCACACCTACATCTTTATTTCTTTCTCCTTGTTTATGTATTCACAATAAAACAGCAAGGCTGCACCATCTTTGAGCAAATGGTGTTACCATCAAAGTCTCAAAGTCAACGTCTCAATTTCAAAGGATGTTATAATGAATCAAACTGCTAGTTTGTTCTTTAAACTCAAAATTCTAGGGGGAAGATGGCGGCGTAGGAGGACGCTGGGCTCACCTCGTCCTGCCGATCACTTAGATTCCACCTACAGCTGCCTAAATAACCCAGAAAACCGCCAGAAAACTAGCAGAACGGAGTCTCCGGAGCCAAGCGCAGATGAGAGGCCCACGGAAGAGGGTAGGAAGGGCGGCGAGGCGGCCATCCAGGAGTATGAGGGGACTGACAGGAGGGAGCCGGGGCGGAGGGGCGGCCCGCCAGCCAAGCAGAGCCCCCGAGTCTTGCTTGAAAAGCGGAGGGCTGGACGGAGTGTGTTCTGACAGCAAGCAGGACTTAACATCTGGGAGGTTATAAGCTAACAGCTCTGCTCGGAGAACGGGAGGGCTGGAGGACAACAGGAGGGAGAGTTGTTGAGCCCTGGATGACAGAGCTCAGTATGGTGGGGAACAAAGGTGCTCGCCAGCACCATCTCCCTCGCCCATCCCCCAGCCAAAATCCCAAAGGGAACCAGTTCCTGCCAGGGAACTTGCTTGCACTGCGCAAACACCCAACGCTGTGCTTCTGGGGAGCCACCCCTCCGGCAGTGGGTCTGACTCCCTCCCGCTGCCACAGGGCCCCTCCTGAAGCATATCACCAAAGGAGAATCTAGCTAAGCCTGCCCCACCCACCCCCGTGCACCTTGCTATCCACCCCAGCTAATACGCCAGATCCCCAGCATCACAAGCCTGGCGGTGTGCAAGTAGCCCAGACGGGCCACACCACCCCACAGTGAATCCCGCCCCTAGGAGAGGGAAAGAGAAGGCACACACCAGTCTGACTGTGGCCCCAGCGGTGGGTTGGGGGCAGACATCAGGTCTGACTACGGCCCCGCCCACCAACTCCAGTTATTCAAGACAGGGGAAGTGCCCTGCAGTCCCGCACCACTCCAGGGACTATCCAAAATGAACAAACGGAAGAATTCCCCTCAAAAGAATGTCCACGAAATAACAACAGCTAACAAACTGGCCAAAAAGGATTTAAACAATATAACAGAAAGTGAATTTAGAATAATAATCATAAAATTAATCGCTGGGCTTGAAAACAGTAGAGAGGACAGCAGAGAATCTATTGCTGCAGAGATCAAGGGACTAAGGAATAGTCAGGAGGAGCTAAAAAACGCTATAAACGAGCTGCAAAATAAAACGGAAACGACCACGGCTCAGATTGAAGAGGCAGAGGAGAGAATAGGTGAACTAGAAGATAAAATTATGGAAAAAGAAGAAGCTGAGAAAAAGAGAGATAAAAAAATCCAGGAGTATGAGGGGAAAATTAGAGAACTAAGTGATGCACTAAAGAGAAATAATATACGCATAATTGGTATTCCAGAGGAGGAAGAGAGAGGGAAAGGTGCTGAAGGGGTACTTGAAGAAATCATAGCTGAGAACTTCCCTGAACTGGGGAAGGAAAAAGGCACTGAAATCCAAGAGGCACAGAGAACTCCCTTCAGACGTAACTTGAATCGATCTTTTGCATGACATATCATAGTGAAACTGGCAAAATACAAGGATAAAGAGAAAATTCTGAAAGCAGCAAGGGATAAACGTGCCCTTACATATAAAGGGAGAGCTATAAGACTTGTGACTGATCTCTCTTCTGAAACTTGGCAGGCCAGAAAGGAATGGCAGGAGATCTTCAATGTGATGAACAGAAAAAAATATGCAGCCAAGAATCCTTTATCCAGCAAGTCTGTCATTTATTTTTTTTTTAATTTTTTTCACGTTTATTTATTTTTGAGACAGAGAGAGACACAGCATGAACGGGGGAGGGGCAAAGAGAGAGGGAGACACAGAATCGGAAGCAGGCTCCAGGCTCTGAGCCATCAGCCCAGAGCCCGACACGGGGCTCGAACTTGTGGACCGTGAGATGACCTGAGCTGAAGTCGGACACTCAAACGACTGAGCCACCCAGGCGCCCCAAGTCTGTCATTTAGAATAGAAGGAGAGGAAAAGGTCTTCCCAAACAAACAAAAACTGAAGGAATTCGTCACCACTAAACCAGCCCTAAAGAGACCTAAGGGGGCTCCTGTGAGACAAAGTACCAGAGACATTGCTACAAGCATAAAACATACAGACATCAAAATGACTCTAAACCCATATCTTTCTATAATAACACTGAATGTAAATGGACTAAATGAGCCAACCAAAAGACATAGGGTATTAGAATGGATTAAAAAAACAAGACCCATCTATTTGCTGTCTACAAGAGACTCATTTTAGACCTGAGGACACTTTCAGATCGAGAGTAAGGTGATGGAGAACTATTTATCATCCAACTGGAAGTCAAAAGAAAGCTGGAGTAGCCATACTTATATCAGACAAACTAGACTTTAAATTAAAGGCAGTAACAAGAGATGAAAAAGGGCATTATATAATAATTACAGGGTCTATCTATCAGGAAGAGCTAACAAATATAAATGTCTATGCGCCAAATACAGGAGCCCCCAAATATATAAAACAATTACTCATAAACATAAGCAACCTTATTGATAAGAATATGGTAATTGCAGGGGACTTTAACACTCCACTTATAGCAATGGATAGATCATCTAGACACACGGTCAATAAAGAAACAAGGGCCCTGAATGATACATTGGATCAGATGGACTTGACAGATATATTTAGAACTGTGCAACCTAAAGCAACAGAATATACTTTCTTCTCGAGTAGTGCACATGGAACATTCTCCAAGATAGATCACATACTGGGTCACAAAACACCCCTTCATAAGTATAAAAGAATTGAGATCATACCATGCATACTTTCAGACCACAGTGCTATGAAGCTTGAAATCAACCACAGGAAAAAGTCTGGAAAACCTCCAAAAGCATGGAGGTTAAAGAACACCCTACTAAAGAATGAACGGGTCAACCAGGCAATTAGAGAAGAAATTAAGAAATATATGGAAACAAACAAAAATGAAAATACAACAATCCAAATGCTTTGGGATACAGCGAAGGCAGTCCTGAGAGGAAAATACATTGCAATCCAAGCCTATCTCCAGAAACAAGAAAAATCCCAAATACAAAATCTAACAGCACACCTAAAGGAAACAGAAGCAGAACAGCAAAGACCCCAAACCCAGCAGAAGAACAGAAATAATAAAGATCAGAGCAGAAATAAACAATGTAGAATCTAAAAAAACTGCAGAGCAGATCAACGAAACCAAGAGTTGGTCTTTTGAAAAAATAAACAAAATTGATAAACCTCTAGCCAGGCTTCTCAAAAAGAAAAGGGAGATGACCCAAATAGATAAAATCATGAATGAAAATGGAATTATTACAACCAATCCCTCAGAGATACAAGCAATTATCAGGGAATACTATGAAAAATTATATGCCAACAAACTGGACAACCTGGAAGAAATGGACAAATACCTAAACATCCACACGCTTCCAAAACTCAATCAGGAGGAAATAGAAAGCTTGAACAGACCCATAACCAGCGAAGAAATTGAATCAGTTATCAAAAATCTCCCAACAAATAAGAGTCCAGGACCAGATGGCTTCCCAGGGGAGTTCTACCAGATGTTTAAAGCAGAGATAATACCTATCCTTCTCAAGCTCTTCCAAAAAATAGAAAGAGAAGGAAAACTTCCAGACTCATTCTATGAAGCCAGTATTACTTTGATTCCTAAACCAGACAGAGACCCAGCAAAAAAAGAGAACTACAGGCCAATATCCCTGACGAATATGGATACAAAAATTCTCAATAAGATACTAGCAAATCGAATTCAACAGCATATAAAAAGAATTATTCACCATGATCAAGTGGGATTCATTCCTGGGCTGCAGGGCAGGTTCAACATTCGCAAATCAATCAACGTGATACATCACATTAATAAAAGAAAGGATAAGAACTATATGATCCTGTCAATCGATGCAGAAAAGGCATTTGACAAAATTCAGCACCGTTTCTTAATAAAAATCCTCGAGAAAGTTGGGATAGAAGGAACATACTTAAAGATCATAAAAGCCATTTATGAAAAGCCCACAGCTAACATCATCCTCAATGGGGAAAAACTGAGAGCTTTTTCCCTGAGATCAGGAACACGACAGGGATGTCCACTCTCACTGCTGTTGTTTAACATAGTGTTGGAAGTGCTAGCATCAGCAATCAGACAACAAAAGGAAATCAAAGGCATCAACATTGGCAAAGATGAAGTCAAGCTTTCATTTTTGCAGATGACATGATACTATACATGGAAAATCCAACAGACTTCACCAAAAGTCTGCTAGAACTGATACATGAATTCAGCAAATTCGCAGGATACAAAATCAATGTACAGAAATCAGTTGCATTCTTATACACTAACAATGAAGCAACAGAAAGACAAATAAAGAAACTGATCCCATTCACAACTGCACCAAGAAGTATAACATACCTAGGGATAAATCTAACCAAAGATGTAAAAGATCTGTATGCTGAAAACTACAGAAAGCTTATGAAGGAAATTGAAGAAGATATAAAGAAATGGAAAAACATTCCCTGCTCATGGATTGGAAGAATAAACATTGTCAAAATGTCAATAGTACCCAAAGCTATCTACACATTCAATGCAATCCCAATCAAAATTGCACCAGCATTCTTCTCAAAGCTAGAACAAGCAATCCTAAAATTCACATGGAACCACAAAAGGCCCTGAATAGCCAAAGGAATTTTGAAGAAGAAGACCAAAGCGGTAGGCATCACAATCCCAGGCTTTAGCCTCTACTACAAAGCTGTAATCATCAAGACAGCATGGTATTGGCACTAAAACAGACACATACACCAATGGAATAGAATAGAAACCCCAGAACTAGACCCACAAACGTATGGCCAACTAATCTTTGACAAAGCAGGAAAGAATATCCAATGGAAAAAAGACAGTCTCTTTAACAAATGGTGCTGGGAGAACTGGACAGCAACATGCAGAAGGATGAAACTAGACCACTTGCTTACACCATTCACAAAAACAAACTCAAAATGGATAAAGGATCTGAATGTGAGACAGGAAACCATCAAAACCCTAGAGGAGAAAGCAGGAAAAGATCTCTCTGACCTCAGCCGCAGCAATCTCTTACTTGACACATCCCCAAAGGCAAGGGAATTAAAAGCAAAAATGAATTACTGGGACCTTATGAAGATAAAAAGCTTCTGCACAGCAAAGGAAACAACCAACAAAACTAAAAGGCAACCAACGGAATGGGAAAAGATATTTGCAAATGACATATTGGACAAAGGGCTAGTATCCAAAATCTATAAAGAGCTTACCAAACTCCACACCCAGAAAACAAATAACCCAGTGAAGAAATGGGCAGAAAACATGAATAGACACTTCACTAAAGAAGACATCCAGTGGCCAACAGGCACATGAAAAGATGCTCAACGTCGCTCCTCATCAGGGAAATACAAATCAAAACCACACTCAAATATCACCTCATGCCAGTCAGAGTGGCCAAAATGAACAAACCACGAGACTATAGATGCTGGAGAGGATGTGGAGAAACGGGAACCCTCTTGCACTGTTGGTGGGAATGCAAATTGGTGCAGCCACTTTGGAAAACAGTGTGGAGGTTCCTCAAAAAATTAAAAATAGACCTACCCTATGACCCAGCAATAGCACTGCTAGGAATTTACCCAAGGGATACAGGAGTACTGATGCATAGGGGCACTTGTACCCCAATGTTTATAGCAGCACTCTCAACAACAGCCAAATTATGGACAGAGCCTAAATGTCCATCAACTGATGAATGGATAAAGAAATTGTGGTTTATATACACAATGGAGTACTACATGGCAATGAGAAAGAATGAAATATGGCCCTTTGTAGCAACATGGATGGAACTGGAGAGTGTTATGCTAAGTGAAATAAGCCATACAGAGAAAGACAGATACCATATGGTTTCACTCTTATGTGGATCCTGAGAAACTTAACAGAAACCCATGGGGGAGGGGAAGGGAAAAAAAAAAAAAGAGGTTAGAGTGGGAGAGAGCCAAAGCATAAGAGACTCTTAAAAACTGAGAACAAACTGAGGGTTGATGGGGGGTAGGAGGGAGGGGAGGGTGGGTGATGGGCATTGAGGAGGGCACCTTTTGGGATGAGCACTGGGTGTTGTATGGAAACCAATCTGACAATAAATTTCATATATTGAAGAAAAAAAATAAACTCAAAATTCTGATGGTCTAAGATGGTCCTTCTGGACCCCTCCCTCCTCCGACACAGAAAGAGAAAGGATAAAGGTTCAACTCGTCCCAGGAAATCAGCACCAGGTACTTAATAAGTGGCCAAATCTCAAAAGCTTGTAGGTGCTGGCATCCCATGAGCGGTAGTGGGAACCACCCCAAAGCCTCCTTCTGCCGCACTGGTGAACAGGAGTCTGTGAAGTGCAGAATTAACCTCGGAGCAAAGCAAATGCTCGCCTCCCAGGAGGGCCCCCAGCCACTAAGCCAAGCTGCTTTCATGCCCTAAGGATCGCTCCACGGCTCTGTGGCGTGGACACATACCAGAAGGCCTTGACAGACCTGTTCTGGTGCCAGGGCCCGCCACTCCACGCTCCGGACACACAGGGAAACAGATCACGGCGCCTCAGCCTCCCAAGTGGCGACAGCCGAGATTATCTGACCACGAGAAGTCCTGCAAAGAACCACCGCCCTCGTCCTGGAAGCCAGACCCCGCCTCTCGCCATGCTGACCGCCAGCCGCAGTGACACCTCAGACGCCATGAGCCCCGGTGACGCCATGAGCCCCGGTGACGCCATTAGCCCCAGGGGCCCCTCGAACCCCTGAAACACCATGAACCCCAAGGACACCGTGGTCCAGATCCGGCATGCAACACCTGGGTTCCTAAATGCCCCCTGAGCAAACAGCCACAGCGGCCCAGAGGCCACCACCGGACACGCCCTGGTCGGTGCCAAGATGACGGTTTGGTGGCCTGTGAGGCCCTCTAGCCGGGCACAGCGCGAACGCTGTCGGGGTGAGGAAAGAGGTAGAAGCTGGTGGGACGGCTTGGGGAAGGGCCCCTTACCCTCCTCCTCAGACATCGTGAGGCAGGGAATCCCTCTCTGAGCGCCTTGGCCTCGGCGTCGACGGTGCGGTCAAACAGCGACTGCCCACTCGGCGACTGCAGGGCACGGAGGCACCACACGGAAGGCACACGCAACTCCCGGCCCAAGCCCCGCTTCTGCGACTGCGCGGCAGCGCACGCT
Organism: Prionailurus bengalensis; assembly: GCF_016509475.1. Classification (NCBI taxonomy): domain Eukaryota; kingdom Metazoa; phylum Chordata; class Mammalia; order Carnivora; family Felidae; genus Prionailurus; species Prionailurus bengalensis. Next base: position 14,669,362 of record NC_057361.1, read on the forward strand.
CGGGAAGAGCGACTATTGCGGGGGGGCGGGGCGGGGGGTAATGGTGCCTTTAAGTGTGGTGCCTCCCTCCCTTTCCACCTACGTGGATACATTTTTAAGTGTGCCCCTCCCCCATGTAAACAGGTCGCCGGTGTAATTCCGCTCTTCCCAAAATGCTCTTCACACAATACATCACAGAAAAAGTGTAGAATCTAAGAATTCAGACTTATGTTTTCCAGATTGTGTACTCACGTCCAATGCCATATTTGGGAGGAAATCCTAAAATCATCCAACTTTTCAAATGTGCCCGTAATCCCCCGAAATCCATGCCACCCTGCCCTTCAGCTGTCCTAGTCCCTACTTGCCGGTTTCCAGACAGCCACGTGCTTCTTTCCTCCTTAACATAATAATAGCTATAATTTTACCATGCGCTCACCACAAACCAGCCACTTACTATGTCTGGCCTTATGTGGTCCTCTACCACTGTAAGAAGTCAGTATTACTGTCCCATTTTAAAGATAAGGAAACAGAGGCTTAGAGAGTTTCACTTGCTCAAAGCCACACGGCTAGTGGCAGTTAAGATTTCAACATGCATACCACCCCCTTCCCCCACCACATCACATGCTCCTATCCTCTATGTCAGTTTCCCTCCTCTCCTTAATTGCTTCTGGAAATTTTCCACACCCTTCAAAGCCTGTTCCAGCCTGGCATCGGTTCTAATAATATCTGCACCAAGACAGTTTCCTACAGTCCCCTGGAAAGAATGAGCACTCCTTCTCTAGGATTCCTCAACCTTAATCTCCTTTAGCACTTAAATCACTGTGGATGCCTTTTCACCATGCCTCTCTCCTAAGTTCCTGGAGAGCAGCACCACACCTTACTTATGTTAAACAGCACTGCTATCACACTTCTAAGAATTAAATGTCATAAAATATAAATCACCCAGCACAGCAACTGGAATTCTAGTTCCATTTCCCTCTGTCAGTTACATAATGACTTGGCACTGTGCATCGCCTCACTTTAGGGGAAGGGTGAGTTTTTTCACTTGCGAGAAGGAAAGGCACGTTTTGTTAGGTAGAAATATAGTTATTTCACTGTTGTGTGGGAGCATAAATGTGTGCAGGAGGGTGCATTATGAAGCTGAAGAGAGGAATCGATGTACTATACAGATTATTGGTGTTTTACCTCTTGACTTCAAATTCACCCCATTGCCTACTCTGAGAAAATGGATATGGGCCCTTTAAAGTTTTTTTTCCTTTGCCAGTAGCACAGTTTAAGCTTTTTTCACTACAAAACACTGGAAAGAGATTGCAGAAGAAGCTAGTTTGGCTTCCTAGTCCCCATTTGCTCTCTAGGCAGGTTGCTGCAGAGTGCAGCACCCTACCCCAAACACACACCTGACAGGGCAGATTTCCAGCAAGTTCTAGAAGGTAGCTCTCCAACAAGTTCCACCAATGCGCCACCAAGTGACTTGTCTCACTCTGTGAGTCATAGTTGGGCCTTCTTGGGCATAATGTCTCAGTCCTAGAGCTAGTAGCTGTTGTTTATAGCTCTTATTCTGATACTCTTGAGTTTTCTGTGTTTCTTAGTAGCCAGTCCCTTGTTCCTCCAATCCTGTTATACTTGATATTTCTTTACATTACACTTTCTCTGTTCAACTTACTGGGTGGTTTTTCTCTTCGTCTTAGACCCAGACTGATCCCCTCACCCTTTTGGGTTCCCTTCCGTCACCTAGAACTCAATAGGAACACGATGTCTGCTGCTGGGATGTGATGAAGCATCCAACAGATGTTTATCAAACACTGTTTCATTTCTAGTGAGTCCGTTTGCTTGATCCCTCTTCTGCAACAGAGGGACACAGAATACAAGGAAGGTACACTTCCTTACTCTCACTCCAACCGCTAGCTTTTCTTCTGGTCTACTTAAGCTGCATCAACTAGAATAGGGCCGAATATCGTGCCCGACAAGCAAGGGAGACCTGACAGCAATAGAAGTGCAAAGAGATGCTGATAGCACAAGCCACCTGTTCTCAGGTCAGAGCAGAATCACAGAAGCTGTGGACAGAGCAGTATTTCTATCTGCACAGCCTGGGAACCTGCACTTTTCATTCTTTTTTTTTTAATGTTTATTTTTGAGAGAGACAGACAGATAGAGCATGAGAAGGGGAGGGGCAGAGAGACAGGGAGACACAGAATCCAAAGCAGGCTTCAGGCTCTGACCTGTCGGCACAGACCCCAGTGCTGGGCTCCAACTCACGAACCGTGAGATCATGATCTGGGACGAAGTTTCATGCTTAACTGACTGAGCCACCCAGGCGCCCCTCTAATATTTTTTTTAAAGATTTTTTTAATGTTCATTTATTTTTGAAGGAGAGAGTGGAGAAGGGGCAGAGACAGAGGGACAGAGAATCTGAAAACAGGCTCCGTGCTGACAGCACAGAGCCCAATTAGGGCTCGAACCGACAAACTGAGGCATCATGACCTGAATCAAAGTCAGATGCTCAACCAACTAAGCCACCCAGGCTCCCCTGGAGTTCCAGTTCTTATAATGCAGAGCTGCCAGTCCCCTGAGAACCAACTAGAAAAGCTGGATGAAATGATCTTAAAATAGTCTGAAGAACACCAAAAAGTTTACAAAACAGTAAGCAATGACTGAGCTAAGAGCTGGGAAAGACCAGAAACCTAGAAAAATGTAAAAAGCTGAGAGGGCTACTTTTGCTCTAAGGCACTTACTGATCCAGAAAAGGCTAAAAGAGGCCAGGCTGTACTTATGGTGGCTTTGTAGGACTGAGAGACAAGAGTCAGAATCTGGGACCCACGATTGGTAGGGGGCTGGTAAACCACCCCTGCCTTGGTCAGGGGCCATAAGGAGTCACCCCTTCAGAGTAAAAGTGACCCGAATTAACCAACAGTTAACCCCATAGATGGTAGTTCAGTCTCTTATCATCCAGGGGTTTAACACTCCCAGGTGCCTCTCATAAGCAAACAAAAATTCATTCCTGTGAATATAACTTAAAGTTATTCCTATAAACAATATTTAAATAGAATGTCCATGGGGCGCCTGGGTGGCTCAGTCGGTTAAGTAACTGACTCTTGGTTTCAGATCACATCAGGATTCCACAGTTTCGTGAGTTTCAGCCCCATAGGGGCTTTGTGCTGGCAGCTGAGCGCCTGCTTGCGATTCTCTCTCTCTGCCCTCCCTCACTCACGCTGTCTCTGTCTCTCTCTAAACAAAAAAAAAAACTTTTAAAAATAAGTAAATATAATAGACAGCATTAAGTGAAATAACCTAGTTTAGGAGAGAAGACAGCCAAAGAAACCAAAACATCTATGCTCAGTGACAGCGCCTCCTGCCGGCAGCCACGGCGACAACCGCAGGGCGCTCCCGCACACACAGCGGTGGGGACACAGGCACCTTGCTAATGACTTTGGTCCTCTGGAAGAAGCTAGTCTGTGAGCAACTTCGAGGACATTCGTGGGAAGGATCCAGACCGAAAATCCTCGGGGGCCCACGCTTTCAGGAAGGAGCCCCCTCACCCTTTAGTGGTGGAAGGAAAACCTCGCTTCAGCCAAGCCAGGGAGAGAGGCCGAACGACACGCCGGAGGACGCCACGTGCTCAGAGCGCACGGAGCCCAAGCGGCTGCCCGGACCCTCGCGGGGACGAGAGAAATGCAGGCGGCAAAGGGCGGTGGGGCTGTCGCAAGGCCACAGGAAAGGACAGACGGCCAGGACTCCGAGGGAGCGCGAGCCCCTGACTCGGGCCACTGGCCTCGGGGGAGGCGGGCCCCTTGCCCGCAGCGCCAGGGCCGCCACCCGTCGCCCCTCGAGGTGCCTGTCCTTAACCCGGGCTGCCCCTGGATTCGCCAGGGGAGCTGTAAGGAGTCCCAGCGCCCAGGCCTGGGGCCCAGAGGTTCCCGGGGCGCGGGGCAGGGGAGGCAGGGCGCTGAACTTGCCCCATTCCGGGGGATTCTCGGGCATCGGGCTGAGGGGCACCGCTCTGTAGGCCGCGTGGAGCCGGTCACCGGATCCGTGCCTTTGACTCTCGAGTCGCCCCGGCCGGTTCACGTTACCGACCCGGTTTCCGTGCAGCAGGAGGCGGCGAGCCAGGCCCAGGGTGCGGCAAGGAGAGCTGGGAAGTACTGTCCATGTGACCCAGAGGACCGCGGCCCACTCTGCCCACGAGACACAAGGGTACAGCATGCTCACAGAGCAGCGCTGACCGTGTGGGGCGTGGGGTTCTCGGCGGGCTTCTAGTCGACTCCGTGACAACCTATGCAACGCGGGGGATGGGCCCCCAAGGCCCGCCTAACGATTGCCATCCGAGATGTGTGTGTGTCCGTGTGCGAGGGAGACAGAGTGTGCCTGGGAGAGAGTGTGGGGGGGAGGGAGGGAGGGAGGGAGAGAGAGAGAAAGGAAGGGAAAAAATGCGTGGGAGAGAGGGAGAGAGAGAGAGCCAGGGAGACAGAGCGAGAGACACAGACGTGGAGGGAGGAGTGGGGCTTCCGAGGGGCAGAGAACAGGAAGGAGACGGGCCAGGAGTCGGTAGGTGAAAGCCGACACCTCCCCATCGCTGTGCCAGTCTGACCGCAGCCAGCCTGCCTTCCAGGCTGAGTCTGGGCCTCAGACCCCTGGGAGGCAACCACCGGGGAGCGCTGGTGACCAGTGGTGACCCGGCTCTGGGGAGCCATGTGGCAACGAGCCCCCACCCTGCTCCGGCCTGAGCGACACCTTGTCCTGCCCGTGGTGGCCACGCGCCGTCCACCAGGCTCAGAAGTCGGGACCTCTCCTCACTTGCCGTTGTCCTGGCGGTGACGCCAGTCCCATGTTTCCTGGCAGTGGTCCCCGACCTCGGGCAATCTTGAACGGAACTCCTTCCCCCATTTTCAAGAAAAAGGTGGCTGTGCCTGATTATTTGCTGGCTATGTTTCACCCAACAACTCGGGCCATCCTGAGACGGACACCTCCGCCTCTGAGAACAGCCCGGAAAAAGGTGAAACGGAGATGCTGGAGTCGCCTCCAAAGAGAATACCTGGACGGGATCCCATCAAGGGCACTGCGCATAGCGGATGATGGGTTCTGTCTGCTGACGGCTCGCCCCACCCCCACCCCCAATAGCTGCCAGAATGATCTGTCCAGAATGTCCGGAATGCTGGTCTGGCTGTGAGACACCCACCCCCCATTTACGATCCCTTCAGTGCTTCCCACGGGCCCTGAGATCCCATCCAAAGGTGACCCAGGGGCCTTCCTGTTCCAGGCCTCGTTCAGCCCTCCAGGTTCATAATGACTCCCCAATACCCGGCCCACATTTCAAACTCTCTCGACACTTGTGGTTCACCACGTGCCTCAAGATCACACGGCCTGGAAGGGACCTGGAATGCAGGGAATGTGAAGTCCTTCCGGTGTGGCCCCCAACTGCTCTAGTGGCGGGCCGAGCACGGGCTGTTGTGAACATGAAGAATCTGAACCTGAACCCAGGTGGACCGGGGGGATGAGTGCTCACGGGCAGAGCCAAGATTCTTCTTAGAAACTTGGGGTTAGCTTTACCTCACAGATAAATAAAGGGCCACTCAATCCCAGGTTCCCAGGCCAAAGGGCTAAGATCTGACATTGGCAACACATAGGTCAGATTAGGCCTGCGTGCACATTTTGTTTGGCCTGTGTTTGCATACACCTGCGCCCACATCTTAAAACTGGGACATTTCACGCTCCAATCGGCCTTTCTACTTGCTTTCGAAACACGGGAAGATCTGGAGCCTAAGACTCAAACTGTTGCATGTCAACAACCACAGGGATTACTGCTGTCCTTAGGGGCAACGGAGGGGGGGGGCCCAAGCGGACGCAGCCCCCTCCAGGCACCCGGGCACGACACCCAGCCAGCTTCTCACAGCCCGTCCACTGACCTGGCCTGGCCCGAAAGTATGTCTGCAGTCACTTGAGCCTGAAAAAACCGTTGACAGCCTCGTGCTAGAAGCAACGCTTCACGTTCTCCACATCTTCCGTTTTCCTCTTCTTGGGAAAGCCGCTGTACCCAGCCCTGGTGCACGTAAGCAGGGCCACGTGAGCTCTACCAGTCAGCTCCGAGTACGAGTACCACGTGTCACCTGTGGACCGAGGCGATGAAAACATCTTTGGAGGCCACGTGTTCTATGAGCAGAGCGACCACAACCACATCTTAATCATTCGCTTTACTTATTACATAATCACAAAGCTCACGATCCTTCGCACTCTTGTCGTAAGTATATCCACTAGCAGGCCGTGCAAACGTTTGGCAACGTCTGGAGGGGAGCTCGGTGCTCATTGTCAACCTTCTCCACTCTGGCCAGTGCCTCTCCACAGTCGGCTGACGGAGGGAAGCTCGCACGTCACTGATTAAACCAGGCGTCTCAGGAAGGGATCGTTTTGGGGCACACTTTCCTAACCAGAGTCATTTCTTGTGTACCTGCAGTTTTTCTAACACAAACATTGCTGTGGATCTCAGCAGCATCCACGCTAACTTCTGAAATAGATGAGTACGTAAATGAATAAAGCAAGATGCCACATTAGAAACCAGCAATCCTCACACTGTCGACGTTTCCAAACGTCGTTTCCAAACGGTGACCCTCATATGCTGATGGTACATTGTAGATCAACGTCCCATACAGAAATTAGATATATACTCATTATAGGAAAAGCAGGCAACAAGAAAATACTGTAAAAGGATAAAAGGGGAAACCAAAAAAGAAGAAATAAATCTACATGACCACACATAACTTGCCCACAAAGTATATGCAGTAACTCCTTCTTCTTCTTGAGAGTTGACCTCATTGTGTCACCCGCACGCACTGAAAGACAAGTGAAGACAAGAGCCAGGCACTCCATCAGAGAGAAGACATACAAATAACTACCGGAGCAGGTTGCACAAATCAACTATTTCATGCAACAAGAAGAAACTTTGCACATTTTCCTTTACAGGAAAGAGCATTCACTCCAAAACCTCACTGGGATGTTGGGCAAAGATTTTCCCAGCTCAGATTTGAGAGATGAGAACATGAAACAGAAACCAGCCGCCAAGAATTTCCCATGTGCCCATAGGCGACAGACAGCTTTCCAGCAGATTTTGTGGTTGTTATCAGGGGGAGAAGGGTTCGGTGGTGAGGTTTGGGAGAAGATAGGATAATAATCGTCAAAACTTTTGCCTTTAAAAACGGGGCAGAAAAAGTAGAATGGCTGTTTCAGTTAGAGATGGTTGTGTAACAACAAACATTTGTTCTCTCACATTTTCCGTGGGGCAGGAATTTGGCAGTGACTTAGCCAGTTGCCTGTATCTCAAGGCGTCTCGCTAGGTGGCAGTCAAGCTGTCAGTGGGGCTGTGATCTCATCTGAAGGCTCCACGGGCGGTGGAGTTGGGATCTGCCTCCCAGCTCACTCACAAAGTGGTTGGTAGTCCTCGGACCTCACACCTGAGATCTTTCAAGGGCTGCCTCACGGTATGGTCGCTGGCTCCCCCCAGAGCAAGCAGTCTGAGAGGGTGCCTAAGACAGAAGCTACAGTCTTTTCAATCTGGTCTCAAAACTGACATCTCATCACTTCTCCTGTATCTAGTCATGAGAAAGCAGAGAGCAAGTCCAACCACATTCAATGGGAGAGGAATACACAAAGGTGTGGGGACCAGGAAAATGGGATCATGGGGACATCTTCCACAGTGAGGAGAAAAGAGCTGCTTTCAATATTTCTAATGGGGTTTATGAGTTTAATGATAAGAGAGTACGGAAAATGGAAAGAGGACGAAGATGCCTTGGCTGGTGTGAAGTGTGTGGGCCAGGACACAGCCAGAAACGAGATTAGCCAGGTAGGGGAGAATCCTATTAGAGTTCGGAGGGCCACAAGTTTACAAATGTATCCAGCTGATGTAAAAATTTAATTCAGGTTCATGGTGAATAACATCCTGAAGAGGATAGGAAGGATTGACCATGAACACAGGTAACTTGTGTGTATAAAATACTACAGCAGAGATGATGCCAAAAGGGATGAAGAGACTTAGCTGTGTGCTACAGAAGGAAGCAACAGAACCTGATAATTGACTGTGTGTGTGTGTGTGTGTGTGTGTGTGTGTGTGAGAGAGAGAGAGAGAGAGAGAGAGAGAGAGAGAGGTATTAGATACCAACTTTGAGCATGTTGAGATTTCCAAACTCCAGGAAATATCACCCCTCCCCCCGCCCCCTGCTCCCAGGTTCTGAAAAGTTGAGAAATCAAAGAATAAAGATGGGCGGCCCCACTCTTGGTTTCTGATTCTGCAGGTCTGGGTGGGCCCGAGAATATGCATTTCTCACAAGCTCCCAGGTGAAGCTGATACTGCTGGTCTGGGACTTAGAGGCCCACATCTGACCTGTTCGATGGGGCCTTTCAATGCTGCAGCCACACGTGGCTGGTGAGCACGTGAACGGGGCCAGGCTGAAATGAGATGTGTTCCAAGTGCGAAACACACATCGAGCTTTAAAGACAAGACACAAAAACAGTGTATACTATCTCTTTAATAATTTCATTTACTTATATGCTGAAATGATAATATTTTAGATATGTTAGATTAAGTCATAATGTTAAAATTGATATTACCTGTTTATTTTTACTTCTTTAAATTTTTTTAAGCAAACTGATACCACATGTGGGGCTCAAACTCACAGCCCCGAGATCAAGAGATCAAGATCACACTCCACTGACTGAAGCAGCCAGGAACTCCTGTTTATTTTTACTTATTTTTTTTTTAAGTTTAAATATTATGAGCGAGCTAGAAAGAGAGAGAGAGAGAGCAGGGGATGTGGCATCGAGAGAGAGGGAGGAAGAATCGCAAGCAGGCTCCGTGCTGTCAGCACAGACCCGACATAGGGCTCAATCTCATGAATTGTGAGATCATGACCTGAGCCTAAATCAAGAGTTGATGTTTAACAGACTCTTAACTACCCAGTTGCCCCTATTTTTACTCCTTAACGTGGTTATTGGGAAACTTAAATTACGTGTATGGCTCGAATTATATCTCTATTGGACAGCACTATAACAGACAATTAAAAGAGGTAGGATATCAACCTGTGAAAAAGAAGGATGACAAGGGCGCCTGAGTGGCTCAGTCGGTGGAGCGTCCGACTTCGGCTCAGGTCGTGATCTCGCAGTATGTGGGCTCGAGCCCCGCATCAGGCTCTGTGCTGACAGCTCAGAGCCTGGAGCCTGCTTTGGGTTCTGTGATTCCCTCTCTCTCTGCCCTTCCCCCACTCTCTCTCTCTCTCTCTCAAAAATAAACATTTAAAGTTTTTTTTAAAAAAGATGACATTGGGATAATCACAAATTTAAATACTGCATGGATGTTTAGTGATCTTAAGGAGTGGTTAAGTTTTAAACTAATTGTTAAGTTTTAGAATAGTTTTAGATTTAGGTAAAAGGTGCTGAGACCCGCTTGCTAGTGTCTTGTAGTACATTCACCGCAAAGAATGAATCAATATCGACACGTTATTACCAACAAAAGCCCACCCTGAATTCAGATTTCCTTGGTTTTCACCTGTTTCTGTTTCAGGATCCCATGCAGGAAACCACATCGTGTTCACTCACCGTGCACGCCTCCTTGTGCTGCGACAGTTTCTCTGACTTTCCTTTTTTTGATGACCTTGGCAGTTTTGAGGAGGACTGGTCAGGTATTTGGAAGAATGTTCCCCAGCTGGGATTTGTCTGGTGATTTTCCTCATGATGGGACTGGGGTGATGGGTTCTGGGGAGGAAGACGGCAGGGGTGAAATGCCCTTCTCATTACATTGTCTCGGAGGGACGTGCTATCAGCATGACCGATGGCTGGTGCCGTTGACCCTGATCACCTGGCTGAGGTCGTGTTTATCGGGTCTCTCCACTGGAAACCTACACTCTGCCCCTGTCCACACTGTCCTCTTTGGAAGGAAGTCTCTGCACACCCCACACTTAAGGAGTGGGGAGCAGTGCTCCACCCTTGAGAGTGAGAATCTACAGAATTTGGGGTTCTCCTGTCTCTTCTCCCCCACTTTTGTTTCCTCGCTCCCTCATTTACAGCAGTGTACACTCGTGGGGATTTCGTTCATGCGCTAGGTTCTAATCCTACACTACTTCACTTGTTGCTCAAATTGTTCCAGACCGAACCGCTGGGAGCTCTTTCACTTGGCCCCTGTGTCGCTTTGAAATGCCCCACCGTGGGTGCTTTGTGGAGCACATCCCTCTGACACTACAGGATGCTCCAGACTCACCTGGAATGTTCCCTGCCCCAGTCCTAGAGTCAGACATTTCTCCGAGGAGCCCTGGTTCCTATCCTTACAGAATAGCGTTAGAAATGAATTATTAAAGTGTGACAATAGTAGGGTTACTTTTTAAAAATTTTTTTTTAACGTTTCTTTATTTTTGAGACAGAGAGAGGCAGAGCATGAACGGGGGAGGGTCAGAGAGAGGGAGACACAGAATCAGAAACAGGCTCCGGGCTCTGAGCTGTCAGCACAGAGCCCGACGCGGGGCTCGAACTCAGGGACCGCGAGATCGTGACCTGAGCCGAAGTCGGCCGCTTAACCGACTGAGCCACCCAGGCGCCCCTAGGGTTACTTTTTTAAAAGTCTCTTTATCTTTTCGATATACACACTGACCTGTTTAGATTACGTGGTAAGTCATAGTTGCTTGAAAACAACTTGGAAATGAGGGGTGTGGGTGGGTGTATGGATGAAACAAGACTGGTCATGAGTTGATCATTATTGAAGCTGGGTGATCGGTCTGGGGTTCCTTTTACTCTTCTGTTTTTACAGGTTCTTGAAATGTACTATCACAAAGCTTTTTAAAAAGAAGGGAATAGTTGACAGAGCCAATGGAAACAGGTGTTTTATTGGAGATACCAGCAATAAGCACATCTCTGACCCTTTGTACTTTTATTGTTAACTTCCAAGTCCAAAGCATGAAAAAAGTGGCCTCTCCATTGTAGAGAAAAATAGTAGCCTGGCTCAAACAAAATGGCATCAGCCACCAAATGGTTTGGAGACATAAGATATAAATTGTCTATAGGACGTAGGACAGCTTTATTAAAACTTCAGTGTTTACAAGTCACAGTTACATCTTCAAATCCTAGTTAAGCACACACACACACACACACACACACACACACACACATAGACACACCCGGAACACCAAGCCACTTATTCAAAGCACTTGGTTCATGAGTTGGACAAATTTTTCAGTATATTCATACTTAACGGTCAGGATTTCCTCAGTTCTCCTACAAGGCGCGTCTGCCTTGGTCACAAGAATCCTCTGGATCACTCATCTTTCGTGACCGTTCAAACATATGTGACGTGTCTCATGGTGGTAGTGGGGAGCCACACTTGGATTCATGAAGTACAAACATCAGTAACGATTAGTTTATCTTTACCTGGGAGACATACTGGAAATGGGGCCATGTTTTAAAAAGAAATTTGGCTTTTGTGTGCTTTTGTTTTTTCAACCGACATTTGAGTATCTCTACGTGGGAGATGCTGGGCTAAACCCTGGGAATACAAAAATAAATAAAAGTACCAGCCCTGGAAGTGCTCACAGGGAGGAAATTGAGCATTTCCGGGATGCCATCTGGCAGCAAGCTCGGGGAACGACACACTGGGGGGCCCAGGGGACCAGAGAGAGTCGCGGGAGGTAGGATGTGCAGGACCTGGTGACCTGAGGGCCGCGGCCGGCGAGGACGACAGTGGCAGTCGCTGTGTCAGGGGCCCGGACGCGAGAGTGGACGGCGTGCTGTTGACAACACGGGACCGGAGAGGGGTGGATTGGCAAAGAGAAGGCAGGAGAAGAGTTGGGTGTGATGAGGATGAGATGTGTCTGGGCTCGCGGGTGGAGACGTCACTAGACAACCGGCTGTATGGCAATCCCCTTAACCGCGAGGGGACACGTTCCAAGACACCCAACGGGAGCCTGAGACTGCGCTTAGTACCCGACACTATATATACCACGATTTCCCTGTACATACATACCTCAAATGGAGTTCAATTTCTCACGGAGGCAGAGAAAGAGATGAACAACACTAAGTAATGATAAAGTAGGGAGCGCCTCCGACTCCTGATTTTGGCTCTGGGCATGATTTCCCCGTTCATTAGGTGGAGCCCCACACCGGGCTCTCCACTCAGCGCTGAGCCTGCTTGGGATATTCTCTCTCTCTCTCTCTCTCTCTCTGCCCCTCACACACACACACACACACACTCTCTCTCTCTCTCTCTCTCTCTCTTTCTCTCTCTCTCTCTCAAAATAAATAAATAAGTCAATTTTTTCCAGTTTAAAAAAATAACAAAATACAACCATTGGAACAATATAATGAAAGTTACGTGAACGTGGTCTGTCTCTCAAAATGTCTCGTGCTGCACTCACCCTTCTTCTTCCTCCTGTGATGCTGTGAGCTGACAAAACGCCTGTGTCAATGATGAGATAAAGTGAGGCGGGAGACGCAGGCCTTGTGACTTGGCGTCAGGCTACTATTGACCTGATGATGCTCCCGGAGGATCATCTGCTTCCGGACCCTGGTTGACCTCGGGTAACCGAAGTCCGTGGGTAAGGGGAGACGACGGTATAGGCCTGGCACTCAAGGAGAACGTTCGGGAAAGAAGCTGTAGCTAGAAAGGTAGGTGTGATGATCGTTTTTGTCGGTGGTGTCTCAGAACTATCCCCTCAACTTCTCACTTTACGTCGCGGCCCGTAGCCCGTAGTAACTCTGCTTTCTGTAATGCACAGTGCACTTGCGACCTCGGTCCGTCCTCAATTTGGTGAACGTTCCGTGCGTCCCTGAAAACAGTGAATTCGCTTTTTGAGTCTAATGTGTATCAACAATACCTTTTTACCCTTTATCTACCGATATCTGCCCTTTAATTTGGCTTACTTATGTTCAAGGCTGAAAAACACAATAAGGTCTTTTTTTTCTATTGCATTTCTATTCGAGTACCCATATGGTCTATCTGGTGTTGATTCCTCCTTCTGGATTCGATGTAATTGATCACATATACTGGTTTATGGTCTGCCTTCCCTGTACTCGAACCTCTTACCAATGTAAGGACTCCAGATGCGTTGACTGCTCTTTGCCTGTAATTCTCCCTGGCAGGGATCAGGATCGTCACCGCGGCCCACTTTTTGTTTACTTGCGGATCACCGCCTGCCCAGCCCTTTATTTGTAATGTTTAAAGCAAATGACAAGGTAGGCAAATGCATACAGTTGTTTGTAGAACCCATCCTCGAATCTTTTTAATATGGGTGTTTAATCTATTTGTACGTCCCATTCAACTAAAGTGACCCTCTGACATATGTTATGCTTTCCTGTTACGGTTTTGCGGTTTCTGCCTCCCACTAAATGGCAATGTGTTATTTTCTTTTATCTTCCACAGTGATTTGAACATGATATGGCCTGTGTTTTTGTAATGAAACAACCATTGTAAAAGCAATACACTGCAGACAAATCAGAAAGTAAAGATAAGCACAACGAAATGGAACAAGCCCAGAATCCCACCTACCCAGAGACGCCCACTGTAAACATGTTTGTGTATATCTTCCCAAATGTCTTCTAGAAATGTAAACACATCTGTATATAAACACACAATAGAATCCGCCAGGGAGTCATCCTACACATCCACTCCCGTGACCTACTTGGATGGACGGAGCACGAATGCCTTTCCTTATGAATAAGTCCCCTCTACTTAATTTTGAAAATCCCCTTATTGTGGCCCTAGTCAGGCTTCATATAGATATCTGCAAACTGCCCTTCGGCTGTGTTTGTACCGAATTCACTCCTCCTCAGCATGAATAATTAATACTGCTTTTGATGTTTGCTAATGTGATAAAAGGGGAAGAATAACGCGCATCCTGTTTTCATTCGTACGAGTGTCATACCTAGTCAAGCTCAACATTGGCATGCTTCCTTATCAGTTTTCTTTCAGGATTTAATGTATGATGAAGGTGATGTTTTGCAACTAGTCGGGAAAGGATGGATTGTTCAGCAAATGATGTGGCCACCACTGTGTTCCCATGAGGAAAAAAGGTAAAGGCTTTTTGATAAGATGCTCACCGGATGTATTTATGATGTCTTCAGAAGAACCACAGGGGCGCCTGGGTGGCTCAGTCGGTTAAGCGCCCAACTCTCAGTTTCGGCTCGGGTCGTGATCTCATGCCTCGTGGGTTCGAGCCCCTCATCGGGCTCTGCACTTGACGATGCTTCGGATCAGATCCTCTGTCTCCCTTTCCTTCTGCCCCTCCCCAGCTCATGCTCCCTCTCTCTCTGTCTCTGTCTCTGTCTCTCTCTCAGATGATTAAACGTTAAAAAACAAGAAAGAACCGCAAATCTACTGGAAGAGACATGGGCGTGTTTATAGCAGCTCACCCCTGCTCAGTGGCCCTGGCCTTGAAAGCACACGTCCCTCCGCCCCCCCGCTCGTCGTCCTTCTGGTCTGGGCTCAAGCGACACTTCCTCGGGCGGGTGGCTCATCCTCCTCTCCACCGGGCAAAGGTCACCTGGCGTATCTCATGCCTACCTCGCCTTTGCCACATTTTGGACATTTGTAAGTTACCCAAGTATTTGGAGGGTTTTTGTTTGTTTTGAGAGACAGAGAGTGCACGTGCAAGCGAGCGGGGGAGAGGGGCAGTGGGAGAGAGAGAGTCTTAAGCAGGCTCAGCGTGGAGCCCACCGTGGGGCTCAATCCCACGGCCCTGCATCCAGACCTGAGCCCAAATCAAGAGTCGGACGCTCAGCCGACTGAGCCACCCACCCTCCCCCGGAGGGCGATGCTCTCTTCTCACTTAGACAGGAAGGTGCCTAAGGTGTGAAGGAGCAAACTCTTTCCTTCACTCTTCCCTGCCGGGCAGCCTGCCAAACATTTAGCACCTTTCCGGGGGTGCTTCCTCCCATCTTTTAAAATGCACGTTAAATACTTTTTTCAACACACATTAAAGTCCCGTTGCCAGTGCACGCCCGCTGCTACCAGGGACGCTCTTGTTGTGGCTTCTACCTGCAACGCTAGGCCCGTGGGGTCTCTCGCTCACCTCCCCAAAGAGGCTCACTCCCTCTGCCTCCTTTTCTAAGGTTTGCCGGGTGTTTGGGAATTGACCTAAGGGAATGAAAAAGCAAGGGGCAGAGCATGGCAGGGCCACGAATGACCGTACTTTGTGAGACCTGAAGATGCCGCGGGTTGTCACACACGCCCGGAAACCAGACGTGCTGTCGCGCTGGTGGGGGGAGTACGTCTTCAAATGGATGACACAGGACTTTTCTCACTCCGGCCCCCGGGACCTTAGACTTAGTGGAAATATTTCCGGAACCGTAGCCAAAGCAAGCCTGCCCATCTTAGTTTTCAGGGGGACCGTGCATCTCCATCATTTTCCGTTTCTTACAGACTTTTAGTGAGGTGGCAGGAGTGAGTCCATGGCTGGGACCGAGATGTCACGTTAAGCCAGATGACGGGTTGGGAACTTAGTTGTTAATTCTCTTCAGAGCCACACTGTTCTCTGGTAACTCACTCTTTCTCCCTCTAGTTTCAAAGCTTGGCACTACGTATGTAAGACCAAGCAGAAAATGATCTAAAGGCCAAGTGGCAATTTATGACATTAACTCATTAACTCTCCTACTTGTGGAAAGGCTAGGATGAATTCAGTCCCAAAAAAAGGAAAAAAAATCAAGCTACATTTGATTCCTGGGAGTATGAGTCAGAGCACAAATACTTGGGCCCTGCTTCGCGTTAGGCGCCCTTCTCGACGCTGAGGACACAGGAAACAAACGAGTGAGACTCACTGCCCTTATGAAGCGTTCGTTCTAGCGGGGAGGGCATCCGGTGTACAAATAAACACGATGGCAGCAAGTGCATCGGCTACATTGCACCTTATTTTGAGCTGTGCTACCGAGGCTCCCAAACCCAGTAAGTCACACACATCGGCTTCTTACTCACACGCTGTGTAGGAGGCGGTGGGTTGGCCTGGTGCTGCCCCAACATGCCTTCTTGCTCCCGAAACCAGTCTGAAGGAGCAGCCCCTGCGTGGCACAAGCTGTGCTCGTGGCAGAGGGGAATGGGAGAGAGATGACCAAGAAGCCATCGTAACGCTTCTGCTGGCACTTGATGTGCTTCAGGGCCACTTATGTCTCGTTGGCCAGAGCAGAGTTCAGGGTCAACAACGGCATGGGCGATAGACTTTGTCTTCAAGAAGGAACCGCGAGCCCCATGCCAATGGACGGATGCAAGATCCTCTTACAGGGAAAGGAAGAGGCGAGGGCTAGAACTAATATAATCAGTCCCAAGTTTAAGTGCTATGGAGAAAATATGGCAGGGAGGGAGGGTTAGAGCACCCAGGCATGTGAGCATAATGGCGGGGGGGGGGGGGGCGGGGAGAAGGGGGGGCACCCAGGAAATTGGCAAATTTCAGAAAGGTATGAATGTGTTCTATTTTGCCAGTGGGATCACGACGTATGGTTGAGACTGCCGGCTGTTTACCAAGATCCATTTCCCGGTGTTGTGGGGCACAGACTTTTCTGGTCACCATTACAGTCTGGCGCGGCCACATGGTCATAAATGAGTAACTCTTTACTGGCATCTAATATCCACCGGGCGTTCGCCTTTCCTGGATTGTCTCATAAACGCCTTTTACTGTTGGCTTTTTAAAATAAATTTTGTTAATTTATTTTGAGACACGGAGGGAGGGAGAGAGAACAAGTGGGGGAGGGGCAGAGAGAGGGAGAGAGAGAGTCCCCAGCAGGCTCTGCGCTGTCAGTGCAGAGCCTGACGTAGGGCTTGAACTCACGAACCGTGAGAGCAGGACCAGAGCCAAAATCAAGAGTCAGATGCTTAACCAACGGAGCCACCCAGGCACCCCTACCGTTGGCGTCTTTTAATCCGGATCTGAACAAAGTCTACCCGTGGCATCTGGACGACATGTCTTTAAGACAGTGTTAATCTAGAATCATTCCAGCTCCCTCTTTTGTTTCTTTGCTGGATGTAAGGAAATTGTTAAATGACCTGCTAAGCGTGATGGCTTCTGTCTAGCATCAGCTGATGCCTAAAGGTAAAATATACACTCATGGCAAGACCCTCTGCTTATGCTGTTGGCCGTCCGTTCACGTTTCAATCTTGATAATTGTGAATTTTCGGCAGATCTGATCAGATCGCTTTTGTTTTCCTCCGGGCTGTGGTTGTTCCAAAGCTCAGACTAGCGTTGCTCTTTTCTTGCCGTTCGTTCACTGGGCTTGAGTTATCGGCCTTTAGTTCTTCATTTCTTTGCATTAACCTTTTAAAACTACCTGTTCAGCTTTTGAGAGTTAACATTTTATGTCTTTTTAAAAAATTGTTAAAGTTTATTTATTTTTGAGAGAGAGACACAGTGTGAGTGGGGGAGGGGCAGAGAGAGAGGGAGACCCAGAATCTGAAGCAGGCTCCAGGCTCTGAGCTGTCAGCACAGAGCCCGACGGGGGGCTCGAACTCACGCGCTGTGAGATCATGACCTGAGCCAAAGTCGGACGCTTAACCGACCGAGCCACCCAGGCGCCCCGACATTTTATGTCTTAACCCACCCATTTTTTCCACATCCTAACATCGATGAGATTGCCTGCATATATGATCATGGTGTGCAATTCCATAGGCCACGTTCTTCTCTCCGATTTGGTCTATAAGACAGTGGCGCATCTTGAGACCACAGGAGTCCTAGGTCTGATGAAAGGTACTCACTTATTTAAACTAGAGAACAGAAAGGGCCTCCCTGTGGAACTTCTACTCTTCCCTCCCAACAGTGGGTAGCTTCTATAGGGAGGGAGGTAGACTGAGAGGGGACACACGACGTTCTCAGTCTGCAGAATGGAAGTGGTTTAATACAGAACCAGAAGCTTCTATAGCTGCTGGGAGGCAGGGGGCCAAGATGAGGGAGGCAGTTTCTAGAGATGGGGGAGCACAGGGGTTGCAGGGAAGCCTGCTCAGTGGTTTCAGCCTCCTGCACGATGAAGTGGGTAAATGTCAGGACGACATCCAGAGGCCACTGGTCAAATGCACGTCTGCCTGCTGCTGACGCCAAAGGCTGTCCCAGGCAGCCACCACAGAAAAACTGCTTCTCCATCCCTTCTTCCTCCCCACTTGTGGGAGAATCTAAGCCCCCTACTGGAAAAGGGGCCTGGGAAATGCCACTTCCGGGCTGCACAGGGGAGAACTTAGGAAGGTGGGTGGGGGGCGCCTGAG
Organism: Prionailurus bengalensis; assembly: GCF_016509475.1. Lineage (NCBI taxonomy): Eukaryota > Metazoa > Chordata > Mammalia > Carnivora > Felidae > Prionailurus > Prionailurus bengalensis. The sequence continues at coordinate 14,687,537 of NC_057361.1, forward strand.
GGCTCGGTCGGTTAAGCGTCCGACTCCCGCTCGGGTCATGATCTCGCGGTCCGTGAGTTCGAGCCCCGTGTCGGGCTCTGTGCCGACAGCTCAGAGCCTGGAGCCTGTTTTAGATTCTGTGTGTCCCCCCTCTCTCTGCCCCTCCCCTGCACATGCCCTGTCTCTTTCTGTGTCAAAAATAAATACTTAAAAAAAATTTTTTTAATCTTAAAAAATATAAATAAAAAAATAATGAAAGGAACATGTAATACATTCGTCCTCCTCCCAATGGATTGGCTTCTGTACCTCACGGAGTATGTATACCCCACCCGACGTCAATGCACTTGAACGGCGAGGGCCAGCCAAAGGCAGGTGCAACAGTGACGCCAAAGGCAGAGGGGGGCTTCCTGAGGCCATAGGCTGCCCTGCCCGTCCCCTTGCCCCTGAGGGATTATTTCCCCAAACGAAGGAGCTTGATTCAGTGCTTTGGTTCTTCAGCTGAAGAGCAGGACACAGAATTACTGGAGTATTAGGACGCTTATCACTCGTGGTCGCTAGGAACCGGCTCACGTGCTGTATCACACGCATCCTGAGGCTCTCATTTCCATGAACGCTCGGTCACCTCGATTATGTTCTAGGCAGCTCGAGGGGAGGAGGCAGGTCGCTTGGTCCTCAAACGTGGCCCCTTGGGCTGCTAGCGCCGCCAAAGCCAGAGAAGATAGTCCCGTCTCTCCAGGTGCCTCTAGTATAGCAAGGACAGCGGGCGAGCTCGATCAGAGCGCATGCTCCAAGTGCATGCTCACCGTGGAGAGTTGCTTTCCAGGTTCAACTTCAACAACCTTCAGGACAAAAGAGGAGACATGTCGGGAGGTCAAGGGAGGAACACCGTCTGCCGCGCGTTCTGAACGTGAGCCCTGGGCGGCACGTCCTCCATACCCTGGAGCCCTCCCTCCCTCCCTCCCTGGGTCCGCCTCAGAGGACTTCTAAATAGAAGCCAGTCCCAGCACCTCACTGTGCGAACAGCCCCAGAATTTCACACCTATTTCAGTTACTCGGCCGACTGGGAATATAATCCCGGACGTAGCTTGAAAACGCGGTATCTTGCCTCCCGACTACATCGTGCCTAGCTAGTTATAACGTTGAGTTCCCAATCTCTAACATTACAGAAGGGCATGGCTTTTTCATGCCTACAGAGGGGGCCTGGGTTTAAGGGTGGCAAGTCCTCCTCTGGAATGCACATCTTAAGACGTTGCAACGATTAGCAATCGTGCAAAGACGAAAGCAAATGCTCCACGCGCGCAGAGGGCCGCCGAGCTCAGCTTGCGGAATTTGCCGGAAGGATGCGCCGAGAGGCAAAACCGGGGGAAAGATCGGTTTTGAAAGCCCCGACGCTTCACAAGAGCCTCACGTGGCGTGATATTCTCTGGACTAAGAGGTTACAAAGCACACAGTGCAGAACGAGAGGTTCTCAGCGAAGAGGTACCCCCGCCCCCCCCCCATTCCGGGCACTCGCGCCTCAGCCCCGGAGCCTCCGCGAGGGAGGGCCCCGTCGTCCCCGATGAACTACAAGGCCCACTGTTGCAGCGGTAGGAGCTTCTGGGTTCAAAGGCATGGAGCAGTAGCTCCTGGTGCAGGGGCGGGGGACAAGGGGTCAGACGCCGAAGGCGACTCGAGCCCAGGCCCCAGCCTCTCAGGCTTGGCCACCCGTAAGCTGGGAGAACTGGACGCACAAAGGCAGAACGGCTTCGGGCTCCCGGTGGCAGAGGAGCAGCCAGAATTGCCAGCCAGACGTGGAACTCAGGGCAGACGAGATGCGCGGGGGCACTGGCGTTTTCTGGCACGTTCGTTCCCATCATCAAGCAATACCACGGCGGGCAACAGGTTTTGAGGACAGATGTGTGAAGCTCCCCGAGGTCACGTCGCACTGCTCCCCCGGGGTCCCGTTTAAGGCCCTACGAGAGATCAGGCCCCCCTGCGAGGGATCCGCTTAAATGTAGAAGAGGGCAAGTGTTAAAACTCAAGTATTTGGACACAGAAACCCACGAACTTACTAGAGTGCCTCTTCATCAACTCTAATAAGTACGTGCATTAATGTCACGCCGTGAAAGCGAATAAACTCAAGTCTGAGGCTCTGACATTAATTATTGTGTTTTTTAAACTTTATTAAATTTTTAAATCTGAAAACTGTAAAACATAGTATTCATACAAACACACCTGAGGACTGTTCAACCGGGCACCGGCATCTTCACACAAACAATTTGAAGAAAAACCAGGTTTAAATTAGAATTCTGTCTTATAACACAAAAGGAATAACATAGATAAAATCACCCTTTAAATAGTTGCATTCTTATATAAAGTACATTTGGTTTTCTGAGAAAGAAAATGTACATTCATGCCCCTGGTGTATATTTTATTGGCATTTACAACAAATGGCTAAGACTTTTAGCACAGATTCTCATAGCTTATAAACATTACACCAAAGTTGTACAAAGTAATTACAATAAACATATAGCACCATTTCCCCTTTAAAGTTCTAACTTTAAAAATAAAGCCCAAAATGAGAAGTCAGAATCAAATATCTTCCAAAATGTAGCAGAATAAATGGCTCAGAGCTAAGCAAATTCACTAGAAACATTGCATAGGACAGAGAACTTCCCTGTGTGAAAACCAACCTACGGATTGTTTCTTATCCCCTGAAGACAAAGCTGAGAGGTAATAGTGATAGCAAATGATGCACATATTTTTTATAGAATAAAAACCTCTAACTATATAAATAGTTCACCATCACCTCTGTGGCAGTACAAAGTGCCATATTAAATTCAAAAAGAAGAGATTTACTTGTTCGTATACCTACAGGTATAGAATAATATATAAATATGGTATAGTATCCATATGAGGAATAAACACAGACAATAAAATATATATCTTATAAAAATTTGGGCACAGGTGTCTTCATATAGAGATGTGAGGAATGAATGCCCAGTTAAATGTCTACGCTTAGCGAAAATATGTAACGTTTTTAATAGGTATATTATTGAAAAAAAATTAACCTGACTCCATCCAAACCACCCTTGTAGTATAATATCTCCTGCATAAAACAACCATTCTATGTATCCTATAATTGTTCAAAATTTATCAAAAACTGATTAAGAACACTTTATGAAAGCTTATAAGGTTGCTTTTTTTCTTTAAATATGAATACAACATACAGAGAAATAATAACAAAAGGAAAATAATTTATATGGCTTTCCCTTTCTGGAAACTGGCAGAACACAAACAAAATGGCAGTAACAGACATAAAATATTGGGAGAAAGATAATGTCTGCAGTTGCATCTTTAAATTCTCTTCTAAGGAAAACTTCTCATGGATTTTATGAGAGAACTTGTCAGTCCCTGATACTTTCCCCTTTGGGATTCAGCTGTTTTGGTTCTATATATAAACATTAACTGAAATCAAAGGTGTTTCTCTGTTTCCAGCATGAAATAAATTTGTAAACTGTGCAATAAAATGATAAATTTTCAACTGTAAAATAAGAAAAAGACATAAAGAACTCCCAATTTGAATATACTACTACTAACGTTAAACGGTTTTTAAAGTAGAGTGAACTATAACGTTGTTTTGCGATTCTGGATATACATACTTTTAGAGGAACTGTCTACCAAACAAAAGCTGCTAGGAGAATAAAAACATTTTTAAATTACAAGTTATGAGGACAACTGAGAATTGTGTCCAATCTCAACATACAATTTTGTTTTAGTTGTATTTTCCTTCTTTAAGTTTTTCAATGTAGTAACACAACTTTAATGCCGGGCCCAGCTTCAGCCCCATGTACTTCATCATCACCTCACTCTTGAGGAGTAGCAGAGCCTTCCCATCAATTTCCTATAGAGAAAGGAAACTATGATTAATGATGCATTCCTACCTTGTCAAGTTATTTCTATATAAGAACATGTAAAATAGAGGGCAGTTGTACATTCTCGATATATATTCTCTGAACATTATTTCCTGAGAACTATTAAAAATATAATTTCTACAGCAAGACATCATTTGACAATTTTTAAGTTTACTTCAAATTTTAAGAAAAAGGAAATTTAATCCAGTATCTTTCAGAAATGGCCTAAGCATCAAGCTGTCTGATTTTAAGTACTGTGTGTTGAATACAATACTACCTACCTATGACAAAGAGTAGAAAACTATGAATTGTAGAAACAAATTTCAGACGGTCATTAACTTTCTTAAAAAGGCTGGGAATATGAGTATGTCAGCATCAATGCAAACTATAAATGTGCTATATACACAGTGTTGTCTTTATGTTGAAAGCGAATTAGTTAGTTGTCTGAAGCTAATTAAATGCTAAAACTACTGATTTTCTTAGAATACTGAAAAGGACGTAAGATATTTGGTCACTGATTTCTCAGAAAAGACTATAAACATTACTTAATAGACACAAGGCATCCTCCTAAAATTTCTTTATTTCCTTAGTTAACCAGTTTATGTCACAGAAGCATATTATTTGGGATTAACGAGCTCCTATTTAAAATAAAACTGCATTTAATCTTACAGTTGCTGGACTCATTGGGCATCATTAACAAGGAAGATACCCTGTCACAGCTTGTGGTTACCCCCTCCTACTCACGGTCCTGGGGCAAAGCAGGAGGAGAGGGGAGGAGGATCCTTGTGGGAGAAGACATCTGAGAGTGGCCATGTTGAATCATCTTCCCTGGAGAACTTGAAGACTTGTAGTACTTTAGGTACTCGAGTACCCGTTTAAAGCACAGATCCAGCCTCTACCTTTTAAGAAGCTAACTTTGGGCCAAGTAAGCTTTCTCACATATGGAAAAAAATCAGTTGATAGGGTTCCCCCACCATCCACACTAATCAGCATCCATCCAACTGAAGGGCCTGCACAGAGGTCATTGAAAGGCATTACGGCAGGAAAACCGGATCAAAAGATACATTACATGTTGCCTGAAGAGGTCGGCGAGGGGGCCTGATATTTGAGGATCTTTATGTTTCATAAACTGTATCACTTCATCCACAGACCAGGTTGAAGGGTCCTTAGAGAAGCCTTGTTTCAGGACACTGGGATCAGGTACAGCTATATAACTTGGAGCTTCAATGGGGGGGAAAAAAGACAAATCATACTTGACCTGATCATTATCCTGAAAGAAGAGATGTTAGGTAGGGAGAGATGGTCTCTCATTCCTGGAACCTTCTAGTAAGCACCCCAGCAAGGACCCGGGACTCTAAGTGTAGAATCCAGGGCAAGTCTAGCTAGAGGTGACCTGAGGATGGCTACCCAAGAGTACCCCATCTGACCTCCCCCGAAAACAAAAGCAGCTTCAGAATTTACCCTAAAGTTTCAAAAATCATAAAACAGACTGAGCAATCTGAGGCTTTGTTGGCCACAGGCAAAGACAGCAAAAGATCTGTTGCTTGGGTTAAATTAGGTTAATCTAAGTTAACCTATTACTCTCTTTAAGTATTTCGATGAATTTCTCTCAATCTCCCTCCTCTTAGTATGTCTAGACTAGGTTTCTCTTACCAGCTAAATACAATGGCAAGTCTCCAGATTTGGTTTTCTAATTGCTTACATTTATTCACTTTAATCAATGAATTTCAATAACCCCATTATCTTTGAGAACCAAATTAGTTTTTACTGAATCTCTCCCATGTATTCAATATGGATATTTTTAGCATCACTTTGCTTTTTAAATTCCTGTCTCTAATGGCTTAAATGCTTCTCTGAATTTTGAAGAAAGGAGGATTATTTTCTGCTTGGCTAGGTCAGAAGTAACTTTAACATTATATTGAATACCTCTCTCAAGTTTAATTGCATGGTAACAGATATTCTGGTTGAATGTTTCAGGTCAAAAAAAAGAAATAATTGAGACAGAGAATAAATTAAACACTCATACTTCAAAAAGTTTTAGGTGTGCTGTTCACCAAGTTGTGCTATAATTTCTTTGTGTCCAGACAAGTATTCATTTACTCAACCAGAGTGGCTTGACTCTCTAAAGTTTAATGTGTGACAGAAGAGAGTTTTGTAATTTGCTAGGAAGATCTGTTTCTTTAAACAAGGACCGTCAACACAGATTTGGGTTTTTTTGTTTTTGGTATGAATTAACCAAAGATATACTTTTTCTCTCCTATCTGGGCTCCAGCCATTTTAGGGGCATTTTGATATTTACCCAGGTAAAGGGCAAAGAAAAACAGAAGATAAAAGAACTCACAATGGTAAGTTTTTTTTATGTGTAGCTCAAAAGCATATTTGTTTTCTCTTTCACTATTGCAACTTCAATGTGAAACAACAACTCTTTACTAAAATACATCCTCCCTTCCACTTGTCAGAGATAAAATTGTTGGTCATATCTACCAAGAAATGCCGCTGGGCTGTGTCAACCCAAATGAAAATGACGACGGTGTATAGACCATGCCATGCCTAAGGCATTTTAACAATTTAGACAGAAAAGTCTTCTCCTTTAGCTCAAGAAAGACTCAATTTGAGATTAAGAAGTTACTGGCAAAGCTAATCAATACCTCTAAATTAACTTTTTTGTGGGATTTCTGGTTTACGTCATCAGAATCTGATATAGTTAGGTCTCAAATAACATGTAACTTGTTTCAAAGATTACAACAGAAAACCTATAGGCAAAGATATAATTTATGGTATAAAGCTATAATTTTATGTTAAAACTGTAAGATCATCTATTTTTAATCCATTATGGAAAAATAATTTAAGTGGGCCTGCATCTTCAAAACAATCATAATTGCAAACATTAGTGTTATTCTCAATAATTACATGAAATAAACTATGTGAAAAATAAAGTTCAGTCATGCTTTTTTTCATGAATGGCTTTGTCTTACATACACTAAATGTTTCTGAAACAAATAAAATGAAAGTGATTTGATTTTATCCACGACAATGTTACTGGACTTCTTTCCTAAAATAAAAATAAACAATTTATTTCATTCAAATAATGGGGCAGGGCAGAGGGCTGTGAAAGCATCACCGGCAACCGGGGGGACTCAGCCTTAAGTAACAGTTCCAAAACCTTAAAGAAAGTAATAGTAATGACATGTCTAGACACTTTTCAAGTGAAATGCTTACCTATTCTCTGGAGATGGAAGCAGCCCAGAAGTTAAGTGTACGGCCTGGGGCCAGAGCACCTGGATTCAAGGACTGACCCAGCCACTTTCTAGCTGGGGACCTTAGACAAGTGACTTCTCAGATTTCTCACAGAAAAATGTTTACAGGCACATACATCTCAAGGAATTATTGTAAAGATGTACTGTATAAGGCTATGTAAAATATTATGCACCTGGCACATGGCAGACAGTGATGAAGATGATGCTGGTTTCTATCATTAATAATAGAAAATTACTAGTAAGTAATGTTATTACTATTAGTCTTTTCACTCCTGGAAAGACCAGAAACTAGCCTTCTCCAGCCCAAATACAGGCTACTTTGGTATGCTTAGGCATACATTTGAAAGTGAGATATTCAGCATCGGAGGTAACCTCTTATAGCCTTTTACTGAGGCGGCCCGTCTTCAAAAGCTCGTGTTTTGTGAAAATACTTAAAATTCCAGCTATGTTATCCCTTTATGGAATAAACATCTATTGTCAGACTCCTTGCAAACGTCACTCTGAAAGCAGAGGCAATCTACATGGGGTGGGAGATGGAAGGGGACGACATGAAATATGTCATAGCATGTATGCAGTGCAGTTGCCCGTAGATAATATCCATGATAAAAAGCAACTGAGTCAGACAGTTCCTACTGCCTTCACTGCTCACCTTACCTAGATGCCTACCAGGGCAAAAAGGATAGAACACTTATTCTCACCCTTAACCCACCTCACCCCACCTCTACCCCTACCCCCACCCTCTTAGTGCTTAAAATGGTAAAGGGCAGCTATCTTTGCACATGGAAAACTATGCTGGCTCTTTCCAAATGGCAAGATGCTGCTGCCGTGTTTACACATATTAAATACTCCTGGTGGGTCTGAGGGAGTAACCGAGGGTGTGGAGAATGGAGAAATGGCTGCAGCAACAGAATATCAGAACCCAGATCTGGGAGTCACACACAGGCTAGGGCCAGGAAAGGTCTCTTCTGACAAGGAAGAGAGTACATCAAAAAGGAGAGGGAGTACATCGTTCCAAGCCTCAGTGTCACAGAAGGTTTGTTTGTGAGTCCAGACAGTAGCCAATGAAATGATAAATTACAAGGGAACCATTAATAAGAACCATGAATTAAGAAGTCTCTGTGAGAGACATGGTTGGTGATCCAGATCCCCAAAGACAGTTCTATGCTGCCATGAGGATCAGAGCCATCTGTACTGGCCTGATCCTGACAGTGACATAAATAGGGAGGACTCAAACTCCTTAATTTTGGCACTTTCTCCAATGTCATACACTCTCAGGGGATATTTTTGGGCATGGAAAACTTGAGGAGTAAAGGAACACACTGGTTGAGAATCACTGTTTTTAAATATACCTTCACTTTTCTTCTGCGTTTGGAATTTAACTTCATGTTGACTGCTCTTGGTAGATTTAGTTCCCACCAGTGCTGAACTTGAGGGGCCTGGCACACTTGGAGAAAAATCCCTGGAGACTGCAGTGTGAGCGCTTACAGGATTTCTGCTGTCAGGAGTTACAGAACTTGCTGGACTTAGTGGTGGGCTTTTGGAATCTTCAGGAAGCTTCTCCTCCTTGGGCATGCCATTTCCTTCAGAAGACAATGATTCTTCTAAAAGAAAAAAAGACAAAGGCAATTATCTTCAGTAGACTTACAGCTTAAATACTTTCAAAGGTCAAAAGATCTTGTCATCTTCAACAGGCCACTTAAGCCATGCTATACTGAACCACAAACCTCTAAACACAAAGTACATGGCCATCCCCTTCTTGGCATTCTCAGTAATGGACACCGTCTTAACATCCAAATTGATTCCATGACATCACCTGTTTCTCATGGCAACTGTCCCTTGCCAGTCTTGCCACCAAGGCTGTCAACACCTCACTAAAGCATTCATTTTTAAGAATGCAGTTCTCCACAAATATTTGTTATAATATGACCACACAGTTGGCTCTAACATTTGCTTACTACTTGGGCACTTAAAACTTTCACTGGAGGGCACCTGGGTGGCTCCGTTAAGCATCCGACTCCTGATTTCAGCTCAGGTCATGATCTCACGGTTCGAGAGTTTGAGCCCCACATCAGGTTCTGCGCTGACAGCGTGAAGCCTGCTTGGGATTCTCTCTCCCTGCCCCTCCCTGGCTCACACCTACTGTCTCTCAAAAATAAAAAAAATTAATATTAAAAAGCAAATTTCACTGGAGAAAGGTACTAGGTTTTTCTAATCTTCTTTTATGAGCTTTCAGCAACAAAGCTGAATGGAAAATGTTACTATAATTTTTTTTTTATCTAAGGAGAAACGACAACTGTGCGCTTCTGAAGGGAATGAAACACTCCACAAAGCTGCCAAAGCAGTAGCCTGATTGCTAAACTGATTTGAGCAAATATATACCCCCACCCAAGAGCATACAGTAAGTGGTAGTACAGTGACTTTTCTTCCCACTCCTGGGATGTATAAATACTATTTACCTGTAGAAGCATGCACCTTTGTTTTGGGGAACTTAGGTGACACAGGAACAACATAAGGTAAAGGTTCCTGAGAAGGCCGTTTGGGGCTTTTCTTTTCTGTTAGGTCTTCTTTTACTGTTTTTAAAAAAAAGGTGTCTGTTATAACTAATTAACATTCCTCAAGCATTGTCAGATCATCAGCATATAACACTTTTGTTTCCAAATCATCTGCCTACTATAACTTCATCAATAATTTATCAATTACTTGATTGTTTATGAATAATGTGTGTTCATTTCATCCTGTTATATATTTCATTGACATCATATTCAAGAGCTAAAAGCATTATGTCTAGGCATCATTTATTCTAGGGTCATCACATCTCTCTAAATACCTCAGGAAGCAGTAAGAAAATCAATTATACCGTGTCAAAAGGCCTGGGAAAATTATTCTCATCAACAAGAAAAGTTAAGAATTCAGAAAAGGAGAAGACAGGGTACAATGGACATCCCATTTTACACACAACAATCGTGGCCTAGAGCTACCCTTACTATATACTCTACAGATTATTAAACCAAACGCATTTCTACCTAAAGGACTACTCTTTAAGGCATGATCCTGAAAGTAATGACATATCAAATTATCAATTACACTCTAAAAATCAATCAATATCTTGATTTAAACCTCAACTAAAAGGAAAAATTAAGTATAATAGAAATCTAAAAAGTCTGATAATAGAACTTGAGTGAGAAGAAATATTACAATAAGAAAGTACCAAAGTCAAACTTTATCTGGTTCAAGAGGGCTGGGGGCCAGGGGATGCTTCTTAAGATCACCTGATAAGCAACCTTTAGCCATCTGGTTACTGACTGATTACTGAAGAGTCTAAGAGAGCTCTTACCACTTGATTTTATTTTTAATCATGAACTACAAAATTACACAAAACATATTTCAGTGAATGACGAATATTTCTACAAATAGGACATTTAAATTCTTATAAAGAATTTAATTGACGGGGTGCCTGGATGGCGCAGTCGGTTAAGCGGCCGACTTCAGCCAGGTCACGATCTCGCGGTCCTTGAGTTCGAGCCCCGCATCAGGCTCTGGGCGGATGGCTCAGAGCCTGGAGCCTGTTTCCGATTCTGTGTCTCCCTCTCTCTCTCTCTGCCCCTCCCCCATTCATGCTCTGTCTCTCTCTGTCCCAAAAAAAAAAAAACGTTAAAAAAAAATTAAAAAAAAAAAAAGAATTTAATTGACTCTCTTTTGACTCTTTTCATATCCATTATTAAATGGACACAGAAAAGTCAAATACTAACATTTAGTTTTTTATAGATGTTTGTTTACCTCAGATTCTTAGCAAGATCAGAAAAACTTTACTCATCTTTTACTTGTAATATTCTAATGCTTTATGAAAAATTTATGAAGTTGGTATATGGATTACTATCTGAGGCTGATAAAATATAAAAATGAGTCTTAATTTCTGCTTCTGGATATCGTAGAAATAACCTCAGGCATGAAATTGTTCCTGCAGAGATAACCAGAAAAAAGCAGGTAATTCACGAAGTAATTTAAAAGGCATCATCTCGAGGCACTTCCAGGATGACTGATTAAGGATCTCCAAAAATCCATTTCTTCATAAAAATAATGAAGACATTGGCAAAATTACCTTTTCCAAAAACTCTGGACATTAAGTAAAAGCTTACAACAATCGTAAAAGCATCTGTTCAAGAAAAAAATGGCTAAATGTCAGAACAGTAAATTCTGTGCCATTTTAGCTTCCCTAACATCATCCCCTTCACTCAGTTTTGCAGCAGCTTTGTAAACCAACAGGTTCACAACTACCGGAGCTATGAAAACCAGCAGCCTAGTAGTCACTGGAGGCAGCACAATGGGTTTGGAGCTCCCACAAGGCCCTATCCCCAGAGAACTGTCACTATTTGACCAATCTTGAAGCTCAATGAAAAGCTCTGATCTCAGGGCTTGTTTTATTTGACCTAAATCAGAGCCTACTCTGTGTGAACAGCCCTATCTCCAAGACATCCCTCAAAAAAACAAAACAAAACAAAGCACCCCAAAGTAGCAATTATTTAACAATGCAGCTGCCCGAGCCAGCATTACCAGCTGGGGCTCACAAGAAGTTGACCAAAAAGCTTAAAAAACCAAACCAAACCAAACCAAACCAAAAACCCTGGAAAATAAAATGTCCATTAGGAGACTTTGAAAAACATGGAGATATTCCTGGGAATCTAGAAGGCCATATGCATGTGCAAGGCTGTATCCATGTCCAGGAAAGACCTAAGAAGGTCTTAATCTTTCATTTCTTGCTAACCTTGAGGCTCTGCACAAAGCAGACTTACAAACTGCTTCCTGGAGTGTTCAAGGTAAATTCTAGCACATACACAGAACTACGTGGCAAAGGACGGGGAAAAGACCAGTTGCAGGCATTTATGGAAATCCCTGTCCAATCATTTGCTGAAAACTAAGCTAAATGAGCAGACTTCAGTGACCACATATAACAAATGAGCACAGGAAGTCATTAAGTTAGTCCAGGAAAGTCACTATACAAACAGCACCAGCAACAACAAACCCTAGGGAAGGGGAGAAAAGCTGATTTTCAGAGTTATTGCTTTACCCTATTTTTAAATGCCCAGTTTTCAACTAAAAAATTAGGAGACATGCAGAGAAACAGAAAAGTATGGCCCATACAAAGAGGGGAAAATATGTCAGTGGAAACTGTCTCTGAGGAAGCCCAGATACTGGACTTAGTAGACAAGGACTTTAAATCAGCGATTCTATTTATGTTCAAAGAACTAATAATAATAATAATAATAATAATAATAATAATATCCAAAGAACTAAAGGATAATATGAGAACAATATCTCACCAAATAGGGACAATCAATATAAAAATTACAAAAAAGAAGGATATTGAAATTTAGGACTTGAAAAGTAGTATAGATGAAATGAAAAATTCACTAGATGGGCTCAACAGCAGCTTTGAACTAACACAAGAAAGAACCAGCAGATTTAAAGAAATGTCAAATGAAATTATACAGTCTAAGGAACAGAAAGAAAAAAGAATGAGGAAAAATGAACAGACCCCAGAGACCTATAGGATACCATCAAGGACACCAAAACACACATAATGAGAGAGTTTCAGAAGGAGAGGTGACAGAGAGAAAAGGACAGAAAGAACATTTGAAAAAATAATGGCTGTTTCCCAAATTTGATGAAAAACATTGACCCGAATATCCAAAAACCTCAACAACCTCCAACCAGGAAAAATTCAAAGATATCCACACGTAAAAAAAAACAGACAAACTAATCAAAAGCAAAAAACAAAGAGAATCTTGAAATCAGCAAGAGAAAAGCAAGTCTTCATGTAAAAGAGATCCTTGATAAGATTAACAACTGCCTTTTCATCAGGAACTACAGAGGCTACCAGGAAGTGGGATGACATTCAAATTGACAAAAAGACAGTCAACTAAGAATTCGACATCCAGCAAAACTAACCTTTAAAAAATGAAGGAGAAATAAGAAATTCCTCACGTTTTTAAACAGCTCACAAGTGAGAAGATTCCTCACTTAAACAGCTTATGAAATGACATTCAACAGCAATTCAAATCCACATAAAAAAACAAAGAGTACCAGTAAATTTATTTGTGTTTGTAACTCTTTTCTTCTCCTTCTTCCTTTAAAAAAACAACTAGGGGCACCTGGCTAGCTCAGAAAGTAGAGCATGCAACTCTTGATCACAGGGTCATTAGCTCAAGCCCCACATTGGGCAGAGAGCTTACTTTAAAAAATAAAAAACATGGTAATAAAAAAAATGAAAAAACAACAATTAAAAAATTGTATTTGGGGGCTTATAATGTATAAAATATAATTTGGCAATAAAAGAACAAAGAAGGGGGCAGGAAATAGAGCTGTAGTGGAGCAAAGTTTTTGCATAATATTAAAATTAAGTTGGGGGGCGCCTGGGTGGCGCAGTCGGTTAAGCGTCCGACTTCAGCCAGGTCACGATCTCGCGGTCCGTGAGTTAGAGCCCCACGTCAGGCTCTGGGCTGATGGCTCGGAGCCTGTTTCCGATTCTGTGTCTCCCTCTCTCTCTGCCCCTCCCCCGTTCATGCTCTGTCTCTCTCTGTCCCAAAAATAAATAAAAACGTTGAAAAAAAAATTAAAAAAAAATAAAATAAAATAAAATTAAGTTGGTATTAATCCAAACTAGACTGTTTTAAATTAAGATGTTAATTGTGATCCCCAAGGCAACTACTAAGAAGATAACTCCTGGACAGAAAAGAAAAAAAAAAAGAACTCAATAAATTTAGTAAAAGGAACAAGGGAATTAAGATGGTATACAAAAAACCATCTATTTCAAACAAACAATAAAAAGAAAGTAATGGAAGAAAAGACCAAAAGAAACCTAAGATATACAGAAAACAAGTAACAAAATTGTAGATGTAAATCCTACCTTATGAATGAATGAATAAAAAATAAATAAATCCTACCTTACTAGTAATTATATTAACTGTGCATAAGAAAATACTCCAGTAAAAAAAAAAAATCAGATTAGCAGAATGGATTAAAAGAAATGTTCCAATTACATACTTAAATACAAAAGACAGACTTTAAATTCAAATACACAAATAAGTTCATAGAAAAAGACTGAGAAAAAATATACCATACAAACAGTACTTAAAACTGGAGTGGCTATACTAATATCAGACAAAATACACTTTAAGAAAATCCTAAGAAATTCACACATACAAAAACTCCAATGAGAACAAATAAATTCAGCAAGACCACAGAATACAAGATTAATAATAAAAAAATCAATTGTATCTCTATACACTTGCAATGAACAATCCCAAAATTAAGGAAATAATTCCACTTATAATAATGTTAAGAAGAATAAAATGTTTCAGGATGAATTTATCAAAAGAAGTGCCAGATGTCCTTTCTGAAAACTACAAAATACTGTTGAAATAAATTAAGTGAGACCTAAATAAATAGACATCCCATGTTCATGAACTAGGAGACTCAGTATTATTACAGGGCAATAATCCCTAAAATGATCTACAGATTCAACACACTCTCTATTAAAATTCCAGCTGGCTTCTTTGCAGAAATTGACAAGCTGATCTTAAAATTCATAAGGAAACCCAGACTTGCCCAAACGATTTTGAAAAAGGAGAACAAAGTTGGAAAACACATACTTCCCAATCTCAAAACTTACTACAAAAAGCTATGGTAACCAAGACAGTGTGGTACTGCCATGAGGATTGACATACAGATCAATAAAATACAAAGTCCAGAAATAAATCCATACATTTTGACAAGGGTGCAAAGACAAGTCAATAGGGAAAGAGTAGTCTTTTAACAAATGGTGCTGGGACAACTAGATATCCAAATGTGAAAGCATGAAATTGGACCCTCTACCTCACTACATATAGAAAAATTAATTCAAAATAGATCAATAATCTAAATACACAGCTAAATCTATAAAATTCTTAGGAGAAAATACAGAGGTAAATCTTTGTGAACTTTTACTAAGGAGTATTTTCTTAGGCATGACACCAAAAGTACAAGAAACAAAAGAAAAAATAGATAAAATGGACTTCGTTGAAATTACAAAGTTTTGTGCTTCAAAGGACACCATCAAGAAAGTGAAAGGACAATCTACAGAATGGAAGAAAATATGTGCAAAGCGTATTTCTGATAGGAACTTATATCCAGAATATATAAAGACTCTTTATATATAACAACTACAATATGATATATACCAGGAACAAATATATTTTATTTCTGTGCAATAAAAAAACAAGGAACCCAATTAAAAATAGACAAAGGATTTAAATAGACATTTCTCCAAAGATCACAAATCGCCAGTAAGCACATGAAAAGATGCAAACAACCTCAGCCATTAGGGAAACGCAAATCAAACCATGGGATACTTTTCAGGTTTTGATTCTCAAGTTCATTATGAATATAAGAATTTATTTTCTTGTTTCGAATGAACAAAAACAACTATATATTATATATGTCTAGTTCATTGTGGCTACTTTGAGGAGGACACAAGGAAAACCTGAATGATACAAGATTCTCAAGTTAATTATAAAATGTAATAGAAATATAGAAGCACAGTATAAAATTTTACATTTTCTCTCACCTGGTACACTTTTATCAAGCTCTGTAGGACTCTGAGTATTACCTCTGTAAGAGCTAAAGGGCTGGCTACTCAAAAGGTTATCACACTGCAGGCTGTGGCACAAGGTCTCAAGAAAGCGAAGGGCAAATGATGCACTATTCACTGGAGGGAGCTGGACAGAATGAGTCTCCCCATCAAAGGAGGCTATCGGGGGGAAAAGAGATGTCAGTTACATCATAGAAAGATGAAAACTACAACAACGAAAAAAAGCCATCAATTTAGGGAATGTATTATAAATGTAATTTGTGGTTTTTGTAATTTACAAAAGAATAATCTTAAATTATAAAGTTCCTCTCATTAAAACATAAGAGCCTGTATTGGTAAAAGCATTCTCATTTAAAAATATTCATAAGGCAAACAACAACAGCATCAGCAGCAGCAACCCAATGATGTATAATAACACTTCCTGCTATTCCAAGCATTCTGTGGGTATAAATATAGTATCTGATCAGACAATCATGAAAGCCAGCTGTATCTTATCTCCTAAGCTTTCTTAATCACATTTTCATTTAGAGCCTCTTATAGATCAGTCTGTTTTCTAAAAACATTAAAATATATTATCAACCGGGGCGCCTGGGTGGCGCAGTCGGTTAAGCGTCCGACTTCAGTCAGGTCACGATCTCGCGGTCCGTGAGTTCGAGCCCCGCGTCGGGCTCTGGGCTGATGGCTTGATGGCTCAGAGCCTGGAGCCTGTTTCCGATTCTGTGTCTCCCTCTCTCTCTGCCCCTCCCCCGTTCATGCTCTGTCTCTCTCTGTCCCAAAAATAAATAAATGTTGAAAAAAAAAAAATTTTAAATATATTATCAACCAAGTTATTTTGTCTATAGTGAACTTAATATAGCATATAAAAAAAACTTTTACCTCAATTTACAGTATGACTCTGACATTACTTGTCTATTTTGAACATAAAGTTAAACTTTTCAAACCAGAGTTAAAAGTCTATAGACATATAATTATATAAATATTCTATTATATCAATATAAGCATGCCAATATTATAAATAGCTCATAGACTATAAGTATTATAAAATAACCTGTATATTATAAAATCTTTGCCTTCTCAAAACCTAAAATCAAATCTGGAAGAAAAACTGAGTAAAGGATTAGATGAGCATACCAGTTATCACTTCTCCTCCACGATGATCTGGCTTAAGAAATCCAAAAACAGTCTTGCTTTGAAAGGCACAATCCACACAGGCCTGCACAGTCCTCCGGAGCACCACATTCACTGGGCCTGGACCAAAGTGGTCAGGCAGTTGCTGGATTTTCTTCTGATCCAGGTGAGGACCAGAGTTTCCATGTTTGTTTACATAGACACAGACTTGAGGAAACAGGTGTATACAAAAATAACAAACAGACTGGTTAAAAGCAACATAAACACTACGTAATTACTATATCCCACTAACCACACTTCAAAGAGAACCCAAATATAGTTAGTATCAATGACCATTTCTGCTACCTAAAAATACATATGTAAACGTCTTTTCACATTTGTATAAAGATATTCAATCTAGAAAGAAATAATCCAAATGCTTATTCAATTTTCTAGAATTCTGCCTAAACTTATAATAAAAACTATCCAAGTTTAGTAGCATCATAAAACAATTCTTTACACATTTCCACATCACATAAAATGGTATGAAGATAAATATTTTCATCTTTCAACTGTACACACAGTGTAAGAATTTTCTTTCAAAATTGGTCACAACTCCTTCTTAGACTGGTTATTTTAAATCACCAACACCGCACCTTCATTATATTTTCTAAAGTAACCCAAATAATTTAAGATACATGCCACACAGTAAGTTCTAATGACCTAGAGCAATTTTTTTCATTAACTTAAGGAAAAAAAAATGGTCTTTATATATATGCCAAGGTTCACTGAAGAAAATCCAAAATTAAATGCTTTCCTTAGTATAATAAAAGCTTATGATTTATATTTTTTAAATGTTTATTTATTTATTTTGAGAGAGAAACAGAGTACGAGTGGAGGTGGGGCAGAGGGGGAGAGACAGAATCCCAAGCAGACTCCGTTCTGTCTGCACAAAGCCCAACACAGGGCTTGATCTCACAGACTGTGAGATCATGACCTGAGCCAAAATCAAAAGTCGGAGGCTTAACCTACTGAGCCACCCAGGCGCTCCAAGCATATGAATGAGAAACAAATCATCTATAATCATGCAAATGTCACGTTTCCATAACAGTTCTTCCCTGGGAATCAATAAATCTAAATCAACATACAATGTAACAATATGAGGTTGTATTATTACCAAACACAAAATATACTGTCCCCCTAAATCAAGAAGCACATTATTTTCATTCATCATTTAATTTATACTGCCCAATTTTATATATAGTCTATATTCAGTACAATAAAAACCCATTAATCTCACTTTCACTATTTTGAAATATATGATAATTCAACTTTGTGGCAACAGCCAGAGGAAGGATGGACTCTTATCACAGAAATGAAACAGCTATTAAAAACTTAACCCATGGTGGGGCACCTCAGTGGCTCAGTTGGTTAAGCGTCCTGACTTCAGCTCAGGTCATGATCTCACAGTTGGGGAGTTCAAGCCCCATGTCGGGCTCTCTGCTGTCACTCAGAGCCTGGAGCCTACTTCGGATTCTATGCCTCCCTCTCTCCCTCTCTCTCTGCCCCTCCCCCACCCGTGCGCACATGCGCACTCTCTCTCAAAAATAAATAAACATTAAAAAATCTTAAGCCATGGACAAAACCCTACTGAACACAAGTGAAGCTAAACAAAGATTTCAATGTTTTATCTCCTTTGCATTATACTCATTTAGTCTTTCCTGCTAATGGCCTAAAAATCGGAAATAATAAACTGAGTATGTTACAATAATCTTTAGGTGATCTTTTCTACTTCAAAAAGTAATCTCTTTTTAGTGAGGAAAGTAAAACTGGGAGAAAAATCAACAGAACAGAAAAGTATAAGGGAGATAAAGATCTAGGAGAAAAAGCAATAGTACATGCTTTTAAAAAAAGGAAGGGAACAAGAAAACGTACAAGAGATGACAAATAAAAGGGGGATTGTTCAATCTAGGTCTGTGTCATTTCATACTCTTCACATAACAGAGAATAACTTAAAGTCATCATGCCCCTTGACAGGCAAGGATCTGTCAAGATTTTAAAAGGCATTTTATTTTTTTTAATGTTTATTTATTTTTGAGACAGAGAGAGGCAGAGCATGAACAGGGGAGGGTCAGAGAGAGGAAGACACAGAATCTGAAACAGGCTCCAGGCTCTGAGCTGTCAGCACAGAGCCCGACGCGGGGCTCAAACTCACGGACCGCGAGATCATGACCTGAGCCGAAGTCGGCCGCTTAACCCACTGAGCCACCCAAGGCGCCCCTTAAAAGGCATTTTAAAAAGATTTGAGGTAGCTTTAAAATTACACACAAGACAAAAAGACATCATGAAATAAGGGAAGACAAAAACAGATCTGACAACGATGTAAATTTTGTAAATCTTACTAAGATGGATAAAATACTTTAAGAGTACTGAATTTTCAACTGATTTGTGTAAACAGTTTTTCCTTAACATCAAAATGAATAACCAGAATTTAAAAATACTTTAATATGAAAAATGCTTCAAAAATGTGATTATCAGCATCTTGTTCTCCTCTTATTTTAGTCCTCAGACTTCAAAGACACTAAAATAACACAGAGTAAAAGATTAGTAATTTTATACTCTCTAAAAAATACTAATTTACCTGTAGACATCACTATTTTAGATGTTCCAGGAGTGGCATCCCTATTATAAGCACGACGATCTCTGATCAGGGAATTTATAGAAGCTGAAGATGTAGAACACAAAACAGGAAAATATTTTTCCTGTAAAAAAAAAAAAAAGCACAAGTATACATTACACATTTTTAAAAATTCCTAAAGACAGAGGTGAAAAAATTATCAGCCTCACTGGTTCACAAATGATCAGCTGTCTGAAGCCCTTGGGGTTGGAAACCCCTGTGTGTGTCACAAGCTACAGTACTTTCCAAACTGTGCTCTCAGAAGGGCCCATGAGCTGGTCAAGTAGGAGAGGAAGAAACCAACAGGCTGGAATTCTCAGGGTTATCCCTCCTCCAACTGGTCACGCCTTAGCCAAAATAGTTCACTCTATAAAACTTGTTTTATTTTCTGAGGTTCCCTGTACAACTATTTTTTTCACACCACTAAAGAAAAGCCTGTAAATCTAATCCAGCAATACATCGAATGGGGTAGGGGACCTCAACAAAGCAGAGGACAGAGTTTATCTTTACAAAGCAGTCACTTATCTGGTTTTTACTGTATCTAGCCTGCATTTCTCCATATTATATGTGATAATTTTTAAAAAATTATAAGTGGCTTGCTAAAGTCCATATAAAATTATGTCTATTATATTTGGTAAAAACCAAACGCCTTCTGGACATTGTTAAATATCACTCGCATTTTGTTTATTATGTATCAACTCTTGGAGTTTTCTTGGAGCTACCTTCAAACATGACTCTCCAATGTCAGAGAAGGAGCTCTTATACCTAGAAAAGGTAATAATAGAGGATACTTTTATTTTTTAATGTTTATTTTTGAGAGACAGAGAGAGACAGAGCACAGGTGGGGGAGGGGCAGAGAGAGAAGGAGACACAGAATCTGAAGCAGGCTCCAGGCTCCGAGCTGTCAGCACAGAGCCCAACATGGGGCTCCGACTCAGGAACCAAGAGATCTGACCTGAGCTGAAGTCAGATGCTTAACTAACTGAGCCACCCAGGTGCCCCTAATAGAGGATATTTTAAAAGCAGGGATAAAGGAGGATAAAATAGGATAACATTCAATATTGTTGGATTTTCCTTATTTGTTTAAATTAATGACTGTCATTGGGGTTCTCTGTATCCCAGTAAATCATATTATTTTTAAGTACTGAACTATAATTACTGTGTTGATATATTATTGTTCTTACAATATTTTAAAAATCTGAAATCTGAATCCTATGTCTTAAGACATACCAAGATATAGTATGCTTGCATTAGCTATTTATATTGAATAAAGGTACATTTATTTGAAAAATGTGCTTCTATACCACTAGAATCCTTAAAGAGGGGTATGTGTGGAGAGTGGACAAAGTAAAGAATAATTCATACTCTAGTTCAAAGGTTTCCTAAATAATTAAACTATGGCATGACAGTACTGAAACAGAGATATAGGTAACCACATGAGAATCTTCATCTTTTCATGATGAAATAATAAAGACAGAGAAGATAGTGAATTAAAATTCTTCCTCTGAGGGCCATCTGGGTGGCTCAATCAGTTAAGTGTGGACACTCTTGACTTCGGCTCAGGTAATGATCTCATGGTTCGTTAGATTAAGTCCTGTGTCAGGCTCTGTGCTGACAGTGCAGAGGCTGCTTGGGATTGTCTCTCCCCCCTCTCCCCTGCCCAGGTGATAGCACTCCCTCCCTCTCTCTATCTCAAAATAAATAAATAAGCTTAAAAAAAATTTTTTAATAAAATTCTTCCTTTGAAACAAAAAATAGATTATCAAAAAAAATTATAAAATCTATCAATCTATCCCTCACCTGACCCCACCATCTTATAAACAGTATTTTCAAAAACACCTTTTCAAAATTGTCAAATTAGAACTAAAATTATTTGAAAATAAAGGCATAAAGAGAAACTTCATGTAGTTTTATCTTCATCATTATACCAACTAATCACAAAGACTTTTTTCAACAGCTGGAAAATACACATTAAAAATATGCATCAATGACACCCTTAATAATTTTAATTTTTAAAAAGCATTTAAAATATTATTTCTGGGGGTGCCTGGCTGACAGTCATGTGACTCTTGATCTTGGGGTCCTGAGTTTGTGCCCTATGTTGGGTGTGGAACCTACTTAATTAAAAAAAAATTATTTCCCTTTAAATATTGTAACTTTCCTTAATTTTATGCATTTTAAAAAAAATTCTTTTTAATGTTTATTTATTTTTGAGAGAGAGAGAGACAGAGACAGAGTGTGAGTTGGGGAGGGGCACAGAGAGAGGGAGACACAGAATCCAAAGCAGGCTCCAGGCTCCAAGCTGCCAGCACAGAGCCAGACGCGGGGCTCGAACTCACAAACTATGAGATCAATGACCTGAGCCGAAGTCAGACGCTTAACCGACTGAGCCACCCAGGCGCCCCTATGCAATTTATTTTGAATTTTAAAAATTTAATCTGCTAATGATTTACATTAGAATAACCTGCTTATTTGATTTTTTCAATGTTGATGATTTTATATTTGAAATATATTCACATTTATTGACTTTTAATTTTTATTTAAAAATTCTGAATGCTTTTTGAAATAAAAATACCAGTATTATTTTAAGCATTTTATTTTAAAGTTTTTATTTATTTTGAGACAGAGAGAGAGAGAGGCAGGCAGAGAGAGAGGGAGAGAGAATCCCAAGCAGGCTCCACACTGTAAGCAAGAGCTTGATGCAAGTCTCGAACTCACAAACCATGAGATCATGACCTGAGTGGAAATTAAGAGTCAGACACTCAAGTGACTTGAGCTACCCAGACACCCCAATTTAAGAATTTTAAAATCAAAATGGTATTGTCATTTTGCTCCATACTGCAAACAAACATTAGATAAAACAAAACAAATGTTATATACATATGTATACATACATACATATATATATATACACATACATATATATATATATATATATATATATATATATTCAGATGGCTAAACTCAGAAATGTTTAAGTAATACTGCTATTTTAGTTCTAATCCATCTAGGAAGATTCTATGTTTTTATATTAAAAGTGTATCACTTGTAGACCAGATACATTTGGGTCTTTTTAAAATCCATTTTTATAATCTGTCTTTTAAATGGAAAGTTTACTCCACTTTTTTTTTTAAGTTTATTTGTAAGAGAGAGAGAGAAAGAGCCAGTGCACATGTGTTGGGGCAGGGGCACAGAAAGAGAGCCTCCAGCAGACTCTGCACTGACAGTGTAGCAAACTCAGGAAACAGAGATCATGAATAAGATGCTTAGCCAAGTGAGCCACCCAGGTGCCCCGAGTCCACTAACTTTTAAAATAATTATTAATATGTTTGGGTCTTAGTATACCCTTTATTATTTCTTTTCTATTTGTCTCCTTTGTGTTTTATTCCTCTATCCCTCTTTTTTTTTTTTTTTAGTTACTTGAATATTCCTTAGAATTTCATTTTAGTTCTCCTATTGGCTTTTTAGCTATACTTCTCTGCATTTGTATTTTTACAATATGCCCTGGGGATTATAATGTATAATCTACATAGTTAACATTGTACTACTTAACATAAAATGTTGAAACCTTGCAATGATATAAATCTGTATCCTCCACTCAAAGCCTTTATACTAAGTATTACATGTATTACCTCATGTTATGTATTGATGTTATATAATGATGTATTCTATCATGCTATATGTATTACATTACCCCGTAAGACCATATTATGATTATTGCTTTAGTCACATTATTATAAAGAAATTAAGAGGGGGGCACCTGGGTGGCTCACTTGGTTAAGCATCCGACTTTGGCTCAGGTCATGATCTCACCATTCATGAGTTTGAGCCCCGCATTGGGCTCTGTGCTGACAGCTCAGTGCCTAGAGACTGCTTCAGATTCTGTGTCTCCCTCTCCTTCTGCCCCTCTCCTGCTCGCACTCTGTATCTCTCTCTCTCTCTTTCTCTCAAAAGTAACATAAAACATTAAAAGAAAGAGACAGAGAGAAATTAAGAGGAAAAAAGCAAAACACAAAGTCATTTGCATTCACTCAGAGATAAATTTCCTTCAGCATTTCTTATAGTGTTTGTCTGCCAGTGATGAATTCTCTAAGGATGTTTTGGGTTTTTTTTAATTTTTTTTAACCTTTATTTATTTTTGGGACAGAGAGAGACAGAGCATGAACGGGGAAGGGGCAGAGAGAGAGGGAGACACAGAATCGGAAACAGGCTCCAGGCTCCGAGCCATCAGCCCAGAGCCCGACGCGGGGCTCGAACTCACAGAGCACGAGATAGTGACCTGAGCCGAAGTCGGACGCTTAACCAACTGAGCCACCCAGGCGCCCCTCTAAGGATGTTTTTATCTAAAAATATCTTTAGTTCACCTTCACTCCTGAAGAATATTTTTGCTGGATATAGAATTTTGTGTAACACTCCTATCTCCTGTGTGTACTCTCCTGAACCACAGTGTGTCTGCTTCCATTCACTGTCCAGTATCTTCAAGTAGCTAGTTTTTTTTCCTATTATTTCCAGGTTTTAAAGTTGTTTTCTTTGCAGGAATCACTTAGGTGGTATGTGACTCTAGCATCATTGAATTCATCATTCTGATTCCACCTTCCATCTGCTTTATTGAGGTATAATTTATGTATAGTAAAATTCACCTCACTTTTAAAGTATACTGAGTTTTGGGGCACCTGGATGGCTCAGTTGGTTAAGCATCCGACTTCAGCTCAGGTCATGATCTCACAGTCAGAAAGCTCAAGCCCGGCAACAGGCTCTGTGCTGACAGCTCAGAGCCTGGAGCCTACTTCAGATTGTGTGTCTCCTTCTCTCTCTGCTCCTCCCCTGCTCGCATTCTGTCTCTTGTCTCTCAAAAATGAATAAATGTTAAAAAAAAAATTTAAAGTATACTGAGTTTTAAATAAACTGGCCTGAACGTAAATATACCCACACAGTATTTTCAATGTGGTTCTGAAAAAGTCAAACATTATTCAAAGTTTTAAGTTTACCCAAGAAAAGAAATACCAGGGGCACCTGGGTGGCTCAGCTGGTTGAGCAGCCAACTCTTGACTTTGGTTCAGTTCATGGTCTCATGGTTCATGGGATCCGGGCCCCACAAGTGGGCTCTGTGCTGACACTGTGGAGCCTGCTTGGGATTCTCCCTCCCTTCCTCTCTGCCCTTCCCACATGCGCACACACATTAGTATCTCTCTCAAAATAAATAAACACTCAAAAACAAATACCAATCTTGATGGCTATGTGGGCTTTAAAAAGCCTTATGTATACTCTTTGTACAGTATATTCCTAAAAGGCCTCATCATACTGTTAGTATGATCCTAAACTGTATGTTATAATAAATAACCAGAGTACAACAAATCAGGAAGAGATACAACTAACCTTTTTTGGGGCTTTCTTCCTTGGTGTGGTATTTTTAGCAGAATTTCCCTTCTTGGGGGCTGAAGTATGTAGAGGTGGTTTAATCCGACTTGATTTCCTGATCTGCTGCGTTGGTAATATTATAGCAGTTTTCTGTGGAGACGGCATTGAATGTGGGGCCGCTTTGGGAAGAGATGACTGTGTTTTTGCTATACTCTTTGTAATGGGCACTGAGGGGGGAAAAGCACAGCACAAAAATAAAATTAACACACACACACCAACTATATATAGTCCTAAAACCGTGTGTTCATAGTAGCCACAAAGTGAACAAAAACCTTTTTGAAAAAAGTATGTACAATATAGAAAGGTATACTAACCATCTTTAATAAAATTTTTATATGAATACCTAACCAAATGTACTGGTTCTTCAGCTTATCTTCAGATATAACAGAGAACTTCAGGTAAGAAAAATGTCCAGGAGATGAGAAGTTAGTGAATTGTGGAAATGCAGAAAAAATTAGTAAATTTTGGGAAACCATCAGAGGAAGTAAATAAAGTCAAGAGGAGGCCTGGAAGCCTGGAACAAGGGGAACAGAAGAAAGGAGAGAGATGCCAATATTTACTGGCTACCCATTACAGGCTAGGCACTTCAATATGCATTATCCCATTTAATCCACCCAAAATTCCTGAGGTCGGTACCATTTCCCCACTTTATACATGAGGAAACTTCGGCTCTGCGAGGTGAGGTAACTCAGCCAAGATCACCCATTTGGCTAAGAGAGTTTGGTCTCCTAAGTGCATGCTTTTTCTAATATGCTACCTTGCTTTCTGCCCTCAAACAAAAAAAGGCTATTAAATTCACTCCCCTGAGTCAAAGTACACAAGTTTTAAAAAAAAAGGGAATGGTGGGGGGCAAAAGACAACTTTGTGAATTCCTACGTGCTATTTTACTAGAGAGTCAGGAGGTGCTCTCTAAGAAGGAGTCTTAGGTTTTTTTTAAAAAAACAGGTGTGGTGGGGCACCTGGGTGGCGCAGTCGGTTAAGTGGCCGACTTCAGCCAGGTCACGATCTCTCGGTCCTTGAGTTCGAGCCCCGCGTCAGGCTCTGGGTTGATGGCTCAGAGCCTGGAGCCTGCTTCCGATTCTGTGTCTCCCTCTCTCTCTGCCCCTCCCCCGTTCATGCTCTGTCTCTCTCTGTCCCAAAAATAAATAAATGTTGAAAAAAAAAATTAAAAAAATAAAACAGGTGTGGAGGCATACTTACAAAGAGAAAACATTAACAAGTAAGTACAGACAAAAACACACTGGTAAAACTTTTCATGCCTGGGAATTTAACCTTGTTTAATATTTATTTCTAAATAGTACTCATTAAATATACATTTCTGCTGACCCATGAAGACACTTTATTATTGAAAGATAGTGCTTGCCTTCTCTGAATTGTGAAGACAGCTGCACACATAATTACCACAGAAGAAGAAATACACTTAGAAATGAACAGCAACCCCCTATTTCCAGCTACTGTTCCACATGTGCTGGTTTAGCTTACACATGGCTGACTGGAACAGAAACTAAAATGGATCAGAGATTTGAATTAATATGTATCTTGCTTTTGATCTAAAAAGACTGAAGAGGTATGGTTGCTTAGTGTTCTCCAGATTTTCCATCCACCATTTATTTACTCAATACTTAGTGTATACTTTTTACCAGTCTAGGCAATTTAGGAGATTCAGAAGAAATAGATATGGCCCCAGTCATACAGTTTGTGTATCCTGTGAGTGTAGTTGTGTATCCATAAAATTCCTATCTCAAGTAGATCAATGATACATGATTTCCTTCTCCTCAAATAAACTGAATAGTGTATTACACAGCCATATGACAAGAAGAGCAGAAATTACTGTAAAAACAGATAGCTTGAATTTGAGGCAAGTAATAAACAAAGTCAAATTCTGAACAGCCAAAAACAGAAAAGCAAGATATGGTCTGGAAAAACCAAAACTAAGTCAAAAAGAAAACATCTGTCATTGGAAACATTTGACTTTGGAACCTTTTTCAAATTTAGCAATTCTTTCCAAGTCATCTTCCTTATTCTTAAAACTGCATGTACAACTAAACTATCATTTATACTAAAATCTTTCAAGGGGTGCCCAGGGGGCTCAGTTAGTTGAGCGTCCAACTTCGGCTCACGTCATGATCTTCCATGAGTTCAAGCCCTTCATCGAGCTCGCTGCTGTCAGCACAGAGTCCGCTTCAGATCTGTCCCCCCCACCCTCTCTGTCCCTCCTCCACTCACGTGCTTTCTCAAAAATAAATAAAACATTAAAAAGAAAAACTTATGGGGTACCTGGGTGGCTCAGTCAGTTAAGTGTCCGACTCCGGCTCAGGTCATGGTCTCACAGCCTGTGGGTTCAGGCCCCACATCAGGCTCTGTGCTGACAGCTCAGAGCCTGGAGCCTGCTTTGGATTCTGTGTCTCCCTCTCTCTCTGCCCCTCCCTCCACTCTCTCTCTCTCTCTCTCTCTCTCTCTCTCAAAAATAAACATTAAAAAAAATCCTTCATACTGCTAACTATAAACCCAAAGAAACAATATAAGCCTCAACTTTGAAAAACATAGACATAGCAATAGAGATGGCTACACTTACACTATCACTATCCAACCTTGAGGCCTGATAGTCACAAAAGCTCACTTGAGGCACCCAATGCCTCTATCTGGAATTTTGCTCCCTGACTCATAGAACGAGCTCACATTGCCACAAACTGGTCGTGGGCGGCAGCAAGAGCAAAGGGGAAACCCCCTGATCTTCCTTCATTCACTCCTGCTGCCATCCCATACCAAAGCACCAGCTCCCTTGACTGGTGTTTCAGATTCTGCCCCATTTCTCCTCTCTCTTCTCCCAACCTGTACCAGAGGAAGCCACCCATGCCATTCCAGAAGCGAAACCCTGCTTGAGAAACTAAACATTTGATAACAGCCAGAGTCTGTTTTTCCCCTGAAATTAGCCTTTTGGAATACCCAAGGACTGTTCTTGTCATATAAGAGTAACTTTCCCTTCCCATTAGCATGCTAAGTGTCTTTTATTATTTTTACTTATTTTTTTAATGTTTTATTTTTTTGAGGGAGAACATGTGCACAACATGGGGAGGGGCAGAGAGAAGGGGATAGAGGATCTGAAGCAGGCTCTGTGCTGACAGCAGAGAGCCCAGTGCGGGGGTTTTGAACTCACCAACTGTGAGATCATAACCCGAGCCAAAGATGGATGCTTAACTGACTGAGCCACCTGGGTGCCCCGAGAGTCTTTTAAATGTATATTTCCTTATCTTCAGCAATAAAAAACTCATTTTACAAAGCCTCAAATAAGGGGTGCCTGGGTGGCTCAGTCAGTTAAGCGATCAACTCTTGGTTTTGGCTCGGGTTATGATCTCGCAGTTCCTGAGTTCAAGCCCCACATCAGGCTCTGCACTGAGAGCGGCCTGCTTGGGATTCTCTCTTGTCCTCTCTCTGCCCCTCCTGTGTGTACTCTCTTTCTCTCTCAAAATAAATAAATAAACTTAAAAAAAAAAAAAGAAAGAAAGAAACCTTCAAATTAGCTAAGAAAAACTCTTTTTAAAATTTCTTTAAAATTTATTTATTTAGGGGCACCTGGGTGGCTCAGTGGGTTGGGCCTCTGACTCTTGGCCACGGCTCAGGTCATGATCTCATGGTTTGTGGGACCGAGCCCCCAATGGGCTGTGTGCTGACAGCACGGAGCCTGGTTGGGATTCTCTCTCCCTCTCCCCTGCTCATACTCCTGCACTTTCTCTCTCTCTCTCAAAAATAAACTTAAAAAAATATTATATTTATTTATTTATATTTTGAGAAAGAGCACAAGTGGGGGAGAGGCTGAAAAAGAGAGAAAGAGAGAATCCAAAGCAGGCTCAGCACTGCCATCGCAAAGCCTGATGCAGGGCTTGAACTCATGAACCATGAGATCATGACCTGAGTTGAACCCAAGAGTCAGAAGCCTAACCGAATGAACCACACAGGCACCCCAAGCTAAGAAAAACTCTTAAAGAAAACCACAGGGGGTAGTTACTAGTGGAAAGGAAAACAAGGAAGCATGTTCCTAATACCACAGCAGATATTTGGAAGCCAGAAGCCAGGTGAGGACTATGAATTTTCTCAGAAGAAGCAGAGTAGAGATCAGCTGGGCATGGGACTCCTGTACCAACCGGTCATAATAACCTATTCCCTTCCCTGCTTCTCATTATCTAGGGAGAGACACTGGTTCTAGATTAATTAGGTTCAAATCCAGATTTACCACATAATAATTATGAGGTCTTGGGACAATTATTTAAATTCAGCATGTGGCACATGGTACATATTTCAATAAATGTTAACTGTTAATAGCAGCAGCAGCAGCAGCAGCAGCAGCAGCACCATCAGCAGCAGCCCTGCCTTGATTCTCACCTTCTCTTTCCAGGCCCTGAGGGTGCTCCTGGCCCTCTTCTATCAATGGATGGGATATCAGGGAAACCTTGTTGTCAATGCCTAACAAATGCAAGAAAAAAAGTTTCATCCAAATAAGGATCTCCTATTTACTGACATTCTGATCCCTTTCCTCCTTCCTTTCATGACCAAACTTCTTAAAAGACTAGCCCATGTTCACTACCACTGCCATTTTCTTATTTTTCAACCCTCTGCAATTACACTTTTAGACACCTCTTTTTAGGGAAGCTTTGAATGCTAAGGTAACCCACAACCTCCTAATAGCACTAAACACTTTTGATGATGTCTTTTTTAAATTCGTTATTGGATTTCACACAGCCACTCCCTCCTGGTCCTTCTTATACCTCTGTCATGTTTCCTGTGGTGTTCCCCAGGATTAGTCACCTTCCCCCTACCCCCACCTCAGTTTTGAGTGCTTTTAGTTCACTCCCTTGATTTCAGCTACTGCCTACATATAATGATCACCAAATTGCTTGCTCTCATGTTCTTCTGCCCACTTAAGCATTCGTAAGCCACCCCCTACCCATCATAGGCCTCTTAAGTTCCAGAGCTGTGTTTTCAATAGCCAACTCAATAATCATATATAGGCATCTCTCACTCAACATGTCCAAAACCAAATTCATCACGCTTATCTTGAATGACATTACCTTTTACACTCAATTATCAGTAATCGGAAATCTTGAAGACATCTTTGTACTCTTCCACCATCGACGTGTGAAACCAAGCCTACCTGAAGTACTTCCTAGTTGTGTTCTTCTTTATGCCCATGAAATGACTTCTCACATAAGCTATAGCACTAGCCTCTTTACTAGCATTCCTGGCTAACCTTTACAATCCATATTTGATAGCACATAATCATGATCTTTCTAAAATACAAACTATATGTCACTTTTCCTCTTAAAAATCTTCAGTGATGCTGGGGCACCTGGCTGGCTCAGTCAGTTAAGCCTCTGACTTCAGTTCCAGTCATAATCTCACAGTTCCATGGGTTCGAGCCCTGCATAGGGCTCTGTGATGACAGCTCAGAGCCTGGAGCCTGCTTCAGATTCTGTGTCTCCCTCTCTCTCTGGCCCTCCCCCACTCATGCTCTGTCTGTCTGTCTGTCTCTCTCTCAAAAATAAACAAACATTGAAAAGAAAATCTTCAGTGATGCCACATTACCCATATGCTAAAATCTAAAGTCTTTGGCCTGGTGTCCAAGGCCCTCTACATATCTTCACAATCTCATATCCTCTATTCTCCAACTATCCTTATAGATTCAGTCATAATCATGTTTCAGGTCCCCAAATATTCTGACCCTTACTGCCTTGCAGAAGCTGATCCAGGAAAGGCCTTCCCTCTCATTGTCAATGACGAGCTCAATCATGAGCACTGCAAAATTCCAGCACTAAGCTCTGAGGCAAACCATAGGACTTCATGCTAATAAACTTCACAGACTGCATTTATCTCTAGCAGCATAGGTATTACAGCATCTTATCTTTTCTTAGATATCTACCTGTCCCACTACACTGTGAATTCCTTTAGAAGGAACTATGTAAGTTCAAACCATTATTATACCTCCAACATGTGGTTGAGGGCCTGCCACATAACAGGCATCCAAGAAATGTTTGTTAAATGAATAAATGTTTAACATCCAAGTTTTGTCTCTGGTCTTATATTCCCATAGAAACAAGTTGGGTAGCTTATGCATCAAATAGGCCACCATGGTTTAATAACAACATTTTACAGTTTGCTGGGAAAAAAATGCTTCACCTCAACAAAGAAGGTTACAGAGGGTACATACTTCAACTCAATAATAAGGGCCATATATGAAAAACCCACCACTAACATTATATGCAATGATGAAAAACTGAGTTTTTCCCCTAAGGTCAGGAGTAAGACAAGGATGTCTACTCTCACCACTTTTATTCAACATAGTACTGGAAGTCCTAGCCACAGCAATCACACAACAAAAAGAAATAAAAGGCATCCAAACTGGTAAGGAAGAAATAAAGCTTTCACTATCTCCAGATGACATGATATTATATATAGAAACCCTAAAAACTCCAAGACACTACTAGAACTAATAAATCAATTCAGTAAAGTCACAGGATACAAAATCAATAGAAATCCACTGTGTTTCTATACACTAATAATGAAGTAGCAAAAAGAAAAATTAAGAAAACAATCCCACTTACAATTGCACCAAAAATAATAAAATACTTAGGAATAAAGTTAACCAAGGAGGTGAAAGACCTGTACTCTAGAAGCTATAAAATACTGATGAAAGAAATGGAAGATGTCACAAATGGAAAGATATTCCATGTTCATGGATTGGGAGAACCAATATTGTTAAAATGTCCATATTACTCAAAACAATACATAGATTCAAAGCAATCCCTATCAAAATACCAACAGCATTTTTCACAAAACTGAACAAATTACCCTAAAATTTGTATGGAACCCCAAAAGACCCCAAACAGCCAAAGTAATTTTGAAAAAGAACAGAATTTAAGGTATTTCAATCCCAGATTTCAAGATATACTACAAAGCTGTTGCAATCAAAACAGTATGGTACTGGCACAAAAAAACAATACATACATCAATGGGACAAAAGAGAGAGCCCAGAAATATATCCACAATTATGTGGTCAATTGATCTTCAACAAAGGAGGCAAGGGTATGCAATGGGAAAAAGACGGTCTCTTCTACAAATGGCACTGAGAAAACTGGACAGCTACATGCAAAAGAATGAAATTATACCCCTTTCTTCCACCACACACAAAAATAAACTCAAAACGGATTAAAGATCTAAATGTGA
Organism: Prionailurus bengalensis; assembly: GCF_016509475.1. Taxonomy (NCBI): domain Eukaryota; kingdom Metazoa; phylum Chordata; class Mammalia; order Carnivora; family Felidae; genus Prionailurus; species Prionailurus bengalensis. The sequence continues at coordinate 14,719,712 of NC_057361.1, forward strand.
GATCTGAAACCATAAAAATCGTAGAGAAGAACAGGCAGTAATTTTGTCTGACATTGGCCATAGCAACACTTTTCTACATTTGTCTCCTGAGGCAAGGGAAACAAAAGCAAAAATAAACTACTGCAACTATACCAAAATAAAAAGCTTCTACACAGCAAAGGAAACCACCAACAAAACAAAAAGGCAACCTTCTGAATGGGGGAAGATACATGTAAATGACAGATCTGATAAGGGTTTAGTATCCAAAATATATAAAGATCTTATACAAATCAATAACCCCAAAAACAAATAATTTAAAATGAGCAGAAGATATGAACAGGCATTTCTCAAAAGAAGACACACAGATGACCAACAAACACATAAAAAGATGCTCAATACCACTCATCCATCAAGGAAATGCAAATCAAAACCACAATGAGATATCACCTCACACCTGTCAGAATGACTAAAATCAAAAGCACAAGAGACAAGTGCTGGTGAGGATATGGAGAAAAAGGAACGGTTTTTGCACTGTTGGTGGGAATACAAACTGGTGCAGCCACTGTGCAAGACAGTATGAAGGTTCCTCAAACAATTAAAAAGAGAATTACAATAGGGTCCAATAATTCCACTACTGGGTATTTACCCAAAAAATATAAAAACACTAATTTAAAAAGATATATGCACCCCTATGTTTACTGCAGCATTATTTGTAATAGCCAAATTATGGAAGCAACTCAAGTGCCCAATGACAGATGAATGGATAAAGATGATGTGGTGTGTGTGTGTGTGTGTGTGTGTGTGTGTGTATGTATATACACATACATACATTGGAATGTTACTAAGCCATAAAAAAAGAAAGCTTGCCATCTGCAACAACATGGATGGATCTAGAGAATACAATGCTAACAGAAATAAGTCAGTCAGAGAAAGACAAAGACCATAGGATTTCACTCATGTGGAATTTAAGAAACAAAACAAAGAAAAAAAAAGAGACAAGGGCGCCTAGGTGGCTCAGTCAGTTAAAGCATCTGACTCTTGATTTCAGCTCAGGTCATGATCTCACAGGAAGTGAGTTTGAGCCCCGCACAGGTTTCTGAGCTGACACTGCAGAGCCTGCTTGGAATTCTGTCTCCATCTTTCTCTCTGCCCCTCCTGCATCTCTCTCTCTCTCTGTCTCAAAATAAATAAATAAACTTAAAAAAAATCATTAAAAAAAAAAAAAAGAGACAAACCAAAAAACAGACTCTTAACTACAGAGAACAAACTGGTGGTTACCAGAGGGGAGATGGATGGCTGGATGGGTGAAATATATGAAGGGAATTAAGAGTCCACTTATCGTGGTGAGCACTGAGTAATGTATAGAATTGTTGAATCACTATTTTGTACACCTGAAACTAATATAACACTGTATGAAAAAAAAAAACTTCAAATACCAATCAACCAACTTAAAAATCAACTTCTAAGAAAGGAGGAAATAAAATCTCTTATCTGTAGTGTTTCCTCTCACCCAGTTTCTAAGGTGCTGCTGTTATGGTAACCCCAAAATGCCCAAACCCATGACATTGTAATCCAAGATATATGGAGTGAATGTTTAATTTTTTGTTTGTCTGTTTAAAGGAAAACACCTTGTCTCAAACCAAATAAAAGATAATCTTTGACAATGTGTTAAAAAAAAAATCAACTTCTAAGAATACACTCCATTCAAAAATGAAGGAAGGACTGCAAATCAAAATCACAATTTGGTACCACTTTACACCTACTAAGATGGCTATTAAAAAGAAAAACAGTTAAGTGCTGACAAGGATATGGAGAAACTGTAACCCCCATACATTGCTGATGGGAATGTAAAGTGGTGCAGCTCCTGCGGCAAACAGTTTGGCAGTAGCAGATAAAGTTAACACAGAAGTAACATTTGAACCAACAATTCCATTCCTAGGTATATACTCAAAATAAATGAAAACAGGGACTCTAATAAGAACATGTACAGGGATATTCATAGCAGCACTATTCACAGTAGCCAAAAGGTAGAAACAGCTCAAATGTACATCAATGGATAAATGGATAACCAATGTGTTACACAGGCATACAATGGAATATTATTCATCCATAAAAAGGAATGAAGTATTGGTAGCTGAAATGGCATGAATGAACCTTGAAAACATTACACTAAGTGAAAGAAGCCAGACACAAAATCACATACTATATGATTCAATTTATATGAAATATCTGAATAAGTAAATCTATAGCAACAGAATACAGATTAGTGATCACAGGGGCAAGAGGGAGGAGAGAATAGGAAGCAAATGCTTAGTGGGTACAGAGTTTTCTTTTAAGGTGATGAAAATATTTCCAAACTAGATAAAGGTGGTAGTTGTACAACATTATGAACGTACTGACTCTAAATTGTGCATTTTGAAATAGTTAATTTTATATTATGTGAATTGCACCTCATTTTAAAACACAACACTGGGGGAAAAAAGAAAGAAATCTGTATACTTCGAATGGGTCAAGTATTTTGCATACATTATTAAAATTTGTTTCTATAATTTTGTAAAGCAAGTATTATTATCCCCATTTTACATATAAAGAAATAGAGGCTTGGGGCACCTGGGTGGCTCAGTTGGTTAAGCATCTGACTTTGGCTCAGGTCACGATCTCTAGAACCATGAGTTTGAGCCCTGCATCAAAAACAGAAGAAGAAGGGGCACCTGGGTGGCGCAGTCGGTTAAGTGTCCGACTTCAGCCAGGTCACGATCTCGCGGTCGGTGAGTTCAAGCCCCGCGTCGGGCTCTGGGCTGATGGCTCAGGGCCTGGAGCCTGCTTCCGATTCTGTGTCTCCCTCTCTCTCTGCCCCTCCCCCGTTCATGCTCTGTCTCTCTCTGTCCCAAAAATAAATAAACGTTGAAAAAAAAATTAAAAAAAAAAAAACAGAAGAAGAAGAAGAGGAAGAAGAGGAAGAAGAAGAGGAAGAAGAGGAAGAAGAGAAAGAAGAAGAAGAAGAAGAAGAAGAAGAAGAAGAAGAAGAAGAAGAAAACAGAGGCTTAGTGCATTAAGTAACATCTAATCCAGTATCACACAGCTAGTCTCATAGTGGTAGGAATGGGATTCACATTCGGGACTGTCTCACCCAAAAGCCCATGCTCCTTGCTTAAAGTGGGTACTGTTTTAAACTAGTGAGGTAAGCAATGAAAAGACAATTAAAATATTTTCTTCTATAATCTTAACAAACTCAAATGCAGAATTAAATAGTTGGGTTAAACATTTCTTAAGGTTCAAATTTGAGGGAGCTTCTGTGTAAACCACAGATAAAAATATCTAAAGTGGTGCTAAAAACAAATTATCAACATGCCCTTAATAATCCAGTATTTAGGGGCTTTCCTTTTTTTAAATTCTCTTGGCTAAAAGAGAATTTTTCCTTAAGGGAAAAATGCATCAAATATTAGAGGAGAACCTTCTGTACTCTAAATTTTCTTATGTATTTTCTCAAAATGAAACATTTATAATCCAAACACATTTTATGTCTATTAATTATTATAATAACAAAGCAAGAATACTTAAGTAGATGGGACCAAACCAATACAATTCTGTATACATGGAACAGAATACAACACATGCTTCTAAAGACATCCTCAGCTGGTCTCAATGACTACTGGCAATTAATTAATATTTCTGATTTTTTAATTAAAATATCCTAAGGTTTATATATCAAAATATTAGAGGATGGGAAGAATACTGGCAAGAATACAGGCAAGAATACAAGCAATTTTTAGATTTTACCCTATCGCTTTGTTTTCTAAATGTTCTACAATTCCAATTTTGTCATAAAGATTATAAAATGCCCTCACAAAGATAAACCTAGCCATTTGGGGGGGGGGGGTGGAGAGAGAGAGAGAGAGAGAGAGAAAGAGAAAGAGAGAGAGAGAGAGAGAAAGAGAATATCTTAAGCAGGCTCCAAGCACAGCACACAGCCCAATGTGAGACTCAATCTTACGACCATGAGATCATGACATGAGCTGAAATCAAGTGCTGGACGCTTAACCGACTGAGCCACCCAGGTGCCCCAAACCTAGTCACTTTTTAAAATAACAGAACAAGTCATGTCTCTAAAGAAAACAATTATTTGACATAAGCATTACTAATATTGTATTTTGATAAAAAGCCATACAACTTGTAAAGACATACAAGAATCCACTAAAAAATAACAGTAGAGATACCCATGCAGACTCACTGCATACTGGCAGTGACCTCTAGAATCTGCAGCTGTCTCCAGCAATTTCAGAATTAAAGAGTAGATCCCCTCAGTAGCCCAGGCTGACTCAGCAGAATAGAACTGTAAAAGCATCATTATTGGCCAAGCAGCTGACCAGCAGAGACACATGGTCTCTATTTCCATTCACAGTAGCAGGGGCACTCTTGGTCTTGGTCACACACCTCCCAAAGGCCTCTGCTTATCACTCTTCCTTTTACCATTACTTAAAGACCTCTAAGATACTTTTTCACTTTTCTCACTTTCTCACTGTGCCCAAAACAAGTATAAAAGTTCTTTTTGAGACCTGCCCCCTGCCCTATCATTTTAAAAGGTTTATTTGTTTTACAACTAATCACTACAAGGAAAAAGAATGGCAAACACTGAAAAAGTTAAAAAGGAAAAGAAGGTCTCTAATTCTTAGTGGTAGCTGTCCCCAGTTTTTGTGGAAATGGTACTGTCTTTTCATATTTTAACCCTTATTGGACCTATTCTAACTTGAATGTTCTGCCCAGTTCCCTGCTCATTTACCAAGAAGAGATGGTTTAGTTGGCATTGTTGGCATCCAATAGTGTGAACAGGCCCAGCCCTATTGCCTTCGCTCCTCCACTGTCTTTCCTGAGTCTCCTCATGACCTAGGTAGGTTTCCCTCCCCAAAACCAAGAACCACAGTTTTACAGTATTAAAAATACTTTAAACATACAATAAGGGGCGCCCGGGTGTCTCAGTCGGGTAAATGTCCTTCAGCTCAGGTCATGATCTCACAGTTCGTGAGTTTGAGCCCCACGTTGGGCTCTGTGCTGTCAGTGTGGAGCCTGCTTTGGATCCTCTGTCTCCCTCTCTCTCTGCCCCTTCCCTGCCTGCACAAGCTTGCTCTCTCTCTCTCCCAAAACTAAACATAAAAAAAATAATAATAAAATAGGGGTGCCCGGGTGGCTCAGTTGGTTAAGCGTCCGACTTCAGCTCACGTCATGATCTCGTGGTTCGTGAGTTTGAGCCCCACATCGGGCTCTCCACTGTCAGTGCAGAGTCCACTTTGGGATGCTCTGTCTCCCTCTCCTCTCTCTCTGCCTCTCCCCAACTCTCTCTCTCTCTCTCACTTGTTCTCAAAAGTAAACATTTTTTAAAAGCTTGTTAAAAAATAATATAAAATAAACATACAATAAAAGATAACTCCCACATAAAAAGAAAAACAAGCCATTCACTCACGAAAGTAAAGATCTGATTTAAAAGAGCTTGTTTTGGGGCGGTATGACAGAGCATCCCCATTTGGGAAATGCTGCTATGTCTTTTCTAGGAGCTTTTAAAAATTATGTCTGGACAACTAAACCAAAACCAATATACTGAAAGTCTTTGTAGCTTTAATTTCTGTCTCCCCCATTTCAAAATAAGACTTGGAGATCTAAGACAAACAGATTCAAGAAGAGAAAAGACACCCTTTACACACCTTATAAAACATACCTTAATCTGTATAGAATATTCTATAAGGTTACTGAAAACTTACAAAAATGCTACAGGGAAAAATATCCCAAACACAATTAGAAGGTTAATGGATAGCTCTCTAAATTAAACAAAATACAAAAGTCCAGTTAAAGTTATTTACCTTGTACATAAATGACACTGCCTTTTTTCTTGGCATACATGCTAAATTAAAATAAAATCTAATTTAGTGGAATTTATATGGTTTTCCTAACTTGTTATATAATGATATAAGCATTCAGCCTAGAAAGGAAACCAAAAAAATGCAAGCAGCAGCTAGAAATCACAATTAAATTTTAGAAGGGCCTTAAGAGCGTTCTTTTAACAATACTTGCCCCATCACAGACGCTCTGTAAACTACTCACTTCAGCTTCATGGGGGTGCTTCCCATGAAGACCATTATATTTCACAATCGCTACTCATATCTGCTCACTTCAAAAGAAACCAAGATTTTGGTCACAATGACATTAAAGAAGATGACAATTTCCAACACCTTTAATATTTTCAGAAGAAAGTTCACATGAAAAGAAGCAACTTCAGTTGTTTCAGGTCAATTCATAATTCATTTAACAATTCTGAGTTCTTAAAAGCCACTCAATTTTTAAATCACAGCACCTTTTTTCTTACAGAATGACTTGCATTATGCTGTTAAAAAAAAAAAACAACAACATAGCAGTCACTGCTAGGATTTCCACAAACCAAATGTACTGACACGATATTTAATTAGTAAAATGTTATCCACATCTCTATTACTGTACAAATACTTTTACTAAGTCTCAGGTAATTCTAATGAAAAATCATGTCATATTCCTCAAGGCTATAGAAAAATATATGATAACACTTTCCATCACAAACTGGAGATTTAAATTATCAAGTTTGAGTCACAATAGGGTTGTTCTTTCTTTATTTAAAGCCATCTTTATGGTAAAAATAACCAGACTGACTTTTCCCTTCTACCATAAAACAATTTTTATAAAAGACTAATCAAATAATAGTACCACCAATTTCAGTAAGTAATATTTAGAGCAAAAAAGAGAATTTTTTGAGATAATAGAAATGATTGGATATTTAGTACACAAAAGCTAACAAAGCAGACAATGAACTTCTTTAACCGTACTTCAACTACAATATAAAGAAACTTTGGGGTAATTCCTACCTTTAGAAATATTCCAGAGAAACAAGCTGTTGCTATATTTACCATTAAAGTGACTTAGGTTCCACTTGATAGCCTTTCTCTTTTACCAGAAATAAAACTGCCTTTCTGGAGAAAGCGAGTCAACAACAAAGCCCATGTTGCCAGAGCAAGCCTAGATTTCTAGCAAATGGGGATGAGGCTATTTGCATTTGTTGGTTTAAGGGGAGGAAGAGTGGGAGGAGGGACTAAGAGGACTGCTAAAGTAATTCGTATATTGTCTGTGGGCTGTATGGACAGTGATCATCAGTCACCTGCTCAAACTTCCCTCACTCCTGCCTTCAGAGAAGAACCAAAGGTTACCCTGGGTCAGAGAATCTGGAAAGAAATGAGAAGACTTGCAAAATCTAACTGCTAACCCATTGCGTCTGTAGACAAAGTTATCCCCGCTGAACCACGTGTCCTAAAACCAAGACATTTTAAAAGTCACAAGAGAACTTGTTAAAATATATCGCAGAACAGAAACAAGAAAGAAACTCCAGGCTCTGCTTACAATTATTGCAGTATTTAACTGAAATACTCAAAACAGAGAAAGGACATTTGGTTTTTTCAAGATACTTCTTTGCATCACAATAGCCATCTCATTTGCACAAGCAAAACATTTGTTCCAAGCTGTTAGTATGAAAAAGAAAATATCAGCTGTTTTAAATTTCATGGCTTTTGAGTGAATAATTTGGGGTGATAGCATTTCTATTTCATTTATGCCAAACAAAAAGAGTACTAAATAAATTAAGTATAGCCTGTATTTCATCATAAGCTACATTAAGTGCAAAAATCTAAACAAATACTTAAAATTAAGTGTTCATTCAGAAGCTTTCTCATGGCACTGACACACCTTGAACTTTTTACAGCCTTAATTACATGTATGTCTGTTACTTTTGACCCATTATAACATAAAGGAAAAAATGCTGCTTTATGTGGTTTTTACTAAACATACACAGTTGTATAAAAAGAGGGGAATGGGTGGTAAAGATATGTCCTAAAAACTATAAAATCTTAATTTTAAAACTTAGAGAAAGGTGAAGACCAAGTTACAGAAACCACATACTCCTCTATGCACCCCTGAACAAAAAACAAAAGCAGCCATAATTTCTGGTTTTGTTTCTTAAAAAAAAAAAAAAATGAGACTGAGGTGGGGGTAGGGGTGGGGGATAGAGTATTTGTTTGCTCAATGGAAGGTCTGAAATGTTTCTCAAAAGACTAACTTTGAAAGGGTTCAAAAGGAAAATTCTACATAGGAAGGGCTTTACCAAATAAGACTACTATATAAAATGACTAGTTACATTTTTAAAAAGATCAAAAGTTCAGATTTTAAAACCCACTCCCTTAAAATTTTAAATTAAAAAAAAAAAACCTAAACCACATACACACCACACACACAACCACAAAATAAACCAGCATTCGAAGCAGCTAACAGTGCCCAAGACAATCTCATTTAAAACCTATTCAAAGCATTTTACTTTACTCTTAAGAAACAAGTTCCTATTCATACAGTTTGTATCTGAACTACCAACAGAGAAACTCTAATATGCCAGTTCTATCAAACATCATCAAAAATATTTTACAAAGCTATGGAAGAAATGCCATGTTACCACCGAGTTCTACCTAGAAATTAAAGCTTTTTCTGTTAGAGGTGGGGGCTGGGGAACCCAATAAAACTGAAGGATTTTACCAAGAAAGGAGCTAAGATGGTCACTGATAGGCTATACCACTAGACAGGAATGTTTCCTGATTCTAGGTTTTCCCCTCCTCCACAGTTCCCTATGGACCAGAGGAATTCCTCTAAACCCTCGGGACCCTGCAACTTTATACTCAAAGCATCTGGAAGTTTGCTGCCCTCCTTCCTGGTTGGTCTATGTGGTCACAACTGCATAAAGAATTAGGCTACAATATGACACTTCACACCAGCGTAGGTTGTTAATTTATAACCAGTGATGCATAAATCTGAAGCTAAGTTAAATAAAACTAATTCATTAGTGTTTTAGAAATTACATAAGTTGAAAGTTTAATTTACATAGTTAACTTAAAAGTATTTAACTTTAAGTACCTCTAAAGCCAGGTAGAATGGTTTACAATATAGCAATTTATTTTAAAAAAAAAAAACTTTCAATATACCACAATATGAGAAAAAAATTAGTATTAGGGTAAATATTTCTAAGAATCCTCTGCCTCTTAATATATCCATTTTCTCAAAGACTAGAAACCTACATTTATTGTGTTCATAAATAAAATCATAAAAAACAGCAACCTATTTGTTTAGAAACTTTCCCAAATAAAGACAGGAAACATTAAAATATTAAATACAAAAAGCACACATAGCCTTTAAAATAACATTAGTTCCAGTTGTGATCCTAAGTTATTAGATTCCGGGTCTTGCTCTTTCACATATTAAATGTGTGAACTTCAATGAGATAACTGGCTATGTATCCTATGTACCAGAGACAAAAGAAAGGTAATATGGGAATAAATCAATAGCTTATAGAACATTCCTAAATTTCTATCATTTTTTTTCAGAGAGAATGAAGTTGTAGGATACAAAGGAGGTGGGGAACAAAATGAAACAGAAAACAGCAAGACCAAATAAATTATTCAAGAAGAAAAAGTCTACACTGGGCCTTGTTTTAGTTTACTTGACCCAGCCTTCTTTAAATTGTCAAGGACACAGCAGTACACATACTTCTTTCCTCTTTCCCCCCAGATACCCTGTACAGGTCCAGAATAAATCTGATGAGCTGTGACAGCACCAACCAGCAGTGAAGGACTTTGAAAGACTGGAGGGTCATAATGAGAGCCAAGAAACAAAAACCTAAATAAACAAGAGGAAAAAAAAAACCACACAGCTTGCTCAATTTTCTATCCAAGGTAAGTTTCCCAGTGGATTTTTCGACCAATGATAAGCCTAAAAAGAACCTGGCTGTTTCTGATTATAGAAGTGTTAACACAGGGAGAAAAAATTTTCTTAGAGTAAGCTTTAAAATATATTAAACTGTATTACTGTTTTTGAAGAGAAAAAGTAAAGCTTAAATAAGTAGTTTTTTTATGTAAAGTCAAACCAAGTGGCATTCATAGATGCCTCATTACATTTCTTTAAGAAATTATCCAAGTGAACTGTCTTTAGTCATTAAGTATTTGAAAAAGTTTTAAGTGTTATATGCTTAAAAAATGTTGGAAAAGCAATTATTCAAAGGTTGAAAACCAAGCATTTACGTGTGTTTAAGAAATATTCAAAATGGGGGCGCCAGGGTGGCTCAGTGGGTTAAGCAGTAGACTTTGGCTCGGGTCATGATCTCACGGTTCGTGGGTTTGAGCCCAGCGTCGGGCTCTGTGCTGACAGCTCAGAGCCTGGAGGCTGCTTCGGATTCTGTGTGTCCCTCTCTCTCTGCCCCTCCCCCACTCACAGTCTCTGTCTTTCAAAAAATGAATAAAAATGTTTAAAAAATTTAAAAAAAGAAATATTCAAAATGAACCAAAAAATACAGACTTTTTAAAATTTATGAAATTCAATCAGTTTAACATTATTTGTGTGCCTTTTGAAATTACTTAGCTAAGATCCTTAATTTAGACCCTTATATTATTTAATGTTCAAGTCAATAAAATTAACATTTCTGTACATTTTTAAAGACCATAAATAACATTAAAAAGCAAATGAGAAAAAAGTTTTTACTTTTATGCCACCATACACAAAAATAAACTCAAAATGGATTAAGATTAAGGACCTAAATATGAGACCTGAAACCATAAAAATCCTAGAAGAGAGCACAGGTAGTAATTTCTCTAACATCTGCCATAGCAACATCTTTCTAGATATGTATCATGAGGCAAGGGAAATAAAAGCAAAAATAAGCTATTGGGACACATTAAAATAAAAAGCTTTTGCAGAGCAAAGGAAACAATCACAGAACTAAAAGACAACATATGGAATGGAAGAAGTTATTTGCAAATGACATAACCTATTAAGGGTTAGTATCCAAAATATATAAAGAAGTGATATAACTCAACATCCCCCAAAAAGAAATAATGTAATTAAAAAATGGGCAGAAGACATGAATGGGCATTTCTCCAAAGAAGACACACAGATGGCCAACAAACACATGAAAAGATGCTCAGTATTTTTCACCCATCAGGGAAATACAAATCAAAACCACAGTGAGATATCACCTCACACCTGTCAGAATGACTAAAATCAAAAACACAAGAGACAAGTGTTGGCAAGGATGTGGAGAAAAAGGAACTATTGTGCACTGTTGGTGGGAATGCAACTGTGGAAGACAGTATGGAGGTTCCTCAAAAAGTTAAAAATAAAACCACCTTATGATCCAGTAATCACACTACGGGGTATTTGCCCAAAAAATACAAAAACACTAACTTAAAGGGATACACGATGGGGCTCCTGGGTGGCTCAGTCGGTTAAGCGTCCGACTTCAGCTCAGGTCATGATCTCACGGTCCGTGAGTTCGAGCCCCGCGTCGGGCTCTGGGCTGATGGCTCAGAGCCTGGAGCCTGCTTCCGATTCTGTGTCTCCCTCTCTCTCTGCCCCTCCCCCATTCGTGCTCTGTCTCTCTCAGTCTCAAAAATAAATAAACATTAAAAAAATTAAAAAAAAAAGGGATACACGAACCCCTATGTTTACTGCAGCATTATTTACAATGGCCAGATTATGGAAGCAGCCCAAGTATCCACTCATAAATGAATGGATAAAGATGTGGATATGTATATGTGTCACATACACACACAATGGAATATCATTCAGCCATAAAAAGAATGACATCTTGCCATTTGCAACAACATGGATGGAGCTAGAGACCATAATGCTAAGTGAAATAAGTCAGAGAAAGACAAATACTGTACTCATATGCAGAATTTAAGAAATAAAACAAATGAGCAAAGGAAAAATAGACAAAGCAAGAAACAGACTCTTAACTGTAGAGAACAAAGTGATAGTTACTAGAAGGGAGGGGGGCTGGGGGGATACATGAAATAGGTTAAGGGGATGAAAGAGTACACTTATCATGATGAATAATGAGTAATGCATAGAATTATTGAATCACTGTATTATATGCCTAAAATTGCCAGTATATGCCTAAAAATGCCAGTATAGTTAACATATACTGGAATCTTTAAAAACTATACTGGAATCTTTAAAAAAGCAAATGACTGACAAAAAGTTTTTACTTTCGTGACATTTATTGCTATGTGCAATAAATGAAGCACCCAAATGAACAAGAAAGGAAATAAGAAAAAAGTAGGAAAAGGTTAGTTAGCAGGAAAATTATAAAAGAATATTAATGGCAAAGATATATGCAAAGAAAAAGATTCACCCTCACTAGCTAAGAAATGAAAATTTTAAAAACATTTTTTAAATTAGCAAAAATAATAAGATAATGCCTAAAGTTGACAAGAGAAGGAAAAAAACACTGTCACTCACCTCTGAGGGGAGTGGAAGTGGGTATGACTTTCTAAAAGACCATTTGTCAGGAAGGGAGTTAAGATGGCAGAGAAGTAGGGGGACCAGGATTTTCCTCGTCCCTCAAACACAGCTGTATTGAGGTCAGATCACTCGGAACAGCCAGGAAATCGATCTGCAGAGGGGCAGAAGGATCTCCACGGTTGGAGGGAGACCGCTTGGCAGGATCGAAGTGCATGTATGTGAACTGTGGGAGATAAAACGGCATAGGCACGGAGGGGAGGGAACCCCTTCTGTGGAGAGACAAAAGGGAGAGAAAGAGAGAGGAGTTGTGAAAGTGTGGCATCGAATTAGCACAAATGGAAAACCTCTCTGGAACACGGACTGGGGAACGAGAAATACAGAGAGTGCAAGTGTCTTTTTTGCCAACAGCCTTAGGAGCTGAAACTCAGAGGTTTCAGAAAAGGGCGACTTTCTCCGGAATGGAGCTGGAAGCTGTGGCGCACACTACAGGGGAGAAGGGAGCCGGCCAGGAGTGCATAGCATGGTGTAGCAATCTCAGAGGAACACTGGGAGAGAACAGTCCCCTTCCCAGAGTACTTTGGGAAGAGGGTTTATCACACAGAGTGGCTCTACTCCAGAACAGGGGAGAGGAGCCACACTGGGCTGGGTCCGTTAAGACCTGGAGTTCTGAATCCCAGCTGAGCACCTAGAAGGCAGAGAATTGTGGAGCAGGGCAAGCTGATGGCCCTCACTATTCTATCAGCATGGGTTGAGATATCCAGTAAGGGGAGGAGAGATTGGGGCGTTGCCCTTTTTCTCCCTGACATCAACAGGGTGGGCCTTCAGAGAGCAGCACAGGGGCCCCCAGTGGAGATGGGACCTGCTTAAGCCAAACCCCAAGACCCCGTGCCTGGCAACTGATGATTTATTGGGGCAAGACTGACTGACCCAATGCAGCTGGCCTCTCCACACCAGCATAGTCACAAGTCCCAGGCACCAACAGACAACTGTTTTTTTTTTTTTCTTTACTATTTTATTTCATTTCATTTCGTATTTGTTTCCTCCCTTTTCTTCTTCTTCTTTTTTTTTTTTTTTTTTTTGGATCAGGCTCATAGTTTCTGACTTGTTTTTGGTCAATTCTTACCATATATTTTTTTTGATCAGGCATTTTTATTCTCTTCTTTTTCCACCCTCTTTCTTCTTCTTCATTTTCCTCTCTCTTTCTCTGGATTTAGCCTTATAGTTTTTGATTCTCTGTTTGTATTTCTTTTCTCCCCTTTCATTTTTCTCTTTTTATGTAAGCAGGCTTCCCCCCTCCCTTTCCTTTTTCTCCCCCCAGGGTTACTTCAACAAATAAATCAAAGCACACCTAGCTGAAGGTCCAAACACTCCACCACTACAAGCAAGGAGGAGCTCTGCAGAGCACTGACCAGTGGGGTAGAGCAGCCAAAATTCAACAACAGAGTGCATGCAACATACACCAGAAACACTTCCTGGAGTACCAAACTCTGGACAGCGTATTACCCCTTTTTAATATAGTAGTACTCTCAGGTGCAGGACACATAACAAGCTTTTAAAACGCAAAAGACAGAAACGTAGCCAAAATGACAAAACAGAAGAATTCTCCCCAAAACAAAGTTCAAGAAGAAATCACAGAAACTTGCTCAAAACAGATATAAACAATATATCTTAACAAAAACTTAGAATAACCATCATATGACTAACAGCTGGGCTTGAAAAGAGCATATATGATACCAGACAAACTCTTGCTGCAGAGATTAAAGACCTAAGAACTAGTCAGGATGAATTTAAAAAATGCTAGATGCAAAATAAACTCGATATAGTGACAGTGAGGATGCAAGAGGCAGAGAATAGGTGAAACAGAAGACAAAATTATGGAAAAATAATGAAGCTGAAAAAAAAGAGGGAAAGGAAATTACTACATCACAAGGGGAAAATTAGAGAGTTAAGTGATTCCATGAAATGAAACAATATCTGTATCATAGGAGTGTCAGAAAGAGTGAGAGAAAGGGGCAGATGGTTTATTTGAACAAATCATAGCTGAGAACTTCCCTAATCTGGGGAAGGAAACAGGCATCCAAATCCAAGAGGCACAGAGAACTCCCTTCAAAATCAACAAAAACAGGTCAACACCATGGTATACCATAATGAAACTGGCAAAATACAAAGATAAAGAGAGAATTCTGAAAAGAGCTAGGGACAAATGGGCCTTAACCTACAAGGGTAGACACATAAGGGTAGTAGTGGATCTGTCCACTGAAATTTGGCAGGTCAGAAAGGAGTGGCAGAAAATAACCAATGTACTGAATAGAAAAAATATGCAGCCAAGAATCCTTTCTCTGGCAAGGCTGTCATTCAGAATAGAAGGAGAAATAAAGACTTTCCCCAGACAAACAAAAACTAAAGGAGTTCATGACTACTAAACCAGCCCTGCAAGAGATCCTAAGGGGGACTCTGAGTGGAAAGTAGCAAAGACTAAATAGGACCAGAGGACATGACCACAAACATAAAATCTACAGATAACACAATGGCACTAAATCCATATTTTTCTCACTCTGAATGTAAATGGACTAAATACCCCAATCGAAAGACATAGGGTATCAGAATGGATAAAACAATAAGATCCATCTACATGCTGCCTACAAGAGACTCATTTTAGACCTGAGGACACCTGCAGATTCAAAGTTAGTGGATAAAGAACCATCTCTCATGTTAATGGACATCAAAAGAAAGCCAGAGTTAGCCATACTTATATCAGACAAACCAGACTTTAAAACAATAACTGTAAAAAGAGATGAAGAAGGGCATTATATGATAATTAAGGGGTCTATTTATCAAGCAGAGCTAACGACTGTAAATATTTGTGCCCCCAATGTGGAAAACCTAAATATATAAATCAATGAAACACAAACAAGCAAACTTTTTGATAGTAATACTGTAACTGTAGGAGATTTTAATACTCTACTTATAGTAATGGACAGATCATCTAGGCAGAAAATCAATAAGGAAACACCTCTGAATGACACATTGGACCAGATGGACCTAACATATATTCAGAACATTTCATCCTAAAGCAGCAGAATACACATTCTTCTTGAGTGCACATGGAATATTCTCCAAAACAGACCACATATTGGGTCACAAAACAGTCCTTAACGTGTACAAAAAGATTGAGCTCATACCATGCATATTTTCAGATCACAATGCTATGAAACTTGAAATCAACCACAAGAACTTTGGAAAGCACCTAAATACATGGAAGTTAAAGAACATCCTACTAAAGAATGAATGGGTTAACCAGGAAATTAAAGAAGAAAATTTTAAATATACATGGAGACAAATGAAAATGAAAACACCAGTCCAAACTCTTTGAGATGCAGCAAAGGCAGTCCTAAAAGGAAAATACATTGCAATTCAAGCCTATCTCAAGAACGAAAAGAGGCGCCAGGGTGGCTCAGCTGGTTCAACAGCCGAATCTTGATTTCAGTACAGGTCATGATCTCACAGAGTACATGAGTTCAAGCTCCACATCAGGCTCTGTGCTCATAGTGTGGAGCCTGCTTCAGATCCTCTGTCTCCTTCTCTCTGCCTCTCCCCCACTTGTGTGTGCACGTACTCTCTAAAAAACTAAATGTTAAAAAATATTTTTAAAAAAGAAGAAAGGTCCCAAATACACAACCTAACCTTAAACCTAAAGGAGCTAGAAAAGGAACAGCAAATGAAGCCCAAAGCCAGGAGAAGAAGGGAAATAATAAATATTAGAGCAGAAATAAATGATATAAAATTTTAAAAAACCAGATCAATGAAACTAACAGCTGGTTTTAAAAGAATAAACAAAATTGATAAATCCTTAGCCAGACTTCTCAAAAAGAAAAGAGGACCCAAACGGATAAAATCATGAATTAAAGAGGAGAGAGATCACAACCAAACAATTATAAGAGAACACTGAAAAATTATATGCCAACAAGCTGGACAATCTGAAAGAAGTGGACAAATTCCTAGACACACACTACCAAAACTCAAATGCTAAGAAACAGAAAATTTGGACAGACCTAAAAACAGCAAAGAAATTGAAATAGTTATCAAAAATCTTCCAACAGGGGCACCTGGGTGGCTCAGTCAATTAAGTGTCCGGCTTCAGCTCAGGTCACTATCTCATAGTTGTGGGTTTGAGCCCCTCATCGGGCTCTATGCTGACGGTGTGGACCCTGCTTGATATTCATTCTCTCTCTCTCTCTCTTTCTCTCTCTCTCTCTGCCCCTCCCTTGCTTGTGCTCTCCCCCTCAAAAATAAATAAACATTTTTTTAAAAAACTAAAAAGAAAAAGCTCCCAACAAATAAGAGTCCTGGACAAGATGGCTTCCCAGGGGAAATTCTACCAGACATTTAAAGCAGAGTTATACCTGTTCTTCTCAAACTGGTCCAAAAAATATAAATGGGAAGGAAAGCTTCCGAATTCATTCTATGAAGCCAGCATTACCTTGATTCCAAAACCAGACAAAGACCCCACTAAAAAGGAGAATTACAGGCCAATATCCCTGATGAACCTGGACGCAAAAATTCTCAATAAGATACTAGCAAATCAAATTCAAAAGTACATTAAAAGAGTTATTCACCATGATCAAGTGGGATTCGCTCCTGGGATGCAGGGATGGTTCAATGTTCACAAATCAATCAATGTGATACACCACATTAATAGAGAAAAGGATAAGAACCATATGATCCTATCAATAGATGCAAAAAAAGCATTTGACAAAATATAGCATCCTTTCTTGATAAAAATCCTCAAGAAAGTCAGGATAGAAGGAACACAACATCATAAAAGCTATATATGAAACACCCACAGCTATTATCATCCTCAATGGGGAAAAACTGAGAGCTTTTCCCCTGAGATCAGGAACACGACAGGGATGTCCACTTTCACCACTGCTGTTTAACATAGTGTTGGAAGTCCTAGCCTCAGCAATCAGACAACAAAATGAAATAAACGGCATCCAAATTGGCAAAGAAGAAGTCAAACTTTCACTATTCTCAGATGACATGATACTCTACATGGAAAACCCGAAAGACTTCACCAAAAAACTACTACAAGTGATATATGAACTCAGCAAAGTCACAGGATATAAAATCAATGTACATAAATTGGTTGCATTCCTATACACCAATAATGAAGCAGCAGAAAGAGGAATCAAAGAATCGATCCCACTTACAATTGTACCAAAAACCATAAAATACCTAGGAATAAACGTAACCAAAGAGGTAAAAGATCTGTACACTGAAAGCTATAGAAAGCTTATAGAAGAAATCAAAGAAGACACAAAGAAATGGAAGAAAATCGTTCCATGCTCATGGACTGGAAGAACAAATATTATTAAAATGCTGATACTACCCAAAGCAGTCTATACACTCAATGCAATAACTGTCAAAATAACACCAGCATTCTTCACCAAATTAGAACAAATAACCCTAAAATTTGTATGGAACAACAGAAGACCCCAAATAGCCAAAGCAATCCTGAAAAAGAAAACCAAAGCTGGAGGCATCACAATTCCAGACTGTAAGCTGTATTACCAAACTGTAATCATCAAGACAGTATGGTATTGGCACAAAAACAGACACATAGATCAATGGAATAGAGAACCCAGAAATGGACCCACAAATATATGGCCAACTAATCTTCGACAAAGCAGGAAAGAGTATCCAATGGAAAAAAAAAAAGTCTTTTTAGCAAACAGTGCTGGAAGAACAGGACAGTGACATGAAGAAGAATGATATGGATCACATTCTTACCCCATACACAAAAATAAATTCAAAATGCGAGAAAGACCTAAATGTGAGACATGAAACCATCAAAATCCTATAGGAGAAAACAGGCAGCAACCTCTTTGACCTCAGCTGCAGCAATTTCTTACTGGACATGTTTCCAGAGGCAAGGGAAATAGAAGCAAAAATGAACTACTGGGACCTCATCAAAATAAAAAGCTTTTGCACAGCAAAGGAAAGAATCAACAAAAGTAAAAGGCAACTGACAGAATGGGAGATGTTTGCAAATGACATATCAGATAGAGGGTTAGTATCCAAAATCTATACAGAACTTACCAAACTCAACACCCAAAAAACAAATAATCCAGTGAAGAAATGGGCAGAAGACATGAATAGACACTTCTCCAAAGAAGACATCCCGATGGCAAACAGACATGAAAAGATGCTCAACATCACTCATCATCAGGCAAATACAAATCAAAACCACAGTGAGATACCACCTCACACCTGTCAGAATGGCTAACATTAACAACTCAGGAAACAACAGATGTTGGTGAGAATGTGGAAAAAAGGGGAATGCTTTTGAAATATTGGTGGGAATGCAAACTGGTGCAGCCACTCTGGAAAACAGTATGGAGGTTCCTCAAAAAATTAAAACCAGAATTACCCTACAACCCAGCAATTGCACTACTAGGAATTTATCCAAAGGATACAAAAATGCTGATTCAAAGAGGCACATGCACCCAATGTTTACAGCAGTGCTATCAACAATCACGAAATTGTGGAAAGAGCCCAAATGTCCAACAACAACTGATGAATGGATAAGGAAGATGTGTTATATATATATAAATGTGTGTGTGTGTGTATACATACGTACACTGGAATATATATGTTTTATATAATATATATATATTATGTATACATATACACACAATGAAATACACACACACATACACACACACGGAATACTACTCGGCAATGAAAAAGAATGAAATCTTGCCATTTGCAACAACATGGATGGAACTAGAGGGTATTATGCTAAGCAAAATAAGTTAGAGAAAGACAGATATATGATTTCACTCATAGGTGGAATTTGAGAAACTCAACAGATGAACACAGGGGAAGGGAAGGAAAAATAAGATAAAAACAGAGAGGGAGGCAAACCTTAAGAGACTCTTAAATACAGAGAACAAACTGAGGGTTGCTGGAAGGGAGGTGGATGGGGAATGGGTTAAAAGGGTGACGGGCATTAAGGATGGCACTTTTTGGAATGAGCACTGGATGTCACATGTAAGAGATCAATCACTGGGTTCTACTCTTGAAGCCAAGACCACATTGTATATTAACTAACTTGAATATTAAAAAAAATAATTTCAACCAATAAATAAATAAATAAATAAAATTTTTTCACCCTTAGAAACATATCCCCTAACCCAGCAAACATTCTATGGAAATAATCAGAGATATGCAAAGATATATTCATCACATTATCTATGTCAAACAAAATAAAAGTTTGGTTAAATAAATTAGGGTACAGCCATATGATGTAATACAACATAGAAATAAAATCAAATTTGTAGGGATATACTTTATATGGGAACACAATCACAATATATTAAGAAAAAGTTAGGGAGGAAACTAGAAAATGCAAAATAATCTTTTTTCAAAATTATTAATTATTTTAAAGTACAAATGTAACCTACAAATACATTCTTGTTTAAAAAAAAAAGAGCCACAGATAAAAGCAGAAGTTCCCTTTACTACCCAACACCTCTTTCCATATATAATCACTCCTACAAATTTGATAATACAGCCTTTCAAATCTTTTCTATGTATGTATATACATACATCTAATATAGAAATACATCTTTGTTTTGTTTTGATTTGGCATTATGCTGTATGGATTTTGGGGGTTGCTTTTTTCACTTACTACATCCTGGAGAGCTATCTTTCTTAGTAAACAGGAATCCTCTCATTCTTCTAAATGATTCTATATTATTCTAAGGAATAACTGTACTATAACCTATTTCAACATTTCTTTGATTTGACCATGTGTATGTTCTAAAGCTATTATGTGTAAGACAAAAAGAAGAAAAAGCAGTATGAGGCCAAATACAGATCAAATTATTTGCCATGCTTATCTCTGCATGCTTTTCTGAATTTTTCGGTTTGAGCATTACTTTTTATATTAGAGAAAACCTGTTATATTAAAAATAATAAAAATAATTTTAAAGTATTATGATTTTAAGAATGTATCACATTACATCTAAAAAAATGATATTTTTAGAGATGCCTGGGTGGCTCAGTCAGTTAAAGCATCCAACTCTTGATTTCAGCTCAGGTCATGATCTCACAGTTCGTGAGTTCAAGCCCCACGTTGGGCTCTGCGCTGATGGCATGTGTCCTGCTTGGGATTTTCTCTATTTCTCTCTCTCTCTCTCTCTCTCTCTCTCTCTCTCTTCCCCTCCCCAGCTTGTGCTCTCTTTTAAGATAAAGAAATAAACTTAAAAAAAAAAAAGAAACGGTATTTTTATATTACAGCTGTCACTTAATGTTGTATTGGCTAAAGTAACTGTTTTCTCTACTCAAAGAGAGTATACAAGTAACTCTCTACTCAAAGAGAAATATAAGTATTTCACCTTGTGTAAGTATAGTAGTAACTCTATTAACCTATGTAATGAATAACCAATGCTTGGGAAAAAATCAAAATGAATCATTTATGCAATGTCTTTGGGTGAGTATCATCTTTTTTTATGTTTATTTATTTATTTTGAGAGAGAAAAGAGAGCACAAGTGGGGGAGGGGAAGCAAGAGAGGGAGAGACAGAGAGAATCCCAAGCAGGCTCTGCAATGTCAACATGGAGCCCAAGGTCCTGAACCATGAGATCATGACCCAAGCCTAAACCAAGAGTTGGACACCCAACCAACTGAGCCACCCAGGCACCCCTCAACTAACAATCCTTTTATTTTAAAGTTTATTTATTTTATTTTTAGAGAGAGAGAAAGAGCACACGAGTCAGGGAGGGGCAGAGAGAGGGAGATAGACTCCACGCTGTCAGCCCGGAGCCTGACTCAGGGCTAGAACTCAAGAAATGTGAGATCATGACCTGAGCTGAAATCAAGAGGTGGATGCTTAACTGAGCCACTTAGGCATCCCTCAACTAACAATCTTTAACCATACTTTGCCCAGAATCCTAAGGTTCTTCTGGGGACACCTGTGAATCTTTACAAAACAGAATGTGGCATCAGTGGGCACATCTGTGTTTCTATTCTAATGTTTCCAAGTTCTACTTTAACACGGTTTGAGTTATTTGTATTCAAAATGCAGTCATGAAAAGTGCTTTATAATGTCAAATTATTTGTGCCATTTGAAATCCACAATGATGATAAAACAGTTAAAATAGAACATCAAAAATTTAAAATTTCTCATACATCAAAATAAACAACTCATCATCTGCATGTGTGGTTTTGCCAAGATATCAAGATTCAACAAAACCCACACCTAGAAGTATCAGAGTAAAACTGCAAAACACCAAAGATGATGTGAAAATATTAAAGTAATTAGAGAAAAAATTAAAGATTACAGAGGAAAAATAATTAGACTGACAGTTAAATTCTAAAAAGCAACGGAAACCAAAAGGTAAAAGAATGCGATCTTCAAAGTCCTGTAAGAAAATGGGTGTCACTCTAGAATTCTACACCTTGAAAAAATATCTTTCAAGAGAGGAGTTGAAATGACATATTCAGATGAACATAAACTGAGAGGGCATGCCACTAGCAGACCCCTCACTAAAGAAAAATCTGACGAATCTACCTCAGACAGAAGAAAATTACTCTCAAACGAAAGATCTGAGATACTAAAAAGGAATAATAAAGAACATTTTCAATATGCTGATGAGTCTCAACAAATACTGACTATATGAATAATAATAATAGCTAATAGGGTTCCTGTAAAAGATGTAACTAATTAAAATATACAACAGTAACCACATGAATTTGAAGGGAGTAAGTGGGTATTCTAAGTTCCTTTTACTGTCTTAGTACAGAATAGATACTGATCAATTTCAGACTTCCATTATGTTAAGAAAGCATGTTAAAATTTCTAGAGTATTCAAAGAACAGAAAATATAATGTAGAACTTCCAAACAAGGGGGGAAATAGAATAAGAAAAAATGCCCAAAATAGGACAAGAATGGAAAGAAAACATAAAAAAGGCAGGAAAGTAAAAAGCTCAAAATAAGGTTCCATAATGAAAACCAAATATATCTGTAATCACAATAAATATACATAGATTAAAAGCTCCAGTTAAAAGACAGACTGGCTGACGAGCCAAAAAATCAAAATCCACCTATTTGAAATAAATGTATCTTTTTAGATAAGAATAGATAAATGTTGAACATTGGAGAGAGAACAAGAACACCAACCAAACAAAAGCTGGTGTAACTACATTAATACAAGATAAAGCAGACTTTGAAGTATTAAAAAAAGAATAACCATAAAGAGGGTTACTACTGAAGGTTCAACTGACCAGGAAGTTGTAACAGTTCAAAATTTGTACACACCTGATAATGTAGCCACAAAACAGATAAAGCATAAAGTAAACACTTAGAAGAACTATACAGAAAAATGGACTCATAATCATAACGGACCCTCCAGGGGAAAAAACCATTCGAATAAAAGCAAACTTCTCATCAGAAACCTTGGAAGCCAGAAGGAAGTTGTACTACATTCTTTAAGTACTGAAAGAAAAGAGCTGTCAACCTAGAACTCTATATCCAGCAACTATCCTTCAGGAATGAAGGGGAAATAAATACATTCTTGGATGATGGAAAGCTAAGAATTTGTTGCTAGCTGACCTACCCTAAAAGAATGACTAAAAGAAGTTCTCTAAACAGAAAGGAAATTATTAAAAAAAAAAAGGAATCTGAAGATCAGGAAGAACTGAAATGTCAAAACTGTGGGTAAATACAATACTTTCCTTCTCCTGAGTTTTTAAATTATGTTCAATGGTTTAACAAAAGTCTTACCACTGTCCAATGCCATTCTCGATGAATGTAGAGGAAATACTTAAGATTATATGATGAATAGGGGAGGGTAAAGGAATATAAACTGAGGTAAGGTTTCTAAAATTCACTTTAGTGAAATGTCTAGTGGGGTAAAGGACAGAGGAGGCAGATCTCACAAAGTATCTGTGAAACCACATTTTTTAAAAAACACTTTGCATCTCCTATTTACACAGCTTTCTAAGTCTGGCTTTGCAAAGTAGCCTAGTAACCATGTTTTTAAGACCACTAATGAGCTCTTCTCTTCTCAGTGCCCTAAATTGATTTCTATCTTCCACTCACCCTTTATTTTTGTGTTTCTCAAACGGTGGGCCTCAAACCAAGTGCAATTGAAACACCTGAATCCCACTCCGGACCTACTGATTCAGAACCCCTGGGTATGAGCTTCAGAACATCAGCCTTTGTTTTTGTTTTTTTTTTTTTAATGTTTATTTATTTTTGAGACATAGAGAGACAGAGTGCAAGTGGGGGAGGGGCAGAGAGAGAGGGAGACACAGAATCTGAAACAGGCTCCAGGCTCTGAGCTGTCAGCACAGAGCCCGATGCGGGACTCGAACCCACAAACCGTGAGATCATGACCTGAGCCAAAGTTGGGCGCTTAACCGACTGAGCCACCCAGGTGCCCCCAGAGCATCAGCCTTTGAATGAGCTCCCCCTACCAGGTGATTCAAGTATGAGAATTGTCTTAAATATTTACTCACAAGGTTCTGTCCTTAATCCTCTTCTACCTGTTACACATGCACAATTAAAACCACACCCAGGGTGCCTGGGTGACTGTTGGTTAAGTGTCCAACTTCGGCTCAGGTCATGATCTCACGGTTTGTGGGTTCGAGTTCTGAGTTGGGCTCCATGCTGACAGTATGGAGCCTGCTTGGGATTCTCTCTCCCCCTCTCTTTGTCCCTCCCCTACTCACACTTTCTTGCTCTCTCAAAATAGATAAATAAAAAAAAACAACACCCAAAACTTCCCCCCTTACTGCTATTAATTGGATGTGTAGCTGCCTACCTCCACTCCCGGCCACTGCCAGTACCTATAATCCCACCTGATACAGAGTATTTATTTGAATGAGCATGATGACTCTCAAACCTGCTTTGTCAATTAAGACCTATCTCTTTCAGGCTCCATACCTGCATTCGCTGCTATCCAATGTCCTAAAGTTACTCTGAATTAGTTAGGATTAAGTTCAGCTAACGATAACAGAAAAACTTAAAAGAATATTGGTTTATACAACACAGAAGTTTATTTCTCTCAAATAACAGTAAGAAGGGGCACCTGGGTGGCTCAGTTGGTTGGTTAAGCGTCAGACTACAGCTCAGGTCATGATCTCACAGCTCGTGGGTTCAAGCCCCGTATCGGGCTCCATGCTGACAGCTCAGAGCCTGGAGCCTGCTTCAGATCCTGTATCTCCCTCTCTCTCTGCCCCTCCCCTGCTCATGCTCTCACTCTCTCAAAAATAAATAAACACTAAAAAATTTGTAAAAATAAATAAATAAATAAAATAATAGTCTGGAAGAGGCCAGTATGAAAATTCTGCTCCACAAAATTCTCAGGGACTCTGGCTCCTTTCTGCTTTCCACTCCACTATGCCTAGAATATGGTCCCATTTCATGGTTCAAGATGGAACTCCACCCAAAACAAGCACATTCCTAGCAGCAGGATAGAAGCAGGAAGATAGAATAGAGAAAGGTACATTGATCTCTAATACACTTCTTGGAAGTAGAACATATGACCTGTACTTTTATCTCATTGACCAGGACTTAGTCTCACGGTCATATATAACTGCTAGGGAGGCTGTAACTATAGTCTTCACGTTAGGTAGCTGAATTGCGTTACTAAGAAAAAAAGGGAAACCAGAGGGTGGAAGACTAACTACAGCATTCTTGGCCACACATTCCAAAGTTACCATGTCCCAAACTGAACTCCCTAGTTTTCAGGATATACTGTGCAATTTTATACCTTTGTGATCTGTCTACCCTACCTTTATCTCCTTTCTTTATCTCCTTGCCTTTATCTCCTGGCAAACTCCTTCTCTTAATATTCACATCATGTATCTTTCTGTGAAGCTTTCCTTCACCCAACCACCTTTCCCTCCAGCCTAAACAGACTGGATGTCTTTGGGTCACTTTTGTATCTAGCATACAATTCTACTTTTGCATTGTTAATTCTAATATTTTTTTAAAGTCTATCCCTCCATTCATCTGTCTTCCACTAGAAGGTAAACTCCTTGAGGGCAGAGACTGCCTCAGCATCATATACATACAGATCTACAGCATACTACATTTCACAAAAATCAGCCATTAATATCTGCTTCCTAGAATTATGGCAGCATGGAACTGGTAAAATAAGTACCTAATAAAACGGACACTATGGTATGTATTATTGTAATATAATGGGATGTGTTAAGAGTCCCAAATCATAGAAGATTCTAACAGCAGTTACAAGAATATGGCTCTATGCTTTTATCTAGCCATTGCTCTTTTCTGGCACACATTACTTACTAATTTTCTACACTCATCTTTCTTTTTTTATGGTACAAATAAATTCTAGTTGGATAAATTTTATGTTTACATTTGATTCTATTAATTTTATATTTAACTTAGATAGATGATTAGGTGCTTTGCTTAGATCCCACTTATATCTCAGCAGTTATTCCATCACAGAAGACCAGTTTAGGCATCTCTAAGCCCTTGGGAGAGTGACTGAGGAGCCTCAATATTTTGATGATTTTTCTCTGAAAGAAAACATCTAGATGATCATAGTATTCAACTTAGGAAGCACAGCATTACAACTGATAAACACCTGACTATGATAACGTATTAATTTATGATGGCTTCCATAGCATAAAATTTTCATTGATTGGGAGATTTTACTTAAGACTATCAAAGTACTGGGGTGCCTGGGGGGCTCAGTCAGTAAAGCCTCTGACTTCGGCTCAGGTCATAATCTCACAGCTTGTGGGTTTGAGCCCTGCGTCGGGATCTATGCTGACAGCTCAGAGCCTGGAGCCTGCTTCGGATTCTGTGTCGCCCGCACTCTCTGCCTCTCCCCTGTTTGCACTCTGTTTCTCTCTCTCAAAAATAAATAAACATTAAAAACTTTTAATTAAAAAAAGACTATCAAAGTATCAACTTGACTTGCAAAAATTGACCTAAAGTGTACAAAACATATATATAACAGTTAAGCCTAACCTTTTAAAAACTATCTTTGAGGGGTGCCTGGGTGGCTCAGGCGGTTAAGCATCTGACTTCAGCTCAGGTCATGATCTCGTGGCCTGTGGGTTTGAGCCCTGGGTCAGGCTCTGTGCTGACAGCTCAGAGCCTGGTGCCTGCTTCAGATTCTTTGTCTTCCTCTCTCTCTGCCCCTTCCCTGTTCTCTCTTTCTCTCTCAAAAATAAACATTAAAAAAAAAAATTTTAATAAAAAAATGAAAATGGTCTGAGATATAAATAGTGGAATACTATGTGTAATTTTAAATTGAAATATCAACTACAAAGGTAGCTAAGCACCCCAAAATGGCTACAGTAACTAGGCTTCAATGGTCCAAGTGTGACTTGTAGTTTGTCCACATTCTCCAATGTGGATTGTCAATTCAGATTATGATGCTGAGTTGGCCCTCAAGAAATGTAATTATTACCTTCTTCTACCTGTAGTTCTCAAGCCTAGACAGGGCCCTCACTATTCTGTCTGCTGCTCCAGTTGAGCATGAAGCCCTAACCTCAATGCCAATAGCAGTTATATCTAACTTCAATAAAATTTAAAAAATACATAGTTACTTATTATCTTACCTTGAGTTCCTGGTGGTTGTAATACATCTCCTGTCAGGCGACACCACCCAACTGGGAAAATATCTCGACAATCGTACTTGCACCAATAATCAAAAGCTCCACTCCAGCCATCAAATGTGATGTAAATTTCATCTCCTTTGACATCTCCAATCGTTGCAGGGCAGATCATATAAGGGTTCTTTTTATCTATGGCCTCAAGCTTCATTCCCACTTTGAAATTATTTAGAGGTGGCTTTGGTGGTTCCTACCAAAACATTAAAAAAAAGTTTTTGTTAAGATGCAATAAGAAGAATTTGCTCAATTGTATTCTTACAACCCTTATCAACCAAAAATTAAACTCCATGAAAACAGTTGTCAGAGATCTCTGTGAAACTCTGCTCTACAACATCTTACTTACTCTGAAGCAGAACCAAGAACATGGAAGGAAACAAACCCAAACTGATAGTAATTCATTTATTCATTTAAGAAATAGGTGTTATATACTAGGTACCAGAAATTTAGGATTCGCTGGTGAACAAAAAATATCAAAGATCCCTACTCTGGTGGAACTTACCTTCTAGTGGTTGTGGTAGTAGTGATCAGGGTGCAGGTGAGGGAAAAAGAGAGAAGAAACCAACAAGAAATTTTAAATGAGGGAATCAAACAAACCCAATTAATGTGTAAATTACAGGGTATGTTGAAAGTTGGTAAGTCCAAAGAAAAACGGGTGCCTGGATGGCTCAGTCAGTTAAAAGCCCAACTCTTGGTGTTGGCTTAGGTCATGATCTCATGGTTCATGAGTTCAAGCCCCACACTGGGCTCCATGTGGATGGTGCGGAGCCTGCTTGGGATTCTCTCTCCCTCTCTCTCTGCCCCTCCCCTGCTCTCTCTCTCTCTCAAAATAAATAAACTTAAAAAAAAAAAAAACGAAAAGGAATAGCACCAGACAACATACAAAAATTAAAAAGCCTCCAAGTTTTATTGCAGACACAAGAACATGAAAGTCATATAGCTTGGGGTCATTTATGATATCCAATCCAGAAACCAATATTTAAAAATTTTTTTAACGTTTATTTACTTTTGAGACAGAGAGAGACAGAGCATGAACAGGGGATGGTCAGAGAGAGGGAGACACAGAATCTGAAACAGGCTCCAGGCTCTGAGCGTCAGCACAGAGCCTGACGCGGGGCTCGAACTCACAGACCGCGAGATCATGACCCAAGCCGAAGTCGGCCGCTTAACTGACTGAGCCACCCAGGCACCCCCAGAAACCAATATTTAAAAAAGCATACTTTAGTTACCAAAATTTAAAGCATGCAAATGCTAACAGGATTCTTAGAAAGCCTAAGTGCAATGTTAAAAGCAACAGCTTTTCTTTCAATTTGGTTTTTATCACAGTAAATAAATAGCACCATCATCAACCCAGTTGCTCAAGCCAGAAGCCTGGAAAAAGCCCTAGACCAGGGGTTATCAGTCCAACTGAACTTCAAAATCACTTGGGACCCCACAGCCAGGATTTTGATTTAATTTGTCTGGGGTGGGGCCCAGGCATTAGCACATACTAATTCCCCAGGTGATCCTAATGTGCATCCAAGGCTGAGAACCACCAGGCCAGATGCATAATATTCCCCTTAACACTCACATTCAAAGACTACAACCTGCCAATTCTATCACCTAGATCTCTAGAATCCTGTAACAACATGAAAAGTTAGCCCTCAATTGTTCAGTATATGCCAAGCATGTTTTAATTCTCACAACCCTATAAAGTCAATGCAATTATTATTCCCATTTTATAGATGATGAAATTGATGCATGATTGCCTAAGAATACACCATAAATATGAGATCAGGAGCTGGATCTTAAACATAGGCAGACAACTCCTTGGAACATCCTACCACATCATCTGCCTGGACAACTCCAACTGATCTACTTCAAAGCCCAGCTCTTCTGGTCTCCTTAAGGCTTCCCTGGCCAACTCCTGCCCACTCCTAAGCCCCCTCAAAGAAGATGCTCTTGCCTTCAACTGCTAAACTACCCTTGAAACGTGTTCACTCCTCTGAGACCAAGGGATTCTCAAAAGCAGATACATCTTATTCATATTGCTATTTCCAGCAGAGTACTCAACAAGATTTTAAAAAAATGAATTAACCAAGTAATCACCTGAAGAACAGTAAACAAGCTTTCAAGTAATTCAAGTAATTCTTTCACCAAGATATAATTTAAACACGTATCTGGTAGGTTGATTTCTTTTTTAAATGCCCCCTTTAAACCCATCTCATCGTCCTGTGCTTTTCCAGTGATATCCTTTATACCTCTGAAGTCTTGTAAGTTCCTTAATTATTAGCCTTCAAAGTCCTTTTAATTACATAATCTTAACTTGATTCTTAAAAACCACCCTAAAGTCAGCAGGGCAAAAGTTAGCTTGGTCAAAGATCAAAGGTATTTGATAAATAAGTTGCTGGTAAATAAGAAGCAAAGTTACATACTACCACTTCATGAAGGGGCTAAAGGTCAGCTAACTGTTATTACATATGGAAGGAAAAGAGGGAGGTGGATTTAACAAAGGATAACTTTGGCAGTTTATAAATTTGTCCTACATATTCACAGAATGGAGAAAACATTCAAAGCACACAGAAGTTTCTTAGGCCCTTATACTGTCAAATAACCAAATAACAATAAGACTTTCTGTAGCAAAGCAAACTAAGTTCAAATGACAATATACATTTTCTGCTACAAAACAGAAGACAGGAATGAGCAGAGAAACAGAATTTTAAGATTCAAATGTATAATTTAAAAAGATATCCCAAATGTGACAGTATGTCATCAATGCCACTATGAACTGACAAGTAACAAAAACCAGACAATTGATAATGGACAAAATGCAATTTATTCTCCGAAGATTTTTACACTGTTTATTAATTCTTCTAAATTTCACGAATATTCTATCAAAGTTACTTACATATGTATAGCCATACAAATAAACAGAGCTCTGGAAGAAAACAAGTATTTATTTTCTTAAAAAATCAAAGGGACTACTCTTTTTCATAAATAAATGAGAGGGTTTTATCTCAAAACAAGCTACCTCCAGATTTAGATAACTGGCAAAATAGTACCCTCTGCTGTCCACAAAAGGTAATAATATAAAGTTGCTTTATGTTTATATGTTTTAATTTTTTTTTAAGTTTATGTATTTTGGGGTGGGGGCAGACAGAAAGAGAAGGAGAAAGAGAATCCCAAGCAGGCTCTGAACTGTCAGCATGAGCCTAGTGCAGGGCTCAAATTCACAAATTGTGAGATGACATGAGCCAAAATCAAGAATCAGAAGCTTGACTGAGCTACCCAGGTGCCCCTTAAATGTTTTTAAAGAATATGGTTTGTCATCATCAGTTCCTGAATGACTTCCTAAACACAAAGATATAATTTGTAGGGGGACCTGGCTGGCTTGGTTGGTACAACATGTGACTCTTAATCTCGGGGTTGTGAGTTCAAGACCCACCTTGGGCACAGAGCTTATTAAAAAAAAAAAAAAAAAAAGATATAATTTACGAAAGCAATAGCTAAAATAAACAAGGACCCATTCTTTTTTACTGTGAGAAAAAAAAATGATTCTTTCCTAGAAGGTGACTAGTAAAGAATATTCTTTTAATCTCTCTCCTATCTTTCCTTGCCTATCTACCTACAATACACTTCTCCTTAAAGGCTATTTCTTTTCATATCCCACAGACTCTAAGGCCTCCCTTTTCCTTAGCATGTACAACTATCAAACATAATATATACTTTATTTTGTATGGTTTATTATCCATCTCCCCAGCTAGAAGGCAAGCCCCATAAGGACAGTTTTTTTACTGTCTTATTTATAGCTGTATTCCCAGAGTCTACCTCTGACCACAAACTCCTATCCTTAACTTCTACTTCCTTACTTTTAATCAACTACTTCTTTGACCTCATCAAAAATTCTAGTCCTTTAAACTTCATTTATTGATTCACAAATATTTACTAAGTGCCTACTAAATGTCAGACACTAATGAAGGCTCCAGATATACATTAAGTGGCAAAATAGACAAAAATCCCATCCTTGTGGTGCTCACCTGCTAGTAAAGAGAAAGACGAGAAACAACAATACAAGCAAAATATACTCTATGTTAGAAATGTTAAGCGCAGGGTGCCTGGGTGGCTCAGTCAGTTAAGCATCTGACTCTTGGTTTCAGCTCAGGTCATGATCTCCCGGTTTCATGAGTTCAAGCCCCAAGTGCCGAGTGGCGTGAGCACAGAGCCTGCTTGGAATTCTCTCTCTCCCTTTCTCTCTGCCCCTCCTCCACTTGCGCTGTCTCTGTCTCTCTCTCTCTCTCTCTCTCTCTCTCAAAATAAATAAATAAATAATTTTTTAAAAAAAAGAAATGATAAGTGCTATTCAATAAAAGGAAGTATATAGCAGAGTGAGATCCAGAGAAAAATGTAAGGGGGGTTTTGTGCAAAACTTTAAATAGGGTAATCAGAACAAACTTCAAATGGAAGGGGACAAGTGAGCAGAACCCTAAAAGTGATTATTAACCACAGTTACCCACAGGAAGAGTACTCCAGACAAAGAACAGCCAGGGCCAAGGCCCTAAAGCAGGAGAGTCCATAAGAAATCCATAAGATTTCGCTCATGTGGAATTTAAGAAACAAAACAAACGAACAAAGAAAAAAAAAAGACAAACAGAAAAACAGACTCTTAGAGAACTGGTAGTTGCCAGAGGGGAGATGGGTGGGGAGAGGGGTTAAACAGATAAAGGGGATTAAGAATACATTTATTTTGGGGCACCTGGGTGGCTCAGTTGATTAAGCATCTGACTCTGGATTTCAGCTCAGGTCATGATCTCACTGTGAGCTCAAGCCCTGCATCTGGCTCTGTGCTGACAGTGAGAAGCCTGCTTGGAATTCTCTTTCTCTCTTCCTTCCTCCCTCCCTCCTTCTCTGCCCTTCCCCTACTTGTGCCTATTCTCTCCCTCTCTTTCAAAAAAATAAACTTTTTATTTACTTACTTTTGAGAGACAGTGGGAGTGAGCGAGGGGTAGAGAGAGAGAGAGAAAGAGTCCCATGAGGTGCAAAGAGAGAGGGAGAGTGCAGAGCCTGGAACAGGGTTTGAGCTCACCCAGAGTGGGGTTTAAACTCACAAACTGTGAGACCATGACCTGGGCCAAAGTCAGATACTTAACCCTTAAGTATACTTAAGGCCACCCAGGGGCCCCATAAATAAACCTAAAAAAGAGTACACTTATCTTTAAACTTTCTTTTTTAGAGTTTATTTATTTTTGAGAGACAGAGAGGGCATGCACACTCAAGAGGGCATGTGAGTGGGGGAGGGGCAGAAAGAAGGAGGGCAGAGGATCCAAAGCCCACTCGTGCTGACAGCAGAGAGCCCCATGTGGGGTTGGAACTCACAAACCATGAGATCATGACCTGAGCTGAAGTCAGACGCTTAACCCACTGAGCCACCCAGGCGCTCCAAACTGTCTCTCTTTTTTTTAAGTTTATTTATTTATTTTTCAAAGACACAGAGAGAGAGCACATGTGCATTAGAATGGGGGAGGGGCACAGAGAGAGGGAGAAAGAGAATCCCATGCAGGCTCTGCGCTATCAGCGCAGAGCCAGACAAGGGCCTCAAAGTCACAAACTGTGAGACTGTGACCTGAACCAAAATCAAGAGTTGGACATTTAAAGGACTGAGACACCCAGGCACCACAAGAGTACACTTACCTTGATAATCAGCACTGAGAAATGTATAGAACTATTGAATAGTTAAAAAAAAAAAAAACTACAATATTTACCATTCTTGATATGAATAATTGTTTACCTTGTTTTATTTTTCTTAAGTAGGCTCCATTTCCAGCAGGGGGCCCAAAGTGGGGCTTGAAGTCATGACCCTGAGATCAAGACTTCAGCTGAGATCAAGAATTGGGTGCTCAACCGACTGAACCACCCAGGCATCCCCTGATATGAATAATTGCAATAAAATTTGACTGAGAAAACAATCAGGACACAGGGTGAGAAAGAAATATTTTGACCCATAATTTAACTAAAAGTTGGCTTTTATTCACTGTTTCTTAACATAGTGTACTTTTTCAACATTTTCTCAAGAGCATAAACTATTTTTGGAATTTTCCCTCTTTTGTTATATAACAAATATTTCCTTATAACAAATTCTTTCTGATGACTGTTTTTAACATTCTTTTACTTCTGAAACAAAATTTCTCTTTCAAGTGGTTTTTTGGCCTATCATCATTTTCTCCAATGTCAAAGGATGACTAATACAGCAAAGTGAGGGGAAGCTCCACTTCTGAAGGCAAATAAAAAATAGCAATGAATATTTGCTTCTAGTAGAGCACTCGTTTCATATCTAAAGTCTTGAAAGAGAGTACAAATTCATTTTGACTAGTGAGTGATTATAATTAAGACTTTTTTATGACTTGCTGTTATGGATTGAATTGTGTCCCCCACCCCAGCCAAACTCATGTTTAAATCCTAACCCCCAGTACCTCAGAATGTGATTTCATTTCGAGACAGGGTCTTTAAAGAGGTAATTAAGTTAAAACGAGGTTATTAGGGTGGGCCCTAATCCAAGAGGAGGAAAGTAGGACACAGACACACAGATTGTTAAAAGTCAAGGAGAGAGGCCTCAAAAGAAACCAAGTCTGCTGACATCTTGATCTCAGACTATGAACCTCCAGAGCTGTAAGAAAATAAATTTCTGTTGTTTAAGCCACTGGAATGAACTGAATGGTATCCTCTCAAATTCATAAATTTGCCCTAATACCCAAAGTCACTTTATTTAAAGACAGGGCCTTTAAGGAGGTAACAAAGGTTAACTGAGGTCCTAAGGGTGGGGCCTTAATCCAATAGGACTGGTGTCCTTATAAGAGTCAGAGAAACCAGAGATACCTCCCCTTCCCCACATGCACAGAGGAGAGGCCACATGAGGACACAGCAAAAAGGTAGCCATCTATAAGCTGAGGAAAGAGGCCTCACCAAAAACCAACCCTGATGGCCCTTTGATTTTGGACTTCTAGCTCCCAGAATTGCGAAAAATTAAATTTCTATTGTTTAAGCTACCCAGTCCGTGGGCATTTAAGTGCTCCTATAAAAACAATAAAACCACAGAGAGCGAGAGAGCGAGAGAGCGAGAGAGCGAGAGAGAGAGAGAGAGAGAGAGAGACAGCACATGAGCGAGCATGCGGGCATGAGCAGGGGAAAGAGGTAGAGAGGAGAATGGAAGGATGGGAGACGGGGTGAGGGTGAGAGAGAGAGAGAGAGAGAGAAAGAGAGAGAGAGAGAGAGAGAGAGAGAGAGGGAATCTTAACCAGGCTTCATGTTCAGCACAGAGCCCGACATGGGGCTCGATCCCACAACCCTGGGATCATGACCTGAGCCAAAATCAAGAGTCAAATGCTCAACTGACTGAGCCACCCAGGCACCCCGATGGAAGCTTTTTATAACATCTTTCTTACCTTCTTAAACAATGTTGCAGGTGCCATTTCAGATCCATTCAGGGTTCTTAAGAGGAACATTGGCCAAGATGACGCATTCATCTGGTATCCTATTTTATAAAATAAATCAGCATGAAAAAGCCTTCCTGTGATATTATAGCAAGATGGTATAAAAAATAGGTTTTGTTTAACATTCTTCTCCAGAGAATTATTTGCTTACCAAGAAACCCAGGAAATGGGCAAGAGGAGCAGATGCACCCTCCAATAAGTTCTACTGTACCCCTGTACTATCTGGCAACAATGCTACAGTAGGGGTAGAAACTCTCATTTTAGAAAAGCCACTAGCTTGAGTTCACCAACATACACATAAGTACTTTAGGAATGGGCCATAATACTATGGGTGACCCAAGGCAAAACCCAGAAGAGCTTCCAGTCCCCACTAATAGCCACAAAAGCACCGCAAAGGCTGCAAAAGACTTCCAGCCTCTTTTTCCTCAGAGTCCCTGCCTCATTTTCCTTTCAAAAAAAGACAGTTTTCTGTGAAACTCAGCAAACGTACACTTAGGATGGTGCATTTAATTGTATATAAATTTCACCTCAAAATCTTAAAAAACTGCCAATAAACACTGAACTCCAGTTACTGATATGTATGCTGAAGTATTTAGGGGAAATGTACTGACATCAATAAATGCATTTAAAAATAAGATGGATTGATGAATCGATAGAAGGACAGATTCACAAGTAAGTGATAAAGCCAGTATGGAAAATGACAATGGTAGAATCTAGGTAATGGGTATGTGGGTGTTCACTGTAAAATTCTTTCACTTTTCCTGTATTTGAAATTTTTTATACAGTATGTTAGTAAAAAAGATAGCTCTCACTTTAGCAATCTTTATACACATTAAACATGATCTTCTCTTAGAATTTGCATCAGATGCAATCAAAAGAGACTCAACAGGTGTCTTTTTTGGAGATCTCATCAATTAATGGTGGATATCACAGCATCTGCCATGTGCAACAGGGAGTAGAGAGGTCTGCTAGTTTTATTGCTTTCTGGGGGCAATCTGTTTCATGCAACACTTGCCTGCCCTGATGCCAGAATTAAAGAGAACTTGGCATGCATTCCTGATGAATACGTGCATTAAGATAGGGAGGCATATGAATCACTGGCAATCACTGGCACTGGGTCCATCAATAAGATAAAACATGCAAAAAAGTTCAGACAGAAAGTTACTCTATAATAATCCTGCACCAAAATCTCCTTAATTGACCAGGGAAAATAATTGTTGTTGAGAAAATAATTGTTGTTAGGAAAAAAAATGGGGAAAGGGGAGATTTATTATA
This sequence comes from Prionailurus bengalensis, assembly GCF_016509475.1. NCBI lineage: Eukaryota > Metazoa > Chordata > Mammalia > Carnivora > Felidae > Prionailurus > Prionailurus bengalensis. The sequence continues at coordinate 14,755,439 of NC_057361.1, forward strand.
TACTCCTTTATAATAAATCAGTATTATTAGTGATATCTAATAAATAATCATCCACAACATGGATTTGCCACATTATGGTTAGAATATTGCATAACAGTTGTTCTCTGGTCCTTATGCCTTTTTCTTAACCCCCATCTTATCCTCTTCTATCACGCAATCATTATCATCACCATCACCTTAACTTGACATTTTTCTTAATTCTTCAATTGCCTAAAGTCAAACATAGATTAAAAGGACAAAAATAGATGAAAGTGCATATAAAAATTCAAACACAGGGGCTCCTGGGTTGCTCAGTCAGTTAAACATCCAACTCTTAGTTTTGGCTCAGGTCATGATTTCATGGTTCTTGAGTTCGAGGCCCTCATCGGGGTCTGAGCTAGCCGTGCGGAACCTGCTTGGGATTCTCTCTCTCTCCCTTTCTCTCTGTCACTACACTGCTTGTGTGTGCTCTCTCTCTCTCTCAAAACAAACCTAAAAATAAATACATACATACACAAAATAAAAATTCAAACACAGATAAAACTAATCTATAATGTTAGGAAGTCTAGGCAGGGGTACCTTTGGGAATGGGAGGTTTATAACTGGAGATCAGGAGGAGTGGGGTTTCTGGGGTGCTGATAATGTTCTGTTTCTTGATTTGAGTGATGGTTATACATAGATGTGTTCATTTATAAGCTGTACGCTTATGATGTGTATACTCTTCTGTTTGTATGCTAAAACTTTAAAAATTCTTTTAAATAATAACCTTTAAGGTTTAAATAATCTTTAAAAGAAGAAAACCAAGTAAATTGCGTTATATTAAAATGGAAACTAAACTATTCAAAAACACCTAATGAGCAGACTGGCAAAGCTTGTGTGTTTTTAACATGTACTACCAAAATATCTATTAATCAGCATGTACTACTATGTACTTGATATTTTTAATTAATAAAAATAAACTCTAAAAGTAATTTGAAAAAGGAATGATCATAAATCTGGCTATGTGTTTGAAATCCTGACAATCACAATAGCTGTGCTTCCTTTAAATACAAAAACCTATTACCATTTGTAAACAGAAATCAAATCCCAGCAGGGAAGCACTAAGCCTCAGATTTACACTTCTATCTCTTATAGAATTCTGTATGATTTAAGAGAGAAGAGTAAACAAAAAACATAAGTGATATGAAGAAAGAAGGCAAAAAGCAGAAAACACACACACACCCTAAACCACCCTCTTGGAAGAACACATCTCTAATTAGTTTTTTTTTTAAACATTTTAAACCAAATTAGGAATGATGAACAACTAGAGCAAGGAAAGTATAAAAATATATTGCTAAAAAAGTGGTTATTTTTTTTCTAAAGATTTTAAATCATCTCTATACCTAACGTGGGGCTCAAACTCACAAACCCCAGGTCAAGAGTCTCATGCTCTTCCGACTGAGCTAGCCAGGCACCCCAAGAGTGGTTATTATTAATATCTTAAATTTTGCATTCTCAGGGAATTTTTAACTAGTAGGAGACCAAAAAAATCCATCTCCTCATTTTCCTTTACAAGAGAATTTTCATTTTCAGCATTGTAAAGAAGAAACAAAAACCAATATCCACCATTCACTCACAGATAGCAGAATAAAGGAAATCATTTATTTTCTACAGAATATCAGAGTACATCTAAATATTAAGAGTGAACTATTTTGCCCCAAATTGGAGTCACCTACTTTTCACCTTTTAAAAACTCAAACTTGACAGCTTTTTAAAACCTTTGCTTCTAAAGTTCCAACAATCTCCTCCTTTTCAAAGTCCTAAAGACCCTTACTCCTCTCACTATGATTTCCTCCCATTGTAGATATAATGAAATTTTCAAAGTTGAAACTGGAGTCTGGATGTGGAATCATACTCTTCCCCTGTGCTCATCCCCATGGTGAAAATACTAAATGGCTCAGTGGACAATAATAAGGAAAGAATAACTTGTAACAAATGCTACAAACTTCTCCCCCAGAAGGGTTTCTGAATCTGCATGTGTAACCTAGTAGTGCTATTTCTCACATTTCAAGTTTGAAGACAGCATATGTATTGCCCTGGAGTGGGGAACCTTCAGCATACATATATATGCCACATGTGTATTTAAGTGAAACTCTGTAACATAGGCTACAGAGTTCCTCTCTCATACATTCTCCACAGGAACCACCTGACAATCTATTTGCAAAAATCCCTAGAAGAGATTTCTAAAAGGCCACTTCAGGGGCACCTGGCTGACTCAGTCAGTAGAGCAGGGAACACTTGATCCTGGGGTTATGAGTTCGAGCCCCACGATCAATGTAGAGATTTCTTAAAAATAAAATCTTGGGGCTCTTGAGTGGCTCAGTCAGTTGACGATCCTACTCTTGGTTTTGGCTCAGGTCATTGTCTCATGGTTCCTGGGCTTGAGCCCCACACTGGGGTCCACACTGATAGTGTAGGGCCTGCTTGGGGTTCTCACTCTCCCTCTCTCTGTCCTCCCCTGCTCATGTCCACACACTCTCTCTCAAATTAAATAAACTTTAAAAAATAAAATAAAATCTTTAAAAAATAAGGCCACTTAAAACTATTTCTACTGAATGTTACATTAGTAAGAATATGCTATTTTAAAAACTGTTTATTCTTACCCAGTGGAGGCTGAAGTAAGTCCCCTTCCTTTTCACATGTCCCAATAGGCTGTATGTCTGGAGAATCAACAAGCCTCCAAAAATCATTTCTGTTGTCACTACCATCCAGTCTTAAACGTAGCCTGGCACCAGTAATTCCGACGACCGTGGCTACACATATTGAAGTCATATTGCGAGGGTCATGGGCTTCCAATTTCATGCCAACTTTGAATTCATTAGCTGGTGGAACCTTAGACTGCATACATATATATGTATATATTACATCCGTGCATATGCACACGTGCACGCACGCACAAGCGCGCGCGCGCACACACACACACACACACACACACACACACACAGTTTTGTTAAAATGTATCAACTGTAAGAAAAACAAATGGTCAGTTATGTTACCACAATACTCAATAAATGTTTTAAGTACCAGTCATAGCAGATGGTAAGCAAAAGAACTATAAGGGTCAAGGAAAAGATCTCCAAATCCTCTCCTTGGCTTGACATGAAGCATAAAAACCCTGCTCATTGCTGGTCTTACTCCTCTGCCCATTTCCAGGCAATTCAAATACACCCTCTACAAGGCACCCTGAGAGGCTTTCTAAAATAAGAATCTGATTAGGCCATTCCCCTTGAAATAAACCAACTGGCAGCTCACCCCTGCTTAAGTGCAAGTCTTCAGTACAGTTTAAAAGCCCCCACACCTTTAACCTTATTTCTACACTATCACCTCTACCCACTTTGTGCTCCAGCCACCCATGCCATCCCTCAACACTCAGGTTCTTTTACACCCATGTGCCTTTGCTTTGGATGTTCTCTCTACCTGGAATATCTCTGCCCTCATTCCAACCATCTCAGATACCATCTCTTCTGTGAGCACTCGCAGTACAGTAATCATATTTTCATAATTAACTTTTTACATGTCTGTCTCCCCCTCCGGATGGACAGCCATAAGGGCTTAGTATACCTGACGTAGAGTAACTTCTTAATGAACAAATGCAAAGATACCATCTGCCCCTTAAGTGGCACTACCACAATCCCCGTTACCTCTTCGCACTACTAGAATCTAACAATCGCACAAACATCCTTCAACAAATTAACAGTTCACATTAATATATACAACTTCTACAGAATTTGGGCATACCTGTCTGAAGCACTCTGAAGGAGCACCCAAAGATCCAGTCTCTTTCAAGTAATTTTCCCAGTGGAACTCATCTGGGGGGAAAAACGCATGAAATAGGTTTTTTAGTATATATAATATGTATACTAACTTTCAGGAGTAAAATGGACTTTAGTTCCATATCTCTTTTATTTTTTTAAGCTTATATATTTGACAAGTATGAGCAAGGTAGGGGCAGAGAGAGAGGAGAGAGAGAATCCCAACCAGGCTCTGCACTCAGCACAGAGCCTGACACGAGGCTTGATTCCACAAAACACAAGATCGTGACCTGAGCCAAAACCAAGAATCGGTGACTTAACCCACTGAGCCCACCCCTCCATCTCTCTTTTAAAAAAGACTTCCTAGGGCGCCTGGGTGGCTCAGTCGGTTGGGCGTCCAACTTCGGCTCAGGTCATGATCTCGCGGTCCGTGAGTTCGAGCCCCACATCGGGCTCTGTGCTGACAGCTCAGAGCCTAGAGCCTGTTTCAGATTCTGTGTCTCCCTCTCTCTCTGACCTTCCCCCGTTCATGCTCTCTGTCTCAAAAATGAATACACGTTAAAAAAAAAAAAAGACTTCCTATACAAAAATACAGATTCGAAGGGTACATGCACCCCAGCGTTTATAGCAGCATTATTAACATTAACCAAACTAGGGTGAGAGCTCAAATGTCCATCAACTGATGAATGGATCATTAAGATGTGGTATGTATATATATCAAAAAGAATGAAATCTTACCATCTGCAATGATGTGGATGGAACTAAGAGAAATAAGTCAATCAGAGAAAGACAAATACCATATGATTTCACGCATATGTGGAACGTAAGAAACAAAACAGATGAACATATGGGGGAACAGGAGAGGGAAACAAACCACAAGAGACTTTTTAAACACATTTTTATAACATTTATTGTTGAGAGACAGAGCACAAGCAAAGGAGGGACAGAGAGAGAGGGAGACACAGAATCCAAAGCAGGCTCTAGGCTCTGAGCTGTCAGCACAGAGCCCGACTCAAGGCTCGAACCCACGAACTGTGAGATTATGACCTGAGCCGAAGTCCAGTCACTTAACCAAATGAGCCACCCAGGTGCCCCAAGAGACTCTTAATGATAGAGAACAAACTATGGGTTTGTGGGTTTGTGGGGAAGTGGGTAGGAAATGGGTTAGATGGGTACTAAGGAGGGCACTTGTTTGTGACGAGCATGGGTGTTCTATGTAAGTATGTAAGTGATGAATCATTGAATTCTATCCTGAAACCAATATTGCACTGTATGTTAACTAATATTTAAATGTAAAAAAAAAAGGTGGGAAAGACTTCCTAGCGGCGCCTGGGTGGCTCCATCGGTTGAGTGTCTGAATCTAGATTTCGGCTAAAGTCATGATCCCAGGGTCATGGGATCAAGCCCTGCATTGGGCTCTACACTGTGCATGGAGCCTGCTTAAGATTCATTCATTCATTCATTCATTCTCTCTCTCTCCCCACCCCCCCAAAATAAAAAAAAAATTTAAAAGACTTCCTACAGGGCATATTCAAATTTCCTGATCTACATTTAATTACCAGCACAGAAATGAAAGAGACAACTTTCTGATAATACTGGTTCTGATTCAAATTACACTCAAGATCTTCTCAATGTCACGAGAAATTAGCACAGTGATTCTAACAATGTGGATTCTAAGAACAAAATGATTTTTTATAGAGTAACAGCAAATTCTTCTCATCTGTCTCTAATATAAATTTACTCAAGACATGTGTTTACTCAAGACCATTTCATCCCATTAATGTGAAGGCACTTTTTTATTTTTTCATGGAGAACTAAAGGTGTTTAGGTATGTGGTCTAACAGAATCTTACCCCTGCAATGCTTTATGGAAAGAGAAAAAAATCTGAGAATCAGAGTTGTTTCTCAATTGACTATTAGATCTCCATACAGGATGTTAAGAATATGGTGGCAGAGGGGCACCTGGGTAGCTCAGTCAGTTAAGCTCCAACTTTGGCTCAGGTCAGGTTGTGGGTTCGAGCCCACACTGGGTTCTCTGCTGTCAGCACAGAGCCTGCTTTGGATTCTCTATCATCCTCTCTCTGCCTCTCCCCCACTCACATTCTCTCTCAAAAACAAATAAACATTAGAAATAAAAGAATACAGTGGCAGAATAAAGCAATAAACCAGTCATCAGTACAGTCACTGATATGAATTATTTTAATGATCTATATTTTCTACAAACCCTTGCTGTCCTTCTCTCATTCAGTCTTCATGATATACTACAATGGTATTGAGGAAAGTCAGAAAGCAATGTACTTTGCCTGACTTGAACACTTCAATTCACTGTTCCAGTTAAGACTACCAAGACACTAAGAAAAAGACTTAACAGCAGTATTAAAGGTACTTTTAATTCATACCAAGTTTAATTCTCATCAACCACCTATACTCTTGTTTAACTTCCTCACTATAAAAATATTGGGTTTGGGGCACCTGGGTGGCACAGTTGGTTAAGCATCTGACTCTTGATTTCAGCTCAGGTCATGACCTCACAATTCATGAGATCAAGCCCCGAGTTAGGCTCTGTGCTTGGGATTCTTTCTCTCCCACTGTCTCTCTGCCTCTCCACTGTTCTTGCGTGTGCTTCCCTCCCCCCTCAAAATAAATAAACAAACATTAAAAAATATATACTGGGTTTGACAGTTTCCCTTCTTGGGGAAATCTGCATGACAAGCCTCTTATATATCCTTTGACTTTTGAAGGGTATAATGTTTACACACACACACACACACACACACACACACACACACACACAAATGGAATGCTGATAAATCAGCAACCAGCTTTCTAAAATATACAAATAAGAAGCCTAACTGATAATATTTCCAGATTTCTATGGTATAAATACTACTACCATGGCTGATTGCAAGGTGCCAAGGTCAAGTCAACAACTATGAAGTTGGGAAGACATGTGCACAAGTGACCCTCTCCCAACCTGATGTGAGCCAGCATCAGCATACCACTGTTATGTGTGTGTATGCATTTATATGCATATGTATACATATTATATATGGCATTAAGCATGTCAGACATAACATTGTACACCCTGCTTTTTTTAACCATAAATTTAAGAGACTGCTCCATTAAAAGAAAAAAATACTGGGATTAACTCCACTTCTAAATGATATGAAGCTAGCACTACCACAGTGCTGAATGGCATGTGGCAAAATGTCAAGAATATGGGCTCAGCAGTCGAACCTGCTTTTTTCTAGTTTGGTTCTGCTTCTTAAAACCTTTGTGACCTGATCAAGTCATTTCACTTTCTCAGCCTCAGTTCCTTATCATCTACCAAATGAGGAAAAGTAATACATATGGTACAAGGTATTTTGAGAATTAAGTGACACAGCATACATGTAAGTCACTCAATAAAAGGTATGATTATTCTAAAACTAAATGTCATAGCTGTGCCAAATTTATTAATACTGGATAGCTTTGTCAAACGTAAAAACTGAGGGGTGCCTGGCTAGCTCAGCCATAGAGTGTGGGACTCTTGATCTCAGGGTCATGAGTTGAAGCCCCATGTTGGATGTGGAGCCTACTTAAAATAAAAAAATTTTTAATATATTAGGGACACCTGGGAGGCTCAGTCTGTTAAGCATCCAACTTCGGCTCAGGTCATGATCTCGCGGTTCATGAGTTTGAGCCCCGTGTCGGGTTCTGCACTGCCAGTGTGGAGCTTGCTTGGGATTCTCTCTCTCCCTCTCTCTCTGGTCCTGTCCCGCTCATGCTCCCTCTCTCTCTCAAAATAAATAAACTTTAAAATATATATATATTTTATAATTTGTATTTATATTATGTATAAATTTATATATATAAAACATATATATACAAAATATATACAAGATATATAATGTGTGTGTATATATATTGTGTATATATATAAATATAAATATAAATATATATATAAATATATATATATATATAAAGTGATCCATAGGTCCAAAATAGAACTGACCAGGATATTTCAGTGACCTCCTAACTACTAACCTGACAATAAGGAGACTCAAGGTTCTAAATGAAGTTCTACCACCATATGATCTTAGAGAGCATTTTAAAAAAAGAACAAAACACAACACGAATGGAGAGAAAAATCTGACTATGGATTAAAGAGCCAACATCCCAGAAAGAAAGGAAAGGAAGTTGAAAATAATGACTGGGAAACTAAAGTCATTTCACAATTACATCTCAAATAAACCAGCTACACTTGTAAAAATTTTCAATGACAGTGGAAAATATTTAATTTATCTAACACAAGTTTTTATTCTATCACCATTAATGTCTGAACGGGCTATAATTTAAGCTAGCAAATCCTTTATACCAGTACACTGTAATATGATCATTTTCTCTCACTTCTATCATAGTGCTAGCTAATGACCCTATGTAGTACTTAACCATTGGAGCCTTAACTTTTTTCCTTCATTCATAAGGCAAAATTTTCAGTTCCCAAAACCATTCAATTTGGCTACCCATGTGCTGAGACCCTACCAATAACACAGGGGGAAACACACACAGACCAACAGGATTTACTTAAATTTAAATTTGACACATCCACAATAATACCACAGCTAGAATTCCTGACCAAGAGCCAAAATAGAAAGTCTTACCCAAACCTGAGGTCCCAGTCGGCCTCTGCATCTTATCCTCATGGACAGACTGGGGCAGGGGGATGTTATTCTCTCTCAGAAAAGAAGCCTGGCAACTGACAGGTTTGTTCGTGAGACAGGTGTATACACATAACCTCATGGTCTGATTGTTATTAACACATGTCCATGGTCCTTGTTTGACTTGTACTCTAATCTAGTCCATACATTAGCCCAAACACCTTTTGGCAAACTGAAAATAATCTATATGAGCCCCCTTGGTCTTCTCCAGAGTAAATCAGATTTCTGATGTCTCTCATCAGTACTAGGCTTGAGTTTAGAGGGTATGTAAATAAAGAAGATGAGAAAAATATCCAGAACTAGAAGCTTCTTGGCTGAATGATCAGCAGCTACTAATGCATGGCAATTATCACACCTGTAACTGGGCATTTGTTTAATGTCAATCTTGCCCCCTAAGCTCAAAGAAGGCAGGAATCATGTTTGTCTTATTCATCACTGGTTTCTCATACAAAGTTGCCAGTATGTGCGAGGCACTGTCCTAGGTACAGTGGACACAGCAATTAATAAAAAAAAAACAAAAGTCCTGGCTCTCTTGGAGTTTACCTTCTAACAATCACAGATTTCTAAGATGAAACGTTAGGGTCAGAGCCCTGAGCAATACCTGCAGATGTCTGTCAGTTTCATTAAGTAATCTCATTTTTTTTCAATCAACAGTTTGAGAATTTTGAAGTTACTAGTTTCAATCTTTAAGAATATATATTTTAAATTTATTTCTATGAAATGTCCAGAATAGCAAATCTACAGAGACAGGAAATACATAAGTGGTTGCCTAGAGATGAGGCAGGGGAGAGGCACTGGGGAAAAATGGGGAGTGACTGCTAACTGGGTATGGGATTTCTATTTAGGATGATGAAAATGTTCTAAAATTGATTGTGGTGATGATTGCACAAGTCTGTGAATATATCAAGAGCTAATGAATTGTATACTTTAAATGGGTGAATTCTATGGTATGTAAATTGTATCTCAATAAAAATGTTATATTAAAAAAATAAGACAGATGGAGAGGAATTTGTAGGGATTAAGGAAGAATATTCTAACCTAATAGCCTCCCTTTCCTTGGAGGGTTTTGGAGGTTGGAGGGAATTGCTGAAAAACAAATGAGGCCAATGGAAAAGGAAGCTAAGGAAGCACTGGGAGCCCAGCTACAGTGAGAAAAAATTATTCCATGGGGATTACCTTTATAGACAATCTTCCTGTAGGAACAGAAAGTCACAGGTGAACTACCCCGAGAGTGGGGCTGGCAGGACAGGACAAAAGAAAAACAAGGGGCAAAATGTTTACCTGGAAATCTCTGATAAACACAGTTTGTTAGAGTATTTTTTCAATTCAGCCTTTTATGTGCATGTGACTAATTTTTTCATTTTCCTTAATAGCAGGTACAATGGGTCAGATTCTATCTCCTGAGTCTCTAATGCAGTGCTATACACATGCTGTTCACAATAAAGAACTTAAAACATGAATTAATAACTCCAGGTTAATAAATAAACATTTACTGATCATTTTACTGCATGCCTAGGCATTATATTAGGTGCTTTACATTCATTTCCTTTATTTAATTTCAATAGTCCTATGAATTAAGTAGTATTATCCCTGTGCTACAGAGAAGACAAAAGAGACTAATAACATTGAGTAATTTGCCCAAGGTCACAAGGCCAGTAAAGAATGAGGCCAGGATTCTAGAACAGATCTGTCAAACCTCCCAATACCTAAGCTTTTATCCAATGAACTGTCTTTTGACCATAAAAAAAAGGATTTTCATATTGACTCTAATATTAGAAGAATTTTTATTAATAAACAGATTATTTCTAATTGGTAATAAATGGTAATTATTAACTATGCACCATTAATTTGGCAAAATGTGCATTGAAATACATGTTTTTTTTTTACTTTAATCCCATACCAATATCTCTAAAATAAAACCAAAGTAAAATTTTTAAAATAAATGCTATTGTTTTACTTTTCCCATTGCTTAGGTTTTATATTTACAGGAGTTTACCATACATGTATACTATACCAAAAGCATTAAGAGTTCATATCAACACTGAATGAGGAAGAAAAATACATTGTACTGAAATACTTTAAAACCTACCACTCTGCACAGAAGGTGTGCCTGAGTCAGGCACTTTCTCTTGATTCTCCTTCTTGTCATCCATTGGATCTAAAAAAAGAAAGGAAATAGTGAGCAATATGGAAGGCCATAGGAAAAGTCTGAAAGAGTTCTTAGAAAACCTGTAAATGAGGGGCACCTGGGTGACTCATTCGGTTAAGCATCTGAATTCAGCTCAAGTCATGATCTCAGTTTGTGGGTTTGGGCCCCACATCACACTCTGCGATGGCAGTATGGAGCCTGCTTGGGATTCTCTCTCTCCCTCTCTCTCTGCCCCTCCCCCTGCTCATTCTCTCTCTCTCTCTCTCTCTCTCTCTCTCTCTCTCTCTCTCTCTGATAAATAAACTTAAAAAAAAAAAAAGAAAACCTATAAACTGAAACTATTTTCTAATAGGAGCCCATTTAAATTTTTGCATATTTCCTGCATAGGACTTCACTAACATACCATGTATCTTAAAATTTGCTCATTTATTTTGTTTGTTATATGTCTCACTCCACTCATGTAAGCTCCAAAAGGGCAGGGATCTATTTATTTTATTTTGTTTCTTTTGTTCACTGCTGTATCCTCAGTGCCTAGATTAGGACCTGGCATGCAGAACATCATTAAGCATTTGTTAGAATTAACATGCCCTAGAAATAAACTGCATGCTTTTGAGAATTTTAAAAACTGATAGGGGCACCTGGGTGGCTCAGTCAGTTGAGCACCCAAATCTTGATTTTGGCCCAGATCATGATCCCAGGGTCTTGGAATCAAGCCCTGCCATCAGGCTCTGTGCTGAGTGTGGAGTCTGCTTAAGATATTTTCTCTCTCTCTCTCCCCCTCTGCCCCTCTCCCTGCTCACGCTCGCTCTCACACTCTCTCTCTCAAATTTTTTTTTTTTTTAAATTTTTTTTTTTCAACGTTTATTTATTTTTGGGACAGAGAGAGACAGAGCATGAACGGGGGAGGGGCAGAGAGAGAGGGAGACACAGAATCAGAAACAGGCTCCAGGCTCTGAGCCATCAGCCCAGAGCCCGACGCGGGGCTCGAACTCATGGACCGCGAGATCGTGACCTGGCTGAAGTCGGACGCTTAACCGACTGCGCCACCCAGGCGCCCCTCTCTCAAATTTTTTTTAACATAAGAGGGAAGCTGGAATACAATGTAATTAGGCAGAGATTTTTCTCTGGGCCAAGTTGAGGAGCTCCAATAGCACTGAACCTTGTGACTTACCAAGACATTATTCTGTCCACATATATTTATCTCTTTTCTAAATTAACCATAATGCTGTTATTATGCTGAAAAGATTAACCAGAATTCCATTATAACACCAAATAAGCAGTCAGTGTTCCTATTTCCCCAACTGTCTTATTTTAAGTGTGTCTCTATGAATCAGGACCCAAATAAGGTCCGTATATAGCAAGGGATGATAAGTGTTTTCAGTCTCTCTTGATACTTATAGGCTCCCTCCTCCTCCTTTTTCTTTTCCTTCCTCTGGGAATTTTTTTTGCTGATGATACCAGTTTAGTTTTCCAGTCTGGATTATGCTGACTAGCTCCTATGGTACTGGGTTCTTCTGGTCCTTATATTTTCTCTAAATTCGTATTAGTGTTTTGATCCAGAAAGCATAATCAGATTTAGGTTTGGTTTTTCTTTTTTTATATATATATTTATTTTTTGAGAGCAAGAGAGACAGAGTGTGAATGGGGGAAGGGCAGAGAGAGATGGAGACACAGAATCTGAAGCAGGCTCCAGGCTCTGAGCTGTCAGCACAGAGCCCAACGTGGGGCTCGAACCCACAAACTGTGAGATCATGACCAGAGCCAAAGTCAGACGCTCAACCAACTGGGCCACCCAGGCACCTAGGTTTGGCTTTTCTGAGGTGAGAAGATGACTTCACAGGAGGTATTGTGAACTTCTCACAGGAGGCTCCTAATATCTAGTTCTCTCTCTTTTTGTGATATAAGCAGCCATGGATGGCTATTGCCTAGATCCATTAGTTCATTAGCAGCTGCAAAATGGAAATATTCTAATTTTTTTAATGTTTATTTATTTTTGAGAGAGAGGGAGGGGCAGAGAGAGAGGGAGACACAGAATCTGAAGCAGGCTCCAGGCTCTGACCTGTTAGCACAGAGCCTGACACGGGGCTTGAACCCATGAGCCATGAGATCATGACCTGAGCTGAAGTCTGCTGCTTAACCGACTGAGCCACCCAGGTGCCCTGGAGGTATTCTAATTTTACCCTCCTGTCTTAAAGAATTTTTTTTAATATTTATTTATTTTTGAGAGAGAGAGAGACAGACAGACAGTAAGAAGGGGAGGGGCAAAGATAGGGAGACACAGGATCTGAAGCAGGTTCCAGGCTCTGAGCTGTCACCTTAGAGCCCGACACAGGGCTCGAACTCACAAACTGTGAGATCATGACCCGAGCCAAAGTCAGATGCTCAACTGACTGAGGCACCCAGGTGCCTCTATCATCCTGTCTTAATTAGCCAGAAAACTTGGAAAGAAACCTACCCTTTCCAATCATTCAATTACCCTGAGGTACAGATCATATAAGAAACTCACAAGCAATACTTTGTTCTTTTCCTTTATTTTCTAGTTTTCAAAATAATGAGTTGGATCCCTAGCATTCTCCACAGATAACCAATAAGTTTTATTTTGTTGTATCATTATGAACTCATGAATTTAACCATACTTAATGTGTTGTTGCCAATTCATGGCTGTTTTACCCTTATTGATGACCAAATTGTCAAATGACAAACTTCTCAAAGAAAGATCTATGAATGATACCAGGTATACAATTTAAGGTAACAGATCTACTTTCTGGTTATGACTCAGTGACTCTTATTTAAGACATGTGAACATTTCAGATGGATACCTAAGTTGCTATTTTTTTTTAATGTTTATTTATTTTGAGAGAGAGAGCGCACACACGAGTTGGGGGAGGGAGAGGAAGAGAGAAAATCCCAAGCATGTTCCATCCTCAGCCCTGAGACTGACATGAGGTTCGATCCCATGACCATGAGATCTTGGCCTGAGCTGAAACCAAAAGTCGGACCCTCAACGGACTGAGCCACCCAGGTGCCCCTACAGTAAGATTTTCTAATAGGAAAGAAAGTGAAACTGTAAAGATATGGTTCCTGCTCTAGAGAAGCTGAGAATCTACTCACAGAGACCAAAGTAAACTTGACAAAATTGGGAACAGCAGAAAACAACATTCAGCATTCAGCCAGAGAAAAACTCCTAAGAGACACAGGACTTGAACTGGGTCTTTTTTTTTTAATGTTTATTTATTATTTTTGAGAGAGACAAAGAAAGAGAGAGAGAGAGAGAGAGAGAGAGAGCAGGGGAGGGTCAGAGAGAGAATCCCAGGGAGGCTCCACAATCCATGCATTAGTGGACCCATGCAATTCAAACCCGTGTTGTTCAAGGGTCAACTGTACAACTCAAAAGAGAGTGAAAATGAGTGTGGCATATTCATGGGACAGTAAGCATACCTCTCACTAAAGCAGGACAGGATGAAGCATTTTTTAACCATTTATAATTAGAGTTAGGAGATTTTGATTCTGATTTTGTCACAGATTGTTGTAGAACCTGTTGACTTAAACTCCCTGAGTGTCCATTTTTTCACTTATAAAACTAGGAAGGAAAGACAAAATTATCTTTACTAGCTATTTGGTTCTAAAATGTCAATTCATGGGGCGCCTGGGTGGTGCAGTCGGTAAAGCGTCCGACTTCAGCCGGGTCACGATCTCGCGGTCCGTGAGTTCGATCCCCGCATCAGGCTCTGGGCTGATGGCTCAGAGCCTGGAGCCTGTTTCCAATTCTGTGTCTCCCTCTCTCTGCCCCTCCCCCGTTCATGCTCTGTCTCTCTCTGTCCCAAAAATAAGTAAACGTTGAAAAAAAATTAAAAAAAAATAAAAAATAAAAAAAAAATAAAACGTCAATTCTAAGCACCTAACATCTCTTGTGACTTTATTTCTAAAAGGGTTTTTTTTTTTCAAAAGTTCAGTCTACTAGAAGATATTCATTCCAAATGAATACTAAAAATACTATCATCTTTGGAAAGTAAATCTTACCTTCATTCTCTGTTTGCCCCCTGATATCCATTTCCGGTATTCTTTCCTACAAGGAGAAAGACCAATTAAAGCCTCCTTTCAGCACATTTCTGAAGAATAGGATTATAAGAAATCAGTTATAGAGTTAAATCATTCTAATCTTTCCTTTGCATAAAAATAAGCTCTGGCACAAAAACAGACACTCAGATCAATGGAACAGAATAGAGAACCCAGAAATGGACCCAAAAACGTATGCCCAACAAATCTTTGACAAAGCAGGAAAGAATATCCAGTAGAATAAAGATAGTCTCTTAAGCAAGTGGTGCTGGGAAAACTGGACAGAGACATGCAGAAGAATGAACCTGGACCACTTTTTTACACCATACACAAAAATAAACTCAAAATGGATGAAAGACCTAAATGTAAGACAGGAAGCCATCAAAATCGAGGAGAAAGCAGGCAAAAACCTCTTTGACTTTGGCCGCAGCAACTTCTACCTCAACACGTCTCCGGAAGCGAGGCAAACGAAAGCAAAAATGAACTACTAGGACCTCATCAAAATAAAAAGCTTCTGCACAGCAAAGGAAACAATCAGCAAAACCAAAAGGCAACCGATGGAATGGGAGAAGACATTTGCAAACGACATATCAGATAAAGGGTTAGTATCCAAAATTCTATAAAGAACTTCTCAAACTCAACACCCAAAAAACAAATAATCCAGGGAAGCAATGGGCAAAAAGACAGAATATGGACACTTCTCCAAAGAATACATCCAGATGGCCAACTGACACATGAAAAAATGCTCAACATCACTCATCAGGGAAATACAAATCAAAACCACAATGAGAACCACCTCACACCTGTCAGAATGGCTAACATTAACAACTCAGGCAACAGCAGATGTTGGCGAGAATGCAGAGAAAGAGGATCTCTTTTGCGCTGCTGATGGGGATGTAAACTGGTGCAGCCACTCTGGAAAACAGTATGGAGGTTCCTCAAAAAATTAAAAATAGAACTACCCTAAGACCCAGCAATTGCACTACTAGGTATTTATCCAAGGGATACAGGTATGCTGTTTCGAAGGGGCACATGCACCCCCATGTGCATAGCAGCACTATCGACAATAGCCAAAATATGGAAAGAGCCCAAATGTCCATCGATGGATGAATGGATAAAGAAAATGTGGTATATATATTCAACGGAGTATTCCTCGGCAATCAAAAAGAATGAAATCCTGCCATTTGCAACTACATGGATGGAACTAAAGGGCATCATGCTAAGTGAAATGAGTCAGAGAAAGACAAAAATCATATGACTTCACACATATGAGGACTTTAAGATACAAAACAGATGAACATAAGGGAAGGGAAGCAAAAATCATAAAAACAGGGAAGGGGACAAAACATAAGAGACTTTTTTTTTTTAATTTTTTTTTCAACGTTTATTTATTTTTGGGACAGAGAGAGACAGAGCATGAACGGGGGAGGGGCAGAGAGAGAGGGAGATGCAGAATCGGAAACAGGCTCCAGGCTCCGAGCCATTAGCCCAGAGCCTGACGCGGGGCTCAAACTCACGGACCACGAGATCGTGACCTGGCTGAAGTCGGACGCTTAACCGACTGCGCCACCCAGGCGCCCCCATAAGAGACTCTTAAATATGGAAAACAGAGGGTTACTGGAGGGGGTGTGGGAGGAGGGATGGGCTAAACAGGTAAGGGGCATTAAGGAATCTACTCCTGAGATCATTGTTGCACTATATGCTAACTAACTTGGATGTAAATTTAAAAAATAAATTAAAAAAATAAGCTCAGTAGATGAGTAGCTTGCAGAGGCTGGGGAAATAGGGACTAGGGAACAACTACTAGTGGGTATGGGTAAGGGGTTTCTTTTGTGGGGTGATAATAATATTCTGGAATTAAATAGTCGTGACAGTTGCACAACCTTGTGAATACACTAAAAACCACTGAATTGTAAACTTTAAAAGAGTGAATTTTAGGAGCACCTGGGTTGCTCAGTCGGTTAAGCATCTGGCTCTTGATTTCGGCTCAGGTCATGATCTCACAGTTCTGGGCTGACAAGCACAGAGCCTGCTTGGGATTCTCTCTCTCCCTCTTTCTCTGCCCCTCCCTGCTCACCCACTCTCTCGTTCTCTCTCAAAAATAAACATTAAAAAAATAATAAAAGGGTGAATTTTATGGTTAAATTAATTAAAAAGAGCAGATGGTAAACTGGTAGAGTTGGGATTCAGCCTGAGGCCTATCCAAAAACCCTCTTAAGCCCATATTTTGGAGTAGTGGAAGTATCACGCCTGTGTTGGTAAAACTTGTAAGAACTGCAAGAGTCAAGTCTTCTAACAAGACAATTACTTGCTCAAAGACATATGTATTGTGAGCCGCTAATTCATTCACTAATTCAAACTTTTCCTACATGTCCTCAGTATGCCAGGCACTCTACAACAAAGATAAATAAAATACTGTCCTTGCCCTCCAACAATTCCATCCAGTCAGAAACAGGCATATGAACAAAACACAGTATGAGTGCTATAAAATATGTACACAAAAATATTGAACATGGCAAAAGGATATCCATCTCCCATTACTCTGTGTGCCTGTGGTCAGAACATGATTATGTGTATAATGGAAGGTAATTTGTTATTTAAGGAAGTCTATGGAGAACACATTCATTAAGCCACCCAGAACGCCTTTTGCACCTCTCACTCAACAGACTTAAACTCAAGCAGCATCTCTTCAAAACTTGCTCCTTCTGACATTTTTCTCTTACCAACACACTACTCTTCCAGGTACTTGGACTTAAAACCCCAGGTATGACTGAATGTGTGAGGTTCTCTTCTTTCACTCACACATTCAGTCAGTAGTCAACATGCGTGCTCTCATTTCTCTTTCCCCTCACACTGATTTACACCCTCGTTAGCTCCTGCCTAGTTAATACCAGAGCCACCTAACTCCTCTTGCCACAAGGGTCTTTCCCTACCCCAATCTACCCAATACATGACAGGTATGAACTAAGCTGCTTTCTGCCCAAATCACCTTCCTGCTTCAATAATTTCACCATACTGAATTGAACAAAAAAGTCTTCTGCAGGTCTATTTAAGCTAACTCACAATTTCAAAGTCACCTGACATCTATCACCTACAGCTATCCTATGGCCTGGCTCAAAACTCATGCTATTCTATCTGCATAGGATACCTTTTCTTCTTCTGCTCCTGCTGCTGCTTCTTGAAATCCTACCCATCCTTTAAGACCAAACATAAATCCCACCTCTTTCTTCTTTCTATATTACCACCATCTGTTTCCAGGTGTGATATAGTCATTTATTTAAAATTATTTTTTTTATTTTATTTTTAATTTTTTTTAATTTACATCCAAATTGGTTAGCATATAGTGCAACAATGATTTCAGGAGTAGATTCCTTAATGCCCCTTACCCATTTAGCCCATCCCTCCCCACAACCCCTCCAGCTACCCTCTGTTTGTTCTCCCTATCTATGAGTCTCTTCTGCTGTGTCCCCCTCCCTGTTTTTATATTATTTTTGTTTCCCTTCCCTTATGTTCATCTTTTTTGTCTCTTAAAGTCCTCATATAAGTAAGTCATATGATTTTTGTCTTTCTTTGACTAATTTCACTTGGCATAATACCCTCCAGTTCCATCGACATAGTTGCAAATGGAAAGATTTCATTCTTTTTGATTTCCAAGTAATACTCCATTGTGTATATACACCACATTTTCCCAAATGTCCATTTGGGCTCTTTCCATGCTTTGGCTATTGTTGATAGTACTTCTATAAACATGGGGGTGAAAGTGTCCCTTCAAAACAGCACACCTGTATTCCGTGGATAAATGCCTAGTAGTGCAATTGCTGGGTCTTAGGGTAGTTCTATTTTTAGTTTTTTGAGGAACCTCCATACTGTTTTCCAGAGTGGCTGCACCAGCTTGCATTCCCATATTTAAAAATTATTTACAGAATTCCTATGTGTTTGGCACTATATGGACAGAATATACAGTCTACTACAAAAGAGCTTAGAAATCCAGTGAGAGACTATTAATAATTATTGAACAAAGAATAAAATACAAACTCTACTAACAGAGGTAAGGGGCGCCTGGGTGGCTAAGTGGGTTAAGCATCCAACTTCAGGTCAGGTCATGATCTCATGGTTCATGGGTTCAAGTCCCGCATCAGGCTCTGTGCTGATAGCTCAGAGCCTGGAGTCTGCTTGAGATTTTGTGTCCCCCTCTCTCCCTGCTCCCTCTCCACTCACACACGCGTGTGTGCTCTCTCTCCCCAAAATAAACATTAAAAATTTTTTTAAAAAAGAGAGAGGCAAAAGTGGTGCTCTGTGAGAAGACAGAAAGCACAATTAACTGGGAACATATAAGAAGCACATTCAAAGAAGTGGCACTTGACCTGGCCCTTTGAAGGATGAGTATTTCAATGAGCAGAGAAGACAGAGAGGAATTTCAGGCTGAAGACACAAAATGAGCGAACACTAAAGAGGCTTCTGCTGGGGCATCTGGGTGGCTCAGTCACTAAAACGCTTTAGTGTCCGACTTCAGCTCAGGTCATGATCTCACGGTTCATGAGTTCAAGCTCCACATCAGACTCTCTTGCTGTCAGCGTGGAGCCCACTATCTCCCTCTCTCTGTGCCTCCCTGGCTTGCACGCACACACACACACACACACTCTCTCTCTCTCTCTCTCTCTCTCTCTCCCTCTCAAAAATAAACAGTAAAAAATGTTTTTAAAAAAAAAGAAGAAAAACTGAGCGATGGATCACACATAGAAGGTATAGCCAGGTTCCAATGTTCTTCTCTCAAATCTCTAAACCATAACTGAATTCTTTTTTTAAATTTTTTTTTATATAATTTGTTATCAAGTTAGCTATCATACAGTGTATACAGTGTGCTCTTGGCTTTGGGAGAACCATAACTGAATTCTTAATCTCAACTGGTATCAATTGCTCCCATTAGTTGAGTAAGTAATCTTGTAATTCTAGAAGATGAAGATGTGTGTACAGAGATGATTAAAAGTAAATCCTTGAAGACCTAAATAAATAAATCCATGTACCATGTACACAAGTTGGAAGATTTCTTGAATAGGCATAAAAATACACTAACCATAAAAGAAAATATTGATAAA
The DNA here is from genome assembly GCF_016509475.1 of Prionailurus bengalensis. Taxonomy (NCBI): domain Eukaryota; kingdom Metazoa; phylum Chordata; class Mammalia; order Carnivora; family Felidae; genus Prionailurus; species Prionailurus bengalensis. The sequence continues at coordinate 14,775,209 of NC_057361.1, forward strand.
CTAGATTTAATAATTTATCTAAAGGCAATATTTAATCAAGATGGAGTGGCATTAGGGGCACCTGGGTGGCTCAGTCGTTTAAGTGATTTCAGCTCAGGTCATGATCTCACAATCTGTGAACTCAAGCCCCACATTGGGCTCTGTGCTGACAGCTCGGAGCCTGGAACCTGCTTTGGATTCTGTGTCTCCCTCTCTCTCTGTCCCTCCTCCATTCACACTCTGTTTCTCTCTCTCAAAAATAAAATAAACATTAAAAAAATCTTTTTAAAGATGGAGTGGTACTGGCATAAGGATTGACATACAGACCAATGGAACAGAATAAAGCCTTAAAAGATGCACATATATATAGTGAACAGATTTTCAACACAAGTACCAAGGTAATTTAATGGAGAAAGGGTAGTTTTTGTTTTTTAACAAATGGTACTAGAACATTTCCATATACCAAAAAATGGGAAAAAAAACACTTATCTCACAAGTTAACGCACAAAAACTACCTTGAAACAGATCATAAATCTAAACGTAAAGCCTACAACTATAAAATTTCTAGAACAGAGACCTTATGACTCTAAGTTTTGCCATAATTTCTTTTACAAAAAAGCACAACACAAAAAATTGCAAAACTGAACTTTATCAAAACTAACAACTGCTCTACAAATGATACTGCTAAGAAAAGGATAAGCCATAGAATGGGAGAAAATACTTGCAAAATACTATCCGATAAAAGATCTACATCCAGAATACATAAAGAACTTTCACAACTCAATTTTAAAAAGGCAAACAGCCCAATAAAAACATAATTGGTAAAAGATTTGGACAATCATTTCACTAAAGAAGATACACAAATGGCCAAGAAGCATGTGAAAAGATACTCAACATTATTAGTATTCAAGGAAGCATAAATTAAAACTACAATGAAATACCACGACACAAATGGCTAAAATTAAAATAGCTGACAATACCAAATGTTGGTAAGGATGTGGAACAACTAGAACTCTGATACATTGCTGGTGGGAAAATAAAATAAGTATTTCTATAAAAACAGAACTTTCTTAGAATTAAATGCAAAGCAAATATTCCTAATTTCAAAATCAATGCTTTGGAATCCAAACCACTTATTTTAAAGGTAGAACCACAGGCCAAGGAATAAAATACTCAACTTATCCCCAGATAAAGATAGGAAGAATTCCAGATCCCTCTGGTTTGAGATTAGCCATATTAGATAAAATCAGCTCTTTCAGAGTTTGGAAACTTTTCCTTTTCAATTATCATAGTCACTCACTCAGCACCAGTGAGCAGACATATCATCTTGTGAAGTCCAAAGCCTTCAGTACACAAAAAGAACTCAAACAGTTTAGGAAATGAGTCAGTGACTCATTAAGCTTTCCCTTTCAGTAATCATGGTGTTAAAATGCACTGAGTTGTTTGAAGACACCATCCAGACTCTTAACTATAGAGAATAAACTGATGGTTACCAGAGGGGAGGTGGGTGGGGGTAATGAGTAAAACACGCGATGGGGATTAAGGAATGCACTTGTCCTGATGAGCACTGGGTGATGTATGGAATTGCTGAATCACGATGCTGTATACCTAAAACTAATATAACACTTCATGTTAATTATATTGGAATTAGAATAAAATAAAATGTGAGCTTGGGTACACTGTAGTAATTTAAGGATTCTTTCAGGGTCACAATAAAATCAAAATCATTTGCCCTAAACATTCTTCTTTCACTATAGACAGGCTTTACTATTTTCCCTCTTAAGCCATATAGCTTCCATATTTCACTACACCAATAATTTCACTGTTAAATGAAATAATTTTCCCTTTAAGAGAATATGCCCCTGTTTCTGTCTTTATTTCCTTTATATATATATATTCCAGAGCACCTAGAACAGTGCTAAGCACAAGGTAGATTCAAACTGAATACTTGAGTGAATATTTACCAATCTTTAATAAAATATTTATTTTCAAATATTCTGAAATTCATACATTTTGTTGGAGACTTGTTTTCCCTCCTCATTCTCCACAATATGCCTACAATACAAGGTTTATATTTGGCATATGCAAATGCATAAATTCTCATTTAATCTAGGCGCTATATACAAAATCAAGTGAATGCTTGAGCTTACTTTTGAGCAAATAAAAACTTCTGTGTTAGAAAGTATTACTGGAGGGGCACCTGGATGGCTCAGTCAGTAAAGCATCTGGCTCTTGGTTTCAGCTCAGGTCATGATCTCATGGTTCACAGGTTCGAGCCCTGCGTTGGGCTCTACACTAATAGCAAGGAGCCTGCTTGGGATTCTCTCTCTCTTCCGCCCTCTCTGCCCTTTACCTGGACTCTCACAAAATAAATAAAAATAAACTTTAAAAAGTTAAAGAAAGAAAGAAAGAAAGAAAGAAAGAAAGAAAGAAAAAGAAAAAGAAAAAGAAAAAGAAAAAGAATTATTGGGGCACCAGGATGGCTCAGTTGGTTAAGGGTCTGACTCTTGATTTTGGCTCATGGTTCATGGGTTCTGCACTAAAAGTGCAGAGCCTGCTTGGGATTCTCTCTCTGCCCCTCCCTCACTCAGGTGTGTGCCCTCTCTCAAAAATAAATAAACTTAGAAAAAAATTACTAACTACTTAAACTATCCTAAACTCCCAACTTCCATGCACTATACAGCGAAATATTACAGCCTCCTCCTTGTTACAAAAATGCCCAAACCTTAAAGAGAAAAAAATTAAATTCCCTAATGGGAGAATGGATACTTCCATAACAAAGAAACAAAGCAAATACACAAACTGCTTCTTTAATGGCTCTCAAACTACAATCCACTTAAACCAATCAAAAGAATAACCTTCTTTTAATCACTTGAACACATGACTTTACAGACAAGTGGGCATAATCCCATGTGTCAGGAGTTTGTGCCCATACGAATAAATAAAGCAAGGCCTCTGCTCTCTGGACGCTCCCCAGCAGGGCTCTCAGGCTGTGTTTTCACCCAACATTTAACAGATATCAAAGCAAATTTTGTATAATACAAGTTGTTTACCTGCTCATCTCTTCTCACATATTAAGTGGTTGAGAATACAGGCCACACGGTTACTCTTCCTTATACCTCCCCCACGGCTAGCACAAAACCTTGCACTTAAAAAGTTCTTAAACATTCAATGATAGTGACTAAAATTACACTATAAATGTATAAATAGACTTGTATAGGATTACATGAGTAAAAGATTATTTAAGCATGAAGAGAAACAGGACATTTAATAGGTTATTAATAAGGCTTACCCAGGAGGGCAAAGATGCTAGTGTGTGCTGAGGGGAAAGGGAGTGTATTTTATAAATATACCCTGCATGATATAACCCTATTTGTATAAAATTGTATGTAAGTTTGCATAAAGTAACACAAAAATATTTTGGTGATCTTCCTTTCTTACATTACAGAGTGGTAAGATTTTAGGTGACCTTAATTTTGTTATATTTTTATGCACTATTTGTATGCTCTACAATGGGATGTATGAAATAATAATTAAGTCATTTTCATTGTGGAGGGGGGGGAATATATCCTGATAGTTTTTTTTTAATAATCCCTTAATGCTGTTATATTAAGCTCTGTTTATGCAATGCTGGCCTATGGCATATGCTTAACAAATTATATATTCTTTTTTTTAAATTATTTTTTTTGAGAGACAGAGACAGAGAACGAGCAGGGGAGGAACAGAAAGAGAGGAAGACACAGAATCTGAAGCAGGCTCCAACTTCCAACCTGTCAGCACAGAGCCCGACGAGGGGCTTGAACTCACGAACCACGAGACCATGACCTGAGCCAAAGTCAGATGCTTAACCGACTGAGCCACCCAGGCCCCCAACAAATTATATATTCTTAAACAATTTATGCTGCCATGATTAGTGGTAGCCATATCAATTACACAGAAATAATATTTTAAGTGGTCAAAGCCATTACAAGTTACTTCACCTCCCTCACTCCTGGTTTTCCCATGTGTAAATTAAAGCGAATACCACTTACACTTCTTAGTATAGTCATGAAAATTAAAATGAGATAGTGTAGGTGGAGCACCGAGCATAGTATCTGAAACAAATGGAAGCTCAAAGGCTGATTTCTACCCCACCCCATCTGTCCTAATTAAAACTCCCTGAGAGCAGTGAGTTTCGGCATTAACACTCAACATTAATTATGTTATAAAATGACACTATGTTCCTACTTTGATTCCTAAGCATTACTTAATTATTCTCTACCAAAGTACAGAACATAAAGGTGTTCTATAAACAGAAACACTAAGTTTAAAAATTTTTTTTTTAACATGTATTTATTTTTGAGACAGAGAGAGACAAAGCATGAATGGGGGGAGGGCCAGAGAGAGAGGGAGACACAGAATCTGAAGCAGGCTCCAGGCTCTGAGCTGTCGGCACAGAGCCTGATGCGGGGCTCGAACTCACGGACCGTGAGATCGTGACCTGAGCAAAGTCGGACGCTCAACCGACTGAGCCACCCAGGCGCCCCCAGAAACACTAAGTTTAAATCACTCTTAAATTAAGCAGTAATAAGTAAATAAATATACATATGCTTTTTATAATGCCCAGGCATATAATTACCAAAGAAAGCAGTTGCCATCTACTAACCGGCATTATTAGAATACATACATTCTAGCTAAAGCCAAAAGATACTGGATGTCACCCAGTGTTGGTTGACTTTGAGGCCTAATTATTCATGAATTTCCTTTAGGGGTTGATGAGTACTGAAAATAGCTTTTGGCCCTTTGTGAACCAAAACAGCCTTTGTGGACTTCTAGAAACTGGAATCGTTTTTGGGGTTTGTTTGTTTTTTACACACACACATCACCCCCCCCCCCAAAAATTAAAAGTAGAAGGAAAAAAAATCATCTATAATCCCCTCATCAAACAATATGTGTGCCATTAACCATCTGTTAACAGGTATATATCCTTTCAATGAAAAATCATATATGTAAATCCATATATAATACACATTTGAACCACTTTTAAATATACACTTTCCAAATTCCATATATCAATAATCCTCAAATAAAATTCTGCCCATAATTCATAAAGCCAACACTTCTAGTTAAAATAAAAACTGGACAATAATAAATGCCTTTTAAAAGTTCGTGCCTTAAGAAAAAACTCCATTATTCTCAAGATTAACACTCAAAACAGGAGAAAAATTAGTGCTTATTTTGTAATCTAAAAAGTGAAAAAACACCATGGAAGATGAAAATATATTTACTAGGACATTGGGTTAATTTTTAAATTTATATTTATCAAACATTTTTTAAGGATGTTTGATCACCAAAACTTTTCACCATTTCTATATAATTGTTATATCCTATACCATGCTTTTAAAAAGGATTAGCAGCTGCAAGATAAAAACATACTTATAAAAGGGTGGAGCATTCATTATTAAAAAGAGCAAATAAAAATGTACTAGTTGGAAAAAAAAATGAGTACCCAACCTGAATGATTAATTTCTCTCTGGTCTATATAAAGTTTCACTACAAGATAAAAATACATACAAATTCAATAGGATAAACATCTTCCTAGGACTGAGTAATCAGGAGGAATATGTACAGATCCTAATGTAAAGGAATACTGGTTAATTTAATAGAAACTATCTTTGACTATAATTTAAGAAAACATAAAAGTTCTATTGTCCCTCTTAAAATGCCCCAGCATTACACTATAATTCACTCATGTCTTTCTTCACAATACAAAAGCAGAGATTATAGAAGTCTAAAGAATAGACCATGATCTATTGGTAAATACTGGACAACATCAACTCATAGATGAATCCCCAGTGCCTCAAATAAAGAGGTTGTGCAGCTAAGAACATACCTATATGACTTACATACCAGATATGCAGAAAGCACAGCTGCTGTCTTTCTGGAAAAAATTAAGAGCCTAACATTCTTTTAGAAATAAAGACGCATCTCACACAGTCGTCATCTATAGAGGAAACAACAGAAAAGCTTAATTTTGCTCTCAATATACTTTGAAGTGCTTCAGCACTTTTAAGAAGGACTCAAATAAGACTCCTGAAGTCGTTCTCCATGTTATACGAGAGAGAAAATTTGGACAAGGAAAAAAATTAAAAGCTTTGTTTTTGCCAGCTTATAGAGAAGTTGCTTCACTGAATGCATATAAGGAACAACTTCACTGCATTAAGTCTTTTTTCGAATGTAAACCATCCAAAAAAAGGTATTAGGTCAGCACTATTTTATAATAAGTGTCTGACATTTGACATTTCTTTTACTTAAATACCAGTTACACTAAACCTAGCTGCTGTATCTAGCAGACTTTGAACAAGCACCAGGATCTTTTACAAAACCATTTGTTTTGAAGACTGTATCTTCTTGCAGAATTCGGAGCTGATAAGAGATCAACAAATGCTTTGAAAAATCCTGCACTGTCTTCAGCCATTTTCTCAATACGATTTAACAATGTAAACAATGATTAATAGTGGAATTATTAAACCTACAATTCCCATTGCTCTGAACTGATTCTGAAGAAAAGTCTACTCCCCCCCCCCCCCACCCCAGAGTTTTAAAGAACTATTTAGCAAGTTAATGAATCTATAATTCCAAGATTACAGGGCCTTTCCATTACTTGTTTGCTTCGGGTTGTTTGTTTGCTTTTCCTTTGTTTTGTTTTGTTTTAAAGATAAGGTAATACACCTTGAGTCTCTAATTAGAGACCACTATCTGAAGAGTCCGTGAGGGTAAACATTTTGACAAGGGCAGGAATTTAACAAGGAAGAAATCTCCCAGGGCTCTTTTCAACTTTAGGCCATTGATCAGATGTTATAAAATGAATGGAATTATATAGAATCTCAACCTGAGAGAGTATAAAAATAAACAAAATACAGATGTTAAGCTGAAAAACATAAATCCGTTCCTGAACCAACAGCAAAGTTTGCAAAAGTCCCATAGGTGGGAATATGTAATGTCCAAACTTGAGCATTTATTATTAGACTTGTTCACTGAACCTCCCATCTGGCAGATATTAATATCCACATTTTTTGAAAGAGCTAAGTGGCCTTAAATTGAGACAACATCCAATTTTTATCAGTGTAGAAAAAATTCTCTACTATACTATACATTTACCAGACTAACCTTTTCCTGATGACTAAGATTTTGGTAATAAATATAACAACACCTAAAACACAAAGAGTTTCTGGGATACCTTACTTTTTGCAACATTCCTTTGTTTCCTACAACTGCTTTCCAAGACCCTAATTCAGACACCAGACCCCATTTCAGTGTTTCAGTCCTTACTCTCCTTGACACTTCAGGAGCGATAGGTCACCCCTCATAACAGACATCTCTGAGCCTCAGATTCTCTGGTTGTTCTACCTCTATTATCTCTCTGCATCTACTTCCTCCTTCTGTCCTAGCCATTGGTCTCAAATCACTTAGTCTCTTCCTCTAGATTCTATTAATTTTAGAGTCTAGAATCTCATTCTATACTATGGTTGATGCAACACTCCTATGTGGATGACTCATATATCAGCATCTCTACTCCCCAATCTCTCTCCAAAATTTCTAGTCAATTGAACATCAGTCTAAATGTCTCACAACGACCTCAAACATTACATATTTAAGAAATCAAACTCTTCTGCCTTCCAAAATAAGTGACTCTTCCTCTGCTTCCTTTTTTAATAGGCATTACTAATACCCAATCTTCTGAATTAGAAGTCATCTTTGATTCTCTTCCTCATTTGTCCAGGATCTTACCAATTACCAAGTTCTGCTGATTCTTAAAGATCAGAAAGCTGGTGTGAAAGAAAAATGATTCAAACCTAAGTAAGACACCAAAAAGACAGGGTTTCAATACACTGCTCATACTTTAAAAGGGAAAAGTAAGGAGACACACCATGCATCCTGGATAGAATGGACCCATGAGGCAGGAGAAAATAAAGATTATGGTCCTTAGGGTCTAACGGTGGTGGTGATGAAAATGGTAATAATAAATACTAAGAGGTGTCACTTACTGAACTCTTGCTAAATGTCTGTTAACCTACTAGGGCATTTATATACACTTTTCCTACCTAAAGCCTATTATAAGCTTGTAGGGTTGTTACTGTTATTAATGTCCACTTAAAAGTTAAGAATATTGAGGCTCAGGGTGCCTGGCTGGCTCAGTCAGTACAGCGTGCAAGTCCTAATCTCAGGGTCAGGAGTTCAAGTCCTATGTTGGGTGTGGAGACTACTTTAAAAAAAATGTTTTTAATGCTCTTATTTATTTTTGAGAAAGAGAGTGGGAGAGGGGCAAAGAGAAAGAGGGAGACTCAGAATCTCAAACACTTCCCAGGCCCTGAGCTGTCAGCACAGAGCCTGATGCAAGGCTCAAACTCATGAACCACAAGATCATGACCTGAGCCAAAGTCAGACGCTTAACTGACTGGGCCACCCAGGCACCCAAAAAATTTTTTAAAAATAATTTAAAAAAAAAGAATATTGAGGCTCAAAAATCTGCACAAGATCACCCAGTTAGATTTGGATCTAGGTCCTTGAATGCTTAACCATTTGCTAAAGTTCTTCTGTTATGTTTATGTACATGCTTTATCTCCCCGGGCAGATGTAAGCTTTTAGGGGCAGTATTATGTCTGGATCATCTTTGTATCCTCCCGTGCCTACCCACAGGGTCTATCATAGGTAGTGCCCTCTAAATGTTTGCTAAATGAGTAAATATAATCTGCTGTGCTACAGGTTACTTATACCTAAACCATACAGTCCCAGGACACTGTGGTTTAAAAAAAAAAAAAAAAGGAGGGGGGAGAGCTTTTCTTTTGGCTGTCATTATTGTTCTTCTCTGTTCCTTTCTGCAATGTCTAATCTGCTGTGGCTAAATTTTCACAAGTCTAGATCATGGGCCACGGAGAAAATTCTGTGAGATGAGACAGAGTCCCTCACTACCCACACCATCCTCCTTCCTAACACCTAATAGACCTTTTACTTTTTACTCTGAATTTGATTTCTAGGCTGTATGAGGTCTCAAAAAGACAGGCCCCAAGTGTAAATTGGTCGCTATTATAGGTGTGGGTATTTTAAGGGAGAACAACTAGCAATATATGCTATACCAGAACTCAGTTGATAAATTCCAATTACATTGCAGTTGAAACTAAAACACATGCTTTAAATCAATATTCAAATGCACAAAAAGGAAAAGACGGTCACTACACACAAATAATTTGGTTGCATAAATATTTTATTCCATCCCCTTGGGAAGTTTCAAGGCTAGGAGAAGTTCACAAATATGCTTGCTGGTATTTTTAAAGAAAATGTTGGAAGAAGTGATAAAGTTATACACACACATAATTCACCAGAGACTATTAGTGAAATACCACAACTTTTTTTTTCTTTTTTAGTCTATCTTGTTATAACGACACTCATCTCAAAATTGAATAACAAACAAAAAAGCTCTTCTTTACTGTCCTGTCAATATGTAAGATGATGATGGGGAAGCCTGAGTTAACTGCGTTTAAGACAGCACCTTTAAGTTTTTCATTTTGACTTCAAAACAGTTTATTACTTTGGTTTCAACAAGTATTTCACATTTATACCTAAATGCAAAAACTCATATTGATTTAAGTGAAATACATTAAAGCTACATATTTTCCTTTGACAAAGAACAGCTGGCTCTTTTAACTTAAACTTTTTTTTGCTTCTGGTAATGGTGATTATCCTAACACAGGATAGAAAAAGTGTATATATCCACCGTATAGCCATACATAACTTGTTGGAATTGGACATGATTCATTACTTAAAGATTTCACAAATACCTACTCAATTCACTCAAGTAAATAATCAAATTTCCCCTTTTCTGCATTATCTATAAAGGTAATCAGGAAAAAACCTCTGAATTCTAATGTTGTAACTATAAAATTCCATCTCTGAATTGTGAATAATCAATATTAAGAATGAACATTTTTGGTAGTGAAGATTTATTAAATCTAGCCTCCTGGAGGAAATTAAGGTTTCTAGAGGAACAATTTTAATTTTGCTTTAGTAAAGTCTACCCCAACAAATTAGAAATTAATCTTTTTCTGTGCAAAACAAACCCAAGAAGAAAATAACTTTTTAGGAATTTTTAATTTAAGTTATCTAAAAAATTATAGTCTACAAGTTGAAATAATTATTTATTTGCAAATTTAAAATAATTTATGTGAAAGCTATGTATTTACTTAAGAAGTATGTTATTTCAGAAAACAGATAACTGAAAGACAAGTCAAGGGTTGCCAAAATCCCAGTTTATAGTTGTAAATTCCTAAGGTTTTAAAGCACAGCCACAGGCTAATTGCCCAAAGACCTGCTGCCCACCGACATTTGCGGAGGACTGAAGTTAATAGCAGGGCATGTCAATTTACTACAGGCAGCTCTCGGTGCGACATTTTGACAAAAGAACTGGGTCAGGTTACAGCCTGTTCCTATTATCACAGCAGTCTAGATTTATGGTTTCTAACACCAGCCCTACAAGAAATAATGGAAATGATGACAACAACAATCCCTGCTAGACAACAGACTACAGAAAAGCATGCAATAAACCACAATCTGAAGTGATCAGAAAACTAAACATCCCTCACAATACTTAAAACATGAGGCAGGTGTCAGTAAATTATTCATTTAAGTTATTTCTACAACCTCTCAAAATGTCAACCCAAAAAATCTCAAATCAGAGTTTCTAATCTAAAACACAGCAAAATTTAAAGGTACTTACCAGTATCAAGTACTGCATTTAAATTCTTTTAATAATCATCAAAGACGATGTGTTTCATTTGAACAGATTTATGAAACTATACCAAGTTAATAAAAAATAAAGATAATATTGATCATTTTTTTCAAATAACATTAAAGTGTATTAATACTCCAAATAATACTTTAATCTTTCAAATGGAAGAAAAAAAGACAGTTTCACAGCAAAAAGCATATGTTTACAACTGTACAGAGAGGCAAGGTAACAGAAGAAACACATGTGACTCATTAATTTAAAAATAAAGGTACAATCAAAACCTTAAACTAGCTTAAAATGATGAAAGGTAAGAAAAGTGACCGAATGTTAAAGAAAGTAAGAACCCTGTCAATACACGTACCTAATTTAAAAGACTCTGTCAAGGCTACAAGGTATAATTGAAGCTGTTTATGTCTGGAATTCAGCACTAGTTAATCCTTACAAGAAACGGAGGTTGAGAAAAATCAAATATGTATTCTAAAGAAAAGAGAGCCCCACCAACTTTTCCGTGAGAAAATAAAGTATCCCAAAGGTATGCCCTAAATTACAGTGTATCTGTCCCTTCTGAAGTTTACAATGGCGCATTACCACAAAAGGTGGGCACTCTTTCCGCTCTTATAACAATTTGCTCCTATAAACTTAGGAAGGGGCAGAGCCACAGCCATAAACACAGGTCACAAGTAGTAGTAGTCAAATGCTCTCTATCTTTAAATGTTTCCTAGCTCTTTACTCATAAAAACGCTTATTTATTTATTTTTTACTCTTTTGTTAAATAAGGAATTCATCTAGCCTAGGTGAGATGAGTGTAAAATTAAATTGAACAGCACCATCATATAAACTGCTTAAAGGAGCCTCAAATCTTTTGCTTTTCACACAATAAGATACCCTCATTTTTTACATCAAAACCTTACCACCACATGCCCAAAAAATGGAAGTAGAGGAAAGGTTTAGGGATGGACATATATTTCGTAGAAATCATTTAGCATAAAAATCACTCATATTATTATTTCTAAGGTGGCCAAGGTTTACTTATGTTAGACAACATAAAGACAAAAGAAGCAAATATGCCTTACCCATGAAAACCAAAGAGCATATGCACATTCCAAATCTTAGATGATTTTTCTAAAATTATTTTCAAGTTATCCAGCTTTAAGAACCATCACCTCTGCTATTTTTTTAAAAATGAGATGTTATCACTATAGTAAAGGCATTTCTATACTTAGAGTAACCAAAGCCCAAACAAGTTAGAGCCTGGAAAACTTACCACTAAATTATACCAACCTATTCTAATGTAAGATAAACAGCAGTGGTTTCTTTCATCTATTTCCCTAAGACAAAAGGATCATAAATATTAAGACCCCAAGCCAGGAAAGGGTGAACTTTTTCTTTCAAAATCATCAACATCAGCCATTTTCAAAATTTCCAGGGTTTTGGTTCCTGAAATTAACTATCACTCCAAATCCTGAGATATTATGTAGTAATTTTCAGACATTAATAATGTTCTTAAAATTCTTAGGGGTGCTTGATTTGCTCACTTCAAACTACAAAACATCTCCTGGCAATGCCAGACCTATATTCACACCATAGTCTCATGGTTCTAACACTGATGGCTGGCAGACTTTGTTCATATCTTGTGTATCGTAAAAACCAGGAATATGATTATGAGGAGACAATGAGACTCCCAGGGAAGTGAACTAAAAGAGAAACTGACCTCAGATTTCCATTCACAGCTGGAATCAGAATAGAGCTGGCATAAAGGGGAAAAGAAAAGGGAGGCAGACAGGGTAACCTGGCAAAAAAAAAAAAAAAAAAAAAAAAAACCACACACACACACAAAAAAAACAAAAAAACACAACACTAGAGGCCACTAATAAAACTTAAAGAACAGAAGATCCTTTGCATTCTCTAATGTTCCAGTTACTAAAGTTACAAGAATCATTTCTATTAACCCAAAGAGAGGGGCAGTAAAATATTCAGGTGAAATTTCTTCCTCTCTCCCTCTCTCCCCATCCCCCGCCCCAAGAGCTCAAACTAAAATTGGAATTTGGATTTTCCTTAAATGGAACAAGGGGCTACATCATTTTCATTCAAAAGACTTGGTATTTATTCAGCCTTTTCAAGGCACTTTACTATCATCAATTATTTCTCCATGAGGCAGCGCAGGATTACCCTGACCATTTCACTGATGCGGAAACAGACACCAACAGCAAAGGGAACGGGGGGCAGGAAGAGGGGAGATAGGAAGCATCTGGGAGGAACAGGCAGGCAGCTAAAAAGGAACAAACCCAAAAGAAAATGAGTCACATCTGGCTTATAGCTGGCCATCATAACCCTTGTTATTTTTGAGCTCAGAGATTTCTGAAACATTTTGAAAAAATAAAGTGCTCTAAATTATCAGTTACAGTCTAAACTACTTACTTGGCCATAGAAATGAAGTTATTTAGCATTAAAAAAGACCCAATCTCCAAAGCACATAGATTTCAATTTATACCAATAATTCATTTTTCTTCTCAAGCCTAACCAGTATGTTTATCTGTATGACCTAGAAAATAATCTTTCATAAAAATGTACAGCTTTATTTAATCATAAAGAGGCACAAAGTTAGTATCACACAAACCAGAAATAATTCAGTTACACCCAGAATTTTGTTTAGAGAATTATTACCAAAACACTGACTCCCTAAATTTGCCTTAAAATAAAAGAACTACTTGTTTTACATTCATACTGATTTTCTTAGCTATAACTTTGAAATGTTCAGGAATAAAGTATTGATAGGAAGCCTTAAACACCCAAAAGCCAACAAGCACAGCCTCTGAATAAAAGCAACTTGAACCAAACTCCATACTACAGACAGCACAGGCACTTAATAAAGATGTACTGATTGAAACATAGAAAGACTGACCAATTGCCTCATGAGAAAAACTGATACCACCTCTTTAAGACTGACTCCAATGATTTTTGTACATATCATGACATCATTAGCTTTAAGGCAACCTCACACATAATGTAGTTCAGTTACACTAATCTTCTCTTCCAAATAATTTCAAAACAAATCAAGTTCTCTAAAGGAAACAGATATACACACTTAAGCTTGTGAGGTTGCATGATACACACGACATTCATTCAAAAATTTCAAAGCAGTTTTAAAAGTGTTTAAAGCTTTGAAAAAAAAATCTATCACACTGTTTTGAAGACAATGGATAAAACTATAGCCAAACGAATACAAAGCATCAGGTGAGTGCTCATAAATTCACTCCTTTCTCAAAATCCCAACTGGACTTGTTTCCAAAAGCTTATTTTCACAATCCTCCCATTAAATATACAAAATCACAGACCGAAAAAACACAGATCCTTGGAAATACTTTATTTCATGAGTAATTAAGAAAAAGAATGGCAAGAAAGGCAAAATTGTCATTTTTGAAGAACATTCCCAAGCATCGCTGTTGAAAAGAATTATATCAGTCTATGAACTACTGTTATAATACAATTGCTTGTCACAGAAAGTTGTATTCCGTAAATGTTATATGTCTTATAATACTCTTTGCCCAAAACAGAAATATGAATAGCTGTGCGAGCATTAAAAATGGAGCATCTGCAGTTGTTTTGGTAAAGAAAACTATCCCTGACAATTTTGTGTAAGGAAGTATCCACTTTCCCTGCCTTAGTTTCCCCCTATTAACAGATCCATCCACTTTCTAGAGATATCCTAATGTCACCTTAACAGATAAATCATAAATGCTAATCTAGTTCTTCAAGATCAAGGCTAATTTCAAATTATAATCACACTTTGTAATGAACAAGTGTTCTACAACCTTAAAAAAAAATCAAGTCTTAAATGGGAATTTGTAAATACCGGTGCTGGCCAAATATTTGGGGGCGGGGGAGGGGGCAAATTACAGCCCTCTAAGCTATGCAGAACCTCAAGGTGCAAAATCTATTAAATTCGCCTGCTAGCTCTCCCTCTGGCGATTTGGCGATTTTTACACTAGGATGCAGCACAACCACTAGCCAGGTGGAAAAAGCCAAGAACGCTATCCCTTAAGAAGGCACTAATGGTCCCTAGACCAGTTCATGCCGCGAAAGCACAGCGGCCGCCTCGCAGCTCTTTGGGACTGGGAGCCCCGCTCTCCGCGCCCCCCCCAAACACGCAAGGAGGGCCGCACCCCTCCCGCCCTACTTCTCCCCTGAGAGAGAGCCACCGGCGCCCCCACCCCCACCCCCTCGCCCAACCGCCGGGAGTCCCGGGGCTCGAGTCCGACGGGCACCTGGCGCCGGGACCCGAGCCCGCGCTCCGCCACAGGCGCATCCTTCCGGGCTAACGTTTCCCTCCCAAACTCCAAAAGTTATCTCACAAGTCCCGGAAGGCAACCGGGCGGGCTTCAGCCCAGACCACGCAAAGTCATCCCGGCTCCTCAGCCCCACCGCCCGCCGGCGCTGCCCCCGGGCCCCAGCTCGCCCCCCACCCCCAGCCCAGCCCCACCCACAGCAGGAGGATGCTCCGAAGAGTGCTGTCCGCGCTTCGGGCCAGGGGGGCAGCTAGAGAGCGACACGGCGACCAAACACCGCCCGAGGGATGGGCCCGTGACCCGCGACGGGGCCCCGGGGGAATGTGAGGGGCTGCGCAAAAGCGGCTATGAGGCGTCGCGGAGGGCGCTAAATGGGGCAGGGGAGCCCTGGCCTCTGGCGTGAGGCTGCCAAAGGTGGGCCACGCGGGTAAGAAGCCAAGATAAGGCCGGACCCCGCGGGGCGGTAAGGGGGCGTTACTCACGCGGGACGCGCCGCGGAGGTCTCCCGGCCACCCGACCGCCCGCGGACAACGACCAGAGACCAGATGCCACGGCTCCGCCTCTCTGGTCTTCACGGGGCCCACAGTCGCCACGCACCTTCGAGTCTCGTCAGCGAAAGGAGCGAAATTGTGACACTGGTCCCGCGAGCCGGTACCGGTCTTCACACCGCCGCCGCCATATTTGAGAAGCCGCGCGCGGAGCCGCGCATGCCCCGCAACCGCCACCGCCGCCCCGCCCCCGCCCCGGCTGGCCCGCGTGCTCGGCGGTTGCCGCAAGCACGCCCTATGACCGCCGCCGCGTGCGGGGCCCGAGCTGGGGGCACTGCCGGAAGGCCGCGTGAGCGGTGGCGGGCGAAGAGACGCTGCGAGCCCGGGAAAGCCCTGGGTAGTTTTCCTTCATCCTCCCCCCACTATCTGCCCTCCCGCCAAAAAAAAAAAAAAAAAAAAAAAAAAAAAAAGCCAGTCGCAGCCCTTTGCACCCAAGACTGTGACGGGACCCTAACTGAGACCCCGGAGTCCCCGTCAAGTTCCATCGCGGGAACTTGCTCCTCTTGGCCATTGCCTTTGACTCTCGGTCACCACCCACACTGACCACGCACCGAAAACGCAGGCGCTTCCCTGGGAACTGAAGCAAGTTCGATGAGCAAAGAAAATGCAACTCTTTATAGCAGCTTGAGCAAAGCCACTCCTTCGCGGGTTGCAGCATGTTCCTTGAAACAGCTTCCCCCCACCCCCATGGGTTTTTGCCACGCATTCCCCTCCAGGTCCACGTTCTGAATTTGGTTGTTCCTCTAAGCCCAAACTGGAGCTAACGGGGCTAGGTTAACCCGGAGGGGAAAGCCATTTGCTCACTAGTTTGAGACTGCTTGGGACCGTCCTCGAGAGTGCATTTTGTGATCTCCTCTGGTGGATATTCCTCGCCAGGGGCGGGCCGTTGTGCAGGTGGAGGTTGCGCCCGAAGGGAAGGGGGAGGTCGTAAAAATAACCTTGAACTGGCTCAAGACTCTCTCAGCACAAAATGTGGCAAACAGAAAATCCGAGAAAAACATCCCATCCCTCCATCCCTCGTTGTGAGGTTGGGTATAAGCAGATTTAAAACTTTTGTTTGAAAAATAATACAATGTGCTGTGTTAGCGAAAAGTAACCCACTGGCAGGCCATCTCTCTCCAACTCTGAAAAGCTGGATGTGGGTTTTTCGTCTGTGATCGCCTTAACTTGGTATATGGGGCATATTGTATTTTTAAAATCATAATTAGGAAGTTGAAGCCTAAAACTAAAAAAAAAAAAAAAAAAAAACCATACACACAACCGCGGAATATATCCATTTTCTACAATGCAGAATACAATTATTTTCATACAGAACTTTTGCAATATTAAACGAAGGCCAAATTTAAGTGTTTTTTTTATTGTATGTAAACATTGGCCAATAGCACAAAATCAAACTGCCGAAATAAATGTTCACGCAAAATTCAAGAAAACTTTAAGGCGAAATAGAAAAACTAGGCCACTATTACTCAAATACTAAAGAGAGATTTGGTCATACCAATTGTATAATATATACATACCATTTAGTAAGGAATGTTGAAATGGTCCACGATCAAGGTTCGAAATGTTTCAAAGGCCAAAAAGATATCTTTGAGAGAAAAAAACAAGTTTAATCTAAGCAGACCCCTAGTATGGACTACAGCAGGGCTTGGAGGGATGAGGGAGCTTAAATTTTTAATTATTGGCCATTGTCTTTCTAATCCTGATGCAATGGAAATATTTGAAATTCATCTCTATATTCTGTATCAGAAAGATTTGGGTTGTGACTCATCTTTTTCATCTATGGACCCCTCATCAAGTTGTAGAAATACTACTGTACTCTGATTATTAAATTGCCTGTCTCACCGGCACCTCATCTACTTCCCATATTCCTGTTTTTACTATGAAATTACTGAAGCCTTTCCTCTAAAAATGTAATTTGCATGATCTATATTAGAACATCTTATCAGTTACTATGTTCATCAAAGCATTTATAGAAGTGTGACTGTTACATTAAATACGAGTTATTGTTAATGGTGACAGCTACCATGTGCTGAGAATCCTCTAGCCTTTTCAGATACATAGTTGTCAATTTTCATAATATTCTTTCAAAGAGTTCTTAGGAGGTAAGTTCCCTTATTCCCAGTTTATAGATGAGGGAATTGAATATTAAATAGCAACTAAGTGGCAGAATCAACTTCTAAACATAAATATACCTGAACCTTTCCTATCCCTTGTACCTGTCATAAATCATATGCTTTCATCATAGACTATGTATATAAACGTCTAATAACAATATTTTTATGTACTTATACTCTGCTTTTCCTTTTCCCCCTTTGCCAAAGTAAACTTGAGACAGCTTTTTAATGCTGTTAGCATAGGTCAGAACATCACTTTCTTTACATTATATGGAAGCACCTTGCACATAGGAGTTTGGTAAATATTCGTTGAATGACTGAATGGATGGATGAATACCTATTATGACCAATTCAGTTAATTTTGCCTAGAAAACAAAAATAAGGAGAATAGCTGAACTGAAAGAATAAGAGCTAAGGCTGGTAAAATCCAAATTTTTATGATGGTTTTTCAAATCTGATTTGTTTCTATCCATTTGCTCCTATAGTTCTGGCTCAGCCCAAGATCTATGATGACCTTAAAAAAGATATATCATCCTCACTCTGCCCCAATCCAGTGCAAAATACTCCTATATCACAAGTATGTTTGATTACTTCCTTTTGTAGCTTTCTTTAGAATTTAAGATCAGTCCCTCAGAATAAAAAGATGATCTTTCCTAGATAAGCAAAATTTAACCTAGATTTCCATCAGCACACATGCTCATATTGAAGAGATATTACTTGCATAGGTAAAGTTACCATTTTAGGGAAGTCTCCCTCTAGTTTTCCCATTCCTTCCTCCCTAAAACACAGAAGCCTAACTCAGCCTGGCAGAGGCTAGGGATCCAAGGTATTCCTGATAAATTCACCAGTCGTATTTCCACCTTACTAGAAAAAATCCATAGAGTAGGTATTAAATAACTAACATAGTAACTGAGTTTACAAACATGTTCAGATCCTGGTTTCTAACAAATTGCCCGTTTCTCCCCATTAAACCAAGAACACATCTCAGTAAGATATAAATTGTTCTTAGTATTGCTGATGATTACAATAAACCTCTTTTCCTAGCTTCAAAATAGTAACTTTTTTGGAAAAATATCAAGAGGTGAAGGCTGTGATATGAAGAGAGACTCTAGTCTAACAAGAAGACTGTCTTGTCAAAGGACACAGCTGTATCAGGAGGTTTAAACTTTTGTCTTAAATCTTTCTTTAGAATCTTACCATGCCTCAGCTTTTTTCATCTTCAAAATAAGGATAATAAAATCTGCCACACTTACTTCACAGATGAGACTATGCTACCCAAATCTATCAGAAAACCAAACCCTGGTCTTTCCTTAATGGAGCCCACGTTTAAAAAAATGTTAAAAAAAAAAAAAAACCATAAATTAGTCTTTCACCAACAAAGTGTATGAAATTGAAGCTGACTTTGGCCAAGTCAAGTATTCTATATGCTGTGAAAACTGGCATAAACTCAACATTATAAACTATACTTGGCCATTTATTACATTCACTCAGTTCTTTATTCAAACACCAAACATTCATTGAATGCTATTGTATGCCACTCTGCGAGAGGTGGGGATACCAAGATGTATAAGACAAACTGAACACTCCAGAATCTTACACCCAGTCCAAAGAGGAGAGAGAGGGAGAGAGAGAGCGCGCTCACAGAGATTTTAAGATCTTCAAAAGAAGTAGGGTTTATTACACCCTTCAGCATAATCAAACATTTTTAGAAGTACCCATAAAATATTGTATACCTAGCTGACCAGCTGATGTAATATCCTTTGCACATTTAATTAAAACATTTATTAATTTTGATTTTACACTTTTTAAAATGTTTACTCATTTGTTTTTGAGACAGAGAGAGCTCGAGCAGGTAAGGGGCAGAGAGAGAGAGAGGGAGACAGAGGATCTGAAACAGGCCCTGTGCTGACAGCATAGAGCCCAATGTGGGGCTCGAACTCACAAACCGTGAGATCATGACCTGAGCTGAAGTTGGATGTTTAACCGACTGAGCCACCCAGGCGCCCCAATTTTGATTTTACACTTTTTGTACTGGTTATTCCGCATTTGAGCCATCCCCCACCCCCATGAATTTTCACCCTCTTTGCCTTATTCTGTGCCCCAGGGGACTTAACCTTCAGTAGCCTATCACTTTCAACAGCTGGTTTGGCCAACGGCAGGTACTGTCAGGAGTGACTGTAGTCAAGTGTGTGAGAAGACTTTGTCCCCACTCCCTTCCTGCCTAGGATCTCAGTCTGGCAGTAGCGGTGGCTCCATGACACCTCCAAGAAAGGGCTCTCCTTCCAGGGATTGAGCCTCGCTGGGTCTTCAGGAAGTGAGAGGAACAGGTACAGTTTCCATCTTCCATTTTTTCCTAATCCCTGGGCAACCTCAATATCCCTTGTTAGCTCCTTTAAATCTACCCACATCTCTGTAAATAATTCATCCAATTCTCTTCAAAATAACATGTGATTGTACTTTCTGTTCCTGCCGGGACCATTATTGAGATGGTTTTCTTTTCATGTTTTGAGCCAACTAATTGAGAAGATAGGGTAGGGTCTTCAAGCAGGTCTGTAAGCCCTTTAAGAACTTATATTTGAGGCACTGTGTACAGCACCTACAGGGTTCATAGCCGATCATGTGTAAACAAGTCATTATAATACTGTGAACTATGAGTGGATGAAATCAACTGGCGATATATTGTCTTAGAGTGAAGGTTAAAGAGGATAACACGTGAAAAGCACCTACATGCTGTCTATTTGTTGACAACGAACACTCCACCATGAGTTCCCCATGTGCCTATCTCTTAAGAGAGTAAAAGGTGACATTTGAACTGAAAGGGGAGAATGAAAAGTTTGCCAAGTAGATGTGGAAGCTCGTAGGGAACAACATGCATGCAAGGTAGTGAAAAGTCCTTGAACACTGAAAGGTTCGTTGTGCCAAACAAACTAAGGAAAGGTCAATTTAGAGAGGACTTTGAGTGCCAGGCTAAGGTGCCTGAACCTTATTCAGTGAATGACAGGGAGCCTTTAAGAAGAGAAGTTGTAGAGGCATCTGCAACCCTTCTGGCTGCTGCTACAGCTTGCAGGGTTCTGCTCTCCTCTCCCACTGGAAGCTGGACCTCTGCAGCCCGAGATGGGGCGAGCGCTGGCAGGCCGCTGGGCCTCTGGCAGCTGACCTGGAGAATTAGGGCCGGAGCAGGCAGATACTGGAAACAGTCAACAGCAGTTATGCTTTGATGGTCACGGGGAGGGGGGTGAGGACCAGAGCGGGCATTGAACCGACTGGATGGACAACCCCACAAGGCCACTTCAACAAACGTGGTCTCATCCTGGGCTTTTTTTTTTTTTCCCAGCTGAACTTTAACCTACATGCAATAAAGTGCACAAATCATAAATGTACAACCCCATTAAGTTCTACACAGGTATGCACCTACGTAATCACACCGACATCAAGGTATAATTTTCAGCACCCCAGAAAAATCTTATGGCCACTCCCAGTCAAGAACACCCACCCCACACACACCCAACCAAGCAACCATTATTCTGGCTTCTATCATTATAGATTACTTTGCCTGTTCTTGGATACCCTATAGATGGACTTACTCGGTACGTTCTGTTTTCCATCTGGCTTCTTTCACTTCACATTATGTCCCCAAGATTCACCCCTGTTGTTGAAGCATCATCCTCATGCTTAGCAAGTCTTGCAGACGATTTCACTGTCCCCTCTTTCCCATGAGCTGTTCTTTTTATTAAAGCTACTGTAATGTGTCTTCCAATTATTTTCTTCTTTTCTTTTTTTTTTAAGAATTTTTTTTTAAAAGAGATTAGAGTGGGAGAGAGCCAAAGCATAAGAGACTCTTAAAAACTGAGAACAAACTGAGGGTTGATGGGGGGTGGGAGGGAGGGGAGGATGGGTGATGGGTATTAAAGAGGGCATCTTTTGGGATGAGCACTGGGTGCTGTATGGAAACCAATTTGACAATAAATTTCATATATTAAAAAAAAAGAATTTTTTTTGTTTTTTCTTTTTTTTTTAACGTTTTATTTATTTTTGAGATAGGGAGAGACAGAGCATGAACAGGGGAGGGTCAGAGAGAGGGAGACACAGAATCTGAAACAGGCTCCAGGCTCCGAGCTGTCAGCACAGAGCCCGACGCGGGGCTCGAACTCACAGACCGCGAGATCATGACCTGAGCCGAAGTCAGCCGCTTAACCGACTGAGCCACCCAGGCGCCCCTAGAAATTTTTTTTAAGTAACCTCTACACCCAATTCGGGACTTGAACTCACGACCCCAATATCAAGAGTCACACGCTCCTCCAACTGAGCCAGCCAGGTGTCCCTCTCCTTTCCTCTCTTATGATGAATTCTCTTTAAGGCAGTAGTTTGGCCTCCAATTATATTAAACCTTATAATCTTGATAATGAAAGCTTTGCTTTATTCAAAATCAAAAATAAATAAAAGCAAACAACCAAGAGAAGTTGATTGGAAAGGTAGAAAGGCAAACTAATATAGGTAATAATGGAAATAGCAGGAAATGGTATCTGACAAAAGGAAGAGTATAATCAGGGGAATGTGAGTACAAGGGAACCGGGAAAATGGTGGGTAGAAGTGGTCACCTGCCTACCCTTGAGGGCAAAGGTGACTGGGAGCCTAAGAGCACATAGCATTTCTTGCCCTGTGAGGCATGCAATGTCCTTTGCTCCTTGGTGGGTTCAATTCTTTTGAATTCTTTTTCTGTTCTTTTGTGTATATTGGTATCTTTGCTGGTTTACCTCTTCCACTTCCCTGGGGCCTCACACATTCATTTCCCTCCCAGCCCCCGTCTTTCCTGGGCTGGCCTCCTTAGGTCTCCTGGAGTCCCCAGTGCCACCTTGATGAATGGCCCCTCTCACTTCTGGTCCTGATAATAGACTTTCACTCTGGCTATGTTACCACTCCTAGTACAGCTTGGATTTCACCAAGCTAAGTCTTCGGAAGTCTTTTAAGTCTTAATACTTGAACTTAACTATTTTTTTTCTTATGTGTGTATATGTGTTTAATTTTTCAAATACACAAAAGTAGGGGCACCTGACTGGCTCAGTGGGTGGAGCATGAAACTCTTAATCTCGGGGTTGTGAGTTCAAGCCCCACATTAGGTGTAGAGATTACTTAAAAATAAAATCTTTAAAAATAAACAAAGTAAATTAAAATGCACAAAAGTAGAATACTATAATGGACCCTATGCACCCATCACTCAGCACCCACAATTATGGCCAATCCTGCCTCATCCAAACCCCTCTGTAATCTGCCCAGACTCCTATTATATTGAAACAGATTCTAGACACCATATCATTTATTTTGTAAATATTTAATTAGATATCTCTAAAAGGCGACTCTCTATATAACACAACTGTATTGGGGCTCCTGGGTGGCTCAGCCAGTTAAGCATCTGACTCTTGGTGCCGGCTCAGGTCATGATCTCTTGGCTTTGGCTTCGTGGGTTCAAGCCCAGCATCGGGCTCTACGCTGTGAGCACAGAGCCTACTTGGCATTCTCTCTCTCCCTCTCTCTCTGTTCCTCCCCCATTTGCACTGTCTCTGTCTCTCTCAAAAATAATTAAATAAGCTTTAAAAAGAAACTAACTGTATTGCTGTTCTTATGCTGCTGTAACAAATTCCCACAAACTTATCAGTTTAAAACAACGAGAGTTTATCATATTATAGTTCCAGAGGTCAGAAGTCTAAAATGGGTAGGTAGGGATATGCTCTTTTTGGAGGTTCTAGAGAAGTGGTTTCCTTGCTTTTCCAGCTTCCAGACACCACCTGCATTCTTTGGCTTGTGGCGGCTTCCTTCATCTGCAAAGCTAGCAGTGTAACATCTTCCGATCTCCCTCTCTCTCACTCTGACCTTTGCTTCAATCATCACATCTCCCCTGACTCTGACCCTCCTAAACCCTCTTTCCTTTATAAGGACCCTGCGATGACACTTGGCACACCTCAGTAATCCAAAATCATTTCCCCATATGAGATCCTTAACTTAATCACATCTGTGAAGTCCCTTTTGCCGCATATTCACAGGTTCCAGGGATCAGGGTGTAGATCCCTTTGGGGGAAAGGCATTATCGTGTCTACCACAATAACATAATTAAAAATAATTTGATTTCAATAAATAATTAGAAATGTCTTAATATCAAATATCCATTCACTATTCAAATGTCCAATTGTCCCATAAAATATCAAACATCTTTCTACAACTTAGGTAAAAAAGGATGCAAATAAGGTCCACACACTGCAATTGGATGATATGCCTTTGAGGTCTCTTTTATAGAGATTCCTCTCTATACATTCTCCTCTATAGATTCCTCCTCCATTCTTCATTTTTCCTTGCAATTTATTAGTTGGAGGACTCTGGTTTCCTATGGTCTGGACTTTGCTAATGTCATCCCCACGGTTTAACGTGTTCCTCTGTCCCTCATATTTTCTATAAATTGGTAATTTAGAGCTTGGTAAGAACCAAGTTCTTTTTTTTTTTTTTTTTCTGCAAGACTAATTCCTGGGTAGTACATATAATGTGTTCTCCCATCAGGAGGCACATAATGCCTGTTTGTCCCTCATTTTATGATGTCAGCAGATATTGATGGCAGTGCCCAGATCTGTTAGATCAGCAGTTCTCAAGTGTGGTCCTCAGACCAGGAGTGTCTGCTTTACTTGTAAACTTGTCAGAAAGGCAAAGCCTCCGGCCTCACCCCAGACTCACTGAACCAGAAATACTTAGGTGGTGCCTAGCAATCTGAGTTTGAACAAGTCCTTTAGGAGGTTCTGATGCAGGTTAAAGTTTAGGAAGTCTTGCTGATAGTTCATGGGTTGCCCAATGCTGAAATTTAAGATTGACATGAACTAGGGGCGCCTGGGCGGCTCAGTCAGTTAAGCGTCCAACTCTTGGTTTTAGCCCAGGTCATGATCTCACTGTTCACGGTTTGGAGCCCCGCATGGGGCTCTGCACTATCAGGCAATGCCTGCTTGGGATTCTCTCTCTCCCTCTCTGCCCCCCAACAAAAATAAATACATAAACTTAAAAAAAAAAAAAAAAGACTGACCTTAACCCAAAAGGGTTTTGGCAAAATAAAGAAAAACCTCCAAAAGAAAGACCATGCTCAAAAGAGGCAGCCAGAAGAGCAAACATATTTTTAAGTGATTAATTCAAAAGGTGTAAATATAGAATCAACACTGCTTCATTGAAAAACACACATGAGAAAAACCAAACTTGGGGGGCGCCTGTGTGGCTCAGTTGGTTAAGCGACCGACTTCAGTTCAGGTCATGATCTCGCAGGTTGTGAGTTCGAGCCCCACGTCTGGCTCTGGGCTGACAGCTCAGAGCCTGGAGCCTGCTTCAGATTCTGTGTCTCCCCCTCTCTCTACCCCTCCCCTGCTCACACTCTGTTTCTCTCTGTCTCTCAATAATAAATAAAAGTTTAAAAAAAATTTTTTTTTAAAAAAAGAAAAGAAAAACCAAACTTGGGGCGCCTGGGTGGCTCAGTTGGTTAAGAATCCGATTTTGGCTCAGGTCATGATCTCACAGTTCATGAGTTTGAGCCCTGAGTTGGGCTCTGCACTGACAGTGTGGCGCCTGCTTGGGATTCTCTCTCTCCCTCTCTCTCTGCCCCTCCCCCACTCTCACTGGCACGCTCTCTCTCTCTGTCTCTCTCTCTCTCAGAAATAAGTAAACATTAAAAAAAAAAAGGAGGAAAGAAAAACCAAACTCACAAATAGGACAAACTGGTGGTTGCGGGGTGGGGGAGGGGAAGGCTGAAATGGGGGAAGGTGGTCAAAAGGCACAAACTTCCAGTTATAAGATAAACAAGTCCTTGGAGATGTAATGTACAGCATACTGACTATGGTTACTAATACTATATCGTATATTTGTAAGCCACTAAGAAAGCAAATCTTAAAAGTTCGCATCACAGGAAAAAAATTCTTTGTAGCTATGTGTGGTGATGGACGCTAACTAGACTTACTGTGATGAACATTTTGCAATATATACAAATATTGAATCACTACATCGTACACCCGAAACTAATGTTATATGTCAATTGTACCTCAATCGATAACAAAAAAGAAACAAAACGTTGAGAAACACTGATCTAAACCCATTAAAAAACAACACAAAACAAATACACGTTAAAGAAACTCAAAAATAAAGGCTACTCTTTTAAAATATTTTAAATTACTTCTTTGAAATAATAGGGTAAATTAAGAATGCTTTAGAATCTGCACAGTCTCATCAAGATTTTTAAAAATGGAGAACAACTGTAATGTTGAGTTAATGAACAAGTTGATGGAAAGAATAAAAGGCAATGCTTTGGGCACTTTGGCATTCAAATGCTTGAATTCAGAAAGATACAATCACAATTCAAATCATTCTGTACAGGTTTGATAGCAGTACCTCTATTTCCAACATACATGGTTTCGGAATAGAGAATAATAGAGAAAGCATGGGGAGTCAGGGGATCTGGATTAAATTCGGCTCTGCCCCTTTCTGGGACTGTGACTAACTTAAAGAGCGCCAGACTGTAACGTGAGTGGAAAACAACCCCACCAGCCAGCCATGACCCCCTCTCAGGCTGGTCCAGACAACCTGTCTAAAGCCAGCATCTGGCCTTGTAATGCCAGACACATTGTAACACCTTGCACATTCATTTCCCATCCAGGCAAGAAGTATTTACTGAGCCCCCTATGTGCCAGGTCCTGTGCTAGATGCATCCAGTCTGCAGACAAATAAACAAGCAATCTCAAGGGTAAGGGCCATCAGTGAAGTTAACACATTGATTATAGGCACCAACACGTATTCCTTTGTTGAGCAAATGGACCTTTACATGTTTATGTAAATGACCAAAAATGACCCGTCAAGCAAACTCCTGCAAACTTTGAACACAGGACACAGTGAAAGTAGACAAGGTAACATGAAATTCACTCAGAGAACATTTTCCTCCTTTTCTTAGAGAAGTTCTTTAGCTCCTGGCTTCTGGAAATTTCCACCAAACTCTTCATACATTCTCAGCAAGTTGTCTTTCCAAACCTTCCCTCTAGGCATCTAGAGGGAGGAAGTCAGTCAACCACACGGTCTAAAGCCTGGGGTCCGGCAGGTCTTGAATAGCACAGTGCTCTCAATGGCCTCTCTTCTCCCATCTAGGGCCAGGGACCTCAACCCAGGTGCCTGAGAAAAGAAGATGGAAAGTTGTGGTTTTGTTAGGATGCTTTGTGTAAACCCCCAGTGTGTAAACCTTTTTTATTATATAGTGCCGGCTAGGAAAAGGGAAAAAAATATACCAAACCTAAGTCTGCCAGCTTCCAAAGCACGACACAACGCATTAAAGGTTTAGTGTCATGAACAATCAGGTCCTTGTCGTCTACCCATTTGCTAGCACAGTTTCCACAAATAACAGGCAAGCTCTAAATTTTCAGAAAACATTTTGGCAGCACAGGATGGGCCAGCTTTCTGGCGGTCTCTCTAAGGAAATGACTGCAAATGTTTTTTAGTGTGAACAGCCTTAAGTATTTTAAACCCTTGGTAAATAGACTTGCCAACAGTCCCAAATATGTTTTACTATTTCTGAATTGGACATTCAGGATTCTTTTAGGGGGAGTTTTTCCAACAAATATCTCAATAAATGAGTTATCCTAATTCCCTTTCTTACATGTTGATGACTTTGGAAAACTTTGTAAATGTGAAACAAACTTTAGCAGCCAAAATTGCAAAGGTTGAGACAAATAAACATTTCCTAGAAAGCATACTATAAAGACAACATGGCTACTGAGGCTTCCAGGAATAATACACACCCACAGTTTTTACTATATGAGAATACTGATTTCTAAATCAAAGTTTTGAGTAACCAGCAGAACTTACTAACCTGAAATGATTCTAGAGTTCTTTCAGCCTAGTTATCCTGAAGGATGTTTGCTCTAAACCTGCCTCCCAAAATGGTAGCCACTCGCCACATGTAGCTATTTCAATTTCAGTCTCAATTAATTAAAATGAAATAAAACATAAAATTCAATCCCTTAGTCATACTAGCCTCATTTCAAACGCTACACAACTGCTTGTGGCTAGTGGCTGTCATATTGGACAATGCAGAACATTTCCATCTCGAAGAAAGTCATACAGAACAAAATGGTTCTAAATTCTTTTTTTTAATTTTTTTAACGTTTATTTATTTTTGAGACATAGAGAGACAGAGGATGAACAGGGGAGGGTCAGAGAGAGGGAGACACAGAATCTGAAACGGGCTCCAGGCTCTGAGCCGTCAGCACAGAGCCCGACGCGGGGCTCGAACTCACGGACCGCAAAATCATGACCTGAGCCAAAGTCGGCCGCTTAACTGACTGAGCCACCCAGGCGCCCCTAAATTCTTTTTTTTTAATGTTTATTTATTTTTGAGAGAGAGAGAGAGAGAGAGAGAGAGAGAGAGAGAGAGACAGCGCATGAGCGGGGAAGGGGCAGAGAGAGGGGGAGACACAGAATCCGAAGCAGGCTCCACGCTCTGAGCTGTCAGCACAGAGCCCAATACAGGGCTCGAACTCACAAACTGTGAGATCATGACCTGAGCCAAGGCCGGACGCTCAACAGACTGAGCCACCCAGGCGCCCCTGTTCTAAACTCTTACTGCTCAAAGGATGGGCTAGCAACCTTAGCAGCATCCAAGAGCTTGTTAAGAACACAGAATCGGGGTGCCTGGGTGGCGCAGTCGGTTAAGCGTCCGACTTCAGCCAGGTCACGATCTCGCGGTCTGTGGGTTCAAGCCCCGCGTCGGGCTCTGGGCTGATGGCTCGGAGCCTGGAGCCTGTTTCCGATTCTGTGTCTCCCTCTCTCTCTGCCCCTCCCCCGTTCATGCTCTGTCTCTCTCTGTCCCCAAAATAAATAAAAAACGTTGAAAAAAAAAAAGAACAAAGAATCTCATGCCCCCCCTCAAACCCACTTCATCAGAATCTTCATTTTTACAAGAGGCCCAGGCAACTTGCGTGCATATTAAAGTTTGAGGAGCACTGGTCTAAATCAGTGTTTTCCAGATTGGCTTGATCATAAGAATTACCTAGTATACTCATTAACCATTCAGAGTCCAGGGCTTTGCCCTTGACCTACTAAATTTGACTCCTAAGAGCAGGTGTATAGGAATCTGTATGTTAAACAATCACTCTAGGTGATTCTTAGTACTCTGGAATCGGGCACTGGTCTGTTTTTAAAACTCTCCAGGATTCTGATGGGCAGCCGAGGTTAAGAACCACTGCTATAAATGATTTGATCTCAAAACTGCTTCTGGTCTTAAACTTTGAGTATTAGAGTTTTAAACAGAGGTAAAATGAAATGACATTATACGTATGGGGCGCCTGGGTGGCTCAGTCGGTTAAGCATTTGACTTCAGCTCAGGTTGTGATCTCATAGTTCGTGGGTTCGAGCCCTGCATTGGGTTCTGTGCTGAAAGCTCGGAGCCTGGAGCCTGCTTCCGATTCTGTGTCTCCCTCTCTTCCCGCCCGTCCCCCGCTCGTGCTCTGTCTCTCTCTCTCTAGGCTGTTTAACTAGGCTGATTAAATAAACATTAAAATTAAAAAAATGATACTATAAGTAAATCTAACAGTTTATGCACCTTAGAAACTCAGCTAAAGATCTCCTTATTCTATATTCCATGAGCTAAAACAAGTATTGATATAAGGTTTGGGCTGAGTATTTTGCCAATTTGTAGCTTATACAATCAGACAGAATTCTATACAGTATTTTTCTGTATTTGCTATGTTTTATCTGTTTTTTAAGTGTTGGCTTTCTGAATAAAATGTTTACATCCTTGAGGATAAAAATGAGGTTTTCTCATTTTCTGAACCCTATAACTCCTACCATTAAATACACACTTGTTGACTCTAGCCAATAATAAGACCCAGATAAAACACAACCACAGTATTTTAACAGCAACAGCAGCAGATAAGAAACCCCCAGACAAAAGAACACCTACCAATGAAGAAATACTAGTCCTATAAAGATAAGAATGGATAACAAAAAGAGAAGTGGCAAAATATGCTATTAATAAGGAAGTGTCCAGAATCAGAAAACAAAAGGTAAGTGGTTGGTTCCCAGATACTAATTTTATTGTCATGCTTTATAACTTAACTTTTATAGATGCCTAGGGTAGAAAACAGGAAAGATTTAAAATTAATTATCCAACCTAAAACATTTAAAAAAGGGGGGCACCTGGGTGGTTCAGTAGGTTAAATGTCCAACTCTTGATTTCAGCTCAGGTCACAATCTCATGGTTTGTGGGTTTGAATCCCACATCAGGCAGCACAGAGCCTGCTTAGTTAGGATTCTCCCCCTCTCTCTCTGCTCCTCCTCCACTCAGGCTTTCTCTCTCTCTTAAAATAAGTAAATACTTTTAAAAAAGTTTTAAAAATAAAGAATAAATCCAAGGAAAGCAGAAGGAAAGAAAAAATAAAAGCAAGTGAGAATATCAATGAAATAAAAAAAGAATAGACTAGCAAAGCTGAAAGTTGGTTCTTGAAAAAAAAGGAAACATACTTAGAAATGATTCTCATATTCAATCAATTTTCCTCAGATTAATCTGTAGATTCAGGGCAATTCCAGTCAAAATTCCAATAAGGTTCCTTTCCTGATAAGCTGACTCTAAACTTTGTATCAGGGTTTCTTACCCTTGTATGTTAATGCTGACATTTGGGGCCAAATAATTTTTTGTCCTGGGGAGTTGTGCTGTATTGCATTGGAGGATGTCTTACAGCATCCCTGGCCTCCACCTACTATATACCAGTAGAAACCTATTTCCCCACCTCAAGTTGTGACGATCAAAAATGACCATAGACACTGCCAATGTCCCCGGGGGAGAAGGTGATAATATCATTCCCAGATGAGAACAACAGCTTTGTAACTTTAAAAGGAAGGAACCAAAAATAGCCAGAATACTTCTGAAGTAGAACAGATTGGTCTCCCAGATCTCAGGACTAATTATGAAGTTATAGTAATTAGGACAATGATATGGTACTAGAATAGACCAGCGAGCCCAGATATAGTCCTCCCGAATTACAAACTAAGAGAAGGTATTTGCAATCGAGACAACTAGAATATATAAAGAACTCCTACAAATGAATAAGAACATATGTTAACTAACCAGAATTTAAATAAAAATTTGAAAAAGAAAACAAAAAACAAAAAAACAAATGAATAAAAACAACACAAGCAACCAAACAGGAAAATGGACAAAAGATATTGTTATGGACTAAAGGTTTGTGTCCTCCCAAAATTCATATGTTGAAATAATAACCCCTCAGTGTGATGATATTAGGATATGGAGACTCTGGGAGGTGATTGGGTAATGAGGGTGGAGCCCTCATGAATGAGATTAGCGCCTTTATAAAAAAGACCCCAGGGGCGCCTGGGTGGCTCAATCAGTTGAGCATCTGACTCTTGATTTCAGCTGGGTCAGGATCTCAAGGTCCTGAGACCAAGACCACCCCCCCACTCCCACCCTCACCTCCACCCCCGCCCCTGCTTCAGGCTCTGCAATGACAGCATGGGGCCTACTTGGGATTCTCTCCCTCCCTCTCTTTCTCTGCCCCTCCCCAGCTCACTTACACTTGCGTGTGCGTGCGCATGCGTGCGCTCTCTCTCTCTCTCTCTCTCTGTCTCTCTCTCTCTCTCTCTCTCTCTCACACACACACACACACACACACACACACACACAAAATAAATAAATAAACACTGGGAGAGGAAAAAAAGGAAACAGGAAGCAAGTTCTCACCAGACACTAAATCTGCCATCACCTTGATCTTGGACTTCTCAGACCCCAGAACCATGAGAAATAAATTTCTGTTGTTTATAAGCCATCCAGTCTACGGTATTCTGTTATAGCAGCCTTGGGGCACTAAGACAGGCATAAATGGACACTTCACAGAAAACACGTATGATCAACTGACATGTTAATAGATGTTAAACACCAATAATGATTAAGGAAATTCAAATCACAAGACCACAATGAGATGCTATTTCACACCTATTAGTTGGCAAAAATTTTAAAGTCTGGCTACCAAGTGTGGGAAAGGATATACATCAAGAGAATCTCTTATATATTGCTGTTAGGAGAGTGTATTGATATAATCATCTTAGAAAATAGTTTGACCTTATATCATGAAGTTGAACAGTCACATGCTCTATGATCCAGTAATTCTACTCCTAAATCCATCACAGAGAAACTCTTATACAAGTATCTTAGGAGACATGTACATGTATGGCCATAGTAGCATTGTTCACAATATCAAAAATCTGAAAACAACCTAAATATTCATTGACAGAAGAGTAGATTTGATCAACTGTAGTATATTCATACAACGGATTATTATACCCCATCAAAATAAATAAACTACAACAACACATACCAATAAGGACAAAGCTTAGCAATATAATACTAAGTAGATCAAGGCTGCAAATATTCCCTATAACTTGATACCCTTTTTATTTATGTATTTACTTATTTACAATTTTTTTAATGTTTATTTTTGAAAGAGAGAGAGAGAGAGAGAGAGACAAGGAATCCGAAGCAGGCTCCAGGCCCTGAGCTGTCAGCACAGACCCCAACGTAGGACTCGAACACAAAAACCGTGAGATCATGACCTCAGCCGAAGTCTGACGCTTAATCCACTGAGCCATCCAGGTGCACCTTGATACCCTTTTTAAAAGTTAAAAACAGAGGCGTCTGGGTGGCTCAGTCTGTTAAGTGTCTGACTTTTGGTTTGTGAGATCAAGCCCCGCTCCAGGGCTTATCAATGAATTCTACCTTGGCCACTGCCCTTCGTTTCTGGTTCTAGTAACTTTCACAGTATGTGAAAGAAAATGTCTTCTCTTTGGCTTGGGGTCCTTGAACCAGGGAACTGTCCCCAAACTGCGGCTAATAGATTGAGCCTTGTAAGTTCTTCTTGAATATGCTCGCTGACGCGACATATGCGCACTTTCAAATTACTGTGACTTGTTGAGGATGCCGACTACATCGACTACATCGTCCTGGGTCCCCTATTCCCTGTTTCTGTTAGACTCACCATAATTGTTCTTGGACCTTAAACCCCTTCATATGTCCACCCTCCTTGTTGTTCCAGCTCACCCAAGCTAGGGAGGAGTCAGTTCCAGGCCCCACCTCTCGACCAGCCAGGTATTACTGCCCCTGCCCCCATGAAAACTAGGATACGACTGTAGATGCTAGAACAAGTGTGGGTCAAGAGTGCACAGAGAGCTAAGCAAACGAAGAGAGGGATTTCTTTCTAGACAAAAGGATGCACTTGGGAAGACTTCATGCGGAAGCTCCAAAGGGCTTTTTTAGGCAAGAGCACAAAAGTGAAGAAATTGGTGAGGTGCATAAGAGCAAATCAGTCCACTTGGCTGGAGCAAAGCACAGAGCAGAGTGTGTCGGTTAAACAGGCTGATTCCGTTTCCTAGAGGACCTTGAATGACAATCAATGGAGCCTGGATATTGCTCACTAGAAAATGGGGAGTCACTACAGGTTTTTCAGAATGACATGATCAGAGCTGCTCTTCTTCAGTTTATGGAATATGTGTACAATTTATGGAACGGGCGGACAGTTTATGGAACAGGTGTACAGCTTATAAACTGGAGGCCCATAATGAGTAGCCAACTTAAAGCAGTCCTAATGGGAAGGGATGGTGCGGGGGGGACAATTACACGAGTTGTAGAAGAGACAAAATTAAAAGATAGGCTGTCATAACCAATACTTACCTCTTTTTTGGTTTCACTATTCATAGATGACTTTGAGACTTGCAGTCCAGGACGATGGCACTGTGTTTGACAGAAATAAGGAATTCGGGTAATTAGGGTTCTGGTCACCAATTTCAGTGTGTGTGGGTAGATTCCCCCCACACCAACCAGCTGGGTATCCTACAGTTTAACTCGATTCTGACACGACCTACTTGGAGACAGCATTGATTCCACAGGTTAAGGGTTCAGTCCTACAAGACTGCCCATTCCCCACACTTCAGATGCCACTCACAAATCCAGATTATCACCTGTGCTTCGGACCGACCGGCCACAAACCGGAGGTCCCAACGACCACCTCCCATTCGGGATGCCAAATGCAAGTCCAGGTTGTCACCTGCATTTCTGATCGACTGGCTATAAATCAAAGGTTCCCAGGATCCCCTCCTGGGTTCAGTTAATTTGCTAGAGCGGCTGGCGAACTCCGGAAACATTTTACTTACTAGGTTGTCAGTGTATTACAAAAGGACGTAACTCGGGAACAGCCCGATGGAATAGATACACAAGGCCAGGCATGGGGAAACACAGGGCTTCCCTGCTCTCTCCAGGGCACCACTGTTCCCGCACTTCCTCACCAAACGGGAAGCTCTCTGAACCCAGTCCCTTCGGGTTTTTATGGAGGATTCATTATACAGGCATGATTGATTCAGTCACCGGCCGTGGATGCAACTTCCAACCCTTCTCCCCTCCCCGGAGGTTTGTGGGGGGTGGGTATCCCAAGTTCCAACTCTCTAATCATAGGTTGGTTCCCCTAGCAACCAGCCCCCATTTCAGTTACCTAAGGGCTTTCCAAAAGCCGCTCATTAACATAACTAAAGACACCTTTGTGGCTCTTATCACAGGAAATTCCAAGGGCTTTAGGAGCTCTGTGCCAGGAACTGGTGGAAGACCAAATATATATTTCTTATTATAAATCGCAGTATGACAGCTGGAGGAGGTAGTGGAGGAAAATCAGAGCCAGCTTACAACTGATCATGCTAAGCTGGAATCTTAGAGAAAGGTACAAATGGAGATATAAATTTCAAAGTCATGGATTTGGGGGGAGATTTATAAGGGAGAGGTATACAGAAAGCGAGGATTAGATCAAAAGCAGAATCCGGGTGCAGGCAGGAAACAGGAACCACACCAGTGATCCTAACAGTGAAAACTGAATATAAAGGGTTGTTAACCAAGCGAAGGGTGGTTAACTACTGAAATGTAGAGACCTCAAAGTCGTAACAGAAATAACTACTGAGGAAAGGGGCTACCACTTGCAGGGCTGAGGGAAAAGTGAACAAAGAAGTACCTTGGAAAATTCGAGGAGCCTCCCAACTCCCGCCCCGGCAAAGCTGAGATTCAGACCTCTGGATAGATGGGGCCACTGCTGCAGGAACTCATTATCCACCGCAAGACTGAGAAAGAAACCCACTGGAGGCAGCTCCGCAGAACTGTCAAGAGGAGCCCACCCCACAGAGAACACCGAAGGGACCAGTGGCTCACCGAGCCAGTCAAGCCAATCACAGCAATGGGAAGATGAAACGAATGAGCAAACAGGAAGCAGAAAAGTCCTCCAGCGCCCCCTATTGGCAGAGCCTAACATCGAGCCCGCTGCCAAAGGAGGAACTGTGGTTTGTAGAGACGGGCTCCAATTTTACAAAGTGGGAAAAAGAAGGGTGGGTTTGAAGCCCGGAGTCAATAAATTAATAACCGGGACATTGGTGGGGCGCCTGTGTGGCTCAGTTGGTTAAGCGGTTAAGTGTCTGACTCTTGATTTCAGCTCAGGTCATGATCTCATGGTTGGTGGGTTCCAGCCATGGTTGGGCTCTGTGCCAACAGCGGGGAGCCGGCTTGGGATTCTCCTTCTCTCCTTCTCTCTATGCCTCTCCTTTGCTCGTGCTCTCTCTCAAAATAAAATTAATAAACATTAAAAAATATCTATCTGGGACATTGGTATTCATCTAAACTTAGAGGATGGGAAAAAGAGACGCTGGGCAAGAAACAAGATAAACTCGAAATTGCAAGTATGACGCGTCCACCAATCAAAGTCCTAGAAACTCCACTGTATTTAGGTGACTAGGAGGTTATCAGAGATATCTGGGGTTTTTTCTTTCTAATTTTTTTTTTAAGGCAAAACTAATCTATAGTTCCAGCAGTTAACCTTGGGAGATGGGATACTGACTGGGAACACAAGAGGGACTTTAGAGGTGCTAGAAACATCCTGTGTATTGATCTGGGTCGTGGTAACACAGGTGTAGACATAAGTAAAAATTAATCAAGCTGTACACTTAAGATTTGTGCACTTTAGGTATATTATATCTCAATTTTAAAAATCTTTTAATGACATTTGTTTCAATGCTGTATGTTAACTATACTGGAATTAAAACAACATAAATTTTTAAAAATTAAAAGCACACTTGAAACTGAAACTAATAATGTTGTACGTTAACTATACTGGAATTGAAATAAAATGATTTTTAAAAATAACATGTTTCTAAATTTAGAAGATAATTTTTTACCTTCCCTGAGTAACTTTGGAAAATAAAGAAAAGAGGACTTCTAATTTCTGCAGTGATAGGCCATGATATTTGGACCAATTCTCCTTATGAAAACAACTACAAAGCCTGAATAAAATATTGTTTTTAAAACTTCATGAAAACAAACAGAAAAACTTCATAAAAACATCGAAAAGCCGACAGGATTTTAAGAATCAGGTGAAAATTTAAGAGAAATCAAGTAGACAGGGAGGTAAACAGGGCACTTTTTGCTGCTTTTGCCCTAAGCAAAAAAGCATTCTGTAAAATACTAAGTTGCAGAATCAGGCTTTGGTTTTGAAAGCCAAAGTAGAGGAGTCCAATAGGAGACCTTGACCACACTGAACTGGGACAAAAGTGAACCAGAAGTCAACCTGCCACTGCTTTTACCTCTGCAGGAATGCTTGCCTGGACTCAGAAAGAATAGCAGGGAAAAGAGAGGGGCACCTGGGTGGCTCAGTCCATTGAGCTTCTGACTTTTGGTTTCAGCTCAGGTTGTGATCTCATGGTTCGTGAGTTCGAAGCCTGCATCTGGTCCAACATCTAGCCCTGCGTTGGGCTCCTCACTGACAGTCTGGAGCCTGCTTGGGATTCTTTCTCTCTCCATCTCTCTTTGCCCCTCCCCTGCTTTCGTGCTCTTGCTTTCTCTCTCTCTCTCTCTCTCTCTCTCTCTCTCTCTCTCAAAATAAATAAATAAACTTTTTTTTGAAGGGACAAAAAAGGGGCGCCTGGGTGGCTCAGTCGGTTAAGCATCCGACTTTGGCTCAGGTCATGATCTCACAGTTGGTGGGTTCAATCCCAGTGTCGGGCTCTGTGCTGACAGCTCGGAGCCTGGAGCCTGCTTCGGATTCTGTGTCTCCCTCTCTCTCTGCCCCTCCCCCGCTCATGTTCTCCCTCCCTTTCTCTCTCTCTCTGTCTCAAAAATAAATAAACGTTAATAAATGAATGAATGAATGAATGAATGAATGAATGAATACATAAAGAGATGTTGGCTGGGACGCCTGGGGTGGCTCAGTCAGTTAAGCATCTGACTTCGGCTCTTACAGTTCATGAATTCAAGTCCCTCATCAGGTGAGCTCGTGCCCTGCTTCAGCAAAACACAAGCCCTGCTTCCGGTGAGCCCCACTTCTTGCTCTCTTTCCCTCCTTCTCTCTCTCTCTCTTTCTGCCCCTCATAGGATTTTCTCTCTCTCTCTCTCTCTCTCTCTCTCTCTCTCTCTCTCTCTCTCCTCCTCTCTCTCTCTCCTCCTCTCTCTCTCCTCCTCTCTCTCTCTGCCCCTCCTACACTTACACCCTCTCTCTCTCAAAAAAAAAAAATTGGCTGAAAATCTTTCAGACCTGTTGAAAGATAACAACCCACAGATTCTAAAATATCAGTGAATCTTAAGTGAGATAAAAGAAATTCAAAGCAGTCACATCATAGCAAAACTTCAGAAAACCAAAGACAAAGGAAATCTGAAAAGTAGCAAAGAAAAGGAAATAGACCATTTCAAAGGAGTAATGGCTAGATTCATAGGTGAATTTTCAACAAAGAAACGAAAACCCGGAAGGCAGATTTTTTCACTATGCTGAAATAAAGTAACAGCCAACCTAAAATTCTATGCCCGTTAAAAATATTCTTCAAGATTGAAGACAAACAAAAACTGAGAGAATGAGTTTCTGTAAGACCTGCACTAAAATGAATACTAAAGTGAGGTCTCCAGACAAAAGAAAAATGATCCCAGGGGCACCTGGCTGGGTCAGTTGGTAGAGCCTGCCACCCTTGATCTCAGAGTCATGAGTTCAAGCCCTACATTGGGCACAGAGAATAGTTTAAAAAAAAAAAAAGATTCCAGAAGGAAGATCAGAGACACAAAAAAGATTACAGGCTAATGAAATGGTAAATACACGGGTAAATCTAAATGAATATTGGCTGCATGTAACAGTATTATAATGTCGTATGGGACACATACATCTGTGCTACTTAGCTTGGGCTGCCATAATAAAATACCACAGACTGGGGGTGAGGGGGCTTAAACTGCAAAAATTTATTTCTCACAGTTCTGGAGGCTGGAAGCCTGAGATCAGGATGCCAGCATGATTGGGTTCTGGTGGAGTCTGGGCCCTCTTCCTGGTTTGAGGATGGCCTCCTTCTTGCTATGTGCTCACATGGCAGGGGAGAAGCTCTGGGGCCTCTTCTTCTTAAAAGGGTAATAATCATATCATGGGGGCTCCATCCTTATGACCTCATCTAAACCTAATTACTTCCTAAAGGTGCCATCTCCTAATACCATTATACTGGGGAGTTAAGTCTTCCATATGTGAATTTGAGGAGGACACCAAATATCCAGTATGCATGTACACACACATACACACACACGCACACAAATATATATATATAGAGAGAGAGACAGACAGGGGCACCCGGGTGGCTCAGACGGTTAAGGGTCTGACTCTTGATTTTGGCTCAGGTCATGATCTCACAATTCATGAGTTCGAGCCCCATGTCAGGCTGTGAGCTGACAGTGTGAAGCCTGCTTAGGATCCTCTCTCTTTTCTGCTCCCTCTCTCTCTGTCAAAAAAATAAAGAAAGAAATTTTTAAAAAAGACAGAGACAGACAGAAACAAGAAAATAAAAATATACAAAACAAAGACATGCAAGTAGGATGACTGTATTATTTTGTATACAACCCAGAAATGGTTGAGAGTGAAAGGCGGAGATATTAATAATTACACAGGGACAACAGGCGTAAACCGGGATGTTGCTGGGCAAACCAGAGTATTTAACCATCGTGAATATAAATCGAGAAGTAGGTAAGTAGAATTAAGGTATTCTAAGTGCCATGAACTTCCAGGAAAAAGGGAAAAGTATGATGAATTTTTGTGGGTGTTGTAAATGGTATATTTACTTAAATTTCACTTTCTGTTTTTGTTTTTAAATATAAACATACTAAACAGTCATTAACCTCATTAGCAATAAGGGAAATGCAAATTAAAGTCACAGTGGGATACCACTACAAACCCTCCAAATTGGCAACAAATTTAATGTGCAGTCTTTTCAAAGAACGCCAATCCAAAAAAATGACAATATCAGCTTTTGACAATAATGTGGATCACAGGAAAACTCATACACTGCTGGTGGGACTATAAATTGGTAGAAATGCTTTAGGAGACAGTTTGACATTATCTAATAAAGTTGAAGGCAAACACAGCCTGAGGTCAGCACTTCTTTATGTATATACTCTGGAAAAACTGGCACATGAACATTGTAAACAAGATAAATGTTTAAGAATGTTCATGGCAACATGATTTGTCATAGTGCCCAAATGAAAACCCCGAGTGCGTCTATGGTAAAATGGAAATACATACTGTGGAATATTTATTCAATGGAATGAATATGCTATAGCAATAAAATACACAGCTCCACACTGTGACATAGATGAAATCTCAAAAACATAATGTTAAACAAGAGAAGAGAAAGAGCAAGAGAGTGTTTGTGTGTGTCTGTGTGCGTGTGTGTGTGTGTGTGAGAGAGAGAGAGAGAGAGAGAGAGAGAACCCAAACAGTATGATTCCATTCAGCCAATACTCAAACGCAGGATGCAAACCTAGCGGTAAAACAGAAACAAAGAAACGTGACAAACAAGGACTTGATTATCAGGAATTAGGAGTTACATCTGGGGAGGAGATTGAGGGTCGTGGTCAAGGGGGTTGCCTGTGAAAAACTTCCATGAGGTTCTATTTTATTGATGTAGATGGCAGTCACACTGTATTTGTTGGTCTTTTTTTGACTTTGAAATAGAAAGCACATATGTATGAGCCACATTTTTATATGTAGGTTATATTTCATTATTTTATTAAGGTAAATATGGGCAAGTACAAAAAAGAGAGAAAATATTGTGTATAATCCACCACTTGGGAATATACATAGTTTTGCATTTTAAGAGATTTCCTTCCTGTTCTTTTTCTCTTTTCCTGGACATAAACACCCTTTCTGTTTTCTGTGTTTTTACAAAATTGAGATTATACCATAAAACTTATAAAATTGAGACCAAAATTGTTTTTTTTCTCTTCATTAACATTTAACCCTGATCTTATTGGAATTCTTTGAAAGGCCAATGTCCCATAGAAGTAGAGCCAGAAGACATTGTATGGGAGGTCGTCGGCGTGATTGCAAGGTACTGGACAAAACAGTTTACTTTGCTCTTTCAAGAGGCTTAGCAAACCCAATATCTTTTAGAATAAGTATGACTAACACATACCATGTCTTTGGGTTAAACAGGACTTTGTGGGCACATCTAATCATTGACCCAACAAAATATGCTGAAACCCGGTGCATTTGTAGAATGGTGAAAAGCTAATCGAGCGTGGAGTGCTGGACATGTAGGAAGTGGCAGAAAATTAGTATGAAATAGTGGATGAGGCCACGTTGTGGACAGTTTTCCAATGCCAATAATACCGGATTTGGATTTATCCTAAAGGTAAGAGGTAGCCAGCAGAGGTTGTGTTTTTTTCTCCTTAAGAAATTTAAAATAAAATTTTTATTTTAGAATAGTTTCAGGTCTACATAAAAGTTGTGAAGATAGGGGCACCTGGCTCAGTCGACAGAGCATGTGACTCTTGATCTTGGGGCCGTGGGTTCGAGCCCCACGTTGGGCATGGAGCCTACTTAAAAAAAAGTTGTGAAGATAGTAGAGTTCTCACATACCCCATACCTAGCTTTCCCTATTGCTGACAGCTCACATTGGTTTAGCACACTTATCACAACTAAAGAATCACTATTGATATATTGGTTTGTTAGGATTACCTTAGTTTTTACCCAATGTCTTTTTCTTGTCCCAAGAACCCATCCCGAATACCAGATTACATTTAGTCATCATGTCTCCTTCAGGCCCAACTGTCTGTGACAGTTTTCTTTTTTTTCAACTTTTTCTTTTTTTTTTTTCTTTTCTTTTTGGGACAGAGAGAGACAGAGCATGAATGGGGGAGGAGCAGAGAGAGAGGGAGACACAGAATCGGAACCAGGCTCCAGGCTCCGAGCCATCAGCCCAGAGCCTGACGCGGGGCTCGAACTCCCGGACCGCAAGATCGTGACCTGGCTGAAGTCGGACGCTCAACCGACTGCGCCACCCAGGCGCCCCTATGACAGTTTTCCAGACTTTCCGTGTTTTTGATAACTTTGACAGTCTTGAGGAGGACTGGTCAGGTATTTTGTAGAATGTCCCTCAATTGGAATTTGTCTTGTGTTTTTCTTTCTTTTTTTTTTAATTAAACATTTTTTTTTAATTTTTTTTTCAACGTTTATTTATTTTGGGGACAGCGAGAGACAGAGCATGAACGGGGGAGGGGCAGAGAGAGAGGGAGACACAGAATCGGAAACAGGCTCCAGGCTCTGAGCCATCAGCCCAGAGCCTGACTCGGGGCTCGAACTCCCGGACCGCGAGATCGTGACCTGGCTGAAGTCGGACGCTTAACCGACTGCGCCACCCAGGCGCCCCTAATTAAACATTTTTTAATGTTTATTTATTTTTGAGAGAGAGAACGCAAGCAGGGGAGGGGCAGAGAGAGAGAGGCAGACGCAGAATCCAAAGCAGGCTCCAGGCTCCAAGCTGTCAGCACAGAGCCCCATGTGGGGCTCGAACCCATGAACCGTGAGATCCTGACCCGAGCCGAAGTTAGACGCTTAACTGACTGAGTCGCCTGGGCGCCCCATTGTCTTGTGTTTTTCTCAGGAAGATAGATGTTATGCATTTCTGTGAAGAAGACCACAGAGGTAAAATACCATTGCTACCACATCATATTAAGGGAACATGCTGTCAACATGACTTATCACTGGTGATGTTAAACTTGATCACCTGGCTGAGATAGTGTTTGCCAGGTTTCTCCACTGTAAAGCTACTCCCCTCACTCCTGGCCCCACAATTTCCATACTCTTCTCTTTGGAAAGAAGTCAGTGCAGCCCACCCTCAAGAGGCATGTGTACGTGTGTGTGTGTGTGTGTGTGTGTGTGTATTAAACTTCACCTCCCTAAGGCTGGAGTGTCTACATAAATTATTTGGAATTCTTCTGCGTGGGAAATTTGTCTTTTTTCTAGGGAAGGTTTTCAATCAAGGAAATTGGACTGCTAGATTTGGTTTGGGGAGGGAACCTGACATTGGTGTGAAGAATGGGCTACAGAAGGACATGGGGCACCTGGGTGGCTCAGTTGGTTAAGCGTCTGACTCTTGATTTCGGCTCAGGTTTTGATCTCATGGTTCATGGGATCAGGCTCTGCGCTGGCAGCATGGAGCCTGCTTGGGATTCACCCTCTCTCCCTCTCACTCTGTCCCGCCCCCACTTGTGCGCTCTCTCTCTCTCAAAATAAATAAATAAATAAATAAACATTAAAAAATTAAAAAAAAAAAAGAAGGGAAAGACAGGTGACCAAAAGATCAGAAAAGATGCTGTGGGACAAACTAGGCCAGAGATGAAGATCTGGACGATACCAAGTAACCTCAGGGAATTTTTAGGGAAGAGCTTTGATCACAGCTGGAGTTAAA
Source organism: Prionailurus bengalensis (assembly GCF_016509475.1). Classification (NCBI taxonomy): domain Eukaryota; kingdom Metazoa; phylum Chordata; class Mammalia; order Carnivora; family Felidae; genus Prionailurus; species Prionailurus bengalensis. The sequence goes on from NC_057361.1 coordinate 14,817,699, forward strand.
ATGTTGGCAGTTCTAAATCGGCACCTGGAAGGTGAAGCCATAGGAGGGGCTGAGATTACCAAGGAGAACACAGAGTTGAAGAAGAAAAGAGGAACAAGGGAAGAAATTCTGGGAATACCAGTTATGTGGAACAATATATGCCAAGTTCCAAATCAAGAGATGAATCATTTTGGAAGATTCATGCCTTTGCCTGCACCAGTTCAAGAAATGGCTAATAATCAAGGACATATTTTGGTACTGCTTTCTCCCTTTTTGTAATTTAGTACACTTTTTCATGTAGATATTACAAAGGGACAGGGTTCATCCAAAAATGTATGAAGCATGCCAGTGTAATCTTTGTATATATTCTTAGAGTATGAGTAAAAAAAAATATATATATATATGTGTATATATATATATATATGGGTTTTTTTTTTCAAGTTAGAACAAATACTATTGTTCAGAGCAGGAGTTTAAAAAAAAATTCAAAGTTGGAGGGGCGCCTGGGTGCTCAGTCGGCTAAGCGTCCGACTTCAGCTCAGGTCATGATCTCACAGTTTGTGAGTTTGAGTCCCGAGTCGGGCTCTGTGCTGACAGCTCGGAGCTTAGAGCCTGCTTCCGATTCTGTGTCTCCCTCTCTGTCTGCCCCTAACCCACTCACATTCTGTCTCTGTCTCTCTCAAAAATAAATAAACATTAAAAAAAAATTCAAAGTTGGAGATTTAAGAGTAGACTTAGTTTTTTAAGCGATTCTTTTAATACATTTTAAATTGTGCAATATTAAAGGGGTGTCTGGGTGGCTCAGTTGGTTAAGTGTCCGACTCTTGATTTCATCTTAGGTCATGAACTCATGGGCCGTGAGTTTGAGCCCCATGTCAGGCTCTGTGCTAATGGTGCAGAGCCTGCTTGGGATTCTCTGTCTCCCTCTCTCTCTGCCCCTCTTCTGCTTATGCTCTGTCCCTCTCTTTCTCTCTCAAAAATAATTAAATAAACATTTAAAATAATAATAAATAAATCGTGCAATGTTTAAGATATAGATCATGGAACAGAATAAAGAACCCAGAAATAGAGCCGCAAACATATGGCCAACTAATCTTTGACAAAGCAGGAAAGAATATTCAACGGAAAAAAGTCTCTTCAGCAAATGGTATTGGTAAAACAGGACAATGACATGCAGAAGAACTAACCTGGACCACGTTCTTATACCATACCCAAAAATAAACTCAAAATGGATGAAAGATCTAAACATAAGACAGGAAGCCATCAAAATCCTAGAGAAGAAAATAGGCAACAATCTCTATGACCTCGGCTACAGCAACTTCTTACTTGACGTGTCTCCAGAGGCAAGGGAAGCAAAAGCAAAAATGAACTACTGGAACCTCATCAAGATAAAAAGCTTCTGAACAGCAAGGGAAACTATCAGCAAAACTAAAAGGCAAATGACAGAATGGGAGAAGATATTTGCAAACGACATATCAGATAAAGTGTTAGTATCCAAAATCTATAAAAAACTTACCAAACTCAACATCCCCAAAACAAATTAATCCAGGGAAGAAATGGGCAAAAGACATGAATAGACACTTCCAAAGAAGGCATACAGATGGCTAACAGACACATGAAAAAATGTTCATCACTCATCACCAGAGAAATGCAAATTAAATCCACAATGAGATACCACCTTACACCTGTCTGAATGGCTAAAATTAACAACACAAGCAACAACAGATGTTGGTGAAGATGTGGAGAAAGGGAAACCCTTTTGCACGGCTTATGGGAATGCAAACTGGTGCAGCCACTCTGGAAAACAGTATGGAAGTTTCTCAAAAAACTAAAAATAGAACTACCCTACGACCCAGCAATGGCACTACTAGGCATTTATCCACGGGATACAGGTATGCTGTTTCGAAGGGACACATGCACCCCCATGTTTTTAGCAGCACTATCAGCAATAGCCAAAGTATGGAAAGAGCCCAAATGTCTATCGACGGATGAATGGATAAAGAAGATGTGGTATATATATATATATATATATATATATATATACACAATGGAATATTACTTGGCAATCAAAAAGAATGAAATCTTGCCATTTGCACCAAATGGATGGAACTGGTATATTATGCTAAGCAAAATAAGTCAGTCAGAGAAAAACAAGTATGATATGATTTCACTCATATGTGGAATTTAAGATACAAAACAGATGAACATAGGGGAAGGGAGGCAAAAATAATACAAAAACAGAGAGGGAGACTAACCATAAGAGACTCTTAGATATGGAGAACAAGCTGAGGGTCTCTAGCGCGGTGCTGGGTGGGGGGTGGGTTAAGGGTGAGGAGCAATAAGGAGGGTACTTGTTGGGACGAGCACCGGGTGTTATATGTAAATGATGCATCACTACATTCTACTCCTGAAATCATTAATACATTATACGTTAACTAATTTGGATTTAAATTGAAAAGAAATAAATAAATAAATAAAATTTTTTAAGGATTCACGGGGCGCCTGGGTGGCGCAGTCGGTTAAGCGTCCGACTTCAGCCAGGTCACGATCTCGCGGTCCGGGAGTTCGAGCCCCGCGTCAGGCTCTGGGCTGATGGCTCGGAGCCTGGAGCCTGTTTCCGATTCTGTGTCTCCCTCTCTCTCCGCCCCTCCCCCGTTCATGCTCTGTCTCTCTCTGTCCCCAAAATAAATTTAAAAAAGTTGAAAAAAAAAATTAAAAAAAAAATTTTTTTAAGGATTCTGTAAAATGGGGGGATGGAGAACCTACCTGCCCATCAAAAGATAGTTGAAAGGCTGAAAAGAAACAGATGAATGAAACTGCTTAAAAAAATGCAAAACACTGGGAAAAATAACACATTATTATTATGGAAAACATTCTGCGAGCATATTAGAGAAAAGAATAAGGACTGGAATACCAAGAAGAGAAAGGTAAGAAAATCTCAGCTTTTCATATTTCTTCATCCATTCCATTTATGGAGCGCAACTGTGGTGGAGCATTGTTGGGGGTGAGGAACTCGGAGTTTTGAAAGGAAGGTAAGCGAGTCAACTGATACAAAGAGAGGGAAGGACAGTCTACTAGAAGAAAAGTGACCAATTCTTCCCGGGAAAGTAAGAGTTGGCTTCTCAGAGGAGGTGACATTTGAACTGGGTCTTGATTGGGGCACCTGGGTGGCTCAGTCGGTTAAGCGTCTGACTTTGGTTCAGGTCATGATCTTGCGGTCCTTGAGTTCAAGCCCCACGTTGGGCTCTGTGCTGACCGCTCAGAGCCTGGAGCCTGTTTCAGATTCTGTGTCTCCCTCTCTCTCTCTCTGCCCCTCCCCTGCTCATGCTCTGTCCCTCTCTGTCTCAAAAATGAATAAATGTTTAAAAAAATTTTTTTAAAAATGAACTGGATCGTGATAGATGAATTGGAGTTTGCAGGCGAAAAATTTCAGGCAAGAGACAAAGCTGCTATAGCCCCAGTAAAGGACCGAGGAGGGGAAACGTACAAATATATCATGGAGCTCTGCAAGACAGGGCAAGATGAGTTTGGGAACTTGTGAGGCGTTCAATGAACATGCAAATGACTTGTCTCATTAGTATGTAAATGAGTGCTTTCTTTAAAAAGCTCCTTTTGTAAAATGAAGTCTAATTAGTTTCAAAATTCTGTACATGTGGCAGACTCCAGGCATGAAGGATTACTGACAGGGGCTATTTTTATAACTAATTTCTATTATGGTTTTTCACATTAAAAAAAATCCTTAGAATAGTTAAAATGATAAGGATTTTGATGAATGGTAAAAACTTAAAAGTCACATCTTGATCAGATTAATATCGTGCTATTTTTTTCAAGTTAAAAGATGTCATATTTCATTTTCCCAGTTTAAAAAAAAATGCATTAGGCAAGTCTTAGCAATCAAGCCACCCCTCTTTTTCTAGCTACAAAGTTAACTTCACTTAAAGCTTTCACTCATACAGATACCGTCTTAATTGTCTGAAGGCACTGAAAAACATTTTTCTAAAAGCAACTCAAAAGTTGCTTCAAAGTCAGACTCTTCTGCTCCTTGAATTCTAACGGTGGGGAAGAGTTTGCCCACCTGTCAGAATATAAGCAAAGCTGGGGCGCCTTGGTAGCTCAGTTGGTTAAGCGTCTCTGACTTCGGCTCAGATCTCATGGCTCGTGGATTCGAGCCGGGCGCCAGGCTTTGTGCTGACAGCTCAGAGCCTGGAACCTGCTTCGGATTCTGTGTCTCCCTCTCTCTCTATCTGCCCTTCCCCCACCCCTCAAAAATAAAATAACATTTAAAAAAAAAAGAATAAAAGCAAAGCTAACATTTGGTTACATTCAATTAAATACAACAAGTTGGAGATACCTCACTTCCATAGTCTGATGAAGGTGGCTAGAGATTAATCAAAATTAACATGGAAAGGGGCCCCTGGCTGGCTCAGTAGGTAGAGCATGAGACTCTTGATCTTGGGGGGTTGTAGGTTCGAGCCCCATGTTGAGTGTAGAGATTATTTAAAAAAATAAAACAAAACAAAATTAACATGTAAAGACTCCCAAATCCAGACCCAAAAAAAGGAAAGAAGTATTATTAGAAATTCACCAGGATCTAGAACCCATGAAAAGGTTGGCTGACAGAATGTGTCCCAGGATCCAACAGCAGGGTGTCATTTGAGACGGACTGATTTGTTTGTTTGTTTGTTTGTTTGTTTATTGGTAATCTCTGTGCCCTGTGTGGGATTTGAACTCGATCCTGAGATCAACAGTCACATAGTCTACCGACTAAGCCAGCCAGGCACCCCAAGACCAACTGATTTTAAAGATTACAATCTCTTCTCAACCTAAAATGTATAGAAAAAATTCTAGTAAACCTGGGAACTGTAACATGTGCATTGAGATTTTGTAATGACAGATGCAAGCAGACAGTGGACCTTAGGGATTCTTTAACAGAAGAGGAGGGTTGAATCTCAGAACTAGAATTTAATAACACCAGTTAGAGATTTATACGAGGGCACATTTCCCAGTTGGGGGTTTACCTGAAACACAGGAGACACATGGGTCCTTGCTACTTCCCCAGATGCCTGGGACTTGGCTGCACCAGCTGCAGTGGTGGGGGACTCAATTGGTATTCTTCCCTAGCAAGGAGTGTTCAAGCAAGAAGCCAGTTCCGTCTTCATGGTAACACGGAGCGGGTGTTACTAGTCACGTAATGAAGGGATGCAGCTTTTCATACAGAATTTTAAAAATCGCAATAATACCAGTTAGAGATAACACCTCACTAGATATGAAATATTCTTTAAAACTATATAAGTGGGGGCACCTGGGTGGCTCTGTCTGTTAAGCGTCCAACTTCGGCTCAGGTCATGTTCTCATCGCTCGTGAATGCAAGCCCATCGGGCTCTCAGCTGGCAGCACGGAGCCGGCTTTGAATCCTCTGTCCCCCCCTCCCCGCCCTCCCTGTCTCTCTGCCCCTCCCCTGGTTGTCCTCTCTCTCCTCTCTCTCTTTCTCAAAACAAAAAACAGTGAAGGCTGTTCTTTAAAAAATAAATAAATAGGGGCACCTGGGTGGCTCAGTTGGTTGAGCATCCGACTTTGGCTCAGGTCATGATCTCTCGGTCTGTGAGTTCGAGCCCCACGTCGGGCTCTGTGCTGACAGCTCGGAGCCTGGAGCCTGCTTCAGATTCTATGTCTCCCTCTGTCTCTGCCCCTTCCCCACTCATGCTCTGTCTCAGAAAAAAATAAACATTAAAAAAATTTTTTTAATAAACAAATAAATAATAAAATTATATAAATAAAATAATATGGTACTGATGAAAAAACCAGATCAATGAAACTGAACGGGGAATTTGAATATAGACTTATTTATATGAGTAGTTAATGTATGATAAAGGTAGTATTTCAAATCAGTGGGCAAAGGATAGCTTGGTCAGTTAGAAGGGTTGGAACAATTGGTTATCCAGTAGGGAAAAAGGACCCATACTTTATGATAAACAAAAAGGAATTCCAGATGGATTAAGGGTGTAACTGTAAAAAAAATCTCTAAAAATATTAAAAAAAGATACATAAGGGATTGTGTTTATAAACCTGCTACAGAGTCACTCATCCTAAGCAAGAAAAAAGTTCACAAACCATCAAGGGAAATATTTGTAATTTTGACTAAGTAAAAATTAAAACCTGCTGTCCCATTTTAAAAGACACTATAAGTTTATTTTTTTATTTTCATTAAAAAAATTTTTTAAGTTTATTTATTTTAGAGAGAGAGAGCAGGGGAGGGGTAGAAAGAAAGGGAGAGAGAGAATCCCAGGCAAGCTCTCTGCACCATTAGCATAGAGCCTTGAACCCACGAACTATTAGATCATGACCTGAGCCGACACCAAGAGTTGGACATGTAACCAACTGAGCCACCCAGGCACCCCAAAAAGACATTACAAATTTAAAGACAGGCAGTAGATTGGGCTCTGAGGTGACAGCCTGGAGCCTGCTTTGGATTCTGTGTCTCCCTCTCTTTCTGCCCCTTCCTCTGCTCATGCTCTGTGTCTCTCTCTCTCTCAAAAATAAACATTGGGGTGCCTGGGTGGCTCAGTCAGTTAAGCATCCAACTTCGGCTCAGGTCATGATCTCCCAGTTCGTGAGTTCGAGCCCCTCATTAGGCTCTGTACTGTCAGCTCGGAGCCTGCTTCAGATCCTGTCTCCCTCCCTCTGCTTCTCCCCTGCTGGCGCTCACACACTCTCTCCCAACAATGAATTAAAAAAAAAAAAAAAAAAAAAAAGACCGGCAGTAGAGCAGTAAAAAATGTGTGTGACATATATTACAGTTAAGGAATTAATATCCATCATAGGGGCACCTGGGTGGCTCAATTGGCTAAACATCCAACTCCTGATTTCAGATCAGGTCTTGATCTCACAGTTCTCAAGTTTGAGCCCCGAGTTGGGCCCTGAGATGGTAACAGCACCCCTTGGGATTCTCTCTCTCCCTCTCTCTCTGCCCCTCCCATGCTCATGCACTCTCTCTCTCTGTCTCTCAAAATAAAATAAAATATTTTTGAATATATGAACAAAAAAATGCATGCCGATTCTGTGAATTCCCTACCTAGAATCCCTCCATAACTTCCCATTATGCTTCAGGTAAAGACAAAAGTCCTTCCCATGGTTTATAAGGTTTTCTGGTAAGCTTCCCCTTCCTTTCTCTCTATGTCAACTCACACCACAACCCTTGCCTTTTAGAAATTAAGAATTCACTCTGGAAAACAGTGTGGAGGTTCCTCAAAAAATTAAAAATAGACCTACCCTATGACCCAGCAATAGCACTGCTAGGAATTTGCCCAAGGGATACAGGAGTGCTGATGCATAGGGGCACGTGTACCCCAATGTTTAGAGCAGCACTTTCAGCAATAGCCAAATTATGGAAAGAGCCTAAATGTCCATCAACTGATGAATGGATAAAGAAATTGTGGTTTATATACACAATGGAGTACTACGTGGCAATGAGAAAGAATGAAATCTGGCCTTTTGTAGCAACGTGGATAGAACTGGAGAGTGTTATTCTAAGTGAAATAAGTCATACAGAGAAAGACAGATACCATATGTTTTCACTCTTATGTGGATCCTGAGAAACTTAACAGAAGACCATGGGGGAGGGGAAGGAAAAAAAAAATTAGAGAGGGAGAGAGCCAAACCATAAGAGGCTCTTAAAAACTGAGAATAAACTGAGGGTTGATGGGGGTGGAGGGAGGGGAAAGTGGGTGATGGGCACTGAGGAGGGCACCCTTTGGAATGAGCACTGGGTGTTGTATGGAAACCAATTTGTCAATAAATTTCATATTAAAAAAACAGAAATTAAGAATTCAGTTGGAGAAATGAGATAGACATTTGGCATCACATAATTGATTTAATTTTGCAAGACTACCCTATAAAAATCAGTTTTGGGGCGCCTGGGTGGCGCAGTCGGTTAAGTGTCCGACTTCAGCCAGGTCACGATCTCGCGGTCTGGGAGTTCGAGCCCCGCGTCGGGCTCTGGGCTGATGGCTCAGAGCCTGGAGCCTGTTTCCGATTCTGTGTCTCCCTCTTTCTCTGCCCCTCCCCCGTTCATGCTCTGTCTCTCTCTGTCCCAAAAATAAATAAACATTGAAAAAAAAATTAAAAAAAAAAATAATAAAATAAAAATCAGTTTTATTCTCTGTGGCCATAAGCCATTCATCTTGGTGTCTTAATAGGTATCCAGTGGTTAGGCACTCCAATGTACACAATGAGAGGTGTGTCAAAATCCACATTTCCACTTACATGATCTTTAAAATTTTTTTTTAATTAATTTATTTTGAGAGAGAGAGGCAGAGAGAGAGGGAGAGAGAAAATCCCAAGCAGGCTCCACATTGTCGGCACAGAGCCCGACACGGGGCTCAAACCCACCAACTGTGAGATCATGACCAGAGCCGAAGTCAAGAGTCGGATGCTCAGCCGACTGAGCCACCCAGGCGCCCCATCCACTTACCTGATTTTGAAAAAGCAAAATCATTTCTTAGAAGAATGGTACAAAGGGATGTCTTGAAGATTCCTCTTTGAAAGGTGTTTTTCATCTGTTTCATCGCCATCTGCCACTGCCTGAATCTAGGCCATCGTTGTCCTGCCCCTGGCCTTTGGCAGCAGCCTCCCAGCTGGTCTCTCAACCTCCAGTTTCCTTCTAGGTTGTGCATTTCCCATACGGCGGCCAGAATAAATTTCTGCAAAGCAAATGTAATTATTCACTGTGCTGTTTAAGTGGCTTCCTGTCGGTCCCCAGGGAAATCCGGAACACTTAACAGGCTTGGAAAGCCCTTCAAGGCTTCGTTCTCTCTCTGCAACTTCATCTCTCCCCATTTCATCCTCTTCTTCCCCACCTTCAACTCAGAGGCTCTAGATACACTGAACTTTCAGTTCCTCAAAGAAGCTGTCTTTCCCTCGCCTCCGAACTTTGAACTCTCTTCCTGCTGCCCGAGGGGCTCTTCCCACCCCTTCCCCAGGCCGATTCCTGACTCATCCTTCTGTTGTCAACTTAAATGTTGTTTTCTCTGGTTGTTCTGGTTGTGTCTTCAGAGGTTGTCTGGTTGTGTCCTCTATTTAGTGTTGACTCTGCTGGATTGCCATCTCCCGCTTGGTTACTGTAAGCTTCTCGAAGGCAGGGGCAGTCTGGCTTCGGTTGTATCCTCAGCATGTGGTGCGATGAGTGGGGAGTAATAACAGCTTAATAAGTGTATCTCAAGTGAATGAACGCACAATGTGTTATGAAAACAGCCTCCCCCATAGCTTACCTGATTCCACCTTCTTCTCCTCTAATTCTTGCTAGATCTATCTTCCTAAGACAGCGCTGTGGTCACGCTAGAAACATTTCATTTCTCCCTGTTTCTTAAAGGTCAAGTACAAAAGTGTTCAAGGAATCCATAGTTTTTTCCTACGCGATCTAACTTCACGGAAGCTTTTGTATTATGAGGAAGATACATTTTTTTTTTCCTCCAGAAATGATGTATGGTTTTGTGTTTGGGCTTTTTTGCAAGAAAAGATTTGGATCTCCCGGAGCTCCCACCAGCTTTCATTTGCAGGGAGTGCAGGGGGCAAGGAGGGCGCAGAGCCCTGGCTTCTCCAGCTGTCCTAGGGTAGCTCAGAGTAGCTGACATTGGGAGAAAGGAAGTCCTGGTGGCCACTTTTGCCTGGGAGACTAGACAACAGTGCAGTGAGGAAGAAAGTGAGGAGTAAGGGCCTGCTACCGTAGTGATTGGATGCCCAGCTGAAATCTAGTTTCCATGGCTACAATGGCCTCTTTACGCTCACCAGGCCAACGAGACCCCAGGTCTTGGGTGCATGAACCCCACGTCGTCAGGATCGCGCTTGCCAGTGGTAGCGCCGAAGCAACAGGAAGGTGGTTTCCACCTCACTTCCACCTGGGGAATGTACTTTTTAGCCTTTTAGCTTATGCGGTACAGGATACCTACAAGAAGGAGGTTGAAATGTCTGCCGGGTGCCAATTGATCATACCAGCCAAACTGGTGTAGGACAAATAGATGGCAGAATTAGAAGTTTATAGTGGCAGCAGCAGCAGGAAAGTGCCAGTGACTTTGAACCTTCTTTGTACTCATGAAACAAACTGCTCAAGACTGTGACATAAACTGAATGTCACCAGGGGATGTATATTTCCATCACCGAAGCTTTTGAGCCTCAGTTTCCTAACTCATAAAATGACATGGTTAGGCTAGACTCCTATTATTTTAGAAATAGTCAAATTTAATAATTACAATGAAGTAAGAACAGCATAATTTGTTTAGAAAACAGTAGGAATTTCGTGATCTAAATCAGGTTTTCATGCTTTCGAAAACATATAGCATCTGTAATTAGACTTATAATGTCTTACCCAGGAAACCAATTGTAGCAAACAGATAAAAATGTTTGCCATCAGCATACTGATTTAGTGCTTATATTTGGCGTATCAAGTGTTTGCATGTTGTTTGTAAAAGGTTGCCTCTAAAGGGATTGAATACAGCCTTTCCACTCAGTAGGCTTGTCTACACAATTAATTTGTTTAACAAACTTTTCACTATAGCAAATGCAAAGGTACGTTTCAGCTCAACCACAAAGTCAATGTTACTGGTATAGTCATTAAGGAAGTTTATTTGTAATTATTAGACACGGTAACAACTACAGTGATCATTTGAGAAAAAAAATATTATATCACTGTAACCAACAACCTGCTTCCTTGTATTGCCTGTGAATATTCTAATGAGTAATAGGTTACATAAATAAATCTGTGTCCTGCCTCATAGGCAGGCAGTGTGATATACTGGAAGGATCTTGTTGGCTTCAGGGACCACCCTTTCCCCGACTACCCACCAAGTTTCTGATCTTGAGCAGTTACCTTTATTTTCTCTCGTTTTAAAAAAGTTATTTATTTATTTTGAGAGACAGCACAAGCAAGGAAGGGACACATAGAGAGGGAGAAAGAGAGAATTCCAAGCAGTTTCCACACCGATGTGGGGTTCCAATTCACAAACCGTGAGATCATGACCTGAGCCAAAATCAAGAGTCTGACACTTGACTGACTGAGCCACTTAGGTGCCCTGAGCAGTTATCTTTAAATGTAATTTTGTTTTCAGTTTAGGGGCACCTGGCTGGCTATGTCGGTAGAGCATGTAACTCTTGATCTTGGAGTTGTGAGTTTGAGCCCCACATTGGGCACTCAAAAAAAAAAAAAGTTGGGACACCTCGGTGGCTCAGTTAGTTAAGCACCTGACTCTTGATTTCAGCTCAGGTCATGATTTCCCAGTTCGTGGGATTGAGCCCCTTGTTGAGCTCTGTGCTGACAGTGTGGAGCCTGCTTGGGGTTCTCTCTCTCCCGCTCCCTCTGCCCTTCCTTCCCCACCCCAAAAACAAATAAATAAATAAACTTCAAAAAAATAAATAAAAGTTAAAAAAAGTCTTTAAGTATGATTTTATTTTCAGCTTGGAACAAACTGAACATGAACCCAAAGCAGTCAGCCGCGAAAGATAAAGAGCATGCATTTGGCCACAGATGAAAAGTGGCCAAATATAAAATATAAAAGTATGAAAAGTATGAAAATATAAAAGATGAAAATATAATAATAAAATATTATCCATGAGATACAAGCATCACGACCCACATGATCTAAACACTAAAAATCATCACATGTAATCTGATGTTTACAAAAATCTCCCATTCAGATCCCCTCCTCCCTAGGAGCCTTGGCTTCCCCATGTACCACGTGGGGTGTGTATGTGATGGGCGTATGGGCTGCGGTCCTCTCCTGTGTCTGCTACCGTTCTGCTAGTTTGGTGCCTCTCACAACCACTTCCTTTGTCATTGTGTCACATGGTCACGACAATTTTAAAGGAGCTCAATTACTGTGAAACCAGGATTTTAGGTTCTGGAAGTTTTGACATTTGCTCCATCATTATGTCATTAGTGGGAAGCCATGAATGGAGAGGTAGAATCTGCTTTCTATTTTTGGTGTTCACACACAACAATTAAATCAGCGAGCGGCAGGATCTCTTCTCTCTGTGGCTGTACCATCTGGGGTTTTGTCTGTAGAACACCCAGGCATCTGTGTCCTGCAGTTCTAACATAGTGGTCCTAGCACCCAGGATAAGGTAGTTTTGAAGGTGGCTTGGTGAGAACCCAGATACTATTATTTTGTTTAATGTTTATTTATTTTGAGACAGAGAGAGAGAGAAAGCATGAGCTGGGGAGGGGCAGAGAGAGAGGGAGACACAGAATCCGAGCTGTCAGCACAGAGCCCGACGCGGGGCTTAAACTCACGAACTGTGGGATCATGACCTGAGCCGAAGTCGGATGCTCAACCGACAGAACCACCCGGGTGCCCCAGTGAGAACCCAGATATTAAAGCTACAGATCTCCCATCAATGGGAGCAACATTTGCTACACGTAGTCCCTCAGACAATATGAATTTTAAGGCACAAATTCTAGCTTTCTACACCATAGAACTGCTTGCAGCTACTCCAGGAAATGAGGCACCTCCGTCACAATCACTGCCAAGCTCAATTTAGTAATATTGGGGCATAAGGGGTAAGAGAAAGACCACAGCGTAGGAGTTTTAATTAGATGGAGCTTGTAATTAACATAACATTGAAATGGAATCCACAAAAGAGATTGGCCAGCAGAGATTGTATCCAGTGAGAATTCAAGCTGCAGTAGTTGGTTTTAATTACATTCCTGAAATAGAAGCCTGCAAACAGGATTTGAATAAATGGCTTAGATGAATCTTTGCTCCATTTACAAATTTTACTAGCAATATTCTCAGTCTAGCAAAATTTGAAGGTGATAACAAGTTGGTAAAGAAGCATTCTACAGAAGATCGTCAGAAAAGAGATAGAAAATTAAGGTGTAAATATAATTTAAAGATTGTTTTAGGATGGTAGGTACCTCAGAAGTTTGTGCTATTGGTAGTAAGGAAACGTAAGTACCATTTAACAATTTTTTTCCCAGGGTGCCTGGGTGGCTCAGTCAGGTGAGCATCCGACTCTTGATTTAGGCTCAGGTCATGATCTCGCAGTTCATGGGATTGAGACCGGCATCGGGCTCTGTGCTGACAACATGGAGCCTGCTTGGGATTCTCTGTCTCCCTCTCTCTCTGCCCCTCCCTGCTCGCATTCTCTCTCACTCTCAAAATATATTAAAAAAAAAAAAGAATTAAAAAAAAGAAAAAAGAAATAACATTTTTTCCCCTCTTTACAAATTTCAGGTCAAATTTTCTGCCAGGTTCTTATCCCTTTAGCTTGCCAAGTAGAATTGAGCATCTGCATTTATGTAATATAGGATATTTCTATATATTTTATAGGAAAGGTCAGGAATGGTGAGAAAGTCTACTTTCCAAACCACCCCCATTTCTCCATCTTCTCTTATATCGCCTGCCACAGACTGGACAGCTGCAGGTTGCTTTTTAGATAAAAACACTGGATTGCTTTCCTATAGCTGTTATGACAAATTGCCACAAACTTGGGGCCTAAAACAACAAAAATGTTTTCTCTTACAGTTCTTAAGGCCACAAGTTTGCAATCAGTTTTACTGGGTCAGTATCGCGGTGTCAGCAGGGCCGGGCTCTCTCCAGAGGCTCTTGGGGAGACTCTGTTCCCTGCCTCTTCCTCTTCCTCGTGGCTGCCTGCACTCCTTGCCCCGCGGCGGCATCACCCCAACCTCTTCCTCTGTGATCACGGCCCCGTCTCCTCCTCTGTGTGCACAATCTCCCTCTGTCTTCCTCTCATAAGGACCCTTGTGATTGCAGTTCGGGTCAGTCTGGATAATCAGCCCCATCTCAAATTCCTCAGCTCAATCACCTCTACCAAGTCTTTGCCATATAAGGCAGGATTCCCAAGCTCCAGGGAATGGGTCTGACACAGTCAGGGGGCCTTACTTAGCCTGCTATAAATATCAATAACACTAACAGCAGCGTACATTGGGATTCATCACAGGAGAAGTATTAGGCTAAGCACATATGTTCACTTCATCCTCACCATCACCCCGAGAGGTGGATACAGATGAGTCTTCGAGAGGTAACTTGCCCATGGTCACAGAGCTGGCACCCAAGCCCCACCTCTTGGTAACAGAGAAAATCGGGACCAGGAATAACTTAGCCCATTCGATGATTAACCCTCTAGTAGTCGTAGTAACTGGAGCCAAGGCCCAGTCCACCATTGAGCCGTGGGCCCCGCCGGGCAGGTTCGAAGGCCCAACAGGCAGGTGAATTCCTACGATCTCCACCCTCCCAGATTAACACCCCGGCTTTCCTTTGGGAACACTGCCATTTGTTCCATTTGGTTCGGTTTCGGTTCCGGCGGAGTTTCCAATGATATCGCCTGGTCTCCCTGACCACAAAGGTTGACACGTGTACTAGCCATGTAGTGACGCATAACAAATTCCCTCAAAACTCAGTAGCGGACAACAGCAAACATTTATTATCTCATAGTTTCTATGGATCCGGAATCTGGAAGTGGCTTAGCTCGGTAGCACTCCCTCAGGCTGTCTCATGAGGTGGCAGTCCAGATATGAGCCAGGACTACAGCCGTCTGAAGGATCCGCTGCGGCTAGACAATCTGCTTTCAAGCTCACTCACGTGGCTGTTAGCAGGCCTCAGTCCTCTGCTTAGTCCTCTGCTGGTCGTTGGGCAGAGGCCTCAGTACCTTACCACGTGGGCCTCTCCTCCAGACATGCAACTGGCTTCTGCCCAGAGAGAATGATCCAAAAGAAAGACCACGAGGATGCTACAAGGCCTTTTACGATCAGAAGTCACAAACCATCACATCTGCTTTTCCTGCTGGCCACACGGACCACCAGCCCGATACAATTCAGGGTGACATCACACTATGGCATTAATGCCAAGAGGTGGGGTTCATTGGGGCCACCTTGGAGGCAGGCCACTGCAGCGTTCGACTTCATTACCCCATCCTTTGGCCACTGATTTGTTCAAGGGCTGGGCATATGACTCAAATGAGGTTTGTCGGACTGCATCTCAGAATCACATCTATGGATGCCAGGAATGAGAGTCACTTTCATTTTCCTGGCATGGGAAGCTGCGATGCCGTAAGCCTGAAGGTTTTGCTGCCCGTGTTCCCAACCATGTGAAGGAAACCCTTATCACTTGGGAGAGAAGGAAGCCAAACAGAGAAAGAAGCAGAGCTGAGAGTTGGAAATAGAGAAATGCTTGCTAACATCTTGTGGGTCCCTGGATCCCTCCAGGCCTGAAGTTCACCCTTGCATTTCCCAGTAACACAAACTATTCCATATCTCCTTTTTGGCGTAAGCCAGTTGACTTGGGTTTCTGACACTTGCAGCTGATTGGGCCTGGAATCAGGCACAGCTTGAGAAGCCTCCCGGGAACAAACTCATCCTATAGGAACAGAGAACCAAACCTGGTGCCCTGACAGAGCCTTAACTGTGTAAGGAGTGACTCCCAGAAAGGAAATGGTCATTCATATTTATCTCATGGCCTCTCTCCCTTAGAACCAGGCCTAAGCCCTGTGGGTAAAGGAAGTTTTTTGTTGGTTTGTTTTTGTTTTTAAGTAGTAAAATGGTTTCATTATAAATTCTGTAGGAGTTTGGGGCAAAAGCAATCCTGAATTTGTGAGTTTGTGACAATGAGTCAAACCAAGCGGAGAGGGAGGCACTTCCTAGATTTGGCACAAAACACAACTGGGGTTTTGCAGAATAGAGAACCCTGGCTCAAACCGCAGCTGATGCTGTGGTGGGGGGAGGGTCTTTCTGGTGGGTGCCCTGAGGCTGGAGGTGGCCTGTAAATGATCCTGCTAGAACTGATTCCTTTCCAGATCCTGGAGGTAGAGACATGGCCCTCTCTGGCATTTTTCCACATGGCACCAAAGAGCACCTTGGAGCTTTCTCTCTCTCAGGGGGAAGCTCAGCCCTCCAGTAGCTCCCTCGGGCCCCATCTCCAGAGCTCTGGTTACATGCATGTCCCTGCGAAGGTCCAAACACAGAGTCTTGCCCCCCAGTTGACACTCCAAACATATCGATGGGATGAAAGTCTTGAGGGTGATAGAATATACTACCCCCAAATATGTTTCTTTGGCATAAGGATTATTTTGAGCTGGTTATTTTGTAAGAAACAGCAGATAAGGAAATGCTCTGAAAACCAAGTAGTTAGAAGTTACCATTTTGTAAGAGACATTTACATCTTTAATGGAAATCTCCATTTGTAGGGGTGTCCCCTTCTGTGTACCAGGAAGAGGGGGATGACTCAATCTCTAGAAACTCTTATCAGTAGAGAAGGCAGTGACCTAAGTCTGCATAGCAACCATACCCCTGTTTATTGTGCTTTGCCAGGTAACCTCCATAACTGCCCCCCCCCCCGCCTCCCTCCCCCCCACACCTTCTCCTATCTTTAGCTGGAGATGATGTTTAAGGTGGTGACTTGGGCCATTTCACGGAGTTACTCAGTTTTCCTGGGTCTCCCCTACATATCTAGGAGGTATACGTGCTATTACATTTCTGCTTGTTTTTCTCCTGTTAATCTTTTATTACAGGAGGGTCTGAGCCAAGAACCTATAAGGGTAGAGAAAATTATTATTTTCTCCTCCCCCAATACCCTGATTGAATGAAAACATCATTTCTGACATCATCAAATAATAAAGATCAAAACTTTAGGTCATTCAAGTGCTCAAAGAAATTCTAAAATCCCTATGTAAATGCTTCTATAGAACTTTTAAGCTTTAAAAAGTTTTAGTTATATAGACCTGCATAAATGTATTAGTGTTACAAAACAAAACACACCGTGCACAAAAACAATCTTGGTTCCCTTCCAGAGAGGGAACTGTGGTAAGGGGTGCCTGCCTGGCTCAGTGGGCAGAGCATGAGACTCAGTCTCAGTGTCTGTGAGTTCAAGCCCCACCACGTTGGGAGTGGAGCCTACTTTAAACAAACAAACAAACAAACAAACAAACAAAACTGGTCCATATGCTGGAGAAGGAACTGCTGCGATAAAATACAGAAAGTAACTTTCAGGTGCCTGCCAGTTTCAGACGATAGATGGCACTGTGGGACAATTATAAGAGATCATTTTCCTCTTCCCTCTAAGAGCCAGCCCGGGGAAAGAAACAAAACACACTGTATAATCTTACACGGGTTCCGGATCCATTTAAAATCTACGTCTCCAAGGAGGGTTGTCTATAAAAGCCCCTGCTCAGGTGCGTGTGCTACTCTGGTCTATTCCCTTGTTATTCAAGCGCGTTCCTGGCACGAGCAGCGCTGGCGTCATCTGAGAGCGTGTTAGAAAAGCAGAATCTCGGACCCAGGCCCCTGAGACAAAAGCCACTACTTGGGCAAGGTCTTCTTAGCCGGCCCAAAGCTTTGGAAATGCTTTTAGTTGTGTAGAAGCGCAGATGTTCATCAGCGTCACAAAACAAAGCAAACCGAAATAATCCTGGTTCCCTTTAAGAAAAAAACTGCTTTTGTAAAAATACACGCTAAAGAAACTTGCGGTGCCTGCTTTCAGGCAGCAGATGGCACTGTGGGACAACTCTAAAGCAAAGGTTTTTTCCTGCAGCTAGGACAAAGTCGGGGAGAGGGAATTGAACAGAACAATTTTCGGCTAGATCTGGATCTATTCAATATCGGCATCTCCAAGGTCAGAAGATTAGGAACTCTTCTGGCTGAGGGAAAATAAAATAAGCGTGTAGAGGAAGTGGTGAAAAAGAAGACAAGGACTTTAGAAGAGAAAGAAGTCATATCCACATATGTTCTGTGTCAGAAAGGTTCTCTGAAATTGTCTCGTAAAATCTATTGTTAGAACTCCGGCCCTTTGAATTACTGCTTTTAAGGCACAAAAGCCCCTAGGAGGCAACACATTTCACCATCGTTAATGCCTTTCTGGGCATTAATTTGTCAGCTTGCTTTGTAATAAAGGTCACTCCTGGCGGCAAAAAAACTGCTACCCCCACCCCCCCCCCCCCCCCCCCCCCCCCCCCCCCCCCCCCCCCCCCCCCCCCCCCCCCCCCCCCGCCAAGATTTGCCCGAAGACAGGGAGATTAAGTATGATGCTCAGGGGTATGAATCCAGGTGGGATTTCCCACCCTGCTCCGCAAGGGTGAGGGGGTAATGAGGGGACTCTGGAAAGAAAGGGAGCTGGGCTCCAAATGTAAACTCCCACTGGCCTCTTCGGAGGCTTCCGCCACTGGAGGGAGTAAGGGGGAGGCTGAATCTATAAATCCGGAGTTTGAGACGGTAGCATTCTCCTGAGTCTCCTTCAGGGACAGGCCTCAACCGCACCTGAGAGCCCTAGGTCTACTTTGTGAGCTCATGGCCTCACCCACTGTCAAGCCCTATTAAAGGAAGACCCAAGAAGGTGGGGGTGGGGGGTGGGAGAGGTGTGGGTCCCCAAGACTGAAAACTACATTAAGGGGCATCTGAAGAACCTGAAACCATTTCATCACATGTAATGTACGGAACCCAAGCCGTGTTGGAGACACTGTTTCAGGAAGAACAATACTCACACAGGAATGCAACTCCCCACATAGAGCTGTCAGATTTAGGCACAACGAAAGCAAAACAGGACTCCCAGTTAAATTTGATTTTCAGGTAAACAATGAATGGTTGTTTTTAGTGTAAATGGGTTCTATGCACAATTTAGGATAAACTTAAAGTTAAAAATTATTTAATGCTTTTCTGAAATTCAAGTTTTGCCAGGTATCCTATGTTTGACCTGGCAACCCTACCACCAATGAAATTCTCACACACAGGCCGAGCGGAAGCACCTAGATGCCTGTCACAGCCTTGTTATGCAATAGGACACAGTATCAACCTAACTAGGCCTATCGTGAGGAGAGAAACACTGTCGGGGAAGGGGGGGGAGTAATTTTCCCTCCACTTTTCTAGTATTTTGGCTGAGACCCTCCTGTAATAAAAGTCAGATTAACTGGAGAAAAACAAGCAGAAATTTAATAGCACGTATACCTCCTAGATATGTAGGAGAGACCCAGGAAAACTGAGTAACTCTGCAAAATGGCCCAAGTCACCGCCTTAAACATCATCTCCAGCTAAAGACAGGAGAAGGTGTGGGGGGGGCGGGCAAGGCGGGGGGGGGGGGCAGTTATGGAAGTTACTTCTCTCTGCCCCTCCCCTGCTCGTGCTCTGTCTCAGTCTGTCTCTCAAAAATAAGTCAGTGTAAAAAAAAAAATTTTTTTTTTTAAAAAGGAGTGGAGAGGAAACGTTCTCTCCACTGGCAAAGCACAGTAACAGGGGTGTGATTGCTATGCAGACTTAGGTCACTGCCTTCTCCACTGTTAAGAGTTTCTAGAGACTGAGAGTCATCCCCCTCTTCCTGGTACAGAGAGGGAGACACCCCTACAAATGGAGATTTCCGTTAAAGATGTAAATGTCTCTTACAAAATGATAACTTATACTACTTGGTTTTCTTAGTGTTTCCATGTCTGCTGTTTCTTAAAAAATAACCAGCTCAAAATAATCCTTATGCCAAAGAGGCTTATTTTGGGGTGGCAAGTTCTGCTCCCTTTCAAGAGTCACAGCCAAATACAGCCTGAGACTGGGGATCTCATCTACCTCCCGCAGCGTCTCCCACCTGCAAGCAAGAGAACCCAGGGAGCCTCAGTTCGCAGTCTTCAGAGGTCGGCCTCCGGGGATGTGCTGGGGCCAATTGTGAACGTTTCCTCTCCACTCCTTTTTAAAAAAAAAAATTTTTTTTTTTACACTGACTTATTTTTGAGAGACAGACTGAGACAGAGCACGAGCAGGGGAGGGGCAGAGAGAAGGAGACACAGAATCTGAAGCAGGCTCCAGGCGCCAAGCCATCAGCACAGAGCCTGACTTGGGGCTTGAACTCGTCAACAGCGAGATCATGCCCTGAGCCAAAGTCAGATGCTCAACCTACTGAGCCACGCAGGCAACCCTCCTCCCCACTCCTTGATCAGTGATGATACGTTGATAATAAGTTGAAATTGGCCATGGTGGGAGTATTTACACACAGAAATCAGCAAACCCTACAAATAAGGGTAATTTTTTCCCACTGGTGCTTACGTTAACCACTTAGCACTGCACCGTCAGTTTCCCAGGCACAAAGCAAGAGGAGAAGGGTTGCCAATGTGTTTAGAAGGGAAAATGGAGACGACCTGGCATAACTCTGGTGTCATATTCTAGCATATGAACAATTCTCCTAACCATTCTCCCATACCTCTGTTGCTCATTACCTGTCTCCTCCCCTGGGCCTTTCAGGCTTAGGAGTGACGACTGTGTATCAGTTTGGGGCCAATCAGGAGAGAGGAGTCACACAGTAGTTTGAGGAGAGAAAGTTTATTTTTATTTATTTTTTTTTAATTTTTTTTTCAACGTTTATTTATTTTTGGGACAGAGAGAGACAGAGCATGAACGGGGGAGGGGCAGAGAGAGAGGGAGACACAGAATCGGAAACAGGCTCCAGGCTCTGAGCCATCAGCCCAGAGCCCGACGTGGGGCTCGAACTCACGGACCGCGAGATCGTGACCTGGCTGAAGTCGGACGCTTAACCGACTGCGCCACCCAGGCGCCCCGAGGAGAGAAAGTTTAATGTAAAGAATTATTAACTGGGGCGCCTGGGTGGCTCCGTCGTTTAAGCATCCGACTTTGGCTCAGGTCATGATCTCACAGTTTGTGAGTTCCAGCCCCGCGTTGGGCTCTATGCTGACAGCTCGGAGCCTGAAGCCTGCGTCAGATTTTGTCTCTCTCTGCCTGTGCCCTGCTTGTGTTTAACCTCTTTCGCAAAAAAATAAAATAAAATAAACATTAAAAATAAGAATAAAATAAAGATAAGAAATAAAGAATTATTAACTATAACAGGGAGTTGGAGTAATAAAAGGCTGACTAGTAAGAAATAAAAAAAAAAACCTCTAGAGAATACAGGCATAACTGACAGAAGAGCAGCCACTGCCCCTCTGGCCACCATAGAGCACCCAAGCAAGAGTCCCTCCCCCTCCAAACATTGCAAGAGGGCACAGTTGTGGCTCATTAAACAGCAGGAAGTCGTTGCAGTGCTGCCCCGGTGAAACCTACTAGAAATCTGTGCTCTGGAACTTGCTGGGAATTGGCTTTGCAGGGCGGCAGGCGAAGCTGGTAACAGGGAGGTGTCTCACCGAGCCGCAAACCCACTGGAGATGGGTGCCAGGGGAGCCTGCTGGCTACTGTGAGCTTGCGGAAGTCGTGGGCGCTGCAGGAACTGTACATTGGGGAAGCTGTGTCCCCGGCAGGAGCCTGCACAGCAGGAAGCAAAAGCCTTTCCTCCTGCAATGTCACACCCAGACTCTCGACTGATACCACGCCATACCGCGCCAATTGGCCGAGGCAAGATATTTAAAGGGCTCAGATCCATTGCCACAGAGCTAGCAACGCAGGATTTGGAGCAAAGCTAATCTACACAAAAGCTTCCCGATGCTGCTAGTCCCTGGGGTCTCGCTCTCCCCTGTTGGTTCCCTTAACCCTGCCCACTCTAGAAAGAGTCCTTTTCGTGGAGTCTCTCCAGTTAATACTTTTGGATATGCCTTCTCATGGGGATCCTGACTGATTCAACTGTTACAATGAATGACAGGCACAACGAGTAAAGGTATCGACGTGAAGAAATCTCAAAAACATAACCTTAGGTGAAAAAGAAGCCACAGCAGAACAGATACAGCATGACATTTGTGTAAACTTTTAAAATACAATTGCTGATATTCTTTACAAAAACACACATCTTTAAAAATTTTTTTTTAAGTTTTATTTTATTTGTTTTGAGAGAGAGAGAGAGGGAGTGCACGGGAGTGGGGGAGGAGCAGAGAGAGAGGGAGAGAAAACAGGCTCCATGTAGGCTCCATGCTGTCAGCGCAGAGCCCGACCCGGGGCTCCAACTCACAAACGGTGAGATCTGAGATCGTGACCTGAGCCGAAATCAAGAGCTGGACGCTTAACCGACTGAGCAGCCCAGGTGCCTTCCTATCTCTTAAAATTACACACATTCATGGGAATGAGGACAGTGGTGGCCTCTGAAGAGCGAGGGGAGGGGCAAGTATATATATGAGTTAGAGGAGGAAGGTGGGCTTGAAGTGTTCTCCATAATGTTTTAATTCTATTTCTTTTTTAAGATTTCTGAAGCAAATTTTGTGAAATATTGGCATCCTTTGAATCTGGGTGTTTGGTAGCTTGGTTCTCTGTTATACTGGTGTCTTTACTCTTCTGAGTGTGTGAAATAGTTAAAATTCTAACAATGGTAACTATTGTGCACATAGCTGTTGAATCTAACTTCTTATATTGTATGTCAGTGCTTGCTTGGCACTGACTGTCCAAAGAAGACAGACAATTTGACATGCCAACACAAGAAATATAGCAATGGTAATAGAAGATTGATGCTCACGTGAGAGGTATTCGAAATAGACTGCTTTAAAGGTATTCACAAGAGGCAACGGACACTGGGGGAAGGTCCTGGGAAAGCTTTGCAGAAGAGTGGGAACGGAATGGGGTCTTGCTGCTGGCTGGGATCCATATAGCGGATGGGAAGAGGGTTAGGGTTAGCACTCTCAACAGTGAGAACCGAATGTTGCGAAGCGTGGTGGTCACAGAGCGGGGCATCCTGGATGGCCCACAGAGTGCTGGGTGGGTCTGCACTTCTGGCCCAGGAGAGTGAGTTGGTGGAGCAGGACTCTCTTACGCCCGAAGCTTCTCCCCATCTGGATCATTCTGCTCATGCCTCCAGCTTCCAGGCGAAAAGCAGCCTGCAAAAGGCCTCCAGAGTCCCTTGAGGAGCCTGGATCTTTCTTTGTAGAGCGTGGGCAGTCCTAGCTTTTCTTAGCTAAGCAGTGACAGGATCCAAGCTGTGATTTAGGCAGATCAGCTTGGCAACTCCACACAGGGTGGACTGAAGGGGAGAGACAGCTAGAGGCGAGAGAAATTGTTGAGAAGTCAAAGTCATTGTTGAAAGATATGTGGAGGCAATGGCCTGAACTGGAACCATAGTCCAGGGAGTGAAAATGGGGAAAAAAAGGAAAAGAAACTTGGAAATCACTGATAGAACTTTGCAACTGGTGCATCCAGAAGACTAAGGAGAAATCGAAGAGGGCTTCAAGGGTTGGGAGAATAGTGATGCTCTTAAGGACAACAAGTGGCATTGGGAGGGGCAGGCAGGTTTGAGAAGATTAGAAGTTCATATGTATAAATTTTGAGCATAAAGTGACATCTAAGTAGCCAGTCTGTTAAGCAGGAGATTTGAGACTGGGCGGATGGGGGCAAGTCATAGCTGCCGATTCAGATTCAGGCACTGTCTTAGAAGTCACAGGATTGTACCAAAGGCCTTTTCTCGGAAAGTAAGGAGTGGGAAGATGCAAGGAACCAGGGAAAGAGAAAGCGGTAGAACTGGATCAAAGGGAGAAGCAGATGAAGAGGGTTTCTAATGGTTTCTAGCTTTCGGTCTGCTCTGGCAGGTCGCAAGCACCCAGGATCTTTGGATCTTGACCAACCTTTAATTCTCTCAGGAAATTATCATTTTATCAGTTCTCTCCTTCCTCACCTATCTTGAAATGACACTAACAATTAAGTGTGTCCTCCTCCACAACCCCACAGCACATTTCTTGCCCCTCCATTGACCATCAAATGAATCTCCCCAAAGGAGATTCTAGACTCACACGTCTGGGTTTACACCTAGGCTTCATCGATTACTACCCGTGACCTTAAGCCAGTTACTACACCTGCCATATTTGATTCAGTTTGTATCCTGGGGGCCTGACACGGTGACTAATGTTGTTAACATTTATTGAGTTGAATCAGATTTTGCAAAACCTCTGGCCCCACACGCTACTCCTACTTCGTCTCCATGTTTTCATTCCGTCCACACCATGGTATTTGCAGCAGGAAAGCATGGGGTACTGACCACACATTCAAGGACCAGAGCAGTAAAGAACTGAGAGAAATGGGATGGAAACTAGAGAAGACAGTGAAAGCCTTTTCCAGAAAGCCATCATGCCAAATGTATTATTCCTCAAACTGATCTTTCACCGAATCCTTGACATTTTCACGCACAAACTGATAAAGGTATATGCACTTGTATTGTCCATGTATGCCTAAAAAGGATGAAACAAACTCATTCAACTCAAGCGATTCTATTGAGAAATTCTATTCAAGAGGAACTTCACAGAAGTTAATGAGCTACCGAACTCACCTGGAGTACAGTCTGGTTCTTCTGTTTGTTCTTTAATTAAAATTTTATTTTGAAAACAGTTCAAAACTGTAAGAAATGTTGCATGAATATTACAATGAACTCCTGACTTCCTTTCCCCCGATCTAACCATCGTTAGCATCATGTACTATGCATTTCATCTCGTTCTTCAAATATCTATATATATAACAATATACACATTACTGTTTGTTATTTATGTAGATATGTAAAAAATATACATATATATATTTTGCTCAGTTGTTGGAGAATGAATTACAGATATCATCACCTTCTCCTCTAAATACATAGGTTTATGGCTCCTAAAAACCATATAGTTTCCTTATGTAACCATACTGCAATCATCAAACTCAGGAAACTTAATACACAATGCTTAATTAATATATAGTTCATATAAAAATTGCAGAGTGTCTCAATAGTGTTCTTTATAGCAACGTTTCCCACCCTGTCCCCCCATGCAAGATCCAGCCCAGGAGTATGGGTTATATTTTATTTCATGAGAGGTTTGCTTTTATTTTATTTATTTATTTATTTATTTATTTATTTATTTATTGTAAGTTTATTCATTTCGAGAGAGACAGAGAGAGTGAGCAGGGGAGGGGCAGAGAGAGAGGGGGAGAGAGAATCCCAAGCAGGCTCCACACTGTCAGCGTGGAGCCCAGTGTGGGGCTTGAACTCACAAAATGTGAGACCATGACCTGAGCCGGAACCAAGAGCTGGACGCTTAACTGACTGAGCCACCCAGGGGCCCCTATTTATTTTTTATTCTAAAGTAGAACCCATGCCCAAAGTGGTACTTGAACTCTCAACCCTGAGATCCAGAGTCCTGTGCTCTACCAACTGAGCCAGCCAGGTGCCCCAAGGGGTTTCCCTTTAAAAAGAGGACTGACACTTCTACTAAAACAGTAAAGAAGGAAGAAAGGGATAAGTGTGGAGAAGGAGATAATCAGTCATATTTGCTGACCTGATGTCAGTACAGTAGAGGGGAGGACATAAATTGGGGGTAAGGGAGGTAGATAGAACTGGAGACTTGAAGCGAGAGGCAAGTTTTTGAAGAGATGTCTTTTTTTACTTTAAAGCAGACCCTACACCCAACATGGGGCTTGAATTCATGACCCGGAGATCAAGGGTCACCTGCTCTACCAACTTAGCCAGCCAGGTGTTCCTTGAGATGTCTTGATGTTGGAGACAGAGATAAATTAGAAGACTACACAGTAGTGTTAACATCCAGTTGAAGTTGGACAATTTAAACTTATAAGATGTTTAATGTTTATGTTTGAGAGGGAGAGAGAGAGAGAGCGAGGACGGATGAGCACGAGCAGGGGAGGGCGAGAGAGAGGGAGACAGAGGTTCCCAAGTGGGCTCCACACTGACAGCACAGAGTGGAGGCTTGAACTCCCAAACTGTAAGATCATGACCTGAGCCA
Source organism: Prionailurus bengalensis (assembly GCF_016509475.1). Lineage (NCBI taxonomy): Eukaryota > Metazoa > Chordata > Mammalia > Carnivora > Felidae > Prionailurus > Prionailurus bengalensis. The sequence continues at coordinate 14,843,277 of NC_057361.1, forward strand.
AAGTCGGACGCTTAACCGACTGAGCCACCCCGGTGCCCCAGCTGAATTACCTCTTTAACAGCCCTGTCTCCAAATGTAGTTGGGTCAGAGCTCCAACACACAAATTTTGGTGTAACGACTCCTTCCATGAAGCCTCTCCCGAGAAACATTCTGAGGCTGTGGTTGTAATAAAGAGGAAGAGCTGGAGAACCGCAAGGTGCATGGCGGTTTTAATAAGATTGCGTTGGAAAGGGGAGCAAGAGCTTCTAGCAGGGTGAAGAAAATTGAACTAGAGCGTCTAGTCAAAGAGGGGGAGGGGCGCCTGGGTGGCTCAGTCGGTTAAGCACCGGACTCTTGATTTTGGCTCAGGTCATGATGTCACCGTTTGTGAGTTCGAGTCCCGAGTCGGGCTCCGTGCTGACAGTGTGGAGCCTGCTTGGGATTCTCTCTCTCTCCTTCTCTCTGGCCCTCCCCTGCTCTCTCTCAAAAAAAAAAATAAATAAATAAACTTAAAAAAATACTTTTTTTAAAAAAAAGGGAGAAAATCATGTAGGTTAGCTGTTGTAGAAAGATTTTTTAAAAATTTGAAGTGGAGGGATGCCCTGCCGGCTCAGTCAGTAGAGCAGGAGACTCTTGAGCTCGGGGTCATGAGTTCAAGTCCCACATTGGGCACAGAGCTTACTTCTAAAAAATTGAAGTGGAGAACGAGGGATTGATGAATCCATGGCCCTTGCCTGATGGGAGAGATACTGCAAGTGAAAGGAAGGAGAAAACTGGATTGTAAGTATTGTAAGAGTTGCAAATTGGGCCTGACTTGTCACTGTCTCAGGGACTCCAGTAAGTGTAGTTACCTTTGGAAGCTGGGCTGCTTTGAATGTCACTCAGTGTGCAGACTGGATTGTGTGGGGTGCTGACTTTTATGTGGGTTACAAAAGAAGCAACGTGCACGAAACTGGAAAGAAGGTGTGAGGTCAGGGTTTCTTGCCCATGATTTGCACGTTTTTATGACTTAGGTATTTGAGTAATGGATGTCAGTACAACTGGAAGCTTTCAACCGGACCAAATGCAAAGAAAAGAAAAGAAAAGAAAAGAAAAGAAAAGAAAAAAATTAAACATTAAATATAGACAGAGGATCTCCCAAATGGTGTCAGTTTCGCACCACTGCTCCCTCAAATTGTTTAACAATGACTAATTCTTTCCCTCAATTTGACATATGTAATCTGAAATAGAGGCCAAGAAACCTTCAGTTGCTGAGTTAATATAAGGCTGGTTGTAGTCATTTCAGTGGCAGTCATATTATGGCGATAAAACCTGATACTTTCTTTAAGCTTATTTATTTGTTTTTTTTAGTAATCTCTGCACCCAATGTGGGGCTCGAATTCATGACTGAGATCAAGAGTCGTCACATGCTCTTCCGACTGAGCCAGCCAGGTGCCCAAAAACCTGGTACGTTCTGAGCTCTGACTCAGCTCTAACTCTAAGGAAGGTGAAATTATGAGGAAAGGGAGACTTACAGAGGTGAAGTCACCTGCCCGGCTGGTGAGCTGCAGAGCTCATGGCCAGCTGAGGGCAAGCGTGTGTCGTCTGAGCACCGTGCCACAGGGATGGCCGGCACGTAGGTTCCCTTCAATGTACATTCTGTCTATAGAAATTTGCTGCAGCTTAATTAATCAACGAAAGGATTTCATTCACGTGATTTGAAACTCATATTTTTAGAAACTTGCATGGGTTATAACCTTTGATTAATGCTTAATATATATAAATATATATGTGTGTATATGAGGAAGAGGAAGAGGAGAGGTTTCAATACACAAAGAGGTTTTGCTGCCAATGTTTATTTTCATTTTTTTCTTTTTCTTTTTTTATTACTATTTTTTATTGTGTGTGTGTGTTTTAAAGTAGGCTCTATGCCCAACATGGGGCTTGAACTCACGACCCCAAGATCAAGAGTTGCATACCCTTGGGACTGAGCCAGTCAGGTGCCCCCAAAAGTTTATTTTTAAATCAATGGCATTTTCTCTCAGAAACAGGGTAGGGCGCCTGGGTGGCTCAGTCGGTTAAGCATCCAACTCTTGATTTTAGCTCAGGTCATGATCTCAAGGTTGGTGAGATCGAGCCCTGCATTGGGCTCTGTACTGACAGTGAGAAGCCTGCTTGGGATTCTCCCTCTTTCTCTCTCTCTCTCTCAATCTCTCTTTCTCTCTCTCTGCCCCTCCCCCCTCTCAAAATAAATAAACTAAAAAAAAAAAAAAAAAAGAGGAGTTGTAGAACTTGATTAAGGGCACATTTAACCAATGTTCCAGAAGCACCATAGTATCACAGAGCCCGAACACTGCTCTATAACGGCAGTGTTTCTGTGAGAAAATGTGTTGAAGGTTCAGATATGGAATGACAGGGATGACTGTCCCTGTGGACCCTCTTCTTCTTTCCTTCCCACCTGCAGGGCAGTGGAAGCCACCATCTCCCTAACATCCAAGTGCAGATGGAGGTTTCTGTGCCCGGGAGCAGAGGTGCAAGATGGGAAGTGGTCTGGGATAGACAGATGGGGCTGGGAGCAGGTCTGGGACCCTGGGGAGCAGTGGACAGTTGTAACACGGCACTTTATTGGGTGTGTGGTGCTCTGCCAATCCTTTATTCATTCTTTAGCTGGACCCAGCGAGGGCCCACCTGCTTCCCTTACGGCTACTACCAACCAATGCTTCCGAAAACTTTCTTTCTTCCCTGGCCCATTCTGGAGCAGCACGTGGCCTCCGTGTTTCTTCTGGATATTCTTGTCCTTGAAATAAGCATTTACCACCGTAGAAATTTAGTCGACTTTAGAAGAATGGTCAGACTTTGGCTTTCCCTGCATTTTATTTCAAGAGCTATAAGGATTTCTTTCGGTGACAAGCTGGATAATGCCTGGGGCCACTGGGGAGGCAGATGATAGAAACGGTGACATCACTGTGACCAGTAGGAAGATTTGAGTGGCACAGAAGGGCCACTAGTCCTAACGTATCTTCAATAGATTATATTTTTTTAGGGAAGGTGCAAGTTAAGAAGATTCTTCCTTTCCAGATTCCTTGGAGAGTAGTGATACTTGGACAATATCTTAGCCACAGTTGCCTAGTGATAACAGAGCTTTTTGGGTTAATGGAAAAGCTCACTCTCTGTACTGATATGTTGCTAGATTAGAAAATGCCCTTCCACTCCTCATTTCCTCCTATAATGTTCTTTCTCCATTGAATATGAGATGGATTTTTGGTGAAAAAATAAAATAAGAATTGAGATTTGTCACAGATTGGATTCCCCAGGAAGTAGACTTCTGAAATTGACATAGAATGTTTATTAGGGAGTGCTCTAGGGGTCAACTCCTGTGGAAAGGAGAGGTAGAAAGCAGGACTGGGCAGGCAGAGAAGTCCATCTGTCATACAGGCCCAATCCATCAGTCATTGGATGCAGGCCACCTGGGCCAGGTGGCTCGGTGAAGCTGAGGCGCTTCCTTGAACGGCTAATAGCTCCAGTCTTCCTGCCAACAGCAGTCCCAGCTGCTGGGACAACAGCCCTTCACTCTGAAAGGGGCTTGATATGGTGCAGCAAGGTAGCTATTGAGATGTTCAAAATAAAAAAAGGATGGGGCACCTGGGTGGCTCAGTCGGTTGAGCATTCGACTTCGGCTCAGGTCATGATCTCACAGTTCATGGGTTCGAGCCCCACGTCAGGCTCTGTGCGGACAGCTCAGAGTCTGGAGTCGGCTTTGGGAGATTCTGTGAGTCTCTCTCTCTGCCCCTCCCCCACTTGTGCATGTGTGTGCGCGCGCACGCGCGCACGCTTTCTCTCTCTCCCTCTCAAAAATAAGTAAATAAAAATTTAAAAATTAAAAAAAAAAGGATGATGGGGCACTTGGCGGGCTCAGTAGAGCATGCAACTCTTGATCTCGGGGTGGTGAGTTTGAGCCCCATGTTGGGTGTGGAGATTACTTAAAAATAAAAACTTTAAGAAAAAAAGGATGATAACTAGGACTCTACAGTGTAAAATCAAAAAGTACACCTGTTTAAATTGCTATTCCTGTCTGCACTAATTCATTCAATAGGAGGAGCAACAGACTGCATTCCATGGGCCAACCTGTTCACCTACCTGCGGCTGAGTGCAGAAGTCAGGCTGAGACCAGGTCTTCTTGATTTTTCCCATGGCAACCTCCAGCAGGCATGCCATGACAGCCAGGAAAAAGAAAAGTCTGCCTCTCTTCAGTATTTATTATTTTTTTTAATGTTTATTTATTTTTGAGAGAGAGAGAGAGAGAGAGAGAGAGAGACAGAGACAGAGCACGAGCAGGGGAGGGGCAGAGGGAGAGGGAGACAGATGATCCCAAGAGGGCTCCACAATGACAGCAGAAAGCCTGATGTGGGGCTTGAACCCACCAGCTGTGAGATCATGACCTGAGCTGAAGTTGGACCCTTGTAGACTGAGCCACCCAGGTGCCCTTCTTCAATATTTATTTTTAAGAAAAGAGGTGAATTCTATTATTTATTCTGACTACAAAAGCAAATTATGTTTGCTGTACAAAAATATATAAATGTATATGTATATTTATAGTACCATAGCCCAACAACCAGAAGTAATCAGAAAATCATTGTCAACATTTTAGCATATTTCTCTAATCTTCATATAAATAAACAAACAAATATTTTTTCCCCATAGTTGAACTCGTCCTGGACTTCTGGGAGGCAGCAGTATGTTGTGATTAAGAACATGAACTCTGAAGGCAGGAATACCTGATCTGAATTCGGTCTCTGCCCCTTATTAGTGGTGAAGCTTTCATTTCTTCAAAAAATAACTGGGAATATGTGGGTGAAAAAGAAAGATACTTTCCTTCATGAACTCACATGTTAATGAAACTTACCCTTTCTTAAGGTCTCCACTTTCTCACCTGTAAAGTGGAGATAATACCTATCCCATAGGGTTTCTGTGAGAATTGTTATCTTGTTAAATGAGGTAATGTTGCAAAATGCCTACACCTGGTAATGACCCCCAAAATGGCAGTTACTATCTTGTCACGTAAGTTTTGCTTTTTTTTCACCAAACATTATATCGTAGTTTCCCTATGTCATTAAAAAAAACCTTTTTCTGGGGCAACTGGGTGGCTCAGTTAAGCTAAATCCGACTCTTTTTTTTCTTTTTTCTTTTAGTTTATTTTGAGACAAAGAGACGGGGAGAGAGAGAGAATCCCAAGCAGGCTCCACACTATCAGCACAGAGCCTGACGCGGGGCTCTGAGCCGTGAACCCATGAGACCATGACCTGAGCCGAAATCAAGAGTCGGATGCTCAACCAACTGAGCCACCTAGGCGCCCCTAAATCCGACTCTCGATCTCAGCGCAGGTCTCAACCTCGGGTTGTGAGTTCAAGCCCCACGTTGAGCTCCACACTGGACAAGAATGCCTACTTAAACAAACAAACAAACAAACAAACCAAAAAACCCCTTTGTTGAGGCCATCATAGGGTTCCTGCAATGTTGGTGGGAATACAGGTTCTTGGCTTCCTTCAAGTAGCATAGCATTCAGAACTCCAGCCACCAGGCAGCACAACCTTCTGGGTTCAGGGGCACCTCATTTGCCCTTTTACTTTCCATTCTGAGGAGTGGTAAGCTTCCTGATTACATATAACATATTAACAGCCATTTATAGGCGGGTTTCAATCAATTCATCAGGTGTTTTCCCCAGAGCTACTTTTGAAAAGGAGAGGGTAGGAGAACACAGGGGGTACTGAATCTGTAATGATGTGGAGGCTGGAAAAAGGAGCAGAAAAGGGAGGTTGGGGCTCCTAATATGAATACAATTCTTTGATCTTGCCCTGGGTAAATGCATCCTTTATAGATAAAGTTTCCAAAGGGGAATGAGACATTGTAACAATTTAGTGGATATATTTAGTTAGATACTCTTTTGCTTGAAAGCCAGAGAATAGACAACAAGACACATTAGTTAGATACTCTTTTGCTTGAAAGCCAGAGAATAGACAACAAGAGGCATTGAAATTGCCTATCAACAAAGTCCTGAAGTTTTATCTTATACGTTAGTGAAATCGATTAGTTAGAAAATAAACGTAGGTTTGTTTTTATCTGGTTAGGCTATGTGATGTTTTCAGGAGTTGATTGCCTTGCTTATGAATTAGTAAAGTAACAGCCTTTTCTTTCTTTTCTCACAATTAGTTTTTGATTATGTCCATGTTTATTAGCAGTTTGGAGGAGAGATAATAAGGAAAATATAGCTTATGATGATTGGCTGCTCCATTTATGTATCCCTACTGTGATAAGTACAGTGTTTTCTATATCACAGGCTCTCATTAATCTTTGTTGGACGGATGAACTCAAGCCAACCTGGCTATTTGATAGTAATTTTCATGAGAAAAAGGTTTCATATGTGACAGACTAACAAAATTAGTTTAATTGAAATATCTGGATTATTGATAGATGTCAGTTGGTTGCAAAATCTGTCTCCTATTGCTGCGCGACAAATCACCCCCAGAAGCAGTGGTTTCTGATTATTTACTTTGATTATAAATCTCAATTTGAGCAGGGCTTGGTGTAGACTGGTTGTCTCTGATTCAGGCAGAATCAACTTGGGTGGCTTTTCTAGGGCTGGAGGATACACTTCCAGAGGTGACTCACTCACACACATGGTAAGTTGAAACTGGGTGTTGATTCCTCTCCAGGCTTTCTCACAAGAGTGTAGCTGGATAAAAACAATGAACTCCCCAAAAGAACCAAGCAGAGGCTATATTGCCTTTTTTAACCTGACCTTGAAAATCACTTGATGTCATTTTCACCACAGTTACAAGCCGGCTAAGATTCATGGGAAGGGACATAGACCCCCCACTTCTCCATGGGCAGAGTGTCAAAGTCACATTGCAAGAAGGACGTGTGGGATGAGAGGTATTGTTGCAGCCATCTTTGGAAAATACAGTTTGCCATGGGGATTATTTATGATCCTCCTTCATACCCCCAATTTCCTACATTTAAAGATTTTTTTCTTGATTTGTCTTTTTTTTTTTAAGATTTTATTTTTGAGTCATTTCTATATCCAACATAGGGCTCAGTTCAAACCCACAACCCCAAGATCAAGAGTTGTGCATTCTACCAACTGAGCCAGCCAGGTGCCCCTCTATTTGTCTTTATGATCTTTTTTCCCCACCTGCCCCCTCTAAACTTTGTAGCTATAGTATCTCAGAAGCTAACAATTTTTTTTAAGTAAGCTCTATGCCCAATACGGGGTTTGACCTCATGACCCTGAGATCAAGAGTCAACATGCTCTACTGACTGAGCCCGCCACACACTCCTCAGAAGCTAAGGTTCTTTAAAATAACTTCTACATAGAGAATTGTCTTTCTGGTACACTAAAGGCATATGCCAAGCAACTTTCTAGGATAGGGGTGTATCCAGCTAGGTTTATTCTTCCATGTAATTCTTACCTCTATCTTGTTTGGAGAAGAGACTAACACACAGGCATAGCCCTACATATAATAAATAAAATAAATGAGAAGATAAATATATAGGTAGATAGATATAGATGATATAGATATAGATAGAGATATAGATAGAGATAGAGATAGAGATAGAGATAGAGATAGATATATTGCCCTGGCAGCTTTAAGTCAATTCTTGGAAGGTTCTATGGTGCAGGTGATGGGTGGATTCAGCTGAAAATCTTATAGACATGTAGAATAAAAAGTGGTCTCTATTTTGGGGTTATTATGGCAATGCAAGTTAATGATTTATGTCGTGTGTGTGTGTGTGTGTGTGTGTGTATGTGTGTGTGTGTGTGTGTGTGTGTGAAAGTGGTCCCAGTTAAGTTGGAATACTAAAGCTGATTAGCAACGATTTGGTCATAACTTCAAGAGAAACTTGAAATCATAAAGCAACATACAATATTTCCATCAAAGTAGCATTTCCCTGACATTTTTATCAAAATGTTCAAAATACCAAAAGTTGAAAGAGTTGCCCAGTGAACATTCACATACCCACCATCCAGATTCTACAATTAACATTTTACTTTATTTACTTCATCACACACCTATTCGTTCATCCATCCCTCCGTTCATCCACAAATCCATCTTGATTTTTTAGACATGGCAAAGTAACTTATAGTCATCAGCAGACATATTTTGAGTTCTGTTTAGAAATGTAGCCATTTTTCTTATTTCAATCTATCTTGTAAAAATTGTATTTGACAAATGTATAAAATCACGTGGACTTGATCTTTTGTCATTGTATTAAAAATGAAATCTGTGAGAATTTAGTGGAGAAGTTGCTAGAGAAACAAACTGTAAAGATTCTGCTCTGTGACACATCTTATTTAATGTGCTTCACATCATATCCTTGCCTTTGCTTGAGAGCATAATAAAAACTTATACATTCTGAACTGAATAATTGTGTCCCTTGATAGTGAAAAGGCTATCATGTTTCATTTTCTGTGCATTGTACCTTTTCACTTCCTTAAGCATGTTGGAAACCATATTGGATTTATATGTGTAAAGCTGGTCTAGAATTTCTTTTAGAGAAATGAAATCAAGCCTTGAGGCAATTGTGCAAGGAGATCAGGGTCACTCCACAGCTCCCATGCTTTCTTATTCCAACCTGCCTCCTCCAAAGGGTATAGCCTCAATTTACCTAGCCACTTTTCTATTTATCCTTCTTTTTTTCTTCAGGTAATTGTCTAAATCCGTAATTTTCCTCTATCGTGCATCAACATGGTACGAAATGATGTGGGAACTCATTGATCAGTTCACTGATTCGTTCACTCATCGAGCAAATGCTGATTGAGCATCAGGTCCTGTCCTGGGCATTGGCAAAAAACAAAAATGAATAAGACATAATCTTTATTTTCAATGCAAAGCCATTAATATGGTACATTGATCAATATAGGTGACAAAACTAAATAATTGAGGACTGCTAGAAGAGTTTTTTCTGCTTTGCCAAGGGCAGTAGCTATTGCTCTTTACCTAATCTCTGCTTTATGTTGTGTAGGTACTGGAGAATAGTATACACAGAAGACCAATGTTTGCTAATGATGCATTATTATATTAGAACATTTTTAGAGAGTGAGAATTGTTTTATGGATTTGAGAAGAAGCAAGATCAATATGCTTTCCACTGTGTGTGTTTTTATATAACCAGCCCAGAAGTCCAAGGTATCTTATAAGAAGTCTGTAAAATTGCATTGAATGAGGTCAGATAGTAAACCTAGGAACCGAAAAGCACAGCCATTTTATTACATTTTAATACTTAGACTGTATGAACTCATTTGTTTCCTTTACCAATTAAATGCTGTGTGTGTTTTTAATTTTTCCATTTTTAATTAAAACATTGAGATAAAATTACACACACACACACACACACACACACACACACATATATATAAGCACAGAGCCTGACATGGGGCTTGAACTCAAGAACTGTGAAATTATGACCTGAGCTGAAATCAAGAGTTGGACACTTAACCGACTGAGCCACCCAGGCACTCAGGGATATTGTGAGGATTAAATGAGATAATCCATGCAAAATGCTCAGCACAATGCCTGGCACACAGTAAGCACTCAGGAAATGTTGATTAATATTATTTCTAGAGGAAGATGAATAGACTGCTGTTTAGCTAGGGAAGTATGGTTTCATCTGGATTAAGACATTAACATAAAAAAAGATAATTTATTGGTATTTAAAAGTTGTGTAGAATTATGAATGTTCAGTAGAAAGAGGTGTCTGAGGCAATAAGTGTTTCTGACCAACTCCTCTGGCTTTAAGACTCTTTCATAATTTATTGTGCATTGCGTTGGGGAGGAAGAGAAACTGGATGTTTGGGAACCTGCCTTTATACCTAAAATCATCAGGTTGGGGATATATAGAACTATTAAATTATTTAGGCCAGATGGAAAGATGCTAGAATTCTTGTTTTTTCATTTTTTCATTTTAATTGTATTTTACTAGAGAGAGAGAGACAGAGAGAGAGCACTAAAGCACAGGGGAGGGGCAGAAGGAGAGAGAGAGGGAGAGAATCCCAAGCAGGCTCCATGCTCAGTGCAGAGCCCGATGTGGGGCTTGATCCCATGACCCTGGGATCATGACCTGAGCTGAAATCAAGAGTCAGACGCTCAACCGAATGGACCACCCAGGTGCCCCTAGAATTATTCTTCATTGGGTGTCCTAATTCTCACTATTTTCCTGTTGCTATCCGTAAAAGTAGCTGGCTCACTGCTTACAAAGACAGTGCATCTCCATTATTTTATTAGATGTTCCTCTTGAAATAAAAAGCCCTTCTACATCAGCAACAACATCTATTAGCACTGAGACATTCCAGCTCCCTGGATACTGCTGATCTCAGATGATCTGAGCAGACAAGACTAGGGTAGACCAAGGAATCCACAGCCACCCTATGGGATTGAAAATGGGGCGGGGAAGGGGTGGTGGTTTGGGAGAGGCTTCTATATGTAACTGTTATCTCAGAAGATCCTCAAACTAGCCAAGTTTCAGGCTTCTTCCTCAGAGGTTTAAATCTTTTCAAGATCCCTCATCAAATGTGGAGCCCGTATTATTCTCCACTATTTCTGCTGGCAGCCTGTGGTTGGAGAAAATTCTAAAGATGACTACAATTCTGGGGCACCTGGGTGGCTCAGTCGGTTAAGTGTCCAACTCCGGTTCAGATCGCGGTCTCGTAGTTGGTGAGCTCAAGCCCCCAGAAGGGCTCTGTGCTGACAGTGCAGAGCCTGCTTGGGATTCTTACTCTCCCCTCTCTCTCTGCTGCTCCCTCATTTGCACTTTCTCTCTCTCAAAAATAAATAAATAAATAAATAAATAGTTAAAAGGCAGTAAGTCAACGTAATCTTTCCTTTAAAAAAAAATGATGACTATAATTCTGAAAAACGTGTTCTGTAAAATGGTCATAGTTGTGGGCTCAGTAGTGTGGCCAGGTGGTAAAATGGGTGTAATAATACTCTTCCCTGGGGGACATACTCTTGTTACCCTAGCTGTATCTCTGTGGCACTCACCTCCATCTGCCCAGGGCTGCTTATTGTGATCACTTGGGACTCTCTTCCCAAAGGTTCTTTCCCAGGCTGAGGCAGCACACTCTGCCTGCACATTGGGAGAACTAGAAATGCTGGGGAGTTAATACCTGGAAGACCTTTCAGTATGCTGGAGAAACAGCGCAGTTTCCTGGAAGGGAAGAAGGTTCTACATCATCTGCCAGCAGTCCCCAGCAGCCCCCAGTAAATCCTCCTGAGCTCCAATTACCCACAGCAGTAAGTGGCTTGATAACGCACCTATTATTGGCTTCCTTCTCTTCCCTGTCTCACCAGCCCACTCATCTTCTGGTGTTTCTTGGGATTAACTCTCAGACAACACTACTAACACTCAAACTGTTGTCTCAGGGTCTCCTTTTGGGGAAATCTGAACTAAGACATCACTCATAGGGTCAATGTGAGGATTAAAAGAGATAATGTATGCCCAATGCCTGGTGTATAATAATTGCAATTAGCATTTATTGATCAGTTTCTTTGTGCCAGCACAGCCTTAAGCACCTTACATGCATTAACTCATCTAACCCAACGTTAATCTTCATAACAGCTTATTATCATTCCTCTACTACAGATGAGGAGACCGAGACAGAATCTTCAAGATCACATACTATTCGAACCATTGGAACCATTATTCAGACCCAAGCAGTGAATGTGGAAACATTCTTTCAGGATGCTGGAATGGTTCTTTGAGTTATTGGAACTCTGACTTTTATTGAGTTAACCTTGGGAGATTCTGGCTGGTTTTCGGTGTGTTGTTGACACACGGGTGAAGTATCTTGAGAGAGATTTTTCCTGTTGCTTCCTCTGACAGAGGGCTTCTGTCAGAGAAGTGACAGCCAGAGGCCGTGGGTAGTGGCTCTGCAGACGGGAGCCGGAAGGAGGATTTACACCTGTCATTCAGATGCCCTCTACACAGAGGTCAACTATGGCCAGGATGAAGGGTGGGGAGACGACCACAGGAAAGCGGGGTGATGTTCATGGGTTGTTAAGAGAAGAGCTTCTCCCTTCTACCTCCTAGGAACCCCTATGGTCAGGGGAGTTAGATTTTGGCGAGGGGACTGACCATGCTCTCGGAGGAACCGAGGTAGAAGTGAAAGGGCTGGCCACGGCCCTTGGTCACTTCAGGTGCCTTGAGCCACAAGCCTGGCAGGCGATGATGGTGGGAAACAGGTGGGGGAAATGAAATTTAAAGAAAATGTAACATTCGAGTTTTAAACTGGGTTGATTTTTAATAGCTGAAAAAGACCTAAAAAGTCAGAAAAACTATCTGACATGTGAAGGGTCATGAAAGGCAAATTTACCATAAAAACATGATTCTTAGGTGACATAGGAAAGGGGATTAAGAAGGACAAGTTTCCGGGGTGCCTGGGTGGCTCAGTCGGTTGAGTGTCCGACTTCAGCTCAGGTCGTGATCTCGCGGTCTGTGAGTCCGAGCCCCGCGTTGGGCTCCGTGTTGACAGCTCAGAGCCTGGAGCCTGCTTCGGATTCTGTGTCTCCCTCTGTCTCTGCCCCTCCCCTGCTCATGCTCTGTCTCTCTCTGTCTGTCAGAAATAAATAAACGTTAAAAAAATTTTTAAAAAGGGACAAATTTCCAGTTATGAAACAAATAAGTTATGGGGATGTAATGTACAGCATAGGAAATACATATATATATCTCCTAGAAATATTGTAATAACTGTATGGTGACAGATGGTAACTAGATTTATTGTGGTGATCATTTCACAAGGTATCAAAATATCAAATCACTATGATGTACACCTGAAACTAATGGGATATTATATGTCACTTATACATAAAAAATACATGGTTCAAAGTAGTGATTGGAGAAAAATAAACTGCTTCAAGTTTATATTCCACAGAATTGAGCCTGCTCAATAACAGCTAATCCTTATAAAATCCTTACCACGGACCAGGTACTCTAAGCATTTCACAAACAGTCACTCACACAGATCTACCAGGTGAGAACTATTATTATCATCCCATTTTACAGAGGAAGAAACTGAGGCACAAAGAAGTTGAATAATTTGCCCAAGGCCATAACTAGAGCTGGCATTTGAATACAGCAATCTGGCTCCCTAAGTCTGGTTTTAGCCACTAAACTACACTGCCTTGCCAACCATCCACTTTCATATGGTATTCTATTCTGGTGTGGTTTTCCCTCTTGGGTCTTCTGAGGCTGACATTTCTGTTCTTTCTACACTGTTTGTGGTTAAACTTAGTGCCTGGAGGATAGGGATAGAGGTTTTAATAGTTTAAAATGAGGTACTGGACTCGCATTTCTAAAATGACATTTTCTCAAATGGCATGAACTTTAAATGAAAACATGTAAGATCTGACAGACTGATTTAAGCTCTGATTAGGGCCAAGGAACAACTAATGCTCACCCCTTCCTACAAACACTAGAAATTTACACATTGATTTGATTCTTTTTTTTTTTTTAATGTTTATTTATTTTTGAGAGAGAGAGGCAGAGAGAGAGAGAATCCCAAGCAGGCCCTGAGCTGTCAGCACAGAGCCTGACACAGGGCTGGAACTCATAAACCATGAGATCATGACGTGAGCCAAAGTCAGATGCTTAACTGAGCCACCCAGGTGCCTCCATATCGACTTGATTCTTAAGCTTTTCTCCTAGATCTTTTTTTTTTTTTAATTAAAAAAAAATTTATTTTTGAGAGAGAGTGACAGAGCGTGAGCCGGGGAGGGCAGAGAGAGAGGGAGACACAGAATCTGAAGCAGGCTCCAGGTTCTGAGCTGTCAGCACAGAGCCTGACATGGTTCTCTTGAACCATGAGATCATGACATGAGCTGAAGTCAGAGGCTTAACCGACTGAGCCACTCAGGCGCACCTCTCCTAGATCTTGCATTATGAAGTCTAAGCCCAGTGGGCACTTTATAGATGCTTCCCCCCGCCCCCCCGCCCCGCAAATGTAGCCTTTCACTAACAGAAATTGCTGTCGCATTTTCCGTGTTTGGGGAAATTGCTGGAGTCAGAATGACCTGAGTGCAGTGGATGAGACTTACCCTGAGAGAACCACCTTCGTGATCATGATATCTTCCCTGGTAGGTAAGTATCATCCTAAATGCTTTTTGATAATGATTAGGAGGCTTATGTAGTCTTCCATACCTGTCCCACGTGTATCCAGGATAAAAATGTCTTACATCTTCATGGCCATTTATTTATTTACTATTGAGACCCATCATGAGTAGCACACATGGGCTCTGTAGTGGGACACTTTGAGGCATCTAATAGAAACTTTGACTCAAACTGTCTTAAATGCAAGGAAAAGGCAGAATTTGTTTAATTAAGTAACTAGGTGTTATCATCAAGAACCCAGGTTTTTTGCTTGTTTTTTCTAATTTTCAACTTTGCCTTAGGTAGGGCACAGGCTTTGGCCTAAGGATGGTTTTCCTCTAGTCACAAAATGGCTGCCAGTGGCAACTTGGGTACTTGCTTCCTTGTTCATCCAGCAGGATAGAAGGGAAATCCTCTCCCTCAAATCATAGGATGTTAAGTCCTTTCCTTTAATCTAAATGGGCCCTAGTCATTGATTGACTGACTAATAAGCACCCACCACCTTGGAAGTGGGGATACCTGAACACTGTTGGGGTTCTATTAGAAGGAGGATGGAGAGAATAGATGCTGGAGAGCCTCTGAAGCTATTGCTTCATCTGGAAAAAGGTGACCTAAGAGAAAACATTTCAGAGAATCTGAAGCCTCAGAGATAATGTATGTAGGTTTGCCAGATTTAGCAAATAGAAATATAGGATTTCAAGTTACATTTGAATTTCAGATAAAAACCAAGAAAATTTTTAGTATAAGTATGTGCACCTCTTTCTACAAACATTACACATTTGCACAATGATTTGGTTCTTAAGCTTTTCTCCCAGATCCTGATTTCATTATGAGCTCTGGGCCCAGAGGGGCAATTTCAAAAATGCTTTTTTGGACAATGATTAGAAAGCTTATTTAGTCTTCAACCCTTGTTCCACACATATCCAGGATAAAAATACATAGTTACCCTAAAAAATTACTTTTTGCTTATCTGAAATTCAAATTTAACAGGCCTCCTGTATTTTATCTGGCAACTCTAAATGTATGGAAAATTCTTGGCACATAGCAGGCATTCATTCAGTGGTTAAGTATTAGTGTTCTTTCTTCATAAACAAGGAGCCCAGTTAAATGGTGGCATGGTACTTTTTAACTCTTAATGACCTAGAAAATACACGCTTTTGATCAAAATTGAAATGAACTGAACTGGATGTGATTCTAAGAAACCCTTTGCCAGCTCCTCAAAACCAGATCAAAGCAAATGTCCCCAAGTGGAAGGTCATAGTTATATATATGGGATGGCACATTATAAAGCTTTCAATATTACAACCTAGAACTAAATTGGACCTCTACCAATGAATATTCGGTTATTGGTTTTTCTTAACCTACACAGATAAACCACTCTTCATTTGGTCCAGAAGTAATGTTGCTGCAATTCCTGGCACAAAGGCACTAACGCTCAGGGATGAAAATGGCATGATTGGCCCAGGAATGCTGGCTCCACATGGGTGAAGCTTGAGGTCACGGCACTGTTACCTTGCATCTTGGAGGAGGCAGGAGACTCTGCAAAGCCCTGCTGTTGCCTCTGACTCCATTTTCCCTCACTGCTAATTCACTGTTCCTACCTGAAAAAATTTCTAATATGCTTCCTGAAAAGCTGAAGAGAAAGGCACCTTCATTTCCTCATCAAATATTCACCATGTTATGAAAAAGAAAACCCTAGTGGCTTGGCACCAAGTGGTCAAAACCAGCATATTGTTACATATTGTTACCAGATTCACGACAGGAATAGATTAAGTGGATTTAATCCAAGATATCCATTTCTAATTTGGTAGCTGCTATGACCTCACACACTTATTTTCCGTGCTTTTCCTAAAAACCAGAAAAAAACACCCCATTTTCCCTCTTTGCTTTAAGTGGAAATTATTATGCAGCTTTTCATAGATTTGTCCACAATGCCTTTAAACAGGATTATTATTTTTCTTAATTTTCAAAAAGTGGCTTTGGAAATGTATCTCCTTCCATTTCATCACCTCTTCATCCTCATTGGAAACCTGATTATTGGTAGGTATTGAGAGCTTTCCATTTCTACTGGTGGAGGGATGACTTCATTGCCAGCTGGGGAATCTTGTGTGGCGGAGCATTGGACCAAAGCAGAGCTGTGGGTTGATGCTGCCGCTGGCGCTGCTGCCACAGCCGTTCGCATGCATCCAGCTGCTGTGTAAGGAATCCTCAGGCTACTAGTTCTTTGCTCCCAATTCACCCAAGGGATCGCAGGCTGATGGATGAGTGTACGTGTGAATGTGTGAATGTGTGCATTGTGCGTGTGCACGCACAGCTGCAACAGTTGGGCAGCAGCTGCAATAGACTTCGATATCATTTTTACCAAAGACAGAGATAAACCGTCCTCCGTCCTTTATTTCCAAGCAGTGCCTCGGCTCCCGCCCCAAATGTGTTCTCCCCCTCTTCCACGACCCCTCAACCCTCCGCACGTGTCCCTCTGGAGTGAGGCCAGGCTGGCTGAGCTGCAGGGAGGATTCCCCCTTTTTTTCCGCAGTGAGAGGCGGATTCCCGGGCCTCTACGGCCCTCCACCCCGTCAGCCGCCCCTTTCTTAGTCACGATCTTCCCCGCCCCTCCCCCCTCCCCCCACCCAGCTCCCCCTGACCCCCCTCCCCCTGAACGCTCGAAGCTCGGGCCCCGCCCCTCCCAGACACCCAGCCCAGGTTGCTAGGGCCTGGCTGGGCAACCAAACCTGGCCCGCGAGGTGGTGCGGCGCGCGCGTGCGCGCTCAGGCGAGTTTATACAAGGAACGAGCCTTCTTCGGCTTCTGGGGTCCGAGCACGAGCGGCGCGGGCGGGGCGCGCGGGCCCGCGCTCGAGGACGAGCGCTCTCTCCGCATTGGTTTCTATCAGAAGTGGGCGGGGCGAAGGCGGGACGTGGCGGAGTCTTAGAAGCTTCTTCATTGGCCCGAACGGGACGGCCGGGGCGGGCCAGTTAGCAAATTAGGCTGCGCGTTCGCCTCTGCGAGAGGGCGGGGCCGGAGGTTTCCATTAGTTGTCCCTGCCACTGGGAAAGGTAAAGCGGCGACGGCGGCCTCAGGAGCTGTGGGGTCCCCGGCTGGAGGTGGGAGACTCGGCGGGGTGAGTAGTTGCGCCGCCACCCGCCCGTCAGGCCTTCCTGTTCCCACGTTGGCTCCGCGCCACCCAGCTTCTCCTGAGAGAGGGGACCCACCCGGTCCCCCCGGGCAGACGTGAGAAGGGGCGGCGGCGCGGGTCTCCTACAGAACAGGGCGACGCGGCGAGGGCGCCCCAGCCTGGAGTGGCCTCTCTTCAGCGCCCCATTGCGCCAGTGGAAGGGCTTCCCCAGCGAGGGGTTGGGACTGTATTTTGGGGGGTGGGAAGACGGGAGGATGTGAGGAGGGGCGGCGGGTCGAGGCCGCCCGGCGGGGCTCCCCTCAGCAGCGGGTCTGCGGCGTCCCCGCCCCGCCGCCCCCGCGGCGCGAGCTCCCCCGGGCTTGCGGCGAGGGAAGCCCCTTCCCGCCGGCGCCGAGGAGGAGCCTGCGCGCCGGAGCCCCCAGCCCGAGTTCCGAGAGAGTCGGGGACCCGCCGGGGGCTGTGAGCCCGGGGCCGGAGCCCCGGCCCTGCTGACTGACCTTGGCTGCCCGCGAGGGTGGGCGAGTGACCCACCGCCTGCCCCGCGGCTCTTCCAGCTTCCTCCCAACAAGTTTCGGGCGTTGCTATGAAGTTCACCACTGGCATAGTGGGGAGAAGCAGAAATTGGCCCCTTCCCAGACCTTCGTACCCTTTGGACCCTCATAGAAATTAAATCCTAGGGTTTGGAACCATTTCCAAACGAACAGGTCCTGCTCGCGTTGACACGTTTTATGCCCACGTTGGGGGAAAAAAATAACCTGAACGTATTTCTGTGTAAAAAGGCAGATCTTCCTTGAGGTGTTTTTTTCTTTTTTTTCCTTCGCTTCACTTGAGTGTTAAAGCCCAGATGCCCGAATAAGAAAAGCCTGACCTTAGTATTTCCACCGTGAGATTAGACGGATGCTGTGATATTTAAGTAGTTGCAGATCAGTGTTCTGTTAACACAATCTATTTTAATTGGCTGAAATTTAGGCTGATTTTAGAAAGTATTGCAGACACAGAATAATTTCTTCCCGTGAATCTGAATTAGGTTTGTTTGGACGTAATGGTTATGTAGTTAATGTAAAACATTACACAAATTAATTTGTCTGAGAACATTTGACTAAAACAAGAGACATAAATATGTATAGAATAGGATTATCGTTTTAGGTAACGTTTCCGGCTTGTTCCTTTCTTGCTGTAGGGTTACAAAAGCATCTTTACAGAGGCTATTTGGAACTATATGTGAATGACATTTAGATGTAAATTTGTTTTTAATTTAAGTGTTTTAAAATATTTTATTCATAAAATGTGAAGAACCCGTGTTTACTTGTTTCTGTATGTTTACTGCGGGGGGGGGGTAGTATAATTTTATACTTAACAACCCAATTAGGGTTCATTAATAATTTTTTTTTAAAGGTGTGCCTCTTTTTGAGAACATTGTACTTGAATACCTTAGCAATTCTTTTAATTTCTTTATTAAAAGTACTATTTTAGGTTTCGGCATTTTTGGCTTTGACACTGGAACAGGAGTAAGGAAGCCTGCAGCAGTATTACCAGTTTGACACCACCAGTGGGTGTTTCTGTTGACAAATGCAGAGAAGAGAACATTTGGGAAGGAAATATTTTTGGGGGGGGGGGGGGTTAGGGGTGTTGGGGGGGGGAAGAAGGAGCCAGAAGAAAGAAGCTGCAGAACTAAAGCTGCCAGCACAGAGTATGCTGAGCATTTCACAAGTACAAGGAAACCTAATTAGGATGAAAAAAAAAAATTCAGTTTGCCTGTATTAAATAATAGAATTCCAGAAGAGGCATGCTAAATAAAGTTAATCATCCCGAGAGTGTTAAATAATCTACCATTTCAGAGGAGTTTGGAGGGTCTTCAACTGGAGTGTCAAATCTTTTTAAATTGTCTTGTGTTTTAAACATAATACAGTGATTAATTTGGTGTGTGTGTGTATAAGTTTTGTATACTAGTTTTGCTTATTTAGCATGTTTCCTAACCCTCATTTTTTTGGAAACAAAACTTGATATATTAAAAAACATTACAAATAAACATTCTTTCTTCAGAGAAGATTTCTTTTTTCCTGCTCAGATTTATAATTTAGTCATGATTTAGGGGTTTGTAGAAAGGTTTTTTGCCCCTTATCTCAGGTTTTTGATGTTTACTTAATATGAGTTCCCTGGACTAAATCTGCCATTATTTCCATTGTAATTTTCTTGTAGTCATTTAAATTGGAGTGTGGCATTTACAGTATTCCCCGGGGTTTTAAAAGAAAAGGCTCCCATTGAGGGAAATTGCTGGGCCATCTCGCATAGATGAGTAATAGAAGGTTGACTGATTGCGAATCAGATCCATTCTGTTCCAAATATGCTGCATGGGGTTAAAGCAGTCATTTAATGAGAACCAGATTTTATATGGTATTTCTACTTTGAAGGTGCAGTGTTGTTCCATTACAAACTGAAATACAGAGGTGGAGAAATTGCTTCAAGTATGCTTTTTTCCCCCCAGCCTTGCTTCACCACTGTGTCCAAGAATCTGTGAGAGACTCTCTGTCAACAATAGTTGCATTGTTGGAAATGACAGTGGCTTCTGTTGCAGAAATTTAACCTTTTATTATGATTTGCGTTTCAATTTACTTTGTGATAGAAAATTCAGCTGTATTTAAGAATACGGCTATAGGAAATTTGTAAGGAAGTGAACCAAGAAAAATAAGCCTTCTTCAGCGTGTCTGTTAAAAGTTCACCTTTTTTCCCCTTCCATTTTGATAACTTTGGTGGTTATCTCTTTTATTTCTTCTAGATATTAGAAGGTACACTAGCATAGTACTTTATTTTTGGCAGTAAGTATGGGGATGAGACTTTTTCATGTAATAAATTGATACCAAATAATAAGGCATTTAGAACAAATGAATCCACCCACATACACACACACCCAAAATGTAAGGGAAAGCTTTTAGGTAACCCTTAACTTTGGTATAAGAATAGCAGATTTTTAAGTATTCAGTTGCTTTCTAAAGTAGAAAAGGCTGTTTACTCAGAATTTGATAGTTTTAGATTCCAAAGGTAGTTTTTTTCTTCTTTCTTTTTTTGTTTCTTTTTTTTGTTTGTTTGCAACTTCAAATTCCTTAGTAGAGGAGGAGATAGAATCTCAAAGGTTCTTTATCTTCTGATGTTGTCAATTGGGTCACATATTTCAACTTATGAAAATACTGCAATTAAAAGACTAAATTTAAACTCTTGTGTGGAGGGGTTTTCCAATTTACTTTCTATCTTAAACTCAACATTAGAAATCTTTTGTTGACAATATGTCACTTTTGTGTTTGTATTTAAATTCTTGATAGTTTCTAGAATGTTTCCTTCATATGGAGCAGTGCATGGATGACTGGATTACTCAAAGGTTTGGCCTCATTTCTCATTTGAGTTTGTACATTTACTTCATAATACTGAGACATGAGCTTGGGTGCAATTGTGTCAGTGGGTATGAAAGCTGAGAGTGAGGACTTTCTACGTAAAGAGCCTGGTAACATTTAGAAAATTAGGATTTGGGAATTAACAGAAAATTACTTATTAGGTTAAAAGGATCTAGCCCATTCAGGTCTTTGAAATTGGTTGTCAACATTTGAATTAAGCTCTCAGAAACATTTGTGTTCAAGACAGTTCTAATTAAGGTCAAGTTTTGGGAGTGGTCTCTGTTTTGGGCAGTCTTTATAATAATTAAACTATAATATGCTACTTTTTGAGCCTTACTGAATACCAGATATTTGGTACTGAATACCAAATAATTCATTTGCATGGATAGATGCAAAGTGTGTTTTCACAACACTTGTATGAGGTAGAGGTTTCTCTTCTTTCCCAACACATTTGATCAAATGGGCTCAGAGAGAGAAAACAGTATGCACAGATTACCCAGCTAGTGAGCAGCAGAGGCAAAACTACCTTCCAAACCGGTCTGACTTGAACCCTTGTTCTTCAAAACCATGCTCTCTCTGCTTCTCTTTAGGAATCTGACTGCCCAAACATATTTTGAGGTCCTACTGTAAAGTCATTCCTGGGGAGGTTCTAGAGGTATGAATATGCCTCCTGGAGTTCACAGGCTACACTGGTAAGGCTGCCTGACCTTTAGTCACATGGGAAGCTGGACTCAGGTCCATCAGCACTGCTAGATAGGACAACTGGAAGTGCACAGTTTTCTAACAGAGTCATTAGTTCATAAATGAAGGTTGTACATGATTATTTACACCCAAAATGAGGTAGTTGTTTCTAATTAACTACTTGGTGTTTCATGTTTCTGCATGTTCCACTGTTAACTTTTGACTGACTTTGATTAAATTTGCTACACTAATGACGGCGATGAAGATATTCCTTGAATTCAATTTTGTGGTTTTGATACACTCTAAATGACAGCCATTGCAATTTGCAGATGGGTATCTCTTCTGTAATTGTAATGACTTAAGTGAAATAAAACCTGGAGGTGAATGAAGTTCACAGAGGTGTGTTATTGTTGCTTTTTAATACATAGAAGTTGGGCTCTGACAAAAATGTTCCTACTTGAAAGTAGAATTTTCTGCTACTTAAAGCCTCTTGTGAGTGTGTGTGTGTGTGTGTGTGTGTGTGTGTGTGTCGGTTTTAAAACAAGACCCATCATTCAGAGAGCTAAACAGTTGCTTAGCCCAAAGGAATGCTCAGAGGTCTATATGAGGGAGGAAAATGACTTAATGTTTTATTCTGTAATTGATGAGAATCACTTTTGTCACTTATCAAAGTTAGAAACAGTCTAAATATTGTAGAAACTCAGGGCTAGAAATCATCTTGGCCACAGCAGGACAGTTGTTCTATGAAGATGGGACCTATACGTAAATTCTTGTGGATTTATTTCTTTATCAAGTGTAGGTTTTCAGTATTTCTTTTAAACAGCATTATTGAGGTATACTTTACATACTATAAAATTTACCTGTTTACGTGTACCATTCAGTGATTTTTTTTGGATAAATTTATGGAGTTGTCTAATCATCACTACAGTCCAATTTTAGAACATTCCATCACCCTAAAAAGAACCCTCCTGCTAAGTGCATTTTAAAAAATCTTACGTACTTGCTTCCACCTAGATCTCTTTATCATCAGACACTGATAAACAAAATGATGTAGATCTTAAAAGATAGGTCTTTTAAAAATATCTTTTTACATATATTACAATTTCTCACTGCTTTTTGTATTTTAAAAAGCTTTTGCCTAGGGGCACCTGGCTGGTCTAGTTGGTGGAGCGGTTGGTGGAGCTTATGGCTCTTGATCTTGGGGTCGTGAGTTCAAGGCCCATGTTGGGTGTAGAGAATGCTTAAATAAATAAGAACTTAAAAGTTTTTGCCTAAACATAATATATAGCAGAATATAAAGGACAATACTGCTAATGGTATGAAATTACCTTGTCTTTGTGGTTTTGATTTGATTTTGTTTTGGTCTTTTTTAAACCAGCAGATAAAACATAATGTTCTTAGTGATATGTTGGAAAAGCAGGAATACGAAATCAAGGTAGGGGTGCCTTGACGGACTCGGTCCATGGAGTATGAGACTCCATCTCGGGGTTGTGAGTTCAAGCCCCAAGTTGGGCATGGAGATTACTTAAACAAACAAATCAAGGTAAAAGTAATAATAATTGTTGGGCAAGAAAAAAAAATGCCTTTAAGATTTAAGACCATGGGTAAAATAATTGGTTTTCTTGACTTTAAGCCAATAACACTGTGCATTTTAGTGTTTGACCTCTAATCCCCCTTGAGAAATTCATGCCAATGATGCATGCCCATCTAGCAGGCTTCATTAAATTCAGGTATTCAAACACATTGTCTCCTTTCTGTGTTTTTTTCAGACTGGATTTTTGTGGGATTTAGACACTTACCCTGCAAGGTACTGTAGCTACAACTGTTTTCCTGCCTGCATCATTTTCTTTTTAGTTACCCTTAAGGGTAGGTGTGGGAGTAAAGCTACCTTGGGAACGAGTTGTACAGTATAGGCTGATCTCCATGCTCCCACTTGCTCTCCTTTGCTCAATGTACTGCATGTGTAGATGGACATTGCTGATAGGATAGCTTGGGGTTACTAGTTTTTGGGTACACATAAGGGAAGAATGCACTGGTTTGGTTGGAAGTTAAGTGTTTTGGAAATTGTGTCTAACTTTCCTTGCTTTTAGATGAATGTTTCTCTATAGAAAGTGACCCTTACAAGTGCCAGGTAGGTAAATCAATAACTCCTTGTGTGGTAGATTGTGTCTGGATTGTTAATAACAGATTGGACACAGCACTGCTCTGATAATAATAGTTTACTGTAAATTCAATCATAATTGGTTTGATATAGGTTTACTTTTTTTTTTTTTTTAAACTGTTTAACAGCTATGGCTGTAGGATTCTGTTGTTACTTTGTATCCTTTGTAAGAGAAAGGCCTAATATCAAGCAGTAACTTATGAAGTGCTTTCTGACACTGTAACCTTTTTGATTTAGAGGGAAATAGTGCTTTTGAAAGTAACAACTTTGCTTTCTGGAAGTGAACAAAACATATGGATGAATATTTTTAAAGAGTCCTTTTTTTTTTTTTGTAAGTTGCAATTTTATTTATTTATTTAAAGTTTATTTATTTACATAATTGCTATACCCAACATGGGGCTCAAACTCACAACCCCAAGATCAGGAGTTGCATGCTCTTCCGACTGAGCCAGCTGGGCGCCCCCTAGGTAAGTTGCAAATTTAGATTTCCATTTTAGATTTTATATTATGCCTAAAGATTAGGTTCTTGGCAGTGTAAGATCATATTGTAATAATCGGATTAAACACACACACATTCACTTGTGGAAGATATGGCAGATAAAAAATGGTGATAAGTAATAGTTGAAGCACAACTTACTGAGTTGGCTTTGCCCAATTACCCTGATATTGGCCAAGTGGAAACTTGTTTCCTGATGAATAGAATTTTTCAGAGATTACAAAAGTTGTTTCAGGTGTGACATATCCTAGACTTTATGCACACACCGCTCCTGGTTTGTTAGCCTCTCATAGAATATATTAACTTTAATTACTAGTATGTATGTATGTGTGTGTGTATATATGTGTGTGTATGTATATATATATATATCTATGTACACTTTTTTTTTTTTTTTTAAAGTACACTCTATGCCCACTGTGGGGCTTGAACTCGCAACCCTGAGATCAGGAGTTGCATGCTCTAGCTACTGAGTCAGCTAGGCACCCTGCTGTTATGTAATTGTTATGAGTAATATTACCACTACAATTTAAGTTTAGCAATTGCAGACAAAAAGAAAGTTCTACTTTTTAAAATTTTTACAAAATGTTTTTATTTATTTTTGAGAGAGACAGAAACAGAATGTGAGTGGGTTAGGGGCAGAGAGAGAGGGAGACACAGAATCCGAAGCAGGCTCCATGTTCTGTCAGCACAGAGCCCGACGCGGGGCTCGAACTCATGAGCTGTGAGATCATGACCTGAGCTGAACTTGGACACTCAATCTACTGAGCCACCCAGGCGCCCCAAGAAAGTTCTATTTTAATTGTTAATAATTGAAAATAGTTGAGGTAGACAAAATCTAATTTTGTGCAAATTGGTGTTTCCTACTGTATCAATTATTTCTTTTCTTTTTTTAAGTTTTATTTGTTTGAGAGAGACAGAGACACTGAGAGTGGGGGAGGGGCAGAGAGAGGGAGAGAGAGAATCCCAAGCAGGCTCAGTGCCACCACACATAGCCTGGGGTGGTGCTCAAACTCTTGGAACCATGAGATCATGACCTGAGCTGAAACCAAGAGTCAGACATTTAATCAACTGAGCCACATAGGTGCCTCTCAGTTATTTCTTTCTAAAATAACCCTGTCCTACATCCTGTGGATCTAT
The DNA here is from genome assembly GCF_016509475.1 of Prionailurus bengalensis. NCBI lineage: Eukaryota > Metazoa > Chordata > Mammalia > Carnivora > Felidae > Prionailurus > Prionailurus bengalensis. The sequence continues at coordinate 14,868,366 of NC_057361.1, forward strand.
CCTTCATTTAGCAAATACTTACTGGGTGTCTGCTGTGTACTAAACTATGATAGAGGTTGGATGGAGTGGTAGATGAAAGGTAAGGAGGCCTTGCCCTTAAAGAATTTATAGTCTTGAGTTGGAGTCACAGGGGAAGTATAAGGTACTATGGGATTATGTAACTGGGTAAGGCTTGGGATCTGTCCTGGGGGGAGCAGGCAGGAAGGCCACACTGAGGAGTTAACATTTAAGTGAGACCTAAAGGATGAGAAAGACGGTCTAGTAGGGGTAATAAATTTTCCTGGCAGAAGGTGCAAATGCCCTCAGGCAGGGTGAGAGAGAGAGAGAGAGAGAGAGAGAGAGAGAGAGAGAGACTTCTGAAAAACAACCTTTTAAAAACCTGAGAGAAATCCACAATGGCTGGAAAGTAGAGAAGCAGGTGATGAAGCAGAATTAGGCAGGGGCTAGGTCCTGAAGAGGCTTAGTAGGCTGTCTACTGGACTTTTTGAGCTTGTCCTAAGTCTCCTGGGAAGCTATTGAAGGTATGATATGAAATGAAATGCTCCTCACACCCAAAACAAAAACCAAGAGTTTTAGTTCAATGGAACCTTGATAATTTACCAAAAAGGCCATAATCTGTGCAAGGTAAAATATTCTTCCCTTATTTCAGTAAAATTTTTGCAGTTGCTTCTTTGATTGTCATCTGCGATACTCTTTTCATTGTTTTTGTAGAAATTACCTTTAATTTTTTAAAAGCTCCTTATATCCTTCACCATTCTGTTAACCTTATATAGGGATGTCATTTCTATTTATAACTGAGTTAAATTTTTTTCTGATAGTGTTAGCTCTCTTCCATATTTAAACTTAAAATTCCTCATTGCCCTCTTCCCCTTAATCTGCTCAAGGTATTTAATGTTTTAATGAAATGATTCATTAAATATGAGCATTAAATTTGCTTTATTGTTTAAAATTTTTTTTTAACATTTATTTATTATTGAGAGAGAGAGACAGAGCAGGAGCAGGGGAGGGGCAGAGAGAGAGGGAGACACAGAATCTGAAGCAGCCTCTAGGCTCTGAGCTGTCCGCACAGAGCTTGAAGCAGGGCTCAAACCCACGAACTGTGAGATCATGACCTGAGCTGAAGTCAGATGCTTAACAGACTGAGCCACCCAGGCGCCTCTATTCTGTCTTTTTTTTTTTTTTAAATACAATGTCTTAGGTTTAGTTTAATATTTCTCAGCATTTATGCTATTTCATATTTTATGAAATCTCATTTGGATACCTGTAATGTTTTTAGAGAATTTTATTACTATTGTGTAAGAGTATGAATATTTGGGAGCACCTGGGTGGCTCTGTCAGTTATGTGTGCTACTCTTGATTTCAGTTCAAGTCATGATTGTGAGATTGAGCCCTGCATTGGGCTCTGCGCTGACTGCTCGCATCCTGCTTGGGATTCTCTCTCTGCCCCTCCCCTGCTCACTCATGCTCCCTCTCTCTCTTTCCCTCTCTCTCTCAAAATAAATAAACATTAAAAAGGAAAAAAATAGGATTCTTTGGTCTAAGTACCATTTTTCAAATCTGGTTCACATACTGTGACCTTATCTTTTATATTAAACTGGTCTTTGTTGAGCTTCTTATGTTCAAGTGAGCTTATGTGTATAAAAGTGCTACAAAGGTTTTATTTTACATATGTTGATTTCTTTCTCCTACAGTTGGGTGTCCTTACATGCTCACTTCTTTTTTGGAAATCGTCAGCCATGCTAAATATTTACTTGCCTTTATGATTAAATAATGAGCACTTATTTAGGTTTTCCTTGGTGTAAAGTTGTTAGTTTGTGCCTGTATAGAATGCTGTTGTGCACTTTCACCATCCATATATACAAAGAATAGCCACAGCATCACTTCCTTCTTCAAGTATTTCCTTTGAAATTTATTTTGATATAGCCTCTAAATAGCTCACTTTGGCCCTGAGTTCTTAGGCTTTTCTGAACCATTCTGTACCTGCTCTGTGTTTTTTTTCCTTGTTGCTTTAATCACTTTTTTTCTTTTCCTGGTGCTGGTAACGTGAAGTTTGCAGTGGTTTTTGCATTACTTTCTTTGCTTCCTGTTCAGCCCAGGACATTTATTTTAGAGTTGCCTCATTTTAGATTTTAGAGTTTGGAAGTGATGTTTTTATGCTACTGGTTTCTCTACCATTCAAAGTGATTGTTCTTGATTTGGAATTGTGCTTTTGAGTCTGTCGTCCTGCCCACGGTTGGTAAAGTAAGGCCGTATTTGTTTTCGGTTGACTTTAAGATAGGGTGATGATTTGGGTATCTTGGTGTCAGCATCATGGTAGGTGATGGAGATACAAAGCCAGGCTGTGGTGTTGTGCTCTTAAGGAGTTTGTAATCCAGTAGAAGAGGCAGAAAGCCACCAGTAAAGTGCAGGATGATATGCATGTTCAGATGGAAATACAGGGTGCTGGTACTCTAGGCCAGAAGAGGTGCCCTTAGCGCAGACTTATGGGGACTGGGAAAGGCAGTGATTCTTGAGTGTGAAGAGTCTTAAAGGAGGCCCAGAATGTCAAGTGAAGGGAAGGGGTTTTCCCCTTAGACATGGGTCTAAGAACGAGCATATAAAATTGGGAAAATAGCAAGAAGTAACATGGATTTATTTATTGCATGCTTTGTTTTGATGCATTTACTTCATCTACATCCCAGGCTCTTGATTTTCTTTATAGCCATCTTTTGACTTTTCAGTTTTACATAGGAAAATACTATGTTTTATATATAGGAAATACTGAAACCAGGGATTTAAATAGGAATGGACCTTTGGTAAAATGGATAAGCAGATGGTATCCGTTTTCTACTGTAAGCTCCTACAGGCATGGTGTTGAGTTTTTTTTTTTTTTTTAAGAGAGAGAGAGAGTGAGCACGTGAGCAGGGGAGAGGGGCAGAGGGAGAGAAAGAGAGAAAGAAGAGAGAAGAGAGAGAGAGAGAGAATGAATCTTATGCAGCCCCCATAGTCAGCTCAGAGCCTGTCGCGGGGCCTGATCCCATGACCGTGGCTTCACACACCTCCAGATTATTGCTCATGTCTCTCAGATTGGGAGACTGATTTTATTTATTTATTTTTTTGAAGTTATCTCTATGCCCAACATGGAGCTTGAACTCACCACCCTGAGACCCCAAGATCAAGACTGGCATTCTCTACTGACTAAGCCAGCCAGGCACCCTGGGAGGCTGGTTTTAAATGTATTCCCATAGCAGGGTGCCTGGGTGGCTCAGTGGCTTAAGAGTCTGATTTTGGCTCAGGTCATGATCTCACAGTTGGTGAGTTTGAGTCCTGCGTCGGGCTTTCTGCTGGCGGAGAGCCTGCTTCAGATCCTGCGTCACCCTCTCTGCCTCTCCCCCACTTGCACGTGTGCTTGCTGTCTCTCCCAAAAATAAATAAAAACATAAAAACAAACAAATAAATAAATAAATGTGTTCCCATAGGGAGATAAAAATATGTGCCTTACAGAAAGGCCCTCTAGGGATGCAATGACTTCATCAAGGAATTCACTATACACTATTAGCTGGTTAATTAGATGAAGAGTTTTGTTTTTGTTTTTATTTTTTAGTTTTTTAAACATAACTTTAAAAAACAAGTTGATTTATTTCCGAGTAATCTGTACACCCATGTGGGGCTCGAACTCCTGACTCTGAGATCAAGAGTCACATGTTCTTCTGACTGAGCCATCCAGGTGCTCTTGTTTTTGTTTTTAAAGCATGCTGTCATAGACTTTTAAATACCGTCTCTGTCTACATTTTGGTAATTTCTTGTAATCTGGGTCCCACCTGCTCAGAAAACTCACATCCCCAGTCTGTTTTACAGGTAGGATACGGGCTTCTGACCTAGGTTTGAACAGTCATTTTAGACAGAGTGAGACTTGTATATGGAAGTGAGCCTTGTGAGGTGGCCATCATGTGTAGTTGAATTGATGGTCTAGTGATCATATTGACAGAGATGTTTTGATTTTTTTAAAAAGTTTTATTTATTTAATCTCTACACCCAAAATGAGTCCCAAACTCACAACCCCAAGGTCAAGAATAGCCATACTCTTCCTACTCACCTAACTAGGTATCCCTGATTTTTTTTTTTTTTTTTTTTTAAAGTAGTGGCAATTGCAGAGCTTATGGAATTCAGTCTCAAGTGATTTTGGTGCTGAGTAGTGGCAATAGATTTTTTTTGAGGGGAGGGTATTTATCTTCTGATATTTTCTGATCATGTGGGATTTGTGGTTAGATGTCTTATATTAATTTTGGAATATTTTCAGCCATTATCTCTTTAAATATTTCTTCTCTCCCATTCTCCTATTTCTGTGATTCCGTTTATCAATATGTTAGAAACTTTGATATTTTCCCCCAGCTCTTGAATGTTTTTGTTTGGTTTTTCACTCTGTTTTCTCTCAGTGTTTTGGTTGGGGTAATTTCTGCTAAGTTTCAAGTTCATGGATTCTTTGCTTGGCTGAGTTGAGTCTAGTGAAGAGCCTGTTGAAGGAACAACTCTTCATTTCTTTTAACTGTGTTTTTCATTTTTAGCACTTTTGTTTGCTTCTTACAGTTTCCATGTCTGGTCTGAATTACCCCTGATTTTGCATGTTGTTCTCTTTTAGGTTAGAGCTGTAAACATGTTACCCATAATATTTTAAATTTCGTTGTGGATATTTCCAAAATGTAATTCTGTATGTAGATCTGATATGTTCTTTGTCTTTTCTGAGTGTTGTTTTTTCTTTGCCTTTTCTTACGCCTTGTGATTTGTTTTCCTTGTTGCAAGCCTGATTTATTTTGTATAACAGTAAAGACTGAGGTACATAACTTTTATGTCTGTAAATGGGCATATCTTTCCTGTGCTAGGCCTTTGGTGTAGGGATTTGAGTTAGTCTAGTTAGGATTTGGGCTGGGTTTGAGTTTGCTTGTTGCTATGGTTACCCTTAGTGTACCTCAGGCTTCAGATTCTTGGTAGAGACAGTTTATGATTAGGGTGGGAGTTGGTTTATTTTGAGTTTCAGGTGTTCCTTTTGAACTGTGGTTTAGGGAGGGTCTCCTTATATGCCCTGTTCTTCTCCTGTCCCTCTGCCAGTAGTATTCTTACGTTTACTAGAAGTTGGTCACTGGAAGTTGGTTAGCTTGGAGGTGGGGAGTGATGGTGGGGTGTCATCTTTTGTTCTGGTTAAACCTCAGGTTTAGGCTTGCATCAGTGTCCCACAGTCTTGCCCCACCCTTAGCTATTGTGGTGGGCTCAGTGTGGAATCCTGCCCCTCTGCTAGGAGTAGGGTGCCCACCCCTTTCCCCAGCTGCAGTGAGTTTTTACCGATGGCGTAAGGGTAGAAGCACTTATTTGCCTTGGTGAGGGATTTTCTTCCTTCGTGGAGATAGGGAGAGAAGGATCTGGGTGTTTTCTTGGTTCTGAGGCACAGCTGCATTTCCCTTCCCCCAGGTCTGCATCACAATGGGTGTCCTCAGTGCCCTTTACTCTCTGTGAGTGCCTGGTGGGGTTGGTGGAGGAAGATCCTGCTGAAGGTTGGGGTCTCCCCAATTTCTGTGACCCCCTCAGTGATTTCACACTGTCCCTTCAGCTAAGCCACATCGGGTTTTTATCAACTTGCCAATTATTCTAGCTGCGCTCCTCTTATCAGTGTCCAGTTGCAGTCTACCCCAGGTGAGCACAAGGTTGTCTCCTTTCTCCTTGCAGGTACTGTCTCCCGAGATTTTGAGCCAGTTGGTTGTTCTCCGATGGGTTTAAAAAAAGTTATGAATTTGAAATTAGTCCAGGTATTTTTCATTGTAGGGGTGGGCAGCTGTATTCCTTCCAGCTTTCTTATTCTGGTGTGAAAGACAAGTTTGGTTACCCTTAAAATTTTAACATGCACATTTAACTAAGTCTAAACTTAATTATTATCCCTAACCTCCTGAATAAGGCAAAGATTTTAGAATGGCTTACCTTTTAACCCCCATCCCCTCTTCCATGTTAGTTATTTATACCTTAGTTTTGCTTAAGTCACCTTAAGCCTATATAAAAATAGTGTATGTTTACTCATCAACATGTTTTCCAAATTTCTTTCTTTTACCATTCTTCACCCCATTTCTTCATTGTGGGCTCAGTTTCCTTTTTCAAAAAGAATGTTTTGTGTAGTTCTTTCACTAAAAGCCTGTTAGTAATAGACTTGATCTTTGTATTTCTGAAAATCTTGACTTCACTTTTTCTCTTGAATGACTGTTGAGCTGGGTACAGAATTTATGTTGATAGTTATTTTCCCTCAGCACTTTGATGTTATTATCTTGTGTTTTGACAAGTCTTGTTAATGAGAAATCTTTAGTCAGTTCAGGTATAATTTCTTTGTATGTAGGTAATTATCTTTTCCCTTGGGATACCTGTAAGATTTTGCTCTTTGTTTTTGATCTGCCATTTTTTTGTGATCTTTCTACCTGTGGATTTGTTTTTATTCTGCTTTTATTTGGCATACTCCATCAGTCTGAAGACTCCTGATGCCTTCAGTTATTAAAAAAAAAAAACTTAGACTTTAGCTTTTAAATTTTTGCTTCCCATTTTCCATTTCTAGAACTATTTAGATAATGTGTTGTATCTTTTCATTGTATCCTCCCTGTTGCTTAAATTTGCTTTAGTGTTTTCCTTTTTTAAATTTCTGGGTGATTTCCTGACACCCATCTTGCAATTGACTAATTTCTCTTTACCTGTGTCTAGTCATTTGGTTAAACCATTACTTGAGAATTTTCATTAAAAACACTTGGCTATTTTTTTTAAATATAAAAATTACTGTGTTTGTACAAGTCTACTTTTAGGTTTTCATAAGGGCATTTTCTTGTTATTTCTTTGAACATTTGAAAATATAATTATGTTTGTCTCCTTTGGATTGTTGTAGTTCTTGAGGAGTGAGATCTCTGATTTGTTTGCCCACTCTCCCTCTAAGTTTTGCTTGTCAGAGTTTGCTACATTTGACACTTTGGGAATTATTTGCTTGTTCCTGGCTTGTGGGATGCTTCTTTTGAGTGGTTTTGCATTTGTCTCTGATGGGACTCTTTGGGGTCACTGTTCCAGGAGAGTTTTCCAACTATTCTGAGACAGATTTCTGAAATCCAGAGAGTGGTGTGAACTGGACTCCCTGTCTGTGGTGGAGCAAAGACTTGGGTTTTCCCTTTTGCTTTGGTCATTCCTACAACACACAGCCCTAGGCTTCTGTGTGTAAGTTTTCTTTTTGCTTTCTTTAAAAAAGGTAAAAAAAAATATTTATTTTTGAGAGTGAAAGGAGGAGTGCATGCATGCCTGCGTGGGGAAAGGGCAGAGAAAGAGGGGGACAGAAGATCTGAAGCAGGTTCTGTGCTGACAGCAGAGACCCCGATGCAGGGCTCAAACTCATGAACTGTGAGATGATGACCTGAGCCGAAGTTGGACTCTTAACTGAGCCACCCAGGCGCCCCTCTTTTTTTCTTATACATCCAAGGATAGCCCTTGGTATCTCTTGACTTTATGCTGGTGGTTCACTTCCAGCTTCTTTCCCATGCACAGACTTTAGGGATAACCTCTGGTTTCCTGGTCCCGATTAATCATTTGAATTTGTAGCCATTGGTTTAGACAGCAGGAGTGAGCAGGTCTTTGTCTTGTGACAAGGAAGAGAAAGGTCTTTGTCCTATGTTAAGGAAGAATCTCATTTAATAAGCCCTTGTTTATGCAGCCACTCCTTTCTATTCTGGTCTCCCTGTTGGTCAGGAAATAGTTCGTCCAGGTAAGAACTAGGAAGTAATTGCAACCACAGGCATCCTCTAAGTTGAATAGATTATTCACCAGAAGTGCATTTATACATTGGTTGTGTAGAACAGTTCATATTCTCTGATAGGAACTATGCATGTTATTTTAAAAAATGGGTTAGTTTCCCAGGTAACCCTTAGGAGTCTGTTCTTTTCATGATGTAGTTGAAATTCACATAGACATGTGAGCTCTTTGGGATTGTAGTCAGTATGTAGTAGGTGATTTTTAAAAAAATTTTTTTTTTTCAAAGTTTATTCATTTTTGGGACAGAGAGAGAGACAGAACATGAACGGGGGAGGGGCAGAGAGAGAGGGAGACACAGAATCGGAAACAGGCTCCAGGCTCTGAGCCATCAGCCCAGAGCCCGACGCGGGGCTCGAACTCACGGACCGCGAGATCGTGACCTGGCTGAAGTCGGACGCTTAACCGACTGCGCCACCCAGGCGCCCCATGTAGTAGGTGATTTTTGTGGGGAGGTGCATTTTAACATTCTCAGTGAGAGAGGGGAGTCTGGTAGTTACCAACCTGATTTGGTCTTCTCTGGTTGTGACCTGCCAGCTACCAGTGCCTGTTAATTGTTACAAATTCTGACCACTGGGGGCTCCTGGGTGGCTCAGTTGGTGAGGCGTTCAAATTCTGCTCAGGTTGTGATTGCGTCATGATCTCATGGTTCATGAGTTCGAGCCCCACATCGGGCTTTCTGCTGTCAGCATGGAGCCCCACTTCAGGTCCTCTGTCTACCTCTCTCTGCTGCTCCCCTGCCTATGTGCATGCACATGCTCTTTCTCTCAAAAATAAATGAACATTAAAAAAAAAAAGTCTGGCCACTGTTCTCAAACTTGCCATCAAATCATCTCCTTTCCTACTCAGCACACAACCTTGCCTCTGCTCCACTGAGAATATTGAGAGCCCTTTGGCAGGTTTTCTGCAGCTTCTGGCTCCATCTACAAATTTCTCAGTCCCTCTCTCTCCAGAGCTGTTGTTTTCCTCCTGTCTCAGAAGATGAGGTGCTTCTGTTCTTCCAGGCCAGTCCCTTGCCTGGTGCCCTCTGCTTCAGTGCTGCTGCTTTAGCAGTGTTTTTCCATCAGTTATTCCCCCTCTTCCTCCTCATCCTGTATCCCTGTAGCTCTCAACCATGGGCCTTTTTGCTCCACAGGGGACATTTTGCAATGCCTGAAGACATTTTTGGTTGTCACAACTTGGGGTGGGGGTGATGGTATGTATGCTCCTAGCATCTGGTGGGCGGAGGCCAGGGATGCTGCTAAACATCTTACAGTGCACGGCACAGCCTCCTCCCCGCCCCCCCCCCCCGCCCCCTCAGCAAAGAAATTATCTGTTCTAAAATGTTGTTGGTAGTGCTGAAGTTGAGTAACCTTGTTACATCCTTAGTCTCGCTTTTTGACTTCTTTGTTTTACTCTGATCTTATTCCTAAGGTTCTTGTCTTCGAAAACCCTCCCTAAACTGCTTAGGTCCCCTCCCCATTCCTATCTACCTAATCTTCTCCCCTTCTCCAGACTTCTGAGAGGGTGGTCTGTATGTAGTCTATCCATTTCTCATTCACTTCTCAAACTTCAGCTCTTGCTCTGTGACTTCCCACTCTCACGCTGTTTAAACTGTTTTTGCTGAGATCACCTGTGATCTCTTGTGTGCTCCATTTAGTAGATTCATTCAGTTCCAATTTTCCTTGACATTTCTGTTGCACCTGACACCGTTAATCACTATCTCCTTGAAGCAGTGTGTTCCCTTGGTGTCTGTGTTCTCCATGTCCTACTCTTACATTTCTTTGTCTACAAGCTCTGTTGGCTTGTCCCAGTCCAGTTACTCCTTATATACTGTTGTTACCTGGGTTTGACTTCTTGGCCAAGTGTAATCATAGGTCATTATCTCAATTACATCCAGAGTTTCACTTTGACTTATATGCAGGTGTTTTTCTAAATTCCTCCCCCATTTTTCCCTACAAGCTTCAGACTCCTTCTTAATGACCTTCTGGAAATCTACACCTCAGCATTCTTACAGGTACCTTGTACTGAGCATGTTTAATGTGAAGTACAGCATTCTTTCCTTGAACTTGTCCTCCTTAATTGAAGAAAAAAATCTCTTACTGGTTCCATCGTCCACTTAGTCTCCTAAGGTGGTTAGCTGGGTCTTGTCAGACTCTGGATACATTATCTAGAGTTGCTAATATGATACAAAATGTGATTATGATCATATCACTGATCTGCTTGAAAGCCTGCAACTGTGCTCTCTTGCTGACAGAAGGAGAAAGGATAGACTCAGTTCCCTTATATGGCTTGTCAGGTTCTCTTTGGTATGTTCTCTGCCTACCTACCTCTCCAGCCTCACATCCTTTCCCTGTCAGCCTCAAACACTATGCTCTGACAGGGAGAGCTCTCCATAAAATTCTGTTTCAAATGTGCTGTGTTTGCTTGTGCTCTCTCCTTTGTCTGGAACGCAGTGGTTTTCTGTAGAGTTGCTACCTCTGTGGATGGTGGGACTCCCTATTCCTCATGGAAGCTACAGTTAATTGGCACCTTTCTCCACTTCACTGGCCTCAATGTTATTGAATATTCTTTGTCTGAACTATGATTTTGGAGGTCCAGGACTGGGTAAATGGTGGCATTAGTCTCGCAGAAAGAGGACAGGGAATGGGTACGGGTAGTTTTTACAGCTTTTCAATTATGTGATTACTATTAAGCCATTTCTTTTCTTAGTCCCTGCTACCTGTAGTTTTATTATCTTTCAAGGATTCTTCTGGAAAAATGTATCTCTTGGAGGAGATATCTTTTATTGTCCTACACGAAGATGTGGGTGTTTCAGCTCTATTGGGCTTTGCCACCCATTCAAAAAAAATTTTTTAGGGGCGCCTGGGTGGCGCAGTCGGTTAAGCGTCCGACTTCAGCCAGGTCACCATCTCGCGGTCCATGAGTTTGAGCCCCGCGTCGGGCTCTGGGCTGATGGCTCAGAGCCTGGAGCCTGTTTCCGATTCTGTGTCTCCCTCTCTCTCTGCCCCTCCCCCGTTCATGCTCTGTCTCTCTCTGTCCCAAAAATAAACGTTGAAAAAAAAAAATTAAAAAAAAAATTTTTTTTTAAAGTAGGCTCCACACGCAGTGTGGGGCTTGAACTCACTATCCTGAGATTAAGAATGGCATGCTTTGCAACTGAGTCAGCCAGGTGCCCTTGCCACCTGTAAAATCTTAACCTGCTGCCTTGTAGCTCCTTAGAATTCCTCACTGATTTGCCTGCTGGGGGTACTTCCTGCATTCCCAGGGCCAGGGCTGCTCTGGGGTTTTGTTTTGTCCCCCCCCTCCCCCTTATTTAAGTGGATTTTAGTGTAGAAGGAAAGGTAAACATGTATTCGGTCAGCCATTTTGCAGCAGAACTTCACTACTCTGTACCTCATGTGGTTTCTCCTTTTTTTCCTCTATTGTAGACATCATGGTAAAGAATCTCTTTTATTATTAAATTTTATTTATTTGCAAAGAATGTCTTTTATTTTTGAAAAAAATTTTAAGTTTATTTATTTTGACAGAGAGAGTGAGAGTAAGTGGGGGAGGAGCAGAGAGAGAGGGAGGGGGAGAGAGAATCCTAAGCAGGGTCTTCATTGTTAGCGTGGAGCCCGTCGTGGGGCCCGAACTCACTGACTGTAAGATCATGACCTGAGCCGAAATCAAGAGTTAGACGCTTAACTGACTGAGCCATCCAGGGGCCCCAAGAATGTCTTTTAAAGTGAATCCTTGCATGTATCTTTGATCATGTTCTTAGGACACTAGTTGTAGATATCCCTTGAGAATCACTGGGGGTGGTGATAGATAACACTGACGAGATTGTGCCATACCTGTGAAGGTTGTGAAGCAAACACTGCTGAGTCACCTAAAGGAAAGGTTGCCAGTTAAAAATGTTTACTATTTTGGCCAACGTGATCAAATGGTTTCTCCTTATTGTTTATCGTTGGATTAAAAAAAAATACTTCTAAGATTGAACATTTACAAAATTTATTTATTGGCCATTTGTACTTTGTACATTTTCTTTTCGTGTTAAAGGCTTTAAAAAATTCTTTGTAGGGTTGACTCATTTCTTTGCTTTTAACATGAAATAAGCAAACACTACCAAATGTAAGATCCACTGCTCTTTCTTTCTTTAAAATGTTTATTTATTTGGGGTGCTTGGGTGGCTCAGTTGGTTAAACAACTTCGGCTCAGGTCACGATCTCACATCTCATGAGTTTGGCCCCGGTGTCGGGCTCTGTGCTGACAGCTCAGAGCCTGTAGCCTGCTTTAGATTCTGTGTTTCCCTCTCTGCTCCTGCTCTGCTCATGTACTCTCGCTCTCTCTCTCAAAAATGAATAAACATTAAAATAATAATAAAAAAAACCCTTTATTTATTTTGGGAGAGATGTGAGCTGGGAAGGGGCAGAAAGAGAGGGAGAAAGAATCCCAACTCTGTTGTCAGCACAGAGCCTGATGGTGGAGCTTGATCTCAGGCAACTGTGAGACCATGACCTGAGTCAGATACTTAACTGACTGAGCCACTCAGGTGCTGCTTACAATGTGGTTTTGACCAGATATCCTTTTTCTATCTCATTTCAGATGTATGAACTTCTGGGTTGTGAATTAATTAATTGGGTTGTTGTGATATCCAGTCAGTGAAATGGTAAACATGAAAGCACTTTGCAAATTATATAATATCATCATCAGCATTATTTATAATAATCCTTAAGTGTTTTTAACCAAATTTTGTTGGAATGTGCTCTCTTCTGTTGGCTCACACAACTGTAACCCCATACGTTTCCCCAGACCTAGTTCAGATCCACTTTCCTATGTAAAACATAACCTCTCCAGTCTAAAACAAGCACACTTTTCTTTGAACATTTATAGCCATTGTGACTTGTATGGTTTATTTGGTAATCATGAACCTGCATCGTCTAATCTTGCCTGTTGTCTTTTTTTTTAAGAATTTTTATTTTTAAGTAATCTTTACACCCAACATGGGCTCAAACTGACAACGCCGAGATCAAGAGTTGCATGCTCTCCTGACTGAGCCAGCCAGTTGCCACCAGTGTCCTCTGTCTTGTATGAACCGTACTCCTAGGCCATTCTATCTGTGTAGTGGGTCCAGTTTTGATTTCTTGAAAGTGGAGCAGTAATTTAGACAACTTATGAAACAGTCTAGTGCAGAATTTTAGATTTTAATAGCTTTTTCCTTTCTTTTTAAAACATTATCTAACTCATACCCAATTTGACATTTTTTTTTTTTTTCAAAGTAAACTCTGCCCCCAATGTGGGGCTCTAACTCCTGGCCCTGAAATCAAGCCAACCAGGTGCCCTGACAGTCACTTTTTTTTTTTTTGAGTTTATTTATTTATTTTGAGACAGAGCGAGTGAGAGCGCACATGTGCAAGTGGGGTCTGGGCAGAGGGAGAGGATGAGAGAGAATCCTCAGCAGGCTCCATGCCCAACAAGGAGCCCAGTGTGGGGCTCGATCTCATGATAGTGAGATCATGACCTGAGCTGAAATCAAGAGTCAGGCGCTTGACTGACTGAGCCACCCAGGTGCCCCAGTCACATTTAAAAAAAATTTTTTTTAATGTTTATTTTATTTTTGAGACAGAGAGATAGAGCATGAGTGGGGGAGGGGCAGAGAGAGAGACACACAAACTGAAGCAGGCTCCAGGCTCTGAGCTGTCAGCACAGAGCCCGATGTGGGGCTCGAACTCGCAAGGCTCAAACTCATGAACTGCGAGATCATGACCTGAGCTGAAGTCAGATGCTTAACCAACTGAGCCACCTAGGCGCCCCTCCCCCACTCACATTTTTAAAGTGACCCATCACCTTTATCACATCTTACCAAAGCATCCAACCTAATTTTCACAGCAACTGCAACTTTCTTTTAATTGGTTTATATATTAGTTAGTTGAAAACCATGCAATGGCTATTAGAAGAGGAGTTGATGTCGTTTTGGGGAAGAAATGCAACTGACTTTTGAATGCTAAGCATGCAGCAGCTCCATTTCAGGGAGCAGAAGTGTGAAGTTGAACTAAACAGTTATTAGCCAAAAACATTGGTGCAGTTGGCATTAGCCAGTCTGTTTCACAGAAGTAATGGGGAGTTGGTAACTGTTAGGTCTGTTAAGAGAAATGCTGGAGGCCAATATGGCTTGAGCGCAACGGTGCAAATGGGCTTTTGTAATACATTTATACTTTTCAGAAAGTCCATTTTCCATGAATAACACATTTTTAAAAACAATATAACAAAGATAACTGAATTATTTAGAGTGCCTGGAGAAAATAACTCTGTACAAATAAGATTGCCATGAAACCTTTTCCCCAAATAGAGTTTTCCTTTTCTCCTGGACATAGATAGTTTCTACCTCTTCTGGGCATGTAAAACATCTTGCATATACCTTTTTTACATTTCTCACATATAGTTAATTCACCTCTTTGCCTCTTCCACAGGCTCTTCCTTTGAGGAACTTTTGCATACCATGTCTGATCCATAGTTGGTGCCCAACAAATTGAATGGAGAAGTTCTGGCCATTTAAACAGATGGTACAACCCAATCTTGCTGGGAGATACCATTTTCATTGATGTGCTATAAGAAAATAAGCCATTAGTATCTATAAATTTAGTTCAGAAAATATTTTAGTATAATTATACTCAACTGAGTATGTTATATTCCATACGTGCAATGTACTGTACTATGTCTACAAAGGCACTGAGTTTAATAATACATGGTTCTTGGGGCGCCTCAGTGGCTCAGTCAGTTAAGTGTCCAACTTTGGCTCAGGTCATGATCTGATGCTTGTGAGTTTGAGCCCCGGGTCGGGCTCTGTACTGAAGGCTTAGAGCCTGGAGCCTGCTTCACATTCTGTGTCTCCCTCTCTCTCTGCTTCTCCCCTGCTTGTGATCTGTCTCTGTTTCTCAAAAATAAATAAACATTAAAAAAATTAAAATAATACTGGTTCTTGTCTGTGGACATGTATTTTAGTAGTACCGTGGGACTATATGGAGAGGAAAGAGTAATTAGAGGCTGGAGGAATTTGTGCAGTGTTCAAGGTAGATAGTACCTGAATTGGGCTGTGAATGCTAACACGAGTTAGAGCTTTGAAGCACATATTTATTGCTTTATGGCATTTGGATGGTAGTCTGGATGTCCTTAAAACTCTTCTTGCTTTTTTTCTGTCACACGCTCCCAGTCTTCCTCCTCCTGTTTCTAGCCTTCTTCCCCTGCAGTATCTTTGCTTTATTTAACATTCTGCCTTTGGCCACTTTCCTCTTTCTGCCCTGGTGTAGTGCTTTATTGTTTTAACCCTAACCCTGAACTTCTGGAAATAATGCTTTTGTCTCTTCTGCACATTCACACCACTTCATCATTGTTCCTCTTATAGCATTTCTCCTCTCTCTCTCTCTGCACTATAGTTATATATGTACATACCCTCTACTGGACTGTAACTTCTGTGAGCAAGTTGCATCTTTGTAGTTCTAAAAGTATCTAGTATATAGTTTTTTAAGTAGTAAGTACCACATTATCTTTTAAATTTAGCTTCTTTCCCCAAACTCAGCGCCTCTTTCAGACATTCTTTTTTCTGTTCATGGTCCTAGAGTTCTGCCTTTAATTCCACATTCTGGTCAGGAAGTTCTGCTGCTTCTGTCTTCAAAATGTTATTTGTAGCCACACCATTCCTATCACTTTCATCAATGCATGCCAGTCAAAAAAAAAAAAAAAAAAAAAACAACAAACCAAATACAGAGTGCATGTTATATCTGTATAGGTGCTAGAAATACAAGTATTACAGATTAGTCCTTGCTGTAAGAATACCAGCGGGAAAGAGAGAGTTCATCTGGCACTTTTTTGAGACCGTGTTTATTGAACACTTCTTTGTGCTGGGTGCTGTTGTAGCATGAATGTATTATGGAGTCCTTTTCTACAGGCTGCTCAACTCCAGGGGGAAGAGGCCTAGAAAACAACAGCTCCTGGATATCCTCTGTTCTAATGTGCATTTTCCTCCCAGGCTTTAGCATTTCTGAAATCCAGATGAGTCTTAAGCCAGGCATGTATGGTTTAATATAGTTTTTTATTCTCCTTTCAAGAGCTTTTAAATTGATGGTGTTTACGACTAGTAGAACCTTATAGTTGAGGAACTGTACTGTATATCAATGGTAAGTATTATGATAGAAGTATGTGTGGAATTGTGCTGTCAAATATGGTAGCTTATAGCCACATGTGGGTACTTAAACTGTAATTAGACATTAAATTGATTAAATTTAAGGTTAATTAAATAAAATGAAGATTTGGTTCTTCAGTCGCACTAGCCACAATTCCAGTACCCAGTTGTTTGATTAGTGGGTCCTGTATTGGACAGTGTAGGTATAGAATATCTCCACCATTGCAGAATGTTTATGATTATAACTGTGGAGTGTGGTTCCACAGTTACACCTGGGGAGTTGTGGAGTTGGAGAAGCTTTAGGCATTTACTTGCTGGCATTGCTCTCATATGTATTTCTTCTTTCAAGGATGTCAGGGAACTTGTCTTTTCTTTGTTTTCTTCTGTGTTTCTTTGGTTTTACCTCAGGGCATAGGATAGTGAGTAGTAGGTACCCAGAAAAAAACAACTGGAGTTGTTTAACTGGAGTTGAAGAGTTTGGATAAAAGGGGAAAGCCTCTGCATTTTCCCCTACAGGAGGTAGCTTCGTTGGTTTTATTCAGTGTATCCTGGTGTCCTTTTTTAAAGGGGGATTTTGTTTTAAAGCAGAGTACTTATTTTTATTCCTCTCCACTTTATTGAGATATAATTTACAAATAAAATTGTATATAATGAAAGTGTGCCATGTGATGATATATGTATGCATTGTGACGTGATGACCGCAGTCAAGTTAATTAACACATCCGTCACTTCGCAGTTCCTTGGTTTGTTTGTTTTTTGTTTTGGTGAGCATGCTTAAGATCTCTCTCAGCAAATTTCAGGTATACAATATAGTATTATTAACCAAAGTAACCATGCTGTACACTGGACCTTCAGAGCTTATTTATCTTATAACTGAAAGTTTGTATGCTTGGGCCAACATGTTTCCATTTCCCTACCCCCTGGCAATCACTGTTCTTCTCTGTTTCTACAAACTTAACTTTTTTTTTTTTTTTTTTTTAAAGATTCCACGTATAAGTGATACCATACGGTATTGTCTTTCTCCGGCTTATTTCACTTAGTATTATGCCCACTACGTTCATCCAGATTGTTGCAAACTGCAGAATTTCCTCCTGCCCCCTTCCCTCTCTTTTATTTATTTCCTAAAAGGTTTCTTAATGTTTATTTATTTTTGAAAGACAGAGCACAAGCGGGGGAGGGGTGGAGAGCAAGGGAGACATAGAATCCAAAGCAGACTCCAGGCAGCCTGATGTGGGGCTTGAACCCACCAAGCACGAGATCATGACCTGAGTGGTTGGACACTTCAGTCTGACTGAGCCACCCAGGTGCCCCTACCCCCTCTTTTAAATAGCTGAATACTACTCCACTGTATATACACACCATTAAAGAAAAAAAATTATTCTTTAAAAAAATTTTTTTTTAATGTTTATTTATTTTTGACAGAGAGACAGAGCATGAGCGGGGGAGGGGCAGAGAGAGAGGGAGACACGGAATCGGAAGCAGGCTCCAGGCTCCAAGCTGTCAGCACAGAGCCTGATGTGGGGCTTGAACTCATACTGCGAGATCATGACCTGAGCCGAAGTCAGACGCTCAACCGACTGAGCCACCCAAGCGCCGCCCCCCCCACCAAAAAAATTATTCTTCAGAGAGAGTGAGCATGTGAGCAGGGGAGGGGCAGAGAGAGAGGAAAAGAGAGAATCCCAAGCAGGCTCTGCACTGTCAGCGTGGAGCCTGATGTGAGGCTCCAACTCATGAACCGTACCCCATTTTCTTTATCCATTCATCCACTGATAGATGTTTAGGTTG
The DNA here is from genome assembly GCF_016509475.1 of Prionailurus bengalensis. NCBI lineage: Eukaryota > Metazoa > Chordata > Mammalia > Carnivora > Felidae > Prionailurus > Prionailurus bengalensis. The sequence continues at coordinate 14,886,082 of NC_057361.1, forward strand.
TTTCCATATCTTGGCTATTTAAGTAATGCTACAGTGAACATGGGAATGTAGATATCTCTTCAAGGTACTAATTTTGCTTCCTTTGGATATACACCCAGAAGTGAGATTACTGGATTGTATAGTAGTTCTATTTTTAATTTTTTTTTTGAGGATTTGGAGGATTTTTTTTTTAATGTTTATTTATTTTTGAGGAGAGGGAGGGACAGAGAAAGAGGGAGACAGAGGATCCAAAGCAGGCTCCGTGCTGACAGTAGACAGCCTGATGTGGGGTTCCAACTCATGCACTGTGAGATGATGACCTGAGTTTTAAGCCAGACGCTTAACCTACTGAGCCACCCAGGTGCCCCAGGATTTGGAGGATTTTTAAAAGAAATTTCATCATATTGAAATTATTATCTTACCACTTAGCAAGTGGGTTTCAGCAGGTGACCCGTTCTGTTAGAAGGCTATGGTTTGATGGGATGCACTCCAGTGAAAATTTTCAGGTTTCTAATTTTGGTATTTGCAGTACTACATGTCATTTCTCAGGGAAGATATAATTGGACATGATAGATAGAAACATTTCTGTGAACCGTTCACTCCCATGGATTTCTCAGTGAGAGTGGTTTTGCACTGATTGCTGCAAAAGTTTCCTGAATCTTTTTTTTCCATTTTATGGAAAACTCAATTTTATGGTAAAACACAATTTATCCGTTTCTTGTTAATGGATATTTAGGTGGTTTCTTGGTTTTGGCTAATGCAAATAAACTATTATGTACGTCTTTTTGTGGGCAGATGCTTTCATTTCTCTTGGGTACACACCTAGGAGGAAAATTGCTAAGCCATAGCATATGTACATAATACCAAACAACTTTCTAAAGTAGCTATACCAGTTTATGTTTCTTTCTTTTTGATGCCACACAAAAGATTAAAGTTTGTCATCTAGGTATATTTACTGTCTAAGTGTTCTATTTCCCCCAAGCCTGTGTGAGTTAAGTCATTAATCACTACATGTCATGAACCCTTGGGGTCATTTCCAAATAAATCTGAAAATAATACAAATCTTTCATATCGTTCAGATGGCCCTAAAAGAGTACAAAAACTAAGCATTCTGCCTTCCTTTGCTAACAATCTTGATTGACTTTTAAGACACATAGTTCTTTGAAGAAACTGGTTCTTGCCTTTGTAAATTGTTTTGAGTGCTGTTTCCCTGTTGCTGTCTGCTGTGGGAACTAGTGTACTTTGCATGGCATCGATAGCTACTGTTTGAGGGCCTACAGTGTGAAGTTTGTAGTTGAATAAAGAACAAGATCCTTTTGAAATGCTCTTAGTTCAATTCAGAAAGTTTCAAACTGAGTTCTTGATACTTGCAAGGTTCTGTCCTAGGCATCTCCATATCTAAAGAAAGACCCACAAGGATGCGTCTCTAAACCTCACAATCCTAGTCTAATGGATATAGGAGACACACATAATGATACAAGACCAAATATATTGTCACTAGAGTTATAAATAAAGTGCTGTGGGACCTCCATATCACAGCATATCACTTCTTAGCTTGGGTTGCAGAGAGAGGAAGGTACCATGTTTGGCTTTGTGTGTGGGGTGCAGCGTTGGTGTATGAAGTCAATCTTGAAAGGATTTCAGTTGCTGTGGTTTGCATGCCAGGGGAAGGGAATTGCTTGATGGAGTCATGGAGCAGGAAAGTTTAGAGTTCTTCTTTGGCTTACAATGGAGTAAAAACCTATTGTTTTTTATTTTATTTTGTTTTATTAAAAAAAAAATTTTAAAGACTATTAATTTTGAGAGAGAGAGACAGTGTGAGCAGGGGAGCTGCAGAGAGAGAGGGAGAGAGAATCCTAAGCAGGCTCTGCACTGCTAGCACAGAACCCGATGCGAGGCTCGAACCCACGAACTGTGAGATCATGACCTGAGCCAAAACCACCTGAGCTACCCAGCCCCCCCCCCCAATAAACCCATTGTAAGTTGAAAATATTTTAAGTAGGAAATGCATTTAATACCTAACCTACACCGAACATCATAGCTTAACTAGCCTACCTTAAATGTGCTCAAAACACTTATATTAGCCTACAGTTGGGTAAAGTCATTGAACACAAAACCTATTTTATAATAAAGTGTTGAATATCTCATTAATACTGTACTGCAAGTGGAAAACAGAATGGTTGTATCGGTTTGTGGACCCTTGTGATCACATGGCTGATTAGGAGCTGTGGCTTGCTGTAGCTGCCTAGTATTATGAGAGTATCATACCACATATTGCTAGCCCAGGAAAAGATCAAAATTCAAAGTACACTTTTTACTGAATTTGGATTGCTTTTGTAAAGTTGAAAAATCATAAGTTGAATTGTTGTCAGTTGGGGGCCATCTATAATTTATACCAAGTGGTTCTTGGAGTATGATCCCTAAACTGACAGCATTAGCATCACATTCAGGCTTACTGAACTAGAAACTCTGGGAGTTGATCCTAGAAATGTGGGTTTTAACAAACTGTCCAGGTGATTGTGATGTACTAAAATCTGCGAACCACTGGTCTACCCTTGATTGGTCAGAGAATAGTCAGTTGCCTTTTGGTTGGAGAGTAAGGTTTAAGAAAGGTAGTAGATGAGAATAAGAAGGCTGGATTATAGCAGGGACCTTGAATACTAGAGTGTGAGTGTGCAGGGGCTGGGGAATCATTTTAGTTAAGGGACATCCTGGGAGCTTACTTTAGGGAGAGTAGGCTGGCAGACTTTTATTTATTTGTTTACTTTTTAAAAATAATTTATTTATTTTTGAGACAGAGAAAGAGCATGAGCAGGGGAGGAGCAGAGATAGAGGGAGCCACAGAATTTGAAGCAGACTCCAGGCTCTGAGCTCTCAGCACACAGCCTGATGCGGGGCTTGAACTCACGAACCGTGAGATCATGACCTGAGCCAAAGTCAGATGCTTAACCAACTGAGCCACCCAGGCGCCCCTGTTTGTTTATTTTCTTTTCATGACAACTGTTATTTGATTTTTATTATCTTTTTTTGAGTATAGTTGACATACAATGTTACATTAGTATGTGTACAATTTAGTGATTTGACAAGTTTATACATTATGCTATATTCACAACAAGTTTAGCTATCATCTGTCCTGTTATGTTGCTATTACAATATCATTGACTGTGTTTCTTATGTTGTGCCTTTTATTCTTGTGACTTATTTATTCCATAACTGGAAAGCTTGTTATCTCCCTCTCTCCTTTCCCCATTTTGCTCAAGCCCTCTCCACCCCCTTCTGGCAACCATCAGTTTGTTTTCTGCAATGATAGGTCTGATTCTTCTTTTTTTTTTTAGCCTCATTTATGAGTGCTCATAATGGTATTTATCTTTCTCAGTCGGAATCATTTCACTTAGTGTAATACCCTCTAGGTCCATCTGTGTTGTCTCAAATGGCATGATATCACCATTTTTTTGTGGCTGTGTAATATTCTAGTGTTGTGTGTGTGTGTGTGTGTACACAACATTTTCCCTATCCATTTACCTATTGATGGACATATAGGTTGCTTCCATATTTTGGCTATTGTGCATAATGCTGCAATAAACGTAGTGGTGCATATCTTTTTGAATTGTTTTCATTTTCTTTGGGTAAATACCCAGTAGTAGAATTCTTGGATCATATGGTATTTCTATTTTTAATTTTTTGAGCAACCTCCATATTATTTTCCACGATGGCTGCACCAATTTGCATTCCCACCAACAGTGTACAAGGGTTCCTTTTTCTCTACATCTTTTCTAATACTTGTTATTTTTTTCTCATTTTGATTTTAGCCATTCTAACTAGTGTCAGGTGATATCTCATTGTGGTTTTGATTTGCATTTCCCTGATTAGTAATGTTGAGCATCTGTAAGCTGACACACTTTTATAGGGTGAATTAAAACTAAAAGATATTGGAGGGGCGTTTGGGTGGCTCAGTTGGTTAAGTGTGTGACTCTTGATTGCAGCTCAGTTCATGATCTCAGTTTTGTTAGTTCAAGCCCCACGTTGGGCTCTGCACTGGTGGTGTGGAGCCTGCTTGGGATTCTCTTACTCTCTCTCTCTCTCTCTCTCTCTCTCTGCTCCTTCCCTGCCTGCCCTCTTTGTCTCGCTCACAATAAATAAACTTAAAAAAAAAAAAAGATACTGGAAGCTGTGAGGTAAATTAAAGGGAGGAGTCATCTTGGGAATTGAAAGGAGACTGCTGCTGAGGAGTGATATGGCTGGGCCTTTATAGCCAGCTGGGTAAGTGTCCAGACAGAGGCAATGGTCTGAGAAGAAGCTGAGGCATTGAACCTGGTGCTAGGTGAGAGCATAGTGGTGCCTCCTGATGTAGTGTAGGCAGAAGGTGGAGATGCCACGTGGTACAGGAAGTAGGGTATGGAGGAAGATCATTTTTTCTAAAAATGGATAGCTTCTTCTCTTGATTGATACAGACCCATCACAAGAAATTTAGACACTCTAGGGAAGGTGAAGAAGAAAGCAAAATCCCCTCAAATGCCACATTAGAAGCAGTACATTTTTCTGTTTAAATATTAGAGTATCGATTTAAATTTAGTTTTGTATACATGGAATTATACAGTTTTGAAAACAAAATTCCTTAGGCAAGTTAAATTGATTTTGAACACCTGCCAATGTTTCACATATGAAAGATTATATACAGGTTAATGTATGTTTAGAAATTGATGGATTTTGTATATTGGAAACCATGTTTATAGGAGCAGCTAGTTGGTAAAGTTGGCAATTTCATTTCACATGGTCATAAAAACATCTTCTCCATATCAGGTGTTACAGAGGAAATCTATGGTGAAACAGTATGAGATGTTCTGTTTGCCAACATCAGTCTTGGAAGAAGAACCCCAACTATATTGAAGATGAAACATTATGGCACTTATTAGAATAACAAAGTTATTCTGGTGTCTTAGAAGAATCAATTAGTATTGGGCATAACATGGTCTCATACATAGGAACTCAATACCAAGTTACACAATTTTCCTTTTTTTTCATTATTACTATTTTTAAATAGTAAAGCACTTCTATTTTTTGTTGTTGTTGTTTTGTTTTGAGAGAAAGAGGGCGCAAGTGAGTGAGGGACAGAGAGAGAATCCCATAAGGATCAGGAAGAGAGAGAAGCCGGGCTCCTGAAGCAGGGCTTGTGTTTTACCCAAAGTGGGGCTCATGGTTTTACCCAAAGTGGGGCTCATGGTTTACCTGAGGTGTGGCTTGAGCTCACCCGAAGTGGGATTCGAACTCACAAACCATGAGATCATGACCTGAGCCGAAGTCAGATGCTAAACCGACTGAGCCACTCAGGCGCCCCCCAAATTCTCCTCTTAAATAGGCAGCTAAATACCAGTGAATTTCCTAAGCAACAAGTGAAGTTGTGGAATACAGTTTGCTCATTTGTTTTTGTGAAAAAAATTTTTTTCATTCACAGAATATACCATGTTCTATACCGTGATTATTTAAGATATTATAGCTCTTCTATATCAGTAAATATAGTTATATAATTTTAAAACTTTTTAAAAAGTTTTGAGATAGCATGAGTGGGGGAGGGGTGGAGAGAGAGAGAGAGAGAGAGAGAGATCGAGAATGAGAGAATGAGAGAATGAATCCTAAGCAGGCTCAGCCGTCAGTGTGGAGCTCTGATGTGGGGCTCAAACCCGCAAATGTTAGGTCATGACCTGAGCTGAAACCAAGAGTCGACACTTAATCGACTGAGCCACCTAGGCGCCCCTAGTTAAATAATTTTAATAGTGGCATGATTCTGTGACGTCGTTTACTTTATCAATCCTACATTGACAACATTGGGGTTTTTTTTATTGTTGATTATTGTGAACAGCACTGCTGCAGTATACAACTAGTATACAACCTTTGTAGTATCCATTTTTGCCCATTTGATATTCTCCTTAGCATAAATCTCTAGTAGTAGATGGGTTTTTAAATCCAGTGGTACTCATAAATTTAAAATATTGATACTTATTGCCAGATTACCCTCCAGCAACCTTTATATTCCTACCTGCAATGAATGAATTCACCTATTCCCATACCTGTGAAAGAACATGTTTGTTACTGTAATCATTACCAGCATATTAGGTTAAAAATGATTTCACTGTGTCTCTTTTTTTATTTAATTGGTTACTAGTGAGAGTGAACGGCTTTTCATAGATTTATTAGGTATTTATATTTGTTTTGTTAAAGGCCTGTTTATATCTGTCTTTTTGTAAGAAAATTTGTAAGACGCTAACCACAATTCTGGGGTCGTTCCAACTTCAGATCATCAACAAGGATTCTTTACCACATTCCAGTGTGTGTGTGTGTGTGTGTGTGTGTGTGTGTGTATTGTGCATTGTGTATTTCCAACACTACCAAGCAGTTGTCTAGACACCACCTGGGTGTTCTAGAATTCAACTCCATTCTGACACTATCTACCTGGAGATACCATTAGATTCCATAGAGTAAGGGCTCAGTCCTACAAGATTACCGCCGTGTGCCCCACCATAATCCCCTTCTGAGGACAATCCAAGTTCAGGTATGGTCACTTGGGCTTCTGACTGACTGGCTGTTGATTGGAAGTTACAATCTTTGTCTCATTTTTTTTTTTTTTTATTTTGTAAATCAGGAGGTATACATACTCACCCTTTGACTTTTTAAACTATTTTGTAGTGAAGCGTGATAAACAGTTAACAAGGTATATGAGACATCAGTGAACACCACAGTGTATTTTTCACAAAGCCAACACTTCTGTAACTTGATCCAGGTAAAGACCTAAACCTTGTAAATCTCTAAAAGTTAGTGGTATATCAAGGGCTGGGAGTGATGGGTATGGTCTGCTCCAGGTTCAGACAATAATTGAGTGCATTTTCTATAGAGAATTTAAAAACAATACAATTTATTGACTAAAAGTTGGTCTGTTTTTTATCATTATCGTGTGTTGACCATTTTAAATTTCTTAAAAAAAATTGTTTTTAAATGTTTATTTTTGAGAGAGAGAGAGCGAGCCTGAGCAGGGGAGGGGCAGAGAGAGAGGGAGACACAGAGAAGCAGGCTTTAGAATCTGAAGCTATCAGCACAGAGCCCGCCGCAGGGCTTGAACTCATAAACCATGAGATCATGACCTGAGCTGAAGTTGGTGCCCCCTGTTGACCATTTTAAAAAACTGTATAATAATATCTGCTTTGCTTTGTGGCTTACCTTGCCATTCTTTTTTTGGTGAACAGAAGTTATTAATTTTAATACAGTCCAGTTTATCTGTGCTGTCCTTTATGGTTGGTGCTTGTATGTACAAAGAAATATTAGTCTACATTATCTTTTAGGAGCTTTATGTTTTCACTTTTCGATTCAGATCTAGAACATACCTGAAATTAATGTTTATGTATGTTATGAGGTAGAGGTTAAGTTTGATTTTGTTTTCCTTATGCATATCCAAATGACTTAGCACCATTTATTGGCAAAGATTGAACTTGACTCTCTGGTCTGTGATGCCAACTTTGTTGTACAACAAGCATCCATTCATTTCATATATAATTTATTTCTGTGCTTTCTGTTCTTTCCTTTCATCCATTTGCCTAATATAGTGTCTTAATGACTGTGCTTTATATTTATAATAAGTCCTGATACCTGAAGAGAAAGTCTTTGTGTTCTTGTTCAAGAGTGTCTTGTTTTCCTTGGCTGCTTGCATTTCTAAATACATTTTTGAATAAGCCTGCAAATTTCCATTAAAAAATTTGTTCAGGGGCGCCTGGGTGGCTCAGTCGGTTGAGCGTCCAACTTCAGCTCAGGTCATGATCTCGCGGTATGAGTTCAAGCCCCGCATCAGGGTCTGTGCTGACAGCTCGGAGCCTGGAGCCTGCTTTGGATTCTGTGTCTCCCTCTCTCTCTGCCCCTCCCCGGCTCATGCTCTGTCTCTCTCATTCTCAAAAATGAATAAATGTTAAAAAAAAAAAAAAAAAAAAAACTTGTTCAGATTGAGGTTGTATTGGGTCTCTAGATCAATTTGGATAGAATTGACATCTTTAAGTATGGTAAGTCTCTGGGGCGCCTGGGTGGCGCAGTCGGTTAAGCGTCCGACTTCAGCCAGGTCACGATCTCGCGGTCCGTGAGTTCGAGCCCCGCGTCAGGCTCGGGGCTGATGGCTCGGGGCCTGGAGCCTGTTTCCGATTCTGTGTCTCCCTCTCTCTCTGTCCCTCCCCCGTTCATGCTCTGTCTCTCTCTGTCCTAAAAATAAATAAACGTTGAAAAAAAAAAAAAGTATGGTAAGTCTCAAGAACATGGAATATCCCTTTACTTATTAGGTTTCCTTTAATTTTTTTTTTCTTTTTTTTTATTTTATTTTTTTTAATTTTTTTTTTTCAACGTTTATTTATTTTTGGGACAGAGAGAGACAGAGCATGAACGGGGAAGGGGCAGAGAGAGAGGGAGACACAGAATCAGAAACAGGCTCCAGGCTCTGAGCCATCAGCCCAGAGCCCGATGCGGGGCTCGAACTCACGTACCGCGAGATCGTGACCTGGCTGAAGTCGGATGCTTAACCAACTGCGCCACCCAGGCGCCCCAGGTTTCCTTTAATTTTGTAATATACTGTTTTCTACAGCTTTCTGTGTAAAGGTTTTCCACTTTTCGTTTACTTCTAGAAATTTGATATATATATATTTTTAAATTTTTTTTTAATGTTTATTTTTGACAGAGACAGAGCATGAGTGGGAGAGGGGCAGAGAGAGAGGGAGACACAGAATCCAAAGCAGGCTCCAGGCTCTGAGCTATCAGCACAGAGCCTGACACGGGGCTCGATTTCACGAACCTCAAGATCATGACCTGAGCCGAAGTCAGATGCTTAACCGACTGAGCCACCCAGGCGCCCCCGATATATATATTTTTAAATTTATTTAAACAGTGTCTACACCCCGTGTGGGGCTCGAACTCACGGCCCTGAGATCACGAGCCACATGCTCTACCGACTGAGCCAGCCAGGCACCCAGAAATTTGGTATTTTTTGATGGTATTGTAAATGGTATTAAAAATTCATTTTCTAACTTTATTGCTGGTATATATAAATAAATTGATTTTTGAATATTAACTTTTATATCCCTCAGCTTTGATACTCATTTTTTTCTCATAGTTTATTTGTAGATTATTTTGGATTTTCTATATGTGTAGTCTGTGACTAGTGATAGTTTTTTCCCTTCATTCTCAGTTGTCATTTTTTTGCCCAGCTTTCTGTTTGTAGTGGAAGGGTTTGCCTGAATTATACAGTCAGCATTATTGGAAGCAAAAATTCTTCCTAAATGAAAAATTAAAACTATTTCCCATTCTCATGACTGAATTATCTTTGAATTTAACCCCAAAAGTCATGAGGCCCAGTGAAAGGTAATAGTATCTTTTGAGACATCATAAATGTTCCTAAGGCCTGTATAAACAAATTTTATGAAATCTTTAAATGTTTAGAATTTAATTGTGATGGTGATAACTCTTGATGTATCCCAAGGACTTGTGTATATATGAAAGCTTATAAGTAATTTAAAGAATTCCTCGAAGTAGTAGAGTCACAGGGTACTTCTGATGTACTAATTTTTCTTAAGCATCATCTTAGAAGTTGTGTACCAGAAATAGCCCAGGGAGTTCTCCACTTCTGCAGAGGGCATTGGCTTGCTCAGGTAGTGCTGTGTGGTGCCAACAGAGATAACTGTGGGAAGAACTCTTGAAACTGTGTGGGGAGAGAAGTGGCATATGGGGGTCAGTGTGGGCAAGTGCCACATAGTGTTTCATAGAGGAAAATTCCAAGTTAACTACTTGGTGGACTGATTGCAACTGAGGTATCGGAGTTTTGTTGTAGTTTGTTCTCTGGCACTGTTACACATGCTTGTGTGAGCTGCGGGATTCTGTGGGCTTCTATCATCAAGGGAGTCAACAGATGTTGATCAAGCTTGGGAAAGTGATTACCACTTCAGTCAACTTTTGCAGGGACATCTCCATGGGGGAGTCTGTGTCATCCTGGTTCTGGAATATTAACAGTAACATAATGGAGCTGTAGGGATGGACCAGCAAAAAAGGCACTTATAATGAACAAGGGTTCTATTGACTGTTTTGTCAGTCATGGGGGTGGACAAACAGAGGCTGAACTGTAATTAGCATTGTGGAATGAACCTGCCCCCCCCCCCCATTTCTTCTGCAGTGCTTTTACACATTACACATAGTAGGTATTCAATTAATGTCATATGTGTGTGAACTGTCATTAAGACACTAGAAAACTTTTTGAGGCTTGTAAGTTAGAACTCCAAATGTGCTCATTAAAAAAAATTAGTATCTTTAATCAATTTAGCAGGGTAAATAATTTCACTATTCCTCTAGATTAAAAATTTTTAAAGATCAAGTATAGAGGAGAATCTTATTCTAAGTTTGGAGCATGCTATATTTAAATTCAGTTTGCAATTTTCCAGTTTGAAAAAATATATAGCTGTAATTATAAACAGCAAATGGATGGGGTGTGAGACTGGTTTAAGTTAAAAACAAAAATTGTGACCTTAAGTTAATTAATTCAGAATATCCTCTATTCATTTCAAAATGTACTGGCACTATAAAATTTAATATAGTATATGTTTCAGGATTCTTTAGGAAGCCACATAGAGTCAAATGCTACTTACTATTGTTTTTCCCAGTGGTGGTTTACTGAGTCATTTTGTTAGTTGTATGTGCCTTTCTTGAGTTGGAAATTTAGCAGGGGCTTAAATCCTTTCCAGCCAAAATATAAACCATATACTATTTTGTGGGTAGGGATTCAATAGTGAGACTTTGGTAAGTACAAGTGCTGGCTTTTATAATTACATGTGTTTTTATAGAATAACACTATCTTATAGTTTGTTTCTCAGAGTTTTTCTAGATGGAATAATTTTAAACACGCTTTGGAATCTTCCCTTCAAATAAATTATGAAGCAAAGCCTTTTTTGTAAAATAAGGGTTCTTTTATTAGCACGAATATCTCCTAATCTTCCCCTCTGTACATATTCTAGCTACATATAGGACTGGGTTTTCATATATACAGTTGACCCTTGAACAACATGAGAGTTTGGGACACCAATCCTCTTAATAATTTGTAACTCCCTCAAAACTTCACTACTAGGGCACCTGGGTGGCTCAGTCGGTTAAGTATACGACTTCGGCTCAGGTCATGATCTCATAGTTCACGAGTGTCAAGCCCCATGATGGGTTCTGTGCTGACAGCTCAGAGCCTGGGGCCTGCTTCGGATTCTGTGTCTCCCTCTCTCTCTGCCCCTCCCTTGCTCGCACTCTATCTTCCCCTCCCCTCAAAAAATATGAACATTAAAAAATTAAAACTTCACTAACAGCCTACTGTTGGCAGGAAGCCTGACAACATAAAGTCAGTTAACACATATTTTGTATGTTATATGTATTATACTGTATTCTTAAAGTAGAAAAAAGAAAATGTTAGGAAAATCGTAAGAGGAAATACCCTCATAGTACTGTACTGTATTTATTGATACTGCAAATTTACATGATCTGTTTACAGGATGAGTCATCTGTGTCAGTACTTATATTAATATTATCTTATATGAGACAAAACAGATATACAGTATTGGAGACATGGTTACATTTTTTAAAAAACCACTTACCTGTGTTGATAGGCTAATGGGCAGTTTCTCCAATTATGAGAGGGGGAAAGGCAATACTGTACAGTAATGTACTTTTTTGAAAGCACAGTTATAAACTGGTAAGAAAACTAACAGATTATTAATTTTATATTAAACATCACTCAGGGCACCTGGGTGGCTCAGTCAGTTAAGCATCAGACTCTGGATTTAGGCTGGCTCAGTTTATGATCTCATAGTTTGTGAGACTGAGCCCCGTGTCAGGCTCCATGCTGTCAGCTTGGGATTCTTTCCCTCTCTCTTTCCCCCTCCCCTGCTCTCTCTCTTCCTTTCTCTCTCAAAATAAATAAACTAAAAAAAAAGACAAAAAACCCCACATCACTCACCTTGTGTCTTGCACAAGTCTCGCATATATGTTCTACTTAGGCAATGATGATGACACAAAACATCTCCTACAGTTCCTGACATACGGTTGTTAGATTTTCCTGTGAAGACACACACACACACAATAGAGAAGTTTATTAACAGTATGGCATGGTGATTATTTATTATTCATTAAGTCGAAGTGAATTATCATAAAGGTCTTCATTGTTATGGTCTTCCTGTTGAGGATGAAGAGGAGCAGGAAGAGGAGGAGTGTTGGTCTTGCTCTCTCAGGGGTGGCAGTGGCGGAAGAGGTGGAGGAGATGGAAGGAGAGGCAGCCACACTCTGTGTTTAACTTTATGGAGATATATCATAATTTGGTGACTTTGTTGCATTTTCACTTTCCTAAAAACGTTTCCATATGGTACCAATCCTTCATCTGCTGTTCGATTTAGTTTTAGTGCCCATATCATAGAAAGGTCTGTGATGTAAATCAAAAGCAGACTCGAATAATCAGAACCCTTCTGCCAGATTGTCTAATGTCAATTTGTTCTCTGGTACTGCTTCTTTTACATCTTCCTCATCATCTGGCACTGGTTCAGACAACTTGTCTCCATTAAGTTGTCTTCTGTTAATTCCCCTGATGTGGTGTTTATCAGATCTTGAATTTCCCCAAGATCTGTATCTTGAAACTCTTTGCCCCTCACCACCCCCCACCTTTTTTTGGCTATTTTCATGGCTTCCTTGATTGGCCGTGTCATAAAGCCTGTGTGAAGTCATGTACAACATCTCAACAGTTTTCTCTGGCAGGAATTTTTTTTTTTTTTTTTTTTTTTTTTTTTTAGGCTTGATGCTTTTCATGGCTCTTTCTATAATGGTGGCATCTTCAGTAGGGTAATCCTTCTAGACTTTCATGATGTAATGTCTATCAGGGCTTGCCCCCATACTGTTGACAATTTTTTCGGTATAATACTGTGTGTAACGAACCTGGAAAATCCTTATGACCCTCTGATCTAGAGGCTGACATAGAGATGTATTTGGGAGCAACTAGACCACTTCAGTGCCTTTGATGTTGAACTCATGTTGTTTTGGGTAGCACATTGTCCAGTGTCAGAAGAACTTTAAAAGGCAAGGTGGTCCCTTCCCGGCAAGGTACTTCCTGACTTCAGCATCCAGGGACCCGGTCCAGAAAAAGTGTTCTCATTGTCCAGGCCTTCTTGTTGTACAGCCAGAAGACTGGCAGCTGGTATTTATCTTTTCCCTTCAAGTCTTGGCAGGGGTGGGAGGATGGGAGATAGCAGCTTTATAGGTAAGAGTAGTCCTGGTCATATACCCAACCGCACTTCTACAGAACAGAGTTAGCCTATCCCTTCCTGCCTTAAATCCTGGTGCGTGCTTCTCTTCCTTACTAACAAATGTCCTTTGTGGTATTTGTTTTCCAGAAGAGGGCACTTTTGTCTTCATTAAAAGCCTGTTCAGTCAGATATCCTTTCTCCTCGATGATTCTTCTTTTTGTCTTATAATTTATTCAAAAGTTTTCAAAAACTTACACCTGACAAGAGTCCATGCAAAAGTTCAAATCTGCCAGATACTCATATTGGCTATAGGTGAACTGAATCTTACATTTAGTTAAGCAATGCCTATGGTCAACTGTGAGGGTTTTACGTGCATTTCTTAATCTCCACCACAACCCTCTTCATTGTAATTCAACAAATATGCCTGTCTTTGTGAAGCTTATGTTCTAATTCTAGCAGGAAACAGGTACAGAAGTAAACAAATAATCTAGATTGTCTTATGCCAGTTTAACAATGACCATGAACACTGAATCCAAGGGCCAGTGTCTATCACCCTTCTCCTAAAATGAAATTAATGATAGACTCATTTTTATCACCAAAATAGGTGACTAAGCAGTACTGGCCCCACCCACCCAACCTTTACTGTTTATCTCCATTTTATAGAAGAAAATTGAGGTCATCGTCATGAATCTAGATTTCTTTCGCTAACCTTTTCCCTCAATGACTTAACACTTCTGCCACTCTAATATAGCACTCTGCATCCTTCATCTACCTTATGATCCACATCCTACACCCAGTACTGAAAAGTGCATGCTCCTCTATTACTGGCTTCTCTGGTTTCAATGCCAAGAGTTCAGCTACACATTGCTAACATATACAGGAAAGGAACTGACATAGGACTTCTGCTCAGGAGGCTTTTTATTATGTTCTGTACCATTGGACTAGTCTGTTTCTTCAGTCTTTTTGACAACATTACTGTGAACAATAAACCCACCTGTAAGGATATACCCAGAATTACTGTTTTTTTTTTTTTCTTTTTCGCATAACTTGAAAGAACTATTTTCTCCATGTGAATAAGTTGTCAAGTTGCTAAAGTGCTCATGAGTTTATTTGTATTCAACTTTTTAAAGTTTGTTTATTATGAGAGTGTGTGTGTGTGTGTGTGTGTGTGTGTGAGTACATGTGGGGAAGGGACAGAGTGAGAAGGGGAGACAGAGAATCCCAAGTAGGCTCCGCATATTAGTGTGGGGCTTGAACTCATGAACCATGAGATGATGACCTGGGCCAAAGTCAGACGCTTAACCAACTGAGCCACCCAGGGGCCCCTGTTTATATTCAACTTTTAAAAAGGGGGTGGGGGGGGTGCCTGGGTGGCGCAGTCGGTTAAGCGTCCGACTTCAGCCAGGTCACAATCTCGCGGTCTGTGAGTTCGAGCCCCACGTCGGGCTCTGGGCTGATGGCTCAGAGCCTGGAGCCTGTTTCCGATTCTGTGTCTCCCTCTCTCTCTGCCCCTCCCCCGTTCATGCTCTGTCTCTCTCTGTCCCAAAAATAAATAAACATTGAAAGAAAAAAAAAAGGGGGGGGGGGATCCTAACTGCCCATGCCCCTTATATGTAATCCTCAGTGATTTTCTTAATGGCATCTGGGAATTCGTCTGCTGTGTCTTGATGGACAGAAGCTGCTTCTGTTATCTTGGCATTTTTAAAGCCAAAGCTCTTATAAATTAATACATACATACATACATACATACATGTATACATACCAAGCCATCCTTTGCTGGCAAAGAATCTTCAACATTAGATCCTTTACCTTCTTTTGCTTTCAGTTGTCATATAATGATTTTGCTTTTTTGTGAATCATATTAGAATCTCTAGCAATCCTGCACCCACATAAAAGCTGCATTTTCCATAGGAGATAAAAACCTATTTTACAAAAAGTGCAAGGTTTTTGTGCATGTTGGCTTAGCTGCAGTGATGGCTTCATGAAATTTCTTTTCCTTTTTTAGAATGGTCCTCAATGCCGGATTCATTTTTCTTAAAATGTTGGGCAACCACAGCTGCATACCTCAGCCTGGGTGGTACATATCAAGCAATTCAACTCTTGTCTTTTGATGTCATGACTTTTCTCTGCTTCTTGGAAGCACTTTAGTGACACTTTGTATGGGTCCCGTGGTGTTATTCACGGTCTTGAACTAAACACCACGTGAGAAGTGTGAGAGATCACTTTTTATTGTGATAAGCGTTTTACTGAAGGGATGAACTGCTCACACAGAGATATTTAGTATCACATAGCATTTTAAGAAGATACTGCAGTTGAGCTGACCTCAAAAACAAAAGCAAAAGAAGGTAGCTAGGAAATTATAGTAGTACAGTATGTACTACAGTTACTTTTATGCAGTTACTTAATACTGCATCTTTACATTTGTTTACATCTTTACATGTCTCTCAACTGAATGGCAGCACGTCTCGTCTGTAAGACGAGAATGAATAAGTTTTGGTAAGTTTTAACTTTTTATACTAGATTTGTGGATATTTAGTAAATGATACAACAGACTAGTATGTTCATATATTTTTATGCATTCTGGACATATCTTAATTTTTTTTTTTTTTTATATTTTTGGCTATGTGCTTTGACAGGTAGATAGCAACAAGTCCGATGTAGGGCTCAAACTCACTAACCTTGAGATCATGACCTGAGCTGAAGTCGGAGGCTCATCAGAGTGAGCCACCCAGGTGCCCTGAGCTTGGGAAATCTTCAGAAAAAGTGACTTAAAAAAAAGAATCATTGAGGCACCTGGGTGGCTCAGTCAGTTAAGCATCCAACTCTTGGTTTTGGCTCACTCAGGTCATGATCTCATGGTTTTGTGGAGTTCTGGCCCTGCGTCAGGCTCTGTGCTCACGTGTGGGGCCTCCTTGGGGTTTTCTGTCTCCTTCTCCCTCTGTCCCTCCCCCACTTGTGCTGTCTCTGCCTCTCTCAAAAATAAATAAAGAAATTAAAAAAAAAAAAACTAAAAAAAAAAAGAAAAGAATCATTGAATGAGACCTGTGAGTGTGCAGTTCAAGACTTGAGTGCTTAGTATATATATTCTTTTTGGTGGGGGAAGTGGGAGAGATGTTTCTGATGATTACTTCATCAGTTTTGCATTTTTTTAAAGTTTATTTTGAGACGGGGAGGGCAGAGAGAGAGAGAGAAAGAGAGGGAGAAACCTAAGCAGGCTCCACACTGTCAGCCTGGAGCATGATGTGGAGCTGGAACCCATGAACCGTGAGATCATGAACTGAGCCGAAATCAAGAGTTGGAAGCTTAGCCGACTGGGCCATCCAGGCACCCCATAAGTTTGGCATTTTTATTATTTTATTATTAGATTTCATGGGCCCTTTTCAGAGAAGTCCTCTTAAAAATTGCTAATTTTTAGTCCATTTGTCTCTTAGCAAGTTTTCAAATGACAAATTGGTTAAACGACACTTAAAAAATAAATATTAACATTCTTATGAAAACAAGTCAAAATAAATACTATAATTTGGATTATTTGATAAGTTTTTAAAATGTTTTTTTAATGTGCTATATGTAGGGAAATAAAGATAAAAGTCACAGAGCAGTCCTTTAGAAATTACTTGATAGAAAACAACAAACATTTCTCACATAAAGAAGTAATTTGGTGGAGTGAACCTGGTTATCTCAGGAAAAACTGAGCTTAGTAGTAACAGGGAAATGGCTTTCAGTAATTAATTCCTTTTTGTCAATACTGCTGGATTATAAATTGCTGAATTTTGAGTATATTAGTCAGGATTCATTCTGAGAAATAGAACCACTGTGAGTGTTCTGGGATAAGGGATTACTATAATTAGTAAGCAGACTATACAGTTGTAGGAGTTACTGGGGATGTGGAAATCAGGAAAGGGAGGGATAACAGATCCTCCTGAAGCACTGGTACAGGTGTATAAGTCAGAGCTTACTGGGAAAATTTTAATAAGCCATATGTGTACAGCCATCTAAGTGGGAATGCAAAGAGCGTGATTGTGGAGAGGTCTGTGGAAGGCTATTTCCTCTTGTAGCTACTGCCTCAGTAGGTCCAAAGCCTATAGCCTGTCTATAATTGATGGGTCTTGGGCCACTGTTGGTCAGGTGAGGAAGAAGAGCTAGACGTAGAGGGACAAGAGGAAGGTGAGGACAAGCTGAAACCTGCCAGGCGCATCTACATTTGTCTTTACCATGTCTAACCATAAAGATTACCTTCCAAGAGTTTGGCCATCTCTAACTTGGTGTACATACAGGGAAGGGAATTCTGGGAAACAAGTTTCCAGCTGGGTCAGGTTCACAACAGAATGATCTAATACACTGAGTTTCCCATTTTGGACATCTCTTTTGGCCTCATTTCATCAGTAGAGGGTGGGGATGTTAGATTTTGAGCCTCAAGATTTCTATTTTCTTATGGTATTTACTGAGGAAATGTTCATATGCTGTCATCATTTGAGCATTTAAACTGCTGTACTTTGAATAACTTTTTTTTTTTTTTAACTTTTTTTTTTTTTAGCATAGCCTTTGGGCACCTGGGCGGCTCAGGTGGTTAAGCCTCAGATTTCGACTCAGGTCATGATCTCATGGTTCTTGTGGAGCCTGCCTGGGATTCTCTCTGCCCTTCCCCATGAATGTGCACTGCTCTATCTCAAAATAAATAAACTGAAAAAAAAAAAAAAACCCCAGCATGGCCTTTTCCTAATGTATTTTATGATGTAATTTCTCTTTATTCACTGATTTGTCTTGTTGTAATTAAAATTTTACTATCCCTTGGGGCGCCTGGGTGGCTTAGTCGGTTGAGCGTCCAACTTCAGCTTAGGTCATGATCTCACAGTTCACAAGTTCGGGCCCTACATCTGGCTCTGTGCTGACAGCTTGGAGCCTGGAGCCTTCTTTGGATTCTGTGTCTCCCTCTCTCTCTGCCCCTCCCCCGCTCATACTCTGTCTCTGTCTCTCTCAAAAATAAATAAAACAATGGGGCGCCTGGGTGGCGCAGTCGGTTAAGCGTCCGACTTCAGCCAGGTCACGATCTCGCGGTCCGTGAGTTCGAGCCCCGCGTCAGGCTCTGGGCTGATGGCTCAGAGCCTGGAGCCTGTTTCCGATTCTGTGTCTCCCTCTCTCTCTGCCCCTCCCCCGTTCATGCTCTGTCTCTCTCTGTCCCAAAAAATAAATAAACGTTGAAAAAAAAAAAATTAAAAAATAAAAAATAAAAAAAAAATAAATAAAACATTAAAAAAAATTAAAAAAAATTTACTATCCCAGTAAATGAATTCCAGGTCAGAAAATCTTCAAGTTTTGGGAAAGAAAACAGGTACAGAATTTAAATATGAATATTCTACATAGTCTTTGGTGGATGTGGGGTTAAAACTAACCAAATGTGTCCTAAGATTGTCGACTTTCTAAAATGTTCATGCTTTACTAATGGTAATTAAAAGGAGATCTTTTGCAAGAGATTTTAATTTGAGAACTTCCAGGTTCTTTGAAATATAGAGCCTCAAAATTTTGTCAGCTAGGTTGATACATTCAGCCAGCAAAGTTAGTGGTATGCTATGCTATTTTCAGACCCCTGCTGCATCCTTTGCACTCCAGGTCTGCCTCTGTCTTCTGCAGTACACATGTAACATACTTGCTAGTTCCGGATTTTTTTTTTTAAGCTTATTTATTTATTTTGAGAGAGAGAGCGTGAGTACGAGTAGGGGAGGGGCAGGGAGCGAGGGAGAGAGAGAATCCCAAGCAGGCCCTGCACCGTCAGTACAGAGCCTGATGTGAGACTTGATCCCATGAACGGTGAGATTGTGACCTGAGCTGAAAACAGGAGTCTGACACTTAACCAGCTGAGCCACCCAGGCGCCCCTGGATTTTTTTTTTAAAAATTTTTTTTTAATGTTCATTTATTTTTGAGAGAGAGACAGAGTGTGAGTGGGGGAGGAGCAGAGAGGGAGACACAGGATCTGAAGTAGGCTCCAGGCTCTGAGCTGTCAGCACAGAGCCTGATGTGGGGCTCGAACTCACGAACCGTGAGATCATGACCTGAGCTGAAGTCGGACGCTTACTGACTGAGCCACTCAGGTGACCCTGGATTTTTTTTTTTTTTTTTTTTAATGGATGATCTGAAAGGGTAAAGGGGTAAGGACATGATAAAAGATAGAAAGTGCTGAAAATAGTTTTCATTTATCTCCTTCCTGCATCCATAATGTATGTGTGTGTGGGTGGTTCATTTGTCTCTTTCCCATTTAATTTTCCTTTTTTTCTTCTCAAGCGTTGGGCAATCTTCTAATTTCCTTTAAGAACATTTACTGATAATGACTGAAGTATTTTGGAGAGGTAGATGTACTGCTTAGACATAGTGTTAGACTAATATATTTTAAGTTGGCTTCCAATATCTCTTCACTTTTACTATAATAGTAATTGGTGTTTTTTTAGCAGGCACTTGTGACCCAGATAAAGACTACATTTCCCAGTCTCTTCTGCAGCAAAGTGTGGATTAAGTCTTGGCCAATAGGATATGAAGGGACGTGCTGGGTACATATTTTGTGGTGTTCCCTAAGAAGAAAGGAGTTTTACCCTCCTTGTACACGACTTTTTCCTCTTTCCTGTGTCTGGGATGCAGGCAACATGGTGAGAGATGAAGCAGATATCTTGGTCTGTGAGCCAGAAAGCAGTAGACACTCATCTAGACTTCTACATGAGAGAGAAATAAACTTTCTCTTTTATTTAAGCCACTATTATTTTGGGTCTCTCTGTTAGAGGAACCAAATTGACTACCTAATACATATATTAACATATTAATGTGATATGCTTCATATTATAATTAAGCAGTATCTTAAGGAATAGAAACTTCCTTAACATAAGTAAAATGAGATTTTACTGCATATCTCTTGGACTCAATTGCAGGAAATAATCAAGCAATTGTTTCTCCCTCCCTTTGTCTCTCAGAATTGCTTCTCTTTAAGTCAGTTTCAAATTTCTCACTCATTCACTTTCTGGTAGTACATTACAGTTGCCTCAAAATAGTAGCCTAAGCCCCTGAGTTTATAGGATCTTCTTCAGTTCTCTAATAGCTAATTACTGTCTTGGTCTCAGAGTTTGAATTCCCATCTCCCAGAAAGGAGAATATGATAGTTCCCAGCTTTGGCATGAGGCTTTTCTCTAGTCCAATAAGCTCTGGCCAAGGACCAGTGTCCTATGATATGTAGGACTGGCTTCTGGGACCATGGGTGGAATTCTTTTTTGTTTTTTAAAGAATGTGGCTGGGGTGGGGGGGGGGGGGTGGTGGTGGAAATAATGATTGGCATCTTATATAGACAAAAAGACATCAAGGTTTTTTGAAATGTGTTAATACTTTCCTCTTACGGTCAAGTGGTTCCTTAATTTTTGTAACATTTGAAAAAGTAAAAGATTTGAAATATTATAAGAGTCCTCATAGTGTCTTAGTGTGAGGTCATAAGCCTTTATATCCTATAAATCCATGAATCATTATATACACCATGTAGTTTAAAAAATGTAATTTCTGTTATTTGACAAGATGGGAAAAGTGATGATACAAATTGAAAGATAAGGAGTTTGTTCCTTTTATATTTATCTCATTAGATAATAAGGTGTAGTATCTATTTGGTACCTTAATCTGAAACAATTTGGATAAAGTTGGCAATGAAGTAGCCTTCCATACTAAATTTATTTTCTGAATTTTGGAAATGTTTCTTGGGCTTCTCCCTGTGGATAGACCTATTGGTTGTAATTAGGAATGTGTATTAAGAGGTATAAGTAGTACTCCTTATGGATTGTTAGAAAATTTTCTTTATATGCAGATCAAAACTGAATTAATAGGACAGATGCTTCTATGCTTTCATGCAAAAAGGAAAAATAAAGCTAACACACTTTATTTTTTATTGTGCACACAATTAAAGACTATTTACTAGAATATATAAGGCAAGTAATTGTGAATTACAGATGACCCTTGGACAACATGGGTTTGAACTGGTCCACCTATGCATAGATTTTTTTCAATAAATAGATGATAGTACTGTAAATGTATTTTCCTTATGATTTTCTTTTTTTCTTATGATTTTCTTAATAAAATTTTCTTTTCTCTAGCTTACTTTATTATAAGAATACAGTATATAATACATAGAACCTACAAAATGTGTTAATCAACTGTATGTTATTGGTAAGGCTTCTGGTCAACAATAGGCTCTTAAAGGTTTTGGGGAGTCATCGTCACACATGGATTTTTGACTGTGCAGGGTTCAGTGCCCCTAGTCCTCATGTTGTTCAGGCATCAACTCTATACCTATACACTTTTAAACAAAAAGCTCTTGAGGCAGCCAGGACCCCTTGCTTAGTGACTGTGAAGATGCCTCATGGTATTTGTTGTTGTGACCTCAAAGAGGGAAGTAGAATAAGATACTATACAAAAAAGTTTTGTGTGCCCCCACCCCCAATATTTCATTTCAGTATCTTAGTGGTCCAGAAAAATCCTAGTTATAATTTGGTGTATGAAACCAAAGCTTTTTACTTCTTTAACCATAAATAAAATTCCTTTGTTTAAGACAAAATTTCAGTTTTACTTCTTGCCTAATTTAGTCTCTGACATTAATTTTTTTGTAAGCGTAAGAATTGTGGTCTTTAAAAAGTTGAATTTTTAGAGGCCTAGAGGGAGAGGATCATATACAGAAAAATAGGCCATCAAAGGAACTTTAATCTCTATGTATTAAAATGATCTTCAAAAAAATTTTTTTAAAAATATTTATTTTGAGAAAGAGCACGCGAGAGAGAGCGAGAGAGCGCTCACACATGAGCGGGGCAGGGGCAGAGAGAGAGGAAGACAGAATCGGAAGCAAACTCCAGGCTCTGGGCTGTCAGCACAGAGCCCCATGCAAGGCTGAAACTCATGAACCATGAGATCGACCTGATCTGAAGTCAGACGCTTAATTGACTGAGCCACCCAGGCACCCCCAAAATGATGATTTTTGTTCCCTTGACAAAATCCCTAGATTTTGTCCATTTTTATAGGCAATTCTGGCAGTGATTATCCACCTCATGGTCAAGTATGGTATCAGAAAAATTGTAAAAAACAAACAAAACAAAAAAAAAAATGGGGGTGGGGGCAGAGGGTTGCCTGTGGCTCAGTCTGATAAGTGTCTCTTGATTTTGGCTCAGGTCATGATCTCATGGTTTGTGGGATTGAGCACCACATTGGGCTGTGTGCTGGCAGCATGGAGCCTGCTTGGGATTCTCTCTCTCCCTCTTCTTTCTGCCCCTACTACACTCACCTTGTGCATGCCTGCACTCTCAAAATAAATATTAAAACCTAAAAAAAAGAGAAAAATTGTTCAAGAGTCTTTAAAAAAAAATTTTTTTTTAAATGTTATTTTTGAGAGAGAGACAGAGTATGAGCAGGGGAGGGGCAGACAGAGAGGAGAAATATCCGGAGCAGGCTCCTGAGCTGTCAGCACAGAACCTGATGCAGGGCTCAAACCCACAAACCGTGAGGTCATGACCTGAGCAGAAGTCAGATGGTTACCCAACTGAGCCACCTAGGTGCCCCAAAAAAGAAAAATTATTAAACTATATGTTAACTAACTTGGATTTCAATAAAACTGAAAAATTTAAAAAATATATGCTAAATACCCCCCCCCCCCCCCAAGGATATTTTTTGGTGGGCAAAACAGAAGTGGAGATACAAACTCTAGATTTCCATATTCAAATAATTAACTGATCTTTTGAGAGAGATTTTGGGTGGCGCCTGGGAGACACATTTACAAATGGAGATTACCCTTGTAAATGTCTCTTACAAAAGAGTAACTTCTACTTTGTTTTTAAAGCTTCTTCTGTGTTAGCGGTTTCTCAAAAATAACCAGCTTAAAATGATATGCCAAAGAAGCATATTTTTAGGGTGGTAATATTTGCTCCCCTATAAAACCTTCAATAATTTCTAATACCCTGTAGTATTATCGTCAAGGTCCTTTTATTGCATATTAAATGGAAGTGACTTACTGAAGTCCACAGAATTAGTATCTGTGAGAAATAAGCCCACTGACCCAATCAAAGGAGGGATGCAGGGACTCAGAGCACAGTGAAGCGAGGCTTTAATCAACGTTCTTGCAAGAGTGGGTGAATGATGGACAGGCACAGTTGAAGCAGTTACAGCAGGCAGTTTATCTCCTGGCATGAAGTCCCTCCCCTGAATCCTCATTGGCTGAACACTACAGAAGTTACAGCCTTACCCGGAAGTTGCCTATGCCCAAGTAAGGCAAAAAGTAGTCTGATTGGAACACATGTACATTCCTTGAGGTGATGCAGAGACTTAAGTTCTTTGGCGCATGCTCATTGCAAAGCCTGCGAAAATTAAGGCCACGAAATGGAGAGGGGAAGAAGGACCATGAAGTGAAGTGTCTAAGGGTTTGGGACTCCATTGTGTGTGGGGGAGGTGGGGGGTTAATACATATTTCCAATAGGTTTACAACCTATTGGTTGTAACTAGACAGCACAGCTTTTATTTGGTATTTCTGAAAATGAATCATCTCACTTCTCCCACTAACTATACCTTTTATGTTTGTCTCATTTCTGTGTTTTGTTCATGAAACCTTTTTCAGCTAAAGATAATTGAAGTACATTTGCTTTTACTCCAAATCATATGCTTTACAAATATGCCTCAGCACTTCTGCTTATCGATGCTTCTCAATCTGCCAATTCTCGGTTTTTTGTCTTGGCACAGTGAAAGGGGTTTTACTTTATACAGTTAATGGAAGGTATTTTCACTTATAAGACTCCATACATTATCAGTAATGTTGATAGTACAATGCAGTTTCAGAAGTGGTTCTGGAGTTAGCATAGTCCTAAATTGTTTAGGCTGAGTACAAAATTTTCCAGTGATACTATGCAACTTAATAAAATAACTGCTTTGCAAATAATGTAATTGCCATCAGAACTGGCAAGACTGAGATATTGCTTGCCTTAAAAATGTCTTATTTACTTCAACAAAAATATTGCTCTTAAAAATGCTAATAACATTTCATGAATCTATTCTTTTTGGGTCTTGACATAAATTACTTGTCTCATTTGGGGAATTTCTTCAAGTGCAAGCTCATAATTGAGGTGGTAAATCCCACTTTCTAGAGTTATTAGCCTTCTTATTTCCTTTATTATGTCAAATTAGTGTTGTTATTTAATTGCTAATAATAGTTATTTTTTATTATGTGCTTACTATGCTTCAGAGGCTTTACTTATATAACCTCGAATCCTCCCCATTAGCCTGTAAGTAGGTGGTATCCATCCCTCTTAGAGCATGAGAAAACAGGCTTATAAAGGTTCAATAACTTGTCCATGGTCACATAGTCACTCAGGGCTTACACTCTGGTGTGTATTCTGAGAAGAATAGAAAGAGAATAGAAAGAGGGTCCAGGTAGAGGAAGGGTTTGTGCCAACAAGCACTGCACTGGGCCTGATTTTTTTCATCATCCTAATTGGTCTTGGGTTATTGAAATAATGAATTTTCATCTTCTAAGGAAGACATATTAAAGTGTAGAAACTAAAAACTCATTTTTGATTTTTAAAATTATTTGCATATTTTAACCTATGTTAATGTAGTCAAACATGTTTGAATAATTCAAAATAGATAATAGGGACTATTTAAATTTTGAATATTCAAGGTTTCTTTAAAGTACTGAGTCCTGTGTCTCTGATTAAGTAAACTGGGAGCTACTTCAAGGAAAATGATGATAACATGCTGAAAAGCAGGCTCTGGGGACACCAGAAAGCTCTCTAGTTTTCCCACTTGCTCTGTCAATGGCCCTTCAGTCAAGCCAGAACAGAGCTCCTCCTTAATAAGCTAATTAGGAGACCTGGATATAAGCTTTGTTTCCTAATTTATATAATGAATAGGTGATGTTTATTTTAGTTTTTGATTCTATGATTCCCTGAACAGAAAGATGGTAGTTTGTATTTCAAAGGGCATTACATATTATTTGCACAAAATTAAAAACACAAGTAATTAAGTTAGTTAGGTATTATGGGTCTGTAAAGTAAAACTTACTATGGATAATCCACATACAGATGGTAATTGACTATAATATTGTTTACAAATTCAGTTTCTGTCAGTTACTGTTTTAAATATGCATAGTCAGTTCTTAATTATTTTTGTAAATGTGGATCATTATTAAGTTCTTTTTCTGTTGACAGGCAGAAAAGAGTTGAAATGTGGATTGATTTTTATTTTGATACTTAATAAAATGATTTGATAGGGATGAAAACGAAACTGTCCCCTCCCCCCTTCCCCAGCTTTGGAAGTACCTGAGTTTTATTTCTCTGTTTTGCTTTAGAAGTTTAAAAAAATGTATATTTTATATAAAATTTTTTTTTAATGTTTATTTTAGAGAGAGAAAGAGCATGAGCTGGGGAGGGCAGAGAGAGTGGGAGACACAGAATCTGAAGCAGGCTCCAGGGTCTGAGCTGTCTGCACAAAGCCTGGTGTAGGGCTTGAACTCATAAACCATAAGATCGTGACCTAAGTCAAAGTTGGACACTTAACTGACTGAACTGCCCAGGTGCGTCTAAAGATTTTATTTTTTAAGTAGTCTCTACACCCAACATGGGGCTTGAACTCACAACCCTGAGATGAAGAGTCGTATGCCTACTGACTGAGCCAGCTGGATGCCCCGAAAAAGATTTTTTTTTTTTTTTTTTGAGTACAGTACTTATTTTATATGCATGGCTTGGACACAGCATTTAGTAGAGGTATGGTGTCTAATTTCTACAAAATTTTGATTAACCTAAGGGATACAGATATGTATGTAAACAATAAGTATTTAAATATATGATTAAAGTCATGTAAATGCTGTAAGAATTTACAGACTATTCTTTTGGAGTTTTTGAATTTTTATCTAGGAATCTATCAATCTTAACTAAAGAAAAAAACCCCCAAATTTATAGATTTTAAGAATAACATTTAACTGTGCTAACTAGAGGGGAAGTTATAATTTACTCGATTTCCAAAAAATGATGGCTAACATTTCAGTCAGCAAAGACTGGGGCTAGGGGTGTGGAAATGATCTGAACAAAAGTACACAAGTGGGAAAGTGAAAGGCATATTCTAGGTGTTGATGAGTAAGTGTAGTTGGTTTGGAGCCAAGGATTCTTATAGAGGGGAAGGTGGGTGATTGCCAAAGATTGTGCTAAATGCACAGGAAAGCAATTGCTAAAGCTTATAGTTAATTTTACATTAAGTAACATGATTACCCTGAGCCTAAATTTCCCCCTCTTTAATGTTTGTTTATTTTTGAGACAATGTGAGAGACAGAGTGCAAGTGGCGGAGGGGCAGACAGAATCTGAAGCGGGCTCCAACCTCTGAGCTGTCAGCACAGAGCCTGATGCGGGACTTGAACTCACAAACCGTGAGATCATGACCTGAGCCGAAGTCGGATGCTTAAACTGACTGAGCTACTCAGGCGCCCCTAAATTTCTCCCTCTTTAAAATAAGGTCAGATGAGATGATCTCTAATCTACTTCATAGGTATTACGTAGGTATTTGTTGAATGATGAATAAATGTGTGTGAATGAGTGAAAGAGATGTCTTTAAGTATTTTCCTTGACATTAGTGCCTTAGGAATTTAGACTTTTTTGGGTAGGCAGTGGGAAATTAAATTTTTGATAGTAAAATGATGTAACAACCTTAATGTAAAAGGAGGAAGTCACGGTCTCTTACTATAAATAATGCTTATGTGTTTTTAAATTTGTTTCTTTGTTGGAGTTAGTGGATTCCTTTTTGGATTATGAATTCCCAGGGTTCTTTTAACACTTAAAATATTGAGTGTTAAAAGTATTAAGTATTTCTGTATAAAAGTATTTAAAAAGTGAGAGTAAGAGTTTAGAAACTCATGATAACTTAACATTGCCACACCATTTTTACTGTACTTTACAATACAATTTATATGGGGTTGAAAGACAAAGCAGACTTAAAACATTTTTTTAAATGTTTATTTATTAAAAAAAATTTTTTTAACATTTGCTTTTGAGAGAGAGAGGGAGAGAGAGCATAAGCGGGGGAGGGGCAGAGACGGAGACATAGAATTGGAGGAGGCTCCAGGCTCTGAGCTGATGTGGGCTCTAATTCATGAACGGTGAGATCATGACCTAAGCCAAAGTAGAAGTCAGATGCTTAACTGACTGAGCCACCCAGGCACCCCAAACAAGGCAGACTTTTAATGCAAATAGTTGAAGAACCTCTGGTCTAAATGATTCCAAAGTTTCTGGCTTTGTGTCGATCAAAGTGCCATGATTACCTGAATCAATCTCTTTCCAAGGCATCTAAGGAGTCTATAAGGATGTGATTATAATGTATTCATCTGAAAAATGACTTAATCATGGAGGGTGTGGGGGGGTGCCTGGGTGGCTCAGTCCGTTGAGTGTCTGACTCTTGATTTCAGCTCAGGTCATGATCCCAGGGTGTGGGGTCAAGCCCCACACCAGGCTCCATGCCAAGCATGGAGTCTGCTTAAGATATTCTCTCTCTCTCTCTCTCTCTCTCTCTCTCTCTCAAATTAAAAAAAAAAAAAATCGAGGTTGAGAATACATGACAGGCAGTTTTACCCTCAGAGCAGGTTATATTCCTTATGAGGTTGCCTGAAGTTGGAAATTAAGTACGTTAAGCCTTGAGTTTTTCATATTTTCAGTTTATATATATTCCTTACTATTGACCTAAAGTTCAACTTTGTATTCATTCAGCTATCCATGACTTATCTGTATTGTGCAACACAAAACTTCCCATATGTAAAGCCCCATAATTGTCAAACATGTAATACTGTTTTCTTAATGCTCTTTTGTATTGCTAACAGTGCCTCCAATATATCTAGTAGTCAAGGCAGAAGTTTTATAATAATCTAGACCTCTTTGTGGGGCCTCGCAGGCCATGTAGTGAAAGAGTTCACCTGAGGCAGAACAAAAGAGATGGGAGTTTATCAAATACAGTGCAAGGGAGCTGTGGGCAGGACAGCAAAGGAGATATTGTCTGTCAGAAGGCAGTGGTAGGGGGCTGTAGTTAACGGCGAAGGTGAGGAGGTATGGGAACATAAGGAATTTTCCTTTTTTGGTACCTGTGTCTGGGTGTAAGTAACCCATTGGTCAGCTAGGACTTAGGGATATTTTGAGGTAGGTCATCTAATGGGCCTGTTTGCATTCAGCCAGGGGTAGGTGATTACTGTGGACCTTTCTACCTTACTGAGGTTTCCATTGTTCAAGTTGGTGGCCTAAAAGTGGCCTTTACACTCACCATTTCTCTTCCATCAACTATTTGAAAATTGTCACTGTGTCTTTTTTTAATGTTTATTTATTTATTTTGAGAGACAGCATGTGCAGGGAAGGAGCAGAGAGAGAGGGACACACGCACGCGAGCCAGGCTCCATCTCACAACTGTTTGATAGTGATGAGCTGAAATCAAGAGTCAAATGCTTAACTGAGCCACCCAGGCGCCCCAAAATTGTCACTGTATCTTTTGAATACATCTTCTAAATATCTTAAGTTTATCCTCCTTTCTCTGTTCTTACTGTTGGTGCTTCAGTTTGTGCTTTGTGTCTATCAATCAGTAGCTTTCTGATTAGTGTCTCTGCCCTAACCCTCTTCCTGTCTCCATGATGATTTTTCTAAAACAACACTGATAAATATTCACCTAAAAGTCTTCTCTTGATTTACTGTTGTTTGTGGCAGAGGCCTTCAAACTTCTTATACTGTAGTTGAATCCTTTCTTTAAATATAAGGAAACACACCTGTGGCTTGGCATATAAGGCCTTAGTCCCAGCCTCATTTCTTGCCATTCCTAGACCTGTGCCCTGGATTTCAGAGAAGCAGAATGAAAACAGTCCTTATTTATTTATTTAGCCTATATTAGCACACTTTGCCTAGAATGCCTTACCCTTTGTCTATTCAGTATTATGTTCTTGTCTTAAAAATGTTACCTTAATCTCTTGAGTGATAGTGTCTTTTGTATGCTAATGGATGACTCCAGTGAGAGTTCCCTAGCTAACTTCTGGATGGGGCCTGGCCACCAGAAGGATAAGTCATGGTGAGGTTAGAACTTACTTTTTTTAAATTTAAAGTAAGCTCTATTCCTAATGTGGGGCTGGAACTCATGACCCCAAGATCAAGAGACGTATGTTCTACCAACTGAGCCAGCCAGGAGCTCCTAGAAAGTTAGAACTTGCAGCCCCCTTCTCCCACCTCTACCACTGGGGAGGGGAGAGAGGCTGGAGATTGAGTTCCATTATCCATGGTCAGTGATTTAATCAGCAATGCCTACATAATGAAACCCTCATAAGAAACAACTGGGTTTGGGGAACTGGATTGGTGAACACACCGAGGTGCTTGGAGTGTGGTACACTGCCCCATAAGAGGGCATGGAATCCCTTTGTGCACCACATACATTGTTCTATTCATCTCTTCTATTTGACTGTTCCTGAGTTATATCCTTTATAATAAACTAGCAATGGTAAGTAAAGTGTTTTCCTGAGTTCTATGAGTCATTCTAGGAATTACCAAACCTGAGGAGGAGTTGGTGGGAATCCCCACATTTTTAGCCAAGTTGGACAGAAGAGCAGGTGGCCTGGGGACCGGGGACTTGTGACTGGTGTCTAAAGTATAGTCTGTGGGACCAGGCCTTTAAATCTGTGGAGTCTGATGTTAACTCTGGGTAGTTAGTGTTAGAATAAATTGTAGGGACACCCAGTTGGTGTCAGAGAATTGGTTTTGGAAAAGATGCCATATATTTGGTGTCAAGGTCACTTAATCCCAGTTTATAAGTGGAAACAAACCAAAGCTTCAGTTCAACATTATGTGGGAGAGCTATAATTCAAAAGACCTGGCTAACCATATGTTTTTAATTGTAATTTCCTTAAAGGAAAGAACCTATGTATCTTTCATTTTAAAATATTAAATTTTTATTACTTACTAGTTATGTGTTCAGATCTCTTGAACTTAATTGAATAATCAGTTAATGTTTACCTTGATAAAATGCTTGTAATTTTGACTGTTAGACCTTTTTGGTCAAAGTATTATTACTCTTCTAAAATTAGAACAGACAGCTGACTGAGGAAGTGTAAGATATTTAGCTTGATTTTCTTCAGTTTTTCTATATTTTAAATAGGACACAAATATCTCTAAGTGAAAATAACTTTCTCCCAACCCATTTGGAAAATATCCTAGACTTCTTCATGCCTTGTGAAGTTGCTGCTGTTTAGTTATTATTACTATTTGTTTTTCCCTTTAACAAAAGTGACCCCCCCAGAAATAGTTTAATCACCAGATGTTTGGCTAGCAGCATTCCACTTATTTTGGTTTTGCAGTTTTTCTGAAATAGGCTGAAAGGTGATCATGCCATTCCTTCCCTTGTTCTAAGCTGATTTTACTCAATTGCTCTTGCAACTTACTTTGGTAAGTGATTTAGAACCATAATGAAAAGAGAGAGGGTAGGGTATATGTATTTTATCCTAGTATACTATACTAGTATAAAAGTATGAAAGCTAGAAGGGACCTCAGAGATTATCCAACAGAGGAGCTTTATTTTTTTTTAACCAGGGAAATGAACGTGTCAAAGTCAACTATAAATCTCATACTTTGCCTTGATAAGAGTAACCCAGGATTCAGAGTCTGTTTGATGTAATCTCCAGTCTATAGTTACAAGGACCAGGAATCTGGAGACATGATAAGAAAGTCAATTTGTGACAGCATTAACGCTATTTAGCCTGGAAGCAGCTTTTGTGAATTTTCCAGATTATTGGCAGTGTTTGAAATCAGTTGATGTTTTCAGGTTCAATAAACTCAACCATGTATTTTTATACTTTTCAATTAGTAGATTTTTCAAACTTCTGAAAAAAAGCAATAAATATCCTTTTCCTTTTTTTAAAAAACAAATTTTATTTTAATGTTTATTTTTGAGAGAGAGACATGGAACATGAGCAGGGGAGGGGCAGAGAGAGAGAGGGAGACACAGAATACAAAGCAGGCTCCAGGCTCTGAGCTGTCAGCACAGAGGACACGAGGCTCAAACCCACCAACCCATGAACCGTGAGATCATGACCTGAGCCAAAGTCAGGCGCTTAACCGACTGAGCCACCCAGGTGCCACTAAATATCCTTTTTCAAATATAAGTTTACGTAGGAGCAGTTTATAAAACTGATGTAAGTGGTATTTAATTAGAATATAATTTTAAGTATAATTTTGATTTATTGGAAAAGTAGTAAAAACTCAAATGTGAAATGTACATATTTCATTTCTGTCTCTAGCTTAAAAAAAATGAATGGATGTACCACACATCATTTAACCAGGACCTTATTGATGCATACTTGAAGGTTATTTCCATTCTTTTGCTTTTACAAGCAATACTGCTGTGAATCATGTATGCTTATCTCTCTGTGGGTGTATTTCTGATGATCAATTCCTAGAAATTTAATTGTGTCATTAGGATATGTTTATTTTTAGTTTTGAAAGATATTATCAAATTAGTCTCCAAAAATTGTATTAATATACATTCCCACCAGTATTGTATGAATAAGCATAATTTCCTCATGCTCTCAGCAACATGGCATGTTATTTTTGGTTTCTACTAATTTTGGTTTTCACTAATTAGTAAAAATTCAAAAACTTGAATCTCAGTGTAGTTTTTTAAAATTTTTTTTTATTGGGGAGTATGGGTGGCTCAGTCGGTTAAGCATCCAACTTAGGCTCAAG
Source organism: Prionailurus bengalensis (assembly GCF_016509475.1). Taxonomy (NCBI): domain Eukaryota; kingdom Metazoa; phylum Chordata; class Mammalia; order Carnivora; family Felidae; genus Prionailurus; species Prionailurus bengalensis. Next base: position 14,918,071 of record NC_057361.1, read on the forward strand.
TCATGATCTTGTGGTTTGTGGGTTTGAGCCCCATGTAGGGCTCTGTGCTGACAGCTCAGAGTCTGGAGCCCACTTTGGATGCTGTGTCTCCTTCTCTCTCTGCCCTCCCCGGCTTGTGCTCTGTGTCTCTCTCTCCTTCTCTCAAAAATAAATAAACTAAAAAAAAAAAATTAATTAGTTAATTAATTAAGGTAATCTCTACACACATCGTGGGGCTCAAACTCATGACCCCGGATCAAGAGTCCCATGTTCTACCAACTGAGCCAGCCAGGCACCCAAGTGTAGTTTTAATCTTCACTTTTTTATTATATGTAAAGTTGAGGAACTTTTTATACATTTAAGAGCTGTTTGTGTTTCCTTTTCTGTGAACTATTTGTTCATGGCACTTTGCCCATTAAAAAAAATTCATTTTCTTCCTGTCTTATTGAGCAGTAGGAATGTTTTATGTGTTAGGATATTAACTTTGTGAATTCTTTTCCTCAGATTTTTACTTCTCTTTTCCCTTTGGTTTTTTGCCTGTTTCATTTTTATGGATGTCTAAATGCAAACTTAACATGGCTAAAGTGGAATCCTGGATTTCCTCTCTCCTCCCTTCCTTTAACCTGCTTTTCTTGTAGTTTTCCTAAATGAAGAAACAACCTCCGTTTACTCAGTTACTCCAAACTCTAAACCAAGGAATTATCCTTGCTTTCTCTCTCTCTTTTTTCCAAAAGATTTACTCCCTTTTGGGTATTGGCACAGTGGGGTGGTACAGAGTACAGAGATTTGGAATGAGGCTTTGCAGTCTTTTCAAAGAGTAAACTATACCCTCAATATAAGGCTCGAACTCATGATCCCAAGATCACATGCTCTTCTGACTGAGCCAGCCAGGTGTCCCATCCTTGATTTCTCTATCCTTACTTCTTATCTCTAATCCACCCTGAATCGTATTGGTTTCCCCTCCAAATATATTCTGAATCAATTCATTTTCTTTATATCCCCCAACTAAGTCCATTCTGCCCTAATCCTTCACCTTGGTATCTGCAGTGGCTTTCTAGTTGTTCTGCCCCCAAACTGACATCTCCTCTTCCATGTACTGAGCCATTTGCTTCATAGTTTACATGATTTTTTCCAAACACAGAATATCGGATTGTCATACCACTCCCTGAACCCACCTCTCCCATTGTTCAAAACCCTCTTGTGGCTCCTTATGTCTTATGATAAAGATAAAACTATATAAAATAACCCAACCTATTTTTCCAGTCTTACCTGATACTAGCTTATTAACTACCCCACCCCCGCCACCTTTCAGTCTTTGGTGTCATGTTCCCTCCTGACTTGGGACTTTCAAATAAATTATTCTCTCCTGGAGCATTCCTCCCTCCCCCTCCATAAGTTGATGTCTAATTGTCCTACAGATCTTAGCTCACTGGACACTTTCTCTGGAAAAGCCAACCCTCCCTAATTAGGTGGGAACCCTCTGTTAGAAGCCCTTATAGTGCCTTATATCTCTTTTCCATAGGACTTATATTTGCAATTTTATGCTTATTGTGTGATTCTTTGATAAACTCCATGAAATAAGGAGTCTTTGTTTTGTTTACTGATATGTTCCCAGTGTCTATTCCAGTCAGTGCCTGGCATATAGTTAGCTCTCAAGACATTTATTGAATGATTGTTTAATTAAAAGTTTTCAAGTGTAGTGTTTACAGAATGTACCATTTTACCCTTTCTGAAAAACATGACTACATTTGCTCTAGGCCAGTCTTTTTCATCTTTAGGACTTGCCCAAGACCACTAAGGTTCAGCAATCTGATCTCCAAAGTCTTTCAGGGATGAAATGTATCTAGGCCAATGGTTTTGAATTCATTTAAATCCTCTGGGTATTCAACAGTCGTGGACTTCAGTTCTTTCTATCGATTTTTCAGCTGAAGGTTAGTGTTGTTGTTGTTGTTGTTTTTGAGTAAAGGACAGTAACTTAGATCCATCTTCTGATCCACATCAACCCAGCAAAATCTAGGTGGTTCCCAACTTTTGTAAGTTTACTTTAAAATCAATTATTTGGAATTTGGAGACCAGAACAAATTATCCCATGGAAACCATGATAAAGTTAATAATTATATTTTCATGCAGGTACCTTCAAAACCTTTTTAACCAACAGTATGTCTTAAATAGTACAACATTTGGGCACCTGGCTCGCTCATTCAAAAGAGCATTCAACTCTTGATCTTAGGGTCATGAGTTTGAGCCCCATGTGGGGTATAGAGATTACTTAAACAAACAAACAAACAAACAAACAAACAAAAAACAAAAGAACTCCAATAGTATCAACCCTGAATTACTCTGAACAGGGTTTAGCTTTGTTTTTTAATTTTTTTTAGTCAATCCTGAAACGCTCAAATTCTCAGAAAACTAAAGAGTTTTGTAGGATTGGCAGTGCTTAGGCAAAAGATGAAGTAGCTAGGTAGGAGGTCCATTGAGTTGTTACTGGATTTCCTACCTCGCGGAAGGATTCTAAAGGTAAAGAGTGGGAAGGTAAGCTACATATTTGGAAGTTAAAAATTTTTATGCTATTAAACTGTGTATGTTACTTATGATAGTCAAATGTCACTTGGATTTAATAATGGGAACTGGTTTATGGAGAATGGATTGATAAATTACTCTCTCCACTTTTGGGAGAATAAAGCAGAATTATCACTTATGGGTCATGTGGTCACATCTAGGAGGAAAACTAGTGCATTTTCTCCTCACTTATATGCAACATGGAGAAATTCTCTAACAAGATTGTAATTAGGATTTTTTTTGCAAGGCTGTGCTTTTCATAGACATGGTTTCTTTCTATACATGGATCATGAGTTTTAAATTTTTTTTTTCAACATTTATTTATTTTTGGGACAGAGAGAGACAGAGCATGAATGGGGGAGGGGCAGAGAGAGAGGGAGACACAGAATCGGAAACAGGCTCCAGGCTCTGAGCCATCAGCCCAGAGCCCGACGCGGGGCTCGAACCCACGGACCGCGAGATCGTGACCTGGCCGAAGTTGGATGCTTAACCGACTGCGCCACCCAGGCGCCCCTGGATCATGAGTTTTAAGATGCTATCAAACTATTAAAACTCTCTTATAACAAGTTTTTTCATGTACCAAATTCATTCCTATGCAGTTTTCAGTGACAAAATGGTTCTCTCATTTGTATGTATAAAAACAATGCTAGAGACGAGAATAAAACTCATGATTCAACTTATTTTGTACTCTCTTTGGGAAGAAGAAAGGACCCGTTCAGATGAAGATTATAATTTCAGCACAAAGGAAACATTTAAGGCCCAGGTACCTCTTAAATTCGATACTAATAATATATGAAATAAATTATAAGCCTTCTGTTTATGTCAGTTCTTGTAGGTACTTGCTTGCCAATGCAGAGACAAGATTGCTTAATTCCAGGTGTATTTCTTAGTGCAGAACACAGTCATGTTAAAGTTTGCTTACTTGTTTGCTTACAAAGTTAATAGTAATAAAAGACTGCAAAGATTTTTTTTAGAGATTCTTAAAATATTCATGTTGGAAGGGACCTTAGAGGACATCTAGTTTAGTACATGGCTTCTCTACCATGGCCAGGTCAAACTGCCTCCAGCAGCCTCTTTCTGCCCCCTGCTGGTCCCCTTCTTGTCTGCTATGCTTCAGATTATAGGTCTTTAGTGTTCCTTGAATGTATCAAGCTCTGTTAAGAGTCTTTGTACTTCCTTGAGCGCTCGCTCTTCACTTATCCTTGTTCCTGTGCCTCGTTTCTTTACATTAAACAGATTTCACTCAAATCTTAACTCCTCAGACAGGTCTTTCCCAGGCTACCCTATCTAAAAGAGGTCCTGCCCCCCCGCAATAACTCTATCCAAAGACTGTCTTCTTTTCTTCATAATACTTATCAATGCCTGGAATGATCATGTTTGTTTATTGTTTGTCTCCCCTCATTAGGCTCCATGAGAGCAGGGGCCATGTCTATGGTGTTCTCTGCTGTATCCTGAAACATCTACAGTGGGCTGGCCCACTGTAGGTATCTGACAGATATTTATAGAATGCATGAATAATCATTGATGGTTCATTGTTGTTCAGTCACTACTGAGCTTTGTCTCCTTTTCACTTGTACCACTGATCTTAGTTCTCCCTAAAATAACTCAAATCATCTGCTCTATTCTTTTTCAAAGAGTCTTCAGACATTTAGATGTCAGTCTAATCAAAATCAAACTTGCCCAGTTTTCTTACCAGCTCCTTATCTGGCATAGTTTTGGAGTGTGGTCGCCATCCACGTTATCCATCACTGAGAGTTTTTGGTTTTGTTGATACCCAACACTCGAGACTGTATACTATGTGAAGTTTGAACCTTAGAAAAACTTCAGTTAAATTTTTTTGGTTAATGTCATATTGAAGTGCTTTATCTTTGATAAAAAGTTATTTTTTAGTTCCATATAGATGACCAAGAAACTATTCATAGATGATGTCACTATCAGAATTAACTCTTCGAGTTCTTAAAAATTTATTTTATTGAGGGATATAACAACTTAGAAGTACATAAAACATAAATGTACACTCTAATGGATATGTCTGTTTAACTATCATTCAAGTCAAGAAATAGATCATTCCTAGTGTCCCAGAAAGCCCTCTATCTTATCTCTTGTTGATTTCAACTCCTCTCTATAGGTAAGTAATATCCTGATTTTTATAAGAAACCCTTCATTGGTCACTTTCTTTTCTTTTTTTTTTTAAATAGATTTACCATTTATATAAGTAGCTAAACAATATAGTTTGTAGTTCAGCTTTGCCTGTTTTAAAATGGTATAAATGAAACAATACTCTTGTATTAGTTTTCTCTTGTTTTGTAATCAGTTATCACAAGCTTAGCAGCTTGAAATAGCACCCATATATTAGCTCACAGTTCTATATGTCAAAAGTGGGCATGGGGTGGCTTGGTTCTCGGCTTAGGATATCATAAGCCTGTTATCAGATGTTGGCTGGGCTGAGTTCTCTTTTTCCTTGATTAGTTCCAAAGTTGATTTCTAACATCCAGCTCTTTTTTTTTTTTTTTAATTTCTTTGTTTTCTATTTCATGAACTTCTGCTCTTGGTTATTTCTATCTTTATATTTTCTTTGGATTTATTTTACTGTTTTCTTTAACCTCTTTATTGATGTTTAGTTTATTAATTTTAATTTTTAAATATTTTGTGATATATGCATGTATGCCTCTCAGCCCCCCCCCCCGCATTGCTTTAGCTTCTTCCCATAAATTTGTATTTTTGTTACTATTATTATTATTTTTAATTAAGTAGGCTCAAAGCCCAACGTGGGCTTGAACACACAACCCTGAGATCAAGAGTTGCATGCTCTACTGACGGAGCCAGTCAGACACCCAGTATTTTTGTTATTTTTAATTGTCTGTTATGATTTGTTCTTTGACTTATGGATTATTTTAAGACTGTATTAATTTCCAAACATACAAATATTCTCTAGTTCCTTCTTTTGTGATTGATTTCTTGCCCATTTGCCTTGTGCTCAGAGAACATCTTCAGACTTCAATGATTGTAGTGTGTTTTGAATTGGTTTACAGCCTAGCACATTATCAGTTTTTGTAAATGTTCTGTGTGTGCTTGGGGGAAGAAAGGCATTCTGAAGTTCTTTGCTACAGTCTTGCTACAGTCTACAGTGTTCATTTGGTCAAGTTTAAAAAATATGTTCAAAATCTTCTGTATCCTGATATCTTTCTCTTCAAACTATCTATTGAATTCCTTTGCTGTTACTCAGTCTTTAAGTTCTAGAATTCTCATTTATTTTTCAAATTTGGTCTTCTACCTTTTGGACCTACCAGTTCTGTCAAAATGTTCAACCTTTGTGTTTTGATTAATTCAACCCTATAGTTGTATAGGTTATTCCTGATAATTTTAATATTACATGTCTTTCTGGATCATTTTCTGCCTCACACATTTCTATTGGTTCTTGTTCTTGGTATCATATTATGTACTGCTCATTGTAAATGAGAAATTATCTGTAGCAATATTGTGAGGCCTAGGTTGATGTTATCTTCCTGCAGAGACTTGCCTTTTTTCACATCCCCCCTTTTTGAACACCAGACAGCTGGTGACATTACCAGTCTGAATGTGAGACCACCTCAGTAACTTTGGTTTATTTTGGTCACTCAGATAATAATGAAACTAGAATTCAAGTCTATCCAAGGATTGCTTTATTTCTGTTTTCCTTTATCCTGGGAGTGTAGCTCTGAGGTTTCTACTTTGAGTGGTGGCTTATTAAACTTCTTCCTTGTGGCATAATCTTGTCTTTGACTTTTGCCCCTGGATTTGTAAGGATTTCAAGAGCAAGCCTGTTTTTCTCCCATTTTTTCTGGATCTTCAAGTGCCTGAGAGCTGAAACCATTTTGGGTGGTTTGGATTGTCTTTCTGGGTCCTATTCTTTTGCCTTGATTTCAGCCATTTAATACTTTACGATCTTGTCTTTGGGATTTTTAGGCCATTTAAAAAAAGTACTTCCTCCAATATTTGTATTTGTCCTCAAAAGGACATTTCATCCAAGTTACTTAGTTATTTGAAGCTAAGGTTGTCTGAGTTTTTAGGTCTTAAAAATTCTCAGGAGTGCCTGGGTGGCTTCAGTTGGTTAAGCATCCAACTCTTGATTTTGGCTCAGGTCATGATCTCATGGTCACAGTGCATGGTTGGGATTCTCTTTCCCTCCTCTCTCTGCCCCTATTCCTACTCGTGTGCACGCTCTCTCTCTCTCTCCCAAAAAAAACTCAGTGTTATTCATATAAAATTATAGTGAAATTCAATTTGGCATTAAGTTTTTTTCTCTGTATGAATACTGGTAGTTAAAAGACTGTTCTTAACACCTATGTTATACATTTACTCACACATTTGAATTCTGATTTCCAGTTTGTATTACTCAATTTTGATTTCTACAGAGAATAGGTAGGACCTAATATTTCTTTGTATATACTTATATGCATCACTTTTGGGGGGGGGGGCGAGGTCTTCTTAGTGTGGATGATTTAATTTTTACCTCAAGTTTCCTTTGAAATGAGCCATGCCATTATTGTCAGAGAGTTGGATATTTAAATGTTTCCTGGGTGTTCTTCCAAATAAGCTAGAGAAAATGAAAGAATAATTCATTCTCATAAGCACTCTGAGCATCTTTTACCTGTAATGTGACTGACTTAGATCTTCGTATGGCTGACTCCTTCTTGTTACTGATCTATTTCACGTCAAATATCACCTTTTTAGAGAGGCCTCTGAGAAGTCATTCATTTTTGGGGCGCCTGGGTGGCTCAGTCGGTTAAGCGTCCTACTTCTGCTCAGGTCATGATCTCGCGTTCCTTGAGTTCGAGCCCCGCATCGGGCTCTGTGCTGACCGCTCAGAGCCTGGAGCCTGTTTCAGATTCTCCCTCTCTCTGTGACCCTCCCCCGTTCATGCTCTGTTTCTCTCTGTCTCAAAAATAAATAAACGTTAAAAAAAATTTAAAAAAAGTCATTCATTTTTTCCCCCTTCCTAACAAATATTAGTATCTGATGATAATCTTGTTCTCCCACCCCAGCAAAATATGAAGCCCCATGAGGCAAAGATCTTGTCTATCTTGTTCACTGCTATCTTATGTGTCCTATTTACCCATTCTCTGAAATGTATTAGGCAGTCAGTAATTATTTATTTAAGCAATGAATGATATACTTACTAATATTTTTCTGGGGCGCCTGGGTGGCTCAGTTGGTTAGGGATCAGTCTCTTGATTTTGGCTCAGATCATGATCTCATGGTTCGTGAGATCAAGCCCCGTGTCAGGCTTTGCACTGACAGCACAGAGCCTGCCTGGGATTCTCCCTCCCTCTTTCTCTGTCTCTTTCTCAAATGTTAAAAAAAATATTTTTCTGAAATTGTGACATTTTCTCTAAATGTCAGTAGTACTTTATTATTTTTATTTTTTATTTTTACGTTTATTTTTGATAGAGACAGAGCACAAGTGGGGGAGGGGCAGAGAGAGAAAGAAACACAGAATCTGAAGCAGGCTCCAGGCTCTGAGCTGTCAGCACAGAGCCCGATGAAGGGCTCGAACTCAGAAACCGCGAGATCATGACCTGAGCCGAAGTCGGACGCTTAACCGGCTGAGCCACCCAGGTGCCCCATAAATGTCAGTAGTACTTTAAAAATTTATTATTCCATTAAACTAAAGTTTTCTAAAACAAGTATAGTATCTGCTTTCTTTTGCTTCTAATTTGCAAAAACATTATTTGTAAATATTGAATGAAAAATCAGATAATAAGAATTTGGCCTAAAGTAAACATTATTATTATATATTGAACTGAAACGAGGTCAGTGTTGCTAGAGTGAAGTGAGCCAAGGGGGAGAGAATAGTTGGATGTCAGAGGAAGGGAGTTTAAAGGCCTTGTGACTCATGTGGACTTTGACTTTCACTCATAATGTGGGAGGCCATTTGAGGGTTTTGAGCAAAGCAGTGACATGATGTGACTTATTCTAAAGATTTTGTGTGGAGACCAAGATTGAAGGGGTAGGTGAGTGTGGAGCAATAGGGATATTGAAGTATGTTTACTTATGGGCTCTCACATCAGTTTCAAAGGCAAATTTGTCTATCTCTGTGCCAAGACCACCCTATCTTAATTTCTTTTACATTTTATTTATTTAATCTCTGCACCCAACATGGGGCTTGAACTCATGACCCTGAGACCAAGAGTTGCATGCTTAACTGACTGAACCAGCCAGGCACCTCATTCTGTCTTAATTTCTATAGCTGAGTTCTAAGCCTGAATATATTTGGTAGGACATTCTCCCAGATCCTACCCTCAAGATCGAGTCTTCCTACTTTTCTTATAAGGAGGGTGTTGGCAGTATTTGGAACTCTGTTCTTCCATATATATTTTAGAATCAGCTTGTTTTAATTCCTCAGAAAGCCCTGTTGGGTTTTCGATTGGGATTTTGTTGATGGTTTAGATTACTATGGAGAGGGTTGACATCTTTTTCATTTTAAATGTCATTGCCATTTACCATTGATTATTATTATTTTTTAATGCTTATTTGTTTTTGAGAGAGACAGACAGACAGAGACAGAGTATGAGCGGGGAAGGGGCAGAGAGAGAGGGAGACACAGAATCTGAAGCAGGCTCTAGGCTCTAAGCTGTCACCACAGAGCCCGATGCAGGGCTCGAACTCACGAATGGTGAGATCATGATCTGAGCCAGACCGAAGTTTTGGTTAATTGACTGAGCCACCCAGGCATTCCGAGAATTAACATCGTTATAGTATCGACTCTTCCAGCCTTAAAATTGAGATAACTCTATTTAGGTCTTCTCTGATGCCTTTGAAAAAAGTTATATATACATATATATATACACATACACACATATATTTGTTATGCTAAATCTGTAGTGCCTCTTTTGTTGTAAATGTGGTTTAAAAAACTTTAATTAAAAAAATTTAATTTAATTAAATTACATTTTCTGTTTATTGATGTTTATGAATACAATTGATATTTGTATATTAAGCTTGTACTCAGCTACCTTGTTAACATTTATCATTCAAGTGATTTGTAAATTCTTTTGAATTTTCTGTGTAGGCAGTAATATTTGTAAATTCTATTTTGCTTCTCTTTCCAATCCAATATGTTCTATTCGTTTATTTTTTCTTATTTTACTGAGATGGCTATAATTCATCAGGATAATGTTTAATAATAATGTTAATAAGCATTAAAAGTAGGACTTTTTGTCATATTCTTAATTTTTAAAGGGACTGTGTCTAAGATTTTGCCTTTACGAATGATATTTGTTGTAGGTTTTTGTCAGATACTTTTATCAAGATATGAACATTTTAGGGTACCCTGGATGGCTCAGCCAGTTGAGCATCTGACTCTTGATTTTGGCTCAGGTCATGATCCCAGGGTTGTGGGATTGAGCCCCCATGTCAGGCTCTGCGCTGAGTGTGGAGTGTGATTGAGATTTTCTCTCTCTCCCTCTGCCCCTTCCCTGCTCACACTCTGTCTAAAGATAAAGAAATAAAATAAACATGTTAAAAAATTATATAAAGAAAGATATGAACATTTTAAAAGCATTTAATTATGGGCATTCTGCTGTTTAGAAAGTTTGTGCCAGTTTGTATTCCTAACGTCAGCATATGAAAAGGCATACTTCAAGTCAGTACTTTTCCACACCGCATGGGTACTGATTTTTGAAAAGTTTCAAATTTTATAGGCAACAAAGAATTTCTTTATTGGTTTTTATTTCTGCATTTGAAACCAATATTTTGTGTTAGCACAGCTGTTATTTTTCATAAAGATAGCGTAGTTTTTGAAACAAAATGATTTCAGATTTAGAGAAAAGTTGCAAAGACAGTACAAAGAAATTCGTGTTTCATAGACCCTTGACCCAGATTTCCCAAATGTTAACATTTTAATCATCCTTTTTCTCTTTTTCCATACACATGTACTTATTCTTTGCCCTGAGTGATTTAAGTTGCAAACTTTATCTCTAAAAATGTTGGTGTTCTTTCTTTTTTTGTTTGTTAAATTTTTTAATAGACTGTCTTATTCTAGAGATTCTGGGGTGCTTTATAATATTAATCAAACTATTATTGACATATAACATTATATTAGTTTCAAGTGTACAATGTAATGATTCGATATTTGTATATATTGTGAAATGATCACAGTAAGTCTGGTTAACATTGATCACTACACACAGTTACCAATTTTTATTCTTTGTGATGAGAACTGCTTTTTTTTTAAATTATATATTTTCAGAGAGAGCTCGAGCAGGGGATGAGGGGAGAGAGAGAGAGAGAGAGAGAGAGAGAAAGAGGGGGGGGGGAGAGAGAGAGAGAGAGAGAGAGAGAGAGAGAGAGAGAGAGAGAGAGAAAAAAAACAAAAGCGAAAGTGAAAGAATCCCAAGCAGTCTCTGCACTATCAACGCAGAGCCCGACCGGGGCTCGAACCCACGAACTGTGAGATCATGACTGGAGCCAAAATCAAGAGTCAGACGCTTTACAGACTGAGTCACCCAGGTGCCCCATATTCCTTGTGATGAGACCTTTAAGATCTACTCTTTTAGCAACTTTCAAATAGACAATAAGGAATTATTAACTACAGTCACATGTTGTACATCACTCATAATAGTTTATAGCAAAAAAAATTTTTTTCTTCTCCAGGTTTCAGTCCAGTCCGGGATCATACATTATATTTAATTATCATGTCTCCTAAGCTTCTTTTAACAGTTACTTGGTTCCCTGTCCTTTATAACCTAGACATTTTGTAAAGAATATAGTCCAGTTATTTAGTAGGATGTCCCTCAGTTTGGGCTTGTCTGTTGCGGCCTATGGTTAGATTCAGGTTTTACCTTTTTGGAAGGAATGCCACAGAAGTGTTTTATTGCATCCTATCAGGAGGCATATGATGTTGGCTTGTCCTATTATTGATGATGTTAACTTTGATCATTTAATTAAGGTGGTGTCTGACAGAATTCTACACTATGAAATTACTATTTTTCCCCTTTTAATTAACGGGTATTTTGTAGTGGAGCTACTTTGAGACTAGATAATATCCTGTTTTCCATCAGACTTTCAACCACTAGTTTCAGCATATGTTGATGATACTTGCCTGAAATAATTATTACCAAGGTGGTTGCCAAATGGTGATTTTCTAATTCCATCACTACATTTATTATTTGGAATTATACTCTCAGAGCTTTTCTTTCTCCCTTCATTTATTTATGTAAGTAAGGACTGGTGTGTTTTTATTTTATTCTGTGGATTATAATCTATTTTTATTAATTTTGCTGTTGAGATGTTTCTCATTTGAACAGAAGTGACTCAAGTTGACTCCTGTGTCCTTTAGACATGCCCCCATCATTCTTTGAGCATTACCTTCTTTTCTGGCACCACAAAAATATATCCTGGTCCCATAGTGTACTTTTCCTTGCTCTTGCCTGGGAATCAGCCGTTTCTCTGAGGAACCCTGGTTCCTTTCATTGGTGCACTGGCTGTGCCCATGAATGTTGGAGTGTCATTGCTTCTAGGCCCCCTCAGCAGATAGAGCTAGGGAATATATGTATATGTCTATATATATTTCCATACACAGTTATATCTATTTCTGCATCTATGTATTGAGAACTGAGCTGATATGTTTAGCTCTAATTCCAAGCCTTCACCCTTTTCCCATTTGTAACTTCGTTTTATGAGAATAAGAAACCAAACTCATCATCCACAATGTATTTATTTACTTATTTGCTCAATCCAAGAATACACATAAAGAGTTTTCATATCTTTGTGTAAAAACAAATATCTAAGTATATGTTTAGAAAAAAATTTTTTTGTTTATAGCTTAAAGAGAGTGTGTAGTTAAAACATTGGTTTAAAAAATTTTTTTAAATGTTTATGCATTTTTGAGAGAGAGGGAGAGACAGAGCACGAGCAAGGGAGGGGTAGAGAGAGAGGGAGACAGAATCTGAAGCTGGCTCCAGGCTCTGAGCTGTCAGCACACAGCCCGATGTGGGGCTCGAACCCATGGAACTGTGAGATCATGTGAGATCATGATCGGAGCTGAAGTCGGAAGCTTAAAAGACTAAGCCACCCAGGCACCCCAAAACATTGTTTTTAGAAGTTACCTGGAGTCGTTTCTGTTTCCCTTGACCCCTTTGCAGAGTGGTTATGTTACTCATTTCAAATACAGTTAGGTACATTTGTTTTTGTTCCATTTTGGGTTCTTCTCTCTTATTATTATTCTTTTTCTTCTTTTTTTTTAGTATATGAAACATTAACATGATTTTTAAAAAATGTACACAAAGGATAAATTATTAGAGTGCTGAATATAAAATTTAGGGCTTTTGTGTTTTTTCTTTCAGGGAATCATTTAATACTTCACATTACAACAAAATGTGAGAGTTCCTGCCAACCTGTGAGAATTTCTTTCTTCAACATTTTCTATTTACTGCACAACTTTCTCAGTTCTTTTTTGATGCCATGTTTTGTGGCTTGCATCAAAAGAGGAGTTTGTCTTCATGAAGATTCCTAACATTGGTAATGTGATGAATAAATTTGAGATCCTTGGGGTTGTAGGTGAAGGTAAGTTTAGCATTCCTTGAGTTTGTGATTAATGTATGTAGTTATACCCACCACTACAAAAGTTACTACTTCAGATCCTATTAATTTTACCTATATTTATTGAGATATGTGTTTGAGTAAAATATAAAAAATAAAATTGTGCTTAAACTATTTGGGTTTTACTCTCCAATTGAAAGTTAATAACATTTTAAAACCTTTTAAAATTTAATGGATCAGATTTCTTTCTTTTTCTTTTCCTTTTTAAAAATTTATTTATTTATTTACTTATTTAGAGAGAAAGAGAGCAAGCAGGGGAGGGGCAAAGAGAGAGGGAGTGACAGAATCCCAAGCAGGCTTCCTGCTGTCAGTGCAGAGCAGACTTGGGACTCAACTCAGAAACTGAGATCATGACCTAAGCTGAGATCCAGAGTTGGATACTTAACCGACTGAGCCACCCAGGTGCCCCAAGTTAGCGGTTTCTTAAGGCTGCCTTCATTTCATTGTGTTAATTAGCAATTATGGTTTCTTTATAGTTTTTTGTTACATTTTATTTTTATATCAGTCTTATTTTGAATAATTTAAAATTTATTTCTAGAAGTTAAATTTTACTAAATACACGGTAAATAAATGAATAACTTATCTATTTGTTCTCTATTTGTCTTTGAGAATGGTAAACCACATTTTTATAAGTTCTGAGGCTCACAACTTGATCAGATTTTAACATCTCTGAAATCAGGATGTGTGTTATAATTTATAGCAGGTCATGGTTTAATTGGTAGCACTTCCCCCCCCCCCCCACTAGTACATAAAATGCTTATGATCAGTGACATCATTAATTTGATGAAATATGGTAATTCATTTTTCATAAGTCTTCCTGAATTTTCCTTCTTAGTAATTTTTTGCTTTTGACTTAAAGATAACTTTATGGGGATTTTGAGAAATGATTCTTTTAATAGGGTATGAGTGATTATAATTATGGTTTCTCAGCATTTATATCTTTAAAGCAAATGTTATAAAAATTTTATATCTTATGAATTTTCAAATAAATTGTGAATGTTAAAAGAAGTTTTAATGATTTACCTATCTGAACAATAAAGCTGTTCTAGATAGTAAGTTAAATCCTTTTCAAATAAATAGAAACAAAATACAGTCTGATCATTGGGTGCTTGCTTTAAGATCTGGAGTGGCTAAGAAATACATATATATTAAGTAAATTAAAAACTGTCTAGTAAACTCTACATTCCTGTAGCCTACCTAGGGCATTTTCACTCGTAGCCTACCCAGTGCATTTTCACTCTGTAGTGAAATGGCATGGGCAGTTAAATCTGGATTAAAGGATTGCCTGGTGATGGTGGAATTAAGTTGGATGGTTGTAGTAGCTGATTCCATCCTGACTCTGATAATACGATTCATCCATCTCTACCAAAGTGAGGGAAACTTGTTCTCGTTCCCTAGATTCTGTTCAAGACACATTTCCCAATTTCATCTCTCTTAAGTCCCTTTGTCATAGATGTGTGCAGGCTTTGCCTGTCTTTTAATGTTATTGACATTTATACACACCTCAAGTATCATACATTACATGTTGATTTTACTAATTAGGTTGTCACAATATAACTAACTCTAACCTCAGTTTCTTGGGTACCTTGCTGTTGACTCTGTTCTGCCTGTGAGGAAGTAGTTTTTTTGGCTAGAAAAGAGGATGAATAACCCAAAAGGTAGTCATGAATCTCATCAAAATATACCGAAGAAAGTAGAAGTCCATGACTATAAATGTCCAAAAAGCCTTGGACTGCTTGTGGTCTGTGTCCTTGTACTGAGTTTTGATTTATGGCAAAACTGTAGCAATTCCTACTAGTTATTAATTGGAATGTTTAAACCTATACTATTTTGCCAGTCAGGAAAGACATTCAGGTATCCTAGAAGAGGATTTAAATGTCTCTTAGGACTGAGGTCATTAGCTTTTAAATTTTAAGTTTTCTAGAATTTTTTGCGTTAATTTTCCTTTACTCTTAAAGTTCTTAGGTCCACATCTTGTCTCCAGAAATTTTAAGCTTAAATTAAAATGTCTCAAGTGAAATGTTCTTTAAAAAGAGAAACATTCAGGGGCATCTGGGTGGCTTAGTCAGTTAAACATCGATTTCGGCTCAGGTCATGATCTCATGGTCTGTGAGTTTGAGCCGCACATCAGGCTCTGCACTGATAGTGTGGAGCCTGCTTGGGATTCTCTCTCTCTGCCTCTCTCTTTCTCTGCCCCTCCCTTACTTGCGCGCTCTCTGTCTCAAAATAACAACAATTTTTTAAAAAGAGAGAAACAATTTAAGAATACTTGTTGGGAAAATGGGTTGCTTATACTCTTGTTTTATAAAAAAACATAAATATCCATTCTCTGTATGTGGCTCATAGCATAATTTCTGCAGAGTACTATCATTTTAGCGTTCATTATTATAACAAGATAGTATAACATTTTACTGATAACCAATGTAAATATAATAGAACTTTTATTTCTCTAAGAGCTATAGTTTGTATATGTGCCCCTAATTGTTTATTTCTTTTTATTATAGGAGCCTATGGAGTTGTGCTTAAATGCAGACACAAGGCAAGTACATGGTTTTTAAAAAGAAAATACTGTATATGTTTAACTGTTTAGAAATGAATGTATTGTTCTGTGCATGTGGGCATATAATTAAAACTGTTGGCTATGATAATGATGCTTAATAAAGTGGAATGAACATGTAAACCCAGAAAAGGGAGAGTACTTTTGGACAAGCTCTATCATGATTAGGTAGTCATTAGTTATTTGTGGTCATATGGTATTTTTTTCTCAGTTGAGCTATGTGTATAGGTGAAAAGATTCCTAATGGGAAGAGAGAAAAGGTGACAGAGAAGAAATCAATGCAGTGACAGATTTAGGTTGAAGCACTTAAGAGCAAGAAGAAGTATTCAGTCAGTATTTTTTGCATGGAGCCAGTAACTTAGATTGCTTGATGGATCTGAATCCAGATTTTGAAAGGTAGTGGATTGGTGTTTGGTATGAAATAGGGCTTTGGATAATAGTACATGATTACCATTACTGGTTGTAGTTGATCACACTTGTAAAACCTTGTGATGGATCTTATGATATAGATTATTTGTTACACTAATCACCAATTATTCAGGGAAGTTATTTCAAGTTTCCCACAGCTGTTGCTCAGAGGTAAGTGTGTTTTACTCAGAGACTAACTTTAACGTGGCAAGTGTTGCTGAAGCTGTAACAATTTTAAATGTTAGGTTAAATATTTTTCTGTCATGATATACCTAGTCTGAGTATTAAAATCTGGCCTCTTGCTATTATGTGTATAATTTTGTTAAGACCAAAGGTTAAAGTTTTTTGTGGTATTTTCTAATGGTTTAATTTATGTCTGAGATGAGCTTAACAATTTAGTCCAACTCATTTAATTAAATTCTCAAATCTATTTATCATAACATATATGTATGTGTATATATGTGTAAATAAAGAGGATACCATTTTTATGTTTATTTTTTCTTTCCTGTTGTACAAAATCGTATGTTTTAGATTTAAGTCTTCATGGCAGTTGATGTACATTTGGGATTTAGATCATAAGTCTCTTAATTTGGTTCAATGAATTTTCTATTCTTGAAATTGAGTGTTCAAAGTATCTTATGTTGGTAATAGTTATCTGAAGACGTCTGCCAGTAAATCCTCAAAAAAATGGGTGGAATACTGTGGTTTTTGATTCAGGATGATTAAGAATTTAAAATAATAAATGTAATCAAAATAAATTTAGCACCTTGAATACCTCATTAAGAAATATTACTGCAGTTGGAAATTAAACAAGTGGAAAGCTCTCTAATGAATTTCTATACCGGTAATGAGTTGCCTTGAGTTATACTAAATTTCTGAAGCTTCAAAAAAATAAAATTCCTTGGTGGATACTACTCAAGGGAAATAGGTTGTTCGTTTCCAAGTTAAATTTGACTCTTTCATGAACATAATACTTCCTCTTATACCTTGGCTCTGTTGATACGGCATAGCTAATGGAAGCTTTAGTTCTTAATTTTAATCTTTGAGTTTTAAAATTGAAAGATTTCTGATACATAATGCAAGTCTTCTAACAGTGTTTTCTCTCAGTCTTGTCACACTTCTTCCTGTGACTGTTCCCCCTATGCTTTTTTTAACCTTATCTAAGCTCTCTTTCTGCCTTTTATGTAAAAATAAACTTTATTAATTGAATATATTCAACTAATACATGTTTTTACCTTCCCATGTGTCTGGTTTACTCATTTGTGAAGATACGCTTGTTACCTGTACCTGGTTCTCATAATACACACTGTTAGTGCCAGCAAGATGAGCCCAGAGTGAAAGTACATGAGGATAGATAGGTATCTCTGCTCTTGGGAAGCCAACTCTAAATGTGACCTCTGATTCCTAGGGCACTTAGTTATAAGGATGAATAAACCATAGTTTTCTTTCTTTTGTATGGCTTATGGTCTAAAGAGGTAGAATAATAGATACTTAAAAAAATAACCCAAGAGGTTTCTGCAAATGACACTGCATCTAAAAAGTATCTCTTTTTACGACCCTTCACTAAATGAGAGATTTGCAGACTAGCTCGAAGTATTGTTGCTTTTTCCTTTCATGCATCTAAAAAGATACTGCTGGGTGGAAAATGTAAAGCATAAATTAGTGCCTAACTCAGAGTAATATAAAACTCCTTTTAGAATCTGCAGCTGTTTAGTCATTAGACTTGTTATAGATATATCCTTTTTTTTCAGCTAGAATCAGACCTTCAAATCTTTACCCCATTATCCAAAAGTAGAGAATTTGATGCTTCTCAGATTTATCCTTTAGAATCAATCAAATGGATTACTATGAAATCTCATGTTATAGTTAAAAATGGGTATCATCTTCCCTGTTGTATCCATTATATGTAAAATGATCATGCCTGTATATTTTGCATAGCTTTTACAAATTTAGGGAAATGCTTATAAAATGTATAAATCAGGTCTGTGTGATTATGTGTGCATAGGTATGTGCAATCACTTATGCATAAATTTGCCATCTTTTGGAGAGGGTTGGCCATGGGTGTATATATAATTAAATAATTCCTAGGACATTATATATTTGAGCAAATATGAAAGAAAGTTACTGTTTTAATCTGGGTCCTATTGCAAGAAATTTAGAGGTCATGTTTATAAACAAATGTATCTTGTCTTTTGTGAACACAATATGATGTTGGGCTATTCCAGGCCAAAGACCATATTTCTTAATTTACTGAAATGCTGCCTAATTGAAAAGAAAAATGCAACTGTACTCTTTTCCACAGCTTCTGTTTATTGTGTGTGTATACATACATACGTATATATATACATATATATATGTATATATATACATACGTATATATGTATATATATACGTATGTATGTATACACACACATTGGAGTTTTATATATGAAAATTCATATATTAAGTGTTAGGCTACTTATGATACCTCAGGACTACTTAGGTTCTGGTTTGGACCTTTGCTCTCCAGATATGCAGTGCTGATTTTCTTTTTATTTGCATGTCTGCTTTGAAGTACTTATGAGAGGGGAGGCATGTTTTACTGAATACTTTTCTTTGCAGAACCTCAAAGAGGTCATCCTTAAAGCAGGGAAAATGGAATGCAGTGACATAGGGAGATGTGATTAGAACTGGAGATGATAGATTGTGCAACCTGTTTGAGAGGTTGGAGGGCAATGCTAACTGATTCTAGGACAGGGAAATGCCGATTCATGTATTTCCTTTCCTGTGGCTGGGGTTGACATAGGAGAAATTTTTGTTTGTTTTGAATTAGTAGGTGACATGCTCTTGGGGTAACTGGTTATACAGAGCCATGTAGAATCCAGTGTTGGGGGTAGAGCCTATAAATATTTAATAAATAATAAAGTGGACTTAAATTACAGAACCAAAAATGAAGGGCACTTTTGAGAGCTGTTACAGAGTATCAGGTTCCTGTGGAAAGATTAGAGATGATCCCAAGGGTTTGTGGTAAAGTGAAAAATCATTGGTATCATTTATCTGATTTAAAAACTTATAAAGGATATAAGTTTAGAGGGAGAAATAATGAGTTTAGCTTTCATAAAAAAAGAGTAAAATGGCAGCAGAATACCAAACCTGGTAATAAGTACCACATATTGAGCATCTAACGCATGCTGGCTAACTCTGCTACATGCTTTACATTTACTCCCTACAACATTTCTACTCTTATACCCATTTTACAGATAAGAAAGCTGAGGCATTATATACAGAGGTTATGTGTTAGGGCCAAGATTTTGCAGCCAAGAAAGAAGTGGTAGAACCAGGATTTGGTCTCATATCAGAAATCGCTAACTTGAACATGAACTAGGTGGAACTGTGAAATGTTACAGACCTTCCAAGAGTGAGTACAGAGCAGAATCGAGGGCATCCTTAAATAGTCCTACCGAAAGGAAACGGAGGCACACCTCTAGAAAGCAAGGAAGAAAGATTTTGTAAAATGGTATTCACTAACAATGTAAAAATCCATAACAGGATGCATGATGATAAGGATTGAGGGGTGAGAAAATCCATTTCATTTAACGTTGCTGTTTAGTAATGACCTCTTTAAGTGAAATGGTATGTTGAAGTCAGAGGTTAAGGAGAGAGTAAGCAGAAAAAATCTGGATTGTGCCATTTTCCATTTTGAGAGTTGAGAAATTGAGATTGAGAGTACTAGGAGGAATAGTTTTGATTAAATATTCACTAGTCAGCAGGGGCACCTGGGTGGCTCAGTCAGTTAAGCATCCAACTTTGGCTCAGGTCGTGATCTCACGGTTCATGAGTTCGAGCCCTGTGTCGGGCTTACTGCTGTCAATGCAGAGCCCACTTTGGATCCTCTTTCTCCCTCTCTTTCTGTCCCTTCCCCTCTCACGCTCTTTCTCTTTCTCTCGCAATATATATATATATATATATATATATATATATATATATATATATATGTATATGTATATATATATATATTGCAATATATATATATATATATTTAATAAAAATTCACTACTCAGCAATACCCATATTTTCCCCTACTAAAAGCCATTCTTTGGTTATTTGTTATCATTTACTATGAGCAGTTTGTCTTTTGCTGTAAGAGTTCATTTTTAGCAAGCTTTATGTATTTTGAATTAGTGATTTCCTCTTTTTCTTTTTCACATTAATTTTGTTTTCCACCAAAAAGCTGAATATGATTTGGTCACATAAAAAAAAAAAACAAAAAAACAAAACAACGAACTATTTTAAAGAAGGTACTTGAGGAAAAGTCCATGAACCATCACCAATTTAACAGATTATAGTCCACCATCTAAAACCACACAGTTATTTTCTACTAAAACAAAATAAACTTTGTTTCAGTTTTTTTCCACATTAAATGAAACAAGTCTTAAATTGTTTTTTAGATTTAAGTTTTACATGTGAATTGAGGTTTTTAAAATTTTTTAAACGTTTATTTTGAGAGAGATAGGGAGCGATCAGGGGATGGGCAAAGAGAGAGGGAGAGAGAGAATCCCAAGCAGGCTCTGCAGCTGTCAGCACAGAGCCTGATGTGGGGTTCGAACCCACAAACCGTGAGATCATGACCTGAGCTGAAACTAAGAGCCAAACGCTTAACTGACTGAACCACCCAGGCGCCCCTGAATTGAGTTTTTAGAATAAAACTTAGATGAATCAACAATGAGAAATTGAATATATGGGATTATTTTCTTTGTCATTACTTTCCTCCTTATTTAAATAAAAGTAAGATGTGTGTTCCTGCTTCTTGTCTATAAAATTTCTAGCATTTGAAGAAAATTAGAGAGAGGCTTGGGTTTTTAATAAAGATTGTAGGAATCTGGAAATATTTAAGTATTGATTATTTCACCATAATCATTTTTTGAAGTAATTACACTTCCCTAAATGACTTTAATTTATTGCGCGTTATGGAGATTAACGAGATGCCAATGTTAAAATGGGCTTTGGGTCGGTAACAAAGATAATAGGAATCATCAGTTGGGGAAGACCTCTTCTGTCTACTCTTAAAGATGCACTTATATAGAATCATTACTTGTGTGTGGTTTCCTCTCTGAACCGATTTTTTCTTACTGATCAATTAATTGTGGAAAAGTTCCTGGAACACTACAGCAGTCTTACCAAAATCATATTTCTGTGTATTATAATATTTTGCATTTTAAATTCTGCTAGTCTTTTGATAAGGGACAAACTGCCTATGTTTTTGTTGTCTTGTTATCAATAAAAGCAATAATGGCTTATGTGTCAATTTCCAGGTGAGTCTAACTTCTTCTAGGAACTAAAATAATTTTTAGCTTTTACCAGCTTCATGGTTATCTTTATCCTCATCATCCTAATCTAGATTTGTTTTGTTTGTTTGTTTGTTTGTTTTTTAGTAAATGGGATTAAAAAAATGGTCCTGTTAGAACTGGCAGGTACTATGCATGCATTGTCTACACACGGGAAGACTAGCTTGTTCATCCTTCTCACAGTGACTCAACTCCTAAATGATTTGTCCATCCCTCCTGCACACACTCCTCCACCTCCCAACCAGGGGATGAGTTGGCTGGGGCACTAGATGGACGTTAAAGTCTTCTTTGTATGCTAATTGTAAAAACATAATTAGTTCAAAGAAAAGAATGTTCTATACCTTTTTCAGATGAGTAATTTCGTTAGCCTCTGATACATGTCTGTGCTTAAGGGATTTATACTAGCTCTTTAATGCAACTTTTCAAAACTTCAGGAGCAAAAATGAAAGTAAATAATTTTTTTTACACAGCCTTGAAATATGTATTCACTGGTAATACAGGAAAAGGAACGTCTCAACAAATGCCCATATGGTGGATACTTTTAAGTAGTTAAGCTTAACAATTGTTGAAATCACTATCTGGAAAGTAGTACACAGTGATCTATTTCTATATAAATAGTAATCCAACCCTGAAATACTATTAGAAGCTACAGTTTATATTCTATAAATGCTTTTGAGCTTTACTCTTTCCCAATTTAAAGGTTTGTTTCATATGTTCAAACCTTTTCATTTTAAAACATCCAGTTAAATACATTTTCTTGTACCTCCTGTATTGAAAGCACTGTGTTCTAGGCATGGCATTATAAAGTAAAATTCAATCAAATATCTGTTTGAGAAAAATCTATTGAGTGCCCACAAAATGTCAGGTACTCTGCTTGGAACTGGCTCTGTAGAAATCAATAAATAATTGCTACTTTTGAGGAATTTAGTCTAGTATTTATAAATCAACAAATACAAGATCATGTTTACTTCTGTCAGGAAGCTTAACACATAAATTGGAAGAGGATAATTTGAGAGAAGATTATAGTGGAAATGATAGTGTGAAAGCTTTTCCCCCATTTTTCAATACATTCTTCATTAGAGCCTGCTTAGGAAAAAACTCATGTCAGTAATAAAGGAGAAAAGAAAAGAAATCAGTATTTCCCAGAACCCCGTAAAAGGACTACCACAAAGATGGGAATAAATTAGGAGGTAGCGCTATTAGTTGAGGGCAGCTGAATAAGAATGGTACAAGTGGGAAGTTTTGTTTACTTCTGAGTGCCAGAGGGCCCAGAATCCTAGGCGGAGTATTGATGGATTGTAGAACCTTCCCCAAATGGCACAGCTGAAACTTGATCCACGTGGCCCAGGCCATTTCCTTTAGGACCGCCATATTAGGATGGGCAGGAGTGCCTACCCTGACAGTGTAGATCTGGAGTTGGCAAACTTCTGCCCGTGCTCCAAATGTGGCCCACTGCCTATTTGACAAATAAAATTGTGTTGGAACACAGCCATACTCATTCATTTCTGTATTTCCTATGGATGCTTTTGTACTAAAATAATAATAGTTGAGTAGTTGCGACAGAGACTGTATGACATACAAAGCATACAATTTTTATTGTGGCCCTTAACAGAAAGAGCTTGCTGACTCCTGATGTTGAACAAGCCCCAACTGGGAAAATACGGTGGACTGCATAGTGGTCTCGGTGGATCATCCATCTCAATTTCTATTTGTCTCTTTGCCCTTTGTGCTCTTGGAGCCTGAGAAATAGAGTTAATAAAGTGTGAGACTTCCACTGAAAATTGCTTTTCCCTTGAGCTGGGCTTGGGTAAATTGTTGGGATGGCTGTGTAGGAAATTTTGTATTGCTTACCTCTCACATTTCAGCTGTCACAGAAGTGAACTTTGCTAGGGACTGGGCATACAGAGACACAGCGTATTTACATTGACTATGTCCCATCACTGGCCTGAGTAACTCTTTTCATCCAAAGGTGAATACAAAGAATAAAACAGTCTTCCCTGAGACTATGAAAGAATACTTGAGTTAAAGAGAAAGAGATTTCTCACAAATATGAACAGTAAAATTCTTTGGAGACTAAAACCAGGAGGTATCTTCCTAATATAATTCAAGTGAAAATAAATGAGAAGTTAAGAAATAGTAGTAATTTCTGTTTCAAGTACCTCTTGACTTCTAGGTATTATGCTAGATGCCTTATTTTCATTACTTTAAATCTTCCTAACAATTATAAATTAATATTACCTTCTTTTTACATGGGGGAAACTGATCCTCAATAGGTTAATTTCCTGAAGGTCATACAAGTTAGGAAGTGGAAGAGCCTGGAATTAAGCTACATTTTAGGTCCATCATTTTTTTAAAAAATTGAGGTAAAATTGGCATAACATAAAATCAGTCATTTTAAAGTATACAGTTCAGTGGCATTTAGTGCCTTCACCGTGTTGTGCAATCACTACCTCTGTCAAGTACAAAGTATTTTCATGACCTCAAGAAAAACCCTCGTGGGGCACCTGGGTGACTCAGTCGGTTAAGCGTCAGACTCTTGATATGGGCTCAGGTCATGATCTTAAGGTTTGTGAGATAGGGCCCCGCATCGTGCTCTGTGCTGACAGCATGGAGCCTGCTTGGGATTCTCTCTCCCCATCTCTTTCTGCCCCTCCCCCACTTGTTCTCTCTTTGTCTCAGAATAAATAAATAAACATTAAAAAAGAAAAGAGGGGCGCCTGGGTGGCGCAGTCGGTGGGACTTGAACTCATGAACCACGAGATCACGACCTGAGCCGAAATCAAGAGTCGGATGCTTAACCTACTGAGCCACCCAGGTGCCCCTGGATGCTATTTTAAATGAAATTGCTTTCTTAATTTCCATTTTGGATTGTCAGTTGCTAGTATATAGAAATACTACTGATTTTTTATTATTGTGGTAAAATATGTATAACAAGATTTGCCATTTTAACCATTTCTAAGTGTACAGTTCAGTGGCATCATCGCATTCGCAGTGTTGTGTAACCATCACCAATATATTTCCAATTTTCTTTATCATACACAAAAGAAACTGTAGCAATTAAGCAGTAACTCCCCCATTCCCCCTTACCCCCAGCATGTAGCAACTTCTAATCTACTTTCTGTCTCTACAGTTTTGCCTATTTTAGATATTTTGTATAAGTGGAATAATACAATATTTGTCTTTTTGTGTCTGGCTTCTATTACTTAGCATAATGTTTTCATGGTTCATTCATGTTGTAGTATGTATCAGAACTTCATTCCTTTTTATGCGAAATAATACTCTGTTGTATGTATATACCACATTTTGCTTATCCATTCATTTGTTGATGGACACTTGAATTGTTTCCACTTTTGGCTAATGTGAATAATGTTCCTATGAACATTCACATACAAGTATCTGAGTCCTTCCTCTTAATTCTTTTGTATATATACCTAGGAATAGAATTGCTGGGTCAAATGTAATTATGTGTCTAACATTTTGTAGACTAGTGGCTATCGTGTTTTGATTTTTTATCCTGTAGTTTTGCTGAATTTGTTAGCTGTAAGGTGTGGATTCTTTTGGATTTTCTCTCTATAATTATATCATCTGTGGATGAGAGTAGTTTCATTTCTTCCTTTTTAAAATTTTATTTACTTATTTTTACTTTTGTTTTAAAGTTTATTTTGAGAGAGAGAAAGAGTGCACAGGTGCAGGAGGGGTAGAGAGAGAGGGAGAGAGAGAGAATCCCAAGCAGGCACTGTCAGCACAGAGCCCGATGCAGGGCTTGAACTCATGAACATGAGATCGTGACCTGAGCCAAAATCAAGAGTTGGGACGCTTAACAGACTAAACCACACAGGTGTGCTATTTTAATTTTTTTATATATTTTATTTTTAAGTAATCTTTACACTCAACGTGTGGCTTGAACTCACAACTTCAAGATGAAGAGTCGCGTGCTCTGCTGATTGAGCCAGCCAGGTGCCCTTATTTCTTCCCTTTTAATCTGGAAACTTTTTATTTCTTTGTCTTGCCTAGTTGTTCTGGCTAGAATTTTTAGTACAGTGTTATTAAGTGGCAAAAGTGGACACCTTCACCTTGTTCCTGATCTTGGGGAGACGGCTTTCTGTCTTTTAAATCACTGAGTATGCATGATGTTAGTTGTTGATCTTTCATAAATGTGCTTTATCAGGTTGAGGAAGTTGTCTTCTGTTTATTGTCTGCTTGTCCATCATGGATATGGTGTGTAGGGTAAAGTAGGTAGGCAGTTTAAAATGCACATTGAGCTCATATCACACAGTAGTTACCTCTTTTATCAAGTTTTTTCATGGTCGTTTTAAGGTTTTGACTAGTTGCAGAGTTCTAGAAACTGATTCTAATACTTTTTCCAGCCCATTATTTGTTTCTGTGAAAGGACGGAGTCCTAGATTTCCCTCTTTTGACATTTTTGGTGATATCCCTCTGTGTTTGCACACATTTTCTCCCAGTCATTGATCTCCAACTTAACAATTTTTTTGGTAGATTGTCCTTTTGGCATTGTATCTAAAATCACATCACCAAAGTCAAGGGTCATCTAGATTTTCTAGGTTACCTTTTAGAAGTCTTGTAATTTTGTATTTAGGTCTGTGATCCACTTTGGGTTAATTTTTGTGAAAGTTACAAGGTTTGTGTCTAGATTCTTTATTTTACATATGAACGTCCAGAACCATTTGTTGAAAAGACCTTTTTTTTTCCCATTGGATTGCTTCTGCATCTTTGTCAAAATCAGTTGTGTTTGTGTTGAGTCTATTTTTGGGCTCTGTTCTGTTCCATTGATTTATTCGTCTTTCCTTCACCTAATATCATGCCGTCTTGATTACTATAGCTTTATAGCAAGTCTTAAAATCAGGTGATATCAGTTCTTCAACTTTATTGTTCCTTTTCAATTTTGTGTTGACTATTCTTTTTGCCTTTCCATGTTACTTTTATTTTTATTAAAAATATCTTTTTAGGGGCGCCTGGGTGGCACAGTCGGTTAAGTGTCCGACTTCATCCAGGTCACGATCTCGCGGTCCGTGAGTTCGAGCCCCGCGTCAGGCTCTGGGCTGATGGCTCAGAGCCTGGAGCCTGTTTCCGATTCTGTGTCTCCCTCTCTCTCTGCCCCTCCCCCGTTCATGCTCTGTCTCTCTCTGTCCAAAAATAAATAAACGTTGAAAAAAAAAATTAAAAAAAAAATATCTTTTTAATGTTTGTTTATTTTGGAGGTGGGGGGAGGGACAGAGAGAGAGGGAGACATGGAATCCGAAACAGGTTCCAGGCTCCGAGCTGTCAGTACAGAGCCCGATGTGGGGCTTGAACTTACGAACCATGAAATCATGACCTAAGCCAAAGTCAGATGTTTAACCGACCGAGCCATCCAGGCACCATCCATGTTACTTTTAAAATCAGTTTGTTGGCATCCAGAAAATAAATAGCTTACTGGAATTGGGATCACACTGAGTCTATAGATCAAGTTGAGAAGAATTGGCATCCTAATACTGAGTGTTCTAATGCATGAGTGCAGAATATCTCTCCATTTATTTAAATCTTTTGATTTCTTTCAACATAGTTATGTAGGGTTTCGCATAACAGATCTTGCAAATGTTGTGTTAGATTTATACCTCAGTACTTTTGTGTGTATGATAATGTAAATGGTATTGTTTTTAATTTTTATTTCTAATTATTCATTCCTGGTATGTGGGAAAGCAGTTGATTTTTGTATATTACCCTTGTAACTTGTGACTCAGCTAGAACTGTTTATTAGCTCCAGAAGTTTTTCATTGTAGGTTTTTTGAGATTTTCTTCATGGGCAAGCCAATCATCTGTGAACAAAACAGTTTATTTTTTCTTTCCCAATCTGTATACCTTTCATTTCTTTTTCTTATTGTATTAGTTATGACTTCCAATAAAATGTTGAATAAAAGTGGTAAGAGGGGGAGCGCCTGGGTGGCTCGGTTGGTTGAGTGACCGACTTCGGCTCAGTCATGATCTCGCGGTCTGTGAGTTCGAGCCCCGCGTCGGGCTCTGTGCTGACAGCTCAGAGCCTGGAGCCTGCTTCTGATTCTGTGTCTCCCTCTCTCTATGCCCCTCCCCCGCTCATGCTCTGTCTCTCTCTGTCTCAGAAATGAATTAAAAAAAAAAAAAAACATTAAAAAAAGAAAAAAGTGGTAAGAGGGGTCATCCTTACCTTATTCCTGAGCTTAGTGGGAAGGCATGTGGTTTCTTACCATTAAGCATGATGTTAACTGTAGGATTTTTGTAGATGTTCTTTATTAAGTTGAGGAACTTCTATTCCTAGATTACTAAGAGTTTATATCCAAATGGGTTTGGGTTTTGTCATTGCTTTTCTGCATCAATTGATATGATGATGTGACATTTCTATTTTAGCTCACTGATGATGGTAGATTACATGAATTGATTTTAGAATGGTGAACCAACCTTGCACACCTGGGACAAATCCCACATTGTCATGGTGTATCATTCTTTTTATACATTGCTGTTTATGCTTTGCCAATATTTTTTGAGGATTTCTACATCTGTGTTCATGAGAGAGATTCACCTGTAGCTTACCTTTATTTTAATGTTTTTATCTGGTTTTGGTATTAAGGTAATACTGGCTTCATGGAGTGAGTTAAGAAGTGTTCCTCTACTTCTGGAAGAGAGAGATTTTTCTGGAAGAGATTGTAGAGAGTTAGTATAATCTCTCCTTAAGTGTTTAGTAGAAGTCACCAGTGAAACTATCTGGATATGGGACTTTTGTTTTAGAAGGTTATATTGGTTGAGTTTCTTCCATACATACAGGCCTATTCAGACTATCTATTATTCCTTGGATAAATGTTGATAGTTTGTATATTTCAAGGAGTTGGTCCATTTACCTAAGTTAGCAAATTTATAGCATAGATTTGTTCATAATATTCCTCCATAATATTCCTTTATTATTCCTTTAATGTCCATGTGATTTGTAGTGATGACTCTTCTTTCATATCTGATATTAATAATTTGTGTTTTTTCTCTTTTTCTTGGTTAGCCTCGCTAGAGGTTTCTGAATTTTACTGTTCTTTTAAAAGAGCCAGCTTTTGTTTTCATTGATTTTCACTGTTGAGTTTCTGTTTTCAATTTCATTGATTACTTCTGTTATTTTTATTATTCTTTTCTTCTTGCTTTAGGCTTAAGTTATCCCTCTTTGTATTATTTCCTAAGATAGAAGATTAGTTACTGATTTTATTTATTTTTTTTAGTTACTGATTTTAGGTCTGTTTTCTTTTCTAATATATGCGTTCCATGCTACAAACTTTTTTCTATACACTGCTTTTGCTGCATCACACAATTTTGTTTTATACTTTCATTTTCATTTAGTTCAAAATATTTTTAAATTCAAGATTTCTTTTTGACCTGTGTGTTATTTTATTTTATTTATTTATTTTTTTAAATTTAAGTAAGTTCTGCACTGAATGTGGGGTTTGTACTCATGACCCTGAGATCAAGAGTCACTTACTCCACTAACTGAGATAGCCAGGAGCCACTGACTTGTGTGTTATTTAGAAGTGTCTTGTTTAATCTCTAAATATTTTGAGATTTCCCAGCTTTATGTTATTGATTTCTAGTTTAATTCCATTGTGTTGTGAGAGTATACTTTGTATGATTTTTATGCTTTAAAATTTGTTGTGTTTTATGGCCCAGAATTTGGTCCACTTTGATGAATGCTTGATATAAGCTTGAGAAGAATATGTGTTGTGCTTCTGTTGGAAGAAGTATTACGTAAATGTCTGGTAGGTCTAGTTAGTTAATGGTGCTGTTCAGTTCACCTATATCCTTACTCAATTTTTATCTGCAGGATCTGTCAGTTACTGGAAGTTGGGGAGCGGGTGTTAAAGTCTCCAACTATAATGGTGGATTTGTCTGTTTCTCCTTGCAGTTCTGTCAATATTTGCCTCATGAATTTTGATGTCCTCTTGTTTGGTGCATATGCATATTAAGGATTATTATGTCTGCTTGGAGAATGTATCATTTTATAATGTCCGTCTTTATTCCTGATGATTTTCTTTGTTCTGAAATCTGATTTGTATAAAATTGATATAGCTATTCCAGCTTTCTTTAGTGTTAATGTGATAAACCTTTTTGTATCCCTTTGCTTTTAACCTATCTGTGTCTATTTAAAGTGGCTTTTAAAAATCCATTCTCACAATCTCTTTTTTTTTTTTTTTTTTAATTTTTTTTTCAACGTTTATTTTTATTTTTGGGACAGAGAGAGACAGAGCATGAACGGGAGAGGGGCAGAGAGAGAGGGAGACACAGAATCGGAAACAGGCTCCAGGCTCTGAGCCATCAGCCCAGAGCCTGACGCGGGGCTCGAACTCACGGACCGCGAGATCGTGACCTGGCTGAAGTCGGACGCTTAACCGACTGCGCCACCCAGGCGCCCCTCTCACAATCTCTTTTAATTGACGTATTTAGGCCATTCACATTTAAGGTGATTATTAATATATTTGGATCAGTATGAACCATTTTTGTAACTTTTCTGTTTGTTACACTTATTCTTTTTTTATTTAAAAAAATTTTTTTTTAGTAATCTCTACACCCAACAAGATCAAGGGGTTACGAGCTTGCCAGGCAACCCCCCCCCCCCGCCCTTTTTTTTTTTTTTAACGAAAACATTTCTTTCCTTTTCTTCCTTCTGGTTTTAATGGACTGTTTTATGTGATTCTGTTTTCTCTCTTGTCTTAGCATGTCCATTATACTTCTTTAAAGAAGAGTTTGTCAGGGACGCCTGGGTGGCTCAGGTCATGATCTCACGGTTTGTGAGTTTGAGCCCCTTATTGGGCTCTTTGCGTCAGCACAGAGCCTGCTTTGGATCCTCTGTCTCCCTCTCTCTCTGCCCCTACCACACTCACACTCTCCTACTCTCTCTCTTTCTCTCAAAAGTAAATAAACATTAAAAAAAAAAAAAGGTTTTTAGTCATTGCCCTGGAGCTTGCCTCATACCACGTTGGTCTCTAAGTCTGCTATCAGATAACTGTATTCTGCTTCTCAGGCAGTATGTGTACCTTAAACTAGAATTTTCTGAATTCCTCCCTCCCATCCCCCTTGTAACATTGCTGTCATTCGTTCATTTTACTTATCCCTATGCTATAATCAGTGAATACACTGTTACTGTTCTTTGAATGGGTATCTATTTTTTTTTCATGTTTATTTATTTTTGAGAGAGACAGAACACAAGTGGGGAGGGGCAGAGAGAAGGAGACACACAACCTGAAGTAGGCTCCAGGCCCTGACCTGTCAGCACAGATGCCGATGCGGGGCTTGAACTCATGAACCAATGAGATCATGACTGAGCTGAAGTCGGATGCTCAACTGACTGAGCCACCCAGGTGCCCTTGAATGGTTATCTATTAATTAAGAATAGGAAAAACACATTTTATTTTGCCTTCATTTATTCCTTCTCCAGTGCTCTTACCTCGTTTAGATCTGACTTGCTGACCTGTATAATTTTCCTTCTCTAAAGAACTTTTTAAAAGTTTTTACTAGGCTGATCCACTGTTGTTGTTTTTTTTAAATTTTTTTAAATGTTTATTTTTTTGAGAGATAGAGAGCATGAGCAGGGGAGGGGGTGCAGAGAGAGAGAGAGAGAGAGAGAGAGAGAGAGAGTGTGTGTCACAGATTCCCAAGCAGGCTCCAGGGTCTGAGCTGTCAGCACAGAGCCCAACGTGGGTCTCGAATTCATGAACCGTGAAACCATAACCTGAGCCAAAGTTGGACGCTTAACTGACTGAGCCACCCAGGTGCCCCAAGACTGATCCACTGTTAAAAAACTTCACTCAGTTTTGGTTTATCTGAAAAAGTATTTCTCCTTTTGAGAGGTAATTTCAATGAATAATTTTTTTTATCCCAACACTTTAAATATTCTACTTTATGGCTTCTGAAAACAGTTGGATGTACTTCTTATCCTTGTTATCTGTAGGTAAGATATTTTTTCCCTCTAGCTTTTTTCATGATTTTCTCTTTATGTTTATTTTTCTATAGTTTGAATATGATGTAGTTTAGGTGTAGATTTTTTGGTAGTTATCTTGCTAGGTCTGCTCTGAGCTTTTTGATGTGCAATGGTTTGGTGTCATTAATTTTGGAAGATTTTTGGACATTATTTCTTCAAATATTTCTTCTCCTTTGTCTCATTCTCTTCCTTATGGTATTCTGGTTATACCTTTTATAATTGTTCTGTAGTTCTTAGATATTCTGTTCTGCTTTTTAAAATTCTTTTTTCCCTTTCCATTTAGTTTGGGAAGTTTCTATTGAAATGCCTTTAAATTCACTGATTCCTTGCTTGGCCATGTCCAATCTACTGATAAGTTCATTAAAAGCATTATTCATTTTTGTTGTAGCGATTTTTATTTGTAGCATTTTCTTTTCATTCTTTCTTCGAGTTGTGCTTACATTACCCATCTGTACTTACATGTTGTCTACTTTTTCCATTAGAGTTCTTAACATAGTAATCATAGTTATTTTATATTCTGTATCTGAAATTATTACTGATAACCCCCAAATCTGTGCCATACCTGAGTCTAATTCTGAGGCCTGCTTTGTCTCGTCAGATTGCCTTTTATTTTGCCTTTTAGCATTCTTTTTACTGTTTTTTAAAAGCCAGGATATGTTGGGTAATGGGAACTGAGGTAAATAGGCTTTTAGTGTAATGTTTTATGTTAATTTGACTAGGGTCTGGGCCATTAAATGTTTGTTGTAGGGGTAGGTGCCAGAGGCTTCAGTTTCCTCTAGTGTCTTTATTTTTTGTTATATTTTTCTCCCCCATTGTCTTTGTATTTCCCTAAGAATTCCTTTTTAAATAGTCTGTTTCTTGCAACTTGTTCAGTTGAAATCCACTGTTACTGTACCAGAACCCTGGTGACATGGTGGTAGAGTATGAGGACGAGGAAGTGTTCTATAATCTTAGGACCGAATCTTAGTCTTTTGGTGGGCTGGAGTCCTGGGCTGCAACTCTCACAAATATTTTTTGGCCTTTTCCTCCCCTTCTTTTCAGGTGAAACAAGAATGGTAGAGGGGCTATAGCTGGCTAATTTCCCCTCTCCCAGGACAGCATATAAGGCTCTGGTAAATTTTCCCTTGGAGTGTTGGCTTTTGTCGTGGAGAACAGTGCAGGCTTATTTCAAAACCGTTACTTTCCCCTGGATGTTTTTCAAAAGGGTTCTGTTCTCCTTCCCCTTCCTCAAAAGGGAGAAGGTTTTTATTGGATCTTTATCCTGGGCATTGTTACTTTTCTCCTCCCCTTACCAAAAAGGGGAGGAGATCATTCTTGGATCTTCATGTTCAGAACCTCGTGAAGTCCTGGAGGGTAAAGCCAAAAGATTGTGGAGGGCTCTCGCTGGATTGGGTCCGTTGGAGTTCTTACTTGCAAACCTTTGTTGAAATTACCGTTTAAGTTTTCTCCCCAGTTTTCTCTAGCACCTTCTGCTCCAGGTAAGCTGTTCTTGGGTGTGATTCTCTGTATTTGCCTTTCTCTCCAGATTTCAGGAGTTCAGTTTGCTTTATGTCCTTAATTCTCTGATAAGCCTAAGGAAAGTTGATTTTCAGTTTTTTTTTCCTCTTGTTATAAGGACAGGAGTGACAATATTCAAGCAGTTTATTTGTAGGAACTGAAACCTGAAGTCTTACGTTTATGTTTTAAAATTGGAAATACCTTGTCCAGTTTAAAAATAATTGTTCAGCAAGAGGCTTTTAACTTTTCTGTGAACCATTTGCTTAGCTGAGATGACTCATTCTTAGTTATTTTCATCCCTTTGAATTTCAGATATGTATATTTTCAAAGTG
Source organism: Prionailurus bengalensis (assembly GCF_016509475.1). NCBI lineage: Eukaryota > Metazoa > Chordata > Mammalia > Carnivora > Felidae > Prionailurus > Prionailurus bengalensis. The sequence goes on from NC_057361.1 coordinate 14,951,290, forward strand.
CTTATAGCAAGAACTTTTTTAGAACAAAATATTTGAAAAACTTAACTTATTGTAGTTCTAGAAAATTGCTAATAACTTTACTCAAAATTAACTGGAATTATTGATTCCCCCGCGCCCCACACTGGCTTTTGTTTTTTTTTTAATCAGGTATCTTTTAGAATCCATGCTAAAGTAGTTTCAGGGATTATTGTGTTTAACCTTCACTTAGTGTTTTTACCCCACTTGTTTTTGAAAAAGTAACTCAATTTTCTGAGGCACTTTGAAATCTCTGGAGACGAAGCCAGTGTTTAAATTTGAAAAACCAATGACAATAAATGCCTAACTCTTATGCTGCCAGTGATTTATTTTCAATTAACCTTGAAGAATGTATTAATTATAAACTGTAGATCTTGGTGACTTTAGCCTAATAGAATCACTTTTAGAATCTGTGTGATAGAGGGCAGTTTGGCTAAAATGTGTTATTTAAGCAACTGAGAAAGTATGGTGTATACTTAAGAGCCGTATAATTTGATTGCTTGCTAAAAAAAAAAAATGCATTTTGGGAGCCTTCAGTTCTTATCCTTGCAGAACCTCGGGCGATTGAGACATTGTAAATTGCATTAACCTTGCCCTTTTTTTAGGTTTCATTCTTAATTTTTATTTTTCTCACCGAATCTACTGTGAAGAATAGCTGTTAAACCAGGAAACAAATTAGCTGAATGGTATTTAAGATTGCTTATTAGCTGGCAAACTCATGTCATATTTAAGAAATATTTTTCTCTTAATTTTCTTAATTGCTTAAAATGAATATCTGTCTTTGGGAATTAAAGTTTTTCAGGAGGGAGAATTAAAATATTACATATTATGGATTTTATCTTAATATACTAAATAAATTTTTTTAGAAATGATGAGTTCATGCTGTATTGAAAGAATTTGATTGAAAATAATTATTTTTTGCCATGTAATAATCAATTAGCTGTGATTTGTTTTAAAATAAGATCCAGGGTTCCTGGCTGGCTCAGTTGTTGGAACATGTGACTCTTGATCTCAGGGTTATGTGTTCAAGCCCTGCATTCGGTGTAGAGATTACTTAAAAATAAAATAAAAATAAAATCTTAAAAAAAAAACAACAACAAAAGAAGATCCATTTGTCTAGCATGATTTGAATTGGAGGCAGAAGTCTTTCTTTAGGCTTTTGCTTAGAGACATTTCTTATAAAGAAATAGGCTGTTGGGAGAAAATGGAGAGAGAAGAGCAGGTCTTCAGTAGTGGCACACTTATGTGTTGTGCCCCATGCCAAGTCACATCCAGCCTCAATAGATTAGTGGTCAGTATCCATGTTGCTCCTCCTGAAACTTAATAAAACCCAAACCCCCCACAAACCCCCAAAACACCTGTTGATAAAACGATCTCCTAGAAGAAATCCACATGCATGAACATAGTATGTCAGTATTTTAGTCTTACCAAAAAAGCTTCTATGTGCTAACAGTTCAACTGAGATAATGATTTATATTTAGTAAATAAGTTTTTAAATTGAGGCCTTTGTTGGCGGGGTCCTGACTTCCAATTTCCAGATAAGTTCCTCTCCCTCTCCCTCTCCCTCTCCCTCTCCCTCTCCCTCTCCCTCTCCCTTTTCCTCTCCTCTCCTCTTCTCTTCCTCTCTCCCTCCCTCTCTCTCTCTCTTTTTGATCTTGCTACTCTATGCTAACTGGGTTGGCAGCCACCCTTGCAAAAATGTCCCTTCATTCATCACAGCATTCAGGACCACAGTGGCAGGATTGTTTCCCTCTCCAGGGTGAGAGACTCTCAGGATCACCCCCATGATTCTTGACATCCTCTTCTACTTTTGTCACCACTAAAACTCACTGGCTGCCCATTTTAGCACAGAACCATCATCCCTGTACTGTTCAATTGTGTCCTATGTTCTCCCCCAATCTTCCCACTGTCCCCTAGAGATCCTGAACTGCCATTAGTAATTTCTCCCTCAGCTTCAGTCTTGCCCCAGCATCACAGTTTAATCGTGCTCAGGCTGATCTGGGTTTCCTTGAGTTAATTTCTGTCAGTGCCTATTTGTTTACTTCTTAGTACTTATGTAAAATTGCAATTGTACATTCACTTACTTAGCCTTTTTCATCGATTCTAAGATGTACATTTCTGCTCACATTTCTGAAATTGAGGCTCATCTTAACACTAGATGCCCTTAATGCTTTCTGAATGGTAAGTAATGTAATAGTGTATCTTACAATCACTTGTGTCTTAGATTTAATAAAATATTGTACTTTTAACGTTCTGTTTCCCCTAGTTAATTGCAAGTTGCACAAGTACAGGAATTCTGTTTTACTCACTCATAGGGACCAGTGTCCAGTACTGTACCTGGTACCTAGTAGGCACTGAATAAATAATGCTCGAATGAATAGCATTATTTACTTGGTTGTTCCCTTTTCAAAAAAAAATTTTTTTTTCTAAATAGGCTCCATGCCACCATGGGGCTTGAACTCAGCACCGTGAGATCAAGAGTCACATGCTCTACCGACTAAGCCAGCCAGGTGCCCCTATCATTATGTATTTAGGAAACGATGGCTGTAGTAAGTTTGAAGATGAAGTGGTCAATATATGCATGTGAAAATTTTTTAATTTTTACTTATTTTGGGGGAGAGAGAGAGAGCACGAGTGGTAGAGGTGGGCGGGGGGCGGGGGGAGAGAATGAGAGAATCCCAAGCAGGTTCCACACTGTCAGTGCCGAGCCCAGCATGGGGCTCAAACTCATGAACTGTGAGATCATGACCTGAGTCAAAAATAAGAATTGAATGCTCAACTGACTGAGCCACCCAGGCATCCCTGCTTGTGAAATTTTAATTCAGTTTCTCTGTTTCAGTATTTATCTTTGGAGATGGCTTTACTCTGGAATTGAAGAAACCTTTAGATACATTTATTTTGTTCCCTCATTTTTGTAACTCTTCCTATTATTGATATATGTACATCTTTATTTAAAAGTATTTACTCACCATGTATGAAAATGAACCCACGTAAGCTTTTATTGGGTATCAGCAGTTGTCTTTCATTAGGAGGAAGAGTGAGGAAGGTACCAAAGGGTGTAGCCAACTTTTATAAACTTTACAGGGTTTTGAGTGCTTGAACTTACTTTTTCATTTTACTTCATCCTCTAAGGAGCACAGTCACTTGGTGTGCCTACTTCACTTCTTTTAAGCGAAAGAACAGCGGACAGGCAGCATGAGTGACTGGGGTTCCTTAGGCCAGCTCCTCGGCAAGGTTCAAACCTACTCCAACCCTGGAGGGAAGGTATGGCTCTCCATCCTTTTCGTATTCCGAATCCTGCTCCTGGGGACAGCAGTTGAGTCAGCCTGGGATGATGAGCAGTTTGCCTTTCGTTGTAATACTCGGCAGCCTGGTTGTGAAAACGTCTGCTACGATAAGTCCTTCCCGATCTCTCATGTGCGCTTCTGGGTGCTGCAGATCATATTTGTGTCTGTCCCCTCACTTTTGTACCTAGTGCATGTATTCTACTTGCTGCGCAAGGAACATAATTCGAAAAAGAAAGGGGAGGAACTCACAGTTGCTCAAACCAATGATGTCAACATGGAGGAAATCAGAATCGAAATCAAGAAGTTCAAGTTCAGCGCTGAAGAACACTATAAGGTGAAAATGAGAAGGGACTTGCTGCGAATCTATACCGTCAGCATCTTCTTCAAGTCTCTTCTCGAGGTGGCCTTCCTGCTGATCCAGTGGTACATCTATGGATTCAGTCTAAACGCGGTTTACACTTGCAAACGAGACCCCTGCCCGCATCAAGTGGACTGCTTCCTTTCTCGCCCCACAGAGAAAAATATCTTCATTCTCTTCATGCTAGTGGTGTCCTTGGTGTCTCTTGCTTTGAACATCATCGAGCTATTCTCTGTCTTCGTCAAGAGCATTAAGGACCGCGTGAAGGATTCAGAGAGTGAGTCTTACTATGTTATATCTGGTCTGCTGCGTCCCTCCAAAGACAGTTCATCAGTTGTTGCTCTCTCTGACATGTCCGTTCCCAGGAACAAGCTTGTTCCCGGAAACGCAAACAGTTCTTCCTGCCTCAGTTACAGCAAACAAGGAAATGAGCAAAACCGTGCTAAATAGAGTGCATAGCAAGGTTTAATGGGGCAGGCAAGAAGCACCGCCTCTCCACTCGCTCACACAGCCTTTTAATTTCCCTGATGATAAGCAGATTCTGAGGGAAAAAAACCAAAAACCCTAGCTACTGGGCAGTAGCCATTGTAGACAGCAGCCATTCTGCAAAGCCAGCAGTCATGCCAGCAGCAGCCTTGATGACCTAGAGATCTAGACACATGCTTGAAAGCATTATGATTTTGCTCAATTGTTAAAGTAAAAGGAAGGTACAATGGAGAGTGTACTTTTGTTCCAGTGGAAGTTGTACTGAACACTGTCAGTCACAAGGCTTAGTGGACATAAAGGGTTCTTTTGGAGTATCTGGGATAGGAGGGGAGAGACGGGGAAGGATTAATTAATCAGAGGAACATCTTGGTATTTAAAATGGTTGACTCGAAGAATTTACATTTTAAATAAAGTCTCCATCAGGTGGTACATCAGTAAAGACTTTCTCTACCATATTCCCCAAGAATGGTTCAGTGTATATGAAGGAGTGATAGATATTTGTGATGTGTTTGTTGGTACAAACAGACACAGTATAAACTCATGAACATGGATTATTAAAATAATGCAGTGTTCAAATTTGAGCCTTTGTCACAGATTTTGTGGTATGGGCCATATGATGTTTACATTACATAATTCCTACTGTGAAAGTGAAGCACTCCTCCCTCCCCCACTCAGATGCCCCCCTTCAGCCACTTTATTCTATTAGGGACACTGGTTCTGTTCATTACGATTTTTTTCTTTTGTAGAAAGATGTCGGGAATAATGTCCTTTTTCTGAAATGTAATCATTGATACTTGAATGATACACTTTTAGTTCTGTGAAGAGCAGTCATTAATGTGAGAAACTTAAAAGGAACGAATAGAGCTGAACTATTAAATGTTCTTACATGAATTTTGCAGTAACTGATAGTTCTTGGCTTTGTTCTACTTAATAAACCTTACATAACAAGCATTATTGTAGAACTTGTATTCTGTTATGAGTTTGGCGGGCAGTCTTTTGGGGTGGCTGGCATTTTTGATGTTTGTACTGAGATTTGGAGTGCAAGAAAGGTTGAAAGAGGTTTGAATATTACCCATGTAACTAATGTGTTGGAAACGTATACTAAAGAAATCTGTTTCTTCAAATACCTTTTCTAAAACTGACAGATGGTTGGTGAAAATGCCGAGCTTCATACTTTGTTCTTGTGCGACAGCTACATCAACAGTTTTGTACACTAAATAGTTTAATATTTCACATTAGACTACTGTCATGTTCAGCTTTATTAGTGCAAATGAGACCTAGTCCATCATATAGTCTAGAGAATGTTCTTTAATAAAGTTTAAGAGAACAACCTGCATGTCTGCCTCTGAGAGTTTCTGGCTGCAGTCATCTTTCCTAGTCTTTTGAACTCTTCATTCAGTATATCTTAATCTAAGCAAAATCTACTGCAGAGTTTTAGAAATGGAATTACAGTGATTCCATTACAGAAGGTTTTAGTATCAGCATCTTTAGTTATATGTAGTACGATCAGAGATATACCCACTACTTGGATGTGCAAAAAAATGTAGCTTCTTTTTTTTCTTTTAACTCATCTCCTCTTTTTTTTAATGTCTATTTTTGAGACAGAGAGAGAGAGTGAATGAGTGAGAGTGGGGGTGGGGCACAGAGAGAGAGAGAGAGAAGGAGACACAGAATCTGAAGCAGGCTCCAGGCTCCGAGCCCGACGTGAGGCTCGAACCCATGAACCGTGACATCATGACCTGAGCCGAAGTCGGACGCTTAATCTACTGAGCTACCCAGGCGCCCCATTAACTGATCTACTCTTTATCAGAAGCTTCTTCCCATCCCACAGGGCTCTGAAGGAGGAAGATAGGGACAACTGAAATGGTAAACCTGCCAATCAATAGCCTCTTGCTGTGACAGTGTAAATGGTCTCATTTGTAAAACCCAGTCTCTTGGTTCATTGAAGAATTGTTCAGATTTCCTTCTCACAAATTATTTCGTGAGGAATAAGCACAGTTATTTACTAATGGGATGTGTGTTTCTGTGGGGCACTGGAAAACCTCTGAAACCTTGGATTGGACATTGCCATGCTCACTTCCTGTTTCACACTGATTTTCACATAATTGCTTGCTTGATTTTGTTAAGAAAAAAATTTTTTTCCTAATGTTTATTTTTGAGAGAGAGAGAAAGAGCATGAGCAGGGGAGGGGTAGAGAGAGAGGGAGACAGAATTCGAGGCAGGAAGCAGGCTCCAGGCTCCAAGCTGTCAGCACAGAGCCTGATGTGGGACTCCAACTCACAAACAGTGAGATCATGACCTGAGCCGAAGTCGGATGCTTAACCGACTGAGCCACCCAGGTGTCCCCCCACCCTCAATTTTTAAGTTTGTTTATTTTGAGAGAGAGAGAGAGAGAGAGAGAGAATGAGTGTGAGTGGGGGAAGGGCAGAGAGAGAGAGAGAGAGAGAGGGAATCCCAGGCAGGCTCCACACTGTCAGCACAGAGCCTTGACATGGGGCTTAAACTCACAAACGGCGAGATCATGACCTGAGCTGAAATCAAGAGTCTGACGCTTAACCTACTAGGCCACCCAGGTGCCCCCTCTTTGTTAACATTTTGATCTTGAGATAATTACAGATCACATGCAACGATAAGAAATAATAGATTCCATATATTCTTCAACTAATTTCTCATCTTGCATAATTATAGTAAATATCACAGCCAGAAAACTGACATTGATATAATCCATTGACCTTATTCAGATTTCACCAATTTTGCGTGCACTCATATTTGTGTGTGTGCATGCACGTGCATATGTATAGTTTTTATCACTTGTGTAGATTCATGTGACCACCACAGTGAAGATATAGAACAGTTTTATCATAAGGATCCCTTGTGCTGTTTATAGCCACAGCTGTACCCCTCCATTCCCCTCTCCCTAACTCCTCACAACCACTAGTCTGTTCATCTCTATAATTTTGTCATTTCAAGAATACTGTTTAAATGGAATGATATACTGTATAACCTTTTGAGATTGGCTTTTTTCACTCAGCATAACTCCCTTGAGACCCATCAAGTTTTTGTGTGAATCACTAGTTTGTCCTTTTTTATTGCTGAGTAGTAGTCCATAGAATGGAGGTACCACTGTTTATTCACCTGTCAAAGGACCTGTTGAAGATTGTTTCCAGGTTTTGGCTACTACAAATAAAGCTGCATGAACATTGGTGTACAGGCTTTTTTGTAAACAAAAGTTTTCATTTCCCCAGGATGAATGCCCAAGAGTGTAACTGCTGAGTTGTAAATGAATATATAGTTTTGTAAGAAACTGGCACATTCTTTTCCCAGAGTGGTTTACATTCCCATCAGCAATGTGTCAGTGATTTCATTTCTCTACATGCTCCCTAGCATTTGGTATTATCACTGGTTTTTGTTTTATCCATTCTAATAGATATGTAGGTGATCTCGTTGTAGTTTAAATTTACATTTCTCTAATGGCTAATAATGTTGAGTAGCTTTTCATGTGCTTATTTGGGATCTGTGTATCCTCTTCAGTGAGAGAGATATATACATATATTTATTCTGGATTAAAATCCTTTGTTGGATATGTTTGAAAATATTTTCTCCCTGCTTGTAGCTTGTCTTTTCATCACTTAATAAGGTCTTTCACAGAGCTAATTATTTTAATTTTGATAAGGTCATTTATTTTTCTTTTTATGGATTGTGTTTTTGGTGGTAAGTCTAAGAACTTTTTGTCTAGTCCTATATCGTAAAGATTTTCTTCTTCGTTTCTAAAAGTTTTATAGATTTACATATAAGTAAATATAAGTCCATGATCTTGAATTAAAGTTCATGATCCATTTTGAGTTAATTTTTGTCTAAGTTGTGAGATTTTAGGTTGAGGCATTTTCTTTCTTTCTCTCTCTCTCTGTTTTTTGGGGGGGAAAGGGTGCTGTGGATGTCCAATTGCTATAGCACCACCATTTATGGAAAAGTCTCTCCTTCCTCCACTGAATTACTTTTGCAGGCAAAAATCAGGTGTATTTGCATGGCCCTATTGATGTGTGTGTTTATCCTTCGGCCAGTATCACACTGTCTTGATTACCATTCTGTAGCTCCGTAGTAACCCTAAACATCAGGTGTGATGATTCCTTTCATTTTTATTCTGCTTTTTCAAAATTTCTTTAGCTATTCCAGGTCAGGTGCCTTTCCATTTTCATTTTAGAATAAATTTGCCTATATCTACACAACACTTGCTGGGTTTTTTTTGTTGTAATTGCATCAAACCTTTATTATCAATTTGAGGAAAATTGGCATCTTGTTGAGTTTTCTAATACCTGAGTACAGTATGTTTCTCAATTTACCTAGGGTTTCTTCAGGGTTTTTTCATCAAGATTTGGTAATTTTCAGGATACAGATCCTGTACATATTTCATTGTTTATATCTATTTCATTTCCTTGGAGTAATTGTAAATGATATTTTGCTTTTAATTTCTGTCTCCCATTTTTGTCACTTGCATATAGAAATGTGATTGATTTTTGTTCGTTAACCTTATAGTCTACAATCTTGCTAAACTTAGTTCTAGGAGATTTTGGTGGATTCTTGGAATTTTTTAATGTAGGTGGTCATGTCATTTACAAATAATGTCAGTTTTATTCCTTTTACAATCAGTATGCTTTTTATTTCTTTTTCTTGGCTTGTTACTCTGATTAGAACTTTGAACACTGTGTTCAGTGGCAGTGATGAGAGGAGACATTGTTTTCATGTTTCCGATCTTAAGGGCAAAGCATTCAGTCTTTCATCGTTAAATATGATGTTAGCTATAGGGTATTATGGATGGTATTTATAAAGTTGAGGAACTTACCTTCTATTCCTTGTTTGCCAGAGGTTTTTTCTTTTACTCATAAGTGGGTGTTTGGTTTTATCAAGTTCTTTTATTGTATCAGTTCATACGATCATGTGATTTTTCTTCTTTACTCTGTTGACGTGGTTTTTTTTTTTTTTTGAAGTATTGAGATACCTTACATTCTTCTTTCTTTCTTTCTTTCTTTCTTTCTTTCTTTCTTTCTTTCTTTCTTCCTATTTTTGAGAGAGAAAGAGAGGGAGAGAGAATCTTAAGCAGGCACCATGCTCAGCACAGACCCCAACTTGGGGCTCAATCCCATGACACTGGGATCATGACCTGACCTGAAATCCAGAGTCAGACGCTCGACTGACTGAGCCATCCAGGTGCTCCTACCCTGTTGACATGGTTTTCAGATGTTGAATCAGCCTTGCATATGTAGAATAAATCCAACCAGTCACGGTGTACAGTTCTTTCTACACATTGCTAGATTTGATTTGTTAATATTTTGTTGAGTGTTTTTGTGCATGAGTTCCTAAGAGATACCGGTCTATAATTTTTGGATTTTTGTGTGCTGTCTTTGTCAGGTTTTGATATCATTGTATTAGTAGCCTCATAAAATGAATTGGGAAGTGTTTCTTCTTCCTCTCATTCCTGGAAGAGATTATGTAAAATTGATGTTAATTGTCTTTTAAGTGTCTGATAGAATTCTCTAGTGAACCCATCTGAGCCTGAAAATTTCTTTTATTGGGTACTTTAAAATTACAAATTCAGGGGCACCTGGGTGGTTCAGTTGGTTAAGCATCCGACTCTTGATTTTGGCTCAGGTCGTGATCTCATGGTTCATGAGATCAAGCCCTGGGTCGGGTTCTGCGCTGACAGTGGGGAGCCTACTTGGGATATTCTCTCTCTCTCTCTCTCTCTCTCTGCCCCTCCTCCACATGCATACACTACCTCTCTCTCATCAAATAAATAAGCATTAAAAAAAAATTACAAATTCAATTATTTAATAATTATGCAACAATTTGAATTGTTGATTTCATCTTGGTTAAGTTTGATAGTTTGTGGTTTACCAGGATTGGCCCATTCTTTCTAAATTGTCAGATTTCGGAGTGTAAAGTTCGTGGTAAGGGCTGTAGGGTTCTAGGGATCTCTCTCCTGTTTTGTTCCTGATGTTGAGAATTTTTGTCTTTTCTTTATCTTGCTAGAAGTTTATCAATTTTATTAATCTTTTAGCAGGACCAGTTTTTGCTTCATTGATTTAATCTTTTAAATTAAAAAATTTTTAAGAAAATTTTCTTTATTTTCCTGTTTAAAATTTCACTGATTTCTGCTCTTACCTTTAATATTTCCTTCCTTCTTGTTTTGTGCTTATTTCTTTTGCCAGTATTGAGGTAAGAATTTAGATTATTGATTTGAGACCTTTCTTCTTTTCTAATGTGTGCATTTAGTGCTACAAATTTCTCTGTTAGTACTGCTTTAGTTATACCCATGTTTTGATTTAATGTATTTTCATTAAGTTCTTTGAAATTAAAATTTCTTTTGAGAGTTTCTCTTTGTATGATGTCTATTTTGAAATCCTTGTCAGATAATTCTGCCATCTCTGTGTTAGCATCTCTTGATAGTCTTTTCTCATTCATGTTGAGGCTTTCCTAATTCTTAGTATGATGACTGATTTTCTGTAGAAACCTGGACGTTTTGGTTATTATGTCATTAGACTCTGTATCTTACTTAATCTTCTATCTGGTCTGCTCTGGTAAGGTGACGGCCACAGACGGGGCTGGTAGTTGATTTTGCTAATTCTGCCTCCATTGATACCCACTGGGGAGGGGCTCCTTGTTGCTGGTGTGGATGGGAGTTTGGCTTCTTAAGTGGCCTCCACTGACAATCCCCTGGCAGGGGCTTAGACATGCTCCCCATTCCGCCCTTACTGGTGTGGATGGAGCCACTTTTTCATTTGGCTGGAGTAGAGTGGATGGTTATTGTCTAAAAGTTTTCTTGCCTAGGCTGCTCCTTGCCTGGTCCTTTACCTGGAGAGTAGGCTTTTGTTGGGGCTATTTTTAAATCTGTGCCCATGGGCTTTTCTGGGTTGCTTGTTGAAGTAGTCTTAGTAGGGTTGCTTTAAAATTGTCGTCAGATAATTCCAGTTTGATTCATCTCTGTGGTGATGTCTCTTGTCTTTTCTCATTCAAGTTGTGAATTTCATGGCCCTTGGTATGATGTGATTTTTTTTTTTTTAATTGTATCCTGGGCAGTTTGGATATTATGAGACGCTAGATTCTATTTTATTTTATTTTATTTTATTTTATTTTATTTTATTTTATTTTATTTTATTTTTATGTTATGTTATGTTATGTTATTTTATTTTATGTTATTTTATTTTATTTTATTTTTGTTCAGGCAGCCCCCCTGTTGAGTGGTAGTTAGTGTGATAGGTGGCTAGGTGCAGCTTCCTGTGTGGCGCCCCCCACCCCTACCTCCACAGAGGAGGTGTTGCTCTTAGTTGTACTGCCTCCTTGCAGAATGGCGGGGGGGAGTGGATGTTTACCTCACTTGGCCCTGCTGACACCCCTTCCCAGAGAAAGTGGACCAGTGCTTCCACTGCCCTTATTGCCTCTGCTCTGTCCTGCAGACACCACTGTGGCAGAGGGGCCAGAGTACTGTTGGCTGCTTCCACCTGGAGGGAGGTGGAAGATCAGCCCCTGACCAGACTTGCCAATATGACAAGATGGGGAACGGAAGCTCTGCCTGCTTCTGTCAGGCAGGAAATGGGAGATTAGCTCCCCGCTCAGGGACAGGGCCAGGTGGGAAGTTAGGGAGTTGGAGCCCTGCTGCCTGCTTCTTTGGGGCTTGTGTGCGCACATGCATGTGTGTATCAGTACAGAGTGCCTGCCTGCTCAGCCCCCCTGAAACCTCAGTGGGATGGTAGTGCAGTTTTTCCATTTATGTTTGCCTAGAGTAGGGGGAGTATTGCCCAAAAGATTTTCTGTTGGCCCATCCTTTTCCTGCTCCTTGGGCTCTAAGAGTAGACTTTTCTTGGCACGTTTTTATGTTTGCCTCTTGTTGGTTCTAGGTTGGAGGATTCTGCAGCACTCTATTGGGGATACCTAGGAAACAGTGGGGAAACCCAGGGAATTCCACAATGTTCCTCAAGTCCCAAAGTCCTGAGGCTGTCAGCTTTCTCTTTGCCACCTTGTCTTCCTATGCTTGATTGTGTGTTATATACAGGGAGTTTTAGATTTAAGAGGAAGGACCTGGGAGAAATGGGGCTACTCCATCTTTACCAAAACACAGTCTCCACGTGTGTAAAAATTCTGCAAACACTGGTTTATATGATAACATCAGTTTGTTCCTGAAATATACCATGTGTCAGGCACTGTGATTGGCCCTGGGGACTATACAGATGGTACTGAGATGTTGTCGTTACCTTCGCACACTTTGCCATTTTGTAGAGTTCAAAGACCTGTGAAATAGATTTTATTTTGCTTCATGACACTCATGTAGAAAGCAATTCTTTATTTTAGAGAGAAAAAGAAATCTAGCTCCACACCATGTGGCTTGTGGTATTATTGAAGCTCCTTTGCTTCCCATTGGCTGAAACAAGCTGCCTTTGGTTTATGAAGTACCAGGCAAATGGGGAAGGGGCCTAACCCTTAAGTGCCTTGTTGTTCTCATGGTTATCATTGTGTTACTTGGGTTACCATTAAACCTTTTGCCAGGCACTACCCTCCAGTGGGCATTGTTCCCCTGGCCCCAGCTCTCCAGGCTGTGGTGCTTCATGATCAGACTGGAGGAATCTCTCCAAGTACCACCACCGTCCGAAGTCCTGGACAGCCCTCTCTCATGCAGCAGCCCCAGCCCTGTGACCCTCTTAGTCCTGGAGGGACATCAGCTCTCTTTGACATTAGCCTATTGGATGGGAAGTTCAGCTCCACTGCCTTTGTGAGTCTGGGCTTTATAATAATAAGAACCGTTAGTTCTCCCTAGGTATAGGAGAAGGAACCCCCTCCTCTGCTCCCAGGGACAAACCCCGTGCTCTCTGAGTTCCTCTGGAAACTTGCTTTGGTGATTTGGGAGTGTCTGAAGTAGAGCATTTTGAACTTTATCCCTGATGATAGTAATAATAACAACAACATTTGGCTCATGTTGTGTTGTGAGCATTTTACTTGGATCTTCCTTGTATCTTCTTAGTCAATCCTAATAGCCTCAGGAGTAAGTGACATTACTAGACACAATTTTCAGAAAAGGAAATTGAGGCACCGAGAAGTTAAGTAACTTGCCAAAGGTCACTCACCTAGTGGGTGGTAGAGCCATGATTGAAATCCAGGCAGTTTGGCTGTAGATCTGAAGTTCTTAACCTTCTTGTAGATGTGTGACCCCTTTTTAGAAACACATTTAGTTTTCTTATGAAATCACATAGATAGATCTGGCACTGAGAGTATGAAAAATAACCAGTACATATCTTATATTTTAAACTGTTTGGAGTATAGTCCTCTAATAATCAGATTTTTTTTTAGTTTGTTTCAGACAGTAGGAAATAATGATTTTGTTAGAAATTTCTGCATTTTTTTTCAGTTGTTCAGAGTTCAAGAGAAAATTTAGCCAGATTATATTTTATTATATACATCTATCATTTGTCACATTTATTTATACATCTATGATGTTTTCTGTTGCCTTAGGTGCCTTTTTGTTCAAATGCAGTTAGTAGAATAACTAGAAGGATATACTTCACGAGTCATCATGTTAATGTTATCCATGCCATTAGACTTAAATTCTACTTTAGGGACTTATTGTAAAGTACTTAAAATGTAGTCAGATTTTCCTCTTCAGAAGAGGTTTGTGCTGCCCTTTACCTTGCTTTTTCAGTGAAAATTTAAATTTTCTCATTCATATAAATGTGGAATCAAGTTTCGTTCACATGCATATTCTGTGTACCAGGTAATATAACCTAACAGCTTATTCTATTCCTTATAAACATAGTATTTTCTATTCCTTATAAACACAGTGTTGAATATAAAATTTCTGTCATGTTTTGTTAGAGAATAATGTGTAATTTCTCTTAAGGTAATTCATTAATTTGCAATTTTCATGTTGTCGGTGCTTTTTTTTTTCTTCCAAATTTACATCCAAGTCAGTTAGCATATAGTACAACAGTGATTTCAGGAGTACATTGCTTAATGCCCCTTACCCATTTAGCCCATCTTCTCTCCCACAACCCCTCCAATAACCCCTCTGTTTGTTCTCCATATTTAAGAGTCTATTATGTTTTGTCCCCCTCCCTGTTTTTATATTATTTTTGCTTCCCTTCCCTTGTGTTCATCTGTTCTGTGTCTTAAAGTCCTCATATGAGTGAAGTCATATGATATTTGTCTTTCTCTAATTTCGCTTAGCATAATACCCTCCAGTTCCATCCACGTAGTTGCATATGGGAAGATTTCATTCTTTTTGATTGCTGACTAATACTCCATTGTATATATATACCACATCTTCTTTATCCATTCATGCATCCATGGACATTTGGGCCCTTTCCATACTTTGGCTATTGTTGATAGTGCTGCTATAAACACTGGGGTGCGTGTGCCCCTTCGAAACAGCATACCTGTATCCCTTGGATAAATACCTATCAAAATAACACCAGCATTCTTCACAGAGCTAGAACAAACAATCCTAAATTTGTATGGAACCAGAAAAGACCCCGAATAGCCAAAGCAATCTTGAAAAAGAAAACCAAAGCAGGAGGCATCACAATCCCGGACTTCAAGCTGTATTCCAAAGCCGTAATCATCAAGACAGTATGGTAATGGCACAAAAACAAAACATAGATCAATGGAACAGAATAGAGAACCCAGAAATGGACCCACAAACGTATGGCCAACTAATCTTTGACAAAGCAGGAAAGAATATCCAGTGGAATGAAGACAGTCTCTTCAGCAAGTGGTGGTAGGAAAACTGGACAGCGACATGCAGAAGAATGAACCTGGACCATTTTCTTACACCATACACAAAAATAAACTCAAAATGGATGTCGGTGCTTAAATTTCCACAGGCATTTAACCACTCTGTGACTTACCTGAATCAAATATCTTTCAAATTCATATGGAAAAATCATCAATGCCATTTAAATATGTTCTTAGTTGATATATAAAGGGATCTTTGTTAGTTCTAGCTCAAGAGAAGCCACAGAAAACTTAAAAGTAATTCATTAAGCAGACATGCCTGCTGTGGTGAGTCCTGCTGGATGTTGCGAATAAAGAATACAAAGGGCATGATGCATAATTGTGGAGAGCGCATAGAGAGAAGGCCCAGGACATGCCTCAGAGACCTCATCTCTGACCACATGACCACAAAGATGTGGTCTCTGCCCTTGAAGAGTTCATAGGCTGTCGGAATGAAAATGTCAAGGGGGGAGCCTGGGTGGCTCAGTGGGTTGAGTGACCGACTTCAGCTCAGGTCATGATCTCACAGTTTGTGAGTTCGAGCCCCACGTCAGACTCTGTGCTGACAGCTCAGAGCCTGGAGCCTGCTTCGGATTCTGTGTCTCCCTCTCTCTCTGCCCCTCCCCCACTTATGCTCTGTCTCTCTCTGTCTCAGAAATAAATAAACATTAAAAAAAAAAGAAACAACTAGGTCATTCCTTTCAAAACTCAGGTGGTTGGTCTTTTTAACAAGATAATATTTCAGTCTTTATTTTCTGTGATGTTTTTAGTTAAAATGTACATATCTCTATTCTCTCTGTGTCCATTGCTTCATTTCTTCTTGGTCCCTGTAAGATTCTTAAGAGGTACTTAGAGCAGCTAAAGTGCCTAACTCATTTAGCCTACCCTTTTGGAGTATCTTTCTGCTAGGTCTTAGGGGCATAGAGTTATGTGAAGTGTGTGGGCTGATGGATCTTAATTCCAGTCTGAGGTGGGACGTGAGGCTGAATGGCATATCCCAGATTCCACTGCGGCTGTGGTAAGAGCTTGTAGTGCTAGGGACCACAAAACAACCTGGAGGATCTTGAAGTGCTTCCCAAAGGAGAGTTTTAAAGGAAAAAAAAGAATTAACTAGAATTAGCAGGGTTTGCTTCCTGTGATTTAAGTAGCAGCTAAAAAAAAATAATAAATAAAAAAATAAAGTCACCTCATGGGTACTTCCTTACCCAAATAAATATTCTACTGAATTGCACAGTACCTCTTACCTGGTAGGAGCTTGGAAAATGTTTGTTGATTGAATAAATGAATCAATGAAGAAAGGATGAATGCTAGAGGCAGAGTGTAAGCAAGTGTTGGGAAGGTTCACTTGAGAAATTGCAAATAATTAGCTATAACAGGAGCGGGGGCATTTTGTTTGTTTTTGGGTTTTGGTTTTTTTGAAGTTAGGAGATGAAGCATGGAGTTAAAACTTTATACTGGAAACCTTGGAAAGCTGCCAGGCTGCATGGTATGTAGCACATCTTTCTTTTCCTCAATCTGGTGATTGACAACAGAGTATGTTTGAAATATCTATCATGTGCAAACTGATGACCTCACTGAGGTCTTGGAGAATCTTACTAGAAGAGGATTTCAACCAGAATGCTTGAGTGATATTTTTGGCATCAAATAACTAGCCACACAATAATTTTCTTCACTTTATAGAGTGTTTCTTGGCTAATTCTCTTGAAAAAGTGAACAGTTTGAGACTTCTTTTCCACAGTTAGTTTAAAAGCATGGTCACTTTTGGGATTTTTGTCCTTTCCTCTTTTGCTTTCGCACTCAAGGTGGCCGGCCCAGCTTCCTTATGTGATGGTGGTAAAGAGTTCCATGCCTGTATGACAAGGTGGTACAGTTCATTTCTGTGGACGTTTTTGTTACATACCTATTATATGTAAGATAAAGTGCTGAGTACTTGTCTATAAAGGCAAACCAGACTTAGTTCTTTCAAAAATATTTAGGCTGTTGTTTTATGTTTGATATTCATCTCTTTCCATGGTAAGAGAAAGTGAATGTGGTGTTTTCTAGTTTGCTCCATAACGCATAAAAGATACAACAAGTTTTAACTAACTTAACTCTAGATACTTGGAAGATAAGTTTTTAAGAAAAACTTGCTACCTATGTTGGATGTAATTTTCAGTTCTCTACATGAATATGGTTATGGCAAAAAGCAGGGACTTGGAGCTTGTTTCAGATGTTAGTTATACCATCTTTGTCTGCATATGTGTGAGCATGTCTATCAGAATGTATGATCACATGGTCCCTGGAGGTAATCCAGTTCAGTTGTTTGAATAGAGAGCTTCTACGTTTCTCTCACTCTCCCTATCAGTCTTTCACATTTTGGCAACATTATAGTAAACTGAAGGACCTTATGCCTTAGGAACCTAAAGATGTTATACAGAACATAATTTCTGTTGCTTTTGAACTTTGGAGTTTCCTTTTTTTTTTTTTTTTTTTTTTTTTAGTTTATTTATTTTGGGAGAGAAGGAGAACATGAGTAGGGGTGGGGAAGAGAGAGAGAGAGGGAGAAAGAATCCCAAGCAGGCTGCACACCGGCAGCACAGAGCCCAATGCAGGGCTTGAACTCACAAACCATGAGAGATCATGACCTGAGCTGAAATCAAGAGCCTGACACGTAACCAACTGAGCCACCCAGGTGCCCCAAACTTTAGAGTTTCCTTAAGCATGTTTCTGTCCAAAAACGCAGGCATATTTCTCATGAATCAGAAAAAAACATGTTGTTTTGGCTTTCTTTACCAGTTTTCAGTATTCCCATTTTTCTTTATAGGAAAATGTCAAAGTAGGGCCCCAAATCAAGGATTATAGATTTCATATTTTATATATACATGTATGATCCATCAGCTTATTGATGAATAAAAGGAAAATAGAATGAAGCATTCTTTTTTTTTTTTTGGATACATATTTTTAAAATTTTTAGTAAGCTCCACACCCAACGTGGGGCTCAAATTCACAACCCTGAGATCAAGAGTCACAGGCTCTACTGACTGAGCCACCCAGGCGCCCCAAGAATCAGACATTCTTAAGCAGTGGTTTTACAGTCATTTTAGCAGTACTGTTTCTAACTTGAGCAGCAGGTGTGAGCTTATACTCATGGGCCTGATTTTTGTTAGCACTTCCAGGAAGCATTGAGCAAATTGCCTCTATTGTAGCTCTGCTACTGTTAGCATTCTATACATTGTTTACCCACCGATGTCTGAAAAACTTAAGTCTGCTGACTTCAATAGTATCTACATAATTTCTTGGAAAAAATTGGCCCTAAGAAAGTTAGGCACAGTCATTCCTTCCTTCAGTAAAGGAATCTGTAGCAAGCTATTTGTCTATCACTAGTTCAACAAGACAGTAGATTTTTGTCTTCATTTGGACCATAGTTTTTTATGTTGATCATCAGTCTGTTTAATTTTAAACCTTTCTTTTTTTCCCCCCTGTCATTGTATCTGAATATTTATGTATTTAACAGGGGTAATATTTCTGGAATACCTGGTGATATATCTTTGGTGAATAAATTGTTTTTTTTTTCCTGACTTTTTCTTCTATCCTGGTTCCAGGTGAGAGAGTAGGGTGAATGCCTCTGTGTAGGGGAAATTATTGTGAGACTTAAAAGAGAAATGATAGGCAGGCCCTTTCCAGGTGCCAAAGACATGTATGTGAGCAGAACAGGCAGAGTTAGGGCAGGCAAGTCTTGACTTTCTCCCCCCGGCCCCCATTACCTCAAGGAACTGAAATTCTGGATTTAGGGAGACAGTAGGTTGAGGGTAAAGCCAAAAGTGTAGGAAGCTTATGCTCCATTCCCCTTTTGTAACTGAGGAAACTGCCTTGCAAAGTTGCCTCATCACAATGGAAGCAGCAACAGCAGGGTAAAATGTGGCATGCTGTGGTTAGGTGGAGAGAGGATTCCTGGGTCTCCTTCAGCTTGTGATTGGCCCCTAAGGAATCTCCAAGTTACTTCACACTCCAGGGAGCTGGGTTGAAAGCCAACGAACCTGTCATTGGGATGCTGTATTGAGGGGCAAGCCAACAGCACTATAGTTGATAGCCAGGTTGTGGGTATAAATGAGAGTCTGGATGCCTTCACCCTCAGTTAAAGCAGTGAATGAGCCGAACAACCAGGCCAGACACCCACACATAACCTGAGTCCACAGTCCCCATGGGGTCCAACAGCATTATCAACCAATGTCTGGGGTCCAGGGCTATAAGGCATCTTGTCCTGGAGACCAGAGTCTCAGGGGACAGTATAAGGGCCTCTGTGTATTTGTCTGAGAACCCTTCCCTTACAGTGAAGTTCTGTAATCCCACCCACATCCATACACCCATTTGCCATCTTGATAGAAACAGGGAGAAAATCTGAGGGGGAAACTGACTATATAACAAATCAAAGCCACACTGAGATACCACCTCACACCGGTCAGAGTGGCTCAAGTGAACAAATCAGGAGACTATAGATGCTGGCGAGGATGTGGAGAAACGGGAACCCTCTTGCACTGTTGGTGGGAATGCAAACTGGTGCAGCCACTCTGGAAAACAGTGTGGAGGTTCCTCACAAAATTAAAAATAGGTCTACCCTATGACCCAGCAATAGCACTGAGCCTAAACGTCCATCAACTGATGAATGGATAAAGATGTGGTTTATATATACAATGGAATACTAGTTGGCGATGAGAAAGAATGAAATCCTGCCATTTGCAGCAACATGGATGAAACTGGAAGGTATTATGCTAAGTGAAATAAGTTAGTCAGAGAAAGACAGATATCATGTTTTCACTCATATGTGAATGTTGAAAAACTTAACAGAAGACCATGAGGGAGGGGAAGAGGAAAAAAAAATTAGTTACAGAGAGGGAAGGGGAGGCAAACCATAAGAGACTCTTAAATACACAGAACAAACTGAGGGAATGGGGGGAGAGGGGAAAGTGGGTGATGGACACTGAGGAGGGCACTTGTTGGGGTGAGCACTGGGTGTTGTATGGAAGCCAATTTGACAATAAATTATATTTTAAAAAATGAAAGAGCATCAAAATTGGCAAAGATGAAGTCAAGCTTTCACTTTTTGCAGATGACATTATACGTGGAAAACCCAATAGACTCCACCAAAAGTCTGCTAGAACTGATACATGAATTCAGCAAAGTTGCAGGATACAAAATCATTGTTCAGAAATCAGTTGCATTCTTATACACTAATAATGAAGCAACAGAAAGACAAATAAAGAAACTGATCCCATTCACAATTACACCAAGAATCATAAAATACCGAGAAATAAACCTAACCAAAGATGTAAAGGATCTGTATGCTGAAAACTATAGAAAGCTTATGAAGGAAATTGAAGAAGATAGAAAGAAATGGAAAAACATTCCGTGCTCATGGATTGGAAGAATAAATATTGTTAAAATGTCAATACCACCCAAAGCAGTCTACACATTCAGTGCAATCCCAATCTAAATTGTACCAGCATTCCTCTCGAAGCTAGAACGAGCAATCCTTTTTTTTTAGTGTTTGTTTATTTTTAATATGAAATTTATTGTCGATTGGTTTCCATACAATACCCAGTGCTCATCCCAACAGGTGCCCTCCTCAATACCCCTCACCCACCCTCACCTCCCTCCCACCCCCCATCAACCCTCAGTTCTCAGTTTTTAAGAGTCTCTTATGTTTTGGCTCCCTCCCTCTCTAACCTTTCTTTTTTTTTCCTTCCCCTCCCTCATGGTCTTCTGTTAAGTTTCTCAGGATCCACACAGGAGTGAAAACATATGGTATCTGTCTTTCTCTGTATGACTTATTTCACTTAGCATAACACTCTCCAGTTCCATCCATGTTGCTACAAAAGGCCAGATTTCATTCTTTCTCATTGCCACGCAGTATTCCATTGTGTATATGAACCACAATTCTTTATTCATTCATCAGTTGATGGACATTTAGGCTCTTTCCATAATTTGGCTATTGTTGATAGAACAAGCAATCCTGAAATTTGTGTGGAACCACAGAAGACCCCGAATAGCCAAAGTAATATTGAAGAAGAAGACCAAAGCGGGAGGCATCACAATCCCAGGCTTTAGCCTCTACTACAAAGCTGTAAGCATCAAGACAGCATGGTATTGGCACAAAAACAGACACATAGACCAGTAGAATAGAGACTCTAGAATTGGACCCACAAAAGTATGGCCAACTAATTAATCCAAACCTTAAGAGACTCTTAAAAACTGAGAATAAACTGAGGGTTGATGGGGGGTGGGAAGGAGGGGAAAGTGGGTGATGGGCATTGAGGAGGGCACCTGTTGGGAGGAGCACTGGGTGTTGTATGGAAACCAATTTGACAATAAATTTCATGTAAAAAAATAAAATCAAAGAGACTATAAACCAGAAAAGACTGAGGTATCACAGAATGCAAATTAAATCAAGGTCAGAGCTAGTAAAGAAAGGTTAAAAGTTATAGAAAGTTAAAAAGCTGCAATTTCTTGGCACATCTTAGATCTAGAGTTTGAGGATATATTTCCAAAGTTAAATTTAAATTTTGTACTCTTTGTTCATTATTGAGCACAGCTTAAGTCAATGATTATCTGATTGGGGATGTAGATTGCTGCAGTTGGCATGCCTAATTAATGTTTTGTCTCATTTGATCACTAGAAGTAAGTTTTTTATTTTCTCATTATCTACTTATTGTTATAAAATAAGGACAAAATGAAATAAAGTTCTAACACAGTTGTGCAACAGCTGTGGTATGGACAGGATAGTTAACATTACTAAACTGAAATGCTGCTGTCTGGCAGGCATCATTACCATGTACTCTTTGAAATTACCTTTCATTTTCAGACACAACCACAGTTTGAGTGTGGTGTAGACAAAGTGGTTTTAAAGCATCTGTATATAATGTCTGAAAGAGTTCTATGAAAATTAAGTATATCTTGAATTTTGTATGATCTATAAATAGGGAGCTAAATTGTTTTGAAAGTCTCTCCCTTTCTATTGAAAAGAGTTGCTATTTGCCCTGCCATAGAGGTTAGTGAAAATTGTTCTTTGGATGCCTAAATTTTCCTCTTAACAACTGCATTTTATTTTTTGAACTTTGTATTATCTAATCTATAATATTAACATAGGATAGCAAATTCATATTGGTCTATAACTATGAGGTGAATTATTTTTAAATAATTCATTTTAAATCAACTTTATTGAGGTATATTTTACATATATACAACAAGATGTACCCATTTGAAGTGTACATTTCTATATCCAATGTAGATTGGAAATTGTAAATTTCCAACAGAAATACCCATTTCTATTATCCAGTGTCCAGGTTGACACTGATCCACTAACAGTCATACTGGGCCTTGTTAGATGTACTTACAAAGCCTTTCTGGATATGTGGATTTGTTTGTATTTATCAAGTAAATGTTTGTAGACATTTATGGTTTTTATTCTTATATTTATGGCACCCAATTGTTGGCCATTTAGGTAGCTCTAAGTCTCACACTAGTATAGGATATGTTCATTTTTAATGTTCAAATAAAAGTCGTTGAAGACTTTATTGTAGGAATTCCAGCGGCCTCCTTAAGAATATGGCTTACATTTACAGGAGAGCCTCCCTTTTGATTTTCTCTTCCCACAAAACTCATGGTCTGTTATCTCACCTCTAGAGGCTCTTCCCTTCTTTCTGTTCCACATGGACCCAAGCTTTACTGCTTTTCTTTGATTTTGCCAAAGCACCGCTAATACAAAATGACTGGATGTTTGTGGCATGTTTCCACTAAGGATTTGGTGACCTCATTACTAAACAGGACCATAAGCAACATGCTGGCCAGTTCTCAGATCTGTGACTATTTCTGTCATGGGAATGCTTCATGTCCTAGAAATGTTAGATATTAGTAGTTATGTGACATCTCTGTTTTTATACTATGTTTTTTCAGGCTGGAGGAAATCTCACTAGTTTTATCATAGAATGGAGTAGAGGTGATGGTGAAAGATAGCAATCTTTATTTTATTGTTTCAGGTGGAGAAATAAATCAATAAGTGCTAATTTTTTAATTTAGTAGGGCTTCTTAAAAAACTTGATAAATTGGCAACCTTGTAACTGCAACCATTTTATATAGTAATGCTAAAGAAGAGGTTTTTAACAGAAAGAATGCAGTATCAGTTTTGCAGTGCATTTTTGTGATTTGTTGGAGGCTAGCGTAGCAAATAGCAAAATAGGTTTTTAATCAAGATACTGTAATTCCCTCTGAACTTTAAGAACTTATTCAAATTCTTGCCTACTAAAGGGCTTCTGGAGAGGGCCAGATGAAATTTTAAAGAGTCTTTTGTTTCATTATCTTCATTTTTTGAAACTTTTTAAAGAAAGAAACAAACAGTTCTATCTTAATATGTCTCCTAGGGATATACTGTTCTTTTAAAAACTTAAATGCATATGTTTGTATTCTGTGTTCTCATGTTTTATTAACTTTGAAAAAAGTCCCTCTATACCAAAGAATGTCTTTTTTTTTTTTTTTAATTGTGCTAGGAAAAGGTATTTCTCTGTTAGGCTCTAGTGGGATTAGTAAATGATGCCCAAAAATAAGGATGACCTGGGCCAGCAGGATGTAAATTTTGAATTGGTGCTGCCGTACAGTGAGACATTTACACTGGGTCTTCCTCTGTCTTGTTCGGTACACTTTGGGACCAGTCATACATTATTTTTCACCCACATGCTTGTAGTCCAGTGGTAGAGTCAGACTTTTATCCAAGTGGTCATAAAATATGTGAAAGTGTCACTTTAGTAAAAATTACGAAGAGATGTTTGCCAAGAGAACATATGGGGCTTTAGACTTAGTCACAAGGCTATGAGAAGGCTTCCCTGAGGAAGTGAGGAATTGTGCCAAGGTCTGAGAGAGAGGTAATTTAGGGTTGAGTGGGCAGGGGAGGGCAAAGCTTTTTGGAGCAAAGGGAACTATAGTAGGGGAGGTCTTGGGGACGATGGCTGTCGCTCACCAAGCAAGGACGACCTAGGGAGAGGAGGCTAGAGAGCGTGCCCAGAGTGATCCCTTGATGGGCCTTGCTGGCTATGTGAAGGGGCTTTGACATAGTCTTTAAGGGCAAGGGAGTTTTACTAGAGTTTTAAGGGGAATGGTGGAGTGGAAACAGATTTCCATTTCTAAATAGCCACCTGGCTTTCCCAGTGGCAGACACATTTATATTTGAAGGGTTAGAAGGCTGGGTAGTACTCCACGTGGGAATGCGAAAGGCTTGGATTGGAATGGGAGTCAGGTAGAGCAGAACTGTGGACTGATTGGGAAAAGATTTATTTAGGAGGCTAAATTCAACAGCACTTGAGTAGACTTGGGGTTGTAGACAAGGGAGATATCAAGAGTGACCCTAAATATCTAGCTAGATATTTATCTGGTCACTGAGCTATGGGGACAGGAGCCAGGACCAGGAAAAGAGGGAGTGGTTAGGCATTCTTTCTAGATATTTTATACTTCATTTATTGTCCTCTTATATCTCAATAAAGATTTATGGAGGGCATTTCCAGCACAGAGGGGAGTAGAAGGGATTTGATGGAAATAATTTTTTTATGGAAATAAATGAGAAACTAGATTTTGTTACAGAGGAATTTTACTACTGACTTGGCTTGAAGGCAGTTGTTTTCTATGTGAGTCTTAAGATTCCACTTCCCCCATCTTCCTTTTTTGGCTGCTTGCTGTCTTGTGTTCTTGATAATGTATTAATATTTTCATGAGACAGTCCTCTTTCTAGAGGCTAAGCATGAAGTAAATTCATTATGAGTTTTCCTTGTAATGCTTTTTAAGATGTAAGCATTTTTGTGAAGTACTCTTAGCATACAAATCATAGACAGTTTAGAATTTACACCAGTATTTCCTGTGACAGTATCCCCATAATGTAAACCTTTGTAGCAGTTTTGCTAGTTATTGGTGTAGACTTTGTGTGACTGCTAAATTGCTTTTGGCTGACTGAAAAGCATCACTGAATTTTTAACAAAAAGTAAATAATATATTTTCATCTATCTTTTGGTATATCTCACTGTATAATGTTTAAATGGGGCCATGTTACAAAAGTTATTATAAAAGTAAACGTAATCTCATTTTGTGAAAATGAGATGAGTGTAGACATTTTAGTCCCATGATTAATAGCTTTACTAGTTTTTGAAGAATTAGTCTTTTAATCATCTCATTTTCACCTAAAATTTCTTTTCACGGTATATAATTCTTTTTATTTAAAAAAAAAATTTTTTTTAACGTTTATTTATTTTTGAGACAGGGAGAGACAGCATGAACGGGGGAGGGTCAGAGAGAGAGGGGGACACAGAATCTGAAACAGGCTCCAGGCTCTGAGCTGTCAGCACAGAGCCTGACGTGGGGCTCAAACTCACGGACCACGAGATCATGACCTGAGCCAAAGTCAGATGCTTAACCGACTGAGCCACCCAGGCGCCCCTATATAATTCTTTTTAAAAGCTTTACTTGATCGCCTCAAAGTGGCCAGTGTCTCTTTTAAGGGGGAGTGTTAACGGTGGAACACCACAAAACAGTTAAAATGAATCAACTAGAGCAGAGTGTTTCATTGTCGGCACTTTGGACATTTGGGGCCGGGTAACTCTTTGTCATGGGGGCAGTCCTATGCACTGTATGATGTTCAGCAGCAGCCCTGAGCTCTACCCAGTAGATGCCAATAGCCTCCTACCCTACCCCATTGTGATAACTAAAAGGGTCTAGAGACATTGCCAGATGTCCCCAGGCAAGGGGAGGGGCACAGTTGTCCCCAGTTGAGTGCCACTGCACTAGGTTTATGTTTAAATCTCAGAAACACAATGTTGTGTTTAAAAACAAAAAGCTGGGGCGCCTGGGTGGCTCAGTCGGTTAAGCGTCCGACTTCGGCTCAGGTCACGATCTCGCGGTCCGTGAGTTCAAGCCCCGCGTTGGGCTCTGTGCTGACTGCTCAGAGCCTGGAGCCTGTTTCAGATTCTGTGTCTCCCTCTCTCTCTGACCCTCCCCCGTTCATGCTCTGTCTCTGTCTCAAAAATAAATAAACGTTAAAAAATAAATAAATAAATAAATAAATAAATAAATAAATAAATAAAAAACAAAAAGCTGTTGCAAAAAGATGCTCACAGTAACACGCCACTTACGTGATTTTCAATGTTCAAAACAGTAAAATCGTTTATGGGTAAATCCATTTGTGATAATAAAAACATGCATGGGGGAATGCCTGGGTGGTTCAGTCGGGTGAGTGTCCAACTTTGGTTCAGGTCATGATCTTGAGGTTCATGGGTTGCAGCCGCACATCACACTCTGTGCTGACAGCTCAGAGCCTGGAACCCGCTTCGGATTCTGTGTCTCCCTCTTTCTCTGCCCCTCCCTCACTCACACTCTGTCTCTCAAAAATGAATAAATGTTTCAAAAAAATAAAAAAAAAATAAAAATATGCATGGGAGTGCTACATAACAATTTCAGGATAGAAGTTCCCTCTGGGGAGAGAAGGAATGGGAATGAATGAAGGTATATGTATGACATTTTACATTTCAGCGCGAGAGAGTGATCAGAAGCAAATAAACCAACATATTATCGACTTCAATCTGACCTGTTTTCTGTATATTTACATGGTCAATGTGCTTTGAACTCCTGCGGGCCTATCATATAACATTTGTTGTACTTTTAAACTATTTTCATAAACAGTAATTTACTGACATACATTATTACCAACGTATACACTTCTGTGTATGTGAGATGTTTCATTTACTCATGTCAAACCTAAGATGTCACATAAAACCTCATGTAAAGCAGGGGCCCAATAAACTGTTCTTAGTTGACTGACTGAAATGCTCTTCTTATTGGCTATAGATTGTTTTCCTTCCTGATATGGTCTGAAGTACTTCAATTTAGTAGTTGATCTAACTTTTAATATTGGCAAACTATGGTAGTTTATAGGTGATAAATAATATAGGAAAAGAGATTTCTTGGAAAGCAGTCTAGTTTTTATCCTTGTGTATCCTGGTTAAAAATGTGTATTTCTATGGTACTTGGCAAACACATGTTAGTTCCATTGTATCTACCTGCCATGGAATATATCCTGTGCTTGAATTTACTCCTATTTTATGTGTGCTCATAATGTAAAAATTAATCATTTATTTTAGAAGGTTTCTATGAAATAAGAGTCAGAATAAAGATGAAAATAGAGCAGACATTAGGAAACCATTAGAAAATTTTTATTGGTGATAGCATGTATTTTTGAGAAAAACAAAGATGAGAAATAATGATGTCTCCCCACTGTGGAGGTGTGTATGTTTCAAAATATATCCTTTTTAGCAACAGAACTTAACATACATGGCTTGCAAAGGTGGTAGAGCATGACCATGGATGAGAAAGAAATGGCTTCCAGAATCAGATTTCGTGGGTTTAAAGCCTTAGTTTTATTACTTCTCAGCTGTATGATCTTGGGGTAAAATATAGAAAGAACCTCATTAAAACTGTTGAATCAGTATGTTGTACACCTGAAACTAATGTAACATTGTGTGTCAAACTATATTCAACTCCCCACCCCACACAGCTCAGTATATCCTCATCTATAAAAAAGTAAGTAAGTAATAAGTAAGTAAGTAAGATCCTCTTCACAGTGTGATTTGAGAATTAAATACATGGGAAGCACTTAGCACAGGGCCTGGCACAAAAATACTTAAATAGCCTAAAATAAAGCTTGCTTTTTCAGGTACCATATCGGTCTATACTGTAACAATGTCTGTGTTTGTAGGGTTTTGCTTCTGTTGAAGGAGGAGCATTTCATTGTGTAAAAGCACTTAGGACATTTGGGATATTTGCATACAAAAAATGTGGATTGAAGTATTTTAAAATACTTAGGTGTCAAGTTGTATTTCCTGCTATTTGGATGAAGAAATAAAGAATTTTTCCCAAGGTATGGCTTCCTCATGGAGGAATTAATTACAAAATGAATTGTAGAGTATAACCTTTGGAATCCATGAATAGTAAAATCGAATCGCTATTTTTTTTTCTGTTCTCCTTTATAATGCATGTTGGGTATTTTAAATTACAGAGCAAAACATTTAAAACCATGATTTCTGAGGCACCTAGGTGACTCAGTGGGTTGAGTGCCTGATTCTTGATTTCTGCTCAGGTTATGACCCCAGGGTCCTGGGACTGAACCCTGCCTCGGGCTCCACTCTGAGCATAGAGCCTGCTTGATATTCTCTCCTTCCTTCCCTCTGCTCCTCTTCCCCATTCTCTCTCCCCCGTCTCTCAAATAAATAAAATGGAAAAAAAAAAAAAAAGATTCCCGATGCTTCCTTATAAAGTATATTACCAATTTAGAGAATTCAGTTTTCCAGAGCATAATTAAATCAAGTTATGTAACTATATTTTAAATAACTTAGTAAATTTTATGATTGTTAATACCAATTAGTTGTTTTGCCAACATCTTTTTTTAATGTTTTTATTTCTGAGAGAGGGAGAGAGAGAATGAGCGGGGGAGGGGCAGAGAGAGCGGGAGACACAGAATCCGAAGCAGGCTCCAGGCTCTGAGCTGTCAGCACAGAGCCCGACATGGGGCTTGAACTCACTAACTGTGAGATCATGACCTGAGCCGAAGTTGGATGCCCAACTGACTGAGCCACTCAGGTGTCCCATGTTTTGCCAACATCTGAGGGGACAGTTGATTCTGGCCATAAACCATTGACTAGGGAGCCTTAGATAGTCACTAGCAGGAGTAAGGTTGGGTTACAAGTCTCTGTGTTCAGGATGGTTGTTCAGTGATTGAGGCATGATTTTTGTAGGGTAGAGATCTTGCGAATGATGAAAGAAATATAGACCCTCTGGATATTTTTCTATTTTTTACTACTCATAAAATTTATTTTTCATTCTCTTTCTAAATTTTTTTCAACGGAGGAAATTTATTTTGGTAAATGTTAAATGCCTTGATATAGCTTGTTCACACATGGAGATAGCAGTACAATTCAGGAACCTCTTTCTTTTTGCATTCCAGAGTCATATAATTGTAATTTTGAGACAAAATTAAGGGTGAGGTATGGAATTACCATTAATAACTTACTTATATATTTTATCACATCCTTAGTTTGTTGTTCAAAATGTCAGCTTTTAACTAACTCCTTGTTTAAACAAAGTGAGATACTGAAACAAGTAGCAAATTATGCCTATCATGCTGACTACAGCTGGTGACATTCTGTTGCAGACGTTGTGGGGGCAATGGCATGCTTTTGTGAATAAATTGAATTTAAAACAGTTTTTCAGAGCTATTTTTCATATATTTTTCTTCTTTGTCTATACCTATATGATATGTAGCATCTCAGGGTGGTGGTAGTACAAGTAATAAAACTTGGTGTGTCTCCTCTTACCTCTCCATTACATACCCATGAAGAGATTTAAAAAGAAAACCAAAAACTGATAAAATTTCTGTTAATTAAGAAGCTAAAAATTGGTTGTTGGCCAAGTCCAGGGAGATGGATTGAAAAACACAGCCTTGAACATCATGCTCCTTATTCTACTTTCTGAACCAGAATAGGGCAAACTGTCAAAAAGGAGTGGGACACATACTGCTTTTGGGTAGCGCCCATGCCTGCTGGAGCTGGAAACAGGTAGCCGTCTCATGGTGGTAATTGTCATTTGACCCTGAGGGAGCTGGAGTTCTCTGTCCCCCAACTAGCCTACATCAGTACCTGTATTGCCAGAATTTTCCAGCAACGAAGCACCCCAAATACAGTATGGCATGAAGCAGAGAAGGACTGGAGGCAGCAAGTTGAGTCGTAGGATTCACAGACTCCCATGGCAAGGTGTAGTGAGTGTAGAGTAGAGGGAACGGGATGTGCTAGGAAGTGTGGGTCCAGCGAACAACTTATTCTGGCAGCCCTTCCCCAGGTGATCCAGCCTCAGAGCAGCCAACACAACCAGAGGAGTGTTTGCTGGGAACCCAGGTTTTGAAATTGGGCTCGGTTTCATCAGTCGGCCTTTTGACGCTCGGGAGGCTGAAAAACCCAACTAACTTTTTGGTTGTCAGATGCCAGGCCTAGTGCATCTCTTCCAATCTTTAAAAAAAAAAAAAAAAAAAAAAAGGCAGGGAGGTGTACCTTATGAAAAGATAGGGCAAGACAAAGAAAACACTGCTCTGAAGATTTAGAAGCAACACGTAGTTCTAAAAATGATTTTTTGTAACAAGCAGATGAACACTCCTGAGGGAGAGCCAGAAGGATATGACCTCTATGGTGAGAACAAGTTGAAACAAGGCAAAAATTATCAAAGCCAGCTGAAATAAGAAGATAAACCAAAAATGAAGAAAGTAAAAGAGCAAAATTGATGCAACAGTTTTGATTAATTCACTCGTGAAATAGTCATTCGTGAAATATTATTGAACCTACTATGTGCCTGCTATTCTAGGCACTTACGCAGTAGTGAATAAACCATACAACGCAATTATGAAAGGTCCAACCTAAAAGTTACAAGGTTTCTGGTGAAAAAATATTAGGAAAATAGATTTAGAAACAACATTTAAGGTTGCTAGAAGAAAACTTTTCTAAGTTCATTGATTTCCAGGTAATACTAGCTCAAACCTCCCCCTCCCCTTCCCCCCCACCCTCATACTGTCTTCTGGACATACTTTGGTTAATTTAAAATTTTTATTCCAAAGAAAAGAAGTCCTAACAGGATCTAGGCAGAAACAAAGTTATCTATGTTAAAAATCAAATTGGCCCCTGACTTTATTTTCTTCTTCTTGTAAGAAGAAAGTGTATGGAGAAGTAGTACATGGATTTTGTTAGAGACTTTTTACTCCTATGTGCTGGAAAGTTGCTTTAATAAATGTACAAACGTACAATGTCTGTGATGTGCATGGCACTTTGCAGGGCTTTGCAGTGCATAAGATTTTATAGGGACCCCGAAGATGGTGGAGAACGTAAGGTCGCCTTCCCAGGAATTCTGTGCCTGCCAAGTTGCCATTCGTGTGTGAGAGAACTTGGACATATGTCATGACTTTCCTCAGAAAGCTACTCAAAGATGCACACTGAGCAGAATCTTCATGCAAATTGAGCTCTAAACAAGTGTGAAAACCACAGTAGAAAAGGACTGGAGGTAAAGATTGAAGCTAATAAAATATGTAAAGAAATACAGATTACATATAATAGCTCATGTGTGTATAATTACAAATTAAATACAACAGCCAAAATCTATTCTCAAAAATAAATTTAACAAAATGGTAAAAGAAGAACCAGGGTCTATAATCCCAGATTAATTTAAAACAGTTTCAGGTCACAACAATCTAAATTGGTTCTGATATAAGAATCAACAGATCAATAGTGTAGACTAGACTAGAAAGCTCTGAAAGAAAATCTAGAGCATGTATGTAAGAATGCTAGGAAACAACAAAGAACTAAAAATCCATGGTAAAGAGTATTGGGAAAATTGATTCAGTATTTAGAATTCTGTTGAATATAGATTCCCTCACTATGTTAAATTACAGGTGGATTGAATAAATTATAGGTGGATAAAGACTTAAGGAAAGAAATTAAATCATTAGAATATTGAGACATAACTGTGGATGCATATTAACCATACTGAGGCTAAGTAAGGACTTTGAACACAAAAGTAGTGGACATAAAGGCATATATCAATAAATGTGACTGTAATAATAAGTTATATTCAACAACAACCAAGCCCTAAATAATTCAATGATCACGTTAGTCTAGGGAAAATATTTGCAACAAAATTTGGCAACAGGTTCACATCCATGAATCAACAAGAAAAATATTAACTTTAGTAGACCTTTTTTCACTTACCAGTTGATAGAAGGAAACTTCTCTGACCTCACTGATGTCTAAAGACTTTTTCCAATGATTGTATTTACTGTTAGCTGTGGTCATAGGATGGGTATTTTTATATACTGCTGAAGTGATCTGTGAAATGATATATTTTTGGGTATCAGTTTTGGCAGTATCAGGAGCCTTTAATGTTCATACCATTTGACCCAGTTATATCACTCGCCGAATTTACTCTATGAAAAATAAAGAAGCAGATGTTAAAGTATGTTCATTGACCAGACAGTCAAATAACGATACATTAAAAATGATGGTTTTAAAAATTATTCAGTGACAGGTTAAAATGTACCTCATGCAATATCAAGTGAAATAAAAGCAACATGTAACACCATATACAATATTACAATTCCAATTTGAGAAAACTTTACTGGAAGAAAACAAAGCAAAATACTAGCAAGGGTTGTGCCTTTTATATTTTAGGTTTTCTGTAATGAGTTTGCATTATTTTTATAAGCAGTTTGAATAAAAGTGAAATGTTAAATTCTTTCCAGCACCTTCTGCTCTTAAGTGCATGTAAGTTTCCACCAGACATCGAAGTGATTTTATATAGAAAACTTCATCTCTTTGGCTTCATTCTTTAAGTAAATATATAAACTGTATTGAGTGAGTGAGAGGGAGGGAGAGAGAAAGAGAGAGTTGAGAGGATTTCCATGATATTGGTGAAAGAGTAACTTTTATACAGTGAATTCTATTTATGAGATGCCAGAAATTAATGCATTTCTTTCTTCAAGGTGATGTAAATAAGTTCGTTGTCAGTTTAAATTTGTAGTCCTATCATGAGCAAATTTGAACTAAGTGAGACCTTTTATAAAATCAGACAAAGGTAATACTTAGGATGCAACAAAACGATGCCTGTGGGTCTCCATTTAGAGTGCAGTATAGGATGAAGCATGACCTGGAAGAACTCTGCCCTACAATGCGAGCATTTTGATTCTCCCTGAATGCGTGTATAGTGCTGCGTCTTTCTTTGTGCTGGGAGCAGAGTTTCCCAATAGGGCGTGTTCTTTCCCTTATACCTTGTACCTTGTTGGTTATTGCCTGTTAGTGCGTGCATTTGTAAAGACTTTGTTTTGATGCAGTGACAATCTTTTATTAAAAGATTTGCTCCTACAGATCTGAAAGTATAGCCACTTAGAGTACAAAAGAGCAGACCTGAGTCATTCAGAAGACCTTTCTTTATAACATATTGGCTTTGAAGAATGTATATATTATTTTGCCAAAAGCTTTTTTATTCCTTTTTTAGACCAGAATAAGACATGAGTTATTTAACCTCGTGGTACTTAGCTCTGAGTATTTTTATTTCCTTTCCAGCCTTCATTTTCTTCTCCAACCAAAAAAGACACACAAAAATTTTTTTGCAGTGTTTCCGTTTAAAGTGGGGTTTTGCTCACAACCCACTTGTGTTCAGGAGAAGGAAATAAAGGCAAGAGTGGGGGTAGTGATTGGTATTTGGCAGCAGATGTTTGTCTCTCTTTGGGTTTGAAATGACTATCCATAGAGAAGAACTGGGGAACTAGGCTTGTTAGGAAAAGTAAAGTGAAGGGCGGAGACTCAGAAGGGGAACTCTGTTACCCGCAACTACCAAGTATTGTAGAAGCCTTTTCTTTGCTATAGAAGCCTAATTAAAATGTGCCCCTGAGTTTCAGAAGGAACTACAGATGATGGTAAATATTATATCATATCAGTCATCCTGGCACTTTTTTTTTAGCGTCCAGACATTAACACTTACAGTTTATTCATGGTCTATTGCCATCTCTGCTCTCGGTTCCCTTCTCTCTCCCTTTATTTTTCCCTTCTCTGACAATGTCTGCAGGGTGCTTAGAAAGAGAGTTTTGGAACCAGGAAATGAGGGGCTGGGAAAGAAGAGGATCTTTTTTTTTTTTTTTTCTTTTTTTACTCTCTGGTTTCTTGCCCTCAGTCTCCAAATATACCCCGACACTAATGGGATTCCCAGTTTCAAAGACACTGAGGAATGACTTTCTGCCTCTTTTTTCCTTTGCAGGAAACACATGAAATTGTGGCAATCAAGAAATTCAAGGACAGTGAAGGTATACATGTGTGTGTGTGTGTGTGTGTATCTGTCTTTTTCTTTTTGTATTTAGTCCTTGTGAACAGAATGTAGAAGATATGGGATCTAGCTGATTAGCCTTTGTTCCTGAAATTTTAACATCTGCATCTCAGAAAGTGAATATAGCATATTTATTATCATGCTTTGCTTTGAAACATCTAGCTCCTTCTGTGTAAATCAAATCTCATGATATTAGAAAATTTATCATGTATTTTAAGGTACAGTCAGCACTGGAAATCTTGCTTCAAATGCTAGGTAGAAGGCATGCTATTTATAAATATTAAAATGAGAAAACTGATTTGAAATAAATATTTTTGTGAGTTCACATAAGTAGGAAGGGCTGTGTGAAGGGCTTTGGTATTGATTGCTATGATCTTCGGTTCTTAGTTAGAAATACATGGATAAGTAGTATGTAAATGGTATCAAGAAAGTGATTTTGTATTTAAAATGACTCATTGGAAGAATAAAAGCTTTTCAAGAAGAAATACCATAGTTGGGGTCCTTGGTCACACGTCCAGACCATTTCAGATGGAGTACTAAAATTACCCTATGCTGGGGCACCTGGGTGGCTCAGTTGTTTAAGCGTCTGACTCTTGATTTTGGCTCAGGTCATGATCTCACAGTTTGTGGGATCAAGCCCTGTGCTGGGGCTCTGCGCTGACATCACAGAGCCTGCTTGGGATTCTCTCTCACCCGCTCTCTCTGGCCCTCCCCAGCTTGCATGGACATGCATGCAAGCTCTGTCTCTCCAAATACATACGTAAACTTTAAAAAAGAAAGAAACGTTAAAAAAGTTACCCTATGCTGGGCAAGAAAATTTTAAATAAAGCACTAAAAAAAAAAAATGTACAAAAAATAAATAAAGCATTTCAGTAGTTGATTAGGTTTTAAATCTAGATTATTGGCCATCTAAGGATAGCCTAGTAGAAAAACTTACCATGAAGACATGCATGGCCTTTGAGAAGCTCTAGGCAGCATTTTGCCAATTTTCTTCCTACAGAGATCCACAGAAATATTTTTTTTACATCCTAATCCAGTATCTACATACATAATGTCCTATATATAACTGAAGTAAAAGTATCACAAAACTATTTTACTAATGGGAGGTTCTTCATTTTTTGTTGTTTCCTGCTCATATAAATTCACATAAATGCCTATTTGTGGCATCAGATAACATCGATTTTACCACTGAATCATAACCTGCCTTGTGGAAAATAGTGCCCCAGGGTAAGAGGCACTAGCATAGCATTAACTTTCGTATCAAATTGGAAGTATGACAATGGCAGTCGTAGCCTACCTTTATCAGCACACATTGACTACACACCGTAAGCCTCTATATTTGTGAACAGTTTCATCACCCATACTTTAGACACTTAGCCGAACATTAAATAACAAAAAGGGCTCACTAACAAGGTCCTGGGGTAGATTCAGTAGTATTTGATATATCCCAACTCTGATGTGCTGGTTATGTGGAGCACACGCATCATCTGGGAAACCTTAGCAGCCGTTGTCTTGCCAGCCTTAAAGAGAATGCAATAAAAAAAGCTTTTAGCTTGTTCTAGAGTGTGTTTGGGGGGGGGGGGGGGGGACCTGCTTCAAAGGATATACCTGTAGTCTGACAGGAAGCAATAGCCCCAGGCCAGTCCACTCTGAGACCATTGGAAATGAGCTCTTTGAGCAGTGGCTTTGGGCTAACCACAGGTGTCCAAGAGACAAATGGTGATCTACTAAAAAGAGTGGTTGCAACAGTAGATCAAAGCATAACCTTTGCCTTCATGTAAAGACTTCTGGCTGTGCATTCATCTTGTAAGGCACGTCATCAAGCATCAGTTAACCACCAAAAATAATAATTGTCATGAAGTTTTTGAAAAGCAGTACAAACTAGGCCACGTATGCCATTGCTTTAAAGAAAAAAAAAACCTGCCATATTCTTCACAATCTCTGTTCTGTTCATACCATTTCTTAGCTTCAGTTAAACAATGTGTTTGTACCTGTTGTGATGATACCTTCAGAGTGGTAATCAATAACATCTGTTTAAATGTATTGAGCCCTGAGACAGGTGCTATGAAAGCCCTGAAGAATAAATCAGGGTGATTTCAAGAAGCTTAGTAGAATTAAGACCTGTAAGTAAATAGCAGTAAAACAGAGTAGAAAGCAGTCAGTGCCTGAACGAATTTGTTTAATTTTGAGGCAAGAGACATTGTTTCTAGCTGTGGTATCCTGGGAATGTATGAATAGTGTAGACATTATAGGAAACATTTGATCAGCCCTTATTTCTGTGCACTGACAAAGCATGAATCCCCTCTACCCTCCTCTCTGCCAGACCATTATCAGTTACCATACCTTACAGGCATTGCAGCCTTGTCACCCATCCACCTTGCAGATGGACACCTTTGTAGGTATGCCCATATATACTTCTGGATACTTCATAAACATTACTGTGATAGAATCTAAAGACATGCAATTATTCATAACTTTTTAGTTCCAGTTCTAGTCTAGGCACACTTTTCAACTGTTTCTAGCTCTCCCTGGGAGATATCATACTCTCTGTTCTGTCTTAACCCTTTCCCTCCTGCCTGAGTAGAATCTTTTTTTGTTGTTGTTAACATGGAAGCAAGAGCTTTTTTTAAATGTTTGTTTGTTTGTTTGTTTGTTTGTTTGTTTTGAGAGAGAGCGAGAAGGCAAACCGGAAGAACAGAGAGAAGGAGAGAGAAATCCCAAGCAGGCTCTGTGCTGCTGTCAGCACAGAGCCCAAGGCGGGGCTTGAACTTAGAAACTGTGCAATCTTGACTGAGCTGAAACCAAGAGTTGACGCGTAACTGACTGAGGCACCCAGGCACCCCACTGCCTGAGTAGAATCTTGCTTAATGGAATATGTGTGGTGAACAATCCTTTTGGAATGTGAAGTGTATATAGATAGTTTAGTACAGATGAGAATGTCCATTCAACCCCTATGTAAACCACTTAATTCTGAACCATTCTATCACCTTAAATTTCAATCAGGAAAAATCTAATAAAAAGTAGAGTTTCATCAGAATATCCTTAATGTCATATAGCTCTCATTAATCTCTTTTATTAGTTTCTCTGAAAATATTCTGTTGATATTATATGACCCTTCTAAAACCCAGTGTTTAAAAATTTTTGTGAAGGTCATGAAATAATCCTGTAAAAACATTGTTATACTGAAATAGGATCTGAACTTGGTCTGATTTGCATTCAAGCTAATCCAGTATTCTCATACTGATGATATGAAGGGATATTTTATGAGTATATATTACTTTCTGTTAGCTTTAAAAGATTATGATCATGTCCTATTTTCTTGTTAAATTTGTAAATATTTCAACACATTTTTATAAAATGTTTTTGAAACTACATAAGGTAGGACCAGTATTTTGTTCAAGCTGTCCTTGTTATCCCAGGATAATAGATCACTACCTAAAATGGGAACTAACCTTAAATAGTAAATAAAAGGTTAGATTGGGACTTTTAAGTTGAGAAAATGGAACAAAAATTATGAAAATACGTTTACTTCATTTTATAGTTAACACAATTTAGATTATAATAGCTATTTCTTAGAAAAAAGAATCCAGTGTTAACTTTTTTGAGGGAGGGGTAATTTTTGCAGTAAAATTATAGGCTAGGACAATGAATGACTTTCATAATGATAAAAAGAGGCTTATTAAAAAATATACAAAAAACTTTGTCAGTTTTATCTTTATTTTTGTATGTCCCTGTCTTT
This sequence comes from Prionailurus bengalensis, assembly GCF_016509475.1. Taxonomy (NCBI): domain Eukaryota; kingdom Metazoa; phylum Chordata; class Mammalia; order Carnivora; family Felidae; genus Prionailurus; species Prionailurus bengalensis. The sequence goes on from NC_057361.1 coordinate 14,988,842, forward strand.
CTGACTACATCCTTGTCAGTATTTTGCTCTCTAGTTGTTAGCTGTTAGAACTCTATCAATCATTTATCCATATCTTTTGTCTCTGATTCTCCTACATACTGGGTAGGGATTAAAACCTCATGTTAAAAATGAGTACTGTGTGAGTGATGACACTTTTATCTGAGATCACTTCATTAGTTAATAGTTTTTTGTTTTGGGGCGCCTTGGTGGCGCATTCGGTTAAGCATCCGACTTCAGCCAGGTCACGATCTCACGGTCCGTGAGTTCGAGCCCCGCGTCAGGCTCTGGGCTGATGGCTTGGAGTCTGGAGCCTGTTTCCGATTCTGTGTCTCCCTCTCTCTCTGCCCCTCCCTCGTTCATGCTCTGTCTCTCTCTGTCCCAAAAATAAATTAAAAAAAAAAAAAAACGTTAAAAAAATAGTTTTTTGTTTTGATGACTTTTGGTGCTTTTAAAAAATATTTTTAAAAAATGTTTGTATTTTTGACAGAGAGACAGAGAGACAGAGGGAGTGGGGGAGGGGCAGAGAGAGAGAGAGGGAGACACAGAATCCAAAGCAGGCTCCAGGCTCTGAGGTGTCAGCACAGAGCCCGATGTGGGGCTTGAACTCACGAACTGCGAGATCATGACCTGAGCCGAAGTCGGACGCTTAACCGACTGAGCCACCCAGGCGCCCTGACTTTTGCTTCTTTATGCATCATTATAAATGCAGAGTTTCAGATAATGAATTCTTAATGATACCCTGAGTGATATAGTATTATGAGTTTGTCTATTAATGTAAGTTCTCACTGAGAAACATTAACTATAAACACCTAACCAACCAGAAGTCTTCAAAGGATTAGTTCTATTCAGTATTTGGGTTTTCTGAGAAGAGAAAAATGACCCCAGACTAAAAAGGTACTAGAGATTATTTAGTTAAAAGATACATTTTGGACTATGTATAATGATAGATTTAGCCTAATTCATCTCCCCTTCCTATAACTACAATTGTCTACAATGAGATTTGATGTCCGAATGATAATCTTCTGTCACTGTTGGATCAACATTCTCATGCGCACACGTGTACAAATGTCTGTCATCCTCAATTTATTAAATAATCCAAGAGCAGTGATTTAGAAAAGATAGATTTGAGTGAACAAGAGTTAAAAATGTTGTCTGCTCATCCTTTACTTGAGGAGGTCCTGTGATCTAGGATTTATCTTTTATTAAAAAAAAAATTTTTTTATGTTTATTCATTTTTGAAAGACAGAGACGGAGCACAAGCAGGGGTGGGGCATAGAGAGAGGGGGACACAGAATCTGACACAGGCTCCAGGCTCCAAGCTGTCAGCACAGAGCCTGATGCGGGGCTCGAACCCATAAACCACGAGATCATGACCTGAGCCAAAGTCGGACACTCAACTGACTGAGCCACCCAGGCACCCCTAGGATTTATTTTTGACGTATATTTGCATCTTCTGGTGTGACAACATCTTTTGCTTCTTAGGACTTTTCAGTCTTTCCCTAAAAGTACGGGTGATGAGGTGAGGAGGGATCCTCCCTACTTGTTACATGGCAAGGAAGCTGATTCTCAGGGAGCTGTATAGCAGTCCGCAGTTAAGATGGAATTTAGGTTGTATCTCTGCTTTTATATCAAATTAAAAGGCTTGCATTTCATATCCCGCTGTTTATCTTTTCTGTAAATAAATACTTTTTTCTCTTGGAATGGACATATTCTTTTTATTTTTGTTTTTAAAAAAAATTTTTTTAACGTTTATTTACTTTTGAGACAGAGAGAGACAGAGCATGAACGGGGGAGGGTCAGAGAGAGAGGGAGACACAGAATCCGAAACAGGCTCCAGGCTCTGAGAGGTCAGACAGAGCCTGACGCGGGGCTTGAACTCACGAACTGTGAGATCATGACCTGAGCCGAAGTCGGACGCTTAACCGACTGAGCCACCCAGGCGCCCCGGACATATTCTTTTTAAACATGAGAGAATGTGTAATTGGTCATCCATTCTTTCCTCCAATTTATTTCATCCTTATCTCTACTCAGACATTAGAAAGCTCTATCCTGATTTCTGGATTGAGGGAATTCTGGTCACATTTTTGCATAATGGTATAAAACAAGAGCTCATAGTCTTTGCTCCTTAAATTCAAGAACTTGATTTCTCTGTAGGAGAGGCCTTGAAACAAATTTTCCCACCTTTGGTTAAACAGAATTCAATTAACTAAGCTTGAACATTCTGGCTAGTCATGATTTCACCAGACTTTCTTTTAATGTCCAAAATGGATCTCTTTCAAGCTTCAGGGGTTCTTCTAGGATTTGATGAACATTTGCACCCTTCATAATTTAATACATTTCCATTGTGCTCTACCCAGTCTCTGCTGAATTCATCTTTTTTAGTATATATGATAGCAGCACCACCGTTCAAACCCCCTTGGCCGTGTTAATCGCCCTCTTGTTGGTATTCCTTCTTCAGTCAGGGCAACCCTTATGGTATCCTGATGATTTTGTACAAGGATGGGTTGGCTTTCCCCCCCCCCCTTCCATTGTACCTGTTTAAAGGTCCATTTTGGGGGGCCTCTTTGTCTATACAAGAATGTCAGGTTTATGATTTCATAAAGTAGGTTACAGCTATTTCTGGGTTTCTTTTCCAAGCCCACAGTTCTTTAAAAATAGAGTTACAATAGAGTTTCTGTTCATCTTTAGGTTTTTCTCTTTTTATTACTTACTTTGCATTACTTTTGCTCCTGTGACTTTTTTTTCTTAAAAATTGTTTTTCTTTTAACTTTAGTGAATCTCCCTTCTTGATTCTTAGTGTGTTAACTTGCCTAATTGGCAAGCTAAAAGCGGGTTAGTTCTTTGTTTTTTTCTTACTTAACGTCCTTCTTCTACCCTGCCAATTAATCATCAGTCAAAAAAATTTATGTAACATTGTCAGACTTGCTGCCTGTGCTAAGGTAAACACCCTCAGTGGAAACTGACGACCAAGCCCATTAGCATGCACATAAGCAGGACTTGCTCGGATGCACCGGGTCTTAGAGCTGCAAGGACCTTCGAATCCTCTAGTAGAAGCCCAATTCCTGTTTATAGCCAAGGAACCCACGGTCCAAAGCTGTACAGTCAGTATGTGATTAACTGGGAAAGATGCAGGCCTCAGGATCTTTGAGTTTTTCTTCCATCCATACCATGCTGCTTTGCCACTCAGCTAAGCAGTAGCAGAGTGTAGACCCGGACCTGGGTGTTCGACTGACTCTCTAAAGCTTGCTCACTACCATCCACCGTGTTGCCTGTGTCCCTTTGTTCTACTTAGTGTGGCATTCCCTTCCCTCACCCCGAGGAAGCTATTCTTTATAGACTTGGGTTCTTCATTTGTAAACTGGAGGAGCCTTGCCTATGTAAAGAATCCACAGGATTATCTCAACTGGAAGGCAGGGATTTTTGTGCTCACTTGAGTAGGCTGTGCCAGCACCTTTAAAAAATTGCCTCACTAAAGAGCTTGGCTACTTTCTGAACCTCTGAGGTGAGAAGCATGTGTAAGTGGAAAGTATATTCCTTTTCTTCATCATCCGATCGTTTAGTGCTGCAATTTCATCAAAGTACAGGGTAAGCCAGGAACCTTAAAAGTACTTAGAGAAACAAAAATGATAGGATATACCAAGTAATGAAGAGTGTGCATTTTACTTGCACTTAGGGAATTAATAATTCTGCTTCCTGCCTGTTCCCATTCATTACATTCTTAGTGCTGAAGTGCTTACCTCAACTTTGGATATCTATGACAGGCATAAATTAGAGTAAAGCCTTCATTTCCTAAAAAAGATAGGCAGCTCAAACGAGGTGGTTTTGGCCCCACATGCTAAGTGGTTTTGTGAACTTCTTTTTCAAGATTAATTTCTCTTTTCTCTCTAGCCATTTTTACGTAGAGTCAGTATAGATTTGAATGATGTCTATATAACAAAGCATCAAAATTCGGTGAGGTTTAGGCTCATAACCAATGAGATTTTAATGGAAAGAAATCATTGGTTATTAGATTTGGAAAAAGCCATGGGATTTTTTAGGGCGTGTGTGGACGGGGAGTGTGCCCATTTATTTTGTTATTTTATGAATGAAAAGTTAAGTGGCTTGCCCAACATCATATGTCACAGTGTTGGTTATTTAACCGGATCCAAACTATGGGTCTCCCAAATCCTACTCCAGTGTTCCTTCTTCTAAAACCATTCTACTTCAGCCATTCTGAGGTAGCTTTATCTGTTAGCAAAGTAAAATCGCCACAAGTTGCTAATAATTCAAAGCTCTCTTTTTTCAGTTGCTTTTCGAGTGCCAAGAATTCACCAAGCAGTTGACTAGAAAAGATACACCAGCTGTATTTACTTTTGACTTAGTTGCAACATTTTTTTGTACCCAGCTCCAGTATAGCTTACGGATGTTATTAATGAATGGTTAAATATATATGTGTTCGTGACCCTTTTTAGTACTTTAAGTTTTCTGGAGCCCCATTTTTTATAATCACATATTGTAGAAGACAACCAGGCATAGTGGTATATAGGGAAAAAGAAATTTGGTTTGTCTTACTGCCCGAAAAGCTGCCCTCTCAACGTTCTAGAGAGAAGATTGAAAGTACCGTACTCAAAACTGAGAGGGAAAGTGCCTCTTGTTTGCCATCACATCGCTGCTTCCCACGTCTTAAGGGAATGAGGGCTAGCCACATAGGAGTGAAGATTTCCTCATGACATCAGTGGACGTGTTTGTGTCAGAAGTATTTATTGATCCCTTCTTTGTGCCGGGTGCAGTCCTAGGTGGTTGAGTGTGTATTGTTGAACAGCAGAACTTAGGCCTCTCCTCCTAGAGCTCTTGGTTTAACAGAAAGAATAGCAGCTCTTGGTCTGCAAAAGAATAGGTTCAGTGTGGTAAGGAATAATAGGGGTGGAAGCCTGCTTTGGTTTAGTGATCTGGGTGAAGCTTCTGAGGAGTGCTGTTCAAACTGAATCCTGAAGAAGAGCCAGCCCTGTAAGGAGTCTGGGTTGTAGAATGAGAGTTCCAAGCAGAGGGAACAAGTTAAAAGGCCCTAAGGTTGAAAACACTAAGTTGGGGCTATTTGGAGAACTGAAAGACTAATGTGGGGTGGGAAGGATATGAAATGGGGAATGGAAAAGCAGACAGGAACCAGGTTGTGAGTAATCACTATATTTGTATTGGATTATCTCCTTGTTAGAAGATCATTTGCTTTGTATCGAGACCTTTGTGGCATTCTGTGTCTTAGAGATAGGTGAACTTTGGTTTGATTATCTCAGTCTCAAAAGTAACCCAGATGGGGTAGCCTTCCTCATAAGACTAAAGGCTGTTAGTGTTTTAGTAATTCTAAAAGTCACCAAATACCACTTATCTGGCTCAGCCTCATTTTGCAGAACAGCTGGACCTCTGTCCCACCACATTCCTGTAAGCCACTTTGGGAGGTCCCCTGATCACATTCCCCCTACTGTCAGGTGACCCCCATGGTGTCATACTCTTTTCCCCTCATGGGGGCCCTGTGAGTCCCTAGTTCCCAGTCGCCCCCCCTCCTGATGTTGGCTGGGCTGGCTCACTGCTTATGCCACTGTCAACCTATCCTACTGCTACTTCTTGCTTTCTGATAGTGTCTTTCTATGTCCTTTCCTAATCTGTGCTCCAGGGCTCCCCAACAGTTGTGTTTTTTTGTGTGTTTGTGTGTGTGTGTGTGTGTGAAGTAGGGAGAATATTTCACTTGTGTAACCAGTTCACAAAGGAGTGTTGACTTTCTGTTCCCTGTTTATTACAGATACTCTTGTGCTACAAAGCCCTTGCGTTTATTACAGTCTCTTGATTCTTTAAACTCCGTTTGAATGGGGGCTGGGAGATAGGCTGGGATAGAAAATAATCTGAGAAGTACTCCTGGCACCTAATTTAGAATCTTCTCTCCCCATTTAGCCCCATCAGCCTTTTTCCTCTTGTGTACCTTGCTTTAGGAGGCATTTCTTCTTAGAAGGCATTTTAATCTTTCTCATCCTCATCCCCAAACTCTCATTTTCTTCTTCCCTGAACCTGAAGGAGGTTGAATATACCTGAACCTGAGGGTCATAAAACTTGGATTCTCAAGCTAGGATTTTGACTGTGACCCCAAATGTTGGAGACAAATGTGTTTTAGAATTCACAACTTCCGGGTTTTGGAATGGAAATATGGCATGCTACTTTAGCACCCTGTAATAAGATGCTGTTTCTTTTATTATTAGTGTTTATTCATTTTTTTGAGAGAGAGAGACAGAATATTAGTGGGGGGAGGGGCAGAGAGAGAGGGAGACACAATCTGAAGCAGGCTCCAGACTCTGAGATGTCAGCACAGAGCCTGACGTGGGGCTTGAACTCACGAACCATGAAATCATGACCTGAGCCGAAGTTGGACGCTTAACTGACTGAGCCACCCAGGCGCCCCAGTAAGACACTATTTCTGAAGCAAGCACCTGAATGTTCTTACTAAGTGGGATAAACAAAGACTAGGTGGTCTCATGTCAGTTTAGATTTTACCTCTAAAGAGATTTGCCATACACTTGGAGAAAGTGTTCAGTTTTTAGATGGATTTTTGAAATTGCAGATAAAAGAATTATGAACCTGTATTCTTGTGTGTGTGTGTGTGTACACATTCATGTATGTATATATGTAAACATGGTAGTTAGCATTTCCAGGCTACACCTAAAGGTATCATAAAAACTCACTAAAAAAGAAAAGTATTACCTTCCTTACTCCCCTGCCAATTCATCCATTAGAGTTAATGTGACTTCTGTCCTTCCTCCATACCTGTGGGGGTTATCGTGAGTGAAGTTGATCATATGGAAGGCTATATTGGTTCAGCATAAGTTCTCCGTCCCAGTACAGCTACACCATCTGGGATGGACAGGTGGACATGCCACAGGAGGACAGCAGGAACCTATAGCAGCTGCTGTTCAGAGAGATCAGACTCTCCTAGAATTCCCTGCAACTTGACTATGAGCTGCATCGTGGGTGCCTGGCATATGACCTCTGCTCACTGAGGTGACTCACATGCAGCCGGAGAAATAAAATGTTCTTTTAAGCCAAAGCTTCCGGCTAGAGTTAAAAACATCAGCTGCTACTGATGCTGCCTAGAGGCTGCTCTGCACACTGATACCATTGATTCCTTTTTACTCTTTTAAACTCCTTTGTCAGTAGGAAGTGTTAGAATTAAAATGACAGTAGATTGATATGTTGTATCTGTAAGTCTGTGTTTACACATACCCTCTGCAATACGGAGTACAAGAAAACATAAGGGGAAAATTAGGTTCATGCTGGTCAAGTAAGCCTTTTCTTCTTTAAGTGGCTAATTCTTGATCCTTTCAACAAGAAAATGTGATATTTATTCTTTCATCCTTGAACTTCTTATGCAGAAAGTACTCAAAGTGGAAAGTAAAATTGGTATGTTTTCATTGTTTTTAGAATTTTTTCAACAGTGGTTTGAAAGCTTTAATTTTACTCTTCTCCACCATTGTTTACATTCTAGAAAATGAAGAAGTCAAGGAAACGACTTTACGAGAGCTTAAAATGCTGCGTACTCTCAAGCAGGAAAACATCGTGGAGCTGAAGGAAGCCTTTCGTCGGAGGGGGAAATTGTACTTGGTGTTTGAATATGTTGAAAAAGTAAGTCACTAATTGATAGTATGGAATTTGCCTGATTCGTTTATGTAGGGTCATCTCTGACACTGTTCAAGGAAGTATTATTGTCTGGTATGATTTGTCAATGTACTCATAATCTCAGTACTTTAAAAATGAATTTTTTATCCGTAATCATTAGAAGCCCTGAAATATATTGAAGGGTTTTGTGCAATTTAACTGTACAGAGATCATCTTAAATTTCAACAGTGTATTGATTTGGCTTCTAAAATCTTAGAATCTGTGTTCAACAGGTAATTTTTAGATGTACTTTATTTAAATTAAACCGAGGCAAGGCCTCTGAGGGAGAGACAAGTAAGTTGACAGTGATGACATAAGATGACAGAGGTATGTGTGAGGCAGCATGGGAGCTTAGGGTGGCTGCCTAAATCAGACCTAAGGTGGTGAATGAGTGGGCTCATGGAGCAACCTTTTATGAAATGTCAGTGCTTTGGCTTTGAGGGAAGATGTGCCAGGAGGCATAAGGTGAGGCTTGAGGAGGTAGATGAGGCCACAGATAATGAATTGGAAGCATGGGAGAAAAGAAGAGAAGCACACATGGTTCAAATTATCTGTATACTTGCCTTGGTATTTTTTTTTTTTTAATTGGTAATGATTAGTGACAGTTTTAATGATGTGTGGCCTAGGGGCTAATGTATGCTGCAGTAATCAATAGGTGGGCCTTTGAATTTCTTTGAGGGTAGCTGCCCTACAGTGGTTGGTTATTGTCCAAAACTTAAATAAGTACCTTTACAGGAGTAGAATAAACTGGTGCCAGATGGACCTTTTAGAGGTTTCCTTGATGAATAAATATGTGGTTCCTGATTTCCTGTTAATAGCTAAACAACACTAAAAATTACTACTTTTATTATATTTCACTTCTTGAGTACATGTCTTTGTAGGAATCTGCATGATAAAATCAGGAATTTGTACATGATAAAATGAGGCTTTCTAATGAACATGAAGGCTGGGGAGGGTTATGTTTGTCAGATGCCTTCTATGTCATAAATGATAGTGTCACCACCACCATCATCACAAAATAGAAAGCAGTGTTGCCAAGATGACCCAGGAGTGTGGCTTTTGAATTAATTCAGCCTTTACAAATTCTTTTTCTTTTTTTTTCTTTTTAATAATTTTTTATTTACTTATTTTCGAGACAATGCATGAGCGGGGAGGGCCGGAGAGTGTGGGGCGGGGGTGGGGGGTGGGGGCGGGGGACAGAGGATCCAAAGTGGGCTCTGCGCAGACAGCAGAGGGCCTGATGCGGGGCTTGAACCCATGAACTGTGAGATCATGACCTGAGCCAAAGGCAGATGCTTAACCGACTGAGCCACCCAGGTGCCCCTACAAATTATTTTTCTAATGAAAATAAATATACATAGGAATTTCAATTCAAGCAAAACTTGAAATGTATTACAAGTTTCTTTGTCATTTTAAAACACTGTTTCATGGGGATGCCTGGGTGGCTCAGTTGGTTAAGCGTCTAGCTCTTGGTTTCAGCTCAGGTCATGATCTCACAGTTTGTGGGTTCGAGTCCTGCATCAGGTTCTGTGCTGACAACTCGGAGCCTGTTTGGGATTCTCTCTCTCTGCCTCTCCCCTGCTTGCTCTCCTTCTCTCAAAAAACAAAGAAAGAAACTTAAAATAAAAATAAAACACTGTTTTGTGTTTCTTTTCCAAAATCTGCTTAAAGGTTTCTTTTTCTTTGTCAGTTTAGGTATATTCCTAAAGGACCTTCCCTACCAAAATTAAACTGAAATTTGATATTTATAAAAAGTTATACAAAAAGGATTCCTGTAAAGATCGGATGCTCTTTATATTATTTTTTAGTTGCAAGAATAATCATGCAGTTTACCATTTTCACTGCCAGTAATGCAATTCTGACAGATCTGTTTCGGTTTGTCTTATTTATTTCTGTTCTGTTCATGGTGATGGTTCATGATTAATAACAATTTGCTATGAACACATGGGGAAATCACCTCTGTGTACCAGACGTTTTGTCGTGTCTGAGATCTCTCTACCAATAAGTGGCAGAGCTGCTACCAGACCTTCTGTCTTGTGTCCCCCAGACCTGGGGTTCTTGGCCTAACCCTGTGGTTTTTCCGTGGAAGGTGACCTCCCATCAGCAACAGTGCCTAACGAGATTAACAAAGAGTCTCAAGAGGGCAAGAAAATGATGCTCTTAAGAGGTAGTGGGGTTGTTACAGACATACAGGATTACAGTGGTTTAAACAAAATAGAAGTTTCTTTCTTCCTCACATACAAATACAAAGGTAGGCAGTACAGGGCTGGTACGGTAACTCTGCTCCACAGCTGTGTGAGACCTAGGTTGCTTCTGCCTTTCCATTCTGCCACCCTTGAGATATGGCCCTTGTCTTCAAGGTCAAGATCACACTCCAGCTATCACATCCCCTTGGCCAGGACTTACTTTCATGGCGTCTCAAGCTGCAAGGCAGAGGGGAAATGTACTCTTCATTCTGAGCACCTATGTATCGACTTACAAATTGTATTACTGTGGACTAAAGGGAAGAATGGCTATCGAGGGGCATTCCTATCTGCCACTGACAGATTTAGAACATGATATGAAATGAGACATACGATTTATTTTCTGTATTGCAAAGCCCTCTTATTCTTCATGTGCATTTAGGAGCTCCTATGCATTTGTTAATTGAAAAAGGCAACTCAAGTGGAGAATCATTAAAAAATCATGCATACCTACTTGAAACATTTTAACTTAAAATATATCAGTATATATTCATTTCCTACTCCTTAGGGGTAGGGTCAGGGCCTTTGGAGCATTGATCTTCTGATTGGAGTTCTGATGAGTCTTTCTTAGATACATCATACCCATAATGCATCAACTATGATAGCCTGTGAGAGCTTCTGTAAACCCAAACTAAAGCTTAAAAACATTAAAAAGTAATCTCAGTGCAGAATCCTTATCACCATCACCACCTGTCCCTTGCCAGCATTTTTTAGTTGCTGCACTCACATACCATTAGACAGCAGTATGTTTAGTGGCTGTCCTTCATTCGGTCTTTCCAAAGTATTAAATTTTGCTTTCTTATAAACAGCAAATCTCTTTATTTAAAACATTATTTCATTGGTTTATATGATATTTAATTGTGTTAAAAGAAGTGCATCTGTTACAAACAGGTATGGGAGTGTTATGAATAACTGATTATATGCAGCTTGACTGGTGGGAACAAAATTGTGAGGTTGTATTAGAGCAAGTATGAGGTTTTCTAACTTTTTGGTCCTTAGGACTCCTACACTGTTAACATTTTTAGAAACCCTAAAAGCTTATTATTTATTTGGGCTTTATCTATTAATATTTATCATATTACAAGTCAGAACTGAACAATATAAAGTTAATTCATTTAAAAATAACAATAAGAATCCCATCACATGTTAACATAACTACATTTGTGTGTCATACTTTCAAATAAAAAATGGTATTCTATCAAAAATAAACAGCTAGTTCAGCTTTCAACTCAATCACCCAAGTGATTTTCTTTAAGATAACCATCATGCTTTGTTATGCAGTAGAAGTGCTTTATGTGTATTCCCCATTTTATCATGTAGATTCCTAAAAAGACATGTACTCGAGTTGAAATTTAATACAAGTAATAATTTTTACTGCTTAATCAAAGAAGGACATCCTTTTTTGAGAGAGAAGAGAGAACATGCGCCCATATCAGGGAGGAGCAAAGAGAGGGGGAGACAGAATCCCAAGCAGGCTCCACACCGACAGCACAGAACCCAACCCAGGGAGTGGGGGGCCTTGATCTCACAAACTGTGAGATCATGACCTGAGCCAAAATCAAGAGTCAAATGCTTAACCAACTGAGCCACCCAGGCGCCCCAAGAAAGACATCCTTAACTAAAACTGGTTTTTTGGGGCGCCTGGGTGGCTCAGTCGGTTAAGCGTCCGACTTCAGCCAGGTCACAATCTCGCGGTCCGTGAGTTCGAGCCCCACGTCAGGCTCTGGGCTGATGGCTCAGAGCCTGGAGCCTGTTTCCGATTCTGTGTCTCCCTCTCTCTCTGCCCCGCCCCCGTTCATGCTCTGTCTCTCTCTGTCCCAAAAATAAATAAACGTTGAAAAAAAAAAAAAACTGGTTTTTTGTCTTCCTTTTTAACTGTAAGAGTGTGGCATTGAGGAATCCAATGCCTTGATTTATGCTAGGGTGCCACCAGCTTACCCATCCTTGCTTTGAGTCATCAGTGTAAATGCAAACATAGTAAAAGTGCCAAAAAGCTGAGTGTTACTATGAATGTAGTTTTGACTTCATGGGCCTTCTGTAAGATCTGGTAACCACCCCTAAGACACACACAGATCATACTTTCAGAACTGCTTTTCTAGATGGTCGTCTACAAACAATAAACTCTAATGCTATGGGCCTTAATGTGGTAGTTTACAGAGGGAATGGAAAATGTGTGGTTAATCTGGAAATTCAGTGAAACTGGTTAAGTGGGGTTTCTCCTTAGTAAAAAAATTTTGCGTGAGTTTTAGAATGATCTCTGACTCCAGGCTAAGAGTTTCAAAAATTGATTTGTTGGGAGTCTGTGTTTATTTCAACAGCATTTTCTAGCCTATCTTAATTTTTGTACCGATTGCATGGATCACTTCTAAAATTAAGGATCATTTTCTTTTAAGAATATTTTCCAGGTCCTCCAGAAATATTTTCAAGGCTTGATTTTATTGCAAGGTGCTATTAAACATGCACAGTGCACTGTGTTAAAAATGCTTGTTTACCCCCTCCTTTATACATCACAGCATCTTCTCTCTACTTTGTATTGCTTTTCCCTTGAAAATATTCTAAAATGATGCCTTAAACATTTTTAGGGAGAGTGGAAAGTACCAGGGTTATTATTTGGGGCAGCACTGAGGAATAGTAAAAATGGAATTTCTCTTAAAAGAGAGCTTTGATTTAATAGAGTATCCTGCTTTTTCATGAGAAAAGTTGTAGATGGAAAACAAACAGCTTTTTAAAATGCATGCTGTGTATTGGATGAATTATCATCCAAGATGCTTTTTAAAAAAAAAATTATTCTGAGAGAGACAGAGAGAGAGAGAGAGAGAGAGAGAGATGGGGGGAGGGGCAAAGAGAGAGGGAGACACAGAATCTGAAACAGGCTCCAGGCTCCGAGCTGTCAGCACAGAGCCCAATGCAGGGCTTGAACTCACGAACCGTGAGATCATGACCTGAGCTGAAGTCGGACACTCAACCGACTGAGCCACCCAGGCGCCCCAAGATGCTTTTTTAAATTGTTACTACATGATTTATGGCCTGCCTAATTTGTGGAGATTAATGGCTCCCTATTTAATTTTTAGAATATGCTTGAACTGCTGGAAGAAATGCCAAATGGAGTTCCACCTGAAAAAGTTAAAAGTTATATCTATCAGCTAATCAAAGCTATTCACTGGTGCCATAAGAACGATATTGTACATAGAGGTAAGTATGGAAGTTTTGAAATGGACAATATTAAGAAAACATCGAATGTAATGAAATATTTTACATGTTACTCTCTTAAGAATATTTCCATGGGTGCTGATGTTCTCTTTGAATTAAATACATTTCGAATGTACAGGATATGAGAACATCGTTTACCTTCCAAGTCTCCTTTTGAATTATCAAAAGGATAGACTGCAAGTTTATTTGGATATTATGGTGAGATCTCTGTATAACCAGATCTATTCTCAACTTTAGAAATGCCTTGGGATGTAAAGAATTCAACAAATGGGAACTTTGAAGCTTACTTGGGGTGAAACGAGCAAAGGGGTAGTCTCCATTGCCTTTTGGTCCTGTTGGTAGACCAGGTAATGTGAAACCACTCAGAATCAGGCTTTAAAGGTGGTCCCTAAGTCACTGACCTCCCCCATTGACTGTCACCTCTCATTCCCTCTTAGACCAACAACCTCTGGTATGTACCTTTACCTCCTGAATTGCCCTACCCATGAGTGGAAAGTGCCCATTGCAAGTTGTAGGCATGATCAACCTTGCATAAAGGTCATGATTATGCTCCCATAAACTGTTTTATTTTGTCCTTTATTGCTGTGAGGTGAGTGATTTATAGTAATAAAAGGGAAATTACTTGTTCAGCACTGTCTTTGACTCTACACCATTTATCTTCTGCTGATAATCTTGCTTGAATTCTAGATTTTTACAGTAATGGGATACATATTGATAAAATAATGAAGCTAAAAGATGTTTATCGGAAAATGTTACAGTATCTCCTTCTTGTCTCTGAATTATCAAATAAATGAATACTACCTTTTAATTTACCTGTACAGACATACAAGGATATCCCTTTAAAAATAGTGTCACTTTAAGAATAGCTTAAAGGTCATGTGAAGAATGCCAACTTCTATTAATTATATCTAGAAAAAGTTTATATTTCTCTTGGATTTGACTTTCATACCAGTTACCATATCAAGGTTGTTGGTGTGACAAACGGATACAGAAGATGTGGTTTATATATACAATGGAATGCTACTTGGCAATGAGAAGGAATGAAATCTGGCCATTTGCAGCAACGTGGATGGAACTGGAGGGTATTATGCTAAGTGAAATAAGCCAGGCAGAGAAAGACAGATACCATATGTTTTTACTCATATGTGGATCTTGAGAAACTTAACAGAAGACCATGGAGGGGTGGGGAGGGGGGAAAAAAGGTTACGGAGAGGGAGGGAGGCAAACCATAAGAGACTCTTAAGGAGTGAGAACAAACTAAGGGTAGATGGGGGGTGGGGGAGAGGGGAAAGTGGTGATGGGCAGGGAGGAGGGCACTTGTTGGGATGAGCACTGGGTGTTGTATGGAAACCAATTTGGCAATAAATTATATTTTTAAAAAAAGGTTGTTGGTAGTATAGGTATGTCTTCAAGCCAACCACACATCTAGTGTCTGGGGTAATGATTCTAATAACAGTGTATACTGCAATATGAGGATATTAATAAGGAACTGATTTAGCTGCAGTTCTGTGGTATTGCTGTGATTTGGTTAAGTATACAGTAAATCAATGGTTATGAATTCGCAGTAGAAACCATGATTCTGAGGGATGCCTGGGTGGCTCAGTCAGTTGAGCATCTGACTCCTGGTTTCAGCTCAGGTCATGATGCCAGGGTTGGGGACTGAGCCCTGTGTTGGGCTCCACTCTGTGCATGAAGCCTGCTTAAGATTCTTTCTCCCTCTGCCCCTCTCCCTTGCTCTCTCTTTCTCTCAAATTAAAAAAAAAAAAAAAAACACAAAAAAGAAACCATGATTCTGAAATCTACAGATTTTACTCCTCCGTCTTCCCTTTCTCCTTTTTCACCTCTGCCATATGATCTAAATGATTGATACTCTAAAAAATAGAATTGTGAGATGTCTCCCAGGGTAGGAATTAAATAGCATTTTCTGTGTATTTCTACTTAGCTCCCACCACATCTTCAGAACATCCATGGAAAAAATGAGAAATCTTTTCTTGACTCATCCAGTATAGCTTCAGCATTAGACATTTATAATTGTGAACTACACAGGAAAGCTAAAGAGAGATATAAATATAGAAATTATATAGAAAATGACAAGAGAAATGATTTCTCTCTTTTTTTTTAAAGTGTATTTATTTAATACAGAACACACAAGCAGGGGAGAAGGGCGGGGGGTGGGGGAAGAGAGAATCTTAAGCAGGCTCCACGCTTAGCACGAACCTGTCGTGGGGCTCAGTCCCACATCCCTGGGATCATGAGTCAGATGCTCAACCAACTGGGCCACCCAGATACCCCATGAACTTTAGAATATATATAGAATATACATATATATATATGTATATATATATGTATATTCTATATATATATGTATATTCTATATATATATATATATATTCTATATATATATATATATTCTATATATGTATATTCTATCTCCAGAAAATTAATATTGAAACTCCCAAAATTGATGTCATTAGTATTTTATAAAGTAGATAGTTCCTTGAGACATGGTGGCCTAGATTCAATGATTCTTAAATTCCTTTCACCGATTCCATTAATACCTTTAAGATTTAAAGCAAAAAAATATTTTTGAAATTGTGGTCTGCATGCTTCTCCAAAACAAATTGAAACTTTTATGTACCAGTATAAAATGTGTTACTCTGCTTTTTGCTGCCACAGGTTTCTATTCAAATTACTCTGGATATTTCTAATTAGCTGCTGTTATAGTGATCCAAGAGTGTCAGTCAGCAGTACATGGAACAGTTTTTAACAATTGTTTCTTAATCTTAATACTTCAGATATCAAGCCAGAAAATCTCTTAATCAGCCACAATGATGTTTTGAAACTGTGTGATTTTGGTAAGTTAAAAAGAAATGGAAACTTATAAGTAGAATTAATTTAATATAACACATAGGTAGCTTTTTAAAGGCTGATTAAAAGTATTTCTTATGTTTTGACTTAAATTAGGGGAATATTCTTTTCAGTCATATATTGGAAATATTGATTGATTGTTGGGAGAATACTCTCTTTGCATGGTGTTGTCTACCATTTTTAAAAAGTCATAATGCAGTATTTGCTTAATGAGAATGCAAAGCAAATATGTGCATGTGTGTATATTCATAAGCCCAGTGCTTAATGACTCTAGAAAAAGAATTTTCTACGAAATACCACTATGGCCTTCTGTATTGGGTAGGATAAAAGAATATTTTAAAAATATTTTTAAATGTTGATAGAAATTATCTTAGGTGTAATCATAAACACTAAAAATATGCCTATGTAAATACATGTGTATCATGTGTACGCAGTAGTTACATACCTGTACAGGTCAAAGACATTTTTAGAACAGTTCCATTTATTCCCTTTAAATGTTGAGCGAATGAGATTAGTAATTGATGTCTAACATTCCAGCCCCAAGCTTTTGAGTTGTACTATCTCCTAATAGAAAATTGTGTATTGTTCTCCATATATGTATAAAAATGTATTAAGTGCTCTTAAAAATTTACATTACAATAATTCAGAAAGGTTATAAAACTATAAATTAGGGTGTTTAAGTTATAGGTCACTTTAAAAAATTCTTTTCTCTAATCCATATGCTGAAAAATAACAACTTGACTTTTTTTAATGTTATTTTTTCATGTATTCAAATATAACCAAAAATATAATGTAAACCTCTATATGTAAATGAGACTGTGTCCTTTCATAAGCAGAAGTTAGATTGGTACCTCCAAGGTGAATCAAAGAAATGGGAAATGGCAGCATTCTAAGAATTCACTGTGTGAGTGACCAATTTTGTCCCGTGTAGCTATTAGAAGCATGTGTAACTGTTTTCACCCAGTGCTTTCAAAGAATTTGAATATTAATATCTTTAATATAACACAGGTAGCTTTACTTTTCTTCATACTTTGTAAGGCATATTACAAAGAAGAGTCCTGCTATATTTTAAGCATCTTAAGAAGTGTTTAGGAGAATAAAAAAGAAATACTGACATACAGTTATTTAAAAGGAGTATTTGTGGTTCTATTTCTGGCTTCCTATCCATAATTGTGACTACCACCAAATACTGACACTTTGTGTGCCTCATGCACCCTTGACTATGCCTCCATGATTCTATGGGTTGGTGATCTGCTTAAAACCCCAAATTACTGAAATTTGTAAACAAGTAATAACTACAAAGGAGATGTCAGTGGAATGGTTAATAATAGGAAAAGAGTATTCCTGGTCTGGCCTCATTTTGTAAAGGAAAGACAATTTTTAGCGGTGAGGAAGTTTCACATGGCAGCACTGCGTGTGGTACTCTGTGCCCTGTGCATCCCCAGTGACAATTTCTGAACTGCTTTTCTTCCCACAACATGAGCTCCTTTGTCTGGCTTGAAGAATTCCATTCAAAAATAGGAATATTTCTTTTAAATATGTCTTACAAAGGAGTATTAATTGGAGTTAGGGCTTTGATTTTTGCTGTGGTTTTTATTTTTTACAGTTCTGTTTTAAGAAACATGATTTTTCTACTTTTCAAAATTGATATACACCTTAATTTTTATCCCTTATTTTAATGTTCTGGTTCTCTGTGACTATCCATAATGTTTTTGGTGAGTTAGGTGGGTAATTAAGTAGCTTACCTATTGGCTTAGTTTTTGGCCCCAAAACTTTTGAAAGGGTTTGGAGGGAAAATAATGATAGATTGTATAAGTAATTTAGATACCCCTAATATGCTTCTCAGTCACATTAGGAGATGAAAATAGTTTTGGCCTGCTTAGTTTCCATCATCACCAACTATTTAGTTGCTTATATAATGGCTAGAACTGACCAGCAACAGTAGATATACAAATACTGCATTAAGTCCCACATGTCAGAATATGATGACCATCTGTGACAAAGTATTTTAGCTTTGACTTGGGCTCTTGTGGGGACTTCATTTTGTTTCTAAGATTTGCATTTATTGAGAGAGCTGACTTAAAAGTAGGCTCTGAATGCTTATAAAACCATGTGATAACTTCAGAAACATGGACTTCTGCAGTGTAAGGGGAGACTTTTTTTTTTTTTTTTAGTGAATACACTACATATTTTAAGTGACATATGCACACACTAACCTTTGAAAATTACGAAGTCACCATTAATAAACAACCCATTCAGTACCAGTTATTATGTTCTTTTGATGTTCCTTTAAAATATTACTAGCACTGAAATACTTTGCCAATATGAAATTCTTTCTTTTTCAAAGTTACACCTTTGGGTTTTTCTATCTTTCAGGTTTTGCTCGGAATCTATCAGAAGGCAATAATGCTAATTATACAGAATATGTGGCCACCAGGTGGTATCGGTCTCCAGAACTCTTACTTGGGTGAGTTACCTTCCCCAAATAAAATGCCATTTATGTATCTGCTGATCCTATATCATTAGCTTTGGGGTCATCAATGAAAGATAAGAACTTTATTTAATTAAATACCAGTTACCTATTGCAGTGTAGCAAACCACCTCAAAACTTAATGGTGTAAAACAAAACACCATTTTATTTGCTCACAATTCTGGGTGCCAGTGATTTGGGAGAGTCAGTAATTGAAGTTCAGCTGAATTGTTCTTTGCCGGTCTCCATGGGAGTCGCTCAGGTAGCTACAGTCACTCAGCAGATCATCTGGAGGCCTCAATTGGGACAGACCATCTTTGTTCCATGGAGGCTCATCGTCCAGTGGGCTAGTCCTAGTTTCTTCACGTGAGAACAGAAAAACTCCCCGCAGCAAGAATTTTGCTTGTTTTTGGGCAAGCCCCAAAGTAAAAGTGGTTTTCAGGTCTCTGATTGCATGACTTTTGCCTCACTGACCAAAACACATTACATGGCCAAGCCCTGATTCAAGGGATGGAGAAATAAACTCCACGTCTTCATGGGAGGAGTGGCACAATTACAGAAATAGGGGGAATTATTGCCTCCACCTTTGCTAATAGTCGTCCACATTAAGAGGAGTTTCACATTCTGCCTGTCGGTTGGTTTGTTCATTCCTTCGTTCATTTATTCAACAAACACTTACCAAGTATCTCTTATATTTAACCACTTTGCTAAAAACATGATGTAAATATCGAACCAGTTGCCAATTTTCTTCTGAATAGAGAAATCCTGTTTGATGGTAAATGGCTATTCAAACACACACTGCACTGTTGATTTTCTCAGCAATATCTCCATATCCACCCACTTTGTGCCCATCCTTCCACTTTCAGTGCTCTTTCATTCATCTGTTAACACCAGGATAGGATTTCTGGTAAGATTCTTCTTTTCTTTTTAGTTTGTTTTAACTTGAGAGCCTCAGAAGGAGCCTATCCTCCTGAACTCGATCACATAGTTATGTTAATAATCCTCTACTTACCTTTGTTGTAGCATTTTCTTATTTCCCCTAGATGTATTTCCTTCTTGGGGACCATCCAAGAATGGAGAGAGAAGGCACACTCTACAAATAGAATTAGAAATGGTGGTAATGGTGACTGGTGCACTATTTATAGGTTTCATCTCTTTAGTGTGCTGTACATGTATCTGGGGTACATGAGAAATTTAATTTTTAAAAGTTACTTTTTATATAGTAGGAATATAAATTTCTATGTTTCTTTTGTTGACGATCATGATGACTATATGTTTAAGTTACTGAAGGTTTATTTTTATGTTCACAATTGATTTCCTACTGTCTATCAACCATCTGGTTGTGATTCTTGATCCATTGCTGACATAGAGCCTATAAGAATTATTGATATCAGTTATGGAAAGCTTTACTCTTTTTTGAAATCAAAAGCTTGCTTTATCTTGGGAAACAAATGATGGTTAGTCACTTTATTATCTCTCTTTGTGTGGGTAGATTTTAGAATATCTTTTATTTATTTTTTGGGGGAGAGAGAGAGAGCAAGAGAGGGGCAGAAGCAGAAGGAGAGGGAAAGAGAATCTTAAGCAGGCTCTTCGCTGAGCGTGGAGCCCAATGTGGGGCTTGATTTCATGAACCATGAGATCATGACCTAAGCCAAAATCAAGAGTCAGACACTTAATCAACTGAACCACTCAGGCACCCCTAGGATTTCTGTGCTAATTTTTAAACTTGGTTTTAGGAGTGATTTTCTTTTATGTTTGTCTTTGTTCCTTTTCCTGTGTATCTCTGTCTGGACTCATTGGGATGCATAGTCCATTTTCTTTTGGGAGGGATTGAAATTTGAATTTACTGGACAGATTTGCCAAAGAAATGAGTATGAAGTAGATTGTTCTTAGAACACCATCTGAGGATTCAAGTATGCTAGAGGACTTTTTGTAATATAGTTTTGTCTATAAGATGGCCCCAAGGAGTTCATTCTGAGGACAGCCTTAGGGCAGACCTTCAGAGAGTATTTGTTGCCTAATAATACCTGTCAGAAAACTGCAGTTATGTTTAGAGATGTGTGGGAGCTACCAAAAGTAGATGGGGACTCCCAACTAATTTGAGCCAAATTATATATTGCTAATTAAATGATTGTCAGGTACTAGTTGAAGAACCATATTATTTGTGTCAAAGTCCCATTGAAATCAGTTGATTTTTGGGTAACATTAAGAATTTATATTTTTGTACCTCCTCAAACTTTGTCCTTGACATTCAAAATAATTCCAGCTGCATAAATTACTCAAATTCGTTGACAGAAGAAAAATAGCACAATTTGGGTATGTAGAGATTGTCCATAGGTTTCTTCATCTAGCACTTTTAAAGAAAGGTCAGTATCCTTCCCTCCCCCACAAGCTACCCAAAAAGTCTAGGTGAAGTTTCCTAATATGGTCCTTAGGTTTTTGTGGGAAGGACATGAGATAAATAAAATACCAACTTACAGTTATAATGATTTATTGTCCTAGCAACATAGTCTGTGTGGGGTTAACATTGCTTTCATTTAGAGTATTTGTTAAAAGTTTTGTATTACTGCCATATCATTATAGCATTCTAGAATTTCATCCATATTTTTTTTCAGATCCTTTATTTTGGCTTTGCCTTCTTAAAACTTGGATTATTTGTGTTTGAAACTAAAGAAAATATGGTTTCTTAATTTGCCACATATAATTTGATTTAAGGCTGTAGATATTGGCTATAGATACATGTAAAATTGTTTTGGAAAAGTTAGATTTTCACGGATAGCCTCCATTTATTAATAACAGTAACACTCCTAAAACCCTTTGGTAAACTCAGATCCTAGAGGAGAGGTGTAAACCCCTAAGGAAATGGGGGCAAAAATGCTTTGAGACAAACAGTTATCACATAAAGCCCCCTATACATAGGGTACAAATAGTTTCAGGTAAATAATACAGTAGAGCATAGCACACTCTTAGGTATTTGAAATCGTGACTCTGTGCAATCAGAGGTTATTCTGTGTTTGTTGTTCAAGAAGACCTGTAAGTCAGTAGTACATTTTAATAGACTGAACTCAAAAGATGGATGAGGTGTTAACTTTGTAACATTTCGAGAGCTACAGGATAATTACCTATTAAATACATTTCTTGGGAGCATTTCATTTTCCAAGTGAAGTATTAACTCATCAGACATGTGCACTGTATTAGGGTTTATTAAGCCATTCATGTTCAAAATATGCCCAGATGTGAATAGATTTCAACTTCGTGAATACTAACTAAATTGTTATTAAACTGATGGTTTTATTAGCATAGATTTATTTACTTGTGCTGTGAGTCTTTACTTGGATATCCGTAAGTCCTTTTGTCAGCCTCACTTTTAATTCCTTAAAAGACACAAATGTGCTTTAAGTCATGAATCTTTTCATAATAATTTGGAAATTATTAAAACATATTTCTTCATTTTCCAAAATAATCTCTCCAATTGCTTTTCAGAGCTCCTTATGGAAAGTCCGTAGATATGTGGTCAGTGGGCTGTATTCTTGGGGAGCTCAGTGATGGACAGCCTTTATTTCCTGGAGAAAGTGAAATCGACCAACTTTTTACTATTCAGAAGGTGCTAGGACCACTTCCATCTGAGCAGATGAAGCTCTTCTACAGTAATCCTCGATTCCATGGGCTCCGGGTAAGAGGCTTTACTAAAACTCCAGATGGAATCAATATAGCAGTATTTAAATCATTGTTCATTACACAATGGAATGCTAAGCCATCCACTGAATACTGTTCCCTTTCCCATTACAATGTTTATAATCCCCGTTATAATATTTTTGAAACTTATATAATATTTGTGAATTTTTTAAAGTAGTCTGAAAGTGGAAGTTGCTAATGTTTTTCCTAATTTATAAGCTCCAAATTTTTAAAACCTCTTCTAGCATATGCATTATTATATTCTAAACTTTGGTTATCTCAGAATGTTTGTCTACAATATTAAGCATCCCCCAAAGATATACAAATGTATAAATGATTCTTATTACGCAAACAAATTTGTAATGATTTGAGGAAGACTATGAGTACCTGCATTGCACAGATTTAAAGGTTGTGTTCTAGCAAGTATTTCTTGTCTGTCTGTTGACAGTGAAACATCACATCTTCTTTTCAAACTAGTCTATTGTCTTGGGCAGCCTTTTCTAGATTCGCTAACTTTTTACAAAGCTTGTTTGTGGAGAATATGCTAAAAAGGGTCTTCAAGTATAAACTTTCCCCAGATGAGAGACCGCCAACTTGCAGAGGCACCTTATTAGAGTAGTGTGTTAGAGGCTGCTTCTCTCTTCTATCCACCCCAAAAGCTCCTTTGTAAGTTTTCAGCTACTCAGGGCTGACATGCCAGTTGGTGACCATTGTGACAACTATAAAATAAGCTTGCCACCACTTCCTTTCTTTCTCACAAATGCATGATTCTCAAACCATGTTTCCTTGATATTTGCACAGCGCTTCCTTTTGTCCTTTGACTTTCTGGACCTTGGTTCGTTTCGCTTTGAAGAGCACCCCTCCTCGCACACGAGCGCCCGACACTGTACCCGCTCCTGTGAGGCTCATTGTGGAAGAAATGAATGAACAGAGCATATACACTTCCTCGTCTCCTTTCTGCTTTCTCTTCTCTCTCTGTCTCTCATATGTCTGAGTTCTCTGAGGCAATTTTCTCTTTTCTCCTTTTATTTTTGCTTTTGTGAGGTGAAAATTAGCCAAATTATAACCGTTAATTGAGGATGCAAATACTTCAACAGTTATTGAACATTCGTTATACTAGATGCTGGAAATAGTAAATAAGACTTATCCTCAGTCCAGTAGAAAGTGAAATCTATTCAGAAAAAAAGTCACAATTCACAAATTGCTGTTTTATTGAGGATACATCCCAACTCCTTCCTATAGTCCATCTCCGTTGCTTGATCCGTGCCCTTCTAGATCCCTGACCTCAGCTCATACCTTTCTCAGTTCTCCTCTCTCTTCAAATCCTTACCACGCTTGTCTTTCTTTCTCTTTGACTTCTGTAAACATTTTAAGATTTTTCCAGCTTCGTGAATTTGGGATTTGTGGCTCCATCTGGGAAGGTGCTTCTGTTGTGTGGCCCCTTCTCACTTTGTAAATCTCAGCTCCAAGAATGTCCCTTCTCTCATGCCCCCGACGTACTGCCCCTCCCTCTTCCTAGTGTCTCCCATAGCACACAATCCTGCTGTTTTCCCTCCTAGCACTTATCTTCCTAGGATGTAGTCGTGTTGTTTACTTGTTAATTATTATCTGGCTAGTTCTCAACTACTGGAGTATAAGCTCCCCAGTGGCAGAAATTACCTATTTTATCCCCATATTTCCAGCACCTATAGCAGAGCCCAGCACATCTTGTTAGGGACTGAGTGAATATTTGATCAATCGATTGAGCCAGTTTGTGTCATCACATCTCAAGCTCAACTGTATTTCCCTTCTCTCCATCTCTAATGCTTCTTTTGCCCTTAGCATCTGTTACCTGCACTGTTGACAACCATTCCTAAATGCGTCTCTCCGGCTTTCCGTCTTCCCTTCAGTCTTTTTACGTTGCCTTTGGAAGAATCTTCCCTCAAGCTACACATTCAGTTCTCTCTCCTTGGTGTTAAGAAGCCTCTACAGGATTGCTTTCATTTAAACTCCTTAGGGTAGCATTAAGAACCCCTTGCTCTTAGCCCTCCAGCCTTGTCTCCAACTCATTTCCACCACTGCTCCCTACTTGTCAGCCATATTGAACTTCTCACCAATTCCTTGACGTGTTGCTTCTACAGTGCTGTATTTTTATTTCTGTGATGCTCCCAGTACTTGCTCTACTTCCTACACAGCTCTTCCTCCTCCCTCCCCGAGACTGAGGTCAAGTGTTCTCCCTACGGGAAGCCTTTCTAGACTCCCCCAGGGAGTGGGTGACTCCCCATTCTGTACTGCGGTAGCACTGTGGTCGTGCCACCTTTGTAGCATTTGTTGCAGTTGCTTTTAAATAGCTGTTTTCAAAAAAAAAAAAAAAATGTATCTTCACTGACCTGATGAACTCCTCGAGGAAACGAACTCTCCCATCCACCATCATATTCACCACACATCTACCATAGTGCCTACAAGGTTGAATGGTATTGAACGATTGAATATTTGACCTCGGGATTTTAACATTAACTTCTGGAACATCAAGCTTGGCCTGCTGGCTGCCTGGTCTTTGCCTGGTTAAAGAGGCTCCTTGCTGGATTTTCCAAAGAGCGTGTAAACAGATGTGTCATAGTACCTGGCCTTAATAACTTACAGACTAGCTGAAGAATTAAGATGTTTGTGCATGAAATAATCGGAAAGCAGCATAACTTATAATAAAGCATGGTATATAATAAAGTACCTCATTCTTACTGCATTGTACTGTTTCCTGATACATCTCTCAAGATAGTTGAGACCATGAGAGTATTAAACATTCTGGCAAGTTAGAAATCATAGTTGTCTGGATTCACTAGAGAAAGATGTATGGAAGATTTGAAATTTGTAATGGATACTGAAGAATGAAGAGCATTTGGATTAGATAGGCCAAACGAAGGATATCTTTTCCTCATTTGTGTGTGGTCCTTTTTGTTCACAGACCTCCTCACTAAATAGTATCTGTAAAATGCTAGATAGCACATGACAACACTGCTTATAAATAACCTTCAGAGAAATTGCTGCTTCCGTGACGTTTTTAAATAAACCTTAATATTTTTACAATTTAGTCTGAAAGTGTTTGTGGTGTTTTAGCTAAATCAGCTTAATCTTTTTGGAGGTTTAGCAATTTGAGGGAAATGTCATTTTGTTGGAGAATATCTGTGACAGGTAGCTAAGCATGTAGGGCGTGTGACCTGTCACTTCCTTGAAACAAACTCACCAGTGACCAGTCTGCTGTTACTGGCATTTTGATTCAGTTGTGTAGAGATGGGAAAGCCGGCAAGATATTGCTCTAATGGTATGCTTTATTTTGAAAAAGTTAGCAATTGATGTCCCATAGTCTAGGGCATAGACTCTTGGAGTTAGACTGCTGGGGATCAAAGCCCGACTCCATATTTACTACATGAATGACTTCGACAAGTTTCTTGTGCCTGTGTTCTTCATGTATAAAATGCTGATAAAAGAAGTACTATCTGATGGAGCTGTTGTGAAGATGAAATGTTATATGTAAAATGCGCATACCAGTGCCTGGTACATAGTAAGTGGTCAGGAAAGAGGTACTCAAATAGGAAGGAAGGGAGGGAGGGAGGGAGACTGGCTACTCATTGGGATATAATTTAAACTTCTGTGGTTGGGTTTTGGTTATTTGTGGAATTATCACATGAGAATAGATTTCATTCAAAAGCACATAAAGTAATTTTTTAAACTTAGGAGTTTGGTCATTTTTTTATCATAATATTTTTGATACCTTTTGACTCTGCAATAATTTTCTTACCAGTGAAATGTTACTTCTGGAGAAAAAATGGGATATCTGGTAGCATAAGATAGACCTCATAAGCAAAATATTAACTAAAATGTAGCAGTACCTAGTTGTTTATCATAGCGTGACAGGTGTGTCTCTCTTTGGGCTGATAGTCAATGTTCCAACAACATCCACAAGAACCTCTGTACCTCTCTTGAGAGAGGTGCCTAGGTTCAGAAAGAGTGTGGGTTTGGATTACAGCCCTGGGTGCAAATATTAGTTCTGCTTTTTAATTACGTAACTTGCCTTGAACCAGTTATTTGAACTTTGTGAGTGTCACCTTCTTCATCTCTAAAATAAGAATTGCTAAAATGCCTTGTATAGCATCACTTCCCTCCGTAATCACTTATAGGTTATTGCCTGTGTGTCTGTGTTAAGTTCATGTTATTCCTTCCACTTCCTCTATCTGGGGTGCTGTCCTACTTTTCTCTGTCCTCCCATTTTTCTTATCTTTCAAAAATTACTTCAAATATTATCTGTGGATTCATTTTTTCCTCCAGCTGCAAACCACCTTGGTCTCTCCTTTCTCTGAGCTTCAAATAGAATTTTTGGCTGCACATTTCAGTGCTGAGTGCTGTTCCAGCCAGACTGTGGGTTGCTTAAGTGCGAGGTTTAGGTCTGACCCATATGCTGTATCTCCTGCCGTACCTAGCACAGTATGCAGATAATGTCATAATCACTACTTAAGTGCCTTGTTTGAGTTTTCCTCCATAACTAGTCCTTTCCATCCACTTATTTTAACATGTTTACAGATTCCAGTACTTTGAAATGTTCTTATGTTGGTATAAAGGAAATATGTATTGAAAGCAAAGTAGCCTTCCCATTGCAAGAGAGTACATGGTATTGGGCTCTAATACTTTCTCATCCAGTTGGATATTGCAGAATGTGAGGTGGCAGAGAGGACAGAGCACCTAAATAAATGTGACTTCTTCCCTCATTTTATTTAAAAATTCATTTGTTAACTTAGGAGCCTCTTTGCTTTCTGTTCCAACTTATATAAAGGAAGGAATTGAAAACAGGTCTTTAAAAGAGTATTTTAAAAGCAATGATAGAACGTGGGTCCAAATTCACTATTTTTATTTCTGTGGCCTTTCAGGCCCTGGCCTCTCTGCCTTTTCCTCTTTTTCTTTTTCTTTTTTTTTTAACTTCTCTAATTTTCAGGAGTAAATGATGTTGTAAAAAAGGCTTAAGAATTGTCTATGTAAGCAAATTCTGTATAAACTATATTGTAACTAAATTGTATAAACAGACAGTACTGTATAAACTGTATAAATACAGTCTCAAAGTTTTATAGTTAGGTTTATTTTACATGCTTCATTGACTAGATTTAATACCGTCTTTCACCTGCGAATTTTCCCATTATTTAGCACCTGGTCCTATTAACCCATACCTCAAATACATAGACACAAAACTAATAGATAAAATAAACTTGACTTTGGCACTAGGGCAGAAACTCCTGTTCTTTTGCTGCCTTTGCCGGTGCTCACAGCACATGCACACACATTCCCTTCCCTGTGCTAACTCTCCTCTTGTGTCATTCTTACAGTTTCCAGCTGTTAACCATCCTCAGACATTGGAGAGAAGATACCTTGGAATTTTAAATAGCGTCTTACTTGACTTAATGAAGGTGGGATGAGTTGATGTCTCTATAAAATGTCTTTTGGTTTGTGGGGTTTTTTTTTGTGTCTGCACGTGACCGGACCCTGCTTTTGTGAAATACCATACATTTTGTTAATAGTGCATAATAGTGAATCATGGGGGACTATGTTATGTTAAAAACATGCAGTTTATTTAAAATAGCAGCAGTACCCGGTATTGTAACTTTCCATCTAGACAGGACCATGAGATACCTCAATCGTATGCCTAAAATGGGTAGAATAAAAACAATTTAATTTTTTTTATGTTTATTTATTTTTGAGAGAGAAAGGAGAGAGAGAGAGAGAGACAAACAGAGCACAAG
Source organism: Prionailurus bengalensis (assembly GCF_016509475.1). Classification (NCBI taxonomy): domain Eukaryota; kingdom Metazoa; phylum Chordata; class Mammalia; order Carnivora; family Felidae; genus Prionailurus; species Prionailurus bengalensis. Next base: position 15,016,744 of record NC_057361.1, read on the forward strand.
CAGGGGAGGGGCAGAGAGAGAGGGAAACACAGAATCTGAAGAAGGCTCCAGGCTCTGAGCTGTCAGTACAGAGCCCGACGCAGGGCTCGAACCCACGAACCGAGGGATCGTGACCTGAGCTGAAGTCGGACACTTAACCGACTAAGCTACCCAGGTGCCCATAGAATAAAAACAGTTTAAATATAAATGATAAATAATGTAAAAATTTATTCAGCATTGAAGAGCTGCTCAGGCATAAAGTTTCAAAACAAATTTTAAAATGAATGTTGAAAGAAAAGAAGTTCTGACTTTTTTAACGTGATCTTTAAGGCCTCTCATAAGATTATTTTGTCAGTGAACGTAGTTCTGCCCTTTTTCAAATTTGGCCTCTTCTGTCCCTGATGGAGAGGCTCTTTCTGACCCTTTTTGACGCAGCAGGATCACTGCTCCTACCACACCTGAGCATGCCTTCTCATGCTTGCGCCCCTGTCCCGAAGGTTTTCCTGCTCTGGACTCCTGGAAGCATTCTCACAGTTTTTTGTTCAAGGTTTTCTTCCCCAGTAGACAGCCCCTTGAACAAGAACTAGTTTCTCCTATTTCTCTAGCTTTCATTGCAGCCAGCCAGTGCATAAGCAGGTGCTGGTTGTTTGATAGTAGACCTTCAAAAAACATTTGTTAATGGATCATTTTTATTTTATGCCCATTTACTTAACTGTTCAAAATCAGAAAGATTACACTGTGCATAGTCTTTAAAGGTATACTTAGCACAGTTGAAAATTGCTGAGCAGCATTCTCAGAACTTTGCTGTGCTTTAAATTATGTTCATCTCTCTCCTAAGGAACACTGTACAGACTGGTGTGGGGGCTGTGGGGTGGGGGGCATGGCTTTTGGAAAGGCCACATACCACATAACCTTTTGTAGAGATAACATTCATTAACTTATAAAGGCTTTCAAAAATCTCATAGTGAAGAAGCATTTCTGTCTCGCTCAACATTTCCCAAATTTAATTAAATGCTGAATACTTAAAAAAAAAAAAAAACTACAACTCTACAGTACTGCTGTTCTTCTGAACACCGATTGAGAGATGCTATTAAAAAGATAGCCCTCAAGTCTCTTTCACGTTAATTAGGCATAAATTGTCTCTTAAATCAGTCGGATTTTGTCAATATGTTCTTTGACACAATCAGTATTTATTTATCAGGGCTTAATGATTTGGTAACTTAAAAAATGTAAATAGGGGGCGCCTGGGTGGCTCAGTCCGTTAAGTGTCCGACTTCAGCTCAGGTCATGATCTCGAGGCTCCTGAGTTCGAGCCCTTCATTGGGCTCTGTGCTGACAGCTGGGAGCCCAGAGCCTGCTTCAAATTCTGTGTCTCCCTCTCTCTCTGCCCCTCCCCCACTCATGCTCTGCCTCTGTCTCTCTTTCTCAAAAATAAACCTTAAAAAAATTTTTTTTAATAAAAAAATGTAAATAGGATAAAGTAGAAGAACTGAATTAAATATAATTTCACGTTGTCTGGCTTTTGTCTGTTTTTTTAAAATAATTGAACTTTGTTAAATCGTTACCAAATGTAATTACCAAATATTCATCTGGTACCTGTTAAAATATAGCAGATAAAAGTACAAAGGAAACCTGAATCTTTCTGTATTTGTACCAATTTGGAAGTTAAACAGCCCAATTCCTGTTTATTTAATATGTTTAGCCTCAGATTTCTTTAACATTAAGTAAATATTTTTATTGGAATGTATATTCATAAGGTATGCAAATTATGTATACATTTCGGTTATTTTTTTATAATGTAAACATATCCATGTAAACACATCAAGATTGAGGTATAGAAAATTATTAACACCCAGAAGCCTCTTCATGATCCTCTCCCTGGCTCTATACTCCTGCCCCTCCCCACTCCTGAGAACCATAATTCTGAGTTCTTGTAGCAAAGAATGATATCACCTTGTTACTGAGTATTATATAAATACAATTATTCCTTTTGTCTTTTAGCTATTTTTAAAGTGAATTTGACAAGTAAATAACATCATTTATCCTTTCATGAAGACCTATATCCTCTATGCTGTTCCCTAAAGCAGATTTATTCATTTTGGCCATCTCATCCTGCATCTGTTTATACCTATTAGCCATTTTAGGGGAGATACAAGTTACCAGAATTAATCTAACCTAAAATAATTTATGTGGACTCTATTTTAGTTTCTAAAAATGTTGGGTTTTTTTACCCCCAAATACTGAATTTTGAAACTATTTACAACGTAAGTTTTATACTTTCTTATTGATGACCTCTTCCTTTTGGGTAATTTGAAAATTAACAGCTGTATTTATAAATATGAAATCTGTTCTTTGTGTGTATATGCAGTAATTTCTACAGTTGATCATCTTAAAATAGTATGTTGGTGCTAGTAGATATTTGGTTTGTGAAAAGTCATATGTACTTCTAATTGAAAATACTGCTCAGGAGCCAACTTCGATGTTAACTGTTTTAACTGCCAGTGAGACCACAATCATTTTATATACCTCCACAGTTTTTGTATTTTCTGAAGAAGAAGAAGGAATTGAGATAATTGTAGAATTGTGTCTGAGTTAACATGAATGTCAATCCACTTGCATGTAAGCAGTAGTGTGGGTTACTAGAATCTTTTGACCCAAAGTGAATGTTTCAGTGTGTGATAGGATCAGAATTCAAATTTTCTGTGGTGCTAGGTTAAAGACGGTTGTCTGAAATTGAATTTTGGCTTACTGGAAGCAAATCTGAGTTTGCTCTCACTGTTCAACAGTGAATCAAAAGAGATTAACTGTGGGAAAAACCAATGAAAGTAGCCTAGAGATGGATTTGGGAATGCTGGAATTTCAACATTCTTCCCGGATCTGAGGGAGAATGCTGCTGCTGAAATTTGCTGTAAGAATGTCATCACAGCAGGGGCGCCTGGGTGGCGCAGTCGGTTAAGCGTCCGACTTCAGCCAGGTCACGATCTCGCAGTCCGTGAGTTCGAGCCCTGCGTCGGGCTCTGGGCTGATGGCTCAGAGCCTGGAGCCTGTTTCCGATTCTGTGTCTCCCTCTCTCTCTGCCCCTCCCCCGTTCATGCTCTGCCTCTCTCTGTCCCAAAAATAAATAAAAACGTTGAAAAAAAAAATTAAAAAAAAAAAAAAAAGAATGTCATCACAGCAAATTCCAGTGTACTCTATTGAATTGTGTTAGGTATTATGGTTTATGTTTTATGTAATTGCTTAATTTGCCAACAAAAATCAGTTTTTATAATGATTCACCTTTTAAAAGCTTGTCCAATTACTAGTTAGATAAATAATATTAGAAGAAAGCATTTTAGTTATTAAAACATCCATGTGCAACATAAAAGGGTTAGCTACCGTAATATATAAAGAACACTTACAAATTAGGATAGATATACAAATAGAAAAGTAAGAAAAGAAGGAATATACATAACCAAAAAACATAAAAATATTCAACCTCATTAGTAATCACAGATGTAAATTAAAACAGCTATGAGATACCGCTTAAAAAAATTTTTTTTAATGTTAATTTATTTTTGAGAGAGAGAGAGAGTGGGGGGGGGTGGCGGATGGAGACACAGAATTTGAAGTAGGCTCCAGGCTCTGAGCTGTCAGCACAGAGCTCAACGTGGGGCTTGAACTCACAAACTGTGAGATCATGACCTGAGCCAAAGTCAGACACTTAACCTACTGAGCCACCCAGGTGGCTCTAGATACCATTTTTTAAATCTCTAGTTTACAAGTACTTAAAATAAAAAAAAACGAAAAAAAGGATGATGCCTATTGTTGATGCAGGTGCCAGGAAATTGGTAGATTCTCACATGCTGAGGAGTATCGTTTTAGACAACCTCCCTAGGGATTGATTTGGCAACACATAGAAAATAATCCTTAAAAGTCTGCATAGTTACTAATTCCATCTGTAGGACTGTATCCTATGAAAGAGATCGTGGATGAATGCAAGGATTTCAGGTGTTTATCTTAGCATTAATTATAATAGTGAAAAAGCGGCAGCCATCTAAATGTCCAATAGGAGGAGACGAAATAAATGATGGTACATCCCATCCATACCATAAACTTCTTCAGTCATTTAAAAACATTGTAAAGTTATTTGTTGCAGTATTGTTCATAATAATAAGATAAAAGAAGCAACCAAAATGTTTATCATTAGGAAATTGATAAAAACAACCTAAGGTATATCCATAGAGTTAAAGCTTTTAATCGATATGGAATGACCTCTTAAGATCTAACGTCCATTGTAAAGAAAGCTAAGTATAGGCCATTGTGTGTCTGCTACTATTTGGGTAAAATAAAAGGAACATATAGAGATACTGTGTCTATGGAAAGGATGCACAAGAAACCAGTAACATGGGCTGCCTCCCAGGAGGGGGACAGGAGAAAAATGAATGTATATTCTTTCATGTGAATATATATATTTGCAAAATATACTAAAAATGTTTAAATTATGTTTTAAAGAATGTTTTTTATTAGTAATTGAAAAGTGCAGGATCCAAAACTTATATGTATAACATGAGCCAGATTTTATTTAAAAAATATGTATGTATGATATTCAAAACAAGGGCTGAGAAGGCTTATTCCCAGAAGACAATAGTAAAATTAATTGGTAATTTAGATAGATAGATTTTTAAAAACATTTTTTGGACCAAACTGTGTTTGCTAGATATTCTGCAATGACCATGCATTTCTTTTATAAGAAAATAAATAAGGTTTTTATTACAATTTAAATTTGACTTTATAATGTTCTTTTAAATCCTAACTTTATTTCCTAAGAATTTACTGAAGTTGGACCCAGCTGACAGATACCTGACAGAACAGTGTTTGAATCACCCTACATTTCAAACCCAGAGGCTTTTGGATCGCTCCCCTTCAAGGTCAGCAAAAAGAAAACCTTACCACGTGGAAAGCAGCACTTTGTCTAATAGGTAAATATTCCCTTTTAAGGAAATACAGATGCAGCGTTGGTCTTACACGTAGGTGGAGGAGGTGGCTGCTTAAATGATGCAATTAGAGAAAAGAAGGAAAGCCCTCTTTATTCAAAAATATCTTCCTTATGCTTATTACATGATTCAGAACCACAATTAAAGAGTTGTGTGGGTCTTAAAGACTTTCTTAACCAAGTATATTATGGAAACCTATGCATTTTCTGGGAAAGATAGCATGGGTTAGCAACTAAGAGGATTTCTAGCTTCATGAGCTACAAGAGTCTGTGTATCTGGGACTCAGGTGTGATGCTTGGAGGAAAAAGAGTAGGTGAGGGTAAAGGGATCTCAGGGAGAAGAGGATGCCAAACACAAGTGGGTAGGAAGTCACCTAGGACAGTCTTTGCAACGGAACCAAGTAGGTTTTACTCTATTAGAAGGGTCTTGTGTTTTTGTTGCTCTTTTGTTTATTTTTTATTTTTCATTATTATTTTTAAAGATTTTATTTATTTTTAAGTGGGGCTCCCAACGTGGGGCTCAAACTCATGTCCCTGAGATCAAGAATCGCACGCTTTTCCAACTGAGCCAGCCAGGTGCCCCTGTCACTCTTTTAATCGTTGAGTTGAAGAGTTCTTTTTTCATAAGAATAAGAATATGGAAATAGTAAAGTCAGTTTGGTAGATAGTGATTAAAATTGGTGCTTCTTAAAATAATTTTTTTTAGCATAATCTTTAAAAAGAAACTATTTTCTGGGTGTCATGGGGTAGGGAGTTAGGGTGGGGATAGCTTCCTTCCTCTCCCAAGAAGCTGGTCTTGTCATCTGGTATTGTTCAGATTCTGGAAGATAGGAAATAGTTTATCTCATCTACTGTCAAAAGAGAAACAGAAAATGATAATTCTTAATATGAAGCTTTTTGAATATAAATTTTTCTCATTTTACCGCAGTTTTCTCTCCACATAGAACAATTGTTCTTAATCTATTGGAATTTTGAAAGTCCCAAACCTGCTACTTTTTCAAGATCTGTGAGCATATCCATGAATTGGCAGTAACCACTTATCCTATATTGTTCCCCCGCCCCCACAAGGAGACCTGAGAGCAGATTCAAATTCTGTTTAATCAAGTTTGTGTTCACTTTGTTGTTTGTTTCCATGAGATTTTAGCACACTAAGGAATAATATTAATCATTTAGTTGCTCCTTTGCATTTAGGAAGTTCACATTATGCCTGTGTCTTATCTGGGATCACTCCTCATTCAAGTGCTTTTGTCTTTCTTCTACCTTAATTATCACTTGATTCCCCTAGTTTACATTTTCAAAGAAAAAGGACCCCAATGATGTAAATTTCAGTAGACAGATGATAAATTCTTGCTTCATGCTATAGTAATTAGTGGTATAACCCATACCATGAAAGGGGGCCTGTGTATTCGTCCTCTCATGGCCTTGAGAGATCCCCGGTGGGGATCCGAGGCTGTCCTTGGGAAACCCCTTTAGGAATCTGTCCAGGAGGATGTGTGTGGTGATGAGGATATGGTTTATATGGGTCTTTAAGGAGTTTGCCCAAATCTTCTTTTGAGGTAGACCAGAATAGAAATTAGCAGTAAATAAAATCTCTGGAAGAATTTGGTTTTTTTTGGATCTTAACATTGTATAGAATTTTAAAGAAAAGGGCCTAAGTGGTTTCTCTAGGAATGATCTCATCTCAATTTGCATGTATCTGGAAATGTCCTTTTCTCTCCGCTTGTCTATGGTTCGTATTTTCACTATGGAATCCCTTCTTGTTGGGGACACTAATTCTAACCAAACCATGGCTAACTCGGACTTCCCAGCACTATTGTAGAGGTGTTCACAGCATCATAGCACATTGGCTGCCACTTATGCATTCCCCTGCCTCGTCCCCAAGACACATTGACACACCTTGTCTTCTGTTGTCCAAGTTCATATCTCTGTAGAAAAGGCAGTGGACCCATGCATTACCTTGCCCCTGCCTAAGTCTCCTTCAGACTGTCCTGAGCTTCTGCTTCCCTTGGACATGATGGGATGGTACTTCGGTCTGCCCTACCCTCTCACTACTTCTGCCTCACCAACCTTCTCCATAAAAGTGTAGCTTTGCATCTTTGATGTTTATTTTGAAAAGTTATTTTAACTAAAGAGATTATCTATCCTGCCAGCCATCTCAGAAGGGTTTATATATAAAATCCTCTTAAGTGCTTGGCAGTTTAACACAGATTCCTTACAGTTGTGTGCCAAAGAGATCTATGGAATTTTCGGAGCAGTTTTTTATTGTTGTGCTTTGGCCGAACTCCAATTTGAAGACAATTTGATGCCCTTTCTACTTGAGAATTATGTGCAAAGCTCAATGGCTTCAAATTAATACTAAGAGAAGCTTTCAGAATAGCAGTTTAGGCTCTTTGTACTTTTATGGGAAACCTAACTCTTTCATAAATGTTTCTGTCTTAACATTATAGCCTTCCTTTTCACATTAGAAATTGTATCTTACATTGCTATGAATAGGTTCTTCCTAACATGTAGGTTTATGCTCTACTTTGAGAGCAGTGTTTTCCAACAGTTTCAAAAAGCTCTAGCGGTTGTCTTCACTGTTCTCACTCCTTTTCTGGTTTTCTTTGGAGCTTCGGTCATTGCCCAACATCTGCATGTGTTACCTCTGCTATTACCATCTTTAGGCCTGAAGGAGAAAGGGGAGGAAGTAGGAGTATGAGAGCCCAGGGCAGGTAGGCAGAAGGATCCATCCCATGAGAGCTATAATGTGGAGAGACACAGCTATGATCTGAGTTAGGGTGTTGATGCTGGGAAGGGGTAGGGAAGACAGCACCCAGCCCCTTGCACTGTTAAGCCCAACTGGGAGTTAGGTGGCAAGGGATCCGGGATTATGCAGTAGGTAGCATTCGACTTCTAAGGCCTTGCATGGGGCGGAGAGAAATGGAGAACAGATTGGAGGTTGGGTAAATGGAGGATAACCAGCGCACGTAGATCTATTTATGGGTTAGACTATTTGTGTATTGTTGTTTGGGTTTTTGAAAAGTTGCTAAGATATTTTAGTTACCAAGATACAAGTTGACAAATGACACTGATGGTTTAAAACCTGATGCCTTTAGGATATGTTAACTGCCCCTTATTGATCTGGGGATAGAGTCTGTTGACATCATTTAATAGAAAGTGAAATTTTCATTTCTTTATAATTTCTTTGTAGATCTGGGATCTGCTGTTGGCAAATTTTTTTAAAGATTTTTTTAAAGTTTATGTGTTTATTTTGAGAGCACACATACAAGCAGACAAGGAGCGGAGAGGCAGAGGGAGAGGGAGAGGGAGAGATAATCCCAAGCAGGCTCCACACTGTCAGCACGGCTCAAACTCACAAACTACAAGATCATGACCTGAGCCGAAATCATGAGTTGGTCACTTTAACTGACTGAGCCACCCAGGCGCCCCTAGTTAGCTCATATTTAAGGGACCTTATTTTCTGCTGCAGTTCTTGTGACTGAACTGGGAGAGATTAGTAAGTGCATTTAGGAAATGAAGCCTTCTACAACTGTTCTAGACTTGCTTGATATCAGATACCCGTTTTGTTTTTTGTTTTTTGTTTTTTTGTTTTTTGTTTTAACACTCTGAAAGGTGGGAGGACAGGAAAAAAGCCCTTAACCTTTGATGCCTGAGCAGTGGATTCTCTGGGAAAATGGGAAGGCATAGTTTCACAGATTACCATTATACAGACAAAAAATTTGACTTTTCTTCCAGTTATTATGTGATGGGAACAAAACTCCCCCATATCACACCATCTTTAGCAATAGCAATATTTGCAGCAGAATTTCTGAATGCATAGGAAAAAGGGAATTATGTAAATTATTTTTCATTTAAAAATATCCTACCTTGGGGCGCCTGGGTGGCGCAGTCGGTTAAGCGTCCGACTTCAGCCAGGTCACGATCTCGCGGTCCGTGAGTTCGAGCCCCGCGTCAGGCTCTGGGCTGATGGCTCAGAGCCTGGAGCCTGTTTCCGATTCTGTGTCTCCCTCTCTCTCTGCCCCTCCCCCGTTCATGCTCTGTCTCTCTCTGTCCCAAAAATAAGTAAAAAACATTGAAAAAAAAATTAAAAAAAATAAAATAAAAACATCCTACCTTAAACTATAATTTGATTCTTTAAATAGTTACAGTAGAACAAGCTGAACTTGCTGTGAGGTCAGTTTCAGCTTTCCAATGGAGGACAAGGTTTTCCTGTGGATTCATATTTTGTATTTTAAGCCAAATAGGAAATGAAGCTTTAAATCCTAAAGAAGGTCTCAGTCGGTTTGGAATAATGACATGTGAGATGATGAAGAGAATAAATTGTGTCTTCTGGAGAGAAATTAACTCTCCAGATCCCTGTGATCCAGTTGGAGACGCGTTTTTGTTTAGTGTAAAGGAGCTATCTAAGTACCCCAAGCATTGCCACTTCTCTAAAACAAACATTGATCATCGTGTTTTCCAGCAAAGTTTACATTTCTTTTTAGAGTGTTTATTTTATTGAGTATATTGCAAGAATTTTCAGTCTTTGATGATACAGACTAAACACAAGAGAGATACTGATGGGGGTGCCTGGGTGGCTCAGTCAGTTAAACGTCTGCCTCTCGATTTCAGCTCAGGTCATGATCTCATGGTTTGTGAGATCCAGCCCTGCATCAGACTCTGTGCTGATAGCGTGGAGCCTGCTTGGGATGCTCTCTCTCCCTCTCTCCCTCTGCCCCTCCCCCACTCTCTCAAATAAATAAATAAATATTTTTTTTAAAAAAGAGATATTGATGTCTGTATGTGCTGTTAGTATTTATGTCTGAAGCAGGCAATAAGGTTTACAGATAAAAAGGATGGAACATCATGACCTTCAAATCTAAACGTTGCCTCTGATATTCAAGCAAAGAGTTACAAAGAGTTTGTTATAGCTTAGCTCTCTCCCTATCAGGCGTCTTATAACAAACACTCATGTGAACACCAGTATAGCAAAAACATGCTTTCCCAGATTATCAGTTAGAGGAGGTTGGCAACAAGTTACTTGACCATTTAAGGATGCCAAAATCATTTCATCAGGACCAGTGCTTTGTTGCAGACTAACTTGATGTAAGCAGCTTTCTTCTTATGGTTACTTGTGATTTGTTGACACGTTTGAGCGAGTTAACGTTTTTAGTCTTTGAGGTGTTTTTTTAAACAATACTTTTTGTGTGTGTTCTATTGAAGGAAACTGATGTATTTCTTTTGTTTTTAACATAGAAATCAAGCCAGTAAAAGTACTGCTTTGCAGTCTCACCACAGATCCAACAGCAAGGATATCCAGAACCTAAGTGTGGGTCTGCCCCGGGCTGACGAAGGCCTTCCCGCCAATGAAACTTTCCTAAACGGAAATCTTGCTGGAGCTACTCTTAGTCCCATGCATACCAAAACCTATCAAGGAAGCAGCCAACCTGGGTCTACCAGCAAAGATCTTACCAACAACAATATACCACATCTTCTCAGCCCAAAAGAAGCTAAGTCAAAGACAGAGTTTGATTTTAATATTGACCCGAAGCCTTCGGAAGGCCCAGGCACAAAGTACCTCAAGTCAAGCAGCAGATCTCAGCAGAACCGGCACTCATTTATGGAAAGCTCTCAGAGCAAAGCCGGGACGCTGCAGCCCAGTGAAAAACAGAGCCGGCATAGCTACATTGACACTATTCCCCAGTCCTCTAGGAGTCCCTCCTACAGGACCAAGGCCAAAAGCCACGGGGCTTTGAGTGACTCCAAGTCTGTGAGCAACCTTTCTGAAGCCAGGGCCCAAATTGCAGAGTCTAGTACCAGTAGGTACTTCCCATCCAGCTGCTTGGACTTGAACTCTCCCACCAGCCCGACCCCCACCAGGCACAGCGACACGAGAACTTTGCTGAGCCCCTCGGGGAGAAATAATCGAAGTGAGGGCACTCTTGACTCCCGCCGAACCACAACCAGGCATTCTAAAACGATGGAGGAATTAAAGCTGCCAGAGCACATGGACAGCAGCCATTCCCATTCTCTGTCCGCACCTCATGAATCTTTTTCTTATGGGCTGGGTTACACTAGCCCCTTTTCCTCCCAGCAGCGTCCACACAGGCATTCCATGTACGTGACCCGGGACAAAGTGAGAGCCAAAGGCTTGGACGGAAACTTGAGCGTAGGGCAAGGAATGGCGGCCAGGGCCAACAGCCTGCAGCTCTTATCACCTCAGGTACAGCTTAGGACCTTGACTGGATCTGTTGGCTCATCATGGGAAGGTGGTGCAGGGGTGTGAATGGGGTCAGTGCAAGTTTCCCTACTGTAGGAGCTTGTGCTTTTTTGATAAAATGCATTTAGGGAAGCGATACTTAAAGGACTGTTTTAAATAATTAGTTATTTAAGCCAATTGTTGAGTACTCAAGAGAACTGAAAAAAAAACAAACGTGTTTTTAGAAATTTGCTTCTATTCTTAAGTGTTCCTTTCTGGCATATTTTGTTGAGAGAATCCTGTTTTGATTTATTACAGAACTCATCAGCTATATGGGTTCATTTTTAATTTTTTCAAAATTTAGTGTGATTTGTGGAGATTTTCTTCAGTCTCTCCAGACCACATTTGCTTAAAACATACCCTTTTTACTTATACCTTACTCATTTTCACTGAATTGAAAAATTTCAATTTTTTCTAGAACTATAGGTAAATTTGACTTCAGACCAAGATAAATGTTAATTTGCAGTCTTTTGGATTTTTTTGTAAATCTCTAGGCAATATTTTTATCATAATGCTTCCTCCATCTTACTGATTTTCAGACTCTAGAACTGCTGACACTAACCTGCTTAAGAGAAGTAGCATTCTTACAACAGAACACATGTTTTTTCAATTATATTTTCATGCTATGAAACATTCATCTGCATCAAAGAAATGAGAGTAGAGATAAGCCAATATCGGAAGGAGAAAAGCGTTTCATGGAGGGAAAGTACTGTACTCCCCTTTTAGAAGATGTGAAAATAGGTTCATCAGCGTGTGTCAGAACTCCAGAAAATATGGATGGAATATATAATGGGGGGCTTAGCGAGATGGGTGCTGAAGGTGGGGTGGAGATTGTCAGTAAATGAGCAGTCCGCATAGCCAAGGGCTCAGGCTGGGAAGCCAGGCCGACCTGAGTTTGTATCCTCGTTCTGCGGTCTGCTTCAGACTGTCAATTTGGGAAAGTGATATAATCTCTCTTTGCCTCAGATTCCTCATCTGAGTGGTGCCGTGAGGTTGAAACATGGTGTATAAAGCACCGTGTCCAGTGGCTGGCACAGAGTTTTGAACAAATTTAGTTGTTGCTACTTCTGTGATGGTGGGACCTGTTTTCTAGACATTTAACACTGTCTCTATTCTGGGTGTTCTCAGACACTCAAAAGAGTCTGAGGTAGGGGTTCTTGCCCTTGAGAAACTTCTCTTCTTTCAGGGAAGATTAAATTATACATAATAACAATGAAATAATTAAGAAGCAAATTACTATGGCACTGGCTATAAATAGGAGTTGAGAACAGGAAAAGATCATGAACAGGAGCAGTTAGAAATGGCTTTGGGAGCAACTAAAGGTCTTGCCCTGAGCTAGGATGTAGAGAGAAGTTTTTGATGGCTCAAGAATGAGGATGTGTTCAAGTATATTCTTTTTCCTTTGTTTCTTTTACATTTTTTTTAATTACTTTGTTTAAATCCACGTTAGCATATAGTGTAATAATGGTTTCAGGAGTAGAATGAAGTGATTCATCACTTACATATAACACCCAGCGCTCATCCCGACAAGTGCCCTCCTTAATGCCCCTCACCCCTTTAGCCCATCCCCACCCAGCACCTCACTAGCAACCCTCAATTAGTTCTCTGTATTTAAGAGTCTCTTATGGTGTTCAAGTATTTAGTGACCGAGGCAGCATGATAGGCTCTCCTGAGAAAGAGGAAAAAGGTATGGTCCCTGTCCTCTTGGAGTGCATGTTAGGGCACACTTGCCAGGGATCAGTCATGGCAATAACTGTGAGGCTGTGTGCCCGCACTGTGCTAGAGGTGAGTGTGCCACGCACAGGCACGGCCCAGTTCAGGCAGGGGTTGTGGAAGGTTCCCAGGGAAGGTGGCATCTGAGAAGAGATTTCTGGGGCTTACCTAGGGGGAGAAAGTGGAGTTGATGTTAGGAAAGAGGATGGAAGGGAAGGCAGAAAAGACAAAAGCTAAGGGACGTAAAACAGCATGGTGTGCTCTGGGGATTGCAATTTGTTCCATATTGCTGCAGTGAAAAATGCAAGATTTGAGGTGGCTTTTGCAGTAATTCAAGTATGAGGTGATGGGAGTATGTTCTAGACAAAGTCACTGCAGTGGGAAACAGAAATCATGGGTCCTAAGGACTCCTCAGAAGTACATGCAACAGGATGTGTGAATTGAAGGATTAAATACAGGAAGAAGGAAGCCTTCGGGCTCCTTACCTAGGAACTCCTTTTCAGAGTAGGAGAGAGGACCTTTTTATTTTTATTTATTTTTATTTTTGTTTTTAATGTTTATTTTTGAGGGAGAGAGAGAGAGACAGACAGAGAGAGAAAGAGTGTGAGCAGGGGAGGGGCAGAGAGAGAGGAAGACACAGAATCCAAAGCAGGCTCCAGGCTCTGAGCTGTCAGCACAGAGCCTGACATGGGACTTGAACTCACTGCCCGCGAGATCATGACCTGAGCTGAAGTCACACACTTAACCGACCGAGCCACCCAGGCGCCCCAAGAGAGGACTTTTGAAATCACCTAATTCAGTCCCTTCATTTCGTGGATGAGTGTGCTGAGGCTCCTAGAAGTTAGATGGGTTGCCTAAGTTTACCCGACTAGTCCAGGGCAGAGCTGGGATCCTGAAAACAGTGTCTAGGTCCCAGGGCCAGCATTCTTAGCACTGCATCGTGCTGACCTGTTGAGGCTGAAGTGACCCTGGGCCCCTAAGCAAAGCTGTTCTGCATGAGGTTGGAAGGACTGGTGCCCAGGTGAGAGGGGGAGCAAGAGATGCACACTTGCACGTGGAAGAGATGGCACATGGTGGGAGATGCCATGATTGGAGTCAGAGCAGTGGTCAGAGGAGTCCACCTAGAGAGAACCCGTAGGGCCTAGAAAGATCTCCAGAATGTGGCAGCCTCCCCTAGACGTTAGATGGAGGTCAAAACCAGGTAAAGTGTGTTGGCACTAAGCATAGTGTAAATAGAGAAGAAGTAAGAAAAACAGAAAGCTATAACTTGGAGAAAAGACAAATGGAGTGGTTCTCACAGTTCCAGAACAAACAAACAAACAAAAAACCCCAACTTTGTGAATCTGGTGGAGATGAGCTAATTATGAATGGTTACTGTGGACTCAACACAGATCCAACTGTTACAGAACTTTAACTCCAGTTCAGGAGGTACAGTGCCAACCTGCAAGACAGTACAAGTTTAAAGGCACAAAGATGGCAGATGGCTTGACAAGTAACTAAAGTCATGAGTAAACAATGGGAGTTGCTCTCTTACAAAGTATTGCGGCCACCTACAAGAGGAAGGGGACTGAACTGGCACTGTCACTTAAGAGTTTAGGTTAGATGTAAATCATTTGTCTTCTAAAATACTTTTCTAGGGGCTTCTGGGTGGCTCAGTTGGTTAAAGCATCCAACACTGGCTCAGGTCATGATCTCACGGTTTGTGGGTTCAGGCCCTGCATCGGGCTCTGTGTAGACAGCTCAGAGCCTGGAGGCTGCTAGAGATTCTGTGTCTCTTTCTCCCTTTGCCCCTCCCCACTTGCACTCTGTCACTCCCTCTCTCTCAAAATTAACATTAAAAAAAAAAATAAAAAAACTTTTCTAGAGGACTTTGTAAACAATACAGGTGATAAAATTCAAAAGAGATCTTGTCACAAAGTAGGAAGAAGGGCTACATTGGATGATTTTCCTGCCCAAAATATTCTTTCATAGTATATTTGGGGAGCAAGGGAGACAAAGACCGAGAGAATCCTATTTAAAATTCAAGTAAAGTGTTTTTTGATACATCACGTAAGACTCAAGATAATACTCTGTGTGTGTGTTGTGCAAATACACAATGCAGCCAACTCCTCCTCATGGCTTGGTAATTTTGTTCCTTAATCTTGTTTTCTTCAAGGGTGGAAAATGCTACTTTTCCCCTCAGTACACACCATTGTGGACCAAGGCTGCTCTTAGCTTGTGTCTCACTTCCTTGAGAGAAATAGGTAGTGTCTCCTGAGATGTGTGCTGTCATGATTATGATTAAGAGAATACACGAAATACAAATACCGTTATCGTACGGAAGATTAAGAAAATTTAAGTACATACATTACAGTAGGTAGGAAATTTTAAGCCCTATTATTAAGGGTGCTGATTCTATTCCTTGATATATCCAAAGAATATTTGATTTTATCTGAATCTGCCATTTAAGTTCTTCATGAAAAATAATTTTGGATCTGCTAGAGAAATTTTGGATTAACTAATAGAATCTCTAATTAGAGTGCTGCACAGAAACATGACTAGATATTGGGAAGATAATTTTCTTTGTTTTTAATAATTAATTGAACTATTTTCAGCGTAATTCTTTCCCTGCTTGCCTTAACTTTAATGAGAATTTCACTTTCCATCTGTGTGACATTTGTTTGAATTATTTTACATTCATCAGATGATTCACTCTTTTATGGGACAATTTGTGTTTTAGCCAACTAACATTTTTTATTTTAGCTGGTGAAGGTAGTAATTATGCCAAATAAAGCCCATGGCGAGTTAGGTGATTTTCATCCCTAGGAACAGGACACTCTTATAAATCCTTTTAAATTTGACTTCCAGCCTGGAGAACAGCTCCCTCCAGAGATGACTGTGGCTCGATCTTCCGTTAAAGAATCCTCCAGAGAAGGCACCTCTTCATTCCACGCAAGGCAGAAGTCTGAGGTCTGAATTCTCCACAGTTGCTAACTTTTACCCTAAAACTTGTCTGTAAAGAGTGATCATGTGACATCATTACAGCCTGTCTTTTCAAATTTCTTCAGATTTCTTCATAGTCCTTCTCCCACAAATAATGTAAGGGCTTATAAAGTTAAGTAGTCTTCCTCATGCCATAATTCTGAGTTCTCTTTAAAAGATGCTGGAGTAAGTTATGGATCAATTAGGCACTGTTGTAAGTTCATAGGCCAAATCATCATCGCTCTGTTGTTACTTTTTATAAACCTGTTTCTTGTCTCAGGGTGGAGCATATCATGACCCCCACTCTGATGATGGCACCGCCCCCAAAGAAAATAGACACCTGTACAATGATCCTGTTCCGAGGAGAGTTGGCAGTTTCTACCGAGGTAAGCCCAGCCCCTAGCACCCCCTGGGGTCCTCTCTCCCTTCCCCCTCACTACACCTCCAGCCCATGGCCTCCACAACACTTCACTGCCCTGACTTCAGGTCAGTGCCATTCTTGTCTGCACTGCCGCCTTCCAACACTTCTCTCTGCTTTGTGTCCCACTGTCTTAGTTCAGGCCCTCATGGCTTCTGAGTTAGGTTCTTTGTGTAGCCTCCCACCTGATCTCCCTGTCTCCCAGGGTTGCCATCAAACCAGTCCTTGGAATGATCCACTTGAAGCTGTGTTCTGACCATACCACTCATTCATTCAATTAAGTCATATTTATTGATGTCACCTGTGTACCTGGTACTGTTGTAATTTAGAACATGTCAATGAACAAGACAGCCAAAGGTCTCCACCTTCACGGAGCTTATGCGAGAATGAGGAGAGAACCACACTAAATGTAATAATTATGTAGAAAGTAAAGGGTAATAAATGCTACAGGGGGAAAAATAGAGCAAGGCAACTCATTGCCTGCCCCCACCCCCTGCCCTGCCCCCAGGCCTCTACCTTTTACCTGCTAAGAGTCCTCTGGTGGTTTCCCATTGACATCAGAACAAAATGTGAATTCCCTAAGATGACTTTCCAGACATGCCATGCCCTGGCCCTTGCCATCCTCTCCAGCTGCTGCTCCTCCATCTTTTTTTTTTTTTTTTTTAATTTTTTTTTTTAGCTCCTCCATCTTGAAACACACTCCTCCCCGTGCTGGGATCGCTTGTTCCTGTCCCTTTAAAGGTCCTCCTTTGAAGTCCTCTGTTGTATGATGTCTTCCCTTTCCACCCAAAGTCCAGTGTGTTCTTCTCTGTTCTACCCATGGTTCCTTGTCTAGGCCTCTAACATGACACAGACTACATGGTACTGATTCTTTGTCTACATTTCTCTCTCACAAGGTTGCAAGCCCCTTTATCATATTTTCCTCTTTTACCCTCATTGACTAGCACACTGCCTAGCAGTTTCCAAGTATTTGTTGTTGTTGTTGTTGTTGTTGTTGTTAATAAGTTAAAAAAATGTTTTCAACATTTATTTACTTTTAAGAGACAGAGTATGAGTGGGGGAGGTGCAGAGAGAGAGGTAGACACAGAATCTGAAGCAGGCTCCAGGTTCTGAGCTGTTAGCACAGAGCCTGATGTGGGGCTCAAACCCACTTAACCATAAGATCATGACCTGAGCTGAAGTGGATGCTTAACCGACTGAGCCACCCAGATGCCCCTCATAAATATTTGTTGATTGAATGAAAGAAAATCTTCAAGTGCACTTGCACAGCCTTAAAAAGTATACTTCGAGGGGAGCCTGGGTGGCTTAGTCAGTTGAGCATTTCTGCTCATGCATTTCTGAGCATTTCTGCTCAGATCATGATCTCGCGGTCATGAGATCAAGCCCCAAGACAGGCTCTGTGCTGAGTGTGGAGCCTGCTTGGGATTCTCTCTCTCTGCTCCTCCCGCACTTGCGTGTGCGTTCTCAAAATAAATATTTAAAAAAAATGCACTTTAGGGGTGCCTCAGTGGCTAGTCGGTTAAGCATCCACCTCTTGATTTCAGCTGAGGTCATGATCTCATGGTTCGTGGGTTCCAGCCCTGTGTCGAGCTGACACTGACAGCGGAAGTCTGCTTGGGATTCTCTCCTCGCTCTCTGCCCTCCACCTCAAAATAAATAAATAAAAACTAAAAAAAAGTTTTTTAAATATACTTTGATGGTTAACTGGCAACTAAAACAGATGCTTTGGAGGCTGTATGGATTTAGGAGATGTTGACAGAGAAAGGGATCCTCTTTGAAGAGCTATGCAGTAATAGAATGAGAGCCCTTGCAGAGCCCTAGCCCCTAGTGGGGAGACTTAACAGCAAGCCCACCAGGGAAGGGGCAAGGTCCTGGGTGTTCCAGAGGCTCAGCTTCTTAAAGCCTCTAAGAGTCATCATGACCTTCTACAGTCGCCCCCACCCACATCTTTTGGCTTCTCACTATGCTGTTGATTTGGGAGGACAGCTGGAAAGGGGCAGGAATTGGGGGAGAACACAGACAGCTGCTTGGTCATTTTAACTCAAAACCTGAGCTAAATAAATGTATAGAAGTGTTATTTAGGACTAAATGTATGTTGATTAGGCTACTTGTTCCCTCCCACCTCCGCATTTGAAAAGAGCATAGGGCAATAAATATACCTTTAATGCACTCTGTTTTTTCTCATGCTATGGTTACTTTAGAATCTTAAGGGACTAAAATTTTAATTCAGGTTAAAGTGAGTTAAAATATTCTAGTGTATATGAGCAAATGCCTTTTCTTCTTTCATTGTAAGTTTTACTTCCAAAATGGACCATACCTTTGTTATTTCTATAGGTGTCTGGGGTATATACTTTAATATAAAATGTTCACAAAGTTTTGATTAATTAGGAAAGACAGTTTTAGTTTGATTACAAGTAAATTAAATTGGTTCATATCAGCAAAGCCCCTCATTTGTCTTCCTCATAATCTACTTCAGGGTTTGGCAGGTAGAACTTTTTTTTTATTTTATAAAGTCCAGAAATAGAAGGAAAAGATTTAACTAGGTGAAACATCTGGAGAGATCTGTCATTTCAATGATTCTACTAAATCTAACTGGATGAAGATTTAGTGGTATCATTGAAATGACCGATGTTTCCAGAATACTTCCTGTTTTCAGTCCTGCTGGTCAAAAGTCAAGTGAAATGGTGTCATTTATCTTGATATTCAGCCTGTATATTTCTTTTGTGATGAAATTTGCAATATATTTTGATTTATGACCAAGCTTAGAAATTGACAGAAAAAGATGCTAACGCCCCCATCCGCACTGCAAAGGGCGGAAAGTATTTACTCATGTATGTTATGGTTTGTCTTTCTGTTCATTCCTGGATTAAGAACTTAGAGGAAAATAGTATTTTTTGCAAATAACCGAATTTCTTTGGAATTTAGTTTTAAACAATACAAAATTGACTCTGCCTCCCAAGTGTAAGGCTTAAAGCACAGTTAGTATATTCCAGCACACATATTGTTAAGAGTCACTTCAGACTAAGAATAGATTTTGCATAGTTGAGTCTTGATGTAAGAAAGCCTCCACTTCAAAGAATGTCAAAACAGTGAAGCGGTGGGGGGGCTGTCCTATTCATACTTTTAAATATCCTATGATGTTCCTCAGTTAATCAGCTGACAGGTCAGTTTCTGTTTTGAATGTATATTGCCTGACGTTAACTGACCCATGTGGGTTAATGTGATAATTACCAGGGGGGTGGGGGTGGGGTGGGGAGGGGAATGTTCCCTAGAATGCCTCTACCTTCAGAAAACACAAAAGTTATATAAAGGGCAGAGAAGGATTTTGACTTAATTATTTATTTATTTTATTTGTGTGAGAGACAATGCAATCGAATCAATCAAGAACTGCTTTGGCCAAAAAAGTACCTCAGTGACTTATGTTTTCTTTATTCAGTGCCATCTCCTCGTCCAGACAATTCTTTCCATGAAAATAATGTATCAACCAGAGTGTCTTCCCTACCATCAGAGAGTAGTTCTGGAACTAACCACTCAAAAAGACAACCAGCATTCGATCCATGGTGAGTATTCTGGTTTGTTTTTCCTCTTTTTTCCAATTGTAGATTGGAGATTTCAAAGAAATCTGGAATACACTTTTTAGCTTGCTTTCTTTCTCAAGAGAGAGTGTTTGTTAAGGAGATGATGATTTGCCATTATTTGTAATGATTTATTTCAAGTTCAGCGTTTATATTAAATGTCATGTAAAAGAAAAATCTGCCGGGTCAATAAATGCCTCACATCTTCCATTGCATTCTTCTGATAGGAATGATGTCCTTCACTGTCTCTTTCGTTGCCGTTGAATCACATAGCGGACACTTTGCTTAGCACTTTGTGTGCACCATCTCGCTTGGTTCTTACAGTTAGCCCTTGAGACAGGGGCGGCTCACAGTCTGTAAGTGAGGAAGCTGCAGCTTAGAAAAAGGAAAGCACTTGCCTGGCGCTGGACGGCCCATTGCAGGGAGAGGGGAGCCAGGATCTAGACCTAGATGAGGTCTGACTCCAAAGCTTGTAACTTTCACCTCGATGCCACCTGTCTTTCATTCAGGGTGAAAAGATAGAAATAGGGCAACACCTTTTATGCCACCACAAAAGCATAATGGTAGTCAAAGGTTAAAATGATGTGCCAGCTTTGCTTATCCTTTTATGTCCTTTGCGTCATATGTAGTAAAAAGGTAGGGAGAGAATTATTTTGTGTATTAAGTCTCATCAGCAGATGTGTTTGGGGAATAAGGACATTTTGTTTTATTTTATAAGCTTTTTTTTTTTTTTTAAATGTTTATCTTTGAGAGAGAGCTGAGCCGGTGAGCAAGCAGGAGAGGGGCAGAGAGAGAGAGAGAGAGAGAGAGGGAGATAAAGAAGCCGAAGCTGACTCCACACAGTCAGCACAGCACCATATGCGGGTCAAAATCAAGAGTTGAGCCAAAATCAAGAGTTGGATTCTTTTTTTTTTTTTTTTTTTAATTTTTTTTTTCAACATTTTTATTTATTTTTGGGACAGAGAGAGACAGAGCATGAACGGGGGAGGGGCAGAGAGAGAGGGAGACACAGAATCGGAAACAGGCTCCAGGCTCTGAGCCATCAGCCCAGAGCCTGACGCGGGGCTGGAACTCACGGACCGCGAGATCGTGACCTGGCTGAAGTCGGACGCTTAACCGACTGTGCCACCCAGGCGCCCCAAGAGTTGGATTCTTAACCAACTGAGCCACCCGGGCACCCCAAGGACCTTTGAAAAAAAAAATAATAATAATGTAGACGATCCTGTCAGATTTCAACTCTGGTGTTTGTTGCTAGAAGCCATAGAAGGGTCTGAGGTCCTTCAGTACTCCTGACCCTAGGTGGTTGCGTAATTTTCACACTGCTGGCAGGGTTGTATTGAGGTCTTAGTGTTACTGTGCCCTATGGTGAAAACAATTTAATTATTTTTAAGATAATAATAAAAATGATGGTTTTAAAGCTGTAAATACTTTTATAAGCACAGTTTACGTCCATTGCCTTATTTATTAAATGAAAGTGTTTACATTAATGGCTAAGAGGTTGGACTCTTGTCTGTGTGACTTGAACCTCTGTCCCTCAGTCTCCTCATCTGTAAAATAGGGCTAAGAATACTACTTCCCTCAGAGGATTAATGTGATCATCAAATGAAGGAGAACATCAAAAGCACCTAAAGCAGTGCATGGCACGACGTGACTTGTTACCGTTAGCTGCAGTAGTTTATATCCTTAATGTCTTCTGACTTCAGTATGACTTGTCAGGTGTCTCCCCTCTACTTCCTTTGCTGATAAACTTTGGTACGTTTTCTATGTGACTGTAGACCAGCTCTTCTGTACTACAACTTCTTGTAGTTACCAGCTTTGACAAGCCATGAGTGTAGTGTCTCTCATTAGTGAGAATACGGAAGTAGAGAAGAAATGGTTTTTCCTCTTGGTTATTGCATGATGGAGTGGTGATGGTTTAAAAGAGCATCAATTAAAGATTAACATGGTTCTATCAACCTTAGGTAGGTCAGATCAAAACAAAACCAAACATGGGATAGGCAGTATGAACAACATACTGTTTCTGTCTTTTTTTTTTTTTAAGTTTATTTATTTTTGACAGAGAGAGAGAGAGACACACACAGAGCATGAGTGGGCGAGGGGCAGAGAGAGGGAGACACAGAATCCGAAGCAGGCTCCAGGCTCTGAGCGGTCAGCACAGAGCCTGATGTGGGGCTCAAACTCACAGATCGCAAGATCATGACCTGAGCCAAAGTCAGACACTCAACCAACTGAGCCACCCAGGCACCCCTGTTTCTGTCTTTTTGATAGTCCATTTGAGTAGAGCTTGGTTAGACCAGGGTATATGTAGAAACCTGGAAACAGATTTTTTTTTTTTAAAAAAGAATTAGAGACATAATTGGGACGTTGAACTTTAGACTTTAGACACGTCTTCAACGAGTCACCCCTACTCTGATTCTGCTGTTATGAGGCTTCAGAGAATTTCAGAATTAATAGCTTGAATTGCACTGCCCCTCATGTTAAGACTGCTATGTACTTGTCCTTCGGGAGACTTACCTTAACTTTTTTGTCTTTGAACAAGATATCTCATTGGTTCACCATACTGTGTATATTTGAGAGAAACGCAGCTTGATAACTTACAAAAACGTGAACGAGCCTTGTTATGGTAACATAGTGACTCGCTGTTCCTAAATTATCACTTGCCTAAGGGCAGTCTGTTTCTCCTTGATAGTGGTACTTCACATTTCTTTTGGGAAGAGAATATTTGTACAGCGGACATGCTTCGTGCAATGGAAGAATCGAGTTACTAGATCATATTTTAGAGTGATAGATATTGTTGGGGTGTCTGACTCTTGATTTCAGCTCGGGTCATGATCTTGTGGTTCGTGGGTTCGAGCCCCACGTCAGGCTCCAAGCTCACAATGCAGGGCCTGCTTGAGAGTCAGTCTCTCTCTCTCTCTCTGTCTCTCTCTCTCTCTCAATATGTCAATCTCTCTCTGTCCCTCCCCTGCTTGTGTGCCCATGCACATGCTCTCTCTCTCTAAATAAAGAAATTTTTTAAAAATAAACATGAAATAATAGATATCATAGTATACTATCCAGGGTAGTTATTTTGGCCATCTCAGCTATCCAGAATCCAGTTACAAACTGGGAGATAAGCCAGAATATCTCAGAACAAGAAAAACAGGGTTAATGCAGTCAGATTCATCCTTACTAATGAGAAAACACCTTCACTCTCCCTATAAGCCTGTTTACTCTTATGCACAGTTTTAGCAGTTGGCTCTGGAGGTTGTCAGGCAAGAAATAATGCCAGGTAACAAGACAGTGTGAAGAGGGAGAAAGATTCCAAATAATAGCCAGGGAGAGGTGAGGGGTATTTTTGCCTTTTCTCGGGCTCCCAGTGGCAGTATCATTTTTAGCCCTTCTGGTTTCACATGTAGAATAGATAATGCATATAGCATATATATATTTATAAAATAGGCTGCTCTTACTTTGCTTAAGAAAGACAAAGTGTATAAATACATTTGGAAAGACTGCTGTCAAAATTGGGTTTAAAAGTAATGTTTATACGGTAAACCAAATTAATTTGAAGACCCAGTGATTAAGGTAAGCGAAGGATTGCTGTCACTTGCTTGCACAGTCCCAAGCTTTTTCTTCTGGTTAAGTTAGGAATATGTTGGCATCCATTATTGCTTGCTACCATAACTCAGAAAATTGTTCACTGATTATTTTCTTCTCAGACATCACCTTAGTCCCATGGCCAGGGGAGGGGAGGTAGCAGGGAATATCATGCTGCTCCCAGAGGGATTCTACTGACGCGCCAGGATTCTGACCCTCCATCCAACCTGCCAGTGTCCTGCCTTGAGTCTGTGAGCAGCTTGAGGTCACACTCCTTGTTTTCTTTTTCTCTCTGGCCCCAACACCTGACACCAGACCTACCGCCTACACGGTGCTTCGTAAATGTTGGTTGACTTTGATTCAGTCAGCTTTCATTCCTTCCTTTTTTAGGAGAGTCTCTTGAATTTTCTCTTTCTTCTTCACCCCCTGTAAAACAACTGTTGTGTTAAATGATGTCAGAGCAGGGGGAGGTTGCTGCCCCCCACCAACTGTGTAATCAGCCCTGGATAACGGGCCAGGTGACTAGCTGGGTGGTCCTTCTCAAAGGTCCTGCCCCTGATATGGATGTGACCACCCACCTACCCTTCCCTTGTACTGCTCTTCTTGGACCTGTCTGTTGCCTGTACCAACAGAATCATATCATAGGATCTAGAATTCACGAGTGAGTTAATTATGGGGACACACTCTTACTCATTTGTAGTAGTGCTGGTTGTAAATGATGAAGTCTCTGTCTTCATTCTTTTGTACAACACACAGCTTTTCAGGTGCCTGTGTTCCAGGCAGCTTTTCTCCGTGTCCACCCTTCTCTGAGTCTGTCTCCCAGGCTTTCTCCCTTGTTTCTCTAATTCTCTGCCATGTGTGTCTTTCCATGTAGCTTCTCCCTTTCTCTGTCCTTTCTCTCTGTCTCCCCCCAACACACTTGTGCTGTTTTTCTTTCTCTCTGACTTCCTTTTTGTGGTGTCTTTTGTGATGCATGCACACTCATGCTTCACTCCTAGCTTTCATCTTCTAGTCCAAGAGTAATTTATTTCCTTTTCTGTTTTGGTCTCTGGAATCTTTCTCTGCGTAAATCTTGGCCCCACCATCTCTGCTCAGCTTCAGTCTGAAGATGTTTTCCTCATCATTCCCCCTTCCCCTGGGCTCTAGTTTATCCAGTGTCTCTGGACAGACCCTGCAGAGGGTCTCTGATTCATCTTCCCTGCCTTTTGTGGTCACAAGGAACTGCAAACCCTGGGCTTTTTGTCCTGCTCCTTCTTTTCTTTCATTACCCTTACGAGGCCCTTTCACTTTCATCTTACTGGATAGAGACTCTTCTTCCCCTCCCAAATCTGCTCCTCCCGGGCCTAGTGTCTCAAGCCTTCTCTTGCTCTCATGCCAGCATTAACATTCTCACCGTAACGCCCATTCCTGTCCTGAGCTTGCAGTCATGATGAACATGTCCCCCTTAAAAATTTCCTGGATTGGCAGAAAGCACTTTTACTACCTGGCATACCTTTGAGGTTTTGTTAGACTTACATTCTGATTGGTAAAAAATTCTGCCTGTTAATCCGAATACTTGGCTGTGCTTCTAGGTTAGGTGCAGACCCCATTATGGAAGGATATAAGCTATATCATAAGCAAATAGTTCTTTGACTTCTGGAAGTTACAGGACAGTAAAAATATTTGTATTGCTGGTTGGTTTAGATGCTCTCTGAGGTTCCTTTCAATCCTGAGAGTTGTACTTTCGTGATTCCAGCAAACTACACTGTTTTACTGTGTTACTTAGAATCAAACTTTTCATTATTCCATCCTTACCCATTCCATCGTGTGAGGTTTTGAAGTTTTCTAGCTTTCAAATTGTAAATGTATTATTCTGAATTCCGGTGCTAGTTATTTTTATCGGTTGTGTTGTATTATGAAAGTTTTACTTCAGAACTTGGAACTCTCTCATTGATGTTTAAAATTGCAGGTCCTAATGAGTTTCAGGAACACTTGGGCGTACAGTACGGGTTTTTACTTCCTCGGTATTCCCATTAACTTTTAAGCTAAACAAGAAGAGATGATCGTTGCTCTTTCAGTCATGTTTTCCTGTTTTGTTTTGTTTTTTATCTGTTTCTCTTTTTAAATCTCTTCCCTTATTGTCTTAGATCTTGAGTTTTTGATTTTTCAAATAAATTTTCTGTGGTTTGTCCAACCTTTTTATTATATCTGTAGTACATGTTTGATGTTGAAACTAAAAAGAAGAGTAATAAATCACCAATAATCTTATTACCCAGAGATGATAGCTATTAAGATTTTATTTTATTCCTGCCTTAAAAAAAAATGTGTGTATAGACACATATATGCCCCCCTTTTAAAATACAGTTGGGCTCACACTATGTAGGAAGTTTTGAATCTTGTGGTTTTCACCTAGTATTATAGTTTAAATATTTCTTTAGATGACTGAAAATTCTTTGAAGATGTGATTTATTTTTGATAGCTTCATGGTATTTTTTATCATGTGGCTCTGTAATAGTTTGTATAGATGTTCTCTGCCTTCACACAGATTTAATCAAGTAAAGGATGTTGCTTTGCTCATACTGTCTTAGAAGTTTTAGTAACTTCTTCACCGTTAGGTGTTCTAAAACCATAAATATGAATGCACTCTCACCTTTAATGCTTTACTCTTGATTTTAGGGAACAGCTAATAGAAGGAATTCAATCATTTTAGAAAATGGCTTTCCACAGTCATATATTAACATTTTAAGTAGAGCCCATGGAATGTGTCTTTTTGAACAACACCAGTTGGGTTGCTTTTTAAAGACTGTAAATTAAATAATACAGGGCCTATTAACATACAAGTCACCAACTTATTAGGGCCAAGATGTCCCGTTTGCTGTCTATTCATACCTTCTATTTGTATTAAAATACCTGGTGGATGGGGCGCCTGGGTGGCGCAGTCGGTTAAGCGTCCGACTTCAGCCAGGTCACGATCTCGCGGTCCGTGAGTTCGAGCCCCGCGTCGGGCTCTGGGCTGATGGCTCAGAGCCTGGAGCCTGTTTCCAATTCTGGGTCTCCCTCTCTCTCTGCCCCTCCCCCGTTCATGCTCTGTCTCTCTCTGTCCCAAAAATAAATAAAAACGTTGGAAAAAAAAAAAAAAAAATACCTGGTGGTGTCAGTGCTATGAAGCTTCATGTTGTCAGTATTTTCAGTTAGAAGCTTTTTTTTCCAAGAGTGCTTTGTATTAAAGCATTCATCTTGTCTATATTTTTTTCTTACCTGATCTATTTTTCAATTTAGTTTCAATAAATAAATACAACATTTTTATAAGGGAATTTTCCAGTTCAAGGCAATTTTTGCTTTTATTTACAATGCTTTTGTACCACGGTTTTGTTTTTTTTTTTGCTTTGTTTTTTTTTTTTTTTATGTTTAATATCTTGGCAAGCCACTAATAATGAACTTGTTGAGTTGGTTTTTAAAAGGTAAATAGAAAAATGAAGATATTGAAAATGTTTCAGTTATTTACCTTGGAGGGTTATGGAAAAGGCATCCTTTAAACTGTGTGCTTTTCAGACTCTCACATTCAGAGGTTTTCAACAGCATGAAAATGGTCCTGCAGCACAGTTACCAGATCATTTGTAATAATAGCTCAAAGTGAGCCTGTGCTAAAGGCTAATCATTAACCATGGTTGATTAGATTCAGTTCCTCCTGTGCTTTTTAGAGGCTCTTCACCTACGTGCTTGATTTTTCATGGCTGTTTGAATCTGGTTTCATGCATTTTTTAGTCTTCATTATATTTGTCATATAATGGCAGGAGAACGATTGAAAGATCAATATGATAAAAATGTCTTCCCATTTAGGAAAAGTCCTGAAAACATTAGTCATTCTGAACAACTCAAGGAAAAGGAAAAACAAGGTTTTTTCAGGTCAATGAAAAAGAAAAAGAAGAAATCTCAAACAGTAAGTAGATGGGTACTTTCTATATACAGTGACATACGAGTCTGCATTAGTCTGTGGGTACTTTACATTTTGTATGTGGCAATCAAAGTGAATTATTTTCTTATTGAGATTTGACATACATACATTGTATATGTGTCTTTCTAAATTCTATACAACTATTTTCCTCTCAAAGAGCCTTTTCCAGATTCCACAGAATCTCTAAGAATAGAAGAAATTTAATTTGGATTACAGAGAACACTTTAAACCTCTCTCAGTAAACACCTTATCCATGTAAAAAAAAAAAAAACTATGAAGCTGCAGGATTTAGTTTTCTTTGGGGAGTAAAGATATGTGAAAACTTAGGAAATGGTTTTGGCTTATGCTTAAATCCTGGAAGTTTATAACTACCCATCATTCATTATTCTTCCCTGGCTGGTTTTCCAGTTCCCCTGTTGACAAATGCATTTCTGGGCTGCCTAATCACAGAGAGGAGAATAGTATTTGACATTTCAGGGCTTGCTTTAGTAGGAAGACATGTTTATCTTGTGACTGAACTGTGAAATGGAACGAGTCTTATCTCCTGGGAGCCCGCTGCCTGAACCAAGGTTTGGCTCCATGGAACCGTGCACATCACATCACTGAACCACCCAAGCAAGGATTCTGCTGGTTAGTGACGTGAGGAAACATGGGGAAGCAAGGCCTCCAGGCCAGCGGGAGCTTTCTTCACCCACGTGAGGCCTGCTTCCCCCTTTGCTTGTTGAGTCAGCTATTTTAAATGATTTTGTTTCTATTTCTACATCTTACATGATTGACTTTCATTTATTTTAAAAGGGAAAAAGATTCTAGGATTATGACTCATTGGTAAGTAACGAGATAGATGATAGTAGGAAAAAGAATGGAACACCCAAAGTAAGGATCACAGATGTTTTAGAAGTATTAATAAAGATCTTTCTAGGTTACCTTTCTAGACTATTCTTTCATTTGCTTATTTGTTAAATTGATATATTTCATTGTAAAATAAATGAGCTCGTTGTAGAAAAATTGAGAAAAAAATGCTTTCTAATCTTATCACCCTATTACAACTAGCATTAAGATTTTGGTATATTTCTCCTAGCTTTTACCCTATGCATGTGTGTGGAAAGAAGGTGGTTTTTAAGTTTGTTTTAAATAATAGTAATCCTTGTAGTATAGTTTTGTGTCCTGGCTTTTAATAGTAAATATATCTATCAATCACACATACACACAATATATATTTTACTACACAGATCTTGTTATCTTCATTTTAATCGCAGCATAATATTCCTGAAGTGTTTAAAAAAGAAAAAAAACACTACCTGTGCCTTTAACTGAAATTCACTTAAATCAAAATGCCACTCAAATATTGCTACATTTATTATTTACACTGGATGAATAAAATAGGCCAGATTTATTTAAAGTAGAGGAGCTTAAAATATTTAAAGCGCTAATAAAGTAAAACTTTTATCATTGTCTGTAGAACATACTTATCCATCATGAACGTTGAACTTAGGCTACCTCTCCTCACCACTGTTATTTTTATTCTGAGGATTTTGTTTTTGTTCTTAACCTCAGGTCTGTAGCCACTGTGGGGTAATTAAGTGGAAGAACGTAGCAGCAACCAAGGAATTGAAGGTGTTTTGTGTATAGATTTGGCTTTTGATGTCAGTCTGCATTAGACTAACATTAAACCTAAAGCCCCTGGCCTACTACGGCCTGAGTTGATATGTTGATTGACTCTGTTATTCAGGATCTGGTTCAAATTCTAGATTTTTAAATTTTAGATTTTCAAAAAGTATAGGTTAGTATAAATAAGAAAATTATTTTCTAACAGTCTCTCCACTTGAACTTACTTTTTTTAGGTTTTTATACATTTCATTTTCGGTATGTAATGTAACTGCAAAATATCTCTGTATAGGCCACTATGCTTTAAGCCTTCCAAGTCAAAAATTATTTGTGCCGCTGCATTTTTTAATTAAAAGAAAAATTTTTAAGGACTTTGGTATCTAGAGTAAGATTTCCAAAGAGCCTCTATGATCCTGCCAGATCTCAGGCTTCTAAGCCTGGCATTATGTTAACTCTGTCTCCTTCAAGTGAGTATTGAAACAGAATTAAAGGTAGTTTGTTTTGTTTTGTTTTTGTTTTGTTTTGTTTTGTTTTTCACTTTCTATGACTCAGCAAAAGGAAACTAGGTAAACCAGCTTTGAAAGATTTAAAGCTTTGTGGCATTTGCATAAGATTAAAAAAAATAAAAAAGAAATGTAATGCCCAATGCACATAGAGAAACAGGACATTTTAAAACCTCAGTGGGTCCTAAATCTAGTTTAACACCTTTATTTCACTGGTAGAAGACTACCCAGGCCAGTTGTGACCTGCCCAAAGCCACATAATCAGTTGGGAGAACTAGAGGTGGGGTCTTCTAAATAACAGGCCCAGACTCAGTCCATGCCACAGGCCCATCTCTGGTGGAGAGCCTCTGGCCACTGATTCCTGGGAATTCTCTTGTGGTCTCCTTAGCGATGTGAGTTAAATTCTTCCCTGGGATCCCATCATGGGAACAGAATCCTTCATGGGCTGTCTTCCTTGAATGGCTTCATACAAGGTGGTATGAATGCCTTCATATATATTCTCAATCTCTGACAATTGAGCTATCCAAAACAGGGAAGAGTGGTGCCAAAAAATAATTCTGTATTGTAAAGGTGCCTGCTTTGACTCAAGCAAATCTGGAAGCCGCCTTGGGAAATCTGGCCTCAGTTCCACATCCAGAGTTGCATAAGCCCTCAGAGCATATGGTGACTTTGCCAACTTGGTAATTGTAGCCTAGTTAGTTAGTATCTCAATTGGTAATCATGCGTCAATTTAAAGATTGAACTTTGTTTTTTCACTTTGAAAACCTGTATTCTGAATTGTGCCACATAGTTTCCATGGGGTAAATATTTCTTTAACAGCATGGAACCAGGCTTCTTCCTCAATGGTAGAATCCTGTAACAGTGATAATTCCTCTTCCAAGTGATGTTTTCTGGTTCAACAATAGACCATGTTCAAAGGGTTTACAGTATCTTCTCTTTTTTTCCCCCTATAGGCAGATTACATGGTCAATTATTTAGTTGCTGAAGTCCTCTCTAGCAATTAGGAAAAGACTGAAGTTCATCAGTAGCTCTTTAAACATAGTTCTTTATAATAATCGTATTTCTGATAATAAATAAATCCTTAAATGTTTTGTTAAGCTCAATGTGAATAGATATCTGTAAGTTTCTGGGCATTCCTACTATAGGTAAGGATCATGACCACATGTTCTTTATATACATTGAAGTTTTTGTAGGTCTTGAATTTACATTGTTGGCATCTTCATGTCCAAGTGAGAAATGACACAGAACTTCTTCTAGGTGCACACAACAGCACAGAGATTCCTTAAGTGACTATCAATATTTAACAGTATCAGGGCTTCCAAGGGCTAGGAGTTTCAGTAAGAACACCTTTTTTTCTTTTCTTTTTTTCTCTTTCTTTGCGTTTTCTTTTTTCTTTTCTTTTCTTTTTTCTTTTCTCTTTTTTTTTCTTTTTTTTTTTGCAATTAGTTTATTTGTATCTTATATTGCAGACAGATTCCACCAACGGGGAGAATCCAAGCATCAAGAAATCCCTCTTTCCTCTTTTTAATTCAAAGAATCATTTAAAGCATAGTTCTTCTTTGAAAAAGCTTCCTGTAGTCACTCCACCCATGGTACCCATTTTTATGTATGGTAGCCCTGAAAACTGCTCCAGTAAACTTGTTTTACTGATGACAACAGCATGTCTTATTTTCATGGGGTCATATTCTCTTTGTGCTAGTTAAGTACCTGAGCCAGTTCCATAAATTCACTGAAATATCAATTCTTTGCCATTCTGGATTTTCTGAATCAGTTAAGGAAGTTGAAGCATAAAAAGCTATTAAACAAACTAGTGGAAGAACTAGTTTGGGTTGTCTGGTTACCCACTTGTCGGCAGATGGCATTCATAAAATCCCTTATTTCCTGTAAAGAATTTGATTAACATTTACAATTAACAGTGTCTTTTCATTTGACTCACAAAGTTTGTTAACACTTGGTTGGCAGTTTGTTCTTTGAAACCAAGTTGAGTTGACCAAATTCAGTGAGCTAGCAGGCTCCATGAAAACACCTTCTCTTGGTTGGTGATTTGCTTTTTCCTTGTCTGGCTCTAGCTTTTGCTGGTCACTTAGTGTAAAGCCAGGGCTTTTGCTTGGCATTTGGCATTATTCTGTGTTCACCAAAATCGGTGAATGGACCAATTGCATTCATCTGGAATTTGTGGCACAAATTTCCAGCATTTTTATAGTGTATAACGCTAGACCCAGATTTACTGGGCGGTGTCTTGGGAATATGATTCAAACCATACTTTTCCCACTTTGGTATCCTTGAAAGCCTGCTAGCCTTCTTTGGGCACCGCCAAATACAGTGTTTGGATCATTTTCCCAGCAGGAGCAAATTTTTGTTTTATTGAACTGGTTCATAACCTAACTGCAATATGGAATGAGGATACGACAGCAGTTCCTGGTACAGCCCAATTTAACTGCTCTCTCTTACAGCGATTAAAACTAACAGCATGGGAATGCTTTAAGGGTTGAGGTTTTAACAAAGCTGCATGACATCTGCCAATTTTTCCTAATGCAGGGAAAATTATTAAGAGGGCAGCAGAATTTAACTGGCATCACTTGCATTGTGAACGTCGGGAGAGTTTTGGTTTCTTTTTTTTTATTGGGGGCGGCGGAGTCGAGTTTCGGTTTCATTTGATTTGCTTTTGTTCTCCTCTTGGGTGTGGTTGCATATCTTAATTAGGCTTATTGGGGTTCTTACTGAATCTTTGTCCATATTCTGCTCTAGGTACCCAATCCTGATGGCCCTGATCTTCTGACACTACAGAAAGCCATTCACTCTGCTAGCACCCCGGGCAGCAGACCAAAGGAGTGGCGTCCTGACAAGATCTCTGATTTACAGACCCAAGTGAGCAGTGCCTGCCTCACTCCTAGATTCTTAGACTCTGCAGTGGCTGTCTCTCTTGAGTGGAGGGCAGGGTTGAGGAATTTAGCCTCTGTGTTACAACAAGGCTGAGAGCCTCCTCAGAATATACTCTCTCTAATAGCCAGGTGCATTTCAGGAGTCCAAATGAATCTTGTTTCAGTGACCCATGTTCTCATGGGAAAAAAAGTGAGATTCCATTAGCCTTCAGCTAGCCCAGGCTGGGCGTGGTGGGTGGATGTTGGAGGGGATTAAGAGGGATAATTAAGGTGTGGTCCCAGCCCATAAATACTACATATCCTAGAAGAGAGAGAGAGAATCTATAAATAATCATCATTCATGGTAAAAAAGTGAGACATGCCATCAAATGCAGGGGAGGTGAGAGTGGGAAGATGAAGGTTTCATTAAATGTGGTAGCATATGAATTAGGCCTTGAAAGACAGACATGATAACCTTTCTTGAAAGAATAAACTTATGAAATCAATACTATTTTTGATAGAAATTGAGCAGTTGCATTAGGAACTGCATATTAGACAGTATTGTGCAATCACATTTATCTGACATAGGGGGAATAAGCAGAAAATGCAATCAGTAAATTTTTTAGGTAACTGAGGTTTATCTCCTTTGAACAACTGTTTTGATTAGGAGTGTTTTAACATTGCATCTTTTCAGTATCCCATAATGAGCACAGTAACATAATCTAACTAGTTTTTTGATCATATTAATATTTTTATAAGCCCAGTATTCCTCTGTACTATAATTTCTGATAGCCTCTATGAGCTTTTGAGGCTCTAGGACTTCTTGTACCTATAGATGGCCACAGATTTCTGTGATTCGGAGGAAGAGGGTCTATTTCCATAGGTTTTTTGTTTACTTTCTTTAACTGTTACTTAGAGCCACTGACACAAGTTCCCAGATTTCACTTGCATTTGGCCAACCTTTTATATTTTCTGCTTCTAACATAGTATAGGCTGGGAGGAGGGAAGGGGACAGAGAAGGTGTAGGGAACCAGATATCCATGTTATTGGACATGTATCTGAATTAAGAGCACAGGGCTCTGAGTGAGGGCCTGACATCCTCTTCCCAGTTTTATAAAAAAGAACGTGGGGCTTTAGAACCTTCTTTGTGTAGCCATTTGTTTCGCTAAGAAGCTCTTTTCAGGTTACCATATATATCCAGCTGGACCCAAATTATTGTAATTGCTCGATAGTTACATGTGGTCAGGGCCATAAAAATCACCAGGAGTCGCATTGTGTTATCATACCAATTTCAATAACAAAAAACACACAGTGTGTACCGTACTGTGCCACCTTCCCTGGGGACCACAGAGCTTTCTCAGGCAGACTTTGGAATGGCCACGGAGGATGCTTCCTCAGGAGCAGTTTCTACCTGAGTCCATTCTCAAGCAATTTCCCTTTGATTTCAGTGCTCTGTTCCTTGAGATCATCGACATTTTATTAAAACTTTGCTGAGCCCTTAAACGCATGGCCCTTGAAGGTTGGCAGCCAGAGGTGCCCCAAGGCTAGGGCTACATCCTGATTGCAGGGTCCCTGGACCTTGAATTTCAGGATGCTTTCACATGCCTCTTCTGATGGTGAGCCTCATCACACAGCACATAGAGGAGGAGAAGGAGTGAGCCGCCTTTTGCCAGTGGGGAAGCCCACAGTTCAGCAGTTGCCTGAGAATAGTTGGCCAGTGTGGGGCAGATGGCTGCCAGGACCCTCCCTTCTGCCTTGAAGCACAATCCCCCTCCGCAGTACAGCACCAGTGGGGTCTGGGCTCCAGCCACGCAGCAGACAAGCAGGGCAGCTCTTAAGCCCATGTTAGGAATCCAGAACCTCCTGTGAGGGAACTGTGTTTTAGCGTCTGTAGGGCTTTTGCTCCTTTTTCTCTGCTTTGCTCACTTTTCAGTGTTCAAATCTTACCCTACCCCCCAAAAAGTAAAAGTGTGGAAAGGGAACGTTTAGATTTTTGCAATGTCAAGGGAAAGGGAAAATCGGGAAGATAAGAACAGAAGGGGGATATGCAATTTGTAGCTGAGTACGCTGCTACCTAATTGAAACATTACATTTCTTCAGTTCTCTGTTGCCGCTAGGTATGGTTGAATGGCTGAGTCCCGGCTTGTGAAAAATAAGTGGCAGCTTTATGCGGAGCTGTTGGGGAGTCTTCTCAAAAAGGGAGAGGCATGTTCCTTCTGCTGCTCCCTGCTGGCTGAAGCAGGAGATCCTTTCCCTGTGAAGATGGGATGCAGCCAGATAGAAGGTGCCTAAGCCTTTGATCTGCCACCACACCAGCTCTAGATTTCTTAGCTAGTTGTCATTAAAGATAAATAATTTTGATCTTATCTGAAAATGAACAGAAAGACAGATAAGGCTGGATTTAGCCCCTCCTTCCCCATGCCCTCTGTGCTGGCTACAAGCAGTCATCTCAGATCTGTGCTCACTTCTCGCAGCTCTCCAGTCTACTCTAAATGAACTCCTATGTGCGCTCTCCTCTTTTCTTCCAGAGCCAGCCGTTAAAATCACTGCGCAAGCTGTTACATCTCTCTTCAGCCTCAAATCACCCGGCTTCCTCAGACCCCCGCTTCCAGCCCTTAACAACTCAACAAGCCAAAAATTCCTTCTCAGAAATTCGGATCCACCCCCTGAGCCAGGCCTCTGGCGGGAGCAGTAACATCCGGCAGGAGCCCACACCCAAGGGCCGGCCAGCCCTCCAGCTGCCAGGTCAGATGGACCCTGGTTGGCACGTGTCCTCTGTGAGCCGGAGTGCCACAGAGGGGCCCTCCTACTCTGAACAGCTGGGTGCCAAGAGTGGGCCAAACGGGCACCCTTATAACAGAACAAATCGGTCTCGAATGCCAAATCTGAATGATTTAAAAGAGACAGCCTTGTAGTGTGCGCTGGGGTAGGGGATGGGGGGTAGGTAAGCCAGTGGAGAGGGGACGGGAGGGTGTGGGTGGGTGGGGAATGGGCTGGGCTGGGCTGGGCTGGGGTGGTCAGCCAGTATTTTCAGCTTTATGAAGGTGAGTGCAATATTGTATGTGTGGAGCCCTCTGGCTCCTCACGGCCACAAATGCTAGTCAGGGATCTCAGAGGCACAGGAGTTCCTTAGGGACCACCAGTCCCCTCGGATCTCATGTGAGAATGGATAGAATGTGCCACTGAGGAAGAAGACATTCTTGCCAGTTTCTCCCCTGTACATTCCAGCTTTAGTGCAATTCCTGTTGAACTTGGGAAAGCCAGGGCATGTTCTGGTACTGCAAGGGATAGAAGAATTCATGTTGACCGATGCCCTTACCACAGATTTTTTTTGCCTAAAATAAACGTGGGGTTTATTGTAATCCAAGCATATCCCTTTGAAGGGTTAGCAGATGAACTAACTGTATGTCTTAAATTGTTTTCTAAACTCCCATATTTGATAGGATTTGTAACATTTATTTATAATTAATATTGTACTGTTCTAATCATACCTTTTATGTTAAATGTAAAGTTATTTTGAGCTGTTTGGAACATTGTGAAGCAGTGGGACAGCTACAGTAGTTTCTATAAAAACTAAACAGTAACATTTATATATTGCATCAGGAGTATTTTATTCTATATATAAATATATATATATGGTAAATATCTGTCTGTTTTCTAAATATAATCATTTAAAGAAAGTATCGTTATGACACTATCTGCCATATTTTTATACATTTGTGATATGAAGTGAGTATTATACTTCTAATCAAGGGAGTTGAATTGTGGCTCTGTGTGACCAACAGTGGGAACCGTGCTCAACTTTTAGGCCCCAGCAGTAGCCTCTAGACGTGGTCCTTGGTAGCAGATGAGATGCAGCATCTCCTTCCGAACCCACAGGCAAGAAAGCCAGCTAGGCCAGTGAGAGCTCAGCACGCCTCGTCTCCGTCCTCATGGTTGGCTCCTGTTCGCATCCAGGGACGATCCCTGTACCTGAGGGGGGAACAGATCCAGGGTGACTCATGGGTCTTCGTAGAGAGAATATGCTCTTCTCCTTCGCGTTAGTGTAGAGTGTAGACCAAAGATTTGCCAGCGAACATTCCTAGTTGCAAGTTCGTAAGAGGCACCTGTCTGCAGGTCTTGCAGACCAGCTCTATGCTCCTGAATCCTGTGCACTGTACCGGAGACTTTTGGCTGGTGGGGTGTGAGATACATGTGCGGCATTTCTATTTCTAAGTGTTTTGTTGTTGTTGTTGTTGTTGTTGCTGTTGCTGTTGCTCTTTCCAGTATATTTCAAAGGCTCCGGAAGCAATTCCAGATATAGAGAAAATTGCTGTATTCATTCTTTCTTCCTGGGACTGTCCATTTATAACAAGGTTAGCATGTACATCAGTATATACACACACACGGTCAGAACAGGACTTCTTTTCCTCATTTGATCTCCTTCAACTCCCAAGTTACTCCCAAGCGTCATCAAGGCCTTTCGCCAGCAAGGGTTATAGCCCAGTGTCTCTGGGCCATCCTTGACAGAAATCACCTCAACGCCATCCATCAAGAGAATTAGATTTTTGGAAGTAGTCTCTTAGCAATAATATTTCTAAAGCTCCCCCATCCCACACCCCTCAAAGGGGTAACTTCTCAATATTTATTACTTGTCCCAGGATTCTGAGAGCATAAGCCCCTGAATCAAGTCAGGATAATTGAAATGTGCTGAGTTACTGTTCCCCCTCCCCCGAGATTTTGAGAATCAGCTCTGATGATTATGAAGATTATAATGAAAAGGTCTTCGTTTCTTTGAAGCTTAAATTGTGTGCATATTACATTTTTATATAACTACTATAATGATGTGTATTGATTATATATAGAGGTCATTTTAAGGTGCTTTTTATTTGGTTTTAATAAGTATAATAGGCACTAAAATGAAACTCAACTGGGTACTATCATTAAAACAAGTTGATTCCAACCAATAGTCTGCATGCTCTTCAGTTCTTTTTATATCTTGTTTCTTTCACCAGTTCTGTACTGTTGAAGTAGCTCTGAATTCTGGCTTTTCCCAGGCAGCTGCTCAGTTATATAAGTGACGCGAACCTTAGCAGTTTTCGCCTGGACACTAATGACTCTGAAAGGGTGTGTAACTCTTCTTTTTCATACTAAATTTGTACCTTGTATCCCCCCTTGCAGACCAGAAACTACATTTTTTCCTCCGGAAAGACTTCTCACTGTGCTGTGCGCTTAGGAACTGCGCAGTCACATTGCCATGCTGTGGCATTTGAGGCTCGTTGTCACCTAGGGGCTGGTTTCCCATGTTTTCATCCTTGCTAACACTGGGATCTCAGATGTTTGCAGAACATTTATATTCATGGTGGTTCTTCAAAGAAGGGCTAGAATAATTGCCTTCTACCTAGAGCAAAGTAAACCTAACTGATGAAGAGTCAATACATACTTTTCGTACATTCCCAGATTTGAGCCAGAAAATATCTACAGTGTTTTCAACTAGTATTTTTGAGGTAGCTCTTTTATCCTCTTCTCAGCTTTTGTCCATTCTGACTTTTCATCGACCCCAGTAAGCTGTAATAAGTGAACTACAATCCACAATTCTGGCATGTATAATTCTCTTCCTGCTCGCTGTGGGGGATGGTCAAGTTTTCTCTCAAATCTAATGGGCCCTCTCTTAGCTTTTAACTGTTGTTTTCCTCCGGTTGATGAATCATTGACCTCACAAAAATTGCCATCCACAATGAGAAGGACTTGATTTAAAGTCACGAAAGTCTACATTTTCTTTAGGAAGGGAAAGTTACGATGTCCACGTTCTATTCTCTGCCCTTACTTCCTAAAGGATAGACTATGGCTGAATGAAGGCTTATGAATCACTTTGTGTTAGAGAAGTGTTGCTGATCACCTTTTGAAAAGAAACTCTGCTTCGCTCTTTTTCTACTTTTGCTCTGTCGCCATCCTCGTTTTTCTTCTCTGAAGTCCTGGATGAACTTTACTGAACCTTGCTTGGTCTCAGTCTGAGGGCTAGCCTCTTCAGAGCCCAAGATCAAAAGTGCTCCGTGCTAAGGAGCTCCAGTGAGTCGTCTCTGTAGCAGTGGTTCTCAGTCAGGGCCAATTCTGCCTCCCTGGGACGTTTGGCAATGTCAGGAGACATGGTTGGTTGTTATAACTGGGAGCGGTAGGGTGCCCCTGGCATCTAGTGGGTGGAGGCCAGGGATGCTGCTGAACATCCTGTGTACACAGGACCCCCCACAAACAAAGCATGATGAGCCCCAAATGTCAGTAGTGGGGAGGTTGAGAAACCCTGCTCTACTGTACTCCAGGCCCACTCGTCTGCAGAGCTTGGCTCTGTCCTGGCTCTCTCCAGGCTACGGGAGAAACTGCGGGTATGAATTCTTCAGTATCCTAGTCTCTGAAAGAATCTTCTACCACTCTTTTTGAATCCCTGGAATCCTGTTTGTTTTCATTGTCTTGGGCCTGCTAAACGGTGCATTCTTTGGGAGGAGACCAGAGTGGCTTTATAGGTGTTTGAGAACTTAAATTCTAGGTCACCATCTTTAGAAAATCTTTCACAGAGCCATGAGGCTTATATTTAGAAGCAAGCAGCAGCCTGGCAGATTGGCATGATTTTTACCAACTGCTCAAAGGCATCCATGGCTTTTAGCTGTGTCTCCCAAAAGAAAATGTCATTGTTTTTTATTCAAGTCATTTAATAGCTCTTTACAAATATTGGCGTATGACAGACCGATTAGAAGCAAAAAACTCTTTACTGGTGGTTGTGATGTGGCTGTTACAGGAGTGTTTGTGCTGTACGCTTTGGTTAAATCTGTTTTAAAACCTGCTTTAAGATTTGCCATATGCAGTTGTGCTTTAATTCTAAGCTCAGAGCTGTGCTGGTTAGTTTCTAGTCGTGTCATGTATTATAAAGTATGTTGTGGTTGTAGAGTTAGCCAGTTTAGCATGTTCCTAATCTGAAAATTAGTGGACTTCGCTAGGAAATGCTATCCCATTTTCCCTTCCCAGCACCCCTTATCTTAGTTAACGTCATAGTATCCTCACTTCTTAAACTAGTTTTTAGAGTAAATAAGGAAAAAAAGCCATTTATTTTTCTTCTAGCTATGTATTGAGAATGACTCAATAAGTGTACAACTTTTTTTAACGGCCAGAGGGTTACTTTTCAAGTGTGTAGAAGGCTCTGTCCATTTCTGTTCACCAAGGTCCTGGTGGTGACCCAACTTTCAGCAAGGGCAATCAATCGCTCATTGCGACTTATTCCCAGAGTTCAGCTGGGACTCAGAAATCTGCATATTCTCTCCTGGTCACAACATTTTTTCTGGAGAGCACTGCTTTTATATCTAGAAGTTCGTTAACTCCTACATTATAGTGGGATATTGAGCTCCATGTGAGCACTGAGATCCACAGACTCATACTGTTGTGAGCTGGGGATGTGGTATGTGATACACTGAACCGAGTCAGAGCATATTGAAATATTTCCTTGCCTCCTTCAGTTCATCACTATTAAAGTGTGTAGGCAGAGAAAACTGATTTACACTTAAAAAAATAATAGTAATAAATAAATAAATAAATAAATGGTTTCTTTAAAAGGGCCTGCAGAAAAGTGTCCTGTTGCTAATCTCCAGGGCCAGAATCTCACAAGAACGTTCTCTCAGAGACTTAAAGAACCATCTTACAAAACAAAAACTTGTAAGTGGTTCTGATTTCTTCATTTTGTATCTTAACCAGCTGAGATATATAGAATATCTTGAGGTGTGACCCATCAGCTGGGTAAAAAATTCCGTCTTCGAAACCATAAGTAAATGCAAGAAAATGAGGCCGTGACAGGGCGAGTCCCTTGTCTGTCTGTCTGTATACACACAATGTGGTAGAAGTAAGGTGGCGAGGAAACTCTGGGCCTGCCGCCCTATCCTATTCTATTCTATTCTATTCTATTCTATTCTATTCTATTCTATTCTATTCTATTCTTTTTTAACTGAATGTACTATAAAAGATCATAGACTTGTGCCAAGTCAGTTACTACGTAAATATTCATTTCTCTTAGTGCTTTGTTGATTCATCAGCGTTAGGCCTGGTCCTGACTCCACCTTTCTCTACTCCAGGCACTGGCCCACCTTTCTGTGTATTTCCTATAGGATATTAAAGATGATCATGACCTACATTGTATCTTCATTCAATAACTGTTCACTCCCAGATTTGAGGGAGTTAGTCTTTTGTTTTGCCAGAAAAAATTTGTAGTAGTCTGCACGTTGGATTTCCAGGGCCAGAGAACTGCGGCAGTGAAACTGGTTTCACTTCTAAGGCCCTCCATTACCCATAAGGTTACGCTCTCTGAACCCCATTTGATCCTCGGGTCGTATTTTGACCCTCCTTTGGAATCTTAAAAAAAAAAAAAATCAGTTTCCATGTTGTATGCAGATTAGAAGTTGCCTTGTTTGCTACTCTTCCAGCACAGAGTATCAGGGAGAAAGAGGCCTTATCTGTTCCTCCAGCCCTTCCGTTTTGACAGACTGCTAAGAATTCCTCAGGACTTCCTTTGGTTTGGGATGTTACTTTCCCAAAAGCCTGATCTGATTCGTTTCAGGCATAGACAAGTTTGTCCTAGTGCCCTGCTTCAGGGCTAATCGGACGAAACCCAGGAATAGAAAAGGTAGATGCCTTGACTTTTGTCCCTGTTGGGGGATTAAAGTGTTTATCGCCAGAGTCGTCAAAAGCTCTAGTTATAAAGCATTCAGAGTTTCAAGAAAAAAAAAAATGAAGCTTTTTCTCTTGGAGAACTTTTAAGTTCTCCACCGTGGCTTAGATTTTCCAAAATGGAAAGCAAAGCTCGTGTGAACTCCATTTTCACTAGAGGTACACAAGTGAGTATAGTCCTCTCAGTCTCTTTCCCTCTCCTTGTTTCCTCCTTGGTCACTGATTGAGTCAGGCTGGAGGGGTAAGCTATGATCGCAAGAAGTGGATTCTCACTGTAAACTTGGATTGATTAACAGAAACAATAAAACCAAACAAAATAGTTGCCCCTAATTCCTATCTCCAAGAATTGCTTTGTGCCATTTCGAATTCAGGTAGTTATTCTGTATATACTTAGAAGACTGTTCTGAGCTTCTTCAATCTCTAGGAAGTTCAAAGGGGGTATCTGGGAAGACACAGGGCAGGGTGACTTCGAGAACCCTACTCATGCATGAAATAAAAAATAGGGATAAGCCAGAATGATGTAACATCCAAATTTGTGGTAGATGAAGAATCAGTGGAAATTCTTAATTGCACAGACTTTATAATCCATAATACAGAGTGTAATTCCATACTTTTTACTGTGGCAAGGGTGTGACGTGGTGTTAACCTTTTTAATTTTTGAATCCAAACTGAATTTAAAGTGTTGAATATTTAAATTCCTCACAAGCTAATTATGAACCATTTGTAAAGTGTTTATATAACTCTTTGTATCATGTGTTGGTACATCTTATCAAGTTTTTTCTGGCATGTATTCCATTCTAAACTTCTGTAAAATTTCTATTGTTGCTGTAAATATTATACAAATATCTATTCCGTGGTAACCTTAATTATCAGCATGAAATGGTCAATTTTTACTGAGCACAATGTATTTTTGAATGGATCTTCCCAAATGTCTTTAATAAAATGCAGATTTTGCACTGACTGATGTGATTGCCAGGCCGTCCCCATCTTGAGCACTGTGGTCCCTCGCTTTTGAACAGCAAGCAGCTCCTTGTTAGTTCCTTCTTTGTAAAGAACTC
Source organism: Prionailurus bengalensis (assembly GCF_016509475.1). Lineage (NCBI taxonomy): Eukaryota > Metazoa > Chordata > Mammalia > Carnivora > Felidae > Prionailurus > Prionailurus bengalensis. The sequence continues at coordinate 15,058,819 of NC_057361.1, forward strand.
ATTTGATTTCAAACGGGGGATAATGGGCCTTTGAAGTTGGAAGCAGTTTAAGGGACAGAAAGTAATGTTAAAGCAGGGCAAATCCTGTTATTTAACGATGATATTCTCTTTTTTTCCGATTTATAAAGCTTTTTTCTCCTCCTGGCATTTTGAAAACTGGTTTCTTTCACACTTCGGTGTTGTGTCGTCTCCTTTGCACATTGCTAGACGCTCGCTTGGTGGTTTGGGAGGATGGGAAGATGTGTGCCTCCTGCTCAGTGTGATGGAGAAAGCAAAGATGAAGGAGCTTGGCAAACTTTTTGCCAGATAGTAAACATTTGGGGCTCTGTGGGCCATAGGTCTCTGACTACTCAACTCTGCCTCCACGCGGCTCTGCCGTCGTGGTGCAAGAGCGGCACAGGCAGTAGACAGAGGAATGAGTCTGGTGTGTTCCAGTGAAACTTTATTTATAAAAACAGGTGGCGGGGGGCAGATATACTGACCATTTTAGGCCCTCGCTTTTGTCTTTGGGCATTTGCTCAGTGGGTCCTATTGTTAATGGGGGAAAGAACTTCACTTGTGTGAGAACATGTATAAATATTCTCCAGTGTTCTTTATCTTTCTAAACAGAGGGTAGGAGCTAAAACCCAGTGATTGGCATTCTTAAAAGCACTGTGTCACCAACTTCTTTACTCCCAAATTTCTCCTTACTGTCCCAGAAAATTGTGGCCTGTGATTTCAACTATAATTTTTATAAAGACTGAGTCAAAGCACGCAGGCCTTATAATTTTTCTGTTTGCAGCACTTACTGTGGCGGGGCACAATGCCAAGGGTTTCACTTTTATTATTACATTCACTTCTCACAGCAGTGCAGTGAAGCGAGTAGTATCCTCAGTTTGTAGACGAGGAGACTGAGGCTGGACTTTACGTTACCTTGCCCCAGGTCCCCTGGCTAGGATTTGAAGCCTAGTGTGCTCGCTGTGAAACCCACGCCCGTAAACAACTAGTAAGCCGTGCAGTTCCGGCATCTCCGTGTGTAGAAAACTGACGTGGGGCTCGTGACATGGAGCAACGCATGTTTCCTCTCATCTCCCGGCGGGTGGTAATTGATTTGACTCGAGAATTCGAGCATTTCATTGAAACAGGTCACTGGAGGTCCAGGGCCCGGTGAAGTGGCTAAGAGCACAGGCTCTGGAGTCCGATTGCCCAAGTAGAATCCTAGCTCCATCACCTAGATCTTGGGTGGCTGTAGGCAAGTTACTTCACTTTTCTGTGCCTCAGTTTCCTTATCTTTAAATGGAAATAATAATAGTACCTACTTCATAGAATTGTGAGGATTTAACAAGATGATAACCTGCAAGGCACTTAATCAGTTCTAGGTAAATATTAGCTAGCTATTTTTTGTGCCTCGGTTGGCAGCCCTTTGAAGTTGAGAAGCAATGTCCCTGAACCTTGACTGCCAGTTCTAGAGAGCTCATTAAGCACTTTACATGTATTTATCCTATTTGATATTTACATCAGCCTTGTAAAATTGTCAGGGTTAAGAAGCACCCAGCTTGGAGCTGTTCTTGGGGTCACGGGAAGCCACAGCCCTTACGGCTAGACATTTGTCAGCAGGCCTTGGCACCCCACGCTCCAGGTAGACAAAAAGATGGGCTTCTGTTAGCACCTGTTCAGAGGCTCACCTTAGGGGTGTAATTTTCTGGCCTCGGACACTGAATTCACAGTGGTACCTTTATTTTGAAATACCTTTGCGTTGTCCAAGTAACCTTCTCCTACACTCCATACCAAAATCAGCTCAGATTTTTGTTTTTCATCTCGGCAACCCTTAATGCTACTTCTTTGTTCATAGCACGTTATTAGTTGTTTAAAACTTTCCTGCAATATGTTATATATATTTTACCGTAATTAAAAAAAAAAAAATCTCCACGGGGCACCTGGGTGGCTCAGTCGGTTAAGCGTCCGACTTTGGCTCAGGTCATGATCTCGCGGTTTGTGAGTTCGAGCCCCGCGTCAGGCTATGTGCTGACGGCTCAGAGCTTGGAGCCTGCTTCCGATTCTGTGTCTCCCTCTCTCTCTGCCCCTCCCCCACTTGTGCTCTGTCTGTCTCTCAAAAACAAATAAGTGTAAAAAAAAAAAAAAATTACAAAAAACAAAAAGAATCTCCTGAAAGTGTAGACCACACTCTAGCATTTGTGAGAATAAAAGTAAACATGTTAACATAAGGTAAAATAATGAGTTTGTGCTACACTATATGTTATTTAATCAAGATTTTTCCCCCACCAAAAAAAAAAAAAAAAAAAAAAAAAATCATACTCCAAACATAGTTCATGTGTTTAATAGCAAGATTCTGTTAGGCTGCAGATGCCCCTCAATAAAAGTTTTGTTTTTATACTTTCTGTTCTAAATTAAATGAAGTAAATAATTAATATGCTGTTATACACAGATTACCTACAGATTAACGTATTATGGATCTCAGTATCTCATTGTTTATTAAATTCTCAAGTATGGAGCGATTTCCGATGTGAAATCTCAGCTGGCTTCTTTGCAGAAATTGACACAGTGATTCTAAAATTGATATGGACATTCAAAGGACTCAGCAGCCCAGACAGCCTTGAAGAAGAACAAAGTTGGAGAGTTAACCTGTTCCAATTTCAAAACTTACTAAAAAGGCTACAGTAATGACAACTGTGTGGTACTGGTATAAAGATAGACCTATAATGGAATAGAATTGAGGATCCAGAAACAAATTCTCACCTTTATGGTTAATTGATTTCTCAAAAAGGATGCCAAGACCATTCAGTGGGGAAAAAGTCTTTTCAACAAATGGTGCTGGGACAACTGGATGTCCACGTGCAGATACTGAAGTTGGACCCCTACCTCATACCATATACAAAAAGTAACCCCAAATAGATCAAAGGTCTAAATGTAAGAAGTAAAACTATAAAACTCTTGAAACATAGGAGTAAATCTTCATGATCGGGATTTGGCAATGGTACCTCAGATATGACACCAAAAACACATGCAACAAAAAAGAATAAATTGGACTTTATCAAAATTTAAAAATGTGTTTCAAAGGACTCCATCAAGAGAGTAAGAAGATAACCTACCGAATAGGAGAAAGTATTTGCAAGTCACGTATCTCCTAAGGGGGTTGTATCTAGAATATTAAAGAGCTCTTACAATTCGTTAATAAAAAGGCCACCTGATTTTTAAATGGGCAAAGGATCGGAAAAGACATTTCTCCAAAGAAGTTATTCAAAAGGCCAGTGAACACATAAAAAAGATGCTTAGCATCATTAGTCCTAGGGAAATGCAAATCAAAAACCAGAGTGATGCTACTTCATACACACCAGGACGGCTCTAGTCAAAAAGATAATAACAAATGTAGAGAACCTGAAACTCTCATATGTTGCTGGTGGGAATGCATAATGGTGTGGCCCCTTTGGAAAATTGTCTGACAGTTCCTAAAAAGGTTAGACGTAGAGTTACCATATGACCCCACCATTCCACTCCTAGGTATATGCCCAAGATAAATAAAAACATATGTCCAAACAAAAACTTGTACACAGGTGTTTATAGCAGCATTATTCACAATAGCCAAAAATGTAGAAACAACCCAAATGTCCATCAACAGATGAACGGATAAATACAATGTGACCTATCCATATAACGGAATGATATTCAGCTATAAGAAGGAATTAAGTGCATGCTGCAACCTGAATGAAACTTGGAAAAACACTATGCTAAGCAAAAGAAGCCAGGCAGAAAATGATCCCATTTATATGAAATGTCCAGAATAGGCAAATCTACTGAGACAGAAAGTCCATCAGTGGTTGCCTAGGGCTGCGGGGACGAGTAGGTTGGGAGGTGATGGTTAATGGGTGCAGGGTTTCTCTGTGGGGTGATGAAATTTTTCTAAAATTGTGATAATGGTTCCTCAACTCTGAGTCTACTAAAAGTCATTGAATTGTACACTTGAAATGGTTGAAATTTGTACGGTATGTGACTTTATCTCATTAAACCTTTACAAAGCAAACATTTCCAACATGAACAATTAGTTGGAGAACCTTTATCACTCACTGCCTCACAGTTTCATTCTTTTCTTCTTTCCTCTTAACCGTACTCGCCTCCTGTGTCTGATGTGACCACTGGAGAGGACCTGAGCTCTTAGGCTACCACCATTTTCTCTGACAATCCGTGTCATGATGAAAGTTCATTCAGCTTTTCAGTAAGGGGCTCTGATGAGGCGTCTGCTCTAAATGGATTTATTCATGTGTCCAAAGGCCAGAGAAGGATTTTTTTCCCCCACCTTGAATTTGATATGTTTGTATTTGAGAGAATACTGAGCAAGGGAAGCATTTTTCCAGGTCCAAGTATACAGTTGGGGGATTAAAAAGATGGTGGGTTAGGGGCACCTGGGTGGCTCAGTCGGTTAAGCGTCTGACTTCAGCTCAGGTCATCATCTCACAGGTCACAAGTTCGGCCCCACATCAGGCTCACTGCTGACCGCGCAGAGCCCGCTTCGGATCCTCTGTCTCCCTCTCTATCTGACCCTTCTCTGCTTGCTCGCGTGCGGATGCATGCTCTCTCCCTCTCTCTCTCTCTCCTCTCTCACTCTTTCAAAATAAACGTTAAAAAAAAAAAAAAAAAAAGGATGGTGGGTTAAATATAGAGCTGTTCTAAGCCCAAAACACCAGGGAAGAGATTTGGGGTTTTTAGGAGGCTTCTCCCTCACAGAGAAGGTGAATGTGATGTCCAGGATCATGTTAGTGTGAGTCTTCACTCGGCTTGGCATTTGAAAACAGAAAGTAACTCAGGAGAAAGCCTCTAGTAGAGGCTGTGCTGTGTCAGGGCCAGGACAGTCTCGGATTCCCCAGTCTTGTCAGAGGGCCCTCATCCCCCAGTTTCACCCCCTCTCAGCTCCTACTTTCATATACCTCCCCTGCCCACTCCCCATGTCATCAGCCTGTCCCCAGGGAAGGGCCTGAAAACTCAGGAGACTGAGACTCTTCCCGAAAGGTCCCAGCTTCATGAGCTCCTCCAGGAGGGGGAAGGCCAGGCCCATGCCAGGCCCGGTCCTTCCCAAGGAGGTTTCAGCCTCAGGAGCAGGCCTGTTTTGTGTGTTGCAAGGCAAGGGGTGAAGTTTAACCGTGGGTCACAAGAAACGTATCCACATCCCTTCTTAGGACTTGCGGTCTGCCCACTTCCTGCAAAGCATGTGGTTAGCTGATGGGCCTCCTCCGTGTAGCCAGTGATCTAGCTCCTGTGCCAACTGGTTTTAAAATGTGAATCCTGTTGAAAAATGGTAGCCCTAGATGAAGGGAAATTCTGGTGTGCTTCGATCATGTGGGGTTCCTAAATACAGAGAAACTTTGCTACTTACACATGCAGTCCGTCCCATGTATTTACCCAAATAGTGACCACAGACTGGAAAACTTTGCTAGAATGGATATGTATGTGATAAGAGCTTTTGTGGCTCCACAGTCCTTGTGTGCGTGGGGGTGAAGGCGCAGAGCAGGGGAGGCCCTCCTACCTGGGGCGATGGTGCCAGCCTCCAGGAGACCAGGACACAGGCTCCCGACTATGCCTTTCGGCCCCCCAGTCACCCCAAATCCTTTCCGTCTGCATACACGGTGCTCTAAAGTTGTGAGAGGCCCTAATTTGGTGAAAACCCCGGAGAGACCGCAAGCCTGCTACCCATTTGCGTTCAAATCGAGGTTTTATGAAACTTCTGTTCCTGTTTTCAGGGTGGTGAAGCAAAAGGGTTTTTAAATTATCTGGGCTCCTTTGTGTTCCCTGAGACCACACCTTTCACACTGTCAGGCCAAACACAAAAACCCGAGAGCAGAAAATTACCCCTGCTACTTAGGCTTTTGATGAACATTGTCTTTAGGGACATTTTCTTTGTTCTTATTTTCTTTGGCCCTGAGTGGGGAATGAGTTCATTTTTCTTTCTCTCTCATTGACATTGGAAACTATGTCTTAAAAAAAAGAAATTATTTCTGCCCAGCTCTGCATTGAAAAGAGCTTGTAAAATTCAGCCGTTTGTCACCCTGTTCAAGCCCTGGTCGCGTCAATGTTCCCCTACGGGCTGCTCTGCGCCCTCCGCCCCACCTGGCAGGCGCCGAGCTGAAGGAGGCGTCACGCACACTTGCTGACGCACTCCAACAGCTCCATCCGGATGGCAATGCGGACGTGCCAGCCCAGTGGGATCAGCCGGATGAAGCGGGAAATGATGGGGGGCCGCAGGAGGTTCTGGACCGTGGAGGTTCGGTCTGAGTTGCCGTAGAAGACCTAAAGAGAGAGGAAATCTTATCACTATCACATCAGGGGAGGGAAAAGGAAGAACAATTCCTATCTGAAGCTGGCCCCAAATTTGAAGTCTGGGAAATCTCAGAAAGTGGTCAAAGGTCAGAGAATTGCATATGCCCGAAATCTGAACTTGTGTGTTAGTGCCTGCATGTTCTAGGCATCTCCGAGTGATTCTCTGGGGACATCTAGAGCTTCCCCAGCCAGTATGGGAGCATTAGCCACACGTGGCTATTTAAATTTAAATGCATTAAAATTAGATAACAATTTCCTTCCTCAGCCGCGCTGATGATGGCTCCTGTGCTCAATAGCTGTGTGTGATTAGTGGCTTCCATATTGGACAGTGCAGATCCTAACATTTCCATTGTCACAGAAGGTTCTATTGGATGGCACTGATGGAAAATGCCTCTTGATTCTCATCACCAATTCTGTGTTCTGATTCTTTGCATTTTGACCAATTTTGAAAAGGACCGCATTGCACTTACAGGAGGAATGTTCTTCTGTTCCAAAGGGATCCAAAGTGAGGCTCGAGTAAAAACTGGTGAGCTGGCCCTGAAGTTGTGAGCCAAAGGTTAAGTGTGTATCTCTACCTCCATACCAATGGCAAATACTTTTTAGACTTGGAAGACTGCTTTTAGAAAAGAAAAGACATAAAAACTAGAGGGAAGATTCTGGAAGGGGGAGTGCAGTACCCAAAGTAGGGAGGAAAAGGTTCTGCTTCGTGTGTTTTGGGATGCAGCATAGCATGATGCAGTGGCCCTGATGGAAAAAGGTGCTGTGGCTGTTCGGCTGCGTTTCCAAAGAAATCATTCTTGGCAGTCTTTCTAGAGTCGTAGAGCTCTGCCTGATGACACTGGAGCGTTTCATTTCTTTCTGGGATTATCTCCTGCAAAAAATCTGGCTGCCACTTTGGCCTCATCTATCTAGAAAACAAGAAGGACCTCGTGTGCCATGATCTTGCCTTTCTTCCCAATAGCAACATCCCACATCCCCTTCTCTCTGCCGTTTGCCCTTGAATCTATTCAAGTTGGGACAGGTGAAGAGGGAGGTTGGAACAGGCTCCTGCAGATTGCCCAAGTGCCTGAGTGGAGTACCTCTTTGCAAAGAACCGTCAAGGCCTTCAGAAATGCAGGCAGGACTTGAAAATGAATTCTCCGTTTCTTTTTGAAAAGCCAGCTAACAAGATCAAAAATGAAATAAAATGTCTAAGTATCAAGATGGTTTCTCCTATTGTATTCAAACTCCTTGAAATCTCAACCCGTGGCTGTCTTGCTGTACAACTTGTCATCACAGGGTACAAAGCCTTCTGATTTTCAGCCACACGTGTCTGCTTAATCTGATTGTCCAAATTAGCCTCAGAAGTCCTTACTCTCAGGCAAAAGGACAGTTAACGGTTCCAAACAGCTAGTGAGTTTTTAATTCATTGCAAATAGACATTATATATATAAAATATTGGTCATATATATATATATAGATACACACTTAATCAAGAGCCTACTGTGAACAAGACTTGGGGCTTGGCCTTTAGAGGTTAGTAGGATATAAAATTGCTCAAAGGTTCAAGTTCCTCTGTGTCTTCATTGCTGGAGTCATTTTAATCATTTACATAGTTCAGTGGCTAACTTGCTGGATTGTCCAGATCTTCCTGGAAGTCAGTCTCAATGGTAAGGAGAGGCCATATCTACATAAATGGACAAGGGCCTAGCCACATCAATAATAGGTCAAGTCACATGTATGCAGCAAAGTGTTCAATGGCTCACGGAGTTTGGAATAGTCCAAATGGCCAGTTTTGTTTTTTTTTTTAATTTTTTTTTTTCAACGTTTATTTATTTTTGGGACAGAGAGAGACAGAGCATGAATGGGGGAGGGGCAGAGAGAGAGGGAGACACAGAATCGGAAACAGGCTCCAGGCTCTGAGCCATCATCAGCCCAGAGCCTGACGCGGGGCTCGAACTCACAGACCGCGAGATCGTGACCTGGCTGAAGTCGGACGCTTAACCGACTGCGCCACCCAGGCGCCCCTAAATGGCCAGTTTTGATCATTTGAGCAACTATAAGCTGGTAGGAGAATTCAAACAAAGATTTCTTTTGCATGCAAGAGTGGTGCTCACTCACAAACTGCTGGGCATCCAGGATACAGCAAGAAAAGACCCTGCCCTGTCAGAGAGTAGACCATGTTGTGGGGAAGAAGCATGGATGACTTCCCTTGCCATGGAGTCAGTGGCGTGACAGGGCAGGAACGGGAGGGAAGTCCCAGAGAGTATGAGCTAAAGGTGGTTTGGGGTAAGTCCAACTTACCCGGTTGTTTCCTGTCTGGTCCTTATAGTAAATCCAGTTCAGGTTCTCATCGGTCCTGTACTGCACGCTGTACTTGGTCATCCACTCATCAATGTCACAGCGCCCCTGGGTGAGGATCCCTGAAATCACCTTGACCTCCTTCAGATCTATCTCTAGCCACTGGCTGCTGTCCTGGTACTTGGACAGCCAGGCGCACCTGCCAGGAACACAGCAAATCACCAGGAGCCCTTTCCTATGAGAGCCTCCAAAGAGCTGAGAGGCACGGCCCTTTGAGGGGTCGCCAGTGCCTAAAGAACCCCTGCAACGCGCGGGCAGTCTGAGCTGCAATCTGTTAAGCACCAAAAGGCCTGTCTCCAAGAAGTGTGCAGCCTCTGTCATACTTGTATCATTCTCTTTCTCCCAGCATCTCCACTGACCAAAGAACAATGGCCAGATTGAACTGATCTGTCAAAGAAGTGCCTTTGAGTGTTGCTGAAATCACCTTTGGGGTGTGGTTGAGTATGTCTGTCTTCAAATCATGAAAATGCATGGTTTTTGCACCCACCAGCTCCCTTCCCTTTTCATTAGTCTCTCCTGATGTCTCTTTCTCCATGAGTCTCACCCCAATTTCAGTCCCTTTATACATATTTGCGTCTCCTTCCAGTGCTGTCATTCATGGCTTTCAGAGAGTGTCTCCCATGTGCAGAACACTGATCCAAGTGGCTCTGGAAGAGCTTTTGGCAATTATAAAGCAAACCAACCAGTGAGGGAACTGATTTGTTTTTTAGCTATGTCTCTCATGAATTGTGGAAACCTATAATTTCCCCTTTGAGGTTTTTATTTACTTTTTGCATATTAATTAGCTTCTCGGGACTCAGTCCTTGGCTGCCTTCTCTTCTAATTCCAGACTTGCTCCTTGCGTGGCTCTTGAAATCTTAACTTCCATCCCAGACCTTTTCTAAATCCCGAAACCTGAGAATCATTTGCTGTCTAGACAACTTCTAGGTGCTGTACAGCATCCCCAAAGAAACATGTCCAAGAGTAAACTCCTAATTGTCTCCAGCCCCTCCTTCCAATATTCATCTTTCAGAATGCTACCCCCATCCTCTGGGGTGTTCATGCCAGCGATCCGAGAGAGATCTTTGTCCCTTTCTCTTTTTTGCCTCAAACATCCAATCCGTCTATTGACTCCATCTCAAGTGTTTCTCAAAGTCATTTACTTTTCTCCATTTCACTGGCACTGCCCTGACCCACATCATCCTCAATTCTTGCCTGGATTGCTACTTTAGCTCACCTCACTAATTACTTCCCCCAACTAAACAGTTCTCCTCACAAGAGCCAGATTTTTCTTTTTTCTTTTCTTTTCTTTTTTTCTTTTTTCTTTTATTTGAGAGAGACAGAGCGCACATGTGCAAGGGAGAGGGGCAGAGAGAGAGAGAGAGAATCTTAAGCAGGCGGCCTGCTGAGCATGGCTTCCGACATGGGGCTTGATCCCACAACCCTGGGATCATGACCTGAGCTGAAACCAAGAGTTGGATGCACAACTGACTGAGCCACCTTGGCGCCCTGAGCCGGAATTTTCTTACAACACAAATCTTACTGTGGTATTCCCCAGCTTTAAATCTTTCACTGCTAGAGTCTGCTAATTGTCCCCCAGTATCCTCTTCCCGTCTTCTTTTAGCAATAGAACACCATCACCACCACCACCACCACCATGTTTTATCTGGGCAAACAGCCACCCAGAAAAGTTCATATTTCCCAGTCTCCTTTGCAGCTAGGTGGGACAACCTGACTAAATTCTGATTGGTGAGATGTGGGCAGAAGTAGCCAATAGGATTATGCTTGTGCACTCTGCTCCTCTTTTCTCCCCCCTGGCTAGAATGTGATGTGCTAGTGGAAGTTAGGGTAGCCATTTTGGGCCCTGAGATGGCAGCTTCATGTGAAGGATGACAGAAGAAGGTAGAAAGAATCTGGACCCCTGATACCATCAGCCGTCATAACAATGAAACTACATGGCCTAATGAAACTTTTAGATGACCAAGAAATCAACCTTTATGTTATTTAAGTTTCTGTACTTTGGGGTTCTTTGTTACAGCAGTACAAACTTGTACTCTAACTAATGCACATTCTGGGTCCTCTCATTATGCCTAAAATAGTGACCATTATTCTTCACGTGACTTCACGATCTGAGATCTGACTTCTGCCTACCAGAGCTCTGGCCTTATCTCACTTGTGCCCTAACTTTGCTGACCTTTACCATCCCCATCCGTGCCCTTCACCATCCCCATCCGTGCCCTTCAGGTAGAGTCCCTCTCCCCATCTAAACTGTGTGCTTCTTGAAGGCCAGGACCTCCGCCACCTTGCCCACAGTCCTCAGCACACGGAAGGCACTCAGTCAATATTTGTTGAATAAATAAATGCATTCTGCCATTTTTTTTCTTACAGAGACCTACATTTTTCAAATCACATGAGAAAAACCGCCTGAGCCACCTGCCCTGCTTACCCAAAGCCTTGACTGTTGAGCCGGGCCTTGTTAGCGGTCCACGAGGAATACCAGCCCACGTACTGCTCCAGGTTGGAGCAGGTGATCTGGTCTGGTGTAACTTCTCCCGATTCGAAACCCAGGGGCTTATGATATGGGCATTCTGGAAAGGGAAAAACAACGCACCTCAAAACACTCATATCACATCGCAACACTCCACAAACCCGACATGACTGACATGCCAAGTCAGACCGTCTCCTTCGTGCTTTGGTAGGTGGAGAATGTTTTGCTCGTCAGCACACTCCACAATGGGTCTTCAACTTATTCGCTGCTCTTATGAGAGAGAGTGAAGATGAAGTCAAAGGATTGCCATAGAGACTCAACCTTCGCAAAAGCAGAGGAAAGGGGCTCTATGGCAACCTGAGGTGGGGGAGGGAGGGAGGGAGAAATACTTCACCTCCTCCACAAACTTAGACATTTGCAAAACCAAGAGGTTCCCAGGGAAATATCATAGTTAAATGCCGTACTCTTTATTTTCCTCATTAACACACTTTTAGCCGTCCGGCGTGATGACGTCAGGGGCCCCAGCTGTCTTCGGGCAGCATATGATGCTAATTATAGGAACAAAGCAATGGTCAGAGGCAAGAAGGGCAATTATATACTGAGACTGACTTCTCGCTCGTAAAGTGCCGTCTTCTCACTAGTCTGATGAATAAAAAAAGGTGTGTGGTGGGGGGGGGGTGTGAAATGTACCTGAGTGACTATTGAATAAGGTACAATTGAAAGGAACTGTTTTTTTTCCAAATAAGAATAGCCAAAGCTGGTTCTTACGTGTCAACCGTCGGCTGCTTCTCACGTATTTCTAAACACATTTAGTGTTGGGTTACCTGGTCACAGACTTCCGCCGATTGCCAGCCCAGCATCCGTTCTCCCCTTGTTTTTGACTAAAGAACCCTAACTTTGTCAGGCAGCAATGTAGGCGCTAGAAAAAATCTTTCCCGGCCTCTTTCGCGGTTAGAAGCGACCACGTGATACAATTTCTGACCACTGAGATATACGACGATGTCTGCTGGGGATTTCTGATCCGTTTTTGCTCACCCCTTTTTTCTTCCCGTTGCCTAGAAAGAAGACCTGATGGCTGGCGCATTGGCTTCTTGCACGACGGGGGTAAGGCCAAAAGAAGCGCCGAGACCTCAGCCCTGATATCCTTAAGCAACTCCCTACCCCTACTCTTTTTACTACAGGAGTCAAAACAAAAGTAATTCACTAAGCCACTCTTCAGGGGATCCCTTATTGACAACCAAACACAAGTCTAGCTATATTTCTGTAAAAAACCAATGGTAAATTTACACATTCTCTTAGTTTTCCGATTGTGAAGAATAAACTTCAAGTAAGTGAAATTATTTTTTGTCCATGTGTAAATCTGAGTTCAGATCAAAGAGCTGAACATGCTGACTGGGGCATCATCCCTTTCCAACAGTGAAACCAGTGCTGGGGTCTTTCTGGAGGATAGCTTCCAAAAGTCACTAAAATTGAACGAAGCATGCAAAAGCTTGAATGCCATGCATCCTGAGACCAGAATGCCCGCAGAGGCAGTCATGCCCTGTCCTCAGAGAGTGAAGACAGAAAGACAGCTTCAGGCCTCTGACCAGGGAGGCTTCACTGCCTTTCTGCCTGATGCACTAAAGGAAAAGGTCCAACCTCCACCATTAGTTGCAGCTCAGTGGGGCTGGAAGTGAGGGGACAGCACTTGTGGTTTATCAAGTCCCCAAGGCTGATGGAGCCTACTAAAATCACGGGAATTCCTGGGAGAGAGGACAGGAGTGATTCACGGGCCCCTCAATCATGCCTTGTGCGGTCAAATCGTCAGGAGGGCTTGTTAAGGATGCAGTTTTCAGTATCCCACCCCCAGAGCAGCCTCATCTTTAACAAGCACACTTTCAAAGCACACTGGGGAAACTTTGGCCTGTGAGAGAAGGCATTTGTCAGTTGGCAGGTTCAGGGGCCTGGTGCCCATGGCCTTGGGGGCCCCTCTACCTCCTCAATTTCCCTCCGACTTGGAGGACAAGCCCATGCCACCAGAAGGTGGGCCAAGGCCCCAGCATCAGAAAGCTGGTTTTCAGTTGGGCCCAAGGTTGTCACTTAAATGCTAACTGTGGGTGTCTCTAAGGCCCCTCCTTCTTGAACCTTCCTTTTCTTGCTCCAGGGCCACCAGCTTGGAGGGAAGGAGCAGAGGGGAAGGAAAAGCAGAGAGGAAGGAAAAGTCCACTCCTGATGGCTTTATTCTTGGCATTTTGCTCTTTCTGTGTCTTTCCCTTCAATCTCTTTTGCCATTTCTTTCCGATTTGCCCATCTAACGGTTAAGAGTGGAAACCTAGGGAGACGAAGCCAGTGGCAGTGGCCTTGGAGGCTGGTGAGGGCTTGTCCAGACACGGACCCTGCCCACACTCTCCAGGAAAGTGATGATCTCACCATCCCCATGGCTTTTGCCTGGCGTCTGGGAGTCAGTGCCTGATTCCCAGGTCCCAAGCCTTATCCCATTGTCCATTTTCCAGGTGAACAGTTCCACCCGGGTGACCCAAAGATGCTTCACACCCACATGTTCCAAACTGTACCCTTCAGTATCCAAGCCCCAAGCCTGCCCCTGTACAGTGCTCCTGTCAGGTATTGGTGCCTCTAGCTACCCAGCTGCTAACCCAGAAACCAGTGGTGTGGCCCAGGGCACAAAGCAGAGACTCTCTGATGGGTCTCAACCTGGGTATCATTGCGGGGGGGGGGAGTTACAGAAGTGCTAATGTTGGGGTCACTCCCTCAGAGATTCTGACGTCATTGGTCTGGGGTAGGACCCGGGTGAGGGGTAGAGCTACAAGTGATTGTAATGGGCAGCCAAGGTCAAGAATGTCTGTCTAGAGTCAGTGTGAGCTGGGATCGGATCCCCATCTCTGTGTGAGCTTAGGCAAGCTGCTTAACCTTTCTGGATCTCAATTTCCTTATCTGTGAAAGGGGACCCACAGCAGTACCTGCCTCCACGATGTCGCTGGCCAAGAGCAACAGATTCTATCGGTGTAATAGGGTGAATGGGTGAATTCGTGGGAATACATTGATGTCTTCTTGAGTTTTTCATGTTTGTCTTTCTGGCGAAGACTCACCCGGGAAGAAATCTAACTCCCCCCCTCCCACTCTGCCCTGCCCCCATCATCCCCTGTACATCTCCCCAAGAAAGAGGGTTCCTAAGGGTTGGGGCTCTTCTTGGGTTTGTGTGTGCACGTGTTCATGTGTGTGTGTGTGTGTGATTTGAGAGAGGAGAGGCTGTAAACCACATAGCATCTCTCAGATTTATGGATTTGGAAGGTCTAGGTGCCAACAGGAATTAGCTGATTGTGCTACAGGAGGGGACTGGAGAATCTGGGCTTTGGCCCTTTTGGGGGAAAGGGGCGTGCCCATGGTAGGGGCCTGAGCTCAGCAGGGACATGCTTCCTCTGAGGGGGCTGGACCACAGATGGGGCCAGGGAGCCCTGAGCTCTGGACACCCTCAGGAAATTTGGGAAGGTCCCCGGGACTGAGCTGAGCTTGGTTCAGAGGGAGAAGACCCCCCAGTAAGGTGTTGGCCTTCAAGTGGGGCTGTGGGCCAGGCAGGGAGCCTGCCACCTGGCCTGAGCCTGAGCCTGAGCCTGAGTCTGCGCCCTGCCCCCAGGCAGCCCTTGCAAACCCATGGGAGTTTGATGCAGTCCAAGGAGAGAGGAAGGACCTTTAACAGTCCTGTCTTCAGACTCCTCGCTAGCCATGAGGAGGACTCAAACTGGAGTTATTTAAACTCGGAAAAATAGAAAATGTGGCATTTCTCACGCTCTATGGACTGTGGGGTCAATTGCAGTCAAGTTATGTTATTGTTTTGCCCGACTCCTCCTTTCCCCTCTCCTCCTCCTTCCACGGTCCTGGCTGGGCTCCCTTTGGGTCCTCATGCAGGCCTGGAGGCCTTCCATTGAGGCTGTTCCCTCTGCCTGTGACACTCCCGTCCCCTCTCTTCCCCCTTCACCCGGCCAACTCTGCTCATCCTTCAGATCTCTGCCAGCCACCCTGTTCCTCTCACTTATTCCCCATCCTTGTCATTATTTATCAGCTCCTCTGGGCTCTCTGGCTCACCATTGTATCCTCTGAGCTGAGCAGAATGCCTGCACATGCTAAGCACTCGATAGTTATTGACTGGATGGTGAATGAAGGGATAAACACAGATTATCGCCCGTCTCAGGTGGCCTCTAGGAGCAAGCAGAGAAGACAGCAGAAACAGGAAGCGGAAAGCTCAGGGAGGAAATCGAGGTCGCCCGGCCCAGAGAACACCTACTGCTCTAAGCCATAGGAAACTGTCAATTGAGTATAAACTAGGATTAAACGGCACGAATAATGTTGCTGGAGGAATTAAGGGGATCCTCGTCAGACTTACACGGAATATGTCCTTCCCACGTTTTCTGCCCAATGCCAGTTTGTTAGGGTAGCTATGAAGCCTGTTGGTATGCTCATCTTAAGTAGAAAAAGAACGTTTGTACATTCATTTTAAGGAGAAACCTACATCGTGTGTGGTACAAGTGGATAAAGCACGGATGTTACGTGGATAAAGGCATGTTCATAATGCGCTGCGAATCCAGACTATACGTAGCATACTAGCCTTTCTTATTCAGTAGATAATCTCGCGGTCGGGAGGCGTGAAAGCCAGACATGGTTATAAAGAACATTTACCTAGAGAAACACAAGGGAAGTTCAGGGACGTTCTTGACAAGAGAGACATGAATATTAACATGCACACGTATTAGGCTTGAACCTATATAACAATGTAGTGGAACATAGAATAATGTTTATAGAATGGAGTAGAAACTCGAAGATAATATAGAGGTATAAAATCTAGAGTAAAGGCAAAGCATTCATGAATCACTGGATTTCTTAGGCTTGGATACTTTCCCTACCCTATTCTTTCCCCTCCGAGGGCCAAGGTGATCTTAGCTAACTGTGGAGGACAGACCTTTTAGTCGTTTTGATAGTGTTAAGATGAAGATTAAGGAGGCCAGAATGCACCTTCTCCTCTGTGGGTGGGACCACTAGACAGTAGCAGCCAGTGTGCACCCGAGAGTACCTCCGGGCAGCTCCCAGTGACCTTCCCTCCCGTCCTTCTGTATCTTATAGGCTCTTCTTCCCCCCTAAGGCGGCCTGTGATGGAAGCAGTGAGTCTCAGGATCCAGAGAGACCAAGCAGCGTTCTTAAGATTCCATTGAGGACCCGAGGCACTGATGGGCGTCTAGTCCTGCTGCCCTGAACCATCTCTTTCATGGAAAAAAACCAATTCACGCCAATGAATCAACCGTGTAACCCTTAGGTTGTGTTTGTTTCTTCCCGGAAATGTCTGTGCCATTAAAAAATAAAATGAGAGGAAAAACAAACAGAAGATGGTGGGGAGTGGAGAACACGTAAACTAAAAGAATTTCCGATTTCAGAACTTCGAGTGCACGGCAACTGTTTAGGGGAGAGAGCTTGGGGGACCCCGGTTGACTTCACATTCCCCAAACACACAGCCCTCCTCAACTTCACAGTTGATTGGGTCAATCTGCATAAATAATCTCTTTTCAAGTTGGTGGGTTTTTTTAGAACTCGGAATGGAGTTCCAGTAAGGTCTTCGTGTCTCTAGTGAAGAGAACGTTTGTTTCCACTGCATGGGAAACTCCTTCAGGGAGAAGATAATGCCTTCTTTTTTTTTTTTTTTTTTGCCTCCCCATCAGTGCCTGGCACATAATAGACACATGATGAGAAAGGGTGGAACTGAATTTTAAATGGATTATTAAGGAGGGTGCTTCAATATTGACTGGGCAGACCACACCAGTATATAATGGTTGCAGGAGCTCCTGCCGCGGAGCACAGTGGGGCATCCAGTAGAAGCCCACCAGACTGCACAGCACTTGCTGCTTTCCTCATGACAGGGGCCCCACTGTTCCTTTCCGATAGACTGAATTCACAAACCACTTCCTACCCCTTCAGTAAATAGGGAAGGGGAGGCAGCAAAGGCCTTGGGAGACTCTCCGCTGCCTCCCCCACAATATGCTATTTTAATGCAAATTTAATGAAATAATGAAGAGAAGCTCGCACACGCGCACACACACACTGTCTCTAGCGGAGCTATTATTAGGTGATTATGTACCCTGCAGAGGGTAACGAGCACAGTTTCGAGCAAAAGAGGCTCTGAGCCGTGCAAAGCACTGAGTGTTGCAAGGATTTTCTGGGCCCCCAAGTCCCTGAAAGTCAGAGTGTGAGCTCTCAGGAGGCAGGAAACTGTGGCCCTTAAACCAAATGTGGCTCACCGCCCGTTTTTGTAAATAAAGTTTTATTGGAACACAGCCACACGCATGTATTTACATATTGCCAGCGGCTGCTTTCCTACTACAAAGGCAGAATTGAGGAGTCGGGACCCTAGGGCCTGCAAAGCCACAAATATTTAGCATCTGGTCCTTTACAAAGTTTGCTGGCAGGAACCTTACAGGAAGACGCTTGTATTAGCCAGGAAGGGCTATGTTAGGCTGCAGAACAAATTGTCTTGGAAATTTCAGAGGCTTAACACGACAGCGGTTTATTTTTCACTCAGGTGACTTGTCCGTTATGGGTTGGCAGGGTTTCTGCTCCATTCAATTTCCTGGGACCCACACTGGAGGAGGAACCATTTCTCAAGCAGGGAAGGGAAAGCCGGAGAGTCAAGTACCAGCCCTTAAATGTTCATTTTGGAAGGGACGCGGCTCGCTTCGGCCGGAGCCACTCTAAAGGGGGTGGAACGTGGGGGAGAACATGGTTGTTCGCTGAGCAGTAAACCCTCGGGCACAGTACTATTACCTCCCTTTGACAGAAAAAGACCCAAGGGGGAGTCCCAGAGCTAAGAAGGGAGGCAGGCAGGATTCCAGCTCTGGACTCTCTGACTCAAAAGGCTGTCCTCTTCTCAGAACGCCCTGCCTCCTACCACTGACTTATTTTCACAAATTCCATTAGTCCATTTCATTGAAAATAGGCGCCATCTCACCGTCTCACCCAGGCCAGGGAGAGAGGCAGGAAGCTGTTTCTGAACAATGACATCCGTGTGGTATGTTGGAGCAGTGGCCGTTGTGGGATTTGAAGTTCGGAGGCCAACTGCGGGAAACCCAGAGCCTAGCGTGCCGGGGGGTTAACTCGGCCAGGCGGAAAGGAAAAGGAGAAACAACGTTCCCCAGGACACCGCGAGGATCCGGTGCCCTAAGCAGAGGAGACACTCACCCGGAATGCAGTCTAAGGAGGTGGCGCCAGCAGACCAGAGGGCATTGGCACCTCCTTGGCAATCGCATTTGCATGCTTTGTGGTACCAGGGGTCCTCACCCTCATCCTGCGGGAAGCCAGAGGGGAAGGAGTGTCAGAAAAGTCACAGGCAGGGCCGCCTGGGGGGCTCAGTCGGTTAAGCATCTGACTTTGGCTCAGGTCATGATCTCACGGTCTGTGAGTTCGAGCCCCGCGTCGGACTCTGTGCTGACAGCTCGGAGCCTGGAGCCTGCTTCCGATTCTGTGTCTCCCTCTTTCTGTAACCCCTTCCCCGCTTGTGCTCTGTCTCTCTCTCGAGAATAAATAAACATTTAAAAAATTATAAAAATACAGAGAATGCTCCAGGTATGAAAATTTCAGGGGAAAGAAAGAAAGATCACAGGCAAAGGCAACCGTGGCCAGAGCCACTGGAAGAGTTTGTGTTCAAGAACATTGCTCATTCATTACCTGTATTCTGTGGCCGCTTTTGCACAAGAGCAGCACAACCGGCATACTAATCCAGGCTTAAGACATACAGTTGCCACTCATCTTTGAGTCCAGATAAACAAATGTCCGCCACTGTGGATGGACAGCTAATGATCTCACAGACGCACCACGTGGGGAGCACCGCTCACCCCATTATAGTTACCTTCAGGGTTTGGGGGCGGGGCCCGGTTCAAGGTCAGGCTGCTTACTTCTGGAGGTCCCTTTTAGGGATCGGTTTTAAAAGGTAATGGATTCATGATCACACCGCCTGAATTAAGACCTGGTTCACTTGCATTCTCTCATTAAAACACCAATCTTGAACTTGCCCAGATAAAATAGGCTCTTGCCACCACCAGAATAAAGTACCTTTAAAAAGTACCTTTAAAAAAAAAAAAAAGGATAATCCTAAACATTATTTTGAGCTAGGAAAATCTTTAAGAACAGTATCCATGTAAATCCCAGCCTTCTTACTGTAACATACCTCAGTAGACGACAGTCCCAGTGTGGCTAAGCAAAAGGACAAGAGAGGAGAAAATCAGGTTAAAAGAAGAAACAAATTCAACAAGGAGAAGTGAAATGAAAATAGTCACATAAAAGTTAACAAAGCCCCTTCGGGAAGAAGTCAAACTAAGTAAATATATATGTCAGGAAAAACATCCACAGATCCTGAGAAACCAGGGGCAGTAAAATTAAACAGAGAAGGATCATTATTATTATTTTTTAGGTAAACTCTACCCCCAACACGCGGCTTGAACTCAAGACCCCGAGATCAAGAGTCACATGCTCTATCGATTGAGCCAGCCAGGTGCCTGTATTATTTTCATTCTTTATAGAATTTTGGAAAATAATGTAGCAAAGGGGGTGGGGAAGCACCCATATTTCTTATCACCAAAGGCAACACTGTTGACATTTTCATATCAATCTTTCCAGTCTTTTTTCTATGTGTGTTTTTTAAAACGTACTTGAGAACCTAGTATTTAAACAATGTTTACAATTTACATTGTTAAATTTGACATTAAGTGCTACCTTCTTCCTTTACTTACTTCTTCTTCATCAGCAGCAGCAGCAACAGGATCCCTAGGGTCTGCCTTATGTGCCAGTCAGGAGCTGATTCCTAGTCCCCCCCCACCCCGCACCCCCGCACTTGACACATTTAGGTTATTTAGGATTAACAAATTGTTTAGAAAATCTTGTTAAGGTTTGTCTGTAATGTACTGGAAATATCAAACCACAAAGTGTATAAATACTGTATAATTAATGTGGGAAAACGATGTCAAATTTAACATAAAACTAACATATAAAGTATCTTTATAGAAGTACGAATAAAGAGAATGAATGCACAATTTACAATTTTTAAATTTTTTAAAATTTCTTTTTGAGACAGAGACAGAGCATGAGCAGGGGAGGGTCAGAGAGAGGGAGACACAGAATCCGAAGCAGGCTCCAGGCTCTGAGCTGTCAGCACAGAGCCCAACGCGGGTCTAGAACCCACAAACCATGAGATCATGACCCGAGCTAAGTCGGACGCTTAAGAGTGAGTGCCCTGAATGCACAATTTAATAGGAAAAGAGTTTGTATACATTAGCATAAACTGATTGTTTAAACTCTGCTGCCCAATGCATAAGCACTAGTCCCATGAAGCTACTTGCGTTCAAATTAATTAAAATTAATAAAATTAAACATTCAATTCCTCGGTCACACCAGCCACATTTCAGTGCTTCCTGGCCACATGTGGCTAGTGGCTGATGTACCGGAGAGCACAGGTACAGAACATTTTCATCACAGCAGAAGATTCCATTAGGCAGTGCTTGCTAAAGTACCAAAGCTCCGTTTTCCATTTTCAACAAAATGGATATCTTCATTTCTTTTCTGATTACAAAAGCAGCACATACCTATTATAAAAATCTTGACCAAAACTGGAGTGTAGGCAATAGGAAATAAAAGTCCCTCAACCACTTTCCTATCTAAAAGTTGAATCTTATGCCCCCCACCCCCGTGCGCGCGCGCGCGCACACACACACACACACACACACACCCCTTTCAGATTGTTACTGAGAGTAATGGTCTCATCTTTTGTATCACAATTATAAAAGCTATCTTTTTCAAACTGTGCCTTCATTTAAATAATACATGTTTACTTCTTCTGCAAACCCCTTTTTTTTGTGTCCACTGTGAGCCTGGCACTGCCCCAGGGCCTGGGCCTTCTGAAATAGAAGCCTTGCTCTCTGCCCACAAGGGGCTTGAGGACCCATGAGAAGACACTGGATGATGCACACGGTGAGCACTCCACTGGGTTCTGCATAGGCTGCAATGGGAGTTAAGGGGAACATATGTTTTAGTCAGAGCAGTTGAGGGCTACCCCTCCTCTGCGGCCCCAAACTGCTGTCTCTCCTGGGCCCTCGTACACCGGTTATTCATTCCTAGAGATTCCTTGGCCTACCTGCTATGGGCAGAATTAATCCTCTCAGATAGCAATGAAGGTTAGGAGCGCCATCTTGGTTGGAGGCCAAGCCCTGTGCTAGCAAAAGAAGTTACCAACGACTTCTTATTTTCGTACCCAATGGACTCTTTCCAACACTGACCTTATGTCTTCATGCTCCAATATGCTCTCGGTCCCTTCCTTCTTCCTTTAGCTTCCATCACACAGTTCACCTGGTGCTCCCATCACTCTAAATACCCTTGTCAGTCTTCTCTGAGAGCTCTGCTTCTTCTACCCGCCTCATAAATGTTGCTAAACCCAAGATTACAATTCTTGCTTTGAATGGCTTACCGGGCATCTCCCCATAGGTGTCTCTTCCTACCTAAACTTGGACACAACCAAGTCTTGACAAGGTCATGGAGCAACCTGCACTCTCCTGTGCTGCTGGTGGGGATGTAAGTTGGTCTACCTTCTTTGAAAAACTACGTGGCAGCCTATAGGAAGGTTGAATGTATATGCGCCCTAGGACCCAGCAGTTCTGCTCCTAAGTACCCACCAGAAACGCGTGCATATGTTCTCCAACTAACCAAAACCTGTGCTGGATTCCTCACAGCAGCAGTCTTTGTAGTAACCCCAAATCGGAAACACCCGCATGCCCATCAAGAGTAGAATGGGTACACGTGGCAAATTCATACAGTGGGCCACCACATTGCAGGGCTGAGTGGAGGGTCCCTTGCTCAAGTGGACACACCATAGGGGTCCATTTAAAAGTAATCTATGCCATTAGACGTCAGGGTCTTGGTCACATCTGGCGTGGGGAGCAGCAAGGTGAAAGCCCACGGTTGCCAGTCGGGGGCTGGCAATATTCTGCTATTTGATCTGAGTGCGGTCATACGGGTGTGTTCGACAGTGACAATTCACTGGGCTGTACTTTTCTGTATGTATATCTTACCTCAATACTCTGTTTTATACCTCAGCTCATTACGACCTTCCTCAAATTGTTCTTCCCCTTTATTTCTTATCCTACTGAGTGGCTTCCCTGTTCACTTAGCATCTCATCTAGAGACTTGGGATGTGTCTTAGTCCCCTTTCTTTCTCTCTAAACCCCCATATCCAACGTCTCCCAGGGGCCTCTATCCTCTCTGCCCCCGCTGCCACTGCCTGTGTTGGGCTCCTACTCTCTCTCCCTGGATGCTCTCCCTGCTGAAGAGAGACCTTGCCTCATCCACCCTTCACGCTGCCGGTGGGGCGAAACGCAGACCGGATTGTGCCACCTTCTTGCTCCAAACCCTTTGGCGGGTCCCCGGTGCAAGGGTCCAGGCTCCATCTGTGACATTTATTGGTTGTATGGCCACATCTCTCCACTTCCTTATGCCTAAAATGAGTATGATAACGATGTGTCTCTCAAGGAAATTTCCATCATCTCTCTCCTGCCTGCCTCTCCAGATTCATGTTTTGCGTTCTCTACTACCTGCAACTCATCACACGTGCCAGGCTGTTTCATGCCTCCGTGCCTTTGTATGATTTCTTGGCTTTAAAGGCCCTCGTCTCACAACATTTCTGCCAGCTTATTCCCTTCCCTGCGAAGGGGACTTTTTCTGTCCCCCGTGTACAACTCACCACTTGCTCTGGCCTTTATGCCCCACCCCTTTCTTGTGCACAGGTTTATCTAAGCACTTGTACGATTATAGAAATTAATATGGAAGATACTTGATGGTGACTGGCCCCAAAGCGTTTATTCATTAAGTAATATTCATTGAGTGTCTACTATAGTCCAGGCCTGGCTTTAGGCGTTGGGGATATAGCCCTTAACAAAATGGGAAAAGTACCCACCTTCATAGGGTGTATATAGACTAGGCTGGGGGTGGTGAGGGCTAATGAATGAATGAATGAATGAAGTGTCCTGCAGTGAGAAGGTGATGTTGGAGCAAAGACCCGAAAGAGGTGAGACACCTGTGAGCAAAGCATTCTGGGCAGAGGGAACACTAAGTGTAAAGACCCTGCAGTGGGTGGGTAATTGACGTGTTCTAGAGAGAGCAAGGAGCCTCTGGGGCTGGAGCCAGGGAATGAAAGAGGGTTTTAGGAGATGAAGAGAGGGGGTATGGGACGCAATCAGTACAGGGCCTGTGGGCACGTGAGGACTTTGGCATTTAGCCTGAGTAGGCCCTCATAAGGGTTCGAGTAGAGGAGGGACAAGACAGATCATGGTTTATGAGGCTCCCTCGGGCTGCTGGGTGTAGACTGGATGGTCTGGGGCAAGGCCGGAAGCGGAGAGCCTAAGCGGGCAAGCAGCGGTCCATCCAGAAGGGAGATGATGGGGGCTTGACCCAGGTGGTGGCAATGGAGGTGATGAGAAGTGGCTGGCTTCTGTCTTTGGAAGGCAATGCCAAGAGTACTTGCTGACAGATGACGTGGGTGTGACAGAAAGAGAGGTTCAAGGCCTGAGGCACTGGGAGGATAGACCTGCCGTTTACTGGGCGCGGGGAAGGCTC
The DNA here is from genome assembly GCF_016509475.1 of Prionailurus bengalensis. NCBI lineage: Eukaryota > Metazoa > Chordata > Mammalia > Carnivora > Felidae > Prionailurus > Prionailurus bengalensis. Next base: position 15,082,562 of record NC_057361.1, read on the forward strand.
CAGGAGGAACAGGGGGGCGGAGGGGGGGAATGGCGCGAAGATGTTCCATTCATTGAGGCTGAGCGGGCAGCTGGTTGGAAAGCCCAGACAGGCTCGGTGGCGCCCCGTGGCCGTTGGAGTGAATGCACACGTGAAGCCACCGCCTTAGTCTCGCAGCTGCTCCCCAAGAACTGCAAAGCGCACGAGCAATTGGCATCTAGTCGATTTGGGGGTTGTTAATCCAGGAGACACTTGGCTCCACCCCACCTTCTAGTGAAGCTGGGCGTGGCTGAGGTACAGAAAGGCCCTGTCAGTGGGGCCAACGTCAGTCGTGCCAAGATCCTCTTTCTGGAGGCCGGCGGGGGGGGGGGGGGGGGGGGTCAAAGGCAAAGCCTGTGGGGTCACTGACAGTGTGGCCTTGATAACCAGATCAATTTGACCCAGAGGCTGCGTCTGTCACTGAGGGGGGTTTATGCAGCCGCAACTGAGCAAACCCAGGGTTCAGATAAGAGCCTTCTGGGTTCTGCATTCTGCAGAAAGAGAGAAGGCCAAAAAGAAGGGAGGGGGACGTACTGCCACCGTCTGCCTGTGGAGACGAAGAGTCCTAAGAGGCAGACCTGGTTTCAGAGCCACTTCCTGTGTTCGGTCAGACGTCGGGCAGATTTCTGATGTGTTGTCCCTCCCAGCCTCCACCCCCTGGAAAGCGGAAAGTATTTGTCTATAGACAGGCTGGGGGGATCTGAGGCACTGGATCCTTATGGAAATGAGCAGAGAAAGGACAAGTGCTTGACAGGAAAAGCTGCCCCCAAGGGAGCAGCGACACGGCTGTGTGGCCCCCAATATGATTTGATCACCGAAACGCTGGCAAACCAAAGCAAAAGCCTGTTTGGCTGCAACATTTTATAATACCAGAAAATAGCATTGTTGGAATGAGCGACAGAAAACGGGTCAGGCTTTAAAGGAGAAAGAGGAAAAGATTTTGATTATGTGGTTGTATGTTTTTCTCCCTACGTGGATTGTTCTCGAGATTCCTCCCCATGGTACGGGTTTCCACTAGAGCGCCTGAGATGTCCCCCACGCACCGACCTTAGGTGTGTGCAACAGGGGCTCATGCCGCCCTTTTGCCCAAAGGGCCACTCCGTGGGGAAACCCGTTACCACAGCAAGAAAATTCGAGGCTTTGCTGTTTCTCAAAGTGTACCTTGCAAGCTCAAGAGGAAAAGTGGGCATTAGACACGCGCAGGAAAGACTCTTTTAGTCCTTTTGATGGATGTCACTAAATACAGAGCCTTCCTTCCCATGGAAACAGATGAAGCTGAGGAGAAAAGCATAAGATTACGAATGACAAAAAGTGTCAGTAACTAGCTTCCCATCTACTTTAGGAATAAGGGTAAGACACGGGAAGAAAACGGCAGGCTGCGGCAATGTCCCTCTCAAAGAAGGAGAAAGAAGGAAACTGTTCTGGTGTGAAAATGTTGCTATTTTTGGCTACAGGCATATTCATGGGTACATGCTTCAACACAGATGAATCTCAAAAACATTTTCGAAGTGAAAGATAAAAGACCATATGTTGTATGATTCCATTTAAACCTAATGTCCGGAATAGGCAAATCCTCAGAGACGGAAAGTAGATCGGTGGTTGCCAGGGGCTGGGGAGAGGGGGAGATGGGCTTAATGTCTACTGGTTTCTTTTGGGGGGTGACAAAATGTTCTAAAATTGGATTGTGTGCTCCACACATCCAGAAATATACTAAAACCCATTGAATCGCACACTTTAAATGCGTGAATTTAATGGTATAGAAATTACATCTCTCCGGGTGCCTGGGCGGCTCAGTCGGTTAGGCATCCGACTTCGGCTCAGGTCATGACCTCACAGTTCGTAGGTTCGAGCCCCGTGTCGAGCTCTGTGCTGACAGCTCGGAGCCTGGAGCCTGCTTCGGATTCTGTGTCTCCCTCTCTCTCTCTCTGTCCTTCCCCTGCGTTCTCTCTCTCTCAAAAATAAATAAACATTAAAAAAAAAAAAGAATTACATCTCAGTAAAGCTACTTAAAAAAAAACCCTACGTCCCTTATGGTTGACACACCTGTAAGATGAGGCTTGATTTTTTTATATATATAATGAACATGACCAAGTGATAGACCTATATATTGTAATAAGATGGATTTTTAAAAACCATCATTTGCACTGAATCCAAAATGTCCAACGGAAGATAAATAGAAGCTTGCCTCGGTTATAAGATGCACGGAGTTTTGGGCTGTGATCATTTGTGCATTCCCAAATGAACCTTCGTCCGACGCCTAAGTGGAGTCAATCTATTTATCTTATTTCACTGTAATAAGGAGCCGCTGCCACCGTGGAACAGAAACAGTGAAGAATAAATTAGACAAAGAACCTTTGTCTTCAGGTTCCCAGTTGTGCAATAGAAAACATCTTTCCCGTCTGCGTTGGCCTCGATTCTCTATCTGGATGGCGAACTGATTAAATACAGCAACCGCATCCTGTAGTTTTTCTCTGTCTCTCGAGCACCCCTCTAGTTCGGGCTAGAGCACGCACAGGTCGCCAAGCCACACTGACCATAAAATGGTCACCAGACCACCCAGTGGACCACATGCCATTCTGCCTAGACAGATGGTATTTTCTGCTCTTCGTGGAAATTCCTGGAGCTCCTCAGCCGCGCACACAGATTGTTAAGCTCTAGGACAGGAACTAATGTTGTGCTCTGTGCCTCAGGACAGTGTGTGTTTTAGTACAGGTATCTCCCGAAAGGGCCGGTCTAATATAAAAATGGGCTGGAAAACTTTTATAGGGCTTCTTCTCACGTGGGGGTCACAGAGCACAGTTGTTAGGCTCAGCACTGGGAAAGTAACAAAGATCTGCTCTGCGTTCTTACACGATGTTTGGCCTATAGCAGGAACTCAGGGATGGGTTAAGGAGCCGACAAAAGAGTGAATGGATGGATCGATGGATGGATGGATGGATCTCAATGCCTATCACACAGAAATCTGAGGGGGAGGCCTACGGCCCTCAGACAACCAGAGGTATTGGAATCTAGGCCTTGCAAGGCTCTGTTTAGATTTTTCTTGCTGAGGAAAGGGCAAGGACTAAAGGAAAAGCAACAAACCGCCCGAAGCACCTTCAAGTGTTGAGAGTTACTGGGGCAAGTTGCTGACTGACTCTTCATTGCAAAGAGGAAAAAAAACCCAGACAATTGGTCTACACGATCCCTACTTAGAACTATATTTGGGTGGGGCGCCTGGGTGGTTCAGTCGGTTAAGCGTTCGACCTTGGCTCAGGTCATGATCTCACGGTCCGTGAGTCCGAGCCCCGAGTCGGGCTCTGTGCTGAAAGCTCAGAGCCTGGAGCCTGCTTCGGATTCTGTGTCTCCCTCTCTCTCTGCCCCTCCCCCATTCATGCTCTGTCTCTCTCTGTCTCAAAAATAAATAAACATTAAAAAAAAATTAAAAAAAAAAAAGAAATATATTTGGGTTTGTAAAATGACCTTGGGATTATATTCATACAGATCTTTCCAAATACTGAGAAAGGTGACTAAAAAAGTCATGAGAATGGGAGATATGAAAGGACGTACTCTAGCAATAACATCTAATGAGAGGGCAGAGAGGAGCGCGATTTAAACCAGGGATCCTGGGGCGCCTGGGTGGCTCAGTTAAGCGTCCTACTTCAGCTCAGGTCACGATCTCGCGGTCAGTGAGTTCGAGCCCCGCGTCAGGCTCTGGGCTGATGGCTCAGAGCCTGGAGCCTGCTTCTGATTCTGTGTCTCCCTCTCTCTCTGCCCCTCCCCCCTTCATTCTCTGTCTCTCTCTGTCTCAAAAATAAATAAATGTTAAAAAAAATTAAAAAAAAAATAAACCAGGGATCCTGACTCATGACTGTGTATCCGGTCATTTGCAGAGTGGAGAGGCCTCCTCCTTCCTGCCCTCCTTACTTACTTCCTGTGACACACACAAATACACAATGACCCAAAGAAGCCATCCTGCCAATTGCTAATGTCCAGAATGAACCTAAAAAGGAATTCTCAGCTAACAGGTCCTTGAGACCTGAGAGAGGCATGGAAGAGTGTTATTTTCAAAGACTGAGAGAGAATTTCCTCGTCGAATTGGGTGATATTTTAGAGAGTTGCTTTTAATTTCTTCTTATTTAGGCATATTACTCCTGCCAGGGCCATATTTAGAAATTTTAAAATGACTGAGTGTTACAGAGTCTTTGGAGATTCCTGACTCTCAGTTGGATTATGTTTTCTATTAGAGTCCAGTGGGACTTGGCGTGTTATGTTAATCCATGTTTAAACGAGAGTGACCTCACGTCCCGATTTGCCCGGGACAGCCCTGGTTTACACCTGTTGTCCCAGCAGAATTATTAATAGCATCGTCTTCCACTCTCGATGGCATCCTACTTTGGAAGATTAAATTCTACAATCACTCTAATTTTGACTTCTCAAAATTTTCAAGGATACACCACACTTCCTTATCAATCGTGGCAATTTATAGCTCTTTTCTATGATTTCTGAGACCCTTCCTTCTTTCTGTCCCATTTAGAGCATCCCTTGAACTTTAGGAGGCTCCTCGGAGAACCAGAAAGCCAGTGGTGAGAGACTAAGAGAATCACTTCCACATAAAGACAACCGTTATTCATTAACAATGCATCTTGGTTAATTAACATGCCTTGTTAATTAATGATGTTTTAATTATTCAGGTTGCATTGCTATTAACCAGCTAAATTATTCATTCAATTGTACTATTAAGTATTCGATAAATGCTAATGGTTGGGCAGCACATACCTTCGTAGCCAAAAAGAAGTAAGAACAAGAAACCTTCTATCTTGCGTGGCATTCTCCCCTTGTCCTTGGCTGTAGCTCTACCTTATCCGAGTGGAGGGTTTCCTCAGAAGCAGGAGCTTAACTTGAGCACTGGCCTCATTAAGCATCTTATTCCATTTAGTTCTTAGGGATTTGGCTGAGCCCTACTAAGTTAACCCACACAGCTACCTGCCTCAACAAGGAAGTCTCAGAGAAGAAGCTAATGTCAACTGACGTTGCTGTGTAGCAAAGGAAGATACTGGTATTTTATGCTACCTTTAAATTTAAGGGAAGCAGTGGAGGGCAATAGAAACTACAATCAGAAGACCCAGATCTTAATCCTTTCTTTGCCATCATCTTCTAGCGGGTGACCTTGAGCAATTTCCTGCTAACCAAGCATTGACATTGTCAAATTCTATAAAGGGGACATGGATTCCCTTTTTAGAAAGCAACTTGGCCTCCCGTTCAGACCCACTCACTCGGGAAAATACTCAGTTTGAGAGGGGGGACACAGTTACCCACAAAGAGGTACCTTGCTGTGTTATTTATCATAACAATAAATAGGAACCAATCTACATGGCCAAGATTAGGGGGTTCAGTGCTGAGCGTAGAGTTAAGAGCACAGACTCCCGTGCCAGACTGAGTGCAAATGTCAGCTCAACCACTTGTTATGTGACCTTAGGCAAGTCACTTGAGGTCTCTATGCCTCAACTTTCTCATCTATAAGATGATGATAACAATGCCTACTTCATAGAGTTAGAGGTTCAAATGGGACGATTACGTATATACTTAAAGCAGTGCTAGACATAATTCATTATTACACAGCCATTAATAATAAAGTCGATGGGTAAAAATGGGAGTTGTTTAACGAGTACAGAGTTTCAGTTTTGCAAGATAAAAAAGTCCTGGAGATCTTTTTCACAACAATGTGAATATACTTAGCATTACTGAACTGTACACTTAAAAATGGTTATAATGATAAAAAAAATTAAGTTAATGAAGCGATGGTGATAACAGGGACAATCATGTGTTATACTCTTGACTCAGAAAAGGACGCAAATTTACACAGTGTATGAGCAAAACAACGTGGAAATGCAGGGAAAAACACTGAGTTTCCCCTTCTCTTTTTCGTTTTCGGCCGCCACTATTCCATCGCAACCCCCAGGGTCCCAGATACCTTTCCTTCATTCCTCTTGTCAAAGATGAAAAAGACCAATACAAAAGGATAACAATGACCCCCACCCCCAAACGAAACTGTCATGGACTCTAAAGAGGAACAAACAGGAGCTAGAGAAACGTTGTCATTTACTCAGCATTTATTGGGGGTCCAGAAGCCTGACATTTATTCTATACTGTGTATGGATTCGTCATTGCACAGACGAAGGTCACATTCCACAAACCCTACTGTCGAATTAAAAAGAAAAGGACTTTTTTCCCCCTGCTCTGCATTACAGAGTTTAATGAAACATTAACCCTTTAATAATAATCATCATCATAAACCTGTAATTCAACTTCAGCCTAAGCGCTTTTGCATTGCCATATTTCAGTTGGAGGCTTTGTGGGGCAGGTCTGTCCTGGCTTTGCAGTTTTCCTGGGCTTCGCCAGGTGATTTTACTTCCCAGGGGCTCCGGATTTTCCGAGGCTGCCTCTGCCCCGGCGAGGCGGGGACGTCCCGGCGACTACGCCACGGCCGGGCTCCCACCTCTGGGGTTTCTCAGGAAGGCGGAGATGGGAGGAGAGGGTATTTGTCATTACGCTTCTGCGATAAAGCATGCCCCCTTGTTCCACAAAAATAAAAAAATTAAGAAAAAAAATTAATGTCCCCTATGGAAAAGTAAAATAATTATTATTTTTAAAGGGAAAGAAAAGAACTTTGTCTTGCTTTTCGCTTTTTCACCTGGGCACTCAAAGGATATTAAAAGTCGAAGAGAAGAAAAAAAGAACGCTTCCACCCATGGTTCCACTGGGGCTCGAACCCAGGACCTTCTGCGTGTAAAGCAGACGTGATAACCACTACACTATGGAACCTACGCGATAGACCAGTGGCATCATTAGCTTATTCATAGTCTCACATCAGAAACCACGCCTCTGCTGAAACCCCTCCCCATCTCGGTAGCTCCACCCCCCGCCGCGGCTCCGCCCCGCTTGTAAGATAGCGTGTTCGCGGCCGAGTCCCGCGCTCCGGTCGCGGCGTTTGGGCAGTTCGGGCAGCCTGCCCGCCATATTCGTCGCCTCTGTGACCAGGGCGAGGCCAGGGTTGGGATTACTCTCCTGAGAGCCGCCCCGCTAATCACCCGTCCCAAACTTTCTCTCAGCTGCGACGTCGGCGGGACCGCCCAGCGGGCGGAAGCGGACCAGGCTGCGGGCCCGGCAGCTTCTGGCAGCTTCCCTCAGCTCAGGAGGGACGCGTGCTCTCCCCGTTTCCCCCTGGGCGCGCTGAGTCGCTTCCGGCAGCACTGGGGACCTTGAGTCCGGAGCAGGGCGGATGGGAGCATCACTTGGAACCAAAGCTTCCGCAGCACGCGGTTTGGGGGTGGGCTGGGGGTCATTGTCATAGCGGCGTGTATGTTGCCAGGGCTGGAAGAGACCCCTGGTTAGTGGGCCTCTTCCCGGAGGATGTAGGCTCCTAATGCTCCTCTGACATTGTCACAGGATTCCTCCTCTCCCGAACCCCGGACATCCCCCCACCCTCTGCGCCCACATGGGCCGAGAGGCGCAGGGCTTTTGTTTGCTCCTATTTGGCTGGGCTGGGGTGGGGGTGGGAGGGGCGGTGTAGATGGGACACCCCTTTAAGGCTGAGGGTGATGAAGCAGGACCAGCTACAAGATTTGAGGGGCCCAGTGCAAAATGAACATGCCAGGTGTCCTGTTCATGAGTTACTAAGAATTCCCAAACGGTGACAGCAGAGCATTGAACCCAGCGCAGGTCCCTGCGACTGCATAGGTCATGGCCCATGAACTTGTGCTTGTGCTTCCAGGACTGCGGGCCTGAGAAGGTGCTGTAACCAAACGCTGCTATTACGAAGGGCTCCTGTATGGTCTCGCTTCTTGGTTTTCATCGTCAGTGCCATTTGCCCTCCCCAGTGCTTTTGGAAGGATCTTCCTCACCGTCCTAGGATTGCTCACCATCCTCGGACTTGAAAACCTACTTAAAACCATTGGGGGGGGGGGAGGGGGGAATCTTTAAGTGCTGCGTTGAACATGGCTGAAGGCTGTGGCTGTCTCCCCCCATCCCCCCACCCGTGTCTTTCCCTGCAGCTGGCAGAATGATGGAGAAATGGTACTGATTGTTTGAAAGCAACCCCTTCAGCCAATTCCTGTCTTCCTGGGAAGACCCCTGGAAGAAACAGGTGGGTGGAAGGCGTGCTAGTCCGGGGAGAGGGGCATAATCTGGATTCTGGTCCTACCTTGGTTACTCGTTAGCAGTGTACCCTCGGGCCACCTCCCAAGCCTCAGTGTCTTCCTTTGTGAGATGCATGGGTTGGGTTAGACGCCCCCGCTCCCCCTCTGAGTCTCACTGTTATGGCTGCTTTCCCCGTGGGAAAACGGAGGCAGGAGGCAGTTACGGCCACGGAAGTTTTTTCCCAGGAATGGAGGAGGCCTGCAGCTAGTGCTTGGGTTCTCCCGTGCCAGGTTTCCCGTGTCCTAGTTAGCTCCCTGTGATATTCCTCATGGGGCCCGGTGCAGAATGCCTTTTTGCGGATCCCTTTCGAGAGGCCTCTTGAGCGCTTGATGCAGACGACCGTGAGTGGGTAGGAGGCTGGGTTCATGAAAGCTCCATTTTCCTGCCAGTCAGCGAACCATGACTCCCAGGATGCCCGAGAAAAGGCTGCCACGAATTGGGCCTGAAACCGCACTCAGAGTTGTGTTTCGGTTTCTCTCTAGGACATGGTTTGCTGACCCTCCGGCTTTCTGTCTGCCCTCGTTCTAAAGGGAGTGCAGGCTTTAGCCAAGTTCCCACACTTACGTCACAGAGAGAAGAAGCTGGTTCACCTCTGGTGCATGCCACGTCGGTTTCTGCCCCTCGGGAGGAACTCTTGTTCCTTTTTTCCATTCTATAGAATCTTTTTTAAAAACATTCTTTAATGCTTATTTATTTTCGAGGGAGAGAGAGACAGCGTGAGTGGGGATGGGGGGCAGAGAGAGAGAGGGAGACACAGAATCCGAAGCAGGCTCCAGGCTCTGAGCGGTCAGCGCCGAGCCCGATGCGGGGCTCGGACTCACGAACTGCGAGATCATGACCTGAGCTGAGGTCGGAGGCTCAACCGACTGAGCCACCCAGGCGCCCCTTCTTTTTTCCATTCTGATGAGGAGGGAGGCTTTTGTTCCACTCCTCCGCTGCCCTTACAAGTGTAGTCACGATCCCTGTTGTTAGTAAAGCACAAGATGGTTTACAAGGCACTTTTGCAGACATTCCCGTGAGGCAGCCATGGTAAGTATTACCATCTCTGCTTTTCAGCTGAAGAAGTTAAAGCCGACGAGTTTGAAGGCCTTGCTTGAGACCGTTCTGCCAGTGAGTAGCAGGGCCGGGCTTATACTCAGTCTTATGATACCAAAGTGATTTACGGGACCCATGTCCGCGTGAAGGCTATGCGTTGTTCCCGGAGGAGTGCCGTTGCTCTCTGGTAATATTTCATGTGTATGCAGGGAGGAAATGGATCCCTTTTATTCTTTCTTTTGTCATGTTAAAATGAAATCCTCGAGGCACATGGCGGGGCTCAGTGAGTTAGGCATCCGACTCTTGGTTTTGGCTTAGGTCATGATTTCATGGTTCATGAGTTCAAGCCTTGCATCGGGCTCCCCACTGACAGTGTGGGGATTCTCTCTCTCCCTCTCTCTCTGCCCTTCCCCTGCTCGGTCTCTCTCTTTCTCTCTCTCTTTGTCAAAATTAAAAAATAAACATACATACATATATACGTACATACATAAAGAAATAAAGAAATAAAATGAAATCCTCGAAAGCAGGCACCAAAAGCCTGCCGGAAACAACTGTTGATGGCTTTGACCTTGAAACTGTCCCCATCATGGAGATCCCTTCAGTTGGCCACAGTTTTGCGGGGCACTTCAGGCAGTTCAGTGAGATGTGTGAGGCCTCTCACCCCGCTGGGGATGCCCATAAGCATCCGGCAACTGTAAGGCAACTACCTCGACAAACCAGTAAACAAGGACAGACTTTTGACTCTTGTCATCTCTCAGATGTTTAGGTGGCTTCCCCAGGGTCTGGCTTCGCTGAGGGAAAGCAGCTCAAGCAAAGAAACCACCTCCCCGAACACTGACCTCACGTAGGAAGCTCAATTTATCCGATTTCACTTAGAAACGGTTATGCTTGGTCTTTCAGGAGCGTGCTCAGTATTTACTGAGAAAAATAAGTCACTGCCCAAGTTTTACTGAGAAAATAAGTCCCTACCTCAGCAGGTCAGAGCTTACCTTCTTGTCCGCCTTTTGCAGCTCGTGTTCAAAACATTTGCAATTAGCCCACTGGAATGGGTGTTTGATATCTGTTGCCCTTTTTGCCCACCTACCTTTTCGTAGTCCTCGGTACCCCTCTGTCCTCTTCCCTAGCTCAAACTCTGTGGTCACTTTTACCACTCGTTTGCCCTCGTCTTGTTTGTGGTCCCAAGAAGAACACGTATCCAGGCCAACTGGTTTCACTCTCTAGATTCTTGACCACTTACCTCAAGCGAACCCTTAATGTGGCACAGAATCGTGTCTGTTTCCCCCGTCCATTCATTCTCCAGCTCTCCTAAAGGGCAGTTTCATACCTTCTCTCCCTCAACTGCCTGTGTCTCCTCCTCCAGCCTCACTTGCCGCTGATGAACGTGCTGCTTTCTTCAGTGAAGAGATGGAAGCCATCAGAAGAGAACAGTGGGTACTTGTGGATTCTAGACCAGGGCCCCTCCTGTGGATCGGGGCTTCTCAACCATAGCTGTGTTCACATTTGGGCCCGAGTAGCTCTTTGTCGCGGGGGTTGTCCTGTGCACCGTAGGATGTTTCGTAGCATCCCTGGCCTCGACCCACCCGATGTCCACGGCACCCCTCTCCTGACTTGTAACAACCCAAAATGTCCCCTGGTGGGGGTGAAGTCTTGGGGGCCATTTGGCAACGTCGGCGGACACTTTTGGTTGTCATAACTTGGGTGCAGGGGTTGGGGATAGGACCGGCACCCGGTGGGGAGAGACCAGGGATGCTGTGAAATATGCGGCAATGCTCAGAACGGCAACTACAACGAACAGTGACCCAGTCCCGAAATGTCAGGAGTGCTATGGTTGAGAGATCCTGCCCTCGATGGACTGGTTGCGTACCCACCCGAGTGCAGCCCTCCGCCTGCTCTGGCCTCCTCTCTCCTACATCATCATCCGCCTTCTCCGTCACATCGTTCCCACGGACATACAAACATGCTGGGGCTTCTCCCGTCATTACAATACCTTAATCCCATTTCTGCCTCGCGCTACTTCTGTTTTGTTGCTCTCCTTTACAGCTGACCTCTTAGATGTGTCTGTAGACACTCTCTCCAATTCGTCTCCTTTCGGAAGCACTTTCCCTTCCTGGCTTTCAGGGTACGGCCCTCTCCTGATTTTTGTTTCCTACCCTACTGGTTGCCCCTTCTCAGTCGCCTTTGCACTTCGACTTCTCTATTCATTCTCACCACCTCGCTGACCTCATTCAATGGAAAGGCTTGCAACACCACCAACAACCTAGATGATTTTCAAATTTATGCCCCTAGTCAAAACTTTCCTCCCAAATTCCGAATCTGCCTACTCAACATGTCCATTTAGATGCCTAAGAGGCATATCAGACCCATCATATCTGTAGCTAAACCTTTAAATCTGCTCCCGTCTTCCTCACCTTGCCACTTATTCAGGCCTAAAACGTAGAATCGCGCTTGACTCTCCTTTTCCTCATTCCCCAGATCTAAGCTTACTAGCAAACCCTACTGGTTTCACCTTCAAGATCTATGTAGAATATGCTTAATCACTTTCTGTACCTCCTCTGCTACCACACTGGTCAAGGCCATCGTCACATTTTGCCTGGATCATTGCCAAAAACCTCATCCCCTGGCCTCCCAGCTCCTGCCCTTTTCCCCCTACAGACTGTTCTCTACACGGTAGCCAGAGTGATCCTTTTAAAATCTAAGTAGGGGCACCTGGGTGGCTCCGTCGGTTGAGCGTTGAACTGCGGCTCAGGTCACGGTCTCGCAGTTTGTAGGTTCGAGCCCCATGTTGGGTTCTGTGCTGACAGCTCAGAGCCTGGAGCCTGTTTCGGAATCCGTGTCTCCCTCTCTCTCTGCCTCTCTCCCGCTCATGCTCTGTCTCTGTGTGTGTGTGTGTCTCTCTCTCTCTCAGAAATAAATACACATTAAAATAAATAAATAAATAAAATCAAGTTGGATCTTGTCACTCCTCTGCTCAAAACCTCCAATATTTCCTCACCATAAGTAGAGTGAAAGCCGGGGCCCGCAAGGCCCCGCATGATCTGACCACCCATCCATTACCTCTCTGATGATATATCCTGTTACTTTGCCTTTTCTTTTACTGCACTCCAGCCACACTTGCCTGCTTGGGCTGGGCTTCCTCTGCCTCAGGGCCTTTTTTTTTTTTTTTTAATGTTTGTTTATTTTTGAGACAGAGACAGAGCGTGAGCAGGGGAGAGGCAGAGAGCGAGGGAGACACAGAATCCGAAACAGGCTCTAGGCTCTGAGCTGTCAGCACAGAGCCCGACGTGGGGCTCAAACCCACAAAATGGGAGATCATGACCCGGGCAGAAGTCGGATGCTTAACCGACTGAGCCACCCAGGAGCCCCTGCCTCAGGGCCTTTGAACCCACTGTTCTCTCAGCTTTGAATACTCTTTCCCTCCGCCATCCCATTATTAACTCGCTCACCTTGCTCAGGTATTTGCCCAAATATCTTCTCAGCGAGGCCTTTCCTGACTGCCCTATTTAGAATTAACTCTTTTCCTCTCTCCTTCACACTGGAAACTCAGTATCCCCCTTTCCCTCTTTATTTTTCTTTGCTATGCTTATCGCCATCTCATTTCCCAGATATTTACTTATTTGCTTTATTTGCTTGTCCCCCACCATCTGCTAGAATGAAAATTCCACGAAGGCCTAGATCTGGCTCTCTTCACTGGTATGTTCCACAGAGCCTATGTGGTGCCCAATGCATAGTAAGTGTCCAATAAATATGTCCTGAATGAATCTGTTCAGGGCTGGGGAGGACTCAAGCCAAGTCAGTTGCTCCCAATCAGAGCTAATCCTGGGGCCTTTGCATACACTCGTGACAAGAGACATTTCCTAGTTCACCCTTGACTTGAACATGAGATAATCCAGAGGCTGGAGGTTCTGCCGCCCCTCCTCTGTTGCGTTGCCTCAGGCCGGACTCTTAGCATGCATAGCAGAGCCCTCTTGTCCACAGTACTCACTGCTCTTGTCCATGTGCGAGGTTTACGCCGTTTCCCCAGGGATGGGCTCGACGGAGTGTCTTGCTTTGGCCGGTTGAATGTGGGCACAAGTGAAGTGTATCACTTGCAAGTAAAAGTGTGAAGAGCCAGCTTGTGATTTGCTACTTCAGTGTTTCCCCTTTGCTGTGGGAGCGGCAACGCTGAGAGGGAGGTTGACCTGGGAGAGAGAGAAGACCCCACGAGATGGAACCGCAGCCAGCCTGCACTGGCCATGGCATAGGAGTGAAAAATAAACCTTGATGAGTGTGAGCCGCTAAGATTCGGGGGTCGATTGTTACCAAAGCGTAACATCACCTAAGCGGATTCAATACTCCTGCTACTTTAAAAAGAAAATGAGTTTATTAAAGGATATTTGGTAGCTCGCAGATCTCCAAGAAGGCCTTGGAGACTCCAAAGCCAGGAATGCTGTCTTTTTTTTTCTTTTTTTAAGAGGGAGCACGTGGAAGGGGGGAGGGGGAGAAGGGTGAGGGGCAGAGAGCGAGAATCCTAAGCGGATTGACGCTCGGTATGGAGCACAACACAGGGCTCAGTCCCATGACCCTGGGATCATGACCTGAGCCGAAATCAAGAGTCAGAAGCTCATCGAACCGAGCTACCCAGGCGCCCTGCCAGGAATAGTGTCTTGACCTCACCGTGGGGCCGCACCGGCAAAGACACCCACTGCTGCCCCACGGAGTACACTCGAGCCAGTGACGGGACACCAAGTCTCTGAAAACTGGCCCCCTGAGCCACTAATGTTGTCACAAGACGGCTGTCGCAACCCCTTGCCTCCTCGCGTTGCCCTCGTAGCTGAGGTCTCTGGCAGAGGCTGGAAAAGCGACTTTCTCGTTTCTCCTTTGAGGAGGTGGGAGTGGAGTCAAAGGTGGCGAATGGAGAAGTTGGTGGGTGACCACAAAGCACGAGAGACATCTGCTGCCTGCTGAAGCCTGAGAATGGGGCCAAGAGCAAGGGATTAGAGCTGAGAAAGAGACCGACTGGGTGCTGTCCTGTAAAGCCTCGACCAAGCCGTGCCTTAAGTACACCTGTTGACTCTTCAGTTGTTTGAAGAATGCATTCCTGGTTTTGTTTAGGCCAGCCGGATTTGGGTTTACTAGTACTTACAGCGGAAGGCGTCCTGAAGGACTCCCCGTGTTGCAGTCCCGTGATACAAGTTGTCTATTATCACATGGCTGCAACACGTCTAGGAGCACAGTGTTGGGTAGTGTGGGAGTTCTTTTGTTTTGTTTTGTTTTTTAAAGTGTATGACATGGCCTCATCTCAAGGAGTTCGAAGAACATTAATTTACCCCAAGGACTGATTTGTTCCCAGCTGTTAATGGAGGATAATGGTTTGATGTGGTTTTCCTAGCTCGGGATTTTATTGGATTTTGATAGACCCTGTCTCTTCTCTCTTAAAGAAGATACTCAAAAGAGGAGAAGCAAAGGGGGGGCGGGCGGGACGACGTGCAAAAGCCTTTCGAACAGTAAAGATGGTCTCGTGTGGTATTCCTCTCAACAGCAGCTATCTCTAGTCTCCCAAATCACCCACTGTCACAACCGGTGAGCTTAAATTTGATAGAGATGGCCACCCAGGAGAGAAACAGATCAGCTCAAAATACTTTGTCTCTACCTCCCTCGTGATGCCACTCGTTTCTAAAGTCACTCCCCTGGGACTCTGTAACCGAGCACAGAACCATTTGGCCACTCCCCAGTCCTACAGAACCCCACTTGAAAGGAAATGTCTGATAGCGGCATCTAGCCAGCGCCAATTGGTGATGGAAATGAAATTGGCTACACTCCCTCTACTTGCCCAACACTTACTGTCTCCTTTAGATTTGCAAGGAGATTCAACAGTGCACACAATGGGACTTGCCTCTAAGTTGTTCCTCATCGTCTGGCAGGAAGATTTCAAGAGCGATGCCGGTGTTAAACAGAAATTATATTATGGGTTTTTAATTAGTGATTTTAAATATTTGCGATATGGGGGGGGGATAAAATTAGAGTAGAGTCTGAGAGCTGATGTAATAATAAAACCCAAACCAATTAGTAGGTTGTTTAACTCAGTTAGAGGCTGTCTGCAGGCTAGCAGCTTCCCTGTGCTAAATCCTGTTGAAATGCAGTGGCTTCTATTTTGTGCAGAACGAGCATGCTGCCATGACAACTGTCTGTGAATATTACTTCAATATTAGTCATAGGTTTCCAGTTTCAGCCTCTGGGTCCAGCGTTCATTCTAAAACCCAGATGCACATCTGTTCTTAAAGGAGTTCTCCTAGACATGTTTACAAAAAACAAAAGTAAGATACTGTCAACCGGCCGAGTTTTTCTTTTGGAAAAGAAATACGAGTGAATTTACACAATTGCAAATTGTAGATTTCGTCGCTGTTCTTTTCTTTTGGAAAGACTATGTGGCTATGAATTTACATTGTGTTTGACCATAGGTTTGATTAACTAGATGTCCTAGGCAAGAGTTTGGAAAGGTTCTTTTAGGTCTGTAACCCTTAGGTTACCTTATTCTTTTTCTCCACCCCCTCCCCCCACCCACCCATTTAATAGTGTCAGAAGGAATCTCGTGGTTGCAAGTGATAGAGGACTGAATCCAAACCAAGTTAGCAAAACCGGTCTCCAATGAATCTGCCTTGAAAGTTCCACAGGTAACATTTCATGCGGAGATTTACAATGGAGGGCTCCCCCTATGTTTCCCTGCCCTTCTCTGGTCGCCCTTTTCCAGATAACGCTTGTGCCCCTCTCACCGGCTCTTGTCATGGTGACAGCCTTGCTCAGAGCACCACAGTCTTAAGCTACAGGCCCAGCCAAACACTCCGTCTTGCCAAGAAAAGGGGCTGTGCTCGCCGCCTTGGGCCTGAGTTATGGGCCCATCCTTGACAATCACTGGTGTTTGGGAAGTGGGCTCCCGCTCATTTGCCTAAGCCAGTCAGGGCCTATACTTAGAGTAGGGGGCGCCGTCAATCCCATGCAAGCCGCAGAGCTGAGAATAGGCAGAGGCTGATTTCAAAAAGGAAGATTGGGGTACTGTTACAAGGAAGCAAGGGCAATACTTACTAGCCATCTGGTTAAGGAACAGAATGCTGAGCAAATAATAATAATAATAATAATAATAAACAGCAGCTAGCACTTACTGAATACTAATGATGAGCTAGGTACTACTCAAACTGCTTTATAGGTATACTGGTTAGAGAATGTGTTTGGCTGCATGTAAGAAGGCAAATGAAACAGCAAGGACTTGACCCAGAGGGGTTGTTTTCTATCCCATGTCCTATGAAGTTAGGCAAGAAGCAACTTCACGGTATCATGCGTGTCTCGGGCTCATCTTTCAGCCCTTCTGCATTATCATTCCCAGCATGGGGCTCCCTTCTTAATGCTCACAGGACGCTGCTCCTTCCTCCAGACGCCGTGTCCCGGTTCCAGGCGGAGTGGGGGAAGGGCAAAGAGGACAGGGCTCACGCTAGCCGAGTCTTGTCTTTTTTTTAATCGGGAAAATAGCTTCTCTGGGAGCCTCAGCCAGGAGATTTCTGCTTATATCTTGGCCAGAGCTGTATCACATGACCACCCCTAACTGCAAGGGGACCTAGCCAATCAAATTTTGTGGGCTAAGCCCGTTGCCACCTAGAACAAACTTGAGATTTTATTGGTAAGGAAGAAAGGGAGGATGGATATGGGTTAGGTAGCTAACTAGGCTGCCATGGTCTATATGAAATCATTTATTCCTTACTTTAACCAAGTGTGGTGGTACTGTCACTATCCCAGTTTTCTTTTTTCTTTCTTTTTTTTTTTTTTAACGTTTTTTATTTTTGAGACAGAGAGAGACAGAGGATGAACGGGGGAGGGGCAGAGAGAGAGGGAGACACAGAATCGGAAGCAGGCTCCAGGCTCCGAGCCATCAGCCCAGAGCCCGACGCGGGGCTCGAACTCACGGACCGCGAGATCGTGACCTGAGCTGAAGTAGGACGCTTAACCGACTGCGCCACCCAGGCGCCCCACTATCCCAGTTTTCTAAGAAACAGGCACAGAGAGGTCGTGTAATTGTCCCAAGTTCACACACAGCTGTTAAGTGGCAGAGCTGATATTTCTATGAAATAACAAGAACTGACTCCTGGTTCCCTTTCCTAATCCTTTTACTCTTCCATGCATGGAAGACTTCATTTTTACTTTTTAAAAAATGGCAATAATTTGCTCTAGGCCCTATATTAATTTCACAACCTTCTCAGGGAAAACAATCCATAGAAATCTTGGATCTCTCACCAACTTGTTTTTCATAGTGTCCTTTTCACATAGCCACGCCGGTGGGAACATGACATATTAGCAGGAATTGTATTTGGTAGTAAGAAACACACCTAAAAGGGAGGTATTGGAGGGGAAAATTTTTTCTATGCCCCTCAAAGTTCTTCCTGCCGGTCTAAGAATTGAATTGACATGAAACAGACTAACAGGAGAAAATAACAACATGCAGAAAATCCACATGAGATCCCAAAGACAGGCACGATAGGGTATATGATATATGTCATCCTGAACCAAGGAGAAGGGGGTAAGCGGTCTGGGAATTCGAAGGGAAGGAGAAACAATTCACAGGAAGATGAAAAAGAAAAAAATGTTGGTAAACCAATGTTGGCTGGCCGCTCAGAAGCAATGGGACATAGAGAGGCGTTTGATCAAACGGGTCTTGCTAGGTTCCTTCACGTCTACCATACCTAGTTCATATCATGCTATAGTTACTATGGCAATAGCTCTCTTCCTGGAGTAGGTCCTCTATCTAAATTCTTTTCTGCAGTTAGAGGGAAGGCCGAAGTTGCTTCCTGCGTCTTTTTGGGCCTTGATTGTTCTTAGCTGGAAATCTGCATGCCAAAGTGACACGCTTTGGGGTGGCCTGCCTTTGGCCTCTGCAAAGGTTACTTTCATCTCATGTGATGCAAAATCCAGAGCTGCATTCAAGAATGAAAGCGTACCTGTTAAAGTACAAGGGCCATGACACATATAGAAATTTCCTGTCCTGAGTTACATCAGGTCAGTTTATATGACATTTCCTTAAAACTGCTTTGTAAAGTGGACTTCTCACTAAGTAAGAATAACAATCTGCCTCACTTGGGTCAGTCAGTGAAATTTCACATTACTGGCACCTCAGTTTGCTTCTAATTTTTATTTTCCTCATTCTTTCCAAGTATTTGAAATCTTTAGCTTATGGCATTGTTTTATTTGTATATCACCATTTTTTGGGTTGTGGTTTTGGTAATAACCACTGAATTGACCATAAGAAGCATGAGAACATGGCAGGATGTAGTTTGACTTTAAAAGTTATGAAAGACTGGGGCGCCTGGGTGGCTCAGTCGGTTAAGCCTCTGACTTTGGCTCAGGTCATGATCTCATGGTTCGTGGGTTTGAGCCCTGAGTCAGGCTCTGTGCTGACAGCTCAGAGCCTGGAGCCTGGTTTGGACTCTGTGTCTCCCTCTCTCTCTGCCCCTCCCCTGCTCATGCTCTGTGTCTGTCTCTCTCTCTCTCAAAAATAAATATTAAAAAAAAAAAGTTTTGAAAGAGTAGATTGAAAAAGAAATAGAGATTTAAACAAACAAAAGTCATACTGTGTTGTAGAACAGTGCCACTCAACATATGCTTCTCTATCACTTGGGAGCTTATTAGAAACACAGATTCATGAGCCCCACTCCAGATCTGTTGAATCAGAACCTCTAGGGGCTGGGCCCAGGAACCTGTGTTTTAACAAGAATCCCAGGTGGTTTATAAGCACATTAAAGTTTGAGAAGCACTGTCTAAGGGTTTTCTGTAGATGAGACTCACAGATCTTGTACTCTTTGGAATATTGGTGAAAATACTAACTTCAGGTTTGGTAAACTAAAGACCTACCTATATTAAACTCTAGATTCTCCTTTGAAAGTTCCCAAATCATAGACTTCAGTTATTTAGTCCAGGTCACTAGTCTTAAGTGTATGCCTGACTTCTTCCCCCTATCAACACCTTTACCTCATTAATCAGTATTTGTCTTTCAGATGTCAGTTCAAAGCTTACTTTCTCTGATAAGCATTTGCTTCACCTCCTGACTCACTCTCATGATGCATGTACTTCTCCTTTGCAATTTCACATTTATTTTTATGATTAATTAATGTTTACTTCCCCCACTAGGCTATAAACTTCACGAGGGAAGGGACTTGCCAGTTCTGTTAACTGATATATCCCTAGGGTTTAGAACAGTGCCTGGCACACCAGAGGTGCTCAACAAATGTTTGTTGAATGAGTCTACGAATGAAACCAAGACAAGAATAAGTGCTCTTAACTTTCAACAATAGCCAAATGATGGAAAGAGCCTAAATGTCCATCAACTGATGAATGGATAAAGGAATTGTGGTTTATATACACAATGGAATACTACGTGGCAATGAGAAGGAATGAAATCTGGCCTTGTGTAGCAACGTGGATGGAACTGGAGAGTGTGATGCTAAGTGAAATAAGTCCTACAGAGAAAGACAGAGACCGTATGTTTTCACTCTTATGTGGATCCTGAGAAACTTGACAGAAGACCATGGGGGAGGGGAAGGAAACAAAAAGTTAGAGAGGGAGGGAGGCAAACCATAAGAGACTCTTAAAAACAGAATAAACTGAGGGTTGAGGGGGTGGGAGGGAGGGAAAAGTGGGTGATGGGCATGGAGGAGGGCACCCATGAGGATGAGCACTGGGTGTTGTATGGAAGCCAATTAGACAAGAAATTTCATATTTTAAAAAATAAGTAAATAAAATAAAAAAGATTTTCAATATTAAAAAAAAAAAGAAGTGCTCTTAAAGACAATTCCCTAAAAACTTTTCTAAAGGCTTCACAATGAGCCCTTGGTCATCTCAGGCAATAGTAGCAAGGGTTTTTTTTACATTTTTTTAAATGTTTATTTATTTTTGAGAGAGACAGAGACAGAATGCAAGTGGGTTAGGGGCAGAGAGCGAAGGGGACACAGAATCGGAAGCAGGCTCCAGGCTCCGAGCTGTCAGCACAGAGCCCCACGTGGGGCTCGAACTCACGGGCCGTGAGATCATGACCTGAGCCGAAGTCGGACGCTCAACCAGCTAAGCCACCCAGACGCCCCAGTAGCAAGAGTTTTGAAAAGAAAGCCATGGATCTTTCCCAGGCTTTGTTTTAGCTAATAGTTTCAGCGTGCCCCCAGGAAACCAACTGTTCTTTGTTTCCTGTGTTCATAAGCACAAAAATGGTTGAGAGCGAGGCAAATGGTGGCAAAAAGAAAGCTTGAAGAACCTGGAAGCTCTCTTCCCAATAAACAGGAAGTGGTCCTCTCATCCAGGTTGTGTTCTTCATGTTCTGTTGGCAGGTACTGTCATATTTGCATCTGACATTGTGGGGTTGCCAGGACAACCTATTAAAGAATCATTCTAGAATCTACCTCTGGAAAATTCCAGATGAGGCTGAGGCATTCTCTCTAAGTAAGACCTTTAAGTGTGACAATGGCTGCAGGTCAGGCTGAAAGATTCAGTGGCCAACAAAGTGAAGATCTAGGAGTCTGTTTTCCTTGAACCCGTGTAGAACTGACGGGACTTGGAGAGAAGGGTAAGAACTCTTAATGGAGCAGATGAGTCGAATGAAATCTGGGTTGGTATGGAACGTGTGGTTGAAAGTTAACCTCCTTCCTCTGTTTATTTCGCCACCTCTTGTAGGCTTTATGTTTTGTGTATGGTGGTTTTCATACTTTAATATATATTTTACATACTTTCATATAATTTACATACTTTAATTTATATTGGGGCTATCTTTATAGGGTAGAATTGGGTCACCTTGATGGAGGAGGAGTAGTAGTCACCAAATCGCAAGACTGTAATGTTGGGGAGGCCACCCAACCTCTTTGGGCCTTGTTTCCTGTCCAGTGGAACGAAGGACCTTTCTGAACAACTCCAGAGGACCAGAGGACCTTACCACATCACAGGGCTCACCTGTGACAGAGCTCTGGGCCGCGAGCCTCACGATGATCTTGCGAGGGGACTCCGCTGTGTGCCTAGATCAGTTTTGCCCAATTCCCAGCGCTTTGGTATGAGAGGGAGTTGCATAAATGTATATTCTTGTTTTATTTTTGTCTTCGAATGGCAGATTATAGCTCCTGAAGAAGGAAAAGAAGGAGAAGTAAGAAATTACCATTACTCTGCCATTGACTCATGCTAGATGTCAAACTGAGATACACGCAAAACGCAAGCACATACAAGCTAAAGGAACAGATTGTGGCAATATTTAAAAATATCACAACTCTAAATAAGAAGCGGTTCTGATAAGCCTACTTGGCATTCGTGCAAGACACCCCTAACTCTGAAGGATCTGAATTGAACATTGCCAAGGTAAATTACTTCTATTCAGTAATTATAGATAAAAGTATATTGGCTTATATGATAATACCTGGCTCCCTTGGTTTGCAGATACCCCTCTCTCCTGGGCCTCTTCCTTTCCAGATCGTTCCTTTTTTAGTCTCCTTTGTTCCCTCCCCCTCCTCCTCATTTCCTTTAAATGGGCTTCTGCTTTTACCCGTCTTGCCTTCTTTCTCTACAAGCTCTCCCTGGCTGTTTTATCCCCTCTAATTGCTTCAGTTGTTATCTGTAACCTGACGACCTCTTAATGAAAATCTGCAGACCTGATTTATTTCCTGGGCCCTAAACCCAGGCTTCTGCTGCCGACGGGACAATTGAACCGGGTATTTTTCTCCACCTCCCCTTCGTGTCCTGCCCTTGTCCCCGTTAATACTCTGCCACAGCTGATGGCACTGTCCACCAGACTAGGTGACAAGAGGGCAGGGACCGTGTCTGTCTTGGCCACCATTTTACACCCGGCACTCAGTGTCATGCCTGGCGTATGGTAGACACCCAATAAATATTGAAGGAGTGATTCATGCGTCTCTGATTTCAGACTAGAAACCTCGGGATCATTCTTGATGCCTCTGCCTCCCTCACTTCCTATACCCAGGCTGGGACCTGTGGGATTTATTACCCGAAAAGCTTTCACATTTGGCCCCTCCTCTCCATCCCCGCTGCCACCGCTTTAATCCAGCCCTTAGCATCTCCTGGGATGTTGCGGGAGCTTCCTCCTTGGTCTTCCTGTGGCTGGCTTTTCCCCAGTTCATCATCATCCGCCCCTCAGGGTGATCTTCCTGAAGCTGGAATCTGATCAGATTACCCTCAGGCTTCCCTTCACTTAAACGGAGTTTACAGTCTGTCCGCCTCCCACCGAATCCGTGGAGTCTGTACAGTGTTTTTGAGAAGATGAGAATCACTGCATTTCATTGATTCTGAGATGCACATGTTTTTCACACTTTAGCACCTCTGAGATTGGAATGTGTGTTAAAATCGATGGGGTGTCATGGTTCGATGGGTGGCTTTTTTCTTTCTTATTGGTACATAAAACAATGATGTACCTGATAATCGATGGCATCTTAAATTTGCAGAAATAGACCCATTGTGACATTTAAAAATAGGGAGATTTTTACATAAAAATATGTTCGGCTTCTCTCGAAAAATTACATCGGGCAGCGCTGGGCCAGGATTTCTCGATGGCAGCCTAAGAGGGAGCTACCAGTAAGTAGCAGCTGCTTCATTTAGGCAAAAAACTCTCTAGAATGTTCCATCACTTCCACCTAGGTTGTATTGTTCATTTATATTATCTGCCCCAGCCCATGCAAGCATTCGAAATTGTAATCCCTGACCGGTGAGTAAAACCCTGAGTTCCTTGTTATGATTGGCACCAACCTACCTCCCCATCCTCAGCTTTGCACACCCCCTCTCCCCTAGTCTCAGGAAGCACTACTCAAATATAACGCGCTCCCATGTTCCCTGGACTGCCTTTTCCCATCTTGCACGTTCTGTGAAGTATTTCCTCACTTGCCCTGGCAGAACTAATATCCTTCTAGACTCCAGCGGTACGTGGGCATATCTCTGTACCTGTGCCTCCTGTCTTGAAATTATTTGTGGACAGACCCGTGTCCCTCATTCAATTGTGAACCTGGAAGGGAAATGGATCAGAATGTATTCATTTTTTTATCCCTGCCTCGTAGCTGGAACACGCTCGGGAAGTACCTGTCGAATAGAGAATGGGTGGGCTATGTTTTCTCACGGGGATCTCTGTTTTTCAAGTTTTTCCCCTGGGTGGAGAGCTACAAGTGAAGTCAGAGGGAAGAGCAAGCGTTTTCCTTAGTGCTCGTGGTCCATTGTAGGAAGACGCTGCGTCTGGCTGTGATTTAGGGAGGCCCTTGGCAAAATCAGTCCGTGGGGACTTTAGTATCTTGCAGACCATAAGGCACTAGACCAGAGCCAACTCTGAGGCTTTTTAAAAATTTTTAAATTCGTGTACAGTAAAATCGACCTGTACAGTTCTATGAATCCAGACACATGGATAGGTTAGTGTAACCACCACCCCAATCAGGATACGGAACACTGCCTCCCCAAACTGGCTCTCGCCACCCCTTTGTACTCACACCCTCCCGCACCCAGAAACCCTGGCAACCACGGAGCAGTTCTCCATCACTGTGGTTTTGACTTTCTGAGAATGTCATAGCAATGTATGTGGTCTTTTAAGCCGGCTTCTTTTACTCAGCATAACGCCTTTGAGATTCATCCAGGTTGTGCGTGTCGATAATCTCCTTTTCGTTGTTAAGTTGCCCCACGGTTTGTGTATACATTCACCCCCTGAAGGACCTTTGGGCTGTTTTCAGTATTCGACCATATGAGCCTGTTGGTACGGGCCTTTTGTGTGAATATAAGCTTTCATTTCTCTAAAGTAAACGCCCGGGGGTAGGCTTGTGATGTCATAAGGTGAGTGTGTGTTCAACTTCATAAGAAACTACCGGACTCTTTTTCAGAGTAAATGTACCCTTTTGCATTCTCACCAGCAAAGCGTGAGAGTCTCCGTTGCTCCACACCCTCCATACCAGTGCTGGGTATTATTAAATTGTCTTTAACTCTCCTAATGGGTGTGCAGTGGCTGTCCTTTGAATTTCTGCCTCCTCAAATCCAGTCTAGGGGAACCACGGGGGGAAAAAATGGTACCGATTTGTGGTACTTCAAACTCTGATCATCTTCTTCAGTCTTCCTTCTGCTGCTGACTTTTCAGGGTCCTTGTGTTACTTGTTCATTGCTATGCAATAAGTTACCAAAAACTTCAGAAGCTTAAAGTGCACACTTATGATCTCACAGCTTCTGTGGGTTATGAATCCAGGCGTGGCTTCCATGGGTCCTCACAAGCTGTTGTAATCAAGGTGTTGGCTAGGCTACAGTCGTTGTAAGGCTCAACTGGAGAAGGGTCCACCTCCAAACTCAAGTGGTTGTTGGGAGAATTCAGTTCCTTGAGGCCTGTCCGACTGAGGGCCTCCATTCCTTGCTGGCTTTTGGTCAGAGACTTCTTTCAGTCCTGCCACATAGGCCTCTCCAACATGGCGGCTTACCTCCTCAAAAGCGCACAAGTTGTGAAGGCAATAGAGAGAGTCTGCTAGCAAGACAGCAAGTCACAATCTTTTATAACCTAGTCACAGAAGCAATAGCCCAACACCTTTGCTGTATTTTATTGACTGGAAGTCGGTCACTAGATCCAGCTTTATACTGAAGGAGAGGGATTACACAAGAGCATGAATACCAGGAGGCGGGGATTATTGGGGGCCATCTTGGGTCTGCCTGCCACAGTCCTCAAATAGCTGCTCCGTGGATTCTGCCCAGGTTTTTTATAGCTTCCTTCTGCAGGAGAGACAGGTCGAGTGGGGAGAGTGTCCTTATTCCGCCCAGACCACGACTCTCCGTGAAGCTTTTTGATTTGATTTCTGAACATTCAGGGTCAATTCAAAGAGGTTTATTTTTGTTTTGTTTTGTTTTTTTTAAAGATTTTATTTTTTTAAGTAATCTCTACACCCAAAATGGGGCTCGAACTCACAACCCCGAGATCAAGAGTCGCATGATCCATCAACTGAGCCAGCCAGGCACCCCTGTTTTTTGTTTTCAACTTAAGCTATCTCAGACCAAGCTAGGGTTAGGTTAAGCAGTGGTCAAAATTTAAATTTTCATACTTACTAATCTTCTGTTTGTTAAATTACAGCCGTGGAAAGGTCAACTTTTGTGCCCAAGATGGGGCCTTTTCAAAGCCGAACTTGTAAACTTCAACACATAATGACAGCTGTTCCAGCCTGTCGTTGTGGCTGCTGACCAGGTGACCCCAACAGATACATCTGGCCAGCACTGACCTTCAAGGGAGAGGAATTTCTTTCCCTCGATAGTGAATTGTAACCCACCTTTAATTTCTTTTAATGACTTTCTGATGACGTGCCAAATCTGGCCTCTCTTTTCTCCTACTTAACGTGGCTTTTCAATACCCAAAATTCATCCCTGGAAATATGCTCAGTCCTTTCTCTTTATTGAAAAGTGAAATCGCTTGGTGTTCCTTCCTGCTCTGTAAAAGGAAGTAGGCTCTCGAAGTCAAGATTCTTTGAATGTTTTTGATCACGAACCAGTCACAGTAAAAGCTTTTTGAGACTGGACGCCTCATACAGGCATACTAACTTATTTGTAACTGATACTACTGAACTCGTATATTGTCTACATTGCCACACACACGTGAAAACAGGAAATTCAAAAGGAGTTTAGAAATAGGTAAAAATGTGAGTTCCAGTATTTTGCTTTCTACCGTCCAAAGGAGTGCTATCGGGCGTTACGGTATCAGGGGCCATGAGTGGACCGACACCTTAAGTACTCACCACCCGATAGATCTGCACACATCGGGTGTTTTTTTTTTTTTTCCTCAGTCTCTTCCCAAACCCAGCTGTTCTGTCTCGAGTCCAGCATATTCTCAGTGTGTGTCATGACCAGTAAGAGGAGCTGCCCATTAGCCTTACTTCTCCTTGGTAGAAGATGGCAGTGTGGCCAACGTCAGGAGGCTTGCGAGGTAGGGGAGCCTTGCCTGCAACGCTCAGTCTCTCCCTTGTGAGGTAATCAGCCCTCTCTGTTCCTCTCTTTCTGTAGCTTGCTGCCGCCATAGACTAGACGAATGTCCTGGCTTGGGTTCCCTCAGAGGCAGACCCCGAGCCAAGCATGTGAGACTACGTCTACTTGGGAGGTGAAGGCAAACCCAGTAGGGAAATGGGGAAGTGAGGAAGGAAGGACAGACAGCCACGAAAGAGGGAGTCCAGCCTGTAGAGCTGGAGAAGCTGCCATTGTTCAGTCATAGCAGACGGGCACTTTTCTCTACCCACTTGTAAGTCTAATTGCCGTGTTCGGAACTCCGTTCATGCTGATTTTTGTTTTCCCTCTCCCATTTCACATCCTTGTTAAGTACTGTAAGATACGCCCATGCGCAAGAATACGCGTCCCTCTTGTCTGCCTCTTCTCTCCCTCACCTCCTTTCTCCTTGGTTGACTGCTGGGTCATTAGGGCCTCAGGGCCGGGCATCATTCTTTTATTTTTCTTTACTTTTATGTATTTATTCTTTAACTGAACTTTATGCCTCACGTGGGGCTTGAACCCCCAACCCTGAGATCAAGAGTTACACACTCTACTGACTGAGCCCCCAGGCACTCCAGCATCACTTCTTTTAGAAAGCCTTCCTCTATCCCCCTCTTGGGGATGGGGCTCTTTCTCTGTGCCCCTCAGCTGTCCTACTAGAGATCCTATCATACTGATTTGCTTTCATTTATCCGTGTAATAAAGATCTGTTTTGTGCCTAGCACTGTTTTAGATGCCTGGTGTTTATATTTCGATATGAGAGAAAGATTGTAATTTGTGATTTTATTTTGATGACTTATTCACCTGTGGGTTTGCCTCACCTGATCATGTCCATTTTGTTCGCCATTTACGTCTCCATCCTTCAGCACAGTATCTGCCACGTAGGGGTGGCTCGATGACGATGTGTTGACTTGAAGAGCTCAGGCCATCTTAGTTGAGGATGATCTGGTATTGCCGTGGCCTTTTCCCAGGGGGGAAGTGAGCCCTCACCTTTCCTGTTGGCTGTTTTCATAGGATGATGTGCCCACTGAGAGAGAAATCGCCCTTGACTGTGAGGGGTACAAATCTGTTAACGAGTGAGTTTAAAACTGTCAGCATTACTTTGCCGATTATTTTTTCTGTTTTCAGGCCGGGAGAACACATCCCTGCTCAGCTGGAGGAAAGTCACAGAGCATCTGAGAAGAGGCTGGAACCTTCACTTTGCCAACACATAAGGTGCTGACCGAGGCAGTATAGAGTAAGGATATCATAAGCAGGAGTTCCAGAATCAAAGTGCCCGGGTTCAAATCCCAGCTCTGCCACTCATTTGCTGCTTGACTTCGGGCTAGAGTTCCTAAAGCGTAACAGGGATAATAGGATGGTGTGTGGATTAAATAAGATTAACACATGTCAAATTTAACAAGTGCCTAGAACCTAGTACACACGCTCAATACATGTTATTATCATTACTGTTCACATATGTCAGTGCTGATTCGTTCAACAGTGGAGGCTGGCTGGCTATAAGATTCTTTGTGGTGCTCCGAGTCCCATTTTGGCATTCTTTGTACAGTGGGAAAATAGGGTGGAATTCTTCATTTTAAGCAGATTCTGAGTTTCAGACAGATCACACAAAGGCTACAGCCAATGCAATTCTTGGTCCAGGGGCCGGCCATTAAAATAGCCACCTACAGCACGAGTTCTTTCCCTCCTTTCCTCTCTTTCTGCGATTAGACAAATATCTGGTGAGTACCTCTTAGGCATTTGGGGCTGGGAATGCCAAGAGGAATGACACGGATCCCTCCCTTTCAGGATTTCGCATGTAAAAGGACAAACTGTAGCGCACTTTGGGAAGCTCTGTAAGTGGGCGCGCACACAGCTTGTGGAACCAGAAGAAAAGACTGCCGAACTCCCCTTTGGTGATTTAGGAAAGGCTTCACATAGAAGGGGTGACATTTGAACAACCGTATCTAGACACAGCCATCGTTTGATCACCGTGGATTGAATAGGCATTTGGCCGGAAACACAGTGGCCGTAGAGCGACTTTGTCCACTATCTTTTGAGAGCCTGGGTAATTACGCTGTCATTTATACTGTGTATGGCAGCCTCATTAGGTCTTAGTCTTGGAGTCCCTACCATGGAAACCTGTATGGTTGTATTGCCTCATAATGAGGCCCTCTGATAATATTTAATATGCTAATGGGAGTGCAGAAGCCCAGAGCTGCCTTTCCAGTGATTTTTAAAGTGACTCCATTAGATTAAATAGCAAGCTTAGGTAACCACTTTACTGGATCTCCTATGGCTCTCGATCGCAGAGAGGAATTGGCTAAAGAGCAGCTTGGGTGGGGTTACGATCTGATCTTGGCCGGAGTCCTTTAAATCCTAGCTTGCAGTGCCCAAGGCCGGGAAGCTCAAGAGCATATGCCGTGTAACCAGCCAGGCAGAATTTGGGAGGAAAATTGCTGTGGGTGCAGCTGCCGTCAGTATGAGACTCCGGGAGCCAGAATCCGCTGCATTGCCTCGAAAGCCGACAGAACTGTGGCTGGTGGCAGCCGGTACTGATATGGGCACCTGCTTCTTCAAACGGGTCTTCCTCCTCCCCCTCCTCAGCTAGCTCAGCAAAATGACAGGTCAACTTTCAATTTCCTTTCTGCTGATGAAGGGAGGCGAATCTCCCTTTCACAGATAGGTTCTCCGTCAAGCAGCTAATAGAATAGCTAGAGGAATAAAACTGTCATGTAAATGCATTTGCAGCACAGCAGCCAAGGCCGCTCCCTTAAGCCCGTGCCTTTTCGAGCCCTAAGGAGGAATGTTTAGTGTTTCCACTTCTCTCGGTCATACCCGGGTTACGGTAATGTGGCCTAAAAGTCATCCTCAGTTGACCTAAAGAGCCACTGAAAGCTTTTCTGCCCTTCAAAATTCATTGTGTGTTTTGTATCGATGCACATTATGTATGCAAACATCGGCCTGGTCCTGCCTGTACAGAGCCTGGTCCCCTCGGAAGCAGTCATGTGACCGCAGCCCATTACTCGAGTGTTCTCCCTTTATCTCCTCCGGGGCAGGGTTGGGGCAGATGGCTGTGGCTCACGGGCCAACCCAGCCTCTCTCCGGGATCTCTGACTCGAGCTCGCCTTCCAGGCTGAAAGGCAAAGCAGCCGTGGCCTGTTTGAGTTATTTCTTCGTGTGTGCGCATGTGTGTTTATTTCTTGATTTATTTCAGCAAGAGTTCTCCCTGCAGAGAGCTGCAGAGATGTGAGTTGCAGATTGTGTGAATGCATGCGTGCTTGCACGCGTGTGTGGGCGTGTGTTGGGGGGGAGGGTGCTCCAGAGAGAGCTGGGATTGTACCTCTTCTCTTTCAGACTAGTGCACCCCTCGTAGAGAAGGTTTTTTCTTGTGTTTGTTTCTCTTGAAACACCCAGGGTGAGGAAAAACCTCTGCATTGGCCAAGCGGAAGAAAGAGGTAATACGTTTGTTTGTTCTCGGGTATTTTGAGCAAGCGGAAGTCTACATTATAAACACAGTTTGTTTTGTTGCTTTGCAATTTCTCGGAATGATTTTTCTCAAAGATTCGGATTCCCAGTCGGCTGTCATCATCTTAAAGATGTACAGCTGACTTTGCAATGTGAAGGGTCGCAGCCTATTTCAAATGAGCGCGATATTTGGAAAAACTCTGTGGTCCCTCGGGTGAGGACTAGAAATGAGGGAAGAGATACTTTGGGAAACCCTTCCAGCCCCTTCGCGGGGGCAGTCCCCGAACCCCGCTCCACAACTTTGTGTTCAGAAATCTTCCGAGCCCCCTTGGCCTCTTGTATCTCTCTGCAAGAAAGGGAAACAATTCCTTGCGATGGTCGAGAGTTCTCCTGAGTGATTTAGTGCTTGCATAGACTGATCGGATTTGATCTGCGACCAAGGGGTAGCCGACCTTTTCGTGGACACTTTTGTTCTTTAATTATTACACAGAATGGGTCTTCGGCGCTGCTCCTACACAGCTGTGCCATGGAGTACAATATTTAATTTCTGCGTCTCAGCTCTTGATCTGTAATATGGGGGTGATGATACTACCTTAAAAGTTGCTGTTAAGATTGACTGGAATAATAGAAATAGAAAGCACCCACTGTGCTGGGTAAATAGCGGTCCTTAGCAAATAGTAGTGATTTTCGCTACATTGTTATTATTACCGGCATAGCATGCTTTCGGGTCTTTGTGTTCTCAGCGGAAAAAAAAGGCCATTTCTTATGACTCTACAGTTACCCCCAGAAGGAGCAGACGCCCCAGGGTTTTAGTCTCTGGGAAGTCCCAGACCAAGCATTCTGAAGGAAGAGATGTGAGCAAACACAGTCCCGTTTCAGCACTCCTAGCTGGGCGGGCCCCCACCCGTGCGTGACCCCTCCTGACTCATCAGCTAAGAAGAACTGCTTTTTGTTCAAACTGTTTTTTTTTTCCCCACCACTGAGCTCCTCAGTACAAGCCTGTAAGGTAGGCATTATTAGTCCTGTGATGAGAAAAGCGAGGTGTAGAGGAATTAATGACTAGCTGAGAAGAATTTAAACTCCGGTTTGTTTGACCTCTTCCTTTTTTTACAAAAGTTAATATTCATTCATTCATTCATTCATTTAAAGTAGGCTCCACATCCGGTGTGGGGCTTGAACTCATGACCCTGAGATTAAGAGTCGCCTGCACAGGGCGCCTGGGTGGCTCAGTTGGTTAAGAATCCGACTCTGGATTTCCGCTCAGGTCATGATCTCATGGTTGGTGAGATCGAGCCCTGTGTCGGGCTGTGTACTGACAGTACGGAGCCTGCTTAAGATTCTCTCTCCCCCTCTCTCTGCCCCTCCCCTGCTCGCAGGCTCTCTCTCTCTCTCTCTCTCTCTCTCTTTCAAAATAAATAAATAAACATTAAAAAAAAAAAAAAAAGAGTCACATCTCCTATGCCTGAGCCAGCCAGTTTGTGTGACTTCTAAGCCCCGGGCTCTACTGAGCCATCAGTCGGTAGTTAGGAACAAGCAGTTTGGAACAGTATATACTCTTGAGATGCTTTTCTTCAAAAGCTGTCCCCTGCGAGGCTGTTTGGGACGTGAGGAATCCTGCAGTCAGGAAATCTGTCTTACTTGACTGTGGGGCCTTTTTTGTCTTATTCCCGGAATCCTAAAGCACAGAGAACTACTCTTCCACAGACATATTTTGGAAAACCTGGCACCAGGCCAAGCTGCCTCTTGCTTCCCATCCTGTCGATACGGTATCACATGCCTTCAGACACCTTCTGGTGGTCAGTGTAGTTTGCTCCCTCTTCTTATCCTTTCATCTGATGAGAGCGAGGAAGACTCACCAGGTTGGGCTCACAGACCGCCCCTTATTCATTCGAGAGCCTGGACACGAGGAAAGGCTAGAGTGTTCCACTGCACAGGTTGGGCTGGAAGGGGCCTCTCTAGGGTCATCTGCCAAGGACTCCTCTGCCCCACTCTGTGCCCCTTGGTTATGTTTAGGCCACAGACATCAGGCTACAGAACGCTTGTTTTTATGAATACTGGAGAGGATGAACCCGGGGGAAAAATTAGACCTGCCAACTGCACTCCCACTTTGGGCTTGGGGGTGTGGTGCCGGTTGAATGACTATGGCTTCCGGGTTTGGGTTCCGCAGGGCCGGAACTAGAGTAGGAATTTCTCATAAAAGGCTGCATCGCTGAGAAAGGCTGAGTTTTGAGCATGGGTAACCACGCCATTCAAATCTAGAAGGCCAGAGGCAGAATCAAGGCCCAGGTGGCTGAGCTGAGATGTGGGAGTCCGATAAGAATGCGCTTGGTGATACAATAAAGTTCAGAACGGATAAGAACAACTTGGGGAGGCCGGGCTAGCGCTTGGAGGGTGCTTAATGGCCGAGGTTAGGTTGGCTCCAAGGGCCATCCCTTGTTGTTTTCTTGTGTTTTCACCTTGGGAAGTGAAAAGTGGGATGAAGAGAGCCGGACCTCAAACAGTTCTGCCCTTCAGTTACCCTGGCTGCCCCCACTTACAGTAAAAGCCTTTTAGCAGAAGCCTTAGAAGCCTTTTCTTTCGCAGATTATAAGTGAGCGCCAGTGATGAGTCACTGTTTCATGTTTGTGCTTTAAAACCATCTTTGGCGTATAGATATTGGTAGGGGCAGCTGCTCTGGGAAGGTTTCAAGTTGGTTTTTTTTTGCCGAGATCTACCTTTTCAGTGGTACATGTCACTGACTATGGCATTCCGGGGTCTTTGTGAACCCTGTAGAAACTCCCCACCTCCTGAGCCAGAGGACCCCTTTCAGGCCCCAGGGAATCATTTCTCCAGAGACTTCTTTAGCACACTAAATGCTTTTCTAGTGCTGACAGAGGGCCAGAAATGGAAGAAGCTTAGATTTTTCTCAAATAATGGAAAATCCCCAAATCATTTTTATCAGCTTAACAGCCAGCTAGAGATGTCCTCAAAGGTACCTACGCTGCTTAAAAACTTGTTTTCCTCTCTGCCTTTAAGTGGATGATGGCAGTCTAGCTTGGACAGAGTGTGGGAGTAAAAAGTGGCACCTGGCCTTAGCCACCTCTTCTTTTGGTGAGCATTGAAAGGAGCTTTTTTGTTTGTTTTACCTGTTACCTGAAGGAGAAAAACAGTTTGAGAATAATTCGCTTAGTGAGTGTTACTTAATAATGTAAAAATTCGAACAGCAGGTTGTTTCCTAATAACCAAAGAATTCTGGAACAATCCTCAGTTTTTTCTCCATCATGATTTTAAAATCTTCTTTAAAAAGGAATGTCTAAGTACTACCCATTTTCTGGTTTAATAAAAGGCTTTTATATGTTCGAATAGCATGTATCTGCAGCAAATCACAGACCAATAATGACTTTCAGCAATTCATTTTTTTAAAGGAGTCTGACTTAGAAATCTCCATTAATTCATTTAGCATTTCTCAAACACCTGCTGTGTGAAAGGCACTGTGTAGGTGCCAGAGGTTCAAGGAGGAGTACGTAGAAAGAAAGATACCTGTGGGATCTTACAGTCTGACAGAAACATACTCGAGTCTGGTGCTCTTTAGCTCCTAGTGAATTTTATATGGAATTTTGTTTGTGGCATAATGAACTGAGGGGTGGCTGAGAACCAAATACCTTTGGAGAGATACTGTTTTATGTTTTTTCTGCAAAAAGAAAATCAAGATTGAAATATCTCACTTCTTATCGTTGCATCGGTGTTGCCTACTCAATGCCCTACTCTTATGTATTCACAAAAAGGAGCAGAATAAATACCATAAAGATGGACGCGAAGCCCAAGGGAGATATGGAGAGCAGTGTTTCTCAAACTGAGACCTGGGAGTGCCTGTGTCACAGTCCCCTGAAAGCTGCACTTTAATTTTTTTTTTTTTTGATGTTTATTTCATTTTTGAGAGAGAGAGAGAGAGAGAGAGAGAGAGCGAGCAGGGTTGGGGCAGAGAGAAAGGGAGACTTGGAATCCGAAGCAGGCCCAGGCTCTGAGCTGTCAGCACAGAGCCCGACGTGGGGCTCGAACACACGAACTGTGAGATGATGCCCTGAGCCGAAGTCAGACGCTTAACTGGCTGAGCCGCCCAGGTGCCTCTGGAGGCTGCACTTTAATTGCAGATTCCCAGGCCCGCCAGACTGCTTAAATCTGAGTATTGGTGGTAAAGCTTGAGTCTTCATTTTTTAATAACCTCCCCCTGGTGAGTCTTACGATACTTACGTTGGAGAGCACTGACCTAAGCACATGGAGAAGGTCACCAGGCCGAGATGAACTACTTCAAACGGTGATGAAGGGCCCCCGTAGATGTGTTCTCATAGGTGCTGCAGAGAACCTGTAAGAAATTTCTAAGTATGGAGAGAAGGCAGGTGATGGGTAAATAGCACTCCAGTTTCAAAAAGGAGAAAAGAATAAGATGCCCGAAACCACAGCTTTATAAGACTGACATGACCTTTGGAAAAATTTTATTCCAAACAGATGGAGTCAAAGCATTTAGAGGAAAATGTGATGATCCTCAGGTGTCGTCATGGGTTTGCTAAAACATCGTCTCTATTAAAGACTGTCAAACTTGGCTGCACATTAGAATCATCTGGGGAGTTTAAAAGGCTCTTGATGCCCAATCCCACCCGGTACCAATTACATCAGAACCTCTGGGGCTGGGACCCAGGCACCAGTATTTCTTAACCCCCAGAGATGCTCATTTAATGTGGTGCTGTCCGCACAGGGGGAGTTTTAAACGCTCCCCAGGCGATGGTAATATGCAAGAGTTTGACGACCAAGGTGTCTATATGACATCAGGCAAGTCGCTTGACTTCCTTGCACTTTGTGTAAATTCTAGGTAATTTTATTTTGTTTTTTTCTCTTTAAAATTTTGTTTATTGTTTATTACTATAGGTCAGGCTTTTTTTTTTTCAGGTACATGGAATATCAGTAAATGGATAATAATGTACTTAGCTCAATGTTTTTGTGAGGAGTAAATGTTTAGAGTGCTTTCTTTTCTTTCTTGTTTTTTTTTTTTTACCATGTTTATTTTTTTTTAACTTACATCCAAGTTAGTTAGCATATAGTGCAACAATGATTTCAGGAGTAGATTAGCCCATTCCCCCCTCCCACAACCCCTTGGTAACCCTCTGTTTGTTCTGCATATTTAAGAGTCTCTTCTGTTGTGTCCCCCTCTCTGTTTTTATATGAGTTTTGCTTCCCTTCCCTTATGTTCGTCTGTTTTGTCTCTTAAAGTACTCATATGAGTGAAGTCATATGATTTTTGCCTTTCTCGGACTAATTTCGCTTAGCATAATACCCTCTAGTTCCATCCACGTAGCTGCAAATGGCAAGATTTCATTCTTTTTGATTGCCGAGTAATACTCCATTGTATATATATACCACATCTTTATCCATTCATCCAGCGGTGGACATTTGGGCTCTTTCCGTACTTTGCCTATTGTGGATAGTGCTGCTGTAAACATGGGGGTGCATGTGCCCCTTCGAAACAGCACACCTGTATCCCGTGGGTAAATGCCTAGTAGTGCAATTGCTGGGTCGTAGGGTAGTTCTATTTTTAGTTTTTTGAGGAACCTCCATGCTGTTTTCCGGAGTGGCTGAACCAGTTTGCATTCCCAATTTCTAGGTAATTTTAGAGGCCTCTCCCAGTTTTAAACTTCTATGATTCTGTTACTTAAAATCATGCCAAACTGATTTCCTCCTCCTCCTTCTCTTCCTCCTCCTGTTTTCGTCTTCCGGGGCTGGGATAGTCCCGAATGTCAAGGTGTCAAAGTATATATCTTAATTCCATGAACATTTTTAGCAAAATTTCCCAGGATACCTCATAGATAAATAAGATAATAGTTGCAATGGGTGGATTTACCACCTGACTGAACAGATATGTTCAGAGAGTGTGAATGTAATGGATCTTCAGGAACCCTGGAGAACGGGCTGGAGTGGAATGCCCTTGGAGCTGACCTTGTTAACATTTTTTATCCATGATGTAGGTAAGAAAGACCGGATAGAAGTGCCTGTCAAATTTGGAGACACCCCAACGTTGACTAGGGTTAACTATTTCAATACATAAAAGAATTAGGCCTAGCTCTGATCAGAATATCTGTTTATTAAGGTTATTATTGTTTTAATGATATTTCCATAATTCAGGTATTTTGTTCATTTTTCTCTTTCTTTAGTTGAGTCAAAATTTTCAAGCTTTTAGCATATTGCTAATGGAAAAATAGATGTGCCTGGTAGGGTCCCAAGTCAGTTGTTTTTTGACCTTGTTCCTATCAAGAAATGCACATAGATTCGATCAGCCTGGTTTGGAGCAATACAAAATAAAGGCAGCATCACCCAAAACAGTTACGAGGAGGGACACTAAAATCCGTTTTGGCTTGTTTCAAAAGGGCACTCCCCCCAGGGGCACCTGGCCAGCTCAGTAGGTAGAGCTTGCCACTTGACTCTTGATTTCTGGGGTCCTGAGTTCAAGCCCCACCTTGGGCATAGAGCTACCTTAAAAAGAGAAAGAAAGAAAGAAAGAAAGAAAGAAAGAAAGAAAGAAAGAAAGAAAAAGAAAGAAAGAGAAAGAAGGAAAGAAAGAAAGAAAGAAAGAAAGAAAGAAAGAAAGAAAGAAAGAAAGAAAGAACAAAACCCACAAACAAACATAAAGGGCACTCTCCCTGATTCTGGAACTCTAGTCAGGGGGTGGGGGTGGGGGGGGAGGCCTTCGGCCTCTTTTTTTAAAACAAGCTTTCCAACCGGTTCTGAGAAACAGTGTTGAGGAACTCACTTTGATTTGAATTTTGGCACAGGTTTTTAAATATGTTGTTTTGTCTCATCATCTCCAATCTGTGTTTTTAAAAACCCAAATAGATTTAATTATGAACTTAAAACTAAAACAGTTAAATTCTATCAGCTCCTTCATATCCCATTCCCCGTATTTCAATTAGAAAATTGTACGCTCTTACATTTCCATTTCTCTTTCCATATTTGATGCTTTATTTTATATAGACCTTGATCTGACCTAGACGGGGCTGGGGGGCGGGGGGAATATAATTTATGTGTAGCAGAAAAGCAATCTATGGTTGCTCCGGTGCGGCTGCTGTGTTTTGGAAAATGCACCAGGATTACATTATGTCTGATCACTTTCCACATCACATGATGAACAGCAGTTGAGAAGAAGCATAAAATGAATCCTGCCGAGAAGCCCTTAGATACCTTGCTGTTAACGGGCGCTTCCCTCTCCCCCTCCCTCCCTCTTGTGCCTTCCTCATCAGGATCTCTGACTGAGGCGGGTCAGCTAGGAGTGGCTCCTCGCAGCATAAAGAGACACACTTTTCACACTGTTTTGGAATGAGAAGTTAAATTCATGAGCACACATAATTTAGAAGACATGGGCTGTGGCACTTCGTCTGTGAAAGACACGAGATCTGAGCAAGGTGAGTGCCAGCGGGGGTGGGGTGGGGGTGCCTGTCTTCGTGAATGAACGGGGAGCCCGAGTGCACCGGATTCGCCCTCTCCCCTTCCCCCGTTGAGTCACTTGCCCCTCCAGCCGCCAGCCCGGTGTGGTGGTGCACAAGGCACCATCACTCGAGCCGAAGGTTAAACATTGGCATAACTTAGGAAGATGTAGCTCTGAATTTATGATGTGCCGTGAAGTATTATCTAAGAGAGAGTTTATGTTTGATTTGATTTCAGCTGAAAATGGACCAATATAAAATCTCAATTTAAAACTCTGTGGCAGGGAACAAGAAAGTCTCTGTGCATTTACCTCTGTTTATTCGATATGCTTATAAATAGCTGTATCCATACCTATGTGGTGTTTAGTGGCATCGTTGACTTTTTATTAGAGTTTGTAACTCGGTGATCGGATTATTTTTTATAGCTATTCAACACAGAACTTCATGAGATTTGCCCCCATGTTTTTAGAATATTCCAGGTAGAGTTTGGGAAATGCAAGATCATCTGCTTCCCCAAAAGGGTGTTGTCTCTAAATACATGACATGCCCCCCAAAACCCCTATATAATTAGAGGCTTAAGTATTCCCTTTGTTTATTTCATACTGAGGTTCTCGTACCTACCAAGTTGCAACTCACTTGAGTGTTTAAGAGACA
Source organism: Prionailurus bengalensis (assembly GCF_016509475.1). Classification (NCBI taxonomy): domain Eukaryota; kingdom Metazoa; phylum Chordata; class Mammalia; order Carnivora; family Felidae; genus Prionailurus; species Prionailurus bengalensis. Next base: position 15,120,316 of record NC_057361.1, read on the forward strand.
TAGTTTCCACAAGCAACTTAAAGAACAAACAAACTGGGAAGATTATGTGAATTATTCACTCTCACGCTCCATTCCTCTGGTGTCTAGGTTGTAGATAATTTTCCCAATTCCTCTTCCACATGTTGCTTTTGGAGGTTCACTCAGGCTTAAGATGGACAGTTTAGGACGCAGAGTATTCTCTACTAATTAGCGTGTGATGTTTTCTCTTGGGAATCAAATGCTGTTCTGCTCCAGGAGTTAGCAAAACCGATCTCCCACAGTAGGGAGATGTACTAACTCTTTCAAATCTGTAAATCTTTCAAAAGCTCCAACTGAGCTAATTCCATGGTCATAATTTACCATAAGAGAGTAAAGCAAGTAATTATCTTTTTATATGTAGGATTACATAGCGTTCTTTAAATTTCGCCAAAATTCTTAGGTTAAACAAACAAAAAGGCCAAGCCAAACTCATAACAGTGAATTCTCTCTTTTTGAAATACTTCTCAACTTTTAAAATGTTGCAGGTAAATGGAAATATTACTTTAGATTTTTGGATTGGTTTTTCTTTTAAATAAATTACCGAGGTGAAATGCACATAACATAAAATTAATTAATCATTCTAAAGGGAACATTTCAGTGGCACTGGGTACAGTCACAAAGTTGTGTAACTGCCCTTCTCTCTAGTTGCATACATTTCCATCACTCCAAAGCAAAACCCCTTTTATATTAAGCAGTTTCTCCCAATTTCTCTCTCCTTCCAGCCCCTGACAACCACCCGTCTATATTCTGCCTCTGTGAACGTACCTATCCTGGATATGTCACATATACAATGTACCTTCTGCCCCCTTTCACTTAGCATCCAGATTGTAGCATCTTTCATACTTCATTCCTTTTTAAGGCTGGATAGTATTCCATTGTACGTTGAGACCACATTTTGTGTGTCCATTCCTTTGTGGATGGACATTTGGGTTATTTCCACCTCTTTGGCTACTGTGAATAGTGCTGCTTTGAACATGAATGTACGTGTACTTGTTTGAGTCCCTGTTCTCAGTTCTTTGGGGGTATATACCTAGGAGTGAAATTGCCAGGTCTTACGGTAATTCTGTGTATAACTTTTTGAGGAAATGTCAAACTGTTTTCCTGCATTGCTTTTTAAAAAGAGCAGTTTTATTGAGATATCATTCACATGCCACACAACTCACCAGGTTAAAGCGTCTAATTCACCGGTTTTTAGTATGTTCACAGAGCTGTACAACCATCGCCACTATCAATTTTAGAACATTCTCATATCCTTCCCCCAAACCATTAGCAGTGACTCCCCTACCCCCTACCTCCCCAGCCCTAGGCAATCACTAATCTCCTTTCCGTCTCTATAGATTCGGACTCTTCCCGCACATTTCATATAAATGTAATCAGATCATATGAGTCTTTTCTGTCTGACTTCTTTCATTCATCATAATGTTTTCAAAGTTCATGTTGTAGCATGAATCAGAATGTCATTCCTTTTAATTGTTGAATAGTATTCCATTGTAGGAATATGCACACTCACCCATTCATCAGTTGGTGGGCATTTGGGTTGTTTCTATTTTTTTTATATTATGAACAATGCTACTATGAGCATTCGTGTACAAATTACAGTGTCAACAGATGTTTTCAGTGCTCTTGGGTATATACCTAGGAGCAGAATTGCTGGGTCATATGGTGGCTCAATGTTTAACATTTTGAGAAACTTCCAAACTGTTTTCCCAAGTGCCTGCATCGTTCTGCATTTCCACCAGCAGCCTATGATGGTTCCAATTTTTTCACATCCTTTGCAACACTTGTCTGTCCTTCTGATTATACCCATCTTAGTGGGTATGAAATGGTAGTTCATTATGGTCTTCATTTGCATTTCCCTAATGACTAATGATATTGAGCATCTTGTCATGTGTTTATTAGCCATTTGTAAAATGTCTTTTTTTTTTTAAAATTTATTTATTTTGAGAGAGAGAGAGAGAGAGAGAGAGAGAGAGAGAGAGAGCATGAGTAGGGGCGGGGCAGAGAGAGAGGGAGAGAAAGAGAATCCCAAGCAGGTTCCACACGGTCAGCACAGAGAGAGCCCAACGGTGAGATCATGACCTGAGCTGAAGTCAAGAGTTGGACACTTAACTGACTGAGCCACACAGGCACCCCATTCGCCATTTGTAGATCTCTGGAAAAATGTCTATTCAGATCATTTGTCCATTTTTAGTTGTGTCATTTGTTTTTATATTGTTTTGTTGTAAGAATTCTTTATATGTTCCAGTTATAAGTTCTTTATCGAGTATATGATTTGCAAATGTTTTCTTTCATTTAGTGGGCTGTGTTCTCACTTTCTTGATGATATCCTTTGAAGCAGAAAGGTTTTGTAATTTTGATAAAGTCCAATTTATTTTTTCTTTGGTTGCTTGTGATTTTGGTATCGTAACAAAGAATCCATTGCCAAAGACAAGATTATTTATGGTTATGTTTTGTTCTAAGAGTTTTATATTTTTAGCTCTTACATTTAGGTTTTTGATACATTTTGAGTTGATTTTCATATATGGTATGAGGTAGAGGTACAAATTTATTCTTTGCATGTGGATATCCAGTCACCCCACGACCATTTGTTGAAAAGACTGTTCTTTCTCTGTTGAATAGTCTTGGCACTCTTATCAAAAATCAATGGACTGTAAATATGAGGGTTTATTTCTGCACTCTGAATTCTATTCCATTGATCTATGTGTCTCCTTATGCCAATACCACACTGTCTTGATTATTGTAGCTTTTGCAGAAAGTTTTGAAATTGGGATTCTGAGTCCTTTACCTTTGTTTCTTTTTCAAGATTGTTTTGGCTTTCCAGGTCCCTTGTACTTCCATATGACTCTTAGGATCAGTTTGTCAGTTTCTCAAAAGAAGCCATCTGAAATGTTGATGGGGCTTGCATTGAATCTGTAGATCAATCTGGGGAGTATTGCCAGCTTAACAGTTACATCTACTGATCCATGAACATGGAATGTCTTCCCATTTATTTAGGTCTTTAATTTCTTTCAACGCTATTTTTTGCATTCAGAATTTACATTTTACACTTCCTTTGTTAAATTTACCCCAAGCACTTTATTCTTTTGAATGCTATTACAAAATGGAATTGTTTTATTAATTTCATTTTTGGATTGTTCATTGCAGGTGTGTAGAAAAACAGTTGCTTTTTGTATATTGATCTTGTATCCCAAGACTTTGGTTGATTCCTTAGGATTTTCTATTTACAAACTGTGTCATCTGCTAATAGAGATAGTTTTACTTCTTCCTTTCTATTCTATGCCTTTGATTTCATTTTCTTGCATAATTTTCCTGACTAGACCCTCTCTTACTGTTGAATAGAAATTCATGACTACACATCCTTGTCTTGTTCCTGATCATAGAGGAAAGCATTCAGTCTTTCACCTTTAAGTATGATAGTAGCTGTGCCTTTCTCCAGGATGCTCTTTATCAGGTTGAGGAAGTTCACTCCTATTCCTAGTTTATTGATTGCTTTTATTATTTTATTAAGAAGTGGTGTGTAATTTTGTCAAATGCTTTATCTGCATGTATTGAAACGATCATGCAGTTTTTGCCCTTTGTTCTATGATACAGTATACATTAATGGAATTTCAGATGTTGAACCAATTTTGCATTCCTGAGATAAATCCCACTTGGTCACAGAGTATAATACTTTTTATATGTTGCTGGATTCAGTTTGCTAGTGTCTTGTTAATGATTTTTGCATCTATATTCATAAAAGATATTGGTCTATAGTTTTTTTTCCCCTGGGGTGTCTTTGTGTGGTTTTGATATCAGGGTAATACTAGCCTCACAGAATGAGTTGCAATTCCTTCTTCTCTTCCATCTTTTAGAAGAGCTTGTGAAGAATTGATATTAATTCTTTAACTGTTTGGTAGAGGGGCTCCTGGGTGGCTCAGTCGGTTGAACATCCAACTCTTGATTTCAGCTCAGGTCATGATCCCAGGGTCATGGGATCAAGCCCCACACTGGGCTCCATGCTCAGCATGGATTTTCTCTCTCTCTCTCTCTCTCTCTCTCTCTCTCTCTCTCCCTCCCTCTGCCTCTCTCCCCCACTTGTGCACTCTCTCTCTCTTTCTCTCCCTCTCTATAAATAAATCAATAAATCAATAAATAAAGCTGAACATGGGCCTTTCTTTGTGGGTAGTTTTTTGATTACTTCTACTTTTGTTATAGATCTATTCAGATTTTCTATTTCTTCTTGAGTCATTTTCAGCATTTTGTGTCCTAAGAATTTGCCTATTTCATCTAAGCTATTTACTTTATTAGCATATACTTGTCAAAGTATTCCCTTATAGTTTTTTTTATTCTTCCATTATCTCTTGTTGAATATATTAGTCAATGTTTATTCTGACTTCGTAATAATAAATCTGCTGAAAACCGAAGCAACGGTATTTACTTATATTTATCCATAAAAAGTTTTTCTCATTTAGAAATACTGTAAAATATAGAAAAGCATTTGGAAATAATTAATATTCCTCACTCCACTACCCAGAGACAACAACTGTTAACATTTTGATAATTTCTTTCCAGTTTTATTTTTTTTTGGTATAGTGTAGGTTTTTGATCATCCTAAACATTAATTTTTTGTAGCCTTGCTTTTGGCACTAAGACATTGTTATATAAACATCTCTCAAGTTGTTATAAATGCTTTGTAACATTTTAACCATTACTAAACATTTCATTTAATGGATAGATCATCATATTCTTTTTTTTTAATGTTTATTTTTGAGAGAGAGAGAGAGAGAGAGAGCGAGCGCGGGGGAGGGGCAGAGAGAGAGGGAGACAGAGAATCCAAAGCAGGCTCCAGGCTCTGAGCTGTCAGCACAGAGCCCCATTCAGGGCTTGAACTCATGAGCCGTGAGATCATGACCTGAGCCGAAGTCAGACGCTTAACCAACTGAGCCACCCAGGCGCCCCAATCATCATATTCTTAATTATTCCTCTAACATGGGACCTTTTTTTCACTAATATAAACAGTACTTAGAAGAATTTCTTTATGTAGTGTTTTTCCTTACTTTGGATTATTCCCATATTCAGGTGACTAGATACAAACTTATTGTGGTAAGGGTTATGAATGTTTTGAAAGCTCTTGATAGAAAATGATAGCTATTATTTCCTGATTACTAACTATATTCTAGAGAGTGTTCACAATATTCTGCATACTTCTTATTTAATCCTTGCAGTAAACCTGAGTCAAGCGTTACTATTCCTTTTTTATGTAGTTGAAGGAGCTCTCACGCTCCGCGAGTGAGTACTTTTCGGGGTTAGATTACTAACCACTGCCAGAGTTGGGGTTTGAACCCAAGGAGTTCTGAGTACAGTGGGTTTTTTGCTGTCAACCGTCACACCCTTCTACGGTTCCTCCCAATGTCGCTGCTCTTGGAAACTAACTTTAAATTTACTCCTACAAAGTACCTTTTTTTTTTTTTAACATTTATTTATTTTTGAGACAGAGAAAGACAGAGCATGAACGGGGGAGGGTCAGAGAGAGGGAGACACAGAATCCGAAACAGGCTCCAGGCTCTGAGCTGTCAGCACAGAGCCCGACGCGGGGCTCGAACTCACGGACCGCGAGATCATGACCTGAGCCGAAGTCGGCCGCTTAACCAACTGAGCCACCCAGGCGCCCCTACAAAGTACCTTTTATTTGCATAGTGCTCTTATAGTTGGATGGGCCCCTTCATATACATTTGATCTCTACAGGCTGTGAAGGGTTGTTCTCAATTTGTAAAAAAAGGAAACCAAGGCTTTGCGAGGCAAAGTGATTTGCTTAAGGACAGACACATAGCTAGTAAGTGGCAGAGCCCGGGTGAGGGCATGCTTCCTGTTTCTCATGGTCTGACTAGAGTGAAGGGCTTTTCCCTCCCACTTTGGTCATTCGGCCTCAATACAGAACTCTGCCTCCTAGTGTATCAGGGCATTTTGGAGGAAAAGTAACCCGCATATAAAATCGAGGCTACCCCTTCTTGTGGGCTATCTACCTTCCATGTAGAGAAGTAGCATCAATGCTGTATTATTATTATTTCGCTGCTTTTGTGATATGCAACGGGGAAGGGAACAATCATAGCTGTCGTTTATATTGATTGCCTACTACTTTCGTTATTTCTATTTCTCTGCAAAACTCTTGGAGGAAGCTTCGATTAGTCTCCTTTTCTAGATGAGGAGACTGAACCTAGATGAAAGAACTGTCCAGGGTGGGAGGGGGAGGGTGGGCGATGGGTATTGAGGAGGGCACCTTTTGGGATGAGCACTGGGTGTTGTATGGAAACCAATTTGACAATATATTTCATATATTAAAAAAAAAAAAAGAAAGAAAGAACTGTCCAAAGTCATGTCCTAGTTCACCTGAATTGGAACCAGCTCTGACAGATTCCAAAGTCCATGCCCCTCCGGATATGCTGCCCTGACTTGTAAAATAGGAATTTATCAAAAAAATGGAAATGAAACATGGCAATTTCATTCTCCTGAGCTTCGCTTTATACTTAAAATTTTATATTGATGTATTTTGAATTAATAATCTGTTGCCTTTTCTTCCCCCGTGTAATACTCTGAGGACACGATGATTTATTTTCTTTTATTTCTTCCCTGGAAACCACTTAGAAATGCATTTATTCATTTTCCCTAAGTGCTGAGGAGCCTACAAAGGCCATGTAGCGTTTTTGGCTGTGTACTTGGATGCTTTAAGCTATGAGAAATGGAAATTTTCTCTAATGGAGATTGTTCTTTTAAAAAATATTTGTTCTTTATTTTTACTTGAAAGTTTAAAAATACTAACTAGTAAACCAAATATTTCCTTAGTTCTTGGAATAACGTCTCGTTTATTTATTGTTTAAAAATCTAGGGGCGCCTGGGTGGCGCCGTCGGTTGGGCGTCCGACTTCAGCCAGGTCACGATCTCGCGGTCTGTGAGTTCGAGCCCCGCGTCGGGCTCTGGGCTGATGGCTCAGAGCCTGGAGCCTGTTTCCGATTCTGTGTCTCCCTCTCTCTCTGCCCCTCCCCCGTTCATGCTCTGTCTCTCTCTGTCCCAAGGATAAATAAACGTTGAAAAAAAAATTTTTTTAAAAATCTAATGAGCAAGCCATTGACAGCTGCCTGAGAGGTCCTCTCCTTCCACCCCCAGCCCCGTATCTCCCACCTCCACATTCCCAAAGTTAAGTCCTTTGCAATGCTGTATATTTAAATTTGGGACCTGCATGGAAAAACAATCAATGACATTGTTTCCTTTAGCTTTGTTGATCTCTGAGGAGTTTTCTGAAAGTTTAGAGGGGCCTTTGCCGTTCTTGTTAGTGGTGGATTTTCTTTTATAACTGCCACCAAGCAGTCTTTATTGGCATCGTGAGGTATAGCAGAAATCTCCGTGAGCCGGGATGTCCCTCATTTTCGTCCTCAGTGAAATGGGACATCAGATGAGATGCTCTTTAAAGTTCTTGCCACCCAAAGACCATCAATATGCTCTATAGCTGCGGGTACCTGTGGAGGGGTGGGGGTATTCATTTCCCCCTTCTGTTGCGTACTCCCTTAGCTGCTACCGCATTAACACTCTTAACGTGCTCACGTGCCTTTCCTCTTTTTTTCCTTTTCTTTGGGTTTGGGTACATTTTTTTCCCTTCATGTCGTTCTGTTTTACTTTACCCCCAACTTCTTATCTTTAGAAATTGCAAACCTACAGAGAGAAGATGGAAGATTAATACAGCGAACACCCACATCCCCGTCAGCTGGGTTCACCAGCTTGTTAACCCTTGACCATTTTCTCTCTCCCGCCCTCCCTTCCTTCCCTTTCTCCGTCTCCTGTGCCTTCTCCACTTGACAGCAAAGCTGTAGACATTATGATATTAACCTCTATATACTTAGCATGAGTGTCCTAAAAAGAGGGTTTTTCTTTTATATAACTGTAATACTGTATCACACTGAAAAAAATTGTGGCACTGGTGGATTAATATTGTTGCACATAGAGTTCATATTCAGAATTTCCTCATTGTCCAAAACGGCCTTTTGTAACTGTTTTTTTCCTTTCCCTTTGGAAGAAAGGCCTTCCCTTTCCCTCTGGTTCCCTCCACTGGCTCTCCTCCCTCTCAGAGCTTGTCCCTGAAGGGGACGTTCACAGTGCTGTCTCCCATGTTCTCGTGGTTCAGTCCGACCCACGGAAAGTGATTTTGACAAGTTCTTGAATGCCCTTGAAGCCCACCGGACCAGTTTCAGTTCTTATTTTGCTGGGTTTCCTGGCAGTACTTGGCACTCTTGCACTCATGGCCCTTGGCTTCGGCCCATTCTCCTGGTTGTCCTCGTGTCTCTGAACTGTTTATAAGGGCTCCACTTTCTCCGAACTTTTAAATATTAGGATTCCTCTGGGTTCCTCTCGGGCCTTTTACTTTGTCACTCGAGTGCTCTCCTTCGGTAACTTTACTCTCATGGCTTTCGTTATCATCCGTATGTCAAAACTGCCAAATCTTCATTTTCGGCCTATATCATATACTATATCCCTGGTTTGTTGGCATCAGTTGGGAATCATTACATTTTATTTAATTAACCAATTCAATCAATTTAAAATCCCAGTATAATTAACATATAGTGTTATGTTAGTTTCAGGTGCACAGTATAGCGATTCAACAATTCTATATACTCAGTGCTCATCACGATAAGAGTTCTCTTTGGGAATTATTTTATTTTATTTTATTTTATTTTATTTTATTTTATTTATTTATTGTAAGGTAGGCTTCACGCCCAACATGGGGCTTGAACTCATGACCCTGAGATCAAGAGTTACATGCTCTACTGACTAAGCCAGCCAGGCGCCCCTTAGAGAATCTTTTTTTTTTTTTAATGTTTATTTATTTATTTTGAGAGAGAGAGAGAGAGAGCACACAGGGGAGAGGCAGAGAGAGAGAGAGGGAGAGAGGGAATCCCAAGTAGGCTTCATGCTGTCAGCACAGAATTTAGGGAATCATTTTAAACAAGAACTTTTCTTTGTGGAAGGAAACCACTTTCTGCATCTGAAATTATGATCCCTTTCAATAATAATTTTTAGTTAATTGTTCACTTTTTGATATGCTAATGTGTGGGTCTTGAGGTTTATATAGGAATGGTACTACAAACACATTTATTGCCTGTATGAAACAGGCACACAAAAAGCAAACATCCTTTTCATTTTTCACACCTATTAAATGCATCTTCATATTTTTTGTTTATTCGCTGTGTGACTAATCCACCTCTACTTTTAGAAATGTTAAGTATTATGAGACTCTGCCACGGACTATTTAGAGACCCACTCTAGAATCATGAGCTCTTGGGGGGTAGAAAGTATTACCGGAAGAGTATGAAGTCCCACCTCCCCCATTTAAATGCTTTTCACCAGCTTCTAGCCTTGACTAGACAATTCACAAAGGAGCCAGCTTTTAGTTGGATCCTGTTAGTTGTTAGAAAATCCTGTTACAAAGAGACATATTTCAACGGAGTATAAGAAAGGGCATTACCTGAGGCCCACTTGCCAGTTATTTCCTGTAATCAGAACACTTTTCTTACACAATTATGGCTTTATATTGCCTTATCTTTTCAGCAGCTGCAAAAGGCAAAAATTTAATGCTGATCGTATTTGACCTTGGGTGAATGAATGTGGCAGTATAACTCAGATTAGTAATTAATAACAGGGGAGACATAAAACAGAATTGCAGTCAAGACATTTCATTTTTTTTTTTCCGAGTGAGGATTAGAGGTCATGATTGAATTGTTGAATAGAACATATTTCCTATGAGAAAATTTTTCAATAATTTAAAATGCTAGTAGTACTTTTACATAGCTAAATTTCTTACATAATTAAAAATATAATAGTTTTTAAAAATTGAGATCTTCCTGATAATGATTCTTTACAAAATTGGCAGAAATTCATATGATAGAGAGCTCACGGTTACTTGTAAACTGTCGTTTTCGTGGTTTTACTGATTTAGCTTATTATTTCGGTATCGTACGGCTAAAGCTTCATATTTTCCTGAATTATGGTGTAGCCAAGGATTGCAATTCTTATGAAAACTTCCATAAGATGGGCTTCGTGTAATCTTTGTGTTGTTCCATTGCCCTGTTGAATAAAAGAAGGCTTTAAATGGGGCATTTAACAATCTGAATCCTGATAAATGTAGAGAGAATGAGTTCGAAAATCACTATTTTTGCAACTACCATAGAAAGAATTGATTTGGGCAAAAATTATCCGTGGATATTTTGGAGAACAGAATATATGCACAGTCCTAAAGCATGTTCCTGCAAATTGTTTATTAATTGTAAAGAGGGAGCAAATAAATACATCTACAGTAGAGAGTTTTACGTGGCCGCTGTGGGGCGATCCATCCGATCGGGTGGGGTCTGGTGGTGAAAGAAGTCACTTGAGGCAGAGCAAAGGCAAATGAAGTTTATTGAATATTCTGCCAAGGAGCAGCAAAGGAGAGACTGTCTGCCAGGAGGCAGTGGTGGGGGGCTGTAGCTAAGGAGGGAAGGGTGAGGAGGTCTGGGAACACATGGAATTTTCCTTTGTTTTGGTACCTGTGCTCAGTAGTAAGTAGTCCATTGGTCAGCTAGGGCCTATGGATATTTTTTTAAGTTCTTTTTTTTTTTTTTTAAGATTTTTGTTTAGGGGCGCCTGGGTGGCTCAGTTGGTTGAGCGTCCGACTTCGGCTCAGGTCATGATCTCACAGTTTGTGGGTTCGAGCCCCGCATCAGGCTCTGTGCTGACAGCTCGGAGCCTGGAGCCTGCTTCAGATTCTGGGTCTCCTTCTCTCTCTGCCCCTCCCCCGCTCATGCTTTGTCTCACTCTGTTTCTCAAAAATAAATAATAAAAAAAAATTAAAAAGATTTTTGTTTATTTATTTTATTTTTGAGAGAGAGAGAGAGAGAGAGAGAGCATGAGAGAGAGGCAGAGAGAAAGGGAGACAGAGAATCCCGAGCAGGCTCCACGTTGCCAGCTGGGGCTCAAACTCACCAACCGTGGGATCATGACCTGAGCCAAAACCAAGAGTCGGATGCCTAACCCACTGAGCCACCCAGGCGCCTGGGGGTGCGTCGCCTAACGAGCCTGTTTGCACTTAGCCAGGTGGTGGACGCTGTGGGCCCTTTTACCTTACTCCAGTTTAACCAAGTAATCTAGGTTCATATCACCAGTAATGAGACAAATTAATGTCATCTGCCTTCTGATGTAACATACTTGAGAAAGACTCATCACTTATTCCTGCCAAAATATATAACCTGAATCTAATCATGAGGAAATAACAGACAGATCCAAACTGAGGGATATTTTAAATAACCAGCCTGTACTCTTCAAAAATTTCGGTGCCATTAAAAAGAAAGAAAGGCTAAGGAATTGTGTTAGAATAAAGGAGACTGAAGAAATGGTAGGCATGTGTGGAGAGAGAGAGCAAGAGAGAGTAGGAGAATGCATATGTGACAAAATATTAACAATTGTACTATTCTCACCTTTCCCCATATGTCTGAAAATCTTTCAGAGAAAAAGTTAAGAATATTCCAGTCCTGGGGCACCCGCGTGGCTCAGTCAGTTAATCTGACTCTTGATTTTGGCTCAGGTCATGATCTCATGGTTCGTGGGGTCGAGCCCTGCATCAGGGTGCTGTCAGCACAGAGCCTGCTTGGGATTCTCTCTTTCCCTCTCTCTCTCTCTCTCTCTCTCTCTCTCTCTCTCAAAATGAACAAATAAACGTAAACAAATAATATCCCAGTCCTGTGCAACCTGAGATGTGTTTGTTAAGTCTGTGGTGGCCGCAGCCTAGGGTTCTGCCCTTTGGGAATGCCGTTTATTAGCTCTTGCTTGTTTTCCCTTCTTCTCCCTTCTCCGTCCATTGCAGACTCTGTGAACCACGTCCTGGCATCATCTCGAGTAGCTTCACTGTAAACATGGACAAGCCCAAATGCACTGGTGTCTCAGTTCCTTTACCTCCTAAACTCCAGCATCCCTTCCTCACTCCACTTGAGAGGCTCACTCCCCTTTCCTGGCCCCTGTGGCCACCCGCACCAGTTCTGCCTCTGGTAGTCTTTATGACTATCCCATGTTCTGATCTCTTGATCTTCATTGAAACCTCCGGACCTTAGCCCCTTCCCATGTGTCTCTGTCTCCCAGCCCACGCTTGTCTTCACTTTCTTCCCCGTCCATCTCTATCCATCTTCTCTTGGCTGTCACTTGAGCCACTTAACCGATCATACACAGTAATCAGACTCTAGGCAATTTAAAAGAGAAATGATGGGTGAAGTGTTTAATGTTCCCAGACTACTTGCTAGCAAACTTTGCTACAATTCTTGATGCAGACGCCACGGATGTTAGTGACTTGACTTGGATTTTTCTATAGGGATAATCCAGTTGTTTTGTTGCTGTCGTTGTTGTTTTAGTAGCCTTTAGAATTTGTCTTCTTTGTCCAGAAGCTTCTAAGCTGAGTGTTCACATGTACCTGCCCTATTTTGTCCTTGAATTGTTATTTTCAGCTTTGCAATGTGCAGTAGTAGGTAGGCTGAAGCTGTGGCCCTAAAAAAAAAAAAAAAAAAAAAAGAAGGATGAATTAGAATATTTCAGAACTGGAGAGGATCTTAGAGATCACACAATTCCAAGTTCTCACGGTTCACGTGAGAGACTGAGGACCAGAGAGGTTAAACAATTTGTTCAAAGTTACACAGTTGGCACCTGCTTGAGTCAGAACCAAAATGGAAGTCTCCAGATGACCAATTCAAAATTTATTTCTTATTATCTCATGTGGACGGGTTGCTGGGTGGGTGAGCACATGAGTAAATAAAAAGTCAAAGAAACGACCTCTAATTCTTGCCCTTCTCTGACCGGAACACCAGAGGTTTCCAAGAATGATAAAATTATGATCTCTTTTGTCATTTAGGGAGAGTGATGGTTTTGTTTAAAGTGCCCGTCAGTATTTGGAGACTGGGCCTCATGCTTTACTCTCATTTCCCTCTGAAGAATAATGCCTTCCAGGGGTGCCTGGGTGGCTCAGTCGGTTAAGCGTCCGACTTTGGCTCAGGTCATGATCTCACGGTCTGTGAGTTCAAACCCGCATCGGGCTCTGGTGGCAGCTCGGAGCCTGGAGCCTGCTTTGGATTCTGTGTCTCCCTCTCTCTCTGCCCCTGCCCTGCTCACACTCTGTCTCTCTCTGTCTCAAAAATAAACATCTGGAAAAAAAAAAAAAAAAGAATGCTCTCTAGGGACAAGAATGCTGTGCAGGGTTGCCCGAGTTCGCGGATGAGTGAGCCTCACACGGTTCCTGTCTCGCTTGCTGCCCAAGAAGCAGACTTTGTGACCATCTCGTGTCCGCTGGGCATGTGCTTTGAGCCGTTTCTCCAGTGAAGTTAGAAGTATCTCTATGACAGTCACACACTCTAGCAGATGGCAGGTGTGGAATAGTTGTAAACAAGAATAACCAAGAAGACTGCGGTCCCAGAGTTAAGCCAGACTGTAGTGTCATCATGCTTCGAAGTGCTGAAGGAAGAGATGGTTTCCCCCTTGTTTAAAGCCTTTGGCTACTAGTTGCTTCGTTCTCTTTCCAGTTCATTTGAATTCATTTTAATGACTTCTATCACACTTGCGCCTCTCTTTCTTCCTGACTGGATGTCAGGCCCCTTAAAGTTACATTAAATATTTGCTCATCCTGGGGCCTCCTCAGGAGGCCTCTGTCAGCAGACTTTCAAAAGCAGAGAGTCTTTAAATGCCTTATTGTCCTGAATGTAAGGTTCTGGTTTAAAGAACTGTCTGTCAGATAAACTCTCATTTGAAAAACAAACCAAAGATAAGACTCTACCAGTCAGCACGAAGAGAAACACAAGACAGAAAGTCTTAACTGAAGAGTAATTTCATCCATTCAGCATATATATACCGAGCATCTACCATGTTCCAGGCGCTGTTCCAGAGTCAGGGGATGTAGCCGCTAACCCAGCGGACTAACATTCCAGCCCGCATGGAGATTACATTCTAGTGGAAGGAGAGAGACAATTAACAAATGAGTAACATATGTGCTATAGCAGGTAGTGATAAGTGCCAGGGTGAGAAAATAAGGAATGAGATGGACAATGGGCAGCGGGGTGCCATTTTGAAAAGAGTGGTCAGGAAAGGCCTCACTGAGAAGGCGGTCTTTGAGCCACGACTGTGCTCTCTAAAGGAGTGAGCCCTATGGATTCTGGTTGGCACAGTTCTTCTTGCTCCGGACTGTTGGGTTCTGGGATGGTAGCCTGTTTGTCCACAGTAGTTTGTGAAATTTTTAATGAATTTATGTATCATTAGGAAATGTGTGTGGGGGGGGCACTAGAAGTTGTTAGACTGGAGAGAGGTGATTATTGTGTTATTTCCACCTTACTTCAAAAAAAATTTTGTTAATGTTTATTTTGAGAGAGAGAGCAAGCATGAGCAGGGCAGGGGCAGAGAGAGAGAGGGCGGGTTCCAGGCTTTGAGCGTCAGCACAGAGCCCGACGTGGGGTGCGAACTCACAAACAGTGACATCATGACCTGAGCGTAAGTCGGATGCTTAACCGGCTGAGCCACCCAGGCGCCCCTCCCACCTTACTTTAAAAAAAAAAGCATCTGCTATTTATTGAGTGCTTCCTATGTGCCAGGCAATATGCTAAGCGTTTTATATTAGTCACTCAATGAATTGGTATATTACTAATACCTATAGCAACACGTTGCTAGTCCATTATTATACATTACTAATAGATTATTGTTCTAACAGCCCTAGAAGGTATTCATTCATTTGTTCAACGCATATCTGTTGCCAGGCCTTACCCCAGGTGCTGGGGTTATAGCAGTGAACAAAATGAAGTCCCTGTTCTCGTGTAGCTTAGCTAATAGGGGAAGATAGACAATGAACACGTAACCATACAAGCATATCGAATGCCAGATGGTAGAACGTGGAACGGAGAACAACAGAGCAGGTAAAGAGCATAGAGAACGTGAGGTAGGGAAGGTGTGGGAGGGAGGAGATACTGTTCTACGTACTGTCTCATTTTTTTTATGGCTGATTCCAAGTGCCACCCTGGGTTGTACGACATTACGGTTAAAAGCCCAGTTTCTGGAATAACAGAGATCCGGATTTGACTCTGTGTTCTCCCAAAGACAAGTGATGTGACCCCAAACAAGTTATTCCTGAGCCTCAGTTTCCTTATCTGTAAAATGAAGATAATGTCACTTCGTAGGATTGGTGGGAGGGTTAAATCAAATGAAATGAGATGATCTGCATAAAGCACCAAGCACAGTGTCTGGCACAAAACCAATGCTCTGAATCTTTGTCTTATTCATTGACCTACGTGGATATTTAATTTCTCGCAAACTCCCATGATAATGATGGCCACTGTGGGAAAGAAGCCACGGGAAAACCAAACCCAAAACGCCCTGGCTTGGTAATAGAGAATCCACCTGTGCTGGAGACAGAAAATTGGCCAGGTAACTTGTTAAACCCATACTGTTGCTTCCTTCTAGAAACGAAAATAGGAGGCCCTTGGGACACATATGGCAATAGCTTTAACTCTGGTTTTTTTTTCTGCATGGAATTAATGTGACGGGGAAGACAAGCCCTGTCACCAGTCACGTGATGAAGCAGCAGGACCAGAAGGGGACCTAGGCTGTCCAGCAGGTTCAGGACTGGACGACACAGGTCTTCAACTCTGCACGCAGGGTTGGGGGGGGGTGGTATGGAGCCGGCAACCCCTCGGGTAGGGTGTCTCATACCTGGGCTCTAACCTTTGCCATTTTGGGGGTTCCTGCTCCAGGAGAGCGTCCTCAGCTGGCTAGAGCGGCCGTGCCGCGAGCGGGTGGGTTCTTAGGAATCAGGTGAGGTTTTCGAGGTTGGATGTTTGTCCATTCAACCCTGCCCTGCCGGTCTCCTTCCCTGTGCCAGAGAGGGCCCTGCGGGTGTGGGGGGGGGGGGGCTGTAAGCCAAAGGAGCAGTAGCGGGATGTGAATCAGAGCCCCTTTTATCAGCCGCTGCCGAGGTACAAACCCCAATGTGGGATTCTGGGAAGGGCCTGAGCTGGAGCGTCCAGGAAGTTGGACACTTGAGGCCTAACCTGAGCCTGCTTTTCCCACCCAGTGACACCGGCTCATCGGGCCGGGTCTAGTCGGGAGGCAGAAACCATAGAGTGATCTGACGACAGAGGTGAATTTAAAGAACTGTCAATCGGGCGTCGAGTTGTTCCTAGGTCACCGAAAGGTCCCTGAAGGAACCCTAAGGTATACAGAGGTAGCAATTACGGGGAAGTTACCATCTCTAGGGCTGAGAGACAAAGGGGAGAGGTTGGAATTCTTAAAATGTAGAAGCTTGGAGGAGGGTTCCCGCAGCATTGGAACTCAGACCTTGGAGAATGGGGGCTGCCCGGCTGGCGCTGGTGTGTCTGAGGGGCTGCTGGGAGGCTGGTTTTGCAAGTGCTGGCTAACTGCAGACTGGATCCAGCGCAGCTATCAGGAGAAACTGCTGGGGGGGGGGTTGCAGAATGGGGGTGCAGGGTGGAGAGCCGTTGCTAGGTTCCACTAACACGAACGGGAAGCAGATGGGAAGGAGTGTGTCCCTGGTTCCCTCCTCCAGCCTCACTGTCGCGCCCCCCACTGCCCCTATTGGCAGAGCATCAGGGAGCGGACTAGAGGAGTGTGGGGTGACAGCTGACACGTGATAGCTTCGTAAGTGGCATTCATGCCCGGGTGTAGGGGCTCAGGTACCGGATGGTCCATTTTCCGGCCGGGAAGGGGGTGGGGAATGCCTTTGGAACAGAAGAAGAAATGCAGGAGCCGGGGAACTGAGCATTGTTGTCTCCCTTCCACTCCTACTAGTAAAATATAGCCCGTGAAAGTACTGTGTGCCTTATCAAATAAAATGGCAGCTCCCGCCTTGGGGGTTGGGGTGGGATCCCAGCAAGGGACGGGGCAGAAGCAAGGTAGAGATAGGGCAGGGGGCTTGGATCACCTATTTCCCCTCGTGGAGGAGGAGTAGAGGTGGTAGTTAACGTACGTCTAGCTTAGTGGCAGGCACATAGTAGGCATTCAAGGAATGGTGGCAGTTCTTCCTCAAACGAAGGAAAGGTGCAAATAGTTTAGGGAATGAAGTAACTGGCGATAGTGGAGAGAGCCCAGAGTTTGGACTCAGAAGAGCTGAGTCTGTACTAGATAAGTGACTTGAAACAAGATACTTGCCTCTCTGAACGCGAAGTTTCCTTATGTGTAACGTAGAGATGATACTTGTGGGGACCAAGTGTCTTACAATCGACCCTTAACATGTGGTCGCTGCTTTGTTCCATTATTAATTATAGAAATGATAAGCATGGTTATTTATTATTGGTGGTGCAAATCCTAAGTAGAAGAGACCTTATTGATCATTTATTCTACTACAGCACTGTGCAGATGAAGAAACTGAGGCACAGAAAAAGGTCAGTAGCTCTATGGAGGTTAAGAGCGTGGGCTACAGATCAGTGAGACCTGGGTTCAAGCCCTTGCTGTTCATTTCCACTTACTGGCTAGTCTCTCTCAACTTCACAGTGTGGTGAGGATCACGGAAAAGAGTCCATTGCCCGACCCTCAGTAAGTGCTCAGTAAATAGCCCTGGACAGTTCCACTGGGCCTGATGAACAGAGAGAGCCCCTGAGGTCAGGGTTGGTTGGTCATGACAGTGACTGTCCCGTAGAACAGACCTTTCAGGTGAGCCTGGGCTCTCCATATGGTGAGAACACTCGAGATTTTCAGCCTCCCAATCATTTGCTTTATCATATTGAACAAGTCACTCTGTTTCTTCTCCCTGTGGTTTTTCCCTGTAAAGATCATGATACTTGACCTCATGTCTACTTCCTGGGGTCTTCTGGAAGCTGAATAATGAAATGAGTGTCTCTGGAACCGGAGAGCCTTGGAGAAACTCATAAATAAATACGCTCAGATGACTAGTAATACCACAGCAGTATTGAGCCGGGGATCCTGGGACGGGAGGCTAGAATCCTGCTTTTAGAATTCAAATTGTTCTTGTTATAGTCAACTCTTAATTTTTATGTGCTAACTGGGAAAAATTATAACATGAATAAAAGAAGCCAGCTGGTGTTGATTGCTCTTCACTCTAAAATTTGAGGAAGGCCTAAGAGACTATATTTTAAATCTCATTATCTCTCACCTGATTGCCTTCTTCAAAGCTATGAAGCTACGGGATGGTTCCAAGGCTCAGAGCCCCAGAACGGAGTCAGTGTGCCTGAATAATCCACAAACAGGACCATGCTTATCCCTGCAGTAGCCGTTTGTTTAGCCATTTATTAACCAGGCGTGGGGCTAAACTCTTCACCTGTAGGATCTCCTTTCATCCTTATTGTAACTCTGGGAAGGAGGGAAGTGTGTTCATTTATCCATCTTTTATCAATTGAATCTCAGGTACGGAGGCTGGAGCGAACTGTACTTTTCAGTTCATTGTACTTTGCCATCCCTGGTCTGTGCACGACCCTTTCTTATCTTAGTTAATTAATTTGCTTGCTCCTTTTTACCCGTGTACCCCATACCCATTCACCCCCCCTTCCCCGTAAATACCCGCTCTATTTCTTTAATGTCTTTTCCTTCGTATATATTCTTAGGACACGTATATTTGGGGTTTGTGTATACGTATTTTAAATTTATGTAAAGTGATGTGTTCTATTTCATTGTCTTTAACTTGTCAACAACCGTCCTAACTGAAGCGCTGTGTTTTTAAGACCCAGCCACGTTGCTGTGGGTTTACTTAATCCGTTGCTTCGAGCTGTGGCCTGATGGTCCATGGTGTGCACCTACCGGAGTGACACATTCTCCTTCCTAGCGGTGGACAGCCAGGCTGCATTGGTGGCAAACTCCCTAGTGTCACAAACAAAGAAACACCGCCGCCCCGTATGTCTCCCTCTTGGGCCGTGTGAGGACTGCTTGGGGGTACGTGGTGAAGAATGGAATTGCTACTTCATAGGGCATCGTAGACTTCATAGGCCTAAGTAGTGCCGGAGGTAGGTGCTGTTATTTTCCCCAGTTTACAGATGGGGAAACGGAGGCTTTGAGAGTTTTAGTGACTTCTCAAAGTCACACAGGCAGTAATTAGCAGAGCCGGGATTCAAATTCATGCCTTCTTGCCGCCCAAACTCTACTGACAGTGGCTAGGCCATCAGTGTTCTCTGAGTATTTGAGACTTGAGGACATTTTACAAAAATCTAAAGGTCAATTTCACTGGAGTTGTTATGTTCTTAGAACCTGGAGATCCAGGCAGACTGGGTTTTTTTTTTTGTTTGTTTTTTGTTTTTTTTCCCCCGGAATACCTACTTCCCCAATCCCACAGCTGCATGGTAACTGGTTTTCTCTAATTTGCATATCCTGTGGGGCTGCAGTGCTCAAAGCTGCATTGGTCATCCAGAACTGGTACCGGGGCTACAGCACTCGACTGAAGGCCAGACAGCGCTATGCCCTCACCATCTTCCAGTCCATCGAATACGCCGATGAACAAGGCCAATTGCAGGTCTGTTTTGCAAGCTCGTCTCTTCTTTTGGCAAAGTGCTTCTCTTTACCCCTCGTAATTGAAAACACAAAGGAAGTTGGGGTCCATTTTAAGCTGAGGAACCTTGGCGAAAACTGTAACGGAGGATGTAGTGACACTGCCTTGGAACTAGCCGTTCGGAGAGGCTGTGATCTGGGAGGAAGATGGTGTTTTTCAGTTCTGAAGTCCACATTTTGAAGTGGGCTGCCAGATGTCTAGTCAGCTAATGAAAAATGGCCTTATTCTGTTCTTGGGTACGTGCCCCAATAGTAAAGTTGTCACTTTATGAAGGAAAAAATACTTTAAGGAGTTAAAAAATGGAAACATTTCCCAAGAACAAACCTGTGAGAGTTCTAGAAGAAAATAGAGGTGAGTGAAGAAGCCCTTTTTCAAGCTTGCAAAAGTGATGTATAAATCCAGCGTTAATGCTTATTAGCAGAAAAAAAGTACATTTTTAACAATAAAAAGGAGGGAGGATCTGTGATATCCTGTGTGTCTCTGGGGGAGGTGCGGCTCACCAGCGAAGGGCCAGGAGGGAGGTGGGAGGCAGGTGGAGGTGGGACCTGTTAGCACCTAAGGCAGCTGGGAGATGACTGTTCCATAAGAGTGAAGAGCACTCGCTTGGAACACCAACAGCATTTGCCACAGTAGCTGTTTGGGGGTCATCAATTGACTAACGTATTTTTATTTTGTCCAGCTATCCAACTTCTTTTCCTTCATGTTGGAAAACTACGCACATATACATGAGAAAGATCCAGGTAAGTACAATGTTTAGTCTTTTGAAAAGCAGTCATTACATATTGAACTGCTCTCTTCAAGGGATGTAAACTCCGAAGATGGGAGAACGCTAAGAAATTAAAACGATGCTCACCTGTCTTACCTTTGCGAACCCCCCCCCCACAACTGGTGAAATCAGGTCAAGTGGCTTTTTTCGCTGATTGTTGTTGACTTGACTAAATTGGTCATTTACTTTTTTTCACTTTGAAAAAGCTGAATTCGATTTCACTCAATGTTAATTTGCTGAACACCTTCTCTGAACCACAATCTCTTGATATACAGAAAGTAGCTTAGTAAAGAGGATCTTATTTTTATCCACAAAAACTTTTGTGCCGAGAGATCAAACTGTCCTGAGGATCTCGTGAAACGAATCTGGGGGGAAATGGTGGCTTGAACACGGTCGTCTGTTTTGCCGCATAGCCAGCTGTCTCTCTGTCTCTTTATCATTTATTTAGTCCTTCTGAAATGACTAAGGAAATCATTTCAGGGACAGACAATGTAGAGATGGTTCAAAACGGTTTCAAAATGATGGTTATTCCCGGGGCACGCATTTGTTCTGCAAATCAAGATGCCTGTTGTTCTCTTCAAGGTAGATGCTAGACTCACAGACTCACTTTTCTTTAATTTGGGTCATTTTTTGGTTCTAATTAAAAGTATATGTCATCTAAGAGCTTCTTTTAAATCATCTAGCGAGCACCCTTCAAAGCGGCAAAAGAATAGTGTTTTAATGGCATGCCTTGAGCTGAGCGCATATGTATGAAACTAATTAAAGCATTTAATGATCCGTAGGAGCTTTCTAAATGGTAGAATAGCCAAACCTGAGGAGTGGGGAGTGGGCGGAAGTGGGTATTTTGCCATTTTCTTTCTTTCAGATAATTGCAATTTGGAGACAGTTGTTTGTGCTTCATGTTCTTTGGCAAAATATTTCTGAGAGGAAATATAATGATGGTGAAATGAAACAGCACTCTTTTTGCTAATGACCTACTCTTTGGATCTGGTCTGTGTACTGGAATCACTTATCGAGATTCACAGACACAGATGGCTGGGTTCCAGCCCGGAGATATTTACTCAGGCTCTGTATTTTTAAAAAATCTGCATGTAAAAAAAAAAAATCTGCAGGTGATTCAAAAATATTTAAAAATTTTTATCAAAGAAGGGGACAGTGTTTTAACCTTCTGATGTAGACTTTTCTTGAAGTCTAACCTATGTTAAAATAAGTACCCAAATCACGAGTATATGACTCAGTACATTTTTTCGAAGTAAACAGGCCCTTGTAACCTGCGCCCAGAAGAAAGAAAACATTTTCAGAGCCACAGAAGCCTCTCTCCTGTCCAGTCACTTCCCAATTCCTCCATCATGACTTTCCTGTCTTCTGTATCCTAGATTGGTTTGGCTGGTTTTGAACTTCACTCCATAAATGGAAGCATACAGTGTTGAGTCTGTCTTTCACTCACCATTGTATTTGCGAGTGTCATCCACGCTGTTGCAATTTGGTCATTCTCATTGCTGAATAATACTTCATTTTATGAACATGCCAACACTGATCCGTTCTGTTGTTTATGGACATTTGGGTTGTTTGCAGTTTGGGTAATTTAAATGGTACTGCTATGCACATTCTTGTGCATGTCCTTTTTGGTGAACATACAGACCATTTTCTCTTGCTGTATACTCATTTTCAGTTATCTATTGCTGCATAACAAACCACCCCCAAATTTAGTGGCTTAAAAACAGCAACCATTTAACTCCTTGTGATTCTGTGGATCACGCAGGTGAACAGGGCTCAGTGGGGATGGCATGTCTTTGTTCCATGTGGTGTCACTCAGCCTCACTCAACCTAGCTGGGCTGTGTAGGGAGGTCTAGGTGGGCCTACTCGCATGGCCGGGACTTTGGTGTTGGCTCTGAACTTAGGTACCTCAATTCTTTCTGTCTAGCGGGATATCCCGGAATTCTTTACCCAGTAGCTGGATCCCAAGAGGACAAAGGCAGAAGCTACGACGCCTTTAAGGCCTATTATTTGGAACTCACACAAAATCAGTTCTGCCGTATTCTCTCGGTCACAGCAGGTCGCAAGGGCAGCCACAGATTCACAGGGTTAGGAGAGCTTCGGCTCTTGCCAGGGGAAGCAGTGGCATTCTACAGTAAAGGGATGCACACACAAAGAGGGGTGATGCACTGGGGGCCAGGATAAAGACGGACTGCCACCCAGGAGTGGAAGTTTTGGGTTACAGGGCATGCGTATGTCCAGCTTTATTAGATACTGACAAACCGTCTTATAAAATTATTGTACCAAGTTATATTGCCACCAGTGGATGAGAGTTCCAGTTGCTCTCCGTTCTCTTCAACACTTGGAGTTGTCTGTCCTTTTCACTTTGGCCATTCCGCCAGGTATGTAGTAGTATCACATTTCTGCTTTAATTTGTGTTTCTTTGGTGAGCGTCAAAATTGTGTGCCTTTTTGTGTATTTATTGGCCATATGAACATCCTGTTTGGTGAAGTGCCTGTTCAGGTCTCCTTCCATCTTTCTATTGGGTTAGCCACTTTTTTTCTTACCAGTTTTGAAGAGTATCCAAGTATTGTAAATACGAGAATATGAACCTTTGTTAGAGAAACATATTGCAAATATCTTCTCCTAGTCTTTGCCTTTTGTCTCCCCAATCTTTAAATGCCGTCTTTCGATGATAACAGACATTCTTGATTTTAATGTAGTACAATTTTTTTTTCTCTTTATGGTTAGTGCTCTCTGCATCGTAATTGAGAAGTCTTCGCCTGGTATCAATGTGTGTGTGTGTGTGTGTGTGTGTGTGTGTGTGTGTATTTGTGCAAAAATAAATACAGGAGAAACCTATAGGATGAATCAGAAACTAATGACATTGTTTACCTACAGGGGATGAGTGGATGGGTGGGAACAGGGGAAAAGGAATGGGAGAGTTGGGTAGAGGACTGAGGGAGGAGTAACATTCCTCTGAACGTACCAAAATAGAACACACACAGTGACAAATGAATTTCACCGTATTACAAACGAGTAACAAAATCACCTCATGGAGGTGGTGAAGAAACAAACTAATCTAAGTAACATTGGAGAATAGGGCTTTAAGTATAATGTGTCTTGATGAGGGTTCATTTATATTTTCGCTGTGTGGGGTTTGCCAAGCTTCTGTGATATCTAGGTTGGTATTTTCCATCAGGTTTAGGAAATTTTTACCCATTAATTATTTAAAATACCTTTCAAGTCTAAATATCTTTTTCTTTGTGCATCCCTACTTTTAAACTTAGAAGGCCTTGAAATATTTAAAATGTGGATCGCTATGCCTGTATTTCTAGATTTTTTTATGGTTTGGCTTTTAAAAATTTTAGCACTTCATACATTTTGGATTTTTTATATTAAACTAAAAAAGGAAATTTGGATGCCTCGTGGTTGAAAACAATTTAAAAACACAGCTAAAAAGACAATGTCCAAGCAGTTAACCAATTTTTCCCACAATATTTCTGGTAATGTACCTTTTCACCATGGTTTATAGTACCTCCTTCATCATGTATTCATTAAAAAATGTGTAATAGGGCATATTTCTAGGCTGTCGTTTCTCTTATACATCTCTCTATTATAGAGTCCTTGAATCTTACTGATCTGATTATTGACATAACAGAAAAATCGATGTACAGATTAGTTCTGTAGGTTATTTCCTTTAAAAAATGTTCCAGCTTTATTGAAATATAATTGGCACATAACAATGTATAAATTTAAGGTATACAATGTGGTGATTTCACATACGTGTATATTATGAAATGATTACCACAATAAGGTTAGTTAACACTCCCCTCATCTCACAGTTACAATTCTTTTGTGTATGGCAAGAACTTTAAAAATGTACTCCTAGCAACTTTCAAGCACCCCAAAGAGGATTGTTGACTAGGGTCACTGTGCTGTGCATTACTGTAGGTTGCTTTCTGATGGCCCTCTTTGGTGGGATGGCTCCACACAACGTCCCCCAAGGCCTGTTTGGCAGAAGGGCTGTGACCCTAAGTGGGGTATATTTAGGGACCAGAAGAAGATCACTTCACATTTCCGGAATAATGGTTTGAACTCTGAGGCACAGGGTTAGCGGAGACATTCTGGGTGTTCCGCGGGTGGGAGGTGACCTGGAAGCAATTCATTCCTGCGTCCTACTACTTAGTTGCTCAAACCAGTTCCTAGGACTTGATGGGGAGACTTCACACATCCACTGCACAGGTAGAGAGCGGCAGCCGCTGTACGTAACAGTAGGTTTAAACTAGAGCTTGATGGAAGTGGGGAGTGTGATGGAGTGTGCGCAAGTGTTGTTTTGACTATTCTTTCTGCTTCCCCGCTCGGCCAAAACGTCCTATCAGACCCAGCTATTTTATACTTTTTGTTGTTATGGTCAATAGGTTATTTTCCCCATTCTGTCTCCCCGGTGATTCTTGGTAGTCTTTAACAAGCCTTTGATTCATACCTGTTTGTATTGTGCTCCTATCGAATAACAATGTTAATGAAATTATTATTGCTGGCATTTGTTAGAAGTTTGCCGTGTGCCATGTCTTTTAAGTGCTTTAAATATTTCATTTAGTCTGCATGACAAACCACTGAGACTGCTAGTGTTATCATTCCCTTTTGTCAGATGGGAATGTTGAGGCTTAGGAAGTAACCTCCCGAGGTTGTGCGTCTCAGCAGTGGTAAAGCTGTGGTTCAGACCACTGTGCTTAAACCTCTGTAGTATCGATCCTGTCAGTTCTGGGAGTTTCTCAATTGATTTTCGTGAGTATGGATATTTAATCACACTGGTCACAAGTAATGTTATTTTTGCATCTTTCTATCCGGTAGTCACTGCTCTTAATCCGGATTCATATTTGAGGAATGAAATAACTATAAATGCAGTTCAATTGGTGCTTTTTCCCCCCTAGCCATATTTGGAGCTTGTTTTCAAAGTGACACGTGGGTGGCAGAGGCAGAAATTGTGTGTGTGTGTGTCTGTGTGTCTGTGTGTCTGTGTGTGTGTGTGTGTGTGTGTGTGTGTGTTTAATTGTGGGCTTTAAAATTTTCCCTGTCCAGATTTTGAGTTTTACTGGGAAAAAGAAACAATTATACGTGGTGGGGTATTTTTGAGGCATTTTCTTTAGAACAACTTGTAAAGGTATCATTTGGTTATAATTCAAGATTTCATTATATTTAATTAGTTTAGATTCATGTTGACAGAATTGTGAATCAAATAGGTAAGGATTCATTCAAATTACATGTTGCACAAATCTTCATGTATTGTTGGCATTCATTAAATTACTCTTATTAGTTATAATAGTTACAGCCCACAGTACTTGCCTTTGAACTGTTGAAGCTTTTGATTGTGTTCGTATTATGATCCTCCTTAGCTACCATATTAGGAAGAGAATCTGTGCTATTTTTTTTAATGTGGCTAAAAATCAGCAAAAGGATTATGATTTTTTAAAAAAAGGGCCACGATTTGATGTTTACTGATATTTCATTTTGGGTAGCTTTTTCTAAGAATTGGCACAGGGAAATGGAACTTGTAAGGATTGGAGGTCAACGAATGTATGGAAAGAAGGGCCAGACCAAGCTTTTTTTGTGCATTTTATTTTTTTTTTATTTTTTATTTTATTTTATTTTATTTTATTTATTTTATTTTATTTTATTTTTATTTTATTTTTTTTCAACGTTTATTTATTTTTGGGACAGAGAGAGACAGAGCATGAACGGGGGAGGGGCAGAGAGAGAGGGAGACACAGAATCGGAAACAGGCTCCAGGCTCTGAGCCATCAGCCCAGAGCCCGACGCGGGGCTCGAACTCACGGACCGCGAGATCGTGACCTGGCTGAAGTCGGACGCTTAACCGACTGCGCCACCCAGGCGCCCCTTTTGTGCATTTTAAAGAAGAAAAGCAATATTTTAATTTTGTTCCTAAAAAACAAGACTACATTTTAATGACTGGAACGGATGCAATTGGCTTGATGTGCCAGCTGATGAGAAAGGGGGAGTGGACAGAGCATAGGTGAAGGCAGTGATTGGGAAAAGAAAATCGTTTCATGCTTGTACTTCACACTGTTGGGTTTACTCAATAAGTCAGTTATAAGATAATCTAGTGAGGCTGGTGGGGCTCTTTTTATTTTTCCTTGTTGTTGTTGTTTGCCCAAGAGGAGCCCGATATTTCCGTGTATAGAGTTAGGAAGATTTCTCTCTGAGAATGGAGAGGTACGATGGTTAAGACGGTTAACTGGAGTATTTAGGCTTTACTGCTTGCAGAGTGGAATCTGAGATAAAATTTACCAAGCTCCTCTGCGTTTCTAATTTTCAAACATAAAATGGAATAATTAAGTTATTCTCAAATCTCAAATCAAATCCAAATGAGAAAAATACCCTGTGCTGGGCCACACTGAAGACAGACATTATTATTCCTAAATTTAACTTCTTATAAAACATCATCAACCACCACCAAAGAAGTATTGGAGTATACAATAACTTAGTAAGCGTGTTTAAGTTACCAAATATGACTTATTTTAGAAAAATGTTTTCAACTTTAGTTCTTAACTGTAATCTCTCAGCATAAATGGATCGTGGAAAAAAAAATGTATTCTATTTACATCAGCTAACGTCACACCTGCCAAACATGTCCACTCTAAATATTCAAAAATATAGAAACTTCTTGCACAGAACTTCTGATTGATGGGCTTGGTAGCAATTCAATGCTCATGAGTTGAAGTGTACATCGTCATCTTCTATAGCGGTTATCTATTAAGGAAATAATACTGTGTGTTAAACAACCACAATAGCTCGGTGGCAGGTTAAGAGACATTTCTTTTTGCCCACAAATCTACAGGTTATCTGAGTGCTTCTCCTGATCTTGGCAGGCTTGATTTGGTGGTTTTTCTCAGGTCTTGGCTAGAATTCACTCATGTATTCGGAGATCAGCTGGCTAGTGACTGATCTAGGATGGCCTTGACTGGGGTGACTCCGTTTTGCTCCCCATAGTCTTGGAGCTTTCATTAGACTAGCTTGGGCTTTTTGGTAGTCGCATGGGTTCAAAAGAGAGAACATGGAAGCACGCAAGGCTTGTAGACTTTGGTGAGAGTAACTGCAAATCACGTGCAAAAGAGCAAGTCTAGGAGTTGGGATGGACAATTGGAGTCACTTTTGCAATCAGTCTATACCGTATCCCCTTTCATCTTTCTCCACCTGAATTGGCCAGATTTCTGTACTTGGGCTGGCTATTTCATAGGCAGTCTAGCAAGAAAGGGACTCTGAGTCTCAGCCCCTACTGGTAGGGGCAGTGCAGACAATCTGTTAACGTAGAAATGTGTCTCTGAATGAGAGGCCCTTTGGGTATTTCTGCCTGCGGTTCGTCATCTAACTCTATTTGCTTTGTTAACAAGAAGAAAAAAAATCACACCAAAAAAATCTGTTTCTATCTGAAGAGAGAAACAAATCGATTACAGCCAGGTAAAGTTTGAAGTGTTTCACGGGAAAAACTGAATATTGCAGTTTAATTTTCTGTAGATCATGAATAGCACAGATGTTTGAATCAAATACAACGCACTGTTATGTTTTCAGCCCTATTTGTAAAAATCCAAGATGTAAGAGTGGGCAAAAAAGGTAGAGGTAGTTTCAGAGCATCAGAGTACCTCGGCTGACCAGTTTTCCCTGTGTTTCTCCTTTTCCTCTCCACCAATCAACTCACTGCTTTGATACAGTATCCACTCAGGAAGGGAGGAGGGTGATTCATGTGAATATACCTAATGATCTGAGAACAGATCCTTCCTCATGGTTATATGTGAGATATCTTGGTATTCATAACATGTAGCACAGTGCCTTACACAGGCTCGATATTCAACAAGGTATTGATTGAATTTAAGTATAGTAATGTCTTTCCTTTTCCAGAAATAGTTGCTCGACTTTTCGGTAGCACCCTCCAGGACTACAAGGATAGACAGGACTATGTCGCATTTGTAGACGTCCCAAACTCCTATAACGGTCCTCGACTGCAGTTTCCTCTCACCTTTACTGATATTGACTTACTTGTTGACGCCTTCAAGCAACAACAGGCAAGTGGAAGCAGATACCGCCCTGATTCTTGTACATAACATGTGCTCAGTGACCATCCGTTGAATGAACGGATGAAAATACTGCAGCAGAAATGCGTTCTCTTGGGGAAAAGCTTCATACTGAGAGTTATCCTCTGCTTTGCTTCACCTATTAAACCGAAGTCTCCTCGGATGTACAGAAATCTCCTATCTATAGGCTCACTGCATTCCCTTTTTTTCTTTTTCTGAGCTATAATTCATATGTCATAGAATGCATCATTTTAAGGTGAGTGGTTTAAGGGTGAGGGGATGGGCAAAATGGGCGAAAGGGACTGGGAGATCCAGGCTTTCAGTTATGGAGTAAGTCGTGAGGATAAAAGCTACAGCCTAGGGAATATAGTCACTGGTGTTGTAATGGTGTTGTATGGTGACAGATGGTAACTACACTTGGGAGCACAGGGTAACGTGTAGACTTGTCGAATCACTGTCCTACACCTCAAACTAATGTAACATTGTGTGTCAACAATTCTTCAATTAAAAATAAAGTGTACAATTCAGAGATTGTTAGTATATTCACAAAACTGCACAACCCTCACCAATATCTGATTCCGGAACATTTTTGTCACCTCACAAAGAAATGCCATACCCATTCCCATTCCCTTCTCCTTCACCCCTGGCAATCGCTAGTCTAGTTTCTGTCTCTGGGGATTTGTCTCTCTCGGACATTTCATACAAATGGAATTGCGTAATATGTAGCCGCTTGGGTCTGGCTTTTTCACTTAGCGTGTTTTTAAGGTACATTCATGTCCATTCATGTCATAGCATGTTTAACTGCTCCTTTATTGCTATGCATGTTATGTGGATATATATATTCGGTTATATGGATATACCACATTTCATTTATTCATTTGTCACTGATGGACATTGGGATTTTTTTCTACCTTTTGGCTCTCATGAAGGAACATTCACTTACAGGGCGCCTGGGTGGCTCAGTTGGTTAAGCGCCGACTTCGGCTCAGGTCACAATCTCACTGTTTGTGAGTTCGAGCCCCGCGTCGGGCTCTGTGCTGACAGCTTGGAGCCTGGACCCTGCTTCAGATTCTGTGTCTCCCTCTCTCTCTGCCTCTCCTCCACTTACACTCTGTCTCTCTCTCTCTCTCAAAAAATAAACGTGAAGAAATTAAAAATAAACAAATATTCACTTACAAGTTTTTGTATAAACATGTTTTCAGTTCTGTTGAGTATATGTGCCTAGGAGTAGAACTGCTTGGTCATGTGGTAACTCTGTTTAACTTTCTGAGGAATCGCTACGCTCTTTTCCACAGTGGCTGTGCCATTTTACCTTCCCACCAGTGACGTGGGAGGGTTCCAATTTTTTCACATTTTTTGCCAACACTTGTTATTTGCTTTTGTTTATTCTTTTTAATTTTATTTCTATTATGGCCATCCTAGTTGTGTGTTAAGTGGTATCTCATTGTGGTTTTGATTTGCATTTCCCCAATGACTGAAGATGTTTAGCATTTTTTCTTGTTTACTGGACATTTGCACACATTCTTTGGAGGAATGTCTATTCATATCTTTTGCCCATTTTAAAATCATGTTATTTGTCTTTTTATTATTGAGTTATTAGAGTTCTTTATATATTCTGGATACAAATCCCTTATCCGATATATGGTTTGAAAATTTTGTTTCATTCTGTAGGTTGTCTTTTCTCTTTCTTGATAATGTCCTTTGATTCACGAAAGTTTCTAATTTGATGAAGTCCAATTTATCTATTTTTTTCTTTGGTTGTTTGTGCTTTTGGTGTTATATCTAAGAAGCCATGGCCAGATCCAAGGTCATGAAAATTTACCCCTTCTATTTCCTTTTAAGAATTTTATAGTTTTAGCTCTACATTTAGTTCATGAAACATTTTCAGTTACTTTCTGTATATGGCATGAGGTAGGGGGCCAACCTCATTCTCTGCATGTGCACATGCAGTTGTCCCAGCACCTTTTTTTGAAGAGTCTGTTCCTTCCCCGCACTGAGTGGTCTTGATACCCTCATTGAGAACTAGTAGACCTTAGATGTGTTGTTTTATGTCTGGACTCCCAATTCGATTCCATTTGTGTATGTGTCTATCCTTATGCCACTACCACATTGTCTTGATTTCTGTGACTTTGTAGTAAGTTTTGAAATCAGGAGCTATGAATCTTTCAATTTAGTTCTTTTTCAATAGGATTTTGGCATTTGGGTTCCCTTGCAGTGAACTTGAGGATTGGCGTTTCCATTTCTGCAAAGAAAGCTCATTGGGATTTTGGTAGGGGCTGCATTGAATCCGTGAATCACGTTGGTTAGTATTACCATCATGCCAATATTAAGTCTTCCACCTCATAAACACAGGATGTGTTTCCATTTGTTTAGGTTATCTTTGATTGCTTTCAGCCATGTTTTCTAGTTTTCAGCGCATAAGTGTTTCACTACCTTAAATGTATTCCTTGGTATTTTATTCTTTTGATTACTGTTGTGAAAAGGGATTGCTTTCTTAATTCCCTTTTGGATTGCTCATTGTTGGTATATAGAAAGAGAACTGGTTTTGTGGGTTGAGCTTTTACTCTGCCACTTTGCTTTGCTGAATTCATTTATTAGCTCTGGTAGTTTGTGTGTGTGTGTATTTTGAAATAATCCATCTACGGGATCGTGTCATTTGAGAGTAGAGATAGCTTTAGTTGTTCCTTTTTGATTTAGATGCCATTTCTCTCTCTCTCTCTCTCTCTCTCTCTCTCTCTCTCTCTCTCTCTTTTTCCTAATTGCTCTGGCTAGAACTTTCAGTACAATGTTGAATAGCAGTGGTGAGGGCAGGCATGCTCGTCTTATTCTTGATCTTAGTGGGAAAGCTTTCGGTCTTTTACCATTGAGTTTGATGCTAGTTGTGGGTTTTTCATAGATGCCTTTCATCACGTTGAAGTTTTCTTCTATTCCTGGTTTTCTGAGTGGCTTTATCATAAAAAGCTGTTAGATGTTGTCACATACCTTGTCTGCATCAATTGAAAGGATCATGTGTTTTTTCCTTCACTCTATTAATGTGTGTTATTACACTGATTAATTTTGTGTCTGTGTTGAACCGCCTTGTATTCCTGAAATAAATCCCACTGGGTCAAGGTCAATGATTCTTTTTAAAATTTTGTTGGGGTTTGTTTGCTGCTATTTTGTTGAGGTTTTTTGCATTTTGTTCATAAGGGATATTGGTATGTAGTTTCTTGTGGTGTCTTTATCTGGCTTTGATATCAGGATAGTATTGGCCTTCTAGAATGAGTTAGGAATTGTGTCTTCTCCCTCAGTGTTTTGGAAGAGTTTTAGAAGGATTGGTGTTAAAGCTTTAAATGTTCAGTAGAGTTTACCAGTGAAGCTGCTCTTGGACTTTTCTTTGCTAGGATGTTTGATCACTGATTCAATCTCTACTTGTCCTAGATCTGCTCAGATTTTCTATTTCTTCTTGAATCAGTTTTGGGAATTTGTGTGTTTCCAGGAATTTGTCCATTTCATCTAATGTATCTAATTCGGTAGTGTATAACTGTTCATAATATTCTCTTATCGTTCTTTTTGTTTCTTTAAGGTTGGTGGTAACGTCCTCACTTTCATGTCTGATTATAGTTATTTGCATTTCCTCTCTTTGTTTTTCTTTGTCGTTCCAGCTGAAGGTTTGTCAATTTTGTTGATATTCTCAAAGAACCAACTTTGGGTTTTGTTGATTCTCTCTATTGTTTTCCTGTTATTTATTTCATTTATCTGAACTCTAGTCCTTATTTTTTTCCTCTGCTAGCTTTTGGTTTAGTTTATTCTTCCTTTTCTAGTTCCTTAGTGTCAAGTTAGGCTTTTCATTTGAGAACTTTCTTTTTTTTAATGTAAATTTCTCTCTGAGCATTGCTTTTGCTGCCATCCCATACATTTTGGTGTGTTGCGTTTTCATTTCTGTTCATCTCAAAGTGGTTTCTCATATCCTTTATGATTTCTTCTTTGACCCATCGACTGTTTGAGTATGTTGTTAAGGGGCACCTGGCTGGCTCAGTTGGTTAAGCGTCCAACTCTTGATTTCAGCTCAGGTCATAGTTTCATGGTTTGTGAGACCGAGCCCTGCATCAGGCTCTGTGCTGACAGCATGGGCCCTACTTGGGATTCTCTCTCTCTGCCCCTCCCCTGCTCTCTCTCTCGAAAAGAAATAAATAAACATTAAAAAAGGAGTATGTTGTTTAATTTCTACGTATTTGTGAATTTTTCAGTTTTCCTTCTGTTACCGATTTCAAGTTTTATTCCATTGTGTTCAGAGAAGATATTTTACATGATCCCAATCTTTTTAAATTTATCGAGACTTGTTTTGCGGCCTAACATCTGGTCTATCCTAGAGAATGTTCCATGTGCTCTTGTTAAAAAATGTGTAGCCTGCTCTTGTTGAGTGGGGTGTTCTTTTATTTTGTCTTCAGCTTGTGTTGACAGAGATTTCCTTGAACACCAGGCACCAGAGATAGAACGAGAGAGAGAGAGAGAGAGAGAGAGAGAGAAAGAGAGAGAGAGGCAAGATGGCCTCTGTGTTGGTACACTCCTTCACTACTTAGCTAGACTGTTTACAAACCTGTTTTAGCCTTTACTTCCTGCTTGCACTGCCTTTTTTAAGTTGCCTTCTTTTTGATTCGTTTTGATTTGTCGGGCTGCTGTAAACGTTGTTAACCAAAGTTCTGTGAAGGTTGATTCTGACAGTTTTTTGGCTTGAGTTTTCAGTGTTTCTATGGAGGGATAGGACCTGGGAGCTACCTATTCCCTTAGTTTCTCTGACATTACCCCCAAACCCTCATTTCTTAGGTTAGGACCCTGCGGGCATACCCCAGGAGTAAGGGTGAACTAGAAGTAGACTGATTGTATAGGGATTGAAGCAAAACTTTGAATCATCTAATTCCTGAAATTGAATTGAGATTATCCTAGATAGCTGGTGTTCCTAGCCACCTGCCAAAAGAAAAAGTAAATCCTCTCTAGAAGAAAGTTGGCCTCAAATTATTTCTTCAAGTTTTCATGTACAATGTCCAGAGCTTTATACAAATATTAACTTTATACAAATATGCCCACAAGGCATAGGGGGATACAAGATTCATGACAGAAAGCGGAGGCAAACAACAAACGATGGAAAAGGACCAATATTTTGATAATGGCATTATTGGACTCAGAGTTGAAAATAAATATGCCTAATATGTTCAAGGAGATAAAAGATGTGACAAAAATCCAAGGATCTATAACAGAAAAGATCAATAATTCTGACTTTATAAAAATGAAAAAAATTATGTTGTTAAGGGAAGAATCAAAGTTTCAAGGTAAAGTACAGTGTGCTCCCATTTGTAGATATATATGTACTTTTAAAAATTAAGATAAAATTCACATAACATAAGATAGATCATTTTAACTATTTTTAAGTGTGCAATTTAGCAGTTTTTAGTTTATTCAACATGTTGTGCAGCCATTACCACTACCTAGTTCCAGAACATTTCATCACCCCAAAACAAAACCCTGTACCCATCAAGCAGTCACTTCCCATTCCCTCTTCTTCCTAGCCCCTGGTAACCACTAATTTACCTTCTGTCCCTACAAATTTGCCTAATCTGGACATCTCATACAAATGGAATCATATAACATGTGGCCTTTTGTATATGGCTTCCACTTGGCAAAATGTTTTCAAGGCACATCCATGTTTTAGCATGTGTCAGTTTCTTATTCCTATTTTCAGTTGAATAACATTCCTTTGTGTGAATATACCCCACGTTTTATTTGAGGGATTATATATTTATAGAAAAGAATATATCATAACATATATTAATATTGCCTACTCACAT
Source organism: Prionailurus bengalensis (assembly GCF_016509475.1). Classification (NCBI taxonomy): domain Eukaryota; kingdom Metazoa; phylum Chordata; class Mammalia; order Carnivora; family Felidae; genus Prionailurus; species Prionailurus bengalensis. Next base: position 15,154,517 of record NC_057361.1, read on the forward strand.
CTGGTTATATTAATTTTTATATGCCTGCAAACGCATAGAATATGTTCTGGAAAGATATTCAAGACACTCTTAACATAGGCTGTTTTTAGGGACTGGTCCATGGAAGAAGGAATACTCTTTTTTACTATTTAACTTTTTATTTCAACTAAAAAATTGAACTTTTTTCATTTGAAAACTTACTCTTTCATAAAAATAAACATCCTTTAAAAGTAATATTTTCCTACTTCAATATCTCTAAAATAATATGAATATTTTAAGTTGCTGTTTACTCTATCTTTGTAAATGTGGAAACCAACATGTAAGTTAACTCTTTTGAGTAACATTGTAACTGTAAACACAATTATAATGTTACTGAAAGACAGCATTGTAAGCAACTACTGATATTAGACAAGTGATGTTAGCCAGTTGAAAATGGGCCCAGGGGCCCCTGGCTGGCTCAGTCCATAGAGTGTGTGACTCTTGATCTCGGGGTTGTGAATTTGAGTTCCAGGTTGGGTGTTGAGATTACTTAAAACAAACAAGCAAAACAAACAAAAAAACAAAAAAACTACTAATGAAAAAGGTAAAAAAAAAAAAAAAAAAGTTGTTTTTTTTTTTTTAAAAGGCCCCAGAAAGACTTTTTTAATATTAGGATCTTTCTGTCGTAGCATATTCTCAATGTTTTTTCACTAAAACAAAACAAAACAAAACAAAACAAAACTGCCTTTTCAGACAGCGCTTACTCTGATTAATGCTGCAAATAGACCAGAAAATCTGCAGTGGCAAGTTAAGTGCAACGTTGGGAATCAATAGACTAAATGTGCAAACTGAAATAAGTCATTGGTTTAAGGTGTTTTGCCTGTTCCTCAAAATTTCCTTAAAATGTGGCTAAGGGAAAGTTGACATTCAAGATTTGACTCAAGTTGTGGATTGAATGGATTTCGAATGCTTTTGTGGAGAAGATCTTTAGCAGTTTATTAGGTCTTGGAGAGGCAGGAAATATAGGTCTCTCCACTAATCTCCATCCAGGGCGAATTTCTCTTTCCTCCTGATTCTCATATTGCCTAAAATCCTGATCCGTGTCCTTAAAAAATATATTTGATCATCAAAATTGTCCAAACTTAAGTCATGTTTTGGGGGTCTGGGTTAGAAAATAGTTTTAGTATTTTAATAGCTCTGCAAATAGAAATTTTAAGACACTGAGCCAGATTGTTCCAAGGGAATAAAGGATTCCATCTGTTCTGAATCCCATATCCAAAGCGGTATCCGAACAATATGTAGATATGACCCCTCTCTCAGCCTTTAATAATCTAAACCAGTGCTGTCCAGGAGAAATATAATGTGAGCCACATACATAATTTAAAATGTTCCAGTAGTCACATTAAAAAAGTAAAAACATACTGGGTGTAGAGATTATTTTTAAAAATGAACTTCATACGGGTGCCCGGGTGGTTCGGTCGGATAAGCGTCTGAGTTCGGCTCAGGTCATGATCTCACAGCTTGTGGGTTCGAGCTCCACATTGGGCTCTGTGCTGGCAGCTCAGAGCCTGCAGCCTGCTTCGGATTCTGTGTCTCCCTCTCTGTCTGCCCCTGCCTCACTCACACTTGCGCCCTCTCTCTCTCTCTCTCTCTCAAAAATAAAAAAGCTTTTAAAAAATTTTAATAAAAAAATTACAAAATAAACTTAAAACTGTAAAATAAGTGAAAAAAACTTTTAAAATTTATTTAATCCAACATATGGAATTATTATCATTTTAATATGTACTCATGTTAAAAGTGGTTAAGGAGACATTTTACTTTTTTTTTCTTATAAGTCTTTGAAATCCAGTGTGTATTTTGTACTCACAGCACATGTCAGTTTCAGCTAGCCCCATTTCAAGCGGTACAAACAGTCCTTTCCCATGAAGTGGTGTTAGCATCTGTTCAGTTTGTATCGGCTATATTACTTTGGGGATTATGTATTTGGAATATTTTATAATTTAAAAAAAAGAGAGAGTATAACATACTCGATTTAAAACAAACAAACAAAAAAAGCCCAGTGGATGTTGTATGGAAACCACTTTGACAATAAATTTCATGTGGAAAAAAAAAAAAAAAAAGCCCAGTGGAGAAAGCGGAGTAAATCTGTCCAAAACAATGATGTCATCAGCACTGTAATTGGAGGAGAGCAACTGGATGAACAGTCATAATAGGAGATAATCCAAATGGTTTATTTGGGTTTGGAATATGTTTTGTATTTAGACTAGTATATAAATGCACTTGCTGTTCTGTAAACTCTCCCTTCTGTGTACCCAACATTGGGCCACACCTGGGATTCTTGGCTCAGGGGTTTCTTGGGGCTGCTCTGGCTGCCTTGTGAGATCTGGGAACCCAGCGCCACCACCAGGTTGCCATCCCAGGTGGCAGGATGTCCCAAACAAATGCAAAGCGGCCCATCTTGCACACTCTCTCTCTCTTTCTCTCTCCTTTCCCTCCTTCTCTGTTATTTATTCATTTTTGTCTGCATGTTTCCCTGGGGCAAGGGACTCTTTTTTCTTCCCTTTCACTTCTTTTGGGCCCTAAGGACCAAGAATAACCACAGATGTTCTGTGAATGGGTGATGTCAGTTAAGAACATGAAAGTAGGGGTGTCCGGGTGGCTCCGTCAGTTGAGCATCGGACTTCAGCTCAGGGCATGATCTCGTGGTTCGTGGCTTGAAACCCCGCATCAGGCTCACTGGTGTCAGCTCAGAGCCCTCTTTGGATCCTCTGTTCCCCTGTCTCTCTGTCCCTCTCCTGCTTGCACGTGTTCTCACTTGCTCTCTCTCTCTCAAAGATAAATAAAAACATTTAAAAAAACCCATGAAAGTACAAATGTCCTAGGAGCCATTCATTCATTCAGTTTGCAGATATCTAGTGAGGGCTTATTATATGCCAGACACAGTGCTAGAATAATCTTTTTGAGAATAATTTTTTTTAATTTTTTTAATGTTTATTTTTGAGACAGAGGGAGACAGAGCATGAGCAGGGGAGGGGCAGAGAGGGAGGAAGACAGAATCCGAAGCAGGCTCCAGGCTCCGAGCTGTCAGCGCCGAGCCCTATTCGGGGCTCGAACTCACGAACCGCGAGGTCATGACCTGAGCCGAAGTCGGACACTTAACCAACTGAGCCACCCAGGCGCCCCCTTTTGAGAATAATTTAGAGATTATCCTGCAATATAGCTTCCAGAAATGTGCTCATATGCTCCACCTTTATAGCTTTCTACGTAGTCATGCTTTTCTTGCTAGTTCATTATATATTTTTCCTCTGCCTCACCCTCACAGATACTTCATGCTCGTTACGTCTTAGAGGTGCTATTTGAAACCAAGAAAGTCCTGAAGCAAATGCCGAACTTCACTCACGTAAAAACCTCTCCTTCCAAAGAGATAACAATCTGTGGTAAGTTTCAGGGCAGAGCTGCCAAATTAATATTTAGGAGCGCCTTGGTTCTACATCATTTGCTTAACTCGAAAACCGTGTAAATTGGACTGTATTAAGGGAAAAGTGTTAATATAGAGTGATCTATCATGATAATACTGTTCCCCGTCTTGTCTTTGTTTTGCATACCAGCTGGCAGGAATTAATTACGTGAGAAATTAAAGAACTCAGGGCTTTTTATAAAGGCAGGCAGCATTTTAATACGGAAAACCACCCATGGGTGGAATAAGCCTTCCTTGCCCTCCGTCTAGCTCTCATTATCTTTGTTCCATATTACTTTTCCTAGGTGGGCCACTATGTGCCGCTTAGGCTGGGAGGCGAAAAGCCCCAGGCAGGGTGGAGATGCAACTCTTCTCTGCCCTTGGCTGCTGTTTTAGATTTTTCCAACTGGTCTCTGCAGCTTTCAGAAGAGTGGGAATGTCCTAGAAATCTGTTCCTTGTTCTTCTAAATAACAAGGCTGGAGATTTTGTTATCATATAGGCCAGCCTGGCAGGATATTGCTTCAAGAAACAGTACACATTGAAATTCAACACAGTTGGTGCTCAGCAGGCTTGCAACTGTTTGAGAATGGGGTGCGTGGAAGGAACAGCAGTTCCCTTAACTTCTAATTAGGCCTTTAGGTTACAAAGCAGTGATTGTTATTTTCCAAATCAAAGTGTAGCCTGTGTTTCTTTTACCGTGTCAGGTAGAAGCGGATTTGACAATCGAGGGAAACCATTTCCATTTCTAGCATCTGACAGTGGTGAGAGCGACCTGACTCGGGCTTCTGAAGCATCTTTAATGACGCAGTTCGAACCTGATGAGGCCAATGCATCTCTGCCTAACAGACGATGCGTCTCAGCAGTGGGCGCCTTTTATTCAAAGCCTCACCGGCTCTGATTTTTCACAGAGATTAAGAATCTGAGGCCACGCAGCTCAGGAAGCCGTGCCGACCCATGGAGCTTGTGGGGCCAGGGCTGTATATGCTACCAGAGTGTATGGAATAAGCTTAACAGAACACGAGATCTGCTCCCACGTGTTTCCAGTATACCCCCAGTTGCCACTGCAAATTTATCTTTGGGTAAAAGGATCTAGAAGATGTGAATTAATTACAGGGCAAGGGAGTCCTGGAATCCCACAGTGTAAGAACTGAATGGTTCTTACTGAGACTAGCCTATCACTTGTTCTTGTGGATGAAATTGAGGTGCAGAGAGGAAAGTGTATCGCCTTCCCTGCACTTCTTTCTTTTTTCTTTCTTTCTTTCTTTCTTTCTTTCTTTCTTTCTTTCTTTCTTTCTTTCTTTTTTCTTTCTTTCTTTCTTTCTTTCTTTCTTTCTTTCTTTCTTCTTCTCTTGTAAAGATTTTATTTTTAAGGAATCTTTACATCCAGCATGGGGCTCAAACTTACAACCCTGAGATCAAGAGTCCCATGCTACACGGACCAAGCCAGCCAGGCGCCCCTCCTTCCCTGAATTTCTATGTGGGGACTCTCCCCCACCACCCGCAAGCTCACTCAGCTAGTTAGTGGCAGAGTCAGAATAAAAAATCAGGTCCTCTGCATCCCAGGTTAGAGGCAGCCCCATATCTCCTATCACACATCTCTCTGATGGTTCATTTTCCATCAGGAGACAAAGACTAGGGAATGGATTGATTGGACAGTTTATTCACTTAAAGATCTCCACGTCTTGGGCATTTGTTTCCAGACGTTTTTCCGTGTCGCACCACTGCTGGAGGGAGCACCTTAGCATAGGATTTATTATTTTCGGTCCTTAGAGCCCTATTGAACTTAGATAAATTTGGTCATCATTCAAAACTCAAAACTGGGGCTGTCTTTTCAAAAACTTCTTCTGTTGAAGACGGTACTAGGAAAGGGAGAGAAAGTGTGATGAAATTTTACCATTATTTTAGTGTCCAGATGCATTTATTTACACGAACATCTCAACACGCTACATTGTTCTCAATACACGTGCAATATAGAAGGTGTTTTAGTCTATAGTCATGCTATAAAGATAACCAGTTCTGCACTCATGTTTTTCTTTGCGGTGGAAGTTGCTCTCTGTGGCTGTCTTTCCGTGATACCTCATATTTTATCTATTGCTGTCCAACTAGAAGTTAAAAATATTTTTATAGCCTCAATTCCTAATATGCTGAAACCAGTTCATTTTTTATCATGCCAGCTGTGATAATTTTGTCTGCTCAAATCTTTGAAGGGCAAGTCCCCCTAAAGAAAATTAGGAAAATAAAATGATTTTTAAAATATATTTAATTGGTAAGTAAAAAGTCCCTCCACTTTTATTTCCTTAGAATTGGAATAAGATCATATGAAAGCAATGAGATTTAAGTATGCAGTAGCATTTAATATGCTCTCAATATTATAGTCATTTTATAAATAAGTGCTGGTGACACAGGATTTTAATTATTCTCATAATTGGAGTCTTCCATTGCATATATTTGGCTAATTTTGGTTGTAGGATTTTAAGCAACCTGAGGAAAGGTATTTCTATATTAGATTCTATTTGGTAATCAAGTTGGATGCAAAGAATAAAAATTTATGATCAGAGCTTATGAAAGACAGATCTTTTACCTAGAAATAATTATCCAAATAGGGCTTTTGAATATTCACGTATTCACTCTTAATTTTTAATTAATATCTGCATATATTCATGTGGTGTCCTTTAGTTAGCTGAGTTTTATAAAGCCATGCTTTCATTTCTATTTCCTGTAACTGTCTCATCAAAAGGATGTCAACTCACAATTTTTTTTTTTTAATTTGAGAAAGAGAGAGAGCACAAGTGGGAGAGAGTGGCACAGGGAGAGAGAGAATCTTAGGCTCCATGCTCAGTACAGAGCCTGATGTGGGGCTCGATCCAATGACCCTGGGATCACGACCTGAGCCAAGATCAAGACTAGGACGCTCAACCAACTGAGCCCCCCAGGCGCCCCACAAGTCACAAGTTTTAAATTTTAGATGCTATTGCTCGAGCATATTCTTTAATACATGGCTTTAAAAAACTGTACATTTACCAATGAAATGTATTTATTGAGTGCCTATTATGCACCAGATACTATGAGAGGCATTGGGGATTTAATGCCGACTGATATATACTATCGCTGCTCTCCTAGAGATTACAGTGTGAACAATACAGAAGAATCGCGAAGAGCTTGAGTTTTGAGTAAAGTTGGGTGTGAATTCCAGCTCTGATCTTTGGTAGCTGGGTAATCTTGCACCGGGTAACTACTCTGAGCCTCCTTTGTAACCTAGGAATGGTGAAAACAATACCCATCTCATAGAGTGGTTGTGAGGATTGAACAGGATAATTCACGTAAACCCTTAATGCAGTGCTTGGCACAGAGTGAGCTAAGTGCTGCATAAATGGTAGGAGTGAACAGGTAATTGTAATATCAGATGCCGTCTCCCAGAGGAAAGGGGACAAAAAGAGAGCTATAAAAACAAATTGTTGAATTCATACCATCCTGGGGAAAACCCCAGTGCCCTGAGAATGCTTGGAGTATATCAGCAGTATTTCTGTTTAAAAATTCTGTAACAAAATGGGCGTTTTCTTGTTTCCTACTGAAGAGTGATTTTTCATTTGCACTGCAGGTGATTTGCATGGGAAACTGGATGACCTTCTTTTGATCTTCTATAAGGTAAATAATTATTTGGCTAAATAGTTGCATTTTTGCTGGGGGAGGAGAGTCCCAGGGCAGATAACAGTGTTAGTTTTATTAGGGATATGGATAGATTCAGATGTATGTAACGGTTTCTTTTTTTTTTTTTTTTCATCGAAGAAGCCGAAATATTTGTAGAGGGATATCTTTTGGCTTTTTAACACGTATTTCATACAAATGTCTTTAAAAAAATTAACCTGGGTCTTTGTTCAATAGTACTGTTATCTGTATATCCATTACGATTTGCACCTGATTGTGTTTGTGGTCTTTATGACCTCAGAAATGTCTAGATGGCAGAGGATGCGGAGAGGAGCAATCCGTTTTGCGCACTGATTCACCATTGCTGAGCTCAGTTGCTTTTCCAGCGCTGTGACTCCTGTTCATTTGTTGGGGTTTGGTTGTGAGCCTACACAGAGGGCAGAGAGCAGCTTGGCTGGCATGGAATTTCTCTGCATCTTCGATCAGATTCATTTCTCTCTCTGAGCTAGCAATAACAAACCTGAATATTTGCTTCTGGGACAATGCGTGAAGAAAAGTGATCTTGAGGTGACCTCTGCCGTCATCTCTTTATCTTTTTGTTTGTTCATTTATTTTTGGTGGGGGGGGGGGGCGGAGAGAGAGAATCCCAAGCAGAGTCGGCACCACCAGCACAGAGCCTGACATGGGGCTCGAACTCATGAACTGTGAGATCATGACCTGAGCTGAAATCAAAAGTCGGATGCCCAACTCACGGAGCCACCCAGGTGCTCCCCTTTATCTCTCTTTTTGATCAATGTGTCAGTCCCTACAACTAGTGTGTGGAATAACTGGGCACAGCATAGGTGTCTCAGATGGTTGAAAGAACATACATTTTGATTATTATGATGGCCAATCATTTCTACTCTTTGGATACTGTGAGAGCTTAAGTAAGCCACGTAGCCTCTGTGAAACTCAATTTTTTTTTTTGGGGGGGGGCTGTAATATCCTTGAGCTGCCACCCCACAAAAGCTGTCTTGTGGATAGAATAACAGATTTTCAAAAGCATGTTTTAAAGTAATGAATTATGATAGAGATGCAAGGTTTTTGTTTTTTTTTATTTCATTCATTTGGAGTGGAGGCTTAGAAGGGAATGGAGAGGGCCAAACCAGGAGTGGATGAATGGAGCTGCTCTTAGGAGAAGATTCAGTTGAGACTGCAGGAGGCCTAAGCAAGGATCTAGAGCCTGATAGCTGGAGGGTGGGAGCAGAGGAAGTAGGAAGCTGCCCGGGAACTTAGGTTGGAGTCAGGAAGTCCACCCGAAGTGTTTCTGGTAGGGAGGTGAGGGTGCCGGTTAAAGAGCAATTCCTGAGATCAGTGACAGAACCCAAGCTGGGCAGGGAAGGAAGAGGAGTCAGGATGGGCCAGCCAACCGGGACAGATGGGTAGACTACAGGATTGGCATGCTTTCTGAGGGAGCAGACTGACGGGGGCAAGGGCCTTGGGAAGCAGGAAGGGTGGGAAGTTATATGAGGAGTAGTCCTAGGGGATGAGCACGTTCAAGGTGGAGTCCCGAATGCGGCCGGCCGAAGTGCGAGAAAGAGAATATTGGAGATGAGGAGGTCGGGGATGTGGAAATGGAAAGCGGGTGGGTTAAATGAGCTGACCACAGGACTGTGAGGTGAGGAGTGGGCAAGGAAGGCCAGTCAGAGGTCATGGACTAGAATGGAGGAGAGGCTTTTACCTGAGGCTGGCAAAGTGTTGGTCTTGTAGCGCCTCTGAGGGGCACGTGAACCCTCCCCAGCTCCTGACCCTGAGGTATCCATCCTGTGGAGGAATGAGTCCTTTCCTTCCAGAGGGCTGCATGAGTCAGGAGTCCAGCAGCGTCCTTAAGGGAGGCCCAGATTTCCAGAGGGCGGTCTTCCCGAATGAGTTGAAGGCAGAGGAGAGTTTATCTACCATGAAACGGGGATTCTATGGGCCATATTGGAACGCTGTGGCAGCGGAGGGAGAGTGGACTCGTGAGAGGACCCCAAGGAGTTGCACAGTTTGGGGAATGAGGTCCGTTTAACTCCATACGCGGCACCATATAAAACGTTCGGAGGTTCAGTCCTGCTATTGCTGACAGTGACGGTCGAAGGAAGGAAGAGGGGGCGGGAGGATATGGGACACAACCACAAGAGAAAATCTAGCGATTATGTTTTTAGAGGTTTGGGGAGATATATAAAAGGGAAAACAGTTGAGTAAAGTAAAAGAGAAAAAGGACTTCTGAGGCAGTTAGAAAAGCAAATTTCTTGAGAGGTAGTTGAAGATGTTAAGGTGTGATCAGGGCACGGACTCTGGCGTAGACAGATGAGAAAGGAGAAAATTGCCACGGGGTTCTTTAAATCTCTCAGCAGAGCGGTATGGAACATAGGAAACTGGAAAGTGCTAACGTAAAGACTGAACAGGAGGAGGTGGGAGGCAAGAAGTACCATAAAAAGAACCGAAGGTGAAAATATAGCGTTCACATGAAAGCAAGAAGTATTTTGAGAGTTAACCAATGAGAGCGTTCCAGAAGTGCAGACTGAGAGCCCAGCAGTGAAAAGAGTAGGGCGGTCTCACTTGAGAGGGATTTGGGTAGAGGGAGGTGAGAGGGATGTTTGGAAAACAGAAGCCTGCAGGAGCCATGAATTTGAATCTCGTTAAGTGTGAGCGAGAAGCAGCTACGATGCATCTTGGATGTGGGATAAACCATGCACACGAGGATCTGGAAATTGCCTGGTTTGAGAGGGAAAACTGAGGGAAGGGCCACCGAGGACAGCAAGGTTCCACTCTAAGAAGCTTGAAAAGGTGCCGTGGTTAATGGTGTCGAGAAGGGCCTGGTAGGCGTCCCGATTTGCAGGCCTGGAGATGAAAGGGCGGCCGCACAGAGATGTCTGAGGAAGCTCCTTCACAGGGTGCTGTCACTCGCGAAAGTCAGCATTTTCCCTGTTTCTGTCTCGTTTTTTGTCCGAAGTTTAAATGAGGACTGAGGGTAGGCTCGCAGGGGTGGAGTACAGTCTGCAACCAGGCACACAGACTACGGGGAAACGGTGTTTCTACCCGAATGCAGATGACGGTGCCGCCCGGCCTATCCGGAGGACGAGCTCCCGTGTCCTTGACTTACCTTTGCTTAACACTCCTATGGTCCCGGCCCCACAATGAAGGAAAAAGGGTCTCTGAGCTGTTGAAGTCGCTGTCACAAAGCCAGTGAACTTTCCTGAGCGGACTGGCCCCGGGCCCTCACTCAAAGACCTATGAACATACATCACTCCCATCCTGACACCTTCTTGGTCCAAGTTGGCCCGTGTGGCTTCCCACCCCACGGCCAATTAGGGAGGGGGAGGGGAAAGGCAGAAGTGAGAAACAAGGACAACAATGAAAAGCAGAGCTCTTAAATGGCACAGGAGATCTAGAACTGTTAGCACAAGGTCAGAAATATATGCAGGGAAGAGAGTTCCGTCCTTTTCAGCAGGACCTGAGGGGATGCTTAGATCCACAAGCCTGCATGGTCAAGAAAGTGTCGAGGGGCTCCGGCGTGCGCTCTGTTAAGAAGTAAAGAGAACAGACAGCACACTTTCCAAACCCTTAGTTAAAATGGTTAAAGTAATTTAAAAACGCATTTTAGTTTTTAAAGGAGTAAGCTTCAGTGATCTGGAGAATTCATCTCAGCAATGCTTACGGTATGAGTGAGTATCACTATGGGGTCTTAGGTATCGGAGGATGAAAGAACGTGAAAACAAAATAAAAGAAGATTAGTTGAGAGAGGCATAATGCGCCAGGAAAGAGATGAGGAGGCAAGAAAGAACATTTTACAAATATGGCGAGAGAAGGGGAGGTGGGGGGTGGGTTTCCCTGGTGGCCTCAGATACAAGGGTGGCTGCGCAGGGATTACAGCTGGTGTTAACTCTGACCCGAGCAATCTCTCGATTGCTTCAGGCAATGGTAGAGTTTCGGTGATGGTGGCCGATGCTCACTGCAATGTTCACAGCATCAGCAATGTGCTTTTGATTCCTGGTTACACGTAATGCCCTGCGCGGTGCTTTCCTCCGGTTCATTCATAGGAGCGCGCAGGACTGAGTCACCTCAGTGTAAGCCACGGGCTCTCTCTGTCTTCTATTTAGAAGCAGCTGGTGACCGTGCTTTAATTGATCCCTGTTTAATTTATGGTTTAATTAATTTATTAAAATTAGCAACTTATGGATTATTTGATTTATCCAAATGTATTTTGTTCAGATTTTGACTGAACTTGAATCGCAGAGGATAGTTTGGCAAAATACTCCCGTTGGAGATTTTTGGAGCTGTAAATCACTACGGTTTATATTATGCTCCGATTCCTCTCAGTCAGCCCCAAAGAGAAACCGGGAAACCCCCAGGCTTTGAATGAAGGCAAAATTGTTACTCATCTTTCAGTTGACGTCTTGCTAGGCAATTTCTTCCTTGTCGGCTCTTTCATGTGGTTTAGGGTGAGTAGGCTGCAGGCCAGGGCTGGCCCAAGGCCAACCAAAGGCATACCATACAGTGTAGGATCCCTGAGGTGCCTTGCTATGTCACTCTTTTCATCCAAGTGGTTGGTTTGGTTCAAGACTTGTATCGTTATAACCAATCCTACACGAAAGCGAGCCTATCCGCTAATTTATTCATTTAATAAACTTTTGTCTGATCCTTGCAGTGTTCAAGGCACTATATAAAAACCGAGAAGACACAAAGACAAATATGCAGTCTATTCCTTTCACGTGTATTTATTAAACACCGGGTATGAATGAAGTACTCTGCTAAGGGTTGGCAGTGTGGTCTGATTACGGTGTAGTTTTTAGCCCCAGAGACCTTACAGTTCAGTGGTGAAGGTCAACTGATGAAAAGACAGGACAGTTCAGGGTGGGATGTATTAGTGACTGGGATTTAGGCACTTGCTAAATTACTGAAGTTCCTTGAACGGACTGTCTTGAATGTCACCTCCTCCGATGGGATTCATACCAGTGATTGTTTTCGATTATTGGTTTTGAGATTTGGGTTTCTTTCCTATTCGGTCGTCCTTAAAAATTTTGCCATGGAGCACCTTAAGACTAAGCTAGACATTTTCAGCTGCAATCCTATCCGGGTTTGAAAAGAATTCTTTCCTCTGGATGCCACATTGTAACAGACCTTTGCTAAAAGGGCATCTCAACATTATATGGCTTCAAATATCATCAAGTGAAGCAATTTACATGGCATTAGTTAGGTTTATTTTTAGATTTTATTTTCTGAAAAGGTTAATTTTAATCAGCCACTTTTGCTTAATTAGAGTGACCGATTTGAAATACTTCATTCAGAGCCTTAATTAGCCTTGCTAAAATTACGAGACTTTTCCTCACTGAATGGAAAGCTTGGAATTTTAGATCAAGTATTGGCAAATTAGTTTGCTAAATTGCTGCTGTGAGTGGAGACCTCCTGAAGCGGAAAAAGAGATGTTCGTGGACAGAGAGAAGCGAATTAACTCTTAACCCTGTGGATGTCACACTGATGCTGTCCATGCCACCTTGTTTTCCTTTTCGTTCTCTCTTCCCTACCATTCTCCACTCCCCGTGCCCATGATTTTCCACTCGAGAAGGTCATTAAATATTTTCTTTTTTCTCTCTCACTGATACGCTCCATACTACCCAGTGGTCAATTCCTTTTCTTTTGAGATGAAGGCAGGATGCGGAGTTGAGGTCCAGAGGTTATTGTTTGAGCAAAAAAAAAAAAAAGGCATAACTTCTAGATGTTGATTGTAAAATGCTTCAGGAGGAAATAGGTGAGAATATAGGGAAACATCTTGTCTTTGTCTCCATTCCAGTTAATTAACTGTGGTCTGCTAGTGTCTCCCCTCCGGGTCATCTGAATGCTGTTCAGGGTTTGTAGTTGCCCTGGGTTTTCTGTATTTGTCAACTTCGTTTCCATGCCATAGACGATTTGTTGTATATTAGCTACAGAATAAGCCAGAGAGTTTGGTTTACTGGAACTGAGTGAAGGATGGGTTACAGCAGCAGTTTTTGCTTCTTTGAAGGAAAACCAGACAAATCTCAGTAGTCGGAAGCCCAGACATCCTAGAGAGTTTACGTACAGGGACACTTAGCTCCTTATCTTCGCATCGGTTTTCTAATTTCCTTGCTGTTCTAAGACAAAAATGTATGTGAACTCATATGTATAAAGTAATGTGACTAACACTGAACCAGTAGGACAGATCTTATACCTTCAAATAAACCTTGCCGTTTTTGAAGTGTCTGTTCTGAGAGGCTTAACATGTACAGGAGTTCAGTATACATTGAAGACGCCTTTTAGAGTCACTTTCAGAGACTCTGACATATTCTATTGAATGAACTTCATTATCGCAAATCTTAGCCTTTTGACAACATGTGTAATTTTTTGAAAAGGTTAAAACTCACTGGGTGTCAATGGTGCTGTATAAGGTGGATGACCTAGGTGACCATTACTATTTGGGGCTTAAAATTAGGTTTGGCTAAAGGAATTCATCATTCTTTGCTCATAGTAGAGGTGAAATACCTACAAAGTTTGGCCTAACTGGAGATGAGAAGTTTCTACTGCAAGAAAGTTTGTCATCCTAGTGGAAAACATGTTTATTATCCAGATACAATCAATGTGATTTTAGGGGCACCTGGGTGGCTCAGTCAGGTGAGCATCTGACTCTTGATTTCAGCTCAGGTCATGATCCCAGGGTCGTGGGATCGAGCCCTGCATCGGGCTCTGCACTGAGCATGGAACTTAAGATTCTCTCTCTCCCTCTCTGGCTGCCCCTCCCCCACTCATGCATGTGCATGTGCACATGTGCTTGTGGTCTCTCTAAACAAAACTAAAAAATTAAAAATATAAATAAATATAACTTTAGACCACTAAATGCTTTTCTCATATTTTGGTATTAAGGTTATGCTGGTTTCATGAAGTGAATTGAAAAGATTTTCATCTTTTTCTGTGGTTTAGAATAATTAAAGGCCCTGGTTCTCAAACTTGACATTGTAGTCACCGAAGGGAATTGGAAAAAAAAAGTACTGAATGTGAGTCCTACTCTCAGACTCTGATAGACACTTGGGGACTTAAAAAAAACTTTTTAAAAAAGTCTTATTTATTTAAGTAATCTCTAATCTCTGTACCCAACATGGTGCTCCAACCCACAACCCAAGATCAAGAGTCCCACACTCCTCTGACTGAGCCAGCTGGGCGCCCCCACCCGGGGACTTTTAAAAATCCCTCAAGTGAATTCAGTGTGCACTCAAGGATGGGAATGAATCATTGGTTTAAATAACATTAAAACCATTTGCTCTTGAAAATGGAGATAGAGCTGGGGCGCCTGGGGCACTCAGTCAGTTGGGTGTCCCACTTCGGCTCAGGTCATGATCTCCCAGTCCATGGGTTCGAGCCCCGCGTCGGGCTCTGTGCTGACAGCTCAGAGCCTGGAGCCTGCTTCGGATTCTGTGTCTCCCTCTCTCTCCCCCCACCCCCACTCCTGCTCTGTCCTTCAAAAATAAAAACTAAAAAGAAAAAAGAACAGAAAACGGAGATACAGCTCTGCTATAAAGCCACAAGGAGATGCACTGTTCAAGTTTTTTACTTCTTTTGAATCATTTCTGATAGTTTCTTATTTTCAGAGAAATCTTCCATTTCTCTAGACTGTAAAAGTACATCATAGATGTCGGCATCATATTGTTTACATATATGTACTTCTTTTATCTACTTCTCTGTCTTTATGTCTTTTTTCTACTCTTTCATCTTTCATATTTTGTAATTCTCTCTTTTTTCACTCATCCTCTGTCAGGCTCAGGATGAGTATCAATATTATTGGTCTTTCAAAGAATCATCCTTTGGCTTTATGTATTTTTTTCTTTTTTGTTTGTTTTCTATTTCATTAATTTTAGCTTTTATCTTTATTTGATTGATTTTATTGTTCCTTTTCTAATTTCCTAAGATGAATAGTCTTTCATGTGCATCCTCTTTCATAATGAAGGCATTTAAGGTTACACATCTTTTCTAATGTTAGTTTTAATTGAGTCTTCGATTGAACTTGTAAGTTTGCTTTTAATTTTCTCTTTAATCTAATGCTTATTAACACTACAGTTTTTGATTTCCAAGGGTCTTAATTAAAGGAGCTAGAATTCTTGGAATCATATTTTTATTATTTATTTCAAATTTTATTGGATTGTGACATGAGACTATATCCTATGACATATTTATTATTTTGAACTTATTCAGGATTTCTTTGAAATCATGCACATGATTAATTGTCATAAAGTGTCCTTAGACATATGAAGAATTAATTATACTCTCTACTTGTAGGATGTAAAGCTCTTCATATATCCATTTATTAAATTAAGTTCATTGATCAAATATTCAACATTTAAAAATGTTTATTGAGAGAGAGAAAGTGCGTGTGTGAGTGGGGGGAGGGGCAAGGAGAAGGGGGACAGAGGATCCAAAGCAGGCTCCGAGCTGACAGCAGAGAGCCCCATGTGGGGCTTGAACTCACGAACCATGAGATCATGACGTGAGCCAAAGTCTGATGCTTAACCAACTGAGCCACCCAGGTGCCCCTAAATATTCAATTTTCCCACATATTCAGTTTCTAATGTATCTGTCTAAATGTGTATGTTATATATTGCTGTGTAGCAAGCTACCCCAATACTTAGTTCATTAAAACTATAAACATTTAGTATTGCACAGTTTCCGTGGGTCAGAAATTTGAGTGCAGCTTAGCTGAATGGTTCTGGCTTAGGGTCTCTCATGCGGTGGCAAGCTATAGGTTAGAGCTGAAGTCATCTGAAAGGTTGACTGGGGCTCAAGGACCCATTTCCAAGATTGCTAACTCACATGGCTGCAGGCACAGCATTTCAGCTCCTCACTGGCTATGGGCAAAAGAGCCACATGTGCCTTTCCACAGGGTATCTGAGTGTTCTCATGGCATAGCATCTGACTTTTCCTAGAGTGAGTGATGCAAAAGAGACAGCAGGAAGGAAGCTGTAGTGTCTTTTATGGCCTAGTCTCCAAAGCTGCACACCATCAGTCCTGCTTTTTTGCTTTTTTTCAATTCGTAGAAGCAAATCACTAAATCCAACCCACATTCAAGAAGAGGGAAGTTAGCCTTCATCTTTTAAAGGGTGTGTCAAGAACTTGTAGACGTTATTTTAAACCAATAATTCAATCTGAATAATTTACTGTGTTTGTATTTTTAAACAGTTTCTTCTTGCATCTATAATAGTTAAATATATGAAGGAAAAATGTGTTCTTTTGTTTATTGAATACAAGTTCATGAATTGTACCTTCTTTATAAGTGCCTTCTATTATATATTGTTGCTTTGTGACCGTGTTTATTAGCACTGTTAATCTTAAATTTCACTTTGTCTAGTATCAATATTTACATTTTTGTTTTCTGTTTGTTGTGTTTACCTTGTTTTCAACCTTCCTTTATCTATTTTTGATGTGTTTTTCTCTCAAACTGTATATATCAGAGTTTTGTATTTTAATATAGTCTGGTAATCTTGATATTTTAATGGAAGAATTTAACCCATTCACATTTAGTATAACAGCAGATGTTTTTGAAAAATTTTCTTCTTTGTTTACTATTTACTTCACTTTGCTTCATCCTCTCCCTTTTCTTTTTGCTGTTCTGGTAAAGTTTTCTTTATTATTGTTTTCTTTGACATTTTTACTGTGCTTTTCATTCATTAGTAGTTATTTTCCCATTCTTGACATTTCTGATAAATAATGTATGTGTATATATTTCTCAAATAGCTATAACTTTCTTCTTTCACCATTATACTCCCTCTCCTCCAGCAAGATAAATGTATTTATTGTCACACTTTCCATGTATGTCCCCCATTGAGATGAGATTTGTGGAGCTCCCCTGCAAATTCTGGTTACTGCTCATGCCATATTTTTAGTTCTTGACCATTATTAGGCTTTTCTTCATAGTATGTCTCTTTTATTTCCCCTTGCTTAGTACTTAAATGCAAGTTCCACATTATCACTGTTGATTTATATTGAAAGGTTTGTTGTTCACATCTATATTCTTTCTTCTTGGGTCTTTGCCTGGCTTGAGAACTTTTTTTTTTTGTACTGTGCTGTTATTTGGTTAGGATATTTTCTTGAGTGTTTTCCTCTGTGGGGCATGTGGGTGCTATATTCTCTGAATGCAAGCTCATGGAATGCAGGGACTTTGTATTATTTACCTCTGTGTTTCTAGCATCTAAAATTGTGTATGGCACATAACACACAATCAATACATGTTCATTGTTTTTGTGGTATTAGATCACTATATACTCACATATGTATTTATTCCACCCCGATGATGTTGCTGCTGATATTCAACCCTTTACACATCTGCAAATATTTTCTGTCACCCTAGGAAGTTAATGATGTCTTGGCCAATATAGAATTCTTGCTTCATAGTCCTTTTCTCTCTTTAGTTTGTAGATTTGTTCCATCATCTTCTACCTCCCACTGCTGCATGTGAGAAGTCTAATGCCAGGATGATTCTTTTCCCTTTGTAACTTGCTCTTTTTGTCTAGCAGCTTCTAAGATTTTTACCAGGTAATAGGGATATTTTTCCCTCATCAATTGTGCATAGGATTCGTGAGCTCTTTCAAACTTCAGGATGAAGTCTCTTTTTAACCATAGAAGTCTCCCTCTCTTATTTATGTAATTTTTGCCTCTTCTCCATCTGTTCCTCTTTCTTGATTCTGGAATTATTACTGGCATATTAGTTCTCTTGGCTCTGAACTCTAATTTCTTACTCATTCCTTACAGTTTCCATCATTTTGCTTTTTTTTTAAATTTTTTTTTTTATTTAAAAAAAATTTTTTTTTCAACGTTTATTTATTTTTGGGACAGAGAGAGACAGAGCATGAATGGGGGAGGGGCAGAGAGAGAGGGAGACACAGAATCGGAAACAGGCTCCAGGCTCTGAGCCATCAGCCCAGAGCCTGTCGCGGGGCTCGAACTCACGGACCGCGAGATCGTGACCTGGCTGAAGTCGGACGCTTAACCGACTGCGCCACCCAGGCGCCCCCATCATTTTGCTTTTTAATCTGTGTAAGAGATTTTTCATCTGTTCTTTCAGGTCAATAATGTATTTTCCAATCATTATTTCTTTTAATTAGCTCTAATATATTGATATTTTAAATCTGAATAGCACATTTTAAATGCTAAGAATTATTACCTTTTTGTTCTTTATTTTGTGGTCCTCTTATTTTTTTTTTTTAAATAAAATTGTCCTCTGTCTCCTTCAACAATTCTCGCTTATTAGGGGATAGAACTTTAGCAGATCTGATTGGTCTGCTTTTCTCCGGTTACTAGATCCCCTTAAGTACTAGGTTATTTTCATTTAAGAAAAAAAAAATTTTTAATGTTTATTTATTTTTGAGAGAGAGAGAGAGAGAGAGACAGAGCACGAGCGGGGGAGGAGCAGAGAAAGAGGGAGACACAGAATCCGAAACAGGCTCCAGGCTCTGAGCTGTCAGCACAGAGCCTGACGCGGGGCTCGAACTCACAAACCGTGAGATCATGACCTGAGCGGAAGCCGGAGGCTCAACAGACTCAGCCACCCAGGCGCCCCTAGGTTATTTTCATTTTCTATTCTCTGCTTAGAATAGAAGGCCTCTCTGTAGTTGTAGGCACAATAGTTGCTACTCCTGCATCAAGAGCGTGAGAGGAAGTCTTTATGTTTCTAGGCATCCCTAAATGCAAGTGTTAGTTTTCTTTTAGCCTCAGAAATAGGGAACAACTTCCCTATACTTTCTTCTAGTAAGATCCAGCTCCCCCTCCCCCATGCTCTGAGTCAGGGCCTCCCCTTAATCAAGGGGTGCACAGGCCCCCTCAGGCCCAGTTCCTCCGTGCCAGGGCTCTCTGCTGCTCCTCTAGCCCCCTCCGGGCCTGGAATCCCAAGAGAGCCTGTAGCCTCTAACAGCCCTCAGATTCCTCCGGCTTACTCCTCCCCACCAGGTGAAGGCTGGGGAAGGAAGAGTATCAGAGCCGCAGAATCCTTCCATTTTTCTTGGAGTTTTGAGAAGCAGGAACCTATATTTTTGCAACGGGCTCATACTGTTTAAGCCCTAACGTGATAAAGTTACGTGCATTAGTATATTAGAAAGTGTAAAATAACGGGACCTTGAAATTAGAAATAACGCGGAGGTCGGAATAAAATGAATCTTTTCATTTCTACGGTAACTCTGTGGTTTTCCTGCAGCCGTACACACACAGCCTCATTTGAGGAAGTTGTAGCTCAAAGATTAAATAATGAACTGGGACTAGCAAATAAGTCTTCTTATTTCTGGCCCAGGGTACTATGCTATTGCTTGCTTGCTTGCTTGCTTGTTTCCATTTCTCTTCGGAACATGTGACATTGCGTGATGGTTTTTGGAATCCTATATTGTAAGTCATATATTGTAACCTGTATTATATTTTTTTCAACTACTTCTATTACATTGATATGAACAACTCGAAATGTATATAAATCCTCGGGCGGTGACTATAAAGTAATAAGATTTCCTTTGTAGTTTGAAATCTAAAAAAGGGGACTCTGGAAATAGTTGGAGAAAGATTAATGTAACTAGAATATGTGCATTATTTCCTGAAGGTGACTTTTCTAAAGGGGGACGTACATTTGGGTGGATAAGTACTTACATTTTTCTCTTTGTCATGTATTTTTTAAACATTTGGACCATTACAAAGACCAGACCTTTGTCCTGATCCCAGTTCTTTTTTGTGCCAACACTGTGTTTAAAAGTATTCTCTCATGTCCAGGAGTGATAATCGAAATAGTTAAAGCCTGGTCGGTGAGCGGTCACAATATCTGCCAGCTCTCGACACCTGGCGTGATTCTATCAGAGTGTTCTGGTGATCTATCAGCCTTGCTCATGAGCAAGAGTATTTTCATATCCATTTCATATCCATACCGAGTATTTTCATATCCATTGTCTCATTCGATCTGGGGAGGGGGGTGGGTATAGTATCATCCCCTTTTTGCAAATTGAGGGATTCACGGCCATAAGAAGTGAAACACAGGGCCTCTTACGGTGAAAGACTGGGCTCTTGGTTCGGTGCTCTTCCTTGGGTGGAAGTTTCTCTCTTTTCAAGGGAGAAGGAAGAGATGGGAGTAGCCATTTTCGATAGGACAAAAATCAGCTCCTCTCAGAGAAAACTCATAGTAGGTAGTGCGTAGAAAGGGCAATCACCATCCCCCAGCCCCACGCCTGGAATCTTCCTGTCTCAAGCTAATGCGTCACTTCCAAGGTCCCTTGTAGGAGATGCCTGCCCTGAAGAGTGAAACTAGCTCAAGGTAGCAGATTTTCCCCAGTGGAGGAACTAACTCAGCCTCTTTTCTCCATATTCACAGGGACGTTAGGTACAAAGCCTTACTTTAAAAGTACATTCTTTTAACTGCTTGTTTTTCCCCCTCTCCTCCTTCCACAGAATGGTCTCCCCTCAGGGAGCAACTCATATATTTTTAATGGGGATTTTGTAGATCGAGGAAGAAATTCCATAGAGATCCTAATGATCCTGTTTGTGAGTTTTCTTGTCTACCCCAATGACCTGCACTTGAACAGAGGGAACCATGAAGATTTTATGATGAATCTGAGGTAACTTAGGCCTTTAGATTTCCTCTGTTGTTTCCCATTCTGAAAAATCGTGCCATGTTTAGTTCCTTGAAGAGAGTTAGAGGTGAGTGTAGAGAAGTAGGGATGAGGGGAGTCTCAAGGGAGACCTCAATTCTTACCTCTATTTACCACCTCAGTCTTCTACTGAGTGACTGTAAATTACTCTGAAGTCCTCTTCCCATCTTTGCTTCCAGTTCTGTCCCCACTTCTCCCTTCTGTTAATGTTCTTTCTCTTCCTCCTGTGACTGCCATCACAGGCCAAATGGTTTCCTGGGTGGATGTGCTAGGTCAGCTTTGGCGGTGTGGTAGTTTCCATGAGCGGGCTTAGATGAAATCATTCTGTTGCTGCTCTTTTGGCTTGCCTCAGATGTTGTCTCAGAAACCAGTACTGTGTTTTTCACTGATGTGTATATTTTTTATGACACGGTGATTGCTTCTGGCATAGTTGTTCACAAACATATTTGAGAACAGCTGTAACATAGCATTTCAACTCTCTGAATCACTGGAGGCTTGAGGAATAAAGATTGGTTAAATGGTTTCCCAAATTTTGCTGAAAGGCACAGTAGGTGATGAATGTTCCCCTTTCCCTTCTTTCTTCCTCCTTCACCCCTCCTTTACCAGTTGGCTCTATCTAGGGCAGTAGAAGGCATGACATGTGATATGCCTTATGCTTTTGATCCTAGGCTTTTGGGTGCCTTGATGAAAGCTCAGCAACTGATTAGTTTTGTCTCTGGGGCCGTTTCGGCACCTGGCTTGAGTATAGAGTTTCAATTCTGACTCTCAGTTTATGGAAGCAGATGCTAAGACTATGATGAAAAATAATCCAAGACTGTCATCAGAGGTCCATTATATATAATGTAGCTCAATACTTTTATTTGGGCATGCCACATAGCCCTTCATTTATTCAGTAAGCCAATCATATTTATCTAGTGTCTATAATGGTTAATGAAAGAGACAGGGCCTCTGCCCTCACAGAGTTTCCACCTAGTGGGGAAGGCTTATGTTAAACGGGTTTTTCCAATGTGATGAGTTTGTAAAGTGGGGGACCTAACTTGTCTGAGGGGTGACAGAGGGTTCTCTCATAGAAGTATGGCATTAGCTTGAGACCTGAAGGATAAATTAAGCCATTCAGAAAGGGCCACGGTGGTAGACGAGAAATGGTATTCCACAGCGAGGGGACAATTTACGCAGAGCTTGAGACCAGACTTTTTCGATATGAAAGCACTTCAGAGGGCAGGAGCACCGACTGAGAGACAGGACGGTCCCTGATAGCACTGGAGACATAAGAGATGGTTGGATCGTGCAAAGGAATTTGGACTTTTTTCTAAGGACAGCAAAAAAAATCATAGAAGAGTATCATAAAATTTGTGTGTTAAAATGCAGCAGGAAGAAATATTTGCACGTGGGAGGCCACTTAGGAAGTAGTTGAAGAGAAAGATGATGGATTCTCTCACATAGGCTAGGGCTGTAGGGATAGAGATGCAAAGAAGTAGACAGATTCAAGAAGAGTTTAGGCAAGGATGATTTATTTATTTATTTATTTTCAACGTTTATTTATTTTTGGGACAGAGAGAGACAGAGCATGAACGGGGGAGGGGCAGAGAGAGAGGGAGACACAGAATCGGAAACAGGCTCCAGGCTCTGAGCCGTCAGCCCAGAGCCCGACGCGGGGCTCGAACTCACTGACCGCGAGATCGTGACCTGGCTGAAGTTGGACGCTTAACCCACTGCGCCACCCAGGCGCCCCTAGGCAAGGATGATTTAAAGTTTGGTAACGTCATATGCAGGACTTGAAAGAGGAGAGAATACAGGGTAACCTCCAGGTTCCAGGCTTGAATTGGGAAGTACAGTGGCATTGTTCACAGATGTTGGGAACATGATAAGAGGAAAAGGTTGGCATGAGAGAGAATGGTCAATTCAGGCTGGGTTAAGGTTATTAGAAGTGCTTTTGAGTAGGCAGTTGAGTGTATGTGTCCAGGGCTCAGAAATGAAGTGTGGCCTACAGCATTGTCCTGCCATAGTGGCACATAGATAGTACCCGAAGCTCTACGCAAGGATGAAATTGCCACAAGAGAAAGTGAGGGGAGAAGAGGGCCTAGGACAGAATCGGAGGGGACTCCAGCATTCGAGGCTAGGCAGAGAAAAACTTGCCAAGGATTTAGAATACCCAGAAAGGCACGAGGAAAACCAAGAGGGTTTATTGGCACAGAATCCAAGAGAAGAAAAGCTTCCCAGAAGGATGGTGTAGTCAACCGTATTTGGTATTCTAGAGAGGGCAAGAAAAATGAAGACTGCAAGGTATCCACTGCATTTCACAACACAGCCGTCTTTGGTGAGGACTGACTTCCTCTCGGAAAACATAGCATGACACTGTAGAAGCCTGACGTGACAGGATTTGCACGGAAACCTGGGATGAGTGTGCTGTGTGCTGACTTCCCTGTGTTGGGCCTTAAGAATATATGTTATAATCCTGAGGCAACGAAAGCAATCAAAAAAAGATTTCCATCATTAAAGCTCCCATAGTGACTGCTGTTCAGGCGTGAAAATTCCTGACAGTTTCTTGAAAATCTTGAATACCATTACCTGAACTCCATCAGAGGGAGTACAAAGAGCCAACTTACTGTCTTCTAGGCTTTTCTTTGTCTCTGTTCAGTCCCTTCCCCCATCCCCCCTTCCTGTGCCTTCATTCATTTACTATAAGATTTAGGCTGTCTGAGAAATTCTATCTCAATGAAAAGCATTCTCCCACACAGTTTCCCCAGCTGCCACAGCACACGTCTCTGAGAACTTGCGTCTACACATCCTATACCTACAACATAGCTCTTAAGTTGCCTTGTAATTGTTTCATGAGAATTTATCTTCTTTCGCCAACTATACTATAAGCTCCTTTGGAGTAGGGACGGCTGCCTTTGTTCTTTCCCATCGTGCCTAGCAAAGACTTGGGTAAGTAATAGTTTCAACTACACTCTAGTTTCTGGAGTTCTTGATACCTCTGATGGTGAGATGTCAGTGGCTCCCTTTTTGGCGTCACTCCCGTAAGTTAGGAGTTGTCAACATTTAATTCGTTTATTTTATTTTATTTTTAAAAAAAATTTTTTTTTCAACGTTTATTTATTTTTGGGACAGAGAGAGACAGAGCATGAATGGGGGAGGGGCAGAGAGAGAAGGAGACACAGAATCGGAAACAGGCTCCAGGCTCTGAGCCATCAGCCCAGAGCCTGACGCGGGGCTCGAACTCACGGACCGCGAGATCGTGACCTGGCTGAAGTCGGACGCTTAACCGACTGCGCCACCCAGGCGCCCCAACATTTAATTCGTTTAAATACCATTGTTTTTTTCAGGTATGGCTTCACAAAAGAAATTTTGTGTAAATATAAGGTAAGACTTCTATGCTGTTTTTTTTTTTTTTTTTTTTGCATCCTCTCTGCTTTTTATACATAGAACTAAAAAAAAAAAAGAGCCTTTAGGAAGAGTGGCGAGTAAACTAGTCAGGCTCCATGCCAATACAGTGCTTCCTGGACTAAACCGAGCTTTTTCATTGTGACTTTTGTGTAAGTTTTAGCAGAGATACGAACATATTCTGTTGTATTAGAGGTATCCAGGATTTGTTTTCCTCCATATGGGAAAACACGCAGATCCAGAAATGACTGTCGTAAAGGAAGATTTTTACTCACAGTTCCCTAGAACACAGGCCCAGCGCCAGGGGGGCCGTGCGGGGAAGCACCAGGGTTGGCCCGGAGGCAGAAGGAATGAGGGGAAAATGTGGGCAAGAGCCTTCATTTTGGTTTCTGTGGGACGGGATCAGGGTTTAGGATTGGCTGCTTTGAACAGTTTCAGCAGGCTCTGGGGCATAGGGGCCGTGTTTAGTTGTCTGGTGCCTGGCTGTGGGGTGATTAAGGCACGGGAATAGTGGCCTAGAGTGCCAAAGCCCTCTAACGGAGGTGGTTGGGGGCATGGGGTCTGGATTGGTTGGTTTGGTTGAAAGGCACTCTACCTGCGTATGAAAGACAGTTCATCTCTGATTTCTAGGAATTAGCTAGCCCTGGGAGGGGTGGTCTCTTCTCCAGAGTCACCAAGCCGTCAAATACCTAAAAGTATCGGGATTAATGCATGCTGATGGGTTAGTAATTCCGTGTTGACTCCCTTTGCATGGCGTGATAACTGTTGATTTTGTGATAAACTTGAACTTATCAGAAAAACAAAACTTACTCAAGCTCTTACTTACAGATACATGGGAAACAAATCTTACAAATCTTAGAGGACGTCTATACCTGGCTCCCAATTGGTACCATCATTGACAATGAAATCCTGGTCATACATGGTGGGATATCAGAGTCCACAGACTTGAATTTACTCCACCGTGTAGAAAGACAGAAAGTAAGAAGCAGTGTTTACATAAATCTTGTCTCAGAGTTTTATACCTCTTTCCACTTACTATTTTGTATTCATTTGTGTTTTGGTAGTTGTAACTCTGCAGAGATCAGTACAAATTTTGAGAAAATCTGTGATTGCAAGAGAAATAACCAAACGGGTAACTTCTAAGTATGGAAAAAATATGTATTTTAACTTCACGATGAAAGTGGAAAATGAAGAAATGTTGACGTTTCGTATAGTTTCTAAAAGTGACAAATCCTGATTTTTAGAAATTAAGATTTCTAGTTAATGTTGTGGTAAAGTATACGTAACCATTTTTCAGTGTACAATTCAGTCACATTAATAATGTACATTCACATTGTCGTGCAGACACCCCCACCATCTATCTCCAGAACTTTTCCGCTTCCCCAACCGAAACCCTATACCCATTGAACAACAGCTCCCCATTCTCCCCTCTCCCCAGCCCCTGGTGACCACCGTTCTACTTTCTGTCTCTGATTTTGACTATTCTGGGTGCCTCATATAAATGGAATCGTACAGCAATTTATTTCTGAATTGATACGATTTCTCTTGTACTTTCAAATGGCTCAGGGTATTTGGCGAGGGGAATATTTTAAACCTGAGTAGTCATATTAAGTACAACAGAAGCAGAGCAAGAACATGTCTAGAACCTTCAAGAGGCTATGTGTGGCCTGTCAAGCTCCCACACTGAGTGAAGGGCCCCGTTGGCTGGGCCTCGCAGAGTGCCTGGAATTCTCTTCCTCCTGTACCGGAGCCCGGCCGAAGCCCCCAGACCAGGGGCACGGGAGGTGCCACGTGGGCATGAGGACCGGAAGCAGCTCTGGAACCAGATGATCCTATGGTCTTAGTGAGAAACCTGAACCCTTACCCCTCAAGACTGATAGTCAACTTCTCACCCATCTAGGCAAGCGGAGTCTAGAGCTGGAGTTTAATTTGATACAGACAGAAATTCACCTCGGGTTCCTGGAGCCCTCACACCTTTACATGCATATGAAAGATAATATTATTGCTAATTCTCATCCTTTCAATTTCAGCTTAAACGCACCCCTCCTCTGGAAAGCCTTCCATGACGTCCAGACTAGGTCGGGTCCCCTTGTCTATGCTCTCAAGCCCCTTGTACATATCCTTCATAACAGTTACCAGAATTGAATAAAGAGCTGGGGTACTGTTTGTTTACTGTCCTCCCCTGCTTCTCTAATTCACTGACATAGCTCCAGCCCCTAAGCTGTAGTAAATACTCGATCACTGTTTGTTAGATATCTCCTAAGAGATTTAAGACGCAAGCAGGGCAGACCTCATACGAAACCGTATAGAAACTTCTTTATAACCTCTTTCCTGATTCTGTTGTGATTTTACATACCTCCTCCCGAATCTGACCCAGCCTTGACCCTATTGTCCTCGTGTGATTATTAATAGTGCCTCCCTTTACTCTCAGAAGTACTTCAATTGGGATAAGTTTTTCACCCTACGTTTAAGGCATCTTTCTCATGATATCAGCACATAATCGACCCAATAAAATATTTTGATCCACACGAGACAGTCAGTGTTAACATAACGACTGGATGTGATTTTAGCCAAGAGCAAGGGTACATGATGTTTCTGTCAGTCAAATATTGGCAAGCACGTGGCAGGAAGGCAACACCCTACCGTCACCCGCCCTGGGACGACAGCGCTAAGCAGCTAAGCGGCCACCACCAATCGATCAGATTGAAAACGTTGCCTTTCCTGAAGTTAGTCTGAGCCGTCAGCCCTCTCTAGAGTTTTCTGAGATATTAAGAGCATGGCCCGGAAATGCCTATTCCTATGTCTGTGGAGACCCTAAGGTGAGAGCCACCTTGACCTAGTAAACTCCGTGAGGCCCTGACATCACACAGACATAGCCAGCTCTATTTCCTGCTTCCATCACTTCCTGGCTGGGTGACCGGGCAAGGCACCAAAGTTTTCTAAGCCTCAGTTTCCGCGCCCGTGTGTGGAAGCTAAAAATACCTACTATATTGAATTGTTAGGAGGATTAAATATAATTACCTAGATGAAGAAAACAGCATAGAGTCAGCTCTGAACACAAAGCTCTCTCCTTCAACGCTCTCCTCTCTTTCCTGATACTTGGAACTGAGGTTTGAATTTTCTTTTTCCTTTTCTTTTTTTTAGTTTATTCACTTGAGAGAGAGAGAGAGAGAGAGAGCGTGTGCACATGCTAGTGGGGTGCTGGGGGGCGATGCAGAGAAAGAAAGAGGGAGAAAGAGAATCCCAAGCAGGCTCTTAGCGCAGAGCCCAATGCAGGCCTCGATCCCACAGCCATGAGATCATGACTTGAACTGAAATCAAAAATCAGATGTTTAACTGACTGAGCCACCCAGGAGCCCCTGAGGTTGGAATTTTAGTCACCAAAACATACGCTGGGGAGAAGTTTTTAGGCCAGGAATTTGCTCAGGAAACCTCAAACTTCACCTCTTTTTTTTTTTTTTTTAAATTTTTTTTTTAACGTTTATTTATTTTTGAGACAGAGAGAGACAGAGCATGAATGGGGAAGGGGCAGAGAGAGAGGGAGACACAGAATCGGAAGCAGGCTCCAGGCTCTGAGCCTTCAGCACAGAGCCCGACGCGGGGCTTGAACTCACGGACCGTGAGATCGTGACCTGAGCTGAAGTCGGAGGCTTAACCGACTGAGCCACCCAGGCGCCCCAAACTTCACCTCTTTTGAGAATCATCGTTCCGTCTACTCATAAGCCTGGTTTTAAACATAGACATTTGACTTGTGTGCTTCATGTATCTTCTACCCCTGCCAGAGTGAGGTTGAACTGGAAGCACATACTTGTATTAAATATAATTGAACCGTGATGAAAGTAGTACCCTTTAAGTGTAGGGATGACACTGTTACCTTGTTTATACCTGTTGCGGTGGTATAATTTTAACAGAGTGGGGTAGGATGGGGGAACCTGATGACAACCTCCTTCTAGGTTCATTAAAGGCATTTTGTAAGGTGGGTGGGTTGGGGGGTGTCAATCAGAGGGACAGAGAAGGAAGATTTTATAAAACTCTGGTTTAGTATTCTTTAAACTCCCTGGCAGGGGGTGTAGGAAGGGATGGCTAGTAGGGTTCCCAGGAGAAAATGATGGTGTGCTACCTTAGGGGGGAGCTGGGGCAAAGTATCTTGATCCCAGGTAGCCTTGAAAACATCAAAGCCACATGTACAAGAGACCATGTGGCCTTGCCCAGTGAGCTTATCAGAAGTTGTATGGACCCAAGTCGAGAGCGGCCTCCCAGAATATTCTGCCCTGCTCAGGACCTGGGGATATTTTCTGGGGAGAGATGGGAGGGTAGGCTGTGAACTCACTGATAATAGCTGAGATTGAATTTCCAGCCATCTCAATATGACAAGGTCTTAGAATAAGATTCAATTTTATTTTTAAAAACTAAAGGTAAGATTTCGTATACACCCTAGTTTATAGAAGAGACAAAGTGCCTACCATTAACAGAAGTGTTGTTTCCAGTTGTTTTATATAAAGGTATGGTGTTATGAAGAAACAAGTACAAAATTATAGTCTTAGCTTAAGTAAGGGAACACAGAAGGGATTGTAATAGTCATTTTACTATCAGAAAGACATTTTATTTTCCGAAGGATGCATCACCTCTGTTGCTAAGATTAGAGAACATAACCAGTTGCTGGCAGGGTCAGACTGTGAATTACATGGCATTGAAGTTGAACGGCTTTCTCCGTCCCTTTGGAGAACTTTTGTGAACACAGATGTATTTTCTCCCATATCTCCTGGAAAAAAACAACGTGAAAGGCAGCCACCCTCTCGAGAGGCATTTCTGAATTTAAAGCCTATTGATTCTCTCTTAGCCCCATGTGTAGGTGAAGGCTCAGAGGGAGACAAGTTTTCCCTTTGCAACTTGCATTTCCTGTCATCAGACCTCAGGACACGTCTAGCACTGACACCTGTGCTTCTGGGGGCCTTTAGAAACTCGAATGGGAAACCAGGGCCTGAAGGGCCATGTCTCTAGTTAAAACATGTACCAACTGAATGTAACGGGCCCACTTTACAGAGATCAGTGGCTCCACGAGATGAAAGTGGTAGGTGAGATGGAAAAGGTGACCATGTGTCTCTCATTGGGTCGAGGCACAATGATATAGACAGAGTGGCGGCTCGCATTGAAGTTTCTGCGTGCAGCACACGAAACCTGGGGTTCGACTAAAGAGGGAATTTGCTTTGCAGATGAAATCTGTGCTGATGCCACCAACCCCCTTAGATGGAGACCCTGACACCAACGTGAAGAAAAAGAAATTCAACGCCACTGTTTTACCTCGGGAAGTCAAAACGAGTGCATCCCATTCTGAACAGTTAACAAAGCATGAATGGGAACAGGTAGGTAATCAGAGTATTCACCAAAGTAGCAAGGAAGATGCGGCATAGATGATGTTGTCTCTTATAATATGTACACAGGAAAGTGGCTCACCTTCATAAGCAGGTCATACTCTTCTTTGGGAACTCGCCACTATACTTTTAATAGTTTCATTGAGATGTAATTCACTCAAAGTATATTAATTCAATGGTTTTGATGCAGTCACAGTGTTGTGTACCTGTCACCACAATTTAATTTTAGAACATTTTCATCCCCTGAAAAAGAAATCCCATACTAATCTACTTTTGGTCTTTATAGATTTATCTGTTCTGGACATGTTCTAGAAATAGATCGATACAACAGGTGATCTTTTGTGTCTGGCTTTTTTTTTTTTTTTTTTTTTTTTTTTTTACTCAGCCCAGTGTTTTGAAGTTCATCCATGTTGTGAGATGTATCAGTACTTTGTTGCTTTTTATTGCTAAGTAATATCCTAAATAATATTCTATTGCTAAATAATACTCTATAATAAACATTTTGTTTATTCATTCCTCAGTGGGTAGACATTTGAGTTGTTTCCACTTATTGGCTATTATGAATAATGCTGCTATAAACATTACAGACATGTTTTTGTGTGGACATACGTTTTCCTTTCTCTTTGGTATGTACCTAGGAGTGGAATTGTATGGTCATAAGATAATTCTAAGTCGAACATTTTAAGAAACTTCAAACTTTTCCCAAGTGGCTACACCATTTTACATCTCCATCACCAATGTATGAAGGTTCCAGTTTCTTCATATCCTCACTTAACAAATTGTCTGTCCTTTTTGATTGTGGCCATCCTAGTGGGTATGAGGTGGAATCTCATTGTGGCTTTGATTTGTTGTGGTTTTTCGGCAGTTTTCTAATGATTAATGATGTTGAGCATCTTTTCATGTGCTAATTGGCCACCTTTATGTCTTCTTTAGAGAAATATCTATTCAGATCCTTTGCTGATTTAAAAAATTGAGTTGTTTAGGGGCGCCTGGGTGGCTCAGTCAGTTGAGCGTCTGACTTCAGTTCAGGTCATGACCTCGCGGTTCGTGGGTTCAAGCCCCACGTTTGTTAAAAATAAATAAGCATTTTTAAAAAATTAATTTTAAAAAAAAAATTTTTTTTCAACGTTTATTTATTTTTGGGACAGAGAGAGACAGAGCATGAACGGGGGAGGGGCAGAGAGAGAGGGAGACACAGAATCGGAAACAGGCTCCAGGCTCTGAGCCATCAGCCCAGAGCCTGACGCGGGGCTCGAACTCCCGGACTGCGAGATCATGACCTGGCTGAAGTCGGACGCTTAACCGACTGCGCCACCCAGGCGCCCCTAAAAATTAATTTTTTTTAAATGTTAACTTATTTTTGAGAGACAGAGAGAGACAGAGTGTGAGCAGGGGAGGAGCAGAGAGGGAGGGAGACACAGAATCCGAAGCAGGCTCCAGGCTCTGAGCTGATTGTGCTATTGTTTTTAACAATGTCCCAGGGCTCACGAACAGATCCACAACTGATCCCATGAAACTTGGTCTCTTTTGCAGAGGCAGGGTACGACAATCTTTGAGGCCCTAAGAGGGCTCTTCTCATCTACCCCTTTCCCTGATTCTGTCCTAGTATCATGGACCCATCAGCCTTCTTCTCTTCTACTTGCCTCCCCCCAAGAAGCCCCTATTTCTTGACTCTGTGCTCTTATACTTTGATTCCTAAAATGTAGAATAAAATGTGATTTCTGATGCAAAATATCCTCTAATAATGAGGAGAAGGGATTGGTGGGAGAATAGAGAGGGGGTGGAAGAAGGGGTAGTACGAGAGAAATAGAATTCGTTAATGGCTTGTGCATCCAAAGTATTAAAAAAAAATCAAGTTAAGTACAAGAGGCAACCTATGGCAGGTAGGAAAAGATGCCTCCTTAGATTCTGAAATACAAATTCCAGAGACCAAAGATTATTACAAGCACTTCTAGGATTGTGGTAAATAAAAAGGATGGTGCCAAAGAGATTGGAGTTGCACAGAAGGAAAAGTGTGGCTTCTGGAAGCCTAGATGAGTTAGAATTATAGAGGGATGGAGCTTTAAGAAGTGTGTGTGGGTGGTCATTATTCTGTAATTGAACCTCCCACCACCCCATCTCTATGAATGAGGCATCTTACAGACTCCATGTACATGACTGGAGTTGACACAGGGGAAAATGGACCAGAATCTCATTCCCGATATTTTAACAATTTCGGTTGTACCCTTAATTTTCTTCCTTCAGTTGCTGGTACAAAGTGGGTGTGCATACTTCAGTTAGCTAGAGTTGAAATTTCCAGATAAAACCAGATTTCGCACTTTATTTCTTAATATCTATGAGCTGTGTTATGATAAAGGTCATAGGCTCTTTATTTGTGCCATACTCACAGAAGTGCATAATTCTTGGCAGAGTGCTATGGTTTGGGTTTTATGTTCACTGAGATGTGGGAGAGATACGTACTCATAGCTAAGTCCTTCTATAGAGACAAACGTGGCACTCTTCCTTTAAGACAGACTTGCAACAAGAAGACCAGAGAGGTTTAAAAAATAGTTGCAATTATTTATTTCCTGAGTGAGTCTTCATTCATTCATTCAACAAGAATTTACTGAACACCCGCTATGTATCAGGCACTGTCGTAGGCTTTTGGGAATGTCAGTGACCAAAGATGTATTACCTTGTGAAGCTTACATTCTAGGGAGGGGAGTTAAGTAGGTAAAGCAAGTAAATTATATGAGATGTTAAGTGAAAAGTTCTATGGAAAAAAAAGAAAACCAGAACAAGGTTAGGGGTATCCGGAGAACCGGAGGCGGGGGACAGAGTTGTAGTGGGAGTAGTCAGCTTCATTGTGCAGGCTCCCAAGAGTGAAATGGCTTGTCACTTGGCTAGTCACTGGGTGATAGAGCAGGATGTGATCTCAGGTCTGCCTTTAAGGCCCAAGCTCTTTTTCCGAAGGGAAAGATGGCTTCGGAATGATGGGGGCGGGTCTCAAGAAGGAGTCGAACTTCTCCGGTTTCTCATCCAGTGTGGCTAATGGGTACACAGGGAGTAGGCAACTTAAGTGATTTAGGTGCTGCCGGAGGGTTTGGGCTGAGCGCAGCCTTTAAAAGATGTTCACAAGCTGGAAGGAAGATACGTCACTAAGGGGAAAATGCAAAAGAATAGTGAATCTATAGCATTAGTGTGTTAGAAGAGAGGCATTTAGATATACCTTCCACAGCTATTAACTCTCCCCCAAAGCGTGCTTTTGGGAACTGGATAACTGAGAGCTGCAGACAAGCACAGGACATTTCTTGCTGGATTCATTTCGGATTTAGGAGGTTTGAAGGCCGAGGCACGAAGAGCTTTTTGTTGGCCGGATCATATACGAGCTGTCATTCAGTAAAGCTTTTCCAATTTTCGGTTTGAACATTTTCAGGAAGGGATATTGCGAATAACTATTGTTTCATGCGCTTACCACTCACAAGGCCCTTGCATGTCAGAGGAGAGGATGTTGCTGGAAGGAAAGAGAGGGTCTCTTCTGAGGAATCTGCTTCACCCACAAAGGGTCCTTTTTCTGTTTGTGAGTTCTAGAATCAAGTCTATGTTACAGCCACAGTCTGGGTAAAACCTAGTCAAGTGAATGGATTCTAGACCGAAAAAAGAAGTGCCCATGCCTGGTAAGGGATGATTCTGAAAAACTTTAGTTCTATAAAGCTCATACCCCCTTTGACTTTGAGTAAAGAAAAATGAATTCTTGATATGTCTTTCTCGTTTCATTGATGAACCAACTAAAGTTCAGCTAGGTTAAATGATTTGCCTCAGGTGACACAGGTGCCAGCCGAAGACCTAAGTCCTTGGCCAGTGTTTCTCCGAGTTCAACAGAGTTCGTTATGCATACGTTTAACTTCTGTGCATTTTAACTATATGTATATGGCAGAAAGGAGAAAAGTATATATAATTTTATTTTCACAAATGTTATTTATCACATTATATGTTATTACATCTATAAAATGTTCACACATCCATATCATTGTGTAGGATTGTATATATAAAATCACGTATAGTGTGCTTTAAGGGTAATTTCAGAGGTTTCCCAGGGGTAATTTTAGCTATAAATGGCTTGCATCTCATGTAGGAATTTACCACTTAATCCCTTCCTCATACAAGCACAGTTCCTTGTGTTCCATTTTTCCCGCCTTCATTACACTAAAGGCCAAATCGGGACCCCCAAACAGGAATTCATGGCGTAAGAGCCAGATGTGACAACGCAAGTATTGGTTTTGACATAAACACCAGCCAGGGAAAGGGGCTCCAGTGGATTAATTCGGAAGGGCAGGATTGTGCCAGTGTTGGCATTCAGTGTTGGCATTCAGGGGGAGAGAGGAGAATCTTGGTCTGACTCTTCTTCGGGTGGTTTTAAGTCTCACTTCAATCAGTCGTCAAAAACTTGCACAAATGTCTGGTTTGGCCTGATGGGGGGTTTCGACAAGTTCCGACCAGGTGCCCGTCATTCCAGAGTTCCCCTACCGGTTCCGTTCTTCGCTCCAGCTCGCTGTCTTTTTCCTCACTGATTTATAGCCCCCTTCAATACCAAACCTACGAATGGGTGTACAGTCAAGGTTACCGGGACAACCATTTCTGGTCCTCTCGTCAAGACCTCACTTGGACCTGCTTGAATAACTGCAGAACTTAAGATGCATGGTTTCTTCATGCCCACAAAACATGGACTCGTAGAATCATAGTGTGTTAGAACTTGGCGATACTTTACAAGTCATCTGGCCCAAACTGCTGATTTTAGAGATCTAGAAACTGAGACCCAGAGAGTCTTCCCAAGGCTGCACAGCTTTAGTGACACAGCTATTTTTTTTTCTCACTGCTGCTTAAGCTCCTATAGGAGTTTAAATAAAGAAACATTATATGTAGATCAGAGCCATGAAAAATATTCTTAGAAACTTGGATCTTCAGTCTTGGGCATCACGTAGCCTGCATTTACCTCTTTCAGCCCCAGAAGGAAATGTGATGCTAATAAAATACCTGGGGATTTAGGACACGTTGGGGAAACCAGTCGGTGGCTGAATTTATTGCTAAAACTGAGAGTGTTCTTATGGATGGGCCAAAAAGTGAAGGAGATGATTTAGGGAAGTATTCTTGGATGAACTCTTATCTGTATCTGTGGTGGCGAAGAAGGCTTCCTCATGCTGTCTGCTCAACAGGACAAAAGCCAGGGCCAGAGCCACAGCTGGGAGACCCAATTATCTCTTTGAACGTATGAAGAATATCTAATGTGGGGGCACCGGGGTAGCTCAGTCGGTTAAGTGTCCGACTCTTGGTTTCGGCTCAGGTCGCCTTCTCATGGTTTGTGGATCTGAGCCCAGAGTCGGGCCCTGCACTGACAGCGCGGAGCCTGCTTGGGATTCTCTCTCTCCCTCTCCTCCTCTCTCAAAAGTAAATAAACATTAAAACAAAAAAGACCATCTAGACAAGGGCAAGGGCCGATTCTCCACGGCTACTAAGTATTGCTGCGTTGGTTCTTGTTCTTGGTACATTGGTTGTTGGGGACGAGCAAGCAGAAAGGGATTGCGGTGGCTGTGGGCCTTGCAGTTGTCGTGGAAAAGATCTATGGAGGAGAGGAGTACGAAACAAGTTTGAAGGAGGAATGAGGAACAGTTAGACTTTGGGATAACTCGGGTTAATGTTTCTGGCAAAGAAGTGGAAGTCTAGAACGACAGAGTCTCACTTGTAAATAGCAGCCTAACCCGCTTTGTTGTTCAAAGGTCATCGATATTCTGTGGAGTGATCCCAGAGGCAAAAGAGGCTGTTACCCGAACACAAGTCGAGGAGGGGGCTGCTATTTTGGACCCGATATCACCTCCAAGGTTCTTAATAGATACCAGCTGAAGATGCTCATCAGGTCTCATGAATGTAAGCCCGAAGGGTATGAAATCTGCCACGATGGGAAGGTGAGCTAACACTGTTGGTGATGTCATCACAGACATCCTTGCCCCGAGCAGTCTTTCTTCGCAGGGTGCGTCTGACCTCGAAGCCTCCGGGAAGGTGTCTTCCCCGGGACGAAAACAGAAGGCCACGCATTGGTAGACGGAAGCAGGAGACTATAGGGTTCGCACAGGTTGCGTGAAGGGGCCTCGCCGTGCCTCACCCTAAGAGATAGTGGCTCATTTCCCTCATCTTCCCTAATCCCAGAGAGCGAAATCCTGACCCGTAGCTCTAAGGACCCTCACAGAAAGGCTTCGTTCTTGACTAACCGAAAGGCAACTTTCCAGTACAGTGGGGTTAAGAGTCTGCTTGTCCTCACCGAGCGCCTCAAAGGCCGCAGTGAATCCGGTTTGCTCCCTTTCGCCTTTTGTACCTTCCCTGTGCGGGGCAGAGCCACAGAGTCGCCTCCCTTCTCCTCACCGAGCGGGCCAGCCCCAGCAAGGCACTCGCCTGGTCCCAGTTCAGCTGCAGCCGCTGGAGCGGAGCGTGTTGTGCTCCTTCAGTGCGGGTGTGGTGAGGCTGGGAGAGGCGAGGGCTGATGAACTGGTTTCTTGTCCCAAGTTGTCCCGGGATGTCCCTTTCCTAGTAGAGAACAGCCGTGAATCAAATGGAATACCAGCTTGCGGGGCATTCCTTTCTATTTCAAAACTTTTGCTTTGCTTACCTCTGTTAGTTCCTTTCGGGCTCCTACTAATGCCGTGGGATAGTGGAGGCAAGTATTATGTGAGGCTTCTTGTACTAAGAAAACAGAAAACGGCCTGTCTGAAGTAGCAGGCCGATTAAGGCAGAACCGGCTACAACAAGTACTACCCTGCCATCCTCCACCAGGGCCCCGGGGCCGTTCCCTCCCAACACGGTGGTCCTGGGCCCTTATTCTGGCCACTATTTTCCCTGCCCTTCCATGCCTAGTTTTGTGGGGGCCCTAAACGCTCTAAATCAGGCAGCGTTAGGCAAAGGAAAAAGACTCATACTAGACAAGTTTTATTTTGAACGCTCAAATACCACAGGGAAGGAAAACAAAGTCTACCCCCGCTTGGAACATTAGAATTTCCAAAACCTAGCGATAAGGGGGATCGTCAGATACGGAACTGAAATCGTACACAGGATTGCAAGGCCAGGCAGTGCGGGGACGAGTGGCTAGAAGTCGGTATTCCTGGGGACACCCGTTTGAGAGCCTTGTTGCCTCTCCAGTGGAAGCACAGAAAATCCTGTCAGACTTGGATCATTTGTATGCGTCCGGAACTTTGGTGTTTGCCTTTTTAGGAATTGAGCTATTTCTGACTTTATTGAGAGACCTTTTGAGAACCACCTCCATGTGATCCTGGTCTTCTGTTTCTTTTACCAGGTCATTACTATATTTTCTGCTTCTAATTATTATGAAGAAGGCAGCAATCGAGGCGCTTACATCAAACTGTCTTCTGGTATGGCCCCTCGATTCTTCCAGTACCAAGTAACTAGGACAACGTGCTTGAGGCCTCTTTACCAAAGGTGTGTATGCCCTAAGGAGAACTCTGAGCGCTGGTGCTGGTGACCAAGTGGGACCAGTCCAGAGTGACTAAGAGCAGCCGTGGGAGTGAAGGCAACTACTTACTGGTTACTCGTGGGCATAAACAAAATAGAACTCGTTCCAGACACCCGGTGGTGAACGCATTCGTATTTGAAACCAAGAGAAGACCTTTCCAGCCCATATGTCTCTGTAAATGGGTAAAGCAGTCAGTGTGCACGAACAGCCTCTAACCGAATGTAAAGAAAAGACGGTCCCCACATCCACCCAGTCCCGCACCCTGCAGTCTTCTCTGTCCCCAAACAGCCCCGTGTGCTCTTGCCTCTTGGTCTCTTCTCTGCTCAGAGTGTGTATGACAGGAGTTGAGTGTCTCTCCATGTGACGGCATCCGTAGTTTATCTTCCTTTTCTCCACTTAACATTACCTTTTTAAGAAGCTGTCATCACAAAACAAGTATGTTTATTGTTAACGAGTGAGGCCAAAGATGTATACAGAGAATGCCAATCATCTCTCCCCCTCGTTCTCGATAATCCTTTTCTGCAGATGCAACTGAAATGGACAGCCTCTTCTTGCTCCCACAAAAGCAGACCTTTATATTCATCGAATAAAAAAATGTTTTTGGAGCACCTACTATACGTCACACCCTGTTGTAGGCACAAGTGATACAGCAGTGAACAGAAGAAGCAAAAACCCTTTTCCTCATCAAATACGGATCCCAGGGGAAGGAGAAAGGCAGTCGGCAACATACATACTTTTTTTTTTTTTGACAAAGATAGAATCACACTGCACATTCTACAACTGAGTTTTTCTCTGAAGATGATATCATGATATCATGAACATCACTCCAAGTTGGTACACATAGACCTAACTCATTCTTTTTAGTAGATGTGCCATAATAATTACGGAGTGACCGAATCTTATTTAACTGATGGCCATCCAGATTGCTTCCAGGGTTTTGCAATTCCAGACAATGCTGTAACACTCCTCTGTGTGTACATATACATGCGTACGTACGGCCATAAGTTTTAGTGGGCTTTTTTTTACATAACATCTCAAAATGGGATATTTATGGATTTATATGTTTACAATTTTACTAGGTACTCCAAAAGAGTTGTAACAATTAACAATATGAAAACAACAAACCAATTTTTCCACATGCTCATTAGGCTTAGATATTGTTACACTTCTTAATTTTTGCCAAGCCGATGGATCAAAATGGTGAATCTCATTGTTTTAATTGGCAACTTTTTAGACAGCTGAGTTCACCCATCTTAGGTTTTTGGACATTGCATTTTTCTCTTCTTTGAATTTGCTATTTATATAGCTCCTGCATTTGAATTTGCTATTTATATAGTTCCTGCATTTGATCTTGGGTTGCTTGTCACTTTCTGATCAATTTTTAGGAGTTCTTTGCATATGACGGATAGAGGATTTTTACGGTTACGTTGCATATATTTTGTTGGTGTCTTCATTTTGCTTTAGTTCTATGAAATCACATTTATATATATAATTTCATCATATCTTTTGGATTTTCATCTCTGTTAGAAAAATGTCTCTACACCAAGTTTTCATTATATTGTTATATTAGTAAGTTCATCTCAAGCTAATTTATTTTAACAGCTTTGTTGAGACATAATTCACATATGATGAGGTTGACCAATTTAAAATATACAACTCACCGATAGTATTTTTGGAGTTGTGGAACCATCACCATAATCTAGTTTTTAAACATTTTTGTCAGCCTAAAAAGACCACTTGTACCCATTAGCAGTCACTCACCAGTCACCTCCCCCATCAACAACTCTAGGCAACCAGTAATCTGCTTTCTGTCTCTATACATTTACCTATTCTGGACATTGCATGTAAATGGAATCACACAGTATGTGGTCTTTTGTGACTGGCTTCTTTTGCTCAACACAATGTTTTTGAGGTTCATTCATGCTGTAACATGCATGAGTATTTCATTCCTTTTTATGGCTGAATAATATTCCATTAGATGGATAGACCACATTTTCTTTATTAAAAATTTTTTTTATGTTTTTAATTCTAGTATAGTGAACATATAGTGTTACATTAGCTTCAGGTGTACAATATAGTGATTCAACACTTCCATACATCACCCTGTGCTCATCACGACAAGTGCACTCCTTAATCCCTATCACCTGTTTCCCCCATGACCCCCCAACCCTCCTCCCCTCTGGTAACTATCAGTTTGTTCTCTACAGTAAACAGTCTGCTTCTTGGTTTGTCTCTCTTTTTTTGCTTTGCTGGTTTGTTTTGTTTCTTAAATTTCACATGTGAGTGAAATCATGTATCTGTCTTTCTCTGACTTCCTTATTTTGCTTAGCATTATACTCTCTAGCTCCATCCATGTCATTGAAAATGGCAAGATTTCATTTTTTATGGTTGAATAATATTCATATATATATACATACATATATGTATATGTATATATGTATACATACATATGTATGTATATGTATACATGTATACATGTATATATATACATATATGTATGTATATATATGTATATATACATAATACACACACACATCTTTATCCATTTATCAGTCAATGGACATTTGGGTTGCTTCCATATCTTGGCTATTGTAAATAATGCTGCTATAAACCTAGAATGTATCCCTTTGAATTAGTATTTTTTTATTCTTTGGGTAAATACCTAGTAGTGCAATTGCTGGGTCGTAGGGTAGTTCTATTTTTCACATTTTGAAGAAGCTGCATACTGTTCTCCGGAGTGGCTGCACCAGCTTGCATTCCCACCAATAGGGCAAGAGGGTTCCCCTTTCTCCACATCCTCACCAACACCTGTTGTCTTTTGTGTTATTAATTTTAGCCATTCTGACAGTTGTGAGGTGGTATCTCATTGTGGTTTTGATTTGCATTTCCCTGATGGTAAGTGATGATGATCATCTTTTCCTGTATCTGTTGGCCATCTGTATGTCTTCTTTGGAAAAATTTCTGTTCATGTCTTCAGCCTATTTTTAAATTGGATTATTTGTTTCCTGGGTATTGCATTTTGTAAGTTCTTTATATAATTTGGATACTGACCCTTTATTGGATATGTCACTTGCAAATACCTTCTCCCATTCTGTAAGTTGCATTTTAGTTTTGTTGATTGTTTCCTTTGCTGTGCAGAAGCTTTTTATTTTGATGTAGTTCCAATAGTTTATTTTTGCTTTTGTGTCCCTTGCCTCAGGGGACCTGTCTAGAAAATAGTTACTGTGGCCGACGCTAGAGAGGTTATTGCCTGTGCCCTCTTCTAGGATTTTTATGGTTTCAGGTCTTACATTTAGGTCTTTAATCCATTTTGAATTTATTTTGTGTACGGTGTAAGAAAATGGTCCAGTGTCATTCCGTTGCATGTAGTTTGTCCAGTTTTCTCAACACCATATGTTGAAGAGACTGTCTTTTTTCCCATTGCATATTCTTTCCTGCTTTGTCAAAGATTAATTGACCATATAATTGCGGGTTTATTTCTGGGTTTTCTGTTCTGTTCTATTGATCTGTGTGCCAGTGCCATACTGTTTTGATTACTACAGCTTTGTACTATAACTTGAAGTCTCGAATTGTGATGCCTCCAGCTTGGCTTTGCTTTTTCAAGGTTGCTTTAGCTGACAACTAATGTTGACTAAAAGTGGTGAGGGCAGATATCCTTGCTTTGTTCCTGATCTTAAGAGGGACACATTCAGTCTTTCACCCTAAGTATATCAGCTCTCTGTTTCACGTAGATGTCCCTCATCTGGTTGAGGAAGTTCTCTTCTGTGCCTAATTTGTTGAGTGTTTTTATCATGAAAGAGTGTTGGAGTTTGTCAAATACTTTGTATCTATTGAGATGGTCATGTGGTTTTTGTTTTTTATTTTATTAATATAGCGTGTTACATTTATTCATTTCAGATGTCAAACAAACCTTGCATTCCTGGGATAAATCCCACTTGTTCATGGTATAGAGTCCTTTTTCTATATTGCTGAATGCAGTTTGCTATTATTTTGTTAAGGATTTTCCATCTATATTCATTTTTTTAATTAAAAAAAGTCTAAAAGTAATCTCTATGCCCAACATGGAGCTCAAACTCACAACCCAGAGATCAAGAGTCACATGCTCTACCGATTGAGCGAGCCAGATGCCCCTCGATGTATATTCTTAAGAGATGTTGTAGTGATATGTAGTTTTCTTGCGATCTTTGCCTGGTTTTGGTATCAGGCTAACACTTGCTTCGTATAAAAAGATGGGTAGTATTCACACCTCTTCTATTTTTTTGGAAGGGTTTGCGAACGATTGGTATTAATTCTTCTTTAGATGTTTGGTAGAATTCACCAGTGAAGCCATCTGGCCCTGAGCTTTTCTTTGTGGGCAGATGTTTGATTACTTATTCAATGTTTTTTATTTGTTCCAGGTATGTTCAATTTTTCTATTTCTTCTTAGTTTTGGTAGTTTGTATCCTTGTAGGAATTTGTCCATTTCATCTGGGTTATCTAATTTGTTGGTGTACAATTGTTTATAATATCCCTTTATAATCTGTTATTTCTGTGAGGTCAGTTGTGATGAGCCGTCTTTCATTCCTGATTTTAGAAATTTGAGTCTTCTTTTTTTTTTCTTGGCCAGTCTAGACAAAGTTTTGTCAGTTTTGTTGATCTTTTCAAAGAACCAATTTTTGGCTTCGTGAATTTTCTCTATTGTTTTTCTATTTTCTCTTTCATTTGCAGGCATATCTCAGAAATAATTGTAGGTTCAGTTTCAGACCACCGTAAGAAAGCAAATGTTAACAATAAAGCAAGTCAGGAGAATTTTTTTGCTTTCCCAGTGCATATAAAGGTTATGTCTACATTACACTGTAGTCTGGTATGCATGCAATAGCATGTCTAAAAAAACAATGTATATACCTTAAAAATACACTACCGCTAAAAAAATTGCTAGCCATCTTTTGAGCTTCCAGCAAGTTGTGATGTTTTTGCTGGTGGAGGGTCTTGGCTCAGTGTTGACGGCTGCTGACTGATCAGAGTAGTGGTTGCTGAAGACTGGGGTGGCTGTGGGAATTTCTTAAAATAAGACAACAATGCAATTTGCTGAATTGATCGGCTCTTCCTTTTATGAAAGGTTTCTCTGTAGCATGTGATGCTGTTTGACAGCATTTTATCCATAGTAACTTCTTTCAAAATTGGAGTTTCTCGCCATCATGAGATTGTACCAGTTCAGTCACATCTTCAGTCTCCATTTGTAATTCTAGTTCTCCTGCTTATTTCTGCCACATCTGCAATTACTTCCTTCACTGAAGTCTTGAACCCCTCAAAGTCATCCATAAGGTTTGGAATCAACTTCTTCCAGATTCCTGTTAATGTTGCTATTTGACCTCTTCCCATGCATCATGGGTGTTCTTACTGGCGTCCAAAATGGCAAATCCTTTTCAGGTTTTCAATTTACTTTTCCCAGATCAGTCAGAGGAATCACTATCTATGGCAGCTATATCCTTATAAAATGTGTTTCTTAAATAATAAGACTTGAAAGTCTAAATTTCTCCTTGATCCATGGAGTGCAGAATGAATGTTGTGTTAGCAGCCACAAAAACAACGTTAATCTCATTGTGCATCTCCATCAGAGCTCTTGGGTGACCAGGTACATTTTCACTGAGCGGTCGTATTTTGAAGGTTATCCTTTTTTCTGAGCAGTAGTTCTCAACGATGGGCTTAATATATTCAGTAAACCATGTTTTAAACAGGTGTGTGCTGTCATCCAGGCTTTGTTGTTCCATTTATAGAGCACAGGAAGAGTGGATTAAGCATCATTCTTATGGGCCCTAGGATTTTCAGAATGGTAAATAAACATTGCCTTCAACTTAGTCTCTAGCTGCATCAGCCCCTTCCAAAAGAGTCAGCCTGGCTTTAGAAGCTTTCAAGCCAGGTATTGACTTCTCCTCTCCAGCTATGGAAGTCCTAGATGGCATCATATTCCAGTAGAAGGCTGTTTCATCGGCATTGAGAACCTGTTGTTTAGTGTAGCCACCTTCGTTGATTATTTTAGCTAGATTTTCTGGATAATTTGCTATAGCTTCTACATCAGCACTTGCTGCTTCACCTTGTACTTTGATGTTATAGAGATAGATTCTTTCCTTAAACCTCATGAGCCAACCTCTGCTAGCTTCAAACTTTTCTTCCACAGTTTCCTTTAGCTTTCTCAGCCTTCATAGAATTGAAGAGGTTTAGGGCTTTGCTCTGGATTAGGCTTTGGACTAAAACAATATTGTGGCTGGTTTCATCTTTTTGTTTTGTTTTGTTTTGTTTTTGTTTTAAGTAGGCTTCATGTCCAGTGTGGAGCCCAATGCAGGGTTTGAACTCACAACCCTGAGATCAAGACCTGAGCCGAGATCAAGAGTT
This sequence comes from Prionailurus bengalensis, assembly GCF_016509475.1. Classification (NCBI taxonomy): domain Eukaryota; kingdom Metazoa; phylum Chordata; class Mammalia; order Carnivora; family Felidae; genus Prionailurus; species Prionailurus bengalensis. Next base: position 15,197,835 of record NC_057361.1, read on the forward strand.
GGACACTTGGGGTGCCTGGGTGGCTCAGTCAGTTAAGCATCTGACTCTCGGTTTCAGCTCAGGTCATGATCTCATGGTTTCATGACTTCAAGCCCTGTTTCAGGCTCTGTGCTGACCATGCAGAGCCTGCTTGGGATTCTCTCTCTTCTCCCTCTCTCTCTCTACTTCTCTCTCTGCTCCTTGCCCATTCACGCTATCTCTGTCTCTCTCTAAATAAATATGTAAACTTAAAAAAAATTTTTTTAGGGGCGCCTGGGTGGCTCAGTCGGTTGAGTGTCCAACTTCAGCTCAGGTCATGATCTTGCAGTTCATGAGTTCGAGCCCTACGTTGGGCTCTGTGCTGACAGCTCAGAGACTGGAGCCTGCTTCTGATTCTGTGTCTCCCTCTCTCTGCCCCTTCCCCGCTCATGCTCTGTCTCTCTCTGTCTCTCAAAGATGAATAGACGTTAAAAAAATTTTTTTTTAATTTAAAAGAGTCAGACACTTAACTGACTGAGGCACCCAGGTGCACCTTGGCTGGTTTGATCTTCTATCCAGACCACTCAGACTTTCTCCATATCAGCAATAAGAATGCTTCACTTTCTTATCTTTTGTGTTTATTGGAGTAGCACTTTTAATTTCTTTTCAAAAAATTTTTCTTTGCATTCACTTCTTGGCTTACTGTTTGGCACAAAAGGCTTAGTTTCCAACCTGTCTTGGCTTTCACCATGGCTTCCTCGCTAAGCTTAATCATTTCTAGATTTTGGTTTAATGTGAGAGGGGTGCCTGGCTGACTCAGTTGTAAGAGCATGCGACTCTTGATCTCAGGATTGTGAGTTTGAGCCCCACACGGGTGTGGAGATTACTAAAAAAACAATAAATAAATAAACTTTTAGAAATAAAGTGAGAGACCTGACTCTTCCCTTTCACTTGCACACTTGGCATTGTAGGGTTCTCAGCTGGCCTAATTTCAGTGTGTCTCAGGGAATAGGGAAGGTCAAGGAGAGGGAGAGAGATGTGAGAATGGCTGGTCAGTGGAGAAGTCAGAACGTACACTATATTTATCAATTAAGTCTTATATGGGCATGGTTTGTGGCCCCCCCCCCAAGGCAAAATTACAATACTAACATCGAAGATCACTGATGACAGATCACCATAACAAATACAATAATAATGAGAAAGTTTGAAATATTTGAAAAAATTGAAATATGGAAAGTTTGAAAACTGTGACACAGAGACACGAAGTGAGTGAATGTTATTTGAAAAATGTCACTAATGGACTTGGTCGATACAGGGCTGCCACAAACCTTCCACATGTAAAAAATACCTGTGAAATGCAATAAAGTGAAGCACAGGAAAACACGGATGCCTGTAGTTTTCCTCTCCTCTTCATTCTTTCCGTCCTTCTGCTTGCTTTGGGTTTACTTTTACTCTTCTTTTTTCTAGTTTTTGAAGGTAGAGATTAGGTTATTGATTTGAGATCTTTTTTTTTTAATATCAGCATTTATAGCTACAAATTTTCCTCTAAGCCCTGGTTTAGTTGTGTCTCACATTGTCACAACATTGTCATGTTGTGTTTTAATCTTCTGTTATCTTAAAGTATTTCCTAATTTCTCTTGTGATTTCATCTTTGACATATTGGTTGTTTAGGATGGTGTTGCTTAATTTCCTCATATTTGTGATTCCTCCAAATTTCTTTCTGTTATCGATCTCTAATTTATTCCTTTTGTAGTCAGAAAAGCTACTTTGTCTGATTTTGATCATGTTAAATGTATTGAGACATATTATGGCCTAGCAGAGGATCTATCATGGAGAATGTTCCATATATGCTTTAGAAAAATGTATATTCTGCTGTTGTTGGGTGCAGTGTTTTATACATATCTGTTAAGTTTAGTTGGTTTATAGTGCTGTTCAAGTCTTTAAATTTTTTTTAATTTTTTGAAGTTTATTTATTTATTTTGAGAGAGAGAGAGAGAGAGAGAGAGAGAGAGAGTGTAAGCAGGGGAGGGGCAGAGAGAGAGAGAGAGAGAGAGAATCCCAAGCAAGCTCCATGCTGTTAGCACAGAGCCTCACATGGGGCTGGATCCCACAAACTGTGAGCTCATGACCTGAGCTGAAATCAAGAGTCAGATACTTAGCCAACTGAGCCACCCATGTGCCCCTCTGTTCAAGTCTTTTATATCCTTTTTTATTTTCTGCCTCATTGTTCTATCTATTATTGAAAGTAGAATATTGAAGTCTCCAACTGTTATTATTAAATTGTCTGTTTCTCCCTTCAGTTCTGTCTGGTTTTGCTTCATATAGGTTTGGGCTCCCTTGTTAGGTTTATAGATGTTTGTAATTGTTTTATCTTCCTGACTGATTGACTCTTTTATCATTATAAAATATTCCTCTGTGTCTCTAGTAACAGATTTTGTCTTCAAGTCTATTCTGTCTTCTGTTAGTATAGCCATTCTAACTCTCTTATGGTTGATGTTTTCATAATACATCTTTTTTGTTGTTGTTCTCTCAAGATCTTTTGTATCTTTGAAACTGAAGTGTATCTCCTGTAGAAAACATAGTTGGGTCTTTAAAAAAAAAAATCCGGTCTCATAGCCTCTGCTTTTTGATGTCTAAAAATCTATTCACATATGATGCTATTATTGATATGGTTTGATTTACCTCTGCCATTTTGCTTTTTTGGGGAGAGGGGTATATGACTCATAGCTACTTTGTTCCTCTGTTCCTCCTTTATTTAGAATTTATTTTTGTAAATGGTCTGAGGTGGTTTAGCATCCAGACGGATAACTATGCTAGCTAGCACCATGTTAAAAAAAAAAATTGCTCTTCTCTACTGAATTGTAATACCTCCTTTGTCATATACATTGTTCCCATATATAGTTGACTATGTTTATGCAATTTCTATTATGTTCTGCTCATGTATCTGTCTTCTCCTGTGTCAATACCTGCTGTTAGGTTTCAGCAACTTCACAGGAAATATTAAAGTCTGCTCTAGCAAGTCCCTCTTAATTTTCTTGTTTTTCAAAAGTATCTTGGATATGCTCAGACATTAATTGCTCATGTAAATCTTTGAATTCAAAAAGAAAACACCAGTGGTAGTCCTTTTAAAATTTCACAATACGTGCGCACACAGGCATACATATACCAACATTGACCACCTAGGAACATGGCATGTGTGAAATTAGGCAATTCATTTGAAGTAGAAACTGGTAAGTGGTAACATAGCACATTAAAACCAGACAGAACAGGATGATTTCTGTATCTTTTGCCTAATAATTGTTTTGTTAACATAGGGTGAATGCTATTGAAAGTAGTGCCATCAGGATATTAAGAGAGAGAATAATTGCACGAAAAACTGACCTCGTTCACGCTTTCCAACTTCAAGACCGCAGTAAATCAGGTAATAAAATTATGTAATGCTTACCGTTTCTTAACATACCAGCTTACGTACAAATCAGTTTCCATTTTTTTCGCTTCCTTAAGATTTCAGTTCTCTATTTTTACTAGCAAGGAAAGATAGAGATAAAAATAAAACATAATCCGTTATGTGCTTGAAAAAAGCCATATCCCTCCTTTGCAGTACGTTTCTTTCAACTTAAAACAACAGCAACCCTCCTATTCTGGTAGTGGCTCAGACTAGACACTCTGGAAGGCCCTCCTGTTAAGACACAGCGAGATTCTAGAGGATACAGAATTTTAATGCATCTACCAGCCTCACAGTAAGATAAATATCTAGCAAACATTTTTCTCTCATGAAACGTTTTTTGAAACCAGCTTGGAGCAGCAGACAAGCACAAAATGCCAGATTGTCCTGAGGGCAAATGCTAATTTTGGTGTTGTGCTCAATCCTGAGACTAGACCAAAGGATAATAGAAAGATGGATAAGCTGAATCTGAGACTTCCACATTAAGCCTGGACCCTGAAAGTGGCTAAAGTAGGTTATTTTTGTAGTGCCTCTTGACTCTTGGCAAGCAAATGCAAATCCACGTTCAAGGGATGCATCCCTAATTTTGGCCACTAACATATGCAGAGATTAACATCAACCATGAGTTCATAACCAAAGATCATGAAACAAAGGAGGCAAGCTACCGTGAGTAAGCGTCAACAGAAACAATGACAGATTTCATTCTCTAAAGATAGCAGATATTGGAATTATCAAATACAAATAAAAATAACTAAGAAATGTTTAAAGAAATAAAAGGTGGATCACTGACATGCATTTAAAGAATGATTTGAAGAAGAGCCAAATAGATGTAAAAATATACTTGTTTAAAAAAACCATATTAGATGGGCTAAACGGAAGATTAGACACTACTTAAGACAGAATTAGAAAGGTTAAGACTAATGGACAGTAAAATAAAGTTTAACATACATCTACTCAGGGTCCCAGGAGGAAACAATGTAAGAGAGGATGTATTTGACATGATAATGGCCTAGACTTTTCCAGAATTCATGAGCAACTCAAATTCACAGGTAGAGAGATACAGTGTTTCTCAAATAGGATAAAAAAAATTAAATCCACACCTATATACCCTTGTGGAGAAACCACAGAGTACCAACAGTAAAGAAAAATATCCTAAAAGCAAGCAGAGAGAAATACACATTGCTACAAAGGGAAAACAATTTGACTGATATCAGACTTCTCAACAGTCACAATAGAAGCCAGCAGACAGTGGAATAATATATACAAAACATTGAAAATAAAATTTAGAAAAAGATATAACATGAAAACACTAACAAAACCGAGGTTGAAACAGCTCTATTAATATTAGACAAAGTAGACTTCAAGGAAATCTACATTACTAGACATAACAAGGGACACTTTATAATGATAAAGTATTCCGTTTGCCAATTGAATCCATTATAAATGCATATGTACCTACTAATATAGCCTCAAAAATATGTAAAACAAAAATGGACAGAACAAGCAGAAGTAGAAAAATCAATACTCCTTTAGCTGAAAGAATTAACTGACAAAAAGATTAGCAGAATTTCCCTAAAAGACATACAGTTTCCCTAAAAGACAAACCCTGCTCAACAATGCAGAATACACACTCTTGTCAAGCACACATGGAACATATCCTGACTATATCCTGGAACATAAAGCAAATATCAACAAATTTTGTATTGGAAACGTATGGAATAAATTTTCTGTCATAGTGAATTGAGCTATAACTCAATGACAGAAGGTAGCCAGAAAATCCCCCTTGGGCTTGGAAATGAGAAATACCCTTCTAAATAACCCTTGGGTCAAAGGAGAAATCACAGTGGGAATTAGAAATCTGCAACTCAATGATAAGGAAAATGCAACATATAAGATGCAAGTTAGAGAAGAATTGAAAATGCATATATTTTGAAAGATGAAACTATGATCAACAAAGTAAAAAAAAAAAAAGGTTATTTGAAGAAACTGGAAAATTTGATAAAACCCTGGTAAGGAGATAGAGAAAGCATAAATAACCAATGCCAGAACTGAAAGGGGAAATTTTAGTATATACAGACTTTACAGATATTAAAAAGCTCATAAGGTGTATTATAAAAACTCTTATGCTAGTGAATTGATACTTTAGATTAAATGGACAAATTCCTAAAATATATATGTACACACACACACACACACACACACTTACCAAAACTGACACAAAAAGAAATAAAAGCCTGAACAGTTCTATAACTGTTGAAGAAACTGAATGTGAAATTTTGAAACTTTCCACAAGGAAGGCCCTGGGTTCAGATAGCTGCACTAGCCATTAAAATATACATTTAAGAATGAAACCAGTCTAGGGTCATCTGGGTGGCTCAGTTGGTTAAGCATCCGACTTTGGCTCAGGTCATGATCTCGTGGTCTGTGGGTTTGAACCCAATGTCAGGCTCTGTGCTGACAGTTCAGAGCCTGGAGCCTGTTTCAGATTCTGTGTCTCCCTCTCTCTGTCCCTCCCCTGCTCAAACTCTGTCTCTCTCAAAAACAAATAAACATTACAAAAAAATTTTTTTAAAGAATAAAACCAGTCTAGAGGCACCTGAGTGACTCAGTTAGTTAAGCATCTGACTCTTGATCTCAGGGTTGTAGAGTTCAAGCCCTGCATTGGGCTCTGTGCTGGGCATGAAGCCTACTTAAAAAAAAAAAAAAAAAAAAGAATAAAATCAGTCTTACACAAACTCTTCCAGAGAATAAAAACATAAGGAACACTTCCAAGATTATTTTAGGAGGTCAGCATAACCTTGATACCAAAACCTAGTAAAAACATTATGGAAAAGGAAAATTAAAGGCTAATCTCAGACATAAATTTAGATGAAAAAAGTCCTAAATGAAATACTGGAAAAAGGTTAATGTAAAATGAACAAGTTGGTTTATTCTAGAAACACTAGGAATTCTGGGTTGATTTGATAAATGAAAAATCAATCAGTGTAATTCACCAATTTAACCAAATTAAAGAAGTCTTAATTTTCTCAAAATAAGAAAAATTTATTGGATGTATTTTACCTTGGTTTCATGGTTTTAGAAAACTAAAAATGAAGCAAATTTCCTTAATCTTATAAAGGATATCTATCATAGCCTATAGAAAACAGCATAATTGATGGGGTAATGTTGAAACCTTTTCTTCTAAGATTGGGAATAAGAGAAAGATACTGAATAATTCCCCATCCCCAATGTGTCTGCATCCTAATCCCCAGAATCTCTCAATGTTACCTTAGATCCCAAAAGGAATTTTGCAGATGTGATTAAAATACTGATCTTGAGGGGCATGTGGCTGGCTCAGTCAGTGGAATCTGACTCAGAGTTGTTGATCTCAGAGTTGTGGGTTCGAGCCCCATGTTGGGTGTAGAAATTCTTACAAATAAAATCTTAAAAAAAATGATCTTGACCTAGGGAGACTATCATGCATTATCTAAGTGGAATTGATATAATCACAATGGTCCTTATAAGAGGGATGTAGGAGTCAGAGTCCGAGGAGAAGGTGATGTGATAATAGAAGAAGATATTGAGATGATACTCCTTGAAAACTCAGGAAGGTGCCACAAGCCAAGGAATATAGGCAGCCTTTAGAAGCTTTTCAGATCCTCCCATCAGAGCTTCTCAAAGGAACCAGCCCCACTGACACTTTCGCTTGTACCAGCAAAAGTGATTTTTGGACTCCTAGCCCCCAGAACTATAAGAGAATAAATTTGTGTTCTTTAAAGCCACTAAGTCTGTGGTAATGTGTTACAGCAGCAATAGGAGACTAATAGAGATGTCTGTTCTCAAAATTGTTCAACATTGTGCTAGGGATGCTAGCTACTACAATAAGGCAAGTTAAATAAGATGATAAGAATTACAAAGGAAGAAATACAATGTTACTACGTATAGACAACATGATTGAGTATATCAAAAACCCAAATACACAGAAAAACTATTATAATTAATAATTGAATTGAACAAGTTGTAGAACACAAGGTCAACGCAGAGAAATTTATTGTGTTTTCATATATCAGGTTATCAGTCAGAGTCTATTCAGGAGATAGAAACCACGGCAATAATTTGAACTGGGAAATTTAATGGAAAGAATTATTAACTAGTAAAAGGCTATTTAACTACTAAAATGGCTGAAAGAGAATGCTAAAGAATACAGGAATAGAAATTGTAGGGTGCAGCTACTATCTCTAAGGCTAAGAAAGTGAACCCAAGGAAGGAACAGACTTGGAAGAGTCCCCTGCTCTCAAGCCAAGGCTAATATTCAGACCTAATTGGAGAGAGAATGACTGTGGCCCGCTAGATGCGGTGGAAGTTCACTGAAGTGTCTCATGTCAGAGCTGGTTGGTAGCTGTTGAGCCCGGACTGAAGTGGATGGGGCCACCCACGGGAGTGCCAACAAAACCCTTTTTGGGCTGTGTACCGCTGTGCCTCCCACACACTCCTGGCAAGGAAGCCATTCACTGTGGTGTCAGTGAAATTGACTGGAGAGTGGGTGCCAATGCATTTCCCACACTCTGGTAACCATGCTCTACTGGAAAAGCAAGAAGGAAAGCATGCCAGAAGTGGTTCTTCTGCTGTGTCTTAGAGTATCCTTCCTGTACTCTCTACTGACATTATACCAGGCGCCCAAAGAGAATTATTTACAGGGTTCAGATCCAGTGTCATAAAACAGGGCAAAGAAGGGTAGCTTTGAGCTGAGTAGGAGTAAACTGATGGCTGGTAGAGCTAACAATGAACTTTTAGGTAATGAAAATCTTCAAAGATCCCATTCAGGGTAGATAATCAAGGACGAGAAAGGAACCGAACGATTGATGTATGATATTTCTAAATGATTAAGAGAAATTAAAAAGGACGAAAATAAATGGGTAGGTATTGCTGTGTGCAAGGGCTGAAGTTGTCAGGATATGAATTCTCTTCAAATTGAGCTATAGGTTCAATGCACCGAAAGGGCATCTACAGAAATGTTCTTTTTTCTTTTTAAAAAATTTTTTTAACGTTTTATTTATTTTTGAGACAGGGAGAGACAGAGCATGAACGGGGCGGGGGGGGGTCAGAGAGAGGGAGACACAGAATCTGAAACAGGCTCCAGGCTCTGTGCTGACAGCACAGAGCCCGACGTGGGGCTCGAACCCACGGACCGTGAGATCGTGACCTGAGCCGAAGTCGGCCGCTTAACCGACTGAGCCACCCAGGCGCCCCTACAGAAATGTTCTTAGCAGCACTGTTTGTAATAGCCCCAAACTGGAGATAACCTAACATCCACCAACAGTAGAACGGATATATAAATTGTGTATATATTCACACCATGGAATACTATACACTGATGAAAATGAAGACCTACAACTAAATGGAACAACATGGCTGAATCTCATGAACTTAGCGTTGAGCAAAAGAAGCCAGACGTCCCCCCAAATATATACTTCACGATTCCATTTACATATAGGTCAAAAAAGGCAAAAAGCAAATTATAGTATTAGAGATCAAGATAGTGGCTCTCTTTAGGAAAGTGGGAAGTGGTAGTAATTGTGAGGGACCCCAAGGGGGCCTTTTGAATATTGGCAATCTTTTTTTAACTTTGGGGATTTATTTAAATTCCAGTTAGTTAAAAGTGTAGTATTAGCTTCAGATGTATAATATGTGATGCAACCGTTCCATACGTCATCTGGTGCTCCTCACTGACAAGTGCACTCCTTAATCCCCATCACCTGTCTCACCCGTCCACCTGCCCCCCTCCCCTCTGGTAACTATCAGTTCGTTCTCTACAGTTAAGAGTCTGTTTCTTGGTTTGCTTCTCTCTTTTCTTCCCCTTTTGTTTCTTTTGTTTTTTAAATTCCAAATACGAGTGAAATCATGTGGATTTGGCAATGTTTTATTTCTTGTCCTTGGTGGTGGTTACATAGGAATTATCTTTGTGATAATTCACCGAGCCCTGTATTTGTTTTGTGAGTTTTTCTGTATGTGTTGAACTTTAATTTAGAAAAAAGAATTATGACCAACAGACACATGAAAAGATGTTCATCATCACTTATCATGAGGGAAATGCAAATCAAAACCACAGTGAGATATCACCTCACACCTGTCAGTATGGCTAAAATCGACAACACAAGTAACAACAGGTATTGGTGAGGATGTGGAGAAAGGGGAACCCTCTTGCACTGTTGGTGGGAATGCCAATTGGTGCAGCCGATGTGGAAGACAGTATGGAGGTTCTTCAAAAAGTCAAAAATAGAAATACCTTAAGTTCCAGCAATCACACTGCTGGGTATTTACTCAAAGAACACAAGAACACTAATTCAAAGGGATACACGCACCCCTATGTCTATGGGAGTATTATTTATAATAGCCAAGCTATGGAAGCAATGCAAATGTCCATCAGTTAATGAATGGATACATAAGATGTGGTGTGTATATATATACAATGGAATATTATTCAGCCAGAAAAAAGAAGGAAATCATGCCATTTGCAACGACATGGATGGAGCTAGAGTATTAGGCTAAACGAAATAAGTTGGTCAGAGAAAGAGAAATGCCATATGATTTCACTCATATGTGAAATTTGAGAAACAAAACAGGCGAAGGGAAAAAATAAGAGACAAATTGAGAACAGACTCTTAATTACAAAGAACAAGCTGATGGTGACCAGAGGGGAGGTGTCTGGGGGATGGGTGAAGTAGGTGATGGGGAATAAGGCGTGCACTTGGGGTGAGCACAGGGGGATGTACAGAAGTGTTGAGTCACTATAGGTACACCTGAAACTAATATTACACTGCACGGCAACTGGAATTAAAATAACTTTTAAAAAAGCTTCCAAGAGGGAACAGTGTGGAGGTTTTTTGTGTGTCTCGTGTCCATGAAATACAGCCAGACCAACATTAAAGCATCCTGCACACCTAGAAAACTGATCTGAGGATAACACAACAACTGCACAACCTGAACCAAGGAACTCAGCAGAAAGAGAAAAAACTCACCTTTATTTTCAATTTTTGTTAAAAATATTTTTCTTTAATTTTTCTCTACTATCAAAACACACCTAGGATCTAGCAGCATTTCTTCAATTTGTGTGTGTGTTTTTAATTTTTTAATTTTAATTTTTTTAATTTTAATTTTAATTTTAATTTTTTCTACCTCATTAATTCCTTTTCTCCCTTCAAAATGATGAAACAAAGGAATTCACCCCCCCCCCAAAAGGTAAAAAGGAATTATGTCTTTGGCAGGTAAGTATGTGGGGAATGGTTTTATGGGAGTGTAAATGGATATTTTTTTTCTCGAAAACAGTTTGGTATTGTATGTCAAAAGGCTTAAAAATGTGCATCCTCTTTGATCCAGTAAATTCCACTTATAGGAGTGATCCTAAGGAGATAATGAAATAGTTGAATAGCCATTAAAATAATGATGTAGATCTACGTTTCTTAACATAGATGGATGTCCATGATTTATTGTAAGTAAAAACTCAGATTAGAATAAATATGCTATGGGGAACCTGGGTGGCTCAGTTGGTTAAGCGTCCGACTTCGGCTCAGGTCATGATCTCACGGTCCGTGAGTTTGAGCCCCACGTCGGGCTCTGGGCTGACAGCTCAGAGCCTGGAGCCTGCTTCAGATTCTGTGTCTCCCTCTCTCTCTGGCCCTCCCCCGCTCATGCTCTGTCTCTCTCTGTCTCAAAAATAAATAAACATTAAAAAAAAAAAGAATAAATATGCTATGTGTGTTGCCACAGACACATGTATGTAAAACATTTGCTAGACTACAAGGCATATTTGGCTCTAAGAAAGGTAAAATGTAGATATATTTGTATATATCCCTGTTTGTGTGCACTACAAGTAATAACATTTTTTCTATTCGTTCAAAATCATTTCAAACGAGGGTATCTTTAATAATCAGAAAAAATAAAGATATTTATATTTTTGAAAGACTACATATAATATCAGGGGATGAAGGGATAGGACCTTGGAAAATGAGAAGTGAATTACATGCCAAAATATGAAAAATGAAAGTAATATTTTATCCTTTATATCTTTTCGTGTTTTAAAATCTTCTATTGTAAATACACCTTCCTTTGCTAATCAGAAAAAGGAACAAAAGATCGAACACCCAATGTCTGATTGCTTACACAAAACATTACGGGCAAGATCTGTGGAACACCTAAGACTTTCTTTAGTTTATTTGTCCCTTAGAGCTGTGGGGCCTGGTGGGACAAATCACAAAGGGGAGAAGGAGGCACCCAGGCCTCAAAACCCCAGGCTGCTCACTGACTCTGCCACGTAGGTTGCGTTTCTTTATCAAATCATCAACCAATTATATGGGCTTTGTTGTTGTTGTTGTTGTTGTTAGGAAAACTTTCTATGAGCCAGTGGGCTTTTTCCATGGAGAACACTTTGGGGCTGAACTTACCATGGAGATCCCTGAGTTCACGCCTGGTCACCACAGACACCAATGGAGATATTAACTACATGTCCAGCTTCCAGGATATCCACATTCAGAAACCTGTGAAAGAGGCAAGTGAAACATAGCCCCAGCTGAAACCTGGCTGGAGCCAAACACCCTTCAGATGACCTGTGAGAGGGACTCAGTCTTGAAAAGTTGGGTGTGGAATCATCTAATGGATGGGCATGGCAGGCTTGGGGAAGGCCTACGGGGGCTCCCCCAAGTACATAGTGATCTGTTCGGGAAATTTGTGCTTTCTAAGGATAGGCAAAATGGAAAAAGAAGGAAAAGCTTCTGCGAGAAAATCCATGTCAAATCAGAAGGGCAGATACGACACCCACTCTTTCATACAACTCACCCCCTCAGCTCCTCAGCAGAGTCCCTATTACACTGCGAGAGTATAGGCCTGCTGACATGACATCTTATGCCTTAAGTGTTTGTAAAATTAAAAATCTCTTATTAAAATGGGAATACCCCGGGGAGAGTTGTAAGGCCCGCCCCCGCCCCGTACTTATTAACAACTCTTTGCCAGTTAGTTACCACACTGGGCTGAACGTGAGCCGATGGGAAGGAAGACTGGGGCGATTGTTTGCAGGGGAGATGAGAAGGTCAGAGCAGAGAGAAGAGAAGTAAGGCAGGTGGGAAACTAAGATACCCCCACAAGAGAGGCTTCGGCTTCACGCAAGAGGCAGTTTACCACGGTGACCAGACTCATGGGCCTTGGCTTCGGGCAGCTGAGATCAGATCCCATTCCCTAGCTACGTGAACCTTGCAAAACTCATCTTACCTCTCTGTTTTCTAATCTGTAAAATGGACATAATAATAGTTCTTTTCTTTGGGGCCGTTGTTGAGGACTGAATGAAATAGCCCACAGAAAAGTCTCAGGGTGGAGCCCGCGTGCATGTGTTCTCAGTACGTGTTGGCTGTTGTTCACTGCTTCTTGATCAGCCAGGGCCCTGCAGACTGCACACGCTTCCGCATGCAACAGCATGGTCTTTTCTCTGATTAAAGAAGGTTGGGACTCCAAGGAAGGCCTGCCTTCTCGAATTTCTTTTTTTTTTTTTTTTCAACATTTATTTATTTTTGGGACAGAGAGAGACAGAGCATGAACGGGGGAGGGTCAGAGAGAGAGGGAGACACAGAATCAGAAACAGGCTCCAGGCTCTGAGCCATCAGCCCAGAGCCCGACGCGGGGCTCGAACTCACGGACCGCGAGATCGTGACCTGGCTGAAGTCGGACGCTTAACCGACTGCGCCACCCAGGCGCCCCAGCCTTCTCGAATTTCTATCTGAATCACATGCTTTGAATTGGTGGGAACGTTTTGTATTTGTAACATGTACTAAAATTGACCGTTATTAATTCTATGTGTTTTAACATTTAGAACGTCTTTATTTTAGGCCCAATCTACTCTAATTGAAACTCTGTACAGATACCGATCTGACCTGCAAATCATCTTTAATGTCATTGATTCTGATCACTCAGGTAAATGAACTTTGATTAGTTCGGTAGCAGTAGAAAGCAAGGGCTAATCTGTTTCTCAGAAACCAGAACTCTATTTTCATCTATTGCATTCTTCATCCAAAGTTGGTTTAACTCAGGGCTGGGGGGGAGGCGATGATAAACTCATGATTAGGATTATTACTATTTTTTTTTTAATTTTTTTTTAACATTTATTTATTTTTGAGACAGAGAGAGAGCATGAACGGGGGAGGGTCAGAGAGAGAGCGAGACACAGAATCTGAAACAGGCTCCGGGCTCTGAGCTGTCAGCACAGAGCCCGATGCGGGGCTTGAACTCACGGACCGTGAGATCATGACCTGAGCCGAAGTCGGACGCTTAACCGACTGAGCCACCCAGGCGCCCCAGGATTATTACTATTTTAGTTTGTCCACCAACTGTATTCAAGACCATATGGCCCCTATATAGGCCTCTGTATCTGTTAGACAAGAATAGCTCCTTTTATAAATCATCAGCACAGATGAAAAGATAATTCACTGTCCATTTAAACATAGTAGTTACTCCTGGCATTAAAAATCATTCCTGGAGTTCTGATCCTATGTTTGGGACTCAGGGGTATGAAAATTCATTTCTGCTTGGCTTTGATGCATGATTACTTATTTTCAAGCTTTATTATTATTACTTTTTAATGTTTTTATTTATTTTTGAGAGAGAGAGAGAGAGAGAGAGAGAGAGAGAGAATGAATGTGAGCGGGGAGGGGCAGAGAGAGGGAGACACAGAATCCAAAGCAGGCTTCAGGCTCTGAGCTGTCAGCACAGAGCCGGATGCGGGGCTCAAACTCATGAACAGCGAGATCATGACCTGAGCCAAAGTCGGGTGCTTAACTGAGCCACCCAGGCACCCCATACTTATTTTCAAACTTTAAAACAATCACCAGATAATCCTCAACCGCAGAGATCACAGAAGACCAAAAGGTCAATAATCAAAATATGAAAGCAAATGATTGCCTAGAAAACATGGCAGAGCCATTGTTTGCAGTCCTCTTGTTGAGTGCCAGGGTCACTTCTCCCTCTGCCCTGATGTCCTTTTCCCTTAGATTTTAGATCCTGTAATTTCTATACCACATAGGGTCCCACGGTCCATAATCCACCCCCATCCCTTGAGTGTATACTCATTCCAGGTTTGGAATAATGTCAGGGCCACCTGGTAGTTGAAAGTGACACATTGTTTCTTATATTTACAATCTGGCTTTTCCATCTCCTTCAGTGTCTGATGGTCGGGCATGGCAGCGAGCTTCTTCTCATTGGGACCATTCAATCAGTATAGCTTCCCCACTCCACCATTAAGTGGGTCTTAAAACGAACACTCACACCTTCTTCTATATTCTTCTAGGCCTGATTTCCGTGGAAGAATTTCGTTCCATGTGGAAACTCTTCAATAGTCACTACAACATTCATATTGATGATTTTCAAATTGATGAGCTCGCTGAAAGAATGGACTTAAACAAAGATGGAAGCATTGACTTTAATGAGTTCCTAAAGGCTTTCCATGTAGTGCATAAATTGGATAAGTTGAACAAATCAGGTAGCGGCCTTGCTTAACAAGAGCTAGGGCTTTCTCTGCTTGTAAATCCTGGGGCCCAAGCCACCGACACCATCTTTTCCCGAACGCTTGTAATTCATAATCAGTTGTAGAGAAAAGTAGACCCCCATTCGTGCCATGAGCAGATGTATAGTGTGGGTATTTGAGTCTCCAGTAAGCTGTAATTGGTAAGACTAGGTTAAATGTCAGCTGATAGGATTTGGCTCCAGTGTTAGGACTCATGCATTGCCAAGTAGAAACTGGGTTTGAGCCTAGTGTTGGCCTCCTTGACCAAGATACCAGAGGAGTTTGGAAACATGTTGAAAGGAACCCACAGAACCGCAGAGAAAAGTGCAACATCTGTGAATGACTGAGGGATGGGAGGAGGAATACCAAACTAGTAATGGAATAAAATATTTCCATCTTTAAACTGAATCTTCTTTTTTTTATTTAAAAAAATTTTTTTAAATTTATTTATTTTTGAGAGAGAGAGACAGAGTGTGAGTGAGGTCAGGGCAGAGAGAGAGAGGGAGACACAGAATCTAAAGCAGGCTCCAGGTTCTGAGCTGTCAGCACAGAGCCTGATGCGGGGCTTGAACTCATGAACCCTGAGATCATGACCTGAGCTAAGTCGGATGCTTACCTGACTGAGCCACCCAGGCACCCCTTTGAGCTGAGTCTTCTTTGGAGACCATAATCTGGTGATTCTCAATCGTGGGGGAACCACCCTTGAGGGATGGGGGTCATATCAGATTCTTCGTGGAAGCTGTGGGAGTGGATTGTTTGGAAAAGCTTTTTTTTTTTTTTTTTCCTGTCTGTTGGAGATACAAAGTGAATACAATTCACGTTGAGCCCTACAATTAATATGGTTTGACACGGTCATTGGTGAGATGGGGCCTTGGTTATGCATACATTTTGCAATTTATTCTGGTATTCTGATTGCATATCAAACATAATAGGTTTCCCTTTAAAGGCGAGTACGTGTTTCATTGTTTTCTAATTTTGAGAACTTCAAGATCTGTCAACATGCCAAGTTAGATCTCCCGCAACCTTGCTTGATAGACGCACCAGAAATAATGGATAAAATACAACAAATATATATATATATATATATATATACACATATATATATATATATATATTTTTTTTAATGCATAGCTGAGCTGACAAGAAAGTAAAAGAAACCCCTACTGGGCAAGGGAAAAAAAGGCATAATTAAAACCAGAGCTATACTAACGTCGGACAGGGTAGACTTTGAGGCAAAAAATATCATCAGGGGTAAAAAAAGGTCATTACTGAATGCTGAGAGGAATGCTTCGCCAGGAAGACAGAAGAATTATAAACATATATGCATCCAATAACAGAACTCTAACATTTATAATGCGAAAATTGACATAACCAGTAGGAGAAATTGATAGAGATTTTTAATATGCCCGTGCCAGGAATTGACCATCTAAATAAAAAAGTAGTGTGTAGAGTTTTGGGCAACCTAATTCACCTAACTGTGGGCATGTGTGCTCTGGAATCAGTTTTAGAGAATACACATTGTTTTCAAGCACACATGGGACATGTATAAAAATGGATCATGTATTAGACCACAAAACATCTCTCAAATACCAAGCAACCAAAACCCAAAATACTACATTCTCCGATGATAATGCAGTTAAATTAGGAGACGACATAAGAAGGTAACCAGATTAATGAGTGCCAAGTGATATAACTGGAGCTCGACCAGAAATTGCTACAAATGCTTCACAGGACTACGGCAAATAACTCTTTTCAAAAATAGGTGAATGGGCCGTTTTCTAGGGAAAACTGTAATTTACTAAAGCTAACCCGAGAACAAAAAGAGGGTCTGAGGAGACATAACCGTTAAAGAGTGGGCTGGGGTTGCCACGTGTCCTTTTGGCCGGCTGAACTACATTTCTCAGAATTCCCCTGTCTCACGTGTTTCTGCTTAAGATGGGCGGCCAGGGAGATTCTTGAGTGGTCGGGAAGGCAAAGGAAAGCGGCGGTCGTGGCGTGGCTCCCACACGCTGTTGCTGACCCGCGAGTCACTTTGTTGGTGTGGAGGGGCTGCTAGGCCGGCACTTGCTCTGAGTTGCCCTGGATCCTCTGTCAGCTTCTTTGATTCCTGGCCCAGGCGTGTCTTAGCTCCGGGCCGAAGGGCCCTGGCTTCTGCAGGATGACCTCGTCACCAATCACCAATCACCAATCACCAATCAACAGCGGAGACTAAGAGTGGGCTCGGTCTTCAGTCCGCTCTTGTGGAGTGCCAGCCTGTGCTCGTGTGTTCCAGCCTGCTTCCCCTTCTGCCTGCCCGTCCAGCGGACTCGGAGCTCTGACACCAGGTACGGCGGCTTCCGGAGCCCGCTTAACCAGCTCCCGCATTTGCATAAGCCCCTTCTAGTGGTTTCGTATGTATACACATACACACATGGATCGTCCCGGCTCGGCCTCGGGTTGAACCCCGACTGATACAAAATTTCGCGCCGAGAGTGGTTCCAAAAGAACAGAATCTTAGCGAGTGCTCCGAATGTGTACAACCTGATGTATCTGGAGCCCCTGCCCCGTTGTCTCCTATGAAAATCCGCGGATGATCCCAGGATAGCAGTTTTAAGGCAGTCCGGCATGAGTCTTTCTTTTTGTTGCTTCCTGAATAGCATTTGGTTATCTCTTCTTGGCGTTCTTTCTGGAACTCTCATTTTCTCTCCTGGGCTTCCAGTCGCGAATTAATTATTTGCCTTTGTTGGAATTTTCACCGAAAGAATATACTTTGATTTTCCTCAAGATTGGTAACTAATGTCTATTTATTGCCACGATTTTGTAGTTTTGTGCTTTGTGTTGGTGATTTCACCGTTGAAAGCGGCCCTCAAACATAGTGCTGAAGTTCTTGCTCGTGTTGTTCCTAAAGTGCAAGGAGGCCTTGGGGCGGGGGGAGAGACAGGTGTTTCAGAGAAAACAGGTGCGTTAGATAAGCTTCCTTCGTCCCTGTTGATGAATCATCTATGTGTATGAAATGGGGCGTCTGTGAACAGAAACACACGTACAATGAGGTTATCTTACTGATCATTTGACGAAAATCTTGTGACCGAAGTCTCGCAGGGACCGAGCCCTGTATTGCCCCAGGAGCGCTGCCTCAGTGTTCACGAAACCAGTGGTTGCCGCGATTGTATAGAACACAAATACTACAAATAACCAGAATGGACTGTATTCTCAAAAAAAAAAAAAAAGTGGTTTTCCAGACCGTTAAGCTCTTTCATCCGCTGGAAATGATTTTGGGGTGTGATGTGGAGGCACCGTTTATCGAATAGTTCTTTTTTTTTTTTAATAATTCTTAAGATTTATTTAGAGGGAGAGTGTGTGTGTGAGTGGGGTGGGGGAAGGCAGAGAGAGAGAGAGAGAGAGAGAGAGAGAGAGAGAGAGAGAAAATCCCAAGCAGGGTCCGTGCTGTCAGCACAGAGCCCTACACGGGGCTCCACCTGGTCAACCTAACTGAGATCATGACCTGAGCCAAAATCAAGAGTTGGCACTTAACCAACTGAGTCACTCGGGCGCCCCTTGAATAGTTCATTGTTTGCCACTCGTTTGAAATGCACCTGTGTCATATAGCAAGCTCCGTTTCTAAGCTGAGGATCCGTTGGTCTCTGGTCTGTCTGCTCACAAATACCACACGTATTTTAACGCTCCAGCTTAGAGTAGTCTTTGTAGCTGCCATTAGGAGCCCCGACCCCTCCCTGATCTTTATTCTTCGTCAAAATGTCTCGGGTCCTTTAGTCCTCTGTATACATTGTAGGACTTCTGTGAAGGAGCCACCCAGGCGCCTCTCTTACAATCTTTTTTAAAAGATTTATTCCAAGATACATTAAGGGGTCTCACCTATTTCTTTCAATTTCTGCTGGCTCTTGTTTTTTTTTTTTTTTTCATAGGGTTTAGTTCTATTCGGATTTGTTTTCTTCCTTTCTAGTCAGTCATTTTATGTGCATTTCTTTTATAATCCCTTTCTGGCTATCTCCCTGTAGTTTGAGTTTATGGGGGTATAATTGTGTGTGCAGACTCTTGATCTGGTTGGATTGTTCTCTCCTGGGCTCGGCCATTTTTTATTGTAGACATCTCGTTAGCAGGGTTTGCGTTTTGGTTTTGTGTGTGTGTGTGTGTGTGTGTGTGTGTGTGTGTGTGTGTGTGTGTAAAATCCCATGATATTTGGGATGTGGGCACAATTCTTCAGAGAAGTTTTTTGTTTGCTTCTGCCTTGGGGCCGTGGTAGTATCACTGCTTGAGGAATAATTCTGTTACTTTTTAGTCTGGAGTTGCTGAACTATGTGGGTAGAGTAAAAGCAATGTGAATTGTGGTCCTGTGGCTTTGAGTTCTCAGAGAGCTTTTCTTTATTCTCCCCCACACAAAGCCCTGTGTCCCGTAGTCTCTCTTGTTTTCAGATCTTTTCATAAATAAGAGTCCTCTAAGGGTCTTGGCTTTATGCAAAGTACTCAGTTCCAATCCCCTACCTTCCAAAGCTTCATTTACTACCCCTGTGTGGGAATTAACACCAAACCCCTGGGTTCTGGAGACAAATACCCTCCCCCATTAGCTTAAGCACCCACTCTGTGCTCTTTCATTTCCCTCTTTGTTTTTGGCACCTGGGGATTTGCTTTTATTATTTGTGAGCTTAGCTGCACATTTGTCATAATTATGTTACATTTTACCCTGTACTTGTAGGTGATTATAGTAAAAGGATTTTCAAGTTGTCTGAGTCCACCATATTGCTAGAAGCCAATAAATAGTCTTTTGGTATCTACTGCTATTTGTTAATAATCTTGAGGCTTCATGTTTTTACTTGGACGATGAAGTTTGTAATAGGCCATGGTGCTTGAATTACACAATACTGTCATTTAGTGAATCTCAATTTTTAAAATTTGTTTATTTTAGAGACAGGGCAAGTGAGGGAGAGGGGCAGAGGCAGAGAGAGAATCTCAAGTCGGTTCCACACTTAGCAGGCTCGATCCCATGACCCTGGGATCATGACCTGAGCCAAAATCAGGAGTCAGGCACTCAACGAACTGAGCCACCCAGGCACCCCTAGTGAGTCTCAGTTTTTACACTTTGGTAGAACATATTTGTAAATAATTTTCCTCTTTAATGTTTGTTTTTTACATAAATGGAATATTATACATTAAAAAAAACGGGCACATTTTTTTTTCTTCTTTTCCCTCTTCTCCCCCAACATAAGCATGGCCCTCATCATCCTGTCTCACTCACCTGGGGAAGCCATGTTAACCTACTCTATGGCCTTCCATATTTCCATCTGTCCCATATGAACCTGTACAGACCTGTATCTGTCCTCATACAAGCATAGATTTACATGCACAGTAATACATAAGGTGGTTTGATTACTATATGCTATATAAAAATGGGGTTATATTATACATATTTTTCTGCATTCTTTTCTCAACCAATAATACCTACTTGAAATCCCTGCAAGTTGTAATGGCTCTAATTCTTTTTCTTTTTTGAATACACACATCAATGAATACACCTATGTAACCAGCACCCAGATCAAGAAACGGAACACAACCAGTGTCCCGGGATCCCCCAATCCCCCTCATGCCTTCTTCCATGTATCTCTTCCCCCCCCCCATATAAGTGCAACTATCATCGTGACTTGTAACAGCATAGATTTGGCTTTGGCCTCCTTTGTGCCTGGTGTACATGGAATCATTCAGTACATCCTCTTTTGTACAACATGGTACCATGACATTCATAAGGTTGTTGTATGTAGTTGGAGTTTGTGCCTTCTGGTTAGTCTATAATATCCTATTGTGTGAATATACCAGCAGTTATTTATTCTACTGAGAGACTTTGGGGTAATGATGGACGGTGCTACCATGAACATTTTGTTCATTAATTGGTTCTTTTTAGTGGCTATATAATAATTCCATGCTACAGAGGACCACCCTTGATTTGGCCAGCCTGCTTTTAGTAGGTATTTACTTCGTTTCCAGCTCTTGACCACTAAGGCAAAGCTGCAATGCATACTTTTTGTTACATTTATTTATTTTTGAGAGACAGAGAGAACACAAGTAGGGGAGGCGTAGAGAGAGAAGAAGACACAGATCCGAAGCAGGCTCCAGGCTCTCAGCTGTCAGCACAGAGCCCGATGCGGGGCTCGAACTCACAAACCGCGAGATCATGACCTGAGCCGAAGTCAGACGCCCAACCGACTGAGCCACCCAGGTGCCCCAAAGCTGCAATACGTATTGCATGTGCCTACATAGGGGTACCAGTCCATCCCTCCCGATGGGACAGACGGCCAGAAGTTGAATTGCTGGTTAGTATAGTAATCGTCTTTCAAAACTGAGAGCTGTTGTTCTATTGTCTTCCCCAAATTCGGTGGCAATGCCATTTCCATCAGACGGGTTTGAAAATTCCCTTCTCCCTCAACTCTACCAGCATGAGATGTTATAGTTCTGGTTTGTGAATCTGATGGGTATGAAATGACATCTCATAAGTACTTTAATTTTTATTCTCTACTAGAGAATTTGAGCATCTTTTCATGGGTTTGGACATGCTGTTCTGTGGATTGCATGTTCATTTTTTTGCTCACTTTTTGAGCTTTTAATCTTAGCAGTTTGTAAAATATTTTTGTACAGTATAGAAGTTAACCCTTTGTCATTTGTGTTAGAAATGTTTGTCCACATCTTTCTGTCTGTTGACTTTGTCATATTATCTTTGCCATACAAAAGTTCTTATGCTTTAAATAGCAAATATACCATATGTGCTTTTTTCCTTTCATAATATGCATTTTTTAGTTTCATAGGGGTATAGTTGACACACAATGTTACATCAGTTTCAGTTGTACAGTGTGATTCACCAAAGTGTGTAGCCATCATGGATGCTGATACACGCCTGTGACTGTACCATTGACCGCATTCCCTCTGCTGTGCCTTTTATTCCCATGATTTACTCATTCCGTAACTGGAGGCCCGTATCTACTACTCCCCTTCGCCATTTTGCTCAACACTCTCCCCTCGCCCCTCTGGGAGCCATCAGCTTATTCTCTGTATTTATAAGTTTGATTCTGCTTTTTGTTTGTATATTCATTTGCCTTCTTTTTAGATTCCACTTACGAGTGAAATCATATGATATTTGTCTTCCTCAGTCCGACTTATTTCTCTTAGCATAATACCCTCTAGGTCCAGCCATGTTGTCTCAGATGGCATGATCTCATCCCCCTTTATGGCTGTGTAATATGCCATTATATGTATGTATACAACCCCCCCCACACACACACACACATCTTCCTTATCCATTTATCTGTCAAGGGACACTTAGGTTGCTTCCATATCTTGGCTATTGTAAACAATGCTGCGATCAACACGGGTGCGTATATCTTTTTGAAGTAATGTTTTGTTTTCTTTGGATAAATACCCAATAGTGGAATTCTTGGATCATATGGTATTTTTAATTTTTCAAGGAACCTCTATACTGTTTTCCACAGTGGCTGCACCAATTTGCATTCCCTCTAATAGTGCTCGAGGGTTCCTTTTTCTCCACCTCCTCACCAGCACTTGTTACTTCTTGTGTTTTTGATTCTAGCCATTCTGAACAGGTGTAAGGTGATCTTTCATTGAGGTGTTGATATGTATTTCCCTGATGATTAGTGATGTGGAACATCTTGTCATGTTTCTGTTGGCCAGCTGTATGTATTCTTTAAAAAAAAAAAATGTCTATTCAGGTCTTCTGCCCATTTTTTAATTGGATTTTTGGGGGTTTTTTTGGTGTTGAGTTGTACAAGGTCTATGTATTTTGGATATTAACCCCTTATCAGATATATTATTTGCAAACGCATTCTCCCATTCAGTAGGTTGTCTTTTTGTTATGTTGATGGTTTCTTTCACTGTGCAAAAGCTTTTTACTTTGATGTCCCAATAGTTTATTTTTGCTTTTGTTTCCCTTGCCTTGGGAGACCTATCTAGAAAGATGTTGCTATGGCCGCTGAGAAATTACTGCCTGTGCTCTCTTCTAGGATTTTTATGGTTTCAGATCTCACATTTAGGTCTTTAATCCATTCTGAGTTTATTTTTGTATATGGTATTAAAAGGTGGTCCAGTTTCACTCTTTTACAGGTAGCTGTTCACTTCTCTGAGCACCATTTGTTGAAGAGACTATGTTTCCCCCGTTGTATAATCTTGCCTCCTTTGTCATAGATTGGACAAAGGATTCGGCATGTAATTGAGTTTATTTCTGGGCTCTCTATTCCATCCCATTGATCTTTGTGTCTTGTTCTGTGCTGGTATCCTGCCATTTTGATTACTAAACTTTGTAATGTATCTTGAAATCTGGAATTGTGATACGTCCAACTTTTTTCCTTCTTTCTCAAGATTGATTGCTCTGGCCATTTGGGGTCTTTTGTGGTTCCATGCAAATTTTGTGTTATTTGTTCTAGTTTTGTGAAAAACTGTTTGTATTTTGATAGAAATAGCATTGACTCTGTAGATTGGGTAATATGGACATTTTAACAATATTCTTCTAATCTATGAGCATGGAATATCTTTCTGTGTCATTTTGAATTTCTTTCATTAGTGTTTTATAGTTTTTGGACTACGTGTCTTTTACCTCTTTGGTTAAGTTTATTCCTAGGTATTTTATTCCTTTTGGTGCAATTGTAAATTTCTTCCTCTTCTTCTTTTTTTTTTTTTTTTTTTAGTGCTTATTTTTGAGAGAGAGAGAGACAGAACATGAGCGGGGAAGGGCAGAGAGAGAGAGAGGGAGACAGAGAATCTGAAGCAGGCTCCAGGTCTGAGCTGTCAGCACAAAGCCAGACGTGAGGCTTGAACCCACGAACCACAAGATCAGACCTGAGCGGAAGTCGGACGCTCAACTGACTGAGCCACCCAGGTGCCCCAGCAATTGTAAATTTCTTAATTTCTTTCTGCTACTTTGTTATTGGTATGTAGCAATGCTACACATTTGGGGGTATTAACTTTGTATTTTGAAACTTTACTGAATTCATTTATTATAGTAGTTTTTTGGTCCTGTCTTTAGGATTTTCTATGTATAGTATCATGTCATCTGCAAATAATGACAGTTTAATTTCTTAACCAATATGTATTCCTCTTCTTTTTCTTGTCTGATTGCTGTGGTTAGGACTTCCAGTACTATGTTGGATACAAGTGGTGAGAGTGGACATCCTTGTCTTGTTCCTGATCTTAGACAAAACGCTCCCAGTGTTTTACAATTACGATGTTAGCTGTGGGTTTGTTAAATATGGCCTTTATTATGTTGAGGTGTGTTCCCTCTAACCCTGTTTTATTGAGAGTTTTTATCATGAACGAATGCTGACTTTTGTCAAATGCTTTTTCTGCATCTGTTGAGATGATCATATGATTGTTATCTTTCATTTTGTTGATATGTATCACGTTGATTAATTTGCAAATATTGAACCATCCTTGTATCCCTGGAATAAATCTCATTTGGTTGTGGCGCATTATCTTTTTAATGTATTGTTGTATGTGGTTTGCTAATATTTTGTTGAGGATTTTTTCATCTATGATCATCAGGGATATTGACCTGTAGTTTTGTTTTGTTTTCCTGTGTGTGTGTGTGTGTGTGTGTGTGTGTGTGGTCTTTGTCTAGTTTTGGTATCAAGGTAATGTTGGCCTTGTAGAATGTATTTGGAAACTTTTTCCTTCCCTTTTATTTTTTGGAATAGTTTGAGGACAATAGGTGTTGAGTTTCTTTAACTGTTCGGTAGAATTCACCTGTGAATCCATCTTTTTATTTTTGGGTAGTTTTTTGATTACCAACTCAATTTTGTTACTTATAATCTGTTCAGATTTTCTATTTCCTCCTGGTTCAGTTTTGGAAGATTATATGTTTCTAGGAATTTATCCATTTCTTTTTGATTGTCTAATTTGTTGGCATATAAGCTTTCATAGTATTCTCTTATAATTCTTTGTATTTCTGTGGTGTCAGTTGTTACTTCTCTCTTCTTTCTGATTTTATTTATCTGGGTCCTTTCTGTTTTTTCTTGATGAATCTGGGTAAGGCTTTGTCAATTTTGTTGAACTTTTCAAAAAAACCAGATTTTGGCTTCATTGATTTTTTTTTTTTCTATTTGATTTGGTTTTTTTTGTTGTTTTTGTTTGCTGTTTTTTTTTTTTTGGTCTGTACGTCATTTACTATTGCTCTTTTTTGCATTATTTCCTTTCTTTTACTCACCTTGGGCTTTATTATTCTTTTTCTAGTTCCTTAGGTACAAGGTTATTTATTTGAGCTTTTTGTTTCTTGACGTACGCCTGTATCTCTGTATATTTCCCTCTTAGAACTGCTTTCACTGTGTCCCAAAGATTTGGGGCTGTTGTGTTCTCAGTTGTTTCCATGTATTTTTTTTTTAAATTTCTTCTTCGATTGCTTCACTGACCCTTTGGTTGCTTAGTATCATGTTATTTAGTTTCCATGTGTTTGTGTTTTTTCCATTTTTTTATGTGTGCTTTATTTCTAGCTTCATACCATTGTGATTGGAAAAGATGCATGGTATGATTGCAATCTTCTTAAGTTTATTGAGACTTATTTTGTGGCCTAATATGTGATCTATCTGTAGAATGTTCCATGTGTACCTGAAAAGAATGTCTATTTTGTTGCTTTTGGATGGAATGTTCTGTATATATCTGTTAGGTCCATCTGGTCCAATGTGTCATTCAAAGACATAGTTTCCGTGATTTTCTGCCTGGATGATCTATCCATTGATGCAAATAGGGTGTTAAAGTCCCCTACTATTATTATATTACCATCAGTTTCTCTCTTTATGTCCATTAATATTTACCTTATGTATTTAGATGCTCTAGTGTTAAGTGCATAGATATTTGAAATTGTTATCTACTCTTATTGGATTTATCCTTTTATCGTTATGTAATGCCCTTCCTTGTCTCTTGTTACTATCTTTTTTTTTAAAGTCTATTGTGTCTGATAGAAGTATTGCTACCCTAGCTTTCTTTCCCCACTCCATTTGCATGGTAAATGTTTTTCCATTCCTTCACTTTCAGTCTGTATGTGTCTTTTTTTAATTAAAAAATGTTTTAATGTTTGTTTATTTCTGAAAGAGAGAGAGAGCACAAGCGGGAGAGGGGCACAGAGAGAGGGAGACACAGAATCCGAAGCAGGCTCTGGGTTCTGCGATGTCCGCACAGAGCCTGACATGGGACTCGAACCTACAAGCTCTTAGATCATGACCTGAGCTGAAGCCGGATGCTTAACTGACTGAGTCACCCAGACGCCCCCAGTCTTATGTGTCTTTAGGTCTGAGGTGACTTTGCTGTAGGCAGTATATAGATGCGTTTTGTTTTTTTATCCATTTCACCACCCTGTGTCTTTTGATTGGAGCATTTAGGTCATTTATATCTGAAGTAATTATTCATAGGCCTGTATTTACTGCCATTTTGTTATTTGTTTTCTGGTTGCTTTTGTAGTTCTTCTCTGTTCTTTTGTCTCTTGTTCTCTTTTTTGGGGGATTGATGAATTTCTTTAGTGCTATATTTGGCTTTCTTCTTATTTTTTGTGGTTCCTATATTACATGCTAAGTAAATAGTCTATATTAGTTTATTGTCATTTAAGTTCAAATACATTCTAAAAAAACCCAAAAACCAAAACACAGAAAAATTTTTCTTTCCCTTTCTTTTCCTTTTTACTCCCTCCTCTGTGTTTTATGTATATGTTGTCATATTTTATATCTTTTTATTCATAATTTTCTGATGTCTAATTGTGAACATTTATTTTCCACTTAAAGACGTCCCTTTAACATTTCTTGTAAGGGTGGTTTAGGGGTGATAAACGTATCTTTTGTTTGTCTAGGAGAACTGTATCTCTTCTTCAAATCTGAATGATAACTTTGTCAGGTGGAGTATTCTTGGTTGTAGGGTTTTTCCCTTTCAGCGCTTTGATGACATT
The DNA here is from genome assembly GCF_016509475.1 of Prionailurus bengalensis. Lineage (NCBI taxonomy): Eukaryota > Metazoa > Chordata > Mammalia > Carnivora > Felidae > Prionailurus > Prionailurus bengalensis. The sequence goes on from NC_057361.1 coordinate 15,224,676, forward strand.
GTGCCACTCCCTTCTGGCTTGCCAAGTTTCTGCTGAGAAATCAGCTGATAGCTTTATGGGGTTGTCACTTGAAGGTAACTTTTTGTGTTTCTCTTTCCACTTTCAAAATTCTCTATCTTTAACCTTTGACATTTTAGTTATTGTGTGTGATGGTGTGGACCTCCTCAGGTTCATCTTGTTTGGAACTCTGGTGCTTCTTGGACTTGGATGTCCTTTTCTTTCCTAGGTTGGGGAGGTTTTCAGCTATTATTTCTTCAAATAAGTTTCCTACCCCTTTCTCTCTTCTCGGCCTCCTCCCCTTTCCCCCCTCCCCCCCATAATGCAAATGTTGGTCTGCTTGGTGTCTAAGAGATCCCTTATCCTCATTTTTAAAAATTCTTTTCTCTTTTGGCTGTTCAGCTTGGGCGCTTTCCGTTGCTCTGTCTTCCAGATTGCTGATAAGTTCTTCCGCATCTGCTAATCTGTTGATTTCCTCTAGTGTTTTTACTTTTATCTCTGTTACTGTATTCTTCAACTCTGATTGGTTCTTTTTTATATTTTCTATCTCTTTATTGGCGATCTCACTGAATTCTTCCACTCTTCTCTCCAACCCAGTGAGCATCTTTATGACATGTAAATTCTTTATCAGGCATATTGCTTTTCTCTGTTTCATTTAGTTTTTCTGAGATTGTTTTTCTTGTTCTTTTCTTGAACATATTTTTCTGTCTCCCTGTTTTGCTTGACTTTCTGTGTTTGTTTCCATGGATTAGATGGAATGGCTACTTCTCCTAAACTTGAAGGAATGGTCTCGTGTTTGGTCATCTCCTATATCAACTGTGTGTGCTTGGTGGCTTTTGCTGGCTGGCTGGAGCTGTGGCTGGCATGGGCTGGGGGCACGGGGGTTCCGTGTAGCAGGTGCCCTGTCAGGACAGCTAAAACTGAGGTGGATGCATGCTGCAGTGTCCAAGGATCTATCCCCTGAGGGCACTCCAGCAGGATCGTTGAAGCTGAAATAGGCACAAGCCAGAGTGTGCCATGGTGCTCTGCAAGGGGTGCCTTGGTGGGGTGGCTGGAGCTGATGTGGTGTGTAGGGGAAGAGGTCCTTGAGCTCTCTGTGCAGAGATGGCCTACTGGGATAGCTGAAAGTAAAGTGGGTGCTAGCTGGGGAGAACCCAGGGCTCTACCCAGAGAGGGTACCTTGGCTAGATAGCTGACGCAGAAATGGATATAAACCAGGGTGTTCTTGGACTCCGCACAGGGGTTGCTCTGAAGGGATGGCTGGAACTGAGGTAAGACACAGGCTGGGAGGTCCTGGGGTGCTTTGCATAGGGGGCACCCTGGCAGGACAGCTAAAGCTGAAAGGGGCATGGGCGATGTGATCCCTGGGCTCTCCCTGTAAAATGTGCCCTGGTGGGACGGCTGAAGCTCACTGGGGCACAAGCCAGGGTGTCCCAGGGTGCTTTGTGCAGCGGATGCCCTCGCTAGGCACCTGTAGCCAAGGCCAGTGCAGGTGAGCGGGTTCCAAGGCACTCTACACAGGGGGCGCCCTCGCGGTGTGGTCGAAACTGATGCAGGCACAGGCCTGGGGTTCCCGGGCACTCCATGCAGCTGGATCAGAAGCCGATGTCCGCTGAGATGTTCTGGTGTGCTCTACATCAGCGGTGTCCTAGCAAGCCATCTGAAGCCAAAGGGGTGTGGGCCTGGGGTATTCTGGGGTACTTTGCACCTGTGTCACGTTGGTGTGAGGGCTGGGCCCGTAGTGAGTGCTAACCAGTGCTATCCCAGTGTGCACTGTCCCGTGGTCACCTTGGTGGGGCAGCTGGAGCTGGTGTGAGCTAGAGGCCCAGGGTTTGCTGAAGTGCCAGGCCAGTTAGCGGGCCCAGATTGTACATCGGTCTGTGCTTTCAAGGTAGAAGGGGAGTATAAACTACGTCCGTTAGCCGTTCCCACCCAGAGTGAGTTCCAGTAGAGCTCCCCCACCACTGGGTGGAGCTCTAGGGCAGACACGTTTATTATGCTCCTGGCCTTTTCTCTCTTTTTTGAGAGCACGCGTGCGCGAGCTTGAGCGCGCAAGCGCCCACCTGTAGGTGAGCAGGGGAGGGGCAGAGGGAGAGGGAGAGAGAAAAGTCTTAAGCAGGCTCCATGCTCAGCACGGAGCCTCACGTGGGGCTCCGTCGCTTGACCGTGAGATCATGACCTGAGCTGAAACCGAGAGTTGGACACTTAACTGACTAAGCCACCCAGGTGCCCCTCTAGTTGCTCTTTTAAATTGTGGCTCTTTAGAAAAAGAAAACAATAATTACGCAATTAAAAAGAAAGAAAAAAACAGAGCCAAACCAGAATAAGACAAAAAACTCCCATGGCTTATTTTCTATGCCCCAGCGCTCCCGGGGCTGGTGTGGGCTTGCAAACCCTGTGTGTTTGTTTTTATAAATTCTGTAACTGCAAAAGGTCTTGTTCTCTCTGGATGACTTAGTTACTCTCTTGGATTTTCTTGCAAGATTTTTATTTTCTTGCCTTTAAGTCCTTAGGTCCAGGACTTTGTTTTACATACTATAATCTATTGTTTATGTGTATGTTCTTTCATACGGATACCCTGTTGTTTGTTGAATAGTTCATGCTTTGCTACTGAATTGAACCACCAAACTTGTCATATCCTACCTATTTCCCTGTCAAATCCTACCTATTTCTCAAGTATCCCAATATTCTAGATTTTCTAGATGTTTCCATTAATTTTTGTTTCTGTTATACTAATGTTAAATTGATTTTTGTGCTTTATAGAATTCCCTCGTTTGTGTTAAGGCCCCTTCACTGTTCCTTTCGTCCTTCTTAGCTATTCTCAGACATTCATTTCTCTATCTGAACTTTAAGATAACTTTGTAGAATTCTAAGAAAAGTCCTGTTAAGATTCTAATTGAAATTGAATGCAACTTATATATTACATTTGGGAAATTTAACATTTTTCATTATTAAGTATTCCTATCTAAGAACAATTCTAACCTCCCATTGGTTCGTAAGTTGTTTTCTGTCTTTTAATAGGGTATTATCGGTGTTCACTTATGGGTCTTATGTCTCTCATACAAATTTTATTCCTGATTATTTTATACTTTTTTGCCACTGTTACAAATGAAAAACTTATCCCCATTTGCATTTCTAGATAATTATTATTAGAGTAAAAAAAGCTGCTTGTTATTATAATATGTTTGGTTTCTAACCTCGTTACCAAATATTGTTAATAATTTTAAGTGTTTTAATAGGGTCTCTTGCGTTAACAGCAAACAAAACTAATTTATCTTTTCTCTTAGCGTTACTAGACATAGCAAAAAAGATATAGAATGCCCAGTTAAATATGAATTTCAGATAAACTACGAAGAATTTTTTAGGATAAATATGTCCCATGCAATATTTGGGGTATACTTACCCTAAAAAATGATTTACTGCTCGGGGTGCCTGGGTGGCTCCGTCGGTGAAGCATCTGACTCCTGATCTCGGCTCAGGTCATGATCTTGCAGTTCATGACTTCAAGCCCCACATTGGGCTCCGTGCTGACAGTGTGGAGTCTGCTTGGGATTCTTTTTCTCTGCCCAAATAAATAAATAAACTTCAAAAAATTATTCATTGTTCATTAGAAATTCTGCATTTTATCTGGCAACTCCACTTCTTTCCCAATGATTATACCCACTCTTTTATTTATTTTTATTTATTTAAACATTTTTTAATGTTGATTTTTGAGAGAGGGAGAGAGAGAGAGAGACAGAGTATGTGCAGGGGAGGGGCACAGAGAGAGGGAGACACAGAATCTGAAACAGGCTCCAGGCTCTGAGTTGTCAGCGTAGAGCCTGACATGGGGCTCGAACTCACAAGCCGTGAGATCAATCAGCCCCAACTCACAAGCCGCAGTCAGGTGCTTAACTGACTGAGCCACCCAGGCACCCCTGTGGTTTTCTTCTTAACATATTTAGTAAAATTTTCTTAGTGGTCAGGTACCTGATCTATTTCTATAAATATTTCATGGATAACGTCTGTATTTTTCACTTGAGGTCAGGCTGTCTGTGTTTGTTACCCTAAGTTATTAGTTGTATCAATCATTTCATCTATGTTCCTACTGACTTTTTGCTTATTAGATATATCCAATTCTGAAAGAAGTGAATTAAAACATCTCTCCAACACTGTATTTTTATTATATCCTATTTGCATTTCTAAAGGGTTTTTTTTTTGCCTTATGGTTTTGGCATCTGTTATTGAATGCACATAAATTTATAAATGTTTTGTTGCTTAAATGTATATTTTTGTTGTATACAGTGTCCTTTTTGATCTTATTTAGTGTTTTCAGCATTAATTTTTTCTTTACATCTGTTTTTCCTTTCCTCTTTTTAGCATTTTTCTTATATCTTTTTGGCATTTTATTTTCTGTCTTTCTTTGTCACTTTGTTTTTCTTCTAAGCAGCATATACCTGGATTTTTATTTTTAGCTCTGAAAGGCTGTGTCTTTTATTGGGTAAATTCTGTTTAGCCAATTTTGGTGAATTGACTAATATGCTTGATTTTACTTAACTTACTCTACTTATTAAGCTGTTGTTTGGGGTTTTGTCCATTTTTTCTAGTTTGGTTAAGTTGACATTCATTCTAGTTCCCCCCGCATTAATAGCGACTATAGAGTTTTAATGGAACTTCTAGGTGTATAGTTTTCTTATATTTGTGTGTTTTTGTACGGTTTTCATGAGAATTTTTTTTAAGTTTATTTGAAAGAGAGAGAGCATGAGCCAGGGAGGGGCAGAGAGAGAGAGGGAGAGAGAATCCCAAGCGGCCTCCATGCTCGATCTCATGAACCATGAAATCATGATCTAAGCCAAAATCAAGAGTTGGATTCTTAACTGACTGAGCCACCCAGGCGCCCCTCACACGAGAGTTTTAAGTGACAAAGTGGCAGAGATAATTCATGGAACTGAAAGTCAAGCCAATGTCCTTGTAACTCTAATATCAGTGATCTTTCCACGATAGCAGGGATTCAGAGCAAAGCCAAGCATTTCTAACTAAATGAACTGGGCTCATGTTTAGATCAGCTTCAGGTCAGAGTCTGTCGCTCTCTCCTGGGGCACATCGGTGATGGTCTCTAGTGAGCCAGACTTGTGTATCTCTGGTAAGAAGGGTGGATCCTCACTGCCACATGGCTTCGTGGGCCTGGTGTGGCCAGAATCGAAGGCCCGTTAGCTGTTGTTCTTCAAGAGGCCCTGTGGGAGGAGCCTGGACTTCCTGCCCTTTCAGGAATGTCTCTTTACGAGTTACGCCTTGTAATTCTGAGCATCTCAGGACAGGGACAAATGTTCGGGTTCTGTCTCCAGAGGCTCAGGTAGATGGCATTCTGAGGGCCCCTATGGCTTTTAGGGCTGTCCCCGAGGGAGGAAGGCCTTGAATCGCCGGCGTGGATCGTCTCTGCCTTGAGCACAGGCTGGAGGCCCTATTCCCGGCGTTGAGGTCCCTTCCTGTCCTACACTGCTGCCTTCTTGGGTCTTTGCCCAACCATTGTCCTGGGGAAGGGGGGACTGCCATGGTGGGATCAGAGCCCGTGGCTCCCCTCCTGGGGTCCGTGGGCCTCCTGAGAGGGCAGTCATTGTAACAGGAGTCCACAGGATGTCATTTCATAAAGCTCTCCAGAGACTGTTGTTGGCGCTTCAAAATCTTGGGCCAACAAAAACGTCACATTTCTTTGCTTTTGGCAGGAATCCCAGCTCCTCAGCTTGGGAGCACCATTTATCCTTGCTGCACAGAAACTTCATTTGGCCATTGTGTTGGCCTCCAATTAATAAATTACAGGAGAACAAATTAATTTACTGATCACTTGCAGCTTGGTAGATAAAATCCTTCAAAGCAGAGGGAACATGGGGTAATAATAAAAAACATCCCTGTTGGGAAAAAAGTTGGGGATTCCTGAGGCCACTGAGAGCTCCCACAGAATCTGAGGTAGGGGCAGAGTCAACACCCCTGACCCCCATTAGTCTCCTGGGGCCGGCGTGAGGATCCCGGGGAGATGACTGCGTCGGAAGTTGCTGCGGCCTGACGTGTGTGATGAGGGTGGTTGTGTCTGGTCGCAGGGGGCCCCCGCTGACCAAGCCTGGGGTGGTTCGAAGGGGCGGGCGGTCCCCCAACACCACCCTGCCCTGCCAGTCCCCTCTCCGAGAACGTCTGAGCGGCAGGGGCCCCCGGGAGCACACGTGAGAGCCTCGGATGGCGGATGGCGTGTGAGACGACAGTGCTGTTCCCGCCCGGTTGCTGAGGCGAGGGGGACGCGCTTGTGTTTCCTCACCCTCGACGAAAGTGCCTGGGACACGATGCGTTCCCACAGCCTGCGAACGCTGCCTCCGCCACGTCCCCCGGGTGCGGCTGCCCGCACAGCTGCGGCCCTGTTCCCTCGGTGACGTCACCGAAGGTCTGAGGACCGTGGTGGTGGCAGCGGGAGTGAAAGCTCGCCCGCTTCACGGATCCTCTAGGCCAAGGTCCGGTGTGAGTGTTTTGCGCGTGTTAACGCATTCACCTTCACTGCCACCCCGGGAGGTAAAGGCTGTTATCATCACTTCTATTTTGCGGACAGAGACCAAGCCACCGGCCCCAGGTCGTGCCTCTGGCACACCCCCGGGGGGGTGGGGGCGGGGGATGCGAGCCTGCTGCCAGGCCCGGGGTTGGGGGGGGGGTGGCGGGGATGGTTCTGAGCTCACTGGGCTGTGCTGTTTGGTAACTGTCCTGGATCCGAGTTAAGCAAAAACTGCACGGGGATCGGGAAACTCCATTTTCTTTTATTTAAACAACAACAACAACAACCTTTTTTTAATGTTTGTTTTATTTTTGAGAGAGAGAGAGCATGAGTCAGGGAGGGGCAGAGAGAGAGGGAGACGCCGAACCCGAAGCGGGCTCCAGGCTCCGAGCTGTCAGCACACAGCCCCACGCGGGGCTTGAACCCACGAACCACAAGAGATCATGGCCTGAGCCGAACCCGACACTTAGCCGACTGAGCCACCCAGGTGCCCCAGGAAACTCCCTTTTAACTTGGAGCTTCGACCTCTTCGCTCTCCCCAAATTTTACTTCAAAACCAAACCAAACCCCACCCAGCCCCGGAGACACGAGCAGTGCTTGAAATGGCTGGATTCCCCCTCCTTTCCTTTCCCCGGGGACCCGGAGGCATCAGCCCCAGGAGCTGGGGTGCCGGCCAGACCCTGCTCCTGCCCCTCTCTCCCCGCCCGCTCCTCACCCCCCCCCCCCCCCCCCCCCCCCCCCCCCCGCCCCGCGCTAGGCTTTGTCCTCCATGAGGGAGAATGAAGGCAGGGGAGAGGGCGCAGGATCTTGAAGCGATGCACAAAGACCCCGAACGAAGGAGATATAAATGGAAACTCTGAGGCTGTGTGATTCACTCACCATCATGACTCATGCTCTGCTAAGGGTTCCGTGAACAATATGTTCGCAGTCTGATTTAATTATAGCCCCGATTCACTGCTGCCTCGGTGAGCTTCCGAGCGCACCCCATGCCTCACTACGCTGCCATGCGGGCCGAGCTGCGATGCCTCCCTGGGGGACGGGGGAGGGGGCCCTGGAAGCGGTTTGCTGCCGTGGGTCACATCACACGCGGTGGGACAGCTCTGGGCCGGGGAGGGGGGGGGACCTGGGCAGGGAGGGCGGCCGCCCCAAACGAGCCGACCAAGCTTTGTGGTGGGTGTCAAGCCCACTGGGGTGTCTGCCTCTTGGGCTTCCCCTCCGTGCGGAGGCTGGAGCTGGTGTGTGGGTGCAGGTGACGGACTGAGGGAGGGAGAGGATGGCGGGAAGCCCAAGGCCGCTGCCAAGCGCGGGGGGCCATGCCTTCCCCGCTCCTGCCACCGCTTGGAGTTTCCACACCCGAAGGGGATTGGCTCGCACACGGAAAGCTGCGCCCACAGTTACAGCCCCGATCTAACTAGCAGTCGGGTCCCCCGCCCCGCCCCCAAGCAAGAAGGCCCCCGGGTGCATTTCAGTGGAAAGGGAGGGTCCTTGCGCGGGGTACCGGGTATTGTGCATAATTAACACCAGCTCGGCTGGCGTCTGCGTGCGGGGGGGGGGGAATGGGAAGGAGGGCGACGACCCCGCCGGCTTCAGGGCTGCCCGATAAAATACAGGGCACCCAGTTACCTTCGAATTCCAGATGCTGCATCATTTTGCAGCCTCAGCATGTCGCAAATATTAACTGGGACATGCTTGCGCTCAAAATGTATTGGTTGTTTACCAGAAATGCTAATTTAACTGGGCATCCTGTGGTTTTTCATTTGCTAACTGTGGCGACCGTCCAAGGCCTTTCAAGTCCCACAGCTTCTGCCTCTCTGCCACCAAGGCGTTGTGGAACTCCGTGGACGAATGACATGAGCATTTGGAGCCTCTGTGGCTTGTCCTGCAAAAATGACGGTCACGCAGCGCAGCCCGGAACCGCGGCACAGACGAGAGGGTGCGCAAGGTGGGCCTCCCACAGGAAGCCTCGCGGGCTGCAGCGGCCACCGTTGGTGGCCACCCACGTCCCCTTCGTGGCCAATGCGCCCACTCTCCAGCTTCTGGGACTGCTGGGTACTGACCACTCGGCTGCACCCTCTCCCCCTAAGTTGCCCAAGGCTGAGGGGAGGCACCCACCTAGAAGGTCGTGATCCCCGCACACCCCCACCGCACAACCTGCCCTAGCCAGCGGCTGGTTCCAGCCCCCTCCCTTCAAGGCAGGACATGCTGCGTCTCACCGCTGACACTCAGGGCTCCCCAGGGGTCAAGCTAAAGCTAGTTTTCTGTCCATGCACGTCCTTTCTCAGCAAACGACTCTGTTCTGGTTTTCTTCTTCTCTCACTTGCTTATAGTAGGTCTCCTCTAAGAACCAGCCCTCAATATATCACTCACACAACAATCTTCTACCAAGGGCCCCAGAAACAGGCACACCGGATAGCCGTGTTCTCGTCAGCCTTTGCGCTGTCAGTGTCAGAGCCCAGGGATGGCTCAGGCCCTGGGGCTGGGGGCAGGTTGGCGGCACGCGGTCCGTGGGGTAGGGCACAGTGCTGGGCCGCAGGGAAGGGACTTGTCTCCTTGGGGAAGTCGGGAAATGGAGACGTGGGCCTCAGGCTTGGAGCCCTCTCTGCAGAGCCGGCCGGAGCGCCTGGGGTGGGCGGCCGAGGCCTCTCTGCCTCCTCTCGGGGAGCCTGGCTGCGGAGGCCGCCGGCCCCGGGGAGGCCCGGCCTCGGCCGGGCAGCGGTGGGGGAAATCGTGGGACCCGATTAAATTCAGAGGAGCAGCACGACCCGAAGGGCTCAGCGGGGTGCCGCGTGAACTCCCGTCTCCTGTCCCACCCGTGGGCTCTTGCGCGCTATGCCACGTTGCTTTAAAAAGAAGCCGTGGGCAGGATGAATCCTCGGGAGAAGGTGTACCGTTTTAAAGAGCAAGGCCTGGCTTTGAAGCGGGGCTCTGCCGCTTGTGCGCAGGCTCCGGGGTCTGGAGCTTTGGGGCCTCGCCGGGCCTCAGGTTCCTTCCTACGGAAATGAGGATGCCTCCCCTCAGACGTGAGGCGCCTGTCACTGCTTTTCTGTCTCAGAGGTCACTTTTTTTTTTTTAATATGAAATTTATTGTCAAATGGGTTTCCGTACAACACCCAGTGCTCCTCCCAACAGGTGCCCTCACGCGAATTTTGAAAGGGGAGAACATCATGGGGCACGGGAGGGCCCCTTGATGAGGAAGTGTTAATTTTGACCTTCGGGTTCTAGCTCCTTGCTGCCTCCACAACAGTCGGGAATTTTCATGGCCACGGGGAGCGGGTGCGGCTTCGGGAGTGTCAGGGAAGGTGGCCGGGCTTAAGTGGCCGCTGGGAGATTTGGAATTCTGCACGGACATTTGGGGGAGCTGGAGTTTTGGGGTTTGTGACCCCTGGAGCACTTTCTGAGGAAAACGGATCCTCTGAGCGGGCGAGCGGCACGGAGCACAGAGGCTGGCATCTCAGGAGGCGCCTGGCGTCCCTGGAAGGGAGAGGAGGCCGCAGTCCTCCAGAACCGCCCCCCGGGGGGCTCATGCCTCTCTCGGCGCCTCCCAGGGAGTTGGCCTCCTCGCTCTGCTGGGGTCCGTGTGGGAGGAAACAACCTATGGGTCCTCGGTGAGACGTCAGCAAGAGGGCCGGTGCCTGTGGGCCTGGAAGAAGGCCCCCCCTTGGCGGGCCTCCAGACCTCAACGGCCCCCGGCTTCCTGACCCAGGGCCTGCATGTCTCCTGGGGTTGGGAGCTATTGGCCTGGCCATCCCGGCAGGTGCGTGTAGCTTTTCTCATTCCGTAGTATGGACGCGGTGGCCGCTTCGTGCTCAATCAATAGCCCGCTGTGGCTGCTTCCCACGAGCACAGGCCCTTTTGCATTCAGAAAAGCCAGGCGGTGCCCTTCACGGGCCAGCTGTCTGTTGGCACCCTGGATGAGTCGGAATGAGCAGATACCTGGCTCCCAATTTCAAAATGTCGGTGACCTCTCCAAATGGTGACCGTGGAGGGGCTTATCACCGAGTGACGGGACAGTGATTCCGCTGGGAAACGTGCCATGATCTGCATTAGGCCCTGGGTGCACGGCTCCTCTCCCCGCTAGAGGGGCCACACCAAGCTGGGACACCGGTTGGCCTTGACCTGGGTCCCAGTTCCAGTCAGCAGCCAGGGCCACATCCATCCTTCCAGCTGCTCAAGGGAAACACCTTGTGGCCACCCCGCCCTGTTCCCCCCACCGCCCAACTGGTCTGTCAGCAAGTCTTCTTGGCTGTATCTTCCATATGCCTCCAGAATGTGACCCTTCTCACCAGGTCGTCGGCCACCACCCTGAGTCAAGCTCCCATCATCTGTACCCCGGATGACTGCATTCCCCTCCGACCGGGTCTCCCTGCTCCTCTCACCCACGCCCGGGTGGCCCTCTTTAAAACCTAAGTTATCTTGGGTCATAGCTCTGCACAGAACTCCACGATGGTTTCTGGTTTCAAAGTCCGAGTCCTTCCAATGGTCTCCAAGGCCCCATGTGATCTGCCCTCATGGGCCCTGTGGCCTCATGGCCACTGCCTCACTCTCTCTCTCCCTCCGCTTGGTCACAACAGACCACCGTGGGTCACTCAGCACGCAGGGCACGTGCCCCTGCCTTCAGGCCCTCGCTCTAGCCATCTTCCTGGCTTGGGATGCTCTCCCGAGTCACCATGCTGTCCCACAACCCTTTCACAAATCGGCTCGAACCTTTTCCCGAGGACACCTAGCCTCGGCACCCTTTTTGCCACCGCGGCCGGACTCCCATACTCTGACCTTTCTTCTCCCTGTGGCTCAGAGCAGGCCTCCTTGTCTAACATACTTTATAACAGACTTATTTTTTGCGGTTATCGTTTATGGTCAGTCTCTGCTAGAAGTTAGGTTCCCGGAGGGGAGGAGCCGCCATCTTGTTCGCTGATGCGTCCCGTGTCCAGGTCAGCACCTGGCATGTGGTGGGGGCTCACTAAATACGTGTCAAGTCGAAGGACCGAGGAAACCGGGGCCTGAAGTGGTTAAGTAACCTGCCCAGGTCACCCAGCTCCCTGGGGTCAGAGTGGGGATTGAAGCCCAGACTCTCACCCCAGAATCCAGACTCTTAACCCTTGGACTCTACCGCCCACCCAGTGACCCGCTGCATCCTTGCAATCCTCTCTGCCCCTCCTGCCGGGGTCTCAGCAGGCTGGGCCTGTGCCCTGCAGCCTCTTCTCTTTCCTCCCGGGCTGATGTTTGGATTCTCCCTGGGGCACGTGCTCCCGCCTCTGGATCCCTTTGAGGAAGTAGACTGGGCTGTCCCTACCGGGTACCGACTGTCCCCTCGATGCCTGACATCCCTCAGAGGGGCAGGAGGCGGGCCTCCACAGTGACCTCTGAACCCTGGCCTGGCCTAGCTGGTGGCCAACAGCTATTAGAGTGGCTCTCGATGGGAGAGACACCCCCATGCTTTTCTGCAGCTGGCTGTGGCCTGTCCCCTGGTCCTTTCACCCTCGGGCCAGTCCTCGGAAATCCTCCTCTCAGGCAGTTAGTTTTGTACCAGGCAGATACAACGGGTCCTGAGCTGCAGCTGCCTCCGGTAAGACCGGAGAGCTGGCCTGAGCGGCCCCTGAGTTCCACCAGCTCCACACGGCATGAGAGGCGTCGCCTGCGGGGGCTGAGCTGGGGGAGCAGAGGGCAGACCCACAGAAGCGGCCCGGCCGGAGCCCCACGCGAAATAGCTCTGTACGAGTCCTAGAGTCTGGGCGGAACGTCACAAGGGCGGCGGACTCCGGATCTTTCCTCCAGTCAGCCTGAGTCCATCATCGGCTCAGCATGACCCGCTTCGATTGAACCCATTATTTAGCTAGCTATTTTTAATGATAAGCACACGCGAGCCCATCGCCCCAAACAAAAAGCCAGGACTCTGACACTAAGTGTCCCCCTGGTCAGGTGGCTCCCCCTCTATCATCCATGTTGTTGCATCTCACAGTGGTTTACTTGTTCTGAATCCCTCAGAAAATCCCACAGGCGGGATACATTCTTTTTTTTTTTTTTAAGTTTTTTCTTTATTTAAGTTATCTCTACACCCAACGTGGGGCTCGAACTCACGACCCCAAGATTAAGAGTCACGTGCTCTTCCGACCGAGCCAGCCAGGCCCCTGGAGGGACGCATTTTTGCCCACAGACGGGTGAACACCTCCCAAGCCTCGGCCTTTGTGAACAGCTCGCCGCGAGCATTGCCAAGCCCTCTTCTTGTCTCAGTTGCAAAATTGCTGCCATAGTGTTGAATTTGTGGGTATTTTTTTTTTTTATATCTCGTGTTTCTGTAGTGATGTCCGCCTTTCTGTCCATGATATTTTGAGCAACTCTGACAGATGTTTACCTGTTTTGTTACTTTTCCTAAAAAGGTAACCTCTGGCTTGGTCGATCTGTCTTGTATCTTGATTAACACGTCCGTATTTTTATTATCTTTGTTCTTTTTCTGACTTCTTAAAATGGAAACCTCGCTTATTAACCTGGAGGCTCTCGTCTTTTCTAACGGAAGTATTTAAGATTGTAAATTTTTCCTCAGAGCGCTGGGTTTTTGTATCTCACAAGCTTTGATATGCGATAGTTTCATTTTCATTCACTTCTGGGTATTTTAAAGGTTTCATATGATTTCCTTCGTTTATGAGCCGTTTAGCAATTTAAACATTTCCGAAGGTATTGGCATTATTTGCCTTTTTAAAGGTCAGAGACTGCGGTCCGCCTATTTATTTATCTTTGACTAGTTCTCTTTGGGCTTAGTATATAATCAAAATCTTAATGCTCCAAGTGTGCTTGGAGAAGCCAAATGTGTGTTCTCAAATTGTTGCATCGGCCTTTCTCCATGTCCGGTAGGTAAAGGCTGTTAATTGTGTCATTTGGATCTTTTGTCCTTGATGACTTATTGGTCGGCTTGATTTATCAGTAGTCAGAAGCCAGGTGTTCAAATCTCCCGTCGTGAAGACCGAGCCATCACTTCCTCCTCGTACTTCTATTACCGTTGCCTTTACGTTTTCTGAAGGGATTTTATTGGATATGCACACCTTTAAAATGGCAGTCTCTTCTCGGTGAATTTAATCTTATCCTCATGTACTCACCCTTCTCATCCCTAATGCTCCTTTTCGTCCGGAAGTCTATTTTAGCTGATGTCACCACAGCTTGCTTTGGGTTGGCATCTGCCCGGCAAGGCCTTTTTCATCCTTTTACTTTCATCCTTCATGTTCACACGCAGATAAATAGCACACGTCTCTTTGTAGTCCTCCGATTGGCCTGTCTTTTAACTGGCGGTCTGGATCATTTGATCATCACTCTCTGTAGCTTGTTTCTAACATTTTCACCTACATGGTGGCTTGTCTCACCTGGTCTGTTTCTATGCTTGATCCCATCGTGTAGGGAGGTAAGAAAGTGGTGGTGGGGAAAGGGGGTTCGAGTTGATGGAAACAAGTCAACAAGTCCCGAGTATTTAGTGAACCCCAGCTTTTTCCAAGCCAGAAAAGGCTCTTGAGGAGGCACAAGAAATTTCAGGAAGCACGAAAGAGGCCAAGACAATGGCCTGGGGGCTAAGTGCTCAGGAGAGGCTCTGGGTTGCCCATCCAGCAGCCATCTCCCCTTTTCATTGAAAGAACCCCAACTTAGTATGAGGTGTAATGGGTGAGGTCTCAGAAGGTGACTTCTGCCTATAGGTCCCCAGTACTTCTAGATTTAGAACTACCATAGTTCCAAAGCTGTCCCGTCCATCCTCACTGTTTCTGCCAGTGATCAGCCTAAAATTGTTATGTGACTCAGTTCTGGCCAATGAGAATGAACAGAAAGTCTGCTAGGGGGAGGAAAGCAGAGGAAGAGAGACGCTCAAGAAGAAAGCTCTGCCCCTCCTTCCTGGTTGGGATGTTGTCTTTTAAGCACGTGAGGCTTTGAGCTGTGGCAGCCATCTTGTGACCACAAGAGAAAGCACCACATTCTGAAGATGATGGAGAAGGAAGACGGGAAGGGCACGTATCCTTCATGACCATGTTGAAGCCACTGTGCCAACCCCGTGACATCCCAGCTCCATACTTCTTGTTAAATATTCAATATCTTTATCGTTTGAGCCACTGAGAGCCACACAGTCTATGATGTACCTCAAAGTATCCCGAGAGATTGTTGTCGAATCTGTTCACTTGCACGATCCTGCCTTTCAGAGTTCTGGAAGCAGACAGGCCTTCAGGGTGCACCCCCGGCCAGTGCCAGCCCACACTTGGGCAAAAAACCCTCCGGGTGGAAGTGGTGGGCCTTTTACCCTCCCCTCTCCTTCGCCCTGTCCTCTCCAGACACCCTATCCAGCCCAGAGGCTAAGAATTCCACAAGTCAGAGCTTTGGAGACTAAAACATGGCAGGGAATGCAAACGCCTCTGAAAGCGCCCTCCAGGCTGCTTTCTTGTAAACCTTCAACACGAAGAATCTCTCAGAGGAAACAGACAAACAGACTCTCAGAGGAAACAGACAAACAGACGCTGGAGTGAGGACAGAAGGGGAGAGAAGGCACTTCAGGGCTGTTTTGAAACAGGAACTTGTTGAATGGTTACCTTCACTCACTACCTAATTTTTTTTTTTTTTTTTTTTTTATCAAGCAAACGTTTGTTTCGCACTTCCTCTGGTGCCAAGGGATGTCCAAGCACTTTAAGAATACTCATATGTTTAATCCTTGCAACAACTGAATGAGGTGGAAGGGCTGTGCTAACCCCGGTTTCCAGATGATTTGGGCCTGGCGGGCCAGTGCCAACTCAGAGCCGCGCTCTCAGCCATGCCGGCCGCAGCTGTCACGGTCTTGGGCAAAACGCCGCCGTGCTCCGCCGGCTCCCCGGCCCCAAGCCTTCTCCGGCTGCTGTCCCGGTGGGGCGGACTGGGCTGCCCGTGTGGCCCGAGGATCCGGGAGGCCCTGCCCCTCGGTCTGCTGCGCCGGGACCGTGCCCACCCCAGGCGCTTTCTTCTCCGAGAGCGCTGATACCGCTCCCAAGTCAGCGGGCCGGCTCCAGACCTCTCCTTTCACGAACCAGGTCCTCGGCGACAGGTTCTAAGAGGAAGAAGGAATTCAGGAGTAGACAAAAATAGGGCTTTGAAGCTCTTTGTTCCTTCCTCCGAAAGCACCATCTCCTTCCTCTGTCCGCCCCGCTTCATCCTTGGTCGGCGGCAGAATGGGGGGATAGGAGCCTTGACCTCTCTAGAGTGTTAGCGACTGCTCCCTGAATTGGGCTAACCCAAGCTTTGCCAGGTTGCAGTCCTGATAGACTGCTCTGATGTTTTTTTTTTTTTAAACTCCCCTTATCTCACCGTCATTGGTCCTCCCAAACTCTACATGATGAGGACTACCGTCCGCATTTGACAAATGAGGAAACGCAGCTCAGAAGGTGACTGGCTGTCCGTGGCCACCCGTTGGCCACACAGCTTAAAAGTAGCCTGAGTCCAAAGCCCAGATTCGTAAGCACCTGGGCTGCCTCCCGTGGGGATCAGCAGCGTGTAGCTCTGAGTGGGGTGCCACCATAGCGGAGTGGGGGCGGGTAACTGCAGCAGTGGCTTATAGACGTCGTCAGATGTTATTATGTAGATGTGATAATTACATACCTTATCCAATATCTGGTCTATATAGTCACCACCCCATTCCAGACAGGAGGAAACTGCAGCCCCAAGAGGCTATATATAACCCAAGGGTACATAGCTCGAAGCAGCCGTGTGGAGATCGGACTTCAGGCCCGACTCGCCCCAGAGCACCTGGCAGGAGGAAGGGCCAGGGGGCCCAGGACGGGGTCGGAGCGAGGCGTGACACCTCAAGCCAAACGCCGCCTCCATGATAATTTTGCAGAAGTCAGATCATCTGGTCAGGGGCTCGAGGGTGGCAGGGTCTACAGGAATAGACACTCGAGTTGTTAAGAGCTTTGCAGTTTCCAAAGCACGGACTACGTTTCTTCGGGTTTGAAATGGCCCCCCAGAGAAAATGGGGGCAGGGCCCGGCCTCCCTGCTTTAGCTGGGGAGCCAAGGGCCACGTAGCGGCTGCCCGAGGACTAAAGCCAGAGCGCCGGTAGTCTAGCCCTGAGCTGGACGCACACTCCAGATGCGCACTGATGCCTCCCTGGTGATTGTGTCTGGTTCCTAAGTCGGGTAGAGTGCTCCATGCTCCAGCAGGCTGCCCATTTGCAAACAGGATTTGCATCATCTTAGGCTGCGTTGGGTTTTCTAAACCCCTTTACGCGAAACTGGGAATTCCTGTCCCCTGCAGTACTTGTCCCCATATGTACCATCCAGACCTTGTGTAAACCAAGGAAATGGGTCTCTCCTGAGGTAGATTGCTAAAGGCAGTGTTCTTTTGCCCAGATCTAGGTACACACGCAGTCTTGAAACACAGGCTTTCATCTTGATCTGAAATAGGAGAACTTATGCAATGCCTAGGCCTTTTGAGCCTCAGTTTCCCCATCTGTAAAATTCTGGTGCTAATAATGGTCTGGCAGCTAAGCAAATGTACGATGAGGATAGGTTCGTTCTTTACCAATATCGGAGGGATGTACAGATGTACAGTTTAAATCTCTGCCACCGGCCTCCGTCTTTCCAACACACGTGAGGTTGGCCCAGAAGTAAGACCCTCAGAAGACAAGGTCACTTATTCTAGGGACTCCTCAGAGCCAATCCTGTTGGCCTCCCCTACTCCCACCATATTTCCACTCTCTCCCCTCTAAGGTACACACCACGCCCCGGCCAGCCTCCTGGAATGTTCTCCTGACCACCGCCTCTGATCAGGGAGGGAGCTGCTCCCTTCCTCCCGAGGATGAGTCACTAAGTGTCTTGCTTGCTTGCTTTCCACTGTGCTTTTTTTAAGTTCAAAAAAAGAAATGTGTCAAATTTAAAACTCAGCACAGCACATCTATTTAAAGCGCAGAGGAAGCAGCCTTGGAGCGACCTGCAGAACGTGAAGCCTTTAGAGCCTAGAAGGCCTTGGCCTCCATCTTTCCTGTGCTTTCTAAGGCCCTGACTTGAAAGGCAGGGGAGTGCCCGTGGTCTGAGCCCTCTGGGCTGGGGGCGGAGAGAAACCTCCGTGTAGGGCTCAGGGGCAGGCGACAGCAGGCAGAGGCTTGCCTGAAGGTGAGCCTCAGGGACGGTTCCCAGCCAGTGCACCTTGGCGGCCCACCGAGACACAGGAGTCACAGCCCCATCTCCGGAAGTGTCGCAGGCAAAGGCAGGCCGACAGCCGTGTGCGCACTTGTGCACGTTTGCTTGAAGATGGTGTGAGGACTGCAGGGGTTTGAGGCCAGAGACGGGGGTGGAGGTTTGAGGAAGGGAACAGGAATAGCTCCTTGCAGTCCTCTGCCCGCCTCTACTTCCCCGCTTCGCGCCCCGAACGGCAGCAGGGCGGGGGCCGCTCCGGGAGCTTGTTGGCATCTCAGGAGGAGCGGGGGAAGTTCAGTTCCCTCGGGCGCTCCTTTCCTTCCCTCTGCCTCCCAGACGCAGTCCCCCTAGACCTGCTGTGCCATGAAACCCCCCTCCCCTCCGCCTTGAGCTACTGCCCGCGGCCCTGCTTCCCTCTGCAGCAAACCTCTCTGGAACTCACGTGCCGGTGACAGAAATGACAGCTAGCAGATGTCCTGGGAGGCCTGTGCTGGGAATGCATCCCAGCAGGTTGGGCAGTGTCCTTCCTCAGAGGTCTTCAGCGAGAGGCGTTTTTTCATCCCGCCACGCTCGTCCGTATTCCCGCGAGCCGAGCAACGCCTAGCCTGAAGTAGGCCCTAATAGATGCTTTCTGAGCAGTTCATTTTTCACAAGGGTTGACATATTGCAATGAGGCAGAGGGACGCATCACATGACTGCAGAGTTCATCGGTTCCGATTATCCCACTCCTTCTAAGAAGGCGTTTTTGCCAAAAGTGCACATATGTTCCTTAAAAACACACATAGTGGTTTTCTGGTGGAATTGTTCCCTCTCCCCAACCATCCAACACTCCATGTGTTAGACTCCAGAATAGTCTCTTGTGGTTTCAGTTCCTCTCATGCCTCAGAGAACTCTCTTGGTAACTCAAGGACATGGCTTTTCCTAAACGGCTTTCTGAGGAGGGCAAAGGGACACCGGGCTCTAAGAGGGTGACGGGGAGGCTTTGCTTTCTCCTCGCAAGCAGAGGAATCGAATCGGTGGCCAAGTCTGGGAGAACAGAAGGCATTCTGGGACCATGCAAAGTGCAAAGACACAGAACAGATGGCAGGGATTTCAAAAGCATAAGAGTCACCTTGAAAGATAATGGCGCCAAGGGAGGGGGAGGGAGGCTTTTGTACCCTCTGACAACAAGGAAGCAGGGAAGACAAAAGCCATTTGCCAGACTTGCGTGCGTGTCTGTAGAACTGAGTGACGGTTCTGCTGTAATTTACATCAAGGGAGGCTGAGCCTCCTGTCGTCTTGTCCAGAAATAAATGGTATCAATCAGCTGACAAACTGTTTCTCTTGCCTCCTGATCTTCTGGGCTTTTTTCTTTTCCTTTTTTGTGTGTGTGTGTTTTTGTGGGTTTTTTTTTTTTTTTTTAAAACACAGGGAGCATCTAACTTCTCTCTACCCAGGCAGCTAATGTATAACAATCTCCTGCCATTGACTAGGCCTCAGAAAAGTGGCAGAAGCCCTGACTTCCTGACAGATGCCCGCCCCCCCCCCCGACCCCATCAGACACTGGCACGACCCAGAGACCCTCCTGCCCCTGGCCCTTGGCCCGGCTAGGAGCTGCCATTGGGAAAATCTGGATTCTCGTGAACGGGGAGCTCCAGGTTCTGATCGCCAGAGGCGGGGAGCGGAAGGCGTGATCCCTGGGATCCCCTCACACTCAGCCCCGTGCCAGTGTGCGGGCCTCGTGTGCATTTGACGGGTGGGCAAACAGGGGCGCACAGAGGCTACGTAACTCACCCCCAGGTCACAGAGGTGGGATGGAAGGCTAGCCTGACCCGGAGACAGAACTTTCCTCCTTGCTGCTGGCTTCACCTGGGTCAAAGCAGGGCGAGCAGCAGGTGGGGCGGCTGACGGATTTGCAACGGATGTTAAAAGAAATGTTTGTTCCCGGCTCTGCGAGAGGACATGCTACCCCCGCCCCACGCCCAGCACAGGTCAAAACTGGCCTTTCTGCTCTGAGGACGGAGAGAGGAAAAGAGCAGCAGGGGCTGCCGGCCGCTCTCTCCCGGCATGGAAACCCTGTGTGCCGAGGCCAGGACAGAGGCGGCTCGGGGTCTCTACCGTCCCCCTGGAGCATCTGTTCCCCGCGGCGGCGTGGGCCTCCGCTGCATCGAGCGTCAGAAGCCTGTTCTCCTTCTTTGAAGCTGACAGCTTGATGCCTGTGGAAATGTGATACTATTTCAGGATTTTATTTGAAAGAGGCTTCAAAAGAGTGAATCGAAGGCTCCGTTGAACTGCTTATTGTGGCTCTTCTCCCGGCCCGCATCGCGGTTGGTGAGCCCGAACACGGCATCTGTGGTTTTGTACGTCATCCACAGGCAGGTGATGTTCTAAATTAGCATCTGGCTCATTCTGGAGTGCTGTAACTCTTCTTGAGCTTTCTTCCAAGAAGCAACCAGGACTTTCACAGCTGGTGCCTTTCTTACATCGTCTGTGTTTCAAATGATCCTCTAGGAAGTCTATCAGGTAAATTACACGATCCTTGTTTATGTCAAGCGTGTCTTAAAGACACTGACAAGCGAGGCTATGAAAACGTTAGTCTGAAACCAGGGTGGCTGTGACCACCTCCGAATCCCAGACCCTCAAAGGCAAATGAGACCAAACAGGATTCCCAGGAAAGGCAGGGCACGAACAGGAAGCGCTGCAGGAGCTCGGGGGAAGCGTGGCGCGAGGCCAGGTGCCGCGTGGGCAGGAGCGGTAGGCCAGGCTGCCGGCACGGGCTCAGATCTGTGCCGATGCCGGTGCTCTGGGCAGGCCCCACCTTCTGGTCCCACACCGTGTTGTCTCTCTAACACCGCCCCCGCCCCCCTAAAGCGTGCTCATCTTTTCACACCAGCCTGCCTTGCCGGGGTGAGGTCCTTGAGTGCCGAGTCACGCCTCCTGTATCTTTGTGTTCCCACACCTGGCACAGAGAAAGTGTTCAACACGTGCTGACATTAATAGGGAAGGGAAAGAACAGAAGGGGAGAAGTCCGGTGGAGCAGAAAGTGCGAGACGCCGGGGCTTTCCTTTATGTAACTACCCTGTGCCCGAGCGAAGAAAGTACTGTGGTTTCAAGAACAGGAGACAAAAGTCACGAAGTCACCTGTGCAAGGCGAGCCCAGGTTGGGAGCACTGAGACGTGGACTTCTAGACCATCTCTCCCCTGGGTCTGGACCGGAGAGAGGCTCTTCAGCAGGAAGTGGCAGGAACGCGAGGCCACCCCGCCTCTCCTGCTTCAGGAATGACCATCAGCACTGCGTCTGGACTCTGGGTGGGGCCGGGCACCCCCGGGTCCCCTCAAAGCAGCCAGAGCATCCACGTTCTCCACCGTCACGCAAACCCCGAGCCACAGGCCCGTGGCCACGCCCCCCTTCAGAGGCAGAGCCACCACTAATGTAACCCGTCACAGTCGAGCCGCCGGGGCGCACCAGACCACCACCACGCATCTACCTGTCCTCCGAAGTTTATTCTTCACGGGAAGTGTTCCCCTGGTGTTGCCCCATCCCCTACCAGGTAAGACCAGACCTAGAGAAAACCCCATTCACCAGAACATCGGCCCAAGACTACACGGCCCTGTCCCTTGAGGATGTGTCCTGGCTTGACGTCCAAGCTCCCCAAGCACACCTACCTGGGAGCTAAGAGGAAAACGCTCCCACGAGAAGGGCTCGAGTCGCCAGCCTGGCTCTCCGCTAAGACAGAAGCACTGCCTGTGCGGCAGCACAAATGGCATCGGGCACCGTGTACTCCTCGTGTGGCTCCCCGCTTGCCTGCCAGGGCTGTCACCCTATGTGGAGGTAGGGGGGGGCACAGGCCTTCCAGAGGGACTCCCTGCTGCTCCGGCCCCCAAACAACAGTTGGCCCAGCTAGAAGTGCTGGCACCTCTCGGCCCCCCCCCCCTTTTTTTTTTTTTTGCTATATTCCAGATTTTTTTTTTAAATAAGGCAGAAGAAATCTCTAATTCATAAGCAGCCAGGATAAAATCCTTGAAGACCACAAGCCAAAGTTAACTGTGAACACTCTTCTAAATCTCGGCAAGAGAGGACTGTCACGCAAAGGTAGCCGTGCCAGTAAAACGAGAGGCCTAGAAAGAAAGCAAGGCATAAGAAAACCAAAGTTGCACAGAAAGACAGAGTTGCTGTATTTGGTAAACAGTTTGGTCCACAGGCCACATCCTGTTAAGATGTCCCCCTTGTCAAGGTCCGCTCGTCAGACGCCCGCTGCTCGAAGATCTTCCCATCCTTGGAGGTGTCACTAGCATATCTGACCACCTGACTGCTTTCGGGAACTCTCGGTGAAAGCCAATTTAAGCTGGCCTCTCCGTTCACACTGCACTCAAAAGAGACCAGTTTCTAATTCCTCCTCATCTGGTCTCTTGGAGTCTGTTCTGGCAAACGTCACAGGGAAGCGAACCTAGACAGCGACCCCATGGTGCTCCCTGTGGGGACACACGATCCGTCAGCTCTGTGGCTTAGACACACACTGGTTTTAGGTCGGTGGCTTCCAGGGTTTCTGACGGGACGTGGTTTTGTGACCACACCGGGGATCTTGGAGAACAGGATGTTCCCGACGAGGCTAGGGAGCGAGGGACAGACTCAGAGCACTGAGGCCCTACTGCATCTGGCAGCCTGAATTGGGCAGCAGTTCCTGCAAATGGGAAGCCACTGCCTTTGTCAGGTAGGTCATTGTCCCATAAGCCCCACTCGGAGCGCTGTCGTAAAAGAAGTGGCAAATGCCCGTGACTTGGTCTTTCTCCAGGGTATCCGTGGCTCCAACTGACATCTGCAACGGGAAAAAACACGAAGAATGAGCAGCATTCAGCCCCCCGGCGCTGTGATGGCTGTGTGCGCTGGCGATCAGGTTGCTAGAGACCAGCGGCCCCCAGAGAGGGGCTCCGAGCCCAAGGGCAGGAGTCAAGGGTGCCCAGGGCCAACATCTAGCCTCTCCTCTGGGGGCCACACTGTGCTCCCGCACAGGCTAGTTCGCAGTGCGCGATGTCTCTGTAGCGAGAGCACGGCTTCTCCTACCTCGATTCTGGCCGCAGGGTAAGTGGTCTGCTTATCCAAGGCCGTATCCACAGCAAGAGTGGTGCTCGCACTAAAACCTAAGCCACAACGAGTCTATCCATTTGCAAAGATCTTTAGGTTTCCCAAGCGGCCGTTGTGCCATTTTCTAACCAAATGGTTGACTTTTTTTTTTTTTACCACCATCTGTGGTGACATTTTCTTTGTTTGAGAATATTCTTTCCTACTGGACACAAAATCCTCAGCCTTGACAGAGACACAGGCCAGCCAACCCGTCACCTTGCCCCTCTCTCCGTCTTGGCTGTGGGGGTGACTAGGTGGGCCTGGACACACTCACCTGGTCCTGTAGGAACAGCTGGTTGGCCATCTGCACGATCTGGTCCACGTGGATGATGCCCCCAATGCTGTTCATCTCCGTGTCTGAGAGCAGCGTCAGCACCATGATGGCCTCCACCAGCAGCTGCCGGTACTCGGGCTGCGGCACGCGGTTCAGCACCGACTCAACGTGCACGGCGAACTTGATCTCCTGTGGGGTCATCTGTCAAAGGGACCGGCAGGGGGGCAGGAGTGAGCTGAGGCCAGACAGCCCTGTGACCAACGTTGACCGTAGCACCCCCTGGGCCCAGGGCTCAGCTCCAAAATGCTGCCTCCTTTCTGGCCACATTGATTCCACCAGCTGGAACCCTCTGGAGCAGGAGGCCAGGAACCCTGCTGTGCGGGTGAGTTGGCCTTGTCCTAGCTTGATGAACCTACCCCCACTGGACTGGGCCGTCCAGGGGGCAGGGCCCTTTTCTTATTCCTCTTGCTTCTTGGTCACTCCTTGTGCCATAAAGCATGGTGTCTCGGGTGGGACAGGAACTAAAAACTCAATTTGTAAAAGAATGAATCGGAAGAAGGAAACCTGGAAAGCGTTTTCGGTGGAGGGGGCCGAAGGGGACTGCGTGAGTGCCCAACAAGGGTGGCGGGCAGCTTTGCTCTTTTCTCTTAATAGCACTTTAAACAGCAAATGTATAGATCTTGGCGGTCAGAAATGCTATTTCTGTGAGGACAAAGAAAAGGTGATGCCGATAAATGCGGGAAAGAGCAAAACTGGAAGGTGAAGTGCCTCAAGAGATGGACTTACAAAAGGCCTGTGTGGACGTAGCACACTTGAAAGAAGCGGGAGTGTTAGGAGACGGTGAAAGAAAGCCCTGGGTGGGGAGGGGGGAACCGTGGGGGGTGGGGGGGTAGGGGTGGGGGACGGGGTTTCTCATCATACCTCTCTTGTCGTTGAGGACGGGAGCACATAACCGTCGATGGACAGACCATGGCACTGGAGACAGAACACACACCGCACAGTTCAGATTCCAGGAGCCGATTAGTAAGTGTGCACACACGTTCGCACACACCCAAGTCACTCTGCCCTGGAAACCTACATGGGGGCTGAACACGCCAGACTGTCAGTTATTTTTAGAGAGCTTGTTCTCACTGCCCACAGGCTGTTTTCGATGGAGCGGTTCTAGGGAACCAGCAGGCATCTTTCAGATCCTGTGTGAACGATGCCCCAGGGAGCCGCGGGGTCCTCCTCTGTGGCAGCTCCGCCTTTCACTTGGCAACCAGGCCCTGGCGGCTGCGAGGCACCCTTTGGGGCCACAGAAAGGGATATTTTCACGGCTCCTGCTGGTGAAGTGATACTTCTGTGCCTTTGCAGGCATCTATTTTTGAGATTTCTATAATAAGCACCAATCACAAAAGACTTGAGCACATGCACAGACATGCACACGCACACCCATGTATATAAATATCAAGCGCCGGCTCAACGCAAAATGCGGCTTTTTCATAATAAGAGTGTCTTGGTATTGAACTAGTGGAAGTCTGGATGGAAGCGTCTGATGCCCCAGGAAGAGTGGGGAGATTTTCTGGGAAGTCTGTTCTCCTCTCACTGGCTACCTTCTCAGTCCCGGTGCGCTGGCGGGCCGAGGACAGAGTGGCAGCAGTGGCCATACCTTCTGACCGCAGGTAGAAAAAGGAGAAGCAGAGGCTTCTGCGGGATCTGAGGGCTCTGCTCCCATGTGAGGACCCGCTGCACAAGGACAGGGACCATTCTGACCTCCCCATGCCCAGTTGCATGAAGACCTCGCTCTCCACAGAGCAGAGAGGCTAAGGCTCCTTAACGGACCACTGGCCCCTGCCACCGGAGTACAGCCGCTGCGAGGTGCTATGCCTTTGGGAAGGGGGTTGTAGCGTGTGCTCATTTGGGATTACTTTCCTCTCCTACTGTGAAATGAATGAGCTAACAAAAATAGTTTTAAGAAAAAACTGGTCCTGCCCATGGTTCTTAATTTGCACGGAAGCCTTAAACTGAGGCAGACTGTGTGCAAGGAAGGATGTGCGTTGGGGCTGGTGCGGCAGGGAGACGGAACGTGGGTGCGGACAGCAGAGGGGCACGGCTTCCCCGCTGACCCCCGGCACTCAGGCCCTCCTGCATTAGGGTGTGTGTGGTGCAGTCTGGGGCTCCACCGTACGGCCGTCTCTGACGGCCTCTGCAGACATTTCCACGTCCCCAGACAGCCGGGAAATGCAGCCCTGATGGCCACAGAGTGGGCAGCCAGCTAAGGGGAGTGGGTCTGGGGTCCCCCCATCCTCTAGGTGGAGAGGCAAAGGTGGCCCCAGGTACGTTGGGGTTTGGGGTGACTCAAGGCACCCGGGAGCGGACACGGTGCCCTGCAGACAGGGGGTGCTCGATCGTGTCGCTGAACGGTGGGGACACCACACCCACTGGAACAGGCAGGAGGCTAGAGCCTGCGGGGGCGGGGGGGCGGGCGTTCCAGGCCCTCTACGTCACAGTGTTTTCAGCCAAAGCCTTCCCTGGTTTTTGTCTATCTTCTGACATTTCTGTGTTCCTAAAATATGTCAAAGGTGGTCCCCTAACACTCGGGCTGCCACCTTATCTAACTTGCTGCGGTTCCAGCCGGCGGTTCTGAACCGGGATGATTTGCTGCGCGTCCCAGGGACATCTGGCAATGTCCAGGGATATCTGTGCTTGTCACAGCTGGGGGTGGGGGTGCCACTGACATCTAGCGGGTAGAGGCTGGGGATGTCACCGAGCATCCTGCATACACGGGACCCCCCCCCCCCAACAAAAAAAAGAATTGCCCCGCCCCAAATGTCAGAGGTGGAGAGACCCTGCTCTAGGCTGGGACTCCCCAAGCTCGGGGACTGGCTACCTGATCCCTGCAGGTGCTGCCATGCCTCGCGACGCAATTAACGGGGATGGTTCATTCCCCTGGGAGTGTCCGTCCCCCAGCAACAAGGCCAGTGGAACGCAGCACAGCGGCTAAGCTTACCTTCTGAAGGATCTTCCACACCTTCTGGTAGAATCCCACGGGGACCCTGTTGATGGCTCCATCCAGCCTCCTCCTGCGTAGCCACTGGCCCTGCCGCTCCCCCCAGCCGATGTGATGCCCGCCAGAGTCTGACGATGATGTGCCAGTGGGCGAGGATGGGGTGCTGGATCTCTGCAAGACAGACAACACACGGCCTTCAGAAACCTCGGAGCCGGCAGCCGCAGGGACCGCTGGCCATCAAGAGGGATGACTCTGTGACCTAGTCAGACTACCAGACCACGTGTCCAGAAAGGAACAAAGTTCCTTAATTTGACTTGTGCGTTTCTTGAAGCCGGATGGATTCTTTCCTGTACCGGTTTGGTTATGGGTCTCCTGTGTATTCTTTCTAGCCCTCAAGAGGTAGCACGGCAGCAAAGGACCTTGACCTGACAGGGAGGCTGAGCAGGTAAGAGTGAGGGCTCTGGGGTCAGTCTGTGAATCCCAACTCGCCATACCTACGTCAATCCTGAACACTAGCTCCGGGCCTCGGCTTCATCTGCACAATGGGTCACGGTCGGACCTGCTTCAGGGAGCTGTGAGCACTCACTGAATACAGACGCAGAAAACCCCGAGAGCACACCTGGCTTGTGGTAAGTGCTCACAGGAGTCAGCTGTTACCACCGAGGCCCTCTGGCACTGCTGTAGGAGGGCTCAGAGAGAGAGAGAGAAAGAGAGAGGGGGGCGGGGGCCCTCTCAGAGTAGGTGAACCTCTTAGAGGTGCCATGACCCAGGGGCATAAATGCCCTGATGCCCACTTCTGCAGTGCCACAGGGAAGCGGTGGTCACCTCCCTGTACTCTAGGTGCCACAGAGAAGGTAACATAATATGGGGGCAGGCGAGAGGGAATGTTCTGGAACGAAAGACGAAAAGTAAAGGCAGGGAATCTGGCCCTTTGGCTCGCTTTCTATTCTGCCTGTTCTCAGCTCGGGGCCGGCTGCTCCCTGGGGCCGGTGGTGGCCTCCAAGTCAGAACACACGCTTTACTGAAGCGGAGGGAGAGGGCGTCCTCCTGTTCCCAGCCCCCAAGCCCAAGGCCGGACTCACTCTGGCCTCCGGGAGGGAAGAGCTGGGGCAGGGCCAGCAGGCCCGCCCACGATGCAGATGCAGCTCAGAGAGGCTCCCCGTGGGGGCCTGGACCGGGGCCTGGAAGCGGAGCTGGCTCAGCGTGGGGGCGAGGCCGTGCCGCAAGCCTCCCTGTGGCTGCGCCCGCGGCCTGCTTTCCGCCGGAGGACGGCTTCTAACCCGTCCATCTACGGGGCGGGAAAGGGATAACCCTCGTCCTTACACATCGTGTTCCGGACTACCTGGCACTTTTATTGCTCAAGGCATGTCAAACTTCAAGGTTTAAAAATGAAATCCAAATGGTAAGCGTGCCAGCAGGGCAGGAGGCAGGAGTTTTCCCTATGTGCTCATTTGGACTTCATCGGATCTTATTTTGAAGAGGCTGTTAGGCTGGGTTATTCCATTGGGCTCATTACTGCCACTTAAATACGGCAACAATTAGATACAAATAAAAGTAATTACAGCCGCACTCATCAATGACTCAGCTGGTTTTCTCCTAGTTTCAAGAGGAAGATTAAGACTCACTTCTGCAATTAGAATATTTCCTAGTCCTCCACTTGATCTGGGGCCTCAAGCCAAGCCGGGGCATTAGGAGTACAAGGTGCTAATCACTCAGCAGGTGCAGGCGGTGGCTCACCGTCAGAGCTCCAAAGAAAGGCACAGAACCAATGCCTCAAAGGTCCCAGAAGCTCCTGGGCCAACAAAGCTCAATTCGAGAACTTCGTGGCTTTCCTTCTAGACTCTCTTCAGAACGACAGTCAAATGAAAACACTTAAACCTGTTCAAATCTTTGGGAGTTAGGGACGAGGTAGGTGCACGAGAAGGGCAACAACAGCATTCAGACACCACAACACGAGGAGGCGGTGAGGACAACAGGCGGGGTGCGTGGTTTACCGCAGACTTGGAGGAATGTGCACTGCTGGCCACGGCCTGGCTCACAGAAAAGAGCTACAAAACAAAGAGAGTCCACTCAGTCATGGGCAGTGACACGAAAGGACACACACAGAGAGGAGGAACGCACAAGGCATGGAAAGCACCCCGCGCAAAGAAGGTGCACGGGATGCGGGCGCACAAGTCTCACTCACCATCTAGGCCGAGGGCGCCAGGCGCCGGCCAGCGCGGAGCTCTGGGCCGTGCAACGGCGAACTTGGGAAAGGCTCTTTCTCAGACTATGAAATGTCACCCATCCTGGTCATATGTGGATGTGCCTCGCCAAGGTAGGGCACATTTTATTTTCCACAGTCATAGCCACAAACTGCTAAGCTTTTATGTGAAGAGTTTGAAAAGCTGCAGAGACCAATAAAATACCTACCCGTGACCAGCCATTTAGCATCTGGCACCTACTGCCATCCAATAGATATTTGTTACATGAACAAACACGATCAGGCGGATGACCTTTGGCCAAACAGGCATTTCTTCATCTAAAAACCCCCTGAGCTTGCAGGGGGCAGGGCCTGCGCCCAAACCGTGCATCCATGGTGTTCTCGCAAAAGCGAAGAGAAATTTAAAATGCCAAGGCACCTATACAATTTTGGACCGAGACCGTATTTCCTTGATATAAGTGGCCCAAAATAAAACTGGCACTGGCTGAATCTAAGCCTACCAAAGTAGATCATTTTGTCCCCATAATATGTAAGGATGGTATTAAATGGAGGCAGAAGGAACCGCCCACATCCCCCCACAGTGAGCCACTGCCGGGATATGGTGCCACCGAGTGGCTAGCAAAGGGAGGTGTTCGGAAATGGAGCAAAATTAGCCTGGAAGACGACACACAGAAGCTGCATGTCACTGTATGACTCCTCTACGCTCTCTCAGTCACACACGTTAAATCGTCAGGAATGCGCTTCCGACTTTCTGGAGGGACGAGGAGGAAGCACGTCCCAGGGGTGATATGAAAGAGTGGTATCCTCACACTGTTTTCCTTGCAGGGTTAAATTCCCCCAGGCAACCTGCAGACAGGGACAACAGTATTCTTTCTATTCATATACTCGATGACCACATTTTACCTTTCCCTATTTACTTCCCTTTTTTTGAACAGAAACTCCTGCCGAGGCAGAGCCCAGAACCATCTCTTTCACAGAGCATCCTATAAAACCCAAGAGCTTGATAAATGGACTTTTTTAAAGGCATGGGGCAAGGCCGTTTCCCCTGCTCTCAAGTCCGGCACTCTGCCTGTCCCCAGGGCTGCCCGCCGCAGTCCACAGAGTCACCTCCGCTCAAGCCCATTGGACGGGCAAAACCATTCTCCACGCAATCGCTCTCCGTATTCCCAGCCTCGCTTTCCGCATGCAAGCCAGAAAGGACACGAAACACACACGTGAAGGACAGAACAAGACAGAGGTTTCACCTGTTCATCAGCACTAAATCGCCTAGTCATCTGAAAGTAAAAATACAGCAAGAAGTAAACACAAGCCACTTTCGAACCAAGGATGCCCTACCTCTTCTATCACCCTCTGGAAAATCCAGGGAAGTGCTGGCCCAACTGCTGGGTGTGACCCATTAGCACCCCGTGGACTCCATCTAGCGAGTCACCACCATTTGAAACGGAGAGGAGAACCTGAGTCCGTTTCTCACTCAGGTCATGGTCAGAAGGAAGCTCTCCTCCCCTCTGTACATCGGTCAAGTCCTAGCACCTGGGAACCTGGCACGCTAGGACTAAAAAGCTGCTGCCTTGCAGTCCTGTGGGGTCAGTTCAGAAGGAATTTACTGTGAAATAAAAAGCGAACAAAGAAAAGAGACACCTGTAGATGGTGGCAAATACAGGTATCATGAGCATTCCATCTTCTTTCTACATTCCTCTCGCCATTTGGCGTGAAGGACACATTTGACGGAGAGGTGATTCAGTTACGTTTTGCGCAACTCTACTTTTGGGATAGCTGCGGCCCACCACCGAGAAGCGTGGTTCTGGGCAACAGAGACAAACGTGGGTAAGGATGTTCTCTGGAATGTTCACATAATTTTTCGCTATCTGGGTAGAGTGTGTTCAGATTTCAGGACAGAGGGGACCTCACATCCTCTGCGAAGAGCAGGCCGCACCCTGCATGCCCTGGGGTTCTATCACTTTCTGAGGTGAGTCCAGGTATGAAAACCACTTCTTTCCCGGCACCGCCACCGAGAGTTCCGTCTTACCTGTTTCATCTCGCTCCTCAGCCTGTTAATGCCACTCCTCTCGGTTTTGGTGACTCCCGTGTGTCCCACCTCATGGATGGAGATGGCAGGGCTGGATGTGGAGGAATGGATGGGTCGCACTGGAGGGGAAACGCACAGGGCTCTTAGATACTATTAGCAGCCCCCGCCCCGGGGGAGGAATGCGTGCGATGTGCGCATTTTTATCCACATCTGCCCCACGTGCTTACAAACTCTATTAGAAGAGAGCCTCGTCGGCCCTGACCAGTGCTCTGTCTCTAGCACTTGGAACAGCACCTGCCACACAGCACGGGCTCCGCAGGCGTCCAGCGAATGGGTGAGAGAGTGACCATCGCTTGAGCAGCACGCAAAAAAACCAGAGCGGCCATAAAACCCTTTAACGAATTGTTTTTAAAAAATAATTTACTCTCCAAAAGCACACCTTCCTTGTAAAAAATGGAGACCACTCAAATAAGGGACCTTGGGACTGGAGAGGGAAGTCCCAGGAGAACAAGCGGCCCCAGGGCCCCGAGTGGAGAAGAACCCATGCGCTCCCGCCATCCCCTCACTTCCAACCCGCTCTAGCGGCCTCCGGACTCAGGTCTGTCTACGTCCTGCCCCTCCCCGCTAACCGGCTCTCTGTGCTTCGGTCCCAGCTATCGTTCGAAAAGGCAAGTGTGATCACATCACTGCACGCCTGGAATCCTTCTAGGCCTAGCTCTGTCTTCAGGATAAAGCCTGCCCGACCTGAGTCCCACCTACCCCTCGCAGCTCCACACTCCTAGCCAGGTACATGGTGCCGGGCATTTGTATGTGCTGCTGCCTCCCATCCCACCTGCTCCCCTCTGCCAGGCGCACCTTCTCCTTCTGCAAACCCAGCTCAAAGG
This sequence comes from Prionailurus bengalensis, assembly GCF_016509475.1. Classification (NCBI taxonomy): domain Eukaryota; kingdom Metazoa; phylum Chordata; class Mammalia; order Carnivora; family Felidae; genus Prionailurus; species Prionailurus bengalensis. The sequence goes on from NC_057361.1 coordinate 15,255,783, forward strand.
CCACTTCCTAGAGCAGCTCCCCTGGGTGCCCAGCCTTCCCACCCAGCCCTCAATGAAGCTATGGGAGTAGAGGGCACCGCCTAGGAGACTGGCGACAAATAAGGAGCCAGGGGACACCAACATTTAAAGGACAGCAGGGAGGAAGGGAGTCGCAGAAGAATCCCAAAGATTAGCTGGAGAGCGAGGAAGGACACCAGGAAAGTGGAAACCAGAAGCGAAAGGGGTCTGAGGAGCTACAGTAGGGCCAATGTAGGGTGGGCAGTGGCTGGAAAGATCTCTGACATCTCAGAATTTAAAAAAAATTCTAAGACTATTTGAGTTTCCTAACTTATAAAAACTGAACAATGACAGAAGACAATAAAATGATGTTATGTGTAAGACGGACCTCTTCTGGCCTTGCTTGCAACCAGACATATTTATAGCTTTCTAGTGACACTAGTCTCTTCTCAATTTTGTAAGCATCTACAGCTTTATAATAACAAATTTTCAGTAATTATCTGCATCAAACCATGTATATGATTTTGATGAACAGAACACATAAAATATTTATCTCGCATATTTACGTTTCAAGGACTGTGCATTTGAAAGAACTGGAAATTACTTTTGGAAAAGGATCTCGAGCGCTCCTCCTTCAGGAAAGGAGAAAAGCGACCAAAACATGTCTGATTGCATGATGCCGCCGCCTTTGTTTGCTGGCTGGTGTGCGCTCTGGGGAAAAAATACGAAGTACCCAATGTCCTTCTCATTAAATAAAAAGAATGACAGCCTGCACGGCGTTTCTTTGGCGTGATGAAATAAATCTGCCAATGTGTCTGCAAATCATTTTGCTTTATTAGGAGGAGAGATGATAATTGCTTCAATTATAATTAGGGAGCATTTGAGAACAAAATTCCACCAGGACTTGGGCGATTCTACTTCCTAGCACAGCAAAGAAGGTTCTGGTACAGATCAAAACTCAGTGAACAAGATGGAGTGAAGCTCAGTCTCTCAGCACGAAGGTGCTGACAGCATGTGGAGGACCCCGCGCCCCTGAAGGGTAACGGGAGTGTGGCCGAGAGTGCTTCTACCCAAGCCAAAGGTGGGGCACGCAGGAGCTGGGAAAAGACAGCCCTTCCACCCCTACACCCTGCTCACCTCATCCCTCCTCACACCCGTGCACAGGGGCCAGCGGAAGGAGGGAGGGCGCAGGCCAGAGCGCAGAGGGGTGCACACCACACCCACGTGCGATGGCAACGCTCTCAGCAAGCCTACGAGGGGTCACAAAGGCCTAGGAGCCCCAATCTTGAACCCAGGGACCGTCCATCTCCCTAAAGCAGGAAGCCTACCCTCGTCTATGCCGTCCACAGTGGCGGTTGTAGGCAACCCTGGGCACACCAGTCGGCCCCCTGTGCCGCTGTCCCCGGAGGTGAACTGAGCATTCACTTACCGCTTCTTTCAACGCCAAATTCTTTTCCACTCAGAATATGGTGCAGAAGGTTTTTCATGTCAAAAGGGCTGAGGTTCATCAAACTTTCAGAAGCTTCTTCTCCTACAAACAAACATAAACGTCTCTGACATCGGGCTGGTGGCGCAGAGTCGGGTGGGCCTTGAAGAGGGGGTAGCAAAGGATGCTGTAGCAGGCCTCCCTGCTCGGGGTGACCTCACCACTGTTTCAGGGCCGAAGCGTGCCACTCCTCGGTGATGCTAAACGCTGCGGTTTCAATTGTGTCTTTACTTAACACTCAGACACATCCTTTTTTACCCTGTGATGGTTCCCAATGTTGGAATGCATCTCGTAGTCGATTTACACTTTTAAATTGGTAGGATTTCTCCCAACAGAGGCATTATGAGATGCGGGATGACATCCCACCACAAGGAGACACAGTAAGGGACTTAGCTGGCCGGAGCAGGGCACAAGATTCTAGTACCTCCTTCTCCCTGACATATGAAATTCAACAAGGTGCGCTGGCTGGCCTGGTGGAAGTTACATCTAAATGAGAGAACCTGGTAAAGCATGAGCACACACAAAGGCCTGGAAGCCCCGGTTCCAGGATACTTGGGCAGGCTCCCCCTAGGGGCGGGGAGGGAGGTGCAGGAACCCCCCCCCCCCCGCCCCCCGAGTCCACCTGCGTACATTGTACCTGAGCAGTTGAGGCTCCGTGCCAGCTCCGTGGCCATCACCTGAATGATCAGTCCAATCCGCAGTCTGAGCATCTCCACGAAGAGGCTGGGCTGCGCCCTGACGTACATGGCCAGGTAAACCACAATCTCCTGACGCAGACACACGTGGAGACAGTGTTTCAGAGACTGGCTGCTGGAGAAGAGGCCCCTGTGCCTGGAAGGCAGCTGTGGCCCTGCCCCTCCCCGGCTCGCTGACCTGTGTGAGGACGGCGATGCTGATGTCCTGCCCGCTGGCTTCGTAGATGAGCTTTGTGAGCTCCTCGGGGGGCAGGGGCCTAGGAAGAAGCATCAGGACGTGAACATCATGAAAGGTGCCCAGGAGCGGTGCCTCCTCGCCCTCCATGGAAGAGCCTTATTTTCCTGCTGGAAGCTCCTGAGTGACAGTGTTTTTAAAAAGACCCTCTTCCAACATGGTGGCTGGCACTGATGCTTTCCGCACAGTCCCCCACAAACCTCAGGCCCCCCCCCAGGCTGAAGACTTACGCAGAGATGGTCTTCTCCCGGGGCTCTGGTGGCAGGCCCACTGTGAGCTGCTTCTGGTGCGACAGCAGGTCCGTGCAGGCCTACTCATTTAGAGAAAAGGGTGAGGGCCACGGCGACAGCAGGAGGGGAGGGGGAGAGCGGGGGTGGGGTGGGGTGGAGATTAGCAAGGCCAGCAGGGAAGGGTCACTCCCAACAGAATCAGAAATTTACCTTTACAAACTTTATGACCCATGGTGTCCTTTATTCGAAAATTCATATACAGACCCCATACTGAACAACCTAGGCAGGGCTGGGTCCCTGTGATCTTTGTGGCCTGGGCCGGGCTCTGCAGGGCCCATTGGGGTATTTAATGCCCATCCACTGTAGCAAACACATTGGATCCCCGGATATCCTACAAGGGAGATGAGCTGTCACGAGTCCTAAGATACCAACGTTAAGGGTTAATGAGCATATTACAGTCTTAGCTTGCCAGTTTCTCCATTACTCACATAAAACAAATACCATCATCTTACCATAACACTGAACTCTAAGGTCTTAGAAAGCAGTTCTGGATTTTGCAGGGCCTCGGGGCTAAAACGGTAATGATGATTATACTGCAGATGTGCAGAAATAAGAACGCTCTGTTTAAGGGTGCCAGGCCACAGAGCATTTTCATTTGATTTCTTGGTAAACCTCTTTCTGCAGCTACAAAGGAACAACACTAATCAACTTGAATCTCATTTCCTCTGCTTGTCTTCCAAGAGCAGTGGGAGGTCAGGAGAGGAGGGCCTGTGCCATCCACGTATGAGATAACTGGTTTCCTTTACAAATAAGAGGTGCTTGCCTCCAGCTTTCCTAACACAAAGAGGGCATGGGTCTACAAAGAACAAACGGACTGCCCCAGTGCACTTGCTCTGACCTCTGCCAGGACCTCCACTTTCTTCCGGAGCAGGCCAGAGATGTAGCGAATCAAACCCCACTCCTGGTTCAAGCCAGCTTTCCCATAGAGCTCGCTGAGGAGGTTGTGAACGGTGACCCCGTGCTGTCCGGAGAGATTTGTGTCCCAGCTGGGGCCCCTGTCAAGAGAGAGAGAAAATCCCAGAAGTATGACCTGGAATGCTTAAAGGCTGGATTCACTTGGCAGGGAGGAAAATGAATCACTGTACATTCTGCCAAACTTTGGGGGCCTCCCCGTGCCTCTGAGTCTCACCAAGAGGGCTCCATCCTACCAAAGCACCCCTTCTATTTGAAACAGAAGCCTAACATAAACAGGGAGATCCTGGCCTCACTCAAGCCTTCTCGTCCTGAGAGGCCAGAGCTGGTGGGTAGAGGAGGAGACAGAAGTCGGCTCATGGTGATCCTGGGTTTTGTGGGTGAATATAATCATGACCTGCTTTGCTGGAAGTCCAGGAAAACGACAACAAAGAGTCCGGGAGCGTGGAGAAGGCTCGAGCTGGTGAAGACCATAAACTTACTTTATTACATACAGAATGTACAGAATGTCTGCTTGGTCCTGTAGGTTTGAACAATCTTTCAGCTGCTCAACCAGCTTGTCACAGTCCACATCACCATGGTCATCTCTGGGCCACTGGAAGTCGTCTTCGGGGGCCTGGCCATACAAAAGCCAAACAGCGAGGGAGAGGGGCTGAGCATGTGAACTTTCAGAAGACCAGGAAGTGACACACCAACCGGGTCTTGAAACTGTCACTGCTGTGCTCCAGGTTTCAGTGACTCTTCCGTAGCTTTTTATTTATATGCTTTACTATTTCTGATCAGCGAATCATTGGGTTAGTCAATGTCTGAAGAGCCCAGACGGAACAGATGAAGATATGTGTATTTATGCAACGTTCAAAAACGGGTTAAAACGAAGCCCTGGTGTTTGAACTCAGGCCGGCAGTTACCAGCGGAGTGGAGGGAGGAAGCAATTGGGAGGGCACAGGGGGCAGCTGTTTCCACCGGTCCCCCGGTTCTAGCCTTTACGCCTTTCTCTGTATGCTGTACTGCAATAAAGATCTTTTTGAAAGCAAAACACAAAAAATATGTAAGTTTTAGACAACCTCCAATTGAAGTCAGGTTAAAATATTCTTCAGTAGACACTGAATCTTTCTATTCACGTAGGATAAAATCATAGACAAACTCCTAGATAAAACGAATTATAGGAATCAGTGGGAACACCCTGACATTTTATTCTCCTCAGGGATCTTTTTACTTACTTCCTCTAGTGAGACAGATTCTGATGCTGGGCAGAAAGGCAGTAGCCTTTTCCTACATGCAAAGTATCAAGGTTTGCATCAAATGCATTGTGGATACTAACAAGAGGCAGATCGCAGACAACCAAGAGCGGGTTCTCACTGAAACCCAGAACTTTTAATCCCAAAGGTCCCGGACATCAAAAAATGTTCACTTTTGAGTTCAACCCCGTAAAAGAGTTCTTGGGAGCAACACCAACATCGAAAAACATTACACTAAAACAAAACCAGACAAAAGTGATTCTAAATACTTTACCTTGTTTAGGAGTGGCTGAGGAGAATCAACAAGATTTAGTGATTTACGGTGGGTACTTAGAACTTTAGTTGGCAAAGTCATGGGAACAACTGGAAAACAAAAGAATAAAGAAAGCCCTTCTGAGGAGGAGGAAGGATAAGATACTTCTTTTGAGCGTTACGGCGACTACTCCTTACCCAATACAAACCGACTAAAGGAACGATTACTTATTTAAATTAATTTCAGCAAGAATTTACCAGGTAGCCACATCATGTGCTAGACCTGGGAACGAGAGGTGAGCAGGACATCGATCTCGCTTCTCCCTCCTGGAACTGAGGGAAACGACATAGCATCTGAGGACTGGAAGGGGCCTTAGAACTGATGGAGGCCGACCTTTGTCCTTCGGATGAGGAAGATGGGAACGACAGAAGGAAGAGCATGTGTTCGGGGTCACTGGCCTTCTCCTCATTAAGGTGTCGGCTTCCAGAAGTCCAGTGTGCATTTCACTTCGCCAACGCCAGGTGTTACCACTGCTGGTGTTTAACCACCTTTGGATGCTATCATTACCAGTTATTGATTCACCAAACCATCTGCGTCTTCCAGGCTAGGTCATATCATCTTGGGAAAAGAGGAAGTTTTCAACAGAGAGAGGGGGCATATTTATAAGGCAACTTACACACCTCCAGTTTACGCTAGTAAATTAAACACACATTTTACTTCCTCTCAACCGACCACTAACACTGTAGAAAATGATTTTTTTTTTAAAGACAAATCCTCAAGAATAGGGGAAAGCAGGGGTGACAAGACAGTAGTAATGGCATTTTGGAAGTGGGGAAGCTGACGGATGAAAGATAACTGACTTAGCAGACAGAAAGCAAAGGACAACCAGAGCCCAAGCCTGCAGTGGGAAAAACCAACGGTCAGATTTGTATCAGAGAATCCTCAGAAGTCTCTCCTGCTGCACTAAAGACCTCTGAAACTGGGCTCCAGAAAGGGTGTCCAAACATAAGGAAGACTGCGGAGAAGCGGTGTAAGAAGCAGGGAGCTCCTTAGATCCCTTCCTCAAATCCAGACAGCTGGGCAACTGCCGTGCTCACCCCGACAGAAGACTAGAGGGTCTCTGTGAAGAGGGTAAAAGCTGCAGGTGGGGTATGTGGCACACCTAAAGGACGTGCACAGTCCTGAGGTGGAATAAGTGACTATATAGCTCCCAGCAACCGGACCCTAACGTGTCAAAAAGGAGACTGAAAAAGAGATGGTAGGGTGTCTCTGGGAGATCTCCCCAGCCCGCACCCGTTAATCCCACAGGCTCCACCTACACGCTTAGAGACTGTCAAGCACGAGCAGGTAACCAAGAAACACCCAACACTGGAGGAAAGACTCTAGTGTGGAAGACAGAAGCCAAAACAGGAAAAATTGACTTGGGGGACCTGAAAAACGTTTGGGGAGAAGAAAACGTGAAAACAAAACCAAAAAGTCCTGCTGTTAATATTCTTAGAGTAATAAGAAATTAAATTGCATGCACGAAGCAAGAATGGGTGCAAATCAGAGAAGAGAGATTTAAAACCTGATAGCAAAAGTGAAAAAACTCAATCGAGGGGGTGGAACATAAAGTTGAAGCAACTGCCCTCAGAAGAGAGCACAAGCCAGAGAACCGGAAGACAGAAGAGAAACGCTAAAGACTTCTCTGAGAGGGCAACAGTGGATTCACAGGTGCTAGAGAGAACAGAGAAAATGTAAGGAAGGAAGCGAGTCAAGACATTTTTCAGAAAAACTTTACAGGACTGAAAAAAAAAAATTCCCAGGGTTGAAAGGGCCCACTGAGCCTCCAACACAGGGGATGAAAATATACCCAGATCGAGGCACATCCCTGAAATTTCACAACCTGGGAACAGAGAAGATCCTAAAAAAAATTTCCAAGAGAAAAACAATTCATATTTGAAGGATCAAACACCAGAACAGGATTAGATTTCTCAAAAGCAAGCCTGAAAGCAAAAAGACAGTGAAGCGATGATTTCAAAATTCTGATGAAAAATGTATTTTCAACCTAGAATTCTATAACCGAACTCTCAAATGGATATACAGAATATCTGTAGGTATTTTCAGACTTGCCAAGCCTTGACAGTTCTCTCAACCGAGCACCGTTTCTCGGGAAACTACTAGATATCTTCCACCAGAGTAAGAGAGTAAGCTAAGAAAAAGGAAAAGTAGAGATATAGAAAGCAGGAGAGCCAACCCAGGAGACAAGGAAGTCTCAAGGGACTCTCCGGGATGCTGGCGAAGGAAGATCCCAGGATAAAATCGACATCCCAGACATGGAGGGCACCCAGGCAAACGGGGCAGGGAGCTTCCGAAACCAGCAGGCTGAGGGCTGCCACCACCGTGCCTGCCCCCTGTACCGTTTTAAAACTTGGCGAAGCTATTCTAGAATGTGTTCCACCAAAGGAAGAAATCAAGAAGAACATGTCAAACTCAGGAAACAGGGAGGCCAACTGAAGAGATAAGCAAAGGAGATTCCAAAGATTATAGTAAAGAGAAGTCCTAGGATGCCAGGTGTGCAAAAGGCCTAGAGCACAACCAAGCAGACGGAGGAGACTTGTGGGCTCTACGAAAAGTAGTCCAACTGAGAGACTCATGGATATGACTGGCCTTGTGAAAATTTGTATTGTGGGCCACTGGGGGCAAAGCAAATGAAAGAGAGCAACTTTGAATAAAGTTAATAGTATTCGTGACTTCTAAAGTTAGTGGTACGAACTTTAGAAAAAATAAAAACTGTAATATGGTCACAATATACTATACAGCTCAGTTGAGAATACTTGCATACATACGGTAATATGAAGAGCGAATACCGATTAAACTTGAATACAACTGCCATCACTAGGTTATGGGAAGCGAAGCGTAAGAGTGGTGATTTAAGACAGCTACATCCTCATCCACAGAAGAGGAAGCCAACACATACTGAATAAAAGTCGACACATCAAAAGATTGCACGATACACACATTGTTTTAGAAAAAGAGACATGTAAATGCCAGAAGAAACAGCTAACAGTGGAAAGTGGTCGCCTCTAAGCAGAAGGACTGGGTCAACGAGGAGGAGGCAGGAAATCTCTGCATTTTGTGGTTTTTTAGAATTCTCTGACTTCTAAATTATGCTCATGTATTACTTTGAGAAGTTATTTCAACAGGCAGAAAAGAGTTTTAATAACGCACATGGAATTTCCAAACCCTTTGCTTTTGCCATCACGGAAAGTATATCCCGAGTGGAGTGGATGGCACTGAAAACATGGCTGTCTTCTGTCTTCTTAGAAAGAGGGGGCAGATAGCACTTGGAGGACGTGCTTTGGAGGAGGTGGTTGATATACTGGTCAAGTTCATCCTCGCTTTCTGTAACTGGACAGGCAAGAGAAAGAGCCAGTGAAAAGAAGCTGCAGAAATATTCTAAATGTGTAACAGTGATATAACATGCAGCGCTGAGTAGATTTAGTGGGAGACAACATTCGGCTATAGATACTTGCACCCCCACTCCCAGAGGGTAACGAAATTTACAAGGATAATTGTATGTATTGATAAAGTTATCGTCTGGAAACACCTCATCCTAGGAGAAGAAAATGCAGGTCAAGACAGATACGCATCATACCAAGATGAACTGAATATGTAACAAAACCTGAGGGCCAGCGGCTAAACATCTGAACTTTTTGTTTTGCCATGAGTGAGCTAAGCATTAGGGAGTGCCCAGCCCCCATAACCACAGGTCATTTCAACCCAAAACCTTGTTTAATTTGAAAAATGTTACGTACATAGGATTTCATCACTCAAACCCAACCAAACCTACAAACCTAGATCACTCTACCATTCCTTTGAAAATTCAAGCAGGGGGTTTCTGTCTTTAGAACGTATTTTGTGAAAAATCCTCATTCCTGAGACTCTTTGTCCCTCTAGGTTAAAAAAAAAAGCCCCACTTCTGCAGGTTAGGTTTTTAAACCGCATTTTACTCATTTTAATACACGCGAGTTTCTAAAGCCTCTTTTTTGTTATGTTAACGACCAATCATTTTCTGTGCTTGAGTCTCAGGGCAATTTTCTCACAATGCCACGGTTTAAATATTCAACGAACCACCTGCAAGGGCATTTCAAGCCATACCTTGATTATAGGTATCTTCCAAATATCCTCCCAAGTCGGAATCAGGACTGAAGCTCCCTTCGCTGTCATCATTAAACAACTTCTCATCACAGTCTGGATCCAGGAAGGTCAGATATGTGTAGAAAGACGTGGTAAGAAATTCCGAAAGGCTCCCTAATTTTACTCTGCCAGCCAAGGAGAGACTATGTTAGACATACAGGTGTATGTGGACAGACTTCCACTATGAATCACGGAGAAACGTTTCAACAACCAGATGGTGCTTCTGCCAGAATCGATAAATACATCACTCTGCAGATTGCCCCACATAAGTAGTCAGCCAAGAAATTAAAACGAAAATTCAATACCAAGTATAAAGTGGGAGCACGTAGCATATTAAAAGCCAAAATGAATCATGCTGATTTCTTACTCCCAAACCCAACACAAACAGAAGTCTATCTTACTGAACCGACCAAAGTTTTACAAAACAGACTGAGCAAACCACTTTTAACCAGAACCAAACAAGCCTTGGGGGTTTTTTCTGCCCTAAAACAACTGGACCAGAAGAAAACCTACCATGCAATATGCTCACGCAGGCACAGGTATGTGATAGGAGAGGCAGTCTCAGAGGCAAAGTTCTTTCTAGAAGGAATGCCATGGGGGACCATCCCCAGACCAGAGCAGATGCCCAGCGTGGCCTTACTACAGTTTCAGGCTGGGAAAAGTTCCACTGGAAACTGGAAGCTGGGTCTGGCAGTGTGGGGTCCCGGGTTCAGGGAGCACAAGGGAGGGGCCGCCCCCTGCAGAAAGCCACCACTGTGTGCTTCTTAAAATGTTAGCTCCAGAGGCAGAAGACAATAGGATCCCGGGAGCTACCAGCATCAGACTGGGACATCAGATCAGCATCAGATTAGCAGCTGGAAGGACCGAGAGAAACACTTAAGGAACACACGGAAGGAAGTTTGCGAAGCAAGTGAGTTCGGGGGTGCTGGAGCTTCAATGGGCAAACGGACGACAGCCAGAAACATGGCCTGAGGGAAGGGAAGAAAAGTCTTCCCTTTAAAAAAGTAACATCTTTTTCCCACCAGGGTCTTGGGGCCAGTTCTAAAGATTCCTTTGCCTTGAGACTGGGGCCAGGAGGAGGTGAGGGGGAGCGTGGAAAGTTTCTCTCGTTGGAAGTTGAAAGGAGTCAGGTCAAAGGTAGAATGGCAGGAATTTAAAAAGGCTTCTGATAACCAGCTACCCCAGGAGGGTCTAGAGGGAAACTCTGGCATCTAGGGTTTTTAAAGACCCTCAAACCTAAAGGAAAAGCCAAAATGAGACTCAGTGTTAATTATTTCCTTTAGGAAAGGTAGCCTGTTGGAGCCTAGGCACTCCCGTTTCTTTCCACAGTCCTCCGAATCGTTTGCCATGCTCTATCAACAGGAGGCCCTCCAGATCCGTGGGAGCCCTCATCCAGCTCAGCATGGAGGCTGAGGCCTGGTTTCTGGGTTCATATAGAGCTTCTGCACCTATTCATCTCGAGCCCCTCGCCCTCTGAGCCTACAGCTCCTGGTCTGTCAAACAGGAATACAGCCCACGACGACGCAAAGTGAAGACTAAGTCAGACAATGCATCCAAAGCAACAAAGAAGGCACTGCAAGTGAGCAATTAACTGGAGACAGTATCCTTTTTGACAATGATTAGATTTCAATTAAAGAGTTTATTTTGCAAAAGTTAATTAGGAACTTATGGTATTTTCTCTTGGCTATAACGCTGTGCACCAGGCGGTAACTTCTCCAAACCGCAGGTGGAACGTTCCAAAGTGCATGCCTACTGCAGTTATGGTGCTCGTGCTGCAAACGTAGATGGCAAAATGCTGGGGACGGTCTCACTGACACTCCAGGAGAAGATCGGAGTGGGGACATTCAAGTATATGGCAAAGGCGCAGCAAGCTCTGTGAGCAGAGGTGTGAACCCCAGCACTTCGAAATAGAGTGACTCAACTACGGGCGTGAGGCTAAGTGAAATATGCCAGTTACAGAAAAACATACTGGACGAGTCCACTTAGATGAGATATCTAGAGACACAAAATAGAAGGGTGGGTGTCAGGGAGAAATGGGGAGCTGGTGTTTAACGGGTAGAGAGTTGGAGTTTTGCAAGATGAAGAGAGTCCTAGAGATTGGTTGCACAACAATGTGAACACAATGTTACTGAACCATATACTTTAAAATGGCTAAGATGGTAAATTATAGGTTACGTGCATTTTACCACAGTTTTAAAAACCACTGCAGTGGCAGCAGAGTCCCTAGTGTGGGGAGATGGGAGAAGGGCCAACTTCAAGGCCCAAACACTTGGCGACTGACATTCTATCAGGGAACCAACAGAAGACTCCAGAGCCCAGGAAGGGTCACACCTCACTCAGGGCTAGCTGTACAGTGAGGTTCTTCTGGAACCCTTCTGGCATATTCCAAAGGATTTGGAGATTAGGGCATAGAAGCTATAGAGAAAACTTCTGCCTTGTGACAGTCAGAGGGTACAAAAATGGAATGGGTTTTCCCAGGAGGTGAGGCCCCTCTATCCCTCAAGGTGCTTAACCATCCCACCTGGGAGCATCTGTGGTACGGTGGGCCCGTCAACTGGAATAGGTATCACTCTACTGAGGATGAGAGGACAATGGTCTAGGCAAGGCCCATTCAAGGGCTCTGCTCTGAGGGCCCCTCAGGGAATCTGTAAAGTTCTATGAATTAGTCTTAAGGTCATAACACACTCAAGTCAATTCAAGGAGTATTCACTGAGCACCTGTTAGATCCCAGGCACTGGGTGTTTTCCTCCGGGCCCTTTACTAGAGACAGACACAGCATTCCATACATGCGTTCCGAGAACGCCACTTTAGAGAGACCTGACATGTTCACCTCCCTATGCCTCAAGCCACCTGGCACCGGTAAAAGCATCACAAACACCCCCAAAAGCAGCTTTAGCGAGGATTCCAGTTTCACGTGGGTGAACGGGTAAGTTTCAACTTCTTTTTTACTCTAAACTCCATGCTTCTACGTTCAGTGATTCATATGAAAAGCGGAGAAGGGCAGCAGAAGACTTTTTAACAAAGGTCACGGATACCTAAAACAAGAAATAAAAAATAAGTTTGAAAATCACAAATTACCTGGCTCCTCCAAAATATCCATCCTCTAGTTTTCTAATTGTAGAAAGAACTGCAGAATGAATGTCTGAACCATCATTTGCTAAGGGGAAAAAAAAAAGACAAATTAGTTTATTTAATCTGGGAATACTTTTTGGTTTTCTGGGCATGCGCTGAAATGTTTTCATCAACACGATCTAATTAAAATACTTATGGCATAGAAGATTCCTGACCTCAGAAAGCAAACTGCTGAGAACCCCCTTCAGTACTTAGCTCTGTCTGTGGGACTCATTTCAAACATTCTGAAAAGGGCCCAAACCAACAGGGGGGACACGAATCAGATCAAGTTCATGAAGTTACTGAGCATGGTGTGGGTGATGGGGAAGGTGAGCGTGGGTCTGCCCGTCATCCGCCAGCAGGTGCACAGGTAGGCCAGTTCGATCCTCAGCATCTCCACGATCATCTCATTGTCCAGGGCCAGGTAGAAATGATGCTGGTCGGTAAACTGCAAGTCAGATCAGGCCAAGTAAAAAGCTGTCCTTCATTCCCTCGACACAACCCCAGCTGTCATTCATGGCAGCACTAATCCTTGCATTTTGTTTCCAGAGAAGGAGCTCAATCCTGGCTGTAATCCTCCCCCATCACAGGGCTCTCCCTGCAATCAGACAAAAATTGATCTGTCGCCTGCCCGGGAGCCATAGCTACATTAGCCTGGAAGGGAAAGGTGCATGGCTAGATCCATTTATAGCTCCGTGGATGAGGATTTAAGCACGCAGCCCAACACCACGGTCTCTGAAAGGAAATCAATAACTCCTTAATTCCTACGCATTCTAAGGCTGCTGGGCTCGGAGAGGATTTCCAAGTCAGGGAAGTGAGGGCACTGAGAGCCGGTGAGATGTGGAGACTGTGTTTACCGGATAGAGGGCCTGGTAAATGTGAACTAAAGGCACTACGGCCTGGTGTCGCTGAAAATCAAACTATTCTAGCCTCTGGACCAGTCCACACTCAGCTCTGGTCTGAAATTTGTTACAAAGGGAAATAACTCACAAGACTGAAGTGAACAACATGGGCTAGGGTGAAAAAGAACAACTTGGGGCTACTGACCCGTGACCCCACGGATGACAGTGTGACCAGGTGGTGGGGTGCTGTGCCCACGGTGACAAAGTGAGCCCACAGCTGATTTTTCTAGCTGGCCAAATGGATGAAAAACATTTGGTTTGGGTTCTGCCGGACTACCTTCCTTTGTAAACAAAGACTCTGAGAAAAAGGCTCTATAATCAGTATATTTAGGATCTCATCAGGTGGGTTGGGGCCTGAAAATCAGACCGGCTGTGTGTTGCACAGAGGGTCTGATGACAACCTAAACAAGGGTTAGGGACTACAGCAATCACAGGCACGAGGGCTGCAAGTCAAGTGACACGGCGCTAGTGAATTTGGGAAGCGGAGTGAATTTCACTACTACTCATGACCGAAAGCGACGGCACACTCACTCACTGAGCACCTACTAGGAATAAAGAATCGTACTAGGTACTGGGTGTCACAGTATGAATTTCTATTTGAACATACGCATGCACCTTCTGCCTCATTCTAAGTAGCTCACCAGGAAGAAAAGGGAACCTAACCAAAGGATGAGTGCTGCTTTGCTGCTGGTCTGCTCTCCTCACCTGGGGTGTAAAAGTAAAGATCTGGTTCCTAATCACATATAGCTTAGATGTTCCAAGCACGCCAATGTGCCGATATGGCCGCCCACTCAATTTCATGTTCTTATTCCGTCCTATTTGAAAAATAAAAAAGAAATGAGAGTTAGGACCGATATAGCAACATCTAATCCAAGCGACTTTGGCTAAGACTGGGCTTATTTTCATGCTAACCCACTTTGGGGTTTGGTGTTTCTAATACCATCCAACCCTTCTTTAAAATGGGGCAAGGATGAATTATAAACAAACCCTGCCACCTTCTTTTCATGCATGTATACAAACGGCACCTGATTCAACACCTATATGGAGTTAAACTATTGACGGAACTTTATGAAATGTTTACTTCTAATTTATTTAGTATTGAGCCATAATACTAAACAAAGATTTTAGATAAAGAGAACCCCCCCTCCCATTTTAATGGGTGAATGAGCATTTTCTAAGAATACAGATAAAAATCAGAAACCTATTAAGACACAAGACTGATCCAACTGCAAATTTTCAGTGGTGCCCTATTTTACAACAGATCTGGCGAAGGGCACGGCCAAGCTCTGGTGACATCCACTGAATGAGTGAGAATGTGCTGGTCTGCCACCCTTCTCCACTTTGAAGAGGTCGAGACACACGCTTTGGTGGCTTGCCCGATTCTTCACAATTCACACCTGTCGGTCTCCCCCACACCCGAAACCTAGAACCAAGATGCCCCCTCACCAAAACCACCCTGCTATTTCCCCAAACCTACCAAGCTTGGCATATATGTGACTAAGAATCCGGCCTGGCTGGACTCGGATTGGATGAATGTCAGCAATACTCTGGACGTTTACCCCATGTTTCCTCAACAAGTCCTTAATGTGGTTGTTTTCTGCCAGAACGGTGACTGTGAACAAGAGCGTAGAATCTGCATTAGACTGGGGCCTTCTGTTTCCTCACATGGAGAATATATTGTATTGAATATATTGAGTAAGTTTCCGAAACTGTACTTCTGCTTCCTCCAGCCCAGACCTTCTGATATTTGCTATTCTGTTCTGTTCTCTTATATTAAAAAAAAAAAAAAAAAAAGTCGCTGCTGAAGACCCATCAGCTGGTCCCGGCCTGCAGCTGGAAAAGCAGCCCGGTGGATTTACGGGCTGGCGTAGCAGTGTGTGTCGTGGTCAAGCGCAGACTGTGGAGTCAGGTGAATCAGTCCACCTGGACGTGAGAGTGGAGTTCGTGCCTCCAGCTGTCAGCTCTGGGTCCCTGCGTGAGCTGACCTCTGAGCCTCACGTGTTAAGCCATGGATGAGAATCACAACCGTCACGATTTCTATCTGATCGCAATGTTGTGACAGCTGGGTGGGTGTCTGAGGTCCCGGAGCACGGGAGCGACGCAGGGCCTCTTGCCCCATCACAGGCAGGGGTGGGGAGATGAGTCCATGGCCGCAGAGAGGGCTGCCCTTCATTTGTTCAATAATTGATTTGAACCTGTTGACTGACTGTGTGCCAATCAACACAGAAGCTACAAAAACAGTACGGGCCTTGTCCTTAAGAAACGTAGGGTGTAATTTAGAGGAAATAAGGCCTGTACACCACGTGCGTTGATATCAGCTGCCACGTAAGTTGCTCGGCTACGTAAGAGGCCCGCAAGCTCCTCACAAGTCCTCCCCAGGAGGGAGGGGGACCGGTGAGCCAGGACCCGCACCGAGGGTTTTCCTGGTGACAACTGCAGTGCATCTCGGGACCACCCTGTGAGGGGGCACCAGTTATGATGACCCTGAGGCACGGGGTGGTGAAATCACATGGCTCGGCAGGGACAGCACTGCGGCGGCCCAGGCTGGCCTTCCACCTCTCTGAAAGAGTTGCTGGCTGGACAGGAGGGGAGGCAGGTGAAAAACATGGGCCTGCAGCTCTGCAGAGAAGTCACACCTCAAAGCAAGCAACGAGTAAACCTTCACTCAGGTTCTGAACTTTCACCAGGGTCATGTTCTACTTTTTAAAGAATTTCAGTAATGACAAATGACGCGCGGTGAATCACTTGTGCCCCAACTGCGATCAAGATTTAGATTCAAGAAAACAATTGCTTTGTAGAAAGTAACTTTGTGGTTGGAAGAATACTGTTGCCTTTGGGAACTAGTGAGTTATAGAAGATATGTCCAGGAAGTAAGTGATAAACGCTAGAGCACACATACATACTTTTTACAAAGTGGGATGGGAAACTAGGGAATCTTTTGCATTAAAAAGAGCATTGGTTTTAGACGGCTGAATACGAACAGTAAACACGCTCACAAACCTTGCACTACGACATCAGGTTTGACGGAAGTGGAAAATCTTCTATTTAGGGGATCAATTTCCCCAGTGGCAAGGAATCCCTAGGAAAAGAGGAGAATTAACACTATAAAATACAATTAAATTTCACCTTAAATCCAACTTTGAGAATGAAATATTTTGGGGCTCAAAATATTCAGTATTTTATTCCTTTACGTTGTTTAAATCAATTGCTTATTTTCTCTGAAACACAGTACACCTTTTGGATAGCCACTGATACACATATTGTGTTTCCAGCACCCAGCTCTCTAAGCTAGTCAGACACGCCAGCGTCTCGTGTGAGCGAAAAGAGCAATAGTGACTAATACTTCCCAAGTCCTTACTCCTCGCCGGGTCCCGTGCTGAGCCCCTCCACGTGCCTGGCCACACTAAGGCCTCCAAACAGGGAGGCACTAGGATTATCATTTTATAAGTGGGGAAACCGAAGTAACGAAGCACTTAAGGTAAGTGGCAGAGAGGGGACTTGGCCCCGGGGTGACTATCCTGAAACACAAAGCTCCCATCCCTGCTTGCAAAGAGCGCTGTTTGCATATGGATCTCCTCACATCTTCTGCAAAGGACTGGAGCCCTCAGCAAGGGGATCAAGGTGTTCTAGGAGTTCTGAGGAAGAATCCGACCCAGTGCTGGGCCTAAATGAAGGCCTTTACATGGAAGAGGAAGAAACAGCTGTTTGTTCCCCCATCTCACTGACACAGACATCAGAGCTGGAAAGTAATGCAGAAAATGATCAAGCCCAACCTCTTCACTTTACAGATGAGGAAACCGAGGCTCCTGAGGCCAGAGAGCTAGTAAGAGGCAGACAAGACACATGAAATGTGTCTGACCATGAAATGGAGGAGGCAGTCACACCCATGAAACAGCTGCCCCACCTCAGCACCGGCAGCTCCTAAGGGCCGCTGCTACTGTGAGATCTTTACTTCTGATATTTTACACACTAGGAACCCCAGTGGTATTGGAGCCACTACTCAAGCTCCCTACCCCCAACTTCTAGAGTCTGACAGAACACACAGGACTGGGCCAGCCTCACAGGCTGGAGCTCCTAGCTCTTCCCCCGGGACTCTTTCCTCCACACCCCTCCCCGCGGGCCCAGAGTAGTCAGCTGGGCAGGAGCCCCCAAGGACAGATGAACCCATCTGATAACCTCACCCACACACCAGCGACACCATCACCCCCGTTGGGGAGGGGGATTCATTTTTAGTAGACAAAAAAGCATTTGCATTTTAAAAACTTAAGCCTGGGGACGAGAGAACATTTAACAAGAAGAAAGGAGTCAGAGGCAGCAGACCTTCTAAGTAAGGGTGTTGGGGGCTGAGGGAACACCTGACACAAAACGCACCACAGGAAAATGAGCCCCTCCCTGCCCCTTGACATGGACAGACTGTGCAGCCGCGCCATTTCCTGTGCCCAGGACTGTGCCAGGGGAGCCGGAGGCCGACTTCTCCAAACCTGTATCTTTCACACATGTGCGGATCCTGACTGGGAAGCTTCTAGTCTCCTGCTGACCATCGACTCAACCAGGTTCCAGCCACAGGCCAGGAATGTGAGGGGGGTTGGTGCCTGGCACGCAGTGAACTCTGAAGTGGCTTGATTCAGTAAATATGGGCACACAAGCCCAGGCAGCAGGCCTCAGAGCCGACCCAGTCCAGCTGCCTTTAAACTCTGAGTTGCCAAAGTCATTCACGGCCACGTGGGGCAGAGCTCCTACGCTCTTCTAGGGTCCCCTGTACCTCAAATCCGATGGCTTCCAGTCTGTGAGGTCCCCAAGTCCCCTACCTCTGCCAACAGTGAGCTGAGGATGTACAAGGACTGACCCCACAGATGGGGCAGCTTCCCCAGAGGAACTCTGTCCACCGTGTGGGGGTTCTTATACTCTTCATCTACCTGGCAAAGAGAAAAACCCAAAGTCAGAATGTCAGAGGATAAGGAGGCCCACGTCACTGTACATCGGGAAGCGCGCTGAGGATTTACAAAACACCACTCATTCGATCCCCGAAGCCAGTCCTGTGCGAGCGCTGGGGCAGGGAGGCCGAGGAGCTAAGGCCTTTGCGTGGGGGCCAGGTGGCTAAACGCAGCCGAAACGGAACTGAAATCCAGGCCTGGCTCCAGGCCAGCGCCCCTCGCACAAGCACACTGATGGCAGGAGGCAGAGGCAGGCACACGGAGCCTGGACTGCCTTCTGTGAGCACCACTCTGGGCAGCAAGAAGTCTCGCAGCTCATGCTCGCGCTCGTCTATATGATGGGTACGATGATCTAAAGCACCGCCCTATAGCCAAGGCAATGCATCGCAGGATGCTAAGTCAGGTTCCTCCTGTCTTGTTATCCCCAGGAGCTCACAAACTGTGTGCCTATGCAAGACGGTTACCAGAAGGTGGCACTATTTATTGAGGAAAAATAGTACTGTACTATTAGATCACTAATTCTCCACCAGGGACTCAATAAGCTGGATCCACTGGGAGCTTCTGACTCATCAAAATAAGCTACGGTTCTTTTTTCAGAGGGACAGTGCTGCATATTCATTGTAAAAGTCAGTCTGCAATTTTCTCTGTTGTAAACTCCATGCTGACCTTCCGATTTATTTTATTTTATTTTTTTTCAAGTAAACTCTACCCCATCATGGGGCTGGAACTCACAACCCCAAGATCAAGAGTCACATGTTCTACTGACTAAGCCAGCCAGGTACCCCTGACCTTCAGGTTTTTAGCCATTACAACGCTGGTTGGGGTTAATGTTAGTGACCGCTTTTTTCCTGCAGAAAACACAGCAATCGAAGAAAATAGGAAACACTTATCCTTCTCCAAAAGGGAAAGTCACACCACGAGGGGAGTCATACTCTGTGGGTTAATCAGTGATGTTATTAATGAATTGTTAAAATTTGCTGCCGTAGTAAACATTAAGAAAACCTTAAACTCGTAAACTACACAGAATTAACCGTGTCAGTAACCGAAATGAGCTGCTAGCATGACAGTGTGGAAGGAGATTCTGCAAAATGTCAGAGTTATCGTTGGTAGCAAGTTTGGTTATCTTTGGGTAGTAAGAGGAGGGAGAAGTATTTTCTCCTTTCTACAGAATCCTGGATGTTTTACAGTGTACAGGATTACTTTCACAATCAGATTGTATGTTAAGGCTATTTGAAATGTAAGTAGTGTTAAGAAAGATTGCAAAGATCTGGAATGAGAAATACTTGATGCAAAGAACAGAAGGCAAAGTGTCTGGATCAAAAGACAGCTTGGCTCTGGCCTCCCCCCACCCTTGGGCCAGCTCCTGCCTCCCTGTGGAGGTGTCACTGTCTCTCAGCCCCTCTCCACCCCAGTGCCTGCAGGTCCTCTAACGCACTAGGCCTTTGCAGTGCCGCTCCTATGTCTGCCTCCATTCCCCAGACCAGCTCCTTCACCCCCCACTAGCCTGTAACCCTCGTCGAGACAGAGCTGGCACTGTAACCCCTTTGTGCCCCATACCTAGCTTGGTGCTGAAGAGACCACTTCTGGAAAAAAGGTGTTAGGTCTGAAAGGGGGATGAAAAATACCAAAAGGCCAAGCACGAACTCACTTCATTTTAGATAAGCAGCTCTCGGTTACCTTGTTAGGTGGGATGGCATACAGTTCTGGCACCAGGTGGATCCCGTTCTTGCCTCTGATTAATATTCCCTCCAGGGCCTCTCGGTACTCTTGGACCTGAAAAATGGCCCCGTGCCCCAGCATGAAAGAGGGGTCATTAACACTGTAACAGGAGTACGACATACAAAAATACCTCTCTTGGCAACAGATTACTAGTAGGACACAGGGCCAAGAAATGCATGAATACCTTCCACTTCAGGAGGGCAGGAGGAACTAGGACTCTTGCCGACAGCAAAGGTTAGAAGGAGCTAACCGCGTCGGGCTTTTCTGTATTGTCTGAACTCATGACTTCAATATT
Organism: Prionailurus bengalensis; assembly: GCF_016509475.1. Taxonomy (NCBI): domain Eukaryota; kingdom Metazoa; phylum Chordata; class Mammalia; order Carnivora; family Felidae; genus Prionailurus; species Prionailurus bengalensis. The sequence goes on from NC_057361.1 coordinate 15,276,029, forward strand.
TCACCCTTAACGTCTCACATATGTAAATTTTGTCTCACCAGCTAGACTGTATCAACTTCTTGGAGTGGAGGCCAGATCTAAAGCAGGGTATCCCTATTTCGACCTACCGGTTTTCCACTTAAAAAGCCCTCATTCAAACATTTATTGCTCAACAAATACTTGCAAAATGAACCCGATGTGAGGAAAAGGAAGTGTATGTACTATGATTCATGGACCCGATTCTTAGGATGCACTCCTCAATATAACAAAAGCTGTTGATGTAAACATTTCCATGAAATTAAAAAGGCAGCGATAAAAAACCTATGTATGAAAAGGAAATAGACAAAAGGGGAAAAACAATCCTTAACCAGCCACCCAGCTATTTAACCCATTTCATCTTTGGAAAACCTAATCAAATGCCTTTCAGATCTCATTTTCTTTACTTTTGAAATTTGTGGACAACAAAGTCTGAGCAGGGGTGTGCCATTTTTTAAAGATCGTTGGGCATCAAGTGGAAGAGACAGAATAGGGCTAACAGTAGTAAATTCTACGAGGCCTAGAAAATAAGGTCCTAAAGCACATTCTTTTTTGTCTTCTCAACTTTTGTTTGTAATAACTGTCAAACTTCATCACAATTGAAATTCCAAATCAATTCTTTTGAGACCTTTCAGTTCTGGGATAAAAAGACCGAAAACATAAGACCCAAGATAATCCCCAAGCATAACAGTAAGTATCAACGATAGGGGAACATTAACATTTCAAGCTTACTGCCATGTTGGGAAGGAAGAATTCCCTCTGCCCTTCAAGGTCCTTCTAGCTGGACTGAGACTCAAACTGACATGAGACAGATTAAGAGGAGAAAATCAAATTTAGTTACATACATATGGGGAATCCACACAGAAGATTCTGAAGACAGTGAGGCAACACGAGGTTTATCTGACATCCTGAGCTCAGGAGAGGGGTAGGGGTCCGAGGATACAAAGGGAAGGAAGACCATTTGCAGGAAGATGAGAGGAGATGTTGGGAAAACAAAGGTTGCCCTGCTCTGCACTTAAGTTTCTGAGGTAAAGAGGAATCGTGTCAGAAGCTCTCTTTCTGGTATAGGCAGGCAGTTGAGGGGGAGATTAAGAGCTTTTCTGGAATCTACTGGGTTTTGATTACCTTTAACTCAAAATAATGTTCATGCCGAAGTGGCCCATCTTGGGGTGGCCTGCCCGTGGCCCCTATACCCACTTCTGAAACCCCTCTCAGGATTTCTGAGCAGAGGCGGCTTTCAAAACCAAAATAAATCTTTGATTTCTGATCCCACGCCAGTACATGTGCTCTGAACAGGTTAAGACAGCGGTGAAGCATTTGTCTGTCAGTCATTCACATACGGTTCACGAGGATGGGTCTGCTCTAATGCGTACCAAAGTATGCACAGCAGCAAATGCTGAAGAAGTCTGTCTTGAACCAATGAATGCTGCATTAACAGATCTTTATTCGTCACTTACTATACACACGAGGCACAGGGAATAGATTAGTGAAGTGGTCAAAGACCGCCTCCACCAGGGTGCTCTGACAGGTAAGTGGGAGATTAAATACAGCTATAGGTGCCATAGTGTGGTAAGTACTGTGGGACATATAAAAGGCTTTTTTTTTTTAATCCAACTTTTAGGATCAGAGAAGGCTTTCCGAAAAAACAGCCATTTACAATGAATCAAGTGAAGGAGAGAGGGGCAGCTGGGGGAGAAAAGCAGGACCTGGGTACTTAAGAAGAGGGGAGACAGCACGGACTGTCCAAAAGATGGAAAGGGTTTCAGGGCATCCCAGAACTCAAGAAAGTAAGTAAACCGTAAGAAATCAGGTTAAAGTGTTGAAGACAAGGGCCAGATCTTATGAGACCCCACAAAACATGTGATGACCTTATACCAAGGCAAACCGGAGCCTTTGGAAGCTCTTAAGCAAAGCAGCGACACAATCTAATTTGCTTTTTAATAAGATGCCCCTGGCAATGGTATAGAGAACCAGCAGGGAGTGAGGCTGGAGGCTGGGCCACCAGTTAGAAAGCTGTTACATTACATGTTAGCTGAGGGTACTCTTGGACTAGAGCTGAAGGCAGCAGAAGCCTAGGCAGGTGAGAAGACAACAGAACTAAACGTGTGTGGGCCAAGGTGGTCCCCGATGAACCCCGCTTCCCGTTACTCGTGCCTGTGTATAGTCCTCTCCCCTTGAATGTGGCACGACCCTTTAAACAAGAGAATGCAACAACAGTGACCCGGCCAGTTCCAGGCCTAAGCCTGAAGAAGGCGTGGGAGCTTTTGCTCTTGCATTCTGGGGGAAGAGGACCACCATGGAAAAAGCCTAACTGCTCAGAGACTACACTTCTGTGAGAAGCAAGGCCTGGGCCCACAAGCCCAGCCGAGGTCCCAGCCAATAGCCAGCATCAAGCTGCAGGCCAGGTGAGTGAGGCCATCTTGGAAGGCCATCCTCCAGTCCCAGCGAACCAGCTGTCGCCAAGTGAAGCAGAGACAACCCGTCCCTGCCAAGCCCTGCCCAAACGGGGCAATCGTGAGCAAATAAACAAAGCAGTTGTGGCTTTAATTCGCTATGCTTTGGGAAAGCTCGGTAAGCGGCAACAGATAACTTAAAGTGCCCTCAATTCTTGCATAACCTTATGTTCTAATACTAATCGGCACACCCATGGAATGAAAATGCCGATTATCATCAACACAACACCGAGCACTTTCTCACCTGAACGGCGTCACCGTTGAAGACCCCATCTATTATGAAATATGTCCAGAACACAGGCCATTCACATTCAATGTTTTCAAAGAGCTTGAGTTCAGCAGGGTCATAATGCAATCGGTTTGGGTCCTGGAATCAAACAGGAGACCGTCTAAAAGGTGATGTCAGATCACACATATAACACCATCGTACCTCACTGGGTTTCCCTCGCTTTCTGATTCAACCCAGCTTTGCGGCTGATAACGATTAGGAGTCTGCTTTAATGGGGAGAAGCTATTTTTGGCAGTTTTCCGTGGAAAAATTTCGGAAAAGTAAATCAGAAATGTACACAAGACTCCTTAGTAGTTTATATTAAGTTTCCTATATCCCTAACAAATAAATAGCAATTGGCCGATCACGATGCTTGGCAGACTGTTTTACTGAAATCACTCTATCAGTCACGATGGCAAAAAAAACCCAAGAGGGAGGCCACAGTTGCTCTTTAAAACATCATGTGAGCCACAGAACTGTTTGTCCTTGTCTACAGGCTGCTTTTAAACCACCAGCCTGCTGTCCTCCTGATGATCTTATTCTTCTATTGCCTAACTTCAGCCTCGCTGTCTCCAAAATTAAGACTTCCCTTTCCAATTTTCCAACATGTAATTTTATAATCAAGGAAAGGAGAACACCACAGTGGTGACTTAAATATGAAGCACTTAAGGAACTATAAGAAACAATATTTAAGTACAACCTCTCTTGGGGTTTTATAACCGTCTCGAAGGAAGCGACAGCATCCATAACGCCCCTAAGGAGAAAAAAAAGTGCATTCGATGAAACAGAAGAATTTCTTTGCCTTTTTATTTTGATTCGCGTCAGCCCTTCACCCCCATTCCCATCAGTCTTTTAGTAACGAACGAAATGTGTACCAAGTGCTTTTTGTTCTCAACACAAAAAGTTATTTTTAAGTAATAAGCAAAGTAAATTCAGGTTTGATCAGTGCCAACGAGGGAATGCCAAAACTTTCTGTCAGAGTATCAGGGCTGGGAGAGTAATTACTGAGAGTTCAGAGTGACCAGCCTTTCAGTCTGATTGGCTGTATCACGCAAAGATGCAAAGGGACCCTCAGTGCTTGCAAAAGCCACTAAGGGAGACACTCGGACTGGACTACTTCTACTTGAAAGACTGGAAAGCAGAAAGGACATTTCAGACTCCTCACAGTTAGGCTCTGGATGCAAAGAAGTAGGGCGGCGAGGTGGGGGCAGGGGTAGGGTGGGGTGGGTGGGGCTTCCTAGGACTCAGGGCTGTTGCTGCTGGTTTTCCTGCTGCAGGCTCCGATATTCTATTCGTCGTCGGCTTTCTGGGTGTTAAGAAAGAAGGGAGGTGGCACCGCGCTATTAACGTGCCTCCCTAATCCCTGGATGGCAGTGCTGGGTGCCCGCTCCCAGTTGGGGCTGCTTTAGCGCTGGCTGCGGAGGCAAGCACGCTCTGTGTGGCCAGCTTTGCAGTGTTCTGGGAGTCCTGGGGAGGCCCAGCCCAGAACCCACTCCCCTTTAAACGCTTCATTCCCTGCATTAACTCCCTGCCTACCTGGATGAGCTCAAACAGCTTCCTTTTACTCCACTAAACCGTGAGACAGCTTCTTTGGGGGTATGACTGGGGACCCTTTAACCCCTTTGAATCCAAGGGCTAAAATCATTTCTATGGAATCTAAGCAGGATCATCAATATGAAGATTTGGGCTTAGGAAATGTAAATTTTTTTTAAGGAAACTTACATTTTTCATCATTTTACTGATAAATCCAGTTGCCTGGACTATTTAATAACATTCTCAGTTTGGTGTACTGTATTATAGTTCATGCATTTCACCTCAAGGCAGGGATTTTTTTTTAATTTTTTTTTACTTACATCCAAGTTAGTTAGCATATAGCGCCACAATGATTTCAGGGGTAGATTCCTTAATGCCCCTTACCCGTTTAGCCCATCCCCCCTCCCACACCCCCTCCAGTAACCCCGTTTGTTCTCCATATTTATGGAGAAACATCTCTTATGTTTTGTCCCCCCTCCCTGTTTTTATATTAGTTTTGCTTCCCTTCCCTTACATTCATCTGTTTTGTCTCTTAAAGTCCTCATATGAGTGGAGTCATATGATATTTGTCTCTAATTTCGCCTAGCATAATACCCTCTGGTTCCATCCACGTAGTTGCAAATGGCAAGATTTCATTCTTTTTGATAAGGCAGGGATTCTTTTAACCTCAATGTAACTTGGGGATTGCCAAGTCCTCAGAAATTGTGCATGAAGTTGGAGGATACTGGGACGTGTGCGTTTTTTTCTGGCAGGGACTTTATAGCTTTCAAGACGTTCTCAAAGAAGTCTGTGATCTCTCACGGGTTAAGAAGCTCTGCTTTAGAAGTACAGGAGGGATACGAATCGGGGTTCAAAGGCGCCGGCTTGGGTGCTTGAGCTCAAGCTCTGCTATCAGGAAAAGAACTAAGACACTTGAACGCTCTGAGCCTTTGTTTTCTCACCGGTAGACTCGGCTTTGGATGCTCTGAGTCCACTCAGATAAACCAAGCCTCTGACCTCACGGAGAACCGAGGCCCGGGTGAGCGGCTCCATGTGATCACATGAAAGGGGCACATAACACAGGGTAGGGGGGCACCAGCCTGATCAACGCTTACCTGGAGCTTGGAAATAATTTCATTTTTGGTCACATTCACAAGGTTCATATCTTCCACTGCAAAGGCCGGGAAAGAGATAATGGAAAGAAGTCCAGCGTCAATCTCCTTAGACGTTGATGCTCTTGGCAGCATGGAGAACAGAATAGACTGAATGAGAAACAAACAGGTGGCTTTAACCTGGGAGGTGCTGATAGTTATGTACGATATCTAGAGACCATGACCTTAGCCCCAAGGAACACCTGAATAAGTGTGCCAATTCTGAGTAGAGCTTTTTCCTACCAACACGGCCCTCGCTGGGGGACCTCGCCTACCCAGCCAACGACTCCTGTTCCTTGCGGGAGAGAAGGGGCTCGGGGAGAGCACGGTACTGCCTGGAGCGCATGCTGAGAACTGCTGGTCTCCCTCCCTCGGGTGCCTTCTGTAGACTGTGCTGTGTCTTTAGGACACACAGGAGAGGAACTAAGGGCTAATGCGTCAGCAGGCCGGGGTGTGCTGGCTGTGAAGATGGAGACACAGAAGAACATACATATGGGGCTAGCACAGAGAAATGTCCGGCTTCTGTGGAATGTGACTGGGTGGACTGGGTGATCCAGAACCCACTTGAAGAGGGAGTCCAATCTGAGAGACCACACAAACACTCAGGCAAAATGGTAAATAACAGAATTACTTTAGTCCTAGAACTAGGGTTACTTAGTGGCACTATAACATGGCCTCAATTATAAGGTGGTTGGGTTAGGCACTATAAATGAAAGGAAGGTGAAATGATAAGGAAAGTTTGCGAAGGGAAGGTAGCTAACACTGGGATCTAACATGTACAGACATGGGGCTAGCTCCCTGCAAACATAAGCTTACTAACTCTCATATACACATGGTGTACTACACTAACTGATTTTCAAATGTTAAACCAATTTTGCATTCCTGGAATAAATCCCATTTGGTCGTTAAAAAATTTTTTTTTCTATTTTATAAAGAAGGAATTTGGATACTGTGCCCAGGGCACACGAGGGCTCTGAGACTCAGACACAGAGATTCATGTGACAGAACTAGGATTCTAACCGAGGCCCAGCTGGCTATAAAGCGCACACAGTTTCCCCTAGGGACTATGCATTATTAAGATGTATCATCAGCTTGTTCTGTTAAACCGTAGCTCAAGAAATAAACAGATTCCCCATTCAGGACTATTTAATGTGGGGAAACAGAGTGAGCCGGAAGGTAGGTAAACACGGCGGAACCTTCAGCTTCAGAATAAAGCTCCGTTTTCTTATTTTTATTGTTTTTAGTTTTTATTTATTTATTTTTTAAATTTACATCCAAGTTAGTTAGCATATAGTGCCACGATGATCTCAGGGGTAGATTCCTTAATGCCCCTGACCCGTTTAGCCCATCCCCCCTCCCACAACCCCTCCAGTGACCCCTGTTTGTTCTGCATATTTAAGAGTCTCTTAGGAGAATAAAGCTTCAGTTTCTAAAGCAAACTGACCTCCAAGCCCAGTTCAGTAACTAGTCGCTCACTCCTAGGCTCTCTGCCTGCAAACACGGCCCTCCCCCCAGAAGCTCTCTGCGTACAAGCTGATACTTCCATGACCCTGGCGCGGTACCTGGCCCAGGGGGGGCCCTCACTAAGAAAGAGTTTGTGGACTGACCAGCAATCGGTGACTTACTGCCTGCTCGATGGAGTCCCCTAATCTGCAACGAATCACTCCTTTCTCTGACCTGTATTTTATGCAGTTTCTACTAATTTTGCCATTTCTCCCATCTCACCTCTCCTCCACTATCCGTCCCGCCCCTCCCCAGCCCTCCCCAAGTGAACTAATGCTTGCTAGTCGTCCATTTTGGTGGCACCACGAAATAAACTTGAGAGAAAACCACCTGTATGCTCAAAAACCGAAAAAGATGTTGCCTCCAGCAAAAGAAGGTTGCTGTGATTGCTGACTCCGCAGATACACCTCGTGATCATCGTGTCTTGTGTTTACCCAGTACTTTTTAGCTCATCGAGTGCTCTGACAAACTAAGTTCATTTACTCTGATCCTTACAACCGCCTTGTGTGACGGGAGAGGAAGGTGCCAGCACGCCCGTTTTATGGATGAGGGGACTGAAGCTCAAGGAAGCCAAGTACCACCAAGCGAGAAATGTGAGGAATGTGGGCCGCCCGGCTGGCTCAGTCGGTAGAGCATACGACTCTTGATCTTGGGACTACTACGTTCGAGCCCCATGTTGAAAGCAGATTACTTAAAATCTTCAAAAAACAAAACAAAAGCGAGAAAGAAAGAAAGGTGAGGAATGTGACGTGGAGCCCAGTCTTCCATTCCATCAGCCTCCTTCCCTCCTGTCTGGACTGTGAGAGGCTTGGAGCTGTTACCTGGCAGTGTTCGACATCATCAGGCAGCACGTGGATCACTGACTTGCGTCCTCCATGGGCTCCAAAGAGGTCCAGTTCGTCAATTGCCTCAAGGGCTGCCTACAAGCACAGGTGTGAATCAGATTTTCTTTCTAGTAAACGGACACTTTCACAGCCACTACTCCTTTACCATTAAGCAATCTAGCATAAATGCCTTCCCCAAGGTGAGGAAGCATATCAGTAAAATTCAGCTAAAGTGTCCTGGAGACAGGTCCTGTCCTTATTTTCAGTGAAATCACAACTTTCCTGGATGTTGCCACTCTTTGTAGAAACAAGAAAGAAAAAGCAGACTAACGTTCCCCCAAATGAAGTTAGTATTTCTCCCAAAGCGTGAGATATCAATGAGTTTATAACATTGTGTGGCGGGGAGGGGGGGGGCACTAAATTCAGACAGCTTTTCTTGCACCTATTAGTGTTAATTTTAACATTAGCAATCTACCACTTAAGGAAGTTAATTCTTTTAGTATTAAGCTTTCTGTCAGTTGACTGTAACAGAACATATTTATTGTTGTTTTGAAAATTCTAGCTCTGGAGTCTTTATTCTATCCAAAAATATACTTCAGTCTTGAGCAAGAGGGAGGCACATTAAATGTCTAGGGCAAGAGATATAAACCGGTGACTGGCAGACTGAATCTGCCCCACAGGTGTGTTCTGTTTGGCCTGATGAAGTTTCATTTTATTATTTCTTAATGTTTTATTTATTTTTGAGGAGAGAAAGAAACAGAGTGTGAACTGTGGAGGGGCAGAGAGAGAGGGAGACAGAATCTGAAGCAGGCTCCAGGCTCTGATCTGTCAGCACAGAGCCCGACGCGGGGCTCGAACTCATGAGCAGTGAGATCATGACCTGAGCCGAAGTCGGACACCCAACCGACCGAGCCGCCCAGGCACCCCAAGGCCTGAAGTAGTTTTAAAAATGATTTTGAGGGGCGCCTGGGAAGCTCGGTCGGTTAAGTGTCCGACTTCGGCTCAGGTCATGATCTCACACTCCATGAGTTCGAGCCCCGTGTCGGGCTCTGGGCCGACGGCTCAGTGCCTGGAACCTGCTTCAGATTCTGTGTCTCCCCTTCTCTCTGCCCCTCCCCTGCTCATGCTCTGTCTCTGTCTCAAAAATAAATAAAGACATTTAAAAAACATTAAAAAAAATAAAAATGATTTTGAACTGGAATACTTTTAGAGAAAGTCTCCAGTGCCTCCAATACCCCTCAATACTTTTCTATCTGGCCAGCTTCATTTGTTTATGTTACTTGCCAGACCTGAGCCCACAGGCTTTGGAACTTTTGAGCCCTGCCCTACAAAGCAGTCATATTCTTCAGCTCTCTTTATGACCCAGAAAAGGAGACTGGACATCATACATCCAGATGCCTGGACAATAGCAAGAGCTTAGGCCTGTGGGTGATAATGAGGAAGCAGGACACTTATTTTCGGGCACAGGCACACTTCAGTGTAGGAATCCTACATTCTTTACCTATAATCTCAGTTGTCTGGGGTACCTGTGCCACTTGAATTTCATACTTGTGGCTGACTTGAAAAATATGCTCATTAGATTAAATCCATCCCCCTAAAGATGAGAACCAAATCAAAGCAGTTAAAATGCACAGGAGGAAGAACAAACAGGTCAAGACCATCACCTTGGCCATTCCTACAGAGCTTGCGTTCAATTCCGGAATGCCCTGATTAGTCTTATCTCCACGCTCCCACATTCCATAATCCTGAGGAAGAGAAAGGTAGTCATCAGAGCAGGAAAAAGAGGTATATGAGAAGTGCTAGGGAAACATAATTCCTTTATGTTACCCACAGGCACAATGGCACACGAACATCCATTCTCAAAGGTTACAGGATTCATGGCTGTGCTTGTCCTTAATTTCACTTCATTTGACCTCTGTGTAGAATTTCACTCAAGTGGAACAAAAATGCATGCAAAAACACTCTCAATTCTCTTATTCCTAAAAGTTATCAATTTGTAAGAAATTCCTGATTTGTAGAGAACAACATGTTTTATTTCTCTCCAAATGAAATGCTGCCCCTCTATTTAGCTAATCCCTTTGAACTTAAGTTGTAAGATAGAATAAAGAAACTTTAACAGATGCATTATAGCTAGTTGAAGCCAACCAAACCACTTAAAATAATTTAATACCAATTTCTAGCATTACCTCTTGGGAAAAAGTGCTAAGCAAGGAACAAAAGCCAAAATCGAGTGAGGCACAGAATACTGAACTTGCCCTATCTTTTAAACCAGATTAATAAGAACTGGGTCAGAACATGCCATCCACACAGAGGCTGTGATCCATGCATACCTTTTATAATTCGTATTTTCACTTAGGTGAGGCAAGCGCTGGATACGGTTCTGAAATAACGCTACACGCGCTACTGAAAAATGACAACCCAACAAGAACAGGACCAGTGCCAGAATTGTAGCGTTTATTGTTTGATCTGCAAAGACGACCATTTCCAAAACGTGCACACCAGAGCGGCTTTCGCCTCTGTCCTGCTGGCACACCTTGTAGCTCAGCCCCAGGACTCCTTCCTCCGTAGTCCTCCTATCTGGGCCTTTGCGCATTCCATGCCATTCTCACTCCAACCCCAGAGCCAAGTGACTCATCCTCAGCAACTGCTTTGATCAGCTCACCCCCCTGTGCAGGACTCTAAAATGACAAACCATTTATTCCCCAGGGGCTCCCGGTCAACTGTCTCTCTCCGGCTGGCCACACACCTCTGTTATCTGCCCCCCGCCCCTTGCACGCCCACAAGCAGACTCTGTTTTCCGCTTGTCTCCAATACTCTGCTTTCAGGCTGTCTCCTCCTTCCCCCGGAGCCCCCTCTCCCCAAGGACCGCTCCCACATTCGGAGCTCATTCCCGCCCATGACTGCACATGCTCCTCCCGCACCGTTCTGCTCACCTAAACCCTACTCACCCTCCAAGGTCTACCTCAAGTCCCACCCTTCCCACAAGGACTTCTCTGGTTTCTTTAGACCTGGGCACTGCCGCCATTTGGAGCCGGATCCTGCCGTGTTTGGGCGCTGCCCGTGCAAGGTGGGATGTTCAGCAGAATCCCTCGCCTCCACTCACTAGGGGCCAGTAGCTCCCTCCACCGTGTGACAAGCATAAAACTGTTACCAGATGTTGTCCAATGTCCCCCGGGAGGGGAAGATTGCCCCTCGTTGAGAATCGCCTCTTTAGACCCGGGGTAGCCCTTGGACCAAGCCTAGTTTGCCATGTATTTTTGTAAACAAGGTCTGTCTGGGACACAGCCATGCTCACGTGCTCACGTGTTGTCTAGGGCTGCCTTCCTACGACAATGGCACACCTGAGTAGAAGCAACAGGGACCGTAGGGGCTGAAAAGTTGAAAATCTTTACTGTCTGGCCCTTTACAAAAAATGTTTGCCGACCCTTGCTCTAGACCATAGTGGCGTTTTTGGGTTTTTTTTTTTTTTTTTTTTTTCCTGAAAACAAACGCTACCCTTTCTTTACTTCCCTTACACTCAGCTTTGCAAAGGTTCCTTGTTTTCTAAGAAGTGCGCAAGGCGCCGCCTTCCGTATCAGACAGAAGCCTGGAGGAACTGGGTGGGGTTTATACAGTTTACACCCACCGGCACCGGCCAGGCCCACATCTGGCTCTGGGCCCTCCGCCTGTCGGCTGCGTGGGGGGATCCCCACACACAGCAGTTCCTACCCACACACCGACGCGGCCGCCCTTCACCCTGGGTCAGGCCGGCCCGGTACAGGCCACAGGACACCTTTTGGTCCTATTTCAGATCAGAACAATGGGTTCGAGCAGAGCACATGGTGCATTCCAAAAACATCAACTCCCCAGCTGCGTTCCAGGGCGAAAATGTGCACTCTGTGCGCAGAGGTGACAGTCACAGAGCTCTAACCTCGCTAACCTTCTGATCAGCCCCAAACAGTCTGGCCCTCCGAGAATGGTAGGAGTTTTATTCTTCTTAACTGGATACCTGAAAACATTACTGGGGTTGATACTTACAGCGACTTTATATGCAGCTTCTATGTAAAAAACAAGATTCTGTACGAAGGCCACCTCGTCAAGGGTGAAAATAATACGTAAACCTAGTAAAGAAAAACAATAAAGTTACGGACTTACGTTGTGAAGAGAGAGCTGCCAATTACCAACTACAAATACCACACTAGGAAAGAAATCCATGTACCCCCATTTTCAGTTTTCTTACGAGCGCATCAAAAATTAAGTCTGAAGCATGGGGCGCCTGAGGAGCTCAGTCAGTTGAACATGTGACTTCGGCTCAGGTCATAATCTAACAGTTGATGAGTTTGAGCCCCACGCTGGGCCTGCTGCCGTCACCCTGTCAGCATGGAGCCTGCTTCAGACCCTCCGTCCTCCTCTCTCTCTGTCCCTCTCCCACTCATGCTCGCTCTCAAAAAATAAATAAAACATTAAAAAAAATTTTTTTTAATTCAGTCTGAAGTAAATTGGAACGGTTAATGCCTAATCTCTGAAAGAGAAAGGAAGGGAGGAGTGTGTGCCTACAGGTAGTAAAAATGGGAAGAGAAGGTGTGGGGCCTTCTGGTAGTGCTGGATTTGTGCAAAGAAGTTTCCAACAAACCATGAATTTTAGCCCGGAGCAACCAGACACCATTCTTACCCTTGAGTGAGCCAAAGGGTGGGTACATTTCCCCAGTGGCAGACGAGAGCGTAGAGCCCCCAGCGTCAGGAGACAACCCTTAACCTCGCGGAAAGGCGAGCTCCCCGGACCTCCCTAGGGGGCTGCACTGAAGCAGGCAGTGACCAACAGGGCTGGATTTTTGCTTGGGTCCTTTAATGTTTAGTTGATCATGGCAAATACACATACTTTTAAAGTATGAATTCTTGAAGCTGGTAGAGGTATGGTGAGATATGAACTCTTGCATCAATGGGGGGAGTTTGACTAGTAAACTGTTCTGAAAACAACTTGGTAGTATATGTAAGTAGCCTCTGAATGACACCCAACAGAAGGAAGCAAACGGAGAAGGGGTCAAAGTTGGTATTGCAACATTAGTTATAATAGGGGGAAAAGAATAAAGGAATGGTTTGATTATAACACATCCACTGACAAAGTCACTAAAATTATGTTTATCGAGAGCTTGTAAGATCATGGGGAAAATGCTCAAGTTACAATGCTATATAATAAAGATTATTAGCCATGCAAACGATAAGACCTTAAATAGAAAAAAAAAACTTGGAGGACACACATTCAAATGAAAATGGACAGGGGAATTTTTTCTTTGTATTTTGTTAAATTTTCCAAACTATTTACAGGTTCATATTAATTTTCACAACCAAGAAGTATTTTTTATAAATTCCCGGTGTATTCACAAAGCTGTAACAATATCATTTGTGGATTTCTGCTAACTTTGAGTTTCACACCTGTAGTCCGAACTACACGGGAAGCCTCTAACTCCAAAGGTCAGTTTACCGCTGGTGACGAGAACTTGGCGACACAGCAGCTGACTGACCTAAGCCCCAGGGGCCACAGCGGGGGCGGGGGGGGGGGCTGAGGGGCAATGCTCACGGTCGGGGACTTCGGGCCCACTCCCAGCATGGGTACTATGGACTGACCGACCACTCCGGGCACATAGCCAAACTCTAGAAATGACACTGTTTGGGTATAATTCAGGTAGATGAGGGTGTGTCTAGAAGGGGGTGAGCCGGGCAGTGAGAGGAAAAGGTGAAGGGGCCAGGCCTGTTAATACTAGAGAAGAAAATCCTAAGAGGGGGTTTGACGCTGTCTGCAGATATTCAGACTGTCAGAAGTAGATCTGGTCTCGGCTGCTCCAGTAAACAGTGGCAGCAAGGAAGCTTTGGGATCAACAGCCCTTTGTCCTACCAGTCCTCAGAAGGTTGGCTATGAGCATGTCACAGAGTCAATGCATGTAACGTTATCAAGAGCATGCTTTTTCTTTACAGAAATAACTTATTTTGAATTCTAATCAATGCCTGTCCCTCCCCACCCCCTTCTCCCTGTACAATGTCACTCCCTGTACAATGGGCTCGAACGACCCTGGCTCACCGGAGGCCGTCATCTGGGCCAGGAACAGGAGGAAGAGGGAGGTGGCATCCACCTGGAGGTGGCCCCACTGGTCGTCACCCACCACGGTGCCGCAGGTGGCGGTGTTGTACTTGGCGTGCAGGCTGTCCTTGGTACTCTGAGTGTGCTTGAACTTCTCCACTTTATGTACCTGAGGGAGGAAGCAAGCCGGCTCCACACAGTAAAGGGGCTGACGGCGGGCGGAGGCCATACCCAAAGTCCATCTCTTAGTTCTAGACCTCTTAGCAGCTACCTCTGGGAGCCAGAGGGATGGAAGGCAGCACATGATCCCTAGTGAGCACCACACAGAGGGGCTGTGTGGGGGATTCTTCCCGTCCGCACCAGAAGGGGCCCGGCCCAGTGGGATTTTAACAAGCTCTGCAGGGCGACGGGTCAAGCCAAAGGGTTTCTTTGTCTGCATATGCCCAGCATGAGCTGTGACACACGGGAGGCACTCAGTAAGAGAGAGAGGGAACAAAGAGGCCCCGTTTAAACTTCAACTTCTTGTTTCCTTATGTCCAAAGGAAAGGGCAACTAGGTCTTCGAAGACTAACCGGGCATATGCTGATGAAGGGCGGGGACAGTATCATTCACCTCGGAATGTGTGCAGATCCCAGCAGGATGTTCTGCACACAGTACAAGCTCAGTGAATTGTTTTATTTACTCCTCGCTGAAAATACCAGTAAACAGTAACGTCAAGTTTTAAAAACTCAAGCATTTCAACTCAAATGAAAGGAAACCCTTTTATAAACTCAACACAATAAACAGTGCTACGTGGCTGTCTGGGAGTGGCTTTAAGAAACAATGATATCTGGGGCGCCTGAGCGGCTCAGTCGGTTAAGTGTCCGACTCTTGATTCTGGCTCAGGTCATGATCTCATGGTTCACGGGATCGAGCCCCATGTGAGCTCTGCACTGACAGCGCAGAACCTGCTTAGGATTCTCTCTCTCCCTCTCTCTCTCTCTCTGCCCCTTCCCTGCCCGTGCTCGCTCGCGCTCTCTCTCTCTCTCTCTCTCTCTCAAAATAAATAAGTCAACATTGAAAGTAAATAAATAACAATGGTCTCTGCCCCATTTTAAAAAAGGGTATGTTCTCCTTTTACACAAGTAACTCTTCAAAAGAGATTCTGAGTAACGGGGTCCTTTGATTCTGGGTCCTTATTGAAGATAATTTAAAAGGACAAAGAATGTAAAATATTTCCTATTTCTCTTCCATTTGAGAAGAAAAGCTCAAGACGCTTTAGGGATGTTAGCTGTCACCATGTAAATGATAAATACCCACTGAGATGACCTGAAAACACATTTGCCATTTTCTGCCTACCTGTCTCATCATGCACTGGAGAAGACCCCGCATCAGTTTCACCACGTTCTGCGGAAATAAAGCGGGATGAGTGACGAGGCCAGCTTCCCTGCTCCATGAAAACCACCTCCTTACCACGTGGTCGGTAACCAGGGCTGCCTGGAGACCTCCCTGAGAAGGCACATCCTGAGCATATACACGTCTTCCGATTGTTTCGATTACCTCCAGTCCATCACAAACAAAGAAAATCTGGATGCAGCGACTTATCTCAAATAAAGGGGTGGGACCACATGGCACCTCCAGTTCTGGAATCCACTGGTATTCTAGCGAGACAATTTGTATAAGCCTAGTACCCTGATGTTTAATTCTGATGTCACAATTCTTAGTAATTCATTTTTGTCATGCTAAAGATGAATTAAGTCCACCATCCTGCCCCAAAGTAATGACACTTTGCCAAAAGAGCCATTTGTGACACCATCACTGGACTATTGAGTAAAGTTCTTACAAAATGCAAGTAGCCGCCAAGGTTACTCAATAATACGTATCACAACCAACTATTGTAATTATTATTATAAATAATAACAATAGTACGATGATAATCAGACATTCTGCCCAGGAACTGTATAAAACACTTTGCCTGGGTTCTGTGTAATTCTCGCAAACAAATTTACGAGGTGAGTGTCATTATTACCCCGCTTTATAGATGAGGAACCTGAGGCTGAGAAAGATGAGGCAACATTGCTCAAGTCACGCAGCTGGCAGGCGTTTGAGCTCTTAGTCAATACATTATGTTGCCTCCCACTTCCTTCACAATTCAGGCCCATCAAAAGACTGCTCTTAATATGTCCTATGAGAAACACCATAAAATGAATTCACAAGTGGCTACAGAATGGGACAGTTTGTAGGTCGAAGTAGACTGGCTGGAAGAAGCTCCCACCCAGGACCACGAGCATCTCCTGTCTTGCAGAACGTACGTGGTTTGCCGAGGAGGAATGTAGTAAAGGCCATGGAAGTTAATTACCAGAGAAAACTCTGGAGTGAATTATCCTTCAGATCCTTCTGCCTCTAAAATCCTAGAATTCTAGAATACGATTTCACTTTAGGTCATAAACTCTTTTGAGGCAGAAAATGTTACCTCACGATAAGGTTATAACTAACATTGCTATAATTAACATTTCCTACTGTGTACAGCGTGACCATTTGTCAACTGACTTCCCCTCAAGTAAAGAAAACTTATTTTCCATTATGAAGAGGCACAGTGGTTCCCAACTGGGTGGCCATTCCCATCCTCCAGGGGTGAGGGAACATCTGGAAATGTGGGGCCAGGAGCATTTTTACCATCACCAAGATAAAGATGGGGACTACCGGCATTTAGGGCGTAGGGACCAAGGGAGCCTAACAGTCCTGCCATGCATGGGCTAGTCTCACACAATGAACGACTGTGCTTCCCAAGCTCCAAGCGCAATAGCATCCCTGCTTCAGATCACTGGAAGATCCCATGTTATCTTCCATAATCAAGGGAAATGTCTCTCTTTAGTTGTCAACCACACTCATCAAAACAACATGCCCTATTCGTGCCTCGCTATCGTCCATCACAGAGCAGCAAATCCAGTCAACTCTAGCCTGCGTCAGAAAATGCTTACAGAAGGGGCGCCTGGGTGGCTCAGTCGGTTAGGCGTCCGACTTTGGCCTGGGTCACGATCTCGCCTTTCATGAGTCCGAGCCCCGCGTCGGGCTCTGCGCTGACAGCTCGGAGCCCGCTTCGGATCCTCTGTCTCCCTCTCTCTTTGCCCCTCCCCTGCTCACACCCTGTCTCGCAAAAATGAATACACATTAAAAAAAAATTAAGACGAAAAGAAAAGCTTATAGAGGAGAGGTACACGGTGTGTGTGCATGCGTGCACACGTGTGTGTAGACAGGCAGGCTTTACTTTGACTTCGTCTCAAGGGAGGATGGGAAGTTTGATGAACATCCACATTAAATTATTACGCCGCTAAGAACGGCTCACTTATGTGCTAGCTATCCAACTTCTTGGGGGAGCACCCAGTGCTTGCTATAAACATTTTTTAAAACTACCTCTTGCTCTACCTCCAAGGCTCGGTGATTGTATCGCCTTACGCTCAGCAACGTCCAGTCAAATCCAAACCATCCTTCCCTTGCTCCCACAGACAGGTTTCCTCTCTTAAGTTTCCCTACTGTCGTCAAGGCTGCCCACAACTCCTGCCCACTTTGGTTGCTATCACAAGCACTGATCGGGCTGTAAGAACTCTCCCTGGGTCTGACAATCGGCTGGCTGGGAGGGCCAAGGAGGAACGTACGAATCAAAGATAAATCCAAAAGGTTCTCCTGCTAAGAGAGCTATAATTTTATATGTCAATGCTTTCTGCTTCAACACCGTCACTCCAAATACTCTGAAAATACCTCCCGTGCTCAAGGGCAGAATATTTTCTTACGTACTCAAGGATGGCAAACCTTTGCTTCGGCGGGTACGTCAGTTTCTGATCTGAGAAATCAGTAAGAGGATTTCATAGTGCTGTGATGGTAACATAGGCATGAATATTGGACAACACCAATGTGACTCAAAATTAAAAGGTAACTATAAATTAATAAGACCGCTTTGGAAGGGCTCAAACTAGAAAGGAATTTCTAAGGGAAATTCCGAAAATGTTTCAAGCAGTAGCAATACCGTTTGGCGAAATACCCTTTCAACATGACTACTACAGAGCATACACTCCGGAACGTATATTTCTGGTGTGTTCTTTGGAAACAGTCATTATATGATTGTATAATGGCACTGTGTATGTAAGTATATGTAAAATGGACAGAGCATGTGAGAGAGACATGTAGCTAGTTAGAAATGTGGACGCTTTCTTTTCCTGTTCAGAATAGTATGATTTTTATTGTTTTTAAGGAAGACAAAAAATCCCAAAGAGAAAGACCAATGAGAGGTGGAGGCTACCTAAGTGCCCCCCTAAAATATTCTATAGCAGGAATGGACGGGGCGCATACACCGAACTGTTCTACACAAACAGCTACCTCCTTGGAGGCTTTTCAGTTCAGGGGAAAGGGGCTGAGCAGCCAACGTGGCTGCCACTCGGCATTACCTGCTCCAGCTCGTAGGCTTTGGCCTTGTCCTCGTCGCGGTCGGCATTCTTGCGGTAGGCCATGCCCAGGCCCCACACGGCCAGAATGCTGTAGATGTTATCCCGCACCCAGGCGTCCTTCTGTTCGTGACTGGCTGACAGCAGCCCTGTGACCGGATTCTGTTAGAGAAGAGAAACAAAATGACTCAGCGCCACCTTCACCCAACTCCTGGCAAACGGATGCCTGCCCTGAGGGGGCACGCCGAGGGCCGGGATGAGGAGTAGAAATCGGAGTTCTGGTCCTTCCTTGCTCTGCCACCAACAGCATGGTCTTGCGTGAGAAGTGACGTCACTCCTCTGTGGTTCTCTCATCTATATAATAGAAATACTAGCCTAGAAAGTCTCCAGGGAACCTTCTAACGCTGAAGTTCTTGTGCTTTCAAACCAGATCATACCGTTGTGACAGACAAAACGACCGACCAATAGAAAAAGCCCACGAGTCTTAACAAATCTGTGCACCACAGGCTTCAGGTCTTTTCCTGCCTGTATGCTTCCACATCAGCTGGGGAGACATTGAACCTGGAGCGAGAGACCCAGATGCGGGGCCCCACTCCACCAGTCCAGCTCTGTGTGCCAGGGGAAGCCGCCTACCCTATCCGGGCCTCCAAGGCCTTGTCTGTAATCCAGACATTTCATGTGCCCAAAAAGGACACGCTAGGCAACAGGACATCGGAGGTCCTATTTAGCTATGATATTTAAAATTTGTTTTTAATGTTTATTTATTTTTGAGAGGGACAGAGCGCGAGCGGGGGTGGGGCAGAGAGGGAGGG
This sequence comes from Prionailurus bengalensis, assembly GCF_016509475.1. Classification (NCBI taxonomy): domain Eukaryota; kingdom Metazoa; phylum Chordata; class Mammalia; order Carnivora; family Felidae; genus Prionailurus; species Prionailurus bengalensis. Next base: position 15,295,040 of record NC_057361.1, read on the forward strand.
AGACCCAGAATCCGAAGCTGGCTCTGGGCTCCGAGCCATGAGCACAGAGCCCGACGCGGGGCTCGAACCCACGCACCGTGAGAACGTGACCTGAGCCAAAGTCGGACACTTAACCGACTGAGCCACCCAGGCGCCCCTAGCTATGATATTTAAAAGGGCAGCCGAGTCACTAAAAAGCCAGATCTTCACACACAAAAAAGTACACACAATATTCTTGACAGCATTAGTCATAATAACTCAAAAGTGGAGACAACCCAGATGCCCGTCAACTGATGAATGAACAAAATGTAGTCTATACAATGAAATATCATTCAGCAATAAAAAGGAATGAAGAAGCATTCATCTATGCTACAGCATGGGTGAACCTGGCAAACATAATGCTAAGTAAAAAAAAGCTGGTCACAAAGGACCACATATTCTCTCATTCCATTTATATGAAACGTCCAGAATAGGTTAACCTGTAGAGATAGAAAGATTAATGGTTGTTTAGGGTGGGGGTGGGGGGCGGGTAGAAGGAAATGGGGTGTGAGTGACTGTTAACAGGTCACTTTCTGGAGCTGATCAAATTGTTCCAAAATTGATCACGGTGATGATGCATGACTCTGTAAATATACTGAAAACCATTACACTGTTTACTTTAAACAGATAAAGTGTACGGTAAGTAAATTATATCCCAATAAAGCTGTTATTTTTTTAAAAGCCAGTGCTGATAAACTCTGTGCCTAGAAATAAAATGGATAAGATAGAAAAAGAGTGACATAAAGATCAAGCCTTGTTGACCTGTCCTGAAAATATGTAAAGAAATATGTATCTGAAAAAATACGTCCAATAAAATACAGAGCCTTGCCAGCTTAAAAAAAATTACTCAGGGGCGCCTGGGTGGCGCAGTCGGTTGAGCGTCCGACTTCGGCTCAGGTCACGATCTCGCGGTCCGTGAGTTCAAGCCCCGCGTCAGGCTCTGGGCTGATGGCTCAGAGCCTGGAGCCTGTTTCCGTTTCTGTGTCTCCCTCTCTCTCTGCCCCTCCCCCGTTCATGCTCTGTCTCTCTCTGTCCCAAAAATAAAAAATAAACGTTAAAAAAAAAAATATTCAAAAGAGTACTAAATTATTTACAAGGAGGCTCATGAAAAAACTGTTGAGTACTTTCAAAGTGATAGTGCCACGGTTATTAGATAAAAGAAAACACTGGCATAGTTCCAAATGGTCCCACATGAGGAATTAAATAGTGGACTTTCTCCTTTAACTAATCTATGCCCTCTTCAAAAGCATCTAAAACTCAACTGAAACCGCCCACAGGGGCAACAGAGTTTTGTCTTTTGACACAGCTCCATGGCCAACAATTGTACATCAATCATTTTAAAGAACTGAAGTCTAGAAATGGCTGAGTGAAGGTGTGAGTCTTAGTCCAACATCGGACAACTGGGGTTTTTAAAAAAAAATCCAACAATGTATAACATAAACAACTTTAACTGTTCTGAGGCCAGTTGGCTAATCCCAGGACGGGAATCATCAGGAGATCCAGAGAAAGAAATCAGCCCCTTCCTCGAATATCTGTCAACTCAGAGTCCACGGAGACAGACAGCCTTCCGATGACACAGCAGTGACCGCCGACACATAGTGCCAAGTGTGGTTTGGATTATGAGATGTCACTGTCCTGTTAGCTGGAAGTTACTTCTTTGATTCTTTAGTTTGGGCTTACCTGGTGAACTGGATTAGTTTATCTCCACCCAGAGCTATTACGTCTGAACCCCTCGTTTCACTACAGGGGTGCAGTCTGGGTGTTGAGATCCCCGCATTCAAGACTACCTACTCAAACCATGTTAAACTGCGGTGCTACTGCACTCAGTGAAAGGAGTTATGAACAGTAAGTTATGAATTTAGTATTTAAAAAATTTTTTTTAATGTTTTTTTAATTTTTGAGACAGTGACAGAGCATGAACGGGGGAGGGGCAGAGAGAGAGGGAGACACAGAATCCAAAGCGGGCTCCAGGCTCCGGGTCCGATGAGGGGCTCGAACCCGTGAACCGTGAGATCGTGACCCGAGCCGAACATGGACACCTAACGGACTGAGCCGCCCAGCGGCCCCTTGAATTTACTATTATGAACTGAACATTCGTGTCTGTTCAGATGCTGAAATCTAATTCCCAACGTGATGCTATTCGGAGGTGGGGCCTTTGGGAGGCGATTAGTGAGGGTAGAGCCCTCACGAATGGCACCTAGTGCCCTTACAGAAGAGGCCAGAATGCCAGCTTGCTCTCTCTGCCACGTGAGGTTGCGACAAGAAGCCGGCTGTCTGCAACCTGGAAGAGGGCCGTCACCAGAACCTGACCATGCTGGCACCCTCGTCTTGGACTTCCCAGCCTCCAGAACTGTGAGAAATAAATTTCTGTTGTTTCAGCTCGCCTGTCTGTGGTATTTTGTTACGGCAGCCCCAGCTAAGACTGGCTTCTTTCTCTAAGTTTATAAAAAATAATGTGCTGTGTTGGAAGACGTGGGAGGTTCCATTTTGATGTAATTCATAAAAACTGAAACGACCACAGATCGGGAGATACCGTGCGATGCCCAGTCTGCTGTCCCTTCTTCTAACCGAGCCGGTGGCTTTGCCTTTGTGCTACTTACTCCCCTCCTTAAAGGTGGCTTATGCTGCACCCCTGCATTCTCACTCACTGGTTTCTGTGAACCACCCAACAGGTCCATCCCTTCAGAGCTCTCTCTGGGGTCTTCTACTTGCATGAGCTATCTAAACAGAAGGGGCCTTCATATCTGCTGCAATTTTACAAGCCAAACACAAACAGCCAAACTGCAGACAACAAGAGGAAAGTGGGCAGAGCTTTTCAGGCTAAGCCAATGGCTTCAGATATGATCATTTTAACCATATGCTGCTTTCCAATCTTTTAAAAATATCATTGTATCTATACCCACACATAGCCTTCAGCGTATTATGTTTAAGAGCAGAGGTGCTGGGAGGCACCTGGGTGGCTCAATCGGTTAAGCATCTGACTCTTAATTTCGGCTCAGGTCATGATCCCACAGCCATGGGATCGAGCCCCGTGTGGGGCTCTGCACTGAGCATGGAGCCTGCTTAAGATACTCTCTCTCACTCTGTCTCTCCCTCTGCCCCTCTCCCCCACTTGCGCTCGTGCGCGCGCTCTCTCTCTCAAAAGGAGAGTGTTGTTGTTGACAATTAAATAAGTAATCCAAATCAAGCATTTTGGACTGTATCTACCATAAATCAGTGCTCAATAACTGCTAACTATATTATCAACCTATCTGAACAGATTTCATTCACATTACTTCTTTTTCATAGAATTATTTCAGGAAATCCGATGGGGAAGATGGGGATAGTGGTTAGGGGAACAATCTACAAGTCTGCTTAGCGTAACCATCATTATTTTTATTAGGAAAAAAAAAGCCTGGTGCCTTCTTTTATTTTTACAGTAAATATGGCTAGTGGATACATTTATCCCATTGATATGTTTGAGAAAAAAACCCTGGCAACTCTCCACCCTCTCCACCCCCAGGTCTTTGCCTTTCCCCTGCTTTAGCCCTGAATTTTGCTCACTCAAATCAATCTTCCCTGTTTTACTAAACTCTCTGTGTACTTTACCTGTAACAGTAAATTAACATTAGTGACAAATTGTGTAATAAGCACCATGACCGCTCGACAACCGTTTCCTGAGGTGACAGGTGTGGGGCCATGAAGGAAGAAGATGGGGCGGACTGCAGACAATGGGGCTATGAGGACAGCCATGAAGAGTCAAGGGTAGTGTCCCAATGTGGAGAAGGCACAGGCCTGAGCCAGGAGACTCAGCACCCCTGCTGTGAGGGAACTGACAATGATACCCTTCAACTCGAGGAGAAGAGGCTGAGACAATGAGCCCAAAATAAATTGTGTTTCATTGAGCACAAGGGGCCGACAGTTGGGCATCTTGTCCTTCAGTTTCAGTCATCTGATGGCCCCTCTTACCTCTTCCACCACTTCTGCATTTCTAAATTAGAGAAAGTGCCCTTCTTGGCGCCTATTTGTGAGAGAAAGGCCTAGAATGAATTGGGCCCAGAGCTTGGCGTCTTATAACACCAAACATTCATTTCTCTTCCATGCCTCATGTCCATCGCTGGTCGACCGTGGTTCTGCTCGGTCTTGTCTTTCTTCTAGGAACCAGGCTACTGGAGCAGCCTATACCCACAACACTGCCCATCCCATGGCAGGGGAGAAGAAAGACAGCGAACCTTGAGCTGCCTCTTCAGGCTGCCAGCCAGAATGGACACATATTACCTCCCCTCTTATCTCATCCATGAAACCAAGTCTCATGGCCATTTCTGAGTTCAACAAGGGAGAGATGTGAAATCCTCCCCTAAGGATGGGAAGCAAATAATTGTGAACTATTATGTGAACAATTATGTAAACAACTATTATGTAAAGAATTGTGAATAATTATGCTGTCATGATGACCTTACCTGCTAGCTGTGGTGGGTTGGTTACCCCCACCTTTATAGCCCACTGATAAGTGAATCTGTAGCGATCAGAGATTAACATGGTAACGAGCCATTTGCATTTTGTTTTTTGGCTTATAAAAAAGTCTCTCTCTGTCTTTCAAAAATGAATAAATGTTAAAAAAAAAAGACTGGCTTATAAAAAAGTATTAAATAAATGATAATTCCTACTCTTTAGGACAGGGGTAGGAGGAAAAAGGAATTGAGATATTAATATCAGGTAAGGTCTTTGCTGACTTTACTGCAAAGAATATTACCAGGGATACAGAGGAATATTACATAAAAATGAAAGAGTCAGTTCACCATGAAGACTTAATCCTAAATTTGTCTCTACCTAATAAGAAGTAAAGGGATAGACACACAGAGGTCAGAGTACAGAGTCCAGAAATAGATCCACACAAATATGACAAATTGATTTTTGACAAAAGTCTACAAACGGGGAAAAGACAGTCTTTTTTTTTTTTTAAGATTTTATTTTTAAGTAATCTCTACACCCAACATGTGTCTCAAACTTACAACCCTAAGATCAAAAGTTTCATGATCTACCAACTGAGCCAGCCAGGCACCCCGAAAGGACGGTTATTATTTTAATAAGTGGTGTTGGAACACAGAAATACAAAGGGTAATAAAAGAATACTATGAACCATTATGTGCCAACAAATTGGATAACTCAGAATAAATGAATACATTCCTAGAAGCACACAACTTTCTAAAACTCAATCACACAAACCTCACCATACTCATGGAATGGAAGAATTAAGTTAATTAAATTAATTGTTAAAATGTCCATTCTACCCAAAGCAATCTACAGGTTCAATGCAATCCCTATCAAAATACCAATAGCATTTTTCACAAAACTAGAACAAAAAAATCCTAAAATTTGTATAAAACCACAAAAGACCCCAAATAGCCAAAGCAATCTTGAGAAAGAAGAACAAGGCTGGAGGTATCACAACCCCAGCTTTCAACATATACTACAAAGCTATGGTAATGAAAACATTATAGTACTGGCACAAAGACAGACACATAGATCAATAGAACAAAACACCCAGCCCAGAAATAAACCCCTGATTATATAATCAATTAACCTACAACAAAGGAGGTCAGACTACATGATGGAGAAAAGACAGTCTCTTCAATAAATGGTTCTGGGAAAACTGGATAGCTATATGCAAAAGAATGGAAATGGGCCCCTTTTTTAGACCATACACAAAAACTAGCTTGAAATGGGTTAAAGACTTAAACCTAAGACCTGAAATGATAAAACTCCTAAAAGAAAACATGAGCAGTAATTACATGGACACTGGACTTAGCAACATATTTATGGATAGGTCTCCTCAGGCAAGGGAAACAAAAGCAAAAATAAGCTAATGGGACTACACCAAAGTAAAAAGCTTTTGCACAGTGAAGGAAATCATCAACAAAACAAAAAGGCAACCTACTGAATGGGAGAAGATATTTGCAAATAATATATCTGATAGAGGGTTTATACCCAAAGTATAACAAGAACCTATACAACTCAATAACAACAACAAAAAAGCAAATAATCTGATTTAAAAATGGGCAGAAGATCTGAATAGACATTTTTTCCAAAGGAGACATACAAATGGCCAACGGACACATGAAAAGATGCTCAACACCAGTAATCACCAGGGAAACGCAAATCAAAACCATAATGAGATCACCTTAAACCTGTCAGGATGACTAGAATGAAAACGACAAGAAATGGCAAGCATTAGCAAGGATGTGGAGAAAAGGGAAAACTTGTGCACTGTTGGTAGGAATGCAAACTAGTGCAGCCACTACAGAAAATAGTACTGAGGTTCCTCAAAAAGATAAAAAATAGAAATACCATACAATCCAGTAATTTCACTACCCAAAGAAAATAAAAACACTTATTAAAAAAGATATATGCACTCCTATGTTTACTGCATCGTTATTTACAATAGCCAAGATAAGGAGGCAATCCAAGTTTCCGCTGACAAACGAACGGAAAAAGAAGATGTGGTTTATATATACAATGAAATATTCCTTGGCCATAAAAAAGAGTAAGACTGTGCCATTTGTGACAACATGGATGGACCCAGAGGGTTATGCTAAGAGAAAGACAAGTACCGTATGATTTCACTTATATGTGGAACCTAAAAAACAAAAACAAACAGAAACAGATTCATAAGTACAAAGAACAAACTGGTGGTTGCCAAGGGGCGGGAGGTGGTGAGAGGATGAGTGAAACAAGTGAAGACGATTAAGAAGGACAAACTTCCAGTTATAAAATAAATAAGTCACAGGGATGAAAAGTACAGCATAGGAAATACAGTCAATAACATTGTAAATAACTTTGTATGACAGCAGATGGTAACTATACTTACTGTGGTGAGCATTTCATAATGTATATAATTGTCAAATCACTGTACTGTATACCTGAAACTAACATAATACTATATAGGTCCACTACACTTGAATTAGAAAAAAATACTCAAAGAAATATTGAAACCACTCAAGGAAAGAATGAGAATAATAAAAAGATGTGCTATTTTTAAAAATGTGAGTAAACAAAAACAATAAACTTAGATGTCAAAATTGTTGTTAACATGGTTCTAGAGCAAAGCAAATACCGGGCATCCATATACAAGAAAATGAATCTCAATCTCAATCCTGCATCTCCTACAAGAGTTAACTCAGGGACGACTGTGTGGTTCAGTCAGTTAAGAGTCTAACTCTTGATTTCAGCTCAGGTCATGATCTCACAGTCATGAGATCAAGCACCGTGTTGGGCTCCATGCTGAGCTTGGAGCCCGCTAGGGATTCTCTCCCACATCCTCTCTCTCTGCCTCTCCCCTGCTCACTCTCTCTCTCTCAAAATAAATAAATAAAACATTACAAAAATTAACTCAAAATCACAGATCTCAATGTTAAATGGAAACCTATAAAACTTTTATAAGCAAACACAGAAGAAAAACCTTCATGACCTACAGCTGGGCGGAATTAGCCATGATAGTACTAAAAGGAAGATCCATAGAAGAAACACCGATAAATTGGACTTGAGTAAAATTAAAGACTTTTGCTCTGCGAAGGACAATGTTAAGAGATAAAAACAAACAAACAAAAACAAGCTACAGACTAGGAGAAACTATTTGCAAGTCACATACTCAACAAGAGAATTGTGAACTCTCAAAACTCAACAGTAAGAAAACAAACAGCCTAATTTAAAAATTGGTAAAAACAAACAAAAAAACTTGGATACTTCACTTAAGAGGATTTGACAGATGACAAATAAGCACATAAAAAGCTCAACATCATTAGCTATTAAGTAAATACAAATTAAAACTACTATGAGCTATCACTACATACCTATTAAGATGGCTACGATTAAAAATACTGCCATTACTAAGTGTTGACAGAGACGTAGAATCACTGGAATCCTCTTATGTTGCTGGTGGGAATGCAAAGTGGTGCTGACGCTCTAGAGAACGGTTTGGCAATTTCTTTTTTTTTTAAGCTTATTTATTTTGAGAGAGAGAGAAAAAGAGAGCATGAGCAGGGGAGAGGCAGAGAGAGAGAGAGGAGAGAATCTCAAGCAGGCTCCACACTGCCAGCACAAAGCTCAACGTGGGGCTCGATCTCACAAACCGTGGGATCATGACCTGAACAGAAACCAAGAGTCAGATGCTTAACTGACTGAGCCACCCAGGTGCCCCCAGTTTGACAATTTCTAATAAACTTGAACACTTACCCTACAACCCAGCAATCCTGTTCCTGAATATTTACCCTAGAGAAACAGAGACCTCTACAAGCAATGTGTAAGGCAGCTCAATTCTTAACTACCAAAAATTGGAAACTCAAATGTCCTTCAATAGGTGAATGGATAAACACACTGGGATATATCTCTATAATGAATACTACCTAGCAATGAAAAGAACAAACTATTGATATACAGCAACTTGGATGAATTTCACAGGCCTTATGCTAAGTGAAAGAAGCCACTCGCAAAGGTTACATACCACATGATTCCACTTACATGACATTCTTGAAAAGACAAAACTATAGCGATAGAGAAGTGATCAGTGGTTTCCAGGGGTTAAGGGTGGGGAGAGGGTGTGACAAAGGGGTAGCAGGAGGGAGATCTTTTGGGGTTGAAGGAACTGCTTTGTATCTTGATTATGGTTATGGTTACATGACTCTACACATTTTAAAATTCACAGAACTGTACACTAAATATATGAAAAAGGAAATTTATTGTGATTTCTAGCACTTTTTAAAAAAATTTTTATTGTGACATAATTCATATACCATATACTTTACCCATTTAAAGGGTACAATTCAATGGTTTTTGCTATAGTTACAGACTTACAGAAACATCGCAGTTAATTTTAGAATATTTTCATCACTCCGAAATGAAACCCCATACCCATTAAAAGTCATTTCCCATCTGCCCGTGACCTTCAAACTCCCAGGCCTTGGCAACCACTAATCTACTTTCTGTTCCTATAGATTTGCCTGGACATTTTGTATAAACAGCCTCATACCATATGTGATCTCTCATGCCCGGCTTCTTTCAATCAGCATAATGTGTTCCAGGTCTTTCAATGTTATAGAGGTGTCAGTACTCCATCCCTTCTTATTGCAAATACATTCCACTGTATAGACATAGTAAATTTTGTGTTCCCACTCATTAGTGGATGAACATTTTGGTTTCGGCAAGTGTAGGGGTACAGGGGTAGAGGACGACCAAAGAAAACAGTATACATGACTTCCTAAGAGTGGTGTGCGTGTAGTTGAAAAAACAGATATTCAACATTATAAGTATCTACTTGAAAAATGAAAAAAATGAAAGCTAAAGCCTTCATACAAGCTCAAGAAAGAACACTTACACAATCTTGGCTGGTGGCAATACAAAGATGATTCTCAGAGCAAGCAGGAAATGGAGATTTTAACAACAGAAGAGAACAGAGATGTTGAAACGGTGATAGTTACTGCCCTTAGAGGGTGTGTAGAGGGGACAGGAGAGACAGGTAAGAGCTGCAAAGTAGATGCTGAGCCAGTACTGGACCAGGAGAATGCTTATGGACTTGGGCAGCCGGTCGAAACAAACTAGAAAGAATTCAACAAGAATTTATTTATTGGGCTCATATGCTTAATAAATGTTTGCTGAACTAATTTTATTAGCCAACACTCCCACACATTCGAGTCGACTCAGTTCCCTTTACACATACATTCCTGCCCCAGGGGCCCCAACACATCTTTAACAGAACCTCTTCTCTCTTTTCCAAATCACCCCCTCCTTCCTAACTCCAGCAGCTACCCTGTGACACTGACATTATCCGGTCCCAACACTTAGGTGCAAGAAATTTCAACCATACAACAATGACTACAAGTTTTAACAGTAACCTACCAACAGCATATGAGTGGATACCAAAAAAGCCAATGCTGTGTTAATGGAAACAAAGTTTTCAGATGAGAGAAATGAGAGTCTCACTAAACTGCCAGCCTCACAGAGCACATCTAGCATATTGAGTCACTGCCAAACACCATGTTTTATTCATTTAAAAATTTTTTAATGTTTTTAATTTATTTCTGAGAGTGAGAGTGGGGGAGGGACAGAAGGAGAGGTGGACAGACGATCTGAAGCAGGCTCTGTGCTGACAGAAGTAAGCCCGATGCGGGGCTCAAACTCATTAACTCTGAGATCATGACCCGAGCTGGTGTCAGACGTTCAACCAACTGAACTACCCAGATGCCCCCAAACACCGTATTTTACAGGGGACATTCACCGCCTAGAATGTCCCCAGAGGGTGATTAGGGCTATAAATAGGCTGAAAGCCAAATCTCATGGGAACAGGGGAAGATTATGGGTATTTAGAGAAGGCTTAATGGAGAGCAAGTTAGCATCTTCAAAGAGCTGAGAGGCTGTCTTGTGAAAGAGGGATTCGATTTTCTCAGTTACTAAAACTCAAGTCAGATTTCAACTCAATACAAGAACTTCCTAACATTTAGAATTTTCCAAAGAGAATGGACAGGATTGTAGGTAATGCGGTCTCAGTCTGGCATTATTTGGGCAGAAGGAGCCTGAGCACCAACCCCCCCCCCACCGCCCACACACACACACACGCCCACACATGCACGCACACACACGCACACACACACACACACACACACACACACACATGAGGTGTAGTGTATAATGTAGTGGTTAAGGGCATGGGCCCTACTCTACATAAGATACAGCTGGGTTCAAATTTCTGTTCTGACACTTACCTGCTCTGTGATCTTGGGCAAATTACTTAACTTCTCCAGGCCTCGATTTCTCTCTCTATAAAAAAGAGGGTTCAAAGCAGATTGGAGAGCATGGGTCTCCCTGGGCCCTTCGCTTCATCCCTACCCTAATGGAAACACTGTTGTCTCTGCCTGTCTAGCACCCGTTCTGCTTTTTCTGGTAAGGGCCTATTATTTCCCCTACTCTGATTCAGTGTGATTCTGGTGGGGCTGACCCATCACTGCCTGCCCCCTGGCCCCAGCCCCAGCTTCAGGGAAGGACATGGGATCCCAGGCCTGGCCAATCTAGGCACAGTTCATGGAGGAGCACACAACCCAAGCTGGATCAGCTGAGAGCCATTCTCGTCAGGACTTGTGCTGGAGCCACTATAAAAAAAGCTTTCTTTTTGCAGAGGCCACCACTCTAAAAGGATACAACCTGGAGCTGCCAAGCGGGCACCGCTGCGACCATGCGGGATGAGCCCGCCAGAGAATAAAGTCCACTCCAAGTCAAAGGCGGCCAAGCAATGCTAAGAGACATACTTGATCATTTGAGGTCCCGATTCCAGCCATGCCTGAATCCAGAACAATCCCTCGGACTTTTCAGTTATTTGAGCAAGAGATCCTCTTTTGTGCTTAAAGGCTGTTTGAGGCGGGTTTCAGTCATTTACACCTGATAGAATCCTGACAAATGCAATCATGAATGTTTAAATGGCCAAAGTGAACTAGATACCATAAAAACATTTATTTGATGCTGTTAAAGACATCCAAGGTTGCGGCAATATTAAAGCAAAATACATACGCCTGATGGTAGCCCCACAGTACTTCACATTGTCCAATTCAGTTTCTAGCTGGAGGGCACGGAGATGGATGTGGTCTATGCACCAAAACTGGCAGAGTATAAATTCCCTCCTCCCCTACCGCTGTCCCATGAGAAGATTGGAATAGCTCCTTACTGATCTTCCTGCCTCTAGTACTGGTCCCTTCCAATCTATCCTCCACAAAGGAAGGTGGCAGAAAGAACTAGAATCTCAATCACTGCCCTGCTCAGAATGCTCCAATCCTACAAAGTAGGCTCACCAGGTGCAGCCTCCTCCTCCCACATCTGGCCCAATCACCTGACACTCCTTCCTTCGCCCCTGCCCCCAAGCTGGAATTCGTTTCCTGCCCGCACTCGCACACTTCCGAGCCCGTGGGCCCGGAACGTCCTCACGCCAAATGCCTCCCCACACACTTGCTCCTCTGTGAAGCCTCCCGGCTGGCTCCCTTTTCCTATACTCTGTGAGACAGAGGTCAGAGGCTTCCAGCTAATCTCTGCCCTCAGTCCTTTTTCCTTTAGATTAAGAATGGCTAAGACCATGCCGCTGCCTTGCTCAGTTCCAAGGAAGAAAAGTACAATTCGATTAGTCAAATGAAATACCTAGAAGAAACTAGGACAAATATTGAAAATACATGATTATTCACTATCATCCCCCAACTCCAACCCCATGTTGGAAAGCAAAAAACAGAAAGTGAAAAATTCTGATATTAAAAACTCCAAAAACTGGTTAAATTCATTTGTCATGCTGAAATTTTATTCTAGCAACTACCATTTAAGATATTAAAGGGGACAGGAAAGGGCAATCAATGCCTTGGACTTGAGATGTTTTGTAGGGTGGGAATTCCAAAAGCCTTTGTCTTAAAATGATTACATCTGGGGTTCCTAGCTGGCTCAGTCAAGTAGACTGTGTGACTCTTAATTTCGGGGTCATGAGTTCAAGCCCCACACGGGGAGTGGAACTTACTTAAATTAAAAAAATAAGAGTGTTAAAAAATAAAAAGATTACATCTCTAATTGAGACCACGGGCTGTGTAACACTTTATCAGTTTAAAAAATAGGTTTTGTATCATTTGATATGTAAACCTTGGGCATTCAGAGAATAATGCTGAAAACGTAAACTCTAATATGCAGCAGGCCTCATGCTTTTACCTAAGGAGATCACAGGTGGGCAACTTTTCCTTTCAACTGATGTCTTTTTCTAAATTGCTGCTTAGCAGATTTTCCCCTCTGGGTTCACAAATAATACACACCTCCAAGGTGCCCCGGGGCTAGGCACTTGCACCATCTCCTATGACTGAAGGATGGCTTCCAGGGAAATAAACTAGGTCAGGAGCCAAGTACTGCAAGCGCCCACTTCAATCCAGTTTTCTTCCAGCTTCAATCCAGATCCCACTGCCCATCTCAAAACTTTCGAAACGTACGGAAACTGTCCGGGCCCCTTGGCTACCATCAAATGGACAAATGATTTTACCACCGTCTTAGGATATTTTATTTCTTTGCCTCTCTCGCCGATCCCTGTAGTAAAGTGGGGGATGACCGAGATGTCAGTCCGTAGCCAGTTGTGAGAAGTGATGGAGTACAAACGCAGTGGGGTTGCTGGGATCCTCTCGGCCAACACCTGAAGTCCGAGGTATCAGGGATTGCTGGGTGGTACCACACTAGTAATGTTTCCCCCCGACAGAAGAGTCGTGGGCATCGCCATTTATTTACAGCTCTAAGACTGACTTTGCTTTCATTAGGCTCAGGTTCAGAGCACCAAGTACCACACGTCACTGCGAATCTGGACTCACTAGAGGATCTACTAGGAGTTGACTGATGGGCTTTGGGGGGCAGGGAGGTGGAGGTCCATGAGACCCCTGGAAATTCTTCATGAGCATTTTTCTCAGGAGACAATAAAACATTCAGCTTTCACCAAGCTCCCAAATGGCTCTGTAACTCATTTGATTAAGAACCACTACTCTACATGTACGTTACGAACATTAATTATGTTCTCTCCACCCAGTGTGAGGCAGACGTGATATTTATTTCGCTCTGTGACTTTCACTAATAGAGTGAAATAAATATCACGTCTGCCTCACAGTATAAAGAAAGGGCCTATGAAAGTTTCACTATTTTAACAGGTAAAAATAAGGAGAATGCAACTTTTAATTGGTGTTCACAGCAATCTGGTGTATCTAAAGTATTTCTCTCCATTCCTCTCATCGCAGGGCTGTCGGCTCACCAGAAGGATGGCCTTGAAAAAGGTCCCCTCAACTCTCCTGGCTGAAGTTTTTAGCTATAAAAGGAAACCAGTTGATCTAACCAGATGATCTTTTGGATTCCTGCAAAACTGGAAACAGTTCTAAATCTCTCCCGTGTATGGGTTATTACAGTCCTCTATTTGTTAAGTGGAAGATTCAAGGGCTTTTTTCATTCAATTACTCAAATGTTTTCATCTGGCACTAAAATATTTAAAAGCTGTCCTGAAAAGAGCACAGCAAAAGCCCTCCTCCTGGCACCCAAAAGAGTTGAAGTAGGAGATGGCAAAAGGCAGGGCACTGAATTATGTGAAGGAAAAGACGTCACCCGTTCAGTACTTTCTTTCTCCAATCAACACACAGAGCAGACAGCCATCTATCGGCCCTAAAAGGGCTCGGGGATCCTAAGGGATCTGGGGACCACACTCCTGAGAACCACTATACTACTTCAAAGCAGGAGTGGATTTTTCCTGTTCATGTTTTAGAAATTCTTGTAAGTACGTGTCCCTAAGCAAGGAAGAATATTATTGGGGATGCTTTTAAAGTTCTACATACGCAATAGCGGACTATACTTATTCTTCTATAACTTGTTTTCACTCAACTTTAAATTTCTGAGTGCTATCCAATTTGATACATGTAAGTCTAGGTCACTCATTTTAAGTGCTATATGGTGTATGGCTATTGTGTGGCTAGATATCTCTATTCGTCCTTTCCCAAAGTGATGAACATTTAGATTGTTTCTAATTTTTCCCTCTTACAATGCCTCAACAAATGTCCTTGTACATGTCTCCTTGGGTAACAGGTAAGAGCACATCACTGGAATGCATAACTACATATGGACCTCCTGGGTCACGTGATATGCATCGCTTCAAGTTCACCAATATCTCCAAACCGTTTTCCAAGGTGGCCGTACCATTTCACAGTCTGTAACTTACATTCTAAGGCACAGACTACTAGCTAATCACTAATTGGATTTCCTCTTCTTCTTAGGCCTTCAGCTATACTGCATTTCCCATCCTCCCCTGTAGTTCGATGCGACCATGTGTTTGGGTTCTAGCCAAAGGAACCTGAGTGAAAGTGAAGTACGCAACTTCCATGCCTTGACCGTAAAACTCTCCCGTGAACAATCTTCCGAACTCTTTCCTGATCTACCAGCTGGAGGTCGACATTCAGGGTGACCTTCGGAGCTGCACACTGAAGCTGGCAGAGCCACTGGTAGCCCAGGTCTCAAGATGACACCGCTCCTGACCTGGACTCACACTGGGCTGTTACATGAGTGAGAAATAAACTTCTGTGTTTATTCAATGAAATTTTGGGCTTTGTTCGGTCTATCTTAACTAGTGCCTCTTCCCATGAGTAGCGAATGACAATCGCCCCTTCTCTATAACCTTGTCAACACTTAGAATTATGCTTCCAAACTGCTGCCAATCTGTCAGTGTGTATTGTCTTGATCTGTTAGAGTTCGAGATACTAGCGAGGTTGAGCCATCATTTCACATATTTATTAGTTTCCTCTTCTGTGAACTGCCTATTTATATTATAGAATACAATCACGGAAATAAAATATATAAAATTACTATAAATGAGAATCAACTTAATTAAAGGGAAATAGGACACTTGGACTTAAAATATTTTTTGGTTATTTTGGAACTTCTCTTTGGTGTTAAGAGAAGTAATGAAAGGAGAATATTTACAAACACAGAAGCCAAACAATAATGTCAACTGCTATCTAATCAAATTGAAACAAGGTCTCAAGTAAAAATTGAAACGTAAATCAATCAACTATAAGTGGCTGGTTCCCTAAAGACTCTTTTAGGATTAAGCTTCTGTATTCATTATTTATTAATCACCCCAAAACTTACTCTAAAAATCGAGAATTCTAGTTACAGTAGTTTTGGGTTTCCTATGGCATTTATATCTGCAAATATCATCTCTATCCTGCTCATTTGTTTTTCATCTCTGTTATGTGGGTCACAATTACAGTGCTGAATAGAAGGAACGATAGTGGCGATCCTTGATGTCCTTGACTTTAAAGATATTGTTTCTAATCTTGTGCCAATACATTAGTCATGTTTGCAGATTTTTTTAAACAATTATCCTTTATCAGGATAATACAATTCTCTGGAATGCCTAGTTTGCTAAGAGGTGTTTGTAATAAATCATTTCAGATGCTGAATTTTATCAAAGGTTTTTCTGCACTTACTGAGATGATCACACTATTTTCTCCTTTAATTTGATAATGTGGCAAAATGCATTAGATTTTCTTATAGTAAATTTCTTTGTATTCCTGGGTAAACTCAACTTGATTGTGATGCATTTTTTTAAACAAATTATTGGGTTTTTTTAATGCTTATTTTTTTTTTTTTTTTGAGAGAACAAGCACAAGCAGGGGAGGGGCAAAGAGAGGAGGGGGACAGAGGATCTGAAGCAGATTATGCGTTGACAGCAGAAAGCCCCAGGAGAGAGCCTGACATGGAGCTGGAACTCATGAACCATGAGATCAAGACCTGAGCTGAAGTCAGACGCTTAACCAACTGAGCCACCCAGGAGCCCCTGTGATACATTTTTTAATACACTGCTGGATTTATTTTATTGAGTATTTCACTTTGTATTTCACATCAATATTTATAAGTGAATTTCCTCCCTAAATATTATTTCTCATTATGTCTTGTTTGCCTATGGTATCTTGGGATATTGGCCACATAGGAGGAGTTAAGAATTATCCCTCTTTATCTTTTATCTGAAACAGTTTAAGATAGGAGTTCTCCGTTAATCCTTTGCACCCACCCCTCTAACTCTATTGTATTCACTGGGCAAAGCCCCACCTCTTGTTAAATCTGACTCTTTGCCTACTCTGGGGGTGCACCTGAGCAGCTGAATGTGGCTGGAGAAAAACACAGCCATAATTTCCACTGGAAATTAATGACCCTCCAGTGCTGTCCAACAATCCTATTAAAAATCCCTGATTTCCTTGAGAAGGAAGGACTGTTTTATACCTGCTCCTCTCTCTTCAATCCTCCAATAACTCCTCCCCATCTGTACCCTTGGCTGATGACCATGCCTTATGTTTCAATGAGAAAGTAGAAACAATAAAAGAGAACATGGCGCCCATGTACCCTGCCTTCCTTCTTGTTTTGATGAATAAACAATCTGTGTTCCTCTTTAAGGTCGCCTACCACGTGTGTGCTACACTCCACCCCTCTCACTCGTTCAAGGCCTTTGCTCCAGTGATTTTCACTCTGCCTCTTCTCAGTCTTCCTTGGCATTTGGTCATCTTCTGGATCTTTCCACCTCTGTAAAGCTCCTCTTTGAACATCATCTCTTCTCTGTCTACACTCACTCCTGTAATCTCATCCAGCCTCATGGACCTTTTAAACACCACATATAAACCAATATAACTCCCAGATTTTTATCTCCAGCCCAGACCTCTCCCCTACTTCTAGATTCATATATTCAATTGCCTACTTGCTACGTCTACTTGGATGCCTAATGGGCACCTCAAACTTAATAAAAACTCCTTATCTTCCTCCCCAAGTTTGTTCTTCCACAATCTTTCCCAACTCAGTAAATGGCAATTCCATCCTACCAGTTGCTCAAGCCATTAACCTTGGAGTCATTCTTGACTTCTTTCTTCTACACACCTTACCCCCAATCCACCAGTAAATCCTGTTGCCTCTACAAAATTTCCCCCAAACGCCACCACTCCCAGTGGTCTCCACTGCAACCACCCTTGTCTAGGCCACTGTGGTCCAGCTGCAGCAGCTTCTCAATTGGTCACTCTGCTCTGCTTTGTGACCTCTTACACACAATATTCTATGCAGGTGATAGCGGGATTCTTTTCAAACATTATTCAGATGTCACTCATCTGCTCAAAACCTGCTCATGGCTTCACTTCTTAGAATAAAAGTCAAATTCTGGGGCACCTGGGTGGCTCAGTTGGTTGAGCACCCGACTTCGGCTCAGGTCATGATCTCGCAGTCCATGAGTTCAAGCCCCGCGTCAGGCTCTGTGCTGACAGCTCAGAGCCTGGAGCCTGCTTGGTATTCTGTGTCTCCCTCTCTCTCTCTGCCCCTCCCCCACTCAGGCTCTGTCTCTCTCTCAAAAATAAATAAACATTAAAAGAAGTTAAAAAGTAAATAAATATATAATACCTCTCTCCTTAATGTGATAAAGGCCTAAGAATGCTTTAACCTACTTCCCATTGCTCTGCTATGTTATTTCACAGTATTTAATTCTATCCTTTTTAAAACTCCCCCAAACTAGACTTTACTATTATTATTACTATTTGTTCCCTACTCCATGTTTTGGTTATCCCATTCTTTTCATTTTAAATTCCATTGCCCCTAAATAAATAATACTCACTGTTATTTCTTAATTATATGCTTTTTATAATAATCTGCAGTTACAGTCACTGCCTCGATCACTTTTTCTTTCAAATCCATATTCTCTTATCACTACTTTGTGCTTAACACTTTTATGAGCCTTCAAACAGAACTTACATTCAAGAAATGTACGTTTAATGTTTATCTGGACCAAAATAAATCTGAGAATTTCTTTTTTTTTTTTAAGTCAATGATTACTTGAAGATACTTCCTGGAGTGTATATTTATACTCTCTGTGTATATGAAATCCTATCTGCAAAAGAACCCTTTTATAAACATAGCTCTTCTTTGCCTTAAAAATTTGAGTAATATTTAGTAGCACATGTATGTGGCAAATGACTAATGGAAAAAGTTGTTCTCTTTCACAGATACAGGAAAGGGAATTAGTTGACACGCTATTGCCTCTAACAAAAGAATGTTTAACATGTTTAACCCTAAATGATTCCTAACAAGTGAAATCAATTTAGAAAGCAAATCAGAAAAGAGAATTCAATGAAAAACACCTCATAACATCTCCATACATCTACAGGAGATGGGGAGATACAGCATCAATTTAGAAACCATTAGTCCAGCTCATTCATTTTTTTAGTATGGCAACATATGCATAAAATTGCCCATTCATTTTTAGAGTGCTTAGGTGACCGAAGATCACTCAGAAAGAGGATGAAACTCTAAATGGGTTAAGGGTCTACAACTGTGAAGCCCAGCTGTTGGGGCTGGATGGGTTGGGGGCGGGGTGGGGGGCGGTAAGGAGCGTGATTCTGTGAATGCAGACTCCTGGCATTTCCCAGCAGGATGGTACGCGGAGGATTCTGGTCAGCCGCAAGAGTACAGAGGGCAAATCTGAGAGCTTTTCACCAACTACCCCCCAAATAAATACAACTAAAGGCTAAGATAACTTTCTTTTAATCATTAAAACGTTGGAGAGGAAAGTCCAACGCTGCACGTTTGCTGTAATAAGGCAGTTCTTTTGCTTCTGAGAGAAGGCAAGCCTGGATCAATGGCTGGGTCAGAGCCCGCAGGAAGCATTTTATCAACAAGGATTTAACGGTTCCTTTCACGAGCCTGGAACACTGCTTAACTCAAAACGTACAAAACTGATGAGGCCTCTGTGCTTAAGGATCTCACTGCATCAATGGGGACACATAATCATGTTCACGGACTAGAAAGCAATTAGTAGTTGTATCAGGGCCTTCAAGAAAGGGAGTATTATGGCCCAGGGTGGTGAGGTGACGACGTGTGGCCCAGGTATGTGTGGCCTATGTCAAAGTCATAATACCACCAATAGCACTATTTACTGTTGGCCTACTGGGCGCCAGGCAACATACTAGACCCGAATTTTCTTCACAATACCTCAATGAAGGTAGGTGTTACTGTTCCCATTTTACAGATGCGGGCGTGGACTTAAGACATGTTGAGTAAAAGCTAACACATCATTCAAGGCAGAGCCGGGGACACAAACACGGGTGTGACACACGAACCAGGTTTCATCGCTTCTCCTTATAGCCCCTTCCATGACAGTAATGAAGGGAAAAACGTTTCAATTTGAATTTTAAAACAATCTGCCGATGTAATTATAATATATTCCAAACGGGAAGGCAAAAAGTAACCACCCTCTGCCCGCCTATTCCTTGTTCAATTCTCAACTTGAACATCATCTCTTCCAGGACTCCACCCCTGGTCCCCAAACTGGGCTAACCTCCCCCAAATAAGGACCACAATCCGTGTGCAATTTCTGAAGCCAATAAGCTCTGAAAATTTAAAGTCTTTTCCTAAGTTTGTAGCAAGCTTGGTGGCAAAAGGTGACCTGAACTGATGTGAAACTATTTAAGTCTTTATTTTTCCTACTCAGTGCGAATATTCACATTCGGGTGTGAGAAAAATGGGTCCAAGGGATGCTTCCCATTGCAGTTATTAAAGACTATATGTGTATATTACCTTTCCAAAATCCAAACATTTCTGACTTGCAAACATCTGGCCCCAAGGATCTCAGACAAAGGAGTCTGGACCTACACCTTATGCACAGATCGCATCATACTACGAGAGTTTATTCTTTTCGTAAGTCCAGCACTTGACAGGGTGCCTTGCATATAATAGGTACACAATAAATATTTCCTGAATGAAGAAATGAGACTGAGAAATTGGTTAAGAAGGGAAGATGGTCAGTGGCTTGGGAATGATTACAGCTCCGACTTGTAGCCTGGGCCTCTACTCATGGAATGCCACTTCCTTCTCAGACATGGAGGTCCTATAAATAGTTGCTGCTGATTGAGGGCAAGGGACATAGCTGCTGTCCTCACTAGGAATAAAAATAGTCCAGTGGTCTTAACATGATGGGCCCACATATAACTTTAGCCCAGTAATACAGAACAGCAGGCATATTCATACATCAGACCACATGGGCAGCCTCACAGATCCCCTTAAAGCTGGGAGCAGAAGACCTGCGTTTGGCTCAGACGGTAACCTTTCTGGCCTGTGGTTTTCTCACCTGTAAAATACCAACCAGAGTAACCCCTGAGGTCCTCCCAGGTGGGTCTCTAACAAAGTGACTTAAGGAGCAGCAGCAGTCGCCCCACTCTCTTGAGGCCGGATGCAAACCTCAGGATGTTCTTCGCTCCTGTCTACTGCCCTGGCAGTCCGAGTTCCCCATCCTTATTCAGTGTGCTCTGTCCAACCTATACACACCCCCTCTCTCACCCCCCAAAATGGACAGTCGATGCAAAAAGACGCATTTTTGTGTCCAGGGCACGGGGTCGGGCGGGGGGGGGGGGGGGCTCTGTCTTCGATCCCAAACAGGGGTCAAAGAATCTGTGAAGAGTGGCCACACAGCACTTCGGTCCCCTGAAAGAGGATGGGGTGGAATGGGGGTGAGGGTAATCACTGGCCAGCAAGCTCTGGATTTGAAGAGAAAAACCTCTTAACTGCAAAGTCTCAGAACGCGGGAGGGGATTGGGTAGGAGAGTAAGTGCCATGAAGAGGGCAGCTTGGGGTGGTCCTTCCTTACCTGGTAGCACAGGATGGTTTGCTGTACCAGCCGCGCGTATCCATCCAAGCGGACTCCGGAATTGCTCCTGCTCCTCATCTCCGCGTGCTGCCCGAGCCCCGGCGCCCGACGGGTTGTGCAGAGGTGGGACGCCCGGACTGAGGCCGCCGACTGGGCCTGGTTCCCGAACACTCACAGCCTCGTTGTTCTCGGGATGGAGCCTGGCGGTGGGAGGTCGAGACTTTTTAAAATGGAAGCAGCAAAGTACGCTTGGAAAGCAAGCCAACCAGAGTTTCACTCTTCTGTAAGGCGCGGGGGCGGTGATGGGGGCTGGCGCTAAAGCGGTCCCGCCTTGACCAGGCCCGCCACACGCCCGACGCCCGCGGCTCCCGGGCTGCCACACGGGAGACGCGGGGAACTGGGTTCTGGACGTGAGACGACAACGACCCCGTCGAGCCTTTTCTGCCTTCCAGAGGTCTTGAAGAGGCCCCGGGGCGGGCCGCCAACCCTACCCAACCCGCCTGCCGCAGCACACTTGCCGCTCCGCCCCCGCCGCGGAACGCAACCTTCCGAGTCGCGGCTCGAGGGGGAAAGAAAACGGGGTGGCCCACGGGAGCAGCGGAGAACCTGGCTCCGGGCGGGAACTCGGTTGCCTCCCTGAGCCCCTTACCTCCCCGCCGGCCGCCGACCGCCGAGCCCCGAGGAAACTGGAGAAACAGGCCCTTCCGCGGAGACCACCTGGACGCCCTGGGCCCGCCCCACGCCCCACCCCTGGACCCGCCTCCAGCTCCGCCCCCGCCGCGGAGCGGAACCCGCGGACCTGGGCTTGAGGAGCAAGGTAAGCGGACCGCTTTGCCAGGGGCCCCGAGCGCCCCTAAAACCTTCCACTTGTGGCCCCGCCCCTCCCTGGGATGAGCTCACCAGCGCGTCGGTGAGCCCGCCTTCCAGCCCCGCCCCGCAGCGGAGCGGAACCAACCCTCCGAGTGTCGGGGATGAGAGCCCGGGATGAGCCGCCAACCTCATCGGAGGCGGGAGAAGTAGGCCCGCCCACCGCGGCCGCCTGAGCGCCGGACCGCGGGCCAGGATCACAACTGTGTACCTGGCCGCGTCCCCACCTCCCTGCAGAAGCAGAGTAGCGGGGCCCCTCGGGGAAGGAAAAAGGGGATGTAGGGGCAGAGTTCCCCGGCTGCACCCCCCCCCCCCCCCCACACTCCGTCTTCTGTAGCGCCGCCCCTGGTCACTGCTCTTGAAGTCAGGCCTGCTGTCCACCTCCTACAGGCCTACAATTTGAAATTGGCATCACAGTTTTCCGTAGCGACTAATAACCTACAGTTCACAGGCTTTGACCCAGTGTTTTTTCCAACAGCATCTGTTCCACGGGACAGCTCGGCTAATGGAATTTTCACAAGTCTTCTGCTAGTCTCCATGCATTTACTATATGCTTGACCTAGTAGGCCATTCTTCCTCCTCCTTTTCCTCCTCCTCACCTATTTACTGAAGCCTATCCTTTAAGGGCCAACTCAGTTCCCCCTCCTATAATAAGCCCTCCCCATTCTCTGAATTCCCACAACAATTTCTTTGTAAGAACTTAGGTTTTGGAGTCAGTTCAAATTAAATTCAAATTACGGGTTGTGCCATTTACAAGTGTGAGCTTGTCTGCCATTGAAGCTGTTTGAAACTCAACATTCCCTTCCGTAAAATAGGGATAATAGCACCTACCTCCTAGGGTGGCCAACATCAAGATGATGGATATAAAGCATTTAGCACCATGCCTGGCTCATAGAAAAGTACTTCATGAGTCGTCATAGTTGTTTTCATCCATCATTTGACAAAGTACTGCCTCATATTGTTAGTTTTCAGATGAGGCATGCTTTTCTAATGATTGTAAGTTACTCATTGAAATAGTCTTTGATATCTCCTGCCATGTCTGGAACAGTGTTGAGCATGTAGTGTGGCTCAGTGTTGAATGAATGAAAGAAAATCCGTCCTGCTAACTGGGTCCCCTTAACTGAGTTCACTTTAGAAATTCCATACCATAAATCTATGTCACTCAACTAAAGCACCAAACCCCTCATCATCTCACATACTTTTTTCTTCCTATTGGCTCTTAAAGTATGCAGCAACCCATGTGATATGCCTCCATGCAGAATTTGCTATGGTCTAGGGGTGAAATGAGACATTATGTTATCACCATTCAATCTCTTTTGGAATATGTACTCTTACTAGAACTCATATATTTTGAATCAAAAAGCTGGGATCCTTGCTTCATTACTGTTTTTGTTCATACTGAATGCTTCTTCAAGAGTCCATTTTGCAGCCATGGGGGGAAATAACTGATAACCTTTGCTCATTATCTGGCATTTCCATCCGGTATGGAAACATTTTTAGTTTATCTCATTCTTAGTAAATTCTTCTATGCACACATATACCCCTTTTGGTGTATAGCTAGTCTTTATACTTAAGCTTTGGTCTGTACTTTAGTGAATATTATCATATAAGCTATATTTTTCAATAAGTTTGAAATCCAATGATAAAACCAAGAAGGAAGGCTACAACTGTTTACCTTGTAAATTTCTATGCAAATTTTGGGCCATAAACTGTGCTACATAAAAATCAGACTCACATCTTAGTATCCTATGTCCCTAAGATACAAAACCTCCATATATTGGTTTCCATATCCACAAAGCTTTTCTCTGGCTGTGATCCAACAGAAACCTGTCTCCACGTCATTTCTCAAATATCGGTCAAGAATCAGATACGGAACGTGATGGGGTATGTTGTTGTTTCTGAAGCTGATGCATGATCTTCATAAACATGAAAGCCCCAAACTGGACTCGGGTAGCATCCCATTTGACTTCTCAGACCCCATCCAGAGCGTCTGCCCCATTGTCCTGCCATGGGGGCTGAGGCCAATGAAGTTCCCATTGGGCCCCATGTCAGCATCCAAGGGAGAAATCATCCAATGTTTCTTCTTGAAGGCTCAAGTTTTTGGGTCTAAAGAAAAGCACTCCATCTTTGACACAGGGGAGAGGGTTCATTCTAAGTCAATTTGCTGAAAATAGCCAATTTGCCAAATTTCATTATTTTTTTGACAGTTAAATTTTTATTGACTGGAGGTCATTTTCATTGGAATATTTTAAAGAATGTACAATTTGTCTCTATTCCAGGGTCCTGTAGCTAGTTTGAGACTAAGAGGTAAAGAGGAGAAACACCGGGGACTGTAAGATTTCTTCTCAGTGACGAATATATAGATATATTTAGAAGAATATATTCTGAAAGAATGTATTCAATTTTTGTCTGGCCCAAGTTTTTATGCTTTACCTACAGAAAAGGAAAAAGAATCTACTGACAAGAATTCTGCCCATTCAAGATTATGTTTTTGTATCCACCCAGTCTTTCCTTTTTCCTCTCCTTCAGACTCCAACTACATCAGCGTGGAGCTGAGGCAGAAACATATTGAACAGTCCTTAAAATGCCGTCATGGAGAAAAAATGGCAACACACGAGTCCAATCGGTAACTTGTTCATTCAGTGAAGCAGTCCTTTGTCCAAATGGTCTTCAAACCAACCTGCTTTCTAGGCAACCTCATTAGATACAACCTAGTATCCCAAATGAAGCCATGTCACCATTTTTGCTAAGAGCAGTCATGAAAAGTCATGAACAGCCTTCAGCTTTTGCTAAGAGCTCGCTGAAGTGAAGAGTTACTTTGTGGGATTAATGACTGCAGTGTGTTTTGGGGAAAAACACTTCTCAAATGTTCTGAGGAGATTCTTCAAATTCTGGTCAGTGCTGTGACACTCCTCGCCTCCTCACACTGGCACTTCTCTCCCTTTCGATGGAATCTCAGACTGTGACACCAATTTTAAACTCAAAGGAGGATGCTTCTCAGGGACATTCTCTCCATCCTGCCCCTTATCCGTGTGAAGTAAAAAAGTAGACAAGAGAATCTGGCTTAAGGCCCATGGCCCAGACACAAAACACAGCAGGAAAAATGAGGGGGCGATGGACAGGATCTAAAGAATGTTGGAATTGTGCATTCTTTGGTGTATGCTTTGATCACATCATGTGCAGGAGATGTGCAGGAGATTTGGTTTCTGAGCTCTCACGCCCAGATCTAGAGTAGCTCACCACCTTCCTCATCAGTGGAATCCTCAACATCTTTGGGGCAGCTGGGCATCATAGGAGAGGCTGCTCTAAGACCTCTTGTGGAATCGAGGTCAGTTTCCCCCATTGGTGGCTCCCACATGCTAATCAGTTCCCCAGAAACCCCTAATCCTGTCCTCACCTTCTCGAAATCCTACTGCTGAATGCTGAGGAAGCAGAGACATGGAGGGGATCTAAATCTGGGACTGTGTGGGCCAAAGGCAACATTTGTTAAAGAGGGAATCTTGAAAGAGATCAAGAGGAAAATGAAAAGGCGACCTCAGAAACTGATCTTGTGAGGAAGACCCTTGCTCTAACCCCGCGGTGACTGTGTGTCTGCTGTTTGCCAGGAGATGTTACTGTCACGTTCATCTCAGTCAGGCCACTTACACGCCACGCCGCCAGGGAAAGAGACTGCCAACGCCTTCTCTTTGTGAAAGCTTTCAAACTCAAAGGACTTAGCTACAAATTTATTTTGGCGATTTTAACAGTTTGGTCGATTTTAACATAAATACAAGACAATTAAATAAATCAGAGAAGAAATACTGCAAAGGCAAATCAGCACTCACAGAAGTGTATTACATCATTACTGTGGTTAACCTGGAATACAACATTCACTTAAACTATATGCAAGGGAACCTTCGTGAAAGGCCTAACTAAAGGGTTTTGCAATGTTCCTAATAAGGACCTACTCGAGACATTGCTCAAACAGCTGTAGGTGGGAAGCAAGATAAACCCTCTATAACTAGAAACAATCAGGCTTTGATACATATGGAAACAAGAGCATTGAAGGACAGGTCGTGTTCCCAATAGCTGCTCCCCCTTGTCACTATACATTCTTCAAGACTTCACACCTTTTAAAAAATAATCCTAGCTCTGGCTGGGCCAGAGCGTACCAATCATGACAATGGACAAAGTACTACGCAGTTGCCTTTTAAAGAGCAGCAATATGATTATTTTCCCCCATACACACCTCCCTTAAAAAGTAATCCTACTCTACTCCCCTTTTCTGAAAGGCTCTGGGGATTTGAGAAGTGGCAGTGTATGTATCTCTTCCACAGTCACAATTTTCCTGACAGATGGTCTAGATTACAGTTCCATCCCTCTCTGTGGCCAAGGTGCTAAGCTAAACGTCTTGGTGCAGATTCCCTAATCTGGTGATTAGGCATGAGGTCAGGAGACGGGTGTTGGTATTGGGTGCCGCGTGTGGGTGTACAGATGGTATCCTGCACAAGGGTGCACCCAAGAGGATGAGTGAGGCTAAAGCATGGCCCCCACTCAGTATGCCAAGCCATGAGCCCTTGGGGCTGTGTCTGCCCAGTGGGGGCACCTTTTTCCAACTCGCTCAAAGGCACTATATGAGCTAATTGTGGCACTGTCTGCTTACATTTTGTCCAGTCTGGCTGGCATCATTAATTTCTTGATTTCAGTGAGGCTTCTGTATTTCACATCCCATATAATCTCCAAAAGGAGCTTTAGAATTCACTGAACCATCAAGGATTTTCTGAATTATCACATTAGACACAAGAACACAACCACGATTCTACAAAGAAATACATTTACACGGTAGAAAATAAATACAAAAGACGTGGAAGATATCTGACATGTGGGTCACTAGAATTCAGCTTATTTACAACAAATGCATGCACAACTCAACTCACCAACAGGCTGAAGTCAACAGTTGCTTTCTGGGACGTTATCAAAGATGACTTCGCCTCTAAACTGGCTGGAAATGAACTACTTTGATTTTCAAGAAGTCTTTCTTACTCTTACTGTGTTGTTTAAACCTAATCTCCTCTTAAAAGGAAGGATAAAAAAACAAACTGCAAATGTCTAAAAACCATGTCTAAAACCTCTTGGCTTCCTCCTCCAATAACCATCGCCCTTCAATTAGCAAATGCTCCTCCAGAGGTTGCCGAGTATAAAATTAGTTGATTTTCATACATCTCACATTGTGTAAAAGATAAAATTGGACATTTCACACTGTCAAGCATCATGCTTTGATTTTAGGAAAAGGAATCACATTTACTCAATAAAGTGTAAGCTTCCCCGCTTTGAAGTCCTTCTGAGAGCGATACGGCTTTTCCCATTGCACGGATCTTCTTTCTCGTTAAACATGTGCTGCTTTCCAGTGAAATCATGAAGGCACACATCTCCGTTCTGAACACTGAAAGAAACCCCGTTCTTCTCTGAAGACGCATTCCCTATATAAGGAAAAACAAAATTGGTGTCATGGAGTATCCACAGAAAGCAATTAAAAATAAACTTAAGCATCACTTTATTCTGAAGTAGGCACGTGTAGAATGGTTTTTTAAAAAATATATTTGTTTTTTACTTTTCATTCCTTCCCTAAGGCCACTCAAAGTAAGCAAAATAAACTGGGGAATAAGTCAGAAGCCAGTTCTCTGTGGCATTTTTTTTTTAATGAAATGGTCGAAAATGAAGCAAAGCAATATATGTGATTTGAAAAGGCCCATTTCCTAACTCTGGTTGATCATTATCGATCCTATGTGTAGTGTATTGATCGCATATCGAGCATACGTATAGTATAACCTGTGATATTCTGGTCTCCCCCAAAAGGTAAAGGTTAACAGAGATCCCCATAGGTCCCCTGACAAGGTTCCTAGTTCCTTAAGATTCCTATGAAATAAAACCTTGTACCAGAGAAACCCAGAGCAAAAACAGTTATGGCCAAGAAAAAAAATCATCTCTCGTAGACCAAACCAGCCCCTCTGACTACATCAGGACAGGACTGATTCCCAAGAGGAAACTACCAATGACAACCTCAGAGTCTAGGCCAGGGTGTAGCTGGGCATTCTAGAGACATCGAAGTTTGGACCTGGGCCTCCCGTACCGCAAGCAGGCCCCGAACTGTGTGTGACCATTATACTATTAGAAGACAATGTAGAAAGCTGAATAATAAGCCCATTTTTTTAGTTCAGGCCATAATTGTAGTAATAACGGTAAGAGTGCCGAGAACTTTGTAAGTATTATCTCATTACGCTGCAGGTTGAGTGCGATTATCATCCCCATTTCACAGACGATGAAACAACGGTTTCAGAAGTCAAGTGCTTGGCACAAGGTTATACAGCTCAGAATTGATGGAGTCGACATGTGATGTTTCTTTCAAACTGTGAGCTTGTGGCCCCACGTACCTAACAACACGGCTGCTGGCACCAAGCCCGTAGAGCAGAACTAAACGTGTCACACACCAACAGGGTGATAGATAAGCTCAACTAGGGCATGTGACTGTCTGAGGCAGCTATCCTGACCTAGGCATTTTGGTCTGAGGACATCTGGTGCAGGGACAATTTCACCTGGTTGAAGAAACCATTAACCTTCCAGCTTCTTTCTTCAAATTGCCTGTCCCATCCCTCATCCATCCCAGATCCTGGTGTGTAGCCCAAGGAGTCAGGGAGGTCTATCGGATGAGCATGTCACGTGGTATTAAAAACCTGGCTGTTGTAGGGGCGCCTGGGTGGCTCAGTTGGTTAAGTGTCCCACTTCGGCTCAGGTAGTGATCTCAGTTGGTGGGTTCGAGCCCCGCGTCGGGCTCTGTGCTGACGGCTCAGAGCCTGGAGCCTCCTTCAGATTCTGTGTCTCCCTCTCTCTCTGCCCTTTCCCTGCTCCCTCCCTCCCTTCCTCCCTCCCTCTCTCTCTCTCTCTCAAAAATAAACAAACATAAAAAAAAAAACTTGGCCATTTTGGTGGCCCAAAACGTACCCCGACCCTCACTGGCAGCCATCAAAAACAGCTGTGCAAAATGTGTTGCTTCAGTCAAATCTGACTCCCCAAAGGATGGATGGCAACACAAGCTAGGCAAATGAGGCTTCATCTCTGAGTTGTTTCTAGAATATGGAAAAATCTGGCTTTAAGACCTCCAAACATTTTGGTCCAAGCTAATAGGCTCTACTGATATGTTGTGATTCTGAGGATTCATGATGGCTTACCTCATACCTCCGATTTCTCTGCTTTGAACTTGCTTTCTCATGCTAACAACTTATTAACCAGCCCTGAAGCTACTGCCTGTACTCTGTTTACCTGTATCGAGTCATTCCTGACACAGCCATTTGGCACAGAAGCCAGAGCTCTTACCCTGGTAGCAGAGCTAAGGCCATGTGGTAACTGTTTCCCATCTTCTACAGCAATGGTTCTCAGTGAAGGGGGGGTGCATGATTTGTACCCCTCCGGGGACATTTCATAATGTCTGAAGGCATTTTTGGTTGTCAAAACTGGGGGGTGAGTAGGTGGGTGCTACTTGTATCTGGTGGGTGGAAACTAGCATGTTGCTAAACACTCCCAATTGCACGGGACAGCCCCCCCCCCCCCAGCCCACAACAGTTACCTAGCTCCAAATGCCAATTGCGCAAGGTGGAGAAACTTCGATTTAGAGGCACTCTATTGTATTTTTGAATTCTATATAAACAAGCAGGACCTCCCATTTTTGGAGGGTTGGAAAACCATGTGGTATATAAACCTTCTCACAAACTTATTTGAATTCGTCATAAAAATAACTAATGTCTTAAAATGATGAATGAAGGCTGGCGCGCCTGGGTGGCTCAGTCGGTTAAGCGTCCCACTTCGGCTCAGGTCACGATCTCACGGCTTGTGGGTTCAAGCCCCGCGTCGGGCTCTGTGCGGACAGCTCAGAGCCTGGAGCCTTCTTCGGACTCTGTGTCTCCTCTCTCTCTGCCCCTCTCCCGCTCATGCTCTGTCCCTCTCTCTCTCAAAAAGTAAACATTAAAAAATGTTTAGATCGTCATCAAGTCCCATCATGAAAAACTAAATCCTAAAAAAGTAAAGGTTTTGGTATTTGCTCTAAAATGAGTAAGTCTGGATGAATAAACCTTCTCTTCTATAACGTAACCGCATTGTGATCCACTAGTCCTATGTAATTTTTCTCTTAGCTGAGCAAAAATGTCATTAAAGGATAAAACTACTTTAATAAAAACCAACACTAGCTTGAGACATACTATATTGAGACATACGTACCGTTCCCGCTCACAAGTCCCGAGCAATCGCTATTCACCAGCAGCGTGGTGGAGTGTGTGGAGTTACTGTTTGACTGTAAGGAATTTGAAGAGCTGGACACTCCTTGGTTTACGGTCTGCTTCTTTAAACCATTAGTAGCAGTTTTACTCCAATCTATAACAGAATAAGCATTTCAGAAAAGCCAGATGGAACGCTGAAGCTCAAATGCAAGAGACAGATCATCGCAGTATAACCTGTTCTATCTAGCAACTGACCTCGCTTCCATTTCTTGCAAAGAACTCACACATTTCACAAGGTGGTGTGAATGTAAAATGTATTTTCACTGAAGACTATATACATCTGTGCTTTAAATGACTTCCTGGTTAGAAGTAAGCTATATTCTCTTGGACTGGAGTCCACACTGATTTGATTGTGTCTGTAAATATCCCCTGAATTAGGTAGTAGTCGGGAGCCCAGGACTATCTTAACAAGAACACAAGACAACTGTGTTGTGATGACTGATGGCTCTTCAACGTTTTAGAAGAACCGCACCAACTGTACCGCCATTTTCCGAGTACAGATCTCATGCCACCAGATCTTTGCAATATTGCAAAGGTTGTGTTCATGGGTGGTATTCGTGTAAAAGGAATTTATTTTTTCAAACAGTACTTCATTTTTCTTATTTTCTTGCAAATGAGCAATGTGCTCTACAATTCGGCAGGGCATACCTGAAAATAACTTCAAAATAACCAAAGGTATGCTAATGCTTGTATACAAAGACTTGCCTGCTAACAAATGAAGCAACTGACCACTGGGACCTGTGGTAAAAAGGTTGAGCCAAGACATTTTTTTATAAGAAAATAATATGCTTTATTAAAGAACCATAGAATTTTTAGAATGTTCTTATTTAATTTCCAGTTAGTTAATAGCATACGTAATGTTAGTTTCAGGTGTACAATAGAGTGATTCAACACTTCGATACATTACCCGGTGCTTCTCACAAGTGCCCTCCTTAATCCCGCCACCTATTTAACCCATCTCCCAACCCCCCAGGTTGAGTTAAGACTTAACAAGTTCTGAAAGCAAATATCAAAACTCATTTTGTGTAAATGGAAAAACTGAGCTCAAAAGGAAATTCTAAAAATTTCACTCTTGTTTCATGTAAGAAGCAACAAGCCCATTCATTCTATTGCTCATGAAGCTCCCAGTTCCCAGACGGGAATAATTATTTTTTAATTCACTAGATTTTATTCCCTAACGTTCACAATTGGGATCTGTTCACTGATTTCCAGATCAGACGGCCTTTTGGCATTGATTGCTTTCGATCTTAACTTCTGTCTTTTCCTCAGGATTTAAGAGGAGAAAAAGGTAAATCTTTACCAGAATTTTCAGCCAGCCGTAACTTTCCACAACAAAGATACCGCCTCCATTGCTTTCTGACGTTCTCTTTCGCTACACAGTAAAAGATGAATATGAAAAATCCTACAGAGGAAAAAAAAAGTCACATAATTCCAAACTAAGACCTGAATATCATGGGCTTCCTTTGCACAAAAGATAAAATATTTGGCAGCTATAGGCAAAGTGAAATTTTGTGAATAATAAAAAAAAAAGTCCAAAGTCCTGAAAAAGTTTGCTATTGAAAGGCACCCTGCAGGGACTCTTTGTAAGATAAAAAAAAAAAAAAAAAAAAACTACTTATAAAAGTAATGATAACTCCGTATTTCCAGAATTAAACTGTCCCTCCTCTCACATCCTGTCCTTGGCCTTCTCTACCTTTGCAAGTACAAGCCATCCACTCAGGATGCCAGCTCACACCGAGGCTCCTACCTCCCCAGCCTTCCTTCCATATTCATCCAGTTTCATGTTCTGTCAAGTGGCATATCCTTGTCTGTCTCAAATCCCTGACTCATCTTCTCCAGCCCACGGCTGAGTCCCAAGCCTGGTACCCTGCGGTGATGTCCTTGTCTGCCTTCCAGCCTCTCTCTAATCTGCTCAAGGAAACTGTCCACTGGTGACCTTGGCCACAAAGAGAGCGACGCTACAGACCTGAAGAGGCACGCAGGCTCTGCCTCCCACCCGCCTTCTTCCTGGTGATGCAGGCGAGGGGCTCCCCACTGCTCCCATTCCTCCAGGCTTTTGCCAGTCAATATTTGCTGAATGAATGGACAAATTCTGAATTCTCCCTCTCCTGAAGCCCCAATCTATCTACTTGAAAATCCTGCGTTTTAAATCTCAGGTTTGCTTCTAGTAGGGTATACACTTTATTTATTTGCCACCCTGGGCGGCTACCCTTGGCCGCCTGAGAAACAGCGTGCATGGGAGAGACCAAAATGGGCCTACCTAAGTCCCAAATCAGAACCTATACACATCTCTCCTTTAATGGACCCCAAAGCCCTGTGAATTAGGCATTCGTTCCTTTTCAGAAATGAACCGATACCTTGCTTTCGTCCATTCATATTCTAATGAGGAGACATTCTAGGGAAATGAAGACAAAGAGGCAGGTTCAGTTTCCACATTAAATATATGAGGATGGGTACCTTGCTTTCGTGTTTGTGAGTAGTGCAATTTGGGCATTTTTTTTTTTCTTCTAGCATGCCATTATGGCAGATAAAGCTTTTCTGTTTACCACTATGTAGCGTAACACCTGGATGTACCAATTCAGAAGCTGGTACACTGTTAAGTCAAAATTAACAACCGTGTGTAACCGACAAGCATATTAACTGGCTTCCTCCAGATCAGAACGGATAGCCAAATCAGGCATTTGAAGTCAATCACGGGTTGGGATTTCTTGTAAAGCCAGCAAATTGATCCATTGCCTGACAGAACTACAGGAGGACGCTATGGGAGTTAAAAGCAACAAACAGGAAAAGATGAAAACAAGCGGATGAGAATGCAATTAAAAGGCATCCCAACAGAGGATTTGGAATAAAAAGAAACCAAGAGACATGAATTATCGTTATTGTAATGTAAACCTATTAGGCTGCTTAGCTTTTAATGCCAAAGTACTTCCATTAAAAATTAATTACATCTGACAAGTCTTTTATAACACTGATCTGAAAGAGGTAGTAATTTTGCTTTTCTGAACAACACAACTGGACGGGCTCCGAAACGGCTGCAGCTGGGTCTCAGTCACATACGGGACGCTGCAAAGGAGATGCCCAGAACCTGCCCCTGTCCTGCGGGGGGTGGCCCGGCACAGCATCTTCTCAGGATCAGCCACTGGGCCAGGCTGCGGCCACTGGGGTCTGTCTGTTGACTTCACATTTATCACTACCTGCAAATCAAGCACAGACCTAGAAGGTTGGAGCGGCAGGACGTCACAGGGACATTTATGGTACGCGCGCTCTTCTGTATGCATGTTTACCTCGATCAACAGATTTAAAAAAAAAAAAAAAAAAAAAAAAGGAACCAAGTGAAGGAAGAATGACTCCAGAAAGAGCTCCTGGCAGGCTCCCCCCAGTATGTTCCCTCCGAGGAGACAATCTGGATAAGAAGGAAAAATACCCCTTGCTGAATTTAGTGAATGCCTTTCTTCCAAGGATCTTAAAGCATACCCCACCTTGTCAAAGATAAATCTGTTTTTCAACAAATCAGTCTTAAGCTCTGAAATAAGCCACTCTGCGGATGCTCTAACTTTTAGATAGCTTTAAGTTCCACTGGGATCTTTCATGAGTATTTAGCGCCGAAGAACTTACCTTGTAGGGTGTTAAAGATTGCAAAGAGATACATGAAGGTGACGTTAACTGGTCCCCAGGCAAAGAAGGCAAAACCCCAAGTAATGCCCAGCAAAAACGTGAGGCCGGCAACGCTCCTCAGGTCCTGAATACTGGTTTTTCGCTGGGCTCCAAGTTGTTTCTTCTTTTTAATTCGACAGAGCTGAACCAGGACCACAATGAACATGCTGATGTTCAGCAAGAATATCACACAGAAATATCCCACAACTGTAATATAGAATACAGCATTGCTGTTGATCCAGCAGCTGGAATTTAGGGGGGGAAAACAATGGGGAACGTATTACAGTGCTGCAGCATGGTTCAAGAGGATACAATGAATCTATATCGTTTTACTGAAACATTTCCTAAAAGTAGAAGAAGGAAAAAAAAGATAAAACCACTGTTCTCCAACAACCACTGAAAGCTCTAGGGAAAAAAGAACTAACAGTCTATTTTAGGACACTTGGTTATTACAAGTATTTAAAAGATATTCTTTGAAAACATTCAGGATTTTACCCCCTTTAAATACTAGTAACTCTATTCCATGAGTCTTTACTAATGTAATATAGCAGGTATTTCATATGTATCAGAGGCTTAGAAAATTATTTTCAAAACACTTTTTTTTAGAGAGAGAGTAAGCGACCATGAGCAGGGAAGGGAGAGAGAGGGAGAGAGAGAGAGAGAGAGAGAGAGAGAGAGGATCTCAAGCAGGCTCCATGCTCAACGTGAAGCCCGACGTGGGGCTCGATCCCACAACCCTAGGTTCATGACCTGAGCTGAAATCAAGAGTCAGGTGTTCAACCGACTGAGCCACCCAGGCGCCCCACCCATTTGTTTTTGTAATACTTAAGTAGTAAAGTAGTAGCATGGCATTTTCAACTAGCTTATCTCATTACATACATAACTGGGAAGGCTGCTACAAATGTTACTGGATTTTGTTAGGGTGAGAGTCAGGGTCGATATGCTTTCTTGGAGAATTCTGTTTTTCCAGTTCACTTCACATTCCCTCCGGGGCTTTGTACTCACAAGTCATCCGGTGAGCCATTAGGGAATTTCCCATAGGATCCAAGGCCATAGTTATTTGGAGATATAGCCAGGACGACGATCACAACCACAGCCGGTACCCCTGGAAGATGGGAAACGTCAGTCACGCATACTTCTAATAACCAAGGTGCTGAGGAGAAAGACTACAGATCACGTGCTATTTTCCTCTGGTAGCAGACTGGTGAGCTGTTCACCCAAGCCACTTTCTCTTCCTCCTGGGCACACGGTGGACATCTCCCAGCCTGCTTTGCAGCTAGGTGTGTGTGGCCACATAAGTAGGTCTTGGTCGATGGGATGTGGAAGATTTGCTCCACCTCTAGGCCTGCCCCATAAAAACTTCCTGTGAAATCCTCTACTCTCTTTCCTCCCAAATTCAGGGCAACTTTGGAAGTCCTGTCTTGAGGCAGAGTCTCCAGCAGCTTGGATCCTGAATAACGGCAAGGCCAGAGACTTCTCCACTCCTGCTGACTGGACTGTGCTTGAGAAATTATCTTCTCCTGAGACTTTTTGTCGGCCACACAGCTAGAGTTTCCCTTAACTTACACACATCTGGGATGTAATTTTGAGTCTCAGGTGGCAGGCAAAGGGAAGGACTCCAAAACGTAACCCAAATAATCCACATATTAGGGTTACCAGTGACTCCTGGCAGATCTTACATTATGAACCCTAAATCTTCAGTTGATCATCTGGAACCCATTGATGGATTGAGGAGCAGACCTGGTTGATTTGAGGATGCTGACTACAGTGGCTCTCCAAAAGGCCTGCTGGCACTTCCACTAAGAGAAAGCACGAGAAGGCTCTTCCCAGCTTAAAATGGCGTTTGGCTGGGAAGGAGTCCCTCTCATCCCCCATCCCGTCACCTCTCACTCCAGTCACTGTGGACATCTCACACTCTGTGCACACAGACCGACCTGACATCCAATCTCAAGGCCCTGGCAAATACAAAACAATTTCTCCTCACAGGTTGGGGTGCCTGGTACAATCTAACGTAGTATTTCATTTAATTCTTTTCTATTTGCACCTTACAGAGACACTGACATGTGATGGCTTCCTAGGTGAGACACTTGCCTAAAAATAAAATATCAGGGTTGTGGAGCTCGTCTAGGACCTTTGGGAATGCGGCCTTTTGGTATTCACGAAGACAGAATCCACGCCCAATGTCAGAAGCGGGGACTTATTTTTCTGGGGAGAAGTGACTTATCTTTCCGGAAAGGTGTTCTGTTATTCTTGACAAAGACAGAATGACAGGTGCAGTGACAAGGGTGGTAAGTGGTAAGGTTTTTTTTTTTTTTTTTTCAACGTTTATTTATTTTTGGGACAGAGAGAGACAGAGCATGAACAGGGGAGGGGCAGAGAGAGAGAGAGGGAGACACAGAATCGGAAACAGGCTCCAGGCTCTGAGCCTCAGCCCAGAGCCCGACGCGGGGCTCGAACCCACGGACCGCGAGATCGTGACCTGGCTGAAGTCGGACGCTCAACCGACTGCGCCACCCAGGCGCCCCCAGTGGTAAGGTTTTTAAAAGCCCTCTTGGTCATTCTAATGTGCAACCAATGTTGAGAACCACTGCCCTAAATTCACCACATCAGTGGAGGGAAACTGAGAGTCAGACGCTCCAAAGTAGCAGGTGACCCCAAAGTTATGGACGACGTGATCACAGGTGTCTAAAAATATACATAGGAAAAGCTAGGGAGTGTATGAATGAAAATACTCACAGGGGTTCCCAGTGATTGGCCTGCCTGCTGTCAGTACAGGCAGTATTTTGTTTCCTTTTCCTTTTTTGCTTTGCAGCATTTTCCATACTTTATTACAATCAGGTAAAATTTGTATTTGAACAAAAGGAATATGTAGCCTGAAAAAGGGGAGTGAGTCTGGGCGGGATGGTGGCCATAATTCAGTGGAAAGGAAATGCGTAAGAATACAGAGAGCCAGTCTGGGCTGCTGTCAAGTTGTGTGGATTGGGTAAATCACGTTACCACTTTGAGCCGGTTTCTTCACCCAATGTTAGTAATAACGGCCTTGTGCTAACCTCACTGGCTCTTGTTTCATGGGGTTACTTGTGTGAAAATACACTGAAAAGTAGGGCATTATTCATAATGTTATATACTACTTCTAGATTATCTACAAGGCTGTTCAGTCGAGAGGTGTTAGCTGATAATTTTTTCGCCATAGAGAGCAGAAACAAGACCACTGGTGCCAAGAGAGAGCCAAGTGAATTTAATGGCAAAGCAGAACTGTAGGGCTTTACAACATGGTTATTGGCTGCCTTGTAAGGTGTTAAAAACAAGACAACAGGCCTAAAATTGGGTCATTTATGCTAAGCCCCAAGTCATGAACCCGAGACTTGACTTAATTAGTTTCAGCTCTTCCAGAAAGGGCATCCTAGACCAGTCGACCAGGAATCGCATTATCAGTGCTCATTAGGTAATCTGCCTGACAGACACCTCCGTCATCCCCTAAAGGAGAATAACCTTGTAATAATCAACCTGCTTTTTTGCCTAGCATAACTTGCTTGTTCCTGTTCCCTTCAGTCTATAAAAGTCTCTCATCTTGTACAGTTCCTTTCTATCTGCGTCTTAGACTGGATGCTGCCGATTCATGAATCACTGAAAAGAGCCGATAAGATTTTTAAAACGTAGTCAGTTGAGGGGCACCCGGGTGGCTCAGTCGGTTAATCGTCCGACTTTGTCTCAAGTCGTGATCTCACAGTTCATGAGTTCGAGCCCCACATCAGGCTCTGTGCTGACAGCACGGAGCCTAGAGCCTGCTTCGGGTTCTGTGTCTCCCTTTCTCTCTGCCCCTCCCCCGCCCCTGCTCACCTTCCGTCTCTCTCTCTCTCTCAAAAATAAGTAATAAAAAAACATTTTAAAAAATACAGTCAGTTGAGTTTTGGTTTTTTAACAAAAATAATGAGCTCCCTAATAACAGAAGCATTCAGGCAGAAGTTAGATCATCTTTAGTCAAGGATAAGTCACGATGAGGAGGCTCCTACATTTGGTGCAGAGTTGAGTGAAGGGACCTTCAAGACACGTGCCGTGTCTCAGACTTTGTGACCCACCACCACCAACACGTGGCATGATCTGAAAACTGTGTCACTGTGGCAGTGACGTTCCATTGGGTTTTACCTGTACATTCATCTCATTCTGCTCTTCTGAGGATAGTGCCATGCGTGTGTGTAACATCTGGGACACACAGAATACAGTGGGGCTGGCTGGGAGGTGGGGGACTGAGAGCTGGGCCTCATTATCACCCCGCTTACCTCTTCAACTTATTGAGCACCTTCTGTGTGCCAGCCCTAATTCTAGTGACTGGAGATAGAGAGGATTCATAGCCCCAACCTAAAAGGGGTTTATGTTCACAACCAATCCAGCGTAATATACAGGTGTTCTAGAAAGAGACTGGACAAGGTCGCCCTGTGGGCAGTGCAACGTATAGGGACAATAAAGCTGTGTTAGAAACCTGCCAAGTGTGACCTGCTTTATCACCGTTTCTGTGTAATGAAAAATCAAGATACTGGAGCGAAAGCAGAGAAAGCCCGGGCAACGTGCAAGCAAAATCATACATACCCCAACCGACAATGCAGAATTTAAGGATGTATTTCCGGATGTAAGTATTAAACACTTTCACGAGGGCCAGGTACATATGGAATGCTTCCAGGCCCATCCATGTGAATGAGACCAAGAGAAAATAATGCAGAAATACGGCCACTGAGATGCAGAGGCCTCGCACGTCATACAGAGCAACCCACGAGTCCAGGAGGAACACCAGGTTCAGCAGGAGCAGGGCTGAACACAGCTGGAGGAGGATTTTGGAAGGGTAATCCCTCCGAATCTTTCTAGAAGGAAAGGACAAGGAAGGAATCAGCAGCACATTCTGACAGCCCCTGTGTGAGCGTATCTAAGAAATTTATTTTTATTCTTCGGTCAATGTCTACATGCATAAATTTCTTCTCTGTGTGTGTGGGAGGGGCAGGCATTAAAGTCAACGACCGTAAGGATAACAACAACAACAACAACAAATCGAAACAGAATATCCTGTTATAACAATATGGAAAATTTGTATTGACATTCCTGAGGAACCTTTTACATGCTGACTGTTGACCCATCCTTTCAAAGAGTTTGTAGGGGAATCTACTAAGCCCCCCCCCGCCTCATTTTCCCCAAGCTATTGCTAGAAGCATTGCTGTCGCTTCTCATACGATAGGCTCCTATATTCAGATCTTCAAAACATAGCCAGGTGCCCCAGTTATCTCATGTTATTAGTTAAAATGAGATCACGGAAAGAAGAGTCTGAACTATAGCTAAATGAAACGGGCGTAGGAAATTACAGCTAATTGATGACATGTACACATCTATGTGTGTGAAATTAGACCTGGTGAAATCATTCGGAGTAATTTAGCCTCTTTAATCATATTTCCAAAAGTCCACTAGAAGATCTGTAGTCACAGCTGGACCCAAAGTTTGGCACTGAAAGTAAATTTGTGCGTTTCCTGATCAGTGTCCAAAATCCAAATCCCAGAATGTACATACCGTTTAATTCAGTTAATGTAATCAAAGTGCCTGTTTTCTTTGTTTCCAACAGAATTTGTTGGGAGGCCCCACTCCTCCCCACAGTGACCAAAGGGACCCTTCGGGTAAGCCAAGGAGATGCCATTATTTGGAATGTCATTCTTGCTCTGACCTACTTACAAAGCTGCGCTCATGGAATATCTGTATTTTTCAATGAGGCTTTACACCTTTTATTCCTCATCCTCTCACCTGCTAATGTTTTCCATCTTCTGTGTTTGTTCAGAGTAACTTCGAAATGTAATCAGTGAAGCATAGCTCTTAGGCTGTACACAAAAGTATGGTCTATATCAGAGTATAAGCTGTTAGGTTTTAAGGTTTGCATTGATCTTTCATTTCACACGTAATGTCGGCTAGCTACGAGGCATCATTCTAGGGTACAGAGATGATTAAGACACAACCCCTGCCTTCAGCAAGTGCAAAAACTGGTAGGAGGAAGTGAGTATATTCCCCAAAAAGCCCCGTTAAGTTTTGCATAAGGGTGGCACTTCTAGGCAGTATACAGGACGAGGTAGGCCAAGGAACGCACTTAATTAAGACATTTTGGCAATGGAGGGGAGTACTGTGCCTTAGAATCCAAGTTCCCAGTGTCGGATACTCACTCAAAGGCTAAGTAGGTTACAAGAGTAACTGACAGAAAAATCGACGAGAGCCCACAACCAATATATGTGATAAACGTCAGAGCCATCATCTGAGTGGGTGGCAAGGATGTTCGAGATAGGTCCTGGAAAATAAAATACTGCTCTCAAGACCAAATATTTGAAATAAATAAAAGAGCTAGGATTTACAGTTATGGAGTATTCTACGTGTCCGTCCACAGTTCATTCCACAAAACTACAACGTGGACGCGATTATTATCACCAGGAAAAACGAATGAAACTGAGCCCCAGCGAGGTTAAATAATGTGCCCAAGGTCACACAACTATGAAACGGAGGAACCAGGATCCAAATTCTGGTCTGGCTGACTCCAAAGCCCAGACGCTTATCAGTGTGTTATGATGCGCTGGAAAAGCACTGGGCTAGGAGCTTCAAGACCTGAATTTGGCTTCAGGCTCTTCTATTTCTTAGTTCTATGACTGTGGACAGTCGCTGGACCAATGAGTCTTATTTCTAACTTCTTACAATGACAATAACAACACTTCATTCCCCCTCTCCTGCGGGCCTGTTGGAGAGAGTACAGAAGATAATTTATGTCAAAGCGTTTGGTGAAAATGTTAAAGTGCAATGCAAACCACACCATTTTTCTTACCCATTTGAACCTGAATCCCCTAGTTCTCGCTATTCAAAACAGGAAAACTTGTGTGTAAAAATAGGCTGGAGAAAATACTTCCACGTTCAAGAATTTTCTTTCCAGTGCATTTGCTTACTGGAAGGGTAATTTCATTAGTCTCTAACTTTGCCACAATGTCGTATCTGCTGATCAAAGTCATCCATCACGTTAGACATCACGGCATGATGCCCAGCTACCCCTCAGGCCCAGAAGCTAAAGCGAGATAATGTGGGATTATTACCAGCAGGACGCCAAAGCTTGTAAGGTGGCTGCAGGTACAGACGGTTTCATTCGGTTTCCTGTCTTTAACAGAGCAGCCATCGGACGACCAGCCTCCTCTGCCACCTGTTGGCATTGGGAAGAGTATCTGTCCTTTCAGCAAGGCCATGGCATCGATGATCACCCCATCGCTCTTGTCCCTTTCTTCCTCCCTCTGCCCCTGCCCCCTTAAGACTGAAAAAGTTATGACTGGAACCTACCATTTCTGTGCAAGTCCCAAAATACACATCTCACTGTTAAGTCATCCTGCAGTGGAAAGATAAATTACAAATAATTAATTTACTGAACTGAAAAAACTGAAAAGCAATTGGAAAAAAATTATGAATTTTTAAATTTCAGAATCTCATTCTTGATTTTTTAGAGAATTCCAATTTTATTCTAGTCCCTAGAAAGAGTGGGTCTCAAATAGGTCAGAACTTCTTAAACTCAGCAATTGTACACAGGAATCACCTTGAGGCCTTGCTAACATGCACATTCTGATTCAGGGGGCCAGGGTGGGGCCTAAGAGTTGGCATTTCTAGCAAGCTCTTAGGTGATGCTGATGGTACAGGTCTGCAGACCACGCTTTGAATGGTGAGGCTATAGATAATGCTCAATCTGACCTGAAATGAGAGATGTTTTCTCTTTGGAGGTGAGAATCAGACCTGTAGCCACAGATCTAAATGCACTAAAATTAGGTAATTGATAATAGCTGGCTTTTGCCACTGCTCCTTCTTGGAAATTAGGTGGCCAGTTATCAGGCATGCTAAGACCCAACAGAGTGACCACGTGATTCTAGTCTTACACACTGCCTTGACCGAGTTTGAGGTTCTGCTGGATCTCCTTTTTTCTGGCCAACTCACGGACAGGGTTTGCACAAGTGTATTTGGTCAATGAACAGACCAGACGGGCCTCTCCCACCTGGCTTGGATTGATGTGCTTTAATGTGACCGTCACATTTCTTGTCAAGTTGTTGACCGTCAGGTTTGCAACACTGGATGATATGACGTAGCTGATCAGAGAAAGGTTCTCCAGGGCAGGGTCCTAGCACACCAAAGAATCGACAAGATGGCGAGGGTAAAAATGAAATATCATCAGAGAATTTTAGAGCTGGAAGAGACCCTACAGCCCACTTAATCCACATGGTTTATTTTACAATCTAGGTGACAAATTGAGGGTCACCAAGTAATGTGACTTTAGAGAGAGCTTGTCTGGGGCACCTGGATGGCTCTGTCGATTAAGCGTCTGGCTCTTGGTTTCAACTCAGGTCGCGATCTCATGGTTCGTGGGATCGAGCCCTACGTCGGGCTCTGTGCTGACAGTGCGGAGGCTGCTTGGGATTCCCTCTCTCTCCCTTGCTCTCTGCCCCTCCCCTGCTTGTATGTGCATGCGGATGCTCTCTCAAAATAAATAAACTTAACAAAAAAAAAAAAAAAGAAAAAGAAACAGTTTGTTCCACTCTACAGTACTCTAAATACTGAG
This sequence comes from Prionailurus bengalensis, assembly GCF_016509475.1. Classification (NCBI taxonomy): domain Eukaryota; kingdom Metazoa; phylum Chordata; class Mammalia; order Carnivora; family Felidae; genus Prionailurus; species Prionailurus bengalensis. The sequence continues at coordinate 15,337,653 of NC_057361.1, forward strand.
TTAAGTTTCACAAACTGACACAAAGGGGCCCTCGTGAATTGTATAGGGAATATAACATTAAGCCACTTAAACTGTGTGTTCTTGAGCAAGTTAAACCTCTCTGCATTTCCATGTCCTCATCTGTAAAATTGGGATAATAATTTAATAGAAGTGCCAGTTATTGTTACTCATCATTACCAATATCGCTAGGTCCTGTTTAAAAATAAACTGCAGCTTTCAGTAGTTTGTTTGACTGATAGCAGATTTAAGAATATGTGAGAATTAAAAGAAACGAAACTGCTGCACTCCAAGATAAAACCTAAACCAAAAGCAGTTAGCATGAACTTTACCTGAAACAGGGCAGGCGTTTCAAAGAAGTTGAACTGAACCCTGGAAGCCAGCTCCACATCATGAGCTGGTAAATTACTCATCAGTGATGAAGGCAGAGTAATAATGCCAATACTGTTCTCAGGAGCCTGAGGTTCCAGAGAAACCTGAAAATCAAGTAAAGGATACCAAAAATGCCTGGGGCTAGTATAATGAAGAGGTGGAAAACGCGAAGAGGTGGAAGACGCGAGAACTAAGCTGGAGGATCCCGTAAAGGCATTTATTTGTGGTGCCTCTGTAAAATCGGTTGTTCTTGTGTCTGTGACTGCTCTGAAATTGGAGAGGATGTGTAGTTGGGCGATGAGGCCTCAGAGCAGAAAAGGAAACAATTTAAGGATACACAGAAATGGTCAGAAAGTGTAGGATATTACATGTCAATTACATAATGTCAACATTACATAACATGTACATGTCAACAGAACTGGGCAGAAAAAGTGCACGGTAACTGCAGACACACCAACTTGGCCATCTGTTAGGGTCAAGTCTTCATAGAACCACACGCACTAAACTTGCAAAGGGAAGACTATAAAAATTAAGTTAAAAGGCAAGACTTGGTTTTTCTTGGGTTTTTCCAGCCCCTAATCCCTATGGCTGGAAAACACTAGGAGCAGGAATGATACTCAGCACCACTACTGAGACCAGTGCCATCGAAACACTTGTTAAAATATTGAAATGGGTTGATACGTAGTCGATGTCCCTGCTCTCTCGCCACTGGACACCTCTTCGCACCTGAGCAACACTACCCCCCTGCAAAACTTCCACAGTCTACCTGCTAAAGGGTTGACACCGGGCACAAAGACTTCTGAGATCCTGCTCCAGCCAAGACCAACGTCCTTTTTCTGATCCTGTGGTACCTCATTGTTCTAGATATTAAATACTTTGAGTATCGCCCCTGACTGTAAGCAGTAATTGCCTCCGTCATGGAGACTACAGTTATATACAAGAAAAGGTTTTTTTCCACAACTGATTAGGATGTACCTGAAGATTTGCAGGGTCTTGGGCAGCAAAGGTAGTTGTGTCGAAATTACTAGCATTCACTCTGATCACGGCCAGAGCCAAAGAAGGGGAGGTTAGAGTTATGGTCTTGGTTGAAAAATTCAGCTGTAAGCCAATGTCATCCACTATTTTTAGCAATCTGCAAAGATAAGTGGTAGTTCAAATTCAGCACTCCCACTTTGTCTTCCCCATTCTAAGCAGAATATGCAGTAACAATTTAACGAGTCCTTATGAACCTCTTATGTGGGAGAAAAATACTTGGCTATAATTAATCCTGATAAGAAGTATTCTTACAGTTAGAGGGTCTCCTCTATGACCACATCAGTTTGCGAAGTCATACCTTTGGGCCAGAGGAGCCAGCAAGGCAGGTGGGGAATGAAGGAGTTTGCTGACATGGTTTATCATTTCTCCCGCGAGGTTAGGCTCCAAGCTGCCCAAGGACAGAGCCTTCTCCATCTGGGACACTTGGTTCTCAAGATCAGAATCACTGCTGCTGCTGCTGGTGTAAACAATTTCTGTAACAGAGAGCCAAATCATTTTATGAACACATGATGGAAAAAATCACTAACAAAGAAACACACATAGACTCTATGTCCTGGCAAACGTACGCCTAGGTATTTGCCCCAGGGAAATGTAAACGTATCTTAAGAAGACTTGTCCGTGAATTTTTACAGGGGCCTTTTTCATAACAGTCCCAAACTGGAAACTCAAATGTCTATCAACTGAAGAATGGATAAACAAACCGTGATCCATCTATATAATGGACAATTATTCAGTAATTAAAAGGCAGGAACTACTTGCAACAACATGGATGGATCTCCAGTTCTCCAATGTATTATGTTAACTGAAAGAAGCCGGACTCAAAAGGCTACATATTGTATGAGTCTCTTCATATGACATTTTAGAAAAATCCAAAGTACAGGAAAAACAAAACCGATCGGTGGTGGCCAGGGGCCACCCAGGGGTAGTGGACAGGAGTGGACTATAAAGGAACATGAGGGAACTTTGGTGGTCGTGTGGCTGTTGGGTGCTTAATCCAACCTCACGGAACTATAAAAATTTCATCTATCCATAGATCTGGATGAGTTTTACTGTATGTAAATTATACTTCAAGAAACCTAACTGGGGTATCTGGCCGGTTCAGTGGGTGGAGCATGTGACTCTTGATTTGGAGGTTTGTGAGTTCGAGCCCCACACTGGATGTAGAGACTACTTGAAAAGAAAGTCTTTAAAAAAAAAAAAAAACAAACCTAACTGAACAAAATGTAAAAGCACATCAGTGTATTTAGTGTATATTTGTAAAAGTATAAATATACTTGTTTTTAATTTCTATCATGCGTACCGGATTTTACATGGATAACTAGAAGCTCTTTTTATGAAAAAGAGACTATTACGAAATTAGTAGCTGGACGACCAGCTGTAAGTTGGTTTTTAATAGTGCTTTTTAATTGGGAAAGGATCCAAACCTGTCTGGCAACGAAAAAGTCTCTTAATTCCACCACCTAACATCCTATTTCTTATTTTGCAGATTCCCTTCTTATCTCCATCCAGGTGTCGTAACATACTCTTATAAACATAGTGTACCAACTCTTCCTTGTTGTGTTCTTTTCACTTCATTCCAGGCCTGGAAAATGCCCCCAGGTTTCCATCGAGCTGTTCTTATGCGCAGCTGCAGTCGGTGAGCTCAGGTGACTTATCGACTTAGCGTATTTCATTACTCCTCTCTTGTGGGACTGTCAAGTTATGTCTACTTTTTAGCTACCGAGTAATTCCCCGACACATCTTTCATATGTATGTCACTTGGCTTCTGTTGCGTTACTGGCTGAAACCCCAGCCCCGCCCACAGAAGCACAGGCACAGCAGGCCACGTTGCTGGCCTTCCCGGGGAAATGGTCAGGTGGGATTCTGATGGTCACCGGGGATGGCTTTGCAAAGGTGGGCATTTTTAGGCCCAGGCTAACTAGTTTACTGAAGCCCCAATGATTTTATAATTTGGCCTAAAATGCCCATATTTATAAAAACAAATTGAGAGAGCAGTGCAAATTCAAAGAAACAGCAAGTCCCTTGGCAGAACTGGCAGAAGCTTCCAGTCTCCCGGGGACGCTCGCACTGTGGGGGAGGAGGCGGAGACCACAACCTCCGCTCCAATCTCGTCACCGAGAACTTGGTTTTGCCTCCTACTCGCCGAAAATCCGAGGACAGTCTGATTCTGACTCACTGAATTGACCCTTCAGAGCATCCAGAATTCTCTCTGGCGTCTTTCGCTCTTGCCTTTATCTCTTTACCCGTGAGCCTACTTTGTATATGGGGAGCCCTCTGCAGTTTCCATGGCATCCTCATGTGAACCACCATTCTAAACCTAGTGCAGCTAGTGTGGTTATTTCCGTCTTTAAGTCCCCCAGGCTGGGTCAGGAGGAGCTAAGTGGCCTATCCCAGATCGCGCTGCCTGTGAGGGCCCCTGCAGACCCACATCTGTCGCTCTGTGACTGACTTTCAGGGCTGCAAAGTTTTTCTTTCTAAGTGGAATTACTGAATTTAATAGTTCAAAAGTTTTCTCTTCGCAATGTTGAAAACAGTGAGCTACCAACCTTTTGTAGGAGAAAGAAACCTGTAAAATAAGTCATCTCGGTAGAATATGCTAAGATCTATTCGCCTCAGGGCTATTTCTATGTTCTATGAAAGCCTGCAGGAAAGCTCTCGATATCAAGCAGACATCGTAAAAAGAAAGGTCCAACGTGGTCTTACTACAGATACCTTGATTTGGCAGGCTGGCATCTGCCAGATTGTAACACACGTAGCAGCAGCTTGGATCCTCATATTTACCTGTCTCGTCAGGAGGTGTGTTGGTCGTGATGACATTCACAGGGACAGACATGGTGGGGGAGGAAAGTGAGGATTTCACGGGTGGCAGGGTGTGGGAAAGATCAGTCTGGGGCAGAGGGGAAGAGACAGTTCCAGATTTGGGGGGCGTATCAATGGTAGGGCTGGAAGCAATGAGAGCTGTCGGCTGGGGAGAAGGAAGGTGAATCGCTCGTGTTGGAGAGGCAGGGTTCTGGGTTACAGGTGGATGGCTGAGAGGTTCAGCAGAAGAGAAGGCACCGGAGGCCTGGGCCAGAATGGTGGCCTGAGGAGCAGCTGGGGTGGAACCGCTAGAAGAAGAAATCGGTGGGCCATCTGGATGACCAGCAAGACATACAACAGGATCCTGCGGGTCACTAAAGGAAAGAATCAGAGAGATGCACGTGAGACCCGAATGAGTTAAGAGAGAGGCCCGTTTCCTCTGGCAATCATCCGACACCACCAAGGCGACCTGGCTCCATCGGGGACCTGCCACTCCCAGCCTGCGCCCCTGCACACCTTCTGTGCCCTTGCCACTGGCCCCCTGCCCCTGCCCCCTTCTACCACTTCCTCCCTGGGAGAGGAGTTAGCCAGGAGGGATGCTCTTTTATGAATTCCCAGTTCTGGTTCACTCCGTCACCCCTCCTCTCGGGCTCTTGTGCCTTATCCCCTATCATTCAGTTGAGGGGATCTTGTAACACTTCTATGTGCTCCTGGGGGAGGGGAGCGGTTAAATGCCTTTACCCAACTGTGGTTTTCATATATTAGGAATCTGTCTCTTACGGTTTTTTTAGATTTTACAAAAACGTGTTCTCAAAAAAGCAGAATCACATGCCCAAACTGTTCCTAACGTACTGAAAGGTTTTCTAAAAACTTAAATGCCAAAATATCATTTTCCTTTAGTGTTCAAATCCACATTGACAAAACTGGCTCATCATTTGTAGAACAACTGATTTGACTTTGAAGCTAAAGCACGTCCATTTCAAAACTACGTCCATAACAAATTCACACTCTTGTGTCAACTCAGTATTAACATGCGGTACAAAAGGGCATGGCATAAATTGAAAAGCAGCTCTAAATTTATCAATACCAAGAAAATGTTCTTCAAGTTTTCCCTGTAGTTTTTGTGAAGTACATAATTCGGTCAATTACAATTACAATCTTCCGGGTGTTGATCCATTATTAGAAAAATGTGGAAATCATTATTATTGATTTGGATCATGGAACTTATTTCAGCAAATTCTCATACTAGTCTTAGTGAGCCACAAGTGAGCCTTTCCTTTCCCGGAAACCTCAAATTTACCTCACTCGGACACAGCGTGGTATTGGCTGGGATAGGTAAACCACACTGCCATTTTTTTTCTTCGATTTACTGAATTTTGTTTCAAGAAAATCTTGAAGTGAGGTTAATGACACATAAACTTCTGTGAAACCGATCAACATAGGAATCTGTCTGAATCGATTTTCTACTGCTATACCCTGGCATGATGCTAACTGGCACACAGGTAGTGAGCAGGAAACGTTTGCTGAAGGAAGAAAATGAATGAAGCTGAGGCCACAGGGGTCCCCAGCCTGTAAATCAGCCACGCCCTCAATGTTGCTTTAGCCCAGCGGTTTTCAACCTAGGCTGTGCGTGAGAATAACCCTGAAGACTTTTAAAAAATAGAGAGATTTCTGTGGCCTATTCCTCAGTGTGTGTTCTAGTTGGTCTTGGCGCAGGGGTGAGGATCCCAGGCCCATATATTTTCATGGCATGGAAGCTTGAGAAGAACTCGTCTGCTATCAACATCCACCAGTCTTGGGGTGGGAGGAAGAACAACCAGAGGGGGCAACAAACTATTACCTAGGGAAGCCTCTGATGGATCCAGTTTTAGCTGATGACTTAAGAGCACCAACTAGAAGATGTTCTTAGAGCCTCTCTTGGGCGAGAGGAAGAAGGAATATTAGGTTGAGGAACCCGAGGCAAGTGACACCCATAAAGAGAAATGTCGGCTCGGTCCAGTCTGGCCAGACACCCGGTGGAGGCCTCTCTACACAGCCTGACGTTCAGGATGGCAGTGGGAACAAAGGGGTGCCAGACAGTCAGAAAGGTGATGCGTCGAGAAGCCCTGGCTGAGGCTCCAGCTCTCATTCCTCTTGTAGGCAATCCACCCGACTTCTCTGAGACTCTGTTCTCTGAATTGTATACTCCAGCAACTCACGGGGCCAAGTCACGGCAAAGGTGCTTTACGAAGTATAAATTAAATTTCCTTCTTACATCTGGGGGTCTGCGGCAGCCAAACCCCCAAGCACGAGGGTTCCCGTTCACGGGGCTCCACCACGAAGAGGCTACCCTCTATCTAATTCTGCCCGCACTCCTGCTATTCGGAGCCCTCCGTCCGTTGGCAGAGGCGCACGGGGAGTGGCAGGACAGTGGTGGGCAAAGCCAACTATATATTAGAAACGTCAGAGCACTTCAGCACCAGTGCTGGGGCTCCTGCCCCAGACCAACTGAACTGGAATCTCTGGGGTGGGTACTGGTATCCATATTTGTTTTAATATGCTTCTTCACTGAGGTGTAGCCTACGTACAGTAGAGTGTACTAATCTTACATTTAGAACTTGAAGAATTTTGATATACATATACACCTGTATCATCACCGCCCAGATCAAAACAGAGTATTTCCGGCACCCAAGAAGACCACTTTGACACATCAGTAGGATTTAAAGGGCCCAAGGTGTTTGCAATACGCAGCCAACCTTAAGAACCAATGCATCGGAAAGACCCTGAGCCATCACCTAATTCTAGCCTAGTGGTTCTCACGTTTGGCCACACGTTAGAGTCACCCCACGCAGAAATTCTGAGAAATACAGAAGCCTGGGCTACACCCCAGACCAATGACATCATGAACCGGCAGCACTGGCTTCACCTGGGAACAGCACCAGAAATACAGAATCTCAGGCCTTTCCCAGACCTGGTGGATCGAAATCTTAACAAGGCCCTCTGGGACCGTATGCACAGTAACCTTTGGGAAGGGCTGATAGGACTTACTTCCTCATTTTACAAAGGAGGAACCCGAGACTTATTTCTGTTTATAAAGAAGCAACAGCCGGACACACAGCTCGTTGATGACAGAGCCCTAGCCAGACACTGAGTTCATCCTCTGCCCGCTTTTCTGTGTCCTGCTTCTTTTTCCTAACAGCTCTTTGAATAGCAGCCATCAGAGGTCTGTGGGGCTGCCTCAAAAGAGCTATGGTATCTTCATCTGATCTAATACTTCTAGAAATTCCATCTCCCAAATGGGCCTCAACCCTCCAGCTTAATGGGGCATGTTAAGCCTAAAACTTAAATACTGTTTACTTTTTACTACGGAAAATGCTATGAATTCTGAAGTCCTTCAGCTATTCCTTGAGGTCCAATGTTTAATATATCCCAGGAATATGGCTCACACAGGGCAGAAAGCTACAGTTAGCCTTCTGTCCCCATTTAAGAAGTTTTACGTTGAAAAACGTATGTCCTTTTGTTCAAATACAAATTTTACCTGATTGTAATAAAGTATGGAAAATGCTGCAAAGTAAAAAAGGAAAAGGAAACAAAATACTGCCTGTACTGACAGCAGGCAGGCCAATCACTGGGAACCCCTGTGAGTATTTTCATTCATACACTCCCTAGCTTTTCCTATGTATATTTTTAGACACCTGTGATCACGTCGTCCATAACTTTGGGGTCACCTGCTACTTTGGAGCGTCTGACTCTCAGTTTCCCTCCACTGATGTGGTGAATTTAGGGCAGTGGTTCTCAACATTGGTTGCACATTAGAATGACCAAGAGGGCTTTTAAAAACCTTAGTGCCTAGGCTGTGTCCCAGACCAATTAAATCCGAATCGCTGAGGGTAGGAGACTGGAAATAAAAGATTTTCAAAAAAAATTTTAATGGAATTAATTTTAGGCGTACGGAAAAATTGCAAAAATAACACAGTTGTGCATCCCCCTAACCCGGCTTCCCCCAATGTTAACATCTAATGTCTGGAATTGGGACCGAATAGCTATGAACATTTAGCATGTGACACAGATGGCATCTCAAGTCACTGAGAAAAAGACTTTTTAATAAATGGCACAGGATCACTGGCTAAACAGTTTGGAAAAGATTAAATTAGACCCGTACTTCACACCACACACAAGAATAAATTCCAAGTGGATTTAATGTAAAAAAAAAAAAATGAAACCATATAAATAGTAGAAAACTTCAAGGGTGAATTCGCCCATAACCTGGGCATAGAGAAAGGCTTTCTAACTAAGACTCCAAATCCACAGGCAATAAAAGAAAAGACTAGTAAATTTAGCTACATTTTTAAAAAATTTAACTGACGTGACAAAAACATAAAGTCGAAAGATAACTGACAAACTAGAAGTAAATATTTGCAACATGTACCACAAAGGGTATTAATGTCCCTAGTATACAAAGGACTCTTAAAAGGTGATCAAATATCCACTAGAAAAAGTGGGAAAAGACATAAACACACAATTAACAAGAAAGATACAAAAATGACCCCCAAATACATGAAAAACGTTCAAACGGTCCTCATAAGAGAAGCGCCAATTAAAAATAACAATGAGATACCCTTTCTCAACTACCACACCAGAGAAATTTAAAAATATTAGGACATTCAGTTGGTGAGATTTGCGTGGGGGGGGGGGTATGTCAGAATATTTGTAATACTCCCTAGGTGATTTTAACTTGCAACCAAGATTGCAAACCATTGTTTCAAGGTAATGGTCCAAACGGAAACTTGATACAAGAGAATAATGCATTTTGCCTAAAACTGAAAGCCCTTCTTCACTATCGATATTCCAAAATTCCTTGGCCAGCATGGTGATTAAATATTGTTGTTGTTGTTATTATTATTATGATTATTATCACTTTTAGGAAAAGGGTCAGCATATTTGCTACATACCATTGCAGCTTTTCTAACTCTTCCGGGGAGGAAGGGCAGGGTATCCTGACAGAACAGCAGCACTGTTCTGGAGGAGGCAACAGAAAAGAAAGAAGAAAATACACGGTCAAGGATAAGACAAGACAGAAGCTCAGATCCATCAAGGATTAGGATTCCTACACCGACTACATTTTAAAGAGCATTTGTCTGAAACATGATAAAATAAACGAGATACCATTATATCGACAATTATACATTCATACTCGGTGCTCGAAATATTTATTGAGTGAATAATTCAGGGGTGGTTATACATCTGCAATTATCAGTTGCTCTTCAGCAACTTCTAGGAATTCAGAAGTAAATCCATCCCGGCAGCAATCGACCAAACACTCCAAAGAGAAGTCAGTCCCCTTCTCTCAGTAGGGTTTGTTCTACCATGTTTTCAAATAAGGTGTACTGAAACTCTATTGAGAAAGCAAGAAAAACCACCTTTTAGAGCTCTCTAAATACTGCCCAAGACTCATGTTTAAGTTTATCGATTACACTTTCAGTTTTACACAGAACACATCAGAGTCATATGAAAACAAACACGGGGGGCGCCTAGGTGGCGCAGTCGGTTAAGCGTCCGACTTCAGCCAGGTCACGAACTCGCGGTCCGTGAGTTCGAGCCCCGCGTCGGGCTCTGGGCTGATGGCTCAGAGCCTGGAGCCTGTTTCCGATTCTGTGTCTCCCTCTCTCTCTGCCCCTCCCCCGTTCATGCTCTGTCTCTCTCTGTCCCAAAAATAAATTTAAAAAAAAAAAAAAGAAAACAAACACGGCAATAAAGACAGAGAGAGAGAACTTACCCATCGGTCGAATCTTTACTCTTTTCAAAGCGACCATTACAGCACATATGTTCATTGTTTTATTCATTTTTATTGTGAATGTACAATTTAATGTGCTGTAAAGAGAAATATATTTATATAACCAGAATGTTACTAAACTGGAAACCGACCTATGTATTTGTAAATGTTTTTTCAAACTTGGGAGTAAGGAGGCACTGATGCTGCTAACTTGCAACGTCAGCCCAATAAGCTTGTGAAGACCCATGGCCTTCTACCATGAGCCATTTATACAGGTTTCCATTCACAGAGGTTGCAAACCAGAGACCCTCTGACCGCACACAGCTGCTGATTCATTCTGCCCGTCGTAACCATGAACTGGCAAAGACAAGCATCTTAACATCTAGCCTTAACCCCAGCTGGCTACTTGCCTAGTATCTGTAGACATTTGAATTTCTATCATGGGAGCCCTTTCACATACCAGCCCAGACGAACATCAAGGTCTCTTAAATCCAAAAATCTCTCTGGCAATTCAATCTAGATGATCAGATAACTAGCAATTTAAGACATTATCGCTTTTTTTTTTTTTTACTTCAGTCTTGGTTTACGTGAAAAAATGTTAATGTTGCAAATAATAAAAAAGTGGTGAGTGACACGAACTAAGTATATATAGCGGATAGGGATTCAATCTAGAATTTCATGGAAGAATTGCCATTATTTGTACCAGTGAATACCGTGATGAGCAGAAACTGTCATTTTCTAGGACTTTTACCCTCACAGAATGCTCGGGATTCAGGTGGCGAGATTACTGACCTACATGAGCCATTCGCTTATGCAGCCAACACAGCCAATGGACACAATTTAAAATGATCATCTGGGCAACATCAAATAATTGTCAGGCAATCTCATATTCATCCCTGCACACACCTTTTAATTTCTTTTCTCTTCCTTTCCCATCTTTTCCTTCCCTCTCTCCTTTTTCTCCCAAGCACCATATTATGTTCCTTCTTCTCTGTCTGGCCTATCACTAGACTGGACCACTGGGAGCCATTTCTTGGTTATAGTGGTGGCCCTTGGGGCTAAGGACACTGATGATGCTCAGCGTCACAGAACCGGAGGCAATGGCCCAATACCACTCATCCCTCTGTGATTCATAATGAAATGAGAAGATGGATGTGACAGAATAGTGAGTGTTTCAAAGAATAAAAACATATATCCAAAATGTCATTAATATGTATTTATTTTAGAGGAACACATGTAAATTTGCAACCTAAGACTCCTCAATACTTTATTTCTCATGAGTAGAGAAACAATATGTATAAAAATATTAAAAATGACTCACCTTTGGGCCTCTGCTGTAGCACACACTATAAAATAAGTCTGAAACAAACAAACAACATATATATATATATATATATATATATATATATATATATACACACATACACACACATACACACACACACACACACACACACACACACATATATATTACTTTGACAGTTGAGAATGTCAGACAAAACAACCCAGGACTAATCACAGCATCACAGAATCTTAGAACCACAATAACCCCCAAGGATCATCCAGTTCACATTCCTATCAGATTCCTGACGCATCATCAAAGCTATTCAGGGCATAAAGGCTCTACTTGCATACTTCTACTGTCCAGGGAACTCACTACCACACAAGGGAGCTCATTCTGGAGCCCTCATTTTAAGAAACTTTTGGTTTTACATGAAGGAAAATCTACCCCCTTGTAACAACTATCCATTGTGCCCAGTTCTGATTTCCGGAGTAACAGAACTAGTCTACTTAGTGTTTTTCACATGACAGATTTGGGGAAGTTTGAATACATTTTTCCTCAGGAACGCAGATCCATGCTTTCCCCCAAATAGAACAGCAACTACAAACAAGGTATAGGATGTACTGTGATTACCTCACTTAAGGTTTGCAGGGTTTTGTTTAGCTCTGATCGCCTGTGAATAAAACGAGAGAAAATGACATGAAGGAGATCACTGGTGATGTGAAATTCAAAACAAGTTAGATTTTTAGCAATTAAATTAAGCCTATGGTATTTATTGCCTGCAGTGTTCACTTTGAAGTAACACTGGGTATAATGAGATTCCTATGTGAGAAAAATAAATTATTTCTATGACAAGGGAGACTGACCAGACAGAAGCCGTAGAAGTTCTAGCCAACAGCAAGATATAAATTACGGTTGAACAATCTTGTTACTCATTAGGCTGCTGCAACCCCCAGGCAGCTTCTTCTGGCAGAGGGCCAGAGAAAGAACTGGCCCGAGGGCAAATTTCTGAAAGGGGTCCACCACTCACCATGGGCCCCTGCAACCGCACCTCTCATTTGCACCTCTCATTTCTTCCCTCATTTCTCCCTTGTTCCCTCTCCACCTGTCCCCACCTGCCCTCTAGCACTCTCCAGCACCCCCTTCCCCTCCTCTCCAGAATTTCCCTTTCCTCTCCTGCCATCCCACTCAACAACACTTTTATTTCTTCAGTGTGGGAGAGCTTCACGGGAAGTTGGGACAACTTAGATACTTAGAACATCCTTTGGTACCCTGGACAGGTCACGTTCATTGTAGTGATTGTACCGTACCGTTACTTGTTTGCATCCTAGGTCTATCCTACCAGACTCCAGATTTCTGGTTCTAAAAATTGGCCTCATGCTGGAACCACCAAGGGAATATTCAAAAATACCAGTGTCTGCGTCTCAGCCCCCAAATACAGATTTAATTGTTATAGGGTGTGCCTGGGCATCAGAATTTTTTGAAAGCTCCCCAGGTGATTTTAATATGCAGCCAAGGTAGAGAACCACTGTTCTAGAACCAGTTTTCCATCATCAGAGTTGGGTTTATCCCCAAGGCCAAACACATAGTAGGTGCTCAACAAATGCTTCATGGCTTTAAATGAACTCGATATTTCAAGCCTAGTAATTAAGCTGTATTACAAGTATGCAAAGCTGTGTTCTATTTATGAATCTGTGAGTTTAAAAAAATATGTCTTATCACTATTGTTTCTCATCTCAAGTTTAAGATACTTCAAGGGCATTGATATCTTCTGCTTTTTATTTCACATATATACTATACTTTGAATAGCTAGGAAAGTTAGATTTTTCTCAGGAGGTAAAAAAAAAATAGGCATAAAGGACAGGAATATCACCTCTGCCCATCCCACTTTAACTGTTTGCCACTATAAACTCAGTAGAGCCCTAGAGACGTTTGATATCCACCAGGTAGGCTCTGGGCCTCCTCTCCACCTAGGCATCGCTGAATCATCAAAAGCAGCCAGGCCAAAACGCTAACTGAAAGGAAGACCCTTAAGAGGACCTTTGTTTCCTTTTGTTTTGACCTCGGAGAGGTTTTTTTCCTTCAGGGTCGTCCCAGATAGTCCCCAGAGCTTTGGGTTTGTTTCAAAAGTTTATGAAAACCTCATTTGAGAGGTAGCAGCAAGGTTGAGAGAAGACGAATTTTGTCTCTAATGCTGTTTCCCTGCACGAGGGTGAACACATGACGTTTCCCCTCCCAGTGACAGTCAGGTAAGACTGTCTCTGGGCCTGACATTTTGACCTTTTGTCTAACGGGGAGCATCCATGTGTAATGTATTTCTCATTGTCTGTGCTTGTCCTTATCAGCTGCTATCTACCTAACAAAGAGCTCTCTCTGACTTTTGGATGACTGATGTTTCCCGAAAGCATGAACAAACGGTATACCTGCCATCCTACCTTGAACTCTTTCAACCTCTCTGGCTACCAAATCGTATTAAAACTCAAATACCAATTCAAATGGAGCTCTTACATACTTTCAGATCATCAAAGAGAACAGCCTCATAAGGATATTAGGTGATGGCCAGTGACTACCAATGCTAATTTGCTAAGAACTCAAGAACCAATTCTTTATAGCCTTCGGGTCTATTTCCTATTCTCGGTTTCCAAAAGTAAAGGTAGCTCAACAAGTATCTTTCCATCGTTGATGTCTTAACTTTTCAATCAAGCAGCAGATTACTCACTTGAGTTCACTTAGAGACAGGACTCCAGATAAGGTGCCATTAGCCAGATTTTGATTCTGTAGAAGCATAAAATCATTAAGAATATAACAAATACCGTTGTGTTTTTTTACACTCTCTAACAAGAAGTTGTTCTCCAGTTTCGTTGGCCACCCAAAGAACTACACCCCAAAGACTGAATGCTAACTGCTTGGAGTATTACCTAGCGAACGATCAAATCCATATGGACTGAGCTAGTTTTTGTTTCTGTATCTCCTTTAAAAATATTCTGAATCAGCAAGTCTAATGTGCTAATTAATTTCGTTATTCCAAGGGTTCCCCCAAAAGAACACTAGTAAAGCTCTCCACAGGAAAGGTCCCGGAGTTAAGTGAAAGATCCCAATGTGAAAAGGGAAACTTAGTAGCAGCCATCACCCCATTTGTAGCACGTAGCTCATTGCCTGGCACATAGTAGGCGCTCAGGAAATATTCACTGAATGAACAATCTACATTTAGCTGGGCTCCTCTGAACCAATCTAGGTTATGGGAAGTATATGCATCCAAATCCCCCATGGGGTGGAACGGGATCAGAATCAGAAGACTGTTCTTAGACCCAATCTATTTCTTATTGCTAGAAGTTTCTAATATAATTTTAAAATTTAAAAGGCAATAGAATTCCATCATATCAACATTCAGCAAGTCTAGTGAAAACCAAAATACGATTATTAAAAAAAATACCATGATTATTATGAAGTCAAACCCTCTTGACAAAGCTAGTGATTCAACAACACATATTTTATTTAATTTTGGTCATAAAAATAAATATGCCAAATACCATAAATAAACTGTACCTTAAACAAATCTTTAAATGCACAAACACTTGCTTTTTAAGTTAGCAATTAAAAAAAATCTTTAAAACGTACCTGAGTAACACTGCTTTCTTCATATTGAAACATTATCTCACCTCTAAAAAATGCTAAAAATAAATTTTCAAAACAAAATTTGAGACTTCCATCCTTAGGGCTTAAGGATTACTACAACACAGGAAAAGGATTATCAAATTACTTTATAAACGGTTTCATCAAATTCTTTGTAGGTACTCACAGTTACTGTCTTTTCTAGCAGAAAGTTAGTCAATGACTCAATTTTCAGAAAATGTGAACTATAAATTTTATGTGGGAATGCAGAAAGAGAAAAAACTTGTCTCCTTG
Organism: Prionailurus bengalensis; assembly: GCF_016509475.1. NCBI lineage: Eukaryota > Metazoa > Chordata > Mammalia > Carnivora > Felidae > Prionailurus > Prionailurus bengalensis. Next base: position 15,352,796 of record NC_057361.1, read on the forward strand.
TCAAGAAATTCTAATCCTACATGCTTCTCATCAGAGCTTTGTTTCCCATAAAGATACTAACTGGGGGAACTGTGGCTCTAACATTAAAAATCTTTTCGGGCTGTTTTCATTGCCCAATGAAGGAGGGAGGGGAAAAGTGTTTTTCAGCAATTAAGCAATCTTGTGAAAGTCTATTTATTCCTTGCCATTTTGGGGTGGTTTTTTTCCCCTTTCAAATATAGTACCAAATGCAATCTCTCTCCTAGGAACAAAGTTGAGATTTTGCTCTTGAAATCTGAAAAGTGTGCAGGGAGAATCCTTTCTTCAGTGGAATAACTCCTTGTGGCTTTCATTCGAGAAACACCAGAAAACTCTACTCTTAAAATGCTCACTTTGGGAGATACAGAACCCATTTTAAGTCGACCTGTTTCCTACAGGGTATACTCGGAGGAGCTCAGATTCTATCGGGAAAAAAAAAAAAAGAAAATAGAGACTCCTTAACGGAAGCATGTTGTGTGCACTTCATAATCTACAGAGACAGAAAACTGGCCTCGAAAGCAGAAGGGCAAAGAGGCCATAAAAACTAGAGCAGGCGTCAGCTACCTTTTTCGTGAAAGATCAGAATCTGAGGTTTTGTGGGCCATATGTTCTGTCAGAACTACTCAACTATGCATGAAAGCGGCCAGACCCTATGTATGTGAATGACATTGCTACGTTCCAATAAAACTTTATTTACTAAAACAGGCGGCAGGCTTTATTTAGACTATGAGCAGTAGTTTGTCGCCTCCGGAACTAGAAGGTTGAACGCTTTCTCAGCTCATCTTTTGTAACAACCCAAAGTACAACTGATTCTCATAACCAGGTTGGTCCGCTTTCACTCAAAACAGCTGACAAAGGGGGCACCTGGGTGGCTCAGTCGGTTAAGCATCCGACTTCAGCTCAGGTCATGATCTCATAGTTCGTGGGATCGAGCCTCACATCGGGCTCTGTGCTGACAGCTCGGAGCCTGGCGCCTGCTTCGGATTCCGTGTCTCCCTCTCTCTCTGCCCCTCCTCTGCTCATGCTCTGTCCTTCTGTACCTCTCAAAAATAAAATTAAAATGTTAAAAAAAATTAACAAAAAAAAAAGAATGACAAAGCCACTAGTCCAGGGATTAACCAGATTCATCCATTCTGGCCACTTTTCTACCGAGAACCTCAACTTCTGCATACTGATATCGAAATCTCACTTGATGCAGTGCATAATTATTAAAAGTAAAGATACTTGACATATACACAGAATTACTCATCCATTTTTGAAAAAATTCTTAGCTCTTAAAATTTATTGAGCGTGTCCATGTGTGTGCGCGCCTGTGGACAGCCACAATTTCTCTCCCTCACCCGTCCGTTCTCCAAGTCCATCCTCCGGTCTGGTGGAAGGCGTGCTGAGTTTCACAAATGTGCTGGGAGCACAGCGGTGGCAGAAAAACCAGGAAGCCACCACCTTTTGACCCTCAGCCTAACTCTGCCTGGTCGGCTCCCAGTTTTTTCAACAGCCTCCATTTCCATTAAGGAACTCAGACTGGAACCTGCAAGAAGTGAAGGTTTCTAGTTTCTGGCAGGATATCATGGAATTTCTGGTGCCAAAAAAGTTGGTTCCCTGATGAGGCTGTTTTCACCAGACACTAAAACAAATGGTCAATTCAGTTGCTTAATTGGGGAAAACATTACTCCAACCAGCTTCCTGGCATCTGTTATTCAAGATGACCAGTTTTTTTTTTTTTGACTCAATGTTCGATTTTCAAAGTTATCAAACATTATGTAGACACAACACTAAACTAGACATTAGTCACCAGTCCAAAACACAGATGAAGCATAAAAATAATGAAATTATGGAGGATTCAGTAGAGTAGGGTAAGTGAAGATGCAGGGAAGGAGGGAGAGAGAGAGAGAGAGAGACAGAGAGAGACAGAGAGAGAGATACACAATATATGAAAGTGAAATGAACCTAACAAGTTTTTCCCCCTTAATCAAAGCCAGATAATATTTTCCTACTGTATTCTACCTGGTACACCCTATCAGCAGAAAGCTCATACGAGGAAATCTCACATGCACACAAATAGAAAATGTTTGTGGACCATTCTTTGAATACAAAGTTTTCTTGTTTTCCAGCACCATTCCAACCTTAACTCATTTTTCCTGAAATTGTTTCCTATGTTTTTCAAACACATTATTAAACAGAACAAAAAGAACAGACTGAAAGGAAAACATTCCCACAAGAATGGTTTTTGAAGACTTTAATATTACAACATACTCCGTTACCTTCCTCTTCTCTCTTCTCACGATCCAGGTCTGACCTGCCACACCACGTGTTTATGTTTTTTACATCTGCTTTCATTGGTTTTAACAAGGAAGGGAACCCAGAGAGCCAAACCGATGTGAGAAAAATGGTTGTTTCATTCCTTCTGGCCCATGGCAGATGGGGAAATATTCCCATTTCAAAAATAGCGTGTTCTCAAGAGATTTCCATCTTAATTTTAAGAAATAGTGGACAGCGTGGGCTAAAGATGGCAAAATACACTATGGACACTACTGGAATTAGCATCCAGTTAAACTAGGTGGACGTGAGGTTTTCAACATGCTTAGGAGAGCAGTTTATTTTATTTTCGGCAAAAGACGACACCCTGTTTCTAAGCTTTCACTACTTAATATATTCGCAAGCCAACCTTAAGGGCATTAGTTACGGATTTAAAGCTATGATGAAAAATAGTTGGTGTGGACCTTCGTGTTCTCATATGAAGTATATGTGCTGCCGAAGCGAGCATATCGTGTTCTCATATTAAGGAAGCTAATCTATCATCTCACTAAGCAATAGGAAGATAATTTCAGGCAGATGTCAAATTTGCTTTTGTCTTCATTTGGGACCTCTTAGTAGCCGGGCGGTACGAAAAGAGACAGATCAGAGAGATACACATCACGTACTCAACAGGAGAAACACAAACCTTTGCTCCCCACGGGGCGCATTCACCTGGTAGCGTGTAATGTACATAAGCACTAACCTGAGTCACTGCAAATAGATGACAAATTGCAGACATTTCCCTGGGGTTTGACTCCTGCAAAGAAAACACGACCCAACCGGTTAAACATGTCATCGAGAGAATTCACAAATGTACATATCAAACGTGGACCAAAAATATGCTAAGTTGGCTACAACTGGCTGGATGAATTCCACAAAGGCTAAAGAAATGAGCTTTCGTTTCTTAGTTGGCCAGCTCCAGAACTTCCTTCTTTACTATCGTTCAGTATGTCACTCACTGTCTGATCCCCTACTCCTCCCTAAAAATATTTTTGTCCCATTCCAAATTAATCCCTCCCCTGTCCAATATAAAAAGAACAGTGTGAATGCAAGCCCAGTACAGAGACTTTAAATGGAACAGCCCTTACTCAGAGATCCTCCTTCCTTTCCTGGGCAGGGGAGTCCATGAACACTCTAATATTTCCTTGTGCAAATGTATGTAAGAAATAACACCAATGTCATGATGTTATTGCACCTAGGCAAAAACGACAAAACTCAAAAACTATTTGCTGAACAACTACCGTATTCGACAGGCTTTGGAATGTTGCAGATACAGACCCTGCCCTCAATGAGCATACAATCTAGGAAGCGATACTGGCCAGAAAATAAACAGTTATGGGGGGCGCCTGGATGGCTCAGTCGGTCAAGCGTCCGACTTCGGCTCAGGTCATCATCTCACGGTTCGTGGGTTCGAGCCCCGCGTGGGGCTCTGTGCTGACAGCTCAGAGCCTGGAGCCCTCTTCGGATTCTGTGCCTCCCTCGCTCTCTGCCCCTCCCCCGCTCATGCTCTGTCTCTGTCTCAAAAATAAATAAACATTAAAAAGAAAAAAGTCATAGTGAAGGCAAAATGGAGACACAGCCAGGACAACAAACTATACAGGCATACAAAAGAGGCAGAGATGAATGGGAGATGAAATAAGCCACGTGAGAACAAAACATTCCATACATATTCACCTAAAAAGCACTTTCTTCTTTGGTGAAAGGAGACGGACATCTTCTTTGATTTGAAAAGAGCTCCAGGTTTACTCCCCTAAAAATCTTGCCTTCATTAATTTCATCCTTTTGGCGAAGTATAAGAAAACCACAGCAAATGTGAGGGGCAAATGCTCGTCATGTATTCAGCAAAGTGCCAAGAGGGAGAGGTTGTTACGGAGTATTTTGCTGTCCTTGTTAGGTCTGGTTTGGTCAGAATTACGTATGCAATGTCTGATTGCTATTTTACCTCCGTTGTGCTTTTTGGGTGCTTAATTGTTTCTGAAGAGAACAACTCTGGACACAGACTAAAATTACAACTTGTGTTTAGTACATGGGAAATGGTTTCTGCCAGGGCGATTTAGTTGGTGCACAGGCATCACCCTTCAACTAAGAGTTGTGATTCTGGGGGCAAACTGAATTTAGGTGCCAAAGGTTATCTGACGTGTAGAATTCTATACTGTTTCACAGCTACGTTACCCACACCAAAAGATAAAGATTTCGACTTAAGTATACCTGGTTGAGATGGTGGCTAGTAATGCTTTCAGTGTTCTCCAGAACTATGGGTCTAGTCCCCACTAAACGTTACATTCTATCATCTCTCATCTTTCTCTAAATTTTAGTGGCAGCTTCGTTTCCAGGGGCGTGTGTCTTGGGCTGCTCGTTAATCTTGAGAATTTTCTTTCCCATTGCTAGGGCTGTTATCTGTAATTTCCCCCAAAGTACACAGCCACTGTTCATCCTTTAAGTCATGAACGAGACAACTTTGTAAAGGGTCAAACAGTAAGTATTTTAGGCTTGGTGGGCCATATGGTCTCTGTCACAACTACTCAACTCTCCTGTTCGCTGTCTTGGAAATTCACCACAGATAACATGTCAACAAATGGGCATGGCAGTGTTCCAATAAAACTTTATTTACAAAACTAGATGGTGGGCCACAGTTGCCCCGTAGGCCGTAGTTTGCCAACCCCCGTTTTAAATCAACCAGAAGACTTTGTTAAGCAGATCAGGTATCCCTACCCTTGCAATCGGTACTTAAAAGCATATCCCTTTTTTGATTTCAAAAGAGAATGAGGCTCAGTCCTCTAAGAATCTTTCCCTCATAAATTCTATCCTGTTGATGACCACTAACACCAGCCCTTTTATCTCCCACGCTTCTTAACCATGTCAGAGACACTTGTGTAGTCTTTTGCCTTTATCTGCATACGTGTTCAGGTTAGTTATCTGTTTGTTTGCCTTGTCTCTCCCCAAGCGAGCAGATTCCTAAGGGTGGGCATTGTATCTGATCATGATTACATAGCCCCAAACGCTTAGCACGACTTCAGGTACCCAGAGCATGAATAGGTAAACATCTATTCATTAAGAACAGATTGCATTTTTAAAAGATAGGAAAAAAAGAGAAAGAAAACATAAATACCAGCCATGTGTTTAATTTTACTTTAGTTACAAAAAAGAAAGTCTTGATATTGATAGTAAGTCATACCTGATGCATTGAAGGTTTTTACTATAGTGATTTTAGTTTTTTCTGCAAAGAAGCAATTTAAATATTAGAGCAGAATTGTTGCTTGTTTTTAAAAAACAATTTGCCACGAGTATCATTTTAGTGAAGTGCTAAGAAAATCACACTGTTGACACCTTTGCGACGCTACTGGTCATCCCAGCAGCAGAATACATGGGAATCGCATACACAGATCGTATAGCCTTGGAACAGGGTGGGGCTGGGATTTGGATTCCCATGTTTACCCAGTTATTTCACACCCATTACACCCCCCACTGCTTGTGTAATTCTACTGCACTTTCCATGCGCTGCTGCTAGACAAATCAACGTGGACTTACACTTCAGATAGGTACAATTAAGTAAGTCACTTCGAGCGGCACGTTGTAAAGAACCGGTGATTCAGAGTAAAAAATGAATGGAAACACAAGATCTAAAATAGTGTATGCTCTACAATCAAGGGAGTGTCCTGCTATTTTCTTTAGGAGCTAATAAAATATTATTGCCATGATAGCGATAAGATAAAATTATTCTCAAAGAGGTTGAAACGATCCAACTACAGTTGTCCAGCAGGCTCACAGCAGACCCAGGACAGAACTGTTCAAACCACAGGCAAATATTAACACACTCAGAAGAAGCAAACCTTAGAAATGTGTTCCCAATGCACTTTGGGGACATAGTCCATGGTTCATTTTTCAGATAATGGAGAACCAAGTTCAGAAATCCTTGCTGTAAGGATGGCCAATTAGAAGAGGTGTGTTGGGGCATAGATTTGCAAAGAAGGTCTGTCTCCTAGGGTGAGTGGCAAATTCTGAAGAAAACACAAAGCTCAGGTCTTGGAGAAGCACTTAAGAATGATGACATTACACCAACAGTTGCAGAAACCTCATTTGTGTTATGTGTTACATTGATGAGTTTCCGTTTCACTGTCACTGACCCATGGGCAATGGTTGGTGGTAATCAATAGAGGCTGACGGTATTTTGCATTATCAATAAGAATCTTTTAAATACCTTATTTTGTTTGCCCTGATACTTTCCTTCCCAGAGCAAGCAAAACACATCTGTGAAATGAACTTCCGGTTTTAGTAACAAAAGTGCTTTTGGGGAAAAATGTTCAACCTCACCAACAATCAAGACTGTAAAATAGAACCTAAGGAATTGAAAGGTCTAATAATATATGGCATAGTCTCAACTCTGAGCAAAGGTACAGTGACACAGACATTCTCATTCACTGCCGGCACGCATGTTGCTGGGTACAACCTTTCAAGAAGGTAATTGGGCAACACGCAGATCGAGGACCTTAAAATACTCATCATGCTAACCCATTAAATCCAATCCTTGGAATGCATCCTACAGAAATCAGGAATGAATGTAAGATGTTGACACAAGGATGTTCATTGCAACAATTTCTATTAAAAGAGTAGACACAGCTTTAATAATGTTCAACATACGGTACGCAATGGAATGTTATCAAGTCATTAATAGTAAGGGGCAGTGGAAAATACTTAGAATTCAATATGAAGTCAAAAGGGCAAGACATAAAATTCCATATAAACTATGACAATTTTGTAAAAGAGATAGATATATACACATATGTGTGTGTGTGTATATATGATACATGTATATATGATTCTGAATGGAAATATACCAGTAATAGTCTTAAGAAAGTAATATTAGAGATGATTTCTATTTTTTCTTTGCATTTTTCTATATTCTCCATTTGTTACGAGCTAAGATACATTACGATTATAATTTTTAATGTTATTTTAAATGGAGTGCTATGGCCGTAACAGTTTGGAAGTTCAGGAATGTGATAACACCAGAATTACTGTTCAATGTCAAAGTAAAACGAGTAGTGACTCAACAAATGAAGGCACAGGAAGTGGGCAAGGAGATAACCTGTAGCAACCCAGAAGACTGACCACACAAGCGAGAAACCCAAGAAGGCAGAGAGGACAAACTATGCTATTTAGAAAGAACTTGATATTACCTGTTTTGTTTAAAGTGGATAATACACTCGAAGTAGCATCTGAAATAATGAAAGAGAAGTGAAGCCTAATTATTGACATGATTAACAAACACGTGCATTGTCTAGGTTCCTTAAACATTTCACTTTTCCCCAAATCGTAGAGAAGTTAGAGAGTTTCGCGAAAGCCAACCGACACTACCAAACGTATTTACTGCTCACCCCGCCACACTGTCCATTCTCCAACCCCCAGACACCATTCCTGAGCAAGTATTCATCCTTTTAAAATGCATTTCTTGAACAGAGGTGATGTGTCTAAAATAGAGCAACACTCCTATAATTATTAGATTGAAATAATCCCATTTATGTTTAATATTTTGTCCCTGTTTTACTCCATTATAATAAAAGTCCCTACGGGATACGATGTTTCCAGTTAATACCAACTTTAAGATATAGCCCTGGGGATGCTGAATGGTACACTCTTAGGAAGCAATCTTTAAGCGATTCTAGTTTAACGTTAAAGTTCTTGAATATTACATTTAAGTAATTTTTAGAAACGCCTCATTTTGACCTGTTTCACTGAAAATTCCGTTGAAAATCTGTTCTAATTGGTATTTCTTTAAATAAAAATCATTCTATAATATATTATTCTGGATGCAACTTTAGGGGTGAAAAGGCATGTATTACATTAAGTAATGTATGACATTACTTAAAAACCCACATACAATGGATTCAAAACCCACTGCCAAAGGCATTTTGAAGGTGTCCTTTCACTGTCAAAAGTAATTAAACATAAAAATGATAATATCTAGTCCTTCCCATTAGACCAAGTTTGAATTTAAACCAGTTTCGATCAGCCTGAGCTCCACCTATGATTGCTTAGCTCCTTAACCACCAACCACATGGTGCAAATTTTATTTTAACTAAGTAAGGGACTGTGTAAAGCGTTGGGTTTTGACTACACAAAAAAGGAGGCTGTCTACCCACAGAGCGGGGGGCACAGAATGTGCTCTCCTGTCCACCTCCCTCCAACACAGCCCAGTTCTCTAGGATGATGAAGAAGGCCGGTTGTTGTTTTTTCATGTCAGACTATTTAAAATTGATACAGTCGTCTGGAAAAGGCCTACCTTTGAACACTTGGGTGTTCAAATCCAGGCCGAAGCATACTGAAGTCACCGGATGTGCTTTTCACATTTAAACAACCTGCCATATAAAATGTGCCGGCGCTGTGTTGGAGAGCAAGTTAAACAGGGCACTCAAAATGCGATCGATATTTCTCTTCTTTCACAGAACGGTTAGCGTGGGAGGGGGCTGTCCGCCCTCCGTGACAATAAGGCTATTTTCATTTAGCCAAAAAGTTTCAGTTGTTCTCCACGGTCGATGGTTTTGGGGGTTTGTTTGATTTGGGGTTTTTTTGTTTGTTTATTTGAATATAAAAACCTTCAACAGCACTCATTATACTTTTATTCACATTAAGTGTTATCAATTTTCACTTGCTTCAGAAAAATTCTTACCATTCAGGCTTGTAGTTTCAACCTCTTCGGCCCCGAGGGGGGGTGGGGGGTGGGGGGAAACAGTAAAAAGGTTTAATTAAATCACAAACTTAACAAAGTGGGTGAAATCTTGGTTTGAATTTTTTCAAAATCTTGCCTGCAGCAGTACCATTGGAGTAGGGGACAAAACCAACAAGAGATGATTCAGCTGTAAGAGGGAAAATAACAACAAAATTTTCTAGTTAATACTTTGCAACAATTATTTATTGCATTTTAAAGGAATTAAAATTTTGAGATGAATTATGCAAACAAGCAGACAACATGCTCTCAGACCAATGTGAATCTGCAAGCCCCATAACCACTCGAGAACATACATTTCAGAGAATTGCTGAGAAAGAACCCAAGAAGTGAAAGGCGCACATCTGTCTCCTTTTACAGATGAAGAAGTTGACACCTGCTGCCTCAAAGCCTGCTCCCACCTATTGAGTCTTAAGGAAATAAGTTCAGAGACCACAGCAAAATATGTGACATACTACTTTCAAATCTTTTCAGCCAGAGAATTCTAGAAAACATTTTCTACGTTAAATATTTGTCAAACTACAGGGGCGACTGGGAGGCTCAGTCACTTGAGCGTCCAGCTTCAGCTCAGGTCATGATCTCGCGGTCCGTGGGTTCAAGTCCCGCGTCGGGCTCTGTGCTGACAGCTCAGAGCCTGGAGCCTCCTTCTGATTCCGTGTCTCCCTCTCTCTCTCTCTGGCCCTCCCCTGCTAGCGCTCTGTTTTTCTCTCAAAATAAAATAAAGACATAAAAAAAGTAAAAAAAAAAATTTGTCAAACTACAATTATGAAACATAGCAGCAGATCGGCTCCATTCTGTTAAGAGTGACGCCTGGCAACTCTTCCCACAGTGAATTGAGGATTAAAAAAAAATCATAAAAAAATAAAACAACATCGCTATCACTCACCACTGTACTACCTAATACAATTTCCTAGTAAGTTATTTTAAAATATGGCTGCCACTAAGACAATCAAGTTATAAATTTCCCGTGGAGTACGTCCACTTACGCTAAGAGGTCAGTCTACTGCATACATTTTGCATGTTTAAATATTAAAAAGACCCGATGGCTTCACTCGTACAGTATACACAGGAAAAGTAAACACAAACATTTTACAAGTGATACAAGCTCTGCAGTAGGCAGCCTGATATTCAGCCGGTGAGGACAACATTTGGGTGTGTCGAGGCGCTTGGCTGGCCTGTCTGTGTCAGACTGCTCATGCGTTGGCTGAAACACACACACCCTGTCTGTCTTACATTATTGCTTCCATGTTTTGTCATTTGCTACATTTTTTTTTAATTACCAAGGATATTTCTTGAGAAATAAGACGGTTCCTGAGCAAACAGATTCAAAGTGTGGATATGGAATCCTTTGCTCTTGGGGCAAAACAAAACAATGCTGTTTTTCAATTAATGAGTACTAATTCTTCTGGAAGTTGATGAGTGGTAAGAAGAGGCCTGTGGGCACAAGCACCTGTCAGTTCCTGGATGTGCACAGGCTCTTACATTCCGGTGAATGTCACTCTCCCGCAAGGCACCCAGAACCCAGGCTGTGACTGGAACCAGTGGGTGCCTCCAAAGCTCCATACCCCATATTTCCATGCAAACAGGATTTTGCTAAGATATGACCATGATTAAGTCTGATGCCGGCTATTGAACTAGAAGTAAAATACAGTGGTTCATTTTACCCTAGCAGCTTAACAGCAAGGGAGCAAATCGGTACAGTGAAAACAGTTTGGGCTTTGGAGGCTCGCAGTCCTGGGTTTGAATCTTTGCCCCATTACTTAGTAGTTCATAATAATGATAGTTATTACTTATTGAGGGTTTACTCTGTCAGGTGCATAGGTCATCTCATTTCATCTTCACAACTACCCTATGAAGCTGGTACTATTACAGTCCCCAATTTATAGATGAAGAAACCGAGGCACAGAAAGGTGAAGAAACTTGCCCAAAGACACACAGCTAGCAATGGAGGCGAGAGGCTGGTGGCTGAGTTCAAACACAAGTAAGTAGTCTGGCTGCCCAGAATGTGCGAACATGAGCAAGTTTTATCCTCTCTGACCCTCAGTTTCCTCATTTAGAACCTGAATATATTAATTCCTATACTGCAAGACTGGAAACTGAATGAGATGTCTGAAGACTCCCAAGCATGTATATATATGTGCACAAGAAGTAACAGCTATCATTATTAATTTTTACTTATTTTTAATTAATTAATTAATTTATCTTGAGAGAGAGAGTGCACGCGTGTACAAGCGGGGGAGGGGTACAGAGAGAGAGAAAGAGGGAGAGAATCTTTATTATTATTTTTAATGTTTATTTATTTTTGAGAGAGACAGAGACAGAGCGTGAGCAGGGGAGGGGCAGAGAGGAAGGGAGACACGGAAACCGAAGCAGGCTCCAGGCTCCGAACTGTCAGCACAGAGCCCGACACAGGGTTCGAACCCACAATCCACAAGATCATGACCTGCGCCGAAGTCAGACACTTAACTGACTGAGCCACTCAGGCGCCCCATGGGAGAGAGAGAAGCTTAAGCAAAGCAGGCTCCATGCTCACCGCTGAGCCCAATGTGGGGCTCAAACCCACGGACTGTGAGATCGTGACCTGAGCCGAAATCAAGAGTCAGACACTTGACTGACTAATTCGCCCAGGGAGCCCTTAATTTTATTTAAATTAATGAACAATAGAGCTCATTTTGATACCACTAAGGATAAAATGTGAGTTGACTCACCCCTTACCATAAAAGATTGTTCTACAACATAGGGTATACCAGAAAGAACACAGGAGTGGGAGGCAGAAAAGCCATGTGCTGCCTGTGCGTAACGGGGGCAGGAGGCTGTGTGACCTTAGGTAAGTTAGTGGGGCTTGACGATCTCGTCGACTAAGGGATGGGACTGAACCACTTTATCCCTGAGGTCCAGTTCCAGCTAGCAGTCTCGAATGTGGGTTCTATTCCTGGTTCCTGCCACGACGGTCTAGTTAAAATTTTCTCTTATTTGCCTTCCCATTCTGAGGAGTGCTAAGCCCTCAGAAGCCCTTTGAAAAATATTTGTTCAGAAGCGAATGAGGAAGTATATTGAAGAGAACATCGCGCCCCTCAAATGTAGGGACATTCGGCAGGCTTATGGTCTTGATACTCGTCAGGAGACCCGTGAACTAGACCCGTGAACTAACAATAACGTTGAGGAACCTAACCAGCTACAGTGATGAAAACCCACAATTCATCCCGCAGATTTGTCCATAAATGTGGGGGCATCAATATGCCTGTCCTCTTGTCTACGTGTGCTATTGGCTTTTCAGGTGCAGGCTTAATGACAGAATGTAATTAACCTTCATGGAAAAAAGCAACTTTGCTGTATCTGACTACGTGCCATATTTCATGGAGAACTTTTGGCATATTGTCCTGAAATTCCCCAAAGTCAAGAAATAACGGTCTTACCAGATGGTGATAACAAACTGGAATTATCGGCATTCTCTGTTGAGGAAAAAGGTGATTTAAAGTTAGTCTAGTGTGTGCAAGAATTTGTAGACGAACATCTTTAATGGAAGTGAATGTAAACTGACTTACAAATAGCTACCAAAAGAGGGCAGTATATTAATTTACTATTATTTTCAACAGCCTCATCAGTCCTCTTCAAATCTCTACAGACACATCTCTGGCGAAGCAATTCTCTAACATAACTGTTGACGGTGCTCTCTATATTCTGTTATATAATGATTTAGTGCATCATAAACTGACAATGATGACTAAGAACTTCAACTGTTGGCTAATATTCATATCGAATTTGTAAAAGGAAAGGTATCTATGTGCATAAACTAAACTTCCATTAACTGTTTCTTTCTTATGTTTGAATTTAATTTAATTTCAGTATTTTAGAGAGGGAGCACAAGTGGGGGAGAGGGGCATAGGGAGGGAGGGAGAGGGGGGGGAGAGAGGGAGGGGGGAGAGAGAGAAAGAGAAAGAGAAAAAGAGAAAGAAAGAGAGAGAGAGAGAGAGAGAGAGAGAGAGAGAGAGAGAGTATCTTAGGCAGGTTCTACGCTCAGCGCAGAGCCCGATGAGGGGCTCAATCCCACGACCCTGGGATCATGACCCGAGCCGAAATCAAGAGTTGGAAGCTCAACCAACTGAGACACACAGGTGCCCCCAACTGTGCTTCTTTTGGTACCTATCAGCACAGCCTTTATACCTTTTAAGTACTACTTATGAGTTAAACTAGATCAGATGCCTCTGCGTTAATAAGCTAAGAGACTGTGTTACTGATTTTGAGAAGATGCTCAGATTCCTTAAAAGAAAAGTAATTCTATTTTTCTCTCTGTGAAAAATATTACACGCTTATTGGAGCAACTTCAGATAAATTCCAGATAAAAAAGAAAATTAAAGCCACCTATCATTTCACCACCCAAACGTAATTGACATTAACATTTTGGCATATAGTCTTTGCTCTCTTTTTCTATATTCATATGTATATCTACATATGTATATAGATATATGAATATATGTGTGTATATATGTCTTTATATGTATAAGCAAGATCATATCACATAAACTACTTGTAACCTGATTTTTCTCATGACATTGTATCCTGAACATTGTTCTATATCATTAAACAATTCTCCACAATACCACACTGTATGGCATTTCATTGGCTGGATATACCATTAATTTCTACATTTTGATGTGTATAATTTTTCATGATTACAAACAATGTCTCAATAAATACTTCTGGCTAAATTTTGGCATCCGAGGGGCACCTGGGTGGCTCAGTTGGTTAGGCGTCCAACTTCAGCTCAGGTCATGATCTCACAGTCCATGAGTTAGTTCGAGCCCTGCGTCGGGCTCTGTGCTGACAGCTCGGAGCCTGGAGCCTGCTTCGGATTCTGTGTCTCCCTCTCTCTCTGCCCCTCCCCTGCTCACGTTCTGTCTCTGTCTCAAAAATAAATAAAAACATTTATATATACGCAAAATACATTTTGGCATACGAACTTGGCTATCTCCTTCAGAAATTCCATGATTTTGACTGCCAAAATGCCTTACAGAAAACAAACCAATTTATACAACCCTCTGCAGGACATGAGTATCACTTCCCCAGACTCTCACCCATGTGGGGTGTTATTTTAAATTTGTAATTTTTTTTAATTACAAAGGAATGATTCTTTCCATAGTGGTATCCTGAAATACAATTAAAAAAAAAAAAAGAATATGTATGTTTGGAAACTAAACTTGCACAGTGAAACATACCTGGTAGGCTCCAGGAGCCTATTTTCCTGAAGTGGTGGTAGGTAGGGTAGGAGTATTTTCTGGGATCATTAAAGCACAATTCTGCTTGAAAGCAAGACCGGATGAGTGCTCAAGTTCCCAATTACCCTGCAGCCACCAAGGCAAATGTACACGAAGTGGTTAGTGCCTCGATGCCCCAATTTAATTGGAATTGCTCCTCTTAGTCTCTGTCCTTCAGGGTAACCCTCAGGCTACGTTAATATTCCACCAGTGAGAGAGTCTGTTGAGTTAACAGGAGCTTAATTTTTAAAATACTCTTGGGAGCACTACGGGCAAATCAGTCACTCACACCTTAGTATGGATTACTTCCAACTGGCTGAAATCTTCTGATCCTGTAGTAAAGACCTACCATAATGGGCCATGTTGACAAGAACTGGGAAGAATCAACATTCAATACGGGCTACTCCGAGAAGGACATTTATCAGTGTGGGCAGGTGAGGTGGAGTGGGCAGGGAGTGTGGCACAGGGAGGAAAAAGCATGAAGGTGCTGAGGAAGAGTTGGATGGCATGGAAACAGGGATGGAAAGTGATGTTTCAGGGCAACAGAGACTTAACCGCTTCCTCTCCAATTCTACCCAGGGGTTGACCATAGCCACCAATGATTCCAACCTCGTCCACTGCTAAATCCTCTGACGCAACAGCTAGGGCTGGCCTCTTCCATCCTGGAACCTAAGAGGCTCCCAGCAACGATCTACACTGACGAAGGGAGGAAATCTCGTTCACAAAACCAGAGATTTTTAAATTGTTATTGTCCACTTTTTTTCTCTTGGCATTTTCTTTCTTCTAGGGGCCCAAACGCTTAGTGACTAACATCGTACTCATTTTTTTCTCCCATTATGAGCTTCCCACGTCACTCCTCCTGGTCCAAAATAGGGACGTCCCTGTAGGCCTTACATTTTCCTGACTATCAGCCCATTTCTCTCAGGCTCTCTCCTCACTCACTTCCCATCTGTTACAATCAAAGAGGTGGTTGGCATTTCCAATGAGTCAAATGTTTGAGCCCCGTGCCATTCTTAGGAGACAAAACATTTCCATTGTTACGAGGATTCGTAAACAAAGAAAGGAGAAACATTTAAATTTTTCAGATTTTCCTTCGGAAACATCCAAAGAGCAAATTTTAAAGCATTATTCATTTATTGAAGCTTCAATTTAAGTCAATAAATAAAATTATTGTGATATGCCTATAAATTTTACTCAATGTGACTCTCTAGTGATGTTTCAAAACCAAGTCCGTATACTCCAATTGTGATGAGCGGGACTTTGGCATGCATACACTGCGAATGGAAGTCAAAGACAGGAACTGGGAACTCAAGAAACCGGCCTTCTGAATGGAGTCTCTTATCCCACGTCACCTCCCTGACCCTTTCTTTCAGTTACTACCACCACCTCTGCAATCCCACAGGGCCAAGTGTGGTCTGAGCACTGTCAATGCGAACACCTTACTGTCTTTGCCCCTCCAACTCCATATATCCAAAAACTCATCCCTCATCACCCCACATCATTTCCATATCCACTTAGTTCTTGAATTTGATAGTATTGCTGGTAACATCAGCCAAATAATTTAAGGCGGAAATCTCAGTGTATTAGCTTCCTGTTGCTGCTGTAACATATTACCATGAACTTAATGGTTTAAAACAACACAGATGTGTTAGGTTAGAGTTCTGTAGGTCAGAAGTCCAATATGGGTCTCATCAGACTAACATCACAGTGTCCACAGGCTACGTGCCTTTCTGGAGGCTCTAGGGGTGAATCTGTGCCCCGCTTATCTGGGTTACTACGGAATTCAGTTCCTTGCAGTCATAGGACCAACGTCCTCATTTTCATGCTGGCTATCAACTAATTCTAGAAGCCACCCACATTTCTTGGTTCATGCCTCATTCCTCTATCCTCAAAGCTAGCACAGTGGGATGGGGTGGGGAGCTCCTTCACCTGGGGCATGCTTTTGACTCATTCTTCTGCCTCCCTCTTCCACTTTTCAGAACTCCCAGGATTAGACTGGGACCACCCAGGTAATCCACGATAATCTCCCCATCCCACAGTCCTTAACTTTAATCACAATGTGCAAAGTCCTTTTTGTTCTGTAAAGTAACATATTTACAGGTTCCAGGCATTAGGACAGGGACATCTTACAGGACCCATATTCTTCCTACCATACTCAGAAATCCAGGGGTTTTTTTAATTTATAGAAAATATAAATCGCAAGGAACCACCCTCTATGGAAAACAAAATCCCACAGGGGTTAAGAGAAGGGCCTGGAAACCCAGAGTTGGTTTCAACAATAGAACTGATTGTACAAATCAAATGCTCGCTATTGCACCTGACTCCTCCCTTCTCCAACCTCCATGTCCAGTGCGCCCTTCTCACCAGAACATGGGGCTATTGCGAGGAGTAAAGAAAGATGGCGTATGTGTGACAAATAGCAATGGCAAACAGTGGTTGGAGCTTCCTGTGAGCCAGGTTAACACTTCATACATACTTTATTATTTAATCAGCCAACAACTCCAGGAGATGTGTGAATTCATCAGCATCAATCCATTTCAGGGCTTGAGAAACAGTCTGGGTAAGACCCCACCAGTAATTCACTGTACAGCTGACATTTGAACCCAGACAGACTGACTTCAGAGCCTACCCTCTGAGCCTCTATTCTATCCTGCTTCCAATGACAAACTGTAGACCATAAACTAGTATATAAATGTAGGCTATTATTATTAATATTCCCTAATTGCCCTCTTGTCCGTTCCTTCTTCCCACTGCTCCCTTCTAAGCCCAGGCCTTGATCCCTCATACATGAGTGAAATATTAGAACCCCAGAATCTTCTAATTGCAAAGGGTCTCCACGGTCTTTGCATTCGACTTCCCGCCTATTGCAGTCAGCCATTGAACAAATGCCTACCACTGGCTCGAGATCCCAATTCAGCTCCCAGGCAAGTTCTCTCTCTCACACACAGTGGGAATCGTGCTGAGCTTTTTGAAAGTTTGAATTACTTACCGACATTTAAAAATCAGGTGATTTCAAATGCGATTCCAAATTTTCACCTTGCCAAAATCGGGAGTTTTAGATGACCTCTTTAGGTCAGCTCTCTGGCCCTCTAAAGCATACTCTGGGGCTGCAAGAGCCAGTGGAGGTGGCTCTCTATTTTTATCTTAAAGTTTATTCCTGGACTACACCATTCACTCAGCACTGTCTATGCCATTCACTCGCCATGTGTTGGGCATATACTACCGGGCACTGTTATTTAACTTTTCTACCGTACGTCTTGTGTTCCCCACTAGATGCTAAGCTGCTTGATGCTTTATTATCCTCCGGGAATCCAGTCCAGCGTCCTGTACCTGGTAGATGTTCAAAAATATTTTTGGACTGACTGACGACATCATAAGGAGTCTCCATCAGTCAGGACCAGTCAGGACCCCATGACTGGGAGCTCAAGAGCAGGAACTTAACACAAATAGTGCAAGGAGTCAGGACCCTGGGATACAAAGCATGGCAGGGGAAGGTAGAGAACGGATCTGAGAGCCACGAGGCGGAGCCTATGAAGGAAAGCCTTGAGAGTACTTCTCGGATGGCTACTATGCAGAATCTGAAGTTTGGAATACTAGTTGTAACCACCAGTCACAGCAGACAGATTGCTTAACAGACCTTACAAATATGTGCTAAAATGGCCATTCGAATACATATCACAAACAACGTAACAGATTCAATGGTCCTGACCCTTCACTGCCCACAGCAGTGACCTCAATAATCTACCCTTTACCGGCTTTTCTTCTCTTCCTAATGCCCTCTTCCTGTTCCCCCATTTCTGATTCCTGAAATCACTTCCCCAACAAATTACCTGCATACAAGTCAGGCGAGGTCGCAGCTGGCTGTTCCTGACATTTTCATTTTTCTGCCCACCCTCCGATGCCTGACACCGGGGGTGGGCGGGGCGGGTGTTGTAAGATGTAAAATGTGAGGTGGCTGGTGGTCTTAAATCTGTGACTGTGGCAACACTAATGAGTACTTACTTCCAACACATTCGCCCCAAGCTGAATGAGAAAGATAAAGACTTCATCTTCGAGGAGTGGATCTAACCCAGATACGACTAGCCCCCCTTGCGGGAATATTTTAGACCCAGCTGAAACTTGGAATCTGGTGGCGGTCCTCTTCTGGACTGAATTACTATTCCATAGAGAGATGATTCAAAGCTAGGCGTCACGCCCAGGCACTCGTATATGGGAACCCCAAGCAAAACAATATTGTTTTGTTATTATATTGGCTCTTCGGGGCTTGGACAACAGATACTCTTCCAAGAACTGTATTTTCGGATTTTACTACACAACCAACGAAATGAATGAAAACAAGTCTCCTTTGGCACGGCCGAAAGGTGTTTACTTGAGCTGTGACCGTCTCACGTCACACTGCTCAGTAAATACTCTGACATAACGTTTTTATTAAACGATTAATGACATCATTAGAGAAAACTTCAGCTGCTAGCTAACGGAACTCCCCAAAGCGCAGACGACCACCAAATCTACGTGGGCCTTGGCCTTTATTGAACACTTACTAGACTGGCAGTAGACCCTCGCTTCTTCATGGAATGTCCCCATGTTCTCGTGAAACAGATGACCTTCTAGCCATGTCCCATCTCCTCCTACTCTCCCCTCGCTCAGCCACGCAGGCCTCCCTGCTATCCTTCCAACACAGTGGCCATAGTTGCATTTCGCACTTCCGGACCTGCACCCACTGATTCCTCTGGGGAATCTCACACACACACACACACACACACACACACACACACACACACGTGGCACTTAGATTGTGTGTCTCCTAACATTTTGTGCCCTAGACCCTTCACTTGCCTCATTCTAGTTCCAGCCCTGTATCACTGATAAGACTTTTTTTTGCCTCCAAAAGAGAATTTTCACTCCCGTGGGGGCAATATTAGCCCCTGGAAAGAATGCATGCTCTAAGGTTATTACTCCTGGAAGACATACAGCGTAAGGAGAGCAACATTTGCTTGGGTGCCCCTCTCCTCCCTGATTCCCAGTCCTGCCTGGGGTAATTCTACTGTTAGTTGACAAATTCTTTCATGCCAAAGCACCTGTAATTTATGGGTCAGGGAGAGTTTCTTGTAGTTTTAGGTGCAGAAGCACCTGGAAACGTAGGGGTAGGGGCACTAGTAGTTAGGGTTCAGAAGGTTTCCTAGTATCTTTTATTTTTTTAAATTTATTTATTTATTTTGAGTGGGGGGAGGCATGAGTGACGGAGGGGCAGAGAGAGAGGGAGAGAGAGAATCCCAAGCAGGCTCTGTGCTGTCAGCTCAGAGCCTGACATGGGGCTCAGACCCACCAACTATGAGATCGTGACCTGAAGAGTCGGACCCTTAACCAACTGAGCCACCCAGGCACCTCTCAGACCGCACCACTCTGCCAGCTCACGGTCAAGCAGTGAACCCCTTGGCATCTTAGTTTAGGTTCTCCGGGGGTGCAGAGCCCAGGATAAGGACTTGGATACAAAATGGGCTCTCCACTCTCCCCAGCCCCTGGCACAAAACAATATATACTGTTTTATACAGCTAGAAAATAAATGAAGAAGGTGATGAGAAGCGAGATGGCCAGAGAGGTGGGTGCTGCGGTAGACACGATGAGGGCTTGAACCTGTGCTTGGGAAGCTGGCACGAAAAGAGGTTCTACAGACACTTCTAAGGTAAGGTGAGAGGATGGGGGTGTCACTGAGACGTCGGGGTGCGGGGGAAATCGGAGTCGGCCCCAACAGCCGATGTGACATTGCCCTGAATCCCTCCAGTGTGATAAGTAGGCTAACAACCTCGACCGCGAAACCCAGACAGCCGAGGCTCAAACGCGCCACTTGTTAATTCCGCACACCTT
This sequence comes from Prionailurus bengalensis, assembly GCF_016509475.1. Classification (NCBI taxonomy): domain Eukaryota; kingdom Metazoa; phylum Chordata; class Mammalia; order Carnivora; family Felidae; genus Prionailurus; species Prionailurus bengalensis. The sequence continues at coordinate 15,372,953 of NC_057361.1, forward strand.
TTGTAATCTGCCACCACATAACTCTGGACAACTTACTTGCCCCACCCGCACTTCAGCTTCCCATCTGGAAAATAGGGATGAAGATAATCACAATAGGATGCACTTCACAGGTGCTACTGTTACAGTATTGAGGAGACCGCACAGGAAATTCTGCTCATGTACATAATTAATACGATCGCGCTCCATTCCTCGTTTTCCCAGGGACCTTTACTAAAAATGATTCCTCCCTTCTACTCAGCAAGATTTCCACTTCACTTTCTTTTTTCTTTCTATTATTTGCTTCCGATTTTCAGACACCTTTGGGGTCACTTTGGAAACGTAAAGAAAGAGGCAGAAGTCAAAGGGTTTCAGGAGATCCGGTGACTGTAACTTATATTTAAGTTCTTGCACGAAGTCGAGACCTGGCAAAATTTCAGGGGACAAGCGAAAGGCACATGGAATCATGATGTTCTGAGGTTGCCCTCTAGTGGGATGTGTAGTCTCCCTAGGGGTCACTGGCTGGCTTCTAAACATTAACATTAGTTTCTTTTCTAACTATAATAATAATGTGGGCTTGAGTGGAGAAAATTCTAAACCACAGAAAAGTATAAAGAAAAAATTTTTCTACATAGTCATCATAATGCTTTTACTCAAAGATGATGTCAGCCAGCTGTACGGATCTTCAGACTATCTTTGGGCCAGTTGCAGAACAGAAACACTTAAATAGAGCCTTGGGGATGTTAGCATTGTGTTTTATTGAAAAGTATTAAGAGACACAAAATCGAGCTCGTTAGCGTTCTACTATGCACGGTGTCCTGGTAACATAGCTAAGCTGCATTTCCCAGAATTCCCTTTTCTATACGTTTGTGGGTTTCGTGGGACACGAGAGAGCGTCCCGGGGGAGATGTGGGCAGACGCGGAGCAGCAGCTGCCTCACGTCTTTGCTGTGAGGCGGCTGCCAGCCCACACTGCCCTGTGCACCCGCCCGCCCCGGACCCGCTCCAGCTTCTCTGACTCCTGGGTGAGGTGTGTATTTTATTTTTACTTTTTAAAAATTTTTTTTAATATTTTATTTATTTTTGAGAGCAAGAGACAGAGTGTGAGTGTGGGAGGGGCAGAGAGAGAGGGAGACACAGAATCGGAAGCAGGCTCCAGGCTCCACGCTGTCAGCACTGAGCCTGGCGCGGGGCTCGAACTCACGGACTGTGAGATCATGACCTGAGCCGAAGTCTGACGCTTAACCGACGAGCCACCCAGGGGCCCCGCGAGGTGTGTATTTAATCTCGTGCTAAGGTGGGCACCTGGGGGACTCAGTCGGTTGCGTGTCCAACTCTTGATTTTGGTGCTGACAGCACAGAGCCTGCTTGGGATTCTCTCTCTCCCTCTCTCTCTCTCTCTCTGCCCCTCTCCCACTCACGTTCTCTCCCCCACCACCTTCTCTCAAAATAAACAAACATTAATTTTGTGCTAAGAGGCCAGTTTCTGCGGGACAATCGTAGCACCAGCCACAGGTAACAAGAACTGACATGGGTTTCAGTCTGTTGTGGGTTCCAACTTGTCCCTGTTGTCACCCGTCTTACTGCCCTCCCTGCAGCCTTCCCGACTGCCTTCCCATCATAGATGTCAAGTTCTTGCATCAGATGTGAAGACAACAGCTTTACAGAGACTGCTTAGCTGGCTCCCACAGCCGTATAATGTCAAACCCCTGTGACAAATTCGTGTGTGCGTCCCTAGTGATTCTCCTTCTGTGACTGAACCCTAACTTATACAGTATGAAATAGAAAAATTCTGAAGCAATTAGAACAATTCTCTATAGCTGCCCTGTTCACTACAGCAGCCACTAGCCATGTGTGGCTATTTAAAGTTCAATTAATTCAAGTTAATTAAAATTAAAATCCAGTTCCCCGGTCACGTTTCAAGGGCTCAGTAGCCACATGTGGTTGGTGGCTGCTGTACTGGACAGCACAGATACAGAATGTTCCCGTTATCAAAAGAAAATCTCATTACTATCCTGGTCTCTAGTGATAATGGCTAGTGTTGACTGAGTCCTTACAATGTGTCAGACGCATTACAGGCATCTCTGGATGCATTAACTCATGTAATCTGCATATAATTCTATGAGAAAGGTACTGCTATTTTACAGATAAGGAGACTAAACCACAGAGATTAAACGCCCTGTAACAGTCAGAGGAAATAAACGGTAGAGGTAAGATTTGACCCCAGAAAGTTCGAAGCCTGTAGTCTTAACCTTAAGCCAAACCGCGAAGGTCCCGGCGGCCTGGGTTGGCCCAAAGGGAGTGAGGGGGTGGCTCTGGCGGACCTCCTGCCCTCAAAGGACTCTCTCCTGATTGGATGATGAGTGTCTCGGTAGTGACCATAATAGACTCTCCCCAGCTTGGACCGTACGAACGCGGGCTCTGTGATCTCAAGAAAGAAAAGATGCCTGTCCCACCCCACCCTGCCTTCCAATGGCAGAATGAGATGTACCATTGGGGAGAAGGGTCACAGATGTATTAGTTAAGGTAAGGCAAATCACCGCGATAATTAAAAACTAAAATCTCAGGGGCTTACAAAAGCAGCAGCTTACTTTCTATGTGTAAAGTCCAATCAGCACCCTATGGGCCACACCTGGGGGGCTCAGTCGTTTGAGCGTCGACTTCGGCTCAGACCATGATCTCACAGTTTGTGAGTTCGAGACCCGCGTCGGGCTCTGTGCTGACAGCTCAGAGCCTGGAGCCTGCTTCCGATTCTGTGTCTCCCTCTCTCTCTGCCCCTCCCCTGCTCATGCTCTGTCTGTCTCTCTCTCTCAAAAATAAATAAACGCGGGGTGCCTGGGTGGCGCAGTCGGTTAAGCGTCCGACTTCAGCCAGGTCACGATCTCGCGGTCCGGGAGTTCGAGCCCCGCGTCGGGCTCTGGGCTGATGGCTCAGAGCCTGGAGCCTGTTTCCGATTCTGTGTCTCCCTCTCTCTCTGCCCCTCCCCCATTCATGCTCTGTCTCTCTCTGTCCCAAAAATAAATAAACGTTGAAAAAAAAATTTTTTTTAAATAAATAAATAAATAAACGGTAAAAAAAAATTTTAAGTCCAGTCTAGTGGCAGTCTAGAGTGGAGTGTAGGGTGGAGCAGAGACAGGCCATCTGCTCCGTGCAGTCACTGAGGAGCCCGGGCAGACAGAGACATTGCCATGTTCAACACGAAGATTCCAAGTGTGCTCCGGAGAGCAACATCCAGCAGGCACACAGGGAAAGAGAGTGAGGGGAATCGGGTTTTTAATGGCCAAGCCACAAAGTGGAAACATCATTTCTACCCACATACATTAGCCAGAACTCAGTCACCCAGCCACTTCTACTTGCAAGGGAGGCTGGGAAATACAGTCTGGCTGTGTGCCGAGGAAGAAAAAAATTAAAGTTTGGTGAACTGCCAGCCAGTCTCTGCCACATCAGATTTACTTTGAGTGTCATAGAATAATTAATATCCATTAAACTAATGATGGGACAAAATTAATGCTAAAATTACTCTCCCCAACCACCATTTTCTCTCTTGTTCTTTGTCATGATATTGACGAAGTCAAAAGTCAAGGAATCAATATGAATTTGAGAGCTGATGCATAGGGGCACTTGTACCCTAATGTTTATAGCAGCACCTTCAACAATAGCCAAATTATGGAAAGAGCCTAAATGTCCATCAACTGATGAATGGAAAAAGAAGATGGGGTTTATATATACAATGGAATACTACCTGACAATGAGAAAGAATGAAATCTGGCTATTTGTAGCAACGTGGATGGAACTGGAGACTGTTATGCTAAGTGAAATAAGTCAGACAAAGAAAGACAGATACCGTATGTTTTCAGTCATATGTGGGTCTTGAGAAACTCAACAGAAGACCAGGGGGGAGGGGAAGTGGGGGGAAGAAGTTACAGAGAGGGAAGGAGGCAAACCCTAAGAGACTCTTAAATACTAAGAATAAACTGAGGGCTGATGGGGGGGGCGGGGAGAAGGGAAAGTGGGTGATGGGCATGGAGGAGGGCACCTGTTGGGACGAGCCTGGGTGTTGTACAGAAACCAATGTGACAATAAATTTCATGTAAAAAATATGAATTGGAGGAGGTAGAGGAGTCCCTGCCACTTTGAGGCTCAATATGAACTCCCCTTCTTTGTGACTCACCTCCCTCGCTTTGCTCCCAGCAAACATCCATATCATGATTTTCTCATGACCCTCAAGAGTAGAACTCCCATGTGACAAACCATTTCTCTAAGTAGATGCATACCAGTAAAGCCACTAACAAAAGCTGGATGTATACTGCCGATGCATACTACTTGGCTGGAAAAGTTGTATATTTGGGGCACCTGGTTGGCTTAGTTGGCAGAGCATGACCTCTTGTTCTCACAGGCATGAGTTTGAGCCCCACATTGGATGGAGACATCCTTAAGAAAATAAAAATTAAAAAAAAATTTTTTAAAGAAAAGTATTCGTGAGTTGCCTCTATTTTGAGGTCATGTAAAAAGCTTTGCTATAGCGCTTCTGGATAGAAAATCCTTAGCAGGCCTTTTGGCCTTTGTACGTTAGTGGCTCGTGTTCTAATGTCTTCGCCTTATATTGTCTTTGGTTTGTTGTGAGCTCTGAAAGACTGATGTGGGATTCCTCACTTTTAATAACGTGTAAATCTTGATCTGGTAATTTCCTCCATCTGAATGAAGAGCCATGTCCATTCATTTGTAATAAATGAATGAGCATACCTCCTTAACCAAGCTTTAAATGTGATTGAGAGACTGGGCTCTTGGGGCACCTGGGGGGCTCAGGCAGTTAAGCGTCTGACTTGCTTTCGGCTCAGGTCAGTTCGTGAGAATGAGCCCTGTATCGGGCTCTCCGCTGACTGTGGAGCCTGCTTGGGATTCTCTCTCTCCCTTTCTCTCTCTCTGCCCTTTGCCCGGCTCATGCTCTCGCTCTCTCTCAAAATATTTAAATAAACTAAAAAAAAAAAAAAAAAAAGACCGGGCTCTTGAGTGAGACTTACTTGGTTTCAAACCCTGGCTCTGCCTTGAGTAAATTTCTAACATTTCCCTGCTTGTATTTGTGCACCTGTAAAACGGGGGTGATTATTTTGCATAAAATTATATTACATTTATATTTTATCACAGTTCCAGCAATAAATCATAATTATTAATTCAGACTCTGTGCTCTTGAATAAAGTTTACTTTTATATAATAATGGTGTTTTTTTTCCTTTTAAGATTTTATTTTTAAGTAATCTCTACACCAAATGTGGGGCTCAAACTCACAGCCCCAAGATCAAGAGTCACATGCTTTTCTGACTGAGCCAGCCAGGCGCTCCCTGATTTTTTTCTTAAGGCAAGCGACATATCGATAACTCATAGAGAGGCACTTAAAAAATTGTGAAGATGGTTTCTTTCCAAAATTTGCAGGTATGTTACTTCCATCTAACTATAAAACATTCTTATGTATTCACTAACGCTTGATTAGTGGGACTATCCATTACAACACTGTCTAATTCAAGTTTCCATAGCTTAGGGCCATAGGAATTCATCTCCTAGAGAGACCCATGGGGTTCCATCTGTGCATTACACGTCAGGAAAGGGAAGGTCATAGAAATTCATTTCAGAGGTAAAGGAGACTTGAAGACGACCTAGTACAATTTTATAGATCTAGAAAACTGGCAGCGCAGTCACTTAGACTATAGATCATTATTTCAAAAATTGCTTATTTACCCACAGTAAGCTGCATGAGAAAATTAGCGTGTGATTTGTAAAAATTATAGCTATACTGGTTTTCTACTGCTGATCACAAAAACTGGATCCAGTTATGTACGTCTTTGCTCAACACAAAAATGAAAAAAAAAATCTTAAATAAATCATGTGAAAGATACCATCTTTTTGGGCTTGGAGTTCAGGGGACGAAAAGAACTACAAAATAGGTCCCAGGTAGGGAAAAGACTACAGACCAAACTAGCCCACCCTCCTCACACTGTAAGTGAAGAAACAAGCCCAGAAACATGAAGGAATCTGCCCAAAGTTTATTCATTTGGTAAAATGTTTAAAGGCCTACTGCATACGCCAGGGACTGGGTTGTAGCAGGAAATGACACAAAGCCCCTGACCTCAGATAGAGTTTGCGTTGTAGTCACATCATGCAACTCACTTAAAAGTATTAAAATTCTATTTTGAAAAGATCCTGTAACTGGACATTTTTTACGAATTCAAACTCATCCCCTCCTGCCCATCCACTAAAACCCAGAACGTTAGACCTTACCATGAATCCAAATCAGTGTAATAACATATCATATATTAGGGGCAAGACAAAAAAAAAAAAAAACGACTATACAGTTGAAACACACCACCGCATACTAAGAACTCTGTGTTCGGTTCTTATTCGTTCAATTAATGAGATAATTAGAAGCAATTATAATTTATTCGCCAAAGTGAGACTACTGCCCATTTCACATCTTTCATTTCTCTCTTCTTTAACAAAATCCTATATACTGTAATGAACACTACAGCAACAGGAGTAACTTTTGCTTCAAGCTACGTGCATTCCTAAAAGAAACTAACACAATTGCCACAGACGTCATTACAAAAGCATCCTCGATTTATACTGATGTTTTTTTACAGCAGCACTGCGATCTTATGAACACAAGACTTCTTGCCAAGATCAATGTGTTTCTTATTATTTCCTTGAAGTAAAGAGACACCCGCCTCAAGGTACATTTCAACAGCATATTCCCTTGGAATATCAACTTACTCCCTGATAGATTAAATCAGTGGAGCTACTGCTTTTATCCTTCAGATCTCCCTCAATCTTTATCTGGTCCCTCGGGAGTACAAATCCATTTCAGGATGAATGAACATGGCTAAGTTTCAGTCAAAGTTGTGTAAAAACCATCTCCGACTGCTTCAGGGACTAAACACAAAGGAAACGGTTAAGAACACAGGTTCTAGAATCCCAGCACCTCCACTTTCCAGCTGTGTGAACTTGGAAGTGACTCAAACTGTCCAAGCCTCAGCTCTCTCATCTAGGAAATAAGGGATTAACACTTGATTGTTGCTATTGTCCGGATCCACTAAGGTAACACATGAAGCATTTACAAGGACATCATTCATAGCACATTTGACCCTTGAACAACACGGGTTTGACTGCGCGGGTCCACTTACATGCAGATTTTTTCAATAAATACAGGCCAGTACTGCAAATGTATTTTTTCTTCCTTATGATTTTCTTAATAACATTTTCCTCTCTCTACCTTACTTTATCATAAAAATACAGTGTACGGGGTACCTGGGTGGCTCAGTCAGTTAAGCATGCGACTTCAGCTCAGGTCATGAGCTCGCAGTTTGTGAGTTCGAGCCCCATGTCGGGCTCTGTGCTGCCAGTTCAGAGCCTGGAGCCTGCTTCGGATTCCGTGTCTCCCTCTCTCTCTGCCCCTTCCCCACTCACGCTGTCTGTCTGTCTCTCTCTCCAAAATAAATAAACATTAAAAAAATTTTTTTAAATACAGTGTATAATGCGTATAACATACAAAATATGCATTAATCAACTATGTATGTTATCGGTAAGGCTTCCGGTCAACAGTAGGCTATTAGTTGTTAAGTTTCTGGGGAGTCAAAGCTATGTGCACATTTTTGACTGTACAGGGATTGGCACCCCTAACCCCCGTTGTTTTTTTTTCAAGAATCAACTGTAAACCTTTGAAATGTTAACTCTTCTATGTGTAAGAATGCTTTCGGGGGCAAGTCACAGAATACCCAATTAAAAGTACCATAAACATTAAAGACATTCATTTAGCCCACTTAAGAAATCCTAAAGCAGACAGTTCTAAGAGGGTTCATCCTGCAGCTCAGGAAGACCCAGGCCCTTTCCATGCTTCTGTTCTTTCACCTTCAGAACACTGTTCACTCAACATCTTTTTTTTTTTTAATTTTTTTTAACGTTTATTTATTTTTGAGACAGAGAGAGACAGAGCATGAATGGGGGAGGGTCAGAGAGAGAGGGAGACACAGAATCTGAAACAGGCTCCAGGCTCTGAGCGGTCAGCCCAGAGCCCGACGCGGGGCTCGAACTCACGGACCGCGAGATCGTGACCTGAGCTGAAGTTGGACGCTTAACCGACTGAGCCACCCAGGCGCCCCTCGCTCAACATCTTCAAACTCTCAGGGTATCTCCATTTTCCACTGGCACTCACTACCTCCTCTCAATGTATTTAAGATGGCGACCGGTGTTCCAGGCATCAAATCCAGACCCAGAAACATCCAGATACAGCACTGACAGACCTACCTGCAGTGATGGAAATATTATGCATTTGCACTGTCCAGTACAGCAACCACTAGCCCCATGGGACTCCTGAGCACTTAACTTGTACCTAGTGTGACTGAGGAACTGAATTTTTAATTTCATTTAGTTTTAATTAATTTAAATTTAATAGTCACATGTGCCTAATGGCTATCATATTGGACAGCGCAGCTCCAGAAGAAGAAAAACTATTTCTCCTTGAGTCTCATTTTAAGAGTGGGGAAATTCTGGGGGCGCCTGGGTGGCTCCGTAGGTTAACCTTGTGACCTCAGCTCAGGTCATGATCTCACGGCTCGTGAGTCCAAGCCCCAAGTCGGGCTCTGTGCTGACAGCTCAGAGCCTGGAGCCTGCTTCGGATTCTGTGTCTCCCTCTCTGCCTATGCCCCTCCCCAACTTAGGCTCTCCCTCTCTGTCTCAAAAATAAATAAACATTAAAAAAATAATTTCAAAAAAGAGTGGGGAAATTTTTCCTCAAAGTCCCCCAGCAGATTTTCCCATGTGTCTTATTGGTCAAAAGGAAGCCACATGCCCACTCCTAAAATCAAACACTGGCAAGGAACAGCATTTCCACAGTTGGCTTGGAATAATTAGGATTTGCTCCTGAGTCATGTGGAAAGGAGCAAGCACCCTGTGAAGCCAGGGCTTGGCCAGCAAGTAAAGAGCAAGGAATGGTTGGCATATAAATTTGATCAGTAGTATATGCTGTACCGCTTCTGCTCTGTCCAAATCAGGGATCTGTAAACTACGGCCCATGGGCCAAATCCCACATTTGTAACAAACGTTTCATTGGTGCGAAGCCACGCCTATTTGCATATTGCCTATGGTTGCTTTGCCTACACCAACAGAGTCGACTAGTTGCCACAGAGACTGTGGATGACGCATGAGTCCAAAAATATTTATTAGCTGGCTCTTCACAGAAAAGGTTTGCCAACCCCTGGTCTAAACGGACATTCCTTATGATTAAAATCACCATTGTTAAGGATGTTGGCTACAACGTACTCCTATTGCCAAAAGCAAGTGCTTTGTGCAGGCTGATGTGGAGGACAGAGTTCTGGGGAGCTGCTTTCAAAGACCCGGATACTACTTCTTGCTGAGTAACTTTCAAAGTTACTCCATTGCTTTAAGCTTCAATCTTCTCATCAGCAAAGTAGGGATAATAGAATTTTCTTTGCCTACCTCAGCAGGGACATGGTGAGATGACGTATGCCAAGGTGCCTTGTAAACCATGAAGACCTACAGAAATATCCAGTTGGGTTGTTGCTGCCGCTGGGTTGTTTTTTTTTTTAATAAAGTTTATTTATTTATTTTGAGAGAGAGAACACAAGCAGAGGAGGGGCAGAGAGAGAGGGAGAGAGAGAATCCGAAGTAGGCTCCGCACTGTCAGCACGGAGCCCAGTGCGGAGCACGAACTCGCGAACCGTGAGATCATGACCTGAGCTGAAACCAAGAGTCGGACAATCAACTGACTGAGCCACCCAGGTGCCACATCTGCTGCTGTTTTTAAAGTCCAGGACTATGAGCTGTTGCTACTGGATCCTACCAAGGAACACTGGGACTTTTCCATGACGAGCAAGGCAAGGATAGCACTGGCAACTGGCTGATTTGCCAGTCAGCAAAAGCCACTTGGGGAGCTTTTATCAATTTAGAAATCAAGAGATTGATTGGCTTCGCTGTAACTTTAAGACCCTTTGAAATCACCTTGCGTAAAAACATGAAGTTTAAAAACTATTTTTTTTTAATTTTTTTTTAATGTTTATTTATTTTTGAGACAGAGAGAGACAGAGCATGAACAGGGGAGGGTCAGAGAGAGAGGGAGACACAGAATCTGAAACAGGCTCCAGGCTCTGAGCCGTCAGCACAGAGCCTGATGCGGGGCTTGAACTCACGAACCGCGAGATCATGACCTGAGCTGAAGTCGGACGCTCAACTGACTGAGCCACCCAGGCGCCCCTAAAAACTATTTTAAATTGTTTCCAACTTCACATTAAGAATTTTGAATTGGAGAGCAGCTTTGAAATGAGATGGCAGACATAAGTGGTTCTCGGTTCAAAGCAGACCCCGAAGATCCCTGGTAAACCCAGGACAGTGAATTAGGAATCTGAAGACTGTCCCTACTGGACAATTGAACGCACAGAATCTCAGAGTTTGAAGGAATCTTAACAGGCAATCAGCTGAGACCCTTCATCATAGAGAGGCGAGGACACCATTCTTCAAGAGTAATTCTAGCCAATGAGCAGCCACTCCATTGCGGCCTATGCAAAACTTTGGAAGAGTAACCTATGTCGTATCAGAACTCACTGGCTTCAGACGAGGGCGATGCTGGTGATGTAAGCTGAGGGGAGAGGCTCACGTTCTAGAGTATCTCTAGGCCTGGGACTAGAGTCACAAATCAAAACCAGTCAAACAACAAGAGTTTATTGAGCACTTAGTCTGTGCTAGACTATGAAGGATACAGAGAGGAAAAAGTCGCCACCCTTACCCACGAGGACCTGACTAGATATTTCTTCATACCTGAAAAGAGAAAACCAGAAGGAAAAGCAGAATTCGGGATATGATGATCACCTTCAACAATGCCTAGCAAAGTGTCCTCACACGTCTGAAGTGTTTAATATGTATTAATTTTAAGGTTAGTTTAAAATTTATAAACAGAAGTTAGATGTACAAACAATAGCAACAATAAACAAACAGATACAAAAATACCCAAGCTTCCTTTAATGTCTAAGCAGGTTCCATCTTATTTTTGAGCCTCTATTCCAGAGGTTCAGGAAAAGCATTCTTAAACCTGATGATTTAAGGTAGCTCTCTCTTTTGCTCTAAAATGATCTCCAGTTAAGTCGATGTCTTTTGGAAAGATGCACAATCTTTGTATTCCCGCCTCTTCCTTCCAGTAGTCAAGATGGCTTCCAGGTTGGGAATGGGGCGCTAGTGTCCTTCTGGCAACAGGGACCAAGGGCCCGGATCTGTGAGCCCACCCCATGTTGAGCACTGGGTTCTTGACGACCTCTCCGAAGATCTCCCTCACCCTGTGGGGTTCCTGGGTATCCAGTTGGCATTCACTGCTGAAGGCTGTGTCACTGGCCCCCATGGTCAATTCTCTCAGTAGCCCACCCTGGCCTGCAGGTCCGTCTCTTGCTGACCAGGTCCCCTCAGGTCCCGCCAGTGAGTGTCTGTCACATCCTGCACCTGGCTGCCAGTCTAAATTGTCTACACCATCACTTTTGTAGCCCTGTCCCTGCACCTGGCTCACAACACAGCTGCCCACAAGGAAAGTGAGGGCCAATCAGCATCCCTACCCTGCCCCGCAAGAGACAAAAAAGACTTGAAAAAGACATCATCTCTAGCCTTCTTTCTGCCCAAACGCACTATGCCACCATGTTTCATCTCTACCATGCTCCCCGTGTTGACGTATAGGCTGCTGTGAGGAGTTCCGACCAGGGCTTCCAAGTGGAAAATCAGACACAAAACGTCCTCTGCTTTCAGTTTCCTCCTCAATCTATCCAGAGCCTCTACCATTCCCTGTCACCACTTCTACCTGCCAGGGAAAAGAGTGAGGGTCTAGCAGAAGCGGCCTCACGCCTGTGTCGGGGTAGTGGGAACTCGGAGGGCTGGAAGACTGGCTGAGCGTCAGATCAACGCCATGGTATTTGAAATCTCATTTGCACAGATGGGGAATTGAGAGGGAAGGAGTGTAGCACCCGGTTTGATACTAGAGGACAAAGTCAAACAAGACAGGTTCCCTGCCTTTCAAGAGCATTACAGTCTACGCTCCTACAGCTTTAACGTGCACTGCACAAGGAAGAACAAAGACTTGGATGGACAAAGCATGAGAAGGTAAGAGGAAATAAGACAGTGAGGCCTTGGAAGAGGGGAATTAGAGAGGAATCTACCACTGGAAATGCCTGCAGCACAGAAAGATCTAGGCCCAGACCAGAGAGAGAAAGTTGGGGATTATAGCTCATGAGCTCACTAAACTGGCTCAAATGTGTAATTGTTTCCAAATGGGGAAGACAACCCTGCAAGAATGAGATTATAACCATCTTCCATTATTATGTCATTTCACCCTCTGGAAAATAGTTGTACCTAAAAGAAGACCTCCTTCAAAGACAAAAAAAAAAAAAAAAAAAAAAAAAGAGAGAGAGAGAGAGAAAGAAAAAAGAAAAAAGGCATGGCATAGCCCAGGAAAGCTAGAGGCTAGAAAGTATAGTTACCTACCAAAGCTCATCTGGGATTCTGGTAGACCAAGAATGATTCCCTCACACGTTACCAAATTATACAACTGAAAGCGCTAAGGTCTAAGGATTCTCTCTGTTGGCCAGTGGCCTAATAAAAAACTGTCAGACCGACCTCTCCTACTGTTAATTAAGAGCTACTGAGTCACTCTCAGGCTTCCAGGGCGAAGCTACTGTGTTTGCGATCCAGAGCCCCCAGAGCCCAGGGTAATGGCTGCTCTCTGGCAGCTTGCCCCAGACCCCCTCCCTCTCCAGCATCTCCCCGTGCCTCACCGACACGTGCATTCGGTCTCCAGGCACTTACGAGGCAGCCTGGTGGAGTGTGAACAGTATAGGCTATGGGTTCCAACAGGGAATCCCCCAAGCTCTCAGGCTCTGTGCAAATGACTTAATCTCTTTGATACTCCATTTCTTCATCTGCAAACTGAGACTAAACATATCTATCGTGATGCGTTTTTGTGAGGATTAAATGAGATGACGTACATAAAGCACCCAGCAGGGCCTGGCCCAGGGCAAGCCCCCAGTCCTCATTAGGTTGCTTCCCATCAGTCTCCCACCCGCCTCGCCAAACCCTTCTTCTCCCTTCTCACGCGGCCCGGGGACGGTGCACTAAAAGGACTCGTGATGCATTACAGTGCATTCGGCAAAGGAAGTACCTAATGCCGTCATATAAGGTGACAAGTATAAAGAGATATGGACAAAGAGAAAAAGGAGCAGGGCACCTGGGTGGCTCAGTCAGTTAAGCGTCCACTTCAGCTCAGGTCATAATCTCATGGTTCATGGGTTCGAGCCCTGCTTCAGGCTCCTGCTGTCGGCACGGAGCCCACTTCCGATTCCCCCCCCACCCCTCCCCTCCCCTGCTCTGCCTCTCTCAAAAAAATTATTTAAAAAAAAAAGAGAGAAAGGAGCATTGGGGAGAGAGATTTACTTCTTTTGAGGAGATCAGGGCAGATTTTATAGAGGTAGTGATATTTGGCTGGACCTTGGAAAATTAGTGAGGTTCCAAGTGGGGGGACCCCAGAAAGCTGAGGGAGGGAGTAGGGAAGTATGATAGGGAAGGGAGTAAAGCCCACAATGGGTGCACTAATGAGCGGGTTACTACTACGGGTAACTGCGGCACAATCCAACAATCTACTAGGTTTGTAGAACATACCTCAGCATCACCTCGCCAAGGGACGAGGAAGCTGACGCAGGTGAACACAAACTCTCAGCCCTCACTGTTCTGAAGCGTTAACTCCCTGGCGCTTCTGGCTTATTCCACACACGGGCCACACATGGTCCCATCGGCACAGATCATTCTCGGTCAGAGAGACATGGGAGCCGTCAGCGTGCGTGTACTTTCCTGTTTACCTGCCCCCTTTTCATCATGTTTAAATACATTTTTCCAAAAAGACTTACGTCCCCGGGGACATTTACTCATCAGTAGAGTGGGGACATTTGATTTCTGCTCCACCAATCCCACAGTGACGTTTTAATGCCCCGAGAAGACGATGTGCGAGCATAGTTTACATAAACGTCACAGGCCCGCGACAGAGTTTGTAACTTGTGATCTCCATGGGGGGGGGGGAGTTTGCGCCCCCTACTTATGTCTTCGGCAAGCTGTGCAGGCAGTGTAGACTCTGGGCCAATCACATCAACATCACCTGGGAGCTTGTTAGAAACGTCAGTTCTCGGGTCCTGCCCTCTACCTACTGAATCAAAGACTGTGGGGGAGGGACACAGAAACCTGTTTTAACAAGTCCTCCAGGGCATTCTGCTATCTTGAGAACCGATGTTTTCAGAGGTTTGAGAACTCTGGCTTTCTGGTTATGAGCACAAATTTCAGAGCTGGCCACAAATCCCAGTCAGCCACTTCCTCGAGTAACTTACTTAGCTCTCTGAGACTCAGTGCCTTGATTTGGGAAATGGGGCTACGGCTAGGATCTCTCCTTCATGGATTTGGTTGAGAAGCTTAAGAGAGTGAATGTGTAAAGCAGGTAGGAACTTGGCACACTATAAGCAGTCAGTATGCACTTAGCTCGTGTCATTTCTTTTTGTAAAGTGTGGTGGCTCCTTGACATGCCCCAGTGCCTACTTTTTGAAAGACTGTCAGTTGTGTTTTAGCCTGTTGGGAAGTTTTCCACTTACGTTGTGTGTGTGTGTGTGTGTGTGTGTGTGTTGTTTACATGTCATTGTTTGCTGTTCGGTGATACTCGCTTTATCCAGCGAAGGTTCCTTGCTCCTGCCACTCTCCTCTGAATAAGAAAGGTATTTCTCTGTGTGGCCTTAATAATTCTTCTTAAAGGGGCGCCTGGGTGGCTCAGCGGGTTGGGCGTCCGACTCTCGATTTCGGCTTGGGGTCATGTTTGTGAGTTCGAGTCCTGCATCGGGCTCTGCGCTGACAGGTGAAGAGCCTGCTTGAGATTTTCTCTCTGCACCTCCCCCACTTGCTCTCTGTATCTTTCTCAAAACAAATAAAAATACACTTTAACAAAAAGAATTCTTAAATAACATTGCAGGCAAGGATGCTTTCCATTTGCATAGCATGGTATTCTTTTGGCAGCTGTACCTACAGATGTTACAGCCAGGATTTCTGGCCTTTCTGCTGCCTTCCTTTACGTACCTTTCCTCCTTGTTTCATTCTAAAGATCCTCTTTTCTGAAAACCATTCTGCTTCATTTGGCTAATTCTCCATCTACTTCCCTTAAAGCTTCCATGCAGAAGTGCCTTCAAGTAGGTACTTTTTTAAAACACAGATAAACGCCAAAAATACACCCTCATGCATGCAGTCAAGTGATTTTTGACAAAGGTACCAAGACCATTCAATGGGGGAAGAACGGTCTTTTCAACAAAGAGCGCTGTGAAAAGTGGCTATCACGTGCAAAAGAACCAAGTGGGGCCCTTATCTCAAACCATATACAAAAATGAACTCAAAATGGATCAAAGCTCCTAAACACAAGAGCTAACGCTCTAAAACTCTTCGAAGAAAATGCAGGGAGAGATCTTCAGGACATCAGATTTGGCAGCGGTTTCTTGGATGAGACAGCAAAAGCACAGGCAAAAAAGTAAACAAGAGATCAATTGGACTTCGTCAAAATTAAGACCTTTAGGCATCAAAGCGCACTATTAGAGACAGTGAAAAGATAACACAGAGTAGGAGAAAATAGTTACAAATTGCATTATCTGGTAAAGGATTTAATATCCAGAGTATAAAAAGAACTCTTGAAACTCAACATCAAAAAATCCCCAAACAACCCAATTCAAAAATGGGCCAAAGGTTTTAGTAGCGGCTTCTCTAAAAACACATCTATATTATGTCCACTGAGCACATGAAAGATGCTCCCCATCACTAATCAGTAAGGAGGTGCAAATCAAAACCACAATGAGATACCGTTTCACACCCACTATCGGCACAGCAGGAAACAGGAAGTGTTGGTGAGGATACAGGATCCTTGTGCCCTGTCGGGAGGAATGTAAAATGTAGTGCCACTGTGGGAAACAGTGTGGCAGAGCCTCAAAAAGTCAACCACGGAATCACCATATGATCCGGCAATTCCACTGCTAGGTTTATGTACCCAAAAGGATTGAAAGCATGGACTCAAACTTGTACTTGTACACCAATGTTCACAGTAGCATTATTTACAGTAGCAAAAGGTGGAAATACCCCAAATGTCTATCCACGATGAATGGATAAACAAAATGCGGTCTACGCACACAATGGAGTACTATTCAGCCTTAAAAAGGCATGCAGTTCTGATACATACTACAACGTGGATGAACCCTGGGAGCATGCTAAGTGACTAAGCCAGACACAAAAGGACAAATATTATATGATTCCACTTATATGAGGTACCTAAATGACAAATTCATAGAGACAGAAAGAACAGAGGTTACCAGGGACTGAGGGGAAGGGGAATGGGGAGTTACTGTTGAACACGTACAGAGTTTCGGGGCGCCTGGGTGGCTCGGTCGGTTAAGCGTCCGACTTCGGCTCAGGCGCCGATCTTGCGGTGCATGGGCTCGAACCCCTCGTCTGGCTCTAGGCCGACAGCTCAGAACCTGGAGCCCGTTTCAGATTCTATCTCTCCCTCTCTCTCTCTCTGCCCCTCCCCGGCTTGTGCTCTCTCTCAAAAATCAATAAACAGTAAAAAAAGAAACACGTACAGAGTTTCTATGTGAGATGACGAAATGTTCTAAAAGTAGATAGTGGTGATGGCTGCACAAAACTGTGAATATATTTAATGCCAATGGTTAAAGGGTTAAAATGGCAAGTCTTATGCTTATTTTGCAGCAAAAAAATAAATTCTAAGTAAACACACATTACAGAAATAGAACGGGGAAAAAAATGAAAGAAAAAAAATTTAAAAAGCAGGCACCTTACCTTCCAGGGATGTAACCAGAACAACATGAAGACAGATGACGGTAAGAAATATCTTGAACAGCAGTAGAAGTTCTTCGGGTCTGCCAGCATGGCCACACTGCCTGCCACAGAAAAACATCCTGGAATAAAATAAGGGGAAAACATCATCATCACAGCACGCCATAATCACAACACAGAAATACCCAAGAGGTCAGTTACTTAACCAAGGCAAACTGCAATCCTGCTTCCTTTAAATTACTCTGGTTCCAGAGAACTGGCAATGCCAGCCGGGCACTGGCTACAAAAAGCAAAACCTATATTGATTATGGGAAGACCACCCAGTGGGATATCGTATTACATTCAAAATTATTTTAAAAAACAGGGGCACCTGGGTGGCTCAGCCGGTTAAGCAGAGGACTTTCGATTTCGGCTCAGGTCATGATCTCACGGTTGGTGGGTTTGAGCCCTGCGTTGCGCTCTGTGCTGATGGTACAGAGCCTGCTTAGGATTCTCTTTCTCTCTCTCTCTCTCTCTCTCTCTCTCTCTCTCTCTCTGCTCCTCCCCCACTTTCTCTCTCTGTCTCTCTCTCAAAATAAATAAATAAGCTTTAAAAAAATTATTTGAAAAACCAAAACCAGAAACAGACACACAAATGCAGGAAACAAGCTCGTGGTTGCCAGAGGTGAGGAGACAGGCAAAGTAAGTGGGATTAAGAGGGACAAACTTCCAGTTATGAAATAAATAAGTCACGGGGATGAAAGGTACGGCATAAAAAACAGTCAGAGACACTGTAATAAATTTGTATGGTGTCAGAAGGTAACTATACTGAACCATGGGGAGCATTTCATCGTGTACAGAATTGTCAAATCACTAGGTTGTACGCCTGAAACTAATAGAAAGAATACTGCCTGTCAACTATACTTCACTTAAGACTGCGATTTTTTAAAAAGATAGGCAAGGTAGTCCCTGTGAATTTATGGAAAACTTCAATACACGCAAGATATTATGAGAAGAAATTAAAAACACAAAACACTGCATGTATAATTAGTAACGCTATACAAAGGCTGCTTAAAACGATGCTAAGAATCAGAAGGGGTTAGAGAATCCTATAAACATTCTACTCTTACTTATGTTTTATACTGTAAAAGGATTTCCTCTCTGTTACGTGTCAGCTCATGATCAGTGCTTGCATTTTTAGTAGTCAGGAGGGGAGAGTCAACGTTTTTTTCAAAAAAGCAAAGTTCGTAACAAAACTGAATTTAAAAGCTCCGTTTACCATTCATGCATCCATGCATTCGACAAACATTTATCGACGGGCAATAAAAAGAAAGGTATCGAGGGGGGTCCGGCACGCCGAGAGAACCGCCAATCCGAAGACCGCGTCCGTCCCTCTCACGGTGGAGGAGCTGGCCAGCAGCACCCCCGACGGGCGGTCGGCGCCAGCAGCCGAGGGTGGCATGGGACGCTGAGGGAAGGAGAGGCCAGGCAGGAGATCACAATCTGCCCACGGGCTCAGGCACAAGCACGCTGAGCAGCCAAAGAGCGGGAGTTCAAAGGTTCTGGCTCTGCCGTGCAACGTCGGCGTGACTCTGGACGAGTCCTTTCCAGTGGCCGAGATGCCCCGTCTAGCCAACTGTGATTAACAGGACCGACCCGAGAGTGCCGCTGTGCTAAGTGAGCACGGTGAAGCCACTAGAAAGGCTAGCTGTACTCTTGACTCGTTCAGTCAACAAATGCCCATTTTGCGCCCTAGTACGTGCAGGGTGAAACAGTGCAGGGGTTATGTGGGTGAGGGCATGGACAGACGGGGATAAAACACAATTTCTCAGTCTCCAGGGAAAGCTGTCAGTCTTTAAGAATCCTGTAATTTCATAGCCATCACCAATGCCACGGAGGTAACTCTTTCCTTGGACACGGCGTGATAACGTCTCAGACCAGGAGGTGAATCCCTCTCCTTCCAAAGAGGGCTGACGTTTTTTAAATCAATAAATTGTATTATATATTAATACACTACGTTCACAAACTGTAAAATGTCTCTGGTTTGGCCCTGCTCTTCAGCACGCTAATCCTCTCTCTCTTCATAATGGCATATTATTGACCCTCCCAAATGAGTCACTCGAACCAGAATGTTAATATAGCCGTGCAGAGATGTAGCAATGTCTCTCTGGAGGAAAATTTATGTGTCCGCTACAGCTACACGCAACAATATTGATGAATCTCAGAGATACAAAGTTAGATAAAGGGGCCAGACGTGAACGAATGCATATCGTACAGGAGTCCATTCGTGTGACGTACAAAAGCAGGCAAAACTGACGGATGGAGCGAGGAGCAGGGGGAGCGGCTATCCCTGGAAGGGGGTGCGGGTGGAATAATCACAAGTGCGCACAAAGGGGTTTCTGAGGTACAGGTGCCATTCTGTGTGTTCAGTTCCTGAAACTCAATCGAATTGGACACATACGGGTCTGTCACAAAAGTTGCATTTAAAAAGCTTAAAAATCAATCTATTTTTTTTTATTTCTGAGGGCAGTTCCCCCTCCAAAAGCACTGCTATTCAAAAAACAATCTGTATTTAGTGCACCAAACCTCTACCAAAAAACTCCCTCCCATACACATGCCCTCAGGCTCAACTCTACCTGGAATTTGTAGAACTGACTTAGAAAATTTACTGCACAAATATCTGATTTCAGAGCAGTTTACTTCTGGAAAGGAACTCAGAATTCACCTAGCCTCAAACCCTCATTCGACAGACCAAGGAAGAGGCCCAACCAACATGCTCTAGGCGATGGGTCAAGGTCATCCGGCTGTTTGGTGGGACTCCTACTCTTTCTACCAGACCACAATGCTGTCCTCCTGAGGATCTGTGTCTTTGGAAGTAAACTGTTCTGAATCCACCAGGTGAAATGAATCAACGAAGTCAAAACGCTATTATATAATTTCAAAATTTTTGCCACCTCATTCTTGAGCTTTGCCAAGTCCTAGGGGAGGACCTCCTAAGTGGTACATAAGATACGGTCAAAGTTAAATTAGTCAGAGTGCACAGTGACTGGTTATTATGTGCTGGAACTTGGGCCTCTGATCAAAATAAACCACGCCTTTTCACTGAAGAGAGCTTGTACTCAACTCCCAATGACAGCAGGAAAGGCCAGAATGAAGGGTGATTCCAGCAATCATCTTGAAAAGAGAACACAGATCAAGAAGGACTTACTACAGACCAGGTGCTACGGAAAAGACCGCTTTCAGTTGTCAAGGCTGAAATACCTTTCCTCAAGGCTGACTATATATTCCCCAAAAGGAGATGTTTTATCACATTTAAAATAATGTGGCTCCTATTGCCTTCTGTATAACCTAGACAACACCCTGCTAAGTCATCACGTCCTAGGATCACTGACCAAGGAGGAAATCTGTGGATTTTGAAAGCCTTATTCATTATACACAAAAGTCATTTTTACCTTTCTGAGCTAGAACTTTTCTTCATTTTCTGGTGTAAGTTAGGTTACCTCAGTGCTATCTAGGCCATCGAGAAAGATGATTTGAAGAGCCAGCGATTCTTAGCACATTTTCAAGGTGCTAAGCATGGCTGGTGAGATAGCATCAACTGCAAAGAAAACTATCTGCTCGCATTTAAACAGTAAAATCTAGCGGCAACTGGGTGGCTCAGTCGGTTAAGCGTCTGACTGTTGATTTCAGCTCAGGTCATGATCTCACAGTCGTGAAACGGAGCCCATGTGGGGCCCCGCCCTGACAGCACAGAGCCTGCTTGGGATTCATTCATTCATTCTCTCTCTCTCTCTCTCTCTCTCTCGATGCCCCTCCCCTGCTCATGCTTGCATGTATGCTCTCTCTCTCTCAAAACAAATAAACTTAATAAACAAACAAACAAACAAACAAAGATCATCCAAAATCCATCTTGGTCCAGAGCCCCCTTTTGTGGTTGTGGACTCTGATGTACATGGCTGCCACGACATATTCAATGATCGATATTTTTTTTTGACCTAAGTAACAAGAGGTGTGATAATTGTTCCACAAGCCTCCTAGAAAATTTTATGCCTTTGAGAGAAAACAATTAACCCTCAAAAGAGCACGTGATAGACTGACATCTATCTTCTCAGAAGAAACAATGGAAGCCAGAAGACCAAACAAGAACTGTGATTATCGTTCACTACCTACAAATCCTCACTGAAACAAATCCTAAAAGATGTACGCAGGCAAACAATGAGATCTGAGATGCAACAAGGAATGAAGGAGAAGGAAAAGTGGTTAATATGTGACCAGGCCCATTCCTAACATTTGTGATATACAGGTTAAGAGTTTGAAAGGAGGTCCGGGGTGAGACGCCTGGGTGGCTCAGTCGGTTGAGCGGCCGACTTCGGCTCAGGTCATGACCTTGCAGTCTGTGAGTTCGAGCCCCATGTCGGGTTCTGTGCTGACAGCTCAGAGCCTGGAGCCCGCTTCGGATTCTGTCACCCTCTCTCTCTCCGCCCCTCTGCCACTCGTGCTCTGTCCGTCTCTCTCAAAAACTAAATAAACATAAAAAAAAAAAATTTAAAAAAAAGGAGATCCGGGTTCCTGGCTGGCTCAGTCGGTAGAGCATGTGATTCTTTCTTTTTTTAAGTTTATTTATGTATTTTGAGACAGAGAGTGTGTGAGTGAGCAGGGGAGAGGCAGAGAGATAGGGAGAGAGAATCCCAAGCAAGCTCTGCACTGTCAGCGCAGAGCCCCACGTGGGGTTCGAATCCACGAACCATGAGATCAGTGACCCGAGCTGAAGTCAAGAGTCGGATGCTTAATCAACTGAGCCACCCAGGTGCCCCACACGTGACTCTTGATCTCAGGGTCATGAGTTCAAGCCCCACAATGGGCACAGGGCTTACTTAAAAAAAATAAAAGGAGGTCCAATTTGCCCTTATTCTTCCACTAGGGCTCCATCTCAAATTACAAGAGGCTTTGTGCGTATGCATGCGGATACCCCAGCCTGTACGTTTAACCCCCCTCTCTCCCTGTAAGCAGCTACCCCTTGGTCATCCCTTAGGTCTAAAGGGATGCATACTTGCAGCATGAAGAGGCCTGCTCAGGTCCTAGAAATAGGCACAGAATGACCGGATAGGGCATTCCAGGGTCCCACGTTCCAGGTGGGCATCACTTCTTTGTGTTGCGAACTTCTCACCCTTTGGAGAGGCTATGACTAGGGAAGGGCCAGAGAGGGACCTTCTAACGCATGAGACACAGGTCAGACACCCCAGTTTCCCAGAGCTAACGGGGGCACTATATACTGGTAAATCCAAATGAATGTTTACTGTATAAAACATTAATATCTTGCAGGGATAAATGAAACATGATAGCATAAAAATATGACACCTATGTTATTTACATATACAGTATATAATACAGATATATATATCAATTAGGAGGTAAAAAAAATGAAATTAAGAAGTTAAAGTCTTCTGGGGCACCTGGGTGGCTGAGTAGGTTAAGCGTCTGACTCTTGATTTCAGCTCAAGTCACGATCTCACGGTTCATGAGATCAAGCCCCGAGTCGGGCTCTGCACTGACAGTACAGAGCCTGCTTGGGATTCTCTGTCTCCCTCTCTCTCTCTGCTCCTCCCCCATTCATGCACGCTCTCTCCTTCTCTCTCTCTCTCCCAAAACACATATTAAAAAATGTATATATAAATGGACTAAATGGTTCAATTAAAAGGCAAAGATCATCAGACTGGAAAAAAAGAATCCAAATATGCTATTTACAAGGACACAACTAGAACATAATGATACAGCAAGTTTGAAAACAAAAGGATGGGAAAGATGTGCGATGCCAATACTAAGCAAAAGAAAATATACTAATTTTTTACTATATTATCAGATTATACTAATATCAGACAAATAATGCTTTCATTTTTTTAAAAGTTTTATTTATGTATTTTGAGAGAAAGAGAGAGAGACCATGTGGGCGGGGAAAGGGTACAGAGAGCTGAAGTCCCGGAGAGAAAGAATCCCAAGCAAGCTTTGCACTGCCAGCAGAGGGCTTGAACTCACGAACCCTGAGATGGTGACCTGAGCCGAAGCAGCCGGCGTGTGTGCATTCTCTCTCTCTCTCTCTCTCTCTCTCTCTCTCTCTCTCTCTCAAACTCTTCCCTCCCTCCTTTTTCAATTTTAAGTATATGTTAGGCCTTGTATTTTTCTCTCCATGTCTCTGAGCTTTTCTTTTGTATTTCATATCTGGAGCTCCAGTTTGCTTCATTAGGCCCATAAGCTCACACAGAAATGGTTCCTTTGTTTACATTACCTCCTTGAGTTCTTGCTTTCCCTTCATCTCCGGCCTGGTAATTCTTTTCTCTCTTGTTAGCTCTTTGCTATATTTAAGAAAATTCTCTTAATATTTTGTTCACAATTTTTTATTGTATCCAGCAGAAGGTTTGGTGTGAATAACTGAACCCAATATATTCTTGGATCACTGAAGAAAATTTTTTTTCTGAGGTATTTGCTGAATCAGGGTCTTTTAGTCGACTTTGAATCGAAATTTAGTTATGTTCTTACTAATAGTTACCTGATTCTTTTTTTAGAGTAGTTAAACATATAACCAGAGACTCTAGGGGGGAAAAAAAAACAACCTTGAGATTCTCTGACTTCTTTGACAGTTGAATGATCCAAGTCAACTGCTTCATTTGCACTGAGAACCTCTCCAGTACCTCCCTTTTCAATTTCCACTTGTGCAAGTCTGGTTAGTCAACACTTATGACTCACTGTAAATATCTCAAAGGCATAAAATTTTCTAGGAGGCTTGCAGAACAATTATCACACCCCTTGTTACTTAGGTCAAAAAAAATATCGATCATTGCAGGTGTCGTGGCAGCCATGGTATAATCAAATTATGGCAATTAACCAGAGGTAACAGAGCACAACCCTTACCGAGACCTGCCCTAAAGTGGTCTCAAGCTATTGCCCCCCTCCTTTTAAATCTTATTCTCTAGTTATTCTATATTTAAAGATAGATTTATCATTTATTGCCGTCCAAAGCTGCACTGATGGCATACATATCTTTCAAAATATGATCATTGTTAGTATGTTTAAAGAAATTGAAGAGATCTAGCACATTTCTTGGAGGGGTCCAGCCGGGCTGTGGCATACAGTCATGTAGCTTATACACACTGTACAACCCCAGGGATTGCCATGCACATCAGAGTCCGCAACCACAAAAGGGGGCCCTGGACCAAGATGAATCTTGGGTGATCTTTCTTTCTTTCTTTCTTTCTTTCTTTCTTTCTTTCTTTCTTTCTATTTTTTAATTTTTTAATTTTTTGGTTTTTTAAAATTTATTTATTTTTAAAGTTTATTTATTTGTTTTGACTCTCCTGAGGAGCTTAAGTAGCTTACCGACTGAGCCACCCAGGTGCCCCAAATAATACTTTAAAGCAAAGAGCGTTACCTGTAACTAAAATGGTTCATTCCTAAAAGGTTCAATTCAATAGGAAGATGACAAATTTACATCTCTATTATCATTTGGTAAAATTCAAATAAGAAAGCCACTAAGGACACAGAATATTTGAATGACACATTTAACGAACCTGACTTAAAGACCATGTATGAACCCTCCACTCCATTTGGAGTATTTCTGAAAACCAAGCCATACAAGAAGTCTCAAAACTGTTTTACAGAATTGGGGAAAAGAAAAGGAGCATGTTCTCTGACCACAAGACAATCAAGCCATAACAAAAAGTTAAACTGTTATTTAACAGATAACTTAGAGGTCAAAGAAGAAGCCATAACATACATTAGAAAATATTTGATAATATAATAAAAACACTTTTTCAAAACATGTGGGGCACAGCTAAAGATCTGTAAAGTTTACATCTTAAATGTACATATTAGAGGGGCGCCTAGGTGGCTCAGTCGGTTAAGTGTCCGACTTCAGCTCAGGTCATGATCTTGAGGTTCTTGGGTTCAAGCCCCGCATCGGGCTCTATGCTGACAGCTCCGAGCCTGGAGCCTGCTTCGGATTCTGTCTCTCTCTCTCTCTCTCTCTCTCTCTCTGCCCCTCCCTGACACTCACGCGTGTGCGCACGCTCTCTTTCTCTCAAAAATCTATTTAAAAATTTTTTTAAAAATTTAAATAAATTTGAAATAAATTAAATACATAAAAACTTTAAATGTACCTATTAGAAAACAAGAAAGCCTTAAAATTAATAACTTAAGCTCCTTCTCAAGAAGTTTGAGAAAAAAAACCCAGCAAATTAAGCCCAAAGAATTAGGGGGCGCCTGGGTGGCTCTGTTGGTTGAGCCTCCAACTTCGGTTCAGGTCATGATCTCACAGTTCATGAGTTCGAGCCCCGTGTTGGGCTCTGTGCCGACAGCTCAGAGCCTGGAGCCTGCTTCGATTCTGTTGTCTCCCTCTCTCTCTGCCCCTTCCCCACTCGTGCTATGTATCTCTCTGTCTCTCAAAAATAAATAAAACATTAAAAATAACCAAAGAATTAGAAAGGAAATAACAAAAATAAAAGC
This sequence comes from Prionailurus bengalensis, assembly GCF_016509475.1. Classification (NCBI taxonomy): domain Eukaryota; kingdom Metazoa; phylum Chordata; class Mammalia; order Carnivora; family Felidae; genus Prionailurus; species Prionailurus bengalensis. Next base: position 15,398,295 of record NC_057361.1, read on the forward strand.
ATAAAATAATGATATAGAAAAAAAGACATAAAATAAAGGTTATTAACATAGCCCAGGTTGGTGTTTGAAAAGAAAATTCTGGCAAATTTAAGAGGAGGGGAGGGAGGGAGGGAGGCAAAGGGGGAAGAAAAGAGAGAGTATCAGCAAATAACCAATGGAAAGAATTTAAAAAGCAACATAACTGAAAATGCTATAAACATACAAGATTGAAGGATTTTAGGAATAACTTTATTCAATAATTTTGAAAATCTAGACAGAAATGGGCAAATCCCTATGTAAAACATACAACTTACCAACAAAGAATCAAGAAGAAATAGTAAACATGAATCGATGTATAACCATTAAGTCTCAAAAAATTTCCCAAAGACAAAGAAAAGTCTGGTCTCAGATGTTTACACTGGTGATTCTAGCAAATGTTTAAAAAACAAGAATTTCAGTCTCACAAACACTCCAGGAACGGAGACAGACAGCACAACCTAACTCATTTTCACCAGGCTAGGACAACCCTGATGCCAAAACCTGACAAGGAAAGTCCTCACAGTTTGAGCCATTTCATAAATCAAATGAGACTATTTACAGAAGTCTCTGTAATGCTCACAGAAATGTCTAGCAGCAGTTTCAAATCTTGTAAACTGGGGTAATTTGAATAAATATAGCACAAAAGGAACCATTCCAAACTTCAGCAACAAAATGTTTTGAAGATAAAGTCATCGAGAACTAAAGCCAGCAATGCTGTCAAAAGAGAAATGACCGCTCATATGCCCCCAAACACCCACGTCCTAACGATGACAGAAACTCGGTTAACCGGTAAGTGCTGCATATGAACTCCAAAATGGCAGCTTTGTGTGTCATTTATCATAGCGAAGTCAAGTCAAGGGGGAACCATATGGCATGACTGTAATATGAAGCTTTCACGTCTCTAGAAGCAAATGGAAGGACGTGATTTGTTGGGTCTTGACGGTGCAAAATGATTTCCTCAGGAAGCATTAAGCGCTTTCTAACGCAGGGGGGAGAAAAAGCTTTATTCAATACAAGTGAATGCGATACCACATGTGCAAGATTAGAAATAAATCGTGCACTTAAAGTAAACAAAACTCCGTGAGAGGCGTTCTACTTTTCAACTCCCTCAGTCATCTCCAAATTTCTCTGCTGCCCTACCTGCAATCCACTATCCTCTTGATTACCCATGTGTGAATTACCCAAAGGCAAAGCGAAAGCCTGCTTTGTCTCTCCCCTCAGTCTTCAGGCTCCTCTCCCAACGCCCGGTAAATACGTCGAACAAAAGCATGCCTGGTAGAGCCGTCCGCCTGCCTTCGAATCCAGGCTCCACCACCCACAGTGTGACCTTAATCTGTCCCTTAAATTCTCTGGACATAAATTCTTCATCTGGGGGCACCTGGGTGGCTCATTTGGTTAAGTACCCGACTCTTGGTTTTGGCTCAGGTCACGATCTCACGGTTCGTGGGCTCGAGCCCCGCGTCGGGCCCTACGCTGACAGCACGGAGCCTGCTTGGGATTCTCTGTCTCCCTCTCTCTCTCTCTCTCTCTGCCCCCCCACTGCTCGTGTGCACATGTGCTCTCTCCCTCTCAAAATAAAAAAATAAACTTTAAGATTTTGGAATTATTTCCTACATTCATCTAGTTTTGCTGATGTTGTTGTTTCAAGTTTTTATTTAAATTCTAGTTAGTTAACATATATGGTGAAATTGGTTTCAGGGGTAGAATTTAGTGATTTTTCACTTACGTACAATACCCACTGCTCATCACAAGTGCCCTCCTTAGTACCCATCACCTATTTAGCCCATCTCCCGTCCACCTCCCTCCATTTGTTCTCTGTCATTAAGTCTCTTAGCATTCATCTAGTTTACAAAAATTTATTGAGGTTCTGTTACATGCAAGGTACTACACATGGGACTTATGATACTACGATAAACAGGACAGATATCTTTCCTGCCCTCCAGAACTCACAGCCACTATGCACTTGGATTCACTGGTCATTGGTGTAGCCAAATAAATAGTGACTTTTTTTTTTAACTTTCTCTTCATGGTCCATGCGAGTCAACTTAGCCTAAAAACAAAAACAAGGCACCAGAACACAACATCCTCTCCTGTATAGACTCAGTCTCCACCTCACCCCCACCCCAGCGGCATGCAACTCCACCCACAGCAGGCACTCAAAAAAAAGATGTTTTAATTGATTTGGTCTGGAATCTGTGGCTACACAATAATTTCATCAATATGGAGAGGAAAAAAAATAGGAGACTCTCCTTACAAGCCTCCTCAAGATGGTGATCTGCACCAAAAGATGGGGACAGGGGTGGGGCAGAAGTACACGGTTTGTATCATCAGGAGATCGTATTTGAGAAGAAGTGAGGTACAAAGGAAAGCAAACCACCCTCCAGTATTCTGTGTCCTTCCTTGCTTTTGTCATCACACCGGGCCAACTCCTGCTTCAAGTCCCAGCGTGGCCATTCACTAGCTGGGTGACCTTGCTCAGACATTTTAACCTTATTTACAATAATAACTTATAGGGATTTAACATAGTAACAACGTGTATTATTTATCATTTAAATTACAATAGGATTGTTCTAATCTATGTTAACTGCAATAAACCGTTGTATCAGTTACAAGATTTCTATTGTTTATACCAGTCAAGAACCAGAAATAAGCAATATTTAGGTGTCTCAAAGGAAACAGGAAGTATAAGTCAGTAGTGGTTTAAAAAGTCCTGTGTAGGGGTGCCTGGGTGGCTCAGTCGGTTAAGCATCCGACTTCAGCTCAGGTCGTGATCTCGCAGTTCGGGGGTTCGAGCCCCGCGTCGGGCTCTGTGCTGACAGCTCGGAGCCTGGAGCCTGCTTTGGATTCTGTGTCTCCCTCTCTCTCTGCCTCTCTCTCTCTCAAAAATAAATAAACATTAAAAAAATTCTTTTAATTCCGTGTAGAAGAGTTGGGAAGCAGAAATCTGGTTGGGAGGAGCCTTTGGAAGCTTCATGGGCACAGCACTTTAGGTAAGAAAGAGAATGTTCAGGGGCGCCTGGGTGGCTCAGTCAGTTGAGCGTCCAACTTCAGCTCAGGTCATGATCTCACGGTTCACGAGTTGAGCCCCTCATCAGGCTCTCTGCTATCAGCGCAGAGCCCACTTCGGATCCTCTGTCCCTCCTCTCTCTCTGCCCCTCCCCCTCTCATGCTCTCTCTCTCTCCCCCCAAAATAAAGTTTTTTTAAAAAAGAAAGAGAATGTTCAGTAGTCCATTTCAATGCATGAGAAGAGCTATTGGAGACAGGGAAGTCAGTCCAGGGAGAAGGAAAGGGGAAAAGAGTGAAACCAAATCCCAAAGAGTTCTCTGGAAATGATCGTTTTCCTTCCCCAGAGTTTATTGCGCCACATAACTTCAAAATCTGTACCCATTAGTGAAAGTTCTCAAAAAAACAACTGGACTAGCAAGAAGAAATGGTTCCACAATAGAATCCCTGAGGAGAAGAAAATGTCTACAGAAGAAGCCTCCAAGTGGGAGTGAGGAGTTTAAAACAAAACAAAACAGAATACAGTAGTTAAAGGGATGGGGATTTGAAATGAAGGGAGGTCATTTGAGGGGAAAAAAAAACAATCAAATATGTTCATTATTTCTACAATACTATCACATAGAAATAGCCTCACTCACCTGACAGGAAGTTCAAACGAAAAGATGGAGACTCTGCACAAATCTGAAAATGAAAAAAAAAAAAAAAATTAGATCAATGGCAAGTTGGCTTCTTGGCACCATCATGCTTCAAGCTACCATCAGCCCATCAGCCATGGCCCACAGACCACCCTGCCATATACCAGGGCTTGAACTTGGAAGCAGAGTTAACAAAAGAAATGGAGGAAGCAAACCCTGCTCTTAAGGAACTCATTTTAAACTGAAGACCAGCCCAAAGCCACTGTTGGGGAGGAGCGGGTTAATGTTTTAGTAGCGTTTATGACTGCTCAGTCTCAGGCTTCATTAACAGCATCATAGGGGCACTGGAGAATGCAATGGCCAGGTCGGCGGGGGAAGGGAGTCCCTTCTAGAAACCATGCTTTGTCAGATATTTCTTTATGTTTTTGTGACTTAACTTCCCTAGAACATAAACTCCTTGATACCAAGAATTGGGTCATTTATGTTTCTTGTGCCCCTAAAGCCAGAGGCAGAATTCTTTCTCCACAGGGGGACCACATAAATAACCGTATTGACTGTTACGTGTGGCTCAGAATTGGAAGGGGGATGTGGGGGTATGGGCAATGACCTGAGTGAGGGACAAGGCAGATGCATACCGGCGAAAGGGAAAGGGATGCCCACCCAAAGCAGAGTGCAATGTTGACAAACTGACTTGTATCTTTCAGAATATTCCATTACGCTTTACTTCGAAACCAAAACACTGGTATGACTATTAACTCGAAGAGTTAATACGCTTCATACGAGAAGAGAACTCACTTCATACAATGGTGTCCCCTCATGTGAAATACAGGCATAACGGTTTTCAAATCAAGATTTGTTAAGAGGAAAAAATCTATAGGTGATCTTGGAACCAAGTGACCTACTTCTGGCTTCAGTCAACAGACAGAAGTTCAATGCTCAACGAAGAATCCAAGATATGAATTCAAAGAACAAATAAGGAGTCATGGTGAGTTTCTATTGATCATGATATGTTCTTTACCAAAAAAAAAAAAAAAAAGTAGTTCTTGGGACACCTGGTGGCTCAGTTGGTGGAACATGTGACTCCTGATCTTGGGGTTGTGAGTTCGAGCCCCACACTGGGTACAGAGATTACTTAAAACTAAAATCTTAGAAAAAAAAAGTAGCTCTTAATAAAGTCTGATATGTCAGAAAAACTTCATTAAGCAATGTTTAAAGAAGACAAAAACGAAGGCCAAGCATGACATCCTGTCCTAGGATGCACAAATTGCAAACACATGGCCCAATGCTCAATGTGGAATGAATGTAGGATTAACAAGTGAAAAACATTCAGATAATCAAACAGAGAAACAAATCGACTGTGACTTGAGTATGGAAATAATTTCACTTCACATTTGTGCAAATGAGGGTTTTCTACCTAGGGATTTTGATGAAATTTCACAACTCAAGAACATTGCCTCTTCAAAACCTTATCGATAACCACAATAAAGCACAAAGGTTTTTGGTAACCAAGTTTATTAATAAACAACATGAGGCTCTCTCTGCTCCTTTGGAGTACTTTCAGGTAAAAAAAGAAGGCAAACAACAATGAGGTTTGTTTTGCCCACTGGAGGAAAAAATTTTAAAGGCCAGTAATATCCAGAGCTAGGGAGCATGTGGGGAAATGAACAGTCACATACAGTGTTGGTGGAAACATCAACTTTGAGAGAATAGTTCAGCTAGGTTTTGAAATGTGAAGGGTGTATAGCTTTTGATTCAGAAATTCTAATTCCAGAGGTTGTCCCTACAGAAACATTGATACACATACACACAAAAAAGCTGTTGTTGCAGCTTCCGGTGTGGGGGAAGCTTAGGCACCCATCAGCAGATGAACAGTTAAATAAAGAATGGCCCATCCGGGGGCACCTGGGTGGCTCAGTCGGTTAAGCGTCCGACTTCGGCTCAGGTCACGATCTCGCGGTTTGCGAGTTCGAGCCCCGCGTCGGGCTCTGTGCTGACGGCTCGGAGCCTGGAGCCTGGAGCCTGCTTCTGATTCTGTGTCTCCCTCTCTCTGTCCCTCCCCGCTCACACTCTCTCTCTCCTTCAAAAATAAATAAACATTAAAAAAAAAATAATGGTCCATCCATATTATGGAATATTATGCAATGCTTAAGAAAATGAAGTTGACCTACATGTGTTGACATATAGAGATTGTGAGTACATGTAAGCCAGAAGAAAAAAAATCAAGTATTCCTAATAATACATAAACTAGGATCTGGTAAGAAGGAAGCAAAGCTCTACGTGTGCATACTTATTTAAGTAGGGGCCAGTGCGAATGCACATGAAAAAGCCTGGAAGGAAACCCACCAAGCTTCCACAGAACGCAGTGTGATGGGGGAAAGGATGAACACGAGACACGTATTCGTGTATTGCTTATGCAATGAAACCTATTTCTTCCAGCTAAGAAAAGCAGGAGAGAAGGACAGCCAAGACATCCAGGTTCTCCAGAAAGAGCTCCCAAATCAAGCTCAGAGGGAGGGAGGCTGACCAGGAGCTAATGCCATCAATGGCTCAGCTGGAGGCCATGTCCGCTGGCCCTGCCCTAATCCACTTAGAAAGAAAGAGAGACCATGTGGGCGGGGAAAGGGTACAGCGACTGCCAATGTTTGGGCTCCTTACATCACTGAAAGGAAAGGGCAAGTCACAAAAGGAACCGTATCGACTTATGTAAGACATGGCACAGAACAGAGAAAGTTCTCAGAGAACAGCAAAGTCACCGACGGCTGGGATTAACTGAAACCTCCCGCAGTTGCAGACTGCCCCAGAGCATGACATCCGGGAGGCTGAAAGTACATCCTACTTCCTCCATTTATCAAGCTGGCTAAAAGCCAGGGTAATACCAGCGCGAGCAGGGAGAGAAAAAGGGTAAGCAGACTGGACAAGTGGTTTGGGTGGGAAGAAATGCTGCGTATATGGTCAGAGCCCCGCTCCAGTGTCAAGTAAGCTCTCAGAGAGGCAAGCCCCATCCAAGGATCGGGACTCCCGAGCTCACAGACCGCAGAGGCCCTGGGTGCCGGCCACAGGACCCACGCATCCTGGGGGTAATCAGCAGAAGAGGCCAAGCACACAAGTAACAGCCAGCCAGCCCCAGGCAGTTGTACCACTGCCCTCTGGGGCAATGCGAAGCTGGTCCAGGGATCAATTTAAAAAACAAAAAGAAAAACCCCGCTGGCTGGCTGGCTGGCGACACACGACACAAGGCCCTCCTGAAGACTCAGCACGTCATTTGAAACCTAATGATTAAGTAGTGGTCCGGACAGAGGGACAGAGAATGGCAGAGGGTTCCTGGCATTGACACCACCGTGGAAGAAAGGACCAGAGAACACAGAGGCTGTGATAATCGGGAACGAGGGCAGAAATCAACAAAGAGAAGCTTCTCCACACTAGTAGGAAAAGCAAATTAGTTAGGCTTGTGGGCACGCACAGAAGGCCAGGGATATGCAGGTTCTGGACTGGAGAGTAGTGGGTATCACCATCGAGGCACAAACAAAAGAGGGATGGCAGAACCGTGCGGTGGTCCCGCTGCTGATCAGACCCAACCTAATAAGATCTTCACCCACACAGACTGCTCGAGAAGAGTTAAATTGTGACAAGGCTCTGGAAAATTCTAAAGATAATTCAGGCAACAAACATTTACTGAATGCCTATCACATGCCAATAACAGGGCCACTCTGTATGGCTCCGCAGGCTGCACCCTGCCGAAAGGTGCCCGGCCAAGAGGAACTTCGGAGCCTGAATCCAGAATGTTGAGTTTTCTGGAAGCGCCAGATGAACCGGCTGCAGACTCTGTCACAGGCATGGCAGGAGCTCTGAGGAAGGAAACTCAACCGTGCAGGGAAATGGATGCAGGCACGGAACACCTCGAGGAGGTAACAGTCATGCTGTATCCCAAAGGGTGCATGACCCCTTTTACGTGAAGAAATGGGAAAGAGCATTCCGGAGAGGAAACAGCCTAAATCAAGACACAGAGCCCATGACCGGCATGGAGTGGGCAGGACTTGGAATCAGCTGACGTTCCTGACGTATAAAGAGCAAAGCAGAGGATGGCCAGAAGGGACCCTGGAGAGATGGAGCAGAAAACCAATGGAACGTATTAAAAATATGTGAACGGGGCGCCCGGGTGGCTCAGTCGGTTGAGCGTCCGACTTCGGCTCAGATCATGATGTCACCGTTAGTGGGTTCAAGCCCCGCTTCGGGCTCTGTGCTGACATCTAGGAGCCTGGGGCCTGCTTCACATTCTGTGTCTCCCTCTCTCTCTGCCCCTTCCCCTGTCATGCTCTGGCTCTGGCTCTGTCTGTCTGTCTGTCTCTCTCTCAAAAATAAATAAAAAACATTTAAAAAAATTTTTAAAAATACATCATGTGAATGGACTGGGAAAAATTCACACTGCGTGTCCACAGGGAGATCGTGATGGATCATGACTAATAGCCGCTGAGTATACAAGACTCACAGGAAAAAGAAAAAAAAGGCAGCTAGGTGTTCTCCAGCTCTCCGAGGGGCAGAGGAGGAGAAACGGTGGCTTAAACCATAGCCCAAGATTTAAGTTAAACAGGAGGACGGATGCCCTGGTGTTGATCGCTGTTCTTTTGCAGAAGTGACTAAAAGAGCTTGTGGAATTGCTTTCTCAAACATCTAAGGAGATGACCTCATCGTGCCTGTGGTAAATGGAACAGACCAGGCCAGGGAAAGTAGCTGCCATACTATTTTTCCTACACTCAACTCCTTTCCTCTCTCCCCCCTCCCCATTGTTCTCTCTGCCCTTCCCTTCAACAGGCGTTAACTTGTTTCACTGTGCTTCGCCTGATTGAGACTCAAGGATACTGCGGGGAGGTTTTGGGGTTTACAGATTGAAGGGTTGTGGCAAATGGAAGGGTTGTGACAATCCTGCATTAAGCAGGTCTGTCGCTACCTCCCTTCCAACAGCATTTGCTCACTTTCTGTCTCTAGGTCACGTTTTGCTCATCCTCACAATATTTCAACCTTGTTCATCATTATTGTATTTGTTATAGTGATCTGTGGTCAGTGATTACAAGTTGCTGACAGCTCAGATGATGGTTAGCATTTTTTAGCAATAAAGTATTTTTGAATTCAGGCGCGTACGCTGTTTTGTGCAATGCGATTATCGTACGCTTAGCAATTAATATGTAACGCTTCCAACAAAGTGTAAACATAACTTGCATATGCGCTTGGGAGACCAAAAACTTCATCTGACTTGCTTTATTGTGGTGGTCTGGACCCAAACCCACAATATCTCTCCAGCGTACCCATACTCTCCTTCGTCCTACAATGTCCCTCCTTTCCTTCTCTCCCCTTACCTAGCTTGACATTTGCCAAATTACTCCAAGACCTCAAATGTGGACGGTTACCTCTGTCCAGAGCTGGAAGAGCGGCATAGAAGACCGCGTGCCAAGGACCCACCATGGAATGACTCCCTGATAATCAGATCCAACTCTCTGAGGGAGGCAACCACAGCCCTCCACAGGGCAAGGTGCAATTAAAGGTGTTTCAGAACAAAGCATCACTTGCTCTAGGGTACAAATAATTACCGCCTTAAAAGTAAATACGTCTGCGAGGACATACCAATTAGTTCTTTCTCAGAGCGTTAGTTTACGGTTTCGCAAAAAGAATATTTTTAACTTTTTTAAAGTTTATTTATTTTGAGAGAGAGAGAGAGAGAGAGAGAGAGAGAGAGAGCACAAGCAGGGGAGGGGCAGGTATAGAGGGAGACAGAGAATCCCAAGCAGGCTCTGCACCGTCAGCACAGAGCCGGACACGGGGCTCAATCTCACAATCTCACGAACCACAAGATTGCGACCTAAGCCAAAGTCAAGAGTCGGACACTTAACGGACTGAGCCACCCAAGTGCCCCTGAAAGAATACTTTTTTTTAATACAAGTCTTAGAGTAAACTATACGTTCATACAAAGTTAACCTGAGGCGAACCATCTTCCGTTTCTTTGGAAACATTTCGCCACGAAAACTGAATTTAGGTCACCACCACAACCTTAAATCGACCCCAATTGTCATACCCGGGATTTTCTAACTCTTAACTTCCCTTTCCACTGGGTAGCAACAAATTCTGGGCATTTCCCTCTACTTGAACTATGTTTCGATATTGTATTTTCAATAATGAGATAAAATACAATGAAAACATATAAAAACGGGGACAAAACCCAAACAATTGTACAGGTAGGAGAGGTTCTACCAAGCAACTAAGAAAACCCCCACGTCAATTTTTCCTTTGTTTGTTAAATTTTTGTTGTACATTTGACATTATATTGGGGCTAAAAATAAAGTGTGAAGCATTAAACATCTTTCTGTGTCCAAATATATTTGCCGGTGGAGACGTACTACACGCTTAGCTGTTCCTTAGTCCCATGTCAGGAGTGAAAGATGAAGAAACCTCTGCCCATGAAGGTTTCATTGTTCCCCCTGGAAATGAGTAAGAAGTCACATTATTATCCAGTCGTATTTGACAGATAAAGTGCGCAAGATAGGAACCTGGTGATTCATTAATAGCACTTTTTATTTCAACGTGACACCCTCACCCTCACCCTCGACACTGTTGTGTCTCTGCCAACTGTGCCCGCAAAATAAATTTCTAGTCCTTCTCTTTGGTGGTAGACTGCAAAACGAGGTGTACAAAACACGTACACCATGCATGCTTGCTATCCCAGCGCGCTTGTCCATTTGCAAGGCGACTTTATGGGGCCTCCTATCAAAAGGCGGAGTCTATTTCTCCACCCCCAGAACGTGGGCCGGCCTTGCCCCTTGCTTTTGCCCAAGAGGACATCAGCAAATGGGATACAAGCACGCAAGTTCGCACCCTCTTGCTGCTCCTGGTGCCCTCAAACCACCGCGTAAGCACATATACAAGCCCGAGCTAGCCCGCCACATGGCGAAAGGCACCAGCCCAGTCATCGCCACTGTGCCAACCCCCGGGGACAGTCATCTGGCTGACTGGCAGCTGATGCAGGTGCATAAATGAGACCAACTGAGACCAGCAGGACCATCTAGCTGGGCCCAGGCCAACTACAGACTCCAGAATTGAGAATTAATAAAATGGCTGTGGCTTTATTAAGCCGCTAAATTTGGGGGCGTTTTGTTACATAGGAAAAGCTAATTTATATACTTTCTTTCTTCCTTTCCTTCCTCTTCATTCTGTCTCTTCCTTCTCTACCCTTTCTTGCTTTCATTAACACCCCCCCCAACACACACACACACACACACACACACACACACACACACACACACTTCTTGCTTTCTTCCTTTCCTTCTACAAGTACTACAAAGTACCCTTTTAGGGCCCACTTGGTACAAGCCACTGGTCTGGACTATTTCGAATTCACAACCCTTTTCTTCTAACCCACTCCTTTTGAAAGCCACCAAGCTGACCATGCAGACCTTGCAAGGTCTAAGGCCCCCACTCCTAAGGTGATTCGGCAAGATGTTTCTGGAGACCAGCAGGCCAGAAGGCAGACTCTTGGCCGAGTTGGCAGCCCAGCTCCGGACATTTGCTGGTGACAATCTCCCGGGGGGAGTCATTTGTCACTGTGACCTGCTGAGTGGGTCACTGAGGGGTTCCAGCCCTCCCCTCTACCCGCCAGCAGGGAAGTGTCATAAGAGAATGGACCTTTCAAGCCAGACACCCAAGGGTTAAAGGGCATAGCCCAAGACCCTTTCTCTCCTGTGGCTGCTGAGGCTAAGTAAGCAGAAAATATATTTATAACTACAGGAAACAACGCATTGTGAGTGGTAAAATGCTTAGATTTCCATTTGTTTACTACACGAATAAAAGACAATCAATAGGATCATCTTACTAATGACACCAAACCACTCAGTACAACTCAGAAGCCAGAAGGTCATTCCTTAAAATGCTTTTCTTTCCTCTTCCACATTTAGAGTCTGCACTTTATTCCCTAACTTATTTTTCCCCCGAATGATGTTTTTTCAGACTTTTTAAAAGCTTACTTTTCCCTGGTGTCCTGGAACCTGCCATTTGTTTGTGGTTACGTTAATTTTTAGAAAGGTCAAATTAGATGTCAGGGTTGGATAAATGTTCGTGTGTGTGTGTGTGTGTGTGTGTGTGTGTGTGTGTGTGATGTTTTAAATGGGATTCTCTCCCTCAAGATTCCTTGGAGAAGCTCTCTCCTTCTCTAGGTGCATGTGTGAATGTATTTCAAACTGACCACCAAAGTGTGAGGTGGACAGAAATTTTAACGGCTTCCATCAACAAGGTTTAATTGGAAGTATACCCTCTGGTACACATTTCTAAGATTTTTCTCAATTTCTGAATGCTGTCCTTTTTTTAAGTTTATTTTGAGAGGGAGGGAGAGACAGTGGGCACTTGCGAGTGGGGGGGGGGAGAGGGGGAGAGAGAGGGAGGGGGGGGAGAGAGAGAGAGAGAGAGAGAGAGAGAGAGAGAGGAGAGAGACAATCACAAGCAGTCTCCATGCTGTCAGCACAGAGCCCGAGGCAGGGCTCGATCTCACAACCGCGAGATCACGACCTGAGCCGAAGCCAAAAGTCGGTGGCTTCACTGACTGAGCCACCCAGGTGGCCCCTGAAGCCATCCTCTGGCAGAGCAGAGGAGGTTTACTGCTTCAAGCATCTTTAATATTTCCCTTCCTATGTTCTCAAACTGTCCATAGAGCCTCATCATTTAGAGAGAATTACTTTTCCTCCTTCTCATCTGTTAAGAGTAATAACTTCTTCCATTTGTACAATGGTTTATGATAGACAAGATGCTTTTGCATACATGACCTCAAGTGACCCACAAATGTTTGCCAGGCCCCATACTAGGTAGTGGGGATACACTGGAAAGCAAAGTAAGTCCTGCCTTCAGGAAGCTTATCATCTGCCAGGGAAGCAAAGATGTGATATAAAAATTAACACCAAGAAATGCAAATGTGGTAAGTGCCGCCAAGAAAAGCATGTGGACCTCCAGTGAAGACAGTGGGATTTGACCTAGGGGGTCACGGATGGCTTCCCTGTGGAAGTGATGCTAAAACCCGAAGGATAAGTGGGAGGAGTGAACCCAGAAAAGAGGCAGGGAAAGACCATACAAAGTAGAAGCAGCACGTGCAAAGGCACCGTGGCAGGAGGGAATATGACCTATGCAACAAACTAAAAACATGTCAGAGTGGGCAGGACGCAGAGGGGTGGGGGGCACTCGGAGATGAGACTGAGGGAGCAGACAAGACTCAGTTCATACGGGCTCCTGGTGGCCAAGGTGAGGATTCGTGTCTTGTTCTCAGAGCAATGGAAAGGCGCTGAAGGACTTTAAACCAAGGGTGATGTGTTCACATTTTGGCAAGACTGTTCTGGCTGTTGAGTGGAAAATGGATTACGGAGGAACAGAGTGGAGTGGGGGTTCCAGTTTGGGATTTCTACCCTCCATCTCAAACACTGTTCTGAAGGTCTGAGCAATTCAATAAAACAAAAATCCAAAGTCAGATGTATAATCAAGGAAATGGAAACTATAGACTTATGTCATACACACACAAATATAATGGAATTCAGGGTTTGCAAAAGGAGGAAGATTCAACATGATGATACAAATCAGTTTCCCCAGGGCTCGACAAACTTCTTCTGTGAAGGGGCAGATGGTAAATATTGCCAGCTTTGAAGGCTATAGGATCCCTGCTGCAGCTACTCAACTCCGCCACTGCGGCAAGAGAGCAGCCACGGACAAAACGTAAATGAATGGACGTGGCCGGGTGACCATGCAACTTGATTTTCAAAACCATGGGGCGGTTGCCCATGGGCAGTAGTTGGCCCGGCTCTATACCCCCGAGGAAGGGATATGAGTATTTGAGAAGAGAGACGCTAGCTTGGCTGAGGCTGGTGGTAGTGGTGATGAGATACAGACATATGTGAGGAGTATCTGGAAGGGAGCATCAGTGGGCCTTGTGTCTGGATTGGAAATTGAGGGTGAGCCAGTGGAAGGCACAGCCTCAATTTCAACGAGGCAAGAGAGGCTCAGAGGTAGTAAGCGGCCAAGTGTGGGCTAGAACCCAGTTCATCACACCTGACTTTTGTGGTCACATACAATTTGTACAGGGTTAACGTCAATCCCCAGCTCTCCCCCTCACATCAGTCCCTGTGAGACAACGTGGAAATGAGTCAGGTGTCAACAATAACAAAAAACAACATAGTAGACGGTCAAGGCCTCACTGGGGGCTGGGGCACAGAACGAAGAAACCAGAGTGGGTAGGATTAACCAGAGACCTGCTTTAAAAAAGATGAGCTTGAGGCGCCTGGGTGGCTCAGTCTGTTAAGTATCCGATTTGGGCTCAGGTCATGATCTCATGGTGTGAGTTCGAGCCCCACACTGGGCTCTGTGATGATGGTACAGAGCCTGTTTGGGATTCTCTTTCTCTCTCCCTCTCTCTCTCTGCCCCTTCCCCGCTCACTCAAAATAAATAAATAAACTTTTAAAAAACTACAAATAGGGGCACCTGGATGGCGCAGTCGGTTAAGCGTCCGACTTCAGCCAGGTCACGATCTTGCGGTCCGTGAGTTCGAGCCCCGCGTCAGGCTCTGGGCTGATGGCTCGGAGCCTGGAGCCTGTTTCTGATTCTGTGTCTCCCTCTCTCTCTGCCCCTCCCCCGTTCATGCTCTGTCTTTCTCTGTCCCAAAAATAAATAAACGTTGAAAAAAAAATTTTTTTTTTAAAAATTAAAAAAAAAAATAAATAAATAACTACAAATAAAAAGACGAGCTTACAGTCAAGTGTCCGGTGAGGATGAGGAGGGGCAAAGGCAGGAGGAAGAAGGGTAAACCCAAATGTGAGGGACAGACGTGTGACCCAACACTTCCTAATGCCACCAGGGAAGGCACAGAGACTGATGTGGGAAGAGCAGGAAACCAGTGCTGGCTCTCGGAGCCATAGGTACACAGGCCCTTCTTTTCTGCTCTTGCCTTCCAGTCTCGTCCCCCCCCCAGCATCTTAAAATTCTATCCTTGGACCTGTCCTCAGGGGTTACACAAACCCAGGAGGTCTCTGGAGAAGTAGAGTAAGAATTTCATCTTGGCCTCGTGTCTCAGAATCTCTGGTAATATTTTTATTTAGAGACCCCACTTGTTCCATGGAGGCCAAGAGGTAATTAACAACCAAAAGCACAGATAACAAAATGGCACTCTGTGTTCCCCTCCTCCCACAAAGAAAAGTAGCTTCAAGGAGAATATATGAATCAGAGAAGGAGGCCAACCAAGGAGGGGAACTAGGAAACAGATAGGTCCTAAGGCCTTCCTATTTGTATTATTAAACCACAAATGTGGCTCTTTGGTGCCCAGATAGAAAAATCAATCATATTCTATTCTGAACTCTTATCCATGAAGTAAAGAAAACAAAAGAATCCTTCAAGGTTGGGGCATCTGGCTGGCTCAGCCAGCAGAGCGTGTGGCCCTTGATCTTGGGGTTGTAAGTTCAAGCCACACATTGGGTGCAGAGATTACTGAAAAATAAAATCTTAAAAAAAAATCCTTTGGGGTGCCTGGGTGGCTCAGTCGGTTGAGCATCTGACTTCGGCTCAGATCGTGATCTCACAGTTCATGAGTTGAGCCCTGAGTCGGGCTCTATGCTGACACCTCAGAGCCTGGAGCCTGCTTCAGATTCTGTGTCTCCCTCCTTCTCTATCCTCCCCTGCTCATGCTCCGTTTCTCTCTCTCTCTCTCTCTCTCTCTCTCGCTCGCTCTCTCTCTTTCAAGTATAAATAAACATTTAAAACACATTTTTTTTCAAAAAAAAAAAACCTTCAAGGAAGCAAAGTTTTTCATAAGCTAGTCAATGGGACCCACATAGGGGCTGGCCATACTTGGTCTCTCCACTTTCTTCTAGCCACTCTTGAATGTGTTTTAGTCAGGCTTTTGGGCTGCTTTTATCAAGGTTACCCATGACTTCTACCTGCCAAACCCAGCCTTCACTTCTCAGTCTTCCACATGTCCTTTCAGCAGCCTTGAATGGCTGACCACATCGTCCGCAGGAAGTTGTGGCTTCCAATTAACACTCTTCAAAATGTAGGCCAGTCTGTCTGCACAGGGAAATGATAAAGGGGTATGTTCTGTGAAGGCAAAAAGCATCTGCAGTCAACTCCTACGCATGGATAAATGGTGCTATGAAACGTGCTCATAGTCCTAAGAACACTGTTTTGAGGACACAAGGATGGGAGTGACTGATTCTATCATCTTTTTTTTCATTTTTTGAAGTTTTTTAATTTTATTTTTGAGAAAAAGAGGGTGAGCAAGGGAGGGGCAGAGAGAAAGGGAGACAGAGAATCCCAAGCAGGCTCTACACTGTCAGTGTAGAGCCCAACGTGAGGCTCGAACTCACGAACTGTGAGATCATGACTGAGCTGAAATCAAGAGTCGGAAGCTTAACCAACTGAACCACCCGGGCGCCCCTGATTCTATCTTTTGTGTGTTTTATGGAAGGCAGAGAAACATGTTCTATATCAGAGGGACTGAAGATGATGGCGACCTAGAAGGGACTTTTAAAGCTTGCCTCTACAGAGTAGGACTCCTCTCCTACCCGAAGAGTTCTGTTGTTTTTTAAAAGGAAAGATTTTTTTAATGTTTACTATTATTATTAAATGTTACTTATCATTATTATCTATTTTTGAGAGAGAGAGAGACAGGGCATGAGCAGGGGAGGGGCAGAGAGAGAGGGAGACACAGAATCCCAAGCAGGCTCTACCCGGTCAGCACAGAGCCCAATGCGGGGCTCGAACCCATGAACCAAGAGATCATGACCTGAGCTGAAGCCGGAAGCTCGAGGACTGAAGCACCCAGGCGCCCCAAAAGTTCTTTGTTTTTAACTGCCCTCTAAAAGACAACCTCTCAAGGCTTCCTTTGTAAGGCAACGCAACCCACTAAAGAACATGAATTTCAAATACCAGGGTCATTAACGGAGAAGTGTGTCAGCTTCAATGGGGAGTAGGGCCACCACAGGCATGGATGGCTGGGAAGGGCCCAATGGGGTCAAGGCCCGGACAACACAGGAGCACTGAGGTAGAAAGCTGCCCGTTAGCTTGGAGAGGGCTTCTCCCAGGGAGGGCGAAAGCAGAGGGGCGGGGAAAGGGAAGAGACCCCAGGGAGGAGCTTTAGCCACAGCACAGGTCTGCTGGACCGGGCCTCAGCAACTGGAGGTCAGTGCCGTTCCAATCAGCTCTCGGACATCCAGGAAAACCTCCCATTTCAAACTGGCCTTCTCGTTTTATTTTATTTCCTCCCTCATCGGGATGTTCTCTTAAAGCATCAACACTACCTGCTCCTTTTGCTTATGTTGCCTTCAAAGGACTACTTGGCTCCTCCAGAAGCGGAGTTATTTTTACAGACTGGGTGGTGTAAGGCAGGGTGGGGAAAGCCCGAGATGGCGGAAACTCCTCTCTCACCGGAGAACTTGGCCGAGGCACCGCGCCCTGGCCTCACACCAGAGCAGGGCCATCCATTTTCTTCTTTTTTTAGTACTAGCCTCTGTGACCCACCCAGTGCTGTGATTTGTCAGTGTGTTTTTCCGGGAGGGCTGGCAAACGACTTGTCAGGTTCAACGGTTTGCACCGACGGCCCCAGTGGAGTCCTCTGAAGACTGCAAAACTGGACGCACAGACAGCCCGTAAAAATCCTACCTCCCACAAGCGTCTGGACGCTGCCTTTTCCCAAATGACCCTCCAGCACTGATGCAGTATGGGTGGCTTCACAATATTTTTTTTTAATGATTTTTCCAAAACTGAGGTGTTCCAAGTGATGTGGGAGTACTATTTTTTTTTCCCTTGCGGGAAGCGTCTAAACTCCCCAGAGATTTTGGGAAAATGGGAGCGTAACTCATGAATGAACTGACTCTCAAAGCTCATCACCTGCCACCAAACCCCAAAGTCTCCGTGAACCATGAGATGCACGGGGCCTGCCTGTTAAGAAGCCCGTAAGTCACTTTAATACACTGCAGGGAAAGCGGTGTGATAATATATGTGCCATCTAGTTTGACCTTGAACTGTTACGAGGGGTCAGCAAACTTGACTGCAGAAAGGCTACTCTCCAGAGGCAGCTCCCCCGTGTCCTTCTGCCATGCAGATGTTGACCATTAATCCACACTTTGCTAGTCAGCATGTGGAATGCCAGAAACATTCTACTGATAAGAGTAGTGACTCAACAGGAGCGATGAAGAGGATGTGGAGGAAAAAAGCAGAAGTTATTTCTCTCATCTGAAGTCACATAGGTTAGTCTCGGGGATGCATGGAGAATTCTACAGTAAAAAAAAAAAAGTGCAGGGTAAATATGAAACAAATATTTCAGTCAGTCTCCCAGGTTCATCTCTGAAAGGGTCAAGTTGAAAAGACACGGACCAGAATGGGAAGGTCATCTCACAGTTGTTGGAACACACAAAGGTGTAAATACAGACAAAATATGTAAGGGGCACCTGGGCGGCTCCATCGGTTGAACGTCCGACTTCGGCTCAGGTCATGATCTCACAGTTCGGGACTTCGAGCCCCGCGTCGGGCTCGCTGCTGTCAGCCCAGAGCGATGAAACAGGGATGATCCCTGTTTCAGGGATGTTTGCCCTTTACGGTTCTTGTGTGCAGGGGTGAGTAAGTGCGGGAAGGGTGCCCAGGGTGGAGTCTGGCTCCCGGCACCGGCTCGCGAGTGCCACTTCGTAGTGCTCTCACCAGCTTTCGGGGCTGAAGCGCAGCAGGCAGGCCGCTCGGCTGCCTCACGCACCCGGGGTCGTGGGTAAAACTGAACGGGCTCCTCCGAAGACACCTGCTCTCTGTCCTCCCCGGCGGCCCCACCTCGTGCAGCCCCCTGCGGCCCCCCTTCCCTGTGCTCTGCTCCTCATCCCCACCCCGTCACAATCGCCCCCCCAGGACATAGCCAGTGTGGGCTCCCGACCCCTGAGTGTGAAGGCTTAGTGAGCTTTCTGTCTCAAGGCACCGGCCGGTGGGAGGGTCGGATCACTGAATCATTGACTTTGACATTCGTTAGAGGCACGTGGAGACCGGAAGAGAAAGTATATTCGAGGGGCCGTGAGGGGCCAGGCCTACGTTTGAGGATTGGTCGGCTGGCAGCCCACGGCGCCACACTAGGAACACACCAGGGAGCAGGACGGATACAACTGCGCCCTTCTGGAACTCACGTGCCAAAGGGGCACTCAAGCAAATAGAAACGTAAATGGACAAACACAGGCAACCGTCTCAAGTGTGAAAGAGGGCCGTGAAGGGAACACACGAGGAGATGGATGACATTCCTAGAGGAGACGACACAGAGAGAGTGCAGCTTGCTCCGTATTATAAGGAAAGTCAGCAGAGAGAAACTGAGTCACGGCGTGACCATTGCTGTTTAGACGTTCAGGTTGGCAGGAGTCGGGCAACACTTGGCCGATACGCCAGGAGACCCTAAACTCCACACGAGGGAACATTCCTTTTCACTCAGCTTTTTCACTCCTTTTCTCTCAGACAAGTTTCATATGAGAATACGGACACAAGTCCAAAGGAACCCAAATCATAATATTTAGAGAACAGGGTAAGTCTTCATCCGCTTCTGAGCTGTTTAGCTGAAGTTACAGGAGTAGACTAGAAAATGCACTCCCTCCAGAGCTGGTGGAAACTTGCCTTCTTACTACACCTCAAGATGCCAACTCGGAGGTGGGGGGGGGGGACTCGAGTTGAATTATATTTGTTTTGTTGCGGTTTTCTGGAATCTCTAAAATTTTAACAATAAAGATATATTATTTTTTAAAACAAAAAAAAAAATCTCACGAGCAGCATATTTTGGGGTTTTTTCTATCCCAGCAATAGCAAAACAAAACTACACTAAAAACACTGTTAGCTGCTCAATAAAATCTGTACGCTATTAGTAATAAGTAGCAAGCAGAAAATCAAAGCTGGGAAGTGGATATGAAGTGTGTGTTGGCCGGGGAAGGGGGTTTCGGGGGAGATTTTTGAGAGGCGGCCTGCGAAAGATGCCTGGAGGCCCCCTGGGGGATGAGAGCTGGGGATGAGCGCCACAGGGAAAAGACACAGCGCTCTGGAAGAAGGATCCCTGATCACCCACTTAACCAGACAGGAAAGATTACTCCTGATGCGAATCAGTCTGGACTTGATGGAACCAAGCAACAAGTCAGAGGAAAATTAAGTGATGCGTTGGCATGGCATTCGGATAAATGACAGCCAAAGTCTAGTAACTGCAGGCTATGATCAGGCAGGATTTGAAGTGCTTTATTTGTACTAATTCAATCCTGGGGCGCCTGGGTGGCTCAGTCGGTTGGGTGTCCAACTCTTGATTTCGATTCAGGTCATGATCTCATGGTTCATGAGACTGAGCCCCAAGTCGGGCTCTGTGGTGACAGCATGGAGCCTGCTTCAGATTCTCTCTCTCCCTCTCTCTCTCTGCCCCTCCCCCATGGGCACACATACGCATACTCTCTCTCTCTCTCTCAAAATAAACTTTAAAAAAAAGGAAATAGAGAAAGAATGAAAAAATGACATCTGAAAACCTAGGGGAAGAAAAACTACTGCAAAGGAACTCAAACTCAACTTTGTGATTCCTTGTAGCCAAAAGACAATAGGATTACTACCCATTTCTGGAAGTTTCACCATTTCACTTTTACGTAATGCTAATTGCTTCTCCCACTTTCAGCTTTACACCATTTTGGTTTATAAAAAGTTTCATAAGAATGCTCTACTTTTGGACAGCACGGGAAACCTGTATTTCCAAAACCAATTTTATGGGTTGTGAACATTTGGAAGAACTAAAGCCGTACAAAACAATCTCCAAAATAGCTGGTTAAAATCTAAATGAATTATTGGCTTGATTTAGGTTTAGTTAAGAGAATAACTTGAGGTTTGTTGCAAGCTTCATTAACTCTGAGTGAGTGAGTGTGTGTGCATGTGCGTGTGTGTGCGTGTGCATGTTTAAGCCCTCCTCTCGCCCCACCCTGGCAAACGGGGGCGGGTTCAGTTGTTCAATGGGAGTGGTCTAGGGAACAGTAAGGAATCATTTGGGTGGACTGTGTGGGGAAACACATATATTTGTCCCTGGCTTGGTTCAGGCCTTGGCAAGTCGTATTGTCACTTGTTCTACTTTTTCTTCAGAGTTCAATTCAAGCTCATGGTTAAAGCTAACGGCAAAATATTGCTTAACTGAATAGGCACATTGCCGCAGAGAGAAGGGTTCTTTGCTTAAGGTGCCAAGCTCTATTACAGCACATTTGACAAGCTACCTGATGTTCGCTGGAAGAAAATACCGCTTCACGGCTACAAAAGCAAGTGCACATATCTAATGCACAGCTCACAACCTAAACAATATTCAGCTTTCCAGACACAGTGCTTAGCAAAAGTCTGGCTTAGCTTTGTTGTTAGGCGTGTGAGTAATAATTTCACTGGGTCCTTAACTTCTTGAGGAAACGAATTTCCACTTACTGATTGATTTAATATGGTAACCGTAAAAAGAGCTGGACCCAGAGTCAGAAGACACGTCTAAAGGACTGAAGGAATGAAGGAAAAGGAAGAGAACGGAAAAGAAAAGAAGGTGAAGGTGAAGAAAGGAGAAATGAAGAAGGGAAAGAACAAGGAATGAAGTCCTGGCTCACGACAGGGAGGACCTCCGAAAACATGATGCTAAGCAAAAGAAACCAGACCCAGAAGGCCATATACCGTATGGTTCCAGTTATAGGAAATGTCCGGAGTAGGGGAATCCCTAGAGACAGAAAGTAGATGAATGGTTGCCAGGGGCTGAGGGCGGAAGGGAGAAATGGAGACTGACTGCTAATGAGTCGGTAATGAAAAATGTTCTGGAATTAGATGGTGGTGCTAGTTACACAATCTTGTGAATATGCTAAAAAACAAAAACAAAAACAAAAAAAAAACCATGAATTGCAGAGCACCTGGCTGGCTCAGTCGGAAGAGCACGCAACTCTTGATCTCAGGGGTTGTGAGTTCAGGCCACCCATTGGGTGTCGAGATTACTTAAAGAAAGAAATAAAACTAAAACACACATACACACACACACACACATTGAATTGCACACTCTAAAACGGTGAATTTTATGCTCTGTGAGTTATTTCTCAACCAAAAAGGGGGGAGACAAAAAGAAAAAGTTAAAAAAAAAAAAAAAGACCTGAGCTGTGAGCAAGGCATCTAATTTCGCTACTACACTTCCTCATCTGAGAAATGGGGTGATATTAACCCACCTCCCAAGTGGTCGCAAGGTGAGGGTGAGATTATCTACGTGAAAGTAATCTTGGAAAAAATGTACAGTGCTACAATTCAAGACAATTTCACTCAAAGCTCAATGAGGTTCTTCACGGAAATTTATGGTAATTCTAAAGTGTGTATGTGAAAGCAAGTGGCTGAGACAACTTGACAAAGAAAAACAAGAAAGAAAGGCTTCACCTACCGGACACCAAGACTCATTAGAAAGCTACAGCAATGGGCGCCTGGGTGGCTCAGTCGGTTGAGCATCTGACTTTGGCTCAGGTCACAATCTCACGGTTCATGAGTTCGAAACCCACATCGGACTCTGTGCCCACAGCTCTGAGCCTGGAGCCTGTTTCGGATTCTGTCTCCCTCTCTCTGCTCCTCCCTGCTCACACTCTGTCTCTCTCCCTCCCTCTCTCCCACTCTCTCTCTCAAAGAGTAAATAAACATTAAAAAAAGAAAGAAAGAAAGCTACAGCAATGAAGGCAGTGTAGTATTCTCTCACAGTTAGACAAATACACCAGGAGGGCAAATTTGGGTGAGCCCGGAAGCAGATTCGCACACATAAGGACACTTGCTCTGTACAGCAAAGGAAGTGCAAGGGCAGAAGCAGCTCAAGAGGGCAAGGACGCTGGGACGACTGGTTTTCCACCCGCGGAAAAACAATCCAGATTCCTCTCCCTCAATTCCAATGAGACAAATTATTTCCCAAGCCAACATTTAAAAACTTTCAGGAGACAAACAAAAGAATATCTTTAGGTTTGCAGGACAGGAACACGAAAAGAGGAAATCATAAGAGAAAAAAAAAAAAAGAAATTTGACTACATTAAAAGTAAGAACTTTATCAGAAAATACCATAAAAAGTAAAAATAAATAAGTAAATAAATAAATAAATAAGCAAGCCACAGAGTGGGAGTCACTGTCTACAACACATATCACGAAAAACTAGTTTCCAGAATATATAAAGAGCATCTACAAATCAATACCAAAAAAATATTGATAACCTGCCAGAAAATAGGTAAAAAGCTGGAACTAGAATTTCACAAGATAAAACTGAAATAGCCAGTGAACGACGGTACTCAGAGAAACGCAAATCAAAACCAAAAGAGATATAATACCATGCCTACCATCTCAGCAATATCCAAAAGTCTGGCTACGCTAAGTGTTGGCAAGGATTCTGTCCCTTAGGAAAGCAATCTGGCAATATCTAGTACACTTGAAGAGGCATAAACCCTACCATCCAGCACTTCCAATTTTAGATATTTAATCCCTAGAGAAACATTCATATACCAGTACAAGTAAATACGTTCACGGCTGTTCATAGTAGCTTCGTTTTTAACAACGAAATCTGCAACAACTTAAGTGACCATCAATAGAAGCAGGTATAAATGTATGTTTACATAATGGAACGCCACAGAGCAAAGACACAGACATGACCTAGAGCTACGTGTAACGAGGACAAATGTCACCAAAAAATGTTTGAAAATGAAAACTGCAGAAGAATATGACAACAGAAAAGATAACCATCGTATAAAGTTTAAAAGCTTGCAAGGAGCATTCTCCTTTGCTTAGGAAAGTATACATATGTAGGAGGTATACATATGAGAAGATAAATACCAATTTCAAGATAGCGCTTACCTTTGTGCATTTTAAAAGCATTTAAAAAAAACCCACATTTTTTAAATGTACAGCCAGGGTTGAGGCTCTCCTGGTGACACCATTGATGGAGCAGGTCCAAAGTACATGGAATTCTCTGCACTTTCCTCAGCACAACTGAACCAGCACAGGCCCACCCACAGTGGGTCCCCATAGGAGCAAAGGCCACACAGGGGTCAGAGCCATGTGCTTGACTGATATACAGTGTTCTGATTACCTGAGCCAATCATCCACAAGCAGTTGAACCCGGCAGTAACAAGACACAAGGCTCCCTTCACCTCAGGTACCGTTTCGATCCTAGCAGGGAAGGAAGCTGAAGTATTGAAGTGGAAACACCCTAGTTAATGAAGGATTGCCATTTAGTAATAAACAGTAACGAAGATTATCAAAATCATAGTTAATATGAAAATCATCCCATACCTAATTTAATCTTTAATTCCAGTAGCGCGTAAGAAGCCTTACGAAAACATCTGTTGTCATTATACATAATTTTCCGGTAAAACGTCTGTGTTGATAGAAGGCTGGATAAACCAATGAGAAGTTGTACCTCTACCTCTCCCTTTGCACAGTCAATAGGTGCCTGGGTGACTCGGTTAAGCATCTGACTTCCCCAGCTCAGGTCATGAGTTAGAGCCCCACGTGGGGCTCCCTGCTGTCAGCGTGAGATTCTCTTCTCTCTCTCTCTTTCTCTCTCTGCCCCTGGCCTACACGCACCCTCTCTCTCAAAAATAAATAATATGCACATTTTTTTTAAAGGCCACTCATAAACCCAAGAAAGCAGGGCTACATACACAATTCTTTTATTTTAAGGGTTATTTTGCAGGAAGTGGTAAGAAAATAATTCCGAGGACTTCAACAGGCCTTGGCAAGATGAACAGACGTTGCTTGGAGCAAACCAACTTCCTTTTTAGTACCCTTTCTGTCCTCTAGGTGGGGCCCATTCCCTGGCTGTAGGTGTCCCGTGACCTCATACTCTTTGAACCCCTACCTGCTCTCAGAAGACCTCACATCAAGGCACATCAACCAAATTCTATGCCCATGTACATTTTAACAATGCTTTAAACCAAAGAAAGACTCTCTAAATGTGGAATTTCAGGATTCTGCTAGATGAATAGGAGAAAGGCAGGGGGTAGGAGGGAGCGAGGCAGTTATCACTATGGACCAGATTGTGTACCCTCAAAATTCTTACGTTGATGCCCTAACCCTCAGGGTGACTGTATCTGGAGATAGGGTCTTTACAAGGTAATCAGGTTAAATGAAGTCATAAGGGTGGGGCCCTAATCCAGTTGGACTGTGGCTTTATAAGAGAAAGATCTCTCTTTCTCTCTCAAACTCCATCTCCCCCACCCCACCACCATTTGAGGATACCGCAAGAAGGTGGCAGTCTGCAAGCCAGGAAGAGAGCCTAAAGTCACAGGGAACAAGTCATGTGGCCATACATCCTTGATGTTTTTACAGATGTTTACATTGAAGCTAGCCCTGTTGATGTACCGTGTACCCTTAAAATACCAAGTCTAAAGGACCAAGGGACTCTGATTAGGAACCCCAAGAGGTCCAAACAAAGATATGGGTGTTCAGTCTGGTAGGCAACGCACTCTGGCAGAGGAACAGCGAGACCGAGAAATCCAGTCCAGAGTGGCGGGTCAGGCTACCCTCCCGAACATCCCTGCATGGTGGGAGTTCCAAACACGCAAGGAGCCACAGAAAGGAAAATTCTGCATCCAAGGTCTTGAGGGGAGAAGGCTGGGTCATAACACACTTGTGAACGTACAGAAGGATTAAGAATCCCGATGTCGGTGCAGGCAGTCTTTAAATGTACTGAGAGGCTTGGATTATGCCCCGGTTCAGATCCACTTCCAGTCTCGGGAAGGTGGCAGGAGGAGGAGTTCAAGCTGAAGATGTGGCTAGGAGGGGCACTGATCCTTGATGCAAAGCTTGGAAAACAGGCGTGGGTACATCCTCGAAATTTCACATCAGAGGCCTTCACAGTAAGATGAAGGTCCAAGAAAGAGCTCCTTGTCCCAAGGGGCTGGACAGAGAGCCCAAAATACAGAATGGCAGGGAGAGGAACACAGAGTAGGATGTGGCCAGGGTGAAGTTCGTGGGGGGCACAAGATGCGGTCAAGAGCTCTGAGGCAGAACTCACAAACACCCCACCGGGCAGGGGCCAGAAAGACCAGAATCGGCTCTGCTGAGGGGCCCGCGATATCGCCTCTGCTGACACGGTCCCCAAACGGCCCAAGAACACAAAAGCATTCTCTCCGTGACTGGACATACTTCCAGCCATCTAAAAGGTTTGTGTCATGCCAACACAATAGCCAGACACTGGTGAAACCCCCCCAAAACAAACCTCACGGGGCTCCTATGTGGTTTTCTTGTAACGGAATTTTATTAAACAAAAGTAATTCCCGACTGCTGGCCTTGAAGACCCCGAACATAGTTTGGGTTCCTCCCAAAGGTGACTCTGAGGAAGGATTCGAGAGCAAGTAGCTAACTTAGAATGTGATCCCCGGGAACAGGAGAATGCGGAGGTGAGGGGGAAGCAGCAACAGCTAATACAGGTGCGTTATCCAGCCAGTTACCACTGGGGGCGACTGAAGTTCAGTCCCAGGGAACTCGGTGCATGTGCAGGGGGGCACTGGAGAATGCCAGTCTGTCTCGTTACCCCACCCGTGGGCAAAGGACCACCGTTCCCTTGCACTCCCGACCCGCCCCCCGAACGAGCAGAGCGGGCTCTCGGGCAGCAAAATGCAGCCGGTAGGGGGCTGCTGGGTACTGAGGTGGTCGGGGGGCCAGGGACGTTGAGATGAACACCAGGTCTCTCTGGCATGAATGAGGAAGTATGAAATGTTGAATCCAGGAGAGAAGAGGGTTGTTTCATGCACGCCCTGCCTCACTCCTTTCTTCAGGTCAGTACCTGCGGGTGTGTGTGTGTGTGTGTGTGTGTGTGTGTGCGCGCGCGCGCGCGCGCATTTTGGTTTGGCACGCATTTGAGTGCAGCAGTTTTTCTTCAGGTGTTTGGAATGTTTGAGGAGAGACTAGGTGAAGGAGGTTGAAAGGAGTTTCTTCTTGAAGGTGACAGAAACATTCAAAGAGTACTGGCTTTGTGAGCCACTCTAAGGCAGACTGCACAACACCTGCTTCTTCGGCCAGCACTGGGAGGACCAGCACAGAGAGAGCGATGTTTGTCATCCTGGAAATGGGCAATGGACAAAGGTTCCACATAATCCCCAGCTGTGCTCTAAAGCCTTGCTATTCAAAGTGTGGTCCCCTGAAATCTCCAGCCCCGGAGCTACAGAATCCGCACCTCCAGTTTAACAAGATCCCCGGGAGATTGGCTTGGACAATTGAAAAGCACTGCCGGAGATAGTAGTATTCACTCGTGGTTCTCTGTATAGAGTTCGTTCTGCGACTGTGTCTCCCACCAAAACCAAATGGAAGGTATTTGCTTGATTTCAGCCTATATTCACTCTATCCAGTTTGTGGAATAAACTTCAGATTTGCTGAATGGAGTAAATTGACGCAACTTGGGACAATGAAAGAAACTAGTGTCAACCTGCCAACCTGGGTGTAATCACAAAATAAAGTATGCTTTAGTTTTTCAAAACGTTCGATTACTTCTTTCTTCCCTTCCTTCCTTTTTTTTTCTTGGCAAAATTAGGAACCAGTGCTTAAGAAGCCGGTACCATTCCAAGTCTATTCAGGTAGGTAAACCTTTGCCTCAACATCTGCAAAACACATTCAACAGTTTCAGGAGTGTTTTTCATTTCAAAATAATTACGTGTGTGTGTGTGTGTGTGTGTGTGTGTGTGTGTGTGTGTTGCAGGAAAAGAAAAAGACCAAAATTCTTAAGATATTCTTTAAATGACATTGGATATAGGTAGTTGGTAAAGGAATAAATGAGCACAGAAACAGACTTAGGAAAAAATTAAGGTAAAAATACAACAGATGCCAAAAGTGAATTCAAGTTATGAATAAAAAGCATCAGTATTATATATGGATACAGACGTGTGAGTATGTCCAAAGGTGACTACTAATCCTAATTGCTTTCAGAGGAGAAAATAATTGACAACTGTGCAAATGATTAGAAATAGCTGCCCCTTGAACAATGCGGGGGTTAGGGGTATTTGGCCCTACCCCTCCCCCAGCACAGTTGAAAATCTGCATGTAATTTTTGACTCCCCCAAAACTTAACTACTAATAGTCCACTGCTGACCTGAACCTTTACCGATAACATAAACAGTTGATTCACACATATTTTGTATGTTGTACGTATTATATACTGCATTCTTACATTAAGTAAGCTAGGGAAAAAAATGTTAAGAAAATCATAAGGAAGATCACATTTATAGTACTGTATTAAAGGAAATCCGCGTATAAGTGGACCCGTGCCGGTCAAAAACCTGCGTTGTCAATGCTCACCTATATATTTAAAGCATTCCTTTAGGTACTGAAGGGAAGCAGAATAGTGATGAGGGAACATAAGGTGGCTGAGGGCAAAACACGAGCTAGCACACCACCCCCCTCCACGTGAGATATGTGTGATATTCCTACCACACTCCTGACTGTCCAAGAACAAAGGAAAGGACAGAAAACAAATGGTTAACTGATAGAGATCACAGTCCTGCAGGACGTGGGTCTCCATCAGTTTACAAACATCTTAGTAAATTATAAGAAAAAGGCAATTTTATCTACAGCCTCATCTCCAGAAACCTGTAGAGGCAGTTTCCTGGAGCCCCAACATCACCCCTCCTCCATGGTGATGTGGGGAACAAAGGCAGGAAGGAAATGGCAGGTAAAATTAAATTTCCTTGTAACCTGCAGCCCACTGACAGATACTTGAGGCAGGCAGAGCAGAACACTTCGCCAGGAACTGCCTACTGTCTTAATGTTAATGTTTTGCTAGAGGGAAAAACCACCTCAACTAGGCCTCCAGTATCCTGTGAGTCTTCTTTAGCATAGGAAAATCTCTTTGGAAACTCTTGACTTTACCTTCCTCCCCCCACCCCCAAGTATATAATCAGTCTCTCTTCAGGGTCTCGGGGCAGCTCTTCATGCCCACGGGTCTGTCCCCGTGCTTTAATAAAATCACCTTTTTGCACCAAAGACGTCTTCAACAATTATTTCTTGGCCATCAGCTCCAAACCCCACGAACCCCCCACCATCACCCCAAAGCCTCATCAACAGGACACCCAAAATATGCCTGTTTGGCATAAGGATTATCTTGAGGCTGATTATTTTTAAGAAACCACAGACACAGGAGGAGCTCTGAAAACCCAGTAGAAGCTACCCTTTTATAAGACACATTTACATTTATAAGGGCAATATCAATTTCCAAGGGTGTCTCCCTTCGTGTACCAGGAGGATACCCCAATCTCTAGAAGCTCTTATTGAGAAGAAAAGCTAGCAAAAAGAAGATAAAAGGGGCCAGCCATTTGTCCCAGGCTGGATACTCCCCTTGCATACTTTTGGCTTCTGTAATCTTGCTTGCCTCCTGTCCAACTGCCCCTCCCCTTTTTCTTTGGTCTCTCAACCCCCTACCATCCCAGCCATAAAAGGAGGCCAATGCCAAGGTTCGGGGCTCAGCCTTTGGAGGTGACCCCACTGGGCCAGCACTGATGCGAAATAAACTGTGTTTTCTGATTCGCTGAGTACTTGTCGCTTGTCTCTTCCTGGGCGCCAGCTATTTGCTGTAACATTATCAATGCAGAAGGTAAGGACTTAGGTCTGCATAACAACCTTACCCTCCTCTACTGTGGTTTTCCTGGTAGCGTCCCATGACTGGCTTCCCACCATCCCAACATCTTCCTTTGTCGTTCACTGGAGATGGTATTTAAGGGGCATCTTGCACAATTTGGGGGAGTCGCTCAGTTTTCCTGGGTCTTCCCCATGCATGCGGGAGGTACACATGTTATTAGATTCATTTTTCTTCTGTTTATCTGTCTTTTATTCTGGTGGGGGGGCAGTTCTCAGCCAAGAACTTGAAAGGTAAATGGGAAAGTATTTTCCTCCCCTACAGTATTTACTGGGTAGTAATGCATACACGTGTTCATCAAAAGATATGTCCAAGGGTGTTCCCTACAGCACTATTTATTAAAGCAAAAAAACCGTAAACAAGCCAATGGCCCAACGACAGCAGAAAGGATAAACTACCACAGTCCTATAATAGAATACGGCGACCAGGACTGCACACACAGTAAAAATGAATATCACAAACGGTACCGAGTGGAAGAAGTCAGAAGTCCTGTGTGGAACCATATATACAAAATTCAAGAACAGGCAAAATGAAGCTCTGACATGTGACTCAGACTAGGAGTTACTCTGGGGAGGCAGTGACCAAAAGGAGACACGAAGGGGGCTTGCGGTTGCTGCCCGTGTTCTGATTCTTCATATGGCGGCTGGTAACAGGCGTGTGCGGTTTGTGAAAAGTCACCGAGCCGTCCAATTATGGTATGTATAACATGTACTTCGAGAAACAGTTTAACTTAAAAAATACAGGTATATACATTTAGCCCACTTCCACAGATGAGTCAAATATCCATGAAATGCCACCAGACACACTTGCCTACTTTCACTACAGATGGATGCTGACGAGCCAAAGAAAATGACTAACATTGATGCACAGGTGATAAACCTCACAAGAGGGAACAGTGGTACACAGCTCTGGACTCCTGTGCGAACAATGAATACAATGAGCACTTGATTCAACGAAAAGATATAAATCCTACTGGGTCAAGGGTAATGGTTTCTCCAAATACCCTAAAACATGTGACGCATTCGATCAAAAAGTTAATCATCTGTATAACAAAACCACTAGCTGAGTTCATTTGTACTGATTTTTCCTGGAAGCTTTAGTACCATATAGAATCCACTACAAAAGTTTACCAAAAACCCACAGCTAACCTCCAAATAATACCTGAAAGGGAAGACTTTTAGCATACATCCTCCCAATCTTTCTCTCCCTCTTTTGACATATTCCATTCATATATAGAGGGTTTGCGTGTTTCCGTAGTGCGGGTGGTTATCACGTTCGCCTAACATAAACAGTCAGAGGGTTTAGGAAATTCACATGTCTAAATCCCAAGGGAAACATGTTACTATTTTTAAATATCTGAGAGCCAGCCTTATAGTTAGGAGGGCCAGGAAAGTCCCCCACTGAAAAATGTGACACTTTTGACTCCTGGAATTCTAGCACTGTTTGTTTTCTTGGCAAAATGCAATTCCCCTCCATCTGGAATCTCTAATAACTGGGATCCTAACACATAAATATGCATCTGTTTATCAAATCACCATCCTTACCAGAAGCTTCTAGGATTAGTCCCAGAAAGAGATGGTCACTCATTTTAGAAAAAGAACATTTAGCGTCTTCCATGTACTGAAAACTTTGTCAGGCAATTTACATGTATCATTCATTCATCAAATGTTTATTGAATACCTATCACATACCAAATACGATTCTAGGCACTAGGGATAGTGTGGGTCCTGCTCACATTCTAGCTGAAGGAGAGAAGGAGATGAAGAGGGGAACAATAAATATGCAAATAAACAAGAAAACCAATATAATGGTAAAGCGCAGTGTTGAGACTTAAAATGAGAACGATACAGAGGGTGATTCGTCGGCTATTTTAGATCAACTGATCAGAGGTGATATTTAAACTGACATATAAATGATGAGAAATCAGCCATAGAAAGATGGGGGAAGAGACAAAGAGGACATTCCAGGGAGAACAGTTAGTACAAAAGACCAAAGGGAGCTTGTCGTGCTGGAAGAATGAAAAGGAAGATGGTCAACGGGGAGAGGTGAGCAGCAGGGGACTGGCATCCAATTAATGCTTCTAAAAAGACGCTCCAACCGACACAGGTGGAGGAGTGAAGAAGGGAGTGGGAGCACCTGGACATACTCGGGGAGCCAAACCGACAAGACTTGCCGACGGGGTGGCTGCGGGGCAGGAGACTCAGAGGCCCGGGGCTTGGACAACCGGGTGGGTGGTGGTGCCACACGCAGAGATGGGTCTCGCGGGGAGAGGATCAGGTTTGGCATAGCAGCGGCAAGGAATCAGATGTCACTCTGCAAACACCGGGTGTGAGACGCCCATTAGACATCCATGTGGATTAGCAAGTCTTTTGTCTCCAGATTTTTCATTTTGATATTTAAAAAGCACACAATGTTTAAGAGCCTGATTTTTTCTGTGCCTTCTTCCCCATTTTATTTTTCTACAGCTCCCATTTCTGAGCCTTTTAATGTTTCAAGTTTCCCCCCAAACTTTCAGCATTCTTAGAATTGGTCAATTTATCAACATTGTTTCCGGGTAGTTCTCGATGATATTTTTGAGCCAGTGTAAAGATCTCAAAGATATTTTTTGAGACCATGAGATGGACTCTACATTTTAATCTCACAGAGGTAGTGTGGTATAAATGCCATGCTAAGGAGGCTGGAGTTTACTTTTTATAAAGCATATACTGTATTGTATACTTGAAGTTTGCTAAAAGGGTAGATCCTAACTGTTCACACACTCACACACACACACACACACACACACCAAAACAAAGGTAACTATGTGAGGGGATACATGTTAGTTAGCTTGAGTGTGGTGATGACTTCACAATGTATTCTTATAACAAAACAGCTAACTAGGGGCTCCTGGGTGGCTCATTCCTATAAGCGTCCAACTCTTGATTTTGGCTCTGGTCATGAATCCAGGGTCATGGGATTGAGCCCTGTGTCGGGCTCAGCACAGAGCGTGGAGCCTGCTTGATATATTCTCTCTCTGTCTCTCTCTCCCCCTCTGCTCCTCTTCCCTGCTCACCCTCTCTCTCTCTCTCTCTCTCTCTCTCTCTCTCAAAAAAAAAAAAAAAAAAACAGCAAATTGCACACCTTAAATATATACAAGTCCTATTTGTCAATTATACTTCAATAAAGTTGGGAAAGGGGCAGAGTAGATACAAAGTTTTTAAAAGAATGGACTAGTAAACCTTGAGGGGTACGAAAGGTCACGGCGGCAGGTACTAGCATCTAGATGAAATGTAAAGCCACGAGACTGGTGGGGTCATCTCCGGAGAGTCTGTAAGAAGAAAAGGAGTCCCAGGGCCCTGGGGGGACAGCAAACTTTGTAGGCTGTGCAGAGAAGGACGAGTCAGAAATGAAGACTTCGAATGAGTTACGAGCAAGAGTAGGAAAAGTGCAGTACAAGAGAGTGTACAACGGAAGCCACAAGGAGAAAAGCGTTCACAGAAGGAAAGAGTGACTGTGTCCAAAGCTGCTGCACAATAAGTCAGAAACGTGACAGCTGCTGTTTGGCAAGTGCTGTGTTTGGCAGTGTGGAGTTCATTGAGAACTGACCAGAGCCTCAGGACAGGACCCGGATTGGACGGGGGAAGAATGTGGGGTGATGAAGAATGTGGGGTAATTAAGTATGTGCGATCCTTTAAGAGGTTTCTCTCAGAAGAGGTGACTAGTAATGTGGGGGCGACAGGAGGGGGATGGGGAACCAGTGGAGGAGATGTTATGTCTTAGAGCATGATTGTAAGCTAATGGAAATGATCCAGAAAAGAGAGAGGGGTGCACTGAAGCAGGAAAGAAAGAGGAAACAGAATTAGGAATTACATTCTTCACAACACGAGAACAAAAATCATTAAGTACAGTAATGAATTACAAACCACGGAAAAAAGAGGAACTCATGAGTCCATCCTGATGTGGAGAACAAAGGCAAAAGAAAACCATTAAATTGCCTTGCAGCTTACAGCCCCACTGACAAGTCCTTGTGACGGGCAGAGTGACCTCCCTCTAAGAAGGCAACTGCCTCGATGCTGATACTTTGCTAAGGGCAAAAGGCAATCTTAGCTTAATGTCATCCGGGCCTCCGTGATTCTGTAAGTCTCCTTTAACATATAAAAATTCCTTTGGAAACTTCCTTTATCTCCACCCCCCAAATATATGTTAGCAATCCTCCTCCAAACATATGATCCACTGATATACATCTGAAGGGTCTCATGACTAAGGTTTTATTAGACAGAAGTAAATGACCCTTTCCTAACAATACTAGCCCCCTCAAGGTCCTGGAAACCTTGCTTCTAAAATTATTTAGAGACTTACGCTCTCCCTAACCCCCTCTCAACCCGAAGGTATATAATCAGTCACCCCTCACAACCCCAGGGCAGCTCTTTCTGCCCACGGGTCCTGTCCCCGTGCTATAATGAAATCACCTTTTTGCACCGAAGACATCTGAAGAATTCTTTCTTGGCTGTCGGCTCGAAACCCCAACGTTTCCACATCACGTACCGATAATAAAGACAGGAATGAATA
The DNA here is from genome assembly GCF_016509475.1 of Prionailurus bengalensis. Lineage (NCBI taxonomy): Eukaryota > Metazoa > Chordata > Mammalia > Carnivora > Felidae > Prionailurus > Prionailurus bengalensis. Next base: position 15,432,137 of record NC_057361.1, read on the forward strand.
AATATATAAGGAAGAAGCGTTTTTGGTGAAGGCCAACTGGTAAATGTGGAGGGAATATCAGAGCTGGAAAATCATTATCTTCAACCGTCATATTAAAGATTGAATCAGGCAAAAATCACCACTGACTGCGAAATCTAGAGAGAGATACTGATGAGAAGGAGCAGTCTATCTGTGTCTCCCCCAGAATACGCATTAGCAAGGAAGAAACCGGAAACCACACAGTGGAGATATTAGATAACACCTTGACCAGGTGACCAAAATTAACATCACCAATGAGGAAGAGAGAAACATCCAGACATGTGGGCCTCCAGATGTGATACCCTGAGAACACATCATCATCTCTGCAGTATTGTGGCCCAAAATGTATAATCTGTATCTAATTACAAGAAACATCAAACAAGCCCAAAATGATGAATATTCTCTTTAAAAGAGAGGGAGATGGTCTGTATTCATCCTAAATGCTGAAGATGAGAAGCATTTGCGACACCAAAACGTGCCTCTTTGGCATAAGGATTATTTTAAACTGATTATTTCTAAGAAGAGCAGACTACCAGTTAGAAGTTACCCTTTTGGATAAGGGAAATCTCCGTCTGTAAGGGTGTCTTCCTCTCCATACCAGGGATGACTCTAAATCTCTAGAAACTTTTATCAAGAGAGAAGCCAGGACTTAAATCTGCATCACAACCTTACCATTTACAGTGCTTAGTGTTTACAGCCAGGTAACCTCCCACAACTGCCCCCCCCCCGCCCCCCACACATACTTTCTCTTGTCTTTAGCCAGAGATGACATTTAAGGTGGTAGCTTGGGCCATTTCGGGGAGTTACTCAGTTGTCCTAGGTCTGTCCCATGTATACAGGAGGTACACGTTATTAAATTTCTTTTTCTCTTGTTAATGTCTTTTTTTTATTATTTTTTTAGGTTTATTTTTGAGAGAGACTGAGCGTGAGCAGGGGAGGGGCAGAGAGAGGGAGACACAGAATCTGAAGCAGGCTCCAGGCTCCAAGCTGTCAACACAGAGCCCGACGCAGAGCTCGAACCCATGAACCCTGAGATCATGAGCTGAGCCGAAGTCAGACGCTCAACGGACTGAGCCACCCAGGCGCCCCATTAATCTGTCTTTTATCACAAGGGGAACATTACTTTTCCTTCCCCACACTGCCAATATCATAAAAGACAAAGAAAGGATGTGGAAATGTTCCAGACTAAAGGAGGCTAAGAGACCTGACAACTAAATGCCAACAATCCTAGAGCAAATCATGGGCTGGAAGGAAAAAATGCCGTAAAGGATGCTATCAGGTCTATTGTCGAACTTGGACTACAAATAGCAGATTAGGTAAAACAAACAAACACAAACAGCAGATTAGGTAACAGCATAGCATCAATGTTAAATTTACTGAACAGTAAATTTACTGAACAGTACCGTGGTTATGTAATAGAATAAGAATATCCTTAGGAAATCCACACTGAAGTGCTTAGGAGTAAAGGTCATGATGCATGGAACCCCCTCAAATGGTTCAGACAAGTGAGGTACACGTGCAAAAGTGCAGATGACAAAGCAAATGGGGTAAAGTGTTAGCAATAGAGGAATCTGGACAAAGGTTATATGAGCATTCTCTGTACTATTTTTATTTTTGCAACTTATTTACGAAGTTTGAAATGATTGCCAAATAAAAAGCTTTTATTTATTTACTTTTTTAAGTAGGCTCGCCACCTAACGTAGGGCTTGAACCCACGACCCAAGATTTAAGAGTCGCATGTTCTACCAAACTGAGCCAGCCAGGCGCCCCTCCAAATAAAAAGCTTTTAAAAAGGAAGGGGGAAAAAAGAATATGTTCTTGAGAAGGCAAGGAGGATAAGAGGTCCAGAACCCAGAAAAGCAGCCGATCTTTGACACACTGGGATGCGTGTGACAGGCCTCAGGCACTCCTGACTGCCCAAGAACAAAGGAAAGGACAGAAAACAAATGGTTAACTGAGAGAGATCTCAGTCTCGCAGGACATGAGTCTCCATCAATTTACAAATATCTTAGTAAATTACAAGAAAAAGGCAGTCTTGTCAAGAGCCTCATCTCCAACCCTATAGACTCAGTTTCCCGGAGCCCCAACATCACCCTCCCCTCCATAGTGAAGTGGGGAACAAAGGCAAGAAGGGAATGGCAGGTAAAATTAAATTGCCCTGTAACCTGCAGCCCATTGACAAATACTTGAGGCAAATAGAGTATAACATTTCCCCAGGAACCCCCTACGGTCATTATGTTGATGCCCCACTAAAGGAAAAACAGCCTTAGCTTGACAATAGCCAGGAGCCACGGGTAACCTGGGAGTCTTCTTTAGCGTATGAAAATCCCTTTGGAAACTTACTCTTGTCTTTACCTCCCCCAACTCCACAGTACATCACCAGACACTCTTCACAACCCCAGGGCAGCTCTTCTGCCCGCGGGTCCTGTCCCCGTTTTTTTAATAAAATCACCCTTTTTGCACCAAACACATCTCAAGAATTCTTTCTTGGCTGTCAGCTCCGACCCCCCCCCCCTCACTCCAAAACCCCATCAGGGAGCACCAGGAGTATTTAGTGTCTGCACAAACGGGGGCATGTTGGGAATTTGGGTGGTGAGAATCTAAGGCTTTGATTAGATCTAAACATCTAAACAGCCCATCTAAACAGCCAGGATCAGCAGCTGATGTAGAAGGGGCAGAAAAAATAAAAGAAGGTGTCAAACAGCTGTTTTGGAGAAGAGAAAAGGAAAGCTACTACACAAGCAAGGTAGGCTTGCTAGGCAATGCGAGAGTCCACTTGAAGTTTCTCAAGGTCAAGACCTGGACCTAGATATCAGTATTTACTCTGAAAACTCCCTGAGTGATTTGAATGGGCAGCCAACTAAGGCAGGGTTTCTCAAGCTCAATACTATGGATTTTTGGGCCACATAATCCTTTGTTGGGGAGTAAGCGGGGAGGGGGTCCTGTGCATTACAGGATGTTTAGCAGCAGCGTCCCTGGCCTCTACCCACCAGATGTCAGTAGCACCCCCACCTCTGCCAGTCATGACAACCAAAAACATCTCCAGACGACAACCAAAAATGTCTCCAGACACTGCCAAATGTCCCCAGGGGGGGCAAAATCGGCCCTGGTTGAGAACCACTCTGTAAGGGAATAAAGGCCATAAACACTCCATGTTTATAAAGCTTAGGAATTGTGTAAGCTCCTTGTTACCATGCCACTGTGGGTAAGAACACAGGCTCTGAAATCAGACAGTCTGCGTTCGAACCTCAGATCCGCGACCTACCTTTCGTATGACTTTAGGTAAGTTACTTAACTGCTCTGTGCCTCAGTTTCCTCATCTGTAAAATAATAATAGCACCTGCCTCAGGAAGTTGGAAGGATTAAATGAGTGAATATATGCAAAGCAGTAAGACCAGTGCCTGCTCATTAAATATTAGCCACTAGCTACCATTATTATCACAGAATCGGAAACGTAGTAGATACCAGATGTCTTGTTGATTAATGAACTGCTTACATCAAGATATACTCCATCCTTAACCAACAGAAATTTCCACAGTAAAACGGAACAGAAAGGCAGAATACGCTGAATCTTTTATTTATTTTTTACACCCAAGTTCGTTAGCATATAGTGCCATAATGATTTCAGGAGTAGAATCCAGTGACTCACCTTGTACATATAATGCCCAGTGCTCATCCCAACAAGTGTCCTCCTTAATGCCCCTTCCCATTTAGCCCATGCCCCCACCCTCAACCCCCCAGCAACCCTCAGTTTGTTCCGTATATTTAAGAGTCTCTTATGTTTTGTCCCCCTCCCTGTCTTTATATTATTTTTGCTTCCCTTCCTTTAGGTTCATCTGTTTTCTATCTTAAACTCCACATATGAGTGAAGTCATATGATGTTTGTCTTTCTCTAATTTTGCTTAGCATAATAGAGTACATTGAATTTCTCTTAGGATTAGTGTCCTGATTCCTTCTAGATTCTAGGCACACTCATTCATCCATTTGACAAATATTCAGGGAGCACCTACTGTGTCCCACTGTTGTAGGTCCTGAGAATACAACAGTGAGCAAGATACACAAAGTCCTGGCTCTCTCTTGGAACTTATATTCTAGCAGGGAAAAGAAGACATGGAATCAGTACACAAATAATCAAATGATATAATTGCAGATAATAGTTGTTACAAAGAAAACGAACAAAAGCGGGATGAGGGGATGGGCATTCACAGTGGTTAGTAGGGAATGTTGTTTTGGAATGCCGAAACAAGGCAATAAGTTATGTGAATGTCTGATGAAACGGTCCCCTAGGCAGGCAGCGCAGCAAATGCAAAGGCTGGAAAGCAGGCACAGGTTTGGGCTGGTGTATTTGGGGAAGTGTGCGAATAGGGGGGTAGCGACCATACAGGGTCTCAAAGGCTACAGTAGAGAGGAACCAGGGTCTTATTTTCAGTGTGGTAGAGGTTTTATCAGAGGGTTCTGAGCAGTGGGTTTACAAGACTGCATGCACAGGCTATTCTATGGGGTCAAGGGTGGATGCTGGTTTAGAGGCTACACACTAATTCAAGAAAGAAACGTGGGCAGCTAAGATTATCTCAGGGTATTATAATTGAACTCACTTTGCATCATAGCAGATCTGATATAAAATGAATCTGTCCGGGACACAGTTCAGCAGTTTGGGGGGCTTAGGAACTAAATGAACTGCTTTATGAAAGAGTGGTTGAATCCATTTACAGGGTAATGATCATCATTTTTAATGAAATAGAACAGATGGAAGAACACTGAAAATATAAGAATACATTGTACAAAGGAAAAACGCATAATGCTTTGTGAGATCCTATTTCAATCATATATGCGTATGTTCACACTAGGCTGAGATATAAAATATACTTCTCACTATGGATAACAGGCAGAAACGTTTAGAAAACACTACAAAAAGCTATCTTATTTATACATAAATAGGTTATAAGCTGTCCCTTTATTTTTTCCCTTTCTTGCTGTGCCTGGCATCCCCCCAAACGAGGACATCATGAAAAGGTCCAAAGGTAGTATCTTCGTAGTCTAAATAAAACGATTGGGGTGCCTGGGTGGCGCAGTCGGTTAAGCGTCCGACTTCAGCCAGGTCACGATCTCGCGGTCCGTGAGTTCGAGCCCTGCATCAGGCTCTGGGCTGAAGGCTCGGAGCCTGGAGCCTGTTTCCGATTCTGTGTCTCCCTCTCTCTCTGCCCCTCCCCCGTTCATGCTCTGTCTCTCTCTGTCCCAAAAATAAATAAACGTTGAAAAAAAAATTAAAAAAAAAACAAAAAAAAACGATTGACTTATACTACACTATCTTCTCTTCCAGGGAGATCAAAATATGACCCTCCAAAGCTGGGAAGAGTGACTCACCTCTAAACTGTTAGACTTTTTCAATGGAAAAAAAAAAGAATCTAAGCAGAACATGAAATTTTAAAATTGAGCTTTAGACGTTTAGAAGCTAAAAATGGAAAGAAACCTCCTGAAGGTAGTAAGAATAACTACCAGAACTCTACAGCGAGCACAATACCCAGTAGTCAAGTATTAGAACCATTCCCCCCCAAATCAGATACTCCTTCATGGTGCCCTAGAGGGAAGCTTGGCCACTAAGGTAAGCAAATAAAATGAGGGAAAATATTCGGGGTTGGGGTGGGAATCCCTATATTATTTCATTTCCAGACAGTTTGACTATCTAACCTTAAAAATCCAAGAAAACTGACTGGAAAAACTTTGAACTAATAAAAGTTCAGTAACATGGCTTGAATATGATAGACCTCCAAAAAAATTAAACAGCCCTTCTCTATAAGAGTATAGTGATTATAAAATAAAATGGGAATAAATGATACAATTTCTAAGAGCAATAAAAATTACACACACAACACAATCTAGGAATTCACCTAACAAGAATGTGCAAGACCTACAGTGTGGTATAGGCACAAGGATAGACATACAGATCAACGGAACAGAACCGAGTTCAAAAATAAACCCGCACATGTACAGCCTATTAGTTTTTGTCAAAGGGGCCAAGGGGACACAAGGGGTGGGGGGAAGTACAGTCTTTTCAACAAATGGTGGGAGCGGGGTGCGCCTGGGTGGCTCAGTAGGTTAAGCGTCTGACAGTTGGTTTCGGGCTCAGGTCACGATCTCAGGGCTTGTGAGTTTAGCTCCCCCAACCCCGTCAAGCCCCTCCCCACTCCATGCATAGGGCTCCATGCTGCCAGTGCAGAGCCTGCTTGGGATTCTCTCTCTCTCCCTCTCTCTGCCCCTCTCCCACTTTCTCTTCAAAATAAAGGTAAATAAACTTTTTAAAAAAAAAAACATTAAAAGGGGTATCTGGGGGGCTCAGTCGGTTAAGCGTCCGACTTCGGCTCAGGTCATGATCTCACGGTTCGTGGGTTCGAGCCCCACATCGGGCTCCGTGCTGAGCCTGGAGCCTGCTTCAGATTCTGTGTCTCCCTCTCTCTCTGCCCCTCCCCTGCTCGCTCTGTCTCTCTCTCTCTCTCTCTCTCCAAAAATAAACATTAAAAAAATAAATAAAATAAATTAAAAAATAAAAAAACATTAAAAAAAAAACCCAAATGGTATTGGAACAACTGGATATCTACACGGACAAAAGTGAACCTTGACCCATACAAAAATTAACCGAAACGAAGTCATATATCTACATATCAATGATAAAGCTAAAATGTCTAGAAGAAAGCACGGTAGAAAACCTTGGTAAACATGAGGTAGACAAAGATTTCCCAGACAGGTTCCTAAAACTGCTATCTAATATGAAGGGAAAAAGCCTGGTAAGTTAGACTTTTATCAAAATTTAAAACTTCTGCTCTTCAAAAAATACATATCATTAATTGCACGCATGTGATAAACAAGTCAAAATCGTCAAAGTCATAGAAACGAATAGTAGTAGAATGGTGGTTGCCGGGAGTGGGGGAGGGGGAAATAGGGAGTTACTGTTCAATGGGCATAAGGCTTCGGTTGTACATGATGAATAAGTTCTAGAGATCGGCGGTACAACAGAGTGCTGATAGTTAACAGTACTATATCGCACACTTAAAAATTGAAGACAGTAGATCTCAAGTTAGGTGTTCTCAAACCAAAATAAAAAGAAAGCAAATGAAAAGGCAAGCCACAGACTAAAAGAAAATATTTGCAGTACAGATTATCTGACTTGCATCCAGATATGTGGTTCATTAAGACAAACGACACAATTTAGAGAAAGACATTTCATAAAAGAAGATACACAAACGACCAAAAAGCACAGGAAGACTAGTCATCAGAGAGGTGCAAACTAAAACCACAAAGAGCTGCTACCACAAACCCCGTGAAATGGCTACAGTAAAATAAACTGCCAATACCAAGTGCAAGCGAGCAGGGCAGGGAACCGGACCTCTCCGACACTGCTGGTGGCAGTGAACTGTGCTGTGGCCACATAGGAAAAGTCTGGCAGTTTCTTACGAAGTTAAATTAACCACACAATACAGCAGCAATCCTACTTCTAGGTGTTTACCTGAGTGAAATGAACATTATATGCACACAGGAAGCTGTATGTAAATGTTTATATCGGCCCTATTCATAACCACCGAGAGTCAGTGAATGGATAAACAATCTGTGGAATATTACTCAGCAAAAAAAAGAACAAATTATCGATTCACATGACACTGATAAATCTCAAATGGATTATGCTAGGTGAAAGAAGCCAGACTCAGAAGGCCACGTCGCGTATGAATCCATTCGCGGGACATTCTGGAAAAGATCAATTTATAGCAACAGAAAACAAAGCCGTGGTTGCCAGGGGCTGAGAGTGGTGGAGGAAGTTGAATACAAAGGGTCAATAAGGAATTTTCTGGAGTGATGGAATTCTTCTCTATCTTGCTGATCTTGCTGTGGGGCTCGTTACAGGACTATATATATCCGTCAAAACGTATACACGAAAAGGGTGGATGTTATTCTACATAAATTATACCTCAACTCCAAAAACATGGAATCAACTCAAGAATTAATTAGGCAGATTTATAAAATGGAACAGAGTGTTCACAGAATCTTAGTTGATTGAGAGAATTTACTTTATGGTAATTTTTACCAAATGTTTAGCCCATCTCTTAACTTTCAGTACCCTCACCTCATACCATGTCCCCCAAATAAGTTCCATGTGGATTAAAGGCCCACCTAGTTTAAAAACCATAAACATTTTAAAAGAGTTTTTTCCCCTCTATCTTGGGGTAGGGAAGGCCTTTCTCAGCAAGGCATAAAAACCAGTTCCCAAGTTTTTACTAAAGGCAGAATCTCCTTTCTATCTTTTCAATTATTAACATCACAGAAATAATTTCTCTGACCACCCCCCACCTTTTTTTTTTGAATGGTGCTCTGCCCAGTGTGTAACAAGTATCTGAAAATGGAAAAATGTGTTTGTCAGTTTCTCGTGAGCAGTGAAAGCACCAGGAACGTAGTGATATCCCTCTCTGAGTCCCAAACCTATACAGCGATGTCCCCCTCTGAGTCCCAAACCGGACTCAGGCACACCACAGCCACACCAGAGCCCCCAGAATGAACACATAAGCCACACCAAAGCAGCTTCTTAACTGGCTCTCCCTACACCTGAGCAAACTCACTTTGCCATTTCTGGAAGGCTATTCATGGTACCAAAAACACAGCAGCTCGCCTTTCCTGGCCAAACTTGCCGGTGAAATTCCATTTCTCAGACTTTTTCTCCCTCTGCTGAACAAAATCATATCCATAATTAAAGTTCAACTTTTTGTTCTCTTCTGTGTTTCCGACAATTTTTTTGTTTCTAGAAAAGTCACACATACCTGGAATCTGTGGGGTTTGGGCAAGAATTATTCACACGGAAAACACCCTGCATTTCTTCAGTGTCTTTCAACAGCAAAATCTGCTCTATTCCCCCCCCCCCCCTTAAGGAAAGTCACCTTGCAGGGATGTGGGAATGATAAAAGCAGAGGGAATCTGATCAGGGCTTGGCACCGCGCTGAGGCCCTGTAAAACAATATCCCTGAACAGCTACAAAATTTGGCCACTTTTTGTTTTCCAGCTTTGCATTTGAGCTGTAAACGCAGCCCAAACCAAGAAATGTCCAGATCTTAACTAAGCAAAATTTCGGGACACTAAAACAGGACTCCCCAAATCCTTTGGAAATAACATCTACTTTGTCACTTAATTTACAAATTATTATGACATCGAACTTAATTGTATTGTCTTTTAATAACTAAACTCAATAAATTGTTAATTATGAATAGCAATAAAGCAATAAATATTGGCATACCATGTATAACTGAGGTTACACTCATAGGCTTAGCTCTTAAAATAGCCAAAGAGAAGTGGAGAAAGATGGGGGAACTGTAACATCTAGTTAGACCTTGGCTTAATAAATCTTCATTCTCCATCACCCAACAGCTCCTAACCCTGATCAAAGAAATGAGTCCTTTTTCTGTCTATGGTGACTATCAGACAGGATCAGCTACATAATTTATGGGGCTCAGTGTAAAATGAAAATGCGAAGCCCCTTGTTCAGAAATTGCCAAGAATTTCAACAGCGACAGCAAAGCATGAAAACCACATACAGGTTTCATACCCACGAAGCCAGCTCTACCAACAGATAGATCATGTATTTGGCTAGCGAGCTGGTAAGAAAAGTAAAGCATTTCGCTTCTAAGTGAGTAGCAATGATTTCATGTGTGTGTCTGCGCTGCAACTGGGGTTGTAAAGTTTTACGACCTCCTCTCCCAATCTCTCACTTTTCCTGAGGGTTTCAGCCTGTTGGGCAAAACGTACTCCTGCAGTGCCTACCATACAAAATGTGGTGCACGGAGCCGCAGCACCCGCATCACGTGGGGGGCTTGTCAGAAATGCAGACGGTCGGGCCCCAGCCCGGACCTACTGCATTTTAACAAGATTCCCAGGAGATTCGTGTGGACGGTACATACTAAGGAGTGTCACTATCCAGACGGCCACGGAAAACCTCTGCCGTCTGCCTCACCCGCGTTGGCAAAGCCCGTCGGCTCCCCTGCTCCTCACCTTATACATAGTACCGGAGCCTCAAAAGGGCAAGTCCCTGTTGGAATGCTCTCACCCGAGACCTCCAGCCTCCTCTTTCTCCCGGTGCTCACCAACCCCCCCCCCCTCCCGCCCCCCGGCCCCGGGCTGCCGCTCAATCCCGCCGCGCCCCCGGCCACCTGTTCTGGGTCCCGCCAAACAGCGCCGCGCCAAGCCCTTCGGGGCCCTGGGCGCGTTCGCGCTCCGCCCGCAGCGGTAAACTGAGTTCCCCAGGAGTCTGGTCTCGAAGACCGTCCACGTGAACACGATTCGCGGCTCCGTTTCCCGGCGGGGTGGGGAGAGTCTGAGTCCTTACGAAGCTTTTGGATACACACGCCGTCCCCCGACCCCTCGGAGAACGCGGCGCCGGAGCCCCCTTTCCCACGGCGCGCACTCCCCGGCTATCGGGGTGCGGCCCCCCCGGGTGCTCGGCGGCTTCGCCTCTGCCTTTCAGGGCGGCCCCGGGCTCCGACTCAGAGCCGCAGCCGGGCGGAGGGAGCGTTCGCCCCGCTGTCCCGTCGCCCTCCAGGTCCAGGCGCTCCGCCCGAGCTGCCCGCGCCCGTTGTCAGCTCCGGGGGGGAGACGGCGGTGCTGGGTCTCAGGAGCCCGAAGGGAACGGACTCATCCCAGCGCCGCGCGCTTACCTGTCTGTCCCCGCAGACGGGCTGGCTGCCGGCGCCCTCCGGCCCTCCTTCTTGTCTTTCCCTCCGGCCCCGTCCCTCCCCCTTTCCCGCGGGCTGACTCCGCCCCCGCCGCTCCGGGCCGGTCCGCCCGCCCGCCCGCTCTCCAGCTGTCCGGCGCGGCGTGGCGCGTCCGGCGCTCGGCGGCTGCAAGGCTGGGCGCGGAGGCTGGACGCGGAGGTGGGGAGCGGGCGGGGCGCCGACGGGGGAGGGTGTGAGCGAGCGGCGCGGCGGGCGGGGGGAGAATCGCGGCCGGGGGGCTGGGCGGCCCACCCCACGCCTGCAGAGGCCCCCACTGCGCTTCTGGACTCCCCGCGCCGCGAGACCTCCGGTGGCCCGGCGTCCGGTCCGGCGCGCTCCTGGGAGACGCCCAACCTCCAAACCCAGCCTCTCACCTTTAGGGGTCGCCCTGGTATCCAAATGCCTGTCTCACCGTTTTCAGCGGGGTGCACTGTGACGGGCGGGAACCCCGAGGTCGCCCCTCCGCCACAATACTCCCAATGCAGACGTCAAAATTCAGACCACCGGAGGGGGATCTGGAGAGATCAGTAAAAGGAAAATGTCCTGGGGAAGCTTTTAGCCCCATGGTTATCTGATGGATAGGTTACACCGGATACCTAGAAACCAGGATTCCCAGCACTCTGCTTGTATGTGTGTTGGGGGGCGGGGGGAGGAGTGGGAGGGTGGGATACGGAGTGAGTTACCTCTGGGCCCTTCTGTCTTTTATCTCTGTTAGCATCTCCTCCGTATGCACGTTCACGGAATAAAAATTAGATCTGGATAGGACTTACAGACCATCTAACTAGTTTGTCAAAGTACCCCATGTTACAGATGGGAAAATGGAGGCCTGGGGGCCTTGACTCAGTTCTACAATTCCAATCACTTGTAGAGACGGGGGGGGGGGGGGGGGGGGGGCGGGGAAGCGCTCTGAATTCCCTCTCTGGCTCCTTCTACTGCCGCCCAACTCTCCGCTTCAGCCCCACCCTTGACAGTTAAACAGCTTCTATATTTGCAAAATGCTTTATCACTTTAAAGGCACCATTCTCTTTCGCTAAAACCTGCAGGAGAATATTCCATTGTTCTTTACCACTGAAACAAAGTTCTAGATTCTGAATTGCATCCACAGCTCTGGAGAAGATGTTTCTAAAGGGCAGGTGTGCAGAGCACATCCTGGCTGACTCTGCCACCTTAGACACAACCTCTCGGGGGAAGATGTGCACCGCTTTGCAGGAGGCTTGAATTTGTTTCGCAAACACTAATTTATTAACACTCATAACATTCTAGCTGGATAAATGAATGGAAAGTGTTTTCAGAGAGACTTTTGACTGGTTGGATTAAGGGGGAGTGGAGGTCAGGAAGCTCATCCAGATTACATAACAAGTTGGAGGCAGAATTATGATAAGGGGGAAAACAGTATATTTTAATAAACACGTTTAATGATACTCCAGAGGATTAAATTGTTTCTCTTTGCATTAACTTAATACTCGCACTGTATATGTTCCACTTACTAGAAAATAGACTTCATATTGTGTACAGCCCCCCAAAATCTCCTACATTGCTATTTGGCAGAATCTATTGAAACTGAGTGTACGATTACCCCACGTCCGGCAGTTGCCCTTCTAGGTGTATATGCAACAGAAATGAGTGCATATGTTTACCAAAGGATATGCATGAGAACGTTCATAGCAGTGTCTTTCTAATAGCCCTAGATTGAAAACGACTGCAATGTCCATCAGCAGAATGGATTGAAAACATTGCGGTGGTACAGTCACAAAATGGAATACCAAACAACAAGGAGAAAGCATGAGCCACTGCTACACTGACTACAGACGGAACTCATAAACAATATCGAGCAATGGAAGTCAGACATGAAAGCATGCGTACAATGTGATTCCGTTTATGCAAAGTATAAAACAGGCAAAACCAACAATCAGGTTAGTGGTCATTGAGAAGTTGGTGACTGGAGGGGGTTCCAGGGGGCATAAGAAGGGTTTGTGGGGCGCAGGTGATGTCTTGTTTCTTCATCTGGGTGCTGCTTACGTGGATCTATTAGGTTTGTGAAAAATCAATGAGAAGCTCACCTATGATAGGTACTTATGATATGAATCGCACCTATGATATGTGCACTTTCCCTATACATGTTTTACTTCAAGAAAAAGTTAAAATATATATACCTCATATTAAAAGTTGCTCGAATTTCTAAAGTAATGCCAGAAGAAGTATGCTTTTCCTTTCAACAATCTCGCTATTGAAAAAAGACACTTGAAGGAAATATGTCTAAAACGCAAAAATGAGACACTCCTTAGCCTAACATTAAAATTCAGATTTTGATGCGCTTCCAGCCAAACTTTTATTCCCACTGGCACACACTCTCAGGTCAACATAACTCTGCCATCAAGACCGAAGGAAGACAGGGTCACACGCCTACACAGGCACTGTCTGGTGATATGAAGGAAGGCTGTGGGTGCTCCTGATTTGCAGTTAAAGGTTTGGGGGGATTTTTTGTTTTTTGTTGTTTTGTTTTGTTTTGTTTTGTTTTTGCAGTTAAGTCGTAAATCTAGGGGACCACAGACCGGAGGCTGATGTCCCAGCAACGAGAGAGTGGGCAATTTGGATCCTGCTCCACACGGTATTTGAGCTGGTGATAGAGTTTGATCCCCAGCATCAGTCGGTCAGGAAACATGGCAGAGACTGAGTGGGGAGAGCAGAAGGCCTTGTCCCCCTTGTCCCCTCCCTCTGGTGGACCCCTGAGCGTGGGCTCTCTGTAAAGGGAGGTGGCAGTAAAGGACAGCTTACCAGGGCTCAGGGCCCAGCTCTCTCCATAGAACTTCAAAGGCAAGTTCACCTGTGGCCAAATAGTCTAAAAATATATCACCCAATGAGCTCGCACAGATCTATGATGTCCCCAGGGAAATGAGCACAAAGGGAACACGGGACTTGGACGTGAGTCGAGAGTGGGATGAGAAACTAGCACAGCAGTGATGGTGACGATGTTCGTGAAGGTTATACTCACTATGTGCTGGGCACTAGGTTCTACCTACTTGATACGAAATCTTCATGGCAACCCACTGAGGATTGCCCAGCTGAGGAAACTGAGGCACAGAGAGGCTAAGTAGCTTCTCCCAAGATCCATGGCTAGTAAGTGGTAGAGCCAGGACGGGAGTCAGCCCAAGGGTGACTCTCAAACTCCTGCTGTCTTCAGGCTGGGCATGAAAGGTAGAATTTGGGGATGGCTAAAGCACTACAGAGAGAATCAGGAGATGAGGGGAGGGGTTTGGTGTCTTCCAGTTCTGCTACTAGCTAATCGGTGTAGTCACTTAGACTACACTGAGTCTGGGTCTCAGTTTCCCCATTTGTAAAATACATGGTGGGTGACAAGACAGCCTAAGCCCTAGCGGTCATGCCAAGGGTTGGTTTGGGGTATTTTAGGTCCCTCATAATCTCATCAGCATTCCAACACCCCGAATAAAAGGCATCTCATCAAAACAGTGTACTAGGCAAACAAGAAAAGTCCCCTGGCCAACAGGGCCCCCACTTCCCGCACAAGTGTAGTCCGACCACCAGGCCTGAATTTCTCCTTTATAGAAATTCTGGAGCTACTACTTCTCAGAAGTTCTTTCTGGCTCCAATCTTTCGTTCATCCAACAAACATTTAGTCTATGTCTACAGCATCGGCGACGATAGCCTAGGATATGCTGCAGTAACGACTCGAAATCTCTATAGTTAACACAACAAAGGTTTATGTCTTACTCATACCGTGTGTTCACTGTAGGTTGGCAGGGAGAGCTCTACTTTACCACGGTCGCTCAGGGACCCAGGCTGACCGAGTAGTCACCTTCTCAAATGTTGCTGGTTGCTCAGGCAGAAGGAAAAGAGAGCTCTGGACCACCAGCATTTAAATGCTTCGGCCCAGACTTGATGTGCAATGCTTCTGCTCCCGACTCATCGGCTAGAACTGTTCACATAGTTGCACGAGGCACAGAGGGCCAGGATATGCAACCCTATAAGGACCCAGGAAGTGCAGAGGTAGAAACACTATCATACCCACTATGGCTGGACCCTGGGCAGATGACGATGAGCAAGAGGTGATCCCAGCCCCCAGGCACTCACAATCAAACCAGAGAAGTCTCTGGCCACACAATTCCAGCCCTGTGGTGTAGGCTTTGGTGGATCTAGGTGAAAAACCAATCACTGCCCATGTAAGTGATGTCACCATGTGATACAGCAAAATTGTTCTCTAGAACATTGCGTTAGTTGTAATGGTGGTGAATCTATTGCACAACGGAGGAGATGAATAAATCACACATTCTCGTGGGAGGCAGAAGCCTCTCTCTTGTGAAAATACTGAATGAAGACAGTTGGACATGTTGTCATTCTGTTCGATGAAAGTTACAAATAGCAGTTTAATGAAAAATGAAACCAGACTTTGGCCTCTAGCAAGATAAGGATGGTGGGACCAGCCCTTTCTGAGAATGTGTCCCAACCTGGGAAGAGCTGAGCATGGCCCCGTGCCAATACAAATAATCCTAGAGTCAAGAAAAAAACGGAATGCCTCCCAAATAGATCTGCACACTGGCGTTAGCTCGTACAACTCAACACCACCCTGCCTTCAGTGAGCAATCCAGGGCCTTGGGGTGGAGACTGGGGGAAGGAAGATGAGCCCATCTCCTCAGAAGTGAGGCAAGGGACAGCTCTCTGGGCCAGGCCACATTCAGCTCAGTTGTAATTGAAGTTCTCTGAACAGAGATGGCCTGTTTGTTTCTTGAAGGAACCCATGAAGTCCTGGCCAGGCCTTTTTTTTTTTTTTTTAATATTTTGTTTTTAATTTTAATTTTAATTTTAATTTTAATTGCTACACCCAACATGGGGCTCGAGCCCACAACCCCTAGGTCAGGAATTGCATGCTCTACCGACTGAGCCAGCCAGGCACCTGCTCACCATGCAATTTTAAACCAAACCTTTGGTTTACCTGTCTCTGAAACCACAGGGCATATTTCAGGAGAGAACTCTGGACAGACACACCCTTACAGCACCCTAGTTTGTCTTATGTGTCCATTTTCCCCCTTCGAGAAGATACTTTGAGATATGCAAATATTCTGTTTCTCGTCAAACGTTCTCTCATTAATGGCAGCATCCGTCTGTGAACCATACCTGCAACAGTGATTACTGTGGTGTTTTCTATTTCCCTCATTGCTTCCACGTTCGTTCATTGGAATTCTTCTATAGGGAAGGGCTGTACCTTCTCTCCCATTACTGTACTTATTCAACTGCTCAATTTATTTATATCAGTATGGACTCACAGGTAATTGTTTCAGTCTTTGGGTTCTAATCCAATGCTGTCACTTATTTTGTTGTCAAACTGTCTTGGCTTCAGTCACTGGGAGCTCTTTCAGGTTGGCTCTCGTGTCCATTCCTTTTTTGAACACTTCCTTACTTTCTGGAACCACAAGATATTTCAGGCTTATCTTGTATATCACATCATTTTTTTTTCTTTCATTTCACCCAAGAAGATGCCTTAAGTCCCCCTCCCATTTAAAAATAACTATTTGCATATTTTTAGCCAATTCACCAATTGGGGACCCGCTGCATGAAGTGATACTCCGTTTTATTTGTCCTAAGTTGCTTTTTTCAAGTTATAACAATTCTTCTACCTGCGCCTCGTTTCAGGGAACTTAGTGAAAAAAAATACCTGTTAACCTACATCCTTCACCCTAGAATATTTTTGGTATACCCATTGGCCCCATACATACTTCCTTGATCTCACCTGTTGTTATGACGTCTTTGGCTATAAGTACAAGAAACCACAAATCCAACTGGCTGAAACCATAAGGAAATGTGTTATGTCAGGAAACAGGAAGACCAGATGCACAGCACAAGGACTCTGGCTCCTCCTCGCTGTTATCCTTTTGACACTGCCTTCAGCCTGGTTTCCCTCCTAGTCGTATGTTGGCAGTCAGCAACAAAGAAGCAACAGGCTACCTCGCTTCAGCCCACCAAGAGGGGTGAGGAAGGGAAGGAGAGGGAAAAACAAAAACTAAAAACAAAACAAAAACAAACACCTTCCTTGCACTGTGACTTAAATAGCCTTCGCTTTAGCTTGATTGGGCTAAGTTAGATCATATGATGACCTCTGGACCAATTCAGCTGCCAGGGGGATGCCAGAAACTGATTGGCTTAAGCCTGAATTCAAGAACCAATCACTATCAAGGGGAATGTGATTAACATGTTTGGTGAGGACAAGTGGTTCTCAAATATAAGACGGAATCCGAATCACCAGGAAGGCTTACTAAAATACCAATTGCAGGGCTTATAGCCCCAGGGTTTCTGATTCAGTAATCTTGGATAGAGCCTGACAATTTTCTGCTCTGCTCTTCTCTTCTCTTCTCCTTTCTTTTCTTTTCTTCTCTTTTCTCTTAATTTTGAGAGAGAGAGAGAGAGAGAGCACGCGAGCGAGCACAGGAAGTGGGGAGAGGAGCAGAAGGAGAGGGAGAGAGAATCTTAAGCAGGCTCCATGCTCAGCACAGAGCCCAACTGGGGGCTCAATCTCAGGACCACGAGAACATGACCTGAGCCAAGATCAAGGGTTGGACACTTAACTGCCTGACTGAGCCACCCAGGTGCCCCAATCTGCTTTTCTTTTTTTTTTTTTCCTATAAAAAAAATTCTTTTAACGTTTATTTATATTTGAGAGACAGAGAGCACGAGTGGGGGAGGGGCAGAGAGAGCCGGAGACAGAATCTGAAGCAGGCTCCAGGCTCTGAGCTTTCGGCACAGAGCCTGACATGGGGTTCGAACCCGCCAACCGTGACATAATGACCTGAGCCAAAGCCGGCCACCTAACTGACTGAGCCACCCAAGTGCCCCAGCCTGGTCTTTTAAATGCCACAGCCTAGAAGTGATACATATTACTTCTGCTTACGATTCATTGGCCAGTATTAGTCCTATGGCTCCAACTTAAATGTATGGAATATTTGATGACCACTCATCTATATCATAGTAGGTATCAGTAGTTATTTCTTTTCTTTTCTTTTTTAAGATCTTATTTTTCAGTAATCTCTACCCTGAATCTGGGGCTTGAACTTACAAGCCTGAGATCAAGAGTCCCATGCTCCACCGACTGAGCCAGCCAGGCACCCATTAGTAGTTATTTATTTCTTTTAAGTGTCTATTATTTTTGAGAGAGAGAGAGAGAGCAAGCGCGAGGGGGGGGGGGGCAGAGAGAGACGGAGACAAAGAATCTCAAGCAGGCTCCAGCCCCTGAGCTGTCAGCACAGAGCCCCACGCCAGGCTCGAACTCACGAACCGAGAGATCATGGCCTGAGCCGAAGTTGGACGCTTAACCAACTGAGCCACCCGGGCGCCCCAATAGTTATTTTTTGATAAATAGTTTGAGTCTTTTTCTCAGGACCTTTTCCAGCCTCAAGAGGTCTTTCTTGAGGATTGATGACAAAGGCCACACTGGATTCCAGTGAGGCCTTCCCTGACGGCCTTATTTATTTTTTTATTTTTTTTAACTTCCTCCTTCACCATGCCCAGCTCTCTCTCTCCTCTTTCCCTGCTTTATTTTCTTTCCATAGCACTAATTGCCAACCAACTTATGTCACTTATTTGTTTGGTTTATTGTCCGTCTCCCCTCCCCAAAACAGAAAGCAAGTCCCATGGGGGCAAGAATGTTCTGGTTTAGTTTGGTATGGTTTTTTTTTTTTTTTTTTTTTACTGTTTTTGTTGCTGTTGTGTTCCCAGCGCCTAGACCTGTGCCTGGTACATAGTTGGTATTCAATAAATAATGAATGAATGAATGAATGAATGAATGAATGAATGTGTGAATCATGGGTTTATATGAGAGGAGGTGATGCTTTTTTTTTTTACCAGGTACCTTCCTGGAGGGCCCTGGCCTTGCCTGAGTAGATGTACCAAAGGAAAAGTGTATAGTGACTATTAAAAGCTGTGCTCTCTAAAATTCGTAGTGCCAGCCACTTACGTTGGTCCTTTGCACAGCTCCCTGCTATGACCATCTCTATACTCAAGAACAGGCAAAGGAGACACTAAGAAAGGCCTCAGAAATATTGGTGTCAGAGCCTCTCTTCCCCTAAGTTTGCCTCTGGATAGACCAAGTCCCCAGGGCAGGCTGGACACATCATCGGAAAGCCAGCTACTAAATAGAGTTTCCAGGGACACTCTGGAACGCTGCTGATCTCTGCCTCCACCTGAAAAAGAAAGTTCAAAAAACGCAAGTTATTCTCCAAGTCACCAGGTTAGGCGCCCAGTTTCCCTGGGAGGGACGTCTGCCCTGGCGACAACAATGATAAAACCCCTTTCTCCCGACTGGAGAGGTGGGACTCGGGGGAAAACGTCAATCCCTTGCTTTTTGTTCATCTTCTTTATTCCTGCACTCCACAAAGCGAAATGTGATAGTAGCATAATTTCTGTAGCTTTTCTAAGAAATTCCTCTTTGCTGGCACATAAAGAGGACTCTCCTGGATTCCTGCCATTGGCCATGGAGCTTTAACACATTGTTGTTGGCTCGGCTGGGGAGCCAAGATGAGTAAAATATTCTCCAAACTCCTGTGGAAACACACAGCAAGTGTTTCCAACCGTACTGTATTATTTGACCCAAAATATTTTTCCCCCTCCTATTTGCCAATCCATGTGTTACTTCCCTCAAAACTCCAAGTGACCTTCCTTTTCCAAACCCCACAGCCCTTGGATTACTACAAGGGTCTGAGGCCACCTCTAAATAGTTCGGTGATCTTCAGCAAGTTACCTCCCGTTTCTGAGCTTGTATTTTCCCATCTCATGGAAAGAGATGTATTAGAACAGAGTTTCTCAGGCTTCAGTGTGGATCAAAATCATCTGGAGGGCCTGTTACAACTGTGGGCTGGGCCCTCCCTCCAGACCTGCTGATTCAGTAGGTTTGGGGTAGAATTCCAGGATTTGCATCTCTAACAAGTCCTCAGTGGGCCCAAGGCCACTGGCTCAGGGACCCTGTTTTGAGAGTCACTGTCTTAGATGAACTCAGAGGTTTATGTAGCTGTTCATGTAATGAGTCTATTGGTCTGAGTCAGGGCTCTTTTGGTTGCAAGTGACAGAAACGTGAGGCAAATCAGCTTAGATAAGGAAGGGAATTTATCAGCTCATATATCTGGGAAGGACAGAGGTGGAGTGGATTCTGCATACAGGAATTCAAATTATGTCATCAGATTCCTCTCCCTCCCTCTCTCAATAGTTAGTTCCAATCTCCTCTTTCTCCATAGGACTTCCTCCATGCTAAGTGGCCTGAAACATGGCTATAGACACTTCCAACTTCTATCATCAGCCCAGATAACGATCAGAGAAGAAACAACTTATGGTTTGGGGAATAATCATCCCAGAGACAGGTTCTCATTGGCCTGGCTTGGACCATCATATGGTGAGGAGGATGGAGTGTTGTGATTGACTAAGCCCATGTCACATGACTTCTCTTGATGTGGACATCCAGAGCATTAGGCTGGACAGCACCCTTCTCAGATGGAGCCTCTGTATCCATCGTGTTTGTTGCTGTATTTTCAGGGTCTAGTACCTAGCGCATAGCAGGTGATTAACAAATATTTGTCGAGTGGGTGAATCATTTCATGAATGGTGTGAACTCTTCTCAAGGAATCTGGGAATCTTCAAAATTGGAGATCCTGTGCCCTCTGGGGTAGACGTGAAATTTCTTGGGACTTTTCACACAACTTTACTGGACCCAACCAAAGTACAGTGTGTTGTTGTTCTCCTTTTTCGTTTTCTCCTCCATGTGGAGACTAGAATTCTGCTAAGACCCGGCAGATGCTCCACCCTTAACACTCTTTTTGGGTTTCTGACGCTCCTTTTGATGCTGCTTTGTCTTTGGAAACACAGCCGTGTACCTTTTTTCCTCAAAATACTGTAAATCACTCTCCAAGTGTCGATCCTGTTTCGTGTCTTTTAGTGAGTGCCCTGTAGGCTTTTATTAGTTTATAGTTTAATAAGGTTTAAATTATCATTTTTTTCCCACAAAGATAAACATCTGCCCCTCCCCCTCCCCAGCCTGTATTGCAGTGGCTTCTCTTTAGGATATTGACTGAATGAGGAGACCCGGGTTCTGTGTTTCAATCACTGACTCTTTGAAGCCACCCCCACCCCTGGGGGCTTCATCGGTTAACCATGTGACTTCAGCTCAGGTCATTATCTCACGGTTTGTGAGTTCCAGCCCCGTGTCAGAATCTGTGCAGACAGCTCAGAGCCTGGAGCCTGCTTCGGATTCTGTGTCTCCCTCTCTCTCTGCCCTCCCCGCCTCGCACTCTGTCTCCGTCTCTCTCTCTCTCAAAAATAAATAAACATTTAAAAATAATAATAATAAACACTGACTCTTTGGGGGGACCTCAATTTCCTTATTTGTTAAAGAAGGGTTAAACCACATCAGTGGTACTCTGAATTGACTACCCATTGAAACTGCCTGGGGAGCTTGAAATAAATACTGATGATTAGGCCCCATCCTCAGAGAATCTGATGTATATGGTGGGGCCATCAGTATTTTAAAAAGTTCTCCAGGTAGATCTAATGTGCAGCCAGAGTTAAGAACGGCTGCCTAGATCTTTCTAATTTAAGAATGTAGACTTAGAGTCAGAATGCCAGCCCTACCACTTAAGACAAATCGTGTGATCTCCCTAGGACTCAGTTTCCTTATCTGTAAAATGGAGACATTGAGAGTATATAGGGTTGCTGTGAGAATTAACTGAGATGATCCAAGTAGAACCTTGCTGTTCAAAGTATGGTACCTGAACCCAGCCAGTGGTATATATATCACTTAGGTACTTCCCAGATGAGAAATCTCAGTATCCTCCCCAGACCTACTGAAGCAGGATCTGCATTTTAATCGGACCCTCAGACAATTCTTATGTACGTTACAATCTGAGAAGTATTGGTGTTGAGGGTTTATTAGACTACCCAGCACAAAGTAAATGTTCAATCAACATTCGTCATGACTAACATTTGTACTAAAAATTCTCAAGGTAGATCATTCTATTTCCTTCCCAGCTTCTCAAGTTTTTTCTAGACCCAGCACTAATATTTTAGTCTTTGGACTTCTCTAAGTAAAATAATCATGTACTCCCAACATCACTCATTATTAAAGATATAAATATGTTTTAATTATAAACGGAAATGCCCCATAACCAAGCCTTGGGGTTTTTGGGGGGGGGTAAATTAAATAGAATCTATTTCTGCATTACTTATCTTCAGTGCCCCTGACAGCCATACAGTTCTTTTTCCATTTAGACAAATAAAAATCATTTCACATAACTAGGATTGTTCTTTAAAACTACCAAATTTGGTATATTTTATTTAAAAGCAGTTTATTCAGATAGCAAGAACATAATTATTACTTTAATTTTTTGTACAATTTTTATAATAATTCCTTTTTTAATCTTATTTATTTATTTTGAGGGGAGAGGCAGAGAGAGAGGGAGACAGAGAATCCCAAGCAGGCTCCGAGCCATCAGCGCGGAGCCCGACGTGGGACTCAAACTCACGAACCATGAGATCGCGACCCCAGCTGAAGCCAAGAGTCAAATGCTTAACCGATGTTTATTTATTTTGAGAGAGAGAGAGAGAGTGAGCACAGGAGAGGCAGAGAGAGAGAGGGAGAGAGAGAATCCCAAGCAGGCTCTGCACCATCAGCAGGGAGCCCAACGCAGGGCTCTATCCCAAAAACCATGAGATTGTGACCTGAGCCAAAACCAAGAGTTGGACACTTAGCTGACTGAGTCACCCAGGCGCCTCATTTCCTGTTTCTTCTAACACTTTATTTTTATTTCTGTGGTTTTTGCCTAGAGGATTGTTAAATAATTTTATTAACCATGATTTTTCGGAGACAGGTCCATTCCTTTTACATTCTCAAGTCAGAACAGTTGTTGCCAAGTGAACTGGGGAGATCTGGGGCCCTAAGGCCTTGACCCAGCCAGACCCAAGGGAGTGGCTGAAGGTTCTTGGTCTTGTCACAAGAATGAATTCAAGGACAGACATGCAGCACAGTGGATGAGTACACAAGCAGGAAAGTTTATTAAAGTGAAAAGTACACTCTGGAGATACAAGCGTGAACGAGCTCAGGAGAGAGAGAGCTGCACGCCCTGGGGGTTGGGTTTCTATCTTTTATTGACTGTTGTGAACTAGGGGGTGGAATATTTATTACTTGAGGCGGGAAGCAGGGTTTCATGCTTTTTCTTCCTAATTTGGTGAGGGGTTTCCTGTCATGGCATCTGCCATCTTGGGCCTGCCTGGTTTGATCTAGCTTCTTGTGGAGCTCTGCCAGGATGGGCCTCGGACCTTCCCAAAAGCCAGCCATGACTTCCTCATTGCTGATCTCCACGTACCCTATTAGAACCTAACTAACTGCCTACTCTAACACAAGCAGCAAGGGAAGTCAAACACTGAGATGCAGAGTCCCTGATGCTCTGGGGAAGGAGAGAAACCCTCTATTTTCTCTGCTGGCCTAATCCCTCCTAATCCCGCCTAACACTCAAAGTTCTTGGCCCCAGCACGAGGATCTAAAAGTGTTGATATTTAGCCATCTTGGTCCAGCGGAAGAGAGTCGATACCGGCTGTTGCTGATGAGGGAGCGTGAGACAAGCTGAGGGCAAAGTCTAACAGTAACCCCCCCCCCGCCCCCGAGGTGGGACATGTGTGATATTCCTTGGACACTCCTGGCTGCCCAAGAACAGGGGAAAGGAAAGAAAGCAAATGGTTGACTGATAGGGATCACAGTCCTGCAGGACAGGAGTCTCCTTCAGTGTACGGATCACTTAGTAAACTGCAAGAAAAAGGTCAATCTTACCCAAAGCCTAATGTCCAGAAACCTATAGACTCCGTTTCCTGGAGCCCTAATAATCACCCTCATCAAGATGGAAGGGGGTTTAAGTGCTTGCCATGGTGACGTGGGAAACAAAGGCAAATGAAAAATGAAATTCCCTGACTGCCTACAGCCCAGTGACGAGTCCTTGAAACAGGCAGAGTGACTTCCCTCTAGGAGCTCAGCTGCCTCGATGATGACACTTTGCTGGGGGCAAAAGGGAATCTTAGTTTAACATTATCCTGAGAGCACCCCCTCCCCCAGGATCCTGTGAGTCTCCTTAAACACATAAAAATTCCTTTGCAAACCTCCTTTATCTTTAACCCCCAAGTATATGCTGGCAATTACACTCCAAGCATATGGCCCCTGATATACAACCAAAGGATGTCATAACTGAGGTTTTACTAAATAGTAATAAATGACGTTTTCCTAACAACATCTAGCCCCTCAAGGTCCTGAAAACCGTGCTTCCAAAATTCCTTAGAGACTTACGCTGTCCCTGTCCCTCTCCCAACCTGAGAGTATATAACCAGTTACCCGTCACAACCCCAGTGCAGTTCCTTCTGCCCACGGGTCCTGTCCCCGTGCTCTAATAAAGTCACCTTTTTGCACCAAAGATGTCTTCAAGAATTCTTCCTTGGCCATCAGCTCCGAACCCCACCATCACTCCAAAACCGCATCACTGATATTCATGCCTCTGAGGAAGGGAGCCTCTGTGGGCTCCCATGGGAATGAGGAAGGTCACCAGCTAAGACCCTCCTCACTCCTTTGTCCTCACATATGAGGGCATCAGTTCCTTTGGTATTGGCTTACGAGTTAAGGATAGTCCTTTGTAGGAGCAGAAAAGGTTTCCCTTCTTCCTTTCTAGGTTCTTTGGTCAGTCTAACAGTTCAATTGCTCTAAGACACAGTAACAAAAAGAAGTTTAATAACATGTATACCTCCTGTAAATACAGGACAGACCCAGGGAACAGAGTGACTCCCCCAAATGGCCCAAAGCCATCACCTTAAACACCATCGCCAGCTAAGGCCTAAAGATCTTGGGGGTGTGGAGTCAGTTATGGGAGGCTACCAGGAAAGCACAGTAAACAAGGGCGAGGACGTTATGCAGATCTCAATCATTGCCTTCTCCATAAATCACAATTTCTAGAGATATAGAGTCAACCTCCTCTTCCTGCTACTGGGAGAGAGACACCCTTAAAAATGGAGATTTCTCTCCATACAAATGGGGACAAATGTAAATGTCTCTTGCAAGAGGGTGACTCCGCCTGGGTTTTCAGAGCTTCTCCTGTGTGTGCAGTTTCTTAAAAATATCCAGCTTAAAATGATCACTATGGCAAGGAGGGCTATCGGGGTGGCAAAATTTGCTCCCCTTTACCTTGTTTTTATTTTCTTTTTAACGTTTATTTATTTATTTTTGAGACAGAGAGAGATAGAGCATGAACGGGGGAGGGTCAGAGAGAGAGGGAGCCACAGAATCTGAAACAGGCTCCAGGCTCTGAGCTGTCCGCACAGAGCCCGACACGGGGCTCGAACCCACGAACTGTGAGATCATGACCTGAGCTGAAGTCGGACGCTTAGCCGACTGAGCCACCCAGGCGCCCCGCCTTTACCTTGTGTTTAGAGAACAGAATTATAATGACTTCTTGCCACTTCAAGTGTGGTTCTGGGACCGGTATTGACACCAACTGTGGACTTGTTAGAAATGTGGAATCTCAGGGAGCCTGGGTGGCTCAGTAGGTTAAGCAGCTGACTTCAGCTCAGGTCATGATCTCCCGGTCCGTGGGTTCACGTCGGGCTCTGTGCTGACAGCTCAGAGCCTGGAGCCTGCTTCCGATTCTGTGTCTCCTCTCTCTGGCCCTCTCCAACTCGCTCTCTCTCTCTCTCTCAAAAAATAAATAGAAAAAAAAAACATAAAAAAAGAAATAGAGTATCTCAGGCCCCACTCCAGACCTTCTGCATCAGAATTTTCTTTTTTTTTTTTTTACAATACAACACATATACATTTTTAAAAATTAAACCAGCAATTTTCATTATAAACACAGCTCTCTGCAAAATTGGTCGTGCCACTTTTAACTTTCATAAACTTTATTTCTAAATTTTTTCAGCTTTATTGAGATATAATTGACCCATAACATCATGTAAGTTGAAGATGTACAGTGTGTTGATTTGATGCATTTATATATTGCGAAATGATTACCACCACAGCGTTTCTATCCTGTCACAGAATGCTTAGTTTCACAGGCTCCCCAGGTCATTTGTATGTGCATTCAAATTTAAGAAACACTGTTCTAGGCACACTTACATACTATCTGCCTATTCTGTTTTTTTTTTATTGATTTAGGACAGTATTTATGGCTTATCCTGAATATATTTTTCCCTCAAAATAAATTTGAAAAACCTCAAAATAGTAGTGCCTTTCATTTCCCGTCATTTTGAGGGAACACTTCTCCCGCATTATCTCCCTTGATTTTCTCATTTTTAGTCACCATTTTATTCATCATTCCAGAAAGTGATTCTGTGGAATGAGAGGACATAAGACTGTTCCTTAGAGCCGCCAGGGACTATGTGTAAAACCATCGGCCACACCCCTTATGAGGCAACTAACGTCTCATTGTCAATATGAAGTTTTTTTGTGTCCTCAAGGATGACTTTTGCACACAGAAAATATTATTCAGATGCTAATTTGGTTCTTGGAAATAATATTCAATTCAAATTAAATTAACAAATTTTAAAACTGAAAAACAGACCTTTCTTAAGCTTTTAAGATCAACTTACAAATCTCGTTTTCTTTATAAATATAATTGCATTTTATCAATAATTTTACTGGGACTTTTACAATTAATTAATTAAGTTATTTCAAACAATTTTAAGCCAAATTTGAACATCTAACATATTTTATTTTCTGCATCAACTGTTTCCTAACAAACAACTTCCTCAAGAATGTCACCGATTCTAATAAGTAGTAAACAAAACTTCTAAGTAAGTCCTTTCCAATGTTCTGGTACTGTTTGCAAACTTCATAAACTGGTCGTCACAAGCCTAAATCAATATCTCACGTGTGTATTTTAAATTAGAAACATAAAACTAATCGGGGCTCTTGAGTGGCCCAGTGGGTTAAGCGTCTGACTCTTCATCTGGGCTCAGGTCACGATCTCACAGTTCGTGGGATCTGGCCCCACGTTGGGCTCTGTGCCAACAGCATGGGGCCTGCTTGGGTTCTCTCTCCCCCTCTCTCTCTGCCCTTCCCTCACTCACACGCTCACTCTCTCTCTCAAAATAAGTAAACATTAAAAAAGAAACATAAAGCTAATCTGTTAGATAATTAAATATTCAAAATTATCTTAAACATTACAAGTAGATACATACAGACAATTCCCAAACATGACACAAAAATATTAATACTATAGGTTTGATTGACTTATCTATCTCTATATTTCACTGTAAATCTTCTTAGGGGTAAAGCAGTGATTATGAATAAAGGGTGATTTTGCCTCCCGGGCACATTTGCCAATGTCCAAGAGCTTTCTGTTTGTTTTTTTTGTTTTGTTTTTGTTTTTGTTTTTTGTTTTTTGTTTGCAACTGGGATAGGGGAGAAATTCTACTGGCATCTAGTGGGTAGAGAGCAGGGATGCTGCTAAATATCGTACAATGCATAAGACAGTCCCCACGGGAGAGAATCATGCAGCACAAAGTATCACTAGTGTCAAGGGGGAGAAACTCTGGGCTAAAGGTGCTATTTCAACAGACAATCATGAACCCAAATGTCCATCAACAGTTGAATGGATAAAGAAATGTGGCATGTGTGTGTGTGTGTGTGTGTGTGCATACATATATATGCAATGGAATATTACTCAGCCTTAAAAAAGAATGAGATCTTGGCATTTGTGACAGCACAGATGGACCCAGAGGGTATTATGCTAAGTGAAATAGGTCAGGCAGAGAAAGACAAATACCACATGATTTTACTTATATGTGGAATCTAAAAACAAAACAAGTGAATAAACAAACAAAAAGCAAAAACAGACTTACAGATACAGAGAGCAAACTGATTGTTGCCAGAGGGAAGAAGGTGGGTGGAGGGTGGACAAAAGGGGTAAAGGGGAGAGAGAGGTACAGGTTTCCAGTTATGGAATGAATAAGTCACAGGTACAGCATAGGGAAAAGAGTCAATGGTATTGTAACAATGTTGTATAATGACAGGTGACACCTACACTTGTAGTGAGCACAGCATAACCTTTAAACTTGTTGAATCACCATGTTGTACACCTGAAACTAATGTAACATTGCATGTCAACTGTATTTCAATTTAAAAGGAGAAGGCAATTATGTCATCACAAGCAATTTGGAGTTACTCCCCAAGTGGATTTTGAGGCTACCTTCTCAGTTGAGTGAGATTTGATCAGAATGTGAGATCTGGAGCTATAGACATTCAGAGTGATCTTTCCCACAACCCAAACTGCCTTACAGTGCCCCTGCCACACGCATAGTTTTTCATGGTGGCTATCTCAGTGGGCAACTCCAGGGATGCCTGGGTGGCTCTGTCGGTTAAGCATCTGACTTGGGCTCAGGTCATGATCTCATGGCTCACAAGTTCGAGCCCCATGTAGGGCTCTGTGCTGACAGCTCAGAGCCTGGAGCCTGCTTCAGATTCCGTGTGTGTCTCTCTCTACCCCTCCCCTGCTCATGCTCTGTCTCTCTCAGTCTCTCAAAAATAAATAAATATTAAAAACAAAACTCAATGGGCAACTCCAAGTTCAGATCCCATAAATGTGGTTAGTTTTGCTCTCAGAATCCCAAGTAAATTCAAGTCAAGGCTTATTTACTTTTGTAACTTCTTTGACCCTTTTCATCTGAGAAGAATCATTGAAAATCTGAGACCCTTCAATTCAGATTGCTACTCCATCCGATTGGATTTACCTTATCTATTTACAGCTTCACTCTATTATGAAATGTTATCCTATCTCAGAGGGCTGAAACACTTAAATAATTACTCTTACTGGATTCCACATATTTGTCAGGTCTACTCTAGCTAGACAGTCAAGTTCTAAAGTTATTCTAATGCCAATTATGATGAGAAACATACATATACATACATATATATTAATATATCATGTACATATTAATATATAATATATTATATAATTCCATGCCTGCTGTGTGCCAGGCACTAATATTTTACATTCATTATTGCTTTAGACATAGAAATTTGCTTTAAACTGCTGATGAGAGGGGCCCTTGCGTGGCTCGGTGGGTTAAGTGTCTGACTTTCATTTCAGCTCAGGTCATGATCTTACGGTTCGTGAGTTTGAACCTCGCATTGGGCTCTCTGCTGTCAGCGCAGAGCCTGCTTGAGATCTTCTGTCTGTCTCTCTGTCTCTCTCTGTCTCAAAAACAAACATTAAAAAAATTGTGGGGCACCCGGGTGGCTCAGTCAGTTGAGCGTCCGACTTCGGCTCAGGTCATGATCTCGAAGTTTCTTAAGTTCGAGCCCCGCACCAGGCTCACTGCTGTCAGCCTGTCAGAGCAGATTCTCTGTCACCCTCTCTCTGCCCCTCCCCTGCTTGCACTCTCCCCAAAATAAATAATTATTAAAAAAAAATAGACTGCTGACACGTTCTTGTAAACCTCTCTTTCCATGCCCTCAACCTACTCAAGGTTGTGTATCTATTCATTCAGCAAGTATTTATTGAGTACCTATTATGTTGCTGATACTGTGAGAGATGCCGAGGATAAGGTGACCAGGATATACACATTTGCCATTTTCACTGACCTTACATTCTAAGGCTGTTTTCAGGACTAAATGCGATAATATACAACAGCCCTTTATACTTCCTAAGTCACTGGGCAAATTCTAAAGTTTCAGGCACACAGTAGCTACAGCCGACTCAAGTGGGAGGACTATGCCTCTACAGGGGTTAGAGTCATCCCGGGATTGAATTCTAGAAAGTTTCAATTCTCTTTATCACAAAAATCACAGAGGAACTTGGTTACACAACTCTTGAGTGTGGATGACTAAGGTAGACACAGGCGGTAAGAAAGACTCCACCATCTTCAATCTGTGGCTTTCAAGAATGCCCTGAGGGCAACATTCAGCCAGCAGACGGTGGGAAGGGAGAGAAGACTGTGATTGGGTATTTCCGGGACTGGTCTGAGCGGTGCACTTCTCTTTTTGCTCTCATTTCATTGGCGAGGCGAGAGTTATATGGCCATACCTAACTGCAGGGAGGCTGGGACATGAATTCTACCTAGGTGCCCAGGAGTGAGATAATCTAGTTTCAGTGACCAGCTAGCCACTCTCTAACACAGTCATTCACACAAAATTAATGAACTGTGGTGGACAAGGTTATATGAAAACCCTAAATGGTGTGCCTTGAGCCTTGACGCTTCGCTCATTTTGTTCTTCCAAAGCTTAAGATTTACCTTTAGAAGGAAGGATGAGGGGCTCCCAGCTGGCTCAGTGGGTGGAACATGTGCGTGACTCTTGATCTCAGGGTTGTGAGTTCAAGCCCCACGTTGGGTGTAGAGATTACTTAAAAATAAAATCTTAAAAAAAAAAAAAAAGAAGGATGAAATGTACGTGAGTTAATTTCTTAGAGCAAAGCTCTTTGCCTCTTAGGGCTACAGTTTTTCATCTGTAAAAGAAAATACTGACACAATAAATATTAGCACATAAAGTAATACAACAGAAAAACAATGGAGAAAATAAAAGTTTGTTTTATTGTTGTTGCAAGATCAACAAAAGTTGACAAATCTTTAATTATGTGGACCGAGAAGAAAAGAAAGACGACTCAAATTACTAAAAATCAGAAATAAAACAGGGGGCTCCTGGGTGGCTCAGTGTGTTAAGCGTCTGACTTCAGTTCAGGTCATGATCTCATGGTTCCTGAGTTTGAGCCCCATATCAGCCTCCACACTGACAGTGCAGAGCCTGCCTGGGATTCTCTGCCTCTCCCTCTCTCTCTGCCCCTCCCCCACTTGCATGCACGTGTGCTCTCTCTTTCTATGAAAATAAATTAATAAACTTAAAACAATAAAAACAAGAAGTTTAAAAAAAGAAATAAAGCAGGGGACATTATACCAACGTTAAAGAAATAAAGAGGCCGAGAAAGGAATGTTAGATAACTTAAATTAAATGGACACATTTGTAGAATGACACAAACTACTTAAACTGACTCAAAACTAGTGAAGAGACTGAACAAGTAAAAAAAACAAAAACAAACAAACAAAAAAAACCTACCCACAAGGAAAAGCCCAGGCCCAGATGGCTTCATTGACGAATTCTACCAAATTTTTTTTAATGTTTTTGTTAATGTTTATTTATTTGAGAGAGAGAGAGAGAGAGAGAGAGAGAGAGAGAGAGAATCCAAAGTGGGCTCCAGGCTCTTGAGCTATCAGCACACAGCTGGACACAGGCCTCGAACCCACAAGCTGTGAGATCATGATCTGAGCCAAAATCAAGAGCCAGATGCTTAACCGACTGAGCCACCCAGACACCCCTGAATTCTTTCTACCAAATATTTAAAGAGGAACTTATAGCATTTCTTCACAAACTCTTCAAAAAATTCCCAACTCATTATATGAAGCCAGAATTACCCTGAGAACAAAATTAGACTAAGACATCATAAGCAAAGAAAAATACAGACCAATATCTGTCCTAGATATAGATAGATATAGATATAGATATATGCAAAAATAAAAAAATACAAATCTAGCAACATATAAAAAGCATTATACACATAACCAAGAGCAATTTATCCCAGGAACGCAGGTTGGTCTAACATGCGAAAATTAATTACTCTAATACAGTGTATTAATAAAATAAAGGACAAAAACCACGTAATTATTTCAATAGAGGCAGAGAAGCATTAAAAATATTCAACACCTCTTCATGATAAAAGCACTCAACAAACTAGGAATATAAGGGAATTTTCCAAACCTGATAAAGAGCATCTTAAGGGCTTCTCCTAAAATTGGGAATAAGACAAGGATGTCTGCTCTTAATACTTCGATTCCACTAACTCTGTTTATAGATAACATGACTTTATATATAGAAAATCCCAAATAATCCTCTAAAATCTACTAGAACTAATAAACTATTTTAAAAAGTTTTCAGGATATGGGGCGCCTGGCTGCCTGGCGGGCTCGGTCGATAGAGCATGCAACTCTTGATCTCGGGGTTGTAAGTTCCAGCCCCGTGATGGGTGTAGAGATTACTTAAAAATGAAATCTTTGGGGAGCGACTGGGTGGCTCAGTCAGTTAAGCGTCAAACTCTTGATCTCAGCTCAGGTCTTGATCTCAGGGTCATGAGTTCAAGCCTCGCGTTGGACTCCATGCTGGCTATGGAGACTACTTAAAAATTAAAATAAAATAAAATAATAAAATCTTTGGGGTGCCTGACTGGCTCAGTTGGTAGAGCATGTGACCCTGGATCTCAGGATCATGAGTTTGAGCTTGAGCCCCACATCAGGGGTAGAGTTTACTTAAAAACACACCAGACAGGGGTGCCTAGGTGGTTCAGTCAGTTAAGTGACTGACTCTTGATTTCGGTTCAGGTCCTAATCTCAGTTTGTGAGTTCGAACCCTGAGTCTGGCCCTGTGCTGAGAGTGTGGAGCCTGCTTGGGATTCTCTTTCTCTCCCTCTCTCTCTGCCCCTCCCCAGTCCTCTCTCTCTCTCCCAAAATAAATAAATTAACTTAAGAAAAAAACACCAAAAAATAATAATAACAAAAAGAAAGAAAAAAATAAAATAATGTTTTTTCTTAAAAAATGTTTCAGGATATAAAATTAATATACAAAAATCAATTGTATTTCTTTCTTCAAGTTTATTTATTTATTTTGAAAGAGACAGAGAGAGTGCAAGCAGGGGAGGGGCAGAGAGAAAGGAAAAATTACAAGCATGCTTTGCACTGTCGGTGCAGAGCTGAACGTGAGGCTTGAACTCATGAAACTGTGAGATCATGACCTGAGCCGAAATCAAAAGTTGGAAGCTTAACCAACTGAGCCACCCAGGTGCCCCCATAAATTGTATCTCTATATACTTAGAACGAACAATCAGAAAATGAAATTAAAAAGCAATTCTAGGGGCGCCTGGGTGGCGCAGTCCGTTAAGCGTCCGACTTCAGCCAGGTCACGATCTCGCGGTCCAGGAGTTCGAGCCCCGCGTCAGGCTCTGGGCTGATGGCTCAGAGCCTGGAGCCTGTTTCCGATTCTGTGTCTCCCTCTCTCTCTGCCCCTCCCCCGTTCATGCTCTGTCTCTCTCTGTCCCATAAATAAACGTTGAAAAAAAAATTAAAAAAATAAAATAAAAAAAAATAAAAAGCAATTCTATTTAAAATAGCATTAAACAATAAAACACTCAGGAATAAAATTAAAGAAATTCAAAATTTAGGGGCACCTGGGTGGTTCAGTTGGTTGACCGTCTGACTTCAGCTCAGGTCGTGATCCCACAGTTCGTGAGTTCGAGCCCCACATTGGGCTCTCTGCTGTTAACGTGGAGCCCACTTCAGATCCTCTGTCCCTCTTTCTCTCTGCACCTACCCCACTTGCTCTTTCTCTCTCTCTCAAAAATAAGTAAACATTAAAAAAAAAGAAATTCAAAATTTATATTCTGAAATACAAAACATTCTTGAAAGAAACGAAAGACTTAAGCAAACAGACAGATATCGTTGTTCACAAGAACTTACTATCGTCATAATGGCAACAGTTCCCAAATTGATCTACAGATTGAATGCAATCTATCAAAATCCAAGCTGGCTTTTTTACAG
Organism: Prionailurus bengalensis; assembly: GCF_016509475.1. Taxonomy (NCBI): domain Eukaryota; kingdom Metazoa; phylum Chordata; class Mammalia; order Carnivora; family Felidae; genus Prionailurus; species Prionailurus bengalensis. The sequence continues at coordinate 15,465,490 of NC_057361.1, forward strand.
AAATCAACAAGCTGTTCCTAAAATTCAAATGGACACAGAAGGGACTCAGAATAGACAAAACAATTTTGAAAAAGAGTAACAAACAAACAAAAGAAGGATAAATTTAGACTCAAACTTACCAATCTCGGAACTTACTACAAAGCTACGTTAATCAAGATAGTGTGGTGCTGGCCTAAGGACAGATATATAGATTAATGGAATCGAATTGAAAAATTATTTAATAGAGTTAACAAGAGTCCAGACACAAATTCTCACATTTACAATCAACTGATTTTCAACAAAGGTGCTGGGCAAGAATAGTCTTTTCAACCAGCGGTGCCGGGACCGCTGGTTACCGACAAACAAAAGAATTAAGTTGTATCCCTGATTTATACCATATACAAACATTAACTGAAAATGGATCAAAGACATAAGAGCGAAAACTGTAAAACTCTTAGAAGAAAGCATAGGCCTAAATCTTTCTGGCCTTGGATTACACAATGGGTCTTAGACGTGATACTGAAAAGCACAAGCAACAAAAGGAAAAACTGATAAATTACACTTTATCAACAGTGAAAACTTTATCAAGAAAATAAGAAGACAGCTCACAGAGCAAAAGAAAATATTTGTGTGGGGGACGAAACATGATTTCTAGATTCCTTCTGGATTCCTGGCTGAGACCCCTCTGTAATAAAAGATAGATTGACAGGGGAAAGACAAACAGATGTTTAATAACATTGATACCTCCTGTACACATGGGAGAGACCCAGGACAAGTGAGTAACTCCCAGAAATAGCCTAAGCAACCACCTTAAATAAATAACATCTTCCGCTAAAGACAAAACGTGTTGGGGCTGGGGGTGGGGGAGGAGGAAGACCTGGTAAGGGGAGGTTTACCAGGAAAAGCACAGTCAACAGGGGTACGGTTGTCAAGTAGACCCAAGTCCTTACCTTCTCCATCGATAAGAGTTTCTAGAGATTTAGTCATCTTTCTCTTCCGGGTACAGAGAGGGCGACACCCTTACAAATGGAGATTTCCCTCATAAATGTAATGTTTCTTACAAAAGGGTACTTCTACTATGACTCCAAAGATTCTCCTGTGTCTGCAGCCTCTCAAAAATAATCAGCCCCAAATAATCAATATGTCAAAGAGGAATATTTTGGGGTGGCATTCCTGCTCCCCTTCATTTGCAAATCATGTAACTGATAAGGGACTTGTACCTAGAAAATATAAAAACTTACCACCTAATAATAATAAAAAAATAACCCAATTAAAACATGGGCAAAGGATCTGGGGCCTGGGTGGCTCGGTCGGTTGGACATCCGACTTCGGCTCAGGTCATGATCTCACAGTTCATGAGTTTGAGCCCCGCGTCGGGCTCTGTGCTGACAGCTCGGGACCTGGAGCCCACTTCGGATTCTGTGTCTCCCTCTCTCTCTGCCCCTCCCCTGCTCACACTCTGTCTCTCTCTCAAAAATGAATAAACGTTAAAATTTTTTTTTAATGGGCAAAAAATCTGAATAGATATCTCTCCAAAGAAAATATACAAATGACTAATAAGCACATGAAAATTGCTCATCATCCTTAATCATCAAGGAAATGCAAATCGAATCCCCAGTGAGATACCACTTTGCACCCACTAGGATGGCTACAAAAAAGGGAGAGATGATTATAATTGTTCTAAGACTATAGAGAACTTGGAACCCTCACACACCACTGGTAAGACTGTAAAATGATGCAGTTGTTTTAGAAAAGAGTGTGGCAGTTTCTCAAAAAGTTTCACACAGAGTTGCCATATGTTCCAGAAATTTTACTCTTTGGTATACACATACACCCAAGAGAAACGAAAACATATACCCACACAAAAACTTGTATGTGAATGTCGAAAGCCGCATTATTAATAATACCCAAAAAGTGGAAAGGGCCCAGATGTCCGTCAACCGATGAATGGGTGAACAAAATGACATACCCATACAATGAAATATTATTTGGCCATGAAAAGGAATGGGGTGGCGGTACATGCCATAACATGGATGATCCCTGAAAACATGATGCTAAGTGAAAAAAGTCAGTCACAAAAGGCTATATGTTGTATATTGCATGATTCCATTTATCTCAAATGTCCAGCATAGGCAAATCATTTTTTTTATTATTTTTTTTAATTGTACTTGTCAGAGAGAGACACACACAGAGCACAAGCAGGGGAGGAACAGAGAAAGAAGACACAGAATCCGAAGCAGGCTCCAGGCTCTGAGCTGTCAGCACAGAGCCTGACGCGAGGTTCAAACTCACAAACCGTGAGATCGTGACCTGAGCCGAAGTCTGACGCTTAACCGACTGAGCCACCCGGGCGCCCCCAGCATAGGCAAATCTATAGAGACATAAAGTAGACTCGTTGTTGCCTAGGGCTGAGAGAAGTGGGGAGGGGAAATGGGAACTGAGTGCTAATGGGTATGGTGTTTCTTTTTAGGGTGATGAAATGTTCGGAAATTTATTGTGGTGAACAGTTACACAACTCTGTGAATATATAAAAAACAAATGAATTTTATACCTTAAGGGGTGAATTGCACGCTTTGTGAATTATACCTCTAAAAAGCTGTTATTGAAGGGGCGTCTGGGTGGCTCAGTAGGTTGAGTGTCTGATTCTGGATTTGGGGTCAGGTCATAATCCCAGGGTCGTGGGATTGAGCCCCAAGTCGGGCTCTGTGCTGAGCGTGGAGCCTGCTTACGATTCTTTCTCTTTCTCCCCCGCTGCCCCTTTCTCCAACTCATGTGCGCTCTCTCTCTCTCTCTCTCTCTCTTAAAAAAATAATAAATCTGCTACTGAAAAAAAAAAAAAAACATTTTTAAGAAAGCATTGGTTTTCCCACCAACAGTGCAAGAGGGTTCCTGTTTCTCCACATCCTCTCCAGCATCTATAGTCTCCTGATTTGTTCATTTTGGCCACTCTGACTGACGTGAAGTGATATCTGAGTGTGGTGTTGATTTGTATTTCCCTGATGAGGAGCGACGTTGAGCATCTTTTCATGTGCCTGTTGGCCATCCGGATGTCTTCTTTAGAGAAGTGTCTATTCATGTTTTCTGCCCATTTCTTCACTGGGTTATTTGTTTTTCGGGTGTGGAGTTTGGTGAGCTCTTTATCCCCAAAGCATGAGAGACTCTTAAAAACTGAGAACAAACTGAGGGTTGATGGGGGGGTGGGAGGGAGGGGAGGGTGGGTGATGGGTATTGGGGAGGGCACCTTTTGGGATGAGCACTGGGTGTTGTGTGGAAACCATGTTGACAATAAATTTCATGTATTGAAAAAAAAATAAAAAGGAAAAAAAAAGAAAAAAGAAAAAAAGAAAAAAAAAAAAAAAGAAAGCATTGGTTAATTCCTATCAGCTGGAATGATCTAGAACTGATTTACCAGAATGAATACATCAGAGATCCCCTGCGTGATTAAAATTTTTAGGTCCTGCATAAAGTGTTTCCTTTTAGGTTATCTCTATAGGATAACAAAATATTTGGTGTGTGTGTGTGTGTGTGTGTGTACATGAATTTATGTACAATCTGCATGTAGTCTGTACATTCAAACAACCATATGAAAACTCCCAAAGTCTTGGGAGCCACTGCTTCAGATTAATATTGTATTCATTGTGAGAAATACTTTCAGATTTTCCTCAGTGTTCTGTAGAGACCGAGAGCAGGCCGCCCCAAATGGGCTATACCCGGCATGAAGATTATTTTGAGCTGAAGGCAATCAACACCCCATGGGCTCAAGAGAAACGTTTGCCTCTCCTTTACTACACAGAAGAATCTGCACTGGGGGTCTTTCCCAGAATAAGGGTTATTAGCAAAGGTAAATTTTATCAGAGCGACCCATGTGTATGGTAGGGTCTAATTACCAACATCCAGGCTTCTTATCGCTCCAGGAAGGGCATCCCTTTCCTGTGAAGTCCCAGGCTTCTACCTCTTCTCCTTAGTTCAGGATGATGGACAGACCTCATTGTGCCTGACTGTCCTTGGAATTTCCATGTCGATGTGGGTTCCCCGAATGTGTGCCTATTAAATTTGATTTTCTCCTGTTAATCTGACTCATGTCAGTTTGATTCTTAGCCCAGCCAGAAGGACCTCTGAAGGGAACATGAGTTCTTGTTCCAAAAGATGAATTATTTTTGAAATTTCAATATCTTCCTGCATGTTTACTCAGATCTAAGAACTTTTTAAAAAATGTTTATTTGAGAGAGAGAGAGCACAAGCAGGGGAGGGCCAGAGAGACAGAGAGAGAGAGAGAGAGAGAGAGAATCCCAAGCAGGCTTCGTGTGGTCAGTGCACAGAGATCCATGCAGGGCTTGAACCTAAGAAACCGGGAGATCATGACCTGAGCTGAAATCAAGAGTTGGACGCTCAACCGGCTGAGCCACCCAGGTGCCCCAGAACTCAGATCTTTTATAACAGGAGAAAAAGGAAAAAAATATTAAAGTAGAAAAGAGAGAGAGGGAGGGACACCTGGCTGGCTCAGTTGGTAGCAACTCTTGATCTCAGGGTGGTGAGTTCGAGCCTCACGTTGGGTGTGAACCCCATGTTGGGTGTGGACCCTACTTAAAAAAATAAATCAAAATGAGTAAAAAATAAAAAAGAGAGAGGGGGAAAGAGAGACAGACGGGGACAGAAAATTGTTCACGTTCCCCACTTTGGCCTTTCCTTTTCTGTTCTTCTGGTACTTTTAGAAATAATACTTCTATTTTACTCCATTTGTCCCCCTTAAATTCTGTCTTCATCTTTGTTCTTTATTTATGATAATTACATGTTTGCCCTGCCCTGCAGGTAAGTCTTTCAGATGAAAGTTATCTCTGGTAGTAGCTCACTTTCTGGGCCAGGCCCCCTACCTGAGTTCTTTAGGCAGTTGAGGAAGACGCACAACTGTTTCTCGAGTCTACTGCCTCTTGATTGCTTTCAGTTCAAAATTATCCACAAGCCAAAGTGGCACATTTTGAGGGGGCACATTCTGCTCCCCTCCAACCTCAAGGAAGTCATAGTTTAGTGTTTCTCAACCGTTTTTTCATCATCTCTCCCCAAGGAGCCTTTGTAGACCTTTCCTCCCCTTCCATGAAATTTCAAATCCACAGATACACAGCTTATCTATCGATGTGTTTGTGGCCCTTTGGGGGGCCATAAATCATTGTCATAGCTAAGATTTTTGGTCTCTCATTGAGAATGCATGCTTTAGCGGGAGAGAGCAATGCCAACAGGGCGACAAAATGATGTGACATTATCAAGGTTGAGCAAAATATATCAGATCTAAGAGAAAGGAGAGACCTTACATCCCAATCTACTTAAATGGCAAGAGCCTGTGCTGGGGGCATTTAGGGATAAAAAAATCAATGAAACAGGTGTCTATGCCCAAAGCATTTGCAAAAGATCAATCCTTCGTCCTTCCCTCCCTCCCTCCCTTCCTTCCTTCCTTCCTTCCCCTCTTCCCCCTTCCTTCCATAAATGCTTCTTGATTAACTAGTAAGTGCCAAACACTGAATCTTTTCTTTAGCTTTCCTTCCCTAATTCAGTCTTACTTCTTTTCTTCTCCTCTTCTCAGATCCCAGTACATTTCCATTCTCTCCTAAAATAATTTGTTCAGGTCCCTTATCCCCACTCATGCTTAAATGACTGATAAAAGATTGAAAATGTTATCCTTCCATGGTTGAGACCAGTGGTTACCTTTCTTCCTTGGCTACAGAATCTTAGCTTTATTCTAGATTACACTGAGACCAGTGACAAGATTATATTACCCAACCTACCTTTCAGCTAGGGTTGACCAATGTGATCTAAGGAGAAGTTCTTGGATGGGATATTCAGGAAGCCTCTTTAGAAGGGGATACAAACTGGCAGGGGCCCTTTGCCTTTCTTTCTTTTTTCTTTCCTACTGGCTGGAATACATATATGATGGCTTGAGCTCCTGCAGCCATCTTGGACTCTGAGTGGAAGTTGGAAATAGAATGCATGTGCTTAAGATGAGGAAGCAAAAAGACGAAAGGGGATTGGGTTCTTAATGACCATGGGACTTTCTTCCCAACATTGAACTATCTACTTCCAAATTTATTATAAATGAGGGAAAAATAAACTATGCATTTAAGTACTGCTATTTTGGGTTTTCTGTTACTCGCAGCCAATTCAAATGTAGATTACTACCTTCCCAAAATGGTATTTGCATTTCAAGAGGCATTGAGAGTTTAACCTAAAAGAGGGAAACTCTATCCCAAAGTTTCAGGCAGAAATCAGCAGATAGGACTGTGAAGTCTTAGATCTTCTTCGGGATTTTGAGATCCCCCTTTGAATGCAGTCCTAGCATCTATAAAATGAGCAGCTGTGTTTCAGCTGTAATTATTTTCTACCTTAGCGACTCTGTAACATAACATCTACATCTACAAAATAACGGTTAAAGCGCAATTTCTTATGCAATCATTTATTTAAATGGTTAAGTGCGAAAAAGAACACTTTAAGATAAGTATGTGAATGTTTAATTACCAAGTCGATTGGTTCCAATAAAAATTCTGTACCTTTCTAAAAATGTAATGGCTCCGTCCCTTAAGCGACCGACTCTTGATTTAGATCTCAGGGCCAACCTGGGCATGGAGCCTGTTTAGGATTCTCTCCCTCCCTCTCCCTTTGCCCCTCCCCAAGTCGCTCTCACATGCGTGTGCCCGGGCATGAGCACTCCCGCTCTCTCAAACAAACAAACAAACAAACAAATAAAAATGCAACACAGACTTACGTATTTGTTATGACCTGTTTTCTGCCTGTTTCCTGGTCTTGTGCTAAGGAAATGAGCATCAAGAACTGGACTCTGATAAGCCACAAGTATCTCAACACGTGCATGCCCCTGGCAGAGCGTGTCCAGGGGGTGTGCTGGGGTCCGGAACAGTGTAGCTCTAATGAGAAGCTATCTCTGCTTAGTCACACCGCCCTTAACAAAAGTCAACCGTATCAACTTGGAAACTATACGTAAGAATTCCAGTGGCTAAGAAAATATGAATCATGAGGGTTGGGAAGGGGAAAATTGGATTACATTTACGTGATATTTAAAATCTATTATGTGTGGTTGTCTTATGCGTTATTTGATACTGAATTATGCCTAAGGATATAGACAGATTCCAGGACAAGCTTTTAAATATATTTTCCTACTTAACGTCTAAGAAATTGGGAGCCAGTGCGAAGCTGCAACTCAAGTCTCTATTTCCAACGTCTGCTCTTATTTTAAAAGCGTATTAATTTGCCTAAACCCTAGAACATTTGTTCCTGGAGCACCTGGCTGGCTCAGTCCATCCGGCATGTGACTCTTGATCTCAGGGTTATGCATTCAAGGCCCCACGTTGAGGGTAGAGATTACTTAAGAAATAAAATGAAAAAAAAAGAGAACATTTATCCATTTATGATATGAAATTATATTATAAAGATTCAAGTTTTCCCAAGAATGCAATTGAGCCATTAAACCCTCTGAGCTGCCAATAAAGTTCTTCCCCACACAGACTGTGCTAAGGCCACGAACAGCATCTTGCGGAAATTTGTCTAACCGGATTTTCCAGAAATGCCCCCAAATGTTTACTTTGGTTTAAGGGGATAAAAGTTGCTTGCCGGTTACTATAATGTGTGCTTGTGTCACACTGAACACCAGCCCTTGAGACTTTTCAGTTACACATTTGTGAATAAGAAGTAATAATCCCTGGAGAGGGTCGATATCCAGAAATACGTACGTATGGCTACGGAAAATGGTTTCTACAGTCCAGAGTCAAATTAATCAGTGCTCACCTGAAAAACAAATAACTTTATGTGTAAGACCAGTTCTCTTCAAATAAAGCCCAGTGGCCATTTCAAAACAAACAAACAAAAACATAGCATTTAGAAGAAGGAACTAAGTAAAGAATTGAAACGGGTAGGATCTGTGGCGGATGGTTCTGAGCTCAAATATTAATGTATTAGCCAGAGTTCTAGCAAGAAACAGAAGGCACACGCCGCTGGCCATCTGTGGAGATAATTTAATGAAGACGCTATTTATATAGGTATGAGCAGGGTTAAAGGAACCAACCGGAGAGGTCAGGGCACCCAGAGACCAGCAGCAGCAGGAAGTTCTTAAAACCCCTGGGCCAGAAAGAAGAGGAAAGGGAAGTGGTGTGTCCGGCTCCCAGTGAGAGCTGGAGCTCTGGAGAAGGGACGACTGACCAAGGCTGTCACCGTGAAGGGAGAAAGCTAGCTGCTGCCACGACCAGAGAGAGGGTGAAGTGGGATCTACGAAGAAATACCCTAATCTCTCTCTTTTCTCCTACCGTCCAGTCTCCCGTGGCAACTCCCATTGGCCAAACCCAAACAGAATCCAAAGGATACGGAGTCTGGGGCACAGAGCAAGGCCCAGATGGGGCAAGAATGGATTAGGAAGGGGAGTTCAAGTAGACAATGTGCAAATGGGGATAAAAACAGTACCTCTCTCCTAAATTTGTTTTGAAGATTAAACGAGACAGCACATGTGTAATTCTTTTTTTGTAATGTTGATTTATTTATTTTGAGAAAGAAGGGAGGGGAGCATGAGGGAGCAGGGAAGGGGCAGAGAGAGAGGGAGAGAGAATCCCAAGCAGGCTCCATGCTGTCAGCACGGAGCCCGACGCGGGGCTCAATTCCATGACCCTGGGATCATGACCTGAGCCGAAATCGAGTGGGACACTTAACCGACTGAGCTACCCAGGCACCCCGGTATGTGTGTAATTCTTAACACAATGCCTGGCATAGAAGAAGCATCCAATTCATGCTAGGTATTATTTTTATTGCATGGGCTATTGAAGATACAGACATATTCTACGACATAACAAGTGATGTATCAGACAGTAATTCCATCTCATTTAAGCCTGTATACTCACATGATCCGTTCAATGATAAAGCAGAAACTAAAGAATGTAAGGGAACTTTTCTTTCCCCCTCTGGAAAAATAATATGCTAAAAGTCCAAGTTTTTTTCTCTTTTGATTGGCAGAAGGACTCATAAAACATTAGTATTCTAGATTCTTCAGCTCCCAAAATTCTTCCCCAGCTGCCTCTGATGCCTGAAATTCTTCTATAAAGGAATAAAGCTTTTCCTTCTGCAATTGAAGCCGGGACACGAAATAAAAATGGCCCTTGGGAAAAGAAGATATTGGCCAAGATTTCGGCTGCTTCCCCGGGCAGCAAAGTTTGATACCTGCAGCAAGGGTGTGGATGGGCATCCTTTAACTACCCAGGCCCTGCTGAGACTGACAGAGGCAAGATAAGTGGGAGTGCTCCCCACTGGTTGTGCCAGGGAAGGAAGAGGCCTGGGCTGAATTAAAAGGGGTGTGACTCAAGGCGGTGTGAGGCGGTGTAGCCAGCTGCAGGGGAGAACCAGAATAGTTCCCGCCTGGAGCCAAGGTCAGCGCTGGGAAGCCAATTCCATGCGTGCCATCCAAAAGGTGAAGCCAGGACAGAAAGCTAGTGTGGAATGTGAGTTGTGCCTAGGAGCAGTGGTCAAAATACCTAACAACAGGTATAGTAATATAGAGATACAGCCACAGAAATATAATTAATACAGGTAGATGGAGATAGAGACATTTGGATATATTGATACATATTATATAATATATTCATCAAACATTAAATGCATATAAATCCTTTTATTCTCTAACTCTCTATGTTTATAGATTATAAAACTGCTTTTTAAATCATTCATCAAATAGTTTTAATAATTTCTAAGTTATTTGTTGATGTTTAGAAAATCTTGACGTGGTCTTTTTTTTTTTTTAATATAATTTATTGTCAAATTGACTTCCATACAACACCCAGCGCTCGTCCCGACAGGTGCCCTCCTCGATGCGCATCATCCACTTCCCCCTCTCCCCCACCCCCCACCGATGTGGTCTTTTGTTTGACATGGGCTAAGACTGCCAAATAATGCCTCTGAGCGAGCGGTGATTTGGTGCAGGGAGCAGCCACACCATTAAATGGTTAGTTTAATAACTACATAATTGTAGCTTGTAGTCTCAATTCATAGGTAATTCATCTTAATAACATCTTGTTCATGGTGCTGATGCTTCTTTCAGCCTCTACTGAACCCACAGCATTGACATCGGAAGACTTTCCGGCTCTTTGTTATTCTGCTTGAGACTTTTGTAGATTCGTCTTTCTTATTTTCGCGACGAAAGTCCTGACAATCACTTATTAGAATTGTATTTGAAACGGGTTGTCTTATTTTAAAAAAATTTTTGTTCTCCTTCAATCCAAAGAGATTCACAAGCATCATTTGGTCAAATTTCAGGTTCCAATATTAGGAGTTTTTGCCTCGTATTTGTCATTAAGCAACAAGCCCATTTTTAAATAATTTTTAAGGCAAGTGAATAGTATTTCTTCTTAGAATTGATATTTGCTTAGTTTCAAAGCGTACGTCCTAATTCTCTATCCCTTATAATATCATCCACCTCTTTTAGTATTTTCATTTATTTTGTTTTATATATTCGGTAACTTTTTGTCTTCATCATATTCATCTGCCAGCTTTATTAATTTTCTTAAGTTTATTTTTTAAAGTAATCTCTGCACCCAACGTGGGGCTCGAACTCACTACCCCAAGATCAAGAATCATGAGCTCTACTGACTGAGCCAGCCAGGTGCCCCTAATCTGCCAGCTTTACAATCAAAAGATTTCTTTCTTGGAGAGCTGAAGAAAGTAATTGACGTCTCAGGAAGAATAGCATTGACTCCAGCCAAATCTCTCAAAAATATTGTATTTTTCAAAGATTTAATTAACTCCATTTAATGATTTCTGTGAAAGTGACTGTACAAGGCTAGCTATCGTCCCCAAACTGCCTCGGCAGCTTCTAATCCTACAGGCTGCTTGGGGAGATCCAAATATTCTCATTTTCATTACTTCAATTTCCAGATTTTCATCTGTCTTCTTTAATCCTTTCCAATTATTTCGTGTACGATAGTATATTACAAAATTTATGGAGAAAGGATTTTAAAAGTTCTGCTTCAGTCTGTTAAATTTTTCCTATATTGGGCCAGATGATAAATATCTTAGGCCTTGCAGGACAGGGGTGTCCGTTGTTAAGTATTCAACTCTGCTGTCGCAGCTAAACAGCCGACATGTCAAAGACGGTATGTAAATGAGTGGGCGTGGCTGGGTTCCAATAAAACCTGATTTATAAACGCTGGAATTTGAATTTTATGTGATTTTCACGTGTCACAAAATATTTGCTCTGATTTACATTTTTATTGCATCATCCAAAGATAATTGAATGCAGTGACTTATTTCCAAGTTAAAATATCTTGGTTGTGTAATATTGACAAAAACCATTAAACTACATTCAGTCTTGAATTTCATAATTTAAATACATTACTAAAATGCTTTTATGCAAAATAGTTGGAGAAGCTTAGATAAGTATTAAAATTTGTGTGTCCTTGTTTCATCTGTTTTCCTGAACATTGTTTCCTCATGTTACTAGATAAGTTTTATCATAAGGAGAATTTTAAATCTTGATTGCATTATTCTTTCTTCAAAGTTCTCATAAAAATTCCCTTTCTGAGAAAGCTTGATTACCTTTATCTACAGAGTAGACAATGTTTAAGATTCTGATTGTGTTTTTTAAATGATTTTTTTTTGCTCTTTTGACATTTCGATCAAATATTTATGGAACGCTTTTACTATTTCCAAAGCTTTGTTTATGGAGTAATTCTTGATACTATTTCACATTTTTCCTCATTGATAATGATGAACTTTTTTTTCTCAATTTTTAAAAAATGATCATTTACTGGGGCGCCTGGGCGGCTCAGTCGGTTAAGCGTCCGCCTTCGGCTCAGGTCATGATCTCGCGGTCCGTGGGTTCGAGCCTCGCGTCGGGCTCTGTACTGACAGCTCAGAGCCTGGAGCCCGTTTCAGTCTGTGTCTCCCTCTGTCTCTGCCCCTCCTCCGTGCGTGCTCTCTCTCTCTCTGTCGAGAATAAACGTTAAAAAAATGTTCATTTATTTTGGAGAGAGAGAGAGAGAGAGAGAGAGAGCACGCACAGGGGAGGGGCAGAGAGAGAGGCAGACAGGGGATCTGAGGCAGAGCTTGAACTCACAAACCGAGAGAGCTCACGACCTGATGCCAAAGTCGGACGCTTAACCGACTGAGCCGGGCAGGCATCTCTGATAATGGTGAACATTTTTCTGGAATCATGAGTTTTAACAGAGTATGATTACCATTTTTATAGAAACACAGGATTAGCAACTTTCAAATTTGAGCAATATAACTTTTGAGTCCATTTGCACCTAACATTTATGTCATTATTGTACTTTGAACTGATTCTTGCACTGTATCAAAGGACGTTTCAGGCTGCTTGTGACTTCTGCCACCACCAGAAGGTGTAACAGGCTGCGGCTCGTTATCGATCTTGTTTCTTTGTTTTCGCCCAAATTCAAAAAGATTCATGTTGAAGATATTTTAAAGGGACGTTAAGAAACTTAGGGCGATTTTATTGTCTCGCCATTCTCCAAAAACTCTTGAATTGGTTAATATTAACACATTGCGCTTACCACGTGCACATTTCAATGTACTCATAACAAACCAACACGTGAGTGCAACTGAGCACATGAGGATAGTAAGAAAATGATGGTTTTTCTACAGCACAGAGTGCTCAGAAGGAAAGTGCGGTTCGGCCTGGCCAACGTCCATACACTCACACACAAAGTTAACACTAACGAATCGTGTAATATCGCAAAGTGTTTGCCAGCCGCTGAGTGCAGCCACAGTGAATGCCACAGTAATTCATGAGGATCTTCGGAACTCCAAAAGGGGAAGGAAGAAAGCGGATACCCGTGTCAAGGACTGGAAGCCATCGTTCGTTATGAAAGGATCAACTACGTTCATGACATGTGACAGAAACGTTAATGGATTAACTCGGGTTTTCTCTTATCTAAGCACTTGCACAGCTGAAATCTTCTCGGTCTTACTCCAAAGCTGTAGCTGTTTTTTTAGGCCGATTGCTGTGCAATCACAGACTCCTACAGAGATTGGACATAGTCGCCTTTGTTTTAAGGACACAGGGTGAGAGGGGCGCCCGGGTGGCTCAGTCAGTTAAGCGTCCAACTTCGGCTCAGGTCGTGATCTCACGGTTCATGGGTTCCAGCCCTGCGTGGGGCTCTGTGCTGACAGCTCGGAGCCTGGAGCCTGCTTCCGATTCTGTGTCTCCCTCTCTCTCTGCCCCTCCCCCATTGGCTCTCTCTCTCTCTCTCTCTCTGTCTCTCAAAAATGAATAAACACTTAAAAAAATTAAGGACACAGGGTGAGAGATGTGCAGAAGCATTTCCCTGAAGCCTGAACAGTGTTAGTCTCGAGAGTAAACGTTTTCACTTACAGGTTGCGCTGTGCCAGGCGGAATACTGGATTCCTGACGACAGTGGTGTCCAAATATTCAATACGTTTTTGGGGGGGCAGGGGTGGGACGGTGATATCTGTGGCCCTCTCAAGCAGGGTGTCCGGGAGTTTTCTTGCGTAGATCCAACAAGGGAGCCTGTGTCAAGTGCTGTACAAGTTTAAAAAATCAAGTTACACATAGACCGATGGCGGAAGACAGACAAGGAAACTGTGCGATGTGCCGCGTTCACACCAGAAACCGGCATGGACTCTGTGGGCAGGACAGGGAGCGCCTAGCTCAGCCGGGAGAAGGGAGAGAACGGCCGGAGAAGACTTCCAGAGGACGTAAGTTTGAAAGAAGGGGAAGTGAGGAAGAAAAACACAGCATTTCCGGTGGAAACGATGGCAGGGGTGTGAGGAGGGAGGCGGGCCGACATGGCCAGTTGGGGTTGGGCGGAGACCAGAGGCCTCAGAGGTCATAGTGAGAGGTCTGGATTTAATCGTGAGGGCCATTTGGAGCCACATAAAGATAGAAAGCAGAGGAATGATATAACCAGATTCCCATTTCCAAAGGAGTCCTTGACAGCCGGCTAGAGGGTGACTCGGACCAGTGCTGGGATCCAGGCCAGAAAAGCAAGTCACGGAAAGTGGAGGGTTGAAACGACAGACGGGACAGGCTGACCCTCTACACATTGGTGGCTCGCTGTACATCGGGGGAAAGAGAGGGAGTCATCAAGAAAGACTGCCAGATTTGTGGGTTTTCTGGCTTGAGGTACTGGCTGGACACCAGCACTATTGTTCAAGATGGGAGGCTGGGGAGGACACAGAGGATTTGGTGGAAGGTGAGTTCAGTTGCAGACCTGCTGAGCATGGGTATATCCAGAGACAACTGTCCAGATGGGTTGACTCCATGGGTCTGGAGTTCAAGAGAGGGTTCCAGGCAGGAGAACATAGATTTCAGAGGAGAGGGCCATCTAAATATGGGCAGTAGTTGAAATCTTGGGGATGGACTTATCTGTGGAGAAAGGACTGGGCGGGGAGAGGAAGGGAGAGAGGAAAGTGGAGATGAGGAGTGAGGAGGTAAAAGAAGAGGGGTAGTGAGGGGAGGAGAGGTGAGAGGAGAAGAGGTGGGGGAAAGATTGAGGGCAGGGCCTTGGGAAACCCGCCATATTTAAGGAGAGAGAGAGGAGGCAACCACAGGAAGCCCATGAAGAAGACAAAGAAAGAGCAAGCAAAGATCAGGAGGGACAGGAGGAAAGGGTGGTGTCACCTAAGTCAAGGGAGGAAAGCTCTTGGAAGGAGGCAGCGGCCAGCACTAGGTTGTGAACTGGATTTGGCAGTGAGGTCCCTCACTGTCTTAGGGTGAGTGGTTGCAGCGACTTGCCAGGGGCTGAAGAAGAGTCGCGGTGGCTTGAATAATGAATGGGAGGTGAGAAGTGCATCATAAGAAGCTGGATTGAAAGGGAAGGAGACAAATTGGCTCTGGCGAGATGGGAGAGGAATTTGAAGAGGGTTTAATTTGGAAGCGTTTAACCCTAGATGAGAGGAGGAGATGTGGGGTTTAAAGGGCAGGAGAATTGCGGAGCCGAAGCACTGGGAAGGGGGGTGGCCCCCCGCCCAGGTGGACGTAAGGTGGAGACCCCCTGACAGAAATGGAGGGAAGACTGTGAGGGAAGGAGAGAAAGAACGTGTCTGGCTTGGGTGGGGAGCGTGAAGGGGAGGGCTCTCTGCTCGGCTTCCATAGTCCCTGTGTTGTATGGGGATGTCGCCTGCTGGTGTAGATGACTTAAAATGTGCTGTGAACGTTTGAAAGAATTGCTGCGGATGTTGGGGGGGGGGAGGATGCAATCAGAGAGTGGGACTGTGGAGTTGAAGATTTTAAGATTCTGGGGCAGTGCCTCTAGTTCTCTTTAACTACCCTGCCTGGCTTTCCGGATACTGCCGAAAGCTGTGATGTCATCAAATAGTAAATTAAAACTGGGTACCTTGTATTTCATGCCTGGGGTTTTCTGGTTCCATTCTCTACTGCTTCCTACATGCAGCCGGCCACTGAACATTGAGAGTCACCTCTCCACAGTAGTTCACACAATCCCAATTTGGGACAGGAGTGGTAAACAACCAAGTGCAGCCCCAGTAGTGCCCCCGTCAGCCTTACAGGGTTATGAGTCCCTAAGCAAATCTTTTTTTTTTTTTTTTTTTGAGTAGTCTCTACACCCAACATGGGGCTCAAACTTCACGATCCTAAGATGAAGAGTCACATGCTCTACCGACTGAGCCAGCCAGGCGTCCCTGAGCCCATACACAATTCCTTTTGGATTCTTTGTCAACAGAGTTTACACAGTCTGGCTATCAGTCCCTGGAGTCCTTTCAGGCTAGCCTCGGAGCGTAACTGGATTCTCCACAGGCCCCCTGTGAATGGTTCCCTTTATCACAAAGATATTAAGTGCCCTTGAAGTCTGATTTCCAAAGTGACCGATTCGCCAGTCCCAACAGGTGTGATGTCTCTCCGAGCCTGGATGTTATCCCTAGTTCCTCCTCAGGCCTAGATGCTGTCTGGGCTTTTCTCAATCTGCCAATACCCTACTTTGCTGCTAAGCGCTCACCACCACTATACCCACCACCATCAGGTTGGTTCCACTGGGCATGGTGCTCCCCTGGCCAGTTCTGCCCACGAGATTCACTTTGGCAGGTGCTTCCCAGTAGCAGCAGCCCCTCAAAGCCGGATAGTGCCACACTCCTTCTGTGCATGCACATTCCATGGCCCAGCATGCCTCTGCTCAGAGTCTCGGGGCTTCAGGTGGGACCCAGCCCAGCACAGCCGGGTTGTGCAGCTTCGCACTCCCTGGCCTTCCGAATGCTCAGTCCTCCACTTGTGGGGAGTCTGCCCCCCAACTCTGTCACCAGCAGTCTCCTAGCCCCTGGAGGCAGATGGACCCATAGCTCTAGGCGCTTGGCAACAGAATATCCATTCCTTCTGGTGAGCGGGCCTGTTATGTCACAGGCTGTAGACCCTCCAACCAGCCAGTTACTTCCCAAGTGACCAAAGGTCTGCATTTTCAGCATAAAATTGAAAAAGTCCCTCCACCTTCCTGGGTCCTACCCACCCGTTTACCATTTACCTGAGTAAATGCTACTTCTTCCATGCAGCCTTCCTTCATCCCTGTGAATAAATGTCATTTTTTTTCCTTCTCTAAACAGCCAGAGTCTCCCCTGGGCTTCAAATTCATTCATTCGTTCATTCAATAAATATTTATTGAGAATCTTCTGGGATCAGGCTCTGTGCCAAGCGCTAGCACACAAGAATAAAAACACAAGCCTTTTACCGCATAGAACTTTCCAGAGTAACTGGGAAACAGCTATGTACATGAACAATTTAATATTAAAAAAAATTGCTGTGTGGTAGGTAGTATAGTCATTAAGAATGTGGACTCTGAACCCAGACTGCTTGGATCTGAATCTCAGCTCCACCACTAATTGGCTGTTGAACTTGGGCCAATGCTTTAGTTCTTATATCTGTAAAGTAAGATAGTAATAATACTATCTAATGATAACTACCTCATAGAGTCTAGACTAACAACAGTGTTCTACAAATGAGTTCCTATTATTATTGTTGTTATGATTGTTTCAACCATTATAAGTACAAAGGGAAATTGGCTCCAGAAGCATTTAATCCTCTTGACTATATTGGAGTTCTTTATCTGTGTGTCTTATCTCCTCTACCAGATTCTAAGGTCCTCCAGG
This sequence comes from Prionailurus bengalensis, assembly GCF_016509475.1. NCBI lineage: Eukaryota > Metazoa > Chordata > Mammalia > Carnivora > Felidae > Prionailurus > Prionailurus bengalensis. The sequence continues at coordinate 15,482,572 of NC_057361.1, forward strand.
GAAGACATTTACAAACTACATAACCTTTGACTCAACTCCTAGCACTTAGTAGGTGCTCCATGAATATTCATTGGTCTCATGGAAACAGATTTGCCCAGATTTGGGTTAGCACCTGGGCCACTCCAATTGGGTATAAAAGTCACTGGAGCTGCCTCCTGCCTTCTAAACCAAATCCTGAGGGGCTGCACGGATCTGTGCTCAAAGCAAAGGGGAAAATGAGAATGAAGGAAAGGCTGTCTCACCCCGACATGCCACATTTTCATCCTGGGCTTTACGTTTATTCTTTCTCATGAAGGCCAGCTGGACTTTGGCGTTTCTACTTCCATGATGTAAATGTATTTTCAAGGGTTGGTTACTTGGCTCTTGAGTTCACTGGGTGGACCTCAGCACTCAAAAATCTATCCTGGGAGCTGTTAGCACTTTCTTACCCCTACCCCCTTAATAAAATAACTGAAAGAGAACAAGCAAAAAGATCAGTTTTGAGGTCCGCAAATGTAAGCAACTTATTGTTGCATAAGAAAATCACTTCTTTCTTCTTGAAGTAAATCGTCATTGACCTATTATGGAATTTTCCAGAAATTCCTCAAATTTCTTAAATTTTGAGTCATGTGGTTCTGAAAAGAAAATATGTCATGCTGGTTTTAATTTCGAATGGCTTCCAGTTTGAAGTCCTGGCAAGTTTCTGTTCTGGATTGCACCCTAGACGGACTTTGAATTAATTCTAATAAATGATGGAGATGAATAGCTTGCTTGTTGCCAACTTCAATGAAGTAAGTTAAAGCAAGTTGAGTTAATATATTTTTCTTTCCTACCTTGGGTATCACGTGCCTAATACTTTTGTTGCTGTAATTTCCAGTCTTCTGTGATCTCATTAGAGAAGGGTTTTAAAAATACAATTGCATAAAAGATGTGCAGAACACTAATCATTAGTTTCTCAAGTAAATTTGTATTGTGGAGGAGAATTTTAAAAGAGGCATTGGTTAAAAACTGGAATCAGATACAGGCAAGAATGCAAAAGGTGTTCATATGCAGGGTGGCCGATTTTTGAAGGTGAAGGAATCACAGAATTTAGAGAAGGAAGTCAAATCGGAGCTCCTCCCACCCAACTGCTTTTAGAGTGCGAGGTCCTGTTGACAAGATCCAGGACTGCTTGAATAGCTCCAGAGAGAAACAGGTGTCTGTATATCAGACTGTTGGTGCTCTACAGATATTCCCTTGACATTCAGTCTCCACCCAGGGATTCCAGCAACTCTGTTCCTGAGAGCATTTTTTTTTGTTGGAGGACATTCGACTCACATGCAGGGCAAGCCCAGAGTGGTGGAGAGTTTGTGTTTCTGGAAGCAGTTCTAAACCAATGGTGGTTGGGGAATTGGGGAATAAATCCCCTACCTTCCTGGTCCCTTGAGGGTAAACCTCTGAGGTGTGCTTTCCTGTCTCCCAGAGCTCCTGAGTGGGATTGACCTCCAGTCACCCACACTAGTAACTGGCTTGCTAACACACCCGTTATTGTCTTCATTTCTTTCCCTGTTTCCCCTCTCCCAACCCGTGTTTCCTGGGATCATCTCTCAAAGAAACTATTTGCACTCGAATCCTTGTCCCAGGGTCTGCTTCTGGAAGGATCCCAAACGAAGATAATTCCTAGTTCTGTAACTCGGGTAAGATTTTTCCCACTTCTCTCTTGGATGACTTTATACATTTGCCAACTGTTTCTGGCCTGCAATTTCTTTTCCTTCTGTTCTTACCCCACATTGCTCCCAGATCTTCCTTCCTCCTAAGGCACTGCTCAGACGTATTGTTCCCCTACCCCACATTCTAAGTAGGAACACAAGTCCATACCCCTTTCATAATCTGGCCCATACTCCTCCCTAGACTTTGACCGGCAAACCCTTGAATGTGTAGGGTGCTACTGCTGACCTATCCTGCTCACAGTTGCTAAATATTTGTAGAATCAGAAAGCTTAAGGGAAGGTGAGAATAGTCGGCTGGGTATTACAGTTCTACCTTTATCCTACTTAAGAGAAGTTCAAAGTAGTTTTTTTGCACTTACACATTTCCTGTAAATAGATTAGAAACAGTTTTCCCTTCCCTCCCCCGTCCCCAGTTCTTTCATTCTAGAGATAGGGCTCATATCCATTCAATAAGAACACAACTCCATGTAACTCCGCATGTGAATGTCCTACTGTAGTTTCTTTCTCTTTCTTTCTTTCTTTCTTTCTTTCTTTTTCTCTTCCTTTCTTTTCTTTCTTTCTTTCTTTCTTTCTTTCTTTCTTTCTTTCTTTCTTTTGCAGTCTGTACACCCAATGTGGGATCAAGAGTTGCAGGCTCTGTCTCGGATTCTGTGTCTCCCTCTCTCTGACCCTCCCCTGTTCATGCTCTGTCTCTCTCTGTCTCAAAAATAAATAAACGTTAAAAAAAAAGTAAAAAAAAAAAAGAGTTGCAGGCTCTACCAACTGAGCCAGCCAGGCACCCCCTACTGTAGTTTATTATTAAAGTATTCTTAACTTTAATTCCGGTAAAACTAAACCACCAATTTTCCAATTGTTTTTCTACTTTGTTGACATCACAATAGGTACTGTAATGATAATCATTTGACAAATGTAGAAAGAGGGAGGGAGTGTGTTATGTGGGCCTGAGAAACATAACAGCCTCAGCCGTAGCTTGACTCTGCCCATAAGAGCTCGGGTGATATTGAACAAGTCTTGTAACTTCTCTGAACCTCAGCTTCCTTATCTGTAAAGCCAAGAGGTTGTGTCTAAGATCCATTCCAGAGCTAAGATGCCACTGACAAGCTACCATGATTTGAAGTTGTGGTTCCTGGGAATGAATAGGTAGTCAGATTCAAAGGCTCAGAAGCTACTCTAAATTTGTTCATGCATCTCATAATCTTAGTTTAGTCATTCCAAAAATTCACCTAATGTTTGAAGTCCTTAAAAATGATTATTGAGTATTACCCATCAGAACATGAACTAAAGTCAGCCACAGTCTTTGCTTCCCCTAGAAACTCTTGCCTCTTCCCTTCTACCAGTACCTTCCTGACCTTCAGGCTGGATGACTATAACATGCTTAACTTGGTCCTGGCTTTCTCTTGAGATAAATAAATATTAATGTGAAATGAAAACCTCACATGTAATAATGTTGGGATTAATGAGGTGCTGAATTGTATTCTTACTTTGCTATTGTTGGCAAGCTGAATTCAAAACCGTGGAACCATTTGTAAAACAGGAATGTTAGTCCAAAGTTTTGCAGCCACCATGTGGCTTATTATTCTACCGAGGTGGGATGACGGGGCCCTCCACATCTGGGAGACAGGGCAGGCAGTGCTGGTGCGGTGTGGTCTGGGAGTTCTGGGTAAGCTCCCACTTCCAGCCTCCATGCTTGGCCAGTCACAAAGGAAAGAAGAGGAGAGGAGAAGAGGGAAGAGAATTGTTCTCACTTACCTAGATCTGGTGAAGGTGGTTGGGTAGTGTTGTCCATCTGACCATTATTGGCCATTAAATTCTAAACTGTCATTCTGTTCCAAGGCTAGTCTCCAAGCAGAGCTGAAAGGACATGTGAACTAAGCCTCATATGTGCAGTTTCTCACATATTCATTGCAATAGCTCTTTGGGAAGGTGTTGTTACTCCCATTAGACATATGAAGAAACCAAGTCTTAGAAGAGCAAGTGACCCACCAAGGTCACATACATAGTTGGCAAGTCAGCATTTAACTCCAGCAGTCAGTGCAGCCACCACCCATATTACCCTCAGAAGCCCAGGAATATAATCCCAGATGTGCCTTTTCTTCTGTCCCATGTGGCAGGTGGGAGTGGAAGTTGGAACCACCTTTAGGGAAGGTAATTTATATTATGTGTCAAGACCCCTTAAAGTGTTGATGCTTTTGGACTGTGTAATTCCACTTTTAGGAAACTTCCTGGAAGACATTTCCTGATCACCAGAGATTAATGCAAAAAAGATGCTTATTACAGTATTATTTATAATGGTGAAATGCCTTAAACCCCCCTTCTAGGAGAACGACTAAACCACTGCAGCAGAGGCTCCAGTTAGGCCAGAACAGAGATGCAAACACGTGGGGTGTTCCCACCCTTTGAGTATAGGTCTGAATTAACTCATACACATGGGTACTTGAGCTGAAAAAAACATTAACTCAAGCCCACAGTTGAAGTTTAGATTATACAGGTAGACTCAGTAGGGAGGAGGAGGATGCCAACAGAAGCTAGCTTGTAGGGAGGGACTGTAGGGCCCCTCAAAAATAATTGTCCTAGAAAAGAAAGGATTTGATGTGATCAAGTGGCTTCAGCAACATAGCCTGAGATTCTAAGAGAACAGAACAAACTCTCTCGCTCCCGACATCCTCCACCACGGCTTATCAACCACCAGCTTTGGACCTTCTCTTGGGGTCTTGTCCTGATGATCAGTTTGGCCTTTTGACATACTACTCACCTACCCTTGGCTTGTTTTGGGACTACCCTCTCAGCTTAAGTCTTGCCCTGGGCTGCTGTATCCCTCTTTCTATCGGATACGCACAAATATCTAGTAGCCATGAAAATAATGCTTGGGAAGAGTTTTAAGTGGAATGGGAATAATGTTAGATATAATCTTAAGCAGGTAATGAGGGCTGAAAAAAATCTATGTATATAAGAGATGATTTTCATTATAAAAACGCATTCAAAATACTGGAAAGAAATATCTTAAAACCTTAGCGTGGGGTTATGGGTGACCTATATTTCATTTTTATTTAACTTTTCATTTTCCATGAACATGAAGGTATTATTTTATAGTTACAAAAGGGAGGTATTTAACATGCACTCTTTTTCTCCCTCCTAAAAGGCAGGCAATGCACAAATCTATTAAATTTGGGTTGAAAAATAGATGGAATTGGCTTGGAAGTCACTGAAGCGGCCCATCTGGTTTAGCTGTATTGGACGAGAACCAGTTGACTGCTTAATTTGGCATCAGCTTGGGCCACTGGTGCTTTTATGCAACCTCAGGGAGAGAACTGAACTGTTCCATATCTGGAAAACTGAGATGGTACCATCCTGATATAGGTGGTCCAAGGGGAATAGTTTTGTATGATGTGGCAAATTAATGTTTGCAAAGAAAACGCCGTTCTGTTCTTCAAATGTTCTCAAAAATAGTTTGCCGAAACTAGACAGCCTTCCTGTCCAATTGCAAAAGAACTTTCAGTTCTCATTTATAAGTGAAACTTGAATCAAACGTGGATCAATAAGCCAAGCGTAACGGTGAGGATTTTGTTTAGATATTGATGTAAGCAAGCACATACATTTATATTCTAAATTCAGAATTTACTACTTGAGCCTAGTCAACTCCTTTTCACTATACAGCAATAGTTTATTTGTAACATGTTTATGTTCTTATTTTTCCTTTAGCCTAGGAACCACGAGCAGTCATGTATTCAATTTTGTACTGTTGCTTTGCACGAAGTCAAAATAATGCATATTCTGCCCTTCAACTATATTGCAATTGTGGTTTTAATGGTACACACTACTTCCTCTCTGCCTAAACATAAAGATTCACAGTATATCGTTGGCACTTATTAAATATATAAGAAGCAGGGGCACCTGGGTGGTTCAGTCGGTTCAGCGTCAGACTTTGGCTCAGGTCATGATCTCGAGGTTCACGAGTTCGAGCCCCACTTCAGTCTATCTGCTGTCAGCACGCAGAGCACACTTCGGATACTCTGTCCCTCTCTCTCTGCTCCTCCCCTGCTCACACTCTCTCTAAATAAATAAATAAATAAATAAGAACCAAAGATTTTGGGGGCCCTCCAGTCACATCTCCAGTTTTATAGTACCATTTCTCCTCCCTGAATTTTTGCTTCCCTTCATTTCCCTGTCACCAAGTTGTTTCATTTGCCGTAGCTTGAATAGCTGAGTAAGAAAATAATTTTTTTGTCTTCCTTGGCACTGCCTACAGAGGTGGCAGCCATCTCCTATTTGGCATCATGGCTGCCCTCAGGCCTCTGGTGAAGCCCAAGATCATTAAAAAGTGGACCGAGAAGTTCATCAGGCACCAGCAAGACCGGTATGTCAACATTAAGTGCAACTGGTGGAAACCCAGAGGCATCGCCAATTGGGTGAACAAAAGATTCAAGGGCCAGACCTTGATGCCCAACAGTGGTTATGGGAGCAACAAGAAGACAAAGCACATGCTGCCCAGTGGTTTCCGGAAGTTCCTAGTCCACGACGTTACGGAGCTCGAAGTGCTGCTGGTGCTCAACAGCTCTCCCTGCACAGAGGTAGCTCATCATGTCTCCTCCAAGAACCACAAAGCCTCTGTGGAAAGAGCAGCCCTGCTGGCCATCAGAGTCACCAATACCGATGCCAGGCTGCCCAGTGAAGAAAATGGATAGACAGCTTATGTGCACGTCGTGTTTGTGTTACTAAAATCATAAAACTATAAAAAGGCAATTGTTTGAAACTCTCACGGGGTCCTTACTCCAGCATACAAACACATTCACGCCTCTGCCATCTTAAAACAGCACTACAACAAAACATTTTCAGGTTAAAATGGAGACTAGGTGTTGATAAGCTAAGGGCAAGTGCGTTGCTCCTTGGGCTTCTAAACTTCCAAGGGTAGGAGAGAAGAGGGGCCTCAGAACTCTGAGCCACCCTCCTCCTCCAACACTCACAGTCTCACCATTACACTCTGTCTTGAAGACCACTGGGGATCATGCCCTCCTGCCCTCTCTCGGTTATCCACTGAAATGTGTCCTCCCAAAATTCACGTGGAGGTCCCAACCACTGGTACCTCAGAATGTGACCACATTAAACTGCATTTAAGGTCTTTAAGGAGACCATTAGGTTTAAATGATGTTGTCAGGGTGGGGCTCGACTCCCATATGACTGATATCATTACCAGAGGATGAGGTACCAAGATGCGGTCGTCTGCAAGCCAAGGAGAGAGGTCTTAGGAGAAAACAACGCTGTTGGCACCTTGATCTTGGACTTCCAGCTTCCAGGACCGTGAGAAAATAAATTCCTGTTGTTGAAGCCACACAGTCTGCGGTACTTTGTTACAGCAGCCCGAGCCTACTGATACAGCCTCCATCTCTGTTTGTGTCTGAAGCCCACCACCCCCATGTCACCCCTCTGCCCTCCAACGCTCAGACCCCGTGGCTCTGTACAGCTCCTCATCCAGTTTTCACATGGCACATTGGAACCCAGTAGCGGGTTATGAAGTCAATTTCGTGAATTTCAGCCAGCAGATGAAAAATGAAATAGAATAAACCAGAAGAGAACAAAATACAGCAGAACGGCACAGAAGAGGATAGAAGAAAATAGGAAATATCAGATGCAGTACATGTAGTAAAGGAGAGTATCACCCTGGTGAAATCTTTATTTCCATGCTATATGCACATATGTGTATCCAAGGTCATGCTGTAAACTGTATTTCATTCTGTGGGTCATGATAAAAACAAATGAGGAAGCAACTGACCTAATGTGACTCCATATTCTGTCTCTTTCCAAATTCCAAAGCACGTCCATTCTGGTCGATCATCAGCAAAATCCCCCATGCACTTAACCTCCTCAAACTGTTCTGTTCGACTTGCCCAAACCAAAACTAAAAAACACAAATCTCACAAGCATAATATAACTGAGGCAAGGATAGATGTTATTAGGTATGCTCCAAGCAGAAAAACTTTTACTTCATTTTGATCCTCATTGGATTTATATAGAATACCTCTGTATTCATTTTTGAAGGAAAGAACAAAATTAAAAAGTATGTATGAAAGGCTGGAAATATAACACTGAAAATTATATCTAATGTTGAAATACAGATTTTGGGGGGCACCTGGGTGGCTCAATCAGTTGAGCATCTGACTCTTGATTTCGCCTCAGGTCATAATCCCAGGGTTATGGGATCGAGCCCCGCAGTGGGCTTTGGGCTGAGCATGGGACCTGCTTAAGATCTTCTCTCTCTCCCTCTGCCCCTCTCTCCTGTTCTCTCTCATGCGCTCTCTCTGTCTCTCAAATTAAAAAAAAAAAAAATCATTATAAAATGCAAATTTTAAAATCATATTTTTTTCACTGACTTTTTTCTTTTCTAAAAGCCATTAATAGTAAGATGAACCATTAACTTCATAATGGCTTTTCAGGCAAGAAAGAAACCCTATAGAGTTGCACGGTTCAGTGTGGTAGCTGGTAGCCATATGTGGCTACTTAAATTTAAAGTAATTAAAATTAAAAGTCCAGTTCTTTAGTCTCCCTAGCTGCACGTCAAATGCTTGAGAGCTACATCTTCTATCTTACAGAACTTTTCCACCATCATACAAAGTTCTAGTGGACAGCACTGCTATAGAGTTTTCCTGAACGAGAGGTGACAAGGGAAGATGGCTTGAGGGCAGCCGTGGCTTGCAAAAGCCCTGGAGAGCAAGTTGCTTTGGAGGAAAAGGATTTTAACAAGTGGTGGGTACGGATTATCGTTGGATCTTTACCTGCTTCAAGGGAAGGAAGTAAAAATCGGAATTGCATAAAAATGGAGCCTTACAACGGTAGACATATCAATAGAAGACAGCAAGATTGATAATTCGTGTGAAGAGCTGGCTGTTGTCAAGCCCCATGCTAAGTGCTTTACAGAAGATCTGTGATTACAACCCTAGAAAGTAAGGCTTAGCCATTTTCACTGGCGAGAAAATTGAGGGTCGCAGATGAATTTCTTCAGAGTGGCCCAAAGAAGCAGTTTCCGAGCCTCCTTCTTCTTCCGTTTCTCCAGCAGTTCTCAACTGGAGATTGGAAAGATGGGAGGCCCGGAGGGGGCGTCAAAAGGAGCTTTAGCAGCACTCGGACTCATTGGAAAACCAGGAATACTTCCTACTCTCAGGGAACACTTTCCTGAAGCTCTCCCTCCTCCCCTGAAGCTCTCCCTCCTCCCCCCCCCCCCACCCCCGACATTCCCCATTCCCACTGAGCGATTAACGCAAAGGCTTCCCTAGACACACAGAATTAGATGTCTGAGTAGGGTGTAGAGCCAGGGAACGTGAATTTACCGAAAAACTCTCCGGGTGATTCTCATTTGCACGCTGTAGTAAAGAAAATTGTACCATATCATGAAAAAGATTGGCAGCAAACTTGAAAGTCAATTAAATATTTAGTTAAATGAAAATAATTGTAAATATGTTTGCTACATCGAATGCAAAATCCAAAACCACATCTTGAAAAAGAATACTTACGTCATAAATACAGCATAATTGAGTTTTATGACCCCAGATTACATTAGCATGAAAAGGGCTACATTTAATGAACTTAAAGGTAATCACTACTAGAATTAAGAATCACCTTCCAAATCACCACTAAAGAAAACAGAATCACAAAGCAAATGACAAAAAAATGTAGAAAATAGCAAATAAGTCAAAAGATTCCAGAAATAAGAGCAAATGCACCAGTGCTTCTGCTGATCATAAATGTTTTATTTTTAGTGTTTATTCTGAGAGAGAGCATGAGCACGAGCAGGGGAAGGGCAGAGAGAGGGAGAGAGAGCGCAGATTCCAACACGGGGCTCAAACCCACGAACTGTGAGATCATGACCTGAGCTGAAACCAAGAGTCAGACACTTCACTGACTGAGCCACCCAGGCGCCCCGATCATAAATGTTTTACACTCTGTAATACGAAGATGTTCACATCGGGCTAAAAACAAACAAAATATGATCATGTGCTCCTTAAAAAGGACAACCTGGGACATAACCACACAGAAAGGTTAAAATTAAAAGGGTGACTAAAGACATACCAATCAAAGACAGACAAAAGAAAGCATCAGCGGTGATAGTACCAAACAGAGGACTCAAGACAAAAACATCATTCAAAATGAATATTTATCAAATACCGGGATGAGGGAGGACTTTACAAGCTTAAGACCATAAAAAATATGTCAAAGATCTTTTCGTAAGGAAAAAGTTTACTGGACTTAACTGTATAAAAATTTCAAATGGTTGAATAGCTAAAAGCAACACAATCAGTTGAAAAGGTAAACAATGAACAGAAAAATATTTTCCACAGATGTAACACAGAATTAATACTTTTCATATGTAAAGAGTTTATATAAATCTCTGGGAACAATATTAATGTAAAGATAGACACTTCAAAAAAGGGCATGGACTGATCCAATCTAAATCAAAGAAATTAGACTTTCAATGAGATTATTTGCTTCTTTCACATTAACCATTTTTTTTAAGTTTTATTTATCTAAGTGATCTCCACACCCAATGTGGGGCCCGAATGCACAACCCTGAGATCAAGAGTAGCTTGATCAAGAGTGCTCTTCTGACGGAGCCAGCCAGGCTCTCCTGGCATCGGCTCTTAAAAAAAAAAAAAATCCCATCAAGAGCACTGGATGAAATATAAATTGATATCTCATCATTTGGACATGATTCCAGCGCCAGCTCTCCCGTGCTTTTAAAATGTTCACTCTTGGGGCACCTCGGTGGCTCAGTTGGTTAAGCACCTGACTTCTGCTCAGGTCATGATCTCATGGTTTGTGAGCTCAATCCCCGCTTTGGGTGAGCCCGCCTCTGTCTTCCTCTCCTTCTCTCTCTGCCCCTTGTGGGATTCTTTCTCTCTCTCTCTTTCTGCCCCTTGCATACTTGTATCCTCTCTCTCAAAATAAATAAATAAATAAATAAATAAATAAAATGTCCACTCTTTTCAAAACAAAACAGATGAACACATGGAAAGGGGTGGGGAGAGGAGAGAGGGAAACAAACTACAAGAGACTCTTAATGACAGAGAACATACTGAGGGTTGATGGAGGGAGGTGGGTGGGGGATGGGCTAGATAGGTGATGGGCATTCAGGAGGGCACTTGTGATGAACACTGGGTATTGTACGTAAGTGATGAACCACTGAATTCTACTCCTGAAGCCAATATCACACTGTGTGTTAACTAACTAAAATTTACATTAAAACATTTTTCAAAAAGGAAAAAAATATTCACTATTTTTGAGACAGTAACTCCACCTCTGGGAATCATGCCTATGAATGGGAAGAATCAGAACTGTCAGACCAAGATTTATGAATAAAGACTTTCAGGAAAAGATTCTTTATAATTGAAATAATGTTTCTTTCATTCTTTTTTTTTTTTAATGAGGTCTACACCCAATGTGGGACTTGAATTCATAACCCCGAGATAGGAGTCACATGCTCTATGACTGAGCCAACCAGGCCCCCTATAAATGAGATAATTTTGACAGAGTCAGAATATTAAATGATGGTGGAATACTTCATTTCACTTCACTTCATTTCATTTCATTTCAATTTCATGTTTTTAGAGAGAGGTCTCACTATGTTTCCCAGGCTGGAGTGCAGTGGCTAGTCACAGGCTCGATCCCACTACTGGTCAGCACAGGAGTTTGACTTGCTCTGGTTCAGACTTAGGCCAGCTCACCCCTCCTTAGGTGGTCCCCTTGCTCCGAGGTGGTCACCATATTGATACTGAACTTAGTGTGGACACCCCATTGGCACAGCGCACTGTAGCCCAGTGCTCCTGGGCTAAAGCAATCCTCCTGCCCCAGACTCCTGAGTAGCTGGGACTACAAGGCATGCGCCACTGCGTGCATGGTGATGGTGGAAATTTTTAGAAAAGTATGGTATATCCATAAGGCCCAATATTGTGATTCATCAAAGTTCTATTTGAAAAGTTGTTATTCAGATAAAAATGATGAGGGGCGCCTGGGTGGCGCAGTCGGTTAAGCGTCCGACTTCAGCCAGGTCACGATCTCGCGGTCCGTGAGTTCGAGCCCCGCGTCAGGCTCTGGGCTGATGGCTCAGAGCCTGGAGCCTGTTTCCGATTCTGTGTCTCCCTCTCTCTCTGCCCCTCCCCCGTTCATGCTCTGTCTCTCTCTGTCCCAAAAATAAATAAACGTTGAAAAAAAATTTTTTTAAATGATGTGTGGTACAATGATGAGTAAAAAAAAAATGTATGCCATATTCTATGAACTGGATTCTCAATTGCATACATAGTATCATCTCAACTAAATTAATAGTGTTTGCCTTTGAGTAACGGGATGATAAATTGTTGGTTTTTTCTGCTTCAGAATACTTTTCTGTACTTTCTAAACTTTCTACATTGAACACAGGTTACAGAAAAAAATCTGAGCAGTTTCTTCAATAAATGATGTTGGGAAAATTGGATATTCACATGCAAAAGAATGAAATTGTACCTCTCTTATGCCATACACAAAAATTAACTTGAAATGGATTAAAGACTTAAATGTAAGGCCTGAAACCATAAAACTCCCAGAAAAAAACATAGGGGAAAAGCTCCTTGACATTGGCCTTAGCAATGAACTTTTTGGATAGAACACCAAAAGCACAAGCAGCAAAATCAAAAATAAACAAGTGGAACTACATCAAACTACAAAGCTTCTGAACAGCAAAAGAAATAAGCAACAAAATGATAAAGCAACCTATGGAATGGGAGAAAATATTTGCAAAACATTATCTGCTAAGGTGTCAATATCCAAAATATATAAGGAACTTATACAACTCGATAACATAAAAAACAATTCAATTTAAAAATGGGAAGGGGGGCCGGCTGGCACAAGATGGAACATGCTACACTTGATCTCAGGGTTGTGAGTTTGAGTCCCATGTTGGGTGTAGAGATTACTTAAAAATAAAAAAAAAAAATCTTTAAAATAAACAAATACATAAAAATGGGCAAAGTACCTAAATAGACATTTTCCCAAAGAAGACATACGAATGATCCTCAGGCACACGAAAAGGTGTTCAACATCACAAATCATCAGGGAAATGCAAATCAAAACCACAATGAGTCAGAATGACTATTATCAAAAAGACCAGAGATAACAGCGTTTGCAGGCCGTGAAGAAAAGGGAACCGTTTTGCTCTATTGGTAGGAATGTAAATTGGTAGAGCCACTATGGAAAACAATCTGGAGGATCCTCAAAAAATTAAAAATAGAAAAAAAAAATTAAAAATAGAACTACCCTGTGGATCCAGCAATATCGCTTTTGGGTACATCTCCAAAGGAACTTAAGTCACTATCTCAAAGACATATCTGCACCCCATGTTCATGCAGCATTGTTAATAGGAACCAAGACATGGAAACAACCTAAGGGTCCACCGATGGATGATGAATAGATAAAGAAGATGTGATATATATATGCAATATTACTCAGCCATAAGAAAGAAGGAAATCCTGCCATTTGAGACAACATGGACAGACCTTGAGGGCATTATGCTAAGTGAAATACATCAGACAGCAAAAGACAAATATTGTATGATCTTACTAACATGTGGAGTCTAAAAAGCCGAACTCAAAGAAACAGAATAGCTTGGTGGTTGCCAGGGGCTGGCGGGTGAGAGAAATGGAGATTGGTCGAGGGGTACAACACCCAATTATAAAATGAATAAGTTCTAGGGAATCTAATCACAGCCTAGTGACTACAGTTAACAATACTGTATCATATACTTGAAAGTTGCTAAGAGAGTGAATCTTCAATATTCTCACCACACACACACGTGCGCACACACACATACACACACACCCCAAAGGTAATTATGAGAGGTGATAGATGTGTTAACTAACCTTATTGTGGTAATCATTTCATAATACATACATGTCTTAAGTCATCACATCGTACCTCTTAAGCTCACACAATGTTCTATGTCAATCATATTTCAATAAAGCTAGAAAAAAACACCAAAGTACAATAAAATTAATTTTAGATTATAAATCATAAAAATAAAGGAAAAAACCTGAGCAGAAACAAATCACTCTCACTCTGCAAAATCTTTAGTTATGACCCTCTTTTATTAATCAGGATTCTTGGCTGCAGAAACTGCCTCTGGCAATCTTGATTGGCGAAAGTTAATATGTTACAAGGATTTGGGAAACAAAAAAGAAGGCTTGGAAAAGCCTGGTTAGCACTAAGTGGTGTCTTCATATGCTTCTATCACTCAGGTTTCGAAGACCCGGGTGAGGGCAGCCCGTGATCCAGCCTAGGTCACCCGCCTCCATCAGGGTGAGGCAGCCGTCCTGTTAACTGCCACTGAGGCAAGTAGACACCACCAAGACAAGGCAGAGTGCGAGAGAGGTGAGCCCCAGACTATTAGGACGCTGTTGGGATGGGGGATGAAATCCTATTGAACTGAAATGTGTGTGGTGTCATGACGATGTGTCTTCTGTCGAAAACCCGGCTTCTGGTGGACCTTCTTCACCATTCCTGTCCTATTCATTCCTTACCTCCTGGAAATGCTGCATCTCCCCTCTCTAGTCTTATGCAACTTTCTCACCCAAGTCACCAATCGAGTGGACTGTCCGATCTGGTGGATGTTTCTCAGGCTTTCTCTTTGTAGATATCTTAGTTTGGGTTGCCCTAAAAGCAGAACTTGAAACAAGAATTCGAGCGTAAGTAGTCTGTTTGGGAGGTGAGCCCAGGAAGTACAGGCAAAAGAGTGAAGAAGAAAAAGATAAGGGAAGGAAGCCAACATGGTGTGCTGTGAGCAACCAGAAGCTTACTCCCGCTCCAGGGAACTCTGGGAAATGGTGTAGAACATGCAGCTCAGAGTTATGTCACCCAAGGGGCAAGGGAGCTGGAGTAGTTATACACCAGCTTCAGTCAATCATCAGTGAAAGGCTCCTTGAGGGGGAGTGGTGTGCCTTAAATTCCCTGGCACTCCCAGCCTGCCGCCCATGGGCAGAGCAGATTCTGGAAACTAGAGAAAGTCCAGAATCAAAGAGATGCAGGTTCTGGCAGTTGGAAGTTTGGCTGCCTCTGCTAGGAAGCGCTATGACAATATGGGCTTGGCACCAACAGCATTTGCTATATTAGACATTTCTGTGTGTTGTTTCACATTACTTGTGACTCTTGGAAATTCTTCCTTCCCTTGGATACTGGAACATACCACCCTACTTGTTTTCTGCCCTCTTTTCTTGCCACTTCTTTCCATTCTTCTTCTTGTCTTTTTTCCTATACTTAGATATTGGTAATCTGCCAACTGTTGTCTTCCCTTCCCACACAATCTCCTCGTCAACCTCAACACATCCTGGCCACCAAATCCCATCTATAGATGGACTGATCTGGATCGATATTTCTAGTCCTGCTCTTTTTTGGTGGATTCTAGACCCGGCAGCTTAACGAACATCTCCACTTGGGTCTCGTGAGCACCTTAACCCAACCCGTCCAAAACTTACCTCTCCAAACCTTATGCTCTCTCTAAATTTCTCTCTCCCCTGAGTGCCCTCTCTCAAAATGGTACTATTATCCATCCAGGTTCCCAAGCCAGGGAACTAGGATCATCGTTCCTTCACTCTTCCTCCTCCTCACCTCTGATGCCTAATCGGTCACAAAGTCTCCTGACTTCTAATCTCTTCTCTACCCTCTCTAGCTTTAAGGCAAACTACTCGATGCACCGTGCTTAATAAAGCAAGGTATAGAAGGGACTCTTAGCTTTCCCCACAACCTTCCATTTGCTCCTTTGGGGCTCATTCCAGTTCCTGAGCCTTTGTGGACTTCATTACTATCCCTTTGTCTTAGAAAGACCTCAGCTTCCCCGGCTCACTTCAAAGTGTTTGGTGCAGCCTTGGAGCTGGTCTTAACCCCAGAACATTCCCACTCTTGGTAGGATTCTGAGTCAGTTAGGATCCAGTTCAGTAGTGAATTACTGAAATAAAAAATCATTGGGGCTTAAAAAGGCTACAAGTATATTCATTTCTTATATTAAAAGAAAATCTCTAAAGAAAATCAGTCCAGGGCTGGTGTGCCCCCCACCATGGGTCTCAGTTTCTGCTTCTGAGGGGACCCAAATTAAGACAACAGGGTCAAAATTCACCTGGGGCATTTGATTCAAAACAGTAATTCCCCTGAGCGCAGTTCTTTAACAACATGGTTAATTTTCAGGCATACATAAATCTGCAGAGGTCAGAAGCCCTAAGAAGGTTTTCAATGAATTTCTTCTGCGTGTAGAACTATGACACCATACCACTGTGTAGCAACCTAGAAGAGGCTTGGTCCTGAGGGGAACCAGATAATGTGACTTTTTCCTTTTGGGGTTCCCAGGGACACTCCTGGCCACAATTCCACCCACCACCACCAAGCTCTAACTTCTCAGCATCTTTGTCCCCCTCTTCCCCTCAGGCCTACTCACTCTGGAGCCCGGCAACCATCTCCCTGGCTTCTCCCAGCCTCAGCCCAGGTCCAAAACTCACCCATAATCTGAGGGAGGTGTCACTGAGCTGTCAGAGTCACAAGAGCTGATGCTGAAACACCTGAGGTGTTAAGTATTAATAATAACTTGCTGAGTTAACTCCACCCCCCCCCCCATATAATTACATCTTAATGGGAACAATCGGGAACCAGTGTTTTTTCATCACTTGGCCTCAAAGACAGTGGTGATAATCTGAACAGCACCCTAGGGTAGACAGATGAGACTCCTCAGGGCTATAGGTTCCCAGTGCAGGAATTCTGGCTACTCTGAGAGGCCTGCCCTCTGCCTTAGGCCCCGCTGGCCAGCCTGGGGCTGAGGGGTCTTTATCTCAGCCACACCTGCAGTCCACGCCGCACAGTGCTAGAGAAACCACCTTACGCCCTTGAAGAAGGGATGGTGCCAGCCTGATGCCCAGTGGGCCAAAGCAGGATTGAAAACCAGTGCCTAAGAACAGAAAAATGTGCTTTTTATTGGGAAAAATTCTAAAACTACATACAAGTGGAGACTCCAAGTAATCAGGCTTAACCCAGATAGTTAACAGCCAATACTTGCTATTCTTGTTTTATCAGGTACCCCACACTTTTTTTTGTTTTTTGGCCAAGTTTTCTTTAAAGCAAATCTCAGTTGTTATGCCCTATCACTTCAGTGTGCGTCCCAAAAGGATGGAAGGAAAGAAGGAAGGAAGGAAGGAAGGAAGGGAAGGAGGAAAAGATTTTTCTTATATAACCATAATGTTATGATCACAGTTAACAAAATTAGTAACAGTTCATAAATATTATCATTCAGTCCATATTTAAATTTCTAGATAATTGGGAAAATAGGGAAATACTTTTTAAATAATGGGTCCTTTTTACAACATCAGGATAGACAGGTTTATGGGAATAAATTTGGGAAGCAGAAATTGTACCCTCTTAGACCCCCGCAGAAAACCCAGTTGACCTAAACTAAGGTGGTGCAACCTTGTTAAGCTGAAAGGCAAATTATCTTCTTATACTTCTCCAGTCTTCTTTGTATCAAAGGCTCAGGGAGAAAATGATGAGGATTTTGTACATTTGTACACAAGCCAGGAGTTGTCCATTAACTTTTGAAATGATCCAGCCACAGTCTACTGAATTTGAAACAACTGCCAACGATGAAAGAGCTTTTCCTGCTCAGCCGGAACTAAGGAAAAGTGGTTTGGGACAGTAAGTGACAAGTCAGAGAAGAGAAAAATCACCATAACTCCTGCCAGCTTGCCTAGAAGAGAGTTCGCTTTAATTTGATCGGTTACAGCTTCTCCCTGCTGCAAAACGAGTCTTTTCTAGTTATAGCTAGTATGTTTGAGTTTTCATCACATCCCAGCATCTATTCTCAGGACTCGATTTAGGTCTTGGCTCATTTCATCCCCACAACCTTGTGAAGTAGGAATGATTATTGTTCTCATTTTTACAAATGAGGAAATGGAAGTGCAGAGGAGTTCAAGGATAAGTTGGGCAAAAATCCTCGGCCAGTTATAAGTGGCAGAGGCAGGGCTTGAACCCAGGGCATCTAGGTTGGGACGAAATGCTGTAATTTCTATTCACATGATCTCATCTGATATCATTGCTTTCATTGCTCAGCTCTGTTCCAACACTTTTCACACCGTCCAAATTAATTTCTGCTTCCTCTCTTGTTTTTCCACATAAAGCCGTGAGCTCCTTGAAAGCCAAGGCTGCTATGTCCCAACAGGGCTTCCTTGGTAAATGGCAGACATTTATTAAATGTATGTAACCGGGCCAGGGCTTGGGTGAAGAGACTGGGGCACTCACTCACAGTGCAGAATTTAAGAGGGCTCAAGAACAAAAACAAAAACAAAAACAAACAAACAAACAAAAAAGAAACAAAAACAAAAACATGCCTCAGCAATCAAATGAATCATATTTTAATGCCATGTTTCTTGACAAATTAAAATCGAAATCAGTAGCAGTGCCATAGGCTGAGCTATGTTGGAGCCTGAGGCAAAAGGAAAAATCAGCCATAGTGATCTGGTCTTTAAAATATTGATATTTTAATCATCATGGATTTTTTTGGCATTAACGTTGATTTCTTTAAAATATTGCATTAAAATATTATTTCTCTTGATTATTGAGTTTTTAGTGTCTCCCCCCACTCCTGAGGTGAGTGCCTCACTTGTCTCATCTTCATCAGGCCTCAGATACAATTGAATGACTGGTTGAGTTCACTTGCCAGTATCTACCTTTCGCAGATAAAAAAATTATATGTATATGTATGTGTGTGTGTGTGTGTGTGTGTGTATGTGCTGCTCAATGAATAATAGAAAAGACAAATATAGCAACAAACAACAAACCAACAAAGCTCAAAGTTATAAAAGATACTGTTTCTAGGAAATTCTTTGTGTTTGACTGAGTCATCTGAGTTTGGTTATCTTGGTTATTTCAAGCAAGTTGTTAATGAGGTCACAGCCGTTCACCAATATCTTAAAAAGCCCCTCAAAGAGCATGTCCTGCTAACAATGACTCACTCATTAAACGAACATTCCCTGAGCACCTACCATGTACCAAGGTGCTGGGGATACAGTAATGCAAAGTCAGGGCCCGCTTTCAAGTGGGGGTAGAGATGAAAGAAAGTCAACAGGCAAGAGTTCACGGGTCCACCAGGAGGGCTCATGCAAGGCTTCTTAGAGGGGCCAAGAGCATGTCAGTTTAGAGCTGGATTGTTTGAAAGGGCCCAGTAGATAATTCTACCCAACTTGAGATCTGAATTGCTTATAAAATAAGACAAAAAAAGTTGGCAGTTAGAGACCAAAATATTAACTTTATCCCTGGTACAATGGATGCTAGAGAATGTGGCTTACACCAGCCAACAAGCGGGCTTCTCAATGCTGAATCCCACAGTTAGACTGACCCACCCACTCAGCATCCCTGGACCAAGGCAGACCTTGTCCGCTGCAGGGACAGAGCTTGCCTCTGGAGATTTGGAAGAGAATGGCAGCTGCCTGGGGGCAGCTTGCACCCAAGAAGTAGTGATTGGATGAAGCACGCCCACTATTGCCTATATGGAATAAACAGTGAGATGCAAATGTGTAAGTGTGCATGAATGAACTTTAATTCCTAGAGGTGGTCAGTTAGCATTTGAAACGCCTAATCAGGAATGCACATTCCAGAGAGGTTTAAGCACTACAAATATTGTTATCTAAATCTATACCCATAGGATTTGTTAATACGTTAGACATAATTTTTCATTGATGAAATCACTGGTATTTCATATACATATGGCAGATTAGAAAGAGTATACTGGCCCAACTACTTTTGCACAAATGAGAATCTGGCAAGCTGAGCAGTCTGATATTGTTAGAGCCGTGCCGTGGGTCTAAAGCCTTGGTCCTATGCCCACCTCGTCATGGAGAACTCAGTTGGAGATCAGCTATAGGATTGGCCAGTCCCATCATCTGAATTTTGCCGTATCCATCTGAAGAGTGAATCTTTCTTGTAAGGTGCTTGTTGGAACGTATAAGGACCGAGAGTGTTACTTCCACAAGTTTACGAGAACATGGGGCATGACTGTTTTTGTGCCTACTCGCTGATAAACATGCATTTGGTAGGATTTGGTGTAAGACTTGCTTTTATTATAATAGGCCACATAGTAGCTAAGTTGTGGTGATGTGTATTTCACCTCCCTACTTTTCTTTGCTAGAACCAAAAGAGCCTGACCACTACAGAACGGCCAGATTGGCTTGGGTCACTTCGATACATCCTTCCCAAACTCACCAATCAGGTAAGTGATTCCTCCCCGACCCCAGTGGTGGAGAGAGCAGGAGTGTTACACTAATAGAAGTCCCTTCACATGAAAAGGAAACTCAGTAGTAGAGAATGAGAGCTCTCCACTGACAGCGGACAAAGCAATGTTCTAGGCTATAGAGATAGCATGTATTAAAACATGGAGGCCTGATTTGCACATTCAGAAAATTATATAAATCATTCAATATTCCCGGAGTATAAAGGGCAACAGGAGGAATGGTGGGGGGTGAAAGCAGACATCAGGGCAGGGATCTCTCACAAGTCCATACAAAAACTTAAGAACCATCTAGCAATTCGAAGTAGGGCAAAAACAGGATAGGATTTGACTACTAGAAAAATGGCTTTTTGGGCAGTGTGGGGCATAGAGTGTAAGGGGAAGACAGCAAGACTAGAAGCAGGGATACCAAAAAAGTAAGGAAATCCTGATGATGAAATGGTCTGATTTAAGACAGTGGAAGAGAGAAGGCAAAGGAGGAAAGAATGTGAATGACGTTTAGAAAGGAAAATTTGGAAAGACCTAGTGATTGAGGGGATATATGAGGCAAGGGAGCATCTTGATCCATTCAGGCTGCTATAACAGAATACTATAGACAGGGTGGTTTATAAGCCACAGGAATTTATTTCTCATGGTTCTGGAGGCTGGAAAGTCTGAGACCAAGGTGTCAGCAGATTCAGTGTCTGGTGAGAGCCCACTTCCTGGTTCATAGATGGCTGTCTTCTCGCTGTGCCCTCACGCGGCAGGAGAGGTAAGGTAAGAGGCTCTGAGCTCTCTTTTATAAGGGCACTAATCCCATCCATGAGGGCTCCACCTTCATGACCTAATCACCTCCCATGGCCCCACCTCCTAATACCATCACCTTGGGAGTAAGATTTCAATACATGATTGGGGGTGGGGGCACAAACATTCAGTCCAAAGCAGGGACAGCGACTTCTAGCGTCATCTCCACTTTCAAAGTACACAAGTGGGCACACTTTACATAGAAGCATTCAATCTACAAATATTTATTGAGCAAATTTATAGTAGTGACTATAGGTGGTCGGTTAAATTTCCAAAGCTGACTACCACAAACACAAATTTCCCAGGGTAAAATCCTTCTCTGTATACTCTGTATATAGCGCCCAGAAACCAGGAGCGCCTTCACATAGGTCTCTTATGTTCGGTAGATCATTAACCTCTGCTTAGGCAGTGCCCGGCATGTGGTAGTTTCTCAATAAATAACCCGCTGAATAAACAACGGGAGAAATCTAGAGGAAGCAGAATACCCCCGTGTGTTAGTTATCCATTGCTGTGTAGCAAATTACCCCACAAGTCAGCATCTTCAAACAACGAGCATGTGTTACCTATCTCATAGTTCCCGTGAGTAAAGAATCAGGAAACGGGTTGGCTGGATGGTTCTGGCCCAAGGGTTCTCACAAGGCTAGAACGGAGGTGTCAGCTGGGACAACAGGCAAACGGGCATCTGAGACTCGATGAGGCCAGAGGATCCCCTTCCAAAAATACTCACAAGG
Source organism: Prionailurus bengalensis (assembly GCF_016509475.1). Lineage (NCBI taxonomy): Eukaryota > Metazoa > Chordata > Mammalia > Carnivora > Felidae > Prionailurus > Prionailurus bengalensis. The sequence goes on from NC_057361.1 coordinate 15,504,041, forward strand.
CAGAAGGGCCCGAGGTCTCAGTTCCTTGTCACGCAGGCTTCTTCACGGGGCTGCTTATATGTGGCAACAGCTTCGCCCCGGAGTGGATGATGGTGATGGTGATGGTGCTGATGGTGAGTGAGAGAGGGAGAGAGAAAGGCCTCATTGCCTCTTACGACCAAGTCTCAAGTCGTCATCGCTTGTGCATCATCCTATTCATTAAAAGCAAGTCACTGCTAAGTCCAGCCACCACGCCAGGGGAAAGGAGTGCACAACATCAGGGGATCTCACTGGGGACCGTCCTGGAGGCAACCTATCGTCCCTTGTGAATTGTTCACTGACTGCAAAGAGCAGCCTCCAAATACTCTGACAAATGTGTTCTTCGCTGTGAAGGTGGCGATAAATTATGTATCGGCCTTTCTCTCATACTTTTGCAAACATGGTAACACTATCACTTCTTCGCTCTTCAAAGGCAAAGGGCAGTGATAACCAGCACCTTGGCACCACAAAGGTTCCAGGTAGGCGCCAATGAATTGCTCCGAGGCAGTTTTTGTTTCTGTCTTCCAGGCGCAAGATTGTTCCTTGACTAGAATGAAAGTCAGGTACGTGTTTCTCAAGCCTGTCTCCATCACCCCAGCAAAACTAGGTACCGGTTTCGGCAGTAAAAAAAAAAAAAAAAGTATTGGCTAGGATTGTCCATTTTATTTAAACCCTTGTTCTAAGATAACCTGTGAAGACAAGCAAAGCATCAGTACAGTCCGGAATTTTTAAGTGAAAGCGCTCAGTGTTTCCCAAAGAACAAAACGTGGACTTGCTTCAGGGGAGGACGTTTCTCCTCTGGGTTTTAAAAAATTAAAGGAAGAAAAACTAAATGCTTTGCTTGCTAGTGAATTTGCTAAGCAGAGATGTGGGCTGAGTTTGCCAGAGGCAAAAGTGGTCCCCTGTGAAGCTTTTCTAGCTGGTAAGCCCGTATGGTCATCCGACGGGCTAGAGATACGGCCCTTCTGTCTATTTTTAGCCCATTATTTCTGCAGCCTCAGCCCTTCGTTCTGCGGGATGAGCCTCTTCATGCCAATTCCAGATAAAGCCTCGGAATAAGCAATTAAATGTTCGTGGGGAGCACACATGGAAAAGTGGAAAAAGCGATTTTCCCTTACAGGACAGTTGAATCAAACTATCCCAATAGAGAACTCAAATATGTCCACTTTGTATCAAACAAACCAAGACGACTGAAAAGAATTTTTCCCAATTATGCCGTGGGTGTGAGCGTTTTCACACAGCCTTTCCCCGAAAACAGCTCAGTGCAGTGGCCGCCCAGATGTTTCACATCAGTCTTCCGAGATAGCATCTTTGCCTGGGCTTCCAGAAACTCGCTGTTTACTCGAGCCGACTTTCCCCAAACTCTGTACCTCCGAGACCAAATGCATCTTAGACCTCAGAGTTTTGTACCACCTTGGCAAGCTCTGTGTGGCTGGTAACCTTAGCCATTGAAAATGCTTTTGAATCATTTCTGTGTCATAATGAGATTAAGATTCGTCCTTTGAAGTCTGCCTCTAGTTGGCACTTTGGATATCGCTTAACAAACTCAGACTCGGCTTTTGTGCTCATAGGTTGGGCCACGTGGCCATAGGGCCTATCGAGTTTTTACTTCAAGGCCGGATTAGCGGACGGGAGCAAGGCTCTCAACACCAATACGTCTTTGGAGAGCGGCGCTTTTATCAGGTAGCACACTCTCCTTTTCTTAGCCAGCTTTCTTTTCTATCACACGTTTCAATAGCCATTCGTGTTGGCCTCCACGAGTGCTTCTCAAACGCTAATATGGGGATGAATCATGGAACATCTTGTTAAAATGCAGATTCTGATCCGGTTAGGTCTGGGGTGGGGCCTGAAAGTCTACATTTCTACTGTGCGTCCAGATTATGCCGATCTTGCTAATTCCAGACCTACTTTGAGCCTCAGGAACCTAAAACCACACTAATCGTGACTAGAGGCAAAAATTGCTTTGCTTTAGTCAAGTGCCAGTTATTCCTCTTAGGTGAGCTGTCCTTACGGCTGAGAAACAGCACGTTCTCCCCTAAAGAATCTCTTTCTCTCCCTCTCTTTCTGTCTTGCAAGGCCAACTCTTGAATTTCCCTCCGGCTAAACCCCGTCCGAGTAAAGAAAATACTGTTTGAGCAACTTTAGATCAATAAACACATTCCTTGTTTCTGATGACTGGAGTAAGTAATGGAAATTGGATGGACATTTTTAGCAATTGTTTTTTCTCTTTAAAATGTCAGCACATTAGCTGTGGTTTATTTACTTTGTTTGAAGTGACCTCCGATGCTGCTCAGGAAACACTCTACAAGCTGCTTTAAGAAAATTAATCATATTGAATTAGTGATTGGTTTTTAAAAGCCTTTCTAACGGCAATACATTCTCAAGGACTGTCAGGGTCATTTCATATCTTCTTTCTACCTCTGTCTTTCTGTCAGTCTCCCAGGTTCTACAGACTCTAGAAACCTTCCCAAAGTTGTTGATTAATATTAATAATCAGAAGTAGTGAGATCAAGGAACTTCATTTCTTTAAGGATGCTCCATCAAGCTCCAAGAAGCCAACTGGCTAAGAGCCTAGGGGTAGGGCATCAGCTGTCGGAGGACCAACAAGCTAGAGAACAATTTCCTTTGCTACTCACTGGAGAGTTTCAGGCAATTCCAGAGGACTGGCCACACTCAGTTTGACACACACTATTTAATTCCATCCAACACTCTCCCTTTTAGATCTTTCTTGTCACTTCAAGAATGTGGGGTCTGCAGAGAGAGAAAGGCAAACGATTGCCACTGACTCTCTCTCTTGGATTATTTTTATCTGCCAGGATCTTGTAGACCAAATACCCAAGACAGAAATAATGCAATTTCACAATTTTTGTCTAAGTTGCTCCGATGTCTTGGCAGGTTTAGAGCATTTAGTTTTTTCTTTACTCTAATAAGGGAGATGTGTTGGTGACTTTCTTTGAATTGTAATTTCATAGTCACCACTTCCCTTACTATTATTTAAAAAAAAAAGGTAGCAACTCCCTTCCTGCTATAGTACCCTAGATAGAGGAACCCTAGGAACTACACCACCTGGGTTCAGACCCTAGCAACGCTCCGTCTGTAACTACTACTTAACATAAGATGACTTAACTCACTTAATCTCAGTTTCCTCAGCTGAAAAATGGAGATAAGTAAAAGTACCTTCTTTATAAGGAATCTGGTACAATAAAAGTGCTAAGTACAAGTTACCTATTGTTTTAGTCCCGTTCGGGTCAATTAACTGCAAAATGTCCAACAGGGATCATTGCAACATAACCTACTACTAGGTTCTGTCCAAGTGATTCTAAAACCAACTAATCGATTAAGTCAGTCGAGTGGTGTGGTGGCGCGACAGGACGATCATGCATGCCTACAACATCGGAGGACAGCAAATGTGTTTCTACCCACCCTCCTGACCCACAAGGGCTTGAATGAGAACGTAAGTGATGAACACGCTTTGCAAAATTGAATGCCCCACACTGAAAAAACACACGCGATAATAATAATTGCTGCAAACTACACTAATACACTACGACCTGGATTTTATTTTTAGCTTCTGCTTTCTAAAACCCTACGTGGTACAGGTCAACTAATATTCAAGTGTGTACAAGACCACTGCCCTGAATTAGGTGCTGGGAAAACCTAAAAGATGACGTAAGACGAAGTCTCTGCCCTCAAACGTTTGACTACCTCAGAGATCAAGCGTCTGCAATTCACCACAAGGATGAGAAAGAGAGGTGCTCCAGTAGATTCAGAGAGCCACGGGGATTTTCAAAAAGCCGTCATAGTAATTAAATATCAACGGAGGCACCCCTATTTAGAACTTGGCTTTACATCTTTAGATAATTCCGCTTCTGGGGGCGCCCGGCGGCTCAGGCGGCTAAGCGTCCGCCTCTTATGTGTGTTAGGAATTGTGCCCTATTTATTCTAGTCACAACCCTATACACAAGTCCAGAGTCCTTGGGGCAGTAGCTTTACAACAATGAATACCGTAATAAATTACGGTAAAAATCTTTCACTCTTCAGTTAAGTAAAATATCCACGTAGGCCAATTTCAAGGTGCAGGATTTGTTTTAGAAACAGACGCTGGTAGAGAAATCTGAAGTCTAGTTATGCAGAGATGTCTGCCAAAACCAGAAATGATTCTCAATATCTTTGAACATAAAAGCAGAGTTTGTTGCCTGTCTGAAAGTTCCAGCGTCGCTTTGTTGATACTCAGTCTATTTTCAGAGTATTAATAGCTACCAAAAGAAAAGAGAATCAGGTTACGATCAGATCCTTGCTTCGGGGGCACTGTAATACTATCTCACTTTGCTGGGTGCTGCAGGTAAGGTCACCGGGTAGCCGAACAGATGGGGCCGGTTTATGTTCACCTATAGCACGCTCGACCTTTGACATGAGATCTGTTTCTGAACCAAGAAATGTTAGCTTAAACCCCAGGGCCCCTTACACGCTTGACCTCTCCGAACAATGCTGGAGGATAGATTGAGGCAAATAGTTTAGGAAAGTTCAAAATAGAAATAAATGCTTGATGAACATATTTGACCCCTTGACATTTCAGCCCCGTTGGTCAGGGAAGATCGCTCTTTCCCTTGAAATCACTTCGGAGGTGACATTTTATTTTTCCCTTGCTGCTCAGAAAATATCTTTACTTGTCATAAAATGAAGTGAAAAACCTCCAGGCCCAAGTACATAAAAGGCTTAGATGCATGAGCCTTATTATTACCTTTCCTCCTGTAGTTCTGTTAGTCCTGAAATTTCACCGAAGGTGCTGAAAACGTTCCTTTTGCATTTCTTTTGTAGGTTGTTCTCTCTCTGAGCAATGGTTACCAGAGTCTTAAGAATGACTTATATTTGCTAATTGCATTAATGATGAGATAATGGAAGAGATTTTTTTTTCAATATCCCAGTAACTTTCTTAATCTGGGAAACAGATGTTCCCACACCTTTTTTGCATCTTTGTGTTCAGTGATTACAATAAGAAGCTTTCGGAATCTTCCAAATGGTTCAAATTCATTTTCCACACAGTTGGAAGTGGGAAGCTATCAAGATGGAGGCCTTGAACTTTAAGTGTAATAAGCAGGAGATGGAAGAAGGTACAAAAGGGAGAAAGGAGCCCATCGACTTGTTCTTAGTTGTGGTTTCTACATTTCTCTCAGCACTCAAAGTCATTCATTTACTGGCACAGTTAATGCTTTCTATGCTCTCGTGCACGCAGATAAAAATATTAAAACGGGGGCGCCGGGGTGGCGCAGTCGGTTAAGCGTCCGACTTCAGCCAGGTCACGATCTCGCGGTCCGTGAGTTCGAGCCCCGCGTCGGGCTCTGGGCTGATGGCTCGGAGCCTGGAGCCTGTTTCCGATTCTGTGTCTCCCTCTCTCTCTGCCCCTCCCGCGTTCAGGCTCTGTCTCTCTCTGTCCCCCCAAAAATAAATAAACGTTGAAAAAAAACAAAACAAAACAAAAAAATATTAAAACGCATTTTCCAAGCAGAAAACGAAATATAATTCGGACGTAGGTGGTCGTACTACCTTCATTGTAGATAGTTCTTGTACCTAAAACAATATGAAAAAGCAGTTTATCATCCATCCCTTAGAAAGAAAAAGTGCTAAATTTAACGCGCAGATTAAACCTTCTCCTGTCCTTCACAATAATTTTGTCTTGCTTTTCTTTCATCTAACAACATTCGTGTAAGTTTTGTAGGCCATCGGTATTTGAGAAAATGGGAAGAAAATGATTCTTTTATTATCAAAAGAGAGGTCGTAATGAAAAAATATGGTTTCTAATGTTCAGGTTGTATTTTTTTTAAGCCACAAAAAACTTATTACAGCAGCACCCTGGTTGAAAGTTCGAACAAATTTAGTTTCTTAAAACGTTTAGTATTATTAATAATAGGAAAAATCCTTTGGCTGTGTTTATCTGTGAGAGTGATTAATCTGGCGTTGTAAAAACCTCACATTTTCCACAACTGATACTTGGAATTAAAGATGTGCAGGGTGTTTGCCTACATTTGATCTTACCCTGGGATCGTGACGGTGCAGCTCAGCCCTGCCCGCCACCCCCTGCTCGCACAGCTGTTACTAAATAGCCTTCGACAACGTCGGGGGGATGACTGTCACACGGTTTTGATATCTTGAAATCCATTCTGAATCATCCTCAATTACGACAGTTATTTTTGGTTAAACACCTTTGAGTTCTTCACTAAAATCCTCCTGCAGTTAGGGAAAACACAAGGGTCCATCTGGCAACTCCACAACTGCATTCCACGTTTGGCCGGAGCCTCTGGTTAGATAAGAGAGGTGGGGCTGCCTATTCACCCAGTTTTGAAAGCATGAAATGTTAGAATTCAAATAAAGGCCTCTTAGCCTACCCCCAGGGGGCTTTTCCACATTGGAAAAGTGATTATGTCATTTAGAGCAAATACTCCGAGACGGTGCCTGTACCTTAAAGAGACGTTAAAAGGGTAAAGAGAAGGGGCTGAATTAAGACACAGACCCGGGTATTTTGACCATTGGCATATGGTATAGTCTGTTTGGCTGACTTTCCTCAGATATTCCTTCTGTTTATCTTCCTAAATCAATTCAGATGTGTTGCCTCAAGCTCTGTTTGAAAAGGCATCTGGTGAGTTCTAGACTGCCTCTGAATAGTTTATCCGTCAGCACAAACACCTGGAGGAAGGAAACTGCTGCACCGGAGAACGGCTTTTCTGCCCCTGGGTGAAGGCTGGGCCGTCTCGGCAAAGGAGGCCAGACAAGCTCTCACAAATCAGGTATGAGACAGAGTTCCCCTGGGAACCAACTATTTACTTCCTTCCCCCTCTTTTGTCCTCTGTTGGCATCTTGCAGAAAAGAAAGGAAGTGTGGTAGAATGTATTATTTGCTCACAATTCTTCCCTTTATTCCCTTCACCCTGCTAGGTTTCGCTAGATAGCTTCTGCTTCTCTAGCCCATTGATTCTGAGTTTGGCCATGTGATTCGCTCTGGCCAAGGGCAAGCGGACAGAGGTGATCATGCATGAGTTCTGAGCCAAGCTGCTAAAAGGCACTGCAAATTTCTGCCAGGCGTTTCTTGTACTTCTGTTATCTACCCTCAGAAGAGCATGCACCAGGAAGCCGCTGATTCCAGAATGAGACACACATGGAACAGGTCTCAGTCTGATTCCTAGCCTTAAGCAGAGCTGCCATAACTGACCCATAGATGCGGGAGTGGGAACAATAAGTGCTGTTTTTTATGAAGCCACTAAGATTGGGGGGGGGGGGAGAGGCTGTCCGTCACGCAGCAGCATCATAGCATTAGCTGACTAATACAGGAGGGTACCTGCCATTTACTCAGGACTCATTCCTTGCCAAACAGCATTTACGTTAACTCCTTTAATCTACGACGTTTCTTTCTGAGGTCCACTCATGCTCCCATCTTTCATGAAACATCTGCTCAGAGAGCACAAGGCCCCACAGCTAAAAAGTGGCTGGGCCAGAAATGCAAATTCACATGTTCCCCGGTCCAAATACGGAGATTATTCCATTGGTTTTTCCTACCTTCCTGCAGTTGCCACCACAGGTGGTAGCAACAACAGCAACATAAGAAACAACTCTGCTCTTTTACGAAGGGCCTTACCCTTCAATACATTTTTACGTGCCTTTTTTCATCAATAAGAAAATGTACAATTGCAAATTGGGGTAGCTCTGTTTAGCTCTGCTCTAGATTCAATCATAGCCCATGAGATTTGAAATGGTAAGTCTTCAGTTTGGAAAGTGTTGTGCTTTAGAAACCACAGGAAGGCTTAAAATAGACTGGAATATTCTGAAGTTATAGGTATGAGAGAAAATGTACCAGATAAAAGCCAATTGAGCCAGTGTTTGGAGCTTTTCTTGACCAAAGCAGACAGACTCCATAGAAACTACTCGGGACCTTTCCCCTGACCGCACCAGGGGAGACAACCACTCGGAAGGCATCACCCGTCTTTTCGCTATTGACACTCAGAAGGAACAATATTTTCCAACCCTGGCTGCACATTAGAATCACTCGGGGAGCTTAAGAAAAACAAATATCTGGGTCCTGCTGCCAAGCAGACTCAATCAGAATCTCTGTATTCTATCTGCATGTTTTTAAAGTTCCCCAGATGATTCTAATATACGGCCAGCGTTGCGTCCCACCAAACCAGAAGATGGGACACAGAAAATAGATTTGCGGACATTTAGCATTAAAAACCGATTCTACTCAACGGCCCACACCTGGAAATTGGGGCGAGCTTCAGCTTTGCGTCTTTGAACTTCCTACACAGTGATTCCTCTATTAACGTTCTTGATCATCTCTCCTTCCTCCGCTGAATATTTTCTGAATCCATACTTATTTGCTGACATCTGTATTTATGTCTGTTTCTAAAACAGTGTTTGCCAAGGGCTAGACTGTAAAAATTTTGTAAGGATTTGTAAGAGTTGTAAGGACTTCACTAAAGCTGAGATGAGCTAACTTAATAGGAGAGATGTCACTACCTCCACTAGCCAAATCAATAAATGAATAAAAGCAAAGGCTGTCATTTATAATGATTCTGTTACATGGTTGACACTCTTCTATAAATATTTCAGAGCAGCGACATTCTGGTTGAATTTGCACATTCAAGTTCCCAAGAATGAGCTTTGATCTGCGTAGCTAGAGATTGAGATCCCGTATGCTAACTGCTAACGCACTCCTACATACACACCCTCTTGCGGCACTTATCTGATTGCGTCTCCAGGTTAGCTGGAAGACTTTCTATTTTTTTTCCTAAGATTTTGTTAAAAAAAATTTTTTAATGTTTCCTTTTGAGAGAGAGACAGGCAGACAGACAGTGTGAGAGGGGGAGGTGCAGAGACAGAGGGAGACACGATTCCGAAGCAAGCTCCAGGCTCGGAGCTGTCTGCACAGAGCCCGACGCGGGGCTCGAACTCAAGAATTGTGGCATCATGACCTGAGTCGAAGTCGGACATTTAACCGACTGCGTCACCCAGGCGCACCCTAAGATTTTATTTTTAAGAAATCTCTACACTCGGGGCGCCTGGGTGGTGCAGTCGGTTAAGCGTCTGACTTCAGCCAGGTCACGATCTCACGGTCCGTGAGTTCGAGCCCCGCGTCGGGCTCTGGGCTGATGGCTCAGAGCCTGGAGCCTGTTTCCATTCTGTGTCTCCCTCTCTCTCTGCCCCTCCCCCGTTCATGCTCTGTCTCTCTCTGTCCCAAAAATAAATTAAAAAACGTTGAGAAAAAAAGAAATCTCTACACTCAACGTGGGGCTCAAACTCACAAACCCAAGATCGAGAGTCACATGCTTTCCCGACTGAGCCAGCCAGGTGCCCCGAAACTTTCTATTCCTTTTCCAGTAAGACACACAACTCTCTTATGGCACTAGTGGTAATTAATTTCAATACATTTGAATGAACATACTACCTAACATTTACAGAGTGTGTTCTATGTGCCAGGCACTATTTGTAGTGTTCTACAGGCATTAGCTCATTTAATCCCTAACCCTATGAGGTAGATAGATGATGTATTTCCCCATTTTACAGATGGCACAGAAAAGTTAAGTAAGGTGCCCAAGGTAACAGACTTATGAAATGATAAAGCTGGAATTTGAACTCGGAAAGTTTACTTCCAGAATCTAAACTCTGCCGCTAGAATATACCGCATCCCGCAGTAAGTAGAAGGCCACTGTAAGTACGTTTTAGGAGAGGAGACAGACCCACTGGTGCCCTCGTCACTGCTAGTGGAGGTGCAAATTGGTGCAACTCTGAACAAATTGTTTGGCAGTATCTGTGAAAGCCAAACATACGCTTACCCTGTGCCCTCGTCATTCCTGGGTATATACCCCACAAAAATATATACTTATGTTGACGAAAAGACCTGAATTTGGATGTTTATTACAGCACTACTTGTCGTAAACGTTGAACTGAAAACTACCCAAATATCCATCAACAGGAAAATGGAGAGATAAATTCGGCTGTATTTGTGCTGCTATGCGGAAATGAGAATAAGCACTCTACAACTACACGGAGTAAGAAAGACGGATCTCACAAATGTAAGTAATGCCTGAAAGAGGTCAGGAAAAAGAGCACATGCTGTGCGATCCTCTTATGTAAAGTTCAAAGGCAGGCAAAAAGAATCTCCGCTCTTAGGGGTCAGGCTATCGGTTACCCTTAGGGGTAAGAGTTGTAACTGGAAGGAGTCTATGGGGAGGGGGCTTCTGGGGGGCAAGTAAGACCCTCTTTCTTGATCTGAGTACTGGTCACAGCATGTGTTTAAGTCTCGAGAATTCAGTGAGCCGTACCTTTAGGTCATGTGCTCTTTTCTGTATGTATACTACATATCTAGCACCAGTTTGAAGGGGCACTATGGGTGATCAAATAGTATCGAGAATCAGGAGATTTGGGTAAATGTTTTCAAACAAACAGGGCATATTTAAGGCAAAACAGTCATTCCAGGCAATCAAAGAGTAACTTGTTGATGTCTCTAGTTCTTCGGTGTTTTTCCACTTCTTATCACAAACGCCAACATGATGAGTTAATAACAGTAAGAGAAAGGATCGACTCACTCAGGCGTTTGAGATGGGCTCAGTGTGCTCATTCTCCCCTCCAGACAGGAGTTCAAAGGCAGAGTGACTAATGAGTGTTGCGTGAAGGTACAGTTGGTAGGAGGCATCAGAACAAAGTGTCCTTGGCTCTCTCGCCTCTGCATCTTCTGGAGCACCCACTTAATGGGGTGTGGAGAGCAAGTGAAAGCAGGGGATGAACTTCTTCTGCAGAAACCTTCAAGAATGAGGAAATTGAGGTCTAGGGTGAGAAGCACATGACATTCTGCCAAAGGGCAATCCCTTCTAGGAAGGATTCAATGGAAATGGCTTACCCTAAGAGTTGTCACTGTTCGGGCACACCTGTGGACTCAACCAATCAGCACACCCCCACTACATATCTGAGAGGGCCAGCCCAGACCACAATGCCCCGTTTATTCCACTTCTGCCTTTGAGAGAGAAAGACCTCATCCACTGTCACAAAGGCGATGCTTTGCCAGGGAAAGCACTAACTTTTGTTTGCTTAAGAAGCACGCCTATAAAAAACTTTCATCACTCCAGATGTCTTCAGCCAAGTTGTTTCAAGTAAGTTCCATAGGGAAGGACTTTTGAAACTGGATCAAAAATTATAATCAAAACAGCCACAAAATTCACCTCTCTATCAGGCAAGACAATGGTTCCCCTCCTTGTCCCAGGCCGTGAACTCGGCCACCTCACTGGATAAATAGAAGCCACGAAGTCAAAACCTCTGTTTTCCCTCTCTTCCTCTGTGCATGGCACAGAATTAGAGATAATTAAATATGAGATAACTTTTGGCAGACACTTGCTCTAGAGTTCGGTTGATTATTCTTTGGGGAAAATCATATTAAAAGTAACTAAGTTGATTTAATTACCAAATTCACTCATCAGTGATTTAGTGAATTTGCTTCCAGATCTAATTTCCAGTTGCATTTTAAATCTCAAGCTATTTTCAGAATCAGATTTACTCCCCCATCAGATTCTCCCTTCCGTGTCCCTCTCTCTCTGTCACAGAGACTCACCACTAACCACCTGAAGTCTTTCTTTCCCACAAGGATTTAGTGGGACTGAGGCTCAGAATTCCAACATGGCTTCTGTGGTGGGAAGAATTTCAAAGATTTCCCTGTAGATGGGTCTGGGTATTCAAATATTGTAAAAAGTTCTTGGCTCCCTTCTGAGCCTGGGAACATTATTCACCACCTCAGCCTAATGGTTTGGTACCCTCAAGTTGGATACGCGAACAATCACCAATGTTCAATGCCCTTCTGACAATAGGGTTATGTCTTCCAACTCCCATCATTACCGTGCACTGGATTTACTGAGGAGCATCAGAAAGGGCGTGAAGGGTCCTCTCAAGCAAGGTGTCCCTGCTGAGTCCCAAACCAGGAGTCAGTGTCAGCAGATTCACTTGGGCTGAGGATTCCTATCATCCTGGTCTTCCTTGAGTTGATTTGAAGTGCTTTTCATTTGGGGGCAAAAAAGAAGAGGAAAGTCTCCTGGAAAGAGGGGCAAAGGGATACAAATCCTTGGCCTTGTATCGGCCTTGTTCCTGATTGGATGAGGGTTCTGAGACCATAGAAATAAAGGGGTCAGGGTCTAAAGCGTAAGGGACTCCATTCATCAGAGACTCTCTGATATGCTGGGCCTGAGAAGGAGTCCTGCTCCTCCAGCCCTACTCTGCCACAGATGACCATATAACACTGGCACTGAAGGGCCTGGAGTGGCCACTAATGGAGAATGACACCTCACAGAAGGCAAACAGCTGCCTACTTGGCAACTGTCAGGAACTAGGTACTTGACAACAAGGATGGCTCAGAAGAATGTGGGCAAATACTTTCTTGAATACCTGTAAGACACTTGTCCTGTGAAGTCCCAGGGATACTAGAGGCATTGGGGGTGGGGGGGTAGTGATGTGCTGGGAGTCTATCATTTGGGCATAAATTCAACGTGACATCATTCATACCCAAAATTGTTCAAAGCTAGGACTATTTTAATTATTCTGGAAAATAGTGTGCTTCCCAGTCTCCCTGAATAAGATAATACAGATTGTGTTTTGTTGAACCATTTCCGTAATATTCGGGTGTGCTGTGAAAAGAAGACTCAATAGTCAAAATAGTTTGAGAAATACTGGATTTAATCATGTTGAACAGATTTCTTTACTGGAAAACTTCTCATATCCTTGAATGTGCTAATGGGGTACATTAATTGTACCTTGAATGTGCTAATGGGGTACATTGATGCAGGGGTAGTGAATCCCTGCATCAGTCAAGACGGGCTAGGTTATACTGCAATAAAAACAGACTCCAGGGGCACCTGGGCGGCTCAGTCGATTAAGCATCCAACTCTTGATATTGGTCATGATCTTGCAGCCGTGGGATCTAGCCCCGTGTGGGGCTCCGTGCTGAGTGTGGAGCCTGGTCAGGATTCTCTCTTTCGCACCGTCTCCGCACCTCCCTCTCAAAATAAATAAATAAACATTAAAAAAAAAAAAAAAAAACTGACTCCAAAATCTCGGTGGCTTAGATCAACAAAAGTTTATTCCTCACTCGCTCTGCTGTACATCATCTTCATTTGGGGACCCAGACTGAAGACACAAACTCTATTTTTGTTTCTGTTTGTTTGTAGTAAATGCTATTTATTTATTTTTAATGTTTATTATTTTTTTGAGAGAGAGAGAGAGAAAGAGACAGAGCATGAGCTGGGGACGGGCAGAAAGAGAGGGAGACACAGGATCCGAAGCAGGCTCCGGGCTCTGAGCTGTCAGCACAGAGCCCTGCGTGGGGCTAGAACTCACTCACCATGAGATCGTGACCTGAGCTGAAGTCGGACGCTTAACTGACTGAGCCACTCAGGCACCCCAAATGCTCTTTATTACATATCATAAAATGCACTGATTTTATGATTTTATACGTAGAAACACAGGGAGGTTAATGCCTGTGGGGCAAACTTTGACCAATGGCGAGGTGGAAAGGGGCCAAGAGCCGGCAGATGACTTCCCCATCCGCGTCCCCTCTGATGGACTGTAATGAGACACAGTTCTTCCATTTAGCCATGGGGCCGAAGGGGTGCATGAGAGAGTCCACTGTGTCTCTCGCATAGTTTGTTGGGAAGCCGGTGCCACAAGGTATCATCTTATGTTTGAATCTCACTCTTCTCTGTCCTCACTTCAGCTGCCCTGGGTTATCCCTCCCATGAAAGTATTAGCATTTAAGCCTTGCCTCAGGCTCTGTTTTCCTGGGCACCCAGAATAAGCAATGTGGGTAAATATCGGAGATTTCTGGTCTCATAGGCAGACCTGCGGAGTTGTTCTCTTAGGCCCCTTAGGCAGCTATTCTTCCATCCCACGTAGTACACTCTCAGCTTTTGGCCACGCTATTTGTCTGCATGGAACATTCTTCCCACAGACACATGCGTGGCTGACTCCCTCGCCTCCTTCAGGTCATTGCCCAGATATTACCTACTCACCGAGGCCTTCCCTGCTCTCCTATTTAAAATTGCACATGCAACCCCACTATATTCCTCCACCCCCACTTATTTTCCTTCATATCTCCATATTATATCTTCATTTATCTCTCTCTAAGATTGATATGCTTACTTCATAAGGTCCACGAGAGCAGGAACATGCAGTAAGTATTTGTGTGTCAGATGGATGAACGAATGGCTGGCTGGACGATGGATGAATGGATGGGCAGACAATGGATAAACAGACGCATAGCTTGAGCAGTGGGTGATGAGAAACTGTCCCTCTTCGTGGCTCGGGATCTCGGTAAACATGCTCTTCCTATCTGATCTAGTTTGATGTAAGCACCCTGTGTGACCTTGGGCAAGGAGAATCCTTTACATCGAACTGGGTTTTAGAGTCTGCAGTGTGCTTTAACTGCCTTGTTTTCTTAGACCTTGAAAATAACCGTGGGATGGGTCTTAGCTTTGGTTTACAGATGAGGACACTGAGGTTCAGAAAAGTTAGGTGGCTGCACCTGAGTGACCCACACAATGACAGAGAAACATCATACGAGGGAATAGCTCCCAGAAGCTTTATGACCCTTTCTGGTTCATAAATTATGAGTGGATACGTAAGGGAAGGAGGGCACCCTATACCAGGAGAGCATTTTAGGGAAACAACTTCCACGGTAATTTCACAAAACAGTATCAAGCATTTCATGACCACATCGATGTTAATTAAACAAATTCCCAGAAAATATGTATAACGTTGCTAAATTCAGATGATTTTTACCAGGCAGGAAATGAATGTATTTTGTCTTAACAGTATTCCAAATGTGCTCTGTGCAAAGTGATGTCATATTTCAAATGATACAGGTTCTCTTTCTGTCAAGTTCATTGTCTTTGACAGCTAGAACAATGGGCTCTCAAATGCAGAGAGAAGGGCCAGGCAATCGGGAAACAACATGGGGTGTATTTTATTCCATAATTTACTTATCACGGGATCCGATCAATACTTTTAAAATGCCTTAGACGATGACAGAGAGAATGGTAATGGTGGTGTTTGAGGAAGTGTGAGGGGCTCTGCCCCGAGACTGAGTACGGTATGGGGGAGATTTATAGACACTTGACACAGGGGTGGACAGAAATAAAAGCAGCAGCTACCAGGGTCCTAGCGCCGCCCCTGCCTTGGAACACTGGGCTTGGAAATCAGCAGATGTGCTGGAGGTTTGGGGTTGTCAAAACTTTCCATAAATCAATGCGATCAAAACCCAAAACTCCCCATTTCAAAGGCCTATGAAGAGGGTTAATTATGGTCTAGAAAATTCTGCATGAAGAGTACTCAAAACATTTGAGAGGTTTGTTAATGGATGATTTCTTCCCTTCACTCTTGCCACGTGAAGTTTTGGACCCAAAGTATGAATTTGGGATGCGCAGACTTTTAAAATTCTGCTGTGAAAGATAAAGTCCACACCTGCTGGGAATGGATTCTCCATTAAGCAAGCAAGAAACCCACTTATGTAGAAAGTCAAAAGTGGATGAAACATATAAATAAGTATGAGGAAAATGGTGCTATGCTGAGACCCAGTATTTTCAGCTCTGAATTTCAGCCCTGGCTGCTAGCTGACTCGCCAGGGGATTTAAAGGAATTTGATTAGTGTCACTGCTGGAGGACTTCCTTTGGAGACACGTTTGGAGACTACAGCCCACGGGGCTCCATAGGTGTCTGATTAGTGCCACCATACCAGGCCCTGTGCTCAGAAGGGCCCTGACTGTGACTTAACGTTCTACTGTTGGCACACTGACATTCTTAATCGTTTCATCTTTGAATTTGTGTTTTGTAAGTGAAGTCCACGCTTTAAGTCTACTTCCTGCCTCATCCCACCTCCCCCAGTGGGTCCTTGACCACCCTTCTCCTCCACCCACTGGAGCCCCAGCCCTTCTGGCCCCCCCTCTCTGCCCTTTGACCACGGCCACCCTCTACGCCGGTAGAGGTAGCATTGTGGGGAAGAGGTGGAATGTATGGGTAGAGTAGGGTAAGGGACCGGGGGAGGTAGGGAGGCCCACGTTCTACATGGCACAGGTGCCGGAATGTTGGGGTAGGGGCCGGGGTTGGACACGTGCCCCACATGGGGGCTCAGGTGGGGGCATGGCAGGAGCCAACCCAACCCTGGGCTGGCAGCACCATGATGGGTTCAGCAAACAATTTGGTAGGGGTGAGCCTCTAGCCCGCCCCTGATCCAGGTATGGAAGTTGCAGTCCCTCGAGGGCCTGTCACAGGCTGTGGGAAGGGGTATTGACTTTCCGGCTGGGGCTGGGACACCGCACATGGTTCCCGTGGCTCATGGGAGGGGGAACCCGGCAGCCAGCGGAGCACATACACCTCATCTCCGGGTGCCTATGGGTGTTTAGCGTGACCTCAGATAGAGACTAAATACTGAGAGAGAGGCAGAGAGGGAGACAGAGAGAGAGAGAGAGTGCGCACTAGCGAGCAGAGGACACATTTTATATCTCAGGACCTAGACAATCCTTTTTTTCTGCTTTTTGAACAAGGGCCCTGCGTTTGTATCTTGCCCTAGGCCTGGCAAATGATATAGCTGGCCCCAGACCACAGAATATGATTTCAGTAGTTACAGTAAAAAGAAAGGGAGCCACATCCACCATCTTGCCACAGGCTGGCCCGGAGAGGGGCGCAGTGCCCATTGCTCTGTCTACCCATTAAGCATATAAGTGGCGCCTCTCAGCCCGCGCTCATATACTCTGCTCCTCTCGGCTGTGGACTCACGCCGTGGTGCCTGCTAGAAGACGCGGGAGCAAGGAGTTTTACTTGGACTTGCTGCTGTCCTGATCCTAACACTTCAAGTTCTGAACCTCATCATTTTGCATTTAAACCGTTTTGGGTTCTCTCCGGCTCCCTCTTGCCTCCCTGCCTTCAGCAAGCATGTGCCTGGCCTGCCTTCCAAGCCAGCTGCAACCCACCAGCTAACATTCGGGCACAGGCCAAACTCCCTCATTTTAAATGGTTTTGCCCTGCAGATGGGTGACAGCGGGACAGAGATGTTCGCGAGACTTCTCCGAATTGCCATGTTGGAGTAGTATTTGGTGGAGGGGGGAAGGGAAGGAGGAAAAGGCAACACATTTGTAAAGGACCGCCAAGTGTAGAAATGGAAGCCTGGTAATTAACCTAACAATTAACCAAAACACTTCAATGGACAAGCCTGAGTGGAACCTGATGTTGTCAGGCAGTGGGAACTAAAAAAAAAAAAAAAAAAAAATTACTTTCTGCTTTGAGAGAGTTAGAAGCATTTCCCACTCCAAATCAAAGGAACAAAACAAAACAAAACAAAAAACTCCGAATGAACTTCAGTTTCAGAATTCATGAGTAGCTCGGGAAAGAACAGTTGGGTTATCTCAGCTGTGCTGAACATTTTCTTCGGTTACTCCCATCAACGATTGAGCTCATCGATTTTGGAAGGCATCCTACTATGTCTCATTAGGCTGTTTGAAACTAGTGATGTCAGAATATAGCACTCTTATTTTTCATTGCTAATTAATGGATTAAAAGTCCACTATCTCAGTGTTAGAATCTATAGCCCGGGAAGAAGGTGGTCCTGGATCAGTGCCTAGTTGCATCTGACACCATCCAGTGCTCTCAGTGCCTGGCCATCAGTGTGCATTATGAGGGAGACAACAAAAACCCACCGATAATACATCTGGAGTGGTTGCTAAATTTAGAGGCATCCATTAGTGAACTCTTGTTTTCAACGAAATGGAAGTTTGTTATTTAGAAAATTTGTTTTGAATTATTGATTTATGTAGAAATAAGAAATGCTTGGGTTTTTAAGCCAGATCAGCTTGGGTCCACAAAGTCGTTCTGCCCATTTTAAGATGAGGAAAGGCCCTCTGTCCGGAAGAGAATTGACTAGCTCTTGAGTACCTGGTAAAGTAGCAAACGATGGACCATTATAAGTGGGCCGGTTTAGTTAAGTCTACAGCCTGCTCAATATTTTGACTCTCTATTTATAGACTTTGCCCATAATGTAAAACGAGCATAAACTGTAGCTCTGGTGATGTCTGGCTGTGCATAGCCCTTGCTCAGTACTTTTAATTCTAACACTAATAGCTTCCACTTACTCAGGGCTTACTATAACCCAGGAATCACGTTAAGTGCTTTCAATGTGCTATTTTTATCTTCACAACCATTTTATGAGCTAAATATCACCATCCCCGTTCTACAGACCAGGAAACTACCGTTTCACGGAGTTAAGTTACCTGCCTAGGATCTCACCACCATTAAGGAACAGAGACATGACTTTATCATGTTTGCAGACTCCTAAATCCAGGCTCTGCAAGCAGGATAGGGGAGAGAGAGAGGGAGAGAGAAAATCCCAAGCAGGCTCTGTGCTGGCAGAGTGGAACCAGGCAGCGCAGAGCCTGACGCAGGGCTCAAACTCACAGAACTGTGAGATCATGACCTGAGCCGAAATCAAGAGTCAGAAACTTAACCACCCAGTGGATGACTGAGCCACCCAGGCGCCCCTAGAGTTCTAAACTCTTAAGTGGTAAAACTTAGATGATCCTCATAAGACCAATCGTTCTGCTGTATTTCCATACCTGGGAGAATCCACCTTGTACAAGAGGAGGGACACACACACACGTACACACACACTTTTTTTTTTTAGAGAGAGAGAGTGCACAGGAGCAGGGGAGAGGGGCAGGTGGAGAGAGAGAGAGAGAGAGAGAGAATCCTAAGCAGGTTCCACACTGAGCACAGACCCTGATGTGGGGCTCAAACCCACAACCTTGGGATCATGACCTGAGCTGAAATCAACAGTCAGATGCTCAACCAACTGAGCCTCCCAGGTGTCCCCACAGATACATTTTTATGCATATGCACACACACACACACACACACACACACACAATGGCCCTCGGCCTGTCACACCAGTGCAATCAGCAGACACCTGTATTCTGGGGTCCTTTGTGCTCAGAGCCAAGTAAAAAGGTAAGCCAACTGGATAAGTGCTCTGAGCACCAATCTATAAGGACAATACTATTCCTAATGGAAATCAGAAATATGGTACCACTTAACTCAGATCTGCATGTGTGACTACTTCTATAACCAGCTCTGCTCCCTGACTAAATAATTGTTGCATTAATATTGGAGGTGTATCATTTGAGGTACACCAAATTCTTGGTCTTCCTGGAGCTCCAGCATGTCTTGGTGCAGACCTGTTTGTGCTATGGATGGCAGACCCCACTGCTTAAACCAAGTACCAGAGCCTCAAGCACTGTGTCTAGTCTTCCATCCCAACTCCGCTGTCCTCTTGCTCTCGTGTGACGGCCAACGCACGAAGTCCAGTGCTTGTCTCTGCCCTTGAGCTTGCCCTCTGATCCAGTGTGGAATTTGGAGGCAGATCTTGATTGCCTTGCTGGTCTTTGAGCTCTCCCAAGTTTAACTTTCTTTCTTTCTTTCTTCCTTTCTTTCTTTTTAATGTTTATTTTCGAGAGACAGAGAGAGAGACAGAGAGAGAGACAGAGAGCAAGCGGGGGAGGGGCAGAGAACAAGGGAGACCCAGAATCTGAAGCAGGCTCCGGACTCTGAGCCGTCAGCACAGGGCCCAACACAGGGCTTGAACCCACGAACCACGAGATCATGACCTGAGCCAAAGTTGGACTCTCAACCAACTGAGCCACCCAGGTGCCCCCCAAGCTTAACTTTATACATTAGATTTTCATTGTGGCTTGGGGTAAATGCTGCTGATCGCATCTAGCCTGGGCCTGGCCTGGCCTGGCCTGGCCTTTGGTCACCTGGAGCCAGCAGCCTTCTCTTGCTTTCTGGGCATTTCAGGAATACTCCCAGAATGTCTCTGCTTGCTGCTTGTTCCATATCTGTCCTCTTCTCTGAATATGAACTCTGCTTACCACTCTATCCCCAGAATCTTGCACTATACCTGCCATGTAGAAGGTGATCAATAAATATGTATTGATCAAGTATAATTTTAAAAAACACATCATAAATTATTTGCTTCAACCAGTGATACGGAGAAAATATTAAAAGTAAAAAAATTTAAGCATTCACCTCCATGATTTCATTGAGAAACCTTTTGCAATAAACCTCATAATGTCAATTCCAAAATAGATAGAGAGATATATAAATATCAGTTGAATAAACAAATGAATGGATATTTATTTACTTATTTAACAGGTACATGATACTATGTCTGGCAATGTCATAAAGAGTTTATACATATTAAACTCAGTTAATTTTTTTTTACTTGCTGTTCCCCATCCCCCAGACTATACGTTTCTTTCTTTCTTTCTTTCTTTCTTTCTTTCTTTCTTTCTTTCCTTCCTTCTTTCTTTCTTTTTTTATTTATTTATTTAAATGATCTCTACACCCAACATGGGGCTCAAACTCATGACCCTGAGATCAAGAGTCGCACGTTCTAACAATTGAGCCAGCCAGGCACCCCATAGACTGTTAGGTTTCTTGAGGACAGAATTTGTGCTGGTCTCTAGCATAATATCTGACAAGAAATACATATTGATTACATTAATACACTTATGGTTTCATTAATGAAATCACATTGCTGCATCTATGTCTTTGTACTAGAAACAACATGAGGAGTCACATATTTAATTAGGGTAGCATCTAGTTCCCATATTTGTAAATTCTCACATGTAAATGGGCTGCATCGTGGCTATATTATTTCTGTTTGATTCTCTTGCATGAAAATTTCTGCTGTGTAGTTTCATGTTCCGTTCTTTTCTTTCATTGAACTCTATTTTGTCAACATCCTTTATTTTGGGTCACTTGCTTTGAAAAAATGTAAAATAAAGAATATTTTTGGAAGGAACTTCAGCAGTGAGTTGTAAATATTGGAACTTCAAAAGATGCTATGTTTTCTCCCATTTTTTTCCTTGTTTGATATATATACAAGTTCTAGGCCCCATCAGTCTAGAAAATTCTTAAGAAAAATTGCTCTTCTGGCAAGATACACTCTGCTTCATCACAGGTCAGTTATGTTCAAAATGTGTCAAAAAAAGAAAAAAGTAACACCTTAGGTGGGTCGCTCAGTGAAAAACTGATTAGCTTCTCTTGAAACATGTTTTTTAGGACGTTGAAACACTATTTTATTCAGTTGAAGTTAAGTGTTCCTTTCCTACCCCCAAAGTACCACTGCTGAGAAAACAAGAAGGTATTGAGTGAGTTCATGGTCACTACTTTGAGATATTGGAAGGAAGGTAACAACTTGAAATCAAGAACTGTGTTTTTGGAAAATCAACTGGAACCTGCCTCTTTTTCTTGAGGAAGAAAGTTTTGAAAGGGTATTAACATCTTCTGGGGCCAGGAGCCTTTTAGCTTTTGCTAGAAACAAAACTTCTGAGACTTTTTAGAAGGCAGGATTATAAAAGAAAAGTGAACATGACAAATAATCCAGCTATCAATTGCTGTGTAACAAATTACTTGCAAATTTAGGGGCTTAACACATCCTTTTTCTTTTTGCTCATCACTTTGTGGGTCAGAAATTCAGGGAATCAGCAGAATGGTTCTCACTGAGGTCTCTCACACGACTGTGTCCAGATGTCTGGGTGTCCCTCAACAGGGCTAGACATCCACCATAGCTCGTTCACAAGTCTGGCAGGTGATCCTGGCTGTCAGTTGGGAGTGCAACTGGGGCTCCACGAACTACCTACATCTGGCCTTTCCATGTGGCCTGGGCTTCTCACAGCGTGGTGGCTGGGTCCCAACAGGAAGAGTCTGCAGAGCATGTATTCAGAGAGAACTAGGGAGAGGCTTCAAGGTTTCTTCTGACAAGGACTTGGAAGTCATAACACCACTTCTGTATGGCTTCCAAGTAAGGCCAGCCCAGAATCAAGATGGTAGAAGGGGAGAATTAGACCCTACCAGTTTATGGGAGCAGAGTCAAAGAATTTGTGGCTATCTTTTCAAACTTCTACAACAAATCAGCACTGGACACATACATGAATGAATGAATGAATGAATGATACCCACCTAAGCATACCTGGGAGAAATGCTCTCTAAAATCCTTACCTCTATAAAAAATTTGTGCATTTATTCTGAAATATTCTTAAGTCCAATATTTAAGACAGTGATTTTATTATGAGAAAAGGTCCACTTATACCAACTTCTCTGCACAGGGTAAAAGGAAGGAAAGAAGAGGAGTAGAATGAGAGGTAGAGCTGTCATCTACCCACATGGATAGTGTTGTGTTAAGCCCCTAAGCCCGCAGCTATCCACCTTCCCAAATATCTCCCTTGTCATCTATTTTCATTCCTGAAACCCCTCCAATAAAGACTTTTCCTTCTATTGAGTCTTGAGAGCGTCTCTCTATAGAAATCATGCATCATGGTACAGGTACCACTTAGAGAAGAATAATACCTTAGTTTCTTTTTTTTTTTTTTTTAATATATCTCACCCTTTGGGGGGTTATAGCAGGAGTGCAGAGGGAGAAGAAATATTGGGTAGGTGAGATAGTAAAGGCATCAGACCTTTTCCAACTGTGATGACTGATAGTAAGAGCCTCCAGGAAGGGGGATCGGGAACAGGCTAGAAGTAAGAGGAGAGAAATAAATGGCAAGGTGAAACGATTCTAACGATTAACTTCACATTTCAAAATGCCCAGAACTGGCCCAGCATGGCGAGTTGACAGGTTATCAATAGAGTTGACTTGACCTACCAGGGAACCCCTAACAAGGGGAAGGGGGAAGGAAATCTAGAAGAGCTCCTGTGTACCAAGCACGCATTCACCTATCAACCATTCCAACAGCCTTTACAAAAATAGTATCACTATATCCACCTCACAAATGAGGGCAGAGCCACAGCGTGGCAGGAGTCTGGGTCCCTGAAGAGTCACATAGGAGGCTGTTCAAGCAGAGCACTCCTGGCAGATTGTGATGCGTGTGAGAAAACCACTGCTACCTTTAACTGATACAGCCTTGCTTGATTCTGCCTGTCCACTAACCACATAGGTAACATACTCTTACCGGTAACAATTCTTCAGGGCTGGAGGGAGACACAGAGAGGAGGACAGGTGCAGAATGTCTCAGGGAAGGTGTATGTATGGTTTTAAGTCCCTCACAGTCGAATCCTTTCCCACACCATGCCCCTGCTTTCCAGGTAACGTGTCATTACAAGCCATCGCACTTAAGGTTTCAAAGTAGGAACGCCACGTGATCGGAGGTGTGCAGTCAGGAAAACGAGCCTGGCAGTGATATGTTGGGTGTGTTAGGTGGCACGGAAGCAGAGTGGTGGCGCGGTGGGAGGAACAAAGGGACAAGTAAGGATTATCCGGGAACCATTCCAGGGCCAGACGTGCAGGAGGTTCTGAGGTGCCCGATGGGGGAAGCCTAGAAAGAGAGCAGGAGCAGGAAAGATCAGGCAGATAGAAACACACAGGGGGACTCGGCCAGACTGACTGGATCTGGGGCCTGAGGAGATTACAAGAGTCAGTCTTGCTCAATGTAGTGGTTATATTGTTAAACCACTACAAGGTTAAAGGCAACAGTCAGCCTCTGCAACAGCCGAAGGGATTTCTTTAAATCCTTCCCATGAAAGAGCTGCAAAATTGCTCTCTTCCCTCTAGGGGGTCCCAATGGACAGGACCCAGGATGAGCTACAAGGTCCTCATCAGATCCCAGAGAGACGCTCCTGTATCCCTTGACCTGGCAAAGTCTGGATTTCAAGCTCGTCCAACATACCAGCCCCTCCATACCCAGTAAGCCAGCCCTTCTCTGGTGCTCTGGGTGCCCTGGGCCCCAGCGCTCCACGTCAGCTTTCTTACGTGTGATGTAGGCCCCATTTCTCCCTATGTCCACAGGAAAACAATTCCAAAGCTCCCAAGCGGCCCTCCAGAAGTCTCTCACGAACCAGGTTAAAAGTGAAGGAGGGTGTGAGTCTTTCACCCCACCCACGCACAGCAAGAGTTGTTCTTTTTCACCAATTCCCTCCCCCTCCACACCCTCACCTCTTCTGATAACCTTGTTCTGGTTGAGGGTCCCAGAGCCGCAGAAACAGAACCCGAACACTTCTCCTGTAGTTTCTGCCCGTAGCGGGTTTTGCCTCCCGCTCACGTTCATACCTGACGACTGCACTGTTGACCTTAGCTGAAACTGAAGTGGAAAAGTTCCATTCTAACCAACTTCTAGCTAGACAATAATTAATTTTTAAAAATCATACTTCCCGCATTCAAAAAAAAAAAAAAATCCCGGCCAACATTTTACCAAGTCAAATGTTATTTAAGATCCTTGCTTCTTCAACTCCGTCCTGTGGATATGCTGACAGTCAGTGTAATTTTTCTCTGATCCTTGGCAATTTTTTAGCCAGAGATCACTTTTCATTATGTAACTGATACAGTCATTTCCAAGCCATCTCCGAGATGTGTAAGGCCAAGTACAATGAATTACACTTTTGCATTTCTTACTCCAACCAAATTAATCTAAATGGAGGAGAATTCCATTGGGAAACAATTTCTGAGGAACAAAAGCAATTTCTAGTGGCCTATCTTAACCAGCTCCAGTGCTGACACTACTTTGTATAAACTCATTTACCAGTGGAATGTTTAATATAAATTGTGGTTGTGTCCATAAAAGTCATGCTTAAACAGACATTGTAATTATAGAGGGAAGAATGTTTATCTCTGGGTATTCCTCTCTTAGTGGTTTTTACATATTCCACTTTTTAATTTTTTGTTTTAGAGAGAGAAAGAGAGAGAGTGAAAATGAGCAAAGAAGAAGGGCAGAAAGAGAGAGAGAGAGAGAGAGAGAGAGAGAGAGAGAGAGAGAATCTCAAGCAGGCTCCATGCCCAGCACAGAGCCCGATGTGGGGCTCGATCCCACGACCCTGGGATCATGACCTGAGCTGAAATCAAGAGTTGGATGCTCAACTGACTGAGCCACACAGATACCCCCATATTCCACTTTTTAAAAGAGAACATACATTACTTTGATAATCAGAATATATTATTTACACATGTATAGGTTTACATGTAGCACACAGACCCATTTAAGGAGAGAATGGCCTGGGGCGGGGGGTGGTGCCTGGGTGAAACAGATGGTTAAGCACCGACCTGAGCTCAGGTCATGATCTTGTAGTCAGTGAGTTCGAGCCCCGTGTCGGGCTCTGTGCTGACAGCTCAGAGCCTGGAGCCCGCTTCGGATTCTGTGTCTCCCTCTCTCTCTGTCCTTCCCCCCCTCACAGTCTGTCTCTCTAAAAAATAAAAACACATTAAAAACAATTTTTTAAAGAGAGAATGGGATCAAAAATGCAAATAGTCTTTATAGCAATGTCCACTAGAAATATGATGTTAAACACATAATGTAATTTTAAGTTTTTTAGTAGCCACACTAAAAAAGTGAAATGGAACAGCCACACTAAAAGAGTGAATGGAAAGGTGAAATTGAAACTTAATTCAACAGTATATTTATTTAACCCAATGTATCCAAAACATGGTCATTTTGACATGTAATCAATACAAAAATTATTAATGGAATATTGTATGTTCTTTTTCTCATATTAAATCTTTGAAATCCAATGATTATATTATACTTATGGCACATCTCAATTCAGACTAGCCTCATTTCATGTGCTCAAGAGCCCTGTGTTTATAGCAGCTACCGAGTGGGTCAGCACAGCTCTGTACTCTCAACAATGATCTTATAAGAAACAAATATTAAAGATCTTATTAGGCCTTGTTGATTGGCCATGAATTTGTTCTTGTGTGCTTGATAAAAATTCTCGGAAAATGCAAAAGTTTGCAAAAAAAAAAAAAAAAAGAACTCAGTTATTTAAGCAGAGCATTCTTGTATTTGTCCCCCTATAAAAGTTATATTTATGAACTGAACCTTTTCCTTCCCTTTAATGATTTGTTCAGTCCCAAAGCTGTGTCTAGATAGCCGATAAATTGCATCTCAAAAGCATGAGTAAACCCTAAGGAACATACATTAGTTCACATCATCATCTGAAATATGGTGACCACTGCTCTCCGATATTTATTGGTACTTATCTCTTGAGGTAACACCTTCGAATCAATAGTTCTTGTCTATTTTTAATGTCCTGCCATTAATCCGTTCTTCTGTCCATTTTTCTTGCTCAACAAAGAATGTGTAGAGGCCTGAGTGTTTTTCTAGTTTTTTTTTTTTCCTTCATGGGAGCAGATCGTATTTCATCGGGAGTCTGTGTCAGGATTTAAAGATTGGCAGTGTACCTCCATTTTAGACAAAAGGGAAGTAATTCTAAGGTCTGTTGCATGAAAAATAAAACTTAGGTCTTAGGTGTCTTTTAGTATCCTGCTAAAAAGTACACAACATTAAGTTTACCATCTTAACTATTGTTTAAGTACATGTTTCAGTAGTGTTAAGTATACTCGTATTACTGTCCAACCTTATGAATCTTTGTGTACTTCGTTTGGTGCATCTGAGAGGAACAAGTAGGCTCTCACCTGTGTAGACAGGTCGATTTGTGGTCTCAGATCTCAGAGATGGTTGGGTGGGGGATTTAGAGTTAGGTCATGGACCCGTAAGGAACCAGGGAGGCATTAACTCCATCCGACCTGCCGTGAAATGGAGGCAGACGAGCCCTCCTCTCTCATCATTATGAAGTTACAGGATGGGGTGACGTTGTGAGATTACAGGATGCTCTTTTCTTCATTACTGCTTGAGTCTCAGAACACTCTGCAAGGGTCAGGACGGTCACCTGTGCCCCTAATGTTTCTCCTAATGACACTCTCGGCCAGCTTGCACTCTTGCTTTTAGCTATCAGTAGATGTGTCAGCCTCATCTGACGGTGACAAAGCCAGAATACACACACCTAGTTCTAAAAGCTCATGTCTTTCAGTTAATAGCACCTGTTCAGAGGAACCCAATAAACTTTTCTTAGGCACTGATGTTCAGAAATTTGAATCTTAATAGGCTCCCACGTTAAACACTGTTGGCTTGTGACTCTCCTAAAAAGTAATTTTCACTGCTGGGAACCTTACTGGCCAACGAGGAAATAGTTGTTACTATTTTCACAGGCCAGTGATCAAACAATAGCTAATTTCAGATTGCTGCTGTTGGCCTCAATTTAGCAATCTCATGAAATTATTTCTTAGTTTCCCAAAGACACTTTATTGTTATCAACCTCTTACTTTGAAAAATCTTAAACCTAACAGAAAAGTTGCTAGAATACTACAAGGAACTCCTGATGGCCTGCACCTAGATCCATCGATTGTTAACATTTTGCCACATTTGCTTTTTCCCTCCTGCTAGAGATCTCTTGTCATATTGAGGTGAAATTTACATGACATAAAATTAACCATTGTAAAGTGAACAACTCAGTGGCATTTAGTACATTCACAATGTAGTATAATCACCACCTCTATCTAGTTCCAGAACATTTTCATTCCCTCAAAATAAAACCCCGTATCCAGTAAGCAGTCACCCCCATTCACCTTCTCCCTAGCCCCTGGCAACCTCCAGTCTGCTTTCTGTCTCCATGGATTTGCCTATTGCGGACATTTCATAGAAATCGAATCAGACTGTATGTGACCTTTGGGTGCCTGGCTTCTTTGCATACTGTGCTCGAGGTTCATCTGCAATGTGGCGTGCATCAACACTTTCATCACAGATACTGTTCGTTGAGGTTGTAAATTGAGTACGGGGGAGCATTCCATCACCTATGCTCTTTTGCTCCTGCTTCACCCTGCAAACGGGCTGCCTCGGGTCTCCATGGTGCCTCACGTCCCATAGTTCCGTTCAAATCAAGTGCCTCTTTGGGAAAAGGGTGGATGTTTATTCACGTAAATGTGCGTTCACATCTCATGAGCTTACTTCATAGCTTGAAATGGGCCCAAACAAGAAAATACCCAAAGATAATCACATTAACTAGCTAAATCACTCTGGAGATGTCGTGTAATCTCTCTTGCCCTCAGTTTCTTCATCTACAGAACGACCAGATTGGACCCAAGCCCTAAGAGTCATTGCAAGGAAAATTGTATGATTCTATTCCCCAGACCAACCAGCTTACACTTTTCCTAGATCCATCATTCCAGAGAGCTACTTTTCCTCTGTGGTATATTAGAGCAAAATTGATATTGATGAACCACTGGATATGTGACCCTGGAGTTTACAAACTATAGCTTGGATGAGTTTACAATTCAGTTGGAGCTAAGAGATAGATGAACATGTGACAAGAAGGATATTCATAACCAGAGGACAAAGCTTGTTAAGAGAGATGAAATATTCAACACTGAACCACACATATTCCCCGTAGGGAAACTGGTAAGAAGGCCAACAAAAAACAGCAGCCTGCCCTCACTCGTCTTGTGTCACTGCCCTCCTTGATTTGACCAGTCATCTGTGGGTCAAATGGCTACAGAATGCTTCTGGAAAGCGAGTGGCACTTTCACATCAAAGTTCACCTAGCCGCTACGCTAGACAGAATGTTCTTTCTTAAATTTATTTTTAGTGCCGGATTAAAAAAAATTGTTGCAATATTTCATTACAAAACTTTTCAAGTACATAGCAAAACTGACAGAATTTTGCAGCGAAGCCCTGTTCATTTACCTCCTGGAGTCTACCATCAATGTTTGACCCTACTTGTTTTATCACGTATTTATCCATCCTTCTACCCATTCATTGATCCATCTTATTTTCGGAAGGATTTCAAAGTCAATTACAGACATCGGCATGCATGTTGTTAATTCGAATTCAGTATTTACCGATTTTTTCTTTTGATGTAAAATGTATATACATCGAAATATATACATTTCAAAGTATACATTCACTGAGTTTTAACAAATGCATACACACCTGGGTAATCCAAAATCCTGTCAAGATAGCTAACATAGAATTTACTTTTTCTTTTAAATGTTTATTTATTCCTGAGTGAGAGAGTGCGCACATGAGTGGGGAAGTGGGGAGAGAGAGAGAGAGAGAGAGAGAGAGAGAGAGAGAGAAAGAATCCTGAGCAGTCTCTGTGCTATCAGCACAGAGCCCGATGCAGGGCTCGATCCCACCAACTGGGAGATCATCACCTGAGCCAATCAAGAGCTGGACGCTTAACCAACTGAGCCACATAGGCACCCTTAGCATTTGCTTGTTAATTTAAATTTTTGTGTAAGTACATTGTTTTGAAAAACACAATAGCATAATTGGTCTTAAACTGAAAGACTACAGTCACGTGTCCTTTCCTCCCAATCGTGTTTCCTACTTCTCAAAGGCAACTCCTTTCAAATCTTTTTACATGTTTCCTCTGATAATTCTTTATATATACTTGTATAGAATGTTATTATTTTTATTTCTTAAGTTTTCCATTTTAGAATTATCTATTGGTTAGCTACTATGAGAATGATGCTATGGTTTACACAGAAAACTCCAAAAAATCTAGAATTAATAAGAGAATTTGGCAGGTTTGTTGTATTAAAAAAAAAACAACCTACAGAAAGCAATTGTATTTTTTAAATTTTTTTAATGTTTATTTTTGAGAGACAGAGAGAGACAGAGTAGGAATGGGAGAGGGGCAGAGAGTGAGGGAGACACAGAACCTGAAGCAGGCTCCAGGCTCTGAGCCGTCAGCACAGAGCCCGACGTGGGGCTCTAACCCACAAACCACGAAATCATGACCTGAGCCGAAGTCGGACGCTCAACCGACTGAGCCACCCAGGCGCCCCAAAAACAATTGTATTTATATACAATAGCAATCAATGGAAATTATAAAAATAAAATTGTAGTTCCTAGAAGTGTAACACATCAGAAAATAGACATGACAAAGAATACATCTTTAATGAGAAAGTAAAAATTCTGCGTCGTAAATAAGCGAGGGAAGTGCAAATCATTGAGGAGCAATACCATGTTTACGGAGAAGCAAACTCACTCTTGTACAGATGTTGATATACAGGCTGATGGAGTTCCAATGAAAATCCGAAAAGGTGTGTTTGTGGAACCCTACAAGTTAAAATACTTGTTGGTTATCAGAGAAGCAAGAACAGTCAAAACACTGCTAAATAAAGGAGAACTAAGAGGAGGAACTCATCTTACCATTATCAAGAACTCTTTGAAACTATTTGAATTAGGCCAGTGTGATATGAACCAATGGAAAAGAATGGACAGCCCAGAAAACCGATCTCTGTGGAGGAAGAACCACTCCAAGGACCTCCTTTGGCCTGCCTAGTATTGTCACATAAGCAAGAAGTACATTTCTATTGTGTTTTGGCCATTTTATTATTTTGGACCTATTTTGTAAAGCAGTTAGCCTATTCTAATACCACTTCTCTTGCATTAGTATGAATCTTGATATGCAAAAATCACATCAATATTGACCTTCATATCTTTGCCTTCTTGTTTAAAAACACAAGAACGTTAGTGTACTTTGTCTTCTTAATCTAGTGTACTTTAGTGCTTAATTTACACGCGACTGTTATTGGACGTTATGTTTCTTTTTTTGAACCTTATAAGACATGATTGCTTCTGTGCTCAGTGACGTTTTAGATTACCCACCTTTCTACTACTTAATTTGCTCATTTTCTCTTCTTATATCTCCAACCTTCCATCTGAGATTGCTTTCTTTCTGTCCACAGTACATGCTAGAAAAAGTCTTGGTGGGGACCTCTATTGGTGTCAAATTGCCAATATTTGGATATTTCTTTATTTGGCTTACAGTCTTTTTATTTGGTGTGGGGGGGTCCGATTACTCACTGTCCCCGTAAGTGGAGTGAAGTCGAGGCTCGTCAGAGTGCTCTTGTGCCTCAGCACGAGGAAGGCCGCGGGAGAGGAGATGTGGCCTTACCCCTCAGACCCCTCCGTGACAACTCAGGAGCCTAGTGTAGCTGAAAGCAAGATGGCACGTGCCGAATCAGGTTACCCAGTCATCCAGCAGTGAGGAAGAGCGTGCCCTGGGTGGACGCAGACCCCCTTTTGCTTTACCTGGGAGGGAGGGCTCTAGTATTGCATGACTTCCGTTTCTCCAACTCACCTGCTCAGGGGCCAGCCCGGAGCCATGGCTGACAAGAGCTAGTAAAGTTGAGAGACACGAGACGGCATTTTCATAATCTCTCTGATGGGCTTCTTGCCTTGGCACCTAGCTTTAACCAGATATGGCTCCGAAGACAACGCCCCGCTGGCCCAAGGAGAGCTCCTCACAGCACCAAGGAGCAGTAAAACCATAGAACAAGGTAGAAGGGCTCCTTTTACTAACCCCTTCAGTGTGACTTTCCTCCATTCTCAGGAACTGTGCATAGTAATTTCCATGTCAAGACCAGGGCGCTAGCAGAGTTCTTAAAAGCCAAGTGGAAAAAAGTGAGGCCTGCCCAGATTGATCCTATTCCAAGATAATTTCTTCATCCAATGCCTATGAGTTCTTAAAGCTGGGAGGTTTGCCTAAAGCTGTGAGGTCTGTTTTGATTCCCTAAAAGAGTGTTGCCCAAATAGTGATGTACCCAAGTATCACCTGGGTCAGATGTTAAAATTATAGCTTATGTCAACTTTAGTAGACATTCTGAATTCTTACCTCTAGGACAGTGCTATCCAATAGATATATTATGCCAGCCACATATATGATTTTACATTTTCTAGTCATCATGTTTTAAAAAATAAAGAGAGGAGTGCCTGGGTGGCTCAGTCCGTTGAGCGTCTGACTCTTGATTTTGGCTTAGGTCATGATCTCACAGCCATGGGATTGAGCCTCGAGTCAGACTCCGAGCCTGCTTTAGATTCTCTCTCTCTCCCTTTGCCGTTCTCCCTCTCACGCTCACTCTCTCTCTCGAAAATAAAAAAAATTTTTGAATAATAAAAAGAGAAAACAAAAAATAAAGAGAAACAGGTAAAATTAATTTTAAGAATAAATTTTATACTATTTAAACAATACTGTATTTAATTTTAATAATATCTTTTATTTAAATATATTTGAAATAAACCTTACTTGACTTAAATATATTTTATTAATTTTAATGATATTTTTATTATTTTTATTGTTTAAAATAGGAGTATTTTACTTATATAGTCAAAATATTGTCATTTCAACATGTGAGCCGTAAAAAATTATTGAAATGTCTTATATTCTTTTTTCATACCAAATCTTAAATTGCTCTGTGTATTTTCTGCTTATGGCACATCTCAATTTAGACCAACCACATTTAAAGTGCTAAGTAGGCACATCTGGCTAGTACGGTGCTAGGGAAAGACCCTAGAAATTGGCATGTTTGAAAGCATCGCAGGGGCACCTGGGTGGCTCAGTCGGTTACACGTCCAACTTCAGCTTAGGTCATGATCTCATAGCTCGTGGATTCAAGCCCCACATCGGGCTTCTTGCTGTCAGCACAGAACCTGCTTTGGATCCTCTGTCTCCTTCTCTGCTCCTCCCCAGCTCATTCTCTCTCTTCTCTCTCTCTCAATAAATAAATAAACTTAAAAAAAAAGAAAAAGAAAGCATCCCAGGTGTTCTTATCAAGTGAGTTCGGAAATGCCACTTTAAGGAATTGGTGGTCACTAAACAATGGGCTTTTGAGCCACTTTGATGACTTCATAGATACATATGTAATGTTGGAGGAGAAGGGGCCTTGGAAGGCATCGGCTACAACTTCCCCTCTTACAGATGAGAAAACAAAAGTTACTGATTTGCCAAGGTCACATGATCTGCTGAAGTCTGAGCTGGAACTATAATCCAAGTCTCTAGATGTTCTGTTTTAATTTCTCTCCAGTGGATTTATGTGTATTCTTCACACTGTCTGAATTATGAGGGGAAAACACTGTCAAGCGATATCTTACCAATCTGGTGTATCTCCAACTTCAATCCACACTTGATTTTGATGCAATGAAAACTACCACTGATTGAGTGCCTGCCATGTGCCAGGCACTGTGCTGTGCGCTATATACACATTACATTTAAACCCTCACAGCGAACCTATCAATATCAGGCCCATTTTAAGGATGAGGAGAGTGGGAACATGTCCAAGTTCACAAATGGTAAGTGGCAGGGAGGGAGTTTGAACTAGGGTCTGGCTCCTAGGCCATGTCCTTTCCGGCCTGCTGTCCACATAAACAGAATATCCCACCTATACATGCTGCTGAGGCAAGGGCTGGAGGCTCTGACACAGGACCAACACGGCGTAAAGATCTTCCACTGGCACGTGACCCAGTCAACACTTCATGTATCAGGCCTTTTGTGATGCTTGGGAGCATTTCTCTACCATGGCCCACCTCTTCACAAGGGTTGTCCATCTCCCTCAACTCCCAGCTATGGACATGATCTTTTTCTCCCAGCCATCATAACAAGGATGGAAAAAGTCAGCCTGTCCTTTGCCTTTGCCTTTGCCTTTGCCTTAGCCACATCTCCACCCATAGCTCCGGTGTCTACAGCTCTGGAAGTTGGATTCAAAGATTCTCAGTTCAAATTGCAGCTGGGGAAGATTCCTCACATACAAATTTGCCATTACTTGGACTTGGAAAGTACATCCACTGGAGGAACGTGCTGTGGTTGCCATGCTTTTGTATTTGGTTTGGCAACCATCTAAGAGACCTTTCAAGTATTTGGGAGTTGGTATAATCTAGAACCTAGTCATTAATTTGGAATTGAGTGGGTATTTCAGGGAAATGAAATTGTCATATATACAGAACTCAGGAAAATGTGTGTGTGTGTGTGTGTGTGTGTGTGTATGAGGTTGGTCAAAGTCTTTACATTGATATACTGTGTTCAGAATAAGCGAGGTCATTCTCCTTCCACTCCACAGAAGAATGAGGAGCTTAGAGCAAATACAATTTCTCCTCTTCATCCGGACCCCAGTGTTAAAATCAGGCAACAAATCTGCAACAAATGATTATTAAAAGTAGGCTTTCAAGAGAAAGAAATTCAAGAACAGTGTACAGAGGGATGGGTACTGAAAGTGGGGACAACCACAGGCCTTTGCCCTTGAGAATGAGTGAGCTGACCATGTGCATAGCCTTAAGGACAGACCAGCAGTATCAGCAGCACTGGGGAGCTTGTTAGGAATGCAAATTCTTGGACCTCAGACTGCTTCAGGAGCCCCGGGGTGTGGGGTCTGGTGATCTTTGATTTAACCAGTCCTCTAGGTGATTCTATTACTGCTTTTGGACAGTAGTTCTCAACTCCTAGTATATTAGGCTTGTACCATGGAGACTTTGGGGCGGGGAGGGAAGTCAATGCCTGGGCCCTACCTCTGAGACTTTCTGGTTTAATTGGTCTGGAGTGGGGCCTGGGTGTGCATACATTTAAAAGCTCCTCGGGCGATTCTAATGTGCCCCTAAGGTTGAGAACCACTACTTTAGGGAATGGTGTCCCAGATCCTGGGTACAGCCTTGCCCTCACCAGGCGTGTGACCTCAGATACTTCACATGGCTGTACCTTAGCTCGTTTATCTCTCAAAAGGCACCGGGAGGCCAGACATTGTCACTTATCTCTAGAGCATCTTCCAGTTCCAACAAGCTTGGGAGCACCAGCTGGTCACGAACCCTAAAACTTACTCCTAAGTTCCTGCCTAGTGCTGGTAACTGGGGAGTCATGCCCCAAAAGGGTGGAGTCCAGAGCAACCAAGAAGCACTGGGAATGAAAGGGCTGACTAACTGCTGAAAATTGACAGCCCCCAGGAACTGATGTGATCTGTTCAGCCTACGGAAATGACCATCCAGAGAGCCCCCCATCTGATATCACCTGGAATGATATACCAATGGGAAGAATTTAGTTTTATTTCCCTAAAACTGTTGACAGGCCACTTAGGAAAGGCTTCAAAAACAAAGTCTTGTCATTGCTGTGGACGGCTTTGCCTTGCCACTCAAAGTGTGGTCCGTGGATGGACAACGTCAAAATTACCCAGAGCTTGCTAGAAATGCAGTCTCAGGTTCCACCCTAGACCTACTGAATCAAAATCTATGTTTTAACAAGATCCTTGGGCGACTCATATGTACATTAAAGCTTGAGAAGTGATACTTGGAGCGTATGGGAGACTTCTTAGATTGGGGTCTGTTGTAGGCTGAACTATGCTTCCCCTCCCATGTGGGGACACGGCGAGAAGTCAGATACCTACAAGCCAAGAAGAGAGGCTTTCAGGAGAAACCAAACCTGCTGGCACCTTGATCTTGGACGTCCAGCCTCTAGCACTGTGAGAAAGAAGTTTCTGTTGTTTAAGTCCCTCAGTCTGGTATCTTATTACAGCAGCCCTAGAAAATTAATACAGGGCTACTGCTAGAATCTAAACATTGGGAGATTTTGTTCACTGATGTATATCCCCAGGATCTAGCAAATAATAGGAATTGGGCGAAAATTTGTTGAATAAACATTAAATAGGGACACCTGGGTGGCTCAGTCAGTTGAGTGTCTGACTCTTGATCTCAGCTCAGGTCTTGATCTCAGGGTCTTGAGTTCAAGCCCCAAGATGGGCTCTGCACTGGGTGTGGAACCTACTTAAGATAAGGTGAGATGAGATGAGATGAGATGAAATGGATTCCTACTCAGTTGACATAATTAATCCAGGGACATGTTCCCTAGAATATATCTTGAAGAGAGAATGATTATAGGGTATTCTCATCTTTTTAAAGAAATGGTATAAAATGCCAAGGCATATCCTCTTTCTAAATAAGACCTTCAAGAAATCTGAAAAATTGCACAAAATCTCTGGTACTTCTTTTCTCTACACTAACCTCTGCAACACATTTTGCTGTGTGACCAATGTTGTTTTTGATTTTGTTTTTTTAATCTCAAAAAGGGCTCTGAAGTCTCAAAATTTTTCCAGCTTTATTAAGGTATCATTTGCTAAAAAAAGGTTTGCGTATTTAAATGTACAATACGACGACTTCAAATATGTATACCTTGTGAAATGATTATCACATTCAAGCCAATTAACATGTCCAGCACCTCACATGGTTACCGCTTTTTGTGTGATAAGAACACCTAAGATCTACTCTTGTATCAAATTTCCAGTATTGACTATGGCATTATTAACTATAATCATGATGCTACACGTTAGTTCCACAGAACTTATTCATCTCATAACTGAACATTTGTACACTTTGACCAACATCTCCCATTTTCCCTACCTCCAGCCCCTGGAAACCATCATTCTACTCTTTGCTTCTGTGAGTTTGACTGTTAGATTCCACATATAAGTGACAGCACACAGTATTTGTCTTTCTGTGTCTGGCTTTTTTCACTTGGTACAGTGTCCTCCAGGTTCATCCCACGTTGTTACAAATGTCAGGATTTCCTTTTTTTTTTTAAGATTTTTATTTTTTTTTAAGTAATCTCTACACCCAGTGTGAGGCTCGAACCCACAACCCCAAGATCAAGAGTCACATGCTCTACTGACTGAACCAGCCAGGGGCCCCAGGATTTCCTTTTTTATGGCTGGATAATATTCCAGTGTGTGTGTGTGTGTCTGTGTGTGTGTGTGTGTGTGTGTGTGTCTGTCTGTCTGTGTATATATACGCCACTCTTCTTTTTCCATTCAACC
Source organism: Prionailurus bengalensis (assembly GCF_016509475.1). Classification (NCBI taxonomy): domain Eukaryota; kingdom Metazoa; phylum Chordata; class Mammalia; order Carnivora; family Felidae; genus Prionailurus; species Prionailurus bengalensis. The sequence goes on from NC_057361.1 coordinate 15,540,527, forward strand.
ATCAACAGATGTTTAGATTGTTGTGAATAATGCTTCAATAAACATGGAGGGTGCAGGTATCTCTTTGAGATACTGATTTTGCTTCCTTTGGCTATATACCCAGAAGTGAGGTTGGTAGTTTTATTTTTAATTTTTTGGGAAATCTCCTGCTGTTTCCCACGTGGCTGCACCAATTTACATTCCTGCCAACAGTGCTCAAGTGTTTTCTTTTTCTCTAGAACTTCTCCAGCACTTGTTATTGCTTGACTTTTTGATAATAGCCATCCTAGCAGGCGTGAGGTGATATCTCATTACGGTTTTGATTTGCATTTCTCTGATGATTACTGAGGGTGAGCACTTTTTCATGTACCTGGGGGCCGTTTGTATGTCTTCTTTGAAAAAATGTCTATTCAGATCCTTTGACCATTTTTAAATTGTAGTGTTCGCTTTTTATGCTATTGAGTTGTATGAATTCTGTATATATTTTGGATATTAACCCCTCATCAAATATATGTGGTTCCGCCTAGATCCCTAGGCGGGTAGTGCTGGTGACAACACCAAGGCCAAATGGGACTGCAGCTAAGTCCACAAGGGAATGGGGCTGTTTCTGGGTCTGTTGTAAGGACCACCATCTACGAACCTGCCACCAGGGTGTGGGCCTGCTTTCTCAAAATGGCCCTCCTCAGTCTTGGAGCTCCACCAGGGTTTTGCAACCTCCTACCTAGATCCCAAAGCTGCCACAAAGGCACTTTTGTCCCTGGATGGCTGCCAAATTTTTGTTGCCATGTGGGAATATGTGGGGAGGTGGGGATCTCCTATTCTGCTATCTTGCTGATATTACCCCTCATTTCTCAAAATGATTTTTACAGCTGTGGGTAATGCCTGCCCAGGGAGTAAGGTAAGCCTTAGAATTCTTTGCTCACCAAACATCAGGTTATCTGAAATTACAGAGATAGAAAACATGCGCAACACATGGGCTTATACCTGAAGTCCACCCAGCTTAAGTGTTCTCATGGTGAAAGGGCTGTAAAAGGAAGGAAGTGACCCCCAAACCCAAGGGTGACAAACTTGTTAAATAAATCACATCTCATTCTTACAATGGAATACTACGCAGCTGTGAAAAGCTTGAGGCAGCTCCCCACAGTTGACTTGTGAACAGCACAGGTTTGAGCTATGCGGATGCCCTTAAACGTGGCTTGTTTTCAACGCATGCAGGCCGGTACTGTAAATGCATTGCCTCTTCCTTACCATTTTGTAACATCTTCTTTTCTCTTGCTGACTTTACTGTAAGACTATGTGTTAATCTATGGTTTATGTTATCGGTAAGGCTCCTGGTCGTCAGTAGGCTGTCAGTAGTTAAGTTTTGGGGGAGTCAAAAGTTATACGTGAATTTTTGACTGCATGGGGGTCGGTGCCCCTAACCCCTGTGTTGTTCAAGGGTCAACTGTACAGCTTAGATGTGACAACTTAGGCGTAACAAGAGGAAAAACAGTAAGCCTTTTTGTGTGTCAAAAGGGGATACACAAACATATATGCTTGTGTATACACGAGTGGTTGCCTCTGAGGAGAGTCTAGGGTTCTAAGAAGGAAGAGTTACTTTTCATTGGAGACCCTTGTGATCTGTTGTCATACGTTACTCTGCAGTTGTATTACATTTTTAATTTAAAATTTACTTATGTGAAAAAAGGAGTGCCTGGGTGGCTCAGTCGGTTAAGTGACTTCAGCTCAGGTCACGCATAATCTCCTGGTTCGTGGGTTCGAGCCTTGCGTCGGGCTCTGTGCTGCCAGCTCAGAGCCTGGAACCTGCTTCAGATTCTGTGTCTCCCTCTCTCTCTGACCCTCCCCTGCGCATGCGCTCTCTCTCTCTCTCTCTCTCTCTCTCTCTCTCTCTCTCTCTCCCCCTCTCTCTCAAAAATAAATAAACATTAAAATTTTTTTTAATTTACTTACGTGAAAATAAATAAAAAATTGAAAAGTGATTCCAGAGCTTAGAGCAGGCACAGTTCCCACGCTATCCCTGGAACAGAAAGGGAAAAAAAAAAAAAGATCATTTCTTTACCACCAGTGTAGCCTCAGGGGGCACCTTCCCTGCCTTATAATTACCCAACCCCGGAGGCCATGGTTAGTGCACAATGACACCTGGCCTCTGGGTCCTGTTAACCAGCAATTTGCTTCTGGCACAGTCTTGCATTCAGTCCGTCCTCTGACCATTTTTAAATGTCTGCAGAAGTTGAGGGCTCCACAATTGGAATCATTCAAAAGAAAGCTAAAATTACCTCTTCATCCATCCGGTAGCTCTCCCATCCCCCATCCCTAGCTTGAGAAACTATTATTTTTTTGTTCCTATTTCCTCCCTTCATGAAATCAGTACGTTTAAGCCTTTCCTTTTCCACAGAGTCGTAAGAAATCCGCGTGAGGGTCCATAGGCCGGATCCTTAGCAGCCACAACCCCCTAGGACGCAGGGCCCAAAAGTTGGGAACGCGCAACAAGTGACACACCTCCAAATGCCCAAAATAGCAGCTGTCAGCGAGCCCGCTGTCCATGCTCTGCACTTGGTTCCTCACACTGGTGATTCTCAAACCTGAGCGTGCTTCAGGCTCACCCAGAGAGCTTGTTAAAACACAGATGACTACGCCCGGGCTCAGGGTTTGTGATTCAGTGGGTCTGGGACAGGGCCCAAGAATTCTTATTTCTACCAAGTTCCTAGGTGAGGCTGCTGGCTTTGGTCTGGGGACCACACTGAGAATCTGGGGATTCACGGAATTGGCCTAAGGTGCTAACCTTGACTAGAAGTTTTACTCACTCTTTAAAATGTGTATATTCTTACCATCTTTATCATAAATATAGCGCATATTCATTAGAGGGAATTTGATTTAAAAATGAAAAGTAGGGGCGCCTGGGTGGCTCAGTCGGTTGAGCGTCCGACTTCGGCTCAGGTCATGATCTCGCAGTTCTTGAGTTCGAGCCCCGCGTCGGGCTCTGTGCTGACAGCTCAGAGACTGGAGCCTGCTTCAGATTCTGTGTCTCCCTCTCTCTCTGCCCCTTCCCCGCTCATGCTCTGTCGCTCTCTGTCTCTCAAAAATGAATAAACATTAAAAAAAAATGTTTTTTAAATGGAAAGTAGAAAGAAAAATAGGTCACGCATAGAGCCGACATCCAGACATAACCACTCCTGACATTTTTTTCGGATCTACAATTTCTAATAAACCTGGTTATCCAGTTCCCCAGGCCACCGCAGACCAGAAGCTGTTATCCGGAAATCAGGGGACATAGGGGGCACCTGAAAATGTGCCCAAAGATGGCCTTGATAAGTGGCTGCTGAGAGCCAGGCAGGGGCAGGAAAATGTGAGTGGATACAGAACTACACCACCACGTGATTGAACACGTGAACATGTTCTTCACCTTGACCCCCATGATATGCACGGGGCATTCTGGGACCTCTGCGGAGCGGCATCTCTTTCAATCTATTTCAGCTGGCAAGCATGGGCAGAAAAGAAGGAGGACTTTCTGAAGGAAGGGACTGGAGCCCCAGCTGTACCCTACAATTAGGGAAAGCTGGAACTGAGCACGCAAAGAGAGGGGCGAAAGGTATTCCGGGTCTGGGAACAGGAGGGGCAAGGCCCAGAGGCTCCGGTGTGCAGGAGCCCAGCCAGAGCTTCGACAGAGAGGTAGGGAAGGTCAGAGAAAAAGCGTGTCACCAGGGGTGTCGTATGCTCTTTTCCCAAGCTTGGCCTTTATCCTGCAGGTAATTGGAAGCCATCGAAAGATTCTCAAGCAAAAGCATGACATGAGCAGATGCATATTTTAAATAGATCATCAGTGAATGTGCAGAGTGGAGATGTGACTTTTCCGGTAGCCCAGGCGGAGCTGGTAGTGAGCTCAGGAAATGGGGCAGAGATAGTAGAGGTAGAGATGAAGGAAGGGAAAACTCGGGTGACAAAACCAGCAGAGCTTGGGGACTGACTGGGGCGGGCGAGTCGGAGAGGGAGCCGCGGAGGCTGGTTCTCGGAGGGGCTGTGTGGTTGGGGCTCGCTCCGAGGGGAAGATTTGTTCGGGCTGAGTCATGGTGAGTAGAAGTTCGAGAAGATATATACGCCCCTGGATGAAATCATTTCCCATATTTCCTATTACAGAAAACATCCCATGGAGATCACAATTCAGAATAATTTCACTGTTTTGAAATGAAGAAACTTCATTTCTTCCAAAACGAAAGATTTGGGCACCCGAGAGCATTGGCTTCAAGTGTCCAGAAGTTGTGGGAGATGAATTTCCTCCTCCCCCGAGAAGTCAGATAAGTGAGGCGTTGCGATGATGTGCCTGTGCCTTCACACGAAGTGAACGACGGCAGTCAGGCAGCTCGTCCGTCGCTCGTTCGTAAGAGTCCTCAGGGCTTAGAAGTTGTGTGTTTATTTTATGCATCTGAACCTCTACAAAACTGTTTTGGAGAAGCTTTGGCCTTAGCTCAGCTTTTCAGTGACTTGCTCGGGGGGCAGAGGTGAGTGTAGTCATCTTCTTAGAACACAAGTGGATTTCCTAGAAAAAGAGCAGGAGGGAACACCATGAACAGAATTGCCTCATGCTCTTGGGACAATCTATTCACCACCCCCAGGTCACTTGAGAAAAAGAAACCAAAATTCATGAGCAGACAGTGCAGAAAGTGAAGGCAGAGGGAAGGGCAGAATTATCAGAGCCTCCGAGCGTGTTGGCAGGTTGGGGCCACTTCAACATTTGCCACAAACCGTGGTGCAAAAGAAAATGGGCCTTACAGAGCTCTATTTGCAATATTATGGGCTGTAGAAGGTCTAAATGAGTTGGCTAGCCGCGCTTTTTTTACATTCGGTGACCTTCAGTGAAGTGTTCGCAAAGTCAGTCTACCTGCTAGAATTCCTTTCAAGGGGGCCTCACCCCCGGATGCACATTGGAATCACCTGGGAGCCTCAATAAGGTCAGACGCCTGGGCGCCACGCCAAGAGAATCTGATGTTATTGATCTGGGGTGCAGCCCGGGCGGCAAGATTTTCTAAATCTCCCCAGACGATCGTAATGTGCGTTGAGAAGCAGTGCGTTCAAGTCACAGCGCAGACGGTTTTGTGTTTTTTCCTTTTCCACAGCAGACACATCTTAATGTCCGCTTGGCAGAAAGCTCGTAATTGAATCTACGAGATCTGGAAACGTTGGAGCTGGGACAAAAGTAAAATCAGAGAAAAAGAAAAACCCCCAGTTTTGCTCACAGGTTCGCGGTTACGCCAAGCTCACTAGCCAAACAGACAGTGGGCCGCTGGCTACCAGTACGAACCCCAAAGTCAACAGGACGAGATGTACACGAAGCGCCAAGCACGTGTAAACTCTCTGCTTGTGCTTTTCTTTCGTTAGTTGCGCTGAAATTGAACTGGATTTCAAAAAATAAGATTACTTGTAACTGTCACTAGGATAGATGGAGAATTTCTGAGCGCTAGGCGCTATTCTAAGTCCTTTACATTTGCAAACTCACTTAATCCCCACACAGTCCCATATCACAGATGAGGGTGTGGAGGTACAGGTCGGTAAATTGTCCAAAGCCACAACCAAGAAATGGAAGAACTGAGATTCATACCCGGTACCCTTGAGCCTGCACTTTTAACCCCCACCAGATATAGCCTCGCCCACAGAGCAGAGACCCTAGGAGAGGAGAGTGGGGAGGGAGATAACTCAATGCATTCACATTGAGGGTTCGGGCAGTCACTGGGTGGGCATAGAGGGAATACACAGATGAGCCAGATGTACAGAGTCTGAACCAGAGTTCACAGGTTTGTAAGAAAGGGTAAGGCAAAGACACAATGGGCACCACCAAAAAGCAGAGCAAGCAAAGTGCCATAAGAGAAATACAAATCAACGTGAACACGGAATCACAAGGAGGAGCGATTTCTTTTTAAATCAGTAAAGGCTCCCTGGAGAAGGCGGCGTTACAGAGTGATGCCTCTGACTGCAGCCTAGGTCAGAAGTAGGAAAGCAGCCAGAGAGGAGGTAGGAAGATAGGCTGGGGCCTTGTTTTGGGGGGCATAGTTAAATCCCGGAGTGGAGGCTTCTCCCCTCACTGCACTAGAACCCAGCATGCTGTTGCACAGACACTCAACTGAGCTCTGGAGGGCGAATTTCCAGGTGGGCAAGTCAGCTGGCTGGTCTCCCGGTCCTGAATCTTTCCTCTCCCTTGTACCTTTGTCACACTGATACTTATCGCTGCCCCTTACCCAACCCCACCCGTGCCCCGACCCTTCTCCCCCTTTAAAACTCTGGCTAAGCAAGGAGAAAAGCCTCTTTCTTGGTTTCTTTTGGCAAGTTGGGGCATGCTGTTACTTTCAAGACCTTTGATAATTAAGGAAGAATAAAGGGAAAAGAGCTATGTTTAAATAATGTATTAGTACGGCCACAGTCAAATTTCCAACCGGGTTTCTGAACCCATATCCTAGTAGAAGGAAGCATATGGGTTATAGAATCTCATTATCCTCAGACGATAGCCCCCCTGTAGATCCATCTCTAGCTTCTTTCTCTTATGGCTTCCTCTGAGTTACAACCAGCAACTGGCTTTTCCCTCCCTTCCTTCCTTCCTTCCTTCCTTCCTTCCTTCCTTCCTTCCTCTACCTACCCACTCATTCATCCAGCATAAATTTATTGAACACTTAACATATAGCAGCCACTACGCTAAAAATTAAGTGGTCAAGGGGCACCTGGCTGGCTCAGTTGGTAGAGCACGTGACTCTTGATCTTGGGGTTGTGAGTGTGAGCCCAATGTTGGGTGTAAACAGTACTTGAAAGTGGAATCTTTAAAAAAACATTAAGTGGTCAATATCTTCCTGTGCCCCTCACCACCAGGAATAAGTCTGATTCCACCCCAGTATGTTAGGTTGGATGATCGTTCTTGGTTCTTCACTCCTTTCTCTGCCAGTAACCTTACTGTGCCTCCCGGGGAGAGTAGAAAAATGATACTTCCCTGCCCCCACTGACTTTGGGCTTGGTTGCGTGACTTGCTTTGGCTAATGAAATGTTAGCATATGTGACATAAGTAAAGGCTTCCAATGTGCTAGACATTTGGCTTGTGTGCTTGTACTTCTGTTACCCCTCAAGACAAGATTATGCCTGGGCAGCTGCTGCTCCCATGACGAGGAGACACGGGAGTAGATGTGACTTTGTCTACAATCCAGAGCCAAGCCCAGCAGAACCCTAGACAACCCACAGATGTCGGAGCCAGAAAGGATGCATGTTTTCATAGTGAAGCATTGAAAATTGGGGACGGCTTGTTATACAGCATTTTTCAGCAATAGTTTACTAATAGACCAGATAAGGACTAGACCAAAAATCAAAAGGACTCCTCCATGTACCCCACACCATTTTTTCAACTACTAAAATTCTAATATTTTTAGTGTGCATGTCCCAATCCCGGGGTCCTCGGAGTTGTAGTTTCATCTGTAAACGAGGGATAACATACAAGGATTAAATGGGTATTATAGATAAAGTGCCTAGTACAGGGTCTGGCACATAGTAGGTACTCAACACATGGTAGCAGTTACTGAGATAATTTAAGAAGATAATTCTGCACCAGCATCCACGATAGTGGGGGAAAGGGAAGCTAAAAGTAACACACGTACTGAGAGCTTACTGTGTGCCATACACTACACTGTTTTGAGTAATTTCTATCTATTCCAGTAAATCTTACAACAACCCTCCAAGGTAGGTATTATCATCCCTTTGTACATGTGAGGAAAGTGAAACACAGAAAGATTAAGTAACTTTTTTGACGCCGCACAGCTAGGAAGCTGCAGGCAAAGAATTTGAACACAGGCAGTCTGGCTCCGGACCTTTGTTCTTTTTGTTTTGAATTGAAGTATAATTGACAAATGACATCACATTAGTTTCAGGTGTACAACATAGTGATTTGATATTTGTATATATTCTGAAATGACCAGCACGATAAGTCTAGTTAACATCCACCGCTATACATAGTGACCATTTTTTTCTTGTTATGATGACTCTTAGCCATTTTCTTTTTGTTTTTAAGTTTTTTTGATCTTTATTTATTTTTGAGAGAGAGAGAGAGAGAGACAGAGCACAAGCAAGGGAGGGGCCGAGAGAGAGGGAGACACAGAACCCGAGGCAGGCTCCAGGCTCCGAGCTGTCAGCACACAGCCCGATGCAGGGCTTGAACTCACCAACCGTGAGATCATGACCTGAGCCCAAGTCGGACGCTTAACCGACTGAGCCACCCAGGCGCCCCTCTCTTAGTAATTTTCAAATTCGCAGTATAGTGTTGTTAACTAGACTCGCCACACTATACGTTACATCCCCATGACTTCATTATTTGGGAACTGGAAGTGTGTACATTTCGATCCCCTTCGCCCATTTTGCCTCCTCCCACACACAGAACCCTTGCTCTTAATCTCCACGTGCACCACTTCTAAGCAGGGAGACCTTTTCGAAGGTAGATGAGGAGTTCACACGAGCCAGCAGGCAGAGCTGGACTGATCCAGTGCCCGAGAGCACGCAAAGTAGGAAACGACCGCAAGGAACAGCGCAGGGAGTAGAGTCCAGCAAGCTGCCTTGGGAACCAGCGGCCAGTGGTGGGTGTCAGACAAAGAAGCGGAGCTCACACTGCTGTGTATAATTTTTAGAAATCATGAGAAGATAAATTCCCAATCGGTTGTCTGCTTGGAGAAAATATGTCATGTCCCAAGAGGTTATCATGAGATATTTATGAAACCTGAGGCGTCTGATCCGTGGATGGAGAATCAATCTGATTGTTCAACTACAAAAAGGCAGGTGAACTTCCGTGTGGACTTTTTCAACCCGGGGATTCCACTTCTTCTGTAGTTATACGAAGGCAGCCTTGTCAGAAGTGTCTTCTGCACCAGGCCTCGAGTCAGTGAAAATTAGCAGCGTGCACCTCTGACTCCAATATTGAAGGTCTGCCTGAAAGTCAATCACAACTCTTCACCCCTTCCAAAGAATGACTCCCTCGCACATCGGCTGCCAGGACCACGCATCAGCGGCTCTTCTCTTTTCCTTTGGAAACCTTCCTTAACCTTCCTGACATTATGAACACAAATTTATGTACTTCACAGTTGTTGTTACACGCAAAAAACACGTTTTCACTGTTCAATTGATGTATTTTTCCACCTGCAAAAATTGTTTCGGAATCTGCGCCTCTCATGATTTCTTCCATTGAAATTAATGGAAATATTTTTTCATTCGATAACTTTTCACTTAGCAGTAGGGCTTTATTTTTTTTTTTTAATTTTATTTTTTATTTTTTAAGGTTGCCATCCAAACTAGTTAGCATATAGTGCAACAGTGATTTCAGGAGTAGATTCCTTAGTGCCCCTTCCCCGTTTAGCCCATCCCCCCTCCCACCACCCCTCCAGCAACCCTCAGTTTGTTCTCTATATTTATGAGTCCCTTCAGTTTTGTCCCCCTCCCTGTTTTTATATTATTTTTGTTTCCCTTCCCTCATGTTCATCTGTTTTGTCTCTTAAAGTCCTCATATGAGTGAAGTCATGTGATTTTTGTCTTTCTCTGACTGACTCATTTCACGTAGCAGAATACCCTCCAGTTCCAGCAGTAGGGCTTTTAGAAGAAAATGGGGAATGGTTTATTTTGGTCAGGTGGTGGGAATTCAGTACGTGTTTGAGGAATGAACGGGTGCGTGCACCAGGGGAAGCCACAGGAGGAAGGAGGTTCGAGATGGAGAAAGAGGGCTGGTGCCGCTCCCTGTGGCGAGAATGCAGAAATGGTGCATTCTTTCCTTTCCACCGTCTCATTTCAGTCTCTTCTCAGCTATGTGGGAGATGTTTTCTTCTCTGGTCCTTTGATATCTGGGATTATGAAGTCTAGAGATCAATAATCTTGGATATTTATAGCCTCCTTCTGAAACGTTAAAATCACTAATCCCAGGGTGCCTGGGTGGCTCAGTCTGGTCGAGCGTCTGACTCGGGCTCAGGTCATGATCTCACAGTTTGTGAGTTTGAGCCCCGCATCAGGCTTCGTGCTGACAGTGCCGAGCCTGCTTGGGATCCTCTGTCCCTCTCTCTCTCTCTCTGCCCCTGCCCCTCCCCCACTTGTGCTCTTTGTCTCTCAGAAAATAAATAAACGTTAAAAAAAAATTAAAATGGGGGCGCCTGGGTGGCGCAGTCGGTTAAGCGTCCGACTTCAGCCAGGTCACGATCTCGCGTCCGTGAGTTCGAGCCCCGCGTCAGGCTCTGGGCTGATGGCTCGGAGCCTGGAGCCTGTTTCCGATTCTGTGTCTCCCTCTCTCTCTGCCCCTCCCCCATTCATGCTCTGTCTCTCTCTGTCCCAAAAAATAAAATAAACTTTGAAAAAAAAAAAAATTAAAATGACTAATCCATCTCCAAGTTCTACTAGGCTACCCTCCCTCTTGAACCAGGCCAGTCCTCAAGACCGGATTATGTGCCTGGAGGCCTGTGTTCAAATGTGGACGTTGGCTTGGAAAGGCAGGCAATGAATCCCCTGGAAGCCTTATTAGTGTTGACATTCCTCAGTGCCCTGGGGGGTGGATTCTCCTCTGCCCCACTGTCCAGAGGTTGAAACTTAGCCTGGAGAAGTGTACGTGGCTGAAAAGAAGGCCCTGAGAAGGCCGGAGAGGCCACGTGGAGGCACCAGCCATCTTGCAGCCTTGAGGGGACAAACGCACAGATTAACGCCAACATTCCGAGGATGGCAGAACAAAGAGGAAGAAAAAAAAGCTGGGAACCAACCTAAGAACTTCCTTCCTCTGGACTTGTCAGATGAGGTAATAAATGTTCTTACTGTTTAAGCCCCTGCTACTCAAGGTGCAATAGGATTACTAGTGGTATCAGCATGCCTGGGGGCTTGTTAGAAATACAGAATCTGCAGCCCGCTCTGGACCTACTAGCTCAGAATCTGCAGCCCCCAGGGATTCCTAGGCACATTGAAATTTGAGAAGCGCTGGTTTAAACTCTTTGATGTTTTTTCCAAAGATTTTATTTTTAAGTGATCTCTACCCCCAACATGGGGCTCGAACTCACAACCTCAAGATCAAGAGTCGCATGCTCCGCAGACTGAGACAGTCAGGCGCCCCTGGTTTAAGCTGTTTCTAATTAGACTTTTCAGTCTTGGCAGCTAGGAAGCAAACTGATATCCTGTCTTACAAACTGATAGCAAAGATCTTGTTCTCATATCACCATTAAGAAAAGGATGCGAGAAAAAGACAAAAGTGTTTCTACCTCTGCAAGGCTTTGGGACCTGTGAGTAAAGTTCCCTGGCTCTTTACATGGCTATATTTCCAAAATGGAAAGGAAACACCGTATCACATAGTGAATGCATTGTTTTGGCTGCAAAGGGTAGAGAAAACAGTACTTAAACTCACTAAAAGTACAAGGCTGTACGTATACCTCTTGAGTGGACATGACCAAAGAAAACTAAAAGGGGCAAGACATCAAAAGAGAACAAAGCACTAATAGACAAAAAAAAAGTTCAAAACCCTTTACTTGGTTTAGATCAGTAAGACATCTCAGATTTCCTCATCAATGTAGTTACTCAAGAGTCACTGTGGTACCCATCCAGATTGCAAACATGTTAATAACACAAAATGAAATAATTCTATGTTGTAAGAAAAAACAAGATACTCTCATAGCATTGTTATTCCTGAAAAGACTACTCGAGTTTCTTGAAGTTGCCCAAATCAGGCGATTTCATAAGTCATTGTGTGTTTATGCTAAGTTTAAGTAATTGTTAGAATAAAATAGGCCACTAAGTACGATTAACCAAACCCAATTTCAACAAACAAATTCTGCAGCTTTTTTTAAAGAAACTTCTTCGCTGTTCTGTTTTAATTGTCTTCTTTTTTGTTTTGTTTTGATTATCTTTTGACAACAAGCTATTGGGAAATCATTTAGGTGGTTGCTTATTATGAAAACATTGTTATTAAGATTATTTCATAGCCTGGGGAGCCTGAGTGGCTCAGTTAAGCATCTGACTCTTGATTTCAGCTCATGTCATGATCTCATGGTTCATGAGATCGAGCCGCTAGTAGGGATCCGTGCTGACAGCACGCAGCCTGCTTGGGATTCTCTCTGTCTGTCTGTCTCTCTGTCTCTCTCTCCCTCTCTCTCTGCCCCTCCCCCACTTGCTCTCTCTTTCAAAATACATAAATAAACTTTAAAAAAGGTTATTTCCACAGCCTGAATTTCTGCCATCTCCTTCATTATATTTGAGAAGTAAACAGCTGAGCAAAACTTATGGTGAGGATTTAAAGGTTAAACCAACGTACTGGTTAGTGATCATTCTAAAAAAATTACAGCTTGGTGTTCACAAATGTCACTGGCATTTTACACTATAAAGTCACTATATTTACATGATGGCATGGCTGGGAGAAACGTGGAGATACACTGTTGGACAATGTGCATAACAGCAATCAAGTAATATGATACAAATCCCAAAAGGACTCCCCTGCAAAAAAACCAAGCCTCTTCAAATTCTTGCTTTGGTCACTTTAAATACCTATGGAGAATGATAGCCAAAGTGAATCAGAAATAACCCCTGAACTGGATATTTGCACATTTCCCATTAAAGAACTAAGAGGAACAACCTAAAAAAGTCACTTGGAAGTTCATGGCTCTATTTGTACATTTGTCTCCATGATCTTTTCCACTCTGGCTGCCCACTGTGCTTTCCTCTTTAGCATCTCCAGGCATGGAAATGTACCAGAGAAAGGAAAGGAAAAAAGTCGAGACACGTCTTTGAGTGACTTCCAGGGTTGACCATAAAGTTTGCCTCGAGAGGTGGCAGGAGATGGATGGCATTTTTGCATGGCATGTGGAGCTCTCGTATCTGTGACCTCCTGGACTCTGTTTCCATGGGAACCTGGCTCTATTTCCCCTAGGGGTGCATCTCTAACCTTCAGTATTCAGACAAAGAGGTGGCTGAAGAGTTTGATGTGGGATTATCAGATGCTCATATCAACTGTATTCCTGCCGTGAGACCCTCTAGCCTGTGGGGATGTGGGGATACAGGTACATAGGACTTGTTCCCTATCCTCAGAAACACTCTCTCTCCCTCTCTCTCTGCCCCTCCCCTCCCGTTTGTGTAAAATAAATAATCATTAAAAAAACAGGAACTACTTACAACTAGGGTATGTCAGTAGCTCAGTCGGTAGAGCATGCGACTCTTGATCTTGGAGTTATGACTTCGAGTCCTGAATTGGGTGAAGAGATTACTTTAAAAAAGAAAAAGTAGGGGCGCCTGGGTGGCTCAGTCGGTTAAGCGGCCGACTTCGGCTCAGGTCATGATCTTGCGGTTCGTGAGTTCGAGCCCCGCGTCGGGCTCTGTGCTGACAGCTCAGAGCCTGGAGCCTGTTTCAGATTCTGTGTCTCCCTCTCTCTGACCCTCCCCCGTTCATGCTCTGTCTCTCTCTGTCTCAAAAATAAATAAAACGTTAAAAAAATTTTAAAAAAGAAAAAGTAAAGAAAAAAGTAAGAGACACTAACACTGTTTTTTAAAAAACCCCCACAGTCTAGTCAGGGAATGGAAACTAAGTCACACTGAAGTTTTTGCTTTTGTTTTTCTTTCTTCTAAAATTCTAGAGCTTGGAGAAAGCTTTTGGATCATTGAGCTTAGCTGTCCCCTTCTACAGAAAAACTCTTTGGGCCTCAATTTTTTAAATTTTTTCTTAAAAATTTATTTATTTATTTTGAGAGAGAGAGAGAGAGAGAGAGAGAGAGCGAGCTCGCAGAGGAGCATGGGGAGGGGCAGAGAGATGGAGAGAGGAGAGAGAATTGCAAGCAGTCTCTGTACCCCATACAGGGCTGGATCTCATGAACCTGGGAGATCATGACCTGAGCTGATATCAAGAGTCACACCCTTAACCGTCTGAGCCACCCACATGCCCCTGGCCTCAATTTTATCAAGAAACTTACTGAAGTTCTCATGGATGGAAATAGCACCCTGGGTTTTTTGGTTCTTGGAGCAGCACTCCCTTTCTGTCCCTTAGCACCTCCCAGTGACTAATCTCCTCCTCCTCCTCCTCCTCCTCTTCTTCTTCCTCTTTAAGATTTTTTTATTTTTAAGTAATCTCAACACCCAGCGTGGGGCTCGTACTCACAACCCCCAGATCAAGAGTCTCGCGCTCTACCAACGGAGTCACCCGGGCATCCCAAATAATCTTCTTGAAATACTTTTTTCACACAGCTTCCAGGATGCCGAACTCTCTTGAATGTCCTCCTACCTCACCAAAGGCTCTTTCTCAGTCACCTCTGCTGGTTCCTTTTCAGCTCCCCAAACTGTAGATATTGCCCCAGATCTCTATCCTCATACTACTTCTCCATTCACACTCTCTCCCCTGGCGATCTCATCCAGTGCATAGCTTTAAAGATCATCTGTGTGCTGGTGCTTCTCCCCTTTCTTTCTAGATTTACATATCCATCTGTGCCTACCTGGCATCTCTATTTGCCTGTGTAAGAAGCACCTTAAATTTAACAAACTAACTAACCTTTGCTAAACTAACCCTCACTCTTCCCCTTCAAACCTGCTCTTTACAGGATCTTCCCCAGTTCAATAAAGGGCCCCTCCTTTCTGCTAATTTTACAACCCAGAAGTGTGGGCATCATCCTTGACTCTTCCGTTTCTCTTATAGCCCACGTCTATAAGCTGCATCAGCAGCTTCTATGGAATCTACCTTCAAAATACAACTGAGGGGTGCCTGGGTGGCTCGGTTGAGCATCCAACTCTTGATTTTGGCTCAGGTCAAGATCTGACCCCAGGGTCGTGGGATCGAGCCCCACATCTGGCTCTGTGCTAAGCATGGAACCTGCTTAAGATTCTCTCCCCGCCCTCCCCCATTTGTGCTCTCTCTTTCTCTCTCTCTCAAATAAAATAAAATAAAATAAATAAAATAAAATACAGCCAAGCTCTGACGACTCTTCCTCACCACCACTGCTGCCACCCTGAACCAAGCCACCATCAATGCTCAACTAGATTATTACCATAGCTTTGTAACTGGTCTCACACTTCCCCCCTCTATCTCCTTAACGCAGAAGCTGGAAGGATACTGTTCAAACGAAGCCAGATCATATTTCTACTCTGGCCCTAAGACCTCCAGTGGTTCCCCTTCCCACTTAGATTAAAAGGCAAAATCCTCTGGGGCGCCTGGGCGGCTCAGTCGGTTAAGCGTCTGACTTCAGCTCAGGTCATGATCTCGTGGTCTATGAGTTCTAGCTCCGCATCCGGCTCTGTACTGACAGTTGGAGCCTGGAGCCTGCTTCGGATTCTGTTTCTCTCTCTGTCTCTGCCCCTCCCCCACATTATTAATAATGTTATTAATAAATAAACGTTAAAAATTAATTTAAAATAGGCAATGTCCTCTCAGGGCCCACCAAAAGCCATCCACAGTCTACTTCCTTGCCCTCCTCCTCCCTTCACCACCTCTGTGCCTCCGTCTCATGCTAGTCTCTCCGTACTCACTGTGTTTCAGCACGCTAATCTCCTTTCATTCCTCAGAAATGCCAGACATAGTCTCACCTCAGGGCTTTTGCACTTGCTATTTTTCCTGCCAGGAACGCCCTCCCCCAGATATCTGTACTGCTTGATTCTCTCAGCCCCTCACACTTTCTCTCCATTGTCACCTCAGTGAGTTCTTCCCCACTTTCCATCCTGGTGTTCTCCATTCTCGTTACTCTCTTAGTTTTCTCCATTGCATTTCTCCCATCTCAATAATCATGTTTTCCATATTTGTTTATGGTCTCAGTTGAGGTGTTGCCAAATGGCTGTCAACAAGAAACCCCAGGATACCATGGCTTGAAGAATATAGAAGTGACCGGTCTGACCAGTGGGGTATCTCTGCTCCAGTCACTCAGAGATCTGAAGCTGGGTCACACCATACCCAGGTTCCAGCTGGCAGAGAAGGCAAAGAGAACATGAAGGAAGCACAGCCAGGGGCCGAAAGCCCAATCCAGGAAGCAGCGTAAATTGCTGCCACTCATATTTCATCAGTGAGAACTTAGAACACATCCAACAGAGGGGAGGCTGGAAAATTGTGGTTCGGCCAAGCACCCATTTTCCAAGGAAGAGGTGGAAAATGAACTTTTGGTGGACAGCCATCAGCATGTATTATCTGTATCCCTTCTTTCCATTAGAGTAGAAGCTCCGTGAAGGTAGGGATTTTTGTCGGTCTTACTCATTTCCATACTCTGAGCACCCAGAAAGGCTCCCTGCACCTGGAGAAAGTTTGGTGAATATTTGTTGAATAAATTGAGGAAATGTGGGTGTAAAGACCTTCTCCTGGGGTTTACAACAACAAACATATCTCCCTTAGGACAACCTGACATTGACTTTCTTGATTTTAGCACGTGAGAGTCCAGTAGAATTCTCCACACAGAGAAATGGGCTCTAATATTTTTCACCAGCAGAGCAGTTGCAAGTTCTACATCCACTGGTGTCATACACAAGCAGCCCCAGAAGGGGTTCCCTGTATATTGAAGGACGATCTTGGCTATAGGAAGAAGAGTGTTTTTCCTAGTTCAGGAGGGGGTCCCAGAACTATGTCTTACAGTGACTCAGATAGCAGGGGTCAGAAGTTTTTGCACCAATAAAGGACTTTATTTGAAATCTGTACCTGTTCCATGTTTCAAACACAATTTTGTATTAGAAATATAGCTCTCTGCCCGTAACTATGGGGGATATTTGCCCTGCTAATTAACCAAAATTAAAAGGATCCAAAGAGATGGAGAGTGACCAAAGAAAGCCTCTGATGGTGTATGACCTTGAGCTCCTGTCTCTCATACTCCTCGTCGGCCCCCGGCAGACAGAAGCCTTCCTTAGCTCACTCACCTTCCCAGACAGAGCATATTCGCACAACAGTTTTTCTCCAAATGTTCAAAATATAGCTTTTAAAAAATCTACTGAGTAACCCAAAGCTCCTTGCAACAACCTTATAGGGCCAGTCGTATTTTACCAAAAGTTTCCTAGTGCAAACAGATGCCTGTGATGTAAGGGTTGGCTCTGTCGGGCTCCAACAGTGGAGGGGAGGAAATAACCATGAAGCCCAGGAACAGAAACAAAGTTTCCTTCCTTCAGGAGAAAACAAGATCCCAACACCACTTTCAACTGAAACTAAGCAATGGAACAAAACACGGGACTGCAAATTTGGTCTCTGACCAGTCTGTATCTATCTAAGGTTCATATTAACATCCTCGATGGGTGCGGGTGCAAGCGATCCACACCTCAAGCCCAAAGAATTCAGCTCCAAAGGGTTAACCTGGCTAAAGTCATTTAAAACAAATTATAGTGAGGTGTTTGGGGTTTTGTTTTGCTCTTCATATCTCAGAGTGCAAAGCCTGAAACTCCAAACCCTCCATGTGATTTCTAGAAATACAGCTAAGATTGAGGCATCATCCCATCTCCTTTTTGGAGAGTATGTTGCTGAATCACAGCATGTCGATGAGCTCTGGTGTGGGATCCTTCTTAGTAAGAAGATCAATTGCACATTTGGCTTTGGAAATTACTCTGAGATACTTATCTATGGTTCTGAAGCCTTCTTTTAAGTATTTTGGAAAATGATAAGTGCTTCAAAACTCTTTAGAGATACCGACATTTTAATTTATATGCTTCTCTTGTAGAATATTCTGGGGCACTGAATACAAATATTAGGAAATAGAATAAATAGAGATTCAAGACAGGGTTTTTTAAAGAAAGGGGAGAGGCGCCTGGGTGGCTCAGTCGGTTAAGCCTCCGACTTCAGCTCAGGTCGTGATCTCACGGTTGGTGGGTTCGGGCCCCATATCGGGCTCTGTGCTGACAGCTCGGAGCCTGGAGCCTGTTTTGGATTCTGTCTCCCTCTCTCTCTGCCCCTCCCCACCTCGCACTCTGTCTCTCTCTCTCAAAAATAAATAAACATTAAAAAAAGAAAGGGGAAATTAAACACATACACACACGTCAGAAGACCCATTTTCTGTGGTTAATATTTATTTCTATCCACTTTCAAATGATTATCTTTTGGCCTGTTCTTATGTCGTGCTTGGTTATCTAATATAATTATCTATTATTTTAATCCATTTTTTCAAATGTGTAAAAAGACTCATCATATTCTCCCATGGGAATACTGCTGTTACATTTGTCTTCTATTTCTGTTTGAATTTCACAAAAGCCCTGGGTAACACTCCCCGATTTGGGGGAGCTGGAGGCAGAGCGTGTTCTGTAGACCCGAATGTATGCAGAAGCATTTTACATTGGTTCCCTATTTGGTTAGAAATTTGCTAAGACTATTCGGAAGGGAAAAAAATCTAACAGCTTCTAGTAAACATATTATATTTCTATTTTTCCCCTGGAAACATAATTAGCATTCTCCTTCTTAGTTTCCTTTTCACACTTCAGTTTAGATTTTGGGTGGTAAAGGCTATATGTTAGCCATCAATGGAAAGTCTAAGTCCCCAATTTCCAAAGAGCATTTAAAAGTTGAACGATAAAAAATAAAAAAACCTCGGGGCGCCTGGTGGCTCAGTTGGTCGAGCGTCCGACTCTTGATTTCAGCTCAGGTCATGATCTCAAGGTCGTGGGATCCAGCCCTGCATCGGGCTCCACACTGACAGCATGGAGCCTGCTTGGGATTCTCTCTCCCTCTCTCTCTGCCTCTTTCTCTCTCTCTCTCAAAATAAATAAATAAACTTAAAAAAATAAAAAATTTAAAAAAGCATCAATCATGAAATGCCCAGAATGGGCAGATCTACAGAGACAAGAGATTGGTGACTGCCTAGACCATTGGATGGGGGCAGAGGGGGGTGGAGGGAAATGGGGAGTGACCACTAACGGGTGCATAGTTTCTTTTGGAGGGGGATGAAAAAGTTCTAGAATTAGATTGTGGTGAAGCTTGCACAATTCTGTGAATATACTAAAAAACATTGAAATGTATACTTTACATGGGTGAATTGTATGGTATGTGAATTCTATCTCTATAAAGCTGGGTTTTTTTCTACTTTTTTAATGTTTATTTTTGAGAGAGAGAGTGCAAGCAGGGTAGGGGCAGAGAGAGAGGGAGACACAGAATCTAAAACAGGCTGCAAGCTTTCAGCACAGAGCCTGACATGGGGCTCGAACAAATGAAAACGTGAGATCATGACCTGAGCCGAAGTCGGACGCTTGACCGACTGAGCCACCCAGGAGCCCCTATAAAGCTGTTTAAAAAAAAAAAAAAAGAAAAGAAAACCATGAACATGACAGGCTTAAAGCAAAGCTTCAGACAGTGCCACACACACACACACACACACCTTTCCAGCCTCCCTCTCTTATCAACCCCAGCCCCAGCCGGAATAAAAATCATAAACCACTCAAAATATTCCAGAGTAAGATAATTTAAAAAAATTATTTCCTTGAATAGTGACTGGACATTTGATACGAAATTAGTGCTAAACGTTTTTAAGAAGTGATAATGGCAGGGCGCCTGGGTGGCTCAGTAGGTTGAGCGTTCGACTTCGGCTCAGGTCACCATCTTGTGGTTCGTGAGTTCGAGCCCCACATCGGTCTCTGTGCTGACAGCTCGGAGCCTGGAGCCTGCTTCTTCTGATTCTGTGTCTCCCTCTCTCTCTGTTCCTTCCCACCTCATGCTCTGTCTCTCTGTCTCTCAAAAATAAGTAAATATTAAAAAAAGAAGTGATAATGGCATCACGATTGTACTTTTAAAAGAGTCCTTATGTTCTGAGACACATGTTGGAATACTTGTGGATGAAACAGTATTATATTTGGGATTTGCTTCAAAAACTTGAGGTGAAGAAGAAGTGGGTGGTTGTGGAGGATGAAACAAGACTGGCCTGGGGTCCGTTGCTGAAGCAAGTGCAGTTCGTGAAGGGGGTCATCGTACTCTCCGGTGTACTTGGTAAGTGGTTGATGTTTTCCATGATAACAAGTTTGAACGGTTTTAGGAAACAGATTTGCACAAACCCTCGGGACAAAAGTTAGGATCCATGGCCAAAGATGCTAAAAGGGGGCACTTAGCAGAAACGAAACACGTGCCAAAATTATAGTCTAACATTATAGTGAAAGAGCTATTGCCAGGCAGTGTCCGCCCCTGTCACCCATTTCAGAAGGGAGCTGACCCAAATAGGAGTTGGCCCAGCTGAGGCTAATTGGGAATGGCAGGCGGACGCCGGGCGGGGGACGCTGGCCGGGCGGCCTCTTGGACTGCCCATGCTGTCGATCCGATCTGAGAGGAGTTCCCCAGCTGAGAGCAGGAAGGAGGGATTTCAGAAAAGAACGGAAAAACAACCTTTTTTTTAGGCTGGAAATAATTCTGGGTTGGTTTTTTTTTTTTTTTTTCCTAAGAGGAAAGACAAGAATTCAAAACTAAATTCTTACCTAGCTCAACAACATAAATGTCCTCTCTCATAACATCTTTATTCCTTAACTTCACATTCACGCCGTTTGACTTTTCTATAGTGTGACACACATTGGAATTTCGGCTCCCTGGCACGAGCCTGCTCGGGGAATTTGTTCACTGGGAATTTGCTCTCATCTCTGTTCAAGAGAAAATTTAGACTACCAACCAGAAAAAGTATAGGAGGATTTGCTCTTTTTCTCAAAGCGGTTTGGTACATTTTTATACCTAATTTGCATCCATAGCTATCGTGTTGTATTCGTAACTGCACTCTAGATTGGGGTGTCTTTCGTACAGAGTCAGTAAATATTTTCGGCTCTGTCGACCCAGCGGTCTCAGCTGCAGCCACACGACTCTGCCATCGTAGCAGCGATGGGCAATATGTGAGCAAATGGGTGTGGCTGATTTCCAATAAAACTTCATTTGTAGCCCCAGGTGGCAGGTTACATTTGGCCTGCAGGCCATTATTTGCCACCCCTGATAAACTTTATCGATAAAGGGCCTGTATCGGTTTTCTATTGCTGCCGTAACAAATCACCGCAAACTTAGCGACTTAAAACAACACAAATATGGTTCTGGGAATTAGACCACGAATATCCATTCACTAAGCACACTCTGGTTGCTCGTTCTCGGCAGTCGGCTCCTGTCGTCGGAAGGACGAGGGTACATTGGCAGCCGGAGAATAACACGTCTGGTTTTAAGAGCAGGGCAAGTAGCTCGCTGTGACGCCGAGCACCGTACATGCCTCGATGCGTATCCGAGCCCGGGCGGAAGCAGCATGGGTCACAAATGGGAGCGCGGGCTCTGGAGGACAGGGATTCACATTCCAGCCCCGGCACGTATGGGACCCTGAATCAATTACCTGCCTTCTTCATGGCATCGGTTTCCTCGAGCGTCAAATGAGAATTATAATTCCTACCTTGCGGGGCATTGCACATGTGATACAAGATAACGAATGGGAAGTAACCAGCGCAACGCCTACCCTATAATGAACGCTATTTCTGCAGAACTACGGGATTCTACTTTGAGTCAAACCATGTCCCTTTGAACACAAGAGCCACGTGGAGAAAGCATACTAGGGGCCTTGTTTCCCTGCAAGGCAAATTTTGGTTTTAACCCCCACTACAGCATTATAATTGGGTTCTAGTTATGAAGTCTAAAGCAACATTCAGAGGGTCTTAAAATGGTACTATACATAAGCACCTAGTTAATAAAAACTTTCTGAGGCTGCTAACACCTCCAAATATTTAAATATTCTCAAATTACTCGGCCACACCATTCGCTGGGGACACTGCTGAGGGCCTTGCCAAGTACGGCACTTGTCATGTGTTAAAAACAGATGTCAGGTGCACCTGGGTGGCTCAGTCTGTTAAGCACCTGACTTCGGCCTAGGTCATGATCTCACGGTTCGCAAGTTTGAGCCCCGCATCAGGCTCTGTGCTGACAGTTCAGAGCCTGGAGCCTGCTTCTGATTCTGTGTCTCCTGCTCTCTCTACCCCTCCCCCGCTCATGCTGTCTTTCTCTCTCTCAAAGATAAATAAACATTAAGAAAAAAATAGATGTCAGAAAGACATTCAATAAATGCCGCAGCTTTTATAGTCTTAAGAAATGCTGTCAAATTGCTTTAGCCAAGGTATGGGATAAAGGTCGTTCAAACTTAAAAGCAGAATTGTTTTTCTTATTTTGAGAGTTGATCATCAGATGTTTTCAATAAGCGAAGTTTCAGCTATTTGATGCATCATCCGTGACCTCTGCCAGTAAGGTATTTGTAAAAATCTTGGCATAATTACTTTCTTAATTGTTTGTGTTTTAGCATTTTACAGAACCTGAAAAGGGGTCAGCTGCCCAATGCCACCAAAAAAAAAAAAAAAAAAAAAGACGAGTGGCAAAGCAGAGAGAGGAACCCTAAATCCCTAAACACACTCATTGGTAGTGTTAAATGAAAACAAATCATCCCCTCATAGAAAACTTCCATGATCTCAGGAGAAATATTGTCATATTGCATCTGAAGCATTTTTCGGTGGTCTGTCTGGATATCAAAGTCTGAAGCCCTCCGAGATGCTCCAGAAGCACACCTGGTTTGTGTTTATCCAGAGGGACATCCACAGTGAGGAGGGCATTCTCGAATGCATCCTAATTACGACATTCCGATGATTCTCATGACAGTTTATATAGCAAGGCATTCTTTTCTTTGAAGAAAATTATTACGCCTACTGATAGTTTTCTCCTTAATCCCCAGGGCTTCCCGTGTTTTTTGAATTCTCTATTTCAGAGTAAATCCTTAAAGTGAAGCTTACTCATGTATCCCACAATTACCTGCAACTTCTTTTCCTTTCCTCCTTCAGATCTTTTCCACAATGTGAATATTTCCTGAGGCGGCTAGCCACAATTCCTGGGCCAGCCAAACTAAGCGAAAGATGACCGCTTTTTAGTGCATGAAAAGTCTTTGAGAGCCGCTTCAAGGTCTCCGGTGAACTTGGAGACAGGCCGCTGCCTAATCATATTTTTAAAAATCAAATAATAATAGCGATGAGATTAGGTAAGGGCTTTTTTTTAAGTGGATAAAGTGGTTGTTGACTACTTCACCTAGCTATTGAAATCTGTATCAATGGGTTTGATGATTTACTTATAAAAATAGATTTATAAAACATAATCAGAAGTTATGTCTAAGGAGCTTATGTAATTCAACCAGATTCCAAAATGTAAGCCCTTGGAAGAACTGACCACAGGCATAAAAGAATGTCATTTCAATGCTATGAATATTAAAGACTCTGTTCCTTGTTCACATTTATCACTATTGTTTCATAGCAATATCTTATTCTTGTTTCTTTTAGCTGACACGTGTTTAGAAGTACGTAATTGTCAAAAACAAATTTTAAATGATACTACCCATTGATGGGAAGAACATGGAATGAGCCCCAGACTCATTGTGATGAGAGTCTGTGATGGGAGCCAGAACGGCCTTTCTGGTATTTGGCAATCGTGTATCAAAAGCCTTAAACCTATGCCTCGCCTTTAATCCAGAAATTCCATTTCTTGAAATTGATTCTAATAACACCATCAGTAAGGCGTGGGAAAATGTACACTTTCGTACAAAGAGGTTCATCACACCACTGTTTACAATATCAAAAAACTAAAACAATCCATCCCCCACATAGAGAATCTATTAAGTACATTATAACATATGTCCATATTATGGGATATACCTAACCACTAAAAATTACCCTTTTTTTTTTAAAGATTTTATCTTATTTTTTAAGGAATCTCTGCACTCAACGTGGGGCTCAGACACAACCCCGAGATCAAGAATTGCATGCTCCACTGACTGAGTCAGCCAGGCACCCGTGAAAACTATGTTTTAAAAGATTTTGTCGAGGGGCGCCTGAGTGGCTCAGTCAGTTAAGCGTCCGACTTCGGCTCCGGTCATGATCTCACAGTTCGTGGGTTCGGGCCCTGCGTCGGGCTCTGTGCTGACGGCTCAGAGCCTGGAGCCTGCTTCTGTTTCTGTATCTCCCTCTCTGCCCCTCCCTTGCTTGCACTCTGTCTCTCTCTCTCTCTCTCAAAAATAAATAGGCATAAAAATTTTTTTTAAAAATTTGTTGAAAAGCTTTAAGACATAGTATTACGTTAAAAAACAAATTACAAATAACATGCACAGTGTGATTCAAATATACATGTGCCTTCCTATGTAATGTCTGTGGGCGTGTTTATGTGTATGAAAGAGAAGCAAACGGAAGGAAAGGATGGATCCCTAATGTACCAAAAATAGTGATAGAGGTTATCGCGAGGTGTTTCTGTGCTTTCTGACCTCTCTACAAAAAAGATGTATTACTTTTAAAATTCATA
This sequence comes from Prionailurus bengalensis, assembly GCF_016509475.1. Taxonomy (NCBI): domain Eukaryota; kingdom Metazoa; phylum Chordata; class Mammalia; order Carnivora; family Felidae; genus Prionailurus; species Prionailurus bengalensis. Next base: position 15,564,717 of record NC_057361.1, read on the forward strand.
ATGCATGTTGGTGTCTTGAGTTCAGGAATAAGCTTCTGCAAGAAACAGTCTTTGTCTCCAGTCTGGTTTCTTTTGCTGGCCACTTAGTGCCTGAAGTGTTTACAGAGTGTCTGGTCCTAAGCACTTACACTTGCCAGATGCCAGGTCCCTGACAGTGTTTGAAGATGCTGGCGTATTAGCAGCCGCCAAGGGAAGGACAGAGGGGACGAGGGAGGTAGGGGTGAGGACTGAGAGACAAGCAGCAGCTGTGATGAACGGAGGGATGGCGTCTTTTCCCTGGTCCCAGTCATGCATGGCCCAGAGGATACATGGAGGCAGGACAAGGGGAGAAAGGCCAGAGTGTGAGGCCAGACCTGGCCACTGTGTCGTGACATGCACTGCCGGGTCACACCTAGTCCCGGGGACGGCCCTCCGGTGATGTGGAGGAACAGAGGAATCTGAGCGGCAGGCGTCTGGCTGAGAGACGGGTTCACTCTCAGGACTGGGGTCAGCCATGGGCCCAAAGGTGGGCTTGCACCCTAGAATGACCGACACACAAGATGAGGGTTCGGAGGGGCGCCTGGGTGGCGCAGTCGGTTAAGCGTCCGACTTCAGCCAGGTCATGATCTCGCGGTCCGTGAGTTCGAGCCCCGCGTCAGGCTCTGGGCTGATGGCTCGGAGCCTGGAGCCTGTTTCCGATTCTGTGTCTCCCTCTCTCTCTGCCCCTCCCCCGTTCATGCTCTGTCTCTCTCTGTCCCAAAAATAAATAAAATGTTGAAAAAAAAATTAAAAAAAAAAAAAGATGAGGGTTCGGAAGCACGGCATCCAGGCCCCACGACGGCAGGGAATGGGGGAGTGAGTCTTAGGCACAAGCAGAGGCCCAGTTACCAGAACCAAGACCTAAAGTTGAGGTTTCAACTAGCAGCCATGGGCGCCTGGCTGGCTCAGTCTGTAAGGCAAGCAACTCTTGATCTCGGGGTCATGAGTTCCAGCCCCACGTGGGGCATAGAGCTCACTAAAAACCAAACAAAACAAAACGACCTAGCAGCCTTGGTGACTTCATGCCCAGTCCCAGAAAGCCAAGTTCCATTTCCTCAAATCTCTCCTGAAGACGTCAGGATTGGCAGGGACGGTAAGCTGGTCTAATAAAGAGGAAGGACAACAGACCTTACTTGTGGGGGAAATCGGGCAGGACTGGAGGCAGAGCACTGGAGCACTGGAGTCCGAGAATTCTGTCAGAATTGTGCCTGAAGCAGTCTATAATGAGTAAGGCAAGTTAATGGACGCGGTCCAGGTGGCAAAAACAAGAGGCCCTTGTCAATGTGAATCTTAGCCATTCCTGCCCGAATCTCTTTATAGTGTCCCTACTAAAGATACAGACACACATCAGGGTGTCTTGATGATGTCAACAGTGTTTCAAAAATAAAAGATCAGTCCATAAACATTTTATGTTTGCTTTGCCAAATCAAGGAGAAATCTGCATAGGTTGGAAATCCTAGGGTTACTATACAAATGCCTCTAATAAAAACTCATAAGTAGAATTTCTAACTCCATAAATTTCAACAAAAATGTCATGCTGTACAAAAGATTGTAGCCAGTCTATTATTTTTATAAAGATCATTTGTGCGGTGCCTGGGTGGCTCAGTCGGTTAAGCGTCCGATCTTGGCTCAGGTCATGATCTCATGGTTTGTGACTTTGAGCCTTGTGTGATGCTCTGTGCTGACAGTGCAGAGCCTATGTGGGATTCTCTCTCTCTCCCTCGCTCTCTGCCCCTCCCCCACTCACACTCTCTATTTAGAAATAAAACTTTAAAAGAATGATTTAAAAGTTTAAAAAAAAAAGAGTATTTGCTATTTAAATAATTTTTTGGAATATAAAGTCGAATTTTACAGTATGTCTTGCCTTCAGATTCAAATGTCGGTAATGTTACAGAAGCAAAGAAATGCTTTTTGATGATAGCCCTCGTTTGATTGGTTTTCCCAAGAGTACAATTTCTACTCCAATAAACCCTTAGTTCCATGGCTTAGAGCCAGAGCAGTGATTCTCAACCTTGGCCTCCCCCTAGAATCACTTAAGAGCTTTGTGAGTCCCAGAATGCATGTAGCAAACAAATGAATCAGAATCTCTAGACGTGGGACTCAGGCATCAGGAGTTTGTAAAGCTCCTCGGGTGGTTTAGATCTGTGGTCAGAGCTGAGAACTGCCGAGCTAGACTGACCGTATTAATCTACTGTCCAAAGCAAGACACTTTTAAGAGCAAAAGCCCGTGCTATTACTGATTACCTGGAGGCCAGAGAATAAACCAGTTAAGTTCTGAAGTCACTTTGGCGGTCAGCTAGTGTCACTCTATCCCTCAAGATTTATAAAGGAGTGAAAAGATAGGCTCATATGAAAGCTCCATGCCCCTTGGGAAGTCTAAAGGTTTCTGGAATTCTTTGAGAATGATTGTAATTACTTCTAGTTCTAATTTCTAATTTAAGTTGAATTATCATTTTCTACTCAGCTACTTGGAATTTTTCCCTCATGTCTACCTTGAGAGTGGCCCAAGCACAGTCCCCAGGCCTCCTCCTGGTTCCCTGCCCCACCCCCAAAAGGAATCTTCTTAGGCACCTGACTGTGGTGAGATCTACCTAGAAGATAGCATTTAAATTTTAATACTAAGTTTCCTTGTTCCTGAAAAGTCCCTCGGCCATTTCTGCTGCCCAGGGCTCTAGTCGCTGCCGTATTTCCCAACAATTTTTCTTTTTTTCTCCTCTATGTTCTCACTACACTCCTGAATTCTTGTTCCTTTCTTCTGTAGGCCATCTCCTTAGTGCTTCCTTCCAACTTATGACTTCAGGGCTTCCCTGTCCGCCAAAATCAGCTTATCAAGGCCTTTCTCAAACAAAGACAGTTCTTTCTTTTAGAAAAACTCAGGTACCGACTGAAAAGCATGATATTTTTGTTCATCCCACTGTACATAGACTTAGATATTTTTTGTGTCGAAACCTGCTAGGAACCCACTGGAATGACTAAAATGAAAATGACTGACAACGCTAAGTGTCGGTAAGGCTGTGGAACAATTGGAACTCTCATAAGCTGCTACTGAGAGTAGAGAATGATGAAGCACTTTGGAAAACTGACGGTTTCAATAAAGGTTAATGCACATCCATCCTGTGACTCAACAATTCCTCCACCAGATATTTATTCAAGAGAAATAAAAACATATGGTCCCAGAAAGAGTTGTACAAGAATAATCATAGCAGCTTTCATCATAATAGCCCAAAACTAGAAACAGCCCTGTGTCCATCCACAGGAACATGGACAAACGAACTGAGGTACATCTATATTGTTATACTACTCGGTGTCATAACATGGATGAAATTTACAGACGTTATCCTGAGCGAAACACCTGGACACAAGAGCACACATGGTACAATTCTATTTCTAAAAATTCCTGGAGTAGACAAAACTAATCTATGGTGATAGACACAAGGAAGTGAAGTAAGAGAAACTTCCTCTATCTTGGGCTGGGTAGTGGCTACATGGGTGAATATAATAGACAAAAACCCTAATCTAAGTATGTACTTACAAACTATGCATTTTATTGTATGTAAATTATATCTCAATTTCTTTTTAATGAGAAAAATAACCACTCTGGGGTGCCTGGGTGGTTCAGTCTTTTAAGCGCCTGGACTTCAGCTCAGGTCATGATCTCGTGGTTTGGGGGTTCAAGCCCCGCATTGAGCTCTGTGCTGACAGCGTGGAGCCTGGATCTTGCTTCAGAGCTGATTCTGTGTCTTCCTCTCTCTCTCTGCCCCTCGCCTGATCACGCTGTGTGTGTCTGTCTCTCTTTCGATAAGTAAATAAATAGCTAAACATTAAAAAAAGAACCACCCCAAAATATAATCTGCCACGACACATTGGGACCTTACAGTGAGTCTTTCACACCCACAGGGGAAAAGGTAGAAATTAAAATTTGGATCCTACTGTGTACCAAGCTCTGTGTGAGATACTTTACATAGACGAACCAGACTTCCCCCTAAAATACTAGGCAATTCCAGGAACCAAATGCACTTCTGTGACATTTCTTATCAGGCCCTTGAAAGAGCAAGCACTTCAAGCATTTTAATGGCAGATGGAACTTTTAGAGAATTTTCATTTCTGGACAAACTAATAGTTTTCCCAATAATTCATCTCAAAAATGTTAATACCTACCCAATTTACTACTATAGTAAAGAAAGCATTTCTACATAAATGCCTGGTGAATTCTACTTGTCCCAACAAGATTGAAGGGCTTAAACTGGGATTGAAATGCTAAATTTACATATGACAACCGTAAGTGTTCCACAGACTCGAAAGCACACCAAACAAAATAATAAATTTTCCTTTGAACCACAACAAATCTTTTAATAGAATTTTATTTCAAGGATATAACAATCCAGGAAAATTCCAGATGTTCATTTTATAAAGCCAAAAGGAAGAAGAGAACAAGAATAATCTATAAAACAGAAGTTGCTATTTGGGGGATGAAAATGAAGTGTTCAGACAAAGAAAAATGGATTTAGGTTTTCTTAAGAGATAAACAGAAGATGAAAGGCTCTTGGTGAGTGGAATCTATTATTGCTCTACTTGTTGACTATGCAGACGTGACCCTTGGCCCCTTCATTTAGTGCAAAAGACATCCATGATTTCAAGGAATTTACTTTTTACTGTCATTCCATATTTATACAACATCTTTTGGAAAGAAATTAAAAATTCTTTACTCTCAACTGCCAGTACTTCTCCCCTATCCATAAAAGAAAGTCCAAACGTTAAGCCTGGTATTTGAAATTTTTTTTAATGCGACCCATTTATCTAAGCTTTATCTCCTACTGCTTTTCTACACTTGCCCTTTGGTCCGGCCAAGCCTATTTACTTGACTCCAGAGTGACTTAACAATTCTCACCTCCAAATTCCATTCATGCTACTACCCTTGGTAGGATGGTAAAGTGGAAAGTGCATGAATTATGTTAATTCTTACTCTCCGGTCAGTTATTAATTAGCCATGCGATTCACTCATTAGCCATGTGAGCTTGGGCAGGTGTCTCAACCTTCCTTAACATCCTTTTCTTATCGGTAAAATGAGAATGCTAGTACCTACCTCTGTTTTGATATTTTAGTACTCTATTTTGAATTTTATTTTTATTTATTTTAATGTTTATTTTTGAGAGAGAGAGAGAGAGAGAAACAGGGCGTGAGTGTGGGAGGGGCAGAGAGAGACACACAGAATCCGAAGCAGACTTCAGGCTCGGAGCTGTCAGCACAGACAGCGGGGCTCGAACCCACGAACTGTGAGATCATGACCTGAGCCGAAGTCGGATGCTTAACTGACTGAGCCACCCAGGCACCACTGTATTTTGAATTTTAAATGAGATGGCTGACGTCCCTGCCACATCAGACACAACAAATACTACTTCGTTATCAGGCTTCATCCTTCCTTCTGCCTAGAATATACCACCATCTTGATGCCTTCCTAAATCCTGTCCTTCCTTCGGTCCAAACCAACTTCCATATCTTGAAACCTTGTCAAACCACCCCATTACCATTTTATTGGCCCTGAATGCCATACTGCCTCATATTGCTGAAAACTCCCCAAATGTGATGAAAGACACGAATATAAACATCCAAGAAGCTCAGCAAACTCCAAGAAAGAGGAACTCAAAGAGACCCACACTAAGATTCATTGTAACCAAACTTTTGAAAGACAAAGACAAAGGCAGAATTATGAAAGCAGCAAGAGAGAAGCAATTTGTCCCATACAACAGATTCTCCATAACAGTTAGCAGATTTCTCATCGGAAACTTTGGAGGCCAGGAGGCAGTAGGTTGATGTATTCAAAATGCTAAAAGAAAAAAAAACCCATCAATCAGGAATCCTGTATCTGGCAAAACCATCCTTCAAAAGTGAAGAAGAAATTAAGACATTACTAGGTAAACAACAGCTGAGGGAGTTTGTTATCACTAGACCTGCCCTGCAAGAAACACTCAACACTCAAGGGAGTCCTGCAGGGTGAAATGAAAGCACACTAGACAGTAACCTGAAGCTGCATGAAGAAATGAAATTCTCAAGAACGGTAAATACGTGGGCAGTTATAAAAGCTAGTATCACTGTAACAATGGTTTATAACTCCACTTTGTGTTTTCTACATGACTTAAGAGACTAACACATTTTTTTTTGATGAATCTAAAAACTAATATTATTGTAACCTTGGTTTGTAACTCCACCTTTTGTTCTCTACATAATTTAAGAAACTAATCCATTAAGAAAATTAGTAGCTTATGTTTTAGGGCACACAATGTCTAAAGATGTAATTTTGTGACATCAACAACCAGGAGAGTTGGGGACAGAGCTGTAAAGGCACAGAGTTTTTGTATGTTATTGGAGTTAAGGTGGTGTCGATTCAAATCAGTGTTATAACTTTAGGATGTTAAACATTATCCCCATAGTAACTATAACAAATAGCTATAGAATATACACAAAAGGAAATTAGTAACGAATTTAAGCATTTCACTGTAAAAAAAAAAAAAGATCAACTAAATACGAAAGAAGACAGTAATACAGGAAATGAAGGATGAAAAAGCTATAAGGCAGAAAACAAATAGCAAAATGACAGAAGTCCCTCCTTATCAGTAATTAATTTAAATGTAAATGGTTTAAACTTGCCAATAAAAAGAGATTATGTGAAGGGAGCAAAAAAGGAGGCTTAGGTAAGACATTCCCCCTCACCCAAAATGCACCCTCCGGACTACTCTGCAGGCACAGTTACCCACATTCGAAGTATGACACCCCAATTCCTCAGCCTTTTTCTAAACTCAGAAGCAGTGACAGCCGGGGAAGAAGCACATTCCCCGCACCTTCCCCTCATCTAAGAGGCTGCAAGGGAAAAACTGCAGTCAGAGCTTGACCCACATGCCAGCCTCCCCTCTCCACCCTCAAAGCTGTTGAAATGACAGGAAAAAATACACACACACACAGTTTTACAAATGATTAATACATGTCAGTGCTAGAAAATAGGAATCTTTGAAAGACAGGGCAAATGAGATTGACTAGAAAGTGGGAAGCAAGAATAAATTAGAGATTTCAGAAACAAAATGTATGATTGTTAAATTTTTCTGCCCTGCAGCTCCTAGCTATTCATAAGAAGTCTGGATAGAAGAAATAAAGGGCCCTAAGCCCTATGTGTCAAGCAATGGGCACCTTATAGTTAAAAAATCACAGACACCAGCTCTTTAAAGAGGAAGAGAAAGAGAAAGATTAGGATAGAATTGTTACCAAGGTTTTGGACTTGGAAGGGATTTTGGCAATTCTGAAAGAATGAGGCAAGTCTGACCAATTTGCTAGCCCAGCACAAAAGAAGATGTTACCTATATAGTGCTGGAGTGATTTTTTAGCAAATCACTCCTTCCTAGGGGTGAAAAACCACCATGACATTTCATATAGTCCAAACAAAGACTTCGATTGTTAGACGAATGCCAAAACTATACTGGAAGCCTTGAGAGAACCACCTGACTTTTTCGTACAGTTTCCAGCCCCTAGGCTTTTCAAGTCTTAGCAGGAAATACTAGAAGCAATTTCTCCTGGTGTTTTGAAGTTTACCTACCTAAATCACAGAGTGATTCTGGTGATTAAAAGAGAGAGAGAGAGAGAGAGAGAGTTTGAATGTGATCCTATAAAACAAATTAGTGTATAAGGAACTGATTTGAAATAATCTAGTAAATTCATTATCTGCTCATGATATTTGGCATGATTACAATAAAATTGCATTAAAGTACAGGATCTCTAAGAGAAATATGGAATGGTCAGGATTCAGAATTATCTGATTTCCTAATGAAGAACAATAGGGCATTTAGTCGGTTGAGAAACAACGGTTCCTTTGAATTACAAATGAACTCGATATTAGCTTATTGTGGTTTTGGTGTATTTAATATTTCATCTGAGTAGGAAGTCTACCAGGCTTGAGACGGGAAATCTGAATTCTAATTTCAGATCTGTTGCTACATACCTCTTAACTCTGGACAAATCAGTTCCTCTCTCTGAGCCTCAGTTTCCTCATTTGTAGTATGAAGGGATTGGACTTAAACATTCTCAAAGGTTTCTTCAGCTCTCAAATTCTGTGGCTCTGGTTCTTTTCTCTCCTCCAGGGCCCTTGTCGATTCTCACCCCTCCTTCCTCTACCCCAGGCTCCTAGGCTGCCTGCTGCCCCCACCTGCCCCACTGCTCACGGTTGTTCACCGCGACATTCACCCATTCTAGACGGCAGCACCTGGCCCAGGCTTCTTCCGCTGGGACCCAAAACAAAACTTACTCTCGTGTGTCCCAGGGCCGTACTACTCGTGGCCTTGAGTGAAATGAGGCTGAGGAGTTGAGCTACTGTGGCCACGTCAGGATGGGGGCGGGGGAGAGAGGTGTGGGGGAGGGGGACAGAGCAAGTCCTGCGGCCTATCCCACACTGCCAGAAGCTGTTCTCTGAGAACCGAGGTTCATGCTCAGAACTGGGTCTGTCTGTAACGAGGGTCCTGGTGGGTTGAGAGGCTGGGGGAGGGAGATGCTTGCCTTGCTTTGAATAAAACCGAGGGGAAAACCTTTTCCCAACGTACATAAAAACCAGTCCATCCAGCCACTTGAAAGTTGAATTTACATTTACGTGGATGAGACAAATTACATGCGATTGCATGTGTGTACATGATGATCCATTATGTATGGTTTTGTAATATAATTTATCCATCTGTACTTACACCAAAAGCAACTCAGCATACAACCTAAGTGGCTTCTTCTTGATTTTTGCCTACGGGGGTCTCACCCCAAATCCGTGTGTGTTGGTCTGATTCCCTCTCTCAGCTTGTGACCCTGACACAAGGTTGCAAAGTGCGTGCGTGACATTCGTAAGCTCTCCTGAACCCCAAATCTTCTTCCTCCAAAAACCTGTTACCCTGAGCGTCTCTCTCCTGGCTGCCTTGACACGGAAGTAGCTCTTGAAAACCTAAATGTCCGTGTGCATTTGTGAGCCTGTGTGTGTTCACCCCACAGCCCAGGGGATTGCATCTTTTCTCCTAACACAGTGAGGTGAGAAATGTCTCCAGCACGTAGCCTAAAACTTGATTTTTCATTTTAACTGAAACAATGAGCTCTCACCTATCAATATCTTGGCCACGTGTGGTTGTGCTAAGGCAGAAATACCGAGTTTGAGAAAAACCACAGTCAAGGAAATTCTGTGTCGTCTCCCTTGGTGCCCCACCTCCCAACCCCCACCCTCATGTCTAGACATTCCCCCAGGCCTTGCGGTTACCACCCTTTCTTTTCCACATTTCATTAATAATTGTACAAGTCAAACAATAGCTAATCTGGCAATTATGCGCAAGTTAAAACGTTGGAACACGTTACCCGGCATCGCCTGCCAAATCACACTAAAATTTGGATCGATGAAGGTGCCGAAAGATTTTTCAAAAGTTTGTCCTGCCTTTCGGGCAGACTTCTGAAATGCACCAGAGTGAGTGGTTCTAAAACCAAATCAACAACAACAGCAGGAAACCTGTCTCCTAGCGTCTCTGTTTTTCACAGTGACGCCACAGTTTGAAACTCAGTGTTTGGGGGGGGCGGGGAAGAGAAAAGGGGCGTGAGGCCGAGAGTACCCACACCCTGAGCTAGCTGCGTCAGGGTGAAGGAATGAGCACCGCACCCCAGGCGGTCGCATTTCTGGGGTCACTTAATCATGCTCTGTACACCTGTGCTATGAGGGCAGCACAGCTGCAAGACAAACGCTCTTCGGCTCCGGGGCCAACATGCCTGTTCCCCTCTAGATTTAGCTACTTCCAACTGTCCAAGATCAGCCGCAGAATTTTTGAGGAGTGAAGTAAAGCAGAAAGCAAGACTGGGTCGGCAGTGTGCTCTTCCAGAATCAGTCTCGGGGCCAAAGCTTCTCTTCCACGCTTCTCCAAGCTGCGCTCGGGCTTCCAAATGCCCACAGGACTTCAGTTCCCTTCAGAGGCTCTGCGCACTGGGCAACCTGCATAGACGAGGGTCTCCAGCGGCCTCCAGAATCACCTTCAGAACTCAAGTTCAGCCCCTAAAAATAGCATCAGCTCTGCCCACACCTCCTCCTCCTGGGTTTCCTCGCTACTCGTACTCCCAGTGGATATTACTAAGAGGTGAGAACACGAACGCTTGCAGGAAGCAGAACATCAATCATTCCTTCATTACTGATTTCCATGGAAACCCAGGAAAAGAAAAAGAAAGGAAGTCAATTGGAGGACTGCTTTAGGCTTGAAGTCTGGTTCTCATGAAAGGTCAGTGAGGGGACCTCCGTAGTCCATCTCAAAGGCGCCTTCAGACCTGAAATGCTTTAATTCCTTGCCTGCACACCTGGCTGGGATTTGGATCTGGACTGGGAACAGGATACCAAGGTCATGCTGAGCCCCACATGCAGGCAGTGGAGCCTCGCTGCTGAACTTCCTGGGTTCAAAGGACATACTTGGTAGCCGGGATGGTTTTGAAAGTGCCCTTAATGATCTCAAACCTACCTTGAAAGTCTCCAAAGGACCCATCTATCCCTTCTCTCTAGGGCACTTAGAAGAGGACCTGGGGTCGGCTGGAGCCTCTGGAAGCAGAGCCCCGTTCCCACAGGAATTGACTTCAATCTTTACACTTCTCTCTCACATCCAATACATCGCCTGTTCACTCAGTGACTATCTCTCTCTGCAAAGGAAAAGCGTCACGTTAGTTGGTAAAGATACAAGGATGAAGAAAATATGACCTGTGTCCCTAAAGATCTCAAAGTCTAGACGGAAACAACCACTCCAAAGTGTGAGGAGTCTCTCATACAGGCAGGAAGAAAAGGTGGAAGCAGAGAAGGAAAACTATTGACCTGACTTGGAAGCTGGAAGGACATCACATCAGATCCTTCTCTTCCTCAAGCTTCTACGTATCCCCTGGGATGAGCTCACCTGTTACCTCCTCCTTATCTTCCCCTCCCTATCCCTTTCTGAAGCTCCCTCAGCTCTACACAGAATAAATCCAACCATGGTCCCACAGCACACTTCCCTCATTGAACACCTGTCAAGTTCTTTGAGTCTGAGGAAATGTCTACAAAGGCAGGTAAAGCGGGAGTCTGGCCCACCAGATGCCTGATGTGTGCAGGCAAAGGAGCCCTCTGAGACAGGACTCTATCTTGGGCACAAAAAGGTTGAGCCAGTGGGAAACCTTGGTAATCAGGCAGGAGAGGCACTCCAAGAGCCAGAGGATAAGAAGCAATTCTGAGCACAGCATGATGTCTGTTACTCAGATTTTCTTACCTCTAAAGTCCCAGTGAAAACACAGCTTCTCGCGCTGGAGAGCTATAAATGGAAGCCAAAAGAGATGTTTCGGTGAGAAGCTTTTTTAAAGGACTCAGAGATCAGCTGCATGCTTTGGAAGCCTTCTAACATGCGGAAGTACAGAGGGGAGACAGGCATTCTCCCCTTCGTTGCTGCAGACCACGGCTCCGTACACAGGAGGTCTGAAGAGCCTGGTCAAGCAGCGGTGGCACCCAGCAAAGACTTCAGTGCCTAAAGTAGAATGATAAGCCCTCCATGGCACAAGACAGCTCTGTAGGGGTAGTAGCGGTTGCCAAATTGTGGCGCCTGATGCATTAGTGGGTCGTGGCCAGCAGTTGTTTTTTTTTTGATAGACTAGAATAGTATAAAAAGCATCAGAGTTTCTCATAAGTAGTAAGAAGACATATATGTGTACGTGAGTGTGTGTACATGGGAGTGAGTATATGTGTATATATACTGGGTCATTGTGTAAAATATATCTCTTCCTGTGGGCCATGGTCTAAATCACAAAGAGATTGCCTGTGGAGCAGAAGTAGTAGCTGATGTAAGTAGTAGTTGTCTTGTATTTAAGTTCATAAAGATTCCCGGATGTAATCAAGTAGGGATTGCAAGGGCTAGCTGCACCGTCCATTACAGTAGCCACTAGCACGTGTGACTATTTAAATGCATTAAAATTAACTAACAGTAAAAATTTTGTTCCTTTTTAAAACCAGCCACATTTCAAGTGTTCAATAGACCCATGTGGCTAATGGCTACTGTATTGGCCAGTGCAGATGTAAATTATTTCCAATGTCTCAGACAGTTCTAGTGGATATCACTGGCCTTGATCTAAATCTGGTGGACCAAAATTGTCAAGGATGGGCATGGACACCATACATTTTTAATTTTTTTTTTCAACGTTTTTTATTTTTATTTTTGGGACAGAGAGAGGCAGCGCATGAACAGGGGAGGGGCAGAGAGAGAGGGAGACACAGAATCGGAAACAGGCTCCAGGCTCCGAGCCATCAGCCCAGAGCCTGACGCGGGGCTCGAACTCACGGACCGCAAGATCGTGACCTGGCTGAAGTCGGACGCTTAACCGACTGCGCCACCCAGGCGCCCCCACCATACGTTTTTAAAGGTCTACAGTAATTGTGAAGTGCAGTCGAGATTGATTTCATTATTGATCCCAAACAGCAGAAAATATAGATATGGAGCTTGAGAAAGAGGGTGAACTGGAAATTCAGACCTGGAAGCCAGTTGACATTGTAAACTGTAGTTGAAGCAAAAGAAGTGGATGAGCTGACTCATAGAGATTGGTGAGCAAAAGAAGAGGACCAAGTACAAAACCCTAAGATTGAAAGAAGCAAAATCAATGAAAAGGAGCCTGAGAAGTGGAGGTGAAAGGACTAGAAAGGAACATCAGCAAGTGTGTTTTTATTTTATTTTTTCTTAAAAAAAATTTTTTTTACGTTTATTTATCTTGAGGGGGAGAGAGAGCATGAGCAGGGGACGGGCAGAGAGAGAGGGAGAGAGAGAATTCCAAGCAGGCTTCACGCTGTCAGCACAGAGCCTGATGTGGGGCTCAATCTCACGAACTGTGAGATCCTGACCTGAGCCGAAATCAAGAGTTGGACGCTTAACCAGCTGAGCCACCCAGGTGCCCCAAAATTTATTTTTGAAGCCTGTTTCCGATTCTGTGTCTCCCTCTCTCTCTGTCCCTCCCCCGTTCATGCTTTGTCTCTCTCTGTCCCAAAAATAAAATAAACGTTGAAAAAAAAATTAAAAAAAATTTTATTTTAGAGACAGAAAGCACAAGCAGGGGAGAGGGGAAGAGAGAAGAGAGAGAATATTAAGCAGGCTCCATGGAGCCTGATGCAGGGCTCGATACCTTGACCCTGGGATTGTGACCTGAGCTGAAATCAAGAGTGAGACGTCAACCGAATGAGCCACCCAGGCACCCCTATTTTATATTTTTATTTTTTTTTACGTAGGCCTCACGCCCAGTGCAGGGCCCAACACGGGGCTTGAACTCACGACCTGGAGATCAAGACCGGGGCTGAGATCAAGAGTCGGACACTTCACCAACTGAGTCACCCAGTAAGTGTGTTTTTAGATGCAAGCAGCAGAATATCCTAGCTCACATCAGCTTAAACAATAAGAAAACTAATTATGTCATGTAACAGGAAGTTCAGAACTAGCATGGGCTCCAGGCACACTACATCAGAGCTCCAACTTCATTTCTTTGTAACTTGTCCAGATTAGTGTTGGCTTCCTCCTCAGGCTGGAGGAAAAATGGCTGCAGAAGTTCTTAAAGCAATCATTCATTGTCAAAAATAATAGAACCACTACTATTGGCTCAGACTAGTCATATTTGGGTTTGAATGAATATTGAGGTGTCAATCACTGGGGCCGTGACAAAAGAGAAGCAAGAGAGATGGGTGTCAGAGAAGCCAAAGAAGAAAGTAGGGTGACCAACAAGAGTCAAAATGCTACTTTGAGATCAGAGTGTATACCTCGCACATAGTAGAATTGAATTATTTTCAGTAACGTATTGTTTGGTGGTTGATCATGATGAACTCGCCAAATCCATTTGGAGCCATGTATATATAAGAGCTCAAAATTCTAGCAGGTCACTCAAAGGAAAGATCAAGAGACAAAGAGGATTATAGTAAAAGAGGACAAGGAAAGAAGAAGGGAAGGTCAAGAGCAAGGAGAATCAAAAGGTGTTTTGAGTTGCCATTTACAACATGGAAGGCATGCCCTCACCACATCCAGCCAAGACAAAAAAGTTAAATCAACCAGAGAACACATATTCCCAAGATCTGGAATTAAGAGCAAGTGTAACTTGTGACTTATGGTAAATTTAAAGAACTTCAGTGTCTTGTTTTACTCAGTGTTGTCAAGGCAATATCATAGCCTTAAGAACTTTGGCAAAGCGCTCCTTGGCCAATGGAGAAACCATCTCTCAGAGGCCTCAGTTGGCCACTGCCCACTATGTAGATCAGCTCCTTGATGCTATTCTCAGAATAAATTTTCCAACAGATGCTAAGGCAATGAAAACACACCGAGAATTGTAAGATGATTTATTTTCCATCTGTTTTCACCTGTACTCAATTGAGGATACCAGCTCATAGCCCAAGCAATATATAACAGAGGCCAGGGGCTACTCCACCCATATTTTATAAAGTGCCTATGGTGCCACTTTTAGCACTGCAGCTGTAAATAACAAGACCCTCGAGTCACAGGGAGTGATCTCATCTCTTACATACATCCAGAGCTTACAGAGGCCAATATGTCCTTATGGGTCATTGCGTTACTGGTGTCGCTGAGCTCACCGAAGCTCATGTGGCCCAGCTTAATTTCCTCGGGGCTCCTCTGTACACTCTCCCCTCCCTTCTCCATCTGGGAATTGTGTACGCTGTTTCCCAGGGACCAAAATATGAGAACCATGGCCTAGGAAATTTGGTAGTGGGGGAGCCACATCACCTCCACTGACATAATCAGGTAGTTTAATTTTTGTGTTACGCAGGGGGAGACTTAACAGGAAAACATACTAGAGACATAAATGGAACACTCTCCTTAAAATCTGTCAACAGCTTGCCATGGCCTTTGAAATAAAGATCAATTTCCTAATGTGGCTTATGAAGCCCTCGGGGTCTGCCAGCCTCTCCAGCACCCACCATGCTGCCCCCCCCCCCACTTCTCACTGCCCTTTGTCCCCTGGTTCCTTGTCAGAGGAGGCCCAGGCCCCTCTGTCTGGAATCCTCTCTACCTCACACCCAGTCTTCATCTAGTGTATTCTTGATAATCCTCAAGAGCTCAACTCAAACATCACTTCTTCAAAGAAGCCCCCCTCCCTTCCCAGATTAGATTGGGACCCTCCAGTGACCTTTTCCTACTATCTGGATTTTTCTCCTAGGGCATTTATTCAGTTGTGTAATTTGTAATTTAATGTATGTCTTTGAAGTACACTCTGACTACTGTCAGTATGACAACCATGCTTGTCTTGTTCACTGTCTTCAGCCCCCAGCCCAGTGCCTGGCACATAGTAACTCAGTAAACATCTTGCTGAGCAATTGACTGCCAGAGTGAATTGCCATTCCTTGTGTCCATTAGCACTAAGGTGGGGTGATTCTAAATTCTGATCTGTTAAACAACCAAAATAGCACAAAAGTTTTTTCTTATGCTAGTTAAATCCCATGCTATGACTTTCCCCTTTGTTCAAATCTTTTTTAATGACAGTTTTACTGAAATATAATTCACATTCCATCCAATTTACACATTGAAAGCCTACAATTCAATGGTTTTTAGTATATTCACAGTTGAACAACTATCACCGCAGTCAATTTTAGAACATTTTCACCATCGCCCCCAAAAGGAAAGCCTGGACCCATTATTTAAATGTGTATTTATTTTTGAGACAAAGAGAGAGAGACAGGGACAGAGAGAGAATCCCAAGCAGGCACTACACCATCAGCACAGACACAAACCACGAGATCATGACCTGAGCTGAAATCAAGAGTTGGACGCTTAACCAAGTGAGCCATCCAGGCGCCCCTGTTCATTTTTTAATTGGGTTGTTTTTATTATTGAGTTGTAAGCGTTCTTTATATATGGTAGATGCAAATCTCTTATCAGATACATGACGTACAAAAATTTTCTTCCATTTTGTGGGTTGTCTTTTCACTGTCTTGCTGCTATTCTTTGAAACATAAAATGTTGATGGGACCAAAATTATCTACTTTTTCTTTTGTTGCATGTAGCTTCACGTGATGGAAGGGGTGAGCTGGCTCTCTGGGGCTGCTCTTATAAGACACTGATCTCGTTCATGAGAGTTCTGTCTTCATGAACAAACTGTCTCCCGATGGCCTCACCTCCTAACACCATCATCTTGGGTGTTAGGCTTTCAACGTATGAATATTGGGGGCACACAAACATTCAGGCAAGAACACTGGTCATCCTCTTCAGTCCCCTTAGGTATGGATCAATTCTTCAGCATTTGTCTTTTATGACACTGACATCTTAAAAGAATACAGACCTTTTTCTCTTTTTAATAGAATGCTTCTTAGATTCCAGTTTTACACTCCCAGCCAGAATTCCATATAAATGTTGTGTCCTTCTCAGGGTATCACACCCATCTGATGTCTATCTGCCCCTCATTTGTAATGTTAATTCTGATCCCCTAGTTGAGGTGTTACCAAATTCTATTTGGTTACTAATAGTCTAAAATTTGACATTTGTCTTTACCTCTGTTCTAACTGTATAACCCCAAACCTTTTCTGTCAATAATGTGATATTTCACCTGGTGTCCATTCTTCTTGCTGTTTCCAATCAATTCATTCAACCTATAATTGTATTGTGCTGGTCTTCAACTTGTTTTCTTAACTCTGACTTCGCCCTTTTTAGCCCCATCTGCTGTTTTAGCATTTCATCTTGGTTTTTTATCTTATTTTTACTTTCTCATTCTCGATGTTGGCAGCTGACTGGACGTTTTTGTTTTCCCTGACATGTGTGAGTGAAATCTTGACCCCATTCTAACCTACCTAAAACTCATTTGTCTTCCTCTAAGAGCTCCAATTTGAGTCCTAAATGAAGTGTTTTATATACTTTTCTCTACACTGATGATATGGCCAGAGGGGCAGAGATAGAGTTCAACTGGGGTTGTGTGCCCCCTTTGTTGGTGGACACGAGCTCTCTTTAAAGAATATCTTCTGTGTTCTGCACTAGGAATTCAGACCTCATACTTGGAGACAAATCCTATTCTTAATATGTTAGGCTTGGAATTATGCCCTCAATTCCGTATGAATCCCTAGTAAATGGCATACACTGAGGATGTTTTCTTCTGTCCCTGATGAAATACTCAGTTCTTTTCCTTGATTTTTTCCCTAGGGTTTCTGATTCTCCTCATCAATTCACTTCTCTCTAAATTGAGAGTGAGTGGTGAGAATATGGGTTTTTGTCAACTGGCTTTTTTTTCTCCCCCCGGTACCATATCAGGTGATGGTCAGTGGAACATGGGGGTGAGGTTAAGAGCAGTAGTGTGGTGGTAAATGTTTAAAGACTGGCTCTCAAAAATAAAAATCCCTAATGTAGAGTGTATGCCAGTTTCCACAGCATAAGTATTCCCCCCGTAGCCAATTTCAAGCCACCAATGTGACATGACTAAGTGTGGAATTGGAACACACATCGCTATATAGCGTAGCACATTGTTAAACAGTATTTCCACCTTGCGGATACATAGATAACCTCAAAAGCATAAATAAGAGTAAAATGAAGTGAAATAATTAGAAAGCGGTGTTTTTGAGCATTTACTATCTTTGTTTTAAGTAAAATTTGTTTAATCGTAAGTGTAATTTTTAAGAACTGCTCTATTTAATCCCTGGCTTGAAAAATCCCTGAAAACTGGACTATCAGCAGGCTCTCCTGAGCCAGTGGGAACCTGCTCCAGCACACCAGTGAGCCAGAATAAGCGCCCGAATTATCCAGTCCTTCCTCCGGCCACCGTTTCTTATTTTCTCAAGGTCATGCCACTTTTCTTCCATGGTGGCTATTGGTCACTTTTTGCTATTTTTAAAAATCCCTTTTTGCTCATATTAAAGAAAGAGATTCTGTGATTGGCTTCATCCTGTCCCCTTTACCTCAAGATCTTACTCTTTCTCGCGTGCTCTGCAAGTTTCTCTGGGTCATTTGAGGTTTTATGTACTATTCCGAACCAAAAAGATAGTATCCCCTGAGACGGTAATCACGAGTCTTCCTCTAAGTCTAAGTGCCACGAGCTGGAGTTGGGGGAATAGTAAGTGAGCTCAGTCTTCGGGCAAGTTAACCAAGGATCAGTTGCAGAACTATGCAATTTCAAACAGACAATATTCGAGGATAATAATGGATATAATTCACCTTGAAGAAAGGAAGAATGATGTTCCAACACATGGAAAGTAGTCGGCCTCTTACATATTTCTTTGAAAGGATCAGTTTTGGTGAGAGGTGCCTCCATAGACCCAAGAGCATAAGTGAGTTCTCAAACACATACAATGTATTTCCTGTGTGTGTGAGTGTGTGTATGTGCATAATTTTTTAAACTCTTTTTTGAGAAAATAAGGGTGTTTCCAAAGTATTCCTTATTAAACGATTCCTTGCTGAAACAAATCATAGATTGTAGTCAATATTTCCAATAATACAGTTGTTCTCAGCTCTGGCTGGACATTAAAATCACCTGGGGAGCTTTTAAAAAACACCAGTGCCAGAACCCTACTCCAAAAATTTCTAATTCAATTAGTCTAGGGTGGGGCCATGCCATTAATATTTTTGAAAAGCTCCCCAGGTGATTCCCCTAGGCAGCCAGAGTTGAGAATCCTTGTCATAATGTAACATTTAGGATTTTATTAATAGTCCAGGAAATCTACTAAAGTAAATACACTAACCCCCTAAGATGCATGACAATGAATAGGAAAATTTGTAAAGTTCTTGAAGATGTTTAAAGAAAAACAAGATAATAATTATATGTTGTTAAAGTCTTTTTTTGGCTGGGACTCCAAATGTTTTATACTTTTAAAAAAGCAACTGTGCAGTGCCTAATGGAGCAAAAGCTAATTAAGTGTAACAATGCCTTGAAGCTGAAGACTAAAAAAACAGTATGTTTTCAGTTTTTCTTTAGGAAGTTCAGGATTGTCTGTGATCAGGATATCCACACGTCCAGTGCCCGCCACAATAAAATCCCGCTGATGGGTTCCAGTCAACATGGGAGCCAAAATGTAGCCTTTCTGAGAAACCTATTTTTCAGGAGCACAAATTAAAATCATAAATAAGATTGTAAGGGGAGATCTCTAAAATGTTTAAGCAAATAAAGTTCCCCCAAGGGACTGATTTCAGGGGAATTCATTAGGCTTATTAGATGACATAATTATCTAATCACTGAAACAGGGTCCCTGGAGATCCCTTCTACTTTTTAGCTTAGATTTAATCATTGCATTTAAGATAATGCAGATCTTGGCACAGCGGAGTGGTCGCCAGAGATGCCCGACCGTCTGTTCTGAGGGGCGGCTAGCAGCGCGGTGGAGCGAGCCAGGGACGGCTTACACCTGAGACGGACTGCGGAACCGCACGTGCCCAAGGTGCAAGTCCAAGTCAAATGTCGAAGGAGAGCCTCCCTGGGCAACCAAGAGTGTCAGCTGTACCCAAGGCGGTCTCGGCAGCAGCAAGTACCTGTGGTGGATTTCCAGGCCGAACTGGGACGGCGATTCTTCGCTGGGACACCAAGCAGTGGTGAAAGCAGCACTGGAACATCCAGCTTAGCCGATTGCCAGGGGAAGAAGCAGCCTCCGTCTACTGTTTGAAGCTTCTGCCCCCAAGCTTGCACTGTGTGTAGGAGAGCCGCCGTCACACCTTTATCTGTAGCCTTCCCCCAGGTCTTAAGGATCCTGAAACCTTACCGTGGACGGTGGATTGGGTGCAACAGCAGCCGTGACTGTGGGAAAGAGCAGCAAGATGCCACGGCACACGGACTATATAGACCCACACGTATCCTGCAAGATGACCGAACATTCATTGGCACCTCTAAGGCTTTTGACAAACGTAGGAACGTGATCCTCCGGAATTATGATGAATCCAGCAAGATCAGGCCAAAGAATGCGAAGCGGCCAGAGCGTGAAGAAAAGCGGGTTGGGGGTCTGGTGTTGCTACGTAGGGAGAACTTGGGTTTCCATGCCTGTCAAGGACCACCCCCCAGAGACCCTGGCATTGCTCGGGGTACCACTTGCTGGAGCGGCAGGAGGTCCTGGGGTCGGCAGGGCAGCGGGCAGAGGAGTGCCAGCCGGTGTTCCAATCCCCCCGGCTCCTGCTGGATCTGCAGGCCCCGTGCGAGGGGTTGGGGGACCATCCCAACAGGAAATGGCTCTACAGGGAAGAGGTACTGTAGCAGCTGCTGCAGTTGCTGCTATTGCCAGCATTGCTGCAGCCCCCACCCGGTGCCCACCGGGACGGGGGACCCCACCCACTCCCGTGGGCGGAGCTACACCACCTCCAGGCATCAGGGCTCCTCCACGTGGTATGAGACCACCCATGGGCCCACCAATTGGGCTTCCCCCTGCCGGAGGGACGCCAATAGGCATTCCCCCTCCAGGAATGAGACCCCCTCCGCCAGGTATTAGAGGTCCCCCTCCCCCAGGAGTGTGTCCACCAGAACACAATACTGTCAGTCCTTCTCAAGTCACTCCTTTCTCTGCAATGTGTCCTGTGAAACTACATACAGTGTTTGTGAGCTTTTGTGCCCTCTTTGCTGCATTAATAATATTAGCGAATAAATGCACAGAGCAATTCAACAAAAAAATAAAATAAAATAATATACATCTTTTTTCTCTCTTGATCAGGACTTTTTTGGTTGTAAATAACAAATCCAACTGAACTAAAGTTAAGGAGAAAAGGAATCTATCGGTCAAATAGCCAAAAAGTCCAGAGACGAACTTCAGGCAAGGCTTGATTCAGGGGCTCAAACAATGTCATTGGAAATTGGATCTTACTCTTTCCATCTGTCTTCTGTTTTCCCTCTAAGTAGATTCCGTTCTCAGGTTACTATTTCCTCTTGGTAGCAAGATCATTGCCAGTGGCTCTAGGCTTTCATACACCTGTCCAGCAACCCCAAAGATCATCCCTCTGTCCCAAGAACTCCAACAGAAATTGTGGAATTCGGGCACCTGGTTGGCTCAGTCGGTGGAGCGAGAGACTCTTGCTCTCGGGGTTGTGAGTTCGAGCCCCACATGGGGTATCGAGATTACTTAAAAACAAAACTTAGAAACAAAACAAAATAAAATTGTGGAATTGAATCTTATTGGCTTAGATCAGCCTGACTTTGGTCACGTGCCTTTCCTTGAACTAATCTCCATATTCAATGGGACACATTACTCCGATCGCCCAGGCTTGTGTTACATGTGCATTCCTGGAACTGGGGTGGGGTCAACTGTACCTGAATTACATGCCTGAAGTCGGGGTAGAGGGTGGCTCCCCAAAGAGAGTCAGAGTGTTGTCGGAAGATTTGGGGATGACCACTGAGCAAAGAAAAACAGGTTCACTACAATTCAGAAAAACTATTTCAAATTAAACTTCCCCACCTCTCTTTCCTCCAATTTCTCATTTAGCTATAACCAACGAGGTTTTATGGTGTCTTAGAAATTATCTTCTTTTTTGCGGTGCCTGGGTGGCTCAGTCGGTTAAGCTTCCAACTCCTGACTTCGACTCAGGTCATGATCTCACGGTTTGTGAGTTCCAGCCCCACATCGGGCTCTGTGCTGACAGTGCGGAGTCTGCTTCAGATTCTCTCTCTTTCTGCCCCTGCCCTGCTCTTGCTCTCTCTCTTTCTCAAAATAAATAAATAAATTTTTAAGAATTGTCTTGTTTTCCAAAATTCAAACATATCATCTTATAGGCTTTTGGTATGGTGAATAAACATCTTCTGATAGGAGCTGGGTGCTTAAGTAATAAATGCTATAGGGGTTTTGCTATACCAAGCCATTACTAATCTTCAGTGTATTAATTTTTTTGCCTCAACCTGAGGCAAAACCTTTATTCGGTATGAGAAATGCAAGTTTTTAAAAAATAGAATATCATGGCTGAAGACACTGCTCTCCAAACACCTTTCACCACAGAGACAAAAAAAAAAAAAAAAAAAAAAAAAAAAAAAAAAAAACCTTATGTCCAAGTTATCTTTGAACCCAAAGCAGATGTCTCGAGATTCTGTTCAAATGTGAAAGAGGAACCCTCTGGAATGAATGGAGATATGAATATATACTCCCTCGGAAGCACCATCAGTTTCCGCTGTTCTGAGGTGGACTGTTAGAAGTGAGTTAGTGACCAGGATTGAAAAAGTTCATGGTTTGTATTTTGTTAATACTGGTCGTCATGGCAACCAACGGGTTCTACATAAAGCCTGAAGCCAGCGGACTTGTAATGGAATACATTCCTCTGAGTGAGTCAAAGCCTTGTTGAAAAGGAAGCAATCACGCTGCTGTGGAAATAAATTATGAACTGCTCAGGGTTGAAATAAGCAACTTTTTTGGAATCCCATTTCCCCCTCCTCCCACATACTTTTGATGATAAGTAACTTGGCAATGCTTCATTTCTGATGGGACTGCCTATCATATCTTTGAGAAGAGGCCTGGTAATATGTGGCTTGCCTACCTCACAAGGTTTCAGTGAGCATCAGATGAGAAAGTGTGTGTGAAAGTGCAATGGGCTACACTAATATGGCCAGTGCTGTGGATTAAGAGTTCTTAACATTCAGAAATGGAAGTTGCAGATATTATTTTAATCCACCCTGAGCCATTAGAGATTACTTCCTATGACACACATAACTAATATTTTGTTCAGTCTGAAAACCCAAGTGATGAAACTTCCGCTGTTCCCCTGGGGCATCCTACTCCACCACAGAGCCAGAAAGTTTATGCTAGTAGAATATAGTGTTTAATAGCTCGGATTTTGGAGTCAGGCAGACATGGATTCAAATCCCGGCTCTACTGCTTTGTAGTTAAGGAAACTTGGGCACATCACTTAAAGTCTTTGCATCTCAGAATCTCATCTACAAAAGGGGGTAATGGTACCTACTCTATAGAGCTGTGAGAAAGATTTCATACAATAATGTTAATAGAAGCACCTAACAATGTCTCGTGCAGAGTAAGGGGCAAATGAGTGTTAGGTGTTATTGTCATTAGTATTGTTCCGGTTGGGGCATGACCATCTTTGCTTTCTTGCTAATCCTTGTTGGAATTGTTTCTGCCACATTAAATTCTTTTTTCTTCTTGATTTACTCTGGTGCTTTCAAATACTAAGTCAATACTTTCTGCTATTTTGATCCCCACCTTTTGTGATCATCTCGTTGATTAGGATAAGCCACTGATTGGTTTACCTTCAAAAAGTGGATTCGATAACAAAGATTGTCAGCACTTTTAGTTACTTATTGTTCAGTGTTATTATTGGCTTTGCTGGAGTGTGTTGACCCCAACTCACCACCATATTTTCACGGGCCCTCTTGACTTGGAAATGAGAATGTTCTTAAAGTATTGGTGGAATAGCCTGCTTCTGGCACGCTGCACAGTAGGGAGCCAGCCACGACAGCCGCACACTCCCCCGTACCCTCACCTGGCAGGGAGCTGGCCTTGGATGATCCACAAAGTCAAGTTGCACAACTTTGGCCGGGAGCTTCATCCACTACGTATCCATCACTTGGACAACCTTGTTAAATTCCTGCAGCTTGGGCCTATCTGAGCTCTTCATCATTTTAGTATTGTCAGCCTAAGCAGACCAATTTCTGCTTCTAGGAACATTCCTTTGGAGAAGAGCAGAAATTTCAACAAACTCTCAAGTGCTCTTCAAACTCCTGGATCGGCGAGGCCCTTGAGCCCATTCTTGTAATAGACTCAGAAGAATGGTATTTGGAGCTGCAAGTTTGCATAGGGTCAGTTTTTCCAAGAAATGTAGTCCTTCTTTGGATAGTTAATTTGGAGGGGTTGGCATTTCCTTCTACCTGGCCTCATGTGTTTTCCCCATCTTCTTGGAGACTGACCTTAAAATAGTTTCTCTATCTTCATCCTTCCAGCACTTTTGTCTCTGCTCTTCCAGCATCTTCATTAATTTTAACACCAGGCTGATTTTTCTTTGCCACAAAAGGCTTTTAGCTTCTTTGATAGCTCTTTGATTCCTCCTGAGCCTGCTTCTCCAGCACAGGGTAAAGTTTAACAAAAGGGTTTTTGGATTGTTTTTGTTTTTTTTTTTAACCAGCAGGCCATGTCCCTCAGTGACAAACATTATTTAAGTAAGACACTCTTGGCCTCTTCTTTGACCAGCAAACCTCAATGGTTGGTAATTGTCAATGCCCAGAACAGATTTTTTCCTCCTTACTCGAAGATACCTTGAGGACCTCATGTTCAGGCCAGAACTATTTTGGGTGGAAGGGAGACAGGACATTTGATACCTTTGTGTCTGGTAAAGTCTTTCCCACAGAGCCCTGGATTCTCATCTCTTCTTTACAGTGGCTAATGGTTAAGATGCTAATTCCACTATCTTCGCCTTGGGTACTCTGAACCTCAGACCACTTCCTTTCGGGCTGAGCATCTCTTTAGTTAGAACCACAATCTGAAGGGGAAATGCTTTTGATTAGCGAGGCAATTAAAAATAAAATTCTGTGTCTTCTGAAACGATTTTCTTCCATCTGACCAATTAGCCTGGTTTCTATTTTGGAAAACATCGATTACACACCGAAAAAATGCAATAAACTTGCCATTTTCAAAACTCCACAAACTCCAAGCAAATGATATTTAATGAGTGATTTATAGTGATATCAGTACAGTAGGGGCACCTAACTTTAAAAACAGTGGCTTTTAAATTGCAAAGCTATGAAGATTATTGAACACCAACTTCCTTGCTAATAGAGCTGTAATTTTAAGGCAGAGAAGGTTCTCTCGGCCTCAGCACTCTGGACATTTGGGGCTAGATCATTCTCCCTTGTGGAAGCTGTCTTGTGCACTGTGGGATGTCGAGCAGCATCTCTGGTCTCTACCCATTAGATGCCAGTAGAATCCTCACTCCAGGGGTGATCGCCAGAACTGTCTCCAGACAAATTCCAAGTGTCCCCTGGGGGGCACAATTGCCCCTGGGTGAGAACCTCTGATGTAGAAGACATGGTGAAGGAGTTTTTCCCTTGTTTGCTTTTCTGGACTATGAAAGTGGGAGAGGCCAATGAAAAATAAGAACACAGTAGGTCTTAGAATGTACTATTTTCACCCTATTATCAAATCCTCAACTTTTCTCAACTGAGATTTTTTAGAAAAACAATTAAATTTCCAAACATAGCTCGGATATACAAACATTGGTCCCCGGCGTGTCTCACCTCTCTGCTAATGGGTCAACAAGAACAGGACTTTTCACGAGGTGTTCCAAGAGTTTGCAGGGCCCCTCTCTGGCCTACTTCACGGAGAGCCAGGGTAAAACTACTCATTAGCAAAGTGACTAATGCATAGGCCTATTAGTTGAAATAGTCAGCGAGGGGAAAAGGAGAGTAATGTTTCCTGTGTACCGTTTCCTCTTTTAAAGCAGAATATGCTGTAGACTAATGAGTGGCCACATCCAAGTTGCTCTTACAAATTGGTAAGTTTCGTCTTTGCCGTCCAGTACTTGCTTCCAGACTAGTCGGGATTTTCAAAGACCCTGATGTGAAAAGAAAATGGTGATATCCCAGGCATTCTCTGCTTTAATAACTGCTCCTCTCTTGGCCTCAGCCTCTCCTTTCCTTCCACCCCCCTCCTTCTTCCACCTTCCCTGCTTCCTGCTACTTTGAAGAGGGCCTGGGAAGAGTGGCCCCTGTAGGCAGGGAAGTGAATGTGAATTAGAATCACCTGGGGGCACCTGGGCGACTCAGCTGGTTGAGGATCCTTCCAGGTCCCCATCTCACAGTTCTTGAGTCGGGCTCTCTGCTGACAGCGCAGAGCCTGAAGCCTGCGTCAGATTCTGTGTCTCCCTCGCTGTCGGCCCCTCCCTGCCTCGCGCTCTGTCTCTTTCTCAAAAATAAATTTAAAAACACATTCAAAAAATTTAAAATCACTTGGAGAGCTTTTCACCCCGCACAGTTATGAAGGCCAGCCGACTATCCCATCCACTCCCTACCCCGCGCCCACCAACAGCGTACTGGCTGGAAACAAAAGCCACACACAATTAGGAGGCATTGAGGAGATTAAGGAAGGGATGCTTTGCAGAGATGCGGTCAGGGTTTAGGGAAATCCCTGGGAGGGTGCAGTACAGTAGAGTAACAGCAGGGAGCTGGTACCCCCCTCTGCTGGAAGGGCAAGGAAGAGCGCGGTAGCTGGAACTCAGACGGCAGCAGTGGGAGCAGTCATCTTGTGGGAGCTGTTTCCGGCGCCACACAAACCAGCAAGCCAGGCTGACCCGGCAAGGGGAGTAATATTTGACTTAATACCGGAGTCGCATGTGGAACCAGTTTCCGGGCAGAGGCAGTGGCAAGTGCAAAGGCCCAGAGGTGAGAATCGCCACTTTGTTCTTAAGAGGGTTTTTTGTAAGGAGACTTCGGGATCTGTCAGGATCTGCACTGTCTCACCTCTCATTGAACTTGAAACAGTATTTGGGGGCTATTTTGAAACACTGAACACTGTGTAGTTCTTTAGGAGGTGTCTCCTCGGACACCTCATCCTATCCCCTGAAGCCCCCAGTTTCTGTGGCTGGGAGACACGGAAGTTCACCCTAAAAACAGCTCTGAAGCGTAAACCGCTACTTCTCAAACTTCAGCAGGTTTGTGGTTCTGGTTCAGCAGGTCTGGGATGCAGCCTGAGAGTCTGCATTTCTATCAGATTGCCAGAAAGGCCAGTGCTGCCTGGCCATACTTTGGAGAGCGAGGACCTCAAGAACTCGGAACAGGGCAGTGTGGGAAACAGAAACCACCCACCAGAAGTTAGAAGACCTGGGTCCAATCTAAACTATGACCTTAACCAGTCACATGACCTCAGGCAAGCCACTTAGCCATTTCTTCATCTATAAAAATGGAGGTGTTAGGCAAGGCTCCTCCTGCTGTCCCTTACGTGTCTGCAGATGATGACTAGGCCTTTCAGACCAAATGCTGTGACATTTGCAGTCACTCTAAGTTTGGGAGTTCTGACATCAGCCCTACGGCCATTTTATTTCTTCTGTGCTATTGTGAGGACACAGAAAACAGTAATGTCTGAGCCCAGAGGTGGAATCCCTCAGACTCGGACAATAGAAGTTGGGAGAGGGAGTCATCACACACTTCAGTCAATGGAGGATTTTCTCTCAAAATTAGTAGAGGAGATACCTAGCAATCACTACTTTAAGCTGATTAGAATTGTCGTTAAATGGAAGTAGGCTAAATATCAACCAACAAGTGACTGGTGAAATTAAACATTCTAGGCAACCATTAAAAATGATTATGTTTGGACAATTTTACTGATATGGGAAGTTGACATGATGTATCATGGAGTGAAAAAAAATGAGAGGTTACGTTACAGCGTGTGTATAGCAAAGAGTACATGAGCTTAGGTATTCACCAAGAAATGTCTAATTTTCTTTAAATGGAAACAATCTAAACAACTAAATGCAATGCTGATCCTAAAGTAGATCCATATGAGAGGTGAAAAATGCTGTAAAAGACACTATTGGGTCAACTGACAAAATTGAAACTCAAATGGTAAATTCAATTAAAATATTGTATCAATATTAAATTTCCTGAAGTTGATAACTGTACTGTGATTACTTAAGAAGATCCTTTTTCTACAAATAATCCAGTGAAGAAATGGGCAAAAGGCATGGATAGACACTTCTCCAAAGAAGACATCCAGACGGCCAACCGACACATGAAAAACTGCTCAACATCACTCATCATCAGGGAAATACAAGTCAAAACCACAGTGAGATACCACCTTACACCTGTCAGAATGGCTAGCATGAACAACTCAGGCAACAACAGATGTTGGCAAGGATGCGGAGAAAGAGGATCTCTTTTGCATCGTTGGTGGGAATGCAAGCTGGTGCAGCCTCTCTGGAAAACAGCATGGAGGTTCCTCAAAAAACTAAAAATAGAACTACCCTACGACCCAGGAATTGCACTACTAGGCATTTATCCAAGGGATACAGGTGTGCTGTTTCGAAGGGACACATGCACCCCCATGTTTATAGCAGCACCATCCACAAGAGCCAAAGTATGGGAAGATCCCAAATGTCCATCGATGGATGAATGGATAAAGAAGATGTGGGATATATATACAACAGAGCATTACTCGGCGATCAAAAAGAATGAAATCTTGCCATTTGCAACTACGTGGATGGAACTGGAGGGTATTATGCTAAGGGAAATTAGTCCAAGAAAGACAAATATATGACTTCACTCATATGAGGACTTTAAGAGACAAAACAGATGAACGTAAGGGAAGGGAAACAAAAATAATATAAAAACAGGGAGGGGGACACAACAGAAGAGACTCATAAATATGGAGAACAAACAGGGCTGCTGGAGGGGTTGTGGGGGGGGATGGGCTAAATGGGGAAGGGGAACTAAGGAATCTACTCCTGAAATCGTTGTTGCACTATATGCTAACTAATTTGGATGTAAATTAAAGAAAATAAAAAACAAAACAAGTTAATAAAAATAATTTTTTAAATAAATCCAAATATTAAATATTCAAAAAAAAAAGAAGGTCCTTTTTCTTAGGAAATGTGCACTGAACTTTTTCCTAAGCATAAAATTATTTCCAAATAAAGAAAGTTTTCTTAAAAAGAATCTTTAGGAAGCTCACAGAACCTGGGGGTGGGGATAGGGTGTGGCGCAGAGAGTCAGGCTCAAACACAAGGCAGCCAGGAACATTCCCCGAGCCATCAATGGTCTGCTCCAGCCAAGAGTAGATTACTTCTGGGGGCACCTGGGTTGGTTAAGTGACTGACTTTAGCTTGAGTTGTGATCTCACAGTTTGTGAGTTCGAGCCCCACATTGGTCTCTGCCCTGGCAGCACGGAGCCTGCTGTGATTCTCTCTCTCTCTCTCTCTCTCTCTCTCTCTCTCTGCCCCTTCCCCACTTGCTCTCTCTCAAAAATAAATAAACATTTTTTTTTAAGTTTAAAGAGTGACTACTTCTCAAACAGACACTGCAGCTCTCACAGATGATAGTGGGGACCAGATGCCTGAAACTCATTCACTGCTGCCTCTAAAGAAAAGAGAGCTTCTTACTTCCCTCAGCAGAAAACAGTTCCTCATAGCACTTGTTCCCATGCATAACTGGCTTTCAAATCCATGTCTTCCCGAGGTGCATCTGATCAGTGGGAATTAGCTGCAGGGGTTTCTGGGAAAGCAAATTTATGATTTCAATCTTTAAAAAGTCAGCATCCGTGTACGAAGTGCTCCAAACGTAAGATGGGTGTTCAAAAGATGTCAGGTGGCCACAGATGGGACAAATGCTACCACCATCACACTCACAAAAAGTTACCCCTAATGATGACTTCTGTGGAGTCACCCCAGCTTGGGTCTGGGAAGCCTTCCTTGTGCACTTCTAGTCACTTCCTTGTGAAAGCAGCTGCTTAACGTTGGCCCTGATACAGCAGACATGACCTAGTTACTGTGCACTTCAAATATGTCAGACATGCAAACAGAACCCAATGAGACATCACTATATACCCACCAAAACGGCTAACGCGTAAAAGGAAGACTGACACACCAAGTGACAGTTAAGATGTGCAAAACTAGGACTCTCACTCATCGTCAGTGGGAGCGTAAACAGGTACAAGCACTTTGGAAAAGCTGAATATATGTACACTCTATTAATGAGCAATTCTGCTCCTGGTATCTAACCGACAACAATGAGCCCTTATGTCGATCAGAAGACGTGCACAAAAGTATTCATGGCATCATTATTCATAATAGCTCCAAACTAGAAACGACACAAGTGTCCATCAACAGGAAAATGAGTAAATCAATATCGCAATACGTACAATATGGAATACTACACAACAATCGAGAAAATAATGAACTAGCCTTACACACAGTATTATGGAGGAATTTCGCCAACAGTGCTGAAAAAGACACCAGATACAAAAAAGCACATCCTGTATGATTCCATTTACATGCAGCTCAAGAGCAAAGAAACAAATCTATGACAACATGTCAGAATAGCAGTTTCTGTTAGTGTGAAATTGAGGGGTACCAAGAAGGGGCATGAGGGGGCCTTTTAGGATAATGAAAATGTTCTGTATCCTGATCTGTGTGCAGGTGTCACAGGTGTTTACCCATACAATTCAAACTATGCCCTAAGATACACACTTTACTGTGTGAAACTTATACCTCAATTTTTGGGAGAAAGAATAAAGACTACAGAAATAGGATCACAGATTCTTAGAGCATTAAGGGAACTTTTCTAGAAGGAAGGAAGGAAGGAAGGAAGGAAGGAAGGAAAGAAAGAACTGTCATCAGAGGAATACGAAGTCTCCTAAAGTTCTGAAATGACTGGTGGCA
The DNA here is from genome assembly GCF_016509475.1 of Prionailurus bengalensis. Lineage (NCBI taxonomy): Eukaryota > Metazoa > Chordata > Mammalia > Carnivora > Felidae > Prionailurus > Prionailurus bengalensis. Next base: position 15,595,010 of record NC_057361.1, read on the forward strand.
TGCTATGATCTCCGCCAGGTTTAGCTGTTGACAGCATTTTCCTGACTCCGCCTCACACTTTCCCATGTCTTCAGAAAGTAACTTTTTGCAATTAAGCACTAAGAAACTAGCTGAAAATGTGTGTATGGAGCAGTTCTACATAACTGCACAGTGCTTTGCCATTCACAGAGAATAGGGTACCTCATTTGACCCTTGCGACAACCCTGGGAAGTGGGCAGGGTGAATGTTCATTTTCATTACCATTGCATTTCAAAGAGGCTAAATGGTCATATGGAGTCACTGCTTCTGACTTTCAATCTAATGCTTTTCTAGTGGTGTTTGTAAGTGCTGATTTCTATACGACAACTAAATACAGCAAATAATTCTGGATTGGATCCTGGAAAGGAAAAAAATGCTATAAAGGACATTATTGAGAAAATTGGTGAAATTTGAACACAGACCACATGTAGAGGATAATATTGTATCCACCATTTCTAAATTTCTTGACTTTGATCATTATACTGTAGTTTCATAAAAGTGTCCTGGTTCACAAGAAATGCATGCAGGAAGTATGCAGAGTGAAAGGTCACCATGCCCATAACTGACTCTCAAATAGTTCTTTAAAAATTAGAGAGAAAGAGGGGGCGCCTGGGTGGCTCAGTCGGTTAAGCGGCTGACTTCAGCTCAGGTCACGATCTCGCGGTCTGTGAGTTCGAGCCCCGCGTCGGGCTCTGGGCTGATGGCTCAGAGCCTGGAGCCTGCTTCCGATTCTGTGTCTCCTTCTCTCTCTGCCCCTCCCCCGTTCATGCTCTGTCTCTCTCTGTCTCAAAAATAAATACATGTTAAAAAAATTTTTTAAAAATTAGAGAGAAAGAGAGGGGAAGCAAATGTGGCAAAATGTCAATAACATGTGAATCTCGGTGAGTGGCGTTCAAGTATTTGTTGTATTGTTCTTGCAACTTCCATGGAGGGATTAAATTTTTCTCAAAAAAATCTAAAACATTCAAGAAAAAACTACTTTCGGATAAAATCAAGTTATGCCTTCTGTTGTGCATATCACATGAAACCATAGTCATCTTGGGCACTGTAGAAGAAAAATGACAGCACTATAATTTCTAACAGATTTATTAATTGCTTCATTTCATCATCACACAGGCAAAACATCCTTTCTCTTATTTAGTTAACATAATCTATGAACTTAATAGAAAGACTTGCTCTGCAGGGAACAGTTGTAGCTTTTATAGAATACTTTAGAATGTTCTTTTTAAATGTTTATTTCTTTATTTTGAGGGGAGGGGGGGCAGAGAGAGAAGGAGAGAGAGAACTCCAAGCAGACTCCGTGCTATTAACGTGAAACCTGACACGAGGTTCAATCCCATGCCCGCGAGATCACAACCTGAGCTGATATCAAGAGTCGGATGCTCAGCTGACTGAGCTACCCAGGCACCCCTAGACTACCTTAGAATGTTCTATTATGAAGCCCTGAGAGAGGGAAAGAATCTGCAGCCTCATGGTCCCTGCTGCTTTGGTGATGCCTCATGAAGATGGCAAGACTTTGCAAGGCAGAGACTTGTGGCACACTCAGGGATACTGGGTCCCAGGGGCAGGGGCTCCAGCTTTGCCTGAGTCCTATCACCCAAGTGTATCTTGGAAGCAGCAGAACTGCTGGACTGAAAAAGGAACCAGGACCCTGTCCATTATGAGGAAAATGGGCGATGACGTAAACAACTGCAGAGCGCTGGCCTAGAAAAGACTCAATAATTGAGTTCAAATTTCCCTCCACCTCATGGGTGTCCCAAATGGAACTTAAGTTAAAATAAATAATAAGATAATGTTTCTGTATTTGAATGTTTGGACTGAGATTCGTTCCTATTACGTTAAGTAACATGTATTGAAATGTATGATATGCTGGCCATGTTATAATGGTTGTTTTATTTCGTTCTCACAACAACTCTGTGACTTAGGTAAAATAGTCCCCATTTTACAAATGGGGAAACCAAAGCTTAGAGGGGTTTTTAACTACTTGCCTGAAGTCACGCGGCAGGTAACTGGTGGAGATAGGTGAACTCGGACAGGCTGACTCCAGAGTCTCGGTGCTTAGCCCCTCCACCATGCTTACAGGTGGCTACCCACCTATCCGTAAGGCCAGTCCTCCCCCTAGCAATACCCGCTACAGACTAGGGCCTGTGATCTATTAAGGGAAGATGCTACTCTGCGGTGTAACAGAAATGTAAGAAATCTATCCCAGCTCATCAACAGAACACAAGAAAATCATTAATTCCATCCCTTTCAATAGGCAGCCAAATTTTCCACACTGCGGATGACTAAAAGATGGAGCTGATTGTGCCCAGCCCAGGAGGGTGTGACAGTACTGGTACTGCCAAACGTCCTGGCTGGTGATGCCCTCCTCCCCTGCAAAGAGTGGGGTTCTTCCAAACGACATTGGTGTTCTCCACTCCCCCCGTGGACGTGTAGCTTAGGTAGGTAAACCTGCCCAAGTCGCACACTGTGCCTCACCCAGGGCCTGAAGAAAGCTGGTCCCACACTAAAGGCAATTTGTGAAACATAATTACTTGCAGATTCCTTCTGGAGCCGCTTAAGCTCCTTGAGGTCTCAGATGTGTGGCCAGGCTAGAACTCTTCTTGGCAGCTAAGGATCCTTCTGCCTCCAGCTGGAGAGGAGGTCCAAATGACAGAAACCAAGGGCATCACTCAGATGGAGTTTGGCCTTCCCAAGACTTGGTGGGGCAGGCTCAGATGCATGAATGGGGCTTTGGGGAGCCTACCCTTTCAGCAGATCCAAACCACACAGATCACAGAGATCTGCGGAAAATAATGTCTTTTTCATGAGCGGACTGAGCATTAGTGATAGTCTCCATTTGGCTTGATGGCACTCTGAGTGGGGAAATGAAAGTCTTATCTCTCAGTAAAAGGGGTAGCATGGTCAACGAAACTCATGCCCAGTAACCTACTGGAAAGGCTTGCCCCAGATAACATTTGTTTTCTGTTGAGAGGAGCACAGCAGGCTTTGATTCTGCTACTTGTAGTGCTTGCAATTATATTTATTATCTATTATGGGTCAAATCACAAAACTATAATGGATACAGCTACATATAAATTTGATTACCCCCCAAACCCTGAGACATAGCTGTCATGTATCTCATTTTACAAATAAGTAACCAAGTTAATATAAGCCTGACATGATTTTAATTTTAATCCAGTTCAAATCAAAGTTAGAAGCAGAGGACATTCGACAACATGGACAAATCTCATAGACATCGAACAAAAGGAAAGAAGGCAGATAGGAAAGAGTGCATACTATATGATTCTATTGGTATGACATACAAGAACAGGAAAAACTAATCTATGGCGACAGAAATCAGAAGAGTGGTTACTTCTGGGAGGGTGGTATTGACTGGAAAGGGGCATGAGGGAGCCCCTAGGGATGCTGGAAACTTTCTAGATCTTGATTTCAGTGGTAGTTCCACAGGTGTATTCAAATGTACAAAATCATTGAGCTGTGCTTTTAAGATTTGTGCACTTTATTAAGTTGTCTCAAAAAAGAGGTCACAATTAACTTATGAGAAAAGAGCCAAGAATGCACAAGGGGGAAGGATAGTCTCTTCAATAAAGAGTACTGGGGAAAACGGATAACCACATGCAAAAGAAAGACAATTCCCATTTCACATATATGCAAAAATGTACTTGAAATGAGTTACAAACTTGGATTCCCCAGCTTCTTGGATTTTTTTTTTTTTGCCTCTTGGATTTTTTAAAATTCCCATTTTATATTTAAAATGGATATGTGCATTGAAAAAGATCCATTTCAGTGTGATAAAATTAGACCTTAGCAAGAAAAGCATGTCCCCCCCAAAATAAATTTCTCTTCTGGAAGTTTCAAAACACACTTTTCATTAATTTTGGGGGTATCCTACTCTGCTCCTGCTCCCACCTGTGACTCCTGCCCTGCAGCTACTGAGGGCTATTCTTTGAACACTCCATGCCTTGTCTATCTTCAGTATGTCTTTGCCTATGCTGGTCCTTCTTCCTGGAACAGTCTTATCCCTTCTCCCTACATGATGGATATCTATGGCTTCTTTAATACCTAGCACAATTATCACTTCCTCAGCAAGCCTTCCCCCTAAATGCCTCAGGTGAAATTTACTCCCTCAACTGTTGTACCCTCGTAACTCTGCATAATTATTTACTTATACTTGTTTCTCCACCTAACTGTGAGCAGTTTGTCAAAGACAGAGCCTGTGTCATGTTCACTGTCCTGTCCCTAGTGTCTACCATATTGTAAGTGATCAATAAATGTTTGTTGAATGAATAAAATAATTTCTTGGTCTGCAACGTGGATTAAGAACACATAACCCTAAGTATGCTCACTGTGGAGAAGCAGTTATGAACTCTATACATCTGGGGCTGCCAGAGCCATCTGGAGAAGCACCATCAGATTCTCAAGGTCCAAAAACTCCTGTCCACTCCATCCTGCCCTGTGATCGTAGGTCATGGAAGGAGGCTTTCATATTTCTTGGAATGGAGCTTCCATAAACCAAATCAACCTTTTATTTTTCTAATATTCTATCTCTCAATGCCTACTTTGTATAAGTTGCAATACCATATTTCGTCAAAAACTACTATTCTTACAGGTGGCAGATAGGAATAAAGGAGACATGCTGGAAGGAGAGAATCCCATCCTCCCACACAGAACCCTTTCCCCATACCTGACAGCCTCAGAGATTAACAGACTCTCACCTAAAGGTCATTGCCGGTTGTTTGTTTGTTTGTTTGTTTGTTTTTTAATTAAGAGCTACTGATGTTTCACAACTGCAGTTTCTCTGAAGATTAGCAAATGATCTCCCGTGTCTGCCTTTCCGTTGTTCATTCCAATTCCCTGTGGCCCAGAGAGCAGAGGGCGGGAAGGTGTTCTGATAGGTGATTTCAATGCCAGACCCCTCTGGAGTCAGGAGCCACATTCAACAGATCAACCTAGACGGAGTTTTTTAAAGGTCACGAAGATGAAAAAGGGTAGAGAAAACATGACCTTCAAGAAAGGAAGAAGAGAACCAAACAGGAGTCTTTGCATAACATCATTCCAAATAACTGTGTAAAAGCCTCTGAAGTAAACAGGTGCTGAGTCGGATGTCTGAGTCTTAAGTATACTAAATCATTGTATCAGTCAAGGTTCCAGTGGGACACAAATGGAACACACACACTGGGTAAGTGAAGACAAGTTTAATAAGGGATTGGGCAAACACCACAGAATGGCCCAGGAAGGAATTCCACAGGTGATACTTACACTGACCCTATTTGGCTCCCATCTCTTGCTTGTGTTGCCCAGTGGTTGGACCCAGTAGGAAGCCAGAGAGCAGGGGGCCCTGTGGACACAACTCATGCAGGTCAGCCTCCTGGGTTACAGGATGGAGAAGGGTGGAGAAGGTGGAGAGTGAGCTTTGGAGAGTGGAAACAGAAGATGTTCGGCACCCAAACGATTCAGACCACTCTCAGCACCCCCCTTTGCTGAACACCCATTGACTTAGACTCTCCCTTCTTCATTTCCTTCCACACAAAGCACCTGCACATTTCCCATATATTTTATGGCCCTTTATTTGTGTTTGATGTCCATACAGTCTCTAAATGTCTGTGCCTTGACCATCTGATGACGTCTCCCTAAACTCAGCTGTTTAGTTAACCATAGGTCAATGTGACCTCAACGAGTAAGTGACATCGGAGCCAAGAAATGAATGATAAGAAGGAGGTAACCATGCAAAGATCTAGGGGAGACCATTCTCTGCAGAAGGAAACAGCAAGTTCAAAGCTCTGAGACAGAATGGCGTTTGGAGAGCTTGAGGGACAGGCAATGCATCCCAATGGCCAGAAGCGAATGCTTCGTTCCTTGTCAATTATTGTAATGATCAGACTCCCACGCATAACACAGGGAGTCCTTCGTCTTAGGTGAGGAAAGGAAGCCTCGCTTTGACAATCTTGGACCTGTTTCCTCATTCGTGAAGTGGGAAGCTTGACTGAGATTGTGCCTGAGCTCGCCTCCTACTCTAAAAAGATATGACTCTTTCATCCTATAAGGAAAAAAGACGCAAAGTGCCATCCGTTTGTTTGAAAAAGACTGCGTGGGCATCGACTGTGTCTTTACTATGGGGCCAGCGTAGCTGACGCCATCAGTGCCCCAACGGCGATACCCTCGGCACTCACCTGCAAGCACCCGCCGCCCTCCACCCAGAAGCTTCCACCTAGCCTGCATGCAAGGAAGGCCAGAGTGGCAAGGATCGCTCCCGGAGCAGCCCTTGGCTGTGATGAATGGGAGGGAGAGTGTCAATACCCTGGCTTCTTCCCCTTCAGGTGGAACAGCTCTGAGGTGCGCTCAGTATGTTCTCCTACAGCTTCTCGGGGGTGTGAAGCCGCAATTGCCCACAGAGGTAGGCTGCTCTTTAACACATGCCTAGCACTGGCCTCTTTCCCTTCCGTCTTCTATCCTCACTCCTTGACTGGTGCTTTTCCCAAGTTAACAACTCGTGCTCGAATCTTATTCTTAGATCTGCTTCTGAGGGAGCCCCACCTAAGCGAGCTAGTTATAATGAGGGATACCAAGGAGCAATAAAATACATCTCCACCCTCTAGTTACTAGTTTTTAAAAGTAGACATTAAAGGGGAGCCTGGTTGGCGCAGTAGGTTAAGCACCCAACTCTTGGTTTCAGCTCAGGTCATGATCCCATGGCTCATGGGATCAAGCCCTGCATCAGGCTCCAAGCTGACAGTGCAGAGCCTGCTTGGGAGTCTCTCTCTCTCTCCATCTCTCCCTGCCCCTCCCCTGCTCACACACACACACACACACACACACACAAACACACACACTCTCTCTCTCTTTCTTTAAAATAAATAAACTTTAAAAATAAATAAATAAAAGTAGACATTAAAGCCTTGAAATATAACTTTTGACCCAGCAGTTCAACGTCTAAGAATACATCTTTCAAAAGTAATATTTGTGCACAAAACTTAGATACCAAAATGTTCATTTCTCATCAAAGCATTGAGAATAAGAGATACAAGTAGCAAATGTCAATGTAAATGTTCAACGGTGGGGAAATAAATACTGGTACGCCCATGCAACAGAACACTATGCAGTCATTAAAACCCATGTTGTAGAATAATACTTAATGACACGGGCACAGTTCGTAGGCACAATTAAATAAACAAGGGTTACACAACAATATCTTTGGTACCTATCGTTTTCACTAACAATAATATATATGTGCGTAGAAGAAAAATACTAGAAAGCTAACACACCGAAGGATTAACACTCGCCAGCTCTGGGTCTGTCTATATTTTCCAATATTTCTAGAAATAACATGTATTTTTTACCTTTAAGGTGATGCATTATTAGTTTACATAGTCTAGGATAGCATTTCTCAATCTCAGCGTGACTGATATTTTGGAATGGATCATTCTTTGTGGCGGGGCCATCCTGTGCCCTGTGGGATGTTTAACAGCAGCACCGGTACCTGTCTTCTAGATGCCAGCGACGCTTTCCCCTTCAAACTGTGACAATCAGAAATATCTCTAGACACTGCCAAGTGTCCCCTGGGAGCATAATCACACCCAGTTGAGAACCATCGGCCTAAGAGAACCTCAAGTGGTAAACCCATGATAGCAGTTAGTGGCCACGGAATAAAGTAAGATTATTCAAAATCTGTCAGACATGCATGATTTTTTTTCATGTTGAAGAAATCAATGTCACGTTCAACCTATAACCTAAAGTAACATTTGTTCCAGAAGAGGCCACTTCCTCAGATGTGTGATAGAAGAACCGATAACAGGTTCCGAGATACCATCGTTCAGTTTCTAGAGGTTCAGACTTTCAAAAGTTGAAGTCACGCCAGCCTAATGGGTCACTTGCTTCCCATCTGGCCTCACACTGGACGACGGACGGGAGGTAAAAGAACACCCTGAAATGTCTGCTGTCAAAACTTCCTCAGTACCATTACTTTCAGTGATTTAACGGTGGTTACACAGTCGTACGTAAATGCAACGGACACAAGAAAATTCCCCAAGGGGTTGGTGAGAGTTATGATATGAGCCTGAGTGGATGAGTCTGAGTCCATCAGGAAGTGTTGACTGAGCCCCCTGTGTGCGCTTAGTGCTGTTCTAGACTCTGAGGACACAGAGGTGGACACGATGTTCCAGAGGCCTACCCTGGAGAGATCCCCGTTTCTAGTGAGCAGGGGTGGGGGGCACATCTATGCGAACAGGATAATTGGATGGCGAGGGTAATTAGATCACGCGCAAGAGGGCGGCTCAGCAGGAGGGAGTGTTTTTGGCCGCCGCAGCCTCTCCGAGCACCACGTGCACAGGTGACGGCATCTCTGCAAAGGCCGGAGCCAGAGAAGCAGCTGAAGCCGAGGAAGTTGGGGTCAGGTCAGGTGATCTTCGCCGGTTTGGCAGGAAGTTGGGGTTGCACTCTAATTGCAGTGCGGGAAGGTGCGGGAGGATCGCAAGCAGGGAGGACAAGAGCTAGTTTACGCTTTTGCCAGGTCACCTCGACCCCATGCAGGGAGCGGACCGGAGCAGGACGAGAGTGTGCAGGGAGATCTGTCATTTGACCTCCACATGAGTCCAGGTGAGAGATGCCACCGGGGTGGCCCAACTAGGTTGGAAGGGTGAAGGCGAAGCAGTGAGATTCGGAAGAAGATTCGGGAAATGGATGGGAAGCCTGCGTGGGCCCTGCAGCCCGGGGAAGCCGAGCCAGCTGCCGGAGAGGCGAGAGGCGAGCGCTTGGGCCGCCTGAAGCTGGAGGTCCGGGGAGCGAAGCGGTGACTAATGACAGACAGCATGAACGCCAGGGCCTTGTAAACCCGTTTTTATTTTTAAATAGGCTAACGGCCAGGAAGTAGGGCATTTTGTAACTTCCTTGGGAGTCAGAGCCAAATGGCGCCAGGAGGTCCCAGCTGTGTAAGCGGCACAGAGCACAGGCCAAAGCTGGGCCGCCTCTGGGGGGAGAGCCTCATATTCCTTCTGTAAAAAATTCCTACTTGGGGGCTGATGCCTAAAACGCCACCATTTGACACTCTTTTTAGCTTAGATTTTTAGTTCAGCATGAAATACCAATTCCTTTCCCCAAGTCAAAACAGAAAGCAGTGATGGAGACTGGGCCATGAGGAGCAGGGCAGGGCAATGAGAAATCAGATGGGACAGAAGGCTGGAAGTTCTGGTTCAGAAAGACCTTGAGGCACTGAGGGCGTATGTAGAGTGGACGGGCGCTGGGTGGGCTGCTAGTGGGTGGGCAGGCTGGAGCGGGGTGAGGGTTGCTCAGAGAGGAGGGGGAGGCCGTCCATGAGGACCCGAAAGAGCTTGCAGGAGGCCAGGAGGGCGAGCGCGGCTTCTTCCCACGTTTCCTGACGTGAGCTCCAGCCTCCTCGGTCTGGTCTGCAGATTGACAGGCCCTTACCTCCTCCTCGGCTGGCCCAGCTTAGCCTTAGAGCAGGAAGGGCCCCAGGGGAAGGAATCCCGAGGGGATCCTAACAGGCAGCTTTCCCAGGCTACTCTGGGGGAGGAAGGCCAACATTCAATTTGAAAACCAAGTTCCAAAACGATTCTAGGACTGAGATCGTTTTGACGGCTATTGAAAACACAATCAAAGCTAATTTTCTCACTGAATTTAATCCTTTCTAATTCACTTTGCTAAAATTTTAAAAATGTATTATTATTTTTTTGAGAGAGAGAGAGAGAGCATGAACAGGGGGGGCAGAGGAAGAGAGAGACGGAGAATCCCAAGCAAGAGCCCGAGGAGCCTCTCCATCCCAGACCCTGGGGTCATGACCTGAGCTGAAATCAAGAGTCAACTGACTGAGACACCCAGGTACCCCTACGCTTTGCCAATTTAAAACAAAAATCTTATAATTTGCTGATATCCCCCCCTCAAATTTGGAAGGCATTTAGATGAACATCATTGTTTTTTGGGTCTCAAGCACATTTTCCTCTACATTTCACCCTACCTGTCCAACTGCTGGGCGCGGAAGCCCTGGGAATACAGCCCAACAACTCTGATTCGTGATGTCTTCCCTCCACTTACTTGACCTTCACTGGCTTCTCACACTTTCATTCATTCTTTCTCTCACTTTTTAAATAAATACTTACAGAATTCCTGTTATGCATCAGTTACTGTAATAGAGGCTGTGGAGGTAGAAAAATGATATAGTCTCTGCCCTAGAGGACCCACCAATGGTGGGAAGAATGTACAAACAAGTCATTAAAATGTAAAGGATAAGGGACGCCTGGGTGGTTCATTCGGCTCAGGTCATGATCTAATGGCTGGTGAGTTGGAGCCCTGCGTAGGGCTCTGTGCTGACAGCTCAGAGCCTGGACCCTGCTTAGATTCTGTGTTTTCCTCTCTCTTTGCCCCTCCCCCGCTTGGTCTCTCTCTCTCTCTCTCTCTCTCTCTCTCTCTCTCTCCCTCTCCCCACCCCCCAAATAAAAACAAGGAGGAGGATAAAACATAATAGACTTTTAAATACAGAGAACAAACTGAGGGTTGCTGGATGGGTTGTGGATGTGGGGGATGAGCTAAATGGGTAAGGGCCATTAAGGAAGACACTTGTCCGGATGAGTGCTGGGTGTTATACATAGGGGATGAATCACTGGAATCTAATCCTGAAATCATTATTGCACTATATGCTAACTAACTTGGATGTAAATTAAAAAATAAATTTAAAAAAATATTCTTTAAATGCAAAGAATAAGCCCTGTAATTAAGATATGTCCAAAGCACTGAAAGCATATTACTACATTTTAATTTACACTTGAATTCATAAATAAATAATTCCTATAAATTTGTTACCACGTATTTTGTAAAAAGTTTACTTAAATGCCAAAGTTTCCCAAGACAGGTGAATTTTTCCTATTTCTTATGTTAGAGTGCCATCTACTGGAAATTCTGGGGAACAGCAATCAGTGATTTGTTATGTTAGAGTGCCATCGTGTGGAATTTTCTATAATTGCACAGTTGTATTTTCCCGATTTCTTGTGTTAGAGTGCCATCTCGTGGAATTTTTATGTTATTGCAGCACCAATTATTTATTTATTTTCTTTTTGTGTTGCAGTGCCGCCTGGTGGAGTTAGCGTGTAATTGCAAAACAATTTATTTATTTATTTATTTATTTATTTATTTATTTATTTATTTATTTTTATTTTTATTTATTTATTATCGAACTATCTGTTTGATTGTTTCTTATCATTCATTTATTTATTTACCTATCTCTTTAGCTGTCCATTCTTTTATTTAACTGGCTAGTTGGCTAGTTAGCTAGTTGGCTAGTTAGTTGGTTAGTTGGCTAGTTAGCTAATTAGTTAGTGTCACCCAGTGGATATATTGTGCAATTGCGGATCAGAGAAGTTTTTTCCTATATCCTTAGGGTGCTGCGCAGTGGAATTTTCAAGTAATTCCAAATCAGATGTTTTCCTATTACTCAAGTTAGAATGCTACCTAGTGGAATTATCTTGCAATTGCATGATACGTTTTTCTCCTACTCAGGTTAGAGTGTCACCCAGTGGAATTATCTTGCAATCACATAACATGTTTGTTTTTCTTACAGGTTTCCCTTGCTATCCAAAAGTTGAAGGTTCCCATGAAACCATTCCTAAACCGAAATGGCATAAAGCAAAGAGTGTCCCCTCCCTTCCAAAAGTTCGAGTTACACCGCTTGCTCTTAGGAAGGACCTACATTAGTACATTATTACAAAAGTGAAAATTCTCTTTGGATTTCTTTCACCTAGGGAAAACAGGTACTAATGCAGTCCTCTCCAAAGAGGGAAGTGGCATAACTCACTTGTGGTTAGTTTGGGGAAAGCTGTATTCAGGTTAGAGTGCCACCTGGTGGAATTATCATGTAATTTCAGAGCACATATGTTTTTCCTAGTACTCAAGTTAGAATGCCACCTAGTGGAAATATGTAATTGCAAAACCACTGTTTTTTCTGCTACTCGGGTTAGGGTACCACCTGGTGGAATTATCCTACAATTACAGAACAGGTATGTTTTTAATTTCTCACGTAAGAGTCACCTGGCAGAATCATCCAGCAATTACAGAAAAAAAATGTCTTTTTGTTACTTGTGAAAGAGTCCCACCTGGTAGAATTGCTCTTTGTTAAGAAGTAGACCAGTGATCCTCAAACTTGGCATCTGGATCACCTGGAGAGCTCTTTAAAAGAAAGACTGCAGGCCCCCAACCCGAGTTTCCTATTTGGGGGGTTTGGGTTGGGGTCTGGGAATTTGCATCTCTAATGAGGTGTTGGTTGATGTTGATGCTACTTGTCTGGGACTGCACTTTGAGAAGCACTGAAATACTACTTAAATTTTAGTTTCACACATAAATGGCTTTCTTTTCTCATGTAATTTCTGCAACTGTTTCATTTTTGGAAAACTGTAGAGTTTAGGAAGCTCTGCCCTCCTGAATCTCTCTAAAGAACTCAGGATACCTTTTGATTAAACCTACCAGTTACTTTGGATATATTTTCGCAAACTTATCTACACAACTTTACAATGTGGGATTTTGTCTGTTTTTGTATCATAAAATCCTAGTATGGGTGCTCCCTAAATATCCGTTGGATGAATGAATGAACCAGGACTTCAACTTTGTCAGGTTGTTTGGATAAATACGACAGCTTCCTGAAACTGAAGTAGGCAGAAACTCTGTCTCCTTCCCTCCTTATCACTTCGCTGGCATGTTACAAGCAAAGAAGCCACAGAAATCTGTCAAAATCATTTATTCGTATGCAGGCCCAGAACCTGCCACACGGCCTGTTCCCATATGCAGTTGAGGGTTCTGCTTACTCCTTTTCGGCACTGTCACAAGCTTCTTCCCAAAATGTTGATCCGCGACAGAAAGAGATGACAAAGTCCTCAGTAAGCAGCAAGCACAAGCCACTACCTCACAGGCGCTGGAGCTCTGACTTGTCAGACTCTTTCTTATACTGTGTTCATGCAAGGGCTCAGGTCCCTTGTCATCTTTTTAGCCAATAGCATGTCTTGAACACCACTCAATTCACCAACTGAAAATCATTTCTAACACTTCTTACGTGAATTGGTAACCTTTCCGGTGGAAACTTAGATAGGGTATTTGCAGGTCCCCTAAAATACGGACTTCTGGCTAGGGTCCTTCCAATGTTAATAACCTACCCCTGAAGTGTGGCTCCCTGATTAGGGTACTTTACAGGTTAACTGACTGCCCCTAAAGTAGAGAAGATTAAAGTGAATTCCCAGACACATTTAGAGCACTCCATTTACACTGGATTACGTTAAAGTAAATTGCAGGCATTATAAAGCCAAGAAATAAAAGTTTTGCTCATGCATTTATTCCCTCACTCTCCATTAAAAGTCTTACAGAGTGGGAATTTAGGCTAAAGGTCGAGAATTCTGAGTTCTAGTCTCATCCCAGAGAACTTTAACTAGCTGTGTGATCTCAGACAAATTACTTAACCTCTCTGGGCCTTAATCTGTCCATTAGTGAACGAGAGACCTGAACTAGCCATTGCTAAAGCTACCCCAGCTCTACATTGGCAAGGTTGCATTCTTTCAGAAAGACACCATGACTCACTGGCAAAGTTCTATTACCTTCCAGGCCTTCTTAGCCCGGGAGAGGATTACACCCGGAGCATCCATTGTAGGTAAGGAATGAACCTCTCTTCTGCACCTAGAATAGGAAGGGTTATGTGCTCTCTGCGAGAATTGGAAAGAGGGTCACGTCATTTTCGGTGTTCTGAGGTTCAGCTAAGAACCCCGGGGTGAGAATGACCGCAGAACCACAAAGATCATCTCGCAGAGAACTTCGCAGTCGGGGTGCAACAGATGAGCCATAGGGATGTCAGCATACTACTCCCCTACATTCACCGAGGCCAGAGCCCCTGTGCGGCCTCCGCATTGGGGTGAGGGCAGCCCGGCAGGTTCACGCCACTGCGCCGCACAAAGAGCATCGTTCTCGCCACGCGCTGCGGCAGGAAGAAGTGTGGCGAGCACTCCCGCGTCCCACGGTGATCCTGGAAATGTGCGACTTAGACCAGGGGGTCCTGGTCCTCACCCGAAAATGATGCCCCAGGGAGATCTAAAACACAGGGCGCTGGGCAGCTGAGAGGGAGGGAAGGGCAATCGGTCTGGAACTCTCCTTGTTCGTTTGGGACTCCGCGTTCCCGGGCCTCCCCCACTTCAGCAGACGTGTCTTGTTCCGGTACAAACGCGAGTGGCTCGACGCAGCAAACGTTTATTGTCGCACAGTTTCGGTGGGGGTCGGGAATCCAGAAGCAGCCGAGCCAGGTGGGTGGGGGTCAGGGTGTCTCTGGAGGCGGCGGCCAGGACGCGGGCCGTCCGAAGGCCCGAGGGGGCCTGAAGGAGTCTCCGCGGCTCGCCGGCCCCGGGGGCCTGTCCGCTCGGCAGCTCCGACCGGGCGGCCGCCTCCGCCCACAGCCCGGAGAGCCGGCGCGCCCGCACAGCCCCGCGTCAGCTCCTGCCGGATGCCGTGGGTCACGCGGACCACCCCGGCGACAACGTGCTCGGGGGACCCCGCGGGGACGCCACAGGCCGGACTGGGGTCAGCTGACCGGTCCCGCGTGAGCCGTGCGCACACCGCGCTTGCGAAGCGCGCCCAGGGCGCGGACACCACCGCCCCGGCGGGGGCGACGGGGATCTTGTTGGCCTTTTGTTTGTCTCCAGTTCCTCTGCCGTCTCCCTCTTTCGACTTTTTTCTTTCCAGAAAAATCCCCGCTCTTCCCCTTTCCAGCCAGTCCTCCCAACCTAGGTTTCTCCGCCTTCCCCCTGACATCTTTCCTTCTCTTCGTTCCCTATGTCTTTTGCTTTCATATTTATTCAGTTATGAGAAAGCCCGGCAAGATTTTGGTTTTCAGTGACTGCAAAGAACAAGTCCACGAGAAATGACAAATACGTAAGGACTCTGGCCACTTGAGGTTCTAGTTCTCCCTGAAAAGACACTCATGCGCCGGAAGACGGGATCCTCTCAAAGGTCCCAGAGTTGCCAGGAGGAGGGAAATCGTTTTTCTCGATTGGGCATTGTGTTGGGTGCACGCGGCCCCACTGGGGTAGAGGCTGTGGTGCAGGAAACCCTGCTCCGCCTGGGCGAGGCGGGGGGGGGGGGGGCGGGCTTGGTAATCACCCCTGATTCCGCCCACCCTCGCCAGGAGAGGCTTCCCGGAGCCCCTTTCTATGAGGCGGCCTTGCGGTCCTGCGCTGGCTTGCCTTCAGAAAACCGCAAATTCCCTAAAATCCGGGCACTTAGGATATGGAGCAAAGTATTGTGGTCTCAGGAAATGAGAATGGTAAACATGGCTCACTACTGACCAGGAGTTGAGGCCGCCTGAGCTCCTCCCCAAACAGGCTGCACCTGCCCCACCTGCGAGCTCGCGGGCAATGCGAAGTCCTTCTCCCAGCTCCCGAAAGCCGAAAGCCGAAAGCCGGGGCGGCCCCGACAGGCCGCGCTCGGACTGGTGAGGCTCATGCATGCTAAGATGGAGAATCACTGGTGTAAGGAAAGCTTGTGCTGAAAGTACACGCCGGGACCTTGCTATGCATGGAGGGGAAAAAGCCGGGAGGCCCCAGCAGGTAAGACAGAAAAAATAATGGGATGTGACATAAGCTGCCTCTTTGCTTACATTTTCTAGTTCTGAACAGAGACATGGGGTTGGCGTTACTTCCCTCGGCTCCTGACTTTCCCTCCATTTCCCCGGCTCGGTCTCCAGCACATCAACAAGGAGGAGCCCTGTGCAGCGGCATCCTAACCCGGAAAGGACCAGGCTTCACTTTAGGGAATGGTAGCTGTGTGGCCCGAGGTGGGGGTGGATCCAAATGACGACAGATGAGATAGACGGCCAAGAACAACTCAGGGAATTTTTTGCTTTGAGTTTTGCCAAAAAGGTCATTTTTTTTATCACATTTTGGAGCCAACAAGCTTTTAAGCCCAAGAACCACTAGCTGAGTGAAGCAATGCTCGAGTGTGCCACCAGAGGTCGCCAGCAACTGCTCTCAATGCTACCACAGCCCAATGGTCCCTTTTCATAGCAAATGTTTTTAAACATCCTCTTTACTATTCTGAAATGCAACCCGTGGATAATATTACCTACCAACACACCCAATTTTTATATATTTTAAAGACTTTAATATAAAGAAGAAAGGAAAGCAAAGTAATGTGTTACGAACTCATACCTTGGCTTGCCTGCGAATACCTAGAGCTGCAACGGAGTGGTTGGATGTTTGCCCCCGAACGCGGAATCTCTCCCTCTCTGTAACAGCTGCGGGTGTAGATGGAAGTGAGGTGTTAAGTCAGTGAGTCGAATACCACTAGCAGCTTTACCATTGGTGATAGGAGTTTTCTGCAATGGTAAACAAGTCTTGGAAGATCCCAGAACAAAACAAATTATTGACACAATCTTTCTTCAGTTTACTTGTAAATACACTTGTCTTCCCGGCCCTGCAGCCCCCCAGATCCAGCCACCCGGGGGCACACACGGGCCAGGGTAGGTATGTGCCATGTTCTCCTCATGGTGTCGGGGAAGCAAGTGAACCTAGGACACCACTTTTTCTCCGAGTCCCACTTGTTAGCCCCTTCACCACCACCCTTTGTTATAGGTATAATGTTTTCTATGGGCCTCACTTACTGAAAAGGGTTTAACCCTTCCTAGAAGGCATAGTAGCCATATGAATCACATCCCTGAAGTGTTTGCGTGCTGTCGGACCCAGCAACTTCACCTCTAGGAATGTACCCTACAAAAAAAAAAAAAATCTAGATGAGATGATCGCTACAAATATGCTCACCAAGCATGGTTTATGACTGTAAAAGTGGAAAGCCATCTAATTGTGCAACAATAAGGGAGTGGTTGAATTGTAGCTACAATCTAATATTAGGAGTTAAAAATTAGGTTGTTAAAAAGATTTAATCACCTGTGGGGAAAGGATTACAAAATATGAGGTATCTTCTGATCTCATTTCTATGCATTTTAAAAATGTGTAAATGTGTCGTGACAGTGTATCACTGGGAGGTGACACACAGACTTCTTTTTAGTTTCCAGATTTTCTTCGTTGAACATGCTTTTATACAATAAGAAAAGCACTAGTTCTAAAATGATGAGGAAATGTTTCATAAAAGAATCCTATTGTAGCTGTTTGGTGAATTCCATAACTACCCCTACCTTGTGTTTGGTAAATCCCCGCTTTAGCTTTCTTTAAGATTGGCAAGATCGGGGCACCGGCTGGCTCTGTCGGTGGAGCATGCGATTCTTGATCTTGGGGTTGTGAGTTGGAGCTCCACGCTGGGTGTAGAGATTACTTAAAAATAAAAATCTTTAATTAAAAATAGATCTACCCTATGACCCAGCAATAGCACTGCTAGAAATTTGCCGAAGGGATACAGGAGTGCTGATGCCTAGGGGCACTTGTACCCCAATGTTTATAGCAGCACTTTCAACAATAGCCAAATTAGGGAAAGAGCCTAAATGTCCATCAGGTGATGAATGGATAAAGGAATTGTGGGGTTATATACACAATGGAATACTACGTGGCAATGAGAAAAGAATGAAATCTGGCCTTTTGTAGCAACGTGGATGGAACTGGAGAGTGTCAGGCTAAGTGAAATAAGTCACACAGAGAAAGACAGATACCATATGTTTTCACTCTTATGTGGATCCTCAGAAACTTGACAGAAGACCATGGGAGGGGAAGGGAAAAAAGAGTTAGAGAGGGAGGGAGCCAAAACATAAGAGACTCTTAAAAACTGAGAATAAACTGAGGGTTGATGGGGGTGGGAGGGAGGGGAAAGTGGGTGATGGGCATTGAGGAGGGCACCTGTTGGGATGAGCACTGGGTGTTCTATGGAAACCAATTTGACAATAAATTTCATATTAAAAATAAATAAATAAATAATCTTAGATGCTTAACCGACTGAACCACCCAGGTACCTCTATATACATCATTTTTAACGGTAAATACATATATGTGTAAATATATGCACTGAAATAATATTATACAACCACTAAGAATGAGGTCCCAAAATACAATGTACGTAAGCATTTTTCTAATGTTGGGGACTTAGCTATTCTCCCTCTCCCCTTCTATTTGGTATAAAGTTGCTATGAACCTCTTGGAACAAAACCTTCGTTGATAGATCCAAATATTTCCTAGGGCATTCTAAAAGAAGAATTACCAGATGCAGGGCTGCCTTGGTGGCTCAGTCGGTTCAGCAGCCTAAACTTCTGGCCCTTGATCTTTGCTCGGGTCTTGATCTCAGGGTCGTGAGTTTGAGCCCTGCTTTGGGGCTCCATGCTGGGCGTGAAGCCCACTTAAAAAAAAAAAAGAGAAGTACCAGGTACAAATGAGTATCATAACTAAAACTAATGAGACACCCATCCACATGGGTTTTCAGAAAGAGGGTTTCGGTTACCCCAGTCCCTGCAGGGTATAAACGCTGTTGGAACCAAGTATCTGTTTGATCTCACTTTTGCCAGTACCAAGTAGCAGCACCATTTAAAACAGAAAATTAATCAGATGAACAAACAGAAAATCTCCTTCAAGTTACTAAGTGAAAAGTGGCATCATTTTTACTCTAATCTGCATTTCTTGGATTGCTAATAAAGTTTACTTCAAAAAATAAAAATAAATAAGTAAAAGCGATTTTTTAATCAAAAAATCAAAATCAAAGATCAAAAATCTAAAAAAAAAAAAAAAAAAGATTGGCAAGATTTGTCAACGGTGAAGCCAGTTGTGCAATTGACAAGGCCCTGTGCGTTTTCGTGAGGGGAGAACCTGACGCCGTAAGAAGCCGTGAGCTGTCGCATCAGGTGCAGAGCTCACTGAGCGCCCCACATCTGCCATTGGATGGTCTGCCGTTGTTCAGCCTGGCTGCTTCCTGACCTTTGGCCAGGTACTACAGTGACACAGATTCTGTCCCTTTGTTTAATAGCACTTGGTGGTAGTCCCCAAACAGTAGTTAAACTTGACTGTAAAGGTAATAGTCACCCCTTAAATCAACCAGGTACCAAACTGATTCATTTTCAAAGCATATCTGGAAGATAGAAGTTTCTAAAAGTTGCTTTTCTTTTCTTTTTAAGTTTATTTATTTATTTTGAGAAAGAGAGACAGAGCGAGAAAGAGAGACAGAGCAAGTGTGGGAGGGGCAGAGAGAGAGAGAGGGAGTGAGAGAATCCCAAGCAGGCTTCCGGTTGTGTCGCCCTGAGCCTGATGCGGAGCTTTGAACTCACAAACCGCGAGATCACAACCTGAGCTGAAATCGAGTGGGAGGCTTAACCAACTGAGCCACCTGGGCGCCCCTAAAAGTTGCTTTTGTCATGAGGACAGCAAGGCACCAAGAGGTTTAAAGATTTGCATATTTACTGAATTCCAGGTGCTGTTCTAAGTGCTTGACAAATACTAATCTGTATAAGCCTCGTATCAGCCCTGTGACATGAATATTGTTATTATTCTCCTTTTAAAGATGAGGAAACCGAGGCACTGAGGGGCTAGACAACATGCCCTTGGTCACACAGCTAGTAAGGGCTTGAGCCAAGATAGGAGCCCAGGGGGACTGGTTCCGGAGCCCAGGTGTAATGCCGCCTCTCCCTCAGCCTGGTCTTAGGTTTCCAAAGGCTTCTTCTGGTTGGGGAATCAGCCCCTGAAAATGATTGACAGTAACTTAAGGCCAGACTGGTCAGCAAAGGTCTGTGTGGTGGGAGAATGAGGCCAGAGTTGGAAGGATGTGCGAGGTGATGCAATCTGTGGTCTGATGAAAGCCGGCCCAGGCTGATGCAACCACAGATGGAAAGGAAATCCTCACCCTGCTCTTGTTGGACCACACAGAATAGGTCAAAGGCCTGAAATACAGACCCGGGGGTCCCAGCTTTTCATGCTTACGTTCTCTCCAGCTTGAGTGCACCCTCAATAGGGACGATTTTGGAATCCATCTGTCCACATCACTGTGTTGGCTAATAGAAAGAGCGGACCTAAATAAAAACATTAAAAAAAAAAAAATAGGGGCGCCTGGGTGGCTCAGTCGGTTGAGCGTCCGACTTCGGCTCAGGTCACGATCTCGTGGTCTCTGGGTTCCAGCCCCGTGTCAGGCTCTGTGCTGACAGCTCGGAGCCTGGAGCCTGCTTCGGATTCTGTGTCTCCCTCTCTGTCTCTCTGCCCCTCCCCTGTTCATGCTCTGTCTCTCTTTGTCTCAAAAATAAATAAAAACATTAAAAAAAGAAAGAAGAAGGAAAGAAAGAAAGAAAGAAAGAAAGAAAGAAAGAAAGAAAGAAAGAGCGGACCGTGCCCACCATTATTCATACATCTTACCATGGATTCAGGAAACCCACGCTTCTGTGAAAACCCTGTGGCACCTGTTCCAATTGATTTCCCTTGGGGTCTTGTGATATGCGGGTACATCTTATCTTGCAAAGCTAATGTTGAAATCCTTCTTCGGCATCTCCTTGCACTTAGGACAAATGTCTAGATCCTTGATGAGGCCTGAACGGACCAGGAGGATCTACTGCCAAGCTTCTTTCCACACTTGGCTGTGTGCCTGCCTCGCCTTAACCAGTCAGCCCCCAGCTGGCAGACTGTACCTAAAAAGATTTCCCTCAGTATTTCCTGACCACCCCCGGCCCCTCTGCCCTTAATGACACTCATTACAGTGGAAATGTGTTAATTTTACGTGTAATTATGTGCGTAATGTATCTGCTTAATGTCTCCCCCTCCCCGCCCCTCGGACCACGAGCTCCAAGACAGCCATCGCGCCCCTGACGTTTGTAATGCCAGTGCCTGGTTTACAGGTGTGCAGTGTGTATTGTGAACCGTATGTTTATAAATGTCTACACTTGCCTGACATGAGCAAGTCCTCCATAGCTTCCGGGCCCTATAGTAAATACCAAAAAGTGGGAATGGAGATTTTCTTAAATCAACTAAACGTAACTGTCTAATATGTAATCGCCGGTGTCTGGCATCTATAATGCTTTTTCCACAAGGAGAAATCGTCAAAGATCCGCAGGAGTAGAGAGAAGAGTACGGTGACCTCCGACGTAGGCACCACTCGGCTGTGATGGTTATCGGCTCATTGGCCCACCCGGTTTCCTGTGACCGTCTTACAAGGTACCCCAGCGAGGCCACCACTGTTGCTGGATAATTTTAAAGCCGCTCTCAGATATCAAATTATCTCAACCACGAAAACCTCAGCATGTATCTGTTACAGATAAGAAGTCTTTTTAAAATGACTTTGATAGTGTCTGGACACCTAAACAATTCTTCGATATCATCAAACATCTAGTCAGTGTTTAAATTGTCCAAATTACCTACTAAATGTCTTTGGTTTTTTGGTTTTTTTTTTTTGTTTTTTTTTACATTTGGTTTGTTTGAGACAGCCAGATTTCATTTGGCTAACAAGTCTCTTAAATCGCTTAACATATGACACTTCCCTTGTCCTGTTGTTTTTAAATCCTGCCATTTGGCTTTTTTTTTTTTAATGTTTATTTTTGAGCGAGAGAGCACGAGCGGGGGAGGTGCAGAGACAGAGAGGGGGACAGAGGATCCAAAGCAGGCTCTGTGCTGACAGCAATGAGCCCGATGCAGGGCTGGAACTCACCAACCGTGAGATCATGACCTGAGCTGAAGTTGAACGCTCAACCGACTTGAGCCACCCAGGGGCCCCCTGCCATTTGGTTTTTAAAAATACTAGTTCATCTCTCCTATAATGTTTTCCCCATCTTTTGATTTTACAGATTGCATCCTGTCAGCTGGTAGGATGTCTAAGGCTTGCTGGAATTCTAGTTTGATTTAGAGGCAAGAACATTCTGTAGACGAGTGAGGGGCCTGGGCTGATCTCTGGCAGGAGGTGTGGACTGCTGCTTGATCGGGCACTATTTGGTCGTGCATTATAAAGTTCCCAGTGGCTAGATCTGTTATTTAACGTCAGGGATATGAAAACTCCAGGATTCCTTCTGTATTTATTGGCAGAAACTGTCCCATAAAGAACTTTCCCTCGCTAACTACTGGTTTACAAGAGGCCAGATAAAACCTTGATTCTTTCTTTTTACCAGTTTTTTTTTTTTTACCAGTTTTCAGAATAATTACTATTGGACAGCTCTTTGTTTCTAGGTATTTCCAGTGGGGACAGTTAGGATGTACAGTAAAACCTTGGATTGCAAGTAACTTGTTCTGAGAGTGTTCCAAAAGACAAGCAAACATTTCTAATAAATTTTAAAAAATTTTTTTAAGGTTTATTTATTTTTGAGACAGAGAGAGACAGAGCATGAACGGGGGAGGGTCAGAGAGAGGGAGACACAGAATCTGAAACAGGCTCCAGGCTCTGAGCTGTCAGCACAGATCCCGACGCGGGGCTCGAACTCACGGACCGCGAGATCATGACCTGAGCCGGTCAGCCGCTCAACCGACTGAGCCACCCAGGTGCCCCAAATTTTAACTTGATAAATGAGTGATGTTTTGCAATACAAGTAGTACATGACGCTGAACATCACATGATCACAACTGAGCCAATGGTTCTCTCTCTTTCTCTCTCTCTTTCTGTGGGATTGTGGGTGACCATCTCCCATGCTCGGATGCTTGGTCTCAGGCTGTGGTGTCTGGCGGGAATCAGTGATTTTTCAGAATGTTGGAAGGTGCCCACAACTGGCACTAGTGTATTTTTTGTCCCTTCAGAGCACCTGTGGACAGTCCTTTGCTTTTCCAGACAAGAGTAAGCTTAGGAATGTTCTGCTTCATTCTAGATCAGGCTGCCTGCAGATAGAGACCCTTTCCTCTGCTGCCTTATTGCCAGTTACATTAACTACAGACTATGACAAGAGTTGATTAATACTGTACTGTAGTCAACATCCTTGTGAGCGTATACAATGGCCCCCATGCAGAAAAAGGTTGAAAAGAAAGGCGGTAAGAAGAAGGATATGATTGTGGTGGAAGTTAAGAAGGAAATCATCGAGAAGTATGAACGAGGTGTAAGAGTGGCTGAAATTGCAAGATTTTATAAGAAGCCTAAGTCAGCCATTTGCAAAATATTAAAGAAGAAAGAAGAGAGAAGGGGTCTAGAGGCAGCAAAAGGAGTCATTAGAATATCCAAACAATGGCCACGTGTTCTGAAAAATGTAGAAAAGTTGCTTCTCGTTCGGATAAACGAGAAACAACTAGGAGGTGACTGTGAGAACTCTATGTGCGAGAAGGCAAAGGCCTTGTACGCCAACCTCGTAAGTAAACTGCCGGGTACGTCACGAGAAAACAAAGAAGGCTTCAAGGCAAGCAGGGGATGGTTTGAAAACTTTAAGAGGGGAAGTATCATAGTGCTGTGAGGCACGGAGAGGCCGTGAGTTCGGACGCTAAGGCAGCTGAGGCATTCGCTATGGAGTTCCAGAAGCTCATGGCTTCCGAGTGTTACCTGCTGGAGCAAGTTTTTAACTGCGATGAGACGGGGCTTTTTTGGAAAAAGATGCCAAAGAGGACCTACATTACAAAGAAGAGAAAGCAGTGCCCGGTTGCAAGCCCATGAAAGACCATCTCACCCTCTTGTTTTGTGCTAAGGCAAGCGGGGATTTTAAAAGTAAAGCCCCAGCTCGTGTATCATTCCGAGAATCCACGGGCCTTCAAGAAATGCAAGGTGCAGAAGAGCCACTTAAACGTTATGTGGAGTCCAACAGCAAGCTTGGGTCACTCCTATCTTGTTCATTGAGTGGATCAATGAGGCCTTCAGTCCTGCAGTGAAGAAATAGACCTTTTAGGAAAAAAATCTGTTTCTCAAACCCTTGCTGGTTATGCATAATGCTCCTGCTTATCCTCCAGGCTTTGAGGACGACTTCCTGGAGAAATTTGAGTTTTTAAGGTCAAGTTCCTTCCTCCCAACACCACTCCAGTCCTTCAGCCCATGGATTAGCAGGTCATTTCAAAGTTTAAAAAGCTTTACACTTTAAAAAGCGCTATTTCAGCAATGCTTCAAGGTGACTGAAGGAACAAACCTTACCTTCCAAGAATTTTGGAAAAGTCATTTCCACATCGTGAATTACCTCCAGATCGTCGATAAAGCCTGGAATGGGGTCGCCAAGAGAACCCTCAATTCTGCTTAGAGAAAACTGTGGCCTGAATGCGTTCTTGGGCATGACGCAGAGGGGCTTGCTCGTGAACAGGAGCTGCCAGTTGTCACTAAAATTGTGTCCTTGGGGAAGACCACGGGACTGGAGGTGAATGAGGATGACATTCAGGAGCTGGTGGAGGAACGTGGCCAGGAGCTGACCACTGAGGAAATGACGGATCTGCATCGAGAGCCACAGCAAGAGGTTACAGAGGAGATCTCGTCTGCAAAGAAGGAGGGGAAAAAGGCGGAGGAATCCCTCACTTCAAGTGAGATTAGGGAGATGTGTGAAATGTGGGAAGCAGTGCGAAATTGTGTAGAAAAGCACCACCCGAATAAGGCTGCAGCAGTGTGAGTGAGGAATCTCTTTCATGACAATGCATTGTCACATTCCGAGAAATCCTCAAAAGGAGGCAAAAGCAAGTGTCATTGGATAAGTTCCTTGTTAAAGTTGCACAAAAAGAAAAAGATTCCACTGAGCCAATAGATAGCAATGATTCCGTTAGTCAGAGTGAAAGTCGCCCTACACAATAACCCTCCTCTCTCGTCTCCCTCACACCAGCCCTGAAGGTTTTCAAAGGTTAGTGCAGGTTAATTTTTTTAATTTTTCTATTTTGATTTTCTTATTTTGTATTACAGTATTGTAATGATTTTTATATGAATAGTTTTGGGTTGTGGAACGAATCACCTAAGTTTCCAATATTTCTTAAAAAAATTTTTTTAATGTTTATTTATTTTTGAGAGAGAGAGAGAGAGAGAGAGAGAGAGAGACAGAGAGACAGAGCATGAGCAGGGGAGGGGCAGAGAGAGAGGGAGACACAGAATCTGAAACAGGCTCCAGGCTCTGAGTTGTCAGCACAGAGCCCGATGCGGGGCTCAAACTCACGGACTGCGAGATCATGACCTGAGCTGAAGTCAGGACGCTCAACCGACTGAGCCACCTAGGCGCCCAAGTTTGCAGTATTTCTTATGGGCAAATTCACTCTGATATACAAGTGCTTTGGGTTACAACCATGTTTGCAGAACGAATTATGCTCACAAAGCAAGGTTTTACTGTGTATCTTTTAAGGGAAGATAGTTTTATACTGCTATTTCCAGTTCAAATTCGGGACCACCAGGCTTTGACTTCTTTGATTTGTGTCCATTTTATGCAGAAAATCTTGCTTGATTCCTAATGACATTAACATAATTATATATTCACTTTGTGTGTGTGTGTGTGTGTGTGTGTGTGTGTGTGTGTGTAATCTAGAAATAACAATAACACAGATAAACTGAAAAGAATTTAAGATGTCTTTAGCAGCTGTTTTTGTTCTGGTTTTACTACTGCATTAGTCAATAGCTCCAGGCCATTCTCTGTGCCATTATGTCAGCAACTTGGTATATGGTTAAATTCATTGGTAACCCCTCATTTCTGTTTTTATTCCATTTTGTTTTATGGTTACATAAAACATCTATATGGTTCCAAAGTCAAAATAGCCCTTAGCCATAATCCTTCCACCAGCTTGGGGCCTAGCACACCAAACACTCAAATAGCCACTGACTTTTTCACCTGGGTATATGATCCATGATCCTTCTATGCCAAGTCATCCATGGGTGGGGACAACTCCCACCAAGGAAGCCAAAGGCATGTAAGGACCATGATTTGCCCTCAAGTTCAGCTCGATTGTAGTTTTGGGGAGCTTTGCAAAGGAAAGGTCAAAAAGCATATTTCTCCCAATCCTCCGGCTTCACCTAGAGAGTGGAGAGCAGAGAGCAGTGGATGACAGGAGCACTGGAGAGAGAAGGAGTCCCTCATCTCCAGTTCCACCCAAGCTCTGAAGTCCTCCCCGCCCCCCTTTTTTACATTATTATAGAACCCGTCAGTGTTTATTTTCCTTTAAGAAATGAAGGGATTCTTTTTCTGGTTTAAAATGGAGATAATTGGCATATAACATCATATTAGTTTCAGGTGCACAACATGATTCAAAATTTGTACATATTGTGAAATGATCACCACAGAAAGTCTAGGTAACATTCATCACCACACAGTGCCTTTTGTCCCCTTGTGATGAGCATTTTAAAGATCTAATCCCCTAGCAGCTTTCAAATATACAATACAATATTATCAGCTAAGGTCGCCATTCCACCCCCAGGGCTTACTTATTTTATAGCTGAAAGTTTCTGCGTTTTGACTCCCTTCACCCATTTCCCCCACCGCCCATTCCTACCTCTGGTAACCACCAATCTGTTCTCTGTGTCTGTAAGCCCAGGTTTTGTTTTTGTTCTTATCTTTATTTAAATTCTACATGTGAGATTATATGGTATTTGTCTTTCTGTGTCTGACTTAATTCACTTAGGATCGTGCTTTCAAGTTCCATCCATGTTGTTGCAAATAGCACCATTTCCTTCTTTTTATGGCTGAGGAATATTCCATTTTGCATACAGACTGCATCTTCTTTATCCATTCATCCATTGATGGACACTTAGGTTATTTCCATATCTTGGCTATTGTACACAATGCTGCAGTGAACATATTAGTTTACTATATGGGGTTTTAGTATTTTCATTTTCTTCACATAGATACCCAGAAGTGGGATTGCTGAATCGTATGGTAGTCCTATTTTTAATTTTTTTTAAATATTATTTTTTAAAAAAACGTTTACTTATTTTTGAGGGACACAGCAGGGAGGGGCAGAGAGAGAGGGAGACAGAGGATCCAAAGCAGGCTCCACGCTGACAGCAGACAGCCCAATGTGGGGCTCAAACTCATGAACCGTGAGATCATGACCTGAGCTGAAGACACATGCTTAACCGACTGAGCCACCCAGGCGCCCCCTATTTTTAATTTTTTTGAGGAACCTCCATGCTGTCTTCCATAGTGGCCACAACAATTTACATCACTACCAACAGTGCATGAGGGTTTCCTTTTCTCCACACCTTCTCCAATACTTGTTATTTTTTATTCTCCTCTTTCTTAAGATTTTCTCTTCCTCAGGCCCCTGCCTTTTATAATTATTTCTCCATCTCCCTGGCCTTTCCTCCTCCAGGTGCAAGAGTCCTTTGTTCTAGGACAGATGAGATCACCATGGCCCATAGCCAATGACTATTAACTGCAACCTTAGCTTGTCACCACTCATATAACACCTGAAGTATCCCTTACCTTCGGGTTCACTTCCAACTCTAGTTTTGACATTTCTGGCAGAAAAAAAAGTGAGAAAATATCCTACTCATTACAAATTGGGAGGGGCACCTGGGTGGCTTAGTAGGCTAAGTATCTGACGCTTGATTTTGGCTCAGGTCATGATCTCACTATGGTGACATGGAGCTCCACATCAGGCTCCACGCTTGAGATTCTCTCTCTCTCTCTCTCTCTCTCTCTCTCTCTCCCTCTCCCTCTCTCTCTCCCCCTCGGCTCCTCCCCCGGCTCGTGCTTTCTCCCCTTATGAAATCCTTTATGGGTGTCCTCACCCCCATTATCCAGGGCATAAGGGGGAATCTAAATGAGATAGACAATCTAACCCTAAAACAACAGATGCAGGCCCTTGGCCTTACCCTAACCACCTTACACCACTGGGTCAGGGAACGATTACCTGTGAATCTGACCACAGACGTTCACCCCTTTAAACCAGGAGATGCAATATGGATAAAGGAATAAAATATCCAACCCCTAAAACCATTCTGGAGGGGCCTGTTCACTGTCATTTTGTCCACCCCACCTGCACTACAGGTAGCCGAAGTGGGTCCCTGGATTCACTACAGCAGAGTGAGGCCAGCATCTCGAAACTGGGAGTGCATTCCTGATCCACCAACACTGTGCAAGCTGACCATATGGAAGAAGCAATCTGCAACCCCAGAGGCTCTGGGAGACTGCAGGCCTGCTTTAGCCACTCCGGAAGCTAACTAATCTATGCACGGCAGAAGTTTGAGGAATCGACAGTCCGATGAAACAAAAGACTGTCCTTATTTTCTATATGTTTCCTTACTGTGATGCACTGCCACTCCCCGTTTCTCACTATTATTGTGATTCTTGCTCTACTCTTTGCCATAGGATTGGCCGAGGCCCTCCCCGGCCGGCTAAAAATATGAAGCGAGGTTTCTGTTAATACTCACCTTCTTTTTGTGGATAGAATACTTCGTTGGTACCAACCTGGGGAGACAATGGACATAAGAGACTAAAAAATTAGATCCCCACAAACCTTATAGTAGGACAAAACACCCCAGTGCTACTATCCAGGCTTGGCTTCTTAAAAGCTCAATTATTGGGAAAAAAAAAACTGTCTTGCCTAGTGCAGAAAAAGTTCACTGTCGTCTCTGTTCAAAACTTAACGTGCCTAGGCCAAAGATTTTATAACTCAACTACCCAAAAAAACCCAATGATGGGGGGCCCCAGATAACCTTGAGCCAGATCCCCACCCCTTGTCTAACTTGTCTCATCTCTGAGAGGCCTGGGACAATGTCAATGTGGCCATCAAATGGCAGGCCTCAGGTGGACTATACTAGATATGTGGGAGAACAGCCTATATAAATAAACCTCTAAACCAAGGTGATGCTCTCTGACCCTAAATAAAGGGGTCTGAGCATCCAAGGGCGGGGGGGATGTCATAGGGTGTCCTTCCTAAGGAAAGAAAAAAAAACCCTCAACCTTGCTATGTACTTGACAACATCCTTTGCGACCTTGTAACATGAGACCACTTAATCAGACTATGTGTTATCATATATGAGAAACAAAGAAGTAAAAAAAATATAAAAAAACTGCCCCACGTGGCGTTCGGGGCTCAGTTGTTTGGATACGAACCCAACTGAGCGGTGCCACTGGCAGGAATATAAATTGCTTCCAGGAAAGAAAAGCCTCGGTGTCGGTGTCACGACTATCAGTGCGAGAATCCTGCTATACTCTCACTGATCTCTCATTATTTACTTGGGGAACCGATTTTTTGATCCTGGCTCAGGTAGAAAGGACAGCATTCTACAATTGTTATATGACCTCTTAAACTCAAGTTAGCAGCATAACCATTTACAGAAACCAAATATTCTCTCTTTTGGCTCCAACCGTGCCATTAATCTGAATCATCCCGTGTACTGACCGAAGGCTATAGAAGTGCAGCACCGGCAGGACTGGGCTCACTGTAGGTGACCTGCACGATTTCCAATCGTGCACGCCGAATCAGAGTTGCAAAATCCAAGGAAAAGGCCATTTTCCCGCAGGGCCCCGGAAGCCGGGCGCCACTTTCCCAGGCAGGCGTCCTCAAGTTCCCGGATCCTCACCCGCCGGTGGCGCCGGAACGGGAGTTTCCCCAACCCCGCCCGCCCTGGCTCCCACACCCAATGAGCGGCCGCGGGCCTTTTTGGTGGGCGGGGCGCTCCTTAGGAGTCTTCCCGGTAGGCCTGTGGCCGGCGCGGCGCCTGACGTCTTTCCGTTCTGTCACGTAGCGGTTAGGGCGTGGCTTCCGCTCCGGGCGCCTGAAGGAGACTTGGAGGGTCCGGGGCCACGGCGCTTGAGTTGTTGGGAGTAGTCGTCGCCGCTTCTGCCGGCAACCCATGAGGAAAATGCTCGCAGCTGTCTCCCGCGTGTTGTCGGGCGTCGCCCAGAAGCCGGTGAGGCGGCGTGGGCGGCCCGGGGTAGGGCACCGGCGGGGCCGAGGCGGGGCCCGGGTCCAAGGCGGGCCGGACGCTGGAGAACGCGGGAGGACGGCCCGGGCCTCGGGGCGCGCGGTTTGGTGCCGCCTAGGGCGCTGCGGGGCGTCCTGGGAGCCGCGGGTCTTTTGTTTTTGCTTTCGCACCGTGCATTCCGCTCCGACTCCGGGACGAGGGGCTACTGGGCCCTTCGGCGGTTAATGGGGACGGGAGCTCTGCAAAGTCCGCGTGGAGGTCAGCCGCGGCTCCTTGCGCCTGCTAAAGCTGGTGTGCTCCAGAAATGCCCGTTCACTTACTGCAGACGGAAAAGGGGGCCTTGGGCTTCCTCGAGTCTCCAGTTGATCCTGCCCATTCATTTTAAATCTTCCTAATTTTATTCCTCTTGACTGAGAGGCCATATAGTACGTTAAGAGTGTGAAATCCGGAAACTGGTCGTGTTCAAACACCTGCCTCACCATTCACTAACCTTGTGACCTTGGGCAAGTTTTTTTAAACCTCTGGTACTCAGTTCCCCTATCTCTAAAGGGAAGATAATACGTATGAGTACTTACCCCATGAGGTTGTCGTGAGGCTTAAACGCGTGACACGTATGTAAACCTTTCCAAATGGTGCCTGGTACATAGTAAGTGCCACCTGTGTTCAATGTTATTTCAGTGCCCAGTAGGTATACATTTATGGAACACCTGCATTCAGCTTTGGAGGGTTAAGACCGGGTCATGCTCACCAGAAAGCACCCCCCTCCCCGCTCCCCCCCGCAAACCTTCCCCTTAAACGTTGAGGTTTTATTTGGCAGCCGCTTCAAAGGCAGTCAAGCAGAACCCAGAGGAAACCGCCCTCCCCCTTACGTAGGCTTAGGGTAAAAGTAGCTAAAGAAAACAGCAGTGGTGATTGGAGGCTGCGGCTCCAGCTCTTAGATGTGCCTAAGACCTTGAACCATTTTGACCTCTTAGGTAGTGGAAGGTAGTGTTACTGGGTATAACTGTAGCCAAACTTGCCTTGCAATTCAGCTTCTAGTAACTCTCCCAGCACTTTGTGGCACTTCTGCTTAGTATGGGCAGATATCATCGAAAGGTAGGAAGTATATAGCCTTCTGGGAATCCCATTGACTGAAATGACTACAAAACACAATTTGGTTAATCAGTTATTAGCGTGTAATTGTAACCAGATCTACCTGAAGGATACGCACATTTAAGTGTTATTTCTGTATATCACATGATACGACCAACACTTACTGAGCTCTTAACAAGTGACAGGCACTAGGCTATTTAATCTCCACAACTGCAGTTTTAAGTTGAATGTAAGTAATAGAAACGTATTTTCAACATTATATAAAGGTCTTAGTTCGGTATTATGTTACATTTAAAGGGTTGCATTAGAAAAGAAAAACTTTGATAGAATTGGTGATATTCTACAGAAAGAGGAAAATTGGTATGTGAGTTTTCAAATTACTGTCACCTGTGTTTCTCTGTGAATACAGAGAAGTCATTTAATATCAGACTCTCATTCACTCAACTGTCCAAAATACTCCTGGTTGTGTTTTGCAGTCTTCCGGCAAGTCGTTGGCCTGAAATGCAAATTGCACTTCATCTCAATAAAACTTTGGCCTCCTCAAAAATCAAATAGAAATGAATTTTGGGTTACAGTGATTTGTTAACTGGAAAAAACCAGAGCGGAATATAACTTCATTTAGTCACAAATTTTTATTGAGAGAAAAGATTATTACAGCAGAAATAGATTCTTGAGGATGAGAGACAGTGAAAGAGTTAATGCTCCTTACTTTGAACCTCCCCCTCTTTTTGGCTATTTTGCATGTTTCTCCTGATGCCTGTATATGTGGCATTAATTATACTAAGGCACAGAAAAATATTTTGAAGAATTGTGTATTCAGCGTGGATTATGTGTGTCTGTGGGCTGAAACCCTGTTTAATAGCTCCTCCCTGCGACAGAGCGAATCAGGTAATTAGTGTTTCCATAAACTGTAATAATTGATGAGATGTCCTCAAAGTGCTCAGTGTACTTTAAGGTCTTGGGTCTAGTGTGCTTATTTATCAGGTTTCAGTTGTGTTAATACAGGTTGCTTAGAGTGTTCAAAGTGTTTTAGAATCATCATAGATGTATACGTTCTTCTTTGAACCTATACTTCTTAACACTGAAAAGATCATTGTTAGATGAACTGGACAAGTTTCTCGTTGCACAGTTTGCCACACATTCCCAGTGATTCTGGGTTTGACACTTTGATTTCCAACAGTGTCGTTAAAATGAAGCATATCTGATGTTATTCCCATCAAGACAGAAACAACCTGTTTCCAAGCATAGGTGATACAAACAAGTGTAAGGAATTTGTCCTTTAACAAACTCATTGTGTGAAGTAGATGTAGTATTAATATCTTAAAGAATTAATCTTGTAGAATTAATATCTTAAATGTTGCTGTAATTTATTACAATGTTCACTTCTCAGGGGTTACTGGGGCCGGCCTAGGTGGAAGCCTTAGGATGTTGTTCCACTCTTCTCTCTCGGCTTGCCACCTTTCAACCAACCCACAAAACCTTTAGAAATGGGATGCTAGCACCTTCTACAAAATGAGAGTCTCCAAAATGAAAGCAGAGAGCCCAGGGTAACCTAAGTTACTTAAGTACCTGTGATTTCATCTTTGAATGAGGTTGAGTGTCTTCAGTTATTTCACAGATTAAATTGCATTTAAAATTTTTATTCTTTGTCTTACTGTTTGTATTTCCAATATGATCCCTTATTTTGTGAGAATTTCACTACCAGTAATCTTTTGGCTTTTTAGGTAATAGGGTAGGATTTTTAATTTACATTTGTAGAATCTGAAATTTTTGAACCATTTTCCCCTTTCACTTGAATGGTTCCCATGTATTTAAGAACTTCAGAGTTTTTATTTTTAATGTGAATGGGTTTGTCCATGGTCTCTCAAAGAGGAATCCCATTTAACAGAGAAGCTTTTTATGGCTCTCCAGAGAAAATGAAAGGTAATTTTTTCAGCAGTCTCAACAGTTACAAATTATTATATACTCAGACTTCTGATAGGACTTTCAGCTTCTTTAACTTCAGCTTCTTCAACTCAGCTCCTTTTACCCATTATATGAGTGATTCCTCTAATTTTTGAGATTCATAATAATGAAACGATGAGAAAAGATATGAGTAGCTTTCTGGCAGTCATAATCTTTGGCCTTTCCTTCCTGCTCTTTATTGTATAGAATTTTCTGTCATTCTTGGTTTCAACTTTAAGATGGAGAAAGAAAAATTTACCTCTTCACCGGTATGGTTGGTTACTGGCTGGTTTGGTCTCTAGTTTTATTTGCTTTTATTAGTTAAGTTTTTATTTGAATTCCAGCTAACATACAGTTAACATACAAACATCAGGAAGGGAAAACTGTTGCAGAGAAGAGTAATACTAGTTTCAGGTGTACAATAAAGTATTTCCACAAGGTCTCTAGTTTTATATATTTTTAAAAATATTTATTTTGAGAGAAGGAGCATGCACATGTGCACGTGCAAGTGGAGGAGGGATAGAGAGAGAAACCCCAAGCAAGCACTGTGCTGTCAAGCACAGAGCCCGACGTGGGGCTCAAACTCCTGAACTGAACTGTGGGTTCAGGGTTGAAATCAAGAGTTGGATGCTTAACCTACTGAGTTACCCAGCTGCCCCAAGGTCTCTAGTTTTAAATATTTCTGAAGACTACAGTTTCTGTAGCTGTATCTGGAAATTTATTTTGCACTACAAGAAATATTTCTGGCCCCACAACAGTATTTGTGAACCGGCAAAAATAATAGGTCCGTTTCATGATTGCCAGAAATTAGTTTGTCACCTCACCCCTCTTAGCTTCTGTCCAAATTCCTCAATTTTCTTCACGTATTCTAGGTATACTAATGGACTCTCTCTACCTGTAACTGAAGCATTTATTTCTAGTGTTGAGGCATTTTTCCTACAGCAGTGTCATTGTTTTGTTGGCTTTATTAGATAAGGGTATATTGATAGGTGAAAAGTAAATAATAGATTTTTGTATACTTGGAGGTGCATTTAGCAGGTCAGTCTTTACCCTTCTCAACAAGATCAAGTCCAGTGCTAGAAGCTGGATGGTGAGGTGACACACTGTAGGAACACATCACAGGTACTTTCTGTGGGATGTCAAGAATGTGCTTCAAGTCTCCATGAAGAGAAGTCATGTAACTTTACATTATTATCAGCGTGTGAAAACGTGGCAGAATGTGGCTAAACTAATATAATAATAGTAATTGGTTAAATGTTTGTGGTCCAGTCTGGACCTTGGTCATCACTTAGCAGTATTTTTTCTGTGAGCAGGTATGTTCAGTCGAAAGTGAAGAGGAAACATTTCCCCCATCTTTTTACCACCCAAGCAGTGACAGCCACCCGTAACATCAAGAAGGGAACATTGTTGCAGAGAACATCTCTCCCTTCTGAGGCTTCAGGAAGAGCCTACTGAAGACCTAAGCTGTTCAGATTATAAAATGTCTGTCAAGTCCATTGTTTTTAAGTCAGGGAGTGCTAAGTATCTTTTCTTTTGTCTTGTACCTGTCTCACAAACATATTTATCTCATACTTTGAATAGTTTGAAATATTTTTTTTTAATTTTTTTTTAATGTTTATTTATTTTTGAGACAGAGAGAGAGCATGAGCAGGGAAGGGGCAGAGAGAAAGGGAGACACAGAATGTGAAGCAGGCTCCAGGCTCTGAGCTGTCAGCCCAGAGCCCGACGTGGGGCTTGAACTCACGAACTGTGAGATCATGACCTGAGCCGAAGTCGGACGCTTAACCCACGGAGCCACCCAGGCGCCCCAATATTTTTTTTTTTATGGAACCATTTCATAGAATGGTGGTTTGCCTGAAGTAGGAATGGAATCACAGTTTTATTTATAGAAGAATTCTGAAAGTAAAGCTTTAGCTTGGTCAGTGTATAACTATAAACAAAGCCCAGAGATTGTCTAGTCTTTTCTGTTGGCCAGTAACTTCATTATATTTTCAATGTAATTTTTTTGGAAACAAAATGGCTAAGTGGATGGGTTTGACTTTTTTTCCTCCTTTCTGTTTCTGCTGTTTGCCTTCAGGAAGGGTGTATAATCATGTTTCATTGGCCAAAGCATGGAATCATTTTGAAGACAAGATCCCAACACAGTGAAGAGAAAGGAAGATAAACCCATGAATGTGTTGGGGCTTATGAAAATTCCAGGACTGCATCCTGATAATTGGTTAATAATAATAATAATGACTTTCAAAAATACCTAAAAATAAAAAGTACTGATATGTTTGTATATTTTGGTCTTTCAAGGCAAGCAGAGTGCTGGTGGCATCCCGTAATTTTGCAAATGATGCTACATTTGAAATTAAGGTAAGAGGTGTTTTGCTTTGTGTTAATATTTCCACAGGTATACTTTGTTACAGAGTTTTACCTTTGAAATCGAACATTTTGATATTCATGCTCTTTTACTATTTTCTTCCAAATGTTCTAGAGTCAGAGGTTCAGAGAAGTTTAGCAAAAGTTAGAATTCACTTTTCTTGCTCAGCAGCTTGCTGGTGTTTTGGGGAGGGGGGAGGGGGGAGACCTAAAAAAATTGGAGACTTAATCCAAAATTTAGAATGTTGTTTCAGTAAAATATTTCAATAGGAATAGAGTGCTTCTTTAAAAGTTTGTCTTTCAACCTGTAACTCCTTTGACTTCGAGGGGTTCTCAGTGAAAGTCGTCTTAGAAATATTTCTTTTCTACTCCATCCCATTGCGCAATGAACTTGATGATTTAAGGAGTCAGAAGCAATATGTAGCATTTCCAATGTGCTCCTCTGCAGCTTTTTGAATTAAATATTGTTGCGATATTAGATCTTAGAATGGGTTGGCAGTGTTTATGTTGTAGTAACTGGAAGTTAACTGTCTGATTCCATTTCAGAAATGTGATCTTCACCGACTGGAAGAGGGCCCTCCTGTCACCACGGTACTCACCAGGGAGGATGGGCTCAAATACTATAGGATGATGCAGACTGTTCGCCGAATGGAATTAAAGGCAGATCAGCTGTATAAACAGAAAATTATTCGTGGTTTTTGTCACTTGTGTGATGGTCAGGTAAGTGGTGGTTTTGTAATAAAACCATGTTAGATTTAGGAATTTAAGTATGGTTGTTTTGTGGTTTTTTAATTAGAGAGCATGGGGTAGGGGCAGAGAGAGAGAGAGAATCCCAAGCAGACTCCACATTCAGCACAGAGCCCATTGCTGGGCTCGGTCCCATGACCCTGGGATCAAGACCTGAGCCTAAATCAAGAGATGCTCAACCAACTGAGCCACCCAGGTGCCTCAGTATGGTTTGTATTTACTGGTTTTTACCTTGCCTTTTGCATCAGAAGGACTCGAGACTGGCTTGTCAGAGTAAAGATGAGAATGCCAAGACCTGCTATGAAGCTTACACTGGAGAATTTTTTCACATGCCCCTGTGCCTTACATGGCACTGTGATCACCTGTACTGGATATACTTTTGGGGGGAAGGGTTTTCATTTTGATTTTTGTTTTGTGGATTTAGGCCAAGGGTTACAAATTCAAATGCCTGTGGGGACTAGCTAGGTGCAATAAAGGAGTGAAGAAGGCCAGCTGTACAAAACTAGAGAACGGTGACTAGGACTGGTAGTGACCTTGAGCAGGCAGCCCCCCTGCCCACCAGGGGCATCATAACTTGGTTCTAGCCGGTTGATGCCATGTGGACATAGGAGATTAGTGCTTCCTGTTGTTTGTTTCTTCTAGAGAAGACAGAAGTCTGGATTTTCACATGAAATTCCCCCAATATTAATGTTGATGTCTAATTCGGGATTTTTTCCATATCACTGTATGGGCTTGAAACTGTACATCTGTGGATTGCCAGTTTGCAGCTTCTGGCTTGTGCTTTACCCTCTACTCTGTTTGTGATGAAAAATAGAGCTCTTTTTGTGGTTATTAAAGAGTTCTGCTAGGCCAAATGTTTCCTAATATTCTAGGGATTCTTTTATCTAGAAATGTGAATTGTATTGACTCATTGCTGCTGCTTCTTTTAATGCAGGAA
Organism: Prionailurus bengalensis; assembly: GCF_016509475.1. Taxonomy (NCBI): domain Eukaryota; kingdom Metazoa; phylum Chordata; class Mammalia; order Carnivora; family Felidae; genus Prionailurus; species Prionailurus bengalensis. The sequence continues at coordinate 15,631,770 of NC_057361.1, forward strand.
GCTTGTTGTGTGGGCCTGGAGGCCGGCATAAATCCCACAGACCATCTTATCACAGCCTATCGGGCTCATGGCTTCACCTTTACTCGTGGACTTTCTGTCCGAGAAATTCTTGCAGAGCTTACAGGTTTGCTGTTGATTTTCAAAAAAGAAAAATTACTGAAATAACTTTGCAGATCTCTCATGTTAAGATGCTATTACAATTTAATATTAAAACCTTTTTGAGTTAAAAAAAAAAAAAAGAAAGCCTCTCCTTTTGGTGCTCTGGTACCTCTCTTGTGCTTTTGAGTAAACTGACCGTTTTTGAGGTCATCTGGTCCTTCAGGTAGAAGTTTAAAAATGTTAGCTCCGTAAAATCAGAATACTGTTGATCACTCAAGCATGCCAGTAGAAATCTAACAGTCATAGAAAGTAAATGGGGTAGGAGCATTTCATTGTATGCAATTTAAATTCTAGGAATCTTTTTCATGTCCCCTTTGACTTTTGAACTGTTCATTGTACCAGTGTAGGGGAAATCAGAAGATGTTTATAACTGGAAAAAAAGTCCAGGGTATCATGATAACGTCTAAAGGATAAAGGTCAAGGACATGAGACTGGATTGGTGTTCATGAAAGGATGTAGTGGAACATGTATTTGCATAGAGGGATGGGTGCTTATACAGTTGAATTAGCCTGTGAGTCCCCATGGTTGACCCTCTCAGTAAATACTTGGCGTGCGATTTTCTTTTGTATATTTGGTTTTTGATGTGTATATGCTGCCATTTCTAGGACGAAGAGGAGGTTGCGCTAAAGGGAAAGGCGGATCGATGCATATGTATGCCAAAAACTTCTACGGGGGCAACGGCATCGTCGGAGCTCAGGTGACCCGAGATGAGGATGAGGATTGCATGCTTGCCTTGATTTGGCCTTAGACCATGTCTTAAAGATCTTCACACCCCAGAGAATGTTCCTCTTGAAGTATTTTAGGACTGTGGGGGCTTGGTGTACTTTTTTTTTTAATTTTTATGTTTTTAGGTTATATTTTATATTTGAGAGAGAGAGAGAGAGACAGAATCTGAAGGCGGCTCCAGGCTCTGAGCTGTCAGCACAGAGTCTCAAACCCACGAGCAGTGAGTTCATGACCTGAGCCGAAGTCGGATGCTTAGCCGACTGAGCTACCCAGGCGCCCCAGGGAGCGTGGTGTTTTTTAAAAGACCTGTTGCTTCATAGCCTACCATTTGATCAGTTAATAAACAGGTTTGGACAATGATTTAAAATTCTTCCTTTTAGGTATTTGTCAGGTTTTATAAGGAAGCAAGAGTCTGTAGTAACAGCTGTACCTTCACCTTTTCCATTTAAGTACATTGATTGCTTTGTCACATCCACTTTGGCCTACCTCTCCCTGCTGTAGACTGCTGATGCTAGTGTCTGACAAGGAAAGGCAGGTGATCAGGATCTTAGGGGCCTAGTTAGAAATAAATCCAGCTTTCTTGCTTATGTAGTCCTCTTCGTTCTCATCAGTTAGTGAATAGTGAAGAAGTAACAGTGTAAAAATGTAACTAGATTGTTTGGTTTCTTTTCTAATGAAATTCTATTATATGTTAAAAAAAATTAGGTTTCATGTTTTGGCTCTTTAGTAGTGGAATCTTTGCAGAAATGTTGTTTCATGGTTAAAAGAGAATGAGAATTATTCATGCTGTTTTACCAGTTTGTAATTATGGGGGTGGAGTAGTTAGAGATAGCAGTGGAAGAGGGAGTTTGCAGTGACACTGTAATTTTTATCTTAAATTCTGGCCAGGAGTTAAAATGCGGAGCATTAATATCCCTCCTCATGGAGGGAAGTTGGCTAACATACAGTCTATACAGTGTCCTCTTGGTTTTGGGGGTAGATTCCCTTGATTCATTGCTTATATAGAACACCCAGTGCTCATCCCAACCAGTGCCCTCTTCAATGCCCATCACCCATTTTCCCCCACCCCCCCCATCAACCTTATGGTTTGCCTCCCTCCCTTTCTGTTTGTAACTATTTTTTCCCCTTCCCCTCCCCCATGGTCTTCTGTTAAGTTTCTCAAGTTCCACATATGAGTGAAAACATATGGTATCTGTTTTTCTCTGACTTACTTAGTGTAATACCCTCTAGTTCCATCCACATTGCTGCAAATGGCAGGATTTGCTTCTTTCTCATTGCCAAGTAGTATTCCATTGTATATATAAACCTCAGTGGTTCTTTTCTTGGTTGTCCTTAATATTAGGTGCCCCTGGGAGCAGGGATTGCTCTGGCCTGTAAGTATAACGGAAAGGATGAGGTCTGTTTGACTTTATATGGCGATGGTGCTGCTAACCAAGTGAGTATATGCCTCTTAAGTTTTTAATAACCATTGCAGTTTTATTCCTAAAGCGTTGAACGTTCATAGTTCATTTATAGAGAAAGAATATATTGCTTATTAGTTGAAGTAGCCATTCGTGGAAAGCTAAAACTTGGTTTTATGGCCAGATTAAAGGTTTACTTCATGGCCTGTTCACCAAGCGCTTTGTACGGGCACACCCATGAGGGAACTCTCCTTTGCCTCTACCTCAGTGCTTCACAAACGCTCGGCGGCTGAAAGACCTTTTCACATTTTACCCCGTTGCAAACCAATTCTTCAATCAGTACCGTAACGTACAGACTCATTCTCTTGGATGCCCTGGCATCGTCAGACTCCTCTCACGGTCTGTGAGCCGCGACTCTTTCTGTACTTCTGTCATGGCCCGAGTCATCACCAGCCCGTGCACGATACTCTGAGGCACTGCTCTGGATGCTGATTCTCAGGCACTGGTTCACTCTGGTTATCCATCGGGTCTCCTAGCATTTACAATAAAGCATAAAACCAGGTAGCCACAGAGCCAGTGTGTTTCGTACTACTGCCTTGACCCCACTTAACAAGTGGTGGTATTTGGTTTGTGCCTTCCTTGGGTTGCAAAAGGAGATGTTTGCTGCTGCTTGTCCCTAACACACACTCGTTGGTTTCAAAAGCTGGTTTGTGGAAGGTGAGGCATTTCGTGTTTTGTGAAAACTTCTGTGTCAGAGGGCAGCTGCGGGGGACGATGAAGAAGTCTAGAGAAAAATGGCAAAATGAAACCATTTGAACTTCTTCTACATACTTCCAGGGTCAGATATTCGAAGCTTACAATATGGCAGCTTTGTGGAAATTGCCATGTATTTTCATCTGTGAAAATAACCGCTATGGAATGGGAACATCTGTTGAGAGAGCAGCGGCCAGCACGGATTACTACAAGAGAGGTGACTTCATTCCTGGGCTGAGGGTAAGGACATCTGGTGTGAAGCCAGGGCTACCCCCTTGATGCCTCTGTGCGTGACCTTGACAATCTCACACACGTTGAAGAGTTCTCGGTTTTTAGTGCACAAATAGGTCCTGTAAAAATTAAATGGTTTTAGGTTGATTTATGTTCTGCCCCTTTCCTGTGTATCAACAGGTAGATGGAATGGATATCCTGTGTGTCCGGGAGGCGACGAGGTTTGCAGCCGCCTACTGTAGATCTGGAAAGGTAAGGCTTTCTCTTAGGCCTGTGGGCTAGAGATTTCTATTGATGTTTGTCTTAAAGTTAAAAGAGTGCCTCCCGTGTGTCTATCGTAGCTCTTCAGGGGTAGCTGGTAGTTGAGGTTATGTATAAAGGAGAAGCAGAGTCAAGTGAATCGGGGCCCTTTGTAAATAGTATGGTCTTGGTAGCTCACCTTTTGGGAAACGAAAGATCCCACGTTGCCTCCATTTAGGGCAAATCTTTTGAGTGCTTCCTCAGCATTTTGCCTTGTGGTTTGCCTCCAATCTCTACCTACCCACCCCCTCCATAAGCCCCTCGAATGAACACTGGAGACCCTCACAATGCTCAGCCCAGAACTTTGCTTGGATAACAGGTATTCAGTGTAAGCTTGTCTTCTCTAAGTTAAATATTATGGTTCAAGTGTGTAATCCTAGTCTTCCTGTTCCAGTTGAGAATCTCGACCTTTCAGGGAGAGCAGTAGAGGAAGAGGGCAACAGTGAGGTTGGCGAAGGTGCCATCAGAGCTGGTGGAAAGAACGATGTTCTCCCTAAGTTGGTGTTGCACAGCCCAGAAAGCATGTCCTTAGGGTTGACCTTTCAGTGACCTCCCCTGTGTGGTAAGATTCGGACAGCAGTGATGCTAGTGGGGCAGGGGGTGGAGCAGAGGGGGAAATGTAGAGTATGACTGAGGTGGCAGTGAGCTCAGCGGTCTGTATTCAGACTCCCAAGACTAGAAGAGGTCCAGGCTTGGGAGGTGCGTATCATTCCCCTCTTCCCCAGTTCCTGAAAGAATATGTGGGGTACAAACATATGTAGAAACGTTATCACCGGTTTGTGGTATGTGTTGACTTTCCCAGCCTGATCTTGGAACTAGAGGAATCTAGAAACCCCCTTAGCCCAACCCACTGCGCTTCTCAGTAGCTCCTGGATGACACAGAACAGAAAGAATAGGTGACAGTTCCTGAGGAATTGACGTAGGTCGGGTGATGCAGTAAATACTTCTCATGTGTTCATCGGCACAACTCTTGAGTCCGGTCCCTCATCTGTGAGACCGGAACCTAAGGCGCAGAGCAGTCAAGGGTACATAGCTGCTGTACGCCACAGCCCAGATCGGACCCCAGACACTTGAACTACTGCACCCAAACTGCCCGGGGATCCTAGATTCACCCTCTCCCCCTCAGTGTTCAACCTCGTCTTCTGGAAGGGGGCTGGCGTAGCAGGAGGAAGGTGTCCTAGGGGTGGTCAGGCTGGCCGGCAGAGTCGCAGGATTAAACAGCAGATGTTGTCCATGACTGCCGTCTTTGTCACACACTCGCCAGATCCCTTGTGCAGCAGGATTGGTCGCCAGCCCCTCTGAAACACTGCGTGAAATGGGGGGAGGAGATTCACCTACCCAGCCTAGCTTTAGTTCTTCTGCCTTCTGTACTTTCCAGCACATACAGGTTTGCTTTTAGTCTTATTCTGTGAGATCTTATGTTCGTGTTTTTCTCTAGCTTTCTAAAAGGATCCAAATGTTTGTAGATCATGTCCTCTGTGACTGAGGGGGAAAACTAGAGGAGATAAACTGACACCCTCCCCCTTGGTGTCATAACTGCTAATAGGTTTTTCTTCATTAAATCTCAGCTGTTTCATAGGATTATTATATATCAAAGACCATGCTAATAAAATGATTAAGATCAGTGGGCTCTATAACATGTTAAATGCCTTTTGGATTCCAGTAAGTTCCTGTTAAGAATGAGGAGGATGGCACCTGGGTGGCTCAGTCAGTTAAGCATCCGGCTTTGGCTCAGGTCACGGTCTCATGGTTCATGGGTTTGAGTCCCGCATCGGGCTCTGCACTGACAGCTCAGAGCCTGCTTCACATCGTGTCTTTGCCGCTTCCCCGCTTGTGTTCCCTCTCTCAACAAACATTAAAAAAAAAAAAATGAGAAGGATGAAACGGAATACACAGGTAATAGAAATGAGAACAGCTACGTCAGGTAATAGGAATTCTTGACGACTCAGCCAATTTACAGATTGACGAGAAGATCTTTGATTCTGAAAGGATATGCTGTGCCCATCATCTCAATCTCTACTGGGTTCTGTTTTAGGGGCCCATACTGATGGAGCTACAGACTTACCGCTACCACGGACATAGCATGAGTGACCCTGGTGTCAGGTACGGTCATGGGAAATCTGAGTGTGGTGTCCCAAGTGGCTGGGCTTTGTGTGTGGCTACTCACATGAAAAAGCAAACATTTCTGCCTTTGCTTTGGAAGCCAGACACCAGTGGGCTTCATGCAGTGAATTAGTTGACATCAAGTAAAGTAGTTATAGGAGTCTTTGCCTGGAAGCATTCTGAAAATGCCTATAATACACAGCATGCACTATGCTCTTGTTAGCAAGAGCAGCAATAAAAAAAATTGCAGAGGGGGACGCCGGGCTGGCTCAGTTGGTAGAGCATGCGACTTTGTGTCTCCATTGGGAGCTCGGGCCCCACTTTGGGGGTAGAGGTTACTTTAACAAAAACTGCAGAGAGAAATCATTGCATAAAACAGGTCGACGGTATGGAGAGTTTATGTATTTAGGGGCATGTAGCTTTTGTAGGCACTACCCCCATGAAGACTCGGAATTTGAAAAGCTGGCTGGTGTGGAGTGAGGCCACCTGGCACGTGGGGTATTCAACATGTTGAAATCTATCAGTGAGAGGTAGGTTATGGTAGGAAGATAGTTTTACTTGTCGATTTAGTAATTCTGGCATGTAATGCTGCCATCCCAGTGTGTGACACAGTTAAAAGAAGTAGAGTTAGAGTAAGCCCTGACAAGCCTTGGAGTAGATTGGAGTTCTAAGGGAAAACGTTACAAAGAGCAAGTGGGAAAAATGTCCTTGGTGTTTGCCAAAAACGGTAGAGCCCTTCCTTGTGGGGTTATATGTGACTTAGGACAAGGAAGTACAGTTGACCCTTGAACAATACAGGTTTGAACCGCGTGGGTCCATTTCTTACAGAACGGTATTTTTTTCTCTGATTTTAACACTTTCTTCTAGTTTACATTAAGAATATAATACACATGTACAAAATGTGTTTTTGGGGGGAGTCAAAATTTGCAGATTTTCTACGGGGCGTATGGGGAGTTAGTGCTTCTGACCCCCCACGTTGTTCAGGGGTCAGCTGTATCATAGAAGAGGGATTGGAAAACCTGCTGTCCGTGGGTTTGCTGGCCACGCTTCTCTGGGGTATTCACGTTTGCTTCCTGCTTGGCATTCTGCCTCACAGTCTGTAGTTCTCACCACCCACATCAAATGTAGAAGCTCAGAAGGGTGGGACGGTGGGCACATAAAGAGGCTCTACCCTGTCCTTCCTACCCTTCATCTAGAGCCAAGAAGCAAATAAAGGCTTGGGCCCTGTTGTCAGACTGCCCGAGAAGCCGGGGGAAGTGCCAGGGTAGAGTTTCCTATCAAAGACACTAAGCAGCTCTTACAGAATTGTTAGAGGTGGGGTTCTTGTATTTTGAAAGTAGAATTGCACTGTTCCCACAGTGACAGAGGTATTGCTGTGCTCCCGGTCAGGAACATCTGTATTTCACAGAACGGTCTTTGCTGTACCGGAAATGTTCTTACCTATTCGTTTGCCTCCCTGTAGTTACCGTACACGAGAGGAGATTCAGGAAGTAAGAAGTAAGAGTGACCCTATTATGCTTCTCAAGGATAGAATGGTGAACAGCAACCTGGCCAGTGTTGAAGAATTAAAGGTAGGCTCTCTGCTCTCCTTTCTGGGCAACGCGTTTTTCTGTACACAGAAAGCTGCCGCTCCTGGGGGAACTGCCTCCGTAAATGGGAAGGTTTCACAGCACACGAATCAGTCGTATTTGCAAAAGCTTTAACCCTCCCGGTAGCACCACTCTTTTTTCCCTAAAAATAGACTTTGGATGTTAAATTCATAAATGTTCCAAAATTTAAAAAAACAATCATCGCCTTCAAAAATAGCAACTATTAGCACTTGTATACTAGCAACAGGTTCCAGGTAGAGCTAGTTGGTACCTAAGCTGCTGTGTGTTCAAAAACCTCCCGAACTATAATCTGATTTTTAGGAAATTGATGTTGAAGTGAGGAAAGAGATTGAGGATGCTGCCCAGTTTGCCACCGCTGATCCTGAACCGCCTCTGGAAGAACTAGGCTATCACATTTACAGCAGCGACCCACCTTTTGAAGTTCGGGGTGCAAATCAGTGGATCAAGTTTAAGTCCATCAGTTAAAGGGAAACTGCACATCACGGATGGTGATACTTTCAACTGTAAGGGACTCTGTGTTCTCCACTTTTAACATTAAGCAAGAAAAACCCATAAAAAGAAAGGATGTAGGCTAAGATAGTAATTGCATGTGTTTTGTATAGTGTTGCGTTGAAAGACGTTATTGCACACCTAAGTATTTAGTGTGAAAGTTACAAAGGGTATTTTAGACTTAAAATTATTTCCTTAAAATAGTTCTATTTCTTTTAATAATTGAAAAGTATTTGCTAAATCGTATACATTAAGTGAAAAATGGCCATTTCTACCTGTCCAACCCTGCCATCAGTCGAGGGGAGTAGGATCATTCCCTGGACCCTTGTAGTGGCACGTGTCCATCACCAGTGTGCGTGTGGAGGCTGAAGCCGATTCACACTGACCACTGCTCAATAAAACGCAATATTTATTATATCCAGGCAGGGTATAGAAGGACAATTCCATTTTTAAATAAGACCTCTTCATTTATATATTAAATACAAAACATAGTTTTCTATGTACATTCAGTATCAGACAGAAGGCATATTCTTAACATTTTAATCTTGTAAGTACCCCATGGTCTAGAACAGTGATGCCAGCCTGCTTTCCAGTAAGTGCTATAGGGTGTACGGAATTTTCATCCGTTTTTAAGAACGCCATACTATTCTGGGATGTCAAAATTAAGGTTCAGTCACTGTTCTCACAATGCTAAGGTTCCACTCACCTTTAAAACATGTTGATAAGTAACAACACGTTTAAAAAACCCATCCCGTTTCTGTAAGTCTTTAAAACTTCAAGGTCTTAAATAGTGGTGGTTTCCTTGTGTAAACTCGGTGAAATTCATGTCACGTTAACAGAAGTTTAAACAAAGATGACAGCTCTTGGCTCCCTCTATTCCCTGGCTTAGCCGACAGTTTCAGCCTCATCTTGGGAGGCCAGGGACCCCTGAGCCTTTCTTCTGTACTGGGAGACTGCTGTCCAGAGCCTGCAGAGGAGACCACCACTAGGAAACAATCCAGAGTCTTTTTTAGAGTGGTAAGAAAAGAACTTCAAAACCCCACCAAATACCTGGGTAGCTCTTATGTCAAAAGCTATGTTAAGTAATTCTAGACTTGTCTAGATTTGCCAAAATGCAGTTCCTAACTTGAAGATACGTCCTCTTGTAGTTGTGCCCAGTAGGAAGGGGACGTGACCTGCGAGGTATGTGCAGGAATCCCAGGTTGCTAGAGAATAAAAAGGGTTGGATGGCGCATGGATGGCAGAAGATGGGAGGGGGAGAGCTTTTGTGTTTCCCCTCCCTCTTTCTGACTCATACGCAACCTGATCCTAGGAAACCTCCCCAGTTGGGGGCTGAGATTGTGGCTTAGAAAACACACTACCTAGATAGGAAATTAATTTCAATGAAGGGGGAAAGTTACCAGCCCTTTGTTTTCTACTGCTTTATTTAAAAGCATAAGCACAGGGAAAAAAAGTCATTTTCTGTTAGTGTTTTGAAGCCATTCTTACCGTAGTCTAAGGTGTCTTAGATCTTCCTTAGTGATATCATTTAGAATATCAGAAAGTGTATAGCCCTCTTCAACAATCTGAAACAGACATCAAATACATAAGAGCTAAGCTGCTATTATTATTTGTTATTATTACAGCATAGGAATGTTTTTTTGTTACAAATTTACCTTTTCTATTGTACTCGCATCTGCTCCTTTCTCTTGTAACCAGTCTACAAGCTCTTTATCTGTTTTCTGCCCATGAGACCCGGGTGGGGATGCTGGGTTCTCTGGAGTATCTGCAACGATGAGACATTTGTTTTGTTGTATAGTAAGTTGGATGAAATAAACTATTCCAGAACGTAAATGTGACTTGAAAGCAAATTAATTCATTAAACCTGTCTTAGCAGCTCTAGTCCACAGTGCACACAACATCACACAGTTCTTGGCTTCACTTTCCAGAGATTAAAGGAACCACAGGTAAGGGTGATTTTCCTTCTTTGGAATTTGATATGCTATAGGTCTACCACTTTAAATGCTTATTCTAGTCTTTAAAATGCCTTTTGTAAGGAATCCCATCCTTATCTGCACTGGAAATCAAATGAGGAAACAATTCAGTATTGAGATTTTTGTACCAGAGCCTATCCATTCTACATTCCAAGAGGCAGCTGTAGCCCTTTTGTAGGCACACAATGAATTCAGAAGGTAGGTAGTAAATCGCCCTGTTTAGGTATGCGGTAAGACATTTTCATCACCCCAAAAAGTTGTTGTGGCCTTGAATAATCCGTCCCCTCCCTGCCCCCATTCTGATTGGTTTTCTGTCCCTGTAGTTTTGCCTTTAACAGAGTACTGCATATATAAATATTCCATACTTAGGAAGTCCTAGTGTGTAGCCTTTGAATCTGCCTTCACTTAGCATAATGCATTTCATCTGTGCAATTCATCTGTGTTTTTGAATGTACCGGCAGTTCCTTTTTATCGTTGATTAGTATTCCAGAATCTACTGGAGTGCTTGCTGGTTTCATAGAGAATAACTGCAGCAGTGTCAAGGCTGACTAGACCGTTAGGCAGATTTTCAGTGGTCTCGCTCCCCCAAGTCAGAGCAAGTGGAAAATTACTCACCATTAGATTTGAACTGTAACTGAAGATGATATAATTCTTGAGTTTTCTGCTCTAGGGTTTGCCGTAGAAGATTCTGGTACTCTCTCTCTTTCTGAACTAGGTGTTCCAAAAGTCTGGTTAAACAAACAAGCCATTATCCAGAGAGAGCCTAACATCATTCAGTTCAATTCACAAACATTTGTTGAACCTTACAGGTTGAAAGAAAATGACACAGTCCCAACAATCTGGTTGCAGCCTGTACCTGGGCACCTACCTTGTGTTTCCTCCCTTTGGCAAAAAAAAGACCAGCACTCAGGGCATGGGTCTATTTTGTCTCAAAACCTATCAGGAACCAGAAAGATAACCTGAGGGTGATCGGTAAACTCAGCCAGGAAGGATCTGATAATTACAACTTGTCTCCCTGCGTCAGATCAAGTTGCTGAAACTAGTTCTCAGGCTCTTTCTCCCCTGGGGAGGAGGCCAAGGAGCTAGAAGCCCTGCTGCTTCTTTTTTTAATATTTATTTCTGAGAGCGAGAGAGCACATGCAAGCAGGGGAGGGGCAGAGAGAGGGGGATAGAGGATCCAAAGCAGGCTCTGCACCGAAAGCAGCGAGCCCGATGTGGGGCTCGAACTCACAAACTGTGAGATCACGACCTGAGCCGAAGTTGGATACTCAACCGACTGAGCCACCCCGGGTGCCCCTGCTTCTGATGGACAGTGGTGGGAGGGAGCCGGCAAAAAGGCCCCCTCAAGCGGGAGGAATACAGCTCCAGACGTCTGTGGGACCAGTGACTGCTAAATGCTTCACAGGGGCTGGCCTCCCACTCAGGACAGACCAGGTGCCTCCAGGCCACGCCACTCTGGGTGGGAGGTGCCATCCTCGTGCTCTACCTGACAGCAGCTAAGGCATCTCCATGCCGTAGGGACAGGCGTGCTACCGAGGGAGGGCGTGCTTGTCTGCCATCTGTAGTCAGCTGCTGTCATTACTAATTCTACTGAAACTGCAAAGTAACAGAAGGACTATCAGCAGTGTAGATGAAGAGCCACTGAGCCCATATGTAACAGTTTAAGAATTTAGTAATTATAAACCTTACCAGAAAATTTTTTATTAATTTTTTTTTACATTTATTTTTGAGAGGGAGAGACAGAGGAAAAGTGGGGGAGGGGCAGAGAGAGGAGGAGACAGAATCAGAAGCAGGTTCCAGGCTCTGAGCTGTCAGCACAGAGCCTGGCGTGGGGCTCCAGCTCACAAGCCATGATCATCATCACCTGAGCTGAAGTCGGGCGCTCAACCAACCGAGCCACCCAGGCGCCCCACCAGAAAATATTTTAAAGTGGTGCTAATTATCACGAGCTTCCACAGGTGTCATATTTTAAAAGCTTTCACAATTTTGCTACCGCTACCTATTAACTACAACTCCAGGTCTCAGGGCACCTGGGTGCCTCGGTCAGTAAGGGTCCGACTCCTGATGTCTGCTCACGGTTCGTGGGAGCGAGCCCCACGTCAGGCTCTGTGCTGATGGCGTGGAGCCTGCTTGGGATTCTCTCTCCCCCTGCCCCTCCCCACTTGCACTCTTTCTCTCAAAATAAGCTTAAAAAAATGAAAACAAAAACCCTGTAGGTCTCTAAAAAGAAGTGATTAGATCTGCCTAAGGTCAAACTTCAGAGATCCCTGGAGTGTATACAATGTTTCTTCCAAAATATAGATAGCTGATACCATATCTCCCTGTCAATTATTAATTGGCATTAGTAGTGATCATATGGCAACAAGGCATCATCTGGAACCAGGACCAACTCATTTGCTCTGCCCGTGGGTTCTGTCCTTCATAGGTCTACTGATGTGATTACCCAGGGCAAATGGGACTCATTTTACTCATTTGACAAATATTTTCGAATATCTACTACGTGCCAGGAAGTGAACAAAACAGACCAGCTCTCTCGGGGGTACCTCACACCAATGCCAGGGTCCCCTGGCTGGGAAAGAAGGCCACGAATGCCTGCCGGCTAATTCTGACAAATCACACGGAAGAGATTCAAAGAGGGGAGGGTAAACTTCTGCAGGGTCAGGGTTATGGGACACCAACCCCTGGCTTGGCTACGTCCGTAGGGGCAGGCTGCAGCTGTCCACTGCTCTCTGCCGAACCCACACACCATGCCAGGGGGCTCACCTTGGTGAAGAGACAGAAAAAACTCCCCAGACGCCAGTGCCTTCGGCACGGCTGATTGCTCTGTGCCTGGTGGCAAGGCATCGCAGCTCTCTGATTCCTAACGTTAAAGAAGGGGAGGCTTTCTCCCCCAGTTGAAGCTGAGACCACCCCCCCTTGCCCACTTTGTTGGTGAAGATGCTTTTCCGAGACCCGGGTGAGACCCTCAGGCAAGCAGAGTGATAACCTTCCTGGCCCAGGTCACTGCCCCACCCCTGCCCACCTGTTGGTTTCTTGCCTGAGCTGGTCCAGCTGGAGGCTCAGGTGCCGGTGGTGGAGCTGCTGGGGCTGTGGCTCTGGGGCGCCCGCTGATGGGGGGCTGCTCCCTCGGTATGCCGCGTGCCCTTCACTCCCGGGCAGGTCTGCGGGGGGAGAGTCGTCCTCCACCTCATCTGGGTCCTTCTCCTCCCCTTCGGTCTCTGACGTGGGCTCGAAGTGGGCTCGGAGCTCTGTGAAATGACGGAAGGAGAAAGGACCGTGGTGACACAAGGCCAGGGCTCAGTGGAGCTTCTGTCCTTATGCCAGCGAATGGGAGTGTTCGGAGGCTGGCCCAGCGAGGCAGTGCTCCATCAAGGGACTGCTCACGTTATAAATAAATGGGGCGGAGACGTTACTCCATTCTCAGCAGTGAAAAGATGCTCACGGCCAGTTTATAGATGAGCAAACTGAGGCTGAATGACGTTAAGTTAGTTAGCCAAGGATGGCTTTACAGAGGTGCAACCAGGCTTCCAACCTGGCCTGGCCTGGGTGGTTCTACTACAGAAAAGGTGCCCGCTTGGAGTGGGGAGTGATGAAGTCTGGGGTTTAACGAGAACCAGGCAGGAGAGGACATGACAGGGAGGGAGCGAAGTCAAGAGAGGAAGCGGCAATGTCAACATGAGTGGCGCAGAGCCTCCCCCTCCGAGGATGAAGTCACTGCAGGAGAGAGAACTTGGGTATTAAGCGGCTCTGTGGCTTCACAAATGACAAATGAGAGGTACAAAAGCCAAAAACTGGGGCTCCTGGGTGGCTCGTTAAGCATGTGACTGTCCACTTCAGCTCAGGTCATGATCTTGGTTTCATGAGTTCAAGCCCCGCGGCGGGGTCTGTGCTGCCCGAGCAGAGCCTGCTTGGGATTCTCCCTGTCTCTGCCCCTCCCCCATTCACGCTGTTTGTCTCTAACTGAAGAAAGCAACTTAAAAAAAGCCAAAGATTTCTAGAGCTACCCCATGATGATTCTGACAGGAGACGGAGCCCGTAGTAAGCACCATCAAACCACCAGTAGGCATTCCTGAGTGAAGGCGGGGGGCACTGCGGGATCTCAGCCCTCAGGCGCAGGGCTCCCTCTCCGATGACAAGTTTTGGCTCTGTGCAGTCTCCTTGGTTATGGGTAGGGGACACAGAAGTATGGCTCCAGAAGTTGCTAGCGTTCGCTGAATTGCAGGGAAGTATACCGCCCAGATGGGAAGGAGAAAACCACTGCTGAGCGTGGAGCACACGTGTGACCTCGCCCGTGGCCTGAGCCCGCCCTGGACCACGAAGGCGGCACGCTTACCCGGGATGAGAATGCTGACCGCAGCCTGCACCGCTCGCCGGATGATGGTGTCCATCGCAAACATCCAGTGGGGCCTAATTAAATGGTTCCTCAAAACTTTATTCACCTATAAATCACAAAAATCCAGATTTCTGGTCTGCTGTACGTTCAAGAAATAGGAGTTCTTACGAATTCTAGTTTACTTCTACTCGGAGATAAAATGTTAACCGTGCTGCCCTGCATCTCTACCTGACATACGTTCCCTCCGGACTGGGTCTCCCTCCAAGCTGACCCTAAGTCATGCCGGGTCTTCGGGATGGGTGCAGTGATCGGATCTCCCGCACCGGGCTCGTTGTTGTTTACTCGGAGAGTATTTCTGGTGCACCTATGAAAACTCAGGCTCTTCGCTGGGGGCGTGGGACACAAAGCTGGACCAGACACGGTCTCACGCCTGGAGCAACTCACATCTGTCTGCACAGACACATAAGCTTAAACCCCATGCCTACTCAGCTGGCAGATGCCGCTTGTTCCCAAGTCCTACACTCCTGCTCTTAGTGGCCAGATACAATCCCCTCGTTCACCTGTACTTGCATATTCTGTGTTTAGAATGAACTGCTGAAACTAGGGATTCAGGTGTACACAGAAGAGATGGGGACTAGGGGAGAAGATGGTAACTGAACTCCAGGGTCCCGGCTGTGAGCCACGTCAGTGGGCTTCCTGCCTTCTAGCATGTTCTCTAGAGCCAGACGGAACACTTACAGCATCCTGAAATCCGAACAGTACCAGATGAATCTGATTGATGGACGAGCTGTCAAAGTCCAGGGCCATCTTTAGCTTTGATATCGTGGATGCCATCACTCTGTGCTCCGGGGAGCGGATGAAGTCCCTCAGGATCCCAATTATTTGCTTGATGTGGCCGGCTGAGAGATGCAAGTCTTCTGAACTCTGATCACCAACCCCCCCCCCCGCAAATAATTTTCACTGAGTAAGTCAGAGAGGGGGAAACTCAAGATGTATTCTGTGGGCTCCCCAGGTGAGAAAGGGTCTGTCTGGAATTCCCCCCAGATCTTTCATTAGGCAGCCCCCTCTCCTCACTGCCCACCCCCCCTCTAGGAATGGTTTTGCCATCCTGTTGTTGAACCCCTTCTAACTGATCCCCCTCTGCCGGCTCCTGGTAGAAGGTACAGTTCATAGCAGGGCAAGTGGCCTTGACCTTCCCGCTTCCAAAGTAAGTTAAAATGCAAACATTTTGGGGCGCCTGGGTGGCTCAGTCGGTTAAGCGTCCGACTTCGGCTCAGGTCATGATCTCGCGGTCCAGGAGTTCGAGCCCCGTGTCGGGCTCTGTGCTGACAGCTCAGAGCCTGGAGCCTGCTTCACATTCTGTGTCTCCCTTTCTCTCTGACCCTCCCCCATTCATGCTCTGTCTCTGTCTCAAAAATAAATAAAACATTAAAAAAAAGTTTAAAATGCAAACATTTTTATCCATAACCTTTCCCCCTAAAGTGGCCTTTTCCCAGCTTCTGAGGGCAACTCAATGTGTTCTGCAGCTGGGGGTTCAAAACGAAGGTTTAACGTGAGTGAAGGGCAAAAGCTGTGAGTCCCTAAGCTTCGTGCTGCATTTGGCTTGTTTTACGCCAGGGGGCAGCACCACGCCATGTCTCGGTTCACCGCAGTGTTCCGCAAATTCGGGCTTTGGTGGAGTCTTTTTTTTTTTTTTTGCTTTGTATTTTCTTTTGTCTTGTTGGAAGAGGGAAGGGCATTGGGAAATACTTATGGTGATTACCGTAACTTTGCAAACCGTCCAGGGCAGCAGGAGACTCGTCCCTGTTCCGGGACCTGGTGCCAGGCAGAGGGGGAGGCATGAGCAGCTCCCCCAACCCGGCCCTACCTGGACCACGCACTCCTGCAGGTTGGAAGCCACCTGGCTCTGCTCCTCCCAGAGGATTTTGTACAGCATGGCGCGGCACTCACTGTCTTTGCGCAGCAGGAAGAGGCCCGGGTCCCTGTCCTCCGGGGAGGAGGCTGCGCTCTCATCTGGAACACTGCTGCAGACAAACACATGCGACAATCCCTGCATGTCCTGGAACAAAGTCTCCAGGCTGGGATGCCACGGGGGAGGGGCTAAGAGGCGAGTAGGCAGTCCCCACCCTTAAGGTGAAACTGCAGGAGGCAGGCAGGTGGAAGAGAGATGCAGTGTTTTTTCTAACTCCCACAGCACCAGTTTTGAGAGAGGGAGAGAGAAGGGAAGAAAGGGAAAGAAAATGGGGATGGTGGGAGGAGGGGTGGAGGGGAAGAGAGAGGAGGGGAAGGAACAGGAAGATGGGGAAGTGACCGCAGTGAACACGTTGCCCGCCGCCTTCACCTGCACTGTTGGCCGCCCTACTAACCGTGCAGAAAGCTAAAGCCCCTGGCGGCCATCTGGTTTTCACCTGGGAGGGATTTGGCTCCTGGCCCACAGTGTAGGGAAGTGGGTGGGCCGTACCTATGCAGGGGGCTGAGCTGGTGCTTGGGTGCCCGGGCCTTCTCGAAGAACGCGTCCATCTGTGCATCAGAGTCCGGGGAGACAGAGCTGTGGTCACTGCTGCTGCTGCCCATGGGCTCCCCAGACGTGGGCAGGGCCAGGGTGGCACCCCGGGTACCCTCTGTGTGGGGGCAGACAGGGAGGGGGGAGGGTGAGCCTCAGCCCCTCAGGCCAGGTGACCCATGCAGGGACTGTTAGGTCTGTGCTGCTCTAACGGGGCGGTATAGTCAATCACCCGGGGTCCCTGAAATGTAGGTTCCATTTTAGCAGGTCTGAGGCCCAAGACCGCGTCTCTAACCAGCCTGCAGGAAACACTGACAGAAACACAACTCGTCACCCCCGAGCAAGATGCTGAGCATCTGTCCTGGCTTCTACTCCATTCACACCAGGAAAGAGAAAACCAACAGCTTTCTTTCCAGAGGCCACATTTATGTCATTGCCAGGTAGGGCTCGTTGCCCTAGAAGGGGCCACTTCGCTTCAGTGACCTGTAGGACAGCTACTGCACCCCTTAATCAAGGTCAGGAGCAGAAGAGGGGGAAAGGCCAGGCTCTGCACCAACCGAAGACCCAAAACCCAGGCAGGGCACCCCTGGCCTCCCTTCTCGGCACAATCTCAAATGAAAGACTTTAACAAGGGGGGGGGGTGTGTGCCGCTGTCACCTGTGGGGCTCCCTCTGTCCGTCAGGAAATCAAGGGACATTCACTGGCTGGGTGTGACCACTCTTACGCCCCCTGCACCAATCCCTGCCACTCTTCACAGGGACAGGCTCCGTGCGTGCGGCTCTGGAGAGCAGGCACTCTCGGTGACAGAGGTGCCCAGGCATCCACGGCGCCCCGGGCGGCACCCCCGCTGTCCAGGCAGACCTCACCTGCTGGCTTGAAAGCAATTCGGCTCTTCTTGCCCTTGTTCACCTGCCTTAAGAAACCCTCTTTGAGCAGCTTGGCAGCAGTGGCACGTTTGTGGGGGTCAGGCTCAAAACAGGATAAAATGAATGCTCTGGCGTCAGCTGAAAGGGCTCCTGGAATCTCAGGGTGGATCTTAAACATCCCCACCTGCATTTAAGGGAGAGGGGACCTATGTGACTCACGTGACTGTGAGGCCTCAGGCACATCCGGGTGCACGTGCCTTGAGTATAAAGCTCCTACCCCTGCCATCCTTTGAGGAGCTGGTGGGTTAGAACATCCTCGACGACTCGCCCGGCTGGCCTCTTGGGACTTTGCTTTGCCCAGTAGGTTGTTGGAAAAGTGAAATCAGAGGAGTTTCAGAGTGTAGGGCTTAAGAGGTCCTGGGGCTTCTGTTCTAGTCCTCAGTGGAGCCCTGAGGTCACACGCAGGGAGGCTCAGCAGTTTGGGGGTGGGGGTGCATGGAGTTACTAATCAAAGGGCATGAGGTTTCAGGTAAGAAAGATGAATACATTCTTGGGGCACCTGGCTGGCTCAGTCGGAAGAGCATGCAACTGCTGATGTCGGGTTTCTAAGTTCAGGCCCCACGTTTGGTGCAGAGATTACTTAAAAAATCAAAAAATCTTGGGGCACCTGGGTGGCTCAGTCAGTTGAGCATCCAACTCTTGGTTTGGGCTCAGGTCATGATCCCAGGGTCTTGGGATGGGCCCCCTGCTATCGGGCTCCATGATGAGCTTAGCATTCTCATTCTCTCTCTCCCCACCCCTGCCCCCTCACCCGATTGCACTCTCTCTCTCTCAAAAAAAAAAAAAAAAAAAAAAACACCTTTAAAAATAAAGTTTAAGGGGTGCCTGGGTGGCTCAGCTGGTTAAGCACCCGACTTCAGCTCAGGTCATGATCTCACGGTTCGTGGGTTTGAGCCCCACGTAGGGCTCTGTGCTAGCAGCTCGGAGCCTGGAGCCTGCTTCAGATTCTGTGTCTCCCTCTCTTTGCCCCTGCTCGTGCGACCTCTCTCTCTCAAAAATAAATATTAAAAAAATGTTTATAAAAATAAAGTTTAAAAACTTAAAAAAACCCCACAAAAACAAAAAAACAAACAAAACCAACATGAACGCATTCTAGGATTCTGCTGTACAACAACTGTACCTAGGGTCAACAATACCGCAGCAAGCACTTTAAGGTATGTTAAAGGTGTAGAGCTCCTGTTAACTGTTCTTACCACAATCAAATAAAAGTTTTTAAATCGAGTTTTAGATTTTGAGAACACTAAACACTGGATGGAATATCCCCCCAAAATGTGAAATGCAGGACACCTACAGTGGCACCCCTCACCTGAGGGGCAGGGGGGAAGGGCACTAAGGGGCCAGGGACCGAAATTCAGGGCAAGAACCCAAAGGAGAGAGGGGTGGCGTCCCCCACAAGACTGTCGGAAAGCAGAGAGCGAACGTGGGCGGCACCTTGGTGCCCTGTCGCTACGTTACTTCTAAAGGTGCTTTGCTGTTACTCAGAAGGCCCCTGTAGGAGTTCTCTTGGGCTGCCTTCACAGAGCGCCACAAACCGGGTGCCTGAAAACAATGCAGATTTATTCTCTCTCAGTCTGGGAGGCTGGGCGTCTGCAGTCAAGGTGCTGACGGGGCCACGCTCCCTCTGAAACCTAGAGAGAATCCGTCCTTGCCTCTTCCAGCTTCGGGCGGTTGCGGCAACGGTTGGCTTACAGACACATCGCCCTCACCTTGGCCTCGGCGTGCCGCCCTCCCTGTCTCTCCATATCATCACCTCTCTGGCCCCGATGTCTGTCTCTGCACCAGCGAGTATCTGTCCCGAGGCCTGCGACTGAAGCTGTAGGTAGGATCTTCGACAGCCGCACGGCTCCACCACGGACAGACGCCGCAGGGCGGGGAAGGTTACCGCTGTCCCCCGGCCCTCGCGTTCAGGGTCCTGTCAGGATTGTGGGGGCCAGAAGACACTCGGCGACTTGAGGTCCTGACGTTGGAGCCGCCTGACCGCTGCTCTGAGAACCTTCTGCAGGGGCCGGGCTGAGGGGAGCAGCCACGGCACCCACAGCGCAGAGCAGTCCGTCTGCTGAGCGGCCTGCACTCCGCTCGCTGAGAAACCTGCACTCGTTCCTTTTCGTTCTGCCAGAGGCTGAGCTGGAGTGTCCGGCGAAGATGCGGGCGGCAAGGCTGCAGGGCAGGCGGGCCGAGGGGCCGCCATGCCTGGCAGAGAAGCAAGGAAGCAAGGCCTCTGGAGCATGTTCTATCGGGTTGCTTCGACGCACTGTGACCTCACTGTCCATAAGCAGTGAACCCACTCTCCTCCTCCTTAGCCTTCAGGCAACCAAAAATGCTCCAGGGAGGCCACTGCTGCTAAGGGACTCTTAAGACCACAGCCTCTCTTCAACTTCTCCAAGTGTACTCAGAGCCAGAAGCCACAGACCTAACCTTAGACACAAGGGGCTATCCTGGCATCAGCTTCCCGCGGGATGGGAAGCATGTCCCTTCCCAAGGGAGCAGGCCTGGTGGTAAAATGCCCCCCATGGTGGCCAGTCGGTCTTATGTGGGCCTCAATACTTGGGGTGGCCTTCCTGTGAGCTCGGGGAGGGCTTTTAGAATGACAAAGTAAACACTGTCTGCTATCCGAAGCCCCACCTCTTCAAAACCAGTCAGAAACCTGCCCTCCAAAGATACAGGCCCATGTGGTATTTGAGCCTCACCTAGTGTAAGGGCAAATACAGATTCAAAATAAGAGGCTTCACAAAAATAAGACAAAACCAGGGAGGGGGACAAAGCATGAAAGACTCATAAATATGGAGAACAAACAGAGGGTTCCTGGAGGGGTTCTGGGAGGGGGGATGGGCTCAATGGGTAAGGGGCATTAAGGAATCTACCCCTGAAATCGCTGTTGCACTATATGCTTAGATGTAAATTAATAAAATAAATTAAATAAAAATAAAAAAAATAATGTTAGTTGTACAAGCAAAAGTTAGAAATAAACAACATGCAACATGATGTTTATGATGAGTTCCTCACAGTATGGGAAGAAGCAGGAGATAAAAATCACATGGATAATATTTTAACAACTATGATTTTTTTTTTAAAAATTTTTTCGTGTTTACTTATTTTTGAAAGAGAGAGCGAGTGTGGGAGGGACAGACAGAGAGGGAGACACAGAATCCGAAGCAGGCTCCAGGCTCTGAGCTGCCGGCACAGAGCCCGACGCGGGGCTCGAACTCACGGACCGTGAGATCATGACGTGAGCTGAAGTTGGACGCTTGATGGCTGAGCCACCCAGGTGCCCCAACAGCTATGATTTTTAAAACTAATAATAAGACTGGTAGAATACAAAAAAAAAAAAAAACCCACCAGAAAACAAAGAGCCTTCATCCTCCCTGTTGAAAATAAGGGAAGAGACCTCCCCTCCCCCTCTTTTCTTAGAGCATGTACTTTAGAAAACTTGTAACTGCAAGTTCTTGGTGTCTTTCAGACGCTATGTGAATCTTTTTAAAAGCTGAATAAGCCTCTTGCCAAGAATGCCTTTCTCAAGGACCTGAGGGCCAACTCCTGGAAATGTCAACATCAAGAAGGATCCATCTCTATCTCCCAGTTTCCGGTTGCGGGGGAGCCCTAACTTCAGTAGTGTCTTCCTCCAAAACTACCTCCTATCTTAAATATTGGAGAAGTTTATTTTTCCTTTAGGTAAAATCAATTAGCTGATGCAAATGGTCGTCCCAATTATCGAGTGACCCTTGGATGCGCTACTGTGACCAGTGGCACTATCCTGTCCACGCACGGGAGGACTAGTGATCGTTTCCTTTGAGACCACGGGTCAGAGGGTGGTAGTGCTTGGCTGGAGAAAAGGACAAGTTCTTTCTGTCCTTGCAACCACTTAGTGGACTGCCTGTGGCTTGCATAGCATTCTGATTTAATGCCTATTCAACAATAAAACTGTTTGCTTTCTCTTCTACCTTTGTGGAGAGATTTCTGGAGTGGCAGGAGATTTTCTTTTTACTTATTATTTCCCTGACACCAGCAACTTCAATCACCAAACATGTCTTACTTTGAACATTGCTGCCTGCGGCTCACCGAGCTCATCGAACGGAGGCCTGCTGGTGGCCATCTCAATGATGGTGCAGCCCAGGGACCAGATATCCGCCGGGGCGCCGTACCCGCGAGGTCCTTGATCGATGATCTCAGGTGCCATGTACTGCAGAGTGCCTATGGGGAAAAAAATAAAGATTGTGGGCACCAAGCTGCACAAAAATCTCAGCGGACCATTGGTAAACAAGCGTGTGGACTTCAACCCTCTCATTAATGACAGACGGAGCCTGCTCTCGTGCATAAATGATGCCGTTGTGTCCTTTCTCTGACCAGAGGCAGGCAATGCCCCTCCCTCTGATACTGGTCACACGGAGAGAAGACTGTTCAGCTCCGCGAAGGACAAATGGGCCCCAACCCCATCCAGTAAGTGCACAGAACGCAGGACACACAGTACCCCACCGACTTCAGGAGCTGCCTAGTGGAAGTGACAGATGATAGGACGACGGTGGGGGCGGGCTAATGGCAAAATGGAGTAAGTGCTAAAGCAGAGGGCTCCGAGAAAGCGGATGAAAAAGTGCTTGATTCTGCCTGCTTCAAGTCAGGGAAAGTTTTACCTGGATCAGTCTGGTTCTCCGAGGAGTAAATGCTAAGACAGCACTGGACACCAGAGAGATTTACTGGGGAGAAATACACGTGGGATAAAGGGGGAGGGAGCAGGATGGGCAGGGGGAACTGTCAAGCTCAGTGCCAATGTGACACCTGGGAGAGAGGGCAGGGAATGAAGAGGTGGGCAGAGTCTCAGACAGAAAAACAGCCCAGGGACGGCTTCGGCCAGGCCACTGGGGAGTCCCTGACCAAAAGCTGCCCCTTGCAGGAACATCACACTGGTCCAGCATGCCGCCGGCGTGCAGTCGTCGGCCAGGAGCAGGCAGGGTGACGGACGACCCCGCCACGAACACGGAGGCAGAGCCACAGAAGGCGGCACACGGGGCTGCCAGCGAGCTGGCCTCCCACCAGGCAGGTTGAGGAGGTGGACAGTGGGATGGGAGGACTCCCAGGCTGGGGGAAGAGCTTGAGCAAAGGTGCGAAGGTGTGCAGTACAGAGTGAGTTCGGGGAACCACCAGCGGAAGCTGACACAGAGTAGGGTATTAGGAGTTAAAAATTAAGGAGGCAGTGGCGAGGGCACAGCCCGAATGGCAAGCAGTACATAATGAAGGCTCTGGCTTCAGACTTTCTCCTGTGGGTCACGGGCCGCCAGAGGTTACCACAGGGAAGGTGGTGATCAGATACAGTGCTGGGAGGAGAAAGCACTGCAGAGATGGGGGCAGGGAGGTCAATCAGGGCTCTGGGAGTAAAATCATAGGTTCTTCTTGAAACTAAGGCTGAGGAAAGCAACAGCACCAGACACTATATGCTGGCAAAGTGGTTTCTAATAAAGAGCAAACTTGCATATGACACTGGCCAAGGTGTGAACAGAGAACACGGATGCCCAGAGAAATTCAAGTGCCTATCTCAAGATCACACAGCCAAAGCAAGTCTCCAGAGTCTTAATCAATGAAAACAAAGGGCTCATTGGTTTAAAAAAAAATTGGAGAAGCTCTGTACTACATCCTCCTCTTGAAGATCCAATGTCTTTTAGTATTTTTCCTCCCAATGAGCATCTGAAAGGCACCGACCCACAGAGTTTTGCAATAATGAAAATCTGTGCAGTTCGAAATGGTAGCCACTAGCCCCATATAACCACTGGGCCCTTAAAATATGGCTGGTGAGAAGGATGACATGAATTTTACTTTCTTTTAATTTTTAAAGATTCAAAGTAATTGCAGGCGTCCGGGTGGCTCAGTCGGTTAAGCGTCTGACTTCGGCTCAGGTCACGATCTCATGGCTCATGAATTCAAGCCCTGCATCGGGCTCTGTGCTGACAGCTCAGAGCCTGGAACCTGCTTTGGATCCTCTGTCTCCCTCTCTCTCTGCCCCTCCCCTGTTCACACAGTCTCTCTCCCTCTCTCAAAAATAAATAAATGTTTAAAAAAATTCAAACTAATTTAAAGTGAAACATAACTTGGGTTGGGTCTGTGAGCTCAACAGATCAGTAGGGCACGAACGATGGTTTTGGTTTCCAAAGCTGAAAGCCTGCTAGGGAAGTGTTCAGCTGCTGCAGGGTTGGGCAAGATACAGGCTCATAGCACTTGCTGCACCATTGGGAAATCCTAGAGCCCCAGGGAGGGAACTTCCAGTGACACAATCTCTCCTCCCAGGCTTGTGCTGCTGTGAATAATGAATGGAGAGGCTTTGACAGAGGATGTGCCTACTAACTAATCCACAATCTGTTAATCAAGGAAAGACTTGTGCTTTTTGTTAACTCAGCTGTTCTCTCTCAGCTCTGCTCCATGATGCTGGTTCTGGGACTCTGCAAACCCTATTTGTGCTTTGCCTGCAGCTTCCTGTTAGGCTCTGCCACTAGGGGGCGCGCGCGCGAGAGCGTGCTACCATGGGAGGAGGAGCTCAAACGGGCTTGCTCAGGCATACCTAGAGGAGGGAGGAAGGAGAGGTTGGTTACTTGCTCCCCCATGTCTGCCGCTGTCCCTCTGAGGGAGCTGCACTTTGGACCCTCAGCTGGTTCCAGTAGCAGTGCTTGGCTCCAGTTTCTAGCTCTTTTGTCCCCTCATAATTTCAGATCCGGCTTCCTCTTGCCCCACCACTAGTTGCCTGCTCCACTCCAGTAACACCCTTCCTTGTGCTCCCCGCAAGCCCTAGAAACAGAAGCTGCTTTCTGATAACTCAGTCCCAGTAAACCGTTTTTTCTACTAAATTCTCTCTGTAAAAATAACTGGGGCGATTTTGGTTTTCCTGCCTGAATCCCAACTAACACAATGAGTAAAAGTTAATTCTTAAAAGAACTTTTACAAAGTTCTGCAACGTAGAAAATAGCACTATACCAAACCGCAATGGTTTACTGACCCTCGTTAAACAACTGTGCACCAGAGTACAACTGTTTCATAATTGGAGGCTAAGCCCGCTTGATGCCAAATTTAGAGATTTTCTTTATAGGAAACATAGTAAACATCACTCTTTATAAATGTAGGGACTTAGCAAGGACATCCGTATTAGTTATTTATTGCTATGTAATAAATTAGCCCAGATGTTAGCACCTTAAAACAGGAATTAGGATGTCATGCGGTTTTTTTTTAATTTTTTTTTTCAACGTTTATTTATTTTTGGGACAGAGAGAGACAGAGCATGAACGGGGGAGGGGCAGAGAGAGAGGGAGACACAGAATTGGAAACAGGCTCCAGGCTCTGAGCCATCAGCCCAGAGCCTGACGCGGGGCTCGAACTCACGGACCGCGAGATCGTGACCTGGCTGAAGTCGGATGCTTAACCGACTGCGCCACCCAGGCACCCCTGTCATGCGGTTTCTAAGGGTCGGAATCCACGAACACCTGGGTTGGGTGGATCTGGCCCAGAGTCTCTAATTAGGCTGTAGCCAAGGTATCTGCTGGGCTACAGTCAAGGGAAACGCAGACTGGAGCTGAAACCCACTTCTAAGTTCAGGCAGGCTGTGGGACGAGGCTTCAGTTTCTCACCGAGTGGGATCCTCCAAAGGGCTGCTCAAAACTAGGGCTTCCCCGGGAGCCAGGGATCCACAGACAGCAAGCAAGAGGGATGCCACGCTGTCCTCTTCAACCTAGCCTCCAGGTCACACACTGCCACTCTGCCTTCATATGCTCATCAGAAGAGAGTCACTAATCAGGGTGCCCAGGTGGCTCGGCTGGTTAAGTGTCCAACTCTCGATTTCGGCTCAGTTCATAATCTCATGGTTCATGGGATTGAGCCCGATTGGGCTCCGTGCTGAAGGAGCCTGCTCGGGATTTTCTCTCGCCCCCTCTCTCTTTCTCTGTCCCTCCTCTGCTTGTGTACTCTCTCAAAATTAAAAACTTTAAAAAAAAGAGAGAAGTGAGTCACTAAGTCCAGCCCACATTCAAGGGGAGGGGATTACACGAGGCTGTGAAGGGCCAGGCGGCGGGGTCCGCTGGGGGCCATCTTGGAGGCTAATGGCCACAATGCCTGACTTCCCATCAGTATTCAACGACTTACAGAGCATCTCCACGTAGCACTGTCTCTGTGACTCTCACAACCCAGTAAGGTCGGCGCTATCTAACAGTTATTCCCATTTTATACATGAGGAAAATGAGCCTCAGAGAAGGCAGCAGATGTGCTCAAGCTAGAACTCAGGTCTTCCGTCTCCACATTTGGAACTGTTCACCATGACACTGCTGATGTATGCAATGAATCCAGGACAAGCACAAGTGAAGCAAATGCTGCCTGAACAAAAGTCGAGCTGACGTGAGGATTTCCAAAGCCATAATGTGACGTGTTCCCACATAGCTGGAAGGCGTAGGGCGGTAAGAGAGAACCGGGTGCTCCATTTTATTGACTACCAGTTTTACAGAAAAACCACCCACTCACAGTCAACATCCAATGGAGACGGATCCACACAACTGTTTCCAATAGTCAAGGGACTGTTCCCAAGCGGTGTGCACGTTGTGGGTGTGTATCGGCTGCACCAAATCGGCTTCTGTCGAGAAATCAAGTAAAGATGCCAGCGGCGGGGGTAGGGGGGGCATCTGAATAATGCGGAAATCCTGGCAAACTTGCTTGCCTTCAATCTGGCTCTCTTAAGGGTATCCTAGCCTTTCAAAACTGCACGTCCCCCAAGATGTGCCCACACACAGGTCATGTGATCGGGGGTACAGAGTTCAGAACAAGGGGACAGGAGACCCACAGGCATGGACCCAGACCACCGGGGACATGAAATTGTGGGGGCTCCCGGAGAACTGCCCAAGCAGGATTTTCAAATCACCAGCGACAAAAACGCATGGCATAGGACAATAATTGAGAAGTTTTGATCGAGGCGCCAAGATCAAAGCCAGACACCAAGGCAAGGGGTGAGACACAGACGACAGGCGCATGTTTCGAAGGGGGTCCGACAGAAGTGGTCACACACCTCGCAGGCCTCTAGCCCAGGGTCCTGCCACCCAGATCAAGGGATTAAAAAGATCGAGAGAGGAGAGACTAGAGGTGGGGGATGTTGTGAGTGACTTCTTTAGACACTGCTGTGCCGGGAGGTCTGCCCTCTCATTACAGGAGCCGAGGAAAGGCTGTGCCCAAAATGGCGACTCGGGCAATTCAACACGCACTCAGAACTGTCACACTCCAAAGGAGGGCACACGCATAAGCGTTTTCTACAGGCCCTGGAAAACACTGTTAGAGCTCAAAGTTTGCAAGTTTCATATTAATGAAGTACCGGAAAGAGAAACAAGATGCCTCCTGTACCACCCTGGTTGCCCTGGCCAAGGACGGGCCTGGTAGGAGGGGACACCACTTTGTTTTAAACCCAAAGATGAGGACTCCTCGTTGGGCCCATGCAGAGCTCCACATGTACATGTCCCCCACTGGTAAGCTGCACACAGGACTGGTACCCAGGGGAGCGGCCCATAGCGTCCGAGGATACGGCCATGCCCTCTTGACAGTGGGTGAAAGATGCATGAACCCTGGATGCCAGATGTGGGACCCAGTGCAGAAATACTGCTTTAGGGGCACCTGGGTGGCTCAGTCCGTTGGGCGTCCTACCGGCTCAGGTCATGATCTCACAGTTTGTGGGTTCAAGCCCCGCATCGGGCTCTGTGCTGACAGCTCAGAGCCTGAAGCCTGCTTCAGATTCTGTGTCTCCCCCTCTCTCTGCCCCTCCCCCACTCACACTATATCTCCCTCCCTCCCTCCCTCTCTCTCTCTCAAAAATAAATAACATTTGGGGCACCTGGGTGGCGCAGTCGGTTAAGCGTCCGACTTCAGCCAGGTCACAATCTCGCAGTCCGGGAGTTCGAGCCCCGCGTCAGGCTCTGGGCTGATGGCTCAGAGCCTGGAGCCTGTTTCCGATTCTGTGTCTCCCTCTCTCTCTCTGCCCCTCCCCCGTTCATGCTCTGTCTCTCTCTGTCCCAAAAATAAATAAACGTTGAAAAAAAAATTTTTAATTAAAAATAAATAAATAAATAAATAAATAACATTTAAAAAATTAAAAAAAAAAAAAGAAATACCGCTTTAGGGTCTCTGTTAGAGGAATCCTGCTCAAAGGCCATTTCCTATGGCCTGGATCCCTCAGGAGAAAAACACGGAGGAGTGTGTACAATGTGAGGGGTAAAAGAGGGGTGGGGGGCAAGAAGCAGTCAACTAAAGGACAGGTCTCTGCCCATGACGTGGGACTTACAAAGGATCTGGCAGGAAAGCGTTGACAATAACCATTAGCCAGTCCCAGAGCACACAAATCCAGCTTAGAACAGCACCGGTCAAGTGACCACTTTCTGTGCCCCTCTCCTCCCCTTCCTGCAGCTGGGGAGCAGAAAAGGAGGTGGGGGGGGCAGGTGAGAAAGGACGAGATTCGAGATTGCGTGCCGCCTGCCACCAGATCTGCAGGGACAGGGTTAGGTCGCTATCCCTGGAATGAGGACCAGAGTGTTGATGAGTACATTAGTGTGGCCCCTTAAAAAAATTTTTTTTTAACGTTTACTTATTTTTGAGAGAGAGAGAGCGCGAGCGAGTGTGTGAGCACGAGCAGGAGAGGGACAGAGAGAGAGGGAGACACAGAATCCAAAGCAGACTCTAGGCTCTGAGCTGTCAGCACTGAGCCCGACACGGGGCTCGAACTCATGGACAGCGAGATCATGACCTGAGCTGAAGCCAGATGCTCAACCGACTGAGTCACCCAGGAGCCCCAGTGTGGCCCCTTTTAATTACCCAATTCAGACTGTTTGCTTCTCGAAGCTCCATTAAGACTTTCTCTCAGTTGCCTGAGGGTGGCTGGCAAAGTCTCAGGAAAGGACTACCACCATGGGCAGGGCATAGAGGGCAGTGGGAGACAAAGAGGGGGTGACTTTTATGATTACAACCTGTGAGTCTGACAGGTTCAACATGTTTGTTACCCACAGAAACTTGATTCTCTGAAAGACTCCTGCCAGTTCTGATAACCTGGGATCTTCTAAGTGCAAATTAGTATTTATTTTTTTTTTTTTATTTATTTAACAAATACTTCACCTGCACTTGCTGTGAGTCAGGTACCAGGTCAAAGCACTTCACCAATATTAACTCATTTAATCCTCGTAAAAACCCTCTGATCTGGGTACTATGAACAGCTCCATTTTACTTCTGAAGAAACTATGGCACAGAGACGTTAAGTAACATGCCTCAAGTCACACAGCTAGCAAACGGTTGAGCCAGAATTTGAACCAAAGATGTTCACAACCATAGACCAGAGCAGAGTTCCTTTCCCAAGATCCACTCCTAGGCATATACCCAAGATGAATGAAAACTTATGTCTACACAAAGGCTTGTGAATGTTCATAGCAAAATTATTCACAATAGCCAAACTGTGGGGGCACCTGGGTGGCTCAGTCGGTTGGGTCATAACAGCCCTTCCTCCTGTTCTAGCTGGTTTATACCTATAGTGAAAACCCTTGAGAAGAACACGGGAGGGGGAGGCTTAGGTGCCAGAAGTTGCCTAAACCTCCCACTCTCCTTCCATGCCTCCGGGTATTTGCATGGAAAAGCCCCACCACAACCTCAGGCATCCAAGCAGGGCTCTGCACCAACCAGCTGAGACTTCTTTACAGAACCACTCTGTGTTGCAAAGAGTAATGATATGCAGGGGAATTTCCTACCCAAAATGAGACCCCTTCTTTATTATCCCCCAAACACCCCTGCATTGTTTTGCAATGCAAAATTCATGCCTCCTCAAGCCAATTACTTGGGAAAATGTGATATGCAATGATGAATTATACATGCGTTTTCTTTGTGAATTTTTTTTCTCCTTGGGGATGCTAATTACGAGATAAATTGTCAGGGGTTTTATGTTTTGAAATAACTCCTTGTTATATCAGAGACCCTCTTGCTACATATTGCCAAGCTAATTGGTGACTTCCAAAGAGGAGGAAAGAAGTCATTTTCAATTAGCGTAATAAAAAAATGTGCCAGTCATATATACATCCATACTCACATATACATGATGACACGTGTATATTTCTATCAGAAACAAAAAATGAAAGTTCAACACATTCTTTCTGAGATTCTGGTGGAGTCCTTGGTGTAATATTTTCCCATCTTTAGGTGCGTGTATCTCCTCTGGTGTTACAAGCGTGATGCCATTTCTGACAAATAAAAGTTCTCTTTAGACAGGGAATGTGCCTCCACTGTGGGCATCTAGCGATCGACATAGAAAACCCTCTTGTTGGAGCAGAGCCGAGACATTCACTAAGACCAAGGCCAAATCTGTCCACACTACAGCTTAGTGCTCCAGGACAGAGGACGGTCATGCTTCTTTTATAGCTTTACTCAGAGCCATAATAATCTAAGCACTGTTTCTTAATTCCATCAAGCAAGACCTCTGTGACCCTTTTATTATACCTTAGGGGACCATAAACCTTTCCTTATTCAAAATCAGTATTTCTTTCCAGAGATCAATTCCTTTTAAGCAGGAATTTCAAAAAGCCACAGGTAGCTTTTGAACCTCATTCAACTCCCTGGTCTTATAAATGGAAAGCTAGCTGGTAATTTTATACCACTCTCGGAATCCAGTCCCTCTAAACACTTACATGATTCCATGACTGACCCACCGAGAAGAAAATCCAATTCCTCGAACCCACTTACAAGACCATATTGCCCAGAACAATTAGCTTCCCTTGGAAACATAACCCCATCAAAGCACAAGGCACCAGAACTCGTGAACTAGAACAGGCTATTTTTAGGACAGACCAGTAAAACACCCCAACAAGTGGCTTGACGGCTAGCGGGATTCAGAATTACCCATGACATTAACTTAGAAGAGATGCTGCTACTTTCCTGAGCGGTCAGAAACCCTCAGAAAACCTCAGCAGAGCACCACACCTACCCAACCTGTGAAGACAAGACAGTTGTGGCAATAGTGCTGTCACAGGTAGCTGGCTCAGTGCACCACTGTGACCAAGTTCACACCACCTGAAGTCGGGGACAAGACGCCGTCCACTTCAACTGCCAACTGCCACGCTGAGGTGCGCGGTAAACCTAACTCCGGGACGGCCGCCCACACCAAGCCCTGTCCTGCTTACCAGCAAAAGTCTCGGTGCACGGATTCACTCCTGCAAGACGCTTGGAGGTTCCAAAATCAGAGATTTTCACCACTCCACTGTAGGTATTCACCAGAACGTTGTCACCCTTCAGAAAAGAAAAACCACCAAATGCTGAAAGGCAGATTTAAACAAGCTAACATGAAACAAGATTTGTACCTGAAGAAACAGTCACAAGTATGTAGCAAGACTCGACTCGGCACTCTGAGGGCCATCACGCTCCATTCCTCCCCTTCTCTGAGCTGGTCAGTTTGCAGACTGCCAGCCAGCAGCTCATGTGGTCCGAAACGCACAAATGAAACCTTGTTGCCTCAGATGAGCAAGCACCTTGATGTCTCTGTGCACAATCTGGTTTTCGTGGAGATACTTAAGGCCTTCCAGGATCTGCTTGGTGTAAAACTTGATGGTGGGCTCCTTCATTGGCCCCCATTTTGATCGCAAAAGAGCAGAAAGGCTTCCTGGAAACGGACACAGCAGAAAACTCATCAGGTTGATGAAGATTCAATCACAAGAGTCAGGGAAATAAAGCGAGGTGATGTATTTTTTTAAATGTTTATTTATTTTGAGAGACAGAGTGGGGGAGGGACAGGGAGAGAGGGGGAGAGTGAAGCCCAAGCAGGCTCCATGCTGTCAGTGCAGAGCTGACGTGGGGCTTGAACACACAAACCGTGAGATCATGACATGAGTGGAAATCAAGAGTTGGACGCTTAACCGTCTGAGCCACCCCAGTGGCCCAGCGAGGTGATATTTCTAACCTCACACAAGCAATCATACCAACATGGCTGCATCCTGGCCAAGTGCAGCGTCTTTCCTCCCTCTGTTGCCTGTTTTCCAGATGTGCAAGCAGCACAGCCAGAGAAGGGACCAGAGATGGAGGGTGAACAGGAACCCCCTGTGACCTCCAAAATTCAGCGGGGCTCCCTTTGGGTAGAGCTCTGTTAAGCTTCACGGAGTCAGAAGGAGAGTGCAACAAGCACTCTGGACTTGAGAGGACCAGCCCCCTGCTGGAGATTCTGCACGAATGTCTCGGCTGTTCAGCCTGGGTCAAAGCCACATTGTATATACCTTGCCGGGAAATCAGAGGTGGAAAGGACCAGAATGAGGGGCCATTCAGGGAGACAGGGACTGGGATCAGAGAAGCCGGGGTCTGTCCATCTCCACTGGGAGAAGCCCTCAGGGCCAGGTCACAGGGGCAGGACTATCTTACCATCCCCCCAGCCCCTGACTCAATTATACTAAACATTGAACCTTTGGGCCCATAGAAAACAATTCTAAGCATCTGGTTCAGAGGTTATCATCGCAGGCCCTCAGGCAGCAGCCAGCCTCAGCTTGACACCTTCCACAGTGCTACAGGAACCTTGCCACCTGCCTCAGTTTCTCCATATGTAAAAGGGTTTGTGCACATCTATCTACAATTCTGCTGCCATCCTTAAACCTCGCCCTCGGAATATCAAATAATGGGAACAGCAATGATATATTTTCTGCTAGACTGTGAGCAACTTGAGGGAAGAACAAACCATTTTATCTTTATTGTAACCTTCAAAATCTAGCCCACTGCCTGGCTAGATACGCATTTAAGCTCTTAAGAGAATAGTAGGTTCTTAGTAACTGTTGGTTAGATGAATGAATACAGATTTCTAACTGAAGTTTTAGTGTTTGTATTCAGATCATAATTACCATGATTTATTTTGTTTTTTACTTTTTTTTATTTTAGAGAGCAAGAGAGAGCATGCAAATGGGAGAGAGGGGCAAAGGGGGAGGCGGAGGGGGGAGGGAGGGAAGGAGAGAGAGAGACAGAGACAGAGACAGAGACAGAATATCTTAAGCAGGCTCTACGCTCAGAGCACAGAGCCTGACATGGGGCTCAATCCCATGACCCTGGGATCATGACCTGAGCTGAAATCAAGGGTCAGATGCTCAACTGACTGAGCCACCCAGGTGCCCCAATTTTATTATTACTTTTTTAAATGAACACTTAATGAGCTCTTGCTCTTTGCCAGGCACCATTTTAAAAACTTTACACACACTATCTCATTTAATCCATCCAACAACCCACTGAGCTAGGGTCATTATTGTTCCAATAATTAGTACTATTCCAATCATTATGGTAACTATTATTACTTCGATTTTACTTTATTTTTTAAATGCAGGGTATTTTTTTTAAGTTTTATTTATTTTTGAAAGAGAGAGAGAGGAGAGGGAGAGGAGGAGAATCCCAAGCAGGCTCCACACTTTGAGCACAGAGCCCAACATGGGGTTCGAACCCAAGAACCGCAAGATCATGACCTGAGCTGAAGTTGGACATTTAAGCAACTAAGCCACCCAGGCGCCCCTATTACTCCGACAATTCATTTATTTAATGAGGAAACCGAGGGGGGGGGGGCACAGAGGTGAAGAATTTGCCTGAAGTCACACAGCCTGCAGATGGAGGGACCTATTCAAACTAGACACTCCAGGCTCCAGGTCAGAGGAACTCTTCCCCCACACAATACTGCCTGCATACGGGGGATTTTGTGGAGAAAGCACTGGTGTTTGATTTCACAGTAAACATGTTATTTTGCAGTGTCATTTTTAAGACCTCGGTCCCCTCTTCTCCAAGCCATCTTTAAACTCCCAGACTGAAAGCTTCAAGGCTGGAGACTATGCTTTAATTCATCTGTCTCCAGCGCCGAGCCCAGCAGCTGGCACTCAGTAGATCCTCAATGAATATTTGATGATTGAATGAAGCCAGCAATAGACTATGCGACATCGAAAAGTTTGTATCCAACTCCTCTGAGAAACAAATGTTCCACCACATCTAAACGGCAGGTCTGCCACTTTTTAAGTGGCAAGATGGATAATGATGTTCATATTATATTTTCATCAATGAATTTCAGAGCACGAGACCAGAATCCTAGTGGCTACTCACCCCCAGGCACCTGCTCCATAAATATCTTAATGTAACCATCCTCTGAGACAGAGCCCAGGTACTGAACGATATTGCGGTGCTTGAGGTGCTTATGCAGAGCTATCTCCTCATGCAGGGGCTGCGAGTACCTAGGAAGAAAAACAAAGCCAGCATCACCTGCCAGATCCCTGCGGCCTGGGGCCCACACGGCACTGTGCCAGTACCTGTCTTGCTCCTGGCCGTTCCTTCTTTCTGCAAATGTTCTCTCCCTTGGCTCCCGTGAGAGTCCCTAGCTTCCTGTAAGAATACTAGCCACACAGGGCCGCTCAAGGCCAAAGCGGTGTCACGTCTCTCAGGCATCCGACAGAGCGCCTGGTGTACGGTGGGTACTCGATGAATGGCTGCTATGGTTAGGTCTACACTCTCCAACTACCCTTTCCCTCTCTGAGCAGGTCCTCTTCCTCTGTCTCTCATGAAGAGTGGTAGCGTTCCAGAAGGTTCTCTCCTCAGCTGCCCTCGAGTCTCATTCCACACACTCCCTTTACACTATAGACCTCCTAACCCAGTGTCTGGCTTCTTTAGTATATTCAACGTCTGGTCACCGTATTTTCTCTTCCTAAACTGCATACCTCATCATATCACTTCTCTTCATGAAATCCACATAAAGACCATATTGCTTAACACGGCACACGGGGAGTTCAAACTCCAGTCAAACTACATCTTTTAAAATTTTTGCCTCATGTCAAGAGCCCTCCACCCCCATCCTACATTCAAGTCACAACAGGTAATCTGTTGTTCTCCGAATACACTCTGTGCTTGAACAGCTCTGTTCTTCCCGCAGCAGAGGACGCTTTGGGCTTCCTCTTTTCTGTCAGACGAGCTCCTATTCATCCCTCAAAGACCACAACTCACCCAGGAAAAGTAATTAGTTCCTCTCCTGTCCTACAAACATTCTGCGTGCCCCTCTATGATGGCACTTGTCGCTCTTACCCCCAGGCAAGGGTTGACAGCCTAAGTTCAGCTCTAAATTTAGGGAATGGGGCAAAAACAGTGTCTAAGATCCTTTCTAGCTCTAAAATCCCAGGAAAAGCTATCGGCAACGAAAACCTTAAGTGCTGCGACCAAAGGAGGTGGTACATGCCAGCAATTTCCCCGCGATACAACTGCAGTACCTTATCCAGCATGACCCTAAGAGACAGTACTGGACAAGGAATTCCAGAGTGTAGATCCTAGTCTTGACTCCTCACATGCTGGGAAAAGTCATTTAATCTTCCTCGGCCTTAGAAGCAGCTAGAGGAGTTCATTTCAGGACCGGCCTTTTAACTCAAACAGGAGAACACGCAATCCCATTACGAATGAAAGGACACATGAATGAATGTGTGAATAAACGAACAAAGGGACGATGAAGGGTCTTATGGCTGCTAGAAAGCACTTATAACTAATGATTCAGTGACCACCAGGACGGAGGGATATTTGCACGTGTCCCTCAGTGTCCAGTACTGAAAGCAACACACAGATGTCATGTGACCACACTTACGTAGTGGCCATTATTGTGTATGAAGCTTCTCTACAAAAACACTGGACAGTCAATGATGCCACGTTCTTGTTTAGAATTGGGGGGGGGGTGAATTTAAAAAGGCATAAATATTTAATTAGGCTCAAAACAATGTTGAAGAAATAAGTTAGTAGTTGTGGTGGTTTAAAAAAAAAATACCCAAAATCTTTGAGGGTGAGATTCAAGGGCAGGGTATTAAAAAGAGTCTGTACTGCAAAAAGCTAATTTTCTTTTTGCCACGCTTAATTTTCTGTAATGATACATTTGGATAAATAATAGCCACTTACAGGGCGCCTGGGTGGCTCAGGCAGTTGAGCAACTGACTTCAGGTCAGTTCATGATCTCACGGTTTGTGAATTCGAGCCCCGCGTCGGGCTCTGTGCTGACAGCTCAGAGCCTGGAGCCTGCTTCGGATTCTGTGTCTCCCTCTGTCTCTGCCCCTCCCCCGCTCGTGCTCTGTCTCTCTCTGTCTCAGAAATAAGCTTTAAAAAAAATGATAGCCATTTACAATTATGACAATGTGAATTAAAGCAGAGCCACATTTAAAAAAATTTGCCAATGTCTAGCTATGTAAAAATGTAAAATTTCAGACCTAGTTGATGAGTGGAAATAAAATTTTTCTTTTGGGATAGGACTCTTGGCATTCCACATGTCTTCAAGTAAAGTTATTCCGTCTTCTGCATCCATTTATGATACGCAAAGAACAACAACAAATCACCATTACCACGAGAGAATGTTCAATTTTTTGATGACATAATGACTTCGTTCTTCAGTCCCCCGCACCAGCACTGATGGGCACAGGGTTTGGGTGTGAAGGTGGCAACTGACAACAAGGATGGCCCTCCCCGACTTGCCTGCTGTCTCTCTCTGGGATTTCCTTGATGGCTATTCGCACTTGGTTGCTCAGGTCTCTTCCGGCATACACGATCCCGTACGTGCCTTTCCCCAGCACGACCCTATCGCCGTTGGCATTGCGGTCATACTCATACTGAAGAAGGCAAAGCAACAGGATCAAAAAACACACAACTTATGGTGGAGCCCCATAAAAACCTAAACATTGTCCTGCAAGTTTTTATTTATAAATAATGTTATCTGAGTCCCGGGCAGGTCACATTCCTTAGGTTATGCTATTTTCAATACGTAATGACTTTAAAAGGGCCATACTCAGTTACTCATATATTAACAACATGATTTTATGAAATGGAATCCAAGAAATTCAAAACTATGAGTCATAGGTAACTTCATGGGCTCAGCGTTGGGAGATTCTGCCCCACTTTAATGCTGCAATTTAAAAAGGCTTCTGAGCATGCCAAGAGCCCCAAAGAGGTGCCCTCCTGCATGATCCCTCATTACCTTCTCAGGAAACCGATCCTTTTCTGTAGCCCAGAGAAGAACTGAAGGTCGATAAAAATTAAAATTGTCTTAACACAAAGCACATAAGCAGGGCCTTCCGCCTTTTAGAAGAACAGACCTAGCACCAAACACACCGCACACATTCTGCCTATAATCGCCACTGCAGTTTTGTCCCCCCAATCTCATTATCGAAAGGTGTTGTACAGCTGCGTTCTAGTTGGTCCTTTTCGATGATTAAAACCAACATATCTCTAGGCTGAGCCATACTTGTTCTTTTTTGTGATCCGCTGTGCATTCTTACAGAAGTGCACAGAACGTGTGTGGGTTCCTTCCACACACACTTTGAAAGATGCTCATGACAGTTAGGATCACTAACAGGTTCCCATCATGTCTGATTTAACCAGACATCAGCATGCTCCACAAAAGCCTTTTTTCTCACACCGTTTTCGGCCCCCACATCTGTTACCTTCAAAGTGCATCTCTTAGTTCATTTCCACAACAAACTTTGATTCTAAACTAAGAATTCAAGTACGTGAGTCAATGATTAAAATGAATCCTTTTGATATTTTCTGAAAGAAACCTCAAAGAATGAATTTCAAACTAACTTGATAGTAAAATACCATTAAATTGTCATCAATGGGAGGACCTCAATTAGTGGCCAACCTGAATAATTGTGCAATATTTAAACACACGTCTAACACTGTAGTAACCGTGGACGAGAGCTGTGTTGCCCAGAAGAGCTCAGGGTTCTCACACCTGTCAGACTGGCAATTATCAAAAAGATAAGAAATAAGTGTTGGTGAGGATGTGGAAAAAAAGGAACCCTTGTACACTGTTGGGAAGGCAAACTGGTGCAGATACTGTGGAAAACAGTATGGAGGCTCCTCAAAAAACAGGGGTGCCTGGGTGGCTCACTTGATTAAGCATCTGACTCTTGATCTTGGCTCAGGTCATGATCTCGTGGTTCATGAACCTGAGGCCTGCATCGGGCTCTGCACTGATGGCGTGCAGACTCCTTGGGATTCTGTCTCTCCTTCTCTCTGCCCCTCCTCTGCTTGTGCGCTCTCTTGCTGTCTCTCAAAATAAATAAACTAAAAAAAAAAAAAGTTAAAAATATAACTACCACATGATCCAGCAATTCCAATGCTGGGTATTTACCCAAAGAAAATGACAACACCAATTCAAAGAGATACATGCACACCTATGTTTACTGCAGTATTTACAGTAGCCAAGATATGGACACAACCCCATGCCCACCTGTAGATGAATGGGTACAATGAACTGACCAACTATTTCTCTTGTAGTCTCACAAACATTATTAATCAGCAGAGAAAACCCTATCCATATGTTGTACACAAAATAAAACTTTAATTTAGTCCATGCCAAATTTTTCTTAAATATTCTGGCTGAGAAGATCCCAAAGTAATGAGGTTCTTCTACAGACATATTCAACTTAATCTCTGAAAGTCACAGATAGTGATAGCTAGCTCATTCATTCTAGAGTATTTTTAAATAGGAAGGATTCTCACAAAAAATGGGATGTTTTCTTTCAGCATCAAAGACACAATAAATATTTTTTTCCATGTTCTAGGTCTTCTATGACTTACCTCTAAGGTGTCCCCATCAGTTTCCCCCTCCAGCTCCACTGTACTACCCATTGTGTTGCTTATCATCTCTTTGACCAAAGCGCAAAACCTAGAACAGCAAATGTCACAAAGATGCTAATTATCATCACTCATGCTCCATAGCTTTAACTTAGCCTTATTACATTAAACTGTGGTTACATAAAGCAAGTTTGTACAATTTCATGGAATAATCAATCTACTCCTTGATTTGACATAGTACCTTAATGACATAGTACCATTAAGGTACTATGTCAAATCTAGTTCAAATACTCAATGTGATACTTGAGTCCTCTCTATACAGGAGCCCCACCAACTGATTGCCCAACTGAGGCCTGAACATCTCCAGTGACAGAGAACTCATTACCTCACAAGTTTGCTTATTCTGTGGACAACTTGATGAGAAGCTAAGCTTCTCATTGAGCTAAGACTCCTTTTACGTGGGTCTCATCCACAGACTGCTTAGAGTTAATCCCTTTTCTATGTAACAGTCCATTAGAAAAGTACGTAAATTTACTAAATCCCTTTAAATCTTTCCTCCTTGTTCCCTCAGTGTTTCCTCCAGGATTTGTTTTGAAGTCACTCCAGTAGCAGGTAATTCTTCAAAGGTGTCCCTGCATTACTCTCCTCGTCTGGCCCTAAGACCAGTGTTCCAGATGTGACCTAATCAGCGCTAAGGATAGTGGGATCATCACCTCTCAAGTTGTCGACGCTCTAGTTCTTTGTAAACAGTAAGGTCTTAGGAGAGGGGTGAGGAGGAAATGTGTAAGATGGCCTCATCATTCTCTTGACACAGATGAAGCTTAACATCAACTATTACCCCCAGGTCTTTCTCACGGATGCTGCTGGGCCACATCAGCTACTTCCGACATTTGTGCAGTTGTTTATTTACGTACAAGAGATTTGACTTGCAAAATTTTTATGGTTTTCTCACACGATCATAGGGAAGGGTATTGTATACTTCCAGATAATTTCCACAAAACGTTAAAACGTTATTTTCTGCAACCCATCCCACCTTTGCTTCTTCTAATCTCTGAAAGCTGAGAAAACCAAGAGTCAGACTTCTTAGGAGACATATGATACGAATTCACCAGAATAACTAGAATATAAAAGACATGACCATTTCTTGTCCACGTATGGAGCATGTGGAATGCTCGTGCACTGCTGCTGGAAGCGTGAAGTGATGCACCCGCTTTGGAAAGCATCAACCAAAGCTGAATATAAACCTGCCCTACATCCCAGTAACTCCAACTTCTAGGTATATACTCAACAGGAATCGGTATATGTTCACCAAAAGACATGTACAAGAAAGGTCACGGTAATTTTATTCATAATAGCACCAAACTAGAAACAATCTAAACGTTCACCACTAGAACAGATAGATTGCTGTATATTCACACAAAGGAATACTACACAACAATAAAAAGGATGAAATGGTACATAGATCATGGCTAAATCTAATGGATATTATTTTAAAAGAAATAAGTGAGGAAGAGTAAACACTTCATGGTTCTATTTATTTGAAGGTCAAGAACAGGCAAAACTAACCATTGGTGACAGAAATCAAAATAGTTACCACTGGAGGGGGGTTAATGACTGGAAAGGGGCACGAGCAACCTTCTAGGGTGTTGATATACCTAAGTGCACTTACACACTTCACTTCTATGTATGTTACACCTCAATTTAAATATTATGTAAATATGGAGTGCCTGGGTGGCTCAGTCGGTTAAGCGTCTGACTCCTGATTTTGGCTCAGGTCATGGTCTCATGGTTCACGGGTTCAAGCCCCACATCGGGCTCTGTGCTGACAGCACAGAGTCTGCTTGGGATATTCTCTCTCTTTCTCTCTGCCCCTCCCCTCACTCTCTCTTGCGCACTCTCTCAAAATAAATAAATAAACTTAAAAGAAGGAAAGAAGGAAGGAAGGAAGGGAGGGAGGGAGGGAGGAAAAAAGGAAGGAAGAAAAACCCGCCAGAAGCATCATGCTTACTGGTGAAAAACTGGATGCTTTCCCCCTGAGTTCAGGACATCTGCTCTTCCCACTTGTATTCAACAACTGCACTGGTCGGGCAATTAGGTAAGAAAAAGAAATAAAGGCATCCAGGTTGGAAAGGAAGAACTTTATCAATCTGCAGCACACATGATCCTGTATACAGAGAATCTTAAGAAATTCAATAAGAAGTATGAGAACTGGGGTGCCTGGCTGGCTCTGTTTGGTAGAGCATGTGACTCTTGATCTCAGGGTTGTTTGAACTCCATCCTGGGTGTAGAGATTTAAAAAAAAATAAAATCATAGGGGCGCCCGGGTGGTTCAGTTGCTTAAGCGTCTGACTTCGGCTCAGGTCATGATCTCGCAATTTATGAGTCTGAGCCCCACATCCGGGCTCTGTGCTGACAACGGCTCAGAGCCTGGAGCCTGCCTCGGATCCTCTGTCTCCCTCTCTCTGC
The DNA here is from genome assembly GCF_016509475.1 of Prionailurus bengalensis. Classification (NCBI taxonomy): domain Eukaryota; kingdom Metazoa; phylum Chordata; class Mammalia; order Carnivora; family Felidae; genus Prionailurus; species Prionailurus bengalensis. Next base: position 15,672,307 of record NC_057361.1, read on the forward strand.
CCCTCCCACGCTCACACTCTGTCTCTCTCTCCCTCAGAATAGATAAACATTAAAAAAATTTTTTTAATCTTAAAAATAAAAATATTACAATCACTAAATGAGTTCAGCAAGTATATTTCTATATACTAGCAAGAAACACTCTGGAAAAGAAATTAAGAAAACTCCATTTGCAATAGCATCAAAAAAATAAAATACTTAGGTATATGGTTAACTAAAGAAGTATAAAACGTGTACACTGAAACTACAAAAAAACTGTCAAAAGAAATTACAGACCTAAACAAATGGAAAGATGTGCCGTGCTCATGGAATCGAAGGCTTACCGTGACATAATTAGAATGGCAACGCTTCTCAAATTGGTCTACATATCCATTGCAATGCCTGTCAAAATCATAGCTGCCTGTTTTGCAGAAATTGTCAAATTGATTCTAAAATTCACATGAAATGCAAGCACCCACAGTACCCAAAGTAATTATCAAAAACAAGAACAAAGCTGGGAGGACTCACATTTCCTGATTTCCTAACGTACTACAAACCTACAGCAAGAAAGAAAATGTGGTACTGGCCCAAGAACAGATATACGGATCAATGGAATAGAAGTGTAAGTCCAGAACTAAACTTTCCTGGTTATGGTGAATTGATTTTCTTTTTTTAAAACTTTTATTTTGAGAGAGCGTGAGCAAGCAAGCACACACACAAGCAGGGGAGAGATGGAGAAAGGAGAGAGAGAATCCCAAGCAGGCTCCGTGCTGTGAGCACAGAGCCCGATGTGGGGCTGGAACTCATGAATTGGAAGCTCATGACCTGAGCTGAAATCAAGAGTCTGACGCTTAACTGACCGAGCCACCCAGGTGACCCTGGTCAATTGATTTTCTGAGCCTGCCAAGACCGTGCAGTGGGTGAAAGAATAGTCTTTTCAACAAATGTGCTGGATCGACCACATATCCACAAGCAAAAGAATGAAGCCGGACACCCTACTTTACACCATGTACAAGAATGAGCTCAAACGCGACCAGAGACCTAAATGTAAGAGCTAAAACTCTTAGAAGAAAAGAAGCACCATAAAAAACCTTGGCTTAGGCAAAATCTTACAGGACACCAAAAACACAAATCACAAGACAAAAAATAAATTGAACTGCATCAAAATTAAAAACCGTGCTGCAGAGAACATCATCAACAGTGAAAAAACCACCCGTAGAATGGGGTCGGGGAAGTTATTTGCAAATCACATATCTGGTAAAGGACTTGTATCCAGAACACGTAAAGAATCCTTAAAACCATTAACAAAAATACAAATAATGCAATTAAAAATGGGCAGTTGGGAGAAGCCTGGCAAACACCACTTTTCACCAGGTAAGCCAAGTTATTATCACCAGTAATGAGACAAAGATACTGTACAGATCCTGAAGTCGTGCATGAGAAGGACAGGACATCACTTCTGTGAGGTTCCTCCCCAAAATGCATGATGCTAATGTAATCGTGAGAAACAACAACCCCCAACTGAAGGGCTACACACGATCAATGGCCTGTACTCTTTGGAAGCATTAAGTCAAGAAAAACAAGGAAGCAATGATGAAGATAAACAGGGGCTACACAGATATGACCATTAAATGTCACATGATCGCGGATTGGAGCGCGGAGCTGAGAAAAAATCTTGTGTTCTGCTGTGAAAGACATTAGTTGGACAGTAAGTAAAATGGGGATAAGGTTTGTAGATTACAGAACCATATCAATCTTAATTTCCTGATTAGATAGCTGTGCTGTGATTATACAAGTGAATGTTGTTTTTAGGAAATATGCACTCAAGTAGCGAGAGGGATGAAGCATTATGTCTGAAGTTATTCCTCAGCAGTTCAGAACAAAAATAATCATATGCATATGGAGAGGAATGTAAAACAAATGTGGTAAAGGAGTAACACTGGAGAATTCTGGGTGAAACATATGGAAATTCTTTGTACTGTTTCTCCGAAATTTTCTTTTATATGTATATACATATATACATGTATATGTAGAGAGAGATCTATACATATATATACACATATATATGTATATATACGTATGTATACATATACACACATATATATGTATAGATCCATCTCTATATATATAGATATATAGAAATTTTATTATCAAATTAGTTTCCATACAACACCCAGTGCTCATCCCAACAGGTGCCCTCCTCAATGCCCACCACCCAGTTTCCCCTCTCTCCCACCCCCCATCAACCCTCAGTTTGTTCTCAGTATTTAAGAGTCTCTTATAGTTTGCCTCCTTCCCTCTCTGTAACTTTTTCCCCCTCCCCCTGCTCTTCTGTTAAGTTTCTCAGGATCCACGTATGAGTGAAAACATATGGTATCTGTCTTTCTCTCTGACTTATTTCACTTAGCATAATACTCTCCAGTTCCATCCACGTTGCTACAAATGGCCAGATTAGAAACTTTCTTTTTTAAAATTTATTTAAAAAAAATTTAGCCTGCTTCAGATTCTGTGCCTCCCTCTCTCTCCACCCCAACCCACTCGCATTCTGTCTCTGTCTCTCTTAAAAATAAGTAAACATTAAAAAAAATTTTTTTTAATTTTAAAGTAGGCTCCGCACCCAATGTAGGGCTTGAACCTACGACCCTGACATTAAGAGTCACATACTCTACCAACTAAGCCAGCCAGGTGCCCCTTCTGAAACATTCTTATAGCTCTGAATGTTTTCCCAAAATAAAAAGTTTAAAACATTCTTTTAATTGGGTAAGGGATTTGAGCAGATCATTCTCCAAAGAAGATATATAAATGGCCGGTAAGCTCATGAAAAGACGCTATCATCAGTCATTAGGGAAATGCAAATCAAAACCACAATCAGATTCTACCTACTGCCCACTAGGATGGCTATAATCAACAGGACAGACAATAACAGGTGTAGCAAGGATGTGGAGAAACTAGAACTTTCGTACACTGCTGACGACAATGTCAAGTGGGAAAACAGTCTGGCAGTTCCTCAAAGGTTAAAGAGAGAGTTACCTAAGACCCAGTAAGTTAGCTCCAAGAGAAATGAAAACACAGGTCCATGCAAAAACTTGCACGTTAAGGTTCATAGTAGCATTATTTATAATAGCCAACAAGAGGAAATAGCCCAAGTGCCTTTCAAAAGAATAGTTAAATCAAATATATCCATACAATGGAACAATGATCAGCCACAAGAAGAATGAAGTACCCACACAAGCTACAACATAGATGAACCATGGGAATATAATAAGTAAAAAATGTGAGACACAAAAGACCACATATGATATGATTACATTTATATGAAATGTCAAGAAAAGGCAAATCCAGAGACAGAAAGTAGATTAGTTTTTGCACAAGGCTGGGGTTAGGGGGGTTAAGGCGAGGGAAAATGGGGAGTAAGTGTTAACGGACACCAGGTTTCTTTTGGGGGTCATGAAAATATTCTAAAATTAGAACGTGGTGATGGTGGCAAAACTGGGAATTTATTAAAAAAGACTGAATTGTACACTTTCAATGGGCACACTGCATGGTATGTGATTCTTCCCTCAATGAAGCTGTAAAAGTAACTTTTTTAAAGTTAAAATTTCAGAAAAGGCAATGTTATCTTCATGTTGTTTTTTCACAACAAAGACCCTTAAAACTGATTTGCCACATGGGGCACCTGGGTAGCTCAGTCAGTTAAGCATACAACTCTTGATTTTGGCTCAGGTCCTGATCTCAGAGTTGTGAGATCGAGCCCCACATTGGGCTCCCTGCTGGGCGTGCACCCTGTTTAAGGTTCTCTCTCTGCCTTTCTCTCTGCCCCTCCCCTGCTCACACTTTCTCTCCCTTAAAAAAAAAAGTGAATTGCCATAATTAGTTTGCAAACACCTCAATCAGCTGTAACTTACCTACTACACTGGTCTTCAGTGGAGAAGTAGATTTGAAAGTCATCAGAATTATCATGGACATAAAGAAAACAACACCGTTCATCAAACTTTGATATGCTGTAAAATTGGAAAAACATACATAAGAATGATTACCATATGTAAGTTATGATAACCCTTGTAAATTTTTCAGAAAAATCTAGTAATAGATTTTCTTCCATTTTGCGAATTTGAAAGATTCATTAATGTTTTAACAGATACCCCCCAAATTTGACTTCTGTTTCTCTATGAAAATTTTACTAGCAGGGACATTGGTCTTGCCTATGTTTGTATTCTCGAGAAATTACCATATATGCAGTGCTAAACAAAGCACAGAGCAGCAAGAAAGGGAAAGAAATATGATCTCTGTCCTCAAAAGTTTAGAATTTCACACAAAAGACAGGAAGCTTATTTGTGAGATAACGTATTATGGTACCAAAGGAATTACTAGACTTGAAAAGTATCAGGACAGAGTATTTGTGGCCACACAAGGGAGGCAGAAATAAACATGGCATCTTAGCTCAAGAAAGGCGTTGAATGTTATCTGGTCTATTTCCATGTAAGGTTGGGATCTGACTCTACAGTGCCTGCCTTAGTTGATGTTCAGGTTTCCTGGACATACCCAGTGACAGAAAACCCCCATACTCCATCTGCTGATGGACTTAACTGCTAGAAAGTTCTATACCTACACTGGGCCTAAGCCTACACAATGGCCCTCATTTAGCCAGGTGGCACTATGGAAAAGCCCAAATTCTCTTCAAACGATGCCACTGTATCTTGCCCTGAGTTATCTCTTCCTGAGATCCACAGCTTCTTTAGCCATTCTTCCTGTGTTCAGGGATTATGTGACAAATAATGAGTTGAAACAGCAATAGTACAGGGAGATTAAAAAAAATTAAAACTAGGTTATACATAAATTTTGAAAACCAATTTGTAAAGGAACTACCACGGTTAGTTGGGTAGCACTGGGAATGTGCAACACATGTTCTTTGTGTCACCTTGGTTCCAGGTTCTGATTCTCACCCCAGGCCCTTTGCACATCCTTGTTGATGAGTGAATGGCAGCAAGAGATAGATCCATGAGAAGGCACAAACAAAAGGTTCTTAAGTACATGTCTTATACCACTTAGTTTCCGGAGTAATAAGATTTTCAAAATGTTCAACACTTTTTGAATTTTATTTTTGGAGCAGCATTGCTCAAATTCACTACCCTGTTCTTAAATTATTTCCCCTCCCTTTAAAGTGACAAAAACATTCTAATTTAAACAGTGATATGTCTAGAATAGGATCGTACCATGTCTAGAGGTAACAGGGGATTCATTCAGTGGCCTGTGGTCTTACAATCAGAGAAAGGACAGACAGTTATAATCTGAGCCCTTAATTTAATGGAAACTATGAAGAAACAGAGTCCTTGAGTGACCTTGTCAAGGTCAAACAGTGAAAGAGGGATTACAACTCACATCTGCTTCAGAGCCGCTCCTACCCTTGGTTGTGCTGGGAGAGTGAGGCTCAGAGTGCAGCCACAAGGGTCACCAAATGGTCACCACCCCTGGTCCAAAGAGCAAGCACCGTACCTCTCCTTGGACTACACCACCTCTCCCCCAGCTAATAACAATTCCCTTGGCTCCGTTACTCTGCTCAGGAGACCCCAACCAAGTGTCATTACCAAGTAACTCCTTCTTGGTAGAAGTACAGATTTCTAGGTTTCTGGGTTTTCCTGAGCACTTGAACATCAACGGCTTAAACAAGAAACACTTTCTCTTTCTAGAGATACAACTTCATTTTTAAAGAAAAGTTTGAGACAAGAGAGTTTTAGTCTATGGATACCACAAAAAGCTATTGTGTTACAACAAGCCAAGAAGCCCTGACTAGCAGCACATGGCAAGGGTTACAAAAGAGCTCATAGTCTATTTTGGATTGTTAAAAATGAAAATATCACATATTATAAATAAGTGGAAACGTTAAAGTAATAAAACACTGTCATTATCACCTGTATTAAAACAATAATTCCATTTTCCTTATGTTCGTTCTTACCTTATTCCCCTAATGGAAGAAGCTGTAAAGTTCCATTCATGAATTTGTTTCTGTAGGTTTTAAAGACAAAAGTCAGTAGAGCTTGATTTTTTTCCACGCAAAAAAATTTTGGGGGGTTTCATTCTCAGGTCACTTTTGCTATTTTACTTTCAATAGAGATTTATAAGTTAGAGCAATATATTTTATATAACTTGGAAGACCTGAAACACTTTCTAAAAATTTAGGTATCCTAAAAATTCATTTGTATCTTTAATCCAGTTTAGAGCAAATGATCTAAATTTGAAAGAGTATAAGCACAGAGTAAACACACACTGAATGGACTTTCATCTTCTGTCGACATACCAGGAAAACTTGAAAATGAGTTTGGGAACAGCCCACCTAAGTTGAGTGACCTGTGAAAATGTTTGCAGAAGCAAGACTGTGGCAGACTCCAGTCAGTGTTCTCCAATCTTTCTTTCTGTCCCTGGGCACACAGCTAGAATGCATTTCCCAGCCACCCCTGCAACTAGGTGGGGCCACAGGATGAGGTTCTGACCAACGGGGTCTAAGGAGGAATGATGTGCTCCACCTGTGGGCCGGGCTCATAAAAACCTCCCCAGCCATCCTCTATTCCGCTACAGGGAACGGAGACTCTGCCAACCTGGATGTGACACAAAGCACAGATAATCCTTTATCATGTTAAGACACTGATATTTGGGGGCTATGTGTTTCAGCAGATACCTTATTATCATAACTAACACAAAGACTAACTTGGATTTCAGTCTGTACGTGACAGATTTTTTAAAATAACTGTTCCCTCCCTCCACTGCCATTCCACGCACGTCATAAACTTTGCACAAAGCTAAGCCTCAAAAGAAATATCTGAAATCCTTTTCAGAAGAGCCAAAGGCTACAATACCGATACATCACAACAATGGACAATCATTTAAAATAAGAAAATACATTTGGTTGGCCTGAACAATGTCATAAGTGACCAGCTCAGCCCCCAAGAGAAGTGTCAGAGCCCAATGACTGAGTATATGGCTTAGGAGAATAGCCATGAGCAGTGGGGTGACAAGTTACCTGCCATCCTGGAGGAACGACAACAGGAACAACGGGAAATATGGCCCTCAATGGGAGAAGATCCATTCAGAGGTGTTGATTAAGCACCTACTATGTGCTGGGTAAGTACTGTGGACATAACAGAAAACAAAACTCCTGCCCTCATGGAGCTTCCATTCAAGTGAGGAGAGAGGAAAAATAAATTAAGTAGTAACTTAATAGGACAGAGGACGAAAAGCACCACAATGCCAAATAGAACCAGGAAGGACATCAAGGTGGGGCAGGAGTCATGATGTTAAACTGGATGTTCCGTGAAGGCATCTCTGATGACGTCTGAGCAGTAGGCTAAAGCAGGTGAAGGCCTGAACCATGTGGATATCTGGGGGGGAAAGAACAGTCCCAGGCAGCGGGCACAGCAAGTGCAAAGGTCCTGAGGCAGCAGTGTCCTGGCATGTTTGGGGACCAGCCAAGAGGGGAGCATGCCTGGAGCGAGTGACTGAGGGGAGTGGGTGAGGAGGCTGGAGAGCTCATGATGAAGATCATGCAGGGCCTAGGAGACCATCATCAGGACCTCAGTTTCTACTCTATAGAAGACGGGAACCAGTGAGGGCTGTGAAAGATGAAAGCATATGCTAATATGAAAGCCAGCACACTGGACCCAACCATGTAGAAAGACTGAGCATATTTCAGAGTTCTATTCAAAGTCACTGAAAGAAGGCAGTGGTGGAGAGCAGGAGCCTACCTTCGGATTAGGGTACAGAAACAGGAACCAGGACAGATTCAAGACAGCCTTGGGCCACCTACCTATACCTTCAAGAGACTGCATGTGCATAAAAAGCTCAGCCACAGGGGCACCCGGTGGCTCAGTTGGTTGAGCGTCTGACTTCAGCTCCGGTCGTCATTAACAGTTCGTGAGTTCAAGCCCCCCATCAGGCTCACTGCTGTCATCGCACAGCCTGTTTCAGATCCTCTGTCCCCCTCTCCCTCTGCCCTTCCCCTGGTGGTGCGCTCTATCGCAAGCATTAAAAAAAACAACAACAACAAACCTCAGCCACAGGAGTTTTTGAAGTATTCCCAGATGGTAGGTTTACTGTGAGGTAGCTTTATGGAGCTTCTTGATTGGGGAGGAAGATTTGCCGGCTAAGAAGTAAACAACACACACTCCTCTTTCCCTTTCTATCATAACCAATGGGCATTTGAGGTACCGGCTTTGCAGATACTATGGATATGAAACATACAAGTCCTGCATGGGCTTGCAGAGCACTTGGGGAGACATTCTCAAAAACCGATCAATAAGCAACAGGAAATACTGTGTACACGATACAGGCAAGAAGGTAGCCTACAGTGAGTGAAAGGGGCGGGAGGGTGGTTAGAGACACTCGGCAAAGTTGGAACTTGGGTCACTGGAAGAAGAAATTACACGGAATAAGGATGACGGAAGTGCACATGTGAGCCCCTGTGGGCCAGCTCGGGGGACAATGAGAGGGCGGGATTATACAGGGGCTTGACACTCAGTACGAGAGTGTGAGTTTTAATCTGGAAAGCCATGGGATCCAGTAATGGTTTGGGCCAGTACAAGTGTTTTAAAATTATTATGAAAGTTCTGAATTGAAACACACCATACATTCACAAAAGGGCACAGTGACTGTCACAGTCCATTTCCACAAAATGAATACTTGTAACCAGCATTTAAATCAAGAGACATGGGGCACTGGGTTGCTCAGTAGGTCGAGCATCTGACTCTTGATTTCAGCTCAGGTCATGATCCCAGGATCGTGGGATCGCTCCCACTGTTGGACTCCACAGTGAGCGTGAAGCCTGCTTAGGATTCTCTCTTACCACCCCCCACCCCTCTGTTCCTCTGTGTGTGCTCCTCTCCTGCACACACACACACTCTCTCATGCTCCAAAAAATCAATCAAGAGACAACATGAGCAGCAGCCCAGAAACTTCCCTCATAACCCCCCCATCTCTAGTCATCCAAGAGTAGAAATGGCAACTTCTGCCTGTTCCGGAATATTATGTGAATGAAATTGTGAAGCCTGCACTCTCTTGGATGTGCAAGTGGGGTTTTTCATGAAGCATCTGGTAGTGGAAGTCAGGGTGGCTGCGCAGGGTCTGACCCAGTGGCCTGGTGGGTCACCTGGCACGGAGTACCGTCTCCATCATGAACGCAGGGGCAGTTTTCCTCCCATCCCGAGCCTCCCGTTTCAGCAGCGTCCTCATCCTTTTGGAGAGGGGATATTTTCCCTCTGAATCATGAGGAAATGGACTCAAGACTAGAGCTTTCCATGTCGGGGTCAGAAGCTCCCAGGAAGAGTTTCCTGGGAGCAAGAGCCAGGGTGGGCTATGGAGAAACGGGCCAGGAAGCCAGAGGTGGGGACAGGCCTCCAGGGTTCCCCCCACCCCGGGCGCCTCAGCACCTGCCCTCCTACTCCCAGAATGCAGACCTCTGAGGGAGGAATCTTGGGCATCTGGGACAATTCTGTAGACTCTGGACGTGTCTGTCCTGTGGCTCTCTTACATAAGCATAAAAGGTGGCGAGGACGACGACAGAGCTTTCCCCAACAAGCAGCCCTACCTGCGTGGTCAGCGCTGGTGGCTACTATGTGCCCGGTGGTGACTCTGGGGCGTGAGAGTTGCTGAGGGGGCAATGCTGCATTTGTCCCCACGCCGGGTAGCCTACTTGCACTGTTGCACTGGGTGCCACTGGTGCCGGTCTAGGAAGGCCAACCGTGCACACCTCCTCCCAACCCCACGTTTGCAGACCCACCGGACGTGGCTTGAAATGGGCCACGGTGGGAGTAGTTACACTGCAGAAACCGCCAAACGCCACGGGTCAGCCCTCTGCTCCCGTGCCCCCTGGAGAGCCGGCTGTTAAACATTTACCAGCAGAAGTTTCTGAATCCTTGGCTAGCAAACCAGAACTGAATTTCTCTGACAGCAGTGTGGTCCGCCAGTACGCGACAGAACACCGTGCACGTGCGTGATCTCTCCCTGCTGGGCACAGCCCACCGGGAGAAGACGCAACGCCGTGGAGAAATGTCGCCCTCACTCCAGGCGAATCTGCCGGCTTTTACAGCCTGCAGAATTTCAAAAATGCAAATGCAGGCAAAAGCAAAAGCTTCCTCTCAAAGAAAAAAAGGCAATTTATATTTCCCTCAGACGTTTGTTCTGACAACTACAAGCACTTGTGCAAAACATTTCATCAGTCAGGGAAAACTAGCATTTGCTGCTTATATAGTTCTTTTCCATTTCTTATTACAGACTATATACAAAGTAAAACATTTACAACTAGGGAGACAGTATATGTACCCATGGAAATTTCCATTAAGGGCCAGCAACCATTAGAGGATTCAAATAAAATGGGCAAAGTGTGCAGAATTCCAGGAGACCAAAAACATTTGGCTCTAAAAGTCTGAGGAGTCACTTGAATAACATTGGTTTTTTACTCCAAGTACTTGTCAAAATAGGAGGTGTTTTGTGCATACATTAATGGAATACTGAGGTCACAGACCAGAATTTTGAAAACCCTCTCGTATCAGAGTGGCATCAATGACACAACGCAAACAAGCAAGGTCTGTCTCTAGTACAAGAACTCCAACATCAGAAGCGGGGTGCTTCCTGGGGATGGGTACTGGAGGGGGGCACAGAGGGGGCGTAAGCCAGGCTTTGGGGGTAGTGGGGTCTGATGTTCTCTTCCTTGGCCACGCTGGTTACTCAGGTGTGTTCACTTGGCAAAAATCCATCAAACTGTACATTTATGACTGAGGTGCTTTTCAGTGTCTATGACACTTCCATAAAAGGTTAAAAACAACCAAAGAGGCAAATTTAACAGAACATCTCCATTCTTCAAAGGAGCTCTAGCTGTTTGAACACCATGTGTATATTTTATTTTGCCCTTTTTTCTTTTGCAGTATTTAAACTAACACACACAGTGGAGCAAACCAAAGAAACCAACAACCCCAAGCACATCAGAGCAGCTCATGTCCCCTAATGGCTGCTGACTCTGATGAACGAGAAGGTCGCTACACTGTTAAATCTTAGAAAAGTTACTGGCTTACACTTGTGCTGTGGACCGAATGTTTGTGCCTCCACAAATCAGCTGTCGAAACCCCAATGTGACGGCACTGGGAGGTGGGACCTAGGGGAGGCAATCAGGTCATGAGGGTGGAGCCCTCGTGATGGGATTAGTCCTCTTATTAAAGGAGACACAAGAGAGACACTTCTTCACCATGTGAGGACACACCAAGAAGAGGGCCTTCACCAGAACCCAACCATGTGGGCACCCTGTCCTCAGACTCCCAGCCCTCAGAACTATGAGAAATATTCTTTAAGCCCTTAGCCTACGGTGTTTTGTTACAGCCGCTCAAGGGTACTAAGGCAACTTGAGATTTCGTGTCTTTTTTTTTTTTTAACATCTTTACTGAGGTATAATCATAGACAAAGAAGTGCACATATTTAATGCACATAATTTGATGAGTTTGGACATATTCAAACACCATAATCAAGGTAATATCCATGTCTAACACCTCCCGAAGTGTCCTTGTGTCCCTTGGTTTTAGTTTCGTGTGTGTGTGGGGGGGGGTGGCGGATAAGGACACATGAGAATTACTCTCTTAAACCGTGAAGCACGCACAGTGCTGGATTGTTCACTCCGGGCGCCACAGCGTACAGCACACATCCGCAACTTATGCATCCAGAAGGCGGACTTCATACCAGCCGAACGATGGGGAGGTGCCGTGTCGTGACTATTTCTGATAAGGAATTTCTTACACGATTTTGAGCCTCCGCTTATTCTCCCATGTTGCATTTCATTGTTGAGGATACTGTTTACTTTTACCTGATGAAGACCTAATTTCTCACGCTCTTATTTCCAGGAGAAAAATCCCTCTTTGCCTAGTTAATGGCAGAAGTCCCCCCACGGTCCATGAGAACATATACATAGTGAACAGACCCACATAATGAATGCACTTGTCAAAGGTGCTGGATCTTTTCATGACTAAAAATATTTCATTCAAGAAAAGAGCTGAAGAAGTACTTTAGACACACAGAGACAAAAATATAGCTACTACCACAAAACATCAGGCCTGGCCCAGCATTTCTGTGATCTCTTTAGCGAGCAATTAAAATGTTCCCTCTCCTGTATCCTTGGTGTGAATATAAATTGAAATGGGACAAATATGCCAGTAGCTCTTTAAAACCAGCAAGTCCATTTCTGGGAATCTCTGCTCCTGAAACAATCTATAGGAGTGTGCAAGGTGACACCGCCAGGACGTACACCGACGCATCTATCATCAGCTAGAGTGCACAGGTGAGGCTGAAAGGTGCACTGCAGGAGACTGGGACCATAATTTACAGTTCAAGCATACTCAGAAATGGACCACCACGATACAGGAATATGGGGAATATTCCAACCAAAAACATCAGGGGGATCATTGTGTGCTATATGGAAATAATGTCTAAGATGTTAAAATCAGGGGCGCCTGGGTGGCTCAGTGGGTTAAGCGTCCGACTTCGGCTCAGGTCATGATCTCACGGCTCGTGAGTTCGAGCCCCACGTTGGGCTCTGTGCTGACAGCTCAGAGCCTGGAGCCTGCTTCATGTTCTATGTCTCCCTCTCACTCTGCCCCTCCCCTGCTCATGCTCTCTCTCTCAAAAATAAATAAACATTAAGATGTATGAATCAGTTAAAAAAGAGTAAGATGCAAAATAATAAATATATACTGTATGATCTCACTTTAACAAAAATACTCTCTCTATATATATATACACACACGCACGCACAAACATATATATAAAACGCATGTATAGGGGGACCTAGGTGGCTCAGTTGGCTAAGTGTCTGACTTCGGCTCATGTCATGATCTGACAGCTCGTGAGTTCGAGCCCCACATAGGGCTTTCTCCTGTCAGCGCAGAGCCCGCTTCAGTTCCTGTCTCCCTCTCTCTCTGCCCCTCCCCAGCTTGTGTTTTGTTTCAAAAATAAAACATCAAAAAAATTAAAATAATAAATATATGCACGTATACACACTCTTACACATACATAAGGCAGTGCAGAGAATGGTACGGATGAATATCCACCAAGTCAGTGGGGATGGGAATAAGGACAGGGTCTGGGGGATTTGGAGGGACTTTCCCACTACTCCTTATCCACTTCCTCAGGGTGTAACTTCTTTTTTCCACACTGTATTCATTTGCATAAACATACACAAAGTCATACCCACACATGTGTATACAAAGAAACATCAAATGGAAAAACCAGCATCCTCTCTCCCATCTGTGATTATACCCTCTTGCACTCACAGATCTTACCAGTCAGGCACAGGTACCTATTCTTTCAAGTACTGCAACACGGACCCTCCTACTTGAATACCAAATTTCTGATTCAATAGCACAGAAGCGAGAGACAGCTATGGAAGATTTTTTTCTTACCATTTCTGTGGGTGAGACATGCCACAGGAAAACCGTCTTCTCCTCAGCGTCACTGTTTATAGAAACATATGAAGGTTGGTAGACTTTGGTTGGTTCTATCACCAGCACCTGAAAGGACAGATTTCTGTGATGCACAGGAATATCCCAGACAGGTCACTCTGCCCAGTGAGCAAGTGGGAAGCGCTGTACTCCACAAATACTCGAGGACCTACTGTGTGCCAATACTACTCTAGGGCCCAGGGATACCGCAATCTTGACAGTAGTCCCTTCCCCACGGCGGGGGAGGAGTCTATGCTCTAATGGGGCACACAAGAAACAAACATATAGGGGCATGGAATACAGTCACCTATACGGCTGTGAAGCAAACACGACAGAATAAAGGTGGATCGAGCACTTTAGATGGGGTGGCCAAGAAAGGCCTGCCCAACAAGGTGGCAGAGAAGAAAGAGGGAGGCTACAGTTTTTGAGAGAAATGAAGCAAACTGGATGATCTGTGAGGTGTCCAAGTCTATGAAACATCCCAGGGAATGAAGAGTGAGGTGACATTCCATGAGTAATGTTTTATTGCTGGGGGAGAGAGAGAGGAAGGAGATGGGGAGAAAGGAGACAGGGAGAGGGAGGGGGAGGGGGGAGAGAGAATGAATGGCTTTCCAAAGCAAATACAGCAACCTAATTAAGAGCGTTAAATCTAGGTAGAGATTACACAAGTGTCTGTTATTTTTTTGTCCCTTTCAATAGGTTGGAAATATTTCATAATTAAAAGAAGATTTTAAAACTTAGTACCCAAGAACAAAATCATTATCATAATCATTTCAAACAACTTAATCTCTATTAGCAGTTTAATGAAATTCCTGAACACAGCATGTTCACAAAATCTCACGGCATAAATACAAAATACAATTATGTCAAGTTCAATGTCTAGGATGCTTACGTATCTTACTTACGACTCCTTACAATATGGTCATAAAATTGAAACAAAAACTTAATGAAAAGCTAATAGCCATTTTGCTTTGCAATAACATTTTAAAAATTAATTAGTGGTATTGGAGGCAAACCAAAGCTCAATGGGAAACAGCGTCAAATTCCAAAATTTTACTATTAGTCTTGCACTGATTTAGAACAGAGTATCTCCACCTTGGTATTGCTGACATTTGGGGCCAGACGATTTTATGTAGGGGGAGGGGCTATCCTATGCACTGTGGGATGTCTGGTGGCACCCATGGCCCTCGCCAGGTGCCTGCCACTCGCTAGGTGCCAGTAGCAATACCTGCTTCGCAGCTGTGACAACCAAAAATGTCTCCAGATATTGCCAGATGTCCCCCGGGAGACAAAATGATTCTGTCAAGAACCACTATGTTAGAGGGCAGAGCCAACTTGTTCTAGTGAGCTGATCTATCCCTGGCTGATTCTACCAAAGACTGATGGGTATCTTCACATTTTCAACAACTCTAAGGTTTTCTCCCTTTCAGAGTATTCAATAATTAGCACCAATCCCCAGTTTCTTTGGCTCTATCTGAAAGAAATGGATTTAGCATGACTTACTGGAAATCTGAGTCCATTAGCAACTTTATTTGTTGCCTCAAATATTATATCTAGCCAGAAGTTAAGCCGTTCTTGCCTGGGTGAATGTTCAATAATGGGTTTCCTGAAGCGCTGAATTAATAACAAGTTCTGAACTAATGATCGGAGGTACCTGGAAAAATCACAAGCACCAATAAATTAGATCCTTCAAGAAATGGAATTCAATTCTACTCCCTTTAAAAGAGGTTCCCCAAAAGCTTAATTTACTTAAATTCACAGTGTGTAGTGAGTGCTTCTTCATCATTTGGCAGTCACACACTTAATCAAAAGAAGCCCGAACACCGGGCAAAATAAGTTGGTCCAACAAAATCATACAGTATGGCTTTTCACCAACATTGGGCTAATGGTATTCCAAGTGTAGACACTGGCAGACATTTTCTAACAACTACCTTAATAACAATGTAGTTTGAAATTCAAAGCAATTACAAAATGACAAAATTTCAAACTCACAGTCTTTTTTAAATCAACCTTTCTATGTTCAGGTAATTGTAGATTTATGTATACTTGTAAGAAATAATACAGAGATCCCATGTAACCTTGGGCCTGGTTTATACCAAGGATGACAGCTTATAAAATTCTAGAACAACATCACAAGACACAGTTAAGATAGAAAACATTTTCACAGTCACAAGGGTCATGCTTCCCTTCTATAGACATGCCATTTTCCTCCCCTCCCTCTCTTCTCCTCCTTGACCCCAGACAATCACAGATGTGAAACTCATCGTATTTTTTTTATTAGATCTGACCAGGTAGATTTTGAAGTTACGAGGTCTTCAATCTCTCCACTTCTTTACTGTCTTCAGGCCAACTGAAGTTTCTGAAACATAGCTGCTGGGCAGTGGTGGTCACATCACCACTGGTAGTGAATGGGGATGGAGCACTGAAGGACTGAAAGCACTGGACTACTAGGTTGCTCTTTGAGGATAAAGTCTGGGGCTGCTCCGGGAAGGCACACGGCTAGACTCTGACTGACTTGCTTGGGTACCATGCAGTGAAGGGTTAATTCAGTAGGCCTGGGTCCTCCAAACAGGAGGTCTGGCTCTTGACTGGCTTCTGGGACATTGCCTCTAAGCCCTTGGGACATCCAGCCTGATAAGAGTGTTTTTGCTTAACTGGGGCCTTGGGCCATGCTGTATCAGTGCCATATCTACAGAGGCTGGGGACTCGGTGACTAAGGTCAACTACATGGGTGCTCCATGCTTACACGACTGAACCCCCATAAGACCCTGAACACCGAGACTTGGTGAGCTTCCCTGGTTGTCAATACTTTGTACATGTTGCCCTATATTGTTGCTAGAAGTAAGCATTGTCCATGTTACTCCGCTGGGTGAGGACAACTAGAAGCTTGTACCTACTCTCTCCTGGACTCTGTCCTACGTGCCTTTTGCCTTTGCTGATTTCAATCTGTGTAATTTTATTGTAATAAACCTTAGCCATGAGTACGACAGCCTTCCTGAGTTCTGTGAGTCTTTCTAGCGAATCATGAAGCTCAGGGTGGTCTCGGACCTACAATATCAGGTCCCAACGCTGTAAGTCAGTGTAGGTACTAATGTAATTAGAACGTATTCAAGGCTTGGCTGTCGCCTCCCTGGAGTCGGCTCTGTCTAGCTCAGGTGCAGCAATGTACTTTAAAAGTAGAATTCTGGGGGCGCCTGGGTGGCGCAGTCGGTTAAGCGTCCGACTTCAGCCAGGTCACGATCTCGCGGTCCGGGAGTTCGAGCCCCGCGTCGGGCTCTGGGCTGATGGCTCGGAGCCTGGAGCCTGTTTCCGATTCTGTGTCTCCCTCTCTCTCTGCCCCTCCCCCGTTCATGCTCTGCCTCTCTCTGTCCCAAAAATAAATAAACGTTGAAAAAAAAAAAAAGTAGAATTCTGGCAACAGCAACCACTCCAGGAAGGCTGGAGACTCTGCCTGAATCCCTATTGGCTCAGCCTCAGAAAAATTTCAACAGGCTGATATAGTTTGGGGATCAAATTTAGGTCCTTCAGATTGGGAAGAAAAAGGGCCCAACTAAAAATAACTGAAGAGATTCCGACCCCTGGGAGTCCAGATTGGCCCAGTGAACTGGGAAATAACGGGACAGATGAACACGGGTCATTAAAAGTGAAAAATTTTAAATGATGCGTGTAATCCAAATGCATTTTAGACAAATCAGAAAAATAGAGATAAGGAAAAAAGATTAAAAGCTTCTTATTAGGCTACCTCCTTGAGATCACCACTGTTGATATTTCAGGGAAAATCCATCATACATTTATTAATTACACAAATATCTAACAAGCATCTATTTTGAGACCACAGGAGTCAATGACATAGTGACGATTCTAATGGAGCTTCATGTCTATTGGCAAATCAGCTATTGCCCACCTCTCACAGACCTTGCTCTGAGTCACATACCAAACCCAGATTAATTAAAAGACCACACAGAACAGTGGTTCTCAAAGTGTGGTTCCCCAGAGCAGCAGCATCAGATCGTCATTTGTAAATACAAATCCTCAGGCCCCACCCTAGACCTTTGGAACCAGACAGCCTAAGGGCGGGCCCAGCTATCTGTGTTGTAATCAACACAGCTGATTCTGATACCTGCCGAAGTTTGAGAACCACTGAGAGAGGAAAATATACCCTGCAATGGGCTTTTCTTATCCTAGGATAAACCATGAACGAAAGTCCATGCCTCCCGGTGTTCTTTCTTGCCATTTTCATGGCGACATGATGGGCTAAGCTAGGGCCACTGCTCTGACTCCATTTTCTTGACCATATCTTGGTGTTTAGTTCCAGTTTTCATGCGTGATGCACATCACTTTGTGGGTGTGCTTTTAGCTTCACTACCTGCTTTCTCACAAATACGTACTAGTGCTGAGGAAGGTTTTGTTCTTGAGGACTGAGATGACGACCTGAAGAAAGTACTAAGATTGAGAGCATCCTTTTGGAGACAGAGCGCGTAGGGACGTATTCTGTGCATGTACGTGCCCATCTGTCTGTCGTTCCCTCCTGTCACATAAAACCAAGTGAGCCTTCAGAGCTGTTCTTCGTGCCCTAACTTTGCTTTAATGAAGAAGTCAGAAGGAGAAACACGGCAATCGTTATTGTCTTTTGCATTTATCCCTCTCCTCTCTGGAGAAAACCCTTCAGAACGAGATCAGATATTGAGAGAAGTGAAGGCCACACACAGACATGACTCACCAGACTGGAGGTTTCAGTTTGAACAACCTCTCTGCCGCCTGGACAGCCTTCCCGACATCATTGGCCAACATGCTGACGTTGAAGAACTGACCCACATCCCAGTAATTGTTCATCTTCTCCAAGCTCCCTTTTCTTCCCAATAAACTGTTTAGCCGGACACCTTAAGAATGTGAATTTTACATGAAGTTATGAAAAATATTTCTAGTTTCTATCACATTATGCAAGGCTTTAGACAGAGGAAAAAGTACCCACTTTATGTTGGCTACCATCTCAGGCAGGCTATCAGAGAGTAACTGTTCCTTTTGAAACAAAATGCTAGTTATTTGAACGAAATGCTAGTAACTTTTAATGCTGAATTTGCGTTACCAAAGCACATCAACATCTGCTATCAAAAATAACTTTACCTATTTTCCTTAGTTCCATGGAAGTTTCAAATTGCTGTCCCGCAACTATCAGCAAAATTGCCAGGTTAATTCCTGAATAGAGAGATGACTGGAGCGCAAATCCTCTGCGATACCTGCCAGTACAGAACCGCCCGACTCTTATTATGGTAGAAGCAAAAACTTATAAATAATGGCACAAGCCCACCTTCTCGTGAACTTTTTTTTTTGACCAACTAATTGGTTGTTTTCCAGATCCCCTCCCTCTTTACAAACAGCTACATCCAAGCACTCAAACAGCTTCTTGAAAATGTCATAATATTAACACTAAGGAGTTAAAAATTTTTCATCAGTTTTATACTTTTTGATGAAAAAACCATGATCACTGTATAAAATAAGGAAATTATTTTAAAGTGCACAGAAGAAATTGAAAACCTTTTTATAACCCTATCCCCCAAAGTAGACCACAATTTGATGTCCAAATCACACTTTAAAAGTTAGACTCCATTTGTACATTGAGCATTCTTTATTAGGCGAAAATTCCATCAATTGTAGGCAATTACTCTGCAGGGTGTTTGTTTGCTTCTATCACAAAATGGAGTCATTTTTTTTTTCACGTACGAAGCAGTACCGGCAGGATCCTGGCCCCCAGATTGCTCTGAGAGTAGTGGCACAGCGTGACAGAAGAGCAGGGATCTGTCACCCTGGGGTAAAGAACAACATGCAAAATAGTACCATTTTTACACCTGAAGTTTAAAGAGTGCCATTTTAATTCTCTTATCCTTTTTTTCTCTACATAAAAAGCTTCTTTCCCTTCCATGAGCGAGTAGAAATATCATGGTTGGGAACAAAGAATTTGATCCACGAAGTAACGACACTAAAATGTTGTTAAGTGGCACAGTTCATACCAAAGACTTGTAAACCAGGAGGAATTTGATCACTCGTGTGACAACGAGAGAGTTAAACACCAACAAAATACTAATTGTGGAAGGGAGAACCTATCATTTAAAGTCGATTACAATTCAGTTTTATGAACTTTGGGGCTAATAATACAAGTATGCTCTGATGAACCAGAGGACACTAAGGAAGTCATTCCAACCCTACCCAATAAAATTCCAATAAAATTGAAAAACCTTCCCCCTCCTTCATTATGTCCTATGGTATTTGATTTTTTTCCACTTTTACTATCAAAAGCTATCTAGGAAGAGTGCAGGGAGGGTGACTTCTCTATGCCTCTTATCCATAAATCAAACAGGCCCAGCTTAGGGGCAGAGAAGACTTGAACTGGGAATCAGGATTGCAGTCCCAGGTTTGCCTCTTACTAGCCCCCTGCCTCCCTGTGCCCATGTTCCACATTAGCACCTGAGGCCCTGGGTAAGATAACCCCAAGGTCTCACCATACCAGAGACTAAGCTTCATTTGTTCCTATAACCACTGCCTTATGAAGTGGATGGAGAAGGGCTCCTAGGACTTTGGTGAAGGAGCCACAGGCAGTCATTTCCTTACCTGAGGGCTGAATTCTTGGCCACTGTGATGGGAACACAGCTTCCTGTTTCGGCTCTACCCAATATTAATTGCTCCTTAGCACCTTGAGCGACTCCTACCATACAGTACATCAGGTGCAATTACGAATAAAATAAGGTCCCTGCCCTCCAAGAAACTATACTATCGTAGAGGTAATAAGATCTACACACAGCTAGTGCAATTAGGGAAAACACAAACTTGAATGTGGTAAGTATCCTAAAACTACACAAATCCATGTCTACAGGGGCTCACAGAAGTGGGGCCACCCCTAGAAACTCGAGATATGGCACAAAGATGGAAAGATGTGCAATGACAGAGATTTGGAAAGGAAACCTCCAACAGAGAGAATGGCAGGAACAGAGATGAGAGTCTGCAAAACTCCTAAGAAACTTCAGTTTAGTGAGCCATGTATCAGGTAGTGGGCAATGGGGCTCAGGGTGGGTTGGAGAAAGTTTGCAGAGCACCTAGACTGGTATTCTAAGAAGTTTGAGTTTTTATTTAATAGGAAATGGAGAGCCATGGTGGGTCTTGGAGCTTTAGGAGGAATAAGGCATAGTGGTTCAATCTACAAGGATAGACTTTAGAGACACCAAGCACAGAGCCTACTTGGAAAACTGTTAGAACACTCCTGGCAAGAAAGTAAAAAAAAGTGGCACTGACCACGGTGGTGGTGATGAGCAAAGACTGGCAGGGAGTGAGGCAAGATACAGAGAAGGGCTGCGATAGGGAACTGACCATATGGGGAGGTAAATGAGTGAACATTACCAGGTGTTAAAAAAAAAAAAAGTCTATGTGTAGGAGGCTGAAGAATGGTAGTGAGAAAGCAAGACGTTGGAAGCCATCCCTTGTGGAGAGGTGAGGATTTCAGCCTGGATACACTGCATCTTACATAGCGGCACCACCTCTGGGTGGGACAGATGGGCAAACGGGGGCTGACGTGGGGCCAAAGCTTAGGACGCAGGTTAGGCTGGAGATCGGCTAACGGTTCCATGGTGTGGGAGTGACTGGGATCACCCGGGAGGACAGTGGGTAGAGAGAAGAGGGGAGATGACACAGCCGGCAACGTGTATGGAAGCAGAACAAGGGAGGGGAGAGGGCAAGGGGAAGCAGTGAGAACTAGGAGTGGAGCGGCAAGAGCTCTCTCGACAGAAATGGGTGAGGTAAGCGGTTGGCTCCGCCTTGGAATTATGTCCAGGTTCTGACATCTCATTATCATCACCACCACCTGGGCTCAAGCCACCATCAGCCCTTCCCTGATTTACTGCAGCCGTCCCCTGTTCCCCACTTCTGCTCTTGCCCCTGTGGTAGATTATTTAATAGCCACAAATCCCTCCCATCCCACGACACGTGTGCCTTTGTCACTTCTCCCATCCACAGCTGGAGTCTATTTGGGGTAACCATGTGATCTGCTTATGATGTGACCCAGGGTGTGAGGCAGAACTGACCCTGCGTGAGTTCCGGAGCCTAAGCCTCGCAGCTTCCACCTTCATTCTCTCAGAATGCCGCCCACCAAGCTGGTCTGCCAGGATGAGAACCACAAGCAGAGAATGCAAGTGAACCACCAAGACCCAGCGCCAGTTGCCAAACGTGTGTGAGGCCATCTTGGACCTTCCACCCCTCCTGAGCCTCCAGCTGAGCTCATTTTTCCGAGTGAGACCAGCACTTTAGGAGTGGAACCAGCAGAGTGGCTGCCTGGCCAATCCACAGAATCAGGAAAAATTATAAATCGCTGTTTTAAGCCACTAACTTTTGGATTTGTTATGCAGCAAATGATAACTGATACACCCCCTGAAACGTATTCTTTGCAAAACAGTGAGAATGCGCTGGTAAAAAAGCATGTAGGATCTCGTCACGGCTCTGCTCAGAGTGCTCCGGTATTTTATCATCTCACTCGCAATAAAAAGTTCTTCTCTCCTATTTCCTGCCACTCTCCCCTGGCTCGTGCCTCACTGGCCTTGATCACGTGGAGCAAACTTCCTCCTCCTGGTCTCTGCCTCTGCTGGCCCTTCCTCCCAGAACACTTTCTCCACAGTTCTCAGCAAGGCTCATCTCACCACCCTCACAACTTTACTCACCTTCACTGATGACCCTGCCTGAAACTGCAGGTGACTCCTCCCAAGCCTCCTCAGATTCCCTGATGAACTTGTCCCTAGAGCCCTCATCAACAGGTGACATCCTATTTTTCTGTCTTTCTCTGACTTCCCTTACCAGCAATGCAAAGTCCGTGAAGGCGGGAATTCGTGTCCATGTCTGCTGCTGTGTCTTTATCCCCACCATCTAGAAAAGTTTCTGGCATACAGTAAACCCTCAATAAACTTTTGTTAAATGAGCAAAGAAAAGCAGGAAGGAAGGATAAAAGGAAGGGAGGAAGAAGGAAAGAAAAAAGGAAGGCAGGAAAGAAGGAAGGAAGAAGGCAGGCAGGCAGAACTGAGAAGATAATGCGCTAGTGGCGGTGGAACACAGTTCTGGATGAAGTAGCAGGGAAGGAGCAGCTGGGGAGGAGCCTGGTGAGCCTCCTTCTTGCCCCTGTAAATGAGAGAACTTGTGGGAATAATGTCACCAGTACAAAACGCAGTTTTGAATGGTCCCTTTCAGAAAAAGGAATCTGGAAAATTCCCAAACCACATGTATGACTTTTTGTTTCTCCCCACCGTCAGTAGGCAGGCAGGCGTGTGTGTGCGCGCGCGCACACACACACACACACACACACACACACACACACACACGGAAAAGACCTGGATCCTTAGCCTCTGCAGTTCTGTTCTTTGCAGAGATGCACACGCTACCGACTAGGATGGAAGGTTTACCACTCAATGGCGCGGTCTCGGCTGGTGCCATCTTTGCAGTCCGAATCCAAGAAGATGTCCTTGTAGATCCTCCCACACAGGCAGAACATGTCGGGGGCCGGGTGGTCACAACTCTGCAGAACCTGGAGCATGACCTGCAGAGCCTTCTCACGGTCACCCACACTGTTTCTCCTGAAAGATTTGTATGGTAAGATCACTCATGTCTGAAGCAAGACATGGGAGCATATGTGCGCTCATTCTGGCAAGGGCTGGTGTAGGGATGCTGTGCTTTAGCAGGAAACAAAAGCCAAATAAGAATTCACTTTTTCATGTTCAAATGTAACAAGTGCTTCAGACCCACACCAGTAAATCTCACGCTGTCACAGTTGCTACTTGGTCCCTTCTCTCACTGAGATCCAGACTGTGGATGACAGCAGATGCAGACTGATATGTTTGGGAAGACACACAAAATAACATGGCAGCTTCTATAGCTGGATGGACAGCAAGGATTGTGGAAGCTACGCCTGAATCATGAGAATGACGTGGTTTGACAGAACGTTCTTTTGGAAAAGTGGCAGGGCCCCCAAGTTCAGAAAGCCAAGAGAAATTTAGAAATGTGTTTTGGCATTTCTCGACCTTGCCATCCTCAAACAGGAAATGACCCCAGCAATTCCTGTTTTCCTGTCCACTGGAAAAGAAAATTTAGAAAATTGTTTCTATATTCACAAATCACAGTCTTCTCTCTTATTAACTTATATGGTAAAAATTTCATTTCATACAAAGGTAATGGATTCCTTCGATCATTGTTAAAATAATCTTTGCCACAAAATAACCCGAGTTTGTGGTTGTGAATATTAAGGGTTCCTGTGAAGGTTTGGAAGCAAATGCCCATCAGTTGCAGAGCCTGATTAAATCAACTCTGGCTAATGATGTTCGTATTCATATTATAATACGTTAAACATTTGTATAAAGAAACAATTACTATGTAATACTGCTATGGAGTGATCCTTAGAATTTAGTGTTAAGACCAGAAAACAAGGCACTGAATACTGTGCACACAGTGCTACCTTTTTATTTAGGCAAAGCAGAGATGTGAATATTTACCTGCTTTTATTTGCTCAAAATGGAAGGATAAACCAAAAGGTAATAAAACTGGCTACCAACAGGTGGAGGGAGAAAACGTGCTGAAGAGGACAGGAATCCAAATTCACTTCTTGGGATGTGACTTGGAAACTGTAAGGTTTTTTTTTTTTACCAAATTATAAAAGAAAATGAATTAAAAAAAATTTACATTGTTCCCTAAAAACACCATTTGCCAATAAACACCATTTGAATTTGTGGCTGGAACCAAACAAATGACCCCCTGCAAGCAATTGGTGGCTTACCTACAAAAGACAAACTGGTTCACATGATTTTTAAAGCACAGCACTTTGTATTTTCCTAAGAGGATATAACTTAAGGAAAAAATATAAATGCAAAGAAATCTTAAATACTTTCTGGTAATCATATTGTTAGCAATAATACAGGAACTGGTAATGTGAAAACATCATGTAGTATAGAATACAACAAATGACGATGTTAATATCATTAGGAACCAGATTTTTCAGGGTAAGATACACAAACACAAAATCAAAGGAATTCATTAAAAATCCTACAGTCCTAAATTTGAATTGAAACATCAATATAAAGTCATCCAGTGGTGTTCCTAGCTCTGTCTACCGAAAAGGACCAAAATGATGAGCAACTCAGTAGCAATGAGAACCTCCAAACCCTGACTGGGGTCTGTAAAAGCACCTGTTCCTACAAGGAACCAGCACTTCGTGGAGGAATGGCAGATTCCAGATATGTCTAAGATGGTCCTGGAACATCTTAACACAAAGACTCAAAGAAACTACTAAGTTCATATCAGAAAGACTCAGGAACTAACAAGAATCAGTTTTTGGCCAAAGAAGGGACAGTATGAGCATTAAAAAGAATAGTATAAAAAAGAATTGAAACATATCAACTATATTAAAATGATGATTTCATAATCGTCTTACAGAACTTCGGGGGTCACCCTTGGAGAACGCTAAGGAACCGTCTCATTATTTTTGAAAATTATCAAAGAAAAAATTAAGCAAATAGTCTCCTTTTCCCAGATGAGTTGTACACTGGGGGTAACCAAGTCATTGATGAGATGAAATGTCTCTTTAGAAAGTATTTGTGCTAGTAACTCAGGAATTATAAAATTCAAGTGTCACTATTTTTGTAACCCCTAATGAAACAATGGATCCAGGCAATGATCGTCAACAGCCATTAACATCACAAAAAAAGAAAAACAAATAAAGTACACAATCAACTATGAAGTATTCTTTCCAGAAAAAAAAAAATGAAACCAGAATCTGAACTAAGCCTCCAAATCTAACTACCAAGTTGCAAGGAGAAAAAGGGACAGAGGAACTTAATAAATCACACCACAGGGATACTATTACAAAATCCACAACTTTGGAACTGCTATCAGACAAATGCTTCCTTACCAAGTAATTAACAGGGAAAAGAAAAAATAAGATAAGGGGAAACCTATATACTAAAAAAGACTTGGGGTGCCTGTGTGGCTCAGTCAGTTGAGTGTCCGACTCTTGATTTCGGCTCAGGTTATGATCTCATGGTTTGTGGGACTGAGCACCGCATGCTGGGTTCTATGCTGACAATGTGGAGCCTGCTTGGTATATTCTCTTTCTCTTTCTCTTTCTCTCTCTCTCTCTCTCTCTCTCTCTCTCTTTCCCCCCCTCCCCCACTTGTGCACTCCCTCCCTCTCTCTCAAAATAAACAAATATTTAAAAATATATTAAAAAGGACTTAAGAATCATCTCAACCAAATGCCATGTATAGACCTTGTTTGAATCATGACTCAAAAAACCCCACTCTAAACACAAAAGGTAAAGACAGAGAGGTACCTGGGAAAATCTGAGCATTGATACTGAGGAATTATTGTTTATCCTTAGGTATAACACAATCATGACCATGTTTTGTCAAACTGTCCCTCAGACAATACAGAAATATCTCTGGATAAAATGGTATGTCTTTGCTTCAAAATAAATCTGGTGTTGGGGTAAGACAGAGTGGATGGGGTGAGCAGGAAACAAAAATGGCCATGCAGGGATCATTACTGAAGAGTGGAAAAGGGGTACATGGGGGTTCACTATATCATTTCCTACTTTTGACTGTGTTTGAAATTTCTATTAATACATTCAATGTAATCCCAGTCAAAATTGCACCAGCATTCTTCTCGAAGCTAGAACAAGCAATCCTAAAATTTGTGTGGAACCACAAAAGACCCCGAATAGCCAAAGTAATTTTGAAGAAGAAGACCAAAGAAGGAGGCATCACAATCCCAGAATTTAGCCTCTACTACAAAGCTGTAATCATCAAGACAGCATGGTATTGACACAAAAACAGACACATAGACCAATGGAATAGAATAGAACCCCCAGAATTAAACCCACAAAAGTATGGCCAGCTAATCTTTGACAAAGCAGGAAAGAATATCCAATGGAAAAAAAAAACAAGTCTCTTTAACAAATGGTGCTGGGAGAGCTGGACAGCAACATGCAGAAGAATGAAACTAGACCACTTTCTTACACCATTCACAAAAATAAACTCAAAATGGATAAAGGACCTGAATGTGAGACAGGAAACCATCAAAAGCAGGAGAAAGCAGGAAAACACCTCTCTGACCTCAGCCACAGCAATTTCTTACTTGACACATCCCCAAAGGCAAGGGAATTAAAAGCAAAAATGAACTATTGGGACCTCATGAAGATAAAAAGCTTCTGCACTGCAAAGGAAACAATCAACAAAACTAAAAGGCAACCGACATAATGGGAAAAGATATTTGCAAATGACATATTGGACAAAGGGCTAGTATCCAAAATCTATAAAGAGCTCACCAAACTCCACACCCGAAAAACAAATAATCCAGTGAAGAAATGGGCAGAAAACATGAATAGACACTTCTCTAAAGAAGACATCCACATGGCCAACAGGCACATGAAAAGATGCTCCACGTCGCTCCTCATCAGGGAAATACAAATCAAAACCACACTCAGATACCACCTCACGTCAGTCATAGTGGCTAAAATAAACAAATCAGGAGACTATAGATGCTGGAGGGGATGTGGAGAAACAGGAACCCTCTTGCATTACTGGTGGGAATGCAAACTGGTGCAGCCACTCTGGAAAACAGTGTGGAGGTTCCTCAAAAAATTATAAACAGATCTACCTTATGACCCAGCAATAGCACTGCTAGGAATTTACCCAAGGGATACAGGAGTGCTGATGCCTAGGGGCACTTGTACCCCAATGTTTAGAGCAGCACTCTTGACAATAGCCAAATTATGGAAAAGAGCCTAAATGTCCATCAAATGAGGAATGGATAAAGAAATTGTGGTTTATATACACAATGGAACACTACGTGGCAGTGAGAAAGAATGAAATATGGCCTTTTGTAGCAACGTGGATGGAACTGGAAAGTGTTATGCTAAGTGAAATAAGTCATACAGAGAAAGACAGACACCATGTTTTCACTCCTATGTGGATCCTGAGAAACTTAACAGAAGATCCCGGGGGAGGGGAAGGAAAAAAAAAAGGCTAGAGAGGGAGGGAGTCAAAACATGAGAGACTCTAAAAAACTGAGAACAAACTGAGGGTTTACGGGGGGTTGGAGGGAGGGGTGGATGGGTGATGGGTACTGAGGAGGGCACCTGTTGGGATGAGCACTGGGTGTTGTATGGAAACCAATTTGATAATAAATTTCATTTAAAAAAAGAAATTTCTATTAATAAAACCAAAAAGTAAAAGGTATGCATCCTGACTCCATTCCGCTTCTATAATCTGGAAATAGAAAAACCCATATATATATATATATACACACACGTATATATATATTCAAGAATTTTTGAACCAAGATGTTTATTATGGCATTGCTCCTAACAGTGAAAAACTGAAGATAACCCAAATGTCCTCTGACATACGATAAATGTCAAATGATAAAATACAGTTTGTAACAACCAAACCATGGAGTATCATGCAACCCTCAGAAAGAGGCAGGTCTGCATGTAATTATATAGAAAACTTTCCCTAACAGTTCATGGAAAAAACATTGCTGAACTAAATGAATGCCATGATCCCATTCTTTGCAGTAAATATTATTTCCACTTATGTTCACATGCACAAAGTCTGGAAGGATACACATTAAACTGTTCAAAAAAATCACTGCTGGGATTTGCACAAGGTGTTCCTGTGCATGTTTTACTAATAACTATTCTAATAAATAATAAAGAGATTATTCTTTTTAATTTCTTGGCAATTTGACAATAGGCTCTTTTATGCTTTCTTTCCTGAGGACCTGTAAGTCATAAAACTCTGCATCATTCAAGACAACAGATTAGTATGTCAAACAGCTTTTCTCAATGGGGGTCCTGCTAGTGAATTAAGCTCCAGAGAAAATTATTTGATTATCTGAGTAACTATTTTCTCCATTCTCCCAAGTATGGTACACAGGTAGCCCCATTCTGGATACTTAAGAGAGTTCATTCGATTGATACAATGGATGCCTTAGGGCATTAGGGTTTAATTCTCTGTGGAACCCAAGCCGGGTTGAGAAGGGCTAATATAGACACTTGGCATTCTTCTGGAAACCTGCAGTAATTAGGCCTGTATTACAACTTTGATTTTTCCTATTTTCCAGCCTGATCTTGTTCTCAGAGATTTGATCTGTACTCTCTTTGTCCATAGAATCCAATTATCAGCCTGCAAAACAGATCTCTTAACCAACAGCCCACTCACGATTCCTTCCCATTTTAAAGAGTGAAGAGCTACCAACCCAACTCAATTTTACTACAGCATTGAAATAATTTCTACAGTCAGTGGCAGGAAAATGAAAAAAGACTAAAACTTTAATGAGGTACAACATTTTTACATCTGCTATGAGCCAACTTTTGAGGTGTGAAATTTTCAGGATTCTGAAAACAATTTACTTAACTCTTCTAAATGCTTCATTATCGATCTGAGTTCAGGTTCATTTGGTTTTCTTTGGACCATTTACAGCAATGTTTCCCTTAAATTTTTTTCATTAACTTGAAACTTACCCTTGTTACTAAAAACAAAAGGTCTTTGGGGGATTAAAAAAAAGAATAAAAATAAAAAATCAAATATTTGCAAAAAATGAAAAGGCGATTTTCAGCTTAAAAGCCACTTTAGGACAGGTGCTAAATAGCTAATCTCTTTAGTTGTTAATAATCAGTTTTCAGATATGCTTATCATTTTCAGATCCCAAAGTATCCACGAACAAGTCTATAGATAAAATCTCCTGTGTTTAATCAGTCTGGCAACATATGTTTCTGACGATAAGGTCATTTCACAAATTAAGAGAAAGATATGAACTAAGACAGTGGGGTTGCAACGTTGGCTTGCACATTAGAATCACCTGGGAAACTTCAAAAACCTTGGTGTTCAGGTTGCACTTGAGACCAGTTACATCAGTCTCTGGAGATGGGATCCAGGCATTAGTGTGTCTTACCCTGGATGTTCTGTAGGTCTGCATCACTGCTAAGTCCCAGTGACCGCTTCTAAGCCCTTGTGTTATCTGACCTACCAGCAGCATTTGATAGCTGAGTGCTCCTTCCTCTTTGGATTACCTTCTTCATTCGGCTTGCAGGTCACCATACTCTCCTCATTTTCCTTCTACTTGAGTCTAATTTTCTGGTTCCTATTCATCTCCCTAGTCTTTTAACACTGGAGAGTCCTTAAGCATAACCCTTGGATGTTTCTTATCTGTAACTACACTAGATCCCTTGGTATATCATCTACTGTCCTGCTTTTCCAAACATCTATATCTTGATGACTCCCAATTACTATCTCCAGCCCAGAGCTCTCCCCTGAACTCCATATCCAACTGTCTTCCTAGCATCTCACTTGCATGTCTAATACCTCAAACTTGATGTGTCCAAAACTTAACTGCTGATTGTCCCATCAAAACTATTCTTCTCCATCTTATTTAAGAATGGCCAGTCCGGGGCGCCTGGGTGGCGCAGTCGGTTAAGCGTCCGACTTCAGCCAGGTCACGATCTCGCGGTCTGTGAGTTCGAGCCCCGCATCGGGCTCTGGGCTGACGGCTCAGAGCCTGGAGCCTGCTTCCGATTCTGTGTCTCCCTCTCTCTCTGCCCCTCCCCCGTTCATGCTCTGTCTCTCTCTGTCCCAAAAATAAATAAACGTTGAAAAAAAAAATTAAAAAAAAAAAAAAAAAAAAAAAAAGAATGGCCAGTCCGTTCCTCCTGTTTTTCATGCCAAAAACTTTGGAGTCATGCTTCATATCGCTAGTATCTTTCATTCGATCAAATAATTCTGTTAGCTTTTATTTTAAGCCATATCCAAAAATGGGCTACTCCTCATGACCCCCACTGCTACTACCCTGACCCAAATAACCATCATTTCCTGCTTTCACCCTCTACAATCTATTCTCAACACGGGAGTCAGAGTGATCCTGCTAAACACTGAGTCACGTCATGTCACTCCACTACTCAAAACCGTCCACGCAAATGCCAATCATATATCTGACAAGGGGTTAATATCAAAAATATATAAAGAGTTCATACAACTCAAGAGCAAAAAAAGTCTGATTAAAAAATGGGCAGAGGACCTGAAGAAACATTTTTCCAAAGAAGGCATCAAGACGGCCAATGGTAAAGACCGCAGGCAGACACAGGAAAAGATGTTTGATACCACTCATCATCAGGAAAATGCAATTCAAAACCACAACAATCACCTCACACCTGTCGGAATGGCTAAGATCTATTAAAAAAAAAAAAGAAAGAAGTGTTGGTGAGGATATGGATAAAAGGGAACCTTCATGCACTGTGGGTAGGATGCAAATTGACGCAGGTGCTGTGGAAAACAGTATGGAGACTCTTGAAAAAATTAAAAATGGAACTACCATATGATCCAGCAATTCCATTTTTGGGTATTTATCTAAAGGAAACAAAAACACTAACTCTAAAGGATATCTGCACTCCCATGTTCACTGCATTATTTACAATAGCAAAGACCTAGAAGCAACCTAAGTGTCCAACAGATAACCAGAGTGTGATATACATACACAGTGGAATATTGTTCAGTCATAAAAAGGAATCTTGCCATTTTCAACCGCATGCATGGACCCTGAGGGCATTGTGCTGAATGAAACAAGTCAGAGAAAGACAAATACTGTATGATCTCACCTATATGCAGAGTCTGAAAAAAGCAACCAAACCAACCTCAACCAAGCTCACAGATACAGAAGACAGACAGACTGGTTGCTGCCAAAGGTGGGGGGTGGGATGTGGGTGAAATGGGTGAAGGGGGTCAAAAGGTATAAACTTTCAGTTACAAAATACATGCATCTTGGGGATGTAATACATAGCATGGTGACTGCAGCCAATACTGTATTGTATATTTGAAAGTTTCTGGGGCTCCTGGGTGGCTCAGTTGGTTAAGTGTCCGATTTCAGCTCAGGCCATGATCTCACCACTCGGGAGTTTAAGCCCCACTATCATATGGTAGTTCCCCACTCTGAGCTGTCAGCACAGAGCCTGGAGCCTGCTTCAGATTCTGTGTCTCCCTCGCTCTTTACCCCTCCCCTGCTCGTGCTCTGTCTCTCAGAAATAAATGTTAAAAATTTTTTTTTTTTTTTAATTTATTTTTGGGACAGAGAGAGACAGAGCATGAACGGGGGAGGGGCAGAGAGAGAGGGAGACACAGAATCGGAAACAGGCTCCAGGCTCTGAGCCATCAGCCCAGAGCCCGACGCGGGGCTCGAACTCACGGACCGCGAGATCGTGACCTGGCTGAAGTCGGACGCCCAACCGACTGCGCCACCCAGGCGCCCCTAAAAATTTTTTTTAATAAAAGAAATTTTAAAAAAGTTCCTAAGAGAGATCTTAAAGGTTTTCCTCACAAGAAAAATATTCACAATTATGTGTGGTGATGGATGTTAGTAAGACTTCCTGTGGTGATCATTACACAAAATGTACATACATCAAATCATGATACACCTGAAACTAATATGTTATATATCAATTATATCTCAAAACCAAAAACAACAAAACACCCTTCCAGAGGCTCCCATCACAGAGCCATTGCCAATTTTCTTTCAGTGGCCTACAAGATTCTGTAAGACCTGGCTCCCGGTTGTTTCCCAGAGTAGGGGTCCTCTGCTCCAGCTGCACAAGCATCCCTGCCATTGCACGTGCTGATCCCTCTGGCTGGAATGTTCTTCCCCAATATATTTGCATGGTATGTTCCCTCATCTCTCATTTTTTTCCATGTCACTCTCTAGTAAGTCAAGTCTTCTCTGAGCACTCAGCTCATAATTGTAACCTGCCCCACCAACCTCCCTACCACCCTAACCTGTTTTAATAATTTTACTTAGTTTGTATGGTGTCTCCCCATTAAGAATGTAAGCTCCAAGAGGAAGGGATTTTTCTGTCTGGTTTGTTTACTGCTATGCTCCAAGGCTTAGAACTCAATCTAGCACATAAGTAGGTGCTCAATAAGTATCTGTTGTCTGTTATATGGATGACAAACTGAGCAAGACTAAATGTAGTGACATGAAAAGATCTCCATCCATTGACTGTTAAGTGAACAAAGAAAATTACAGGGGCGCCTGGGTGGCTTGGTCAGTTAAGCGTCTGAATTTGGCTCAGGTCACGATCTCACGGTTCAGGAGTTTGAGCCCTGCACTGGGCTCTCTGCTGTCAGTGCAGATCCTGCTTTGGATCGTCTGTTATCATCTCTCTCTGCCCCTCCCCCCTCTTTAAAAAGAAACATTTTTTTTTAATTACAGAGCATCTCCTGTATTGTAAAAACCCTGCAGTATGACATATTGAATAGTATGTAAATTCACAGAACTGAAAGGATATACGCCAAACTGATGAGACAGATTACTTCTGGAACATAAGTGGGACTAGAGATTAGAATCACAAGGGACAGTTTCTTTAAATGTTTTTTTCCCCAGGTTCTTCCCAAAATATATAAGTGTGTTTCTTATTTATGCAATAAAACACACAGAGTAAAAACAGAACATTGGACTGGGAATCCTACACAGCTAGGTTCTGGTTATTTTTATACCATTTACTACCCATGTGAATTTTGAGCAAGTTGCTTACCCTTTCTGGGCCTCAGTTCTTCATGTGCAAAGTATGTTGGACTTTGCTTACTTCACCAGGCAACGGGGAACTACAGGTCTGCCAGAGCTTTCATTGGTTACTAAGCATCCTGCCTGCCTGCCTTTTCTGTACTGTGTGTCTGTAAGAGAAAGCTCATAGGGTAGGAGACAGAGTTCCAAAAAATCTTTTTTTCTACACAAACACTCAGAATTAACAAGCAAAATGTCTCACTAGACCAGTGTCCTTTCTAGGACAGACTCTGTCTTAGGCTGCCCACCAAAAACCTCTGAAGACACTCCTGCTTCCAATTAGGAGTAGAAGACTGTGAAAGGACTTCCACTCTCACAGTAACAATAAAAACCTAGACAATATATAAACTACTGAAGAGGAGGAAGAACTTCCTTGATTAATTCCACAGGAAAACAATGCTTTCAGAGCTGAGCAAAGAGCCATGACAGCATCCTCACTGGGGTGCCTGCTCTAGGTACTGACAAATCGAAGAGGGAGCCTTTGATAGAGAAACTGCACAGGGACAAAGAGAAAATGAGCAAAGTTGTGCACAACAGCATGGGCTGATGGGAAAGAACGGAATCTGGAAGGGTCCCCAGGCGAAAACTAATCGCTGAGTGTAAGAACTCCCTTGCAGCACACTTGCCCACTAAATTTTTCCAAGAAAGCTGTGATGAAGGGGAGGCTCAAAGTAAAAAAGAGATCACACGCATCATCATAGCACTCAGATGTGGGTCACTGTGAAAACTGAATCCAAAAATTACACAAACAGCAACTCAAAATCTTCCATGCTCAAATACTGACAAGATCAGAAAGGTAGCAGAGAGACAAGAGGTGGGAGGTCAGGCTAACCGCAAGTAAACTGATTAGAATTGAGTCCAGTCCCAACCCAGCTACTCTCTAGGAGAAATATGAAAAAAAAATCAGTCATATATGTTAACTGCCAGACCTAAGACAGGGCTCAGATAATCAAGGTAATAAACAAAACAAACTGAAATTATACTTCAGCCTCCACTGTTTTGTTTTTTCCCCACTGTTCTTTTAGATAAAATGTCTAAAATAAAACTGAGATGTGCACAGAAGAAAATGTGACCCACGATCAAGATAAAACATAATCAATAGAACCAGACCCAGAAATTGACAGTAACTTTAAAACTGTTATAAACATGGGCACCTGGGTGGCTCAGTTGGTTAAGTGTCCAACTCTTGATTTCGGCACAGGTCACGATCTCACGATTCAGGAGATTGAGCCCCACTTGGGCTCTGCGCTGGCAGTGTGGAGGCTGCTTGGGATTCTCCATTTCCCTCCCTCTTTGCCCCTCCCCACTCACACTCTCTCTCAAAATAAACTTAAAAAAACTATTACAAAATGTTTAAATATATATATGTATACATAAAGCATGTATCTGTGAAGAAATAAGATATTTTGTGAGAGAAATGGAAACTCTCAAAAAAAATGAATAGAAGTCCTAAAACTAAAAAGTTTAAAAAAAAAACACTGAATGAACACAGCATCAGATCTGGACATGGATAAGATCAGGTGTGTTCAGGGTGGTACGGCCATAGACCAGATTTGGGCCCTCTGAAACACAGGATCAGTGACCTGGAATATGGGCCAAATGCCATTATCCAAATGGGGCTGGATGGGCATGGGAGGAGAGTTGACAAGGACAAGGGCAAAAGGAAACTTTGTGGGATAAAACACTGTGTCTATTGATCATGGTAATAGTTATATGAGACTATTTGGCTAAAGTCATCAAACTGTGCACTTTAAATGGGTGCATTTTACTGTACGGAAGTTCTACCTTATACCTTAATAAAGCTGGCTCTAAAAATACATAGAGCCCATCAATGTCTCTGAAAGGTAAGTGTCCTGCTGGGCCAATCAGTGGTCTGTTCGCCTTCAGATAACACCCCTCTTTCACCTGCTCTGCTCTGCATCACAGGGGAGCGGGCTCCTCCAGGATGCTTCTGGGCTTCCTGGTCAGCTGATTACCAGCAATGAGCAGCCAGTAGAAGACGATGGTGGACAAGTATCTGGAGGAGCGGAAGAATGAAGTAGCCATAATACTTTCTCCCCTTTTTTGTCTGTGTTTCCTGTGGTGGCTCTAGAAACAACTGCATCTCTTCTATAGATCTAGCTCCCAAAAGGCTGGCGTGTAATGGTTTCAAGTGATCCTGGCTCCTAGATT
This sequence comes from Prionailurus bengalensis, assembly GCF_016509475.1. Lineage (NCBI taxonomy): Eukaryota > Metazoa > Chordata > Mammalia > Carnivora > Felidae > Prionailurus > Prionailurus bengalensis. The sequence continues at coordinate 15,707,541 of NC_057361.1, forward strand.
CGGATCACATCACCTCTTTCCTGTATCCATCCAGCCAAAGGAGGGATGGTAGCAGCTTCCTGTACATGTTCATTTCTGAGTGGCCTCAGTTCCCTGTTTGGCTTCTCAGCTCTTCCATCACCTGTGTAACCAATTCCATGTATTACATTTCCTCTACTTTAAATACTTAGAGATTTGTTTCCTGATTGGATCTTGACAGATATACACCTGCCACAAGGAAGCAGGTGTCTTAGTCTGGCCAGATGCCTCGTATTTACATACGGAGAAGGGAACAGTTACAGGCAACCTGTGTTTGAGTGTGAACAATGCCCAGAACCAAAGAAATGCATGAACCAGAATGGTTGTTTTCTTACATCAGGGCAGAACCACTATTAAATCATCCTATCCTTGCCTCCATCATCACCACCTTTTCCAGTCCCCTGGGACCACCAAGCAACATCTATAAAGGTTGGGCTTGGGGTGCCTGGGTGACTCCGTTGGGTAAGTGTCTGTCTCTTGATTTCGGCTCAGGTCATGATCTCATGGTTCGTGAGTTTGAGCCCCGCGTCGGGCTCTGCACTGTCAGCACGGAGCCTGCTTGGGATTCTCTCTCTCTGCCCATTCCCTGCTTTCACACATGCATAGTCTCTCTCAAAATAAACATTTAAGTTTATTTATTTTGAGACACAGAGACAGTGTGAGTGGGGTAGGGGCAGAGAGACAGGGAGACAGAGAATCCCAAGCAGGCTCCATGCTGTCAGTGCAGAGCCTGGTGTGGGGCTCAAACCCACGAAACCACGAGATCGTGTCCTGAGCTGAAACCAAAAGTTGGACGCTTAAATGACTGAGCCACCCAGGTGCCCCTCAAAAGAAACATTTTTAAGAAAAACATTTTTTACAGTGGACTGGCAGGCCATAATTTCGAACAGGGCACTTCGAAGGCTGGCTCTCCCATTTTCACAAAGGCAACAGGAGGTGAAGAATATTCTTGCTGCACTCTTGGTTCTGCTGACAGACTCTCAGGGATCTCCACATGGACGGATCCAGTTAAACTCTACTTCTTATTTACAAGCTGCAGTGGTAACTAGGATGTGTTCACTAAAACCCATTTATTATTTTTTTCTGGGCCCTCAGCCAGACCACATTTCCCCACTTCTCTTGCAATTAGGTTGGCTGAGACTGAACTTTGGCCAATGACATATGCTAACAAGTAACAAACATCACTTCCTGACCAGGCTCATACAAACCTCCCTGGTACAGTCAAAAGTGGAAACCACCCTAATGTCCATCAACTGATAAATGAATAGATAAAACGGGGTCCATCAGTACAATGGAGTATTTTTCAGCCACAGGAAGTAATTTAGTACTGATGTATGCTACAACATGAATGAACCTTGACAAAATTATGCTAAGTGAACGAAGTCACCCAGAAAAGATCACGTATTATAGGATTCCATTTATATGAAGTGTCCAGAATAGGCAAATCCAGAGAGACAAAAAGAGATGAGTGGTTTTCTCGGGCTAGCAGCTGTGGTGGGGGAACACGGAGTGACTGCTAATGGACTGCCAAAATATAACAGTGGTTGTTTAGGGCTGGGAAGGGGAGCTAGGGGGTGGAAGGGGGATGGTGGCTGGTAATGGGTTCAGGATTTGTGGGGGACAAATGATGAAAATATTCTAAAACTGATTACTGTGACGGTTGCACAACTTTGTGAATATACTAAAAATCAAAGGCTTGTACTCTTTAAATGGGTGAACTATAGAGAATGCAAATTATATCTCAATAAAGCTGTTACAACACACACACCCCACACAAAACATCCTCAGCAATTCAGCATGGTCTCTCTTATCATCTGGT